>NC_083225.1:170823827-175623827 GCF_032191835.1 Heteronotia binoei
TCAGTTCCAGCAAATTAGTTTGGTGCTACAGTCTTGATGTTACTCATCTTAATTTTTTTTTGTGATGATGGTACAATAGATTCCACATTAAGAAAAAGCCAGCTGAAAGAGGGTAGTTTTGCAGGCCCTGTGGAACTGGGCAAGGCTCCTCAGGGTGTGCACCTCTTCTGGTAATTGGTTCCACCAGTCGGGCGCTGTGATTGAAAAGGCCCTTTCTCTTGTAGCTTACAGTTTGGCCTCCTTCAGCCCAGGGATTGTCAATAGATTTTGTGAACCAGATCTCAGTACCATCTGGGGAACATATGGGGAGAGACAGTCCCTAAGGTAGGCAGGTCCTCAGCCATATAGGGCTTTAAAGGTAATAACCAGCACCTTGTAATGAATCCGGTACACAATTGGCAGCCAGTGCAGTTCCTGCAGCCTCAGCTGTATGTGCTCCCACTTAGGGAGCCCCAATAACAGTCTAGTTGCCGCATTCTGCACTAGCAGCAGTTTCTGGGTTCGGCATAGGGGCAGCTCCATGTAGAGGGCATTACAGTAGTCTAACCTCAACGTGACTGTTGCATGGATTACTGTTGCCAGGTCGTCGCGCTCCAGGAAGGGGGCCAACTGCCTCGGCCACCTAAGATTAAAAAAGGCAAATTTAGCAGTGGCTGCTATCTGGGCCTCCATTGACAAGGAAGGCTCCAGTAGCACCCCCAAGCTCTTGACATTGCGCAGTTTCCAATGGCGCACCGTCAAAAGTGGGTAGGGGGATTTCCCTTCCCAGGCCACCACAGCTCAGGCAAAGGACCTCTGTCTTCGCTGGGTTCAACTTCAACCTACTCAGCTTGAGCCATCCTGCCACAGCTTGCAACGCCAAGTCCAGATGCCAGCTGTCCATCAGTAGATAGAGCTGGCTGTCATCAGCATATTGGTGACAGCCCAGCCCATACCTCTGGGCAATCTGGGCAAAGGGGCGCATGTAGATGTTAAACAACATCAGGGAGAGCACCGCCCCCTGTGGCACCCCACAATTAAGTGGATGCCTCTGGGACAGTTCTCCCCCAATTGTCACCCTTTGTCCCCGACCGTCAAGGAAAGAGGAAAGCTATTGTAAG
Source organism: Heteronotia binoei (assembly GCF_032191835.1). NCBI lineage: Eukaryota > Metazoa > Chordata > Lepidosauria > Squamata > Gekkonidae > Heteronotia > Heteronotia binoei. The sequence continues at coordinate 170,824,928 of NC_083225.1, forward strand.
GCCAGCCCCTGAATTCCTGCGTCGGTGAGGCAGTGGGTCAGTAACTGATGGTGATGGTGGTGGTGGAGGAGGAGAAGAAGAAGAAATAATTTAATTCCTGTGGGATAGATTATACTGATGGGCCCAAGGTGAGTTTCATTTCTAAGTGGTGCTTTGCCAGTCCTAGTTGGACCCTATGAACTTTGCAACACATTCCCAGTCCTAAACACATTGCAGCTGCCCAAGAATACATTGATTGCTTCTTCCTATTCAGAAAGTGACTGAATTCCCACCTTCCACTTCAATGCATCCTTCAAAACAGCAAGAATGACAGTTTCTCTGAGTCAGTTCCTGCTGCAGTAGCCCTGTGTTTACTTGCAGCTGTTCATAGAATGCTGCATAAAAACCACAATTAAGCGTTCAGATAACTGAGAAAATGAGGTTTGTGTGTGTGCAGGCGTGTGAAATATATAATCTTCCTGTTTTCATGCATCTGATGTAATGTGTACGTGCTTTGGGGTATATATCTATGAAATGAACATGTAAAATTATCTGGGAATGAGTGTCAGACCATCTGGTGAGCTTTACAGTTATTCATCCTTGGACCTTATCACATACATGTTGGATCTTAATTTAGTAAACTAGACTAGAGTTGCCAGCCACCAGGTGGGGCCTGGAGATCTCCCACTTTTATGACTTAGCTCCAGCTGGCGGAGATCAGCTCCCCTGGAGAAAATGGCTGCTTTGAAGGGTGGACCCTATGGCATTGTACTATGATGAGGCTCCTCCCCTTCCCAAACCCTGCCCTCTCCCAGATCCACCCCCAAAGTCTCCAGGTGTTTTTCAACAGACATGGCAACCCTAACTAAACCACAATGAATATTCCTCATAATAAAGTGTTCAGGAGAAAACATTGCATAAAACTTAAAATAAGACATTGTATGAGAGGACTTAATTTGAGCCAAGCTTCTAGAACAGAAAAGTTCTAAGGGTCTTAAGTTACCATGATACAGCCTCAGAATTCTGGATTTAGGTGTGGGGTTAGGGTTGTCAAGTCCTCTTCATGCGCGTGAGATGAAATAACATCACCAAGAAGTGACATCATCAAAACAGCAGTGCCTGTGTGGGGCCTCTCTAGGCGTTTTCGGAAAAACTCTATGGTTTTCCCGGACGCTGTAGCCATTTGGCACGGGTGCCACCATTTTGATGACATAACTTCCAGGTGACGTCATCATGCCAGTTACACAGGGGAAAGTTCCCCCCGTCAGCCCAATGTGGCCTGGCGGGTTGAGAACCTCCCAGGCGGGAAATTCTCCGCCTGGACCGGGGGCTTGGCAGCCCTAGGTGCTGTATATTAGGGTTGTCAACCTCCATTGAAGTCTAAAGATCTCCTGGAATTACGACTGATCCCCAGATTACAGAGATGTTCCCTTTGAGAAACTGTCATCTTTGGAGGATCGACTGTGTCACATTATACCTCACTGAAGTCCTGTCTTCCCCAAGCCCTGCGCTCCTCCAATCTCCAATAATTTCCCCAGTTTTAATCTCTTTGCTTTTAGAAATTAACTTCTTCCACTGCAGTCATATAGGTAGAGGCCTGAGTGAGTCATGTAAATCACATGGAATCAAGGCACCCAGCAGCTATTATTTCATATTTTAAATTTCAACTCATACATTGATGTAATTCAGTCAGATTTTTAAAAATAAAATAAATGGCAAACACCCTACTGAATACCCGGGGTGAAAAAGGAATTAGATACGCCTCCTATTGCTTTGCTTTTAGAGATAGGGGCCACTCCCATTATTATTTTTGGTTTGGGAATAATTTGTCCCCTCTTCGTGAAGTGACATCAAAATATTCCTGGAAGTGAAGAGTGTTTGATATTATAGGACTCTGAGCAGTGTTACTTTCTCATCAGAACCCATCTGAACCCTAACATACAAACCACATATCGGTATGACTAGAATCCCACCCATTTTATTACTGATTGCATAATTAGGGACTTTTGGACTTGACACCCTATGATGCGTGTCATCAATTTTTCTTTAAAGGGGTATACTTCTCTGTCTGTTACACAGGGTGTTGTCATGTTGTGACTCATAATTCTGTTGATTTCATACAACATGAAGTGTATATATAGGAACACTTCAAGCGCATGGACAGATTCACTGGCAGAGGCTAACGAGATTTGTGACTTGCAGGGTTGTGTAGAGAACTGAAGGCAAAGATGAAGAGCTTCTTGCTCAGAATTGTGCTCTGTGGAGCTCTTTCCTGTGCTTTACCAATCGTCCCGAAAACTGACCAGATTACAGAAGGGGAGATTCAGCTTGCTGAGGTAAAGATTAAAAATCACTGAAGCATTAAGCAGAGGGAAAGCATTGACTAAGAACAGAAAGCCAGTGTGGTATTATGTATACACAAGGGCCAGGGGAATTTGTGTTCAATTTACTACATCCAAGATTGGTTGGCTTTGCATAAATCACTGTGTTTGCTTTGGATTCTGTATCTTTAAAATGTGTAGTGCAGATTAATGGTGGGCCTTCTTTGTGGAACTGTACTGAGGAGAAAGACTGAAATCCATTTTCCAGTGTGAAAACTGCGCATAAATGTAACTCTTGAAGGAAAGCAATGTTTCTTTTCTTCCCATCAGAAATATCTCCGTAGCTACTACCCTGAACCTGAAGGAACCCCTGTCTTAAGAAGCAGAGGCAACAAAATAAACATGGCTGACAAAATCCGACAAATGCAGGAATTCTTTGGGCTGAGAGTGACAGGCCAGCTGGATTCACACACCCTGGATGTAATGAAGAAGCCTCGCTGTGGGGTTCCTGATATAGGAGAACTTCGCAGTGCTCATGCCCGTAACAGATGGCCACAGAAAGACCTAAAGTACAGGTAAGACTCCAATTCCTTTCATTAATTTGAGATGCTACCTGAAGATAGTCATTATAACAGCACTGAGTGCCCCCTTTGAGGTGCTAGTCAGTTGTTTATTATGGTTGTGCACCAACATTATAAAATATACAACCGTAAAAATAAAAAAAAAATTCAGACTTTGAGGAACAAAATCTCATCAAATTAAATAGAAGACAAAGACAGAGGGAATCTGTAGTGTCTGGAGGTGAAAAATCACACTCTCTGGTTTTTCTCCAGCTAACTAAATGCCATAAAGGGAAGTCCAGCAGCTAGGTTTTATATCTTTGTCACGGGAAGGATTAAGCTGGTGGCTGACATAATAAACCTTCCACATTCCAATCAAAGGAAAAGGTGGCTAAAGAGACTACAGTTCACAAGGGGTTGTAAAGCAAGGACAGCTGGGATTCTTGGAGCAAGCGGCATCAATCAAAGCATACTTGTAAGCAGTAGACTGTATAAGCCAGCTGCTTCAAGCCTGTTTCACTGAGTAACCTGAGACTTTCTTGTGAGGTCTGTTATGGTGGACAAGGTCTGTAAACCTTGTTCATCTATGGTCAAGTTTCTTCTCTGGTCAGAATCATGGAGGAGAAGGCATTCTGCGCATTTCAGGCTCCAGTCTCCATTTGTGCTTGCAATTTAGGATCTAGATAACACACAACATGAAAAAGGAGAGTAAGCAACCTGAATAAATGCAGACTGCCCTCCATTTTTAAAACATTTTTAAAAATTAATGACTAGTGTTTGCTGAGCCCTTAAAGCATATGAACTAACAGAGGACATGATGGAAGCAAGGGAGAAGAAGACTGTAGATTTATACCCCTCCCATCTCTCTCTGAGTGATTTACAATCTCCTTTATCTTCTTCCCCAACAACAGACACCCTGTGAAGTGGGTGGGGATGAGAAAGCTCTTACAGAAGCTGCCCTTTCAAGGACAACTCTGCAAGAACTATGGCTGACCCAAGACCATTCCAGCAGCTGCAAGTGAAGGAGTGGGGAATCAAACCTGGTTCTCCCAGATAAGAGTCTGCACATTTAACCACTACACCAAACTGGCTCTCAGAGTGCCACTGAGGGTAGGGGAAACCAGGCATTCAATGAAACCTGTGAAAAGACAACATCTGATACCTGACTTCACACTTTTAAAATATTAATTTTGTTTTTGTTGCTTTAGTTTTCACTAAAAGGCACCCAAAAATAGAGGTTTCCCAAATTAATCATGAGAAAAACAATTGAATTTGTAAAACTGGCTCATCGTTCGGTTTTAATTTTGATTCCACATTGTCATGTTTGGACCCCAAAACTTACTCCTGAACTCAAATAGGTTCCTGAACCTATTTGTTGGCCAAAGATATCCTAGACATCATAAATGTAGCTGCCTTATCCTAAGTTCATTTGTCTATCAAGGTCAATATTGTCTACTTTGATTGGCAACAGTTCCTGAGGATCTCAAGTAGAAGTTTTTCCCATCACCTGCTACCAGACTCTTCTAACTGAGGACGCCACGAATAGAATGTGGGACCTTCTGCATGCCAAGCAGGTGCTCTACCCTGAGCCATGACCCATCTCCAAAGAAAAAAATAATGCCCAAATATAATCATTTAACCCCAAATGTTTTTTGCTGTCCCTCCAAGTTGCTTACAGTAGACTTTTGCTCACAACTATGTGAGGTCACGAAGAGATAGTGACATGGCCAGAGTCACCCAGCAAGCTTCAGCATTGAGCAGAGTTGTGAATCCAGATCTTCCTCAATGAAGCCCAAGACAACATATTGACTAAAGGATTACTTGCAGGTGCTGGGTTGGAAAAGGGAACCTGTTCCAGATCCGTCTAAAGTTGCAGTACTTTTTTACTTCAGGCATTCACATTTTTTTACTGCTGTTTTATAGCATTCAGAACTACACACCAGATATGGATCCTGCTGATGTAGAGGATGCTATTGAGAGAGCTTGGAAAGTGTGGAGCGATGTGACCCCCTTGACCTTCACTAAAACATCTGCAGATTCTGCAGACATATTGATCTCTTTTGTGGCAGGATGTAAGTAAATTACTTGAAAGCAATCACAGGTAGATTTTCCTGGTTTTTTGTTCAAAAGGACTGACAAATTTTGTTTGTTCTTTTGGCATTTTAAGACCATAGAAGCAATCCCTATGACCGTGGCTTTGATGGATATGGAGGAGAACTGGCTCATGCTTTTTATCCTGCATATGGTGGGGATGCCCATTTTGATGAGGATGAATTCTGGACAAGGGATTTGAAAGGTACTGTGATGGGTTTCATTTTTATGCATGGAACTGGACAAATGTTGGTAATGGTTATTAGGTGCTAACTCCCTTTCCTTCAAAATATTATTTTTATTAATTTATAACTTCACTTTTGTTAACACTGGAGACACTGCAACATTGCAGTGTCTGCATCCATTCCTCTATTTTATAAAATGGGTTAGTCTGAGAGAGAAAAACTAGCCCAAAGTCTCCCAGAAACTTTCCAGGGCACAGTGAGGATTCCATGCTGGGTCACCCAGATTATCAAACAGAGTCTGGCGCTCCAGACACTTCACCACACTGTTATGAGATAAGCACCACTCCAGCATCAAGGTGGGACAAATATTTATATAATTTAATTTAATTTTTGGATTTATATCCCACCCTATCCTGCAAGTGGGCTCAAGGTGACTTACAACAGTAAAACAACAGTTAAAATAATATCATAAAAACAGACATTACAAAACAGGAGCAGCGCAATATATTATGGAGATTTATTCTATATGTTGGACTAATACTACACAGGGCTTTTTTTGTAGCAGGAACTCCTTTGCATATTAGGCCACACATCTCTGATGTAGCCAATCCTCCTGGAGCCTACAGTATGCCCTGTACTAAGAGCCCTGTAAGCTCTTGGAGGATTGGCTACATCAGGGGTGTGTGGCCTAATATGCAAAGGAGTTCCTGCTACAAAAAAGCCCTGATACTACAGACATAGACAGTGATTAAAATGTGGAATTTACTGCCAGAGGAACTAGTGATGGCCACAAGAATAAACAGTGTAAATGAGGGAATAGATAGATTCATGGAGGATAAGTCTATCAATGGCTGCTAGCCATGGCAATTGAGGGGAACCGCCACATCCAGAGACACTAATCTTCTGCATCCCAGAGCCAGAAGGCAACATCAGGGGAAGCCCTTGGCCTCTATGCCCTGTTGTTGGCCATCCAAAGTAACTAATTGGCCACCATGTAAGACAGGATACTGGACGAGATACACTATTAGTCTGATCCAGACTTATAACCCCAAATAACAATGATAGGTACTTTGTGTTAATAACATGTAACTGAGCTGTTGTAGCCAGAGTATTGCTCCCATCTCCAGTTACTATCTGCAGCAGTTATTCAAACCAGGTACACTTAGAGGTTTTTAAATAAACCATTAAGTAAGGTTACCAACCACAAGATGGCTCTTGGAGTTCTCATGCAATTATGACCAACCTCCAGACTGCAGAGATCATCCGCCTGAGGAAAATGTCAGCTTTGGAGGGTGGACTCCCTGGTACCCCATCCCTGCTGAGCTCCATCGCCTCCCCAAAATTTGCCCTCCCCGGGCACCGTATCTAAATCTCCAGGGAGTTCCCAACTCAAAGTTAGCAACTCCACCATCAAATGTGGGGCACAGCTAATGATCCTGGGATTTAAACCTTCAAACTTGGGAAACCTAAGTCAAAACCTGTGACCTGTCCTCCCTATTCAGAGACTTGGTGCTTGTGGGGGAGGGGACAGGAGGAGGTCTTCTAGTGTCCTGGCCCCACTGATGGACCTCCTGATGGCACATTTTTTTGCCACTGTGTGACACAGAGTGTTGGAATGGATGGGCCATTGGCCTGATCCAATATGGCTTCTGTTAAGTTCTTATGAGACCTTCCTCTATAGGTCATCTAAGTCTCTTAGACAAGCATAACACAATATGAGTGCATTTCACTGTGCCTTACATCCAGTGATAGTTCACCTAACCACCTGCCTCAGACATTTACGCTTGCTCCTGCTTTAGACATACACATAGGGCTATTCATTTGGTGCCACCCAATGCTCTTCTGTTTTAACTGATTGTTTAAAATCTGGTTTTATATTGTATTTTTGTTGTTAACTCCCTTGAGCCCTATGAACTCAGAGAAGGGTGGTATATAAATTGAAATTAAAAATAAATATTTGAAATGGGTGAATGCATCTACAATTCACACATCACTAGAGAAAACAAGAAAGTCTTGATTCTGGGTACATAGCACTGCAAAGTAAAAATATTCATGCATTCCACAAAAAGTATTAAAAGGATGGAAATTTTCTATATTGGACACATAACTTTTCTCTATCAAGTAAAATCACTAGTGTTGACACTCACCCTGTTTTGTTTTAGGAACAAATCTTTTTTTGGTTGCTGCTCATGAGTTTGGGCACTCCCTGGGTCTTGGACATTCTGGTATTTGGGGGACTCTGATGTTCTCAACATACGTGCCTTCAGACCCCCAAAACTTCAGGCTTCATGAGGAGGATATTTATCGCATTCAACAGCTTTATGGTAAGGACAAAGAAATTTCCTATTAAAAATGTGAGCTGACTCAATTTCAAGGAATCATTACTGAGAAGATTTGAGGAGACATGAATATTTAGTCTGTGGCAGAGCCAGATTAACAATTAGGCCAAGTAAGCACTGGCTTATGGGCCCCCATACCTTTAGGGGCCCCAAGCCAGCTCCCCCCCCCCGAGCAGCTTTCCCCCTGCTTGCAGCCCTCCCAGCCTGCATGCAGAGCCAGCAACTGAACTGCTCTTTGCCCTACTTTCCTGGTGTGGTTGCTGCTGGTGTTGTCACCAAGTTTGCCACTCTCTGTCTTTTTGTGAAGATTAGTAAAAGCAGGTTTTAAGAAGGTGCCTGCAGGCTACAGTGTGGGCCATGGGCAGTGGGGTGCTCAGACTCTGAGATAATTTGCAAGGAGCCCCCCAAGGTTTCAACTGCCTAGGGGCCTCCACAGGGTTTAATCCGGCACTGGTCTGTGGCATTAAATATGTAGTGACTCATTCACACACAACAGCTAGAGCTCACCATGGACCACAAGACCAAGATGTCCTCTAAGCCTTCCCCATCAGGCTGAGAAGAATCACCATGGGAGGTCTTCCTCAACAAGAATGTTAATCTATTGAGTACAGAAGAATCAAAGTGGTAATTTGATGCATATTTCTGAGACTAAGTCAATGGGACTTCTTTCTCTGTAAATATGTGTCCACTCAGTCACTGGGTTTGACACTTCATCCTGCCTATTAGGAATTCTTAACATAGACCAATTGGTTCACTGGACTCTTAGGACATCAGATATTTATTACCAAGATGGTTGGATTCATCCATTCTCCAAGGAGTCTTTCTCCAGGTTAAGTGGTTCTTCCTCAATGGTTGAACCACATAAGTTGAAGGGAGTTTCCTCAAGGTGGAAGAAAGTTTCAGACTTTGCCACTTGGAATGGTAGGATAGGGGTAGGATCCACCTCAGTGTCAGATTGTCACCTGATATGGTTGGACAGCTTCACTGAGTTGAACCTTTAGTAGTACTGTTTGAGAATATAGATGCTTGCAGTTGGTCTGAACTGCTTCTTATTGGAATCAGCTGGTCCTTCATTTGTCTCTTTAATTTTCAAGGACCCCCTGAAGATGATAACAACATTTATATTTATGATGACTCGCTAGAATCCCCCCAATTCCCCACAAACTCTCCATCAGAAGAACTACCACCAGATATGTGCGACCCTCACCTCTCTTTTGATGCTGTCTCCACTCTCCGAGGAGAAACTCTCTTCTTTAAAGACAGGTAAACGAAACCCAAAGTCATTTCAGTGTGGTCCCAAGCAAAGGGATTTTGTTTAGGATTGCATGATTACTTTTTCATGATTTTCTGCTAAGGCTGAAGTCCTAAGTGAAGGACCAATGGGGAAGAAGCTGCTGGTTCTTTCTTCTGTCGCTATTTTTCTGCTCAAAATAGCCGACTGCTATGATGTGTTTCACTTGACAGAGCTGAAAAGAAGCTTGGAGGAGGGCAATTTTGATTAGAAAAAAGTCACAGCAGGAATGGCTGTGATCACACATGCTAAATAGTGCAGTTTCAATGCACTTTCCTACTGGATTTAGCCAGTTCACACAGTAAAATCCAGTTGGGAAGTGCATTGAAAGTTGATAGAAACTGCATTATTTAGCATGTGTGATCACAGCCAATCTCTCTTTCTTGCTAGTCTCCTTTGCTAGATGTCACACATCCCCATGGCTAGTTTTGGTAAAATAACACACCCCCCCCAAAAAAAATCTGGATAAAAATCCATGGGATCAAGTATGTGCATAGCCTAGGTATCACTTCTTAGTTGATGTGTTGACTTAATGCACAAATATAGAAAGTCTACCTTGAACTCACAAGATATTTGCCAGAGTATGTTAAGCTTAATCAGTTTGACATGATAATTTTTACAATCAAGTGCAATGGTTTCTACTAGCTCTTAATTGTAGCTACTATAATCAGTATCCTGGAACTCTTTGATGGACTGGTAAATCAGGCCTTGGATCCAGTTTAGAGCATGTCAAGCCATTGCGTCGTGAGGTAAATATTCCTCTTGCATTGTTTTCACTCAGCTTCATGTGGCGGACGAATCCTCAAAGAAGGAACATTGAAAAAGGTCCTATTTCTGATTTCTGGCCAGCCTTGAAAGGTGGCATTGAAGCTGCTTATGAACTTGAAGATAAAGACACCTTATTTCTTTTTAAAGGTAAATCTTCTAAGGTCTGGTTCACATGAGGCATCAGAATGCAGATGCCATATAAAAGAATGTACCACTTCAGGTTGCAGGTTCACATTTTGGAATACCCAATTCAGGAGGTTTCTGGGGCTCTGTGGGAGCTGTTTTTTGAGGCAGATGCACCATATGTGCAGCATTCCTGCTGTTGCCTCTCCTCAACACCCCCCCCCCCTCAAGTTTTAAAAAGATTGGACCAGGGGTCCAATTCTATAGGGGCTCAAAGAGATGCCCCAAGCTCCATTGTTTCCAATGGAGGGGGGAAGGCATGCAAAGGTACATGGCCCCTTTAAATCCCTGAGTTCACTCGCTGAGTCATGCTGTCACTGCTATTGTGGTGGTGCGGTCCTGCTTAGAGAAGGGATTTTTAAAGAGACCCTTTAAATGCTTGAGTTCACTCACTGAGTTGCACCACCGTGGCGACAGCAGCACAGGCCAGCTTGGAGAAGGAATGTAAAGAAGTCTCTTTAAATTCCTTCTCCAATCCAGTCCATGCTGCTGCCATGGCAGTGGTGCAATTTGGCTTCTCCTAGCTGTGCCCAAATAAAAGCCAAATAATACCAGCTTTCATTCGGGCTCAACTATATCCTAGCAGAATCGGATTAGAGAATCTATATTCAGCTGAATAAATACCTGAAAGTTCAGTTTATACCAAATGCAGGCCATACTGAAGAAATAGGTTACCCAGTGTAACCAATGCAACCAATAACCAAATATAATAAATACTATAAAATATAATAAAATACAAGTGCAATATATTATGACAAAGATTTTTTAAAAATGCAAATAAATTAAAAATATTCATGTATGGAATATAGGGTAAAATAGGGAACAAACTACCTTGTGGGGCTTCCAATTTTATTCCAATTTTGTAATCAAGGGGCTTCATAAGAAAAATCATCTATTAGTATACATGTCAGTCTATCCCCCCTGGCCATCACTGGAGAATAGGGCTGCCAGTCCAGGTTGGGAAACTCCTGGAGACTTGAAGATAGAGCCTAGGGAGGACAGGGACCTCAGTGGGGCACAATGCCATAGAGATCACTCTCCAAAGCATCCATTTTCTCCAGGGGAATTGCTCTCTGTAGTCTGGAGATGAGTTGTAGTCTGGAGGCTGGTATCCTGACATCAATTAGAAAGCATCAACAATGCCCTCTTATCCTCTTCTCTCTGGGCCAGCTTTTCCAAATATTTTAGAATGCCACTCCTTGCTCCTCTGTCTAGTCTCAAATAAAGGCATCTTCAACACTGTCTTCCCCACAACAGAGATTCTGCTAGAATCCCCACATTACGCAGTTCAGTGGCTAACTTCCTATGTGCCCATGCTGATTTTCAATGTTCTTTCCATGGAAGATCCTTTCAAAACCCCTTTCTTTCTCATTCTCGTCAGGTCAGAGGTACTGGGCTACTCAGGCAAATATTATACAGCCAGGTTATCCGAAGAACATCCATGCCTTGGGCTTCCCCAAAAGTGTTAAGAAAATCGATGCCGCTCTTTTTGACAAAAATACCAAGAGAACATTATTCTTTTCAGGAGACAAGTACTGGAGGTAAGTATGAATTATCTGCCTGGACCATCTTGAGATCTCGTTTATACCTATATTTCAGGGGTGGCCAACGGTAGCTCTTCAGATGTTTTTTGCCTACAACTTCCATCAGCCCCAGCCATTGGCCATGCTGGCTGGGGCTGATGGAAGTTGTAGGCAAAAAACATCTGGAGAGCTACCGTTGGCTACCCCTGCTATATTTAAACCACTGCACTTGAAACAATAGATCACCCAGTTGGGTCAAAAGTCCTTGTTGGTTCACCACCTGTCTCCAAATCAAGGCTGTGTTGGTAGTCTTCAGATCTAACTTCCATTGTGCCATTTTCCAAGCATGTGGTGTTCTCGCACATGATTTTATATAGCTGCAGTAATAAGAACAGAAGAAATGGCCCAAACCAAAACATGACTGCACCTCTCTAAGCTCCGAAATATGGCTGCCAGTCTAGCAATGTAATCCTATGCAAACTTCCTTAGGAGTAAACTAAATCTAGCTTCCAGAATTTATTTGAGAATCTACATGATAAGGATTGGGTTGTGAATGACAATGGACTGCAGATGACAGTGTGTAACTCTTTCTATTACACATACAGCTGGTTCTTCTTTCCAAGAGAATGCCACCATAAGCATCACTGATTTTTCAACCCCTTTTCCTCTTTTAGTTATGATGAAACAAAGATGTCTATGGAGAATGGCTATCCAAGAAAGATCAGTTTAGACTTCCCTGGAATTACCTCTACAGTGGATGCAGCTTTTCAACATAATGGTAAGGAGGAGATGATTGCAGACAATTTTGAAAGACCATTAGTAAAGATGGCTAAGAAAAGAGGTATTTGGCAACACTCACTAAGGTTAAATGGCTCAGTTAATTCTTAGAGTTGCTGCCTTAGCCAAAGTCCATGTCAAGATCTAATAATAATTATTAAGGGCTATAAAGTCATAACCAACTCAAGGCAATCCCTCATGGTTTGCCATTGTCCGCCTCTGAATAGAAACCCAAGACTTCCTTGGTGGTATCCCATCCAAATACTAAGTAGGGATGACCCTGCTTAGCTTCCAAGATATGACAGGGACGGAATAATCTGGGCTTCCAGGCTGTATCAGGATCTGGAAGGAATTAAAATTGCTCCTGGAATCCAGCCTATGAAGCGAAAGTAGCTTCCATCCACGGCATACAAATTCACTGAGGTGAAGTTCTGGACCAATCAAGCAAACTTTGGGCTTTTTCATCTCTGTGGGTAGTTCCTCCCATGCACACCCAGTTCAACATTTGGCATCAATGCAGAGTTATCACTGGCATTTGGAATAAGTAAGTGGCTACGATGCCATTGATGGCTGCAATGCCAAACTGGCTGCAATGTTTATATATTTTAGACTTACTAAGCCATCGCACCAATGCAGGTCTGGTCCATTCCAGAGGTTTTACACCAATATATCACTTTTTGGAGATCGGCCACTTTGTATATAATAGTAATTTCCTTCTTGTAGAGATTATGCTTCCATTTGTCCTAAGCAAAGTGGCGTGAAAAATGAAAAAGAAGCAGGATAGAGAGATGGGATCTTTAAAATAAAATTCCATAATTCATTATGTTCACACTCTTTATCTTTCTCATTATTCTTTTAGGACACTTTTATTTATTCAGCAGTTCAAAGCAATTTGAGTTTGCAAAAGCGGGAGATATCCAGGCCCCACCTGGAGGCTGGCAACCCTACATCCCTGTGAGCCAAGCACTATAACCCAGGATGGGGCATTTTTACAAGGGGAGAGGAGTCTTGGCCTACAGGCAGAAATTTAGCTGAATAGCAAAAGAGGGATGTTAAGGGTGTTAATAGCTAATTCAGTCCAGGTGGAAGGAGGGAAGTATCTCTTCTAGACCTTAACTCTTGAGGTCTCCAGGGACTGAGATATTTTGTTAGAATTTAATCTTATTGATTTTTTTTTTTGGGGGGGGGGGGTTGACAGTAGAAGGAATAATGAAGTTATAGAAGAAGAAAATATTGAATGCTTGTGGTATTAAACTTTAAAAATGTGTTAGGGAAGATAGTATTGTTAAGCTTAATTATTTCTCTACTAAAAATGATAATAATAAAAAAATATAAATAGACATACATATATACATATTAAGAAGTGTGGAATGGTAACACATGAATTAATCTCCAAAGAGATAGATCAACTTTAATTTATGTTAACTCAGGTGAGATGTTATTAAGTTGTGTTGTTTTTGATTTGTTATTGTTGTATACTTTTCTGTTGGAATAGGTATGAATGATAATGAGTCTATAATAAAATTTGATTTATAATTTGAAAAAAAAAATAGAATCTGACACTTTATTACACTTCCTATGTTCACACTCCTTATCTTTTGCATTATTATTTCAGGACACTTCTATTTATTCAGCGGCTCCAAGCAATATGTGTTTGAGAGCAGGCAGAAAAGATTGACTGGCATAAAGAAAAGCAGTTCCTGGTTTGGCTGCAAGTGACATGGGAAGAAAGAACACGGGAATCTCTGCTTCCTGGGAAGGATGCTTTGATCCTCTTTCTTTTTGGCATTATTTGTTCCACCCATATTCATGACCTGAGAAACACTCGCAGTCATTGATGCACCTTGATGACAGACAAATAATATATTAGAAAAATATATTGTAATATTTTGTTATAAATAATATAAACAGTTATTTATTTGTTAATAATAATTTTATTTCTGTTTATACATATGGTGGTCATTGTTTATTTCCTTTTATAAGGTTCTAAAAATGACAGGCAGTGGTCAAAAATGGAGTCTTCATGGCATCTGATCTCACTCATATGTAGGGTTGCCAGATCTGTGTTGGAAAATACCTGGGGACTTGGAGGTGGATTTGAGAGAGGGTGGGGTTTGGGGAGGGGCTTCAGAATGGTACAATGCCATAGAGTCCACCCTTCAAAGCAACCATTTTCTCCCAGGGAGCTTATCTCTGGAAGCTGGAGCTCAGTTGTAAATGTGGGAGATCTCCAGTCCCACCTGGAGGCTGACAACCCTACATGCATTCAGTTCAGCTGTCCTGAATGTTGTGGTGTTATTTTTTTCATTAATTCCTTTAGGCTTTTATGCATCATTTCCCCTCTCCCACAATGGGGATTCAAAGCAGTTTATAGGATAAGACTTCTCAGTGAGGTAGGTTAGGCTGAGAAAGAATGACAAGCCTAAGTTCACCCAGAAGATTCATGACAGACCAGGAATTTGATCCTGGGTCTGCCATAGTCCATTCTGACACTCTAACCACTACACCACATTAGCTGTGAAGTCTGCACAGGTTTTAATATTTTGCCTCTGCTGGCCGCAAAGAAGCCAGTTTGATTTCAGTTGTACTCATTTCTCCTGATCTGTACACATGGTTCTTCTTTTGTGCATTGATCTGTGTATGAATGTTATTCTGTATGTCAGGAGTGTCGAATGCATTTGTTATGAGGGCCAGATCTGACATAAATGAGACCTTGTTGGGTCGGACCATCTTGGGCCGGACCATGTTGGGTCAGGCCATGTGTGTATCTATTTAAGATTAGCTAGCAGAGATATAAACGTTACAAAGGGTACAAATACAACTAAAGATTTTTTTTAAAAACCCTTAAAACATGCTTAAAACACTATCACTTGTTGGTCTCAAAGGTACCTTCTTTGCATTTCTCCCATGAGATCCAGGGAACTTGGCAAACGAAGCTCTGGCTCTTTCCTTCCTTCCCTAGGGGACCAGGAGGGGGAGGAGCTTCAGCCAATAAAAGGAAGAGAGAGGCTTGCTCAGTAGCTCTGCTGTGTGATTGAGAGGGCCTGGCAAAGCAAGCCTTCTCCCCTTCCTCCCCAAGGGATGAGCCTTAGCTAATGGAGAAAATAGAGATTTTGCTCTGTAGCTCCTGTGCAATTGAGAAAGCCTTGCAAAGCAAGCTGTGATGCAGAAGGAAGCAAGAGAGAGGGAGAAGGAAGTAGATGACAGCCAGTTGCTGGGGGGGGGCTGATAGGAGCCCTCCAGGGACCCCCAGGCTGCATGTTTGACACCTCTACTCTATTGCTTCACAAAGAAACTAATATCTTTTGAAGAGGAATCAAGCTGTGAAGAAATATGTAAGAGGGCCAAGTTGAACACATATACACACTATTTTTTTCAAAGGATTTAATAATTATATAGCAATGGATAACGATTAATAGCACACAGCATGTTACAAATAATTTGAAAACTGTCAAAGGCTCACAGTCATAATTAAATGACAGGTATAAAAGTGTTAATTAAAATTGTATTAATGTTTATTATTATATTCATTGTTATTATTTCATTTATAGCCAGCTGTCTCACGGGAGGTCAAAGTATATTACAAAGATTATTTTAAAAAATCTTTCAGGCAATCAGTTAGCAAATTACAAGATAAATTTGGCTCTAACTGCAAAGCTTTCTAGTAAAACAAAATAATCTTGCTGGCCTGGGATTTTAGAACACATGAAAGAAAACAAGAACACCACATACAAACAGATTTTTTTAAGGCAACAAGACAATCAGTGCAGGAAAAACTTTACTCCTAATAAAAAGCACCTCCTGGTTGGATTTATTACACTGCAGTTTTAGCCCCAGCTGCTGAAATATGATTGCTCAGTTCACTGGATTCGGACTTGAATAATGGTTTTGTGCGTGGTCCTTGAAAAAAGACAAGAGAACAGTAAGAGTCTGGAAAGACACATATCAGAGAAATGGCAAAACACTACATTCTAAGATGCTGCAATAGGAAACCATTCATTTATTTACTCTGGTTTACATTATTGAATGCATAAAAATAATTCTGCACACATAAATGGTGAGGCTGTATTACCTCTCGGCACCTTTGATAAAGACTAGTAATCACCATCAATTGGTGTAAAAAAAAGTAGTTATCCAAATAGATACAATTATTATTACTGCCATTCTTGTTTGCTGACCCATTTCAAGTCAAGACTGGTCTCTAAAGAGCTTTTCATTAACCACTAAATAATAAGTACTTTACCCATGTAATCCTGTCTGTACTGGCTTTCTGAAAAAAGGTTCAAGAACTGTATCTCCCCCGCCCCCATCCCCCACACTTCCAGAAGGAGAAGTGAGGATTTGCTTAAAATACTGGTAATACCCTTCTCAGAGATTACAGTGTTTTGCTTGTGTCAAGCATGGTAAAATTCCATTGTTAATTGATTGCTTTAGGGTCCTGCTTAGGCCTGGTCTGGAAAGTGTCAAGGAGGACTCAACCTATTGTCTTATTATTCTTTTCCTTCCCCCCTTGTCCCCCTTTATGGCTAGCAATTAGAAGTAGTGAGAACTGAAACCAAGTAATCAGCACCTTCTCATACATCCCGTGAAGGGAGTATAGGCCATCTAGAGAAAGCAAGGACGAAGTCCTGATAACGTTATGGGAACCTAGACAGTTATGATAGTTTATGTGTGAATGCTACCCCGCAACCCCATCCCTTGGAATCCTTTTGAAGTAAGCCTTAAAAGTATTGTATCAATGTATCAGTTTCATTCTTCTCAAGAACTTTCTATGCCAAAGTATCGGTCTATCAATAAATGTAGTCTTTGTTGTAGCAACTTCGACTCGTCATTGAACCCACATGCTTGACAGCTTGTTCTTCAGAACTATGCATGTTATACTAGCCTGGAAATCAAGGATATTCCTTCTGCACTGTATTGTAGTTTTGCACGTTCTTTATTTGGAGGGGTGTGTGATATGTTTTTAATCAGATCCAGGTGGGCAGTCATGTTGGTCTGAAGCAGTAGAACAAAACAGAAGTCAAGCAGCAAGTGGCTTACTTTACCTCATTCCTGGTCTGAAGAAGTGTGCATGCACATGAAAGCTTACATTCTGAATAAAAGTTTGTGGGTCTTAAAGGTGCTACTTGACTGCTGCTTTATTCTAATGTTTTTAATCAGTATTTTTGTTTGCTTGTTTGTTTGGGCTGGGATCCCAGATCCCAGTACTGGTATAGTATTCAGATCTGGGATTTTTCAGAAATCCCATTTTTGGGGCAGATCCAAATTAACCAAAGAAGAAAAATTCTAGTTAAAAAAAAGCAAGTCCAATCCTCAGGCTGGCTGGCTTTTGGTTTAAATTCAACTACAGGCAGGGCTCTTTTTGTAGCAGGAATTTCTTTGCATATTAGGCCACACACCCCTGATGTAGCCAATCTTCCAAGAGTTTATAGGGCACACCCCATCAACTTGTATTTGTAGCTGGCATTCTTGGCCCCAATGTGCATTACTTTGCACTTGGCCACATTGAACCTCATCTGCCACGTTGACGCCCACTCACCCAGCCTCAACAGATCCCTTTGGAGTTCCTCACAATCCACTCTGGTTCTCACCACCCTGAACAATTTAGTGTCATCTACAAACTTGGTCACTTCACTGCTTACTCTCAACTCCAAATCAACTATGAACACGTTAAAGAGCATGGGACCCAGTACTGAGCCCTGCGGCACTCCACTGCTTACCGTCCTCCACTGCAAAGACTGCCCATTTAAACTCACTCTCTGCTTCCTATTAATTAGCCATTTGATTCATGACTCTCGAGCTTACTAAGGAGCCTTTGATGAGGAACTTTATCAAAAGCTTTCTGGAAGTCAAGGTAAACAATATCTATCGGGTCTTCTTTGTCCACATGTTTGTTCACCCCCTCAAAGAAATGTAACAGGTTAGTGAGGCAAGATCTTCCCTTACAGAACCCATGCTGAGTCTTCCTCAATAAGGACAAGGACAAGGCAAGCTCAGGAGTTCAGAAAAAGTATATTGTGACTAAAATAAATGCTGTGTTATTATTCCTCTTGTTATCTTTGCATTTGCCTTTCTACTAAAATAACTACTATGAAAGTATAGGGGGTGCAATTTTATATTCTTGTCTTGGGTGCAAAATTAGCTAACTATGGCTCTATATAATTGGTTGGTAGCTGTACTGGGTTTGTAGAGAACATGTGTGAGAAGGAAGAAGAGAGCTGAATTGATGAAGAGTTTGAGTGAGGTGCTGTAGGTTAGCAGAAAAGAGCAAAAGTTCAGCAACACTTTAAAGACTAACAAAATTTGTAGCAGGGTATGAGCTTTCTTGAGTCACTGCTCACGTCTTCAGATTATTTTTTGAGCAGGAATGAACAGGAATGCAGTTCCGGCTGACTTGGCATTAGGCGGTGTGGCCTAATATGCAAATGAGTTGCTGCTGGGCTTTTACTACAAAAAAGCCCTGTCCTTCATAATCTGAAGAAATGAGCAGCGAATCACAAAAGCTCATACTCTGCCATAAATTTTGTTAGCCTTTAAGGTGCTACTGGACTCTTACTCTTTTGTACTACTACTCCAGACAGACTAACATAGCTACCTTTCATGCCCTGGAGTGTTCTTTGTGGAAGTTATTAGCCTAAGTGGCAAGTGAGGAAATTAAGGCTTTCTGACTAGGTCTATTCAAGGAAACTTTAGAGAAAGAAGAACTGTACCTATCTGAAACCTTTATGCTTATGAAACACACTGAAAACATCACACTGTTATAATTCTAAATGAACTCTATGTTTAAGAGGAAACAGCTGTTTTATTTAGAATAAAGACTTCATTTTTACTTTAGAGCCTCCCTCACAGGCTGCCCATTCTGTCATTCTACCAATATAACTGAGCCATCTTGTTCTTTTGGTTCAACTAAGAAGTGTAAGGCAACAGTTTTTGGTGGCAGCAAACATAAGTAGAAAACTAAGAAAGGCACGTAGGCAGCATAGAACACATTTCAGAACAGTACAGAGAGGTGCCATTACAAAGGTTACATATAAAGGGTCTCAATAAAGAAGCAAAAAATTACAGAGCATGGAGAAGAATATTCCCTATATCTTATACAATGACTACTTAGGGACTCAGTCTGATTCTGAGCCTTAGTATATTAACAGCACCACTCTAAAGAGTCCT
The DNA here is from genome assembly GCF_032191835.1 of Heteronotia binoei. Lineage (NCBI taxonomy): Eukaryota > Metazoa > Chordata > Lepidosauria > Squamata > Gekkonidae > Heteronotia > Heteronotia binoei. The sequence continues at coordinate 170,844,112 of NC_083225.1, forward strand.
ATTCAGAATCCTCTATTCCAGGGATCCCCAACCCCTGGTCCGTGGACCGGTCCTGGTCTGTGGCCTGTTAGCAACCGGGCCATGCGTTGTATAATTATTTCATTATATATAACAATATAATAACAACAACAACAATATGACATTGAATTTATATCCTGCCCTCCACTCTGAATTTCAGAGTGGCTCACAATCTCCTTTACCTTCCTCTCCCATAACAGACACCCTACGAGGTGGATGGGGCTGAGAGCTCTTACAGAAGCTGCCCTTTTAAGGACAACTCCTATGAAAGCAATGGCTAACTTAACTCCAGCAGGTGTATGTAGAGGAGTGGGGAATCAAACCCGGTTCTCCCAGATAAGAGTCTGCACATTTAACCACCACACCAAACTAATAGGATTAAAGAGCACAGTTGTAATATCCCAAAACCATTCCCTCACCCTGGTCTGTGGAAAAATTGTCTTCCACAAAACTGGCCCCTGGTGCCAAAAAGGTTGGGGACCGCTGCTCTATTCAATGGGCCTTACTCCCAGGAAAGCATTCTAAGAATTGTACCATAAACTATTTTTATCCATACTGGCCTCAGAGGCAATTGGAAAGGGGGGGTGGGATTTAGATTCTTGTATTTTAAGTACTTAATATTTTTACTCATATTTTCAAAATGTGACCTGCAGGAGGACCTCTTTTAAACGCCACTGTTCCACCTTCAGCGACTGGCAAGTAACCAAGAAGTTTTGCATTATCAGATTTACAAAGGGTCTGTCGCTCAGTGGAAGAGCCTCTGTTTTGCATGCAGAAGCTCCCAGGTTCAATCCCTGGCATCTCCAGTGAAAATGGACCAGGCAGTTGGTAATATGAAAGACCTCTACCTTAGATCCTGGAGAACAACTGCCAGTCTGAGTAGACAACACTGACCTTGATGGATCAGTGGTCTGATTCAATAGAAAGCAGCATCTTAATGCATTCATGTGTGTATACATATTGTCAGCACAGAATCCTTCCGTACTTACCGTAAAGAAACTGGATGGCAGCAATGTCATCCGCATGAAGCTGTACGGTTTTGCATTCATGAAATCTGACATACTTATAGCTTAAAGGTGCATATTCATCATACATCACAGACCCCGGAACATTGGAATGTCCAAGACCGCATGCATGGCCTAGCTCATGCAGAAAAGCTAAAAGAAAGTTTACACCTGGAAGGAAGCAGGAAGGCTGTGATTACCATTCCTGTACAGTAGCGAAAAACCACATGTTTACATTCTGTACGTGACACTGATATTAGCAGCAGCAGCAGTCTTACAATCTCTGCCACCTCCACTCCATTGACTCACCCCAGGCTCAATCAAGGATTCACCTTCACCCCATGCAAAGTGGGTAGGGGGTCATTGCCCAGCTGGAAGCTAGAGCCCCAGCGGGGTTGAGTGCACATGGTTGTCTGTGCCCCAGAGCCAGCTACCTGAGCCTTGGATGGGGTAGGTGAGTACAGTGTCTGCTGAACCAGCTGCCAGAACCCTGGAAGGGGTGTGTGCAAATGGCACTGGATGTCTGCTTTCTCTCCTTTCCTCCTCCATTGGGGGCTTGGCCCATGGCCAGTCATGCTGTTCCTAGCCCAGGGCCAGAGGCAGTTGCTGCCTTATGGTTAAGACCACCCCTGCACACTGGGAGTAGTTTGAAGTACCATCAAGTACAGCTGACGAATGTTTACCCCACAGGGTTTTCATGGCAAGAGATGTTCATAGGTGCGCTTATGCTTTAATTTAATGATAAAAGAAATATTGACTTTGTGTCTGATGTGCAATGGGAGTTTTGTGTCTCCCAGATGAGATTTTCCTTTCCTCCTTTTATAGGAGGGTTTGCAAGATGGAGCTGCAGCTGTTTCACAGGGCTTGTAAGATGGAGCTTTTTCTGCCAGGCCTTTTACTAAGGCAGTGGGTATCCAAACTACATCAAATTGGACTCCCTTGCTGAAGCATATTGAAGTCTTATCAAAACTGTGTTGGAGTACACCATCTGATGGCCCATTTATAACATGATATCATCGGATTTATTGGTCAGCCGGAAATTGTACTGATATGAACTACTCTGTCTTCTGTAATCAAGAGGTTAACTGTTTAAATTCACTGATTTTATTAATTTTAATCCTATTGTTTTTATTGTTTGATTATGTTGTAATCCACCCTGAGCCCATGTGCAGGGTAAATAAACAAACAAAATAAAAATAAAATAAATTTACCCATGCCCCAAACTGAAATGAGAAATTACAATTAATTGATCTATTTAGTTGATTGGTAAATTTAGATCTAGGGAGACTTAATATTATTCCCACCCTATAGTTAATTAGTTGTGATCTTATTGCTTTAAATTAGCTGGGGGGGGTAGTAGGTTGGGGTTGGGGTATGTAGGAGATGATAGTTTCAACCAGTCATAAGACTGATTCCATTTATTTTTGTTTGAGAGACTGGATTTGATCCCAAGTCCTTGGGGCTCTGTGCAAGTCTGGGGGAACCTTTAGGGTTCGGAAGACCTAGTGGGGGGGCATGCAAGGGTTGGGGATTCCAGTAATTAAGGGACAAGAGAGATATAATGATGGGATAGGACCTGGGTTGAGAAGGAGATGGAAATGTGAGAATTCTCAGCTTCCCTCCCATCTTCATCCCATCCCAAGGAATGTTGGTTGTGGTGTCAGGGTAAAGTACCCTTCCCCAACATTGGTGCTGTGTAATGCCAAGTCCATAAATAATGCCTCTGCTCTGAGGGATTATCTTGTGGAGCAAAATATGGACCTGGCCTGTGTGACTGAGAGCTGGGTAAGGGAGAGTGAACTGTCACCTTGAACCAACTCCCGCCACCCCCAGGTTCTCAGTCCTTCACCAATCTTGAATGTTAGGGCAGGGGGGCGTGGTGATGCTCATCCAGGAGTCTTTCTCCTTTAGGCCACTCCCTGTCCCCAAAATTGCTGGACTTGACTGTGTAGACCTAGGGCATTTTCGCACTGACCTTAATCGGTAGCGACGCCCCTCTTCACCGCGCAGGATCTGCGCGGATTTCGCACTAATTGCCGCGGAGCACCCGGAAGAGCCGCAAAGTCCCGCGGCTTTTGCGGCACAAATGGAAACTGGTTTTTGGCGGTTTCCGTTTGCGCCACAAAAGCCGCGGGACTTTCCGGCTCTTCCGGGTGCTCCGCGGCAATTAGTGCGAAATCCGCGCAGATCCTGCGCGGTGAAGAGGGGCGTCGCTACCGATTAAGGTCAGTGCGAAAACGCCCCTAGTGTGGGAGGCGAAGAAGAGCATGACTATCTGCTAATATACTGACCACCTAATGCACCAGCAGATACCCTATGTGGCATTTCATCCATGGGTATTTAAGTTCTGGTCTTTGACCCTAATAAAGCTGAACTGAACTGAACTGCTGGGTCTAGTAGAGGCTGCCTCCACCTGGGCATTGGAGTTCCCTAGACTGCTGATTTTTGGGTGACATTAATGTCCACGTTGATGATGGAGACTCCTCTCAGACTAAGGATCTAATGCTATCCATGGCAGCTTTGGGGCTTTCCTAAATGGTAGCAACCTCCACCACAAAGCAGGCCTAATGCTAGACCTTATTTTGAGGATCCATAAGTCTGCGGAGACTTATGGTTCCAGCGATCAGCTCTGTTATGACATTACACTGCTTAAGCAGCTGCAAATAATTTGTGCAATGGAGCCAGTAGCCATTAGAAGAGGTGTGGGCTTCCTGCTACCAAAAGCACATGTTGTTTTTCAGGAATATAACATTATATGAATATCACTTTGAGATGTATATGGAAATTTTTATTTTGGTTAAGTTTGGTTTATTTTGATAATTAAATGCTTTATTCTGATTAGGCAGTATCCAAATAGTAAAATGCCCACTCCAGTTTCCTGCTTGCTGTTGTTACACATCACTGGGAACTCTCAAGAGTACAAAACAAACAAGAAAAAGGGGGAAAGTCCAGTTGGATGTCATGACTGTCTTTGGCTAAGTCTTCCTATAAGGAAAAAACACTTTCTCCAATGGGGAATTATGTCTGGTGGAACAAGCATCCTTTGTTAGAGGGAAGGACTCATAGGATACAACTGAGAGGACTGAAATTACAGGATCTGACACTGAATGGGAAATTTTATAGTCCTAAAGCAGAGGAATAAATTCAGATTTCATGTAAGCATAAATATTATAGATCCTTAAATCCCCCCCAAAAAATTCCATTTTACCCCCTCCCCAAACCCTGTTTTCCAAAACATGTTTTCCACATGTTCAGAAAATCTACCCTTCTTGCTTCTGGAAATGGAATTAATAATCACTTAGTGGGTATTATTAGCATATGCACAATGGTATGTATTAAGAAAAAGACATACTTGTTCTTGCGAAGGTTTTGCGATCATCCAATGTCCACTTAACTTTATAATTGAGAAAGATATCGCCACCAAGACCACCACCAGGCCCATAAGCATAAGCAATGACTTCTTCATTAAAGGGGGGCCTGTGGTCTTAAAAGTGAAATAAAGGAATAAATCATCATAGCCAGGACTTCAAGAAAAGGATATGTAGAGTTTTCAATAATAATAATAATAATAATAATAATAATAATAATAATAATAATAATAATAATAATAATAAACTTTTATTTGTATCCCGCCCTCCCCACCGAAGCAGGCTCAGGGCGGCTAACAAAATTTACTTACCACTATTATAAAAAGAGATTGAAATATTTCCATCCTTATCTACCTTGGAAAACTCCAGAGGGATCTCCTTACCCCAGATAGCACAAGCTACCTTAATGGCATCATCTACATCAGCATGAGGTATATCTGGTGGGTAGTTCGCAATGCTTTAAAATATGAATAGTAAAGGATATGAGTTGATAGAATATCAATACATTTATTTTAAGCTACTGAAACTGAGTCCACCCAAACCTTACCAAGAATATTCCACAATCCAATATGGAAAACAAAACAATGGCCCACAGGGTGAAAACATTCAATCTACAATCCAATTCCCAACACACACACACACACCAAAAAAATAAGAGAGAGAGATTACAAAGACTGCAGCAGCCACAGAACCATCACATTAATTTCCCAAGTAAGGAAAGTGATGCTCGAATGTGTACAAGGAGACTGTTACCATATATGGAATAAAAAATGCCAGATGTTCAAGCTGGATTCAGAAAAGGAACGTGCCCTAGAGATCATACAGTATTAGAGCATACCAGAGAATTTCAGAAGAAAATCAATTTGTGCTTTCAACTTTGTGGATCATGAAAAGCTGTGGACAATCTTAAAAGTAACTGGTATGCTATGACATCTGGTTGTTTTGATGTGCAACATGTATTCTGGACAAGAGGCTATTGTTAGGACAGGATATGGAGAAACAGGATAGTTTCCAATTGGCAAAGGTATTAGACAAGGATGTATTTTATCTCCCTACCTGTCCACTCTATATGCAGCACATATCACAAGGAAAACTGGATTAGATTTAGATGAAGGTGGAATTAATATTTTGTAGAAGTAAAGTTAACAATCGGAGATATGCAGATGACCCCAAATTGGTAGCAGAAAATAGTGAAGACTTGAAATGATTAACGATGAAGGTTAAAGCAGAAAGTGCCAAGAAGCAGGATTAATGGCTGAACATCAAGAAGACACAAGTAATGACTACAGAGGAATTGTACCACTTTAAGGCTGACAATGAAGAAATCAAAATTGACATAATCATCAACCAAAAGGGAGACTGCAACCAAGAAATCAGGAGATGGGATAAGCTCCTTAAGTGCAAAGAAATGTCACAGGAGACCAGGATCAAGATAATTCATGCTGTGGTATTCTAAGTACTATGGATGAATGTGAAAGCTGGACAGTGAAGAAAGTTGGCAGGGAGAAAACTGATTCATTTGAAATGTAGTGTGGGCTGTGGACCTCAGAAAAAGACAAGTTAGTAGATCAAATTAACCATGAATTCTCTCTAGAAGCTAAAATGATTACACTGAGGCTATCATAATTTGGTTACATCAGAAGAAGACAAGACATGCTAAAAAAAACAATGCTAGGAAAAGTTGAAGGCAGCAGGAAAAAATAAAGACTCAACATGAGATGTGTTTACTCAGCCTTCAGTTTGCAAGACCTTAGCAAAGCTATTGATGAGGGGAGTTCAATTCATCAGGTCACCACAACCTGGAAGCAACTGGACAGCAAATAACATGCACATGCACACAGAGGACATGTATGAAGTAAAAAAAAACCTTATTAAAAGCCACAGACCTGAAAACCATTTCCACTTGTTTCCACAGGCCATCTGATGTTTGGATAGGCTTCATTCAGAAATATTTTGGGTTTAGAGCTTTGCTGAGCCACAGAACTCTTTTTTTTTTTTTGCTATCAAGTTGCAGTCAATTTATGGTGATCCCACACTGTTTGCAAGGCAAGAGATGTTCCAAAGTGTGGTTTGCCATGCCTCTGCATAGCAACCTTAGACTTCCTTGCTGGTCTCCTACCTATGATCTAACCAGGGCTGACCTTGCTTAACTTCCAAGATTTGATGACATCCAGTTACCATTGCTTATCCATATCCAACATATCTCACATGGTTATATGAAAATAAAGTGAAACAATTCTCATGCATGCTGCCCAAGTTACTAAGAAGAATGGTAGAATGCAAACATGCCTGAATAAATAAAATCCACTCTCAGGAATTTTGGCATTTATTCCTGTTTGGAGAGGATAACCATTTTTCCACACAGCTTACATCGGAGTGACGTCCCTCTTCACCGCGCAGCGTCTGCTCGGATTTCCCACCTTCTGCTCCGCAGAAGCAGGAAGTGCCAGGGCTTTTGCGTCGCAAATGTGAATTGCTAAAACCCAGGTTACGTTAGCGACGCAAAAGCTGCGGCTCTTCTTGCTTCTGCAGAGCAGAAGGTGGGAAATCCGAGCAGATGCTGCGCAGTGAAGAGGGACGTCACTCCGATGTAAGCTGTGTGGGGAAAAGGTTGATGACTTTGCCAAATAAAATTTGACTTTGGATTCAGGCAAGGATAGAAAAAGCCAAGTTTTGGAGTCCAAACATATCATTGGCTGGGTCCAAATGGGTGGTTTAAGCCACAGCAGGCAAGCAGATCTAAAAAGCGCATCCAAGCACACACATCTGCCTGGCGTTCCCATTCTGTACTCACCCTATCCTGGCCTGAAGGAAAGCCACCTCAGAAAGCTTCCACCAGAGAGGGCACTGACCATCTTCTTCCCTCCTGCAGACACTCCCCTACGAGTTTCCCCCTTTACTTCACTGTGAGCCATAATTAATTTTGCCTTGCACTTCCCATGTAGGTGGCATGGATGTGGGCATGCCTCCCCAGATCTAATGCCAGGCTTCAAGGTTAAAAGCTTGACAGAGAAGGGGACAGCATAAGCATTTGGGGGCACTCAAAAGGTATAAGATGGCCCTGAGGCAGAGAGTGCTGTAAAAATGGCAGCCTTCAATGGCCAAATTCAAGATGGTATAGTGAAACGTTACCTGTATGTCACGCGTACATCTCTCCATTTTGGATACCCTGGAAAGTGAGAGTATGCCCCTACGTTAGGAACTCCATATCTGAGCCTCTTCATTGCATCTGGGGTGTTTGAATATAACTCATCTGTCACATTCACACCACAGAACTTTTGTGTTATTTTACCAATGCTAATATCATCATCTTCACTTCTTAAATGACTTCTTGGCTCTGGTTGAGGATCGCTGTTCGTCAGATATTTCTGGTAAGGAGAACACATACATTTGATTGGTTTTAGAGGTTTGGGGTTTTTTTGTTTTTTTAAAAAAGATGTAGTTTCTCGTATATGTGGAAATGTATCTTTTCGTTTTCTGTCTTTGTCCTCAAAACAACTGCATAGCGGGTTTCATTCACTTCTCCACCCTTTTTTATAGATCTGGAAACTGATGACAGTGGAAAATCTTAAACAAAACAAGGCCTCATTTTGGGCAGGAGCAGAGCTCTAGAACCCCTAAATTTTATTGTGCTCTTACTTTCTTACACACACACACACCAATACTTGTTTCTGCGCTCAAACCCCCTGTAAGAATTTTGCTGAACTCTAAGATTGGACAGACTTTTTAATATTTCCCCCCACAAAAAAAGAGAAATAACCAAAACATACAAAGCAGACAGATGAAAATTTTCATTGTGCCACTGTGGCCACCTAGGCAATATTAATTTAAAAGTATGTTAGGAGTACGGTTTTATTATGACAATTATAATTCAAGAAGCAATTTAAAGTAGATGCTGAGCTGATATAATTTAATACATCTTCCTGTGATGTCAGGGGTGTGTGGCGTATGCAAATGAGTTTATTTATTTATTTATTACTTTCCATTTATATCCCGCCCTCTCCGGAAGCGGACTCAGGGCGGCTCACAACATCATAAAATACAATCAATCCATAAAACATATAAAACCATAATTTACATATATCAACTTTAAAACCATTCTATGGCGCCATTTCAGTAGTGCTAATGAGCTCTGGCACCTCTTTTTCTATGAAACAGCTCTTGCACAAAACCAACCAATGTGCCTATGATGGAGCAAGGACAGGAAGATAAATCCCATTAGCCCATAACTGTAGGCAATATAACATGCATTGTAGCCAGCATGATTAGGGACTGGCTTGCCAAAAACAGCTGGCCAGAAAAGGAGCAGACAGGAGCCTCTGGATGGTGTGCGGCCCACTTCCAGAACAGGGACAGGCTGTGTGCACCCTGGAGGAGCTTCCAGAGCACCTGCACACCTGTTGCACTTCCAGACAGCCGAGGAAGCACCTTGAAGCCATCTCAGAATTTAGGTACCACTTGGGCAGCAGTGCTTTTCTGAGGTGGCTTTGATTTGGCCCCAGATGGGCTGCATGTGGGATGGGGACGACAGGCAGATGTGCATGTGTATATGCACTTTTTTTTAATCTGCCTGCCTCCCATCCTTGGGGGTGGCTTAAACTGTCCATCTATTATCAGCGGCTGTATACTATTAAGGAGTAAGCCTAAGTAGATTTTCTCAGAAGTAGTCCAATGCTATTCAGTGGGGCTTACATCTAGGAATGTGTCCTTAGCATTGCTGCCTTAGTCATTGTACTTCTTCCCTGATGAATTTATTTTCAAGGTTGGTATGCTGCCTTTATAGGGTTGCCAGCCTCCTGGTGAGGCCTAGAGATCGCCTACTTTTACAACTGATCTCCAGCTGGCTGAGATCAGCTCCCCTGGAAAAAATGACTACTTTGAAGGGTGGCCTCTATATGGCATTGTACCATGCTGAGGCCCCTCCCTTCCCCAAACCCCACTTTCTCCTGGATCCACCCTCAAAGTCTCCAGGTTTTTTCCAACACAGATCTGGCAACCTTATGCCTCTGTATCCCGGGAAGGGGCCTAAGGCAGCTAACAGTTAAAATAAACCTAATGAAAATATATATTTAAAATAAGTAAAGTCACTACTAAAAGACATAAGTCAAAACACAGAAAACGATAGTTATCATATAGAGCAGGGAGGTGGGAGAACTGGTGTGCTGTCTGCAACCCTTACCTCAGCAAGATTCTTCTCTTCTTCTGTGGGTTTTTCAATTTTGGGGAAGATAGGCAACGCATATGAAAGTAAGCTACAGGACAGTATTATTAGTAGGAAGCCCTTCATGATTGCTCTCAGTTTTAGCCTTAGAATGACAAAAATCTTCAGGCTACGATCTGCCTTTGTGCCCCAAAGCATCCCCTATATATATATATATACATATTCATGTTTGCTCTATAAAACCAGTAGGGGCATAAATCATAGTATTATAACATCCTCAGACTTGACAAGCCAAAATCATGCATCTTGGACCTGAATGGGTCACACACGTCATAGATTCGTAGTGATTGTCAGATCTGAAAGTTTAAAACTTTCATATCTGACAATCACTAAGAAAGTGGGTGGGATTCTAGTTCTATCAATATTTGGCTTGTGTTTGCAGAGATTAAAAATGAAGTATCCTAAAGGGAACAGATGAGGAAGTCACACCAACCTCTTTTAAAAATGTCATCTCAAGTACTCCTTCCAACGGAACTTTGGGGGAATAGGTTTATGGCCTCTCACGAAAAGGAACCAAACTCTTCCTTATAGAAAATAATGACAGGAGTTTGCCTGCCCCCAAATCAAAATAGAATTAGGTAAGCTATAAATTAGGTAGGTAGATAATTCTGCTTTTGAGTATTTTATTTTGCCCATGTTACATTCATAGCGAGCTTAAAAATAATATAACCAAATGTTTCCTGCACCATATTATGCTATATTAAATTAACATCACAATCTTTCAGTGAAAAGAAATTTTCAGGACATTTGTGGCGCAGTAAATTTGAAAAAGCAAGGAATACTGTCATTTAGTGATGATCATTTAGGCATCCAGAAGGAAATGTGAAAATATTGTGAAAAATGTGAAATAGGCCTGGGACCTGCCTACCTTAGGGACCGTCTCTCCCCACACGTTCCCCAGAGAGTGCTGAGATCGGGGTCTCAAAACCTTCTTAAAATCCCTGGGCCAAAGGAGGCCCGTCTGAAAGAGACCAGAGACAGGGCCTTCTCGATTGCAGCTCCTTGTTGGTGGAATCAGCTCCCAGAGGAGGTGAGGGCCCTGCGGAACCTTGAACAGTTCCGCAGGGCCTGCAAAACAGCCCTCTTCCAGTTGGCATATAATTAATTGTTATTGGAATGCCTGAACATTCAAATCTCAAACATCAGATCATTCAATACTGGAATATTGAAGAATTGTTTTAAGGAAGGTAGCATAGTATATATTGAAGCATATTTTTATGTATTTTTTATGTATTTTATTGCATAATTATAATTATTAATGTTTTATTAATGTAATTTAAATTGACTTTGTTAGCTTTTTTGTTGTAAGCCGCCCTGAGCCCACCTCGGTGGGGTAGGGCGGGATATAAATCGAATAAAATAAATGAATAAATAAAATATTGATTTATAAAGCTATGAAGTTACCTCAAGGACATCTTCAGAATCAAAATCTTTGGACAAGGGTCATGATTGTTATTGCTGACATGCTGAAACGAGGCCTTGGGAGTTGCTTTATTTGGGGCCTATTCCGTCATGGTGAACTGTTTTAGATACAGAGATTGGAATAGAGGTGTGCACTGTGTATGGGGATAGGTTTGCTAGCCTCCAGGTGAGACTTGGAGTTCTGCTGGAATTACAACTGAACTCCAGAGTACAGAGATCACTTCTACTGGAGAAAATAGCAGCTTTGTAGAATGAATCTTCTGGAATCAGACCCCTGCCAAGCTCCTTCCCCAAACTCCCATCCCCTCCATGCTCTGCCCCCAAATCTCCAGGAATTAACCAACCCAAAGTTGGTGCCCTTAACATGGTAGCCATCTTGATTGTCAACAATGTGAACAAATGAGACACAGGAGAACCATTTTGTTCACTGAAGTAGGTCTTTAAAAAACCTGTGCTCTGGGAGGTTGGACAGGATCTGTGCTCTGAGTGTTGCATGCACAACAATTTCTACCTTTAGACCGAAGATGTTGCTTCCCACATTATGGAGTCTCAGGGTTTAAACAGAGTTTTTTGTAGTAGGAACTCCTTTGCATATTAGACCACACCCCTGTTATGTAGTCAATCCTCCAAGAGCTTACAGGGCTTATTACAGGCCTACTGTAAGCTCTTGGAGGACTGGCTACATCAGGGGTGTGTGGCCTAATATGCAAAGGAGTCCCTGCTACAAAAAAGCCACGGGTTTAAGTCAAATAATAAGTCAAACAACATGTATGTCCTTATATTCATCATAAGCAGAACACTGGCCAGGGAGTCATTGGGGCCCTTGATCAACAGAGGGATGAAAAGTCCAGGAAAGGAAGACAGGGAGATTGCAGAGAAACTCTAGAGTTCTTTGCCTCATCTTTCACTGTGGAAATGTGGAGTCATTAGCCATAACAAAGGCCTTGCATTCAGGAAGGGGATCAGAAAAACTGAGCTAAATAGAGTTATATCCTAGGACTGAGGGGAAAAAATCCAGATTTCAGACCCCCAGGGTTATTATGAAGAACAACCGGCAACGTTGCTAAAAAGACTCCCTTCTGTTTCAAAGGTTTATTTGGTTTTAAAGAACTCAGAAATAAAGAAAGAAGCAAAAATAAGTAAGAAATAGTAAAACATAGATATACATAAATATCCCCCTTTTATATTTGCAATTTCAATGCAGCTCAAAGAAAACTCTAACAGTGCATTCAATTATTGTCATAATATTACAAATCCTAACACTTTAATTTCTCTTAAACTTAATATGATAGCATTATTTCCTTAATTCCATCTAGTAAATATGTTATTATAGTCATTTTACATTTCTACCTCCCTTACTTATAAACATGGAGATCCCCCCTTCTACAATTACAATTTCAACACAGCACGCAGATAACACTACCAATGCTTTTAGTTATTGTCATGACATTACAAACCCAATCTTCTATCATTTTAATTTCTCTTAGACCCAGTTTAATGACATTATTTCCTTAATTCCCCCTTATTATTATCATAAATTTCTTCACCATTACTGTGAAACTCTTAGTTCAACATGTCTTAATTATTTAAATTTCAACCGAATTTGCAATCAGACTCCCTTCTGGATGAGCGGAAGATAGCAAAAAGAGGCTGAGAGCTGGTTTTGTCCCTTTTTTTAAAAAAAAAAGCAGATCCAAAGCAATTCCAAGAAATGACAGAACGGTTTCTGTGACCAACAGGAGGCTGTCCTGCCCTTGAAAGGTAAAGCAGCCACTCAGCTGAACCTTTGAGAGTGCTGCTCCAACATCCAATCCCCTTTCAGAAGGAGGATGGAATATCAAAGGGAACCACAGCAGTTCAGTTCAGGTCTCCCTCAAGAAGAGTGCAGAGGGAGATCAGTTCTGCCTCAGGGGACAGAGCATCAGGGAAAGCTGAGGTCTGGCTGAGAAAAGGAGCAGACAGAGCGAAGTGGTAGTGTGGCAGAGTGGTTTAGCTCTACTTCTGGGGGAGAATAGAGTACCTGATTTTTAGGCTTGTCTCTGGGGATGATCTGACCTGGTACCATTAATCTGACTCTTGGGAAAGGGCAGGCTGGTGTAGGTGGAATCCTGTGTTTGTGTGAGAGGATCCAACCATGTGGCATGGGCTTTTTTTGTAGGAAAAAAGTCCAGCAGGAGCTCATTTGCATATTAGGCCACACCCCTGGCACCAAGCCAGCTGGAATTGTGTTCCTGTGTGTTCCTGCTTAAAAAAAAAGCCCTGCATGGCTAATAAATAAAAGCCTGTTTGTACCTGAAAGCATTAAAGAAATTTCAGATTACTCTCTAAAGCCATAACTAGCTTAATCAGAGGGGAAACCTCAGCCAGGTTTCTCCTCTTGAGTATTGGAGACCTATGCTTTTGACTTGATTCATTGAAACAAATCTGTAAATAAAAAATCTGTTACTGTTATAAAAATCTTGTTTCAGTGATCTTTGTATTCTGCTTGCGCACCACAAAACTTACTATATTACCCCATGACAGTGAATTCATTCCTGTACACTTGCTACCTGAGGGGAAAGTTTAGATTAGAACAAATACAGTTCCCAAAAATCATAGGAGGCTGTGTGAATGCCCTCACCTGTTGAATTAGGAAAACAACTTTTCTACCATCCCCTAAAATGAGTGGAGCATGGCCAATGGCTGGGACTGATGGGAGTTGTAGGCAAAAAACATCTGGAGAACTACCATTGGCCACCCTGCCTTATGGAGACCAATTCCCAAAGAATATAACAAAGAATTGATCCATGGTTATCTGGGGCTTGGGGGGCTGTTTTTTGAGGTAGAGGCATCAAATTTTCAACATAGCATTTGGTGCCTCTCCTCAAAACACTCTCCAAGTTTCAAAATTATTGGACCAGGCGGTCCATTCTATGAGCCCCAAAAGAAGGCACCCCATCCTCCATTATTCCCAATGAAGGGAATGCATTTAAAAGGAGTGCGGTACCTTTAAATGTGATGTCCAGGACTCCCTTTGTCACACCCTTGCTCCTGGCTCCACCCCAATGTCTCCTGGTTCCATCCCCAAAGTCCCCAGATATTTCTTGAATTGGACCTGGCAACCCTAGATTAAAGCAGCTGTAAATTCTCCAGCTGGGTAAGACAGAGAGGCTCAATATTGTAAGTTGTCAATATTGTCAAGCATCATCTCACCAAATTTGATTATGATAGTACAGTCATTTGTGCTTGTAGAGTTTGCTTGGACCAATTATTTGGCATTTTACCAGCTCAGTCCTTGCCATGCTATACAAGGTATTTTAATGGTTCCTCACTGTGCTAAGACATTTGCTCTAGCTCGTCTTAACACTAACCCTTCTGAAGTATGGGAGGTTTTGTAATATTCAATATTCAGATCATCTTTTTCCTTGTGGTCTGGGTAAAATTGACACTTTATCTCATAACCTTCTTGAATGTTCCTTTTATACTGTTTTTTAAGAATTGGTGGATTTTACCTCTTTTATCACATTTATTGTTCAGTAATTCTCAAAGGGATATTATCCCCTAGCTGATGCTAGACAGTAATCTGAATATAACCTTACTAGTTGCTAAATTTCTATCATTTTTTCCCTTCAGAAACCAAGTACTCTTTTAATCTTTGCTCAAGATCTATTGATGAGAGGAGTTCTGAAGAGGAAAGGATATCCTGGGGCTTCCCAGAAACCTTTGGCAAAATTCCTCACCAAAAGTTCCTGAGTAAACTTGTGGATTAAAAATGAGTGAACTAACAAGAAGCAGAGAGTAGGAGTAAAAGAACAGTTCTCACAATAAGGGGGTGCAACTGTGACCCACAGAAATTGGTAACAGGATCATTAACATTTAATTTGTTGATGAATGACATAGAATGGGGGGTGAGCAGCAAGGTGACCAGGTTTGTTGATAACACTTGATTATTCAGGATGGTGAGGATCTCTCCCAGCTGGTAACTGAGGAACGACACACTGGATGCTGGGTGGGATCGGCTGTTGGTCTGATCCAGAATAGGTGCTCTTTTGTTCTTAAGGAAGGTATTATTTATTTAAGGAAGGAGATAAAATGGTCTGAATTGAACAATAACTGTTTCTATTCAGTGTGGAAGTTTCTGACACTAACAAAACATAGAAAGTAAAAAAAGAACAGAGGCACTTGTGCTTTGTGACAGGATTATAGCTGTTTCAGTTGATTATGAGTTAATCACAGATTTCCATTCATTTCTTAGAAGCCCCACCTGCACATGTGACAGCCCCACTGAGCCAGGAAGACTGGCTGTGGCCCTGAATAAACTTACAGATTACATATGAAAAAAAGACTGAATCATATATTGCTGTAAATGGACAAATTATTAGAATTACCAAATTTGCTTTCAAAAATTTTGAGTTCCTTTGAGGATCCCTAGATCATTTGTCCCCAAGTTGTTTGATTAAACCAAGGACAAAAATACTTCTGAGTATTACAGCATGTCCTCTTTGTTATCTTTTAGAAAGTAGCGAAATAGGGTTGCCAGGTCCTACCTTGCTGCTATCTTGCTACAAAACCATAGAGTTGACCAACACCCCTGTTTCCCCCAAACGGGTGTTGTCCATGTTTGGAGGCAGCAGATTGGAGCCTCCCCAAACTGAGGATCCCCTGGCTAGATCGGGGGTCTGGTAACCCTAATAAAAACAAATAAGAACATAAGATGAGCCCTACTTGATCAGACCAGTGGCCCATCTAATCCAGCATCCTGTCTCATACAGTGGCCACCCTGTTCATCTGGAGGGCCAGCAAGATGACATTGAGGCTAAAACCTTTCCAATGTTGCCTCCTGGCTCTGAGATTCAGAGTTGTAATGCCTCTGAATGTGGAGGTTCCCCTCCATCACCATGACTAGTAGCCACTGATACACCTATCCTCCATGAACCTATCTAAACTAATCCCCCTTTAAAGCTGTTTATTCCTGTGACCATCACTACATACTCTATGCCCTGGTTCAGGCAGGTAACCAAGTCAAGAGACAAACAGCATAGTCAAAACACAATCCAGGGGTCAAAGCACAGATATTCAGTAGCCCAAATGTTAAAACCAACAGAGACAAGTTGCTTCCACATCACTCTTTTCTGTCTGTTTTTATTAGGAAACGCTGCTGAGTCATTCAGGGACAGGTGCAACTCATCAATAGTCAAGCAGCCTATGTGACTTCAGCACTGATCCTGTGGTGACTCAAGTTCACAGGCAGAGGCTGATCAGTGCTGAGCTGCCAGCCATGCTATGGTGCTGGTCCTGCACCTCTCTGACATTTTCATTGAGACATCCACTACAACCCCAAGATCTTTCCCCCTCTCAATCTCAGCAAGTTCAGACCCCATCTGCCTATACTTAAAGTTGGGAATTTTTTGGTTCAGATCCCATCAGCCTATACTTAAAGTTGAGACTTATTTTGTCCCAGTATGCATCACCTGACGCTTACCAATGCTGAACTTCATTTGCCACAATGTCACCTGCTTACCCAGTTTGTGAGGATCCTCTTGGAGCTCATCACAGTCAGCCTTTGTTTTCACTAGCCTTAAAACTGTTGTGTCATCTGCAGACTTGGCCACTATACTACTCACCCCTAGTTCCAGATTATTTATGAATAAATTAAACAGCACTGGATCCAATCCTTAACAGACCCCACTGTTTACTTCCCTCCACTGTGAGAACTGTCCATTTATTCCTACTCTTTGCCACCTGTCATTTAAACAGTTTTGAATCCATAAGCGAACCTGTCCACTTATCCCATGACTGCTAAGTTTACTCAGGAATCTAAGCATATAATGTCTACCAAGTCACCAAAGTGCCACAACATCCTCTGATCATTTCGATCAAGTCTAGTAATCATATTTCTGGCCATATCCATGCTTCTCTGAGGAGAATGATCAGTTTCAATCATTAGGGAAGGAGTCCTTGGGGGAATCTCAGGGGGCCTTGTCTCCTGGGGTCATTAAGACCCTTCCTTTTTCTTTTCCACCAAAATGACTGACTACGAATAATGCCGCTGAAGCTTTGGTTCCTCCATAACCCCCCCTGGAAAGCTGATCCCAGTCTGACTAGACAAAACAGAATTTGACGGATCAATATACTGAGTAAGTAATAAGGCAGTTTCTTGTGTTTCAGGTCATGTGTGGTAGGAAAATTCCCAGGCATCTTTTCAATTTATCATAGCCTAATCTTAACAAGAAAAAGAGAGCAAGATGGGACATGTCCCTTGGGGTTTTTTTTTCCTGGACTAATAACTCATCATTCTTCCTCAACCTTGTCATTTGCTTTCACTGGGAAAGCAAATATCTTGTTTTAATCTGGACTTGTTTTAAAGCTTCTTATTTCACTTTGTCAGATTGACCTAATGAATGTTTGCTGAGTTAGAGCTGCTCTGGCACCTCCCACCTGGAATTGCTTAGTGTTGACACTAAGATAAGTTGAATGTCTTCTGTGGTGTTTAAGTGAAAATGGGTTAGGGTTCTTCCAAGCTAAAGAATAAGCTTATACAGTACATAAGGTACATGCTACTAAAAGGGTTTGCCAAATGTGACAGTAATTGATTTGTCGCTCTCAAATCCCACCTTCTTAATTTCCCAATTCATATAGGATTCTAGTCAGGAAGATGTGAGACATGAGGACAATAGCAACCAATCTGACACACGGCTATTTTAGAAGAGTCAAAATATTAAAATATGCATAGATTTAAACCAGTACTAAATTCTAGAACAAAAACGGCCAGGGTTCTTAGAGTGCTTAGAATGTCAGTTTAGAATCTGGGAGATGCAGGTTCAAATCCTCACTCTCCCATAGATGCTCACTAGCTGACGAAGGGCCAGTCATTCTGTCTCAGAGCCTCAGCTCCCTCGCAACATTGGCATTATGAGAATAAAATGGAGGAGGACCAGGGCTTTTTTTTGCAGCAGGAACTCCTTTGCATATTAGGCTACATACCCCTGATTTAGCCAATCCTCCAAGAGCTTACTGGGCCTACTGTAAGCTCTTGAAGGATTGGCTACATCAGGGGTATGTAGCCTAATATTCAAAGGAGTTCCTGCTACAAAAAAAAGCCCTGAGGAGGATCAATGTCATAAGTTACTTTGGGTCTTCATTGGGACTGGAGAAAAGCATAGTATAAATATCTTTTAAAATTAGTTAAATAAATCACACTCATTGAAACCTCAATCCCAAGTGGCATTGCTGGGAATTTCAAATGGCCCATTAGCCAACTTAGGTGTGCTGTAAACTAGCATTACCAAGCTCAGTGAACTCAGACTGACATTGGAATAGAATCATAGAGTTGGAAGAGACCTCCAGGGTCCTCTAGTCCAACCCCCTGCATAATGCTGAAAATTCACAAATACCTTCCCCCCCACACCCCCAGTGAAACCTAATCCATGCCCAGAAGATGGCAATAATAATAATAATTTAAAAACCCTCCAGAATCCCTGGTCAAACTGGTCTGGAGAAAAATTCCTGCCTGACCCCAAAGCGGCGAACAGCATTTCCCTGGGTGTGTAAGAAAGGGCCATGAGAAGTGATGTAACCCTTCCTGCCCTCCTTCTCATGAACTGCCTAAGTTCACAGAATCTATATAACACTAAAGGTAAGCTAATAAACATCTCAAATATATTTCATTATCAAAACCATTAGTATCTCATATTAATACCTGTGCATATAGAACAAATCACATAAAACAGAGAATCCCGAGTGCAGTCTTTTTCATTGCTGCCACAGCTACACACTTATCCCTATGTGGAATTGGACTTGCAATTTTGGAACATGCTTTGAAAACAGAAGATTCCCATCTATAAGTAGACTGTATATGACTACATGCAAAAGACTACACTTGGGATTCTCTGTTTTATGTGATTTGTTCTGTATGCACATTGATATGAGATTATAATGGTTTTGATAAAGAAATATACTTGAGATGTTTATTAATTTACCTTAAGTGTTATATAATTTATCTATTTTTAAGGCTAAGGTTGCCCAGAGGCTTGCTTTGTTTCTCTTACCTTTATCCATGTTTCTCATTGAGTTATTCTAAGTTCACAGAATCAGCATTGCTGTTAGGTGGCCATCCAGCCTCTGTTTAAAAACCCTCAAAAAAGGAGGAGAGCCCACCACCTCCTGAGGAAGCCTGTTCCACTGAGGAACTGCTCTAATTGTCAGAAAATTCTTCCTAATGTTTAGCTGAAAACTCTTTTGATTTAATTTCAACCTGTTGCTTCTGGTCCACCCTTCTGGGGCAACAGAAAACAACTCCACATCATCTTCTATATGACAGCCTTTCAAGTACTAGAAGACAGTGAACATATCACCTCTCAGTCATCTCCTCTTCAGGCTAAATATAACCAGCTCCCTCACTTTTCCTTGCATGACTTGGTCTCCAGACCTCTCACCATCTTTGTTTCCATCCTCTGGACACATTCCAGCTTGTCTATATCCTTTTGAAATTGTGGTGCCCAAAACTGAACACAATATTCTGGGTGAAGTCTAACCAGAGCAGAATAAAGCAATACTTTGCATACTCTGGACACTATACTTCTGTTGATACAGCCCAAAATTCCATTTACCTTTTTAGCGACTGCATCATACTTCTGACACATGTTCAGTGGAGAGTCCACTAAGACCCCTAGATCCTTTCCGTACATAGTACTGCTAAGACAAATCTCCCCCACCTAACATCAATAAGATCCAAACCACATTTTATCAATTTGTCAACAAGAGTATTATGTGGGTCCTTATCAAAAGCCTTAATGAAATAGCGATAAATTATGTCTACAAGATAAATTATGTCTCCAGCAAGGTAGTAACTTTCTCACAAAAATAGATAAGGTTAGTCTGATATGATTTGTTCTTGAATAACCTTATCACCTTTTTTGACATCCGCTCATCCATTGCCTCCCCCAATTAACCTGCTTTTAAAGAAACATTTACAGTTTTTCATTTTCTTATACAAGGAAATTTTGAGTTCAAATTACATGGCCAAATCATAGCGTAAGGGATTTCCTGGGGGTTAGCCACCAGCTCACACAGATTTCTCCCTCTGTCACAATACAATTTCCTGCCTACCCTGTTATACCAAAGCTTCCAGCAGGAAATTAAAAGGAGAAAGCCCAATTTGAGGGGATAGGACTTAGACCTAGATATAAATCTACTAAAGCCTGGATAGTTTGCTTTTGAATAATAACAACAGCAAGGTTTATTCAAAATGTAAACAGGAATTGTGCAACGTTAGCTTTTATACAGTACACCCCTCTCTCAGGAAAACATAATGCATATACATACGACACTCTGCTGCAATCAAGTTACACAAGAAAAGATCTCAAGGTTGTCTGCTGTAGTGGGAGACTTCCCACTGGCGTGCCCTTCTACCATTCAGTAGATAGTATGTGGGGGTGGGGGAGGAAATGATGTGAAAAATTGGTGTTCAGAAAAGCTGCGATGTCACTTCCAGGTTCACCACATAAGTGACATCATTGTGATGCTTGCCATGATGCGATGAAGCCACTGGGTCCCACTGGGTCCCAGCCACTCGCCGGCAGCTGTAATTACACCCCCGACCCAGCAAAATCCTGCTGGCCTACTGTAACACTTCTGCACGCTCATTTTCCTCAGCAAGGAAACTTAAAAGATCTGGTATCTCCTCCAAACTTAAATTCTCACTCTTGTTAGACTAAGTCTTCTCTCACAACTGTCAAAACATAACTTATGGGTCCCTGATGTGCCAACATGTTTCCTGGTGCCTGCCAAGTGTTTTTAGAAAGTGGGCAGGGCCAGGTGGGACTTTTGCCCAGCAGGGCTTCTGAACGGCCATTGGAGGTCTGATTGGCTGTGACTTTGGAGGTATGGCTTCATTCCCAGATATTCTGTGATTGGCTCCAACTCTTGAGGCAACCATTTTGTGGTTAGCTTCACCTCTTGGCACAACCATTTTGACATTGTGCCCACCACACTGTTTCAGAACTTCAAAGGTACCTGCCAGCTCAAAACCTAACTCCTTCTCTTGGTCTTCAAAACTGAACTTCTACTCTAACCATTTCCCCTTGTCAGATCAAAAAGTAGTTGTCAATGGCATTTCATCTGAATGGAGGGAGGTATCCAGTGGGGTGGTTCTGGGCCTGGTACTTTTCAATATCAATGATCTGGATGAGTTAAATTTGAAGATGACACCAAATTGGGAGGAGCAATGAACACACCAGAGATAGAATTTGTGCTTGGGGGGCAATAGTGGGAGGGCTTCCAGTGCCCTGGCCCCACTGATGGACCTCCTGATGGCACCTGGTTTTCTTGGCCACTGTGTGACACAGAGTGTTGGACTGGACGGGCCATTGGCCTGATCCGACATGACTTATGCTCTTACGTTCTTAATTCAATGAGATCTGAACGCACTGTAAAAGTGGATGAATATGAACAAAATGCAATTTAACAAGGATGAGTGTTTGAGTTTTACATCTGGGTAACAAAAATGAGGAACACGCAAACTGGATGAGGGATACATTTTTGGATAGCAGTGTATGTGAACAAGAACTTGGGGTACTGGTGGACTGTAAGTTAAATATGAGCAGTCAGTGTGATGCAGCAACAGACAAGGCTAATGTGATCTTGGGGTGTATCAACAGAGGCATAACATCTGAATCACAAGATGTCATAGTCCCACTGCACTGCATTGTTCAGGCTGCACAAGGAGTATTGTGTGCAGTTCTGGAGGTCTTGTTTTAAAAAGGATGTGGACAGAATGGAGCCAGTGCAGAGGATTGCAATGAGGATAATCAGAGGCCTGGAGACAAGACCTAATGAGGAAAGGTTGAGGGACTTGGGAATGTTCAGTCTGGAGGAGAGGAGGTTGATGGGGGACATGATTGCTGTCTTTAAGTATTTGAAGGGCTGTCATTTAGAGGAGGGCAGGGAGCCATTCCTGTTAGCAGCAGAGGATAGGATTTGCAAAAAAATGGGTTCAGATTACAGATGGAAAAATATGCTGGCTGGATACTAGGAAAAACCTTTTTACAGTAAGAATTGTTTAACAGATGAATCAGCTATCCAAGGGATGCGGTGAGCTCCCCCTCACTGGCAGTCTTTAAGCAGCGGCTGGACAAACACTTGTCTAGGCTGATCCTTTATTGAGCAGGGAGTTGGACTAGATGGCTTCTATGACCCCTTCCAACACTGTGATTCTATGAACTTCCTAGTACAGCTCCTTTGGGCTGATTCAAGGCCTTGCTCTGATTGGTTCCCTTGTCCCTGGGGCCCCTTTCTGTGGTCTCCCTCCACAGGTGGGCTTTCCATTGCAAATTTGCCTTTCTGCTTCAACCCTATGTTGAAGAGCCAGTTTGGTGTAGTGGTTAAGTGTGCGGACTCTTATCTGGGAGAACCGGGTTTGATTCCCCACTCCTCCACTTGCACCTGCTGGCATGGCCTTGGGTCAGCCATAGCTCTGGCAGAGGCTGCCCTTGAAAGGGCAGCTGCTGTGAGAGCCCTCTCCAGCCCCACCCACCTCACAGGGTGTCTGTTGTGGGAGAGGAAGGTAAAGGAGATTGTGAGCCGCTCTGAGGCTCTTCGGAGTGGAGGGCGGGATATAAATCCAATATCTTCTTCTTCTTCTATGTCCCTTTGGAGTGCAGGATAGGTTAAGTGATTGTTTGAGTGACATTTGAAGCACATGAGTAGAATGAACTTCCACCACCACCTGTCATCTTTGGAGCCTTATGAAAGGAAATAAGCTAAGACCACCATCTATGCAAACAAATCGTGAATATGGGTGGAGCAAGTAATTCCAACAAGAACAAAAAAGGAACAAAGTGTACCACGTAGGAAGCTGTTCTTCCTGTGTTCTTTTTCCCATGCCACTGGCAGCCAAACCAGGATTTGTTCTTCTTCCTATCCATAAATCTTTTTTGGTTGCTGTCAAACTCACATTGGTTTGGGCTGTTGAATAAACATAAGTGTCCAAAAAGAATAATGGGAAGTTTAAAGAATGTGAATCTAGTTGGAGTAATAAAGCATCAAATCCTATTTTAAAGATTCCATCTTTCTATTGTACTTCCTTTTCATTTTTCACTCTAACTTTGCTTAGTAAATATGGCACGTACCCTTTACAACAAGGACATGTACTAACTGGCCAATCTCCACAAAATGATGTAGCGGAATGGATCAAACGTGGATTGATTTGACAGCTCAAGGTGCATGTCTACAATATATAAATAATGCAGCTAAATAAACAGCAGTCATTTAATACCCACATGAATTTTAGTGAATTGCCTTCTTGGTACATTTAAGTGATGTATTAGTTCATCGCACAATGCCTCAATTAACAGAATTGGAAGAACAGTGGAAAAATATGTGCTCGTAGTTATTGCTCATTATATCTTATCCTGCCTTTCTTCCAAGCATTTCAGAAAAGGGCAAGACATTCCAGCCTTAAGATCCCTATTCTGTAATTCACTTAAATTTCTGCATGTGAAAATGCCCCATTCCAGATTATAGTGCTTGGCTCACCGGGATGGTATAAACACTACAACACACTCAGTGGTTTTCTACAATCTGATAGTCCAGGCAACCATTCACAGAGGGTTTCTACTCAACAGTGAATCTAAGGCATTTTTTGTCTCCAGAATCTATGGAGCCTGCCCAGAAATAAGATAGATACCTTCAACCCTGGGATGTGTATGTGAGGAAACACAAGGGAAGTGGTTGCCCACAACATTTCAAATTAAGGCATGACAAATGATTCATAGCAGCTTTGTTTTGTACTGGACTCAAGTAAAGACTGAATTAGCTGTTCCTGCCCAGCTCATTGGGGCCATACGAATGGAATTTGGGGACTTGGGAACAATGGGCAGCAGGATCCAAATCCCTGCTGCCCTGCACCAATCAAAAACCCCCTTCTGGTTTGAATAATCCAATAACATGCTTGTGCGGGAACCCAGAGTTGTATATAGTTGGCCCCATGGGCCCAATTCGTCAGTCATTGTAGTGCAGCCACCTACCATGCTGTATCTAATAAAGAACTGATTATCACTACCACCTCGCCTCTTCAGTGCTTAGAACCCACTATATTATAAGCTCCCTTGCCCAAACTAGAAATAATTTTATATTGATGCCATTTACTGAACTGGGGTGCTGTATCTAGAGTGCAGGGCCCATTGCTGACAGATGGAAAAGCCTAAAATTTCTCATTTTACCCAGAACCTCACTCCAGTAGTCCTGGGAGTCATGGAAGGAGGCTACTTTCATCTTTTCCCCATTATTTCCTAGGCTGGATTCCAGGATCAATTTTAATACTTTTGAGATCTTGACATAGACTTTGGCTAAAGCAGCAGTCCTAGAAATTACTGTGTAACATACCTTCCACCATTTATTTTTAGGCAGAGAAGGCCAGTCATTCGAAACAGGAGCCATCATGTCACATTACAAAAGACATCAAGCTCTGAATCCACCATCAGGAGCAGTACTGATGCAGTTAGGAGCTGACAGGGAGAAGCTGAGAGGGAGGGGGGATTTCAAGGTTGAGAGAAGGTGAGGTTTTGAGGGTCAGTTTAGCAGAAGTTTTAGTATTTATCTCAACATGTATATTTTTCTAAATTGTCTTTATTCTTGTCCATTCTTAAAAAGAAACCATCTCAAGCCCTGTCAGTTCCAAGGTCCAATAAGTTACACACAGGCCCAGATCCTGTCTCCTTGGTTGGCAACCTCCAGAATTCTGGGGAGAGGGGACTTATCCAAATGGTGGCCATTGATACTGTGATATCACTTGTGGCTGTGTGACCCAAGTACTCATATTTTGGGAGAGGGAGACAAAGCTCTATACCTATTTTCTTCCTTTCACATATAATGTTAAAAAAAATCTAAGTGCTTTTCTTTAAACTAAAAAGGCCCACACTTTTTAATATGACTCACAGGAAAGACACTGTGACCCTTTATCTGTTTGGGGTGTCCTTTTGTACTTTCCCCCTATGCTATAATATGTTCATTTATTTATTTACTTAATTTATAGGTAGCATTTCTTGGCCAGTTTGGTGTAGTGGTTAAGTCTGCGGACTCTTATCTGGGAGAACCAGGTTTGATTCCCCACTCCTCCACATGCACCTGCTGGTATGACCTTAGGTCAGCCACAAGTTCTCTTAAGGTTGTTCTGCTCAAGAACAGTTCTGGGAGAGCTCTCTCAGCCCCACCTACCTCACAGAGTGCCTGTTGTGAGGAGGGGAAAGGGAAAGGAGATTTGTAAGCTGCTCTGATACTTCTTTGGGTAGCAAAGGGCAGGGTATAAATCTAGTTTTCTCCTCCTCTTCTTTTTCTTCTTTTTTCTTCATTCTTCTTTTCAAATGTACATTTTGAAATACAGCAACAAGAAGGGTCCAAAGTATTCAAGTTGCTGCAATACCATAAATGGCCAAGGAGTTTCCTATACTGGACATCTCGTTTCCAATTCCTATCACTGCCCCACATTGAGTCATTGTTTTCATTGAACTTTCTAAATAGAAAAGCTTGGATTCAAATTCCCCCCTTGGAGGGGAATCTGCCAAGAGGAGGAAGAGGCCAGGCATGTCAAGAGCAATGCTCCTTCGAAGTTGCGGAGTCTTGTGAACAAAAAAAAAAAAACCCCTACTTTGTGAGCTACTGGCATTAAAGTAGTGAGCTACTGCATAAATTAGCTTGCTCGGGGGCTATTTTTCCTGAGTGAAGACAAAAATGTTTGAGCCAGAGGCTAAAGGATGTAAGAACATAAGAGAAGCCATGTTGGATCAGGCCAATGGCCCATCCAGTCCAACATTCTGTCACACAGTGGCAAAAAAAATCCCCAGGTACCATTAGGGTCACAAGTCCAATTCAAGAAATATCTGGGGACTTTGGGGGCAGAGCCAGGAGACCTTGGGGGTGGAGCCAGGAGACATTGGGGTGGAGCCGACAAGGATAAGTGAACTCCAAGGGAGTTCTGGCCATCACATTTAAAGGGACAGCACACCTTTTTAAATGCCTTTCTTCCATAGGAAATAATGAAGGATAGGGGCACCATTTTTTGGAGCTCATAAAATTGGACCCCCTGGTCCAATTGTTTTGAAACTTGGGGGGTATTTGGGGCAGAGGCACTAGATGCTATACTAAAACTCTGGTGCCTCTACCTAAAAAAATAGCCCCCCCCCGAGCCCCCGATACCCGCAGGTCAATTCCCCGTTATTCCCTATGGGAATCATTCTCCACAGGGAATAATAGAGTGCCCAGCAGACATTCCCCTCCCCTCCCCATGCTTTCTAAAGCGGGGGGAGGGCCTCCAAGCCAGGGAACCCCCTGCCCCCTCCCTCACTCTCTCACACAAATACTTACTGGGTCTTGTTCCTGCAGAACTTTACTTGCTCTGAAAACTGAAAACAAAAGAAAGGGAGGGGCCATTCTCCTTCGAAACTGTTAATGACCCTTTCCCATGAAGCCCTTCCTGTTTCCTGCTCAGCCTTAAAGGCACACAGACCTGTTTGAAGGTTTCTAAACCTGCAGGAGCTCTAAAACTTCATGGTGATTGTGCGGGCGGGGCTTCCCCCACCGGCCAGCTGTCTGGAGGGAGGAAGCCTGTAAAAACAGGGGATCCCCTGCTGGGACCTGGGGATTGGGAAGCCTAAGTACCATCAGGAGGTCCACTAGTGGGACCAGGACACTAGAAGCCCTCCCTCTGATGCCCCTCCCCAACTGCTCAAATTAACTCAGATTAGAGGGAACACTGGTCAAGATCATCATCTCCTCACAACATATTCAATGAAAGGCATTAGGAATCCCCCAGCAGTTGTGATGACAACACCATTATGTATACTAAACCAGCGATGATGGCAGAGCAAATATCTAGGTCTAGCTTGCTCAAGATCCCTCATTCAAGTCCCTCATGGGGACTAGATGCCTCAGGCAGAAATCCCATTCTGAGCTAAAATTCCAAGACAGCCATTTTGGAGGGGCTCATTATGCAGACTGGCAGAACCACAAAACCTTTGTTTGGGTTGGCCTTCTCATTGGGTGCTGGTTGCTTGCTGCAGCCAGGAGGCCATGGCCTCTACCTGCTCCCCTACTCCTCCCTCCCCACCCTGCCATCATGCAGGCTGCATGGCTGATAAGGTTCAAGCAATGATTTGGAGAGGATGCAGCTACTGAGTTTGCCTTGCAACATTTTGCAACTGATGAGTCTCGCTATATTTTTGTAACTTTTAAGCATTGTTTCAGGAAACCAACGTATTAGCCCAGGCTTGCAGAAATGATAGCCTAGAAAACCCTGGGTGACCCTCTTTGGGATCTTTTTATCTTCACAGAAGGATATCCATGCCTATTAGATACATTGGCATTTTTATTTACCGTTTTCAATACATCTGTTAATATTCTCTAGGGACATACAGGGAAATAGGCCTTAGCAGTGCCACTCTAGACAGCAGTATGCTTCAGCCCACTGAAGTTAATGGGCTTAGAAGGGTGTAACTCTGCCTAAGGTGGCACTGGTAAGTGGTGTGCAAGATGGGGGACTACATATCAAACTGTATTTTAATTCCTGTCATCATTATCTGTAAGGAATATTCACAGAATCATAGAGTTGGAAGGGATCTCCAGGGTCATCTAGCCTAACCCCTCGCGCAATGCAGGAAATTCACAAATACTCTTTCCCACACACACACTTGCTCCATGCCCAAAAGATGAACAAAAACATCCAGGATCCGTGGCCAAATTGGCCTGGAGAAAAATTGCTTCCTGACCCCAAAGTGTCAATCAGCATTTCCCTGGACGTGAAAGAAAGGGCCACAAGAACT
The DNA here is from genome assembly GCF_032191835.1 of Heteronotia binoei. Taxonomy (NCBI): domain Eukaryota; kingdom Metazoa; phylum Chordata; class Lepidosauria; order Squamata; family Gekkonidae; genus Heteronotia; species Heteronotia binoei. Next base: position 170,871,938 of record NC_083225.1, read on the forward strand.
AAGCACTGATGTAACCCTTCTTGCCCTCCCTCTCATGATCTGCCTAATTCTTTTTTCTTATAATCCTGCAAAATTATTGAAAAGAGTCCTGGTAGGAAAGAGTGTCTGAAATAGGGTTGCCAATCCCCAGGTGGGGGCAGGGGATCCCCCGGTTTGGAGGCCCTCCCCCTGCTTCAGAGTCATTAGAAAGTGGGGGGAGGGGAGGGAAATGTCTGCTGGGAACTCTGTTATTCCCTATGGAGATTTATTCCCATAGAAAATCATGGAGAATTGATCCGCGGGTATCTGGGGCTCTGGGGGGGGGGGGATGTTGGGGTAGAGGCACCAAATTTTCAGTTTAGCTTCTAGTGCCTCTCCCCAAAATACCCTCCAAGTTTCAAAAAGATTGGACCAGGGGGTCCATTGGGGACAAATGATCATGAGCCCTAAAAGAAGGTGCCCCTATCCTTCATTATTTCCTATGGAAGAAAGAAACTGAAAAGGTGTGCCGTCTCTTTAAATGTGATGGCCAGAACTCCCTTTGGAGTTCAATTATGCTTGTCACAGCCTTGATCTTGGCTCCACCTCTAATGTCTCCTGGCTCCACCCCCAAAGTCTCCTGGCTCCACCCCCAAAGTCCCCAGATATTCCTTGAATTGGACTTGGCAACCCTAGTCTGAAATTACATTTTTTTTAAAGGAAGCTGAAAGGGTATCATGACCGCATCCATTCTCCTCAGGATATTTCATTTACACCACTAAAGGCAAGTATAGGGAAGACTTAGAATCCCACCTGTTTTATTGCTGGTTGCCACATCAGGAACACTGAAACTTAACAACCTGTTAAAGTTGTGTGTTGATGACCATTCTGATAAAGAGAGCATCTAGCAAATCTCAGAATGTCTCATAATGCTGTGAGTCATGCTTCAACCGGAGCAAATGTGAAGTGTATATATAGAGATGCTTGTGGACCACAGATGAATCCTGAAGATCTGAAGAATCCTGAAACTCCAAAGCAAAGGCTGAAGGCAGAATGAAGACCTTATTACTCATTATTGTCCTCTGCAGAGTGCTCTCGTGGGCTTGGCCTGTTCTCCCAAGCTCTGAACAAACTACAGAAAAGGAAGCCCAGCATGTGGAGGTAAGAATTAAAAAATAGCAGGTGCCTTCTTATCCAGAGGAGAAGCAGGCTGAATGCAACAGAGAGTCATTCAGTGTGTAGAGAATTTACTTATTTTCTGATCCTTTGTACAAATACGGGCTGGTGGAATTTAGGTCTATCACACTGCTCTAATACAGGAACTCTGGTTGACTCTGTGGGAAGGGGCTGTGGACCAGCAGTAGTTCCCTCTAAGCTGAGTTAATGTGAGACAGCTCACAATTTTTTAGGCTGTGGACCAGCAGTAGCTCCCTCTAAGCTGAGTTAGTGTGAGACAGCTCACAATTTTTTAGCCTCCAGCTCACACATTTTTGTCTTGGCTCAGGAAAAATGGCCCCAGAGCAAACTAATTTATGCTGTAGCGCACAACTTTAATGCCAGTAGCTCACAAAGTAGATTTTTTGTTCACAAAGCTCCATAGCTTAGAGGAAGTATTCACGGTAAGGTGTTTGCTTGGCATGCAGAAGGTAGCAGGTTTGACCCCTGGCATCTCCAGTGGTCAACTGCTCCCACCAGCACACATGACATCAGGAGGCCCCCACGCAGGCACGGCTGGGCCCCCACAGTCCCGCTGACTCACGTGATGTTGGGAGGCCCCTGCACAGGTGCAGCTGGGCCCCCGCAGTCCAGCTGGCACTCATGACATCAGAAGACCCCCGCACAGTCGTGGCTGGGCCCCTGGAGTCCCGCCGGCATGCGCGACATCAGGAGGCCTCCGCGCAAGCGTGGCTGCACCCTGGAGCCCTGCCAGCAAGCTGGGAAACCGAGCCAGAACGCTGGCTTAGTGAGCTGGAACGCTGTCTGGGCCAGCTGGAACAGTGTTGCGGTGCGTTCCGGCTCAAAAAAAAAGCCCTGCTTCTAAGTAATCATGGGCGATTACAGACCCGCAGTTTGGGCTGACTCAGAGACACCTCTGAAATCGACCCAAAAAAATCCTTCCACACACACGAACATCTTCCACCCATCCTCATTCCGTACTCACCCTGTCCTCCAGCCTCCTCAGTGCAACTGAAAAATCTACCGCTTCTGAAGTGGTAGCAAATTTTTGAGCCGCACGCCAGTCACCTTTTTGGCATCTGGAAGTGAAAGGGAACAAGCGAGGCACCTTGGCAGTGTGAACCTGCAAGCCACCCCATGTAGCATCTGTTTTTTAAAATTAAAACTGTTCAGTGCACATGAGAACATATGTGCATGCATGCACACATGTGTGTGCATGTGCGTGACTACTATTGGAACTCTCTGATTCTCTGTATGCTTGGTGCTTGGGGGGCACAGTGGGAGGGCTTCTAGCCCCACTGGTGGACCTCCTGATGGCACTTGGGTTTTTTGGCCACTGTGTGACACAGAGTGTTGGACTGGATGGGCCATTGGCCTGGTCCAACATGGCTTCTCTTATATTCTTATGTTCTTAAAATGTAAGGGGATGGGAATGGTGCACAACGACCCTCTGAACATGCCCATGTCACTTGCAGGGGAGCATGTGGAGGCTTCAGGACAGCTCTTTTAGAGCCGTCCCAATTTGGGATGCTTTCCATCCGCCCCTAAAGGCTTATCTGTTATCAGCCATATGTATCTTTTGTTCCCACCAGAAGGAACATTCACACACTTTGAACAGAATTAGGAGGCGCAGATATGATGTTCTTGGTACATCGGAATATACCTTGTTACCAGACTTTGCAAAATGGGAGAACAGAACTGTGACATATAGGTAAGACTTCAGTAACTTTCTGGAACTTAAGAAGCTGCACAAAAATGGTTATTATTGCTGCACTCGGAGCTTCCTATCAGGGGAAAAAAATGAATGCATCAACAATGATCATGGCAGGTCCACACAAAGAACTAAAGAGCCAGATGGGGGATATAATATTTTGTGTACAGAAAGAAAAATTGTAGGTAACTCATTCACTCTCCAAGCAGTTAAAAGGAGCTCTCCACCATTCCTTAGTTCTGCTGCAATGCCCTTCTTAGCTTTCCCTTTGCAGCTCCCATTGCAGTTTCTGTCTACTTTTTCTTCCAAAGGAGAAGGTTGCCCACAGTCACATTTGCTCTGGATGAGAAAATAGCACCAGCCTGTCTTCCTCCACCTTCATGCACATACCTTGCTCTGGATGGGAAAGGAACATGCTGTTTGCCTGTTCCAAGGAAAACACATGGGAAACATCAAAATATCACAATATTAGTTCCCATGGTCAAAGATTTGGGGTGAAAGTGAAACCCACTCTGAAGCAGTGTTCCCTCTAAGCTGAGCTAGTGTGAGCTAGCTCACCGTTTTTTAGCCTCCAGCTCACACATTTTTGTCTTAGCTCAGGAAAAATGGCCCCAGAGCAAATAATTTATGCAGGAGCTTACAGTTTTAATGTCAGTAGCTCACAAAGTAGAAATTTTACTCACAAGACTCCACAGCTTATTGGGAGTATTGATCTCAAGTATGTTTTGTGGTAAACATGCGCTTAAGTCATGCTGTAACAATGAGGTTGCTAGACATCATAAATGACAATGCACTGGAACAGTTGGTCACAGAGGAAAGAAAGAAGGAAAGAAAGAAGGAAAGAAAGAAGGAAGGAAGGAAGGAAGGAAGGAAGGAAGGAAGGAAGGAAGAAAGGAAGGAAGGAAGGAAGGAAGGAAAGAAGGAAGGAAGGAAAGAAGGAAAGAAAGAAGGAAAGAAAGAAAGAGAAAGAAAGAAAGAAAGAAAGAAAGAAAGAAAGAAAGAAAGAAAGAAAGAAAGAAAGAAAGAAAGAAAGAAAGAAAGAAAGAAAGAAAGAAAGAACCTGCCCAAGGCAACATTGGCTGCAAGCACATGCTAAATAATGCACTTCCAATCCACTTTCAATACACTTTCCAATTGGATTTTGCCTGTTCACACAGTAAACACCTTCTAGTTGGAAAGTGCATTAAAAATGGATTGAAAGCACATTATTTGGTGTGTGTGTGAACACAGCCATTGCGGGCAAAGAACTGTGTAAGACAACAAAACAGTCTGAAATTTGACATTCCATAGTGAAGAGAGGGTTACAAAGGACCGCCCTGAGCCCATTATGGAAAAGGGTGGAATATAAGCCTACTAAATAAATAAAATGACTGGGGAAGGCAATGGCAAGCCACCCCGTTAAAAAGTCTGCCGTGAAAACGTGATGCGACGTCACCCCAGAGTCAGAAATGACTGGTGCTTGCACAGGGGACTACCTTTACTTTAAAATAAATAAATAAATAAAGGTAGAAGAAGAAGACTGCAGATTTATACCCCATCCTTCTCTCTGAATCAGAGACTCTGAGCGACTTACAATATCCTATATCTTCTCCTTCCACAACAGACACCCTTTGAGGTGGATGGGGCTGAGAGGGCTCTCACAGCAGCTGCCTGTTCAAGGACAACTCCTGCAATAGCTATGGCTAACCCAAGGCCATTCCAGCAGCTGCAAGTGGAGAAGTGGGGAATCAATCACATGTGCGGCAGCAGTAGAATGCTCTTTATGCGCGAGTGCGGCTGGTGCCTCTCCTGGCAGCAGGTAGGGGCTGTGTGAATGCCCAGGTGCACATCAAAGAATACAGGCTTTTTCAAAGCCTGGCCAGATTCCTTGTGTGATCACAGCATAGGCTTTTATACTTCCACTTTTTTCTACCTTAGATTGTCTCAAAGTAGCTTGTAATGGCCTTCCATTTTCCTCTCCACAACAGTCACTTTGTGAGGTAGGTAGGGCTGAGAGAGCTCTGTGAGAACTGTGGGTGCGATCACACAAGGAATCTGGCCAGGCTTTGAAAAAGCCTGTATTCTTTGATGTGCACCTGGGCATTCACACAGCCCCTACCTGCTGCGCATAAAGAGCATTCTACTGCTGCCGCACATGTGGAGTGCCTGCCATTCAGCCAGGAAACACACCCTACATTCAACGTAGAGATTTCCTACCAGGAAGTAACCAGTAGCTATTTAATCTGGTCCCAGCCTGTCCTAAAATGAGGTAAGGAAAGTTGGGACTCAGGAGGAAAATGTGTGCATGTGATCATGCACGTTAAGTCCAGAGGGGAGGTGTGGCTAGGTCAGGCCAAATATCTCGTGTGATCACACCCAGTGACTGGCCCAGGGTCACCAAGCAGGCTTCATGTGAAGAAGTAAGGAATCAAACCCGATTCTTCAGATTAGAGTCTGCCACTCTTAACCACTATGCCATGCTGGAGCTACAAAATGATAGAACTGTGGAGGCTTTCCTGATACCCTCAAACAGAATAATATTCCTGAATATTAAAGCTGTTGGCACAGTACCTGTGGTATAGCCTTCTGTGGTGAAGTGATTAAGAGTGGCAGACTCTAATCTGGAGAACCGGGTTTGATTCCTCACTTCTCCATAAGTAGCCAGCTGGGTGGACTTGGGTCAGTCACAGTTCTCTCAGAGTTCTCTCAGCCCCACCTGCCTCATAAGAACATAAGAGAAACCATGTTGGATCAGACCAATGGCCCATCCAGTCCAACACTCTGTGTCACACAGTGGCAAAAAAAATTATATATACACACACACTGTGGCTAATAGCCACTGATGGACCTCTGCTCCATATTTTTATCTAAACCCCTCTTGAAGGTGGCTATGCTTGTGGCCACCACCACCTCCTGTGGCAGTGAATTCCACATGTTAATCACCCTTTGGGTGAAGAAGTACTTCCTTTTATCCATTTTAACCTGTCTGCTCAGCAATTTCATTGAATGCCCACGAGTTCTTGTATTGTGAGAAAGGGAGAAAAGACAGGGTGTCTTCTTGTGGGAGAGGAAGGGAAGGTGATTGTAAGGAGGAGGACAAGAAGAAGAAGAGGAAAAGGAGGAGGAGGACAAGAAGAGGAAAAGGAGGAGGAGGACAAGAAGAGGGAAAGGAGGAGGTTTGATTTATGCCCTTCCCTTCACTACCTGAAGGAGTCTCAGAGCAGCTTACAATCTCCTTTCCCTTCCCCTCCTCACAACAGACACCCTGTGAGGTAGGTGAAGCTGAGAGAGCTCTGATAGAAACTGCTCTTGAGAGAAACAGCTCTGTGAGAACTTGTGACTGACTCAGGGTCACATCAGCAGGTGCTTGTGGAGAAGTGGGGAATCAAACTCAGTTCTCCCAGATAAGAGTCTGTGCACTTAGCCACTACACCAAACTGGAGCTCAAGCACCTGATGAACGGCGGGGTATAAAACCAACTTTTCTTATTCACAGCACCAGCACTAAACTGACTGAAGAGAAAAGAAAGTTTTATTTATGGAACTACTACATGTTTTAGAGCCTTGAATTTAATCTGATTACTAATTGGTTGCCAGTGGAGCATCTGTGGAATGGGAGTGATATGCACAATCCACTTGGCAGCCAATAGATCCAGGTGGGCAGCAGTGTTGGTTTGAAGCAATAGAACAAAGTAGGAGTCAAGAAGCACCTTTAAGACCAACAAAGTTTTATTCAGAACGTAAGCTTTTGTGTGCTAAAAGCACACTTCTTTTATTACTTTTTATGGCTATCCAGACCAAATGTCCCTATAATTTGTTTTGCCATGTGATCCTAGCTTTGTATCAGTTTGCACTCTTAACCCACCAACTACATGTACTTCAGCCCACTGTACCTTATCCCCTCATCTGAAAAAGTGTGCTTAGAGCACACGAAAGCTTACGTTCTGAATAAAACTTTGTTGGTCTTAAAGGTCTTGCTTGACTCCTGCTTTATTCTGAATAAAACTTTGTTAGTCTTAAAGGTGCTACTGGACTCCTACTTTGTTCTTTTAGCAGCGAATAGTAACCTGGAGCTGCTGAGTTGTGTTTAAAGGTGGACTGATGTAGACTTCATTACAGCAGTCTAGCCTAGAGGTAACCGTAGAACAAAGCCAGAACAGCTGAATGAAGGTTGGGCGCTGTCTTCTGAGCTAGCTGAAATTGGCTGGATGTTTTTTTAGACCATGAATCTTTTTCAATTGAGTATCTGATCCAAGTAGGGTTGCCATTTCCTTGTTGGGGGAAATACCTGGAGATTTCCCAAAGCAGCCATTTTCTTGAGGGGAAGCACCTTTGGTCATCTGGAGATCAATTGTAATCGCAAGAGATCTCAAGCCACCACTTGGAAGCTGGCAACCTGATGTCCACGTATGCCTAGGGCTGTAACACTTTTGCTTCTAAACAATAATTTAATTCATGTATTTTAAAGGATTTTGAACTACACACAAAAACTGCCTCAGGCTGATGTCGATGAAATCTTCAAGGAAGCATTTGAAGTATTCAGTAATATCACCTGTTTGACCTTCATGCAGAGTTGGGATGCATCAGATATACAGATCCTTTTTGGTGCTGGCAGTAAGTAACAATGAACAATACAATCCTAATAATGCTTTCCCGGGACTAAGATCCACGGAGCAGATTTCAGCAGGATTTTGAGTAGACTTGCTTAGGACTGCTAATCACAGAAAAGTTAAAAAAAAGAAAAGAAATATTTTAGTATTTCTTTCGTACAAAGACAGGGAGGAAAGAACAAGAAAAGGGGAGGGAACTCAAAATCTAGCAAGTAATTAAAAAAGACAAAAGGGAGACAAGGGCTGGGTCCAGACCATCAGCTTGGGGCGCACAGGAGGTGTTCCGAATCGGGTTGGCTCAAAATGGAGTGGTGGAAGCTTGTCCATACATTCCCCCACATAGTGCAGGATGCACTTTGGCGCGTTGAGCACCATCCCCATAGATTGGTTTGGGTTCCTTTTCCCCCATTCATTCATTGGTCATGTGCATGTGTGGCGGATGCTGTGTGGCTCAAAAATTTGCTACTACTTCAGTGAGTATGGGAGCGGGATGGGTGGCAGATGTGCATGTTTGGATTGGATTTTTTGATCCATCTGCAAGTCGTTCTTGTGTCAACTTAAAGTGCCAGTCTGGACCCAGCCAAGAATACACAAAGTAGAAACAAAAATATATCAACAGTGGCAGCAGATGTTCACATAAAATGTTTCTGAATATCTAACAATAAACCCATGAGCAATTTTCATCTGTATGCCGTGTATTCAAATACTGATAGCACTGCAAGGTCCTCAGTCTGTGGATTAATAGGAGGTGGGCATTTATCTTTCCAGTGTTGTAATATGAGTCTCTTAGTTCTCATTAAGTATTGGGATATTTGGGTAATACAGCAGAGTTTTGCCCCATCATAGAAACCTGATATCAAGTGCAGTAAATAAATCTCCCTGAGGTAAGAAGTTACATTTCTTCAAGCAAATTCAGTTCCCCTTGGATGCAATTGAAAGGAGAGAAAGAAACCTAACCTCAGGCCCCTTGCTAGAGGGTTTTCAGGGGGTTCCAAGCCCCTGCAATCTAACCCCTGTTATACCTTTATGGCCCCTCCAATCAGCTGATTGGAGGGGCCATTTATTTATTTACTAATGAGAGTGTTGGTTTTAACTTTAATTTTAAGCCCAAGGCATTCTGTAGGTCTTACTACTGTGTGAACATTCTACCCTACCCATAGCTTCTCTGTTTGCAAATTTTTAACATGTTAGTATTGATGTTACTGTTCAGTAAAAGGCAGCCAAATTAAATCTGCCTTGCTGTGTTGGACCTGAGAAGCTGGTTAAAAGAAATGTTGTTCTGAAGCAATGGAACCATGTTACACACTTAAGCAAAATTATTACGGCCCCCACAAAAAATGTGCCCCACTGAACGAAAATCCTGGGTTTGGGCCCCACCAAATGAAAAATCCTGACTACGGGCCTGCCTAGTCTAAAGAGTACTTTCCCTATCACAAGTGGCCAGATGATATGGCATCACGTGTATGGCAGTATGAGAGCATTGTTTCTACAAGAGAGTCCAGTAGAGACATGTGATTCCTGAAAAGCTGCTTGAAGAATGGGAAGAACAAAGGACATGGGGCGGGGAGGGAGGAGGGTCAGAGGGCAGCTCCCAGGTTAAGACCAGCAGAGGCATTCTATTCATCACCTATACACACTTGGGCAAAATGGAGTGGTGGAAGCTTGTCCATACACTCCCACACATAGTACAGGATGCACTTTGGGCAGGAATCACACAGGCTCAATAATGCAGTTTCAATGCACACATTCAGTGCACTTTCCAACTGGATTTTAATGTGTGAACTGACAAAATCCAGTTGGAGAAATGCATTGGAAGTGGATTGAAACTGCATTAATTGAGCATGTGTGATCGCAGCCTTGGGGTGATAGAGTGCCCACCAATGTCCAGGCCTGCTGAGTCGCTCACTCCAACAGTGAAAGCATGGAGGATCCGTTTTTGTTGACCATCAGTTAGCCTTCAAGAGATTATGTAGTAAAATATGCCTGGATTGGCTGCCCATCAGTCCTTGATAGGAGAATGTGTATTTTCACACTCTCTGTGTGTGTGTGCATATATATGAAAATATATGTGAACATATAAGAACATAAGAGAAGCCATGTTGGATCAAGCCAATGTTCCATCCAGTCCAATACTCTGTGTCACACAGTGGCCAAAAAACCCCAAGTGCCATCAGGAGATCCACCAGTGGGGCTAGAAGCCCTCCCACTGTGCCCCACCCAAGCACCTAGAATGCAGAGCATCACTGCCTCAGACAGAGAGTTCCAACAATACGCTGTGGCTAGTAGCCACTGATGGACCTCTGCTCCATATGCTTATCCAATCCCCTCTTGAAGCTGTGCATACAAGCTCTTGACATGCATACATATTTTACTGTTTTAAGTCCATGCAGAAGACTGTCCCTTTGATGAAGAAGATGGTGTGCTGGCTCATGCTTATTCATCTTCTGCGGGTGGCAACAAAGCTTTTGTCCATTTTGATGAGGATGAAAACTGGACAAAGGATTTCAGTGGTAAAGTCATGCCTTTTTTAAAAAAAAAATCAGCATCTCCATGTGTTTGTGGTGAACGTTGTTAACTCCTTTCAGTACAAAATATTATGGGCCAAGTACCATTCCAGCACCTTGATGGTATCTAGACATTTACTCTGTTTTGTTTTTTACTGATACAAAGCACCTCTGGAATTCAGTGGTGCTGATGAAGCTGGCAAACAGCTGGCTTGTAATATGAAATTTCTCATAGCATCAGAGAATCATAGAGTTGGAAAGGACCTCCAGGGTCATTTAGTCCAGCCCCCTGCACATGCAGGAAACTCATAAATACCTCCCCCCTAAATTCACAGGATCTTCATTGCTGTCAGATGGCCATCCAGCCTCTGTTTAAAAACCTCCAAGGAAGGAGAGCCCACCACCTCCTGAGGAAGCCTGTTCCATTGAGGAACATTCTTATCTTGCTAAGTTTATTTTTTCTACTAGTGAAGTTCCTGAAATGTCATTAGAAAAAAGGGATATTTCAATCTTAAGTTCTTCCTTGACAGTATTCATCAAGGGCAATAACTATCTGGGGCTCTCAGGTTTGCAAAAAAAAAAAAAGCAAAACCCTTTACCTACACTCAGAAGCTGAGGAGTGGTGACATTTCATTTATTCACCATCTGAATTGTTTTAATTAGAATTTGCTTTTTAATGCTATTTTATATGAGTATAAATTGTATGTTGTTTTAGTGCGTTATCTTGATGTAAGCTACCCAGAGCCCTGCATGCAGAGAATGGCAGCCTAGAAGCCTAAATAATAAATATATACATTGATAAGATCAAGAAGCAGGAACTCTGCTCAGAATGCAGAATTGGATGATTTCAACCCCTAACTCAATAGCAAAGAGAAACTGCCCTTCCTTCTTAATAGCCAAAATTGACAAGAGAGCAAGTTTGGTGTTGTGCTTAAGTGTGCAGGCTCATATCTGGGAGAACCGGGTTTGATTCCCCACTCCTCCACTTGCAGCTGCTGGAATGGCCTTGGGTTAACCATAGCTATTGCAGGAGTTGTCCTTGAAAGGGCAGCAGCTGTGAGAGCCCTCTCAGCCCCACCCATCTCACAGGGCGTCTGTTGTGGGGGGAGAAGATATAGGCGATTGTAAGACGCTGAGTCTCTGATTCAGAGAGAAGGGCAGGGTATAAATTTCCTTCTTCTTTCTTCTCTTTCTCCTTCTTCTCCTTCTCCTCCTCCTTCCTCTTTCTCTTTCTTCTCCTCCTTCTCCTTCTCCTCCTTCTCCTTCTCCTCCTTCTCCTATGGCACCGCTAAATTGCAGAAAACTGACCCATTGCTGCCTGCAGTCTGGCAATCTAATAATTGTCTCAAATGTTCAGCAATGTCACATATATTCCAAGAACACAAAGGGAAGGGAAATGTAAGTTAATAACAGACAGACAAAGAGATAAGGCTGGAAACAGAGTGCCCAGGAGCTTTGCAGCAGCGCTTGGAAGAGGAACAGGCTGCAGGTGTCCAGGGAACATCCGGAACACTCATGCATCCCATCTGCAGCTCCCCAGGTGCTCTTCAGGGTGCTTCCTGGCCTTCCAGATGGCCAGGAAGGTGCCTCAGAGGCGCCCCGGCAAAAGCTGAGCAAGTGACTCAGGGGCAGGATGGGGACAGGAGGCAGATGTGCGCATGTGGATGCGCTTTTTTGGTCTGCCTGCCTCCCGTCCCCTCGGCAGCTTAAAATGCCTATCTGTTATCACCCATATTGCAGCAGCCAATGATGCTTTATAACCCTGGCCTTTAAGAGGGAGTGAAAAGAGAAGTGTATGCCAAGACCTTCTTGGGCCAGACTCCTTCAGTCTTGAAAAAGGGACCTTCTTCTGTCTCTTTGCCCCATTCAGATTCATACAGTTTTGTGAGCCTTGTGACTCTCTTGGGTCTTTCTTTCCTTGAGAATTAGAAAAGAGCAAGAGGCCGGTAGCACAATAAAGACTGCTTTCATGAGTCACTGCTCACTTCTTCAGATAGAGGTAGAATGTGAGTCCATCCATCCTTGATCAAGGAGAGTGGAGTGATTTCAGATGCCAAATGACAATTAGCAGGTGAATGACAATAGCAGGTGTGATTGGATTAGGTGTGATATGCAGAGGAGTAGTAGGCATGGAGAAAGCAGCCATTGGTAATAAAGGAAAAAACCCTAGGTCTCGATTCAGTCCAGGAGGATGCATTGTCTTGCGTTTGGGGGATAGGGCTAAAAATGATGTCATGCCTCCATCCCCAGAACTCCCAGGATCCCTAGTGAGGAAGGGCTGCTGTAGTTCATGCATGTTGCAGAGAAAGAAGGGTATTAAATACTGGATTCAAGATGCATTGCCGTGCACAGTTCTGCTTTATTTAGTGAAATCAGCAGCAAGACTCAGGGCAACTGGCCCTGCTTAAGTAGCATGCAAAACCCACACCCACTTCCCAGTTACAAATAACTATTGGTGCGATAGCCAAGCCATTAGTCCCCATTGGCCACTTTTCTGCAAGTCCAACAAAGACTAACCAGTATAACACACTGTTCAAGTGTCTCTGTCAATTGCAATGAACACTGTTGTGAAAGTGGATATACATTTTTGTGGAAAATCTTTGAAAAGGACACACACCCCAAGCTTCTTCACCAGTCATAATGGTGCATTTCACTGAAGGTGAGAAAGAATATATAATTTTCACAGCTGTACAAAAAAAATTGGTAGTTGTTTTCTGCACTGATATGTGATTTTCTCTGTCATAAAGTACAGCTCACGTGATTTCACATCAACACTAATGTATTTCCTGTTTTCAGGAATTAACCTTATGGCGACTGCTGTTCATGAATTTGCCCACATACTAGGTTCCGACCATTCAGCCAGCCAGGAATCTCTGATGTATGAGTTCTATGGAAACTCAAATACAACCTTCAGACTTTCCCAGGACGATATTGAAGGCCTCCAGGCTCTTCACGGTAAGTGTAGCTTCCTGTCTGAAAGTGTATCTTAGTTCCATTCAAGGGGATTTGGGGTAATGTTTTTATAGGGAGGGGAATGTCTTTTCCCCAAAATTTCCTTATTTAGACATTGTTTTCTCTTTTTCTCTTTTAAAAGAGGGGTTTCTCTTTGATTTCTCCTTGAAGCGAAATTAGTGCACTGTTTTGTAACTTCAGCCCCTGCAGCTGTTTTATGTAGTATTGCCTTAAAAGGAGGATAGGAAGGTATGGGAAGACTGTTGGGTCTGGTTTAGGATGGCTGGATTGGTCATGCAGCTGTCCTTACTTTCACTTAGCAGAGTGCTCTTTCTGAGCTTCAGCACGGCAGCATGGCCTAGTCTAATGGTTACCACGCTATCTCACAAACTGCACAGAGAGCCTTTGCTTAAAGTTAAGAAACCAATACTGGTGGATTCATTCAAAGAAACATAAACTGTTCTAACTAACTGGATGCCTTTGGATTGTAGTAGGCCATCTGCTTAGTTAGATCAGGAGGAGAGACAGCATGCTGTTCCTGCTGATGCAGTCAGGGAAGACGAAGAAGAAAGAGGAGGAGAATGAGAAAGGAAGTTCCCTATCTGAGTTACACTCATCTGGTTAGAGAGGGTGAATGAAAGCAGAACCAGACAGGAAGGAGACTGATATGAACCTAGCTATCTGACTTGCTCTATGGTATTTGTAGCCCTGGAGGACTGAGCAAGAGACATCATCAGTCTGTTCCTCTAACAAAGACATGACTGAGCACCTGGTGATGAAAATCTGAAATTCTTCATTACCCCCCCCCCCTTCCCTTTTGCCCCTCTTCTCTTCAAATTTATCTTTGATCAAAACAGAATTGACTAGAAACTGATGTTAAATTTCTATAAAGAGGGAAATAAATGGATTATTAGGTTTCAGGTAGAAACTGGGTTAATAGGAATTAAGAGATTTCCCTTAACCATACTCATTTGGGGTAGCATGAACATTTTCTCTGTCATCCATATATGTGGTGGATCATTATCACATGCAAACCCTGACAGAATGCAAAATGTGAACACATCAAACTACCTTTTTAAAATAAAGAATACGATTAGTAGGGTTTTTTGCCCAACAGTGCAGAAAAACAGGCCAGCTCCTATAAGCTCCTTTCCAGGTTTACTACTGGCAAATACAAAATTGTATTAAAAGCCAAGAAGAGTTGATTTAAAAACCCACAATATTCTATCCATGTCCCAAGCCTTCTACCAGATTAAGCCAAACCTCCAAAACTAGCTGCAGTGAAAGTTACTATAATTCAGTAAGACTCCAGGTTTTCTCACAGGGTGGGAATTTCACAAGTTGTGGAGCAGCCCCATTAAACAATCCTGCAATTGCTTTGCCTGGGCCCAAAACTGGTAACAGCAAGGGAAGAATAAAATGAACAGTCTGATAACACAAAGGATCAAAACAACACATATTCAGAACAAAACAAATAAAACTTAGCTGATGTGCTGTTGCTTTCGCAACGTTTTCACGGCAGACTTTTTACGGGGTGGTTTGCCATTGCCTTCCCCAGTCAGCTACACTTTCCCCCCAGCAAGCTGGGTACTCATTTTACCGACCTCGGAAGGATGGAAGGCTGAGTCAACCTTGAGCCGGCTACCTGAACCGCTGGTATCGAACTCAGGTCGTGAGCAGAGGGCTCCAGTACTGCAGCTTTACCACTCTGCGCCACAGGGCTCCTCCTATTTAGAGTGCATTACAGTAATTTGGTGTTGAGGTTACTGATTTATGAAAGAGACTAGAGATCCAGCTTCCTAACTATATATAGCTGGAATAAAGCATTCTCACTGTCTTGGTCACCTGCTTCTCCAGTGTGAGACCAGGATCTAGCAAGAGTGTCAAGCTCATAAAAGATTCTTTTAGCAAAAGTTGCCCACCATTGATGGTAGTGAGAACAACTCAATTTAAAGCACACTAACCCCCCCCCCCCAATACTCCCTCTAAGCTGTGGAGTTTTGTGAGCAAAAATTCTACTTTGTGAGCTACTGGCATTAAAGTTCTGAACTACTGCATAAATTAGTGTGTCATCCTTCCTGAGCTAGGACAAAAATGTGTGAGATGGAGGATAAAAAACGGTGAGCTAGTTCATGCTAACTCAGCTTAGAGGGAATACTGCTGACCCCTTCCAGTCAGCATCACCTCCTTCTGTTTGGCAAGTATGATCATTTCACCTCTATTTTAGTATCTTTGAACAAGAGATTTTATGCATGGAATATGAGAAGTCTAAGTATTTTGCTGTAGGAAATACCTATGTTGGGAATATAGGAGCAACAGGCCAAACTCTGTTCCCAACTTCTGTCTTCCTCAGCAAGACGTTATTAATTGTTGCAGGTAAAAGAATCAATAGAAAAGAATTAAGCCTATGCATCCTCCAGAGCAGCTCAATCGGACTCAGTTCAAACTAAACGCACATAGCTTCAGGTTATAAGTTAACCTTTTCCTGTCTCTGAAATATTCAAATAATGGCTCCCTGGGGTGTTCCCAGGCCAGGTCAAGTATTTGGTAAGATTTAACCATCTAACCTACCTAGGGGTAAATTAACTCTCCCCACCCCCAAGCACTTTATTGACAGAATATGGAGGAAAGTGGCTCTAGAACCTTTTCCTATTAGAACATTGTCAACTATACTGCAGAAAACTCTGTCCTCAAAGTACAGCCAGTAAATATATAGTTTACTTGCTGCAAACAAAAAAAAAGCACTTGGGATGAAATACAGTGACTTGGGTTGTTTCCTGCTCCATGATATCTATTACCAGGGAACTGTTATTACTCTGCAGAGACAGAAACCTCCATAACAACCTGAAGACCCTTCTTGAAAACTTGAAGACTATTTACCACACACCACCAAGAGATACCTTCATGGAGTTCAAAAATAGCCCTTGGTACTGAAGCTGTAGAAATTGATTTTAGATGTTTTCCTTTTAAAAATCATGAAAGATTATGGTAGTTGTCTAGTAGCTTAGGTTCAAAACTGAGGGTGTTTTCGCACTGACCTTAATCGGCAGCGACGCCCCTCTTCACCGCGCAGGATCTGCGCGGATTTCGCACCAATTGCTGCGGAGCACCCGGAAGAGCCGCAAAGTCCCGCGGCTTTTGCGGCGCAAATGGAAACAGCTAAAAACCAGTTTCCATTTGCGCCGCAAAAGCCACGGGACTTTGCGGCTCTTCCGGGTGCTCCGCAGCAATTGGTGCGAAATCCGCGCAGATCCTGCGCGGTGAAGAGGGACGTCGCTGCCGATTAAGGTCAGTGCGAAAACGCCCTATGGTTTTTGTTTTTTTGACTTTTTAAAAAAATAAATTGTAGCTTTGTAAAGGAACTATTCTATAAAACAGGAGTCCCTAACATGGTGTTCATGGGCACCATGGTACCCTGGCATGTTTCCCGATGTCCACCAAGTGTTTTGAAAAAATGGGATGGACTGGGTGGGGCTTCTGCCCAGCAAGGTTTTTAATTGGCCACTGGAGAGCTGATTGGCTCTGCAGATTTTTGAGAACATTGTTTTGGAAGCAGTTATCAACAGAGCACAAGGTTCTTCAATGTGTGACTGAAGGTAAACTTAGAGGGAGCATTGACTGTGGTGGTCATTTTGTCCCTCCTATAGCAGTCAACTTGTGGCTGTGTCCCCTGGATTTGATCACAATTTTAAAGTTGCCCAAAGGCTCAAAAAGATTGGGGGCCCCTGCTATACACTATGGAAAAGGGGAGAGATGGATGTTCACAAAAGACACATTCTGCATCATGTCAAACTGTGTTTTCAAGGTCTGGATGTTTTGATACAATGAAGCACAACGAATTCTAACACAACAATAAACAAAAAAATTCTGGGGGATGTTTTTAAGCACTAGATCCATGGATCAGTTAAAAGGATATAGAACAGTGGAGAATTATCTGATGTGACTTGGCAGAACCTCCCTGAGCTTTTTGTTTGTGCCTTTGAGAATGAGGACTTGTCTAATGTCTCTGAACTGCTTCTCCTCAAACTTTGATTGTTCTTCAGAACTTGTCTTTGCCTCCTTTTCAAGGAAAACCAGGAAACTGTTCTCATTGGCCAAGCTACCCAGCACCACCAACTGAAATTCCATCTGAACAGATGTCCCCACCTCTGTGTGAACAAAATATAACTTTTGATGCTGTCATCACTTTCAAAGGAGAACTGCTTTTCTTTGACGGGTAAATGAGGCCCAGACAATGCTCTGTCATGTATTTATCACAATTTTTTTAGAATGAAAAAGATAAGTAGAGGCTACAGTCTTGAGCTGTTGGGGTCTGGGCTTAACCTGTTGAACTCCAGAAATTGTCTCCATGTGCTAGCAGAGCAAGTGGAGCCAGGGGGGGAAATAACAGGTAATTCTCTAACACAACTAACTACCTTCGTCTCAGTTCACCTTTTTCTTTGGTCTAGACCGCAACACGAGTCAGCCAACAACTCACACTTTCTTGTGTTGAGGGTATACTTTTCTATCCTTGATGAACACTTCCAGGAATTATATATTGGATCCTTGGAGGGTTTAGGAAGTTTTCCAAGGCCACTGCCCCTTAACTCAGGATTAGTTACACTTTTCTCTCCTTAAGGGGCCTACTGGGAGTCTTAAGAAGGGATGCCAATCTCCAGCTGGTAGCTGGAGATCTCCTAGGATTACCTCTGATCTCCAAATGACCAGAGATCAATTTGCCTGGAGAAAATGGCCAATTGGAAGTGGAATCACATTATGGCATTATGCTCCATTGAAGTTGCTTTCTTTCCTAAAACCTCACCCTTCTAAGGCTCCACATGCATAATCTCCCGGTATTGTTTGCCTAACCTGTAGCTAGCAACCCTAAACCTTAAGCAGAAACCTTAAGAGAAAGACAAATCTCCCAATACGGGGGTGGGGGGGAGGAATCTCCATTAAGCATGTGGTCTATATGGGGTTGCCCTTGAAAAGTGTTCAGAAACTTCAGTTGGTGTAGAATACAGCCGCCAGAGTGCTGACTGGAGTAGGTCATATGGACCATATCACTCCAGTCCTGGCCCATCTACACTGGCTCCCAGTTTGTTTCCTGGGCACAATTCAAGGTTCTAAATTGTTTTTATTGACTTTGCAATGTTGTGTTCTTTGCTTGACTAGCTTTATGTCAAGTTTGCTTTTTGCTGTTGGTTTTCAAGTTTGACATAGCTGTAGATTCTTGAGTTAACCTTGGCTGGATTCTCTGATCTTACATTTGGTAGACTTGGAACAGCTTTCTTATTAGGGTTGGCTTGGGTGATTCTTGGGTTATAATAATATAATAATAATATTTTATTTATATCCCGCCCTCCCCGCCGAAGCAGGCTCAGGGCGGCTAACAACATTTCATACAATACAATATACAATGGGTATTAAAACAACATTAATCTTAAAAACATTCCAATTATAAACTAAAATCAACATTTCTGATGCTATTCTATCAGCAAATATGATGGCAAGTCACTTTGAGCAAGTCCTTTGATCATTCAATCGGCAAAGGCCATCTTAAAAAGGATGGTCTTACAGGCCCTGCGGAACTGTTCAAGGCTCCGCAGGGCCCACACTTCTTCCAGGAGTTGGTTCCAGAGGTGTGGTGCCGCAGTAGAGAAGGTCCGTGTGCGAGTGTTCTGGAGTCTTGCCTCCTTTGGCCTGGGGATAGTCAGCTGGTTCTTCCCTGCTGACCTCAGTGCTCTCTGGAGTTCATATGGGGAGAGACGGTCCCTTAGGTAGACAGGTCCTCGGCCATATAGGGCTTTAAAGGTAATAACCAGCACTTTGTAACGGACCTGATATATAACTGGCAGCCAGTGCAGTCCACGCAGGCCCGGCTGTATGTGCTCCCACTTCAGGAGCCCTAATAACAGCCTAGCCGCTGCGTTCTGCACCAGCTGCAGCTTCTGGGTTCGGCACAGAGGCAGCCCCATGTAGAGGGCATTACAGTAATCCAGTCTTGAGGTGACCATTGCATGAATCACTGTTGCTAGGTCACGACGCTCTAGGAAGGGGGCCAGCTGCCGTGCCCACTTCAGATGGAAAAACGGCAACTTGGCAGTGGCTGCTATCTGGGCCTCCATTGATAATAAAGGCTCCAGTAGAACCCCCAAGCTCTTGACTCAGTGCGCCGCTTTCAGCGGTACACTGTCAAAAACCGGGAGAGGGATTTCCCTTCCCAGAGCGCTGTGACCCACACACAGGACCTCTGTCTTCGTCGGGTTCAGCTTCAGTCCACTCAGCCTAAGCCAATTTGCCACAGCCTGCAAAGCCAAGTCAGGTTCCCTGGGATGCAGCCAGGCCAGCAGTCCATTAGCAGATAGAGCTGAGTGTCATCTGCATATTGGTGACACCCAAGCCCATACCTCCGGGCAATCTGGGCAAGGGGGCGCATATAGATGTTGAATAACATCGGGGAGAGGACTGCTCCCTGCGGCACCCCACAATCTAGTGTGTGCCCTTGGGATAGCTCACTCCCGATTGCCACCCTTTGTCCCCATCCCTTGAGGAAGGAGGAAAGCCATTGTAGGGCTAACCCCCTAACCCCTACGTCGGCGAGGCGACGGGTCAGTAGCTGATGGTCGACTGTATCAAACGCAGCCGACAGATCTAATAGCATCAGCACCACCACGCCACCTCAATCCAGATGTCGTTGGAGGTCATCTACCAAGGCGACCAGCACTGTCTCCGTCCCATGACCCGGATGAAAGCCGGACTGGCAAGGGTCTAGGATGGAAGCGTCCTCCAGAAAACCCTGCAACTGCAACGCCACTGCCCTCTCAATAATTTTACCTAAAAACGGTAAATTAGAGACCGGTCGGTAATTTGCCAATTCGGCCGGATCTGCTGTACTTTTTTTCAGGAGGGGGCGGACCATAGCCTCTTTCAAGGGTGTTGGAAAACGCCCCTCCGCGAGGGATCTATTTATGATGTCCCATAAAGGACATCTAAGCTCCCTCTGGCAGGATTTAATCAGCCAGGAGGGACAAGGGTCCAAATCACAAGTTGTTGGGCATGCAGCAGAGAGAATTCCGTCAACTTCCTCCAGGCTGAGTGAGTCGAAGCAATCCATAACTAAATCAGAAGACAGGCACGGAGCCTCAAGTTCATATACTGTATCCAATGTGATAGGCAGGTCCTGGTGGAGCGACGTGATCTTGTCTGCAAAAAATTTCACAAAAGCCTCACAGCCTATCTCCAATTCTCTCACATTTGGTCTGCCTTGAGGCAGTGAAATAAGATTTCCAATTATTCTAAACAATTGTGCCGGGCGTGAATTTGCAGACACAATCCTGGCCGCAAAGTAATTTTTCTTTGCAGCCTCGACTGCCATCTCATAAGACCTCATAAACGTTCTATAGGATGTTCTCATCGTTTCATCACAAGTATGCCGCCACTGCCTCTCCAGTCGTCTGAGCCCTTGTTTCAGCTGTCATAGCTCCAAGGTATACCATGGAGCCAGCTCACACGAGGGCACAGAGGGCATCGAGGTGCAATCTCGTTGATAGCCATGGATAGCCGGTTTTGCCAGGCCTCAACCAGGTCACCAAGGGAATTGCCAGGGTGCCAGGGATCCCACAGAGCCCTTTGGAACCGTTCCGGGTCCATCAGGCTCCGTGGGTGAGCCAAAATAGGCTCTCTGCCCGTACAGGGTTGAGGTGGCGTCTCCATACGGGCCTTGAGGGCTAGGTGATCTGACCATGGTACCGCTTCTGTCGTGATATCATTCACCAAAATGTTGTACATTCTTTGGTTTTATTTAGTTTACTTCCCCCCTTTCCCCTGTAGAAATTAATGGAGGATAGCTGGGGAAAACTTGTTAAAGTGTCACAGAGTTGGACGTCTTGGTCCAATTCACTTAAATTTGGGGGTTATATAAAGGATAGGCATCTGTAGCTCCACTGCAATTTTAGTACCAGTAGCATTAAAAATAGCACTTTCATAAAAGAACTGAAAAATATTGGAATCTCACCCCCCAAAAAATGTGGGATTCAAATACTAGTTTAGAACCTGGGAAAGTGAGGGTGCTGCTATTTTTTGGCTCCCTAATATGCAGGCCCAAAAATATCTGCAGATCCCTAGTACTATCTTGTGCACTAGACTATACCTGCAAACAACCTGCAACTAAAATACTGGTTCTTAGTATTTGGTATCTGTCTTAGGGACAATGTAGTCCTTCTGAAAAACTTCTTGTTAGATTTACAGCATTTCAGGGTGCTGTATTTAAAGAATACATTCAAGAACTTTCCTTGGAAGAATCTAGATGTCATTTGATATAAATATCCCTGTTATCTTTTTTTTCTACAGTGAACGCTTATTACGGAAAGATCCTGAGAAAAGAAAATATGAGATGTATATTGATTCTCTTTGGCCAATTCTGCGCTGTGGCATCGATGCTGCTTATGAAGCTGAAGGCACCACATATATTTTTTATGGTAAATATCCTTCCATATCTTTTTAGTCCAAACTGTTACAATTATTGCTGTCATAAATACAGTTTCCTCAAAACACAAGAGGGCACGTTATGAGGTTTGTTAGATAATTCAGCTACTTCTGACAGAATGACCAAAGACAAAAGCCTCCTTCACCTATGCCATCAAAGTATGAACATCCATGAAAGCTGTCCCATCATTGTCCCATTCTGCTACTCTGTCTGAGGCAAAAACAAAGGCATCTTTTGCCCTCAACTCTCCAGTGGAAAAAACTACAAAGGTCATCAAATCCAAGAATCACAGATTTGGAAGGGGCCATACAGGCCATCTAGTCCAACCCCCTACTAATGCAGGATCAACCTAGAGCATCCCCAACAAGTGTTTATCTAGGCGCTTCTTAAAGACTGCCAGTGAGGGGGAGCTCACCACCTCCTTCGTAGCTGATTCCACTGTTGAACAACTCTTCCTGTAGAAAAAGTTTTTCCTGATACCAGCTGGTACCTTCCTGCCCTTAATTTAAACCCATTGTTGTGAGTCCTATCCCCTGCTGTCAATAGGAACAGCTCCCTGCCCTCGTCTGAGAGCCATTCAGATACGTAAACATAAGAACATAAGAGAAGCCATGTTGGATCAGGCCAATGGCCCATCCAGTCCAACACTCTGTGTTACACAATGGTCCAACCCCCCCCCCCCCAAGTGCCATCAGGAGGTTCACAAGTGGGGCTAGAAACCCTTCCACTTTTTATCCAATTCCCTCTTGAAGCTGGCTATGCTTGTAGCTGCCACCACCTCCTGTGGCAGTGAATTCCACATGTTAATCACCCTTTGGGTGAAGAAGTACCTCCTTTTATCCGTTCTAACCCGACTGCTCAGCAATTTCATTGAATGCCCACAAGTTCTTGTTTTGTGACTAAGGGAGAAAAGTACTTCTTTCTCTACCTTCTCCATCCCATGCATAATCTTGTAAACCTCTATCATGTCACCCCGCAGTAAACGTTTCTCCAAGCTAAAGAGCCCCGAGCGTTTTAACCTTTCTTCATAGGGAAAGTGTTCCAAAACTTTAATCATTCTAGTTGCCCTTTTCTGTACTTTTTCCAATGCTATAATATCCTTTTTGAGGTGCAGCGACCAGAATTGTACACAGTATTCCAAATGAGATTGCACCATTGATTTATACAGGGGCATTATGATACTGGTTGATTTGTTTTCAATTCCCTTCCTAATAATTCCCAGCATGGCGTTGGCCTTTTTTATTGAAATCGCACACTATCTTGACATTTTCAGTAAGTTATCTACCATGACCCCAAGATCTCTCTCTTTGTCAGTCTCTGCCAGTTCACACCCCATCAAGTTGTATTTGTAGCTGGGATTTTTGCCCTCAATGTGTATTACTTTCCACATTGAACCTCATCTGCCATGTTGGCGCCCACTCACCCAGCCTCAACAGATCCCTTTGGAGTGCCTCACAATCCTCTCTGGTTCTCACTACCCTGAACAATTTAGTGTCATCTGCAAACTTAGCCACTTCATTTCTTACTCCCAACTCCAAATCATTAATGAACAAGTTAAAGAGCATGGGACCCAGTACTTAGCCCTGTGGCACTCCACTGCTTACCGTCCTCCACTGCGAAGATTGCCCAATTTTACTTGCTCTCTGTTTCGTATTAATTAGCCAGTTTTTGATCCACAAGAGGACCTGTCCTTTTACTCCATGACTCTCAAGCTTACTAAGGAGCCTTTGATGAGGAACTTTATCAAAAGCTTTCTGGAAGTCAAGGTAAACAATATCTATCAGGTTTCCTTTGTCCACATGTTTGTTCACCCCCTCAAAGAAATGTAACAGGTTAGTGAGGCAAGATCTTCCCTTACAGAACCCATGCTGAGTTTTCCTCAATAACCCGTGTTCATCAATGTGCCTGCTCATTCTGTCCTTGATAATGCTTTCTACCAACTTTTCCAGTATTGAGGTCAGACTGACTGGCCTGTAATTTCCCAGATCTCCTCTGGAACCCTTTTTAAAGATGGGGGTGACATTTGCTACCTTCCAGTCCTCAGGAACGGAGTCAGATTTTAATGAAAGATTACATATTTTTGTCAGGAGATCCACAAGTTCACCTTTGAGTTTTTTCAGAACTCTTTGATGTATGCCATCTGGACCTGGTGACTTATTAGTTTTTAATTCGTCCATCAGTTGTAGGACCTCCTCTCTTGTCACCTCAATCTGACTCAGGTCTTTCAATACCCCTTCCAAAATTAGCAAATCCTGGAGTAGGCAAAGACTTATCTTCCACAGTGAAGACGGAGGCAAAAAATGCATTTAGCTTCTCAGCCATTTCCCTATCCTCCTTCAGTAATCCTTTTAAGAAGATGAAGAAGAAGATATTGGATTTATATCCCGCCCTCCACTCCGAAGAGTCTCAGAGCAGCTCACAATCTCCTTTACCTTCCTCCCCCACAACAGACACCCTGTGAGGTAGGCGGGGCTGGAGAGGGCTCTCACAGCAGCTGCCCTTTCGAGGACAACCTCTGCCAGAGCTATGGCTGACCCAAGGCCATGCTAGCAGGTGCAAGTGGAGGAGTGGGGAATCAAACCCAGTTCTCCCAGAGTCTGCGCACTTCATCACTACACCGAAGAGAGCAATCATTTCCCCTCTCAACCTCTTTTTCTCCAGACTGACTATTCCCAAGTCCCTCAGCCTTCCCTCATAGGGTTTAGTCTCTAGGCCCCTACCCATTATTGTTGCTCTCCTCTGCACTCACTCCATCTGTCCACATCCTATATGAAGTGAGGCCTCCACAACTGCACTATACCCCAGGGGCAGCCTGAACAATGCAGTGCAAAGAGGGATGTTGTACCTTTGTTGATACACTCCAGGATTGCATTAGCCTTTTTTGTCACTGCAGCACACTGGCTGCTCGTATTTAACTTATGGTCCACCCATACCCCAAGATCTTGTTCGTACACGCTGCTACCCAGAAGTGTATCCCCCATACAGTATGCATGTTACTCATTGTTCTTATCCAGATGTACAACTCAGCACTTATCCCTGTTAAATTGCATCTTGTTTGCATCCTACCATTTTTCCAGTGTGTTCACATCTCCAGTGAATTCTGTCTCTGTCTTCTGATGTGTTCACTGCTCCTCCCAATTTGGTGCCATCTGTAAATTTAATGAGCAGCCCCTCCACACCTTCATCCAGCTTGCTTATTTAAAAAATCGCACATATTATACACACACGAATGAGCAGGGATTAAAATGTAAAATCATAAAAATATTGAAAAGTACTGGGCCCAGAAGCAAACCCTGCGGCACAAAGTGGACACCTCTCTCCATTCAGATTAAATGCCATTGACAACTACTCTTTCAGTGTGGTTCTCCAACCAGTTCCCTGTCCACCTTATCCTAGAGTCCAGTCCACAGTCCTCTAGTTTACCCATCAGAACATCGTTGGGATCCCTGCCAAAAGCTTTACTGAAATCCAGGTAAACCACATCAACAGTGGTCCCCCGATCCAGCAGGCTCATCACTCAATCAAAGAAGGACATGAGGTTGATCTGGCAGGACCTGTTGGGGACAAATCCATGCTGACTTCTCTGGATTACAGGTTCCATAAGATTGTTCCGCTTAGGCATCTCAGCAGCTGGGTTGCTATGCACAATATATATAATACAGAAATGAGCATACAGTAGGAACATTCTCCCCTCCTCCTGTGAGGGGCAGGGCAACTGGGGGAAGGCGAAACAGCTTAGGCAAAAAATGGTGAGAACCTATGATTCAAACCTCTCTGCTTCCAACTCAGATTGAAATATGGAACCTCAGCTTAATGAGAAGCTAAGCAGGGTTGTTAGCTGGATGAGAGACCACCAAGGAAGTCCAGGGTCATGATGCAAAGGCAGGCAATGGCGAACCACTGCTGAAATTCTCTTGCCTTGAAAACCCTTCAGGGTCACCATAAGTCAGCTGTCCCTTGATGGCAGCAACAGCAATAAACAAAATGTGAGGGTCTCTTTGCAGGGGAGGCTTCTTGAACAAGCCTGGGAGGGAGCGTCCTGTTCTTTCAACAGAGGCTCAAAGATATGGAAACAGCACAGTGAACTTTTTAAAGGCATGGTGTTCAGTAATATCACCTGGTAAATAAGATCACATTAAGCTTTCATTAAAGGGACAAGAGCCCGTTCTCCAGGTCAGTGGCCCTGTTCTCTCTACTTCTTTAACCAGCCCTGTGGCGCAGAGTGGTAAAGCTGCAGTACTGCGGTCCGAGCTCTCTGCTCACAACCTGTGTTCGATCCCAATGGAAGCTGGGTTCTGGTAGCCGGCTCAAGGTTGACTCAGCCTTCCATCCTTCTGAGGTCGGTAAAATGAGTACTCAGTTTGCTGGCGAGAAAGTGTAGATGGCTGGGGAAGGCAATGGCAAACCACCCTCTAAACTGCCCTGAGCCACCTGGTGGGAAGGGCGGGATACAAATTACAAATAAATAAAAAAATAAACAGTCTGCTGTGAAAACGTTGTGATTCAACATCACCCCAAAGTCAGAAATGACTGGTGCTTGCACAGGGGACTAACTTTACCTTTAAAAAAAATAATCTTTTGGTCTGTTGTCTTATTTTCTTGATAGGTGGGAGGTATCGAACTGCTAATGAGGACCTCTCAAATCTAAGTTCATCGCAGTTTGTCTACACCCTGGGTCTCCCTTCCACAGAAATGGATGCAGCTGTTCATGATGAGGAAACAAAGAAAACATTGTTCTTTGCAGGCGACGAGTACTGGAGGTGAGTGAAGATTTTCTGCTCAATGGAGGACAATCCTGAAAACCAGTTCTTATGTTTTAATTATTTGCAAGTGAAACAGAGAAGTGGGCATCTCCCATTAGGACAGTACTCTGTATATATCCCAACCTGCATTTCCAACTACTCAAGACACTGTGCAAATCACTGCAAGTGTTGAGGTATGTCTAATGCCATAACTTGCTCCAGCAGAGACGCACAGAGTTTGCATTTCCGTGCGTACAGCGTGGATCCAGGTTCCAGCCCCTTATGCGCCAAAATTCATGAATCATGTTTTTTTTTATTACTTTCCGCCTCACATGCCACTTGAGAGGTAAGGAGGTTGGATATCGTAATTTCAGGTTATGCTAACTTCTACAGTTATGCTACCTTCTACAGGTGTTGTAGATTCCACAGATAGCCAGTTTCTGCAGGTAGGCTATCATACTTTGGTTGCAAGATGAGAAAACAAGAGTCACTGGAAAAAATAATGCTAGGAAAAGTTGAAGGTAGCAAGAAAAAGATAATGACCCAACACGAGATGCATTGACTAAAGTCAACCACAGCCCTCAGTTGGCAAGTCCTGATCAAGGCTGTTAGAAGAAGAAGATGATGATATTGGATTTATATCCTGCCCTATACTCTGACTCTCCTTTACCCCACAACAGACACCCTGTGAGGTAGGTGGAGCTGAGAGAGCTCTTACAGCAGCTGCCCTTTCAAGGACAACTCCTATGAGAGCTATGGCTGACCCAAGGCCATTCCAGCAGCTGCAAGTGGAGGAGTGGGGAATCAAACCTGGTTCTCCCAGAAAAGAGTCCGTGCACTTAACCACTACACCAAACTGGTGATAGGACACTTGGGAGGACATTAATTCATAGGGATGCTGGAAGTTGGCAGCAACTGGACAACAGTTAGCACACATATATAGATAGTGTACTAACAAAACTATCCCAGCAGCTGAGTCCATTTTTATTTTCTTTAGATACGATGAAGAGACAAGGTCTATGGAGGAGGACTATCCCAGGAAGATAGCAGCTGACTTTCCTGAAATTGGCTCAAAAGTGGATGCTGCGTTTCAGTATAATGGTAAACTGTAGATGATCTTTATGGGTATGGTGAGCTTAATGAAATCTCAGTTTTATGGTGGCTTTCTAACTTAATGACTTGGAAGACATGGTAGGAGGCTATCATGATTGTTCCCTTAATCCAAACATTGACCTATTGATTGATTTATATAGACACTTAGACCCCCATCTTTCTTTCCAATGGAAGTCCAAAACACTTAACAACATCATTCTTCCCTCTGTGAGTTACATTAGACTTAGAGAGAGAGACTAGCCCAAAGTCGCTTTGGAAAGTTCTAGGGCCCAACTAGAGGAGATGGGCACATTCTTTCCTCATGAAACTGCACTGGGTAGGTGTGGGGACAAATAATACTCCAGAGTGCCATTTGGGGGATGAAAAATACTGTTGCGCAGATTAGAATCCCTACTCTGAGCCAAGTAGATAGGAGAAAATCCCTGAGTTAGCCCCAAAGACACACTGCATTTTGAAAAAGTGAGTTCCCAGTCAGGAACTCATTTATTTAGCATTGAGGGGAGAATGGCTGATTCTGGACAGTAACCACAGTGGCTGGCCACTGAGTGAACAGAACGCTGGACTAGAAGGGCCTTTGCTCTGATCTAGTACTGCTCTTCTTATGTACTTATTTTAAAAAACCTGCTTTGTTCCCAACTGGGATGTACATCTGAAAGCCTTGTGTTACTTCCTGGAGTCTCTAATCATCCCCTGATTCTCCCCAGTGTGCCCTAATTGCTGTGCGTTATAGAGGTTGCTTTGCTTATCATCTCTTTGTTCATGGAAATTCGGCAATGTTGCAATTTCCCTGTGTTTAGTATCTGGATCCACAATTACAAGTGGAAACAGTGGGGGGGGGGGAGGGGGAGGAATGTGAGGTGGTGGAATGATGCATTCTTCACTGTACTGTTTGGAAGACAAACAGGATACAATTGCAAAAATAACTTCTTGCGTAGCAGAGAGTATTTCCTGTATCCCATGTGCACTTTGGCTAGATACTTACATGCCAGGTGCTGTCATCCTCAAGATGATCCCCATGGGCCCCAGAGCACCTCTCAACACTTTTTATGGTGCCTGTCAAATGTTTTGAGAAGGTGTGGTAGGCTTCCCAATCCCCAGGTCCCAGTGGGGGATCCCCCGGTTTTACAGGCTTCCCCCCAACCCCAGCCGGCTGGCTGACAGGGGAAGCCCCGCCTCCACAGCCACCACAGCTCTAGATCTCCGGCTGGTTTAGGGAATAATGGTGAATTGATCCGTGGGAATTGGGGGCTCTGGGGGGGCTGTTTTTTGAGGTAGAGGCACCAAATTTTCAGTATAGCATCTAGTGCCTCTCCCCAAAATAGCCCCCCAAGTTTCAAAACGATTGAATCCCAAAAAGAAGGTGCCCCTGTCCATTATTTCCTGTGGAGGGAAGGCATTTTAAAAGGTGTGCTGTCCCTTTAAATGTGATGGCCAGAACTCCCTTGGAGTTCAATTATGCTTGTCACACCCTTGCTCCTAGCTCTGCCCTCAAAGTCTCCTGGCTCCGTCCCCAAAGTCTCCTGGCTTCACCCCCAAAGTCCCCAGATATTTATTGAATTGGACTTGACAACCCTAAAGTGGGGCCCAGGAGAGAATCTTGATTTGAAGCATCATCTGACAAGTGTAGGAGTATTTAATCTTATCAGTTGCCAGTTCATCCAAGTCCATTGTGCTCTGTACCAACTGGCATTTTGATATCTTAGGCTCCCATCCCAAGCTGTTGCACCAATGCAAGTTCCAACCAGGGCTTTTTTTGTAGCAGGAACTCCTTTGCATATTAGGCCACACACCCCTTAGTACAGGGCCTACTGTAAGCTCTTGGAGGATTGGCTACATCAGGGGTGTGTGGCCAAATATGCAAGGGAGCTCTAACTACAAAAAAAGCCCTGGTTCCAATCATTTCAATGGATTTGTACAAGATTTTTACTTTAGGATCAGAATACTACAGAAATACCCCTTGCTTTCAGAGCGCTGTGCTGTGTGTCCCCACCGATACCAGCAAGGGAAGTTTAAAGAAGAAAGCAAGTGAGGAAGATGAAATTTTTACAATAAGATTTGGCAGTTTATCGCAGTAATCTGTTTCACAGTCTTCCCTTTCCCTTTCTCATTATCCTTTTAGGAAGTTTGTATTTACTCAGAGGCCCCAATCAATATGAGTTTGACCCTAGAACTTACAGATTTATTGAAATAAAGAAGACCAACACTTGGTTTGACTGCGAAGAATAACATAGCCAACAATGATGGAGTCCCTGCTTGGCTGTATATCAAAGACAGAACGTCTCGGTGATCACTGATATTCATCATTCCCTGTTCCTTAGCCATTAAAAAAATCTGCAATTATTTATACATTTTAATCACAGGAGAAATTTACATTCACTCAGTCTCGCACAGAGAGCTTTTTTTGAGCAGGAACACATAGGAACACAGTTCCGGCTGGCTTGGTGCCAGGGGTGTGTGGCCTAATATGCAAATAAGTTCCTGCTGGGCTTTTTCTACCAAAAAAGCCCTGATAAATGATTACACCACTAAATGATTTTGTATGTTGCTGAATAATAAAGTGATTTATGAACATCTATTTGGAAGCCTTTGGTTTATCTCTTTCAATGTACGCATAAACTCACATGTCATGGCGTTCAAGCAAGAAAAAGTCCCTCCAGTTGGCTGCTTGTTCAAAACCAGCAGAAATCTATTTTACCACTAGGGATGTGGAATTTATTCTGCTTGCCCAGGTCTCGTGCTGATAGACTCCGAGGAAAGATATTTCCTCTTCAGTTGTATTTCACTTCCCCTTGAACTGCTAGGATAACTCCTCACTACCATCTGTGGGCCAATAGAGGTATCTCTATTTCGTGACCGGCAACAAGTCTGTGTACTAAATTAAAAATCACTTTCCCTACATAATCGATTGGAAATTGGGATCCTTAAAAAAGTCTCACTCCGGAGAGATTTTCAGAGCTAAACAGAAGTTTTCTTTGGATATCAGTAAACATGGGCCAAGAAAAAATTATCTTCAATTGTTTAAGCAGTCATTGGTTTTTTAAAAAGTATACAGATGAACAACAATCACTATATGGATGCCATTTTTCTTTCATTCCTTGGTTTCTTGGAGGTGAGAAATTGGGGATGGGGGGGGCAGGTAATACCCCACCCTGGGCGGGTAAATGGGAACCTACTGGAAGATCAGAGTTTAAGGACAGGTAATTCTAAACCAACAGATTTGATTATCTAAGGTCACTTTATATGAAGTTGTATCTTTTTGAGAATAAATCTCATGTTATCATCCTTTATGACCTTCAATGTGTAATCAACTTGCCTATTAGAGAAATATCGTGTATTTTGCTTCCTTTGTCCGACCAGGGATACATAGCCTCATTTTTATTGTTTATAAAGCAAAAACGAAAACTTGCTGTTGAAGATCTTTAGCTGCTGTACTTCCTTTGACTTAAAACAAGCCTAGACGCTTCAGAGATATGCTTCACATGAAGTAATTCATTGTGTACTGCTCTCTTGTGTAGGATAGTATTGTTATCTTACATGAAGTAAAAGCTATTTTATGCCTTGAAACATAAACTTTCCATCTTTATCCCAAGATCAGCAAAATACGATATCAGCTACAACAGAAGCACAATTACAAGGCATGAAAATGAAGGCATGAAATTACCTGCCCCAGTAGCCCAAAGGGTTACAGCACCATTAATTAAAAGATATCAACAAGGTTTTTTAAATGAAATTATTAAGCCATGTTCCTGTGTTTGGGTTGGTACTGCTATTTGAGTTTTTCTAGGGTGTGTACTTCACCTTTTATGTAATAACTTTGTACTCAGTTTGTGAAAGTAATTTATTCATGACATGTTTCAAGTGTACAACCAACATACTACTTCTGTCTTGAGAATGGTCCCTAACTCCACTGAACAAAAAGAATTTAGCAAAATGTGTATGACTCATTTAAAAAAACTGGGCAAAACCCAGTGTGAGCAGGTCTTTTGTTTCCCAACAGTATTGTCTTTCAGCTAGACTGATCTCATTAAATCTTCAAAGCTAAGCAAGGTCAACCCTGGTTAGTATTTGGATGGGAGGCCCCCAAGGAAGTCCGGGGTTACTATAAAAGTAAAGGTAGTCCCCTGTGCAAGCACCAGTTGTTTTTCGACTCTGGGGTGACGTTGCTTTCACAACATTTTCACAGCAGACTTTTTACGGGGTGGTTTGCCATTGCCTTCCCCAGTCATCTACACTTTCCCTCCAGCAACCTGGGTACTCATTTTACCAACCTCGGAAGGATGGAAGGCAACCTGGAGCCAGCTACCTGAACCAGCTTCCGCTGGGATCGAACTCAGGTTGTGAGCAGAGGGCTCCGACTGCAGTACTGCAGTTTTACCACTCTGCGCCACGAGGCTGTTAGGGTTACTATACAGAGGTAAGTAATGATAAACTGCCTCTAAACGTCTCTGCCCTTGAGAACCCAGCAGAGTTGCCATAAGACAGCTGCGATTTGATGGCAGCTTCCACCTCACCACCACTGTCCTTTACTGAGGAGAGATGCCAGGCCCCCTGACATGTCCACCACCTGGTCCACTAATCCCTCCAGTGTGGTGCCTCTCCTATCTGGAATGCCCATCCTCTTCCACCCACCTAGCCAGCCACCGAGTCTGAAAGACAGACTTAAAGCAAGGCTCAAAGCAAACATTTACTTGCACTGGATACAAAATGTTAGGTGTCAGTTTATAAGCTATTTTTATATCTAGATGCCAGCCTGAGGCTATATAAAATCCTCTGAGGCTACATTTATGTAGGAATGTATTTTGGTTTTGCTTTGGCAATTCAGATGGAGTGTTCTGAAAGCAAGAAAAGAACTCTCTGGAGCTGGATGGTGTCTTGTTTTATGTAGTTTGAACATAGTGTCCTACATTGGTCCCACTGTCTTGTGGATGCATAGAATGAATATTTCTGGTCCTCACAGAAGTGGCTTAAGCTAATCATTTGGATAGCTTGCAACCTGTGTATATGTGCCCACTACTCTACCTGTCAAGAATGCTTAAAATTTGAACACATAAATAATTAAGAGTTCAAAACACAGTACAGATAAAGACTAGAGTGATTTCCCTTCTCCACTCACAGAGTGCTGATCTCCTGAGGTTGCCAGGTCTGTGTTGGAAAGTACCTGGAGACTTTGGGGGTGGATCTAGGAGAGGGCAGGTTTTAGGGTGGAGAGGGGCCTCAGCATGGTACAGTACCATGGAGGCCACCCTTTAAAGCAGCCATTTTCTGTAGGGGAGTTGATCTCTGCCACCTGGAGATCAGTTGTAAAAGTGGGGGATCTCCTGGCCCCACCTGGAGGCTGGCAACCCTACAGACCACCCTCTACACATCCCTCTGCTGTCTGGGGTTACAAGTAGGTCAGGTCATCACACACCACTACCCTTCTCATCTCCTAAATTCTCTAGATCCATGACCATTACACCTCTCAGGTCCTCTCTCACACTCAGAGACATCAGCAGACAGGGTAATCCAGCCAGCCCTAAGAACATAAGAACATAAGAGAAGCCATGTTAGATCAGGCCAATGGCCCATCCAGTCCAACATTCTGTGTCACACAGCAGCCAAATATATATATATATATATATATATATATATATATACACACACACACACACACACTGTGGCTAATAGCCACTGATGGACCTCTGCTCCATATTTTTATCTAACCCCTTCTTGAAGGTGGCTATGCTTGTGGACGCCACCACCTCCGGTGGCAGTGAATTCCACATGTTAATCACCCTTTGGGTGAAGAAGTACTTCCTTTTATCCGTTTTAACCTGTCTGCTCAGCAATTTCATCGAATGCCCACGAGTTCTTGTATTGTGAGAAAGGGAGAAAAGTACTTCTTTCTCTACTTTCTCCATCCCATGCATTATCTTGTAAACTCTTTAATAAGAGGCCCTCACTCAAACATTTCACTAAATTACTGGGGTTGGGGCCCATACACTGTTCAATTCACATGCTGTCACCATTTATTCATATCTTAAAACAGGTATATGCCAAGATTCTCACTTTGTGTGTGCCTGTTTCTTTCCCTGAGACACACAACCCACAGGGTTAAGCAAACAATGAATTAAATTTTATTTGTGGTTTGAATATAATACTAAAGAAAGTAAGGCAGAGATTACAATGTTTCTTTTCCTTTGAACTTTGAACTGTTTCCTTTATCCAGCATTTGTTGCAAATTTACTTTTTTTCCATGTAGCTTTAAGGTGATCTTCACCTCGACTTCACACAGGAAGACATACTCTTTTCCCTCTCAGTTCCCCAAACTGCCAACTCCCAACTGATCTTTTAACTGTGATTTTCCAACTGTCTCTCCTGATAATTTCACCAGCTCTCACTGGTCTCTCTTAGGCAGAGGCAGAACCTACTCTGTCCATCACAGTTAGTTTTGGGGGGAAAGCCAAATGAAAATGGCTTTGAACACAGCAAAGATACAGAGTGGAACAAGGAGCACAATTGCTTGATGCTTCCCATTTAAATCTGTTAGCCCTCTGTCTCCTTACAGCGAGTGATGCCAAAATTCCATTTCAGATGTGACAGGGAAGTACAGAAAGAGGAAACACGAAGACACTCTTGCCTCCTGTTTTTCCTGCATCTCCATCACACCTGAAGTTGCTGTTATACAACAGATTTACAAAACATTAAACCCAACAACCTTGAAACAGTTAACATTTCCCAAGCCCTAAAGAGAAGGAGTGTCTTTTTGGCAGCTCCAGTCAGGAATTTTCCCTTCTGGAAACATGGATTTGGAATTTTCCAGCACTTTTAATTAAAGATGGTTGGATCATAATTATCCAAGTCTATCTTATCTTAAGAAAGAAAGTTGACTGGAATGTTCACAGATCTCTGCTTATTTAAATGTTGCAGCTATGAATGATGAATTGTGCCAAAAAGGAAGTCCATATTTGTGTATTATAGCATCACAAAACTGAAATCCACTGGCACCTTAAAGGCTGTGTGTGTTAAGGACTGTCAAGTCAGCTTCCAATTTATGGTGACCCTATGAATTAATGACCTTCAAAGCATCCCATCTTTAACAGCCTTGCTCAGATCTTGCAAAATGAGGCCGGTGGCTTCCTTGACTGAATCAATCCGTCTCCTGTAGGATCTTCCTCTTTTCCTGCTGTCGTCAACTCTTGTTTTCTTATAATCTGACCAAAGTATGATAACTTCCGTTTGGTCATTTTAGCTTTTGGGCGAGTTCAGGCTTGATTTGACCCAGAAGCCACTAATTTGACTTTTTGGAGGTCCATGGTATCCATAAAACTCTCTCTCCAACAGCACATTTTGAATTATCAACTTTCTTCATTGTCCAACTTTCACACCCATATGTAGTAATGGGGAATGTTACGGTATGAATTATCTTGACCTTGGTCACCAGCAACACTTATACTTAAGCATCCTTTCTTGCTCTTTCATGGCTACTCTTCCCAGTCTCAATCTCTTTGTGGTTTCTTGGCTGCAGTCTCCCTTGTGGTTGATGATGGAGCCAAGAAATAGACAATTGTTAAAAATTTCAATTTTTTTAATCATCTACCTTAAAGTTATGTAATTCCCCACTAGTCATTATTTTTGTCTTCTTGGTGTTCAGCTGTAATTCTGCTTTGACATTTTCTGTGTTAACCTTCATCAGTAGCTGCTCTAAGTCATCACTATTATCCACTGGTGTCCTCTGTCTCTCTCTCTCTCTCTCTCGGCTTGGCTTCGCGAACGAAGATTTAAGAAGGGTGCAATAGTCCACGTTTGCTGCAGGCTCGCTGGTGGCTGACAAGACCAATGTGGGACAGGCAGGTCCGGCCACAGCGGCTGCAGGGAAAAGTCTGATTTAGGGTTGGTCCTGTAGCAGTGCGATTCTTCCTCAATCTCCTTTTGTCCTCAAGACCAGCTATGCGTGCGTTCTCAAAGGAAGAGACAGCCTGGTGGATGGTGTGCCTCCATGCTTTGCGATCTGAGGCTAGGTCAGACCACTGGTGATGGTTGATGTGACAGGTGCTAAGGGATTTCTTCAAGGAGTCCTTGTACCTCTTCTTTGGTGCCCCTCTATTTCGATGGCCGGTGGAGAGTTCGCCATACAGGGCAATCTTGGGAAGGCGGTGGTTTTCCATCCTAGAAATATGCCCTGCCCAGCGCAGCTGCGTCTTCAACAGCAGTGCCTCGATGCTGGTAACCTCCGCCCTCTTGAGGACTTCAGTGTTGGTCACAAAGTCACTCCAGTGGATGTTGAGGATGGTGCGAAGGCAGCGCAGATGAAAGCGCTCAAGGAGTCGCAGGTGATGACGGTATAAAACCCACGATTCGGAGCCGTAGATGAGGGTTGTCATCACAACTGCTTTGTAAACATTGATCTTTGTGCCTTTTTTCAGATGCTTGTTGCTCCACACTCTTTTGTGCAGTCGGCCAAATGCACGGTTTGCCTTTGCCAGCCTGTTGTCAATCTCCTTGTCGATCTTGGCATCTGAGGAGATGATGCACCCCAGGAGATGATGTCCTCTGTATATCTCAATGAATATACACCTTCATCTAAATTTAATCCAGCTTTCTTTATTATATTTTCTGCATAAATATTGAAGAGAGTGGGAAGTGTCATCTTTATATGACACCTTTGCCAATGGGAAACCATTCAGTTTCTCCACTTTCTGTACTAACAATAGCCTCTTTTCCAGAGTACACAATGCACATCAAAACAATCAGATGTTGTAGCACATCCATTTCTTTTAAAGTCAACCATAACCTTTTCAAAATTCACACTATCGAAAGCTTTGCTATAATCTATGGAACAAACGCTGACTTTCTTCTGAAATTCTCTTATATGCTTCAGTAACCAATATAAATTTGCAATATGATCTCCAGTGCCGCTTCATTTTCTGAATCCAACTTGAACATCTGGCATTTTTTCTCCCATATTTGGTAAGAATTTTTGTAGTAAGATTTTGAGCATCATTTTCCTCATGTGATAAATTAATGAGATGCCACAATAGTTGCTACAGTCATTGGTCTCTTTTTCAGAACTGGAATGTAGATTGAGAATTTTCAGCCTGTAGGCCATTGTGTCATATTGCAATGTCCCATATTGCATATTCTTGTAATGACTGATGGACTCCATTTCTGTGGCTTGGAATAGCTCTATTGATATCCCATCTATTCCTGGTAATTTGTTTCTCTCGACTGCTCTCAGTGCAGCTTTCACTTTCTAAAACTGTAGCTTCTTCTTTAAAGTGTTGTCATAGCTCATTGGTGGAAGAACATAGATGGGAACTGTTCTTTTACAAAAACATTCTTCTTTGAAGTAATTTGTTAGCCTTTCATCTCTTCTGTATAGTTCTTCATTTTCTTATTCCCATCTTTTCTTTATTTTGTCCTTTTCAATAATGTGTTCATCTTTCAGCATGCCAATCATGATTTCCTTAAAGGCTAGCAACATTCATTTCAGCACTAGCTTTTGTGAGTTTAGTGGAGTTTCTAAATACTCAGGTTTTCCAAGTTAGGTCTATACCCTAAATTTTCCAGATGACAAATTTTAGAGGACTGTTTATAATTTTAATAACAAGAAAACTCACTTGGGTCTGAAGATCACACTGCTTTTACAGAACAGAGGTCCTTGTTAAGGAAGAACAAGGAATGATTTGGGTGACATACTGGGCTTATATACAGTTAGGACATAAGAGGAAGTGGGAAGACAGGAACATTCCCTATGTATTGTGGTATTTATAGAAACTTAATTCCTTGATCCAAACTAGTACTTTAGACTGTCATGAACTTACCACAAACTGATGAAATCCAGAATTTATAGTAAATTAGGAAGACAAAAAGGATGTCCTGGAAATGAGTTGCTGATTACTGTAACTAACCTTTTTATTAAATGCTGCATCTATTTACATTGCTACATCTATTTACAACTATGATTGTCATGCTTGGTCTTTTGGAGACAACATACTCCAACCTGCCTGGTATTCTAGCCTCATTTCCAGTACTAGCAAGTGTACATATATTTAATTTTAATAGCTGAACTGCAACCCAATGGATTTGCCAGCACATGGGTAAGCCACCCTGGTTCTGACCAAGTGGTTCCTGACTTGTAAGCACGTACAAATTGTGCCAAGAGATTCTGGCAAATTATTTATTTTTCTTTTCTTTTTATTATTTCTGTGGATTTATATTCTGCCCTTTCCCATAATGGGCTCAGGGCGGATTCCAACATGTCAAACAATTAAAACCAACAATTGCACTACAACAATCAATCAATAAACAGTAAAACAGTAAAACAATCGGACAATTAGGACATATTAAGAGTTAAAGCAGTTAAATTGGTAACTCAGATTTAACTTAAGGCAGCGTGGATAGTGTGGATTCTTAAATTCACAGCTTGGTGTCCAAAAGATGTCAACTATATCGGCCCGATTTTCCTCCAGTCCAGATGGTAGTCAGTGTTGGGAGGCCAGTTAGATGGTATAGCAAGATAACGACACCCGCCCACATCAGCCAAAGGCCTGGCAGAACAGCTCCGTCTTACAGACAACAAATTTGAGAGGGCCCAAACCTCTATAGGGAGCTGATTCCATCAGGTCAGGGCCAGGGTCGAAAAAGCCCTGGCCCTGGTTGAGGCATGACGAATGTCACTTGGGCCAGGGATGGTCAGAAGATGTTTAGTGGCTGATTGTAATGGCCTCCAGGGCTCATATGGGAAGAGATGGTCCCTCAGGTATGCTGGTCCCAGGCCGCACAAGGCTTTAAACATCAGTACTAATACCTTGAAGTGGATCCGGTACTCGATCAGTAGCCAGTGCAGACTGTGCAGCATCGACCAACTGCTTGCCCATACAAGCAATTCAGTCAGCAATTGTGCTGCCACATTCTGCGCCAGCTAGAGTTTCCAGGTCAACCTCAAGGGCAAGCCTGAGTAGAGCGAGTTACAGTAGTCCAACCTGGAAGTAACTGTTGCATGGATCACTGTAAGTAAATTCTGAGGAACCAGGGAGGGCGCTAGTTGCTTGGCCTGCTGAAGATGGAAAAGGGCAGATTGTGCAACTTCTGTGACCTGGGCCTCCATAGAAAGGGTTGCATCCAGTATCACACCCAGACTCCTCACCTTCTGAGCTGGTGCAAGAGATGCGCCATCCAGGGTGGGGAGCTGGATGCCGGAACCTAGCCCCCCCACGACTCATATACAGGACCTCCGTCTGGGTTGGATTAAGCTTCAGCTGGCTCAATTGCAACCAACCAGCCAATGCTTCCAACACCCTGGTTAGATGGTCTGGGGTGGAGTCTGAGTGGCCATCCATCAACTGATAGAGCTTGTGCCAAGAGATTCTGCCTGCCAAGGCCCTCTCCTGTGTCAGACAGCATAAAGATTCAGGCACTGAACTGCAACTCCAAGAATTTAAAAGTTCGTGAGGGAAAAAGACAGGTAACATTGTAACGCAAAACCATAATGTCAGACCCATAGGTTTTTTGTTTGTTTGTTTGTTTTACAAAAAAAAAATCTGAATTCAACTATATTATGTGTCATTTAAAAACCGTTAGTCATTTTGCATTAACAGTAGGTTGGGTACAACTACAACTGGAATGAACACAGTAATGTAAACATGTGGGCATGTCTTCACCACTGAATTACAGGCTTTTGGAAGTCCAGAGCTTGAGGCTATGTTTTGTTGTTAGAGCCCCATGACTCATAAAAGTATTCGCGCCTGGAGGTAAAAAAAGAACGATTCATCACCCTGCAGTATATCATCAGTTTTGTCATAGCTCATTGGTGGAAGAACATAGATGGGAAGTGTTCTTTTACAACTGCAACATCTGCCAAGGTGGGGGGGGGGGAGAAACTATGTCAAACTCTCCAGGCCAAAACAAACTTTGTTTCCCTATCTCTTTTTTTCACACCCACTCTTTCTGATTGGGTAACGTTTTCAACTGAGTCAAGCTATGGCTTATTTTATGAAACACAAAAGTACTATATAA
Source organism: Heteronotia binoei (assembly GCF_032191835.1). Taxonomy (NCBI): domain Eukaryota; kingdom Metazoa; phylum Chordata; class Lepidosauria; order Squamata; family Gekkonidae; genus Heteronotia; species Heteronotia binoei. Next base: position 170,911,146 of record NC_083225.1, read on the forward strand.
ATCAGGGTTCATCATCATCATCAGAGAGACTCTAGCGTTTAGCTTGAAACAGTGGAACACTGAAAGAAGCAGAATGAAGGGCCTCGTATTCATGCTGCTGTGTGCCACAGTTACGTATGCTTTGCCAATACGATCAGTTAGGAGAGAAGAAGAGAGGTCGCGGCTTATTCAGGTAATGAGAAGGAAGATGCAAATACAACCTAAATAAGAAATCACAAGGCAGTAATGAAATTCTAGACTGGTCAGTAGGTTTATTGCTTGCGGGTTCAGTATTTGTAGCTTCTAAAAATGGGGCATGAGGTGTATGGTTATACAGACACAAGGTCTGCTGTAATTTAAGGATGCTTATTTCAGTGATGTCATGTATAGGATTGAAAGTGTATATGGAAGCTTCAATTACCTATTCACACTTACCTGGAAATAAGTACAAAGAGGTACATGGTAGGTGCCAAGTGGACAGTGCCGAGAACATGATACTGGCACTGAGGTTTTTGCCTAAGGAAAAGGTAACAGAGAAGTGGCATGATAAAAGTTTATAAAATTATGCATAGGGTGGAAAACAGGATAGAGAGAACTTTTTCTGCCTTTCTCATAATACTTGAATTGGTAGATACGCAACAAATGGTGATAAATTCAGGAGGAAGTACTTCTTCATCCAAAGAGTGATCGGCCTGTAGAATTGGCTGACTTGACTATAGAAATGGCCACTAATTTTGTTGGTTTTAAAAGGAGATTTGACAGATTCCTTGAGGATAGGTCTGTACTGACTATTAGCTATGAGGACAAATGAAACCTTTAAGTTCAGAGTCAGTAATTCTCTGGACACCAGCGCTCCATGGATACCACAAGAGGTGGCTTTGGCGTCTACATCTCGCTATTTATTTATTTAAATTTATAACCCACCCTCCCCTGTAAACAGAGCTTAGGGTGGGGAACAACATTTCCAATAGAATTCAAAGCAATTTAAAAACAATGGTTAAATAACTAAAATAACCTAACAATTCAATTTAGAAGCTTCTGATGGTGCAAAAAGCATACAATTTTGACCCCTTTTCCCAATGGGGGAGGAGCCAGTTAGTTAAAAAGCCATCCTCAGACATAGGCCTGATGGAACATCTCAGTCTTGCTAGCCTTGTAGAAATGCATTTAGGCTTCTTGGGGGCGTCTGGTTGGCCACTGCATAAAAATAGGGTGCTAGACTAGATGGGTGATCTAGCATCGCTGCTTCTTATGTTTTTATGTCCTGTGATGAAACCTCATGCAATTGCTTACAGTCACTACAAGCAGACATACCTGGTTTCCATCTAATGAGTTGCTGTGATTTATTTATTTATTTTTTTAAAAAGGGGCACAACAGACAGAAGACCCTAGAAAAGGAGAGGTAAGAAGTTGGGGTCCAGGGAAAGAGAAGGCAGAGAACTGAAAAAGTATCAGAAGGAAAAGAAATTTGCATGATGGAGTGATACAGAGAGATGAGGATAGGACTGATCTACATGTTTTTGGAGGGGGGACAAAATTAAAAAATGACGCTCCCCCCCCCCTTATGGGTCCATTCTATCTTATGGGCCCATAGAATAGAATGGACTTTATACCCAATTTGGCGTCTCCCCTCCAGCGGCGCCCTGGGCAAACGCCCCCCCCAGCCCCCTTCCCACCCCCAGATCTGGCCTTGGTTGAGGACAGTAGAAGAGCAGATGGAGAGAGAGATCAGGAAGTTCTCATATTTAAGCCAAAATCAGTCATAATTTATTTGACATAGTGTGCAGAGAAGCAGAGCCAATTGAGGAAAACAAAGAAGATTATTTAGGAACTAAGAGTTGCGTAGAAAAAGAGAGAGATAGCATCCTAACTACATGCTGATGGGTCATGGGATAAGAGGAGAGAGGAAACAGAACTCTGAAAAGAAGCAGGAAAGAAGCCCACTTAGTTGTAGTAGTAAAATTTATTGCATACAGCCATTAGCCATTAAAATTACAGCAACTTACAAGTTAAAACAGTCGACTCTAAAATTAACACATTCATATTTAGATTATTCACAATCTTAGTTACATACATCGTCCCCGTGATTCCATAATCAGGCTTTAATTGTGCAGTTAACAACATCATTTTACTGTCTACCTGGGTACTGCTTTTGCCTTATTCTGCTAGCAGTCAAAGCAAAAAGTGCTACCTTAGAGTCAGTAACTGACAACAGAAATATTAGCTTATCTATATCAGAAGCCATATACAATTGATCTGTTATTTCAGTCAGAAACTTGCATCTATGTTCTGAATACAGTGGGCAAACCATAACATAATGGAAGAGAAATCACTTTGTGAAATCACTTTGCTAACAAACAATTTGAGGGTCAGATCTATAAGAAAACCTCCTTTGTTGTAGAAAAAGCTCATAATAACTCCAATGAGTCTGTTTGCTGAAGCTTTTAAGGAAGCCAAGTGGGCATTCCAGCTCAGGATTCCACTGAATATTAAGCCTAGATATTTATAATTTTTGCACTGTTCTATAAGTGTGCCTTATATGCTCTAAGGATACCTTTTGGGTAGCCCTGAAAATTGCATTCTGAGGATAAAAGGAAAATTCTAGCAGGAGAAAGAAAGTAATGACTCACATCTCGGTTGACTAGTTTTCCATTTGTCTCCCCCAGAAGAGATTGTTCTCTTCTTATAAACCAGACACTGCATATTCCAACAGAAATAACTTGTCAAAATTTGGGAGATAAGTCACACTGTATGCTAATTTTACTAACATGTACACATTCTCTCCCTTTATTAGAAATACTTAGAAAAATATTACAACTTCACATATGATGGACAACAGGATGTAAAATGGAAAGATGGAAACTCCATGGTTAGAAAAATCCGAGAAATGCAGGAATTCATTGGCCTGGAGGTGACGGGTGAATTGGATTCGAAGACTCTGGAGGTGATTCAGAAACCAAGGTGTGGGAATCCTGATATGGGGGACTTTGCTTTTTTTGGAGGACAACCCAAATGGGAAAAGAAAGACTTGACCTACAAGTAAGTTTTCAGTGCAGGGCTTTTACGAATTGTGTGGATTTCACTTTAACGACAGCCCCAGTCCAGTTATTTCTGTTTTAATGTGTGCTGCTTTATCTTGGAAGGATACTGAACTATACACCAGACATGAAAGAAGCCGATGTGGTCAAAGCCATTGAGAAAGCTTTTCAGGCTTGGAGCCAAGTGACTCCGTTGACGTTCAGAAGGTCTGACGAAAGCACCGCTGACATAATGATTTCTTTTGCTCACAGAGGTAAAAGCAACAAAAGGCTTATTTTAAAACAATGACGCTTACAGCATCATTACTATGAACATCTGCATCACTTACCTTAGGGACCTTAGGGACCGTCTCTTTCCATATGCCCCCCAGAGAGTACTGCGATCCGGCTCTAGAAATCTGCCAAAGGAGGCCCAGTTGAAGTCAACTAGGGACAGGGCCTTCTCGATCACAGCCCCTTGCTGGTGGAACCAGTTACCAGAAGAGAGGGGGAGGGACGGTGGCTCAGTGGTAGAGCATCTGCTTGGGAAGCAGAAGGTCCCCAGTTCAATCCCTGGCATCTCCAAAAAAGGGTCCAGGCAAATAGGTGTGAAAAACCTCAGCTTGAGATCCTGGAGAGCTGCTGCCAGTCTGAGAAGACAATACTGACTTTGATGGACCAAAGGTCTGATTCAGTATAAGGCAGCTTCATATGTTCATATGTTCAAGAGGTCAGGGCCCTGCAGGACATTGGACAGTTCCGCAGGGCCTGTAAGACAGTCCTCTTCCGGTTGGCTTATAACTGACCGGCATTGAAACATTGAAATATTCTGACGGAAGACTATAAAATAGCACACTGAGACTGATTGATGTATTGATATATTAGTTGTTTTAATTATGTAAATTATTATTGTATTTTAATTCTTGAATTTTATTGTTAGAATTTTTATGTTGTGAGTCGCCCTGAGCCCGCTTTGGTGGGGTAGGGCGGGATATAAATGAAATGAAATGAAATGAAATTGAGACTACCAAGACAAATGCAGTCCTCCATCCATGGCCCATCAGAATGTTGACACTCATGCCTGTCTGTAATGTTTGCAGTCCAAAATAGGCAGAACAAACAGGAGCTTACAGAGATCTGACCATACAACAGCATACTGCCTTTAGCTTCCAAAGTCAGAAGTTCAATAGGCTGGAGGAAGATGGAGCACAGGGCTTTTTTGTAGCAGGAACTCTTTTGCATATTTGGCCACACCCCCTAATGTAGTCAATCCTCCAAGAGCTTACAGGGCTGCTACTACAGGGCCTACTGACAGCTGTCAACAGCTTTCCCTTGTCTCCTCTTGCTTCAGCTCCAGGTGAGGTGAGTCTGATAGGCTGGAGTCATCGCTCCATGAGGTCTGGACTCTGAAAATACAGATGTTTTAGGACAGTATTCATAGGGAAAACCATAAGAAGAGTAAATATATAATTGTACCAGGGCTTTTTTTGTAGCAGGAACTTCTTTGCATATTAGGCCACACACCCCTGGTGTAGCCAATCCTCCAAGAGCTTACAGGGCCTACTGTAAGCTCCAGAAGGATTGGCTACATCAGGGGTGTGTGGCCTAATATGCAAATGAGTCCCTGCTACAAAAAAGCCCTGGAGTATATGATTTGTAAAAAGTTTTGGGCCCAGTCTCTGGCAGGGTTGTCAACCTCCAGGTGGGGCCTGGAGAGCTACCAGAATTACAACCAAACTCTGGACTACAGAGATCAGTTGCCATGGCTGCTGTGGAAAGTGGACTCTGTGCCATTATATCCTGCTGAGGTCCCTCTCCAAGCTCTAACCCCTAAATCTCCAGGCGTTTCCAAACCTGGAGTGTCCTCACTCAGTTTTACTGTATGGGGCTATTTCTGAGGTAAATTGTGACCTAGTGGTAATTATTCCTTTGGTGTGCTAGTACTCAGAGACAACTGAACTACACTACAGTGAGCTCTCTCAGCCCAGGGTAGCTTTAATAGGTATTATCCTGATGAATATCAGTTATTATCAGGTATTATCCTGCTGAAGAATATTTTATTACCAGGATAGTTTAGTCATCTGTATGGGCTCAGGCATGAACATGTTAGTCAACTGGCAATTGAACAGTCAGCTGTATTTGCCCATAATTAATGTTTTATATCTTTTTCTAAAATCCAGGCAGCATAGGCAAATTTGATTTTTTTTGGGGGGGGGGCAGGATTGTATGGGTATTAAACATTCAGTTATGAATTATGGCTCTGAAACTGACTATGCTGGGTGTGTGTAAAGAAGTTGGCAGAGGAACCAGAAGAGGGTGGTGTAGGTATCTGGCTTCTGCTTTTGTCACTTCTGCCAGAAACTATAGAAAATGGCATAAGGTTTTATAGTGTCTCCATGGCTAACTCCCGTTGGGCATCTCCTTTAGTCCTCCCTATCCTTCACGCCTGTCTGTGCTGAATAGATTATCTGACTTGGCCTTCTACCAGAAGATATAATTATCTCCACACAGCTCACGGAAAAGACTTGTAGTAGCATCTGAAATTGCTTCTTGAGGAAGACTTTTGCAATCCTAAACAGAGACACACCTTTAAAAATCCACTGGCTTCAACATACTTAGAACTAAAGGTGTAAATATGGGATTAGGTAAATGAGGACTGCAGTGTTTTGACTACATGGCCATGCTTTCAGCCCAGATGTATGTTCCAGTGCAACCCAGAAGCTATGGTTTAAAGCTAGGTGCAATCTACTTTCAGGGCTTTTCCTGAAAGCATCCCAACTTTTGTATAAGGGAGATACATGGTCCTTGAATTCATTTAAAAAAAGGCTAAGCCCAAGGAAGCAGACTTCTGCGTCCAAAACAACTCACGTCATGTGATTTATCAGTTTGGTGAAAGTTCTACACCGATTCAAGCAACAAGGGGTCACAAACAACAGTGGGTCACCGGGAGTTGGGAGTAGGTAGTTGTAATTTTCCCACATTACGCAGAGGGATGAACTAGATTACTCTTGAAGTCACTTCCAGCTGTATGTTTCTAACTGTTGAGCTCTGCAGCTACAACAGATGTCTGGTAATGGGCAACATAATTCTTTAATGTATCTTCCTCTGTACTTAGAGCATGGTGATTTCAACCCCTTTGATGGGGCTGGCGGCACACTTGCCCATGCCTATGCACCCAGCAACACCAACATTGGAGGAGATGCCCATTTTGATGAGGATGAAAACTGGACCAAAGACCAACATGGTAAGTTTAAAGGGCTGGGAAATGTAGGAAGAGTTTTCCTTGAACAGATGTAAGATCCACTGTAGAATACTCCTGTCTTGTTCTTAGTTTCACAATGATATCTATGGCTAGCCACTACCAGGACATCATGTTCATTCTTATTAATAGGTTAGTAGCACTTGTTGCAACTTTATCATAGCCTTATCAGATTGTGGAAATATCAAGTAACTAATGTCTAAATTTCCTTGAAGTCAGCCTTCATTATAGTTTCTCAAGTAGCATTGAGAGAAGTAGGATCAGTTCATATGACACATGCAATCAGGAAATTGGGCTCATATGACCCTCCCCAATCATGTGATCAATCAGCAACTTCTTGTTTAGCATAAAACATAGAGCGTTTTCGCACTGACCTTACTCGGGAGCGACGTCCCTCTTCACCGCGCAGCGTCTGCGCGGATTTCGCACTAATTGCTCCGCAGAACCCGGAAGAGCCGCAAAGTCCCGCGGCTTTTGCGTTGCAAATGTAAACTGGCCAAAAACCAGTTTACATTTGTGACACAAAAGCCGCGGGACTTTGCGGCTCTTCCGGATTCTGCGGAGCAATTAGTGCGAAATCCGCGCAGACGCTGCGCGGTGAAGAGGGACGTTGCTCCCGAGTAAGGTCAGTGCGAAAACGCCCATAGTTTATTGTTACAGATGAACCAGAAAGTTATGGTTTGTGCTCACATGCCAAACCAAGATTGGAAGCTATGGTTTAAAGATGGTTACAATCCTGGTCTGCAAAGCAGGAATGAGTCTTAATTTGATAGTTGAGAGATGTATCAATAAATTATGGTTTGCCTGACCCAGGGAATACCTAATTGTCCCTGAATTGGAGATGTATATATTTCTGGGGCCACAGCTAAAGAGAATGAAGAATGGCTTGAAACATCTGTTTATATGAAGAGAAACTAAAACACCGTGTATAACAGTCTCTAAGCCTTTTCCCACAACAAGCTATGTGATCTTAGGACAAGTCCTCAAGTGAACAGTTCTGGAACACTGCTACACATAAGGAGATAGCTATAAATTATAAATACTGTCATCACAGAAAGGAAGATAGAAGGGAGGAATGTGTAACCGCAATGACATTCCATTACAGAAAATTTGGAGTGCTAATCTATAGGTTGATACTTTTCTTTACAGGCTCTAACTTGTTCGTTGTTGCTGCCCATGAGTTTGGCCACTCACTTGGACTGTTCCATTCCAAAGATGGCAATGCCTTGATGTATCCAGTTTATAAGAGTCTCCAGAACAATCAACCTATCCTCTCTCGAGATGACATAGAAGGCATTCAGCAACTCTATGGTAATTTTTAAAAAGTATTTTAGCAAGTATTCTTCATAGGCTCTACATTTTTTTTTCAAAATAAAGTAAAAGAACATGATACCATGGAGGAATCTCCAAAAATAATTATAATCCCAACGTTTTGTCCCAATTGAATTCAGGATGGCCTTCTCTTGATATACATTCCATAGCTGGTTGAAGATTTCTCTTATCTTCAAAGTATTTAGATACAAGTGGGCAGCCATGTTGGTCTGAAGCAACAGAACAAAGTAGGAGTCAAGATGTACCTTTAAGACCAACAAAGTTTTATTCAGAATGTCAGCTTTCGTATGCATGCCTTTTTCGTATACATGTCCTTTTGTTTTACCTAGACTTTCAGCAACAACAATTAATAGGCAACTTTAAGCTTTTATTGCTATCCAGACCAAATGGCCTTCCAAGTTATTACATTGTTTTGCCATTTGATCCTTTGTATCAGTTTACACTTTTTACCTACCAACTACATGTATTTCAGCCCACTGTACGCTATCCCCTCATCTGAAGAAGTATGCATGCATATGAAAGCTTACATTCTGCATACAACTTTGTTGATCTTAAAGGTGCAACTTGTTCTCCAAAGTATTTGGACTCTATTTTTATCTTTGAACTAACATCACACTGGCAACCTTCTCTTTAAAACTCTGCCCTAAAATGGCAATATAATGTATTGTTACTTGTTTCAGAAGCCACCAAAGAGGCCAAATGTTAGATCTTTATAAGTATAGGACTCTAACTACTCATTACCAAAGAATGCATTTATCTTTGTCAGCTAAAATGCCTGTTTACAACATTTCACCAAACATCCTCTCATAAGCTGGGGTCTAGTGCGATCCTAAAGGTGTATAATCAGAAATAAACCCCACTGATTTTCAATGGGACCTTTCCCCTAGCATATGATTTTAGGATTGCAACCATCAATGTCTTCTTAGAAGTATCACTCCTATCTGTGCAAATGTGTGATTCTACAAATGCTTGAATGTGTTTACATGTCTATTCAGATAAAGGTAGCTATTCTCTACTAACAACATACTTCTCAATGTTCCTTAGGAACACCATCCAATCCATCTCAAGACCGAACAGAACAAAACGAATCAAGACAACCCAGCAGACCCGCTGAACCTGTTTTACCAGCAACTTGTGATCCACAGTTGACTTTTGATGCTGTTACTACTTTTCGGGGAGAAATATTATTCTTCAAAGACAAGTAAGCAAGCTGTCTTGAAGAACAGCTATATTTAGCCTAAGCACCACAAGATCCAGATTATTTATTTATTTATTTATAAAAACATTTTATTTATTATTTCTGTTGATTTATACCCCATATCTCCCACAAATGGCTGGGGCAGGGTATAAATGTAGGGAATGGAGAGAATGTTTCAATAACCACTAATAACTGCTTTAGATCAGAGACAACTGAGTTCCCCTGCCATCATTATCTTCCATCAGCAGGTGAAGACTTTGTCATTCTTCCTTGTATTTAACTGTGTTAAATTGTTCACACACGCACACACAAACATATATATACCACAGAATGTTTTTAATATTCTGATGCTCACTACCTTGGGGTCCTCATATTGGGTGGAAAAACAGCATAGCAATGATTTAAATAAACAGTAAATACAGCACTTACTATTTAAATACTTCAACTGGTCCATAGCCATCTCTGTCTATAAGAGCTCAGTGATAGAGTATCTGCTTTGCATGCTGAAGGTTCCTGGTTCAGTCTCCAACATGTGCAGTTAAAAGGAGGATCCAAATGTTAAAGATGTTCACCTGATAGTGTTGCCATGTCCCCTCATTGCTCCAGTGGTGGGATTTGGGGGGTGTTCTGAGACATCCTTGATGTAATGACATTACCTGGAAGTGACAGCATCACATTGGGGACATTGTGCAGTGACACTTTGGATTTTAGGCAAAACTCTATGGCATAACTGGCTTCAAACCATAGAGTTTTGTCCTCAAACCAGAGCATCACTATTTAATTGGCCTGGTATGATGACATCACATTGTGTCGGGAACATTGCACAGCAATGTTGCTGTTTGTGAAGGGGTTTCTCCTACGGCCTGCTAGCCAGTGCTGGGAAGAAGCCCTGAAAACCAGGGGAACCCCCACTGGGACCTGGGGACTGGCAACCCTATCACCTGAGATACTAGAGAGCCACTGCCAATTAGAGTGGATAATACTGACAATGATAAACCAGTGTCTGACTCGGTATGAAGCACTTCCACATGTTCAGACTAGACGTTTATCCGCTGTACAAGTGTTAAAGTACAGTTTGCTTCTTTTCATCACTCACACATGAAGCTGCCTTATACTGAATCAGACCCTTGGTCCATCATTCAGTATAGTCTACTCTGACTGGCAGCAGCTCTCCAGGATCTCAGGCAGAGGTCTTTCACATCACCTCCTACCTGATCCTTTTAACTGGAGATGCCAGGGATTGAACCTGGGACCTTCTGCATGCCAAAGATGCTCTGCCACTGAGGCACAATCCCATTCCTCCTCTTTGCTTAGTTATTTTGCATGTGTGGTTTCATTAAACTAAGAAGTTGTCTCTGATACTTTCACATTTTTTTCTCACAATCTGAATTTTCTGCCCGTAATATTGCATATTGTAACCACTAACTCTGTTGCAATGTGAAACAGAGTGTAAATTAATCTGAAGCTTGCAAATGGCGGTAGTGATGTGAAGAAATTAAGTCGAGAATATTGCAACAGTAGTAGCACTAACCCTTTTACCCTTGTGTGTGAAAAAAATTATTTTGTAGAAACATCTCTCTATATTTATTCTTTACAGGCAATTCTGGAGAAAGCGCCCCCATATGAATCTGGTTGAATTTAATCCCATCTCTTCATTCTGGTCATTTTTACTATTGGGTATCGATGCTGCTTATGAAAATACGGACAAAGATGAAGTACTACTTTTTAAAGGTAAGCATGCACATCTTTCATTGCATCTACTAGACAGCCCACTGCATCTTGAGGCCTAGAATCAAAGAACAATAAAGCAAATTAAGAGGATCCAGGGCTTAGGGGTAGAAGAATAATAGATTCACTTTCGGTATGAAAGCATTTATTGAAATATTGTGTGCGATTCTCTGTTGTACAGAGAATTACAAATTTGGAAATGGTTAAGATCATAGCACCAAAATTTTTATGTTTTTATGTTTATTTTATTCTGTGTTTTATGGTTTTAATGTTATACTATTATGTTTATTCATGCATGCGCATGTCTGTGTGAGCCACCCTGAGCCTGCCTCGGTGGGGAGGGTGGGATATAAGTGGAACAAAATTAAATATATATATATTTGGTTGGCAGGAGAGGCAGCATATATATATATGCCAACCAAGGCAACTCAAATGACTTGGATGTGCCTAATCCGTAAGCAACAACAATTTATTTTTAAAGTAAAAAAAAAAAGAACCTTATTGGTCATCAGATCCAATCCTTGCTCAGTGTAGGAACTACAAAGCCTTCTTCAACAATAAGACTTACAAATAAAGAAGAGTCAATTTACACCACCAAATAACACTTCCCAAGGAAGCTCCTTCATTGTAAGAAGGTCCCAGATTCAGTCTCAGGCATTTTCAGTTGAAGGATGTCAAGGATAAAAGGAAGTACTTCTTCACCCAAAGGGTGATTAACACATGGAATTCACTGCCACAGGAGGTGGTGGCAGCTGCAAGCATAGACGACTTCAAGGGGGAATTGGATAAACATATGGAGCAGAGGTCCATCAGTGGCTATTAACCACAGCATATTATTGGAACTCTCTGTCAGGGGCAGTGATGCTCTGTATTCTTGGAGCTTGGGGGGGCACAGTGGGAGGGCTTCTAGTGTCCTGACGCCACTGATGGCCCTCCTGATGGTTCCTGGGTTTTTTGGCCACTGTGTGACACAGAGTGTGAGACTGGATGGACCACTGGCCTGATCCAACATGTCTTCTCTTATGTTCTGTTTTGCTACAGGCAACCAGTTCTGGGCAGTGAAAGGCAATTCCAGGCTACCTGGATATCCTAAGAACATTCAGAGCTTGGGCTTCCCAGCCGATGTCAGTAATATCGATGCAGTGCTTTTCAATGCAAATGAAAGAAGAACATACTTCTTTGTATCTGATAAATATTGGAGGTATGATGTCAAGTGCTCTTGGGGAATACTTTTAACTCTTAGCGTGAGCACTTCAAATTATAGCAGTCCTTAGTAAGCTTACAGGTGAAAGATCTATTTAGAGTCAGTAGCCTTGTTCAACTCCTATTCATTTCATTAATGGATGCTTCCAAAATTCACCTCACTTTGGAGTTTCAAATCACCAGGCCTTGTCCCCAATGTCGACTGCTGCTGCTTGAAGAATCATTCTGTTTTTTAGTGTCAAATTTGGTATAGATACTTATGGGTACACCATCTGGGGCAGCTTTCAATTTGGTCAGTTCATTTGGGTTTATCACAGAGCATTAATGATATGGCTGTGCACATTGATAAAACACTGCAAAGCAGCAGTCTTCATATGGTTATGTGTCTGTTTTAGCTAATTGGATGTGTGCAAACACTTTGAAAAACCAGTGTTCATTTGACTGGATTGAGTGATGGCAAAATTCTTTCCATGCAAATGTTTCACAGAATGCAAATGACATGCATGTCACTAACACACTACAGAAAAAGAACCCTGATGCATTCATAACACAAAATCAGATTCCTTTTTTTTTGCAATGTTTGCTAAAAGGGCATTCGTAGGTTGTTAATGTGTGGGGGATGAGGAGAGATGCAAATGAACTGAAGGAACTGCATGCTCCAGTTCTAGAACAGTTTTATACATTTTCTAGTTAAAATGGAACTCAGGAAGAGTGAAACGTACAACATAGTGAGTGAGAAAGGTGCAAAAGGAATGGAACGGATTGGATTTGCTCATCTCTGATGTTAGTAGATTTGCAAAGAGAAAAGTTCTTATGCATTGCTTCGGAAATATCTGGAGATTTTATGAATGACACCTGGTGGGGAGGACTGAGTTTGAGAAGGGGAGGGCCATAGAGTTCACCTTCCAGAGTAGCCGGTTTCTTCAGGTGAACTAAACTCTGTCACATGGAGATCACTTGGAATCCCAGGAGACTTCCATATATCAGCTGGAGGTTGTTAGGCTAGTTCAGATACCTTGGCCTCCTTCACTGCAGAACAGCCCAAGGAAACACACAGTCACATGGCAGAAGGAATGGCTCATGGGTGAATCAAGAAGGTTGCCAACTGGACATGGAGAAAGGTCCTGTCCCTTTAAGTAGAAGGTTTAAGGGATGGAAATGGGCAGCTGAATCTTTTCATGGCATAACATCCCATTAACCTTCTTTTAATGGATCAGGAGCCAGTTGGCAACCCTAATTACTGATGCTGCTTTGTGTCAGGAGGGCTTTTTTGTAGAAACAGCCCAGCAGGAATTCATTTGCATATTAGGCCACACCCCTGGTGTCATCATTGTTTCACATAGGTCTTTTTGTAGAAAAAGGCCAACAGGAACTCATTTGCATATTAGGGCCACACCCCCTGATGCCAAGCCAACTGGAACGGCATTCCTGTGCGTTCCTGCTCAAAACAAGCTCTGGTGTCAGGGCTTTTTAAAAAGCAGGGACCTATTTTTCACCTACCAAGAAGGAACAGCTGCATATGTGGATGACACAGATGAGTTCTCACTTCTTCTATGTGGCTTTGTGGAAGGGTGCTTAATTCTTTAATTGACTGCAGAACTGCCTGTTATTTGGTGCCCTGAATATACCTGTACGGTCCTTGGAAAAAATAAATGTCTCCACAACTGCTAGAGGACCATTTAATAGTTAAAATCTGGTGCAGAAAGTTATTTGTAAGTTCAAGTGCCAAAAGAAAGTAGTAATGTGCTGCATTAAAAAAATAGCAGCAAACAATTTCATCATATTACTGAAGCCCTCCAGTGGTTGAAACTAGAATTGTTTGGCCTCTGGCAGTCACAACAATCTATATATAAAAGCAACAGATAGCTGAAATTTTGGAACAGCCTTGAACTTAAACAAAAATTTCCAAAGAAATATACATGAATCTACCAGCAATGCAAAGAATTCTATTGTACTATGAATTCATCACAAGAGGCTTGGGTTTTTCACTATATAAAAATGACAATTTAGGAAGAACATTAGATATTATAAAAATTATACATGGTATGGAGATAGTGAAAAGAAACTTATCCCTCATGAAGAACCAGTAAAGTTAATAAGCAGCAATTTTACAGCAGAAAAAGAGAATGTTCTGCACAGGACAGATGATATCTTAAGGAAGTGATGCATATAAGAGGTAGTGATGGACATTAGCTTAGAGGGACCTTGACAGATCCATGCAGGATCATCACCCATGATGCCTAAAGAAATAGTAATCTTCAGAGGCACCATACATCGAAAGCTGGGGTCCATGGCTCAGTGGTAGAGCATCTGTTTGGCATGCTGAAGGTCCCAGGTTCAACTTCCTGAATCTCCAGTTTAAAAAGTCTTCTTCCAGAGATCTGTTGCCAGTCTGAGTAGACAATACTGACGTTGATATACCAATGGTCTGATTCAGTATAAGGCAGCTTCATTGCTAGGGGAGCAACAGGAGGAGGCTTTGGCCTCTACACCTTGCTTGTCAGCCTTCCAAGGTGGCTAGTGTGTGAAGCTGGATGCTGGTTTAGATGGGCCATTGGTCTGATCCACCACGGCTTTTCTTGTGTTCTTAATCACCATGAATATAGCAATGAAGAGAGTGATCTGTGAGTTAGAGAATCCCTGGGTCACATCTTACCTCAGCAATGAACTCACTGAGTGGTCCTAGGAAAACTGAATTCTGTCTTTCTTCCATAAACCATTTGCACACATAGAGAGACACTGAGACATATAAAACATGGACACCCATTTGACACAATAGTGGTCATCCAGCATTGCTCCATTGGAGTAACTGGATCTGGATCTGATTAATCTGCCTAGATTGTAAACCTTTTGCTGTTTGGGGGGGGGGGGGGGTTGCTAATATTATTTATGTATATATTTGAATTATAGTCTAACTTTCTTGCTGACACTCAAGGCAGATTACCAAATTTAACAATGCAGTAGGAACAGCCTAAGATATATGATAAACACTGTAATAAGATTGGCTATCAAAGTTAAAAAACAATGCACTAGTAACAGTATAAAATATGAAGTAAGAAATGCAAAACTGGGATTATAGAAACTAGAAAGCAAAGAAATATAAACAAGAAATGCATAATATAAATAGTACCATAAACTGCGGCCCTGATCCCTTTAAATAAAGCATCCTCTTCAACAATCACAATTTTACTACAGCCCTATTTTCTTTGTAAAAATGCTCTCCAGGAGAATCCTGTTTTAAAAAGTCTTGCTATATTAGCTTAGCTGATTTGGGGGTTTGCTTTTTTAAACGTTTTATCAATCTGCTTTGGAGGTTTTTAAAAACTGACTGATCACTCTATCAAAAATTATTTTTCGTAGTTATAATGAAGGCAGCCAAACCCTGGAGAGGAGACCTAAATGGATAAGAAATGACTTCCCAGGTATTGAGGGGCAAGTCGATGCTGCTTTTCAGTATAACGGTGAGTAGTTGCAGCAAAATCTGCTTGACATGCCTTGACTGAAGTCTGCATTTAACTGTCTTTCCCTGCAAGAGCTTGCAAAAAAATCAAGACTTCTTGAGTCCTCTCAAAGAAAAGTATAAATGACAATCTGATGGCTTCACAGGCTTGGAAACAGCATGTTGACAAATTTATGAGGATATGTTTATCTACAGCTACTACTATGATATCTAGGTGGAATTTGTATCTCCAGAGTAGAGGTGCTACACAGAGGAAGTGGCTACTCAAGCTCTCCCTCTCTGTGACCAGCAGTGTTCCGAAACCAGCATTTCCTCCACACAGTTGCCCCTGCAAGCAACCAGGACATTGCGTGAAGGCAGGGGGTGGGGCTAGCATTCTCAAACTTGCTGTGTCTAATCCAGTGAGGCTTTTCTTGTGTGTATGTGAACATGCCATGAAGTTGGAGCCGACTTATGGTGACCCTATCTAGGGTTTTTCAAGGCAAGTGAGAAGCAGAGGTGGTTTGCCATTGCCTTCCTCTGCAGAGTCTTCCTTGGTGGTCTTCTTTCCAAGCACTGATGCTGCTTAGCTTCTGTGATTGGGCTATACCGTTCTGCCCTCCCTCCTAAGAACATGTAAATAGTGTGAACTGGGTGGTAGAGAATCAGGTGGCGTTATGAGATAAATTCACTTCGGGAACCAAGAGCTGCAAAAATGTATTCAAGATTACTAGTAGTGAAACTAGTGACTTCATTCTTACATTTGCATGCATACCCATATTATTGTTTTATTACTTGTTGCAATGCATACATTAGAGTTATTTGACTTTGCTTTTTTTCCTTCTTCATAGGCATCCTATACTTCTTCATTGGAGCAAATCAATATGAGTTTAACCCTAATTCCAGAAGAGTCACCCAGGTCACAAAAGCCAACAGCTGGTTTTCTTGCTAAGGAAATGAAACCACTGAAGATACAAACATAAATCCTATTGGAAAGAAATTACCAGGATACCTAATCCTAGAAGTATAATATGAACACTGCTGTCCTATCACTGCACCCCTCTTGTGACTGATTTATATAATACTAATATTTTCAGTATCATGATGTATGTACATGGAAACTTACTGGACTGGACAGAGAAGACTACATTTGCCATTAACAGAAGGCATTTCCCTCAGGAGAACAGAACTGTTAATGGCTCTCAATACCTTCAGTCATGGTATCCTTCTGGAAAAGTTGTCTGGGTTGGGAACTGGAAGCACCATGCTTTATTGGGTACAATCAATTTTAACTGGTCAGATCAAAAAGGTCATGCTGGGGGAGTACAGCTGGGTCCTGGGGTGTTTCTGCTATGGGGGTCCCACAGGGATCCATGTTGTTGCTCATGATGTTTAATACGGATGGGCACAGACCCAAATGTGAGCCAAAGTTTGGTCTAATTATGGTGACCCTATCTAGGGTTTTTCAAGGCAGGCTTTGCTTGGGGATCGGTTTGGGTCCAACAATTCACAAACCCCAAACTTGGCTTTCCTAGTCTGGGCCTATCCCTAGTGTTTAATATCTCATGAGATCATCAGGGGATTGGAATGAGGTGACATCAACATGCACTCTATTTCTCCTTAACAGCTGAGACAGGAGGGTTTGTGGAAGTCCTGAATAAGTGTCTAGAGAGGATAATGGGTCAATAACTGAGTCATGGGCAAAAAAATTGCAGCTCAGGCAACATTGAGGTTCTGTTGGTTAATGAGAAAGATTCTTGAGGACCAAGGAAGAGGTTGCATTTCTTCTGAAGGATCAGGTTCATAGCTTGAGGGTAGTAAAGGATCTTCGCTCAGATCTCTTCTGGGACACACAGCAACTTTTCTCAGCTCTGGCTAGTATGCCAACTATGACTGGTATGCCAACTATGGCCATTCCTCAAAAAGCATGATCTGGCCACAACAACTCATGTTTTAATCACAGGCTAGATTATTATATATCACTCTGCATTAGGGTGACCATAATGTCTGAAGGCCAGCCAGGGACACTGGGGGGGGGGGGGGGTGTGCCGGAAACAGGAAGTGACGTCACTTCCGGTGACGTCACTTCCGGTGATGTCATGCCACCACCGGAAACAGGAAGTGGCATCACTTCCTGTGACATCATTTCCCCCACGTCACCTGCCAGAAACAGGAAGTGACTTCACAGCACTTCCTGTGACGTCCCCAAAAATCCCCCAAATATCACCGCCGGAAACAATTTTGTTCTCAAATCCTGTATATACTTCATCAGTATATGGGATAAGGCACTTTCTCAACTGTGCTGCATAATGCAGCCTATTTATTTTGTCCTGTTGGCTCTGTTGGCTCTATCTGCGCCACCTTCATCACTTTCGGGGTGTGGATCCCCCAGTGGGGTGGTCTCCCGACTCCCTCCGCCGACTGTTTCTGATAGCCCTGCGCCCCCTCTTTCATTTGATATGTGTCCCGTGCAGGTGCCACCCTCCCGCCGGGAGATGCCGCAAAATGAGCCCCCTTGAGGCTTATGGCGGCAGGGCTCGGGGGAAGCGAGCTAGACTGCTGTTCTTTTGAGGGGTTATAGAGTGTTTCGAGCCCGTCCCTGTGGCATCGGTCCCATCGTTGTGGGACCAAGGGGGCCGGCGCAGCGGCACGCCGAAGCAGCCTGTCACTAATAACACCGGTCAAGATGCAGGACAGGAACCTGGAAGTGACCGACAGGCTGCTTCAGCGTGCCGCTGCGCCGGCCCCCTGGGCCCCACAATGATGGGACCGATGCCACAGGGACGGGCTCGAAACACTCTATAACCCCTCAAAAGAACAGCAGTCTAGCTCGCTTCCCCCGAGCCCTGCCGCCATAAGCCTCAAGGGGGCTCATTTTGCGGCATCTCCCGGCGGGAGGGTGGCACCCGCACGGGACACATATCAAATGAAAGAGGGGGCGCAGGGCTATCAGAAACAGCCGGCGGAGGGAGTCGGGAGACCACTCCACTGGGGGATCCACACCCCGAAAGTGATGAAGGTGGCGCAGATAGAGCCAACAGAGCCAACAGGACAAAATAAATAGGCTGCATTATGCAGCACAGTTGAGAAAGTGCCTTATCCCATATACTGATGAAGTAAATACAGGATCTGAGAACAAAATTGCACTAGAAGACACAAACGCAAAGCTCCCTTACACTGAATCAGTGCTTGGGTCCACCAAAGTCAGTATTGTCACATAAGAGAAGCCCTGTTGGATCAGGCCAGTGGCCCCTCCAGTCCAACACTCTGCGTCACATAATAACATAAGAGAAGCCCTGTTGGATCAGGCCAGTGGCCCATCCAGTCCAACACTCTACATCACATAACAACATAAGAGAAGCCCTGTTGGATCAGGCCAGTGGCCCATCCAGTCCAACACTCTGCATCACATAACAACATAAGAGAAGCCCTGTTGGATCAGGCCAGTGGCCCATCCAGTCCAACACTCTGCGTCACATAACAACATAAGAGAAGCCCTGTTGGATCAGGCCAGTGGCCCATCCAGTCCAACACTCTGCATCACATAACAACATAAGAGAAGCCCTGTTGGATCAGGCCAGTGGCCCATCCAGTCCAACACTCTGCGTCACATAAGAACATAAGAGAAGCCCTGTTGGATCAGGCCAGTGGCCCATCCAGTCCAACACTCTGCGTCACATAAGAACATAAGAGAAGCCCTGTTGGATCAGGCCAGTGGCCCATCCAGTCCAACACTCTGCATCACATAAGAACATAAGAGAAGTCCTGTTGGATCAGGCCAGTGGCCCATCCAGTCCAACACTCTGCGTCACATAAGAACATAAGAGAAGCCCTGTTGGATCAGGCCAGTGGCCCATCCAGTCCAACACTCTGCATCACATAACAACATAAGGAGGGAGGGAGGGAAGGAAGGAAGGAAGGGAGAAAGGGAGGAAGGGAAGAAGGGAAGAAAGGAAGAAGGGAGGGAGGGAAGGAAGGAAGGAAGGAAGGGAGGGAAGGGAGGAAGGAAGGAAGGGAGGGAAGGAAGGAAGGAAGGAAGGAAGGAAGGAAGGAAGGAAGGAAGGAAGGAAGGAAGGAAGGAAGGAAGGAAGGAGGGAAGGAAGGAAGGGGGAGGGAGGGAGGGAAGGAAGGAAGGAAGGGGGAGGGAAGGAAGGAAGGAAGGAAGGGGGGAGGGAGGGAAGGAAGGAAGGAAGAAAGGAAGGGAGGAGGGAGGGAAGGAAGGAAGGCAAGGGAGGGAGGGAAGGAAGGAAGAAAGGAAGGGAGGGAGGAGGGAGGGAAGGAAGGAAGGGAAGGGAGTGAGGGAAGGAAGGAAGAAAGGAAGAAAGGGAGGAGGGAGGGAGGGAAGGAAGGAAGGAAGGAAGGAAGAAAGGAAGGAAGGAAGGGAGGAGGGAGGGAAGAAAGGAAGGCCGCCCCCCGCCCCCCCCCCCCCCGCTTTCAGCCCCCTTACCTTAATCCAGGGCGGCGGATCCAGCGGCGGCTGGCGGCGGGGAGTCCTCCGGCGGCGGCCTCGCGGCGAGGGAGGGAGCTGCCGGGGCTGGCCTCTGGAGGCCTCCAGGGACCAGCGCCGGGCCTCTCCGATACCGGCGCTGGCCTCTGGAGGCCTCCAGGGACCAGCGCCGGCTGCTCCGCGGCTTCCCCGCGGCCTCCGCTGGTCCCTGGAGGCCCTCCAGAGACTCTGGAGGGCCTCCAGGGACCAGCGGAGGCCGCGGGGAAGCCTTCGCTGGCCGGCGCTGGTCCCCGAAGGCCTTCCAGAGGCTCTGGAAGGCCTTCCGGGACCAGCGCCGGGTGCCCCGCGGCTTCCCCGCGGCCTCCGCTGGTCCCTGGAGGCCTTCCAGAGCCTCTGGAAGGCCTTCCGGGACCAGCGCCGGGTGCCCCGCGGCCTCCCCGCGGCCTCCGCTGGTCCCTGGAGGCCCTCCAGAGACTCTGGAGGGCCTCCAGGGACCAGCGGAGGCCGCGGGGAAGCCTTCGCTGGCCGGCGCTGGTCCCGGAAGGCCTTCCAGAGGCTCTGGAAGGCCTTCCGGGACCAGCGCCGGGTGCCCCGCGGCCTCCCCCGCGGCCTCCGCTGGTCCCTGGAGGCCCTCCAGAGACTCTGGAGGGCCTCCAGGGACCAGCGGAGGCCGCGGGGAAGCCTTCGCTGGCCGGCGCTGGTCCCGGAAGGCCTTCCAGAGCCTCTGGAAGGCCTTCCGGGACCAGCGCCGGGTGCCCCGCGGCTTCCCCGCGGCCCTCCGCTGGTCCCTGGAGGCCCTCCAGAGACTCTGGAGGGCCTCCAGGGACCAGCGGAGGCCGCGGGGAAGCCTTCGCTGGCCGGCGCTGGTCCCCGAAGGCCTTCCAGAGGCTCTGGAAGGCCTTCCGGGACCAGCGCCGGGTGCCCCGCGGCTTCCCCGCGGCCTCCGCTGGTCCCTGGAGGCCCTCCAGAGACTCTGGAGGGCCTCCAGGGACCAGCGGAGGCCGCGGGGAAGCCTTCACTGGCCGGCGCTGGTCCCCGAAGGCCTTCCAGAGGCTCTGGAAGGCCTTCCGGGACCAGCGCGGGTGCCCCGCGGCCTCTCCGCGGCCTCCGCTGGTCGCTGGAGGCCCTCCAGAGTCTCTGGAGGGCTTCCAGCGACCAGCGGAGGCCACGGAGAGGCCTCCACCACTGCCGCCGGGCCCCGCGCGCGGGCGGGGAAGGCGGGGGAGTGAGGGTGGGAGCGTCCCTGCGCAGGCGCAGGGACGCTCCCTCCCTCACTCCCCGCCTTCCCCGCCCGCGCCCGCGGCCCACCGGCTCCTGGGCTGCCTAAACCGGGACCTTTAATGGTCCCGGTATAGGCAGCCCGGGATCCGGGATTGGGTGGCCAGATCCGGGAATGTCCCCGGGAGACCGGGACGGTCTGGCCACCCTACTCTGCATAGGGCTGTCTTTGGAAACTGTTAGGTGGTTACTCCAGTTTGTCCAGAATGTAGCAGCCCAGGACATCACCAGGGGCTGGTGCAAAGGAGCTCCTGCTACAAAACCCCCCCCTCTCAGAAGCAATGTCACCATGCCACCATTTAGGGCCTTAAATGCTGCCCAGATGAGAGTCCTGTCAGTAGACAGTTTCAGTGAAGGCATCATTGAAATTTCTACTGTTGCCACTCAAGAGGCTGAACAAGGCAGGCTGAACAAAGCAGGAAATTAATGTTGCTGTTCAGCCACATGGAGACCCTCATGAACAGCATCATTTGCAGTGTGCCGGGCTGTAGCTTAAGTGCAAAATCCATAAAACCACAGACCCTCCTTCCATGACTAGATATGCCTTCCATTTATACTAAGGCACTTAGGATCCAAGCCTATATATTTAGCAGCCTGGTAGGGCTGGCTGGGCTTAGATTAGATGTTTGTATGTATATATATCTAATATTTTGTATTTGGTAATCAATAAAGAGTTCTGCTTTGACTTAGCATTTGCTTCCTTGTATTCTCTCTGTGATCACTGATATCCCAGTACATTTTAACCATAGGAGACAGGGACCTCTATCAGTGGCATATAAAGAGGTATCCATTAACATCCACACCACTTAACACCAGGTCAGTGAGGGAGTGATAAAACAAGAGTTACAGTTCACAGATAAGGCTAATCCTTAGGCAAGTTTTTTGTAATATAAATTAGAAAAAGTGGGGGAGGGGAAGCAATTATGACAATTGGGGTAGCATTGACTTGGGGGCTAACCATTATATTGCACTGAGAACATAAGAACATAAGAGATGCCATGCTGGATCAGGCCAATGGATCATCCAGTCCAACTCTCTGTCAAACAGTGGCCAAAAAACCCAGGTGCCATCAGGAGGTCCACCAGCAGAGCCAGGACACTAGAACCCCTCCCAAAGTTGCCCCCCCAAGCACCAAGAATACAGAGCATCACTTGCCCCAGTCAGAGTTCCATCTATACTTCGTGGCTAATAGCCACTGATGGACCTCTGGCTCCAGATGTTTATCCAGTTCCCTCTTGAAGCTGCCATGCTTATAGCTGCTATCACCTCCTGTGACAGTTAATTCCCTTTGGGTGAAGAAGTACTTCCTTTTATCCATTCTAACCTGACTGCTCAGCAATTTCATTGAGCGCTCATGAGTTCTTGTATTGTGAGAAAGGGGAAAAAAGTACTTCTTTCTCTACATTCTCTATCCCACAGAGGAAAGAGCACATGGTCGTGGTGGTTAAAGGGTTATTTAATTAGAAAATAGTGGCAATTTACAGTACAATCCTAAAGAGACTTACTCCAGTCTAAGCCCATTAAAATGAATAGGCTTAGACTGGTGTAACTCTCTTTAGGATTACACTGTTACATGCCTAGTATTTCTCCAGTTTATTTACTGGACAGAAAGGGAAAAATACTGGAATATTCAAGTGGATACACCTGTCAACTGTACCCAGAAGTGATGTCTCACTGTCACTCTGATGATTTCAGGTGCATTTTCTGCCTGCCACCCTACTGAGTGACAAGGGCTGCCACAGGGAACCCTGCCTCCTGGCACTGTAGTGTCAACCCACATACCTGGGAAGCACAGAGCTCTCAGAACATGGCTTTGAACCTACCCAGTGATCTTCCTGGGAGAACATAAGAGAAGCCATGTTGGATCAGGCCAACGGCCCATCCAGTCCAACACTCTGTGTCACACGGTGGCAAAAAAATGTATATATACACACACACTGTGGCTAATAGCCACTGATGGACCTGTGCTCCATATTTTTATCTAAACCCCTCTTGAAGGTGGCTATACTTGTGGCCGCCACCACCTCCTGTGGCAGTGAATTCCACATGTTAATCACCCTTTGGGTGAAGAAGTACTTTCTTTTATCTGTTTTAACCTGTCTGCTCAGCAATTTCATCGAATGCCCACAAGTTCTTGTATTGTGAGAAAGGGAGAAAAGTACTTCTTTCTCTACTTTCTCCATCCCATGCAATATCTTGTAAACCTCTATCATGTCACCCCTCAGTCGACGTTTCTCCAAGCTAAAGAGTCCCAAGCGTTTCAACCTTTCTTCATAGGGAAAGTGCTCCAGCCCTTTAATCATCCTAGTTGCCCTTTTCTGGACTTTCTCCAATGCTATAATATCCTTTTTGAGGTGCAGCGACCAAAACTGCACACAGTACTCCAAATGCGACCACACCATCGATTTATACAGGGGCATTATGATACTGGCTGATTTGTTTTCAGTTCCCTTCCTAATAATACCCAGCATGGCGTTGGCCTTTTTTATTGCAAACGCACACTGTCTTGACATTTTCAGTGAGTTATCTACCACGACCCCAAGATCTCTCTCTTGGTCAGTCTCTGCCAGTTCACACCCCATCAACTTGTATTTGTAGCTGGGATTCTTCGCCCCAATGTGCATTACTTTGCACTTGGCCACATTGAACCGCATATGCCACATTGACGCCCACTCACCCAGCCTCAACAGATCCCTTTGGAGTGCCTCACAATCCTCTCTGGTTCTCACCACCCTGAACAATTTAGTGTCAACCGCAAACTTGGCCACTTCACTGCTTACTCCCAACTCTAAATCATTTATGAACAAGTTAAAGAGCATGGGGCCCAGTACCGAGCCCTGTGGCACCCCACTGCTTACCGTCCTCCACTGCGAACACTGCCCATTTATACTCACTCTCTGCTTCCTATTACTTAGCCAGTTTTTGATCCATAAGAGGACCTGTCCTTTTACTCCACGACTCTCAAGCTTTCTAAGGAGCCTTTGATGAGGAACTTTATCAAAAGCTTTCTGGAAGTCAAGGTAAACAACATCTATCGGGTCTCCTTTGTCCACATGTTTGTTCACCCCCTCAAAGAAATGTAACAGGTTAGTAAGGCAAGATCTTCCCTTGCAGAACCCATTCTGAGTCTTCCTCAATAACCCATGTTCATCAATGTGCCTACTCATTCTGTCCTTGATAATGGTTTCTTCCAACTTTCCCGGTATTGAAGTCAAACTGACTGGCCTGTAATTTCCCGGATCTCCTCTGGAACCCTTTTTAAAGATGGGGGTGACATTTGCTACCTTCCAGTCCTCAGGAACGGAGGCAGATTTCAATGAAAGATTACTGATTTTTGTTAGCAGATCCACAAGTTCAACTTTGAGTTCTTTCAGAACTCTCGGATGTATGCCATCCGGACCCGGTGACTTATTAGTTTTTAATTTGTCTATCAGTTGTAGGACCTCCTCTTTTGTCACCTCAATCTGACTCAGGTCTTTCAACACCCCTTTTAAAATTAGTGGTTCTGGGGCGGGCAAAAAGTTCTCGTCTTCCACAGTGAAGACGGAGGCAAAAAATTCATTTAGCTTTTCAGCCATTTCCCTATCCTCCTTCAGTAATTCTTTTACCCCATGGTCATCCAAGGGCCCCACTGCCTCCCTGGCTGGTTTCCTACTTCTAATATATTTGAAGAAATTTTTATTGTTGGTCTTTATGTTTTTTGCAATATGCTCCTCATAGTCCCTTTTTGCCTGCCTAATCACAGTCTTGCATTTGATTTGCCACAGCCTGTGTTCCCTTTTACTAATCTCACTTGGACTGGTTTTCCATCACTTAAAGGAGTCCTTCTTACCTTTTACAGCTTCCATTACTTTGTTTGTTAACCATGCAGGCCTTTTCTTATGCCTGTTTGTGCCTTTCCTAACTTGTGGTATGTATTTTATCTGAGCTTCTAGGATTATAGTTTTAAATAGTCTCCAAGCTTCCCCAAGGGTTTTGACCGTATGTACCTTTCCTTTCAGTTTCCTCCTCACATGCCTCCTCATCTCAGTGTATTTACCCCTTTTAAAGTTAAACGTGGTTGTGGCGGTCTTTTTGGACAACTCCCTATTTATACAAACGGTGAAATCAATAACATTATGGTCACTGCTCCCAAGTGGCGCAATCACTTTTACATCTCTCACCAAGTCTTGGGCATTACTTAGGACCAAATCCAGGATCGCCCCACCCCTGGTCGGTTCTGAGACCATCTGCTCCATAGCACAGTCATTGAGAGCATCAAGAAACTCAGTCTTTCTCTCGACCAGAAAACATATTGACCCAATCAAGAAACTTAACATGTCCTTTCAGGTTGTTTCAAACACCCAAATCTGGGGGGAAATCTGGCAGGAGAGAGAATTTTGCAAGCATCCCAACTGATTACAAAGTGCTTTCACAGGATGTGAACCCTCTTCCTTTCTAAAAGCTGTAGGAGATGGTGAAAAAGAGCCATTCTGTCATGGTTGCTCAATGAGGAAATCTTTCATGTCCTCTGAGGCTAGTCAGAGGATGTTATAGGAGATGAGTCAGACCAGAAAGAAACACTCAGGTGCTATATAAGCTGAGGATGAACTAAAGAGAAAGTTAAGCAAGGGAATAAAGATTGCCGAAGTAGCGAGACCCATCAGTAAGCGTAAAGATGGAAAGATTTCAACTTCTTCTATTCCTGCTGCTCAGTTCCACGTATTCTACTGCTTTCCCAGTGGATGCTAACAGCAAAAGTGGAGATACGCAACTCGTTGAGGTAAATATGAACTCTGAGTGACTGAAATTTTGACTGAACAAAAATGCTTTTTCCTGTGCAACCACTGTGTTCCACACCAAAACTTTTAAAGGCAGCCTTTGGAGCCTTCAGTAGTCTAGCTAGAGGCAGGAATCTCCTGCAGATCTGATCAATAAGGTTTCAGTTGGCTGCTCTAATCATTTTGGTGTTTGAAGCTTTCTGTGATTTGTAGGTTTTTAATCTATTGCCCATATTTGGCCCCAGTAGATGGGCATAGATAGATGGATAGATAGATAGATGGATGGATAGATAGATAGATAGATAGATAGATAGATAGATAGATAGATAGATAGATAGATAGATAGATAGATAGATAGATAGATAGATAGATAGATAGCAATAAAACGTGACTTTCAAGTAGGCATTTCCAGAGCCAGACCACCCATAAGGTCATCACGGCAACTGTATTCTGTAGATCAGTTGTAATTCCAGGAAACCCCCAGCCCCACTTGGAGGTTGGCAACCAACACATCAAGCCAGCCCTCCCCCACAGTGGTGGCAGATGCAGTAAGCAGCACTACCACCCAGCAAAGAAAGGGGGCACTGCTGCACCCAGCCTGCCTGCCTGGTTGGCTGGCTCACCCTTTCTCATTTGGGGAGATGGGACCCACCTGCTCACCTGTGGCCAAGCCAGGCTGTCTAGCTGGACAGAGATGCTGGCTGATCCTCCTTCACCTGGAGAGGAGTTACTGATGCCTGGTCCAGCCATGCGTAGCTGGCTGGCTCACTGACCTGGCTGGCTCACTGACCTCCCCTCCTTGGAGAGACAGTGGGCTAGGGGTGCTGTTCCCCTCCTTGGAGAGCCAGTTTGGTGTGGAGAGCCAGTTTGGTGTAGTGGTTAAGTGTGCGGACTCTTATCTGGGAGAACCGGGTTTGATTCCCCACTCCTCCACTTGCACCTGCTGGCATGGCCTTGGGTCAGCCATAGCTCTGGCAGAGGTTGTCCTTGAAAGGGCAGCTGCTGTGAGAGCCCTCTCCAGCCCCACCCACCTCACAGGGTGTCTGTTGTGGGGGAGGAAGGTAAAGGAGATTGTGAGCCGCTCTGAGACTCTTCGGAGTGGAGGGTGGGATATAAATCCAATATCTTCATCTTCATCTTCTTCACCTGTCTGCTTCTGAGGCCAAGCTTGCTGCAGAGCAGGGCTGTTTGCAGTTAAGTCATATAGCCCCAGTGTCACCACCACCCAACAGAGAAGAGGGTGGTCTGGTTGGGGCAGCTTCCCTGCAGCACAGGAGTAGATGGACGAGGTCATGAAACTGTCATACACTGAATCAGGCCATTGGTCCGTCAAGACTGGTACTCTTGTGGGAAATGATGTAATCTCCTCTACTGCTATTTTTAAAGATTGGCCATATTTTTGAAAGGTTGGTTTAGGTATGACTGAACAGTAATCCCTCCCCATTACCCCCTCTGCTTGGATGCTTGTGTTTGGTTCTTTCTTTAACCTATAACTATCTCATTGTTCTTTGCATGATTTATTTTTGTATTTTATTGTATGTAAATTCTGCTGACATTGCTTTTGAGCTGTTTTTACTTACAATGGAGTGCAAGTAAGAACTTCTCAATGAAAGTGTAAGAGGAGTTTTTAAAAAAAATATTGGTATTGTCTACTCAGACTGGCAGCAGCTCTTCAGCTGAGATCTTTTACATTGCCTGCACCGCCTAATCCTTTTTAGCTGGAGATGCTGGGGATTGAAACTGATGCTCTATCACCGATATTATTTCCAGGTCTTTCAGTCACCACCTTCTTTTAAAAACTTCATAATCTCCTGTTTGGCAACTTGCAAATGGAGTTTCAGCAGCTTGCAACATTTGCTCTTTGGAACCCTGAAGGCCCTTGGAAGTTCATCAGGAGGTCCTCAATTAGAAGATAAATAATAGCTGACAGGCTTTCCAATTTGCTCACTGCAGCTGATGTTCACCAGAATGTGTTGGGTGTATTGTAGAGTCCATGGTCAATTAGTATGTTGCTATGGTGTGTTCAGTAGACTTGGTTTGAACATTGTGTAGACTGAATGCCCTAAATCCTTTGTGTGGGATTCCTTGGTAGCCATTTTACTGCAAAGGAAAAGGGGTTGCCAAATTCAGGTTGGGAATTTCCTGGTGATTTGGGAGTGGAGCCTGAGGTAGGTGGGGCTTGGGGAGGGGAGGGGCCTCACCAGGGTATAATGCCATGAAGTTCATGCTCCAAAGCAGTCATTTTGTCCAGAGGAACTGATCCCCATACTCTGGAGGTTACTTGCAATTCTATGAGATTTCCAGGCCCCACTCAGAGATTAGCAACCAAGTGAGAAACATGGATAAAAAAGAAATGAAAAAGCAAACACTTCCATGTGAACAAAACCTCAAAACAAAATTAGAAAACATGTACTATATTCGACAAATTTTAAAATATTTAAACAATATTATAGAATAAATCAGTATCTACACCCTTCTACCAAAATTATGCAAGAAGAGACACAATAAAGTCCAAGTGAGACCAGAACAGAGAATCCAATAAAGTGCAATTAATTCCTTAAAGTTTAAGCCAACAATGCTGTCTCAATAGATGAATGCCCTCTGTTCCATAAATTGTAGTATGGAGTACCAGTTAGTACATTTCCTGCATTCTTGGTTTCAGTACAACTTGGTTCCAGCAACGGGGGTAGACTGGTGATATTCTACACCACATTTCTCTGAAGCTTTATCCTAGCTAAATCCAAGCTGAAATTCATGTTGAATTTGTAACCATTTGGAAGAATTCAGTGTATCCAAGTGTCTTAGAAGGGAATATTTATTGACTACCGGAAAGAATTTCAATATCACCTAAAAATATTACCTAAAACAAAAGTCTAGATCACCACCTAGTGGTGCATAATACTAAAAGAGCTAGAACTTCCAGCTGCCAGACAATCTTTGGGTCCCCTGGCTATACTACATACAATGCCATACAATAATTAATTAATTAATCATTTAAAAATCCTAGATCCCTTGTTATAGTTATCTCATTATTTATATCCAATATTTGTTTGTTTTTCTTCTAGAAATATTTAAAAGAATTCTACAGTCCTGAAGGGGAGCCTGTTCCCCAGTCAAAGTCAAAAGATTTTAATTCCGTGACTGAAAAGCTGAAAAAAATGCAAGAGTTTTTTGGTCTGGAAGTGACTGGGAAGGTGGATGATGAAACATTGGAAGTAATGAAGAAGCCCAGGTGTGGTGTACCTGACCTGGGTGGATTTACCCTCACAGAGGGAAACCCTAAGTGGGACAAAACCCATCTGACATACAGGTAAAGTAGATTTTTGTCAGGTATGAGAGGCTTAAGGCACTACTGTGCCTTAGGGCATTTAAAGCATCTTATCCTCAATGTGCCGACTTATGAGGAAGCCCCATTCATATTTATGGTCTGCAATTCTATACAGTTCTGTGTATACCCAAACACAAGTTTGGTGTAGAGATTGAGAGTGGTGGCCTCAAGTCTGGGAGAACTGCCTTTGATTCCCCACTCCTTCACATGCAGCCAGCTGGGTGACCATGGGTCGGTCACAAGTTCCCTCAGAGCTGTTCTCTCAAGAGGAGTTCTTTCAGAGCTCTCTCAGTCCCACATACCTCACAGGGTGTTTTTTGTGGGGAGAGGAAGGGAAGGAGATTGTAAGCCACTCTGAGACTCTTGAGTGAAGGGCAGGTATAAATCCAACTCCTCCTCCTCTTCCTTCATGCCTGCTTAACTTTTCAGGAGATTGGACTGTACCTGTTTTAGAATGACGCTTGGTGGTCACAGTCTGGACTTCCACACCTCAGGATTTCCATCTAAGCAGAATTTCTGACTCTTTCTAATAGCACATAGCACAGTCCAGCACATCTTCTGTAACTTCAGGGGAGCAGGCCGGTATACAGCCAATCCAGCGGTTTTTTAAAGCAGGAATGCCCAGGAATGCAGTTCCAACTGGCTTGGTGTCAGGGAGTGTGGCCTAATATGCAAATGAGTTCCTGCTGAGCTTTTTTTAACAAAAACCCTGTGTGAAACGATGGTGATGTCAGGGGGATGTGGCCTAATATGGAAATGAGTTCCTGCTGAGCTTTTTCTACAAAAAAGTCCTGGCCAATACAATAATCTGATTGACTTGAATTTCATATATAATTTTAAAGGATTGTGAATTACACACCAGATTTAAATCAAAAATTAACGCAAAGAGCAATCCAGAAAGCATTCGAAGTTTGGAGCAACGTGTCACCCCTGACATTCGAAGAAAAGGCGAATGGCATCCAAGATATAATGATCTCCTTTAACAGAGGAGGTAACTTATCTTTACTTCTGTCGAGTTAATGTTTTCCCTAAGTATAAAGAAATTTGTGTGACTGAATTCATTCACTCTTCTTCATTCAGATCATGGTGATAACTCTCCTTTTGATGGACCCAGTGGGGTACTGGCTCATGCTTTCCAACCTGGGCCATATATAGGTGGAGATGCCCATTTTGATGACGATGAACTGTGGACTATAGAAGGCACAAGAGGTACACCTAAATAATGTATATGTACAGGGCTTTTTTTGAGCAGGACCTCACAGGAATGCAGTTCCAGCTGGCTTGGCATCAGGGGGTGTGGCCTAATATGCAAACATGTTCCTGCTGGGCTTTTTCTACAAAAAAGAGCCCTGTATACATTGATATCTTTAGACTGAAGCTGTCCCCCTCTCTAGAGAGCCAGTTTGGTGTAGTAGTGAAGTGCACAGACTCTTATCTGGGAGAACCAGTTTGATTCCCCACTCTTCTGCATGCACCTGCTGGTATGACCTTGAGTCAGTTACAAGTTCTAGCAGAACTGTTCCTCTCAAGAGCAGTTTCTGTTAGAGCTCTCTCAGTTCCACTTGCCTCACAGAAGTAGAAGAAGGGAAGGGAAGGGAAGGGAAGGGAAGGGAAGGGAAGGGAAGGGAAGGGAAGGGAAGGGAAGGGAAGGGAGGGGAGGAAAAGGGAAAGGAGATTGTAAGTCACTCTGAGACTTCTTCAGGTAGTGAATGGCAGGATAAAAATCCAATCTATTTTCTTCTATTAATGATTAATTTTTATTTTTTTTCAAAAAGGGGGGTTACAGATGGAAAAAAGAGGAAGAGGAAGGGGAAAGTATAAATTCATCAATAATTTTCAAATGTTATGAATATTTACATACAACAAGTAAAATCAGGTATAGTCAACTGTATTAGTAAAATACATAATTCACATATAAAAGCAGATAATAAAACATCGCTATTACAGTATTTTGAGATGGGTTCTCTCTTTAAAAGAATAGACAAAAAATTTATTGGTTGTGATATTCTATTAACAATAAAAATGTTACATCTTTTGTAGTTAGACACATTTCTGTACTAAATTTAAACCATTCTGAAAAACCTTGATATTAATTATTTAATAATTTCAAATGTAAGATCAAATAATAAAACATCATTGTTACATTTTTGAGGTTAATTATCTTTTTAAAAGAATAAGAACTTTATTTCTTGCAATATCCTATTCACAATAAAAAGATTACATCTTTTACCGTTAGATTTTAATGCTAAGTTTAAAAGCGGCATGCTGTCTCTGAATATATGGGCTCCATGTAGCCATCAGGGATTTATTTATTGTTCATTTAGCATATTTATAGGCCACTTCTGTCCTGTAACACAGGACTCAAAGCAGCTTATAACTCTGAAAGTCTTAGACAATCAAAAACACGAATATAACTATTAACAATCCTAATACATCAGCTCCTCACACCCTATTGAGCCCCAAGCATTTTAACGTTTCTTCATAGGGATAGTGTTCTCTATGGTAAAATACAGGGCCGGATCTACAATTTTTTGAGGGGGGGGGGGCAAAATTAAAAAACAGTGCCCCTTAATTTTTTTCCTTATGTATATAATCAATGTTTTTTGATATAGATACTTAATAACTCCAGAGGCGCTGGCTACTGGACATATTGTGGGGGGGGGGGGGGGCAACGGCAAAGGCTTAAACTAAATTTTAGGAGACAAATCACATGTCGTAAGTTGGTTACCTAGTAAGAAGCAGAAAAATATGCTTCTGAATTTTTTTTTCTATCAGCATTAGGTGTGCTATAAAATGTAATGCCAGGTACCAGAGATAAAAATTTTATAAAGAACACAGAACCAGCAGTGCATCACTGGGATGATGCCCCCATGCTGCTTGAACTGGAGAGCAAACCCTTTCCCCAGCCTGCTGTCATGGTCAATACTCTGAGCTGGCACACTGCAAACTTCTCCCCCACCCCCACCCCCACCCCACATGGTTTACTCAGAGTGTCTCAGTGGCTTTCCAGGGTCTCAGGTTGAAATCGTTCTCATAAGTCACAGACTGTTCCTTTTAACTGGAGGCGCCTTGGGGGGGGGGAACTGAGATTCCCTGCATGCCCAGCAGAGGCTCTTCAACTGAGTCACAACCACTCTCTCCCAATTTACCGTATTTTTCGGTCCATAAGACGCTCTGGACCATAGGACGCACCTTTCTCCTGGGGGGCGATCCACTGCCTCCGCCTCTGATCCCAGCGCTTCCCCCGCACCTGCCTGCTTGGCTCCAGCTCTGCTTCCAGCAAGCGCTGAGATTGCTCCACGCTGCCCCCACCGCAAACCCAGCGCTTCGCGAGCGCCGGCTGCGGAGGGGGCAGCGTGCTTCCTCTGTGCCTGTCTGCCTGGCTCCAGCTCTGACGCTTACAGCAAGCACCAGGATCGCTCCCTCCGCCCTCCAATCCTGGCACTTGCTGTAAGCATCAGAGCTGGAGCCAGGCAGACAGGCACGGAGGAAGCACGCCGCCCCCTCCGCAGCCGGCGCTCGCAAAGCGCTGGGTTTGCAGTGGGGGCAGCGTGGAGCGATCCCAGCTCTTGCTGGAAGCAGAGCTGGAGCCAGGCAGGCAGGCGCGGGGGAAGTACCGGGATTGGAGGCGGAGGCAGCGGATCGCCCCCCCCCCTCGGAGGAAGGTACGTCCTATTGTCCCTTCGCTCCATAAGACGCACACACTTCCCCCCCCACTTTTTGGGGGGGAGTGCGTCTTATGGTCTGAAAAATACGGTAATTAGCCCAACAAAATAAACTGCTCACATCCCCCCAAAAAGAAGTGAAAGTGTCTTTAAAGTCAGAAAAAAGAAGTTCCACCTAGCAGAGCAAGCAAGCAAAATATTCAGATCTCAGAAGGAACATTCTCAGATCCCTCTTCACTGTCAATTATGTGCATTTATTGGGGGGGGGGGGGTGAGGGAGGAAGGGGAATGCTCTGCACAAGCCCAGGGAGGAGAAGGCACAGAAGGTTGAAGGCTGAGAGCCACCTCTAGTAGCATCTCTTTCTGGAGAGGAATAAAATGTTCTTCTAACTCTTTTGCAATGTAAAGTTACTTGGGGCAGAGAGAAGAAACCAGATACAGCCTTGCACAGTGCAAAATAGCTCTGCAGCCCACATGATAGGAAGGCTGGCTTCCAGTCTCGTTTGTGCAAACCTTCCACAGCCCCCTGGAACTCTGCTTCCAAGTGATGGGATGCAAGAACAAGAAAGGGGAGGCAATCGCTGATCACTTTCCCCATGGGCAGGAGCCCAGACTGCTGCAGTAGTTCAGGCAAAGAGCCCCTGTTGTGGTCGATTGATTGTCGCTCATTTGTCCCTGCCTCTCCTTCTTCACCCACCCCAGGCTGACTGCAGGAAGTTGTTTTTAAGTCTCCTAGCCAGCATCAAAACCCGATGAATTCCCATTACAAAACAGGCTTATAATTGAAACAGAAAAGGGGAGGAGGGTTTGAACTGAAGCTCCATTGCTCAAGTCAGGCACCAAAGACAGAGGTGGGGCTAAGGCGGGAGGGTCCAAGAAAGCCTTTACGGGTCTGTCTTTGCAAGGACTGTAGCAGAATCAGGGAAGGGGCGTCCTTTCTACTGCTTCAAAACACAATGCACACACACAAAGCCAGCTTTCCCTCTGCAAACAGCTGATGATTACTTAAGTTGAGCTGTAAACAGCCGCCCCTCAAGAAGATGCAAACTTTAACCTTACCTGGTGCTGGAGGGGGCAAGACCCAGCCTTTGAAAGTTGAGCCAGGGGTTTCCCTTCCCAGTCAGCTGGACCGGATGCAGCCACACCAGTTCTTTCTTTCCACAATGCAAATAGGGCAGTGTTTTTCTGGAACTGTGAAGAGCCAAGAGCAAGGCCAGCTGGTGTGGGTGCTGGGTGGAGGGCATGAAACATGAGCTGGGGCTCCCCTCCCCAGCCAGTTGGACCCTACCACACCACCCAGTCCTCCTTTCCACAGCTTTGCTGCCACGGCAAAAGTAATTGATCTGTGGAGCTGCTGGCTTGCTTCCCCCATCCGCTCCGCAGGGAGCGCCGCCTGGCGCAAGCACCCCCCTCTGCACCCCCCCCCCCGATCCGGCCCTGGTAAAATACCAGAGGTGATTGCTTGGAATTGATGTCACCAGAAGTTATTTCCTGGAAGTGATGTTTAGGTCTCAGATGCATCAGTCCCCTCCCCCTTTTCCCTCTTGCTGCTCAACAGAAGAAATGTGAGGGATGGGGCAACACTGGTGGGAGTTTGCCAACAATTAGTGACCAACCGGAAAGCTGAATTGTAACTATCCTATTTTTGAAAGTTAGAGTACGTCTCTAAGACAGTGGTCATCACCATATCCTGTGGCAAGGATTCCCATGTATGCTACGAAGAAGAACTGAAGTAATAGTCTGTTCTACCACCTCAAAAGAGAACCACTCATTCTGCAGTTCTCAGTCAGACGACCATTGGCCCACGCAGTTCCATATTGTTTGTTCTGCCCACTACACAATCTGCACAGTCTTAGGCTGGGGGAGGGGTGCTCTCTAACGTTCCTTTCTGATGCCAATGTCAATGCCTGAAGATTTAAGCCAATAAAAGCTAGTTACACAACTTATTCTTTCAGGCTTGGATCCTAAGCAAAGAGAACAGAGCAGTTCTTGAGGAGGGCAATTCTCCACCTTTCCCCTCCCATTGCAGTCTTCACACGGTGCCCTCAGGAACAGTGTCCAGACAAAGGGGGAGTCTGCAGCAGGAAGGGGAAGTCAGCACAATTCTCCCATTCCTCCTCCACATGCAGAAAATGCCACTCCTTTGGAGGAGGAAGTACTGTTGCTCTGGCAGAAAGGTATCTTAGGATAGAAACCTTTCAAAGCAATATAGAAACAAGTCCAATGAATGTAAGGATCCTAGTATCTTCCATTTTTTCTTGGACTGTGTCTTGAACTGGTCCCTTCCAGAATACTGGAGCGGCATGTCTTAGTTTGGTATTGCAGATGCTCGTTCTTCCTTTGATTTGAACACATGGCTTCTTTGTCTTGCTTTCAGGCACCAACCTGTTTCTTGTGGCCGCCCATGAGTTTGGACATTCCCTGGGTCTGTCTCACTCCACTGAAGCGGGAGCACTGATGTTCCCCACCTATGCTTACGTGGATCCTCGCTCATTCCAGCTTCCTCAAGATGACATCGATGGCATTCAAGCCATCTATGGTAAAGATGAATTTGGCTAAGGACACTTTTAAAGAGAAATTTCTTGTCAAATTTCATCACAGTTTACTTGCTTGCAATTTAATACGGCAAGGCAATGGATGTGTGGCTTAATACGTAAAGGAGTTCCTGCTACAAAAAAAAGCCCTGCAGGAAACTAAAATTATCAAGTGTACTTGGGAACAGATCAAGAGTGGCTTCCTCCTTTCCTTCGTGCTGTTTTCCTGAGGTGAAAAGGCCATGGGAGTCCTGTTTGCTTTGTGGCTCCATCTCTACTGATCAAAGCACAAAGTACCTCACAGTGGAGCAAATAGGCCCCTCTACAGCAAGGGATGAGCACGAACCAGCTCATGAGCCAAAATTTGGGCTGAACATGGGTTGGTTCAGGGCTTAGGAACCAATGTTTGGGAAAGACAGGCTCCCAAGACATTTACTGAACTCTGAGTTCCATTTAGCTGTTTGGTCTTACACCACAAACTCTGCTGGTTTAGGCTTCTTCATGCAGCCTTTTTAAATGGGCTGTGTGAGGGAGCCCAAGACAGCTGGGGCAGCAGGAAATAGGGAGTGAAATGCTGCCTGGGGGGCAATTCTCCCCCATATTTAACCCTCTAGTTTTGTCCCCCCCCCCCCTTCAAAGCGGCAAGGAGAAAAGCCAGAGAGTTAAATGAAGCAATCCTACCCTTTCTCCTGGCTACAGCTTGCAACTACTGGGAGAAAGGTGGAAGGAAAGCCTCTTCTCTGATGACCCCCCTTTCTCCTGGCCCCAGCTCACCACAGCTAGGGAAAAGGAGGAAGAGAAACCCTTTCCCAGGTGATCCTCCCTCTCTTTCTCCTGGCTGCGGTTCTCCACGGTCAAAAGAAAGGGGAATGGAAGTCTCTTCACAGGCGATTTCCCCCTCCTTTCTCCAAAGGAGGAACCAAACTTACCAGTTTGGTTTGTGTGAGGCCAATTCAGTTCAGGGTTTGGTTTGTGGGCTACCAAGGATCCCAAACCACCTTTTTTGATCCATGCCCATCCCTATCTGCAGCCATTTTGGTTTGGGAAAATGATGCAAGGTGAAGACTGAAGTCCCTAACACCCCCAACATACACGGACACACAAACACACAAATCATGTTTCTGAGCTGAATCCAACCCTGTCATGCTTGGGTATGTTAGTTTTCTGATGTCACATATATCTGTGACTCAAGGCAGATGTCATGTGAGTTCAACTTCTTGCTCTTCTGTCTCCCCTTTCCTCCCTTTCCCAAACTCTGTGGAAATTTCTGGAATTCTGAGAACATTGCATGAGCACCACCATAAAATTGCTGCCACAGGAACTGGAGCCAACCATACAAAAAATAATAATAGGGAGATTGCAAGATAAGTGTCCTTGTACAATGGAGACAGTTATTTTCAAACTGATGTTCCATGCAGACACAAAGGTGTTGCCTTCTGGGCCCTTCTGAAGCACCAATGATATGGCCATCTGACAGCAATGCTGATCCTGTGAACCTAGGGGGAGGTATTTGTGAATGTTCTGCATTGTACAGGGGGTTAGACTAGACCCTGGGGGTCCCTTCCAACTCTATGATTCTATATGGAGGAGAGCCAGAAGGACTCTATACTTTGGGGGAAGAAGGACATGGAAGCCAACCAAACTACAGTTTGTAGGAGATCAGTGGGACCTAACTTATCTCATACACCTCTTCGGAAGGGAAAATGGACAATCAAAAGTATAGTGCCCAGAGTTCCTTAGAGTAAAAACAGGATAAACGTTTGATTGGATTCTACAATATTTTGGTACCCACATATTGTTGAATAAAAAAATATTTTAAATAAATAAACTTAATAGCTGTTTGCATTGCAGCTGGTATGTCTCCCACCCACCCATGTGTCCTTTGTTCAGCTGCATTCCAGTTTCAGACCTGAAATTCCATAATTATATTATTTGTACTTTTCCTTCCCTTTAGGAAGATCACACAATGCACAACAACCAACTGGCCCCGTCTCACCAAAAGCTTGTAGCTCCAGAACAACGTTTGATGCTGCCACCACCTTACGTGGAGAAATCATGTTCTTTAAAGACAGGTAGGTTAGAAGGTGTCAGCTCTGTAGTTATCCTCAATGGAAGACACTCTCCAGATTGTAAGGATAAGGTCTTTTATTGATAGACAGAACACAGACACTTCCAGGGAAGTGTCAGAACTAAAGATCTCAGTACAGGTAACAGGTTATATATCTTATCTGGAACCCTTATTAGCTGTCACTCAAATTCAAGCTTCTAAAAGTGCACCTTGGCAAAATAACTTGGTTCTCACAGAAAAGTTATCCACCAATGGTTCACATGAATTGTGCCTCTCGATGTTGTAATAGTGTAATGTACTGGGATCGGCGCAGTAAGAGACCAGAGTCAGAGAGTGATTTCAGCAAGCTTTACTTCAGGAACACACACACACACACAGACTGAGCTCTGTTCAAACTTCCCGCTCCTTTATACAATTCTTCCCCCCTTCTGATTGGTCCTTAACTATCTACATGGATTGGCTATTTACAGGGCCCTAAGGGCCTATCAGGGTACAGTATGAGCCTGGATGTTGATTGGCTACTTATGTTTCAATCCTTCCCCTGATTGGGCATGCTTAGGCCTTCTCTGGAACCCTGGTGTGGAGTTCAAGCTCTAGCTTGTTCGGCTTCCCTCCAAAAGTAACAGTTCCCTCCAAAAGTAACAGTTCTCCCATTTGAGCCTAGGACACAACAAATAGAATGGCATTTTTACCCGAGGTATGAAAGAGATGTGGAAAGCTCGAAGAAGCTTGTGCAAAACAAGGCCTCCAGTTCGACCTTGTTCTTTCTGAACTGCTGGCTGCATATATTAAGAGACATTGATCAATTTCATATTTATTTCACCTGGATTCTTGTGGATGAACTTAGCATTGATTTGCTGCAAATGTTGGACTGATTCTCGGTGAATACATTACTTGCTTGTTATAGAGGACTGATTGTATGGTCTATTATGAATCAAGATATACATTTGTATTCATTTATTATTTATTGATTTGTTTCTTTGTTGTAGGGAGGCTGGTTTTTACGGAAACCTTAGTGCTTTGGATTCCTCTGCCTATTTTGCCATGATTTTCTGCATGGGTTTCCCCAATCCTTAGGTGGGGGCAGGGAATCCCTTGGTTTAGAGGCCCTCTCCCTGCTTCAGGGCCATTAGAAAGTGGGGGAGAGGGAAATATCTGCTGGGCACTCCATTATTCCTTATGGAGACTGATTCTCATAGGGTATAATGGAGAATTGATCTGGGGGGGCCTGTTCTTTGAGATAGATTCTGGTGCCTCTCTTCAAAACACCCTCCAAGTTTCAAAAAGATTGGACCAGGGGGTCTAATTTTATGAGCTCCAAAAGAAGATGTCCCTATTCTTCATTATTTCCAAATGCAGAGAAGGCGTTTAAAAAGTGTGCAGTCCCTTTAAATGTGATGGCTAGAACTCCTTTCGAGTTTGTCACAACCTTGCTCCTGGCTCCGCCCCCAAAGTCCCCAGATATTTCTTGAATTGAATTTGGCAACCCTAGCATCGAGACAGGATTCTCTTGGTGAGTTTGCAGTAAGGATGGAAAGCATATGACCTGCTTGGTCTTCTAGGGGCCTGGAAGATGCCCTGGAAAAGAATCTAATAAGATGCCAGATAATTATTTTTGTAGTTAATGACAATGCTGTCCAGAGGAAGGGCGGCATGGTACTGCTTGAGGAAAGCAATGGCAAACCACCTCTGCTTCTCACTTGCCTTGAAAGCTCCTTGCTGTTGTGACTTGATGGCACATATGTATGTAATGACAATGCTGTTACATTCACAGCAGACCACAAACCCACTTCTCACCACAATCCAAAAGCATGCTGAAATTCTGCAGCAGTTCCACAAGAAGAAACAATTATCGATGGATGTTGCTGAGCTTTGCTTGCTGAAATGTTAACCCCAAACCCAGACATAGGCAGACTCATTTTTTGTGTAGAGTTTCTATTAAAGAGAAAAGATGTTTTTCCCTCTGGGCAGCTGGCTACCAGTATCACCCAGGGCTGCAAGCCTTGCACCAGCACATGCCTGGAGATTTCAGAAGCAGTGCCTTGAAACGGTGGAGTTTCAGGCGATGTGATGCCTGAATTTATCCATGAAAGAAAAATGGGGGTACAACATAATCCAATAAACTATCTTGCAGGCTTAGTGGGAAATCCTAAAGAGAGTTTCACCCATCTAAGCCCATTGACTTAAATTGACTAGCAAGTATGAAAGTCTGCTTAGGACTTTAGCACTGCTAAACTTTCTGTGAGTTCTTGGGGAACAATAGCTAAGATTTGCTCTTGAAGGCTAGCTAGATCAGAGGTAAGGAGATCCCTGCCTGGATCATCCTAGCATTTTTAAAAATCTAATAAGATGCCAGATAAAGGTCCTCACACGAGACAGAGGGTTCCCTTTAATTTTCATGACTAATGGCAATGCTGTCTGAGACAGGCAATGGCAAACCACCTCTGCTTGTGAGAGCCAGTTTGGCGTAGTGGTTAAGTGTGCGGCCTCTTATTTGGGAGAACCGGGTTTGATTCCCCACTCCTCCACTTGCACCTGCTGGCATGGCCTTGGGTCAGCCATAGCTATCGCAGGAATTGTCCTCGAAAGGGCTGGGCAGCTGCTGTGAAAACCCTCTCCGAACCACCCACCACACAGGGTGTTTGTTGTAGGGGGAGAAGATATAGGAGATTGTAAGCCACTCTGAGTCTCTGATTCAGAGAGAAGGGCAGGGAATAAATCTGCAGTCTTCTTCTTTGGTAATTTATGTAATTTGTTTCTTAATTGTTGTTCTGGTATTTTAAATCTGATCTTTTGTCACACACCTTGAGTCCACTTGTGTGAAGGGCAGGTTAAAAATAATTTCTAACACGCTATTTCTAATTTCAATGTAGGTTTTTCTGGCGCAAATCCCCTCACATACCAGAAGTAGAACTCAATTCCATTTCCCTCTTCTGGCCCACTCTGCCATCTGGAATAGATGCTGCCTATGAAAGTTATGAAAAAGATCAAGTTTTTCTTTTTAAAGGTAATCATTGGCAATTTTCAGATTTTGCTGCCATATAACATTGCTGGATTGAAGATCTGACATGTTGGCCCCTTTCACATTACTATTCTACTACTACTGTTCACACTACTGTTGGAGAGCCAGTTTGGTGTAGTGGCTAAGTGTGCGGACTCTTATCTGGGAGAACCGGGTTTGATTCCCCACTTCTCCACTTGCGGCTGCTGGCATGGCCTTGGGTCAGCCATAGCTCTGGCAGAGGTTGTCCTTGAAAGGGCAGCTGCTGTGAGAGCCCTCTCCAGCCCTACCCACCTCACAGGGTGTCTGTTGTGGGGGAGGAAGGTAAAGGAGATTGTGAGCAGCTCTGAGACTCTTCGGAGTGGAGGGCGGGATATAAATCCAATATCTTCTTCTTCTAAACTAGACATTATTCATTGTTGACTCAGTTTCAAGTAAAGTAATCCACGGATAGGGTGGTTCATACAGCAAACTTCATCCCGTTAATGAGCCGTCTGATAATCGCTATGGCCACTTCAAACTTGGCCACTTCCCTCACACACAGACCCTTTTTGCTACATGATCTTCCTCACTCCCCCCCCCCCACAAAAAACATTCTAAGCTGAGCACTACAGCACTAAATCAATATAGTTTCTCAACAGAGTCAAGGCATCTTAATGCTGCTGCCATGACACGGAAGTGCTGTACTGATTTAGTGTTATAGTGCTGCACTTAGAACATGTGGGGGGAAGTGCAAGGAAGATCGCACAGCAAAAAATGTTTGTGGGGGAGGGCTACATTGTAGGAAGCAGTACGGACATTTTAAACAGCACACCACAGAGATTCAGAAGTGTAAGAAAGAGGTGAAAAGAGAAGAAAGCAGTTTCCCTCCAAAACAGCTCAACCCTGCTTTGCCAACAAGACGCAAGCGGCTTAGCATGAGCAGATATATAAAATCTGTTAGCAATAGGGCTGCCGAGTCCAATTCAAGAAATATCTGGGGACTTTGGGGGTGGAGCCAGGAGACATTGGGGGTGGAGCCAGGAACAAGGGTGTGACAAGCATAATTGAACTCCAAGGGAGTTCTGGCCATCACATTTAAACGGACTGCACACCTTTTTAAATGTCTTCCTTCCATAGGAAATAATGAAGGATAGGGGTACCTTCTTTGGGGGCTCATAGAATTGGACCTCCTGGTCCAATCATTTTGAAACTTGTGGGGTTCTTTGGGGAGAGGCACTAGATACTATACTGAAAATTTGGTGCCTCTACCTCAAAAAACAGCTCCCCCGGAGCCCCCGAAACCTCCAGATCAATTCCCCATTATACCCTATGAGAATCAATCTCCACACAGGGAATAATGAAGTGCTCAGCAGATGTTCCTCCCCTCTCCCGGCCCCCCGTTTTCTGGTGACTCTGAAGTGAGGTATTGTCCTCTCTACTCACGAGTTGCAGCCAACTTCTTCCAAGTAACACAGACACCTGATCCCAAGAGGAAGCCTTTCCAATCAGAAACTGGAGCCTCTGGAGGGGGAAAAAATCACATGGTGGCTTTGGGGGTGGAGCTTTCCCCTCCCCCTGCCGGCCAGCTGACTGGGGGTGGGAAGGAGACTGGGAAAGCGGAAGAACCCCCACTGGGACCTGGGGATTGGCAAGCCTAGTTAGCAAGTGTGTTTGAACTGACACAGAGAATCCATTGGCAACCTTCTACTAAAACAGATTACAAAGGCTGCCTGACCACATACAATAACTGTTGCACTTTCAATCTACTTTCAATGCACTTTCCAACTGAAAGATGATTGGAAGTGCATTATTTAGTGTGTGTTATCAAGCCTGAAAGAGGCTGGAGAAATTAGCCATCGTTCCGAGTGACCAAGATGGAGCCCTTCCATGCAGTGAGGTTCAGTCTCTGACTGAGCTCACCATCTGGTAAGATTGCCTGGCTATGCCTGAAAACTACCGAGAGCTTAGGAGTGGGGAACAGGAGGGGGGAGAGAGAACTGGCATCATGTGTGCCATGACATTACTTCCAAGGAAGAAAAACAGGAATAATGATAAATTGTTCTAGGAATTGCCAGGGATTCTATAGTAAAATCACTGTGTTTCCTTCAATTCATAGAGTGACAGGAACATGACTTCTGGAGTTTCCCTAGAAGTTTCTAGCAGGAACTCCTTTGCATATTAGGCCACGCCCCCTAATGTAGCCAATCCTCCAAGAGCTTACAAGGCTCTTTTTTGTAAGCTCTTGGAGGATTGGCTACATCAGGGGGGGTGTCTAATATGCAAAGCAGCTCTTTCTAGAATTCCACCCCTGAAGGCTACCCATGGAAAGTCTCTCACCACAATGGGAAACCTGACAATCCAGCTATCCAATATGAGAGAAGAGCATGCCTGCCCCGATGTGCATGCTGTGGTTTGGACCCTTTAAGTGCAAGGCCAGAGAACACAGGACTGTTGGCTTGGTTTCAAGTAAAGTGATACAGGGATTGGGTGGTTCATACAGCAAACTTCATCCCATTAATGAGCCGTCTGTGAATCGCTATGGCCACTTCACACTGGGCCACTTCCCCCCACACACACCCTTTTTGCCTCATAATCTTCCTCACCTTTCTCCCAAACACATTCTAAGCTGAGCACTATAGCACTAAACCAATATACTTTCTCAATAGAGTAAAGCAGGCCTTGAATTCAGCAGGAGCTCACAGGAGTGCATCTCTTGAACCTTTCTGAGGGTTCCCCCTCTTCTTCCCCACCTACCTTGTCCATTGAATAGTAGGTGCATCTGCATAACAATCAGGAAAAAAACCTACCTGATTAGTCAGCTTCAATCCTGGCTTCTGTATTGACAAAAGATAGAAAACCAACTGAACAAACTACTTCTAGCAGACGTTTCCTACCAAACTCTCCCTTGTGCAGTCTGACGCACACCCAGCAGAAAAACATTTTTTACATTTCTTTTCAGGAGACAGATATTGGGCTCTAAATGCCTATGACATTGTGCGTGGCTATCCTAAAAGTATCACCCAGCTGGGCTTCCCCCGCCACGTTAAACAAATTGATGCTGCCTTCAGTGATCCAGAGACTGGGAAGACCTATTTCTTTGTAGGAGGCAAATATTGGAGGTACAGTGAAACATTCTACATTGAATAACATGTCATTCTAAGCGATTGTTATTTATTGAGGACAAAGCAACTGATGGTTTCCCCAAGATACTAGATTTTCCATCAATATTTCACTAATAGTCCATCAGTATTGCTTAGGTGTTTGTTCCAAGTGGTGTGGCCATGCCTTATTTTTACCCCCAGGCAAACTGAACCAGGGCAGATAACCTGAGGTTGCAAAAACAAGGAGCTCCTGTAATTTTCAAAACTGTGTTTTTATTTAACAATAAGTTAAATAAGAGCGTTAAACGTCACCATTTATATTCACTGGAAGATTGCCTGGTGAAGAACAAATTATCTCAAGTCTGATCCAGCATGGCTTCTCTTATGTTCTTATAGACAGCTTCAAGAGGGGATGAGATAAACATATGGAGCAGAAGTCCAACAGAGGCTATTAGTCACAAGGTATAGATGGTACTCTCTGTCTGGGGCAGTGATGTTCTGTATTCTTGGTGTTTTGAGAGGAACAGTGGGAGGGCTTGTGGAGTTCTAGCCCCACTGGTAGACCTCCTGATGGCACCTGAGTTTTGGCTACTGTGTGACACAGTGTTGGACTAAATGAGTCACTGGCCTGATCTAACATGACTTCTCTGATGTTAATATAAACTTCTTTGTTGTAGGCTCAGTGAGAAAGGCAGACTATAAATCAGAGGTGGCCAACAGTAGCTCTCCAGATGTTTTTTTGCCTACAACTCCCATCAGCCCCAGCCATTGGCCATGCTGGCTGGGGCTGATGGGAGTTGTAGGCAAAAAACATCTGGAGAGCTACCGTTGGCCACCCCTGCTATAAATAAATTTTTAAAAATGCCATTTTCAGGATGAAAAGCTCACTGAATTGTCTTTGCTTGTTATTCTGTTTAGGATGGTTCTGATTTCCACCACTGATTGAGATGACAATCAGATTTTCATATGGTTTCATTCTCTTCGTTACGACTGCAAAAAAATTCCTTTTTTGCAATCCTCTACAAATTGCAGTTATCTCCTTTTTCAGATATGATGAATACAGGCAATCCATGGAAGATGGATACCCCAGAAGCGTGGCTCAAGATTTCCAAGGAGTTGGCCCCAAAATTGATGCTGCTCTCAGGCATGAAGGTATATGGGGTTGTTTTGGGTTTTTTTACTGATTGATGCAATCTGTATTGTGCAATTGGGACTGATTTAGAATTCAGCATGCTTTAAAGAATCACATTATTAACCTTTCATAATTCAGATTAGAAAAGCGGTGAGGAACGTAAACTATGAAACATGAGTATGGAAAGGACAATCATTTTTCAAAGGACTCTCAGAGTACGAAGAATATTGGCAGTGTGTTTAAAGAACTTCCAGTCTGAATCTCCAAATTCAGCTGCAAAACCATATCACGCCCATCCCCATAACCAGTTGTTGCTTGTACATTTTTTAGTGCTTGAACATGTAAAGAATGAAGGAGCTATGTGGTTCTCCACACACTCAGGAAACATACAGTAGATACTTATATACTGTATATTGATGGTCCTTTGCTATTCCCAAAACATCCAAAAACTAAACTACACTA
Source organism: Heteronotia binoei (assembly GCF_032191835.1). Taxonomy (NCBI): domain Eukaryota; kingdom Metazoa; phylum Chordata; class Lepidosauria; order Squamata; family Gekkonidae; genus Heteronotia; species Heteronotia binoei. The sequence continues at coordinate 170,956,059 of NC_083225.1, forward strand.
AGATCTGGTCTACTTCTACAATGTTATTTGTCTATGCAGCCTAAATCTATGGAATCAGAGCATCCATCTTTTGCTTTGTTTCCATGGAAGACTGGTCAAGAGGGAGAGACCTGTATAAATTTCCTTTATTTTTATTTCTCTTCTAGGGTACACCTATTTTTTCCAAGGAACAAAACAGATCCAGTTTGACCTTGATAGCGAAAGAATTGTCCGAGACAATCAAAGAACCAATGCCTGGCTGAACTGTTAAAGCATCTCTGCTCAATTCTACCTCGCATGCCTAATCTTTCTTTAGAGGCACGATAGTTCCTCTTTTTGTTGGGTGTTCAAAGATTACACCTGGCATTCTTCTCATACTCTACAGCAAGTTCCAGCTGAATTGGTGCTATAAAATGCTTTGGCGATACACTGCATTGTGACAAGGTTTATTCTGCTTGTTCCATAAAGTACTTTTTAAACATAGCTCTGTGTGTTTCTTCCATGATGAGTTCCTAGCAATGCTGTACAGCCAGGATTGTACCAGTCCACAATCTCCCCCCAGGCATACAATGAAAGAATTAAATAAATTCATGTTTTTGACAGTCTTTTGGCTAATTTGCACATGTGTAACTCAATTATGTGTGTTGGATTACTTTTCGCTAAAAGTATGAACTGGGTTGTCTTGGCAGGGCGGTGAATGGTCAGATGGTAGAAGAAACCATGAGATGGGGGGGTTTTGTGTGTGTGTGTGTGAATGTACTACACACAGAGCTTTTTTTGAGCAGGAACGCACAGGAATGCAGTCCCGGCTGGCTTGAACTCAAGGGATGTGCCCTAAAATGCAAATGAGTTCCTGCTGGGCTTTTTCTACATAAATCCCTGTGTGAAGCAATGGTGATGTCAGGGGGTGTGGCATAATATGCAAATGAGTTCCTGCTGAGCTTTTTCTGCAAAAAAAAGCCCTGACTATACATAGTAAATACTGCATCCTTTTTAGGTGGTTTCTTGGTTATTTGTGGATATTAGAGGACTAGCTTCCTTCCCACGCTCCTCCATGACAGGGTAAATTCAAATAATCAAATGGATTGAGAATTATTCAGGAACTTGGTTCTAACATATTTGGTAAATTCTCTGTAGCTAGCCACCTGTGAGACAAATTCTACTACTGTTTATATGTTCACTCCCATCTTCCTCAGATGCATGTGTAGATACCCTTAACCTCCTTCCTGTAGTTTCACTTAAGAATATATTGTTTCAGAGAGACAGAGAAAGCTATAACCTTCCAGTCTACTATATGAGAGTAGAGCAGAAAAAATTTCTTTAAGTTTCTCAAAGCTTTGTTAAAGATTATTGGAGCAAATAACATAAAGACCTCGTTCTGCCCCTTAGCTTCCAACTGCCTAGACAGACTCTCAAGGCCCACCTAAATGGAACTCTTTTAAACTTCACCATGAGGGATCACTTCTGATTAGGAACACCATAGAATGGGGAAGGAGGGGATACTTCCCCTCTCCATTTGTACTCCTCCAGATGGCTATTGTGGTCACAACCAAAACTGTTGCCACGGAGTTCTCCATCAAGAGATATGACTGTGAAGGTGGACAGGACCCTTTCCCGGGATGTTCTGGCTTCCAAGCCCACCCCAGCTCCCACCCGTGGCTTTGCTTTACAGAAATCAAGGGTCTGCAGCCTACAAAATGGTACCTGAAAGCTCAGTGGCATTTGGGTTGGCAAGTAGAGACAGGGGATCATATTAGCTGGGTGATGGGAGAAAGGTAAGAGGCATCCTTCAGGTTTATACAGAAATCCTTCTCATCTGTCCTTAGCTCCATTTTGCAGATAATTTGATCCATACATTTTGGCCTGGTTCAGAATTAGATATATAACGAATGGGGGACCTGCAAGGTCTTGTAGGGAGTATCTCATTTCTCCCTGTATCCTTCTTCCCCACTACTTCTGCTTTCCCTGCCCTGGTAGCCCCTACTGCCTCTCCCCTATTACTGCTTCCTCTTCTTTTCTACCCACTAGCCAGCCTACGATTATCTACCACCTTTCCCTCAGCCTCACCTCTGATAGCCTCTTCATGAGCAAAGTCTGGCCAAGTTACCCAATGACCATCAGTGCAGGGATGAGCCCAGTTGCATAACGACCTCCAGTGCCAGACTGATCCTGGCCCAGTAGCATGGTGGATGCCAACAACCCTAGGCCAATCTCAGCCCAGCAGTGCTATGGCCACCATTGAACTGGGCCTAGTGGTTTGGTAGCTGGTGCTGAGTGAGACACAGTGGCACAGTGACTGCCATTGCCAGACTGGGCCCATAGGCATAGTGACCACTAACAGGCTGAGCCCAATGGGATTGTAGGTCCTACTGGGCCTGCTTCTTTCTGTCCTTTCTACCCATAATCCAATCTACGTTTACCTGCCCCATATCTTCAGCCTTCCCTCCTTCCCTACTTCTTTCCTTGGGAAACATAAAAACATAAGAAGAGCCCTGCTGGCTCAGACCAGTGGTCCATCTAGTCCAGCAGACGGTCTCACACAATGTCCAATCAGTTCCTCTGGAGGGCCAACAACAAGGTATAAACGCTGAGACCTTCTCCCGATGTTGCCTCCTGGCTCTGGGATTCAGGGGATTGCTGCCTCTGAACTGGAGGTTCTTCTCAGTCACCATGGCTAGTAGCCACTGATGAAGGAAGGGGAAAGGTAAGAAGGAAGATGAAAGGGAACAAAGAAAAGAAAGTTTGCTTTAGATTTCACCATATATCTTCTGGATTGTTGGTTTTCACTCCAACGCTGTAATATTGACCATGTGATGTGGCCCCATCACACTGGGATTTGACCCCTCCCTACCAGCGCTCATTGTTGACCTGGAGCATAGCAGAAGAACTTGCAACATGGTGATACCACCCCATTCAGTGAGTATCTGTACAGCAGGGGTCTGCAGCATGGTGCCTCTGTGTTCCACAGCACCTCCCATTACCTTTCCTGGTGCTCACCAAATGCTTTTATAAAAGAAGCAAGGCCAGATGGGACTTTTACCCAGCAGGACTTCTGATTGGGTGCACAGATTTTTTTTAAAGTTGCTTCAATTGGAGGAGTGGGGTAGAGGTAGTTGTGATTTTCCTGGGGAGTGGGGGAAGGGGGGTATTTATGAATTTCCTGCATTGTGCAGGGTGTTGGACTAGATTACTCTTGAGGGCTCTTCCAGTTCCTTGTTTCTATGATTCTATTATTTAACTGCCACCATGACAAAAGGATCTTAATTATGTGGCCGAAAATAGATTCTTGGAGTTGGAAGGTACCTCCAGGGTCATCTAGTCCAACCCTCTGCACAATGCAGGAAATCCACAAATACCTCCCGCACATAGAGTTGCCAAGTTCAGTTCAAGAAATATCTGGGAACTTTGGGGGTAGAGCCAGGAGACTTTGGGGGTGGAGCCAGGAGCAAGGTTGTGACAAGCACAGTTGAACTCCAAAGGCAGTTCTGGCCATCACATTTCAAGGGACTGAACACCTTTTAAATGCCTTCCTTCCATAGGAAATAATGAAGGATAGGGGCACCTTCTTTTGGGGCTCATAGAATTGGACCCCCTGGTCCAATCTTTCTGCAACTTGGAGGGTATTTTGGGGAGAGGCACCAGATGCTATGATGCAAATTTGGGGCCTCTACCTCAAAAAGGAGGCCCCCCCCAGAGCCCCAGATACCCGTGGATCCATTCTCCATTATTTCCTATGGGAATACATCTCCATAGGGAATAATAAAGTTCCCAGCAGATATTTCCCTCCCCTCCCCCCCCCCGCTTTCTGATGACCCTGAAGCAGGGGGAGGGCCTCCAAACCAGGGGATCCCCTGCCCCCACCTGGGGATTGGCAACCCTACCATCACACACACACTCAGTGGCTCCTGCTCTGTGCACAGAAGATGGCAAAAAACCTCCAGGATCCCTAGACAAACTAACCTGGAAGAAAAAATGCTTCCTGACCCCAAAGTGGTGTATTTCCTCGGGCATGTAAGAAAGGGCTATGAGAACTGAGTAGCTGGGGAATGCAAGGAAGTATTGTAAAATAATATGTTCATTCTCAAAAGCATTCCATTAAACAGCCCCTTGCCTGAAATGTTGAAAAGCTACCCTCAGAGTTATGCATAACCTCGCTCCCTGACATTTTGTGGATGGTTCTGCCTGCTGTTAGCCATTTTATGGTTGCACTCACCACCCATAACTCCAAAGGTGGCTGCAAGCTGAAAAATGTTGGAGACTCCTGCTGAAGACCCTTCAGCTCAAGGGTAAAAAACCCACCAAAAGGAGAAAGCTGGGGTGGTATTAGGATAAGACCTAGGCCAGAGAGAGAAAGATAGAGCCACAGGGCAAGGCAGGGCTGTAGCCAGGATTTTAAAAGTCAGGGAGCTTTTTAAAATGTCAGGAGGCTTTCCTATCCACTGCAGGGCTTGCCGCTTCTCAGAAGCTTTCTGGGGTAGGGGCAAAAGCTGGAGGCTCTGAAAGTGGCTGAGTCAAGGCAGCCAACCCTAAAATTCTGGAGTCAAGAAGCGACTGCCCATTGTGCGCAAGCGAGGGGGGGGGTGTCTTCCATCTCCCTCTCCCCCACCCTGGCACTTTGCAGCCAGCAGCTCCATCTGTCCCCCCCCCTCCCCCATGGCCCATTCCACATGGCTTCCTCCATCTCCCTCATCTCTGCCTGCTGCTTTTGCTGCTGCAGTGCCCTGTGCCCTGCTCAGCTTTCCTGGATCCAGCTGCCACTGATGACGCTTCACTGGCTTAGCCATGGCATCGCTTTACTCTGCTCTGGTAAGACCTCACCTGGAGTATTGTGTTCAGTTTTGGGCACCACATGTTAAGAAGGATATAGACAAGCTGGAATGGGTCCAGAGGAGGGCAACGAAGATGGTGAGGGGTCTGGAGACCAAGTCCTATGAGGAAAGGTTGAAGGAGCTGGGGATGTTTAGCCTGGAGAGGAGAGGGCTGAGAGGTGATATGACCACCATCTTCAAGTATTTGAAGGGTTGTCATATAGAGGATGGTGTGGAATTGTTTTCTGTGGCCCCGGAAGGTAGGACCAGAACCAATGGGTTGAAATTAAATCGAAAGAATTTCCGGCTCAACATTAGGAAGAACTTCCTGATCGTTAGAGCGATTCCTCAGTGGAACAGACTTCCTCAGGAGATGGTGGGCTCTCCTTCCTTGGAGGTTTTTAAACAGAGGCTAGATGGCCATCTGACAGCAATGAAGATTCTGTGAATTTAGGGGGAGGTGTTTGTGAGTTTCCTGTGTGCAAGGGGACCCTGTGCAAGGGGACCCTGGAGTTCCCTTCCAACTCTATGATTCTTTGATTCTAAGAGAAAAGAAAAAAGCAGGCTGCATCCCAGCGGGCCTTCTGGGAGTCAGGGGGCCCTGCCTGGAAGCCCTGGGGCAGTGCCCCCACAGGCCCCCCTATGACTTCAGACTTGGGACAAGGAAAATACTTCTGCCTTCTGCCTGCAGTGGTTTTGTCCAGTTAAGCTACAAGAACTAAATGGAAGATCTCACCTTCAAAAAAACAAACACAACCTTTAAAAAAAATAAAAACCAAACATTGCCTCACAATGATGAAAGTTGGCCAGAGATCTGGGACATCTTGTAACAGGCTGTGTTGCAAAGGATAAGTTCCGTTCTCATCCTTTCCTGTCCTTTTGAGGTTCTTCTGAATGCCCTCTTTCCCCTCATAGGGCTCTTAGCATTTTGAGAGTGCTCAGTCCTTACAGCATCTAATGCATCCTGTTGACAATATTTTATTCCTGATTTCTGAAACTTATGCTGCAAAATTGCTCCATAGAGGAAATATCTTTCTCCTGTGGTTAATGACAGAAGCTAATACATTTTTGCTTTCTCTGTTTTGTATATTCTCTCTTTCTCTCTGTCCCCTTCTGTCACTCCACATTCTGACCAAATGAGAGATTCTTGTATGTTTTTCCAGGATAAATTTTAAAAGCTGGTTATTCCTCCCCGAAACAGACCCAGAAAATATCATGGAGCAAAATCTGAGTGCAGTAGCACCCTAAAGACAAATAAGATTGCCATGGTATAAGCTTTCAAGACTAATAGACCCCTTTGAAAGATCTGGAATTCTAGTTGGTCTTTGAGGGGCTACTGATGTAGTGTAGTGTAGTGGTTAAGAGCAACTAACTCTAATCTGGAGAACTGGGTTTGATTCACCACATGAAGCCAGCTGGGTGACTTTGGGTCAGTTACAAGTTCTCTTAAAGCTTTCTCAGTCCCTCCTACCTCATGAGGTGACTATCATGGGGAGAAGAAAGGAAGCTGCTCTGAGACTCCAAGTGAAGGACAGGGTATAAACCCAACACTTCTTGTTCTTAAAACCCTGTTCTACTGCAGATCAACATATCTACCTACCAAAGATATGGTGTGAGGTTACCTGTGTTCTTCAGGAATGTATGTTGTTGTATATGAAATATACAATATGATGAGACTTCCAGTTACTAATCTTAGTTACAAGCAGGGGTGGATTTCTAGCAGAAACTCCTTTGCATATTAGGTCACACACCCCTGATATAGCCAGTCCTCCAAGAGCTTACAAAAAAGAGACTTGCAAGCTCTTGGAGGATTGGCTACATCAGGGGGTGTGGCCTAATATGCAAAGGAGTTCCTGCTAGAAACTTCTAGGGAAACTCCAGAAGTCATGTTCCTGTCACTCTATGAATTGAAGGAAACACTGTGATTTTACTATAGAATCCCTGGCAATTCCTAGAACAAATTATCATTACATCAGGGGTATGTGGCCTAATATGCAAAAGAGCTCCAGCTAGAATTCCACCCCTGGTTACAAGGATCTAATTTTACAGATTTCCCAAAATTGTATTCTTGTGTAGTCACTAGGGAATCCTTGGGATTCCTCTTAAATTGCTATTTAATGTAGGTGGCGCCCTTGGTCTGACCTGAAAACACATGATATATAGTCAGCTTGTTGATACTAACTAAACAGGTCTGAATTTGTTCACTGCCCTGATGGAAGACCTGACTGCCAAGAGCTCCAAATATGTCACTTGAGATTTTATGGTGGAAGAAATGGTAGATACACATATAATAGCACTTTTACTGATGACATGTCCTAAAAGACATTGGGGTGGATCTAACATTTTTTACATTAATAGGAATGTCTGTGTTTCCATCTGTACAATATAGGAGGTTATGTAAACCATTTCTATTCATCTTTTGCCCAGAAAACCCCATGGTCTTGGGGTTGCCATGACTCAGCTGCAACTTAACAGCACATAAGTAGTAGTAGTTGTTGTTGTTGTGTGAACCTTGAGTAGCCACTGCTTATCGATGGTGTGAACCAGAAGCTTCCATCTTAACAGCTTCCAAACAGGAAGAAATGAGTTCAGTGGATATTAGAGGGTCTCACTACAATATAACTGTGTTTTTATTAATGTGTCAAGAAGCTATAGCTAGGAAGTAAAATTAGAGGCCACTTTAAAAAGTCAGAACAGAGTTGTTGTTTTTTAAAGAATGCTATTTATTGGCTGTAAAGATTATTACCAAATCAGGGTTTTGAATTCACTCGTATTGCGACAGCTTCCACTGGTGCGTGTGTCTGGTTTTGCTTATCAGAGCATGATAAACTATGAGTCAATCAACAGCTGGTTTCATAAAATGTAAAACACAAGGAAGCTCAAATACAACATTATTTAGAAAGAAGAGTGAGAGAGAGTCTTCCTCATTCATCTCCTCTCTTAAACAAAGAATGCTCAGGTTTAGGATGAAGAGCCCTCTCTTTTTGTTACTATCTGTCAGCTTTTCTTATGCATTCCCCATGCATCCAGGAAACAAGAGTGAAGAACAAAATGTGCAGCTTGTACAGGTAACTGCAGCGATCACTAATGCTGGAGTAATGCTGGAATCCTTTCTTGTGTGTCTGCATGTGTTTTAAGACCAGGGCCTGTTCAACACGGGTAAGGATGAAGCCTATCAGCTTTTCTGGTAAGATTTGGTGGAATGGGCAAGAATCCATGGCTGAGCAGGGGTTTCTTTTAATGACTGGGATTAATGACTGTGTGTCTGTGTGTCTTCTTGTGTCTTGTTTCTAACAGGGATGCCAGGCTTCTGCTTGGTACTTCCAGACACTTTGGGAGTGGGCAAGAGGTAGCAGTAACTTTATATAGTGCTTCAATGTTATGTCCAAGCAAAAGGCCACGTATATCATCAACCAACATTCTGGAAACTTCATGGTGTTATCAGAGAGTTTCCAGAGCATTGGCTGATCTGCTGACATTATTTCCAGGTTTCTGCCTGGATGTGACATCGATGTTTCATGTGTCATCATTCCCCCGCCCCCATTTCTCCCACTGGTCTGGAGGCAAGGGCAGGGAGGAGGGCCCAACCAGTGAGTGAATGTCTACCGAAAGTGGGCAGATGGTAAGCCTGCTTCTAAACATTGAGTACTATTGGTGTGGCTAAAAATAGGAAGAGAAATCAATAATCTCACCTCCATCCTAACTCAACAGACAGTCAGACTTCTCACAACCTTCCAGTCTCAGCCTCCTGCTAGTTTGACTTACTGCACTTCAGAGAGGATTTCTGAGGTGGATTTGCCCCAAAAGAAGACAACCGTGACAATTAGATGACCCCCTCAAAAAGTTAATACAAAAAGGGTGCTTTATTAGCAGGGGTCATTTTGTAAAAAAAGAAATGTTGGAGCTCATTAGCACAACTCATTTACATAATGCACTTGCATATGTCACACACCCCTGACATCACCAGAGGGTGCACTAAATTATATCAACTCAGCATCTATTTTTAAATGCTTCTTGACTTATAATTGTCATAATAAAACCTTATTTCCATCTAGGCTTCCCAACCCCCCCGCCCTGGCGGGGGACTCCAGAATTTATGGCCTCCTCCCCCGGTCTCCAAAAGTCCTGAAGCGGGGGGAGGGGGGAACTTCATGCCACTCTCCCGGAGAGAGCCTGCCTGATTCCCTGCACCCACCGAAGGCTCGGCACTGGAGTCCAGTCCTCACCCAGGCATGCTAAGCAAGAGCCGAAAAAGAAGGGAAGGGAGGGTGTGTGTGTGTGTGTGTCCTGTCCTGTTAGTAAGGAAGATTTGTAGAGGTGGTTGGTGTGTAAATAAACATTCCTTCCAGGCACAGAGAGAGGGAGATCTAGCAAACATTTTCTCGTCACACAAACCTGCCCTGTGTCTTCACTGCAGAACAGAAAGGCATGAGGTGTTCTTGATGAGATTTTGAATGATGCATGAACTGATAAACTGCCTTGCCCTCAACCTGTCAGCAGCAACTTCTGCAGAACTTTGCAGTAGAATACTTACTGAGAACTTTTGGGGTTGTTTTGCCTTTAAGAAGAAAAGCCTCTCTTCCAGAACAGGAAGTGCAGTGGATGTGTGTGCAGGCAAGGAGTAGTCTTCTGACGCTGTTTTGCTCTGCGACTAAGGTGCTTTCAAAAGCTTGATTTTAAATTATTTAAGGTATCGGTTTAGAGTGCTTAAGTTTTCGTTTTATGTGCTTCTCAGCTGGGCTGGGCTAAGGGCAGTCCCAGCCTTGTGTTCTTGTGGAGACTGTTTATTTTTTCATTGTCTTATCTGATTTATTGCCTCCTCTGCTTTTATTGCCTTTGGCTACCCCATGTTCAGCTTAACTTTGGTATATGCTGGCCCGGGTGTCTGGAACATTCTGAAGAAATTTGTCTTAATTTTTAAAACCTTGCTAAAACTTTGAACCCAGTGGCACCTTTAAGACCAACAAAGTTTAATTCAAGGTATATTTTTTCATGTGCAAGCATACTTATTCAACTGATTTGCAGATTACAGAAGTCATTTTCACTTGAGAAAATGGGTGTTAAAACTAACCTATTTTTATTTGCTAGCATTGTTTAGCTGAGTTAATTATCCTGCTCTCCTTCCCCCCCCCCCTTAAGATATAGCAGGTTTTTTATCACAACAAACACACCAAACAAACCAATCCTATAACGACTGGGGGGAGGGATTTTCCAGGTAAAGATCAGATAGTTTGACAGGAATTGTATTTTTTGTGAAAAGGAAGCAATATAGTTTATTGCATTATGAATATGTTGGTTCTAGATGACTTTTAAACATATTTTTGAGCAATGTTTCCTCTAAGCTGAGTTAGTGTGAGCTAGTTCAGTTTTTAGTTTCCAGCTCACACATTTTGGTCTTAGCTCAGGAAAAATGGCCCCACATGAAACTAATTTATGCAGGAGCTCATGACTTCAATGCCAATAGCTTACAAAGTAGATTTTTTGCTCACATGACCCCACAGCTTAGAGGGAACATTGCTTCTGAGTCTCAGGTGTTCTAAATGCAGTACTGCAGATATTGTTTTGATATTGTGTTCTTTTCTAATCCCACTAAATGAAAAGATGAATAACTGATACTTGAAAGTATTTCTTGGAATTATGGCATATCTCCAGATTACAAAGTCAATTTCTGCTGGAGAAAATGGATGCTTTGGAGGGTGGACTTTGGGAGCATTGTAATCCACTAAGTTCCGTGTCCTCCCCAGGCTCCACCTCCAAGTCTCCAGGAATACCCCAACCTGGAGCTGGCAACCCTACTCCTGCCTCTGGTCAGTGACAGGTCCTGGCAACCCTAGAGCTATTCTATTACATGATGGTAACCAGAGCTGCTTATTAGGATTTTTGGTAGGGGTGATATATGCAAACCTCCACTCCCAATTGCTAGACATAGAGGAGGACATAATATGCTCTAGTGTGCATATAAGAATTTTCTCTGCTGTTAATTATCTTAAGCTTCCAAATTGCCAAGTTCCTGAAGCATAAAGAGCTACAAATTCTTTTTTGTGGCAAAGAGAATGCAACTGAGAAATACCTGACCACAGAATTACCTGAGGTATGATAGAGCTACTTAGCCTTGTAATTGTGTTTGACCTGAGAAGACAGCAGTAACTAAGTCTTACTAAGTTGGGAATGGCTTCCACTGTTTAAGAGGGAAGCCCATATCTGTTTTGAATTAAGTGACATGATTTAGCAAGCTTTCATCCAAATTTGTCAATTAGAATCTTATCATTTGAATTGAGTCTAGCACTAAAGTCTCTCCCCCCCCCCCTTTAGAATCAGGTGTGCTGGAGTATCTAATAAAAGTTCTTCAATAAAAAATTCAGATTAATTACAGCACCTTGCTATATCTGATCATTTTTGCTGGGGAGGGATATATACCTTTAGTATTAGAAGAGACCCCATTTTGAAGTGTAGGAGGATAGCCATTGCCCATGGGTTTGAATTTTTTAGATGGACACATTCAATTTAAGTGATGTAGAAATTAGGATTCCTAAACCCCCATGAAGGGTTTTAGAGGTGGGGTTTGATGCAGTGTGCTGGAAGTGATATAGAGGAGTGAAGCTCAGGAAGTGACATCACTTGACCTTTGACTTGGAAGTGATGTCACTTCCTTGCTCCTGGCTCCACCCCCAAAGTCTCCTGGCTCCACCCCCAAAGTCCCCAGATATTTCTTAAATTGGACTTGGCAACCCTATTTCCATCATACTTTTTAAATTACATTTTCCTATGTGGCCACAGTGGCATGAGGAAGATTTCCGTCTGTCTGCTTTATATGTTTTGGTTATTTCCCCATTTTTTGTGGGGAGAAATATTAGAAAGTTTGTCAAATCTTAGAGCTGAGCAATATTCTCAAAGGGGAGTTGAACATTGGAGCTCAGAAACAAGTATTGGGGGGAAGGGTAAGAAAGAAAGAGCACAATAAAATTTAGAGGTTCCAGAGGGAGCTCCTGCCCAAAATGAGGCCTGTTTATTAGTGTATACAATAGTAACTTTCATGGGAATTGAAGACGGCATCCTCTTTTCCTTGACAGTCTGATAGTCTGTCTGTCAGGTAGGGTTGCCAATCCCCAGGTGGAGGCAGGGGATCCCCTGGTTTGGAGACCCTCCCCCCGCTTCAGGGTCGTCAGAAAGCGGGGGGAGGGGAGAGAAATGTCTGCTGGGAACTCTGTTATTCCCTATGGAGATTTATTCCCATAGAAAATCATGGAGAATTGATCTGCGGGTATCTGGGGCTCTGGGGGGGCTGTTGTTTGGGGTAGAGGCACCAAATTTTCAGTATAGCATCTAGTGCCTCTCCCCAAAATACCCCCAAAGTTTAAAAAAAGATTGGACCAGGGGGTCCAATTCTATAAGCCCCAAAAGAAGGTGCCGCTATCCTTCATTATTTCCTACGGAAGGAAGGCATTGAAAAGGTGTGCCGTCCCTTTACATGTGATGGCCAGAACTCCCTTTGGAGTTCAATTATGCTTGTCACAGCCTTGATCTTGGCTCCACCCCTAATGTCTCCTGGCTCCACCCCCAGAGTCCCCAGATATTTCTTGAATTGGACTTGGCAACCCTACTGTCAGGTCACTAGGCTATATTTGAACCACGCTGAAGACTCAAGTGAAATGGAGTGTTGTTGACATGTTAGACTAGGAGATCAGGACCCAAATCCATACTCTGGCATATATTTTACCAGATGATCTTGGGCCAGTCACTCTTGCTTATTGTAATCTGTTTTCCCAGATATGTTCTCCTGTATAGTACATTTTACTGTGATATTTGTGCCATTTACTTAGTTCCTCTTCTTCAAAATCATGAGGGACAATCTGATGGTGGTAAGACTCTCTTCCTATTGTCCACTTATAGGAAAGGAAAGGTCCCCTGTGCAAGCACCAGTCATTTCCGACTCTGGGGTGACATTGCTTTCACAACGTTTTCACGGCAGACTTTTTACAGGGTGGTTTGCCATTGCCTTCCCTGGTCTTTTTACACTTTCCCCCCAGCAAGCTGGGTACTCATTTTACCGACCTCGGAAGGATGGAAGGCTGAGTCAACCTTGGGCCGGCTACCTGAATCCAGCTTCCGCCAGAATCGAACTCAGGTCGTGAGCAAAGAGTTCAGACCACAGTACTGCAGTACTGCTGCTTTACCACTCTGCGCCACGAGGCCGCTTTTTATTAGTGTTTTCCCTGATAATAACTAATAACCCTGAGATTATTGAGACTGTGGCTAAATATCTGTGCTGTGCTTCTAAGAGGAGAGGAATGTTTTAAATGTTGGGGTAATATATGTTTTCTCCCTTGCTAATTGTGCACATCTATGCTGTTATGCCAATAAAGGTTGTTGTTGTTGTCATTGTAACCTACCTCTCAGAGTTATTGTGAGGATAAGGTTAGTGGAAACTATTTAAGATGCCACAAATGCTTTTGAGTAAATAGAGGGAGAAAGAGATGTAAGTATTGTTGTTATTACCTGGCTTTAAGATATAAGGTAGATTAACAATGCAGTCAAAGGGAGAATTTCTTTATAACAAAGCAGCCTTAAAAGAAATGGGCACTGTTCACTTTTTGAACACATAAGTGAATTCAACAGGGCTGTCAAATAATAAAAACTTGCTACGGAATTTGTGTTGGATCCAGTGGAGGATTTCCCTGTGCACTCAGTGCCATTGTACAAGCAAAAATATAATAAAGGACTGTGCAGACTGTGCTAGCAGCTTATATTTTTCTGTGTACCTTACTTGTAAAAAAAAAAATGCTTCATTGCTTTAAAATGCAGGGTTCCCAGTGCAGAAAGTTATCAGTTGGAAATCCAAATTAAGTGCAATTCCACTCCTGGGAAGCAATAATGCTACATCTACTGCAGTAACTTCAATTACTTGCACAGTGTCCTGCACAAGCAGAAATGCAAATTGGGGTGCGACAAGTTGAACAGTGTAAGCTGCCAGCACGGTCTGCACAGTCCTTTATTATATTTTTGCTTGTGCAAATCTTCCACTGGACCCAACACAAGTTCCTTAGCAAGTTTTTCTTTCCATTACCATATTCCCCTAGGTCCAGTAATGTGTATACTTTTCTTTTTATATGTAAGGAGTATCTAGAACAGTTCTATGAGCTAGAACATGAACCAAAGCTACAAGCCTGGAAAAGCAGGAATTCTTTAGAGGACAAAATCCAACAAATGCAAGAATTTTTCCAGCTGAATGTGACGGGAAAGGCAGATGCTGACACACTAGCTGTTATGCAGCAACCAAGATGTGGTATGCCAGATATCGCTAGCTTTGTTTTGGCTCTTCCTGGATGGAGTAAAACCAAGCTTACATACAGGTAAATCATCTGATGCCAAATGAAATGTGATTTCGAATCAGGGTGTACTGCTTAAGATATATACGGAGTGGGTTTCAAAGATTGCCCAGAAACATTTCCTTCCTGCTTGTTCATCTGCATGACTATAACACAACCTGTGGAATTAATAGTCATTGTGAGAATGAAGCTCTGGATGAATCTGGGTAAAGCAGGAGCCTGAATGATGGATACTTTGAGTATCCATGATTTCTGGATACAGGCACGGAATTTAATTCCTAGCATGGGATTTAAGAACCTGAATATTCCAGCTTTCCAAGAGAAATGAAGAAAGTTTCAATGAGGAATTCAGTTGTCTGTTATAGAGATACATTGGAAAACAAATCCTAGGGTATCTATTAAATCAACAAGAGGCTGAGTCATAAGAACATAAGAGAAGCCATGTTGGATCAGGCCAATGGCCCATCCAGTCCAACACTCTGCATCACACACTGTGGCTAATAGCCACTGATGGACCTTTGCTCCATATTTTTATCTAACCCCCTCTTGAAGCTGGCTATGCTTGTAGGCACCACCTCCTGTGCCAGTGCATTCCACACGTTAATCACCCTTTGGGTGAAGAAGTACCTCCTTTTATCTGTTCTAACCCAACTGCTCAGCAATTTCATTGAATGCCCACAAGTTCTTGTATTGTGAGTCTTGGGAAGGGTCCAAAGATCAGGGGCAGAGCATTTGCTTGACATGAGAAGATCCCATGTTCAGTCCCCAGCATCTCCAGCTAAAAGGATCAGGTGACAGGTGGTGTGAAAGGCTATTCTCTACCTGAGACTAGGGGTGTGCAAAAAAAAAAAATTCGGAATTAATCAGATTCAGAAATATACGGGGCCAAAATATTTGGAATACCATATATTTCTGAATACCGGTATGGAGATATATGGCTATTTCCAAATATATGGCCCGATTATACCCTATGGGCCATTTAAATCAATGGCAAAATAGGGTATATCAGAGGCCGCCTGGAGGGGAGAGGGTTTGAGGGAGAGCCCCCAAATTTGCAGGGGACCTGCAGGGGACTCTCACCTACGAACCCCCCAAGTCCCAAAAAGATTGGGCCAGGGGTTCCCATTCCAGGGGAATCCAAAGAGGGTGCCCCTATCCCACTATTATACCCTATGGGCCATTGAACTCAATGGCAACATAGGGCATAATCAAAGGCTACTGGGGAGCAGGGGGTTTGAGGGAGAGCCCCCAAAACTACATGGAACCCTCAGACTCCAAAATAGCTCTATAAAAACATGAAAGTGACCCACCCCAAACAGCCCACACACCAACCCCCTCACACCAACCCGAGATAATTAAAAAAAAACCGTCACAGAAAGAAACTTAACTTTTAACACACACACACACACACACACAAAAAAACAGAACCAGGAAAAGGGACGACAGGACAGGATGCAAAACCAACAGCAACAGATCCAAACAAATCCAAGAAAAGGCCAACAAACTCAACTGTTAAAAAAATGAACTTTTTAACAATAAAAAACCTCAAACCAAATCAGTCAACACCCCCCCCCCACCCCCGCAGGAAAAGGGACAACAGAACAGGATGCAAGACCAACAAGAACAGATCCAAACAAATCCAACTGAGAAAAGGCCAACAAACTCAACTTTTAAAAACTGAACTTTTTAACAATAAAAATTAGGCCAAACAGCACCCCCCCCCACCAAGAACCAGAAGAGAAAAGGAACAACAGCAGCACAACACAGCAGCAACAAATCAAACGCAGAATCCTTTTAAAACAGTAAAAAAACCTTGACTTTTAACAATACAGGAACTTAACCAACCCCTCCCCACCAAAAGAAACTTCACCCTAACCCCAAGAAATCCAAGCCACTCAAATCAGGAAAAGTAAAAGGACACTGCACTTTTAAAAGTCCTCTCACTAAAGTTAGATATAGGCAAATTGGCAAAAAACCCCACCCCAGGCCCCCACCCCCAGCAGAACCCCCTAACCCCAAATAAACTACCCACCCAAATCTGGATAAGTAAAGGGATTCTGAGTCTTAAAAAGTCCTTTTACTTTTATCCTAACTAAAATAAAAACAAGAACCCCAAGACTGTCTTACCTTAGATGTCTTCTCCAGGCAGGTCAGACAAGGCTGAGAGAGAGCAGCAGCAGCTGAGGCCAAGGGCCTGCGCAGCACAATCTCTCTCTCACGCCAACACCAACACAGCAGCAATGGAAGGCAGACTCCTTAAAAAGGTTCTCTGGCCCTACACAGAGCGGGTTCAAAAGATGGGTAACATCTGTTGCATACATGTGCTTCCCGTTGTGCTGAAATGGAGTCTTGGCACTGCTGGAAGATAGCTGGTATTAGCCTCCCAAAGTGGATTCTATGGTCAAGGCTGAAAACCACATGGCCTGGATAGCTCCTAAAGGTGCACTTTCTTCCACTCCAAGATAGAGATGGCGTTCACCCGAAGCGGCTGGAAGCCATCCGATCTCCTTGCTGGCGCTCTTCCAGGGACACGGAGCCCTGCTTTAGCATTGTGGCTGTTAGTACTCATATGTCCTTTCCAGTCTGGTAGGCAAACCCACGTCCTTCTGGCAGATGTGTGAGAGCTCAGTCTCCAGGCACTCTGGCAACCAGACGGGTGACTACGATGTTCTGGAAATTAGGGGTATTTCCTTACACCAGCCATCACATGAAGGTTGTGGCTAGTATGCGAAATACTGAATGTAACCACAATAACATTCTATGTATAATAAATCTCATGTTTTACCCTATGGTGTGCATAAATCTTACTAAATAAGTATTAAGAAATATTAGTGGTCAACAACAAAGCAATCAAATGGTAACCCTGTGTACATACTACTAACACTGCAGAAATCCATACCTATTAACACTGCAGAGGTCCATTAGTGGCTATTAGCCACAAGGTAGATGGAACTCTGTCTGGAGCACATGATGCTCTTTATTCTTGGTGCTTGGGGGGCAGCAGTAGGGGAGCTTCTAGTGTCCTGGCCCCACTTATGGCACCTGGGTTTTTGGCCACTGTGTGGCAGAGTGTTGGACTGGATGGGCTATTGGCCTGATCCAACATGGCTTCTCTTACGTTCTTACGCAGAAAATATTCTATAAAGTTAAAGGGGTATAACCATAAGAACAACAAATACAAGTGCTAAATGCATGCAATAAATTCTCCAAGCCCTCAAGATTTAAAACAGAATGACATTCAATGTCCAAATATCCGCATATCAGAGTTTAAGATTTTTTTAAAAAATAAAGTAACCTTCTACAATGTCCACATGCTACTGAACAACTGGTAGGATGCTGGTAGGTTGTTCAGTATCCCTGGCTCTCAGTCCCTCAGTGATCTCTAATGGAGAATACAAAGCTCAACTCCAACGAACACAGGAGACAAGCATTTTACTTGTAAACAGGGATCGTTTTGTAGAAAAATAGGTGGTGGAGCTCATCCAGGGATTGTTATGCAGCTGCACCTACTATTCAATAGACAAGGAGGTGGAACTCTCAGAAGGAGGTGGAACTTTCAGAAAGGTTCAGGAACTGCGCTCCTGTGAGCTCCCACTGAATCTGAGGCCTGCTTGTAAACTCCCTCAAGCAGGACTCTGAAGAGGCGGCCCAGAAGTATTCTAAATAAATACAATTTGGCCTGAAGATAACAGTGACAGTGATGAAGACTTTACTGCATTTTAATATTCTAGGATCTTGAATTACACACCTGATATGAAAGCAGCTGATGTGGACAGAGCCATTCACAGGGCATTCGATGTCTGGAGCGCTGTGACTCCTCTGACGTTTACGAGGATTCATCAAGGGGCAGCAGACTTGAAGATTGCGTTTGCGACTGGAGGTAGTGTATTCATGCTACAACGGCAGTGAGATTAATTTGCATCCTGGCTTGTTATGACAGTGTCCCTAATTATTCTTTTCCTCAGTCCACGGCCGCTGCCCTAAGCCCTTTGGGGGGGCCCTGCCAGCTCTTGCACATGCTTTCCCCCCAGGCTATCCTTTCCGTGGGAACGTCCACTTCAACGAGGATTACAACTGGGCTGCAGATTCAGATAGTAAGTTGTAAAAAAATCTTTTCTCAAAATGATCGCATGGATTTTTTTAAAAAGACAACAGTATCTTCATTATCTTTATTATCGCACAAAGAAAACATTTTACTGTGCAAAGGCTGCCTCATTCCATTCTGAGACCCTATATTGATTAAGTGAATGATGCTTTTCTGGACAACACATCCTAGAAATTTTAGTCTGGCCCTAATCAATGTTCACCTAGCTCACCGTTTTTTAGCCTCTGACTCACACATTTTTGTCCTAGCTCAAGAAAAATGGCTCCAGAGCAAACTAACCTGTGCTGTAGCTCACAACTTTAATGCCAGTAGTTCACAAAGTAGAATTTTTGTTCACAAGACTCCACAGCTTAGAGGGAACATCGGCCCTAACCTATTTCATTCAGCTCTTTGCCTTCTTGAACACAATGGGGCCTCCATTTAATTCTCATATTCTTGTGTTATGATATACAGATGAAACAAACACAACACATAACCTTTGAATAAAATGACACTTTGAAAGTTAATTTGGATGTATTTTTTTTCCAGCTGAAGTGAATGATGCACCATATCTAATGAGTAAGTAAATAAGCTATTTGGTAAATAATGTATTTAATATTTCCATTTACTATGAATGGGTGTGAAAGCTGGAAAAAAGCTAATGGAAAGAAGTCGATTCATTTGAAATGTGGTGTTGGAGGAAAATTTTACAGATACCATGGACCACCAAAAAGACAAATGAATGGGTTGTAGATCAAATCAAATCTGAACTTTTCCTAGAAGCTAAAATGACTAAACTGAGGCTTTGGTTGCTTTATGAGAAGATAAGACTCACTGGAAAAAGACAATAATGCCCGGAAAAGTTGAAGGCAGCAGGAAAAGAGGAGGAGAAGGAGGAAGAAAGAAGAAGACGATGATGATGATATTGGATTTATATCCTGCCCTATACTCTGAATCTCAGAGTCTCAGAGCTGTCACACTCTCCTTTTCCTTCCCCCCCACAACAGACACCCTGTGAGGTAGATGGGGCTAAGAGAGCTCTTGCAGTAGCTGCCCTTTCAAGGACAACTCCTACGAAAGCTATGGCTGACCCAAGGCCGTTCCAGCAGGTGCATGTGGAAGAGTAGGGAATCAAACCCAGTTCTCCCAGATAAGAGTCTGCGCACTACACCAAACGGTATCTTAATGTCAATATGAGATGGATTGACCCAATCAAGGAAGCCATGGCTCTTGCCAGACCTGACCAAGACTGCTAATGATAGGATATTTCGGAGGTCATTAATTCACAGGGTCTCCATAAGTCAGAAGATGGTACATAACACACACACAAGATATTGTCAAGATATTAACCTGGAAATAAACCCAATGGAATTCCATAATCTCCTTCCTTGGAGGTTTTTAAACAGAGGCTAGATGGCCGTCTGACAGCGATGAAGATCCTGTGAATTTGGGGTAGGTATTTGTGGGTTTCCTGCATTGTGCAGGGGGTTGGACTAGATGACCCTGGATGTCCTTTCCAACTCTATGATTCTATGAATCTACAAGATTTAATTCAGGGGCTTGCTTAGAATCAGGCTACCTGTCTAACTTCTAGATATATATATATATTTTTTCCAGGATTCAACTTGTTCCTTGTTGCTGCTCATGAGATCGGCCATGCTCTTGGGCTTGCACATTCTAATGACCCGCAAGCGCTGATGTTCCCATACTTCAAGTCCACTCTCTCTGTTGATTTCCCTCTCGCCCAAGATGATATTGATGGCATTCAAGCAATCTATGGTAAGAAGAAATAAAGAAGCCCTAAAAAGAAATAGTAACCAAGGTTAAAATCTCCCTCTTATTTTTAGGAATGCTCATGCATCCAGCAGTTCAGCCATGGGTGAGCAGGGAACTGTTAAACAAAACAAAACAGGGTATTTCTTGGTTCATTAGCTGATTGGTGGCTGTTCAGTAGGTTATTAGTGCAGTACAGCACAACCAGCTTTGCATGCATGTACATTCTCATGCAGACCAATTGAGTTTTGCTTTCCCAAGCTGCTGTTTAAATAGACAGATATATCAGTCACAATTAATGTAGATTGGTGCTAAATGAATGCTTGATTTTTACAAGAAAAATTCAACATTCTCCTCTTCCCCACTTTTGTGTCCCTGTTTTGGTTTCTTTGGGGGGGGGGGGGCAGGGGGGTGGAATCATCACTTTCTGTCCAGCGTAAAAATCTGCAGTATACGAGAGTGCCAAACACAAAGCCCTGTAATATTGAATTGACCACTAGAGGGAACAAAAGGAACACACAAATGATTGTCATAGTCAAACAAGTAAATTTTTCTGTTGAACACATTCAACACAAAATTCACAGCATTCAAAACTTATTGTAGGACCTTCACCTCACCCACCAAAGGAGCCAGCTAAACCCACGCTGCCTAAGGCCTGTGACCCTAAGACATCATTTGATGCTGTTACTACACTGAGACAGGAAGTTATGTTCTTAAAGGGCAAGTAAGCAGAATTGAATGTTTGATGATAGTTTTTAATTACCTGCTGGTTTATATTGCTAATTATAACCTAATGTATTTTAACTCAATGTATAATTCAATGAATTTTGTTGTGAGCCGCCCTGAGCCTGCTCCGGCGGGGAGGGTGGGATATAAATAAAATGTGTTGTTGTTGTTGTTGTTGATTATTCCTTTGTTGTTTTGTTGAATTACAATGATTATTTGCTAAGACTTTAAATGAGGTGTAGGCTGCAGGAATTTTTGGAGAAGGGAGTTAGTTGGGATTGTATTGTATATTATATGTTTTAAAGTTGGGTTTTTAAGTCCAAAGAAAAAGTGGTGTATAAATACTTTAATCAATAAATGAACAATATACGTGAAAAGTCTAGGGTTAAATTTTTCTCTCTGCCTGTAATTATAGTAATTCCTATTTTCTCTCCTGTGATCATAGTCTTCCAGAAAGGCACTTGATTATACACCAAACGAGAGAGTTTTTCATCCCAGGGCCAGATGACATTATGGATTGGATCCTGCCAGTTTTTTCACACAATCTCATTTAATCCCCATATTTATTACAGCTCTAATTCCCCTGTGATTTTTGCCTGTGCAAGTCCCTTAATCCTCAATGCGGCATTTTGTTTGATCAACAAAATCACCCCCTCCCCCCACTCTACTCTTTTCCCACCAATAGCAAAGCCACTGTTGCTACTATTTACAGGGGGAAAATACAGATTAAGTTTAAAGAACTCTTTTGCCTTTATTTACACAGAATGAGTCCCAATTAGTCCAGTAATTATGTCACTAAATTCAGGTGGATAGCTGTGTTTGTCTGAAGCAACACAAAGTTTGAGTCCAATGGCACCTTTAAGACCAACACAGTTTTATTCGAGGTGTTGGTTTTTGTGTGCACGCACACAGAAGTTTAGACCTTCAGTAAAACTTTCTTGGTCTTAAAGGTGTCATTGGACTCAAATGAAGTTACTGTTGTATGTAATTATGGAGAGACTGGATTCTACATCCAACCAGTAAAAAATAATAGTTGGCAACCATGCCAAAATCTGTGGACCCCAGTATGATAGACAGACCAATGGGTAAATATTGTATTTGTATATTGTATGCCTGGTTTCCTTCATTCAAGGTGTAAGTTATTATGTGCACGCAATCCACTTCCAATGCATTTTGTGACTGGATTTTGCTGTGCAAAATGGTTAAATCCATTTGTAAACAGTTGCTGAAGTGGATTGAAACTATAAGCAAGTGTAAAAGTGCCTCCAGTAACTCTTATTTGGCTAAAGTTCTTGGCTATTCAAATTAATTATATTACTATTGACCTGTTTCCTGAAACTGGAGTGAAGCTTCTTAAATAGGGGGAAGTCTTCAAACTTTGCTGAGTGGAATTATAGGAATACAAGCCATTCTAAACATCTTCCTGGCCACTCAGGTACATGAGATTCATTGATGTGTTTTACATTGAGCTGGGGATGTATTCATGAACGCCTGATTCAGCATATATGACCCTGATACAGTTCCTCTGTAATTGTAATAACTGCCTGTTTGTTAGTTTTTAAATTAATGACAATTTAAATTGTAATGCAAATAATAATGCATTAATTTCAGGCACTACTGGAGAGTATATCCTAGTCTCTCTGAGGTTAATTATGAATTAATTTCGACCTTTTGGCCTTCTCTACCATCTGGCATCCAAGCAGCTTATGAAAACATGAATGATCAAGTTCTCTTTTTCAAAGGTCAGCCATCTTGAAATTCTCAATGGGTTGCCAGGTCCTGCCTGGCTGCCAGCTGGGGAAGGGGGTAGCATTGCCAGTTCCAGGTTAGGAAATTCCTGGAGATTTGGGGGTGGAGCCTAGGGAAAATTGAGACCTTAGGGGGTACAATTGAATTGCAGATTTTTACCCCGCCCTTCTCTCTGAATCAGAGACTCAGAGCGGCTTACAATCTCCTGTATCTTCTCCCCTCACAACAGTCACCCTGTGAGGTGGGTGGGGCTGAGAGGGCTCTCACAGCAGCTGCCCTTTCAAGGACAACCTCTGCCAGAGCTATGGCTGACCCAAGGCCATTCCAGCAGGTGCAAGTGGAGGAGTGGGGAATCAAACCCGGTTCTCCCAGATAAGAGTCTGCACACTTAACCACTACACCAAACTGGTCCACTCTCCAGAGCATCTATTGTCTCTAGGAGATCTCTGTATTCTGGATATGAGCTGTAATTCTAAACTAAACTGTATTTAGGAAGATTGGGAGTTCCTCAGAAACTTATTGGTGTCCTTCAGTGAGAAGATCAGAAATGAAGACATATTCCTGAGTAGGGCTGCCAAGTCCAATTTAAGAAATATCTGGGGACTTTGGGGGTGGAGCCAGGAGACATTAGGAGTGGAGCCAAAATCAAGGTTGTGACAAGCATAATTGAACTCCAAAGGGAGTTCTGGCCATCACATTTAAAGGGATCAAACACCTTTTCAGTGCCTTCCTTCCATAGGAAATAATGAAGGATAGGGGCACCTTCTTTTGGGGCTCATAGAATTGGACCCCCTGGTCCCATCATTTTGAAACTTGGGGGATATTTTGGAGAGAGGCACTAGATGCTGTACTGAGGTGCCTCTACCTCAAAAAACACCCCCCCCCCAGAGCCCCAGATACCAGCAGATCAATTTTCCATTATTTTATTATGGGAATAAATCTCCATAGGAAATAATAGAATTCCCAGCAGACATTTCCCTCCACTCCCCCCGCTTTCTGATGAGCCTGAAGCGGGGGGAGGGCCTCCAAACCGGGGGATCCCCTGCCCCCACCTGGGGATTGGCAACCCTATTCCTGAGACCGCTTCCAGCATCACTACAGACATTCCCCTACAATGTATAGCTGGGCATGTATTAGGGATACTCTTGGGTGACAGATTTCCAACAGGATTGAGTGTATAGCCGCTAGAACTTGTCCCAGATTCCTCTGCAATGTATTATGGCTTTGTTGCAGATTTCTGAAAGTTCCTCAGCAGACTAACTAGTGTGGAAAGTAGGTATTTAAAGGCTCCACTCTGAATCTCACTTTTCTCCCTGATTTCACATTTCCTTTCACATTATTCTCCCCTCTTCTTCTGGATTAGTTTAATGTCCAGCACAATAAAGCAATCTACTGATGCACTGCCTGTTAGATAAACTGAAGCTTGCTTTCACAAAACCATTTCTTCCCTTTGAACAGATAATCGCTTCTGGGTTCTAAGTGGCTTACAGATGGAGCCTGGCTACCCCAAAACCATTAACCATTTGGGTTTCCCACAAAGCATTAAGAAAATTGATGCTGCTGCTTTTGATAAGAATACTGGGAAAACGTATTTCTTTGTTGGTAACCAGTACTGGAGGTAAGGTCTCTGGGAAATGTCATTTTGCAAGAGCACAAAGGCAGTTTGCAAAAACATGCTGATATTGGACTAAGAACTGGCCCGAAATGGTGAATCGCTTGCACAAGTTACCATATAAGCATGGTGATGAGGAAGGGGGACAGGAATCTACTGAACCTTATGGAGTTCTACTGTGTACATCCCATGCCTTGCACAGGGATGGTGCTGTGATCGTGATCGGAGAAGCTTTGACAAACGTATACATGCAGGGCTTTTTTTGTAGCAGGAACTCCTTTGCATATTAGGCCATTCACCCCTGATGGAGCCAATACTCCAAGAGCTTACAGAGCTCTTAGTACAGGGCTTACTGTAAGCTCCAGGAAGATTGGCTCCATCAGGGGTGAACGGCCTAATATGCAAAGGAGTTCCTGCTACAAAAAAAGTCCTGTATAGATGTATCCTACCACTTGTTCAGCCAAGTTTTAGTTTTTTTTCCAACCAAAGAAGACTCTAAGTTCATTGGCTCTTCTACTGGAGGAACAGATACCTAAGATGGGGGAAAACTGCATTTGAGCCAAATGGCTCTTTAAAAACTAGCAAAATTCATTTCAGCATAAGCTTTGTGAGTCAGGGATCTCTTCTTAAAATGACTGAAGTGTTCAGCCACTGGGCCTAATTTTATGTCTTTTTTTTTCAATGGGAGGCTTACATTCCATAACCTAAAACTAAGGAGTTTCCATTTCCAAAATGAATGTCACTACCAGCTGCACTTAAAAGTAATTCTCATAGCTTTGATTTGCATTGGCGTGATGTAACGGAATGGCTTTTTTGAAATGTGGATTTTTAGATGTGTTAGTGCAGTTTCCGCATGTGTGAATGTGGAGGCATGAGTTTCAAAATCCTGCATGCTAGCTCACAATGCAATATACTGATAGTATTATACACACTATTGTCCTGATAGCTACATAGTTCCAAAAATTCCTGTGATGTCTGCAAGAACAAAGCAGAAAAGATGCTCTTTGTCAAAGCTGGAATCCCCCCAAATGTCATAAGATGTATCTTCCATTGAAAGTGTTTAGGACTATGGGCTGATCTCACAACTTTAGAAGTTTCTGCAGATTCAGTATCTGATAGAAATGAATTTGACTCATCACTTTATGTCATCCAGGTATGATGAAAACAGTCGATCCATGGACGGGGGGTATCCAAGAAAGACAAGAGATGATTTTCCTGGGATTGGCCCCAAAGTTGATGCTGCTTTTCAGCACAATGGTGAGGGCAAATGGAATTTTCTATGTAAACCTACACTTGACAGGGATTTGAAGCATGGAATCACATGCTCATTCCTACCTACCCTAGCTCACAGCAGCTTGGTTATTGCTTGGTAGTGAAATCCGTGTCTTCTGAAAAGCTCCAATGTATGATAGGCTTTAACCAGTGTTCCCTCTAAGGTGAGTTAGTGTGAGGTAGCTCACAGATTTTTAGCCTCCAGCTCACACATTTTTGTCATAGCTCAGGAAGGATGACCCCAGAGCACACTAATTTATGCAGTAGCTCATAACTTTAATGGCAGTAGCTCACAAAGTAGAATTTTTGCTCACAAGACTCTGCAGCTTAGAGGAAACGTTGGCTTTAACCCGAGTAGAATCAAAATAATTAGGATGGGACTCCGTCACATGGTAGGTGCAAAAGTGGTTACTAAAGGAAGGGCAAAAAATGGAATTGCCAATCCATCAATATTCTTCTTTGTTGGAACAATCTAGAGATCAGCTTTGGATTGTTACGGCTCTGTTTATATAATAATGGGAAATGTGCAGCCCTCCAATATCTATTATTGCTCTGATCAGTCCAGCTCTCTGTAAGCTCCAGAGTATAAACAGGTGGTCAGACAGAGATATAGGAGCTGTGCATGACTTTTTCCTCTTTTAGATTTCCCCAGCATTCAGTTGTGTAGACATCCAAGGAAGAAGAAGTGGTGGGCAGTGGCACAGGACAGGACTTTTGCTGCAGTCCTATTTTCTTTCAGCAAGACCCACTATGGGATTTGCTTCTGAGAGAACCAGTTTGGTGTAGTGGTTAAGTGCGTGGACTCTTATCTGGGAGAACCAGGTTTGATTCCCCACTCCTCCACTTGCACCTGCTGGAATGGCCTTGGGTCAGCCATAGCTCTTGCAGGAGTTGTCCTTGAAAGGGCAGCTGCTGTAAAAGCTCTCTAAGCCCCATCTACCTCACAAGGTGTCTGTTGTGGGTGGGAGAAGTTAAAGGAGATCGTGAGCTGCTCTGAGACTCTGAGAGTCAGAGTATAGGGCAGGATATAAATCCAATATCTTCTTCTTCTTCTGAGTAGATCAGCTTAGTGGGGGGGGAGGGGCGGGTTGCAGCAGGAACTCCTTTCCATATTGACCACATACCCCTGATGTAGCCAATCCTCCAAGAGCTTGCAGTAGGTCCTGCAAGCTCTCGGAAGATTGGCTACATCAGGGCCCAATATTCAAAGGAGTTGCTGGTACAAAAAAAGCCCTGCCGCTTAGACTTGCTCCCTCTGTTAAGTCCTGTTGTGGGGAGTATATGTTGTCGGGGGAGAAGATATAGGAGATGGTAAGCCGCTCTGAGTCTCTGATTCAGAGAGAAGGGCGGGGTATAAATCTGCAATTATTATTCTTCTTCTTCTTTGGCAACCTGTCCATGCAAATGGACATTTGTTTATACCCTGCTTTTCTTCCAGTGGAAACTCAGAATGGTTTACAATAAACAATACAAACAATACAAACAGATAAACGGAGGCAGGGTCGGTGCATGGGAGTCAGCAACCTAGGCATAGGGTGCCAGCTCCCAGCAGGGACAGAAAGCAGGCACCCCCTCCCCACTCGCACTGTCCCTGAGCCTTCAACTGGGCTCTGAGGGGTCGGAGAAGCTCTCTCGGCCCCTCAGCACCCAGAAAGAACAGTACTTCCCATCCTCAGTGCCCTCCGAACTCGGAAAGTGCCAGGGAGGGGAGGTGCTACATGTTCTTTCTGGAAGCTGAGGAGTCAGAGAAACTCTCCCAGCCCCTCAGTTCCCAGAAAGAATGGTGATCCCCATCCTTGGTGCCCTCCAAGTGCCGCATGTTCTTTCTGGGGACTAAGGGGTCAGAGGAACTCTTTTGGCCCCTTAGCATCTAGAAAGAATGGTGCTTCCCAAACTTGGAGAGTGCTGGGGAGGAGAAGGACTGAGTGCCTGGAATGGGGGGGTGGGGTCACGTGTTGCGTCTGGGTCTGACAGGAGGAAGAGCTCAAAGGCTTCAAAAAAGCAAAGCAGGTCCTCTTCTCTCTCCTTCTGCTTGTGGATCTTCTCACCACTGCCATGGTGCAACCCTTAGGCTGATAAAGACAAACATCCTTTAGCTCTTACCTTTGAGCTCATACTTCTGGGCATGGCCAGGCCTCAAATAGCTGCAACAGAGAAGAAACATGCTTAGCTAGATGTTCTTCAACTGCTTCTAGCCAGCTAGCAGGATCTTCTGTACTTCCTCCCTTGACAGCATTGGAAACTGGATCTTACCTAAATAAGCTCCTGATTGAAAGGATTCCCAAAAGTAAGAACAACTCAGGAACATTTCTTGTCCTGTTGACAGCGATCCTTGATATAAATAATTTTTTCTTTATTTCTAGGATTCTTCTATTTTTTCCATAAGTCAAAGCAGTGGGAGTTTGACCTAAATGACAAACGAGTGACACGTGTAATGAAGAGCAACAGCTGGCTTAATTGTTAGCATTAAACAACTCAGTATTTAATTAGCAAATAAAAGTTTCCAAAGTGTATGTTTTCGGGGCGCCTATCTAATGTATTGCAGCTGCAAAGCAAAATGCTTTTAAAAATGCAATTATCTGTAATTACTTTTAATGTTCAGAATAAAATGGGTTTGTATCCAACCAGTTTCTTCACTCCCTGTTGCTCAGTTCCTCTACTTACTACAATATAACCATTTGAGTGGCACTTCCTTTCTCTTTCATCAGCAAAAAGGCGGATTGGACTACCCCATATAGACGATGAATGCCACACAGTGTGCCACCTATATGCAAGGTAGAGAACTCGACATACTCAGGGGACTCCCCAGGAATTCTCAAAAACATGAGTGACAGTTAACAAGGAGGATAAAAAGAAATTGTACCCTTATAAGGCCAATGCTGCCACTAGGCAAACTAGGTGATTGCCTAGAGTGTTGGCTTTCTGGGGCATCAAATTGGAGGGGCCCCCCCATGTGACTTTTCATTTTCCCCACAATTCATCTGTTTTTGAAAATGGGTTGTCAGTGGGGTGGGGGGTGCCAGAAGTTATTTTATTTATTTATCTCCATTTGTATTCTGCCCTCCCTGTGAACAGAGAGAGGTCACTGGTAAATGAATAAACACACAACCACAAATGATTATAGTGACCAACAATAAAGAACTACTAATAGTAATACAATAATGTGATAATGGTGAGAATACACAAATACATAGAGACATAGGGCGTTTTCGCACAGAGCTTACCTCAGAGCGACGTCCCTCTTCACCGCGCAGCGTCTGCACGGATTTCCCACCAACTGCTCCGCATAACCAGGAAGTGCCGGACCTTTTGCGTCGCAGATGTAAACCGCTAAAAACCAGTTTACGTTAGCAACGCAAAAGCCGCGGCTCTTCCTGGTTATGCGGAGCAGTTGGTGGGAAATCCGCACAGACGCTGCGCAGTGAAGAGGGACGTTGCTCCGAGGTAAGCTCTGTGGGAAAACGCCCATTGACAAAACTCTCAAAGAGTGCATTCATGGAAGATAGTAGAGCACCAAAATACAGGAAGTCAACTTGTAGCTCTTGCTTCGACAAATCTTCAAGCAATGGAAAGCTCGACTCCATTTCCTTTCAAATCAAATAATCCATGAACCACAATTCATACAGCTTCACAGTTCATCAGTATCAACAACCTCTTCCATATAACACGAAAGTAATCTCACAATGTTTCATCACAGGACATATAATCTCAACTAACTTCAAACAGGCATCAGCTCAGAAATGGCTCAAGTTAGCCTTCCCTAGAAAGCCAGCTAGCTCTTATCTGTGCCATTAACTTATGTAAGCTGCTTTGAAACCGGTGCTCCAGGAGACAAGCAGCGCATAAATATGCTGAATGAACCCAAAAAAATGCTGATGAGAATTTAAAATGTTCCAGAGGGGATGCAATGCTGAGAGTTTCTGGGTATCATTTAAATGGAAAGAAGGAAGAGGAAATCTTTGGTGGTGGATGGGGATTTCCTTTCTTTTTTTTTCTGCCGTCAAATTGCAGCTGATTTATGAGGACCCCATACAGTTTTCAACAGGGCCATAGCCAGGATTTCATGTTTGGTGGGGCCCTCAGCAGTATTTGTTGTTTGGGGAGGGCCAGGGGGCCACCCAGTTTGGCCCTAAACACTTTCCCTGCTTCTCAAGTAAAGTGACGCCCCCCCCCCCCAATTTGTCTAACTCAGTAAACCTTCCAGAGGGATCCAGCTGCAAGTAGGCTCCCCCTTCCCGCCAATCTGGAGCCCATACAGTAACAATGCTGCACTTGCTCAGAGCAGTGTCGAGTGTGGGTAGGCAAAGAGGGACGATTGGAGGCCCTCAAATGGAGGGGCCATACAGATGGAATGGGGGGTTGAATGGAGTGGCCTGGTCCCACCTGGGCCCCACTGTAGTTACAGGTCTGTTTTTCAAGGCAGGAGACATCCAGAGGTGGTTTGCCATTGCCTGCCTCCCTATCAGAACCCTGGTATTCCTTAATGGTCTCCCCTCCAAATACTATCCAGGGGTGACCCTACATAGCTCCTGAGATCTGCTGAGGTCGAGCTAGCATGGGCTATCCAGGTCAGGGCATATTTTCATATTGCCTCATTGCATATTCCTTGCAGACCCTCAGGTTGTACATAAGAACATAAGAGAAGCCATGTTGGATCAGGCCAGTGGACCATCCAGTCCAACACTCTGTGTCACACAGTGGCCAAAAAAACCAGGTTCCATCTGGAGGTCCATCAGTGGGAACAGGACACAAGAAGTCCTCACACTGTTGCCCTTCCCAAGCATCAAGAATACAGAGCATCACTGCCCCAGACAGAGAGTTTCAACAATACGCTGTGGCTAATAGCCACTGATGGACCTCTGCTCCATATATTTATCCAATTCCCTCTTGAAGCTGGCTATGCTTGTACATATAAAAAAAAAATCAAACTAGAGCTAAGATTTTCAGCCAGGCAGTGATGGGAAGAGGAGAAGAAGAAGACAACGACGTTGGATTTGTATCCTGCCCTCCACTCTGTCTGAACCTCAGAGTCTCAGAGCGACTCACAATCTCCTTTATCTTCCTCCCCCACAAAAGACACACTGTGAGGTGGGTGGGGCTGAGAGGACTCTCACAGCAGCTGCCCTTTCAAGGACAACCACGGCCAGAGCTATGGCTGACCCAAGGCCATTCAAGCAGGTGCAAGTGGAGGAGTGGGGAATCAAACCCGGTTCTCCCAGATAACAGTCAACACAGTTAACCACTACACCAAACTGGCTCTCCAGAGACTCTCCACTGTGTGACACAGTGTTGAACTGGATGGGCCATTGTCCTGTTCCAACATGGCTTTTCTTATGTTCTTATGTAGATATAGTAAAGTCCAGTGACTGAGGTCTCAGTGAGGGTTCAGGGAACTGAGTCATGTGCCACTGCAGAAGGTTAATAGCAGGCATACCTGGTCTAACCATACATCTATGTGTCTTCTCTGAAATGTGAGGGAGCCTCAAATGTGATGTAAAAGGGACCTAGAGGGAATCTTTGTATGCTCATGGTGGTTCTCAGCAACCCCATGATGTTGAGTGTCCTTTTGCAACTGCTCTGATATGTTAACTGAATGCTCCTGAAAGAACATTTGCGATAAAACCTGTTCACAATTAGTATGGGGTTGTTCAGGGGAGGAGAGAGAGCTAACACAACTCTGCTTTCAATGAAAAACAATGGATGAAGAAACACCTTGTGTGTTACACATGAAGTACAGATTACATACAATGCATAATATGAAATATTGCCAGGTGGGGTAAAAGAAGTAAAGAAAGGGGAAGAAGGAAAAGTGCTTCGGAAGTCATATTAGAGAGGAGGTAGAGAACAAGGGGAAAGAGAGAGGAACAGATGAGAACCATCACAGCCAAAAGAGCTTACAGGGTTCTTCATATAGGGCATACTGTAAGCTCCAGGAGTATTGGCTACATCAGGGGTGTGTGGCCTAATATGCAAAGGAGTTCCTACTACAAAAAAAGCCCTGCTTCTGCCAAAGAGTTGTTGCCCATTGGACTATGAGAATGCACAGGCGTATTGCAGAAAAAAAGAGGTCCAAACCTAGACATTTCCAGCTAGAATGTTCTCCAATAACAGATGGTATTTGGAAATACTGTTTCTGTTCCAGAGCAGTCTGTGTGTTTGATTAGCCAAATACATCCTATGTTTCAGTGAAAGATGATCTCTGCACTTGGTGTCTGCTTTGTATGACTCAAGGTGCCCCCAGATTGATGAAGGAAATGCCTCAAATAAGCATTTGGTGCACTTGAAGAGCCAAGTTTGGTGTAGTGGTTAAGAGTGGGGGACTCTAATCCTGAGAACTGGATTTGATTCCCCATTCCTCCACATGCAGCTGCTTGGTGACTTTGGGTCAGTCACAGTTCTTTCAGAGCTGTTCTCTCAGCCCCACCTACCTCACAGGGTGTCTGTTGTGGGAAGAGAAAGGGAAGGAAGTTGTAAGCCTCTCTGAGACTCCAAGTAAAGGGCGGGGTATACTATTCTTCCTCTTCCTCTTCCTCCTCCTATGTCCACCACGAAGGCTGGACATGCTTTCTGCAATCTCTCTCCATCCTAGTTTAGATAGCTAGCTTACTCTGCCTTTCCTACCTAGTATGGAATTCTCTCACAATAAAGCAGGGTTTTTTTCGAGACATCAGCAGGTATAGTACCATAAAGTCCACCCTCCAAAGCAGCCATGTTCTCTAGGGGAACTGATCTCTGTCATCTGGAAGTCAGTTGCCATTCCACGATATCTCCAGGCCCCACCTGGAGGTTAGCAACCATACTTTTAAAATATTTCTACCATTAGCTAGATGAAGTGCATTTTTATTAAGCAGATAAACTACTCAGCGTGGGTAACTAAGCCGTAGGTGAAATGGCCAAAACTTGAGCTTCCACTGATATTGCCTTTGGGTATCCATATGATAAGTCTGATCAAAAAGGTCTCACTGCCCTATTGCTTGAGGTTACATCTTTAGAGCGTGTACTGCCTTGTAATACAAAAGTGTTGGTACTGAACTGATTACAATAAAGAAAACTTTATTTGTAGAACTAATAAACAGGATAGAGAGGAGATAAAACTAGCTGCCTAGCTAGGTGAGACTTCAAGAAGAAAAGCCTGCAGACAGACAAGGGGAAGCCCCATTAGAAAGAAGATCCTCCCCATCGGTCCTGCCTAGCTAGAACTTGCTGCCCCCTGCAGGATCTTCTTTGTACACAAGACATTAACAAAAACGTCACTGGACCTACAGGCATATATAACAAGGGATATTAAAAGCAAAGAGACTCGTCAAGTAGACATCATAATTACTTATCCTGCCAAACAGCAATAGTTACACACACACATCCAATGTATCCTCATTTTAGCTAGTTCTAACTAGCTTCTGCTGAATTCCAAAGTCTCTCTCTCATTCTCTCCTTTTCACCCTCAAATTTAGAGTACTTTATTTATTTATTTATTTATTACTTTACATTTATATCCCGCCCTCTCCGCAAGCGGACTCAGGGCGGCTTACAATATCATAAAAACAATCAATTCCATAAAACATATAAAAACATAGTTCACTTATCAATTTAAAACTATTTGCGCTGTCTCAATCCAGTCTGGCGGTATTGGGTTCTGACTATGATCGCCAGCTTCTGTAGGATGTCCGGTGGCAGCCCATTTTCAGTCAACCAGAAAAGCTTGTCTAAACAGTTCGGTCTTACAGGCCCTGCGGAACGCCGACAAATCCCGCAGGGCCCTTATAGCTTCTGGGAGGGTGTTCCAAAGTTCTGGTGCTGCCACCGAGAAAGCCCTGGATCTTGTTACGCATAGCCTGGCTTCTTTTGGGCCAGGGGCAGACAGCAGGGGCCAGGGGCAGGAGCAATGTCACTCTGTCCCTATACCAGTTTATTATTGGTGAACTATTCCAGAAGCTGGAGAGAGTTACCTAGGACTATTAAACCTTTCAAGAACCACAGTCTGCATATATATAGAATCATAGAGCTGGAAAGGACCTCCAGGGTCATCTAGCCCAACCCCCTGCACAATGCAGGAAACTCACAAATCCCTCCCCCTAAATTCACAGGAACTTCATTGCTGGTCATATAACCTTCTCAATGTCAATATAACCTTCTCAGTGCAGAATATTCAACAGGCAAAGTTGTCAATATATTTTTCTTTTATTTTCTTCATCTTTGCATCCTACCCAGCAGAATCTGCAACAATTTAGTATACAAAAATACTACATAAAACAGCCGCAATTTTGATTATTTTTGTCAGTCGGCAAAGCAACAAGCTTACATCATCTTCCCAAACAGGGTTTGCCTCCAGCTGTGCCTAGATCAATGTCTGCCACCTAGTGGACTAATTTATTTCAACCGTTCCACTATTCCCAAATCACAGGAAGAAAGTAGACTCCTTTGAAATGCAATGTTGGAAGAGTTTTTTTGATACTATGGACCCCCAAAAAGACAAATAAGTGGGTTCTAGGCCGAGTCAAGTCTGAACTCTTCCTAGTAGCTAAAATGACTGAATTGAGACTGCTGTACTTTGGTCACATTATGAGAAGACAAGAGTCACTGGAAAAGACAATAGTGCTAGGAAAAGAAGGCGGCAGCGGGAAAAGAGGAAAACCCAACATTAGATGGGTTAACTCTATCAAGGAAGTCCTCAGTTTTCAAGAGCAGAGCATAGGACGTTTTGGTTATGATAGGACCATTTGGAGGACATTAACTCAAGAGTTTCCAGGGCTTTTTTGTAACAGGAACTCCTTTGCATATTAAGCCACACACCCAGGGCTGGCCCGACACCCTGGGGCACCCTAGGCAGACTTGCTGCCTGGCGCCCTCCCAAAGCGCCTGTCGCGGTTCCCCCCCCATAGCTCCACGCCCCCTCCCCACCGCGCCCCCTCCCTCCCTTTTCCAAGTGTTGCTATAATGCCACATTCCGGTGATCTAACCCCCCCCGCCGGCGATGACTGCGCCGCGGGGCCTTGCTTGCACTCTGTCCGGTGGACCGGCGGCCTGAAAGGGCGACCTTGCTGTTGCTGACTCCTCCCCTCCCACTTCCTGGATGGGAGAGGAGTCAGCAACAGCGAGGCCGCCCTTTCAGGATGCCGGTCCGGACAGAGTGCAAGTGAGGCCCCATGGCACAGTTTTACCCGCCGAACAAGTCATCGCCAATGGGGGGGGCTTTAGATAGCGGAACACAGTGTAAGAGCCGGTTCTGGCATCACAATTGACATGTGGGGAAGGGAGGGAGAAGGAGGAGGTGGTGGGGAGAGGGGAGGCGCAGCGGGGAGGTGAAGGGAGGGGAGGGGCGGCAGCGGCACGCGGCGATGGCGGGTGGCGATGGCAGGCGGCGGTGGCGGGCGAGGAGGCAGGCAAACTAGGTGCTTGCTTGGGGCACCAGGAGGGGGTGGGGAGCCGAATTTTATGCCCCCAACCTCCCAGCACCCAAGGCAACCACCTAGCTGGCCCTGCACACACCCCTGATGTAGCCGATCTTCCTGCTGCTTACAGTAGGCCCTGTACTAAAAGCCCTGTAAGCTCCAGGATTGGCTACATCAGGGGTATGTGGCCTAATATGCAAAAGAGTTCCTGCTACAAAAAAATCCCTGAGAGTTTCCATAAATTGGAAGAAGAAGACACTTGATGACACTTAACATGCACACACACAAAGTATATTATTTATTTGTGTTCCAGGCTGTATCCGGACCCTGATTTGGGCATGAGAAGGAAAGAGACCCCTGTTTCTAACCATTTCCCGTGTTTAAAAGCCCATATTCTGAGATCAAGCAACTGATGAGTCTTGGTCATAGGCACTTAATCAGTTTTGATATCTGGATTACTAAATATGGTACTGAACGAAAAATAAGGGAGATTGGGGAAGAGCTGAAGCTGACATCCAATGCCCAAGAACAGACCTGCACATAGAATACCACACAAGAACAGTGCCAAACAAAGATCTGCTCTAGCCTCTTTTTAAAGAGATGTGCAACTCACAACAGATGTTCTGTTCTTCTTCTGTCAGAGGTGCCAGCATCAAACACCTGCTTAGTAGACAAGATCACAACCAGACCAGCAAGACCTCCATTAAGGTGTGGCTTGAACTAGGCATAAAGCAGACTCACTGCAGTTCATCCCTCATCCTTTCATCATGCACTCGGTTGTCCAAGCTCCTCTTTCATTAACAGCTGCTAGTTTTTCTTCACAACTTTAAGACGTCAGCTGATGTGCAGATGGGAGGGCTTGTGCTATTGCTAGAATCTATCAGGAGAGAGATGCAGTGAGCCCTTGCGTGTTCTTTGCATATGTCACCTGCCTTTGTGATCCCTCCCATTGAGGGCAAGCCATTCCATTTGAGGGGTGGAAAGGAGAAATGCTGCAAACTCATCCCGATCCCAAGGCCCATCTTCTTTCCCCAGGCTCTCGTACTGCTGCATTCAAAGTGTTGTTGCATCAAAACAGGCAGGCCTTGGATTCAGCAGGAGCTCACAGGACCGCCTGCGGGACCTTGCCCAGTTCCGCAGGGCCTGTAAGACAACCCTCTTCCGGCTGGCCTATTACTAGCTGGTACAAGAAATCCAGGTGTAGTTATATTAGAGGTTGCTGTCCCTAATGTTTTAAATGTCTTATAATTTTAAATATTTTATAAATTTAAATGTATTAATTAATTTTAACTGTTTTATGTTTAAATGTTATTATGTGGAATCTTATGCTGTGAGCCGCCCTGAGCCACTTGTTGGGAAGGTCGGGATATAAATTAATAAATAAATAAATAAATAATAACCTTTCTGAGGGTTCCCCCTCCTCCTCCCCACCTTGTCCGTTGAATAGTAGGTGCAGCTGCATAACAATCCCTGGATGAGCTCCACCACCTATTTTTCTACAAAACAACCCCTGAGAATAGGTCAGTATCTGATATAGGGTTGCCAATCCCCAGGCGGGGGCAGGGAATTCCCCGGTTTGGAGGCCCTCCCCCTGCTTCAGGGTCGTCAGAAAGCGGGGGGAGGGGAGGGAAATGTCTGCTGGGAACTCTGTTATTCCCTATGGAGATTTATTTCCATAGAAAATAATGAAGAATTAATCTGTGGGTATCTGGGGCTCGGGGGGGGGGCTGTTTTTTGAGGTAGAGGCACCAAATTTTCAGTACAGCATCTAGTGTCTCTCCTCAAAATATCCCCCAAGTTTCAAAATGATTGGACCAGGGGGTCCAATTCTATGAGCCCCAAAAGTAGGTACCCCTATTCTTCATTATTTCCTATGGAAGGAAGGCATTGAAAAGGTGTGCCGCTCCTTTAAATGTGATGCCCAGAACTCCCTTTGGAGTTCAATTATGCTTGTCAAAGCCTTGATCTTGGCTCCACCCCTAATGTCTCCTGGCTCCACCCCCAAAGTCTCCTGGCTCCACCCCCAAAGTCCCCAGATATTTCTTAAATTGGACTTGGCAACCCTAGTCTGATACCATCATGACAGATGAGGAGTAGCTGTGGCCATATGCTCAAAATCATAAGGCAAGGCATTGTGTGCAAAGAGCTTCCCTAAGAAATGCAATGCCTTCCCTTGCACACTAATCACAGTTACCTAGTGAAGAAACATACATGCGGAAAGCATGGAAAATTGCCCCGGTGCGGAAGTGCCCTGTATGGCCTCAGCTGCAAAAACAAACCAGCAGGTAGGGTAGGAGACACAGTTGTCTCAAATAGCTGCTCCTACTCATAGCCCTTGCTTCTTCCCTACTTCCGTGGAGCCTCGTTCTCCATTCCTTGGGTAAGGCACAGCCAAAAAAGAATACCCACACCAGCAGGGGTGAGGAATGGATTTTGCTCTCTCTCTGTCTCTCTCTTTGCCCCATGCTGCACTCTTAGGTTAAGTACATTTATTGAGAGAGGGAGAGAGAGAAAGATACAAATATCAGCAATTTTTGTGAGTAAACATGTAAAAAGGGGCAAAAAAAGAAGAGATAGCAAAAATGCTAACTTGTAATTAAGTCATTTGCTGGTTTGTAGGAATGAAGCTCTTTTCTGAAAATGTTAACCTGTCAGATGTTTTCACAGAAACGTGAACATTTTGCATGGTGCATTTTTTTTAAAAAAGGCAGATACAATATGCATATTCTCTATTCATCTTTCACCCTGAATTTTGAAGACTGAAGATATTTTTCTCCCCCCCCCCAGTCCAAATACACTTGTACACACCAGTACATGACAGAGTAGCCAAGAGACCTGAAGAAAGGTCTTATCCCTTTAACAGAGGCTTAATGTGTGGAAATGGACAAGTGAACATAAGAACATAAGAGAAGCCATGTTGGATCAGGCCAACGGCCCATCAAGTCCAACACTCTGTGTCACACAGTGGCAAAAAATGTTATATACACACATCTCTCGCTCTCGGCTTGGCTTCGCGAACGAAGATTTAAGAAGGGTACAATAGTCCACGTTTGCTGCAGGCTCGCTGGTGGCTGACAAGACCAATGTGGGACAGGCAGGTCCGGCCACAGCGGCTGCAGGGAAAAGTCTGATTTGGGGTTGGTGCTGTAGCAGTGCGATTCTTCCTCAATCTCCTTTTGTCCTCAAGACCAGCTATGCGTGTGTTCTCAAAGGAAGAGACAGCCTGGTGGATGGTGTGCCTCCATGCTTTGCGATCTGAGGCTAGGTCAGACCACTGGTGATGGTTGATGTGGCTAATAGCCACTGATGGACCTGTGCTCCATATTTTTATCTAAACCCCTCTTGAAGGTGGCTATACTTGTGGCCGCCACCACCTCCTGTGGCAGTGAATTCCACATGTTAATCACCCTTTGGGTGAAGAAGTACTTCCTTTTATCTGTTTTAACCTGTCTGCTCAGCAATTTCATCGAATGCCCACGAGTTCTTGTATTGTGAGAAAGGGAGAAAAGTACTTATTTCTCTACTTTCTCCATTCCATGCATTATCTTGTAAACCTCTATCATGTCACCCCGCAGTCGATGTTTCTCCAAGCTAAAGAGTCCCAAGCGTTTCAACCTTTCTTCATAGGGAAAGTGCTCCAGCCCTTTAATCATTCTAGTTGCCCTTCTCTGCACCTTCTCTTTTCATCACATCAAGGCAAGTAATTTCATCTCCTAAATGGCATCCCATTAAGCCTCTATCAAAGGGGCAGGATTTCTTTTTTTTTTTTAGGTAGTTGGCAACCTTACACTTAAGGACAGAATTAAACAGGTTCCCTAAATTGTGGAATTTGCTGCCAGAAGATGTAGTTATGGCCACAGTAAGATACATCTTTAAAAGGAGATTAGATAAATTCATGGAGAATAACTTGGCTGGTTTACTGCCGTGTGAGACTGGATGCTGGACTAGATGGCCTATTGGTCTGATCCATCAGGGCTCTTCTTACGTTCACATCCAGAGGTGACAGTAGTATGGAAATCTTTTGTCATTTAAAGGGAGAACTCCAAGCTAGAGTTTGTATTGATTACCATTTCTTGTAAACTGCTTACGTTTTTGTTAAGAAATAATCAATGGACTCGAGTAGTTGCTGCCCTTTAAATCTATGTAGAAATTAATTGATGGTATTATGATTTTTTAAAAGTTACTTAATTGTCAAGGTGTGGATAGTTATGTTTTAATGAAAAAAAAGAACATGGAGGCAAGGATTTTCCAGTAACATTTTAACTTTTATAATATACTCCACATGAACCAAAAGCATTGATGTGTATCTCTTGCCAGAGATCAGGTATAGGAAAGCTAAGGCTTATTTCGTGCATGCTTGTATCTGAATCAGACCTCATCAGAGTCATCTGGAATAAAACGTTGGGTTAAAATCTTTGGTTCAAATCAGCTTTAATAGGGGATTAGATAGATTCAGGGCTTTTTTTGAGCAGGAACACACAGGAATGCAGTTCCGGCTGGCTTGCTGTCAGGGGTGTGGCCTAACATGCAAATGAGTTCCTGCTAGACCTTTTCTACAAAGAAGCTCTGTATGAAACAATGGTGATGTCAGGGGGTGTGGTCTAATATGCAAATGAGTTCCTGCTGGACTTTTTCTACCAAAAAAGGCCCTAGATAGATTCAAGTCTATCAATGGCTACTAGCCATGGTGACTAAGGGAAACCTCCATGTTCAGAGGCACTAAACTTCTGAATCCCAGAGCCAGGAGGCAACATCAGGGGAAGGTCTCAGCTTCTGTGTCCTGTTGTTGGCTCTCCAAAGGAACTGGTTGGCCACTGGGTGTAACCTGTAAATGGGGGCAGCCAAAGCCAATATTTAAGATTTCCAGATTTAAGAAGCCTTGGATCTAGCCACCCTTTGTTGTAACACTAGGCTTCCCAATCCCCAGGTCCCAGCGAGGGATCCCTCGGTTTTACAGGCTTCCCTCTGCCCCCAGCCAGCTGGCCAGCCCCTCCCCCCACAGCCACCATGTACCTCTAGATCTCCAGCAGGACCTGCAAACAGGTCCGGTTTTAAAATGTGTGTGTTCCTTTAAATTGGAGCAGGAAGTACTTCATGGGGAAGGGTTAGCAACCAACTAACCAACTTGACCACAATCAAGCAGTGGTTTAGAATCCTGGCTTTGCCGTCAACAAATACAAACCCATTTGTTGAAATGATACATGAATCTGGACATCACAGCAAACTGGGTGACCATAGGGTTGCCAAGTCCTCTTTATCCAGGAGTGGGGGACTTTCACTCGCGTGCTTTGCAATGACCTCACCCGGAAGTGATGTCATTGTGTCAGTGTTGCTGCATGTGACCGCTCAAGGCATTTTGGGGGAAACTCTATGGTTTTCCAGGATGCTCTAGCATTTGGGAGGGGAAAACTCTGTGGTACTTATTGTACCATAGAGTTTCCCCTTCCAAATGGCTAGAGCATCTGGGAAAACCATAGTGTTTTCCCAGAAACGCCTAGAGCGGCCGCTGCATACAGTCGCTGGTGTGATGACATCACTTCCGGGTGACATGGTTGCACCCGCGACATAGGGGGAGGTTCCCCCTGCTGGCCCAATGTGGGCCGGCGGGTTGGGAACCTACCAGACGGGGGAACCCCCACCTGGACCGGTGACTTGGAACCCTAGGTGACCATGAGAACTTCCTGTATGAGGATCTCTCCAGTATTCACCCCACACTAATGAAAAAGATATCTAAATACAGATGTTGAGCTATTTTTTACACATTTTAGAAGGGCACGGATGGCACCATATTTTATTCTGTCTCTGTAACACACAGGCATCATTTTCTTTTAAAAATTCTTTTTAGAAAGCTCCACTAATAGGAAAAAAAAACCTCATAAAAGAAATGTGCACCATTGAGTCTTTGAACTATGCTTGCATTTCCAGGTGGGCATCATATAATGAGTGAGCTGCAGCCGAGTAACACAAACACATTCCAATGTATAATTACCATGCCTAAAATGGTTCTCTGGGAAAGATAGCCTTTTGGCTAAGACCAACTGAGATTATATATTAAAAGGCAGAGGGAGGGATGACTCCCACATTAGGAACACCTAAACGAAACCTTAGGGGAACGTTCACAAGAAGGCCTACTTAGAAGCAGGACTTTTTTTGTTGAAAAAGCCCAGCAGGAACTCATTTGCATATTAATCCACAGCCCCTGTCACCAAGCCAGCCAGAACTGCGTTCCTGAACGTTCCTGCTCAAAAAAAGGCCCTGCTTAGAAGAAAGCCCTATCTCATACAACAGGGCTCACTTCCAGGAAAATCTCTTTAGGATTACAGCCTAAGTGTAATCAACAGGCCAGCAGAACTTCTGCATTTTTAACATGCTGGACTCTCCCTATATTTTTCTGTCTACTTACTAACTTACTAACTTGCCCAGTTCCGCAGGGCCTGTAAGACAACCCTCTTCCGGCTGGCCTATGACTAGCTGGTACAAGCAACAAGAAACAAGAAATCAGGTGTAGTTATAATAGAGGTTGCTGTCCCTAATGTCTTAAATATTTAAATGGTTTAAATGCTTTAAATGTTTTAAAATTTTAAATGCATTAATTATTTTAACTGATTTATGCTTAAACTGTATTAATTATTTTTAACTGTTTTATGCTTAAAATGTATTTATGTGGAACTCCGTGCTGTGAGCCGCCCTGAGCCACTTGTTGGGAAGGGCGGGATAGAAATTATAAAAATAAATAAATAAAAATAAATAAATAACTAATAACTAAACAGAGTCACACCCTTCTAAGTCTATTATAGTTAATAGGTTTTAAAGCGTGTAACTCTGATTAGCACACCTTGTGGGAAACACAGCAGATAGGAAAAAGCTGTTTCCAGAGGGAGATACAGTGTGGTTTTAATGTCTGAAAGGAATATTCACCAACATTCAACATTCAGTCATGGAAGCTTGCTAGGTGACCTTCAGAGAGTCACAGGCTCTTAGCTTGGCCTAATTTACTGTCAAGCCAAACCATGTCTTAGTTCGGTAACATAACCAAGTTGTACTGGATTTCATCCAAGTAACTCTCCAGGTAACACACACACAAAATATAGCAAAATAAGACTTTATTGAAGAAATTCAGAAGAAGAAAAAAGGTTTCAAAAACAAAGTGTGTAGTTCAGTAGAAGTAAAATGCACAAATAAAACAAGAAAGCTAGCTAGCTGTCTCTTACTGGAGCCCTAATGCAGCACTGTTGGTTTGGGGCAGCAGGTACAAGCTATATTTTTCCTCCCACCACTCTCTCTCTCTTTGTTATAAATGTCTAACATAAAACCCGAAGAAGAGCTCTGTTGATCTCACAAGCATACTACTTAGTGATACTTCTATTGGATTTAATATGAAGTATTAAACTTCTGTTACTTTCTGGTATAAAATTACTCCTTTCAACATAGTGCTTCAACATAAAGGAAGATAGTTCTTTTTTTTTTAAGGAAGATATTTCAAAGACAAGTCAACTTCACTTAGAAAAACATGCTGATATATATGCCAAAGAACCATATAATTTAGCAGACGGTTACAGTGCAATAACATTGAAACTGTGCCAATGCAG
The DNA here is from genome assembly GCF_032191835.1 of Heteronotia binoei. Taxonomy (NCBI): domain Eukaryota; kingdom Metazoa; phylum Chordata; class Lepidosauria; order Squamata; family Gekkonidae; genus Heteronotia; species Heteronotia binoei. Next base: position 170,998,366 of record NC_083225.1, read on the forward strand.
CCAGAATGTGCTGTCAGTTGTGATTTTGCATATCACACCCAAACTAGGCTGTAATTGTAGCAGTTGTTCACTAACACTTTTCAAGTATAACCTACTAAGCTTAAACTTACAATAATTAACTGTAACTGGACTGTTACAGACTTCAGATTTCTTAAAGAGAAACAAACTGAGGATGTCTCTCTGCAATATTCAGACCACAAGGGTGCTGTAGTGGTTAGAGAACTGTGTTTGTAACAGGGAGACCTGGATTCAAATCCCTACTTAGTTAGGTTGCCCAGGGCATGAAGAAAATCTGTCCCTTTAACACAGGTTTAAAGAGAGCCACTTTGGAGTAGTGGTTAAGACCAGTGGACTCTAATCTGGAGATCCTGGTTTGATTCCCCATTCCTCCACATGCAACTGCTGATGTGACCTTGGGTCAGTCACAGTTCTTTCAGAGGTGTTCCCTCAATAGCAGTTCTCTCTGAGCTCTCTCAGCCCCATCCACCTTGTAAACGGCTTTGAGACTTCAAGTGAAGGGTGGAATATAAATGCAATCTCTTCTCTTATTATTAATGGGACATTATTTACCAGGCCATGTTGCTTACCTATATGCCATGAATAGCTTCACTTGCCCATTTCCACACAAGAAGCATCTATAAAAGAGACGGGATGTCATATTTCCTCCAGATTATTCACAGCCCTGTTACTTAACCATGAAGCTTAAGGGTTGTTGTGAAAACATTTTTTATGCCACCTTTCCACACAATCTGGGTTCACGAGATGGCAAACGTGAAAAGCATTCAAACACTTGAGTAATTAAAAATGCACAGTTAAGATTATAAAATAATTGAACTTATAAACAGCACTAAGAGGAAGAGGAAGAGATTGGATTTATACCCTGCCCTTCACTTGGAGTCTCAGAGTGGTTTACAATCTCCTTTCCCTTTCCCTCCCCACAACAGACACCCTGTGACATAGGTAGGACTGAGAGAGCTCTTTGGAAACTGCTCTTGAAAGGAACAGCTCTGAGAGAGTTATGACTGGCCCAAAATCATAAGAACATAAGAGAAACCATGTTGGATCAGGCCAATGGCCCATCCAGTCCAACACTCTGTGTCACACAGTGGCCAAAAATTTATATATATATATATATATATATATATATATATATATATATATATATATATATATATATACACATATATACACATATATACACATATATACACACACACATATATATACACACTGTGGCTAATACCAATTAAGGACCTCTGCTCCATATTTTTATCTAAACCCCCTCTTGAAGCTGGCTATGCTTGTAGCCGGCACCACCTCCTGTGGCAGTGAATTCCACATGTTAATCACCCTTTGGGTGAAGAAGTACCTCCTTTTATCCATTCTAACCCGACTGCTCAGCAATTTCATTGAATGCCCATGAGTTCTTGTATTGTGAGAAAGGAAGAAAAGTACTTCTTTCTCTACCTTCTCCATCCCATGCATAATCTTGTAAACCTCTATCATGTCACCCCGCAGTTGACATTTCTCCAAGCTAAAAAGCCCCAAGCATTTTAACCTTTCTTCATAGGGAAAGTGTTCCAAACCTGTAATCATTCTAGTTGCCCTTTTCTGCACTTTTTCCAGTGGTATAATATCCTTATAGAGGTGCGGTGACCAGAATTGCACACATTATTCCAAATGAGACCGCACCATTGATTTATACAGGGGCATTATGATACTGGCTGATTTGTTTTCAATTCCCTTCCTAATAATTCCCAGCATGGCGTTGGCCTTTTTTATTGCAATCGCACAGTGTCTTGACATTTTCAGTGAGTTATCTACCACAACCCCAAGATCTCTCTCTTGGTCAGTCTCTGCCAGTTCACACCCCATCAACTTGTATTTGCAGCTGGGATTCTTGGCCCCAATGTGCATTACTTTGCACTTGGCCACATTGAACCTCATCTGCCACGTTGACGCCCATTCACCCAGCCTTAACAGATCCCTTTGGAGTTCCTCATAATCCTCTCTGGTTCTTACCACCCTGAACAATTTAGTGTCATCCGCAAACTTGGCCACTTCACTGCTTACATAAGAACATAAGAGAAGCCATGTTGGATCAGGCCAACGGCCCATCAAGTCCAACACTCTGTGTCACACAGTGGCAAAAAATGTTATATACACACATACACTGTGGCTAATAGCCACTGATGGACCTGTGCTCCATACACTGTGGCTAATAGCCACTGATGGACCTGTGCTCCATACACTGTGGCTAATAGCCACTGATGGACCTGTGCTCCATATTTTTATCTAAACCCCTCTTGAAGGTGGCTATACTTGTGGCCGCCACCACCTCCTGTGGCAGTGAATTCCACATGTTAATCACCCTTTGGGTGAAGAAGTACTTCCTTTTATCCGTCTTAACCTGTCTGCTCAGCAATTTCATCGAATGCCCACGAGTTCTTGTATTGTGAGAAAGGGAGAAAAGTACTTCTTTCTCTACTTTCTCCATTCCATGCATTATCTTGTAAACCTCTATCATGTCACCCCGCAGTCGACGTTTCTCCAAGCTAAAGAGTCCCAAGCGTTTCAACCTTTCTTCATAGGGAAAGTGCTCCAGCCCTTTAATCATTCTAGTTGCCCTTCTCTGCACCTTCTCTAAAGCTATAATATCCTTTTTGAGGTGCGGCGACCAGAACTGCACACAGTACTCCAAATGAGACCGCACCATCGATTTATACAGGGGCATTATGATACTGGCTGATTTGTTTTCAATTCCCTTCCTAATAATTCCCAGCATGGCATTGGCCTTTTTTATTGCAAACGCACACTGTCTTGACACTTTCAGTGAGTTATCTATCATGACCCCAAGATCTCTCTCTTGATCAGTCTCTGCCAGTTCACACCCCATCAACTTGTATTTGTAGCTGGGATTCTTAGCCCCAATGTGCATTACTTTGCACTTGGCCACATTGAACCGCATCTGCCACGTTGACGCCCACTCACCCAGCCTCAACAGATCACGTTGACGCCCACTCACCCAGCCTCAGCTCTCAACTCCAAATCATTTATGAGCAAGTTAAAGAGCATGGGACCCAGTACTGAACCCTGCGGCACTCCACTGCTTACCGTCCTCCACTGCGAAGACTGCCCATTTATACTCACTCTCTGCTTCCCATTAATTAGCAAGTTTTTGATCCACAAGAGGACCTGTCCTTTTACTCCATGATTCTCGAGCTTACTAAGGAGCCTTTGATGAGGAACTTTATCAAAAGCTTTCTGGAAGTCAAGGTAAACAATACCTATCGGGTCTCCTTTGTCTACATGTTTGTTCACCCCCTCAAAGAAATGTAACAGGTTAGTGAGGCAAGATCTTCCCTTACAGAACCCATGCTGAGTCTTCCTCAATAACCCGTGTTCATCAATGTGCCTACTCATTCTGTCCTTGATAATGGTTTCTACCAAGATCATATCAGGAGGTACATGTGAAGGAGTGGGGAATCAAACCTGGTTCTCCCAGATTAGAGAATGCACACTTAACCACTATACCCAACTGGCTCTGTTATTACTGGAGTTAGAACATGAGTAGGGTAGGTGTTAGGTGGGCCTCAAAGTGAAAGGGATCCCACAGGCAAAGTGCCACCATTTAAAAGGCCCTGTCTCTGGTAACCTCCTTCCTCACCTCTAAAGGAAAGGGCACAGAGAGCTTGGAAGCAAGATCTTAATTGTTGGGCGGGATGTAGCACTGTATGCAAGTGAAGAGGCGGCTTCTCAAAAGTTTATTCCATAATAAGCTAACTAGTCTTAATGATGCCCCAGGGTCTTAGTTAATCAAAAATCATAAACCAGCAACAGCAGCTTAGTGCAATCAGGACTATCCAAAAGTCCTCTGCAAAAGAACAACCTCTGCTGAAACCTGAAGAAGCAAGGGTTCATCATTTCAGTGCCACAGTGCTGAAGACCCAGTATAGCCAGTTGGGTGTAGTGGTTAAGTGTGCGGACTCTTATCTGAGAGAACCGGGTTTGATTCCCCACTCCTCCACTTACAGCTGCTGGAATGGCCGTAGGTTAGCCATATCTCTTGCAGGAGTTGTCCTTGAAAGGACAGCTGCTGTGAGAGCTCTCTCAGGCCCACCCACCTCACAGGGTGTCTGTTGTGGGGGGAGAAGATAAAAAAGATTGTAAGCCGCTCTGAGTCTCTGATTCAGAGAGAAGGGCGAGGTATAAATCTGCAATTCGTCTTCTTATATATCTTCCCCCAAAACTTCAGGTGGATGGAGTCTGTGGCTCTGTCCATGGCAGATGTCTCCCTTGTGGCTGAAATGTCTGTAGACTTGCAAGGTGATTTCTGGGATTCTGTTATGGAAATAATCTAGAAGTGTTTCTGTAAAGTGCCATGAAGTTAAAGCTGACTTCCAGTGATTGCATAGGGTTTTCAAAGTAAGAGATGAACAAAGGTGGCTTGCCGTTGCCTTCCTCTGTATAGCAAGCCTGGATCTGATGGTCTCTCTTCCAAGTACTAACTAGGGCTGACCCTGCTTAACTTCCAAGTTCTGCTGAGATTGGGCTGGCTTGGGCTTTCCATGACAGGGCAAGCCAAAGTTAGTGGACAATATTTCCAGAATTGCTGGCAAATTCATTTAAAACTGGTACATAGCAGGACCAGGTTTCCCACTATGGTGCTGCCACAGTGACAGGAGAAATTTTCTAGGGAAAAATGCCGTTGTAGAAAAGCCATGATGACATTTCTCATTGCCTAACTTGCATGATGTCACACATTGATGTGATGTTCTAGCAATCCTCAAAATCTTAATGGTAAAACATCAAAATCTGGGGGATTGCTAGAAAACTATGGTGATGCATAACATCACTTCCAACATCTCCACCTACTTCTGGCATAATGAAATGCTGCCCCAAAGCCCTGCCCCAAAAAGCTCAGCTGTCTGGTAGCTCAGCGTTAAGGGGAATGTTCTGAATGGTGAAAGACCCTAATTGTCATTGGTCCTGGGAAAGGCTTCTCTACCCAGGACTCAAAGAAGAAGAAGAATATATTGGATTTATATCCCACTCTATACTCTGAATCTGAGTCTCAGAGCGGTCACAATCTCCTTTACCTTCCCACCCCCCACCCCCCACAACAGACACCCTGTGAGGTAGGTGGGGCTTAGAGAGCTCTTGCAGCAGCTGCCCTTTCAAGGACAACTCCTATGAGAACTATGGCTGACCCAAGGCCATTCCATTAGCTGCAAGTGGAGAAGTGGGGAATCAAACCCGGTTCTCCCAGATAAGAGTCCACACACCAAACTGGCTCTCTAGAGCAATGATCTCAACATGGAACTCAAGAGTATCACCAATATGTTTTCTGCTGCCCACTTGCTTCTTAGTGATAAAATCCAGGGGCATTTGAATAAAATGGCATGTGCAGAGAGCTCAATCCTTTCTGGTTTAACTAGCCCAGCGCAGGTGTGCCATAACCATGTGCCATTGGCTTGGACACAGACACCAATTTCCTTGGTATCAGATCATGCAGGGAGCAAACAATCCCCTTTCTTTGAAAAATAAAACCCAAACTTGTCACCATAGAGCCTATCCTGACTTCCTCCACCTCACTGGTGTACAAGATGTTTCAGAAGAGCCCAGGAAGCATCTGCAGGGATTACCCATTGGGAAGTTGCTGCCTGCAAAGAACACTTGTCTTGCAATACTTCATGGGACCTCCCAACATTTTGTGATTGGCCCCATCATGCCTATGGCAGCCATTTTGTAATTCACATGGGAGTTCATTGGTCAGTCCTCAAATCAAGAACTAGATACCATTTCTTGCATTTCAAGGCTGCAAACTATCAAAAACTGGTGTTCCAAAAGATTCTTAACATACAAGTCTGAAACTTCAGTAGTATTTACTTACTTTATTTATCGCTTTTGCCTTTCTCACGGAGGTTAGTAATCCTAATTTCAGCAACATGAGGCAGATTTTAATCCCAACATTTGCTTCTGTTGCTCAAAATAAATCTTCAGGATTCCAGAACGGCTTCACAATTTCTGGATCTAAAGTGCAGTATGAAGGCAGGAGCCACCATTTAAGAGTTTATCGTACTTGATCCCTCTGATTTCCAGAGATCTTAAGTGTGCTTAACTCTGTGTTGCATTGCGGTCAAAAAGCATGTTCAAATGTGTGGCGCATTATTTGAAGACTGTGGAAATGGAGCGCTGTCACATATTGCTAATTTAGAAACTGTAGAATACAGTGTTTACCTAGTTTTGCCAGCATTATGGGATGCTTCCTTTTTGCCGGTTTTTCTAAGTCGGGAGGAATTTGGCTTTTCCTTTATCTAAATGCTAGTGTATTACCCCTTCATCAAAACTTTTCAGCTGTATAATTACCTTCTGAGACATGAGTCACTTTGGCTCCGAATTCCCAAACCGGCTGCTCTCGCTATAAAAAGGGGCAGAGGGTCCTTTTGCCTGGTCTTATCAACACATCCTGCACACTGGTGAAGAAATGGAGCTCTTTTATAAGTTTTGCCCATCTTTGTTTCTGGTTCTTTCTCTGAAATATTCCACAGCCGCCCCTGCTCTCTTTGCATTGCCACGTACATCCAGCTGGAGAGACTTCTATATCGCACAGGTGCGTGATGCTTTGCACATTACAATTCCATGGGCACTTGATTTAGGAGACCAGCCCACTGCATGCGGTGAAGTTTTCTTTCCAGTTAATATGCAAAGGATCAGGCTATAGGGCTATGAAGCAGGCTTCAATGAGGTCAATAGGAATTACCTCTGACTAAAGAGTACCCCAGATCAGAGTTTTCAGACATTAAATCTATATTTGTAGTGGTAAGGAATGGAAGGGGGTTATATGCTATTTTTGTTATTTGCTTTTCTCAGGTAATTGGCAGCTTTAGATTTCTGGAACTGTAACCTTTGTAGCTCTTGAGAACTGTAATCTCAAAGTGGAAATAGATCAAAGGTTGTTTAAATTCTTACCATAGGCTGGAATTGCATGGATTGTTTATGGCACATGGTCATCCATGTTACTAGTCTGCACAAATACTTACAAATATGGAGAAGCAGGGTTTATTGTGAGAATATGTTATTGTGAGAATGCTTAAATGCTTGTGTACCTGGGATCTCATCATTGTTCTGCCTCTTATGTTTCCTACTTATATATCCTCGGTTGTGGGAAGATCATTGTCTTGACCATTTCTTAATTTGCATTCCTCATACTATCCTGGATGGTGTTCCTAGTGGGGAAGAATGTAGAATGGTATAATATAAACTGCTTTCTCTTTTCTGTATTTCAAAATAATTTTATTGAAATATAACAATAATTACAGCAAGAAGAAATGGTGGGTAAATACATACCTCAGATATTCAGGAAAAACAGTGCAATATAATGAAGAGAAGAACCCAGTCTTTTAAAGTAGCCACTATCAAGAAGAAATTAACAAAGTCTAGTAAATGGCATTAATGGCATGAAGAATTTGTTCAAAAACCTTTTTGTTAGCTAAATAGTCCAGAAAAGGAAACCAAACTGAAGCAAATGTAGGGGTCAGGTTCACTCTGAGAGTGAGCTACTTGTCCATTATACAGTATTCTTGTACTTTTAACAGCCAATCCTGAAGTGTTAAATTTCTGACACTTTTCCAGTACTTAGCTAAAACTGCCCTTGCTTGCTGCAATTAGTATTTCAAGAAGTTCCACATGAATAGTACAATCAACATAAGGATGCCATTGATTTGGTACCAGGATTTCCAACGAAAGAGGAATCTTTATGTTTGTAATTGCATATATCTGAGAAATAATTAGTTTCCGGAATTCCTGCACTAGGGTTGCCAAGTCCAATTCAAGAAATATCTGGGGACTTTGGGGGCGGAGCCAGGAACAAGGATGTGACAAGCATAATTGAACTCCAAGGAAGTTCTGGCCATCACATTTAAAGGGACAGCACACCTTTTTAAATGTCTTCCGTCCATAGGAAATAATGGATAGGGGCACCTTCTTTCAGGGCTCATAGAATTGGACCCCCTGGTCCAATCGTTTTGAAATATGGGGGGTACTTTGGGGAGAGGCACTAGATACTATACTGAAAATTTGGTGCATCTATCTCAAAAAACAGCTCCCCCAGAGCCCCCGAAACCTCCAGAATAATGAAGTGCTCAGCAGACATTTCCCTCCCTCTCCCCCCCTCCCCCCATTTCTGGTGACAAGCGAGGGATTAACCTCTCTACTCACAAGTTGCTACCAACTTCTCCAAAGTAACACAGACACACCATCCCAAGAGGAAACCTTTCAATCGGAGACTGAAGCCTCCGGAGCTGGAAACGCACATGGCCCTCTGGGGGTGGGGCTTCCCCTGCCGGCCAGCTGACTGGGGGCAGGAAGTAGCCTGGGAAAGCGGAAGAACCCCTGCTGGGACCTGGGGATTGGCAAGCCTATCCTGCACAAAGGGGAAGGACCGCCAACAGTGCTTATAGGTGCCCACATCTCCACATCCTCTCCAGCATAAAGGCGATAGGTCCATTTGAGCAGGCCTCGGATTCAGTGCGAGCTCACAGGAGCACAGCTCCTGAACCTTTTTGAGAGTTCCACCTCCTCCTTCCCACCTTGTTCATTGAATAGTAGGTGCAGCTGCATAACAATCCCTGGATTAGCTCCACCACCTATTTTTCAACAAAACGACCCCTGCATTTGAGTAAAGTGTAATTTCTGAGGGTCAAGTACCAACGTGCCAGTACTCTGAAAAGTTGGTTGTGTATATTTAGGTCCAGAGGTGTTTGAATTCCATAAAGTGTCATTCTTCAAGGGAGGGAGGTTTGATGCAGTTTTTGAGCCAGGAAGTGGTATAAGACCAATTGTTTTTATGCTTTTATTGTTGTTTATTTTACTGGTCACACTAATGTGCTTGTGTTGACCCTTGGTTTGTGAACCGCCCTGAGTAGGGTTGCCAAGTCCAATTTAAGAAACACCTGGGGACTTTGGGGGTGGAGCCAGGAGAAATTAGGGGTGGAGCCAAGATCAAGGCTGTGACAAGCATAATTGAACTCCAAAGGGAGTTCTGGCCATCACATTTAAAGGGACGCCACACCTTTTCAATGCCTTCCTTCCATAGGAAATAATAAAGGATAGGGGCACCTTCTTTTGGTGCTCACAGAATTGGACCCCCTGGTGCAATCGTTTTGAAACTTGGGGGATATTTTGGGGAGAGGCACTAGATGCTGTACTGAAAATTTTGTGCCTCTACCTCAAAAAACAGCCCCCCCCCGAGCCCCATATACCCACAGATCAATTCTCAATTATTTTCTATGGGAATAAATCTCCATGGGGAATAATAGAGTTCCCAGCAGACATTTCCCTCCCCTCCTCCCGCTTTCTGACAACCCTGAAGCGGGGGGAGGGCCTCCAAACCAGGGGATCCCCTGCTCCCACCTGGGGATTGGCAACCCTAGCCCTGAGCCTGCCTTCAGTAGGAAGGGCGGGATATAAATTAATTAAATAAATAAATAAGAGGGAGCTACTTCACCATAAAGCCATTTTAATAATTTGTACAAGGAAAGAATGTTTTTTATAAATTGGATGGAGTTTTGTAATGAATTGTTCGAAATAAGTGAGTTCTGATCTTCTATATTTCTTAATAGAATTTTCAGCAAGGTGACGAAGTTGTAGATATTGATACCAGGGAAGGGGTCTTTTGCTCCGTGCATCTAAAGCAGTCTTTGGAAGCATTGGACCATTAGATATGATTAAATATCATTATTTAGTTCTAGGTCTTTTCCAAATCTTAAACGAGTCATTCATATTAGCTGGGGCAAACCAAGATTGTTTCATAAAGGTTGAAAGTGGAGATATAGGAGGGGCCAATTTGTTTCTATAATGGTTCCATACATTAAGAGTACATTGTAAAAAAAAAAATTTTTAAAAGAGGCAGGCCTTTCTGTTTTCTTATTCCAGATAAGTTTATATATACCGTTTTCGCACACAGCTTACCTCGCAGTCACAATCCTGTTCCCTCTGCAGCATCTGTCTGATTTCCCACCATCTGCGCTGGAGTTACAGGAAGTGTCGCGGCTTTTGCGTAGCAATGGTAAACTGGGTTTTAGCAGTTTACGTTTGCTACGCAAAAGCTGCGGCACTTCCTGTAACTTCGGCACAGATGGTGGGAAATCCAACCAGACGTTGCGGAGGGAACAGGATTGTGACTGCGAGGATTGTGTGCGAAAACGGTCATAAACTGATCTTATCAGATCTCAGAAGCTAAGCAGGGTCAGACCTTGGAAGGGAGACCACCAGAGAAGGCTCTGCAGAGGAGCCAGGACACTAGAAGCCCTCCCACTATGCCCCCCAAGCACAAGAATACAGAGCATCACTTACCCCAGACTGAGTTTCCAACAATATGCTGTGGCTAATAGCCACTGATGGACCTCTGCTCCATATGTTTATCCAATCCCCTCTTGAAACTGTCTATGCTTGCAGCCACCACCACCTCCTGTGGCAGTGAATTCCATGTATTAATCACCCTTTGGGTGAGGAAGTACTTCCTTTTATCTGTTCTAACCTGACTGCTAAGCAATTTCATTGAATGTCCATGAGTTCTCGTATTGTGAAAAAGGAAGAAAAGTACTTCGTTCTCTGCCTTCTCTATCCCATGCATAAGCTTCTAAACCTCTATCATGTGACCCCCTCAATCAACGTTTCTCCAAGCTAAAGAGCCCCAAGCGGTTTAACCTTTCTTCATAGGGAAAGTGTTCCAATCCTTTAAATATTCTAGTTGCCTTTTCCTGCACTTTTTCCAATGAGGTGCTGATAGCTGTTAAAGTCCTATTCTTCTTAGGACTCCCCTGGCCAGCCATGGGGAGGGGATCTGGGGCATCCCACAGTAGTGAGAACAAAAGTGTAAGAATCTGGGATTATGGTTGCAACTATGGACCTCCCTGGGCCCTGCTGTCTATGGGGATGGCAGCGAGGCTCTTCAGAATGTTCAGGATCACATTGGACCACCATTAAAGAGTATCAGGGGTCATTTCATAGAGAAAGAAATGCCAGAGTTCATTGGCATAACTCATATCACACACCCCTGACATCACCAGAAGTTGTAGTAAATTATATCAGCTCAGCATCTACCTTAAAATGTTTCTTGAATTATAATTGTCATAACAAAACATTACTCCCATCATACTTTTTAAATTTCTTTGTCCTTTTATACTTTGTATAAATCGATGGTGCGGTCACATTTGGAATACTGTGTGCAATTCTGGTCACCGCACCTCAAAAAGGATATTATAGCATTGGAAAAAGTGCAGAAAAGGGCAACTAGAATGATTAAAGGGTTGGAACACTTCCCCTGTGAAGAAAGGTTAAAACGCTTGGGGCTCTTTAGCTTGGAGAAACGTCGACTGCGGGGTGACATGATAGAGGTTTACAAGATTATGCGTGGGATGGAGAAGGTAGAGAAAGAAGTACTTTTCTCCCTTTCTCACAATACAAGAACTCGTGGGCATTCGTTGAAATTGCTGAGCAGTTGGGTTAGAACGGATAAAAGGAAGTACTTCTTCACCCAAAGGGTGATTAACATGTGGAATTCACTGCCACAGGAGGTGGTAGCAGCTGCAAGCATAGCCAAGAGGGGGTTAGATAAAAATATGGAGCAGAGGTCCATCAGTGGCTATTAGCCACAGTGTGTGTGTGTGTATATATATAAATTTTTGGGCCACAGAGTGTTGGACTGGATGGGCCATTGGCCTGATCCAACATGGCTTCTCTTATGTTCTTTTGTCCTATGTGGCCACAGTGGCATGATGAAGATTTCCATCTGTCTGCTTTATATGTTTTGGTTATTTTCCCATTTTTGTGTGGGGAAATATTAGAAAGTTTGTCAAATCTTGGCGTTCAGCAAAATTCTTACAGGGGGTTTGAACAATGGAGCCCAGAATCAAGTGGGGTTTTTTGGGGGGGAGGGGGTGGGATAAGAAAGAAAGAGCACAATAAAATTTAGAGGTTCCAGAGCTCTGCTCCTGTGAGCTCCTTCCCAAAAAGAGGCCTGAAGGAGTATCAACTAGACATTGAAATTAATATTGTTATTTTTTTCTGTTTAGGGGAGAGAGAGAGAAAGAGACAGCGTTTTTTTTTTTCTTTTTCTCTCCACTAATACTGTGGAGAATTTCCTGTAACTAATACTGCGTAGGTTTCCTGACCTCTCTCTTATTTTAGGAATATCTTGACAAGTATTACACACCAAAAGGAGAACACAAGGTTGGAGAAATGACAGCAGATGGCAATTCAGTGACAAAAAAAGTTCGGCAAATGCAGGCATTCTTTGGCTTGCAAGTGACTGGGAAGCTGGATTCTAGCACCATGAGTGTCATCAAGAGGCCTCGATGCGGTGTCCCTGACGTTGCAAATTATCGCCTCTTCCCAGGAGAACCTAAGTGGGAAAAGAGAACGTTGACATACCGGTAATGAGTCAGCATCAATTGTACTTGAGATATTTAGAATTACTTATTTTATCTGCGGTTTTGGGTTCTGTCTTCACATTATTCCTACACATTTCTTTTCCATGTGTGTTCCTCATCATGAGAAATTTCTGCAAAAGGAATTTGGATATTTTATTTTGTTTCCGCTCATTAGTTATAGGTAGTCTCTCCAAGTATTCATATAAAGGATTGTTGCCTGGGTTGAGTTCCCATTTTCATCAAAAGTAGCAACAGATAACACACCGAGACACCTGTTACAGATGTATTACACTTATGGTAATTGATACCCTATAATATTGTAAAGATCTATTCCTATGCTGTGAACATAATGTTATATATATTGATTATATGTTATTTTATACCTCTTGTAACTTTTACAGAAGTGAAAAGTGCTACTGATATGAAATAATAATAAAAGTTTTATTGGGGGGGGGAGTAGCAACAGATTACATAGATCTGAAAAACAGCCACACACGTGAAGTATCAGAAACAAAAGTTGCATACATTGGTTTGTTATCTGTTTTGGGGCACAATTTAGAGTGCTGGTTCTGACCTTTAAAGACTAAACAGCTTGGATACAGGATACTAATCCTCACACCTACTGCTATCCAACCCATCAGCCTGCTTCTCAAACCCTCCTCTCTGAACCATGGCTTGCGGAGGTGAGGCAGTTGATGGCTGGAGACAGGGTATTTTCTGTGGTGGCACCTCAGCTTTGGAATGCACCTCCATGAGAGTCTCCTAGGGTCAACTTTTTAAGTGCCAGACCAAAGCACATCTCCCCCCCCCCCTCCCAGATTTTTTAATTAAGGGCTTTATCTTATCAGCTTTCTAATAGTACACTTCTGTGTCATGGGTAGTTTAATGCTGCTTGTGTTTTCAGTTGTAAGCTGCCTCAAGCAGGAATCTGAAGAAGCTACAAAGAAATATTCTAAATCAATAAATAAATACAGCTGGCAGGGCTTCAAGGGCTGGAAGTGAGAGGGAAAGAAAACTTGCTCTCCAGCACTACCATCACCTGGAATTGTCTAGGGCTTGAGGCAGGGCTTTTTTGGTAGAAAAAGCGCAGCAGCGACTCATTTGCATATTAGGCCACACCCCTTGACATGAAGCCAGCTGGAACCGCGTTCCTGTTCAAAAAAAGCCCTGGCTTGAGATATGAAAAGCAAACCTTCCTGATCACATCTGTTCAAGACACTGAAGCCCTCACTATTCCATCTGGACTGGGGGGGGGGGAGAAGTTTGCCCCCTTCTGGCCCTGAAGCTATTGCAGAGGGCTGCACTAAGCTGAACTTGGGAAGGAATTGGGTGTGAGAGACCCAAGCAGGAGAGTGTGCATCTTCCAAGGCTGAGTTTACCCGCAGAGCTTAAGAAAATGATAACTGGATTTGAGGGAGATGCCACTCATGGACCTCCACTCCATATGTTTATCCAATCCCCTCTTGAAGCCGTCTCTGCTTATAGCCTCAGAATTTCCTGTGGCATTGAATTCCACTTGTTAATTACTCTTTGAGTGCAGAAGTACCTCCTTTTATCTGTTCTAATCTTATGGCTCATTAATTTCATTGAATGCCCACCAGTTGTTGTATTGTAGGAAAGGGAGAAAAGTACTTCTTTCTCTGTCTTCTCTATCCCATGCATAATTTTGTAAACCTCTGTCATGTCATCACCTCTCAGTTGTCAATTGTCATTTCTACAAGCTAACTTTTCCACCCCCTTAATTAGTTTATTTGCCCCTTTCTGCACCTTTCCCAATGCTATCATATCTTTTTTGAGGTGCAGTGACCAGAACTGTACATCATTCCCAGGGGTAGAATTCTAGCAGGAGCTCCTTTGCATATTAGGCCACATACCCCTGATGTAGCCAATCCTCCAAGAGCTTACGAGGCTCTTTTTTGTAAACTCTTGGACTGACTACATCAGGGGTGTGTGGCCTAATATGCAAAGGAGTTCCTGATAGAATTCCACCCCTGAGTATTCCAAAAGAAGCTGTACCATAGATTTATACAGGGGCATTATGATACTGGCTGCTTTGTTTTCAGTTCCCTTCCTAATAATCCCAAGCATAGAATTCCCTTCCCCCCCTTTTTTTTTTGCAGTCACACACTGAGTTGACATCTTCAGTAGGTTCTGACCCACAATTCCAAGATCTCTCTCCTGGTCAATTATCACCAGTTTGGACCCCAGCAACATATATTTATAATTAGGATTTTTGGCTCCAGTGTGCATTACTTAGCACTTTCCCATGTTGAGCCTCATTTGTCATGTTGAAATTATCTTTCCTTATCTTTCCTTTCAGTTTCTTCTTCACATACCCTCTCATTTGAGAGAAGTTACCCCTTTGCCCTAAGTCAGCTGCAACTTGACAGCAAGAGAGAAAGAGAGAGAGAGAGATCTGTAGTTGCTCATTCTTATAGATATATCCTAGTATTGATCAGGCATAGTTCAAATAGGATCCATCTGCACAGCCCAAGCCAACAAACTTGCCAGCTCCCCTTGTTTGAGGAACCCAGGGCATTCGGCAAAACAGGACATGTAACAAGCTGCCATGACCCCAGATATTGTTGTTGACACAGCCACATGCACTGATGCTGCAGGAACACCCACCAGTCTCTGGGTGTGGTGCAGCAGGTGCATAACCATGTTTGTGTGGTTATGCAGAGTGATCTGTTCTTCAGACATCTTCTCTTTGGATGATTGATAAAAGCAGTAGATAACCTTCATAGCTTTTTTCGACCGCTGGTAGCAGGGGTGGAATTCTAGCAGGAGCTGCTTTGCATATTAGGCCACACACCCCCTGATGTAGCCAATCCACCAGGAGCTTATCAAAAAGAGCCTTGTAAGCTCTTAGAGGATTGGCTACATCAGGGCTGCGTGGCCTAATATGCAAAGGAGCTGCTGCTAGAATTCCACTCCTGGGTGGTAGAAAATGCCATCAAGTCACAGCTGACTTATGGCGACCCCTGGAGCAAGAGGCATTTAAAAGTGGTTTCCACCTTCCTGCCTCCTTGTCATGACCCTGGTATTCCTTAGAGGTCTCCCATCCAAATACTAGGTAGGGCTGCCCCCGCCTTAAGTGTCTGAGATCTGATGAGATTTGGTTAGCCTGTGCTTTCTGAGAATATCTGGGACTAAAAGCAAGGATACCTTCTTTACCCTGTTGGAACGATATCATGGAATATTTTTTTAATTTTTTTAATTTAATTTTAATTTAAAATCTAGCTCTCTAAATGGAATTTACTGTGAAGTGTTCACTGTGGTTGTTTAAGTGATACCTAGACCTAGCACACACAAACCGCTCTGGGCTGTGAAGGGGCAGAATTGCTTCAGCAAGTGCCAGTTTTACCATTCAACCATAGTCATGCAATGTTCTGGTAAATGCAGACTGAGTTTGTACATTGCCTGTAAGGTAAAGGCCATAGAATACAGCCATGGCTTATTGGGGCCAAACCAGACATTCAAGTTATCAAAGAGTTGTGTTTGGGTTGCTCAGATATGCTGGAGCAGCAGTAATGGGAAAATATTGTTGTCATGGGAAATGGCTGGGGGGGGGGGAGGGAAAAGCCCTTCCTCCCCTTGTGGTGGTGTTCCAAGGTCATTTGGGCTTTCCTTTATTTTTTAAAAAAGCCATTCCCTGCAAGTGCTGTGTGTGGCTCTGAGGAACCTGAGCTGGGTTGAAGAAACCTGGATCCAACTCTTTAAAAACGCGAACATCTAGTCTGATGTTTACAAGGCTGTAACTCTGCTGAAGATGGCACTGTGGGAAATTTGGAAATTGAAAATCAAATCGATAGAGCCAGTTTGGTGTTGTAGTGTGTAGACTCTTATCTGGGAGAACCAGGTTTCCCCACTCCTCCACTTGAAGCTGCTGGAATGGCCTTGGGTCAGCCATAGCTCTTGCAGAGGTTGCCCTTGAAAGGGCAGCTGCTGTGGGAGCCCTTTCAGCCCCAGTGTGTCTGTTGTGGGGAAGGAAGATAAAAGAGATTGTGAGCCACTCTGAGATTTGGAGCGGAGGGCAGGATATGGACCCAATATCATCATCTTCTTCATAACCTATGTTTTAAATTTACAGGATTTCAGTGCATAGAACATTACATTATATTGAAGGTAAATATGAATGTATAAGAAATTTGTTTCTGAGGTTGCTCTGATTGTACTTGATTGAGAAGTCTCATTTATAGAATGACAAATGCTCTCTCTCTCTCTCTCTCTCTCTCTCTCCATCTCTCAATGAATGAGTTAAAATTACACTTATGTAACTCCAGAAGCTATCTGTTCCCATTGCGTGACAATATATGAACATATGAAGCTGCCTTATACTGAATCAGACCCTGGGTCCATCAAAGTCAGTATTGTCTACTCAGACTGGCAGTGGCTCTCCAGGATCTCAAGTTGAGGTTTTTCACACCTATTTGCCTGGACCTTTTTTGGAGATGCTGGGGATTGAACCTGGGATCTTCTGCTTACCAAGCAGAGTTGTTTGTTCCATGGTGTGGAATGTCTTTTAGAAACAGGCACTAAGTACATATTCCTATAAATGGCTGACAGTAGTGTTCAAACATGAAAAAAGTTCTTTTGGCATGGGAAATGCATACAGTATAGAGTTAGTGTGGGCTGGCTAGATTTGGTCTTGAGAGAGCATCAAGAAATTGAGAGCATCAAGAAACTCAATGTCTTTCTCTCAACCAGAACAGACTGAGGTCAGAGAATTAGATTCCCTTCTAGAAATGCTTTGGGTTGAAATAGAGGGCCCAAAAGGAAATTTAACTATGGGAGTTTGTTATCGCCCACCAAACCAAAAGATAGAGGACGATTATAATATGATGGAAGGATTAAAGAGAGCGGCTAAATGTAAAAACTGTTGTAATAGGTGATTTTAACTACCCGCAGATTGATTGGGTCAATATGTGTTCTTGTCGAGAGAAAGAGATTGAGTTTCTTGATGCTCTCAATGACTGCTATGGAGCAGATGGTCTCAGAACCTACCAGGAGTGGGGCAATCCTGGATTTGGTCCTAAGTAATGCCCAAGACTTGGTGAGAGATGGGAGCTTGGTGAGAGATGGGAGCTTGGGAGCAGTGACCATAACATTATTGATTTCACCATTTGTATAAATAGAGAGTTGCCCCAAAAGACCGCCACAACCACGTTTAACTTTAAAAGGGGTAAATTCTCTGAGATGAGGAGGCATGTGAAGAGGAAACTGAAAGGAAAGGTAAATACAGTCAAAACCTTTGGGGAAGCTTGGAGGCTATTTAAAACTACAATCCTAGACGCTCAGATAAAATATATACCACAAGTTAGGAAAGGCACAAACAGGTATAAGAAAAGGCCTGCATGGTTAACAAAGTAATGGAAGCTGTAAAAGGTAAGAAGGACTCATATAAGCAGTGGAAAGCTAGTCCAAGTGAGATTAATAAAAGGGAACACAGGCTGCGGCAAATCAAATGCAAGACTGTGATCAGGCAGGCAAAAAGGGACTATGAGGAGCATATTGCAAAACACATAAAGACCAACAATAAAAATTTCTTCAAATATATTAGAAGCAGGAAACCAGCCAGGGAGGCAGTGGGGCCCTTGGATTACCAAGGGGTAAAAGGATTACTGAAGGAGGATAGGGAAATGGCTGAGAAACTGAATGCATTTTTTGCCTCCGTCTTCACTGTGGAAGTCGAGAAGTGTTTGCCCGCTCCAGAACCACTAATTTTGGAAGGGGTGTTGAAAGACCTGAGTTAGACTTAGGTGACAAGAGAGGAGGTCCAACAACTGATAGACAAATTAAAAACTAATAAGTCACCAGGTCTGAATGGCATACATCCAAGAGTTCTGAAAGAACTCAAAGTTGAACTTATGGATCTTCTGACAAAAATATGTAATCTTTCATTGAAATCTGCCTCCGTTCCTGAGGACTGGAAGGTAGCAAATGTCACCCCCATCTTTAAATAGGGTTCCAGAGGCGATCCGGGAAATTACAGGCCAGTCAGTCTGACTTCAATACCGGGAAGTTGGTAGAAACCATTATCAAGGACAGAATGAGTAGGCACATTGATGAACACGGGTTATTGAGGAAGACTCAGCATGGGTTCTGTAAGGGAAGATCTTGCCTCGCTAACCTGTTGCATTTCTTTGAGGGGGTGAACAAACATGTGGACAAAGGAGATCCAATAGATGTTGTTTACCTTGACTTCCAAAAAGCTTTTGATAAAGTTCCTCATCAAAGGCTCCTTAGTAAGCTTGAGAGTCATGGAGTAAAAGGACAGGTCCTCTTGTGGATCAAAAACTGGCTAATTAATAGGAAGCAGAGAGTGAGTATAAATGGGCAGTCTTTGCAGTGGAAGATGGTAAGCAGTGGGATGCCGCAGGGCTCAGTACTGGGTCCCATGCTCTTTAACTTGTTCATAAATGATTTGAAGTTGGGAGTGAGCAGTGAAATGGCCAAGTTTGCAGATGACACTAAATTGTTCAGGGTGGTGAGAACCAGAGAGGATTGTGAGGCACTCCAAAGGGATCTGTTGAGGCTGGCTGAGTGGGCGTCAACGTGGCAGATGAGGTTCAATGTGGCCAAATGCAAAGTAATGCACATTGGGGCCAAGAATCCCAGCTACAAATACAGGTTGATGGTGTGTGAACTGGCAGAGACTGACCAAGAGAGAGATCTTGGGGTTGTGGTAGATCTCACTGAAAATGTCAAGACAGTGTGCAATTGCAATAAAAAAGGCCAACGCCATGCTGGGAATTATTAGGAAGGGAACTGAAAACAAATCAGCCAGTATCATAATGCCCCTGTATAAATCAATGGTGCTGTCTCATTTGGAATACCGTGTGCAATTGTGGTCACCGCACCTCAAAAAGGATATTATAGCATTGGAAAAAGTGCAGAAAAGGACAACTAGAATGATTAAAGGTTTGGAACACTTTCCCTATGAAGAAAGGTTAAAACACTTGGGGCTCTTTAGCTTGGAGAAACACCGACTGCGGGGTGACATGATAGAGGTTTACAAGATAATGCATGGGATGGAGAAAGTAGAGAAAGAAGTACTTTTCTCCCTTTCTCACAATACAAGAACTCATGGGCATTCGATGAAATTGCTGAGCAGTTGGGTTAAAACGGATAAAAGGAAGTACTTCTTCACCCAAAGGGTGATTAGCATGTGGCATTCACTGCCACAGGAGGTGGTGGCGACTACAAGCATAGGCAGCTTCAAGAGGGGGTTAGATAAAAATATGGAGCAGAGGTCCATCAGTGGCTATTAACCACAGTGTGTATATATATATGTGTGTGTGTGTGTGTGTATAATTTTTTTTGGCCACTGTGTGACACAGAGTGTTGGACTGGATGGGCCATTGGCCTGATCCAACATGGCTTCCTTTATGTTCTTATGTTAAGATTTTGGGTACTTGATCTTAGTGCTCTTTGGGGCTCATATGAGGAAAGGCAGTCCCGGAGGTAAGTAGGTCCCTGGCCATATAGGGCTTTAAAGGTCATTACCAGCACCTTTGAAAGTTGGGTCATTTCCACAATTCCTTCCCTGCCCACTTTGTCACCTATGCTCTTCCTGAGGGTCCATTAGTTCCCAAAAATAAATTTTCAGGGGACTTGGGAGGCTGCAGAATGAGAAGGAACCAGGAAAGTTTCACTCCCTGAAGTCCAGCTCTTTTGAGGAACACGATATCTTCTGTTCCAAAAGTCAGGCTATTACATTTTCTTCCTTTTATGTACTGGAAACAATTTTGCTCATCTTACCTATATGCCAGTCCCTTTTATTCCCATAACTGTACAGATATACTTTCTGAACTGTGCTAATTTTTCCAGAGTATCCAAATATACATCCAGCCTGAGTCATGCAGAAGTTGACAAGGCCGTAGAGATGGGGCTGAAAGCATGGAGTAACGCTGCCCCACTGAACTTTGTCAAGGCAAATTCAGGAGAAGCAGATATCATGATATCTTTCCAAAGTGGAGGTAATTTGGTGTTCACCATGGATCACTTTATCTCTGTTGCTATGTAAAGCAATGGAATAATATCCCCTGGGAATTTATACTAACTCAGTTTCAACATGTAGAAGATCCTGAATGGGTAAAGCAATGGGTAGGTAAACAACAAAGAGATGGGAAAGGCGAAAATAAGGAGTGTGTGAACAAATAATACTTCAAATAGTTGCAGGTCAAGGTTGGGAGTTTAGCTTCAAGTAGATTCTCTGATGAAGATTCACTGTCTGCAGGAAATGCTAGGAAAGGTAAGAACTCAGTGACTATGGGGAAAACTGCATCAGTAGAGATAAGGGATGGGGAGAGGAGGAAATGCCTTCTACTGCTGTCTTCCTATCCAAGGCAGACAAAGGTTAACTTAAAAGCCAAGAAATAAACTATAGGCAGTCATTGTCCAAATGCCTGAACTGTCATCCTAATAGAGTTGAATGTTTCCATTTTGCACCTGGAATTCTAAAATTGCTGGTATTTTTGCAGCAGTTCTGCAATGATTGCCAGTTTCCATGGAAATGAGAGTATGTGCAAGACAATATGCAATTCGAACACTGCCAACCTAATGGCCATTCTGTCCGTGGCAATTCTGAAATAATGTTCTGTCCTTGTACTATTCATTAGATCATGGCGACTCTTATCCATTCGACGGGCCACGGGGGACTCTAGCACATGCTTTTGCACCTGGAGAAGGACTGGGAGGAGACACCCATTTTGATAATGCTGAGAAGTGGACGATGGGGATGAATGGTAGGAGCACAGTTCCCTAATGCAACCGAATGTATCTAGAATAGACCGCAAAGCAATATGATTTATTTGCTTATGCATATAAAGAGAGCTTGTCATTGTGAGAAATGCCCCAACACTGGCTGCTATGCTCCCCAGCTCTCAGGTTCCCAAAGCTGTACAACCATGTTCAGAGTTTGATCCGAAACTTACAAACTTTGGTAGATGTTTTTGCTGCCCCCTCTTGGAAAACCTTAATTGTAATATTTCATATCAATATTACACAAGTCCAATATTTGACAGACTGCTCCAAGTCAGTCTGTGTATTCCATTAGAATGTATATCATCCATGTTTGCACATATCAGCCGCAATTCCTTTCCCACGCACCCCCCTTCACATCAGATCTTTAAGGCAGAGTGACTGAACAGTTACATGTATAAGCTTAGGGCTTTTTTTTTTTTTTTTAGCAGGAACGTAGTTCCAGGTGGCTTGGCTTCAGGGGTGTGGCCTAATATGCAAATGAGGTCCTGCTCAGCTTTTTCTACAAAGAAAAGCCCTATATAAGCTGTCTTCACACCAGATGTCAAATGATCCCGAAGCAAACATATTAAAAACACAGATATTTTTTAAAGTTCTATAGATGGGGGAATAATACAGATTATTAAACAAATAAAAGAAAAACAAAGTCTCTAGCTAGATCGTATGCACAATATTTGCATGCACATGCACAAATGTATCGGCACATACAAACAAAAGGTCACTGTTCTCAACTGATAAGATGTCCTGGTTGGAACATCACAATACTCTGAAGAGCCTTCCTTCACCTATTAGCACCCACTGACGAAACTTCAGTTGATCTTCATTGTTTGTTTGCAAGCAAGCAACTAAATAAACAAAGATGGCCAAAACCAGATGGTGCACCCTGACATGACTAGAAATGGTACATTGAAGTCTGTAGAACTTACTAAGGTTGATAACAGGCTGAATTATTTGTTTTGCTCTGGGGGAATGGCTGTAGCTCAGTGATATGACATCTGCTTTGCATGCAGAACATCCCAGTTTCAAATGCCTGTCATCAGCAGCTAGAAGGATCAAAGAGTTGGTATAAAAGACCTCACCTGGAGAGCCACTGCTAGTCACTGCAAGCCACTGGCCTTAGTAGACCAATGGGCAGATTTCTGTAGAATGCAGCTTCTTTTATTTTAGACAGAAGCATCTGCTTATGTGAATCATAAATAAAATATATTTTGATAAAATAAAAAAGATTTTGTTTTGTTGCACAGGATTTAACTTATTCACTGTTGCTGCTCATGAATTTGGCCATGCCCTGGGCCTTGCCCATTCTACTGACCCATCAGCTTTAATGTATCCTACATACAAATACCAACATCCCTTTGGCTTCCGCCTCCCCAAAGATGATGTGAAAGGGATCCAGGCACTATATGGTAAGAACCAGATTGTAAAAATAAAGTCTCGCTTATCCACATTTTTTATATCCTTATCTTCCCTAATTCTTTTGATTCCTTCCATTTAACTACTGTATTCTTTCATTCACTGTCTAAATCTTTTGGGTTATGAATATACTTAACTTGGAATATTTATGTATGTATCTCCAGATACCTGATCTTCCCTTCCCTCCTTCATAGGTGACAGTGACACACTCTGTTTTAGCATTAATATTAAAATGGTTTAATAATTATTACATGCCTTTACTGTTCTTTAGACAGAAACATATTTCTTAGACAGAACCATATAAAAGGCATATTTCCTTTTCATAACCTTCTCAGCATAACTGTGGAAATATCCTGATTCACCACCCCCAAACCCCTTTGGAATAATCACACTTAAAAATATTTTAACAAGTTTGTAAAATTGTGATTTTAAAAATTGTGGTTTGTTTCATTGACTTTGTGCTCATATTTCAACTCAGTTTCCAGTTTTCCCCCTTCCGTTGTCATGAAGGCTAGCAACTCTCCTATTTATTTAAACCAGTTATTTCCTAGTTTCAGAGTAGCCATGTTGGTCTGTGGTAGACCAGTTAGATGGAGAGCCAGTTTGGTGTAGTGGCTAAGTGTGCCGGCTCTTATCTGGGGGAACCGGGTTTGATTCCCCACTCCTCCACTTGCACCTGCTAGCATGGCCTTGGGTCAGCCATAGCTCTGGCAGAGGTTGTCCTTGAAAGGGCAGCTGCTGTGAGAGCCCTCTCCAGCTCCACCCACCTCACAGGGTGTCTGTTGTGGGGGAGGAAGGTAAAGGAGATTGTGAGCCGCTCTGAGACTCTTCGGAGTGGAAAGCAGGATATAAATCCAATATCTTCTTCTGCATCTTCTATTATTTCCTTGGAAAGCAAAGCATTCAAAGACTGGCAACACTAAATCTGATTTGGGTTGGACAGTATCTATGTAATTATTATTTAAAAAGAAATCAGTACTAGAATTCAGTGTAGTTTGCCCTTCTTAATAGAATTGGTTGTTTTGTGTGTGATATTTCAGGATCACGACAATCTAGTTCCAGGGTCCATCAACAACCAGTTCCCAAACCACCAGCTCCAGTTGATCCAGACCACTGTGACTCCAGAGTCTCATTTGATGCTGTTACAGTGTTGGGGAAAGAGCTTCTTTTCTTCAAGGACAGGTAAGAGTTCCAAGTGGACAGACAGAGAACAGCATGTTTCATTTTCTGTAGAATGTGGCTGTGTGACAAAGCTTCAGTCTATTCCAGTTCCACTCTCATCCATGATTGCTCTGTGGCGATTTTTGCTCTTCTCTCTAAGCCTCATAACAAGTGTCACTTGTTGAGTCACTGACTCTGTCACCCAGATGGTCCAATCAGAACCAGCCTGAATGCCCAGTCTTACTGTTGACTGGCTTATCAGATCTATTTATTACAGTTCCTGGGAATAAGGGATATTATGATGATGATGAAGAAGAAGAAGATGATGATGATGATTGTTGATGTTGTTGTTGTTAATGATGATGATATTGGATTTATATCCCGCCCTCCACTCCAAATCTCAGAGTCTCAGAGCGGCTCACAGTCTCCTTTATGAAACAGTGACGGGGACAGTAGGACCAATGATAAACACTCGATCCATTGTGAAGCATGGATTTGTGCATTCTTTGCTACTGGAATTCTTGGAAACTGCTCCCAACCATTCTGAAGGAGAAAGCAGGAATTAATGCTCACATGCATGTTTACCAATTGGCAGCATGAGTATATAGTTTGTACCCACAGGCAGACAAGGCTACGTAGAAAGCTGTCCTCATACACCCTCCCTTATGCACAAACATAGTTTCATTCAATAAGTAATTATGGCTTGATGATGACAAGCAAGGATAGTTTTATGTCAGGAGCACATTTCCACTTCTTCAGGGCTTTTTTTGTAGAAAAAAAACAGCAGGAACTTTTTTGCATATTAGGCCACACACCCTGACACCAAGCCAGCCAGAACTGCATTCCCATGCGTTCCTGGTAAAAAAAAAAAAGCGCACAACAGAAAACCTGTGTCCGTGCAAAAATTACAAAGCAACTAGACCAGTATACTGTGTGAGCATCAAACTTCAGCTAAGACTATCAATTGTTGTGGACGTCGTTCACCAAAGAGTCAGTAGGAATAAGAATGGTTTGTGGTGGATGGTGATTTTTTGTATGGCTTCTCAAGATTTGTATGGACATATTATTTCTATTGAATTTTGAATTTGATACTGAATACAGAGTGTTGACATATACTGGTCTAGTTGCTTTGTAATTTTTGCACAGAGAGAGGTTTTCGGTTGTGCTAGCAAAAAATAAAAAACCCTGTTTCTTGAATTCAAATATCCTTATACCTGCACAGGGCATTATAGCAGACACAGAACAGGAACGGTGGTGGATCCAGTAGGTTGATCTCAGAAGTCTTCAGCTGATCTGAGGCCCAATGTTTTTATATGTTTGGTCTGGGGATGAAATTCAGCAGGTGTAGGGACCAGCTCAAAGACTGTCCGCTTACCTCAAATGTATATAGGGTTGCTATGTGCCTACTGGCATTCCATCCATCTGCCTCTTGGATTCCATCCAGTGGTCAGTGGGAGAAAAAAATGCTGTCATTTCTGTGGAAACACCAAAGTGAAATGCCTCTCTTGGAATTGCCAATAATTTTAAAGTTTTACCATAGAGTTTCCAGTGATATGTAGAGAGGCGTGACATTAACCTCTGGGCATTTATTAGAAATAACACCAATCAACTCTAGGAATAGAAAATAGAAAAACCTAGAGAGGACTGGCTTCACATTCAGGGGAAAACCAGAAGTGAAGCCAGTCCTTTCTTAGAGCTAAAAACTCTAACTCTGAAGGAGCTGGGGATGTTTAGCCTGGAGAGGAGGCGGCTGAGAGGTGATATGATCACCATCTTTAGGTACTTGAAGGGTTGTCATATAGAGGATGGTGTGGAATTGTTTTCTGTGGTCCTGGAAGATAGGACCAGAACCAATGGGTTGAAATTAAATCAAAGGAGTTTCCGGCTCAACATTAGGAAGAACTTCCTGACCATTAGAACGATTCCTCAGTGGAACAGGTTTCCTCGGGAGGTGGTGGGGTCTCCTTCCTTGGAGGTTTTTAAACAGAGGCTAGATGGCCATCTGACAGCAATGAAGATCCTCTGAATTTGGGGTAGGTATTTGTGGGTTTCCTGCATTGTGCAGGGGGTTGGACTAGATGACCCTGGAGGTCCCTTCCAACTCTATGATTCTAACTCAATGGTTCTAGGATTCTAAAGCATCATTTTGTCATCACATGGGCAACATGACATCACTTCTGGTGAAATGACATTGTGCTACCTGCACAGCACCATTTTTTAAAAAGTCACAACAGCCTTCAGTGGGCTGGCAGACCAGTACTGAGGTGATTTTCAGTTTTAAGCTGTCTTGTAAAGCAGTTTGTTCATTTAATTTTGAGGCTGCTTCCTTCTTTTCTCCTCAATAGGATCTTCTGGAGGAGACAAGCTCAACTAAGGAGTGTGCAGCCTCTTTCCATCACAAGCTCTTTCCCTCAGCTCATGTCAAATGTAGACGCTGCCTATGAAGTACCTGAGAGAGGAGTTGCTTATTTTTTCAAGGGTTTGTTCACTTTTGAAAACATTTGCGGTCTGACTGAAGTTTAGTCCAAAAAAAAAGAGTTATGAGAAAGATTATTTATCATTTCAGTGTTGGCCTCAGAGAGCTTTTATCCTTATTCAACAGCACTAAGAAAGTCTATTATGACTATTTTTATTTTTTAATAGAGGAGAAATACGCAAGATTTTCACAGGGCTACCAAGGGCTGCATTAGAAATGACAATGGCACACAGATGATTTTTTTTCCACATTCACATATTTGTCACATTTATTGTACGTCTTTATCACTGAGCCTCAAGGTGGATTACAGGGTTATAAAAGCAATGTGATAAACCATACAGTAAAACTGGATTGCACAGATAAAGCCCAATGAAATAAAAATAACACAATACAGCCAATGAACTGGGACTTTGCAGCTGAAGAATGCCTTCACCTAGATATCACAAACTAGCCCAATCTCATCAGATTTGGGAAGTTAAGCACAGATGGCCCAGGCTAGCGTGACCACCAAGGAATACTAGGGTTGCTACACAGAAGCAGGCAATGGTGAAACACTTCTGAATGTCCCTTGCCTGGAAAACCTTAGGTAAGGTAAGGTAAGGTAAAAAATTTTTATTTATATCCCGCCCTCCCCGCCTAGGCAGGCTCGGGGCGGCTAACATCATATTATATATATACAATAATAAATATAAAAACTTTAAATTTAACAATGAAACTTAAATTTAACATCATAAAAACCCGTTAATGCATTAAAATTCATAATTTGGTTTAATCTGGCAGCAATGGTGGCATTCTGACGCTAATTTCTGCCAGTGTGATTAATTCCATGATAACATAGGTGTGGTGTGGAAGGAACAGGACCATGTTGGCGGATCCTTAAATTAACAACAACTCAGCAGTTGATGTATGCTTGTTTAAAGAGGGCAGTCTTGCAGGCCCTGCGGAACCGATCAAGGTTCCGCAGGGCCCGCACCTCCTCAGGAAGCTGGTTCCATAGAGCGGGGGCCGCTATTGAAAAGGCCCGTGCTCGGGTATTCTGTAGCTTGATCTCTTTCGGCCCAGGGATAGTCATTTTATTTTTTCCAACTGACCTCAGTGCCCTCTGGGGTTCATATGGGGAGAGACGGTCCCTCAGGTAGGCCGGTCCTCGGCCATGTAGGGCTTTAAAGGTAATAACCAACACTTTGTACTGGACCCGGTAGGTAATTGGCAGCCAGTGCAGTCCGCGCAGCCCCGGCCGTATGTGCTCCCATCTCGGGAGCCCCAACAGCAGCCTGGCTGCTGCGTTCTGCACCAGCTGCAACCTCCGGGTCCGGCACAGAGGTAGCCCCAAGTAGAGGGCATTACAGTAGTCCAATCTTGAGGTGACCGTTGCATGGATCACTGTTGCGAGGTCGCGACGCTCTAGAAGAGGGGCCAACTGCCTTGCCCGCCTCAGATGGAAGAATGCTGACTTGGCAGTGGCTGCTATCTGGGCCTCCATTGATAATGAAGGCTCCAGTAAAACACCCAGGCTCTTACTTACAGGGTTGTCATACGTTGGCTGCAGCTTGACAGCAGCGTAATACACACAATTAGAAATGCAGTGTGGTGTGGAAGGAAAGGTGCACTGACACTAGGATTGCCAACTTCAGGTTGGGAAATTTCTGGAAATTTGGGGGTGGAGCCTGGCTAGAGGCCTCTTTACAGACTAGAGGTCCATTCCTTCCCTTCCCCTCCTCAACCCACCATGCTCCAGAGCAGCTATTTCCCCCTCCCCAAGTCCCAACCTCCAGAGCAGCTGTTTTCTCATTTACAGGGCTGCCAGGTCCTACTTGGCTGCCAGCAAGGGGGTTCCAGGGTCTGTTTTGGGATATTCTGGTGCCTCATGCAAACCTCATATGTTCATGCATACCATGGTGACATCACCTGGAAGTGACATCATCACATCACCAATGCTGGGGGGTGATGCTCTAGTTTTGGGGTAAAACTCTATGGTTTGAGCCCAATTTTACCATAGAGTTTTGCCTAAAAGCAGGAGAGCCCCTGCCAAGCCTGGGGGCCTGGCAACCATATTTAGGAAGGGTAGCAAGTCTTTATATGTTTTCAGCATCACTGATTGAAGAGCAATGGACAATCATATCTGAAGCTTGTCTTATGAACTGCTAGGCTAAATTTATCTCACAAGCAATATATTCCTCTATTTATTTAAGAACTTTACTGCCTCTATTTCTGGCTAACAGATAGTAAGTGAGAAATGCAAAACCAATAAAACTATAATATTCACATATAACATTGTTCAAAGTTTAGAACACTTTTTTAACAGTCCAAGGAAAACATCTTTCACGGCTTTTTTTGTAGCAGGAACTCCTTTGCATATTAGGCTGTACCCCGCAATGTAGCCAATCCTCCAAGAGCTTACAGTAGGCCCTGTAAGAAGAGCCCTGTAAGTGCTTGGAGGATTGGCTACATCAGGGGGGTGTAACCTAATATTCAAAGGCATTCCTGCTACAATAAAAGCCTTGATAGTGAAACCCTCTTGAAAGCCTGCCAAAGTAAACTCAGCAAAATTATGTGAAAAACTCACTGAAAAGCTTTATAACTTCATGGAAACTCAGTAAGAAAAGCCAGTTTGGTGTAGTGGTTAAGAGTGGTGGACTTTAATCTGGACAACCAGGTTTGATCCCCCACTCCTCCACATGCAGCTGCCGGTGTGACTTTGGGTCAGTCACAGTTCTCATAGAGCTGTTCTCTCAACAGCAGTTATACAGAGTTCTCTTGGCCCCACCTACCTAACAGGATGTCTGTTGTGGGGAGAGGAAGGGAAGGAAATTGGAAACTGCTCTGAGACTCCAAGTGAAGGGCAGGATATAAATCCTCTTCTTCCTCTTTTTCTTTGTGTTAAGATGGACCCTGAGGAGGGTGGAGTTTGACAAGGAAAGAGACCTCAGCAAGGTAGAATGGCATGTCCTTATGCCTGCAGAAATGCTAGTTTGCATTCAAGCCTCCACTCCCCAATTCAGTTAGGGATTACATTGGTTAAAATGTTTACAACAAACTAGATTAAAACACACAAGAAAATTCAAGCTACAAATGCACTGCCAGCTAATGTATCTCTTTTTTCTCTGTTTACCAGGACCTCATTACTGGGCAACTCGCGGGTTCCAGATTCAGGGGCCCCCTCGGACCATTGCAGACTTTGGGTTTCCCAGGCATGTGCAGCACATAGATGCAGCGGTCTATCTGAGGGATGAAAGGAAGACACTCTTCTTTGTAGGAGATGAATTCTACAGGTTGCTTTATTATTGCATCTTACTAAAAATAGATAATAAGAGAATTCAGATCAGCCGTTAAGGTTGAGTGGAAGTAAGGTTGACTGGCAGCTCTGAGTTGGATCCACCAAAAGTGCTGCTCACAGGAAAGTGATTTTTGAGTCTTTCCCTTCCTCACACAGCCTGTTATTTGTATAATACTCCTCTCTGAAAATCAAGAGTACCTTAGAAATAAATGTGCCTCAAGATGGGTAGAGGCTGCAGTAGACTTCCAAAAACTATTCAGAAGAAATTAAGGGCAATGTATGGGGAGGCTGGAGTTTGGGGAGGAGGTGGTGGTGTCACTTCCAAGTGATGCTCTAGGAATGTTCCCTAATTTCTGTGGTAAAGATCATAGGGACTAGGGGAAAATCCTTGAGTGTAACTATGGAGATGTTTTTTCTTCCTTCTCATCGATTTCTTAAGAACAGAGTGGGGACGGGGAGTTTCCCATTGGGCTTGGGCCACTGGAAGCCTTGGTCACTGACAAATGGGAAATTAAGGGAAAAAATGCCTAAATTCAGTGCTTCTGCTGAGATAAGCTATGAGAAGAAGAGGAGACATGAGATGATTTTTCTTGATTTCCCATCATTGCCTCCCCCTCTTCTTTGATAAATATTGTTTGCAAGGTTCTCCTGATCTTCCAGGAGGAGTTTCTGCAGGAGAAGGTAAGGAAATACCTAATCTGCCAACACCTTACATGAATTCTTCCAGAGTATCCAGACCTCAAGGAGGGAAAGAGGTATAGTACTGCCCGATCTTATCAGATCTCAAAAGCTAAGCAGGGTCAGTAATTGGAAGGTTGACCATCAAGGAAGAGTATGCAGAGGAAGGCAGTGACAAAACACCTCTGCTGCTCAATTGCCTTGATAGCCCCTTGGTGGGGTGGTCATAAGTCAGTTGCAACTTGACCGCACTTTACACACACCTCCAAACCTCTGTTTAGCCAAAGCTGATATAATGGCCATGCTTCTCTGCTTAACAAAGTCCAGTTAAACTGAGGCCGATTTCCCACACACCTTACCTCTGAGAAGAGGAACGTGAGAGTGGCGTAAGGTAAGTGGGAAATTGGTCTGAGTCTTTAAGCTGTCTACCAAGCACTTGGCAGATTCAGTTAAAACAAAAATTGATGCAACTGTGTACATGATGGCATCATTATATAAGAGCAAAAAGTTAAATGTAATTAATAAAATAAGAGCAAAAAAAACTCCAACCCCAATTGCTGATAAATGTTCTGTAGTGAATACTCAGTGTCTTCCCTGCCACATACTCCCCTCCCCTTTTTACAAGAGTACAG
The DNA here is from genome assembly GCF_032191835.1 of Heteronotia binoei. Taxonomy (NCBI): domain Eukaryota; kingdom Metazoa; phylum Chordata; class Lepidosauria; order Squamata; family Gekkonidae; genus Heteronotia; species Heteronotia binoei. Next base: position 171,029,203 of record NC_083225.1, read on the forward strand.
ACCCTCAACTTACACTGAAGGAGTCTCATTGGATCAAGATATCTGGAGTGAAACTGTAAAACCTGTTTGGCCTTTGAATTACTCTGGTGTTAAAAGCTACGTGTTTTCTACTTCTGCATAAATTTCTCATCAGTAAATTTATGATAATTTTTAAAAAATCTTTTGTTGTTTGCTGATAGATCCAGGTGGGTAGCTGTGTTGGTCTGAAGCCATAAGAACAAAGTTAGAGACTGATTTCCCACTCACTTTACGCTGCTCTCACGTTTCTCTTCTCAGCTGGGCTTCCTTCCGATTTCACACTATCTACCCCGCAGCTGCAGCTAGCGTCAGCTTTTTTGTGTGGCAAACAGAAACTGTTTTTTAGAGGTTTCTGTTTGCAGCAGGAAAAAGCTGAAGCTAGCTGCAGCTGCGGGGTAGATAGTGTGAAATCGGAAGGAAGCCCAGCTGAGAAGAGAAACGTGAGAGCGGCGTAAGGTCAGTAGGAAATCGACCAGAGTCTAATGGCACCTTTAAGACCAACAATGTTTTATTCAGGGTAAACTTTCGTGTGTCTGATGATTAAGTGTGCCTGCACATAAAAGCTTATCCTAAATAAAACATGGTTGGACTTAAAGGCACCACTAGACTAACTTTGTCATTTGCTGAGCTTTCCATTAACTTTTAAACAAAAAAAAACCCCAATGCAGTAGTGAACAGGGTTAGTTTGATGTCTTTTCTTTCCCCAATTTCTTCTTCCTGTGCTGCTGATGGACAAGGGCAAGCTGAGTCCTTGCAGTGCATTGGGATTCTCTTGCCATGATCCTATCCCAAACAATAGTAGTTTGTGTAGTTTGGCCAGAGAAGCAGCCTGCCTCCAGGGGGATGCAAACAAACAGAAGGAACTAATTATAGACTTCCTAGGCTTGCCAATCCCCAGGTCCCAGCCAATCCCGCTTTCCCAACCTCCTTCCTGCCCCCAGTCAGCTGGCCAGCGGGGGGAAGTCCTGCCCCCAAAGCCACCATGTGATTTGTTTTTCCCCTTCGGAGGCTCCAGTCTCTGATCGAAAAGGCTTCCCCTTGGGATGGGGTGTCTGTGTTACTTGGAAGAAGTTGGCTGCAACTCGTGAGTAGAGAGGCCAAGCCCTCACTTCAGAGTCACCATAAAAGGGGGGGGAGAGGGGAGGAACGTCTGCTGAGCACTTCCTTATTCCCTATGTGGAGATCAATTCTCATAGGGTATAATGGGGAATTGATCTGGAGGTTTTGGGGGCTCTGGGGAAGCTGTTTTTTTAGGTAGAGGCACCAGATTTTCAGTATAGTATCTAGTGCCTCTCCCCAAAGTACCCCCAAAGTTTCAAAACGATTGGACCAGGGGGTCCAATTCTATGAGCCCCAAAAGAAGGTGCCCCTATACTTCATTATTTCCTATGGAAGGAAGACATTTAAAAAGGTGTGCTGTCCCTTTAAATGTGATGGCCAGAACTCCAATTATGCTTGTGACACCCTTGTTCCTGGCTCCGCCCCCAATGTCTCCTGGCTCCACCCCCAAAATCCCCAGCTATTTCTTGAATTGGACTTGGCAACCCTAAGACTTCCTCAAAGGCAATCCTAAGGCAAGCAAAGAGGAACACAGAAAACCTGCTGAAGAGTAACAAAGAAGAACCGAGAAATTCATCCCTCTGCCCACACACAAGCTATTGCTTGCAAGTGTTTCTTTAGATACTGATTGCCACAAAGTCTAGGGATGGCCACTGGCTTAGATGACTTTAGATAAGGATTAGACAACTCTGTGGCAGGTCTGTGGACTTTGGTTAGCCAAAGTAAAAATATCTCTGCACAGAGTGTAACTTTGAATATTGGATACTGAGCTCAAAACAATGTTCAAGGGATGAGTATCACTTCCTTCCTACTAGACTTATGAGTACTCAGAAGCATCTGACTGTGGGGAAGAGAATGCTGGACTAGCTAGACCCTTGGTCTTTCCCAGAAGGGCTTTTCCTGTGTTCTTATGCATTTACCACCAGAGACCAAAATTGGTCTCATCCAGCCAGCAATTCATCTCCCTGCTTAGGGGTAGTTATGAATCAGTGAAATGTGACTGCTGTTCCAGCAAGATCTTGCATATTGCATCAAATGAGTGTCAAAGTATACTCATAAATACATAATGGTTTGGAATCCAATGACTCCCTTCCACCACACTGGATCCAGTAGCACACTTCCATGAAGAATTCTTTCCCTGGGTGAAGCTTTTTCCCAGTTGAGAAATACTTCTTCCATTGGAGGGAGACTTAGCCAAAGGATGTCAATGGCTCAAACTGTGGTAAGATGGAGTCTCTGGAACCAGCCCAATGTACAGAGACAAGAAATTCCCCCCTGTGATGTCCCTTTCTCTTAAAAGCTTTGATGAAGTCAGAAGAACAATGGAGAAGGACTTCCCAAAGAGCATTGAGGATGAATTTTCAGGAATCAATGGCAGAATAGATGCAGCAGTAGAGGTGAATGGTGAGTATTTTGTACATGGAGACACTCCGTCCTCCAAGTCATTTCATTTTTATATTACGAGGCAAAGCAGGTAAAGGTGTCAAATGAAAGTTCAATAGTGCACAAGCAACCTTGCCTACCATTAAAACAGACTATGGCCTTGGAACAAGTTCCTTTAAATCAGTTCACCCACCACTGGCTGCCCCACCATGATAGAGCACTCATTTATCCTCGCACCACCATTCTTTTTAAACAAGGCCCAATTTAAATGCGATACTAGCTACAGTAAAGATTTGTTTTATGTAAGCCACATGATTCTGATTTGGTTGAAAAACATTTACTCTGTTTGCTGTCCCAGGCCCATGCTCTATTTAGCATACAAGTAACAGGGCTTTTTTTGTAGCAGAAACTCCTTTGCATATTAGGCCACACACCCTTGATGTAGCCAATCCTCCAGGGTTGTGTGGCCTAATATGCAAAGGAGTTCCTGCTACAAAAAAAAGCCCTGCTAGTGACTTTGGTGGATGTACCACTTTTGTGCTAAAGTTACATATGGATGTTACACTAAATAGGGGTCAAGCCAGGCTTTTATGTGGATTCACCGTGGCCACTCTGACCCAGATAGTCCAAGCTATCCAGATCTTGTAAGATCTCAGAAGCTATGTGGGGTTCACCCTATTTAGTATTTGAATGGGGACCACCAAGCAATTCCAGGGTCGCTATGTAGAAGCAAGCAATGGCAAACCACCTCTGAATATCATTAGCCTTGAAAATCCTATGGGGTCACTATAAGTCAGCTGCAACTTGACAACATGTTACACAACACACACACTTGCACACTGGGCCCCCATCATGTTTCAGTAAGTCAAGTAAAGATGAGTGGAGCTTTATTGCAGTTGTTTAATTAGTTGGTAACAATGGTGCATACTAGCTCCTCCAAAGCAACAGTATTTATATTTTTTGGTAGAGGGGGCAGCAATTTCTGTCAATCCCTATTCCCACTGCAGTCTCCCACTTTGCCTCACACCATGACCTCCAGGTACAAAATATGAAGGGCTCAGTAGGTTGCAGTAGGAGGGGAAAGCAGGAAAGTCTTGCTCTATGAAATCCATGTGAAGCTGGATCCATGCAAAGATGGTGTGTCCTAGAACTGACTTCCAAAGCATTTTACAGAATGAGGGCAATACATTCAAACAAATGCAAATAGCAGGAAATACAGTTCTCACAGCTAAATCACAAGAACCCGAAGACCCATGTCTTCATGGGAGGTGCCTGACAAGACAACCACCCTTCATTCATTGTTAGGTAATAAGTTCAATAAAAGCTAGATGGAACTAAGTATTTGAAGAAGGTTTTGGTTTCTGCGCACCAATAGTCAATTGCTACATGAGAAATTGAGAGATGCTACTTATACCAGTTAGGAAGCTCCTTCTCCCCTATGAATGCTCACAATTGCCATCCCAAGCAGAGTTACACCCTTCTAAGTCCACTGAAGCCAGTGGATCTAGATAGATGCAACTCTGCTTAGGATACCACTGTCAATATTTTCTCATGAGCCCTTGCTCTGGCTTCTGTGAATGGAATGTTTGATGGGCACCAAATATTTGATCGACATAAAAAACTCAGCCAAACCTCAGTAGAATAATAGAATTATTTTTCTCCTGAGACTCCTGCATCTCTATCTAGTTTTAGATTACTCTTTTATAACCACAGGTTATCACAATAGTTGTCTGGTATATTGCGTATATGATCTGTGTTACTTCAGACTGTTTATAGAGGTTAACGCTTTTGTGCATTTGTGGTAAATATTATTGTTCTCATTTTTTATCAGTGATATACTCCCCTTCCATAACAAGTATACCAAGAAATAATAATCCACATTTAAATAATAAATCCGTAAAACTGGTAGGTGGGAAAAGATCAAATGATACAATCACACAAAGGCAGGTTGGGATTTCCCTTTGGATTAGTAGGCCCAGTTTTAATTTCCTTCCTTTTCTCGTTTTTAGGATTCATTTATTTCTTTCTGGGACCTAAAGCCTATAAATACGACAAAGAAAAGGAAGATGTTGTGAACATTGTGAAATCCAGCTCCTGGGTGGGTTGTTGAACTGCAGAAGGTGTTGGATAGTCACAATGAGTCTGTGGAGATATTGAGAACTGAAGAGCATGTGAGACAGAACCAAAGACTTTCACTTCCTTCTTCAGAAGCACGATGACAAAATAGAGAAAGCATAACTCATTCAAATAAATGACAAAACTGCATTACAGAAAGCTTAAAAATTCCTCAACCCATAGTTTTTTGACATGTCTGTCTCCAGGGTAGCAAAAGAAGTGCTTCTAAGTGTGAGGAAGTCACTGCTTTGATGCCATGTTTAATGCCATGTCTTTCCTCTCAACAACGAGATAATGTATAAGAACTTTTGACGCTGCAAGTGCTATATAAATGCTAAGTGTCAAGAAGTCCTTGGCTCTCAATGTACATTCCTACCATTTTCAGTACGTTACAGAGACCTTCTCGTAGGCCCCCAAACTTTAGAACTGGATTCTCATTCCCTCATAGTACAATCTGTTTCTTCTTAACTTTCTGTTCAATATTTTTAGGGAAGGCAGAACTGCCAGGATGAACACACGTTCTTAACATAATGAAACATCCTTGTTCTGTGGGACAGTTCTTTTAAGCAAGCACACTCTGTTGCATGCAAGGACCATGCCAATTGTCATTGTTCATATAAAACAATGTCTCCTCTTTCAGCATCTATGTATCTATTTCTCAAGTGTGGCCCCCATCTGCAGATAGATAAACCCACAGATTGGGGCCACGTTTATGCCAAACACATTTTTTCTGCAAACCTGGGGGATCCCTGGGTTTGCAAAAAAAATCTGAAAAATAAAAAACATCATTTGGGGGGGTTTAAATTCCCTTGAATGAAATAAAACGTTTTCTGCACATGCGCAGACAACATACCTACTGTTGAGCAGCTGGAGAAGGGGCCAGAGCTTGCAGCTGCAACGGTGGTGGCTGCCATGGCGACAGACCCTGGAAGCTGCTGTTGATGGAAAATCTGGGGTAACCCAGTAGCTGCTCTGAGGTCAGCCACTATGGAGCCCAGCAGCTGCTATGTGGCCAGCTGTGGTGGTGGCAGAGCCCAGAGGCCCCTCTAAGCTCGGAGTAGCTCCCAGACACCATCATCTTTGTGGCAGACATGCTGGATGGTGATGGGGGGAGTGGGATCCCCCCTGCAAATGTCACAGTCTCCCCACTTTTTCTTTTATCTTTAACAACCCGTAATTTTACTATCCCAGCAAGAGGAGATGTATGACAGGGTGTCATGTGGTCATTTCCACTGGCAGGTGAGTACTCTTCTAAAGCACTAAGATCTCTGGCTAGCTCAGGTGTTCTACATAAATTGGACATTGGCCAAGCAGTGTTAAGGACCTCAAAGATCTTCAGTGAGGGAGTCAAGTACAAGCTTTAACGTTCTCCCACTGAAATCGGTAGCCCTTAAAAGTGCTTTGCTTGGGCTGGGTTATGCTTTTCATGCCTGGAGAGGAGGCGGCTGAGAGGTGATATGATCGCCATCTTCAAGTACTTGAAGGACTGTCATATAGAGGATAGTGTGGAATTGTTTTCTGTGGCCCCAGAAGGTAGGCCCAGAGCCAATGAGTTGAAATTAAATCAAAAGAGTTTCCAGCTCAACATTAGGAAGAACTTCCTGATCATTAGAACGGTTCCTCAGTGGAACAGGTTTCCTCGGGAGGTGGTGGGGTCTCCTTCCTTGAAAGTTTTTAATCAGAGTCTAGATGGCCATCTGATAGCAATGCTGATCCTCTGAATTTAGGGGGAGGTGTTTGTGAATTTCCTGCATTGTGCAGGGGGTTGGAGTAGATGACTCTGGAGGTCCCTTCCAACTCTATGATTCTATTATTCTATGTCGACCTTCTGCAGGCAATGCAGGGGCACTCCCTGTGAGCCACAGACCCGTATCTAACAAAATGCTGATTTAATGACTTTGGTTGCAGCATTCTTTGGAGGCCAGCCTCGTTTCTTTCAAAACAGTGATCTGAGTTTTCCTTTTCTCCTCAGTCAGCATCAATGAACCCTTGAGTACGACTGAAAACAAACAGCTTTTATCTTTCATTGGAAACCTATAATTGGGTTTGCAACACATGTGGAAACCTGCAAAGACACAGGTTGTCAGCTGAACATTGGGAACAAGTGGCAGCCTTTGGTGGGCAGACAGTGATGTTGCACGATGGTAGGCAACATCATGACATCACTTACAGTTTGTACTCAGGAATGACATTATTATGCTCTAGGAATTTCCTTATATCTCTGGAGGGTTTCACTACCTACCTCCATCCCTTGCTCTTGATGAAGCAAAGAGGCCCAGGGGGTCCTGAGTCTATGAGGCCAAAACTTGCTCATTGCCAAGAGGTTGGCAATCCTAGCAAGGACTGAAAGCAAATGGCAAATCTCATCCTGTCCTTCTGGCTTGAATCCTCTTACTGGCTCTGTTCCCAGGGCCAGATTAACAATTAGGCCAAGTAGGCACTGGCCTATGGGCCCCCATGCCTTTAGGCGCCTCAGGCTGGCTTCTCCCCCCAGTTTCCCCCCTGCTTGCAGCCTTCCCAGCCTGCATGTGCAGCCAGCAACTAAGCCGCTGTTTGCCCAACTTGCCTGGTGCGGCTGATGCTGGCATCATCGCCAAGTTTGCCTCTCTCTGCCTCTCCCCCACAGCTTTGTCAAAGGGGCTTTTGAGAAGGTGCCTGCAGGCAAGGACCACAGGCAGTGGGGCGATCACTCCAACTCTGAGATAATTTGCAAGGGGCCCCCCAAGATTTTGAGTCCCTAGGTGCCTCCACAGAGTTTAATCCGGCCCCATCTATTCCCATCCACCTCCAGCTTCCCATTACTGCTTATTCCGTTTCTCCCCTCTCTTTGTGCCTCTCCCTCCCATCTCTTCACTGCCTGCTCTTCCCCTTCCTTTCCCACCTCCCTATTGCTACTTGTTTCATTCCCCATACCTCTCCTACTGTCTCATCTGCTTCCCCCTTCCCTTCCCTCCCCACTCCCCTCTGCTACTTGTTTAGGATTGCCAGATCCAGCCTGGCAACCAACAGGAGACAAGAAGAGTGGAGAGTGGAGATATAGAGGGTGGACTTCAGTGTGATGTCACTTCTGGCTTTTCACCTAAGTGACATCACACCTGACTAGGAATTGGCTGAAACACTATGGTAAATCCATGGAGTTTTCAGTGATTCCTGGAGAGGACTGGCATCATTTTGGGTTTTTCCTGAAAGGGATGTCTGTTCTCTCTAGATAGAAATTGCCAGAAGCTCAATGATTTTGCCATAGAGCTTTAACCACTACCTAGGGAGGTATGACATCATTTCTGTGTTTCCCTAGAAATAATGTCATGCCATTGGCCAACAGTCATTTCTTTTCTTTTTCACCTGCTTTCATTCATCCCTTTGCTACTGACTACTCCTTCTCCCCAGGGTGCTTTTGGCTGGCATCAATGAATTAACGTTGGGTGCTGTTTTGGGTTGTTATGATGCAAAGTGTTGCCTAGATTCCATTTTTTCCCCAGTTTTTTGTGCATCACTTTTTACTTATTTGGCCTTTGATTTTATTATTTTTTTACTCTTCATCTTTTTTTCAACAAACTTGGAGTTTGCAAAAACCTATATCCTATATACAGTGTATGTCTGTTACAAATAAAGAAATGCACTATTTGTATGAACAGATGTTAACATTTTCCTGTTAAAACAAACAGGTTAAGATACTTTGGTGGGGTCTGGTTTGTTACCAGTGTTCCTTGCAAAGTGGGGCCACCATATTTTTAGGTGTCTTTGAAGGAATGAATGGACAACCTGTAACTTCTTCATAACAGAAACCTCTGAAGCCTAGCCCAATTATCTATGTGTATTTTAATGTCTATAAATGTTAGCACCAGAAATATATATCTTAAATAAACACAATTATTTTTTCTTCACGTCATCCATTCAAAATTGTCTCTTTTTTGCATTTCAGAAGCTTTTGCCTACTTGTAATGAAGACTTTCCTTCAAATAATGGATTTCTTAAGCTACCCCTTAGTCTCATTTAGCACCCTGCCTTGCTAATTGTCAGGAGGACTACTTAAGTACAAGGGTGGTAGGACTGCCAGCCTTCATGTTGGGCCAGAAGATCTTCTAGAATTACAACAGATTCCCAGACTACAGAGATTAAGTCTTATGAAGAAAAGGAGACTCTTTTGCTGGGTGGTCTCTTATGTCCTTATGAGGACATATGTCCTACTGAGGTCTCTTCTTTCCCTAAGCCCCAACCTCCCCAGGCTACATGCCCAAATTTCTAGAACTTTCCCATCCTGGAGCTCCAAGCGGTAGTGATCTTGACACTAAGCTAGAGATGGGTACAGTTTGGTATGTCAGGTGGAGGAAGTTTAATAACACGAGAGGAATCCTGCTAGGTGAGACCAGCAGTTCTTCTCATCTAGTGTCTTGTTTCATATGGTGGCCAAGTAGCTGCCCAGGTGGGCTAACAAATAAGGCACAGAAGTCTTTTGCCAAATGTTGACTTCTGGCATTCAGATTCCAGTTTTGGAATTGTATTGCCTCAGTAAGGTTGAGGCTCATCAATGGGAGAATGGAGCAAATAGCATATATAATTTTTTAAAACCAAGATTGGCTGGGTCATGCGTATTATTCTAATTTCTTCGCTTCAGCAGACTGCTGCAATAATCCATGTTTTGTATCTCCAAGGGGATGAGCGTAGACCATCATTCTCTAAGTCTACCCTACTTCACAGGCTCGCTGTGAGGATACAGTGGATCTCTTTGAAGAACAGAGTAGAATAAAAATTCACTAAAGAGATAAAGGAGTCCTTGAAGTCTGTATAAGAAACAAAGACTTGGGGCATTTTGTTACACCTTTGTAGGTGTTGACAACCATATCAATAGGTATGTTGGCCACCCACTCCTATGTTGAAGTCTCCCCACTCCGTATGCGTTCTCTAGGGTTTACACCAAAATAAAGCAAGATGTCAGTTGCCCAACCGTTTCCAACATTCAGTTCTTGGGAAAACAAAAAGGAAATACTGCCCATGATTGAGCATTTCATAATGAACAACTGACTTCTGTAAATGTTTTTTAATGGTACTTCCTGATCCTGGGGTTCAGTCAAAAACATCCAATATGAGCTTTTTAAGGGTTAGTCAGACTGCTTAAGTCATGGGATATTTAATCACTTGGATACCTCTGTGTGTGTGTGCGTGCGTGCAAGCACCAATGTAGATGTCTAGAGGGTGCTGAGGAATTTTTTCAGCCACTTAGGTGTGGCAGAAGAAAAGAAGGTGTTCTCAGCATTCCATATCTATGAGTCATTTTTCAGAATATTGTTTCCCACGTGAAGCCAAGTATATGATCAATGAAAGGATTCAGATAATATCTTGTACCATTTTCATATATCTAATTCTCTTGGGTGGCCATGCAGTGCAGACCAAGTAATGTGCATGATAGGGACAATCAAGGATGGGAGGAAGGTGTTTCTGCAAATTTGGAAACTTTAAAAAAACACAAAATTAGAAGCGGGAATAAAACCATCTTTTTAAATAAAAGAACAGCCAATACTATTTTGGTTTGCTATAGCAATGAGAAAGGCCACCAACAATGGAAAGAGAAAAGGGACCAAGCAGCAATAGACAGAGGAGGAGGGGCTTCACTTAATTTTTACCATTATTCTACCCACTTTGCTAACCTCTCGCCTTTAAAATGTGTTTTAGCACACATTATAGATAGGTCTTATCTGTGGAACTGAACAAACACACACAGATAGAGAATAAAGGAACCTTGTAACATGCCCCTAGTTGTTACTCTGTGTGTTTCTCTTATAACAAAAAAAGGATGGGGGGTTGAGTAATATGACTGGCCTCTAGGCAATGTATGACATCCCTACATTGTAAATCGTAATTAGTTTCCAACTGCAAGAACAGGAGAAAACAAAAGGTCTATCATTCTTCACTCGTACTCACGAAGTCCTGAGTAAGAAAGGTTAGGGTGGCAGATCTCCGCTTTTGGAGTTGTGCATGTTGTCCAGTTGTCCAATTCCATTGCCTTAGTTTGTTCTAGAACAAGGTTTACAGAATGTGAAACAAAGGGGCTATTCAGATGCACAGTATAATCAGTTGTCGCTGGATTAAAAATGGCTGATACCGGATTAACAGAGGGAGGATTAAAAGTGGCTGATCAGACAGCAACATCTGCCTCCCGGTATTAACTCGTAGTAGCCCCCCACCCACCCAATCCTTCTCGGAACTGGAGTATTTTGTTACCCGCTCCTTTGCAGTGCTTTTTGAGTTCTCCGGTTTCACCTCGTAGTTTCCCCGTCTGGATAGTTCCCGACCACCTTCTGGATGTCTGAGGGCTGTCCTGGAGCAAAAGGAGCCTCACACATCCGGTTTATGGTTGCCATTTTTTTTACTACTTAGTAATATGCGCATAACTGCATAACCACATAATGTTTTAACCTATGTTCATGTGCGCATATGCACATAATGTGCATATATGCATAATACATGCTTGCGCATAATGTGCATATAGGTGGAGGAAAAAACTGCATGGTGCCATCGTGTGGATGGCAGAAGACAGTTTCACCGCGGAGTGATTCGAATTGCAGTATGGCAGCCTGATCGATAATATCTGGAAAAAAGATATTCGGAACAGAACCGGGTCAGTTTAACATGGACTCAAAACGCTGTGTGAACAGGGCCTAGATGTTTTAGTTACTGTTTATATTAAAGCTCTTTTAAGCCATTCCTCCCTCTGTTAATCTGTCCGTAAACCCAGAAATATTACAGAGATTTCCTTCATAGTTGTTTTAAGGATAATCGCATGCACGTTACAACCACCTCAGGGCTCAGGTCACACAAGGAGGGTGAGAAACTGAAAACACAAAGTACCTCATGTGTAAGGACTTCAAATGGTGACATATTCAGTCAAAAAGCTGGTATATGGCAATGTTCAAAAGTTCACCACACACAATGTACACAATATATATATATATATATTAACTTATAACAACATAAGCTGTCAAAAACGTCTCATGAAAACTACACTGTGCTCCTTGACAAAAAGAAAGATATATTTCCCTCAGCAATTATTCCCTCAGGGTTCCCTATGTCTCTGGTAAACGGCTAAACCAAAAAGTATGCCACATGTATGTGACCAATCAAATTATGACAGGCACAAAAAGATGGCATCTGCCAGTCAGCAAGAGTTCATTGTACACCTATGTACATAATATAGCTGCTAGTGTACAAAAAATGTAATCTGTTAAAAGTCACTTATATATTATGCTGTGTTCCTTGACAAAGGGAAGGGCATATTTCACATCCTGAGCTATCATTTCTCTGGGGTGCTCTGCCTTTGGCTATACACATGGAGGTTCAGCAGGAACTCAATTGCATATTAGGCCACACCTCCTGATGCCAAGCCAGCTGGAACTGAATTCCTGTGCGTTCCTGCTCAAAAAAAGCCCTGCCTATATAACTCAGGAGCTAGTCTTGTTAGTCAACAAAAAAATCCAAAAGCAGTTGTTTGGTAATGCTTGTATTAGGACCAAAGAACAACAATCAGAAATTAATCAAAAAGAACAACAATCAGAAATTAACACCTTTGAAAATGCCAGAATCCTTCTTTAGGCTGAATGTGCATAGATTATTAATAAACTAAGAAATGCAGTCTTGTACAGTATGAAAATAAATATTGAAAGGATAGTCAGTGGTCTGAGCTATCTTGTAATGTCTATGGAATGGATGCTAATTAATTCATTAATGAGTGTGGTGTGGTGGTTAAGAATGTTGGACTAGTATCTGGGAGATCAGGGTTCAAAACCCCACTGGTGCCATGGAGGCTTGCTGAGTGACCTTGGGTCAGTCACACTCTTTCAGCCTAACCTAGGATTGTTGTGAGGCTAAAATGGAGGATTTAAGTGTTCTGCTAATTCATGCTTATAGACATAGTAGTGAGGAAGTAGTTTTTAATTCAAAACACCTCTTCTTTAGGCTGCATGTTTATATGATGATTTCAATGATCATATAAAGATATTAGGGAAGACAGCATGGGATAGAACAATCTTGTCAGATATGGGAAGCTCAGCAAGGTCAGTATTTGGATGAGGTACCAGCAAGGAAGGATCTGTGGAGCAAGGTGCTGACAAACCACTTCTGCTTCTACCTTGTCCTGAAATCTAGAGGATTTCTTGAACTTGTGCTCTTTGACCATCAGTTGCACATCTCAGAAGGTGTTTATGAGGTGATGTGGAATAGCTTAGTCCTATACAAAACGTAGGGTTGCCAAGTCCACCATGGAGTTTTCCTTCCCAAATTGCTAGAGCATCCGGGAAAACCATAGAGTTTTCCCGGAAACGCCTAGAGTGGCCAATGCACAGCATCACTGGCGCAATGATGTCACTTCCAGGTGACATCATTGCGACATCGGAGAAGGTTCCCTCCGCCGGCTCAATGTCGGCTGGTGGATTGGAAACCTCCAGGCTGAGCGAACCAGCCCAGGGGCTTGGCAGCCCTAACAAAACAGCTGCCAGTCACATAGTAAAGATCCTCATGCAGTGATGGCAACTCTCAGCTTGCCCTACATGAGAAAGACATGCCCAACCACTCTCCTGCATAAAGTGTTGTGTAGGAGAGGGATGAGGCAGGAATGGAGGAGTATTGACATTGCACTGATGCCTTTCCTACCAAATACCCAGAAGTGCTGCCACATCTCTAGGCTGACATTAATGAAACTAGGATCTGAGCAAAACTTTATAATTCCACCATAGAGTTTTGCACAAATACTAGACTGTCATATTGACATTATGCCAGTAATGCAATGCAACTTCTAAGTATTTGCCAGACCTGACATTACACCGCTGGCTTTGCAGCACATAAAAAAAATATCCCTGTCATTGCTACTCAGTGGGTCAGCAGGCCATGGAGAGAGACACCAGGAGGTGTCCCTAGTGCCTAGCTATCCTGCTCTGTGCAACATGGGGGATGATTAGGGTTGCCAATCTCCAGGTGGGGGCAGGAGATCCCCCCGGTTTGGAGGCCCTCCCCCCACTTCAGGGTCATCAGAAAGTGGGGGGAGGGGAGGGAAATGTCTGCTGGGAACTCTATTATTCCCATAGGAAATAATGGATAATTAATCCACGGGTAACTGGGGCTCTGGGGGGGGCTGGCTTTTGAAATAGAAGCACCAAATTTGCAGCAAAGCATCCAATCCCTCTCCCCAAAGGAACCCCCAAGTTTCAAAAAGTTTGGGCGAGGGGGTCCAATTCTATGAGCCCCAAAAGAAGGTACCCCTACCCTTCATTATTTCCTATGGAAGGAAAGCATTTAAAAAGGTGTGCGATCCCTTTAAATGTGATGGCCAGAACTCCCTTGGAGTTCAATTATGCTTGTCACACCCTTGCTTCTGGCTCCACCCCCAATGACTCCTGGCTTCACTCCCAAAGTCCCCAGATATTTCTTGAATTGGACTTGGCAACCCTAGGAATGATATACCTAGCCTCTACTTCACTTGGAACAGGAAAAAGGACTGGCCCAGATTCCCTACCCTGCAAGGCAGAAGATGTGCCTTACCCTGTATCCATGCCCTGCACTGGGAGAAGGAAGTAGCTGGCCAAGGCACCCAGGCAAACTTCTTATGGAGCAGCCTGGACGGGTTCTTTCTTTCTCCCAGATTGGGAGGCAAGGCCCTTCAAGAACATTTTTTTCCCTCCAAGGCTATCCCTAACAACACTGCTAATAATGTAATGAACCCTAGAAATTTTAAGAAGCAGGTGCCATAGGAAATCAAAGATTCAAGGGGGCATAATCATATAAAATATGCAGGCCCATTTTCTAAAAAAAAAAAAAAAGGCATATTCCTCCAATGGTGTAGCACCATCATACTTCATTGTGTTACAAAGGAAGATTATTGGCATTCTCTGGCAATCCAAAAGTAGGTAAATATTAACCTGTAGTGGAGTGCCCTGGGGAAAAGAACAAAGCACTATGAGAGGATGCAAAACAAACAAACCAGAACTCAATGAAAATGTGGGTGTTTCCCTGTCAACGTAAAATGGTCGATGTGACATAAATATCCAGGAGTCTTGATCACGTAAGAGTCCTTCAAGGTATGCCACACGATGTGTCAAGTGAACACAGACACAAAGACTTACAACACGTTCCTGCAAAAGGAATTTATGGCTGTATGAGTGAAATTTTGGAGATAGGTTCCTTACTGTACAGTCCCTGAAAGTTGATGCTATGAGAGATCTGTTAGCTGAGAGTGACTGAACCAAGGCCAGCCAATACATGTGAAAGCAGGGATATGAATATAGGTCTCTCCAGTCCTCAGTCAAAATGTTGAACTGCTAAACTGCACTAATTGGAAGCAAAATAGATCCCCTTCTGCCATGGATGGAGTAACCATTGCATGGATCCACATTGGTGGACTCTAATCTATAAAATCGGGTTTGACTTCCCTCTCCTCCACATGAAACCTGTTGCATGATTTTGGGCCAGTCATAGTTCTCTCAGAACTCTCTTGGCCCCACCTACCTCCTTAAGGAAGAGAAAAGTGGGGTATCAAAACCTACTGTTTTCCATCATCATCAGTTGAGTCAAGGTAGGGTGCCATCTTTGTGGCTAAAAGAAGCTCGTAGAATGCCTTTTATGCAGCTGCATTAACTTGCTTCTTCAGTAATAGTGCTGGGTAACCCCTAGGCTGAGTCACTGAGGGACAACTGGACCCCACCAGTGGTGAGAAGCACAATGTCCACCAAAACTTCTGTCTCCCCAATCAGAATTACTTCCATTTTGTCAGGATTCATTTTCAACTTGTTTCCCCAAAGTCATTTCTAGTTTGTCTAGATGAAGGATTATATTTATGGGGATGGAGAACGGCTTACAACCTGCTTACAATTCTAAAAATCATAACTTTAGGCTATGTCATACAGAATGGAAGAGTAGAAAAGGAAAGAGTCCAGCAGCACCTTAAAGACTAACAAATTTTATGGCAGAATGTGATGGAACAGGCCCAATTTGACTTCCTGGTTCTGTCAGCCCCCTCTTTGGCTTGCATTACTTCTTGGAGGGTTCTATACCACTTCTTGGCCCTAGGATGTGCTGCCACAACCTGCTCAATTTAGAGGTCTTGACTGAGAGGAACAGGACTCTCAATCCCCCTTCCCAGTTCTGAGGCTACCCAGCACCTGGCTACCATAGAGACCAAAGTTCTTCTTCACCCTCCAAGAAATAGTGCAAACCCAGAGGGGGGCTGACAGAACCAGGTCTGTAAGTCAAATTGAGCCAGTTCTGTCACACAGTGTATGAGTTTTCATGAGTCTCTGCTTGTTTCTTCAGAATGGAAGAGAGCTGCTTTCCAGGCTGCATTGCAAGACCAAAAGATAGCCTCATGAGTTTAACTGTCTTTACCACATTACAGTACATTCTTTTCCAATGCGGTCTGTTACACTTTGGCATTGGAAGACAAATGATACACTGCTGGTTTAAATAGGTTGCAGACACTGGCTCACTGCATTATGTGCAAATTCCAGAAAAGCTGAAAAGCTAACCAGCTACAAAATTATAAAAGGCACCATATACAGACGAAGGTCCTTCTCGGTTTGATCTTCCAACCTAGGTATTAAAAGTCGCCTTTATGGATGTTTACATCAGCTGAACTCTTATCTTTGACATAGCCCTGGCAGGAACCATCAAATTCTCTGGAACTTTCACCCAAAATGTAGACCTATAAACAGTAATTTACCAGGCGGAATCTCAGGGAAATGTCTAGTGACCTCATTGTTTTTCACACTCCTTTGGTTTCAGACAAGCCTAGGCGGAATGCTGAAATGAACAAGATGCTTATTTTCTCCCAGTGAGATAGCAGAACATTTTTTGGCCTATCACCTGTGCTCTTTTAAAAATGAAACAGAACTTAGCCTGCTATTTAGGGGCTGGGTGGCATCCCACCCATGCTCTGTGACTTTTCTTTGGTGATTGTTGCTGCCCCTGTTCTGGCTTATGGCTCTGTCACTTTGGAGCAAGTAGCTAAAACATCCTAGCTAATTTTAGAGTTTCAGTCCCAGCACAAGAACTTTTATAGACTCGTAGAATCATAGAATCACAGAGTCAGAAAGGGCCATACAGGACATCTAGTTCAACCCCCTGCTCAATGCAGGGCTTTCGTTCTGCCATATCCACAACCACACTACACATTAATGCTAAGATTTTTAAATCTGATATGCTCTGCTAACAGAATGTCACATCACAGGGTGAAGTGGTCTATACCAAAGACTTTCAGCATTTTGCTTGGCCCAGAAACCAAATTTAAGTTGAGGAAATGACTGCAAAAAAAAAAAAAAAACATTCTTCTACTTACTCTCCATCTAATTCTGGGTTTATTGAGCAAGCAGGGGCATTTCAAGATGATTTCATCTTAACAATACTGCTGAGTCACCTAAAGAAATCCAGAACAGTTGGCCTTTGTGGGAATTATACAGTTCCTCAGCCTTGGAGGTAACCAAAAGCAATAGCAACAAACTACCATAGCTATCTCTGTTAATTCAAGACTGAATGAGATTATCTCTACTACACATCAGGTTAGGGTTCCCAACATACAGTCAAACATGCAGTCAGCGAACTAACATTCCTAAATGCTGCAGGGGCCCCATTCTGCTAAGGATCATGGTGTGCAGAAAGTAAGAACTTTAGCCTTCTCTTCCACGCTGTTTTCCCAAGCTGAAACAGCCCTGGGGACCCACCTGTTCTGACAGCATGTGGCAGAGAGAAGGAAATGTGGTTTTAATTGATTCCCCCTTTCACTTCATTGCCTTCTTCTCATGATGGACCTAGTGATCCACTGACCCGACTTCCTCAGATACAGAACACATCTACAGGAGGGGCAGAGACAGGAATATTCCTGTTTATTACATGTAGCTTTCCTTGTATTGCATAAAACCCAAGCCAGAGATTCTTTAAGATGCCTTTTCAGGATACTATTGATAATTTCAGCAACTTTTTTTTTTTTAACAGCCTGGTCCTTATGTAATTAAACAACCAGTATATATGCTAGTGGTATAATAATTTTGTCCCTGTATCTCCCACCATTTGAAGTATAGGTTCTTGTCTTTTAAATCCTAGTATCTTAGGGATGCAGTACTCGATAGACTGTCCAGATGTGGAGGGGCTATGATTCACAGTTAGAGCACATGCTTTGTATACAGAAGGTCCCAGGTTCAGTCACCATCATCTGTAGTTAAAAGGATCAGGTAGTAGATTATGTGGAAAGACCTCCCTCTGAGTAGACAAGACTGACCTTGACAGACCAATGGTCTGGCAGCTTCATGTCTGTTTCCATACCACCTTCTCTGCCAATTAAGATCTGCTTCTTAAGGTAGCAACAACAGAAAATGAGTTTTTGGTGGGTTCTTCAATTGTAGAATTCTCTCACTTGGAGATATACCTGGCACATATTTTCTTGTCTTTTGGGTATCAGGTGAAGAAATTTTTATTTATCCAGAATTTGGTTAAGTGTTATTGTATCTAATTTATCAAATTTGAACAGATTTTTTAAGGGATTTTACCTACCATATGGTTTTTATCTGTTGCAATTTTATTGAACTAGTTTCATTTGTTACAGGGTTTTGTGTTGTTTCATTTGTTACAGATTTTAATTGCACGTATCCTTTAGTTGCATACTACATGTACTTTCATCATCCTGTGCTGCTCTCAATAAATTGAGTTTCTAATGCTTTACATTGCTTTTATTGTAGTTTAGCTGTTTTGAGATTATTGAGTTTTTTCCTTGTTTAGTTCATCTTAATTCTATTTTTTTTCTTTGCACTTCCATAAGCAGCTGTGTTCTGGAGAGGTAAACAAGTAGTTAAATATTATTTATTTATTTATTTATTTATTTATTTAGATTTTTTTTTTTCCTCCAGTCGCAGTCCCCCAAGAAGCCGGGCTCAGAATGGCTACAACACAGTCATAAATCATCACTTAAAAACAAATCAAAAGCTAGAGGCAAACAAATGTAGCAGAAGACGATGCAAAAGCCAGTAGAGTCACTATCTTACATGAAGGGAGAACCATCACTGCCCTCAGCTTAATGCCTGGCGGAACATCTCTGACTTGCTGGCCCTGCAGAACTGTGAGAAGTTCCATGGGGCATAGGTGTTATAAGGCAGAGAGTTCCACCAAGCTGGAGCCAAGGCAGAAAAGGCCCTGGCTCTGGTCAAGGATAGCCAGGGAATAGATTTCAATTTGCCAGGGTGCAACGCTCTTCCGGGGGGTATACTAGGACATGCAGTCTTGAAGGTACATAGGTCCCTGATTGTTTGGAGTCAATACTTTGAACCTGATCCAATGCTCCACCAGAAGCCAGTGCAGCTCTTACAGCACAAGATGGATATCTGCTGTGCGCAGTATCCCTGTATGGCCCCATGCTGTTGAGTTCTGTATTAGTTGGAGTTTCTGGGTCAGCCTCAAGGGTAGACCCATGGAAAGCGAGTTACAGTAACCCATCTTGGAGGTGATTGCTGCATGGATTACAATAGCTAGGTCAGGACAGGACATGTACGGGGCTATTTGCCTGACCTGGAGCAGCTGGAAAAAAAATCCCAGTCTAGCAAAGTGTGTGACCTGGGCCTCCATTGTCAGAGTGGCATCCAGGATCACACCCAGACTCTTAACATTAGGTGCCAGCAGGGGTTGAATTCTAGCAGGAGCTCCTTTGCATATTAGGCCACATCCCCCTGATATAGCCAATCCTCCTGGAGCTTTTTTGTAAGCTCTTGGAGGACTGGCTACATCAGGGATGCGTGGCCTAATATGCAAAGGAGCTCCTGCTAGAATTCCACCCCTGGGCGCCAGTCTCAGAGACACCCCATCAAGAGTCAGGAGCTGGCACCCCAGGCAAGAGCGCTCCCCACCCCAGCCCAGCCATAGGATCTCTGTCATGGAAGGATTCATTCTCAGCTGGCTTTGCTTTAACCATCCCATCACAGACTCCAACCATTCTGCCAGATACAAATAAATATATATATACTTCCCATATTCCATCCTATAACCACTTCATTATTGTATTATCATAACAAGGATTTATTTCAGATTTGTGTTGGGTATTTCACACCATTTTGCATAGCTAGCAGCAAAAAGCATGAATCAACAAGGAAGGAACAAGCAGTGTTGCAAGGATCTGGGGAGAGGTTTGAAACAACTGTGAAGAGAACAAGTTTCCATATAAAGCATTAAGTTGAGAACCAATGTTAGACCTAAGTGAACAAAGAACTCACATGGTATTTCCTGGTTTGCGATCAAGGGATCATAGCAATTACTCAACTGCACACAGAGACCATGTACAGCTTATGTTTTTGTCATGATGGTGCTCCTGGGTTCAGATTTCAGAGCTGGCTGGCGTGCAAAGTGTTCCTGGTTTACTTTATTGATTTCCTGTATTTCCCAGCTGCTTTTCCATAAAATGCTTTGAGCAACTTACCAAATGAAAAAGCAGCTTCAATAACATAAAAGCAAAACTAAATTGACACCAAAGTAATAAAACAATCCAGTGTTAAGAGACTGCTCAGATTTCAAAAATGTCTGTCACGTCATTTAGAATAGTTAGCTTTGAGTCCAGTAGCATCTCAGAGACCAATAGTTTCAGGATATAAACTTTCAAGCGTCAAAGCTCTCTTCAACAAACACGAAAGTGTATACCTTTATGATGGCTCTGTCCACTTCCCTCCCTCAGAGGCAAGATTCTACTCCCCCCACCACATTTTTCTTTCTCTTTACTGACTGAGCCACTCTAGTAATGTTTTTTCTTCTTTGCTGAAGAACTCTGGCTGTCCCATCCTGTCACAGTATGGCATTTTGGCTGTTCTCTCAGCCCAGAAACCTGAGAGAAGGATCAGCTTGATTTAACTTAAACAATTTAAATGGCACTCGAGGGGTGACCTGGCACACATGGGTTTCCCCCCAGTTTAAGAAAACATTGTTACATCCAATTTGTTAGAGAAACTGTGGGGTGGCGTAAGGTTGAACATTTCAGAGGAGCTTGGTGGCAAAGAAACTGCTTTCCTTCCAAAAGGTCTCATATTCAATCTTGTGGCATTTCCACTTGAAAGGACCAGGTAATAGGTGATGTGAAAGACCTTTGCCTGCAGTCCTGGAGAGCTGCTGCCAATCTGAGTAGACAAGACTGGCCATGATGGATCAAAGGTCTAATTGAACATTAGGCAGTTTCATATGTTCATGTATGTGGACATTGCTTGCAGCCAGTCCAAGGAGGGGAGGGAAGCTAAGATCTAACTTCAGCTGGGCAGAGCAATTTCCCCCTTTCCTTTTCAGCCCTTTAACAGCCCTTTCCTTTCTTTCACAGTTGAACCACAGTATAGCTTTATTCCTTTAACTGGATTTCTAGCCCTCCCTCTCCTGCACAGTAGGGCTCAGAGTGGGTTACAACAACAGAGATATACACTAATTTAAAATGATTAAAACATAGAATGATAGTTAGGGTTTGTAGAATCTTTCGGGCTCAAGTGCCGTGTTCTACTGGAGAAAGTTTTCCTTCCAGACGTTTCGTTCTCAGCTGCGGAGAACATCCTCAGTGGCGTTGCAGCCGGAGCATGCGCTCTGACCTTCTTGGCTGCTGTGCATTGAGTGGGTACCATTGAGTAGGTGCTGTGCATTGAGTACCACTCAATGCACAGCAGCCAAGAAGGTCAGAGCGCCTGCTCCGGCTGCAACGCCACTGAGGATGTTCTCCGCAGCTGAGAATGAAACATCTGGAAGGAAAACTTTCTCCAGTAGAACACGGCACTTGAGCCCGAAAGATTCTACAAACCCTAATGATGTTACCAGCCGTGAAAACCTGAAATCTTTCATAGAATGATAGCTTTGGAAGGGGCCATACAGGCCATCTAGTCCATGTAATCACGCAGTATTTAAAAACCTATACAAACACCAGGTGGTACAATTCAGGATTGTGGACAGATACAAATTAGTAGAAGAGCCCCATGGCACAGAGTGGTAAAAGCTGCAGTACTGCAGTCGGAGCCTTCTGCTCACAACCTGAGTTCGATCCCAGCAGAAGCTGGTTTAGGTAGCCGGCTCCAGGTTGACTCAGCCTTCCATCCTTCTGAAGTCGGTAAAATGAGTACCCAGCTTGCTGGGGGGAAAGTGTAGATGACCGGGGAAGGCAATGGCAAACCACCCCGTAAAAAGAAGTTTGCCGTGAAAACGTTGTGAAAGCAACGTCACCCCAGAGTCGAAAATGACTGGTGCTTGCACCTTTACTTTTACAAATTAGTAAGTGCTCCCCAAAACTATCTGTATGTGCACCCAACAATGTAACCAGATACTGAGTAGGTGGACCAAAACCCACAACCTGGTGCAAAGCAGGGTAGAGGAGGCTGATGTAGTTAGACCTCCCCACTGCCTCAGCCATAGGTCTGGTGGAACATCTTCAATTTACAGGGCCCTGCAGAATTGCAACAAATTTACACCACAGTTCAGCTGAGAATCATGAAGGGAGGAAGAGAAGTATTGCAATTGCACCAATGTGACTGATAGAAAAGGGGATTGTACCATGCTGAGGCCCCTACCCTCCCCAAACCTCGTTCTCTTCCAGATCTACCCCCTAAGTCTCCGGGCATTTCCAACACTGTCCTTGCAACCCTAAGGTGCACCATTATCTGCTCCAGTATGGAAGCCTGCTATGTTATATCCTTAGGACTGTCTTTAGAGCCAGAAATGTTTCTTTTAGGGCAGAGGTCCTCAACATTGTTGAACCTACAGACACAAGGTGGTGGGTGCAGCCACAAAATGGCTGCCACAGCTTACCTTCAATCACAATGTGAAGTTCCTTGTGCTGTGGTGGCAGCCACTGCCAAAGCAACTTTTTTAAAAAAATCCACACAGCCAATCAAATTTCCAATGGCTAATCAGAGAAGCCTTGCTGAGCAAAAGCCCACCTGGCCCTGCCCACTTTTTAAAAAGACTTGGTGAGCACCAGGAGAGGTAGCTGTGGGCACCATGTTGCCCACAGGTGCCATCTTGAGTACTCCTGGAGAAAAAATAATCAAAAGCTTGTTTTCACCCCTGCACATATGCTAGAGTTGCCAAATCCAATTCAAGAAATATCTGGGGGATTTGGGGGTGGAGCCAGGAAACTTTGGGGGTGGAGCCAGGAGACATTAGGGGTGGAGCCAAGATCAAGGCTGTGACAAGCATCATTGAACTCCAAAGGGAGTTCTAGCCATCACATTTAAAGGGACGGCACACCTTTTCAATTCCTTCCTTCCATAGGAAATAATGAAGGATAGGGGCACCTTCTTTTGGGGCTCATAGTATTGGACCCTCTGGTCCAATCCTTTTGAAAATTGGGGGGTATTTTGGGGAGAGGCACTAGATGCTGTACTGAAAATTTGGTGCCTCTACCCCAAAAAACAGCCCCCCCCCAGAGCCCCAGATACCCGCAGATCAATTCTCCATGATTTTCTATGGGAATAAATCTCCATAGGGATTAACAGAGTTCCCAGCAGACATTTCCCTCCCCTCCCCCCGCTTTCTGACGACCCTGAAGCAGGGGGAGGGTCTCCAAACCGGGGGATCCCCTGCCCCCACCTGGGGATTGGCAACCCTAACATATGCTAGTTGCAAAACATTAAAGAAGCAGAAATTGCCACCTAAGGATGAATGGATGAGGAAATTGTGGTCAAGTAGGTCAGTGACTAATATTGCACTATATAAAAGAGTCTGGGGGAAATATGAGATATATACTCATAACTTTTTGGAATAAAAGTTCATGTTTATAATCTTTTTTTAAAAAAAAAAATCACAGCATTTGAGAAGTTACCCTGTATTGGCTGAAGCATCTTCTCTTCTGTTTTTCTCTTCCCTCATATTTTTTAAATACAGTTTTAAAAAATGGCAATAGCACATATCGGCTGTTCTGGAGTGGCAGTGGAGGGGACTACATTAAATTCCTACCTCTCTGCTGAACAGTGAGACATTCCGTTTTGGTTTCAGTAGTTGCAGATCGTTAGAAGATTCTTTATTACAGTACACAAGCCCGAATCTAAAATAGCACCAGAAGATAAACAGATATATCCAAACATTTTGCCCTCAGCTGTTAAATATAACCTTCACTGATGCAAGTTGGTCCCAGCCGAACTAATTAACCAAAGCCTTAGTCCAGCAGTTCCAAACCTTTGACTCTGCAGGCATCTTTGGAATTCTAACATTGCATGGTGAATGCAGTCACAAAATGGCTGCTATAGAATGCCTGCCAGAGGAGGCAGAGTCAGTCACTCAATGGCTGCGGCAGCTTACCTTCGGTCAGAGAGTGAAAATCTTTGTGTGGTGGTGGCAGCTGCTGCCAAAGCAACTTTTTGAAAAATCTGTGCAGCCAACCAGATCTCAAATGGCCAGTCAGAAGCCTTGAAAGGAAAAAGCCTTCTCTGGCCTCAGCCACATTTTTTTTTTTTTGGCAGGTGCCGAAAAAGGTGTCAGCAGGCACCATGGCACACACGGGCACCATGCTGGGGACCCCTAGTCTTAGACAATTAATCAGTTAAATGCCTCATAGGTTTGCTGCCTGACTCAACCTAAATTCAGGCTACTCGTTCATCCTTAAAAGATTTCTTGAGATTGGAAATCTGTATATATGGAGCTAAGCAGAAAGCATTCTGCCATTTAGGGCTAAGAACAAAAAGAGATGGGATGCAGCATCAAACCCGATAAGAAAGAGGGGGAGGTGTTATTTTAAAACAGCTGGGAGGCCCCAAGATTCTGGCCAAAAGCCTAATCCCTTTCACCTACACCTACACAGTTTTATAGCTGCAACCACTCTCCTGAGCTACAATGTGTTCTGCAATGGAAAGCATATAATTACCATGCAAGAAGCCCTCCGTAGTTTTCCTGTGGGGCAAACAGCAATTCAGTGTGTATAAAACTCATTAAGTACATCAAAGAAATCAATGCTCATGATGGACAATCCTGCACAGTCTGATGCACAGGGTAAACAGTCACCTTCTAAATGTTGCTTTCATAAAACTCTTCAGCTGGGCATCCATGTTGCCTACTCTCTCTATATGTAGGACTGC
Source organism: Heteronotia binoei (assembly GCF_032191835.1). Classification (NCBI taxonomy): domain Eukaryota; kingdom Metazoa; phylum Chordata; class Lepidosauria; order Squamata; family Gekkonidae; genus Heteronotia; species Heteronotia binoei. The sequence goes on from NC_083225.1 coordinate 171,053,820, forward strand.
TAATTCCATCCCATACTATTGTCTGATGAAGTGTGCTTTTAGCACATGAAAGCTTCCATCCTGAATAAAACCTTGTTGGTCTCAACGGTGCTACTGGACTCCAACTTTGTTATAAAACTTTTCAGTGTACTGGTAAACTTTATATGGTATTACAATGCTTGAAACAGGTTACCATAATGTGGTGGTAGTGATCTGTGTTGTAGAAACCCTCATAATGTGATGATCCCCATTTATTTTTATTTTTTAATTTTATTTCTCTTATATTTTATTTATAGCCATACCCACAAACCATATGCTTCTCAAGGAGGTTTATACATCAGAGGCTGTATATAGTTCTGTCTTTAAGAGACAAACAAGATTTCGGGAGGGGGAGTATGACCTTTGTAGAATCAAAGATCCCTTCATCAGATATCTGATGCCAGGTCACTGACAATGGGAACTTTGACACACAAAAGTTCATACCCTGAAACTAAAGTTGGTCTCTAAGGTGCCACTGAATTCGAATGTAGTTGTTTATATGTTTATTTTTGTATTTTATTTAAAACATTTATTAGCCACCTTTTTCCTTTGCAGAACTCAAGGCAGCATACAATATAAATAAGATGAATAAAAACAATTATTTTTTTTAAATAAACACAATGGGCTGATTTTTTAAATAAAAACCCTAATGTCCAGTTCACACGGTAAAATCCAGTTGGAAAGTGCACTTAAAGTGGATTGGAAGTGGGCTATTCAGTGTGTGTGACTGCAGCCTCAATCACACAAAATAAAATGTGTCTGTAGAATACAGCAGCAACACCTCTATTGAAGTGTAGCAGCAGGATGTTTATGACACATTGTACAATATAGCCGATAAAGTTTTGATATTGCAAACCTCTGGAAACCTCAGATCCACATTATTTTGAGTGGACTCATTGGGGGATGGGAAGACAAAGCTGTGAGGAGAAAAACCAGCAATGGCCTGTCAAAATTGGTTTAAAAGACAAAAGAATCCAAGCTTGAGTTGCTTGAGGGAAATGAGCGGTAAACCCAGATTAAAGTGCATCAGTATGTAGCCTTAAAGGGTGTGTAGAACCAAAAATATATAACATTGTAAAAATTCTTCTTGGACTTAGATTCAAAAAAATGAGGGTAGGGGCACATTGAAAAGGGAGTGTCTATGGACAGAGAAAGTCCCACATAGCAGAGCAGCTTAACAAAGTTTATTCAACAAGTCTTCATGAGAAATCTTGATACTTCTCAGAGTGTTTGGTTATCCATTTTAATATTGAAAAATTATGTTATTAGTTTACAGTACTGTTCTTATTTGTGAAATGTCCCAAGCAGGCCTCTGGAAAAAAAATTATCTGAATGGATGGATGGATGGATGGATGGATGGATGGATGGATGGATGGATGGATTCCTTCTGTATCTCGAATAGGCACTTATAATGAAATCTGGATAGAATGCAAATACATTTAAACTGAACTGATTAACTAATTGGAAAAGTGGAAAATCAGATAAGAATTTTTGTATTGGTTGACTGACCAACTTCCAGCTTATTGATTTAATATAAGGAAGTTCTTTTTTCCCTTTCTTCTAAATTCTGTGGTTTCAGAAGAGTAGCCAAATGACAAATAATGTAGGCTGCTGCCTATCTTGGATTGGCATCAGGAAACGCAGACATATTTCTTCATACACTGAGGAAATATAAATATTCAAAAAAGTGACAGAAACTCACAAAACCACAGTCGTGATTAAATGAGTCAGCGTGGGGGTTATTGCTTGTTGTTCCTATATAAGTGTGTCCTCTGGCTGCTAGACACCAGTTCAAAGACTTTCTTCTTTGATACAGACCATTTAGCAAGCAGCATCATGAAGGCCATCTTTCTGTGCATTGCTCTTTTTCTGCTTTCTAGCTTTTCCTTCTCAAGCCCTATCCTACCAGCACAACACATTGAGGATCTGAAGTCTATAGAGGTATGTGAGATCCAAATTTTGATCAGCTGTAAAAACAATTTATAATGCGTGACCTGCTGGTATACTTCAGTGAATATCTGGCTACTAAATTCTGAAGATGCTTTTCTAATGATGCCATTTCTGCATAGCGTGGGTGGGGGAGGAATTGTAAAAAAAAAAATATGGAGAACCAGATGTGATGCATGACTTCAATTCAATTTGCTTTATTGCGGTCCATGACCAAATACATAGTACAATGCAGACCAACAACACCCCCAGAAAAATTGTGCAAATCTAGAGGGACCTAAAAAGGTAAAACATAGGATATAAAAAATACAGATAAAAAATTAAAAGATTATACAGCTCCAGTAAAATATTAATTAAAATACACTGATTAACATTTGTTTCAGTTTCAATAGCATTTATGGTACTATACAGAATACTCAGGGATTAAGGTAAAGTAAAATACAAACTTGGGAATATTCAAAAATAATTTAAAAAATGACAGTTTCAAGACCCCTTCATTTCTTTATTTTATGTAATTATCTCAAGTGTCTTAAAATTTAATCAAATGTGACATCAAATGTGATGCAATCGTAGGTCTAACAAAGTTGACATGACAGCAGCTTTATATTTTTTACTTATGCGTGCCCCACTCATGTATGAAGTGGGGGATAAGAAAATTAATTGAACATTAAAAGGGGCACATGGTTGAGGGGAATTAAATGTGTCCTCCTTCATGAGGTAATTCCTAAGAAGTTATTTTCTATGGCTGAACTTGGAGAAAAAGGATGAAGAAATAGAGTAGATGGAGAGAAGTTAGTTCTCCTCATACATGTATCTCTTTGGGGGTTAAAATAAGATCCCCCAGCTTGTTCCTTAACATAGTAGGAGTCAAGTTGCACCTTTAAGATCAACAAAGTTTTCTTCAGAACATAAGCTTTTAGGGTTGCCAAGTCCAATTCAAGAAATATCTGGGGACTTTGGGGGTGGAGCCAGGAGACTTTGGGGGTGGAGCCAAGAGCAAGGGTGTGACAAGCATAACTGAACTCCAAAGGGAGTTCTGGCCATCACATTTAAAGGGACTGCACACTTTTTAAAATGCCTTCCTTCCATAGGAAATAATGAAGGATAGGGGCAACTTTTTCTGGGGCTCATAGAATTGGATCCCCAGTCCAATCTTTTTGAAACTTGGGGAATATTTTGAGGAGAAGCACTGGATGCTATGCTGAAAATCTGGTGCCTCAACCTCAAAAAACAGCCCTTTCACAGCCCCAGATACCTGCGGATCAATTCTCCATTATTTCCTATGGGAATTGATCTCCATAGGGAATAATAGAGTTCCCAGCAGACATTTCCCTCCCCTCCCCCCACTTTCTGATGACCCTGAAGTAGGGGAAGGGCCTCCAAACCATGGAATCCCCTGCCCCCACCTGGGGATTGGCAACCCTATTTCATATGCTGTCTTCAGACAAGGGGATAAGGTGCAGTGGACTGAAATACATGTAGTTGGTGGGTTAAGTGCAAACTGATACAAAGCTAGGATCACATGGCAAAACAGTGTAACAGATTAGAAGGCCATTTGGTCTGGATAGCCATAAAAGGTAATAAAAGTTGCCTGCCAATTGGTGTTGCTGAAAGTCTAGGTAAAACAAAAGGACATGTATTTCCTTGTTCTTGTCCACCTAATTTACTTAAATTTGCTTTGTATCAGTTTGCACTCTTAACCCACCAACTACATGCATTTCAGCCCACTGTACCTTATCCCCTCGTCTGAAGAAGTATGCCTGCATACGAAAGCTTACATTCTGAATAAAACTTTGTTGGTCTTAAATGTGGCATTTGACTCCTTCTTTGTTCTACTGTTTCAGACCAACACAGCTGCCCACTTGGATCTGTTCCTTAACATGTTTGCTTTCTATGGGTAGGGATTTTTAAAATATATTGGGGGAGTGGCAAAACTGGTCATGCTGATCTTCAATCAGTGAGATATCCAGACACAGGGTTTTATTCTAGGAGACATGTTTGTTGCCTTCTCTCTTCTTCCAATAGCCCCTCAAAAAGCCAGTCCTGGGAGTTGGAGGATCATTATGGGGGAAAGCCCATAGGGGCTGTAATGAGGAGGGGGAATCATCTCCTTTCACTTGTCTTGGTGGAGGGCTAATTTTGCATGATTTCCCCTCCTCTTCCAGCTTCCCAATGCCACATAGCATTTTTCACAAGTTTCCGTAAACACTTGTGTCAGCAGTTTGGAGTTGGGTCTCAGTGGTCTGTTAAGAAAAGGGCAGAGTGGGCAAGATTTCCCTCCACAAATACAATCTTTCAAGTGTATGTCACATTAGTATCTAATGCCACAAAGATTGAACTACATGTGTCCAACAATATCACCTTATTGTTGGGGAAAAAATGTAATGAGTTTACACTGAGTTTGTAATGAGTTTACACTGCTAGCGGGCTTGCCCATAGACACAGGGTTCTAAATCATTGGGGAAATACAAAAATTCCATCAATAGGAAAAGAGTTAATAGAGTTATTCTGCTCTGCATCAATAAGAAAAGAGTTATTCTGCTCTGCAGCCGAACTCCTTTTAGCACACTCTTGGAAGTCTGATCATATACCTACAGCTTCTGAATGGCATATACGGCCTGGGCTGCGCGGACTGCACTGGCTGCCGATTGTATACCGGATCCGGTACAAAGTGCTGGTCATAACCTTTAAAGCCCTATATGGCCAAGGACCGACCTACCTGAGGGACCGTCTCTCCCCATATGAGCCCCAGAGAGCACTGAGGTCAGTAGGCAAAAATAAACTGAATATCCCTGGGCCGAAAGAAGTAAAACTGCAAAGCACCCGCACTCGGGCCTTTTCCGCCGCAGCCCCACAACTCTGGAACCAGCTCCCAGAGGAGGTGCGGGCCCTGCGGAACTTAGATCAGTTCCGCAGGGCCTGCAAGACCGCCCTCTTCAAACAGGCGTTCATTAATGATGGTACCAATGTTTACTGCTAAATTAATAATGCTTACCGCCACTGTTAGTCTAGGAATGTTTTAATCACTGATTGGTTTTAATGTGTTCTTAATGTTTTATTATTGTATTGTTCATTTTAAATGTTGTAAGCTGCCCTGAGCCTGCTCTGGCGGGGGCGGGCGGGGTATAAATAAAATTTTACATTACATTACATTACATTACATTACATTAAAAAATTGTGTGATCTTTGTGTAATGGATAAAATAGCTTCAAACATTCATGAGTCAGAAACTGGGATGTTTACCACTAATTTTGAGGCATTATGGTTCCTTTTTTAAAAAATTACCTTTCTAATCAAGAACCTATTCTATTGTTGTCCAATACTGTCAAAGCTATACTTCTTAATATGCATGTCTGTAGGCCATACAGTTTCATTATGGAAACATGTAGCCCTTTGGAAATGTATGTTAAGACTTTTTTAATGCTATTTCATTTAGTATGTTGCCTCTTTGATGCCTATGTAATATTACCCCATTGATTGTTCATGTATTTACTTATTGCAGTTGTTGTATTTAGTCTAGTTTCTCTAATAATTTTTTTAAAACATTTAAAATGTCTTTCAACAGACTTTACCAAGCCAGCCACTGAATCCAAGCATAGATGCAGGTGTCTAGTCCCCAGGACAGCACTGTGTTTTTGATCCAGCTGGGAGAAATGTGTGACCATGCACAGATTATCTTTCTGGATCAAGACTACTAAGTAATGGACTACCATGGCTCACCAATCTAGACTTAGTTCATGGGCTGTTTCCACTTTAGTAGTTCTGTTGTTCCACAAATTATCAACATATGTTGGTACTGACCTGCAACCCCACAGCCACTCTTTCAAGGAACAGTATGTTCATTAAAACTCTAAGGTAGCTAGTGTGTTTTTTTTCTTCATCCAGATTTATCTTGACAAGTTCTTCCCATACCTTCACAAATCGGACAGTCGTGAACTGGTAGATCGAATCAAGGAAATGCAGAAATTCTTCCATTTGACTGCAACCGGGAAGATGGATGCTGCAACAAGAAAGTTAATGGAACAACCTCGGTGTGGGCTCCCAGATCTGCAAGAACTAAAAGCAGCCCGACAAATATGGTCCAAGAGAGTGCTGACTTACAGGTTAGCTCTATCCTCTCTCTCTTTAAAATATCAACAGTTCGATTTCCAGAATTCCAATATTTTTAATTTATTGTGTTCCTCAAAGGATAAATAATTATACTCCAGACCTGCGTAAATCAAAAGTGGATCAAATCATACAAAGGGCATTTCAAGTGTGGAGTGACGTGACCCCACTGACATTCAGAAGAGTTAATGGACCTGCCGATATTGAAATTCTGTTCGCATATGGTGGTAAGCCTTTACTATTATCAACTAGCAGAACAGAATCCCTGCATTCCAAATGGGAAGGGGCCATGGCTCAGTGGTAGAACATCTGTTTGGCATGCAGAAGGTCCCATGTTCAATCTTTGGCATCTCCAGCTAAAAAGATCTGTCACTAGATGATATGAAAGACCTTTAGTGGTGACCTTGGAGAGCCAGTGCTGGTCTGAGTAGACAACAATTGACTCTGATAGACCGACGGTCTGATTCAGTATAACAACTACAACAAAAGGTGCACAGTTCTTAGACTAACATCCAGGGCTTTCTTTTGCATATTGGCAACACCCCCTGATGTCACCATTGTTTCACAGAGGGCTTTTTTGTAGAAAAGGCCCAGCAGGAATTCATTTCCATGTTAGGCCACACCCCCTGACACCAAGCCAGCCAGAACTGCATTCCTGTGTGTTCCTTCTCAAAAAAAGCCCTGGTAACATCCAAGAATGCACAGCATTGCATTCTTCGCTGATTCAGTATAAGGCAGCTTTATGTGTTCATGAATATATGCATAGAAACCATTTCCTTTTTCTGAAACACTACAATGTCAGAGGCCCAGAATCACTGCAGGATGATCTCTGAGCTAAACATGTAACACAAATGGTAGTTTCTGAACTGCAGTTTATCATAATGCTTCTTTCCTCCTATATTTATCCCACCATTCTTCTAAAGAGTGCAAGACCAAATTCACAATTCTCCTTGCATTTCTATAACTATCTTGTAACAGAGATCAGGCTGAGAGGGAGTAATTTGCCCATGTGAGTGTTTAGCCAAGTGAAGATTTGAATCCAGGTTTCCCAGAACCTAGCCTGGCACTCTAACCATTATGCCACCCTGGGCAGGCTTTCAGTTTTCATATTCTTCCCCTCTACACACACACCTCTTCCCTTATGGTAACTCACTGCTGCCGAAATACTCCCAACCAGGTTCCCCATGGCCACTGGCAGAGGAGGGGGGTAGGGCTGCCAGACCCAGGTTGGGAAACTCTTGGAGATTGGGATATGGAGCCTGGAGTGGACAGGGACATCAGTGGGATACAATGCCATATAGTACACCATTTTCTCCAGGGGAATTGATCTCTGTAGTCTGGGCATGAGCTGTAATTCCAGGGCATCTCCAGATCTCACCTGGAGCCCAGCATCCCTACTCCAAACTCTTTTTTAAAAAATGCATAAGCATTATAAGTTATGTACCTCATATGGAAGCAACATTGCCATTTCCACCAGTACCACCATTGACACCCCCTCAAAAAAAACACCCCTCTTCATACAACACAGAATATGGACAGTCAAATTGTCAAAGACTACGGGACTATTTGAATATGCTGAACATTTCAGAATATTGAATTTATTCCTTATTGAACAGATTTTTTACCTTAACAATGACTACATTCTCTTTCAACTTTAGCCCATGGTGACTATCCTTTTGATGGAAGAGGGGGAACTTTGGCCCACGCCTTTTTCCCTGGAAGTGGCTTAGGAGGAGATGCCCACTTTGATGAGAGCGAGCAGTGGTCAGAATCCAATAGAGGTAAATTCACACCTGAAGCAGTAGATAAGTACACCTTAGCAGGTCCCTTCACCAACTGTCCACCTTACCTTGTGCACTGTCCTACACTGATCTCTACTGAGAAGTTATGCCAAGAATCCTAAGCAAAAGACATGCCACTATGAGTACATTACTATTCCTTTATTGCTCATTTCCATTAAAAGCAGAAGTGGCCAAGAATAGTCTTGGCCAAGAATAACAATGCAGTCAAACTTTTCAAGTTCTTTCCCTGGGCTCTACATGAAAAAAATGTGTGAGAGTTTGTTTATAGATAACTTAAATATAGATGCACATGTGAGTGTTGCTGTAGAGCTGTAACTTTTTATATAGATATATGATTAAGTGTGTGTGAATTAACATATATGCATAACAGACAACTGTTAGACTTGGGACCATTGAATCCATTGAAGTACTGGGTTTCATCACAATAGAGAACAGCAAGAGACCACAATCCAATTATATTATTCTATATTTCTTTATTAAAATGTTTCTGCTCCCTTCCTTTTCCCATAATGCAAGGCAGCATACAAACCCAAATTTCAAACATGCAAAATGCAATGAAATCCCAAATCACCACAGTACCTGCTGCTTTGCTGTTGTTCAGTCGCGCAGTCAATTCTGACTCTTTATGAACCTGTGGACCAAGTCACACCGGCCCTCCTACCCTCCACCATCTTCTGAAGTCTGCTCAAATTCATGATAGTTACATCAGTAACGCTGTCCAGCCACCTCGTCTTTTGCTACCCCCTTCTTCTTTTGCCTTCTGTCTTTCCCAGCATCAGGATCTTCTCCAGTGAGTGCTCCCTTCGCATTTGGTGGCCAAAGTATTTGAGCTTCAGCTTCAGCATCTGACCTTCCAGGGAACAGTCAGGGTTGATTTCCCCTAGGGCTGACTGATTTGATCTTCTTGCATTTAACACACAACTTCTCCCGTCCTTCTTTTTCTTCTGTGTTTTAGAAATCAACCTCTTCCTTGTTGCTGCACATGAATTTGGTCACTCCCTGGGGTTGGCACATTCAAATGTCCCTGGTGCCTTGATGTACCCTACTTATTCTTATGTGAATCCTGCCACCTTCCGTCTTCCTGCTGATGACAGGAAAAGGATCCAGAGATTATACGGTAAATTCAATACGAAGAATGTGTTTCTTGTGATGACTTCACTTTTTAACACAGTCCTGTCCTTAAAAAATAAATTAATTAAAGCCCTTCTGGCTTGGGCCTGTAGTCTTATCTAAGGCTAGGACATGCACTTCTAATTTATCAACAGCTGATTCGGCTTGTGGATCAGTCCACCAACATATAGCTTGCCACAAAATAGCATGGTTGACGCTGATGATGCTCAACAGGGCTTTCTTTGTACCAGGAACTCCTTTGCATATTAGGCCACTCCCCTCTGATGTAGCCAATCCTCCAAGTGCTTACAGGGCCTACTGTAAACTCCAGGAAGATTGGCTACATCAGCGGAGTGTGGCCTAATATGCAAGGGAGTTCCTGCTACCAAAAAAGCTCTGGTGCTCAATACCTAGTGAAGGGAGAGCTTAATGGATTAATAGTGTTGGCCATCTATTTGTTGAGCTGACCCTGACATGTAGCATGCAACAAATGCAATGGATGGAGTAATGGGTGCCGAACAAAAAGTCACCATAATGGGAGCAACATCTGCAGCTGCCTGAACATTCCAGAACTAGGTTGCTGGAATCTGATATTGATATTTTAAAGATGGACTTTATTATCCACATCTTCTGTGAAAGTGTCCGCACGGCTATTTCCCATATTTCCTTGAAGCTTCCCTTGTACTTTATTTCCCCTAACCAATTTCTTTGCTTTTCTTTATCAGGAAGGAGACGCCAAAACCCCCTGGAGAGCTCCATTATGCATCTTACGAAATGAAGTATATTGTGTTTTGAACTGGTTATGCTTCCTTTTGAAAGGTTTTTGTGTGTGTGTTACAAAGCAAAGTGACAAGAATTCAATTTAATTTTGAAATGGCTGAAAGGGAAGCAAAAACTCAACAGTCAGATAAAACGTTCAGTTGCGACTATCTAGGGCTTGCAATAATTGTTTCCCAAAGGATAATGGTGGGGATTTTCTCACTAGATTTGCACATACACAAACACACTACACACTTACCCTGAACTCATCTCAACCTTTTCCAGATATTCTCACTGCATTTACATCAATACATGTGAAAGGATACCCTTGCTGTGGGTGGTAACAGTAGTGGGCTCCCTTTTCATTGCTGAGGGGATATGAGAAGTGGTCAAACCCTGGTGCAGATGCTAAGGTCACAAAGCAAAAAAAAAGGGAGCATGGAACCTCCTAGCTCTTTGCTTTTCACTCTATATTGTCATTCACTCTTTGTCGGACCTGAAGGTTTCATCCATTTCAAGCCAATTAAAGCCTTTGCCTCTCATGATACAATCAAAGTCCTGTTTGCCATTCCAGCAAAGGAGAACCACACTCCATATCTGGGAATAAATTTTAGGCCGACTGTAGGGAATCTAGCAAATCTACACCAGTTGGGTGTGGACTCTAGTCTGGGAGAGCCAGGTTTGATTCCCCGCTCCTCTACATGCAGCTGCTTTGTATGACCTTGGGTCAGTCACAAGTTTTCTCAGATCTGTTCCTCTCAAGAGCAGTTCTGGGAGAGCTCTCTCAGCCCCACCTACCTCTCAGGGTGTCTGTTGTGGGGAGAGGAAGGGAAAGGAGATAATAAGCCACTCTGAGACTCCAAGTGAAGGACGGGGTATAAATCCAATCTCTTCTTCTTCTTCAGATGTTTCACTGGACTCTGGTAGATTTCTGTTTTGATGTCCTTACATTCTGAAGGTTCATCTGCTGCTCTCTGTTGTGTTACAATATTGTTTTCCTTTATGAAATGCTTGTGGTTCCAACTGTATTGATTTTCTGCCAGCTGCACAGGATGTGAGGCACTATTCAAAATTTTCAAATAAAAATAAATACAATGTTATATATGCAGTCTATTACTATTACTGTTGCTATTACTACTACTACTTCACAGGTGATAGGAATTGTCATCTTGACATAGTAGACTTGGAACAGGAAGATCTGGGTTCAAATCCCTGCTCAGCCACTAAATCTCACTGAGTAATTTGGGCTCTACTTGTCTATTTTATATGCTGGTAGCATTTCGCATAATTTCCCACAGAAACAATTACTTTCAAATAGCCTGTTGCAGCGTAGTCATATTCCACTTACCAGAATGGCCAGATTTGTCTACCAATAAAATTTTCTGAAGACTTAGTATGACTATATAGAGCCAGTTTGGTGTAGTGGTTAAGTGTGCGGACTTACCTGGGAGAGTTTTGATTTCCCACTCATCCACTTATGGCTGCTGGAATGGCCTTGGGTTAACCATAGCTATCGCAGGAGTTGTCCTTGAAAGGGAAGCTGCTGTGAGAGACCTCTCAGCCCCACCCACCTCACAGGGTGTCTGTTGTGGGGGAAGAAGATATAGGAGATTGTAAGCCACTCTGAGACTCTGATTCAGAGAGAAGGGCAGGGTATTCTTCTTCAGTGGGTCTTCTTCTTCAGTGGGTTAAATCAGATACTAATTGTGGACAATAAAGTGTTTAAGTGCATTTATTGCTGACCCATGTGATGCGCTGATCTCACATGCTTCTCATGTCACAAGACTATTGCAAATATCAGTTTATTTTAGGCTACCTTTTCAACTCAACAGCTCTTTGCTACATGTCAGTTCTAAAGTCACTGGGGATGACTGTGACCTTTTCTTTAAAAAAAAAAAGCCAACGTATCTGTGCTATCCTATCCATTTGCACAATAGAAGACCAGTTTATATAACTGTACTATTGCCTGATGTCAACAAGTGGACAGTCACGTTATGATTGGGGCACTAAAGTCATGAACAAATGTTCCCTTTAGAGTGCTCCAGGAAAGGCAAAAAAAAATCTGTATATTTCCAAGCTTCCTGGAAAACTGTAGCACCAAAGGCCTATAAAACAATTACTTGTACAATATTCTCATAATTCATATAAAATTTTGTATTACACACACAATAAAGATATCTCCAATCATATACAATGTCCAATAGTCTTCATGTGAATAAAAGTCCCAAAGGGTGATTAACATGTGGAATTAACTGCCGCAGGAGGTGGTGGTGGCTACAAACATAGCTTCAAGAGAGGGTTGGATAAACATATGGAGCAAAGGTCCATCAGTGACTATTAGCCACAGCATATTGTTGGAACTCTCTGTCTGGGGAAAGTGATGCTCTGTATTCTTGGTGCTTGGGAGGGACAATGTGTGATGACTTCTAGTGTCCTAGCCCCACTGATGGACCTCCTGATGGTACCTGGTTTTTTGGTCACTGTGTGACACAGAGTATTGGACTGGATGGGCCATTGGCCTGATCCAACATGGCTTCTCTTATGTCCTTAAACAAATTCTTGTGAGTTTCCTTTCTTCTGTTGAAATTGAAAAGAAGTCAAGACAAAAAGTCTTCTTCTGTGTATAAATAGCCGAAGCAAAAAGGGAACCGGTTTCAATAGGTAGATCTTCTTCAGCCCATAATTTCACTTGTCAAAGAAGGCTTCACATACTATCCTAACAGAAGACTAACGGTTATACACTGATCCACAAAGAAAAGCACAAAACTAAAAACATACACACTCTCACTAGTTACCCAATGTCTTGTGTTTGAAGCGATGGTCTTAGTCAATTTCACAGGCAGTAATTTCCACGTTCTATTGCCAGTATCGCTTCTCCTGAGAAGCACCTATGCTCATAGTACTAACACATTTATGTTGGAATTGGATACAGCTGTTGGATTTGCTGCTATAGCCGAAAGATCACTCTTAAAGGTAAACTGTATTTTTACAGAATTGTTGACATCTACATACACTACACTCATGTTTCAACCACTTTATCAAAATAGCGACAGTTACAGATCCTAATTGGAGCCTGCAAGCGTTGCTATTTTAGCCTTATGAATTACAAAAATGCTGGCAATTCCATGTTCTGATTAAGACCCATACGCATGACTGTTTTGAGCTTATGAATCCAGTAACACACTCTGTGCAGGAGGTGTTCTTGGACATCCACTTGTACATATGGGTGGACTTGAAACTTCTCCAACACTAAAAATTTAAAATCATTAGGGGAATGTTTTGCCTGTGAAATTTACTAAGACCAGTGCTTCAAACTACGAGTCATTGGGTAACTAGTGAAAGTGTGTATGTTTTTAGTTTTCTTCTTTTCTTTGTGGTTCAGTGTATAACTGTTAGTCAGAGTGTTAAATCAGTGTTTGATTCATTAAATCTGTCGCATCAACTATCACCAGTGGTCTGACCTAGCCTCAGATCGCAAAGCATGGAGGCACACCATCCACCAGGCTGTCTCTTCCTTTGAGAACGCACGCATAGCTGGTCTTGAGGACAAAAGGAGATTGAGGAAGAATCGCACTGCTACAGCACCAACCCTAAATCAGACTTTTCTCTGCAGCCACTGTGGCCGGACCTGCCTGTCCCGCATTGGTCTTGTCAGCCACCAGCGAGCCTGCAGCAGATGTGGACTATTGCACCCTTCTTAAATCTTCGTTCGCGAAGCCAAGCCGAGAGAGAGAGAGAGAGATTCATTAAATCACAAAAATGTATCCGTAGAACACAGTAACAAGACATCTATTGAAGTGTAGCAGCAGGACATTTACAACGCATTGTACAGTATAGCGGATAAAGTTTTGATATTGCAGATTTCCGGAAACTTCAGATCCACGATATTTTGAGTACACCTATTGGGGAATGGGAAAGCAAACCTGTGAGAAAGAAACAGCGATGGCAAAAATTGGTTCAAAAGATAAAAGAATGCAAGCTTGAGTGGCATGAGGAAAATGAGAGGTAAGCCTAGATTGAAGTGCGTCAGTATGTAGCCTTAAAGGGTGTGTAGAACCCTTGTACATAACCTTGTAGAAATTCTTTTTGGTCTTAGATGCAAAAAAAAAAATGAGGGCAGGGGCTCATTGAAAAAGGAGTATCTATGGATAGAGAAAGTCCCACATAACAGAGCAGCTTAAAGTTTATTCAACAAGTCAACAACAGAGCAGCTTAAAGTTTATTCAACATGAGAAATTTTGATACTTCTCAGAATGCTGGGTTATCCATTTCAATGGCTTTTTTTCCAGGACTTTTTAATAGAAAAAGCCCACCAGGAACACATTTGCATATTAGGCCACCCTCTGACATCACCATTATTTCACACAGGGCTTTTTGTAGGAAAAGCCCAGCAGGAACTCATTTGCATATTAGGCCACACCCCTGATGCTAAGCCAGTCGGAACTGTGTTTCTGCTCAAAAAAAGGACTGCTTGTTTTTAATATTTATAATTTCTGTCATTATTATGAGTTTATGGTGCTGTTCTTACTTGTGAAATGAATATATATTGTATTGTTTTTAGTGTTCATTGTATTATTTTTGTCTATCTGATTTGTTGTATTTTATGTTTTTTTGAGTTTCTTGTTTTTATATGTAAAATGTTGGGGGTTTTTAAAGGAGATTGAAAAAATGTCTTGAACAGGTCTCTGGAGAGGTGAAATGGATGAATGGATGGATGGATGGATGGATGGATGGATGGATGGATGGATGGATGGATGGACAGATGTATTCCTTCTGTATCTCAAAAAGGCACTTATAATGAAATCTGGATAGAATGCAAATACATTTAAACTGAACTGACTAACTAATCGAATGGAAAAACAGACAATAATTTTTGAATTGACTGTCCTACTCCCAGGTTATTAATTTAATATTAGGATGTTCTTTTTTCTTTTTTCGAAATGCTGTGGTTTCAGAAGAGGAGCCAAATGACAAATAACGTAGGCTGCTGCCTATCTTGGATTGGCATCAGGAAACACAGACGTATTACTTCATACACCATGGAAATATAAATATTCAAAAAAGTGACACAAACTCAAAAAACCACAGTCATGACAAAGTAAGTCAGCATGGGGGTTATTGCTAGCTGTTCCTATATAAGTGTGTCCTCTTTGCCTGCTAGACACCAGAGGCCAAAGAGTTTCTTCTTTGATACAGGCAGCATCATGAAGTACGTCCTTCTGTGCACTGTTCTTTTTCTGCTTTCTGGCTTTTCCTTCCCAAGCCCTATCCTACCATCAGAAATCATTAAGAGTCTGAAGTCTATAAAGGTATGTGAAATCCAAATTTTAATCAGCCGTACAAACAAATTATAATGCATGACCTGCTGATACATTCAATGGATGTCTGGCTACTAAATTCTGAAGATGGATTTTCATGATATAATTTCTGTATGGTGAGGGGGGGGTGTGTGTAAAAAAATTGTGGAGAACCAGATGCGATGCATGACTTCATTTATGTTATGTAATTGCCACAAGTGCCTTAACAAAATTTAATCAAAAAGACATCAAATGTGATGCAATTGTAGGCCTAACAAAGTTGACATGTTGACAACAGTCATATATATATGTCTGTCACGTATGCCCCATTCCTGTATGAAGAGATGAAGAAGTTATTTGAACATAAAAAGGGGCACATGGTTGAGGGAAACTAAATGTGTTCTCCTCCATGAGGTAATTCCTCAGAAGTTCTTTTCTGTGTCAGAGATAGAAGAAAAAGGCTGAAGAAATAGAGCAGATGGAAAGAGGTTAGTTCTCCTCATTCTTGTATCCCTTTTGGAGTTAAAATAAGGTTCCTCATCACCAACTTTCTTCACAAGTGAAACACAAGATTAAAGGAACAATGGCTGCCACTGTCACATTAAGTTTGGTCCTGAATGAACATCCCCTTCCCTCAATAAAATATCATACTGCAACATTGTGCATATGGTGCCTCAGACATATTGGGCCAAATTCATCCTTGTTCTTGTCACAAGTAGAATCATTAACAATTTCTTCATCACTACTGCGACTGTATTTCCACAACCCTTTCTTGATGTGTGAGTCTGTTCAGCTTCCTACAACCTTATGGGGTTAGTCTTTACTAGTCCATTTTTATAGATCAGAAAGCAAGTTTGAGGATGCAAATCTGGAAAAACACTAGAGTGTCCAGAAAAGCATCAGACCATTTGATTAGTGACTAGTAAGATCTCAAAAGACAGCATCAGCAGGAAACCAGCCTTAGTGGAAGGCTGATTTCCCCTCTTCTTCCACCTTTCCATGCCACATGGTATTCCCCACCACACAAGGTTCCCTAGCATCCTCATCAGCTGTTTGGGCTAGGATCACAAGGGTCTGCAAGTGGGCAAGATTCCCCTCCACAAATACCTTGCACAGGCTGTTTGTAGGATCCAACTCATGTCTTCAATAGACTTTTCCAAGCCAGCGACTGAATCCAAGCATAGGTGCAGATGTCTAGTCCCCAGGGCAGTACTGCATTTTTGATCCTGCTGGGAGAAATGTGACCATGCACAGATTATCTTTATGGATCAAGACCACTAACAAATGGACTACCACGGCTCATCAATCTAGACTTAGTTTATAGGTTGTTTCCACTTTTGCAGTTCTGTTGTTTCACAGATTATCCACATACGTTGCTGACCTGCAACCTCACAACCACTCTTTCAAGGTGCAGGATGTCCATTAAGGTTTTAAGGTAGCTGGCTTTTCCCTCTCTTCATCCAGATTTATCTCAGCAAGTACTTCCCAGCCCTACACGGTCTCACAATGGAAGAACAAATCAAGCGAATGCAGAAATTCTTCCATTTGGTTGTGACTGGAAAGATCGATGCTGCAACGAGAAAGTTAATGGAACTACCTCGGTGTGGACTTCCAGATCTGCAAGAACTACGAACATCCCAACAAATATGGACCAAGAAAGCGCTGACTTACAGGTTAGCTCTATCCCTCTCCCTTGTTAAATATCAACAGTTTTATTTCCAGATTTCCAATATTTTTATTTTACTGTGTTCCTCAAAGGATAGATAATTATACTCCGGACCTTCCTAATTCCAAAGTGGATCAAATGATGCAAAAGGCTTTTAAAGTGTGGAGTGACGAGATCCCGCTGACATTCAGTAGAGTTAATGGATCTGCCGATATTGTAATTTTTTTTGCACATGGCGGTAAGACTTTATAATTATCAAATAACAGAACAGAATCCCTGCATTCTAAATGGGAAGAGGACATGGCTCAGTGGTAGAACATCTCTTTTGGTTCGCAGAAGGTCCCAGGTTCAATCCCTGACATGTGCAATTTTTTGCCACTGTGTGACACAGAGTGTTGGACTTGATGGGCTGTTGGCCTGATCCAACATGGCTTCTCTTATGTTCTTAAAAGGACTAGGTAGTAGGTGATGAGAAAGACCTGTGACCTTGGAGAGCCACTGCCAGTCTGAGTAGACAGGGTCTGATTCAGTACTAGGCAGCTTCACATGTTCATGAATCAATGCATTTTTTCATGCATAGAAACCATTTCCTTTTTCTGATGAATTACAATGCCGGGGACCCAGAATCAATGCAGAAAGATCTCTGAACTAAGCATGCAACACAAATGGTAGTTCTGAACTGCAGTTTATCATAATGCTTCTATTGATCTATCTACATATATTTATCCCACCATTCTTCTAAAGAGTGCAAGACCAAATTCATGATTCTCCTTCCATTTTCATAACAATCTTGTAACAGAAATCAGGCTGAGAGGGGGTGATTTTTCCCTGTGCGCATTATGGCCAAGTGAAGATTTGAATCCGGGTTTCCCAGACCCTAGTCTGATATTCTAGCCCAGGGATGTCAAACATGCAGCCTGGGGGCCGAATCAGGCTCCCAAGGGGCTTCTATCAGGCCCTCAAGCAGCTGGCTGTCATCTGCTTCCTTCTCCCTCTCTCTTGCTTCCTTCTGCATCACAGCTTGCTTTGCCAGGCTTGCTCAATAGCACAGGAGCTACAGAGCAAAACCTTTATTTTTTACTGAGGTTCCTGCCTTGGAGAGGAAGAGGGGGCGAGGGATAGCTTGCTTTGCCAGGCTCTCTCAATCACACAACAGACCTACTGACCCAAGCCGCTCTGCCTTTTATTGGCTGAGGCTCCTCCCCCTCCTGGTTCCCTGAGGAAGGAAGGAAAGAGCCAGAGCTTCCTTTCCCCAGTTCCCTCGGCCCCATGGAAGAAATACAAAGAAAGGGCCTTTAAGACCGAGTGCTAATATTTTATGGATGTTTTAAGGTTTTTTTTTTTTTAATCTTTATGTTTGTCTGTGACCTTTATAAAGTTTATATCTCTGCTACACACATGGCCTGTCCCCACTTGACATGGCTCGGTCCGACAAGGTCTCATTTAGGTCAAATTCAGCCCTCATAACAAATGAGTTTGACACCCCTGCTCTAACCATTATGGCACACTGGTCAGGCTTTCAATTTTCCCATTTTCCCCCTCTACCCCCACACCACTTCCCTTACCTTAACTCACTGCTGCCAAATTACTCCAAATCAGATTCCCCATGGCCATTGGCAGAGGATGGAGCCCAGTATCCCTACTCCCAACTCTTTAAAAAAAAAAAAATTGCAAAAGCATTATAAGTTATGTACCTCCTATGGAAGCAACATTGCCACTTCCACCAGTACCACCATTGATGCCCCCTAAAAAAAAAACACCCCTCTTCATACAACACAGAATACGGACAGTCAAATTGTCAAAGACTACGGGACCATTTGAATATGCTGAACATTTCAGAATATTGAATTTATTCCTTATTGAACAGATTTTTTCCCATAACAATGACTACATTCTCTTTCAACTTTAGCCCATGGTGACAATTATCCTTTTGATGGAAGAGGGGGAACTTTGGCCCATGCCTTTTTCCCTGGAGAAGGCATAGGAGGAGATGCCCACTTTGATGAGAGCGAGCAGTGGTCAGAAACCAATAAAGGTAAATTCATCCTTAAAGCGGTAGACAAGTAAACCTTAGCAGGTCCCTCGACCAACTGTCCACCTTACCCTTGCACTCTCCTACACTGATCTCTACTGAGAAGCTATGCCAAGAATCCTAAGCAAAAGACATGCCCCTATGAGTACATTACTATTCCTTTATTGTTCATTTCCATTTAAAGCAGAAGTCGCCACGAATGTCTTGGCCAAGAATAACAATGCAGTCAAGCATTTCAAAAATGTGTGAGAGTTTGTTTATAGACAATAAATATATACATGCACACAGGGCATTTTTTGTAGAAAAAGCCCAGCAGGAACTAATTTGTATATTAGGCCACACACCCCTGACAACACTATTGTTTCACACAGAGCAGGAGTTCATTTGCATATTAGGCCACACCCCCTGAGATCAAGCCAGCCGAAACTGCGATCCTGTGCATTCCTGCTCAAAAAAAGCTCTGCGTGCACATATAAACAATAAAAATATAGATAAAAATATAGATGCACATAAACAGAGACTAGATGGCCATCTGACAGCAATGTAGATCCTGTGAATTTAGGGGGAGGTATTTGTGAATTTCCTGCATTGTTCAGGGGGTTGGACTAGATGACCCCGGAGGTCCCTTCCAATTCTATGATTCTATGTGACTGTGTCTGTATAGCCATATCTTGTGTGTGTGTGTGTGTGTGTGTGCATAAAAATATATTTATTTATTTATTTATTACTTTACATTTATATCCCGCCCTCTCCGCAAGCGGACTCAGGGCGGCTTACAATATCATAAAAACAATCAATTCCATAAAACATATAAAACCATAATTCACTTGTTATATGCATAACAGATAATTGTTAGCCTTGGGACCAGATGAATCCAAGTATTGGGTTCATCGCAATTCAGAGAAGAACAGCAAGAGATGACAGTCCATTTATATTATTTTATATTTCTTTATTAAAATGTTTATGCTCCATCCCTTTTCCCATAATGCAAGGTGGCTTACAAATCCAAATTTCAAACGTGGCAAAATGCAATGAAATCTCAAGTCACCACAGTACCTACTATTACAAGCTAAGTATTTAACACACTTCTCCCTTCCCTTTTTCTCCTGTGTTTTAGAAACCAACCTCTTCCGTGTTGCTGCACATGAATTTGGTCACTCCCTGGGGCTGCCACATTCAAATGTCCGGGGTGCCTTGATGTTCCCTACTTATTCTTATGTGAATCCAGCCACCTTCCGTCTTCATAATGATGACAGGCAAAGGATCCAGAGATTATACGGTAAATTCAGTACGAAGAATGTGTTTCTTGTGATGTCTTTACTTTTTAACACAGTCCTGTCCTTAAACAAAAATAATAATAAAAGCCCTTCTGGCTTGAGCCTGTAGTCTTATCTAAGGCTAGGACATTTACTCTTAATTTATCAAAGATGACCCATGCTCCAACAGCTGATTCGGCTTGTGGATCAGTCCACCAACATATAGCTTGCCATGAAATAGCATGGTTGACGCTGATGGTGCTCAACAGGGCTTTCTTTGTAGCAGGAACTCCTTTGCATATTAGGCCACACGCCTCTGATTTAGCCAATCCTCCAAGAGCTTACAGGACCTACTAAACTCCAGGAGGACTGGCTACATCAGGGGTGTGTGGCCTAATATGCAAAGGAGTTCCTATTACAAAAAAGCCCTGGTGCTCAGTAGCTGGTGATGGGCGAGATTAATGGGTTAATAGTGTTGACATATAGCAATGAATGCAATGGATGGAGTAATCAGTGCAAAACAAAAGGTCACCATAATGGGAGCAACATCTGCAGCTGCCTGAACATTTCAGAACTTGGTTGCTGGAGCCTGATATTGATATATTAGAGATGGACTTTGTTATTATCCACATCTTCTCTGAAACTGTTTGCATGGCTATTTCTTGTATTCCCTTGAAGCTTCTCATGTACTTTATTTCCCCTAACCAATTTCTTTGCTTTTCCTTATCAGGAAAAAGACGCTAAAACCCCCTGGAGAGCTCCATCGTGCATCTCACAAAATGAAGTGTACTGCATTTTGAAAGATTTTTTTTTTTTAAACAAAGTAAAGTGACAAGAATTCGATTTAATTTTGAAACGGCCAAAAGGGAATCAAAAACTCAACAGTCAGATAAAACATTCTGTTGTGACTGCCTAGGGCAGTGTGGCTTTTGAAGCCCCCACCGCACTGTCAGCTGGCTTGGAGAAGGCATTTCTCTCTTTAAATCACTTCCCCAAACCAAGCCAGCTGGCAGCTTGGAGAATGCATTTAAAGTTGCTTTTTTTTCCAGCACCTCCTCTCTCCTAGGGTTGCTAAATCCAACTCAAGAAATATCTGGGAACTTTGGGGATGGAGCCAGGAGCAAGGGTGTGACAAGCATGTCTGAACTCCAAAGGGAGTTCTGGCAGTCACATTTAAAGGGACCACACTCCTTTTAAATGCCTTCCCTCCGTTTGGAAATAATGAAGGTTAGGGGGAATCTTCTTTTGGGGCTCATAGAATTGGACCCCCGATCCAATCTTTTTGAAACTTCAGGGTGTTTTGAGGAGAGGCTCCAGATACTATGCTGAAGTTTTGGTGCCTCTATATAAAAAAACTGGGGGCCCCTCAGCTCCAGATACCCATGCATCAAGTCTCCATTATATCCTATAGGAATCGGTCTTCTTAGGGTATAATGTAGTGCCCAGCAGACATTTCCTCCCCCGCCCCCTGCTTCCTGATGACCCTGAAGCAAGAGGAGGGCCTCCAAACCAGGGGGTCCCCTGCCCCAACCTGGGATTGGCAACCCTACTCCTCCCTCCTCCATCTATTTGCCTTCCTTTCTCCCTCCCTCCCTCCTTGCAGCTCTCAAACATCTGGTGTTTATTTTATGTGGCTCTTACACTGAGAAAGTTTGGTCACCCCTGGGCTAGGGCTTGCAATAATTGTTTCCCAAAGGATAATGGTGGGGATTTTCTCACCAGGCTTGCACATAGACAAACACACTACACAAACTTACCCTGAACTCATTTCAGCCGTTTCCAGATATTCTCACTCCATCCAAATCAATACATGTGAAAGGATACCTTTGCTGTGGGTGGAAACAGTAGTGGGCTCCCTTTTCATTGCTGAGGGGATATGAGAAGTGGACAAACCTTGGTGCAGATGCTAAGGTCACAAAGCAAAAAAAAGAAGGGAGCATGGAACCTCCTAGCTCTTTGCTTTTCATTCTATATTGCCATTCACTCTTTGTCGTACCTGAAGGTTTCATCCATTTCAAGGCAATTAAAGTTTTTGCCTCTATTGATACAATCAAAGTCCTGTTAGCCAGTTCAGCAAAGGAGAACCACATTCCACATCTGGGAATATGTTTTAGGCTGACTATACTGGTAAAGGAATCTAGCAAATCTACACCAGTTTGGCATAGTGACTAAGTGTGTGGACTCTAATCTGGGAGAAAAGGCTTTGATTCCCCACTTCTCCACATGCAGCTGCTGGTATGATCTTGGGTCAGTTACAAGTCCTCCCAGAGCTATTCCTCTAAAGAGCAGTTCTGGGAGAGCTCTCTCAGCCCCACCTACCTCTCAGGGTGTCTGTTGTGGGGAGAGGAAGGGAAAGGAGATAGTAAGCCGCTCTGAGACTCCAAGTGAAGGGTGGAATATAAATCCAATCTCTTCTTCTTCAGACATTTCACTGGACTCTGGTAGATTTCTGTTTTGATGGCCTTTGTTTTGAAGGTTCATCTGCTGCTCTCTGTTGTGTTACAATACTGTTTTCCTTTATGAAATAGTTGTGGTTCCAATTGTATTGATTTTCTGCCAGCTGCTTGGAAACCTAAAACAGGAAGAGATGCACTATTCAAAATTTTCAAATAAAAATAAATACTGCTTGCAATGTTATAAGTGTAGCTCATTGCTATTACTGCTGCTGCTGCTGCTACTACTTCACAAGTGATAGGAATTGTCATCTTGACATAGTAAACTTGGAACAGGAAGACCTGGGTTCAAATCCCTGCTCAGCCACTAAATCTCACTGAGTAATTGTGGGGGGGGGGGGGGGGTTGAAGTAATAACAGGCTCTACTTGTCTATTTTATATGCTGGTAGTCAGGGCAACCGATACATTTACTTTACAATAAGTAAACAATTACAATATTACACTTATTACAATAGGCTGTGGCAGAGTAGTCTTATTCCTCTTACCAAAATGGCCAGATTTGTCTACCAATAAAATTTTCTGAAGACTTAGTTTGACTATATTTTCTGCAATGTAGTTAAATCACATAACAATTGTGGACAATAAAGGGTTAAAGTGCATTTCTTGGTGCACTGATTTTCTCTCATATTTCTTATGTCACAAGAATATGTCAAATACCAGTTTATTTTATTTATCTATTTATTTATTCCTCGCATTTATATCCCGCCCTCCCCGCCGAAGCAGGCTCAGGGCGGCTAACAACAATCAAACCCAAACAACAGAACAATAAGCAAACAATTAAGATTAACAATCATTACCAATTAAACAATTTAAAACAGTTTAAGATAATTTAAAACAATTTTTGGTGCTAGTGTTGGTACCGTTACATTCAGCGATGTTGGGCATCTACTTATACTGTAGTTTAACTAAAGGCAAATCGAAATAGAACCATTTTACAGGGCTTGCGGAACTGGGCAAGGTCCCGCAAGGCCCTTACATCTTCTGGGAGTTGGTTTCACCAGTGGGGGGCAGCAGTTGAGAAGGCTCTTTCTCTGGTAGCCTTCAGTCTCACCTCCCTTGGCCCGGGGATTGACAGTAAATTCTGCGATCCAGATCTAAGTACCCTCTGGGGAACATGTGGGGAGAGACGGTCTCTAAGGAAAACAGGTCCTCAGCCATATAGGGCTTTAAAGGTAATAACCAGCACCTTGTAGCGAATCCAGAATACTATTGGCAGCCAGTGCAGTTCCCACAGCCTTGGCTGTACGTGCTCCCGTATAGAGAGACCCAATAACAGCCTGGCTGCTGCATTCTACACCAACTGCAGTTTTCGGATCCGAGACAAGGGCAGCCCCATGTAGAGGGCATTACAGTAGTCTAGTCTCGAGGTGATCATTGCATAGATCACAGTTGCTAGGTCACTGCGCTCCAGGAAGGGGACCAACTGTTGTGCCTGCCTAAGGTGGGAAAAGGTGGATTTCGCAGTGGCTGCTATCTGGGCCTCCATTGCCAATTTGGGCTCCAGTAGTACCCCCAAGCTTCTGACTTTGGGCACCGATATCAGTGGTGCCCGATCGAAAGCTGGTAGAGGGATTTCCTTTCCCAGACCACCATGACTCAGGCAAAGGACCTCTGTCTTCATCGGATTCAGCTTCAGACAACTCAGCCTGAGCCACCCTGCCACGGCTTGCAGCGCCAGGACTAGATTTTCTGGGGCAGATGCTGGCTGGCCATCCATCAGCAGATAGAGCTGGGTGTCATCAGTGAACTGATGGCAACCCAGCCCAAATCTCCAGACAATCTGGGCAAGGGGGCGCATATAGATGTTGAACAACATCGGGGAGAGCACTGCCCCCTGAGGCACCCCACAATTAAGCAGATATCTCTGGGACAATTGTCCCCTGATCGCCACCCTTTGTTCCCGACCAAGGAGAAAAGAGGAGAGCCATTGCAAGGCCAACCCCTGAATCCCTGCGTCAGCAAGGCGGTGGACCAGCAACTGATGGTCAACCATGTTGAACGCCACCGACAGGTCCAACAACATCAGCACTGCCAACCCACCTTGATCCAGATACCGCTGAAGATCATCTCCCAGGGCGACCAGCACTGTCTCCAACCTATGGCCTGGACAAAAGCCAGACTGGTGTGGGTCTAGGATGGAAGCATCCTCCAGAAAGCTCTGTAGCTGCAGCGCTACTGCCCTCTCAATGATTTTACCCATAAAGGGTACATGCGAGACCGGCCTATAGTGTGCCAATTCAGCCGAGTCTAATGTTGGTTTTTTCAAGAGGAAATGGACTACTGCCTCTTTGAGGGGCCTTGGGAAAAGCACCTCAGAGAGGGATCTATTTACAATATCCCATATAGGATATTGAAGCTCCATCCGGCACGCTTTAATCAGCCAGGAAGGGCAACGGTCCAAATCACATGTTGTTTTAGACCAACTTTTCAATCAACTATGGTATGCAACTCAACAGCTTTTTGCTACATGTCACTTCTAAAGTCACTGGGGATGACTGTGACCTTTTCTTTAAAAAAAAAAAAACCAAAAAGCCAACTTATCTGTGCTATTCTATCCAGTTGCACAACAGAACAGTTTATATAACTGTAATGTTGCCTGATGTCAACAAGTGGACAGGCAGGTTATAATTGGGGTGCTAGAGTCACAAACAGATGTTCTCTTTAGAGTGCTCCAGGCAAGGTCTTGTGTAAAAGTGTTAAATGTTAAAATGTTAAATACAAAACAAAGGTACATTTTAGCTTCATCAAAGGTCAAAGATATAAGTTCATGTTTAGATGTTAACATCTAGAGCAGTGGTCCTCAACCTTTTTGGCCCTGGGGACCGGCCCCAGGGCCGGCAGGGTGGGGGGCACCCAATTTGGCCTCCCCTTCCCCCCCCCCAAGCATTTCCTTCTCCCTCCTTTGCTCCCCATGCAGTCCCGCAGCCCCCCCCGTGCCACCTCACCACCTCATCCTCCCGTTTTTCTTCCTCCTTTGCCGCCCTGCACAGCCTCACTGCCTCCTCCTTCCCTGTTTTCCTCCCCCTCCTCCTCCCATTTTCCTCACCCATTTCCTCCTTCCTCCTTTGCCGCTGCCCCCTGCACAGCCTCGCCACCACCTCCTCCCCTCGTTTTCACCATTTTAAGGCCTGGGAAGGGGCTGTGAAGCACCTCCCGGGCTGACCTCTCCCCCCCTGAAAACCGCCACAGCAGCAGTGAGCATCTTGCCTCCTTCTCTTCCTGGCCTTAAAATGGTGAAAACGGGGGGGAAAGAGGAGGCGCTGTGAGGGGGGGGCGGCGGTGAGGCTGTGGGGGGCGGCGGCAAGGCAGCACAACCCGTTTCAAACAGCCCATGACCTGGTACTGGTCCCTGGTCTGGGGGTTGGGGACCCTTGATGTAGGGGACCCATGAGGACTTGGGGGAGGGAAATCTCATCTCCACCAGATAATTTTCCTCCCAAAGCTACCTCCACTTTTCCTCCTTCCTTTCTCCTTGCTTGCCCCACAGCTTCTCTTCATTTCCTGGTTCTGTCCTTCCCTTCCTCCCACCTATCTGTCTTAATCCCTTCCCTCATCTGCCACTTTCCCTTTCGTCTCCTCCCCGCACACACTCACCTTCACAGCTTGTCTCCTTCTTCCTTGTCTGTCACCAGTGTCTGTTTTGCATCATTTCCTTTCTTCCTCCCACCTCCATCCTCTCTTTCTAATCAGTGATCTAATCAGTGGTCTAATCAGTGATCTCCCAGATCTCTTGCAATGACACAGACTAAATTGAGCATAACTCACAGAATTGGGTTGCAGGCTGGTTGGTTCCCCCACCCCACCCCCAAAAAAGTATTCCCCCAGCACAATCACACTGTTTGTGAAGTTGGTTTAGCCCCGCTTACACCTGGTCTGACATTCTCCCAGCTCAGTGCTTCGCAGAACTAATTTAACTGGTATGAATTCAGTACAGTTCTTGCAGAATTATCTGTATATGCTGCATTCACTCCACATTTTTCCCACTCAGACTTTTCCCAGTAGCCAACTGCTGCTTCTCCAAGATTATACATTGGTCAATCACACCCCACTTTTCTCCACAGTGGCTTGAAACAACAATAGGAAACAAAGGGTGAGTATAAATGGGCAATTTTCTCAGTGGAGGATGGTAAGCAGTGGATTTCCACACTGGGTCCAATGCTTTTTAACTTGTTCATTAACGAGTTTGTGTTGGGAGTAAGCAGTGAAGTGGCTAAGTTTGTGGATGACAATAAATTGTTCAGGATGGTAAGAACCAGAGAGAATTGTGAGGCACTCCAAAGGGCTCTGTGGCAGAGCAGGGATTTGAACCTTCAAGCTCCTAGTCTGACGCTGTGACCACTATACCACATCTGAAGAAGTGAGCAGTGACTCATGAAAGCTCATACCCTGCCACATATTTTGTTATTCTTTAAGGTGCTACTGGACTCTTTTTTTCCCTAAAGTGTGAAATAATCATAGATGACAACAGATTAATGGTTTCCCACGACAGTCTTTATGAAGCCACTTTTAGTCATCCATGTGTGATCCTGGCACAAGGACAAGATTAATTAGTCAGTCATATCCATTGTCTTCTACCAGGAATAAAGTTATTTAACACTGCACAAATCAATGAACAAAATACCACAAAGATTCATGACTTACATTCTCAAGTTTATTCATTAAAATTACCCTTTCCCAAAACAAATGCAGCTCAATGGTGCATTGTTATTCTTCCTGAATTTGACAATCAGAACTTCCTTATGAGAAGGGATTTCCCAAGCTCTCAGATACACTAGAAATGTATTTATTTATTTAATTGGATTTATATCCCGCCCTCCCCGCCGAAGCAGGCTCTGGGCGAATCACAACAGTAAAAACAGGTTAAACATTAACTAATTAAAATCTTACAATAAAACAATTAAAACATTTTAAAAACTGTTTGGTGCTAATAATAATAATACATTCCAGTAATTTCAGTCTTCTTGAGTACCCTCATATGCGGCTATCCATTAAAAGAAAGTTGAAATAAAGCTGCCTTACAAGCTTTGCAGAACTGAATAAGGTCTCGCAAGTCTCTTGTTTCTTCTGGCAGTTGGTTCCACCAATAGGAGACCTCTATAGAGAAGGCTCTCTCCCGAGTGATCTTCAATCTTGCCTCCTTCAACCCAGGGATTGATAACAGGTTCCATGTCCCTGATCTAAGTACCCTCTGGGGAACATATGGGAAGAGATGGTCCCTAATGGCCATAAGGAGCTAAATGGCCATGGGAAGAAATGGCCATAGGGAACTAAAACAGTCTGGCTGCCGTGAAACAGTCCCAAGCAAACTGTGTAGGCATAAGTAACCACCTGATGAAGTCAAGAAGCAGATTAACAAGGCCAGAATGATACCCAGAGAAAACCTGTTACAAGACAGACCCGGAAAAGACAATAACAGAACACCACTAGTGGTCGCACACAATTCTAAACTGAAAACAGTTCAACGTTTCAACAACTTACTTCTATTGGATAGAGACAGCTCTCTTTCAAAAGTATCTTTTCTTGCGCACAGACAGCTCCCTAATCTCAAATAACTCCTCACCCACAACAATACAACATCTCTTCTGAGCATGGACACCGGTACCAGAGCTTGCTTAAACCCAAGTGCCAACTTTGCTGCCACAAACACCCAGACAACACAAACACTGGACCTAACAGCATTAACTACACCATCTCAGGCTCATTCACTTGCTCATCTTCCAACATTATATATGCCATTAAATGCCAACAATGCCGTTCAGTTCTCTGCATAGGGTAAACAGGACAAACCTTCCACCAGAGGATAAATGGACACAAATCTGACATCAGGAATTACAGAACTGAGAAAACTGTGGGAGAACACTTTAACCTTCCAGAGCATTCAATGGGTGACCTCAAACTAGCTGTTTTACTGCAAAGGAACTTCAAGAACAGAATGGAGAGAGAAACTGCTGAATTACAAATTATTATGAAACTTGGAACAAACACCTCCCCAGGACTGAACAGGGATATTGGTTTTTTTATCTCATTACAGATGCTAAACCCACACTCAGTGAGTATAGTTACTCATCCACAGTATTCCAATGTATTTCTCTTTTAGAATAGTGTATCAGAATAATTTTTGGAACTGACATACTCAAAATAGGGATATTGGCTGTTTATCTCATTAAATATACTTAACCCATTTTCACTATATTTTATTGTTTTCTTTTTTTCTAATGGCAAACTAGAATGATGTTTACATGTTAAATAGTAAATTAGGTGGACAAGAACATCACTATCCAATGTATTTCTCTTTTAGCTATATTGACATGCTCAAATAGGGATATTTAATATAAAGCCGCAAAAAACTGTGGGAAAATAACCAAAAAGACTGAAAATTATTTCAAAAATATATGTGATTAATCAACTACCTCTTAAACAATATAATCATTAATATCTCTATAACTTTCAAAAAACAAGGTAAATGTGTAAGAGAACAAGTTTACACCATCCTGTCAGTTCATCATGTCAGTTTCAGACTTCAAGCACTCAATGACTATTCACCCGGCTCCGCAGGAAGAATAAAGTGCCAGTGCCGACCAGATTTCAAGTGCAGATTATTTTAGTTTTTCAAAGATGTTTCTTCTGTTGCACAGTTTTTTGCAGCTTTATATTACGTTTCTGTTCTGTGGGACTCTAGGTTTCACAAATAGGGATGTTGGCTGTTTATCTCATTACGTATACTAAACCCATCTTCCACCATATTTTAATGTATTTTTCTTCTAATGGCAAACTGTATGTATGTTACATGTTAAAAGGTAAATTAATTGGATGGAAAAGCTTCTGAGAATGTAATGCCCTCTTTTTGACCCAGGCTTATATAATAGACATACATTCTCACATTTTGACATATTACTGTTTTATTGCTTTCACATACTCATGCTACCCAGATCAAAGATTTGCTCAATTTGTTAATGTTACTATTCTGTCATTTGTACCATTTTGCATTCTGGGTCGCTGCCTACCAGCTATATGTGGCTCTGCACTGTACCTGATTCCTCGTCTGAGGAAGTGTGCTTGGAGCATACGAAAGCTTACGCTCTGAATAAAACTTTGTTGGTCTTGAAGGTACACTTGACTCCTACTTTGTTCTACTGCTTCAGATCAACACGGCTGCCCACTTGGATCTGTGTAGGCATAAGAAACAGACAACCACGCTCTGGTTTTTCTTTTTTTATTATTTTTAAAAAACATTTAGTGGTCATAAATATATTACATAAACACTACAGATACAGTTAAGTCTTATGTACAGAGCATAATATTTTCAATAATGAGTTTTGTCAAGATCCCTTGCCATTTTTTGTTTTGTTATATATTTTAAACTGCTAGCTTGCTTTGCAGATATTGTGTCTAATTAGTATTGAAATAAGCTGGGCTCCTTGGCTACCTCAGCACAAGCTGGCTTCTCAAGGTTACCAGAGATCTTGTGGTGTATGTAACTGCTTTGGTTTTCTTGTGAGAACCAATTGTCTTGCTAAGGCGTGCTTTTGGTGCTTGAATTCTGTCGGGGAAGTAACAGTTGCAGATAAAGGTATATAACCTGGGTACACCCTACCCCCCCCCCTCAGTTTAGACACTTTCCTTTGGAAGTGTCCATCATCTGTTATTCAAACAAATACTTATCCTGACTACATGGAGAATGTCTTTTATAGAAGATAGCAGCAGAGTTCTTAACCCATGGCATTTTTAATTAATAGGGCTGAATCAACAGGGGGCTGATTTGTATCTCTGTAGGAGAAGTCTTCAATCATAATAAAAACCAGAACAAACCTTCAATCCCAATTGACACTGGACTCATGGTCTATTTTTCTAGTTACAACGGAAAAAAGAAAAACAGGAACACTATCAGGATCTCTGATAACTCCACACAAAGTGAATATAAACCAAAATTAGTCACATAATCGTGCCTGGCATAAGACTTGGAATCCAAGTTAATAATGAACTTAAAATCACTGGGATAAGCCAGATACTGCTAATTTAAACTGCACTGAACAGATTTAAACAGAAATAACTTTTT
This sequence comes from Heteronotia binoei, assembly GCF_032191835.1. NCBI lineage: Eukaryota > Metazoa > Chordata > Lepidosauria > Squamata > Gekkonidae > Heteronotia > Heteronotia binoei. Next base: position 171,084,324 of record NC_083225.1, read on the forward strand.
GCAATGTAGCAGCCCTAATGGCCCAGACTACCCTGACCTTGTCAGAGCTCAGAAGCTAAGCAGAGTTGGAACTTGGACAGGAGACCACCAAGAAAGTCCAAGGTTGCTAGGCAGAGGAAGACAATGGCAAAACACCACTACTCATCTCTTGCCTCAAAAACCACATGAGGTAGAAGTTCCTAAGGTTGCCACAAGGTCTCAATGGCACCCTTTACCTTACTTGTTTAGTGGTGCCAGAGCCAATCTTTCTCCCAGGGGCGTAGCTAGCGCTTTGGGGGCCCGGGGCCCAAGATTTATGTGGGCCCCCCTATGTGTGTGCACGCCGCCAGAAACAGGATATGATGTCACTTCCGGTGATGTCACTTCCGCAGGATGGCCACCACTTGCGAGGGCTCATAGAATTTGACCTCCTGGTCCAATCTTTTTGAAACTTGGAGCCTGTTTTGGGGAGAGGTATCAGATGCTATGCTGCTGCAAATTTGGTAACTCTACCTCAAAAAACAGAGCCCCCACCCCAGAGCCCCGCAGATCAATTCTCCATTACACCCTATGGGAATCGGTCTCCATAGGGAATAATGGAGTGCCCAGCAGACATTTAAAAAAAACCCCCCCAGGCTTTCTGGTGACCCTGAAGTGGTGGGAGAGCCTCCAAACCAGGGGATCCTCTACTTCCACCCGGGAGGGGAGTTCTAAATCCAGGAGCCCTCCAGGCCCCGCCTTGAGGTTGGCAGGCCTCTCGATCACAGCAGCTCCCTGGTCCTCCCAGCTCTCCAGAGCCCTTCCCAGGCGCCAGGCAGCCCAGCAGCCCGACGTGGTGACACCTGCGCACAAAGCAGTTCCTCCGGCGCCGCGGCGGCGAGGTGCAGTCTGGCCAGGCGTGGCGTGTGTGTCTGTCGCGCGATCAGGTGTGCCAGGCAGGTGTGCACGTGCCCGCGCGAGCCAGCAGCACGGGGAAGACGACTCTGACGACGACTCCGACGGCCGGCCGCCGCGGGCTCGCCCAGCGCGGGGACTACAAGTCCCATGGTGCCCCGCCGCCAGCCGCCGGGCGGGGGATCCCCCCTGTCCTGCCCTCGGTGCGCTCGGCAGGCCCGCGGCGCCCTGACGACGGCCTCCCCGCTGCCTGCCTCCCTCCTGCGCAGCGCCGGGACCAGGAGGATGCTGGCCGCCTCCCCCGCCGCTAAGACCAGCAGCAGCAGCAGCGCCGAGAGCTGCTTCCTGTCATGGGTGCTGGGGACCCTTCAGAGGAAGTTGAGTCTGATGAGGAAACTGTGCCCCTGCCACCTGCACCAGTGCCCCTGCCTCCTGCTGGAGAAGATCCCAGCCCCCCTGCCTCGCCCTCTCGGGTGGCTCGTGTGCGTGACCGCCTCCGGCAGGACCTCAGGGATCGGAGGAGGGCGGCACGCTCACAAGCAAGACGCTCCCTGAGCCCTGAGTTCTGAGAGGATTCTGGCCCTTCTAAGAGCAAGGATGCTTGAGTGGTAACAGGATCCTGGCTGCCTCCCTGAGCCAGCAATTAGCCCAAACGGGCAACAGCCAGCAGAGGGCTATATAGCTGTGGGCTTTGGGAGGAAGCTTTGTGGAAGCAACTAGTCATCTCCCTGACATTCTAGCATCCACTCCGGCTTGACTTTGGTTCCTGACTCCCTGACTTTGGCTTTGGACTTCTGGACTCCCTGACCTCGGCTTCTGGACCTCAGACCTGCGATACTTCTACAGTGATTCGGATTTGGCGCCTCGGACCCTCCTGCTTACTGGCTACAGACCTCGGACTGCCTCTGGACTTTGCCTGACCCGGCCCCAGCCGTGACAGATTGCTTCCACCGACAAACACCCACTCCACAGGATGGATGCTGAAGCAAGTGAAACCACAGAACTACTGGCTGCGCTCCAAGCCCAGGTACAGCAGCTAACACAGGCAGTAGTGCACTTGCAGCAACAACCTGTGGCCAGTGCTCCAGCCAAGTGCCCAGTTCCCCCACCTGACAGATTTGGGGGTGCCGTGGAAGAATTTCCTGCCTTCCTAGCACAGTGTCGGCTGTACTTTGAACTGAGAGCACGGGACTTCCTCAATGACAAAACCAAGGTGTGTTTCGTCATCAGTCTGTTAAAGGGGCAGGCGGCCAAATGGGCCACACCCTTACTGGTCGCGTCCTCTCCCCTACTGACTGATTACCAGGGGTTTGAGGCCCACCTGTCTGCTGCTTTCTCAAACCCAGTCCAAGCAGCCACAGCCAACCGGAAGATCAGGGCACTGAAACAAGGCAACTCCTCGGTGGCTCAATATGCCACTGAATTCAAGTTCCTGACCCAGGACTTGGCGTGGAATGAGGCTGCCCAGATGGACCAGTTTACTGAGGGGTTGGCAGAGGAGGTCCTGGATGAACTGGCCAGGGTGGAGCAGCCACCCACGCTCCAAGAACTTATCACCCTCTGCCTCCGCATCGATGGCCGCCTGGAAAGTCGCCGCCAAGCCAAGACCAGAGGGCGCCAGCTCCCTGCGCCGTGCTACCTGGCTCCTCGCCCGTCCCCAGCTAGTACCAGCACCAAGGATGAGCCTATGCAGCTTGGAGCTGCTCGACCCCGCCTGACCCCAGAGGAAAAGACCAGACGCCGCACGCAGAATCTGTGCCTCTACTGCGGCACGGCAGGCCACTATGCCTCTGGCTGCCCTGCTAAGCATCGGATACCTGGACCTTCGCTGCCACCGCCGCCAAAAGGGCAGCCCCAGGCGTAAGTGGACCCCCCAGCCTGGGGCGACTAGCTGGGTCCTCCGAACAGCGGGCTGATACCCCAGGGCCATTCCTGCTACCAGTCAAACTCCGTCTGCCTGACGAATGCTGGCTGTTCGTGTATGCCATGCTGGACTCGGGAGCGGCCCACTGTTTTATAGATGCCGCCTTTGTGAAGCAGCACCAGATCCCTGTGCAGACAAAAGGGATTCCGTCGCTGGTGGAGGCTATTGACGGGCGCCTCCTCCGTTCTGGCCCCGTCACCCAGGAGACCTGTCCCATCACCTTCCACGTCCAGCAGCACCAAGAACAGCTGCGGTTTGATGTCGCCCGCATGCCTCGCTTCCCGCTGATTCTAGGCCTTTCCTGGCTGAAGCTGCACAACCCCATCGTGGACTGGGCCCAGCAGGAACTACGCTTCCGAGACCCATGCCCCCATCTGACTCCTCCCACCACTCTAGCAGCTGGCATCCCGAGTGGTGGTCCTCAGCTCCCTCAGAAGTATGTGGACTTTGCTGAGGTCTTCGAAGAGACAGGAGCTGATCAGCTTCCCCCTCACCGGCCCTACGACTGTGCCATTGATTTGGTACCTGGGGCACCACTCCCGGTGGGGCGTCTGTACCCAATGTCGGAGCCGGAGTTGGCAGCTCTGCGAGACTTCCTGGACAAGAACCTGAAACGCGGATTCATCCGACCCTCAACCTCTCCCCTATCTGCTCCAGTGCTCTTCGTGAAGAAGAAAAGTGGGGAGCTCCGGCTGTGCAATGACTACCGGGCCCTGAACAAGATCACCATCCGCGACCGGTACCCTCTACCACTGATCCCTGAACTCTTGGATCGCCTAAAGGGGGCCCAAATCTACACCAAGCTGGACCTCCGTGGAGCGTACAATTTGGTGCGCATACGGCCCGGAGACGAATGGAAGACCGCGTTTGGGACCCGATACGGGCAGTACGAGCACCTGGTAATGCCCTTCGGACTGACCAATGCCCCCGCTGTCTTCCAGAGGTTCATGAATGACATATTCCGGGACCTGCTCGACCGCTTCGCGATCATATACCTGGATGACATCCTCATTTACTCCCGCAATCCTGCCCAGCACGCCGAGCACGTCCGCCAGGTCCTGCAGCGCCTACGAGCCCATGGTCTCTACGCCAAGCTGGAGAAGTGCGACTTCGACCTGCGCTCCGTCGAGTTCCTTGGGCACATCGTGTCACCGCAGGGGATCCTCATGGACCCGAAAAAAGTAGAAGCGGTCCTGACCTGGCAGGCTCCTCAGAATCGCAAAGACCTGCAGCGGTTCCTCGGTTTTGCCAACTACTATCGGCAATTCATCCCGGCCTACGCATCCCTGACCACACCCCTGACTCAACTACTCCGCCCCAAAGAACCCTTCCACTGGTCCCCAGAGGCCGATAACGCCTTCTCCACCCTGAAGACTCGCTTTGCCACCGGGCCACTCCTGAGATACCCCGACCCCCAGCTTCCCTTTACGGTGGAAGCTGATGCCTCCAACGTGGCCCTGGGAGCAGTGCTGTCCCAGCGCGAGGAGCCGTCCCAGCCACTACAGCCCTGCGCCTATTACTCGCGGCAGCTCACTGCTGCAGAGAGGAACTATACCATCTGGGAGAGGGAGTTGCTCGCGATCAAGGCGGCGTTTGAGGTTTGGCGACATTACCTCGAAGGGGCTCGCCACCCTGTTCAAGTGCTCACCGATCACCGGAACTTGGAACACCTCCAGACCACCCGCCGTCTCAACCAGCGCCAGATCCGGTGGTCCCTATTCTTCTCTCGCTTCGACTTCCGGATCTCCTACATCCCCCATACCCAGAACCGGAAAGCAGACGCGCTCTCCCGGAAACCGGAATACGCCCCTGCCTCAACTGAGACCGCGCCCGCTGCTCCAATCCTGCCGCCCTCAGTATTTGCAGCCACCTCCACTTCACCAGCACTCGTGGAGGACATTCGGGCTAGCCAGGCCAATGATCCCTGGGTCCAGCAACACCTCCAGGCTCTCCAAGATGACCCAACAGGGGAGTTCACGACTCGAGGCGGCCTCTTGCTACACCGCGAACGCCTCTATGTGCCGCCCGGGCCCTTGCGGGCAGAAGTGCTACGCCTGACCCACGACTCGTTACCCGCCGGGCACTTTGGACAGCATAAGACCACCCACTTGCTGACAAGGGAATTCTGGTGGCCACGAGTTCGCGCTGATGTTGCCCGCTATGTCAGCTCCTGTGACGTCTGCCGACGGGCCAAAGACATCCCAGCCAAACCCTCAGGGTTGCTGCAGCCCTTGCCCACATCTTCAGGACCCTGGGATACCATCTCGATGGACTTCATCACGGAACTTCCACGCTCCAAGGGTCAGACTTGTATCTGGGTGGTCGTCGACCTATTTACCAAGATGGCCCACTTTGTTCCGTGCCCGAAACTCCCCACAGCTCAGGAGACGGCCCAGCTTTACCTGCAACACATCTTTCGTCTGCATGGACTCCCAGCCCATCTGATCTCCGATCGGGGCCCTCAGTTCTCCTCTCGGTTCTGGCAAGCCCTCCATTCCAGCCTGGGTACTCGAGTGCACCTGTCCTCGGCCTACCACCCACAGACAGATGGCCAGACAGAGCGCACCAATGCCACGCTAGAGCAATATCTCCGCTGTTACACCTGTTACCAGCAGGATGACTGGACCACTCTATTGCCCCTAGCGGAGTTTGCATACAACAACGCGGTCCATTCATCCACCCAAATGACCCCGTTTGCTGCAACCTACGGGTACCACCCTCGGTTCTTCCCAGCGATCCTACCACCCACGAATGTCCCCGCCGTCGATGCCTACCTGCAAGAACTCCGTGCCAGCCAAGACTTGCTCCGAGAGCAGCTACAGCAAGCCAAGGAGGCATATAAACGGGCTGCGGACCGAAAGAGGCAAGAAGGCCCTCCAGTGCAGCCGGGGGATCAGGTGTGGCTCTCAACTCGCTACCTGCGCCGGCCTGGTCGGTCTCACAAGCTGGATGCACGGTTCATTGGACCCTACCCCGTCGTTGAACAAATAAACCCCGTCGCCTTCAGGCTCCAGTTGCCACCCCACCTCCGCATTCACCCCGTGTTTCATCGCTCCCTCCTTGTTCCGGCTGCACCCCCTGACCCAGCTCGGACTCCTTCCCCACCGCCGCCACCACCAGTGTTGGTGGATGACGAGGAAGAATATGAGGTGCGCCAGATCCTGGACTCCCGGTACCATCGTGGAGGCCTCCAGTACCTGGTGGACTGGGAGGGATACGGCCCAGAAGACCGGTCTTGGGAGCCCGAGGACAATCTTCATGCCCCGGACTTGGTGCACCAGTTCCACAACGACCACCCCGACCTTCCAGGTCCCTCGACGGAGGGGGGCCCTGGGGGGGGGGATAGTGTCATGGGTGCTGGGGACCCTTCAGAGGAAGTTGAGTCTGATGAGGAAACTGTGCCCCTGCCACCTGCACCAGTGCCCCTGCCTCCTGCTGGAGAAGATCCCAGCCCCCCTGCCTCGCCCTCTCGGGTGGCTCGTGTGCGTGACCGCCTCCGGCAGGACCTCAGGGATCGGAGGAGGGCGGCACGCTCACAAGCAAGACGCTCCCTGAGCCCTGAGTTCTGAGAGGATTCTGGCCCTTCTAAGAGCAAGGATGCTTGAGTGGTAACAGGATCCTGGCTGCCTCCCTGAGCCAGCAATTAGCCCAAACGGGCAACAGCCAGCAGAGGGCTATATAGCTGTGGGCTTTGGGAGGAAGCTTTGTGGAAGCAACTAGTCATCTCCCTGACATTCTAGCATCCACTCCGGCTTGACTTTGGTTCCTGACTCCCTGACTTTGGCTTTGGACTTCTGGACTCCCTGACCTCGGCTTCTGGACCTCAGACCTGCGATACTTCTACAGTGATTCGGATTTGGCGCCTCGGACCCTCCTGCTTACTGGCTACAGACCTCGGACTGCCTCTGGACTTTGCCTGACCCGGCCCCAGCCGTGACACTTCCCACTGCACGCCCTCGTCTGGCACGACTAGCCCGCCGTGCTGGAGCAGGCGCTCGCCTCCGCGCAGGTGGGCTTCGGCGCTGGGGGAAGGAGAGGGGGCCCCCCTTGGCAATGCAGGGGCCCCCCCAGACCCCCCAGACCTGGGGCGACCCGCCCTCCCCGCCCCCCCCCCTCCCTACGCCGCTGCTTTCTCCTTCCTTATCCTACATCTTCTTTCACTTGAGGGGGAAAAAAACTTTTTAAAAAAGAAAATGCTGGTAATACCTTTTGTGACTCAATTCAAAGGGCCTATTCCTACCATGAAGTGAACACATTATTACCCCAACTGGACAACTGAGTCAAGGTTGGAATGTCCCCACACACCTACAATCTGAACCTACATTCCAGGGGGCCTTTACGTCTGTTGTAAGGTCAAACTCTTTGTCCCCCAGAAAGCAATAAAGAGGGGGAGACAATGGCTGCAACCACACTATGGCTGCCAAGCTTCTGGGCGAGGTGGGGGTTCTCCTGCTCTGGAGGTCCCCAACCCGCTGGCCTACAGTGGGCCGGCGGGGGGATCCCCTCCTGATGCTGCTGGTGAGATGATGTCACTTGCAAGTGACATCATCGAGCCAGTGATGGCCGCTCTAGGAGCCTCTGGGAAAATTCTATGGTTTTCCCAGATGCTCTAGTGATTTGGGGGGGGGGGGAACTCTATGGTACCAGGTGTAGGGACATCACATTTATTTCTAGCTACTTGTCTGTTTGGAGGGGGTAATTCCTCCCCACCAGCCAGCTGACCAGCAGCAGAGAGGAGCATTCGAAACAGGGGGACCTCCGCCTCCACTGAGTGGGAGGGAGGGAGAGTCTGCCATCCTTAAGTAGCAATGAAGTAAATAATTCACTTGAAGAAATGGCATCTGCTATAATGAAACTAAAAAAGAAGAAAGTGCTTGGTCCTGATAGATTTGTTCCTCAGTTTTACTGATGCATTAACAGCATTCTCGATATACTCTTGTTTTTCAATCTTACTTCTATCATGCCTAAATGCTGCCAATTTTTTCAAAGCACTTTAATAGAAATTCCAGAAGCAGGGACATTTATTAAATACAGTCATGTTGCCCTATAACTCTTCTGAACCAAGTTTATATGATTTTGACATCAATCTTAAAGAACAGGTTAAAATATATCTTTTCCAAATATGCTAATCCTTCCTGACAGACAAGGCGCAGCAAATATTTGGAGACTGTTTTACTTAACTGAGTCAGTTCAAAGGAAGGAACACCAGGAATCATGCTTTTTTCAATGCAAAGGAAGTCTTTGCCAGATTGGCAAAAAAAAATGTTTTCCTGCCTGAAGACTTTTGGATTCAGCACTGGGGTGAAAAGGTTTCCACTACTTCATTGACAAGTATTTTTATCCACAGACATTTTCCCCAAATGTTTCAGCTTTTAAGGGGCATACAATAGGGATGTACCTTTCTGCCTTCTCTTTGTAATACCCTTGAAATCATTGGCTCTAATTACATTAAATTACCGCTCTCTACAGATGACTGGTGCTTGCACAGGGGACTACCTTTACCTTTACAGATGATATGATCAACTTCCTAAGTGATGTATTTAGAGTCAGTAGTTCCTGCGAAATTTTAAATAGAATATGGATATATATAAATCCAATATCTTCTTCTTCTTCTACAACAGGTATAATATATAGAGAAAAAATAAATACGTAGGAATAACAGTGCCAAAGGAAATTCAGGATATTTTCACACTTAATTATCTCCCTGTAATCAATTTTATAAAGAAATTACAGCTGTGACCATATTTAAACCTATTTGTTTGTGGAAAATCTTTGAAGGTGACGATTCTCCCCAGGGCCCCTTTTTGTAGAAAAATCCAAGCATATTAGGCCACACCCCATGATGCCAAGCCAGCCGGAACTGCATCCCTGTGCACTCCTGCTCAAAAAAAAGCCCTGATTCTCCCTAAAATGTGTCAATAGAATGCATATTTGAGAGATTTATAGGAAGTTTTTTTCCCTGATTCCATATGGGAAAAGAAAACCCTGGGAATAAACTCAAACCATGTTTGAGAAATAGTTGGAAGGTGGTTTTGCTATTCCCACTTTAGAGTTATGTTATACCACAAAGCTGATCTGGGTTTTAAACTGATTGCGACTATATTAAGTCATGCACAGCTCTGACAGTGCAATCCTGAGAACACTGTCCCGGGCCATTCAAGAGACCAGGGGTGGCCAAACTGCAGCTCAGGAGCCACATGCGGTTCTTTCACACATATTGTGCAGCTTCTGGAGGTTGAGTAGGTATTTAATACAGGTTTACTCTCAAATAAGCATGCTTAGCATTGGGACCTCTGTCACCCTCTGAGCACTGACTCATAGGTAGGCTATTTTCAATGAGTGTGAAGCAGGGAAGGAGGGGGAAATAGGCAGGCTTGCAAGCTCTTCTACTTCACCATGGAGGCTGCCCAGAGATCTAGAGTGGGGAAAGAGAGCACAGAGCCAAGGGAACCACAGGAAGGAGGGACAGAATTAAAGAGATCAGCGCAGGGTTCCCCCTTTAGTTTCATACAGGGCTTTTTTTGTAGAAAAAGACCAGCAGGAGCTCATTTGCATATTAGCCTACACCCTCTGATATCACCATTGTTTCCCACAGGGCTTTTTGTGTAGAAAAACCCAGCAGGAACTCATTTGTGTATTAGACCACACCCTGACAACAAGCCAGCTGGAACTGCGTTCCTGCTCAAAAAAAGAATGCTAGTTTCATAGCTCTTGTAGGAGTTGTATTTCCTAATCTTGGTGTCAAGGCAAAGGGAGATGCATAATGATGCAAATGATGCTCAGTGATTTATATGGTTCATGTGTGCTTCCTTCTCTCACTGGTGCCAAAAAAATAATTCACTAACTTTTTCCTTTTCTGGTTTTGGTGACTGTTATTCACTCCTTTAGGGGGGGTTTTAATTCTCCTTCTAGAATGGTCAGTTGTAAAGTTCATACATATGTATTTTATCTTTCTGTGCAAAGATAGTATTAAGAGTTTTAATAAAGACTTGTGCTTAACATTTGTTTATGTCTTGTGGGTCAAAAACATCTGACATTTGTTCTATGTGGCTTTTACATTATCATGTCTTGCAGCTCTCAGACACCTGACATTTGTTCTATGTGGCTCTTAAGCAAGTTTGGTCACCCCTGCAATAGACATAAACAGAACTGGAAAAGATTTTTTCAACATCTGCAATTTCTTACCAAGCTCTTCTACCTGTTCATTAATGAGCAGGCTGGTTATGAAACTAGCAATATTTGAATTACTCTTTCAACAACATATTAAAGGTTGCTTATCAAAAATTTATTAAATGTAATTGCAACATGAATGTAAACCTTTAAAAAAAAGCTTTGTAAATAACTGAGATCGAGACTGGGGACATGGTACCGGTCAAATAGTATTGATATACATATTGTCCAAATGTTCCGTGCTCTCAGCTTACTGGTTCAGTGCAACGTATCACCTTTAAGGATTGCCAATATATGCCAAAAAAAACCCCTTGGGTAACTACTGGTACTGTAATCTGTGCAATGCCTCCTTTGTACTTCTTTGGAGGGAATGCCCAAGGGCATAACTATATTGGAATGTGATAGCAAAGAAAATATCAGATTGTTTCAATATTGGGTTGGATCCAATCAGATGTGCATGTTTTTTTCTTTTGCTGAATTTTGCCAGGTTCCCATCTCTATTACAGCTCCCATTTCATATGGCTGAGAGATGATGAGAAAGTCCTCAACCAAACTGCCTGATCTTGTTAATTGGAGGTGCTGGGGATTGAACCTGGTGCCTTCTAAATACAAAACAGGAGCTCTACCACTAAGGCCCAGCTCCCTCGAAATAAGGGCCTTATTTCCACATAGTGATAGCATCACCTGCTAGGGTTGATGGTACTGAAGGCTGCTGGAAGGTTCAGGAGAATCAACAGGGACACAACCCCCCTGTCAGTGTCCCAGCAATGATCATCAGTCAGGACAACCAAGGCCATTTCCACTTCAAACCAGGCCTGAACTGGGATTGAAATCGGTCTAGATAATTCATCTCTTTCAAGACCACCTGAAGCTGCATAGCCACCACCCACTCAACCCACTTTGCCTAAGAATGGAACATTGTCCATGGAGTGGAAGGCCATTGGGATGCAGGCACACCTTCTTCAGTGCTTATTAAGTGCCGCCTATTTCAAAGTGGCCGAGATTACACTATGGACCTACTTAACCATCGTAGCCTGACGCAATGCTATTAGCCACAAGGGGCAAATGGGTCTCATGACCACCTATTTCAAAGTGGCCCAGACTCGGTAGGCCACACACTGCTAAGTAGCTTGTCCCTGCACCAGGCCTCACCTGTACAACTCAGACCAAATGCTCAATAATACTCTGATATGAACCAGCAATGGCATCTAAGTCACAGCAGATGCAACTTCCAAGTGTCCATGAGTTTTACTTTCATCAGGTCCATAAAGGTAGAATGATCCACGCAGGGCCGGCCCTGCCACTAGGCAAACTAAGCAATTGCCTAGGGTGCCAGCCTTCTGGGGGTGCCAAATTCATCTGTTTTTGAAAATCAGTTATCAGTGCAGACGGGGGATGGAACCAGAAGTTAGCCTTGCCTAGGGTGCCAGATAATTTAGGGCCAGCCCTGGATCCATGTCAATGGTAGAATGGAAAATGTCCCCAATACCAAGCCACATGAGTACTGGCACTATGTATTGAAGCTCAAATATTCTGAAACAGCACCATGCTTGTCATGGCCACCATGAAATTTTGAACCACTCTTGTCAGAACAAAGTTGGAGTCCAGTGGCTTTATTCTGGGATAAGCTTTTGTGTATACATTTTATTCTGGGTATAAGCTTTTGTGCGCATGCACACTTCTTCATCTGCTTCAGACCAACACAGGCATGCACCTATCCTGCTTCAGACCAACATCTCCAGTTAACAAGATCAGGACCTGATTCACTCTTGTCAGGGCAGCCTTGGCATGACCACTGAGGTCCCTAAAACAGAAAGGATTGTGGGTCCTCAATGCCAAGTATGAGACCACCTCCATCAGGCAGGGTGACCATTGGGCAGCAAAGTGACCAGTACACAAACGAAAATCCCTGAATCCCAAACATCAGTTACATACAGTCAAAGAAGTACTTATTAAGTGCCACGGAGGCCACACAGACTTTGACTATGTTTCATTCCTACCTGATTCTGTACCAAGAAGTCTGGTTGGCAATTCTAGGAGACAGCCCCTTTCACCTACCCTGATATATAACTAGCCAGCTTCCTCATCCAGTATGAAGGACACTTTACTGTGAACCAACCAAGTATTTTCAACAGGACTTTTAGGCTTGGTAGGTGCTCAGTAAGATCAGGCGAGAGGACCAGAAGAAGGAATGGTAATAATCTGATGACCCCCTTCTTCCCCACACCTTCTCCTACCATCATACCTCCCTCTGCCCACCAGTACCTTAACAGTGGCACCTCTTGCCCCTCTCCCCGAAGTACACATTCCAAGTCACCTGATAAAATATAAGCCCACTGACAGCAGTCCACTTTTAGTGGCTGTTTGTCAACCCCTGATGGAAACTTTCTCTCTTGGATACTGCATGGTCTGTTTCCAGACCTCCATAGAACTGATATAGAGAAGGGGTATTAGCCATGGAAAAGCAATTTTTGGTGTTACCTCTATTAAAACCCTTGTATGTATCATGGATCTCAATCTGCTGTGATTATTCTCTATGGTCATTCAGGAGTAGGAAAAGGAGGAGTAGGAGAGGAGAGTGGATTTATACCCCCTTCATTGGAATCTTGGAGTGGTTTACAATCTCCTTCCCTTCCTCTTCCTCTCCACAACAGACATTGGTGCAAAACTGGAAGTGATGAAATCACATTGGAGTGATGTTCTAGGATTCAGCCAAAACTCTGTGGTTTAACCATACAGGTTTGGATGAATCCTACAGCTTCACTCCAACATGATTACATGACTTCCTGTTTTGCTCCATATGTGATGTCACATGTGGGAACAATGCTGAAGTAATTGTCCCTGCCCCTCAAAGGCTGCCATCTGCAGGGTGGAGAGAAGGAGAACTGCTCCTCTCCTGAGGAGGAAGCAGATGGGTGAAACACCAACCCTTTCCGCTTTCACACTCATACCAAGAATCTTTGGATGGTTTTCTTTTTAGGTCACTAGCAATGATCTGGCTCCTCATAGGAGACAAGTCTGAGGTACTGAAAAGTTCCAGTTGGCTTTAATACAAGCACTGTATTAAAGAGGATATCTTTCAGTGGGTGAGATGATCAAGCACTGGAAGCAAATATGTCCATAATACTGACCAATTACGCTCTAGCCTTTAATCCTGGTTCTGCCCTGTCCCCAATCTGACCTTCTACACTAGAATATCAGAATCATAGAACCAACTCTATGATTCTAGTGTAGAATGTTTGAATTCTGCAAATCCTTTTGTTTTTCTTGAGCTAGAACTCCAGTAAGAGGTGGTACAACTCACTGGACCTTCCTTTCTGCTATATGAAAGACCACTGAGAAATAGCATAATGGACCACTATTTCAGTGAGTCCTTTCTAGCTCCATCACAGCTCCATGGGCAAATGGATTTTCAGACAGACACCTGGCATATGCCATCACCCAAGAGCCACATTGCCCCGCTTTAACCACACAATTTAAATTGTTCACAAGCCACCATCTCTTGGCACTGTTCTACCTATACAGTTGAACTGTCTGTATAGGGTTCAAATGTTACAATGAGCCTCAGTGGCACAAAGGAAGTTAGGCAAGAGGTGGAGGTGGGGTTGCACAGCAGGTGTATTGGCTGCACAGCAGCTTCCCTGTATCTTGTGGCTCTAGCAACTGAAAGAAGTGATAGGACTATCACGTGCATGGAAGGGGATGGTGGTGGAAACAAGTTGCCTTTGACTTGGGTATTACACCAGTGGAATGTCAACAACAACCAAATAGACATCTCTTAATGTTTCCTTATTATCATTTTGAAATTGTGACACACAAACAAAAAAAATTCAGCGACAAGCACAAAAGGCAGGTAAGAGATGATATGCGAGCCACCTGGATTTTCAAACCAGTGCCAATGGTCAGACCTATATAAGCTTATCCTCTTTGGTTGCAAGAGACTGGAGGCCAAAGGCATTCTCTTCAGTGCAGACTCTTTGGTCACCTCCACAATGATGCACATACTCCTGGGCATCGCCATTTTGCTGCATTGCAGCCTAGCCTTCCCAGTTCATTTAGAAGACAAACCAGTCCACTTCTGGGATGAAGATGACTGGGAGGTAAGTAAACCTATGCTGTGCCATAGAACAGTACAGAAGGAGTCTTGCTGCAGGGCTGAGAGGGACATTTCTTTTTTAAATGCAGTGTTTCTTTACGTGATACTGGTCAGCAATATGCAGTGGCAGCTTCCTAACCTGAAAGGACAAAAAAAAGGCATATGAGCAGGCCTCGGATTCAGCAGGAGCTCACAGGAGCACAGCTCCTGAACCTTTTTGAGGGTTCCCCCTCCTCCTCCCCACCTTGTCCATTGAATAGTAGGTGCAGCTGCATAACAATCCCTGGATGAGCTCCACCATCTATTTTTCTACAAAGTGACCCCTGCATATGAGAGGGGCTGTGGCCCAGCGGAGAGCCTCTGCTTGGCAATGCAGAAGGTCCCAGGTTCAGTCCTCTGGCATCTCCAGACCAGGCATTAGGAGTTGTGAAGGACCTCAGCCTGAGACCCTGGAAAGCCACTTCCAATCTGAGTAGACAATACTGGCTTTGATGGACCAAGGGTCTGATTCGATATAAGCCAAAAAAGGCACGCTAAGTAATTACCATCACACACAAAAAAAATTCACTATAAATTGCTATATTGCAAAATATACAATACATTTTTGAATTTATAAATTTATAATGCTCACAGTTGCCCTGAATCTGTTTACAAATATGTGAACGTATAAGGCAATTTGAGTATTGAACAAAGGAACATTGTAGTTCCAATACAAATCAGATTGTGCATACAAAGCCACAAAAAGGAATACAGTGCATATCAATCATGAACGCAGTTAAGCAGCGGTAAAGCAGCAAACACCCATTCCAGAAATTGTGGTGTTTCAATTTCTCTTCATCTGTTTCAGAAGTTATCTAGTAGGCTGCTTCTGTGGACCCTGATTTCAGCATCTCAGTATTTTGGACATAAAGTTCACAGCCTAATAATGGAATCCTTTGGTTCTGTGAGCACTATAAATTTATAAATTCAAAAATCTTTGTTGTATACCACCAACAGAATTTGTTGCAGATGCTGCAATATAGCAATTTATAGTGATTTTTTTTTGGTGTGATGGTAATTGTTTAGCATGCCTTTTTGGCTTGCACTTCTATACAGTTAATTACGCTAAGCTTTCCTATGCTCTAAGCAGATTTCATCATTCTCTGCTTAGAGCATAGAGAAGTCTGCTTAGAGCATACGGAAGCTTACATTCTGAATAAAACTTAGTTGGTCTTAAAGGTGCAATTTGTCTACTGCTTTGTTCTATTGCTTCAGACCACCACAGCTGCCCACTTGGATTTAATTACGCTAAGTTCCCCTTTGTACTTGTATCTGGTTAAGTATAAGGCAGCTTCATGTATTCATGTGACAGGAACATAGATCCAATGTTTAAAAATGCATTAGTGGCTATTAGCCACAAGGTATAGATGGAACACCATGTCTGGGACAGTGACGTTCTATATCCTTGGTGCCTGAAGGGACACAGTGTGAGGGCTTTTGAAGTTCTGGCCCCATTGGTGGACCTCCTAATGACACCTGGGTTTTGGCTACTGTGTGATACAGACTATTGGACTGGATGAGCCATTTGCCTAGTCCAACATGGCTTCTCTTATGTTCTTATGTGAAGCCTACAGTGTTGCACTGACTCAGTGATGCCACTTCTGAGTTCACATCTGAAGTGATGTCATTGTGTCAGTGTAACATTGTTTGTCACTATTCTATTCCGCCCATCTCCTGAGAGCTGCCAGACCTGGGCTGGCACCCTTGGCTCTGCCTTAGGGTTCTGGTCAATGAGCTGAAGACAATTGACCTAGGGTATTACAAGCATATTTGTTTTTAACTGTCAAATAGGGCTGCCAGGTTCAATTCAAGAAATATCTGGGGACTTTGGGGGTGGAGCCAGGAGCAAAGTTGTGACAAGCATAATTGAAATCCAATGGGAGATCTGGCCATCGCATGTAAAGGGACCACATACTTTTAAATGCCTTCCCTCCATTGGAAATAATGAAGGATAGGGGCACCTAGAATTGGACTGTCTGGTCCAATCTTTTTGAAACTTGGAGGGTGTTTTGAGAAGAGGCTGAAAATTTAGTGCCTCTACCTCAAAAAACAGCCCCCCAGAGGCTCAGATATCCACAGATCAATTCTCCATTATACCCTATGGGAATCAGTCTCCATAGGGAATAATGGAATGTGCAGAGGCATTCCCCCCCCCCTCAGTTTCTTATGACCTTGAAGTGAGGGGAGGGCCTCCAAACCAGGGGATCCCCTGCCCCCACCTGGGGATTGGCAAACCAGAAACCTCTGAAGGTATATGTGATCCAAATTACTAGGCTGTAATGTCCACAACCCACCTGGGGAGTGGCAACCCTACTATTAAAGGTAGGGAGACATGCAGTATGCATAACAGACACACAAATAGTTCTGCCTTTTTTCCTCTCAATTATCCAGGACTACCTTGATCACTTCTTTCCATGCCACGATGAGAAAACCAACCACACCTTTAAAGAACGACTTGAAATCATGCAGCGATTCTTCCATTTGAATGTAACAGGAGATCCAGACTCTGAAACTTTACAGGTGATGCATCGGCCTAGGTGTGGAGTCCCTGATGTCTTAGAATATAACACACTGCCTGGAAATAAAAAATGGAAAAAGAATCCTTTGACTTACAGGTTGGTGGGATTTCAGTTTTTGATGGTACTATGTACCAGAGCTATTTCTTAAACGCTAACATATTGTTTTTCTCTGCTGCTCAAAGAATCAATAACTTCACTACCGATCTGGATCCAGAGAAGGTGCGTGAAATAATAGAAAAGTGTTTTCTAGTGTGGTCTGATGTTACCCCGCTGCGTTTCCATGAGGTACACGGAAAAACTGCTGATATTGAAATTTGGTTTTCAAGAGGCGGTAAGGATTTGTCTCAATATATATTTGTCTACTGATTTAGCATGTTGATCTTGACAATTAGTAGAAAAAAGTACGAGTCCAGTAGCACCTTAACTAACAAAAATTGTGGTAGGGTATGAGCTCTCTTGAGTCGCTGCTGACTTCTTCAGATACTTCAGAAACAGGCATCTGAAGAAGGGAGCAAGGACTCATGAAAGCTCCTATCCTGCCACAAATTTCGTTAGTCTTTACGGTGCTACTAGACTTTACGGTACTACTGCTACAGACAGACTAACACAGCTACCCATCTTGATCTCGCCAACTTGGAAAGCCTCACGATTAAAGTAACACAAGGAATTTAAACGTTCCCAAGCATGAGAAATCTGCTCAGGTGTTTAAAAGATATTTTTAACAGCACACTGGGTTGACACTTTCATTGAGCTATCCACTACCGAGCTATTAAAAAAAAAAATTGAGTTGCCCTTTAAGTTTAGGTTACAGTTTCCTCCAAAGGAAAGGGGACTCAGAGCACCAGTTATGTTATTCTGTGTATTTCCACTTCTTAAAAGCCTCAGAATTTTGTAGCATTAAGGATTATTCCACTCAGAGGGCTCTGAAACCTTCATCTAGCCTAAAGAGCCTTTGTCCTACTTACATAGCTGTGCAATTTTGCTGAAAAGAGGGGTACAATATAGACCAGGACCTAGGTAGTGTCACTAGCCAGCAGCTGGTTCTCAGCAGGAAACTGAGGGAGGGGGTGGTCACATCCAGGGCTTTCTTTGTAGCAGGAACTCCTTTGCATATTAGGCCAGACCCCTCTTATATAGCCAATCTTATTACAAAGCCTACAGTAAGCTCTTGGAGGATTGGCTACATCAGGGGTGTGTGGCCTAATATGCAAAAGAGTTTCTGCTAAAAAAAAAAAAAAGCCCTGGTCACATCAATGGATTGACATAATTTCTGGGGTTTACCTGGAAGTGATGTCACATATCTCCTCAGAAAATGCTAGAGTGCCATATGTGGACTACCTTTTAAGATTACAGCCCATAACGAGATTCTTTTTGAACAAACTGTTCTTTTTTGAAGACTTCTACTTTCTCTCTAAATATTGTGGAAATAAGAAGTCAATAAAAATGCTGTCCAGAGAAACTTCAAGACATTGGCCATAAGACTGACAGCACAAGCCTAACAATGTTTACTCAGACCTAATCCACTGGCTTTACTTTCATGTACATGACAAAATGGTTAACAACAACAATAAAAAATGCTCTTAGGATTGCAGCATAGAAGACCTTGTCCTGATGAATATCTTTTCTTTTTCCTTTCTTATTCAGCTCATGGTGATTTCAGTCCTTTTGATGGACGAGGTGGGACCCTGGCCCATGCTTTTGGCCCAGGTCATGGCCTCGGAGGAGATTGTCACTTTGATGAAGATGAAAAGTGGTCTGAAATAGATGATGGTATAGCTATAAACATATAACTAATAGGGCTGCCAGCTCTGGGTTGGGAAATTCCTGGATATTTTGTGGGTGGAGCCTGTGGAGGGTAGAGTTTGGAGAAGGTATAATGCCACAGAGTCCACCTTCCAAAGCAGCCATTGTCTCCAAGAGAACTTATCTTTGTAGCTTAGAGATCAGCAGTAATTTCAGGATATTTCCAGCCACCACATGAAGGTTGTCAGCTCTAATGCCTAGAGAGCCAATAGGCACAAATGACACTGTCTCATACAAAACTTAATTGCTTGTCAAACAGTAGTGTCTACTCGGACAGTGCTCTCCAGAGTCTCCAGAGTCTCCAACAGTGGAAGGTCTTTCCCAGCACGGGGAGGTAAATTAGCAGTCCAATCTGATCCTTTTTGGTCCAGGCCCCTACCTGGTGGAATGAGCTCCTGCTGGAAATCCGAGCCCTGTGGGACTTATCAACCCTCTTCCGCCAGGCTTTTAATTAATCCAGCGGGCATCCTTTGAAAGTCATCACTTTCCCCAGCATTTCACCATTATGGTGTTATGCTGTTAAGTCATCAGCCACATGCTGTTGGGTGGTTTTGCTGCTTATGTCTATAAAGATTGTTTACTGTGCTGCTCCTGTTTTTGTAATGTTTGTTTTATTGATATTATTTTAACTCTGTTGTTTTTACTGCTGTAAGCTGCCTTGAGCCTGCTTGCGGGAAAGGGCGGGATATAAATAAAAAAATTAAATTAAATTAAATCCACCAAGTAAGGCTCACTGATTTGAATGGGACATACTCCCATGTATGGGTATACCAGGGGTGGCCAATGGTAGCTCTCCAGTTATTTTTTGCCTACAACTCCCATCAGCCCCAGCCAGCATGGTCAATGACTGGGGCTGATGGGAGTTGTAGGCAAAAAAACATCTGGAGAGCTACCGTTGGCCACCCCTGGGATATACTATCCTGACCTGGATGACCCAGGCTAGCTGATCTCATCAGACCTAGGAAGCTAAGCATGGCTGCCCCTGGTTAGCACTTGGATGGGTGACCACCAAGAAAGTCCAGGGTTACTACACAGAGGCAGGCAATTGCAAACCACCTCTTTGTCCCTTGCTTTGAAAACTCCATGAGGGATTGCCATAAGTCAGCTGTGTCTTAACAACACTTTTACACATGTAGGATTTTTGCTTTTGCTTTGTTATGTGAATTCTAACCTATCCATTTGGAAACTCTTTGATTCATAGTTTGTGAAAATGAAAAGTTCTCACTTATGCCTTTAGTGAGGCAAAACACCCATGCATGAGGACCTATATGTCAGCATCAGTTTTACCACTTTTTAATTTGCATGTAAACCTTGGAAGATATCATCAGTTGTTTTAATATTGGGTGTCATCAGGATATTAATAACACCAGCTACATATTTCTTCGTCTGAACCACCTGATGCTGTCCTGAGCCAGTGGTTAAAAGTGAACAAATTGAAATTGAATCCTAACAAGACGGAGGTGATGCTGGTTACTGTGGTTAAGGTCTTGGAGGGTGTTGTATTTCATGGGGTACATATGCTCCTTGCTATATCTGTTAGGACACTTGAGGTTTTACTTGACAAAGACCAATTCCCCACTCGCTTTGTTCTGGTCTCGTGGCTGCTTTTCCTGCAGAGCTTCTGCTGGATTTTTCACAAGCTGCCCCAGGGTGGTGAGTTGCCCCACCTCTTTTCAAGTTCCCTCCATGGCAGGCAGAAACCGGTTTTCAGAGGATCCTGCCTGCTGCGGCGGGAACTTGAAGAGAAGTGAGGCAACTCACTGCCCTGGGGCAGCTTGTGCAGGAAAAGGAGCAACGGGACCGGAACAAGGTGAGTGGGGAATCAGTCTCAGAGAAACAAGTGAGTTCAGCTGCCAAAAAAAAAGACCAATTTCGCAGTAGGGCGGTTGGAGAGCCCTTTTGATCCCAGCGTTTCTCTCCGTTTTCGCACAAGTTGCCCTGGAGCTGCAAGTTGGCGCGCCATTCTCCAGTGGCAAGCAGAAACCGCTTGGAAGAGGATCCTGCTTGCTGCAGAAAAGCGCCATGCCAACTCACAGTTCCAGGGCAACTTGTGCAAAAAAGAAGAGAAACTCCAGGAGCAAAAGGGCTTTCCACTCGGAACAAGCCTCATGCAAAATCAGCTTCAGTCTTCTTCACCCAACTCAGAGGCGTGCTACCTCAATGTGGCTGATCTGACCACATGGATCCACATTAACCTGAGACTATAGTAAAACACCATACATAGGATGGCCCTTAAAGACAATTCAGAAATTTCAGTTTCTGGAAAATGCCAGAACTTGATTATCTCCTGTTGGTTTCTCTGACTGACTGAGTGTGTTTGATTATTATCAGGAGCAAGGTGGAATGATATCACACTACTTCCACTGAATTAATAGTCCCTTCATTGGTTGCTGATCAGTTTTAGGGCTTGGTTCAGTGTGCTGGTTGTTACCTATAAAGGCCTTCATGGCCTAGGACCCATACATCTGTCTCCCAACATGCTCCCCTGCATTAGCTTTCTGCAGACAAAATGTGATCAGCTGCAGCCCACACTCAAGCCTTTTTAACTGCAACTTCTAGCTGGTTAGCAACTTACCAAATGAAGTTAGGAAAGTCCCCATGCTCTGGTCCTCCTGTAGACTCTGCCAAACAGAACATTTAAAAAGGAGTTTTGGGAAAATGGGTTGTTTTTTAACATTATTTTATAGATGTTTTATTGTTATTGATTGATTTTAAATATTTTTATTACAATCTACCTTCTTGTTGAGAAACGCCGGCTGCAAGTGCTGTAAAAAAATTCTTTACTGTCTTTTAGAGATCAGCCTTTTTGTGGTTTGTGCCCATGAAATTGGTCATTCTTTGGGGCTGGACCATTCATCTGATCCTGATGCCTTGATGTACCCTACCTATGCTTATACAGACCCAAAACATTTCGTACTTCCATTGGATGATAAGAAAGGAATTCAAAGTCTATATGGTAACGTAATATTTTAATATGTATAAGAAAGGTGGATGTGTTACCCAAATAGCTGACATGTATATATTTGACTAAAAGGGTGTCCCTATTTTAAGGTATCAGAAGCCTTAAACACACATGTGCTCAGGGTAAATATTATTGGGATTGTCCTTTTTTATATATATACACCAAGGTCCAAGATTTGATCTAATGCTGAATAAGGTTGCACAGATTCTTAAAAATAAATGGACATTATTTTAAAGTTAAGCATTTCTCAACAAAAAGAATAATAGCAAATAGGGAATTAGCAAATTTAATACAGAGTTTGAGATATGTGAGTACGCACTCATAGTCTAAAAAATTGCTTTATAAATCCTAGTTTCTACTAAATCCTAATCTAAACAAAAGCTACTAATTTAACGAGGGTCTAAAGAGAAATGGGAGGGGGGTGAAGAAGAGAGAAAGACACGCAAGCCTTTCTGGTGAGTGAAGTCCTGTAGAATTCATCAGAAAGACGGAGAATTTTTCTTTTCCCAAGCATGGTAGTAATTGCATTGTATCCTCTCTTTGAAGTGGTGTGATCTGCTATTCAGTGTTTCTCTTCTCCCTCCAGATTAAATACATTCCTACCTACTATTTCAAACTTTGGTGGAGGCCAAGTGAAGAAATAAAATAAAAAAAGATATGTAGTCTTTAAGGAGGGTCAGTGAAGGGATCTCAGTTGCATAATCAGGTGCTGATCTGAAAGGCTGCTCATGGTGTAATAAACTGGGACAGGTACCTTCCCCATCTAGAAAACTAAGCTTGCACGGAGCCACTTGATTTAAACCCTCCATGGGCTATAGAATTTCCTTACAGGGTTCCCAGTTCAGGTTTTAGAATACCTGGATCCTCCCCCAAAGAAACCATAACTCTGGTAAAGGCTCATATTTGTTTCAGCCAATGGGCTGTAGACTCCCCCATTATTGAGGGTGCGGTCAGACAAGCACTTTGATCCGTTGTCATTGCTTCTCCCCAACAGATTTAAAGTGCTTGTCCAGACATCCAGACATCCACATCTGTCCCCTGTTCCCCTCTCATCACCCACCCTCACTCACCTCGGACTTTACTGACACTGGATAAAGTCCAGTGATTTTGGCTTGAGCCAGTCTCACTGCAAACTTCTGGCATCTGATCTCTCCATAGCACAGTCAAGCCCTTTAGGAGGCCTGACATCCACTTTCTGGCTGCTTTTTTTTTTTGCTGTTAGCAATGTGCCCATAACCGCATATTCACCCAACGGAGATGCTTATTTGCATGCACAGAGCAGATTTTTTAAAAAACAAAGTTGACTGCGCATCCTGTCTGTGCTGTCTGTCTGATCGCATTTCTCCAAAATAAATAGTTCCACAGAAATCAGAGGTGCACCCAAACCTGTAGTGTGATTGCACCTTTAGTCATTCTTCAAGTTTTAGAATGCTTGAGCAGTTAACCCTGCATAGGCTATAGAATCTTTGGGACAGGCAATTCACTACACATTTCAGAATACTTGAAAATGGGACTAAATTTTCTGAAAGACAGCCACAGTGTCCTTGCTTTGGGTTAAATACCTGGGTTTAGAATATCCAGAGTAAGCCAATTTAAACAAAAATACGGAAGGGAGAAGAAGAAATTGGATTTATACCCTGCCCTTCACTTGGATCAGAGTGGCTTACAATCTCCTTCCCTTCCTTTCCCCACAACAGACACCCTGTGAGGTAGGTGATGCTGAGAGAGCTCTTTGAGAGCTGCTCTTGAGAGAACAGTTCGAAGAGAACTGTAACTGATCCAAGGTCATCCAACAGAAAGACACTAATAAACATTAAATCCATACTACTCAAGTGCAAACCACTCAGTGACAAAAAAAAAAGTCTTTCAAACAGAGTCCCAAGAAAATTGGCAGGTGAAAGACAGAAAAGCTCTCTCCAAAATGATGGACTCTGGAAGACTTGAATTATGCACCCAAACTACACCGAGGTCCCTCACCCAATGATGATTTCAACACAAAATAAGTGCCTTTTTCAAGTATGGATTTAATGTCTATTAGTGTCTTTCCGTAATTTTGCCATATGCATTCAATAGTTTATTAGTCATCCTGTATTTTCATATGCTATGCAGGATTTTGGATTGTTATTACTAGTCTTATGAATTCTTTCCGCTTTCCCAGTTATTTTGCTGTCTTATAGACAGGTGCCCATTGAGCTTTCTGTCCTAGTACACTGACAGCAGCAGCAGAAGGCAATGGGAGCTGGGGGCAGGAGATCCCCAGCGGATAACTGACAATTCTACAAGTTTTATAAATTACCTGAGAAAGGAGGGGAGGAAACCCTCCCCATCAAAGATGTCTTCAAGGTGGTTGCCAACATTATATAAAGCACCAATAAAAGCAAGATAAAAAAACAACAATAATAACTTTGTCCAGAAAACATAACTACGGCATCTTATTTGAGCCCTCACCGCACATCCCATGGACCACTGGAACACGAAGATGTTAAGCAGTTTCCTAAAGGCAAAAATGCCAACCTTTGTAAGGAATGAGAGTGCCCTAGTGAAAAACCCTCCCTCAATGTAATTTGTCTAGCCTCCGCCACAGAGATAGAACTTTTGTTTCAAATGCAAAGCAAAAGCGATATTTTTGTCTTTCCCATTTCTTTCACACAGGGCCAAATCCAGAGGACACTGACGATTTAGAGGAATATGACTATACAGAGGAAGATTTTGATCCAGATGAATATCCATATCCAAGGAAATGTGAGCATCCAGAGGAATATTACAATTCAGAGAAACATGAGGATAAAGAGAAGCATATTATCGAGAGTCCATAAACACGAAGATGTTAAGCAGTTTCCTGAAAGCAAATATGCCTGTGTGGGATAGAGTCCACAATTAGAGTGCCTGAATAAAAAAGCCCTTCCTCATTGTCATTTGTCTAGCCTCTGACACAGAGCTAGAACTTTTGTTTCAAATGCAGGGCAAAAGCAATCTTTTTGTCTTTTTCTACATTTCTCTCATGCAGGGCCAAATCCAGAGAAACCTGATTATACATGGGAACATGAGGATTCTGAGGAATATGACTATACAGATGAACATGATTATGAACATCATTATGAACATCTGTATCCAAGGAAACATAAGCATCAAGAGGAATATTACAATTCAGACGAACATGAGGATAAAGAGAACCGTGAGTATTATTGAGAGTTTCAGAAACATGAAGATGTTAAGCAGTTTCCTGAAAACAAAAATGCCAACCTTTGTGTGGGGTGGAGTCACAGTGAGAATGACCTAGTGAAAAAGCCCTCCCTCATTCTCATTTGTCTAGCTTCTACACAGAGACAGAACTGTTGTTTCAGATGCAAGGCAACAGCAATCTTTTTCGCTTTCTCCACGTTTCTCTCATGCAGGGCCAAATCTAGAGGAACCTGAGGATACAGAGGAACATGAGGATACCGAGGAATATGACAATACAGAGGAATGTCATGATAGAGATGAACGTCCATGTCCAAGGAAACATCAGCATTCAGAGGAATATTACAATTCAGAGGAACATGAGGATAAAGAGAAGCGTGAGCGCTATTGTTGTTTAAAGATTTTTCTTCAGATTTTATAGGGTACAAGGGGGAGAAGGAAAAGTGGGAATTAGATGGAATCTAAATAAACAGACATTTTAAAATTTCAGCTAACCAATAATCTCACTTCAAAACAGCTCATAATTTAAGATTTGTAATACATTCAATACATTTCATTTCAACACCTATTTTCTAAAGTTACACATTTAAGGCCAAATTATTCCCATAATAATTATCACATTTTTCTTCTGCCATATTCTCTTATCCTCTTGTCCTCAATCAATAAATTAAATTTAAATTACCTTTTAACAACTAACAGGAAATGCAACCACTATACCACAGCATTAAACAACACAATTGTATGCAGTGCCAAATACAAATTAATAATACTGATGCCATCTTGGATTTTAGGACTGAAACTGCAAATGTATTGTATGTATACAATGAATTTTAACTATTTTACTGTAATTTATTTTAACATTATGTATTTTAACTGTTGTGAGCCACCCTGAGCCCGATAGCAGAAGGTGGGATAGAAATATAATAAAATAAATAAATAAATAATATAGTTATTAACCATCTACATAAAGATGTGTGTGTGTGTTTAGTTAAATTATTAATAGTTAAGTATAAAAATGGAATATTGAACTTACATTACATTCAAATAGAGTATTATAATATTCCTTTTACATTTTTTCCCTTTTTACTTATAATACTCAAAATAAGTTGCCCATTTTTTCAAAAAAATTTATCAACCTCTTATTTATATAATGAATTAATTTCGCCATAGTCACACATTCTGTCATTCTACCTTTCCATGTCAGCCTTCTTTAAATTCATAATTGGGGTTTTAGAGGTCCAGCAGATATCAATCCTAGAATATTAGATGCCTGTCAGAGGAAAAGGTACCGTCTTTAATACTTGGATTTAGAACACTCCAGGCATCAGTTAAATGAAGTGTGTCCATATAATGGAAGGTAATTTACTTCTCTTCATTCTCTTAGATTTATTCTTTTGGGGGGTCCATTACTCCATTCATGCCTCCCAAAATCACAACTTCTCCTTCTTGAAAGTCCAATAAGGTTTTTAAAAAATTCTCATAGAATTTTTCTATGTAGAGATAGATTAGAGCAAGTGTGTCAAACTCGTTATGAGGGCCTGATCTGTCGTAAATGAGACCTTGTCAGGCCAGGCCATGTTGGGCTGGGCCATATGTGTACCTACTTAAGATTAGGTAGCAGACATATTAACTTTATAAAGGACACAGACAAACTCAATTAAAGATTTTTTAAAAAATAAAAAACTTAAAATATGCTTAAAACATTAGCACTTCTTGGTCTTAAATGTGCTTTCTTTGTATTTCTCCCATGGGATCTACAGAACTGGGCAAAGGGAACTCTGACTCTTTCATTCCTTCCCCCAGGGGACCAGGACGGGGAGGAGCCTCAGCCAATAGAAGGAAGAGAGGCTTGGCTCAGTAGCTCTGCTGTGGGATTGAGAGAGCCTGGCAAAGCAAATTCTGCCTCTCCTCTTTCCTCCCCAAGGGAAGAGCCTCAGCCAATGGAGAAAACAGAAGTTTTGCTCTATAGCTCCTGTGCTACTGAGCAAGCCTTGCAAAGCAAGCTGTTATGCTGAAGGAAGCAAGAGAGAGGGAGAAGGAAGCAGATGACAGCCAGTTGCTCATGGGCCTGATACAAGCCCTCCAGGGACCTGATTTGGCTGCATGTTTGACACCCCTGGATTAGAGTATAATTTTTATCTTCTGGAAACATGATTTTCAACATAATATATCTTCCTTCTGTGTCTAACAGTTCTTCTATAACATTAAGACACTGGTTCAAAATATAAACTATAACCCCTCTTTTCTTTTCCTTGGCCAATGCACAATGAACTTTCCCCAATTTCTTGTTTTTAAGATGTTCGTGATCTTTCTTTATGCGCGTTTCTTGTATACAAATAACATCTACTTTTTGTTTCTTAAGCAGACTGAATGTTCTGGATCTCTTAATAGGCTAATTCAAACCGTTTATGTTAACCAAGAAGATCTTTAAACCATTCATTTTATCAATATGCCGCTGCTACAATATGCCT
Organism: Heteronotia binoei; assembly: GCF_032191835.1. Classification (NCBI taxonomy): domain Eukaryota; kingdom Metazoa; phylum Chordata; class Lepidosauria; order Squamata; family Gekkonidae; genus Heteronotia; species Heteronotia binoei. Next base: position 171,111,361 of record NC_083225.1, read on the forward strand.
CCCTGAGCCTGCCTTCGGTGGGGAGGGCGGGATATAAATTTATTAAATAAATAATAATAATAATTAATAATAATAATAATATGTCTAACTTCCCTTTATCTTGCTCCAGGGTTTCCTCTGGGTTACTCTCCAGTTTCTCCAATAGTAACTTGGCTTGTTCAGTTGTTGGTATTGTTCTTTTTCCTTGCAATAGAAACACCTCAAGAGCAAATGGAATTCTCCAATGATATGTTATATATCTTTCTTTTGTGAGGCTTGTCGCAGAGAATCAAAATCCTTTTTTTTTTCAGTAAGGTATTAGGCAAGTCATGAAAAATCTGGATTTCAGTACCCCAAACTCTGAGGAGATTCCCTTTGCTTATTCAGAATAAAATCTCATGGTTTTCAATGTGTTAATTTAACAAGTCTCTAGGTTTATTGTATTTTTTTTTGCAAATTTCGAGTTGAGTCTATATATCTAATTAATATCTGGAAAGTCACCTTCAATCTTGAAATGGTCCTGCAGTAATTTACAACAGTTTTACCCTAGGTTGATTGTACCAAATTCTTCTGAAATATTTCTAAAACATAAATTGCAAATTCTGCTTTGGGTCTCTTAGTATTTCAATTTCTTGGTCAGCCAATTTCAGCTGTTGCTCAGTAGTTTTCTGTTTTACTTTCAAGTCTTTGCACTGAGCTTTAAGAATTCCAATTTCCTTTGAATTATTATGAGCTTTCTTCTATATCTCAGATAAATCAGTTGTAAACTCTTTTTGCAAGGCTGATATATATTTTTGATCCTATCGTAGCTTGCTTAATTTGCTGTTGAGTTCTTTCTTCAGATTCTTTAATCTGGGCTGTGATGGTATTTCTTGAGCCTATATGGATTTTTGAATCTTGACCATAAAATCTGCAACATGCTGTTCTTCCTCTGTTTGCTGTCTTTTCCCCCCTGTTCTGTCTGGTTGACATTTTATGGCATCTGTTGGATCTTCTCGCTTTATAAATTTGATATAATCCCCTCATACAACAATTAAACAACTTAAAGTTATACACTCAACACTCTTTCTATAAAATATGACTAAATATTATTCCAAAATGAACAGTATAGATTACTTAACAACAGTATAGATAGTGTAACTCAACAAAAGTATGGATTACTTAACTCAATATTTTCTATAAATTATGACTGAATATGACTAAATATGATTTCAAAATGAACAGTAAAGATTACTAACTCATCAACAGTATAGATAGTTTAACAGAAATAAGGTTTGCTTAACTCAACAGCTTAAATAAACGGTATGAATTGTTTAACTCAACAAATATCTACAATTATACAAAATATGATCTGTCTATAAAAAATGTCCCAATTCTTAAAGAAAAACAGGAATTAATAGAGATAATAAGAATATTAAAATTTATATATAAGGAATGAAGATAGTAAAGATTTATAGGTTAAAGGAGGGTTGGGTATGGTAAACACTAGTTTTAGTATGATTAATATAATAAATTAGTATCACTAATGCTATAACAAATTCATTATACATTAATATTGTTATTTTTAAAACAATGAGAGTTTTCAAGTCTTTAAGTCCTTCGATGTATCTTCCCTGGATAGCAGAAGGCAGGCAGCACAGTCACTTGAAAAAAGCCAGTATTGAATTGTGTTGTATTTTGTTGACCAGGAGATGGCAATATTGAATTATGTTGTATTTTGTTAAGTAGGAGATGGCAGCAGAGCACAAAAAAATTTAATCTCAAATTGAAAAAGCAAAGCTCTCACTCCAATCTTCCTGTCAGGTCACTCCTCCTTTTACAAAAGGATCCTTATTTATATAGTTCAAACAAAATTATATATTCTTCAAAGTTCAACAAATTTGAGCCCAGAGAGAGGAAAAAAGTTCTCAACACAGCTCAGTGAATCCCAGCTTTCAAGTCACACTGCAGTCAGCACTTTCAAACTGGTATATATAGTGGAGGTAGATTATTATTATTAAAGCTTATATTTTCACAAATGCTTTCGGTCTTCTCCTTCATATCGTATCTGTTCCTTAGTTAATGTCCATTTGAACAGCCAAGTATAACTTTCTCAAAAATATCTGTCAGATAGCCAAAAGCATTAATGAGCAGGATGTTTTCTTTCCCAAACTTATCTCTCAAAGTCCGTTTAATGAGTAGTCTGAAGCAAGTTAAAGAACTGCTTTTATAAATACATAGAAAGTGCAGAAATAAAAATGAAGTCCAAAAAGGAATAAGGGAGAAGGCAAAAAAGAAAGAGAGAAAAAACATTTGGTCGGGCAGCTCCTTTTGTTACTAAAAACTGACCGATATCTTCAATGAGATGTACTCTGGCAAGAGACCAGCAATGAACCCTTGTGTTGCTGCTTGAGACCAGTGCCTCTCTTAGAGTTGGAAAAAGATATTCAGCCTTTTTCCAAGTGCCATCAGCACTTCTATAAATAAATGTCCCAAGAGAGAGTTAACAAGCCTCCTGCTTCAGAGCGCCATCTTTGACCAGAAGTCAGCCAAGTGTGAGCATTATTGAGTGCTCCAGGAATATGAAGATGTTAAGCAGATTCCGGGAAGGAAAAATGCCAATTTTGTATGGGATGGAGTCCACAATAAGAGTGCCCTAGTGAAAAAGCCCTCCCTCATTATCATTTCCTAGCCACTGAAAGAGGTAGAACTTCTGCTTCAAATGCAGAAAATTGTCTTTTTCCACATTTCTCCCATGCAGGGCCAAATCTAGAGGAGCATGAGAATACATGGGAACATGAGGATTCTGAGGAATATGCCAATACAGAAGAATGTGATGATGAAGATGAACATGTGTTTCCAAAGAAACATGAGCATCTAGAGGAATATTACAATTTAGAGGAACATGAGGATAAAGAGAACCGTGAGTATTATTGTTCCAGAAGAATGAAGATGATAAGCAGTTTCCTGAAAGCAAACATGCCAACCTTTGTGTGGGATGGAGCCCACAATGAGAGTGCCCTAGTGAAAAAGTCCTCCCCTATTGTCATTTGTTTAGCCTCTGAAAACCGTGAGTATTACTGTTTCAGAAACATGAAGATGTTAAGCAGTTTCTCCCATGCAGGGCCAAATCTAGAGGAACCTGAGGATACAGAGAAACATGAGGATACCAAGGAATATGACAATACAGAGGAATGTCATGATAGAGATGAACGTCCATGTGCAAGGAAACATCAGCATTCAGAGGAATATTACAATTCAGAGGAACATGAGGATAAGGAGAACTGTGAGTATTATTGTTTCAGAAACATGAAGATGTTAAGCAGTTTCCTGAAAGCAAACATGCCAACCTTTGTGTGGGATGGAATCCACTACGACAGCGGCCTAGTGAAAAAGCTCTCCTTCATTGTCATTTGTCTAGCTTCTGACAAAGAGATAGAACTTTTGTTTCAAATGCAAGGCAACAGCAATCTTATTGCCTTTCTCCACATTTCTACCATGCAGGGCCAAATCTAGAGGAACCTGATGATACATGGAAACATGAGGATACTGAGGAATATGCCAATACAGAGGAATGTCATGATAGAGATGAACGTCCATGTCCAAAGAAACATCAGCATTCAGAGGAATATTACAATTCAGATCAACATGAGGATAAAGAGAACCGTGAGTATTACTGTTTCGGAAACATGAAGATGTTAAGCAGTTTCCTGAAAGCAAACATGGCAACCTTTGGGGAGGGACGGTGGCTCAGTGGGAGAGCATCTGCTTGGGAAGCAGAAGGTCCCAGGTTCAATCCCTGGCATCTCCCAAAAAAAAAAAAGGTCCAGGCAAATAGGTATGGAAAACCTCAGCTTGAGACCCTGGAGAGCCGTTGCCAGTCTGAGAAGACAATACTGACTTAGATGGACCAAGGGTCTGATTCAGTATAAGGCAGCTTCATATGTTCATATATGTTTGTGTGGGATGGAATCCACTACGAGAGTGGCCTAGTGAAAAAGCTCTCCTTCATTGTCATTTGTCTAGCTTCTGACAAAGAGATAGAACTTTTGTTTCAAATGCAAGGCAAAAGCAATATTTTTGTCTTTCTCCACATTTCTCCCATGCAGGGCCAAATCTAGAGGAATCTGAGAATACATGGAAACATGAGGATACCGAGGAATATGCCAATACAGAGGAATGTGATGATAATGATGAACATCTGTATCCAAGGAAACATCAGCATTCAGAGGAATCTCACAATTCAGAGGAACATGAGGATAAACAGAACTGTGAGTATTACTGCGTGTTTCAGAAACATGAAGATGTTAAGCAGTTTCCTTAAAGCCAAAATGCCAACCTTTGTGTGGGATGGAGTCCAGAATCAGAGTGCCCTAGTGAAAAAGCCCTCCCTCATTGTCGTTTGTCTGACACAGAGATAGAACTTTTGTTTCAGATGCAAGGCAAAAGCAATCTTTTTGTCTTTTTCCACATTTCTCTCATGCAGGGCCAAATCTAGAGGAACATGAGGATACCGAGAAATATGACAATACAGAGGAATGTCATGATAGAGATGAACGTCCATGTCCAAGGAAACATCAGCATTCAGAGGAATATTACAATTCAGAGGAACATGAGGATAAGGAGAACGGTGAGTATTATTGTTTCAGAAATATGAAGATGTTAAGCAGTTTCCTGAAAACAAAAATGGCAACCTTTGTGTGAGATGGAATCCACTACGAATGTGCCTTAGTGAAAAAGCTCTCCCTCGTTGTCATTTGTCTGACCTCTGGCACAGAGATAGAACTTTTGTTTCAAATGCAAGGCAAAAGCAACCCTTTTGTCCACATTTCTTTAATTCAGGGCCATATCTAGAGAAATCTGAGGGTACCGAGGAATATGACAATACAGAGGAATGTCATGATAGAGAAGAACGTCCATGTCCAAGGAAACATCAGCATTCAGAGGAATATTACAATTCAGAGGAACATGAGGATAAGGAGAAGCGTGAGCATTATTGACTGTTCCAGAAACACAAAGCTGTTAAACCGGGGATGTCAAACATGTGACCCATGGGCTGGATCGGGCTTCTATAGGGCTACTATGAGGCCCGCAAGCAACTCACTGTTGTCTGCTTTCTTCTTCTCTTGCTACCTTATGTGTAACAACTTGTTTTGCCAGCTTACTCAATCAAGTTATAGATCAAAGCCTCTATTTTCTCCATTGGCTGACCAGTACATGAAGCAACTAATGTACAAAACCTCACAATGCCCAGCCATTTCATTTTTTCCTCTGGGTCTTAGGCTCAAAGCATTGACCATGTGATTTCTGTATTGAATCTCAATAAATCAAAAGTAAGTTTGCAACTTACAGACACACACCTGAACAGCTCAAGATTGCTACAGCACAGACATTGTCTCCAGATTTCGAAGCAATAATTCAGAGCAAGAGGTGTCAGTTATCACAGACTGTTAAACAAACTATTGCAAAAGTGCTAATTTTTAAGCATGTTTTATTTTAAGTTTTTAAAAAATCTTTGTGTTTGTCTTTCTCCTTTATAAAGTTTATATCTCTGCTATCTGGCATTACATTTTATAATACACATGACAAAGCTCAACAAATGAGTTTGACACCCCTGTGGTAAACTGTTTCTTGAAAGCAAAAATGCCAACCTTTGCATGGGATGGAGCCCACAACGAGATGGCCCTAGTGAAAAAGCCCTCCCTCATTGTCATTTGTCTAGCCTCTGACACAGAAATAGAACTTTTGTTTCAAATGCAAGGTAAAAGCAATCTTTTTGTCTTTCTCTACATTTCTCTCATGCAGGGCCCAATCCAGAGAACACTGAGGATATAGGGGAACGTGAGGATACAAAGGAATATGATAATACAGAGGAATGTGATGATACAGATGATCACCTGTCCAAAGAAACATGAGCATCCAGGGGAACATTACAATTCAGAGTAACATGATGTCTAGCATGCTATTTCTGAATATTGAATTGGAAATACTTCTCTCTTCCTCCCTTCCCTCCCTGTCTTCCTGTACTCTTTCTTTAGTAGTAACTCTCCCCTGCATAATAAATCTCACCATTTCAGGATGTGTAAGTAACCTTGTAATAGTAATGTAAAATGCCTCTCCCACAGTTTCTCACCAACAGGTCTTATCAGCAAGTAAAGAATGTGTGAGAAAAGGAGATGTTGCTGTTCCTTAGTGACCATAGTTGATAATAGCCTTTGAACCCTCAATGTAATTTGCATCTTTATGTTATTCTTTTGAAGTTATCTGTAACCCTGCCTTTGAAGTAACCTTTAAGATACCATGCAATGCAAAGATCTGTATTACTTCCAAGGTTTCAGTCCTTGGAGCAAGTCATGGAATTTCAATAAAACAAGTCTTTGATTTAAAACAAAAGCTTGATTATTTCGAAATATCGATTCTTGACATTTTGAAAGTAATCTTCTTGGGAATTTAACCGAACTAGCAACTTTCTAACTGTATGGCGGAAAGAACTCCAGACAACGGCAAACTCCCTACATCCCCAGAGAGAACACGAGGTGAACCCCGAGAGGAAGGCGCCGGGGGGCGGACGCCTCCATGGCACATCCTCGATGCTCGGCAGGCCACAGGAAGAGGGTCCCCTCTACCCATCTAACAACTCCTCATCAATCCCAAAGTGTGGGCCCCCAGAATCTCCACTACCCTGATGGACGAGGCACCGGCTCAGAGAGAAGCAATCTTGGCGCGCCCATCCCAATGGGGAGGAGTGGTGGACGAGAGTGATCAGGATGCAGCGAGAGCCAGAGAAGGGGGTGATCGAGACGAGGAGGAAGAGAAGAATGGGGACCCAGACCCTCCATGCCCAGACGAAGAGGAAGAGGAACCCGATCCTGACGACAGAGGGCTCTTCCAAATGGTGAGGAACAAGATAGCTGAGATGGCCAAATGCCTGAGAGATGAGATGCAAGCCAATGCTACATTCATGGCGTAAGAAATGAGAAGGCAGCTGGAAAGAGTATTGCCTCTGGCAGACCCAAGAGGGGGACCGATACCCCCTCCAGCGAGGCAGCTGGCCGCACCACAACCTCCGCTGCCCCCCGTCCCTCAAGATTATGGGAGAGGGAGAGAACTGGATGCCACCTTTGATGGGATCCTGAAGATGTGGAATACTTCTCCATTCAAGCTAATAGCTACATGCATTACTGGGGAAACACCTTCTCTGACGAATTCAGCAGAGTGGACTACCTGGGGTTGAAACTAAAGGGGGCTGCCAAGCGATGGTACGTGAGCCTATATGAGACCAGGTGCCCTGAATTGAATACAGTGGCCGCTTTCCTTCAAGCGCTACTGACTCAATATGAAGATCCACTCCAAGAAACCAGAGCCCTTACCACTCTACGAGACCTACAACAAGAGTCTAAATCTGTGCGTGAGTATGCTGCCGAATTCTGAGCCAACACGGCCAAGATCTGGGGTTAGAACGAATTAATGAAAATAGAGCAGTTCCAGAGGGTCCTGAATGCGAGTGTACTGGATCGGTCGCTGCAGCAAGCACGCCCCACCACGTTGGTGGGGTGGGTGCAGCTAGCTGGTGAGGTCGAAACCAACATGAAATGAGTGGCCCTGCAATGGCAACAGCAGCAAGGGGGGTAAGGGGGGGCATGAGTCTCAGTCAGAGGCAAAACCAGATGGGAAAAAGGCCAACCCCGCAGGGGGAGCGACCAAGCCGGTTAACTCCCAGGCGCTGCTTTCGGTGCAGGGATCTAAATCACCTGGCCACCAATTGCCCAAAGCGACCTCGAGGCCAATAGAACTCGAGGCTCACAGTTTTTTAGCCTCCAGCTCACACATTTTTGTCCCAGCTCAGGAAGGATGGCCCCAGAGCAAACTAATTTACACAGTAGCCAAATTGCTTGCTCACAACTTTAATGCCAGAGTTTTTGCTCACAAGACTTCACAGCTTAGAAGGAACATTGGCCATCACCCCTTTCCATCAACACTTAATCATATATTTCATCTACATTTACTGAAAAGAAATTTCCAGTTAGCTCAGAAACCACTAGTTCTGATTTGATCCGGGATCATTTAGGGGCATGTGAGAGCCATGTACAGTAAACATCAGACTAGGATAGCAATCAGATGTGATAGTTTTTCATTTTAAATTGCATCTTTTCCACAACTTCTAATTCTGAAGTGCTAGCCACACCTAGGGTTGCCAACTCAGAGTTGGGAAATTGCTGGATGTTTTTTTTGGGGGGGGGAGGGGGAGGGGGATAGATCCTGTGGAGGATAGGGTTTGGAGGACCTCAGTGAAGTATATTGCCATAGGGTCCACATTAAATAGCAGCTTTTTTCTTCAGGGAAATTGATCTTTGTATTCTGGAGATCAACTATAATCAATGGAGATTCCGAGACCCCAACTGGAGATTTGAAATTGATGAGCAGAAGGTTTAGAACAGATAAAAGGAAGTACGCTTACCCAAAGAGTAATTAATATGTGGAATTCACTACCACAGGAAGTGGTGGCAGCTACAAGCATAGACAGCTTTAAGAGTGGATTGGAGAAACATATGGAGCAGAGATTCATCAGTGGCTATTGGCTGCAAAGTATGTCTGGGGCACACTATGTCTGGGGCAGTGATGGTGCTCTCTCCAGTGTATCCCCTTGTTTGATGAGGTGTGCTTAGAGAGCACACAAAAGCTTACGTTCAGAATAAAACTTGGTTGGTCTTAAAGGTGTCACTTGACTCCTGCTTTGTGTATAGTGTGGAATCCTTAAAAAGCTTCAACAAACTCCAAAGGGATAACCCTATTATTGTGGAGCAGCAAAAATAAAATGAGTCTTGTGACAACTTACAGGCTAGAATAAAATCTCATTCCTCCTTCAGCTGTCTCAAGACTCCAGGTTTTTGGAGGGAGGAGCAGTTGAAAAATACTCCAGTGTGGCAGTAAACCTTTCACTCCAGTCAGTGTTCAGTGTTTCTCAGGTATCAGCCTGCCATCTGGTGGACAATACCGTACTTGCCATGTCACTTTTCCCATCAAGGACTATATGCCTTGTAATTTTTATCCCGCCCTCCTCCAAGAAGCTGGGGTGGCTTAGATGCATAGTTCTTCCTGTGACCCAGAGAGATGCAGTAAGAACAGACAATTGGAAAAAATGGTCACTCCACAAACATGTTATTTCATGAGCATTTGTTCAATTTAAAGAAGGGCTCATAGAAGTGCAAAAGGATGTGAATTCATCTTGTTTCCCTACAGGTCTCCCCACCCCCCATATTATACTGCCACTCGATTGTTAGAATTCCCTGCCCTCAGAAGTATCTTTTGTGGGTATGCTAGGGGTTAGAAGGAGGAGAGATCTATTATGTGTCTGAATTTCTTCCATAATTTAGTTGGACCATGGCTGTAATTAACTAGCTATGGAGCTGTGTTGGAGCTACCCTACAATCTTTTCTAGGCTAGCGTTTTTGTACACCCACCCACGCACCCACCAACAACACAACATAGTCCATATGAAATACTCCAGTGAAGAATATTCCTATCCAGTCACTGAAAACAATATTAGACAACCGATTGTAGGGTTGCCAACCTCCAGCTGGGCCCAGCCTGGAGATCTCTCCACATTATATCTGTTGACAGAGCTCTGTTCCCCTGGAGAAAACAACTGATTTAGAGGGTAGACTCTATGGCATTGTGCCATGCTGTGGTCCCTCCACTCCCCAAACTCCGCCCTCCTCCCTGTCAACCTTAGATCAGTCTCCACAGCAGAGGCAGCCTGCTAGACATCTATGAGGGGAAGGGCCTCTTAAGCACATGAAAGTGAAGATCAGGAAATGCTGTTATTCCCTGTCACAAATGGGAAGGAAGCTCTTATAGGGAGAAAACAGACTGCAATTGCCAGCCGAATCCATAATTAAAGAACGTTTTGAGACTGCTGAGACCCAAGACTGTTGGGTTGATGTAATTATGAGTCTATGCCTACCCAAGAGTATCGGGTTGATCCCTCAAGTTTTCTGATCTTGTGATGCCTCCTGATCTTGTCACTGCCCATGCCTTTCTGGAATGGGAACACACTGCACAGAAACATGTCCACACCTGTTATTATCCCCTGTTTAGGAAAGGGTGAGAAATGCATGCCCCAATGGCCTCTGGGAAAGGAACACCACAGCAATCATAGTTGAAGTGGAAGGGGGAGGAGGGAAGCAAGCATCCCTTCTATTCCCAACATAGGCCTCCACATCCTGGGGATAGTGTGGGATAGGGATGCCAAGTTTTCAGGCTGGGCAGGGTTTCCCCCGCCCTAGAGGTTCCCAACCTGCTGGCCTGCATTGGGCCGGCGAGGGGGATCCTCCACTGATGTCGCTGGTGTGATGTCATCGTGCACTGGCCGCTCTAGGAGTTTCTGGGAATTTGGGAGGGGAAACTCTACGGTACCAATTTGGAAGGGAAAACTCTATGGCCAGAGGCTGCAGGGGACTTGGCAGCCCTAGAGAGCAGAAGGGAAGTGGGGTTGCCAGCTTTGTGTTGGGAAATTCCTGAAGATCTAGGGATGGATCCTGGGAAGGGCAGGATTTTGGGAGGGGAAGGACCAGTGGGGCCATGATGCCATAGTGATGCCCTTCATAACGCCGTTTCCTTCCAAAGAATTGATCTCTAGTCTGAAGATCAGTTGTAATTCCGGAAGATCTTTAGACCTGAAGTGGAGGCTGGCCACAATAGCAAAGCAAAAAAGACCAAACATTGGTTGGGATACCACCTAGGCCCAATTCTTGCTTCTAGAGCAGCAAAGTATCCAGCTTAGTGTAGTGATTAAAGTGTTGGACTAGGATCTGGGAAAACCAAGTTCAAATCCCCATTGTGCCACGAAGCTTGCTAGATGACCTTGGGCTAGTCTCTCTCTCTCTCTCTCAGCTTAAAGTAGCTCACAGGTTTGTTATGAGAATAAAATGGAGGAGGGGTCAACATTCACTGTCCTGAGTTCCTCAGAAAACAGGCAGGATAAAAATGCACAAAATAAATAAAGTCTTTCAAGATCTGGTAGTCCTGAAAAGAGAGGGGCAATCCCAGACTCGGTTCCTAGAAGGATTCTTTCAACAGCATCCCTGAAATGAGTGAAAAGACAAAAAAGCCTCATTATCCAGCAATTAAGGGCAGTTAAAACCATGAAGATTTCCTTATAAATCTGTGGAAGGGTGGCCACATAGGGCTGTCAACTGCAGCACCACATCACTTCCTGCAAAAAACCAGGAGTGACATGGGTACCGCTGGGTATTGACGATTTCTAGAGCTACCCTAAGTCACTTCCAGGTTTTTAGAAGGCATGATTTGATACTGTAGCCAGCATCCCACTTTAAAAAAAAAAATCTCCCACTGCAGTTCTTGAGCAGGTACCACCAATAAAGAGACCCAACAATTCCTCACATTGTACTCCATTTCATTCTACTAGCCGCAGCTGGACCAACCATCAACCATTATGGTGCATCCACAGAGCCATCTTATGATGCACAAATCCATTTTCTCAGAGATGAAACAGCACAATAGAAAATGACACTTAGCTGTCTGAAACCACTGAAGTAATAAATACAGTCTCTGTGAAGAGAAGAAACAGCTCTGGTGACAAACGGAAAACCATAACAGAGGTCGTATCAGTGTGGTAACAGACAGCATGGGAATAGATCTATGCTCATGATGTTCCACACCATTCTAAGCAGAACTGATTTAAATTGGGTTACGAAACCCTTCTCCCCCCCACCCCAGCTCAACTGGTTAGTTGTTGTCACTAAAAAAAGGTCTAGGGATCTGAAATGTACTGAGTTCAATCCATGAGGAGACTTGGTTACAGTTGATCAAAGCTCTTTATTAGCAATTACAGCATGGCAACGGTTAAATTAAAACTACTGCACTGGGCCAACTATATACACTCAAGGTTCCAGCACTGGAACATCATTGGATCATTTGAACCAGCAAGGGTTAGTGACTGGTCCAGGGAAGCAGAGATATGGATCCAGCTTCCCATTGTTCCAGAGTCCCCAAGCTCAGTCTTAAAAGGCTCCAATGAGCCACATTAGCATCCCATTAGGAACTAGCAACCCACATTAGACACAGAATCACATACACAACAAGATCCAATTAGGCCAGGCAAGTTTATTTATGTATGGAATGAGGTCACTCTTGGAGTGAGGCTGGCCCTCTCTCCCCACCCTCCTCTCTGATGATAACAAGAGAATGCCTAGGATACTTCATTCACTACCTGATGTTCACATTGTTGTCAATTGGCAATGCCCAAATCCTAGTTTAACTGTGGATATCAGCACTTACTTGGGCTAATTTCCTGTCTCCTTTAGCTGAAAAGACAGAGGCATTAGGGGTTAGCTCAGAAGCAGAAAATTTGGGAAGGACAAGGATTGGATCCAGCCAGCTTTTATGCTCAGTCTTGACCAATTCCTGATTAAAGACACAGCCCATAATCCACAGTTTTTGGTCAAGGGGTTCCCATAATCCGCAGCATAGCCTTTGTCCAGAGGCTGGGCACACCTGGCAGCCAATGAGTATGGTTGCCAATCTCCAGGTGAGAAATCCCATATTAATAGGGAGAATCACAGAGAGATTGAAAGCAGGAAGTATAACAGAGAATTGATCCACGAGTATCTGGGGCCTTGGGGGGGCTGTATTTTGAGGTGGAAGTGCCAAATTTTCAGCATAGTGTCCAGTGCCTCTCCCCAAAAAACCCTCCAAGTTTCAGAAGGATTGGACCAGGGGGTCCAATTCTATAAGCCCCAAAAGAAAGTGCTCCTATCCTATCCATTCTTTCCAATGGAGGGAAGGCATTTAAAAGGTGTGCAGTCCCTTTAAATATGATGGCCAGAACTCCCTTTGGAATTCAATTATGCTTGCTCCTAGCTCCACCTCCAAAGTCTCCTGGCTCCATCCCCAAAGTCCCCAGATATTTCTTGAAATGAACTTGGCAACGCTACTAAGGAGCTAGGGGAGCACCAGGTCTGAGTTGACTTCAGGGCTGCATAGGGCACCAGTGACTGTGCCAGAAACAGGACTGCCAAGGCTGAATGGAGGGAGGGAAGGAGGAAGAAGGGTTTCCATCACTTCTGTTCCCCTCTGGGATCTGCTCTGAATAGTCCCCTGTCTTTGGGCAACTGCATGCTCCAGCAGCAGCAACCCCTAGCAAGCCCTGAGAGCTGAGTGATGACCTAGAGGGGGTCACTCCAGCCTCTATCCTGCAAGCAGCGTTGCCTGACTGTGGTTCCCAGAAGACAGGAAAGGGAGTCCTGGGAGAAGCAGTAATTGCTGGGTCGGGAGGGAGTAGGGTTGCCAAGTCCAATTCAAGAAATATCTGGGAACTTTGGGGGTGGAGCCAGGAGACATTGGGGGCGGAGTGAGGAGCAAGGGTGTGACAAAGCATAATTGAAATCCAAGGGAGTTCTGGCCATCACATTTAAAGGGACAGCACACCTTTTTAAATGCCTTCATTCCATAGGAAATAATGAAGGATAAGGGCACCTTCTTTTGGGGCTCATAGAATTGGACCCCCTGGTCCAAACATTTTGAAACTTGGGGGTATTTTGGGGGACAGGCACTAGATGATATACTGAAAATTTGGTGCCTCTACCTCAAAAAACAGCCCCCCCCCCAGAGCCGCCAATACCTCCAGGTCAATTCCCCATCATACCCTATGAGAATCAATCTCCACATAGGGAATAATGAAGTGCCCAGCAGACATTCCCCTGCCCCTGCGTTTCTGGTGACTCTGAAGCGAGGGATTGGCCTCTCTACTCACGAGTTGCTGCCAACTTCTTCAAAGTAGCACAGACACACCATCCTACGAGGAAGCCTTTCAATCAGAGACTGAAGCCTCCGGAGGTGGAAAGTCACATGGTGGCTGTGGGGCTTCCTAGAACCTGGGAAACCTGGGAAACCAGGAGAATCCCGCTGGGACCTGAGGATTGGCAAGCCTAGGAGGGAGGGGTGGAGTGTGGGAGGGCCTTGCTGGGCTATTGAAGCCCCAGCTGTCCCAGGCTAAGGAGGATCAGCTAGGGGGGTTGCTGCTGCTGGAGTGTGCCGCTGCCCAAAGACAGGGGACTCTTCAGAGCAGATCCCAGAGGGGAGCAGAAGTGATGGAAACCCTTCTCCCTCCTTCCTCCTGTACGAAGGCCACAAAGTGAAATGGCTTTCATCCATCTGGATGCCAGCAGTGTGCCTGCGACCATTAGGCATACCTTCCGCTCACCATGACCTTGTTCATATTCAAATGTGTCCCCATTCTGGCTTTTTCACCCGTGGAAAAGCCAGTTGGATCCATCTCTGTGGCTCCATCCTTCCATCTGTTTCATGTGCATGCAAGAATCTGAATTGGTTAGCAATTTAAAGTTTTCTTTTTTTACGCCTACCCTTCTTTAAACTATTGCAACTTTGACACACAGTTTGAGTCACGCAAGAGCCGTTTCTGATGTTGCCACTAGTTACAGTTGCTGAGAGGGTCACAGAAGTAAATCTTGTGTATTTCTGTGTAGAAACATTACAAACTCGGCCTCTGATCTCACAATTTTTTCCTCCTCTGTGTCATGTGTGGGGTCCCAAAAGTTTGTGTCTTTAATACATCTGTTTATCTTCAGCAAAAAAACAAAATAGAAAAACTGGCAACTGCTTGTGTCTACCCCTGTGGAATTAGAATCCCAAACCAGAATTATTCCCATAAAGCTGCATTCTTTTACTTACTCCTCATCCCCAATCAGAGAGTTTCTCATCATATTTTGTCCTGCCCATACGCTTGAGAGCAGCTACAAATAGGAGAGCTAGCTTGGTGTAGTGGTTAAGTGTGCGGACTCTTATCTGGGAGAATCGGGTTTGATTCCCCACTCCTCCACTTGCACCTGCTAGCATGGCCTTGGGTCAGCCATAGCTCTGGCAGAGGTTGTCCTTGAAAGGGCAGCTGCTGTGAGAGCCCTCTCCAGCCCCACCCACCTCACAGGGTGTCTGTTGTGGGGAAGGAAGGTAAAGGAGATTGTGAGCTGCTCTGAGACTCTTCGGAGAGGAGAGTGGGATATAAATCCAATATCATCATCATCATCATCATCATCATCAAATATCCCCATTGTACAGAAGGGGAGATTGGGGCGGGGTGGAGGAGAGAGACATTAAATATTTGGACATATTCTGTCTCCACCACGGTATCACTTTAAGAGCTATTAAAAATTATGATACTTCACTTCATCCCTTCACGCTTTCTGCAAGACATTCTGTTTTCCCAATAGATCTAACTGGATCAAACGATATAGCAATACTGACCATTTCAATCACATTCCCTACTAATCAACTCCAGTGTGGCTTTCTGCCTGAGAGTTGGTAGTCTCCACATAGGGACACGCTTGTGTTGTTTCTCCCGTTGCTGTTGCCAACACAACACAGGGGTACTGGAGCTTTCACATGCAGGTTTCCTTACATTTGTCCTGCCCCATCCCCTCTGAGGCAGCCATCTTCCCTTCTGTTGGGTCACTCATTAGTATATGCCGCCCCCCCCCCCCTACAGCCAAAAGCAACCCGATGCAAGAAAGGAGAGCCCAGGCAAGAAAGGCCTCGCTCACCTGGGATTCTCCTTGGCTGCCTCCCACCACAGTCAAAAGGCCAGCAAGCCGTCTGCTGCCCAAAATCACATAAGAAGTGGAGAAAGATGGCATGGGCTAATGAGGGCTCCTGGGTTTGTGGCAAAGCCCCTGGTGGCTGGCTGGCTGGCTGCCCACTCTCCTAATCCAGGGATTGTTATGCAGCTGTACCTACCATTCAATGGACAAGGTGGGAGAACCCTCAGAAAGGTTCGCTCCTGATGAATTCAAGGCCTCATTGTTACACATATAAAATGCTAGAACAGTGTGTGTATCTGATTCTCTGAACTCCCAGCTTTCATTTTTAAACTGCTTGAAATTTCTTGCCCCTTTGTTGCAGACATATACCTTTCCCTGCATCGTAAGTATTATGTATGTGGACTCAAGGGAAGACTCTGACTGTTCCCGCCGGGCTCATTGGAGTCAGGCGGACTGAGCTTGGGGACTTGGGAACAAAGCGCTGCAGGATTCAAACCCCTGCAGCCCTAGACCAATCACCAGCCTCACTGGTTTGAATGAGCCAATGATGTGCCAACGCGGGAATCCAGAGATGTATATTAGTTGGGCCGGCAGGCCCCATCCCCAGTCTTGCACTGTAACCTTTTACTATGTGATTCCTATTAAAGAGCTTGTTATCATTTACTCCGAGACTCTGCCATGCACAGAACCCACTATATTATAGCAAGGTTTCCTCTTTTTAAAAATGAAAGGTGGGAATGTACAGAACCTGGTACACACATACATATAATGTTATATTGATACCAGTGGGAACCTGCAAAAAAATGTTGTGGATCATGGCTATAAAGGCATCTGGGAGGGGGGGGCCTTTCTCACCCCTGCCTCCATAGCTGCCCGCTCAGCTGCCCCATTTAAACTTTCTCGCCAGCTTCTATCTGGGGAGACTGTGCGGAAAAGTAGCACTGGAAACGTGGGGTGAGGATTCTTCTCATCTAGCCATGTGCTTCCAGCACTGCTATTTCCCATCCTCTTCCCCTTTCACACTGTAGCAACACTGCGTTTTAGGGGGTTTTACCCAGCCTTTTTATCGTAGGTTTTAACTTTTTGCTGTAAACCTGGGAGGTCCCTCAAATTTAGAGGAAACTTCCTCTTCTCACCATGCAAGCTCAATTCATAAATATAAATATCCGCAGATGAGTCCACATGTGACTATCAGAATACATGATAATGATATTCAGTGGCCTATTAAAATAAAAAGGTCCCCAGTGGAAGGAGAAAGGAAATAGAGGCTTCAGGGAGATAGCTGGAATGTGGTTGGGAAATTCCAAATATTCCGACCCACATGGCAGCCATCCAGGCTTCACTGCAGTATTTCCCCACAATGCTGTGGGGAAGCAGGAAAAAAAGCCCAGCTTCCCAACAACATGGCTACAGTGCTCATGGCTACCCCAGCTATGGGGATGTTCAAGGCCAGAGATAAGAGGTGAACAGAGGTGGTTTGCCATTGCCTTTCTCTTCCTGCAGCACAGGTAGTCACCCATCCAAGTTGTAACCACAGCCAACCTTGCTTAGGCTTTCAAGTCTAGAGGAGTTGAGGCTAGGCTCAGCTATTCAGGCTAGAACCTGGGGCAAATGGCCCCAGGTCTCTCACTAAGGCAGAACACTACCTGCGGGGGCAGTGCCGGATTAAACTCTGTGCAGCCCCCTAGGCAGTCAAAATCTTGGCGGGGGGGGGGGGGCTTGCAAATTATCTTAGAGTTGGAGCACCCTCCCTGCTGTCCGTGGCCCCTGCTGCAGTCTGCAGGCTCTTTCCCAAAAGCCCCTTTGACAAAGCTGTGGAGGAGAGGCAGAGAGAGGCAAACGTAGCAATGATGCCATCAGCAGCCACACCAGGCAAGTTGGGCAAAGAGTGGCTCAGTTGCTGGCTGCATTTGTAGGCTGGGAGCAGTGTTCCTTCCAAGCTGAGTTAGTGTGAGCTAGCTCACAGATTTTTAGCCTCCAGCTCACACCTCTTGTCTTGGCTCAATAAGGATGACCCCAGAGCACAATAGTTTATGCAGCAGCTCACAACTTTAATGCCAGCAGCTCACAACTTTAATGCCAGTAGCTCACCGTTTTAATGCCAGTAGCTCACAACATAGAATTTTTGCTCACAAGACTCTGCAGCTTAGAGGGTTGACTCTACAAAAGAGTGTTGGACTGGATGGGCCATTGGCCTGATCCAACATGGCTTCTCTTACGTTCTTATGAAGGAACATTGGCTGGGAGAGCTGCAAGCAGGGGGGGAAATGGGGGGGGAGCCAGCACAGAGCCCCATAGGCCAGTGCCTACTTGACCTAATTGTTAATCTGGCTCTGGCGGGGGGGGGGGGGGCAGGGAGTTGCCAACTGTTATAGAGTGGTGGTGGGGGAAACAAAGAGGGGAAGATGCATCACGTCAACACTGCAACCTCACTTCTGGCTAAACCCTGGAAGTGTTGTCTGTGTGACACTCCAGGATTCCACCAAAACAAGTTGGGTGGAATTCCAGAGTATTGCACTGATGTCACTTCTGGGCACACATGGCAGATGCCTATTTTGTATGTCGCCACCTCCTGCAACTAGCCCACACTAAAAACGACTATCACCTCCGTATACATATCCAGTCTACTCTTGCACAAGCCCAAAGCCACCATGCCAAGGTTTCTGTTTTTCTCCAAACTAACCAAACCCTTCTTTGTGGCTGGGCCTAATCAACTGAATGGTCACTCTTTGTGACTGTGGCACCCTGCCCTTGAATGCTATTTCATTGCTGCCCTTGCAATGAGAGGCGGTGAGCCCTCATTTGAGGTCATTAATTACACTGTTTACATGTCAGTTCCCAGGCACCCAGCCACAAAGGCGGCTAGAGCTGAGGTCTGGCTGAGCTGCAGCTGCTGGCTTTGAAGCATGACTGGGCGGGGGAAGACAGAATTCTCCCCACCCACCATGGGCCTTTGCACCAAGACAGCATCCCGTTTTAAAGTTGCCTTGATTCACACGTGCAAGAGAATTAGTTGCTAGAATAACAGGATCAGGTGGTGGCCCCCATCTTGGAATATTTCCCACGCTAAAACAAACAGCAAATCCTTGCAAGTAGAAAATGAGCATCAGACGCAAACTCTGGTCTTCAGTGCCAGTTTCCTTCTTTTCAGGCAGCACTTGGGGTTTTTTTAACCATCGGGAGCCCCGATTGCCAGCAAAGGGGTGGGATAAAAATCAAATTAAATATATCAAAAAAGGGGCCAATTCTGCACTAGCTCTTTAATCCTGGTTCATCTTTGACAGGGTTTTCAGGTATCCAGCTTGAGGTCGACTCAGCCTTCCGTCCTTCTGAGGTCGGTAAAATGAGTACCCAGCTTGCTGGGGGGAAAGTGTAGAAGACTGGGGAAGGCAATGGCAAACCACCCCGTAAAAAGTCTGCCGTGAAAACAACGTCATCCCAGAGTCAGAAACAACTGGCGCTTGCACAGGGGACCTTTCCTTTCCTATACTGAATCAGCCCCCTCAGTCCATCAAAGTCGGTATTGTCTACTCAAACTGGCAGCGGCTCTCCAGGGTCTCAAGCTGAGGTTTTTCACGCCTATTTGCCTGGACCTTTTTTAGTTGGAGATGCTAGGGATTGAACCTGGGACTTTCTGCTTGCCAAGCAGAGCCTCTACCACCGAGCCACCGTCCCTCCTTGAATTCTGAGATCATAGAAACCAGCTCTATAAGGTTATGATTCTACTGCAGAAAATCAGTTTGGGCTGAACCAGGATTAAAGGTCTAGGGCGGAAAATATCTTGATGTGGAGGAGGGGGGGGGGGGTCCTTTTCCCCGCTGGCACACTCGACCCCCCCCCATTTCCCCCTGGTAGGCGTAAAAACCAAGGAGGCAGCTTTGCACGCGGGACCTTGCGCGACCCACTTTCAAGAGCCCGCCGCTCCACATGCAAACCTGCTCTCGCTCTCCATCGAGCATTTGCAATGCAATGCAACCAGACCAGAGCAGCCGCTTCCTGAGCGCGCGGACCAATGGCGAGGCTCCCCGCTCGGGCCCTCCTCCCTCCCCCTCCCCACCCGTCCGCAGCCTCGCTCTGCCTGCTTCGTCACGTGGGAAGACAGCCCCGGGTCCTCCTCGCGGTAGCTGCCGCGCTTCCGTGCACAGGATCGCAGCAACGGCGTGAGATCGCTGCGGGGCAATTGCTGTTTCCCGTCGCTTGCTGCCCTTTCCCCCCCCCCCCTCTCTCCTCCAGCTGTCTTGGAAAGGATCTCGCCCCTCCTTTCAGCCATGAAACTCTTTGCTGGGCTTGCCTTCCCCGGGCTGTGGCTGGTGCTCCTGTCTTGCTGCTGTCGCGTGCAAGCGAGTAAGTAAATCTTGGGACGCGCACCCTCCTCCTCCTCCCGCCCTCCCCAAAAAGAGAAAAAGCTAAAAAGGGGGAAAGTTTTAACTTCCATTCGCCACCCACGTGTCAGATTATTTTTAAAAACTGTTGCTTTTGCAAACGAGTGGCTGCGCATAGCTGATCCGTTGCCCGTGTGGATCCGGAGGAGGGGGGGAGCCTACCTTTCGCAGCTGGGAAAGGGAGAGGCTCCGGTGGCATGGAAACTCATGCTGGAATCAGTCGTGCGACTGGCGTTTCGGGTGCTGCTAGGCTCGGGTTGAATCGTGGGGTTAAAAGGCGCATATGAAAACAGATCTCTGGCCATGTTGTGGTGTGTGTGGTGCCGCTGGCAACAAGGCGACGGGCAGCGGATCCCCGAGAATGCTCTGGATCTGAACATATTATTAACAGTTATATATTAATCTGAAGGACTTTGTTAGCGCGAAGTGAGGGGCGATCGTGTTGCATGTGGCTTGGGCCGAATTGTTGTTGGATTTTTTTTTTTTTGCAAGTTTTTGTTGCATATCGGTCTCATATAGACCCAGGAGCTGAGGTTTTGTTCACTGTTGTGGTGTCTCTGCGTTGGATTTATGACCAAGGTCTGTAAGTAGAATGTCTACACACACACACACGCCACCCCCACCCCACTCACATACTCCCTTTTTAAAGGGACTAAAATGAGACTGGAGAGTTGTTGCATTCTGGCCTTTGGCATCCTCTCCGGAGAAAGCTTGATTTGGCAATCTGGGGTTAAAAATCAAAGCATGGGCCAGATTGTGTAAACAAGGCATGGCATCCTGAGGCGAAACAGTTACTTGAAAGTAAATCTTGTTGAATTATAGAATCAACTCAGGCTACAGTCTTAACCCTTACTCTATCCTCGTTTTGCTACATTTTTTCCTTGTTTGAGATTTCCCAGTGAGACACTGAATGGGAAAATTGGGCTTCTAAGTCACTACAGGGCCTCCAGTGGCCTACTAAATTTTAATCAAGGCACTGCTTTTAGGGGGAAGAATTATCGTTATGATGTAACAGCTTGTGGGGAGGGGCCATGGTTCTCTGATACTACATCTGCCTGGCCTACAGAAGGTCCCAGATTCAATTCCCGGTATCTCCAGCTGAGAGGATCAGGTGGAAGTTCTCTGTTGGAGACCCTGGAGAGCTGCTGCTAGTCTGAGCAGATGATACTGATCTTAAGGACCAATGGTCTGTTTCAGCATAAGTCACCATCATGTGTGTCCAGGTGTAACCTATAAAGTAGGCTAAGAAAAAAAGTCCCTGACCTGACCTGTAATCTCATTTTTGAAGGAAGACAGGGGAAAGAAAAAGAAGAAAATGGAGGTCTGAGTAATAAGAATATTAGCAATTTTAACATACATGTATTCAAGTTGGTCTGTCTCTCTGCCTTTTTTAAAATCTTCCCCCTTTATGGGAGTTTAGGCTGCGGGGCAGTGACAGGTTCAAGGTCACAGCTGAGTGTCATGGCCGAACGAGGATTTGAAACCCTGATCTCCTTGGTCCAAACCCACCACACAATGCAGAGCACAGCACAGGCTGTTCTGTCAAGTTCAGTAAGAGAAACACTAGGCCTCAGTATACAACAAAGGGCAAGACAGGAAATCGCTGCTAGTGGTCAAAGGGGCCTTCTGAGACGCCTGTTTAGTCCCTGTTACCTACCTGACAACTCACACTGAGGTCACGTGCTGCATGCTTCTGAAGCATTGGTTGGTACCCATGTAGAGCATCCTTGAGATTGTTGTGTGGTTGTACCCTCAGAGTGGGTGCCCTCAACAATGCAGAAGTTGGCTTTTTCTCTTCAAGATAAGGCTGGGAGGTATGATTTTATACAAAACTATAGTGTGACATTTCAGGCTTTATGTTATCTCTCCCTGAGCTATGAATCTGCTTTTCTTACTCCCTTGGGAAAACAGAGGCGACTTGTTAAATGTTTAATAGAGAACAAATACTTCAGGCACCGCACGCCCGGTAGTACCATCCCCCTAAGATATATAGCTCTAGTCACTTCTGTAGTTCAGATTTAATTTGGAAACAGATCCAAACAGATGCACTGGAGCTAATTTATGGCCTCCTCTCGAGGACTGAACTAGTTATTATAGTAAACAATTGACTGCGGTTGCAGTGTGGTATAGCGGTTAAGAGTATCAAATTAGTATCTAGAAGACCCAGGTTCAAATCCCCACTCATGCCATGGAAGCTTGCTGAGTGACCTTCAGCCAATCACACCACACTCAGTCTAACCTACCTCACAGGGTTGTTGTGAGAATAAAATGAAGGAGAGCAGAATACTGTAAGCCGCTTTGGGCCCCCATTGGGGAGAAAGATGTGGTATAAATGAATGAAATAAATAAACAAAAACAGTCCCTACAAGTTCTCTGCTTTATAAAAGGTAGGGTGTGCACATCCTTGGATATTGTGTTTGTTACAAGCATTCAGCTGCGGAGCTGTAACTCAGTGGGAGAGTATCTACTTGGCATGCGGAAGGTCCCAGGTGCAGCCCCATTTAAAAGGATCAAGTGGTACATGATGTGAAAGACCTTTATCCAAGACCCTGGAGAGCCACTGTCAGGCAGAATATATAAGATTGATCTAGAGTTAGCATGATGTGGTGGTTAAGAGTGGTGGACTCTAATATGGTTTGATCCCCCCTCTCCTCCACATGGCACCTGCCAGGCGACTTTGGGCCAGCCACCATTCTCTCAGAACTCTCTCAGCCCCACCTGCCTCACAAGGTACCTGTTGCCAGGGAGGAAAGATGATTGTAAGCCACTTTGGGACTGAAGAGCTGCTGCCAGTCTGAGCAGACAATGGTCTGATTCAGTATAAGGCAGCACCATATGTGCCCAGGTGAAACTTATAAAAGCACCTTATAAAGATAAAGAAAAACAGTGTATAAAAACCTACACTCTTGAAGACCAGCAATCTGATTGTGTAGAAGGCAGATCTGTGTGTACAATAGTCCACTATTCAGTGACAGTGAGATGCGGTCAGTATCCAGTGGTCCTTGCCTAGCTTGGTCATTACAATGTACAGTATTTCTATTCACCTCACCTCTCTGCTATTGGCATCCAAAAGCGTAGTGGGATAATGTAGAATACCAAGCCGTGGTGAGAAGAAACCGGTGTTTTGAAAAGGAGACAGCGCATTTAGCAAGCACTAAGGGATGGGGTGGGGTTACAGCTTTGCGTCCATTGCAGCACCTCCCAAAAAGCTGGTTGTTTGAAATAATGTGGAGAACCTCAGCTTTCATTTGGGAAAGGAGCATTCAAGTCCTGATAGTCGAAAGATAAACACAAGTTTGCATGTGTTTAGACAGGTTTAAAAATAGAATGAGGCTTCCAAGTGGTATTTGTATCTCCTCATTCCCTGTCCCTCTGACTCCCATGCCTGTCCTAGACTTCCCATGTATTCCCTTTCTGCCCCAGTCCTCCTTTTCCTAACCTCAAGAACCGATTGGATCTGTCATAATCAAAATGCACGCTTGCATGACCATTCCTGACTTTTTGACAAGGAAGAAGAAGAGATTGGATTTATACCCTGCCCTTCACTCGGAGTCTCTCAGAGTGATTTACAATCTTCTTTCCCTTCCCCTCCCCACAACAGACACCCTGTGAGGTAGGAGAGAGCTCTGACAGAAATTGCTCTTGTGCAGAACAGCTCTGAGAGAGTTATGACTGGCCCAAGGTCACTTCAACAGGTGCATGTGAAGCAGTGAGGAATCAAACCTGGTTCTTCTATATAAGAGTCCACACACTTAACCACTGCACCAAACTGTCTTTCTAGTTGTTAGTTTTGTGTATTGGAAGAAGGCAGCTTGAGAACTCTTTGTACTGTGTCTTTCATTCACTCAGGAAATTATTAAGCCAAAGTTTTTATATAGTTTTGTTGTGATCATTGTTCTTGTACACTACTACATGCATTTGGGGATAAGGAATGTATAATTTTTTTTAAAAAAATAACATTTTTAATGCTCTGAAGAGATTTCTAGAGTGGCCAGAACTAATGGAGGTTAAAGTTCCTGAACTACGTAATGTGATAGATTTTGCTTGCCAAAAATACTTTCCTCTTTTACATGATTATATATTTATTAAAATATTTATAACCTAAACACTCAAGGCAGCTTGCACTATTAAAATACACAGAAAACAGTTAAAAATAGATAACTGTTGTGTGCCAGTGGTGTTCCTAAATTTGACATCTGCTAGTTGTTCCCTTTCTCAAGGCAGTCTGGTTGGAATCAACCAGGGCCCATGCTTTTCCCCTCATAACTCATTCTTTAATGAGCTCAAGGAGGTCTCTGTAGAGTGGTGGTCACAGCATTCATCTGTAACTTCCGGACTGTCTACGTGGAGCACATTGGAGTAGCCTTACCTAAATGTTATCAGAGCACACACCACAGTGGCAAGATCCTTCCCTTCCAGAAAGAGCAGCAGCTGGCTCACCAGAACCAAAGCTGGTGGAAGGCACCCCTGCTCATTTCTGCTGCCTGTTTGCCAAACTGGAGGTCCGAGTCCAGGCCACCCCCAAGCAACAAGCCCGCTCTTTAAGGGGAGCTCAATCCTACCCAAATAGGAGATTCCCAGTTCCTGGGTCAGACCTTCCGCCCCCAACAGTAGCAGCTGTGTTTTGTCAGGATTAAGTTTCAACTTGGTAGCCCTCATTCATCCTAAAACTGCCTGGAAGCACCTGTTCACGGTTTCCATAGCCATCCTGGGATCTTCTGGAAGCACAAGATAGAGCCAAGTGTTATCTGCATATTAGTAGTTGCTTAGCCCAAATCTCCAGGTGTCCTCTTTCAGAGACTTTAGATGATGACAATCAGGTCTCATTTTAGGCAGGAACCTCTAAATTTCATTGTGCTTTCTTTCTTTCTTACCTTCCCCCCCCAACCCCCCCCCTTGTTTCTGGGATCCATTGTTCAAACCCCCTGTGAGAATTTTGCAGAGCTCTTAAGATTTGACAACTTGTCTAATATTTCCCCCCACAAAAATGGGGAAATAACCAAAACATATCAAGCAAACAGATGGAAATCTTCATTGTGCCACTGTGGCCACCTAGGAGACATTAAGTTTAAAAGTACGATGGGAGTAAGGCTTTATTATGACAATTATAATTCAAATAAAATTGTGTTCAGTCAGGCTGCACAAATACAACAGATTCGTTCTCATTTCTGGTATTCTAACTACAGCCCCACTCCCCCTGCCTCCCTGCTTCCTTACCTGAAGAACTTTTCAGTTGTATTTGACAACTTCAGGGGGAAAAATTGGTTACATTTTAGATAGCTTCCTTTTTAAAAGAGTAACTCTTATCACTTATCACCAACTCTAATCACTTCCTCTGCAGATATGGTTTTATACTCCTATTATGGCTTCCGCTCCTGCATGCACTCAGCAATAAACATGCACAAGTAGGTTCACATCAGGGTGGATTTCATTTTAATCACGTTGATTTAAGTCATTGGTCAGGAAGACTCGATTTAATCATGGTTTTCTACATCAGTCTACTCTTCCTGGTTGCTAGAACATAAATGCATATTTACAACTCTGAGACGGATAGAGATTTCATTTTTAGAAAGCACACACTATACATTTTTAATTTATTTTGAAACTTTTCAGGATAGTTTATAGCCATATCAGAAAATGAAGATACAGGTTCACCGTTTAAGAACTGCATAACCAAATGTATCTTCTTGGCCAGCGGCTCCCCAACTTTTTTGAGCCTGCGGGCAAATTGGGAATTCTGACCGCAACAAAATAGCTACAGCAGGATGCAGAGCCAGCCAGAAAACAATTGCCACAGCTTAACTTCAGTAACATACTATAGTTCTTGTGCTGCAGTGCCAGTTGCTGCCAAAATAGCATTTAAAAAACTCCGCACAGCCAATCAGATATCCAATAGTCAATCAGAAGCCTTAGTAAGCCAAAGTCCTATCTGTCTCCATCCACTTCCTAAAAACACTTGGCGGGCACTAGAAAAAGGTGTTGCTGGGGACCTCTGTTCTGGATTGCACCTGTTGGGTAGTTGGAAAAGATTAACATAATTAATAATCTTTACAAAAATCTCTGGAATAAGATGGAACTGATGCCCTGATTCATGAATTACTGAAACCAGGGGTGGAATTCTAGCAGGAGCTCCTTTGCATATTAGGCCACACACCCCTGATGTAGCCAATCCTCCAAGAGTTTACAAGGCTTTTTTTTGCAAGCTCTTAGATGATTGGCTACATCAGGGGCATGTGGCCAAATATGTAAAGGAGCTTCTGCTAGAATTCCACCCCTGACTGAAACTCATTTCCAAAAACCTTTCTTAAACATTACATGAACATATTCTCATGTTTCAAAATTATAAGTAATAATCCCCATTCCATATCTTGGAGCTATAATGTATTGTAATGAAAAAAAACCATCTCAAGATAGATTGGAGTCCAGTACCACATTAAAAGACCAACAATATTTCTAGGTGATAAGCTTTTGAGACACAGCACTCCCTTCATGAGTCTGACGGGGAGGAAATCTAGTTTTAATTTTTAAAAAATCTGATTATTTTGATTTTTTAAAATGTATTTTTATTCATAATTGGCTGAGTTAGAACTGTGGTTTGAAGTTAAGGAACAAACTGGCCCATTTTATACGTCATAAAAATTGCAGTTATTTTTAAACCATGATTGGGGGAGAGATATGAGGACTTTGTGGCTAATTCCTGCCGTGAATAAAATAAAGCTTGTTTTTTGAGTCTGAATGTGTTAGATAACCTTTTAATTTTTTCGCTGTCAAGTAGCAGGTGACTTGTATGGTTTTAAGCAGGGCTTTTTTTGTAGCAGGAACTCCTTTGCATATGAGGCCACGTGCCCTTGATGTAGCCAATCCTCCTGGGGCTTACAGCAGACCCTGACTAAGAGCCCTGTAAGCTTTTGGAGGATTGGCTACATGGGGGGTGTAGCTCAATATGCAAAGGAGTTCCTGCTACAAAAAAAAGCCCTGAAAGGCAAGAGACATTCAGAGGTGGTTTGCCATTGCCTGCCTTTACATAGTAACCCTGGACTTTAGGGATGGTCTCCCTCCATTAGTGACCAGTGCCAGCCCTACGTAGCTTCCAGGATCTGACAAGTTCAGTCAATCCTGGGCTGTCCAAGCCAGGGCATACAGCCTAGTTGTTATAGAATAATGTAGCTTGATCTTACAGAGTGCTGTGAGGAGTTGCATCAACACTTTTTGTTCCTCTTCTTCATATGCAGGAAGGAAAGATCATGTGGTTCTTTGTTGGGCCAACACAACATGATGGGTAAAACCCCAAGCAGAGTACCAGGAAATTCCTGTTTTCATATCTTTCCCCAAATATGGGTGGTGGCTTTGGGCATTTCATCTTCAGTCCTCTGTAGCTGGCAATTTACAATATGAGGATACTCATCCTGATCTGCTTTATAGAGTTTTTATAAGAATTATTGTGATCAGTTATATGAATTGTTTTGAACATCCATCGTGAGTCTCAGTGGAGCAAGACAGGGAATAGATGAAGTAAAAAAAAAAAAAAACCCAAACCTATACATATCCTAAGAATTAGAACTGAGCATGAAATCACAAACCATTCTTACCAGCATCAAAACCCACCTCTTCTTGCTGTATGTCTTGTCTGAGGGTTGATGCAAATGAAGATGAAAATATTCCTCCATACAGGAAGCATCGACTGCTCATTCAGAATAGGCTTCGATTACTCTTGGTGGTGTAATTGTGTTCACTGTTGTGATCCCTGACTGACTAGGATCATCTGTGGGAGCATTCTGGGGTGTACCATTGCCTCTGTGGTATGGGTTCATTTGCCATCTATGACATTGGCACTCAGGCGTTTTGAACTGGCTGTCTAGCTTTGTCAGATCATCACTTTCAATTTGTGAGTGTTGGTTCACTGGAAGCTCTCCAGAAAGGAGAAAAGAAACCCTATTCCGGAAGTAGCTGTGCCAAAACAGCAACAGATTGGGAGCATTGATGAAAATGAAGATCTATGGGGGGAAAGTAAGCTTTCACACATTTATTTTTTATATAGCATGTAACTGTGATTTGTATATAGTTTTATGTAGGTAGCAGAACAAAGTCTGAGTGCACTGGCATCCTTAAGACCAACATAAGTTTTATACCTTGAACTGCACAAGCACAGTTCAAGGTATAAGACAAACAGTCACTGGACCTAACAGCATCTACACCATCTCAGGCTTATTCATATGCTCATTTTCTAACATCGTATATGCCATTAAATGCCAACAGTGCCCTTTGGTTCTCTACATAGGGCAAACAGGTCAAATTCTATGCCAAAGGATAAATGGATGCAAAGCTGACATCAAGAATCACAAGACTGAGAAACCTGTAGAACACTTTACCCTTCCAGGACATTCAGTGGGTGACCTCAGAGTAGCTGTTTTATGGCAAAGGAACTTCAGGAACAGACTATACATATGAGTTACAAGTCATTACAACACTCAGAACAATGGAATCCCCAGGACTTTAAAGGGATATTGGTTTCTTATCTCTTTCTCAATTTCCATTTTTGTTTCTGTCTCTTTCTTGACTCTAATTGGCCCTTCCTGGCAACTAACCTCCCCCCGCCCCCAGCCTCTCTTTTCCTACACAGAGGCAGGCAATTGCAAACCACCTCTGTTTGTCCCTTGCCTTGAAAACCCTGTGGGGTCACCGGAAGCCAGCTGCAACCTGACAACATTTTCTGCTTCCAGAATGAATCACACCTACTGAACTTCTCTCTTTCCCAACATTCTTGATGTCATAGGAGGTTACAGAAGAGGACTTGTGTTGGCAAGAACATTCTGGGAACACTTTCAATATTGGAAATTTCTTGCTGGAAGCCAACAAAGCAGTGAGGCCAGAGGAGAGAGAGAGATTTTTCAAATGCCATGCATGTTACCAAAGAACATTTGAGCTATTTCAAAAAGGGTCCATTAGAAATTGAGCTTAGGGCCTTGCAATTTCTATGCGCCCTACAGCAGCTGGCCACTGACCTTTCGCCAGGTCTCTGCGATAAAATCACAATATCACAGAATATTATGAAAGAAAGAAGGCATTGTGAATATGCAATATGTTATAGAAAGGAAAGGAGCCCTGTGGTGCAGAGTGGTAAAGCTGCAGTACTGCAGTTTAAGCTCTCTGCTCACGACCTGAGTTCAATCCCGGCGGAAGCTGGTTCAGGTAGACGGCTCAAGGTTGACTCAGCCTTCCATCCTTCTAAGGTCAGTAAAATGAGTACCCAGCTTGCTGGGGGGAAAGTGTAGATGACTGGGGAAGGCAATGGCAAAGCACCCCGTAAAAAGTCTACCATGAAAACATCGTGATGCAACGTCACCCCCGAGTTGGAAATGACTGGGACTTGCACAGGGGACTACCTTTACTTTTTTTTATAGAAAAGAAGGGAGCAAAGCTGTGTCTGTTGTATTCTAATTGGGGGACTAGTCACTTTTCCTGAGACATAACGAAAGGAGATGTCCCAGTTTCATGTTTAAAGTATGAATGCAGTACTTTATTGGACTGTTTTGGGTACCAGGTAACCAACTGCAAAGGAATCCAGGTCTCGTGTTTTTGATTGGAATTGCTATTTGACCGGTGTGTGTGAGAATCAGTAACTTAGAGTTTAAACTGCAGAAATCAGAAGGTAATAGCTTTACATGGCCTGAAGCTTCTGTGCTAATTATTGTGACTCAAACTGCTGCTAAAGCAAGAGGTGGTTCAAAAGTTGACTACTCTAGCCTTTACTTCGTAGGAAAATAATGTGTCAGTTGCAGCTGTCAACATGAAGTTTGTGTGTTGGGGCGGAAGTCATGTCTGTTGAATGTCTATCTGTTGTGCACAGTATTAAAGGCATAAACCCCAGTTTTAAAAATGGTAATGATTGTAAGGAGGCTGCGAGTAGGGAAGCCATGGGCAAGTTTTGGTGTGGGGGACAGATGGGAGTTGTTTCCTTGCTAATAGGTCCGCCAGCAAGGAGCATTCAGGGTTACATTTCCAGCCACATTTGTTTTTTTTCTTTACAGCTGCCTTCTTGCACAGGCTTTGTGTATCTGCTTCTCTTATCTCCCTCTTTTCCTCTTTTCTTTGTCTGCTTTATCCTTACTGGCACAGAGAATGTCTCCCACCTTGGCAGACATCCGGGCAGCAAAGGCCACAGAGTTCCCCTGGACACAAGTTAAAATGGTGTAACACTACAGGAGAGAAATTGACCCATAGCAAACATAGTCCCTCTTGCTGCAAGCTTCTAGCTGCATTCTGATGGGGTAATCTTTGTAAGGAACGCTCATTGATTCTGCTAGACATGCTCAGTAAGAAATCCTGGTTGTCTCACTCTCTGTCCCATTTTTCCTCTGCTATATCCGTGGTCCATCATCTGCGCTATTTAAAAAACAAGCAAACAACAACCCCCCCCCCACCCATGTTGAGAGAATTCAGATGCCAACAAATCAAACTCAATAGAAGATGTGGTTAGCAAACCAACTACAGTTTCCAGTTTGAAATCCCGGTGTGGTACAAACCAACAAAGTCTTGGTTTGTTAGACCATCAGCTTTCAGTGATGTGGTCTGAGCGGAGGACTCGGGATCTAGGCAAACCAGGTTCAAATCCCTGTTCAGGTTCATTGGTTATCACATGGACCAGTTATTTCCTCTCTATCTAATCTACCTCAGAGGGTTGTTTGGGGGGCATCATGAAGGAATGGTGCTCTGTGAAGAAATGCCCCCTCCCCCGAGTTTTAAAAGTCATTTCTTTCTCTTCTCTCTGGAAGGTCAGGAGGCTAAGTCAGTTGTATGCCAGTTCACAGTTGTAGATATGCTATGGCCAGGTAGGAAATTTATCTGAGGGTTTTGGTGCTAGAAAGCCTCCATGTGATTCCTGGAGATTTCCCAGAATGTCTTCCAGCAGAGCTCCCAGAATGCACCTGTGTGTCCCAGGATGCACTTTGTGACCTGGGTGGAGCAGGTCAAAGGGGTGAAGGGAATGCTGTAAAGAGGGTAGAGACAGAGAATTAACAAAACATCTGCAGGGGGAAGGTGGGGGCTCTTCTCCTGGGGATGCTGAGGTGGAGACCAATGTTCCCTCTAAGCTGTGGAATCTTGTGAGTGAAAATTCTACTTTATGAACCACTGGCATTAAATTTGTGAGCTACTGTACACATTAGCTTGATCTGAGGCCATTTTCCCTGAGCTAAGACAAAAATGTGTGAGCCGGAGGCTAAAAAAGTGAGCTGGCTCACACTGACTCAGCTTAGAGGGAACACTGGTGGGGACATCTCTGAGATCTGCTCTGCCAGCAGGCAGCCGTCTCTTTTCCCTGGACATGTGGCCGTCCAGGTAAAATGGAACAACAAGGGAACCATCTTGCAACTTTGTAAGCTTTAAATGCCTGCTCTAGTCCTACCATCTAGCCGGAGCATGTGTATAAACCAGGGACACAAGAAACGTGTTTATTCCCAATTTCTTTTGTTGCTGTTTGCTGATCTGGTGTTGTGCTAAAGTATGCTTGTAAACTTTTTCTCTTTTTAATAAATATTTTGATCCATTGATGGTGGCAGTGAATCTCTGTACCACATCCTGCACCGGCCACTTTTGGACATTTGCAAGACACACACACACACACCCCAGGGAGAAGGAAAGCACCCAGGATGCAAGTGGCCAACTCTTTAGGGGAATCCCAAAGCTGCATTTAGTTTCTGTGGCAACCTGATACTGGGTAGCAGGAGACCTTTAGGCCAGGCCTCAGAACTAGGAAAAGGAATTGAGAATCCTGTTCATCTCAGTCAGGACCCCTGAAATGAACAGGTGGTGGCAGTGAATACCCTAGTGGAAGGAAGAGGAATAGCTCCCCTCTAGGAGGTTGCAACCCAGCAGAGTGTGTGGGCAGAGCAGGGTCTGCAAGTCTACCGGGCCTCTCCCATCACAAGCAGTATATATGCTGCCCTGCACTTCCTGGTAAAAGGGCAGGAGAAAAATGTGCTAGATTGCTGTTTTACCTATCTATCTGGGCTTTGATTGTGTCCCAGTTTGTTATGATGTCCAAGCACAGTGTTTAAATCAGAGTTGCAGAGGCTGCTTTCTTGATAAGAGCAGTGGAGGCAGATAGCTACGTTTCCACCTACCGGTTGCATGGTGTAGGTGGAATTTGGAAGAGTGCTATTTGCTGAATCACTTGAAGCTCTGATTCGCAAAAGCTCATGCAAGAATAAAGGTTGTTAGTCTTTAAAGTGCCACTGGACTTCTGTTTAATTTTTGTACGATAGATCAGAGGTCCCCAGCATTGCACCCAAAGGTGCCGTGTTTCCTGCTAACATCTTTCCATGTGCTCACCAAGTGTTTTTAGAAAAATGAGTTGGTCTTGTGGGGGGGTGCTCCTGCCATGCAGGACTTGTAACTGGCCACTGGAAATCTGATTGGCACATCATTTTTGTTTGTTTTATTCTGTCCATACTTCTCGTACTTAATTCTCTTTTCTTGTTCTTGGACTTCCTTTGTGTGTTTGGCTACACTTGGGTCAGAATGCCACAGGTGCTCATAGGTTCAAAAAGGTCAGGGGCCCTTGCAATAGAATGATATGGCGGCCCCTTTGGGATTTTCAGAATCTGCCAAACTGTTTCTCAAGCAAGAAGACACCTTTTGAAGTCTGATGAATATATGAAGTCTGATGAATATAAAGGCCAATCCTGAGCAAATTTTTACTTGTGAGTAGGTACCAGTGATAGTGGGACTGACCTACTCCGTCTGGGCTTTTCAGGGTTGTGTTTCCTGGGTGGCTTTCATTCCATGTGTATACAGCATCCGTTCACAGTGTGTGGTAGTAGTTAGAAAGGTGTGATTTAGCAGTGTGGATGAACAAGGTCTTGGGGTACGGATGGACCGTAAGTTAAATATAAGCAGCCAGTGTGATGCAGCAACAAAAATGGCTAATACAATCTTAGGGTGATTCAACAGAGGCATAACATCTACATCACAAGATGTCCTAGTCCCGCTGTACACTGCATTGGTCAGGCCACACCTGGAGTATTGTGTCCTGTTCTGGAGGTCTCCCTTCAAAAAGATGTGGACAGAATGGAGCGGGTACAGAGGAGGCCTGGAGACCAAGCCCTATAAGGAAAGGCTGAGGGACTTTGGAATGTTTGGTCTGGAGAAGAGGAGGTTGAGGAGGGACATGATTGCTCTCTTTAAGTAGTCAAAGGGCTATCACTTAGAGGAGGGTGGGGAGCTGTTCCTGTTGACAGCAGAGGATAGGACTTGCAATAATGGGTTCCTGAGGACTGGAAGGTAACAAATGTCACCCCCATCTTTAAAAAGGGTTCCAGAGGAGATCTGGGAAACTACAGGCCAGTCAGTCTGACTTAAATACCGGAAAAGTTGGTAGAAACCATTATCAAGGACAGAATGAGTAGGCACATTGATGAACACGAGTTATTGAGGAAGACTCAGCATGGGTTCTGTAAGGGAAGATCTTGCCTCACTAACCTGTTACATTTCTTTGAGGGGGTGAACAAACATGTGGACAAAGGAGACCCCGATAGATATTGTTTATCTTGACTTCCAGAAAGCTTTTGATAAAGTTTCTCATCAAAGGCTCCTTGGTAAGCTCGAGAGTCATACAGTAAAAGGACAGGTCCTCTTGTGGATCAAAACTGGCTAATTAATAGGAAGCAGAGAGTGAGTATAAATGGGCAGTCTTTGCAGTGGAGGACGGTAAGCAGTGGAGTGCCACAGGGCTCAGTACTGGGTCCCATGCTCTTTAACTTGTTCATAAATGATTTGGAGTTGAGAGTAAGCAGTGAAGTGGCCAAGTTTGCAGATGACACTAAATTGTTCCGGGTGGTAAGAACCAGAGAGGATTGTGAGGAACTCCAAAGGGATCTGTTGAGGCTGGGTGAGTGGGCGTCAACGTGGCAGATGAGGTTCAATGTGGCCAAGTGCAAAGTAATGCACATTGGGTCCAAAAATCCGAGCTACAAATACAAGTTGATGGGGTGTGAACTGTCAGAGACTGACCATGAGAGAGATCTTGGGGTCGTGGTAGATAACTCACTGAAAATGTCAAGACAATGTGCGATTGCAATAAAAAAGGCCAACGCCATGCTGGGAATTATTAGGAGGGGAATTGAAAACAAATCAGCCAGTAGCATAATGCCCCTGTATAAATCGATGGTGCGGTCTCATTTGGAATACTGTGTGCAATTCTGGTTAACGTACCTCAAAAAGGATATTATAGTATTGGAAAAAGTGCAGAAAAGGGCAACTTGAATGATTAAAGGTTTGGAACACTTTCCCTAAGAAAGGTTAAAACGCTTGGGGCTCTTTAGCTTGGAGAAACGTCGACTACGGGGTGACATGATAGAGGTTTACAAGATTATGCATGGGATGGAGAAGGTAGAGAAAGAAGTCCTTTTCTCCCTTTCTCACAATACAAGAACTCGTGGGCATTCAATGAAATTGCTGAGCAATCGGGTTAGAACGGATAAAAGGAGGTACTTCTTCACCCAAAGCGTGATTAACATTTGGAATTCACTGCCACAGGAGGTGGCGGCGGCTACAAGCATAGCCAGCTTCAAGTGGGGGTTAGATGAAAATATGGAACAGAGGTCCATCAGTGGCTATTAGCCACAGTGTGTATATATATGTGTGTGTGTGTGTATGTATACACACACACACAATTTTTGGCCACTGTGTGACACAGAGTGTTGGACTGGATGGGCCATTGGCCTGATCCAACATGGCTTCTCTTATGTTCTTATGTTAAATTAAAGGCAGGAAGGTACTGGCTGGGTATTAGGAAAAACTTACTTACGGTCAAAGTTGTTAAGCAATGTAATCAGCTCCCTAGGGAGGTGGCGAGCTCCCCCTCACTGGCAGTCTTTTAAGCAGTGGCTGGACAAACACTTGTTAGGGATGCTCTGGGCTGATCCTGTATTGAGCAGGGGGTTAGGCTAGGTGGCCTGTATTGCCCCTTTGAACTGTTGCGATTCTATGATTTGTGGCCTTATATTATACCAAAAATACTGTAATATGGGAGCAGAGCTCCCCAGGAAATTATTTGCATGGTGAATGTACAAGCTGTGTGCCTCTTTATTAAAATTTCTGTAAGGATGCTGCATGACTACATAGAAATTTTTATGAGTGTGAAGGTTTGTAGCACTGAATTTTTATTTTACTCAATTTGTAGCCCGCCTTTCTCACAAAGCAGGCTCAGAATGAAAATGTAGTGCAAATATTTATCAGATTGTGTGTGTGTTTCAGATGGCCAAGCAGTTGACCCTGTTTCTACCATTTCCAATGGAACAAGTAAGTTCAGCTTAGCTGTTTCCCCCCTCTCTATTGCAATACAATGAAAAGCCTTGCATCAGCAGCTTCCAAAGGCAAATATAAAAGCTGGTTGGTTGGTTTTTTCTCCTCAGCAGCTCAAGGGGTGATCAGACTTGTTGTGGATCATGTTTACATACATGTCATTGGTTAACAAATCGAGTGCAAACCCTAGTTAGAAATCATTGCTGGGACTCACCGCTTAGGTCTGTGTGCATTTCACACAAAGGGACAAACTTGTGGTTTTGTTGTTGTTTTGGGGGTGGTAGTTTTTTGGGAGGAGGGGTTCCACCTGATGTGATCCTGACAGTGCCATTTTAAGCAGATTTACACACACATCTAATTCCTTCATTAAAATTTCCGTAGGGACACTCCTCTAGCTACCAGTTGAGTACCAGATCCACTTTAAGGTTCTGGTTCTGACATTTAAAGCCTTACATGACCTGGGACCGCCATACCTCTGGGACCGCCTCTCCCCATATGTGCCCCGGAGATCATTATGATCTACCTCACAGTATCTGTTGACCATACCTGGCCCAAAGGATATCTGTCGTGCCTCAACCAGGGCCGGGGCTTTTTTTCGGCCTTGTCCCCGGCCTGGTTGAATCAGCTCCCTGCAGACATACAGGCCCTACCTGATCTACTACCTTTTTGTAGGGCCTGTAAGATGGAGCTATTCTGCAGGCCCTTTGGTTCAGGCTGTGGGTGCCCAAATTCCGTCTACTTGGCCTTCCTAGCTGTGACGCTGTTCCTCTGATAATGCCATCTTCAGGCCTATAGCTACATTGATACGCTGAACATACCCAATTAGAACTGCCACCTACCCTGTTGTGTTATTGTTTTAATGGTTTTATTACATTGCTTTAGTGGTTTTAATATGTATGTATTGATTGTGACTTAAATGATGTTGTTCCCCACTCTGAGCCCACTCACGGGAAAGGGCGGGATATAAGTCAACTAAATAAATAAATACGTAAATAAAAATGACTACATAGAGATTGTTATGAGCGTGAAGGTTTGTGGCATTGAATGAAAATGTAGTGCAGTTATTTATTACAATGTGTCTGTTTCAGATGACCAAGCAGACCCCCCTGTTCCTGCTTCCAAGGGAATAAGTAAGTCTCAGCTCAGCCATTTTGCTCTCTCTGCTGCAATACTGTGTGTGTGTGTGTTTGCACCAGATGTAATCCCCAACAGTGCCATCCTAAGCCACTTTTCACCCCTGTAATTCCATTGAAGTCAGGGGACTTAGAACGGTATAACATTTCCTATAACTTCAACATTCCAGGTGCCACTTGTTTTGAAGGCTAGTGGCGCTGTGTGTACAGGTATCCCCATGATTCTGTATTCTAGCACAGTACAAATACAGGAGGCAAAACACAGCTGTGGGGCAGGAGTGGAGAGCTGATCTGCCAAAACCAAGAGTGAAATGGAGGCACCTGAGCACGGGAATGAACAGGAGCACATCCTGTTCTTTCCCTTCCCTCCTCAAAGGCAAGATGGGTGGGAAGAAACAGGCCAGACTGCCAGGAGGAGAAAGTACTTTCCAGCTTTTTAGCACCAGCCAAGCTCCAGTACTTAATGTAACCAAAGATACACCAAGGCAACATGGGAAGAGTGCACATACAAATAAAGACTGTTATCCAGTTCCTTATCTAAGAAGGCAGCCATGTGAAACAGGAAGACTGCAAAATAACAGAATAGAGTCCTGTGGATGTAGAATGGACTGTACCATTTGAAATGAGGAGGGCAAGTCACAGTTCCAATGCTCCCCTTTTCCTCGATTTAAAAATTGCCTACAGCTAAACAGATCACGTGAGAGAGGGGAGTTCTTTTCATCTTGTGTAATTTTCATGGAACTTTTTAACATAGGGGGACTTCGAAAAATGTAATCGTCCGTCATCTGAACTAGTACAGTCCATTCTGTCCGCCTCAGCAGTTTGCCCCTTCTATTCATCTGCATGTGGGAGACAGGTCTCAGACTGAATTACCACAAGGCCCAAGAAGTATAGTCCATCATGGAACAACCATTTGAAGCCACTCAGCAGTCCGCCTCTGTCTGTCATATTATTATGTACGTGTGCTGAACCCAACAAACTCGACAGAATTCCACCCTTGTCTCAGACTTGCAGTGCCTTCTAAAACCATCTTTTGAACTACAAGCCAAATTGAATACACCTTCCCAATGCTGACGCGCTTATACCCACCCACACCTTGAACTTCCCTTTCCTGTGACAATTCAACACAGCGTTGATGCGCCTGCCCTTTTGCACTTCCCCATGGCTCCTACACACTCCTTTACTATCCAGTTTGCAAAACATCCATTTCCAGGGCTCATATTTTGTGTCTTTTCTTTAGGTTTATTTGATTTATATCCCACCCTCCCTGCCGAAGCAGGCTCATGACCAACTGGTCTGTGAGTGTTAATTGCTTATGACCAATTGGTCTGTGAGCGTTAATAAATAGAATGGGGTGAGTTTGCTCGGTGGGGTGTACAGGTGGGAATTAATTTCTGATATGCAGAAAGCTAATGATGTTTATCCTGGCTCTGCTGTTCAGAGTAACCTGCATGGGGGGTGGGGTGAACCTTGGAATCTCTTCTCAGAGCAGTTTGGACATTTAAAGGATTGAAGTGATAGAGCTTTCCATGCGTCCCCAACTCAATGAAATTCACAACATTAAACTGACTCATTTTTACTATTCAGCGGAAGTTCTGTTGTTCTTTTAAAAACACTGCACCCTTTCAAAACGGCCGCCCCTAATGCACACCTGATCCAAAACGCTGGGGAAGTCAACAGGGATCATTTCAGCTAACTGAGAAGTCTTTTGTTTGGAAGGGATGTTGGTCCAAACATATCGCTGCAGTTTGGATCTAGAACAAAGGCACAGAAGGCAACAACGTGCTTGGGTGTTTCATCATGGATTAATTATCTGCTTGGAAGGAACTGCAGCTGGGCATTTCGCCACGTGCAAGTTCAAACAACAGGCTGGGCAGGTTATCATTTCTATGCATTTTGCAAGCAGGACAGAGTTGCCTTTTTAAAAAATCAAAAGAGGCTGAGGAGGAAATCAGATCTCATTTCTTTTTTCCTGTCTTCTTTTTTTTCAGATCACACAAGTACAGCACGTGAGTTTCAGCTTTTAAATGCCTCCCCTACCCTACTGCTTTCATATGGTTTAATTTTGTTGCTGTGGACTGTTTCATATAAAATCAGGTGGTCCGCTAGTGGAATTGTGGCATTCTTTGGGAATGTTGAGTTTCACCAAACCCTGAAAGAATACCCTAGGTCAATATTTATGCTTCTGTTTTTATCTCTGCCTGTTCATCACTACAACTGGAGCCGCTGTCTTAAACCGAAACTTTCTTACGCGTATTCATGGGGGGGGGGGTGGAGCTCATGAATGTGGCCACGCCCCCTCCATGCCCTGCTGTGCAAGACCGTTTGCACTGCCAAGTCATTCCACCACATGGAGAAGTTTCAAAACATCCAAATTGGCCAATACTAATGTAGATCTAACAGCGTGACTTCTGCTGGATTTAAAATCCTTTTTTTTTAAAGGAACATGGAAGCTCTGCAGAAAACAAAGCATATAGCAATATTTCCCCCTTTTTAGAGGGTTCACATATCAGCATTTAAAATCTGGTCTGCGTGTGTGTTTTACTTATTTGTATGTTTCATTCATGCTGTGCAAAGGACCTGAGCATCCCAGTTGTTAGTAGGTGAGTACAGCAAGGAAAGGACCCCATGACAATGAAACCTTAGCTAATGTTGTTTTGTTTTTTTTTTAAACTGTAAATTGGAGGGAATGACATGCTCTCTTGTCTGAAGTGAGGGATGAGTTGAATAAAACATTTGGGGCGGCGGGAATACCTGTGGTTTCATTTCTAAAGCCACCAGTCCTATACTCACTGTGTACCAAGCTTAACTGTTACCCACCGTTTTCTTTTTCTAAAGGCTTACTGCAAAATTATTGTTATTTATATTCAACTTATATCCTACTCCTTTCCCTGCTGGGTAGGGCTTAGGTAGTAGAACTGTGTCGCTGCAGGTTTTTTGTTTCCATTTCTCCTTTTCCCTCCTTTCTGCTGTATTTATTCTCCCTGGTCGATACTGCACAGTGAGGATTCCCCGTGTTGTTCTCATTGCTGGTGCAAATGTAGAGGCATTGAAACTGGAAGAGGAACTTCCACAAGGGACTTTTTTTGCAGTCCTTCCTCTGTCAGGCACCAAAAAGAATCATCAATTGCTGTAGTGTTATAGCCAGTACTTTTTTTTAGTAGAAAAAGCCCAACAGGAACTCATTTGGATATTAGGCCACACCCCCTGATACCAAGCCAGCCAGAATTGCATTCCTATGGATTCCTGCTCATAAAAAGCCCTAGTATACCCTTGACCAAAGGACAGTATACTCCTTCTATCTGGGATGGTCGTCCTCTTCCACCAAACGTGCAGCTTCAGGAGGGACACACATGGAGCGGTGAGGGAGGTAGGGGACACCCGCCTATCCAGCTAGATCAGCCAAATCAACCCTGGTGATCAATGGGGAGACAGATGTCACAGCCAGATCTCCCTCACATCCGAAAAGCCCTGGTTATAGCAAATACTATTTGTTTAAGAACCCCTAAGAGTTCCAGTGACAACATCAGGGAAAACAGCAGCTGTGTGGTGCTGACGGCAGGAAGGTGGCACCCCCTCCCCTTTGACTCAGTGCTTCACCCCCTCCCCTTTGACTCAATGCTTCACATGCAGAAGGCCCCAAGTTCAATCCCCAGCATCTCCAGTTAAAGAGAGATGTGAAAGACCTCCAGCTGAGTCCCTGGAGAGCTGCTGCCAGTCTAAGTAGATGATATAGAACTTGATGGACCAGTGGTCTGATTCAGTATAAAAGCAGTTTCATGTGATATGGGTGAGATCTTTAGAAAAATGGGTGCCTTGCCATCCAGATGCATAAATGCAATTGTATGACACTCTTCCCCAAAAAATTGTAGCAAAGCAGGTTTGGGAAAGAACATACTGCGGACAGGAAGGGATGGTTGGAACACAGAATGCAACATCACGTGGATGCTCTTTAAAAAAACAGCATTCCCGTTTTGACATCTAGGCAGAGCAAAACCTTCTTCAAAGAAAGGTTCTGTTTAAAGCCAGACTTCTCAGAATGAAGAAATACAAGAAAAACCTAAGAAGAATGTGAAACTACTTCATACATTTAAAAATTCTTGCATGGAAAGAATTTAGGGGAGTCCATTGGTCATTGGGGATTGGTAGACAAAACCTCAAATTGGTATGATAGCTTCACATATTTATAGGAATGGCTTTTCCCCATCTCTGTTTCTGCTTGCTGGGAAGGCTTCACCCTCTGAATTTCTATTTCCTATTCAACTGTTAAGATTGAAGCAGCTGTCAGAGAAAATGTGGACAGCCTTGGTGTAGTACATGCATTGCTCTGCATGTACAGTTGAGACATGACTTCTTGGCACACCTCTGTGCTGCAAGAAACTTGCCCACAATGCCCAGCTTCCTGCCAATTCCTACCCGGCAGTGTGGCAGTTTTATAATACATACACTAATTATTATAGAGGGCAGTTTACAGGAAACAGTAAAACATTAGACTGAATTATTTTGTTCATTTTTAGAGCATTTCTGATCTGTCTTGGAAGCAAAGTTCTTGTTGACAAATTCAGCACTTTGAGAGAATGCTATCTAAAAACGTTTAGTTTCTGGCTCCCTTTCTCTTTCCTACATATTTATGCTTGTTGAGTCCAACTTGGCAATGGTTGTTAGGGGAGAAGGAGATGACTGAGATGCAACCTAGAGATTATTACTTCCACAAGTTTGACGCAAGGATTTGAAGCGATGCTGCAGCTTCCAATCCCCATGGCAACTTGTATATAAAAAGCAGAGATAGACTTGATTCTGACCAGGACAGCAGTTTGGGGGGGCGGGCGGAAGAGGAGCTCTTTCCTCTCTCCCCCATTGGTTAATTTTGGCAACTGAAATGACCAGGGGCCTGCAGGGTGGATATTGGTCACAGCTTCGTGAAAGTGTACTCCTGCAGCCCCTGAGTTCTTTTGGCTGACAGAAACTGTGAGGGTGGGGGGGGGTGGAGGCAGGAGCCCTGCTTATCCGCACACCATTGTCTCAATCAAAAGTATCAGAAGGACAAGAAATTGGTGGAGAAACCATGGCCACCTGATCTGTTTCATTGGGAAAATTAAAGTTCAGTCATATTCTCAGTTGGGGCTAGGCCAGTTTGGTCTCATGGACTAATACTTGCATTTAGATCAAGGCACCTGATTGGCTGTGCTGGGCCAAGTCCCTGTCTCTCAGCTTGACCCACTGAGCTGGATTCTTTATGAGGATACAAACTCAGGGCTTTTTTTTTTGCAGTAAGAATCCTTTGCATATTAGGCCACACCCCCTGATCTAGCCAATCCTCCTGGAGTTTACAGTAGGCCCTGTACTAAGAGCTCTTGGAGGATTGGCTACGTCGGGTGTGTGGCCTAATATGCAAAGGAGTTCCTACTACAAAAAAAGTCCTGTACATACTGAGGGAAATATGGTACCGTGTGTTCCTTGGAGCAGAGGTGGGCTAAAGGGTTGGATCCAATGAGCTTTTCTGCTGGTGAAAAAAGAAAGGAAGGGTTGTTTTGACTCCTAGGAAATTAGGAGGACTACATTTAGAAAAGTCAGGTGAGTTAGGGGCTGCAGTAAAAAGGGAAATTGGGGGGAAAGTAAAAACTGGCTAGATCCAGCCCATTGCCAATAATAATAGTTCTGTTTGTTATCTTCTGTAAGAAATTCAGTACTTGCTTTAAAGCATTCCCTTACCTTTCCCTAACTGAATTGCTAATTCAAAAAGAACAGGTATTCCAAGGAGTTTCTTCTATATTTATCATTATTTCTAACAATCGTCTTGCAATCTGTGGAAGTGTTCTCCAATTTGCAGTCTCCCTCAGAGGTGATTCACAAGGGAGTGGTGGATTTTTCAACTCTTGCAATAAATTCTGGGGCCTGTAGGAAAGTAAGTCAATTAATGTGTCAGTGTAGTCTTCTACACATACTGTGTGTGCGCTTTGTGAGCTGCTAGATCAGTATCAGGAATTGTTTCTCAGTCCATTGAATTAAGCAAAACTGGGCATAACCCACCCCCACCTCAAACCTCTTGTAAAAGAAAAGCAAGTACAGGCTGCAAAGACCAGGTTTTATACCCTGTTTTTCTCTACCCTAAGATATCTCAAAGCAGCTTACAATCGCCTTCCCTTCCCTTCCCCACAACAGGCACCCGGTGAGGTAGGTGGGGCTGAGAGAACTGTAACTGACCCAAGGTCACCCAGCAGGTTTCACGTGGAGGGGTGTGGAATTAAACCCGGTTCTCCAGATTAAAGTCCGCAAGTCTTAACCACTATACCACACTGAAAGATCCTAAAGACCACCTCTGCTCGAAAACAAAGCAGGAAAATGTTACATTGGTGCTGTAGAAAACAAAACATTTTTCTGAAATTGTCTCAAAGCATTTTGACCCCATTTCTAAGAAGTAAACATACATTAAAATGCAAATATGATTGTCGTTATGAGGAATACATCTATAAAATCAGCACATCTATAGCATTTCTTGTCCTTTTTAAATCGTGGTTTAGTTCTGATTCCCCCCCCCCCCCAATGAAAACTGAGGTATCATCTGAGTGGCAGAAAGACCATTTCCGATCTTAAAGTATACATATAGTTTATTTGTTCCACATCAAACAGTATTTTTTCTAATTCACATACACCTGTGTTATCTACAGGGATTTTTTTTTAGAAGACCTGTTCACAGATAGCAAATCCATATTAATACAATATTAGTGCTTTATTCAGGGAACAAGATCTCCTTTGCACTTTCTGCAGGTGGGTAGATCCTTGCCCATTCTTGCCTCAAGTTCTTTATATTACCGTATACGGGTGCGAAAGTCGTACCATGAAGAAAGCTGACAGGAAAAAGTGGATTCATTCGAAATGTGTTGGAGGAGAGTTCTGCAGTTATTGTCTCCTTAAACCTGCCTATTTTTAGATCTTTTGTTCCACCCTACTGTGTCCATTCCTCAAGCTATTTCCGGAGCTTGTTTGCTGGGTTCCCACTCAGAACTGTCAACTTACTTGCGTTCTTTCTCACTGCCTGGCCTCTGTAGTCTTTTTGATTCTTCTGAAATCAACCTCCCAGGCACTTCTCAATTGAATATTGCTCATGTCTCATCAAGGCCTGTGGTCTGATTTACTTCCATATAAGAAAATACATGCACATGAATTGCTGGAAATGTAAACAGTCCTTTTTCCAAGAGCAGAAAGTGTCAAAGCGGTATTACAGCTGGACATATAAAAGACAAAAGTAATGACTTCTGGGAAATTACCAGGCCTTCTTTTTTTGTAGCAGGAACTCCTTTGCATATTAGGCCACACACCTGTGATGTAGCCAATCCTCCAAGAGCTTACAGGGCTCTTATTGCAGGGCCTACTGTAAGCTCCAGGTGGATTGGCTACATCAGGGGTGTGTGGCCTAATATGAAAAGGAGTTCCTGCTACAAAAAAAAGACCTGGGAATTACACAGTGGTAAAGCTGCAGTACTGCAGTCTGAGCTCTCTGCTCATGACCTGAGTTCAATCCCGGCAGAAGCTGGTTCAGGTAGCTGGCTCAAGGTTGACTCAGCCTTTTATCCTTCCGAGGTTGGTAAAATGAGTAGCCGGTTTGCTGGGGGGGAACTGTAGATGACTGGGGAAGGCAATGGCAAACCACCCTGTAAAAAGTCTGCCATGAAAACATCGTGATGCGATGTCACCCCAGAGTCAGGAACAACTGGTGCTTGTACAGGGGACTACCTTTACTAAGGTTGACAAAGAAAAAATTGAAATTGTTCAAGATTTCCTATTCCTTGGCTCCATCATCCACCAAAAGGGAGACTGTAACCAAGAAATCAGAAGGAGGTTGGGACTGAGAAGGGCAGCCATGAAGGAGCTCGAAAAGAATCTAAATATAAGGACGTGTCACTGGCGATGAAGATCAAGATAATTCATACCATTGCATTCCCCATTACCGTATACGGATGTGAAAGTTGTACCATGAAGAAAGCTGACAGGAAAAAGTGGATTCATTTGAAATGTGTTGGAGGAGAGTTCTGCAGTTACCAAGGACTGCAGAAATATTTTAGATCAAATCAAGCCTGAACTCTCCCTGGAAGCTAAAATGTGGTTAAACTGAAGCGATAGTATTTTGGTCACGTTATGAGAAGACAAGAGTCACTGGAAAAGACAATCGTTAGGAAAAGTTGAAGGCAGTAGGAAAAGAGGAAGACCTGACATGAGATGGATTGACTTGGATCAAGGAGGCCATGGCCCTCAGTTTGCAAGACCCAAACAAGGCTGTTCACATACACCACACACACAACTTGCCCCAAGAGCCCCTTAACCACAATGCTGTCATTTAATGTTTTTAGACTATTTTTGACCTGTGGCCTGCTAAGCAGCTTGCTAAATGGTGAACTAAAAACAAAGAGATCAGAACAGTATTCAGGTGCCTAACCAGCCAGTAGTGTGATAAAACCCAAAACCACTACATTCAGAATCCCAGCAGTTAAAACAACACCACACAGTCAAAAAAAAAAAAAGCAGCAGTAATACCATCCTGCTCTGAAGGCTGAAGAAGGCACAGCACAACAAACCACTCTAGGTGAAGATATACAGTACA
Source organism: Heteronotia binoei (assembly GCF_032191835.1). Taxonomy (NCBI): domain Eukaryota; kingdom Metazoa; phylum Chordata; class Lepidosauria; order Squamata; family Gekkonidae; genus Heteronotia; species Heteronotia binoei. The sequence continues at coordinate 171,156,311 of NC_083225.1, forward strand.
TAAAATTCGCACTGCTGCTAAGAGAGCCACCCAGCCACTCTTCTGAAGGCCTCAGATACACTGTGGGGGGTGGGTTTTGGTCACTTTGTGGCACAGTGTGTTGGACTGGATGGGCCATTGGCCTGATCCAATATGGCTTCTCTTATGTTCAAAACCCAGGTGTAATCAGGAGGTGCACCAGTGGGGCCAGGAGTAAATGTTTTCAGTGAGCTATCTACTGTGACTCCAAGATGATCGGAGTACACACATGTTCATATGGAAGGAGGGGGTTCATAAAATACTGTGTTCCCCAAGCAGCATTGGAATATAAAGAGGCAAAACCAGCACATTGAACTGGGTACCGAAACCAAGTAATACCCAGTGTTTCAAAGCCAAGGTCATATTTCTCCCCCTCCCATGAAATTCTGAATCACCTGTAGTTCCTGAACACTATTCAGAGGTGTGGAGAGCATATTATGGCTTTTTTTTGTAGAAAAAGCCCAATAGGAACTTATTTGCATATTAAGGCCACATCCCCTGGCATCACCGGAAGTGACATCACCCATTGAATATGTTACTTTCCGCATATTGACACAGAACAATACAGTGCCATCAGCTGCGTTTCATGGATGTGTGTGCTCACACAGCCCAATGAGAGACCTTGTTTTGGCCCCCTCCCCAAACACAGCTGGAGAGAGAGTTACATGCAGCGAAGCAGGCAGTGGCAGGTCCAGATTCTTCCAGGAGGGGGCACTCCATGTCTCTCACTCTCTTCACAAGCCCTTTGGAGGCTGGAGGCGGCAGAGAGCATGGAGTGCGCAGTCTAGAACTTGCCAGGAGCTGAATTCCCTCTATGAGCTCTGACACAGATGGTCCAGGCTAGCCCATTATGGTAAGATCTCAGGTGGGTACCCGTGTTGGTCTGAAGCAGCAGAATAAAGTGAGTCCAGTGGCACCCTTAAGACTTAAATAAAACTATGTTGGTCTTAAAAGTGCCACTGGACTGAAACTTTTTTCTGGCCAAGCTCTCATGCTTTGGTCTTTCCCATCCCCTCCTGCATGGTCCTTTTAGCTGGAGATGCTGCCAGGGATTGAACCTGGGACCTTCTGCATGCCAAGCGGAGGATCTACCAATGAACCCCTCTCCATCAGCGGGGCAGTGGCTGTCAACGGTAAAGAGGAGTTGACCCCAGCCGGTTCAGTTCAAGCTGTTTTGTTGCCTAGTTTGGATCGACTCGGGAGAAGATGCCAGTCATAAGAACATAAGAGAAGCCATGTTGGATCAAGCCAATGGCTCATCCAGTCCAACACTCTGTGTCACACAGTGGCCAAAAAACCAGGAGCCATCAGTAAGTCCATCAGTGGGGCCAGGACACTAGAAGTCCTCCCACTGTTCCCCCTGCCCCCAAGCACAAGAATACAGAGCACCACTGCCCAGAGAGCGAGCTCCAACAATATGCTGTGGCTAATAGACACTGATGGACCTCTGCTCCATATGCTTAGCCAATCCCCTCTTGAAGCTGTCTATGCTTATAGCAGCCACCACCTCCTGTGGCAGTGAATTCTACATGTTAATCACGCTTTGGGTGAAGAAGAACTTCCTTTTATCAGTTCTAACCCGACTGCTCAGCAATTTCATTGCATGCCCACAAATTCTTGTATTGTGAGAAAGGGAGAAAAATACTTCTTTCTCCACTTTCTCTATCCCATACATAATCTTGTAAACCTCTATCATGTCACCCCTCAGTCGACGTTTCTCCAAGCTAAAGAACCCCAAGCATTTTAACCTGCAGCTCACACCATCTCAGTTGCATTCTTCTCCCATGCAGAGTGTAGAAATGGAACTGGCTGCAATGGCGGTGGGTGCGTTACTACTGTTTTAATGTGTAACTGATAGGGAATACAAACTTTAATAGCTACTTCCACTTAAGAATCCCCATCCCAAAACACCAATACAGATCTTGCAATTGTTGTTTAATCTGTACAGTTCCTTGATGTGTATTATGGGCAAGATATATGGGCAGGGTGCTGTTCTTCTGGAATAAGTAATCTGTGTGCGCCTTGTAAAATGCAACAGCAGTTACATATCCAGCACCATTGCAGCCAGTTCCATTTCCACACTCTGCATGGGAGAAGGTTGCAATTGATGTTGTGGAACCTTTGTTACTGCTTCCATTGATCGTCAGTCTGTCATTACCTGAATAGACTTTGGTAAGTAGCCAGAAATAGCATTTACATCACAACCTTCTGCTGCTGCTGTGATTAAGTTTTTGTCTATAATTTTTAGTAAAGAAGACCCTAAAGAATGATGGTGCCCAGTTAACTTCTTTGGAGTTTGATTTCTTGTGGAATGAAACATCATGCATAGAAGGTCATTTATGTGTTACCTGCAATCAAATGGAGAAATTTTTAATTGTTGTAGAAGTCTGAAAGACAGTTTGCAGATTACTGAATTGGAAAGGAAGGCATGAACTACTTCTACTACTGGTTTTTTGCAAACGTGTATGGCAACATAACATACTACAACACAAAGATCATTGGCAGAATTATTACATGGGAGAGATCTGTGCACTAAATTAAATGTTCTTTGAGCCCTGAAGGCAAATTGTTAAGAAAGAGAGTGTTCAAAAGCAAAAGAGATATAAGGCTTATACGGATAAGCACAGAGGTACTAAAAATGTTTAACTTGAATGTGGTTCTTTTATTAAGAGTGAGAAGACGTGGAATTTTGCAGAAAGGAGAGTGTAACTCAACCTCTTGTGACTGTGGAGAAAAAAGTGTTGTGTACTTATAGATGATCTGATGGGCATATATGGAATGTTTCCCAGTTGGTACTAGCTTTTTCTAGATGGAATGAAACTAATTCTGATTCAGATGGTTCCTTTTTGTCACCAGTATTTCAAGATAAGTTTGGGCCTGATCAAGATGGGTTTAATCCAGGCCTTCAGTCATCACCTCAAGATACATTTATCAATTATCGTCAGGGGTGGAATTCTAGCAGGAGCTCCTTTGCATATTAGGCGACGCACCCCTGATGTTGCCAATCTTCCAAGAGTTTACAAGGCTCTTTTTTGTAAGCTCTTGAAGGATTGGCTACATCAGGGGTCTGTGGCCTATTATGCAAAGGAGCTCCTGCTAGAATTCCAGCCCTAATCATCGTCACCTCAAGATAACACCATTTGCAGTAGTGGTTGGGGGGGGAAAAGATGTAAGAATTAGACAATCACCAGTTTGGACTAGACTGTGTTATGCAATGATGTGTGGTGAATTTCTTGCAGTTGTGGATTTTTTGTACTTGTTTGAGTAAAACATGTATCTGTTATTAGTATGTAATAGGTTAAGAGAGGAGGAAACATGATGTTTAGGCGTGTTGCTTTAAGAGAGCTTATAGCTAGGGAAGAAGACATATATAAACCAGGATGTAGGATGCGAGGATAGTGTGCGGATGTAAAGAGATGGTTGCTTTAAGCTGTTTTATCTTGTTGGAGTTTCCTTAACAGATAGCTCCCTAAACTTGGAAAGGAGGTTTTATTGAGAAAAATGTAACTATATGACAGTAACAGCGGAAATATGGAAAAAATGTGATCGTTGACCAACAGCTCTAGGAAATTCTTGCAGAGTTGCTGATATTTCCCAGTAGATTCTCACTGCATGAAGAATTGCCAGGAACTATTCAGCGTTCACCAAGGTACCGGTGTTTACCGTAAGAAGGACATATGCTTTCATTCAGATTGCTCTGCTGCTTTTTATCTGCTTTTCAAAACACATCATTAACGAATGCAGGGCTGATGGATATATTAGTCTTCTCAAGTTGAGTTAATCAATGTCTTTTCATTGGCTAAAATTTCACGGCACCAAAAAAAGGGCCAGGAAGATATTTGCATATTTTGTCTCTTCGGCAGAGGCTGAGCATATGAACATATGAACATATGAAGCTGCCTTCTACTGAATCAGACCCTGGGTCCATCAAAGTCAGTATTGTCTTCTCAGACTGGCAGCAGCTCTCCAGGGTCTCCAGCTGAGGTTTTTCACACCTATTTGCCTGGACCCTTTTTTGGAGATGCCAGGGATTGAACCTGGGACCTTCTGCTTCCCAAGCAGATGCTCTACCACTGAGCCACCGTCCCTCCCCAAATGAGCTTTCATTCATTGCCGGGCTTAAGAGTGAAATCCAGCTTCTCGGGTTCTACTTGATGTTTTCTCATCCTTGCAGCTGGTTATGTTGAATACGTTATTCATCCTTAAGTGGTAATCAGCTATTTGAAATACAAATAACATGGGACTCTGGGAGAAACCATTTTTTAAAATGGTAGAATCAGCGGAGAATAAAACTTCTAAGACTGAACATATACGCATGAGAAAATAGTAGTTATGCTAGATATGCAAGGAGTGGTTAGCAATAATAGTACTTTTCAGGCCTTTAGCTCTTCAGACTGTTGAAAACTTTTAATGTACACAGTCTCAGTAATTCTTACAATACAGTGGTAGGTCAGTATTTTCATCCCTGGATTGCAGATAAGTATGAAAGGGAGAAACAGGCTTGCCTGAGATCTTGTCTGAGGCCCTAGCAGAGATGAAACTGGGGACTTCCTGTTTCACAGTTGTAGAGATCAAGACCGTGTGCCCTTTGAATGAGTGAGTTCATATCTTCTACTAAAGACTTCCTAAATGAGACAGATTTGTTAGCTTGTTCTCCCCTCTCCCATTGACAGCATATGAGGATACAGGTTGGGAATGTGAAGGTACAAAACTCAAACAGTAACACGTAACATATATGTTCAGTTGTGAGAATTATATTGCTATACTAACAAAGTACATTTTGTTGTTTTAAATGAAGATCCAGTTGGTTTCAGAGGAAGTGCATTCTCTGAGCTCAATTTCCACTATGATATTTCTTTTGAGCAGACTTCAGAGGATGGTAGAATACAGGAGGGCCTGGTGTGACTTTGTCCATGGGGTCTCAAAGAGTCGGACTCGACTGTGCGATTGAACAACAAAAAATGATATTTCTTAAATATAAATATGTCCAGGACAGACAGGAGATATCTGTATATGCAGTACCGCCAGTATCTTCAGTGGTGGTGAGGTAATCTCTCATTGCTGAAAGGTTCCTTCTCTCATGCCTGGCTCATTGCTCACTAATGCCTGTATTCTACTGAGGATATTGCATGGCAGCATCAGTCAGCAAGTTTGTGAAGTCCTTGGCTCCCCCCATCCCTACAATGGCAATACTAGGAGTGGGAAAAGAAAGAATCTTAACCTTTGCCTGTCTTCCCAAGGTCACTTCAGAGAGGATAGGGATAGGAAATGTGTAGTTCTATGGTCTATATTCTGTCTCTTACTTCTTGGGTAGGTGGAGGGACGTGAAGGTGAGCTAATTGTATGCCCACGGACAACTGGAGCCATTTCTCTGTTTGGATCACATGTATGCAGCCAGTTCGCAGCACGGATTCTCTGCATAGCAGCGCCCACATAGAGTAGGATAGTGAGTTCTGTCTCTCAAGGAGGGGCTGTGGCTCAGAAGTAGAGCATCTGCTTTGCATGCTGAAGGTCCCACGTTTGATCTCCAGCTTCTCCAGTTAAAAGGATCAGGTAGGAGGTGACGTGAAAGACCTCCACCCCAGTCCTCAAAGAGCAACTGCTGGTCATAGATAACATAGATCTGGATAGACCGGTGGTCTTACTTTTACTATAATGAAGTTTCACGTGCATGTACTTTTATGTAACCAGTTCTTCATCTGTACGAACTTTGCCACCTGACCCTCCACGCTTCTTGCACTGCTCATTTACCCTTCCTTGCCTTCTGTTTCTTCTTATCTTGGTCCTTCCACTGTAGAGTGTAATGGCTCCAACCTATGGTTGCGAACTGGCCTGGAGAAAAACGTCCTGCCTCTCTAACAGAGGCTTAATAGGGTATTAGCCCTAATCTCCCAGAGCAGCCTGATCACATCAGACCTCAGAAGCTAAGCAGGGTCAGTACCAGTGTTCCCTCTAAGCTGAGTTAGTGTGAGCTAGCTCACAGATTTTTAGCCTCCAGCTCCCACATTTTTGTCTTGGCTCAGGAAAAATGGTCCCAGGGCAAACTAATTTATGCAGTAGCTCACAACATTAATGCCAGTAGCTCACAACTTTCATACTAGTAGCTCACAAAGTAGAATTTTTGCTCACAAAACTCTGCAGCTCAGAGGGAACATTGGTCAGTACATGGATGGGAGACCACTGAGGGAAACAGGGGCTGCTGTGCAGAGGAAGGCAATGGCAAACCACTCTGCTCATCTCTTGGCCATGAAAGCCCCCTTGAGGAAGAACTTTGCGGGGTCACCAGGAGTCAGTTGTAACTTGACAGCACACTTTTTTCTTTTAATATGGTGTTATTAACCTCCTCACCATGAAAGTTTTCAGCTACACATTCCCCTATATCAGGTGGCCAAACTGTGGCTCGGGAGCCACATGCGGCTCTTTCACACATATTATGTGGCTCTCAAAACCCCCACTGCCTCATTGGCCAGCTTGGAGAAGGCATTTTTCTCTTTAAATCACTTGTCCAAGTCAAGCCAGCCAGCAGCTTGGAGAATGCATTTAAAGTTGATTTCTTTCCACCTCTTCCCTCCCTCATCTATTTTCCTTCCTTCCTTCCTTCCTTCCTTCCTTCCTTCCTTCCTTCCTTCCTTCCTTCCTTCCTTCCTTCCTTCCTTCCTTCCTTCCTTCCTTCCTTCCTTCCTTCCTTCCTTCCTTCCTTCCTTCCTTGTCTTGAGGCTCAAACATCTGATGTTCTTTCTGTGTGGCTCTTCCATAAAGCAAGTTTGGCCACCCCTGCCCTATATCAAGCCTTTATAAAAGGGATAGGACATTTGTTCTCCAAGCCAGTTGGCAGCGGTACTCCAAGATGAGACAGTAACACCTCTGCCCAGTGCTCATCACAATATTGATTCTAAATGTGAACCTCTTTACACATTCTTATTAAATCTATGGAGCTGCTCCATTTGATGTGTTAAGGGTGTCTTCTGGACATGTGTTTTTTAAAAGGATGGTGAGAAATAATCGCATTTCTCTGCTTCTCTCTTGGTAATATTTTTGGGACTGGACCCACATGGTTTTAATATTGCATATTCTTTACCTACTGATTTTTATGGAAGGGTCAGAGCACAGGAAGATTGTCTCTCTGCGTTGACTGCCTTTCAAGACTTCCTTAAATCAGAGGGAGCAAAAAGACAAAGAGAGCATCTGAACCTGGTAAAGGGTTAAAACCCTTTCAGAGTTTCAGAGAATGACTGAAAGAGTTGGGACTGGGAGCACAGGATAATTGATGAAGAAGAGGGAACAGTGCTGGCAACCATTGGGGAAAGAAGATTGAGAAAATACATATGGAACCACACTGGGTAGCTCTACAGGGAACCAACACACGTGGGTCCCGAATCACGATGTAAAGTGACCAAAACTATTAAGTTGAAACAGTGGTAACCTATTATACTGGAGATTGGTGGGAGTTTTGGAATCCAAAATATGATGTTACAAGTTAGTCAACCTTGCTCAAAGTCCTCTCTCTTGCAGCAGAGTAATTAATTTGCCATTGTACAGTGTAAAGATGTGTTAACTGTCCCTTAAATACTCATTATTAATTTGTTAATGGTAATTGTCTTCATTTTTTAAATAAAAGTTGTGAGGTCTCTTTTTAGTACATGTTGAGTTGTAACTAAACTACTTCTTTGTAATGTTTGCAGCTGTGGTTAAACCAACAACCAACATTACCACCACCACCCAGAATGGCACCCAACCCGTAGTCCCATCTGCTGTGCCTTCTAACACTACCGCCTCCACCACCACAATAACACACACCACCGTGACAACAAGAAACATCACCACTCCCACAACAAATCCCCCCCCTGCAAAAACCAACACTACAAAAGTCTCACCAACTTCACCCAAATCTATCAATGTGACCACAGTAACACCCAAGGCACCAACCTCTACCAATAGCACTGCAGTAACAGGTAAGTGCTTTTGATCTTGTATTTTCTGTGGGATTCTAGCATCTGCATTGCAACATTTGGAAATTACCTGTTCTAGTGTCTTCCAGTTACAGAGTTGTGGGGAAAGTCCAGTCACAGCTGAAGTGATGGACCTTTGAATATCAAGATTTTCTTTTTAAAAATGTGATTACCAGGGTTCATTTACGGTATTTAATTTTACTGGATAAATGTATATCTTGCACCATTTGATTAGGAGATAACAGGGAAGGCCTTTAAACGTCAAGCAGACATATTCACTGCCACAGGAGGTGGTGGCAGTTACAAGCACAGGCAGCTAGCTTCAAGAGGGGATTGGATAAGCATATGGAGCAGAGGTCCATCAGTGACTGTTAGCCACAACGTATTGTTGGAACTCTCTGGGGCAGTGATCCTCTGTATTCTTGGTGCTTGATAGGGGGGTACAGTGGGAGGGTTTCTAGCCCCTCTGGTGGACTCCTGTTGGCACTTGGTTTTTTTGGCCAGTGTGTGACACAGAGTGTTGAACTGGATGGGCCATGGGCCTGTTCCAACATGGCATCTCTTATGTTCTTATGCATTGCATAAACATAATTTTTAAAAATTCTTTTGTTTCAGCCTCTCCTAAAGCTGCAGCAACCCTTCCCAAATCTTCAGGATTTGATGTGGGAAGTTTCATAGGCGGCATTGTGTTGACCCTGGGGCTTCTCATCATTGGCTACATTGGATGTAGGACTTACCACGCAAAAAGGGGCGTCCAGTACCGAACCATGTATGTTTGACTTATTTAAAATATTTATATACCACTTTTTCCTAAGCCCGATGTGGCTTTGCAAAGAGAACCCAAAGCAAGAAATGAAATCAAGGTGTTATCAACACCAGAGTACAAAAGGTTCCTCCTATAATGGAATAATGTTCAAAGAGTGTTTCTTCGGACAAGATTTCTGCTACGCCTACATTGCTTTTATGGTACCTGGTTGTACACTTCCAAGGTTTACTTCCTGAGTCCCAGACCAAGTGTTACAAGCTGCCATTTTGTCAGGCCCTTTCTTGGGACACAGGTGGAGTTGTGCCACCTTCAGAAGGCCTTAAGATAAAGGTAAAGGTAGTCCCCTGTGCAAGCACCAGTCGTTTTCGACTCTGAGGTGACATTGCTTTCACAACATTTTCACGGCAGACTTTTTACTGGGTGGTTTGCCATTGCCTTCCCCAGTCATCTACACTTTCCCCCTAGCAAGCTGGGTACTCATTTTACCGACTTCGGAAGGATGGAAGGCTGAGTCAACCTGGAGCTGGCTACCTGAACCAGCTTCTGTTGGGATCGAACTCAGGTTGTAGGCAGAGGGCTCCGACTGCAGTACTGCAGCTTTACCACTCTGCCCCAAAAGACACATCATATGCCCTGTCAGTGCCAGGAAGGTATTGTTTCCTGCCCTTTTTACAGGGCACAGTACAGAGGACTTCTGCACCCTTGGCTGGAGTCACTTATCCTCATGCCTTCTGTTAGAACTCAGCAGCATTGAATCCAGTTGTTTGTGGCCAGATGCCTCTGTTTGCTTTTATCTCAGCTGTGCGTTGGTTTCTGTGATGCAGGAGACCAGCACAACCTTGCCAGAACAGGAACACTCATGTTGTTAAAGCCTTTGTTGTCATTCCTAATCTTTACAAGTCTCCTGTTTGACAGAAGGTGACTCTCTTTGATTCCCGGGATCTCCTTAGCCATCAGGCCATAGGGCCACATCCCCTTCTTTTGAACTCTTTTAGCTGCTTGTATGCACAGCTTCACTCCCTATTGAATGGCAGCAAACCTCCGACCCCTCCTGCTGTTTGGCAAACCCCCCTGCTGAACAAAGAAGCACGTAGGCCTTCAAAGAGTTGTTTATTTGAGTCGTTTCTGGTGAAGGAATACAGCTGCGCTCTGATCCTGGAATACCTAAATCTGCATTTTGCTTCTCCACCCCCCCCCCCCCCCGCAACGTAGTTGTACTAAAAAGAGGGGGAAAGAATTACTATGTAGTAAATTCTGCTCAAGTTTCTCTCCCCCCCCCCCACTCCTTGTCTCAGCAAGCCCAGCTGCCGTTTCATCTGCACATTTGTTCCTTGCAGTTGTGGACTTCCCTGTGGCAATTTATGCAAGGAATGTTTGAGCATGCTGGATTAACCTCGGGCCTGGCCTGGTCTTGACAAGTGTTCTGCCGCTCTCTTGCTTTGTAACCCCGACACAATTTTTATCTAGCTGTGTTCTGCCTCTGATACATATGCCCTGGGCATATTTCTCTTCTCTTGGAGTTGGGTCCCTCATTTAAAAAACTACTATATTTCTTTAAAAACTGCTCCTGTTTTCATATTTATTGCCAAATATTTGCCTATCCGCTGCAATTAGGAAGGGTAGCACGACACATAAAAGCATTTCCCCCCTCAGCAATGATCCTTTAAGAATAGGCTGTGGGTCAGTGGTAGGACAGACACTTTGTTCATAGAAGGTTTCCGGTCCAGTCCCTTACATCCTCAGTTAAAGAATCTGAGGTAGTTTGTGTTCAGAATTTCCTTTCTTTTGCCAGAGACCTTGGAGATCTGCTGCCAGTCAGAATAGGCAGTTCTGAGGTAAATGGACCTACAGTCTGATCAGGGCCATAGCCAGCAGGGGGCACGGGGCAGTGCCCCCTATAGAATCTGCGGTACCCCCACCCAGTCTTCCCTAATCTCCCCTTTCAGTGAAAGGGAAGATTGGGTGGGGTGCTGCAGATTCTATAGGGGACACCGCCCCTGTGCTCCCCCTTGCTGACTATGGTCTTGAGTCTGATTCAGTACTTCATATGACTTAGATTCCTGTCCTGGAATTCAGGGGGAGGCACTGAGAACTAACCTCTGTGTAAAACAGAGCCCTGATTTCACTTGCAGAGAGGAAGAACCTGAGGAGCTGGCCTGTAATCATATGACTAGCCAATAGGGCATAGAATGGAGCATCTGCTCTGATGCTTACAGGGTCATATCACTTCTTGATGCCATTGGCTTAACTGTTCTGATATCAGAGAGGTCTTAGATAGCTTTGACATAGCCAACTGAGCATTAAGGGAAATTTGGGAGATCTTGAATTCTAAGACAAGTCACCAACTTTTGTTAAAATAAGCTGTTTAAGTAGCGCCTACTACATGATACCATCTTTTAAGTGAAATCTTGTGGGCAAAAGTTGGTTGAGTGGTTCTGGAATGTTCCAGTGGAAGATGGATGGAATCTGATAGTTGTAACTGTACTTCTCCCGGAGATCCAGTTATCTCCTTTCCTAAAGGTCTTGCAGTGAGAAAATCACCCAAGTAATTCTGCAGAGGCTTGTAAACTAAGTCAGTAGAATGTAGGGGGAACAAAACAGAAAGATACAGAAGTTTAAATGTTTGACATATTAGTGAGAACCTTTGGATGGACAAGGGGTTTAAAGTCCACTCAAATAAGAACAGCCCAGTGTCTTTTATCAAAACTTTGATGCAACTCAAGTTTCATTTTCATGAATGAATCAAATTCTTCCATTGCATCCCAGCCTTGTCCTCTGCAAAATCTTCTCCCCAAAAAAGAAACTTCCCTTCTTTCGGTTATCCATTTTCCTTACATCATGACCACAGTCATCCATAATATACAGCATCCAAGAAGAATTTTCCATTGGCCTATGAATATGAGAGCAGAGACTAACAGAGGAGGTGATTGACCATTAGAATCGTCTCACTAAATCAGAGCAAAGGTCCGACTTACATGTCTCCAAAAGTGGGAACCAGGTGAGAAAGCTGTCATCATTCTCAAAATTAGATTGAGTGATGAGACTGCCAAACCACATTCTGGGGTGTTGACATAAGCCCTTAATCACGAACAAAGCACTCTTCATTTGGTGGGTTTTTCAACCATACAGTTGATGAATTTACCTAGTTTAGTTATTGCTTACTGTATATTAATCTACGGTCTTTTTTTCCAGTGACGAACATGATGCTATCATTTAAGGAGTGGACTCCAAACATGAAACAACCACTGTTACTCTTTCGTTTAGAAACAATTCCCCTCCCCAAGAAAACATGCCTTAATGGGAAAAAAGTTGATCACAGCCTACATGGGAATCCTTCATTCTTGTGTCACGGTGCACCCAATGCGATTCTGAAGGACGCAGAACACTTCAAAGCACAGAAGAATTCCAAGAAATAACTTCATGGTTGACACCAGAGTTTCAGTCATCTTCTGAAGACTTAAAAGAGCCTAGTTAAAAGTTATTACCATTTAGCTGTTGTGCATAAAAGATCAGAGACGTCAGCTCCCATAATAGAGCCTGAGCTGTGGTGTCAAAATTGTGACCGCACTTACACTCGCTTGTAAGTCACATGGCCTTTCTGTACAATAAACTATCCAGACAATACTAGATAAATAACAAAGCTTCCTTTTTCAAAGGCAGCCAGTGAATCCAAAAGCAACATTTTCAGTTTGTTTATATTAGATTTGTGGAATGTAGTTTTTGTTGCCGGGGGGGGAGGGGGGTTTGGAGGGGTCCTCTTTTGTTAACGATCTAGGGGTGTTTCAAGGTTTGTGCTTGTTGGATTTTTAAGGAAATATTTGTCTGCTTTCTAATGCTAAGAAACAGATGCATGTGTATATTGGGGGGGCATGTTTTTGTCTCTGCATGAGGTAGGAAAAATTTTTCAAGAAACATGCTTTGTTTGAAATTGGTACAATATCTGTGTACCATTCTTTATTAGGTTGAAGTATATTTTGAGACAGAAACAGGGTTGTTTTTACCACGAAGGTGGATTCACATGAACCTTCTTGGGTTGCTATGGTAAAGCAGTTTTGTCCTTGTTTCAGCACATCACATGATGTACAAAGCTGCCATATTCTGAGTCAGACCATTCATCCATCCACCTCAGTATTGTTGACAGGCAGTGACTTTGCCATGTGTCTCAGCAGTGAAGTGAAAAGTCTTTCCTATTACCTGCTGCTTGAGATCCTGGGTATTATGTAATTTTGTTGTCGAAGGCTTTCATTGCCAGAGTTCATTAGTTGGTGTAGATTTTCTGGGCTGTATGGCTGTGGTCTTGGCATTATAGAACCTGACATTTCACCAGCAGCTGCGACCTGCCTACCATCATCTTCTCACTTTGACACAGAGAATTCTAGCCTTCTGTGTTATACCTCTGAGGATGCCAGTCACAGCTGCGGGCGAAACGTCAGGTTCTACAATGCCAAGACCACAGCCATACAGCCTAGAAAATCTACAACTGATTATGTAATTTCGTTTGGGGGAGAGGCTGGAGGGCTCAGTGGAAGAAGAGCCTCTGCTTTGTATGCAGAAGGTCCCGAGTTCAATCGCTGGCATCTCCAGATAAAAGGTGATGTGAAACACCTCTGCCTGCTAGTCTAAATAGCCATTACTGATCTGGATGGACCTGTGTTCTGATTCAGTATAAGACAGCTTCTCGAGTGTTGTATCCAAAGTGTGTGCTGTGCCCCAAGCTCAGTCCAGAATTAGCACAATCTCAGTTCTTTGAGGAGGACTGATTTCCCATTTGAGGGCCCATTGAAACAATGGCTTAGTTGGTTCACCCTGTGGTGAAATCTACGCAGGTCAACCTGGGGTCTCTAAAGCTGATGTGACTTGGCCCTTTGATCAGTATAATACGGACAACTGCATGATGATTGTATCCTGTGTATCATATTCATGTGCGTTAACCCATGGTTGTAAATGATGGATCAGAAGGTTTCCACTGAGAATAGTTTAAACTTGAATTCTTGCTTCTAAAAACTGGGGCTGGAAACAGACTATAGATGTTTTTTTTAAGAGATTTTGGAATGTTTTGGGGAGGGCATTCCTTTCCTTGGTGTGCAAAGTTTGACTTTTCCCACTGTCACCCTGAGCAAATCAGTTGATAAAGAAAACCTGGAAAAAAATAATTTGCTAGAGGTGAAAGTGGAATGAGAATTGACACCTTGATCATCATTTCCTCTTTCCAAGTGCCTCTAACTCTGAATAATTTTAAAAACCACCATCTGTTTCCAGCCTGCTTTTTACTAAGAAGCTTTATGCACTATTTGCAGAAAGAGACAGTTACTGTGCTGCATATATTCTTCTTTTTTTTAGAACCCTATCTTACCTGTTTTTCTTCTTCTAAAATGTCTGCCTGGTACCCTGTTGTCTTCAGAACCTCATCCAAAGGCGTAAAATTAGTAAGATTATTTCCTGTCATGTACACACATACACACTCCAGTGTGAGTTTCACAAAGGGGTATTTCTTACATTTGGCCCTTGTCCATTGATGTGGCTTGACTGGCTACTGTGGAGTTAATTCCTAAGTTATTTTGAAACGTAAATATGAGACCAGTTTAAATTTTAAAGCTTTTTTTTTTTTTTGCAGTATTTTTTCTTGTTTTCCTGTGTCATGTTTGGTAGTCCTTAGGGGACCATAATTGAAGCAGGGGCCAATTCATCTGTGAGTTCATGAGATTGTAGAGAGTCCTCAGACAAAATTATAACCCCCTCACGTTGGTTCATATGGCTTTCATTTGATGCCTGGTGATTTTTATCACCTCACATATGATCCCCAGAGTACATGTTATAGGGAGATAGGTGGTCATGGCTGACCTGGGTTTTCTTCTCTCCATTCTCTCCAATAATTGAAAAACAACCTCCTGACACTCAGACCTTTTAACCACTATTTTCCAGGGTGATCGAGAGGGAGACCAAGCTCAGCTGGGCCAGCATGTCACCCTGGCGAATGGGCATAAGGTGGTGAAGCCTTTATATAGTTTTTACAATGGGTTACATTTTTTCCCCCTTAAAATGCTATATAATCTTTTGTTCATGGCTCTGCTCACTGCCTCTCTTGCTCTTGCAGGGATTTCAAAATCTCAGATTCATACTAGTGGCCCCAAGACCACAAATAGCCAAACAGAAGTTTCCAAGCCTTCTTTCTGGCTTTTGTTGAATTCTACCATCTTGATGCTGAAAAGATTTCAAATGAAACTAAGGCTTTGACAGTCTGTTGGGTAGGATAGTTCATTGTAGAAAAAGCACATGAGGGCTGACTAGCCTCCTAAAGCACCTTCAGTAGGGGATTATTGCCCATGGGAACTGCCAAAGTAGTGATCATGGGCTTGGATCCAACCAGGTTTCTTCACTCGCTGTCACCTGATTCAACTTCATACTCCAGTCCCTGATGCGCAGATGTCTTTTGTTCAGGAAGGTCCTGGCATAATGTTGGCTGTCCAAAGGATATCCTCTGTTTTTCTCCAGCAGAATAGCAAATTTAAAGAAAGTAATCACTAGGAACCAGCACACAATGTTAAAAGCACTGAGTAAATTTAATTTTTTTTAAAAAAAATCTTTTAGTATTTAGAGGAGCCTGCTGTAGGGATCACTGTCAACTCTTTCAAAAGCATCTCTGTTTTGGAGGAAGTGCTGTGGCTAAATGGCAAAGTAGCTGCTTGGCATGTAGAAGGCCCCAGGTTCAATCCTCAGCCTCTCCAGTTAAAAAAAGGAAAAGGTCAGATAGTGTGTGATGTGAAAGTTCCGTGCTTGAGACCCCAGAGAGCTACTGCCAGATTGAACAGACAGTACTATGCTCAGTGGACCAGTTGTCTGATAGCATATGGCAGCCTATGAAGGAGTGGATGCTTTGATGACCCACATTTGTCATGATAAGCATGTCTGAGTGCTAAATTCTCTAGTTGAGGGATTGTGTAGGGAGTGTACTCTGTAGTTCAGCCCCTAATTCTCTAGTCTTGGTGCTGAGAATGTAATGGTTGACAAAATATTTCAGGGAAATTGCAAAGAAAGAATTTAGAAATTCTTCACTCAGGGCATGTCCACACTACACACTTAACTGGTTTTGACCACTGTTTCCTCTTCCCAGGGATCCTTCACAAAAACAGGCAGAGAAATCTCTTATCCATGATCAACATCCTAAAAAACCACTGTTCCCAGGTTTACTTGGGAGAAGCTGTAAGAGTTGAAGTGGTTCAAAACAGAAACAGGTTTGTCGTACAGAAAGAGTTTCAGTCTCTTGAGAAGTTTTATAAGAATTCTATTTTTTTTCCAGTCTTTTGAGAGGTTTTGTAAGAATTCTATTTTTCTAAATACTTACTATGCAAGTGTGATTTCTGTTAGAATGACAGGCTGATCATTTAACAAAAAATAGGAGCTTGGATTTTTATCTATACTTCCTTTTAAAGAAAAAAAAAGACAAAAATACAGACTCTTGTAGTTACCATTAAGCAGCTTTTTTGTACCAAATAATTCACCCTCTTGAGGTCTAGATGCTTTATTCAACAAAAATGTAACCACTTGTCTCTTGTTGTTTTCAGATTTTGCAGTGAATTAAATTACACAGCAAGTCAGTAACTGATATTCAACTACTGAGTTTGAAAAAGTATATATTGGTTGCCTTTCTAAAATCAAAATGTAATTGACTTTAGCCCCATCTTGCTTGTCCCCTTTATTTGCAAAAATAAAGTTTATGAAAATTGTTGTCTGTTGATTCATAAGGTTCAGCCATTTTTCAAGGTAATGGGATGTGTAGTTTGTTACTTATATCACATGATGGGAGTACATATAAGGAAAGGAGTTGTGGTCTCTAGTACAAGTCCTGGTTTTAATATTAAATTTAGATATTGTAAAGTCAGTAATCTGTGACTCCATGGTACAGCAATTGCTTTGCATTTAGAAGGTCAATCCCTGGCATGTCTAGTTAAAAGGATCAGGTAGAGAAGTGATGTGAAAGATCTCCACTTGAGACTCTCAAGAGCCACTGCCAGTCTGAGTAGACCAGGGGTGTCAAACTCATTGTTACGAGGGCTGAATCTGACATAAATGAGACCTTGTCAGGCCGAGCCATATGTGTAGCAGAGATATAAACTTTATAAAGGACACAGACAAACACAAAAGATTTTTTAAAAAATAAAAACCTTAAAACAGCCTTAAAATATTAGCACTTGGTCTTAAAGGTGCTTTCTTTGAATTTCTCCCATGGGCCCCAGGGAACTGGGGAAAGAAAGCTCTGGCTCCTTCCTTCCTTCCCCAGGGAACCAGGAGGGGGAGGAGCCTCAGCCAATGGAAGGAAGGCTTGGCTCAGTAGGTCTGTTGTGTGATTGAGAGCCTCAGTCAATGGAGAAAATAGAGGTTTTGCTCTGTAGCCCCTGTGCAGCAGAGCAAGCTGTGATGCAGAAGGAAGCAGATGACAGCCAGTTGCTCGGGAGCCTGATTCGGCCCCCAGGCCGCACATTTGACACCCCTGGAGTAGATTACTGACTTTGATGGACCTATGGTTTAAACCTGATGAACCAATTACACTGCACTGAAACTGGTGGTATATGGTTTGTGTTTATCTTCAAAACAAGACTGCAATCAATAGTTTAGTCTAGGAGTGTACACTCTGAAATTTCCTAACTGAAAAGATAACAATTGCTCTTTTGGATCATTACTGTGATTTTTTCCACAATAGTAACACAAATCTAGGGTTAGGCATTACATAAAACATCCACCCTCTGTTATTTTTCATGTTCAGGTGTTTACTATCATCAGCTGCAGGTGACTTGCTTTACTTTGATTCTTCTAATTTCCAAACAATGACATTTCACTCTTCCAACTGGATCATTGCAAGAGATCCAGAGATGAGTGCTCCTAACCAATCATCTTTGGAGACAAGTTCCAGGGAAGAAATTTCTGTTGGGAACTCTGTTGAGCTGTGAGTGCACAGATTAGTCCATGTGCAATTCCAAATAACTTCCCACTTGGATGCTCTTTAGGATCAGGAAAAAGGCAGGAGGCAGCAAGGTCCCCATCCTTTATCTGTATCATCCCTCATCAGCAAAATCAGTTTCTGCTACAGCTTTTTAAAGTAACATTCTTAGAGCTTACATGAGATTCTGATCAAAACGTGAACCTGGAGACATACAATGCTGTCCTTAAAAGAGTTACTCCAATCTAAGCCAACTGGAATGACTCTTTAGGATTGCACAGATAATAACGTAGCTGAGTCCTTGAATTCCCACGTCCTTCCTGACCCATTGTTAACCTCTGTTTCCCTCCACTTACTCCATAAATAGTACTAATGATTCTCTACAGAGGATGCGCAGTATAAAGATGTGTCTAATTGCGTGTGATGAATCAATTTTCCAGTTGCTATCACATGTCATACACACATGCTCTATTCTTTATTTCTTTTAAAGGAAAGGTTGAGCTATTTTTGAAGATTACATGGATGGAGTGGGGCATCAAACCCAGTTCTACCAGATAAGAGAGTCTGTGCACTTAACCGCTACACCAAACTGGCTCTCAATGTAATCAGGATATAATCGGCATGATGCAGCATAGTGGCCGGAGTTTTCTGTCCAGGAAATAACCAGATGAAGTTGGTAAAAGGCACTCTTGGCCACAGCTGCTAGCTGCTTATCAAACAGTAGAGCTGGGTCCAGGAGCACCCCCATACTATGGATCTGTTTCTCCAAGTGCGACCCACCCAGAACAGAGGACTAAAATCCCAAGTCTGGCTTTGCATTCACCAGCAGCACTTCTGTCTTGTCAGGATTAAGCTTCAGTTCATTAGCCTCTATCCACTCCAAAACAGCTTCCAGGTACTGGTTCAGGGTTTCTATAGCCTCCCTGGGATCAGCTAGAAGTGTAAGATAGAGCTGAGTCCCATCCACATACTGGTGACAACCCAGCCCATTTCTCAGGTGACTTCACCCAGTGGTTTCATGTAGATGTTACAGAGCATAGGGGACAAGACAGAACCTTGTGGGACCCCATAAGCCAAAGGCCAAGGGGCTGGACAGCATCACCTTCTGAAACACCCTCCAGGATGGATGGGAACCACCACAGAATGGTGCCTCCCAATCCAGAGAGGCATGCCATGATTGATGGTATTGAAGGCTGCCGTGATTAATGGTATTGAAGGCTGCTAAACAGCCCGTTTGGTGTAGTGGTTAAGTGCACGGACTTTTATCTGGGAGAACCGGGTTTGATTCCCCACTCCTCCACTTGCAGCTGCTGGAATTGCCTTGGGTCAGCCATAGTTTTCACATAGCTTATCCTTGAAAGAGCAGCTTCTGAGCCTCTCAGCCCCACCTACCTCATAGGGTGTTTGTTGTGGGGGAGGAAGATAAAGGAGATTGTGAGGTGCTCTGAGTGGAGGGCAGAATATAAATCCAGTGTCGTCATCTTGTAAATGGTCCAGGAGAATGAACAGAGTCCCAGTTGCTCTGTCCATCTCCTGTTGTAAGTCATCCACCAGGGCAATGAAGGCTGTTTCAATCCTATAACCCAGGCCTGAAAACAGATTGGAAGGAATCCAGTTTACCTCACCCAAGAAGACTTGGAGTTGTCCAGCCCCTACCCTGTCAATCACCTTGCTCAAGAATAGAACATTTGAGACAGAGTCACTGAAAGATCCATTCTGCTCATGTCCCTATTTTTTTTTACTGGCTGCTGAATCTTTGCCATTAGACATATATTTTCTAAGCTCTGGCATTCATTCAAGTCTGAATGAGATGCATTTAACAGTAAACGATCCTATAATCTGGAACCTGTTGTTTCCAAGAAAATGCTGCATTGGTGACAAATTTTATTCCATACAGTCTATATCTTGAATATCTCCTTGTTTTTCTCCTTTTAAAAAGCAGTGTGTTTCTGCAGACAGAATTGGGAGGGGGTGGCATTTGGATTGCAGCAGTGCAGTGAATTGAGAAATTTGTCCTCTGGTGATAGAAATCTCTTCCATCCATGTAAATGCTGTATTGGATCCGAGCCCTTAATGTGGGTTTTATGGATGTGACTCACTCAGTATCTAGGATGACCTTGTATGTACATTAACTAAAATTGGGGGAGGTTTAGAGAATGAGCTTCTTGGCTTGGCCCACACTTCTAAAAGGACCAGCCTGCAGAACTGTCTCCTGCCTAAAACGTCATGATCTAATTTACAGAGATTTTGGTTTGCTGCAAAGGATGTACTAACAAGCACAGGGTACAGGATGAAAAAACCAAGGGGGGAGCAAAGTTCATTAACAGGGAGGGGTGGGAAGCAACAACGGGAGATAGTGAAGGCTGAACTGTTTAGATAGCAAACCTGAGATAGGGACCCCTTGTTTAGTTTTTCCCCACTTTTACAGCGGCTACCTAGTTCTGTTAGATGCTTAAGAGATAAATATTTGAAGAACTGACACACACACACAAAAATCCATCCTGATTACTTCACTCAACTCCAGCTATCCCCAAAGACCTCCTAAGTCACTAGCATTTCTTTGCCCTGGGTCGCTTCACCTTTGACCCCAGCCAGGGTCTATCCCTGAAGCAATTCTTGTTGTAATGCTTCAAAGCAACTGTCCACAAACAAGAGCTCAAGATTCCAGCACAGCTTACGAACCCTTCTAGAATTTTTTCTGAATTCTCACCGGGGTTTTCTTGTAGCAGGAGCTCCTTTGCATATTGGGCCACCCACCCCTGATGTAGCCAATCCTCCTGGAGCTTACAGCAGGCCCTGTACTAAGAGCCCCGTAAGCTCTTGGTGGATTGGCTACATCAGGGGGTGTGACCTAATATGCAAATGAGTTCCTACTACAAAAAAAGCCAATTATCACACATAATACTAAATAGCTAAGATACATTTCATAGACTTTAAGCCTTTGAATAAGGTTATCGTATATGATTGTATGATGCTGCCTAATACTCAGACCACTGCGCTTGTATTAAATGGAGTCTTCTCTAGATGGCAGCACCACGACCAAGTATACTTATACTAACAAGGAATAAGGGAATACTTCAACATGTTCCACGTATTCTATTTCCATTGGAATGTTTGCTTTTTGTCCAAAGTAATGAAAAGAGTGGAATGTTCTTCCATACGTTGTATGAAATGATTCATAAATCTCCATCAAACCACAACAGGAGTGCTTCCACTGCCAGGGTTAATTTAAGAGTTTCATACCGTAAGCAATAGCAGTATAGAAAAGAAGAGTTTGTGCCGTGAGTAAAAACAGGTGGGTGAAAGTTCACAGAAATGCAGTGTAAGAATGTCAAGGATTAAAAAAAACCCTTTCTGCAAGCTATGGCTAGGTGTGAGCACAACTGGACTGCAGCCAGAGCAATCCAGAACAATCATTTACTAGGACAAAAAACACTTTCTACAAAGCTATGGTAGGTGTGAACACAATTGGACTGCAACCAGAGCAATCCAGAATAATTTACTTATACAATCTGTGGCACTATGCAAAGTTAAGAGCACCAGTTAATTTGATCTTTGACCTGTCTAGAATGTGCTTTTATTGAAGCTAGTGGGCATCTTCTGCCAGTTATGTTCTTGAAATATATCTTGCTGTTTTTATAATAAAGCCTAAGTTCATGATGACCTTAGCCAAGGCTGGGCAAAATTTTCAGCCCACATGCCACATCTCTTTGGGAGTTCTTGAAGGGATGTTGGTATCTGTTAGACCTCTTCCTGAGTATCATTTTTCTGATACACTGGGCCACTAGCCAATGCTGCAAGCCCAGTGGGTTGATATACCCAGATGCTTGAGAGTGGATGAAAGGTCCCGCAGTGGTCCTCATACCATAATTTGCCCCTAAGCCAACCTTCATGTATGGAAATCTTCACTGAGATATCTGGAGCCAAATAAAGGTGAATTGAGAGCTGGATAAACACTCGTCAGGGATGCTCTAGGCTGATTCTGCATTCAGGGGGTTGGACTAGATCAGGGGTGGCCAAACCTGCTTACTGCAAGAGCCACATAGAAGTCAGATGTTTGAGAGCTGGAAAACATGAACAGCAGATGTTTGAGAGCCGCAAGACATGAATGTCAGAGGTAGGTAGGAAGGAAAAAGATGGGGAAGGAGAGGTGGAAAGAAAGCAACTTTAACTGCATTCTCCAAGCCGCTGGCTTGGCTTAGCGAAGTGATTTAAAGAGAGAAATGCCTTTTCCAAGCCAACCGAAGGGGCAATGGGGGTTTCAAGAGTCACACAATATGTGTGAAAGAGCCACATGTGGCTCCCAAGCCAAGGTGGCCATCACTGGACTAGATGGTCTGTATGGCCCCTTCCAACTCTGTGATTCTATGAATTGAAACTCCATAAAGAACACAGCTCCATCAAAGCGGGCCGGTGCATGCAGTGGAGATGTTCGGTAATTTACTATCATGACTGCTTTTCTCTCATCCCTTCAGTAGTACAAGGTAATGAACACTGTAATCCCCAGCCCTCAAATTCACAATCCTGTGAGGCAGGTACACAGGCCCAACATTATTTGGCCTCACTGGGCATGCATTGGAACTCTAGTATCCACAGTGCAACATCAAATGTCATATTCCCTACATACTCCCTACATCATGCTATATTGGCAGTCTTGATAGTTGCTTGGATCCAGTGATGTACCAGCAGAAACAAATGGACTTAAAGCATTTCCACTTGTGCAAGATACTGTGCAACCACTGTTTAGTCCTGCTTGAGCAGCAATCCTGGTCTTTTCCTTGCATTTTGGCTTGCACAAGGGGAAATTCTGCACAGGATCCAACCCAATGATGCCTTCCTCCCATAATAAAGCGGCTTTTCTACTGGAGGAGGTTTCAAACTTTGCTTAGTGGGAGTGGTAGAATACAGGCCACTGTCATTTCTAGACATACCAAACAAAACGTTTCCAGTCTGGATGGTTAGGTTGTTTGGGATTGAGATCTAAAGCTCCACAGTGTTAAATGATCATAATGTAATGCATAGGGTACTTGGTTGATTTTCCACAGCCTCTAGAAAGCAAATGTTTGAAAGGAGTAAAAGCCTACAGTCACTGCAGAGAGTTTTAAAAAAAAAGAAAAAAGAATGAGCTGTTTGTAATGTAAAATGCAAGAAGTGGATTT
Organism: Heteronotia binoei; assembly: GCF_032191835.1. Lineage (NCBI taxonomy): Eukaryota > Metazoa > Chordata > Lepidosauria > Squamata > Gekkonidae > Heteronotia > Heteronotia binoei. The sequence goes on from NC_083225.1 coordinate 171,179,138, forward strand.
ACAAACAAGCAAACACTTGTTCTTGATATCAAGCTATGAAAACAAATTCTCTCCTAGAACATGTGGGCTGAAAAGACTGCAACATACCAGATTCCAAAAGGGCATTTTCTAAAGTCACTGCAATGTAATATGCATCTAGAAATAAAATTCCAGAAACTTTTTTGTAAACATTAGCAATACATTTTATTGCTCTAGTAAACTGAAAGCTAAGTATAACAAACTAAGTGGATGGTTCCCACCAAATCAAAATTGGCTCAGAAACTGTACTGGTCTAGTGGCAAAAGGCTTGGCTCACTCGGACAAGCAATTCAGGACATCCCTTGGAGTACCAGGGAAGAAGCGTTTGCTTGAAAAGGTATGGCCTATGATATCCTGCAACATCACGCAGGGATTCTGCACCTCTTCTGCACCTCTTGGACTGGGTATCGCAACCACCATGGTTGCATCTTTCAGCCCCTCATGAAAGAAATGTCCGAACTGTACCCTTGATTGTACCCCTGCATATAGGGCATTTCCTAAGGGATGGTGCACACTCTTTACACACCACTAAATGGCCACATGGGATGAAGACGATGGACACTTCCTTGTCCATGCAGACTTTGCATGTTCTCTCTTCTTGTAGACGTCTCAGCTGTTCTTCCATGGGCAGCCCTGAAGGGAAAGAATCTACTTATTATGTCTGAAGTGGAGATAATACGTTATAAAGATGCACCACCTTTCTGAACTGTCATACATCAAAATAACAGAAAAACGAAGAAATAGGATCATCTTAATTCCTCAAAACCCACATACACACTCCTCCACAATTCCCTTCTGCATCCACTAAAACAAGATATTTTAACAGGCAAAAGGAGGAAACTCCTAATGTTAGACCTGCTTTGAGATTTCCCAGTATATGCACCAAAGATAAACCCGTGCTTTTTTAGAATTTTTTTTTATTTCAGAGATGATGATGCTAACCCAGAACAAGCTTAAAGACCGCTACACAGGTTGTAAAGAGACTAAAAACCAGGTATTAAACTGTGCTTCTGCTTCCTGTAATGTGTAAAATGGGTTATGGAGTCATTCCCCTGTTAGAGAGCTGATATCTACACTTCCATTTTCATATGGACACTGCAAATCTGGCAGGAAGGAGAAAGACACCCCTTTCTTTTATGTTGCAATGTGAGACAGAGGATTTGATCCAGGCTACATGTTCTTCTCAAGCAAGATGCTTCTGTCAGTGGACCAGAATGCTCCTGTGTTCTTCGTCCTGCTGCAGCCCACTGATCCCCCCCAAAATGCTGCTCCTTTGGGACAGGGGGAACCCTCAGGAACAGCATGAGAAGAAACTGGGGCTCTGCAGCAGGAACAGGGAATGGCTGGAAATTACCCTTGACCTTTCTGTTAGCAGAACATTCAGTCTGGATCCAACACAGAGAGCAGAAGCCCATTACTGACTTTCAAACTAAGTGCAGGGAGGGCTGAAGAGATAGATGCTTTCACTTCCAAAGCAACCTGGGATTGTCCTACCCGACAAGTCTTCCACTCTATATTAAGCAACTGATTGTGCCTTGATATAGGAGAGCTTTTATGCTTGCTAGGTTGAATTCTATACCATAAATTCTGCGCTGCTTGTTACTCTATTCAAAAAGGTCTTTTAAATTTGTCCTAAGCTTATACTTTTAACTAGTACCCATACTTGTTTATGTTTTAATGCAACTTTTAGCTATGCTATCAGTGGTTATAAGTTTTAGTTATATGATGTACTGGTGCCATAATAAACTACCTATACTATCTCAAGTAATGGAATGGTCATTATAAGATGGCACCAAAGAGGCTATTCTTATGCGCTACTGGGAAAACTTGATACACTGGAACAGTGTTTATTGAAATGCATCTTTTTCTCAAATGTGAAATTATGTGGATTATTCTATCCTTAGGTAAGATGGTAGGTGCATCAACAGGAGAAAAATTAGGGAGACTGTTGGCTGGGTTGGATTCTGAAATTACTTTGGCTGTTGCTATGAAAAAATTTCTCAAGTAGAATTTTAAGAGGGTTTTTTTTTAAGCTTGGGTTATGCAGATTCTAACATGGCACTACTCTAAACCTATAGGCTAAATGAGTAGTATCAGGTTTAAGTACCTCCAAAAACACTACAGCCATCTTTTCTCTTTTATGCACAAACACAAGGTTTAAATTAATTAAGTATTTACCTGAAGCATCTTCTGTTGGTATGTATGTCACATTCTTCTCCACTAAAAAAAAACCACCAAAAAAAACCTTGTTCAGTCAAAAAAGAGATCAACTGTTTCAATCAGACCAAAGCATTAAGGCTTCTTTCAGTCAATGGGCTGTTATGCCAATTAAACAGCCTCCAATATAAAACCTCAAGGAAGAAGATTATATAACAAGCATGCTTCTCTCATCTGCAAGAGTTAGCCCAGTGACAAGAGCTACTGATGCTGTATATGCCTATAGCCCCAAACTGCCCACTCCTCAAAGAAGCGGTAGTTAGAAGTCAACCAGCACACTCACCAAACAAATCTTTGTATAAGAGAGGATCACATTCCTGTAAACAGTTTCTGAATATGCTTGCAGCTGCATTTCCTTTCACCAAGATGGTATCAATCAATTCTCTTGCTTGCAGAGGCGTCTGTGTTTTCTGTTTGATGACATCGTTTTCAAACTCGGATATGACTTTGGAAGTCAGCAACTTTTCCAGGATGGGAAGCATACATGTTAAGCGCTGAAACAGTGCCATCCGGTACTTTCGGATTAAGGATAGATCATCTGAAACACATCAATGAAGAGAGAAACTGAGTTACACACTTCTTTGCGTGTTTCTTAAATCTCTCTGCTGGAGTAGAGAAGTAAGCATTTTGAAATGTATGGGCTTTCCTCTCCTTTTCTCCTTCTGGAGGGCAGAAGGAGAGAGAAAATTGAAGCCCCCTTTCTTCTTTTATATTGCAACACGAGACAGAGGACTGGATCCAGCTTAAATTTCCTTCCTAAATGTAAGTTTGTTATTTAAGAAAAGTTGTGTGTGTACTAAAAAAATACTCTTAGTACATTTCTGGTTTTTAATGTGTACACAGGTTTATTGGACAATCTTTGTCTCTGCTGAGTTACAAAACACAGTTGAAGCTGCTGCAGTTTAAGGCACACAAAATATTGCTTTAGTCTTAACAGACTGTAAAAATGGGTGAGGGGGCGAATGAAACAGGCATTATCAGATGTCGCAACTACTTTATTTTTAGAGCAAAAACTTGGAACACAAACTACACTGCAAAGTCACGCTGCACAGAAGAGACAGATGATGGTCCTGCCCCTCCAACCAAGCTTCCATCTAGCTTAAATGATTTTTTCCCCTTCACTAGAGCTTTGGAACAGTAAATGCTTAACTACCAGTAAACTTTTGACTGCTCACTAATTCCAAATCATGTCTAGAGCTTTAAATGAACTTAGTGGGATTTAGTTTTGAGTAAATGTGTATCAGCTTGGATGGAGAATATCTTGGGGGGGAACATGAATGCATGCCAGCAGTTTTAATACACAACAGCTGCTCAGTTATTAAACTGTTACCTCGGAACACAGTTCAAAATTAAATCAAGCCTTCAGTGAATACGACAGGCTGGGATCTATCAATTATGTCTATTAGCATTACAGAGTGTGGTTAATTTGCATAAAGAGGCTCAATTTACGTGCTTTTTTATCTAGGTTCTCTGATTTACATAGTGCCATGGCATTACAGAATGCTCCTGGCATTACAGAAGTATGAGCACAGAAAGCTGAAAGAAAAATAGATAGGTAGTCAATTAACATGAACTCTGGGTGGTCATTTTACTCTGCTCTTGCGGCATTGCTTTCCAAGGGCCCACATTCAGAATAGAAGCATTCAGGTTAAACCAGTCCCCAAACATCTTCTCAATGGTGACAGATGCAAACGCTAAGCAGCTATTAAAAATGCCACATCTTCAGATTGGCAAAGGGAGTTTCCAAAATATTAAAAAAATTTCTAACCTGCTTTCCCAGATTATTCAGATTATCCAAGACTGCATCACACCCCCAAATCATCACCTTATCATCTCACAAAGGATGAGATATTCAAAGTAGGCCACCAAAGGAACAGACAGCAAGATTCATGCCAGAAAAGATGGAACTGTTGTACTTGATTTTAAATTCCCTAATTTGTGCTATTTGTATTTCAGAAATGAAAATTTCTGGTTTATAACTCCCAGAAACCCAGAGAATAAAACCCTGGAATAGAAGGAGACTTTTTCAAAAGAAGAACAATTGAGTGTTTTGGTCAGAACCACTAGATTTGCAAGCTTTTAATTATCACATTGGCAGAGAGAGAAGGGACCAACACAGAAAAGGCAGAATCACCTTTGCTCTTATTACCTGATGTCACTTCCTCCAGCTGTACTTCCTTTTCTTCTTCCCTGCTTTCATCTTCTGTGGCAATGAGATCAGACACAAGATCATATACCGACTTGTAGTTCTCCCCTGTTGTTAGGATTTTACTCTGAATGGTTTGCTTAATAAGCCTTCTGTTGAAACCCATCTCCAAAGCAGCTTCCACCACTGGGTTTTTCATCATGACCGCATCTTCTGAAAGCTTTTCTCCAGGTTCAAAATGGATGACTATTCAAAAGAGAAAAAGGAAAAAAATGACCTGTTCAGATTTTACATCAGAATGAATCTGGCAGATTAATATTTAATTGAAAACTGTCATCAAATATGTACTGCATCATGTTGTGAATTAGTATGGAGGCTGGGGGTAAGAAGTGATCCAGAACTGGGGGTAAGAAGTGAGGTGGTCAAGTCTACGGATTACACCAAACTGGTTAGAAAGGGGAGTAGATTGTGAAGAGATACAGGAGGATCTCTCCAAACTGGGTGAATGGAGGACAATGTGGCAAATGTAGTTTAGCATCGTTAAGGGTAAGATGATGCTGTAGTAGACAATTTGATGGAAAAAGTCAGTGTGAGAAAAATAAAAATTCCATGCTGGGGTTATTAGGAACAGGACTAAAAATACAGCAGCCAATGTCATAATGACCTTATGTAGATCTAACACATACTATTCTAGTTGTGTTACATCAAAAAAGATATTGCAGAGCTCAAGAAGTGCAGAAGAGAGCACCCAGGATAATGAACAGGCTGGAGCAACATTCCTATAAGGAAAGGCTTAAGGAGTCTGGTTTTTTCAGATTAGAAACAAAAGACAACTGGGAGACAATGATAGAGGTCTAAAACATTATGCCTGAAGAAAAAAGAGTGAACAGAGCCTTTTTCCCACTTTCTTTCATAATACTAGAACTCAAAGGCACCCAATGAAGTTGATGGAGAATAGGTAACATTGGGGTATGCCTTGGCTTTTATACCCTGCTTGTTAGCCCTCCATGGCAACTGGCTGGTCACTGTATGAAACAGGATGCTGGAACAGAAGAACTGCTAGTCCAATCAAGGAAGCTGGTTCTTGTGTTGTATGGCTAAGATCTTGTGGCAGCTTTATGCTGCTTTAAAAAAAATTACCTAGTCAAGCAATCAGATTTTACACCATTATTCAATCTAAAGGCTTTTTCACAAAGGGCAAATTGGCACCTAGATGGGACAGACTGGTAACATTATATTTTGTCTCTTATTCTTATCTCACTTTTGATCGAAATCTACGCAAAGCAAAACCAAATTTGGGGAGCATTTTGTTTTTCTGAGCACGCATATAATGTGGACATAGCTTTGTCTCAGAACATCATTAAGATCATTTTCACTCATTTGACAAAGATGGACTGGAAACAGACACTTCATGGTATTTTAATGAGCAGCATTATGACAGACTCCACACTCCCATCATGTTGTAGGGTTGCCAACCTCCAGGTGGTGGCTGGTGACCCCTCACTCAGCTGAACTCCAGGTGACAGAGATCAGTTCACCTGGAGAAAACAGCTGCTTTGGAAGGTGGGCCCTATGGCATTATACCCCACTGAAGTCCCTCACCCTCTCAAAACCCCACCCTCATCAGGCCCCGCACCCAAAATCTTCACATATTTCCCAACCTGGAGCTGGGAACCCTAATTATGCCTGTTAACAAAACACTTACCTGGTGGATCAGTGTTCTCAAACACAGGTATGTCTGAAGTGGACAATAGCTACAAAACATAAAAGAGCAGTGTTCTTTAAACTATTCTTTTTAATGGATTAATACTTTTCACAACCTGGCAAATTTAAACCCTCATCTTCAATATCTGTGCATGCTTGGCATAAAATGCCAGAACAAATCCCGTTTAAGATATTGGCTTGGAAGCACCAGAAGATTTACATGGAGTAAAGGAAGGGCAGTATTTTGGCTGGAAAGTGGAGGGGAAAAGATGCTTTCTGTTGACGGAAATCCGTTCCATCCACAGAAACCCTTGGATAGAAACAAGCTCTGTGCTGGTACAACCACTGGAAAACCTGGCCCCATCTCTGCCTCACTCTTAAGCACTTAGAGAAGCAAACATTAAGATTTGGCATCAAGCCAGGTGAGAATTTGGTGGGGCTACAGAGGTTGCAGGGAAAGGCCAGAGACTCCTCCCATTTGTAATCCCTGCAGCAGCCAATGCACAACAGCCAGTGCTATGTTAATGTTTTGATCAATTTTATTGAAGGCTTATTGTCAAATGTTTTATTTTAAACCGCTCCAAGACCATACAGGAGAGAATGCAGTATAAAAACGCAAGAAATAAAATAAATAAAAATATACATTATTCTGTGCTAGCATTGGAAGGAAGGGGCAGACTTCAATTCTTCACCGTGTACTGTAAGGGTCCCCCAACCTTTTTGTGCCTTTGGAATTCTCATACAAGGCGGTGGGTGCAGCCACAAAATAGCTACTGCAGGAGGCAAAGCCAGCTGCAAAATGGCTCCTGCAGCTCACCTGCAGTCACACAGTGAAGATCCTTTTGATGTGGTGGCAGCTGCTGCCAAAGCAATACATTTAAAAACCCACAGAGCCAATCAGATCTCCAGTGCTCAATCAGAAGCCTCACTGGGCAAAAACCCCGCCCACTTTCTAACACTTGGTGAGCACAAGAAAAGGTGCAGTGATGGGCACCACATTGGAAACCCTCATTGCACTGATTTAGCATAATTTAATATGCATTTTTAAATTCTTAAGTCACCCTGAGCATTTTAGTGGAAAGGCAGGATATAACTCTCTTCAACTCCAGAATATGTCATTCTGAGCTGCAAGGCAACTAATGTCAACACAGCTGTTTGTGACAAAAGCCACACAGTACCACACCCTGTTCACTCAACACTGATGAGGAACATTTTTTTTTAATGTAAAACCACCACCCTGTTTAAGGAAACATCAAGCAGATTGCTTCGCAGGAACGTTCAGTCATATGATTAGGAACATCTTAGGCAACCCTCTCAATTGTCTCTTGACAAACAAGGGTTTCAGCTTCCACTGGGTCACCAGAAGCCTCAAATGCTCTCTGAACGATCAGTGTCCTTGGACCCTTTTAAGGGTGACCATTTCATCCTTACAGCCAAAACTATTTATAAAAGCCCTTGGAAAGTCCAGCACACAGACATCTTAAACCTGTATAGAGCAGACTAAAAACAAAGCAACTTCATACCTGTTCAAGAAGGCGAGGGTATCTTTCTTGAACCTGATGGACAAACTCTTGCCCTTTCACATGAAGCAGGTACTCGCATCTAGAAGATAAAGGGCATCACATTTCAATGTTTATTTATTTCATTTATTTATTTATTCTATGATTTATATCCCGCCCTCCCCAGCAAGTGGCTCAGGGCGGCTTACAACATAAAATCTCACATAAATAAGGTTTAAGCATATAAACAGTTAAAATAATTAAAACATTTAAAACATGTTAATATATAAAATGTAGGGTTAACTTTGTCAGGTACACCCACAGGCAGAGAAGACTCAGATGTGTCATGGTTAAGCGTAATGAAATGCAGCCCTGCTAGTTCCACCTGTCTGTTGTGAGAATTTTAAGAACTCTCTAAAAGTATTTAATTGTGTTACCAGCCACAGCAGAGTACTATATTAAATGGGCCACCCACACAAATCTTGACGGGAATCTAGCTTCAGGTCAAGGACTAAATGTCTGTACTTCAGTTAATGCCTTGAATTAACTGACGCAATTACAGTGTGTGCAATAGTCTAAAGCAGGTACATTTCTCTGCATTCACTTTACTTGCTAAATAAATTGCTTACAGATGTAATTATGACTTCTGGATTTTTTAAAAGACTGAATGCCAGCTTGGAGGTATATGCTTGGCCAACTTCTGTTGAGCATCTGTACTAGAGCCAAGAAACACTCTTCTACACAACCCAAATGCAGCCGTACTCTCGAGAGATTCATCACTTTTCTGAGATGCTTCGCCATTGCCTGCCTCTGCGCAGAGATTCTGGACTTCTTAGTGGTCTCCCATCCAAATACTAATCAGGGCCAACCTTGCTTGGCTTCCAAGATTTGACAAGATTGAGGTAGCCTGGACCATCTAGGTCAGAACAAGAGGAAAACAGTGGTCTCTTATAGGGTAGAATTAATAAGAATACTAAGTGACTGTGTGCTACTTAGTAATATTACTGCTTCAAAGAACAGGCCATTAAGGCTTCAGAACATTTATTCTGAGTTGGTTCTCTTACAACATTTCTCTGGAATTGACCCACCGTAAAGACTAGAGTAGAATCTGGAACAGACTTGCTTAAAATTGCTCTCTCAGTAACAGAAACCCAAATCTGAAGTAGCTGACCAAGATCCAAGTGGCTAACAGAAGTTCAATATACCCCCAAGGGGGCTTGAGGCTCAACAACCATCCAAAAATCACTTAGAAAGCTAAGCTTGCAAACACAAATAAACTCTCACACAGTCTTTAACACACAATGATAATGAGATTCAGGTTCCTTCTACTGCCCTGTTGTTCAGAAGCTAGGTGGAACATGCATATTATTCTCATTCTGCAGTCACTCCCTTGGCTGCTCATCATTCACAGGGCTCAGATTCAAGTCACTGGCAATCACAGGCAAAGCCCTTGATGGCCTCAGTCCCTCTTATCTGCAGGACTGCCTCTCTCTACACACTCTTCCATGACAGATTCATTCATCAGAACAAGGCCTCTGTAGGAGCCACCCCACAAATAGATTAAAAAAACCCTGCCCATGCATGTGTATTCTCCATTGTGGTCCCCACCTTATGGAATGGCCTGTCCAATGAGGTTATAAACACTCCCACCTGCTTGCCTGACTTTCCACAAACTATGCAAAGCTGATTTAGGAGGACTTGTTTCATCAAGGTTAGAGTGGGCCATGAATGACATTTTTGCAGATTTTGGGGGGGTTGTGACTAAACCACAAACTGAATCATGAACCAATAAGAAATGGGACATTAGTTTGTGAACCGAACCAGTTTGCAGCAGTTTGCAGCCCCCGTTTTCAGCTCCTCTCTGCTTTCTAGCTCAGTTTTTTGTGTGTGTGGAGAAAGCAGGCATTTAAATGGCTCAGAGCATTCAAACCCCTGCTTTCTGTTCTTCACATAGCACCTTAAAATTCGTTGAGGTTTGTGGCAGCTCTTCAGTTCATGAACTTTGTCTCACAAACCATGAAGCAGCCGAAACTGGTCACAAACTTATATTTGTGAGCTGGTTCATGCCCATTCCTAATAACAGCTGGATTTTAGTGAAATGTTTCTGAAATAACCTTTGGTAAAAGGCACTGTGGTGTATTCTACTGTGTGCAATATGTACAGCTTGTTGCTGTAAGTAAATCCTACTTTGTAATTCCTGCATAGTTGTTACTGTTGCCAACTTACAGATGGCACCCAGAGATCCCCCACAACCAAGACAACCCAGACAACCGAAATCAGTTTCCTGGAGAAAATGGCTCCTTTGGAGGGTGGACTGTAAGGCATTATAACTTGCTGAGGTCCCTTCCTTCCCCAGGCTCCAACTCCCAAAATCTTCTGGTATTTCCCAACCCAGAGCTGGCTACCCTAATTACTTAACATGTCACATTAATGCTTACACTTTGATTAAACTCTGCTTCAGATTTCTGCTTGGTTTCAAATTTCTGTGATTTAAACATTACTGCACTGTTTACTGAATGTCCCATTTTGCTGACTGCATTGAATGCAGTCTGCCTTGAGTCTCCATGTAAAAGGCAAACTAAAGTAAATATAAAAAAATTAAGAATTTTTCAAGTACCTTGGAAACCATTTTGCATGCTCCACCCACGGATCGTCCCCAGACTCCCAGCATCTGAGTCCACCATCACAGCAGAAACATTTGACATCATCATTGCAACCTTTAAAGAAAGAAAATGACCAAGGAGTCAAATAACCAGACACTCTGAGAAGGCATTGATTAAATCTGAGAATCTGCCAGAGCCCAAGCCATTAAAAAAAGATTAAGTTCTCTTGCCTACGTAATAGAAGCCGGCGTCTGCAAGCTGCTGTGGCCGGACTGGAATCGTAATTGGCCAGCTGGTGAATGTGCTGACACGGGCGCTGTGTGTTTGCATTCTCAGGTTAGCAACTGAGAAACCGGGCAGGTCTCCATATAGATTTTTCACAAAAGGGCAGCTGGGAAAGTGCCTCCGATGTTCAGACATGGCGTTATCCTCTGGATCCCAGTTGCCCAACTGGCCACCGCAGGCAAAACAAGCGACCTTGTCTGCAGGGCCGACGTAGTAAAACCCAGCTTTGGCCAGATCGGAAGGTGCCAGAAACGTCAAGGGCCATGCCTGGAAAGTTCGCCGTCTGGCTTCTTCTGTCTTCATAGAGCGATTGAAAGATTTGGGTCTGAAATAGGACAAGTCTTCCACTGCCCTGGATGTTACTGGATCTTGGGGGAAACTTGTGTAGCGTCCGCTGAAATAGCCACCTTGATCCAAACTCGGTGCTTTCCTTTCAACATCCATCTTCGCCCCCATTGAAGTAACTGGAGGCGAGAAGGCAGAATGAAATGAGGAACTGAGACTGTTTGCTGAAGCCAGGCCCTGAACAAAGCTGCAGCTTGGATACAGTTGCTTGTGTTTGTCCAAAGCGTTGTCTCCTTTCTTCCAGTTATCCAACATCAAGCCGCATCTAAAACACTTCACTTTGTCTTTCAGGCCAGTGTAATAGAAACCAGCACGGGCAAGGCTCCTTTCTGACACAGGAACGTTCAGGGGGAAAGTTGAAAAGGTAGCAATCCTGTAGAGCTCACATGATAAGTCATATCTCAGATCGCTCTCGCTGCTGCTGCTGCTGCTCTTCAGTTTAGACTGGAATGGGCTGCTTTCCGCTATATTCATAATGAAATATGATAGGAGGAGGGGACGAGTCTGAACCCTGGGAGGTAGTTTTGTGCAAACTTCCAGGCCATTGTTTAAAAAAAGAAAGAAAGAACCTGAAAGTGAAAGATTACATGCAATTTCCTTCTTTGAAAAACCCAATTTGCTTTTAAAAGTACTTTTCATGCAGTCATTCATGTAAAGTAGTTCTCTTTTCACAATCCCTTGTTCCTTATACTACTGTGTTTCCCCAGTTCCTTAATGGAAATTTATTCATCAATCATACCCGAGGGGAAGGGGAAGTGGTAAGTCTCAGGAAAAAAAGACAGGCAGGAAACTACAGCTGAATCCTAAGCATGGATGCTTGGAACATAAATTCCACTGAAATCAATTAATATGCAAGTAAGGACTGGAGTACAAGACTGACAGTAAATACCAATGGGCTTTCAAGGCCATAATTCTGTTTAGGAGTGTACTGAGTTCCCAATACTATTAATTTAGATAAAAGGGCTGAAATATTTAAAGCCCTTTTAGTCTATCTTTTCCCTACAATACCACAAGATGAGTCACAGTAGCCATCAAAGCAAGCAATTAATACTTACATATAACAAAGATTACAACAACTTCAGAAAGTTGACCAGAAAGCTGATGGACTGCCTAAACCAAACTGTTTAAACTTATGCTTCTGTCAAAATGCTAATAATGCGGGGGCCATATTTGACCTGTGCAGGAGGCTATTCCACCATGCACAAGTCTCAGCCAATATCCATTTAAATCAGGCCTCAGATAGCAAATATTTAGGGAAAAGACCTTTCTCTGCTGCCCAAGATGCTAGACACTCCTCACACACTGTAGACCATGGGTCCCCAATGCGGTGTCCATGGGCACCAAGGCACCTACCATCACCTTTCCTGTTGCCTGACAAGTGTTTTTAGAAAGTGGGTGGGGCCAAGCGGAGCTTTTGTCCGGCAAGGCCTCTGATTGGCTGAGCAGATTTTTAAAAACATTGCTTTGACAGCATCTGCCACCAAAGCACAAGGATTTCCACTATGCGATTGAAAGTTAAGCTGCAGCAGTCATTTTGCAGCTGGTTCTGCCTCCCGTGGCAACCATTTTGTGCTGTTCCCACCACACTGTCTCAGAATTCCAAATGTGCCCAATGGCTTAAAAAGGTGCAGACTCCTGCTGCAAAGAACCCTGGGCAGCATTCTGCCTTAAGCTAGAGGAAGCTCCTCCAGCCTCAGGAGCTCTTCCACAGGAGCAAGAGCCACTTACGTTGGAGGAAGGCTTCAGATTCGCCTGAAGAGATAAGATACAGGCCAGTGAGACAGATGGACCAGTGGTCCAATGTGGTACAAGGCAGCTTCATGTTTAAGATTAACTTAAAGCATATGTTTTCACATTTCTCCCTAAGGCATGGCAAAAGTGTGTCAAAATTTTGTTCTTTTTAGTAATCCCCAACAAGAAGACTATTGTTGCCTGTCTGAGGTTTCCCCACCATCGTGGGGGTCTGAGGTTTCCCCACCATAAAGCTCTGACACCACTGATGCAAAAACAGTCTCTACAGACTTACTCTTGGGTACCAGCGGGATCCACAGACTTCGATAATTCTCTTTCTATACACTGCCAGTGAAGTCCTACTTAAGCAGTACCGTTTTAACCAGGCTGCTTTAATATTATTGGGCTATCACAGCATTTAACATAACTATGCAGCTTTGAACAGTGAAACTTCCATCTTATATATCCATAAATTAAAATAAAATGGCAAGTCATGTTTATTTAGTAGCAGTTTTCTTGAATACCAATTGGGGGGGGGGGTTATGCACAAAACTACCTCCCAGGCTTCAGACTCCCTTTCAAGGGGCTTAGGCAGCCATACTGCAATGTGGGCTTCACCAGAAGAAAATGAAAATATCGGGTGTGACACACACAATCCTTTTTTTTTTCAGGTTATCAAGACCTGTGTGAAAAGAGAAAGATGGGTCAGCTTCCTACAAGACAAAAGAAAAAGTACATTGTGTACACACAACTGTTTCTCAAAATGTGAGAGTATGCCCAATTTAGAGGACTGTAAAGTTTAAAGTTTAAACTTTGTTTCACACTGCTCTGTTCGCAGCATAAACAAAAAATATATCTATGCATCTTGTTATGAGGGACTCAATAAGGAACTACATAGATGTACATCACAATTAGCATATTTATTTGGAAGCTAGACCCATGTTTTAAGTGGGACTTAAAACATGTCAACAGTAAAAACATCAATAAATCAACATTAATGTCACTGAAATGTGTATGAGCAGGCCCAGTTTGCAAAGCTTTGTATAGCTATGCCTCCCTTATTAAACAGAAGACATAAATCAGTAGCTAGAAGGCAGAAATGTCAAGTCAGTCCCATATTTGGGGGTGGAGCCAGGAGACTTTGGGAGTTGAGCCAGGAGACAGGAATTATGTCATTTCCTGTGGTGTCACGGGCCAAGTGATGTCACTTCTGGGGCACACAACCAAAACTCCACCTTTTCCTGTGATGTCACTTTCAGAATGTCCACCAGTGGGGCCAGGGCACTAGAAGTCCTCCCTCCCACTGTTGCTTCCCCCCTCTCCCAGCACCAAGAATACAGACAGAGCATCACTTGCAGGGAAAGAAAGAAGGGGGGGGGGGGACAAAGGAAAAAAAGCCTTCCTCATCATCAGGTGACCTCAGCCAGCAACAATTCTGCCCAGGGATCGTTTAGTAAAAAAAAAAAAAAACCTACTAGAATGCCCCCTCCCCGCCCCTCCCAGCTGAAAAAAACACACACACCCTTCTTTGCCGCCCAGACCTCCCGGGGAAATCTCCCCAAAAGAACATACTGCAAGGCACAGGAAAGCTCATACCTTGAAGAACACTTCATGGGTCTAAAATGCCAGTGGAGGCCAGCTTTTCTTTCAAACACTTGGAGGGGGGGGAGAAGGAAGGAGAGGCAGCCCAGCTCCTCTCTGCACATCACAGAGACGGGGGAAGGAAGGAAGCCAAACAGAGCTCAGACTGTGCAGCCTGTGTCAGTCTTCAAGGCTAGGTTTTCTCTGCACAACAGAAAGATGAGGGAAGGAAGGAAGCCAGCCAAATGGAGCTCAGGCTTTGTAGCCTGTGTCAATCTTCAAGGCTAGCTTTTCTCTGCACAACAGAGAGTTGGGGGAAGGAAGGAAGCAGAGCTTTGCTGGGGGTGGGGCTATCTTTGCTGGGGGCGGGGCTAGCTTTGGCTTTTCTTGTGACCCAGTAGTGAGGCTTCCGTGGCCCGGTACCAAGTCACAACCATGCAAATGGGAAACACTGCACTAGAGGGAACAAAACACGTGTGAAACAGGGAGGTGGGGAACCCTAAAGTAGTGGGAACCCAGAAGCAAAGAAAATAAGAATGCAGACTCTTATCTGGGGTTTGATTCCCCACTCCTCCACTTGCAGCTGCTGTGAGAGCCCTCTCAGTCCCACACCCCCCACAGGGTGTCTGTTGTGGGGGCAGAAGATATAGGTGATTTTAAGCCGCTCTGAGTCTCTGATTCAGAGAGAAGGGCGGGGTATAAATCTGCAGTCTTCTTCTTCTTAACTGTTATGGGAGAACCTAGAATAAGCACGATCCCCCTTTCTGAGAACAATATCTGAGGTGGGAGGGTGAAATTCACACTAGTCTTTTGGCTAACAGCACACTGTGTTTATTAAGAATGGTCATCCTGATCCCAATACAACCTTCCCAATACACAGGCTTGCAAAAAACCAGAGGAATCATTCCAAATGCTGTAGTAATTAAAAGTACAGGGAATCATACAAAAATGAGGCACAAAGTCTATGGACCCATGACACATAAACTGGGGCACAGATAAGCCCTCGACAGTTTATACACAGCAATAAATACTAGCATTACAACAGAGATCTCAAGTATATCTAGAGTCTCAAAATGACAATGCAGTTACATTCAACAGAGCAACTATAAAACATTCACAAATCTTCTCATATCTTTACTACCGTATCAAAGTGCACAAGTTACTTTTATTGTCAATGGCCCAGCTAATCCACTCAATAGCAGAAATGCCATTCAAAGCATGGACACACACAAATTCAACCAGTTAAGAGATAGTGGTACAATTCTCCACACAAATAAACCAACCTAAAAAACACAAAGGGGGACTGCATGTGTGAAAAGTACCCTGAAGTCCACATCCTCATACCGGTACATCAAACATGCTACAAGATTAATTGCCGATGTGGAAGTGTCATAGTTAGGCAGTCCTCTAAAGGTATTCTAAAATGTGCAGGCCCATGGAAGGCAATGCTTCCAAGCCTTTGAGAACACAGCAGTATATCAACCAGGTCAGAAGTTATGCAGGAAATAGCTTTATTCTAGCACCATAGCAACTAAACTGGTATTAGCTCATTCACCATGCCATGAAAAAACAGGTCATTAATTTGGCGACAAACATGTGAACACAGTTACAAGTGTTAAATATTCAAGCCATTCATTTCAGTGTTTTCAGGTCAGTCAGCGCTTTAAAAATTCCATAGTAGTCCCCCTTCCCATTCTTATGGGAACCTTAAGATGAGAGTTTTTCTACACACAAATGTCATCTCCAGTTAGAACATGGCATGCCCTAACTATATGAGCCTACATTTCTTCACAGGGAAAGCATTATTGCCTTTTTAAAATCTCAAGTTCTTAGAAGGATCTGGCATGGTCCTTCACAAATTGCACCTCTGAGATATTAGGACATAGATAAGTGAGCGAGAGTTGAACTAGACGAGTGACTCAGATTCATGTGACTGTTTTTTTTTAAAAAAAATTGCTAAATAGCAGATGAAGACAATCCCAATACGGTATGAGGGATGACCCTTCTCCCCATTCTGCAGGGCTTTCCTAATTTCACAAGGTCCTTCTGAAGCTGCTAGTTGTTCAATTCAGAGAGGGGCAAGTGGCACTGGGGGGAAGGTTCAAATACATCTCAGCACTGCGGTCCCAATCTGGACAGAAGACCTGCAAATGCTGTGTTATACTTGGATATTCCAATGTGTCATCTGGTTTGGATTCAGCAGCCAAATAAGCCGCAGGTTAAGAGATCTCTAACAGTTGGCAGCCCCTAAACCAAGTCCATCTTAGCAACTGCAGGAAAGTGCTGAAGTGCACTTCAAATGACTGACATCAGCAGGCTTCCACAGAAATAGCTTATCAGGCTGACTCACACCCCCCCCCCATGACCCCTGTGCTTAGCAAAGCATTTCCACATCACGATGCACTTTTGGCGGTCTGAACATTTTTCAGATGACATATCAAAGAATATGCAGCAAAAGGTGATCAGCTGCTCTCGGGTACACCATGGCACCCCAGCATCCTGAAATAAAAGTATTATTTATGTCGCATAAAGCTGTGGTAATTGAAAGAACCAATGCCCCACACCCATTCTGAAAAGGGAAGGCAAACCAGCAACCCTATCAAGTCTCCCTATGAGTGTTACCAGTACTCCCTATAAAAGATAGTGCTGCTATTTTGATTGTTAAAAGAAGTACAATCTGTACTAACCATAATTTTATCTCAGTATTTCCAACCCCTAACCACACTATTCCGATGGTTAAATAAAATTGATATTTCTGTTTGAATGTTATACAGTCTCAAGTGTCATTTGAAAGGGGAAAAAAAACAGAGGGCTCCATCAATACACTATAACTAAATCCACTCTACCTGGGACTGCTCAGTCACAGTAGGGAACTAATTTTTAGTGGGGGAACTTGACTGATAGTGGGGCAGTGCCAGGGATCTGTCATAGCAATTTATTGGACTTGCACTTCAGGGATTGAGGAAAACAGCTCAGATGCAAAATGGCAAAAAAAAACCCAAACAAACCCTGTTTCAAAAACTTCCCCAGAATACCAAAAGGGGGTAGAATCTTGAGATGAATAAACTGAAAACTCAGTGGGTGTGGTTGGGAGGGAGCATTGAACAGAATGTCATGAGCAATGAACAGAATGTCAAGTGACCTATGAGCCATGGGTGAAATATAGTCACGTGATTAATCCCAAAAATGAACTGTGGAATCACAGTATTTTAAAAAGGAAATTCTTAAAAACCCAGAAAGGTATGACAACAGAAAAACATGGTCTCTACTTATTAAAACATACCAGATTAAAATATACCATCAAGAGTCCAGTAGTTTGAGGAGGAAAAAAAGATGAAAAAGATGACTATGGTATACATTTATAAAAGTATGAATGAAGTTTAAGTCCAGTGGCACCTTTAAGACAACAAAGTTTTATTCAAGGTATAAGCTTTTGTGTGACTGCACACTTCCTCAAATACAGTTCTCATAACGGTGCCACTAGACTTCAACTTCATTCATGCTACTTCAGAAGTATGAATGGTGAGATAGTAGTGGAGCAGGGCTGGGAGAAAAAGCTGGTTGCTTTGCTAGAACATGAACACCCAACAAAAATGACTGAGGAACATTCAGGACAAAGAAGAACTTCACAAGAATACTGGTTAACTTATGAAATTCACAAGAATACTTGGCTAACTTACGAAATTCACAAGAATACTTGGTTAACTTATGAAATTACTTGCACAAAACCCACAAACAGCTTCTGCTTGAAACAGCTTTTAAAAAAAGAAAAGATTCCACCACTTCTTGGAAGAAACTACTTAATATTCAAACACAAGCTGTTGCATTTATGTCCTGTTCAAGAGCTTCCCAGAAGTAACTGCCTGCTGCAAATGAAAACAGAACTCAAGACAAGGCAGAACTTCAACCTGATCTAGCAGGGCAGTGCTTATACTCATCTAGTTTCACAGCCTCCTGGAAACCCAGGAATTCTGGGAAGCTAATCAGTTGATGCCAGACCAACTCCTCTCAGACAGCTTAGCCTTACCGTCTACTCATCTTGTCCCCATAAAGACAGCTGCAGCTGAAAGTGGGTGGTGCCCTGGGACACCGTCTCAGTTCACATGGAACAATGGAGAGGCCCAGCAAGAGTGGATAGTGCCCCATAAATTGTGCCTCCTGATCTTCAGCAACAGCTTGGGGATGCACAGAAGACACTCAGAGGTATTCTGAGCTTCATCTGCGGAACTGCAACTGATGGCAACAATCCAGTTTTATTTAAATCCCTGTCTGCTCCAATCCCAAAGCAGTGAGTGAGGCGTGCAAGGTGAAGAAAGTAGGTAAGCTGGAGGCAGGAGAAGAATTTGGCACCCTCTACAGCCTCTCTCTCCTAAGGTCACTTTATCTTCCCCTGTTCTCAAAACTTGGAAGAGATTGAGCCCGGAGACAAGCTTCTTCGGAAGAGATTACAGGAAAGTCAGTAGCAGGTCAAGGGAAGATGGTTCACTACCCTATGCCAACACAGCACCTTTTGTTTTAAAAAGCAGGTCCTAAATGTGATTGGGGAGATCCATCTGTAAGACAATAAGTTTGAACATGAAGCTGCCTTATATTGAATCAGACCATTGGTAAATCAAAGTCAGTATTGTCTATTTTCATTGGCAATTGTGGAGGTCCTTCACTTCCTTTTATTTAGAGATGCTGGAGGTTGAACCTGGGATGTTTTGCATGAAAAGCAGGTCCTCACCTTCTGAGCCATGGGCCATCCCCTGAAAGCTAGGATTCTCTGGATCCATTCTACCAATAGGAAAGTCCTTCTTCCATTGAAACATATTTCATCTCGCAGGATTCTGCCACTGTTTCATCCTACATAACACAAACCTAAAGCAGTGTGGGAAAGAGCCTCTTGAAGGCAAAAAATCTGAATATCACACCACTATACCACACTAGTCTCATCCCCTGTTCAATTTGTTACTTCACAGTTTTCCACAATCCATGCCAGTCCTAACATTCAGTGTTGCACTGAAAATATATCAGGGCACAACAGGACTGCCAACAGTAGATACACAAGCTATCACTTACTGGGCAAAAAGAGCGAAGCTTTCAAACCACGCAATCTTTATCTGGCACAGGCTGTCTAAACCTAATTTAAAAGAGGAAAGTTCTTACTTACGTAGAATAAGAGTTCTGCTTTGAGGGGAGAGGAAATTAATCAGGAACACATGCCCGGATACTGAAGCTACTGTAAATATTTAATGTCCTCTATCACATCGTTCTGCTCTTAACAATAAAAGATCACAGTGCAACAACAGTCATTCCACTCTAGCTATTATTCAACCTTTCACACTGGGATTAATACACTATTGTTAATTCTGAATACTCCTTTTCCCCATTCTGACTATAAGAACAAAGGCATAATCTCAATGCCTTTAAGAGATTATTAATCCTCCTTAGACAAAACATGAAGACAGGCATGCAGATCTGTTAAAAGTAAAACACAGGCAAGCAAACTGGCAGTGTGATTCTTTTTACTAGGGCCAACCAAAGCATCCCAAATTAGCAACTTGTTTGCTTTCTTGCTAACTTGTGGAATTCTAACTGGTCTCAAAAATATGTTTTTCCTACTAGTGCTCTTGGAATTTTAGATTCTGAGCATGAGCAATGAAACACTGGTTGATCCACATAACAACCACTATCAAGCAACAAAAATTACCAGCTGAAACATTTTTACTAGCCTGCCTGCCTAACACATACTCACATGAGACTGAAAAGAACTATTTTCTGTGCAAAAAAACTCCTGCTGTGAAACACTTTCCACAAATGACTAGGCAAACCTGTACTGGCACACCTGGGCTAGTCCAATATCTTCCCACTGCTTCTCAACTCCTAAGCCAGTGTGGAAAAGACTGCACCCTTACAACATGATTTTCAGATGCTCCACATGGAAACATTTGCTAGTTATTCCCCCACTCTCAAGTTGCAGGGTGTGTGGGGGGAAAATGCTTCCACAACTGCATCATCAACTCTGGGTTGGAAAATACCTGCAGATTTTGGGGGTGAAGCCTGAGAAGGGTGGGGTTTGGGGAGGGGAGGGACCTCAGCAGGATAAAATGCCATGGAATCCACCCTCCAAAGCAGCCTATTAAACTGATCTTAGTTGTCTGGAGATCAACTGCACCTGGAGGATGGCAACCTTATCACACAATCATTCACCTTCTGGGTTTTCCACTGGCTCTGCATTTTCTCAACCCAGTACTGAATACATTCTTTCCTGAAAGAGTCCACAGCTGGTGGGATTCCCCCTTCTCATGTTCACCATTCCCCACCCCCAGAACTAGCAGGCTTTTTGCTAGTGCCTTTTAAAGAATCAGTAGGAGGTATACAGTGTTGTGCTATAGGGATATAACAACTACTGCATTTTTAAACAAATGTAAAACCACTCCTGCAGCAAAGTGGGGGAGGGAGAGAGAGAATTCCAAGCATTAGAGTTTAGGAGAAAATATCCTCCTACAGAGGCTGCAAGCTGCTGCAAATGGCTTGCAGCAGCAAGAGCACAATGGGGAGTTAAACCTTGCATGAGAAACCTTCAACTTGACTACTCCAAGATCAATCCCAGCAAGACCAATGTCACTTACTCTCTAGTACTCACACTTTAGGATGGCAGATTCCATGCCTAATGGAATGACTACGTTCTTTCAGTCACATTCCTCAGCCTCCTTCAACACAGTGAAATCAAGGTGCCCCACATCATTTTTTCAATTTTAAAATGTTATTTCACAAGTGTGATGGAACAGGGCCTTCTCCAGAGTGGCACCTCTGATGCAGAACTCTCAACATCTATTTGCTGGACACCACTATATTGAGTTTTTTGTTAACTCAGGGCTTTGGGCTGTATCATCTTGTCTTGTTGTATGTTTCATTTGGGCTGGCAATAAATCATGCTGTTAGCTAGCCTGTCTACCACATTAATTACTGATTCTATACAGAAACCACCTCAGAAGCCTTTGAGAGGAGTATAATTTAAAAAAAAATTAAACTCAACTGTTTGTGAAGCACAGAGAACCAGCTGTGATCCAGGAGTTTCAAAGTTCACTGCAGTCAAGAAGTCACTAGGTGATCTTGCTTCTTTAGAAAATTTCCAGCCTCCCTCTCCATAAAACCTTGCAGAAAGCAGTTAACAGCAAAAATAAATGAATGAATAAGAACATAACCCACTTAGTCCCTTCATCCATGCAATGCTGATCCTGTGAATTTAGGGGGAAGTATGTGTGAATTTCCTGCATTCTACAGAGAGGTTGGACCAGATGACCCTAGGGGATATCTTCTGACTCTTATGATTCTATGAATATAGGGATAGTCATTCAGTCTTGTTCAGCATTACGACCTCACAGGGCTGTTGTGGAGATATAATGAAGGAAAACCACAGACACCCCTAAAGGGTAGATAGGATATAAATGGAATATCCCTAAAAAGCAGATAGGGAATAAATGCACTAGACAAGGGGGCCTATGGAGCAGTGACAGCACAGCTGCTTTTGCAGCAGAAGGTCCGAGATTTAAGCTTACAAGGATCAGATAACAGGTGAAATAACTGCTGGCCTTCCTTGCAGGGCTGCTGTAAAGATGCCAACAAAGCCAACCTAGGTAAAGCATTATGCATTCCAAATGCCCCCAAATAACCAACGACTGTTTTACTGCAAAGGAACTTCAAGAACAGAATGGAGAAATTGCTGAGTTACAAATTATTATGAAATTTGGAACAAACACCTCCCCAGGACTGATTAGGGATATTGGGGTTTTTTTTCTCTCATTACATATGCTAAACCAGGGGTGGCCAAACTTGCTTAATGTAAGAGCCACACAGAATAAACTTCAGATGTTTGAGAGCCACAAGACAAGGGAGGGAGGGAAATAGATGAGGGAGGGGAAAGTGGAAAGAAAGCAACTTTAACTTTAAATGCATTCTCCAAGTTGCTAGCAGGCTTGGCGAAGTGATCTAAAAAGAGAAACACCTTCTCCAATCTGGCCAACAGGGCAGTGGGGGCTTCAAAAGCCACACAGTATGTGTGAAAGAGCCACATCCAGCTCCTGAAGCAGTTTGGCCACCCCTGTGCTAAACCCACTCTCACCGAATATAGCTATACATCCACAGTATTACAATGTATTTCTCTTTTAGAATAGTGTATCAGAATAATTTTTTTGTATTGACATACTCAAACAAGGGATATTGGCTGTTTTTATTGCTATTCAGACCAAATGGCTTTCCAATTTATTCCACTATTCCACCATTGAATCCTAACTTTGAATCAGTTTACACTCTTAACCCACCAAGGGAGGGACGGTGGCTCAGTGGTAGAGCATCTGCTTGGGAAGCAGAAGGTCCCAGGTTCAATCCCCGAAAAAAGGGTCCAGGCAAATAGGTGTGAAAAACCTCAACTTGAGACCCTGGAGAGCCGCTGCCAGTCTGAGAAGACAATACTGACTTTGATGGACTGAGGGTCTGATTCAGTATAAGGCAGCTTCATACGTTCATAACTACATGTATTTCAGCCCACTGTACCCTATCCCCTCGTCTGAAGAAGTGTGCCTGCACACGAAAGCTTACATTCTGAATAAAACGTGCTATCCAGACCAAAGGTTTGCTCAATTTGTTAATTCTACTATTCTGACATTGGATCTTAAATTTGTACCATTTTGCATTCTAAGTCACTGCCTACCAGGCCAGCTATATGTAGCTCTGCTCACCTGTACCTGATTCCTCGTCTGATGAAGTGTGCTTGGAGCATACGAAAGCTTACGTTCTGAATAAAACTCGGTTGGTTTTAAACGTCACTTGACTCCTGCTTTGTTTTACGATTAGTATTGTTAGCATTCATAGAAAAGAGAGGGGGGAACCTACCCCCTTTAAAAGGTAACAAAATCTCCCCCCCTTCGAGGCCTGGAAAAGGCCACACGCAGATCTTACAGACAGAGCTGAGCCCTTTGTATTTTATTTTATTTGGCAACCAATTAAAAGCAACAGAAGAACAACGCCCCGCCCGGCCTGCCGACGACTCAGCCCTGGCAAAGCAACACACCCGGATGGGGGAGGGGAAGAGCGAGGGAAAAAGAGAGAGAGAGAAACCGCAGCAACGAGCAACCCCTCCACGAGTTGCCCGGCAACAGACAGCCCCGCCCCCTCCCCTCACGAGCCCTGGCGCCTCATCGCTCGTTGACTTACCGACTCGGCTCGCAGTGAAAACCGACCGCCGAACTCTTCCTCCCCTTATATATACACAAAGCCTTGTGAGGGAAGGAAGGAGCCGCGCTGAAGTCCCGCCTCTTGAAACGGAAATTTCCGCCCTTTCCATTGGCGGCTGAGGGCTGCCCTCTAACGAGAGTGGGACGGAAAGAAAAAGGGGGGGGGGGGAAACCGCCCAAGTGTTCGCAGCGCATGCGCGGGGGAAGCCGAAGGGCGGGGGTGAGGTTCGTAACGGCCGCTCTTTGTTCCCTCAGGAGGGGGGGAAATTCTGTGTAATATCCTCTCGGCGGTTGTAGTCCTGTGTGTAATATCCTCTCGAGTTAGCAGAAGTCGGTTGGCCGTCATGGCCCGACGTCTGGCTTAAGCGGATAGGTTTCCTCACCCAGCTACCCACCCCTTCTCGGATTTTGGTTTTGACGTTGGGCTTGCGGCTTCGCTTGTTTCCTTTCAGAGGGGCTCTTTCGCCACCCCCCCCCCTTCTCTGCTTTTGTCCAGTCCAGATAACCGGGGTGGGAGGGGGGACGCGGAGATCCGTGTCGTGGAGGGGGGGGAGCCTTTGGCGTCCGCGTCTTCTGATTCCGACTTCATTTCAAAATGCATGTCTTTCCATCTCCTCCCCCGCTTTCGTAGCCAGCCAAGGCTTGGCTCTGGTTTTGTTCTCTGTGTCAAAGCTTTCGACATTTTGATTATGGACCGTTTCTTTTTGAGTGCTCTCCCTCTTACCTTGTGTACCTTTTTATGATGAGGATAGATTTAGGTGGGTGGCCGTGTTAGTCTGAAGCAGGAGCACAAAGTTTTGACCCTTGAAAAGGCTTAACTGGACTTGAAGTTTGTTTTGTGTGCCTTTCTCACGGGGACGCAGTGTGGGATCATAAAAGCGTAAGTAAGTGCAGTCAATAGAATAAGTTCACACTTTTAATATTTCAGTTTAAGTTTTAAAATGCAATCCGATTACTCCCAATCACCCCCCCCCCCGTTTCCCAGGTGAGATGAGGGTGCCGGAGACTGTACAGTTTGCTGCCTTGTCATACATCCACTTCCTAAAAGAGTTCAATAACAGCCGTTCCCTTATAGGAATGGGCTCCCAGCTTTATAGGACAATCTTGTGCAAAATTATGGCAGCCTGTCCCTGTTGGTTTCAGCAGCTGCTTAGGATTGGCACGTCAGGTACTTTGAGAGGAGGTTTGCTGCTCTCCAGACCCCAGCTGCAGCTATATTTGCTGCAAGTTGATCAGATTTGTAAAAGTTTGATTCATATTCTTACTGTTGGATTTCTTTCAGGAAAGGTCTTGACTCTGTAGCAAAGGAGGAGCAAAACTGGCACAATTCATCCTCACTGTGCATACAAGGCAGAAGTTAAGATGTGGAGCTAAGCATATGAGCCCCACAGTTATCTCACTTGATAGGGAAAGATGGTTTATTCTGGGTTGTTGCAGTTTTCATTTATGGATGTAGGCCTTTTCTGGCTGTCCTGATGACCTAGGGTGGGAATGGATTTATTATTTCTTGGCTGAAAAAAACTAAACTGTACAGCCACATGCACAAACCATAGAAGGCTTTTATTAGGAACACATGGCTTGACTTGGTTAGGGGAAGAGTATGTGTAAGTATATTAACAGTAACTGAATGCACACACCACAAGTGTTCAGTACCTGAGACATTTATTCATGCACATAATTGGCAGAAATTCTGTATTACATCCCTGTTATAGAAAAGTAGGGGGGTGCAGCTAATTGTTAAGAGATACCGATTTTCAGTAAGGCTTTCCAGTAAATTCATGGCAAAGATTCCAAGTGGATGAGATGTTTCCCTTCTGGGAAATTCCCAGTGAATGCAAAATGTTTTTTGTTTTTTTTTAAAGAAAGAAAGAAAAGTAACTGTTACTGAGTACAGAATGAAAAAAAATTATCATAGTACAATAATAATGGACAGTGTTCTGGAATTCACTTGAGCTGGCATACAGAAAATTTTTCTCCCTTTTGAGTTGGTTTAGATTACTCATGTTCCTCCTTCAATAGCATATAAACTCTCAACAAGATAATATATTCATTTTTAAAAAAATTAAACGTGGAAGACTAGTATATAAAGTTGCCTGGGAAGAATGCTAGGTACTTTTTGTCTAGGGGAAACCCAGCAGCACCATTTCCCCTTCATATGACCCTTTCTCATGAAGGGGAATTCCAGTCCTCTGAATGATTTCCTGTGTGCCAAACCAGCTGGCAGACAGCTTGATTAAAAAAAAAAAATAGGCTCAGTGCCATGTGAACCTTGGAGAGTGAGCAGTAAGCTGTAATTCTGCCATGAGCTTCTTTTAGTACAGTCTTATCAGAGACCTTTCCATTTTAACATATCAGTTATGTTTCTTATCTGGCAGCATGTATTTTACCACATGATAGTAAAAAGCATACTTAAGCTCTATCAAGCTGCTTGGTCCATATGTGAATATTACTAGCGCAGAATGGAAATCAAATTTGTATTCTAATTAATGGAGATTTTAAATTTGCATAATAGGTGTGTTTAAACTTTACTCATGGAAAAATACCCAAGAATTAGAGGCCTTCAAGGCTTCATATATAGACAATCAAATGGAAAATTTTAAGAGCAATGGTAATTTTTTTTTTCTTACTCATGGGTCAGAATCAACCTTGACTGGAATTAACCAGGCTATACTATGAAAGTATGACATCACCAGGGCCTATGCCATTAATCATCAGATCTTACCCCATGAGTTTCAGGGTTTGGGATGCTGTGGATTTGGTAGCGCTTAGGGCACAAGCAAATGAAATGAAGATCAGCATCTCTGTGCTGCAGCTAGACTGCAAATTGCAGCCTTAGTTTGCCACAGGGTTTTGACACAAAGGAAGAGAGGATTTAACCCTCCAGCCTCCACTCACTTTCACCGTGTTCACCATTTTGTTTCCCGTCTTATCAGTTAAACAGGAAAAATACCCTGGATGTTTGCACCCCTTGGCTGCTTGTGCAAGAATTGCTGCTCTCTCTTGTGCTGTTTCATGTGCACCAGGTACCCTGACAGCACTGCACTGGCCCCTGCTCAGAGCTGTAACCAGTAGTATGGAATCCAGCAATGCCTGTTGAGTTATCAGACTGTTTAGTCTTCCTCTTATCTACTGTGTTCAGCTTTTCCTAACATTGTTTTTTTCCAGTAATTCTTGTCTTATGATGTGGCTAGAGTACAACAGGCTCAGTTAATCATTTTTGCTTCTAGGGAGAATTTAGACTTGATTTGATCTAGAACACACTTATTTGTCTCTTTGGTAGTCCATGGTACCATCAGACTTTCCTCCGGCACTACATTAAAAATGAATCAATTTCCTTCCTTTCAGCTTTCTTCATTGTCCAGCTTTCACATCCATCCATAGTAATGGGGAATAGAATTAATTATCTTAGCCCCAATGGCCCTTCTTTTTATGGATCTTGTCTCCTTTCCATGCCTCTATGTCCTTCTGATTTCTTGGTTGCAGTCTCCCTTTTGGTTGATGAGTCAGTCAAAAAATAGAAAATCTTTAATGATTTCCATTTCTACATTGTTCACTTCAAAATTCTGTAATTCCTAGATTGTCATTACTTTTTATGATGTTCCACTGTAATCCTACTTTAGCACTTTAACCATCAGTAGTAGTTTCAGATGTTCACTATTTTCTGGCAGTAATATGATGTCAACTGCATATCTCAAACTTAATGTTCTCCCTAAGAGGCGGAGGACATCTTGGGTGTTTCCCACCGTCCAATCAGGGAGGCAGGAATCTAAAATCTTCCTCTTCCTGTGGTTGTGGGAACCACCCTCTTGCTCAGTTCATTTCCTGCCTCGACAGGGAGAGCAAGTTTCCAGGATAGGCTCCTATCCCTTTTTTTCCTTATTCTTACTCTTAACTTACAAAAAAAAATTTACCTTCCTCTTCTTCTTCTTATATTTAATCCTCCTTGCCTCTTCTACCTTCATTTCACCTCTCTCGCCTATTTTTTCCCTTTACCTCAACTCTGAGGGAAGGGAGCGCTGAACAGGCTGAGGCCCCTTTAAGGGACAGCCGCGGCGCGAAGAAAAGGCGGGATGCAACGCCGTCCCATGGACGACTTTATGGATGACCCTGACTCAGATGCCTGGCACGGGGCTGAAGAACGGGGATCCTCCGGAGCCGGCATGACCCGCGGGCTTGCGGCGGCTACCGGCAACATGCCCTGTAGGGGCGGGCCGCCGGCGAGCGGCAGAAAGCGGTGCTGGTCGTCTTCGGCCACAGAAGAAGCGCGCGCTGCGTTCTCTTCCCCCGTCGGCCATTTTGAGGCGCGAAAAACAGTGCGAAGCGGGCCCGGGCAGCGGCAGCCCTTTGCTGAGCAGCAAGAGTTTCCAGAGGCCAACCTCCAGCCGGGAGACTTCGACCACGGCCTCCAAGAGAACGCACAGACATCTCAGCCCCTGGTGGGGCAAGGTAACGTACCCTCAATGGGAACTTCTTCTTTTACCTTTGATTTTTTAGAATGCATTAAGCTGACGGTAGACAGTGCAGTCAGAGCTGCAACTCATAAAAGACCTTATGCTGCGAGCTCTGTCTCTTCTTCCAGGTCTCCCTCCCCAAAGAGGTCCAAAAGTCGTACTTGGCTCACCAAGGCACAGAAAA
The DNA here is from genome assembly GCF_032191835.1 of Heteronotia binoei. Classification (NCBI taxonomy): domain Eukaryota; kingdom Metazoa; phylum Chordata; class Lepidosauria; order Squamata; family Gekkonidae; genus Heteronotia; species Heteronotia binoei. The sequence goes on from NC_083225.1 coordinate 171,207,120, forward strand.
AGACCCTAGCAAGTGAATGTGCAGGGAGAGTGGGATCACCTGAAGTGGATCACTCAGAGGATTCTGAGAGGGAGGACCGGGAGGAGGGCGAGTTTATTTCAGATGAAGAAATAGAGTGCAATGCAGACCCAGAGCCTTCCTTAAGATTTTTTAAAGCAGAGGAGTATCAACCACTCCTAGCCAAAGTACTGGCAGCCTTAGACCTCTACGAATCACCTGAAGAGCAAGAGGCTAGTTGTCCCCTAGCAAATCCTAAGAACAAACCTAAGGGGAACACAGAGTTCTTCCCTCGGTACCGTTCCACAGATAAGGTTTTTCCTTTCCCTGAGTTTTTTGAACACCAGTTGAAGGTGGAGTGGGCTAAACCCAATTCTAATCGCCAGGTGCCAGGTTTCCTTAAAAATTGTATGCATTGCCTTCTTTTGCCAATGACATGCTGCAGGTACCGCTGGTTGATGCGCCAGTGTCGGCCCTACAGTCACAAGGACTCCTGTCTGAGGACGGGCATGAATCGGTTCGAGACAGCTGGGACAGAAAGATCGACCTAGCTCTGAAAAGAAACCATGAGGCCACGGCCTTGGCAATTAAGGCAGCGGCTACAAACTCTATCGTGTCTCGTGCAGCAATCGTTTGGGTTCGACGGTTAACCCAACTACTTCCCAACACAGACAGGAGGATCCTCGAGGGCACCAACAGACTTCTGAGAGCGGCCGAGTTTTCTGCGGATGCTTCTTTGGATACTCTTACCTTTGCCGCTAGAGCAATGGCGTCATCGGCAGTAGCGAGAAGGGGGCTGTGGCTTCGGGCCTGGCCGGCGGACATTCATTCCAAATCAATAGTGTCTTCCTATCCCTTCCAGGGTGAGAAGCTGTTTGGAGACGCTCTGGACAAGATACTCGTGGAGACGCGTGATAAGAAGAAGGCTATGCCTAAGTACCTCAGGCGTCCAGACAGGAAGGGCTTCCGATCCAGCTCCTTTTGAGCTTCAACCGACAACAAGCCAAAACAGGACTTTCGGAAGTCACCCTGGGGGCAGCCCAGACAGGGGTTTCGCAAGAACTTCGGTAACCAGAGGTTCCAGAGGCACCAGTCCGACAGATCGGATAAGCCAGAGAGGGACTCTAAGCCCAATAAAGCCTGACTGGACTTCCATTCCCGTTGGGGGTCGCCTTCTTCATTTCCATCAGATCTGGGCGACTTCACAAGCCGACTCTTGGGCCTTAGAAATTGTCTCCCAGGGATACGCCATAGAGTTTCGAAGAACCCCCCCAAATCGCTTTCTTGTATCCCCTCTTCGTTCAGACCCAACCAGGAGAGACATCACTTTCAAGGCAATTCATCACCTATTGGAGTGCGCAGCGATAGAACCAGTACCACAGAATCAGAGATGTTAAGGTGTCTATTCAATTTTTTTTACGGTTCCCAAGTAGAACGGGGACTGGAGAGCAATCCTGGATTTGAAATTTCTGAACAGGGCCATCAAACTCCGTCACTTTCGTATGGAGTCCCTCAAATCCATAACGGAAGCTCTCCATCATCAGGACTACATGACATCCCTAGACTTGACAGAAGCATATCTGCACATACCGATTCTTCTGGCACATCGCAAGTTTCTTCGTTTCTGCGTGAACGGGTCGCACTTCCAATTCAGGGCTCTACCATTCGGCCTGGCAACAGCACCCAGGGTGTTCACCAAAGTACTGGTGAACATAATAGCTCTTCTCCGACAACAGGGGATACATGTACACCCGTATCTCAACGACCCGTTGATAAGGGCATCTCCATGGGGAGCGCCCTACAAGATGTACAACACACCATCAATTGTCTGCAACAACACGGGTTTATAGTCAACCTCTCCAAGAGTCACTTGCGCCTGACCCAGAGGCTGGAACATCTGGGCATGGTCATAGACACGAACCGGAACGCCCTCTTCCTACCAGAGGACAAGGTGCTGAGAACCAAGACTATGGTAAATCAGGTGATCAAGGAAAGATCATCATCCCTCCAATCCCTGGCAAGACTCATGGGTCTGTTGGTCTCGAATCTCGAGGCGGTCCAGTGGGGGCGATTCCATACCAACCCATTGCAGATGTTTTTACAACCTTACCAGCTCCAGATTATGGAAAAGCGTACCCTGTCTCTGACAGTACCTCTAGAAGTGAAGAAGAGCCTAAGATGGTGGACAATAGATACCAACCTACGACAAGGGAGGATCTTCTATGTGGAGAAGGAGATGCAGATCTTCTCAGACGCCAGCCTTTCCGGTTGGGGGGCGACCCTCGACGAGAAGCCCACGCAGGGTCAGTGGTCCACCAGGGAAGCAAGCTCCCGATCAACCTATTGGAGCTTCGAGCCATTCGATTAGCACTACTCCACTTCCAGGACCAGATCATCGGTCAGCATGTCTTAGCCCGGACAGACAACATAGCAGCCAAAGCCTATTTGAACAACCAAGGGGGATCCAGGTCCTCAGCTCTGTACAAGGAGGCCGTGAAGTTGTTCAGCTGGGCGGAAGGCCATGTGAAGTCAGAGCAGAGCACATTCAGGGAATCTGCAACATCAAGGCGGACTGGCTCAGCAGAGAGAGCATTCAATTCGGGGAGTGGTCGCTCAACAAATTGTTGTTTCAGAGAATAGTGGATCACTTCGGTCTACCGATCCTGGACCTCTTTGCATCAGGTCAAAATCACCAGCTTCCAAGGTTCTTCACAAGATTCTTCCACAGCCAGGCGGAGTCCACAGACGCTCTAACATCCCCGTGGCCTCAAGGTCTTCTTTACGCCTTTCCTCCGATTCCTGTCATTCCAAAACTGCTCAGAAGAGTCAAGCTTCTGAGAGCCGAGATTTTGCTGGTTGCTCCCTGGTGGCCGTGACGTCCGTGGTTCTCCTCAATTCACCAGATGTCGACAACGGAACCACTTCACCTGCCTATGTGGCCAGACGCGCTGTTACAGGGACCGGTGTGGCACCCGCATCCTGACTGGCTGCAATTGACCGCGTGGAGGTTGAGAGGAGATCGTTGCTAGATCTGGGATATTCAACGGAAGTAGCTAGCACTATCTTAGCATCCAGAAAAGACTCCACCACGTATATATAACGCCTAATGGAAAGCCTTCCACAGATGGTGTCGGAGAAAGGGGGTGGACCCTTTACAGCCTTCTATTCCAAAGATCTTGCAATTTCTCCAGGATGGTTTACGCACAGGCCTTAAACCGGCCACACTTAGACGTCAGCTGGCAGCACTTTCATCAGTGCTTCACCAAGTGGAGGGGTACAAGTTGTCAGCTCACCCTCATATTCGCCGTTTCCTAAGAGGAGCCTCACTAACGTCTCCCCCTCAGTCTCATCGTTTTCCTACGTGGCGACTAAATCCAGTGCTGTCAGCCTTAACCAACCCCCCATTCGAGCCTTTAATGTCAGTTCCTTTGAGGATGCTGCGTATGAGGGTTATCTTTCTGGTGGCAATAACATTGGCCAGAAGGGTTTCCGAACTCGGGGCTCTATCCGTCAAGCGGGAGCTATGTGTATTTCACAAAGATAAGGTGGTCCTCTACACAGACCCTACCTTCCAGCCAAAGGTTTCCTCTAAATTTAATAAAAACCAGGAAATCAATTTACCATCGTTTTGCCCGAATCCCAAGCATCACAAGGAGAAGGTATGGCATACACTGGATGTGCGTAGAGCACTCAAGATCTATTTGGCCAGAACTGAACAGATTCGTCAGTCAGAGTCTATGTTCATCAATATAACATCGCCCAGGCTGGGCCAGAAAATGTCCAAAGCGGCAATAAGTTATGCCATCAAACAATGCATAGCAGAGGCTTATAAGGCGATGCATCTCAAAGTGCCCCCGGGGATTACCGCTCATTCAACAAGAAGCGCAGCAACCAATGCCGCACTTGAGAAGAACGCTTCGGTCGAAGAAGTTTGCAAAGCAGCCACATGGTCATCTGTCTCCACATTTGTCAGGCATTCAAGATCAACACTTACGCCTCTGCGGACGCAGCCTTTGGCAGACGGATATTGCAGCACGTGCTGCCCGAATAGGGCGATCCCTCCCTGACTAACACTGCTCTGGGAGCACCCAAGATGTCCTCCGCCTCTTAGGGAGAACGACCCTTGGCACTTACCGTGAGGGGTCCTTCTCCTAAGAGGATAGGAGGACATCTTGCCCTCCCGTCTATTGCCCTATCTATGAAATACTATCTATGAAATACTATCTTTCCTTCTCTCTATTATATAGCTGAAAGTTTACAAGGCTTTTTAGGTCAAGTACTATGACCTGCCTTTTCCTCTTCATACCAGTTGTTTTTACACGGCAATATTTTTTGTCTTAAAGTTGCAGTTTTTTGCTGTTCTTATATAGGTTATTGGTACTGCTGCTCAGAGTCACCCAAACTGAGCAAGAGGGTGGTTCCCACAGCCACAGGAAGAGGAAGATTTTAGATTCCTGCCTCCCTGATTGGACGGTGGGAAACACCCAAGATGTCCTCCTATCCTCTTAGGAGAAGGACCCCTCACGGTAAGTGCCAAGGGTCGTTCTACCAGTTTTCACTCCCATCTTCATCTAAATCTAAACCAGCTTTCCTCATCTTATGTTTTGCATATATATTGAAGAGACTGGAGATAATATACATCCTTGTCTGATACCTTTGCTAATTGGAAATAATTCTGTTTCCCCATATTCTGTCCTAATAGTAGCCTCTTATCCAGAGTACAGGTTGCATGTCTGAAGCACCAGATGTTGTGGGATGCTCATTTCTTTTAAACCTAGTCATAGCATTTCATGATCCACATTGTGGAAAGTTTTCTGCTACAAGTCCCAGCTCAGTGAGGTAATCGAGATTGCCTCCAGCACACTACCTCCCTGACACTGCTCCTCCTTTCCAGGATCTGTGAAGTCCAGCCAATCAGATAAAACATACCTGTGAGTTCGTGTGGATTGCCTTTCTCCAAGTCTAAGGAAAAGGAATTTCCCTGTTTTTATTCAAGGTTCTAGCCCCAAAACTAGAATTTGATTCCATATTGAGCTGTTTGCCTCTCCAAAGCTGCCAGTATCTTGGAATCAGAAAAATGTTTCTGGCTTGTGAATTAATTCAGTAAGAAGAAGGAAATGCTGTACCTTTAAGGATATGGGGTGATGGGATCTGTAGGTTTTAGGTGCTGTAGGTCAAGTGGGATTATATTGTCCCCTTTAATTGGCTAATTGTGGTCCCCTCTGCAGCTCTGGGAAAGTTTTTATTGTCCTTTTCCTGTCTGTTTTACAATCCTTTGTTAAACAACTAGTGCAATGATGGCAGCCCGGAGACACTTATCTCTTTTTCCACCTCATATTCCTCATTTGTAAGAGCTATTTCAGCATGCGTTTCCCACCTTATGACGGGAACGCAGTGAGTAGCCTGTAAAATATTTGGGATTTCAATAAAATCTGTAAAAGTTCTACAAGTGTCTTTGCATGAGTTGGCCACATCTGGAAACAGCGCTTTAAAAACTGAGCTAAGCTACTGGCCCTTCAGAACAATACCCACTTTCATCTCTTCCTGCTCCTTCCCTTGGATTTACATTTTTGGATTATAGGCTGCCCAAACATATCAGACTCCTATATGAGGATCTGGGTCTTTGTCTCTAGCCTTAGATAGCCATAAGCCCTTCTCTGCATCTCAGGTGATAAATGTTGCATGGTGTTCAGTGGTTCATATACTCTTGATATTAACGCAGCAAGTTATCTTAGGAAAGTAACCGTCAACCTCATACCCTGCAGGCTGCAGATAAACCATGACAAAGAAAATGGAAGAAGGCTGAAGTTGGTTCCTTATTCGCAGATCCTTATTCATGAATTCAACCAAAAACACTGAAGAGAGTTTTAAAGCTCTGACCCCAAAATAAGGCCTAGACCCCCATATATCATACTTTTGCTGCCCTTCGAGAAGACATGTGCTGCCTCGTGGTCCAATGAGAGGTTCTCGTGCCAGCAGCTCCAAAACAAGGTGCCCCCAGAACACTTAAACAGACATACACTGGGAACAGGTTGTACCCCAAAACAATATTTGGACCACCCCAAGTGACACATCCCCATGCTTGGGACACTGTCCCCTTCAAGAAGACATGCAGTACTGCGTGGTCCAAATACTGCTTCTGGCACCACAAGCTTCTATTTGGAATGCCACCTAGAAGCCTGTATTTCAAAGGGGATTTGAATAAGGAACTCTTTTGATTGATTGCCCTCTGCACCCCAAAATACAGCATGAACCACCACATGCCATACACCCCCACATTCAGGGAACTCTGCCCTTTGAGAGGACATTTGCTGCTTCATGGTCCAATGAGCGGTTCTCATGCCAGCTGCTCCAGCACAAGGTACCCCCAGGACACTCAAAGAGGCAGACACTGGGGACAGGCTGTACCCCAAAGCAATCTTTGGACCACTCCAAGAGACCCATCCCCACGCTTGGCACAGTGTCCCCTTCAAGAGGACATGCAGTGCTGCCCGGTCCAAACACTGCTTCTGGCACCACAAGCTTCTATTTGGAGTGCTTCCAAGAGGCCTCTATTCCAAAGGAGAGCTGAATAAGGAAATATTTTGATTGATTGCCCTCTACACCCCAAAAAGCAATATGGACCACCACATGCCATACACCCCCACGTTCAGGGAACTCCACCCTTTGAGAGGACATGCTGCTTCATGGCCCAATGAGCTGTTCTTGTGCCAGCTAAAAAGCTACATCTATTGCAAATGGCTTCTCATACTGAAATGTCATAGTATGACAACGCAACTCGCTAGTTCCCATAACCTTACTTGGTCCAGACTGTTAATCATGCAAGTGTAAATTTTTTTATTGTTCTGTGTGAAACAGCTACCACTTTTACAGGTATTTATTTTATTTATTCAACATTTTGGATATCATACTGTATACATTTTGTAGCAGTGCAAATGAGTAGAGGAAAAAAACTTTTCACTTTTCTGGAAAGATTTAACTTACTGACATGTCCAGCAATAAGTTTTATCATGTGTGCTGCACAGATGTGTACTACAGTGAAGTTGTCCTCACTGTCATTAACACACACACCATAACACATTTTTAAGTATGTACTTAGGAAGTGCTACTTCGTTGAGAGCCTGTGTGACAGCATGTATTAATGCCCAACTATGGTCACATTCGATTTTTTGAGGCTTCAGATGGTTTCCAGTAACTCGAAACATATCACGTGAAAGCAATGCCAACCAGCGATGGATGAGAGGAGTGCTCTGGTCTGAGGAAAGCATCTCTGCTACAGGAATTATGCATGAGGAGTCTGAGGGTAATTTTGTGCACAAAGCATAGTATAATATTTGGTGTTAAGCTGATCGAGGTATCTTAACGACAGATCCAGTGGCATCAAGGTATAGCTCATATAAACCTGCTTTCTGAAGATCTGATAGCAGGTGAAGCTGCACATCCATGTACATGTTTAATTCAAAAGGTGAATTGGAAATCACCTGCAGGTGTGAAAGTCTTGTTTTATAAACAAAATGTTCCGCAGCATCCTGCTTCCCCTGGACATTGATGCGGTCTTAGATGACATGAGAATCTGTCCGTCCATCAAGATTCCCTTCACTTGAAATTTTTTGCAGCACCAAAGAACTCTTAATGTCTTTGTGGTTGCCAGCGATTAATGCATCAGGGCCACAACGACTGATGAGCTGAACCCTCAGTTGACTCGGCGTGTCTCCTTTAAGTTCTTTTCTCAGTGTAATTCTTTCAGGTTTACATGTGTGTCTTTTGTAAAATTGGCCAACTTCATGACTTATTTGTCTTTTTACAGTGATACTTATTTTGACAGAACTCATTTCGTTTATTGGCATATCCTTAATACTCATGTATAACATAATGCACCCATTAAATTTGCATTTTGCTTTGCCATACCAAAATGGGGAATTGCTTTTCCTTGAATTCTCCATTTTAATGCAGTTGTATATGAAAGTGAACACACAAGATTTGTTATATTACTTAATTTTTTCCTCCAAGAAAGTTGCCCAGCCAATCTGTAATCTAGGTTGTGATTTTCCCAAGTATATCTGTCTCCATTCACTTGTACACAAAGTGATGGCAAATGAAGGTAAACATGTGGCTCTAAATTCCCCACTTGCAGAAACAGGTAATTCAGTGTGCAGCATTCACTGCAAGGTGGAATTTCTGACGACCACCTCTCTATTGCTAAGAATCATTTCACTGTTTTCAGACACAAGTAACTGATTGCCATGATCAACAATTCCTTGCTGGTTTTTCTCATTGGAACTGAGCACATCTTTCTTTTCAGAAAACACAGACAAACAGTCACTGGCACTTTCATGTTATGGGAAACCACCACACTTTGAGGAGCCACAGCACTACTTGCAGCAAGATTTCATTGTGCAGCTTCAGCTGTTATTGGAGGAGACCAACCCTTGCACTCGTCATACATGACAGAAGGACATGAATCTTCAGGCTGCTGACAGTCACCATAGGTTTCCTCAGCTTGAACCATTAAAATTGTTTTGGTTCTCCGTCCCCTTCGGTCTTCACTCCAAAAATTATATAGTAAACTGCATTGCATTTGATTGAATCTAACTCACTTGCTATCCATCCCCAAATAGAAGTAGTCCTCCAATAGCCTTCCTTCTGCAGCAAACGATAGTGTTGTAGGAATGAAGTTACAATGTTGTCCTCAAAGGCAGATCGATCTTTTCTGGCTTTCCAAGATATTTCCACAAATAAATGATGATCTCACAATGATGTAAAGAGCTTACCAAATACATAAAGATGAAAATTCAGCATGCTCCTGAAATAGGTATGAAAAATCTGACCTCAAACACCCACTGTGGGTTATGTGATGTATTTGAGGACCAAAAGCATCCTATAGAAAATTGCACAATTCATATCTGGCTTAGTCTTCAGTCAACGACCAATCACATACAATAACTGTCCAGGGTACAACTCCTGCTTGCGAACCATAGGGCAATCAACTGACAACTTTTACACCTCCATTTAAACTAAGGAACTCAGAGTGACACCCAGATCTATGGTACTTCACACCTATGACATGTCTGCTGCCCACTTGGATCCACCTTTTATTGTCCCATGCAAATGTTATCCAGACCAATTGCTCTTTCAATTTGTTAATTTCACTATTTTGCAGTCAAAATAATGGCAAACTAGAACAATGTTTGGGACTTGGGTGTGGTACGTTAGCATCAAAGGTGAGGTAAAAATCCCTTGAGCCCTGATAGGTGCATCATTGTGAACTAGAGAATGAATTCAAATTTAGAGATCTCAGTTTGTTACCACAAATTGAAGCTTGGAGGATGGTCAATCCCCATTCATTGTTTTGGGGTATAGCTTGGCTTGAGTGTCTGCCTCTTTGAGTGTCCCGGGGGCCCTTGCTCTGCAGCAGCTGGCACGAGAACCACTCATTGGACCATGAAGCAGCACATGGGGGTGTATGGCATGTGGTGGTCCATATTGCTTTTTGGGGTGTAGAGGGCAAAAAATCAAGATAGTTCCTTCTTCAAATCTCCTTTGAAATACAGGCTTCTAGGTGGCACTCCAAATAGAAGCTTGTGGTGCCAGAACCAATGTTTGGACTGGGCAGTACTGCATGTATTCTTGCAGGGGACAGTGTCCTGAGCGTGGACATGTATCACTTGGGGCGGTCCAAACATTGTTTTGGGGTACAGCCTGGCCCCAGTGTCTGCCTTTTTGAGTGTCCTGGGGGTACCTTGCTCTGGAGCAGCTGTCATGAGAACCGCTCATTGGACCATGAAGCAGCACATGTCTTCCAGAAGGGCAGAGTTCCCTGAACGTGGGGGTGTATGGCATGTGGTGGCTCATGCTGTATTTTGGGGTGCAGAGGGCAATCAATCAAAAGAGTTCCTTATTCAAAATCTCCTTTGAAATGCAGGCTTCTAGGTGGCATTCCAAATAGAAGCTTGTGGTGCCAGAAGCAGTGTTTGGACCGGGCAGTACTGCATGTCTTCTTGAAGGGGACAGTGTCCCAAGCATGGGGATGTGTTTTGGGGTACAGCCTGTCCCCAGTGTCTTAAGTATTCTGGTGGCATCTTGTTTTGGAGCAAGTGGCACGAGAACTGCTCATTGGAGCATGAGGCAGCACATGTCTTCTCGAAGGGCAGAGTCCCCTGAACAAGGGGATGTATGATATATGGGGGTCCAGGCCTTATTTTGGGGTTCAGAGCTGTAAAACTCTCTTCAGTGTTCTCGGTTGAATTCACGAATAAGGAATGAATAACGAACTGCGAATAAGGAACCAACTTCCACCTCCTGAAAATGGTGCCATGTGGTGAACTTCAGTCCTTTGGGCTCAGTTGGTTGTTAACATGTAGGGAAATTTTGATCAGCGATAAACCTTTTAATGAGATGACTAAAATATTTAAATAAACTCAAAAGGAAACATTTTGTGGAATTTTAAGACAAAAGAGTTTTTCCCCAGTACATAAAATTTAGGGAAAATTCCACAGCAGATGTCAACAGAAGATTTTTATTACCAGAAGTCTGAATCTGTGTCATATTTTGTATGATCGTACTGTGCAGTCACATGGCAAAATAAAGTCTTATTTTAGCATTTTCTTATACTGTTTTGTTTTTCTTGGTACAATCAGATTTTATTTTAAAAAACCCTGTTCATGTGAGGGCAGGGCAGACAAAGGTGTTTTATGCAATCTGGGAAACAAGCAAAAAGGAACTGTACTTTGTGAATAAGTTCTAGTCAGTGGTTCCTGGTAAGAAACTACGTGTTCTTGTTAAGGTGAAATTTCCAAAATGATTATTTCCTCAACAGGCCTGTAACTGTTACCGGTTGTCAGTCTGGATTCATTTGCAAAATAGTTTTTGCTGCATTTAAGTGTGGCTTCTTACTCCGCTCGCAGTATTTAACAACAGTTTGAGTACTGAATGAGAGTAGATTTCTGGGTACTGCAATGGCCAGGAAGTTCTGATTCTTCTCATGTTTGGCGCTGCAATATTCACACTCATCCTGAAGTTGGTAGCCAATTTTTGGTAGCCAATTTTGAGGCACCTAGCTTTATTTTTGGAGGAGTTTCTGCCTGCTGTGGAAAGACAGATGAACTGACCACCACCACCCGCTTTCATCCCACTGTACATCACAGCTCAGTTGAAGATCTGGCTCATTTAGAACTAACCACAGGTTTTTAAACAACCAAATAGAACACACCTTGTTTCTTAGACGCCCAGTTCAGAGAAGAGGGTTTTTTTGGATCAAATAAACCATGGTTTGTCAATGCACAGATGAATAAGGTCACATTGAGGCTTGTTATTACTAGTTTATGCATTTCCTGGAGGCTGAGAGGATGATATGATTAGCTAGGTGCTTTCTTTCTCCTGAGCCTGGGAGCCAGGCAGATAAAGCAGATGCTAAGCCAAAGATAAAGAAGTTTCAGACTTACCTGTTATTGCTAGAGGCTTGTAGGTGTTATGCTTGGGGGTCACAGCATGTCTAATAGTTGGGTCAGCTTGACCAAGTGAGGCCAGGCTCCATTTTGTGTGTGCCAAGCCTAGCACAGAGTTTCCAAAGTACCAATATCACAAGTGCCTAGTATTATTGAGGGTTGCTTGCACTGCAGTGCAGTCTGACTATACCCTCCACAAAGCATGTGTATGGACGGGGCATGTAGATGGTATAACAGCACAATCCATTCCTTCCAACAGTTTGGTAATCTGAAATCTCAGTGCAAGTTTCCCAGCCTCAGCTCACTTCCCTAACTGCTCTAGGTCAGCCTGTGTTTAGAATAGCATCCTCTGAGACACACTTGGGTTTTGCACATCTGGATTGGTGTTGGTTTGAAATTAGCAATCTTGCATGCTGGGTCTGGGTCATTGTTGGCAAACAGGTATAATTAACAGAACATTCTTTTGAAAGTGCCATTGTTGTTCTGCACGAGATCTGCTATCCACATACCCCCCCCCCCCAATATGACACCTCTTTCTTCCTTCTTGCTGCTGCAGTCAATACCTTCTCACTATTCTAAACGGTAGAGACATTCCTGGTGCTGTAGTTCTAAGAGCTGCGCTTAAGATGCTGTACCTCTGTGGATATTGTGGCTACTGGGACTGACTTTCTAGAAACCATTATGAGTGCAGTATGCACAGGAAAGTGATAGGCTGGAAAGTGACGGCAGTAGACTAGGGATTTGGTTAGCTTTCCACCCCAATGTAAATACTTACCTGAAGGGCGGCCAACCTGAAGATTGGATGAAGGAGCATTTTATCCATCAGACCCTGCCTTAGTTCTGTGTCCTCTATTAGAATGCCTATTCTTACATAATTGAAAATGTCCCTTCTCCTGAGAAAGACATAAATGAGGTCCTAAAATATGCATGATTGGAAAGAACAGCTGTAGCAGCCTGATGCAGAATGCAGAAGACTTAACAGATGTTTTAGAATCTCAACTTCCATTATTAAACTATACATACTTGTATATACCACTTGCATATTTTGTTATACTTTAACGGGAAAATTAAGTAAACTGCAGTGTGTATGCAATCGAATAGCAGGCCATATTCCATGTGAGGCTTGCCCTTTGCTATACTGGCTCACCCACCCTCTGCTTCCTGGATGGCTTTGAGCTAGCCTTCCTGCCAGCCTCAGAATAGGAACTTCCTCAGAATAGAAGAGCCAGTTTGGTGTAGTGGTTAAGTGTAGAGACTCTTATCTGGGAGAACCGGGTTTGATTCCCCACTCCTCCACTTGCACCTGCTGGAATGGCCTTGGGTCAGCCATAGCTCTGGCAGAGGTTGTCCTTGAAAGGGCAGCTGCTGTGAGAGCCCTCTCCAGCCCCACCCACCTCACAGGGTGTCTGTTGTGGGGGAGGAAGGTAGAGGAGATTGTGAGCCGCTCTGAGACTCTTCGGAGTGGAGGGCGGGATATAAATCCAATATCATCTTTTTCTTTTCCCCAAATGATCACTTTTGTCCTTCCTTTGGGCAATCTCAAACAACTCCTCACCCAAAATAATGCAACATCTGTTTTGAACATGGACACTGGTTCCAGAGCTTGCAATAAACCCAAATGCCAACTTTGCTGCCACATACACCTAGACAACACAATCACTGGACCTAACTATCAACTACACCATCTTGGACTCATTCACTTGCTCATCTTCTAGCATTGTATGCGCCATTAAGTGCCAATAATGCCCTTCAGTTCTCTACATAGGACAAACAGGTCAAACCCTATGCCAAAGAATAAAGACACAAATCTGATATCAGGAAGCACAAACCAAAAAACCTGTAGGAGGACACTTCAACCTTCCAGACATTCAATGGGTGACCTCAAAGTAGCTGTTTTATTGCAAAGGAACTTCAAGAAAGGAATGGAAAAGGAAATTGCTGAATTAGAAATTATTACGCTTGGAACAATCCCCTCTGCAGGACTCAACAGGGATATTGGTTTTCTATCTCACTACATATATGTCAGGGGTGGCCAATGGTAGCTCTCCAGATGTTTTTGCCTACAACTCCCATCAGCCTCAGCCATTTGCCATGCTGGCTGGGGCTGATGGGAGTTGTAGGCAAAAAACATCTGGAGAGCTACCGTTGGCCACCCCTGACATGTTAAATCCACTCAGTCCTTACATCTGTATTCTCACCAAGGAGGGCTACACATCCTCTTTATTTTAGTGTATTTCTTTTTTGGAATAGTAGAATGGTGATAGTAATGTAATGCAATTAATCAGAATAGTATATTGGAATGGTACAGAAGAGACATGACACAACACCACAAATCACTCCATCTCAAGGGAAAAGATACCATCAGTTACCTCCACGCTAGAGAGGAGACAGATGGAGCATGACAACAGGGTCAGATGGTTGCTCTTAACACTCCGTAATTAATGCATCTCCCGGAATTGAATCTTAACAATAACGACCTTGTAAACTTAGCTTGTTATTCCTGTTTGCATCTGTTAAAACATTTCATTTTACTGTATGTTCACATATTAATTTGCTTTTCAATCTCTGCCTTATATGTATGGACTCGTAAGTCTCATTCTTTCTGACGAAATGTGTGCGCACACGAAAGCTCACACCCTGAAGAAAACTTTGTTGGTCTTATAGGTGCCACTGGACTCTAACTTTGTTCTCTTGCTTCAAACCAACTCAGCTACCCACCTGAATCTTCCTTTGACCCTGTGAGCTCTGTTGGAAGAGAAGAACCAGATGCTGTCTCTTAGCCTCAGCCTCCAAAGGGTGATTACAAGAGAGTCAGGCAGGGAAACTGCGGGTTTCCTTCCTGTTTATCCTTCTGCCTTTGTCCCTTTGATGTGCAGACTGACAATTCAGCCTTCTTTACATAACTTCTGTCTCACACATGGAGAAGGAGATACGTTCTGCACCTTTGCACAGTGGATGCAACTTCCCTCTGCATCCATCCAGGTAGTTAGAATAGTTAGATCCTGACTGTTTCCTTTACTATCTAGAATAGAGTTCTCTAAATAACTCTTATTAGTTTGAAACTGTCTAGCAGCTTTGTGTAATTCTGTAGCTGACCAGCACACTCTGAACAGAGAAGTTATGTTGCATTTAGCCTTAAGTGCACTCTGCAGAAGTAAGCTACAATCTACTAGTTTACCATACCAATGGACCAATCTATCATGCTCCACCAGGTTTTTCCTCCCTAGCCTGACTTGGAATCATCCCTTATATACTACCCTTGGTCCAACCCCCTTGCCCTGATTAAGGTTTGGCACACCTCTTCCTGGAAGTGATATAAGTATCCATTCAGGAGTGTCTTTTGCGCTCCTTCCTGGGCGCAAAAGAGCCAGTTTGGTGTAGTGGTTAAGTATGCAGACTCTTATCTGGGAGAACTGAGTTTGATCCCCCACTCCACTTGCACCTACTGGCATGGCCTTGGGTCAGCCATAGCTCTGGTAGAGGTTGTCCTTGAAAGGGCAGCTGCTGTGAGAGCCCTCTCCAGCCCCACCCACCTCACAGGGTGTCTGTTGTGGGGGAGGAAGGCAAAGGAGATTGTGAGCCACTCTGAGACTCTTCGGAGTGGAGCGTGGGATATAAATCCAATATCATCTTCTTCTTTAAAGACATCCAGCCCAGCCTCCTTCCTCCATCACCTTATTACCTTGGCCCTTCCTCGCTGCTGGCCTTCACCTCTAAGGGCCATTACAGGGTTGTCCAGGTCTTTAGCCTCCTCTCTAGCAGCAATGGGGGCTACAGTTCCTGGTTCCCTGTTGCCTGCCCCTCTGGGTCAGGGCCGTCGGGGCCTGGGTTATTTGCAGCTTGCCTGCAGGAGGGTGGATAAGTTGGGGAGCTTGCCACAGATGTTAATCAACATAATTTGGGGTAGCCAGGGGATTTTTTTAAACCAGATTTTTCAAGGGGTCTTGAAAATGGGTTTGGTGATTAATCTCTGCAAGTTGAAAAGATATATCGACCACAATCGGATAATTCAGAACACAGTGCAGTGGCATGAAAGAACATGAAAGCTCTACCTTAGTTCTCCAAATTATTTCAAGGTCAAACATAAACCACAAAAGAAAAATTCTCATTGTGCGTGTAGTCCATCCAAAATTAGATGCAGATTCATGAACTTTTCTGATTATTTTTATCACAGGTGACACTCCTACACAAATGACCCTCAGAGAGACACATTATGTATTTTAAGCAATGGCAACTTCCGCTTTCCATCTAGTAATAGGGAAGTTAACATAGGAAATTCAAAGCAGTAGCTAGATAAGACTAAGAAATTGAAATGAATCCCTTGAAATGAGCCCAAACCAATGTGCATGCATTCTCATTTTGAGTTTAGACAATAACGTAACAAACTGGACTTGGCACATTTGAATTTTACTGCTTTTGATCTAGGTCTAGGAGATTGATCTAGAACTGTCTTAAGGTTCCAGAACTGTGATTTCTGGGTAGCTATTAGCAGCTGTTGATCTTTTCCTGGTGATTGCCCATTCACTTGTGCAAGACCATTCCTTTCTCAGTTCTTTGTTTATCCCAGAGAACTGGAGAAGTGGAGAACTGTGCAGAATGAGAGACCCTCCCCCTCTTCCCAGGCACATAGAAAGGAGTCAGAGAGAGATCGGTGTTTTGCTTCATGACAATTATTTGCCAACATTCAGAAGCAGAAAAACTCCCTCTCACTGCATTACTACCGCCAAAAGAATTCAAAGTGATCGAAATGTTGACTTACTTCGCCTTTCCCCTTGAGACTTAACAAGTGGCCTCTAGTCTATTCCCCCAAAACTTACACTGAAATAAATTTTGTTGGTCTTTAAGATGCTACAAGAATCCTGTTTATTTTTGCTACAATTTATACTCCTCTTGAATTACCAGTTTCTTCTATGATTGCAAGGTATTTGAAATAGAGGGATTCTTTCCTCTCCCAGAGTCTGAAAATCCTGGTGGTGCAATGGCAGAACGACTCTCCCCTGAGCGCTTTCGAATGTAGGGAAAGTCATTCCCTCATTTTGCAACAAGCTTTGCAGCTGATTGTCATGAGTCATGTGCAAACCGGTACCCTCCACCCCATCATTTCAGCTTTCGTGGTGACAAAGAAAAGGGATTTAGAGGCTGAAAGAAAGGCGGTGCTAAATTTACGCTAGAGCAAGTATGATCTCGGTGAGTAAGTATAGAACTCAGCTGACAATAATGTCTGTATAGAGTTTACTAATTGCATAGTGGCTCCCCCACCCACAGTGATCACCAGTTAAAGGTGTGGCTGCATTGGGGGAATCTTTGGGTACTTTTTCATGTGCTCACCTGTGTACATGTCAAATAGTAGCAGTGGAGCTCTTGTGCAAGTGGAAATGTTTTGTGGGATCCAACTCACGTAATCAAAAGAAAATGATAAAATGCAAAAAATGAATTTATTTTATTTTATCAAATGAATTTATTTTATTTATTTTATTATATCCCGCCCTCCCCTAACGGGCTCATGATGAACATGTATGCAGTTTCCAGCCTCTGAGTGTCTCGGGCATTGTTAAGCATACGGTGGGACTGATGCTGGATTTAGTTCCATAAAAGAATTCTGTGTACAGTTCTTCACATTTTAAGCACATTCATGCAGATCATCCAGAAGACAGGGTATGATAAACCAGCAGCATAAGCACTAAATAAGCAGAAGCACTGGTTCAGAGAGCCAGTTTGATGTAGTGGTTAGGTGTGTGGACTCTTATCTGAGAGAACCAGGTTTGATTCCCACTCCTCCACTTGCAGCTGCTGGAATGGCCTTGGGTTAGCCATAGCTCTCACAGAGCGGTCCTTGAAAGGGCAGCTTCTGGGAGAGCTCTCTCAGCTAGGGTTGCCAAGTCCAATTCAAGAAATATCTGGGGACTTTGGGGGTGGAGCCAGGAGACTTTGAGGTTGGAGCCAGGAGACATTGGGGGCAGAGCCAGAAGCAAGGGTGTGACAAGCATAATTGAACGTCAAGGGAGTTCTGGCCATCACATCTTTTAAATCCCTTCCCTCCATAGGAAACAATGAAGGATAGGGACATCTTCTCTTGGGGCTCATAGAATTGGACCTCCTGGTCCAATCTTTTTGAAACTTGGGGGGTATTTTGGGGAGAGGCCCTGGATGCTATGTTGCAAATTTGGTGCATCTACCTAAAAAAACAGCCTCCCCAGAGCCCCAGATACCCGTGGATCAATTCTCTATTATTTCCTATGAGAATAAATCTCCTTAGGGAATAATAGTTACCTCCCCTCTCGACCCCGTGCTTTCTTTCTCTCACTCACACACACGCTTAACTGTCTCTGGTGCCTCCACAATGAGGTCTGGAAAGTACAGGGGCTATGCTGCTTTCTTTTACACACACACTCACTTGTCTGAAAGAAAGCAAAACACTGTGAAGCCTACAACCCTGTGAGGTAGGTTAAGCTGAGTGACAGGCCCAAGGTCCCCCAGGGAGCTTCCATGGCAGAGTGGGGATTTGAACCTGGGTCTCCAAGCTCCTAGTTAACTAGTAACACTCTAAGATGAGGAAGAAGATATTGGATTTATATCCAGCCCTTCACTCTGAATCTCAGAGCGGCTCACAGTCTCCTTTATCTTCCTCCTCCACAACAAACACCCTGAGAGGTAGGTGGGGTTGAGAGAGCTCTTGCAGCAGCTGCCCTTTCAAGGACAACTCTGTGAGGGATATGGCTGACCCAAGGCCATTCCAGTAGCTGCAGGTGGAGGTGGGGAATGGAAGCCAGTTCTCCCCCAAAGACCAGGACACCAGCAGCGTGGGGACATAAGAGAAGCCATGTTAGATCAGGCCAATGGCCCATCCAATCCAACACTCTGTGTCACACAGTGGCCAAAAAAAAATTATATATATTTTTATATATTTTTATCTAACCCCCTCTTGAAGGTGGCTATGCTTGTGGCCGCCACCACCTCCTGTGGCAGTGAATTCCACACGTTAATCACCCTTTGGGTGAAGAAGTACTTCCTTTTATCCGTTTTAACCTGTCTGCTCAGCAATTTCATCGAATGCCCACGAGTTCTTGTATTGTGAGAAAGGGAGAAAAGTACTTCTTTCTCTACTTTCTCCATCCCATGCATTATCTTGTAAACCTCTATCATGTCACCCGCAGTCGACGTTTCTCCGAGCTAAAGAGCCCCAAGCGTTTCAACCTTTCTTCATAGGGAAAGTGTTCCAGCTCTTTAATCATTCTAGTTGCCCTTTCTGGACTTTCTCCAATGCTATAATATCCTTTTTGAGGTGCGGCGACCAGAACTGCACACAGTAATCCAAATGAGACTGCACCATCGATTTATACAGGGGCATTATGATACTGGCTGATTTGTTTTCAATTCCCTTCCTAATAATTCCCAGCATGGCATTGGCCTTTTTTATTGCAAATGCTCACTGTCTTGACATTTTCAGTGAGTTATCTACCACGACCCCAAGATCTCTCTCTTAGTCAGTCTCTGCCAGTTCACACCCCATCAACTTGTATTTGCAGCTGGGATTCTTGGCCCCAATGCACGTTACTTTGCACTTGGCCACATTGAACCTCATCTACCACATCAACCCCCACTCACTCAGCCTCAACAGATCCCTTTGGAGTTCCTCACAATCCTCTCTGGTTCTCACCACCCTGAACAATTTAGTGTCATCCACAAACTTGGCCACTTCACTGCTCACTCCCAACTCTAAATCATTTATGAACAAGTTAAAGAGCATGGGACCCAGTACTGAGCCCTGCGGCACTCCACTGCTTACCGTCCTCCACTGCAAAGACTGCCCATATATACTCACTCTCTGCTTCCTATTAATTAGCCAGTTTTTGATCCGCAAGAGAAACTGTCCTTTTACTCCATAACTCTCGAGCTTACTAAGGAGCCTTTGATGAGGAACTTTATCAAAAGCTTTCTGGAAGTCAAGGTAAACAATATCTATCGGGTCTCTTTTGTCCACATGTTTGTTCACCCCCTCAAAGAAATGTAACAGGTTAGTGAGGCAAGATCTTCCCTTACAGAACCCATGCTGAGTCTTCCTCAATAACCCGTGTTCATCAATGTGCCTACTCATTCTGTCCTTGATAATGGTTTCTACCAACTTTCCAGGTATATTTTTTCCCCGGCTGTTGATATTTTTATTATTTCACCTTTTCTTCCATCATATTTCATCATTATACATATAAATAAAATAAATACAAAAACTTAACCTCCATATAATCACACTAGAAGAGGTTGGAAGTGGTTCGAGACTGGATTAAATTAAATTATTGATTATAATAATATAACCATACAGTAATTCATTAAATTCATCATTATCTCTATATTAAACCTGTAAATCATTCTTTTTTTTCAACCATTTATAAAATTTTTCCCATTTTTTACTTGCTTCGGATTTTGGCATCCCTTTCAACAAGTTTGACAGTATATCCATTTCTGCAGCTTGTAGTATTTTGTCTACTACCTCATCTAATTCCAGACATTTCTTTTGTCTCCAATATTTGGCAAATACAATTCTTGCCGCCGTAAGAATATAAACTGTTAAGTACTCATCCTCTTGAGGGATTTCTTTTCTAACTAAAGTTAATAACATCATCTCAGGTTTAAAATGTATGTCTATATTTAATATTGCCTTCAGAGTTTCCCAGTATTGAAGTCAGACTGACTGGCCTGTAATTCTCCGGATCTCCTCTGGAACCCTTTTTAAAGATGGGGATGACATTTGCTACCTTCCAGTCCTCAGGAACGAAGGCAGATTTCAATGAAAGATTACAGATTTTTGTTAGAAGATCCACAAGTTCAACTTTGAGTTCTTTCAGAACTCTCGGATGTATGCCATCCGGACCCGGTGACTTATTAGTTTTTAAGTTTTCTATCAGTTGTAGGACCTCCTCTTTTGTCACCTCAATCTGACTCAGGTCTTTCAACACCCCTTCCAAAATTAGTGGTTCTGGGGCGGACAAAAAGTTCTCATCTTCCACAGTGAAGATGGAGGCAAAAAATTCATTCAGCTTCTCAGCCATTTCCCTATCCTCCTTCAGTAATCCTTTTACCCCATGGTCATCCAAGGGCCCCACTGCCTCCCTACTTCTAATATATTTGAAGAAATTTTTATTGTTGGTCTTTATGTTTTTTGCAATATGCTCCTCATAGTCCCTTTTTGCCTGCCTGATCACAGTCTTGCATTTGATTTGCCACAGCCTGTGTTCCCTTTTATTAATCTCACTTGGACTGGTTTTCCACCGCTTAAAGGAGTCCTTCTTACCTTTTACAGCCTCCATTACTTTGTTTGTTAACCATGCACGTTTTTTCTTATGCCTGTTTGTGCCTTTCCTAACTTGTGGTATGTATTTTATCTGAGCTTCTAGGATTATAGTTTGAAATAGTCTCCAAGCTTCCCCAAGAGTTTTGACCGTATTTACCTTTCCTTTCAGTTTCCTCCTCACATGCCTCCTCATCTCAGAGAATTTACCCCTTTTAAAGTTAAACGTGGTTGTGGCGGTCTTTTTGGGCAACTCCCTATTTATACAAACGGTGAAATCAATAACATTATGGTCACTGCTCCCAAGCGGTGGAATCACTTTTACATCTCTCACCAAGTCTTGGGCATTACTTAGAACCAAATCCAGGATCGCCCCACCCCTGGTAGGTTCTGAGACCATCTGCTCCATAGCACAGTCATTGAGAGCATCAAGAAACTCAATCTCTTTCTCTCGACCAGAACACATATTGATCCAATCAATCTGCGGGTCGTTAAAATCACCTATTATGACACAGTTTTTACGTCTAGCTGCTATCTTTAAGCCTTCCATCATATTATAATCGTCCTCTCTCTTTTGATTTGGTGGGCGATAACAAACTCCCATAGTTAAATTTCCTTTTGGGTCCTCTATTTCAACCCAAAGCATTTCTAAAAGGGAATCTAATTCTCTGACCTCAGTCTTACTGGACAGTATATCCTTTCTGACATACAGAGCCACCCCACCCCCAACCCTTCCCTCCCTATCCTTCCGATATAACTTATATCCAGGAATCACCGTGTCCCACTGATCCTCCTCATTCCACCAAGTTTCTGAAATTCCCACAATGTCTATGTTTTCTCCCAACACTAAACATTCCAACTTACCAATTTTACTTTGAACACTTCTAGCATTTGTGTACAAACGTCTATAATTTCCAAGGCAAGCTAGGCCCACCACCTTCCTCCTGCTGCCTCGAGACTCTGGCAGGCAGTCCATTCTGTTTGTCACCATCTCAGTGGACAACTCTGATCCATTACCCAGTAGAAAAGTAATAGCTAACCCTTCATCTCTTTGAGATGAGTCCTCCCGAACCAGAGACATTTCATCTCCTGTCGGCTTCCCCCAAGATTTAGTTTAAAAACTGCTCTGCCACCTTTTTGATTTTAAGCGCCAGCAGCCTGGTTCCATCCGGGGACAAGTGGAAACCGTCTTTTTTGTACAGCTCCCGCTTGTTCCAGAAAGCATCCCAGTGCCTAACAAACTTAAACCCTTCCTCCTTACACCATCGTCTCATCCACACATTGAGACTTCTAATTTGTGCCTGTCTCTCCTGCCCTGCACGTGGAACAGGTAGCACTTCTGAGAAGGCTACCTTGGAGGTCCTGGCCTTAAGTCTCCCGCCTAGCAGCCTAAATTTTTCCTCCAGGACCTCACGACTGCATTTCCCCACATCATTGGTGCCAACATGCACCACGACCGCAGGCTCCTCCCCAGCACTGTCTATCAGCCTATCTACTACACACGTAATGTCCGCTACCTTCGCACCAGGCAGGCAAGTCACCATACGGTCAGTACGCGGTTTCGCCACCCGGCTATCTACTTGCCTAATGATCGAATCACCAACTACCAATACCCCCCCTCTCCCCCTGCTCAGGGATGGTTCCTTGGCGCGAAAGGATTCCCGCTCACCAACCGAAGAAGAGGTCCCTTCTGAGGGCGCATTCCTCTTATCCTCAGCATGGTGCCCTGTTCCCTCTTGACCCTCACGCTCTCTGGCAGCAACGGGGCTGCCACGTTCAGAGTGGGGCTCATCTAATATGCCCCCGAGAGTCTTCCCCAATTGCCTAACTGACCGTCTCTGCTTCTCCAGGGCAGTCACCTCGGCCTCAAGGGTACGAACTCATTTCCTGAGCACCAGGAGCTCCTTGCACCGAGCACACACCCAAGACTTCTGTCCTTTGGGCAGATAGTCATACATGTGACACTCAGTGCAAAACACTGGAAAGTCCCCACCCCCCTGCTGGCATTCTATCTTCATGATATATACATATTTTTAAAATATACAGTCCTCTTTAAATGCTGTTTGTTTAAGTGGCTCCCCTTCTGGAGGGTCAACTTACCTTATTGGGAGAACAAGGAAATTAGGGATCTGGGATCCTGGTCCTTACAGAGCCACTAGGCGAAGAGCCCTTTAGCTCTTGCCCTTCGGCTCGCGCCTTTGGCAAGGACGAATGCCACTCCCTGCGTAAAGGCGCAGGGCATCCCGTGCCACCCAGGGTGGGTCCCCTTGGGGATCAGTGGCTGCTTTTCACCCGCAATGGGCATGGAGGCAGAGGCTGTGAGGCTTGAAGGGCTTGTTAGCCACCTTGCGGGTGACGTCACAAAGCGCTTGAAGTCACGCCAGTTTTCCCTGCAGGGGCCTCAGCCTGACGAACACACAAACACCCACTCTCTCTTCACTTATCTCCGCAGGGGGACTGGCCTCACTTTCCTGCGCTATTCTTCTCTCACGGGTAGGGTTGCCAAGTCCAGTTTAAGAAATATCTGGGGACTTTGGGGGTGGAGCCGGGAGACTTTGGGGGTGGAGCCAGGAGACAAGTGGAGTGGAGTGGAGCCAAGATCAAGGCTGTGACAAGCATAATTGAACTCCAAAGGGAGTTCTGGCCATCACATTTAAAGGGACCAAACACCTTTTCAGTGCCTTCCTTCCATAGGAAATAATGGATAGGGGCACCTTCTTTTGGGGCTCATAGAATTGGACCCCCTAGTCCCATCGTTTTGAAACGATATTTGGAGAGAGGCACTAGATGCTGTACTGAAAATTTGGTGCCTCTACCTCAAAAAACAGCCCCCCCAGAGCCCCAGATATCAGTGGATCAATTCTCCATTATTTTCTATGGGAATAAATCTCCATAGAGAATAATAGAATTCCCAGCAGACATTTCCCTCCCCTCCCCCCACTTTCTGATGACCCTGAAGTGGGGGGAGGGCCTCCAAACTGGGGGATCCCCTGCCCCCACCTGGGGATTGGCAACCCTAGTTAGAATATCCTCATTGGCAGATCCTAGGATTCTCTGATACTCCTCCCAATTGGCCAGTTTGAACTATGCAGCCAATTGGGATGCAGATCTTTGGATCCTCTCGGTCTATTGTGTTGTGCCTCAAGCTCAGGACACAATACCCAACATATCCAGGCATGTCTTCACATACATAACAACTTCTCTCTGCCCTATCTGTTCCCGGTGTACTTCTTTGACTCTGGTAAGGCTTCCTTGCTACCTGATCTGCCCATCCAGAATGCTCTTTGAGAAGAGATCACAAGCAGCACAACTGAACTCAGACATCTAACCCAGAAAAGGCAAAAACAAAAACCAGGGCCAACACCAACATACCCATGAGGTGGGGCCACCGCTCCTTGTTTCCTACTCACTCATCTCTGATGCCTGCACTTGCACTCATTTGCTGCCTGCTTGTGAGGGCGTTACCGTCTGCACTCCCAGCTGCATGTGGCGTCTAGCGCTCTTGGAGAAGGGCATGTGGGTGGTGCCCAAAGCAGCAGTGTTCCTGGTGGCCAAGCTCCTAGTTGATCCCACCACCAATCATCGTTGGGGGAAAGGTGTGCAGGCAATATGGGCAGCTGCGATTGCAGGGGGTAGGAGAGCTGCTAGCGGGCAGGAGAATGATGCGCACGCAAGTGGTAGCATGTGGGTGGACCCCATGAGAGGCGTGCTAGTGGGCACAGGGAGGCCCTGGGACTGGCCCTTGCAAAAACATTCCTCGGTCTACTGTACAGAAAATGCAACCTCACTCCAGCGTGAGACAAAGAAAGGCACAGCAGTATTCTTTGTTGAACATCAGGCCAGAGTGCTATGCAGTGGCCAATAGGGCTGCCAAGTCCAATTCAAGAAATATCTGGGGACTTTGGGGGTGGAGCCAGGAGACATTAGGGGTGGAGCCAAGATCAAGGCTGTGACAAGCATAATTGAACTCCAAAGGGAGTTCCGGCCATCACATTTAAAGGGACAGCACACCTTTTTAAATGTCTTCCTCCCATAGGAAATCATGAAAGATAGGGGCACCTTCTTTTGGGGCTCATAGAATTGGACCCCCTGGTCCAATCTTTTTGAAATTTGGATTGTATTTTGGGGAGAGGCACTAGATGCTATACTGAAAATTAGGTGCCTCTACCCCCCAAAACAGCCCCCCCCCAGAGCCCCAGATACCCGCAGATCAATTCTCCATGATTTTCTATGGGAATAAAGCTCCATTGGGAATAACAGAGTTCCCAGCAGACATTTCCCTTCCCTCCCCCCGCTTTCTGACGACCCAGAAGCGGAGGGAGGGCCTCCAAACCGGGGGATCCCCTGCCCCCACCTGGGGATTGGCAACCCTAGTGGCCAAATGTATTGAGGAAACATTCATCCAGTTTACAATGAAATGGCCCAGCTATAATTGGTAACATTTAATGAAATCTCTACAAAATTTATTTTTATTATTATTATTATTTTTAAATGACAACAACAAATAATAATATAAAAAAGCAGTAAGCAGAATACAAATGAATAATACGACATGGGCATTAATGTTAAAAAATTCTTAGTAGTTCTCCAAGCTTTAACTAAAATTCTGTTTCCGTTATAGTTAAGCATGATTAATATGTCACTCAAAATCAATACATGAACTTAAGCGCTACAAAATTTGTGTATGTTTTTCTGTAAAGATTATGCCTCTGATCGTGATGATGTTTATTAGGCTATAAAGAGATGGCTAAAAGAGCCCTGTGGCGCAGAGCGGTAAATTGCAGTACTGCTGTCCAAGCTCTGCTCACGACCTGAGTTCGATCCCGGCGGAAGTTGGGTTCAGGTAGCTGGCTCAAGGTTGACTCAGCCTTCCATCCTTCCAAGGTTGGTAAAATGAGTACCCAGCTTGCTGGGGGTAAAGTGTAGATGACTGGGGAAGGCAAAGGCAAACCACCCTGTAAAAAGTGTGCCGTGAAAAAGCTGTGATGCGATGTCACCCCAGAGTCGGAAATGACTGGTGCTTGCACTTTACCTTTAAAGAGCTGACAGAGTTAATTCATTGTGAGTCTACATAAAACCAAGATTTAAAAAAAAATTTTAAAAAATCTTTATTAATTTCATGTACTCATTTGCTTACAATTCATTTTATTTTCCCCGTACTAGTAAGGGACGTTTCCCCAAGTCTTCCCCATTCCTTTTGAAACTTCTCAAATGCCACAAATAAGCCACTCAGTGCAGTGAATAAACTTGGTGTCTTTCAGTTTCGTTTCTCAGACATTAACTTTCAACTGCTGATGAAATGAAACTTACTCTTATGTAATCAGTTTTAGACAGACAAAGTTGGATTATGTTCCAGGCCATTTTGTCTATATTTTATTTTATTTTTGCCATGTTTTTGTTTGAACAAGAGAGTGAAACAGAAAACTGTTGCAAGGAATAAATGTTAACTGTATTTAACTAATATTGCTTTATATGGCAGGGTTTTTCTCAAAGCTTTTTGGTCAGGCTGTTACGTTATGTGGCAGTTCAAACCTTGCGCAAGGCTTTTACGTGGCGGTTGCAGTGTGGTCTAGTGGTTAGAACTGGAGAGGCTCATGTTCCAATTCCTTTTCAGCTGTGAAGCTCATTTAGGGTTGCCAACCTCCAGAAGTCAGAATTACAGCCTGACTAAAAAGAATTTATACACACACACACACACACACAGTGTGTGTGTGTGTGTGTGTGTATATAAATAAAATTTTTGGCCACTGTGTGCCACAGAGTGTTGGACTGGATGGGCCGTTGGCCTGATCCAACATTGCTTCTCTTATGTTCTTATATGGGCACAAATGCTAAAATGCAACTAAGGGTCATGTTTTGACTGCTTCTGAAATGAAGGCTCCTGATTACAAAACAAAGTGAAAAGTTGACAGTAGGAAAGAGAAAGTCACAAGATGAGAAAAATAAATGTCAATGTAAATGCATCTGGCTGGGAAATCCGAGGACACCCTGTCCTGGGATTCTGAGGGGTTTCCAGTTTTTCTCTGACCTCAGTTGCGCTATCGTCATAGCTAAACTTGTAGGAGTCCTGTTGCTGACCAGCTGGAGCCTGAAAGTCTTAAGGCTACCAGGGAAAGTCCCACCAGATGGCCCACACCACTCTAGGCAGACCCTGCAGTAAGCATCTCCTTCACCCCTGCTCAGTTGGAGGGTGGGGAAGGGTTGCCAGGTCCCCTTTAATTAAGTATTTCTATTTGTATCCTGCCCTCCCCGTAAGTGGGCTTAAATTCAGCCTTTAGCCACTGACGGGATGGGAGTACAGTTGCCAACTCCAGGTCGGAGATGTGGGGATGGAGCCTGGCGAGGGCAGGGACTTCAATGGGGTCTGATGCCACAGAGTCCATCACCCTCCAAAGTATCTGATTTCTCCAGGGGGATTGATCTCGCAGCCTGTAGATAAGCTGCAATTGTGGGGGATCCGCAGGCCCCACTTGAAGACTGGCATCGGGGGGGGGGGGCAGGGCATTCCTCCTCCTCCTGCCCTCCCACCTCCCTTTGAGGGGCAGCAGGGGCCCTTTCTAGGGCTTGTTTTACTTCCCAATCTGCGTTTGCAAAGCAAAGCAGTCCAGTTACTTCCAGTGGGAGCCTTGGTGACAGTGGAAAGTGTAGGGTTTCCAATCCCCAGGTGGTAGCAGGGGATCCCCCAGTTTGGAGGGCCTCCCCCTGCTTCAGGGTCATCAGAAAGCAGGGGGCGGGGAGGGAAATATCTGCTGGGCAATCTATTATTCCCTATGGAAACCGATTCCCATGGGTATAATGGAGAATTAATCTGCAGGTATCTGGGCTCTAGGAGAGCTGTTTTTTGTGCTAGAGGCACCAAATTTTCAGCATAGCATCTGGGTTTCAATCAAGAGCTAGTGGTTAGTTAAGGTGACTCTTCTGCATTCAACTGAACCAGTTGCACTAGTTATCTGTTCAATTTAAAAGGCAAATATATTTCCTTCCAAGTTCAATTTAAAAGGCAAATGTTAACCACCATAGGTTTGCCATCTCAGGGTTGGGAAATTCCTTTGGGGGTCGAGTTTGGGGAGGGGGATGGGATGCCATAAAGTCCACCCTCCAAAGCTACCTTTTCCTCCAGGAGGACTGACCTCCATAGTCCGGAGATCAGAGCTGCATTTCCAGGACATCACCTGCTGCCCCCTGGAGGTGGTTGCAAAAAATGTCACTGCACAATAACATCTTTCAGACATCTTTATTGCACAGGAGAGTATGGCGTGCCAGAAAGTGTTCCTGCCTGAAATTTATTCTTAAAGTGGAATGCTTGGGAAAAGCATTTTTTTTGTGAAATGAGGGATGGAGTACTGACTCGTTGGTACAAACGCTGTTTCCATGGAAGACTGAACTTTGAAAGCTGTTGAAGGAATTGCTACAGCTTACGCTTGGAACTTTGTATTGAAAATGGAGTACCTTCTATGGATGGTTGAAGTTCTGTGAATACTATAGAGACTCCTTATTCTAGTGCAGTAGTGTCAAACTTATTTGTTATGAGGGCCAGATCTGACATAAATGAGACCTTGTCGGGCCGGGCCATGTCAGGCCAGGCAATGTGCGTACTTATTTAAGATTAGTTAGCAGAGATAAAGGACAAAGACAAACACAATTAAATGTTGTTGTTGTTGTTTAAAAAAACATTAAACCATGCTTAAAACATTATCACTCGTTGCTCTTAAAGGTGTTTTCTTTGTATTTCTCCCATAGGATCCAAGGACCTGGGCAAAGGAAGCTCTGGCTCTTTCCTTCCCTCACCAGGGGACTGGGGGGGCAGGCGAGGAGCCAATAGAAGGAAGCGAGACTTTGCTCAGTGACTCTGCTGTGTGATTGAGAGAGCCTGGCAAAACAAGCTCTGCCTCTTCCACCCCTTCTTCCCAAAGGAAGAAGCCTCTACCAATGGAGAAAATAGAGATTTTGCTCTCTAGCTCCTGTGCAATTGAGCAAGCCATGCAAAGCCTGTTATGCAGAAGGAAGCAAAGGAGAGGGAGAAGGAAGCAGATGGCAGCTAGTTGCTTGAAGGCCTGATAAGAGCCCTCCGAGCACCCGATTTGGCCCACGAGCTGGATGTTTGACACCCCTGTATAGTGGAATAGCTGCATGTTCTGTTGTATATCAGTACTTATAAAATGAGGAATTTCATACTGAATGGAAAGAGGATTTTATTGAAATATTTGTTATACACTGGGCTTTCTTAATAGCAGGAACGCAGTTCCGGCTGGCTTTGGTGCCAGGGGTGTGACCTAATATGCAAATGAGTTCCTGCTGGGCTTTTTCTACAAACAAAGCCCTGGCTACACATCTTTAAGTGGCGTTTATGAGTTTTTGATTCGAGGCTGGTCTTAAACCAGTGCCACCTGGAGGTTGGCATCCCTACACCTTGTAATCTGTGACCCACATTCTTGTAGGATTGTCTACTCCCAGATGGATTCCCTGGCCAGCTAAGATCCATCCAATCAGCACTCTTGCTTGGGCTGCCTTTCCAATTAGTAAAGTTGAAGAGTTCCAGAAGGAGAGCTTTTGTAGTTGTAGGATCAGCAGCTTTGCATGGAAAGCAGGAAGGCATTCCTGTTCCAGTTGGCCTTTAATTGCATGTTGACATTCCTGCTGAGAAGTTGTCCTTTTATTTGGGCCGTTGTTGTTTAATTGTATTTTATGTAGTGTTATGGTTAGGTTTTAATTGCTATTTATGTTCCTTTATTAACTCTTATCCACGTCCTTAATAGCTTGTAAACTACCACCTTGAGTTTAGAAAAGGCAGTATGAAAATGACCAAAGCAGTACATATCAATGATAAATTAACTAAGCATTTTTGTATCCAACAGATTAAAAAAAAAAATCAACGAAGAGGTTCCAAGACCACCCCATAGATTTAAAAAGGGAAGAAAAGAGGTCAGCGCTGTATTAACGAATGCAGCACTTCTGTTGTGTCGGCGCCCTCCTGTGGCGTGAAAAGGGAAAGCTAAAAATTGCTGAATTTTTTTTTTAATTGTGAAGGATCTGTTTGGTCAGTACTACGATTCGTTCAGTAATTTCCTCCCCCCCCCCCAAAATGCAGATAATTGCCCAGCCTGTTGGGAGTCAGCCAATGGCACTGCAATATTTTCTGTGGTTCTCTCTCTCCCCCCACCCTTCTTTCAGACTCGGTTTGTGGTGGTTTGGATGGGCTATCTTTTACATTTAAAATACAGTTGCTGTGTCAGGCAGGCTCACATGGACAGCTAGAGTTCTTTTAAAGCTTCCCAGAATTACCATCCCTTTAAAATCCTTTTCTTCCAACCTAATGAGTTAGGAGGAAAGGCAGCAAAGTGTAGCTAGGGTTGCCAGCCTCCAGGTGGGGCCTGGAGATCTCCAGCTGGCAGAGATCATCTCTCCTGGAGAAAATGGCTGCTTGGAAGGGTGGACTCTATGGCACTGTACCATGCTGAGGCCCCTCCTCTCCCCAAACCCCACCCTCTCCTGGCTCCACCCCCAAAGTCTTCAGGTACTTGACACACACTTGATGGCACTTGACATACACAGTTAGTTAGTTGATGATCTCCACTGGCTGTCCTTTTTTCTAGTAACCCACAGGAATCATAGAAGTTGCATTTCCATGCTACCAATTTCTTTTTTTAAAATACTGCTTATTTGTAATTATGCTGTTACAATAACCAACGGCATTTTAAAAAACTGTTAATAGTGCTTTTAGTTTGCTATAAAATAAAAACAAGGTGCTGGTGTCCCCTCCCCCCAGTCCCTCATCAGTCATAGAGTTGCCAACTTCCAGGTGGGTGCTGGAGATCCTACAGAATTGTAATTGGTTTTCCAGACTAATTGCAGAGCCAGTTTGGTGTAGAGGTTAAGTGCATGAACTCTTATCTGGGAGAACCGGGTTTGATTCCCCACTCCTCCACTTGCACCTGCTGGAATGGCCTTGGGCCAGCCATAGTTCTGGCAGAGGTTGTCCTTGAAAAGGCAGTTGCTGTGAGTCCTCTCAGCCCCATCCAAGGTGCAGGGTGCAGGGTGTTTGTTATGGGGGAGGAAGATAAAGGAGATTGTGAGCCGCTCTGAGACTCTGAGTGGAGGGCGGAATATAAATCCAATGTATTATTATTATTATTTATTGAGAAACGGTCTGCTTTGGAAAGTGGACTGCATAGCATTTTACCCCACTTTTCCTGACTCCACCCTCTCAAATCCTCAGAAATTTCCAAAGAGAACGGGAGGGAACTGATAGGATTAAAAACAATGCTGCAATGCTCTGGTACTTTTGCAAAAACTCTATGGTAAGCACAACTTCTCCCATAGTTTTTGCCCAAATATGAGGATATTGCCCTGGCATCACTGACATGACGACATCACTTCCTCTGCAATGCCAGCAATGTGGTCTGGGCCTTCCTCTTTCTCCTGGTAAATCCAGCCACCAGCCAGCTAATTGGTGGAGGGGTGCTGGGGCCTGGTGGTGAGGGATCCCTTCACTGGCAGGGGGGGGGCACTAGCAACCAGTGTTCCCTCTAAGCTGAGTTAGCGTGAGCTAGCTCACAGATTTTTAGTCTCCAGCTCACACATTTTTTGTCTTGGAAAAATGGCCCCAGAGCCCACAACTTTAATGCCAGTAGCTCACAAAGTAGAATTTTTGCTCACAGGACTCTGCAGCTTAGAGGGAACATTGCTAGCAACCCTAGTGGAACATGAGGGAAAGTTGGTTGGTGACCATTGCAGAAGCTGAATTTCAAGAGAGATCTGAGGGAGAGGAGAAAACCAGGAGAAGTGGATAGGCAGGATATTGTAACAAACAGGAAACTTGTTTGCTAATTGGCCCTATCTGTAACTGCGATCTGTGAACACTCAACATTTACCACTACCGCCACCATTCTGTCACTGCTGCCCACTTCACTACTGCAAATTGGGTCCTTCCCACCCCCATTTTATCATCACAACAACCCCATGAGGTAGTTTAGGCTGAGGGAGGGATTGCCCTAAATTCACCCAGCGAGCACCATCGCACAGGAGCACAGGGTTTTTCAGATGTGGGTCTCCCCTGGCCTCATGCACCACCATTAACTACTGGCTCTTCCCTGCACTGTCCCTACACTGATTTTCCTGGATGTTTTCCTTTGGGGAACAATGTAGAGCACTCACGTTCTTAAGACTGTGTACAGACAATATGGATGTCCGTTCTCCTGAATCACCTCAGGAGAGGCCGCCAATCCTGTTGGGTTCTATTTCTGTGAAGCCACAGAAATTAAGTGAGGCTGTCTTGACCCACGTGCCTAAGAGGATGGTAAAAAGAGAGCAGCTGTTCCCCCTGCTTCTAAGATGACTTTTCCAGTTTATAACGAGAAATATGAAACCAAGGAGTCCCTCTCTCATAAGAAGGAAAACAAGTTTATCCACTGGGGTAATGATCAAAGCAGCCAGGGCACAGTCTCCGCTGAAGTACCAAGGAGCATCAACATTGCCAGGATCAATGACTTCAGCTTACAGCTGACATCTGGATTTTCTGGTCTGTAAAAATTCTGGGGATTTCTTTCAACTGCATCTTTTGTCGCTGATTTGAATTTTAATCTTTATATTGTTTTATAGTTTCTATCTTTTTCATGTTTGCTGATTGGCTTCATCAATGATTTCATAATTATTCTCCCCTTTTTATGTTGGGAAGAATCGTAGAGTTGGAAGGGACCTCCAGGGTCATCTAGTCCAACCCTTGCACAATGCAGGAAATTCACAAATCAAGGTAAAGGTGCAAGCACCAATCATTTCCAACTCTAGGGTGACGTCGCATCACGACATTTTCATGGCAGGCTTTTTACAGGGCAGTTAGCCATTGCCTTCTGCAGTCATCTACACTTTACCCCCAGCAAGCTGGGTACTCATTTAACCAACTTTGGAAAAAACGAGTATCTAGCTTGATACCTCCCCCTAAATTCAAAGGATCCACATTGCTGTCAGATGGTCATCTAGCCTCTGTTTAAAAACCTCCATCTCTCTGATGCCTTGGAAAGTGAGATCAGCAGTAATGCAGCAAAAAGCGACTGCATGGGGGAAATGCATGAAAAATCTGTCATGAGACCATTTGACCGCATGTCCAGAAAATAAAATAAGTTGCATCGATGTAGCCCACCTAGATTGATAACATGCATCGGCTCATGGAAGTTCCCCTGCAGCTGCTTCTCCACAGGTATCCCATCCCCCAGAATGCAGGGGGGGGGGGTTTTGGAGCTTCCACACAATGATTTGCTCCTGTGGGGGCTCCACCCACAGCCAGTCCGGGGAGAAGAGCTAAACTCAGCCTTCAAAATGGCGGAACGAAGCACCCTCTCCCCTTGAACACTTTGTTCCCAGCTTTAACAGCAGCTCAGCGGGAAAGTGGCTTGGGGTCGTGGTAGATAACTCACTGAAAATGTCAAGACAGTGTGCGTCTGCAATAAAAAAGGCCAACGCCATGCTGGGAATTATTAGGAAGGGAATTGAAAACAAATCAGCCAGTATCATAATGCCCCTGTATAAATCGATGGTGCGGTCTCATTTTGAGTACTGTGTGCAGTTCTGGTCACCGCACCTCAAAAAGGATATTATAGCATTGGAGAAAGTCCAGAGAAGGGCAACTAGAATGATTAAAGGGCTGGAGCACTTTCCCTATGAAGAAAGGTTGAAACGCTTGGGACTCTTTAGCTTGGAGAAACGTCGACTGCGGGGTGACATGATAGAGGTTTACAAGATAATGCATGGGATGGAGAAAGTAGAGAAAGAAGTACTTTTCTCCCTTTCTCACAATACAAGAACTCGTGGGCATTCGATGAAATTGCTGAGCAAAAAGGTTAAAACGGATAAAAGGAAGTACTTCTTCACCCAAAGGGTGATTAACATGTGGAATTCACTGCCACAGGAGGTGGTGGCGGCCACAAGTATAGCCACCTTCAAGAGGGGTTTAGATAAAAATATGGAGCACAGGTCCATCAGTGGCTATTAGCCACAGTGTATGTGTGTATATAAAATTTTTTGCCACTGTGTGACACAGAGTGTTGGACTTGATGGGCCGTTGGCCTGATCCAACATGGCTTCTCTTATGTTCTTATGAAAGGGGAATGCTATGCTGCAAGGGGGAGGTCAGCTCCCCTGGAAGAAAATGGCTCCTTTGGAAGGCTGACTCTCTGGCATCAGACCCCACTGAAGTCCCTCCCCTCCCCTCCCTCCCCAAACTCCACCCTCCTCAGGCTCCCCCTCCCCCTCCATCTCCAGATATTTCACAACCCAAGGCTAGCAGCAACCCTAGTTCCTGCTCACAGCTTCTTCCAAATGGGGGCATTTTGGAAACAGTTTGAATTTTTAATCCTGAATAACAGACAAAGATTTATGTAAAATGACTTGTAAATATCTTGCATTCCAGAGGAATATACACAACTTCCTGGCTGTCACTGAAAATCCCCCTTCTCCAAGTCAATGGAGTGAGAATACCTCAGTCTTGGTATCTGAGTGACTTCCTCAAGTTTCACTTTCTCCTAGAGTGCCTATAGTTGGTATGAGACAGTGCTCCATGTTTTATTGGAAAGGCAAATTTCCATTTCCAGACTTTACCCTACTTCCCTACTACTCATGGCGTAGTAGATGATGATATTGGATTTATACCCCGCCCTTCACTCTGAAATCTGAGTGGTTTACAATTTCCTATCCCTTCCATTCCATCCAACAGACACCCTATGAGGTAGGTGGGGCTGAGAGAGCTCTCCCAGAAGCTGCCCTTTCAAGGACAGCTCTGCAAGAGCTATGGCTGACCCAAGACCATTCCAGCAGCTGCAAGTGGAAGAGCTTGGCTCTTCCAGATACGAGTCCGTGCACTTAACTACTACACCAAACTGGCTCTCAACTTTCTATTATGGAATTATTTGATCAGTTTTGATCCTGCTGCCCAGTCACTTGAATAGGTGAAGTCCAACTGTTTATACTATATAAATCTTTCGTTTTACAAGTAGAGATGATTTTTCCTGGCTTCTCCTGAGAGCTGCCATCTCCCCAATCCAAGTCTTATCTCAGCATGCAAAGAAGCGACAGAGCTTCTCTCCCTCATATGAGCCTTGCCTGGCTTTGTGCTGGAATGTTGGTCATTATTATGATGTAAAATTCGTGCCACAAGTCTTGACGGTTTGGTATAAAAATATCCTGTTTTCAGTCAGCATGTCTCGGGTTACGTGTGAGCCAAATTTAAGCTTTGTTGGGAAAGATGTAGGAATGCTTCTCTTTTGGACTTTCATAGTCATCAAGATAGTATAACCAGGGGTGGCCAATGGTAGCTCTCCAGATGCTTTTTGCCTACAACTCCTATCAACCCCAGCCAGTGTGGCCAATGGCTGGGGCTGATGGGAGCTGTAAGCAAAAAACATCTGGAGAGCCACCGTTGGCCACCCCTGGCATAGCCTATATCTCTGCTTCTCTGTCTCCCTCCCTCCCTCTCTTTCTAGCTTTCTAGTTTCCTAGTTTCTGGAAAGTCTGGCAGTCACGTTATCATTTAGGAGTACATTTGGAATCCCTTTTTTCAAAGGAGAGAAATACTAAGGGGCAGGGCTTTTTTTTGTAGCAGGAACTCCTTTGCATATTAGGGCACAGACTCCTGATGTAGCCAGTCCTTCTGGAGTTTACAGTAGGCCCTGTACTAAGAGCCCTGTAAGCTCTTGGAGGATTGGGTACATCAGGGGTGGCCTAATATGCAAAGGAGTTCCTTTTACAAAAAAAGCCCTGCTAAGGAACACTCCAACCTTTACCCACCATCAATGTGTCTTGCACAGAGTCAGGGTTTTAAATGCTGTTGTCGATCCCCCAAATGGAATGGAGAAATCTGTCTTCAGGACCAACGGAGTATTATCTTGTGAATGTCTTCCTGTAGATGGAGGAGTGTGGGATGAAGGAGGGAGCAAAGAGGGGGTCTGTAGCCAAAGGGGTGCCCCTCTTGTGCAAATGGAAATGCCACTTCCTCAGAAGAACTTCTCTTGTGCAGGCGGAACGGCACCTTGGGAATCCCAGCCGTTGGCTTTCCGGGCAAACAGAGCTACCGCTGTCTGATCCTCTCAGCAGCTTCACAACCGAGTGTGTGTTCCAAGTGTAACCTTCTCGTCTCCAAGTCTCCCTTGGGAACCAGCTGATTAAAGAGAAGAGTGACCAATTGTGCTCCTCCCCAGCTGTCTCCCAGGAACAAGGAAGACAATGTAGGGGGGAGGCTGAGCACAATATTACCATTGTTAAAGCTTGCCCGACTGTGGCGGTGGCTTCTCTGGACATAAACGGCTGCCGTTTCTTTAATATTCTCTATAACAGCATGAATGATCTGAAAGATGAAAGGCCTGGAATCATGAGCTGCCGGCTCAGCAATTAAGTATCCAGAAGAATACCCAGCCACCACTGTGCCAATAGGATGCACCGGTCATCACAGAATGGGTTTGGGGCGACTGCACTAGGGATCAGCAACCGCTAGTGGCAGCAGAGGCATCACAAAAATGTGTTACCTGGCTTAGCATTGGTTAAATCAAGGGTCCCCAACCTTTTTGAGCCTGAGGGCACCTTTGGAATTCTGACACATGGCAGTGGGTGCAACCACATTATGGCTGCTGCAATAGGAAGAGCCAGTCACAAAATGGTTTGTCTAACCCATGGGTGTCAAACATGCGGTCCGAGGGCCAAATCAGGCCCCTGGAAGGCTCCCATCAGGCCCCTGAGCAACTAGCTGTCATCTGCTTCCTTCCTTATCATAGCTTACTCTGCCAGGCTTGCTCAATCGCACAGCAGAGCTACTGAGCCAAGCCTCTGTTCCTTCTATTGACTGAGAATCCTCCCATTCTTTGTCCCCTAGGGAAGGAAGGAAAGAGCCAGAGCTTCCTTTG
The DNA here is from genome assembly GCF_032191835.1 of Heteronotia binoei. Classification (NCBI taxonomy): domain Eukaryota; kingdom Metazoa; phylum Chordata; class Lepidosauria; order Squamata; family Gekkonidae; genus Heteronotia; species Heteronotia binoei. Next base: position 171,243,728 of record NC_083225.1, read on the forward strand.
CCCTGTTCCCTGGATTGCACAGGGGAGAAACAAAGAAAGCACCTTTAAGTCCAACAAGTGTTAATGTTTTGAGTATGTTTTAAGTTTTTAAAGAACCTTTAATTGCATTTGTGTCCTTTATAAAGTTTATATCTCTGCTACCTGACATTGCATTTTATAACGCACATGGCCTGGCCCGACAAGGTCTCATTTATGTCAGATCGGGTCCTCATAACGAATGAGTTTGCCACCACTGGTCTAACCCTTTTGACCAAAGATCAAGATGGCTAGCCATGTCTGTAGGAGCAGCAAGAGCAAGAGTCCAGTAGCGCCTTAAAGACTCACGGCATTTGTGAGTTTTCGTGAATCACTGCTCACTTCTTCATCCCCTGCCACAAATTTTGTTGTCTTTAAGGTGCTACTGGACTCTTGCTCTTTTCTTCTCTTTCTAACCATACACCATTCTTAAAGGAAGAGGCAGAACCCCTCTGCCTTTGTTCACTTTAATATTTGTTAAGTGGACCTTTTAAAAGTCACAGCCAGTACTTAAGGTGTGCGGGTTCCTGGTGATTTTATTTATCTAAGCACAGCCTGCTATGGTTGCTTGGGAAAAAAACCCAAAAACCTTCCCGAAGTACGTGATGCAGCATGTATTGTAGCTGGCACTGGAATTTTGGAAGGAACCTCTGCAGAACACATTGAATTTCTGTTGTGGGTAGCATATTTTGTCTGAATTTGCTTATGTAAAGTTGTCACTTTGCACCGCTTTGTTGCAGATGTTGTGAACATGACTAGGAAGAACATACAACGACCGTATCCGTTTGGACCAGAATGGCAAGTAAATTTCATGTAAGTGCTGTGCGGAGCTTCTCTTTTTTTGTAGAAAAAGCCCAGCAGGAACTCATTTGCATATTAGGCCACACCCCCTGACACCAAGCCTACCAGAACTGCGTTCCTGCTCAAAAGAAGCCCTGGTGCTATGTAATTTTGAAAATCGCTCTCTTCGTTGTGTGTTTGTTTGCTGTGATGACGGACCAGGCCTGAAAACTAAAACATGTTAAGGTCCAACAGCTGTGACCGATGTAACAACTAGTTTCAGCCAAGGTTATCCATCTGTTACTGATGTTGTTCCTCTGTTGTCATGGTTTTAGCCAGCATGTGAGGCAATAGAAAATACTGGGTTTCCAAAGGAGGAAAAAACCCTGTAGGATAACACCTGTGGACTGGGAGTGACTACCAAAGGTGCAAATCTGTTGATCTAGGTAACACTGAGGTTCAAAAAAATATTTTAAAATGTCACCCTACCAATAAAGGAATGGGAGAGCAAACAGTATGCAGCCCTGTAATTCTTGACTAAATGGGGTGGACCCAACCATTTTCCAAGTAGCATAAGGAGCCTTCCTCTAAAGGAAGAGCCACTTAACTTGGAGAAAACTTCCTTAGGTTGGAGGAATGTCTGCAACTTTGCTCAGTGGAGTGGTAGGATAGGGATAGGATCCACATCATTGCAAGACATATAGCAAACTATGGACAAAGCAGCATGAATCCAATCTTTTAAATAGGATGTTATATTTTAAATGCTGCTTTGTAATAAAACTTGGATTGCAGGAGTGCTGGAACACCCCATAGTAGGAAAATGTGATTCTGGTGCAGTTCTGCCTCAATCCATTGAAGACACTGGACAAGAAGAGGCTCCAGGACACCCCTTTTGGCAGAGGTCCTTTGTTTAGACTTATGCTGTGTTTCATGCGCATTCCTTCGAACATCCTCTTAATGATAAAATGCTGAAGGAACTTTTTTTTTTTTTTACATCTCCCTCCCCTTGCTGAGTGGGGCAAAGGGTTTGACAGGCCAGTCATTGTGACCCCCTGCTCTTATCTTTTCCCCCCTAACCTAAAAACCACAACATTTTTATCCTTTCCTTGCAGGACAGGTGCTCCAACCTTTGATCTTTTTGGCTGCCCTTTCCATACCTATTAGCTTTTGGAAGACCATTGCCTAGGACTGTGTGCAGCCTCTTAACTCTGGCAAAACCACTGCAACCTTTGGAGTCCACTTACCCACCCCTGGCTCGACTCCCGTCGTAAATAATGTCTCAAGTGCTGTCAAATCACTTCCAACTTATGGCAACCCTATGAATGAATGTTCTCCAAAATGTCCTATCATTAGCTAACCCACCCCTGGCTCAGCTCCCATCCTAAGACATGTCTGTGTGTCTCAAGTGCTGTCAAATCAGCTTATGGTAACCCTATGAATTAATGTTCTCCAAAATGTCCTATTAGCAGCTGTTCTCAGGTGCTGATTGAGTCAATCCATCTAATGTTGGGTCCAGGGGTAGAATTCTAGCAGGAGCTCCTTTGCATATTAGGCCACACACCCCTGATGTAGCCAAGCCTCCAAGAGCTTACAAGGCTCTTTTTTGTAAGCTCTAGGAGGATTGGCTACATCAGGGGGTGTGGCCTAATATGCAAAGGAGCTCCTGCTAGAATTCCACCCCTGATTGGGTCGCTCTCTTTTCCTGCTGCCTTCGACTTTTCCTAGCATTATTGTCTTTTCCAGTGTCTTGTCTTCTAAAAAATGTGCTCAAAATACAATAACCTCAGTTTAGCAATTTTAACTTCTAAGGGAGAGTCCATGGCAGGGCTTTTTTTGAGCAGGAACACAGAGGGATGCAGTTCTGGCTGGCTTGGTGTCAGGGGGTGTGGCCTAATATGCAAATAAGATTCTGCTGGGATTTTTCTACCCAAAAAAGCCCTGGTCCATGGTATCCATAAAACTTTCCTCCAAGACCACATTTCAAAGGAATTTACTTCCCTCCTATCAGCTTTCTTCACCGTCCAGCTTTCACACCAGTACATAGTAATAGGCAGGCCTTGAATTCAGCAGGAGCTCACAGGAGCACAGCTCCTGAACCTTTCTGAGGGTTTCCCCTCCTCCTCCCCACCCACCTCGTCTATTGAATAGTAGGTGCAGCTGCATAACATTCCCTGGATTAGGAGAGCGGGCAGCCAGCCAGCCGCCAGGGGCTTTGCCACACACACCCAGCAGCCCTCATTAACCCCTGAAGAAGCCCACCCCATCTCCACACAATCTCCACTTCTTATGTGATTTGGCTGGCAGGTGTCTTGCTGGCCTTTTGACTGCGGGGGGGCAACCAAGGAGAGCCCCAGGTGAGCGAGGCCTGCTTGGGCTGGCTGGATCTCTCCTTTTTTGCATCGGGTTGTTTTTGGCTGGTGGCAGGGCGGCATACACTAATGAGTTATACTAATGAGCTCCACCACCTATTTTTCTACAAAACGACCCCTGGTCATGGGAAACATTACAGCATTACAGGTAACTGGGCGTCTCTTTGAGATGCAGAAAGCAGCGTTTGACACTAAACGACAACAAAAAGTCCCCCACTCGTTGTCAAGAGAGAGAGAGAGAGCAATCTTTGCGATTTTCTTTGTTAACTGATGCCGTCCGGAAGAGCATCAGGAGAGCTGTTATCTCTCATGTCCATGGATTAAAATTGGTTTCTACTCTTCAAGCAACTAGTTTCTTGTTGATTAATATCCCACTTCAACTGACTGCCCCTTGCAGCTCCCATGCCATCTCCTCCCACCCTCAGGCAGAATCAAACAAGCAGAACTGCAGGTACTCTTGGTTAGTAAATAATTAGTAAACTGATGTATTGTGGAACAGATGTTGTAGCATAATAATTAGTCAAGCCTGCAATCCTCAAGTCTAAGACTCCGGGCTAGCCCCAGTTGTAGTTTTAGGCAGGGCTGCGTCTCAGGTGTTTTGACAACTGCAGTTTCTGTGTCAGGAAGTGGGTGAAGAATGAGGCAACCAAGAATGGAAGTGTGTGTGTCAGGAAGAGCAGCTGATTTATATGTCCTCTTCGCCCGCCTCCCCATAAATTGCTTTTCAAGTTCCCCACGCCCATTCTGCTCTTTTGCACAGTAAAGTAGACTTGTTAAGACATTAGCTTTACCATGCATGATTTACTTCGTGGAGGAGGAAGCTGTTCAAAGTTGGTCCATTTTTGTTTATATGCTACACATTTAAGGGTGTCAGAGAGACAACGGTTGTGTTTGGTGTTGGCTTGAAAGCCATGCCATTAAACATTATTGTTTGACAAGGGGGAGACTATAATATTGTGGGATCAACACATGGAGAAGAGACAAGCCAGCAGTGATCAAAGCATAGCTCTTTTATTAAGTACAGCATGGCAGTGGCCGAACTCAACTGAAGAACTGGGCCAGCTATATTCATTTCAAGGTTCCCGCGCTAGGACACCATTGGATCATTCAGACCAGCAGGGGGCCTGTGATTGGAGCAGGGATTTGGATCCTACTGCCCGTTGTTCCTGAGTCCCCAAGCTCAGTCCTACAGGCTCCAATGAACCAGGCAGGAACCTATTAATAATTAACTCATGGGCATTCGATGAAATTGCTGAGCAGACAGGTTAAAACGGATAATAGGAAGTACTTCTTCACCCAAAGGGTGATTAACATGTGGAATTCACTGCCACAGGAGGTGGTGGCGGCCACAAGCATAGCCACCTTCAAGAGGGATTTAGATAAAAATATGGAGCACAGGTCCATCAGTGGCTATTAGCCACAGTGTGTGTGTGTATGTGTGTATATATATATTTGGCCGCCGTGTGACACAGAATGTTGGACTGGATGGGCCATTGGCCTGATCTAACATGGCTTCTCTTATGTTCTTAATACGTACTATTGGTCTGCATACACAACAGAGAAAAAGAGGAATCACAGAAGGGTTCTAATTTCCCCCTCCATGCACCTTCCTGCACTATTTCCTCTTTCCTTCTTCCACTGTTGTGTACGTGACTCTGTGTTTCATGTGGGTTGCTAGTTCCTGCCTGGCTCATTGGAGCCTCTAGGACTGAGCTTGGGGACGTTGAGAAAATGGGAAGCAGGATCCAAATCTCTGTTTCCCTGGCCCAATTGCAAATGGTCCAATGATGTGCAAGCGCGGGAACTGTTATGTGTATATATTTGGCCCCGTTGGCCCAGTTCAGTAGTCTTAGTTTAACCATTGCTATGCTGTAATCGCTAATAAAGAGCTGTGATTAACCACAACCAAGTCTCCTCATGTATCGAACCTGCCATTCAACACCCACCAACTCCAAAAGCCTGTCTCCTTTCTCTGCTTCCTTTTCGCCCTGTATCCACCCACCCACTTACCTATTTTTATAGCTCCCCTCCTGTTCTTAAGCTTTTTCTCCTCCCCATTGGAAGCCTCTTCCCTTGTGCTCTTTCCCACTCCCATACCTACATTTCCTTCAGTCTCCCCTTCTGCTTCCCTGCTTCCTCTGACTTTTGACTTGGGGGGATCACCAGTGCTGTGACTGCTTAGGAACCCCCCAAATGGCAACCCCCCCCCACACATAATCTCATTCTCATGGGCATACATCTACATAATCTCATTCTCATGGGCATACATCTACAGATGTTGCTTCTACTATTTTGGAAGTGGAACTCCATGTCTAGAACTCCATGCAAGGAGCTGTCGGAGCTTTGGATTGGGCTTGGATGAGCCTACTGGCTGAGCCCTTGGATTCTTTGAAGGAAGCATAAACACCTGTTCTCTGTACCAGGAACACGAAGGAAGGAAAATCTTAGGTAGTGCGAAGCCAAATAGTTTTTATGCACAAAGAACTAATTCGGTTGTTCCTGAAAGTAATACAGAAAGTCATCCTTCTTTACTTGGGCTGGGCAACTCTCCTGTCTCCCCACCTTTTCCTCCAAATTTTCTTTCCCTCTCAGATTCTGGATTTTCTACCTTTCACTAGTCTGGGCCATGCCCTATTCTAAACCTTCCAGTCCTTCATCCCCTGCCTCCCTGGAGTTTCTGCTCTTGTCTACTGTCATGGGCCATCTTGGGACCTTCTGGCTGCCTTACCCCTTTCAGGTATCTAGGCTGTTTGGCCAATGGCAGACAGGCACTTCCCCATCAACACTGGGAATCTGAGAGCATGAGTGGTGGAACCCTTGCAAGCTAGGGTTGCCAGGTCCAATTCAAGAAATATCTGGGGACTTTGGGGGTGGAGCCAGGAGCAAGGTTGTGACAAGCATAATTGAACTGCAAAGGGAGTTCTGGCCACTACATTTAAAAGGACGGCACACCTTTTAAATGCCTTCTCTCCATTAGAAATAATGAAGGATAGGGGAACCTTCTTTGGGGGCTCATAGAATTGAAACCCCTGGTCTAATCTTTTTGAAACTTGGAGGGTGTTTTGAGAAGAGGCACCAGATGCTGTGCGGAAAATCTGGTGTCTCTACCTCAAAAAACAGCCCCCCCCCCGAGCCCCAGATGCCCACAGATAAATTCACCATTATACCCTATGGGAATTGGTCTCCTTAAGGAATAATGGAGTGCCCAGCAGGCATTCCCCCCCCCCCTTTCCAATGACTCTGAAGTGTGGGGAGGGCCTCCAAACTGGGGGATCCCCTGTCCTCACCTGGGGATTGGCAACCCTATTGCAAACAGATGTGCATGGAAGGACACACAGACAGGTGGCCAAGGACGGGGTCAATGACCGTGGTCCTGCCAGAAGCCCTGAGCTCAAACAGCTGGCCCACCTCAAGGATTGGCCCTAATACTCCTCTTCAGTGCTATTTGCCAGTTGTGCCTTTGCATGCTTTGCTGTGCTGGCCTTGCTATCTTTCAGGGCACCTCTGCTTCTGGCATGCAGTCCTCCATAGCCTCTGCTTTGGGCACAGTTGAATCATTCCATCCCTGACGATGCAGAATGCAGACCCAGGAAGCCTTGAACATAAGAGAAGCCATGTTGGATCAGGCCAATGGACCATCCAGTCCAACACTCTGTGTCACACAGTGGCAAAAAAAATTTATTTATATATACACACACACACTGTGGCTAATAGCCACTGATGGACCTCTGCTCCATATTTTCATCTAACCCCCTCTTGAAACTGTCTATGCTTGTAGCCACCGCCACCTCCTGTGGCAGTGAATTCCACACGTTAATCACCCTTTGGGTGAAGAAGTACCTTCTTTTATCCGTTCTAACCCGACTGCTCAGCAATTTCATTGAATGCCCACGAGTTCTTGTATTGTGAGAAAGGGAGAAAAGTACTTCTTTCTCTACCTGCTCCATCCCATGCATAATCTTGTAAACCTCTATCATGTCACCCCGCAGTCAACGTTTCTCCAAACTAAAGAGCCCCAAGCGTTTTAACCTTTCTTCATAGGGAAAGTGTTCCAAACCTTTAATCATTCTAGTTGCCCTTTTCTGCACTTTTTCCAATGCTATAATATCCTTTATGAGGTGCGGTGACCAGAATTGCACACAGTATTCCAAATGAGTCCGCACCATCGATTTATACAGGGGCATTATGATACTGGCTGATTTGTTTTCAGTTCCCTTCCTAATAATTCCCAGCATGGCGTTGGCCTTTGTTATTGCAATCGCACACTGTCTTGACATTTTCAGTGAGTTATCTACCACAACCCCAAGATCTCTCTCTTGGTCAGTTTCTGCCAGTTCACACCCCATCAACTTGTATTTGTAGCTGGGATTCTTGGCCCCAATGTGCATTACTTTGCAATTGGCCACACTGAACCTCATCTGCCACATTGATGCCCACTCACCCAACCTCAACAGATCCCTCTGGAGTTCCTCCCAATCCTCTCTGGTTCTCACCACCCTGAACAATTTAGTGTCATCTGCAAACTTGGCCACTTCACTGCTTACTCTCAACTCCAAATCATTTATGAACATGTTAAAGAGCATAGGACCCAGTACTGAGCCCTGCGGCACTCCACTGCTTACCGTCCTCCACTGCAAAGACTGCCCATTTATACTCACTTTCTGCTTCCTATTAATTAGCCAGTTTTTGATCCCCAAGAAGACCTGTCCTTTTACTCCATGACTCTCGAGCTTACTAAGGAGTCTTTGATGAGGAACTTTATCAAAAGCTTTCTGGAAGTCAAGGCAAACAATATCTATCGGGTCTCTTTTGTCCATATGTTTGTTCACCCCCTCAAAGAAATGTAACAGGTTAGTGAGGCAAGATCTTCCCTTACAGAACCCATGCTGAGTCTTCCTCAATAACTCATGTTCATCAATGTGCCTACTCATTCTGTCCTTGATAATGGTTTCTACCAACTTTCCTGGTATTGAAGTCAAACTGACTGTCCTGTAGTTTCCCGGATCTCCTCTGGAACCCTTTTTAAAGATGGGGGTGACATTTGCTACCTTCCAGTCCTCAGGAACGGAGGCAGATTTCAATGAAAGATTACATATTTTTGTCAGAAGATCCGCAAGTTCAACTTTGAGTTCTTTCAGAACTCTTGGATGTATGCCATCTGGACCTAGTGACTTATTAGTTTTTAATTCGTCTATCAGTTGTAGGACCTCCTCTCTAGTCACCTCGATCTGACTCAGGTCTTTCAACACCCCTTCCAATATAAGTGGTTCTGGAGCAGGCAAATACTTCTCATCTTCCACAGTGAAGACTGAGGCAAAAAAATGCACTCAGCTTGTCAGCCATTTCCCTATCCTCCTTCAGTGATCCTTTGACCCCTTGGTCACCCAAGGGCCCCACTGCCTCCCTGGCTGGTTTCCTGCTGCTAATATATTTGAAGAAATTTTTATTGTTGGTCTTTATGTGTTTTGCAATATGATCCTCATAGTCCCTTTTTGCCTGCCTGATCAGAGTCTTGCATTTGATTTGCCACTGCCTGTGTTCCCTTTTATTAATCTCACTTGGACTAGCTTTCCACTGCTTAAAGGAGTCCTTCTTACCTTTTACAGCTTCCATTACTTTGTTTGTTAACCATGCAGGCCTTCTCTTATACCTGTTTGTGCCTTTCCTAACTTGTGGTATATATTTTATCTGAGCTTCTAGGATTGTAGTTTTAAATAGCCTCCAAGCTTCCCCAAGGGTTTTGACCGTATTTACCTTTCCTTTCAGTTTCCTCTTCACATGCCTCCTCATCTCAGAGAATTTACCCCTTTTAAAGTTAAATGTGGTTGTGCTGGTCTTTTGGGGCAACTATCTATTTATACAAATGGTGAAATCAATAACATTATGGTCACTGCTCCCAAGCGGTGCGATCACTTTTACATCTCTCACCAAGTCTTGGGCATTACTTAGGACCAAATCCTGGATCGCCCCACTCCTGGTAGGTTCAGAGACCATCTGCTCCATAGCACAGTCATTGAGAGTATCTAGAAACTCAATCTCTTTCTCTCGACCAGAACACATATTGACCCAATCAATCTGCGGGTAGTTAAAATCACCTACGACAACACAGTTTTTACGTCTAGCCACTTTCTTTAAGCCTTCCATCATATTATAGTTGTCCTCTATCTTTTGATTTGGTGGGTGATAACAAACTCCCATAGTTAAATTTCCTTTTGGGCCCTATTCAACCCAAAGCATTTCTAGAAAGGAATCTCAATCTCTGATGTCAGTCTTACTGGACCATATGCCCTCTTTGACATACAGAGCCACCCCACCTCCAACCCTTCCCTCCCTATCCTTCCGATATAACTTATATCCAGGAATCACTGTGTCGCACTGATTCTCCTCATTCCACCAAGTTTCTGAAATTCCCACAATGTCTATGTTTTCTCCCAACACTAAATATTCCAATTCACCAATTTTACTTTGAACACTTCTAGCATTTGTGTATAATTTCCCAGGCAAGCTAGGCCCACCACCTTCCTCCTGCCGCCTCGAGACTCTGGCAGACAGTCCATTCTGTTTGTCACCATCTCAGTGGACAACTCTGATCCATTACCCAGTAGAAAAGTAATAGCTAACCCTTCATCTCTTTGAGATGAGTCCTCCCAAACCAGAGACATTTCATCTCCTGTCGGCTTCCCCAAGATTTAGTTTAAAAACTGCTCTGCCACCTTTTTGATTTTAAGCGCCAGCAGCCTGGTTCCATCCAGGGACAAGTGGAGACCGTCTTTTTTGTACAGCTCCCGCTTGTTCCAGAAAGCATCCCAGTGCCTAACAAATTTAAACCCTTCCCCCTTACACCATCGTCTCATCCACACATTGAGACTTCTAATTTGTGCCTGTCTCTCCTGCCCTGCGCGTGGAACAGGTAGCACTTCTGAGAAGGCTACCTTGGAGGTCCTGGCCTTAAGTCTCCCGCCTAGCAGCCTAAATTTTTCCTCCAGGACCTCACGACTGCATTTCCCCACATCGTTGGTGCCAACATGCACCACAACCACTGGCTCCTCCCCAGCACTGTCTATCAGCCTATAATAATAATAATAAATTTTTATTTATATCCCGCCCTCCTCGCCAAAGTGGGCTCAGGGCGGCTAACAACATATTCATATAATTATACAAAGGTTTAAAATCACATTAGTCTTAAAACATTCCAATTTAAAACGAATACAAATACAAATAGATTTCAGGTGCTAATTCTGTTCATAAAATAATGGTGATAGAAGTCACTTAACATCAGTCGCTCAGCCGGCAAAGGCCATCCTAAAAAGGGTGGTCTTGCAGGCCCTGCGGAACTGTTCAAGGCTACTACACATGTAATGTCTGCTGCCTTCTCACCAGGCAGGCAAGTCACCATACGGTCAGTAAGCGGTTTTGCCACCCAGCTGTCTACTTGCCTAAGGATCGAATCACCAACTACCAACTCTTTCCCTGCCCAGGGATGGTTCCTTGGCGTGAAAGGATAGCCACTCACCAACTGAAGAAGAGGTCCCTTCTGAGGGCACATTCCCCTTATCCTCAGCCCGGTGCCCTGTTCCCTCTTGACCCTCATGCTCCCTGGCAGCCGTGGGGCTGCCACGTTCAGAGCGGGGCTCATCTAACACGTCCCCGAGAGTCTTCTCCTAGTGTCTAACTGACTGTCTCTGCTTCTCCAGGTCAGTCACCTCAGCCTCAAGGGTACGAACTCGTTCCCTGAGGACCAGGAGCTCCTTGCATCGAGCACACACCCAAGACTTCTGCCCTGTGGGCAGATAGTCATGCATGTGACACTCAATGCAAAACACTGGAAAGCCCCCACTTCCCTGCTGGCATTCTACCTTCATGATAGCTTTTTAAAAATATACAGTCCCCTTTTAAACCCTGTTTGTTTATGTGGCTCCCCGCCTGGAGAGTCTACTTACCTTATTGGGAACACAAGGAATCTGGGTTCCTGGTCCTTACACAGCCCCCAGGCTAAGAGCCACAGGCCAAGAGCCCTTTAGCTCTCTGGCAAGGCGCAGCTTAATAATGCAAAGAGGGTGGGGAATGCAGCCACTCTTAATCAGTCAGCAACAATCACCTTCAATCACTTTCACCTTCAGCCCTTCACACAAACTCAGAAGTTTTCAGCAACTCCCCCAGCTGCTAAGCCACAAACCTCACGCTTGTAGCACTTCTCTGCTCTCTCTCAGAGTTCTCTGCAATGTGCAATGGGCCTTGGAGGAGGATTATGTCTTTGTGAAGCCCTCCCTCGGCATGTCTCTTGACTCTTTCCCATCTAGGTTTATGCACAGAGCAGTGGCTCGCATCAAGCAGTGGGACTCCTCTGAGGTTGAGTGACTTTACTCTCAAAAATGAAGTGCTTTTGTGGTTAATATTCTTCAGTCTATATGGCTGAAATACAAGCTAAATTGATAACCTAAATGGGAACTTACAATATAACTCTATATGACTACTATGATGAGAGGTTAAGCGTGTAACAATATGATGAAACTTTTTTTCTGTTTGAATGTTACAGCAACATGCAGAACGTACTCTTTTTTGACAGATGTGTTATTACTTTTCTATTTCCATTTCCTCTTTCCCCTCTCTTTCTTGAAAAAATAAAAATTGCATATTCTTTTGGGGTGTAAAACATATAATTTGGACGACAAGCGTGCCTGTGTGATGGATAGCTTTGGGAAATGCTGACATCAAGGTCCACATGGTCAGTTTGGCTGAAGAAAATAATAGATCATTAAACTGACAGCTTGTCTGAGGCAAACAGCAAGATGAAATGTTAGGCCTGGCTAGACTGGCATGTCCAGGCCTGAAGTTTTACCTTTTGTACTTTGTTTGCGGTCCATGTGGTCAGTCCCCTGAAGTACCTCTGAAGGGAGGGGCCATCTCCTCCAAGCACTGCAGAAGCGGCCTGTCTCCTTTGTCAGTCGAGCAAGAGGGGAAAGTACGTAAATAAAGAAACAGAAAGCCCAGCTCAGTGGGCAGCTAGGAAGTTTAGCGTGCTTTGTCACTGTGCACTTTGGGCTTGATGGCTGTGATCACCATAAAGAATGCTACAGTTATCTCCTGCATAAAGTTGCAACTTCTCTGTGATATATGTGGATTATGTCCAGTATCTATCTCAGGGGTGTCAAACATGCAGTCCAGGGGCCGAATCAGGCCCTCGGAGAGCTCCTATTAGGTCCCCCAGCAACTATTTGTCACCTGCTTCCTTCTTCATCTCTCTTGCTTCCTTCCGCATCACAGCTTGCTTTGCCAGGATTGTTCAATTGCACAGGAGCTGCAGAGCAAAGCCTCGATTTTCTCTATTGGTTGAGGCTCCTCCCCCTCCTGGTCCCCTGGGGAGGGAGGAAAGATCCAGAGCTTCCTTTGCCCAGTTCCCTGGATCCCATGGGAGAAATACAAAGAAAGCACCTTTAAGATCAACAAGTGCTAATGCTTTAAGCATGTTTTAAGGTGTTTTTTTAAAAAAATCTTTAGTCATGTTTGTCTGTGTCCTTTAAAATGATTATATCTCTGCTACCTAATCTTAAATAGGTACACACATGGTCCGGCCCGACAAGGCCTCATTTAGGTCAGATCCAGCCCTCATAACAAATGAGTTCAACACCCCTGATCTAGCTCATAGTTCTCATCTCCCACCCCCCCACCTCCCACCAACAGTAACCAGCCCAGAATCAAACAGATCACTGGTGCAGTTGACAGAGCCCTGGGGTTATGCTTTCAGGGGGGCTTCGACCCATTTTACCCAGCTCTCCTTCACTCCTTTATGACAGTTTTATTGCATCCCCATCTAGGGTTGTCAAGTCCAATTCAAGAAATATCTGGGGACTTTGGGGGTGGAGCCAGGAGACATTGGGGGCGGAGCCAGGAACAAGGGTGTGACAAGCATAATTGAACTCCAAGGGAGTTCTGGTCATCAAATTTAAAGGGACAGCACACCTTTTTAAATGTCTTTCTTCCATAGGAAATAATGAAGGATAGGGGCACCTTCTTTTGAGGCTCATAGAACTGGACCCCCTGGTCCAATCGTTTTGAAACTTGGAGGGTATTTTGGGGAGAGGCACTAGATACTATACTGAAAATTTGGTGCCTCTACCTCAAAAAATAGCTCCCCCAGAGCCCCCGAAACCTCCAGATCAATTCCCCATTATACCCTATGAGAAATATTCCACATAGGGAATTATGAAGACGTTTCCCTCTCCTCCATACACACCCCTTCTCGCAAAACTGATGTAGGGGATTGGCTCTCTACTCACCAGCCAGCTTCTTCACAGTAACAAAGACACAGAAAGTTGAAGCCTTTCACCACCTCCGGAGGTGCAAAGGCACATGGTCCTTTGGGGCGGGGCAGGAAGCAGCCTGGGAAAGCTCCGGCTGCTGCGATGGAGCTGGGTGGGAAGGGGAGGGGCAAGGAGAAGCTGCTGCGATCTGAGGTGCGAAGGGAAGGGAGGAGGAGAAGCATCAGGGATCGGTGGGAAGGGGAGAGGAGAAGCTGCTGGGACCTAGGTTGCGTGGGAAGGGCCACCATTCCCCCCGCTTTCTGGATTTTGCCGAGCGGGGGGAGGAGGCTCCAAATCGGGGGTCCCCCGCCTAGGCGGGGGATTTGGGAAGCCTATCCCCATCTCTTGCTCCAACTTGCACATCACGGATGATCCTGTTTCCTAATTAGGTGGGCAAGTTGGCTGCTAGTTGTCCTTTGTGTTGAAATACAGCTACCCGCAGTACTGGTTCAGCTGGCAGAATAACAGTTTTCTTGCTTGAAAAACGCCTGCCAAACGTAGCTCCTTCTGGGATTTATGTTTTTTTTAAATGAGGTACTTGTTGAGACCTGGGTTTCAGAGCTCTGCAGCAGGACATGTCAGTTAGTGGTTCAGTGTGCAGGCTCTCATGTGGGAGAACTGGGTTTGATTCCCCACTCCTTCACATGCACCTGGTGGAGTGACCATGAGGCAGTCACAAGTTCTCACAGAGCTGTTCCTCTCAAGAGCAGTCTCTGTTAGAGCTCTCTCAGCTCCACCTACCTCACAGGGTGTCTGTTGTGGGGAGGGGAAGGGAAAGGAGATTGTAAGTCACTTTGAGACTCCTTTGAGTAGTAAAGGGCAGGTTATAAATCCAATTTCTCCTCCTCCTCCAGAGCCCCACAGAAGTGACTCCATGTGTTGTTCAACATGACTTTCTCTTCTGCCCAACCTTTTTGAGCCCACTTTTGAAATTCTGACACAATGTGGTGGGTGCAGTCAGAAAGTGGCTGCCACAAAATGGCTGCTGCTGGAACAAGGATACCAGATATGGGTTGGGAAATAACTGGGGATTTGGGGGGTGGAGCTTAGGGAGGGCACATTTAGGAACACAAGGGGCCTCAGCAGGATATAATGCCATAGAGCAGGGGTGGTCAAACTGCGGCTTGTGAGCCACATGTGGCTCTTTCACACATATTGGGTGGCTCTCAAAGCCCCCACCATACCCCATGGAGAAGGCATTTAAAATCTCTTTAAATCACTTATCCAAACTAAGCCAGCCAGCAGCTCGGAGAATTCATTTAAAGTTACTTTCTTTCCATCTCTTCCTCACCCCTCATCGATTTGCCTTCCTTCCTTCCTGCCTTCCTGTCTTGTGCCTCTCAAACATCTAACATTCATGTCTTACGGCTCTCAAACATCTGGTGTTTAATCTATGTGGCTCTTATGTTAAATAAGTTTGGACACCCCTGCCATAGAGTCTACCCCTCCAAAGCACCCATTTTCTCCAGGGAAACTGATCTTGGTCATCTGGAGATCAGTTGTTATAGTGGGATGCCTCCAGGTACCACCTAGAGGTTGGCTACTCTACACTGGGCCTGGGCTACCAGCTCCAGGTTGGGAGATATCTGGAGATTTTGAGAGTGGAGCCTGAAGACGGTGTGGGCTTTGGGGAGTAGAAGGACTTAGTGGGATATAATGCCATAAATTCCACTTTCTGATGCAAGCATTTTCTTCAGGTGAACTGATCTGTGGCATGAAGAACAATTGTAATAGTGGGAGATCTCCAGTCATCACCTGGAGGCTGGCAGCCCTACACTGAAGGTGGAGCTAAGCACAAAATGGTTGCCACAGCTTACCTTCAATCACACCATGGAGATGCCTGTACTGTAGTGGCAGTTGCTGCCCAAAGAACATTTTTTAAAAAAATCTTCAGTCAATCACATCTCCAGTAGCCAATCAGAAGCCTTGCTGGGCAAAAGCCGCCCGGTCCTGCCCACTTTCTAAAAAGACTTGGTGAGCAGCAAGAAAAGTGTCTGTGAGCTCCATAGCAATAAACCAATAAAATGAATTTTAACAGGGATAAATGTAAAGTTCTGCATTTCGGTTGGAAAAATCCCATGCATAGTGATGGGGAGACTTGTCTTAGCAGTAGTATGTGCGAAAAGGATCTAGGGGTCTTAGTGGATCATATACTGAACATGAGTCAACAGTGTGATGCGGTGGCTAAAAAGGCAAATGCAATTTTGGGCTGTATCAACAGAAGTTTAGTGTCCAAATCACGTGATGTGATAATATTGCTTTACTCTGCTCTGGTAAGACCTCACCTGGAGTATTGTGTTCAGTTTTGGGCACTACATTTTAAGAAGGATATAGACAAGCTGGAATGGGTCCAGAGGAGGGCAACGAAGATGTTGAGGGGTCTGGAGACCAAGTCCTGTGAGGAAAGGTTGAAGGAGCTGGGGATGTCTAGCCTGGAGAGGAGGTGGATGAGAGGCGATACGATCACCATCTTCAAGTACTTGAAAGGCTGTCATATAGAGGATGGTGTGGAATTGTTTTCTGTGGCCCCAGAAGGCAGGACCAGAACCAATGGGTTGAAATTAAATCAAAAGAGTTTCCAGTTCAACATTAGGAAGAACTTCCTGACAGAGTAATTCCTCAGTGGAACAGGCTTCCTCGGGAGGTGGTGGGGTCTCCTTCCTTGGAGGTTTTCAAACAGAGGCTAGATGGCCATCTGACAGCAATGAAGATCCTGTGAATTTAGAGGGAGGTATTTGTGAGTATCCTGCATTGTGCAGGGGGTTGCACTAGATGACACTGGAGGTCCCTTCCAACTCTATGATTCTATAGCAACCATGGGCACCACGTTGAAGACCCCAGTTCCAGTAGAAACCTCCACATAAGAACGTAAGAGGAGCCATGCTGGATCAGGCTAATGGCCATCCAGTCCAACACTCTGTCATACAGTGGCGAAAAAACCAGGTGCTATCAGAAGGTCCATCAGTGGAGCCAGGACACTAGAAGCCCTCCCACTGTCCCCCCCACCCCACCCCAAGCACCAAGAATACAGAGCATCACTGCCTCAGACAGGGAGTTCCATCAATACACTGTGGCTAATAGCCACTGATAGACCTTTGCTCCATATGTTTATCCAATCCCCTCCACAAGTTCTTTCAGTCTCATTTGGAGGGCAAGCTACATTAGAGCACACCCTAAAAGGCAATCTCTTTTGACCCAGCTATAAATCTGCAAGCCCTCCCTTTATATATTGCGGGCGGCTGTCCTCTTGAAAGGCCACACACACTTGTTATGCTGAAATTTTTAAGAGCCCCTTTTGTTCTGCCAACGCTGGCTCCTAAACTGCAAGTTTTATAACCGTTGCCAAGCAGCTGAGTAGATCAGGCCGCCTGCATGTTCTGTTGTGTCTGAATGAAAGTCTTTGGCAGGAGCTTTTCGGCTCCCTCGTCTTACAGCTCCTTTGGATGGAGTTCCCTCTGGGCACCAGCTTCTCCAGTGGCAATGTCTAGCAAATTTACTGTGCTATCCTGAGGAGAGTGGCCCCTCTTAAAGCCTGACTTCAGTGATTTAGGGTGTAACTTTGCATAGGATGGCATAGAAGAAGAAGAAGACTGCCGATTTATACTCCGCCCTTCGCTCTGAATCAGAGGAGACTCAGAGCAGCTCACAATCTCCTATATCTTCTCCCTCCCACAACAGACACCCTGTGAGGTGTGTGGGGCTGAGAGGGCTCTTACAGCAGCTGCCATTTCAAAGACAACTCCTGCGAGAGCTATGGCTGACCCAAGGCCATTCCAGCAGCTACAAGTGGAGGAGTGGGGAATCAAACCCGGTTCTCCCAGATAAGAGCTCGCACACTTAACCACTTCACCAAACTGGCTGAGGACATGCCTGAAAGAAGTGTGTCTGTTAGTACAATGGCCTGAGCTCGTCAGAGCCTGGGAGCTAAGCAGGGTCAATGGCCCTCAATGAGAGGTCAACCACCGACAATGGTCAAACACCTCTGCTTGTGTCTTGCCTCAATGGACAAAAAGAAATACTTCTTCACACAGCGAGTGATTAAAATGTGGAATTCACTGCCAGAGGATGTAGTGATGGCCACAGGTATGGAGGGCTTTAAAAGGAGATTAGATAGATTTGTGGAAGATAGGTCTAACAGGGGCTACTAGCCGTGGTAACTAAACGGAACCTCTCCATTCAGAGGCACTAAGCCACTAAGGCAACATCAGGGGAAGGCTTTAGCCTTGTTGGATCTCTACAGGAACTAGCTGGCCACTGTGTGAATCAGGATGTTGGACGATGGACCATTGGTCTGATCCAGCCAGGATCTTCTTATGTTCTTATGGGGTTGCCATGAGTTGGTTGCAACTCAAAGGCACTTTTATTATTTTCTTTCATTACGGAGCTCAAGGCGACATCCTTGGGTTTCCTGGAGGTCTCCTATCTTGTCACTGATCAGCCCCAGATCTGCAGAACTTCAGCTAGGCTGCTTAATTTAGGGTTGCCAATCCCCAATTGGGTTAGTAAAACTGGAAACAACACTATGTAACGAGCTACAAATAAATGCTGAACACATTCTTATATAATTCTCACTTGTAATTCTCATAAATTTCTCAAAACAAATCTATTGTTTCTAAACTAAAGTATAGTTCCAAATGAAGATCAAATTCTAGATACTGCAAGTACAAAAATCGCTGTCTTTACATCCCTCTGTTGACAGACCATTCATGCATGCCAATGAAATGTGACAAAGCCGATGTGAGCTGTTGCCTTAGCACGGGTTCCGGACTACAAGATAAGCGGCCAGTAGCAGTGGCAAATGAAACACGGATTGAACCTAGGACTCGTGTAGCCGCACCTGTTGAATTGAGGACTGCTACCCTCAGAAGAATTATATTAGCTGGTGCTGTGTCTGTCAACAGAGGGATGTAAAGATAGCAGATTTTTGTACTTGCAGTATCTAGAACAGGGGTCCTCAAACTACGACCCGCGGGCCAGATGCGGCCCGCTGAGAACATTTATGCGGCCCGCCGGGTTATTGCAAAATCAGACCGGAAGTGACGTTCGACCTAAACTCGCGTTAGCAACGCACACTTCCGGCACTGGGCTGAGGCGGCGGAGACAGAGTGTGAGGCGATACCGAGGTGAGGTGAGTTCCCAGGCCGGGGTGTGTGGTGTGGGGAAGGGAGAGAGATGCAGAAGACGGAGAACTGACGGCCCGCGGCCTTGTACAGTAACGGCAGTCCGGCCCTCCAACAGTCTGAGGGACAGTGAACTGGCCCCCTATTTAAAAAGTTTGAGGACCCCTGATCTAGAATTTGATCTTCATTTGGAACTATACTCTAGTTTATGAACAACAGATTTGTTCTGAGAAATTTATGAGAATTACAAAGGAGAATTATATAAGAATGTGTTCAGCATTTATTTGTAGCTAGTTACACAGTGTTGTTTCCAGTTTTACTAATCTGTACACTGTGGTTTCCGGTTTGCTTAATCCCCAGTTGGGGGCAGGGGGTCCCCTGGTTTGGAGGCCCTCCCCCCGCTTTAGGGTTAGCAGAAAGCAAGGTGGGGGGATGTTCACTGGGCACTCTGTTATACTCTATGGAGCTCAATCCTCATAGGATATAATGGGGAATCAATCTGTGGGTATCTGGGGCTGAGGGGGCTGTTTTTTGAGGTTGAGGCACCAAATTTTCAGCATAGCATCTGGCGCCTCTTCTCAACCACCCCACTCCCAAGTTCCAAAAAGATTGGACTAGGGGGTCCAATTCTATGAGCCCCAAAAGGAGGTGTCCCCATCCTCCATTTTTTTCTTTCTCCTTCTCTGCCCCCTTCTCTCCCCCCAGAAGGGCAAACGGATTAGTTGCTGTGCCCCTGGGGCAGGCTGGACTACATCCCTCTTTTGCATCATGCCTCATTGGTGCTGTCAGATTAGAGTAGGGGTGGGGAACCTCCATCCCGAGGGCCATATGCGGCCCTCGAGGTCACTTGGTGTGGCCCTCGGGGATTGCTGGGCCAAACCAAGCCATGTGGCAGCCTCTCTGGGGTCTGGTTGACCAGCGAGGATTGTGGGGCCCAGCTGTGCTGTGCAGCAGCCTCCCCAGGGCCAGGCAAGGATCACAGGGCCCAGATGTACTGTGCGGCAGCCTCCCTGGAGGCCGGCTGGCCAGAATTGCTACAGGGCCTGGAAAAGTTACTGTCACAGTTCAGTTTGCACTTGATTATCCCGGATGGTGTGGCCTAATATGCTAATGAGTGTGTGACCTAATATGCTAATATTAGGGGATATGGTCTAGTATGCTACTGAGTTCCTGCTGGGATTTTTCTACAAAAAAGCCCTGGAGCTATGCATTTGCCTAGGGTGGCGGGCTGTGTGTGTGTGTGCCAGATTAGGCTCTCCCTACATGACTTCAAACAGAAAAACAATTATTTGCATTAAATTTACTGGCCTGAATCATTCTCCCTTAGCGGAGCACTGTTTTTTAAGCTGATAATTTTTATGGCCCGTGAATGATGTTATAAATATCCGTACGGCCCTTGGTAGAAAAAAGGTTCCCCACCCCTGGATTAGAGGTTCAGCATGCTTCAGAATCAGTAGAGGAACACTTGTTTGGAAAGGTCCCCAGTTGCAATGGATCAGCACTGCCTCGTTGCTGATCTCCAGTTCCACCCACTCTAGCAGCCATGAGTAACATGGACTGGAAGGCATGAAGCCTCGGCGTGATGGTAAATAGCCTCACAGTAATTCATTCTGCTGCTCTGACCTGGATAGCCCAGTCTCATCAGATCATGGAAGCTAAGCAGAGTTGGCCTTGGGTAGTATTTGGATGGGAGGGCTTTTTTTGTAGCAGGAACTTCTTTGCATATTAGGTTACACCTCCCTGAAGTAGCCAATCCTCCAAGAGCTTACAGGGTCTATTGTAAACTCCTGGAGGATTGGCTACAACAGGGGTGTGTGGCCTAATATGCAAAGGAGTTCCTGCTACAAAAAAAAGCCCCTGGAGACCACCAAGGAAGGCTGGGGTTCCTACACAAAAGCAAACCACTTTGGTTCCTCTCTTGCCTCGAAAACTTTAAGGGGTTGTCATAAATCAACTGCAAGTTGACAGTACTTCCCCTCACCAATTAATTATGCCAGCATAGAAATCACTTATATATAAAACAGCATCCATTTGGTAACAAAGGCACACTCCATCCTTCAGCGCCAGAGAAGCACTCACGGCCATTCATTCACTTCACGTTAACAAAGTGTTAACGAAGCTCTGTGGTCAACATTCCCCACCAGGCTGCATTATCTGCTTCACCACCTAACAGAGAAAGACAGAATCATGCAGTGTTGGCCCAAGAACAGGTGGGAAAAATCCAATCCCACACCTCCAGTCCGGATTACGGCCCGGCAAGTATCTACAGGATGAGAGGTTTCTACAGGATTATATTCTTCTCACTTGACTGAATCTGCAAGGGATTATGCTGTGGGAAAACACTTCGCTGCTCTCTTGATGTATGAAGTTGGCCTAAAGGAATCATTGGGGTGTGTACGTATTTGTTTCAAGGGGACAGATCAAGATGACTAGCCCTGTTAGTCTGTCTGTAGGAGCAGAAAAGAGTGGACTCCAAACGACGGAAGTGAACAATGACTAACAAAAGCTCATACCTTGCCACAAATTGTGTTAGTCTTTAAGGTGCTACTGGATTTTTTTTTTCTGTTTCATGAGGAGTCATTTATTGTTTTGTTCCAAAAAAATTCCTAAAGCAACCCCCCACCACTGCCCTGAGGCACCCCTTCTAGAAGATTCCAGAGTGGGAAGCTGGAGGATGATGCTGAGATGGGTCCCGGCTGATGAGAAGACGACTGCAGATTTATACCCTGTCCTTCTTTCTGGATCAGAGTCTCAGAGCGGCTTACGATCTCCTTTATCTCCTTCCCCCACAACAGACATCCTGTGAGGTGGGTGGGGCTGAGAGAGCTCTCCCAGAAGTTGCCCTTTCAAGGACAACTCCTGCAAGAGCTATGGCTAACCCAAGTCCATTCCAGCAGCTGCAAGTGGAGGAGTGGGGGATTAAACCCGGATCTCCCAGATAAGAGTCTGCACACTTAACCACGACACCAAACTGGCTCTGGAAATACGGTTGCCAGCTCTGGCCTGGAAAAGATCTGGAGGGTTTTTTTGGGGGGGGGGTGGAGCCTGAGGAGGACAGAGTTTGGGGAGGGGAGAGACCTCAGCAGGGTATGTCATAAAGTCCGCTCTCCAAACCAGTCATTTTCTCCAGAAGAACTGATCTTGGTTGTCTGGAGATCAAGTGTAACGTTGGGAGATCTCCAGATGCCACCTGGAGGCTGGCAACCCTATGAAGAAAGGATTGCTACACTATATCAGGTATGAATAGCAACAGAAGGGGCTTGCTTTTGAAGAAACCATATAAATAGAACTGACACGGTTCATACTTACACCTCAGAAGTGCATAGAAAGCACCTCTCCTGTAATCTGGGCCAGCACCTTTCACATTCCCCACAGCAACGAGACTTTTAGACACCAGTGTAAAGCAGCAGATGTGCATGTTTACCTAGAAATTTCAAACAGGGGTGTAGTCCACACACGAGGATGTGGGAGAGGCGCTTTGTTCTTCTTCCAAGTTAATAAAAACAAATGTCAACTCAAATCCAGGCTTTCTGGAACATTAGTCATGCAATTGTTGGTTTTATTTTGCCTTGATAAGGTTTTAAAAAAAAAAGATTTATCTCCTTCCTCCAGCTCAGTTGAACAACTCCTTCCCATGAAGGTGACAAGAGTTCTTGCCAATGATTAAACCCAAATACAGAATTTGATACAGACTAATGAATAGTTGGAACAAAAAAATTAAAAGGAAAAGATTGGATAGAGCAAGACAGAAGTCCTAAAGTTTGAAAGAGCTGGAACTGCATAAAGCAAAGAAGGGGAGCAGCGAAAGCACATAATCATTGGACCCTCCCTCTAATGGTCCCCTGCTTTGGATATTGGACCACAGCTTTGGATAGAGCCAGTTTGGTGTAGTGGTTGTGCACAGACTCTTATCTGGGAGAACTGGGTTTGATTCCCCACTCCTCCACATGCACCTGCTGGAATGGCCTTGGGTCAGCCATAGCTATTGCAGGAGTTGTCCTTGAAAGTGCAGCTTCTGGGAGAGCTCTCTCAGCCCCACCTACCTCACAGGGTGTTTATTGTGGGGGAGGAAGGCAAAGGAGATTGTGACCGCTCTGAGATTCAGAGTGAAGGGCGGGATATAAATCCAATATCATCATCATCTTCTATTGTCATAATCACAAAAAATCACATAACAATACAACACCATATGGATAACAACAGAGTCTATGGTCAAAAAGAACATCTCCTCCTGAAAGCATGGTAAAGGAATTTTGCTACAGAATGAATAGTTACACTCTTGTTTGAGGCTAATAGTGAAAAGACCTTATGGTCCTCAGATCCACCCTCCGAGGCAGAGGTCTCCAACCCCTGGTCCGCACACCGGTACCAGTCTGTGGCCTGTTAGCAACAGGGCCGTGGAGTGAGGCAGAGACCTTCACCTACTCCTCATTTAAAGACCCCCATGGGGGATAGGGATGGGGTGTGAGCATAGGGGCAGCAAAAGCCCTAGCATCCCCACCAGTCCGCAGAAAAATTATCTTCCACAACACTGGTCCCTGGTGCCAAAAAGGATGGGGGCCACTGCTCCAAGGGTTGCAAAAAGGGCTTTAAAAATACAGCGCGAATACGTTATAGAATTTACAATACAGAAGAATATGGTGATTATCCTCAATCTCATTCATCCCACAAGGGCATCCTCACCTCCGCAGGGCATATACGTTAGCTTGTTTTAACATTGTCCCACTCCCATCTATGGTGTTATATGGGAGATAAGAAAATTCCATCTTTTGATAGGCTGCGCCCATGTGGATATTGTCCAATATAATCCACCCTGAGCTCGCTTGTGGGGAGGGCGGAATAGGAATCAAAATAACCCAGTTTTGTGATAAAACTGATTTCCAGATTGGTAAATAAGTACTTGCCTGATTGCCCGTGGTAAAAATTCCCTTCACAACGAAGCAGGGAAGCTTTGCAGGCTAGAGTAGGCGCATTCTTCAACATTTGAACCCGAGTGTCTTAGATCCTAGTCAGACATGCTAATTGTGACACTACACAGGCTCTGAGAGGGCAGGGAAATCATTAAACCCCTTTTTATTTAGTCATAGAGGGAATATTTCCTTCCCTACCTGTGCTTTTCCCGGCTTTTCATGAGTAAAAACTGCTTCCACAGGAAATAGAATTCATCCTTAACATTTCCCAAACATTATTTCTGTGAGGGAGCTAGAATATTCCGTTCTAAAAGTTAGGACTTTCTGGACTCACATACTTCTCGGAGCTACATAGGAGTCCAGCCAGAATTCGTGGAGCCCTCCATCTATGCTGACACTCAAGCATGATATCTGTTTCTTGGAAAGGAAGATAGATGGTGTCTGTGACTTGCTCTGGAACGGAGAAGTTTAAGCCTTTGAGCTATCAACTGCTTATGAAGAAAAATGCATTTCATTCAGCTCATGTGGGGAGATGGTAACAGCCAGGGCTTGCTGCAGCAAACGCCTGCTTGTTTCCCCTGACCTCTTTCCTATGGGGAAAAAAGCGCACTTCCAAACAACTGCCAGCTCAGCTCTCTGTTGAATTTGCCTCTGTGCCCTGCTGACTGCTGGCTTGGTGCTGGCCAGAATAAGAGGAACGGGCTGAGAGTGAGGAACAGCTTCAGAGAAAGCACTGAAAAGCATGATCTAAATCTCTGTTTCTGGGCTATACCAGAAGCCAGAAAGTCCGTACATGGGCTTGGGAGCTGCAGGGTACTTAGCTAAAATTTATGCATCATTGTTCGTACGAAAGCATAAGCCGATGAAACAACATAGAAGCGTTTTGCGTAAGGTTATCGGAAATGTCAGCTGCTACTTCCCAAGCAACTGCAGGTTATTTTGGAAGGCAAAAGGTCATTTGCTTTAGTAGGTAAGGTTTGCCCCATTCTACCCATAGCCCCAACCAGCTGTATAGCTAGACCTGGAGTTCAGTGTTCTTCTGTGCCTCTCAGTCTACTGGATGAGACATTAAAAGGATGCTGGAAAACAAAGCTGTTCTTAGAACTTTTATCTGTTGCCCTGACCTGGGTGGGTCAGACTGGCCTGACCTGGTCAGATTTCAGCTGCTGGTTTGTATTTGGATGGAGACTACCAGGGATTCCAGGGTCACCACGCAGAGGCAGGCAATGACAAACCACCTCGGAATGCCTCTTGCCGTGAAAACCCCACAGGGTCGCCAGAAGTCAGCTGCAACTTCAACAACATTGTTATTACTACCAGTATTCCAATAGTTGATTAGGTCCCTGCGCTCTGGTTGCTTTATACCGTTTCCAGTACCACATCAGGCTTCTGCTTGTGGTGCCCCACAGAAGAACCTGTGAGAGCCAGTTTGGTGTAGTGGTTAAGTGCACAGACTCTTACCTGGGAGAACTGGTTTGATTCCCCACTCCTCCACTTGCAGCTGCTGGAATGGCCTTGAGTCAGCCATAGCTATCGCAGAAGTTGTCCTTGAAAGGGCAGCTTCTGGGAGAGCCCTCTCAGCCCTACCCATCTCACAAGGTGTCTGTTGTGGGGGGATAAGGTAAAGGAGATTGTAAGCTGCTCTGAGTCTCTGATTCAGAGAGAGGGGTGGTGGTATAAATCTGTGGTCGTCTTCTTCCTGTAGCCATTTTTCACGAAAGATCCAGCAATCTTTGATGTGGTCCTTGTTAACCCAAGAGACAACTGGGCTGGTATAGACTTTGAATTTGATTTTCTCACCACATTAAATTGGGGTGAGAAGGGTTGGGATGCATTTAGTCTGACTCCTTAGCAGAGGCCTGCCTACCATGAGAGACCCTATCTGCAGCTACCCTACTGGTAACATAGCCCTGTGCTTCACCCCATCAGGCACAGCAAGCTAGCACCCCATGGGGAACCTCTGCAAGAAGTATGGCTTACCATCAGCCATATATTCATGGGAGCACAAATCGGCCAATAAAGACCATGGAGAATGACAAAACAAAGATTTCTGAATGCAAACAGAACACCTGGAGCTGGGGTGGCTAAACTTGCTTAACGTAGGAGGCACACGGAATAAATGTCAGATGTTTAAGAGTTGCAGGACAGGAATGCCACACGTTTGAAAGCAAAGGAAGGAAGGAAAATAGATGGGAGGTGAAAAGAAAGCAATTTTAACTTTAAATGCATTCTCCAAGCTGCCAGCTGGCATGACTCAGAGAAGCGATTTAAAGAGACAAAACACCTTCTCCAAGCTGGCAGAAGGGATGGTGGGAAAGCCACAAATGCCTTCTCCAAGCTGGCTGATGGGGCAGTGGGAGAGCCACATAATATGCGTTTAGGAGCCACATGTGGCTCCCAAGCTACAGTTTGGCTACCCTTGACCAGGAGAATAACATTCCTGATATAACAGTTATAGAAAAAAGATGAGAAATAGAGTTTGGATCACTGACATTGCAATCCCAGGAGACAGCAGAATAAGACAGACGAGGAGATCATGAAACACCAAGACCTATGAATAGAGTTAGAGCGCCTCCGAGAGAAGAAGACCATCATGCCAGCTGTCCCTAGAGCCCTTGGAGCAGTGCCTAGAAGTCTCAAGGAACACCTGGACATTCTGGACACGGAGCAAATAACACCAACTCATCAGTTGCTGGGATTATTAAGAATCTTGCAAAGATACATCTGCAATTCCCAGGAACCTGGCTAGATCTTAAATTGCAGGACACTGACTATCTGTGACCATTCATAGTAAT
Organism: Heteronotia binoei; assembly: GCF_032191835.1. NCBI lineage: Eukaryota > Metazoa > Chordata > Lepidosauria > Squamata > Gekkonidae > Heteronotia > Heteronotia binoei. The sequence goes on from NC_083225.1 coordinate 171,270,018, forward strand.
AGCTAATAAAGGCAAAGAGATCACCACATATCTTGATTTCCTTGACTTGTGGAATGCCCTTAAAAACGTCATACTGTAAAAGCCACCTGGACCTGCTTTCTTTAAGGTTACACGGGCTGTGTCAAACCTCAGGGTTTTTTTTAAAGAATGGCCATGAAGCAGAATCCAGATGTCTACAACACCCAAATCTCCTTTTGATAAGAAGCCTGTAATGAGGTGTGGGATTAATTTGGCAGATGGCCTGATTGCAGCTAGGCAGTTCAGGTTTGACCTGTCTGCTTCTGCTGTAGCCTCTTGGGTCATGGGAATCTGACACACTACAGTTTAGGCCTGCGTGGTGGAAATCACCCCTGTGGGTGGCTGGCATGGCACGCCTTTCCTTTTTGTGCTGATGCTCTTCTCTCTACATCCAAGCTTCAAGGAAACAGATACACTGATAGAGAAACAGAGACTTCAAACATGGAGTGTAGGGAACGCCTCCCAAAAGAACATGAGCACTCTGGGTGTTTAATGTGGCAAGAGAACATTGACTTTGGCTGACGCTCCACAGCAGGAAAATTAGAAACTCTACTGCTTTGATAGAATGGTAGTTCCTAAATCTATTTGAAGAGCAGTTCGATGCTCAAATAGAAATACTTTGAAATGAGGGTCTCTGTGTCTGTGTGTGTGTTTGTTTTAAGGGAGGGATGAAGCCAGAGGATTCAGCTGGAAGAGCTAGAGCCCATAACGTTTATGACGTTAGCCAAACATAAGCATGGCAAAAAGTAGTTTAATTTGTACCTAACACAAACGGTGCCATTAATTTTAAGGTATAACCCAGTACTTCCTGAGGGCCCGGAGTAAGTTAGGAAAGGTTTAATAAGATTCTAATTAAAAGACTAAATAGGATGCTCAGATTCCAAAACTTTTCAGCCCTTATGTCTTCCTGAATGCTTCCAAAAGATGCTGAGAGAGGCTTCAAAGCAGTGCAAATTTCAGATAGTCTCCATGGTCATCTCGTAGTTCTACTGCCTCTGCCAAGCATATTATGTGTTCTTCCACCTTCCTTTCCCCCCCAACATGATGGGACACAGGAAAAAGCAAGTCTCATAACTACTTTACAGTAATATCCTAATCTTTTACTGTCTTCTAAACACACTGAAGTCACTGGGCTTAGAAGTATGCAAACTCTTACTAGCCATCCTCTGTTTTTGTGTGTATATGTTATACATAATTTTATAACCCTCTGTCTATCAAGATGCAAATTTAGTTAACTTTTATTCTCACTAAAGGCCCAAATTCTACATTCTTTCCTTGTAGGGAAGCTGCTCCAACCTCTGCATCATCTTGCTGGCCTTTTTCTACATCTTTTCTATCCAACACCCTCCCTCAGATGATGCAACCAAAACTACAGATAGCATTCCCAGTGTGATTTACCCAAAAGTGTTATTTTCAGTCCCTTTCCTAATAATCCCCAGGGTGGTATTTGCCTCCCCCATTATTGTCATACACTGATAACGTTCATCAAGTTATCTATCAGAAATCTAAGATGTTTTCTCTGCCCAGTCACAGTCAATTTAGACTCAATCACTACTTATATATGCTTTAAGCGTAATTTTTGCCCCAGTATACATCAGTTTACGCCGTTGCTTGCTTCCCTCCCTCCCACTGCAAGGTATGTTTCCTTGCTTTCTGTTTAACCAGGGAGTCCACTGAGTGTATCACACACCCATGCATATTTTTGAGAGGCAGCATACCTTTCATTTTTAATCTAGAAAAACAAAACTGAGTTCCAGTGACTAAATTGGTTCTGAATGCTGAAGGTGACAGACTGAATCTGTAAATAAAAGGGGATACGGTATGCAGTGAGTAAGAAAAAAACATAGGTTAATGAAAATTTTGAAGTCTCAAACTGAAATGTAACACCTCTTGTGATTCAGCTGCTAACCTGCCTTATCCTTCAAGCCAGTGCTAGGTGAACACCACACCATATGGAAAGAGTATTGAACAAGTGGCAAACACATGCAGAAGGATGACAATTAAATCTTATGGAAAAGTCTGAGTGGATTATGCCATTGAACTAGTTTTCTTACCCCCTATCCCTCTTAAATAAAAGGTTAAAAAACTGACTTCTCCCAACTCTGAAGAAAACACATTAGCCTATGGCTAAGCCTTACCCAGTTGTCCACTTTTTCTTACTTCCTAATCAAAAGATCCCAATACAATTTAACAACATGGGTATAATGCATCAAAGTCTTGATTTCTACCCCTTACTGTGCTGATTTCAATCATATGAACACATGAAGCTGCCTTATACTGAATCAGACCTTTGGTCCATCAAAGTCAGTATTGTCTTCTCAGACTGGCAGCAGCTCTCCAGGGTCTCAAGCTGAGGTTTTTCCACACCTATTTGCCTGGACCCTTTTTGGAGATGCCAGGGATTGAACCTGGGACCTTCTGCCTCCCAAGCAGATGCTCTACCACTGAGCCACCGTCCCTCCCCGTCATTATCTAGCTCTTTTAAAAACAGCCAAAGTTAATATTGAGAACTCATGTAATGGCAAAGAACGCACACTGGGAGACCCCTGAATCAGACTGTACTAAGCCACGGACTCATTAAGTGGCCTTAAGCAAGCCACTGTTATCTCGGGGGCCCTGCTGCTCCCATCTGCTATTTGGGAGTAATACTCCTCCCTTCCCTTGCAGGACAGTTGTACAAATTACTCGAACAAGCTATGTGAAACATTCTGACTACTTCAGAATGCTACAGTTTGGCATTCTGAAGCAGTCAAGACACCTGCATTAGGATACCAACCACTGTCATTAGACTGTTTATTATATTATATTCTAACTTTTCAGCCAAAACTGGGTTTACACCTATACCAATTAAAATACACTATAAAACATTGTAGGGAAAGAAAGGGGATTGCCAGCTGAATCTAGACCTGGGCACAAAGGAGAAGTATGCCAGGCTGATTGCTCTCCCTCCCTCACAATACAAGAACTCGTGGGCATTCGATGAAATTGCTGAGCAGACAGGTAAAAACGGATAAAAGGAAGTACTTCTTCACCCAAAGGGTGATTAACATGTGGAATTCACTGCCACAGGAGGTGGTGGTGGCCACAAGTATAGCCACCTTCAAGAGGGGTTTAGATAAAAATACGGAGCAGAGGTCCATCAGTGGCTATTAGCCACAGTGTGTGTGTGTGTGTGTATATATATAATTTTTTTGCCACTGTGTGACACAGAGTGTTGGACTGGATGGGCCATTGGCCTGGTCTAACATGGCTTCTCTTATGTTCTTATGAGCCAGTGTGGTGTAGTGGTTAAGTGTGTGGACTCTTATCTGGGAGAACTGGGTTTGATTCCCCACTCCTCCACTTGCAGCTGCTGGAAGGCCTTGAGTGAGCCATAGCTCTCACAGAGCTGTCCTTGAAAGGGCAGCTACTGTGAAAGCCCTCTCAGCCCCACCCCACCTCACAGGGCATCTGTTGTGGGGCGAGAAGATAAAGGAGATTGTGAGCTGCTCTGAGACTCTGATTCAGAGAGAAGGGCGGGGTATAAATCTACCACCATCATCTTCTGTTCTTACCAGCGAGTCTGATTCTTCTTCACAAGTTCTCAAACTTTTGCCTAAGATATCCTGACATCTTCCCCATGAGTACTAAGATCAGTTTAATATATATATTTTTTAAAAAATCAACTGAACAAGACAGTGTAAGCACAAAGTATATATTTATATCAATGTAAAACAAAACAAAACAAAACAAAAAAGCAATGAAAAATGTATTACATAAAAGAAAAATAATGTAACAGGATTTACTACGGTACCTAACAGAGGCATGCTTTTACATCTAAAGAAAATATAACATTTTAAGTATATATATATTTGGAAAAAAGTTGTGTTTCAGAGTTCTCTAATAGAAAACATTTTAAAATATGGAGGATTTTTTTTTTCTCCCTAAAGGAAAAAAAAAGTCAGTTTAGACAAGCACACACCTGTCACTTACGGAAAACACCCCCATGATTAAAAGTGAAGTCATTTTAATATGGATTCTCCAGATGTGCAAAAGCTCTGTTACCGTTAATCACTCTGAAATTGTCTCTCTTCCTCTTGCATTGCTTGAGTTCCAACACTGATTGGTACACAAATTTTGATCCATGTGATTTATAGAAACGGTACATATTCCAAAGCAGGTAACGCTACAGACTTATAAGAATTCATTAAGTTTCAATTACTTTCTGAATGCAATGTAGTTTTTAAAAAAATTCTAGAAGCTACAAAGTTAGGAAAGTGATCTGTTTAAATATATACACCAATCAAATACAAAATACCACCCATAACACTTTTTTCTTTTTTGCATTTCAGTACAAAAAAAAAAGGTTAAGCCACTTTGTCAAGTGATAGATTTGATAAAAACTTTCCATCGGTCTATTTATTTATTTTTCTGCCAACAGTACAAATTATCTCTAAGGCACATTTCCCATCAAACAAAGAGGCTTAAAAAGTAACTATAAAGTTTTTAAGTATTGCATAAACAAGTTTAGTGTTAAGAGAAATTCAAGAATTCCCAGTTTTATGTCTGTACCACTCCAACAGTGCTGCTCAGATACAGTATAAGCTGTGTAGTGTATGTACAATGTCATGGCAAAAAAAGTTTCCAACTCTGAAGCTGTGATCAACCAAAGCATGTCTATCTATATGACACCCAGGATGAGAAGTTCACCATTTCCTATTTGGTGCTCAAACAGGTACAAAGTGGTCCTCCAGTAACTGGATACAAAATAGGGGAACAGATTGCACGAACACTGAACTTTCGCCCTGTTGTCCATCTATAAGACTATGCATGTCAGTTTATATTTAGCTTCAGTGTTTCTGAAAGTGTTTTTTTTTTTTGAGGGGGGGAGGGATGGTGGGAAGACTAGAGGAAAGAAGCCTATTAATGGGAGTGTGATCTGCTCTCTTGACCCCCTCCCTTCACATTACTGCTCTCTCGGCTGACAGAGTTGCAGGCAATAAGTGCGGCCAATGTCACAGGGCCACATCAACTAGGAGGAGCCAGCCATCCCCCCCACTTTTCAATATTTCCTGTGTTCCAAGTTTCAGTCCAAAACACTTTTGGAAGGCAAATGGATAAATCTCGAAAATAAGGAAAACAAAATCACTAGGAATGATAACAGATCCTTAAGGTACTAGTTGGTGCCAATCAATTAAAAAAAACCACAGAAATACTTCATAGCTTATACCATAACATTGATTCATGCTCTTTTTGTTCTCTTAAAAATACTCTTTGGAAAACATGTCATACCATTCCCGCAGACAACTGCGAAGGCAATTATTTCCTGTTAAAAGTCATGACGTCAAGATGTACTAGGCCCTCGATCTCAGTGCTAACTAACCTCTACAACTAAAATACTCTTCTACTTGCTCACCTCGCACTCTAACACGTATCTTTACAGTCTTCTAATATGCACCATTCGGCTTCCGATGCACCTTAAACTATGCTTTTGATGCACCTTAAAACTTTAGTGTCTTGCCAGTATTGTAAACTCAGGTGACAGTGCAGATGATATGAAAACTAACTACAGGGAAAAGCATCTTTTGTCCTTTTTATCCATCAGGGACTTTGGAATTTCAAGCCACCAATTTCATCAACGCTATAAAAGCTCTTCCCACAATTGCAAGAGCTGTTCCATGATGAAACTTCATAGCATAATAGTTGCTGTGTTTTTTTTAAAAAATTATCACTTTAAAAAAAAAGCTTCCATACAACTGGCTACTCTTTAAATGGCAATCCTGAACATTAGACAGATGCAAGTTCCTCTTGAAACAAGCGGAGCTAAAATTTTGAAGGAAGGAAGTGAATTTAGGACAAGGTCCCTAAGAAGATCTTTACTTCAAATTCTGGCAGTAAAAACATAAAAGATAAGCCATGGATCCTGTAGTCTAATGAATACATTCAAAGCTATCTTTAAAAAAAAAATAGTTACAAGCACAACATAGGACTAATAGATATTCTGGCTGACTACACTAGATTAGATATAAAAAAGTCAACCATTTCAGATTTAAATAAGACTAAGTGAAGTCAGGAAATTTTGGTTTCACTACTTTTAAAAAAAAGTTAACTTACAAACACCTACTGCTATAATTAAAAAAAAAATCTAAGATTCAGAAAGGGGAAAAAAGCTAGAGTAAGAGGTAACAATCAAGATTCATAAAGTTTATGCAAAATGACTCATGATTTATGGTGCAATAAAAGGTGAGCAAGCCAACAGGGAAAGCTAATAATTAGCTAACAATGGGCATGATCCAGCAAATGCTGCTGCCATGCAACTCCCATTCATTTAAATGGTGATCAAGCAGCCCCTGTGCCTGGTGGGTACAGCATCCAAGGCTAACAAGCTGTCTCTTCTGATGCTTGCCTCCAAATCAGCACCAACTCTTTTTGCCCCATCAGATACGTCGTTTTTGGCTCGCCAAGCCAGTAAGTCGCATTTGTTGCCACTTGTCGCAGGCAAAACAACACGGAAGTCCAGCTGCAAGTAGGGGCATGCAACAAAATCCTCATTAGTTTTGTTTTTTTTTAAAGGATATGCATTACAGGTAGCAGGGCAGAAAGGAATGGCAGTCGTCATCCAAAAACAGGGCTGGTCTATTCTCTTGCTACTTCTCACCTCCCCCTCCATCACCACCATGTTGAACAGTAGCTGCAACAGCAGGGCGGGGGGGGGCGGGGGGGGATAAAACAGTCTAATTCTTCAGAGTCAACTGTGAAAAGAGGTCAGCAGTATAATAGCAGCGATTGGACAAGGAAGAACAAAATGTTGGATGAAAAGAATCTGGAGTATTTTGTTCATTTACTTGTTTTCTTCTCTGATCGTAAGCCAAGAAAGCCTTTGCCGCACAGGCTTGTTCTCAACATCAGGTACATGTCTTATCTCCTTAGATCCTTCAAAGATTTCAGACTTTGTCTCCCTGAGGCCCCTATAACCAGGTAAGAAAGCTTTCTTTATCTAGCCTGGTGGCTGCCAGTACAGACTCCATGTCATTCAGGATATCAGAGCTCAGAGCCTCCTGCAGGCTTGGCATCAGCTCCTCTCCTTCTATATTCATGGCATCTCCTTCCAGCGTCCCAAGGTCCACGTTTGTCCCTGGAATGGCTTCGAGGTAATCTGGAAAACGGTTCTGATGCGAAGGGATGTTGCTTTGGTTGATACTATCACCTAGATAAAAATGTGAATATAAAAAGCAGGAGAAACAACAGACTGAAAACCTCAAATGTATTGCTTAAGAACATAAGAGCAGCCTTGCTGGATCAGACCAGTGGACTACCTTGTGCAGCATCCTGTCTCACAGTGCAGCCATCCCGTTCCTCTGGAGGTCCAACAACAGGGCACAGAGCCCAAGGCCTATCCCTAATGTTGTTTCCTGGCACTAGAGTTCAGAGCCCAAGGCCTATCCCTAATGTTGTTTCCTGGCACTAGAGTTCAATGAAATCTGGAAGTGCATGCCAGCCTGGTATGCATGTATGCAACCCTTTGGGCTTTACTGCCTCTGAATGTGGAGGGTTCCTCTCAGTCCCCTGAGGGATACATTAGGCTCCTCCCCCCCCCCCCCCCCCAAAATAAAAGCTCTGATTCTGTAGTTCCTCCCCTGATATTTCATGCTGCTCTGTTATTGCTACATTATGTCCAGTGTAGTAAGTAGACAAGGTGTGTGGGGCTGGGGAAGATTCAACCATGACAAGGAGCACAATGGTATGCCAACTTTTTTTTTTTGCAAGTATGCCCTTAAGTCTGCAAGGCCTGCAAGACAACACTATTCCAGCTAGTCTTTAATTGATTCTGAAGTACCAATATAGTAGTAAGGAATGATACCCAATAAATATTAAATGCCACTGGAAATGAAATGACATCAAACGATATTAGCACCTGACTGTTTTAATTTTTGTTTTAACTATGATGCAATTAATGTGTTGAGAATTATTGTGTTGAAATGTTATTGTGATTTTACTGGTTGTGAGCCACCCTGAGCCTGCTTCGGCGGGGAGGGCAGGATATAAGTCTAATAAACCATAAACCATAGCAATGAAATATGGAAGTGCATGCCAGCCTGGTATGCATGTATGCAACCCTTTGGGCTTTACTGTAGCTGCTGCCTCTGGTCTCCTAGAAAAGTGGGCAGCAGGACAGATGTGAGAATGAAGCAGAATCACAGATCTGATTCTACCATGGTTAGGCCAACAGGCCTTCCTGTTCCTGTACGCCACAGATCTCTGCTGCCTGTGTCACTTGTGTTTCTTATACTGGCTGGCCAGTCATGTAGCAACAGGTGCAGGGTGGGTGGCTTCCACAGGAGTAGCAAGTCCCTTGAACCAATCACCACTGCGTTCATAGTGCTAGCAAAATATTCTGCTTAATGAGTTCTGATGGCAGGACCGTAAGTAGCTGAGAACTCGACACATGCAATGGGTACTGTATTCTATGTCCTAGAAGTTTAGATTCTAGAATTCCACATAATGAACCTTCATGATCTTCAGCTGGAAAATTGCAAATCCAAAATATCATGATGCAGTCATGGTTCAGATCTGTAATCTTGTTTCTCATTTATAACTGTTATGAAACAAAGACACCCCATCCTCCAATAGGTATTGTGTAGCCCCCGTTTGGAGGATTTAGTGTCTTGGCTGCATGCAGTCAACAACCAAGAGCAGGAGAACATGTACAACAGAGGCGGCAGCTAGGAACTATTTTGGATTATGACCTAACAGTGTCTGCTTTGAAAACACTGGCCTGTATCCAACAAACCTTCCTCTGATGGAATGGCATTTCAGTTTCAGAAGATGATAATATTGGATTTATATCCCACCCTCCACTCCGAATCTCGAGTAGCTCACAATCTCCTTTATCTTCCTCCCCCACAACAGACACCCTGTGAGGTGGATGGGGCTGAGAAGGCTCTCACATCAGCTGCCCTGTCAAGGACAACCTCTGCCAGAGCTATGGCTGACCCAAGATCATTCCAGCAGGTGCAAGTGGAGGAGTGGGGAATCAAACTGGGTTCTCCCAGATAAGGGTCCGCACACTTAAGCAGTACACCAAACTGGCTCTCCAACAATCCAAAAAGTATCAGGGGAGGAACTACAGAATCAGAGTTTTGGGGGTGGGGGGTGGCCTAATGTATCCCTCAGGGTCGGATACATTAGTTGGATCAATGCAGTGATGACCACAGGCACATAGAGGGATGGGGTTTTTCTGCCTCACACCCCATGGCTGAATCTCATGAACAAAATTCCAGGGGGCTGCAACAGAAGGGGAAAGTCCTGCTCCTCAAGGCTGAAAGACGGTTGGATACTTGTCACATCAAGAATAAATGAGGGCCACAACGGTGTTTAAGAATCCAGGTAATTAAAGTAAACAATACCAACTTTTTTTAAAAAAGTTTTCTATAGATGCCTTGTCTGTACTGGCTTCCAGGGGATCCTAGAATTCTTGAGACACACATTTATTGAACGTGGGCAAGCAGTGTAAAACCATTTTGACTTTATTCCTAAGTGCCCACTCCCCTATCCTCTGCTTCCAGACAAGCTATGAAACACCTAAGTAAGAGCTCCACTAGAAGGGAAGGAAACAAACCTGTATCCATTTCATCGACACTGTTGAGAAAGTCATCTGGAGTTCTGGGGACACTGTAACTGCTCATGCTGAGGCCACTGTCTGTGCTCTCATCTCTTGAGTGAAAAGTTCCACTATAAAGAGAAAAAAACATATGAAAGGACCTGCAGAGGCACTCAGAGAGGCACTGAAAACTCTAATCCTGGAGAAACCAAATTCTGCCAACAGCATCAACTTTGCAATTTGAACAAAGAAAGAATCAAGGATATGCAACTTCATGCCCAGTGTTTAACCTTATAACCTAAACACGCCCAGGCCTGCAGCTGATGCCCAAGCAGTGTTGGCTTTGGGGAGACATCTGTCTCAGCCATGACAGTATGCTTTAAAGGAGGAAAAAACAGAAGGGTGTCGAAGGAGGAAGAGATGACCTTTACTTCCTCATGTGATTTTGGTGCACAGTTTGGCTAGCAACAATGTGTCAGGAGAGAGGTACAAGAAAATGTTGGATATGCAGGTTAAGTTTAACTTCAGAAAGCGATTGTGAAGCCAAAACCAGAATGAGACGTACATATGAGATTTCCACTGCAGGAGAAGCATGACTGGGGATAGAGCATATCTTCTTGGGATCCTCAGCTTTTGCCCGGCTGCCCGCCCCCCCTCCCGGATTTTTCTCCTTTTCCTGTTCTACTGTTATTGCACCCATCTACTGTTAGCTTGGGAGAGAGCGAAAATTAAGATGAGGGAGATAGTAGAGGCACAAGACTGCCACCTAGAACCACTCCTTGGTTAAGTCAGCAGTTCCCAGTGACTGATCTGAAGGAAAGGGGAAGAGTTGCTAGACCTAATAATAGATGTCCACATGTCAATGTCTGTTTTGACCCTCACTTTATGCTTTGACTAGGCATAGAACATCCATGGTTGCAAGTGAGCCCTGACCTGGATAGCTCAGGATAGCCTAACCTTGTCAATTTTCAGAAGGTAAGCAGAGTAAGCCCTGCTTAGTATTTGGATGGGAGACTATCAAGGAAGTCCAGGGTCACAAGGCAGAGGCAGGCAATGGCCTACCACCTCTGAATGTCTCGCCTTGAAAACTCTGGAGGGTTGCCATGAGTCAGTTGTGACCTGAAAGCAAAAACCCCCACACAAAACCAAACAAACCCCTAAACAAAACTGTGAACACTGTTGCGGGGATTGATGCTTGCTGTTCAGGACCAAACTCTAATCGCTAAGAAGTTATAGCACAGGGGTGTCAAACATGCAGCCCGGGGGGCGAATCAGACCCCCAAGCTACTGGCTGTCATCTGCTTCCTTCTCCTTCTCTCTTCCTTCCTTCTGCATAAGAGCTTGCTTTGCAAGGCTTGCTCAATCGCACAGGAACTACGAAAGTAAAGCCTCTATTTTCTCCATTGGTTGAGACTTCCCCCTTGGGAAGGAAGGGGGGATGGATAGCTTGCTTTGCTAGGCCCTCTCAATCACACAGCAGATCTACTGAGCCACGCCTCTCTTCCTTTTAGTGGCTGAGGCCCCTTCCCCTTCTGGTCCCCTGTGGAAGGAAGGAAGGAAAGAGCCAGAGCTTCCTTTACCCAGTTCCCTGGATCCCATGGGAAAGATATAAAGAAAGCACCTTTAAGACCAACAATTGCTAATATTTTAAGCATTTTAAACATTTTTTAAAAAAATTAATTGGGGAGTGTCTGTGTCCTTTATAAAGTTTATCTCTGCTACCTAATCTTAAATAGGTACACACATGGCCCAGTCTGACATGGCTCAGCCTGACAAAATCTCATTTATGTCAGATCCAGCCCTCATAACAAATGAGTTTGACACCCCTGTTAAAGCATGTGTACTTGCAAATAAGTATTACTCCTTTCCAAGCAAGTATGACTATTTAAAGTAGGTGTTCATATCATATAGTTAAAATCTGGAGACCCAAAATACAACTGTGTTGGTGGCGGAAGGTACTGCCAAGTCACAGATTATTGATCCCATAGGTTTTTCAAGGCAAGAGACAGTAAGAGATGGTGTGCCATTGTCTGTCTCTACATCATGATCCTGGTATTCCATGGTGGCCTCCCATCCAAATACTAGCCAGGGCCAACCCAGCTAAGATCTGAGATCTGATGAAATCGAGCTAGTCTAGCCTATTCACGTCAGGGCAAATGATAATTATACCGGGCTCTTTCTGTCCACTCCCTAGGATCTTCAGATTTTCCATTTTCAAGCTTACCTTTACAACCATGACAAGCGTTTCTTAAAATTAAAAACTGGAAATTCAACATTTTGTGCAAGAATCTCCGGGCAGCTAGTCTGTATATCCCTTGTAATATGATATGACAAAGTCTTATCACAAAGTCTTATTTTTATCCTGTGTCAATGCTTTAAGGATAAAAATAGAACCAGGAATGCTTGCCAAGAAACTCCTTAAAATTGAGCTCCACGGCAGATCTCATTACTAGCTTCTGAAAAGCCATTCTGGATCAGAACAAAATTTGAGTTCAGTGGCACCTTTAAGACCAACGAAGTTTTATTCAAAGTATACGCTTTTGTGTGCAGGCATACGCTTCTTTCCGAATCAGTAATTCTAAACGGCTGCTCATCAGGATGGTGCTTGGGCAAACATGTTGTGACTGTGAAGACAAACCCTTCCTACAAGTCTGAACAGTTGACTTCCTCCTGTGAGAGACAGCTTTTAATCCTCAACATTAAAAAGAGAAGAAAGAACCCGGACTTGCCATGTAAGGAAAGATTCATTTACAGCTGTGGTTCTTGGCACAGAGAGATGTTCAAAAAGAGATGATTACATGAGCTAAACAGAATTTGCAAATGATAATCTTTTGACTAAACAAAACCACCAGCGGCCACAGCTACAAACCTGTTAAGAAAAGGATCGGAACTATTTGTGGTCATAGTTCTCAGTTCTTGAGACATTCCAGGAGAGGACACTGGATTCTGAGAGCCGCCATCTTGCTCCATGCTGGGAAGCTGACTTCGGAGAGCCAATTCCTGCCAAACAAAAAGTGACTGCATTAATTCGTGCCAGTCAATGTTAGGAACCCATCATTAGAGACTGTGATTCCATGCAAATGCTATGCCATATTAAGCCCTGTACTCTGGCTGTGCTGCATTTCACCTTTGTACCACCTTATACCAGTTCTCACACGCACTTGTTCCTTCTAAAGCTTGTGCTATGTGCCTTCAAAATACTGGAACTGCAGTAAGTTTGATGCAGTTTTAGAATGGGATTAATCTTCAGAGGAAATTGTGAAATAACAAAATTCTGAGACCAGAAGTGCAAATGGCAGAAAATCATTGTTACGAATAAATGTGCTCTAGTTAAAGAACAAACTTCATTGTGCAAAAAGCATGCATCTCTTTAATGAGAAATTATCTTTTCAGAAAAATGGTACTTCTGTAAGGTACAAACATAAAGGGGGGAAGGAAGCATTCTGTACCACCAACTGCATTAGTCAGCTATCAGCCAGGACTGTACATTGTACACAACATTGGGTTTACACATGGGAAACCGAGATTCAAGACCCACTTCCACCACAAACTCATTGTGTGCCTTTGTGTTGGCACAATTTTTTAAGCCTCAATTATTCACCTGCAAAATGGGGATAAGAGGGACCTTAAGAGTATTTTGAGGCCAGTTACATAAAGTTAAACATTTGGCATAGAAAACTAACATGAATTGCTATGACCACAGCCGTGCTGCCAGTTCAACAACTGGTTGACAAGTGACACATACAGGAAAGATTTGTAGCACACTCTGACAGAAGCAAAAGGGCCTGACTCATGGTGTATAGTTCAAGAGAACTGATACTTATGCTGAACTCAAAATTCTTGCAATGTTAAAAAAGAAAGCAAGACTCAGCATTTCATTTATGATCTAAGACCCATTTAAAAACCACTAAAAAAGGCAATAAACTGGGTTTAAAATTCATTTTCAAAGGAAAGAAGAGACAGTAATAGTAATGCTTAAAAGTAAGCATGAAACGGGATATAAAATAACCTGTCCCACCACAGGCAAGCCAAAAAAAAAAAACCTCTCCCCAAATTAAGATCATTACAGAAGACCAAGATGAAAAACAATGTTAAGATTCCATGTTGGATCAGGCCAGTGGCCCATCCAGTCCAACACCCTGTGTCACACAGTGGCCAAAACTCAGGTGCCATCAGGAGGCCACCAGTGGGGCCAGAACTCTAGCCCGTAAAACTACGAGTCTGGCATCAGGTGAACTTCAAGGGAGAGGAATTATACTACTGAGGTGGCACTGCTAGGGATAGGCATGAACCAGGAAAATGGAGGTTCATGAGGTCTCACGAACAACCAACCACAAACCTTCACAAACCTTTCCATTTAATGAACCGGTTCATGGTTTGTGAGTTTGTGATGCAGTAGAACGGCTCATAATTTGGTTCATGCCCATCCCTAGTCACTGCCGAATGACCACTACTCCAAGTGGCTGGCCACCTTATTTCAGAAGACAGGGCTATACTCAGCAGGGCTTTTGGCAATGGATAGGGTTATACAGGAGAGAGTTGTCCTTACTGCAGGACCCAGGCTTTATAGGTAATAACTGTACCCTTGTATTATACTGGGAGGGGGGGGACCAAGCACCCAATGAAGATCCGCCAAGATTGCTGTGTTCTTTATAGCTTGTATGAGCAGGCAATCTCACAACAGCAACTTCCGAATTAGTGCTCAAAGGCAGCCCATTGCAATAATCCAACCTGCATCTGATCAGAATGTGGACAATGCTTCTAAATGGAGGAGCACAGCTGTCAGACCAACAAAAATGTGGCATTATATGCTACAGAAGACACCTGCATCTTCATCTATAGGCACACTGCAAACCACGGACATTTGGCTTTTTTGGGGGGGGGGGGGATGGCAACAACATGCAAAACAAGTCAACTTCTTGTTCTCTGGTTTGCCTGGTTTCAAAGTACAAGACAATTATGAAAATATTATGAGTTATACAGCTTGTAACAATAAATATAATTACTGGTTAATGGAAAAACAAGTCATTTTCAATCAAATCTTCTTTATAAAATATGAAATAACCTACCATGACATGTCAAGAAACATTCTGGTATATTATATAGAACAACAAAGAATGAGTGTGTGTGTGTGATTAATTTTGGGTATTTTAAATATTTTTGTAGCAGTGCAGTTATTTGTTTATATTGCTCTGTATGCCCTTTAATACAATTAAAATGTATTAAACTTTTTTGTTGCTTTATAATCTTTATTATGGGAAGTTAACAAGCAGTATTTGACCCAGGATGTCCAATATAATCCCTGATTTCCATACCTTCAGTGTTGTATTCTGAAGATGATCTTTGATTGAGTGACGAGCTTATTGGATTGAGGGAATGTTGTTGATGCTGTTTACCTGGATTTCAGTAAAGCTTTTGACAGAGTTCCCCACGATGTTCTGATAGGTAAACTTGTGGACTGGACTCTAGGATAGTTAGGTGCATGGGGAATTGATTGGAGAACCGGATTCAAAGAGTAGTTGCCAATGGCATTTCATCCAAATGGAGGGAAGTGTCCAGTGGGATGCCATAAGGCTTGGTTCTGGGTCTGGTAATTTTAAATATTTTTTATCAGTTATCAGGATGAGGGTGTGGAGGGGCTACTAATTAAATCTGCAGATAACAACCAAATTGGAAGCAGCAGTGAACACATCAGAAGATAAAGACAGAATTCAATGAGATCTGAACAAGC
The DNA here is from genome assembly GCF_032191835.1 of Heteronotia binoei. Classification (NCBI taxonomy): domain Eukaryota; kingdom Metazoa; phylum Chordata; class Lepidosauria; order Squamata; family Gekkonidae; genus Heteronotia; species Heteronotia binoei. The sequence goes on from NC_083225.1 coordinate 171,285,347, forward strand.
TGGAAAAGTGGGCAGAAGTGAACAAGATGCAATTTAACAACGATTAGTGCTGAGTTCTACATGTAGGTAACAAAAATGAGGAACACACATATTGGATGGGGGATAAATTTATGGGAAGCAGTGTGTGTGAACAAGATCCTGTAGGATTATGATTTAATTTATTGGACTTTATGCTGAGTGTTATTGATTTCAAACCATCATTCAGGACATCCCACTGTCTCATTTGACTCAAAGAATCACAGAGCTGAAAGGGACCTCCAGGGTCATCTAGTCTACCTTCTGCACAATGCAGGAATTACACAATCCCCCCTCCACACACACATACACACCCAGTGACCCCTGCTCCATGCCCAAAAGATGGCAAAAGACTCTAGGATCCCTGGTCAAACTAGCCTGGAGAAAAATCACTTCCTGACTTCAAAGTGGTGATCAGCATTTCCTTGGACGTGTAAGAAAGGGCCATGAGAACTAAGCACTGATGCAAGCCCTCCTGCCCTCCTCCTTCTCATCAGTCTACTGGAAAGAAGAAATGCAAATTGCCTGTTTTCAGCATACTGATGACACTTCTGTCCCAGTGACTTCACCCAAACGTTTCATGTAGATCTTAAACAGCTGAAAACCCCATGGAACCCTACAGTACAAGGGCTGCAGAGCTGAACATCTTCCGCCCAGTACCGCTTTCTAGTACTGATCAGTAAGAGCAAAAGAGAACCATTGCAAACACAATGTTTCCAATATCCATCTCAGCTAGCTAATCGGGGGGGGGGGGGGGGGGGGTTCTATTTTTCATTATTTTCACTGAGAACCTGGAGAACCATGTTGCCTGAAATTATAGGATATAAGCATCAACAGCTACCAAGAGCTGAACAGCAGCAAACAGGGCCATACAGCACCCATCTCTCTTCTGCCAAAGGCAGTTTATTAAGAAACCAAGGTGTTTCTAAAACCAGACTAGAAGCTGGATTGAAATGGGTACCTATACTATCTATTTCACCCAAGAGAGACTGGAGTTGCCCACCTATTTGATCCAGGTTGCCCAAGAAGGGGATGTTTTCTACCAGCTAACAGATGTTCAGGTCATTAGGGTTCACAAAGAGCTGCTGACAATATGCCTTCTTAATTCAGCACCTCCCAGATGTAACCAAGCAATCTCCTTCGACTCATCTTAATAAGCTGCAAATGATAATGGTTGAGCAAAGATGCGGTGGGTTGAACTCCTCCAAGCAACTTGCCTACGTCACCAGGTTGCAACAACCGAACTGCATCCAAGTAACTGATTAAGCTGTGTTCAAGATAATGATCTTTAACTGCTATTTCTATATGACAAAGTTGTGGTACATGTAAGCCATTTTATCTGTGAAGCGTCTAGCAAATGAGTCACAGTGCACTGCTGAGCATTTCTAGAACAAGACACAGATGCTCCCCCACACCATCATAGACCACCTCAGCTGTGTGTCTTTGCAAATGCAATGGTGGCAGAAAAACACTAATGCTTTGCCACAGACTAGGCAAAAAGATGAGCCCTTACTCCTACTGGTTGTGCTTGCCTAGAGTTTTCCTCCACTTGCACTTGGGTCAGGTCACTAGCATAAGAGACAAAACTACCCAAAGCACTAGGAGGGAAGATGGACTACATATGTAATGAAGTGTACACTAGAGTGCCACTCTCATACTGCAAGACAACTTGTGGCACACATGGTCATAAGTTGGCCACTGGTAATCTAGAGGGGACAATGGCTGCTTTACAAGAGAGGTGGGGATGATTTCTGCCAATTTCCCCTTAAGGTGCTGTCTTCCTAACGGCATCCTCAGGATTCTCTTTCTCTTTAGAAGCAGTTTTTTCTAGAGTACAGGGATGAGGGAGAGAGGCCTATTCACAGAGAGGTCCTGCACCTACAACTATGTATTACTGTTCTACATACAAAAATAAAAAGTCTGCAAAAAAAATCTGGCTGAAAATTGATAAGGCTTGAATTTCTCTACTGTTCTTTTAACATACAAGTCAAACTTTTCCAGTGGCCCTCGGGAAAGTCGATTTAATGATCATAGTTACAAAATTCTAATTCTGGATACTGCAAACGAGCCAAAATGATTTGTCAGTCCCTTGGAGAAGCTACTATAAAAATGAGGTAAGCTTTTTTGAAACCAATCCACTCGGTTTTGGAAAGCTATTTTTTCTACTTAGAAAAAACTTTCTACAAAACTTCACAGCATGTCTCAAAATGCACAGCCATAAGCACTCTCGAAAAGTCGAGCTTCTGGAACTGAATGCTTCTAGAACTGAAACTCACATTACCTTGCATTTCATAGCCTTGACATCTTTTATATTAATTTATATAGTCAACAAGGATGTGAATTAGCACAAGTGTCAGAGTAAAAAAACTGAATCACATTTTCATGCTTCAACCGAGGCAATCCATTAAATCAACAAGCAATCAGGGACTAGAAACCACTGAATAGATAGTGCTGAACAGAGATCTTGGTTCAAACCCTATCTTAGCTATATCAAAAGTCCCCAAAAAGAACAATGCTGAAAGTCCACCTTTGAAATGGCAAGCTTCAAGAGTACAGATGAGGAATCCTGGTGGTATTTTAGTAGTATTTATGTCAAGAATATTTTACAATGAAACAGGGTGGTGCAATGGCTAAGAATGCTGGAGCCAGGCCTGGACAAACCGAGGTTCAAATATCTCCTTGCCATCAAACTCTTTTGATAACCTTGGATCAACCATTCACTCTCAGCCTGATGTGGCTCACTGGGCTGATGAGGATATTTGTATGCAGCCCTGAGTTTCATGGAGAAAAAAAAAGGGACAAAAATATGCAAAATAAATACATTATTAGCAAGGCTATCCTAAGAATACTTTCTTGGGCATAAGCTCCGTTGAATAGATTTCAGTGACCTGCACTTAGGACTGCACTGTTAGTAGGTAAGAAACAAAGTTCTAGTGGCAACTGTTTACAATAGGTGCTTTAGCATAAAGTGGATGGATTTATTAAACTACTAAAGCATAGAGTGAAACTATATAGAGACAATACAGGCTTTTTCCATTTCAGCCGTATCAAGGATTTTTCTTAGGCATTCCAAAATGAAAAGGTACAAAATGTTTTCCAATATTGCGTCCAAATTATTTTTGGCCCCTGCATTTACTGAAAAGGGCTCTACTACTATGAATAAATCAATATGGATTTAGAGTAACAGAGAAAAAACCCTTCTAGCAGCTTATATCCAACAGCAATGCTAACAGCTAAAGGAGTAAAAAAATAGATTAACCATTATAATACTGTTGGTGGGAGGGAGGGTTGGTTTTTTTTGCAAGCTTTATCTCAAGCCCTATCATTTCTGCCACTTCCACTGTTTGAAAATATTGGTTTAATAAATCCTATTGAGCTTTGAGGAAGACAAATGCCTCTTCTATACTACTCATCTCTAATGCCTCTTCTATAGTGCTTATATGGAGGTTCTCTCAAACAGTGATTTGAATGGTGGTGCAAATTCCTACATCAGCTAACGACTCTGAATTGCACACTTGAATTTTTAGCTGGTAATAACTGATGGTGTTCTATGGATTACAGCAAAGCCCTTTGACTATGTGGATCATGAAAAGTTATGAAGCTAAATCGGACGAAGACGGAGGATCTCTATCTGAACCCATGTGGTCCAGAGGGGGGAGATCCCTCTGCCAGCCCCTAACAGGGTGCCACTAATACCAGCCCCTAAGGTCAAGAGCTTAGGTGTGTTCCTGGAGCCCTCTCTTACAATGGAGGCCCAGGTCGCAGCCACTACTAGATCTGCCTTTTTTCATCTTCGGCGAGTGCGGCAGTTGGTCCCTTTCCTGGAGCATGACGACTTAGCAACAGTGATCCATGCTACTGTCACCTCAAGAACAGATCACTGTAATGCTCTCTACATGGAGCTACCCTTGATGCTGACTCGGAAACTACAGCTACTGTCCATCTCTGGACCAAAAGAGGCTAGGCTGCGTTTGACATGAGCTAGGGCCTTCTCGGTGGCAGCACCAGAACTGTGGAATGCTCTCCCAGAGGCCATAAGGGCCCTGCGGGATCTTTCTACTTTCCACAGGGCCTGTAAGACCGAATTGTTCCAACAGGCCTTTGATATCTAGCCGGGAGAGAACTGTCACCCCACATCATTATAGAATTACTATGTGATCACCATCAGAAAAGAAGAACTCGCTTATATTGCAGTGGTATAGCACCACAAAATGGTTTTAAATTGTAACTATGTTTTATTAGTTTTAACTTGTAAATATGAATGTTGTTAGCCACCCTGAGTCTACTTGCGGAGAGGGCGGGATAGAAATTTAAAGTAAATAAATAAAATAAATAAATGGTTGGTTATAAAAGAAACAAGTGTGCCACAACATCTGATTATTTTGATGCACAGCCTGTATTCTGGCCAAGAAGCTACAGTTTGGACAGAATATGGCTAAGGGGTCAGACGACGATTTATTTTATCTCCCTACCCAATTTATATGCAGAACATATCACAAACAAAACTGGATTAGATTTAAATGAAGGGGGAATGAAAATTGGTAGAAGGAACATTAATACTTTGAGATATGCAGACGACACAATACTGAAAACAGTGAAGACCTAAAATGACTATTGATGAAGGTTAAACAAGAAGTGCTGAAGAAGGATTACAGCTGAGTATCAAGACGACGACTTGGAAATTACACAACTGTCAGGCTGACAATGAAGAAATTGAAATTATTCAAGAATTTCTGTTCCTTGGCTCCATCACCAACTAAAAAGGAGACTGCAACAAAGAAATCAGAAGGAGATTGAGACTGGGAAGGGCAGCCGTAAAGGCTTTATTTTTAACCTTCAACATAGTCTCTTTAATTGCAATTGTCAATAGTGAGGAAGTGGAGTTTAATTTATTTCTACATACATTGTCCAATGGGAAGAGACCAAGGCTGGGATGGAAAGATGAATAGAAAACATCTACAGTAAGCAGCTATAGATTTTTTTAAAAAGCCATTCTGTAGGCTAGATCCTACCATCTTTTGGCCTCTTTTGTCAGGACAAAAGAAAGAAGCCATCCTGTCTCCTTCCCCTCCCACCACTGCAGTTTCTTGATCCCTACAGCTATTATCTCATGTCAGTCTCATAACCCCAGTTATCAACTTTGCCAGGAGCCAAAATGACTGCTGGGGGGAGGGGAAGCAGGGAAGATCCATAACCTTTGTGCAGTCCTTGTGCTGGATTGAACTCAGTGTGACGTGATAAGGTCAATGGTAAGACATGTCCACTGTGCGGCTAATTTTGTATTATGACCCTGTGTGTAATGACCACACAATGATCAGTGAAGAGTCCAATGTTATTATAAAGTTTAGCAAAAAAAAATTAACAGTAAAACTGATACACTGATAAAGCAAAAAAACAACCAACCAATACATTTGACATCATGTTCAATTAAACATAGCAGAACTCGACTAATCCTGTAAACAAAGAAAATCTATTCAGTAAAAAAGTTTTTTGCTAGCCAATAACCATCAATGTCAAATTCAACAATTTGCAAACCTTTATTTGCTCTTTCAGAATGATCAAATTTAAAGTAATAGATACTTATACCAAGACCAACAATTAAGGTTTAAAAAGCAGACAAAAGGTTTTAACTCTGTAAGCATAAACTGAATGAATGCTACAGTTGAAATTACAATACTCTGAGACTAAGCCTTTCCCAGTTTGCTTTATGTACCTCATTTAATCAGAACATAATCTTAGTTCAAAGAATGCAAGTGCAATTAAATCTTACAGAAGACTCACTTCCAAATCAATTCTAGTATCACTACCATGAAAACAGATTTCAAACTAGTACAGGACCACTAAAGGCCCCTTAAATGAAAGATTGAAGAGACTGATATGCATGGCTTGTAGTTATTTCAATCCTATTTCAACCACATTGTGTTAGAGAAAGTTAGTTATTCCATACTGAAGAGAAGCAATTAGTTCAGTTCCTGCAAAGTTTCTGCAGCTCAAAAATCTGAAGCACCTCCAAATCAGAGCCTTCCACCCAACACTTAAATACTGGGCCGCTTGTCCTTTGGTACTTTTAGCAATTAAGCAAGCTTGCTGGGCACGTCAACTCTTTTTTCCTTCTTCCTTGCCAATGAAAGGGCAATCAAGGAAAGCAGCCCTGATACAAAGAAGCAGCTTTTCAAACAACTGTAGAAAGGAAGGAAATGTTAACACAAACTCCTAAGAGAGGCGAGCTGAGTCAGATGTGCTAGTGCAACTACTAAATCCCACAAACACTTCAAGGAGTAGTTAAAATCTAGAACAATATTCTAAAATCCCACACCGATCAGAATTATGGGAGCCCTTATACAAGGTGGCACATGGGACCCACACACAGTAAAAGTTTGTAAACTGACGTTCATGAGGAATTAGGGATATCAGTTGAGAAGACTGCAGGGTCTGGTCGACTCCCATTCAGTACTGTCACTGAGCTGGGCATGCTGGCCATCAGCAGCGATGATGGGAGCAGTGGAGAAGCAGACAGCAGGTCCCAGGCATGATGGTTTACCAATTCCATTGTGCATACACGCCAAATCCTCTCTCTTTTAATCTCTAGTTGCCTATTGAAAAATGTATGAACACAGAATTTCTTCTACCCTGTTCACTGATGCTTTCAGTTTGGTTCTGCCCATAATACTGGATGGTGAGTGTGTGTGTGTTGCTCATTCTTAAAGTCTCAGCATTTCTCAGGTACTTGATGCAAAAATGATCAATAACACCAAGTTTGAAAACTTGGAGACTCACTTTGAATGGCAGACTTTAGCCCTTCCTTTTACCCGTCAAGTTATTTTTTGATTGTGTGTGAAGTGCTGTCAGGTGGCAGCTGACTTATGGCAACTCCAGTGAGTGGCTTTCAAGGCAAGCGAGAAGCAGAAGTGGTTTGCCATCGCCCTTCCTTCCTTGGTGGTCTCTCTTCCAAGTACTGACCCTGCTTAGCTTCCAAGATCTGACGAGATCAGGCTGTGCCATGATGCTTGCCTTCCACATAGTTTTTGATTACCTGGCAAAATTTCAATAAGTAATTAATCTTTAGTTTGCACATTTCTGAAACTCTTTGGAGTGAAGGGTCTGAGGGTGAAGGTAACCCAAGATGGTCTGACTTTCCCTTAGTGCTGGTTCTTAGATCTGAGCAAAGAAATACACAAGAACAAGTACATAGTCACCTTCCGCTGGGTCAGACCACAGGTCTATAAGTCAGTACTGTCTACGCTAGGCAGCTCTCCAAGGCCACAGGTCAAGGTCTTTTACATCATCTGCTCCTGGTTCTTTTATCTGAAGATGTCAGGGACTGAACCTGGGACCTTCTACATACCACCAAGCTACCAGTCCCTTGGCACACACAGTCAATGTCAGTATGAAAAAGTCTTGAACAAAGAATCTACGTTTGAGTTGCCCTGTCTGACGTAGTAAAGAGTAACTGGTAATGAAATACTTGCAACCCACTGAAATACATGGGCTTAGCCTAGAGTAACATGTTAGAGAATGCCAAGAACAAGGAAGAATATTTATAATTTTTATACCTTCTGTCACTTTTAGGTGTTTGCTTATAATCTTTTATTGTTGTATACACTTCTTTATTTGTATAGTAAGTCCCTTTTAAAAAAGGGTCCTATCCCAGTTGCCTATCCCTACCATGTCTTAGACGTGTTAGACACTGGATGGGTGGATTCGCTTCAACAACAGAATGAGTGGGTATCCTCAACAACCTACTGAGCAGCTGAAGTGGTGGTCAGTATCCTGAAGTTTATCTGTTGAGCCCTGGCTGGATGAGAAGAGTCAAAGTTCGGGCTAGAAATTTTTTTGCATGTACTGGGAAGCTTGTGCTGCACAGATGATGGAACTCTCAATGAACACAATCCTCTCAGAGATTGCAATGATAACTGCAGAACAAGCTCAGTAGGTTAGGACTCAGAAGAAAAGCAGAGAGCAATGATGCTGTTGAAAGTGGAAAGGTACACCCCCTTCTCTGTGCTGGAAGGGATTCCTGGAAAGAATAACTGAGTCCTGCATTTCTCTCTTTCATCTTCCTGCACAGACATCATGCCAGGGCAATCCAGAGAACGAGTATTCCTTGACTAAGCAAACGCCAGAGCTTACGTATGGGAGGCACACTGAGCTCTTGTGGGCATGAGCCAAAGGGGGCAGCAATCAGGCCCTACAGGAATCCCTCTGCATACAAGCACTGTATGGGAGAGCACATTGCTCTAGTCAGTTTTTAAAGAGAGAGAGAGAGTGTGTGTGTGTGTGTAGGGGGTGTGTGTGTGAGAGCATCAGAGTTCAGAAAGCTTGAAAAAAACAGAGTCAAAACACAAAACATCTGTTAGGAGCTGGAAAATGTTTTCCAAGTCAAATGGGATAAACTGTTTCCTTTGCCAACCCTGAGCCATCAACAGGGGCCACTGCTCTGCAGTCAATGAGACGACAAAAATAGAACACTCAGTTTTGCAATTAGCTCTTCCAGAGAAGTTTGCAATCTATTTTGCTAAAGCAACAATGAGCTTGATGAACTCCTGAGAGCAGTTATGCTACAAGGGGCTGCTTTATGGTCAGGCCACGTTGGATGTTTAAGAACAACATGTTCAAAGGAACATCCAACCCGTCTTATCACCAGCAGAATGACGGTGGATTCTTTAAATAAACCAAGCCAATGCGAGGAATATCGCAGCTCTCTGTCAGTGTTTGCAATGCTCTGTTTTCTTAACAATACAACCAACACCGTATTGGTGTTCACTATCCCACACACAAGCATAACCCAGCATTAGCAATTAATAAATGTGAAAGCCATCCTGAAAATTACCTGAAGCAGAACTACAGAACATTTGCAATTTACACAGGTTTATTTGGGCCTGCATCTAAATTTTCTATCAGACCGCTTGACCTTAATAGCTGGGTGCTTTGATAAACATGTTGCTCCTGATCAGAGTCCTTGCTGGGATTCAGGATCTGACCGCATCTGAACTCCAGCGGAATAGTCCAGAACAGGGCTGAGAGAACAATTTTGATATTGACATGAGGACAAAAACTCAGATGAGCTGAGGACTGAACCCTTATGCCATCAGAAACTGCGTCTTGCAAACAGCTGCTCTACATCAGGGGTGGGGTGAGGGGAGGAGAGATGTGATTTTGGTGACTGAACGGGAAGGAACTGCTGTCTTCTCTTTGATTTAACACTGCTGTTATGAATGGACCTTCACAGGAAGGTGGCTGCAGCAATGTCTGCCCCAGGTCTCCATTTCACACAGAGTGCATTCTTGTGTCAGTCAACACACTATCTATAAGCCGACCGCAAAGGACTCCTTCCTCTTTGACTATGCCAAAGCCAGTCTTGTTTACTTTTGCCATGGTTGCTTGAAACCAGGTCAGTGAAGTGCTCCCTTCAAACACTCTTCATGTTCCTTAGCACAATTTATGTCAAGCAAGCTCTTTAATCAGTTCTGAATCCTCTACAAGAATGCAGAAATGCAGAGCGGCTGGTGTGTGTGTGTCTGAGGTCTGGCAAGGCTGTGACCCACACTGGGAGAAGATGGAACACCACAAACATTAGGCTTACAATTACAAGCACACACTGTCTTACTTAAGAGCATTCATTCCCCACTCCCCCATAAGGAAACGGACCACAGAAGCAGTCACTCTTGTGAACCCAAAGTGAAACAAACAACATCACTATTCACTGCGGTAATATACACCAGCCGTGTGGGTGGGAACAGAGATGGACTTCAGGGGTATGGACCTCTGTCCAAGTCAATTCCTGCTTGATGGTTTCAGTCATAACTGGGACTTACCCTGCTGGGATCAGGCAAATTCACTCGAGAGCATTTTCACAAAAAGAATGTTAGAAGCAACTCTAAATACTATGGAAACAGAAGTCTACTGTACTGGATCTGACATGGCTTCTACCAACCATATTTCAAATCGGCAATGACATCAATAGCCAATAAAACAGCACTGTACAAAATTATTCACAAAGTTACTTGGATAAATTATTAGGGACTGCGGTCTATACTATAGCTATACTATACTATAGCTGTAAACTGGATCCTACTATGGAATTTTGCTTCATTTAATGTGTCATGGTAACAATTTGCTTTGCTTCAGTTCTGCTTTTTAAAATTTCTGGTTGGTTCTACAATCCAAATCCTATTCAACAGTATATTCAATGACCCATCCTGTTGATTTTACTGACTGACTCCGTGTAATCCGCCTTGAGTCTCAGTGAGAAAAGCTAATGTAAATATAAATCACCTGCCTGCATAACAAAAAGTACTAAACAACACGAGGCTAACAAATAAAATACACCTGGACTTTTTTCCATTTATCAATGTGTTACAAGGCAGGACATGACCAGAATGTTCTCAAGTCCGAAAAGCCAAGGTTGACATTCAGCAGAATTATGTGGTCTTTCTGGTCTATGCCACTTTAGATTGCTAGTAAGAGACTGCACTGTTAAAATGCTCTCCCCATGTTAAAGCCATGGTTCACTAAACTAGCATATCGGAGATGTCTTAGCCAGCCCTATTGTCATGTGATAACGTTCCAACTGCAGAGATAAGGGAACGTTTTCCAACAGGATCTTGTACCTGCAGCCTGAAGAAGTACACACTGGGAAAGACTAATGTGCAACTCTGTTCAATATGCAACTCAGAATGCAATGCAAAATCTACTGCACACCCTTTGATTACTCCATGTAATGCAATCCAAAGCATGCTATTCACAAGAACCCTCAGTAGGGCGGACACAAGAGGCCCCTGAACTGGAGACAACCTGGGGTTGTTCAACTAAGTCAAGCTAGACAAACTACTTCAAAAGGGCAAAATAAACTTGAAGTGTCTACCCAAGCGAAGCAAAGCTGATAATGGGGACTGTTTCTTTCAAGATTCAATGGAGATAGCAAAAAGTTAACTTCTGCAGAAGTAAAACCCAAAAGAAGATATTTCACATCTTATAGAAAGCCCACATAAAGTGATTTCATTGTAATGCCAAAAGTAGTCCAGGATTCTTATCCCTCAAAAACAAAACAAACAAAAAACAAACACCCTATTGAGGGTGCTAAGCCTATTCTACTACTTTAGTGTGGTTGGATGTATTGAATTATAGTAATATAAATATGTGAGAGGTATGCCCTTGGCTATTTCTATTTGTCTAAGCTTATGTGCGCAAGCTCAACAGGTATAAAAAGAATGAAGTCGTTTTATTAATTCCATTAATTTGCTTGAATATGGGAAGAGAAACAAACCAGATTTTATACACATACAGAGTAAGGCTGATTATCTTCAAGACATGTTCTTATGAGCCAACTGGGTAAAAACTGAGCCTCTCTTCTAATTCAACAGGTTACAGGCTCACCACTGGATCATCTAGCTCACCTCTTTACTCTAAGGCAAGATTGTTTACTTACCTGCTTATCCGGTAAGTCTGTGCCACTCAACCGGTATTCTTTAATAATGTTCAAGATAGAGGACCGGATTCTGACTAATGTTTGCGCAGTGCAACAACAATTGCCCAGGCAGTGCAATCCCTCCACCACCACCCAGTAGCTGGAACTGTCCCAACAGACTCCTGGGAACAGGATTTCAGGCTGCTGAGGGAGAGAGGAGGCAGGAAAAACACATCCCATGGGAGAAAGTTGTTGTGCACATGGAAACCTGCATCTGGATCCAAACTAAAGAATAAAAAAAACCTTTCTAGCATAGAGAATTCAAAATTCAAAACAAAGCACCTTCACCATGCCCCCCCACAAGTTTTAAACTGCTACCTCTGTCCTGGGCCTCCAGTGACAGGGTCAATTACTGTCATCTCTCCTTCCCAATATCCATAACAAGGCTCTGAAAATGTGATTGTTTCATAAACAGTTTAAAGACTGAATGCAGTGTGATCTTTCAAAGCTTGCCTGTTGGGATTCTTTTATCATCCTGGCTGTTCTCCTAGGGATCCCTTCTGACTTTTTACATATTGAGCCACTGTATGGGAGCCAAGCAGAAAGGCAACTTTTCTTCTCAAGTCTTGGGGTGGGGGAGTCTAGTTAAGAAGCTGTAAGTAATACTGGAGAAGGGAAGGGAAGCAGTTGGACCAACTTTTCAACTACTGTCACATGGGTTGGTAGAGAAGAGATGAAGGAAGGCTAATAAATCCTGAGAACGCTCCCTGAATACCAAGAGCCAAAAGACTGATAAAGAGAGCATAGTATGAGCTTGGGGCCAGCAGATTATGGAGCCATAACTAGCTGAGAAAGTGTTTTACAAAGCCATGTGCAGAAAGGTACAGCAGTGAGGGCAGGAGTAGCAGAAACAAATGCAACAGCAGAGAAGAGTGCATAGTCTCTGTAAGCTGTTAAAAGACTTAGCCCCTTTCAGATACAGTGGAAAAATAACAGAATTATTAACTCTGAGACTGTGATTGAGACCTGCACAGAGCCAGTGTGGTTAAGAGCGTTGGACTAGCTAGCACCTGGGAGATCCAGATTCCAGTCCCCACCCTGTATGCTGGGTGACCCTGGGCCACTCACAATCTCTCAGACTAACCTACCTGACAGGACTGTTGTGAGAATAAAATGGAGAAGAGAATGATGTAAGCCACTCTGAGAAAGGTGGGCTAACCAATATGGAAAAAATGCTGTGGATAACACAAACCCTCCAGCTAGTCCTAAAGCAAACAGAAATATTAGATTGATCATACAACTGTCTTAACAAAAGCAGAAACCTGATGTGAGATACTGGCACTTAAGCTTTTTCCATGACTCCTTCAATAAATTAAAGTTGGAAAGGATGGTGAGCAGTGCTCAGCTGTAGCCCAAGCTGTCTTCCCCCAACGGGCCAGAAATAAATCTAAGAAACAGAGTGCTCTTTGTACAATCACCAGTCTAAATCCGGCTCAAATCTGATAGCCTGTGTTGACAAAGCAAATGTGACAAGGGGCCAAGAACTTCTGACATAAAGCAGCTCGGGTTGACTGTCTCCTTTAAATGCATCGGTGATCCCAATTTGCAGGACACAACAAAAATAAAGAAAATCTTGACCGTTTTTCTCCAACTGCCAAATGTAATTGTTTCAAGCCTGGTTTCTGTTACTGCAGTCCCTTCCTTTTACTGGAGGCGTATTAAAAAAGCATGAAACAAGTGAAAGACACTACTGAAGTCAACTGACTGTAGGTTACAAACAGATGACTGTTCAGCTATACATGTTCACTGGTTCAGGACATGCCAGCCAAAAGAAAAGAAAAAGAAATTCATTGCTTGGGGGCAGAATTCTAAAAGTCCAACCAGCGACTGTGAATTTCCAGCCTCACTGGAGTAGTGATGCCAAAGTCAACTAGCCAAAACAACAAGAGTACATGGCTCTCTGGAATGCCATGAAATCACTTTGACAAGCTCATGAACGTCAGATCAGTGCGATACAGCAAACAGTGGGCCAGACCTGAATTACAAAGGCTCAGTTTAAAAACTCCTTCAACTATAAAGCTCACCAAGTGCCCTTTGCCAAGCTGGCAGCTCTCAGACAAACCTACAAGTTGCTGAGAGGGTTATTTGTTTAAGGTGGGGAGGGATGACTCCATGTGTGCCATCCTGAGCTCCTCTGACGAAGGATGAGGTATAACTGCGATGAACAGAAAAGGCTTGCAAGAGATAAGTTTGAACAGTGCCAGTGTGTATACGTGTTCATTACATGCCTAGCCAAAATCTGAAGCAAAGCCCAAACATCCCATCACTACCAATAAAAGGATTCTAGGCTGTATCAAATTAATGTTAGGCTTAAACACTTGGCGGTGGGGGGGACGGGGACTCAACAATTACTCCCTCTTCCCACTGCATTTTACATGGAGTAATCAGGTGTAAAACAAAGAGTTAAAACAGATAAAAGGAAGCACTTCTTCACCCAAAGGGTGATTAACACATGGAATTCACTGCCACAGGAGGCAGTGGTAGCTGCAAGCATAGACAGCTTCAAGAGGGGATTGGATAAACATATGGAGCAGAGGCCCATCAGTGGCTATTAGCCACAGCGTATTGTTGGAACTTTCTGTCTGGGACACTGATGCTCTTGGTGCTTGGGGGGCAACAGTGGGAGGGCTTCTAGTGCCCTGGTCCCATCGATGGACCTCCTGATGGCACCTGGGTTTTTTGGCCAATGTGCGACACAGAGTGTTGGACTGGATGGGCCATTGGCCTGCTCCAACATGGCTTCTCTTATGTTCTTATGAGTTGTTTGCACAACAAATCTGAAAAAAGCAGCAGCAACAAGGAATCCCATTATCTTGATAAAGTTTGGTAAACTGGATAATTTCCACCTTTTAGGCATGTCCCATGTAGATCAATAAAGATTTAATAATGCTGCTAGAAAAGAAAGACTAGCAAGATTGAAGGCTGACATTCTTATAATCTACCATTTTAGGTTCCTGATGCCTGGATTCCCTCTCTAATGGCTAACTTCATTTTTGGAAGTCAGAGAGCCTATGTGTCTAACGGAAAGCTCAACAGTCATTCATCCAACGGTATTCCTAGCATGGGCAAAGAGGACAGGGTATCTGGAAACCATGGCAGAAACACAGAGCAAGCCAGATGATATACCTTTCAGAAACACAGAGCAAGCCAGATGATATACCTTTCAGAAACACAGAGCAAGCCAGATGATATACCTTTCATCAGGCCAACTACTCCTTTCAATCCTGGAAGTGAGCTTTTGAGTTTATTACAGAGATCCTCTTCAGTCATACTCAGGTGACTGGCGGACCATGAGTCAGAAAATCCAAGTCAGTTTGCGTAGGCCAAGCATCTTATGTAGCTGATCTAACTTAATACTTTAAAAAAAATGTTTCTTTTCTTTTTTTTTTTTCTGAAACATTTATTAAGAGCCTACCTGACGTTTTGGAGAATTTGCTGTGCTGGGATTGATATTCCGCAATGCCTAAGAGCAAAAGAAATAAGATGGATAAAAATTAAAAAAGCTGTGCACGGTTGGGGGTGGGTAGGCTGAGTCGATACACACATCACCCTCTTAGCATTCGGGAGAGGCAAGTTTCCGCGACAGCCAAAGATGACAAAGGGCAAGGGAGTTAAAAGCTGACAAAAAGCCACTGCGTAACAGCACAAGACGCTTAGAAGTGCTTTACAGATGAACAGCGTCGTTCAGATAGGGAACAAAAAAAGAGGGAACATCAAGGGAAGCGAATATTGCCCAGCCTGAAGTTAGTTGACATAAGGGAGTTTACTATAGAAAAGAAATTTTAAAAAATTAGAAGCCTCTTCTAAAAAGCATGCTGACAGAGTGAACATATTGGCTTAAGAATTAATAGCAAAGCAGTTATAGGAGAAGCTCAGGTATTTCAGCCCCAAAAGTCTTAGACCCTTCTTCAGAAGAGGAGTTCTTCCCTCCTCAGAAACCGAGATGCACCCACAAGGATAATCCAGTATACACCAAGGTAGAGTTACACCTAAAAATATGCCTCCAGAGCTAGAGCCTCCAGGATAAGAGCAGAAAAAGCGAGAGGTGATGAAGGGGAAGAAAGCCCAAGGAAAAGATTTCCACGAGCACAAAAATGGATCCATCACCCAAAAAGGGGGGGGGGGGGGAGAGAAGAGATTCTTAAAAGGATTCCCTCAAAGAGAAGTTAGGATGCTGAGACGCCTCATAACCTTGATAAAGCGCTGATGCCAGACATTTGAAAACTAGGAGCTAATCAATGTAATTAGCAAGAGATCTAGAAGCACGGACGAAGAGCAACAGTTCTAGAAAGTAAGCCTTGCTGTTTCTTGAATTCATGCTTCCAGGGTTATGTATGCTTGTAGGTTTAAAAAAGCAAAAGCAGCAAAATCATAACCAATATTTGCACCATTAAGGAAAATTATTAAAACATTTAAGTGTTCATTAAAGCCAAGCCAAAAGCCTGCTAATACAGCTTGTTTTTAAGACAGCTATGCTCTTACGAATTACTTGCAAACAGCATAAACGTTGCTCTAAAATGGATGACCCCCCCCCCCGTCCCCATTTTCCCTTCACCTAGATCAAGCAGACAAGCTGGTTATAGTGGGATGGATGTATATAATTATACTACATTCACATGCACTCTGTCCTCTTAGATTCCTTCTCCAAGTCAAGCCAACCACAGACTAGGCAAAATGCTGGAATGACACATTTATGAGAAAGCAGAATAATATTTATTGCTGTTAGGTGGCTTGTAAAACAAACGGATGTTGTCCAATGTATGTCCAGGATGCCCAACTGGAGGAAATCCGCAGTTACAAATACTCATGTACCAAGTTGGACTTTTCCAAGTTACAACATGGGAAAGGGCGGAATATAAATTAACCAAATAAATAAAAAACATGTAAAAAAAACCAGGAGGATTCAACATCATAAGATGGCATGAAGTGGCATTTCAAGGAAGACCGGATACAATCATAAAAAGAGAAATGGCTCAACGGAGGCAGCGCATCTCTGAATGCCAAATGTTGGAGACAAAATGGATAAAGTCGCTTTCTTCATGCCCACCTGATGAGCTTTCAGAAGCATCAATGCTGGCTGCTGAGGAGAAAAGGGCTGCTGGAGTACCTGAAGTTTTTTGGTCTGTTTCACCGTGTCCATAATAAGTATGTTACTGAAAGGCACTGCTTGTTTATGCACTGCCTGGAAAATGGCTACAAATAAGCAAAAGACTCCAAGCAAGCACACACAAAAAACTAAAACCAGGTTACAAGTTCTTCCAACTTCATGAACAGAAAAGCTGGCCGTCTGCATCCATGTAGAGCCTTAATATTTTTGAGAAGCAGCCTGGCATCTCTTGGACTTGACATCATGCCCGTGTGGCAGAACTGAAAAATTATGTTTGAAATGACAGCAAAGCACATCAGTGCTGGGAACCAGCCTCTGTGCCAGAGACTGCATCAAGTAATCTGAAAAGGTTACGGCCCCGAGATGCACTCGCAGTGGTGTCAGCCCTGCTTGCATGGGAAACTTAGCAGGGAGGGAGGGAAGGAGGCGAGAGTTCTTTAGAACAGACAAGGCGAAATCTTCCTGAAGAGGATGCTTCATCCTCCCCTCCAAACTGTCGATGCTAGAAGGCAGCACAAGCCAACAAGCACGCTATATACATGCACACACAACAGAATATTAGAGTGGAAGTGTGTTTCTAACCTGTGGCCTCACCTGCCGCAGCAGTTCTTGGTGTTTCAGTCGCAGCCTCTCTTTTTCCACCTGCAGCTGCTGTAGCCTCATCTGTTGCTGCTGATTGGAGCTGCCACTTCCCAGCACACCACCAGGTGGGCTCTGAGGGGCTAATGGAGGTGGCTGCTTCATTGGAGCGCTTTGGCTGATTCTCTGGCTCATAGCTGGGGAGACAAACATGCAGGGGGTGTTAAAGCCACTCAGCAATAGTTTGGAAAGCTATATTCTATGGCACACTTCAAATCCAGATCCAAGGCAGACATCCAAAAAGAAGACAGCATTGGTGTTGTTTCCACAAACCACTACACGTAAGAGTGCTGGCTATAGATCAGTATAATGCTGAACAAAATTACTGCCTTCTAAGCCCTTATGGTGTAACTTAGTTTAGATTTGAGTCCAGTTGCACCAACAAAATTTTCTGGGTACAAGTTTTAGAGAGTCAATGCTCCCTTGGTCAGTTAAGATGGTTTAGCGTGACACTACAGCCCTGGAGGAAAATGCTGTTAAGCTGCAGCCAACTTACAGTGAACAGCAAGAGACATTCAGAGGTGGTTTGCCAGGGTCTGCCTCTGTGTAGCAACCTTGGTATTCCTTGGTGGTCTTTCATCTAAAAAGTAGCCAGGGCCAATCCTACTTAGCTTCTGAGATCTGATAAAATCTGGCTAGCCTGGGATATCTATTTTATTTTATTTTGCCACTTTTCAATCAGCGTGAAATGCTGTCTGCCATCAAGAGAAGCAGAAATAAAGGCAGCTAAATGTGTGAAATAAAAGTTGGGAGCAAGTTCCTATTGGAACTGTGCCGTGTGGTAATAAGGCTTGGAAGACCTAAGTCCTTCGCAGAGGTTGCAGGACCCGTAAGAAACGAAAAGGAACCTTCACTGAAGGCTTGTGAGCTAGGAAACAGAAGAATTCTATGACTCATAAGAGTTGGAAGGGACCTCCAGAGTCATCTAGTCCCCTGCACAATGCAGGAAACTCACAAATACCTTCCCTCATCTTGGCTTCTGTTTGTGTTGCTTCACCACCATGCATGGAACTCAGTAGGTTAACTAAACAGGGGGTAACCAAGTGCTGAAATCTTTTGCTACGTAATAGAGATCATGATCTGCAAAAGCAGGTCCCAGGAGTCAGGACTACAGCCCACACACTCTTTTCCATGTCACTTTTGAAACCGGGGTGTGTTTCGGAGAGTGGGGAATTAATGAAAAGTTTCTAATGCTGTAGAACAGGGGTCCCCACCCTTCAGGCTGCAGACCAGTACCAGTCTGTGGTCTGCTAGCAACCGCGCCACGGAGCAAGGCAGAGGAGCCACACAGCCCCCACCCACCCAGAACCCGGGCAGATGAAAGAGGCGGCGCAGCCTTGGGTGGGGGGTCTTTAAATGGGAGGAAGATGCAGACTGGCCTTTTGCCACTTAGCAGGGAGGCGGCAAAAGCAGCCCCAGTCTCCCATTTAAAGACCCCCATGGGGCGCAGGGATGGGGCATGGGCAGGGTGGCAGCCTGGGATGGTAAAACCTCTAGGGCTGCCCCTCCACCAGTCCGTGGAAAAATTGTCTTCCATGAAACCGGTCCCTGTTGCCAAAAAGGTTGGGCGCCACTGCTGTAGAAGGAGTGAGACAATATGGGTCTGTACAATTCTAAAGCCTAGGGTTGCCAGGCCTGTGTTGGAAAATACCTGGAGACTTTGGGATGGAGTCAGGAGAGGGTGGGGTTGGGGGAGGGGAGGAGCTTCATGGTACAATGCCATAGAGTTCACCCTTCTAAGCAGCCATTTTCTCTAAGGAAGCTGATCTCTGCCAGCTGGAGATCAGCTGTAGAAGCAGGCGATCTCCAGGCCCCACCTGGAGGCTGGCAACCCTATCACCCACTCATCAAATCATGGCCACCGTGCATATTGTTATTTTAAAAGTGTTTTAATGTTTTTGTGATAAGCTTGCTCTGCCTTGCTGATGATGGTCGCCTCTCTGTAATAAAGAGGTGCCAATGAACCAAGTGAAAACAGTGAAAACAAAAATGACCCAGATGGAGAAGAGAACAGGACACTTGAGAGAACAGCTCCTGCTATGACTTCTTGAAGTCTGTTTAAACTAAGGAAGACCTTGGATGGCAAATCTGCTCTCCCAATTACACAGTTTAGCCAACTATGCCACTCCAGAGTCACAAAAATAAAATACATTTATGATAAATATAGGCTCGTATTGAACTTAGTGCCAGTTTCCATTTCAGTTGTAAATAGACCAGTATCAGCCAGCCCCACTGGGCTGTAGATCAAACCCAGGGGATATTTATAGCTGGGTGGCAAAAAATAACCAAACACTTTCAATTCCCTGAGCCTATTTCCAGCCAGCTTCAAAATGCACTAAGATTAACATTTATGAGCACAACTCCTCCAGGAAAATCTCCTACCAAAAGATAAATGGAAGCAAAGGGAGTGGCCCAAGAGAGCTTCTTGGCCTCAGAGCTCACTTCGTCTGCAAAACAAAATTTGAGCCCAGACTCCAGTGGCACCTTTAAGACCAATGAGAAGTTTTATTCTGGGGGAAAATTTTCCTGCACATCCAAAACAAGAGAAGGTGCTATTCTGATGACAATTTTGAAGGCTTCCTTAAAAAGCATATGGGAAGTGACAGTTAGGAAATCAAGAAATGTTAACTAGATTTAAAGCATTAAAAGGGAGCACTTTAAAAATGCACAAGAGAATATGCCTCCCCCCCGCCCCCAATCAGATGCGTGAGAGACTTTCAACTTTCGATCTGAAATGGCAGCACAAGTAAAATCAAGGGCTTTCCCCATACTATTGCAAACTCTTAAAGGACAGCTAGAGACGTCTGGGAAAATGCATTTGTTTGCACTATAAAACCTTGCATTCAAACGGGCAAGAAACAGACTTCATTTAATTCTTAAAGCTGTTGAGAGGAAAGGGTGGGGAGCCATGACTAATCGAGGAGCAGGATACAGCGAACTGGTACAAGCAACTTTTTAAGCTTTGCAACTTTCACATGCACACTGTTATAAACCTTCAATGCTTGCTCTTTTTAAAAAGGAGGCTTCTTGATGATCTTTAAATGCTTTGCTCTGCCTGAACCAAGAAGAAAATAAAGGCAAAATAACTGCCTTTATCCACTAGAGCCAGGATTTACCAGTTTTCTGTTCCTAACTTTCATGGGTATCAGGGAAGCATTTAATATGGGGCTCTACACCCACATGCAGGGCAAGTAGCAAAAGACCTCACAGGCAGACTAGGGACAAATAACTCTTTGTTTTGGGAAAGGAAAGAGAGGGATTTAGGAGGAAGGAGGGATTTAGAATGGGGGGGGGAGGGGAATTGTACTACATAACAAAGAAAACCCCCAAACCCTTTACATTTATACTTCTTGCAACCACTAAACAATTATTTTATTTTGATGTAGACAGCATATTTTAAAACATAGTGCTGTCTAATCAATTTTCTACTGTATAGTTGCACGTTAGCTGCAGCGCACCCCGTGTTTTGAGAGTGGCCTACTCACTCACCCCATGGATCAGTAATGACTTGGTGCTTGCATAGGGAACTACCTTTACCTTTAATCACTCAGAACCAAACTATAGGTATGTACTTAAGATAGGGTTGCCAGATCTGGGTTTAGAATTACCTGGAGATTTGTGGCTAAAGCCTGGGAGAGTGGGGTTTAGGGGAAGGGAGGAGCCATGGTAGGGTATAAATGCCATGCAGTCCACTTTCCAAAGCAGCCATTTTTTCCAAGAGAAGTGGAATAAATGCTTTAAATAAATAAATAAGGTATTTATGTAGTCTGAAGCTCAGGTGCAATTCCAGATCTCCAGTCCGCAACCCTAGGCACCTTTAGCACTTTTCTATAAAAAGAAAATGATCAAGTATTTAAGCCCCCTCCCCCAAGACCAGAAAGCAATCGCGTACTGAGGTCTGTAAGCAGTTAAGTCATAAACAAGATTATCAGCTCAGTTTATTAGACAAAGAACCAAGTATTCACTTCCTCTCCCTTGTCTCAGAGATGGGTTAGGCTGGAAAACCAAAATCAATCTGCAGAGACCACTGCAGCTTCAAGAATCAGACTTCACCAAGTCGCAGCTAACTTATGGTGCCCCTGTAGGGTTTTCAAGGCAAGAGTGGTGGTTGCAAAGGTGGTTTGTCATTGCTTGCCTCTGCAAAGCGACCCTGATATTCCTTGGCAGTCCCCCATCCTAATACTCACCAGGGATGACCCTGTTTAGCTTCTGAGATGTCATGAAATCAGACAAACCTGGCTACCCAGGTAAGGCTTTAGACAATCTACATGTTGAGAAATCATGTGATACAGCCCCCTCCCCCAAGACTACATCGACCCAATGTGGTGTAATGGTTGGAATGTCCAAGTAGGATCTGGAAAAGCCAGGTTTGAATCCCCATTCTGCCATGGAAACTGGCTGGATGATCTCAGGTCAGTCACAACCTCTCAGCCAAACCCACCTCACAGGGCTGTTGTGAGGACAAAATGGAGGAGAGGATTGTACACCGTTTTGAGTCCCCACTGGGGTGAAAGGCAGTATATACATGAAATAAACAAATATACCACTACAAAACATAATTGGATCAAGAACTCTAAGCAGCTTATGATAAGCAGACGAGATATCAAAACAACTGGTTCCCAAAGTGACTACCTTTTCCTGCAAATGGTGTTTTCACTATATTTATATATTTAAAAGTGCTACAAGAAATTCAAGTCTTCAGCAGTGCAAGGCTGGGAAATGCAATTAATAAAACATCTGATACTTGGGGAGCAAACGTAGGCAGGTCCCTGGCATTTTTGCTTTCCTTTTACATAAAGCCACCACTGTACCCATCATTCACTTAAGAACTGGTTGCCTTGTATTCTCCACAAGGGAAGTATAACAGAAACTGTTCAAAGTTGGGGCACCATGCTGAAACAGAAACTTTTAATCAGCACATTTCAGTTACAATAAAAGTATTACGAACATTTCCACTGACATTGTTCAGAATTCATTCTTGAGGGCAAAAATAATGTTCAAGAACAACTGTGACTGATCGTTGATTGAGCTGAAACCTGCAATGCTTGTCTCCCCCCCCCCCCCCCAAAAAAAATTATGACTATCCATTTCAAATGATAATCAAGAAAATACTGCCACTCGGACTCTCTTTACAGGCAAATCAATGTATACATGCAATTAAACCCAACAGCACTATTTTATTTTTTTATTCACTTTTTGAGGAAAAAAACAACTGGTTCCCAAAGTGACTCACAGGAATTTTTAAAAAATAGCAGGAAGAGGTGGTGACTCAGTGGTAGAGTATCTGTTTGGCATGCACAAGCCCTCAGGTTCAATCCCCAGTATCTATAGTTAAAAGAATTGCATGGATCAGGGGTGGGGAACAGTGGCTCTCCAGATGTTTTTTGCCTACAACTCCCATCAGCCCCAGCCATTGGCCATGCTGGCTGGGGCTGATGGGAGTTGTAGGCAAAAAACATCTGGAGAGCCACTGTTCCCCACCCCTGGCATAGATGATGATGTAAAGGACCTTTACTGGAAAGCCTGCGCCAGTCTCTGCAGACAATATTGACTTGAAAAGACCAATGGTCATACTATTATAAGGCCCCTTCTTGTGTCCAATATTTAAACTGAATACAATTGTTGCTTGAAGAAGGGATCCTCAGCTCTATGCACAGTCAAGAAATACATCGGATTGCCCTGGCCTCCCTCCGATGGCCACGCTAATTGATGGCACCTGGATGTTGGGGAAAGGGAGCTCTCAGTCGGAGCAATACATGACAACCATGATTCACAGCCAGAAAACACTTTTGTCTTTCAGAGTAGATTTTCAGTTCCTGGATACTTCCATCCTTCAACCGTACCCCACAAAGAAAGTGCCCTCTGGAAAATCTCCTGGTATTTTAAAATCTGGCTGCAGAACACACAGCGCAGCTCTATAAAGCAGGGCAGTACAAACGGTGTGTCAAGAAAACTTGGATACTGTTTCCAAGATCGATACTCACTGTTCTAACACTACAACATAAATCATGCATCTATGATCAAAGCTCTCTGTGTTTAAAAATGCACTCCAAATTGCACATCTGGAACGATGCTAATTTCACATAATAGATTGTGCTCCTGCTAGTAGAATGCAGAAGTCTCCATCTTTCACTTCTGGAAGTTATCAGCAATTCCTTTTTTGGAGAAAGATTTAACCATTCATTATTCATATTTTGCACACATACTGGCCAGCATCATGCTCTCTACAGTAGATGAAAGCCAAGGTGCTGAATTGCATGCAAAAATATTCAGGTCAGCATTAGCCTCCTCTCTCATCTATATAGACAGCACTTACTGTGTTTCACCAAGGTATCAAATGATACACCAGTACTTGAAAAGTCCCAGTTTTCATATATTTTTAGTACCTTTTCCTTTAACAATTTAAACTGGGAGGAAAGGTGGGATAAAAACGAGCTAGAACATAATTCCCTGATTTCATGCTATGGAACTCTTACAAGTCTATAGTAGAAGACTCACTTTGTCATCCTAAGTAGAGTGGCATCATTCTAAGTCCACTGCCCTCAAGAGACTTGGAACATATGAACATATATGAACATATGAAGCTGCCTTATACTCAATCAGACCCTCAGTCCATCAACGTCAGTATTGTCTACTCAAACTGGCTCTCCAGGGTCTCAAGCTGAGGTTTTTCACACCTATTTGCCTGGACCCTTTCTATTTGGAGATGCCAGCAATTGAACCTGGGACCTTCTACTTACCAAGCAGATGCCCTACCACTGAGCCACCATCCCTTCCCAAAAGGGTGATGGCCCAAGCTAGCCAGAGCTCATCAGATGTTGGAAGCTAAGCAGAGTCAACCCTTGGGAGACCACCCAGGGAGACCACCTTAGTTGGATGGGAGACCACTCAGGGAGTCCAGGATTGCTACACAGAGGCAGGTGACAAAGTCTTTTGCCTTGAAAACCCTATGAGGTTGCCATAAATCAGCTGCAACTTGATGGCACTTCCCACCACCAGCAACACTGCTTAGGATGGCACTGTTAAGAACTGAAGCCTCATGCAACTCCTTTCTTTGGCTGCCAACCTAGTCACTGAAGGATATGCTCTCGGAATATCAAACATGCAAGCAAAAAGATTTATATTCTCTCTCTTACAATAAGCCTTTTTAGCAGTCACATTCCATGCATGGGTCGGACACCAAGAAGCATGCACGTTTAATGCAATGATGGAAAGGCTCTCTCCCCTTTATCATCAGGAGATTTGGATAACAATATATATAGGTTGTGTATCATCAGCATATTGATGACAGCCAGCACCCAAAGATATGAAGGATTTGGCTTTAGGGCTTTACATAAAGATTTAACAGCATAGTGGCGGGGAGGATTGCACCCTGTGTGACTCCCACAGATAGGTCCTAAACTGATGATAACTGGAATCCAAGGGCAATTTTTTAGGCGTGGTCCATGAGAAAATACCTGAACCAGTCTAAATTATAACCCCTGAGGCCTACTTCTGCCTCCAGGAGCCCCAACGTGATCCACTGTGCAGATAAACCCAAGAGGAGCAACAAGGAAACCTGATCTTTGTCTACCTGTAAATGGTGGTCTTTAACTAAAGTCAACAAAGTCATCTCCATCCCATCACGGTCTGAAAGCAGACTTTAACAGAGGAGTTATGCAAGAAGACCTGAAGCTGGTCTGTTACTTCTCTCTCAGACACTTTCCTAGGAAAGGCAGTTTAGAGACAGGGCAATAATTGCCTGCATTATTTTTCTATAGGGATTAAAAAAAAAAAAAAGCACTGGACAGATAACTACCTTTTTGAGTGGTCAAGGGAAGGTGTCCTTAGTGATTGATTTGTAATAGACACTAAGTTGTTTGATATAATTGTTTGATATAATTTGGAACCTTACGACACTGCCACAAGGCAGACCAAATTCTATTGAATTGGAGATTGGCTGTGAGGCTTTTGCGAAATTCTTTGCGGACAAGATCGCGTCACTCCGCCCCGACCCCCCGGCCATATTTGAGACAGTTAGTGAAACCGAGGCTTCGGGCCTGTCTTCAGACTGTGTTCTGGATGGCTTCGGCCCTCTCAGCCTGGAGGAAGTTGACAGGATTCTCTTATCTGCACGCCCAACAACCTGTAATCTGGACCCTTGCCCCTCCTGGCTTATTAAATCTTGCCAGAGGGAGCTTAGATATCCTATACGGGATATCATAAATAGATCCCTGATGGAAGGGCATTTTCCAACGCCACTCAAAGAGGCAGTGGTCCGCCCCCTCTTGAAAAAACCAACTTTAGACCCGGCCCAATTGGCGCACTACCGGCCGGTCTCAAACTTGCCCTTCTTGGGCAAGCTTATCGAGAGGGCAGTGGCGATGCAGTTACAGACTTTCCTGGAGGATGCTTCCGTCCTCGACCCACTCCAGTCCGGCTTTCGCCCCGGTCATGGGACGGAGACGGTGCTGGTCGCCCTGGTGGATGACCTCCAACGGCATCTGGATCGGGGCGGCTCGGCGGTGCTGATGCTGTTGGACCTGTCGACTGCATTCGACACGGTCGACCATCGGTTACTGACCTGCCGCCTCGCCGATGCGGGGATTCAGGGGTTGGCTTTACAGTGGCTCTCCTCTTTCCTCGAAGGTCGGGGACAAAGGGTCGCAATTGGGGGTGAGCTATCCCAAAGGCGAACGCTTGATTGCGGAGTGCCTCAGGGGGCGGTTCTCTCCCTGATGTTATTTAACATCTATATGCGTCCCCTTGCCCAGATTGCTCGAGGGTATGGGCTGGGTTGCCACCAGTATGCTGATGACACCCAGCTCTATCTAGACCGGGCATTACAGGAAGTGGCTGGGTGGCTCAGGCTGAGCGGGCTGAAGCTAAATCCGGCGAAGACAGAGGTCCTTTGCTTGGGTCGTCGGGACCCAGGGAGGGAAATCCCCCTACCAGCTTTTGAGGGTGCGCCGCTGATAGCGGCGGACAAGGTCAAGAGCCTGGGGGTACTATTGGAGTCCTCCTTAACGATGGAGGCTCAGATAGCAGCCACTGCCAAGTCCGCATTCTTTCATCTTAGGCGGGCAAGGCAGTTGGCCCCCTTCCTGGAACGTGACGATCTAGCAACAGTGATCCATGCCACGGTCACCTCGAGGTTGGACTACTGTAATGCTCTCTACATGGGGCTGCCTTTGTGCCGAATCCGAAAGCTGCAGCTGGTGCAGAATGCCGCGGCCCGGCTGTTGCTAGGGCTCCCAAAAAGGGAGCACATCCGGCTGGGACTCCGGGATCTGCACTGGCTGCCGATAGCTTACCGAGTCCGGTACAAGGTGCTGGTCATTACCTTTAAAGCCCTATATGGCCTAGGACCTGCCTACCTGAAGGACCGTCTCTCCCCACATGTTCCCCAGAGAGTACTGAGATCAGGAACTCAAAATCTCCTCGTTATCCCCGGGCCAAAGGAAGCCCGCTTAAAATCTACAAGGGACCGGGCCTTTTCTATTACGGCCCCCTCCTGGTGGAACCAGCTGCTGGAAGAGGTGAGGGCCCTGCGGGACCTCGCCCAGTTCCGCAGGGCCTGTAAGACAACCCTCTTCCGGCTGGCCCATGATTAGCTGATACAAGATACTGAGCGTAATTACGTTAGATGTCTGCTATCCCCAATGTTCTAAATATTTTAAATGGTTTAATGTTTTAAATGGTTTAATGTTTAAAATTTAAATGTTTTTATGCTTAAAATGTATTTATGTCAGATTCTTGTGTTGTGAGCCGCCCTGAGCCACTTGTTGGGAAGGGCGGGATATAAGTCATAAAATAAACAAACAAATAAATAAATAAATAAATAAATAAGGATATGGTGATATAGTCTTTACATGATTTCAGAAGCCAGAGTGGGCAAAGATTCAGGGCACAAGTATTGGTCTTCATTGATTCCCAGAGGTTTGTCAACGTCTATCATAGAAAGTGGGTCAAAGTGGTCCATAAATAGGTGGTATTAGGCATTCCGATGGACCTTGTTCAGTCAGCATCTAAAGCACAGCATATTTCAGTACTGTGAGAGCGTTAGAGAAGATGAGGGTAAAATCTTGATCCCACTAGCTAGCAAGAAAGGGGAAACCCAGAACAGCCAAGATGCAATACATGCTGCTTCTTTGTACAATGAAGCCCATGCTACTCAATGACTTATTTTGTTATATTCTTAAACCAATGTCATCACTGTAGACCTTCTGGGAAACAGGATTAAGGATATTTTTTAAAAAAGATGAATGAAAAGCCTTCCTCCAACCTTAGAATTCAATCTTTGGGCTACACTATTTTCGGAAGTTGTGACTTATAACTGGCAGAAAGTATGGGGCCAAGGGATGAACCGTCAAGCCCCAAGAACAGAGTAGTGCTTGTAGATAATGGCTCAGGCTGAAGTAGAAAAGGGCTACCACGTCATACTTTGCAAGGAAGTCACACCTCAAGGGACACAGATTTAGTCAAATGGCTATATAGTAATTATATACTGATCAGGAAGATCCCACAACAGAATCGACTCTCAGAGAAGAAACTATAAATGATCAGGGCATGAGAAAGAAGCTCTTCTCCATCTAATTATTTTTTTTGGATGGGCTGAAGCTATGAACGACTACACCAGGAGTAGCCAAACTCGCTTAAGTCCAATAAATCCAATATCATCTTCTTCGTCTTAATGTAACAGCCACATAAAATAAATGTCGGATGTTTGAGACCCGCAATACATGTACATCAGAGGAAGGAAGGAAAGAAGGAAGGAAGGAAGGAAGGAAGGAAGGAAGGAAGGAAGGAAGGAAGGAAGGAAGGAAGGAAGGAAGCAAGCAAGCAAGCAAGCAAGCAAGCAAGCAAGCAAGCTTTAAATGCAGTTTGGCCTCCCTTGGACTACACCTTTATGAAGAGATACACAAGCCTATCCTAGCACCAACATCATTAGAATAAGCAGAGTTCATGGTGAAAGGAATGCCTGTATTCACCTTTTCTTTGTACCACTGCTTGAACAGACTATGTGTACTCTCTTTACTTCTATTCAGCTTGAAGTACTTCTTCACCCAAAGGGAGATTAGCATGTGGAATTCACTGCCACAGGACATGGTGGTGGCTACAAACATAGCCAGCTTCAATAGGGGTTTGGATAAACATATGGAGCAGAGGTCAATCGGTGTGCTGGGGGGGGGGCAAAGTGGAAGGGCTTCTAACCCCACTTCTGAACCTCTTTTTTTTTTTTTGGCCACTGTGTGACACAGAGTGTTGGACTGGATGGGCCACTGGCCTGATCCAACATGGCTTCTCTTATGTTCTTAAGACTGATATCTTGCTACCTGAAATGCTGTCACAGGGAGGTGCAGTGAGAAAGCCTGCCATCTCGAGCATGACAGTTTGGGCGTGCAACTGAACACCCGCTGCAGTAGCTTGTAGGTGCAAAGTGGGAAATGTAGCAACTAGGCAGAGTCTTTAAATGGCAACATAAGTACGAGTAAAAATCCAATTTAAAATATAAATAAATAAGATGTGCAAATCTGCCTAGCAGAAGATACTCCAATTTTCAGGGGGCAGCAGCTACTACCCAGTTTGATTTTGG
This sequence comes from Heteronotia binoei, assembly GCF_032191835.1. Classification (NCBI taxonomy): domain Eukaryota; kingdom Metazoa; phylum Chordata; class Lepidosauria; order Squamata; family Gekkonidae; genus Heteronotia; species Heteronotia binoei. The sequence continues at coordinate 171,314,150 of NC_083225.1, forward strand.
AATCCCTCAAAGATTGCAGGAAAAGGGGCAGACAATACTGAACAATGACTTGGGATGAACACAGGGTTTTCTGATCTTCTGGAACCATGAGGAAACAGGGTTTGTGAGCCTGTTCCTTCACATTTATCTTAATCTTCAATTTTTCAAAAATGGACTCATCTCAGGCCATTGCTATTAGTCTTAAGACAGGAACTGTGCTAAAAGGACAGCCAAAAGTCCTTGGGATCAAACTAGATTTTAAACTGTTCTAAATTGTTGGAAGAAGAAGAAGATATTGGATTTATATCCTGCCCTCCACTCCGAAGAGTCTCAGAGCGGCTCACAATCTCCTTTACCTTCCTCCCCCACAACAGACACCCTGTGAGGTGGGTGGGGCTGGAAAGGGCTCTCACAGCAGCTGCCCTTTCAAGGACAACCTCTGCCAGAGCTATGGCTGACCCAAGGCCATGCTACCAGGTGCAAGTGGAGGAGTGGGAATCAAACCCAGTTCTCCCAGATAAGAGTCTGCCCACTTAACCACTACACCAAAGTTTCTGAATCACCTTTTTTTAAAAGGTTACTGTAATGCAGATTCCTTGAATACGTGGATGAGCTAAAGCAAAACCAGCACAAAGAACTTTTGGGGTTTTAAATTCAGCATCGAAGAGGCAGCACGACCTAATCCCCCCTCCCCACAATTAGCGCAAAGCACAACTTGTACTACGCATGCATACTCACCCCCAGGGCTTTTTTTGTAGTAAAAGCCCAGCAGGAACTCATTTGCATAATAGGTCACACACCCTGGCATCACCATTTTTAGCACAGGGTTTTTCAGCAGGGACTCATTTGCATATTAGGCCACACACCCTGACACCAAACCACCCGGAACTGCAATGCTGTACATTCCTGCTCAAAAAAAAAAAAAAAAAAAAAAGCCCTGCTCACCCCAAATTTAGAGGAGCTGCTCAAGATAATTTGTTTCAGTGGGGATTATGCAGTACAATGTTCTGGCGGATTGTGACCCCCATGGGCCCAGTCTGCGTCTCTCTTCTGGTCTTAATGGGGCTCAAACTGCACACTGGCAGACAACAGCCTCTATTAACACTTTCTTCCCCTTATCCGGATAACTGAATTTCCGTTTGTTGTATAAACTACTGAGGCAGTGGGGAGAAGATGTTCAGATAAGAGAAAGGGTTGCAAGCGTAACTCTTTCATTGCCCATAACTTCTGCTAACTCTCCCTGTCCGGCAGAAGCCAGTCTTCATTTCCACCAGACCAGAGAAGCCCACATGCCAGAGCTCTCTCTCCCTACCCACCCCCATCCTGTTAGAACTCCTGAGTGAAAAGGCCTGGAACAGATTAAAAAGTCCAAGCACCCCTCTCCCCCCCCCCCAAAAAAAATCTGGCATGTACTCAAGCTTGTCTGGGCTAGGCATACACAGTGGGCCCCAAAAGGGAAACGATGCAATTAAAAGAGAGAGAAAAAACCACCCGCTGTATGCATCTCTTTGGAATAGTTAAGACTTCTGGAGCTTAACTGATGCTGCCACTAGTGTCTTAGGAAATGGCAGAAAGCTTAAGGCAAGAAGTTACATCCCCTTTACAGAGAGGCCGCCTTTATTTACAGCAAATGGAGTTTGTTTCCAGAAGGGAGATGATGCTTCCAGCTTGTGACCTTTGCTCTAGCTCTTTATTCCAGAGCCCTTTTACTGGCTCTGACAAGTCAGGGGAGGGGGGGGGGGAGATAATACGAGCAGGACGGAGAGCAACTGCATGGGAAAGGAGCAAAACAAAACCTTCCTTTCAGATCTCATTTCAGATAACCGACACATGGTCCAACTTTGCAGCTCACCAGCTCTTGCCTGGGACAAGAAGCTGTCCGTCTCCCTCCCTCACCCTTCCTCCCCATCCCCCTTACCCACAGCCAACAAGCGTACATTGCAGCTATGCAGCATCCCCGCCCCCATGCCGTTATTTTGGTAGCACTTCATGTGATGGTGGGAAGGCAGCCATTTGATATGCATAATATCAGCCCACTCAAAAGGTACAAACTGCCTCCAGGTGGTCGGGCAAAGCAGCCTTTCATAATTCAGGAGCCTGTTCCATTTTTGCCCTTCTCATTCAGACACTCACTGTGCTGCACATGGTAAACTGATGTAAATTAATGATCATTTAAATCTCTGTTCTGAAAAGAAATCACTAGGAATGATCATTGGTTGAATAAAGTTTCAGTCCTGTATTTCATACACTTCCCGACCAAGAATTCATATCCACTGCTTACTACTGGTTGCTTACTACTATTTTAATTCAATATATGTTTGCAATTAAAGAGAAGCTTTCCATCAGAAAAAGCATGCGAGCTGCAGGAGTCACAGTCTGCGAGCATGCAGCCTGCATGCTTTGTGCACCAGAAAGTTTAATTTAATTAGGGAAGCAACTGTGAAATTAAAAATGTCCGTTTCAGTCTCACTCATTCTCTCTCCCCATTAGTGAGCTATAAAGCAAAATCACTTATTGGAAGCCTAAGTGTCTCGAACATCCCTGAAGCAAGGAAAAGGAGTTATAAGGCAGAAAATTATTAGTATAGGAGAAGGAAAATTACAATCTATGCCTGAAGTCTTCAACCCATAGTCAGGACCCTCAGATGGGTAGCAGACCCCCCCTCCTGCTGGGTCAAAAGCTCCTCCATAACTCTGGTCCTTGGCTTGTTCCTCACTAAAGCACCTCCTGTTGCCTGGCTTGTGTTTCCCTTCTCTTGTTCTTCAGGTCTTCCACCCAAAGTCCTGGCCATGACAGCAGTGAGGTCAGCAATCTAGCTCTCTCCTTCCCTATCGCATGAATTCCTGTCACATGTTTGCAAGCCAGCAGGTAACATGCTTAGGTGGGTCCTAGGTCAGGAAAATCTATGCTGTTTGCTTAACAGAGCTTAAAAATTCAGTTTGCTCAGTGGTACAAATTGTCATCTATGGTTTCAGATGCAAAAGAGCTTTTTCCAAGGACAGAAGGACTTTCAAACACAGAATGCAACTTTCTCATCTTTCCTCCTCCTGCTGCAGTCTCAAGAACATTGCATTTTGTGGGCAGAAATGCTCCATCTGCAGAGAACACCCCATTGGATCCAAGCCCTCATGCCATGTTTGTGACACAAAAACCTGAAGATATCTTTCTTGTTTATTTTTTCAATTGCACATCGTTCTTTCTATTACAATGCCTCTTCTCAGATGCCATGGCTTAATCACAATCTGCCAGACCGGTATGGAGTACCAACCATGGTTTTCAAGCAACAGCAAATTGTGGTTTGCCTTCAAACAAAAAGGGGACAGGGAGAGGATGGAGTGCAAGCCTCAGGCTCGCTGCAGGTTTCTCAGTCTAGCATCAAACCATGGTCTGACTCCAATATTGAACCCAGCAAGTGGGTTTGATCTAAGATTGTGGTTTCAGTTCTAAATGATTATGGCATGTATCCCAACTGGAGCACTGCCAGTAGAGCAGAATTTTCCCCATTTCCACGCTCCCGCCTGCTGAATCCCTGCAATTGTGCCCAAGGTTTGGGGACCCCACAGAAGTTACCCTCCCCCACCTGCCAAAGTGCTGTTCCATTGGCAGAAAAATGAACAGAGGAGACAAGCTTATGAATATATGATGATGAATGCAGTCACCCCTGCAGATGACAGCGCGGAGGCAGGAGGTGGCGCCAGGGTGCTCTTGCCAGCTCTCCCACCACTTCAGGCGTTGGGGCTGACATTTCTACCAAGTTTGCATTCTGCAGGATGAGAAGGGAGCTCCTAATGAACTGTGGCCAGTGGGGTGCCTGGAAATGTGACAGTAGGATTGTATTGGGTGCCCCCTGATCTCTCCCAGATTAAACTTCACATATGTAGTATCTACTGTCTATACTACATGCTATTGGTTTTGGGTTACAATCGACTCACAATGGGCAACAGAACAGGAGAAAATTTAAATGAACAGGTTTGCTATGTGAATTGCCAGGTTCAAATTTACTAGGCAGTCTGTGATTTCATCCCTTCATAATATGTGGGTGTGGTGCAGTCTTACTCCCCCTTCTGAAACAAAGTCTTGAGCAACACCATTAAGTCACAGGGCAGGGCACCGGCTTGGTGTCTCACTGGTTCGAAAGAGCTCCGGACCCACCTCCATCTTTGCCATCGTCAACCCCTCTCTCCATAGCAGGACTTTGGATTTTTGTTTTGAATACATCACAACATCCTGAAGTTGCATTTGATGTTTAACAAAATATAGCAGTGAAGGCAACATGGAAGGCATGAAACACTGAGTCTTCTGGCAGTGCACGTTTTGATGGCATACATGGGGTTAAGGAATGCCTCTCCCCAAAGAGGCCTACAGCTGTTAATAGGTCAAAAAACATTGTAAAACTTCAAAGCCTTTTGTGTAATCTCAGCCTGACCTACTCAGTGATCTGCACACTATTTTCATTTAACTATACCAAGCGGAGAAGCCACGGAAAGTCTGTTCTCTTTCATCAATGGTGCCATGCACTTCTGGAGTAGACTATCTGAACACTAACTAAAACTGTGGTTTGGTCAGCAAGAAATAACCAGAAGCTAACCAATACGTGTTTTAAAAACCACAAATTTAACTCTGCCTCCTGCACCCTGTTCTTCAAAAACAAAAGTTCTTCAATTAGATTTGTTTCCAGGGGACTCCCAAGCAATCTCCCATTACCAGGCAGGTAGTTGCAGCCAATGAACCACTCATGTCCCTTTTTTGTCCCAGCTAACTCATCTCCATTTTTATTTAAGGGGGAAAATACTCATATGCACACACACACAGAGAAATTCTTCAGGAGAAAACACAAACCCACATAATATTGCCATGTGAGGTTGCTCTTGAAGTCAACTGCAGACTGTGATGTGGGTTTCTCTCAATTCAAATCAACGATTTAAATACTTTTAGCAAAAAAAGGGCAAATACACCATGCAGAAGCACTAAGGTTTGTCCATGTTTCATATCCTATGTTTAGCCCATCTAACAAGACCAGCTTACAGCTCAACAGCCTTGACAACTATAGATAAGGCTGTATTTACATGTGGGGAAAAATAATATAGCATTGGAAAACTTTCTGTCCCACCTCACTGGTTTCAGAAGCTTAACTCCAACTGGTACAAGACACGATGGCTCAAGTTCTATCCACCTCTGGCAGCAACAGCTGTGCGTTGACACTAGTTGACTATTTCCAAACAGGAAAATTTCAACATGCTGGTTATTATCTCCAAAGCCCTTCAATAACCGGAAGCCATATATCTGAACCAACACCTTGTTTACCATGTATTTGCATGCCAGCTCACGCTGAAATAGCCTTGAAAACAACATACAATTCTAGCTGGAAAATCCTAAATTCTATTCCAACCAAATTTAAGGTAACTATAAAATTTACAGTGCACAACCCTATGAAGAGCCTGAGCACACCAATCTCAGCGGGTTTTCACTGGAGTGACTCTGCACAGGATTGTCCTGTGAATTTTTTCCATATTCACAAAAGCCATTCATTAAATATTGGGAAACCCAAACGTGTTCATAACCTGGCTATTAGTAAGCATCTGTTGGAAACTACTTGCAACTTCAACCTCATTTCCTTCATTTGTATAAGCGAAGAAGGCAGAAACGATAGGCTCAAGTAGGGATTGCCTTTGAAAATTGTTTATAAACTTTAATTAGTCCAGCTGTACAGAGATCATATCAACTCTGCAATGAAGTATCTTCGCTTGCTGCCCATTTGCTTCAAAGCGCAATTCAAAGTTCTGGTTCCCATCTTTAAGGCTATAAACAGCTTGCACTTCAAGGACACCTTCTCCTCTATAGCTCGTATCACTGGTTAAGAGCCTGTTCCTAAGCCCTGTTTTAGCCTCCCCGCCCCCCAGCAGATTTCAGGGAGGAGACAATGAAAGGCAGGGCTTTTTCAAGGATGGCACCTAGCCCTCTGGAATATTATTTCCTTGAAGGACCTACTTGATGGTCCTTCAGGCATCAGACTAAAACACCCCTGTACTTTTAATTCACCTTTCTTGTGTTTTTATGGTCTACATTTAAGTTCTGGGCTGTTCGAGATATTTCCCTTTTAAGCTATGGGCGGCTGTTTTAATGGCTTGTTTTAACTGCTAATTGTGTGGTTGTTTTAGCTATTTTTGTGTTTGTTTTTGAAGAGCCCTGAAGAAGTGACATTTTTCTTCCTTAAATGAAGCTGAGTTGTCTGTGTTAAACCTGTAACAAATCAGCCTAGTCACACCTTTACACACTGCATTATCCCCAAAAGCATCCTTTGCTCCTCTTTCAAAGGGCTCCACAACTGAACTCCCTCTGACTGCTCCTGGCCCAGTTTCCTGGAAGTTCCCACCACTTCTGCACAAAGGAGATTGGCTTCCTCTTTCTCCCAAGCCTTGGATCTCCGTCTCTTCTCTTTCCTGCACTGCACCCCTCTTCCGCCTCTCCCTCATCTCCTTCCACCCCCCCCCCCCCCCGACCCAGGCTCTTTCACAGTTGCCTCCACACCTCCAAGTTCCACAAGGGCCACTTCTATTTAGTGTTTGGGAGGGCCACTATTGCGGTTTCCAGGGCTGCAGAAATCCATTCCTTCCTCTGCTTCAACAATTATTGATCAGCACCAACATGTCCACAAAAAGCACTATAAAAATCATTGATGACATGGGAGGTTTGTTGCAGGCACAATCACACAACCCACAAACTGGGCAATGTTAGTGACAAAATTAGGTTCATGCCCATCCCTGCACACAATCATGAAGACACACCATTCTTTTTCATCAGGACCTTTTCTTTCCCCCAGCAGTCCCTTTGATATATAGAGATAGGATGCCTGGTGCTGCAATAGCTCAGCATGCTGCAGTGTGGAACATGGGTGTAGTAAATACACACATGAAGTTTTCTGAAGCCAGGCCACAGTATTGGTCAAAGGGCTTTTCTATGTAGGCAATACTGTTGTACTGTGCAACATGATCCACAAAATTACTTGGATAAATTATGAGGGACTGTGGCCTACAATACTGAGTACAGCTTGCTGTATGTAGGCTCCTACTAAGAAATTTTTAATTATTTAATGTGTCATGTTAATACTTAAGCTTCAGTTCTGTTTTCAGATGTTTGGTTGGTTCCACAACCTTGATTCTGTTCATTGTATTGACTCACTCTGTGTAATCCGCCATAAGTCTCAGTGAGAAAAGGCAGGCAATAAAGAACTCAAATAAATAACATAAAAATGTTAACTGGCAGAAGTTCTTTGTGTCTTAAGAAAAATCTTTCATGTCACTTATTGGATTTTTTAAAAACTGGAGATGTGCTTGCAGAGGGGGGAGATGTGCTTGCAGAGGAGTGCAAAAGTAGATGTTCAACCACTAATCCACAGTCCCTCTCCAAAGTCCGGGCTGTCAAGAGCCACCGTCCCTCCCCCCCTCCCATTCATCTGGGCCCCTAAAATAGGTAAAACTCTACTAATCTCAGATTTCATATATGCTTTTAAATTTAAAACAAGATTATAAACCACAAACACAAACTATCGTTGCAACACTATTGTTTGTGTTGTTTAATTCAGAAAGAAATCCACTATTCCACATTTATAGCCACTAATACAGATCACCATATATGAAAAGGGGGGGGGTGTGGGTGGGGGGGGAAATCACCCTTTCATCACTCACCCTTTCACTAGTAGCTATTTCCTCCCCCTCACGACAAGAGGCTTCAGTTTTTTAAACTGGCACTACTGTACTGTTATATCGACAGAATGTTATAACAAAGGTGTGCCAGGTTGTGTGAACTGACAGACCTTTAAGGAAGTATTAACTTGAGTGTTCATAGCATGAATTGAGGTTTGCTGTTTTACTGTTCCATAGGTTTTATCTTCCCAGGGAGGGCAACAATGAGAAGGAATGAGGCCAAAACTTGAAAATATAGGTGGGTGGTCTTGCATCCCCTTCAATGCTGTTTTGGCTGACAGGCTTAGCTGCATCTCAAGACAGGCAAGCATCTGCCTCAGCCTCACTACAGTAAAGCATCTAGAACCTCTGATGATTTCCACATGGGTTATCTGCTTTGGTTTCAATAACGTTGGGAAATGGTTTCCTTCCTGCTTCCCCATAAGCATCACAGTGCATTTGTGCATCTTATGGGAGATGGGGAGAGATCACTGGCTTTCCTCTGATTTTTCTTCAATCCACTTTGCTCCATTTTTTTTTTTTTTTGATGGCTGTATTCTGGGAAAATTCAGATTTCTCCCACCTACATGGCAGCCATATTCCCTGAGACATAGTAGCTATTTTCTCCCCTCCCAACAAAAGGCTTCAGTTTTTTGAACTGGCACTACTGTACTGTTATATCGACAGAATGTTATAACAAAGGTGAGCCAGGTTGTCTGAACTGCCAGCTTTCATCCCCTAAAAAACCCAAACTTCTGGAAAAAACATACAAACATTCCTTGATCAACAAAAAATTATTTCTCCCTCTCTCTCTCGTCTCCCTTTCTCCCTTCAGCTTTTCCTTACTGGTTTTTTTTTCCACCCCCAAGATGCTGCTCATACAAAAATAAAAGGTGTTTTCTTTAAGGTTCTTGTTGTTTTGGCAATGTGGGAAGTAAACTTTTGGGTGAAAACAATTACTGAGATGTTGAGTACTCTGAACATTTTCCCCTCCCCACACTATTTCTTCTTTCCTTCACAATGGCAGCCTCCGAAATCCTTCTTTGCCCCTTTCACTGTTTTCTTCTCTCCCTCCCCACCTTCCTTTATCTACCCCCTTCAGTCTTTATTTCCTTTCCTTACATTTCTTCCACACACACCCTTTTGGTTCTCCTCCTTTCCCCCTGCTTCATTCCTTCCTTCCCTCCCATATTCTACCATTTTTAGTCTCTTACCCCACCTCTGATACACAAAACAGTGCCTGGCAATATTGTTGGGGTTGCATAGCAACCTCCAAAATGGCCACTAAAATCTCAGAATATAGTCTCAGAATGTTATTTGTATTACTTGGGGGGGGGAGGTTTTAAAAAGTATCAGTTATTTTCTTTGTTGCTCTCCATCTCTGGCCTTATGTGGATTTTTTTTTAAAAGAGCTCCCTTTAGGGCCTGGTTTTGCACTGGGTTTAATGGAGCCTGTAAATGGAACCTTCATGTTTTTAAAGGCAGTTTATCTCTGGACTTCCCCATTGTTTAAGGGAAGGTCTTTGTGCCTTTCCTGGTGTAATCAGGTGCATCCCTATGCAAAACAAGATGCTGGACTAAGTGGGCCCCCTTAGTCTCATCCAGCACATTAATTTCCACCCACTCTTACAACAACCATAAAGGAAACTTATTGCTCCTGTACTGTAAGAGTGATCACCAGCCTTGAAATAATGATCAGTCTGTTGACCACTAAGATGAAATAGCGCAAAATCTATTTCACCTTCCTGAGACAGACACATTTTAACAGTAACTGGGTTTTACATCAGAGGTGCTGAGCTTTCAAAAAGAATCTGGCTGGAGCTCCACCTGGGACATATTCTAATCCTGGATTGCTACTCGTTCCAAAGAATTAGATATAAAATAAGTTTATTTCTGTTGTACTGGGGGCATGGCTACAAGATGTCATGAAGATCTCCTACACTTCAAAATGTAACATGATACCACTGGTTAGAAATTTCCCTCTTCTCACTGCAGCATCTGGACCCTAAATGTTTGGGGGGGCGGGATTTTTCCTTGTGCATCTAAGTCATCCAGACATCATCTTCGCAAGGGGGGGAAAGAGGAACTATTGGAGGAAAGGGGCACATAGGGAAAATCCACGTACCATTTACACTGGTGGCTGTCTGGAAACAACCTTATTTCCTAAATTCCAAGAAAACAATTTTTTGCTATGCCAAAACAAATATGGACAATTATAGGAAGAAAGTTTGATACTATTAAATAATTCCTTGAGTACAAAACTAGCAGCCTAAAGAAAAATCCCTAAAATCTCAATATTAATGCAGTCACCACTCATAGCCTCCAAGTTGATGCTGTGCTCCTGTATATACTCAGATAGTCACTACTACGATGTCACAGATATTCCACAAAGATCTGAATTCCTGGGGAGCAAGCAGCAGTCAGAATGTTAACAGTGAGCTGCAGTGTACGAACTGGAAAGTCAGCCAGCAAAGACAGGCTGATAGGCAGCAGCTGTCGTGACTCAGTTAGATGTCTGGATCTCGGTTCCTAAGAAATTGAATGGGAGGTGTTAAGTCAGCTGAAGGGAAACTGAGAAGCTGAACAGACACAAAAGTTAGGGAAAGAAGAAGATGATATTGAATTTATATCCCACCCTATACTCTGAATCTCAGAGCAGTCACAATCTCCTTTACCTCCCCCCACACACAACAGACACCCTGTGAGGTAGGTGGGGCTGAGAGAACTCTTACAGCAGCTGCCCTTTCAAGGACAACTTCTACAAGAGCTATGGCTGACCCAAGGCCATTCCAGCAGCTGCAAGTGGATGAGTGGGGAATCAAACCTCGTTCCCCCAGATAAGAGTCCACACACTTTAACTACTACACCAAACAGGCAGTTTTGCTTTTAAAAAATGGGGACAAGGTAGATAGACATGGTAAGTAACCCTGACCAGGATGATCCTGGTTGGAATCTTGCTTCTGCCCTGAATTCACTAAGCGGGCTAAGGCAAGCAACTATTAACAGCCTAATCCCCCTGTCTGTAATATGAAGACTGAGAAGATGGCTGGAGTGCACTGAACTCCATAAAGAAATGGCAAATATCATAATGGACTGAGAAGCAAGGGCCTATGGTACGATGGGAGTAGCAGTGCAAGTTTCCTGGAAACCTGCTTTAACACAAACAGAAATTTGGAAAAAGAAATTAAAATATATGCAATGTTTACTTTCTTACCAAGCCTAAACCTGTTTTTCTCCTTTAATAATAAAACATGCCACTCAAATCTGTTAGCACATACAGTTGTACTACTTGGCATATTTACGAAAGCTGAAAGTATAAATGTCTTAAGTTATATATATATAAAAGAGAACATTGCAAACTGCTGTATCCTAGTGCTTATATTTGTTTTCAGACAAATAGGAAAAGATGAAAGTCAAAAATAGTAACCATAAACTGTGTAGTTAACAAAAAGGCAGCTGAAGTATTCATTCAGTCACAGTACTAAGGACTATCAGATTTGGAGACCAAGTTAAGTTTAAAATTGAAAATACTGACTTCAATAAACATAAGTTTCATAGGTCATATTAGCTATGGCTAAAACTGTCTACATTTAAAGGACAAACATTTTAGTATTCCCAGGAATCAGCATCTAACACTGTAGATTGTCTTACAAATAAAAAAATTACACTTCTTAGAAAGCATTTGAGTGAAATCTCTTATAAAAGGCCTTTCACTCATTCAAAAAAGGAAGCGTTGCCCCAACTGTCCAATTTTTCCTTTCAGAAAAACTGGAAACATTTCTGGGTAGGTGGAATAAGGGGAGAACAAGCAGCAGGTGGTGTTAAATATTTATATTTGTACATTTTAAATCTTATCTTACTGTTGGTAATGCTTTAATGCCTGATGTTTGCCACCTTTGGGACTCTTTACTTGGGTGCAGAGACAGCATTGGCATAAATAAATTAAATGAATTAGGATGAAAGCAGAGCTCAGGAGAAACTTCATGTGCTGCATAGGAAGGATGTCTGCTGGCAAAAGTGGGAAGATGTGCAAGTTGGCTGAAGAGACACGGTCTGAGGGGAGGGGATGAACTTCACTTATTAATCTGAGGTGGCCAGAGGGCCAGCCTAGTCTTTGCTACAGGACTCAACTTTAAAAATATTACCTAAATATAGACGTGTTCTAAGTGAAACGAAACAAAACAAAACAAAAGTCTGAAGTGAGAGGAACTTTTACCAAAGCGTGGGTCAAGCCTTGGATCTAGCCAAGATGTGGTCTTGTTCTTATGGTTTATGTAGTAAATTTCTCCATCCTGGGTCATGGCTTGTTCCCATCCATCAGGGAGCGGGCCTGTAACACAGAAGGAAGCAATTCATAGTAGGCTCTGGTTTGCCCCCACTGAAGAGTTAGCTATTTAAAGAAATAAACCCCAAATAAATGTATACTAGAACACAGCACATGAAACTAATAGTTTCACTGTTTAGTAGCCCTGAGATTGGGGGGGGGGGGGGAGAGAAAAAGCAGCTGTATTACACTGAAGCACTTTTAATTCTGGAGGGTATGAAACTTTCTCAGAAGTCACTCCATCTTATTTATTCTACATTTATCCCATTACAGAGTTTCTGACAGGAAACTGTAATTACACAGATAGGAGATCATTCCTTCTCCCCTGAAGGCCTCATAATCAGATAAAAAGCAACCGTCTCCATTTTTGTTTTCTCTCTTACAGAATCAACTGAAATACACCAGAATTTAAGGGTTAATGTTGATTTCCTTTATGTATTAACTTCTCCCTTTCCCTACTGTTTCATTTTTGCTTAAAAAAAGATCCACCACCATCCCCAACAATGTGGCTGGGTGTATGTGCATTATGTGCCATCAAGCTGCTTTGACTTATGGAGACACTTTGAATTAATGACCTCCAAAATGTCTTATCATGATGAACAGCCTTGCTCAATGTAACTATACTTTTAACCCACACTGGGTGACAATTAGTGAAATGATGGTGAGCTACATATTACTTAAAGTCAATTGCTACAGTACTATAAATGAAGAGGCTCTTTATTCTTCCACTGGAATCCTGTCAGGGCTTGTACAGTCCAGGGAACACAGCACTGAATTTGAGCATGAAAGATCCAAACCCAAAAGCCTATTTCACTGTGGATTCACTGGAAAACTTCAGTTAAAGTCTTACCATTTCAGATTCAGTTACTGTCTACAAGACTGAAGTGAGCACAGATTAATTATGAAGAATTCTGTATGTTGAGAGCTATACAGATAATTAATTGTCAAGTTGTTGGATTTTTTGACTGGGACCTACAGCATCCCACTCCACGGCTATGCCCCATTTTAACAACACTCCTCACTGAGATGCCACAGAAGCACAACATGCCCCAGTTAGCTCCAATGCAAATTCTACATACAAACACATTAATTATGTAAATAAACATGCAGATGAGATGGAAAGCGACGCTGATTAATCCACAATTGCTTTCAGAGTTGCCCATCCAAAATAAGAAAAAACTAAATTGAATGTAGAAAGACCACCCTGAGGTAATACAGAAGAATATGTGGAAGAGAACCAAACATCTGCTTATTAGGAATGTTTTTATATTGTGTTTCTATATCATGCCCTGACCTAGACAGAACCAGGCTAGCTCAATATAATGACAGATCTCTGGTTAGTACTTGGATGGGAGACCACTAGGAAAGTCCAGGATTACTACATGCAGGCAATGGTAAACCACCTTTGAACGCCTTTTGCCGTGAAAATCCTATGTGATTGCCACAAGGTGGCTATGACTCGATAGCCAAAAAACAAAAGAAGTACTAGGTAGTGACAAGCACTGGTTTTTCCAGTTACCAGATATACATTCTTCTCTTCTCCCCATGACCTTTTGCCTCCAACTCTCCGCAACGCAAAGGTTTTCCTTCTCTTTTAGGCTTCATCCAACCGCCAGCAACAAAATCAAAGTTACATGTAACTGTTTCTTCACATTAAGCCAGTGCAGCACAGCACAGCAGCCAAAGCACTAAGAGTAGGGGTGGCCAAACTGCAGCTCAGGAATCACATATGGCTCTTTCACACACATTTTGTGGTTCCTGAAGCCCCTAATGCCCTTGTTGTTTGGCCTGGAGAAGGCATTTCTCTCTTTAAATCTCTTCTCCAAGTAAAATCAGCTGGCAGTTTGTAGAAGGCATTTAAAGTTAAAGTTACTTTATTTCTACCTCTCTCCCTACCCCAATCTATTTGCCTGCCTGCCTTCCTTGCAGCTCTCAAGCATCTGACGTACATATCTTGCGGCTCTCAAATATCTGACATGTATTCTATGTGACTCTTACTTTAAGCAAGTTTGGCCACCCCTGCACTAGAGGATGCATTGAAAGATCTGGGTTCAAATGCCTGGTTGCAACAAAGAACAATGGGCAATTCTAGGCCATTAACTCGCTCTCTCAGCTTGATCTACTTCACAGAGTGGAGATAAATTGTGGTGGACATCTCTAGAACAGAACATGGAAGAAAAATGTAGTACAAAATACCTATTCTTACCTGTCCCTAATTTGTCCTCTTCTTGTCTATGTTCTTTCAACTGTTTACAGACTACACAATTTGACAGTTGTAAAGTAATCTGCAATCTGCCACAAAAGTCTGCTGGGTGATGCTGGGCCAGTCAATCAGCCCAACCTACCTCCTAGGGGTATTGTGAAGATACAATCAAAGAGAGGAAACAATTGTAAGAACAATGGAGAATGGGAGACAAGGACAGGTTTCTTACCTGTAACTGGTGATCTTCGAGTGGTCATCTGTGCAATCACACATATGGGTAATCCGCAGGATTGGCCCCGACCTCGGAGAGTTCAAAGCAATCTTGATCGTAGATCTGGCGCGCCTCCCGCTTGTCCTGGGAGGAGTCAGCTACTGCGCATGCCTGGAGAAGGGGGAGGTGCTTAGCCACTCAGTTTCTTCCCGCCGCCGGGTAGGTGGAAATAACTGTGCTAACTAACTTCCAGCAGCGGGGAAGGCTGGGTGGGTCTGTGTGATTGCACAGATGACCACTCGAAGATCACCAGTTACAGGTAAGAAACCTGTCCATCTTCTTCGTGGTCTCTGTGCATTCACACATATGGGTGATTAGCGAGCCATTTCTTCGGAGGTGGGTGCTGGATCTGTAAGAAAATGTAGGATTAGAGTGTAACATAATGATAGTGTTACTCACGGTGGTTAGTCGAAGATCGATCGTAGCACCGCTTGTCCGAAGGAGGCGTCTCGCCGGGCACGAACGTCGAGGGCGTAGTGCGAGGCGAAGGTAGATGTAGAGGACCAGACGGCTGCGGCGCAGATGTCCTCTATAGGTATGCCTTTCATGAAGGCGGACGAGGTGGCCACGGCTCTGGTTGAGTGGGCTCGTATATGTTGAGGGATTGGTTGTTTTGCCAGCTGGTAGCAGAGTTCGATGGCAGCAACAATCCATTTGGAGAGTCTCTGGGTAGATATTCTGCTGCCCTGATTATGGGTAGCGTAAGTGATAAAGAGTCTGGGGTCTTTACGGATTTGGCGGGTTCTATCTATGTAGAAGGCTAGGGCTCTCCGTGCATCCAAGTTGTGGAGTGCCCTTTGTCCCGCGTCCGCGGGGTGCTGGAAGAAGGCTGGTATAATGGACTGTCTTCCCAGATGGAAGGGAGAGACGACCTTGGGAAGAAAGGTCGGGTCAGGTCGGAGGACCACCGTACTGTTATGAAATGTCGTATACGGTGGGTCTGCTCTGAATGCGCAGATGTCACTGGCCCTCTTACCTGTGGTGAGGGCCGTAAGTAATGCCGTCTTCCATGACAGCAGGTGCAGTGGAATGGAAGCCATGGGTTCGAAGGGCGGTTTCATGAGTTGGCTCAGGACTAGAGATAGGCTCCAGGTGGGTAGAACTTGTTTGATTGGTGGGTGAAGGCGAATGATGCCCTTGAGGAAGGCTCTAGTCGCATGGTGAGAAAAAACCGTTGTGCCATCGATGCGGGGGTGGAAAGCAGAGATGGCTGCCAGATGTACCTTCAGGGAGGAATACGACAGACCCGCTCTAGAGAGCGTTAAGGTGTAAGTTAGTACCTGAGGTATGGTGGCATAGTTGGGGTCGAAGTTGTGTTGTGAGGCATAGTGTGAGAAGCGTTTCCACTTAAGTAGATAGGATTTCCTAGTAGATGGTTTTCTGGAATTCACTAGGACGTGACGGACCTCTGGGGGGAAATCTAGAAATTGATTCTCCAGGCTGTTAGCTTGAGTGACGCCGGGTTGTGGTGAAGGACCCTGCCGTCCTGTTGGGAGAGGAGATCCCGTGTTTGAGGGAGCTGGACGAAGGTATTGTTGGACAGGAGCAGCACGGTCGTAAACCAGGGTTGGCGCGGCCACCATGGAGTTATGAGGATGCAGTTTGTGTGGTCTACCTGAATCTTCTGTAGAACTCTGGTGATAAGTGGGATGGGGGGAAAGAGGTAGTGCAGTGTTCCGTTCCAAGTTTGTAGGAAGGCATCCCCCCTGGAGAGGTGGGATGGGGGACCTCTCATGTAGAAGCGGGTGCATTGGGCATTTGATGGTGAAGCAAATACATCTATCTTCGGTTGTCCGAAGACGTTGAAGATCTGTCGGATGTATCGACTGTTGATGGACCACTCGTGGTTGTTGGTCGAGTGGCGACTCAGGGCGTCTGCCTGGGTGTTGTCGGTCCCTGGTAGGTGCACGGCCGTGAGGAAGATGCCCTGGCTTATGCTCCAATGCCACAGTGCGAGGGCTCTCCTGCAGAGTCTGACGGAGGCGGTGCCGCCCTGCCTGTTGATGTAAAAGACTGTGGCGATGTTGTCGGAGGTGACCTGGACGTGCTGGTTCTTTAGCGACGGGAGGAAAGACCGCAGGGCCTTGTGCACTGCGATGAGCTCCAGGCAATTTATGTGGAGAGAGCGTTCGTAGTCTGTCCATTGGCCCTGCACCGTGAGGTCCTCTAAGTGGGCTCCCCATCCCCACTTGGATGCATCTGTGGTTACGATCACCGAGGGCGGTGTCTGTTTGAATGGCATGCCCTTGAAGAGGTGATGTTGCTTGGTCCACCATTTGAGGGATGGCACAATGTGCGGTGGGAGGGTGAGTAGTGTGGATTGATGTTGTGTGTGGGGGCGAAAAGTCCTTACGAACCACATTTGAAGGGGGCGCATGTGCAGCTTCGCAAACCGCAGAACTGCTGTGGTTGCTGCCATGAGGCCTAGCATTCTTTGGAAGGTGAGCGCTGTTTGGGAGCGCTGGGCGATGATAGTGTTGGCCATTGACAGTATGGCGAGTGCTCTGTCCTGAGGTAGGGAAGCCGTTTGCGAGAGCGTGGAGATGTCCGCCCCTATGAACTGAATCCTCTGGGTAGGGATTAGTTTGGATTTTGAGAGGTTGACTCGGAGGCCTAGGGTGGCCAGGGTGGAGAGGGTGGTCGAGACGTCCAGTTGTAGTTGCTCCCTGGAATGGGCGACGATCAGCCAGTCGTCTATGTACGGGAAGATTGATATCTGTTGCTGGCGTAATGTGGCTGCTACTACTGCCATGCACTTGGTGAAGACCCTTGGTGCTGTGGAGAGGCCGAAGGGGAGGGAGCAGAACTGGAAGTGCTGCCTCCCTACGGCGAACCTTAGGAATCTTCTGTGATGATGATTGATTGTTATGTGGAAGTAGGCATCCTGGAGGTCTATGGACGCCATCCATGCTCGTTCTGGGATGAGCGGAAGGATTGCCTGAAGCGTGACCATACGGAATTTCTTGTAGATTATGTGTAGGTTGAGTTTGCGGAGGTCGAGGATGGGTCGGAGTCCTCCGTCCCTTTTTGGTACCAGGAAGTACCGGGAGTAGAAGCCGGTGCGATGGTATTGGGGTGGGACTGGTTCTATCGCGCCCTTGTCCAGCAGAGACGCAATTTCTGTCTGCAGGGGTGCGGACGGGGGTGTGGTGAGGAATCGGTGGTGCCTTGGAGTGGATGTAAACTCTATCAGGTAGCCTCTTTGAATGATGGTGAGGACCCAGGCGTCTGATGTTATGGTCCTCCAGGCAGTGTAGAACGGTTGTAGTCGTGTTGATGGGTTTGGCTGATGAAGGGGGACTGGACGGCTCGGGGCAGGGAGGTCAGAGAGATGGTTTGGATGTGGTTGGAGGTTTCTTGGTTGTTTGGCGTCTGTGCTGAAAGGAAGGCTTGGACTGTGGTGGTTTGCGCTTCCATGAATCCTGTTGTCGTGGGGATCTGGCCCCTTTGTATTGGCTGGACCTCCAGTTCCTTTGTCGGTTGGATTGTGTCAGAGGTTGGGAAACTCCCAGACGTTTCGCCCTCTTCCTGCCATCGTCTACTGACGTGAGGATGTCATCTGTAGATGAGCTGAACAGGCCGAGGCCATCAAAGGGCAGGTCTTCCACCTTGTATTTGATGTCTGGTTGGAGGGAGGAGGATCTGAGCCACGCGTGTCTACGGAGTGCTATGGCTGAGGCCAAGGTTTTGGAAGAACACTGTGCAGCGTGCCGTGCAGTGTTGATTTGCTGTTTGCTCACTCTGGCGATCTCTTGCAGGGTAGTGGCGGCTGACTTCTGGGACGCCTCGGGTAGGGATGGTACCAGTGCGCCGAGGGAAGTGGTCAGGTTGTGGGTGTATGCGGAAAAGCATGCCATGTAGTTGAGGATTTTGGTTGTGGCTGTAGTGAGGGCGTAGATCTTTCTCCCGATCGTGTCGAGTTTCTTGCCCTCTCGTTCTGGTGGTACCGGGTGCCTAGTCTGCTTCGATTTCGAAGACGAATGCACGATGATCGAGTTCGGAGCCGGGTGAGTGAATAGGAACTTGGATTCAGGTGCATGTATCTTGTAGAGGGCTTCGACCTTCTTGGATGTCGGCGGTACTGATGCCGGTTTGTCCCATGCTTCTCTGAGTGTTTCTAGGAGGACGGGGAGCATGGGAAGAGATGAGCTGGATGGAAGATCCGCATGCACCAGATCGAATACGACGTCCGAGACTCTGGGGGCGTCCGTATTGAGCTTCAGGTTCAGCGAACTTGCCATGTTTGCCACGAGGTCGAGGTAGGATTTCGGGCCCTCGGACGGCGATAGGTCTGCTGGCTTGGCTATGTCGGATTCTGGGGATTGTAGGTCCGAACCCGAAGAGTGGTCGGAGTCGGAGAGTTCCTCCTCGGATCCGTCGTCGGTTCCCTGGTGCAGGTCGGGCTGGGGCGTTGTCTTGGGAGCCGTGTGTAAGGACTCGAGTGGCGGCGGGAGTTTCGGTTCGGCGCCGAGATTCGTAAGGTCGTCATGGTGAAGCGGTTCGACCGATGCGGAATGGAGTCTGTGTGAGCGATCTCGGTCGCGAGGAGACTCTTGGTAGCTGTGGTAATGTCGATCGTAGGATGGTGATCGTCGGTGCCGTCTTCGGTTCCGTGGGGATGGAGACCTGGATCTCGATGGAGAGTAGTAGTAGTGTCTCCCCCTGCGGTGGCTGCGGGAGCGACGGCGGCTGCGGGACCTGGTGCGGCGGCGACTGCGGGACCTGGTGCGGCGGCGGCTGCGAGACCTGGTGTGACGGCGACTGCGCGACCTGGTGTGCCGGCGACTGCGGGATCTGGTGCGTCTGCGACTGCGAGACCGCGGTCTGGTCGGGAGGACTCTCGGGGTCGAGGGTTCTCTGGTGAGCGCGTGGGCGTCTACAGGGTGCGAGAGATCTATGAATTTAGATGGGTCGAGGATCCCAACGGATGCGGTAGAGTGCGTATCCAGCAGTTGGTCTGGTGGGGAATTCGGAATGGACGGTGACTTGGATGAAATGCGGATGATTTCCAATGGAGTGATTGATGGTGTTGCTGTCGACTTCGATGTCGGAGTCTTCGACAGCGATCCGGAGGCAGTGGCGCTCGGGTTCGGGGTCTTCGGCTTGGTGGTCGGGTTCGAGACCGAGTCGAGAGGTCGGGTCTTGTGCTTCTTGGAGCTCACGCTACCCGTCGGGTCCGAGTGGGCGGAATCGGAACGGCGGCGCTTCTTGGGGTCGTCCGACTTCTTGGAGTGCTTGCCGGTCTTAGGCTTACTGGGACTCTGTGCCACGGAAGCTGCCGACTGCGTCTCTCCCACGAGGTGTGGGGAAGATGGCGCGGGTTGTTTTTGTCCGCCATGCGGCATGGCCGGTCGGAGTGTGGTTTCCATGAGGTGGCTCCTGAGTCTCGCGGCGCGGTTCTTGCGGGCCTGTTTGCCAAATTGGCTGCAGTGCACGCAGGAGTCTGGACGGTGGGCCTCTCCAAGGCAGAACAAGCACAGAGAGTGACCGTCGGATGAGGGGATTTTGGATGAGCAGCTGGTGCAGCGTTTAAAGATTATCTTGTCCCTTCCTTCCATCCGCCCGGGGAGGGGGGGGGGGGAGGGGAAAAGTCCCGAAGAGATAGTAAGAAAAGGCCTTTTTTTTTTTTTTTTTTTTTTTTTTTATACGATACCAGGTAGAAGTAGAAGATGAAGAGTTGAGGTTGAAGAGAAGGTAGTTGTAGAGATTGCAATGAAGAAGTTGGAGATCAACGAGGAAGGTGCGATCCGGTCGGCGGTAAGGAAGAAACTGAGTGGCTAAGCACCTCCCCCTTCTCCAGGCATGCGCAGTAGCTGACTCCTCCCAGGACAAGCGGGAGGCGCGCCAGATCTACGATCAAGATTGCTTTGAACTCTCCGAGGTCGGGGCCAATCCTGCGGATTACCCATATGTGTGAATGCACAGAGACCACGAAGAAGATCTGTAAGATACTTTGTATGTCCACTGGGAAGAAAACTGGTGCACACTGATGCCACAAAATACACCTTTTAAAAAGTTAACTTTTCCCCAACCCTTCCTCCTTCTAAAGAGTGCATCCTCTATAATAATCCCATGAGCTTCATGTCAGAGTATAGGCTTGAACTCACAGAAGCCTTTACTGTACTACCATGCACATGCTGAAGACTACAGTGTGTAAGCCACAAAAAGTTGCACAATCTATTACAACATATGGTAAGTAAACATAAAAAGAAGCTTTTCAATACAAGATGAGAGGCTGAGGACATTTTCTCTCAATCCACTCGTGCAGCAAACAGTTACGCCCCATCCATTCATTCATTCCCTCCCCAATGTATATTTGGGGTGCCCCTTCAGGAATCTTTGTTAATCATTAATTACTAGATTCTCTTTCAAACGTAGGCAAGGCAGCAAGTCATCTGTTACCCAACAGTTGTGAGAAGCATTATTAAGAAACCAAGAAACTGTTGTAAACTAGGAATATTGCATTACTGCACACATACACATCCTATACATCAAAATGTATGGCCATGAAGCCCCACCCTTTCCCAGTTTCAAACAAATTAGTGTGGAATTTTCTTCTACTGGGTACATTACTCTAGCAGTTCTCAAACTGGTCTTCTGCTTTGGTTCCAGATGTGTGCCACCACCACCACCACCACTCCAACTCAATCACTCTTCCAAATTAAAGCATGACTTTATCTAACAGAGAGATCAGAGGCCCCCAACAGAGTGCCTGTGAGTGCCATGCTGCCCGCTGACACCATTTCTGGCACCTTTTAGAAAGTGCGCACGGCTAGGAGGGGCTTTTGCCTAGCAGGAATTCTGATTGGCTGTTTAGATTAAAAGACAGGCCATTAGACACAGCTTCTGCCTGAATTGTTGAAGAGTTACTATTACTTATATATAACCTGACTTTGTGGTTGGTTCTGCCTATCGCAGCTGTTTTGTGATTGGCTCCACTTAATGTTGTAGCCATTTTGTTGTTGGGCCCACAAAATTCCAAAGGTTCCCACAGGCTCAAAAAGTTTGGGGACCTCTGAAGTAGATGATGCATATTGCTGTAGGAGTCCTCCATCAACTGGCCCACTTTCCAACCACCACTTCACCCCCTAAAGGATTCCCATCAAAAGCTGCAACTACCATTGATTCATTTTACAGTTCTGGACTGCTAACCTACTAAACAGCCTGCTTTAAAAAAAAGTCATATTTCACAATCAAAATCCTCAACAGAAAGCATTAGCACATGTAATAAAAGCAAACATATTTCAAATCTGCAGTGTAAATTTCAAAGACCAATTACAGAATTTGGAACTTCCAGCTGAATTATTTGTAATTCATACTGCACAATTTTATAACTGCATGTGCTTGTTTGTATTACATCATCACTCCGCGTGTATTCAAACAAAATATACTGCAAGTACTACCTAGGCACATAAGTACCCATGATGACTGGACAGCAAGAGATGCCATCTAGATTAGGTGCAGGTAAATACTGGTCCTTTACTACACAATCTGGAATATAGGTAGCCATTTCTCTATTTTCACCTACAGAAAGTGGAGGATGCCAACAAAAACAAACCCCCTTTCTCAGAGTTACATTTTTCTGATCATTAGGAGTCCAACAAAGAATGATGGAAACCTATTCCATCTGTTCATCTTTTCTGTGGGGACCAGAACAGACCCCCATTTATCCTCCGCTCTCAAGGACAGCCTTCCTTGCTCCTCCATCTCTTCCTTTTTCACTTCCACCATCTATAGCCCTATAAAGGGTACAACCCAGCCGTCGCCCACAAATGAAACAACCTTATATGAAAGAGGCTGGAAGTGGAAGGGGGGGGGGACTATGGAGGAATTTTATATAAGACAGTAGGAGAAGTTAAGTGCACTGTTTCCAAAATTAAAAAAAAGTTGGGGGGGAAATGGATGATGGTTTCAATAGGGTTCTAGTCAGAAAGCACACATTGGTTTGCTCAGCAAAAACAGAGCTAGAGGAGAAAAGACACAATTCTAACACACATCAAGGCAAAAGAGGTTTAAAAGAATATAAGAGCAGTACCTAATTTTCCATAAACAAAGACGTACATATGATCCTGCAAAATTACATCTCACTTCCCATTACTAAAATAACGTAACCTCCTCTTTAATGACACAAACATATACTGTTTCAGATTGGGTGTTGCACCCACGCAGTAGAAATGCCACTATATTATAATTACAGGGGAGAGATAAGATATGTTTTCTATACGAAGCGTTTGCAGGAGGAGAATAATGACAGGCCATGCCTGCATGATGCGTAGCTTTACATTACGAGATGCCAAGCTGCTTGTGGCAACGTCTTTGAAGATTTGTTGATTCCTCCTTACCTGATGCTGAATTTATGATGTTCTGTTGCACTGGAGGGCTTGTGGGGGCTGTAACGTTCATCTGGGAGAGGAGGGCCTTCCGTGGATCCTGCCATGTTGTCGTCTGATCAATGTGGCTGAACCAAAACAAGAACAGAACGATGAGTTTAACTCGCCACAATCTTAATGACCTTATAAAAGAGTACAACAAAAATTGTAAGAGAAAGCATTAAACCAATGTTTTTAAAAAGCACTTTGAATAGCAACAAGTCTTCGTTCTTTTTAAAACAAATATGCTTCTTCAGCCAGCAGTGAAATATGACAGTGTCATGCAAAGAGTAGAAAGCCCTTGTGCATATTTTAAGTAGTTCACCTCCTTTTGCTTCTTACGTTTCAAAAGAGCAAACCTGAAGGCAGACAAATTTTGCCAAGAGCTCTCAGTTTCAGCTTTATTAAGCCATCTAGGGAACTTGAAAGCATCTGGTATTTTGGTGGGGTCTAATAAAAAAGGTATTACTCTACTGCTTTTGGATTCCCCACCTCCACTTCCAGGATCAACACCGCTACCCATACTTTTGCCTTTTTTGGCAAACAGTGTATTTAGCAATCCAAGAAAATTGTTCTATAACTGAAAAAAGAAGGTTCTTCTAATGGGACTCTGTTTATAAATTTATATGCTTTTAAATCACTAGATAGCACTACCCAGTTTGGATTCCACTAACTTGCTTCTTACTGTATTATCTGATTTTTCATCTTCATGAATGCAAGAATTACTATATTTTCCTGCAGCTCACAGACTTTACAAGGATCTTCGTATGCTTCAAATAGTGACGAGGAATGGTGGGGATGAGGGACATATTCTGATGAACTGCTGGTTTTTACATCTTCAAAAGGAGAAACTCTTTTTTGTTTCTTCATCCCAGAAGCCTTTAAGAGTATCCCGAATCCTGATTATTTTATTCAGCATTATGTAACCTCATTAAGTCTACAATACCATTGGAGTTTCCATTTTAAGTAGGGTTGCCAAATTCCAGGTGGCACCTGGAGATCTCCAGCTGATCAAGATCAGTTCCCCTGAAGAAAATGGCTAGTTTGAGAGGGGGCCTCTGTGGCATATACCCTGCTAAGGTCCCTCCTATCCTCAAATCCTGCTCTCCCCCCACCCCCCAAAAAAAAATCTCCAGGCTTTTCCCAACTCAGAGCCGACAAGCCTAATTTTAAGGAAGCCACAAATCACACAATTCTGGTTTCTGCCAACATTCCCTCAAAAATCCCCCCCGCCCCACCCACACACTTTTGTACTTAAGTCCCGCTTGACTGAGTTCTGGGAAACCCAAAAGCCTGAACACACAATTTTGTGATAAGTTGACAGGCCTGAAACAAAACAAAAAAAATCACAATACACTTTTTTGTTTTGTTTTTAATGAGTCAATATGGGCCTATTTCAATGATGGTGATTCACTTTAATGCTATATACAGACTCCAATTAGATTGCTTCCTACTATGAATTTCACTTCTTAAAATGAGGTGAGTTTCAAATGCAGGTTTCCAATACGACATAAGAAAACTGTTTTTCAAAGCAAAAAAGAAATCCCACTTTGGCCTTGCATAATAAGCCCAGGGCCTACCACAGTAGTCCTCAGAACCTCTTGCCAAAGGTTTTCGGCAGCAGGCCAACAATACGGGTTCCTATCTGCTTTCATTTGGAGGAAATAAAAAATAATAATTGAGGGCTTCTGCTGGAAATTGTGGCCTGCATATGGAAAACAAGAGCTAAGGAATTCCTTGCCTTCTACTGGTTGAGAGTGGCAGTTAGGAAGGAAGGTGGGATGAGTAAGACAAAGGGGGGAAGTGAAACGTCAAAGAGGATCCTGAAATAGGAAAGGGAAACCATAGTCCTTCCCTTAGGGATATACCTCCTAGGAAAGAGGGTGATCCCTATCAAATGTTAAAGCAGCAAAACTAGGACCTTTGTCTATACTCCTGCCTCCACAGATTTTAGTAATTTTGTGTCAAATAAGTTTATGCCTATTTACCTATGGCATGACAGCTAAATGATCTCTCTCAACGGTGATAAACACCTGTTGAAAAAACAAAACAGCTACATATTTTGTGATAAAACTATTTATTGTATACGGTTATACAAAGTTACCCTCATTGCACTTATCTTTTTACCTGTCCAGTTTAAACCACAAGCCTCCCTGAGTCTATTACCATTTCCTCATAAATGTGAAACAGTTCATACATTGGAAATTTATATCAGCCTCTCGTGTGCCATATTCAGACATATACCAACAAAGGGTTTTTCAGCTCCTCAGCTTCTGAAGCTGGGTCAGAATACATCTATATACATTTTAATGTCTGGGTGGTGAAGGCAAACAAAGGAACAAAAATTAATCAAAAGAAGCTGTTCAGTAAAGTGAAAAAGGAAGCGGGGAACAGTTTTAACAGCATGAATAGTATTAGCCCCTGGCCACTGAGAATATCTTTTTGACTGGAGACCCCAAGAGAAGATCTGAAATCACAGCTCAAAAGTACAGCATTGCTCTCTGCCTTATTTCCAGTTCCTCAAATCCACTTCAGGACTCCAGAAACAGAAAAACTCTTGTGAAAAATACTCAGGGATCAGGGGCCTATTGCTTTAATGAAGCCACTGCAACTCTTCCTTGGGAAAAAGAAGTGTGCTGCATAGACAAGCCTTCTGAGAAAGGTGCACAGAATAAAAAAAAAAACACTTGAATGCATTTATAGCCAGTTGGGTCAACAGGTTTTGCTAACCGCCATAGAAATAGGACGATGCACTAAACCTTAACATAATTTTCATATAACCCAAAAAAGTACCAAGTATTGTTCTAGTTTGCTTGTTCTTTGCAAGCAAAATACTTATGTTAACATGTTAAGAGGGGGTCGCCACATGGGAGGTTACTTAATTAAAACTTCCTCATATGCCAGTGCCAACACCACTAGGTATTAATCACGCACTGCTAGGTTTGTACATGTTTTACAACATAACTTTCATCAGCCCAATAGTGTTTCTAAAGGCCAAAACAGTCATTGTTCATTCTGGCAGGAGCTCTCCCATTCTTTCCCCACCCCACATTTCCACCATAATTCTGCAGGCTACCTGAAAATGAACTGCAGAGTAGTGTATGAATCACCATCTCATCTTTCCTAGTTCAGGAAAACTTTGGAAGGGAGGAGGGGAAACCAACCCCTGGGTTTCAGTCTTTATTAAAATGGAGCAACTTGAAGGTTTAAATTCACTTTCCCTAATGCCATTTATTAAAAACATCGACTAAAGAACTAATCCGTTTACTGGAAACAAACTCAGGAGAGCTCCTCACAATAAGCTTTGGGGGAAATGCATGCTAATTTAGACCAGCCGATGAAACCAAAGTGCATTTGTGGAAAAACTTATCAGCAACTTATCCCAGGCTCTTCAAGAGCCAAATTAAATATTTTGGATTGCCTGCTACATGCTGTTTACAAAGCATTTGGCTCTCACTCCTTTAATACAGAGTCTGCTCTTCAGAGGCAAATCTCTGGCTCCCTGTTCAGCTTGTGTCTCATGTTACAGTTTCCATAACCAGCTTCTTTTTTCAGAGACAGAAGAAACAAGAACTGGGAAGTAAGTGACTTCATGACTTGCGACAGCGCATTTAAAGATACCAGGAAGGAAGACAAGCAACACAAGCGGAAGGAACCTGCCACAGGGAAAAGATTCATGCTAGGGCTTCACGGGATTTTTATCGAGGGTGCCACTGTTACAACCAAAAGGTATATTCAGACACTGCAAACAAATCACTGTTTGTTTGCAACAAGCACAGACTTGATTAATGGTAGCGCCTGCTCATTCCCTCCTTCATGCACTGAAGAAAAATTGAATACTGTTTGGGATTTATACTGAAAGCTTCCGATTTGTCATGATACCTGAATGCAGACACTTGGACAAAGTGGAGGAAGTTTCTTCCCCCAAAACCTTGCATATTCCCTCCTCCCCCATCTCATGTGATAATTCCCTCCTTCATCTCCAGTAACCTCCAAACTGGATTTTCTGTGATGTCCTAATTATGAGTACTGTCAGCCTCCAAACCCCAAGCTACACACCCATCTTCAACGCACACTTCCAAATATGGGATGGAGTTCAGCGCCAACCGATTCAGATGTCGTTTGAGCTACGACTACTGTAAACCAGGAAAAGTGGTGGTGATGGTGGGGAGAACCTAAACATTTTCCCAGTCCTCCAGACCATAATTTGCATAGCATAAGATGGCACCTAAGTTACTTACAAATGCTATCTTTTTACAAGATTACCAGAGCCAGTTTTGTGTAGTGGTTAAGTGTGTGGACTCTTATCTGGGAGAACTGGGTTTGATTTCCCACTTCACTTGCAGCTGCTGGAATGGTCTTGGGTTAGTCATAGCTCTGGCAGAGGTTGTCCTTGAAAGGGCAGCTGCTGTGAGAGCCCTCTCAGCCCCACCAAACTCACAGGGTATCTGTTGGGGGGGGAGAAGATATAGGAGATTATAAGCCGCTCTGAGTCTCTTATTCAGAGAGAAGGGCGGGGTATAAATCTGCAGTCGTCTTCTACCACCTGCCAAACCTCATAGTGTTATTAACCTTCCTAAGTCTCAAACCTTCGTGTGAAGAAGTGTGCGTGCACACGAAACCTCATACCTTGAATAAAACTTCGTTGGTCTTAAAGGTGCCATTGGACTCTAACTTTTGTTCAATCCTTAATTTTCTCACTCATCCCCCTCTCCAAACTGATTCAAAGTAATGCGACAGCCAGGGCTGACGTTAAAAACGCATGGTAGGCTGGCTGCCCAGATTTATGGCCCACTTATCAAGCCAGTGTTTGTTGTGAAATTGTTATTTATAGAGTCACATGCTAGGGCTTGTTCTCAAGCTCGCTAAATCTACACGCTTAATTGACTCTCCGGACAATACTTTATTGTTGACTAATCTTTCTACAGTTCTTCACACAAAACACGCATGGTCTTTGTTTGGGTTACACTATTTGCACATTTGCTTTCGTCTGTTTTCAGAATTGTCAACACAAAAGTTCAAACACACCACACTACAATTACATATGAGTGAAAGATTACAATCGTTGAGATTTATTAATGCCACAGAGCAAGCAAACAAACAGTTGGGTTTCCACATGAAATGGAGGGCATCGGCCATAACTCACATTCTTATTTAAAAGCATATTGGAACTCAATGCACTTATTCAGGATATACAAAAACGAACTCTGGGTTTTTAATTTATGCAGCCTGACTTTCTCACTGAGACTCAAGGCTAACTATGTAGCATAAATCAAGTACGGGGCATCCAATGAGAAATACAATAGTGTTTGGACTACAGAAATTTGAAAGCAAACAAATCTCAGAGCTGAAAAAAAGCATGAACTTTTAAACATGATGCATTAAGTGGTGTGGAAACTACCTAGTCTGGAGCATACTTAGTGTTAGGTAGCAATACAGTGGTGTCAGTCACAGTCCTTAGCCTTTTAGCAACGTAACTTTCTAACAGTTTCCTTATAGTACAGTTTTACTTACCTGTGCAAAAAGCCCTCTTGAATCATTCTGGTTTTTGCATTAATTGTGGAAAGTCAGAGAGTGGGAGCCTACATAATCTCATAGGGGAGGCCATTTTCAGAAAGCGGGAGCCACAATGCACAAGTACAGGCAGTTACCAGTTTTGCCCACCTGCAGACAGCTGCTGGGATGAGTGATGTTTGCATGGCGAGCACAGGGAGAGAGAATGGTCCCACAGATAAGAGGGACCAAGGTCATGAATGGCTTTGTGTGTTAACAGTCAATACCTTGAATTGAGCCTGGTAGCTGATAGGCTGCCAGTGGAGTGACTGCTGAATGGGACTGATGTGCATGTTCTGTCTGGCTCCCAATAACAATATAGCTGCAGCGTTTTGAATTAAATGGAGGCTCCAAATTGACTTCAAGAGCAGACCAATACAGAGTGCCATTCTAGTCGTCTAGTCTTAATGTGACCATGGCATGGATCCAGGTACCTAGATGGGACAAGTCAAGGTAGGAGGCAGCCATCTTGCAGGACAGACTGAGTTGGAAGAAAGTGTTTTCTGTAGCTGCACTAACCTGCTTCTCCAGAAGTAATGATACAGGTAAAACTACAAGGCTCTTAACAGAGTCCACAGGTGTTAGCTCAACACCATCAAAAGTGGGAAGCACAAGGTCCTCCATGACATCCACCTTCCCAACCAGCATTACCTTCAGTCTTGTCTGATTTCCATTTATTTGCTTTCAGACCTCTAGTGCATCACCTGGAGTTTTCGACAGAGATATGTAAAGCTAGGTGTCATTTCCGCATTAATGACATCTACTTCCGAAAGCACTGAATGATTTATCCTAAAGGCTTTATGTCAGGGGTGTCAAACATGCAGCCTGGGGGTTGAATCAGGCCCCCAGAGGGCTCCTATCAGGCCCACGAGCAAGTCTGCTTCCTTCTCCCTCTCTCTTGCTTCCTTCAATTATCAGAGACTGTAAAATAAAATATTGCAAGAGTGCTAATCTTTTAAGCATGTTTTTTTTAAATTAAAACACTTTGTGTTTGTCTGTGTTCTTTATAAAGTTTATGTCTCTGCTACATTTTATGACACACATGGCCCCGCCCAACAAGGCCTTGTTTATGTCAGATCCAGCCCTCAGAGCAAATGAGTTTTGACAACCCTGCTTTATGTAATAGGTTGAATAACACAGCAGATAAGATTGCACCCTGAGGAACTCTGCAACTCCCAAAACAGCTAGTCTCCAACAACAGCTCTTTGCGTTTGATTCATGATTAATTATTTAAACCAGTTTAAGGCACATCCCTTGACACCTCCTTCTGCCTCCAAAGGCCTCAATAGGATGACACAGTCTACTGTACCAAAGGCTGCAGACAGATCCAGGAGGGAAAACAGGGAAGCATGATCTCTGTCTACATTCAAACGGAGGTCATCAACCAAAGCCACTAGAGCCTTCTTCATCTTATTGACCAGCCAAAACTGGAAAAGGTCTACAGCACGTCAGTTACCCAGGAAGACCTGGAGTTGGTCTGCTTCTGTTTTCTCAATCACTTTGCCTAGGAAGGAGAGATAATTTTATTTAGGGATGGTTTTTAGAGTCATAGATGACCTGTTTGAAAGTGCCCTGGGATACTAACTGATTTAAGATAGTCACAAAGAGCTCTATTACATGGATTTTGCACGATTTGAGCAGCCACAATAAACAAGAGTTCAGGGTATATGAGTAGCCTTCACTGATCCCAGGATCCTGTCAATACCCATCACAGTAAGTAGGTCAAAATGGTCCATAAGCAGAATATATAGTGTATTAAGCATTTCATCTGCCAGACTTCTCTTAACCAGTGGCATCCAGGTCAGAGTGTACGCATGTTATTTTATCAGCAAAGAACCTTGCAAAGGTGTTACAGCTAATAATCTGTTTCCAAAACAGTAAAGGTTCAGACTTAGGAGTCACCAGACGATGGGACACCTTAAACAGCTGGGAGAGTCATGAAGTAGCTGTTAAAATAGTTGCAGAGAAATAACATTTCTTTACACTATCACCATCACTTTGTAAGTTTGCAAAGGGGCTCTGTGGTGCTCTGACAGATGAAGTGCAAGTTGTCCTGCTACAGTCTTTCCAGATGCCTTCCAATCCTCTCTAGGTTACTCCCTAAAGGCAGGAGAGGATGACCAGGAGCTTCATGTTCAAACTGCCACCACAGCCTCAACAAGGCAAGTGTTTGGAATCCCAAAATTTTCCAGAGCATTTTGGAATCCAGAAAGAGCCATAAGCCTCCAAACAAAGGTCATTTTAACTGGGCCTTCCTTTTTGTGTGGTATTGGTGTCATCGTCACCCTTGCCTTCTTGCACCCTTCATCGTCACTCTTGTTAGTGGTCAGACCAGAGTTCAGGCTGAACTTCTAAAATAAGACCTTCCTTCAGAGGCGCAGAACAAAAGATCAAGTTTAAGGTATGGTATTTTTCATGTGTTGGCCCTGTCACAATTTGAAAGAGTTTCAGGGCAGTTAAAGTTGCTATGAAATCTTGGGCCAGCCTGGCAGAGCAGCAGTCAGCATGAATGTTGAAGTAACCCAGAACAATGAGTCTGAGGGTCTTCACCATGATCTGAGAGCACCTCTGCCAGCTCAGAAAGGGTAGCTACTAGGGAGCTGAGGGGCTGGTAAACAAGCACAATGCCTAATCCAGTGTAAGGTGCTCATACTCAATGCCAGTTTGTAGAAGTTGTAGGACTCATGGAAGATGATGCCAACCCCTCCACGTGTGGGGTTGCTAGAGAACTGTATAACCAAGTGGGGTTAGCTGGGTCAGACACACCATGCCATTTTCTTCTAACCATATCTTGGTTAAGCAAGACACATCAATTCCCTCTTTTTTAGAATACATAAACTTTATGTTTTAAATACATAATTTATACAAGCACACATCTTTATCGAGACTATCTGAAAGTCAAGATTAAGCATTCACAAGTTACACTTTAAACATTTACCATCTACTGTAGGGGAAAGTATCACTTTTAAACAGGGCTTGGGAAATCATTACCCTATTTATAACAGAAGTAATAAAAGCTAGGTTCTTCAGTGCAAAAATGAAAAACTTCTTTAGCTTTATGGCACAACCCCAACAGAGTTAAGCATTAATGGGTCCTTTTCCTCCTTCTAGCATTAATGATTAACAAGCAGCATATTTATGAGTTCATTGTTAAAAAGTAGATGCTTAAGTTCCCCCATCTACAGAACAAACGCAATGATGGGCATGTCATTTTTGTGGTAAAATTAGAGTCCTAGCAGAAGACTGTAGGTAACATTTTTGGTGCTAAGACCTTATTCAAAAGGTCCTAATGAAAAATCATAGCTGTTGGGTTCACCTCGAAGCATAAACCTAATTCAGCCTCCCTTTCTGTAGATTTCTATTTTTTTTTTTCAAATTTGCACATATAAAGTTCTGGAACATGGATGATACCTACCTGAGAAGCCTCAGAATTAATAGTTTACAAGGGAAGAGGACAAAAGCGGCATACAGAAGGTGGGTCATAGCAGCTCGCACAGGCCAGTGTGTTCTAATAGTATATTA
This sequence comes from Heteronotia binoei, assembly GCF_032191835.1. NCBI lineage: Eukaryota > Metazoa > Chordata > Lepidosauria > Squamata > Gekkonidae > Heteronotia > Heteronotia binoei. The sequence goes on from NC_083225.1 coordinate 171,346,053, forward strand.
AGTCAACACAACAAAATGAGGTGAAAAGAAGGGTCAGTCTGGACCACAGGGAAGAAATAGAAGGGACAAAAGACTACAGCCCCCAAACATACATGTCAGGGCAGAGCCAACAGTGCTGGGCTGGAAACCAAGATGAAAGCAGGTAAAATGGAGTACAGAACACAGCAATCAGCAAGTAGTTACAAGAGAAGATGGGAGCAAGAGGGGGAAAATCAGAAGTGGGCAGATTGTTTCTTCCAGTCCCAGTCCTTGGCACCAGCACAAGGCAATGAGTCAGTGCCACCAGGCAGTGATAGCACTTCTTGTGCAGTATGCTGAACCTAAGCAGTTGTCTCACAAGCCATATCCTCCAAGTTGCACCACTACAGGGAGAAGCTTCACAGCCACCCAGGGATTCCAGGGCATCCATACATGACGTCTTCGGCTGTCACCACCCATGTCCAGCAAACACTGAGTAGTGGTTTTCTTTCACTAGCTTTTAAAAAACCCTGCTATCTTTTTTTTTTTAACTGTTTGATGCTGTGGAGGAACGCCATCTTAGTTAATATTGGTGCTTCGTTGGAAGGGAACATTAAACTACTAAAGCAGGCTTTGGCCTAGCCTCCCTTCATCCCCTCCTCCCCTCCAGAGTTAAACCAGCACCTCTAGGGGGAAAGCCTCCTAGAGGGGCAGGAAGTTCTTTAGCCTTCCCCTCATTGCCTCCCCCCTTCTGGAGTTAAACCACCAACTCTAGGGGGGAAAGCCTCCTAGAGGGGCAGGAAGTTCTTTTGTTTTATTTATTTGAGTTAGGCGGGAAAAGGCCAGTTCTCAGATGGTGCTCAGGAAGAGAGGTTGCCAGCCTGTGGGACCCCAGGCAGTCATTCACAAGGTAGGGCAAGTTTACACCAGGGACGAGGGGATGAGTTTAAACCCACCTTTTATTTGTCCTGCTTGTTGCTGTCCAGGTGCTGTGCTAAACTTTTACATGTAACTGTTTTTGTTTTTATTTTTATTTCTCTTCTTATTAAACATTTTTACTGTTTTGAATGCTGGCAGTCAAACTCTGTACCACATAGATCCCCAACCGCTTAGACCACGCTGCTTTATGAAGGGGGCCCCGGGGAAGGGGGAAGGCATGCAGTTGGATAAGGTGCCAATCCTCCAGGGGTTCCCCGAAGAAGTGCTGTGGTCTCTGTGATACCCAAGTACAGGGTGGCAGAGGACCTTGAGGCCTGGCCTCATAGCTGGAGAGGGGGATTGGGAGTCCTGTTCCTCTCAATCTGAACCCCTAGACTGAGCAGGTGGTGGCAGCGAGCCCAAGTGGCCAGAGGAGAAATGGCTCCCTCCAGGAGTTGGCGACTCAATAGGGAGTTGACGGGACCAGGTCTGAAGGCAGAATCGGGCCGGTTCCGTCACAGATGCATTAAATGTTTAATGTTGATGTAAGGCTTAAATATCTCTAGAATATGACAATTTGGTTAGGCAGGAGGAGGGTATGCCACTTTGATCAGAAAAAAAGGATGACAGCATCTAATAAAAATGAAATAATGGCAGATAGAATTGTTCTCTCATGGGCTTGGGGGGAGGGTAGGTCCTTGCTGCATTCTGTTTTTTTCTTCTTTCAGCTGAGATAACCCTTCCTTGTTTCTTCTTCCCAGAACGCAAGTGGTGTAATCCAGAACCAACAGCACTTAAAACTATAGTCTCCACCATCAAAGTCATGCATGACAGGATCTTAAGAACTGGACCTGGAAAATTCTTCTCCCCCACCCCTCACCTTTCAATTTTTTGAAATGTCTGCCTGGTAAAAGGTTCTACTGAAATCAAAAACTTGCACAATGTTTTGTATCACTTGGGTTGGCCTGAATAAAATATATTACATGGGTGAAGTATGTTTTCGCCCCCTCTTTGGAAGTGGCAGGGAACCATTTCAATTGTTTGCTAGATTACAGCTATACATATGTTAATGGCTCTGGTAGGAAAACAAACTAAAGAATCTGATGCTAGGAAGTCTCCAGGCCATTCCTGGAGGTTTCCCAGAATGCCTTCCAAGAGGGCTCCCAGGAATCCTGGGCCAGAATGCACCTGCAGGTCTGCAGTACCAGGTGAGAAAACTTTTCATCTGCTGTGCATGCATTTTTTTTTTAACTTCTCACTTGCTGGCTCTCATACCCAAGCCATATTAAGGTCACGTGATTAAATTTTTAACCCCTAAATGAATAAGGATTTTAGTCAGCTGTTCCGGGTTATTTAGGAGGAAAGTGACATACAGGGTTGAACATATGAAGCTGCCTTATACTGAATCAGACCCTTGGTCCATCAAAGTCAGTATTGTCTTCTCAGACTGGCAGCGGCTCTCCAGGGTCTCAAGCTGAGGTTTTTCACACCTATTTGCCTGGACCCTTTTTTGGAGATGCTGGGGATTGAACCTGGGACCTTCTGCTTCCCAAGCAGATGCTCTACCCCTGAGCCACTGTCCCTCCCCTAGGGAGGGTTTGATGCAGCCAGCTTTTCTGCTCAAGTATAGGCCTCGTTTCATGCGGCTTTTATCTATGCAGGCCCCATGATCATGAATGCAGCCTTTTTTGGTGATCAGAGGGGATTCTTTTTCAACAGTGGAAAAACTGGTTGTATCCAATCCATTAAATGTAAACTTATCAAAACAACAAAACATGTTTGTTAAATCAGTCGAAGAAGCATGCTAAAATTAAATCTCTAAAACATTTCCAGTTTTCTGGAAAACTTCATGCCACTGCATGTTATGTGATCATTCATATGTTTTTGTGTTAATTTATGGAAAAAGTCAACTATACATTTTCAGTATACAGCAATACAGTTTGATACTGACTTTTACGTGATTAACAAATTAGCCTGTATATTATTAATCCATTGCATACTAAACTTTCAATCACCACTTGATTTTTTTACATACAATAATTATACAGTTACACACACACATATATAGCTATTGTGGATATCTGTCATTTTTCATTACAATAACATAAAAAGTAATGGTAGCCCCTGTGCAAGCACCAGTCGTTTCCAACTCTGGGGTAACATCGCATCACGATGTTTTTACAGCAGACTTTTTAATGGGGTGGAATAATAACATACCACAGCTAAAATAAATTTTATTTAAACCTAAGTGAGCTCCCTGCAGCCGCTGTGGCCGGACCTGCCTGTCCCACATTGGTCTTGTCAGCCACCAGCGAGCCTGCAGCAAACGTGGACTATTGCACCCTTCTTAAATCTTCGTTCGCGAAGCCAAGCCGAGAGAGAAGTGAGCTCCTCTTATAGCTCCCCACTAATAATCACATAATCCTTCATATTTCTAAACACAGAGTGCCAGTGTGATGGACAAGACTTTTTTGTAGCAGGAGCTCCTTTGCATATTAGGCTACACACCCCTGATGTAGCCAATCCTCCAAGAGCAGGGCTCTTAGTACAGGGCCTACTGTAAGATCCAGGAGGATTGACTACATCAGGGAGGAGCGGCCTAATATGCAAAGGAGTTCTTGCTATTAAAAAAAGCCCTGGCGATGGACCTTAGAAACCAATGCTCACTCTGCCATGGAAGCTCAATAGGTGACCTTGGACAGTTATTCTGTCAGCCTAACCTACTTTCACAGGGTTGATGTGAGGATAAATCCAGGAGAAAGAATGATGCTGAGAGCTGTTCTTGGTCCCCACTGGGGGGAAAGGTATAAAGATAAATACATCTTAGCTGACTGGGGCCTGGAATTCTAGTCTGCATGTTTTATATGGTATGGGAGACCCCACACATTGTGTCTATGCACGCCACAGATAAAGAAAGCAATAAGACCAAGAGAAAATGCATTGTCTTCCATTTAGAAACACAGAGTCAACCTACTTCTGCTTTCTAAGTCTAGTTTAAAAGGTAGCTAATTAAAAGAGTCCATGGTTTATTCTAGCTTTTTCACAGCCTGGCAATTAAATAAAGCAGGTCAACTGGAAGGATCAGTCCAACCACTAAACAGAAACAAGCAGATTATGGAACATTCTTATTTTGACATTTTCTGAAGTAAACCTGTATTAATATCAAGTTTGATCAAAAAATGCTAAACACTGCTGCGGAGGAGATAATGACAATAATAATGACAAGAATGCAAAGGACAGAAGAATTTGAACTGTGGAATAACTTCTAGGCCAGCATATAATCGATTAAGGCAAACGGGATATTGCTTGCTCTTTTTATATAACATCAAAATGAGACAGGCATAATACACAAGACAGGAGTTCTGAGCAGAGATCGTGGAAAGGATCATTCTCTCAGTGTCCTGCCTCCTCCATGTTATCTTCTATATGCATACACTGACTCACAAGCACAATTTTTAGGGTTTTTTGTTATGTTGGGACATAAGAGGACATGTCATTTATAAAAAAAAATTATGCTCTGTTTCATCAGTGAAGCCTCTAAAGCTGGTTTCCATACAAAGTCACAAGACAAACATTATTAGAATAAGTACACATTTAAAATAAAAAAAACAGGAGACTATAAGGCTCTTTCCACCCACCAAGGGTAAACTATACACTTTCAATAGACAGCAATAAAACTAACCAACAGGAAAGCAGATGACAAGCTGAACTTCAAGAAACAGAGCTTTTTCTTCTACCTAAAATTCAACAAGTTAAATACCAACAAAGAGATGGGTTCTGTAGATGCAGCACTGTTCCACAAGCTCCCTTACCACCTTCAGCAGGTGGGGGCACACCAAATAGGGCCACGTTTATCTGACTGGTAGAAGATCATTCAAAGGCTTTATAGATAACAATTCAAATTTTGCTGCTGGTGATAAATTTCCAGATGTAATTTAAACCTAGATCTTTAAGCAGTCTCATGTAATAGCCCTACCTGGGTGTTACTGGACCAAATCGTTGGACCAAGCAAATTTGTTAAAAGCAACTTTCTGTCACAAAGGAAAACTGAGTATCCACTTACTATATGCATGGATCCAACAGCAACCACACTCCAGGGACACTGTAACCCCACCCCAAACTGGTTCCTTGTTTGGCTTATTACTGAATGACAAACAGACCTTATCCAAACTGTGCTTCAGTGACCTTCATCCAAGTCCATTCGGACTCCAGAACAACGTCCACTAATACACACTGTTCTCAGGAAAGGGAGAAGGAGACCTGAGTGCCAGTGCAGATATGATACTTCATTCCAGACTTTTTCATAATCTCTCCCAGAGGTTTCATACAACAGAATAGAGCTGGGGTGGGCAAACTGCAGCTCACGAGCCACAGGTGGCTTTTTCACACATATTGTGTGGCTTTCGAAACCCCCACCAGCCCGTCAGTTGGCTTGGAGATGGCATTTCTCTAAATCACTTCTCCAAGCCAAGCCAGCCAGCAGCTTGGAGAATGCATTTAAAGTTAAAGTTACTTTCTTTCCCTCTTCCCCTCCACATCTATGTGCCTTCCTTCCTTCCTTGAGCTCTCAAACATCTGACATTTACTCTATGTGGCTCCTAGGTTAAGCAAGTTTGGCCACCCCTGGAATAGAGAGAGACAAAAGAACCTTGTAGAAGCCCACAGCAAAAATGTCATGGGGGAGAACTGTATCTTCCAGAACCAACCAGCCATCTGGGGCTATCACACCTCCCCCATAATTCTTTTTACCCTCACTTCAGCCAAACATCCCTTTGAGATTCCATACTTGATGGCACTGAATGCTGCTGAGAGGGCAAAAAAAAAATCACTAGAGTCCTACTCCCCCTAGCTGTCTCCCATTAAAAGTACAGCCAAAACAGTTTCAAGTACCATGCCAGGACATAAGAAAGGCTGAAGTGGATTTAGATATTCTCTCCCATCCAAGAAAACCCAAGCTGGCTGGCCACCGCATAACCTCAGTGCCTTGCTCCTGCCAAGGGGATGTTCATTAAGGACAATCCAACCAGCAGACATGTGGAGCTGAGGCAGGAGCGAGTGGACCATGATTCCACTGCTCCATTCCACCATATTGTTTACAGTACATATGACTCACCTATAGTTAGGGTTGCCAGTCCCAGATTTTGAAATACCTGGAGATTTGGGGAGGCAGAGCCTGAGGAGGGCAAGGACTTCAATGGGGTATTAATGCCACAGAGTCCACCTTCCAAAGCAGCCATTTTCCTCAAGTGAAGATCAGTTGTAATCACAGAAGATTTCCAGCCACACCTGGAGGCTGGCAGCCCTATCTATAGTATTTAATGACACCATGACATTTCTCAACTCAACATGCTTTAACTCTTATTGTAGGAATGAGACATGGGAGATCAAGTTTTCCCCCTTTTTTTCTGAAAGGCTAAAACACACATGAGAAAGGGAGCAGAGAAGGGGAATTTTTAACCTTTCTTTTTCTAGTGCCTTCCCATTCCAGGCAGTTTTTGGAAAGATGGTGATTTGTATAATGGAAATAGCATATATAGGGTTAGATTAAACTCAGTCCCCATCCCACTCGTATCTTCCTCTCCTGCCTTCCCTGTAGGAAAAAGGTATTATTCATCCTGATCTTAAGTTTCCCATGCAGTTGAGTTCCTAAAGAAAAATTTAAAAAGCTGAAAACCTGCATTATAAGGAAATGCCCCTAATTTCCAGAACATCGTAGTCACCCATCTGGTTGCCAGAGCGCCTGGAGACAGAGCTCTCACATATCTGCCAGAAGGATGTGGGTTTGCCTACCAGACTGGAAAGGACTTATGAGTACTAACAGCCACAACGCTAAAGCAGTGCTCCATGTCTCTGGAAGAGCGCCAGCAAGGAGATCGGATGGTTTCCAGCCGCTTCAGGCGAACACCATCTCTGGAGCGGAAGAAAGTGCGCCGTTAGGAGCTATCCAGGCCATGCAGTTTTCAGCCTTGACCATAGAATTCACTTTGGGAGGCTAATACCTGCTATCTTCCAGCAGTGCCAAGACTCCATTTTAGCACAACGGGAAGCACACGTATGCAACAGATCAAGCTTATCCAGGCGTGGACCCTGCCGAACCACCAAGCATTTGTCCAACGGAACCCAGGACAAAGACTGGTGGCAAGAAGAACACTGAAGAAGAGGAAGACCATCTTCAGCCAGAGGCAAGTTCCTCTGTGCAAACCGGGTGTTACCTAGGTAGTAATTTGGCCATCTATTGTCACCTTTTTAGATAAGTATAATAATCTTAAGCACCCCCTCCACCCAGTAATTTCTCCCATTTCTCTCCCCAACTGTCAGTCTGGAGCCTCCCCCTTGACCCATGGTTACCTGTACAGCCAATCAGGTAACCCGGGCCCAAGCTTGTTCATTGATCAGTTATGGGCACCCAATTAGGTGCCACCAATTAATCTGCTATTGGCTACTGCAGAAGTCCAGCCCTTATGGTCACTGCAGAGACTCCCCTTTTTCCTCCCCCGAGGGTCCAAAGTAGTCTATTTAACCTCTGACCCAGATCCACTCAGGTGTGAATCTAGCAGTACCCTATCTCCGCTGTCTAGATCCATCCCCAATTCTTGGCCAGTTGAGGGTCCCATTTCCCCCGTCCTCTTACATCGCCATTGGAGCTTCCCTGAAGACTACGATCGGTAATTATCACCTTGTTTGTCTACCCATGTGTTGTCTCTATATCTCTCTCTATTTTTCCTAGGACTGTATGGATGATTTTATGAGTATTTTATCTTGTATGTAAGCCTATATTTTCTGGAATAAATTTTAATTGTTTTACTTAACTAGAGTCCCTAATATTTTTAAGCATTAATTTCTGGACGTGGAATCCTGTATACACAGGTAAAAGATCCTGATTAAGCCAGGTGCCCACCTGACAATTCCCCATCCTCATTTTGAGGGCATTTTGGCTTACAGCATGTTCCCCAAATTTAAACGTTGCATGTGCTTCTTCTAAAACTAAGATGGAACGTCAGTTTTAACATTTCCAAATACGAATGTATCATTTATTCATTCATTGGAATATGCTTTCCTAACAATAGAATGAGCTAAAAATACAATAAACTACTCGGGGAGGGGGGGAGCTTATGAGAGATGTTATGAGAACTAGGCACAAAGGTTAATGGAAATTCACATTACAGAAAAGTAAACCAGTTTACATCATGTAACCAACAGGCCTGGATGGACTAGGTTAGCCTGATCCTGTCAGATCTCGGAAGCTAAGCAGGGCCAGCTTCCTAATTAGTGCTTGGATCATAGGGATGCCAGCCTTCAGGTAGGACCTGGGGATCCCCGGAATTACAGCTCATCTCCAGCTACAGAGATCAGTTCCCCTGCAGAAAATGGATGCTTTAAAGGATAGACTCTATAGCCTTGTATCCCAACAAGGTCCCTGTCCTCCCCAGGCTCCATCCCCAAATTTCCAGGAGTTTCCCAACCTGGATCTGGCAACCCTACCCCCCAACCTGGATCTTGGCAACTCTACTTGGAAGGGAAGCCAGCAAGGAAGTCCAGGGCCAATACGCGAGAGGCAGGAAATGGCAAACGTCTCTCACCTTGAAAATTCTACGGGGTCACTGAAAATTGGCTGTGACTCAACAGCACTTTACATACACAGACACATATAACAAACTTTGTGTTTCACCCAAGGACCCTCAGACTTCTAGCATCAGGGCCAAATGGATTTTCATGTGGGTAAACCTACAATTCCCAGAACACCCAGCGGCAGTAGAAACAGTTTGAGCAGTTTAAATCCCGTTTACATTTGCAGCACTATGTTATTTGTAGATCTAAGCTGGAGGGGGGGGGGGGGAGAGAAACAGAGAGAGCGTGTGAGAGAGTTTTGTTGGCTCATTATGCTGGGGTTCTCCTGGATGCAACTGGGTTTGCCTCTCCCCTTTCTCCATATTCATGCCTTCCTGATCCACTCTTTCTCAGTAGGAAATCAATGAACTATTTACATGAGCGCTAACAAAAAGTCAGTGAGGTGGCTGAGAGTGTGTATCAAGACCAAGTTCACCCACCATATTTCCCTTTGCAGACTGGGGATTTTAACCTAGGCTTCCCATATAAATAGACTGATACTGACCACTATACATTAATGTCTCCGTATTCTTTGCACTGCCTCATAGGAGTTACAGTTATTTCTGTGGGAAAGACTATAGCTTTGTAGACCAACACATAGCCCTCAGTCTGTGTCATAGTGCCTTCACATGTTCTTGACCAGCACATGGAGCAACTTAGGTACAAAAGCTCATGTTTTCCTCTGACTGTGAGATTTCTGTAATTAATGTAAATAAATCAAAAGTAGTTTGCTACTTACAGTACACCCCTGAACAGCCTACTCAAGATTGCTACAGCACAGACATTGTCTCCAGATTTTAATGCAGTAATTCAGAACAAGAGGCATCAGTTATCAGAGACTTAAAAAAATATTGCAAGAGTGCAAATCTTTAAGCATGCTTTATTTTAAGTGTTAAAAAAATCTTTAATTGTGTTTGTGTCCTTTATAAAGTTTATATCTCTGCTATCTGGCATTACATTTTATGACATACATGGCCCAGTCCAACAGTGTCTCATTTATGTCAGATCTGGCCCTCATAACAAATAAGTTCGACACCTCTATTAAGCCATGTTCTACTATCTTCCATACAATACCTTTAGAAAGCCAGTTTGGTGTAGTGGTTAAGTGTGTGGACTCTCATCTGGGAGAACTGGGTTTGATTCCCCACTCCACCACTTGCAGCTGCTGGAATGGCCTTGGGTCAGCCATAGCTCTCACAAAGGTTGTCCTTGAAAGGGCAGCTGCTGTGAGAGCCCTCTCAGCCCCACCCACCTCACAGGGTGCCTGTTGTGGGGAAGGAAGATAAAGGAGATTGTGAGCCACTCCAAGACTCTGAGATCTGGAGTGGAGGGCGGGATTTAAATTCAATATCATCATCATCTTTACAACAGAAGCAGTGGTCTTCTGTGCCAGAGCAGTGGCCTACTTCAGAAATTAAAAATGCCTAAAAATTAAAGTAACAATTGCCATTAGCTGCTGTTTAAGCATGGAGGCACCCACCTACAAACTGCTCCAACCAGTTTGCCTTCATGTTGAAATCTGTCCCCTTTTCTCAAGAGTCTCGACTCTGTGACCTCTGGCAAAACACCAAACAAACTCCGACAGTTCATCTCACTTTATGTTCCTTCTACTCCACATATCTCAACGTGAATGGAAAAAATTAGGTGTCCTCCAATCTAGGGCTATACAGGTGCTGAGTACTAGATTTTATACTCCCTTGAATTATTCAAAACAAAAAAAAATAAAGAATTTTGTAAGACCAGTCATATAGGATCAATTGAAAACTTTGCTAGTGGGGGGGAAAAACTGTGGATCAAAGTGACTGAAGAAACATTTCCCTGGAAGATGCTGGGTGATAGTCTACTTGGGTTATTTCAACACCTGCTTTACCTGTTACAAGCTTGAACAAAATAACGTGAGCGGGGAGGGGGGGGGAAGCTTACTGGAGCCAAAATTGCTTTCTTTTTCATTTTGCCAAAGACTTCTTCAGTTACTATTTCAGCTAAGTTAACTTCTAAAGCAAGTTATTAACCTATTCATCCCTACTTTGTACTGAGAAAGCAAACAACTGGAAGACACTTTAAGAGAGCAAAGTTTACCCAGCAGAGGTTCTGAACTCTTCCTTCAGCAAAACTACAGGGTGGAGGAATCAATTAAGATTGACATACAACCTCCAACTTGCACAGCAACTTTGCATAAACAAGATTCAGGTTGCAGCCCTGAGCACAACGAAACAGGGGGGAGATCCACAAATAGCACATTTACTTTTTTTAAAAAAAAATGTAAAAGCTTCAAGGTGCTAATTGATTCTTAACAGCAGGAGCTAAAGAACTGTCATCACAGTTTTTGAAAATTAATTTCAGCATGGATTACAACAGACAGCAAACAGTTACTTACATAATTAAAACATTCCTTAAGCTTTGATCACAAGTCAAAAATTCAGGTTTCTAGTTCTTTCATCAAGAACCAGGGGTACATTCTAAGACAAGATGGATAAGGTTCAGGAAGCAGGTTTTAGGTGACATTAAAGATCCCAGGGGAGTGGGGAGTAGATTCTACCTCCGGGGATCAGAATGACTTGGAAGGGCCCCTGTTCAAGTCCCAATGGAACATATGGAAACCACACAAGAGCTTTTCAAGATCTAGACTGTGCCTTGAGCAAAGAGGGTGTGTGCACGTATGTGCTACAGTTTGGGTTTCCCACCTGAGGCGTCACAATTATTTAGGCCCCCCTTAAGCATCAGCTGTACAAACATAGCACAAGGTCCTCAAAACCTTTTTACTGAAGATGAATGGTGCATCGGCACCTTCTAAGAGCAGAGCAAACAGGGGAGTTCTGGCTTTCATCTCTATACTCGAAAAACAGAAATGCTTCTCAAACTATCCCTTTCGGTTTCCCTCCCAGAGGGCTTGGGGCTTCCATCAAGGCCACCTCTGCCCCTGTGCCAGGAGTACACAGTCACTGCCAGAGCAAAAAGGGTATTCACACTGGCTCTTCTCCAGTTCTGGAACTAGCTCTCCCTGGGCATTTGCCAAAGCTCAAGCTAGAGTAATTTCTAGAGGCAATGTTTATCCTGGCAGGCATTGTGTGTCCAGGGATGGGCATGAGGTTATTTTAGCAGTTTTCTGCCCCCTGCTATTTATACATGCTTTTGTTTAAATTTAGGATACATTAACCCACATTTACCCAGTGAGATTGAAATGAGTTTCTAGGTTTTGTTGCACTTTCCCCTCCTTATTCAATGCTCAAACTGAGTAATTCTCAAAAGCGAGATTAACAATGTTTGTGCCTGACGCAATAGGAGCAGAAGCCTGTTCCATTTTCTTCCCTAAAAAAAATCTGCGTAGATCTTATCAAGCAATTTAGTAGACGATCTTTATCAACTGTAAAATTAATTTCAACTTAATAACCTTACCATTAGCTGCTTGTCCAGCCCCTTTAGGAATCTTAATTGTTACATTTATTGCACTTTGGCTAATTTTTTAAAAACAATGAATTCAGGTTTATTGCCAAAGGCAACTTATATCAATGTTTTATTGAACAGGATCTAAGTTTGCTGAACCTGTATTTTTAAAAGTTACATGTTCAGCCACACGATTTCGAAAACACAGCATTGCCATGTAATTTAGATCTAGTGGGAAGCGGCAGTCCCCTTTGACAGCCATCGTGGCATGGTGGTTGCGGCCCTGGGTTTAGTTAAGAAAGGCTTGGGTGTGAATCCTTGAATTCGAAGGACCAACCTTCATGTTACGGCTACTGACAAAGAGTTGACAGCATTGTGTCCTGGAACTTACAGACACTCCAACCAGGAGAGCATGGGTGAGGCGCTGCCAATCTCTTCTCAAAGCAGTGCTCCAGTAAGGATAGCTGCTACTAGACCAGCTGCGTCACTAAACTTTAGGAACAGAATGTCACTGCTAAAGGCCGCACAACGAGCCCACAACAGAGAAGGGACTGGACTTCACCTCTTCTGGATTAAAACTTTCTTCTCTGCCAACTGGTTCATATCATTAAAAGGGCAGGGGAGTGTTTAATATTTTATTTGTCAATAAAATGCAGTCTATTTCTTTTTTAAATTAACATTATATTAACAATCACAAAGCAAAGGGATATGAGCAAAACAAACATGATATGATATGCTAACCAACAAATACATAACAATTAATGTAACAGGAAAAATGATGAAAAGAGAAGAATCAGAAGAGGGAAAGCTGGTTACAACATACAGAAAGAGAACTTCTTTATATCCCATCTTATTCAGATATAAACTATATCACTGCTGGTGAACTCAGAATCACAGAATCACAGGAGTTGGAAGGGATCTCCAGGGTCATCTAGTCCAACCCCCTGCACAATGCAGGAACGACCCTTGGCACTTACCGTGAGGGGTCCTTCTCCTAAGAGGACAGGAGGACATCTTGGGTGTTTTCCCACCGTCCAATCAGGGAGGCAGGAATCTAAAAGATCTTCCCCTTCCTGTGGCTGTGGGAACCACCCTTCAGTTCGGGTGACTCCGAGAAGCAGTACGAAAATTCTATATCTAGTAAAAAAAGAACTTATCATGCAAACAGTTAACGGTACGTTAGGTACAACTGCCTAAACGCGGCAGATTGAAATTCAAGGTAAACCCTAAAAAAGGAACGTAAGGGAGAAAAAACAGGTCCATGACAATGGACATAATTGGTAGAAAGTACCAGCAATAGGTGTAGAATGAAGGAGTAGGAACAGGCTGCCCAAGGTAGGGCGATAGATGGGAGGGCAAGATGTCCTCCTGTCCTCTTAGGAGAAGGACCCCTCACGGTAAGTGCCAAGGGTCGTTCTCCCTAAGAGGCAGAGGACATCTTGGGTGCTCCCAGAGCAGTATTGTTAAGCAGGGTGGGGTCGCCCTACTCGGGCAGGACGTGTTGAAGGATTCGCCTGCCGAAGGCGGCGTCTGCTGAAGCGTAGCCATTCAGTTTATAGTGCCGAATAAAGGTGGATATTGAAGACCACGTAGCTGCCTTGCACACCTCCTCGACAGAGGCGTTCTTATTGAAGGCCGCGTTGGCCGCTGAACTCCTGGTCGAATGTGCCGTGATTCCTTGTGGAACTTTGAGGTGTAACGCCTTGTATGCCTCCGTTATGCACTGCTTGATTGCATAACTGATGGCAGACTTGGACATCTTCTGTCCCATTCTGGGTTCTGCCACATTGACAAACATGGCGTCAGATTTACGAAATGTCTCAGTCCTAATCAAGTAGATCTTGAGTGCCCTGCGCACGTCCAAGTTATGCCACGTGCGCTCCTTCGGGTGCTTGGGATCTGGACAAAACGATGGTAGATTGATCTCCTGGCTCTGGTGGAATCTAGAGGAAATCTTCGGGCGGAAAGTGGGATCCGGGTAAAGAACGACCTTGTCCTTATGAAATACGCAAAGTTCCTTCCTGACCGACAGCGCACCGATTTCCGAGATCCTCCTGGCCGAGGTTATTGCCACCAGGAAAATCGTCTTCATGCGCATTATCCTTAATGGTACGGACATTAATGGTTCGAAGGGTGGATTGGTTAGAGCCGAGAGCACCGTGTTCAGTCGCCAAGTTGGAAAGCGATGCATTTGTGGTGGAGAGCTCAAGGAAGCCCCTCTAAGGAACCGCCGGAGGTGCGGATGGGATGGCAGATGTACGCCATCTACCTGTTGGAGAACTGATGCCAGGGCCGCGACCTGTCGTCTGAGAGTAGCAGGTTTCAGTCCGGATCGGAGGCCGTCTTGAAGAAATTGTAGGATCCTAGGGACCGTAGGCTGTAGCGGGTCCACCTGTTTTCTCCTACACCACCTGTGGAAGGCCTTCCAAGACGCGTTATAGATCCGCGTAGTGGATTCTCTTCTGGAAGCTAGAATTGTATTGGTCACATCACTAGAATAGCCTAGGTCTAGTAGTGATCTCCTCTCAACCTCCACACGGTCAGACTCAGCCATTCGGGATGGGGGTGCCATACTGGTCCCTGCAATAGCATGTCTGGTTGAACTGGTAGGTGGAGAGGTTCTTCCACCGACATCTGCTGAATTGAAGAAAACCAAGGACGACGAGGCCACCAGGGTGCAACTAGTATGACCTCGGCCCCCAGCCGGCTGATCTTCCTGAGCAACTTGGGAATGACCGGTATCGGGGGAAAGGCGTATAGGAGATCCTGCGGCCATGGAGATGTTAAGGCGTCTGTGGCCTCCGCCCGACTGTGGTAGTACCTCGTGAAGAACCGAGGGAGCTGGTGATTCTGGTGAGACGCAAAGAGATCCAGTGAAGGTGGGCCGAAATGGTTCACTATCTTCAGAAACAAGGCCCTGTTGAGCGACCACTCCCCTGCTTGAATGCTCTCCCGACTGAGCCAGTCTGCTTGGACATTGCAGGCCCCCTTGATGTGCTCCGCTCTTATTGATTTTAAATGGAGTTCCGCCCATTCGAATAACTTCGCAGCCTCCTTGTAAAGGGAACTGGACCTGGACCCCCCTTGATTGTTTAAGTAGGCTTTCGCCGCTATATTGTCCGTTCGCACTAGCACGTGCTGTCCCGATACCTGGACCTGAAAGTAGAGTAGTGCCAATCGTATGGCCCGGAGCTCCAGAAGGTTGATTGGAAGAGTCGACTCCTTGGCTGACCACAGACCCTGTGTGGGAACCTCGTTGAGAGTAGCCCCCCAACCTGAGAGGCTGGCGTCTGAGAACAGTTGTAGTTCTCTCTCTGCGGCGTAGATTCTTCCCTGCCGAAGGTTGGTGGTCTTGGTCCACCACAGAAGACTCTCCTTGACCTTCATCGGTACCGTCAGTGAGATGGCACTTCTCTCCATGATGCGGAGTTGATAGGGTCGTAGAAACATTTGCAACTGTCTGGTGTGATGGCGACCCCACTGTAATGCCTCGAGATTCGAGATCAGGAGACCCATGAGCCTTGCTAGTGTCAGGAGCGTTGAAGATGACCCCTGAATCACCTGCTGTACCAGTGTCTTGGTCTTTGAGATCTTGTCCTCCGGAAGGAATATGGAGTTCAAGTTGGTGTCGATTATCATGCCCAGATGTTCCAGTCTCTGGGTCGGATGCAATTGGCTTTTGGATAGGTTTATTAAGAACCCGTGCTGTTGAAGGCAATTGACAGTGCGCTGAACGTCCAATTCCGCTTCCCTCCTCGACGACGATCTTATCAACAGGTCGTCGAGATAGGGGTGCACGTGGATTCCCCTCTGTCTGAGGTGTGCTATCGGATTCACCAGGACCTTGGTGAACACCCGCGGTGCCGTCGCCAGGCCGAATGGAAGGGCCCTGAATTGGTAGTGCGATCTGTTCACGCAAAAACGAAGAAATCTGCGATGCGCGGGTAGGATCGGAATGTGCAAATAAGCCTCCGTTAGATCCAGTGATGCCATGTAATCTTGGTGATGTAGGGCTTCTGTAATGGACCTGATGGACTCCATTCTGAAGTGTCGAAGTTTGATGTTCTTGTTCAGGAATTTTAAGTCCAGGATCGCCCTCCAGTCCCCGTTCCTTTTGGGGACTGTGAAGAATATCGAATAGACACCTTGATATCTCTGGTTCAAGGGCACTTGTTCTATAGCTGCGATCTCTAGGAGGTGGTCTATAGCCCTGAGGGTAACATTCCTCCGACCCGGGTTCGAGCGAAGAGGAGAAACGATAAAGCGGTCTGGGGGTGAGCGCTTGAATTCTATCGGGTAGCCCCGAGTAACAATGTCCAGAGTCCATGAGTCCGCCCGTGACTCCCTCCAGGCTTGATGGAAGTGAAGCAAGCGGCCCCCTACTGGGATGAGATCCCAGTCATGCCTTACTGGGCTTGGGGCCCTTCTCAAACTTGTCCGATCGGTTGGGCTGGTTCCTCTGGAATCGGGGGTTGGAGAAGTTCTTGCGGAAGGTTTGTTTGGATTGACTCCAGGATTGTCTTCTGTATTCTTGTTTAGGCTTGGAGAAGTTGGCTGTATTACGAAAGGAACTAGGACCGAACCCCCGTCTGTCGGGGCGTCTCAGAAACTTTGGCATTGCTTTCTTTTTGTCTCGCGTCTCCACCAGGATCTTCTCCAGTGAGTCCCCGAATAGCTTCTCTCCTTGAAAGGGATAGCCTGACACGATGGATTTTGAGTGATTGTCGGCTGGCCACGCTCTCAGCCATAAGCCCCTTCTCGCGACGGTGTTAGCTGCCATCGCCCTGGCTGAGAACGAAAGAGAGTCCAGTGAGGCGTCCGCTGAGAACTCTGCTGCCCGCATGAGTCTGCTGGTGCCCTCCAGAATCCTCTTATCCGTGTCTGGTACGAGTTGTGCTAAGCGTCTGACCCACACTATTGCTGCTCTAGCCACAATAGAAGTAGCAGTAGTTGCCTTGATGGCCAGGGCTGTGGCCTCGTGGCTCCTTCTCAAGGCCAGGTCGATTTTCCTGTCCCAACTGTCGCGGACTGAACCCTGGCCGTCCTCAGCTAGCAACCCCTGGGACTGTAGGGCTGCCACGGGAGCATCTACCAGGGGAACCTGTAACATATCGTTAGCAAAGGAGGGAAGCTCATACAATTTTTTGACAGAATTGGGAACTTGCTTGCTGACACTTGGTTTGGCCCATTCAGCTTTTAAATGACGTTCAAAGAACTCTGGGAAGGGGAAGACGTTGTCCGAAGCACGGTGCCTTGGGAAGAACTCTGCGTTTCCCTTGGGCTTATTTTTGGGGTTAGTCAGGGAACTTGTTGTTTCCTGTTCCTCAGGTGACCCCTGAAGGTCCAGTGCAGCTAGCACTTTGGGAAGAAGAGATTGAAACTCCTCTGGTTTGAAAAGGCGTGAGGAGGGTTCTGGCACAGTAGTGCTCTCTATTTCTTCATCTGAGAGGAATTCACCCTCCTCCCGTTCTTCCCCATAAGACTCCTCCGATAGAGCTTCATATGGGAGCCTCTCACCCCCCCGGAAATCACTGGCTGAGGAACCCCTGGGAGCCTTAGAATGCCCCCTGGATCTCTTGGGAGATGGGGATCTGGAGGAGGAAGCATGGCTAGGGGACCTTGGTCTCTTGTGGGTGGCTGCCATAACTGCTGCACCCACAGTTTGTTTTATGGAGTCTAAAAATTCTGCAAACAAAGAGGGCCCCATGGTGGGTACGTTACCAGAGCCCCTCTGGGGCTGGTAGGTCTGCGGAGCTTCCTGAGTTGGCTGGTCACTGAAGGCGCTGGGGTCTCCCGCCTGGAGATTGGCATCCATCGTCCCCCGCCACTGGAGGCTGTCGGCCTGCAGGCCCGCTTCCTTTCGCGCCTTTTTGTGGCGCTCAAAATGGCCGTCGTGGCCGGAATGCAGCTCTGAGGAGGCCTCCTCCGCTGCAGAAAAGGACCAGCGCCGCTTCCTTTCGTCTTTTCTTCTGCCCCTACAGGGCACGTTGCCGGCAGCCGAGGCAAGCCCCAAGGTCATGCCGGCTCCGGGAAGCGGCCTTTCGGCCCCGCGCGATGCGTCGGGCGCCGAGTCGTCATCTAAAAAGGGATCTCTCCCCCGACGTGCCATCTGGCCTCTATTCGCGCCGCGGCTTGCGTTTCGCTCGCGGTTTCCGCGGCGCCGCTCCTCTCTCCGAAGGAAAATGGAAAAGGGGGGGGAGGAGTAGCGAAAAGAAGAAGAGCTGGTGAGTGAGCAAAAGGCTGCAGTATTTAGACGAAGGGTAAAGTAGAATAATTAGATTAGGATAGGAAGGAGAAGAAAAGATCTGAGGAAAGTTTTTTTTTTTTAAGAAATTAGTCTCTCTACAAGAAAAGAATAGGAGCCTATTCTAAACACTTGCTCTCCCTGTTGAGGCAGGAACAGAACTGAAGGGTGGTTCCCACAGCCACAGGAAGGGGAAGATCTTTTAGATTCCTGCCTCCCTGATTGGACGGTGGGAAAACACCCAAGATGTCCTCTGCCTCTTAGGGAGAAGCTCACAAATACCTCTTCCCACATACCCATCTGTTAAATCTTCAGCCTAGTCTGCATCTGCAAAAGTAACTAGTTTCAGGCTGTCATTAACAAGCAGCTCAAACTTAAGATTTGTAGTAATCAAGTACCTCACTAGTGTTGTTGTGAGATAGAGTAGGGGTTGATTTATTCCTCCAGAGAGAGGCTATTGCTATCTATTGCAGTCTGTTTCAAGGGCAACCACCACAACCCTGTCCAAAAAATCCCAGCATGCCTGTACCAAGTTCATAAAATAGCTAAAAGTGTAATGTTTTAGATGAACTTTCAGGAGAGAAAAAAAATCAATCACTAGAGAGGACTCCTCAGCGTTGACATGCCATGTAAAAAGTCAGCTGAATCTCCTAGTAGACTGATAAGTACTTCATTATTATGGAGTCTTCCACCTCTGTTCAATTACCTACAAGTAAGGTTTCCTTTTATACTTTTAGTCACAGTCTAACTCAGACAGGTATGGCCAAGGATGAAGTCCTAATGAAGGCACATTTCACTCAGTGAAGTTTGCTTCACCAGAGGTAAAATTAGAACAGGATACAAGCAGGTTGTATGAGGCACATATTAGTTCTGTTAATAGTAATCAGAAGCCAAGTACCTTATTTTGGAATTGCTATTTATATCACCATGCTCCACTATGGGCCTAAAATGCCCAGCAAGGAAAACAGTAATTTTACAAAAATACAGGTACCTAGCTCACATACTTAGCTCAAAAATGATCCTGCTAGCTGCCCAGAGGAAGCTGGGCAAAGGAAGCTCTGGCTTTTTCCTTCCTTCCCCAGGGGACGGGGGATGGAGCTACAGCCAATAGAAGGAAAAGAAGCTTGGCTCAGTAGCTCTGCTATGCAATTTAGAGAGCCTGGAAAAACAAGCTCTACTTCTCTTCCTCCCCAAGGGAGGACCCTCAGCCAATGAAAAAAACAGGTTTTGCTCTGTAGTTCCTGTGCAATTGAGCAAGCCGTTATGCAGAAGAAAGCAAGATATAGGGAGACGGAAGCAGATGACAGCCAGTTGCTCGGGGGTCTGATAGAAACCCTCTGGGGGCCCCTAGACTGCATGTTTGACACCCATGAAACAAAGGTTTTGCTTGTAGCTTCTGTGTAATTGAGAAAGCCTGGCAAAGCTGTTATGCAGAAGGAAGCAAGAGAAAGGGAGAAGGAAGCAGATGACAGCCAATTGCTTGTGGGCCTGATAGGAGCCCTCCGGGGGCCTGATTCAGCCCCTGGGCCGAATGTTTGACACCCCTCCTCTAGCCTCCTATGTTAGTCTGAATTCTTAAATGCAGTCGGCTTTACAATACTTTGCTCACTTTTCTCCTTAATGAAAGATATAAGCAAGTGTGGCTAACCGGCTGCTTGCAGAATTTTTCAAGGACAAGGAAGGTTCCCTCACTTTGTAGGGAGGCCCTCTGCTTAAGTTAGAAGTCTGATTCACATGCATGCATATAGCACTTAACCCATAGCTGAATGACTCTGGTAATTATTTTAAAATGGCAGGCCAGGTATGGCTGGTGTTTTCTTTGAAAACATCTTATACCTGCAAGTCATTTCTTGACTTTCCCAGCAATTCAGGAGTGAATATGCATTCCCCTGGAAAGAAGCACCAGCAGCTGCTTCTAATTTATGGAAATTATGGTATCAAAGACTGGGAGATAAAGGAAATAAAAATGAACCCCCAAACAGCATCTATGTTATAAACTCATTCTTCCTTGCAGAGAAAACCCCACCCACTCTTGAGCATGAAGACTAACAAGTGAACAGTACTGGAGAGATGCCCTTTTATTTCATATTCACACATAGATCAAGACAGAACTAACTAAAAGAAAATGGGTGAAATTAACTAAGTTAACAAGACAGAACACACACAGTTAAACACACATGACACTGCCTTATACTGAATCAAGTCCATCACAGTAGTGTCTACTCAGACAGGCAGCAGCTCTTCAGGATGTCTTTCACAGTATTTATTGGCAGATTCTTGAGCTGGAGATGATGAGTATTGAACGGGGGACATTCTGTATGCCAAGGAGATGCTCTGCTACTGAGCCATGGACCCTCCCCTCCCAAAGTTAACAACAGTCCCTTCCCAAGCATCAGAAAACTGTTCAGCCTATTCCATGTACCTGATACTGAACAATGTTCCCATTGTCAGGAACAGGTGTAAGGGTTCTGTTCTTGAAAAAAATCACTGTGAAGGCAAAAAACAAGGGCAAAAGTTCCTGGCTTTCAGCTGCAGTTAGATCTCCTCATGTTTCGGCAGAAGCGAAGCAAGGGGAGGGGGGGATAACTTGCAGCTGCCAGGTAAGGAAGATCTGATCCCTCACCTACTAGGGGAGCTCCACCTACCATTTTAGACAATCCAGTTCTACACATGCACCTGCATAGCTTCCTGGTATTCCTGAAACATGACACTTATTATCTTTAATAACTTTTTAAAATGTCCTAAGTTACACAAGCCCTGGAAAATGTAGCAAATTGTTTAAGAATTCTGTGTGATTGGTGGACCTCCTGATGGCACCTGGGTTTTGGGCCACTGTGTGACAAAAGTGTTGGACTGGATGGGCCACTGGCCTGATCCAGCATGGCTTCTCTTATGTACTTGTGATTCGGAGGCAGGATGGACCAAGATCTATTTTGTTAGCATTAATCTGCATCAATGAAGCATTACATCTGTGTTCAAGCAACTAGGATTTCCACTGCTAATAAAAAGATTCATTGAGCTTTGTGTTTTACTACTACAAGGAATGGCAGGCCTGTTGACTTCAAGGAGTTAAACTCCCAATACAGCCATTTGGCCTCTTTCCAAAACATGAAAAGAAGTCTGCAAGCACACAGCAGTAATCAAGATAACGTGCAGAAGGAAAGCAGAAAGTTGTAGGTATTGAATCGCTGCAACTGCCTAAGTCAACTTTGAACAAGTTTTTTCCATGGAGAAGCTGTGTTACAAATTCTGATTTGTAACATGTCTTATCTATTCCAGAATCCCATACTAAGAACATAACAGAAGCTGGATCAGACCAGTGGTCCATCTGGTCCCGCAACTTGTTTCACACAGTGATCAACTGGTTCCTCTGCAGGTCCAACAACAGGGCACAGAAGCCAAGGCCTTCCCCAGATGCTGGCTATGAGCTTACACAACACACAGAGAGTAACACGGCAAAAGGACAGAAAAATAATCGGTTTAATCATGATCCAGACTCTTTACGTTTTTGTGTACTTCTTAAGTTTCCAACGCGTTTGCAAGGTGGGATGGATTGCAGTAGATGGTTACATCAGCAGGAAATGCGTTTGATCTTTAAATTGGGGACGATGTTTCCTCGTGGTCTAAATAGTGATTGGGATTTAGCATGTTTTTTTATAAAATATACTGTTGGCATGTGCTTTGGACATCTGTTCATAATAAGTTTTTAACATTTCTGTAGCTGGGTACTCTGTAACTTTAAGGAACATTTTGAATGGTTGCATCTGCTGCATATAAGCCATTTAGCATGATTCATTGTAGCACCTTGTAGGTGTTCGTTTAAACATGGTGACTGTTTGGCCTAATACTTAAGAGAAACTGCTAAGAGGTTTGCTGATTTTATTCAGGGTTTAAAATGTTTTTATGGCTTGTGTGCACATGGTTTTATTGTATATTATTGTGTATTATTTATGTCATTCAGGATTATTGCAGCTCACACGAAACAAGGGTTCAGTACCACCTTGTCCTTGGAAACTTGGATTATTGGCTGCATTTTTTGACAAACATTAAACATCTGGAGTACTACACCAGGATTTCATGGAATGAGATGGGAAGTTTTACCACAGGATGAAAAGAAGGACACTTGGTGCTAATGCTTCCTTTTTCATTAAGGACTAAAAGTTATGGTTGTTTTGTAATTTATGATGGTGGAATTTATATGACTATGTTTACCTTTGTTGACTTTGTCTAATTCAATAATAGAAGCTGGTTTTCACGTTGGGCTATGAGCTTACGGCAAGAATTTTTCATACTTGTGAGAATGCAGGCTGGTCACAAAAGCAATTGAAAGCACAGTCAAGACAAACCGGTCACATGAAACATCTCACAGGGTGATGCAAACTTGCTAAATATATCTCTGAAGCCCTAGTCCAGGGATGTCGAACTCATTTGTTATGAGGACCAGATCTGACATAAATGAGACCTTGTTGGGCTGAGCCATGTCAGGTCGGGCCAGGTCACGTGTGTACCTATTTAAGATTAGGTAGCAGAGATATAAACTTTATAAAGAACACAGATGAACACAAAGTTTTTTTATTTTAAAAAGTTAAAATAAAACATGCTTAAAACATTAGCACTCATTGGTCTTAAAGGTACTTTCTTTGTATCTCTCTCATGGGATCCAGAGGCCGGAGCAAAGGAAGCTTTGGCTCTTTCCTTCCTTCTCCAGGGGACCAGGAGGGGGAGGAGCCTCAGCCAGTAGAAGGAAGAGAGGCTTGGCTCAGTAGCTCTGCTGTGCAATTGAGACAACCTGGCAAAGCAAGCTCTCCCTTCGCCCTTCCTCCCAAAGGGAAGAACCTCAGCCAATGGAGAAAATAGTCTGTGCTCTGTAGCTCCTGTGCGATTGAGCAAGCCTTGCAAAGCAAGCTATTATGCAGAAGGAAACAGATGACAGTTAGTTGCTTCAGGGGGCTGATAGGAGCCCTCCAAGGGCCTGATTTGGCCCCCAGGCTGCATGTTTTGACACCCCTGCCCTAGTCCATGTGCCACTATTACCTTTAATTAGGTAGGGGGGCCATTCAAGGCAAAAAAACTCTTCTGTGGCGGCATCTCAACTTTGGAAGTCTCTACAGATTCTCAGACGATACCATAAATGTCCTGAATTTTCAGCTCCAGCTAAAGACATACTCAATTACCTAAGTTCTTAATTGAATAAACGAGTACCCATAAGCAGCCTCAAGTGCCTCTGGTAGACAGAGTGACACACACATTAAAATGAAATAGATAAACAGCTCTTAATAAGCCCATATCATGATGATATATCAGCAACACAGTTACACCTTACTCCCAATTATCACCAGCATCTTATGAAAGGATTTCATAAACATTCAGCCCTATTTCTGACACTCCAAAATAAGCTCTGCACAAACTGCAGAGTCAATAAAGAGATACTGAAAACTGAGGACTTTCTCAGTTTTTACAATGGGAAAACCCCTACGACTTTTTTTATTTTGATTAAGTGAAAGATGGTTTTACTTAAAAGTGTAGTGACAAACATATTTATGCAAGACAATCTACAGTATTAAATAACAATTCTTGTGTATACTGTAGACATAAAATATTTTCAAGAATATCTTTGGCAACAATTAATGTATAATGCATTTAATGACAATATTTTTATTTAAAAGCTCAGTGTTTTTGATATTATAAAATTTAACTTAAAATCCAAACAGCTGGTAGTTCCTCTAAGCTCTGGAGTCTTGTGAGCAAAAATTCTACTTTGTGAGCTACTGGCATTAAAGCTGTAAGCAGAGATTTGGCTACTGCATAAATTAGTTTGCTCTGGAGTCATCCTTCCTGAGCTAAGACAAAAATGTGTGAGCTGGAGGCTAAAAAACTGTGAGCTAGCTCACTAACTCAGCTTAGGAGGGAACACTGGTCCTATCTATTGCAATTCTGTCCAAACATGACAGTTGCAAACTGTAGCACTTTATACTACCATGTAATATGTAATTTTTGCCACCTGAAAGGTAAGAGAAATTATGTGCTACAGTTTGCAACTGTCATGCGTTATGTCCATGATTTTTGTTTTATAAAACAACATTTTTACTTTTAAATTCCATAAAAATACAGAGAATTAAAATTTTATTTGCTAAGTTATAAATGATGCACTTTATACTGTTAAACCAATAAAACTAGCTTAGGTTTTATAGGAAATTAAGTATTGCACATATTTCAATTCCCCTCCACACACATACACACTCACACACAGACACACACACACAAAGTTAAGGAACAATTTTCCATCCCCCTGTGGCTTCAATGTTTCTGGAAACTTTATATCTCAACTCTTGAACAAATATATGTATCCACATGTTCTTACCTCCTTGCTCTTTACAGAAGAAAATGTTTTGCAGATACAGGACAAAGAAGAACATAATACGGCCAAGGTCAGACCACCAATTAACTAAGCTATTGCCACTTACATCCATGCTAAAAAAAATCATTGCCACTTTTGACAGCTACTTACAACTTAGCCTCACTTGACTCGCTCTATGTAATCTGCCTTGAGTCAATGTGAAAAAGGTGGGCTATAAATAATGTAAATAAAATAAATGAATAAAAATAAGTAAAAAAGTTTCTCCCATCCCACTGCCTAGGAAAATGGAGGTCAGAATGAATGAATTTTTAAAATGATGTGTTTAAAACTGAATTTTGAAGGTCCCAGTTAGTTTAATTTAACATGCTTAAGTCTATTTTCTAAAACACTTAAAATGAAACCACTGCCATCTAATATGACTAAGTTAAAGGCTGCTATTCTATTTTAACAAAATAAGGTAAGAGTCAGATTTCCAAATTTAGGTGCAGTGATAATTGTGGGCTCCAAGCTAAGGCAGCCTTAAATGTAATAAATAACATCAGGAGACACATTTTCTTTCCATATCATTGGAGAATACTAGTGGACACCCACAGCACAATCCTATGCAGAGTTACTCTATGTAACTCGGTGTATTCCGGCTGGAGAAATGCTGCATGGGACTGTGATGTAAACAAGATCTAATCTAGTATCCATGCACTTACACCAAGGAAGCCAGACATTAATTCTGTTATGCTCAAGGCCCATGGGCTGCATGACCAAAGTTACAAGAACAACTCCTAAGGTTGTACTCCTTAGCCAACTAATGGATCAGATTTATTGCCAACTAGTTAGTATTTGTCTTCAAAAAATATGCAAGAATTCCAAAATATGATTTAAAGTGCACGGTTTGAAGACACATTTGAGTCCAATCAAGCTATGTTGCTTGTCATGTTATAAGCCAGAAGAAAACCAGCACATTCAACCACTCCTGTGTGAAGAGCATGGGAGGAGAAAAGAAAGGGTAAGGGGGTTAGAAGCCCAAGTGCAATTATTTATAACCAGTTCTTGTTTGCCTCTTGGAAAGGTCAAGACCTGAGCAAATAAAGATGCTTCCATGGCAGCAGCATTTAATTGTCAGAAAAGCCTTCCACTACAGTATTTGGGCACCCAAAAGCACAATGAAGTTACTATATTTCATTAAAGAATGACATGGTTGCGCCTCACATTCTGTATTTCTAGAATAACCCAAATATCTCTAGGCAAAAATCAGAACCAACACAAATGTCTAAAATCAATGACTGTTTTGCCCCAGTCACAAAGTATGTGTGTGAGGGGGTGTAAGTTATTGCATTTCTTTTTCAAGAGTGAATAGGAGAAAGCAGCCAAGTAGCGATCAATCTCAATCGCCCTTGCCCCTTGCTGTTTCTCCAAAGCCCCCTTCACTAAATGAGTTTCTCCCAGCTCCATTCACTACAAGTTGGGCTGAGGAGAAAGGGGGGGGGGGGGTGGAGAGAACAGATTATGAGGAGACAGGGTTAAACTGCAGACAGGGTTAACCCCCCCTTCAAACAGCACAATTAAAACGCACACATGCTTATAAATCACTGAACAAACCTGTTATCTATTGCATAGCTGGAGTCCTCAGCAAAATCACTGGTTAAAACTGTGCTTACCAATTCCAGCCTCTGAAGAATATCTTATGATACCATAAGCATACGTTATTTTAATTATAAAGAATAAGTTTACACCACTGTAAGTTACAGAGAAATAATAAGATTTCAAGAGTAAATAAAAAGTCACCAAGAAAAAACCAGTCCAGTAAGAAATTGCTCATTTTCTTCAAGTTGCTTGGATGCTAGACTATGTGAGTATAGCAGCTGCACTCACAGAAGGGAACTCTGATATCTGCCCCCATTCCCACAACAGCCTGCGATCAACGTTCCCTCTAAGCTGCAGAGTCTTGTGAGCAAAAATTCTACTTTGTGAGCTACTGGCATTAAAGTCATGAGCTACTGCATAAATCAGTGTGCTCCGGGGTCATCCTGAGCTAAGACAAAAATGTGCGAGCTGGAGGCTAAAATTCGGTGAACTAGCTCACACCAAGTCAGCTTAGAGGGAACAGTGTCTGCGATGCTGCCCAAAAGTCCTGTCCCCGGGGAATAGCATAGCAGGCAAAGTTGTCGTCTACAGTAGGAGTGGGGAACCGGCAAAAACAAATATGTTAAAAGAAATGCAAGGGGAAAACGCAGTTAGGATCCAAATGACCGTAATCAATTTCCAGGGAATAAAGGGAAAGAATGTTAGAGCACCTTGTTTCACATACTCATTTGCTAGAAGGTAAAGTCATTTATCAGTTGTTCTAATATAGGGATGGGTTAGGTTCCCTAACTGCAATAAGCGAGGTTCTAGTCTACTAACCCTACCACTTCACTCAGACAAGTCTCAGAAGTCTTCCTCCAACAGAAGTGGCCTTTCATGGGCCAAAGAGTAATTTCCATCAAGCGAAGACTTCAAACTGAGCAAAGTGGCAAAAGATACAAGCCATCAGTTTCCCTATCTCTGTTGTTTTTAAAATAAAAAGTGGTAAAGGCAAGTGGAACAGTAAAACACCAACACACTGTAAGCAAGGAAATACCGTAAGTTGACAGCCTAGAAAACAGTGCTGTTTGCTCCACAAATGTAGCACGGAGCACAGCATATTCCAAAAGGAAGCTGAGGACCAGCCCTGGAACCTGCCTTTCAAACAAAGCAGGGTCCAGTTGAACATACCTAAAGCTGGTTTCCTGAATGATACCCAAGGTGCATGAGACGCAGGGATTCATCAAAACTGCCTACTCTCATGCCAGATTTTTCCTTTTGGTGAAAGAGTGCCAAGACATCACCCTGCCAACACACTGCACTTTATTGACTGCACCCACAACTGTTAATATAAAGCTTTACCAACTGCACCAAAAAGGAAGCAATCCAGTAAAAGTGGCAGATTCAAGCTGTTTGTTTTGCTAATGTGACTACAGCACCCAAAGTCCATTTGCTTAAAAATCCTGCTTTTGCAGTCTTCTCTTCCCAGCAGTTTTGCACGTAGCCAGTACTCACTCCAAGGATGTTATCAGTGTTTTCTTTTTAAAAATCAGTGCGGTATTTAGCTTGTCACTCTTTCCCCGGGTGCCCACCCACAGAGAGGCCTGGGCTCTCATCTCTCCTAGCTCTGCTTCGACATCAAGACAAATAGGCAGACACTCCCACATCTCCCCAGATACAAAAGTTATTTTGTCAAGACTGCACTGAAGTTAGCTTTGCAACACTGATCTCTCAGAAAACTGCTGTAGTATTGACTGTCAAAAAGTACTGCTGTATATCAGGCATGCACTTTACCAACGCATGCACACACAAATGGTAAACTAATGTTTTAAAATGTCTGGTATATTCTATATGGTAGTTTGACAAAATACACAGATATATAGTACAGGGTTCCGCAAAGTGGTACTAGCTGGTACTTCCCCTGGTGCCCATCCCATTGAGAGTTTCAGGAAGTAGGTAAAGTTATTGTAAAGGAAGACTTGCTACTGGCGGCCTTCTTTTCCACTAAAGGATCGGGGCTCTGAAGACTTATAAGCCCCTAGACTTTCCTTGGTCAGTACGTAGCTCCAATTTCCCTTTCGGGTTTTCCTTCTCAGGAGGTGTGAAGGTGTTCTGTCTGGCTTCGTCTTCCTCAGAAGCTATTTCTGGGTTTGGCTCCAATCTCCTGTGGAAGCTGTTTTTGGGGTGGCACTCACCACCACCCCTCTAAATTCCAGATGTGCCCACAGGATGGGGACACCTGTTGTAATAGCTCCAAGTGAAAGACCTCAAAAGTGTGTGCTGGGGGAAAAGAAAAGGTGCCTGTGTCTCCCCTATGAGACTAGTATGGCACACAGCCTACAATTCCAGTTCCCATTTGGGGACACCACATTTGGGTGCAGGATCACAACACAAGATAGGGAAAAGACATTCTAGCCACACCTCCTTGTGAAGCTGGCTCTATTTACATGGCAACTAATGCTAGGGAAATGGCTGCATTCTGTTGTAACCACAAAGTGCCAAACTGCAAGCATTTCTGGCTTCTCAAGTGCCACTAGGCTCTAATAAGTACTCAGAATGATCAAGCTCCATGTAATATAAATTGCTCTCACATCTCCTCCAGTCAGCATCTTATCCAGGTTTTGGCCAAGTTACTACCTCTCAGCCTAACCTACTTCACAGATTCTCTACGCAGCTAACTAAACATCCCCACATTTGTCATGAAGAGCTCCCTGTAGGAAAACCTGGAAATACAGATCCAGGTGGGGAGCCATGTTGGTCTGAAGCAGTAGAACAAATCTGGAGTCTTTTATGACCAGCAAAGTTTTATTCAAGGTGTAAGCTTTAGGTTGCACACAAACAAAAGTTCACACCTTGAATAAAACTTTGTCTTAAAAGGTGCCACTGGACTCAAAATTTGTTCCCAGAAATACATGTGAGTGGTGTGAGCACCCCCCAAAAAACAGCTTCCAGAGGAGATGGAACCAAACCAGAAATGGCTTCTGTGGGAGGCAGAGCCAGACAGAACACCTCTCCTTCACATTCCCTGGGAATAAGGAAGTCCTCTTGCTCTGTTATGTGAGTTATGTTTGCTTAATTTGACATACTGACATATATCAAGAGTTCCTCTTTTTTCACACAATCCAAATCACTTTGGTGCAGAAGTCGGATGACGTTTTTAGTGTAAAACGCTTAGCACTCTAAGTGCTGTTACGTCCTTAATTCTGGTTGTGTAAATTTCTGCCAAATGACATCAGGAAAGGTACAAAAATGGAAGCACTTTTTGACATGCATGTGTCCTCCCTACTTTGATGACCTTTGCTAACTCGGTTGAGCCTATGCGCCATACTGGATCCAACACTGCTGCTGGAGAAGCAAGTTAATGTAGCTGATTTTTTAAAAATGCATTCTTCCCACTAGCCTGCCAGATGGCCCCCTACCCTGAGCGGGCTGATCTGGGGGCCTGGATCCATGCAAGACTAGAATACTATAATGCACTCTACATAGGTCTCCCCTTGAAGTCAACGCAGAGGCACAAGTTGGTGCAGAACACTTTGGCTTCGTTATTACCACGAGCTAGGCAAAACATGCATATTTGCTCTCACTCGGCAGTCACTCCATTGGCTGCTCTTCAGTTACTGGGCTCAATTTAAGGTACTGACCGCCACATATAAAGCACTTCATGACTTTAGTCCCTCGCATCTGTGGGACTGCCTCTCCTCCATGATAGCTTCACTCATCTGAGCAGGGCCTTCTGCAGGCACAAACCTCAAGAGACAGGCAGTAACTCATGGCCTCTATGGCATCACCAGGGTATTTGGATAGAGAGATGGAGCTGGGTGTCATCTGCATATTGATGACATCCAGTTCCAAAGCTATGAATGATTTCCCCTAAAGACTTTACATAAAGATTGGGTAACATGGGAGATAAGATTGCGCCCTGTGAAACCCCAGAAGACAGCTCCCACACAGAGGACAGCTAAACAGTCAAGCAAGGCGTTTTGAGACATCATATCCCTGGCCCAAATACAGCAGGCATAAGTAGCATTTGTCCAATTGAGGCATTTTGGCTCCACACCTGATAACATTTTTAAAAAATAAACCCTTCTGCACTATGGTGTCTCCTCATGAGACCACCTTTTTTTAAAAAAAATCCAGTTTCTCCAAAATAACATCTTTTTTCCCCAAAAAATTCAAATTATAGGATAACTGACTGCTATGTAAAGGTACAAACAAGAGTTCACTAAAGAATGCAGAGAAAGAACTGGAGGATAGTATTCCCTTCCCCCATGCCTCCATTCAAAAGAGCGGGAAAAGATGGCATCTGGGAGCTCCAGAAGTTTCCCCACAACAGGCCTGCACAGGCACAGTACCCCATGCGGGACTGCACAGAGACCATGATGGTGAATCCAGCAAACACCCCCCGCCCTTTTGGGGGGTGTTGTTTTCATGAGCTAATCATCATAATTTTGGCCTCGGTGATCATGTGTTGAAAGTACAGCACACTTCGCAATCTGATAAGTCTTAACCTGAGGGCTGCATCAATACCCTCATGGGCACCCACAGACATCCACCAAAAATGTGTCACAGCTTCATTCAGGAAGTTACACAAACACCTCAGAAAGAAAATAAGGAAGTTGTTGACAAACTTCTTGGATGAACAGTTTCCTGAAGAGAAAGTTAACTGAATAAGACAGGCGGACTGATCAGTAACCACTTCCTCGGAATGTGGCATTATTCATTAGCATTTCTAGAGTCTGTGCAGGAATCAGATGCAGAAGCATATGAGGTCAAAACCATCTGACTTCTCTCCCTCCACCCCCTCTGAACAAGAAAATGGCAAACACATACATACACCTGGGGGAGGTGGGGGGAAAGAAACCCTTTCCACTAAGACATATGCCTGCAAATCATCATCAGCTACAAAGTGAAGTTGCATTTTGCTTTAAAGGATGAACTGGAGCCCCTTCTCCATAGTTCACTGCAATGTCAACCTACAGCTGGCCAACAGGAAGCATTTAAAAAGCAGCACAGATGTCTCTGTTCAGCTAGCCGTTTGCATGGCACACAAACCCTTTTTTATTTTGAAACGAATACTGATCTCTCCAGTGAATGGCCCCACTGAAGGCACTAGCCAGACAGCCAACACAAGCCCTGTCAAAACGTATGGGAGATCACTGGGAGTGGACATGCAATGGACTGCCCTCTGAACCCTCAAATTAGGCTTCCACTTGTCATAGCAATCTCTTTGTTAAGCTCTTCATTTTTAGCTCTGTTGCTGTCAATGTTCCCTCTAAACTGCAGAGTCTTGTGAGCAAAAATTCTACTTTGTGAGCTACTGGCATTAAAGTTGTGAGCTACTGCACAAATCAGTGCACTCTGGGGTCATCCTTCCTGAGCTAAGACAAAAATGTGAGAGCTGGAGGCTAAAAATCTGAGAGCTACCTCACGCTAGCTCAACTTAGAGGGAACACTGGTTGCAGTAACACTAAAGAGGGACTTTCTCAGACTTCCATCAGGATAACAAAGTTTGAGCCCAACGGCACCATTAAGACCAACAACATTTTCTTCACGGTATAAACTTTTGTGTGCAAGCACACTGAAGAAAAGTGCATGCACATGAAAGTTTATACCTTGAAGAAAATGGATGTAAAGCTGACACTGGACTCAAATGTTGTCCTGCTGTTTTAGACCAACATGGCTGCCTACCTGAATCTATCTTCTATCAGGGCAGTGAGCCTTCCTGAGCCAAGGAGGGTATTTCCAGGTTGCCTAAGCCAAAGGTGGGCTCCAGAAAGGATGGAGTTGTACAGTGGAAACCACCAACAGCAACATGCCTTGCTCTTCCAGTTCCTCCACATCTCATCTAGAATTCAGTTCTTGCAGAGCTCCCACACCATTTCATACTAGAAACTGCATATCCCCCATGTGGGAAGATGTAAACAATGTATTTCAGATGGTTCAGTGGTGGAATGGGTTCTGGAGGAAGAGGCACTTATATTCCCTGTTCACACCATTAATGTCCCCAAACAGCTTTTTGATATAAAGAAATGAGGAGATTGAAGGAGATGAGTCACACAGGCATGCCTTGAAATCAGATAGGCTGGCCCTAGGGAAGCCAGTAAGTTTGCTGCACTGCTCCTCCCACTAGAGTCAGGCAATACAAGGGCTGAAGAAATAGATATTTAGTACATTTTTATCCTTCCCTTCCTCCAAGGAGCACAGGGTGCCATCGATTGTTGCCCCTCTTCCGTTCATCCACAAAACCCAATGCAGTAGGTTATGTTTTGAGAAAGTGACTGGCTCAAAGTCACCCAGCAAGTTCCAAGGCAACGTGGGGACTCAAAACCTGGATCTCCCAGACCACGGCACTCGTGGGCACTCAATGAAATTGCTGAGCAGTTGGGTTAGAATGGATAAAAGGAAGTACCTCTTCACCCAAAGGGTGATTAACACATTCACTGCCACAGGAGGTGATGGCTACAAGCATAGACAACTTCAAGAGGGGAGTGGATAAACATATGGAGCAGAGGTCCATCAGTGGCTATTAGCCACAGCGTATTGTTTGGGACACGAGTTTGGGGCAAGTGATGCTCTGTATTCTTGGTGCTTGGGAGGGGCAACAGTGTGAGGACTTCTCATGTCTTGGCCCCACTGATGGACCTTCTGATGGCACCTGGGTTTTTTGGCCACTGTGTGAAACAGTGTGTGACACAGTGTTGGACTGGATGGGCCATTGGCCTGATCCAACATGGCTTCTCTTATGTTCTTAATTCATTATACCATGCTGACTCAACACACCCCTCCATTCTGTACTCAGCTTACTGATCCAGTTTGGGGGCAGAGGAAACAGACAAACCTCTTCCAGCAATGGCTGGAACCTGCCCTGCCTTTGAAGAACACTGCTACAAAAGCAAAATCATTTATTTGAAATTTATTTATTTATTTATTTATGATTTATATCCCGCCCTTCCCACGAAGGTGGCTCAGGGCGGCTCACAACAGATAGTCAAACATAAAATTAAATTGGCATTTAAATATATAAACATTCAAAACATTTAAAACCTTAAAAACATTAAGCATTATAACAGTATGTATAGCAAGAATCTGGTAGCTACATTTAATTTCCTATGTCAGGTGTAAGCTAGCCGGAAGAGGGTTGTCTTACAGGCCCTGCGGAATTGAACAAGGTCCCGCAGGGCCCTCACCTCCTCCGGCAGCTGGTTCCACCATGTAGGGGCCAAAACAGAGAAGGCCCTGTCCCTAGTAGATTTTAGGCGGGCTTCTTTTGGCCCAGGGATAGCGAGAAGATTTTGGGTTCCCAATCTCAGTACTCTCTGGGGAACATGTGGGGAGAGACGGTCCTTCGGGTAGGCAGGTCCCAGGCCATATAGGGCTTTAAAGGTAATGACCAGCACCTTGTACCGGACTCGGTATATTATTGGCAGCCAGTGCAGAGCCCGAAGACCCGGCCGAATGTGCCCCCATCTGAACACTGTGGTTCAGTCTACATGAAATGTGTATCTTCCCCCCCTCCCCCCCTTTTTTTTTGGAGAAGTGGACATCATAGTTTGGCAGGAAATGGCAGGGAAAAGGACTTCTATGCCAACAACTTTATACTCAAAACTACCACATCAAAGAAAATGCAGGTCTCCTACAGGAAGAAAAGTATGTGCGTTTTAGGGAAGGGCTTTTGGTCAAAACCCAGCCATTTACCACCATACAATTTCAAGCCACTTATTCTCAATGAGCCTACCTCACAAGGTTGTTGTGAGGATAAAATGAAGGCAGTGAGAATGGTGTTGTAAGCCATTTTGGATCCCCATTTGGGGAAATACTGATTGAGAATAATTCCTGCACAATCTATAAAGAATAATATTTTGATAAAATGGATTTACAGGTGGAGTTATTTGGTCTTTAGACATGAGCCTTGTTTCAAAGCATAATTCACCAGGAAATGGTCCTGCATATATCCCACTGAAATGGACAGGAACTACAGTTGTTCTGCACCACTCTCATGTCAATGGATACAAGAAGGAAAATCTCGAGTATCGTATTGGTCTCCTGAAAAATTAAATTAATATGCATAAATGTTTTAGTTTGGGAAACTTAAATTTGGGGCCTAAACCAGATTACTCAGAAAGGATAGCGAATGAATTCCAGTTTATTTTAATTTATTAAAAATTTTGTTTGCTGCCTTTCCAGACCTACTCCAGTCAGTTCACAACAATAAAGTGAAATATACAACAATGAAAACAAGCCATAATAAAAACCAGACCAATAAAATCACCACTGGAATCAAGCCAAGGTACAAAACAGAGCAGTCTAAAATGATACTGATAGAACAGCCCTCTGTTCGGTCGTGGACCACAAACAGCTTTTTAAAAAGATGGTTTGCTTTAGATGGTTCAACTCATAACAGACAAACACACACAGAAGCAATACCAGGAGACTCAATAATATTCTTCAGGTCCAAGCACAATTGGTTGTGGATTTGAAACTATACAGAACACAAGCAAGGGACTTCTTTTATTTAATCTCAGAGTTGGACCCAGGTCATCTAGTTCTAATTCAACCCCCTGCCAATGTAGGAACTACAGCTATAATATCCCCCTTTCCAAATAGCTATCCAATCAATACTTAAAAACCTCCAGCAATGAAGAATACACCACCTCTCAAGGGAGACTGTTCCAGTGCCAAACATACCTTACTGCCAAGAAGTTCTTCCTGAAATTTAGATGAAAACTCCTTTACTGTAATTCAGGGGTCCCCAACCATTTTGAATGAGCTGGCACTTTTGGAATACCGACAAGGCAAAGCCACAAAATGGCTGCAAATCAGGAGACAAAGCCAGCCACAAAATGGTTGCCATGGCTTACCTTCAGCCACACAGAGAAGGTCCGTGAGCTGTGATGGCAGCTGCTGTTAAAGCAATGTTTTTGTTTTTTTTTAAATCTGCACAGCCAATGGCAAATCAAAGTCTTGCTGGGCAAAAGCTTTACTAGGCCCCACCCACTTGCTAAAAACACTTAGTGCCAGGAAAGGCGTTGGCGGGTACCAGGATGCTGAAAGACACCACACTGGGAACACCTGTGGTAGTTTATATCCATTAGGGCAAGTCCTGTTATCTGGCACCTGAGACAAACTTGCATTGGAATGTAAATCCTATCCCTACTGTCCTCTTCCACTCCTCCTGCCACCGCCATCTATACTACCCCTCTGCCTTTCTGACATCTTAGATATCTGCTCCAATTCCGCAGGGCCTGAAAACAGAGCTGTGTCGCCAGGCTGAGGCAGTGGATGTCGCTTGTTACCGGCCTCCCCCCTTCATTCCATCCCAGTGCTATAAGATCTGCTGGACCTGGACAACAGGCCATGTCTGTGAGGCAGAACCTGCCATTTTAGTCTCTATTGTCGCTCTGTAGTTTTAGAATGTATATATTTTAAATTGGGCTTTCATTGCTTTTTACAGTTGATTGTTTTTTATGATGTAACCCACCCTGAGCGTGCCTTACGGGAAGGGCAGACTTAAAATAAAATAAAATAAAAATAAAATTAGTCCTTCCCCCCCTCCAGACTCCTGTCCCAACGTCCTTGCTCACTTTGGCCGGGAAGGCATTTTCTCCAGTGAAGAACAAACAGTATAGCATGGAAAGGCATAAGACATGCATACAGTGTCTATTATAATGCTCTGCTGCATTTAACAAGTGTGCAATACTGTTGAGGCAAACCTCAGCAACCATCACTTTCTCTTCTAACCTTAAAAAAAAAGGAGCAAGACCAAAGCAATGAGAACAAATAGTCCTTGGTGATGTAAAACAGTGTGGAATCTAAGTGGCTGACTATGCAGATTTCCAATGCCGATCCCAGTCTGGAACAGGCCCTCAAAATGATCTCATGGTAGGATAAGACCAACAACAAAATATAGAAGAAATCAAGTTACGCAGTTAAATACATGCTTAGAAGTTCTCTATCAACTGCAGTGTACAAACAAAACCTAAACAATTCAAATGGTTTCAAATACCTAGAGAGAGACAGACAGACAGAGACGGTTTACAAGACAAAAACAGGCACACAAGTATAAGCAAAACCGGGCTGCAAGGTGAAAATAAATCATTTCAAGGAAAACTGCAGTATGTACAAGACCCCATAATACATAAGATAGTCACAGGCCCTATACAAAAAGGAGATGCAACGCTGCTCTTCAAGATTAAGCACAACTTCCAAAACTGTCCTTAGATTCTCTCACACTGTGGCAGCACCCAAGGAGAAGCAGAGAAGAAAAACAACTTATTAAGATGTTGAAAATTTCCCCAGATCAGCATGTGACCCAGCAGGGGAGAGGTTCAAAAAACCGTGCAGCCTTTTTTCTTCCTAACAACCTGGTTTGTTTCTATTTGTCTTCTCCCCTCCCCCCCTTCAAGACACATCCTTCACAGCTAGCAGCTCTCGAAATCATTTACTTTGGATGCCTGTTTGAGAACAAATGATCTCGCTCATGCAGATGAGTTTGCCAGACTTGTGTGTACTCTGCAGTCTCAGGCGCTTTATTGTTCTTAGTGAAACCTAACCCTTTGAAACAGATACTAGGACAGCAAGAAAGGACAGATCCAACCAAGCACCAGTGCGACCGTCCATATGCACCTCCTTCCCTTCTGCAGAGGCAAAAATAAATGTTTAAAAGCAGGGCTTTATGTGTAGCAGGAACTCCTTTGCATATTAGGCCACAAACACCGATGCAGCCAATCCTCCTGGAGCCTACAGTATGCCCTGTGCCAAGAGCCCTGTAAGCTCTTGGGAGGATTGGCTACATCAGGGGTGTGTGGCCTAATATGCAAAGGAGTTCCTCCTACAAAAATGCTCTGTTTAAAAGCTTTGAAGGCTGTCCTCTGTTGTCACCCCTCCAGTCAAATTTTAAAAACAAAACTATAAAGGTGGGTTAAGCTTCACCAACACTTCGAAAAAAATAAATTTTTCAATAAAGCCAGCAAGCCAATTTCACTGCGAGGTTTAATACACAGCTTGCAAATCAAGTACGTTTGCTCCAAACTGACAGGCTGCGTGCCCTAATCTGGGGTGGAAACGTGCCACCAAAATCCATGCATCCTACACCACTGCTGTCATGCATGGGCATGTTATTAGCCTGTTTGATGCACCCACTTATCCCTTACTCACCCAGACAAACCTTAGCCTTCTTTAACATAACCACCTGGTATTTCCAAATGCTGAACAAGCTTCACATTCGCTTATTTAGCAGCCCTTCCACCCATCAGAGTCAAAATCCTGAACAGGACCTTGCCAGATTTAATATTTATCTGTTCAGAGGATGTTCTCACCTTTCCATTGTAAACAATCTTCATGGCACTCTTAAAAAGGAAGTTTGCATTGTGTGCTTGGAGAGCGCTCCCAGTGCCATGCCCTCCTTTGTTTGCATGTCCTTCTCCATCCAGTATACAGGGGTGGCCAAACTGTGGCTTGGGAGCCACATGTGGCTCTCTAAGCCTCCACTGCCCTGCTGGCCAGCTTGGAGTGGGCATTTCCCTCTTTAAATCACTTCTCCAAGCAAAGCCAGCTGTCACCTGAGAGAATGCATTTAAACTTAACGTTGCTTTCTTTTCATCTCTCCTTTCCACCTCCCTCCCTCCCTTTCCGTCTTACAGCTCTTACAATAAGCAAGTTTGGCCACCCCTACAGTATGCCCTAGAACAGAGGTATCAAGAATATTGCTCACAGGCCAGAACTGGCCCATCCAGGGCTCTATATATTGTCCCAGTGCTAGTGCGTAATGCAAGGTGGAAATGGGAGGGACGGTGGCTCAGTGGTAGAGCATCTGCTTGGGAAGCAGAAGGTCCCAGGTTCAATCCCCGGCATCTCCAAAAAAGGGTCCAGGCAAACAGGTGTGAAAAACCTCAGCTTGAGACCCTGGAGAGCCGCTGCCAGTCTGAGAAGACAATACTGACTTTGATGGACCAAAGGTCTGATTCGGTATAAGGCAGCTTCATATGTTCATATATATGTTCATATGTTCATGGGAGGGTGGGTATCAGGGAGATACTTAAAATTTACAGCATGTTTGTATTTTGATTAAAAATATACTTTTTTGGTTTTGCCTGCATCCTTTTCAAAGGTTATATCTCCAGTACCTGGCATTTCATTACATGGCCCGGCTCGACAAAGGGAAATTTATGTTAAATCCTTAAGAACATAAGAGAAGCCATGTTGGATCAGGCCAATGGCCCTTCCAGTCCAACACTGTGTCACACAGTGGCCAAAAAATCAGTGGCTAATAGCCAAAAAATCAGTGGCTAATAGCCACTGATGGACCTCTGCTCCATATTTTTATCTAACCCCCTCTTGAAGCTGTCTATGCTTGTAGCCACCACCACCTTCTGTGGCAGTGAATTCTACATGTTAATCACCCTTTGGGTGAAGTCCAATCCAGTCCTTGCAACAAATGAGTCTGACGCTTTTGCCCTAGAAGGCTGTGGCCACCAGGAACCATACTGCTTCTAATGCAAGGCTTGACAAATCCCAGGTGCCGGTTTGGCATGGCGCCTAGAAATTTCACTGTAGTGCATAGCCTTTAAAATATATGTATAGTCACCTGGCTCCTAAATTTGGCTGCTGGCTCTCTAAGAGGCAAGTAAAATTGTTCCAAGGCCTGTTCATATGTTAATAATAATAATAATAAATTTTTATTTATACCCCGCCCTCCCCACCAAAGCAGGCTGTACTATGCCTAGGACATTTTAAGTGTTGCACTGTAGGCAAGTAGACCAGTATTCTATACAGTGTACTCTGATCTGGACACTCAGGTTCAAATTCCCATTCTGTTGCCGAAGCTCACTGGGTGACCTTGGGACAGTCACAATCTCTGTCTAACCCATGTCATGTCATGAGGATGAAATGGAGGAGAGGGGAATGAGGTAAGCCACTTTTGGGTACCCACTGGGAAGAGTAGAGCATCTGCTTGGTAAGCAGAAGGTCCCTGGTTTAATCCCCGGCATCTCCAACTAAAAAGGGTCCAGGCAAGTAGGCATGAAAAACCTCAGCTTAAGACCCTGGAGAGCCACTGCCAGTCTGAGTAGACAATACTGACTTTGATGGACTGAGGGTCTGATTCAGTATAAGGCAGCTTCATATGTTCAATATGTTAAAAGAGGGGCATAAATGAAGTTACGAAAGAAATATTACCCCTACATCACAAGTATGATCAGATGGCTACCTATGCTTCATGGATGTGGCAAGATTTGAAGTCAAGGATTCTCTGGCTCACAGCTCATTCTCTTCACCACTATTTTAAAGCAATTTGTTTAGAAAGTAAACAACCTAGAACAAGGACTTGTTGAAAAACTTGGGTATATGCTCTATTACCACCTGGGTGCACATTATTTTTATTTGGTTGGACTGTAAAAAACTGAATGTTACCAGGAGAAAGTTAGGAGCATTTAAGTATCTTTGAAATTTGTGAGGCATAGATAAAGGACAGCAACTAAAGACTATTATCTGGCCTTTGCTAGAAGCAAAGCCCATGGTCTATGGCAGCAACAGAATTGTCCCATACTGCAAATGTTAGCTCTGAGAAGCCTTCTGAATAGTCCAACGTTATTTCATTTTGAAAGAAACATCCAGCACCAGTCATGATCAAGGTCATCTGAATATGTGCCACAAGGCTGGTCAGTTAGCACCCCAAGACATACCTTCTTACATGTTCTTGGGGGGGGGGGGATCAAGCCAATTTCCTCAAACTGAATACTTAGCCCAGAATAATACAATGTTTAGACAAGCCTACTTGTTTAAATCCGGCCCTACAACATGCACACTTGTTCATCATTTGCTAGAAGCATGCCACAACATGACACTGCTTTTTTCCAGGAGTTCAACAATGACAACCAAATAGCCCACCACAGTCTTTTCTGCCACTGGCTGAGATTATATTGATGTATCGACCAGTTCTCTCTCTCAAGTGGAGATTTTTTAAAAAGGCAGATTCTGCCTGTTTAAAACAGCACAACACCAAAAAGACTCCAACAGTTTTTTTCCCCCCCAGATGGGAGGAGTCAGAAATAAAGGGAGGCTGA
This sequence comes from Heteronotia binoei, assembly GCF_032191835.1. Classification (NCBI taxonomy): domain Eukaryota; kingdom Metazoa; phylum Chordata; class Lepidosauria; order Squamata; family Gekkonidae; genus Heteronotia; species Heteronotia binoei. The sequence goes on from NC_083225.1 coordinate 171,386,140, forward strand.
ATATCAATTCTGTGGACTTCATATTTATGCATACGCTATTAATGCTGCGGGCCTACATACGCAGCTTCAGCTTGAAAGTATAAAGTTCCTTTATTTTGAACTATAAGACTGAACCCAATTAATAGCTTTTTGCAGTTTCTCCATGCATCTTTTCAGTACGGAACACTGCTATTGGTTTTTAGCCACAGTGTGTGTGTGTGTGTGTGTGTGTGTGTGTGTATTTGGCCGCTGTGTGACACAGAATGTTGGACTGGATGGGCCACTGGCCTGATCTAACATGGCTTCTCTTATGTTCTTATGTTGGATTTGGTATGACAGGTGTCTGAATGACCTTTCCTTTAGAGTCAACAGATTACATCCACCCTCGGGTTAAGGGCACTCCTAAATTCTCTCTTAAACTCTAATTCAGACTCCATCCTGCAGTCCACTCTCAATATGACAGCTATACCAGTGGTGTCAAACATGCTGCCCGGGGGCCAAACCAGGCCACTGGAGTCCTATCAGGCCCAGAGCAACTGGTGTCATCTGCTTCCTTCTCCCTCTCTCTTGCTTCCTTCTGCATCTCAACTTGCTTTGCAAGGCTTGCTCAATCGCATAGGAGCTACAGAGCAAAACCTCGATTTTCTCCATTGGTTGAGGCTCCCCCCCCTCCTGGTCTGCTGGGGAGGGAGGGAAAGAGCCAGAGCTTTCTTTGCCCAGTTCCTGGATCACATGGGAGAAATACAAAGAAAGCACCTTTCAGACCAACAAGTGCTAGTGTTTTAAGCATGCTTTGAGGTTGTTCCACCCACCTCACAGGGTGTCTGTTGTGGAGGAGGAAGGTAAAGGAGATTGTGAGCTGCTCTGAGACTCTTCGGAGTGGAGGGCAGGATATATATCCAATATCATCATCTTCTTCATCATCTGTATAGGCCCCAAAATTGGTCAACATAAATTTGAAAACAAGGCAGATTCGCCTTTTTCTTCTCCCTGCTTATGGCACCAGTCTAATAAAGCCTCCTGTCTGTGCACCAGAAGCCTTGTGTTTTTCAGGACCTCACACCCGAGATCCCCATTCAATCATATAATTACATAGGTGCCGAAGGTATGTGTGGCAAACCTGCAATCAGAGGTGCATAAAAGAAGGTATGGGCAAATAGGCATAACCTATATACTGCTGTTACTGTTTAGAAAGTTGCAGGGTTTTTTATAGCTACACACCAAAGTTTTCTAACCCCCCCAGTTAGAGAAACTTGAAAAAGCGATAGCAAATGGATCAGAAATAGGGAGAGAAACCATGACACTTCCTCTTCCTTCCAACTCTATTCCTAACCAGCAGGGGTGGAATTCTAGCAGGAGCTCCTTTGCATATTAGGCCACATACCCCTGATTTAGCTAATCCTCCAAGAACTTACAAAAAAGAGCCTTGTAAGCTCTTGGAGGATTGGTTACATCAGGGGTGTGTGGTCTAATATGTAAACCAGCTCCTGATAGAATTCCACCCCTGCTAAACAGTAAGAAAAGCACTGACCAGTAAGAAAAGCCCAGGCTAGCCCCATCTTGTCAGAACTCAGAAGCTAAGAAGGGTAGACTCCGATTAGTATTTAGATAGGTGGCCAGCAAGGAAGTCCAAGACTGCTATACAGAGGCAGGCAACAGCACACCACCTCTATTCATCTCTTGCCTTGAAAATCATCTGGAGCGGTCATAAGTCAGCAAGGACTTGACTGCATTCCCCCTCCCCGCCCCCCACAGAAAAGGTACAAGGATAATGAGCTGCCTTATACTGAGTGAGGTCATCAAGTGTACAACTGTCTGCTCTGATAGGCAGCAAATCTCTTTAGGCACAGATACCACTAGCGCTGCTATCAATGACGCAGGGTCCTCAACCACCCCTGGAACACCCCCCTCCAATCCCCCCACTGGAGCGACGAGGGGACCTGGCAACCTGAATGACCCTGCAAGCTGCAACTTCTAGGAACTGCTCCTCATGCCTTTTACATGCACAGCACGTATTCTTGGTATATGGTCCTCTCATATACCAAGAATATTCAAGGACTGCGCACACTCATAAAAGTGATTAAGTTTCATGCAGTAAAACTGTGCAAGTTAGCTGCAAGTCAGCTCAATACATCTGCAAAATGACTGGCACTGTCAAACCAGTTGTCTACCTTAAGCAAAGGCAAACACAGTCTTATATGAACAAATTCATAGGTTAAAAAAAAAAAAGGTAAAGGTAGTCCCCTGTGCAAGCACCGGTCGTTTCCAACTCTGGGGTGACATCACATCATGATGTTTTCACGGCAGACTTATTACGGGGTGGTTTGCCATTGCCTTCCCCAGTCATCTACACTTTCCCCCCAGCAAGCCGGGTACTCATTTTACCGACCTCGGAAGAATGGAAGGCTGAGTCAACCTTGAGCTGACTACCTGAAACCAGCTTCTGCCAGGAATGAACTCAGGTCGTGAGCAGAGCTTTGGACTGCAATACTGCAGCTTACCACTCTGCGCCACGGGGCTCCTTATTCATAGGTATGTACTCTTGGTCTCCCATCCAAATATTAACCAGAGCCAGCCTTGTGAGATCTATTGAGATCAGGCTAGCCTTTGCCATCCGGGTCAGGGCAAGGGAATGGTAACAGCCACAAATGAATACATTTTTAGGGTTTTTTTAAAAAGAGTATTCATAGGTATGTACTCTAAAAAAAAAAAAAAACCTGAAAATGTATTTATTTATTTATTATTTTCAATTTAGAGTTCGCCCATTCCCAAATGGGCTCTGGGCAGGTAACAACAATCACACCTGTGGCTATTACCATTCCCCTGCCCTGACCCTGATCTCATTAGATCTCACAAGTTATGCAGGGCTGGCTCTGGAGGGGAGACCACCGACACGGAGGCAGGCAACCCAACCCTGAACATCCCTTGCCTCGAAAACCTTATGTGGCTGCCATAAATCTGCTGTGACTTGACGGCACTTTCCACCACCATCACCATCGCTCGTCCCCTGCCCTGCCCTGCCCTGGATGGCCCAGGCTATCCTGATCTTGCCAGATCTTGGAAGCTAAACAGGGTCAGCCCTAGTTTAGTACTTGGATGGGAAATCAGCAAGGTCGCTATACCCCTATGTAGTAAAGGTAGTCCCCTGGGCAAGTACCGGGTCATTACCGAACCACAAGGTAACATCAAATCATGGTGTTTTCATGGCAGACTTTTTACAGGGTGGTTTGCCATTGCCTTCCCCAGTTATCTACACTTTACCCCCAGCAAGCTGGGAACTCATTTTACCGACCTCAGAAGGATGGAAGGCTGAGTCAACCTTGAGCTGGCTACCTGAACCCAGCTTCTGCTGGGATTGAACTCAGGCTGTGAGCAGAGTTTAAACTGAGGTCTGGGACTCAAAACCTTCTCACCATCCCCGGGCCTAAGGAAGTCCGTCTCAAGACAACCAGAGACAGGGCCTTTTCCACAATGGCTCCTACATGGTGGAACCAGCTGCCGGAAGAGGTGAGGGCCCTGCGGGACCTTGCTCAGTTCCGCAGGGCCTGTAAGACAACCCTCTTCCGGTTAGCCTACGCCTGACTGGGAAATAAATGTAGCTTATTAGACTTCTGTGACTCATACGGTATAGATTTAATGTTAAAATTTTAAGGTTTTTAGGTTTTTAAATGTTTTAACTTTTAAATGTAATAATTTTGAACTCTGTTTTACTGTTTTATTGTTTGCTGTGAGCCGCCCTGAGCTATTTTGTGGGAAGGGCGGGATATAAGTTATAGAATAAATAAACAAACAAACAAACAAACAAACAAACTGCAGTATTTCAACTCTGTGCCACAGGGCTCCTATAGCCCTATGGGGTTGCTATAAGTTAGCTGCGACTTGGTGACATTTTCCACCACCACCACTGTCCCCCTCCCTCCTTTGTAAAGGAAAGCAAAAGCCCACTTACTTCAGAAAGTATCTCTGACCAGAAGGAGTTTTTGCCATCTCCCAGCCAGGTGGTAGAGGCACATCATCAGGAATTTCAAAAGATGGCTGGCGAAGATGCTGAGAAGAAGGTGAGGCTCCAGAAACGACACCAGTGGGGGTGAGTGTCCCTGGAGAGACAGTGCCCAGCTGCAGCGAGGCTGGAGAAGAATGAGCACGGACATGCTGAGGAGTCAGGGTTCCTGCTGTCCCTGCATCGGTGCTGGCCTGTAGAGAGAGAAAGAGAGAAGCCATTCTTTCAATATGCAAGGTAGCCAATCACCTCTTTTCTGAGCCCCGTGGTCCACAGCAACTGGACTCCCAGGACCTAAGGGATGAATTAAGGGTAGGAGAAAAGGCTAATGCCAAAATGGATACTGAACCAGCATCCCAGCAGACAATACAATAACTGAATTTGTTTTCACACAAATAAATCTGTACTCATTGTTGCATTAGCACCTTGAACTGCAGTAGTTTTAAAAAATACCTTGGCGCTTACGAACAGCATGGCATGACTTCTATGCCTTTTTCTCTGCTTCATGTTGCTGTACTTATTAAGATTTGCAGGAAGTCCTTAAGCCAGGGGTGTCAAATATGCAGCCCCAGGACCAAATCAGGCCCCAGAGGGCTCCTAACAGGACCCTGAGGAACTGCTTCCTTCTCCCTCTCTCTTGCTTCCTTCTGCATCACAGCTTGTTTTGCCAGGCTGTCTCAATCACACAACAGAGCTACTAAGCCAAGCCTCTCTTTCTTCTATTGGCTGAGGCTCCTCCCCCTCCTGGTCCCCTGGGGAGGGAAGGAAGGAAAGAGCCAGAGTTGCCCAGTTGCTTGGATCACATGGGAGAGATACAAAGAAAACTCCTTCAAGACCAATGAGTTTTAAGCATGTTTTAAGCATGTTTTAAGTTTGTTTTTTGGGGTTTTTTTTAAACCCTTTAATTGTGTTTGTCTGTGTCCTTTATAAAGTTTATCTCTCTGCCACCTGGCATTACATTTTATGACACACATGGCCCAGACTAACAAGGTCTCATTTATGTCAGATCTGTCCCTCATAATAAATGAGTTTGATACCCCTGCCTTAAGCTCTTTCCTACTTTACTACGTTAGACACTTGGGTTCCGCGTGCCCTCCTCCGCCCAGCAGCTTCCTCCCCAGCGCTGTTTTCCCTCTTTTGTCCCACATCTTCAGCAAGGGTTTCAGAGACAGCTGTGAAATCTATTTAAGAAGTATTACAAAACTTGCACACAAAACAGGACAAATGAGGTCCACATTGCAAACAGCAATACACGTCTGGCTTTTTTTTTTTTGCTAAAATGCGTTCCAGATGACAGAAGACAGGGGGGGTGAGGGAGGAAGAGAAAGCTAGACAAGGCAACTCTCTTACACTAACTCTCCTCACATTTCCTGTTATTTTGGAACATTGCTCCCCACGTTTTAGACCACTCCCAGGATCATTCCTTCCCACCACCACTTCCATAGAGAAATAAAATCCTATCACCAACCGCACAGGACTGGATTTTATAAACTGCCAAAGCTTCAAAACTTTCAGAACCTATGGCCAACTATGGTACATCGATTCATGTCAGACTAAGTCTGGGGAGACCCAGATCTCAATCCCTACTTGCTATGAACTCACTGAGACACTCTGGGTCAGTCATCCTCCTGGTCTACAAGGCTGCAGCAAAGATAGCATGGTGGGAAGTAAGAATCATGTATACTGCTGTGAGTTTGCTTGGAGGAAAGGTGGGAATAAAAGTGTATTTATCTAACGAAATAAAACAAAATAAATTCAGTCCAAAGGATTGGACCCAGTGCAAAATTTCCCACTTCTGCAAAAGCTCTTGCACAAGTGAAAACTCAAGGGAAAAAGACAACAGTAGGTGCTGGTGCAAAGGCAAATTTATTTTATCCAAGTGCCAACTTTGCTGCCACATACACCCAGACAACACACTGGACCTAACAGCATTAAACTACACATGTCAAACATGCGGCCCAGGGGCCAAATTAGGCCCCTGGAGGACTCCTATGAGGCCAAGTAACTGGCTGTTGTCTGCTTCCTTCTCCCACTCTTTTGCTTCTTTCTGCGTCACAGCTTGCTTTGCCAGGCTTGCTCAATCACACAGGAGCTACAGAGCAAGGCATCTATTTTCTCCATTGGCTGAGGCTCCTCCTGAGGAAGGGGGGGTGGAGAGCTTGCTTTGCCAGGCTGTCTCAATCTCACAGCAAAGCTACCGAGCCAAGCCTCTCTCCCTTCTATTGGCTGAGGCTCCTTCCCCTCTTGATCCCATGGGGAAGGAAGAGAAGGAGCCAGAGCTTCCTTTGCCCAGTTCCCTGGATTGCATGGGAGAGATGCAAAGAAAGCACCTTTAAAACCAGTGAGTGCTAATGTTTTAAGCATGTTTTAAGGTTTTTTTTAAATCTTTAATTGTGTTTGTCTGTGTCCTTTATAAAGTTTATATCTCTGCTACCTGACATTACCTTTTATGACACACGTGGCCCAGCCCGACAAAGTCTCATTTGTGTCAGATCCGGCCCTCATAACAAATGAGTAACACCCCTGAACTACACCATCTCAGGCTCATTCACTTGTTCATCTTCCAACATTATATATGCCATTAAGTGCCAATAATGCCCTTCAGTTCTCTACATAGGGCAAGCACGACAAACCCTACGTCAAAGGATAAATGGACACAAATCTGACATCAGGAATTACAAAACTGAGAAACCTGTAGAACACTTTAACCTTCCAGGCCATTCAATGGGTGACCTCAAAGTTGCTGTTTTACTACAAAGGAACTTCAAGAACAGAACAGAGAGGAAAATTGCTGAATTACAAATTAGTATGAAACCTGGAACAAACACCTCCCCAGGACTGAACAGGGATATCAGGGTTTTTTTATCTCATTACATATGCTAAACCCATTCTCACCAAGTATAGATACGTATTCATAGTATTCCAATGTATTTTTTAGAATAGTGTATCGGAATAATTTTTTGTATTGACATACTGAAATAAGGGATCTTGGCTGCTTATCTCATTACATATACTAAACCCATCTTCCACTATATTTTAATGTATTCTTTTTTTTCTAATGGCAAACTACAACGATGTTTATAATGTATGTTAACGTTAAAAATTCGGAACATTAAACAGCACCGCAAAGAATACGGGGTTTGTGATTAATGAGCATACTTTGGCAGGATGGGTGGGATATAAATCCCAAAAATAAATAAACAGCTTAACTGAGTGCCTGTTTCAGGTCTAATGCAAAGCACAAACAATTGGCTAAGATCCAGTCCCCTGTTTTATATTCCGAATTGTCTTCACTGTATCAACTTGAATTTAGAATTGTCATACTTAGTGCATGGAACATTCCTTCTTATGCCAGTAAGTATTATGATCATTATAAGCAAGGATAATATTTCAACTCACTAGATATCTGCAACCCTCAATTTTGTCTTTTTCACACCTTATGGGGGGGGGGGGGCAACAAAAACAAATGAAATAAACTGGCAAACAAAGGGTTAAGTCCCTCCACTAAGCCAGTCACTTCCATGTACTCCCCAATTTTTCTGAATTTTGTTAAAATCCAGTTGGTGGGTTTTGTTACACCGGCACTCTGGCTGTGTGTACCATGCAGTTTATCCCTGTGAAGCTGATGAGGCAGGAATGAGAGAGACAGGTTAAATATAGAAGCACAAGGCATGACTCGTGCAGGGAATTAACTGATAAATAGCTGCCTATGAAGCTGGGAAGTCAGGTGTTCAAGATAAGTGTGCCTAGACATTACCCTATGGGGCATAACATTTGGGCAAACAGGAAGGTGTTAGTCACAAATACAGATGTTAAAAGTGATTGCTGTCAACACAATGGAAAAGCAGAGAACTACACTTGAACTAGCTGCACAAAAATTGTTTGGCATGCTAACACTGGTATTCGGAAAGCAACTGCTTTTGAACATGGAAGTTCAAGTTATGCAGAAGTTCTAGTTATGTAATCATTACCTCTGAACACAGAGGTGCCATGACTGGCTCAGTGAGAGTCTCTGCTTGGCATGAAGAAGGTTCCAGGTTCAATCCCTGACAGTTAAAAGGATCAGATAGGAGGTAGTGTGAAAAATATAAATATTACAAATGATCAAAAATACATGTATTTATTACAAATTATTTTTTAAAACAATTCTAGGTCCAAATATATTATTAAAGTCTATTAAAATCTAGGGCCTCAAATCTTAATTAAAACTGAGGCTTGATTAAAATCTAGGCCCAAGACTCTCCATACTAATTGTTACACCAGCTCCACGTTTGCTTTCGGAAATGAATTTTCTGGACCAAAACAGAAGGTACACAATTGAAATATCATTTTGGTTATCTGTACCTGACTTGGACACGAGACTTATATATCACATATTTGCCTTGTGTCACTGATATTTATCAGAACACAATTTTCACTTGGTCCTATATGGATTAATGTTAGTATTGCAATAGTTGAGCCTTTGTGTAACATTTATGCTTGACCACTGGAGAAGGCCAAAACACATCTGTTTGAGGGTTGCATAAGGTCCCTATTGTGCACACTGTATGATCTGCCACTGTGTGGTGGTGGCTACAAGCACAGACAGCTTCAAGAGGTGAATGGATAAACATATGGAGGTGAAGTCCATCAGTGGCTATTAGCCACAGCTTATTGTTGGAATTCTCTGTCTGGGGCAGTGATGCTCTGTATTCTTGTGCTGAGGGGGGCACAGTGGAAGGGCTTCTAGCCCCATTGGTGGACCTCTTAATGGCACTTGGTTTTTTTGGCCACTGTGTCACACAGAGTATGGGACTGGATGGGCCACTGACCTGATCCAACATGGCTTCTCTTATGTTCTTATCTGTAATATTGAGGCTATATTTGGGCTTAGAATTGTTTTTAAATTAATCTGTAATAAATCAGACACTGCTCTTAGCCATCTGACCGGGGCTTTGGAAGCTCAATTCAACCAAGACGGAGGTCCTGTACCTGAACCGTGGGGGACGAGAGCTGGGCCTCTGACTCCCAACCCAGGACGGTGCATCCCTTGCATTGACTCAGAAGGGGAGGAGTCTGGGAGTGATACTGGATGCCTCACTTACCATGGAGGCCAGGTCACAGCAGTTGCTCCATCTGCCTTTCACCTTCTCCAGCAGGCCAGGCAGCTGGCGCCCTACCTATCCCCCCAGGATTTAGCTACTGTGATCCATGCAACGGTCACTTCCAGGTTGGATTATTGTAAGTCGCTCTACGCAGGCTTACCCTTGCGGCTGATCCGGAAACTCCAGCTAGTGAAGAATGTGGTAGCACGGCTGTTAACTGCATTGCCTTTATAGACCAATTGCAAACAGCTGCACTGGCTACCTATTGAGTACCGGATCCGCTTCAAGGTATTGGTACTGACATTTAAAGCCTTGCGCGCTCTGGGACCAACATACCTGAGGGACCACCTTTCCACATATACGCCCCAGAGGTCGTTGCAATCGGCTTCGCAACACCTCCTGACCACCCCTGGCCCTAAGGATGCCCGGCTTGCCTCAACCAGGGGCAGGGCCTTTTCAGCCCTGGCCCCTGCCTGGTGGAATCAGCTCCCTGTGGAGATCCGGGTCCTACCTGAACTACTACCATTTCGTAGGGCCTGCAAGATGGAGCTGTTCCACTGGGCTTATGGTTGAGGCAGCGGGCGCCCTATTATTCCATCATTTGGCCTCCCGTGTGGGGACATTGTGCCCTTGTGGGACATTGTACCTTATCGCAGTGCTATCACCATCACTTAAATGCAGGCTTATAACTGGCTACATGACATGCTGCGCCTTTTTCGCTGATGGTGCATTTTATTTATTGGTTATTGTTTTTCCTGTTTAATTTTAATGTGGTATTTTAGCTCTGTTTTATAGCTTTGTATTGTTACTATTATATGTTGTAATTCGCCTTGAGCCTGGTTACGGGAGAAGGCGGAATAGAAGCCTACAAAATAAATAAATAAATACATACATGTAATTTTGATACTTTGTAATATTTATCTTGTACATTTATTGATTTCAAGATTGTCCTCCCTATATTTGTATCCATTTAAGCTTTCAAGTTCTTAATTCAGTTTTTTGGGGGGTTTTGTCCTCCTCTTTCTTTCCCAACTCAGTACAATACAGCTTCCTATGTGTCCATTTGGTCATCATGGCTAATAACTATTGATGAGCCTGCCCTCCATGAATTCGTTCAATCCACTTTTAAAGCCAGAGTGATAAGCTGCAGTATTGCAGTCCAAGCTCTGCTCACAATCTGAATTCAATCCCAGTGGAAGCAGGGTTCAGGTAGCCAGATCAAGGTTGACTCAACCTTCTATCCTTCCAAGGTTGGTAAAATGTACCCAGTTTGCTGGGGGTAAAGTGTAGATGACTGGGGAAGGCAATGGCAAACCACTGGCTCAGTGGTAGAGCATCTGCTTGGTAAGCAGAAGGTCCCAGGTTCAATCCCTGGCACCTCCAAAAAAGGGTCCAGGCAAATAGGTGTGGAAAACCTCAGCTTGAGACCCTGGAGAGCCGCTGCCAGTCTGATAAACAATACTGACTTTGATGGACCAAGGGTCTGATGCAGTATAAGGCAGCTTCATATGTCCACCCTTTTAAAAAGTCTGCCGTGAAAATGTTATGATGCAGTGTCACCCCAGAGTTGGAAACGCATAATCTTGTAAACCTCTATCATGTCACCCCGCAGTCGACGTTTCTCCAAGCTAAAGAGCCCCAAGCATTTTAACCTTTCTTCATAGGGAAAGTGTTCCAAACCTGTAATCATTCTAGTTGCCCTTTTCTGCACTTTTTCCAATGCTATAATATCCTTTTTGAGGTGTGGTGACCAGAATTGTACACAGTATTCCAAATGAGACCGCACCACTGATTTATACAGGGGCATTATGATACTGGCTGATTTGTTTTCAATTCCCTTCCTAATAATTTCCAGCATGGCGTTGGCCTTTTTTATTGCAATCGCACACTGTCTTGACATTTTCAGTGAGTTACCTACCACTACCCCAAGATCTCTCGGTCAGTCTCTGCCAGTTCACACCCCATCAACTTGTATTTGTAGCTGGGATTTTTTTGCCCCGATGTGCATTACTTTGCACTTGGCTACACTGAACCTCATCTGCCACGTTGACGCCCACTCACCCAGCCTCAACAGATCCCAGATCTTACCACCCTGAACAATTTAGTGTCACCTGCAAACTTAGCCCCTTCACTGCTTACTCTCAACTCCAAATCATTTGTGAACAAGTTAAAGAGCATGGGACCCAGTACCGAGCCCTGCGGCACCCCACTGCTTACTGTCTTCCACTGCAAAGATTGCCCATTTATACTCACATATTGGGTAAAGTGGAAGAAATAATATCTGATTCCAGGAACCCTTTTGGTTTGTGAATGCCCCAGGTCTGGGATAAGTCTAGAGAAATAGGGGAGGGACAGTGGCTCAGTGGTAGAGCATCTGCTTGGTAAGCAGATGATCCCTGGTTCAAACCCTGGCATATCCAACTAAAAAGGGTCCAGGCAAATAGGTGTGAAAAACCTCAGCTTGAGACCCTGGAGAGCCGCTGCCAGTCTGAGTAGACAATACTGACTTTGGTGGACCGAGGGTCTGATTAAGGATAAGACAGCTTCATATGTTCATATGGTATTCGAGAATAAGTCAATATCAACTGTGGCAAGGTTGGGAGAAGGAATCAAGGAGAAATTTTGTAAGCTTCCCAATTTCAAAGTGGAGAGAATTCTGAAGTAGCCAAGCACAGCACAAAAAGAAGAACAGGACATTTTAAATGTACATTGTATCAAAGAACACCCCTCCCCCCCAAAAAAAATTGTGTGCCAAGTAAAACCACAGATGGAGCAAGCAGCCCATCCTTACTTAAAGAAGCACACTTGGGATATTCCATCTATCCTCACAGAACCATGGTGAGGCAAGCTGAGACACAGAACCGGGGAACCATCCACCAAGCGCGACTGACCAGGTTAAACTTGGACGTATTTTTAAAGTGAAGCAAGAAAAGATCCCTGTTTTAACTTTAGGGAGACTATATGAATGTGATTTTAAAGTATTTATGCTGCATACTTTCAAACTATACAATCTTGACCAAAAAGACAACAAAAATCTGCAGAACTCTTCAATAAACAAGAAAAAAATTACAGTCTATCAAAACAAAGACACTACAAGTAACCTGCTTGCGGGGACAGGAGTGGAATAGAGGCTGCATAAAATAATAAATGAAACCTAATCAAAAGCACTGCAATCAAATACCTAAGCAACACAGAAAAAAACCCCAGTACTACAGTGGGGGGGGGGTGAACAACCTCTGCGTCACAGAGGATGCTGGTCACTTGTAGCTACCCCACTTCACTTTATGAATCACATGGATCAGCAAATGACCTTAGTTGATCACCTTCATGCAGAATATATGTGGAGAACCCTGATCTACTAAAACTTGGTGATTTTCTCATTTTATAATGTCTGACCTTTTTAAAACCAACCCATCCTTGCAGAACATACAACATTATGCACATTTCCCTGTTTATATATGACAAATGTGCAAAATACACTCCCATCTGAAAAAGAGGTTTTGCTCTGGAAGGCTTCTGCTTGCATAACCCAAGTCTAATAGTCAAGCTCAGGGCTTTTTTTGCAGCAAGAATTCCTTTGCATATTAGGCCACACCCCTCTGATGTAGCCAATACTCTAAGAGCTCACAGGGCTCTTAGTACAGGGCCTACTTTAAGCTCCAGGAGGAATGGCTACATCAGGGATGTGTGGCCTAATATGCAAAGGAGTTCCTACTACAAAAAAAGCCCTGAGCTAAGTAAACCACAGTAGTTATACATTTAAGCTGTTCACAAAGATTGTAATGCGCACACTCTCTCTCTCACACCCCCCCCCCCACAGAGTGTTGTGCAGTTGTTATCAAGGGTCAGACTAGGATTTGGGAGACCCAAGTTCAAATGCCCACTCTGCCATGGAAACTTGCTGTGTGACCTTAAGCCAAGCCCCACACACTCAGTGAAACCCACCATCTTGGACTGCTATGTGGAAAGCAGAGAAATGTAAGCCTCTTTGGGTCCCCACTGGAGAAAAAGACACAATGCACATTAAGTAGATAAATTTATAATTTATACTTTGTACATGCACATGATTCTGCAAAGCTTTATGGGTCATGGCATATGACTACATCAGAGGTGGCCAACGGTAGCTCTCCAGATGTTTTTTGCCTACAACTCCCATCAGCCCCAGCCAGCATGGCCAATGGCTGGGGCTGATGGGAAATGTAGGCAAAAAACATCTGGAAAGCTACCGTTGGCCACCCCTGGACTACATGAATTCCAAGATCCACATCCTAAATACCTATTTTACTTCACTTATACATCGCTTTTCTCCCCAGTGGGGACCCAAGTGGCTTACAATGTTTTCCCCTTCTACATTTTATCCTCACAACATCCCAGTAAGATAGTTAGGCTGAGAGTATACAACTGTTCTAAGGTCTCCCAAGCAAGCTTCCATGGCATGAAAGAGGATTCGAACCTGTGTCTCCCAAATCCTAGTCCATCAAACTAACCACTATACCAGGGGTGGCCAAACTGCTAATGTAAGAGCCACATAGAACAGATGCTTGAGCGTTGCAAGACATGACCATCAGATGTTTGAGCGCCTGAGGACAGGAAGGAAGGAAATAAAACAACTTTAACTTTAAATGCATTATCCAAACCAGCCAATGGGGTGGTGGGAGCTTTGAGAGCCACAAAATATGTGTCAAAGAGACACTTGTGGCTCCAAGGTCACAGTTTAGCCACTCCTGCACTATACCATGCTGGCTTTCATATACAGTAATGATTCTCACAAGTATTTTCAAGCACCTTTTTATCCAAGCACTGTACAGTGATCACAACATACAACTCCACAGGGGAGGCAGTTTAAATGCAGGCTAGTATCACTCTGCAGATAGGAAACCATGGTGGGGGAAACTCTGCTCTCAACTCATTTCAAAATTTTTAACATATGTGCACAGTCATTAAATTGTATTCCATAATTGTCAGGGGAGTGGAGATACTGGAAACTATGTGATAAGCCTGCAGTCGGTTAAAGTTCAAAGAAACCAAAGAGAGTCATTCTATGATCCTCTGCAATTGTAAGGCTGTGCTTTTTTAGGTTCAACGTATGTTAAAGGAACTAATCTTTGGCCAAGGATGTAGTGTGAGAAGGTTGGAGCTGGATTTTTTAAGTATTAAAAGAAGAAGCAGCATGTCGAGCCAAGTCCCTCTTAAAATGAACTTTAACAAATGGAAAAGCTGACATAATCTGGTACAGAAATATCACCAGCAGTCGAAGATTAGCCATTCATGCTTTCACTGGCTCTGTAGGAGATGCGACAATAACTGTGTAATTTTTAAAAACCCTCATTTTACAGCCTAGCTGCAACATTTGTTTTTTAAACACTTCTGAGTAGACAGACACAACTCCCACTGTTACATCCATTTTCTATTCAACACAGTTTGGAGACCCACTTCCCCCCAACTGCAGCGATTTTTCTCCATTTATGAATGGCTTTGTGAGGAAAGAGGTCTGCCCACCACCACCACCTTGGTTTAAGCTTCAGGTCTGCAAACAATCCACTTTAGAGATGGCATCAGCAAAATGTCAACAGCACTCAAGCTCTGCAATTAGCAAGATTTATTTTGTGCACGACAACAAGGAAGCCATGGAACGAGTGAAAGTCGAGCCAGCTAAAAATGCACAGCTTTGCCCCTGGATTTTTTTTTTTTTTTTGGCCTCTTTTCACTCCACACACAAAACAGACGTAGACAAAGAGCGATGATGGGATCAAAGTCCCTACTGCCTTATAAGTAATTCATTTTTCCCCAGAGTGTTTCTTAGGCCCCCTAGGCTCCCCCAAACCCCAGTGGGGAAAAACAAGAGTTCAGTTATTGCTATTCCACACACAGGGTGAGGCCCAGACAGCATGCACACACACACACAAATCAAGCAAGTTGGCTTATAATACCTGCCTTGAACTCAGAGCAAAACACCAGACTTCCCACAAACGGAAGGGTGAGGGGGTATGTGCATGCAAACTCCCCCCCCTCTTTATATTGCAACTGTGGAGCCAGGGGGTGAAATCCACCCCCCTCCCTTTCTGACGGGGAGAAAAGGATAAACAGTTGTCAGCCTGCAAGGCCCAACCCATGGGATGGAGCGACTCCTCGCCAAGCGGAAGAACTGAGGAAGAAATGAATGAGCACATCCAGGGATTTAAGGAAGGGAAAAGAAATTAAACCAGAGGAAAGGTCAGTTCTCTCACAAGGGACGTCAAAATGGAGGCAATCAAAGGGGATGGCTCTCTTACAGAAGGAGGTTCAGCACAAAAGTTTAACATGATAGATTTGGGGAGGGGGGAGAGGCAGTTTTTATACCATAAGGGCAGGCCCTGGAAGAAAAATATAGGTGGTACACAATGCAGGTAAACAATGCAAGCAGCAGTTATCCAGGGAACCGTCTCAAGGAGGAAAGAATTTGCACACAAAAATCTAAGTGGATGCCTCTGTATTCTCTATGAATATACCAGCCACAGTTCCTCTTCTTTCCCCTGCAGCCAGAACAGAAGGGAGATTAAGTCCTCCCAGGAAGCCAGAATTTCACAGAGAAACTTACCTGACGTCTCCTCATAAACATTAAGCCTTTTTATTTGAAAGAGTAGGACATCCATTGCAGCAGCGATTTTTTAAGCTACCCCCTCATCGCCATACACTCCCAAAAGCCAGGAAGAGGGAGCTGAAAAGTGGGGCTTACTCTCCCCCACCCCAATAGCACCAGGAATGCGAAGAATACCAATCCACCCACACAGTCGCCAAGACCAGCCACAGATAGAATAGAAAGGAGAGTCAAGTCTCTGCCCTCCACTCAGAGGCTTAGGAAAGGGACAGAAGCCCACAATCAGAAAGTAAAATGGGAAAACAAAGCAAGGGGTCTCCCACATTCCCACCTCTGCCTTCATCCCCATAAGAAGCTACAGATTTGTATGAAGCCCTTGGGGAAATCCTTCTTCAAAGTCCCAAGGAAGACTAGGAACAAACAGGAAATACCCCACAGTGCAAGAAAAGCTTCAAAGGGAACTATGCACTTTTTAAAAAAAGCAGCAACAACCATATTTTGCTATGGTTGTGACCCAGAGACTGGGCAAAGAGCCATGCACACAGAGAATGCCAGCAACTTTACAATCGGGCAGAAGGTACACCATTCTCTGTGAGGAAAGCCAGCTTGAGGGAAGGCACCATCTCTGACCTGGAAACTTCCTTCCTCCAAGCTCGGGATGGCTTCCCCCACTCCAACACACGCACTTCATTTTTCATATCCCCTTAATACTAAAACAAGAACACAAGCAAACGTTTTGCTCAATAGGCAGGTCTATTTAGTCAGAAAGTGGGTTCTTCCAGCGCTCAGCAATGCACATACAGCAACACGAGCCTGCACAACAGTAGCCTACACATTCTCCCTCCCACAACACACACACACACCCCTCTTCAGGACAATGTGAATGTGTGAAGGCGGCTCCTAGGCATGTGGCGGAGTCAAGGCTTTTTTTGTTCTGAAGATTCACACACGTTTTACCTACCCCCCTACTCTTTTGAAATGGAGACAGAAAGCACTTCTGTAAGGACCTGTCGACCGACCTCCCCCCACCCGTCAGCACGTTTGCTAAACACACTGCTCGATTATTATATTAATAATTATAATACCGCTGGTGCCAATGATGATCCCAGACGCCCCATACTCAAAAGCACCATAGAGCCTATTTGGCACAGACGCCTTCTGGAGCTTATTTAATTAATTATTCTCACGTAGATATATCCAGGTGGGCAGCCATGTTGGTCTGAAGCAACAGAACAAAGTAGGAGTCTAGTAGCACCTTTAAGACCATCAAAGTTTTATTCAGAAGTGTGCATGCGCACGGAAGCTTACATTCTGAATAAAACTTTGTTGGTCTTAAAGGCGCTACTGGACTCCTGCGTTGTTCTAATTATTCTCACCTTACTGGGTGTGTGTTTGAGTGGAAGAAAAAGATTCCCACTTCTACAAACTATTAGTAGGTTAGGGGGTGAAAAGGTTTTTAGATAAGTACGGGGTGGAAAGGATTTAGATAAGTAATGGCTTATATCTACACTTTCTTCCTCCCCCCTCCCCACCCCCAGGGCCCTAAAGTAGCTACTTAGTTCAACACTCCCCTACCTTCTCCTCACACCCACCACCCTGTGAGGTAAACTAAGTTGGGGGGTGGGGAACTGGAAAAGGACCCCGGGGTAGAGTGGGGGGTCCCTCAAGGAGCTTCCATGGCGGAATGAAGATCAGGCCGATTCTCAGAGAACCATTTTAGCCTAGGTTTAACGCTCATGGTAAGAAGGCTCCATGTTGTTAATTTTTTGGCACTTGAGGCAGTTTCACAGCTTCCGTGAAAGCCTTCAACAACATATTTTCAAAGAAAGTTGCACAGCTTCGTGCGGCATTCTCCTTCTGAGGGCCGGGGCCTCCAAAAGCTGGAAGCGACCCAGGCCTCTCTGGACCTCTGGTGCTTAAACCCTGCACCACGCTCAAGTCTCAGAGGGGGTGGAAAGAAAGGTGTAGGCCAAAGATGCCCTGCAAAATGTGGGCTGAAAAGGTAGGGGGTGAAAAGGTGTTTGTGTGTGTGTATAAAAGTAGGAGCAAAAAAGCATTTAGAGACACTCCCTCATACCTGTGAGGATCCCCCTCTGTTGTTCCCCATCTTGGAGCATAACAGGGGAGATGTGTTTTAAAAGCTGCAGCCCAAAAATGAGTTAAAACAGCTTAGAGCAGGGGTGTCGAACTCATTTGCTTTGAGGGCTAGATCTGACCTAAATGAGACCTTGTTGGGCCGGGCCAGACCACGTTGGGTTGCCAAGTCCAATTCAAGAAATATCTGGGGACTTTGGGGGTGGAGCCAAGATCAAGGCTGTGACAAGCATAACTGAACTCCAAAGGGAGTTCTGGGCATCCCATTTAAAGGGATGGCACACCTTTTCAATGCCTTCCTTCCATAGGAAATCATGAAGGATAGGGGCACCTTCTTTTGGGGCTCATAGAATCGGACCCCCTGGTCCAATCTTTTTGAAACTTGGGGGGTATTTGGGGGAGAGGCACTAGATGTTATACTGAAAATTTGGTGCCTCTATCCCAAAAAACAGCCGCCCCAGAGCCCCAGAAACCTGCGGATCAATTCTCCATGATTTTCTATGGGAATAAATCTCCATAGGGAATAACAGAGTTCCCAGCAGACATTGCCCCC
Source organism: Heteronotia binoei (assembly GCF_032191835.1). Lineage (NCBI taxonomy): Eukaryota > Metazoa > Chordata > Lepidosauria > Squamata > Gekkonidae > Heteronotia > Heteronotia binoei. The sequence goes on from NC_083225.1 coordinate 171,404,427, forward strand.
CCTCCCCCCCCGCTTTTTGATGACCCTGAAGCAGGGGGAGGGTCTCCAAACCAGGGGATCCCCTGCCCCCACCTGGGGATTGGCAACCCTAGTTGGGCCAGACCGTGTGTGTACCTAATTAAGATTAGGTAGCAGAGATATAAACGTTTTAAAGGACACTGGCAAACATAACTAATTTTTTAAACTTAAAACATACTTAAAGCATTAGCACGCTGCTCTTAAAGGTACTTTCTTTGTATTTCTCCCATAAGATCCAGGGAACTGGGCAAAGGAAGCTCTTTCCCTCCCTCCCCAGGGGACCAGGAGGGGAGGAGCCTCAACCAATGGAGAAAATCGAGGTTAAGAACATAAGAGAAGCCATGGTGGATCATCCAGTCCATAAGAGAAGCCATGGCCCATCCAGTCCAACACTCTGTCACACAGAGGCCAAAAAAAAACAAGTGCCATCAGGAGATTTTGCTCTGTACCTCCTGTGCAATTGAACAAGCCTTGCAAAGGAAGCTGTGATGCAGAAGGAAGCAAGAGAGAGGGAGAAGGAAACAGATGACACCAGTTGTTGGGGAGCCTGATAGGTGCCCTCCGAGGGCCTGATTCGGCTCCTGGGCTGCATGTTTGACATCCCTGGCTTAGAGGGTGGGAGAAGAGGGAGAGGGGCCCCCGTCTTCTCCCTCCTCCTCCATCATCCCACCCCCTAACCAGTGCTTCCTCAGCAGCGCCCCCTGGCGCTCTGCTCCCCCACCGCCCGCCCGCCCACCTTCCCCTCCTCTCACCTGGCGGGAGTGGGCCTTGGGCTCGGGAGGCTTGAAGAAGGAGTCGGGCAGCTTGCGGAGCCTCATGGGCAGCGTGTGGGGCACGTTGGCGCCCTTGGGGTTCATGACGGCGTTGAAAAGAGCCTCCAAGTCGGTCTCCGAGTCGCCCCGGACGTGGACGATCTGGTGCCCGGCCGGGGGAGCTCCGGAGACGGCGCTGCCGCCGGTGGCCTGTTGCTGCTGGGGCGCCGTGGCTTGAGGGGGCTGCCCCGAAGGCGGCTGCTGCTGCTGAGAGGCGGCCGACGGAGGCTGCTGCTGCGGGGGCTGCCCGGCGGGGTCCATGGCTGGCTGGCTGGCCAGCCTCCCTGCTTCAGCCGCTTCTCTTTAAGCAACAGCTTCGGGCTCTCCGTCCCGCATGCCCCGCACCCACGACGGCCCTCCCCGCTGGCTTTCTTTCCTCTCCCGTAGTCCCGCAACTTTTCCCCAGCCCCGCCGGATCAGGCCCCTCTGAGCGGCGGGACGCGAATAAATCAATACTGGAAAGTGATCCAACTTCGCTGGCGCACAAAACACTCCCCAAACAAAAGTTCGGAGATGCGCCCGCCCGAGCCAGCTCCGCCCAGCGCGAGCCCGCCCGCACGGAAATCGACGGGACTTAATTCAGCCCAGCCGGCGAGAAGGACCTTCCCTCCGCCCTCGCTTGCTTTGGCCGCTCGGCGCGCCCGACCGCGCTGAATTTAAAGAGAACCCGTGCGAGGTATCGACTGCGCCTGCGTTGTCAATCTCAGTTAATTTCCCACCATTAGATTTTTTTACACGCTTTTCTCTATTTTGACATATTGATGGCTTCAAACGTCCTTTCGCCTTAATTGGATCCATATAGCTGTTGATCCTGTACATTTGGTCTGTTCTTATTGTCATTGTTTATATTGCCTCAAATATGCAGGCCTTGAATTCTGCAGGAGCGCAATTCCTGAACCTTTCTGATGATTCCCCCACCTTGTCCATTGGATAGTACGTGCAGCTGTATAACAATCCCTGGATGAGCTCCACCACCTATTTTTCTACAAAACGACCCCTGCAAATATGCATATCAAGTGTTCTATGCTAATTTGCTTTCCACCTCTGTCCACAAAGCTGCTTTTCTTCCATTGCATGTTATCTAAAGAAGTGTCCTTGGCTTTTATGCCTCCCCGCCGAAGACAACCAACTTTGCCCCCACTTTTGATTTTTGCTGAGGGTTGATTCGTAGTTTTTTGCACCCGCCCACACCATTCTCCGTCTTCAAAAGGTCCAGCAACCAAGTGTTTTACGCTTTCCCCAAAAAAAGTTTTTCCAACCCTCCCACAGGAACAAGGAGGAGGGAAAGTTGGGACTATTTTCCCTCTCGCAGCCAGAAATGGGGGGAGGAAAAAAGACGGGATCCAAAATCACGCTGGGGGTGGGGAGAGGAGAAGGAAGACCGTGTTGCATGGAAGTGGATGAGACTTTGGTCCCAGAGGTTGGTGGAGGGAGCAGCAGTCCTTCCGATCATCGACATAACTTGACGCCCCCCTCCCCCCCCCCGTTGCAAATTTTGAAGCCGGGCGGCAGAACAGAGTTGAAGGCGCGTAGAGACTCCCCTCCCCGCGGGCAACCCACGCTGGCTCTAAGGTGGCCTCGCGGTGCATTTGCAGCTGGGAGGGTAGCAGAAAGAAAAGTTCTTCCTTGCTCTGTCGGGCCACTTGGTGATCATTACATCTGAGTCGTGAAATTAAAGCGCTGAGGTCTCTGGGAACTGGGGGAGAATTCCTCCACCACCCCCGACCGCCCATCAATGTTTTCACTCAGAGTCGGAGAACAAACACACACCCCGCACACACACACTGAGTTTTCCTAAAGGAAATGCGGAGGGTGCCGGGTCCTAGGGACATTCGCCCCGACAAGAATAGCGTGGGGCGGCTGACTTTTCAGTAAACATACTTATTGCCTGTGCTTTGAAAAATCCCAGAATTACTAGTTTTATAAATACATCCTATTGTCGCTTATGAAAAGGCCTTTTCTTCCCACAATTGTGCCTCCAACACTATTTCAGAAATGTTACATTTTTTAAAAAAAATTATATCTAAAAGGTATCTCATACATGAATGAAGGAAAAAGAACAAGGAATCCTTAGTCAATCCAGTAGCAGAGCAACTTTTCTATAATTACTGGTCTGAATACACATTTAAATAATAATGCTTGATAAAAAACAGTAAGCTTATAAAATACAAATAGTAAGTGTATGAAATTGACAGTCTCGTGTGTTATTGGGACAATAATGAGACTCCTATAAACCTAGATTTTAAAAAGTTCTTCCCTAATTCAACACCTTTTAAACCACTCAGTTGCAGAAGAAACTTGATCCAAAAGAATGGTACAGGACATAGACATGTCGTTTCAGATGATTGACAACCAAGAAGGCAAATGTTTGATCATGGCTGCTGCACGATGGATAACAAAGGCCATTAACACCCTAGAAGATAAAATATTGAGACTTATTAAAGCATTCTAACAGAAGAGCTTCATATTTATTCATCGGTCTGATGCAGGTTGGTTTATAAACAATTTTTATTACACTTGCGCAGGATGGTGGCCAAATACATTTTTGCTAATTATAAATGAAACTAGATCCAGGTGGGCAGCTGCGTTGGCCTGAAACAGTTAAGTCTGAGTTTGGTGGTGCCTTGTAGGTCTTAAAGGTGCCACTGAACTCAAATTTTGTTCTATAAATGAAAATGAAAGGCAAAGATGGGAAATGTTGCTAAATTTGATTAAAAAATTAAATACCTTGAGAGGTGCATAATAAAATATGTCACACCATGGTACAAGCAGGAGTCATGAGTAGAGCAACGTGAACTGGTGGCATTGGCAGACCATCTGCTTGGCAGGCATAAGGTCCCAACCTTCAATCCTCAGCATCTCCAGTTTAAAAGACCAAGCAGTAGGTGATGTGAAAGACCTACTTATCAACTCCGGTCATCTTCAGAGGCCCTGCTTCAGGTGTCCCAGCCATCTGAGGCTAGATGGGTGGTAACCTGAGGAAGGGCCTTCTTGGTTATGGTGCCAAAAACTGGAACTCCCTCTATCACTGTCTTCCATCAGTGGGTGGAATCTTTTTTGTTTCATTTGCTATATCCTCAATAACTTTTACTGCAAAGGAAATTCAAGAACAGAATGGAGAGAGAAACTTCTGAATTACAAATTATTATGAAACCTGGAACAAACACCTCCCCAGGACTGAACAGGGATATTGGGTTTTTATCTCATTACAGATGCTAAACCCAAATATAGCTGTACATCCACAGTATTCCAATGTGTTTCTCTTTTAGAATTGTTTATCAGTATAATTATTTGTATTGACATAACTCAAAATAGGGGTATTGGCTGTATATCTCATTACATATGCTTTACCCATTTTCACTATATTTCATTGTATTCCCTTTTCCTATGGCAAACTAGAATTATGTTTACATGTTAAAAAGTAAATTAGGCGGACAAGAACATCACTATCCAATGTATTTCTCTTTTAGCTGTATTGACACACTCAAACAGGGACTTTGGTTGCTTATCCCATTACATATATTGAACCCATCTCCCATTGTCATTGACAGACAATCTCACATTTTGACATACTACTGTTTTGTTGCTTTCGCATGCTCATGCTACTCAGATCAAAGGTTTGCTCAATTTGTTAATTTTACTCTTCTGTCATTGTACCATTTTACATTCTAAACCACTGCCTACCAGATAATTTTACTTCACTGTCACTGGTTTTTAAATGTGTACCATGTTGCATTCTGGGCCACTGCCTACCAGCTATGTATGGCTCTGCTCAGCTATGTATGTCTTTGCTCACTGTGCTGGATTCCTCATCTGATGAAGTGAGCTTAAGAGCACACGAAAGCTTATGTTCTAAATAAAAATTGGTTGGTCTTAAAGGTGCAACTTGACTCCTGCTTTGCCCGGTAACTGTTATTGGCCATCCTATTGGTACGTCAGTGCTTCTACGTTTTATTGAATTGTTTTATATAATATTTTAAATGTTTTAATATTTTCATGTTTGCCACCTTAGGCACCCTATTTGGGTGGAAAGGGAGCATAAACATTTCTTTAGAAAACAAATAACTAGATCTATTTAGGCAATAGTAGTCTATGGAACGCAGTAAACAGATGGACCTTTTCTAAGTTGATGCCTAATTATGAGGCTGCTAAATTGAATTGGACATCCATTCTGAGGCAAAATATTCTGTACCTGTTTGATCTATATTGTTATTAGCCTTGAGTGTTTCGGATGCAAGTATCGCCCTGTTCGCATCATTTTCTTCCCACACTTCATAATCACAATGGCTACATACTACATTCAGTGCAGTAAGCAGCGGATGGAGGTGGGGAGAGGGGAAAATTCAGTAATAGAGGAGGAAGTTGAAAGCTTTCTGTCTTGGGAAAATTTAAGACTCTCTTATCAGCAAGCAAATCAGATTTAATTAAAGTATTGCAGGAAGAATACAACTGCTGCAGTTGCAGAGGTACTTTCAATAGTAATTTCTGCAATAAAACAATAAAAACTAAGGGCTGGTCTACATAAGCAACAGAATGAGGCAGCAGAATGGACTGTGCCACTTTATGTAGCTGGGGGAGTCACATTTTTAATGCTTCCCCATGTAAAAAATCCTTTAAATTAGCACATAGAATGAAAGGTTCCAGTTTAGCTCTTCAAGTGCTGTGTTGTTTTTCCACTTACTGGGAATCGTTAAAGTAAGGGAACACAAATTAACATCCATCACTTCTCACCTGTGAAGTCCTACACCCACCCTTTCTTAATCAACTTTTCCCTTTTCCCCTTACATTGAGATTTACACTTCAGTGACTCAACCTTACTCCTGACTTCAGCCTCCCACCCCATCAGATTTCCCAATCTGATTTTCCATCACAGATCTGAAGTGAGCTGAGGCTCTCACAAGTTCACACTGAAATAAATGTAGTCTTGAAGGTGTAGACCAGCCCTAAATTGCTACCATGGTCTTCTGTTCCTCCAATCAATTGACTCTATCTTATCTCATTTGTCCTCTTCTGATGTTAATCAACCTCCCCTGCAGTCGCACTCTCCGTCCCACATTTTCTTATGAGCTACATACCATTATCTCATTAATTCTACAAATGGGTCAGTATTATTCCTCTTTCTCCAATCAATTCACGGTACTTTTTTCTATGTGGCCCTATTTGTTTAAATTTGACTATACAAAGCGTCAGAGAAAGGCTCCTTAGGTTTGGAAGAAGGCTTCAGATTTTGCTGACCACAGTGGTAAGACCTGTTTTGTCTGATTTGCTACATTTAAATGCAGCTGCAAACCAGGTCTGTGTTTTATTTGAAACTGTGGACAAGGAAATTCGGCTTTGCTTGGCAGCAGTGAGGACATCTCCGTGGCCCCCATGGCCATAATATTTCAAAACCACACAAGTTAAAGGGCAGTTATTTGTCTGCTTAGTCACAGCCATTCTTGAGAGAGGCATTTACCTCTTTGAGGTTTCCAGCTAAAGATAAAAGGCCTTGAGGACTTTATGCACATCTGAGGCCAAAAATTTGCAGATGTTTTTTCAACAGATGTGAAACAGCAGACCTTCATCATGCTTCATTGTTCATTATACAAGAAAGTTTGCAAGTCAAGAATGCATCCATTATTGCCAAATTAAGAAATTTGTAACAATCCAGAAAACTAAATTAATCAAATTAAATCAAACCATCCAGAAAACTAAACTAGAAATCAGAGTGGATAAAATGGCTACAGTAAGTTGCATCAGCATCACATTTATATACTTGGATCCATGTAGTCTATCTTGGTTTTTTAAAAGCTGCCAAGATGAGAGGAGGGAAGGGAGAGACTGTGTGTGCCTGTGTGTTTAAAATAAACCTAATGGCTAAAACCTATTTGGGGAACAAAACCTATAGCTAGCAAATCAGAAGAGGAATTCAAGTTAAATTTTTTAAAATTTAGACAGGGCAGATAAATAGGAAATCAGCATAATTTTTAGCTACATGCAGTGATGTGGAGTTTGGAAGGAGGTGGTTGTCAATCAAATTTATATCCTTCTCCCTATCCCCCGAAAGGGACTCAAAGTTTAAAAATATAACATGGTTAAAAATCTATCTCCATTAAAATCTATAGACCAACAAGCAGGATAGAATACGTGCAGGGGTGGAATTCTAGCAGGAACTCCTTTGCATATTAGGCCATACCCCCCTGATATAGCCAATCCTCCAAGAGCTTACAAGGCTCTTTTTTGTAAGCTGTTGAAGGATTGGCTACATCAAGGGGATGTGGCTTAATATGCAAAGGAGCTAGAATTCCACCCCTGGATGTGTGAATGGTGAAGACATAGCTGAAGCTGCCTGGTGGATCACTGTCACCCTTGGGTCAGCCATAGCTCTGGCAGAGGTTGTCCTTGAAAAGGCAGCTGCTGTGAGAGCCCTCTCCAGCTCCACCCACCTCACAGGGTGTCTGTTGTGGGGGAGGAAGGTAAAGGAGATTGTGAGCCGCTCTGAGACTCTTCAGAGTGGAGGGCGGGATATAAATCCAATATCATCATCTTCTTCTTCAAAGGTCGCTCAAAAAAGTGTTGGTACTTCATGAGTCATTGGTTTCTGAAAAAGCGAGCAGTGACTCAAAAAAGCTCCTACTCTGCCACAAATTTTGTTAGTCTTTAAGTTGCTACTGGACTCTTACTCTTTTTTACTGCTATAGGCAGACTAACATGGCTACCCATCTTGATCTGTCTACTTATGATTGCACCATAAGGTTGTTTCAAGGACAGCATAATGATTATAAAGCACTCTGCAGGTGCTTCATAGGTGACTGTGTTGAGAATAATGATTAATAATAATAAAGACTATTAATAAATAATAAAATAACGTGTCCACATTCAGTGGTATATCCAGCAGGCCGCTTCTAACTATTTTCCTTGGAAAAGCTCTATATGGAGTTCAAAATGTACTTATTTTCCCAACTAAACTGATCCTAGATAGTTACCATCTTAACCTCTAGAAATATAGCTGGGTGACTTTGTACCATTTTGCATGCTTAACCACTGCCCACCAGCTGTATGTAACTCTGCTCACTGTACAACATTCCTTCATCTGATGAAGTATGCATGCATATGAAAGCTTACATTCTGAATAAAACTTGGTTGGTCTTAAAGGTGCTACCGGACTCCAACTTTGTTCTATTGCTTCAGACCAACACGGCTAGCCACCTGGATTTAGCTGGGTAATGTAATTTATTTTAGCTGTCTCAGATGTAGTTCTCATCTGAGCTGTTTAAAGATAATAGCTAAATCTATTTACATCCTCGGCGCAGTATTTAGACTCTGTGTACACTACTTAAGAATAGTATCTGTTCCACTATTGGTTGCTTTTAACTTTTAACAGGTGTGAAGTGTTCAGGACTCAGCAGATTTAATGACGCCGATGCCAGATCGTTTTAGCTCTGGACTTTGTAGAAATGTCATTTAATCCAGTGATGATTGTAAAAGATGTGAGTTGCCTACAGTGCAATTAACTCCTCTGTCGAATGTTTACAGGGCAAGTCAGTATTATGCACCAGAGTTTAGTACTAGTATAATTATACCAGCTTTCCTAACATAGCTTACAGCCTGATCCTAAGCAAGTTCACTCAGAAGAACATTTTACTACAATTAAATGCAACTTACTCCAGAATAACCGTGCCTAGATTATCTGCCTTGGTGAAACTGCATTTGTTTACCTCTCTGTTGCCAAAAGCAGATAAAAGTCCAAACGAGCATATAAGAACATAAGAGAAGCCATGTTGGATCAGGCCAATGGCCCATCCAGTCCAACACTCTGTGTCACACAGTGGCCAAAAAATTATATACACACACACATATATATACACACACTGTGGCTAATAATCACTGATGGACCTCTGCTCCATATTTTTATCTAACCTTCTTTTGAAGCTGTCTATGCTTGTAGCCGCCACCACCTCCTGTGGCAGTGAATTCCACATGTTAATCACTCTTTGGGTGAAGAAGTACTTCCTTTTATCCATTTTAACCTGACTGCTCAGCAATTTCATCGAATGCCCACGAGTTCTTGTATTGTGAGAAAGGGAGAAAAGTACTTCTTTCTCTACTTTCTCCATCCCATGCATAATCTTGTAAAGCTCTATCATCTTTGATGGCATTCAATAGCACTTTCAGCTCCTTTCTCCTTCAGTGGGGGGAAGTCATCCAGAAATGGTTAGGTCACGCCTCTGCTCGCTCGATAGGGCTATGTTGTGGATGACTTGGCCTCCACTGAAGAGAAGGATCCTTCAGGGAAGAGCCAATGCTCCGTTCTTTATTTTGAAATCTCATATCAGCGAAATCTTTCAGCCTCAAGTTATTGTGACAACTGTGAACAACCACACCTATCACTGAGTTATATTCCAGCTGATTTACCATTGGGTGAAGTCCAGGAACTTTAGTTATTCATGGGCCAGGGCTGGCTGGTAGAAAATCCTTGGCTTTCTTAAAACTGAGGAAATATTGCCATTACTTATAATGAATCGGGCTGTCAATCCAAAAGCCAATGAGATTTCACACTCTCCTAATGAGGCTGTTTTTACAAAGTCTTGGAAATGGGCTGTAGAGCAGGTCTGTGCAAATACAAACTCGATATTCCTGCATGGGGAAGCGCTCATCTGACATGCATCCTAAGACCTGAGATGAACTGTTGGGAACAGCTGGAGTTCAGACAAGATGTTTCATGTACCAAAGGTCACAGGTTCAATCCACGGTAGCTCAGGTTGCTTTTTTTTAAAAGTGGGTAGGACAAGCACCCATGTCTTTGGATAGTTGTCAGCTGAAATTGAAAATTATTGGACTAGGTAGACCAGGGATCTGACTTGGTATTATTAGGGTTCCCGTTTACCCACTTATGGTATGAGACCTCCAGCCAATTTCACCCCTTGCCAGCTGATTGCTCAGCTGATCAGTGGGCAGAAGCTAGGACCAAAGGGAGGGCCACGATCATCCTGGGGAGAAAAATTCTAAAAAGAAAAATAAGGCCTCATCTAAGGATTCATCACGAATGCTATGGTCAAGATTTCCAGAAAGTAGTCCTTATTTTTCTTTTTAAAAACTTTTTTCTCCTGAGACACTGGCCCCAAACCACTATCCATCCATGCTGTAATATGCAGGGCTTTTTTTTTTTTTTAAAGAAAAAGCCCAGCAGATACTTGTTTGCATATTAGGTCACACCCCTGATGTCTCTGTTGTTTTGCACTGGTTTTTTTCCCCTAGAAAAAGCCCAACAGAAACTCATTTGCATGTTGACCACACCCCCTGACACAAAGCCTGTCGGAACTCTGTTCCTGTTCAGAAAAAGCCCTGATAATATGGAACATGGAATGTTTGACCCAAATGAATTATTGGATTATGCGGAGTGGAGATACCATAGCTCACAAGGGCCACAGAAGAGTAGAGATTCAACCATAGAAAGGATCTCAGCGTAGGGCAGGTAAAAAGACTTCTCAGAGATCTTGGAGAGTGGCTGCTAGACAGTGCATAGTACTGAAAGTGAAGCCCTAGGTAGTCTAAGCCCATTAACTTCAAAGGACTAGGAAGGCCACTCAGAATTGCATTGTGGGTAACTATATGTTCCTTAGATCATCCGTAACAAACATCTGTGAGGATCTGGTTAGTTGTCAACACAGTGAATCATCAAGTTAGTAGGCAGACTGCGCTGCCATTCGTTAAACTGGTCACAGTGGAAAAGGGTTAGATTCTCAACTGCTAAAATGAATATGACAGCTTTTCTTTGACTTGTATTTGTGACTACTATTGAGACTGGAACTTTAGGGTTACCCTACACTGGTTCAAATAATGCAGGAAAAGCAAATATGCAAAAACAACACATTGCAGAAAATAAAGTTGCATAGAAATCATAGAATAATAGAGTTTGAAGGTACCTCCAGGGTCATCTAGTCCAGCCTCCTGCACAATGCAGGAAATTCACAAATACCTCCCTCCCAAATTCACAGGATCCGCATCTCTGTCAAATGACCATTTAGCCTCTGTTTAGACACCTCCAAGGAAGGAGAGCCCATCACCTCCCGAGGAAATCTGTTCCTCTGAGGAACCGCTCTAACTAAAATATCATTGCTTCTTTCAGTGGATTTTCTGATCTGTTGCAAGACTACCCAATTAGATCCATGTAAGGACTCTGGAAGGTGCTCATGTGAGTAGAACATGCTATGTCAGAATTCACCACACTAATTAACAGAGGGTGTAGTCCTATATGCCCTTACCTGGTGGGAGTAAATCCTATGGAATTCAGACTTACATCCAGGTAAACCAGTATCAGATCCAGCTGTCAAGTCAAAATGGTGGTCAAATACACAACACTACTAGGTTAAAGTGCCTTACAGGCACTCCTATGGAGAGTCAGTTTAATGTAGTGGTTAAGTGTATGGACTCTTATCTGGGAGAACCGGGTTTGATTCCCCACTCCTCCGCTTGCACCTGCTGGAATGGCCTTGGGTTAGCCATAGCTCTGGCAGAGGTTGTCCTTGAAAGGACAGCTGTTGTGAGAGCCCTCTCAGCCCCACCCACCTCACAGGGTGTCTGTTGTGGGGGGAGAAGACATGGGAGATTGTAAGCCTCTCTGAGACTCTGATTCAGAGAGAAGGGCAAGGTATAAATCTGCAGTGCTTCTTCTTGTCTAAGCCCACTGAAATCAATGGACATAAATTGGCGTAATTCTTAGATATCAACCCTAAGCAGGCCCACTCAGAACCCTAGTTGCTCAATAGGACTTGGTGGTGGCGGAGGAAAGTACCATCAAGTCACAGTTGGCTTATGGCGACCCCACAGGGTTTTCAAGGCAAGAGACATTCAGAGGTGGTTTCCCATTGCCTGCCTTCATATCACAACCCTGGTTTTCCTTGGAGGTCTCATATCCAAATACTGGACAAGGCCAACCCTTAGCTTCTGAGATCTGATAAGATCAGGCTAGCCTGGGATATCCATGTCAGGACCAATAGGATTTATACCCTGGTAATTGTCCTTAGGACTGCACTGTTTGTATCTTAGCCTGCATTCAGATAATCATGGAAAAACCAGGGTGTGCTCATGATGGGCAAAAGAACTGCTTATTGCTGGGCTTCAGCACTTTCTCTCTTCTCCCCTTGCTCAGCACACAAATATTTGGTCTAACTCCAATATGTCACAATGGCTGAATGCAAGTGCCTTAGCAAACCAGGATTAAGGACACTTAAACAGGTCTCAATTTTATTAACAGCGCAATTTTAAGCAGAGCTACTTCAGTCAAAGCCCACTGAAATGAAGGTACTTGGAATGGGAAAGAGACAAACTACACTTGCCTTGGATATCACAAAAAAAAGGAAAGGAAAGAACAAGAATTAAGTCGCAACTTAAAGACTAACTAAATTTGCGGCAGGGTCCATCTCCATCTTGGTATACCATGTGACAGAGGGAAGGAGAGAGGGAGTGGTGAGTACAAAAATAAACCACCTTTGTTCCTGGCAAAACCAAATTATGGTTTGTTTGTGAACTCTGAGAAACCTTGGCAACTATGCCTTCAAGCAGGCATCCTAACAGCATTCCCATTGATTAAATATTGTTTTAAAATGTAAAGGAGATGAGAGGGGGGAAATAATTGATCAGCCACACACAAAAACCACCTATGATGCAAAAATAACTTCACAGAAAATATTAAAGATCCAGCCAAAGTCTTGTAAGTACATGTGATTTAAAATGCTTTACCTTAAAACATATGTGCTTATTGAAAGTCTCTATGAATGCTCTTTCTTTTACTTTAAAATGATACCTGACAATATTTTTTAATTATATGCTTAGTCAATGCTTTTGCTCCAATGAGATACTTACGTAGGCAGAAACTTTAAAAACAGTAGATATTATATTAATTTCTTTAGTTTCAGGATCCTTTTGAACACTGAAATACAGAAATCAAAAAGCAGTGTTTAATGCAAACACCTAAACTAGTTAAAATTTTATAGTATGAGATAGGTATCCAAGGGCTTAAGGAAGACTCGCTAAGTGATTGAGGAGGCTGATAGCTTAAGATATGAAAGAATGCAAAATCTAGACCTTAAAGGGAAATAAGAATAGCTAATATGGATACATAGTTCAGCATCAGGGAACGGAGAAGAAAATGCCTTTTTAGAAAGGGAACTAAACCAAGCAATCCCTAACCTATTTAAGTGCAGTTTTGCTAATATTTGCATGCACACACAATTCTTAACAAATCAGAAATCGCATGTATTTCTGAAAATCAGATTCATAACAGGACAAGTTTACCTCACTAGATCTTTATATAAAGCCTTTGTTGTTTCTAAGTATGGGCCAACATCCTCTTCATACTGACAAAGAGCACCTCCAATGCAAAGATGCTTAAAAAGGCAGAAGAGAAACTCCTCACGATCCAGTTGGCCAAATAAATCATAGTGATCTGAATCTTCCAAAAGAAGTACCTTTTATGAGACAGAGAAAAAGATAAAATGGAAAATGCATAAAATAGTTCAGTACTTACATTGAATATAAAAACTGATTAAGTCCCATTTTTACATTAATATATACGATGCATCTGATAATCAATTTGTAATCAGTTATCTCTTCATCGAGAAATATCTTTTATACAGTCACTTGGTTCTAATAAATATGGGCCACCAGACGTGTGAAAGTACCCAACCCGGAACCCTTTGGTGAATTAATGAGATTAATTTGGCATCAGTTTCCACCGTTAAATCAAAGGGATGAGATGCTGGAACTCTCAAGAGGAAAATGAAGGAGAAACACACAGGTGCCCTTCATGAACTTTTACACATTTATTTTTGTTTCCACAAAGAGGTTCCAGAACTCCATTCCACCATGGTCCCCCAGAAGAAAAGCCCTGTACTGGCAAGGAAATGACACAGGCTGGAATCACCATTGAAAGAAGAAACTGACAGAAGAGGGCAAGCCCAGACTTAAGCATATGGCTTAGATTTTGTTCTTCAGGAAGACAGCTGTCTGACAATGTGGAGACTAGGTTCATCTTAACTGCTGAACTATGCTGCTGGTGCGGGATACGCACATGAGACTATGAGTACCACAGAGTGGCTGCATCCTAAGGACACTTTCCAGGGAGCAGGTCTCACTGGGGATAGTTGTTAAGAAACTCCCACAAAAATTATTCTACAATACTTGTACATACAAAAATTATTCTACAATACAACACATATTTATTTATTTTGAAATATTTATTTTGAAAAAAATATTTATTTTGAAAATAAAGGGCAATGGAAGCATACAAAAAGAAGAGTTGTACAGTGTGTTGCTGCACAAGTTTAACAAAGAACATGAATTGTGGTACTTATTTGAAATGAAATCATATGTGCTCAGGAGCTTTTATAGCTTTAAAACAAAACTGACTCAAGATTTTTATCTTCAAAATGGGCATGAGCAAAGAGTTATTTTATCTGTTGAAAACCCACAATTCTATTCAGCCTCACAAGATTCTCCAAGCAACATACAGTATGTTACATACTAGAATACAGATCATGGTTTGGATCCTGTTTAGTTAACGGTGGTGCTTGCCCCCAGCGCAAACAGCTTCCTCCTGATCCAGTAGGACCTTCTGCTGATCAATCAGATGCTACTTTAAAAATAAAGTTCACACAAGGCTGGTTGCTTTTAAAAAGAAACAGAAGTCCCTTATTCTAAAGGAATTCCATATTGGATAGAAAATATAGACAGATTCTAACTTTCTATCAAAGCTAGGATCTTGGCTGCCAGGCTTCCTTCTATGGCAGGAAGCCCCCCCCACACCAGCAGCCATCCTTGCCCACCACCACTCCAGGAGGAAAAAAGTCAGCATCCTGTATGCTTTGCTAAGTTTTACCCTAGAGTTTCCAGAGATTCCTAGAGATACCCTATATCACTTCCAAGTTCTCCCCAGAAATGCCACAGCAATACACAGGACATCACAGCCACAAGTTCCTGCCTCCAAGCCTACCACTGGTAATCAGGCACAGCCTAGCAACCAATGCTTGCTCTAAGCTGCGGAGTCCTGTGAGTAAAAATTCTACTTCATGAGCTACTGGCATTAAAGCTGTGAACTAGCGATTTGGCTATCTCATAAATTCGTTTACTCTGGGGGCTTCCTTCCTGAGCTAAGACAAAAATGTGTGAGCCAGAGGCTAAAAAAATTATGAGCTAGTTCACACTAACTCAGCTTAGAGGGAACAAGATACCTATTTCTCAAATGTGGGCAGATCTACAGATACCTAAATCTGAGAAAAAGGATTTTTTCCTCCAAACCTGAAGTTGGCATAAAAATATAAAAGCATCAAAAAACACGTTTGGGGATGAGAATTAACAAAACAAAAATGTTCTCTTGTGCTCACAGAGCGCTTACCAGAAGGGGGCCCTGCAGCTGGTGCCATGGCCCCAGGGAGCTCTTTCACTAATGCAGTAGCTCTGGAGGGCCCTGCCATCTGCCAGGGGCCCTGCTCCTGACACTGCATCTCTGGAGGGCCTTGCTGGCTGCCAGGGGCTCTGACACCTCTGCTGTGGGGGAGGGAGGGGAGGTGGTTGGGATACTACTGCTGTTGGGGAGGGAGGTAAGGGTGCAGTGACTAAAGATGCATGTGAGTGTGGGCATGGAGGTTCCTTCTCATTCCCATCCTGGTTCAGTTGCCCTTTTAAAACTTTCTCGTGGTCAGACTTCAGGAAGAAGCAGCAGTGGAGGTGAGGATGGAGGAGGCTTTTTTGCTTCCCCTCCAGCTCTCATGCTGCTGCTCACAGCAGTCTGACTGCTTAGAAGCTGGGAGAAAGTTTTTAAAAGACAGTTGAGTCAGCAGCAAGGGGGTGGGGGGTGAGAAGGAGCCAGCCTCTTCATGCCTCGTAGTTGCTGACCCAGCTCTCTTTTTAAAACTCTACCCTCCTGGTTTTTAATCAGCCAGACTCCAGCTACAGTTGAAGAGGTGAGGGAAGGCTGGGGCAGGGAGAAAGCGAGATGGGGGAATATCAAGGGAGGGGGAGGAGAACAGTCAGAGAAGGGGTAGGAAGAGAAATACAGGGGAGATTGATGGAGAAGGGGAGAAAAAAAGAGAGGTGGGTAAGATTCTCAGAGAATGGAAGGGAGAGAAAGGGAATAAGCTTGTCAGGGGAGGGGAGAGAGAGAAAGAGAGGGTGGAGAGCAAAGGGAGCAAAGTTTCTTGCAAGTCTCCACTTGTAGGATATTAATTGTGGATGAAATTAGTCACATTTTAACAATAAATATATCCTTGAAAGTAGATTGTAAATGTCTACAAGTATACCCAGGAATTATCATTATCCATGACCATACATAAAGATCTTCAGATTAAAACATCATCTTTAAAAGCATTTCCTCTATTCCAAACAGTTCACATTTTTTTTCCAGTTCTTTTCAAAATTTCATTTTTTCCCCTTTGATGGAAAGTCATCGGGGCGGGGGGGGGGGGGGAGGAGAATGAAAAAATACTTTTTTTCCCCTTCCTGACTTTTTCCTGGGTTTTTGAATATCAGACTTCCACATCTCTAGAAACAGGCCTCTTCCACCAAAAGGAGGCTCTTTGGTCCAGCAGAAAGCTCCTTGCAGTGACGGATGGCTCTGCTGTTAGCAGACTGAAGCTTTGGATCCACCCTAAAGGCACTCTATAAATTTCATCTTTTGAAAAGGAAACCCAAATGTTACTGATCTTAGGTTGATTCAGCCAGCCTTTACACTGCTGAAAAAGGGAGGAGGGTTCCCTTTTGACTATCCCAAAAGGCTATTCTGGGGATCACAGAATCTGTGTGGACAAAAGCCATATTGGACAAGGTCTTTAGAGGAGAATTGGGCGAGACCCGAGCAAACAAACTAGCTGGATTTAATCCTTTGTTTGTGGAAAGAAGATACAAACATAATCTGATTGTAAAAACCCTGAAGCTGGTTGCAAAGCGGCCTTTTACTGGTGAACTTCAATATATCTGTGTTTTGATTTACATCCCTCTTTTTCAAAGCTGACATTTCCTTCTAAGAAACACTAGTGGAAAATGTAGATGGATAATGAAAATCACTGGGCAATGCTAAACAATGTGTGGACACTGGCAGAAAATTAAGGTAAGTTTCACCCTGTACTGACCTTTCTTAGCTCATCAGCAATTAGAATCTCATCACAGTATTCATCAAAACACTTGACAATATACCCATTTTCTCGAACAACCCCTTCACAGTACAACCGGTCAAAAAATGACATGGAGACTTTGGTACATGGAATATTCTTCACTTCAACTTTCTTCACACTGGTATCTGAAAGGTAAGGTAGAAAGGAAGCTGATGGGATAAGAGAAGTAATTTTGACTTGCAGTCACAAGGTTATATTTTTACAGATGTGCAGCATGGGTGAATACAGAAGATAACACATTTATAAATAGGAATACTTATATTGAATACTACTATTGAAAATTCAGATTCAAATTCCAACCAAATCACAAGGCAGAATCAAATATTATGGAGAACACAGGGGCTGCAATTGAAAACAGTTTCCCTTACCTCAAAGGAAACTAGGCATAATAAACGTCTAGTTCAACAGCCTCGGACCTCTAAATCTCTAGGTGATTGCCTAGATAAGCTCAGACCAGGGTATCTTAAGTATTGCTTGTTTTTATATGAACATAGCTTAAGGACTGCATCAGAGGCCTTCGAAGGCATCTCTCTGCATTGAGACCTTTTCTTGGGTGGCAGCTTTATGGAATTACCTCCCTAGTCCAATTTGCCTGGCACCTATTTTATCACCTTTTACTTAACAGGTAAAGCCTGTCCTGTTTATCTGTGCTTTGAAGGACAACTTATGCTATAAATTATTACTGCTTTATTGCTAAATCTATTGCTTTAATTCAGTTATGTATTTATGCAACTTTCTCTTCTCCCACTGCCAACTCTCTATACTGTTCTTTGCCCACAGAAACAAAACAGTGGGAGGAAGCTCAGCAGAGAGGCAGCAGGGGGGAAGAGACAGGGATGTCTGGCTCTCCAAATTTCACACTGCTCATGGTGATCTGAATATATCCCAGTTTGCATTTTGCTGCCTCTAGCAATGGCAGTCAATTATGTGAAGCAAGGTTAAAGTAACACCATGTGTTGTTTGATTTATCTATTTACTTACATTATATACAGTCCACCTTTCTTACTGGGACTCAAGAAAGGATGATGTGAAGACACAGGGAAGTGCAACTGGAAATGACTGGGGGAGGAGAAAGACATAATGTGAGCCTGCCATTTTCAGTGGCATCCTTGTGCTCTTCATAGTGTGTAATTCCACTCATTGGGTAATCTTGGATAAGTCAGTACACCATTCAGCCTTATCAAAGGCATAAGTTAACGCTACTGTGAGCTCCAAAAAGGAAGGCTAGGCTATAATGGGGGACAAAAGATGAGAAGAAAACAGTAGTTTGGATCTTGCCTAGAATTTCCACAGCCATGATAGGGAGGATGGACAATTTTTGCCAGAAGCTTCCTGCCCCCTCCCCGGGTGTCAGTACACCCTCGAGAAAAGAAAGGGAGACACAGTGGAAGTCCACAATGGGACAGGGAATTCAGCACAAATCTCCGTCCCCTCTTTCATGAACAAAAATGCTATGCTACCAGGGGGAAATGCATGGCAGAATACATGCAGCTAACTTTTAAAAATCTTCTAAACCAGGGGTCTCCAACCCCCAGGCCACGGATCAGTACTGGTCCGTGGCCTGTTAGCAACCAAGCCGCGAAGTGAGGCAGAGATCTTCACCTACTTCTCATTTAAAGACCCCCATGGGGGGGGGCAAGGATGGGGTGTGGGTGTGGGGGGAGCCTGAGGCAGCAAAAACCCCAGCACTCCCACCCCCACTGGGCCGTGAAAAAATTGTCTTCCACAAAACCGGTCCCTGGTGCCAAAAAGGTTGGGGGCCACTGTTCTACACTACTTTGAGGACTTTATGGTCACACCGTGGAAAATAAATAACCTGTAATAAATAAATGAACAAACAAGGAAAACTTTCTCCAGTAGAACACGGCACTTGATCCTGAAAGATTCTACAAACCCTAATAAACAAGAAATACATTATTTTGTTGACATACCAATAATAAAGAGTTATTTGATAAACAGCCAGAACAGAATACTTTTTTCAGTAGTACCTAGCTAGAAGTCAATGATTAAAAGAAAACAATATAAAAGATGCTAAGCAAAAGGCTTCATATGGAGCGAAACCAATCACCCACACAGCTAATGACAAAATGTGTATATATCTGAGCATGTAAGAGAGTAATAAGCTGATTGCAGATACAGTGGGTAAAGCTGACTTTTTTTTTTACTGGCTTCTCTTCCTGTGCCAGTAATAACATTTGCTCTGCATACATATACAGATTACAGTCCCTATTGCCAGACTGTAAAATGCTTCACCTACTGATTTCTGCTGATCATGCTGCTGCTAAAGTCACAAGTGACACTTGTCAAGCGCAGGCCAGGCTCTTCATTTTTATCTAATCAGCAGCCCTGGCAATGGGGTTGGGACTCTGCTGGAGACCAGCTCTAGAGGCCCTTCAGAACAGCTTTCTAAAGATTCCAAAGATAAGTAGAGCCCTGTCAGATTGCAATGAGATAATATCTGTTCCCATTTCTCAAAGTGATCAACCAGATGCCTCTGGGAAGCCCACCAGTGAGACACGAATGCAGTATAAGTATAGATACAGATCTATGGTAAACCCTCACTTAGAATACTGTGTCCGATTCTGGTTACAAGACCTCTGAAAGGTCACTGCAGAACTGGGAAAAGTACAGAAGAAGGCAATCAAGATGATTAGGGAGTTGCAGCACCTTTCCTATAGGGACTGGATAAACATATGCAGCAGAGGTCCATCAGTGGCTACTAGCCACAGGATACTGATGGAACTGTCTGTCTGGGGCAATGATGCTCTGGTGCATGTGGGGAGGGGGGGAACAGTGGGAGAGCTTCTAATGTCCTGGCCCCACTGATGGACCTCCTGATGGCACCTGGGTTTTTTTTTTACCACTGTGTGACACAGAGTGTTGGACTGGATGGGCCAAAGCACTAGAACTCAAGGGCACCCAACAAAGCTGATGGGCAGTAGATTCAAGATGTTCAAAAGGAAATACTTCGAGTGATTAAAATGTGGAAGTTGCTGCCATAGGCTGTGGTGATGGTCGCAGGAATAAACAGCTTTAATATGGGATTAGATAGATTTCTTGAGGATAAGTCTATATCAGTAGCTACTAACCATGGTAACTGAGGGGAATCTCCACAATCAGGGGCACTAAACTTCTGAATCCCAGAGCCAGGAGGCACCATCAGGGAAAGGCCTCAGCTTCTATGCCCCATTTTTGGCCCTCCAGAGGAACTGGCTGGCCACTGCGTGAGACAGGATGCTGGACTAGCTGGACCAGTGGTCTGATCCAACAGGGCTCTTCTTATGTTGTCCCCTCTGCTCCCACAAGAAAATGGTACTCAACATTTCCTCTGGGAGATTTCTTTTAGCCATTTTGACTAATACCTGTTGATAGCCTATCCAACTCTAGCCCAAGTCATCGCTATATCCCATGGCAGTGAATTCCATAAGTTTCACACAGTGTGAAAAAGTTACTTCAGTTCTCTGTGCTCAGTCTGCTGCTCATCAACTTCACTGAGTGACCTCAAGTTCTGGTATTAAGAGAAAAGGAGAACAGGTTCAGGCTTTTTTTGTAGCAGGAACTCCTTTGAATATTAGACCACACTCCCCTGATGTAGCCAATCCTCCAAAAGCTTCCAGGGCTCTTAGTACAGGGCCTACTGTAAGCTCCAAGAGGTTTGGCTACATCAGGGGTGTGTGGCCTAATATGCAAAGGAGTTCCTGCTACAAAAAAAGCCCTGAGTCTATCTATTCACTCTAATACCTCCAATGTGTGTACCCCCTCATTTTTCTTTTTAAAAGATTATTAAACGGTAGACATGAATGAGGTTAACAAAAGTATACATTTTCCACATTCAAGTATTTCAGTAGGAAAAATCCCATGCATAGTTATAGAATGGGGGAGACTTGTCTTAACAGTAGTATGTGTAAAAAGGATCTAGGGGTCTTAGTGGATCATACGCTGAACGTGAGTCAACAGTGTGACGTGGTGGCTAAAAAGGCAAATGCAATTTTGGGCTGTATCAACAGAAGTATAGTGTCCAGATCACTTTGCTCTGCTCTGGTAAGGCTCACCTGGATATTGTGTTCAGTTTTGGGCACATTTTAAGAAGGATATAGACAAGCTGGAACGGGTCCAGAGGAGGGCGATGAAGATGGTGAGGGGTCTGGAGACCAAGTCCTATGAGGAAAGGTTGAAGGAGCTGGGGATGTTTAGCCTGGGGAGGAGGTGGCTAAGAGGTGATATGATCACCATCTTCAAGTGATCATATAGAGGATGGGGTGGAATTGTTTTCTGTGGCCCCAGAAGGTAGGACCAGAACCAATGGGTTGAAATTAAATCAAAAGAGTTTCCGGCTCAACATTAGGAAGAACTTCCTGACCGTTAGAGCGATTCCTCAGTGGAACAGGCTTCCTCGGGAGGTGGTGGGCTCTCCTTCCTTGGAGGTTTTTAAACAGAGGCTAGATGGCCATCTGACAGCGATGAAGATCCTGTGAATTTGGGGTAGGTACTTGTGGGTTTCCTGCATTGTGCATGGGGCTAGACTAGATGACCCTGGAGGTTCCTTCCAACTCTATGATTCTAAGTGTTTCAGAAAACTGCCTTCCAAGGAAACCAGGAGGATATATCTAAGAAATTTACAACAAACCTAACAAATAGCTTACAGGTAAATGGCAGACAGTTCCTCACCTTTAGGTAGTGGATGTTGCTAAGTGTATTATTGGGTTTAAATAATGCAGAAATCAAAGAGCAGAGGATTCATTACAAAGAGAAAAAGCAAAGCATGAAGAAAAATCACCAGAACATAATTGTTTAGAAGCTTTGGGTGGAGTGAAATGCTAGGTTAATACTACAAGCAGATTTGATTCATACCACAGCTTTTTAAAAAAGAAAACATTTTCTGAAATAATACCAAACTCTGTTGCACAAATCATTAAAATAAATCTAAGTGTCAAATACAGATGATGCATTCTGAACAACTGAGAATCCAAACATGTTAATGTCTCTTACTGCTTGGACTACTGTAATGCCCTCTACATGGGGCTGCCCTTGTCCCAAATCCAGAGGCTTCAACTAGTGCAGAATGCTGCAGCCAGGTTGTTAGTGGGGCTTCCTTCCCAGGAACACATTCAAACTGTGCTGAAAGCACTGCACTGGTTACCTATTGCTTACCGGATTTGCTTCAAGGTGCTGGTTATTACCTTTAAAGCCCTATATGGCCAGGGACCTGCATACCTTAGGGACCACCTTTCCCCACATGTGGCCCAGAGAGCACTTTGGTCAGGGTCACAAAACCTGATCTCAATCCCCAGCATCAAAGAGGCCAGGTTCAAGACAACCAGAGTCAGGGCATTCTCTGTTGCAGCTCCTGCCTGGTGGAATGAGCTGCCATAGGAGGTTAGGGCCCTGCAAGAGCTTTCACAGTTCCACAGGGCCTGCAAAACGGAGCTCTTCCACCAGGCATTTTTGAATTAAAATCAACAGCAATAGAAAGGCAGAAACTAATCCATTCGACCCACCTCGACCATCATATTGTGACTGGGGATCTTTTATTTTTTTTTATAGGACATCCAGAAAAAATACTTGAATAATAAAATCTAAACATCGATGGAATTGGTAGTATCCACCATCTTTAATATATTTTTAATACATCAATATATCTGATCTAATAGCATCTACCATTGTTTTATCTAATTGTTTTATATGTTTTATTTATGATGTATTTGTATTTTTATCTTTCGTCTAATAATATTGGTCTTGTGATCTCTTAATGTGAGCCACTCTGAGCTTGCTTCGGCGGGGAGGGCGGGATTAAAGTCGAATAAATAAATAAATAATAAACTTAACAGTGATGTTTTGCATTTTGCAGTTATTGAGAAGATATAAATATGAATCATACTGCTATTACAAACTGGGAGCGGCTGCAGAAGAAAAAATGATCGCCTCAAAAGAAGAAAAGAAGTTTCTCCCAAATATTTGCTACTTACTTAACATAGTCCATTGTCCAGAGGCTGAAAGCATTTTTAAATTGCTGTTAACATCTGGGTGATTAAAGAAGTCCTAGAAGTGCAAAACAAATCACAATTAATTGATTGAACAGACAGTTACTAAATGAAGTTTTATAGATGTGTCAGAAAGCTCATGAGCCCTTTCGCCCTCCAAAACTCTAAAATTCAGAACTGCTTCCCATATTAAGATTTTTGTTATGTCCAGGCTGAAGTTTCCTAGGGATTCTGCATACCTAAAGACAACAGAGGACTAGGATCGCAGCAGCCACAGTCTGGTTGGACGAGCTGCACTGGACTACCTATAGGGGGCTTGAGGGTCAATTTGAATTCACCTATGGGTTGGGAGCAGGGCGAAGCCTAACAATATATAACCAGGCCATAGTCTGGGGTTTGCAAGCTTGTACTAGTTGCTGAAATCACTAGTAAAGTTGCTGATCACTATTCCTGGAGCCCTCGTTCTTACTGTCGAACCCAGTATTTAACATTTTCATTCATGGAGTTACCCTTGCAAGGCATTCTAACAATAGAGAGTGTAAACTGAGAAGAATTTATGTTCATTTCTAGTCATAAACCAGAAAGCTCTACAAAGCTGCTCCTCAGCAAACCCAGGCCTGACTTGGAAGTACAGTGGGATATAAATCTTCCCGTGTTACAATTTTCCACCATGGGAATGACTAACAGAACCAGGTCTGTGAACGAAACTTATCCAACTGTCATGTGGTGGTAGAAAGTGCCATCAAGTCGTAGCCAACTTATTTTGACCATGTAGGGTTTTCAAGGCAACAGAACTGCAAAGGTGGTTTGCCATTGCCTGCCTCTGCTAAGCAACCCTGTACTCTTTGTTGCTCTCCCATCCAAGAACTAACAGAGGCTGACCTTGTTTAGCTTATGAGGTTGAACAATATGACATCAAGCTCGCCTTGACCATCCTGGTCAGAGGAAACACAATTGTCATATTAGTAAATAAATACATTTGGATAACTACCATAAGAAAATCTTCCTGTTGATAGCTTTTGAAATTCTGATCAAAGCTGAATGCCTGTGCTGTGATTCTGCCATCCATGGACCTGTACAGAACAAATGCAGTAATGGGGTTGGTCTATACATGCCACAGAATTATGTGATGGAATTCACTATATCACTTTCAGAATACAGGTGGGGAAACCATATTTTTTTCTAGTGCTTCCCTGCATAAACATATGTATAAAATAAAAACGAACAGAAAACAGCAGATTTGGGTTAAAAATGTTTCTTCTTATGAAAGAATATTAAACAATGGCATTCCCCCGCTGGCAGACTTGTCATATTATTCATTCTACTATTGTATACTGTTAACTGCGTTCACCAAGACTCTATGCTAAAAGCCAATCAAACTAAGGTGACCAACAATCTGGAGAAAAAAATGTTCTGCACTCTTAACAGAAGCTTAATGGGGAATTATTTACCAGGTGATATTATTTACCTCCATCCCATGACAAACTTCACCTGGCCATTAATACACATAAATCCTCCATTAAAACGACAGGACTTTTTTTCTTCCAGGTCATTTAGGAATCCTAATTCAACAGGGTTCTCAACATTGCCCTAGCAAATGCTGAGAGATTTGGGGAATGATACCTGGGAAGAGTGGAGGTTAGGGAGGATGTGATCTCCCTTCCAAATGATGCTCTGTGCTGCCTCTCGTAGTCTCTATGGTAAGGATCATAGGGGAAATTCCTAGAGCATTACTCCATGAAGGCCATTTTTCCCTCCCACTTTTCAATTCTTCAGGAGTGGGAAGTTGGGATTGAATAAATGGGAGGCCTAATTCAAACTCAGGGCCAAACCATACACATGGGTTTGGCTCATGGCAAGTCACTCACATATTTATGTACACAAAAATATATGGTGTGAATTAGGAACATACAAGTGTACATATACACAGTTCAAAAGGAAACAAAGAGATTTGTGACCCCTGTTTTGTAGACCTGTATCCCAGGAGTGGCCCACCAAAGTCACAACCTGCAGGTTCTTAAAAAACAGTACAACAGTTTCTTGTTTTGTTGCAACAAACTTGGAGAGATCTACTAGAATGGTTTATGAATTGCTTTAATTTTTTTTACTGCAGACTTAATTAGTGATTAATAGAGAGAGCCAGTTTGGTGTAGTGGTTAAGTGTGCGGACTCTTATCTGGGAGAACCAGGTTTGATTCCCCACTCCTCCACTTGCACCTGCTAGCATGGCCTTGGGTCAGCCATAGCTCGGGCAGAGGTTGTCCTTGAAAGGACAGCTGCTGTGAGAGCCCTCTCAGCCCCACCCACCTCACAGAATGTCTGTTGTGAGGGAGGGAGGAAGGTAAAGGAGATTGTGAGCTGCTCTGAGACTCTTCGGAGTGGAGGGCAGGATATAAATCCAATATCTTCTTCTTCTTCTGATTCAAATTCTATTTTGATCTTTTTAATATTTTGTATCTCATTGTAAACTTAGAGCTGCTTGAGAAGTCAGAGGAGAAATTCATTAAAGTGCCCCACATCTGATTTTTCAGGATTAAGGCCTTTGTAACTTGTGAAGCCTGGGTAGGCAGGTAGTTGAACTGGAAAGGCTGAGAGGACAGAATTCAAAACTCATCTTTACAAAGGCTGGGATCTGAACAAGCAGGTAGGGTGTGCCACTCACACACTGACAGCGTCTTAAGTTTCTCCAGTTCATCAGCAGACTCTTGTACCACCTAATCTCCACCTGAAATCAATAGGCCCTCTGGAGTGACACCTCATGAGGCACAAGGAAGGAAATGTCATCTTTCCATGGTGACGGAGCAGAAGCACTTCCTGTAATCTTAAAAACTCTTACCAGGTAGTAAGCCCCATGGAATAAAATAAGATTGACTTCTGAGTAAACAAGCACTCTAGCACCAGGAAAGCGTTGGTATTGATTGATGATGCAACTATAAGGATGTAAGTAGATCCTGCAGGATCAGCCCACTGGTTCATCTAGTTCAGCACACTTTTCCACACAGCAGTGGACAACCAGTTGCCCTGGAAGGCTGTCCAAACAGGGCATAGAGGCCAAAGCCCTCCCCTGCTGCTGCCTCCCAACACTGATAGTCAGCTACGGACAGAGGCTCCCTTCAGTCAATATGACTCGCAGCCATTGATAGACCTCTCTCTTCCATTAATCTGTCTAGCCCCTCTTTAAAGTCACCCATGCTCACAGCTATCACTACCTCCACTGGAAATGAATTTCTCAGTTTAATTACTTATGGAGTAAACAACTATTTTTTTTCTGTCCCAAACCTTTTCCAATGATTTCACTGAGTGCCCCCAAGCTTTATTATGGGAGAGAGAAAACCTGTCTTGAGCCTGAATGGGGAGGGTAGGCTAGAAATTGAAAATAAAATAAAGGTTCCATTTTCTCCATCTTGAACATAATTTTATAAACATCTACCAAAAGGGTCCCCAATCTTTTTGAGTCTATGGGCACCTTTCTGATACAGGATGGAGGGCGCAATCACAAAACAGCTGCAACAGTAGGTGGAGCTTATCACAAAATGGCTGCTGCAGGAGGCAGGGCCAACCAGAAAAAGGTTATGTATCACTCTAATAGTAACTCTTCAACATTTCAGGCAGAAGCTCTAACAGGATGCCTTTTAATCTGCACAGCCAATCAGAAGCCCTGCTAGGCAAAACCCTCAGCAAGCCCTGTCCACTTTCTAAAATCACTTAGTGGGCACAAAAAAAAAAAGTTGGCAGGCCCATGGAGACCCCTACTCTACCATATCTCTCATTAGTTGTCTTTTTCCCCTGACTGAAAAATCTAAGACTCTCCAGCCCGGGGATGGCCAAATTTGCTTAACATAAGTACAGGGGTGGCCAACGGTAGCTCTCCAGATGTTTTTTGCCTAAAACTCCCATTAGCCCCAGCCAGCATGGCCAATGGCTGGGGCTGATGGGAGTTGTAGGCAAAAAACATCTGGAGAGCTACTGTTGGTCACCCCTGACATAGAATAAATGTCAAATGTTTGAGAGTTGCAGGACATGAACATCAGATATTTGAGAGCAGGAAGGCAGGCAGGCAATAGATGGGGGAAGGGAGGAAGGAAGAAGTGGAAAGAAAGCAAAGTTAACTTTAAATGCATTCTGCAACCCAATGGCTGGCTTGGATAAATTATTTAGAGCCAAATGCCTTCTCCAAGCCGGCTAATGGGGCAATAGGGGCTTGGAGAGCCACACAATATGTGTGAAAGAGCCACATGTAGCTTCTGAGCCACAGTTTGGCCACTCGTTCCAGCCTTTTCTCAAAGAAAAGGTGCTCCAAAACCCCCTAATCATTTTGGTTGCACTCATTTGTACATTTCCCAGCTCAGCAATATCCTTTTTGAAATACAGTGACCAGAACTGCACACAGCATTCTAAATGAGGCAACACCATAGCTTTATACATTACAATATTGCCCATTTTATTTTCAGTCCCTTTCCAAATAATTCCTACCATGAAGTTTGCCTTTTTTCACCGCTGCTGCGCACTGAGCCAACCTTTTCATTCAATTTTCCGCTACAACCTCAAGACCTCTTTTGAACCTTAACGGCTTTCTCCTCTGTTCCACTGCCTCTTCAAGAAATGGATGTATCCATTTAGGGTTACCATATTTTGAAAAGCGAAAAAGAGGACATATTTCCTGACTACTTCAAACAAGTGATCATTATGACAAATCTCTTTTTAAATACCTCTATACTATTTAACCTGCAATACTATACTACTTAACCTGCCTTCGACAACATATAACTTGCAATAATTGCTACTAGCTAGGAATATCCATAACTTTCCAACCCAAAAAGGACATTTTCATCAGTTTTTTTTTAAAGAGCCCAAAAAGAGGACAGACACACAGAAGAGGCAACCATTTCATATCACAACAAATATGCAGCAAAGATGGTCAAAGAACCTTTTTAAAAAATGTTTACAAAAGTGCTTTTTTAACATTAGGAATTACCTGCTGAATCATTACGGGCGCGTTTCTGACCTAAAATCTCACTACTTCAAGAAACGCAACCCATCCACTCAGCGTCCCCCTGCATTTCAGAGGCCTCTTCCCACCCCAGTCTCACAGCCCTCAAAACGGATCCTCCATTTCAGACCACGGTTTCGTCTCCCCCCATCCCCAGAGGAAACTACTCTAGCCGGCTCTCCTCCGCACCATTTGACCAGGCGGTCCCGGGTTTCCCGGCTTTCCAGGGAGGGAAAGCTTTTTTGAGGGAGGTGGTGGAAAGTGTATCGGGGCCGAAATTCGTCGTCTCCACAAGCAGACATCATCGCAACTGGAGGAGAAGACGCTCGGCTGGTCACCATGGAAACGCGCTCGCTTTCAGCCAGCGCTGTGCAGTGCCTTTGCGTTTTCTGTCCCCGAAGAACCCGCGCCGATAACTATGGTTCCGGGTTTTTTTTTCTTTACAAAAAAAAGATTGAGGTCTCATCCAACTGGCGGGAGATCATTTTCCGTCAAATCTAAGGGGAAAGGAGCGTGACTGGAAGTGGGGAATGAGCGCTTGGCGGCTATTGTTGTTATTGCTTTCTGCACATATCAGTCATAAACTCTTGCCCGGATTTAGTAAAATATCAGTCTCCAAGGATGGATGGGTAGCCGTATTAGTTTGAAGTAGCAGCAGAACAAAGTTTGAGTTAGGGTTGCGAGGTCTGTGTTGGGAAATACCTGGAGACTTTGGGGGTGGATCCAGGAGAAGGTGGGGTTAGGGGAGGAGAGGGGCTTCACTCAGCATGGTACAATGCCATAGAGTCCACCCTTTAAAACAGTCATTTTCTCCAGGGGAGCTGATCTCAGCCAGCTGGAGATCAGTTGTAAAAGCTGGAGACCTCCAGGCTCCACCTGGAGGCTAGCAACCCTAATTTTGAGTCCACTGCAGTCCACTGGCGCCTTTAAGAGCCTCAATGGTTTAATTCTGGGTATAAGCTTTCCTGTGCATGCTTACCTGATGAAGTGGGCATGCACACAAAAGCTTATACCCAGAATTAAAGGTGGGGCTTAAAGGTGCCACTGGACTCAAACTTTGTTCTGTCACAAAGGGTGTGTGCCCTTAACGCCCTCGTCTTTAACAACTGGGCTCGTCTCTCTTGTTCAAAACTTGCTCAGACTCCCAAGTTAGCATGAGGCAACAAACTTTTCCTTTCCCCCACTTGGATGTATTGTGCACATGATGATAGTAGCGTTAGGTAGCTGACACACATTTGAGTCAGCATTATTCGGTGCCTGCGCGCAGTCGCCCCTCCCGCTCGCGAAGGAAGGGAAACCTTTGCACAGGATTGACTTGTTCGGAAAGCTCTGCAAGGTGTGCCTCATGCGAACGAAATACGCAAAGTAGCAGGCGCGGATGAGCACTTTCCCCCAACCATCCTAGGCAGATAAGTTATTTCAGACTGGGCAGAATCACCTCATATGGCACTTGCATTCAGAAGCGCCATTCTTCTGCAAAAGAGGTGGGATTGGGCTGCATCAATCTCAGCACAAAGACAATTGAGAATAAACTGATCAGAGCTGGATATTAACTTTCCTTGCTTGCTCTCGTTAGGCATCTTCTTCAGTGGCACTATCACGGATGCAGTTTGTCCCTATCTAGGATTGTCAGATTCCCTTCTAGCCATTGCAGGGGGATAGGGGGCTGAAGGTGCCAGGTACAGGTTGGGAAACTCCTGAAGATTAAAGAATGGAGCCCGGAAAGAGGTACAATCCCATAGAGTCCACTGGAGTCCAATAGAGTCCAATGGAGCCTCAGTGGGGTACAATCCCATAGAGTCCACCCTCCAAAGCACCCATTGTCTCCAGGGAAACTGATCTTTGTAGTCTGGAGATGAGCTGTAATTCCAGGAGATCCTGGGGTTCCACCTGGAGACTGGCATCCCTCTGTAGACCAAGCAACATCCAAATACTGAGAGAATGAACTATGGCTGTCTTGAAAACATATCTAATAATAATGCTTGAGATTGACTGTATTCTGTGGACCAAAACTGGACAGGAAACACATGAAAAACTTTAGTATATGTTTCTGTTAAGTAGCAGTTATCCTCAGATTTACAAATAAATACTAAAAGTCTAAATTTATTTAGCCCACCCCCAAGTAATTGGTGCCATCTGTGCATACATGCCAGGAAAAGGAAAGTCGTTTCCGACTCTGGGGTGACGTTGCTTTCACAACGTTTTCACGGCAGACTTTTTACGGGGTGGTTTGCCATTGCCTTCCCCAGTCATCTACACTCCCCCCCAGCGAGCTGGGTACTCATTTTACCATCCTTGGAAGGATGGAAGGCTGAGTCAATCTCGAGTTGGCTACCTGAAAACCCAGCTTCCACTGGGGATTGAACTCAAGTTGTGAGCAGAGTTTAGGACTGCAGTACTACAGCTTTAACACTCTGCACCAGACATCTCCCCAAATACAAGTGAAAATGTACACAGAAGGGTATTGCATCACTGAAACTGCCTTTTTGTGAGTCAGGCTATTGATCTGTATTAGCTGAATCATACGTTATGGATAACAATGGTTAGTTCTGAGGTCCCCACCCTCTGTTCTAAGTAACAGTCACATATGAGTTGTGAGTTCTCTTCAGTTCTTGCACACACTGTGCCCAGTCTGGATCGTGACTTTGACACTGCAAGATAATTGGCTAGAATTCCCCTCACCCACACACCATTGTTCTGACCTGAAATGATCCCAGGGGGTGCTATTAGTTTGTCTGCTCAAGCTGCAGTGTGTCTCCAGGGTCTCAAGCAGAGGTCTTTTGCATCATTTACTACCTGCTCCCTTTAACCAGGGATGAACCTGGGACCTTCTGCATGCAAAGCAGGTACTTTGTCCTGAGCCAGGGATTGGGTGAAGAGACAGCGACTGGATGAGGAGAAAGGAGAGAAAAATGCAAAGCGAGAGAGGAGGAAGTGGGGACCAGCTGAGGAAGTAGGACTTCTCCCTTGTGAATCCTTACAGGTTCCCTGCTTGCCACTACGTGCACATACTGGGGCCATACATCCTGAAGACAAAGTTTAAGCAAATAGTAGAGCCCCCAAGATAGTCATCAGGTGCCAGAGATTCACCTGCTCAGCCTGTTGCGAAAGCTTCCAGCTCAGCTACTGAGTAAGGAAGACGACGAGGGTGTGTTCACTTCTCCAACTGGTCATTCCAGATCTTTAAGTGAGGGAAGGAAAGGAAGGGCCCATGCAGGGTGTTGGCAGGAAGAGCAACTGCATCCATACCTTTTGTCGTAAGACTTCTGAGCCTGGTTGCAAGAAGGGTGGGATAGAAATCAAATAAAT
The DNA here is from genome assembly GCF_032191835.1 of Heteronotia binoei. Taxonomy (NCBI): domain Eukaryota; kingdom Metazoa; phylum Chordata; class Lepidosauria; order Squamata; family Gekkonidae; genus Heteronotia; species Heteronotia binoei. The sequence continues at coordinate 171,435,685 of NC_083225.1, forward strand.
AAATGAATAATAAATACACTGATTCAAAGGAAGTTTATGAAGCACCCAAATGTCATCTTTGGCTTGGTCCAGCAAGTATTTTCAGTATGATGGGCTCTCTGAAGCACTGACTGTGGTTAGCTAAACTAAAACAAATGTAGAAACTCAGAAGTATCTTCTTTCAAGAGTATTTTAGCTAGGGCCAAACTAGAGAAAACACTGTTAGGGTTGCCAGCCCCAGGTTGAGAAATACCTGGAGATTTTGAGAGTGGAGCCTGAGCGGGTCAGAGTTTGAAAAGGGATGGGATTTCAATGGGGTATAATGCCATAGAATCCACCTTACACAGCAGTCATATTCTCCAGGTGAAATGATCTATATTGCCTGGAGATCAATTCTAATAGCAGGGGATCCCCAGCCACCACCTGGAGGTCGATGAACAAAAATCAACTGCCAAAAAGAGCAAAAAACCAAGTCTTTAGTAATTAAATATACAAATTTATATAGAAAGTTCTCAATTCATGCGATAAAAAACTATTTGAAAGGAAATCCCACACATATATAGTCCAAAAATAATCCATTCTCATAGGTCAATTCCTGAAGAAATTCACAACTCCAAAGGGATAAAAGAACCTCCTTCTTTCTCACAACACATGAGGATTCCAACCAATGACGTCGGCTTCTAAGGTAAAGATCACCTCACGTGATCGCTAGCTTGAACCATGTTCCACTACAGATAGCTTTTTCGAAAGCCGGATGATAACGCATCATTCTGTCACACTTTTATCAACGCCCTAGGGCTGCCAGTCGCCAGTTGGAATGTGGAGATCTCCTGGAATTACAAATGGTCTCCAGGCTACAGAGGTCAAGTCACCTGAAGAACATGGCTTCTTTGGAATGGCACGGTACCCAACTGAGGTCCCCTCCCAAAACTTACCGCTTCCAAGTTCCACCCTCAAAATCTCCAGGAATTTCTCAGCCTAGAGCTGGCAACTAGGGATGCCAGCCTCCAGGTGGGGCCTGGGAATTCCCTGGAATTACATTTCATCTCCATACTACAGAGATCAGTTCCCCTGAAGAAAATGGATGCTTTGGAAGATGGACTCTAGGACACTGTACTACACTGAGGTCCCTGTCTTCCCCAGGTTCCATCCCCAAGCCTCCAGGAATTTCCTAATCTGGATCTGACAGCCCTGCCCCCACATAACCCACAGGTGGCCAGGGGGGACCTGGCAACCCTACTAGCAACTTTAGTCCCTTCCCCAAACCCCAGCTTCCTCCAGGCTCCAATCTCCAGGAATCCAACACAGAGGTGGCAACCCTACTCCCCAAACCTTGCTTTCCCCAGGTTCAACCTCCAGATCTCCTGGAATTCCCCAGCCCAGAGATGAGACTGTTAGAAGGTTTTGATAGGTGAAATTGTACTTGAGGGGTAGGAGTAAAGCTCTTCTGCCCTGGGGTTGTGTCTCCAATCCAGTTTGGGTCCCTTTGCAGATGTTATAGTGGTGAACATTAGCTTGTGTGAATAAGATGTATGGATGGCCTTAAGAAGACACTCTTTCAACCTTAATGGCTGTTACTGGACTAAAAGAATGCCTTCTTGGGCACTAAATAGCTTACCTAACTGCAAATGTCAAGGGTTTTACATATGTTATCTCAACAGGCCTTACAGACGCCCTGGGGAATAGGCCAGTATTATCTTCATCTTCATCCTTGATAGAAGGGCAAGGGCACCTTGCACATTCAGGAAGATGTGTAAAATGGCCCTATTTCAAAGAGCTTTTGGTGGAGGGAGAAGTGTTTAGGAAGATTTGTTATCTCATATGCTGTTCTCTTGCTGATTTACTGTTATGTTAAATTCATACATTTGCAGCTTCTTGTTGCTTTGATAGCTGCCTTGAGCACAAGAAGATAAGAAGGGAAATAAATATTTTAAGTAAATAACCACAATGGAAGGGAGAGGAGATGGAGATTTAGTGGCTTGCCTAATGCCACCCAGTAAGTTTATTGCCGATGCGAGATTTAAACCCACACCACCACAGGCTTTATTTATTTAAAATATTTATATACCCGTCTTTCTCCACGGCATCCAGGACATAAGGCAAGTAGACACAATGTAAAAACTATGTAAGGACAAAATAAGCAAAACCAAGGTTAAAAAGGACAAACTAAAAACAAAGACTATAACAATTTATGCCTTAGCAGCAGGGTATTCCCTCTTTTTCCAACTAGGGTTGCGAGCTCCCCCACCAACTCCCGGCCACCGGCAGGGGATGAGGGATAGGGTTGCCAAATCCTGGCTGAGAAACTCCTGGAGATTTAAAGAGGAAGTCTGGGGAGGCACTGGAGATCATATTGCAATTTTACATTGGTTACTGGAGTTTATGAGGGAATTTCAGCTTGTGTATCATATATTACAGCAATGTTTTTGATTGTGTAGATCATGAAAAATTATGTTTGGTTTTAAAATAAATGGGTGTATCACAATATCTGACTTTTTTTTCATGTGCAACCTTTACTCAGACAAGAGGCTACTGTTAGAACAGAATATGGAGAAATAGAATAGTTGCCAATTTGCATAGGGGTCAAACTAGGGCATATTTATCTCATCTCCCCAATCTGTATGCAGAATATAGAATAAGGGAAGCTAGATTCGATTTAGCTGAAGGCGAAGTGAAATTTGATGGAAGGAACATTAACAGGTTGAGATACCACATGAAAATAGTGAAGACTTGAAACAACTCTTGCTGAAGGTTAATGCAGGAGATGCCGAAGTGGGATTACATCGGAACATCAAGAAGACAAAAGTGATGACTGCTGCGGAATTACACAACTTTAAGGTGGTTGATGATGAAGAAACTGAAATTGTTCAAAATTTTCTATTCTTTGGCTCAATCATCAACCAAAAGGGAGACTGCAACCAAGAAAGCAGGAGATTGGGAAAGGCAGCCATGAAACAGCTAGAAAAGACTCTTAAATGTTAGGATGTGTCTCTGAAGACCAAGATCAAGACAATTTATACTGTATGATCCCCCATTACTATGCATGGGTGTGGAAGCTGGACTATGAAGAAAGCTGACAGGTAGATTAATTTGACATGTGGTGTTAGAGGAGAGTTTTACAGCTACTCAAAAGCCAAAGTGTGTTCCAGATCACATCAAGCCTGAACTCTCCTTAGAAACTAAAATGAGTAAACTAAGACTATTATACTTTGGTCACTTTATGAGAAGACAAGATTTACTGGAAAAGAGAGTAATGCTACAGAAAGTTGAAGGCAGCAAGAAAAAAGGAAGACCCAACATGAATGGATTTACTCAATCAGCCATCAGTTTGCAACACCTGAGCAAGGCTGTTAAAGATAGGAAGTTTTGGAGGACATTAATTTGGAAGCTACTTGGCAGCACTTAACTTACATAAACACACAATAAAATTGTAAATTTGGGGATGGATGCATAGAAAATTGCTTTGCATGTGCAGTTGGCTAAATATGTTGCTGAGTTATTGTTGTTGATCTTATTATTCTATATTCAGAATTAAATTTCTGCTACTCCAAAGTCAGTCATTCTGCAAATGAGAATCAGGATTAGCCAGACAGTCGACTGTGGCAATCACTAGAATTCTTACCCAGCTCCTTCAGTTCAAGCCAGGATAAGACCTTGAGAGGCAGAAGTCACCTAAAGGAATTTAGATGTAACCCTTTTAAAAATAAAGTTGGCATGCCATTGAAGTTGAAAACAAGTTGGCGTGCCATTTAGGAGCTTTGGGGCACAGGTGTAATAATATAGTCTGATCTGATTTCCCCATGTAGAATGCAGATATCAGCCAAATCTACGCTAGTTCATGACTCATTTATCGTTTGTTTGTATACCCATTTCAAGAGCACTGGATTAATCCTTCCTGATGGTGACAGAGAGAGGGGTGGTGTGACAGGATTCATACCTGTGACAAGTGAAGATAAAAGCAACTTCTTTCATACTTAGGAACCAAGAAATATCCTGGAGGTTGTGAACAGGTCTGACGCATAAATAGTAAGCAATCTGGGTGCAGGGTGTAGTCATATTTCCTGCCAATCCCAGCAGACTACAACCATAGTACATTATGTTTAATTTTAAAAGGAACATGATATTGGGGCCAGGTGGCTTTCATCTGAGTGCTGTATGTAGCACTAATACCCTAAAGATTTGCCACATAATAGCAATTGGTAAAATCACTCAGTTTTTTCTTAGGAACTTTTGACAGAATGAATAAAAACAGGTTACTCACCTGTAATTGATGATCTTCGAGTGGTCATCTGTGCAGTCACACACATGGGTTTTCCCGTCAGGACGAACCCTACCTCGGAGATTTTAAAAGCTAGCCTAGGCGTTATTTTTGGCGCGCACTCCCTTCCGTCCTGGGGAGCAGGCATCCACTGCGCATGCCTGGAACGGGAGGGAGGCGCCCCACCCAGCCAGTTTCTTTCCCCGCCGCCGACATAGTAGATGAGCGGTTGCAGAGTACCAGTGGCCAGCAGCGGGGATGGTTGGGCGGGCGTGTGTGACTGCACAGATGACCACTCGAAGATCATCAATTACAGGTGAGTAACCTGTTTATCTTCTTCGTGGTCTCTGTGCAGTCCCACACATGGGTGACTGATAAGCTGAACTGCACGGTGGTGGGTGCTGGCACTAGAGTAGGAGAGAAAAATTAATGCAATGTTAATGCAAATCAGTCAAGCAAGTATTGGACTCCAAGGTAAGTTGGTACTTACCGGATCCAGATCGTATCTTAGTCGAAGATAGAGCGGAGTACTGCCTGTCCAAAGGAGGCATCTTGCCTAGCACGAACGTCCAGAGCGTAGTGCATAGCAAAGGTCGAGGTGGAAGACCAGGCGGCGGCAGCGCAGACGTCTTCCATGGAGACCCCTCTGGCTAAGGCAGATGATGTTGACAAAGCTCTTGTAGAGTGAGCTCGTAGTGTAGTTGGAACCGGCTGCTTTGCTAGTCTGTAACACAGCTTTATAGCAGCAACCAACCATTTCGAAAGTCTCTGCGTAGATATCTTTTGTCCCTTATTGTGCCGTCCATAGGCCACAAAGAGTCTGGAGTCCTTCCTGAATGATGCTGTTCTATCTATGTAATAGGCGAGTGCCCGTCTAACATCTAGGCAGTGTAGGGCTTCTTGGCCCTTATCCGTAGGACGTTGAAAGAAAGCGGGTAGAGTTGTGATCCTGTGGAGGTGAAACGTGGATACTACCTTAGGCAAGAAGGTAGGATCTGGTCGTAACACTACCCTATCGTGATGAAAAATGGTGTAAGGCGTGTCTGCTCTAAACGCACAAATATCGCTGGCTCTTTTAGCGGAGGTAAGTGCGACTAGCAGCGCCGTTTTCCACGAGAGGAAATGCAAAGGGATTGAAGCCATGGGTTCAAAAGGTGGTTTCATTAGCTGGCTTAATACTAGAGATAAACTCCAACTGGGGTACAGTTGTCGTGATGGTGGATGCAGGTGTAAAATTCCTTTCAAGAAGGATTTCGCAGCGGGGTGTGAGAATACAGACCGTCCTTGTATGTGAGGGTGAAAAGCTGAGATTGCTGCCAGGTGCACCTTTAAAGACGAATGAGTTAGCCCCTTTTCAGATAATGACAATGTATAGGCCAAGATTTGAGGCATAGAGGCAGACAAAGGTTTAAAGTTATGCTTGGTTGCGTAGATGGAAAATCTTTTCCATTTCATGGAATATGACTTTCTCGTTGATGGTTTTCGTGCATTTAATAGGACGTTTCTCACTCCCTCAGGGAATTCTGAGAAAGTATCCTCCAAGCTGTCAAGCGGAGTCTGTCCGGGTCGTGATGAAGAACCCTGCCGTTCTGTTGTGAGAGGAGATTCTTGGCCCGGGGGAAGTGATGGTAAGTATTGTCCGATAGGAAAAGGAGCGTTGTGAACCATGGTTGGCGAGGCCACCACGGTGTGATTAGAATACAATTTGTATTGTCCAGTTGAATTTTCTGTATTGATCGTGTTATCAGTGGAAACGGTGGGAAGAGGAAATGTAATGGACCTGTCCATCTCTGAATGAAGGCATCCCCTGCAGATTGTGGTGAGGGCGGACCTCTCATAAAGAAGAGAGCACATTGTGCATTGTCTGGTGCAGCAAACACATCTATTGATGGTGTTCCGAATTTCTGGAACACTGGTAGGAGGTATTGCCTGTGGAGTGACCACTCGTGGTCGTTGATGAGATACCTGCTCAATGTGTCCGCTTGTGTGTTCTGGGCACCGGGGAGATGTACTGCAGTGAGATGGATCTGATGCGCGATACTCCAGTGCCAGAGGTGCATTGCTCGCTTGCAAAGACGGGTAGATGCAGTCCCTCCTTGCCTGTTTATATAGAACACAGTCGCCACGTTGTCGGACGCTATTTGAACGTGACGGCCGTGAAGAGTTGGCAGGAATGATTTCAGAGCTCTGTGGACGGCTAAGAGCTCCAGGCAGTTGATATGGAGCAACTGTTCGTATGGCGTCCATTGCCCCTGGACTGAGAGGGTGTTTAGATGGGCTCCCCAGCCCCACCTTGATGCATCTGTTGTGACTACCGCTGACGGGCTTGGTCTTAAGAATGGCATGCCTGTCAGCAAATGATTTCGAACTGTCCACCATCCCAGAGAGGGAAGGATGTTGTTTGGGACAGTTAGGAGGGTTTGTTGAGATTGGTGTTGGGGACGATATGCACGAACAAACCAGATTTGTAGGGGCCTCATACGGAGTCTTGCATGTGGTAGGACCGCCGTTGTCGCTGCCATGAGTCCTAACATGCGTTGAATGGTGAAAGCTGTCTGTTTTGGCTGTTGCATTATTTCTGTGGCTAGTGTGTGAATAGAGGCTATTCTGTCTGTTGGGAGGTACGCCCTGTGGTCCGTGGTGCAGAGGCGAGCCCCTATGAATTGAATGTCCTGTGAGGGGATTAAATTCGATTTTTGCTGGTTGACTTGGAGACCCAGGTCTGCTAAGAGTGCAAGGGTTATAGCAATGTCTTTTTCCAGTTGTGGCCTTGAAGGCCCCACAAGGAGCCAATCGTCTATGTATGGGTAAGTTGCAATTCCGCGCTGTCTGAGGTATGCAGCGACCACCGCCATACACTTTGTAAAAGTCCTGGGTGCTGTGGAGAGTCCGAACGGAAGCGCTCGAAACTGATAATGTCTGTTTCCCACGGCAAATCTCAGGAACTTTCTGTGGCCTTGATGGATTGTTAGGTGAAAATAGGCATCCTGTAAGTCTACCAGCGCCATCCAAGCATTTTGAGGGATTAGGGGCAAAATGGATTGGAGGGTGGCCATCCTGAATTTTCTGTGGTGGATGAACTTGTTGAGAGCCCTGAGGTCCAAAATCGGGCGCTGACCTCCATCCCTCTTGGGGACTAGAAAGTACCGGGAGTAGAAGCCTGTCCGATGGTACTGATCTGGGACAGGTTCTATGGCCGCCTTGGCCATAAGAGTGATGATCTCTTCTTGGAGGGGAGGGGATGGAGGGGTTGCAACAAAGTGGTGTCTTGCAGGGGGAGAATGAAACTCTATTGAATAACCTCTTAAAATGATATTCAGGACCCATTTGTCTGTGGTAATTAACTTCCAGTTCTCGTAGAACGGTAGGAGTCTGGAAGTGTTGTGAGGTGGCAGAGGTGGAGAGTCAAAGAGACTGCTTGGATGCAGTTGCAGTCTTTTTAGGTTGTTGTGGTCTTTGCTGCCGCTGGTTAAAAGGTTGCTTAGATGGTGGAGCCTTACGCTTCCAGTATTCCGACTGTCGAGGGGACCTGGAGCGTTTGAATGGCATTGGCTTCCATGGTCTGGCTTTGTAGCCCTGCTGTTGCTGTTGGGTCACACCAAGTCTTTTTGCCCGTTTGCGGCTGTCGTCGACTGTGGTGAGTATGTCGTCTGTCGTGGCATTAAAAAGGCCTTGGCCGTCGAAAGGGAGATCTTCGATTTTGAATTTAATGTCGGGTTGTAGGGAAGAGGAGCGAAGCCAGGCGTGCCTTCTCAAGGCAATGGAAGCAGCCATCGCCTTGGAGGTGCATCCCACGGAGTGACGAATGGTATTTATCTGTTGTTTGGAGACTCTATTGAGCTCCTGTAATAATGTGCATGCCTGTTTTTGAGCAGGTTCTGGTAGAGCCGAGACAAGCGTGCCCAGTTGGGAGGACAGATTGTGGGAGTAAGCAGCAAAATATGCCAAATAATTATTGATTTTGGCGTTTGCTGTGGAGATGGAATACATCTTCCTTCCCAGTGTGTCCAATTTCCTGCCCTCCTTCTCCGGGGGTACAGGATGACGAGTCTGCTTCGATTTGGAGGAAGAGTGGACTATCATCGAGTTCGGAGCCGGGTGACTGAAAAGAAACTTCGACTCCGTAGCTTGGATCTTGTATAGGGATTCGATGCGCTTTGACGTGGGAGGAATAGATGCCGGCTTGTCCCAGGCTTCTTTAATGGCATCTAGATGCACCGGAAGCATTGGCAGAAAGGAACCAGCGGGTAGGTCCGAATGGACCAAATCGTGAACTACATCCGTGACCTTGGGCGCGTCCGATGTCAGCTTTACATTAAGAGCAGAAGCCATGTTTGCGACCAAGTCCAGATATGTTTTGGCTCCGTCGGATGGTGACAAATCTGCAGGCTTTGCAATATCTGAAGCTGGGGATCCAGGAGAGGACATCGATTGCATCGAGTCCGATGACGCGTCGGATTCGACATCGGAGTTGTCAGGTTCGGGTGCTTGCGGGTCCGGTCTGGTTGGACTCGTGTTCTTAGGTTTAGAGGTCGAAGTGGAAGGAGTCGGAGATGGCTGTTTCGTTGGCTGCTTACTCCGTTGGTCGGGAGTTGCTTCCTTGGATTGGTTCCTGTGGTGATCTGCACGGTACCGAGAGTGGTGGTAACCGCAGCATTGATGGGAATCCATTGATGGAGACCTCGAGGTGTAGTAGCGTCTTCTCGGGGACATGGATGGAGACCGAGATCTCGGGTTGTAGCGATAGCGGTCCCTCCCCCTGCTAGGGGATCTCTCCGGGAAACGTGTATGATGGTACCGATGTCTCTCGATGCTCGGAGATCTGGCTGGGAATCGATGAGTATCAAAGTAGCGATGAGCATCGTGTCTATATTGGATGGGATTCGACATATCGCGGAACGATCTGGGGTTGATGTGTTGTTGAGTCCACTGCAGCGGGTCTCGGATCTTCTCCAGCGAAGGGTCTGGTATGGATCCTTGCAAAGAAGGAGATCGGGACGGAACCGGGATAACTTCCTCCGTCTGCTGATGCGGTGAGTCCGTAAGCGGAGTGGCCGCTTCCTGGGTATCGGATCCGGGTGTGGACGGATCACCATGTCTGTCAGACTCGTGTTGTTCCGAAGGTTTGTTCGGAGCGGTAGGTTTTTTCGAGTCCTTCGGGTCGGTAGATTTTTTCGGTTCCTTCGGGTCGGTAGGTTTTCTCGAATCCTTCGGGCCCTTCGGATCGGAGTGCTTGTGTTTCTTGGTGTGCTTCCCAGTTTTCAATTTAATAGGCGCGACCGTTTGTTGTGACGTCTTCGCGCCGTCGCCGGTTTTCGCGGCATCGCCGGGCTTATGCTTGCTGGGAACAGTGGCCACTGAAGCTGCCGACCTTGCGCCGTCCCCTTGGGGAGACAGAAGGGGAGGCGACTTACTTGTAGTAGAGGATTGCGACATTTCAGGGTGAAGCACAGACTCCATAAGATGACTTCTCAGTCTAGCGGCCCTGTTTTTCCGCGCCTGTTTGCCGAATTGAAGGCAATGCGCACAGGCGTCTACTTTATGGGCTTCTCCCAGGCAAAATAAACAAAGTGAATGTCCGTCCGATGTAGGGATTTTTGCCCTACAACGCGAACACCTTTTAAAGGTTATTCTACTATCCCTTCCTTCCATACGCCCGGGGGGGGGGGTAGGGGAAGGGAGGTCTGAGGTAAAAGCAGGAAAGATATTTTTTTTTCTTTTTTTTTTTTTTTCTTTTGAAGAGTAATGAAGAGTATAAGAATATAAGAAGGAAAATGGAATAAAAGAGAGGAAACGACGAAGAAGCGAAGGCTAGGTTCTGAGGTAAAAAAGGAGCGCAACGAGGTAAGACTATCCCGGGCGACGGTTGGAAAGAAACTGGCTGGGTGGGGCGCCTCCCTCCCGTTCCAGGCATGCGCAGTGGATGCCTGCTCCCCAGGACGGAAGGGAGTGCGCGCCAAAAATAACGCCTAGGCTAGCTTTTAAAATCTCCGAGGTAGGGTTCGTCCTGACGGGAAAACCCATGTGTGGGACTGCACAGAGACCACGAAGAAGATCTGTGACGTTCTTAATTGAGTGTGGCTTTGTGTGGGTTTTGTTATTTCTCTGGCATAATTATAGGTGTGTATATGAGTACAACCCTGAATCCTTTCCTCTTCTGGCAGAAACAGTGATTATAGATTATCACTGTCCTCTGCTTGGTAGTGTGTTAGATTGTGAATATTGGAAGACTCATTCCCACATCACTCAGCCCATCGCTGGGCAATTTTAAATAACACAGAACGGCCAAAGATTAATTGGCTGTTAGTGCTGGGCGATTTATTTGGTTGTTAACTACCTGTGAGGTAAATAACTGATGCTGAAGAAGTGTGCATGCACACAAAAGCTTATGCCCAGAATTAAACTTCTGTTGTTCTTAAAGGTGCTATTGGACTCAAACTTTGTTCTGATGCTGGTAATGGCTGCCTCTGGTGTTCTTTGGAGATACTAGGTCTCTCCTGCCCTGGTATTTAACGCATCTTGTCCACTCCTATATACCAAGCAAAAGCCTAGTTTAAGACTTGTGGCCCTGAATCTGGGCTTTAGATTTGCTCCCCACAGGAATACAGAGTTTGAGAGTTGACAAATTACTGCATGCCCTTCTAGTTACCCACACTAGAAGGCAGACTATGAGAAAAGGCTACTTCTAACCTGCCTGTCAAAATGTCTAGAGTCAATCTGAGAAAAACGACAGATCCTTTTCTTCTGCCAGCTTCACCCTCCCATCTTTCTTTGAGGGTTCCCAGAAGACTGATTGGTTGTTTCTGGCTTTTCCACTGCACCAACAGGGTGAAAAAGGGAATTGGTTGACACATCTAGAAGTTGTATGTGAGCTGGCTTTATAGACAATTTAAAAAGAATAAGCTGAAAAGTCAACATTAGGGTAAGCAAACTGAATGAAACTTGTATTTGGAAGAGACATTTCTAGAAGAAAACCTGTCCAGACAAGAAACTTACCTTCTGACCAAACCGGAATTTAGGACAAAAAAAGGGGGGAGGGAGAACCTCAGCCCAAAATATACAACAATGTTAAAAGGGCCAGGCTAACCTCAAAATAAATATTATCAAAAATATATATTTTTATTTATGGTTTACACAATGACAAAGATTTAAAAAATGGTCTGAAAGATCAGACAACGCAGAACATCAGCATGAGCTTTACTTAAGCTATAATCATTTTACATACAGAGTTGATGATTTCACATACACAGTTGAATATATCAAATGGTCAAACCAGAACTTATTTAGCAGATTTGAATTATAACATGTTTTCATGCCAGTTTAAATAAATACATTCCAATCTAACCCCCCTCCATTTGAATTCAAGTAAGCATTAATGGAAATGACCACAACCCCTATGCCATGGAATCCAGCCTGAAGCTATTAATGTCAAACAACTATATAACCCCCGGCTTCTCCGTAGATGGAAACTCTTTGAAAATGTCTGGTAATACCTTGAGAAGCATCCAAAAGGTCATCCCATTTAATTCCAAAATGCGATCCCTCTAAGCCAATCAAACTAAATTCTTCTCCATCTGGTATTGCTACCTGATCCTGTGTACACATAAGTCAGTAACAAGGCTTGTCTCCGCTGGAGATTTCTGCTGATGGAAGGGATTCCCATCAATGAAGCAGGACCTCCTTGCCTCCCCTCCACTGCAGCCACAAATATCTTCCTACTAGGGTTGCCAAGTCCAATCCAAGGAATATCTGGGGACATTGGGGGTGGGGCCAGGTGACTTTGTGGATGTGGCCAGGTGACTTTGGGGGTGGAGCTAGGAGACTTTGGGAGTAGAGCCAGGAGCAAGGTTGTGATAAGCATAATTGAACTCCAAAGGGAGTTCTGGCCATCACATTTAAAGGGACTGCACACCTTTTAAATGCCTTCCCTCCATTGGAAATAATGAAGGATAGGGGCGCCTTCTTATAGGGCTTATAGAATTGGACTCCCTGGTCCAACCTGTTTGAAACTTGGAGGGTATTTGCGGGAGAGACACTGGATGGTATGCTGCAAATTTGGTGTCTCTAGCTCAAACAACATCCCCTCCCCGAGCCCCAGATACCTGCAGATCAATTTTTCATTATACCCTATGGGAATTGGTCTCCATAGGGAATAATGGAGTGCTCAGCAGCCATTTCCCTCCCTCCTTCCCACTTTCTGATGACCCTGAAGAAGGGGGAGGGCCTCCAAACCAGGGGATCCCCTGCCACCACCTGGCAACCCTACTACCAACATGGGGTATCTGGGGGGAAAGAAAGTCTCTGGGAATAGCTGTGAGGAGGGGTCCAAGTATGCAGTAAGCAGGGAGAATCTGTAAAAATTTCTTTCCCTTCCATCCACAGACATCCACCATGGAATCCAAGCCCATGCTTAGGATCACAGCCTTTAAGACCTCCAGTGATGAATCCTAGGGAAATCTACTACTTTTACAACTATAAAATTATTCCTAATGCCCAGCCTTAAACAGGTTCACTGTCTGGTTTCTTGTTATTTCTTAAATTGTGCACTGTAGACAAAGACGACTAATTCACTAATTTAGGCAGCTCTTTCATGTCTTTGAAGATTCTCATCAGCCTCAATGTTCTTCAAATTAAACAAATCCAGTTCCTTCCATTTTTGCTCATGTTATGCTAAAGGGCTTTAACTGATCCAAGTTATTTCCATTGTCTTTATCATTTTTCATTATGGCTTTCATGAATGAAATATTCTTGATCAGGCATAGGAAAAGCTTAGTGCCAGCCATATGCAACAATGGAAAGGCAGTATACAAGTACCTTAAATAAATAGCTTTTAAAAAAAACCTTTTAAAAAAACAAGTACTTCTTCACCCAAAGGGTACTTCTTCACCCAAAGGGTAATTAACATGTGGAATTCACCGCCACAGGAGGTGGTGGCGGCCACAAGTATAGCCACCTTCAAGAAGGGTTTAGATAAAAATATGGAGCAGAGGTCCATCAGTGGCTATTAGCCACAGTGTATGTGTGTATATAAAATTTTTTGCCACTGTGTGACACAGAGTGTTGGACTTGATGGGCCATTGGCCTGATCCAACATGGCTTCTCTTATGTTCTTATGTTCAAGTGCCAAGAACTCAGCAGCCATCATGATAACTGCTCCATCTTGAAACAAAATATATTTCTTCAACTGTAAGAAAAACATTCCTAAATTTCTCCTTCAGCGCGGATGCTAAATACTCAAAATCAAAAGGGTATGCACTTATATCAAATGCCATTTACTGGAAATTAAATGCATCACTGTTTGATAAAAGCTGCAGTTGAAAATTTTGATCCCCTTCCTTCCCAATGCCTTATTTTGCTGAAATGAACTAATTTTTGATCTCTCCTCTCTCCATCGATATGAAAATATTCATACACCGCGTGAATCACTGAGGTATGAGGGAACTGTGACTTCTTCCCCTGCTCTTTCTCATTCAGTATCTTCATTGCCACTATTTTGGGGAGGGACGGTGGCTCAGTGGTAGAGCATCTGGTCGGTAAGCAGAAGGTCCCAGGTTCAATCCCCGGCATCTCCAACTGAAAAGGGTCCAGGCAAATAGGCGCGAAAAACCTCAGCTTGAGACCATGGAGAGCCGCTGTCAGTCTGAGTAAACAATACTGACTTTGATGGACCCAGGTCTGATTCAGTATAAGGGAGCTTCATATGTTTATTTTTGCTGTTGTGTGAAGAACCAGATTAATGAAAATAAAGGCAGCCAGTACACAAATACAAGTTGAATATAACATGTATTGTAGGGTAAAAATTTAGTATTCCAGATAGTTTACTGGGCTGCTTATGGATAACATCTGGCTTTAACACTTCTTCCTTCCATTCTAGATGAGATTAATTCTACTATCAGAAGTAAATAACCACAAGTTAATACTCTTTCCAGAACGGCAATCTCTCATTCACTTGTGTTATTCTCTTACTTCCAAGACCAATATAAAATAATGGCAGGTTCCTTTCACCACAACATATATTTAGATGATCCTTACATCTACCCCCAATATATACTGGTGCTATCCCAGGCTTTGAATATTAGGTCACAGACCCCAGAAGTAGTGAATCGTCCCTGTACTAAGAGCCCTGTAAGCTCTTGGAGGATTGGCTACATCAGGGGTGTGTGGCCTAATATGCAAAGGATTTCCTGCTACAAAAAAAGTCCTGGTACTACTGTATGACACATGCTTTGTCTTCATACAAGAATGTATGCTATATATTAAATAGTCACGGGAACATAAAGTCTTGCAAAAAGACAGAAGATGAAAGATATATTTCTAGAAATGAAATAGAGGTACAGCTCAGTTGTTTCCAAAAATGAATCAGAAGTCTGGTGGCACTTTAGAGATTAACAGAATTCATTCCAGTGTAAATTTTCATGAGTCAGTCCTCCGAACACAAGTATGGAGCATACATCCTTGGTGGTCATTTCTACCTTGAATTGAAGAGGGGCAGGTGCTGTTTTTTCTTTTTCTTTTTAGGGCCTGGGGTTATGTTACAGAGAGAAACCAGTTTGAATCCGTAATGAAACAAAGAGAACAAAGTTTGGGTCCAGTGGCACCTTTAAGACCAATGAAGTTTAATTCTGGGTATAGGCTTATACCCAGAATTAAACTTTGGTCTTAAAGGTGCCAATGGGCTCAAACTTTGCTCTATTGCCTAAGAGCAATATGGCTGCACAAACAAAGAGAAATCAGTCCATGTAAGAGCAGGCAAAAACCACTCCTCATGGATAAACTACAATAAACAGAAAATCTGATCAAAGTAGGTACAGTGTGCAACTTGATAAGCAGAACTAATTAAGAAATGTAAAGGGTGGGTTGTGCTGAGCTATTATTACCTACAATGAGATAGCCCAAGTCTTTGTTCAAGCCTTCTGTTGCTTGTAACTCTTAGTAAGAATGTACTTCTGATGAAATTAGTCCCCTTCTGACTCATGAAAGTTTATTCTTCAGCAAATTTTGTTAGTCTTTAAGGTGTCCATGGTAGTGCAAGTCAGCATTTTTTCACCTGTCCCAGGCCCACCAGCTGGCTCCTTATTTGTCTGGGTCAGATGATGTCACATTGATCCATGCAATGGTCACCTCCAGTAATTAAATTACTCCCATTCACTCTATGTAGAGCTACCCTTGAAAATGCTTTGGAAACTGTAGGTGGTCCAGAATGCAGCTGGCAGGTTGCTGACTGCAACATCATGGTCAGTTCATATTACTCCAATTCTGCGGCAGCTGCACTGGCTACCAATTAGTCTCCAAATCCAATTCAAGGTATTGTGTTAACTTTCAAAGCCCTTAGTGGTCAGGGACTCTCATACCTACAGGACTGCCTTTCCTGTTGCAATCGCACCATTCCTGACAGTCAGCGTCTTGGGGCCTCACTTAGCTGTAACCAGGGGAAGGGCCTTCTCAGTTCTGGCCCTACCCTGTGGAATGCACTCTCAGATAACACCTGTGCGCTGCCGGACCTGTTTCCTTTCTGCAAGCATGCAAAATTGAAGTATTTAGATTGGTCTTTGGGAGAGTAACCATGTGTTTAGGCTGCTTTAATAACAGTATGGTGATAGCCACATATTTTAATATTTTAACATTAATGTTTTATATATGTTGTTTTTATGTTGTTTCTCTTATTTGTTTTAATGTTGTAGGTTGCCACAAGATCCTTTGAGTGAGTAGTGCCAAAAAATTTAAATCAATCTATAAATATCACTGAACTTTGGTTCTATTTTGCTGCTACAGGCTAACACAGCTACCACTCTAGAAGTATTTCATAAAGCAACTAGATAATAGGTGAAAAGGGGATGATCCAAAATCCTTCATCACTGTAAAATAGGTTTTCATTGTTAGGTTACTTACTGAACAATGTAATTATTTCTCTTGGGACATATCCTATCAAGACTGAGTAGGTGCCTTCTGAAGATTCCATGACTCATAATATCAAACATCCTCTCCCCTCCCACTTCCCACCCCTGGTTTGGTAAAACATCAAAGAAAAAATGAGAAACAAATTATTAACCTGGTGAACTTTGTAGATAATTGATGATAATTTTCTGCAACATACCTTTTACAAATGTATTAGAAATTTATTTAGCAATTAATAAAAGCCATAAAGTTAGGAGATAAACTCATACATAATTTTAATCAGTAGCAAAATAATTCCTTTTCCTTTTAATTAAAATGTACAATAAATTTACAAACATCACCACACATTCAAAAGTGAGGTATTTTCCATTCTTTTAAAAAACACACACACACACACAACATATTGTACAATAAAGTGCATATATAAAATAATTTTTGTCCTATATGTAAACTAGGTAACAAGCAGTCAATACTTGTGTTACATTTTTATTTTCTTTGGATTTTCTGAATAGTATGTTAAGGCATGTTGCAAATAATTATATTACATACATAGCAGCCAAGAATATATATATATATATATTTTAAAAAATCCCTTTTCAACAAGCCTGTTAGGCCAGGTCAGTATTTTCTCTGTGTAAGAGTTCGAGCATCAGCTAATATGTTCTTACACCTTTGTACAGATGGCATGACGTCCACATGAGAGGAAGGTGTAATCTGGAAGAAAAGCAAGTATCGTTAACAGCAGAAAACCAAATATTCTAACATGTCACTCTCTACATTATCAACTCCATGTAATGACAGATTAGTTTAGAAGCCAGCGATGGTCCTGAAGGCATTGTGCTTCTCATCCCACCCATAACCCAGTCTTTGCAAAGGATAGGAGCTTTGCTTTGCACTCTGTACATGCATTTGAAACATCATTGGGTGGAGATGGATTTGAAGTGGGAAGAGTTAAGAATCCTGTCCTTGCTGCTTTCTCTGCTTTAAGTTCCCATATTGCAAAGCAGTGTTGCTTTTCTTTAAAAAGGTATCCAAGTACTGATATATACATTAGCATGTAAGGTGTAGTTTGCCGCCAAGATGATCAGCTGTTGCAAGGTATTTATTCTATCTCTTGCCAGATAATATAAAGATACAACTGGTTCAGCACTCTGGTTTGCGCAGCAGCCAGCCAGATGCCTCCGGAAGCACACAAGCTGACTGTTTGAGTTTTAAATAAATTCAAGTTTTACCTCAGTCTTATCATATGTAAAGAAAACTATACACATATTTAACAAGCTGTACAATGGACAAAATAAAACTTTGAAGAAAAAACCTGTATGCTTACCAAAGGGCAAATGGTTTGTATAATGCTTGTACAGGATGGATTTTGGTTAATGGTTTCTTGGACATCTAAAATGATATAAAATAGTTTAATGATATGGCCCAAAAGGAACTTGAGTGTACAGTCACTATTTTAGCACAATTCTTCATTCAAATATAACATTTACAGTACCTGTAGGCAGGGGTCGTTTTGTAGAAAAATAGGTGGTGGAGCTCATTAGCAAATCATTAGCATATTCTGCCCCACCACCAGCCAAAAGCAACCTGACGCAAGAAAGGAGAGATCCAGCCAGCCCAAGCAGACCTTGCTCATCTGTGGCTCTCCTTGGCCACCCCCACCCCACAATCTAAAGGCCAGCAAGCTATATGTTGCCCAAAATCATGTAAGAAGTGGAGAAAGGGTGGCATGGGCTTCTCAAGAGGTTAATGAGGGCTGCTGAGGGTGTGGCAAAGCTCCTGGTGGCTGTTGCCTGCTCTCCTAGTCCAGGGATTGTTATGCAGCTGTACCTACTATTCAATGAACAAGGTAGGTGGGGAGGAGGAGGGGGAGCCTGTGGGGAGGATCAGGAGCTGTGCTCCTGTGAGCTCCTGCTGAATTCAAGGCCTGCCTGTAGGACAGTTCCATTTTGCTTTATCTGCAAAAACGTTTATTTTGTTTGCTATTCCGGCTTTCAACCCAAGTGGCATGCTATACCAGCTGCTACTATTTGGTTATAGAAATTGTTTACACATGACAACTCCAGGTATTTCTACAATCTCTGATACTGCTGATCATAATATGCTAATAAAGTTACTACAGAACCCAGGGCCTTTTTTTTTTTGGTCACACCTGAATTACAGCAGCCCTGTGGGGTTTCCAAGGCAAGAGACACTCAGAGACAGTTTGCAATCACCTGCCTCTGTATAACAGCCCTGGTATTCCTTGGTGGTCTCCCATGTCCCATCCAAATATTGACCAGAGGCCAGCCCTGCTTAGCTTTCGAGATCTGGTGAGACGGAGTTTGTCTGAGCTATCCAGGTCAGGACCCCAAGGACATACAAAGCAGTATTTGTTTTTGCCAGAAGGCTCCTCAGGAACTATTACAAATGACAGTCATTTCCCAACCTATTCTTTGCAAGTGACCACAGGAGCTCTCTTCAAATATACAAAGATACTAAAGAAAGGGTGGTAGTTTTGGCTGAAATCTCCTTAGTATGCTGAGTTGCACAAAAGCAAAGTTTAAATATGCCAGTTTATTGGCTTAGCTGCTGCTTGGCCTGTATAAAATACCTCATTTTACCACTGCATAGCCACAAACTAGGGCTTTTTTAGTAGAAATCCCCCCCAGCAGGAACTCATTTGCATATTAGGCCACTCCCCCCACTGCCAAGCCAGCTGGAACTGTGTTTCTGCTCAAATAAAGCCCTGACAAAAGCTAATATAGAAAGAAATGTCATCAGTCTTTAAGGTGCCACTGGATGTTAATTTTATTCTCCTTTTCTGGATCAAAGTGGCACAAATCTTTTAAAACAAGTTCAATACATAGATGAACATTTGCCTCATGACGTATTGTTAGAATGTGTGTCCTCAATGTGCCTCTGTGATCATATGGATGGAAAGGGAGAATTTATCAACTGCCTTAGGAAAATCAATGGTAGCTAGCCATCTTCCTTACTGAATTGTCTAACGGGCTAGAGAATGCTCATGAGAAATGTAAAATATATACCCTGATTTCTTTTCAGATCGCATATAGATCCATATAACCAGTTGGATTAATTTTTACTCGAGGAAAACACCGTGCCAAAATTTCACACTGTGAAGTTTGGGCTTTAGGCTGCTGCATATTTTACTTGCTGAATAACAGAAAGCAAGGCAGTGCGAGCCCCCCCTCACAAAAAAAGATGTTTTGTCTGTTCCATGTGATTACATTTAGATGAACTGTGAAACTGACAAGAACATTGTTTTTTAAAAAAACACTTTACAGATCGACTGAATCCTTACTTTGCAGCCTTTGATTGAGGCGGTCTAGAGACTGAAGTACTTTGTGCTCTTCAAGAGAGAGTGCACTCATTCCTGGCTGCGGGGGTCTGTTTAGCACCACAGTTGGTTTGGACTGCTGGGCTGTGTCCAAATAAGTCAGAATTTCACTTTCCGTAGCTGCAGTGTTTGCTAAGTGTTCTGCTAGCAGAAATTGGGTGGTGCTGTCTGAAACTGAAGAACATGACAGAAATGCATACAAGATCAAAATTGTTTTAACAGTACCTGGGTTGTTGTTATTTATTCGATTTACTTAATCACCCACTAGGCCAGGCTCTGGGAGATGTACATCAAATAAAAACACAAGTAAATACACAAATTAAACCAACATAACAATTCAAATTAGAGCAATAAAATTTCAAAAACTCCAATGGTGTCTTCCTGAGTTTTTTCCCAGAGTATTGGAGCATATTTTATTTATTTATTTATTTTTACTAATGGCCAGTTGGTGTTTTTATGCTCTCTCAGCAGAGAAAATGGAAACTTAAAGAAGGCCTTGTACCTTAGTTGCTATCCTAAACAGATTATGGATTGCACTGTAAATCACATAAACAGTACCACTGATGTGGATACTTGACTGGTACTTCTGGAGCAGAAATGGAATATGGTACCTAGCAATAATGAAGAAATAACTGTCTAGTAACAGATGGAAATGTGCTGCATTACCTTTGTCAGCATGACCTGCGCCGCCCATGGCATGCACTGGCTCAGAAGCAGACTGAGACGGTCCTAACTTCATGGCTTGTGTTGAGGTCTATTAAGAGAACAAAGAATGTATTTTTATCACCCAGTCTACAGAAAAATGAAAACGAATTAAATACTACTTTAAAAAATAACCTGGATCTACAACTGCTGATGCTGTTCTGAACTATAGGGCAAATAGTAGAACAAAAAAGCATCTCTAATAGCTGTTGTTGTAGTATTGGTGATATGTAATAACCTGCAACGCTGAAGAGATGCCAAGCTGTATCAATAGGAACAGGCAACACTGATAAAAGGTTACTTGTACTGTTCTTACAGCTGGAACAATGCAGAGGAATATTACTGTACCGGTAATTAAAATGACTCTTTATTGCAAAAGTGTTAAGTGTTGTTCTTGGGTGTCCTTCTGAATGCTATTTTTGGACCTTCCCCATCACTTATTATCTACTCAAGGAACATTTTTACACCACACTCTAGCTGTGTGTTATACACACTACATCTCTCTCTCTCATCTCTTTAGCTGTCTATCAACCAAAAATGTAACCAAGCACAGGATACAATGGCTATTGATGAAGCAACTGCACCACCATATCATTTAGGCTTTATAAGGTACAAGTATTCTGGAATCCCACTTTCCATGTTCTACCATATCAGAGTGGTGGGAACAAGAGGTCCAGAGAGAGCCAGAGAACTATTCCCTCTTCTACTCAAAGTAGTGTTTTATTTTCTTCACTGTTTTATCTGTTATTTCTGCAACATAATATAAAAATCTTTCTTTCTTTCTTTCTTTTTCTCAGTCAAATATACCTGTCCAATGTAAGGGGACTTCCATCCTGCTGAGCCTGCCATTTTTCTTCTCTGTTCTAAAAGAGCCCTGCGCTTATTTTCAATACTATCGTTATGTTGTTTTCGTCTTGCAACAGCAGCTGGAAGAGATAACATACTACATTTAAAGAAACACACCTGTTTATATAAACTGGCAGTGATCCCCACAGAATCTCCAGAAAGTATTGGGGGGGGGGGGGGTTGAAATAAGCAGGTTGCCAAAGCCTACTAAACCGTAGTTAAATCAGAAATGCCAAACAGGTTAAATGGCAAATTCAGACACTTTCTGCAGATTACTTTGTCAAATCACTTTCCTAAAAACACATGGCTACTGATTATTCTTAATATTTTACCGTGATGGTTCCCAGCCCTTTTAACAGGAAGGATGCCTGTCCACACATTCATTTATTCCACTCACACATGTGCACCTCTATGTTCATTCACTATTATGCCATCAAACAATTCTTTCTCAGCTTCTCTCTGTCTTCTTATTGGTACATCATCATGATTTCCTCTGCCAGTTCAAACTTCTCATTGAATATGGTCTTTACAGCCACTGAAATTGTTTGCTGACCTTCCTTTGCGTTCCCTTTCCATTTTCTCACAGAGCTTGCCCCCCCCCAGCTTAGATTTATTGTGGTACTGTGCTTTGAGAGCAGTCCTTTTAAGCTTGCAGTATCACAGTGGCACTGGGTCTGCTGGGCATACAATGAATTGGTTGTGTTGGGGTTGAAAAAATGTTCTCTCCTCCTTCAGTCTGTACAGTAGGGATTCTCAGTTTGACATGAGTATCCTGTGCTTGGTTACTTGCATGGCCACAGTGGCACTGGCTTCTGCTGGGCGTTCTGTACACTGAATCATAGAGTTGGAAGAGACCTCCAGGGTCATCTAGTCCAACCCCATACACAATGCAGGAAACTCACAAATACCTCCCCCTAAATTCACAGGATCTTCACTGCTATCAGATGGCCATCTAGCCTCTGTTTAAAAACCTCCAAGGAAGGAGAGCCCACCACCTCCCGAGGAAGCCAGTTCCACTGAGGAATCGCTCTGTCAGGAAGTTCTTCCTGATGTTGAACTGGTTGTGCTGGTCTTGCAACACTCTCCCCCTCAAGCTTGGATAGTGATTCTGTACTTCACATCAGTCCTATTGAGCTGGCATTGTCACAATGGCACTGAGTTCTGCTGAGCACTAGTGCATTGCACTGGTTCTTCTGGACTTGCAATCCCCCCTTGCTTAGAGAGTGAGTTTGTATTTCACATCAATCCTGTTGAGCTGGCAATGTCATAATGGCACTGGGTTCTGCTGGACACTAGTACGCTGCACTGGTTCCACTGGACTTGCAAAAATGCCCCCTCCACGACCTTCAGTTTCTCCTGCAGAGATTCTCTGGCTTGACCTTAGTCTTCTTGGGTTTGTACTGCCACAGTGACATTGGTTCTACTGGGCTTGCTAAAATGCCCCCCACCCCACATTAAGTTTCTACTGTAGATTCTCTGGCTTGACCTTAATCCTGTTGGATTTGCACTGGTTTTGCTGGGCACATTGCACTGCTTCTGTTGGGCTTGCAAAAATGTCCCTCACCTTCAGTTTCTACTGCAGAGTTTCTCTGGGACTTTAATTCTGTTCTGCTGGGCTTCTATTGCCTCTTTTTGCTGTTTTTTTTCCCTCCATTGGAAACAGCCGATGATGAGGGCATCTTCTTTGAGGGGGGTGGGATATCTTGGACCCTGTAAATCTAATCCTCACCAAACTTGAAGGGCAAGTAGAGGAGAGTCAGCTGGAGATCCCTGGTGAGTTTGGTGTCTCTAGCACATGGGGAGGGGGGAGGCTGTTTTACCACATCACAAACCTCACCAAGTTGTTTTGCTCCTAAAAGTTTGTGGTGGTTCATGGTTTGCCCAATTCACAAACCACAAATCACCACAAACCTGGGCACACCATGCACTGAATGAAACCACATTTTCGCAGTTCATATCCATTCCTAGAGAAGAGGCCCGTCCTATGTGGCAAACCAAAGCTGTATCTGGTGCAAGAATTACTAAGAAGTCAACCTTAGATGGCAAATTAAGCAGCTCTCTTTGATTAGTGATGCACAGTACTCTACATACTTTAAGCCCTTAAACATTTCAGACATAACAGGAACATAATCAGCACAGCAGAATCTGCAATAAAAAAATTCCTATGAAGTTGCCTTATGCCAAACCAGCCACTGGTAAACTGTGGCCAGTATTGCCTCATTTGATCAACAGCAGCTTACAGGTCTCAAGTAAAAGTCTTTGCTAGATTTTCTGCCTGAGCTCTGGTCCTGTGCTAACAGTAACCGCATTATTTTGTCATGGCAAATGGTAATCAGGGCTGCAAGGTTTAAATTTAGCTACTAAAGTCGAGAGAAGCACCAAAAATTATTAGAGCACTGGATTAGGATCTGGGACATCTGGGTTCAAATCCCCACTCGCCGTGGACCAGTTATTCTCTCTTGGTTAACCTATGCCACAGGGTTGTTGTGCAGATATGAGGGGAGAAGGATGACGTAAACTGCTTTGGGTCGCCACTGGGGAGAAAAGTGAGGTATAATTTAATAAACAGGGATTTAGTTTATCAGTTGGGGTAAATTTCAACTAGTAATGGCATTATTAATTAGTGGAGTTGAAAGTTAAGGGCATGCTTGTTGATTCCTAAGGCTACATTGATCTGAACTGAGATTTGGAACAAGCGCACCCATCAATTTTCAGCAGTACCCATGCTGCTTGTAAGCCAAGCCTTGACAAATTTTCTTTGGCTTGAGGAACTGGCTGCAAAATTTAGGAGCCAGACTCGTTTTACAGTCTTTACACTTTTGTATTTTAATAACTACGTTCTTCTAATTATTGCAACCACAAAGCCTAATCCCTAGCCTCTTCACAATCTCGTGCGACACAAGCATCGTCACGTATAAGTAAACACGGGAGTAGCGCTGGTTGTCATCAACCAAAAATTGAACGCTAACCTTAACTCCCCAATTTCTCATAATTGCATTAGTGCTTTTAAAAACTCCATTGATATGAATTTACTGGAACCAGCACAGGAGGCAAATGATTACGAAATGAATTCATCCACCACCACGGAAGGATAAGTTAGCATATAAACAAACAATGACAAGAACTTCATGCACACGAATTGCTGTGTCATACAACAAAGCATGCTCTGATGGGAAATGAGCTTTGGACAAACCAAAGATTGCCAAGAGATGCTACAATAAAGTCACTGCTGAAAACACTAGGCACTACAATGAAATTCTTAGGTGCTGCAGAGCCCAAGGTTTGTCAACTGCTGTTATAAAGAACAAACAGTTGCAGAAGAAACATATTGCCCTGTTCTAGTTCACTAGTACAGACTCTCAATATGAGAGGTAATTTTCCTCACCCAAGAATATGACAAAATGGCCAGTCTTCACGAGAGTACCACATTCTTACATTCTCTGAGATTTACTGATGCAGAATGTACATATTGTATATAATTTAAACTGGGGTGTAGGCACTCTATCCAAACAGGCTTCTTCATGCTTGCATACAGAGCTAAGGGACTTAGCTAGGCTTTAACTAGACACATTCCTGCCCGCATTTGACGAGTCGGGATTCACTAAGTGTGTTTATGTGACACATTATTTTTACTACATCGACATCTGACAAAAGAAGGACCTTACTGCTTGGCTGAGAAGAAAAAAATCCATTCACCCTAAGACCTGGATTCAAAGCATTTATCAGATTGCCACCATCGATAGTGATGTGGGGTACACTCGTTCTACTGAGCTGCAAGTCCCCATTGCTCGAATTATTGCGATGTACAGAGTAATGCTTGGAATCCCCTGGAAGCAAAAAAAAAAAAATAAAACACAGTTTTAAATTACATCATTAGCTCTATCCATCAGATTGGAAATTAGAGTCAAGAATATATTTAAAACTGAGAAAGTCTAACTTATTTTTGTTCTGTGATTACAAGTGCTTATATTGAGTTTACCTAATTGCTTGAGTCTTAAGAATGTTCATGAAGCAAAGTTACAGGCAACTTAATATCCCTACATAATGCACCTAATACACAGGCATGTATTGGGTTTGAATGTTTTCTCTCCACACTTGTTCTTTCAACCTTGCAGTGCCAGAAATCACTGCATATGATAGCCAGGACTATGTCAGATGACAGCCAAAGTACTTCCTTTCAGGAAGACTCTGCTGCCAAAATACTGATTGACAGGTCTGCAATGTGTTACATCAGGAATAGTCACTTTGTTAATATAGCTATTAGCAAATATAGCCATCTATTTTTACCAGGTCCCACCAGAACTGTATCATTAAGATTTCTGCACAGCAAAACAGTTAGGAAATTTACTGGAGTATGAAAACACTAAAGTGGTAGCACTTAAAAAGACAACCAGGACAAAAAGAACACCACAAGTAGTTCCATGTGGCCAAGAAGGGTTTTGACTTGTAGGTCTTGAATATAAGCTTCTCCCCCCTCCCATGACAACCCTTTTTTTAAAAATATGTTTCACAATCAGTTTGTGATGAATCACAATAATCAACCATTCCAAAGAAAAGTACTGAATTCCATTAGCATTCCAAGGTCTTTTGAGTGTCTGAAGTATTGTCAAAAACAGACAGTAGGGTACAAGCTGATATATCCCTCACCAAAGTCATTCATCAATTTGTATCTGATTCAGAAATTCAATGAGTACTCTTAACTATTTACTGCTACGCATAAACTTGGATTTGTTGGAATTTATAGAAAAAGTAGTGCTTCACCAATCACCAATTTTAAAGGGGTGGGGCAACCATCTGCTTAA
Organism: Heteronotia binoei; assembly: GCF_032191835.1. Taxonomy (NCBI): domain Eukaryota; kingdom Metazoa; phylum Chordata; class Lepidosauria; order Squamata; family Gekkonidae; genus Heteronotia; species Heteronotia binoei. The sequence goes on from NC_083225.1 coordinate 171,461,507, forward strand.
ATCATTTGGAAGGAACAAAACTGACAAATGAAACAGCATTGCATTTGTTGGTGAAACAGCACTGCATATCTGCAAACAGCCCCTGGAGTTCTTTTTTCAATACTGTCTTCCACTCAAGATCCTTCTCACTTCCAGATAAACAGATGCACACCTCCCCTCCTCTATGAATGGATAGTTTCCACTGTTTTTAAACATTCCTCATGAGTCTTCCTTTTCTTTCAGACAAAAGACTGTAGAGCAGGGGTGTCAAACGTCTGGCCCATGGATCAGAACTAGCCTGCCCAGGGCTTTAATCAAGCCCCTGGGGCTCTTTTCTCCCCCCACCCCTCCCCTCTCATGGCCTCACCATTTGAAGCTCCAAGGCTAAGGAAGTTCCTTGCCTTTTCTGTCTAGTCTTTGCAGATTGCAGCACAGACAAAGCTGCAAGGAAAACCTGGAACAGATTATCCAGCAAAACTGTGGGGAGAACATGGAGTGGATTTTCCATTATGGTCTCTGTGCCCAGATACAGGGCCCAGGGACCTTGATGGAAGGCGCATTCCATGTTTTCCTTGTAGCTCTGTCTGTGCTGCATTGTGTTTCAGTGCAGTGGAGCTAGTTTCACTTTCAGCGTCCTTATATAAACAGAAGCTCAGGCTTCCTGGAGTAGTGTGTCCTTGCAAATAAAGGGTTCATGCTTTGAGCCAGTTTGTCTCTGCTCAATGGACCTGACCTAGTGAGTACTCTAATCTGAGTACTCTAATCTGGGAACCTGTAACCAAAGGGAAATATTATACTGGAGAGCCATTGCCAATCTGAGTAGACTGGGAAGCGGGGGGAGAAGCTTGCAATGCCATTTCATTGTTTTCCCAGGCTCAGAGCATTTCATATTTTTAATTTCTGCTGTGATCCTTCTGGGTTTTTTTTTTAAATGCACTGCCAAATCCCACTATATCCTCACCTTTCCATTTTAAATGAAATATTGCAAGTTTTGAGCATGTTTATATTTAAGTTAAAGAATAGCATATTTAATTGTGTTTGTCTGTGTATAAAGTTTATATCTCCATCATTACCTCACATTACATTTTATGACACACACGGCCCAGCCTCACAGTCCCATTTGTGTCAAATCTGGCCCTTCGAACAAATGAGTTTGACACCCGTGCTATAGAGGCCTTTGAGACGGCGAAGACCAAGCTTTTAAAGGGATGAACAGATCAGGGGAAGAAGTCTAAGGAAAATTCAAGAAGAAGCAGTGGTCTGTTGGGTGAGGGCACGATGGTCCCTTGCTTTTAGTATATTATAGCCTCGACTATCTTTTGTTACAAGTCTGTTATTTCTAAGGTTAATATGACCCAATATGCCTGAAACTAAATGTTTCTCTGAGTCCCTCTGAATGGACTTTTCATATGCTTGAAAAAATGAGAATTGAAAACAAATCTTTCTTATTCAACAAGAACTGAGATAAACCTTACCAGCAGCCCCATCCTTCTGGGTGAGTACACTGTGCACTCCTTGCCACAAAAGCTTGATTTCTTCATCAGTTGTAGTGTAATCCAAACACAATCCATTTTCTGAGTATGTGGGGCTTCTTTTTGTAACATTATTGTCCTGTGCAACCAATTGAGCAGTATTTGCCGATTGGCAAAGCAAAGGATCACACGCGACTATACCAGGAGGAGCTTCAGAAGGTTTCGTAGCGTTTTGAAGGGAAGGGTCTTCTGTAGTGTCTCTATTCAAATCCTGACCTTCATTTGAAAGTGAGCTTCCATTTTGATCCATCCTTTCGTCTGCTACAGATTTGTAAGGTGGATGAGGTGCAATGCCTTTGCCCTGAGTTTTCAGAATATTGGTGGCTTCGCTGGCAGACTGTGGTCGGATAATGGCACCCTTTCGGGTTTTGGGGGTAAAAGTTGAAGGGGCTTTGGCAGATTTTGGTCTTTTAATCATTTTTGCTCTACCTTTGCGTGGGTTACCTTTTGGATTTTTAAGGTCACCAGTACAGAGAGGAGGTTTAATTTCGTCACCTTTTGATGTCATCCACGCCTGTTTAGCAATGTGATACCTTGTAGATTCAAAAGGATTCAGTGTCTCATTATTTCTCTCTAAGCCTCTGGAAGCAGCAAGCTTGGTTGATGCCTGAGAATTATCTTGCCCATTTTCTAGAACAGCAGTACTAATAATGTAAGATGGAATGCTTCTAAGATCTGTTCTAGAAGTTGTGGCTTTAATGGGAAAACCAGAAGACTGGGATAGTGCCTGAGGTATTTCAATGATATTTTGCTCTAAACACTTTTCACCATTGTTTGTTTCTTGTACTCTGTTAATTTCATCAAACCATCTAAGCTTTTTATAGTTCTTTGGAACATCTGCATCTTTCCCTTTTGTTTTAGCCAGTTCAACACTGTCTCTAATAGCAGATAAAGGCCGATTCCCGAATCTGATCCCTCTGTTTACAACCACTGCTTTGAAACTAGTATAAGGCTCATATTTAGATTCTTTCTTCAAAATGCTTTTTGGCAATTTCACTTCTTTTCTCTTATCGTTATCATTCTGCTGATGGTCATGGTCAGGTAAATTAGCTGCAAGGTCTCCATAGGGTACACTGTCATTCTGTTGATCAAGGTTGTTTTTACATGTCTCTTCAGACAAAGATGCTTCATTGTTAATATCATTTAAGTATTTCTCCATTTCAGCACCTGTTGCACAATCTATATCTTCAGTACACTTTGCTGTGTGAACGTCTTTTCCCTTCTGCCGGTTATTTGCAGAGAAGCTATTATTGTTAGTGGTGGTGGGACTCCACTGTCCAGTAGGTAAGACTATAGGTGTTGCAGCAATTGGATTGAGGGGCTGTGCCAATGCTGCCCTGTTATTCTGGAGAACTTCAGAATGCTTCTCTGATACTAAACCAACTGGAGCTGGATCAGGGGGAGCCCAGGCTTTGCTAAATTTGAGTGCAGGTTTATCTGTAACTAACATATCCTCTGTGCTAACTGCTCCTGAAGATGGATTCTTCAATGGAGAGCATTTCTCACCTCTTTTATTTTGCATTAAGGCTAGATTATCATCAGAAGTACATTTCTTGGACTCTTTTTGTTCAGATGTACTTGGAAAGGAGGGCTTCTGACCAGGATCACAAACCTGCTCCTCAGGAATTAGAACATTGTATTTAGTTAAAATGTCACGAAAAGGAGTGGTTCTTTGGATATCTGAGGTATTTAAATTCATGAGCCAATTATTTACATGTTGATTTTTAGAAAAAGTCATGTTATCATAATCAGAGAAACTTCTGTTTTTAGCATGTGATTCCTGTGAATTGTATAATGTAGGGTCCACCTGTGCAGACCCAGAAGAATCATCACTGGGCGTTGCAAAGCTTTCGATTTGTTCGCCGGCTTCAAGGCTGTCTGGACTCTTAGTGCTTTCTGAATTGGCTATTTCCTTCACTTCTTGATGAAAAGTCTGAGAAAGAAAAGTAAATGAATTATGAATATTACTAACACATTGCCACTTAGTCAAGTTTTTAGATCAGTTTAGGTGAAAACTGAGGAAATCCTACTGTATTTTGTAAAGGAGGGTAATAGGTTTTTGGGTTTGAAGTTCACAAAAGTATCAAGATATTACAGACATTCTTATCCACATTACATGTATCATAAAAGGAAAAAAAATCAAAGGCTTTAATAGGAAACTTTAGTACTTCCCAAGAACTATATTTTTGATGTCTCTGAAAGTGTTTGAGCTATAGAACATCATTGTCCAAGCATGGTCAGATGTATTCAAAATACCAAGCAGTCAATTTCCTTTAACTGGTATTTGCACAAAAGCACTGATTTCAAGGCTAGAAAAAGGGTGCAAATTCCCAATACCCCACTTGCTTTATATTCTAGGTGCCAGCCCTGCACAAGGTGGGAATACGAATGTCCCGTTTCCTAGGCGCTACTATCCAATTTCTAGGCAACTGCATGCCTCAGATTTTTCTAGCTCTGATTTCACTCTATTTAGCCTAATACTTCTTTTTAAAAACACTCTACTTAGCCTAATACTTCTTTTTAAAAACACTCTACTTAGCCTAATACTTCTTTTTAAATCCAATGCCATGTTGCAAATTTAGACAATATGCTGCCTATGAAATGCTCTAGTAGACATAACCCAGAAAATATCTAACACTGCAAGAGCGGCTTAAATATATTAACAGTGAAATCTACTCAGACCTACGCCCTCTAACACCATTAACTTCAGTGGACTGAGAAAGGGGTAACTCTGCTTAAGATTGTTCTGCAAAACTCTGAAACAAGAAACCTGAACAAAATACAGATGGAAAATGCTTTAATTTCAATTACATGTATGTTTCCTTTGTTGCTTGATGAATAAGAATTAGGTGCACTTGTTTCTCTTGAAAGAGGAAAAAAGCTAGTTAATATTAGTAAAATAGGGGGGCAGGGTTTTATTGCAGGACCATTACTTTTTATCCATAGACTGAAACAAAGGATTGAATCCTACCAGCTGGCACAAGAGGGAGGGGGGTCCACTTCTGACACTTGAAAAGCTTTGTTGGGAGGCATGGGATCCATGTGGGCAAAAAGTCATGTAGGACAGGGCTGCAGTGAGGAGGGGAATCACTTGAATCTATTAAGATTTCCCCTGCTTCCTTTTGCACCGGCAGAAAAAATGGTAGGATCCAACCAATGTTCCCTCTAAGCTGCAGAGTCTTGTGAGCAAAAATTCTACTTTGTGAGCTACTGGCATTAAAGTTGTGAGCTAATGCATAAATTAGTTTGCTCTAGGGCCATTTTTCCTGAGCTAAGACAAAAATGTGTGAGCTGGAGGCTAAAAATCTGCAAGCTAACTCACACTAACTCAGCTTAGAGGGAACACTGAATCCAACCCAGAATCTCTAGCTGTAACATTCTCAAAATAGCAAAAAAAACAGGCAAGCACACAGTACAAACACTATTATTGTATTCAAGCTTACTAGTGAAAGTAGATTTATTTTAAAGGAAGTCAATAGGAACAGCTATTTATTATGGTTAGCAAGGTCTCTATGGATCTTTCACTAGGTTTTTTAAAAAAGGAATGTTAGGAATCTTTATAGGCCTGAAACACCGAGACATTAAAGCAGTACTTAATCATTAAAAAACCAAGTCTGATGCACAATCTGAGCTCTGAAGTTCTCTATACAAACAACTGTAATAACTGTGTCTAACATAAGCTACAGAATCGGGTATATACTGTTTCTTATCACCAATCCTTACTTAATTACAAAAGATTACATCAAATGAAAAATTATAACAAAAGTATCATTCACTAAATGAACGCTGTTACTGCACCATATTGCTATATGCCTCTATGTTAAGTTCCTAAAACACATAAATAATCCTCAGATGGGAACGTAAAACTTTACCCAACCTACTTGAAAAGACTCAGCGGCCCCTAGTGGCAATTTATTATGTGGAAGCAAAATAAGTTGTTTGTATTATTGTTTTCCAGGTCATCCACTAAAGTTAGTGTGGATTTAGACAGTCCAGAGTACATATCCTAAATTCCAAGGGAATCTAGACAGCGAATAGATTTTGATACTTTTTGACTGTTAAGTGTTCTACTATAACGTAATTTTGTCACCAAAATATGGCTTTTGAAAGTATTTTTGTTGTTCTGAAGTAAAAACAGCTAGCGCAAGAAACCTGCTAACTTTTTAAAAAGGAAATTCTGGTACACAATTTCAAAAACGAAAAAGAACTTGAGTAATACTATATGAATTACTCTCTCAATAAAGCCACATCATCTTCTGACTGGGATAAAAAAGATCTCCATTCCTACTCATGTTTGATGAAGGAAGCTTTTGCTCTTCAAAGCTTACACACCCTGAAAATCGTATTGGTCTCTAAAGTGCCACTGGACTAAAATCTAACTGTTCTACCGCAGAAACACCATGGCTACCCTCTGAAACTTTCATCAGTGTTTTCAAAGCTTTTAAATAACTATTGATATGTTTTTAAAACTAATAGTTATAGCTAATGTTCCCTCTAAGTTGTGGAGTTTTGTGAACAAAAATTCAACTTTGTGAGCTACTGGCATGAAAGTTGTGAGCTACTGCAAAAATTAGTTTGCTCGGGGGCCATTTTCTCTGAACTAAGACAAAAAATGTGTGAGCCAGGGGCAACAAAACTGCGAGCTAACTCACATTAACTCAGCTTAGAGGGAACACTGGTTATAGCCGATAATTAAAGGATAGCCAGGAGTTGAGGAGCAGACTCACAGTGCAATCCTAAGCAGAGTTACACCCTTCTAATTCCATTGAAGAGAACGGGCTTAGAAGAGTGTCTCTGCTTAAGAGTGCACTGTGAGTCTGCTCCTCAGCCCCTGATCCTCATTCCAAGCAGTATCTTTCTGTACCACTGCACAATCAGTAGAGAGCAGCCAGTTAACTGACTGATAAAGGTAACAGGCCCTTTCCTACTGCCTTGTGTGGAACTGACATTCTGATCTTGGATTGTAATAAACTTGGCCACAGGGTGCAGCAAGATGGGCATGTAAGATCCTCACTGGGCTGTGAATAACTACGCATAAGAACATAAGAGAAGCCACGTTAGATCAGGCCAATGGCCCATCCAGTCCAACACTCTGTGTCACACAGTGGCCAAAACAAAAATTATATATATACACACACACATACACACTGTGGCTAATAGCTACTGATGGACCTCTGCTCCATATTTTTATCTAACCCCCTCTTGAAGGTGGCTACGCTTGTGGCCGCCACCACCTCCTGTGGCAGTGAATTCCACATGTTAATCACCCTTTGGGTGAAGAAGTACTTCCTTTTATCCGTTTTAACCTGTCTGCTCAGCAATTTCGTCGAATGCCCACGAGTTCTTGTATTGTGAGAAAGGGAGAAAAGTACTTCTTTCTCTACTTTCTCCATCCCATGCATTATCTTGTAAACCTCTATCATGTCACCCCGCAGTCAACGTTTCTCCAAGCTAAAGAGCCCCAAGCGTTTCAACCTTTCTTCATAGGGAAAGTGTTCCAGCCCTTTAATCATTCTAGTTGCCCTTTTCTGGACTTTCTCCAATGCTATACTATCCTTTTTGAGGTGCGGCGACCAGAACTGCACACAGTACTCCAAATGAGACCACACCATCGATTTATACAGGGGCATTATGATACTAGCTGATTTGTTTTCAATTCCCTTCCTAATAATTCCCAGCATGGCGTTGGCCTTTTTTATTGCAAACGCACACTGTCTTGACATTTTCAGTGAGTTATCTACCACGACCCCAAGATCTCTCTCTTGGTCAGTCTCTGCCAGTTCACACCCCATCAACTTGTATTTGTAGCTGGGATTCTTGGCCCCAATGTGCATTACTTTGCACTTGGCCACACTGAACCACATCTGCCACGTTGACGCCCACTCACCCAGCCTCAACAGATCCCTTTGGAGTTCCTCACAATCCTCTCTGGTTCTCACCACCCTGAACAATTTAGTGTCATTCGCAAATTTGGCCACTTCACTGCTCACTCCCAACTCTAAATCATTTATGAACAAGTTAAAGAGCATGGGACCCAGTACCGAGCCCTGCGGCACCCCACTGCTTACCATCCTCCACTGCGAAGACTGCCCATTTATACTCACTTTCTGCTTCCTGTTACTCAGCCAGTTTTTGATCCACAAGAGGACCTGTCCTTTTACTCCATGACTCTCAAGCTTTCTAAGGAGCCTTTGATGAGGAACTTTATCAAAAGCTTTCTGGAAGTCAAGGTAAACAACATCTATCGGGTCTCCTTTGTCCACGTTTGTTCACCCCCTCAAAGAAATGTAACAGGTTAGTGAGGCAAGATCTTCCCTTACAGAACCCATGCTGAGTCTTCCTCAATAACCCGTGTTCATCAATGTACCTACTCATTCTGTCCTTGATAATGGTTTCTACCAACTTTCCCGGTATTGAAGTCAGATGGACTGGCCTGTAATTTCCCGGATCTCCTCTGGAACCCTTTTTAAAGATGGGGGTGACATTTGCTACCTTCCAGTCCTCAGGAACGGAGGCAGATTTCAATGAAAGATTACAGATTTTTGTTAGAAGATCCACAAGTTCAACTTTGAGTTCTTTCAGAACTCTCGGATGTATGCCATCCGGACCCGGTGACTTATTAGTTTTTAATTCGTCTATCAGTTGTAGGACGCATGCTACACCACACACAGCAGTGGTGCAAGGATCAGGCTGGAATGCCTGGGTTAAGTCCTATGGAGTGCCCCTAATATATGCCAAGTGTGTGTGGGAACCCTGTGCTTCCTTGTATTTGTAAGTCCTGTGCTTCAAAGTCCTTAAGAGAATGCTGATGTATTCCCACTGAAATCAATAGGCTTAAGCAGTTAAAATACTACTTCTGCTGAGGTAGTCTGTGAACTGAAACATTAAGATGGGAAAGAAAGTAAGTGTTGGCTAACGATACCTGAAGATTGCTGAAATGCTGTTCTTGCTGGCGCTGCTGCATTTCCTCCAGATTTTTCTGGAAATTAAGCTGGTCTCTATTTGGACTGGTGCTATCATTTTCCTCCATTATTTTATCACCACCAGTTTTCCCCGTATTTTGTTTCCACTGAAAAGGGCCATTTTTGAGTGCCAAGGAAGCTGTGTCAGTAGTTCTTTTAAAGGGAAGAAAAAATACATTTACTTTTAGCTATACTTCTTACTAGTTTCATGCACAATCCTCCATATTAATTTCCTTTAAAACTAATATGATACCTAGAATGTAACATGTAGAACAACTTGAAGTATTTAATAGCTGCATGTAGCATTTGTAAGGAAACACATTTCAAAGGAAATGTATCCCAAATGATCATCCAACTAGAGACATTTGTTGTTGTATTTGATTGCATTGTTAAATATTTTGTTAAGAATCTACAATGTCCTGAAGGAGTCTAAAAGATCTGAAATATTTGAAAGCAGAGATTTTGGTGCCACAATAAATAACAAAGGCAGGATTCTTTCAAATACCCTTTTATGCACAAGAAACTGCCTGAGGTAGTGAGAGCCAGGAGTGAAAAGGAAAAGGGGAAATGAAGGTACGATGCTGAAAAATAAGACAAAAGGCCAATGCTCTATGTGGAAATAAACTGAGCACTGAAAAAAAGAGGACAGCTGGAAACAAAGCCATGAAGGTGGCTAAATGAAGAGAATTATTTTTTTTAAAGCAAACAGTTGGAACTTAGGTTTCTACCTCCGCAGAGAAATGTGTAGTTGTTTCAGAAGGATGCAATTATGTGTGATGCTGGAGGCTCCACATATAGGTATCCCAAGATTTTTTTAAAAGAAAAAGAAAAATATCGTGCAAGGATAGATGGAATTCCGAACGCGACTCGGGTTTAAGTATTCCCAATCTGAAATGGCCCCAGGGCAACTGCTACTTATACCATGATATAAGTATCTGTATATTTGTTCAAGTGACTGCTCCTTCGGACCATTTCTGATTAGGAAACCAGCATGGGGGAAGGGTTAGGGTCCTTATTTATTTATTTATTAGATTTGTATACTGCCCTCCCTGCCGAAGTGGGCTCACCTCTTCACCCCTTACACAAAGTCCGGTTCAGATTTGGGCTCCACCGCCATATTTTTGCTTAAAAAAAAAAAATAAAGCAGGGAACTTATATACAGAACTTCCAATGTCACATGTAATTGCACCCAGGGAGGCCCAAGTTCAAATCAACTTTCAAGCATAAATGTTATGAAGATCTTAGGACCACATATAGTGGCCTGAGCTTGGATGAAAGGTGTGAAAAATATTTTTTTTAAAAAAAATTGACACAGGATGAAATATCAAATTAAGCAAAAATATTGAAGTGAAGAAAGGTCTTGAGGACATACCCTAAAAATAATCACAATGGTTGTTTCAGAAGAATGCAGTGGGTTATTTAAGACAATTACGGGTAACCTAACGTTATGCATTAGGCATAACATCCAAATTGCAAGATGTCATAGTTCTGCTGTACACTGCATTGGTCAGGTCACACCTGGAGTATTGTGTGCAATGAGCTTAAATTAAGGGCAGGAAGGGACCGGCTGGATACTAGGGAAAACTTTTTTACAATAAGAGTTGTTCAACAATGGAATCAGCTACTGAGGGGGGTGGTGAGCACCCACTCACTGGCAGTCTTTACACAACGACTAGACAAACGCTTGTCAGGGATGTTGTAAGCTGATCCTGCACTCAGCAGGGGGGTGGACTAGATGGCCTGTACGCCCCCTTCAAACTGAGAGATTCTATAACAGAAATATTTAAAATGCCCGTAAACATTATCCGGTTAGAAAAATACAACCCACCTCATCTCTGACATGTGCTGTTTCTTCTGCTTCTGATATCTTCTATTTATGCTTCTGATATCTTGTCAGATGTTTTCGCAAAAATCCCTCAAGTTAACATATGGTTCTTACAATGACTGTATATTTAAATAAACAGACAAATTACCTGCCATCGCCTCTGTATAATGGCAACTGTAATCCAGTTATTTGAATTTTCTCAAAAGCCTCATCCAATTTAGGTTCTGGTTTTCTCTCCACTAGAAGTTTTAAAAAAGAGATGCAACCTTGAAAAGTAGCTTGCAGAAATGTCAAGTTCTTAACATTAAAAGACTAAGGATTAGTCTTCAAAAGACTGATCCCACACCAGCACCTTTCATTTCAGTACTTAACATTGTTTCCTTCTTACTGTGCCTTACGATGAAATCCTATGCAGTTACGCCACCAGATGAAGCCCCCACCCTGGGGAAATAACACTTCCCTCAGGGCTGTTTCAGGTTTGGAAAATGGTGCAGGGGCCCCTCCCTTAAGTCATGTTGACAGAGTAGCAAATATCTTAATCAATTATCAGGAAATTATTACTCCCTCAGCACATCCCACCAAAAATCTGAAACTCAGCAAGCCCAGGATGCACCACTACCAACTCTTCCCCCCCTCCATCTGATGAGTAAGTAGGAAACATTAACTCACATTTGGACTTGGTGTATTTGTGACAGCCAGTCTAGAATTAAGTGAAATGCCATATTGCATGGCTTCACCCTTGGAAAGCTGACTGAGACATCAGACTGTGCTAAAACTGCCACCTACTCTCAACAGTGTGTACTCATTCCAATAATAAACACTGAAAACTAAAGCTGATTAAATGCACTAAACAATGCACAATAAATCCAATGTGACCGGGGGGGGGGGGTGGAATAGTTAAAGGAAAATTCCTGGACTCAAATAATTGAATGGAAATTCTAAAATACACACTTTTATTGCATTTCATAGGGATGCCAACTCCAAAATATACAGTCCTGTTTGCAAAGCAAGCCAGTTTCTACAACACATCGACAAATTTGAAATTAACCAGACAAAAGAGCTTGTCGCTGATCTTGTAGTTGTTAACTGCAGTGATTTACCATACTTCTTCAGAGTGTCCTTTAATCTAATAATAATAATAATAATAAAATTTTATTTATATCCCGCCCTCCCTGCCTAGGCAGGCTCAGGGCGGCTAACAACATTTATAAACATAGAGAACAATAAATAGAGGGCTTAAAATTAACATTATTAAAAACCAGTCAATATACAATTAAAATTTAACTTAATCTGGCAGTAGTGATGGTATTTCCGGCACTAATTTCTGTCAAGTTTACATAGTTTACATAATAACATAGGTCCTTAAACAGAACCATTTTTGGCGGCTCCCTTTATAAACAACCATAATTCAGCAGTCCGTGTACGCTAGCTTGAAGAGGGTGGTCTTGCAGGCCCTGCGGAACTGATCGAGGCTCCGCAGGGCCCGCACCTCCTCCGGGAGCTGATTCCATAGGGAAGGGGCCGCGATTGAAAAGGCCCGTGCCCGGGTGTTCTGAAGTTTAGCTTCTTTCGGCCCAGGAGTAGTCAGTTTATTTTTTCCCAGCTGACCTCAGTGCTCTCTGGGGCTCATATGGGGAAAGACGGTCCCTCAGGTAGGCCGGTCCTCAGCCATATAGGGCTTTAAAGGTAATGACCAGCACTTTGTACTGGACCCGGTATGTAATCGGCAGCCAGTGCAGTTCACGTAGCCCCGGCTGTATATGCTCCCACCTCGGGAGTCCCAGCAACAGCCTGGCCGCCGCGTTCCGCACTAGCTGCAGCCTCCGGGTCCGGCACAAAGGCAGCCCCAAGTAGAGGGCATTACAGTAGTCCAATCTTGAGGTGACCGTCGCATGGATCACTGTTGCAAGGTCCCGATGCTCTAGGAAAGGGGCCAACTGCCTCGCCTGCCTCAGATGGAAGAATGCTGACTTGGCAGTGGCTGCTATCTGGGCCTCCATTGATAATGAAGGCTCCAGTAAAACACCCAAGCTCTTTACCTGGCGCAAAACCTCTTTAACTGCACAAACCTGCTCTCTTTCGCTGTGCATATGGAAGATGACCCCGCAGGAACTTCTCAGTTGCTTCCTGGAGTTTCAGTTTCCGTTGCAGTAAAATCTGTTCTCTAAATCTTTGTTCTTTTTCTTCCTCTTCCTTCCATTTTTCTTCAAGTGCTCTATTTAAGAATAACTACTTTTTAAATAAAAATAATTACCATGAAATTGCAAGTGGTCTTTATGAAAATTATTTGCTAAAGTTTCCTTTTTCTTTTTTGCTTAAACTCTTCTGTCCCAAAAGAATGCTGTACTCTGTATTTAGAAAGGTAAGGCTTAATACGGACCGTGTTTCAAGCTTGGCAGTTTGCGGATATTGTGAACACACCAAATCCTACCTGACATAAAAGGTAAATTCCAAGGTTATTGCCCAGGCAATGGCAATGGCTTCTCCATTAATGGCTCCTGTTCTCAAAAACCTCAGGGGTACTCAGGCGTTGTGAAACCATCAGCAGTGGTACGACTGCTTAGAGTGGTCACAACAGCTTCTCACCAGGAAGCATAAGTCCATGGCACTACATTACTACTTTGGAGTCCTTGCAACCATTCTGATCACTCACAAGCAGTACTGGTAGTTGTTGCATAGCCTCTGGCCAGGCAGGATACTACCTTCCAGATAGTATTGGGGTTTGGTGGAGATCAGCTGGAAAAGAGCTGTTTTCGGAAAATCATTCTGAAATTCAGGAAAGCAAACTAGCTTTAAGTAGTTGTTCAAATATATGTTGATTACAGGACAGGCAAAACAACAGACAGGATGGTCTTGCATGTGTATGAGAGGGGCATCCAATTCTAAATAGTACATGTGGCTAAGCAGGAATGGATTTTATGGGGGGTTTAAAAGAAGCTACACTGTTGGGGAAAGGACACACAATATATTCTGATATTGAAACTAAAGCATGGAAAACAAGGGATGTGATGTGAAGTTGTTTTCCAACTCCTATCTACCTAAGACTAAAACATCAAAAATCCAACCTGAAATAGCCTGTGATATATTGATAATGATCAGACATGAATGTTCATTCTTCCCCCAGAAAAAAAGATGAGTATATAACATCAAATGAATCTAACTACAGACCAAGACTTGCTCCACATTGAATTGTTGTTCCACATCCGCCCCCAAACAAAAAACCCTCAGTGATTTTTATTTTAGATTCTGCACAACACTGTTGAGCTTTTTTCCATCTCCACTGAGGGTTTCCTCAACCTGTTTTGGTACTCTCCATCCTGAAAGACTGTATCCAAAGTGGATGTGTGGGAGTAAAAAGAAAGGTGGAGGGATTTTTAAAACTTCTTATACAGATCTTGCACCACTTCCTTCACTCCTACCATCCCCTCTACCTCCTACAGGTTTCTTGCTAGTTTTTTTTTTTTAAATCAGCAATTGGTATATTACCAATAGTCAGGGCTTTTTTTGAACAGGAACACAGAGAAATGCAGTTCTGGCTAGCTTGGCATTAGGGGGTGTGGCCTAATATGCAAATTAGTATCTGCTGAGGTTTTTTTCTATAAAAAAACCCTGTGTGAAACAATGGTGATGTTTGGTGCAGTGCTTAAGTGTGCGGACTCTTATCTGGGAGAACCGGGTTTGATTCCCCACTCCTCCACTTGCACCTGCTGGAATGGCCTTGGGTCAGCCATAGCTCTGGCAGAGGTTGTCCTTGAAAGGGCAGCTGCTGTGAGAGCCCTCTCCAGCCCCACCCACCTCACAGGGTGACTGTTGTAGGGGAGGAAGGTAAAGAAGATTGTGAGCCGCTCAGAGACTCTTCGGAGTGGAGGGCAGGATATAAATCCAATATCATCATCTTCTTCTTGATGTCAGGGTGTGTGGCATAATATGCAAATAAGTTCCTGCTGGGCTTTTTCTACAAAAAAAGCCCTGCCTCTAGTGACATAAAAAGCAAAAATCACACTGCAGGTAGGGAAACGACTGGCACAAGGCAATAATACAGTGAAAAATATCTGCAGAGGTTCAGTTGCCAATGAAAATACCTTTACTTTTACAGTCACAATGGCTGCTAACAGACTGGCACTTTGGGTCGAATCACAGATGCCTCTGAAGTCGACCCAAAAAAACCCCGGCCACACGGCAACATCTGCTGGCCACCCCCATCCCGCACTTACCCCATCCTGAGAGACGCTCCAGTTGCCTCAAAAAGGAACCACTTGGAAAGTGGTCCCTTTTCACTGGAGTGGCTCTGAGGCAGCGGCCGGCCGTCTGGAAGCCCAGAGAGCACCTTACAAGCGCCTGGGCAGCTACGAGCGGGACGTGTGACCATTCCACACGCTCCCAGCCGCCCAAGGCCTGCCCCTTCTTCCGGCGCCGTCCAGAAGCTCCGAGGCGCTCTTCTTTCAGCTGGCTTTCTTAAGGGCGGCTGCAAGCCACCCCAAAATGGCCGTCTGTTATCAACCAATAGGCCCAAAACTGGGGGGGGGAGGTATCCTATGCAGGTGGTGAAAAAATGCTATCAACTCAAAGCTGATCTATGATGACTCTGTAGGGTTTTCAAGGCAAGAAGTGTTTTGCCTTTGCCTGCTTCTGCATAGCAGCCCTGGACTTCCTTGGTGGTCTCCCATCCAAGTACTATCCAGGGCTGACCCTTCTTAGCTTCTGAGATCCAATAAGAGCGTCTCACTAGTCCATCTAACAATGAGCCAAAAAATGTTCAAGTGTCATATTTTGAAAACTAAAGGCATTGCAATTAAGTGCCTCTGGGGCAAACCCTTCATTTTCAGCTTAAGGATTAAAAAATCAGTATCAAAGATACTAGCTGTGCAGCTCAATCTCATGCACAGTCCCCAAAGACGATCTCAACTGGTGGGCAAGCTCATATGGGAGATGGCATCCTACTTTTATGCACTCCAGGCCCAAGTCATTTATGGCTTTAATGGGGGAAAGAGCAGGTTGAATTGAGCCTGGAAGCATAACCAGTGCAGCTCTTTCAGTAGAAAATTATAACGTGTTCCAGTGAGTATCCTTGCCACAGCATTACATGCTACTGCGGCTTCAAAATAATCTCCAAACAAAGCCCCCACGCAGAGCACCTGGCTGAGATCAGAGCACTGACTGCAGCAACCAGATCAAAGATTCACTGTCCAGCACATACTCTTGGTCTAATCGCTACAAGAAATCAGCACTAAAGTAATTATTTTCCACATGTAACTTGCTTTAGCACACCGAGAAGTGGCATCCAACCAATGCTAGGGGTTTTCAGCGGTACATGTGGGGTCTGTCTAGGTATCAGTCTGCAAATCCTTAAGAGAAATCACCTCTCATTGCATCCTTCTTCAATCTCTCTTCCAAAACTGTGATTTTGCAGTCTCCCCCCCACCCCTTATCGAGACTATAAATACAAAGTCTCTTATATTAAGACAAGTATAATATCAAAAAGAATATGCTAGGTTAGCAATGCAAATAAAAGACTCCAGAGTTTTTCATTACCTGGCCATATGCCATTTCAGGTGGTTTCAACTCATGAACTCTGCACATGTCTTGATTGCACTGGGGTAAACCAGTACTGTAACAGAAAGCTAACAAGATACCTTATCCTTGAGCTATGATTTAATTTAGCACCAATTTGAAAAGGTCAGCAGAGTGTTAACCTTGCTCACTACGAGTTTAGTCACACAATCATGCTTGATAAAGAAAGTTTCAAAAATCTGATTATCACTGTTAAATGTCACGTCCTTAGAAGCACACTGGAAACCTATTGTAAGCAGACGATCATAGCTATTCTGCAACTTTTAAAAACATATTAAGTATACAAAAAGACATCTGAATAAAAATACACAGAAAATAAAACATGACCTATACTTGCATACCTCCTTCGTTTATTTGTTTCTAGAGAATGTTTTCTTGCTCGATTGTGAATCCTTCTTTGATCCTTTAGCAATTCATGACGTTCTTTTGATAAATCTCTCTCAAGAAAAATCCTTAGATTTCTGATTGTGACATTAAAGACAATGGAAACCGTAGCAAAAATTCTAGAAACCCCAGTTAAATGCTTGCTTATGATCTAGATCAGAAATTAAATTGTATGTAATTGTAATGTCCTATTTCCATTAATCCTTTCACAGGAAATAAATGTATACACTAAATTAAAACCAAAAACCAGTTCTGTGTTCTTAGACCAAAAGTAATATTGCATTAATTAACCGATTAATTCAAACGCTGTTCACATCAGTATTTATAATGATCCTAAGTACGCTTAGAATTAAGTTCCACTGAAATTAATGGGGATTAATTCCACCTAATTAATAGGGTTTTTGCAGTCGGAACTCCGCTGCATATTAGCCACACCCTCTTGATGTAGCCAATCCTCCTGAAGCTTTCAGTAGTCCCTGTACTAAGAGCCTTGTAAGCTCTTGGAGGATAGGCTACATCAGGGGAGTGCGGCCTAATAACAGAGAGCCAGTTTGGTGTAGTGGTTAAGTGCATGGACTCTTATCTGGGAGAACTGGGTTTGATTCCCCACTCCTCCACTTGCACCTGCTGGAATGGCCTTGGGTTAGTCATAGCTCTGGCAGAGGTTGTCCTTGAAAGGGCAGCTGCTGTGAGAGCCCTCTCAGCCCCACCCACCTCACAGGGTGTCTGTTGTGGGGGGAGAAGATATGGGAGATTGTAAGCTGCTCTGAGTCTCTGATTCAGAGAGAAGGGCGGGGTATAAATCTGCAATTCTTCTTCTTCAAAGGAGTTTCTACTACAAAAAAGGCCCTGTAATTCAACATCTTATATGGCCTGTAATGCAAAACAAAGGCAGAAAGATTAATAACTGTGAGCTGTCAAGCTGCAACCGACTCAGCCTCAGGACCTTGGGGTTTTCAACAGAAGCGGCCCTCTGCACAGCACCCCCAGTCCTCCTTGATGGTCTCCTATTCGAGTACTAACCATGGTCAACACTATTTAGCTTCTGAACTCTGATAAGATAAGGTTAGTCACATCTAGTCAGTCTCCTACAATAGGGCTGCTTACCCCTATTCTAAATTCTGAAACACAGACACATACAAGGCAGGGTTTTTTGCTGATCCAAAAATATACTTTTAAAACAGTTACACATGAAGCATCTGAGAAAATCCCCGACGTATTTGTGGAACAGCAGCACATCTTTTGCTCAGCATGCTGGGCCCCTGAGTTGCTGCCAGCACTGCTCAGCAATGTCAGCTCAGCAGGTTCCCAAGTCCAACTACAACCTTAACCTCTCTCCTGTTTTTTCCAAAGCACACATTGCCCATCTCTGATATAAAATGTTACGTTGCAAATTGAGGATTCTTGATACTTGGGCGGGGGGACAACAGTGGGAGGGCTTCTAGTGTCCTGGCCCCACTGATGGACCTCCTGATGATGGCACCTTGTTTTTTTTTGGCCACTGTGTAACACAGAGTGTTGGACTGGATGGGCCATTGGCCTGATCCACCATGGCTTCTCGTACGTTCTTATGATGAAAACCAGCCCCATGTCTGCAAAAAAGTGTGGACTATTTATTGCTAGTTCCCTGGGGCTGCAATCCTTAACACATCTAAAAGTAAAGGTAGTCCCCTGCGCAAGCACCAGTCGCTTCCGACTCTGGGGTGACGTTGCTTTCACAACGTTTTCACGGCAGACTTTTTATGGGGTGGTTTGCCATCGCCTTCCCCAGTCATCTACGCTTCCCCCCCAGCAAGCTGGGTACTCATTTCACCGATCTCGGAAGGATGGAAGGCTGCGCCAACCTGGAGCCGGCTACCTGAACCAGCTTCCACTGGGATTCAACTCAGGTTGTGAGCAGAGAGTTTGACTGCAGTACTGCAGCTTTACCACTCTGCTCCATGGGGCTCTTTTAACACATCTAGTTGGCAGTAAACCACATTGAACTTAACAGGATTTTACTTCTGAGTATGCATGCTTAGAATCATAGAGCCGGAAGGGGCCATACAGGCCAGCTAGTCCAACCCCCTGCTCAATGCAGCATCAGCCTACAGCATCCCTGACAAGTGTTCGTCCAGCTGCTGCTTCAAGACAGCCAGTGAGGGGAAGCTCCCTCGGTAGCTGATTTCACGGTTGATCAACTCTTACTGAAAAAAGGTTTTTCCTAATATCCAGCTGGTACCTTCCCACCCTTAATTTAAGCTCAATATTGCGGGTCCTACAGGACTCAGCCATCAAAAGGAGCAGCTCTCCCTGCCCTCAGACAGCTCCCTGCCCTTAGAACTGCACTTTAGGACCTTGCCATCCATAGAGGGCCATGTTATATATTGCACAGCAACAAATATACCACCAAACATGCACTTGACAGGAACCCAAGGCAATCCCAGCTCTCTGCTTTGAGGCACTCACTATATTTCTGTAAAAGTCTGCACATCTAAAATGTAAAACATGAGACGCACAAGTGTACAAAGCCACTATGAACCTTAGGCTGCCTATGGTTTTCTCTTAAGCACGTATTTAACGACAAACCCAGATTTACTATCACATAGCATGCAAAAGAACGAATCTCCCCAAAGAATGAACCTCTGTGACAAACATATGCTTCTGAATATCTGTATAACTCATTTCACACTTTCAACCTGGTTAGCTATACATTCTGATCCTATGCCAAGAGTTAGGCTTAGAACTATTGATCTCAATAGGCAAGTCTAACTCTCAGTAGGCAGAACAAAGTTAGAATCCAATGGCACCTTTAAGACCAACAAAGCAGAAATGGGCAGTCTTCGCAGTGGAGGAAGGTAAGCAGTGGAGTGCCGCAGGGCTCAGTACTGGGTCCCATGCTCTAACTTGTTCATAAATGATTTGGAGTTGAGAGTAAGCAGTTAAGTGGCCAAGTTTGCAGATGACACTAAATTGTTCAGGGTGGTAAGAACCAGAGAGGATTGTGAGGAACTCCAAAGGAATCTGTTGAGGCTGGGTGAGTGGGCGTCAACGTGGCAGATGAGGTTCAATGTGGCCAAGTGCAAAATAATGCACATTGGGGCCAAGAATCCCAACTGCAAATCCAAGTCGATGGGGTGTGAACTGGCAGAGACTGACCAAGAGAGAGATCTTCGGGTCGTGGTAGATAACTCACTGAAAATGTCAAGACAGTGTGCGATTGCAATAAAAAAGGCCAACGCCATGCTGGGTATTATTAGGAAGGGAACTGAAAACAAATCAGCCAGTATCATAATGCCCCTGTATAAATCGATGGTGAGGTCTCATTTGGAATACTGTGGGCAATTCTGGTCACCGCACCTCAAAAAGGATATTATAGCATTGGAAAAAGTGCAGAAAAGGGCAACTAGAATGATTACAGGTTTGGAACACTTTACCTATGAAGAAAGGTTAAAACGCTTGGGGCTCTTTAGCTTGGAGAAACGTCAACTGCGGGGTGACACGATAGAGGTTTACAAGATTATGCATGGGATGGAGAAGGTAGAGAAAGAAGTACTTTTCTCCCTTTCTCACAGTACAAGAACTCATGGGCATTCAATGAAATTGCTGAGCGGTCGGGTTAGAACGGATAAAAGGAGGTACTTCTTCACCCAAAGGGTGATGAACATGTGGAATTCACTGCCACAGGAGGTGGCGGCAGCTACAAGCATAGCCAGCTTCAAGAGGGGGTTAGATAAAAATATGGAACAGAGGTCCATCAGTGGCTATTAGCCATAGTGTGTGTGTGTGTATATTTGGCCACTGTGTGATACAGTGTTGGACTGGATGGGCCATTGGCCTGATCCAACATGGCTTCTCTTATGTTCTTAAAGTTTAATTCTGGGTATATGCTTTTGTGTGCGTGCCCACTTCTTCAGATACACTGAAACAGGACTGAAGTGGGTACACACACGAAAGCTTATACCCAGAATAAAACTTCGTTGTTTAAGTGCTACTGGACTCAAATTTTGTTCTGTTGCTTCAGACACCAGAACCTATCTCAGTAGGCAGAAAAGAAGATACAAGTATCTGCACTGGTTCAAAGCAAAATTCAGAAACCTAAGTCATATGAAGCCTATAAAGGTTAAACCAGAATGACCCAAAACGGTATTAATAAACAAGAGTCTTGTGACATCTTGAAGAGTTTTAAAAATTGTTAAAAACTAACAAATCTTCTTTAAGCCCAATGTTTTGTGGACAAGAGTTGCATGAGGCCATCTAGAGTAGATGTGTGTGAAGAAGCCAGCTCTAGTCGGCAAAGCACATGCACTGAATTAAACCCTTAAAGGTGCCACAAGATTAATTCAAGAGGGCACCCGTCTTGGTCGGCAGTAAAAAAGATAAAATCAAGTCCAGTAGCACCTGAGACCAACCAGAGGTATGAGCATCTAAGCAGCTTTGAGTCTTGAAAGCTTACAGCCCCAAAATCTTTTTTGGAGTCCAGTAGCATCTTTAAGACCAACAAAAGTTTATTCAAGGTATGAGCTTTCATGTGTACACACACTTCTTCAGACACACATGTGCTCATAAAAACTCATACCTTGAATAAACTTTTGTCAGCCTGAAAGTCACCACTGGACTCAAAATCTGTTCTACTGCTTCAGACCAACAGGGCTGTCCACCTGGATCTATCCTTCAAAAATTGTCGGTTTCTAAGAGGTGCTACTCCTCTGGAATCTAGCGCACAAGACTCCTTTTAATTTTACAAGTGACTCAACTACCCACTCCGCTCCTAGACTTACAAAACAGCATTTTGTAAGTTCCCCAGAACTTTTCATCAGGCTGGGGAAAGTTTTTGGAGGACTCAAAAGCTTGCACCCTAATTCTGTGTTGGTGTGATTCTGGCCACACTAAATACAAATAAAAAAGAGGGAGGGCACTTTGTTTCAGGATGTTAGGCGTACACTTAAAAAAAATCCCTATTAAGTGCAATGTTCCCTCTAAACTGCAGAGTCTTGTGAGCAAAAATTCTACTTTGTGAGTTACTGGCATTAAAGTTGTGAGCTACTGCATAAATTAGTGTGCTCTGGGGTCATCCTTCCTGAGCTAGACAAAAATGTGAGTTGGAGGCTAAAAATCTGTGAGCTAGCTAATGCTTAGAGAAGGGGCCGCCAAACTGTGGCTTGGGAGCCACATGTGGCTTTTTCACACATATTTTATGGTTTCTGAAGCCCCCACCACCTTGTTGAGAGAAAGCATTTGTTGATTTAAATCAGTTCTTCAAGCTAAGCCAACCCGTGAAGTTGCTTTCTTTCCACCTCTTCCTCCCTCCTCCTCCCTAGCTTTCTTTCCACCTTTCCTTCCTTGTGGCTCTCAAACATCTGGCATCCATGCCTTGTGGCTCTCAAATGTCTAATGTTCTTGTCTTGCGGGTCTCAAACATCAGATGTTTATTCTATGTGGCTCTCATGTCAAGTAAGTTTGGCCATCCCTGGCTTAGAGGGAACACTGGTTAAGTGCACGCCTCACATTTCAAAAAGAAAAAGCAAGGTGCGAAGCTTGCCTGTGGCCCCCAGAAAGCCTCTCCCATCTCCTTCCCCGCCGCCACCTCCCTTCGCCGTGCCAAGAGGAGGATACGTGCTGCTGGGGGCGAAGGCGCTCAACGCCCGGCGGCTGGTCACCCGCGACAAGGCGCTGTCCGACGGGCTCCTCCTCCAGCCTGGCGTGGCGGACTTCGCCTCAGCCCTGCCTTCCGCCGCCCGCCCACCGGCCGACGCCGCCCGCGCGAAGCTGGAGTAGTAGGCGACGTTGCGGCCCCCGCTGTAGCTGCTGCCGCCGGCGCCGCTGCCAGGCTCCATTCAAGGCCCAGCCGCCTCCTCCTCCATCGCCGCCTCACGGGCTCCCCCCGACCCCACCCCACCCCCGGCTCAGCCCCCCGCCGCTGCCACGCGAGGCCAAGTGCTGCGTCTCTTCGCGCCTTCTCCCTCCGGCCGGCCTCCTTTCGGCTCTCAGCGCCCAGCGGGGGCGCGCCAGGGAGCCCTCCCCGCCTCAGAAGCGCCTCGCCTGGCTCCAGGCCGCCGCTGCCCAGCCGCCATCTTAGCAACCGGCGACGCCGCTTCCTTCGCAACGGAAACCATGGGCGACGGACGGCGGAGGCGGGGAGGAGGAGCGTGAAAGGGAAGGCGGAGAAGAAAGGCGGGAGGAGAAGCGAGCCAGAGCCGAGGGGGTGGGGGCGCCTTGAAAGAGTGACGAGGCGTCCAGGGCCGTCATCACAATAAGCCCCGTTTCCAACCTCCCGGTGGGGGCCCCTGAAGATCTCCTGAACAGAAGAGAAGCCATGTTGGATCAGGCCAGTGGCCCATCCAGTCCAACACTCTGTGTCACAAAAGAACATAAGAGAAGCCATGTTGGATCAGGCCAGTGGCCCATCCAGTCCAACACTCTGTGTCACAAAAGAACATAAGAGAAGCCATGTTGGATCAGGCCAGTGGCCCATCCAGTCCAACACTCTGCGTCACATAAGAACATAAGAGAAGCTATGTTGGATCAGGCCAGTGGCCCATCCAGTCCAACACTCTGTGTCACAAAAGAACATAAGAGAAGCCATGTTGGATCAGGCCAGTGGCCCATCCAGTCCAACACTCTGTGTCACAAAAGAACATAAGAGAAGCCATGTTGGATCAGGCCAGTGGCCCATCCAGTCCAACACTCTGTGTCACGCAGTGGCCAAAAACACCAGGCACCATCAGGAGGTTCACCAGTGGGGCCAGGACACCAGAAGCCCTCCCACTGTTGCCCCTGCCCCAAGCACCAAGAATACAGAGCATCACTGCCCCAGACAGAGAGTTCCAGCAATACCCTGTGGCTAATAGCCACTGATGGACCTCTGCTCCATATGTTTATCCAATCCCCAATTGGAATTGCAAGTGACCTCCAGGGTACAGAGATCAGTTCTACTGGAGCATATGGCTCCTTTGGATGGTAGATTCTACGGCATTGTTTAGGGATGCCGGTCTCCAGGTGGGACCTGAGGATCCCCCAGGAATTACAGTCCGTCTCCAGACTACAGAGATAATT
This sequence comes from Heteronotia binoei, assembly GCF_032191835.1. NCBI lineage: Eukaryota > Metazoa > Chordata > Lepidosauria > Squamata > Gekkonidae > Heteronotia > Heteronotia binoei. Next base: position 171,484,795 of record NC_083225.1, read on the forward strand.
TCCCCTGGAGAAAATGGCAGCTTTAGAGGGTGGATTCTATGGAATTGTACCCAGCTGAAGTTCCTGTCCTCCCAAGCTCCATCCTCAAATCTCCAGGAGTTTCCCAACCTGTATCGGGAAACCAGACCCTCCAATCCCCCACTGGTGGCCAGGGGGTACCAGGCAACCCTAATGGAAGTGCTTCCTTAACCCATACTCTGCCCTCCACAGGTTCCACCCTCAAAATCTCCAGGTATTTCCCAACTCAGCATTGTACTTCATGTATCTGACGACATGTGATATGTCTTAGGGGAGGGGGCAGGATCAATATTGGAGGCACTACTAGTAGTCATAAGAAATGTTTATTGAATTGCCTTATACTGTATCTGTAGAAGCATGCATATACACAAAAGCTTATGTCTTGCATTAAACATTGTTCTTAAAGGTGTCACTGGAGTCAAACCGTCTATCAAGTCTATCAATCAGTCTATCAAGGTCAGACTGGCAACAGTTCTTCAAGGTGTTTAGACAACAGTCTTTTGCATCAGCTGTTACCTTGTCCTCTAAACCTGAGATGTTGGAGATTTGAACCCAGGACCTTCTGCATTCCAAGCAGATGGTTTACCACTGAGCCACACCCTTGCACCCTTATGACAAAACAAAAGTTTGTGCTGGAATTAGATTTTATTAGACTTTAAGCAGGTCAGAACCAATGTTCTCTCTAAGGTGGGGGTTCTTGTGGGCAAAAATTCTACTGTGTGAGCTACTAGCATTAAAGTTGTGAGCAAGCCTACTTTTGACTATCATGTAAACCTAGCCTAATGGAAGAATCTGTACATTTAGACTGAAGATCTATGAGCAGCCCAGTGAAAATCTGTGTGTATTTGCTCACATGCTCACACTAAAGGGAACCTTGATCAGAACTTATTTCATCAGTTGTATGAATTGGCCATCCACAGTGGAAATGTATCTACTTTAAGTTATAAGCCACAGAAAAGTGGGAAGAGACATCAGTTTGAAACAACCTCCAGGCCCCGTAAGCTCTTGGAGGATTGGCTACATCGGGGGGGGGGGGTGTAGCCTAATATGCAAAGGAGTTCCTGCTACACAAAAAAGCCGTGCCCGTATTTGTTTATGATTGCCTTGATTCCTACCTGTGCACCTTGCTGTGGCTAACATTGCCAAAACTGTCCTGTTTTGATGTACCTCCTGGCCAGGGGTGGAATTCTAGCAGGAGTTCCTTAGCATATTAGGCCACACACCCCTGATGTAGCCAATCCTCCAAGAGCTTACAAGGCTCTTTTTTGTAAGCTCTTGGAGGATTGGCTACATCAGGGGTGTGCGACCTAACATGCAAAGGAGCTCCTGTTAGAATTCCACCCCTGCGCCTGGCTTCAAACCGTTGAGGGGGCAAACGCCAGAAGATGGATAGCAGCTACTGAATGCCCACTTTAACTTTTGGGAGAGAATTGGAGTACAGTGAGGAATCCTTATGAAGAAAAGTGGTGTTTCCGTTAGCCGAAATGACTCTCCCACCCCTCCAACTTCTGAGCAGGGCTGGGTCTTTTTTGCTTGCTTGAAGGTGTATTGCTGGGAGTAAGAATGGATTGGCAGATATTGGGGGTGGAATTATTACAGTGACTCTCTCATTAAACATAGAGGTCCTGGCTGAAGGGAAATGTACCTGTCCCCAAATGTGTGAGCAGTGTTGCTCCCCCCCCCAAAAAAAAACACACAACCATTTCAAACTGTACAATATCTGGTACATGAAAACAGGTTGCATGCATGAAAGACTTATTATTAAAGCCAGTGGCGCCTAATGAGATCCTGTGGGGTGTTGCAAGATTGTTTCCAGATGATCAGAGTCAGAAATCAGTGGTTCACATTGTGCTGCTCCCCACCCCAAGAAAAGATATCTCTGCGTCTGAATAGGGATTTTGGTGACTGTAACATAATATGCCTGAGACCGCAGCTGCCAACCCTGTCTCCATCTCCCTCCATCCCTCCCTCTCTACCTCTGGAAACAGCTGGGAGGGAGGGGAAGCAAAATACCAGAGAGGATGGTGAATTCAGCTGGTTGGTGAATTCAGCTTTCCTTTGGGGCGGTGGGGAGGGCGGAGAAGACACCTGTAAACCAGTATAAGCCAGGAAGGGGTGGAGGCCCCTTGCCATCCTAGCATGCTCTGTTTGCTTCTTTTCTTTCTGCTTCACCTTTATTTATATTGTTATAAAGGAGAGAGTTGAGGGAATAGGGGCTGGGTTTGCTGAAAAGCCATATGTGTGTGTCGGGAGTGGGGGACTACTTCCTTTTAAAGGACTTCTGCTTTAGTGAGCTAGGGGAGGCGTGGGCAGTGGCAGATTAAACCCTGTGGAGGGCCCCAGGCAATCAAAATCTTGTTGAGGGGGTGGCGGCAAATTATCTCAGAGTTGGAGAGCCCACCCTGCTGCCCTGGCCTCCACTGCAGCCTGCAGGCACCTTCTCAGAAGCCCCTTTGACAAAGCTGTGGGGTAGGGGCAGAGAGAGGCAAATCTGGCAACGATGCCAGCAGCAGCCACCCCAGGCAAGATGGGCAAAGAGCGGCTCAGTTGCTGGTTGTGCATGCAGGTTGGGAGGGCTGCAAGCAGGGCGGAAACCGGCGGGGGGTGGTGGAGCTGGCCTGGGGCCCCTAAAGGTGTGGGGACCCATAGGCCAGTGCTTCCTTGGCCTAATTGTTAATTCAACCCTGGGCGTGGGTATACCTGGCAGGTTTAACTAAAATGGCCCTTATATTTCTTTCTGCAGAATATTTGGCACAGATGCAAAAATCATAGCCACTGTTTTCAATTGTTACCTAAATGCTAGCCATTCAACCTTCACAGTCCTCATTGTTAGGATCAAACTGCTGTAAAATTTATAAATGCTCCCAGGGTCAAACCATGTGTGTGTTATATAAAAGTAATTTTGTACATCCCCCCCCCTTGAAGTCTGTTCATAAAAGGGTTGGCTTGCTAGCTAATGTTTGTGCTGTACACATTCCTGAATTCTTAACTCAAGCTTTCATCAGCTAGCGGACAGTCTTTTCCAAGACAATTTGAGAAACTCTTTGAAAACTGTTTTCATCCCTTCAGCACAGAGATGATCCAGCCTAGGTCATCCTCAATGATCTTCTTGAGTGTCATATTTTTCATTTCAGCCGCCGCTGTGTTTGGCAATGCCCAGCCGTGTTCTGTAATGGTAAGGTTTGCAACGCGTACGCCTTGAACAGATGATAGAACAGAAGAGCTGTAGTCAGGGCCTCATGTTTTCAAACTTCATTTAGGTTTGGGAGGGATATTGACGGTAAGCGCAGTTGCATTCCTCCTGAAAATACCCTGCTGAATCTGTCCTAAGGCAACTTGGTTTCATAATTGCAGAGGAAGAATGATGAATCCTCTAAAGTTACTGGGAATTTTGCCATTAACTTTAGCAAAGATAAGACTTTTTAAAACCAGATTATTAATAAAGGAGAGAGATGGAAACCTTCCTCTTAACATAGGGGCTATGCTATCTTTGGATTAACTTCTAGATACCTTTGTGTCTTTGTAAATGCAAAATAATATTACAGTTTTTAATAGGAGTGTGTGGGGGGCTATATATTGACTTTTAAAAAGAGGTTTAAAAAACTCACCCCAATCTTTTAGATCTGTTTCTTGTTGCTGTTCTTTTACAGAAAATTTAGGGTGCATAGTAGGCTCCTGTAGAAACTTCTCAAAATCTTTTTAATTGAAGGATTAATTTTCAGATTTATAATGTTTCTAACTTTTAGTAATTTGTTTGAAGCCAAGAAAATGGAAAGATCTGGCACAAGATTCAGGTGCTTTGATGCTGATGTGTACAACATGGAAATCTGTTTATAGTTAAGGATTTTGTTTTTAGAAGCCTCTCTGTCACGTCAATCTGCCATTAACCACTCAGTTTAAATTTGTTCAGGATTTAAGTGTTTGCTTACAGCTCTTTTGCCTTCAGGAACTGTTTCTACTCTGTCAGGATTATGCCTTACAATATGCACTATTGTGTCAGTAAATGGTCAATGCCAGAAATAAGAAATACAGAGATGAACATCTTTAGAAATAGTAAAACAAAAATGTTTTAAAAGTTTCATATTTTAAAATGTTTTCATTTTACACTTTGCATGTTTTCACTTTTTTAAAAAAAAGCCTCTAATAATACAGTCTTATCAAAGCTATCATTTGTAAAAAAAACAGAATATTTCCTTAGGAAGGGAAGAAAGGAATGTGAGGGGAATGTTTGGAAAGGGGAATGGTATTCCTCACCTCCACCCCGCTTCAGACAATTCAAGATTTCCAGTTCTTAAATCTTTGTTAACTTGATTTTTAAAAGTAAGATTTTAAGTGTCATCATAAGTGCTTGGTTTCTGTAATGAAAAGCACTGAAGCGCAAGACAAACATTTCCCCTTCTATAGCAAGAGTTGCCATCTGAATGCTGGCAACTGGTGGGGAGCAGTGAGTGACATCACATGATGATGCATAACAATGTGACATCACATGTGATGATGCATAACAATGTGACATCTGGAAGTGATGTCATGCTTTAGAAATTCACTTATCTGTATAATTTTAAATATAAGAGATGTGTGAATTCTAAGAGCACTCTGACATCCTTTCCAGGTATGAACCAGGAGTGACATCATGATGTTGCTCTGTGTTGAGAGCTTACCCAGGTTGACTCATTTTGGAGACATATGACATTTTTTTAAGCATTTGCTTTATTTTCAGATGTACAAACAGAGTACAGGTGGAGGCAAAGAGGCACTCCTACAGTAGAACAGATCCATCCTCCCATATCTTGTTCCTTATAAAGACAAATCCTGCACATCTAAGTTGCTTTAGCCAACTGTCTGCTGTACAGTGTATTGCAGTGTAGAACAGTAAAACAATATTGATAAAATTACAGTCCATGGTGAAAAACCTTTTCAGTCATAAGAACATAAGAGAAGCCATGTTGGATCAGGCCAACGGCCCATCCAGTCCAACACTCTGTGTCACACAGTGGCAAAAAATTTTATATATACACACACACTGTGGCTAATAGCCACTGATGGACCTGTGCTCCATATTTTTATCTAAACCCCTCTTGAAGGTGGCTATACTTGTGGCCGCCACCACCTCCTGTGGCAGTGAATTCCACATGTTAATCACCCTTTGGGTGAAGAAATACTTCCTTTTATCCGTTATCCGTTGGAAAAACAGGTGTTCTACAAATATAGTCCCAGAGAGAGAGTGCTTTTCTCCTTTCTTCCACTACCAATGGGACTTCTCTTGAACAAGAGACAAGCTTCCAAATAGGAGAGAAGGATCCCTGAGCCTGACTTGTTATTTGAATATAAGCAGTTTCGTGTCTTCCTCAAAAGCTCTGGTCGTTTTCGCACTCACCTTAATCAGCAGCGACGACCCGCTTCACCGCGCAGGATCTACGCGGATTTCGCACTAATTGCCGCAGAGCACCCAGAAGAGCCGGAAAGTCCCGGCGCTTTTGCGGCGCAAACGGAAACTGGTTTTTGGCGGTTTCCGTTTGCGCCGCAAAAGCGCCGGGACTTTCCGGCTCTTCTGGGTGCTCCGTGGCAATTAGTGCGAAATCCGCGCAGATCCTGTGCGGTGAAGCGGGTCGTCGCTGCTGATTAAGGTGAGTGCAAAAACGACCTCTGTGTTTTCTCAGTTAGTGTCTCAACCAAGTTTCTTACAAATAGAACACGGTAGCTTCCAGCGATCACACACAGAGCATAAGCTTCACCAGTATCCTTGGGCTATTTGTTCTTCTAGATTAAAGCCATTTCTTAATAGCTAAGAAGCCTTAAGGAAGATTACTATTCTTTTGTCGCAGGCTCTGACAAACCCATAGGGAAGAGCCATTCACAGACTCCAAGCTCACAACAGTATTATTCTTGTGGGCATACAAGTGTATGTCCATATGCACTATATAAACTGCATATCAAAATACATGGGAGCCTAGATAGGGTGGCTGGAATAGGCTGCGTGCAATGTTGCTATTGCTTCATATATATAGAATTTACACAGTTTGCTAATTTTATGCATTGGTCATCAATATAGTTGTGCTGTGAATGTTTCACCCTATAGTACAAATTTAATAAGCATAGTAAAACACGACTGTAACAGGACCAAAAGCAATTTTCTGAGAGTGTTTTCCAAATAGTTTGTTTAATGCCAACTAACTTCCTTTTTTGCAAGTCATTTTCAACAATGGTAAATTATAATCCTGTAAAACAGTATAGACTAAGGAACTTTGCTCTTGTTCTCCTGGTTTCATTTTAGCAAACATATGCGAGAGTCGTAGTCTCAGCATCATCTGTCTGTTTAGCATAGTTCTATCACAACAGAAAGCAGCCCTGCTGTTATTGCTGCCAAGCCTCTGCTGGAGATGGGAGACTCTGCTGCCTCCAGCTTCTGTTTCCTGTGACTGAACTGTGAGAAAATATACAAGTGAGGAAAAGATACAACATATGGCTGTTGGGCAACAGCATGATGTCATTTCCAGAGAAAACCTGGATGTGACATCAGACCTTTCTAGGAATTGTTGGAACTTCTGTGGTTTTACCACACAGTTTCTCATGATTCCTAGAGAAGCATGACATAATCTCCAGGTTTTCTGCAAAAGTGACACCATACCACGTCGCTGCATTCCCCTAGTCCCCTGCAGGTTGCCAGGCTATGCTTGGCAACACTATCCACAGGCAATAGCTCTTCACTTCTGTGTTGTGACATGGCTCATATGTAATGACACATTATTGTTTGATGTCACAGGAATGAGCCTGGGGAATTCCAAATAAAGACAAAGCCATGGTTTTGAATCCGAGGTTGTATCAACACAGAGGGTTTTCTCTGCCTTGGTTTTAACACTCTATGCCTCTAAAGGTTTTGAGTATAAATGTTTTTAAAGGTTTTGAATGTATATCACACAGAAATTGTATGTAATAAAGACACAAAGCACGCAGACATGTTCATTGTTTTTCAGTTTATTTATGCAATTAACGTAGAGAATGTTTTGCAGTCTACTCATGGTGTTTATGATAATTGTATGGTTTATTACACTGTGAGCCTTTTATATATTATGGTGAGAGTGGATGAGAGCAGGGGTTGAATCCTTTGAAGGTGTTTTTATGGTCTGCTTCTAGCCCAAGTATTATTTTATGGATATCATTATAGGCTGATGAATATTGTTTTATGCTGTTTTTAATGCGACTGGCTTGTTTTTCTGGCTTGCTGATAATTTTAACACTGTTATTTTTATATTTTGCTTGTATGTTTTTTCTCTGCGAGGCACTTTAAGCAGGTCTGTGGAGAACCATATATACATTTTCTAAATAAACGAACACAGAGCCTCAGCTCAGCACATCTATAAAATAAATGCTGAAAACTACAGGATTCCTACATTCATACTCCAGATTTTTAGTTGTACTTGTAAAACATCTTAGGTATAAACCTAAAAATGGAATATATGAAATATTACTTTGTTTAGCTTTGTGATGACAACTTTTTGTTTTCTTTTTATTTCTTTAATATAGAGAACTGGTCTACACATATTTTCTACAGATTTAATTTTTCCCCTACTCTTTGATGTTTCAGAATACTTCCATAGCAGACAGCCCAGGAACAAAAAATCAATCTGTAGATACTTCACAAGAGAAGAAAAAATGTTCCATGCCTTGTGACTTTCAAGCTAAAATAATGCGGGAAGAAAAACATTATATGTGTAGTATGTACCTTTTAATTTTAGTAATTCCTTCCTGTCGTTCTACTACAAAACCTAACCAGAATTACACTGCATTATACTGATTTTTGTGTGCACCTGTTTTCAAGTTAAGACCAGTTCATCACCCATTGACTGTAGCATCACATGATAAGATTTGTATGTATAAATCAGTCATCATGGATCAATAATCAAAGATAGGCCTTTCAACAGAGACAGTTCACACTAAGTGGCATCAAAGGTTGAATAATCAAGGGAGCAATCCTAAACAAATCCCAGATAGGCTTACTTCCAGGTAAGGGTCCTTAGAACTGCAGCCCAAGAAAGGCTGCCAACTCTGACTTGGGAATTTCCTGGAGATTTGGGGGCAGTGCCTGGGGCAGTGGAGTTTGTATAGAGGAAGGAGCTCAGTAGAGGTATGATTCTATAGAGTCCCCATTCTAAGCCTGCCATTTCCCCCAGGGGAACTAATCTCTGTAGTCTAAAGAGCAGTTGTAATCCTGGGAGAACTCCAGGCTTCACCTGAAGACTGGCAGCCCTAAGTAATACATATGTGTATGTGAACCAGATTTTAGAAACCTTTCACTGACACAAATGTTTAATGCTTTCTTAGCCTGTTTGATAGAATTCTTAGAACAGCGACCCTGTAAGGTACATCAGACTATCCACTCGTAAGCCAGTTTCCATGTAATAATAATAATAATAATAATAATAATAAATTTTTATTTATACCCCGCCCTCCCCACCGAGGCAGGCTCAGGGCGGTTTACAAGACATGGTACAAGCCATGATATAACAATAAAATCAGAATAATAACAATTAAAATACAATTCATAAATTAAATTAATTTAAGTTAAATAAACAATCTAAAAACCAGTATAACTTAATGGTACTACAATTTCAGTGCATATATAAAGATGGCTTGATATCATTGCCAAGGTTCCACCTTAAAAGGCAAGTTGGAAGAGGGTGGTTTTACAAGCCCTACGGAACTGATTAAGATCCCGTAGGGCCCGCACCTCCTCTGGCAGCTGGTTCCACCATTGGGTGCCATTATCGAAAAGGCCTGCTCCCTTGCTGTTTTTAACTTGGCCTCCTTTGGACCAGGGACTTTCAGAAGGTTTTGTGAACTAGATCTCAGTGTTCTCTGGGGAACATATGGAAAGAGACGGTCCCTAAGGTAGGCAGGTCCTCGGCCATATAGGGCTTTAAAGGTAATAACCAGCGCCTTGTAGCGAACTCGGTACACAATTGGCAGCCAGTGCAGTTCCCGCAGCCTAGGCTGTACATGTTCCCACCGAGGTAGTCCCACTAACAGTCTGGCTGCTGCATTCTGCACTAGCTGCAGTTTCCGAGTTCGGTACAGGGGCAGCCCCATGTAGAGGGCATTACAGTAGTCTAACCTCGAGGTGACCATTGCATGGATCACTGTTGCCAGGTCTAATAACAGCAATACCGCCGCACCGCCTTGATCCAGATGTCGCCCGAGATCATCCATGAGGGCGACAAGCACTGTCTCTGTCTCATGGCCCGGGTGGAAGCCGGACTGGTATGGGTCTAAGGTGGAAGCATCATCCAGAAAACTCTGTAACTGCAATGCCACTGCCCTCTCTATAATTTTGCCCAAAAGGGCAAATTTGAGACCAGCCGGTAATGCGCCAATTCGGCCGGTTTTGTCTTGAATTCATAAAAATGAGGTACACGTAGAAGCTTTCCCAGTTGCACGGGGATCCATTTGTTTCTGAACAGCCACAGCCCAGCTGTGAGAATTTTTAAATGGCAAAATTTAGTTATAGTCCCTTCCTGAAAGTGCCATCTATCACCATAGCGGAGGAACATTGTGTTCAAAATCCTACAAAACTGTGTCCCATGTTGACTTAGGAAACTGATTTGACATTTTCACATAATACTAACACATTCTGTACTGTGATGTGTGCCATGGTACTGTTTAAATAACTTTAAAACAAATATCTCTTTGCTCAAAGGGAATTTGCAGAGTTCTCTAGTGGAATATGCAAGAAGCACCAAGAAAATGATAAGAAACTTGATGGAGGACCAGCAGTCTTCTCTGGATTACCTTTCCAATCAGGTGCCCACTGTTACTTATTTATTTATTTATTTATTTATTTATTTATATTAAGATTTATACCCCGCCCTTCTCACCTAGGTGTCTCAGGGCGGCTTACAACACAATAATTAAAACAATTTCAGTTTAAACAATTAAAATACCATTAAACCATAATTTAGTAAAAAACAAGATGGAGTAAAAACCGGCGGCCTATGGATACATTTTTCATCCAGGATATTTTACATTGTCAGTTAATATCATAGGCCTGCCGGAAGAGGACTGTCTTACAGGCCCTGCGGAATTGCCCTAGATCCCGCAGGGCCCGCACCTCTTCCGGCAGCTGGTTCCACCAATAAGGTGCCGTTATTGAGTAGGCCCGATCCCTGGTGGATTTTAGGCGGGCCTCCTTTGGCCCAGGGACTACCAACAGGTTTTGTGAACCTGAACGTAGTACTCTCTGGGGAACGTGTGGGGAGAGACGGTCCCTAAGGTAGGCAGGTCCCAGGCCATATAGGGCTTTAAAGGTCATAACCAACACCTTGTACCGGACTCGGAATATTACTGGCAGCCAGTGCAGACCCTGGAGCCCCGGTCGAATGTGCTCCCATCTTGGGAGCCCTAATAACAGCCGGGCAGCAGCGTTCTGCACCAACTGCAGTTTCCGGGTTCGGCACAGGGGTAGCCCCATGTAGAGGGCATTACAGTAGTCCAGCCTCGAGGTGACCGTAGCATGAATCACTGTTGCCAGGTCGTCACGTTCCAGGAAGGGGGCCAACTGCCTCGCCCGCCTAAGATGAAAAAAAGCGGACTTGGCAGTGGCTGCTATCTGAGCCTCCATCGTCAATGAAGGCTCCAACAGCACCCCCAGGCTCTTAACCCTGCCCGACGCTGTTAATGGAGCGCCGTCAAAAACTGGCAGGGGGAGTTCCCTTCCCGGGCCGCAGCGACCTAAGCAAAGGACCTCTGTCTTCGCCGGGTTCAGCTTCAGCCCACTCAGCCTAAGCCACCTAGCCACTGCCTGTAACGCCCGGTCCAGATTTTCTGGGGCGCAGGCGGGCCGGCCGTCCATAAGCAGATAGAGCTGGGTGTCATCAGCATACTGATGGCAGCCCAGCCCATACCCTCGGGCCATCTGGGCAAGGGGGCGCATATAGATGTTAAATAACATCGGGGAAAGCACCGCCCCTTGAGGCACCCCGCACTCAAGCGTGTGTCTCCGGGACAGTTCCTCCCCAATCGCCACCCTTTGTCCCCGACCGTCAAGGAAAGAGGAAAGCCATTGCAAGGCCAACCCCTGAATCCCTGCGTCGGCAAGGCGGCACGCCAGGAGCCGATGGTCGACCATATCGAACGCTGCCGATAGGTCCAGCAACATCAGCACCGCCGAGCCGCCTTGATCCAGATGTCGCCGAAGGTCGTCCACCAGGGCGACCAGCACCGCCTCCGTCCCGTGGCCCGGGCGAAAACCAGACTGGTAGGGGTCGAGGACAGAAGCATCCTCCAGGAAGCTCTGTAGCTGCAACGCCGCTGCCCTCTCTATAAGTTTGCCCAAAAAGGGCAAATTCGATACCGGCCGGTAGTGTGCCAATTCGGTCGGATCTAACGTTGTTTTCTTCAGGAGGGGACGGACCACCGCCTCTTTGAGCGCCGATGGAAAGTGTCCCTCCAATAGGGATCTATTTATGATATCCCGTATAGGATATCTTAGCTCCCTCTGGCAGGTCTTAATAAGCCAGGAGGGGCATGGGTCCAATTTACAAGTTGTTGGGCGTGCAGATAGGAGGATCCTGTCAACTTCTTCCAGGCTGAGCGCGCCGAAGCCGTCCAGGACACAATCCGAAGACAGGCACGGAGCCTCAGGTTCGCTAACTGTATCTAATGTGGCAGGGAAGTCGGAGCTTACAGAATGAGTTGCTTTCTGTATAGGAAGCAGTATTAGTTGAATAATTTTCTTCATCCAAATGAAGTCTGAATTACAGATTTAATAAATGCCTTTCATAGAATAAGCTCGCACTTACTGTTCCTCAGCCACAAGCATGGGTTATTTGATTGTAATGGAAACTAGCTGCTGTTTTCTCATCAAAATGTGCAGAATAGATTGTGAATAGATGCTCGTAGAATCTTGTGAAATACTTGGTTCCACTCCATAATATTTATTCAGCATGCAGAATGAGTTTTATCATTGTCTAGCAGATATTTTATAGTTACAGTCTTTTTAAAAATGATTTTTTAAAAAAAGAAGAACATCTTATAGAAGCCTATGTGATTGTGGTAAAGGCCACAAAAAAGGAATATTATTCAGCCTCATTGCATCTTCTAGCTTTTGCCTGGCAAATTATTTAAGGTATTTAGATCTTTAACTTCCCTCTTAGAAGGAATTCAAAATAGTACTGATTTGGAAATTATCTGTGAGGCTTTTGCGAACTTTTTTTGCGGATAAAATCTTGTCACTCCACTAGGACCTGCCTGCCAACATTGATACAGTATGAGAAATGGAGGCCTCTTTGCCATCTTCTGGTCTGATATTTGACCAATTCAGCTGACTTTCTTGGACCAATGTTGACAGGATCCTGGGTGCTGTGAAGCCCACCAGTTGCCTCCTTGACTTGTGTCCATCATAGCTGGTGAAAGCCAGTGGTGATGGAATATGAGGCCCACTGGAAGACATTATAAATCTGTCCCTGAGTTTGGGGGTCTTCCTGAGGAGATTAAAGAGACAGTGATGAGACCATTCCTGAAGAAATTGTCTTTGAATCCCACCGATCTGTCCAACTAACACCCAGTATAGAAGTTGTCATTTCTGTGCAAGGTACTTGAGAGAGTGGCAGCAGAACAGTGACCCCTGCTCCATGCCCAGAAGATGGCAGAAAACCTCCACGATCTCTGGTCAAACCAGTCAGCATTTGGAGGAAGCCCCCAAAATTGGAGGATCCCCTTGCCCCACTTAGGAACTGGCATTCCTACCTTCCACACTGTCAAGAAATTAGTCACTATTGTGCTCTCTTTAAGTGCCATCATATTTGATTGCTGTAAATTTTGTTGTTGTTTTAGATCTCTCTTAAAGGTTTTAACCGATTGTATTGTTGTTAACCTAATTTATTGAACCTGGCTGTGTGGGGGAGAGCAGGTTATAAACCCAATAAATAAATTTCTAAACCATAGACATGTTTCATCCAAAACCTTTTGGACATATGCTTCTGACTATGAGCAAATGCTAAAAATGTGAAGATACAATTCTGGCCTGAAACTGTAAGGATATTTAAGCATTTTTCTTCTTTTAAACACACAGGTTAACGAACTTATGAGTCGAGTTATGCAGTTAAATGGTGATGTTTCCAGGAGACCAATAGATGTATTTCCCCATCGAGCAATTAAATCTCATGGTACAGACTTCTTTTGCCTAGCAGTTATTATTTCTGTTTTTTTGTTATACTGCTTCTGGAAACTCAATGAAAAAAAATCAAGATTGGAGGGGCAGGAACAAATTGTTTTAAAGCTATACATTTTTCTTCCTTTGGTTTAATGCCCTTTGAATTGCTAGTTTCCTTCAATCTAAAAAGTGCCTCAAAACCTCGAACTTTAGTCTTATGAATGCAACCAGCCTTATGAAAGCTCCTAATAATTTCTACAGCATTTAAACATGCAATAAGTTTCACAATCTCTTATCTTGTTTATCTTTACTACCATCCTGTGAGATAGCTTATGAAATCATGTTTTACAGTGGTGAAAGTGAAGTTGAGTGGCAGTGACCTATCCAAATAAGCAATCCACCTGGTGTCACTGATAGCCAATGATTTATAGGTGATCTTTTTGGTGTGGTTACTGCTTCTAAGTCCTGTAATTGGTATGTCAGTGTGCAGTATGTGTTTCAACCATGGGAAAGCTCATGACATGAATAGAAAATAAATAGCACATAAGTAAATTCATTTGTCATAACCAGAGCCTGCAATTTTGCCCACAGTATCACACAGACCCACAAAGCTTCAGCAGTGTTCTGTGTGGAAACTGACCTGCCCATTTCTAAACAGGGACCTGCCATGAACTAAGAACAAGGCCTAACAAGCATGGGTTAAGCCAGGCTGCCCTTGAAAACGTAGCTCTTAAATTCTGCAGCAGGATGGAGTCGAAGCTGGGGAGGGAGGAGTTTCAGGCCAAGTGTCAGCAGGGGGATAGTTAAGTCAGTGTCTCAATTTATTAGTTGTAATGCTTGGTTGCTTTTGCAAAGTTGGGTCTGAACTTTGTTAATGCACTCTCTAGGTTTGGACTGCAGTGATATTAAAGACACAATTGGCACTGTGACTAAAACACCGAGTGGCTTGTACATAATCCATCCAGAAGGCTCAAGCTACCCCTTTGAGGTAATGAACATTTCCTATGTTTACTGGTTTCTTGCAAAAACATAGTTCTTTGATTCCCCCCACCGCCCATTATCGCTAAGTTAAAGCCATCTGTCTTCAGCAGCGGTATGACTCTGATACCTTCTGAGCAATTACTGATGATGAGGTCACCACCAAAACGCACCAATGGTTGCACAAGATTCCTAGAGTGTCATGTGATCATAGTTCCCCACATTTTGCTCCTGGTGCTCCATTGAGTAGCAGTGGGAACCCAAAGGCTGGGAGGTTACTGACAACCCAAATTTGTTCCTTGTTTGGCTGGGAGGTTACTGACAACCCAAATTTTGTTCCTTGTTTGGCCCACTGTTTTTTGTCTCAGGTTGCCTCCATTGGTTTTATAATAATTTAGCTGCAATCCATGGTCTTCTAACAGAGGCCGCTGGATACCACATGCAGTTAACTTCTTAATAGCTACGTAAGGGGAAGGTTTGTGCTTCTTAGCTAAAAACTGATTTTGCAACTGGGACTTTTATTACATTAATGTACACAATAATGTTTTAGAGATATTGACTTAGGGATATGATCTGATCAGCCAAACAAACATTCCCCCCATAGTTTCAGTCTCAGTATCATTTGTTTTTGTCAGATCAGGGCATGAATGGCTAATAAAGAAAATGAAATATGTGTTTTTAATGGTTCAGCCTGTTCTTTGGAGTAAGAATTGTAAATACATACAATGTGGGTTAGGCCGAAGGAGTGCTGAGCATTTTCTACAAACATTATGAACAATTTAAATTTCAGTGTCTAATTCAGGGGTGACCAATCTTGCTTAATGTAAGAGCCACATTGAATAAATGTCAGACATTTTAGAGCTGAAAGGAAGGAAGGCAAATAGATGGAGGGAGAGACAGAGAGGGGAAAGAAAGCAACTAACTTTAAATGCATTCTCCAAGCCACAACCTGGCTTGGCTTGGAGAAGTGATTTAAAGAGACAAATGCCTTCTCCAAGCTGGCCAATGGGGTGATGGGGACTTCAAGAGCTAACAATATGTGGATGAGCCACATGTGCCTCCCAAGCCGCAGTTTGGCCACCCCTGGTCTAATTTATATTTAACTATACTTTAATAAAGCCTCTTACTATCCATATCTGACGAAGGGAGCTTTGACTCTCAAAGTCAATAGAATATAATTAAAGCAATCAGTGTAACTTGTACAAAAATCATTTCCGTGATTAAAAAAAATCCTTAGTGAAATTTGGGCTTTTATGGGTTAAAACGTTATACTGCATGAACTATTTCAACTCACAGTAAAAGGATACTTTTGCAATAGCCAAGATGATAATTTAAGTGCAAAAAAAAAAAATTCCTCTGAAAACACATTCTAATGTTTGAGAGTCAGGGCCAACATTTATAGAAGTTAATGATCAAATAAGCCAAAATGTTTGCTTATAACACTGACCGTAGATCAAGAACCAATGTGAAAACATGGTTACCGAAATAACCCAGGGGGTAGGGGAGTTAAGTCTGAAAATAAAGTCAGGGTAGGGTTGCCAAGTCCCTCCGGGTAACCAGCGGGGGATGGAGGGACTTACTGAGAGCAGGAGGAAGGCACAGCTGATGTTGCAGCAAAGAAGAAGACCATAGATTTAGACCCCGCCTTTCTCACTGGATCAGAGTCTCAGGGCTTCTTACAATCTCCTTTATCTTCTTCCCCCATAACAGACACCCTGTGATGTGGGTGGGGCTGAGAGGGCTCTCACAGCAGCTGCCCTTTCAAGGACAGCTCCTACAATAGCTATGGCTGACCCAAGGCCATTCCAGCAGCTACAAGTGGAGGAGTGGGGAATCAAACCTGGTTCTCCCAGATAAGAGTCCACACACTTAACCACTACACCAAACTGGTTCTCTACATCACTTCCAACATGACCTGGAAGTAGACTTGCCAATCCCCAGGTCCGGGCAGGAGATTTTGCTGGCCTAGTACCCCAAGCAACTGCCTCATTAGCCATTGCTAAACTGGAGGGCCACTGTGGATTGGTTTGTTGAAGTAACCGGAACTTTGAGAATTCCAGGTCCACTCCCATAGCTCCACCACTTTCCTTCTCTAAAAACAGATCCAATTGTAGAGCAGGGAAATTCCCGGAAATGGTGGGACATTGCTTAAATAAATACTTCCAGGAATATTTCTAAGTTCTCTTTAAAAGATGTGACTGAAAATTGAGAAAAATCACTGGCCTCACTCTGCAAAATGTAAACTGTTCCTTACTGTATCTGTTATTTTTACTTGTTTTGAAAGGGGGGGGGGGTGGAATTCTCAGTGACAAAATGCATTATCAAAGGCATTTTCCACACCTTTCATTTTAGGTATTATGCGAGATGGACTTCAGAGGAGGAGGCTGGACGGTGATTCAGAAAAGAACAGAGGGGATAGTTGAATTTCAGAAGACATGGTCTGACTATTTGGATGGATTTGGGGACCTTTCAGGTATCAATTTATAAACTGTGTGTGTGTGTGTGTGTAGCCATTCCTTAAAATGTAAGAGTTTTCTTTGCACAGCAGGACTGTGATGCTGCTTTAAGAACTGAGTTCACAAGAGACCTGCTGCTTTAGGCTAGAAAGAACTCCATGCTGGGTAGAAAAGGGTAGAAAGTGCATTCTAATAGTATGGAGAGAGATAAAAGAGACCAAATCTTGCCTTCATGAAGGTTAGGTGGAAAAAAGGGGGGGGGGGGAGAGAGAGAAGGATCAGCCGGAAGGAAGTATGTTCCTTGTGAATAGCAATCCAGGTGACAAAGAAACTGCAGGACAGCAGATCAAAGAACGGATTAAGAAAGCCTTTCTAGCTCTTTTGCCCTTTCTGAAGTCTCTCTGTGTGCTAGTGCTAAGAGACACTGCAGTCCATTCATTCTGACAATTCCAAGATGGCTGGAGGCATCTCCAGTTTGGTATGTCCTACCTGAATGGGGATGTGGGTGCAGAAACCTGTATAGTGCAGGCAATTCTTAGACCAGTCCATCAAGAAGAGTTGGGTGTGTTGATTAGGTGGGGAGGAAATGCTGAAGAATGAAAGTGCTGAGCTAGTTGGGGAAAGAGCTAGATTTCTGATGGATTAAGAGCTGGAAGTGAGGGAAGCAGCAAAAAGAATATATTGGGGAAAGGGAACACAGGAGTCCCTCTCCTTGTAAATGCTGCCATCCCAGACTTGCATTGCCCTGCAGGTAAAACACTATGAATTTCTCCCCCTTGCAAATGGCCACTACACTAGAACCCCACATATAGAGCATCCCATTAAGCTGAAACTCACTCAGTGAAAAGCATGGGCATTTCTCATAGCATGCATACAGTGGCCCTGTTCACATTGCGTGTTGAATCCGTGTTAAACTGACCTAGTTCTGTTCTGAATATTTTTGTTCCGGATATTATCGATCAGACTGCCATACTGCAATTGGAATCACTCCACAGTGAAACCATCTTCTGCTGTCCACACAACAGCACCATGCAGTTCTTTTTTTCTCCACTTTTATGCGCATTATGCGCACTTGCACATTATGTGCATATGCACACATGCACACATGAACACATGTGCATAGGTGAAAACATTATGTGGTTATGCTGTTATGCGCATATCGCTAAGTAGTAAAAAAAATGGCGACCGTGAACCAGATGTCTGAGGCTCCTTTTGGTCCGGGACAGCCTTCAGACATCCGGAAATTGGTAGAGAACTATCCAGATGGGGAAACTACGAGGTGAAACTGGAGAACTCAGAAAACACCGCAAAGGAGCAGGTGGCAAAATACTCCGGTTCTGAGAAGGATTGGGGGTGGGGGGGCTACTACGAGTTAATACCGGGAGGCCGGTGTTGCTGTCTGATCAGCCACTTTTAATCTGGTATGAAACTGATTATACTGTGCATCTGAATAGCCCCAGTGTTTCCCACTGCATAGAGAAACAGAATATGAGGATGAAGAATGTTGTCATAACTTCAGAACTACAGGTCCTTCCTTCCTTCCTTCCTTCCTTCCTTCCTTCCTTCCTTCCTTCCTTCCTTCCTTCCTTCCTTCCTTCCTTCCTTCCTTCCTTCCTTCCTTCCTTCCTTCCTTCCTTCCTTCCTTCCTTCCTTCCTTCCTTCCTTCCTTCCTTTTCTTTCTTTCTTTCTTTCTTTCTTTCTTTCTTTCTTTCTTTCTTTCTTTCTTTCTTTCTTTCTTTCTTTCTTTCTTTCTTTCTTTCTTTCTTTCTTTCTTTCTTATAATTAACTACATGTTTCTTTTCTTAGTTTCTAAACATTACTTCCTTCATACAGTTCAGAATTCGCTTACAGGTCCAGGAAGGCAAACAGACTAATCTTAAGCAATGTTATTGTTGTTGTTGGAGTGAGCAACTCAGAATGCCCAGACATCACTCTAAGTGTGTATAGCTGCTATCTCCTTGAATAGGAAGGAAGGAAGGAAGGAAGGAAGGAAGGAAGGAAGGAAGGAAGGAAGGAAGGAAGAAGGAAGGAAGGAAGGAAGGAAGGAAGGAAGGAAGGACCTCTTTTTTGTTTTAACCTGGCAGCTGCCTCTGACCCACACCTCTCTGTCTCTCGTCTCAGTCATTTTACATGGCCTTCCATGGAGACAGATGTTTCTGTAGGTCTCTCCTGTAGAGACAATGCCCTCATACTCCCACATGTGATGCCAGACAAGCTGGCCATTTGTGATAGGGAAAGTACTTTCGATTAGGCTTCTGTACTCTTCTTTTGACTGCAACCTGAAAGTGAACTGGAGCTACTTGAATAAATGTGGGTTTATCTTTTATGCAATATACTTCTTAGGAGATTTATTTACTGTTCTCAATATCACGCTTCTATGACTGGGCAAAACTCTGCTATATTATCCAAATATCCCAATAGTTATACCATTGAAGAGTTAGAAAGATGTAACTCTGTTTTCAATTGAACCATTTAAAGTGGTGCAGAGAATCTTTGCTGCTATAGAATAGCATCTTTGCTTCTGTTCTTTCAAAGTTTGTTTTAATGTCATTCATAGGGGAATTTTGGCTTGGGCTCCGGAAGGTTTTTCACATAGTCAACCAGAAAACAGCCAGCTTCATGCTTTATGTGGGCTTGGAGTCTGAAGATGACACATACGCATATGCATCGTATGACAGCTTTTGGTTAGAGGACGAAGCATGCTCTTTTAAGATACATTTAGGACGATACTCTGGAAATGCTGGTAAGACTTTTCTTTTGGGTGCTCAGAGCTGTTCAGCTTTTACAAATGACGGATTGAAAAGTTAGGTGACAGTTAAGTTCTGCATGCAGCATCTGTTCAAAAAGGAGATTATCAAGAAAGTGGAGCCCAGATGGCCCTAGGCTAGCTGGGTCTCATCAGATCTGGGAAGTTAAGCAGGGCTTAAACCGGTTAGTACTTAGATGGGAGACCACCAAGGAAGTCCAGGGTTGTGGGCAGAGGCAACCAATGGCAAACCACCTCTGTTCATCCCTTGCATTGAAAACTGTAAGGACAAAGAAGTCACCGTAAGTCAGCTGCAACTGGATGGTATTTTCCATCAGCACCACGAAAATAGTAGACCCAGATTATTATTTTTTTAAAAAAAATCCATCCCATCTCCTGTGTTCGGAATAATCACCAGGTTATGTTCTGCTTTATGCTTTCTGATAAGACTTAGCAGCAAGGCAAGGTTTGAGCATTCTGGAATACCTGGCCTCAGAGAAGAAGATATTGAAGAAGAAGAAGATATTGGATTTATATCCCGCCCTCCACTCCGAAGAGTCTCAGAGTGACTCACAATCTCCTTTACCTTCCTCCCCCACAACAGACACCCTGTGAGGTGGGTGGGGCTGGAGAGGGCTCTCCCAGCAGCTGCCCTTTCAAGGACAACCTCTGCCAGAGCTATGGCTGACCCAAGGCCATGCTAGCAGGTGCAAGTGGAGGAGTGGGGAATCAAACCCAGTTCTCCCAGATAAGAGTCCGCATACTTAACCACTACACCAAACTGGCTCTCCATGGCTCAGTGGCAGGGCATCTGCTTGGCATGCAGGAGGTCCTGGGTTCAATCCCTGGCATCTCTCTACTAAAAAAAATCATGTAGAAGGTGATGTGAAAGACACTGTAGAGAGCTGCAGCCAATCTGAGTAGACAATACTGACCTTGATAAACTAAGGGTCTGATTCACTACAATGAAGCTTCAAGTATTTGTCCCTTTTATTTAAGCCATCCACAGTCTGTGAGATGCCTTTGGATGCTATTCACATCTCTTAAAAGCCTATAGTGATGAAGCTGTTCTTAAAAAATGTATAATGTTGGGCCAAAGAAGACATGATGGTGTCCATGGATCTATGCAGGGAAGCCACCACCATTTTCAAGGGTGATTTAAAAGTGCTGCAAGAGCCAAGACTTGATCAAGACTGCAGTGTGGCTGGCTGAGGCACTCTTGTTGCCCCCCCCAATGCCTTTTCAAGTGCCAAGTCAGCCATGGGAGGAGGGGACTGCAGCGGTTTCAGCACTTTAAAAGGTATTGTATCCTACTCTGAAACTCTATGCAGTTCCACGAAGTGCGCCCCTCCAGGTAGAGGAGAGAAACTCCCTCACCATAAAAGAGGAGCATTACCAAAAAGGACTTTTGTCTGATGCAGCATGGTCCATTCAAACCCCAGCAGAGTGGTGCTGCTAAGATCATAAGAGCTCTCTAGGACTGAGGTCCTCATGGCACGAGACAAGTGCTGTGAGTCAGGCTGGGGTTCCTCCTACCCATCTTGCGGTTGGAACTGAGAACTCACCTGACAGAGTATTGTGAGGGAGAGATTTCAAGACATGTGGACCCCCAGCAGCAGGACAAACCTCCTGCCATGGCTATTTTTGGTTGAAAAAGTGATGTGGGAGGGAAGACTGAGGTTATTTGCACAGGTTATTTGCACCAGGGGTGCAGCCAGACGTACCATTAGTGGTGATACAGCTCCGTCTCGCTGACGGATTAAATGTGTTCGTTCAGACATCCACATCTGGCAATCGAGCGTATTCCAGTGTCATCCCGGCTTGCCATGCATCTATGGCGCATTAATTTGACAGCACATAAAGTCCGGTCCTTTTTCAAAAAAGCTGCACAAGATCAGCTTTTTCCTGTTTGGACAGCTCACGCGTGATACTGCCTCTCGCCTTTTTTTTTAAAAAAAAAGCCCCAGCAGACATGCGCATTGCCAGATCATCCGGGAATCTGAGGTGACGCTTCTGCTTCTCCAATCAACACAAGATCGGAGGGGGGGGGGGGACATTATCCCACTATTCAGAACAGGAAAAAGTCTCTTTTTTTCAATGTGGAGGATTTCTGGAAACTCCCCCCCCCCTCTGAAGTAATGTTTGATTTCCCACCTCCAAACAGTTGGACGCATGTTCAATGGACCCCCCCTCCCAGAAATCACCACCTGATCACGCATGCTCCAAGAAAAGAGTGTGATAGTATTGGATGTCTGAACGCTCAACAACAGAATGAGTCGCATTCTTGGATGCTCATCTGAATGGCCCTGCAATATTCAGCTGTTCAAATTTGAGCACTACACACACGCTTTTAATGTGAGGTGTGACCGCACCCCAGGATTGGATGAAGATGATGAAGAAGAAGATATTGGATTTATATCCCGCCCTCCACTCTGAAGAGTCTCAGAGAGGCTCACAATCTCCTTTACCTTCCTCCCCCACAACAAACACCCTGTGAGGTGGGTGGGGCTGGAGAGGGCTCTCACAGCAGCTGCCCTTTCAAGGACAACTTCTGCCAGAGCTATGGCTGACTCAAGGCCATGCTAGCAGGTGCAAGTGGAGGAGTGGGGAATCAAACCTGGTTTTCCCAGATAAGAGCCCGCACACTTAACCCCTACACCAAACTGGCTCACCAAACTGGATGCTGTTGAGAAGTTGTTTCCCCCCCCCCCCCCCTGTGGTACATTCATTCACCTCATGGAATTTCTCTGGCTTCTTCCTGATGTCTCCCAGATCTGCTTTGCTCTGAGGTTTTAGGAAATGTTGCAGAAAAGGCTGGATAGCTGCTGTGTGGGTGGGAAGGTTCTGGTTTTCCCATCCCATTCATAGGGCAGCCATTTTCTCCACAGCAGCCATTTCTTCCCACCTACCACTAAGGGCAGCTTTTTGTTTTAAAAATCAGCAAGCAAGTACCATGGTAGTGATATAATGTATTCATATCAATGTGAGGCCAACAAGCCAGTGGGGGACTTCATAGGAGGCACCAGGAGAGGGGAAGGAAGAAGCATGATTGAACTCCGCAGTAAGTTTTGGGTGAGCTGGCCATCACATTTAAAAGGAATACATTCCTTTTAAATGCCTTCCCTCCATTAGAAATAATGGAGGGTGGGGGGCACCTTCTTTTGGGGCTATTAGAACTGGACCCACTGGTCCAGTCTTTTTGAAACTTGGTTGCTGTTATTGCTGTTTTTAGGAGAGCAGCTATGCTGAAATTTTGGTGCTGTTACCTCAAAAAATAACCCCCACGCAAGCTCCAGATACTCACTGAGAGCCAGTTTGGTGTAGTGGTTAAGTGCGCTGACTCTTATCTGGGAGAATCAGATTTGATTTTCCGCTCCTCCACTTGCAGCGGCTGGAATGGCCTTGGGTCAGTCATAGCTCTCTCAAAGCTGTCCTTGAAAGTTCTCTCAGCCTCACCTACCTCACAGTGTGTTTGTTGTGGGGGAGGAAGGTAAAGGAGATTGTGACCACTCTGAGATTCAGAGATAAGGGCGGTGTATAAATCCAATATCCTCCTCCTCCTTCATCGATTCTCCACTATACAGTATAGGGGTCTAATTTATACCCTATGGCCATTCTCCCTCTGCTTTCTTATAGCCCTGAAGTGGGGAGAGAGGCTCCAGACCAGGGGTCCCCTGCCCCCAGCTGGGAATTGGCAACTCTAATATGTGTAATAGGTTCTCTGAACTTCCAGCTTTTATTTTTAAAAAGGTATGTTTCTAGCTGAATTCACTGGAGATATGAGGAGAAACAAAGGCATATTTCTACAGTAAATGGGGCTAGAGACTTTACTTTAAATGAAAGCTCAGATTTCAGAGACCCTGTTATATATATATTGTTATACTATAATAACTATATAATGATATTCAATCACCTTCTTAAATGAAGAGGCCCTTAATGGATGAGAGAGAGGGAATGACTGCTGCTAGGGAACACAGGCAGGGGAATGGGGCAAACCTATCAGCTGGAAGCCTTGTTACCCATAAGAACATAAGAGAAGCCATGTTGGATCAGGCCAATGGCCCATCCAGTCCAACACTCTGTGTCACACAGTGGCCAATATATGTGTGAACTCCTTTGCATATTAGGCCACACCCCCTGATGTAGCTGATCCTCCAAGAGTTTACAGGGCGCTTAGTACAGGGCCTACTGTAAGCTCCAGGAAGAGTGACTACATCAGGGATGTATGGCCTAATATGCGAAGGAGCTCCTGCTAGTACAGGGCCTACTGTAAGCTCCAGGAAGAGTGACTACATCAGGGATGTATGGCGTAATATGCGAAGGAGCTCCTGCTACAAAAAAAGCCCTGGACAATTGCAATATTTTAAAGCACTGGTTGACATAGTAGTGGGGCTAGGTTGGTGATGGTAGTGGAGCCAGGTGAAAATTCCTGCTTGTTATGAAGCTCCCTAGAAACCTTGGGCCAGTCATTCTTTCTCAGCATAATTTATCTCACTGATTGATGGTGTGATGATGATATTGATAATTATATTGGATTTATATCCCGCCCTATACACTTAATCTCAGAATCTCAGAGCAGTTGCAATCTCCTTTACCCCCCCCCCGCCCCCAACAGACACCCTGTGAGGTAGGTGGAGCTGAGAGAGCTCTTACAGCAGCTACCCTTACAGCAATGCCTATAAGAGCTATGGCTGACCCAAGGCCATTCTAGCAGCTGCAAGTGGAGGAGTAGGGAATCACAGTTCTCCCAGATAAGAGTCCGTGCACTTAACCACTACACCAAACTGGCTCTCATGGAAACTGGCTCTTTGCCACCCCAAGTTCCTTGGAGGAAGGATAGGATAAACATGTAACAAGTAATAAATGTGCTTAGTATGGTATTTTGGAGTACAGTACTTTGAAGTGTGTTCAAATTAATTTAATTATTATTGCTCTTTTTTTCCTCATTGTTCCTCAGGAGATGCATTTCGGGGACTCAAAAAAGAGGATAACCAGAATTCATTCCCTTTTAGTACATACGATATGGACAACGATGGTTGCAACCCTGCATGCTCCCTCCAGGAACAACCTATAAAGAGCTGCAGTAACTTCAGTGAGAAAACCGGTTGGTGGTTCAGCCGATGTGGCCTTGCAAATCTCAACGGTGTCCATCGATTCACAGGGAGGATGCTGGAAACAGGGATTCAGTGGGACACCTGGACTGTGGGTGGAGAACCAGTCAAAATCAAATCGGCTTCCATGAAAATCAGAAGAACGTATTTCAGATAACCAAACAATGTAATTGAAAGTTATCATTTGATGAAACTCGGCAGTTTTAGGGCATATCTCAGATGGAAGTGTGCAGAATTTTTGTTAGGAATCTGTGTTTAGTAAGATTCAAAAGTGTTTTGCACACCACTTTAGTTGGGAATTGCACTTTTCGGTACAATATAATTATTTTTCTGCTATGAAATTACATCTGTTGTAGCTGTGTTAGTGATATCATCATAACCTTACTGGTTGTCATTGTGGAATATTGTGTCAGTCCTGTCATTATAGGGATCAAAAGCTGTCAGCATAATACTAAGAATGACAACTTCAGTAATAATCTGTTACCCTGCCTTTGACTTTAGGGCCAAACTAGATAATACTACAGCCTCAGACACACTCCAGGGACACCCTCCATTTTGAAGCAGTGAGTGCACAGTGAACATTCAAGGGCCCAAGACTGGCTGGGACCACCACGGCAGTGGAAGGAGGGGCTTCTGTCTCCCCCTTGTCATTTTTCCAATCTCAAACAGCACTGAAAAGAGTTTTATGCCCCCCACAGGCACTAATTTGTGTTAGAAAAACAGTTGTTACAGTACAGATGTAATCACAGTTTCTCCCACCAAGCCAAGTTGCAGGAATAAATTATGGGACTCTCGAGACTCCTTCTCAGGTTACTGTGTTCTCCGTACCAAGACCCAGACAGCTTCTCTTTCCCTTTCCTCCTCACAGTTCCCTCTTTCCCTCAGAACTCTCTTTTCCCTTTAAACCCACTTATGGCTCCCTTTGAGGGACAAAATAATTTTATCCCCTACTCCAACAGAGGGCCAGAAGTCATCGAAACAAAGCAATCTTACTTTATTTTAAAGGCAACCTTTATTGGCATAACCAGGGGGGAAAAGACAGAGAGAGAAAGAAGAAGAAGAATTGCAGATTTATACCCCACCCTTCTCTCTGAATCAGAGACTCAGAGCGGCTTACAATCTCCTATATCTTCTCCCCCCACAAAAGACACCCTGTGAGGCGGGTGGGGCTGAGAGAGCTCTCACAGCAGCTGCCCTTTCAAGGACAACCTCTGCCAGAGCTATGGCTAACCCAAGGCCATTCCAGCAGGTGCAAGTGGAGGAGTGGGGAATCAAGCCCGGTTCTCCCAGATAAGAGTCCGCACACTTAACCACTACACCAAACTGGCCAAGATAGAAGTAAACAGTCCTCAGGAGTTTTCTAGTATGAACAATTTACGTAAATAACACTGTTACAGTCAAGTCTTAAACAAAGCAGTCCTAATGACAAAATTGACCTGTTTATCCATCAACAAGGCCAGGTACTGGAGCATCCCCATGCTCTTAACTTGATTTACCAGAGAAAGCTTAGTCCCATCTAAGGTTGGTAGAGCAATACCAGCCACACACTATTCCCAAGAAATGATGGTGGATGAGATGGCACGTCCCTGTTCCAAACACACCCCTTTCCCGTTCAGGAAAGAGCTAATAAGGTAACCTAATACAAATGTAAAGTAATGAACATTTTGTATTTCCAGACGGCTTTGTGTGCCCGTTGTCTGTGCCAACGCATACTTTAATGGAAACTTCATATGTGACGAGTCTTGAATACACAGATCTTTTTAGTGTCCCCCAGCAGCTGGAGAATCGTTTCCACAGCAATCAGGGCAAGGGTACAGCTCAGCTCTGTCTGACGTGGCAGCAGAAACTCAATGTGTTAAACATTTGGAAACAAAAAGCATTTTCATGCAAGGAGTTTCCCTTTCTCCCTGGACGGGCTTCAGTCTGGCCTGCACAGTCTCTGCAGATGTACTTAGATGACGAAATGTCAGTGTCTATTTGTGTTGTATATTGGGTTAAGCTGAATATCAGCTTCTCTCTGTAAAATGCATCTGCATAATATTAACTGCTTCTGGATTTGTTCTAGAACAATGCAGTGCAATGCTATATGGTGAATTTGTATTTTGCAAAATAATATGCTTCCTCAAAGGCCAAGTTGCACAGCCAGCACAAATATCCCTGGGGGAAATCTCTACTTCCCCCCCAGGAAGCCCCTGCTTTGGAAAGGCAGGCACCCAGAACATATACGAAATGCAAACTGATGTTATGTGAGATCCTATCTTGGTCAGAAGAAGGAGTCTTCTGCCAAGGAAAGATTCCTCACTTTAGTGGAATGAACCCCTGAATCCAACTCACAGTATTTATAACATTTTTACTGTCAAGGTGTCCTCTAAATGGTCTCGGGAGCTATAGTCTGGTGAGATGCAAAAATGTCTCTTTTTGAGATTACAAGCCTATCTCACAGAACTACAGTTCTCAGAATTCCTTTGGAAAAAAGAATGACCATAATGGACCTTGCCCTCATCTGTCACAAAACACAGGATGCTGGGGTCAGGGTGGTAGAATGGATAAAGTCACTTCAGACAATTGGTGGAGGTTCCTTCCTTCCTTCCTTCCTTCCTTCCTTCCTTCCTTCCTTCCTTCCTTCCTTCCTTCCTTCCTTCCTTCCTTCCTTCCTTCCTTCCTTCCTTCCTGTTAAGAGACAGAAAATGTACAACTTCAAGGTTTTTGAAAGATGGTTGGTGTGGACTGGGAACAGGGGAGGTTAGAGAGTCTCCAGGAGAATACAATTTCCTCATTCTGAGGCAACCATTGAAATTGCCTGTTCAGGTGCCTTCAGTGTAGTTGCCATGGTATAGCTTAGGGGTTCCATTCCCTAAATTCATGGGTGCGTTTGGGATTTTGAGAGTTGGTCGTTGGCCTCACAATTTTTTTTTTTAAAAAAACCCCTCAATAGTACCAACACCAATGTATTCTCCATTAGCATTTAGTCAACTGGAATCCTTGGGAAGATATAGGTAGAGTTGCCAGTCCCCAAGAGGGGCCTGGAGATCTCTCATTTTTACAACTCCTCTCCAGCTGGCAGAGATCAGCTCCCCTGGAGAAAATGGCTGCTTTGAAAGGTGGGCTCTATGGCATTGTACCACACTGAGGTCCCTCCCCTCCTCTCCCCAAACCCTGCCCTCTCAAATTTTATTGTAGCAAATTCGGGGGCTAGCTCCTGAATTAAGGTGGTTTTGAAATGTCTCTGTACCCAAATGCCCAGAGCAGTTAATTGGGTGGATCAGGCAAACAGACTTGATGGTATTGTCTTAGAACTAAAATGCAAAAGGAAACATTCAAACCTGATTGGGCTGCTTAGTCTCTCGATCCGAATAAGATCAATACCTTTATGGTGAAGCTTAAAAATATCAGCCAGATGACCTATTGCTTTGCTTCTCTGGCTCCAATCAATGTGTCTCCCTCTCCATGGGAACACATTAACAACTACAGCAAAAGGATTAAGGACTAATGTAAAGGAGGCTTTTACATTAGCCTTCTGATCACCATCATAACTGTCTGACTGGAATCGCACACTTGGACTCCCTTTAGTGATTGGTGAGCTGCTATCCAAGGATAGGCATGATGTTATTCAGTTCTTGAAGCAGGGCCAACATCCTCTCTTGGGCTTGAAATGTTTTATTTAGGGATTCAGCAACTAAAACTGTTTGTTGCCCTCTCCTGGATCCACCCCCAAAGTCTCCAGGTATTTCCCAACACAGACCCGGCAACCCTAGATATAGGAGAAATACCTAGAATCACAAACTTCTAATTGAAGGGGCAGGGTGAACTGCTGAGCCCTAAAATATCCCAGTGGGAAGCCATTCAAGGATACTGCAAATGAGATAAAAGTTTTTAAAAATCCGTTCCAATGACAGGAAAGGGATAATTCAACAACTAGAAAACCTGGAACGTTTACCAAAGGCTGGAGACCAATGTAATTTTTAAGGGGGCAGAAAGTGATTTGCAAGATGCCTGTGCATTCCCATACTGCACAAACGTATTCTTTTTGTCCCATTGCTGTGTTCATTCAAACAGATTGTGCACATTTTTGAAACAGTTACAAAATATGCAAGGTAGAGGCAAAAGTGGGAGTTTCATTCATGGGCCAAGCAGTGAACTTTCTTTCAAATGCACTTCAAGTCTGAATAGTTTTTTAAATATTGCTTTTCCCATTGTGTGTGTTACGTGCTGTCAAATTGTTTCCAACTTATGGTGACCTTATGAATTAATGGCCTTCAGAACATCCTATTGTTAACAGCCTTGCTCAGATCTTTCAAACTGGAGGCCACGGTTTCCTTTATTGAGTCAGCTTTTCCCATTAACAAATTCTAAAAATAGACTGGTTCATGCTCCGGCCATCCATTACTAACCGACACTCTGCTGCCAAAAATATTCACTGGAGCCAGGGTTGCCAACAGGTCTGGGGGAATTTGCCCCGCCCCTTTAATAGAGTCGTAATGTGTAGAGATGGGCAGGTGAAGCTTTTCATGCCATGGTGGAGGTAAATATCATTACCTGGTAAATAATATCCCATTAAGTCTCTATGAAAGAGTCATAGGAGTTTTCTCCAGACCTTTTAGCAGCCCTGCCTGCATATGGGCCTTCTCTGTTGTGGCCCCCACCTTGTGGAATGGTCTGCCTTAGGAATTCTGGAAGGCTCCCACTGTCCTGGCTTTCTGCAAACTGTGCAAAGCTCAGTTATTCAAGAGGGCTTTTCTGCACAGGCAATAGAGTAGCATTTGAATCAGGACCTTTTTTGTAGCAGGAACTCTTTGCATACTAGGCCACACACCCCGGATATGTAGCCAATCCTCCTGGAGCTTACAGTAGGCCCTGTACTAAGAGCCCTGTAAGCTCTTGGAGGATTAGCTACATCAGGGGTGTGTGGCCTAATATGCAAAGGAGTTCCTGCTGCAAAAAAGCCCTGATTTAGATAGGGATGCCAGCCTCCAGGTGAGATCCAAGGAAGGGGGTCTTCTGGAAGAGCTCATCTCCAGACTACAGAGAGCAGTTTTCCTGGAGAAAATGGATGCTTTGGAAGGTGGGGCCTGTGGCACTGTACCCCAATGAGGTCCCTGTCCTCTCTGGCCCCATCTCAGATCTCCAAGAGTTTCCCAACCTCGATCTGGCAACCCTACCCCCCCACATCCCTCCGGTTTATTCAGTGTCCCATCATGTTGATTGACTCACTCTGTGTCATCCACTTTGAGTTCCAAGAAAGGTGAATTATGAATGAGGTAATACATAAAATTAACCAGATATCTTCTTCGTGGTCTCTGTGCATCACACTGATGGGATATAGGCGCCTGCGCCGATCTCGATCGGTATTCTTGAAAGCTGCGGATTTCCGCGCCCCAGGCCCAGTGCGCATGCGCAGAAGCCCCACTGCGCATGCCCACAGGGACCGGAGCGGACATCCCGCCAGTTCTCTTCTGACCGCCGCTTGGATCGGTCGATCTCTCGCACGGTCGGTAGAAATCCTTTTCTTGGAAGTTGCTAGTTGTTGGATTTTGAACGTTATAGAACTTTACTTGGCATAGACCACACAACAGTCTTTTTAAAGACTAGGGAGGGAGAAGGCGAAAGAATTTTCCGAAACTTTTCCCTCAGTTTTCCCCCTTTTTCCCGCCTTTCCCTCACCCCCCCCCCGTATGGAAAAACGGTGGGGATTTTTCAAAAGGTGTAAGAACTGCGGTAGCAAGATCTCCCCCACAGACGGACACCTTCTTTGCCTTTTTTGCTTGGGAGAAACGCATATCCCCGACGCGTGTGTCTACTGCGCAAAATTTTCCCGCCAGACGAAAAAGAACCGCGCGGGTCGTTTAGCAGCGGCACTGATGGAGAAAGCACTGTCGCCTAAACGAACGTCGGCGGCGACGCACACCCCGTCGACATCGGAGTCGCTCGGCGCCGACAGGAGCACCTCCGACGCCGAATGCCCCACAAAATCGGGCTCGGCACTAAAGTCCGCCTCCTCCACTCCTGCAAAACGGCCAAGGGAGGAGAAGGGACTGCAGCCGGAAGCGAAGAAAAAGAAAAAATCGGACAAACATCGATCATCCGCGACTTCGCTACCGACGTCACCATCGGGATCGACGGCGAGAGTACCGCCACTGAAGCTGTTCGCTTCCCCACGCCGCCGGTTAAGCCCCCCGGTGTTGGCATCGATGTCGACGCAGATCGCCATTTCATCCGACTCGGATCGCGACTTAGAGCTATCCCAGAGGTCGGGAGCGGAGAGCAGCCCACTGGAGATACACACAGTGGAGGACACCGCTCAACCCCGAACGCCGATCAGGGAACCATCAGTCAGCCCCGATCGTCGGCAAACCCAGCACCCCAAGGAAGATCGATCTACCACGCCGAGGGAGGACCGCGGGCGCGACCGTTCAAGAAGCCCTCGACACGCTCCCCGGTATCGGCATCGATCCAGAGATTCAGAGGAGAGATCTCGCAACAGGGATCGTTCTCCACCGAAACCACCTACAATGTCGTGGGATCAAAGACAGTGGCAGTACCTCTACGGGTCCTGCCCCATGCCTTCTATGTTCCCCTGGTTCCCTCCCAGACATCTGGATTGGGACCAACAATCGGAAGCATCTGTCAGATCCCGAACGTCATACCGACCTCGACACACACCGTCGGCGTCGGTGTCGAAACCACCGGACACAACGCCACCGAAAGAGCCGAAAACTACCCCACGATCTCGGAGCCCCGAGCGGAAGACTCCCGAGTCACCAAGGGCCCAAGAAACACCCAAGCATTCCTCGGAGCACTCAGGATCCAGAGAAGGCTCCCCAACATCCGGGGAAGACTCTCCCCGAGAGGAAATTTCTTCGCCGGAAGAGCCAGCTCCTTCCAGCAAGGTAGGCGATGAGTTGCCCATATCTCCATCAGAGGACTTAAAATCATATGGAGATTTAATTAAAAGGATGGCACACACTCTATCGCTACCGACGGTCCAACCCAAGCCAGTGGTTACCGATAACGTGTTCGATGTCGTGCAATTGGATACCTCGACGGCCATAGCGTTACCGCTTACTACGGTGATGCTACACACGACAAAAGCATCGTGGGACAAGCCAGCCTCAACACCAATAGGCTCCCGAAGACTCGACCACATGTATCGAGTCCAGGAATCCACAGCCGAGTTTTTGTTTACCCACCCGAAGCCAAACTCGGTGGTGGTGGCGTCCTCGTCAAAGGCCAGAAAGACACATGCTTCTCCTCCAGACAAGGAGGGAAAGAAGTTGGACAATTTAGGCAGAAAAATTTATACGGCAGGCTCGCTGGGAATAAAGGTGGCAAATTATGGCGCGTGCATGGGCCGCTACCAATACGCCCTATGGGATCAGTTATCAACACTTCCGGACCTGTCAGAACAAGCCAAACAGGCACTCAAGAAAATTCAAAAGGAAGGCATAGCACTAGCTAAGCAGCAAATTAATTCGGCTAAACATGCAGGTGACATCTCAGCAAAAACACTCACCTCAGCTATCACCTTAAGACGCCACTCTTGGTTGAGGTCGACGGCACTCCAGCCGGATACACAATCCTGCATCGAAGATCTTCCCTTTGACGGAAGTGGGCTATTCAGCTCCACCACAGACACCATATTGCAAGAGATGGACAAAAGCATCAAAACATCTCGCAATTTGGGGGTTCCCATGTCATCTAGAACCCAGGGGAATCGCTCCTGGAACAAACCTTGGAGTAAGAAGCCATTCTCCAAGCAACCCACCGATCAACAATGGAGGCCCAAAGGTTCCTCAACCTACTCCAAGCCGCCGTACAACCCGAAAACGAAGTACTCACCTAATTCGTCACAGCCATCCAGACAAAAGGGGAATAGACCGTCCAAACAGGGTCTTTGACTGCCCTTCCCCCTGTTTTGCCCCCTACTTTTCGGACTCATACCATACCAGACTTTTCCCATACTCTCCGGCATGGTCCACAATCACTACGGACAAATGGGTTCTGTCGATAATCCGCGAGGGTTATCAAATAGAATTCAGAGAAAACCCCACAGTTCCCACTGTCATTCACACCAGAGCATCTCTCACTCTACAGGAAGAGGTCCAATCGCTTCTCCAAAAAGATGCGATAGAGAAGGTGCCAACCAACCAAGAGGGGCGAGGGTTTTACTCCCGTTATTTCACCATCCCCAAAAAGGATGGAGGCCTTCGACCCATCATGGACTTACGAGGCCTAAACAATTTCATACAAAACCACAAATTCAGAATGGTCTCCCTACAGAACATCCTACCCCTACTGAACCAAGGGGATTGGATGGCCACACTAGACCTGCAAGATGCCTACTTCCATGTGACCATACATCAGGGCCACAGAAAGTTCCTCAGGTTCACAATTGGAGACTCCCACTACCAATACAAAGCTTTGCCCTTTGGCCTCTCTACGGCACCGAGAGTTTTTACAAAGATCATGGTGGTGGTGGCTGCTCATCTGCGTCTACAGGGGATCACTGTCTTTCCCTATATAGACGACTGGCTGCTGGTAGCGAGTTCGGAAATACTTTTAGCACGGCACGTAGAAGTCACCTTAGCCCTTCTGCAAAAATTAGGCCTACAGGTCAACCTAAAGAAATCGGCGTTGCAGCCCTCCCAGAGGGTGCAATTCATAGGGGCCATATTGGACTCAAAGGCCTGCAGGGCTTTCCTGCCGACACAAAGGGCGGAAGACATCATATCTCTAATACACGTGTTCCTGACCAACCCTACAGTCACGGCGTTCCAAATTCAACGCCTCCTGGGCTTGATGGCAGCGACCACGGCAGTACTGAGATTCACCAGATTCCACATGAGGACACTGCAGCTGTGGTTCCTACGTGTGTTCAACTGCCAAACAGACCCCCCTTCACGCCAACTGACGGTCCCACCGTCGGTGCTCTGGACCCTGCCCTGGTGGCAGGAGAGACAGAACCTCCTCCAGGGAGCCCCGTTCCACAGGCAGACTCCCACGCTGACTATAACCACGGATGCATCCCTGTGGGGCTGGGGTGCACACGCGAACGACATGTGTGTGGGGGGCAAATGGCCTCAGGATCTTCTGCGTTACCACATCAACTTCCTGGAGCTGCTGGCCATACATCATGCCGTCCTCTCCTTCAAACATCTGATTACGGGGAGAACGGTAGCGATCTTGACAGACAACACCACTGCCCTCTCTTATGTGAACAGACAAGGCGGCACGGTTTCAAGGAAACTGTGCTTTCTAGCCCTAAGGATTTGGGAAGTCTGCAGAGAATTGGACACAACTCTAGTAGCCACACATCTGCCAGGCAATCTGAACACCTGTGCGGATTACCTCAGTCGAGGGGGGGCCTCTCTCCACGAATGGGAACTCAATTGGGAGTTTCTTCGGCCGGTGTTCCAGAAATGGGGCACACCGGAAGTGGACGTGTTTGCCACACGCAGCACCTCAAAATGCGAAAAATTTTGCTGCAGAGGGGGGGCGGACCCCCTATCGTTGGGAGACGGGTTACTGATCCCATGGTCCCGCCGGCACGTGTACCTCTTCCCACCGATCCCACTGATCACGAGGGTGGTTCACAAGATTCATTTGGAACGCCCCAAGGGGATTCTCATCACACCATGGTGGCCCAGACAACAATGGTTCTCCCCGATACTGCGGCTGTCTCACGGGAGGTTCCACCAATTTCCAGTGAGCACAGACCTTCTACTATCTCACGACGGCAGGGTGATTCACCACGATGTACCCCACCTGAAACTCACAGCTTGGCGGCTGGAGTGACGAGATTGTCGGACAGAGCCCTTGACGTCATGCTGAATAGTAGAAAGTTATCCACGAGAAAATCGTATCAGTATAAATGGACAAGGTTTGCCCAATTTGTTAACAAGGCTAATAAAGAACCTAGGACAGCAGGCCTGCCACTAATATTAGACTTTTTGCTTTCACTAATGGACAAGGGACTAACGGTGTCATCGGTGAGGGTATACCTGGCAGCTATATCGGCTAACCATGAACAATTGGGAGGCCATTCGGTATTTTCTCACCCTGATACTAAACGGTTCTTAAAGGGCTTAGCAAGATTGTACCCTACGGTACGTGACCCAGCCCCGGCCTGGGACCTCCCAGCAGTGTTGCAGGCGTTAACGGGAAAACCCTTCGAACCAATGGCGACATGTTCCTTGCAATTACTGTCTTGGAAAACAGCCTTTCTAGTGGCCGTTACCTCAGCCCGCAGGGTCGGTGAACTGGCAGCGTTGCGCTGCGATGACCCATACTTGAAATTCAGCGCGGAAGGAGTGAGGCTGCGCCCGGATGTAACCTTCCTTCCGAAAGTGACATCTGCCTTTCACCTGAATGCAGAAATATGCTTACCCGTGTACTTTCCAAACCCAAGTTCAGACTGGGAGAGGAAACTTCACACTCTAGATGTAAAAAGGGCACTCTCGTTCTACATACATAGAGTGAGGCCTGGACGTAA
The DNA here is from genome assembly GCF_032191835.1 of Heteronotia binoei. Lineage (NCBI taxonomy): Eukaryota > Metazoa > Chordata > Lepidosauria > Squamata > Gekkonidae > Heteronotia > Heteronotia binoei. The sequence goes on from NC_083225.1 coordinate 171,519,737, forward strand.
GGACACTAGACTTTTTGTCTCATATTCCACAACATCTCAAGGTGTAAGAGTATCGTCACAGCGGATCTCCAAATGGATAACTGAGACGATAAAACTATGCTACTTGTTAAACAAGAGGCCCCTGCCAAGACAGATTAGAGCTCATTCCACTAGAGCCCTAGCGACATCGGCAGCCTTTATGAGAGGAATCCCACTGAAGGACATTTGTGATGCGGCCACTTGGTCCTCCCCGCATACGTTTGTAAACCATTATGCGTTGGACCTGGACTGGCGTAGACGCTCATCAGTGGGCCGTGCGGTGCTTCAAGAGGCTTCTCGATAATGGACCGTTGCACCCTCCTCCAGGTAGGACTCTGCTTGCTAATCTCCCATCAGTGTGATGCACAGAGACCACGAAGAAGATGAACAGGTTGCTTACCTGTAACTGATGATCTTCGAGTGGTCATCTGTGCAGTCACACTACCCGCCCTCCTTCCCCTCCGCTGCCGGTCCATCTCTAAGGGCTTACGCAGCGGTCAGAAGGAACTGGCGGGATGTCCGCTCCGGTCCCTGTGGGCATGCGCAGTGGGGCTTCTGCGCATGCGCACTGGGCCTGGGGCGCGGAAATCCGCAGCTTTCAAGAATACCGATCGAGATCGGCGCAGGCGCCTATATCCCATCAGTGTGACTGCACAGATGACCACTCGAAGATCATCAGTTACAGGTAAGCAACCTGTTCTTACCCCCCATCATCCTGACATGTGGGCACCCTTTCTTAAATCAATACTGTTTTGTCTCCAGCCACAGATTTTAGTTTGAAGTTTAACTTCACATCCATCAAAATTAAGCCTTAATTAAATCGGCTGCTTTTCTGATTGGCAATACAGTTAATCCTCTTCAGACTTGAGGAAAGTAGGAAAGCAAAAGGCAAAGGTGAAAAGGAAAGATTCACCCAACTAAATGCAGATTTCCAGAGAACAGCAAGGAGAGATAAGGAGGCCTTCCTGAAGGAACAATGCAAAACAATAGAGGAAAATAATAGTATGGGAAGGACAAGAGATCTCTTCAAGAAATTGAAGGGAATGTTTTGTGCAAAGATGGCCATGATAAAGGACAAAAATGGTAGGGACCTAACAGAAGCAGAAGAGATCAGGAAGAGGTAGCAAGAATACAGAGAAGAATTATACAGGAAGTATCTCAATGTCCCGGACAACCATGACAGTGAAATCGATGACCTTGAGCTGGACATCCTAGAGTGTGAAGTCAAATCAGCTTTAGAAAACATTACTAACAACAAAGCGAGCGGAGATAATGGTATCCCAGTTGAACTATTCAAAGTCCTAAAAGATTATGCTGTTAAAGTGATGCACACATTGTCAACAAATTTGGAAACACAACAGTGGCCACAGGATTGGAAAAGATCAGTTTATATTCCAATCCCAAAGAAGGGTAATGCCAAGGAATGTTCAAACTATCACACCATTGCATTCATTTCACATGCCAGCAAGGTCATGCTAAAGATCCTACAAGCTATGCTTCAGCAGTACGTAGATTAGGAACTACCAGATGTTCAAACTGGGTTTCTGATAGGTAGAACTAGAGATCAAATTGCCAGCATTCGCTGGATTATGGAGAAAGCACAGGCGTATCAGAAAAACATCTATTTCTGTTTCATTGTCTATGCTAAAAGCCTTTGATTGTGTGGATCACAACAAACTGTGGCAAGTCCTCAAAGAGATGGGAGTACCAGACCACCTCACATGTCTCCTGAGAAACCTGTATAAGAAGCAAGGGTCAGAACGGGATATGGAACAACTGATTGGTTTAGAATAGGAAAAGGAGTGCGACAAGGATGTATATTGGCACCCTGCTTATTTAATTTATATGCAGAATACATCATGCGGAATGCTGTTCTGGATGAAGCACAAGCTGGAATTAAGATTGCTGGGAAAAACATCAACAACCTCAGATATGCAGATGACACTACTCTAATGGCAGAAAGTGAGGAGGACCTAAAGAACCTCTTGTTGAGGGTGAAAGAGGAGAGCACAAAAGTACGCTTGAAACTCAACATCAAAAAACCTAAGATCATGGCATCTGGCCCCATCACACCTTGGCAAATAGAAGGGGAAGACATGGAAGTGGTACAGACTTCACATTTCTGGGATCCAAGATCACTGCAGATGGTGACTGTAGCCATGAAATTAAAAGACGTTTGCTCCTTGGGAGGACAGCTATGGCAAACCTGGGCAGTATAATAAAAAGCAGAGACATCACCCTGCCAACAAAAGCCTGTATAGTCAAAGCAATGGTATTCCGAGTAGTGATGTATGGCTGTGAGAGCTGGACCATAAGGAAGGCTGAGCACAGAAGAATAGATGCTTTTGGGATGTGGTGCTGGAGAAGACTCTTGAGAGTCCCTTGGACTGCAAGAAGATCAAATCAGTCAATCCTAAGGGAAATCAACCAGACTGTTCCCTGCTGAAGCTCAAATATTTTGGCCACCAAATGAGAAGGGAGCATTCCCTGGAGAAGATCCTGATGCTAGGAAAGATAGAAGGCAAAAGAAGGGGATGGCAAGAGATGAGATGGCTGGACAGCGTTACTGATGTAACAAACACGAATTTGAGCAGACTTCGGAGGATGGTGGAAGAAGACAGGAGGGCCTGGTGTGACTTTGTCCATGAGGTCGCAAAGAGTTGAACTCGACTGTGTGACTGAACAAATAAAAAAAAGGCATGTTTATGAACTCTGTAAAACTTGCCAAAGGCTTGCAATGATTTTTCCAGTAGGTGGCAGCACAAGCAAAGAAACTGATTGTGCTGTTAACGCAGCCCCGCCCCCCCCCAGCAGAACTAGTCCATAACAAAATCACAAACCAAAACATTTTGTATTAGCTCCAACCAAAATAATACAATGTCATATGCAAACTTTCAGGTCATAGGGAGATCCATCCTCCATTTTCTTTTTGTTGCTTTGTTTTCTAAAACATGGATTTTAATATTTATGCGAAAAGGACCTAGAATAATGCATATATTACAGGGCCAGCGGTACTTCTTTAGGATCTAGTGACAAAAGTAAATCTGCATAAAGAAGTATTTCTAAAGTGGATTAATTTGTATATGAGTTCCTTTTCAAACTTCCTCTTCTCATTAAGTCCAAGGAATGCTTTTCCCCTGGAGCAAATAGCTGCTTTGGAGGGTGGACTTTGAGGTCCCTCTCCTCCTCACAACTTGCCCTCTTCAAGAGAGCCAGTTTGGTGTAGTGGTTAAGTGTGCAGACTCTTATCTGGGAGAACCGGGTTTGATTCCCCACTCCTCCACTTGCACCTGCTAGCATGGCCTTGGGTCAGCCATAGCTCTGGCAGAGGTTGTCCTTGAAAGGGCAGCTGCTGTGAGACCCCTCTCAGCCCCAGCCACCTCACAGGGTGTCTGTTGTGAGGGGAGAAGATACAGGATATTGTAAGCTTCTCCGATTAAGAGAGAAGGGCAGGGTATAAATCTGCAGTCTTCTTCTTCAAGCTCCACCCCCAATTTTTGTTTCAGGGATTTGCCAAGCCAGAGTTGGTGTAATGTACTCAGAGACGAGACGTGTTGAAGGCAACATGCTTTATTGGATGGTACATCACAGAACGGGCAACTCAGAGACGAAACGTGTTGAAGGCAACATGCTTTATTGGATGGTACATCACAGAACGGGCAACTCAGAGACGAAACGTGTTGAAGGCAACATGCTTTATTGGATGGTACATCACAGAACGGGCAACGCGGGCCGGGACCCGCTTTATATACACTCCACCCGGAATGGCCCTCCAGCTGGCCCAGTCCAATCCTGGCCAGTCAAACTTCCCACCACAAATCTTGATTGGCGGAGTCCTTTCGCGCGCTGCCCCGAGTGACCAGGGGATTTCCCCTGGTCGCCTCTGCTGCATGGCCACGCGGTGCTTTCCTTAAGCACAATACACTACAGTTGGCAAACCTACATGGAAGCTTGCTGGGTGACCTTGGGCCAGCCCCACTCTCTCACCCTAGCCTATCTCACAGGGTTGTTGTGACTATAAAATCAAGAGGGAAGGAAGCAGGCAGCTGCTTTGTGCCCCTACTAAGAACGAAAGCAGGATACAAAAGGAAGAAACAAAGTGCTTGAAACATTTGAAAGGTGCTAAATAACTGCCAAGTCCTTGTTCTTAATTCAATAAATGCAATTTGGGGGGAATTCTGAGAGACTGTGTTCCTTGAAAGTTTTAATTTGTGCAGAAGCTTACCCCAGATCAGAGATACGCTAGAATCTAGAGCACTCGTACACTTTTAAATGTTACATTGTTGTGATGGTTGTTATTTAAACTTTGATGATATTTTATCAACACTTCATCATGTTGTACTTTGAAAAGATGGGGCACAATGGAATGTCTGTCTGTCTGTCAATCATCTATCAATCTACCCAGTCATTTCTGACTTCAAACTGGATCCTGCAGAACTGCAAATGGAGCAGAGTATCTACTGGAATTACAGCCCGTCTCTAGATGACAAAGATCAAGTGGTTTTTGGAGAAGGAGCGGGTGAGGGAACAATCCTACACTTCACTTAGATCCCTCCTTTCCCTAGATCCTCCCTTTCCCAGGCTCCACCCCCATATCTCCAGGAATTCCCCAAACCAGAGTTTGCAACCCAACCCAAATGAACAAACAATGAGGGTGAGGGAACAAGGTGGCATTCTACATCCAGAAGGGAAAATCAGCAACAGCTGTTCCTCCTGTACAATTTGATACGAATGGCAAACTGGAATTCAAACCCCAGGACCAAACCCTGTTGAACCCTGAGTTGCAGAGAACCCACAAATCACACATTGCTCATCAAAAAATTTAGAAAGAATGAATTAGCCACAAGGGAAGAGCAGTGAAACAAAGGTCTTGCTAGCAAGCCTGAAGCTTCTTCAAGGCTCATTTACGTAGTGGATAAACCAGGGTTTGTTGCTGTGCCTGAATTATGTCGTATATTTGATTTTAGTGCCATTATGTCATTACAGCCCCATTCTAAATGCAACACAACTGCAAACACACAGGTTTGACTCACTGGAGTTCTTTAGAGCTGTGGATCAAAAGAATAATTTGCTGTTTATGAAATATTTTTAAATATGAAACACTATGTTTTGAATACTTGCCGTCTCTTAGCAATGCTTATTTGCATCTCTTTGACAGCAATAAGGCATTTTCACGGCATTGATTGCAGAAATTATTCTGCCTTAGATTGATTTTCTAATCAATACTCAGAGGAAAAAAGAGCATGATTTGGATCCCGCTGATATCAGATCAACAGGTTTTTTAAAAGTATGATCTCAGCAGAGGAGCTGAAGCAGACATTAGCGTTTTGATCAACCTTCCTTGGATAGAAATTGCAATAGGAAAAGAGGTCAGGAAGATATGATTTTAAACTCCTCACCCTCTCCCCCACCCATGCTACAATGAATCTTCATTCTGGAGTAAACTCACTAGGTGGTTTTAGAGAAGGTCTCCATTAAATATATACTGTTTGGCATTTCTATAGTGGGCCTTACACTTTATCAAGATCGGCCTTACACACCTTCTTGTGTGCGTAAAGTGCTGTCAAGTTGCAGCTGACATGGCAACCTCAGCAAGGGACTTTTGCTGTTGCCTTCCTCTGCAGAGTCTTCTTTGGTGGTCTCCCTTTTATGCACTTGTAGTGTATGGCGATAGCTGATGGCAACAATACACTATTACGTTGTTACGTTATTACGCAAAGGCGTTAGTCTTCTCCCAGCGCGGCTAGGAGGCGAGTGGGGATGCCCCAGGCGACTCCGCGCAGCGCACAAGCACCCGCCAATCACCATCAGTGGCGGGAAGTTTAACTGGCCAGGATTGGACTGGCCAGCCGGGGAGGTTGTCCCGGGTGATGTACATAAGCGGGACCCGGCCCGCGTGTTCTCTCTCTCGTGTGTGATGTACCTGCAATAAAGTATGTTGCCCTACACACGTCTCCTGACTCGGCACATTACAGCACTGATCCTACTTAGCTTTCAAGATCTGATGAGATCGGGCTATATTGTGCTGCTTCATTCTCGCTAGTGTTAATAGGGTTGCCAGCTCTGAGTGGGGAAATACCTGGAAATTTTGGGGGTGGAGCCTCAAGAATGTGGAGTTTGGAGAGGGGAGGAGCGTCAGCACGGTATGATGCCACCTCCCAAGTAGCCATTTTCTTCAGGGCAACTGATCTCTGTCATCTGGAAATCAGTTGACATAGCAGGAGATTTTCAGGCTCCAGTGGGAAGTTGGCAACTTTACTGGTGTACCATAATGAACAGTTTCACTGCAGATTCACAGATTCTTCAGCTATAGGGACCCTCCAGCTTGGAGCCTGCCTGAAATCTCCACAGATGGAAGAATTTATGTTTGCAGAGCATTACTTTCCCATCTCCTCTCTTGTTGCAGGCTAAAATGCCCCCTGAAATGCTGCTCCTGGGGAATGGGGGACCCCCCTGAGTAGGGTTACCAGGTCTAACTCAGGAAATATCTGGGGACTTTGGGGGTGAAGCCATGAGACTTTTAACTCCAAAGGGAGTTCTGGCCATCACATTTAAAGGGACCACATTCCCTTTAAATGCCATTCCTCCTCTTCTCCTTCTCCTCCTCCTCCTTCCCCAATCCTCTATTGGAAATGATGGAGGATGGCGGAAGAAGAAGAAGAGGAGGAGGAGATTGGGTTTATCCCCACCTTTCACTCGGAGTCTCCAAGTGGCTTACAATTTCCTTTCCTTTCTCCTCCCCACAAGAGACACCCTGTGAGGTAGGTGGGGCTGAGAGAGCTCTGAGAGAACTGTGACTGACCCAAGGTCACCCAGCAGCTGTATGTGGAGAAGTGGAGGATCAAACCCAGTTCTTCCAGATTAGGGTTCCAGCACTACACCAAACTGGCTCCTATGTTTAGAACAGTGTTTCTTCAGGATTAGTACATGCAAATATTTTGTAAAATTAAAACAACATTGAACCACATATATGAGTTTGAGAGAAAGAGGGAGGGAGACCACCTAAAGAGGATATCAATCCATGTTTGTTCTGCCCCCTCATAGTCCATCAAGGCACGCTCTTTTTCTGTTTTAATTTCATTTTTGTTCCCCACCATTTGAATCATGCATTTCTAGCCATCCAGTCTCTCAGAGCAGCTAATGATCGATAAAACCATCACATAAACATTTCAATGTCACACGGAGAATAATAAAACAAGCAGAACAAATCCATTTAAAAAAAATAGCCAAAGATGCAACAGAAACCATTTTCAGCCTTTCCACAACACAGCCAAAGCCTCCTTAAACAAAGCCTCGGCCACTCTGCTTTGTTTGAAGAGGATTTACAAACTTGTCCTTTCACAGTTGCGTCCACCAAAATTAATTTAAATGATACTCTTTCAAAAATATGAACTGTTTTCCACCAGACCTCTGAGGAGTTTACTGTTGTAATAAAGATGTGCAAGTGTTTTGAATGAGATTTAGGATAAATAAATATTCAAAATCCCTACATTCCCAACAACTGAGGCCAAAAGAGCCAGCGAGAGCCAGTGTGGTGGTTAGAGTCTCATATTAGGATCTGGGAGACCCGAGTTTGAATCCCCAGTCTGGACTAAACTACATTTGATGGCAGCTTTGTGAATGCCATTTTAAAACACTGCTGGAGTGATTTGGCCCACAGTACTGCAGGATGAAGCACTCTTCTCTCCTCAGGTACTGAAATGGCTGTACCACTCTTCAGCTCTTGAAAAGGCATTGAGGGAACAAGAGTGCCATGCTGTCCCTTGTGGCATTCTTATATTATTGTAAAATGGCAGTGGCATCCTTGGTGGCAGCTACATCTGGTTTGGCCCTCTGCTATGAAAGGTTGCTAGGCGACCATGGGCCAGTCAAACACTCTTGGCCTAACTTACCTCACAGAGTTGTTGTGAGGATAAAATGGAGGAGAGGAGAATAATATAAGCTGCTTTGGGTCTCCATGGCAGGGGGAGAAGTGTGGTACAATTGAAGTTAGTCAGTCAGTTAATTAATTAATTAACCATGATACAACTGTGTTCTACTATAATGAATAATGGAATCCAGTATGAATGTAAAGATTCCACTGTATGGAATTCTGGAAACAGAAATACTTCTGCAAATTGCCGGACTGGATTGTTCCATGTAGTGAAAATCTTCATATCTTAATTCATTAGCAGTTGTTTTTATTCAATAGAGTACAAAGCGACAGGCAAAATTTTCAATGCACTTAGGCTTTCTAGCAGGTTAAGAAGCAGTCTCTTATGCAGGCATGTTGTCAAAAAATTTTAATACACAAAATCCTGCAAAAAGTAATCTCCATTGTGCTGCATAAACTTAAAACGCATGAATAAGTAAGAGACCTGTCAGGCCACAAACCTGAATGCACCAGAAGCAAACACAAGAGAATCCATTTGTTTTCTCTGCTAATTAATATAGCTGTCACATTCATAATGAGGAAAAGAGGTGGTAGAAATAGACAAATCCATTTGTGTGGATGCTGTGTGCCTGAAAGGTCTTCAACTTCCCTCCTGAAGGCAGCATCATGGAATACTAATGTTAAAGTGGAAACAAATTAATGCATGTTAAATGGACAGTAACGACGAATCTCTGGTATTTTCCAAAACAGGTAACAGACCTCAAATTGGTGCTGCCTCCCTCTGAAAGTGTCTGAGTATTTTAAGCTGCAGAAATGCAGGTCTCTGGATGCACAACAGGAAAGCTGCTGTGTGATGTCAAGTGAAGAGAGAACTATCCTGGTTGCTAAATAAGCACTGAAGGTGAGTTGATGATTCTGGAACAGACTAATGATAGTTTTGCTCAATGGCTTTCGATGGCCGGAGGATCTTTCTTCAGTGATAGTTGGTGGTGGCTCCTGGGTTGGAAGCAGAGTTACAAACCTTCAGGTGAGGCGTGAAGTTCACCTGGTGTATAATATTATTTATTAAAGGAACAGGATTTTGTTCCTCTTCCCCTTGAACTGCAGCCCCTTTCTTAAGAGGAAACCATGTAAGTACCAGCTGCTACACAAATTAGGTCTTAGTAAGGTCAGCCTAAGGAGTCCTTCAGCAAAAAATCTCCCCCCCCCCCCAAAAAAACATCCAAGCTAGGCTTGCAGTCTCCATCTTGGATGTTTGGGGTGAGAAGAGGAAGGACCTACACTAAACAGGGTATAATGACTATAGAGTCTTCTATCCAAAGCAGTCATTTTCTGCAGGGGAATTGATCTACATAGTCTGGGAGATCTCCAGGCCCCAGGGATTTTTTTTTTTAGCAGGAACACACTGGAACACAGTTCCCGCTGGCTTGGTTTCAGGGGGTGAGACCTAATTTGTAAATGAGTTCCTGCTGGGCTTCTTTTTCTATACAAAAAAGCCATGTGCGAAACAATGGTGACATAAGGGGGAGTGGCCTAATATGCAAATTAGTTAATTAAAAAAAGCCCTACCAGGCTCCATCTGATAGCTGGCAAAGCTACACCCCCCTCCCTGGTTTTGGCTGCTGCCACTGCTGTATGGGTGGTGAAAGGAAAATGCCAGAGAAAATGGGCGGGGGGGGGGGCAACCAGGAGTGATAACACTGAATCACTGGCGACGTCACCAGCTTACAAAAAGTAAGCTGGGGGGGGCCCTGTTTTTTGGGGTAGAGGCACCAAATTTTCAGTATAGCATCTAGCATCTAGTGCCTCTCCCCAAAATACCCCCCAAGTTTCAAAAAGATTGGACCAGGGGGTCCAATTCTATGAGTCCCAAAAGAAGGTGCCCCTATCCTTCATTATTTCCTATGGAAGGAAGAAATTGAAAAGGTGTGCCGTCCCTTTAAATGTGATGGCCAGAACTCCCTTTGGAGTTCAATTATGCTTGTCACAGCCTTGATCTTGGCTCCACCCCTAATGTCTCCTGGCTCCACCCCCAAAGTCTCCTGGCTCCACCCCCAAAGTCCCCAGATATTTCTTGAATTGGACTTGGCAACCCTAAGTCAGGCTGGCAACTGCAGATAGGTTCCTGATCTGGAAACACACACACACACACAAGCATGCACACAAACACAGAGCTATACATAGGAGAGGTGAAACATACAAAATGCCAAAAAGTTTAAGTGTCTAAATTTGAGGAGCTTCTGAGCCTCAGGCTTAAGCCATCTGCCCCAAATCCTTTCTCATTGGGCTTGGGCAACATGTAGGATTGCCAGGCTGTGCAGGAGCCTGGAGGCCAGGCACATGGAGGGGTTGCTGGCATTGCATTCACTGTCACTTCAAGGGAAAAGAGAAGCGATATCATGTTGCTCTAGGGATGGCTGGAAACTCTATGGTAGAATCCCAGAAGTACATGACCCTGGCATCTTTTTTTAAATTAGTGGGAGGCCTGACATCCCTAGAACATGGCTTCCTTACAGCCAATGCCAATGCTTTTAAAAATTAAAGTGCCTCCACCTAATTTTTTTTTTAAATTAAAGTGCCTCCATTAAAATCTTTTTGTAGTGTTCTTGAGCTGTATCTACAAATCCCTGGTTGATGCACAGGAAATACCTTCCCTTGGAGTATTTGTGAGAGATAAGTCTCAGGTCAGTGATCTTTGTTTTCTTTCTTCTCCTAATGATTCATGTAAATAAGGACATATTCTTTTAGCCAGCTTTTGTGTTTTCCATTTTCAATATGTGAGGTAAAAGAACAAGCAGAACAAAGCCAGAAGGCTGATGACTTGTTGAAAACACAATTTCATACATTTTGCCCAAGAAAGGCCTCAATGAAGTTTATAAGTATTACTTGTCTAGGATTAATTGCTCTTAGGTTTGATAGATGGCTTATGTGTTTTCACAAGGCATTTTGTGGAGTTTAGGTGCGTACTGAAAGGTGAGCACATATATCAGGCAAGTTTCCATGACCACTAGTTTACTATTTCTGCCCGCCCCCCCCCCAAAAAAAAATAACTTTACAGAGAATGGGGAAAGATCTGTGGATCAGTTGTATTTGTGGCAATTTCTTAATATGGCTTTCTTTCTCCAAAGTATAGATTGGCCCATAGAGACTTCCTGTTCCACTTTGGGAATAAAACCAGAGTAGATTTCTTTGGAGCTTCCATATGCAATTGCTCTTGATTTGTCTGCTTCCCCACTTTTCCCCTGCTTCCCCCAGGATTTGCTATGATGTAACCTGAAATATTGTCATCAAAAGGGGTTTACTTGCTGTGTGTATACTCACCATTTCCCCTCCTTACCCACTAGAAAGATTTGGGCTGGATTTTTGAAACTATTGGCACATGTTGTGTTGCTATAGTGTTATAACACTATGCCAAGCATCTGGAACATGGTTCTTGTGGGTGGTATGGCACTCACTGATGCTTTTTCTGGTGCCCACCAGGTGTTTTTAGAAAATGGGTGAGGCCAGATATGGCTTTTGTCCAGGGTTAGAGATCTGATTGGCTGTGTAGGTTGTGCCACCACAGCACAAGGATCTGCACTGTATTACTGAAGTTAAGCTGTGGCAATTGCTTTGTGGCTGGATCTGCCTCCTGAAGCAGCCATTTTGTTGCTGTGCCCATCATGTCATGTCAGAATTCCAGATGTGCCCCAGGACCTATGCTAATATAGTAACAATCAGTTGAAAATAAAAAAAAGCTGGCAGAAAGTGCTCTGTTGGCATTAGAGTGAGAAATGGCAGATGTGAGGGGATAACTGAGGAAAAAATGGAGAATATCCCTATATGGATGCTCCATTGTACAAGGATTACACAAGAGGAAAATGTTGCCCTGGGGAAGCAGTCATGAAGAAAAACACTTGACCATTTTGATATAGTCATTATCCAACTAAACAAGTTGTACGCTAATCAAAACAACCTTTAGTTACAGTGACCAATAGCAATTACTTTTGCCACTATGCTAGAACAAGATGTGCTAAGAAAAGTTTAGTTTCTTTCAGCTGACCAAGCTATTCTGATCTTCCTGTACCAAATATTTGGTATGGTTTGCACTTCTGGAGAACATTAAAAGTCTACAGAACTTTGGAAGAAGAGTGGAGGCAGCCTCTCCCTGCCCCAATCCACATTATAGAAAGTCCATATAGAAATATTGAGAGAGACACACTCATGGGACATCTTACCTGGAAAACACCTTGCCATTTACTGACAGGAACTGAGGTTTGAAAGCTGGCACTATTGTTGGCTATATGCATTTTAAAGCTTGTTCCCCCACTCATTTCTTAGAGGTACAGGTACTGCTTCTACCATTTTGGAGTGTTTTAGCTCTCCAGGATATTTTAAAAATTTCAGATTTTTTTGCAGACCTGGACCTTTTCTCAGGCTTGTGGAAGATCTATCTTGTCCGTCCATAGCCCCAGTTTCCGGATTTAAGAATCCTCATAGGACCACATTGGAAATAACATGATAATTATTGCAGTAAGGATGTTGAAATGTATAATATTACCCCTTCTGAAGGGCTTTTGATAAATTGGAGGGCTTGTATTGGGGGAAGGCAACAATTTATATATACAAAATAAAGAAATGTCAGTTGGTAATATACGCCTCTGGACTAGGGTTGCCAAGTCCAATTCAAGAAATATCTGGGGACTTTGGGGGTGGAGCCAGGAGACTTTGGGGTGGAGCTAGGAGAAATTGGGGGCGGAGCCAGGAACAAGGGTGTGGCAAGCATAATTGAACTCCAAGGGAGTTCTGGCCATCATATTTTCAGGGACAGCACACCTTTTTAAATGCCTTCCTTCCATAGGAAATCATGAAGGATAGGGGCACCTTCTTTTGGGGCTCATAGAATTGGACCCCCTGGTCCAATCGTTTTGAATCTTGGGGGGTACTTTGGGGAGAAGCCCTAGATACTATACTGAAAATTTGGTGCCTCTACCTCAACAAACAGCTCCCCCAGAACCCCCGATACCTCCAGATCAATTCCCCATTATACCCTATGAGAATCGATCTCCACATAGGGAATAATGAAATGCTCAGATGTTTCCCCCCCCCCCCTTTTCTGGTGACTCTGAAGCGAGGGATTGGCCTCTCTACTCATGAGTTGCTGCCAACTTCTTCAAAGTAACAGACCCACCATCCTAAGAGGAAGCCTTTCAATCCGAGCCTGAAACCTCCGGAGGTGGAAAGGTCCTCTGGGGGCAGGGCTTCTTCCCACTGGCCAGCTGACTGGGGACAGGAAGGAGCCTTGGAAAGTGGAAGAACCCCCGCTGGAACCTGGGGATTGGCAAGCCTACTCTGGACTGATTTGGTTTTTTGATAGCTGGATTTGGTGAGTAAGGTTTTCCATTAATTTGATACTCCAGCCCTTTGTCATAAGAATCAGCAATGTCTGGATGCCACACAGGTTAGTTGTCTGTGTAAACCAAAATCTGTGTGAACCAAATTCTGGAGAACTACAAGTGACATTCCTTTGGCATTATATTTTTTTTCCTGTCTACATTGATCACATCTTTCCAGTTGTCTTGTCCTAACTATTGAACTTCCCCTGTACTCAAACCACATGTTTCCACTAGGAAAACTGGATTCCTCCTCCAGATAATGCTTCCATGGCTATTGAGAACCACATGACTTGTTTCACATAAATATGTATGGCCTGAGGACCTTTTTTTTTTTTTTTTGCTAAATTAGGAAAATATAGTCTGAAGGGAACATTTGAGGGTAAAGACTGAATTGTGCCTCCTTCCCTCTGTGATCCTTTTGCTAAGGATTCAGTTCCATGCCAGGATTCATAGCTTTCACAGTGCCTCCAGTCTCAGTGAGAAAGTCTAGAAATTTATTTATTTAAAACATTTCTATGCCACCTTTCCACTTAACTTAGAGTCCTGAAGGTGGAAAACAATAAGGGGAGCCCAGCAGGGGAGAGCAGGATACAAATGTAATAAAATAATAAAAAACTCACATTTTAACAAGCTTTAAAATGCATATAGCTATATTTTAAAAAGAAATTAAAAGGTAAACACATTAAGTGTTACACCATACTAAGTCCATTGTAGTTTGCGTGCCTAATAGGGTATACCTCTTTAGGATTGCACTGTTAGACACATGAACAGAGAGTAAAGTCAATGGGCATTAGTGAAGTTAATATTAAATTAAATGAAGTTAATAAAAACGCCACCACCACCACCAATAGAAAAAGAAGAGGAGGAGGAAGAGAAGGAGGAGACTGGATTTATAACCCTGCCCTTCACTCAGAGTGGCTTACAATCTCCTTCCCTTCCTCTCCTCAAAACAGACACCCCATGAGGTAGGTGGGGCTGAGAGAACTCTTTTGAGAACACCTCTGCTGAAAACTTGTGGCTGACCGAAGGTCACACCAGCAGCTGCATGTGGGAGAAATGGGGAATCACACCCAGTTCTCCTAGATTAGAGTCTGCGCACTTAACCACTAACTGGCTCTCAGAATAGCATTCTGATAAAGCTAGTAAAATTCTAGCTGAGCTGCAGCTTCATCTACCTGCAGTAAGACCACTCCTTATTCATATGGGCATCATTTGGGGAATTCGCCTGGCTCTGAATCTGAAATTATATTGCTAAGACAATTCTATCATCTTGAAAATACATGAAAAGAATGACAGAAAGTTGGTTATCACTACCAATGAAAAACGGATCACTTCGAACAAAGTTTGTCTGGCCTACAGTATGTCAGTTCTACAATTTTCATTGTTGAGAGATATCGATCTGATTTGTAATTTTTTAAAATAAATGTAGATTGCCATTTTCTAAAATTATCCATGCTGGGAAAATTCATATGTTCTTGTTTAGATCTGGGGAGCTAAAATGAGGTTTCCTGTGTAACTGGCTTTTTCCCATGAGCTACTTTGACCCTTTATATCAGTGTTCTGCATGCTGCAAATGAGAGTAGTTATGATTAAAAAAACAAACTATGGGAATAAATATAATATTCTGTCCATTTTCATACACATAATGCATTTTATAATAGTCACAACTGAAAACTTTGTGAAACAATGTCACAAGCAATGAAAGTAGAGTTATCAGTCCTTCAACAGGGGCAGGGGGTTCCTCACTCTCACCTCTTGTTAGGGTTGCCAGCCTCCAGGTGGGACATGGAGATCTCCTGTTTTTAGAACTATCTCCAGCAGAGATAGTCACTTGCCCAGTGATCGTTTCAACACGAAACAAGTGCCATTTTCAAATGCCGAACTTCTTCCTGAATAACAATTTTCATGGAACAGTACAGCCTTCAGAAATATGATATATGGTCACAGTAGGACCTGCAAATTCTAACACCTGGCCAAACCATTCTTCAAAGCATCCATTTTCTCCAGGGCATCAAAGCATTCATTTTCTTCAGAGCTTCTGTCATCTGGAGATCAGCTGTAATACTGAGAGATCTCCAGGACCCACCTGGAGGTTGGCAGCCCTTCTAGTTCCTAAACCCAGCATGGCAAGAATAGGATGATGGTAATCAAGACTGGAGGTAATAGTGGAACAGGGGAGTCCGCACAGCAACACAGAAATATTCTTGTTGCTGAAATGAAGACCAGAGTAGATCTTTTTTAGGGCAGGAGCAACCAGTTGAAGTTCAGGGTTGATGTGATGGAGGGCAAGTAACAGAGCATGCCATTAGGGCAGAGGCCTTTTCTCTGAAAAATTTCTGGTCAAATGTTGAAAGGATTCACAAGAAGAAGCTAGGTTTGGGTCCAGCTGTTGTCTAGAAGAGCCTAACAAGGTCAGAGTGAAAGTGGGTCTGCCATTTCCAATTTGGGAAATTCCTGAAATTTTACTTGGTCTAGGAAGAACTTCCTGACTGTTAGAGCAGTACCTCAATGGAGCAGGCTTCCTCAGGAGGTGGTGGGCTCTCCTTCCATGGAAGTTTTTAAACAGAGGCTAGATGGGCATCTGACAGCAATGAGGATCCTGTGAATTTAGGGGGAGGTATTTGTGAGTTTTCTGCATTGTGCAGGGGGTTGGACTAGATGACTCTGGAGGTTCCTTCCAACTCTATGATTCTATGCTGGGGATGGGGGGAGACCAGGCCCATGACAAGAGAATCAAATGTTGTTAGTAGGGTTGCTAAGTTCCTCCCTGGCCACTGGGGGGTGGGGTAGGGTAGCCAGATCCAGGTGGGGAACGTCTTGGAGATTTGGGGATGGAGCCTGGGCAGGTATTTTCAACACAGAGTTGACAACCCTTCCACTTGTTTCCCACCACTCAGTGGGGTACAATGCCATAGAGTCCACCCTCTAAAACATCCATTTTCTACAGGGGAACTGATCTGTATGATCTGAAGATGAGATGTAGTTCCAGGGAATGCCCAGGTCCCATAAGAACAAAAGAGAAACCATGTTGGACCAGGCCAATGGCCCATCCAGTCCAACACTCTGTGTCACAGTGGCCAAAAATCCCAGGTGCCATCAGGAGGTCCATCAGTGGGGCCAGCACACTAGAAGCCCTCCCATTTCCACACCCCCCCCCAAGCACCAAGAATACAGAGCGTTAATTTCCTCAGACAGAGAGTTCCACTGATGGACCTCTGCTCCATATGCTTATCCAGTCCCCTCTTGAAGCTGTCTATGCTTGCAGCCACCACCATCTGGAGGGTGGCATCCTTAGCACTTGTTAGTCTTTGAGGTGCTGTCAGAATCCAGTTTATTTTACTTCTCAGAAGGTTGGCCAGAGGATATGCAGGAAACCTTTCTGAGTTGTTTTTTGCTGTCAAACAGGCTGGGCGCTAATTGGAGCTTGAATAGTCTGAGTCAGGTTATTGTTCAAAATGTCATGAGAGACAGCTTAATATAAATTTAAATAAGAAGAAAGCCTCAGTGGGAAGCTTGAGTGACCATATTTATGTATTTACTTATTTCTTCAGCCTACGTTTTGGCTTACAGAGCCAATATCATCTATGCTATTGGAATGTCAGCAGCAACTTATGCTTAAAAAAAAAATCTGCCAACCCTTAGCAAGGCTCCAACAGGTGTCCCTTGGGTCTTCAAGATGGGAAATTTCAGCACAATTGACATTTCATACTTGCAATTTTAGCATCCTGGCAGAAAATATAAAAACCAATTTAAGTCTCCAAGGTGGAAACACAGTCTACAGGCCAATTTAAACTGGTTTATATAATTGACTTATAGGCTAAGCCTCAATATGCACATGCAGAAGTAAGTCCCACTGAATTCAATAGTAGCGAAAATGGCATTAGCTGAGGCTGTTTCCTTCTTCCTTGACTCTGCTCCTTTACCTTTAAGCAACAGCCTCTCACACACAAAATAACATAGGAGAAGTTTCCCCTCCACCATTTGTCTCCATGCCACCGAGGGGGAAAAACTTTGCCCCAAATAGGGTTACCAAGTCCCCTGTGGGCTCCGGCAGTTGGCGGTCCACAGCATCCATCTCACTGATGAGGTGAGTGATTGCATTCTTGCCCTCCATATAGCCCTTTTGGCCCTCAGAGGGTGGTCCACCTTGATGGCAGCCTGAATGCAAAGAGCCTTTCTTAGAGGGGCCTCCCCCTCTGATTTTCCCTACTGAGAGGAAGTGGGCCTCCCACTGGCCACCCCTGTTTCCTCTGGTGGCAACATAGTTGGATGCAGGGCTTTTTTTTTTTTTTGAGCAGGAACACACAGGAACGCAGTTCCGACTGGCTTGGCTAGGGTTCTGGCTTGCTTGGCCAGGGTTCAAAGGGTGTGATGTCTATCCATGTTAGTTGTCACATTTGCATTCCTGCTTGGCTTGAGGGCAATGGCATGGCACAGCGTCTGCCCCAAAGAGCCATCAAACACTATGCTTTGATGATAAAAAAAATTCAAATGCTTCAGCTTGGGATGGGGTGGGGGGAATTTATAAAAATCCTTATTTCCAGGGCTTTTTCTTGGCAGGAATACACACGGAGATAGTTTCAGCTGGCTTGGTGTGAGGGGTGTGTAGCCTAACATGCAAATGAGTTCCTGTTGGGCTTTTTCTACAAAAAAGCCCTGATTGGATCACAGCAAGCCCTTTGCAGGTGGCTGTAAAGGGTGGAAGAGGACAAGTGTTGTAGGGGGGTTGTGCCCTCCAGACATGGGTGTGGCACTCTGTCACACAGGGATCACTGGGGAGGGTGCAGGAATGTTTTCAAGCTGTGGGCTCCCTCCCCCCCCCCTTTGAATCACTGCTGTCAGAGTCTTCTTTGAAGAGTGTTAGCAACTGCTGGAGTCTCCGGGCAGTGCTAACAACTCTTTTGTCTCTGTGGAGAGCCCTGGGAACAGATCAGGGGAAGGAGGCTCCAGAACCCCTGGTGATGCCATGCTAAGCTGGGTCAAGTGGGCTGGCAGAATGGCTTGGTGCCTGGGGGTGGGGCCTGTGGTGGAGACTCCCCACCCCGCCATGAGCAACCTGTGCACCCACTTTCACCTTTATGGCACACAGAGGTGTTCACACTCAGGAGGTGTGGGAGGGTATAAATGTTGGAGACCTTTGGAGGGGGTCTGTAAGCGGGATCCCAGAAATGTAATCTGCCCCTAACTTGGAGAGATTGTAGAGTAGTGGGTTGCAGGGTGCAGTTCCCTGTGTGTTTAGTATATGTAGCTTGCAGGGGGTCCATTCTGTACACTTTTGAACCTGCACCTCACATTTTCCCCAAAAGCACTTCTCTGGCTTGAGCTTAGTCCTGATGGGTTTGCACTGCCACAGTGGCCCTGGTTCTGATGGACTTGCAAAAATGTTCCCCACCCTCAGATTCTATTGCCTTTGCTTTTTTTGCTGCTTTTCTCTTCCATTGGAAGCGATGGAGGATTGGGGCATTTTCTTTGGAGGGCCCAAACTCAGATCCTGTAAATCCAATCCTCACAAAACTTGGAGGGCACAAACCTCACAAAGTGAACCAGTTCATTTAGCACAGGGGTGGCCAAACTTGCTTAATGTAAGAGCCACACAGAATAAACATGAAATGTTTGAGAGCTGCAAGACAGGCAGACAGGCAGGAAGACAGACAGGCAGGCAGGCAAGAAGACAAATAGATGGGAGAGGGGAGAGAGAGAAACAACTTTAACTTTAAATGCATTCTCCAAGACACTGGTTGGCTTGGCTTGGGGAAGTGATTTAAAGAGAGAAATGCCTTCTCCAAACCGGCTGACATGGTGGTGGGGGCTTTGAGAGTCACAAAATACTTGTGAAAGAGCCACATGCGGCTTCCGAGCCAGTTTGGCCACCCCTGATTTAGCATCTAAAAGTCTGTGACAGTTTGTGGTTTGTGAACTAGGTGCACCACGAAACATGAACTGAACTGCATTTTCCTGGTCTGTGCCCGTCCCTATTTGTGAATCATTTTTCTGTTGCCTGCATTAGAAAAGTTTGCTTGAATAATTCAGTTTTGCAGAGTTTGCTGAGAGTATTCATACCCCTGATGACGCTCTTAGTGAGTAGGGAATGATGGAGGAAGAGGAGCATGGCTGGGCAGGGGGCTTTCAGTAAGCAGGCTGCAAGTGACGTTTGATTGACCTGCCAGCCTGTATCTCTGAAATCCCTCAGCTCTGACGAGGAGTAAATAGCAGATAGAAAAAGTGTTTGGATTTCATCCACCCACCTGACGTCAGATGATGCAGCAGACAACATATTCTCCAGTTTGGGGAATATGAGGAAATTGCTTCCTTTCAACATGAAAGCCGCATCATGCAAACTTTAAAAGGAAATGCCACGATTGTTTATAATGTTGAGGAATGGGAACATTCCTCCTCCGCTAATTTCTATTTCATGCGTGGGCGCTCCTCACATTGATGTAGGTCCCTCACTAAACTGAAAACAAGCTCCTGCTATTCTCTGAAATCTATTTCAAGGGTTTCTCAGGATGAAAGGTCACAAGTTTCGAGAACAGGAAACGGAGGGCTGCTGTGGGAAATACATGGTCTCAGAAGATCAACATTGCATGAACACCAGCCAACTAAGAAAACATTAAGATAAGAGCAGGGAGCACAACTCAGGGGTAGAGTTAGTAGCGGATGACAAAGGCCTCCGCTGGAAAGCTGTCACCAGCCAGAGCAGACAAATCTGCCCTTGGTTGGCGCATGATCTGATTCAGTGCAAGGCAGCTTCACACATCTAAACAGTCGTTCCATCCACTAAGCAGTGGCAGCAGCAAGGATAAATGTGGGATGGTAGGATGGGAGGGAAGCAAGGATAAATGTAGGATGGTAGGAAAGGAGGGAAGGTGGCACGATATAGCCCAGTCTTGTCAGACCTCAGAACCTAAGCAGGGTTGGTGATGGGACAGGAGACCATCAAGGAAGACTGTGCAGAGAAGGACAATGGCAAACCACTCTACAATGCTACAATGCTAAATGTAGGTCAACTAACAATATAATCCAGAAAGCCATGACATAGTACCATTGGATCCATGCTCCCCTTTTCTATCCTGAAGCACTTCTCATTGGCTGGAGTGATTTGGAGCTATTTCCACTGCAAGCCCCTTTGTTATGTTGCATCTGCAGCTCTCCACTTCTGGCATAATGCAGTCGCTATGGAAAGAGACAGGGCTGATGGGTTCATGATCTACTCTACAGCCATGGACTGGAACAGATGAATGTCCTGCCTGATCCTCGTCTACTGTGTATCTTTCTAGCAGCCCTGTGATTCAGTGAAATATGGTGCCCATTTTATGAAGAGGCTACCTTCTGCATGCAGTTTAATGGGATGGAAATGGTACATCTTGTGCATGACTAGTTCCACATAGGCATATGAAGAGAGCAATAATCTGGTAGTTATTCATATAATGAGAGCCTTATTGCTGTCTTCTAACACTGAGCTATTCATGTTCCCTTTGATGATGAACTGTTTATCCAAGGCCAAGGTACACAGGTCCAGTTTTTTCTATAGCCTGAGCTTGACTCCTTGCTCACCATGAGCAGAAAGTTGTCAACAAGAGCCTGACACTGGTGAGAACTGTCCCGTATTTCTAGCCAGTTTGGTGGCTCAAACGTTGTGTGTGTCATTTGGAGTCAATGCGGTGCAGTGGTCAATAGTATTGTTTTTGAGTGATTGGGGTGGGAGGAGCCCTGGTGTAACTGGAAATGCTCCCCCCCCCCCATAGAGACATATAGACATAGGGGGGCAAAAGTACAGTGATGGTCTTCACCGCTTCCTGTTTTCCCAAAGGAATTTGGCTAGCCTCTGTAGAAAGCTTAGTAATGGAGGAGATATTTGGAGAGATGCTGGTAAAGCAGTTCTTATAACCCTTGAGACTTCTTGGTTTTCAGGATGGCCTTGGGCCTTCATGCCTACCATTCCTTGTGGTCACAGCATAGGACAGATACTTGGAATTGCTTCCCCAAATACTTACGGGATGCCACATCAGACCCTCCTTCACATCCTATGTTATCATGAAGCTTTGGACACATTCTTAAGGTCCCCCTTCCTTACTAAAATTAACCAAAGCAGTTATTGCTTGGGGTAGGGAAAACCCCTTGTTTGTCTCTTCTTCCCTTCCTTATTTTTGTAAATTTTAGGTATCTCTTACAGACATTATTTTAGTTAGTAGAAAGATACGCTTTCCTCTGAGGAGAAAATATAGTGCTA
The DNA here is from genome assembly GCF_032191835.1 of Heteronotia binoei. Classification (NCBI taxonomy): domain Eukaryota; kingdom Metazoa; phylum Chordata; class Lepidosauria; order Squamata; family Gekkonidae; genus Heteronotia; species Heteronotia binoei. Next base: position 171,541,233 of record NC_083225.1, read on the forward strand.
TCTAAGAAAGGGCATAATCCAGCCAAAGATTAGTGTTTGCAAACTGCCGAGCAAACTGTTGATATGCATTTAATTTAAAACTCCTTCCTTCCTTCCTTCCTTCCTTCCTTCCTTCCTTCCTTCCTTCCTTCCTTCCTTCCTTCCTTCCTTCCTTCCTTCCTTCCTTCCTTCCTTCCTTCCTTCGGAATGGCTCTTGACTGAGTGTTATTACATCAGTGTTGTGATAAACTGTAGTGCTTTTTCAAGCAGAATGATAAATCTCTTCAAATCTCATTAGCAGAAGAAAACAGCCTTTTAATCATGCCCAACAGAAGTAATAAGAGGTGGCAAGATTCTCAGCCAGGTCAAAAGATCTGCTCTTGGATGTGCTTGAGCTTAAATTGCCTAAGAGCAACTTACTAAGAAGCACTAAAATATTAATACTTTAGAGTAGCAAATTTCCAGATGGGGCCTGGATATTACAGCTGGTCTTCAGATACAGAGATCAGTTCTCCAGGACAAAATGGTTGCTTCGAAGGATGGATTCTAAGGTGTTATACCCTGCTGAGGTCCTCCCCCCGCTCCCGAAACCCTATTCTCTCTAGGCAGCACCTCAAAATCTCCAGGAATATCCCAACCAAGAGTTGGCAACCCTATTTAAGTGCATGTGCGTTTGCATTCCAGAGGTTGCTATTCTAAAAAGTGAAAACCCACCATAAGGACATCTCCACCCTTCAACAATTCCCCTTGCTGAGCCACCTACACCGCATTACGTCTCTTTCGTCCTTCGAAACCTTCCTGACAACCCATTATTTCCATGATGCCTTTGGCTTACCCCTTTCCCTGTTTGTGCAGAAGCCTCGGTGCTTATAATGACATTTGCACACATCCATCTTTTGCTAACAGTCTCTCTCACTGACCTTGCTTTCTCCTCTCCTCTATAGGAAATCTGATTGTCAGGTCCTTGAGGGCATGGACTTGTCTTTCTTTGCTTAATTCTGCCAAGCAGGGCTTGAATTCAGCAGGAGCTCACAGGAGCACAGCTCTTGAACCTCCAGCCAGGGTCTGCATGCAGTGAGGAGTTCTCTCCCCACTACACACAGATCCCGGGGCATATGCAAATGAGAGATGCTACTGAGCTCCTGCACCTTTTTTTCTACAAATCAGCCCCTGCTGCCAAGTATTATAGAATGTCATGCCGCACTCCTCTTCCCAGTGGGTCAGGGCATGCAACTGTTAATAAAAAATGCTATAATATATATAAAATGTTAGCTCATAAAATATATTGGGTTAAATATATTAAATATACATGTTAACAGGCTGTGATCACACACACTAAATAATGCACTTTCAACCCACTTTCCATGCACTTTCCAGCTGTTTTTTACTGTATGAACTGGCAAAATCCAGATGGAAAGTGCATTGAAATTTGATTGAAAGTGCATTATTTAGTGTGTGTGATCGCAGCCATAGAGTGATTTCCTGGGATGATTTTAATGTGATTTCTCTTTAGGATGTCTAGGGTTGCCAGGTCCAATTCAAGAAATATCTGGGGACTTTGGGGCTGGAGCCAGGAGACATTGGGGGTGGAGCCAGAAGCAAGGTTGTGATAAGCATCATTGAACTCCAAAGGGAGTTCTGGCCATCACGTGCCCCCCCCCCCGAGCCCCAGATACCTGCAGATCAGTTCTCCATTATATATTTCCCTCCCCTCTTTCTGATGACCCTGGAGTGGGGGAGGGCCTCCAAACCGGGGGATCTCCTGCCCACCTGGGGATTGGTGACTCTAGGGATGTCACTCAATCAGGACAAGCAGCCAGAGAGTCTTCATATTTGAAACAATCTTCTTTCTAAGCAGCAGCTTTGGCTTCAGATAATAACGTTTCCACCTTGAGCTTTGCTTTTAAGCAATGGCAAACCACCTCTGAACATCTCATCCTTTGAAAACCCTACATGCAGGGCTTTTTTGAGCAGGAAAGCACAGAAACGCAGTCCTGGCTGGCTTGGTGTCAGAAGGTGTGGCCTAATATGCAAATGAGGTAGGGTAGCCAAGTCCAATTCAAGAAATATCTGGGGACTTTGGGGGTAGAGCCAGGAGACTCTGGGATGGAGCCAGGAGACATTGGGGGCGGAGCCAGGAGCAAGGGTGTGACAAGCATAATTGAACACCAAGGGAGTTCTGGCCATCACATCTAAAGGGACAGCACACCTTTAAAAATGCCTTCTTTCCATTGGAAATAATGAAGGATAGGGGCACCTTCTTTTGGGGCTCATAGAATTGAACCCCCTGGTCCAATCATTTTGAAACTTGGTGGGCATTTTGGGGATAGGCACTAGATGCTATACTGAAAATTTGGTGCCTCTATCTCGAAAAACAGCCCCCTCAGAGCCCACGATACCTCCAGATCAATTCCATCTCCACATAGGAAATAATAAAGTGCCCAGCAGACATTTCTTCTCCCCCTCCCCCATTTCTGGCGATTCTGAAGCGAGGGATTGGTGTCTCTACTCAAGAGTTGCTGCCAACTTCTTCAAAGTAACACTGACACACCATCCCAAGAGGAAGCCTTTCCAATCAGAAACTGAAGCCTCTGGAGGTGGAAAGTCACGTGGTGGCTGTGGTGGCGGGGATTCTCCCCGCCGGCCAGCTGACTGGGGGCGGGAAGGAGCTTGGGAAAGCGGAAGAACCCCCGCTGGGACCTGGGGATTTGCAAGCTTAAATGCGGCCCTGGTGGGCTTTTTCTACAAAAAAGCCCTATGTGAAACAATGATGATGTCAGGGTGTGTGGCCTAATATGCAACTGAGTTCCTGCTGGGCTTTTTCTACAAAGAAAGCCCTGCCTACAGAGTTGCCTTAAATTGGCTGCAACTTGATAACACCACCGATAATGCCTCCCAGTATTTTCTCAGCCGTGTGATACTTGTACTAAATGATTATAAACACTTGATTAGAATAAGTTCACAATCTCACACACATTCTTTCTCAGATCTTTTTTCTTCTTTAACACATTGTTTCAGAGATTTGTTCAAAATCCCAGTCTCTTTGTTAAACCGGATTTCATCCTTAGTTGCTGCAATTTATCAGGTTTGTTGGTGTGCTGTAGGCCTTTCATTGCCTCTTTAACATGAGCTGAGCATCTTGCCATTTCTGCCAGCATTTCGTTCGAAAATCAGACACACTTTTTGCTGTCAGTAGAGTGAATGCAGTGACGAGCGGTAAGGAAAACACACAGAAGTCCCCCAGCAGTGTATGTTCTACAAACCAAGTAACTGTGTTGTTTTCTCTACTGACTTTTCTCATTTGCAGATATATGCAGATTTGATGGATTGTCTAAACCTCATACAGTCAGGGCTTGCTTTTTCTTTTCTATTTTTTAGCAAAAACACACAGGAATGCAGCTCCGTCTGCCTTGGCATTGGGGGTGTGGTCTAATCAGGGCTTTTTTTGTAGCAGGAACGCCTTTGCATATTAGGCCACACACCCTTAATGTAGCCAATCCTCCTTGAGTTTACAGTAGGCCCTGTAAAAAGAGCCCTATAAACTCTTTGAGGACTGGCTACATCAGGGGTGTGTGGCCTAATATGCAAAGGAGTTCCTGATAAAAAAAAATCCCTGGGTCATAAGAGAACATAAGAGAAGCATGTTGGATCAGGCCAATGGCCCATCCAGTCCAACACGCTGTGTCACACAGTGGCCACAGTGGTCTAATATGCAACTGAGTTCCTGCTGAGCTTTTTTTTCTAAAAAAAAACCCTGTATGAAACAATGGTGATGTCATGGGCTGTGGCCTAATATGCCGCAGAGTTCCTGCTGGGCTTTTTCTACAAAAAAGCCCTGAATACTATTAATTGACTGCAGAAGCAATCCTAAACAGAATTGCACTGTTCTAAATCCGCTGGGTTTAATAGACCGTAGTTCTGTTTAAGATTACACTGAAAATTTTCTTTAATTGTGCAGCAGAAATAATAACAGAAACAATATAATCCAGGATCTTTATACTTGGCACCACACAGCAGTAACGTGCTTCAAATAATGTCATCCTTGTTCACAGAAAGTTTAGAGGGGACTTATTTTCTTTGAACGTATGACCCTTACAGTCTCAGCTCTAATGTTTATTATCACTGACTGTTGCAGAGGTTTTAAATGTCAGGATGGAAGCTAAGGATCAGGTTTGGATTAGTGACAGAAGGATATCTCCCAGCTGTTTTTTGTCATGTAGGAAGTGAGTCATCATGCCCTTGGAGATTTACATGGTAAAAACCAATAGCATGGATGTCAGGCTCTGAATAACATCATACACAGGTCAGCACAGAATAATTGTCAGCCTTCTCTAATCATATAATGAAGTCAGATCTTCACCCAAACATTAACCATTTTATCTTGATTTAAAGGAGTAAAACCTTTGACGGGTCTATTTGAGATGATTAAATGATTAAACTTTAGAATTGCCAGGAGGTGATGTTTTCCTTGGCTTTCAGTTAAGGGAATCAGTGGGATTGATGAGAACATAACTGGAGAAATGGACTTGATAAGTATCACATTTGACCTTCAATGATGAGACCTATGGATAGAATGTGGAGCTGTGGAAGCTGTGGAGATGTTCCGCCAGACCTTTGAGGCAGAGGATACCTATAGTACATTGAGTCTGGCCTTCCTCCATCATTTATCAGGCCTACTGGAACATCATTGGTTCCAGCTGTGTTTGCACTATGGCCTGATTAGTTGTCTTCCACCTGAAATGGAGTAATTTTATTGTTTTAACTGCCTATTTACTTATAATTTTATTGCTCATTGTTATTGTTTAAGTGTGTTGTGATCTGCCCTGAGCCCACTTGTGGGATAGGGTGGACTAGAAATTAGCACAAATAAATAAATAAAGCTCCAGGAAAATGCCTGACAGGTCTCAGTTTTGGATCCTGATGCCCAGGCCTCAGATTCAGCAGGAGCTCACAGGAGCACAGCTCCTGAACCTGTCTGAGGGTTCCTCCTCCTCCTCCTCACCTACCTTGTCCATTGAATAGTAGGTGCATCTGCATAACAATCCCTGGATTAGGAGAGCCAGCAGCCAGCCAGCCATCAGAGGCTTTGCCACGCCCCCAGCAGCCACTTCTTATGTGATTTTGGGTGGCTGGGGGCTTGCTGGCCTTTTGACTGGGGGAGGGTGGCCCAGGAGAGCCCCAGGCGAGCGAGGCCTGCTTGGGCTGGCTGAATCCCTAGCCAACCCAAGCAGGCCTCGCTTGCCCGGGGCTCTCCATACTTGCATTGGGTTGCTTTTGGCTGGGGGTGGGGGTGGCATATGCTTACGCTAATGAGCTCCATCACCTGTTTTTCTACAAAACAACCTCTGCTAATGCCTACAGTTTAAAAGATCTCAGGAACCAAAGCAGTTCAATGTAGTGCATCTAACCACTGCACTGCCTCAAAATGACATCAGCATTCTAGCCATCACACTGGTTAGAAACAAAGGATAAGACTTATGAGTGCCGCTGGGCTTTTGTTGGTATCTGCTCATGGAGAAGGAGCTCAGGTTTTAGAAAAATGGAACTACGACAAGAAGAGGAAATTGTGTGTAACTTGCCCTTGAACAATAGTTAATCAAAAGATATGCAAATTCTTTGGTGTAAGGAAGACAGCAATAATGCCCCCTTTATATGAGTAATTTGGCTGATTGCTCTCTTCTTATGACTACCTGGAAATAGTCCTGAACAGCAGCTGGCAACCCTGGTTGGAACTGTATATCTACCATTTGCATTGGCCTGCATAAGCACTACAATAAATGCAAGTTCATATCTGTCTGTCTGTCTGTCATCACCATCCATCCATCCATCTACCATCATCATCATCAGTCTATTATTCACATTGTGGTGGGGCCTGGAGATCTCCTGGAATTATAACTAATCTTCAGACTACAGAGATCAATTCTTCTGGAGAAAATGGACACTTTGGAGCATGGGCTTTATCTACAGCATTGTATCCTGCTGATGTTCTTTCCCTTCCCAAATCCTGCCCTTCCCAGGATCCACCCCATATCTCCAAGAATTTTCCAACCTGTAACTGAGAACTCTTTTTCGCCTATAGGCATACAGAAAAAGGGGTTTCACATCTAGTTGCACAGCTCTTCCCCAAAGAACAAAGCATGGATTCCTAAATAATGGATTTAACATACATTTTCAGAGGGCCTTGCTGAGGTAGACAATATTCCTGATTTTTCTTATCAACATTAATGCTGTTTCTCTGTTACCATTGTGTTAGTGTGCCAGTTTAGACATCTTTTGTTCTCACTGAGGTATAAGCTGCCTTGTAGATCATTGGATGGAAAGGTATGATATAAATATTTAAACTTACTAAATAATCCTGTCTCCGAAGGCATCTTTCACTCTTGCTGGTTCTGTTTTCCAAGGTGGATAACAGCAAGCATAACAAGTTTCCTCAAGATATCTATATTCTATAGCCACCCATGTCCCTCATTTGCAGACAGTTAAATCTGTGGATCGGAGCTATGTGGAGGCTAAACAGATTTTCCAGCAAACTTGGGGCACTCCTCAGGTTTGCAGAAAAATCTGATTTTTTTTTTTAAATCAGGGAGTTTAAATCCCCCCAAAAGTAAAACAACATTCTCTGTGCAAGCACAGAGAACACACTTACCTCTGGTGGTTAACGGTGGCTGCAGAGCCAAAGGGGGTGGGCTTCATGTTGAGTCCAGTGGAGGCAGCTGTGCTGGGCTCAGCAGTGGCCACACAGCCCAGAAGCCATGCTGGGCATGCCACTGTTGGCACAGATTGAGAACCATGCTGGGCATTCCACCTTTGGCTGTGTACCCCAGGAGCTGTGCCAGGCCTAGTAGCAAGAGCTCTGAGGTCCAGGACTCCATGGTAGGGTTGCCAATTCCCAGTTGGGGACGGGGGATCCCCTGGTTTGGAGGCCTTCTCCCACCTTCAGGGTTATCAGAAAGCGAGGTGTCAGAAAGAGGAAATGTTTGCTGGGCACTCCATTATACCCTATGGAGACTGATTCCCATAGGGTATAATGGAGAATTGATCTGCAGGTATCTGTGGCTCGGGGGGGGGGGGCTGTTTTTTTAGGTAGAGGCACCAAATTGTCAGCATAGCATCCAGTGCCTCTCCTTAAATTCTATGAGCCCCCAAAGAAGGTGTTCCTATCCTTAATTATTTTCAATGAAGGAAAGGCATTTAAAAGGAGTGTGTGGTCCCTTTAAATGGGATGGCCAGAACTCCCCTGGGAGTTCAATTGGGAGGACAATCCCTCCTGGGTAGTTATTTAACAGCACCGAAAAATGGTTTTAAAATGTTTTAGTAGTTTTTATTGTTTGAAGTTTGAAGTTTTTATTGTTTGAAGTTTTATTGTTTATTGTTTGAAGTTTAATTTGTATTTATTGTCTGAAATTTGGAATTGACTGTTAGCTGCCCTGAGTCCACTTGCGGAGAGGGCGGGGTATAAATTAAAGGTAATAAATAAATAAATTGTGCTTGTCACACCCTTGATCCTAGCTTTAAATCCGCCCTTTAAATGTGATGGCCAGAACTCCCTTAGGAGTTCAATTATGCTTGGCCCACCTTTGATCCTGGCTTCACCTACAAAGTCTTCTGACTCCACCCCCAAAGTCCCCAAATATTTCGTGAGTTGGATCTGGCAACCCTACTCCATGGTTCAGCCCAGGGAGAGACAAATAGGCAAGGGTTCTATGCTGGACCTTGCAGCAGCTGCTGGAGAGCCTACGAGCTCCACTGGGCTTGGTGAGAGAGTGGAATTCCCCCATGAGTCTTACAGGCCCCCACTTGTTCTCCTATTGAAAGCCCACTTTTAAAACTGTAAAGGTATGAATTAAAAGAAGTTTTAAATGCACTGTATGCATTATTAATTTTTGCAAAACAGTAGAGGGATAAAATCTATTTTAGAGAAACAGAATCTCACTATATCCTAGCCAAGGGTTGGGTTTTTTAAAAAGTAATTTCCTCCAGGCTATAGTCACTGGGAAAAGAGAAGCATGACATGCTTTTAAAAGAAATAATTTTATTAGTAACATCAAGAAAATAGTTTTTAGAACATCTGTATTAGTATTGCACATAGATTAAAATGACATCTAACAAGTTAATATCAGTACAGCTAGTACTTTAATATGATCTCACTACAAAAGCAGTCATTCCGCCCCGACAGTTTCATAGAAAGCACAGGTTAATCATTCTGTACTTTTCATAACAATGAGAGGTAAAAAACAATTCTGCTTATTTCTGATCTTGTTATAGTGCACTGATGCCCAGAATCTATAGAGAATGAAATACAAAGATACTTTGAAGTAGAAATTAAAGCTCGCAGTGGAATAAAATGCCTCATGAATCCTTTACACATAAAAAACAAGGCATTCTGTTTTATCCATTGATGTTAAGAACATATTATCTTACTGTTCATCTGACTCAAAGGTGTTGAGCAGATCAAAATCAAACCCTCTTCTTACAAGCAATCACTGCAGTTCAATATTTAGCAACTGCTAAGGTAGTTTTCCAATCCTCATCTACAAGAAAAAATGACCTTTTTTTTTTTTTGAGGTGGCAAATTCACATAACCTGTTAAGATGGAGGACAAATAGCTTTCTCTCAAATCTGGCCAGATTCACACTCCAATAAAGTATGTTCTAAGGACTCAAGCTGACCATATCCAAACTCTGTTTTAATACTCTGAGCCTTAGAATCAGCCTTCCAGTATGACCAAGGGAAAATAATTTAACCGAGTAAGTGCAAATAGTCTTCTTATAATTAGGGATTGTTAAATCTTTTAACTATCTTTTAAACCTTTTAACTAGCTCAGAGTGGCACAAGAGAAGGGAACTCCAAAGAACACTGGTGAGTCTACATGCTGAGCCCACAATAAAGGGCTATTCATATTCAGTACTGAGAAATTTGTTTGTGATGTCCGTATCATTATCACCAAATCCCAGCAACTGGAGTCTATTCTTAGCTCTATCACCTTCCATGGACTCATCCAAGGGTCTTTCTCAGTAAGATTCAAAATGCCATTCCTCACATGGTGTTAAGAACATAAGAGCCCTGATGGATCAGACCCCTGGTTCATCTAGTCCAGGATTATGTTCCTCACAGTTACCAACCGGGCACCCCCAGAAGGCCTACAAACAGAACCTGGAAAACAAAGCCTGTCCCATTGGTGTTCCAAAGTGACTATGGTTGCTAACCTCCTGGTAGGGCCTGGAGGTTTCTCAGAATTACAACTGATCTACAGACTATAGAGATCAGTTCTCCTGGAGAACTGAAGAAAGGTTATGAAGAAAGGTTATGAAGAAGGTTATGAAGAAAGGTTGAAACGCTTGGGACTCTTTAGCTTGGAGAAACGTCGACTGCGGGGTGACATGATAGAGGTTTACAAGATAATGCATGGGATGGAGAAAGTAGAGAAAGAAGTACTTTTCTCCCTTTCTCACAATACAAGAACTCGTGGGCATTCGATGAAATTGCTGAGCAGACAGGTTAAAACGGATAAAAGGAAGTACTTCTTCACCCAAAGGGTGATTAACATGTGGAATTCACTGCCACAGGAGGTGGTGACGGCCACAAGTATAGCCACCTTCAAGAGGGGTTTAGATAAAAATATGGAGCACAGGTCCATCAGTGGCTATTAGCCACAGTGTATGTGTGTATATAACATTTTTGCCACTGTGTGACACAGAGTGTTGGACTTGATGGGCCGTTGGCCTGATCCAGCATGGCTTCTCTTATGTTCTTATGGAGAAAATGACAGCTTTGGAGGAAAGACCTTAATGCTAGCCATTAAAATTTATTGTTGTTCAGTCGCACAGTCAAGTCTGACTCTTTGTGACCCATGGACCAAGTCATGCCAGGCCCTCCTGTCTTCCACCATCCTCCGAAGTCTGCTCAGACTTGTGTTAGTTACATCAGTAACACTGTCCAGCCATCTCATCTTTTGCCGTCCCCTTCTTCTTTTGCCTTCTGTCTTTCCCAGCATCAAGATCTTCTCCAGTGAGTGCTTCCTTCTCATTTGGTGGCCAAAGTATTTGAGCTTCAGCTAGGAGGCAGCATAGTTTTAAACAGAAGCACCTGTGGCCAGGGTACCTCCCTCCCTTATAATGCTATACCAAGCAGCCTGAGGAACAGGACCAATAAAGGGTAATGGATTAACATAATATGCTCTCGCTCTTATATGAAGCATAGCAAGATCAAGGAATGAATAGACTCGGGGTTGCTAATCTCCAGGTGGTAGCTGAAGATCTTCTGAGATTACAACTGTTATCCAGGTGTCAGAAATCAATTTCCCCTGAAGAAAATGGCTTCCATGGAAGGTGAACTCTATGATATTGATTCCTCTATGACATTGATCACAACAACCCCTGATGCTGCGTGGTATATTGTTCTGAAGAATCCCTCAGCACAGGACAGTGGCTTTTTAGTGGAGAGATGGCTGCTGGGGGAAGGCGCTAAAAAGCACATTTGCGCATTCAACTCCATTTGTGGAAGTTTGTATCCAACCCATAACTCTTGCACATCAACTTATATTGCAAATTGAATCTCAAGTAAGTTGCAGTTGAGTATAGAGTATAATACCAATTTGAGTGCAAAACTACAATTAAGTTGGAAATTTTTAGCAAGGAGTAAGGCTAGCCCAAATGATCATTCCTTATTATCGACCTCATTCGGGCTTTCATGTTTCAGTTCACGGTGTTGCTCCTGTTCCCCCCCCCTCACTTTGGTACCCTTCGACTAACATCACAGATTGTTTACTGTTAAAGTTAGAACAACTCTGGAAGAAGGAGGTTGCAGATTTCAGCTATTGATTGTGATCTTGCAGTAGTCAGGAGTTGTTCACTAGCCTGGCTGACTGTTTTTGCACTCCAAAGAGTTTACCAGCTACCTTACAAGGACAGAATTCCTCAAGCAGTTTTGGTCCTGTATTGTCTCCTCTCTGCCAAATGGCTCGATTGTATGCATGCCAAATGCGGGACTCGATACATCTTATTCACTCACTCACTTTTAGAAACAGCAATCCTTTTGCAAGTCTTGTTGAAGTCTGTCGCTCTTTGGCTGCAGTCCACAAACACTTAAGGCCGAGAACTTACATCTCACCGTACTAGAAAATGAGTGATGAATATAACACCAGAGCAAATTTTTTGGGTTGGGATGAAATTAATTACTTTGACTTAAATTTATTCCAGGGATCACAAAAAGGCCACAGACTAGGGTTGCCAGTCCCCAGGTGGGGGCAGGGGATCCCCCGGTTTGGAGGCCCTCCCCCGCTTCAGGGTCATCAGAAAGCAGGGGGGGGGGAATGTCTGCTGGGAACTCCATTATTCCCTATGGAGTCCCATTCCTATAGGTCAGGGGTGGCCAACGGTAGCTCTCCAGATGTTTTTGCCTACAACTCCCATCAGCCCCAGCCAGCATGGCCAATGACTGGGGCTGATTGGGAGTTGTAGGCAAAAAACATCTAGAGAGCTACCGTTGGCCACCCCTGCTATAGGGTATAATGGAGAATTGCTCTGGGGGTATCTAGGGCTCTGGGGGCCCTGTTTTTTGAGGCAGAAGCACCAAATTTGCAGCATAGCATCTGGTGCCTCTCCTCAAAATATCCTCCAAGTTTCAAAATGATTGAACCAGGGGATTCAGTTCTATGAGCCCCCAAAGAAGGTACCCCTATCCTTCATTATTTCCAGTGGAGGGAAGGCATTTAAAAGGTGTGCAGTCCCTTGAAATGTGAAGGCCAGAACTGCCTTTAGAATTCTATTATGCTCGTCACACCCTTGATCCTGGCTCCACCTCCAATGTCTCCTGTATCCACCCACAAAGTCCCCAGATATTTCTTGAATTGGACCTGGCAGCCCTACCACAGACTTACTTTTAAAAGAAATAAAATCTGAGAATTCAGTGCTAGTACATAGTGGGAGAGAGAAGCTGCATTATACTGAATCCAATCCTTTGTCCATCAAAGTCAGTATTGTCTATTCAGACTGGCAGTGGTTCTCCAGGGTATCAAGTAGAGGTCTTTCACATCATCTGTTGCCTAGTCCTTTTTACTGGAGATTCCAGGGATTGAACCTGTGGCCTTTTGCATGCAAAGCAGAGACTCTGTCACTGAGCCCAGCCACTTGCTTCAAGACCATCAAGACGTCTCCTGTAATATCTTTTCCACTTAACTGCCACCTAGCAGCCGAGTGGCATGTACCTTTTATTGAGCAGCTACAATTGATGTTGGGGAAGTTGAGGTTAGTATAGGCCAGGGCTTCCTAACCTTTTTGAGTCTGAGGGCATCTTTCTGAGCCAGTGGGACACAGCATAGTGGGTGCAGCCAACCAGACAATAGTTGCCACAAAAATGACTGCTCTGGGAGGTGAAGCCAATCACAACATGACTGCTGCAGCTTACCTTCAGCCACACAGTGAAAACCCCTGTGTTGTGGTGGAAGCTGTTGCCACAGCAACACTTTTTACAAATCTGGGCATAGGATTGCCAAGTCCAATTTAAGAAATATCTGGGGACTTTGGGGGTGGAGCCAGGAGACTTTGGGGATGGAGCCAAGAGCAAGGGTGTGACAAGCATAATTGAACTTCAAGGGAGTTCTGGCCATCACATTTAAAGGGACTGCACATCTTTTTAAATGCCTTCCTTCCATAGGAAATAATGAAGGATAGGGGAACCTTTTGGGGCTCATAGAATTGGACCCCTTGGTCCAATATTTTTGAAACTTTGGAGGTATTTTGGGGAGAGGCACTAGATGCTAAACTGAAAATTTGGTGCCTCTATCTCAAAAAACAGCCCCCCCAGAACCCCTGATACCCGCGGCTCAATTCCCCATCATTCCCTATGGGAATCGTTCATGGAGGTGCATGATGGCTGTGGGGGTGGGGCTTCCCCCACCAGCTAGCTGGCTGGGGGAGGGGGGAAGCCTGTAAAACCGGGGGATCCCCCTCTGGGACCTGGGGACTGGGAAGCCTATCTGGGCAGCCAGCTATGTCACCAATGGCCAATCAGAAGCTTTGCTGTACAAGAGGTCCACCTGGCCCCATACACTTTTTATAAACACTGAGCGGGGCACCAGGAACAATGTGAGGGGGGAGTCATGGCATGCAGAGGCACCATTTTGGGGGCCTCTGGTTGCAGGCCCTATTGGAGGCCTAGTTGGATGCCTGGCTGAGGCTTTACATGCTGCAGGCAGTGTGGTGTAATGGTTAGAGTGTGGGACTAGGATCTGAGAGTCCTGGGTTTGAAATCTCACTCCGCCATGACAGTTTTCTTAGAGACCTTGGGCCAGTCACTCTGTGCCAGAAGAAAAGGATAATACTGTAAGCCACTTGGGGTCCCCATTTGGGAGGAAGGTGAGATATAAATGACATGAATAAACAAACAGAGCATATTTCTACCTTTGTCACACTGGTGTGTACTCCACTTTCCATCTCCACTGCTCCTAACTCATGACGTTTTTCATTAAGAGAGTAACAAAAACGTCATCTTTCTCTACAGCTCTCTCATTCCAAAGAAATTAATTTTGTGACCACAGCCGATGATTACTCCCTGCTACGTGGGGGATTAGGAAGCCATGCTCAGCAATGTTTTGTCTTGTCGTTGCTGTCAGGATTCAAAAGCATGTGGGCTCTCAGCCACATAGCCAGTTCATATTCAGGGAATGCCTGCTTTTCCCTCAGTGGTGGGGGATAGAGTTGCCAGCCTCCAGGTGGGCCTGGAGATTTCCCGCTTTTACAACTGATCTCCAGCTGGCAGAGATCAGCTCCCCTGGAGAAAATGGCTGCTTTGAAGGGTAGACTCCATGGCATTGTAGCACGCTGAGGCCCCTTCCCTCTCCCAGATCAACCCCCAAAGTCTCCAGGTATTTTCCAGCACAAACCTGCCCAACCCTAGAGGAGGAGGAGAGACCAACCTCAGGGCCGGACAGTTCACCAGCTATGAACATTAAAAGGATAGTTTTAAAAATATTTTAGACACTCAGCCAACATGATTCGGTGGTTAGAGGACTAGTATCTGCTTGACTCAGGTTCAAATATTCATTCTACTATGGGAGCTCATTGGGTGGCTTTGGTCACTCATCTTCAGCTAAACCTACCCCAACAGGGGTTTTGTTTTGAGGATAAAACGGATGAGGGGAGAATGATGTTGTCAGCTGCTCTGGGTTTCCACTGGGGAGAACACAAGGCTGTTAATATCAAGGTGAATAGGTTGACATTTTTTACACACTGTTGTTGGCAGGTTTCTGCTCCCCAAATCTGCCCCTTTCTCCCATCGCTGCTGTTAATTCCATCCTGTCAGCATTTCCACAGAACCTCCTGCCCTCAATCCATCAACCACAGGCAGGGATTTCTGAAAACACCCAATCAGGAGCAGGTAAAGAGCTTATTTCACAAGTGGCCCTTTTTGTTGTTGAACACTTGTCTGTATTCAAGGACATGAAAGCCCCAAATAGGTTGCCACAGCAGAAGCAACAAACAAGGCAGAGTTTTGCTGGTAACAGTCTACAGAAGCAAAAAGCATTCCAAACCATGGTGTAAACTGTACTCGTTTCAATATTCTGAAGAACTGAGCAGTAACTCATGAAAACTCATTCCCTGCCACAAACTTTGTTAGTACTTAAGGTGCTACCGGACTCTTGTTCTTTTCTAGTGTTTCAGTATTGATAGTTAAGGTCATTTGTAATTAATTAATTAACTTAAAAACATTTCTATGCTGTCTTTCTACCTGACTAAGGTCACCAAGGTGGTGAATATTAATGGAATGACAAATGCGGGCATTTCCTTTCTGGTCACCAGAGATAAATTTCCGATTCCTTTTTGGTTTATATTTTTCTCCTTTGCACACCTGCCCTTTTACATCTCCCTTTGAACCACATCAGTTATTTTTATGCAGTCTTATTATGGGGTTTATCACAGCTGTTTTGCGATAAAAAATATGACTTGTCAAGCACATTTAATTTGCATTAGGCAGAGCCATTAGCATTTGGTGCATTCTTTTTGCAAGTACTACTGAACAGTTTAGAAAGAGCTTGACATAAAATAATAAAAGAAGAGTAAATTTCCAAACCATTTACAGTGTAATCTCTGTCAGGCTAATACAATTGCTTCCATTTCAGTCTGGCCAGTTTCATGGAAGTTTCTGGGATGGCTTTTCATTTAATGACAGATGGTGCATGTACTAGCCCTGAAGTGGAGCTTGTGGCCCTAAATTTCTGGAGAGGGTGGTTAGAGAGAGCCAGGGTGGGTTATAGTAGTTCTAGAGCTAGCATTCTTCCCTAAGTGAGGCTGCCAGCCAATTGTGTGCATAAATATTGTATCTTCATCACTGTGGCTCCGTCTGTCTCGCAGGAAAAAAAGGAATGGTAATGTTTCTCAGTGACTGTAGACATCTGTCTCACTGGGCACTTTTTGTTGTTCAGTCACACAGTTGAGTCTGACTCTTTGTGACTCCATGGACCAAGTCATGCCAGGCCCTCCTGTCTTCCACCATCCTCCAAAGTCTGCTCAAATTCATGTTTGTTACATCAGTGATGCTGTCCAGCCATCTCATATTTTCTGTTCCCTTCTTCTTTTGCCTTCTGTCTTTTCCAGCATCAGGGTCTTCTCCAGTGACTGCTCCCTTCTCATTTGGTGGGCAAAGTATTTGAACTTCAGCTTCAGCATCTGACCTTCCAGGGAACAGTCTGGGTTGATTTCCCTTAGGACTGACTGATTGGATCTTCTTGCAGTCCAAGGGACTCTCAAGAGTCTTCTCCAGCACCGCAATTTGAAAGCGTCTATTCTTCTGCATTCGGCCTTCCTTATGGTCCAGCTCTCACAGCCATACGTTACTACTGGGAATACCATCAATTTGTCCGTATGGACTTCAGGGTGATGTCTCTACTTTTTATTAAACTGTCTAGGATTGCCATAGCTGTCCTCCCAAGGAGCAAACGAGCTCGTAAAATGGTTCAAGGATTACAGGATTAGGCAAAAAACCCAGAGCATGATTGTGATCCATTTTATGAAGGACACAGAAGAGAGGAGGGATAGCAGGAACAGAGAGCTGGAAGAGGAAGAACATTACTTTCTTACATTCCTCCAGCTTTCAGCCTTGATCAGTTGTTTATGAATCATGCACACACACAAAGTGTATTTTAAAGTAGTAATCTTTCCAATACCGTTTGGAAGGGATCAATTAATTTCATTTCTATTTTTTAATTCGTCCCACCCTACACACATTCATTGGATGTCTTACGCATATACAAGTGTATGCACCTAAAACATTTTCCACACAATTAGGAATCCCACTTTTTCAGGGTTCCAAATGCAGTCAAGAGACAATACATTTCTGGATGTACATTCTAATGGATGGTCAATGGTAGGGGCCATGGCTTACATCATAACCCTCAATTTTGTTTCTTCAACCTATGTTGCTTGTTTGAAAAGGACAACTGTCCCCCACCTCACAACCATAACAGCAGAATCTCTGAATGTTCATATTATTACCAAAACCATACTTTAGGAAGAGGACATAATAAAATATGACAAAATGATACATTGTAACATGCCAAGAGTAGCAGCTACTAGCTGTTTGTAGGAGAGCCATCTTGATGTAGTGGTTAAGAGTGGCGGATGCTAATCTGGAGAACTTGGTTTGAGTTCCTGCTCCTCCATGTGAAGCCTTCTGGGTGACCCTGGGCCAGTCACAGTTGTCTCAGAACTCTCTTTGCCTCACCTACCTCACAAGGTGCCTGTTCTGGGGAGAGGATGGGAAGGTCACTGTAAGCCACTTGGAGACTCCTTAGGATAGAGACAAGTGGGGTATAAAAACCTTTTCTTCTTCTTGTTCTACTTTATTTGTAACCCACCCTTGTTCTAATGTGTTCAAGGTGGTATAAAAAACATTCTCCTTTCCTTTTAGTCTCATAATGACCCTATGAGGTAGGTTAAGCTGCAAGAGAGTGAGTGGCTGACAGCCAGTTTGGTGTAGTGGTTAAGTGTGTAGACTCTTATCCGGGAGAACCAGGTTTGATCCCCCACTCCTCCACTTATAGCTGCTGGAAGGCCTTGGGTCAGCCATAGCACTCGCAAGAGTTGTCCTTGAAAGGGCAGCTTCTGGGAGAGCTCTCCCAGAACCACCCACCTCACAGGGCATGTGTTATGGGAAAAAAGATAAAGGAGATTGTAAACCACACTAAGACTTTGATTCAGAGAGCAGAGTGGGGTATAAATCTATGGTCTTCATCATCATCATCATCATCATCATCATCATCATCATCATCATCATCATCATCATCACCCAGGGAATGTCATGTATTAGTAGGGATTTGAAATTCGATAATCCCACTCCCAGTCCAATACTCTAACCAATTTACTGTGCTGCCCCCGACTAATTCAAGGGAAAGCCATATTATTTCCCTGCCCATTTTGAAGAGGAAAGGTGTGGGGGGGGGCTTGCTCCCATGTGGAAAGTGACTTTTTGCTCCATCTCAGCTTTCAGACAGGCCCTGCCTTGTCTGTAAATGGGAAAATTGTTCAAACAGACTTGTAAGCCTCTAGGACATTTTTATGATGCAGGCTGGTCTTTGAAATGTCATGATATATTCATATGGTAACCTTTGGATTTAGGTGATTATTATCAAAATTCCTGGGGTGAAGATTTGACGACAGTTTCAAAAAGTCTGCGGTTTCCTTTCTCATGGAAATTATATAAATGTAGTTCTGATTATACAAGAGATAATACGAAAAGTATCTATTTTTTATATACAGGCAAAAGCTTCACTGCTAAGTGAGCAGTTGTGGTCTAATTAAATTTGCTTAGCCAGATGGAAAGGAAGTCCATGACCTGCTGTGAGTTCATCAATTATTCTCAAAATTAGCAGAGTCGTTTTTAAAGTGGGGGGAAAGTGTAAAAGACTGGGGAAGGCAATGGCAAACCACCCCGTAAAAAGTCTGCTGTGAAAACGTTGTGAAAGCGACGTCACCCCAGAATCGGAAACGACTGGTGCTTGCACAGGGGACCTTTCCTTTCCTTCTTTGGGAACATGGTCCTTAGGAAAATGTAAAGCTAACAGTGCTTCAGAATAGCTGAACACTTATGAGCATATAGACATACTTAGAAAAAGAAAAGCCATTTTTTTTGTATCTCTCTGTATGTGGGTGTGTTTATGATCAAGCTTTTATGTTTTTACTTTTATGTATTTTATCTATGTTGTACGCCTTGAACTGCATAAGGAAGGATAAATGTCTCATCAGATCTCAGAAGCTATGCAGGGTCAGTTCTGAAGGATTATTTGGGTAGCAGAGTGTTTAAGACAAATAATGTAGCAGAATCTATCTGATTGGTGCCTGCTGACAAGAAACAAAGTTACACACATAACTTCTTTATCATTGCAAAACTAATATGAGTCCTTTATTGTAAGAAACTCCATTCTAGAGGTAGGATTCTAATCTAATCTAACTAGCTAGGATGGATAGAAATGCAGGAAGCTTGTCCTGCCGTCAAGGGGACAAGATGGAGAAGGTTAGCATAGTGTGGAGAGAAGGTGTCAAACTGGAAGGAAAGGAGCAGGGCGTTTTTTGTAGCAGGAAGGAATTCCTTTGAACATTAGGCCACACATTCTTGATGTAGCCAACACTCCCAAGAGCTTACAGGGCTCTTAGTACAGGGCCTACTGTAAATTCCAGGAGAATTGACTACATCAGGGGGTGTGGTCTAATATGCAAAGGATTTCCTGAAAAAAAAAAGCCCTGGAAAGAAGATTCCTTGAGAGTAGTAATCTACACACCAAATGGACAGAATTAGAGAATAAAGGAAAGGATGATCAGTGCCCTGGCTTTTCTGTCTCTCTGACTCTCTTATAGACCCCTTCTGAAGTCTGAGGCTAAGAGACAGCACAAAGCCCTTCGCTTCCAACAAGAACCTGGAAAAGAGACCACCAAAGAAGGTTCTGTAGAGCAGGTGTGGGAAACCTTTTTTCTGCCAAGGGCCATGTGGATATTTATAACATCATTCGCGGGCCATAAAAATTATCAATTTAAAAAACAGTGCTCCGCCAAGGGAGAATGATTCAGGCCAGTAAAATTAATGCAAATAATTGTTTTTCTTTTTGAAGTCATGTAGGGAGAGCCTAATCTGGCACACACGCATCCACACCCAGCCCGCTGCCCTAGCAAATGCATAGGTCCGGGGCTTTTTTGTAGAAAAAGCCCAGAAGGAACTCAGTTGCATATTAGACCACATCTCCTAATATTAGCATATTAGGTCACACATTCATTAGCATATTAGGCCACACCATCTGGGATAATCAAGTGCAAACTGAACTGTGACAGTAACTTTTCCAGGCCTTGTAGCAATTCTGGCTGGCCGGCCAGGCCCCAGGGAGGCTGCCGCACAGTACATCTGGGACCTGTGATCCCTGCCTGGCCCTGGGGAGGCTGCTGCGCCCCACGATCCTCGTTGACCAACCAGGCCTCAGAGAGGCTGCCACATGGCTTGGTTTGGCCCGGCAATCCCTGAGGGCCACACCGCATACAGCCCTCAGGATGGAGGTTCCCCACCTCTGCTGTAGAGGAACGCAATGGCAAACTGCCTCAGCTTCTCTCTTGCCTCAAAAACCCCTTGTTGGAGTCACCAAAAGTTGCCTTTAATTTGATGACTCTTATGCATGCACACAAAGATCAAGAATAATTTTCCATAAAGTTTAGTCATAAATACATCTAATAAACATGGGTAGGGTTGCAAGCCTTACCTCTTTTTCAGTTTATGATAAATATTCAAGTAAACAGATTTTTGGACTAGATCCTACAATTTCCTTCCACTAAATAAAATGTCTATCTCTGGAGGAGTCTTGCTTTGATGAAGCCGTGCTTTGATGAAGGTTGCTTCCTCTGTCAAAAGTGCCATCTGCCAAAGAAAGATTTCTCATTTATTGGAAAGGAACAAAATATTTAGCAGTGTAGGATTGCCAGCTCAACATTGGGAAATTCCTGGAGATTTGGGGTGAAACCTCAGGATGGTGGCATTTGGGGAGGGAAGGGGCATCAGTAGAGTTCCCAGTTCTGGGTCGGGAAATACCTGAAGATTTTGGGGGTGGAGCCTGGGGGAGGGTGGGGTTTGGAAAGGGAGAGACCTCAGTGTTATGAGCCCTGACGAGGAGGAGCTGGAAGGGTTAACAGACCTGGAAGAGTGCCAGCCAGTTCTTCAGCTGGCCCTTCAATCACTCGCCAGGCACCAGTGTCAGCTGTTGATGATCAATCTCCTCCAAGCTCTCCTCCTCCCATCTCAAGAGTTTGAAGCAGGCTCCAGAAAGAACTTTCAGAGCGAAGACATGAGGCACGCTGATGCTTTAGATCTCTCAGCCCTGAGTTCTAGCAGAGTCACTGCCACCCAGGGAGCAGGCTGATTGCGATTCCCATATAGCTCCCACCCAGGACCTGGTAACCTTGTGGAAGCAACAATTCTGTTCTCTGGCTTGCATCTACACTCCTTCCTGATCCTGACCTGCTTGATTTCCTTGGCACCCTGACCTTTTGGCTTTTGGACATTGACTTCTGATTCCGGTTTGTGATTCTGCATTGGTGACTTGGCTCTTGCTTGACTTCCTGGACTTTGACCTTGGACTGACTTTGGACTCCTGCCTGCCTGCACCCTGAGAACATGACACTCAACAGGGTATAATGTCATAGAGCCCATCCTCCAAAGCAGTCATTTTCTCCAGCATAATTGATCACTTTCATCTGGAGATCAATTGTAATACTGGGAGATTTCCAGAGGTTGGCAATCATAGACATCAGCAGGGTGTCTATGATTCACCTTCCATAGCAGCCATTTTCTCCAGGAAAACTACTCTGTGTAGTTTGAAGATCACTTATAATTTTGGGAGATCTCTAGGCTCCATCAAGAGTAGGGTGGCCAGACCGTCCCGGTCTCCCGGGACTTTCCCGGATCTGGCCCCCAATTCCCGGCTCCCGGGCTGGGTATACCGGGACCATTAAGAGGTCCCGGTTTAGCCAGCCAGAGAGCCGGGGGCCGCGCGCCCGGGCGGGGAAGGCGGCGAGTGAGGGAGAGAGCGACCCTGCGCCTGCGCAGATCGCCCTGCGCACGCGCAGGGACGCTCCCTCCCTCACTCGCCGCCTTCCCCGCCCGCGCACGGGGCCCGGCGGTGGCGTCGGAGGCCCGGGAGGGCGTCGGAAAGGCCCGCGGGGGTCGCTGGAGGCTCTCCAGCGACCCCCGCGGGCCTTCCCGACCCTTCCCGGGGCTCCACCCCCCGTCCTCCTCCGCCCTCCCCGGGCGTCGGAAAGGCCCGCGGGGGTCGCTGGAGGGCCTCCAGCGACCCCCGCGGGCCTTCCCGACCCTTCCCGGGGCTCCACACCCCCACCCCCCGTCCTCCTCCGCCCTCCCCGGGCGTCGGAAAGGCCCGCGGGGGTCGCTGGAGGCTCTCCAGCGACCCCCGCGGGCCTTCCCGACCCTTCCCGGGGCTCCACACCCCCACCCCCCGTCCTCCTCCGCCCTCCCCGGGCGTCGGAAAGGCCCGCGGGGGTCGCTGGAGGGCCTCCAGCGACCCCCGCGGGCCTTCCCGACCCTTCCCGGGGCTCCACACCCCCACCCCCCGTCCTCCTCCGCCCTCCCCGGGCGTCGGAAAGGCCCGCGGGGGTCGCTGGAGGCTCTCCAGCGACCCCCGCGGGCCTTCCCGACCCTTCCCGGGGCTCCACACCCCCACCCCCCGTCCTCCTCCGCCCTCCCCGGGCGTCGGAAAGGCCCGCGGGGGTCGCTGGAGGGCCTCCAGCGACCCCCGCGGGCCTTCCCGACCCTTCCCGGGGCTCCACACCCCCACCCCCGTCCTCCTCCGCCCTCCCCGGGCGTCGGAAAGGCCCGCGGGGGTCGCTGGAGGGCCTCCAGCGACCCCCGCGGGCCTTTCCGACCCTTCCCGGGGCTGCACACCCCCACCCCCGTCCTCCTCCGCCCTCCCCGGGCGTCGGAAAGGCCCGCGGGGGTCGCTGGAGGGCCTCCAGCGACCCCCGCGGGCCTTTCCGACCCTTCCCGGGGCTGCACACCCCCACCCCCGTCCTCCTCCGCCCTCCCCGGGCGTCGGAAAGGCCCGCGGGGGTCGCTGGAGGGCCTCCAGCGACCCCCGCGGGCCTTCCCGACCCTTCCCGGGGCTGCACACCCCCACCCCCGTCCTCCTCCGCCCTCCCCGGGCGTCGGAAAGGCCCGCGGGGGTCGCTGGAGGGCCTCCAGCGACCCCCGCGGGCCTTTCCGACCCTTCCCGGGGCTGCACACCCCCACCCCCGTCCTCCTCCGCCCTCCCCGGGCGTCGGAAAGGCCCGCGGGGGTCGCTGGAGGGCCTCCAGCGACCCCCGCGGGCCTTTCCGACCCTTCCCGGGGCTGCACACCCCCACCCCCGTCCTCCTCCGCCCTCCCCGGGCGTCGGAAAGGCCCGCGGGGGTCGCTGGAGGGCCTCCAGCGACCCCCGCGGGCCTTCCCGACCCTTCCCGGGGCTGCACACCCCCACCCCCGTCCTCCTCCGCCCTCCCCGGGCGTCGGAAAGGCCCGCGGGGGTCGCTGGAGGGCCTCCAGCGACCCCCGCGGGCCTTCCCGACCCTTCCCGGGGCTGCACACCCCCACCCCCCGTCCTCCTCCGCCCTCCCCGGGCGTCGGAAAGGCCCGCGGGGGTCGCTGGAGGCCCTCCAGCGACCCCCGCGGGCCTTTCCGACCCTTCCCGGGGCTCCACACCCCCACCCCCCGTCCTCCTCCGCCCTCCCCGGGCGTCGGAAAGGCCCGCGGGGGTCGCTGGAGGCCCTCCAGCGACCCCCGCGGGCCTTTCCGACCCTTCCCGGGGCTGCACACCCCCACCCCCGTCCTCCTCCGCCCTCCCCGGGCGTCGGAAAGGCCCGCGGGGGTCGCTGGAGGGCCTCCAGCGACCCCCGCGGGCCTTTCCGACCCTTCCCGGGGCTGCACACCCCCACCCCCGTCCTCCTCCGCCCTCCCCGGGCGTCGGAAAGGCCCGCGGGGGTCGCTGGAGGGCCTCCAGCGACCCCCGCGGGCCTTTCCGACCCTTCCCGGGGCTGCACACCCCCACCCCCGTCCTCCTCCGCCCTCCCCGGGCGTCGGAAAGGCCCGCGGGGGTCGCTGGAGGGCCTCCAGCGACCCCCGCGGGCCTTTCCGACCCTTCCCGGGGCTGCACACCCCCACCCCCGTCCTCCTCCGCCCTCCCCGGGCGTCGGAAAGGCCCGCGGGGGTCGCTGGAGGCCCTCCAGCGACCCCCGCGGGCCTTTCCGACCCTTCCCGGGGCTGCACACCCCCACCCCCCGTCCTCCTCCGCCCTCCCCGGGCGTCGGAAAGGCCCGCGGGGGTCGCTGGAGGGCCTCCAGCGACCCCCGCGGGCCTTTCCGACCCTTCCCGGGGCTCCACACCCCCACCCCCCGTCCTCCTCCGCCCTCCCCGGGCGTCGGAAAGGCCCGCGGGGGTCGCTGGAGGGCCTCCAGCGACCCCCGCGGGCCTTTCCGACCCTTCCCGGGGCTCCACACCCCCACCCCCCGTCCTCCTCCGCCCTCCCCGGGCGTCGGAAAGGCCCGCGGGGGTCGCTGGAGGGCCTCCAGCGACCCCCGCGGGCCTTTCCGACCCTTCCCGGGGCTGCACACCCCCACCCCCGTCCTCCTCCGCCCTCCCCGGGCGTCGGAAAGGCCCGCGGGGGTCGCTGGAGGGCCTCCAGCGACCCCCGCGGGCCTTTCCGACCCTTCCCGGGGCTCCACACCCCCACCCCCCGTCCTCCTCCGCCCTCCCCGGGCGTCGGAAAGGCCCGCGGGGGTCGCTGGAGGGCCTCCAGCGACCACCGCGGGCCTTTCCGACGCTTCCCCGGCCTCTACCACCCCCCCCCGTGCTGGCGGAGGCCCGGGAGGGCATCGGAAAGGCCTCTCCGCCGCCGCCGGACTCGCCGCCGCCGGACTCGCCGCCGCCGCCGCTGGACTCGCCGCCGCCGTAGGTAAGGGGGCCGAAAGCGGGGGGGGGGTGGCCTTCCTTTCCCTCCCTCCCTCCCTCCTTCCTTCCTTCCTTCCCTCCTTCCTTCCTTCCTTCCTTCCTTCCTTCCTTCCTTCCTTCCTTCCTTCCTTCCTTCCTTCCTTCCTTCCTTCCTTCCTTCCTTCCTTCCCTCCTTCCTTTCTTTCTTCCCTTCTTCCCTCCCTCCCTTTCTCCCTCCCTTTCTCCCTTTCTCCCTCCCTCCCTCCCTTATGTGACGCAGAGTGTTGGACTGGATGGGCCACTGGCCTGATCCAACAGGGCTTCTCTTATGTTCTTATGTGACACAGAGTGTTGGACTGGATGGGCCACTGGCCTGATCCAACAGGGCTTCTCTTATGTTCTTAAGTGTGACGCAGAGTGTTGGACTGGATGGGCCACTGGCCTGATCCAACAGGGCTTCTCTTATGTTCTTAAGTGTGACACAGAGTGTTGGACTGGATGGGCCACTGGCCTGATCCAACAGGGCTTCTCTTATGTTCTTATGTGACACAGAGTGTTGGACTGGATGGGCCACTGGCCTGATCCAACAGGGCTTCTCTTATGTTCTTAAGTGTGACGCAGAGTGTTGGACTGGATGGGCCACTGGCCTGATCCAACAGGGCTTCTCTTATGTTCTTAAGTGTGACACAGAGTGTTGGACTGGATGGGCCACTGGCCTGATCCAACAGGGCTTCTCTTATGTTCTTATGTGACACAGAGTGTTGGACTGGATGGGCCACTGGCCTGATCCAACAGGGCTTCTCTTATGTTCTTATGTGACACAGAGTGTTGGACTGGATGGGCCACTGGCCTGATCCAACAGGGCTTCTCTCATGTTCTTATGTGACGCAGTGTTGGACTGGATGGGCCACTGGCCTGATCCAACAGGGCTTCTCTTATGTTCTTAAGTGTGACACAGAGTGTTGGACTGGATGGGCCACTGGCCTGATCCAACAGGGCTTCTCTTATGTTCTTATGTGACGCAGAGTGTTGGACTGGATGGGCCACTGGCCTGATCCAACAGGGCTTCTCTTATGTGACAATACTGACTTTGGTGGACCCAAGCACTGATTCAGTGTAAGGGAGCTTTGTGTTTGTGTCTTCTAGTGCAATTTTGTTCTCAGATCCTGTATTTACTTCATCAGTATATGGGATAAGGCACTTTCTCAACTGTGCTGCATAAATCAGCCTATTTATTTTGTCCTGTTGGCTCTGTTGGCTCTATCTGCGCCACCTTCATCACTTTCGGGGTGTGGATCTCCCAGTGGAGTGGTCTCCCGACTCCCTCCGCCGGCTGTTTCTGATAGCCCTGCGCCCCCTCTTTCATTTGATATGTGTCCCGTGCGGGTGCCACCCTCCCGCCGGGAGATGCCGCAAAATGAGCCCCCTCGAGGCTTATGGCGGCAGGGCTTGGGGGAAGCGAGCTAGACTGCTGTTCTTTTGAGGGGTTATAGAGTGTTTCGAGCCCGTCCCTGTGGCATTGGTCCCATCATTGTGGGGACCAGGGGGCCGGCGCAGCGGCACGCTGAAGCAGCCTGTCGGTCACTTCCAGGTTCCTGTCCTGCATCTCGACCTGTGTTATTAGTGACAGGCTGCTTCGGCGTGCCGCTGCGCCGGCCCCCTGGTTCCCACAACGATGGGACTGATGCCACAGGGACGGGCTCGAAACACTCTATAACCCCTCAAAAGAACAGCAGTCTAGCTCGCTTCCCCCGAGCCCTGCCGCCATAAGCCTCAAGGGGGCTCATTTTGCGGCATCTCCCGGCGGGAGGGTGGCACCCGCACGGGACACATATCAAATGAAAGAGGGGGCGCAGGGCTATCAGAAACAGTCAGCGGAGGGAGTCGGGAGACCACCCCACTGGGGGATCCACACCCCGAAAGTGATGAAGGTGGCGCAGATAGAGCCAACAGAGCCAACAGGACAAAATAAATAGGCTGCATTATGCAGCACAGTTGAGAAAGTGCCTTATCCCATATACTGATGAAGTATATACAGGATTTGAGAACAAAATTGTTTCCGGCGGTGATATTTGGGGGATTTTTGGGGACGTCACAGGAAGTGCTGTGAAGTCACTTCCTGTTTCCGGCAGTGGCATTTGGGGGAAATGATGTCATTTGGGGGAAATGATGTCACAGGAAGTGATGTCACTTCCCGTTTCCGGCAGGTGACGTGGGGAAAATGATGTCACAGGAAGTGATGCCACTTCCTGTTTCCGGTGGTGGCATGACGTCACCGGAAGTGACGTCACCGGAAGTGACGTCACTTCCTGTTTCCGGCGGCACGCGCGCTTCGCGCGCGCACACCCCTGCCTCTTCCCCCCCCCCTTGTCCCTGGCTGGCCTTCAGACATTATGGTCACCCTAATCAAGAGGTTAGCAACTGTAATGGATAGGGTGCAGAATTCCCTAGAGAAACAATGTGACTTCTAAATGATCCAATGCATAATACAGCATGAAACACTGAAATTCTGTGTACATCTAGGGCAAAACTGTTTGCTCAGGATCACAGCTCAGACACTGGCCAGCATTCAAATGTGTCCTTTTATTGAAGGAGGAATCTTACATTCAGAAAAGGACTCCTTCCATCAGTGGAAGGAAGGCGATCTGAATCCAAACTATGGTTTAAATACAAATCTAGAATGGCTCAATATGCAAACTTCAGTGGTCAGGTTTCAGGCTCCTGGTTGCAAAATGATTAGCGACCCAAGGCTAGATTTTAAAGTCTTGGTATTATTGAGACAATGCTGTGAAATATGAACATGGTATTTGTATGCGATTCATTGTAATGATGTTGGGTTGTTAGTTCCTGCCTGGCTCATTGGAGCCTCTAGGACCCAGCTCGGGGACATTGTAACAATGAAAAGCAGGATTCTACACTTCCCAGATCAATAGCAAGCCCCTTGCTGGTTCATATGGTCCAATGATGTTCTAGCACGGGAATCTGAGTTGTATATTGTTGGCCCATTTCTCTAGCGTTAGTCTTAGTTTAACCGTTGCAATGCCGTAATCATTAATAAAGAGCTGTGATCATTCTACTACGAACCTCCTCATGCATAGAACCCAGTATTTTACAGTATTATTTTTACTGCATTATAAGCATAGGTATCTGTCCAGGGCAAAGGGATCACAGAGCCAGAACTTTTGAATCAAGATACAATCAGATTTAACCAATGCAGTGGAGACTGTAGGATCAATTAAGGCTTTGCTCCATCCTGCTACATTCCAGTTTATAATATTAATTTGTTTAGATAGGGGGTGGTTTTTATTTAAGGATCCCTTTGGCCTAAAAAATCAATTTGATTCACTATTTGACCAGGCACTGGATACGGTTACTTTTGGTATCATGGGAATGCAAGGTCATTCGTGGAGAGGTACTGTAGTTGCCATTTCAATTACGGACGTTAGTTGTGCTTGGCAATCTGTCTCTTGAGCAAGGTCTGACAATGGCTCTTGTTCAATAAATAATGAGCTCAATAGCTTATAATTACTTACAGAGGTTTGTATAAGCATAAATCACAATAACCCAACTCTGTGAATCAAATTCCAATAGGTGACTGGAGCACAATTTAGCATCACTGAGGCCCTTTTACTTCTAATCTTAATTGATCTCCCTTCTTTACATTGTTCCATAGTTCCTTAATTTCCCCCCCCAGAACTTTTTTTTTGCAATTTTGTAAAATGTATTTCCAGTATTTATACCCAATCTTTCTTCCAATATTAGCCCTGCAAAGACAGCAATAGCCCTGCAAAGACCACGCTAAGAGTTGAAATGAAACAGTGCTATTTTTTTAAAAAAGAAAAAGATGAGCCCAAGTAACTTTCCATTCCTTGCAGCCTTACTAGAGGACTCACCCCAGCCTGAGACGGTCCCTGCTGGCTGCAGATGGCTTCTTTCGCTTATTTTTTAGCTTAATAATTTTCTCTTCATTGAACTATAGAAAGCAGTCAGTCCCCGAAGACAAAACTAATCCAGATTGGTTTTATTTCTGCTTCTCATAAGTAGAAGGGAAGATTTTGCTCTAAATGCTGCTAAATATGCTTGCTTACAATATAGCACACTCTGTCATTGCAATGGAAGCCCTTTGCCCTTTTGTTTCCCACAATCTCTTATGTTACGGTTACCACTTGTCCACTGCAAACCTCCCTTGGCACTTCCTGTCTCATGCTGGCACTCAGTGGAATGGTGGAGAGAAAAATGAGGCAGGGGAATAACTTCAACATGTTGAGTGATTCTTTAGAGTTACTCCCAAGCTCTACTTGTCTTAGGGTTGCCAGCCTCCTGGTGGATATAGCAAGGGTGAAAAAAAATCCATGATAAGTAACTAATACAATATTGAATACTACTTTTAGTTAATTTATATAAAGCTCTGTGTAAGTATGTATAAGCATATGAGAATTCACCAGGTCGTATAAGCAAACGAAATTTACAAGTAGCTAAGGTAAAAAGGTAAAGGTAGTCCCCTGTGCAAGCACCAGTCATTTTCGGCTCTGGGGTGATGTTGTTTTCACAGCAGACTTTTTATGGGGTGGTTTGCCATTGCCTTCCCCAGTCCTCTACACTTTCCCCCCAGCAAGCTGGGTACTCATTTTACCGACCTCGGAAGGATGGAAGGCTGAGACAACCTGGAGCCAGCTACCTGAACCAGCTTCCGCTGGGATTGAACTCAGGTCGTGAGCAAGTAGCAACAGTCTCACAATTGTTTCTCTCAACAACAAAGTGCTTGTGCAAAAAGTCTTTATGATGCTTCAAAATGTGGTAGCTAGATGTCCCTAATTAGCTAAAAGTAGTATTCGATATTGTATTAGTTATATATCACGGATTTTTTTCTTGCTATAGTTCCTTTCCGTGATTCTCTTTGTTGGCTTGCTTAGCTTCCAAGTGGGGCCTGGAGATCTCCCGCTTTTACAACTGATCTCCAGCTAGCAGAGATCATTCTCCCCTGGAGAAAATGGCTGCTTGGAAGGACTCTATGGTGCTGCACCATGCTGAGGCCCCTTCCCAATAGGCTTGCCAATTCCCAGGTCCCAGTGGGAGTTCTTCCGCTTTCCCAGGCTCCTTCCCACCCCCAGTCAGCTGGCCAGCGGAGGGAAGCCCCACCCCCAGAGGACCATGTGCCTTTCCACTACAGAGGCTTCAGTCTCCGATTGAAAGGCTTCCTCTTGGGATGGGGTGTCTGTGTTACTTTGAAGAAGTTGGCAGCAACTCATGAGTAGAGAGGCCAATTCCTCCTTCAGAGTCACCAGAAATGGGGTGGGGGGTGGGGGTAGGAGGGAAACGTCTGCTGAGCACTTCATTAGTCCCTATGTGGAGATCGATTCTCATAGGGTATAATGAGGAATTGATCTGGAGGTTTCGGGGGCTCTGGGGGAGCTGTTTTTTGAGGTAGAGGCACCAAATTTTCAGTATAGTATCTAGTGCTTCTCCCCAAAGTACCCCCCAGGTTTCAAAATGATTGGACCAGGGGGTCCCCAAAGTACCCCCCAGATTTCAAAATGATTGGACCAGGGGGTCCAATTCTATGAGCCTCAAAAGAAGGTGCCCCTATCCATTATTTCCTATGGAAGGAAGACATTTAAAAAGGTGTGCTGTCCCCTTAAATATGATGGCCAGAACTCCCTTGGAGTTCAATTATGCTTGTCACACCCTTGTTCCTGGCTCCGCCCCAATGTCTCCTGGCTCCACCCACAAAGTCCCCAGATATTTCTTGAATTGGACTTGGCAACCCTGCTTCCCAAACCCCACCTCCTCCAGCTTCACCCCTGAAGTCTCCAGGTATTTTCTAACACAAACCAGGCAACCCTGACTTGTCTTTACCATAGAGAAGTTTATAGAGAAGAAAGGCATTCAGGCCTGCATGCATCAGGCTCTTACTGACACAGTATCCTTCATAGGTACATAACCAGACTCACAGTCAGATGTACTTCAGGGAAGCTCGCCTTAAAAAGTGCTTGTTCATTCTATGCTGTGAGAGAGTTCTGCTGG
This sequence comes from Heteronotia binoei, assembly GCF_032191835.1. Classification (NCBI taxonomy): domain Eukaryota; kingdom Metazoa; phylum Chordata; class Lepidosauria; order Squamata; family Gekkonidae; genus Heteronotia; species Heteronotia binoei. Next base: position 171,571,179 of record NC_083225.1, read on the forward strand.
TGGCGAAAAAGGAACTTCCTGTTTGCTTCACACTTTGCTTTTCCAGCAAAAAGGGTAGCGTTGGGGCTTTTTAGTGGAGACGAAGAGTCAAAAAGTCCCCAGTTTCCACTAGCAATAACAGACTGGGAGGGAAACAGGAAGTTCCGTCTCCCCCTTGCAGTGATGCTTCCTCACAGCACAGAATGAAAGACTGCTTTTTAAGAGGAGCCCCCCCGCAATGCACATCTAACTACAAATCCAATCCCACACCCATGACCCAGCATGGGCTAAGCGTTTCATGTTATGTTCCAAATTACAGTTCTTTAACTGTACAGATTACAGAGACCACCACCGACTAAAATAGATTCCAACTCTCTTACTTATTGGAGAACATTTTTTTTTTCTCCTTTGAAAAAAGATTTAAAACATATAGGAAATTTGGTGTACATTTTTAACTACACAGCTAGTACTGGTACATCTGGGGGGTTTTTTGCCTAAGACTGCTATGGAGCAGCAAGCTGCAATACTTTCTTTTGGCCACCTGCAGTGGTGGCACTGAAGTGCAGCAGAAAGCCTGCCAAAACATCTCTCCCTTCCACCAACTCATCACATTGCTGTGGAGAATAAGGTACCTGAGTCCTCCTGCTGCAATCTCTTCATTGTTATCTTTTGGGGGGTTTTTTTTACGCTGTGAATCTTCTGAGCCATTATTTAGTGCTTTAATAAGCACCATCTACCTTCGCTTCCTTTAGGCCCATGTACAAGATTAGTACAGATAGTAATGGGGAATATTATGAAATCCACAAATGTTAATTCAGCGGGGAACAACAACAACAACAAAACCTCCCTTAAATTTTGAGACATCATTATTCACACTACTCACACAGGTGCGATTTCAATAGTAATTTTTTTTAAAAAAAATGAGTCTGGGAGAAGATTGTTGGGTTTTCTAAAAACCAGGGAGCCCCAAATTTAAACAAGTTGTTGATTTCAGTGCCACTGAATAAAAATTGGCTAGAAGATTTTCTAGTTTCCAAATACTGAGGTGTTTCTCTAGCAAAACCCCCTAACATTAGATATAGTTTTATCTGTGCTAAATACATGTCATGTCTGCCTTAAGCCTTAATTGCCAGCGCATATATATGCAGGGTATCTTTTGCAATTGTTCACAATTAATGTAAAATGGAAAGCCAATCCGATCTTTATTATGTAGGCACAACGATGTATCAGATCATTCAAAATGAGTCTCCAAATAGGATAATTGTATTTTATTAAGGCAGGATGGCCAATATGCATGCAAAGATATAAACCTCAGATTACTTCTGTTCTTCAGAAATGACATTGGCTCTCCAAGGAATCTCTCTTGTAGTATATTCACTGGAATTAAAAAGTAATTACCTAAATGCCTTTTGTTAATTAAATAAAGTGCACAATTCAGTAGAATGGATTTCCATTCAGAAGTCAGATAAAACTAATATGCCCTAAGAAACACTTAATTACAGAGCTGGGCAGACCTGAAGGAAAACTCCTTTGTTGAGGTAAGCCAGCCAGGGTCCCATCCCTGACCATCCCACACTGATCCTGATTTGGCAGGCCAGGGGAACTTGTGCAGCTGTGGAGGCCTCATTGACCCCGCCAACCACATCGAGCTATATCACCTTCCACCCCTGCAGGCACACAAATAGGGCCCAGGTAAGTCTGGGGTCCCTAGCTTTCACACATACCATTATAAATATGTATGGCTTTCCATGTACAATCAGAAACTCTGTTCAAACTGGGTTCCTAATAGTGCAGACAGAAATCCTGTGCAGACTGTTCAACCTGCATACGCTCTATGTTGACATTTACCTGAAAACAAGACTTAGGCCATTTTCCCACTGACCTTACTCCGGAGCGACGTCCCTCTTCACCGCGCAGCATCTGCGCGGATTTCCCACCAACTGCTGCGCACAACCAGGAAGTGCCGCGGCTTTTGCGTCGCAGATGTAAACTGGTTTTTAGCGGTTTACATCTGCGACGCAAAAGCCGCGGCTCTTCCTGGTTGTGCGCAGCAGTTGGTGGGAAATCCGCGCAGACGCTGCGCGGTGAAGAGGGACATCGTTCCGGAGTAAGGTCAGTGGGAAAACGGCTCACGTGATCCTGTTTCTCACTTCACTTATTCAAAGTAACATATGCTGTCAAAATCTAAGCTTTGCAGTGCTGAAATCTGACACCAGTCTGTCATTTTCTCAAACCTACATCTGAAATGTGCTCACATTGGGGGCTTATAGAATGGGACCCCCTGGTCCAACCTTTTTGAATTTTTTTTTTTGAGGAGAGGTGCCAAATGCCATGTGAAAATTTGGTGTCTCTACCTCAAAAAACAGTCCACCCAGAGCCCCAGATATCTATGAATTAATTAATTCTCCATTATACCCTATGGGGACCAGTCCCCCACCCAATTTTCTGATAACCCTGAAGCGGGGGGAGGGCCTCCAAACCAGGTGATACCCTGCCCTTCACTGGGGATTAAACACACCAAATTTACTGTGGAATCTTAACAAGATACATTCACCATACAAAGTTTATATAATGTTGAAAATATTTTTAAATTCATCAGATGTAATACCAAAGTAGAAAAGTACAATAAAGATATAAACACATTTAGCCATTCTTGACTGTGACGTTTATTGGTATTAATGACTTGCTCAAGAGTCTGTTATATCTTTATTGTACTGGCTCCACCCCCAAAGTCCCCAGATATTTCTTAAATTAGACTTGGCAACCCTAGATAAACATATGGAGCAGAGATCCATCAGTGGCTAATAGCCACAGGGTATAGATGGAACTCTCTGTCTGGGGCAGTAATGGTCTGTATTTTTGGTGCTTGGGGGAGGGGAGACAACAGTGGAAGAGCTTCTAGTGTTCTGGCCCCACTAGTGGACCTCCTGATGGCACCTTTTTTTTGGCCACTGTGTGACATGGCATATTGGACTGGAAGGGCCATTGGCCTGATCCGAGATGGCTTTTCTTATGTTCTTAAATGTTTGAATTGCCCCATTTGTCACACAAACTGGCATACACGTGAAGGTCTTGTAAGCTGCAAAGGCATACTCTAGCTAGCATGGAGCAAATACTTGTATTTGGAGGTAAAAACATCTTTGGGATCTTAACCTTAAGTATGTCAGGTCCAGATTCAGACCAAGACTTGAAAATATGAGGAGGAATAAGCTTTCATAAATAGAAAGATTGTTTTATTGAATGAATGGAAAAGAAACCAAATTAAATTTAAGCAATTTGCAGAGTAAAATGAAGGTTTGCAGAGAAGGAAAAAAGCGTTAATCAAAAAACCCCAACCCTTTTCCTAATAAACTACCTAAGTATAAGGGAAAACTAAAAGGGGAAAACAAGACATAGGAAGGGGGGGGGGTTGTCCTTGGCAGTGATAAAGTAGCTTCAGGAGCTTGAAACTTTCCCTATGAAGAAAGGTTGAAACGCTTGGGACTCTTTAGCTTGGAGAAACGTCGACTGCGGGGTGACATGATAGAGGTTTACAAGATAATGCATGGGATGGAGAAAGTAGAGAAAGAAGTACTTTTCTCCCTTTCTCACAATACAAGAACTCATGGGCATTCGATGAAATTGCTGAGCAGACAGGTTAAAACGGATAAAAGGAAGTACTTCTTCACCCAAAGGGTGATTAACATGTGGAATTCACTGCCACAGGAGGTGGTGGCGGCCACAAGTATAGCCACCTTCAAGAGGGGTTTAGATAAAAATATGGAGCACAGGTCCATCAGTGGCTATTAGCCACAGTGTATGTGTGTATATAAAATTTTTTGCCACTGTGTGACACAGAGTGTTGGACTTGATGGGCCGTTGGCCTGATCCAACATGGCTTCTCTTATGTTCTTAACTGACCAGGCAAGGGAAGAAAGCACAGCAAAATGGGTCCCTAGAGCTAAGAGGCCAACCATGAAGCCAGGGTAATTGGATGAATCTGATCTGGAGCTGAAGGGTAACTCTTTATTCCCTTTTGCCAAGAGAGAAGAGGGGAAGGTGTGTCGGCGTCAGAATGCAAGAGTCATAAAAAGACACCTTTCTGGAAATGAGCAAGTTTGAAAAGAAATTCTTCTTTTGTATTGTGGAGAGGAGTTTTCCCTGTTTGCACTAAATGTATCAAAATGTTCCCCTGGGACGACCTGAAAGTTAGAACTATAACTGGGCACTGGGCACGATAAAGGAAGGACAGAAACTGTTAAATTATGGAGCTGGGATCTCCCGTTGCTTATTGTTTTGGATATCTGGGTCATTTGTTTAGATCAGATTGTCTGAAAGGTGGCTCTGAGATCATTAGGGAAATTGGCCCTTGACTAAAATCCCTCTTAGGGTGGGCTTTTGCATAACTGATGGAGGAGCTGCCCTGCATTCCTTTACACTCTTAGTCAGGGGTGGAATTCTAGCAGGAGCTCCTTTGCTTATTTGGCCACACACCCCTGATGTAGCCAATCCTCCAAGAGATTACAAGGCTCTTTTTTGTAAGCTCTTGGTCAATTGGCTACATCAGAAGGGTGTGGCCTAATATGCAAAGCTGCTCCTGCTAGAATTCCACCCCTGCCCGTAGTGTAAATTTAAATTATCATATGGCATTATGTGTGGTGGAATAGGCAGGAGATCCCAAAGGATTGTTTGGCTGCCTGAAGCTGTAGCTCTTTTATTTTTTTGCACCACTAGGCAGCGAGCTAAGCTAATTTTTAGGCTGAGAGTGAAGTGGTTTGTCCCGGCTGGCTTCAAGTAAGGAGTTGAGGAATCGGATCCCATTCTCTAAATTAGAGTCTGCTGCTCTTAACCACTCATCGCCACCTGATATTAGTTCAATATAGTCTCCATCTGTTATTCCTAGGCCCATGCTGAGGTGTGCATATGTACAAAATGGGGGAACAAATACTAACAAAATGAGGGTCCTATGAGGTAAAGGATCCAGGGCATTATGCTCTTATCTGCACACCCAAGGACCTGATTATTAGTTTGCCTATTGTTCATAATCATCTGGGATAAGACTTGTTACATCCATTATTCATCAGAACAGAATGTTAATCAGTTCAACAAAACAGGTTATCCTCTGGAAGAAGGGATGAAGTTGTTTTGTAAAAGTTTATTCCCTTTCCTATAGCAGCAGATAAGGACTGTATAATAGGATTTCTTGCAAGGAACATACAACATAATGGCTTGGCATGAAGGCACTTCCACTCACATGAAGATATTGATATTGAAGATATTGGATTTATATCCTGCCCTATACTCTGAATCTCCGAGCAGTCACAATCTCTTTTATCTTCCTCCCCCACAACAGACACCCTGTGAGGTAGGTGGAGCTGAGAGAGCTCTAACAGCAGCTGCTCTTTCAAGGACAACTCCTACGAGAGCTATAGCTGACCCAAGGCCATTCTAGCAGCTGCAAGTGGAGGAGTGGGGAATCAAACCTGGTTCTCCCAGATAACAGCCCACACATTTAACCACTACACCAAACTTGCTCATGCTGTTGTGTGTGTCTTAGATTCCTACCCCAGCTGCAGCTCCCTGTGCTTTAGTCCAGTGATCCCCAATGTGGTGCCTGCCAATGGATTGCATGGTGCCCACTTTCTTCTTCATCAGAGGAAAGAGATAATACTGGCTTTCCTCTACCTCGCTGGTACAGAAGATGCTTGAGAAGAGTCCAAGAGGCATCACATTTGTGTCTATTTGGAAACAGCTGCCTCCATTTTAGGAAGATACTTGGCTTACAACTTTTCAGCTTGGTGTGATTGGTCCTACAGAACCCCTTGGCAGCCATTGGGTAGTGTGCCTCTCCATGGCAGCCATTTTGTGATGGTTTGTAATTTCCCCCAACATTCCAGAAGTGCCCACAGGTTCAACAAAGTTCTCTAGCGGGAGACTTTCGGGGGAGGAAAATGTCGAGCTGAGCTGCTTCTCATAACGTGAGCAGGCTGGAACTTCTGTTCGGGGTAGTGGAAGGCGAGTTAATGCCTACTGCCTATTTTTCTCTGTCAGAGATTAATCCAAGATATGCACAGGAAACTTTGAGGAGATTTACCTTGGCTAAAAGGGAGTTCCGGGGGGGGGGATTCTTTTGAGGCTTTGAGGGGTCTCTGGGAATAGTTGCATTTGCATCATCTGCAGAAGTTTTCAGAGTCATTTATTTGACATAAGCTCGACAGAATCCTAACCTTCTTGGACATTGCTAAACATCTAATGCTACGCAAGACCGGTGGGAACTTGGATAATTGGAAGAGAAGGTACAGATTACTATCTTTCATTCCGAGACTATTTACAGCTTAATGGAATAAATCTAAGAGGTGGGAAATGAAAATCTAGAAAGTTTGGAAGAAGAAGGGAGGAAGAGGTGAAATTTGGATTATAAAGGACAGTGCTAAAAAGTGGAAAGGAATTTATTGTTTGGTCTACTTGCGGTTTTGAAAAAAGAGCACCAACGTCACAGACCTGCAGCACATTCAAGCAATACAGGAAGTACGTCAAGTATCGTAAGATCTCCTTACCAGTGAGAATGAGACTTGGTGGCAAGTAAAGTAGGAAGTAGCGGATGGAAAACCTACTCTAGGAATATATATACCATTGAGAAACATCGGCGGCCATTGCTTGGAGGTCAAAATTAAAATATTGTTTTTAAAGTATTCGGGACATTAAAAAAATGTTGGAATCAATTGGGAAGAGGATAACAAGATAAATACTATTGGACATTTTATTTGTGTGGACTTCAGATGTTTTTAAAAGGGGGAAAAAGAACATATAAAAAATTGACAGAAAAATTAAGGGACAATGGAATGAGGTTTAGATGGTTAATAGATGGATAATATCTGAAGGTTTGAGCTTTGAACTTCTTCATACAGGAACAGTAAAGGAGAGCAGCCTGGGGTGGTGGAGTTTTCCTCCATCCGATAATCAGGTTCTAGCTAACTCTTTCCTATCCATTTTACTATAGAAATGACTTCTGAAGCAAATGCAAAACAGAGGGACTCTGCTCTCTGCCTTTCTCACAGCTTCACACGCTCATGGCTTTGCCTGCTTTGCCTGCCCCTGCTTTCCTGCTGCTGAGATTTAAAGGCACTCACATGTTCCAAAACACAAATAGTTCTAAGCATCTTCTAAGCCTGCCAAGGTTTAAAGATGCATGGTGGCTGTTTAGGCTTCCCAATCCCCAGGTCCCAGAGGGGGATCCCCCAGTTTTACAGGCTTCCCCCCTCCCCCAGCCAGCTGGCCGGCGGGGGAAGCCCCGCCCCCAGAGCCATCACGCACCTCCATGAACGATTCCCATAGGGAATGATGGGGAATTGAACCACGGGTATCGGGGGCTCTGGGGGGGCTGTTTTTTGAGCTAGAGACACCAAATTTTCAGTATAGCATCTAGTACCTCGCCCCAAAATACTTACCAAGTTTCAAAAAGATTGGACCAGGGGGTCCAATTCTATGAGCCCCAAAAGAAGGTGCCCCTATCCTTCATTATTTCCTATGGAAGGAATGCATTTAAAAATTTGTGCAGTCACTTTAAATGTGATGGCCAGAACTCCCTTGGAGTTCAATTATGCTTGCCACACCCTTGCTCTTGGCTCCACCCCAATGTCTCCTGGCTCCACCCCCAAAGTCTCCTGGCTCCACCCCCAAAGTCCCCAGATATTTCTTAAATTGGACTTGGCAACCCTATGGCTGTTGGGGCAGGACTTTCCCCCATCCACCAACTGGTTGGTGCTGGGAAGGAGCCTGCAAAACCAGGGAATCCCCTGTTGAGACCTGGGGACTGGCAAGCCTACTGTTAATGTCCTGGACGAGAGTGTGTTCCAAGTCTACCACTCTAGCTTAACACAGACATAACAATACGATTGCCTAATAAAGATTAAAAATAAGCACTCATGAAAGTGCCACATAGACCACTGGTCCATCTAGCCCAGGGGTATCAAACATGCAACTTGGGGGCTGAATCACTTTTACTTTGACTGGCAGCAGCTTCCCAGGGCCCCAAGTAGAGTCTTTCTCATAACCTGCTACCTGATCCTTTTAACTGGAAACACCAAGGATTGATCCTATTACCTTCTGTGTGCATAACAGATGCTCTAACACCAGGGATCATTTTGTAGAAAAATACGTGGTGGAGTTCATTAGCATAACTCATTAGCATATGCCGCCCCACCCCCAACCAGGTAGAGAAAACCCAATGCAAGAAAGGAGAGCCCCAGGTGAGCGAGGCCTGTTTGGGCTGGCTAAAGAGCCAGCTAGCCCAAGCAGGCCTCGCTCTCCTGGGGCTCTCCTGAGGCTCTCCCCACATGGGTAAAAGGCCAGCAAGCCACCCACTGCTCAAAATTACATAAGAAGGGTGGTGTGGACTTCTCCAGGGGTTAATGAGGGCTACTGGGGGAATGGCAAAGCCTCTGGTGGCTGGCTGGCTGACCCCTCTCCTAATCCAGGGATTGTTATGCAGCTACGCCTACTATTCAATGGACAAGTAGGTGGAGAGGAGGAAGGGAGGCCATCAAAAAGGTTCAGGAGCTGTGCTCCTGTGAACTCCTACTGAAACTAAGGCCTGTCTATCACTGAAAGCCATCATAGTGTCATGATTAGGAGTGGTGGGTTCTAATCTGGAGAACCAAGTTTGATCCCTCACTCCTCCACATTAAGTCTACTGGGTGACCTTGGGCCAGTCATAGTTCTCTCAGCCCCACCTACCCCACAAGGTACTTGTTGTAGGGAGAGGAAGGGAAGGAGACTGTAGGCCACTTTGAGACTCCTTGAGGTTAGGCTTGTCAATCCCCAGGTCCCAGCAGGGGTTCTTCCGCTTTCCCCGACTCCTTCCCATCCCTAGTCAGCTCACCGGCGGGGGGAAGCTCTGCCCCCAGAGGACCATGTGCTTTTCCTCCTCTGGAGGCTTCAGGCTCCGATTGAAAAGCTTCCTCTTGGGATGGTGTGTCTGTGTTACTTTGAAGAAGTTGGCAGCAACTCATGAGTAGAGAGGCCAATCCTTCACTTCAGAGTTGCCAGAAACTGAGCACTTCATTATTCTCTATGTGGAGATCGATTCTCATAGGGTATAATGGGGAATTGATCTGGAGGTTTCAGGGGCTCTGGGGGAGCTGTTTTTTGAGGTAGAGGCACCAAATTTTCAGTATAGTATCTAGTGCCTCTCCTCAAAGTACCCCCCAAGTTTCAAAATGATTGGACCAGGGGGTCCAATTCAATGAGCCCCAAAAGAAGGTGCCCCTATCCTTCATTATTTCCTATGGAAGGAAGACATTTAAAAAGGTGTGCTGTCCCCTTAAATGTGATGGCCAGAACTCCCTTGGAGTTCAATTATGCTTGTCACACTCTTGTTCCTGGCTCCGCCCCAATGTCTCATGGCTCCACCCCCAAAGTCCCCAGATATTTCTTGAATTGGACTTGGCAACCCTACTTGAGGTAGAGAAAAGCAGAGTAGAAAAACAACTTTTCTTCTTCCCCCTTCGTAACATGGTGCACCACTGGAGTTAATCTTGGCCTGTCTTGATTAGTATTGCACGTCTAACAAGAATTGCAAACCAGGGTGTGAACAGTGCACTGGGAGACAAAATGACTATGACCAAACTGTAGAAGGGAGTGAGGAATTAGCATGGGAGCAGGGAGCGCATGAACTTTTGGCATGTTCGCCATCTCCTGACATTGCTGAAAAGATTGGGAACATTATGTTGGCTCCCGGACAGTCCTTCCACCTTTCTGCATTATGTCTGCACCTCCTCAGCTCTCACCCTGGAATGAACGCCAAGCAAAAAAAAAGACCGATTTTCTCTAAGGACGTCGAAGGCATTGGCTATTCTCCACTGTGCTTATTAGGCTTACCATTTCATAATATCAGTATATGCATTTTGTTTGCGTACTTTGAGTCCGTGTGGGTATTGAGTTGCTAGCCAAATGAGCTTCCGAATCTCTGGCATTCTCCATTAGAATCAATGGCTATTGTTAGAGCATGAATATGTCTGCTAATGAGCATCGCATATTGGCGAGGGCTGATTTACAGTTGCCATTAGGCTAGGCTATTTTAGAAAGAGCGAGAGCCAAAGATGTAATACGGTCCATCCAGTTTGGGATCATTCAGAATTAAGAAGGCTGAGGGGGGGCAGTGTATAATAAGAATATTTGTTGTTTTTAATCAGGTGGATACACAGAAGGTTAAATATAACAAATTTAAAAATATAGCAAAGTATTTATTATACAATGTAACGGTTTTACATCAGGGCCCACAGAGATGATGGATACTTGGCCAGAGACAGAATAACTAGTGAGAGACTTTGCCTTCTTTGTGGATTGGCTCAGAATTATACACAGGCCTGCTTTTTACATGGAGCCTCCCCTCACATTGATATACTCCAAACCTGCTTGGCCCATAACTGTTATAAATGGTTTTAAGTGTGTGCTTTTTGGTTTTAAGCTGCTGAAGAAGGCTCTCAGAGCCAAAACACATCTGGTCTAGCAGCTCTTTATGAGATTATGTGATCCATGTTCCGTTCAAGTTCAATAGGTTGGATTTTAGCCAGGGCTTTTTTTGTAGCAGGAGCTCCTTTGCATATTAGGACACATGCCCCTGATGTAGCCAATCCTCTTGGAGCTTACAGTAGGCACTGTACTAACAGCCCTGTAAGTTCTTAGAGGATTGGCTATTTCAGGAGGGCGTGGTCTAATAGGCAAATGCAAGGCTTTTTGCAGAAAAGCCCAGCAGGAACTCATTTGCATATTAGGCCACACACCCTGACATCAGCATTGTTTCACACAGGCCTTTTTTTGTAGAAAAAGCTCAGCAGGGACTCATTTGCATATTAGGCACAACCTCTGATACCAAGCCAGCCGGAACTGTGTTCCTGTGTGTTCCTGCTCAAAAAAAGTGCTGTGCAAAGGTATTCCTGCTACAAAAAAGCTCTGATATTAACATTGTTTATGAGTCTCTCTTTTAAAAAGTTAATTGTTACACTGTATAATAAATTCTTTTTTATATTTTAAAATTTGTTATACTCAAGTTTCTGAATACCCACCTTGTTTCTCTGCTTGGGTTTCTTCCCCCTTTGTTTTTTCTTCCTGTTGTTTTAAATCAGCAATGTTTACAATGGCATGACAATTATCTTTCATTTCAAAAGTAAATGAATCCATGAGCTTTGCATGTGTGCATAGCTGGTCTATATATACCGGCCCATTTCATCATTTATAAACATATACTCATTACATATGCTCTGGTCATTTGTGTTTTGGATTGCTTCAATGCATTCAACATGGAACTGCCTTTAAAATGATCTCAGAAACATGATTAGAGAGCCAGGATGTACATGAAGCCTGCTGGGTGACCTTGGGACAGTCACAGTTCCCTCAGAACTCTCTCAACTCCACTTACCTCGCAAGGTGCCTGTTGCGGGGAGGGAAAGGGAAGGAGATTGTAAGCCACTTTGAGACTCCCTATGGTAGAGAACAGTGAGGTATAAAAACCTTCTTGGGAACTCCAGCTTGGGAATTCCAGGGTATTGGGGTTTAGAGCCTGAGAAAGGAAGGGAGCACAACAGTGAAGTGATGCTATATAATCCACTCTCCAAAGCTGCCATTTTCTCCAGAGGAACTGGTCTCAATAGTCTGGAGACCAGCAGTGTTCCTTCTAAGCTGAGTTACTGTGAGCTAGCTCACATTTCTTTCACCTGCAGCTTACACATTTTTGTCTTCGCTCAGGAAGGACGGCCCCAGAGCAAACTAATTGATGCAGTAGCCCAATCACTTGCTCACAACTTTAATGCCAGTAGCTCACAAAATAGAATTTTTGTTCACAAGACTCCACAGTTTAGAGGGAGTATTGGAGACCAGTTGTATCTCCAAGTCTCACCTGACTTCACAATCATCAACTACTACCTGTTTACTAGGTGCTGTCTTTTAGACAGAAACATAGCACACCAGTGGAGTGATATGCAGCAGTCTCCTTTTGTATATTTTGGAAATTTTGCAATCGAGTTTTATTCAAGAAAATTTCCAGGGGCATTTAGTTTGTAAGGACTCTCATTTGATTTGATTGGTTTCCTGCTGTTTGGTTTTCTACAGTTAGCTTGGGGATGGGAGATTTGATAGGCTGTCTTCTTTATGGGGAGTGATTTGCGATGTGGTTTTATTTCTGGTTTGTTGCCAATGACAGCACACACACACACACACAAATGTATTTAAATAAATAATAAATACAATGCGTTTGTCTTGCAAGCCATCTCAGATCTACTAGGCAGAGAAGGTGGTATTAAAATGTTTTAAATGAATGGCCTTCAATTTAAAAACAAAAGCAACACATACCCTCAGAATGTTGCAAATAATTACACCGTTTCTAATGAAGACATAAAAGAAAAGCATCAAATATAAAATCCTCAGTTTTTTGGTCATTTTCTCAACTTTTCCTGTCTGATTCCTTTCTTGCAAGGCTGTGATACTGTGAGGCTATGCACCTTTGGTAGCTATAAAGGTCAGAATAAAGGCATACAGGGTTTTTTAAAGGCTGTCTGACCCAGAGACCGATGCACTCGAGGATCTCTTCCAGCTTTCCCCATTTTTTCCAACAGAGGGAGCAAAATGAATGCCGTAGCCATGACAGTTGTTTGGAAGTTCAGAATGCTCAACTGGAGTGTCCTTACTTATGTCAGACAGGGGATAATAGCAAACAGATCTTCAGACTGTCATGTCCTTCAATCCATGTTCATGTTCTGTCATAAATGGTTTCAGGCAGAGCCTTTTTTTTTGTAGCAGGAACTCCTTTGCATATTAGGCCACACACCCCTGATTGTAGCCAATCCTCCTGGAGCCTTCAGTGCTCTTATTATAGGGCCTACTGTAAGCTCTTGGAGGATTGGCTACATCAGGGGCGTGTGGCCTAATATGCAAAAGATTCCTGCTACAAAAACAAGCCCTGGGTACATGATGAAAGTTGTATGGATACTCTTCGCCCCCTTTTCCAGAACCTTGCTTACTGACAATATGCTAGGGAGGGGGGCAACCCCCCCCCCCCAATAAACCCTACAAGATCTAAATTAATTCCCTGTTCCAGCCCTCTGCTGTTCATTGACTTCACTTCACAATGTCAAACGTTTATAGTATGCATCAGGGAAGGAAAATTCCAGGAAGCAGCCCTGGCTGGTTTTATAGCTGACAATATTCATCATGCAGAGAGTGGCTTGGAATTGGAGGCTGGAGGCTTTTTCTTGGAAGAGCAGGGCAACCTCAATGTTCTGATACACAGAGATGCGGATGTCAAAGCAGAGGGTCGGTATTGGAGCTCAGGCAAACAATAGTCCTGAGGACAATTTAATGTACTGACTGTTCGTGTTCTATTTGCAGCATGAGGAAAGGCAGAGTTTTGAGCCTGTAAACATGCAAAATGAAGGCATTATGTAACCCACATAATTTCCGCTTTAACATTTTATCTCTGTGAAAAAGTTTAGCAAGGGGTGGCCAAATTGCAGCTTGGGAGCCACATATGGCTCTTTCACATGTATTGTGTGACTCTCAAAGTCCCCACCACCCCGTCAGCCAGCTTAGAGAAGGCATTTCTTTCTTTAAATCACTTTGCCAATGGCGAATGCTCTTAAAGTTGCATCTCCCCTCCCCTCCCCCTATACCTTCCTTCCTCCCTTCCTCTCTCCCTTCCTCTCTCTCTCTCCCTCCCTCCCTTACCCCCCTCCCTCCCTTGTGGCTCTCAAACATCTGACATTTATTCTTTGTGGCTCTTACAATAAGCAAGTTTGGCCATCCCTGGTCTATATGCATGAGTTAAGCATGAGGTGTTAGAATTCTAAGGTGGTAAAATGGGCTGACAGACGACCGATGGTGGTGGTTTAGGGTTACATTTCTGAATGCTGCAAACAACTCCTGGCAAAAGGAATAATAGTACAGTCAGAAGTATGCTGGGACTGACAGCATTTCTCCCTGAGTGCTAGCTTTTGTTTTGCTTTTAATACCCAATGTGGTTTTATATTGACAGCTATGTCTTGCTTTACCTGCAGTCTGAAGTGTTAGAAGTCATTCCACCACCACAAGATTCTTCCACCTCATTTTGCTACTTTCCAGGAACTCCATTGCATGTTAGGCCACACACCCTGATGTAGCCAATCTTCCTAGAGCTCAGAGTAGGCCCTGTACTAAGAGCCCTGTAAGCTCCAGGAGGATTGGCTGCACCAGGGGCAGGGTTGCCAAGTCCAATTCAAGAAATATCTGGGGAGTTTGGGGGTGGAGCCAGGAGACTTTGGGGGTGGAGCCAGGAGACATTGGGGGCGGAGCCAGTAGCAAGGGTGTGACAAGCATAATTGAACTCCAAGGGAGTTGTGGCCATCACATTTAAAGGGACAGCACACCTTTTAGAATGCCTTCCTTCCATAGAAAATAATGAAGGATAGGGGCACCTTCTTTTGGGGCTCATAGAATTGGACCCCCTGGTCCAATCCTTTTGAAACTTGGGAGGTATTTTGGGGAGAGGCACTAGATGCTATATGGAAAATTTGGCACCTCTTCCTCAAAAAACAGCCTTCCCAGAGCCCCTGACACCCGCGGATCAATTCCCCATCATTCCCTATGGGAATCGTTCCTGGAGGTGCATAATGGCTGTGGGGGTGGAGCTTCCCCCTCCGGCCAGCTGGCTGGGGGAGGGGGGAAGCCTGTAAAACCAGGGGATCCCCCGCTGGGACCTGGGGATTGGGAAGCCTAATCAGGGGTGTGTGGCCTTACATGCAAAGGCGTTCCTGCTACAAAAAAAGCCCTATGAATTATACTCAAAAGGCCTCATCCAGCTGAAGTTAGCTGCCATTATGTCTACAATCCTGTGTACAAGCCTGGGATGTAGGCAAGCTCTTATTTATTTCCTAGAGAAAATAGGCAAACGATTGTGCAATGAACTCCTATGAAAGTGTGGGATTTAAATCAGCCCTAACTGTTTTTACATTTGTTTCAGAAAGGTTTTGTCCTGATTAGCTTTAGCTGGACCGAGGCTACAAACCTTAATGATTGTGGTTGTTGGGATTAAAAAAGCAGTCTTGGATCCTCTGCAGGGCGAGTAGAGTAGTGCCCAAAGAAGTCAACTTCCCCATTTGCTCACCCCCCCCCCCCCGCAGCCTTTCTGTCCCATGGAACTATGATCCGTTGTGATAGCAACATGAAGGTACAGCATGGAGGGGGGTTGTAAACTGGGAATCTGCAAAAGGAGGGGGGAATCGGTCCAAGGAAAGCCATTCTGCCAGAGGTGCTGTTGCTGCTGTATGGGCACAACGGGACCATTGGTTCCAAGCCCTCCTCTGAGAGCCAGTTTGGTGTAGTGGTTAAGTGCACAGACTCTTATCTGAGAGAACTGGGTTTGATTCCCCACTCCTCCATATGCAGCTGCTGGAATGACCTTAGGTCAGTCATAACTCTCTCAGAAGCTGTTGTGGCAAGAGCAGTCTCTGTCAGAGGTCTCAGCCCCAACCTATCTCACAGGGTGTCTGTTGTGGGGAGGGGAAGGGAAGGGAAAGGAGATTGTAAGCCGCTCTGAGACTCCTTCGAGTAGTGAAGAGCGGGATATAAATTCAATCTCTTCTTCTTTTCTTGTGGGTTTGCAACAAATTTTAATATTTAAGAGTCTTGAAGACTGGTCTAAACTTTCATTGATTCTTGTTCTTCACAAGAGCCCTTTTAATTTCCCAGGATTTTACTGGGGTCCTGTGATTTAATTTACGATAAATTTCCTATGCAGCATTACAGGAATGGATTACTTACAAAGCTAGATGTATTTGGCATTAGTCATTTAAAAAATTACAGTGACTGGACGTTTAGGGAATGCCAGCCATGCTGATGCAGGTTATGGATTCTTTTTAAATAAAATACTGAATAATGAAAGATGCAGAGGGCTTGTTTATCACCCACATCATTTAAATCAAAATAACTCACAGGCCCTAAATGACCAAGCATTCAAAGAGTTGAAGGTTTAACTCAATTGCCGGTACAATTGTTTAAAAATCCCTACCCCGCTCCACAGAATTAACGCAACATCAAACTGTCATATTTTATGTTTCACCTGGTGGCTCTAATACCTTCTGTTTCAGGTGCTGCATGTTGCCAATAAGGGAAGGGAAATGAGAAGACAGAAAGCCAGTAATGACAAAAAAGCAGGGGGAAATTGAGAATATGTTAGCTATACCCTGAGCTGGAGAGCCCAGGCAAGCCCAATCTTATCAGATCTCAGAAGCTAAGCAGGGATGACCTTGGCGAGTACTTGGATGGGAGGCCTCCTTGGAATACCAGCAACCAGGAGGCAGGGGCAGGCTGTATCAAGCCACTTCTCTGAACTTCCTCCATGCGCCAGTAGGAGGCTCCAGAAGCCACCATGACTTTCAGGCATGCATGTATGCACACCCACACAAATACAAAAAAATACAAACATATGTTAGATAAATTGGTCCAAAATGGTGGACTGCAGCAATAAAGAAGAAGAATTGCAGATTTATACTCCACCCTTCTTTCTGAATCACAGACTCAGAGTGGCTTACAATCTCCTATATCTTCTCCCCTCACAACAGACACCCTGTGAGGTGGGTGGGGCTGAGAGGGCTTTCACAGCAGCTGCCCTTTCAAGGGCAACCTCTGTGAGAGCCATGGCTGACCCAAGGCTATTCCAGCAGGTGCAAGTGGAGGAGTGGGGAATCAAACCCGGTTCTCCCAGATAAGAGTCCACGCACTTAACTGCTACACCAAACTGGCTCTCGAAGCCCAATTTGGTTGAGGGAACAAAGATAACCCTTTCCATGCCATTTTTGTGACGCCAATGTCTCCCAGAGGTAAGTAGGCCCTGCAAAGTAGTCATACAAACACCCAATTAGTATTATTTCATCAGCAGCAAACAATGGATGGGAAAGACTTTTTCTATAGCTCTTCTCAGATATCACAATCATGTCTACAAGCAGCCTGCTAATCACATGTATCAGGAGTATGTGCTACCCTGTGATCCTCCAATATCCATGGATGTCATGTTGACTGAAAGGGGTAATGCATGGATTTTGCATGCACATAAAGCCTCTGTACATGCGACATGGAACTCTAACTTGCAGCGTTCTGCTACGTGCATACCAAAGCTGAAAATCCACTCAGTGCCCCACCAGACAACATGGTGACCATAAATATTGCCAGGATGCACACATGATTGCTTGCCTTCTGAAATGTGTGTTTGAAAAGGGCTTATCAGGGCAACAGTTTATTCACTTATTACATTATTCAATAAACATTTTAATTGCTGCAGCTCTTGATCTCTATTTTCAAGGTAGCTGGGAATGCAGGAGGGCTGATGGACCCCTTGCTCGCACAATTCCACCATCTTTTCATGTTCACGTATCAGTGGAAGGAGGTATGGGACCCACTGAATAGCCTTCCTCAGTAATTTAACTTTTCCTCAACAATCAAGTAACTCCCAGCCAACAAGGAAGAAGATATTGAAGAAGAAGATATTGGATTTATATCCCGCTCTCCACTCTGAATCTCAGAGTCTCAGAGCGGCTCGCAATCTTCTCTACTTTCCTCCCCCACAACAGACACCCTGTGAGGTGGGTAGCGCTAAGAGGACTCTCACAGCAGCTGCCCTTTCAAGGACAACCTCTGCCAGAGCTATGGCTGACCCAAGGCGATTCCAGCAGCTGCAAGAGCTCTGAGAGAGAGCAGATAAGAATAAATAAAAAAAATAAGAAGTGCTATAAGGGTGAGGTTTGGCTTTCCAAACAGCTGGGGGAGTTGCTGAGAATTTCTGAGTTTGTGTGACTGTGTGATTGCTGAAAATTCTGAGTTTGTGGTTGCTGGGGAACTGCTGTTTGTTTGGTTTGAGTGGGCTGAAGGTGATTGTTGCTGATTGATTAGGAGTGGCTGTGTTCCTGGGGCAGACTGAGGCCCCACCCTCTTTGCATTATTAAGCTGTGCCTTGCTGGAGGCGCGAGCTGAAGGGTGAGAGATAAAGGGCTCTTGCCCTGTGGCTTTTAGCCTGGGGGTAGTGTAAGGACCAGGAACCCAGTACTGGATCCCATGCTCTTTAACTTGTTCATTAATGATCTGGAGTTGGGAGTAAACCATGAAGTGGCCAAGTTTGCAGATGACACTAAATTGTTCAGGGTGGTAAGAACCAGAGAGGATTGTGAGGCACTCCAAAGGGATCTGTTGAGACTGGGTGAGTGGGCGTCAACATGGCAGATGAGGTTCAATGTGGCCAAGTGCAAAGTAATGCACATTGGGGCCAAAAATCCCAACTACAAGTACAAGTTGATGGGTTGTGAACTGGCAGAGAATGACCAAGAGAGAGATCTTGGGGTCGTGGTAGATAACTCACTGAAAATGTCAAGACAGTGTGCAATTGCAATAAAAAAAGGCCAACGCCATGCTGGGAATTATTAGGAAGGGAATTGAAAACAAATCAGCCAGTAGCATAATGCCCCTGTATAAATCGATGGTACAGTCTCATTTCGAATACTGTGTACAATTCTGGTCACCGCACCTCAAAAAGGATATCATAGCATTGGAAAAAGTGCAGAAAAGGGCAACTAGAATGATTCAAGGTTTGGAACACTTTCTCTATGAAGAAAGTTTAAAACGCATGGGGCTCTTTAGCTTGGAGAAACGTCGACTGCGGGGTGACATGATAGAGGTTTACAAGATTATCCATGGGATGGAGAAAGCAGAGAAAGAAGTACTTTTCTCCCTTTCTCACAATACAAGAACTTGTGGCCATTCAATGAAATTGCTGAGCAGTCAGGTTAAAATGGATAAAAGGAAGTACTTCTTCACCCAAAGGGTGATTAACATGTGGAATTCACTGCCACAGGAGGTGGTGGCAGCTATAGCATAGCCAGCTTTAAGAGGGGGTTGGATAAAAATATGGAGCAGAGGTTCATCAGTGGCTATTAGCCACAATGTATATGTGTGTGTGTGTGTGTATGTGTGTGTGTGTGTATATATATATATATATATATATATATATATATACACACACACACACACATATATTGGCCACTGTGTGACACAGTGTTGGACTGGATGGGCCATTGACCTGATCCAACATGGCTTCTCTTATGTTCTTAAGTGGAGGAGTGGGGAATCAAACCCGGTTCTCCCAGATAACAGTCTGCACACTTAACCACTACACCAAAGGAAAGCCAAGGAAGCTCTGTCAACAACATTGTGGCATGCTGTACCTAAAGCTGAGTCTTATTCATATGTAGTCTGTGGTTGCTACCACTGTCAATCTCTCATCTCACACTAAGCCAGAAGACCACATATTAAAGGGCATTCTAAACCCAATTAAAAACAAGACTGCTTTAATCTTGCTCAAAGAGGAATCCATGCAGTGGCTATGTATCCCCCTGTCACCATTACTGAGAAGGGGGTGGAACTAAGTCCATGGAGTGGCTATATATCCCTCTGTCACCATTATAAAGAAGGGGTAAAGCTATGCCATTACCAAAAAGGTGGTAGAACTAAGTCCTAATAAATGCGTCTGTGCAACTAATTCCCTGCTTAGAAGGCCCAGAAATTCAGCTTTGACTTATAATTTGTTTGATTTTATGTTTTTGTGTTTTTTGTGACCGTTTTCCCACTAACCTTGCTCCGACGTTGTTCCGTGCCAGGCTTGTTTCTCTCCGGAGTAAGCTTGTGATTTTGCACCAGCTGCTCCACGCTGCCATTTTGTGCTGGGGCAACCTGTGATTTGCTGCAGGGCAGTGTAAACCTGAAAAAAAAAGGTTTACATTGCTACACGGCAAATTGTGAGTTGCCCCGGCGCAAAATGGCAGCACGGAGCAGCTGGTGCAAAATTGCTAGCTTGCTCCAGAGAGAAACAGAAGCCTGGTGCGGAGCAACGTCAGAGCAAGGTTAGTGGGAAAAGGGTCTGTGTTTTTAAGAAGAATGGGTGAATTTATAAGTGGCTTGAATCTCCTCTTAAATGCAAGGCTTTAACCCCCCCCCCCCCCAGAACAGGACTAGGCAATCCATGCCACATGTGTGGGAACAGCAGCATGCCAGACCATTTTGCTTGATGTATGAGGTCAGTGTTCCATCCAAGCAAGCAAGGTGAGCCTCTGAGTTGCTGCCAAAGCCAGTGGAATAAGAGAAGGTGACAGGTATTATTTATGCTTGTCGTTGCCTCTCAAAGCCGCGTAGCCGCCAGGGAGGTTTGAGGCAAGCCCTTGAGTCATTATTGGCAGTACTGCTGGGTTGCGACTTGCTCCCGGTGTTTCTGGCCAAGTATAACCCTCATGTCTCCCCCTCATTTTATTTGCTAGCCAACCAACATCTTCACAAGTAGACTTTGCAGATGGACTGTCTACCCTGTCCCAGAATATAGTTCGGTACAGTCCTTTGCAAAATCGTTAAGATACCACAACACAAAAATGGAATTGATGTTGAGTTCTATTTTTGAGTCCCAAACCAGGAGGCGTGTGACACCTTCTAGAATCCCCTGGGAACATCTCCTACACAACATCCTCTGAAATGAAAGGGACTTGCGTAAAAGCACAGCAGTGGAGTTGCACAAGCCCAGCCCAGTTTCTATGGGGTTTGCGCGGGAGATGCCTCCTGTGCATTGTACACACCAAAGGTACTCAATTGTTAAAGCAACTAAACCTTGGCTTTACCATACTGTGAAAATTACAGGGTTTCCTACTTTGATGTATGACAAAGATTTCGGGCGTCAGAGCAGCGTGTGAAGTCTCCCCCATTAACCGTTTCCTATTGTTGGGAGCTAGGAATTGAAGGCAGCTCTAATACCCTTAGTGAGTACATATGTTGGTGTTGTGTAGGGTTGTACGTGGAAGTGTTGAGTTGAGCTGAGTGCCACCCAGTGTTGCAGCAATGGCTCTCATAGGGAAAGAGAAAAGAGTGATTGAATCCTGTCCGCATAATTGAATCATTTCATCTGTAATTATATGGACTTTGTAGCAAAGGAAGGAGGCCTTTGTTCACTGGCTTAACTTTTCAGATGGCGAGTGTTAAGCAAAACAGTCGTGAAAGATTATGATTATAGAACCCAATTATAGAGTCTATAATGGCAGAAGGCACACCCATTATTTTCTTTGGAACTAAAGTAAATACATAGGACTAAAAAATGAAATAAAGAAAAAAACACCACCATTTCTATACCAGCAGCCTTTCATACAAATGCATTACAATTCCATTTTTGTTTAAAATAGGAATACCAAATGAAAAGAATTTCTTTTTATGCCCCCCATCAATAAAACCTTTTAGAGAAGCTGATGCAAAAATGTGAAATGTTCTAAAGAGTTGTTTAGTTCTAGACAGTTTTGTTTTACAAAAACAATTAGGAAGGAATGTTACCTGAATTTCTGCTTTGAGTATAGGTAAGCCACTCTCTCTCAGAAGCTCATCCACTGAAACTTCATTTAAAGCATAAATCATAAAAAAAAAACTGTGCTTCTTTATTGCCAAATGCCAAGGTACCATGTAGAGTTGGAAGGGGCTGTACAGGCCATCTAGTCCAGTCCCCTGTTCATTGGAGAACTAGCCTAAAAATGTCCCAACAAGTGTTATCCCGCTGCTGCTTGAAGACTGCCAGTGAACAGGAGCTCACAATTGTGGTGTTTGGTCATCACTGTTCCTTGAATTCAGGCCAGTGTTTTAGACTGCTCAAGTCCACTCTAGGATTTGCTGTGGGCAGAAACAAGGAGAAAGGAAGTTGTACTTACTGTAACTCCAGACAAAGAAAGAAGTGGACTTATTGAACTGTGCTCCTGTTTGAAACCATGCTGCCTCCTTATTTGATAGTTAGCATAAGAATACGACAACTACCTCCCTAGGGTTGGATCCTAAGACTCTCTTCCTCCAAGCCTTTTTCCAGGGAAGATCTGGCAGAAGGAAGTTCCAGATTCTACCTTGGCAAAATGCTGTCAGAGGATCAAACTTGATGGGAGAAAGTTGCAGATTCCAACTTGGCAGCTGAAGGATCCATCTTGGTAGAAAGAAGTTGGAGGTTCCAATTTGGCAGAATGAAGTCATAGGATTCATTGCGTTGGAAGGAAACTCTAGGTTCCAACTTCCAGCTTAATGGAAGTATGTTGTAAATTACAAGTTTACAGAAAGGAATTGTAGGACTAATGCTGGAAGGGAGTCATAAGATCCAGCTGAGACTGTTTATTTGGTTGGTCACACACAGGCCTCATTTTGGGCAGGAGCTCTGGAACCTTTAAATTTTATTGTGCTCTTTCTTTCTTAACCCCACCCCCCTTACTTGCTTTTGGGCTCCATTGTTCACACACACACCCCCATGAGAATTTTGCTGATCTCTAAGATTTGACAAACTTTCTAATATTTTCCCCCACAAAATATGGGGAAATAACCAAAACGTAAAGTAGACAGATGGAAATATTCCTCATGCCACTGTGGCCATATAAGAGAAAGTAATTTTAAGAATATGATGAGAGTAATATGATGAAAATTATAATTCAAGAAGCACTTTAAAGTAGATGCTGAGCTGATATAACGTAGTACACCTTCCAGTGATGTCAGGTGTGTGTGACAAATGCAATTATGAGTTATGCAAATGAGTTATGCAAATGAGTGCTAATAGCTTCTGGCACCTTTTTTCCTACAAAACGACCCCTGGTCACACAAATGGATGTGAGCTAGACATGATTCTAATTCGCACATCTCATGTCAACCACAGCCCTGTTTTTTCTGCCCATATGTGATCCTAGCAACTAAAAGAGCAGCTCTGTGTATGTTAACCCCTATACTCTGCTTCCAATAGAGATCTGCCAAATGTTTCTAAAAGATTAAAAGTAGGTTGTGAAGGCAAGGGCCATCCTATATTGCTCATGACCATCGTCTGGCATTCAGAGCTTGAGTGCTTCTGAAAACATATTGGTCCTTCAAATAGTTACAGTTTCTCTATTAAATAACTTAAATAACTGTTAAAATTAATTACATTTTCTAAACACATATAAGTGTGATTCACAGGGTAGTTACTACTAGAAATAAAAGTCATTTAGTTCACTAAGTGCAATTTTTAGGTTTAATCTGATAGCTATACAATGCTACTCAGGTTTAATATGACAAATTAATTGCATTTTTAACAAAGATGTTGAATATTTCATGTTAAACCAACCGAATACTAATTGAATATTGCCTCTATCTATGCCATGAGTTTGACAATCTACATTGTAATACACTAAGGGTTATGGTGGTGGTGGGAAAATGCCTGTTTTTAATTGGTTTGGCTACCTGACTGTCACAAAGGAGATAGATGGTCAGAAGGCCCACAGGGAAGTTCTTCTGCTGTCATTCGGGGACGTTCTCAGAACCTAGGAAGAGGGAAATAGGAAGAGTCTAAGCAAAGAGTCTAAGTAGGGTTGCCAAGTCCAATTCAAGAAATATCTGGGGACTTTGGGGGTGGAGCCAGGAACAAGAGTGTGACAAGTATAATTGAACTCCAAGGGAGTTCTGGCCATCACATTTAAAGGGACAGCACACCTTTTTAAATATCTTCCTTCCATAGGAAATAATGAAGGATAGGGGCACCTTCTTTAGGGGCTCATAGAATTGGACCCCCTGGTCCAATCGTTTTGAAACTTGGAGGGTACTTTGGGGAGAGGCACTAGATACTATACTGAAAATCTGGTGCCTCTACCTCAAAAACAACTCCCTCAGAGCCCCTGAAACCTCCAGATTAATTCCCCATTATACCCTATGAGAATCGATCTCCACATAGGGAATAATGAAGTGCTCAGCAGACGTTTCCCTTCCTCTCCCCCCCTCCCCCCGTTTCTGGTGACTGAAGCCAGGGATTGGCCTCTCTACTCACGAGTTGCTGCCAACTTCTTCAAAGTAACACAGACACCCCATCCAAAGAGGAAGCCTTTCAATCGGAGACTGAAGCCTCCGGAGCTGGAAACGCACATGGACCTCTGGGGGTGGGACTTCCCCCCGCCAGCCAGCTGACTGGGGGCGGGAAGTAGCTTGGGAAAGCGGAAGAACCCCCGCTGGGACCTGGGGACTGGCAAACCTAAATCTAAGACTAATTCCACAAGGGCAGCCGTGCTAGCCTACTGTAGCAATAATAGCCCCTTCAGAATATTTTTTATTTGATTTGTTTGATTTTTATCCCACCCTTCCTGCAAACAGGATTAACCAACAAAACATCAGTTAAAAACATTAAAACAGCTTAAAATTTGAATATCTAGAATAACCAGCAAGTGTGAAATTCCTGCATAAAAGCACTATAAAACCACATAGGCCTTAGCTTCCGCATAGGCTTTAGATTACCTCACAGGATTTCTGTTGTGTGTGTGTGTGGGGGGGGAGGTAGAGGAGATTGTGACCACTCTAAGAGATTGAGATTCAGAGTATAGGGTGGGATATACATCCAATATTTTAGCTTCCCAGATTAGGGTTGCCAAGTCCAATTTAAGAAATATCTGGGGACTTTGGGGGTGGAGCCAGGAGACTTTGGGGGTGGAGCCAGGAGACATTGGGGGCGGAGCCAAGAGCCAGGGTGTGAGAAGCATAATTGAACTTCAAGGGAGTTCTGGCCATCACATTTAAAGGGACTGCACAAATTTTTAAATGCATTCCTTCCATAGGAAATAATGAAGGATAGGGGCACCTTCTTTTGGGGCTCATAGAATTGGACCCCCTGGTCCAATCTTTTTGAAACTTGGTAGGTATTTTGGGGAGAGGCACTAGATGCTATACTGAAAATTTGGTGCCTCTATCTCAAAAAACAGCTCCCTCAGAGCCCCCGATACCCGCGGTTCAATTCCCCATCATTCCCTATGGGAATCGTTCATGGAGGTGCATGATGGCTCTGGGGGCGGGGCTTCTCCCGCCGGCCAACTGGCTGGGGGAGGGGGGAAGCCTGTAAAACCAGGGGATCCCCCTCTGGGACCTGGGGATTGGGAAGCCTATCCCAGATATATCACCATTATGGCATACCTCTGATCCTAGTAATTGCTGGCAACCTCAATGCAACTCTTGGGTTTCCTTGTGATGTTGTACAGTCACATTCTTGCATGTTGTAAAGCCAATGCAAATAGACACACGTGCGTTCTGCCTTGTTGATTTATATTTATATATTCCATTGGACACGTGAGTGAGCATGTTCAGCCTCATGAGGAAACATGGCAAATAAGCACCTGGGCAATCAGTGCCAGAGGGAAAGAATAGTGCAGGGTCAGCAATTAGAGAAGAGGAAGAGGACCACTGGAAAACAGTCAGCAGTCCAGACATGCTGTCTGTTATTCTACAGGTGTTTGGTGGTCATGGAAACAGATTAATTTCACTGTGTAATGGGCATGCAACCTGTCCAAAAGTCTTCTGGAATTATACAAGGAGTTATAGTTCCGTTCCTTGCTTTGAAGGATGTTTTCACAAATCAAAACTTGAATTAGATGTGGTGTTCTGCCTGTTTAAAGAGCCCTGTGGTGCAGAGTGTTAAAGCTGCAGTACTGCAATCCTAACCTCTGCTCACGACCTGAGTTCGATCCCCAGGAAGCTGGGTTTTCAGGTAGCTGGCTCAGCCTTCCATCCTTCCGAGGTCAGTAAAATGAGTACCCAGCTTGCTGGGGGGAAAGTGTAGATGACTGGGGAAGGCAATGGCAAACCACCCCATAAAAAGTCTGCCGTGAAAATGTTGTGAAAGCAACGTCACCACAGAGTCGGAAACGAGTGGTGCTTGCACACGGAACCTTTCCTTTCCTTTCACCTGTTTTGATGCTCTTTGAGATGTCGACACTTATTAAAAGTTTGGTTACATGTATCTTGGTAATTTGCATATAGCCATTTTGGCATCCTCTGTTAGTTACTATCTGTTGTAAGAAAAAGCACCCTACTTTTCATACACATGGGCATCGTGATCACCAGTATGGTTGCCAGGGTGCCTGGAGTTCTGACTCACACACATCTGCTCTAAGAAGTGGACTTTGCCCATGGTTTCTAAGACTTATGTGAATACTATAAGCCTCAGCTTTGCAGCAGCATTCTACATCTCTGGATGGGTGTTAGCCAGAACTACAGACGAGCCTCTAGCCGCTCCTTGCGTGCACAATCTTGGCCGTTGTAGTAAAAGAAGCCATGCCGCCATGAACTGTACAGGCAAACAGTTTCCAGCCTGTTTCCATGAACCAAAGGCTAACACCACCAGAATCCATCTTGTTTTCCTGACTCCATTACAGCAAAGCAAGAGACTCATGTATCCAACAGCTGCTTCAACTTCTGCATAAGGCAATCAAGCTTATCTTAGGCGTGGATCCTGCCAGACCACCTAAGCTTTTATCCAACGGAACCCAAGACAAAGGATGGTGCCAGCAGAGGAGTAAAGAAGAGGAAGAACAGCTTCACTCAGAGCCATAGTTATTGTATAAATCGGGTGTCACCTTAGGTATCAATTTGACCCTCTATTGTCACTTATAGATAAGTTTGGATAGCTTGTTTAATCACCTCCACCCAATACCTCCACCCATGCCCTGCCCTAACTGTCACACTGGAGCCTCCCCCTTGCCCATTGTTACCTGGAAGCCCAATCAGGTAACCAGGTCCAGGTCTGCTCATTGGCCAGGTATGGATATCCAATCAGGTGCCCCCAATAAACTGTCCATTGGCTACCGCACCAGTCCAGCCCTTATGGTCATTGCGGAGCCTCCCCTTTTTCTGAGGTCATGTACCAGCTGACCACCTGTCATCCGCCCCTGAACTTCCTAACCCCTTAGGGGTCCAGGTAGACTTTATAACCTCTGACCCAGCTTTCTGCACATGTGCATCTAGCAGTACCCCATTCCTGCTGTTTAGATACATCTCTGGTTCCTGATCAGTTGAGGGTCCCTTCCCCCATCGCCCTAGTTTGTCGCCACTGGAGCCTTCCTCAAAGACTACGATAGGAAATTATCACCCTGTTTGTCTATCCCTGTGTTACCTCTGTGCATTTCTCTCTATTTTTATTAGGTCTGTATGTGTGTTATATGTATTCATTACCTTGTATGTGTGTTCTATAAGTTTCTGTAATAAAAGCATAATTGTTTTACTTAATTAGTGTCCTTGGTAAATTTAGCAATAATTTCTGGAAGTGGAATCCTGTATACATAGATTCTAGGTTCAAAGTTGCCCACCTGTCAATTCCCCAACCTCTTTTGAGGGCATTTTGGCTTACACTGTTTAGATGTCAGAAAAGGCTAATGAAAGGTAACCCCTGGTATCAGCAACTGGCATCAGCAGAGCGTTCTGCCCTTTAAGACATCAAGATACAAAGGGAATGTGGAATAGGGTTACATCTGGTCCAGAAAAAATTTGAGGCATGTGGGAGAGACAATTGTTGATAGGCTATGTATACCTTGATACAGGTCAATGTCCATGAAAGAGAGATTTTCAAAGTTTAATTTGTAGAGGTTATGTTGTGGTTGTATCGTTTGTTTGTTAGGTGTAGTATTCTATAGCAGGGTTTTTTGATGGGCGCAAAAAACAGGAGTTCACAAGCTAGAAATTCACCCCGACACATTACAGACCATAAAGAGAAAGCAGAAGGCCTCTAATCCCCACCACCACCTTTAGACTTCGGATTTTTCTGTAGTCCTGGGGATTTGTAGAAAGAACTGTCTTTTCTGTCCATGACCTCAGTCTCTGGATTTTAGTATCCACAGTGTTGTGTAGGTGAACTATAGTATGGGTATCAATGGTGTTCCTGCCTGGCTCATTGGAGCCTGAAGGACTGAGCTTGCGGACTCAGGAATAATGGGCAGTAGGATCCAAATCCCTGCTGCCCTGCTCCAATCACGGGCCCCCTGCTGGTCTAAATGATCCAATAACATGCTGTTGCAGGAACCCTGAGTTGTATATAGTTGGCCTCATTAGCCCAGTTCTTTAGTCTTAGAGTGCAGCCCTATACTATGCTGTACTGAAATAAAGAGCTACGATCACTACCACCTCACCTCTTCCTTGCGTTGAACTCACTATATTATACACAGATTTGGCTATGTTGAAAAGCAGATAGTTCAATGCCCTAATTCAAAAATATGTAAATATATTTACTGTTTCTATGATTGTATGTGGTTCTGAAATCGTGCCTCCTTTTCCATGCTGTAGCTCTCTGAGAATACACTGCAGAGAACATGGGTTATTAGAGCGTTATTCCATGCTTTGAACAACAGCTTCAAAACTGAAAACTTGAATTAGATATGCTGTCTGCCTGCTTTGAGCTTTGGGGATTTGGGGGAGTCTGACACTTATACCAGGTTTGGTTATGTGTGCTTTGGTAATTTGCACATAGCTAATTTGACATTCCCTGTTAGCTGCTCTCTGTTTAAGTGTCAGAAAAGGCTAACAAAGTTTCAGGCAAATATATCAGAGGTATCAGGACTGTAATGATCCAACAGTGGAATGTTGTTTGCTGGTAATTCACTTAGAAACAAATACCTAACTACTACCCTATGTGCACTGTGCAACTTCACCTTGTTGTATATTATTACTTGAGTTTTTTAAACGGTATCCCATGCATGTCATTTTTAATCCTAAAATTCTGTGCACTGTGTAATAAATATCTGCAGTAAATTTTATTTCCTCACTGTAGAGTCGCCAACCTCCAGGCAGTGGCTGGAAATCTCCTGGGATTACAGCTGATCTCCAGGTAACAGAGATCAGTTCACCTGAAAAAAAAATGGCTGCTAACAAGGCTGCAAAGAATAGGAAGTTGCTTGGGCTTATCTTTTTTAAAAATAGAATTGTTTCATTTCAACTTTTAGTATGGTAGCTGTCTTCTGTGCTAGGGCTGCCAAC
The DNA here is from genome assembly GCF_032191835.1 of Heteronotia binoei. Lineage (NCBI taxonomy): Eukaryota > Metazoa > Chordata > Lepidosauria > Squamata > Gekkonidae > Heteronotia > Heteronotia binoei. Next base: position 171,599,952 of record NC_083225.1, read on the forward strand.
CTGGCTGGAGATCTGGGTATTACAGTTGATCTTAGGGTTGCCAGGTCTATGTTGGAAAATACCTGCGGGATCTGGGGGTGGGGAGGGAGAGGGCAAGGTTTGGGGATACAATGCCACCCTCCAGGAGAAAAAACTGTGAGAATAATCACCCGTAAATAATAATACCTTCACACATTCAGTGTGTACATATGTTCTATTCAGTGCAATTCAACTAAACATTCAACAAATACTGTTATGCGTTATTTGCAGCTACTCAAAGCCGAAACACAAGGTCTTCTCTCCCCCAAAGTCTTATTACTGCTCAATGTTCCATCAGGCAACTGCCTCTATTGAATCAGTTTGTAGGTCTGTAACTTTGGGTGGACCCTTCCAGTGTTTAGCTGTAAAATTCCAACTGAGAGAGTATGGAACTGTATTCCCAGGATTTTACACGGTTTCATATCCTCGGTCCTTCCTCAGCCTTTTCTCTCAAAGATGCTGCTTCTCAGAGCTAATGCTATATAAACATGATATAAACATGATATATATAAACATGATATATAAACATGATATATATAAACATGATCTTCCTCAGCCTTTTCTCTCAAAGATGCTGCTTCTCAGAGCTAATGCTATATAAACATGATCTCTGCCAGCTGGAGATCAGTTGTAAAAGCTGGAAATCTCCAGGCCCCACCTGAAGGCTGGCAACACTAATCTAGATGACAGAGATCAGTTTGCCTAGAGTGCCGCATCGTTAGGAGTCGGGCACTGAGGAAAAAGGCGTTCACCCACAACTGAGTCTACTTGAAGGAAGCTGATTTACAGGGCTACTGAAAGACTGTGTGGAAAAATTCATATGTTGAAAGCAGTGTTCCTTAGTTTTGTTTTGTTTAAGTTTCATATAAGCTTGCACTAAAACATATTGATACACATTTTCGTGTAAATTTCATTACTTTTGGTTATTTTCTGTTATTTCCATTGATTACACCGGTTCTAGTTGTTTTGATCATGACTAGAGAAAATGGCTGCTTTGGTAGACTCTATGGCATTATACCCCAGTGAAGTCCCTCCCCTTCCCAAACCTCACCCTCTCCAGGCCCCACCCACAAAATCTCCAGGTATTTCCAACCTGGAGCTGTCAAACCTACTCCTCAGTCCCTGGCAAATCCAAGTAGCCAGCCAGCAGGTCAACTTCAGAACCCCATTCCCAATGATAGCTTCATGGTGCCATTTGGACAGTGGCACATTTAAGCAACATATACACTTGTCATGAAATGAAGGTACGACCAGGGCCTTTTTTGTAGAAAAAGTCCAGCAGGATCTCATTTGCATATTAGACCGCACACACCCTGACACTGCGTTCCTGTGTGTTCCTGCTCAAATAAAAGTTCTGGGTAGGATAAAACTTTATTAAAGTGTTTTCTTGAGAAAAAAAAATGTCTGGATATCCTGACCACTTGGAGATAAAAAGCCTTCAGTTTTTAATATGACTGTTAGCTTTAGCAGGATTTTAAATATGGAATAGGGAGAAGGGTAGAACGCTGTGGCCTTTTTCAATATTTTAAGAGGAAGGACTTTTAACCTGACAAACTCTGTTACAACTTAAAAGGAGATGGTATTAATAAGGAAATGAGTTGTTAGGCACCAGGATGTTTATTTTCAAGTGCTATGCAAAAGGGTGTGTGTGTAGAGGAATGAAATGATGCTGCATATCATCGGTTCAGAGCGAACCTACGACACAATATTTCAGAAAGCATTCAAAATGATAATGAAGTTTGTCCTCAGGGTTGTAACACTCACAAATAGAAGAAGAAGAATTGCAGATTTATACTCCAGCCTTCTCTCTGAATCAAATACTCAGAGCAGCTTACAATCTCCTATATCTTCTCCCCCCGCAACAGACACTCTGTGAGGTGGGTGGGGCTGAGAGGGCTCTCACAGCAGCTGCCCTTTCAAGGACAACCTCTGCCAGAGCTATGGCTAACCCAAGGCCATTCCAGCAGGTGCAAGTGGAGGAATGGGGAATCAAACCCCGGTTCTCCCAGGTAAGAGTTCACATATTTAATCACTACACCAAACTGGCTCTCATCAGTAAGTTTTTAAAAGACTCCAGTCTGCAAGATTCAGTACTAATTTTCCCATTTCATAAGTCATAAGACCAAAGTAGCTGGGAGTCCTATCAAACAAGTTCTGGAGTCTGGACAACGCCAGGAGGGACATCAGTAGATCTCATGCCTGCTTTCATTCTGCACCCTTGGGAAAATCTCATTTCAGTGAGCAAATTCCACTTCTGTTCCTCATGGTTTGGTACTGAGGTAGTTTTGCTATTAAGAAGGAAAGGTTGTTTGGACAACCATTTTGGAACACATGACCAATGTTAACTCTCAGGATGCCTTACAAGATCACTGCTATCTGCTTTCCATGGGCTGGATCCCATTACTTTCTGCTGTCCATGGGTTGGATCCACCTATTCATTGTCTGTAGCTGCAAAAGAGTCCAGTAGCACCTTTAAGACTAACACATTTTATTGTAGCACAGAGTTTTTTTGAGCAGGAATGCACAGGAATGCAGTTCTGGCTGGCTTGGTGTCAGGGGTATGTGGCCTAATATGCAAATGAGGTTCTGGTGAACTTTTTCTACAAAAAAGCCCTGGGCAAAACAATGGTGATATAATAGGGTGTGGCCTAATATGTAAATGAGTTCCGGTTGGGCCTTTTCTTTTAAAACCCCCTGTAGTACCATAAGCTTTTGAGAAACACAGCTCTCTTCATCTTGCCCAATCTCGCTCCTCACTACAGTCCCCATCTCACGTGACTTTTATACACATGGGCCCAATGATCCTAAGCATACTCTTTTTTTGGTGGCCAAAGAGGAAATTGCAGGCCTTTGCTGGATGGCAGATCCTACACACAAGAGTGGGGCAATAGAGACTCAAGAACCCAGCAAACATTATGTTAAGAATGTGGATAGCTGTCTAATAGATAAGCCCGTGAGGAGGGGAAATATGAGAGATTTGCTCTGCTTTTCTACCAAATGACTGATAACAGTGACTCTTGATAGGGAAGAGAATGGAGAGGCATTGTTGAGAAACTGCAAGCCATTTATTTATTTATAATGTCTTAATTTTGAATATGAGATTCCTGGGAAGAAGGCAGGGCTTTTTTTGTAGCAGGGACTTCTTTGCATATTAGACAACACACCCCTGATTTAGCCAATCCTCCTGGAGCTTACAGTAGACCCTGTACTAAGAGCCTTGTAAGGTCTTGGAGAATTGGCTACATCAGTGGGGTGTGGCCTAATATGCAAAGGAGTTCCTGCTACAAAAAAAGCTCTGGAAGATGGCATCTAGAAACCATTGTACAGGAGTCTTTCTGTATGCTGGATGAAAGAATCTGACCTTGGTTTGTTGCGATAAGTCTTTAACACCTGTCATCCTCAGGTTTCTGTGCCCCTGTTTTTGACATGGACCTTGTAAATTGGTTGAAAATTCTGAAATGGGTATTTATATCACTCTGGCCCTTTCGGGTGGCATTTCTGGCCATAATACATCTGTAAAACAAGATATCCTGTAAACAGAAACGTAAGGCTTCAAGAAGCATATTTGCTTATATAAATTTGAATTTCAGGTTATATGTATGCTCCATATAACTTTTCCCTTCATGAATATAGAATTACAGCTATATAGAAAAAGTCTAATTGTAGTACTAACCAATTCATGCTATGAATTCCAATTCAGGAAGAATTAAATTTAATCTATATTGATGAGCTTACCATACACTACAATAGCGGAAAAGCCATTTGTGATAATGATGCTTTCTCTTAAAAGGAAACATTTGGTGAGCTTGCTAGTTAAAGCAGGCAAAATTATAGCCCACATTATCATAAATAATAAGACTGAGCAAAGGAAGGTAGTTAAACTATTGCTTTAAAACCCGCTCATGCAATAAGGTCAATAAATTAACCTAAATAAAACTGCCTTCAGTTTCATGATGTTTGTAGTGTAAGAGATTTAATAGCATTTTTGCCCTGTTAGAATTCAGATTCTAAAGTCTCTGAGGGAAGAGGGAGCTTCAGCCTGCTGGTTCAAAAAGGATCATTAGATCCCTTTGAGTCTTTTATAGAACAGTGTACATTTCTTGAAGGTTGATCCTAAAACCTCAAAAGACAATATTATGAAATTCCAGGCTTTGAAATTTAAAAAAAAAAAGACACAGAGAAGAAAACAGCCGATAAAACAAGATTAATCTATTGGTTTAGGATAGGCTTGCCAATCCCCAGGTCCCAGAGGGGGTTCTTCCGCTTTCCCAGGCTGCTTCCCGCCCCCAGTCAGCTGGCCGGCAGGGGGAAGCCCTGCCCCCAGAGGACCATCTGCGTTTCTACCTCCGGAGGCTTCAGTCTCCGATCGAAAGGCTTCCTCTTGGGATGGGGTGTCTGTGTTACTTTGAAGAAGTTGGCAGCAACTCGTGAGTAGAGACGCCAATCCCCCTTCAGAGTCACCAGAAACATTATTCTCTATGTGGAGATTGATTCTCATAGGGTATAATGGGGAATTGATCTGGAGGCTTCAGGGGCTCTGGGGGAGCTGTTTTTTGAGGTAGAGGCACAATTTTCAGTACAGTATCCCCCAAGTTTCAAAACAATTGGACCAGGGGGTCCCATTCTATGAGCCCCAAAAGAAGGTGCCCGTATCCTTCATTATTTCCTATGGAAGGAAGACATTTAAAAAGGTGTGCTGTCCCTTTAAATGTGATTGCCAGAACTCCCTTGGAGTTCAATTATGCTTGTCACACCCTTGTTCCTGGCTCCGCCCCCAATGTCTCCTGGCTCCACCCCCAAAGTCTCCCGGCTTCACCCCCCCCTCAATGGAACCCCCCTTCCCAGGAATCACCATCTGATCACGCATGCTCCAAGAAAAGAGCGTGATAGTATTGGATGTCTGATCGCTCAACAACAGTCGCATTCTTAGATGCTCGTCTGATCGGCCCTGCATCAAATCAATATTCAGCAGTTCAAATTTGACTGCTACTCACCCACTTTTAATGTGACGTGTGACCACACCCCATGTTCTTATCTATCTAATCCCCTTTGAAAGCTGTTTATTCCTGTGGCCATCACATTTACTTCGCTATCTGGTATTTAGATCTCCTTGATTACTTTTTTGTATTTTGATTCCTAAGTAACTTTTTTCTTTTATCATAGGACAGACAACATTAAATAAAATAATACACATGGAAATATCAGCCTTGTGGCTTGACAAATCATAGGATTTTCTTGGGTCTGTTACAAGTGGGTGCTCCATGGAAGGCATATTGTTCCCAAATGAGGAATATTAAATTTTGAGTTCGGTCTCTTGAATCATTACTAGTGCAGTGTCGCAGTTATGAACACAGGGGTTTGTAAGTCTAACACAGATAATGGCTGTGGTCCAATGAATCACAAAGCTAGCCCCCAGTGGCTTGAGAATTGTGCTTCCCAAACAAAAACTTCCACTGTGGAAGCTGTTTTTTTGATGTTTCCTTCTGTCCCAGGGCTGACCCTGTTTAGCATCTGAGATCTGATGAGGTCACGCTAGCCTGGGCCATCTGAATCAGGGCGAATTTTTTAATGCAGTCTGGAACATCAGATGGTTTGAAGTGGCATAGAAAGCTTTTGCCCCATTTTAGGAAAGTTTGAAATGAATGTTACATATAAGATACATAAATGCTGTCTTCTTTGTCCTGAGCACCCCATAAAATTCTTACAATAAGGAAAGATGAGTCCTGGATCTCCTTCCTAAACTACAATAAAGCGAATGGCTTGAATTCAAAGAAACATAATCAGAGTTCTATGAGAGACTGGAATTTATATGCCTTCTATTCTCACTGCAACTCACTGTGTCCCCTGAAATGATATCCCAAGGGGGTGACGGAACCTCCAGGAATGGTGATGTGGATACCTGCATTGGGAGGGGGGACTGGCAAAAATCACTCCCCTGCTCAGCCAGTGTGAGGCACTTCTGCCAGCATCCAAGTCAACATCTTCATTTATAATCAACAACCACCATGTGTGGTTCATCATTTTTATCTGCAGCAAGGAATAAGTCATCCGTGTAACATCTGTGCTCCATTTATTGCCGTCCTTATTATTTCAGAACAAAGTCGATGGAAGATATTATGTTCCTGATTGGTCATAAAGATATCAGCATCCTTCAGAAATAGATGCTTCTTCTGCATCGTTTTACTAGCATAAAGTGACTTTGCATGAGCAAGTGGGTATATTTACATATCTCAGTCCAAGCTTACACTTAGATGGATAAATGTAATGTGTGCATGAGCCACTGTGAACCCCTGGACATTGAGTTACTGTTTTCATCCATCTCTTTATCACAACCCTATGGTCTCTTTCAGACCACCATGTGCTATACAGATATGGTTGTATGCAGGCCTTTTTTTGAGCAGAAATGCAGTTCCGGCTGGTTTGGCATCAGGGGGTGTGGCCCAATATGCAAATGAGTTCCTGCTGGGCCTTTTCTACAAAAAGTCCCGTGTTAAACAGTGGTGACACCAAGGGGCATGGCCTAATATACAAATGAGTTCCTTTTCTATGAAAAAGCCCTGCTTGTATATATGTAATAAGACGTTTTTAAACCCAATCTGCATAACTTTTATGCTTGCTGACATTGAATTATATTTGCCACTTGTTTTCCTGTTCACCCAAGTGCGGAGAGATCTTTTGGGTCTTTAAAGGTTTCTCACATAATTTTTTTTTTTTGCTCTCGTCACAGCTGACTTATGGGTCGTTTTCGCACTCACCTTAATCAGCAGCGACGACCCTCTTCACCGCGCAGGATCTGCGCGGATTTCGCACTAATTGCCGCGGAGCACCCGGAAGAGCCGGAAAGTCCCGGCGCTTTTGCGGCGCAAACGGAAACTGCTTTTTGGTGGTTTTGGTTTGCGCTGCAAAAGCGCCGGGACTTTCTGGCTCTTCCGGGTGCTCCGCGGCAATTAGTGCGAAATCCGCGCAGATCCTGCGCGGTGAAGAGGGTCGTCGCTGCTGATAAAGGTGAGTGTGAAAACGACCAATGAGTCCTCATAGGGCTTTCAAGGCAAGAGATGTGCACAGGTAGTTTGCCATTGCCTGCCTCTGTATCGTGACTGACCCTGGTATTCCTTGGTGGTTTCCCATCTAAATATTTGCCAGCGCCGATCCTGCTTAGTGTCCAAGATCTAACAAGAGTGAGCTCGCCTGGGATATCCAGGTTAGGGAAAAGAACTCTTCAAAGTCTACTTGGATTTCACCATTTTGAATAATTTGATTTCACCTCAAAACAAGTAAATCACAGAAATTCCAATAGCAGATTTTTGGGGAACCCTTTGCTCAATGCCCTCCTTTGTGAGAATTGTTTGACCCTTTTCATCCTGTTCTTAAGAGTTTCTGTCCTCTTATGCCATGATTGCTATGGTTACTCAAGAAAGTTTGGGGAGTACCTATATCAAAACCTTCTTGGAATACAGTTATATGATATTCACAGACAGCCACATAGACTGTTAGACATATGCTTCTTGACACTCTCAAAGAACTCCAGAAGGTCAATGAGACAGAACTTCTCTCAATAGACACCATGCAAATTTATTCTTCTTCTGGGAGTGTAATTTGTTTTACTAAATTACTTAAGACAAATTAGGCTAAAGATTGTGTAATGTCCTGCCCCCCTCTGGATCCCTCATTAAACAATGTTATTAGGTTGCGAAACTTCGAGACCTCTGGTGGGAGACTGCATGACTTGGATGGGAAATTCAGCAATTTTACATTCAAATTCTTTAAGAATACTCAGATTTATACCATCCTGACCCATTGTGTTATTTGTCCATTTGTCAATAAGCCCTAAAACTTTATTCCTTGTTAGTTCTGTTTGACTTTGCCTCTTCCCCAAAAAAATGATTCAGAAGAGTGTCTACCTCCACCCACAACCAAGACCAACACAAAGATTTAATTCCATTTCTGTTCTACTCCTATTCTACTTTCTTCAGAAATCTTTTCACTGCTTTGTCATCTAACAGTTCATCCACCTCCTAACAGATTTCCTGTTTCCAATATATTTGAAGAATGTTTTGTTTGACTCCCTTGACATTTTTAGCCCCAACTCCTTATGGTTTTTTTCCTTGTGGTCTTTTTAAAATCAGAGATTGTGCTTACTGTTATTAAAATTCTCCTAATTTGGACAAGCTTTCCACTGTTTAAATCAAGTTTTCTTCCTTGTCATAGCTTCCTTTGACTCTGGTTAAAATCCTAAAAACACTTTCCTGAGAGCAGGTCCAACTGAATTCAATGACACTTACTTCTGAGTAGACCTACTTAAAAGTGCTATCTTAAGGCAGAGCCATGAAGAACTTGGGAACAGTGTCTTAACGGGCAGGAGAAGCAACATGGAACGAGGCACTTCGTTTTGAAGCTATTTAGGGTTTTTAAGGTAAGAACCAGCATTTTGAAATGTGCCCAGGAATCGCGCTTCTTCACATTCTCATCTTACTGGCTGGCTGGTAAGTTCCTCTCTCTTTGGAGGGTGTGTGTGTGTCTGTTCCTCATATTTTGCTCCCTCTAGTGGTCAATTCGATATCAGACATGTGTATTTCCAGCATATCTCCCTAAAGATTTAAACTGCAAGTTTCAATGCTGGAAATAAACCTGTGTGATATTGAATCAACCACTGGAGGAAGCAAAACACATATGGAACAGGACACTTCACACACCAAAACAGGAGCTTACCAGCCAGTAAGATAAGAATGTGGAAAATCCATAGATAGTCAGTGCGGATCTTTCAGCACAGGGGTCTGCGATACTGAACATGAACTACCATTCACTCTTCCTTAGTTTTGACTGTTCATTTTGACTGTTCATCCAGTTAATACCATTAGTGAATCTGTTATTGGAATTGTTTTGTACTAAATAACCTTGGGAGTAGTTGTTGCAGTTCCACAGGGCCTGTAAGACAGAGCTGTTCCACCAGGCATTCAACTGAGGTGGCGGACATTTTGTTATTCTGTGGCCTCTCTGCTGCAAGGACCCTGATGATATAACTCCGCTGACCCATCTATCTTACACCAGCTGGGGGATGTATGGAAGGGGTGGAAGCAAATGATATCACCAACTGCAGAATTGGAGTTTGTTTTTAGATTGTTATATGCTTTTAAATTGTATATTTTATTATATGCATTTGATTTTAATCTTGTATTATTGATTGTTGTTACCCGCCCAGAGCCCATTTGGGAAAGTCCGGGCTTTAAATGGGAAAAATAGACAGACAGACGGACGAACAGACAGATAGATGATAGATAGATAGATAGATAGATAGATAGATAGATAGATAGATAGATAGATAGATAGATAGATAGATAGTGCAGAACGCTGCGGCACGGCTGTTAATGGGGCTACCACGACGGGAGCACATTCGGCCAGTGCTGAGAGAGCTGCACTGGTTGCCTGTTGTGTTCCGAGTTCGCTTCAAGGTGTTGGTATTAACCTTTAAAGCCCTTTATGGTCAGGGACCTGCCTATCTACGGGACCGCCTTTCCCCATAAATCCCCCAGAGAGCACTGCGATCAGGGACAAAAAATCTGCTGTCTGCCCCTGGCCCAAAAGAAGCCAGGCTATGCGCAACAAGATCTAGGGCCTTCTCGGTGGCAGCACCAGAACTCTGGAACACCCTCCCAGAAGCTATAAGGGCCCTGCGGGATTTGTCGGCGTTCCGCAGGGCCTGTAAGACCGAACTGTTTAGACAGGCTTTTCTGGTTGACTGAAAATGGGCTGCCACCGGACATCCTACAGAAGCTGGTGGTCATAGTCAGAACCAAATACCGCCAGACTGGATTGAGATAGCGTAATAGTTTTAAACTGATAAATGTATTATGGTTTTATATGTTTTATGGAATTGATTGTTTTTATGATACTGTAAGCCGCCCTGAGTCCGCTTGCAGAGAGGGCGGGATATAAATGCAAAGTAATAGATAGATAGATAGATAGATAGATAGATAGATAGATAGATAGATAGATAGATAGATAGATAGATAGATAGATAGATTAGATAGATAGATAGATAGATAGATAGATAGATAGATAGATAGATAGATAGATAGTTTGGACTGGAGATGGAACATGCATTACATGTGAATTCCACAAGTCATTAACAATATTGCTTAGACCACACTTGTGTGGCACAGACTGACCTATAATCTGTTGCACAGAATATTAGAATGCTGGTTGTTTCCCCACTCAGTTTCTGACTAGTGTTCCTTCACATCATGATAATTCCTGTTCTGCTGCTTTCATAGTCCCCCAACTTCTCTTTAAAAATAATTAAAACTTTTATAGTTTGAGTAGAGTTCTTGGCTTTGGTAAGTAAGCTTTGGCACCGACTCTAAATTTTGTCTTCTCTGGACATCTGAGACAAACTGATTCCTAGTGACTTTTCAAAGAAGAAAGAGCACTGTGATGCAAATTACAATTTTGGTACAAACACTTAAATACAAACACAAATTTGGATGCTGTGGAATATCTGTGAGAACATCCCTGAAGGGCAAATCACCATTGAAAACAAGTTTTCAAATACACAAACCGAATGGGCGACAACAATTCAGATTGACATTGATAGGAATTGTGTGCAATTAAGACAAAGAATGAATGTACAACTACAGTTCCAAGTAACGAATGAGAAAAAAACCCAAACCTCAGTGCAAACATTGCAGATCAGTATTTAGAACACACTTCAGGAAAACAAAAGATACAGGTGACAGAAGAAACCTGTAGTGTAGTGATTGTTGTAATTTAGAGACACATCCTTATAGGAACATAGTGGATGGGCGTTTCCAGAGGATCCCTGCTGGCTAGGAGGAGGCACTGAAGGCAGTAGGACTCAGAGAGCAGTCAGGGAAGGTAGGAGGATACTGTATTTGTTTGGCAATAAACAAGATCAAACCCTAATTTAGTACATGCAGTGCATTTTTATCCCACTCTTGGAGATACCATATATGGTTCTCTCCCCCCCTCCCCCTTTACACTCATAGCAACCTTGTGATGTAGATGAAGCTGGAAGAGAATAAATGGCCTAAGTGTCAGGGCAGAGCCCACTAGTCTAACCAATTGGAGAGTTTCATTCATTCCTACTAAGAAAAATTCATAAACCTATAGCAGGGGTGGCCAAACTTGCTTAACGTAAGAGACATAAAGGATAAACATCAGATGTCTGGGAGCTACAAGATGTGAACAAATATCACACACATTTTTATTAAAATTTTTCATACTTTCTTTGCACAGAAAGATAAAATGCATATGTATGTACTTTACAACATGACCATGCTAGAAAAGGCTTTTTTTAAAAAAAACAAGCTGGGAATAACAGTCCCCATAAAATCAGCATAGGAAAAGTTTAGGGAATTACTTTTTGACATCAGTGGGAGAAGGAAACACGTATGTACTATATAAATCATTGATGACTGTTTGCATTCTTATGCATCTCTCTTTGGCTTGACAGACACCAAGATTAGTAAATACAGCTCCTACAAGGGCAGGGATGATGGCTCACTGGTAGAGTATCTGCTTGGTAAGCAGAAGATCCCAGGTTCAGTCCCCAGCATCTCCAACTAAAAAAGGTCCAGGCAAGTAGGTGTGAAAAAACCTCAGCTTGAGACCCTGGAAAGCTGCTGCCAGTCTGAGTAGACAGTACTGAAAGGTTCACAAGTGGGGCTAGAAGCCCTTCCACTTTGCCCCTCCCCCAAGCGCCAAGAATACAGAGCATCAGTGCCCCAGACAGTTCCAATAATATGCTGTGGCTAATAGCCGCTGATGGACCTCTGCTCCATATTTTTATCCAAACCCCTCTTGAAGCTGGCTATGCTTGTAGCCACCACGTCCTGTGGCAGTGAATTCCACGCGTTAATCACCCTTTGGGTGAACACTTCGTTTTATCCGTTCTAACCCTACTGCTCAGCAATTTCATTCAATGCCCATGAGTTCTTGTATTGTGAGAAAGGGAGAAAAGTACTTCTTTCTCTACTTTCTCCATCCTATGCATCATCTTGTAAACCTCTATCATGTCACCCCGCAGTGGACGTTTCTCCAAGCTAAAGATGCCCAAGTTTTAACCTTTCTTCATAGGAAAAGTGTTTCAACCCTTTAATCATTCTAGTTGCCCTTTTCTGGACTTTTTCCAATGCTATAATATCCTTTTTGAGGTGCGGTGACCAGAAATGTACACAGTATTCCAAATGAGACCGCACCATCGATTTATATAGGGGCATTATGATACTGGCTGATTTGTTATCAATTCCCTTCCTAATAATTCCCAGCATGGTGTTGGCCTTTTTTATTGCAATCGCACACTGTCTTGACATTTTCAGTGAGTTATCTACCACGACCCCAAGATCTCTCTCTTGGTCAGTCTCTGCCAGGTCACACCCCATCAACTTGTATTTGTAGCTGGGATTTTTGGCCCCAATGTGCGTTAGTTTGCACTTGGCCACATTGAACCTCATCTGCCATGTTGACGCCCACTCACCCAACCTCAACAGATCCCTTTGGAGTGCCTCACAATCTTTTCTGGTTCTTACCACCCTGAACAATTTAGTGTCATCTGCAGACTTAGCCACTTCACTGCTTACTCTCAACTCCAAATCATTTATGAACAAGTTAAAGAGCATGTGACCCAGTACTGAGCCCTGCGGCACCCCACTGCTTACCGTCTTCCACTGCAAAGATTGCCCATTTATACTCACTCTCTGCTTCCTATTAATTAGCCAGTTTTTGATCCACAATCTCACAATCTCCTTTACCTTCCTCCCCCACAACAGACACCCTGTGAGGTGGGTGGGGGCTGGAGAGGGCTCTCACAGCAGCTTCCCCTTTCAAGGACAACTCTTGTGAGAGCTATGGCTGACCCAAGGCCATTCCAGCAGGTGCAAGTGGAGGAGTGGGGAATCAAACCCGGTTCTCCCAGATAAGAGTCCTCAAACTTAACCACTACACTACACAACTGTTAACTGTTTAAAAAGTCATTCTCATTTGAGGCAATTTTTTTTTAATAATATTCCCTGAATCTTTCCATTTCTCATTTTCTTCAACTATTGTATTTATTTTTTTATTTAGATTTATATTCCATCCTTCCCGCAAATGGCAAACTTGCTGGGTGACCTTGGGCCAGTCACTTCCTGTACCAGCACTCTTTTATGTCCTCAGAAGGTGTTAACTTTCATCCACTCTGGCAATTCTATTTTTAGCTTTCATCTATAGGATGACAGTGATATTTTTTTAAACCTGCCTTCCAAACAGCTGACCAAGTATTTGTTCAGGTTTAATGTTCCATTGCTAATAGACTACATTTCAGCTCTCCTTTCTGAATGCCTTTCCTTTGAACAGACTGGCTGGTTAATCACTGTAGGATTCTTAGTTACAAAATGGAGTAAGGTTAAGAAGCCAGAAGCAGTCAAAGCAGGTTGAATTTATACTAACTTCTGTTTTCAACATAGTTGATAGGTGAAGCACACAGATATGCATCATGAGTTTGTTGTATGGGAGAAAACTTCAAAAATCATTTGTTGCCAAGCTTTTCCCCATTATATGGTATTTATTTTAGAAAGACAACAATGTCTTTTTAAAGAGGCCTCTTACAACATTTGAGAATACTTTATGAAATGTACAAACGGTAGCTAGTCACTGAAATACGGTCCATCTTAAAAGGTTCTCCTCTATTGCCCTCCGCGGCTGAAGATGGCTTCAGAGAAGAAGGAGGAGGAGGAGAAAAAGAAGAAGGAGAAGGAGGGGAGGAGGAGGAGGAGAAGAGGAGGAGGAGGAGAGGAGGAAAAGGAGGAGGAGATTGGATTTATACTCTGCCCTTCATTTGTAGTCTTAGAATGGTTTACAATCTCCTTTCCCTCTCCTTCCCCACAACAGAAACCCTGTGAGATAAGTGAGGCCAAGAGAGCTCTGAGAGAACTATGACTCACACAAGGTCACCCAGCTGGCTTCATGTAGAGGAGTGGGGAATCAAATGTGGTTCTCCAGATTAGAGTCCATCGCTCTTAACCACTACACCAACCTGGCTTTCTTGGTTTATACATGCAGAAAAATTAGGTGGTGGTAGGCTTACCACCCTCATGCTAGGGCCTGGAGTTCTCTTGGACTTATAACTAATCTCCAGTCGGCAGAGATTAATTCCGCTGGAGGAAACGGAAGCCTACAATAGCAAAGATAGAGAGCCAGTTTGGTGTAGTGGTTAAGTGCACGGACACTTATCTGGGAGAATCGGGTTTGATTCCCCACTCCTCCATTTGCAGCTGCTGGAATGGCCTTGGCTCAGCCATAGCTCTCGCAGACGTTGTCCTTGAAACGGCAGCTGCTGTGAGAGCTCTCTCAGCCCCACCTACCTAACTGGATGTCTGTTTTGTGGAAGGAAGGTAAAGGAAATCATAAGCCACTCTGTGATTCAGAGTGAAGGGCGGGATATAAATCCAATATCTTCTTCAAACTCTAGGATATCACATGCCTGCTGAGCTCCCCCACATCCCAAACTCTGCCCCCTTAGGCACCTCTCCCCAAATCTCCAGGAGTTTCCCAGGCCAGATTTGGCATCCCGAGCTTCCTAAGCCAGTTGGCAACTGAACATGCATGTGTGAACCAAACTTTAGTGTAAAATAAGCAGGGCTTTTTTTCTGGAAAAAGAGATGCCAGAACCCTCAAGAGGGAAGTGAAGGAGAAACACATGGGTGTGCTCCTCATGAACTTTTAAACATTTTTTTGAGAATTTTGTTTCTACAAAGAGGTTCTGGAACTCTGTTCTGCTGCATTCCCCCAGGGAAAAAACCCTAAACACAAGCAAATTTAACCTGCAGTGAATTCTGCAAGAATAGAGGGTGTACACGAGTTCTGCCTACAAGCGCTGATTAGAGATCAAGAGGACTTTACCCAATGGCAATTCACAAGATATGTTTGTTATAACTTGGGAACGCTTGGCAAATGCCATGTGTTAAAACTAATTCTTAATCAGTGATTGCTTTTGAACTCTTTCTTTTCAGTCACTGAAAAAGAAATCCCTATCAATCAATATAAATCACCTTTTGATGCTGTTGAAAATACAGATGAAAAAGGGTCAAGTATTTTTGGCTCAGTTGGGTCTTGGCTACTTTGATATAACAAACACTCTCTTTCAGATTTCAATCTATGCAGTTGGAAGGAAGGAGCCAGTCCTTTTAAAAACACAATCAAGCTTATCATGCTGAAAATCTCCACGTTGGTCAAACTGTGAAGCAAACTGTCTCACACTTTGTGACATGGGAACATTTTTCAGTTCTCTTCGCATTCCAGGTTGTTGAGCTTGCTATTACATACAGGAGCTCCATAATAACATTGCACAGTTTCCTCTATATGGCTTGGCAAAGGAGTTAGACAAACCTGTGCCAAGATCGGGAAACAATACCCTCAGTGAATTTCACTGGGTACATGGGCATGAATCTGGAGATGTATAAAAATGGATTAAGCAGACTTGCTAAATAAATGAGTAAATAATGAGGACAAGCGGTTTTACGGGAAACTGTGAGTAGGGTCACTTGCTGGAAATTCAACTAACTGCCTCAAAGGCCACATATTGCTATACCCGAAACCAGGAGAATAAATAGAAGCAGTTGTGTAGACATACTGCTATGGAGGAAAGGTGGCATGGTACAGCCAAATCTTGTCAGATCTCAGAAGCTAAGCAGGGTCAGTATTTGGAAAGACCACCACCAAGGCAGAGGAAGGCAATGGAAATCTCTGCTTCTTGCTTGCCTTGAAAGTTCCTTGCTGAGGTCACTATAAGTCAATCGCAAATCAACAGCACTTTCATAGAATCATAGAGTTGGAAGGGACCTCCAGGGTCATCTAGTCCAACCCGCTGCACAATGCAGGAAACTCACAAACACCTCACTTTATACACACATGCAAAGAAACACAGCTATGATCAGCATATTCAAGAAATTGTATGGACTGTGCAAAAGGAGTTGCTAACGAATTCTGTCAGAAGTGAAATTTCGAGGCAAACTTGGATGTTCCTTTTTGAGAGAAGCAGCCAATGAATTTTGAGAGAAGACATCTTGAAGTCTGTTTCCTGTCAAATACAAAAAGGGACTTCAAATGCATAAAAGGAAATTGGAGTATAAAATGAGTTATTAAATCATTCAAAGTTTGCACAATACAAACTTTACAAAAGGAGTTGCCACTGAATTTTGTCAGAAGTGAAATTTTTAGGCAAATTTAGATGTCCCTTTTTGAGAGAAGCAGCCAATGAATTTCGAGAGAGGACATCTCAAAGTCTGTTTCTTGTCAAATTAAAAAAGGGACTTCAACTGCATAAAATGAAACTGGAATATAAAATGAGTTGTTAAATAATTCAAAGTTTCTTTAGGCCCTGACTGCCGTCACCCTGAATTCTTCTCATCTAGGTAGAATAAAGACTTTATAATATAATAATGGACCACAACCCAACCATAGGGCAAAAGGTTGCAGCATGCAAGACTGATACTGCAGTCCTAAATAACATTACATTTTTCTAAGTTGATTGGCTTCAATGAACTTAGAAGGGTTAACTCTGCTTAGGACTGGACTATCAAGAAGCCTTCTTATCTAAAGTGTGAGATCACCATGGAGTATGGAGGTGGCTTTGCTTCTCATCACGATTTGCTAGCAAGCAGGGCTCTTTTTTTTTTTTTTGAGCAGGAATGCACAGGAACGCAGTTCCGGCTGGCTTGGTGTCAGGGGGTGTGGCCTAATACGTAAATGAATTCCTGCTGGACTTTTTCTACAAAAAGCCCTATGTGAAACAAAAGTGACATCAGGGGGTGTGGCCTAATATGCAAATGAGTTCCTGCTGGGCTTTTTCTACCCCAAAAAGCCCTGCTAGCAAGTAATCAACACTGGTAGAGCTGCTAATAGTGTTCTGTGGCATTTTTAGAAGATTCACCCAACCATGACCGCTTTGGGGAGGAGAAACAGCCTATATTTCAGCCAGAATTTGTTCCCTGTTCTTCCCTGTTCTAAGCTCACATTCTTTTGTGGAAACTGTCATGTCACAAACTGAAGTGCAGTGTGAAATCTCAAATATATTTCCTTTATATCTGCTGCACACATGCCTGTCCTGAATGCTAGGAATTAAGGAGACGTGTGTAAAATATCACAGCTTTTTCTAATAATTCAGTGAAACAGGGGGAATGACTAGTCTGTCACATCTGGTTTTTAGATGCAATGCTGCTTCTGTAAGAGTTCTAGGACTGCCTTCTCATCCTGAATAAGGAAGAACTGATGAACACAACCAAATACAACACTGCACAGCTGATGAACACCAGTTTGGTGTAGTGGTTAAGTGCGTGGACTTAATCTGGGCGAACCAGGCTTGATTAGGGTTGCCAAGTTCAATTCAAGAAATATCTGGGAACTTTGGGGGTGGAGCCAGGAGCAAGGGTGTGACAAGCATAACTGAACTCCAAGGGAGTTCTGGCCATCACATTTAAAGGGACAGCACACCTTTTTAAATGCCTTCCTTCCATAGGAAATAATGAAGGATAGGGGCACCTTTTTGGGGGCTCATAGAATTGGACCCCCTGGTCCAATCGTTTTGAAACTTGGGGGGGGTATTTTGGAAAGAGGCACTAGATGCTATACTAAAAATTTGGTGCCTCTACCTCAAACAACAGCCCCCCCGGGGCCCTCGATACCTCCAGATCAATTCCCCATTATACCCTATGAGAATCTTATCTATCTATCTATTTATCTATCTATCTATCTATCTATCTATCTATCTATCTATCTATCTATCTATCTATCTATCTATCTATCATCTATCTATCTATCTATCTATCTATCTATCTATCTATCTATCTATCTATCTATCTATCTCTCTATCTATCTCTCTATCTATCTATCTATCTATCTATCTATCTATCTATCTATCTATCTATCTATCTATCTATCTATTTCCCTTCCCTCCCTGCCGTTTCTGGCAACTCTGAAGCGAGGGATTGGTCTCTCTACTCACAAGTTGCTGCCAACTTCTTCAAAGTAACACAGAAACACCATTCCAAGCGGAAGCCTTTCCAATCGAAGAATGAAAGTCACATGGGGGCTATGGGGGTGGAGCTTTCCCCCGCCGGCCAGCTGACTGGGGGTGGGAAGAAGCCTGGGAAAGCGGGAGAACCCCCACTGGGACCTGGGGATTGGCAAGCCTAGGCTTGATTCCCCACTCCTCCACTTGCAGCTGCTGGAATGGCCTTGGGTCAGCCATAGCTCTGGTAGGAGTTGTCCTTGAAAGGGAAGCTTCTGGGAGAGCTCTCTCAGCCTCACCCACCTTACAGGGTGTCTGGTGTGGGAGGGGGGGAAGGTAAAGGAGATTGTAAACTGCTCTAAGACTCTGAGATTCAGAGTGCAAGGCGGGGTATAAATCCAGTATCTTCTTATCTTCTTCTTCAGGTAGAAATGTGGAATGGTATGGTATAACCTGATCTCTTCACATCTCAAGGTAAGAGAGACAACCTGCAAACCATTCTGAAACAAACAAGACTCTTTCTTGCTGAACTGACTGGAGGCTCTGGAGCAGGCGTCCCAGAGAAGCACTGCACACAAAACCTGGAAGGAATCTTTGCTGGGCTTCTCAAGGCACTCCCGGGCAACATGGGCTTTCTGCTGTCTCTTTCCCTTCCCCCTCCCCAGTGAATGAAGGGAAGTTGTTATTCCCCCCCCCCCCCATTTGTACTTGATAGAAAGAGCAGAGGCAGCCGAAAGAGCAAAGGGAACTTAAAAAAAATATCTGTCCTTTGCTACTGACAGAGGCAGCCTGCAAGTTACCGAGGGGGGTGGGGAAGCAAGCTCCCAACGCAGGAAGCTTTGCAGCGATTTTGCCAGCCCAATCTCTCTCCCTGTCCCATTGCTCTAGGAGAGCCAGTGTTGGCTGGCTTGGCACTGCCAGACACAGAAGAGGGGCTGAGGAGCTGCTGAAGGGTAGGCGAGCCTGACGGAGCCAGCTTGCCTGGCTGGTTTTCCTACTTTGTTTTGCTGCAGGCGATTCGGATTTCTGCTTCTGAGGGGGGGGGGAAGTGTCCTGTCCCCGCTGCCCACCACTCAACCAGAGCCCAGATGGAGTTTTGCAACGGCTTCCCTTTCCTCCCCGCCTGACTCTGCGGAAAGTACCTTGCAAGCCCAGCAAGCGCAGAAGCGGGTTTCTCGTTCCAGACATGGGTTTCCCTGGGGCTGGGCTGGCAGATGGGGAGGAGGCAGGGCAGGCGGACAAAGAAGGAAACAACGGGGAGGGGTCAGATGAAGAGGGAAGCGGGCGAACAGCAAACAGGGAAGCAGCAACGAGGGAAGCGAGGGGGAGGGTGGACGAAGGGGTAAGCGATGGGGAGGAGGCGAGGCAGGCAAGCTGAGAGGAAGGGGCCAACGGAGGAAGAGGCAAACTAGCCATGGGGGGCGGAACTGGGGTGGGGAGAAAGCTGGCCTCGGAGCCCCAAAGGCATGGGGGCCCATAGGCAAGTGCCTCCTTTGCCTAATTGTTAATCCGGCCCTGCTTGCTGGGGTCATCATAAGTCAGTTGCAACTTAACAGCAGTTATGTATGAACCCTGCTTAGGGTTTCCAATTCTGGGTTGGGAAATACCTGGAGATTTTTGGAGGTGGAGCCAGGGGAGGGCAGAGTTTGGGGAAGGGAGGAAGCGTAGCGTGGTGTAATGCCATAGGCTTTCCCCCTTCAAATAGGGTTGCCAGATCCCCAGTCCGGCCAAGGGATCCCCCAGTTTTTTGGGTCCCAATCCACCACCTTGAAGCCCGCCTGTGGAGGAAAGGCAACCCCCAAACTGGAACATCATTGTGTGACATCCCTGACATGATGACATCAGAAGTGATGCCAACATGTTGCTGATGTTGTGTTGATGTGCTGGGTTTTGGACAAACTCTATGGTTTTATAGCAAAAAACCCATAGAGTTCTTGCCCAAAACCTAAAGCATCACACGTGATATCAGCAACACAATGACGTCACTTCCAAGTGACATAATTGCTTCATAGAAGACTCCAGGACCAGGATTCCCCCACTGGCAGCAAAGTAGGACCTTGCAACCTTACCTCTAACGTTGTTATTTCCTCCAAGGGGACTGATCTCTGTAGCCTGGAGACTTGTTGTAATTCCAGGAGATCCCTAGGCCCCATCTAGAGATTGGTAACCCTAATACCACTTCTAGCCTCAGAGATGAAATTTGTACATCTCACAGCCAGATTTCAAGGAAGAAAGCACATTAGATGGCAAGACAAAAGAAGCTTGCACGTTCTGTTTTGACAAATGCCACAGAGAGGCCTTATTAGAGGTCCGTTTTGTTTCACAGGTGACAATAAAACTTAAGAGAACCAGTTTGGTGCATTGGTTAAGTGCACGGACTCTTATCTGGGAGAACCGGGTTTGATTCCCCACTCCTCCACTTGCACCTGATGGAATGGCCTTGTGTCAGCCATAGCTCTGGCAGAGTTTGTCTTTGAAAGGGCAGCTGTTGTGAGAGCCCTCTGAGCCCCACCCACCTCACAGGGTGTCTGTTGTGGGGAAGGAAGATAAAGGAGATTGTGAGCTGCTCTGAGACTCTGAAATTTGGAGTGGAGGGCGGGATATAAATCCAATACATCCAAGAGTTCTGAAAGAACTCAAAGTTGAACTTGTGGTTCTTCTGACAAAAATATGTAATCTTTCACTGAAATCGGCCTCCATTCCTGAGGACTGGAAGGTAGCAAATGTCACCCCCATCTTTAAAAAGGGTTCCAGAGGAGATCCGGGAAACTACAGGCCAGTTAGTCTGACTTCAATACCGGGAAAGTTGGTAGAAACCATTATCAAGGACAGAATGAGTAGGCACATTGATGAACACGAGTTATTGAGGAAGACTCAGCATGGGTTCTGTAAGGGAACATCTTGCCTCACTAACCTGTTACATTTCTTTGAGGGGGTGAACAAACATGTGGACAAAGGAGACCCGATAGATATTGTTTACCTTGACTTCCAGAAAGCTTTTGATAAAGTTCCTCATCAAAGGCTCCTTAGTAAGCTCTAGAGTCATGGAGTAAAAGGACAGGTCCTCTTATGGATCAAAACTGGCTAATTAATAGGAAGCAGAGAGTGAGTATAAATGGGCAGTCTTCGCAGTGGAGGATGGCAAGCAATCGAGTGCCGCAAGGCTCAGTACTGGGTCCCATGCTTTTTAACTTGTTCATAAATGATTTGGAGTTGAGAGTAAGCAGTGAAGTGGCCAAGTTTGCAGATGACACTAAATTGTTCAGGGTGGTGAGAACCAGAGAGGATTGTGAGGAACTCCAAAGGGATCTGTTGAGGCTGGGTGAGTGGGCGTCAATGTGGCAGATGAGGTTCAATGTGGCCAAGTACAATGTAATGCACATTAGGTCCAAGAATCCCAGCTACAAATACAAGTTTGGAGTACTGTGTGCAGTTCTGGTCGCCGCACCTCAAAAAGGATATTATAGCATTAGAGAAGGTGCAGAGAAGGGCAACTAGAATGATTAAAGGGCTGGAGCACTTTCCCTATGAAGAAAGGTTGAAACGCTTGGGACTCTTTAGCTTGGAGAAACGTCAACTGCGGTGTGACATGATAGAGGTTTACAAGATAATGCATGGAATGGAGAAAGTAGAGAAAGAAGTACTTTTCTCCCTTTCTCACAATACAAGAACTCGTGGGCATTCGATGAAATTGCTGAGCAGACAGGTTAAAACGGATAAAAGGAAGTACTTCTTCACCCAAAGGGTGATTAACATGTGGAATTCACTGCCACAGGAGGTGGTGGCGGCCACAAGTATAGCCACCTTCAAGAGGGGTTTAGATAAAAATATGGAGCACAGGTCCATCAGTGGCTATTAGCCACAGTGTACATGTGTATATAACATTTTTTTGCCACTGTGTGACACAGAGGGTTGGACTTGATGGGCCGTTGGCCTGATCCAACATGGCTTCTCTTATGTTCTTATGTTCTTAAGTTGATGGGGTGTGAACTGGCAGAGAATGACCAAGAGAGAGATCTTGGGGTCTTGGTAGATAATTCACTGAAAATGTCAAGACAGTGTGCAATTGCAATAAAAAAAGGCCAACGCCATGCTGGGAATTATTAGGAAGGGAATTGAAAACAAATCAGCCAGTATCATAATGCCCCTGTATAAATCGATGGTGTGGTCTCATTTGGAATACTGTGTGCAATTCTGGCCACCGCACCTCAAAAAGGATATCATAGCATTGGAAAAAGTCCAGAAAAGGGCAACTAGAATGATTAAAGGTTAGGAACACTTTCCCTATGAAGAAAGGTTAAAACGCTTGGGGCTCTTTAGCTTGGAGAAACGTCAACTGCGGGGTGACATGATAGAGGTTTACAAGACTATGCATGGGATGGAGAAGGTAGAGAAAGAAGTACTTTTCTCCCTTTCTCACAATACAAGAACTCGAGTCCATTCAATGAAATTGCTGAGCAGTCGGGTTAGAACGGATAAAAGGAGGTACGGTACTTCTTCACCCAAAGGGTGATTAACATGCTGAATACACTGCCACAGGAGGTGGTGGCGGCTACAAGCATAGCCAGCTTCAAGAGGGGGTTAGATAAAAATATGGAGCAGAGGTCCATCAGTGGCTATTAGCCACAGTGCGTATATGTGTGTGTATATATATATAAATTTTTTGGCCACTGTGTGACAGAGTGTTGGACTGGATGGGCCATTGGCCTGATCCAACATGGCTTCTCTTATGTTCTTATGTTCCATATCTTCTTCTTGTTAACACAGCCAAAAGAGAAGGTATGTGAACCACTAACAGTACAGGGACAGTGCAAGACTTTGCCGCCTCCATATATGTTTGTTGATTTGGAAGTAAGAATGCTACCCCTGCAGAGAAAATGCTTGAGCTACATCGTAAAATATTATTTTAAAAAATCATAACACATGGAAATCATTAATGAACCTATGAAGCTGCCTTATACTGAATCAGACCCTCGGTCCATCAAAGTCAGTATTGTCTTCTCAGACTGGCAGCGGCTCTCCAGGGTTTCAAGCTGAGGTTTTTCACGCCTATTTGCCTGGACCCTTTTTTAGTGGAGATGCCGGGGATTGAACCGAGGACCTTCTGCTTCCCAAGCAGATGCTCTGCCACTGAGCCACCGTCCCTCCCCTAATATAAAATTATATTACCGTCCCTAATATAAAATTCACAGCTGTGAAAAATCCCAGCTGCAGCACAAACCATTTAGCAGCCTAAATTTATGATTGTGGAACACTCCTCAAGCTGAAAGTCAGCAACATGTGCCTGAATGGTGCTCAGCCATGGTTTTACCAACAGAAGTTTCAGGGTCAGAACATACCCATAAACAGCAAAGCTTATCAACAGAGTAATTCCCTTGGACAGTAGCCTGTAACATCAAGAGACACCCAAGTCCAGTCCCTCTGCTTACTGAAGCTTGACTCCCATCTTCAGGCACAGAAAAAGCAACTTCCAGGGCTGAGTGACTGGAAAACCTGCTCATTGTATTTCATTGATCATTTGATGTTCTGTACTGTAGGATTACATTTTTTTCCTTCTTGGTGTACTCTGTAATCCACCTTGAGTGCCAATGAGAAAGATGGGCTGTAAAGAAGTTAGATAAATTTTAGGAAATGATTATACAAAACAGAAATAGCAGCAGCTTGTGGGGAAGAATACTCCCCAGCAGGACTGGATCTACGCATTTTTTGAGGGGGGCGGGAATTTAAAAATGATGCCCCCTTATGGGCCCATAGAATAGAATGGACTCCATACCCAGGGCAACCTCCCCCCTCTGCTCCCCCCTAGATCCAGCCCTGCTCCCCAGATGCTACTGGAAGGGTTGCCAGGTTCCCCCAGCCACTGGTGAGGGATGGGAGAGGGGTGAGATGGTAGAGTCAGGTTGGGAAAATCCTGGAGATTTGGGGGTGGAACCTGGGGAGCACAGGGACCTAGGGCTACAATGCCCTAGAATCCACCCTCCAAAGCATCCATTTTCTCAAGGGGAACTGATCTCTGTAGTCTGGAGATTAGCTGTAATTCAGAGGCTGGAGCCTGTTGTGGGAAGGGCGGTTTATAAATAAAAAACAGACAGACAGACAGACAGACAGACAGACAGACAGACAGACAGACAGACAGACAGACAGACAGACAGACAGACAGACAGACAGATAGATAGATAGATAGATAGATAGATAGATAGATAGATAGATAGATAGATGATAGTGTAGGAAGCTGATGAGAGATATCTAAATATGGTAGACACAAAAAGGAGACACTGAAATAGACAAATGCTTAGTGACCCGAATGTCAGAACTGGGAAGAACTTCAGACGATTCCAATACTTGTTGCAAAGTAAGGATTTTTATTGAAGAACTGCAGTGCTGGAGCAACGAGATAACAGTAATGCCAAGTCCTGGCAGTTGGTTACATTTTATGCCATCAGCAAAGTACAATAAAGCTATCATTCACACGGGTTACAGACAAGTGTCTCCTTCTCAGGCTTCGTTATCAGGAGAGAGGATGCTTCCCTGTGGTGAAGGCCAAACGGCCTGTCTTCAAAGGGCACCTGTGGATGTTGAACAGAGACTATCTGTCGCCCGCCCTGGAGCCCTAAATATTTAGAATAGCTATGAGGTGCAGGGTTAATTGCTCAGGCTATGGACTCTGTGTTAGTGTTAGGTTACAGCATGGAGTCAGTTTGGTCAAGCAGACAGAGAGAGAGTTACAAGTTCTGACACCGAAATCCTGATCCATCAGGCTTCACACACAGACTCGCTGACAGGCAGTTATGGTGGGCAGAAATGTGAAACAGGAAATAAGATGGACAGCCTCCCATCGTGGCCCTTTTTCGTCTGCAAAAGCGCACTGGGTGGAAGTCTCATCTCATCAGGCCCATAGCCTTCCCATCACCTCAGTGTGGGAAACAGTGGTGAAAGATGTTAAGATACAACTTTGTGTTTTATTTGTTTGTGAACTTCCAAGAAGAAGGGATTAAAATTCCTGATATGGTGGTCAAGAAAAGGAACACTAGAACAGAAAGTTCTAGGGAGCAGCAGTGCTGGTACGAAGTAGAACAGACAGATTTGAGTCCAGTAGCCTAATAGAGACCATAAGATTATTGGAGTATAAATTTTTGAGAGTTAAAACTGTCTTCATCAGATGGAATGAGGAATGGAGATTCCTTATAGAAGGTGGAAAGGGTGTTGCAGAGAAGGAACTCAGGATGCAGAGGTATGATGCATATTGCAATCCGCTTGATTAGGGCAGAAAAGAAACATTTGAGGCAGAAAATTAGCACATGTAATGAGATAATCCTATATCCCTATTCAGCCCAAGGGGGGGCAGGGTCCATTGTTTTGAATTTGTGAATGAATTCAAGTTCAGTGATCTTTTGTTGTACTCTTCCCTTGAAGCTTCTCTGTTTGAGAACGGTTAGCAAAGGAATGATTTGGAAGATTAAAATGTTTTCCCACTGGTTGTTGAGTGTTGTTTTTAATGTCAGATTTATGTCCATTTATTATTTTGCACTAGAACTGACCTGTCTGTCTGAGGTAGCGAGTGGAAGGGAATTCCTGACATTTGATGCCATATATAATGCTGAAAGATGAACAAGCAATTGAACCTGATATGGTTGGTGTTGTTCCGTCCAGGGATCAGGGGGGTCAGCCTTTAGCCCGGAAGTGTGGCACTTCACTGCCGTTCCCAGGCATTAAAATTGTGATGAAGGGATGAGGGAGGGAGGAAGGAGGCGAAGGTGGCACCATGCAGCGCTGTGCAGGGGAGGGTGTGGGGGGAGGCGAGGCTGCCTGAGGTTCTATGTGCCCTAGGGCTGGCCCTGCATGGGACTTCTTTAGAGATGTATACCCTGTTGCTTTCCCTGATGGAGTTCAGGTGGGACCTGGGGATCCCCTGGAATTACAACTCATCTCCAAACTACAAAGATCAGTTCCCCTGGAGAAAATGGATGCTTTGGAGGGTGGATTCTATGGCATTATGCACTGCTAAGGTCACTGTCTTCCCCAGACTCCTCCCCCAAATCTGCAGGAGTTTCCCAGCCTGGAAATGGGACCCCTCTTCTCCCATCCCCTGCTCGTGGTCAGCTGGTGAGACCCAGCGACTCTTTCTAAGTGGCTTACAACATTGTTCTCCCAGCTGCCATTTTATCATAACAACAACTCTGTGAGGTAGGTTAAGCTGACAGGCCCAAGGTCACCCAGAGGCTTCCCTGGTAGAGTTGGGGTCTGAACTTGGGTCTGTCAGTTCCTCATGCCACACTTTAACCACTGCACCATTAAGAGTTAACACATCTCCAGCGGTTTTGCTCACTGACTTTCTTAAAGCCAGAGGAGATATGAGCCACTCTCTTTCATAGTGTCTAGTCCGTTTACATACAAGTATGTTTACTTTGAGGCATGTCCCTTCTTCCCAAACCCCGTATATTACAGTTTCAGCGGAGAGGGCGGGATAGAAGTTTAAAGTAATAATAATAATAATAATAATAGTCTCACATTTTATTATGTCTCTTAAATCAGCAAACATCCCTTTTGATCTCTGAGCGGACAACAACCAAAGCTGGAAAGACAGTAAATTCTCATACTTAGCAAAAGCACTTTGTAAATAAAGAATAATAAAAACGTTCTTCCTCTCTGCTCACCCCACCCCATAGTCTGTAATGCCTTTATAGGATTTGGAAGAAATGGAAAACAATCCATTTCTCCCCCTTTCTTTCTGGCATACAAAATGAATGTCAAGGAACAGGCATGCATGTAAAGCATCAGGAAAAATAACTGAGGGCCAGAGAAGCATGAGGCCAAAGTGCCCAGAGGTTGCAGAATGCATTAGCAGGCATCTGAGTAAATAGATCTTCTAGAATTATGAATAGATTGAAAATTGACAAGGCTGGGGGACAAGTGGCAGACTGAATTAAAGCCCATTTCTTTGGGGATAAGCTCATATAAATATGCCTCTTTGAGTTTATCAACAGGAAACAAGGTTACCACAAAGGAGGGGGATGCATTCTTGTTGTTGATGATATGCACAATCCATTGGAAAGCAAGCCCTGCTCACATTAGAAGGATCTGAACATTCAGTTTAAGAAATCACTCTAGTAGTAGTTACATATCAAATTTGAAAAATGAAATGAATAAGCAAATAAAACAAAAGGAATTACAATTAACTAAGAACAAACAAAATGGGTATTTCCGTTTTTACAAATTGCTGAAATAAAGAGATCATAAGCTTAAAAGGAAACTAAAAATACAGCATCTTTCTATACAGCATTCTGCGTGGTAAGATATTTTGTTCCAATAAGTAGTTTATCGCTGGGTACCATACAACAATAAAAAAGGTTTCATACCTTTCGGTCAAAGGGATTTGGGTCTGAACAGAAATCTTACCCATAATGAAATATTCCCAAAGTTTCTATTGCCATGCTAGGATAGATGGTGGGTTTTGGTCCATCCAGTATGCCGCCAGTGTGGTACGTGTGGCTGGAGAAAATGGCCACCTTGGAAGGTGGACTCTATGGCATTATGCCCCACTGAAGTTCCTCCCCTTCCAAATCCTGCTCTCTTCAGGGTCCAAGTTATCTCCAGGTATTCAAAACCCAGAGCCAGCGACCCTACTAGGATCTAAGTACAGCCATCAGCACTGGAACTTGCCTTGGTCTGGGCAATGGTAGTACAAGTCTAGGAGGTGATGATATCTAAGTCACACCTGCCATCCATGGTTACCAACCTCTAGTTGGGGCCTGGAGAGCTTCTGGAAGTACAAATGATCTCCAGACAACCAGTTCCCCTGGAGAAAATGGTGCTTTGGAGGGTGGACTCTTTGGCATTATGCTGAGGTGACCAGCATCAAGACTTTTTCAATGGCTTTTTCAATTTGGAGGCCCTCCCCTCACTTCAGGGTTATTAGAAAGTGTGTGTGTGGGGGGGGGGAAATGCCTGCTGGGCACTCCATTATATCCAATGGAGACCAGTTCCCATAGGGTATAATGGAGATTTGATCACAGGCACCAAATGTTCAGCATAAAATCTGGTGCCTCTCCTCAACCCTCCCCCCCCAAAGTTTCAAAAAGATTGGACAAGGGGGTCCAATTCTATGAGCCCCAGAAGAAGGTGACCCTATCCTCCATTATTTCCAATGGAAGGAAGGCATTTAAAAGGCACACAACCCCTTAAAATGTGATACCCAGAATTCCCTTTGGAGTTCAATTATACTTGTCACAACCTTGCTCCTGGATCCACCCCCAAAGTCTCCAGATATTTCTTGAGTTGGACCTGGCAACCCTACAGATGTCTGCCTTAATCTCGTTTAGGTGCTAGGCCAAACGTTTCTTTTTTCCCCCCTGGCTTTTCACTAAGGAGTTTCATCTTTTAATGTTGTCTTTATTGTCTGTTTCTACTCTAAGTACTAGTTTTTGAAGATCATTTGTGACTGCTGGATTTTTTGGTGCTGTTTTCATGCTATGGTTGCCAGGTCTCCCCTGGGCACCAGTGGGAGGTATGTGTGTGAGGTGGGGGGTTGGCTTGGTGTTTATGATTGTGTATTTCTGATTGCTGGGTTTTTCATGGTTTGTTAATTTCAATAATTTTGTTTTGTTTTATTATTGCATCATATTTTCCTTTGTGAACTATCTTGAGCAAGCTGTCTGGAGAGGTGGCATTTTCTAAATAAATGAAAGGAGCAAGTAATGGGAGAAGAAAGAGCTGAGAGCAGCAAAGGAACAGAGGAAGAAAACTAAAGCAGGGGTCCCCAACCTTTTTGAACCTGTAGGCACACAACCACAAAATGGATATTGCAGGAGGAGGAGCCAGCCACAAAATGGCTGCCACAGTTTGGCTGCTAACAGAGTGGCACTTTGAGTTGACTCAGAGACGCTTCTGAAGTTGACCCCAAAAAACCGGCCACACAGCAACATCTGCCGGCCGCCCCCATCCTGCACTTACCCCCTTCTGAGAGACGCTCCAACCACCTCAAAAAGGGACCATTTTCCAAGGGACTGCCTCAAACAGGAACCACTTTTCGCCGGGGCGGCTCTAAGGCGGTGGCCAGCCATCTGGATGCTCAGAGAGTGCCTTACAAGCGCCCAGGGAGCCATGAACCGGACACGTGAGCGTTCCACACGCTCCCCGGCCGCCCAAGGTCCGCCCCTTCTTCCAGCGCCATTCGGAAGCTCCAGGGTGCTCTTCTTTTGGCTGGCTTTCTTTGGGGCGGCTGCAAGCTGCCCCAAAACGGCCGTCTGCTATCAGCCTTTATCGTCAGTGATAGCCTGAAGAGCTTTCTTTTGTGGTGGCAGCTGCTGGCGGCAATGTTTTTAAAAATCTGCACAACCAGTCAAACCTTCCAAAAAGTTATAGCTTTTTTATTATTCAGTATTCCAATAGCATTTAAATACTATGTAAGAATAGGGTTGCCAAGTCCAATTAAAGAAAAATCTGGGGACTTTGGGGGCGGAGCCATGAGACTTTGGGGGTGGAGCCAAGAACAAGGATGTGACAAGCATAATTGAACTCCAAGGGAGTTCTGGCCATCACATTTAAAGGGACAGCACACCTTTTAAAATGCCTTTCTTCCATAGGAAATAATGAAGGATAGGGGCACCATCTTTTGGGGTTCATAGAATTGGACCCTCTGGTCCAATCATTTTGAAACTTGGGGGGTATTTTGGGGAGAGGCACTAGATGCTATACTAAAAATTTGGTGCCTCTACCTCAAAAAATAGACCCTCCCCCAGAGCCCCCAATACCCACGGATGAATTCCTTATTATTCCCTAT
Source organism: Heteronotia binoei (assembly GCF_032191835.1). NCBI lineage: Eukaryota > Metazoa > Chordata > Lepidosauria > Squamata > Gekkonidae > Heteronotia > Heteronotia binoei. The sequence goes on from NC_083225.1 coordinate 171,629,750, forward strand.
GGGAATCGTTCTCCATAGGGAATAATAGAGTGCCCAGTAGACATTTCCCTCCACCCCCACGCTTTCTAAAGGGGGGGAGGGCCTCCAAACCAGGGAATCCCCTGCCCCCTCCCTCTCTCTCACACACAAATACTTACCAGATCTTCTTCCGGAGAACTCTTGCTGTGAAAACGAAAGCAAAAGAAAGGGAGGGGCCGTTCTCCCAAGCCCTTCCTGCTTCCTGCCCAGCCTTAAAGGGGCATACATTTTACAAACTGCTCAGGAGCTCTATAATAACATGAAGCCTACAGGTATGTTCTCCCCCCCCCCTACCCCCCGCTTCCCGATTTTTGAAGAGCGGGAGATGAGGCTGCAACCCAGGGGTTTCCCGCCAGAGCGGGAGGTTTGGGAAGCCTATGTAAGAATGACTTAGAAACTGTTAAATGATTAAGATAATACCTAGGTTTTTAGGATGGTTTAAACTTTGCATAAAATTTGTCTAACTAAAAGATGTAATCTTTTTTTATTAGTAATAGAATATTGCAATTCAGAACACTTATTCTTCTAAAGACATAATTAATCTCAAAATACAGGAACAATGTTTTGCTATCTGCTCTCACATTTAGGGTTGCCAGTGTTGGAAAATACTAGAGATTTTGGGCGTGGAGCTGAGAGATGGAGGAGCTTGAGGAGGGGGAGGGGCCTCTGTTGGATACAATGCCATAGAGTCCACCCTTCAAAGCAGCCATTTTTTCCAGGGGAACTGATCTTTGCCAGCTGGAGATCAGCTGTAAAAGAAGGAGATCTCTAAGCCCCACCTGGAGGCTGGCAACCCTAGTGACTCTGTGTAACTTTTGTAAATCTGCCAGCACACTGAAAACAAAGGGCTTCTACTGCATGGAGAGCCAGTTTGGTGTAGTGGTTAACTGTGCAGACTCTTATCTGTGAGAACCGGGTTTGATTCCTCACTCCTCCACTTGCACCTGCTAGCATGGCCTTGGGTCAGCCATAGCTCTGGCAGAGGTTGTCCTTGAAAGGGCAGCTGCTGTGAGAGCCCTCTCAGCTCCACCCACCTCACAGGGTGTCTGTTGTGGGGGAGGAAGGTAAAGGAGATTGTGAGCCACTCTGAGACTCTTCGGAGTGGAGGGCGGGATATAAATCCAATATCTTCTTCTTCATGTAGCCCAGTTGCACTCTGCTAAGGGATAATGGACTAACTTACCAGTCACTCCCAACAATATTTGTATGCATGTATAGTTCTTTGCTTAAATTTATTAGCTGTAGAAAAAGATAAAAATGTGTGTTCGTTGTGTGTTTAAATAATCCACTTTTACTAGTAAAGCTTTAATTTCACTTTTCAATGGGCTTTCCTCCCTATAACATTTTCCCCACTAAGAACTAGGGTTGCCAAGTCCAATTCAAGAAATATAAGGGGACTCTGGGGGTGGAGCCAGGAGACTTTGGGGGTGGAGCCAAGATCAAGGCTGTGACAAGCATAATTGAACTCCAAAGTGAGTTCTGGCCATCACATTTAAAGGGACGGCACACCTTTTCAATGCCTTTCTTCCATAGGAAATAATGAAGGATAGGGGCACCTTCTTTTGGGGCTCATAGAATTGGACCCCCTGGTCCAATCTTTTTGAAACTTTGGAGGTATTTTGGGGAGAGGCACTAGATGTTATACTGAAAATTTGGTGCCTCTTCCCCAAACAACAGCCCCCCCAGAGCCCCAGATACCCGCAGATCAATTCTCCATGATTTTCTATGGGAATAAATCTCCATAGGGAATAACAGAGTTCCCAGCAGACATTTCCCTCCCTTCCCCCCGCTTTCTGACGACCCTGAAGCGGGGGGAGGGTCTCCAAACCGGGGGATCCCCTGCCCTCACCTGGGGATTGGCAACCCTACTAAGAACTGATCTCTGTTACCAGTTCAGTTGGTCAGAACAGATTTCTTGATGAGAAAAAAAAACCCCATTTCTTGAGCAAATGATTTTCCGAAGAGCTGCTTGGACCTATCTTGGCTATCTGAATGGCTGCTTTTAGCTGGATTAGGAATATTTAATGACAAAAACACACTGCTGAAATCTGAAGAATAAGATCCTCTGCTTTAAGTGCTGATTACATTTCGTTTCCAGTTTGCTGATGCCTTCTGTGGTTTCATATCAGGAAGTCAAGGTTGGGGTCGTTGCAAATACTGTCATCTGAAGCATATAAAAGTAGAATCACAGACTTTCCTTCCTCTTATTCTGTGACATTACATTTGGTACATCACAGGCTGAACCATTTGCTTTATAACAGCGATGGAGTAGGAAAACAAAATAAACTTATATAGCTGTACCAAATGCAATGCACTGAAAGGCAAAGACCTTTCACTTCCTATCACTTAGTTCTGAAGATTTAAGAGAACTAAAGTTTTTGGAAGCGGTGGCAGTGATTTCCACTGGTTCTCCGCTTCTGCTGCAACCCATGTAGCCCTCTGAATTTATGTTCATGGGAATGGGGAAGGGGGAGGGAAGTGGATTGGAAGGTAGCAAATATAATGCCAGTTTTACAAAATGGGATCTGGACGTTACAGGCCACTTCCAGGTGAATTGGTGGAAACTGCTAATGAAGAGAGAATTAAGCATGCAGAAACTCTATGGAGAGAAAATCGGCATGGTCTCTGCAAATGGAAATCCCTTAACAGTCCACTGGAGGTGTTTTGTAAGAAGTTTAAGACAGCATATAACCTGCGTGTGTATGTGGTGGTGACCCTAGGGTTTTCCAGGGAAGAGACTGAAAGAAGATTATTTGCCATTACCTTCCTCTTTGCAATGACCCTGAAATTCCTTGTTTGGCTCCCATTCAAATAAATAGTAACCAGGGCTGATGCAGCTTAGCTCCTGAGATCCGATGAGATCAGTCTAGTGTGGGCCATCCAAATCAGGGCATCATATACCTGGGCTTCCCAAAAGCTTTTGGACTCCTAAATTTAGCAGTGTTTGAAGATGGGTTCTGTCAAGGATTACAAAACAGTAAAATAAAAGACGGGTGGCTGTTTTGGTTTGAAGCAAGAGAGCAAAGTTTGAGTCCTTTAAGACCAAAAGCTTATACCCAAAATTAAACTTGTTTGGTTTTAAAGATGCTGCTGGACTCAAACTTTGGTTAAATAACAGGAAGCCGATTTGGTGGGGCAGAAAAGCAAACAGTGGGGTTCCACAAGGCAGGGCTGTCTTAACGCATGGGCCTGATGGGCACTTGCCTGTGGGCCCCACAAGCATAGGGGCCCCATACTAGTCTGTGTATGATGCAGTACTAATAACAAGGTATTGATAGTTTGTGAATATATGACTAGATAAGCTTTTTATTTGTGCAAGTTGAGAAAATGTTGAATGAGTCTTGTAGACCTATATAAAGATCCTGGCATGGGACTAAATACTAAACATTTATAATGTATATTTCCAGGTGAATAACCCTGGAAATATAAACATAGCATGTTCATCATGTTGATTAGTTGCTGCTGCACAGCATGTTTTCAATGTTTCACCGATTTTGTTGAAAGTGCCAATAAAATAAATATATATTTAATTTTATCGACCATTTACATTTTTATTCCTGTGAGTAGTTGTCGTAGGGGCCCAGTACACTGCTTTGCCCGGGGCCCATAATGCTGTCAAGACAGCCCTGCCACAAGGTTTGGAGGTGGGGGACAGCTGCCATTTGATTAGTTCATAAATGATATGGATTCAGGCACAAGCAATGAACTGGCTGAGTTTGTGGGTGACACCATTTATGATGGTAAGAACCGGAATGGATTGTGAGGAGCTCCAGGGCTTTTTTTGAGCAGGAATGCAGTTCTGACTGGATCGGTGTCAGGGGTGTGGCCTAATATGCAAATGAGTTCCTGCTGGGCTTTTTCTTCAAAAAGCCTTGTGTGAAACAATGGCAACATCAGGGGGTGTGTCCTAATATGCAAATGAGTTCCTGCTGGGGGGTTTCTACAAAAAAGCCCTGAGGAGCTCCTAAAGGATCTGGGGGAGTAGAAGGCAATGAAGCAGATTACTTTAACGGTAAGAGTCAAGCTAGATGTATTAGAGATTTTTTTTTTAAACCCAATATCTGTCGATGTGGTTTGATGGTTTCTGACCAGTAAAGCATTGTATGCTGTTGATGGATAGCTTGATAAAAAATATTGGCTCAGCTGTGACTATGGCAAGTTCTATTAAGAAAGAAATTGAGTACAAAATTGGCCTGTATTGCAGGTACATTTGGAATATTATGTACAATTCTGGTCACTGTATCTCAAAAAGAATATTGTAGCAGTGGAAAGGGTATAGAAAAGGGCAATTGGCAGATCCAGGGGCTCTACGGTTGCCAATCCCCAGTTGGGTAATCCAGAGTATCATGGATAAGGACTTGTTGCTATTGTACTTGAGAGTCAGCTGTGTCTGTGAGTGTTCATGCCATGTCTTAATGAGTGAATAGTGGGAAGCTAGACAAAGTGATAGTGAAATGAGGAACTTCAAGTACTGCCTCATCGTACTGAGATTTTCATGCTTGCTGCACTTTTGGAGGATGACATTTTGGAGGACTGACATCCACCTACAGAAGGAACTGTGTGGCCTCTACCCTGGAAGAGTTATACATTTATTTGTTTGATGAATTTGTGAATGGGGGCTTTTTGACCTTTTGGGGTTCCATTTTGTATGTAGATATTCTGTATGAGATTGTATTTGTATGAGATTGCTTTTGTAAGATTCTTTATATATTCTCTAGTGAAGTGGTAAAAACGTTATGTTTGTTAAAATCTTCATTGGAGGCTGGTTTATCACAGAAACTTTTTGATATTTGTAAAAAGTCCACAGGCTTAAAGGCATGACAACAAAACTCCTTCCCAGTTTAGGGAGAGGATTTGCCTTTGTTCCTGGCATTTAGCATTGCAAAGAATACTGCATAAAAGTTCTGAATAACACCTCTGAAACTATTTGTGTAATTTGTGCTGCTTTCTGATGCTGATAGTGATCTGAAAGGTGGTAGTATGGCCTTTCCCAGCAAGTCATAGTAGTGGGTTGGTTTTGAGGTTAGGGTTGCCAGGTCTGACTCAAGAAATATCTGGGGACTTTGTGAGTGGAGCCAGGAGACTTTGGGGGTGAAGTCAGGAGCAAGGGTGTAGCAAGCACGATTGAACACTCAAAGGGAGCTCTGGCCATCACATTTAAAATAACTACATGCCTTTTAAATGCCCTCCCTCCATTTGGAATAATGAAAGGGGCACCTTCTTTTGGGTTCATAGAATTGGACTCCCTGGTCCAATCTTTTTTAAATGTGGTGGGTATTTTGAGGAGAGGCAGAAAATTTGGTGCCTCTGCATCAGAAACCCCACCCCCCGAGCCCCGGATACACATTGAACAATTATCCATTATTCCATATGAGAATCGGTCTCCATAGGGTATAATGGAGTGCCTAGCAGACATTTCCGCCCCCCCTCCCCGCTTTCTGATTACTCTGAAGTGGGGGGAGGGCCTCCAAACCAGGGGATCCCCTGCCCCCAACTGGGGATTTACAACCCTATTTGAGGTAGCTGGTGGCAATATGTAGAAATGGCAAACCAAAGTCCTGGGATAACTATTGCTCTTAACTGCATTTCTTTATATATGTCAGTAAAATACCTTTTATGCAGCAGCAGCAGCAGCAGCATCGTAACCTTCTTTAGAGTAAAAGGCATGAGGCAAAGAAAAAACCTATTAGGTTTTAAAATGAATTCCCCATGCTGAATTTGTTTTATCTGGAGACGAGCTGCTCCATGCGGGTGAAGGGAAAGCACTGTTAAGTGAATTATACTTGAATGATAAGTGAATGTCTTAAATTTTGCTTAGAATTTATTTCATTAATATGATCTTTACTGCACTCTCCCAAATTTCCCAAACTTTAATCATCCAAAGCAGTTCACAGCCAGTTAAAACAGGATAGGATTAATAGGTAAGCTGTCATCAGTAGAGGGAAGAAAATAAATCTATGTGTACCAGCCACATTAATAGAGTATGACAGCCTCTCCTAGCCTCTTTGTGATGGGTGTGTGTGTGTGTGTGTATGTATATATATATATATATATATATATATATATATATATATATATATATATATATATACACACAACTATATATTTACAATCCTCTTACATATATTAAGCTTAAGGTATAGAGCAGAGTAGTTGTTTTTTTTGAGCTGGAACGCACAGGAACACAGTTCCAGCTGGCTTGGTGGCAGGGGGTGTGGCCTAATATACAAATTAGTTCCTGCTGGGCTTTTTCTACAAAAAAGTCCTGTGTGAAACATTGGTGATGTCAGGGAGTGTGACCTAATATGCAATGAGTCCCTGCTGGGCTATTTCTACAGAAAAAGTCCTGGTATCGAGCCTTTGCCTGTAGTTACCCAAATGAATAGACATATAAGAAGGATTTTCCAGGATGGGCCTAGCAACTGATGGGAGGGTTGTGAGTGGGAATATGGGGGGCATGTCATGGGCTGTGGCACCACATCACTTCTGGCACAAAAAAATGAAAGTGGCATAGGTAACTGTAGGAATCACCAGAAATTCCTAGAGCTACTCTGTGTCACTTCTGGGTTTGTTTTTTTTTTAATTCCTGAAGTGATGTAGCGCTGCAGACAATGCTATGAGGCTTAAATTTTTTTTTCTCCAGCCTCAACTTGGAATGGCAGTGGTCCATGGGAACAGGGAATCCCTTACCCCCTCCAGGGAAATGTAACTCCTGTATGAAGGGTTGGACCACATCGCTGTGGCAACTGTTTGGGGGTTAAGCCAGCAGCTCTTTCTCCAATGCCATTCTAACTTCTGACCTGTCCAGTTTTCCATGTGGACACTTGCTCTGTCACTGCTAAGTAGGTAGAGCTAATTTCCACTTTCAAAATGGTGTAGGGCAGCTCCCCAAGCATAGCTCACTAGGGAAAGGGATAGGGAGTGGAAAGAGGGAGTTCAGGTTGATAGGGTTGCCCATGGCTTTTTTGGTAGCAGGAACTCCTTTGCGTATTAGGCCACACACCCCTGATGTAGCCAATCCTCCAAGAACTTACAGGACTCTTGGTACAGGGCCTACTGTAAGCTCCAGGAGGATTGGCTGCATCAAAGGGGTGTGGCCTAATAGTCAGTCAGTCAGTCACATTTTATTTGTATCTCGCCCTCCCCAACCAAGCGGCTCAGGGTGGCTAACAGCAAAACTCAGTGTATACATTATTCAGTAAATAGCATTTAACTATAATTAATTAAAATCCATTAAAATTCTAAAAACATTCTAAAAACATTAATACATTTAGTGCTATTATGCTGTCAAATTTATTTGGCAGTTTAGTAGTTTCAGCTGGTGAAGGCCGCTTGGAACAAGATGGTTTTGCAGACCCTGCGGAACTGTTCAAAGTCCCGCAGGGCCCGCATTTCCTCTGGGAGCTGATTCCACAGCTGTGGGGCCATAGCTGAGAAAGCCCGAGTATGGGTGCTCTGGAGTCTTACTTCCTTTGGCCCGGGGATAGTCAGCAGGTTCTTCCCTGCTGACCTCAGTGCTCTCTGGGGTTCATACGGGGAGAGGCGGTCCCTAAGTGTAAAGTACTGGGGTCGGCGCAGTAAGAGACCAGAGTCGGAGAGTGATTTCAGCAAGCTTTACTTCAGGAACACCAACACAAACTGAGCTCTATTCAAACCTCCTGCTCCTTTATACAATTCTTGCCCCCTTCTGATTGGACCTTAACTATGTACATGGATTGGCTATTTACAGAGGCCTAAGGGCCTATCAGGGTACAGTATGAGCCTAGATGTTGATTGGCTACTTATGTTTCAATCCTTCCCCTGATTGGGCATACTTAGGCCTTCTCTGGAACCCTGGTGTGGAGTACAAGCTTGGCTTGTTCAGCTTCCCTCCAAAAGTAACAGTTCCCTCCAAAAGTAACAGTTCTCCATTTGAACCTAGGACACAACACCCCTCCCCCATAGTTCCAGCTATCAGGTGACATAGTCCTGGAGATATGCCGGAGGGCGGCGGTCTCGTGTCGAGCGTCGGAGCTCCGAGGGGACTGGGCATTCCGACTCGGTTGGTGGTTCCGCGGCTGCAGAGCTGGAGACATCTGGGATGGCGGCCCCGGGAGACCTGAGTTCAGCTGCGCGGTCGGGGGTCTCCTCCTGCTGGGCCGAAGCGGGCTCCACGGAACCCTGTTCTGTGTCAGGCTCACGGGGACTTACATTGTCCGGATCTGGAGCCTCTGACCTTGGCTCCCCGGCAGGCAGGCGACCACGGAGTTGGTCGATGTGTCGCCTCAGGAGATGTCCACCCTCCAAGGTCACTGCATAGGAGACCGGTCCGGTGACGTGGTCCACCTTTCCAGGGAGCCAGGCGGGGCCAGTGGTGGCATAGTTCCGTGCCCACACTGTCTCACCTGGGTAGAACCCTCTGGGGGCTTTAAGGTGTTCCGGCGCCGGTCGCCTGTCTGGGGCTCGGTCAGGGTGCAGCTTGTCCAGCAGGGTGGTGATGCGGCGGCCCATGAGGAGTTCGGCTGGACTGCGACCTGTGGAGGCGGTGGGTGTGGTCCGGTAGGCCATTAGGAAACACGCCAAGTCTTTTGGCCAGTCTGAGGGGCCCAGACGGTTCAAGGCCTCCTTTGCCGTGCGCACCATCCGCTCTGCCTGGCCATTGGTGGCTGGATGAAACGGGGCAGAGCGAATGTGCCTGATGAGGTTCCTGGCTAAGAAGTCCTGGAACACTGCGGACGTGAATGCTGTGCCGTTGTTGGTGACGATGGTCTCCGGCAACCCGTGGGTTGCAAAGATGGCCCTCAGAGCCGTGATGGTCACCTGCGATGATGGCGAGGGCACCTGGACCACCTCCAACCACTTGGAGTATGAATCCACTAGTATGAGTAGAGTCCGCCCATGGAAGGGGCCAGCAAAGTCCATATGCAGTCTTGACCAGGGGGTTTTGGTGGATTCCCATGGTTGCACTGGGCCATGTGGGGGGTCAGGCCTTGACACCTGGCATGTCGGGCACCTTTTAACCCAAGCCTCAATTTCTGCATCGAGGCCAGGCCACCAGACATAGCTCCGTGCGAGAGCCTTCATGCGGACTATGCCCGGGTGTGCCTCGTGCAGGGCTCTAAGCACTTGGTCTTGCAAGGGTTTGGGGATGACGACTCTGTTGCCCCATAGTAGGCAGCCTTTGTGGGTGGATAGTTCGTCTTTCCGGGCTGCAAACGGAGTAAATTCCGGCCCAGTCGAGCCCTTGGGCCACCCCCTCCCCACCCAGTCCAAGACACGGGAGAGGACTGGATCACGAGCGGAGCGGGCAGCAACGTCGCGGGCGAGCAATGGGCTGTCTGGAAGCATGTCCATCAGTAGGATCTGATGAGCCGGGGCTGGATCGGGATCCACGTCAGGCAAGGGCAAGCGGCTCAGGGCGTCAGCATGGCCCATTGCCTTGCCCGGGCGATGCACTAGGGTGTAAGTGTAGCCGGCTAGAAAAATGGACCAACGGAGGACCCGTGGGGACAACACCTGAGGGGTCTGCCGGTCTGATGCAAAGAGGCCCAAGAGGGGTTTGTGGTCCGTATAGAGGGTAAAGGGCCGGCCGTAGATGTAATCATGAAATTTTTTGACACCGGCCACAACTGCCAACCCTTCTTTGTCGATTTGGGCGTAGTTCCGCTCCGCCGATGAGAGGGTCCGCGAGTAGTACGCGATAGGGACTTCGGTCCCATCAGGGAGTCGGTGGCCCAGAACTGCCCCCACGCCATAAGGGGATGCGTCGCATGCCAGGACCAAGGGCAGGGTCTCGTCGAAATGGGCAAGGACGGAGTTGGACATCAGGAGGCCCTTGATATCCTGGAAGGCTTTAGCGTGCTGGCGGCCCCACGCCCAGGGTCGGTTCTTGTCTAGAAGCCGGTGCAGGGGTTCGGCCACCGCTGCCTTGTGGGGGAGAAAAGCATGATAAAAGTTTAGGAGGCCGAGGAAGGCCTGGAGTTCTTGCTTGTTGGTGGGCGCTGGAGCATCTCTGATGGCACGCAGCTTGGCGTCGGAGGGATGGACCCCCTGGGCATCGATGGAGAACCCCAGGAATTCCACCCGATCCACGCCCAGGAGGCACTTCTCCCGTTTGACCTTGAGGCCGGCTGTTTCAAAACGTTGTAGGACTCCTCTAAGGCGGGCGGCGAATTCTTCAGGCGAGGCTGCCGCGATCAGCACATCATCGAAGAATGGAGTGACTCCGGGAAGTCCTTTTAAAAGAGAGTCCATGAGTTCCTGGAACAACCCCGGAGCCACACTCACGCCAAATTGCAACCGCTTTACTCTAAAGGCCCCCCGGTGGGTCACAATTGTTTGGGTGTTGGCCGTGGCCTCATCCACCGGCAGCTGTTGGTAAGCTTCGGCCAAGTCCAACTTGCCAAAAATTTTTGCGCCGGCTAGGGTGGCTAGAACGTGGCTGACGATGGGCACAGGGTATGCGTGGGCCTGAAGAGCCTTGTTGAGGGTGCACTTATAGTCTGCACAAATCCGCACTTCCCCACTGGGCTTGACTGGAGTCACGATGGGAGTTTCCCAGGTTGCGTGGGTGACAGGCTCTAGTATTCCCTGTGCAATCAGTTTATCCAGTTCCTCCTCAATTTTAGGCTTGAGCGCGAATGGAACTCGCCACGCTTTAAGCCTAATAGGCCGCACTGTGGGGTCGAGGTGTAGTGTAACCGGGGGACCCGTGTAGCAGCCCAAGGTGCCATCGAAAATGGCCGGGAACTCTTCACAAACCTTGTTAAAGTCCACTCCGACAGTCTTATTGACCCCCCTGATCTCTATTCCCAGGGGCTTGAACCAGTCGAGACCCAAAAGGTTTGTAAGGTGGTTCTTGACCACTAGCACTTGTAGCTGGCCCTTGAACCCCTTGTATTGGACTGGGACCGGGCCCACTCCCAAGATAGGCACCTTATTCTTCTGGAAGTCCACTAAGGTAAACCCCGGGTCCCTGAGACGAGGCCTCAGCCTGGTGGGGATTTTAAAAAATGTCTCTGCCGCTATAATAGATGATGCTGACCCAGAGTCCACCTCCATTTGGCAGGGCACCCCCCCGATCCCGACATTGACCCGGATTTTGGAGGGCCTGACTGGCGAGGGTAGGTACTGTACCGGGTATGGGTGGGCGTGGAGAGCGTCGGTCTCGAAGTCTGGCTGGCCCTCGGAGTGCGCAGATCTTTGCGGGACGCGTGCTCGGGATGTGGATCTGCAGGCACAGGCGATGTGGCCTTCCTTGTTGCAGAGTCGACAGGTGGCATTCCGGAATCGGCAGGTCTTTCGCTCGTGCTGGCCCCCGCAGCTTGCACATGCAGGTGGTGTCTTGTGTCTCATGCCCTGTGGGGCATGGGTGGTCTTCCTTCCTGCTGAACGATAGCTGGTTTGTAGAGCTTTGTCCTCGTCTGAGTCCTCTGTAGATGGTTCAGGGTTGATCTGGTGTGCCGCAGCCTGTCTTGTCAGCCGTGGCTCTGCTGATCTGCCCTTCTCCCAGCTGGTGGCCACATCGATTGCCTTTGTTAGGTCGCACTCGGAGAGGGACAGGAGTTTCTGTACTAGTTTTTCGTCCCTCAAGCCCCATACAAACTGGTCAAGAAGGGCTTCATTGAGGTCTGCGAAACTGCATTGGCTTGCCACCCGGCGCAGGCTTGTCAAGAACGCCATCGTGGTTTCGCCTGCCTTCTGTGTCCTTTGTCGGAAGTCCCAGTGCCGGGTGAGCTTGGTTGGCTGGGGCTGGAAATACTTCTCCAGAGCGCTGATGATGTCGTCCACCGGCGTCTCTGAGAGCTTCCTGGGTTGGAGAAGAGCCCTGGCTAAGTCCACGGTCTCCGTGCCACACGTACTGATAAGCAGAGCTCTCTGCATGGTAGTCTCTGTAATCTTCCGGAAGGTCAGGTATGACTGGAAGCCTTCGACCCATGAGTCCCACAGCTCGGGGCGATCGATGCTAAAGGGCTGCAGGAGGTTAGCTGAAGCCTCCATTCTTGGCAGCGTGTCTGGGCGGCTTGAGAGATGGGGTGTGCGCAGAGCGGAGGTGCGGACCCAGATGGCTTGGATTTAGCCACCTTTCCGTGTTCCTGGTTCTGTTGCTGGTTCTTACTGGCATCCCATCCTCGTCGCCAGTGTAAAGTACTGGGGTCGGCGCAGTAAGAGACCAGAGTCGGAGAGTGATTTCAGCAAGCTTTACTTCAGGAACACCAACACAAACTGAGCTCTATTCAAACCTCCTGCTCCTTTATACAATTCTTGCCCCCTTCTGATTGGACCTTAACTATGTACATGGATTGGCTATTTACAGAGGCCTAAGGGCCTATCAGGGTACAGTATGAGCCTAGATGTTGATTGGCTACTTATGTTTCAATCCTTCCCCTGATTGGGCATACTTAGGCCTTCTCTGGAACCCTGGTGTGGAGTACAAGCTTGGCTTGTTCAGCTTCCATCCAAAAGTAACAGTTCCCTCCAAAAGTAACAGTTCTCCATTTGAACCTAGGACACAACACTAAGGTAGGCAGGTCCTTGGCCATATAGGGTTTTAAAGGTAATAACCAGCACTTTGTAGCGAATCCGGTATATAACTGGCAGCCAGTGCAGTTCACGCAGCCCCGGCTGTATGTGCTCCCGCTTTGGAAGCCCCAGCAACAGTCGGGCAGCCGCGTTCTGCACTAGCTGCAGCTTCCGGGTTCGGCACAAAGGCAGCCCCATGTAGAAGGCATTACAGTAATCCAGTCTCGAGGTGACGGTTGCGTGGATCACTGTTGCCAGGTCCCGACGCTCCAGGAAGGGGGCCAACTGCCTTGCCCGCCTCAGATGAAAAAAGGCTGACTTGGCCGCGGCTGCTATCTGGGCCTCCATTGATAATGAAGGCTCCTGTAGAACTCCCAGGCTTCTGACCCGGTGCTTCTGACCCGTCAAAGACCGGGAGAAGTATTTCCCCTCCTAGAGCGCCCCGGCCTAAGCAAAGGACCTCTGTCTTCACCGGATTCAGTTTCAGCCCGCTCAGCCTTAACCAAGTTGCCACGGTCTGCAGTGCCAGGTCCAAGTTCTCTGGGGCGCAGCCAGGCCGGCCGTCCATTAGCAGATAGAGCTGGGTGTCATCTGCATACTGGTGACACCCATGCCCGTACCTCCTGGCAATCTGGGCAAGGGGGCGCATATAGATATTAAATAGCATCCGCGAGAGAACTGCTCCCTGAGGCACCCCACAATGTAGTGTGCGCCTCTGGGAGAGCTCACCCCCGATTGCCACCCTTTGTCCCTGATCCTCAAGGAAGGAGGAAAGCCATTGTAAGGCCAACCCCCCGACCCCAACATCGGCGAGGCGGCGGGTCAATAGCCGATGGTCGACCGTGTCGAACACGGCCGACAGGTCCAACAACATCAGCACCACCGCACCGCCCCGATCCAGATGCCGCTGGAGGTCATCCACCAAGGCAACCAGCACAGTCTCCGTCCCATGACCCGGGCGAAAGCCAGACTGGCAAGGGTCTAGGATGGAAGCGTCATCCAGAAAACTCTGTAACTGCAACGCCACTGCCCTCTCTATAATTTTACCTAAAAACGGTAAATTCGAGACCGGCCGGTAATTTGCCAATTCGGCCGGGTCTGCTGTATTTTTTTTTTTAAATAAGCAAAGGAGTTCCTGCTACAAAAAAAGCCCTGGGGTTGCCAATTCCCAATGGAGGGGGCAGGGAAAATAGGTAAAAACCTCCGCGAAGATCAGCCTCCTATCTCATACAAAATGTCAATTTTACTTATAAATAGGCATCATGTCAAAAATTCACAGTAAATGCAAGCAAAGGAACATATGTAACCCACCCATAGTCATTTAAAATGGAAGTCCATGTCCACAATATTCCAATAACACGGTGAAGGTTCTGATTCCAACGATGTGATTCTCCACGAAGACCGATGCTCCTATGTTCTATTGCACAGCTAGGCATAAAGTGATACGCGATGCAGCTGCTGCTTCAGATAGCTTTACTCCTGTATGGTCTATTTAGACCATACAGGCGTAAAGCTATCTGAAGCAGCAGTATTTAATTGGTGAAAAAAAGTCTTTGGAAAAGCTTGTAGAAGCAAACAATGAAACGTGGGGAAAAGTACTACTGCGTCGAGTATCACTTTATGCCTAGCTGTGCAATAGAACATAGGAGCATCAGTCTCCGTGGAGAATCACATTGGAATCAGAACCTTCACCGGGTTGTTGGAATATTGTGGACTTTATAAGGGTTCCATCACTTGGTGTTAAAAACAGGATGCTAAAAGACATCCAAACCAATTGTAAAGGTAGCTGAATATTGTGGATAGGAAGAACCCCACCCAAAGATATGAGGCTTGGTTGCACCCTAGCAGCTGAAAAGTCATCATGGGTCTTTACTGCCTGCCTCCTTAGAAAATTCCAAGCATTTCCATTGTTAACAGCAGTTTGGATTTGTAGATAAGAATGTCTTTTTTAAGTCAAAGAGAGAAGGAATTTAAACAGCCAGCCACAAGGATGTGGTACAGTAAGGTCATGGAAGGTAATTTCATGCCAAATGATTTTTGAATGATGGGCCAAGGTGAAGAGGCATTTGCACCTAGATGTTGCCTAAACAGAAAAGGGAGTTCTTTTCCAGTGAAAGATAACACATGCACAGCGAGGCTATCAACTGAGCTAGGAAAGGAAGTCTAGCATAACACTAAGAGCGACAGACGTGAAAGAAGGTTCTCATTTCACAGCTCCACAAAAAGGGTTTCTTTCTGACAATCCAAAATTAAAGTTTTTTTGGCCCAGCTTTGGAAAAAAAACATTATGACTGACCTAACTTGGTCAAATTGAAGAATGCAATAGGGAATAAACTTTTCTATAGCTCCGGTTCACTGTCTGGAGTATCGCCTAGCACAAGGGTGGCCGAACTGTGGCTTGGGAGCCACATGTAGCTCTTTCACACATATTGGCTGATAACAGATGGGCATTTTGGGGTGGATTGGAAGCGTCCCAAATTGGGCTGGCTCAAAAAAAAACCCGTCCTGAACCTTCCACATGCTCCCGTGCAGGCAGCCCCATCCCACTTGCAAGGCAGCTTGGCACAACCAGACAGGGGGCGCCTCAGAAGCCAGACCATTCTTTTTGACACCTCTGAGTCAAGCACTCATGCACTTTAAGCAGGTTTTTTTTGGGGGGGGTTAGCTAGAAGCAGTTTGGGGTGGCTTGGTGGGCTCACACTGCCAAGGGGCCTCACTTGTGCGCTTCTGCCTTCAGACGCTGAGGAGGCGACTTGGTGTGCAGCTCAAAAATTTCCTACCACTTCAACTGTGGTAACTTTCTGAGCCGCTCTAAGGACGCTGAAGGATGGGGTGAGTACAGGATGGGGAGGGGTGGCAGATGTTTGTGTTTGGAAGGATTTTTCTGTTCAATTTCTGAGGTTTCTCTGAGTAGGCCCAAAGTACCGGTCTGTTATCACCCATTGTGTGGCTCTCAAAGCCCCCACCACCCTATCAGCTGACTTGGAGAAGGCATTTCTCTCTTTAAATCACTTCTCCAAGACAAGCCAGCCAGCAGCTTAGAGAATGTATTAAAAGTTGAAGTTGCTTTCTTTCCACCTCTCCCTCCCCCCATCCATTTGTCTTCCTTCCTTCCAACATCTGACATCCATCTCTTGCGGCTCTCAAACATCTGACATTTATTCTATGTGACTCTTACGTTAAGCAAATTTGGCCACCCCGGCCTAGAAATTATGTTTCCTTTCCTGTGGACTATATGAGTAATGTTTAGCTATGTAATCTGTCTTCCTGTGGACTGGGAGACACTTTGAACTACCATCGTCCTAGAAGATTAACTTCTTTTATTAACTACAGTCAGCCATCAAAAGCAGAAAACAACCGACAGCTGGAGACCGGGCACATTTCCTGTTAAAAATAAATGGCTGGTGTTGTGGTTTGTGGTGGTCTGTTGCACTAGCAACATAAAGGCCTGGCAAATGCTGCTTATTGGCAGAACTGACTCCAATTTTCTCGTGAGAGCTTGAAACACTGATTTACTGCTTGAAAAAGATCTAGTCCAAAGGCAGGAGTCGTTGATAGTGGATCCTTAAATCAAAGAAACAACTCTGTAAGATGCCTTTCCATAAGGTAGTTGGTTATGAACATTGCCATGGGGATAAAAAATGACCTCAAAACTGTAAATAAGGTTTGGTAGTGATAAGCAGCACAGACAAGAGTCAGTGGGGGTTACACAATAGTGTATAGACCCAATTTGGCTCTTGATAAGTAATCTGGAAAAAAGGAACCAGTAGAACAGTAATACCTTTCAGAGATGGCACTGAGTGGGGAAGAATTCTGAAAAAAAACTAATTGGAGATAAATACCAAATAGAAGTTGAAAATATAAGTAATAATACACTAAATACAAATAGTTTTATGAAGTGGTGACTTGGAATAGAATTAAGTTTGTAGGGGAAAGAACAAACCATATCAGCTTATTTAACACATATTTTTATCCCACCCTTCTTGACAGGAACACAGAATAGCATGCATAGCTCTCATTTCTCCCATTTTATCTGCATAACAACCCTGTAAGCTAGTTAGGCTGAAAGGGAATGACTAGCCCATAGTCTTCCAGTGAGTTGATTGGGGATTTGAACCCAGTTCTTCCAGATTCTAGTCAGGCTCTCTAACAAGTACACCACACTGGCTGTCTAATGAGAAACAACAGCTGTGTTACTAAAGCAGGTCTGGTTGCATGTGAAGAAGAGTTAGAAAAGGACAGTGGAACAGGCTTATGTGCACACTCAAACACCCCTAATTCTTATTGTGTCAATGGAACTTGTGGCCTCAGTAAACTTCGGGAAACAAAGGTGAAACTAGACTAGCTGTTTAATGAAGGGCTGCTGCTGAAAATATCAGCCTGACATCAAGTTCTTAAAAATATTTAGGCACACTTCCTCATACTGTGAGACCATCATTTATTGCTTTCCCCTTCTACACTCTACATCACGCATTAGTCATGGCAGGGAAAACACATGGGTAACTTTGCTTAAACCACAGCCTTTTCTGCAATGAGAACTACTTCTGAATAACAAAATATGTCCTGAACAACTCCTCTTCCCACTGCACACTAACAAATCTTGTTCATGGGCTAGGGAAAACGCCAGAAATGATATTATCAGCTAAGCAGCACAGAGGAAAATCCCTATTAAATGTATTTTTTTTTAAAGCCTAGAACATATTTTTTAAAAATGTTTTCCTGGATCAGGCTAGAAGATGCCGTGAGCTTCTCTGCTGCAGCCAGCAAACTTGCAGTCATTCGAGCGCTGCCTGTTGGAAACCTATGGCCTCAGTGTTGTAAATATGTCATGGAAATGTATGAAATCAGACATGACCTTAAAAAAAAAAACAGTCATAGGATCAAACTAGATGTGATGGCAGCCAGTCCATCATTTTAGAGGAAATGTTGCCACCAGCATCATTTTAAAGGAAACTGTAGCCATTTTAAAATTGCTGCCATTTAAAAAATCCTCCACTTTGCACCTTTTGTGGCTGTTTTGGCATTTTAAAAGGTAGGTGGGGATGGGGGTTGTGAAACAAGATCACCTGTTGCCACTGTGCCACAGGCCTGATCTGGATCTGCCCCTCAAGGCAATTTTAAAACAGCTAAATTTTCCTCTAAAAATGGTGTTGATGGCCATATGTTGGCTCTGTGGCTGCTGTCACTTATAGTTTGGCCCTTACACATATGTAACACAAGTGCACTACATTTGTTTTATTACAAAGAAAGAATTTTAAGGTATGCTGCTTTGAATTGAGACTTGTTGCCATGAAAGGTGTTGATTTAAAAATAAAAGGCAATTGCAGTAAAAACAGGAAATGGGTCCTCTTTGGTTGATGGGAGTTTGCCATTTATTCAGCAGCTTTTACTCAGATGAAGAGTTCTAAAGAATGCAAAAAATACGTACGGCCCTACACCAGTGGACATTGGTCCAATAAATGTGGTTAACATTCCTTATTTTGTTTTTTTTTCTTATTCTCTGAGACTACAGCATGGCAAGAAGAGTTTATATCCACCATAAAAGTTAGCAGTGTGTTCAAGGCACCATTTTAAAAATTATTTATGGTGATGAAGTTTCCTTAACACCTAGTCAGAACGTTAGTATATGTATTGTCAGGGCTGAGTCTCCAGGTTCTTGATGATGGAAGGGGATGTTCCCTGATACCGTCACTCCTGGGATTGTATGGTGGGATTCCTCCTGGGGCTTTCGGTGTGCACAGCATGTTCTCTATTAAGCCATTCTCCCTCCTCTATGCCTGTTGATTTACAGAGTACAATAAGACTTCCAATCAGTTTAAGGTCTGAAGATAAAGGCAAGGAAGGAGAAGCAAAGATAAGGAGGGAGAAAGGATATGGATGAATCCATTTCCTTTGTACATTCTTAGTTTCAATAGGGAACAGAACACTGTGGGGTTGTTGTGTCAGATGTCATGGAAAAGTGGAGGAAGGAAGGAAGGAAGGAAGGAAGGAAGGGAGGGAGGAAGGAAGGAAGGAAGGAAGGAAGGAAGGAAGGAAGGAAGGAAGGAAGGAAGGGGGGGAGTGGCTTTGACCCATTTCCAGGTTGGAAGCCATTGCCAAGCTCTTACTCAGCCTGTTTGAAAAATAAATATTTTTATCCCCTATAACATCAAAATTAAAAGTTTAAAAGATGGCTCCAAAGGGGGGAAAGAAAGGCAAAAACAAAGAAGAAAAATGCAGCGTTTAACAGACTCTTTTCCAGCTCCAGACATACCATCCACCTCCTCCACAATGCTGGAGGGGGGTGAGTCAATGGCTGAAGAGACTCCTCTCACTGCAATTTTTTTAATGCAGGCACTAACCAAACAGAGGCAAGAGCTGAGAAATTATATAATAAAATGCTACAACCTGTGACGCAATGCCTGGATGAATTAGAAGAGCTTCATAAGCTAACATGCCAAAAAGCAGCAACAGCTTTTTAGAAAGCAACGGAGCTCGAGACAAAAATATCTGAGATTACTTCAGATACTTGGCATGGGAACTGTTACGTATATGGACTCAAGGGAAGACTTTGGATGTTCCCGCCGGGCTCATTGGAGCCATGCGGACTGAGCTTGGGGACTTGGGAACAGAGGGCTGCAGGATTCAAATCCCTGCAGCTCAGGACCAATCACAAGCCCCCACCGGGTTGTATGACCCAGTAATGTGCTTGTGCAAGAAACCAGAGATGTATATGACTGGAGTCTTGTAATGTGAACTTTTACTATGTCACTCCTATTAAAGAGCTTGTAATCACTTACTCTGAGACTCTGCTATGCATAGAACCTACTATATTATAGTGGCGACAAGGATGGGATCTGGATGAGCGAGGTCCAGGGCACCCCAACACCACCAAGCGCATCGAGCTCCAGGGCTGATGGGTCGGTAGTTACCCGGATCATCTTTTTTTCTCTTCTTGAAGATGGAGACAACATTCGCCCACCTCCAATCTTCCGGCACCTCTCCTGTTCTCCAATAATAGCCAGAGGCTCAGAAATTGCATCCGCAAACTCTTTTAGAATCCTTGGATGCAATTCATCTGGTCCTGAGGACTTAGTTCATTTAAAGAAACTAGATGTTTATGTACTACCCCTATGCTGATCCTAGGTTAGAACTTCATACCCTTATATGTTCTGTTTTTGCCATGTTGAGCAAATACTTTTGCCAGAAGAGAAGACTGAGGAAAAGTAGGAATTGAGCAGTTCCGCCCTCTCTTCATTACCTGTTACAATTTCACTTTCTTGCCCTCGCAATGGGCCTACCATGTCCTTGCTCTTTTTTTTTACTCTGAACATAAGAAAAAAACCCTTTTTTGTTGTTTTTAACATCTTTGGCCAGCCTAAGCTCATATTGAGCTTTAGCTTTCCTAACTTTTTCTCTACAAGCACTGGTGATTTGTTTATATTCTTCCTTGGTTATAAGGCCTTCCTGCCAATTCCTAAAGGAGTCTTTTTTATTTCTCTAGAGAGCTGTTTATGGAGCCACTTTGGCTTCTTTAGGCATTTTCCATTTTTTCTTCTCATAGGAAACATCTGTGATTGAGCTTTCAGTATTTCGCTTTTAAGAAACTCCCACCCCTCCTGTACCCCCTTCTTCCTAAGTAAAGAAAATGCAAAAAAAAAAAAAAAAGGAAGGAAGGAAGGAAGGAAAGTAGCATCTGAGAGGAAGTTACAGGCATAAGGAGTAGGTAGGGAGAAAGGCTGAAGTGATTTGATGGAGCAGGAACATTGGATAACTGAGGATGTTGGCACTGGAGAAGTGAAGGTCATGAGATCATCTGCTAGTAGTTAAAAAAAAACCTACTAGAATACACAGAAGAGTTCCCCCTCCCCCCTATTTTAGCAGGTATTAAATAGAGCCTGTAGAACAGGGATGGGGATCTGTATGTGGCCCCCGAGGTCACTTGGTGTGGCCATCGGGGATTGCTGGACCGAACCGAGCCATGTGGCAGCCTCTCTGGGGCCTGGCTGGACAGCGAGGATCATGGGGCCCAGCCGCGGTGTGCAGCAGCCTCTGAAGGGGGACCCCTGAATAATTAATGAATACCCCTATAATAATGAATAAAAGCATGCTTATGCCTTCAAAAAGAGGATGTCTGATGCAACCCTTCATTAGAAACACAGACAGCCCCAAGTGGGTGTGAATTCAAGGTTTTATATTAGATAAAGAGACAGTGACCTCATTGAGGCCTTCGGATGTGTATTAGATAACAAAGGGGCCTCAGAGAAGCTTCTTGCTGGAGCTGATAACGCATGGAGACAGAAAGAGTGGAAAAATACTAGAAGTTACAGGAGGGTGGAGAATGTTGAATCAAATAAGTCTGGGGGGCATTCCTGCTTGTTTTGGATGTGGATAAAATTGGCTGAATGTGGAATAATTTTATCTTAGTCATTTTGGGGGCCCATGGCCGGCTAAGTTCCGCTGTTGGTGCCAAAAATAAAATACCTCGTTTCATACCAGTAATGTGTGCGGACCACATTATTTCTCTCCTTCACCTCCCCAGGTCCAGGCAGGGATCACAGGTCCCATATGTACTGTGCAGCAGCCTAGAGAGCCAGTTTGGTGTAGTGGTTAAGTGTCCAGACTCTTACCTGGGAGAACCAGGTTTAATTCCCCACTTCTTCACTTGCACCTGCTGGAATGGCCTTGGGTCAGCCATAGCTCTGGCAGAGGTTGTCCTTGAAAGGGCAGCCTCTGTGAGAGTCCTCTTAGCCCCACCCACCTCACAGGGTGTCTGGGGGAGGAAGATAAAGGAGATTGTGAGTGGAGGGCAGAATATAGGGGAGGGATGGTGGCTCAGTGGTAGAGCATCTGCTTGGGAAGCAGAAGGTCCCAGGTTCAATCCCTGGCATCTCCAAAAAAGGGTCCAGGCAAATAGGTGTGAAAAACCTCAGCTTGAGACCCTGGAGAGCCGCTGCCAGTCTGAGAAGACAATACTGACTTTGATGGACCAAGGGTCTGATTCAGCATAAGGCAGCTTCATATGTTCATATAAATCCAATGTCGTCGTCGTCTTCTTCCCTGGGGCCTGGCTGGCCGGCCAGAATTGCTGCAGGGCCTGAAAGAGTTACTGTCACAGTTCAGTTTGCACTTGATTATCCCAGATGGTGTGGCCTAATATTAGGGGATGTGGTCTAATATGCTACTGAGTTCCTGCTGGGCTTTTTCTGCAAAATAGCTCTGGACCTAGGCATTTGCCTAGGGTGGCGGGTCAGGTGTGTGTGTGTGTGGGTGGGTGTGTGCCAGATTAGGCTTTCCCCACATGACTTTGAATAGAAAAACAATTATTTGCATTAATTTTGCTGTCCTGAATCATTCTCTTTTTTTTAAGCTGATAATTTTTTACGGCCCGCGAATGATGTTATAAATATCCGTATGGCCCTTGGCAGAAAAAAGGTTCCCCATCCCTGCTGTAGAAAGATCTCTTCCAAAACCTGAATGCAAAAGCTTGGGGAACCCTAAATATATATATATATATATATATATATATATATATAAAGAAAAAAATGCACTGGGGGTTTAATTTCTCCCACTTGTCATTGTATAATTGACTGAAGACATTGTTACATTGTTACATTTTTGCCTTTTGTCCTTATTTGCATTTATAATTATGTGAATGTTGATATTTATGAATTGTCATATTTTATCCTAATTTTTCTTTACATTTGCTTTTTGATGTGCTTATTGCATTTATACCTCCAGAACATGCCTACCTCTTTTTTTTCCTGCTGATTTATGATAAGGCAGTTTCATGTGCTCTTGTTAAGATGCAGTTTTATTTCACTGAGGGTAATAATGTGGCCCATAAGTGCCTCAAATGGCAAGCCTCATTTTGGGCAGGAGCTCCCAGGAGTGGAGCTCCGGAAACTTCTGAATTTTATTGTGCTTTCTTTTTTTCTTTCTCTCTCCCCCCAAAGATTTGGTTTTGGACTCCATTGTTCAAACCCACTGTGAGAATTTTGCTGAACTGTAAGATTTGACAAACTTTCTAATATTTTTCCAAACAAAAAGGCGGGGTGGGGGGAGAATAACCAAAACATATAAAGCAGACAGATGAAAATTTTCATTGTGCCACTGTGGCCACCTAGGAGAAAGTAATTTTAAAAAGTATGATTGGAGTAGGGTTGCCATGTCCAATTCAAGAAATATCTAGGGACTTTGGGGGTGGAGCCAGAAGACGTTGGGCGTGCAGCCAGGAGAAAGGTTGATTGAACTCAAAGGGCATTCTGCCCATCACATATAAAGGGACTGCATACCTTTTAAATGCCTTCCCTTCATTGGAAATAATGAAGGATAGGAGCACCTTCTTTGGGGGCTCATAGAATTGGACCCTCTGGTCCAATCTTTTTGAAACTTGGAGGCTGTTTTGAAGAGAGGCATCAGATGCTATGCTGTAAATTTGGTGACACTGTCTAGAAAAACAGCCCTCCCTAGAGCCCCAGATACCTGCAGATCAATTCACCATTATACCAGTCTCCATACAGAATAATGGACTGCCCAGCAGACATTTTCCTCCCCCCCCACACTTTCTGATGACCCTGAAGCAGGGTGAGGGTCTCCAAACCGGGGGATCCCCTGCCCCCACCTGGGGATTGGCAACCCTAGATGGGAGTAAGGTTTTATTATGACAATTCTAATTCAAGAAGCATTTTAAGGTAGATGCTGAGCTGATATAATTTAGTCCACCTTCTGGTGATGTCAGGGGTGTGTGGCATATGCCAATGAGTTATGCAAGTGAGTTGTGCAAATGAGCTCTGGCACCTCTTTTTCTTCAAAACGACCCCTCATTCTCTCTCCCATGGGAGGGAATGCATTTTCCATTGACCCAGTCACTCAAGGTGTTGGGCTAAGATCCTCCCAGTGGTCCCCCCCCTTTGTAAATAAAAACAACATATGGGACTGTAACAGACTGATGCTTTCCTTTGAACCCAGAGGGCTTTGAAGAAATGCATCAACCTCTTCTGTGCCACAGTCAAACCTAAGCTCATTCTTTTCATGAGTTACTGGGAGCTGTTTTTGCAGCATTCTCAGTTGCACACTCAAAGCCTAGAAATGGATGCACATGGGGTTCCTTGCAGATATTTGTCTATAAGCTTGGCTGTCCACGGTCAGGGGCAATAGGTGTGATCTCTCTCCCTTTTCTCCATGTAGAATTTTGTTTGCTTTGAATTACTGGACAGGGTTCCATTTTTTTTTCTGTGCAGGACTGTCCTTTCCAAAATTACCTTTGTACTGTTTCTCTGTGTCCTGTTTCTCTATGAAGTACTCATCTTATCCAGGGCTTTTTTGGTAGAAAAAGCCCAGTTGGAACTCATTTTTATGCCCCATTGTCCAGCAACAAAACAAATTTCAGGAGCCAGTCTAGACACTGCCACATAGATGATTTGATTCTCTGAAGCTGAACCACGTCAGCTTATTAGCAAGTACTCATCCAGGTTATTTCTAATGAAGTGACTGATAAAAAAGACTGGAATGTTCCCCCTTCCTGACAGGTCATTGATGCAAATATGATTCATTACACCTGGGCCTCTGTACCAACACATCTCTGCCTTTCTTAGGAAACCAAACTTCCCACAATTCTCATTGTTAGGCCTATCAGGCAGGCATAACTTTCTACAGACTTTAGCCAAAAGACTTTGACTGGCACCGCAGTGGGGGACACTGGACTAAGTCAATGTTAACAGTGTAATATTATGAGGCAAGGAGTTTGGTTGGAGTTGTCAAAGAAGGAATGTTCATCTACTGAACATTTGCTGCAAACTTGGAGGCACTTCTACTTTCCAACACCATAGTCATCCTCTTTCTTTCAAGGTCACATCTCACTTTAAAGATTCAGAAAGTGAATCATCATTTTATCATCCAGGCTGAGTGCAAATGATGTGGAAAACTGGGGGCTTTTGCAGAACCTTGTCATTTTTTTTTTTTAAAGGTGATCTCTATCAGAAAAACGAGCTTGTTTCACAGGAAAAGTTACCCAAACTGGGTCTGTATGCCCATTCCCAGTAGGCTTAGCTTCCATTTGCACCAAGGGCACTTTGTGGTGCTGTAGCAGGACTAAAAGCTGGGTGTTAGTTACATTTACACTCCCTTCAACTTGTCTTTGCTGGAGCTTTGCAAAGAAGCGCAGGAATGGCTGTCAGATGGAAGATAGAAGCATTTGTTGGAAAAAAGGAACAAATGATTCAGCATGGTGAAAGTGAGACTGCTACAAGACAATGTTGTAATCTCTCTTAAGGTGTAATAATTAGGTACTGTTGTGTTATTATTAAATGATCATAAAATGAGACTTGAATCTTGAATAGAAACATGGATATTCAAGCAAAGCTCTTATGCATGCTGAGAAAAGTAAGCAAATAGTTTTCATAATTTTGTAATTCTGCCCTTGTTTCTGTTGCTACTTTGTTGGCTGTATCATACTTCCATTCTGTGTTGGTTGAGTCATATTAAATGGTACTGAAATTATACCTTGGCTGGATAATTATGAATTAATGATGCAAAGGACAAGCTTTTAACCCTTCTAACATTTTCATGGCTTTGAATACTTTACCACCTGAAGGAAAAAAAAAATAAAGGAAGGATTTGGATGGGGGTTGCATTTAGTTATAAAGAAATCATGATAATACAAGACTGGCTCTCAATGTTCTAAGGAACCCTGGGGTTACTCTGTAGATTAGCAGAGGCTCCTCAGGGAGAAGTTCAGTAATTGGTGGAAAACTTCCTTAAAATACTGCTTGCTCAGTGCTGCCAACCTTCCCAGGTTCAGTGGAATATAGTATGTCAGGACTAGGCAGTCTTTTAGGTATTCTGCAATGCAACATCTACCTGTGAAGTCATTTGTGTGCCAGTGAATAGAGTAGGGGAGGAAGATGAAGGTTGTATGTGGCTGGACATACAGGCTGGAACCACCTTGAGCCCAAGGGATGCCTTAGGGGTTTGCAGTGGGTCCAGGTGGTAATAATGGGATTAGCCATGCCTGTTGTCCTGTCCAATGCCTCCAGACCCAGTAGTGGTGGTGCCAACCATCAGGGCTTAGTTGCTTGTGTGGAGAACTTGCCATTTACACAAAGAAAGTGGTCTGTGATGGTTTAGAGTATTCAGTTGTGGGGCAGTTGCAGTGATGCCGTTGTATCTGGTTAAAACTCAGTGTTAATGGTATTTGCCCTAGTAGTCAAATATTTTGTGGGAGATGTGCAACTGACCTGGATGACCTAGCCTAGCCTGATCTCAACAGGTCTTGAAAGCTAAGCCAGTCGGCACTAGTTAGTATTGGATGGGAGACCCCCAAGGAAAACCAGGGTCACAACAGAGCCAGGCAATGGCAAACCGCCTCTCCAGGGTTGGCATAAGTGACTTGATAGCTCTTTCCACCACCAAATGTGCAACTCAAGTTGGTGAGAAAAGTGTTTCCTGAATGGAGAGTGTGAAAATCCCTGTTTTAGAGAAAGAAACACTGCGTTCTTCTTAAAATTCAATGTTAATAGGAAGGTTCTGAACTCTCACAAAAAGAGCAAGCATGGCTTCTCACCTGTAAAAGCAGGTACCTTCATTCAGAATGTGTGCTTATAATAGTCTTCTCAGGCAACAAGCAGCAGGGTTGTGGGTGGGGATATGGGGGGCACAGCATGAGCTGCAGCACCATAGATAACTCTAGGAATCACTGTAAACTCTATGATAAAACCATATGACTACTCTATGTCACTTCTGGGTTTTTTAACTGGCAGTGACATAGCAGGTTTTTGGTTTTTTGTCTCCTACCACTGCTAAAAGTGGCAGAAGGCAACAGGAGCAGTAGCTGAGAACTCCCAGTCCCATCAGGGGAATGAAACCCTAGCTTATAGGCATTGAATTAAAATACATGGATATAAATATTTTCGGATTTATATCCTGCCCTATACTCTGAATCTCAGAGTCTCAGAGCGGTCACAATCTCCTCTACCTTCTCCCCCCACAACAAACACCCTGTGAGGTAGGTGGGGCTGAGAGTTCTTTTATAGCAGCTGCCCTTTCAAGGACAGCTTCTATGAAAGCTATGGCTGACTCAAGGCCATCTCAGCAGGTGCAAGTGGAGGAGTGCAGAATCAAACCCAGTTCTCCCAGATAAGAGTCCACGCACTTAACCACTACACCAAACTGATTTTTTTAAAAAAAAATATTTTCTGGTTTCAATAATACTTCAGCATGACCAAGAAGTTAGGCCAGTGCCTCAAGCAGATGTGGCTGAGTTTTTTGGACTTATTTTTGGACAAAATAAGTGGACTGCAATATGGGACATTGTTGGGAGGAAACCTGCCCCCTTCACTGGACACTGCTTGCTTTCCATTAACAGTGACCCAGCAAGCGTGTGTGCGCAGTATATCTCCATATGCACATTAAACAGATACTTTCTTGGTTGCTTTGAAGAGGTCTTTTTAACGTATATAAAGTCATTCTGCTATATAATTTCCCTTACCCATCATAATAATAGGCCCCAGTTTGTGACAGGTAATCAACACTGGAATAAAGATACCAGAATTTTTCATGCCCAATTTTTCTGGCCCCCTTGCAAAAATAAATTTGAAGTATTTGATTGTAAGACAGAAGAGAGAGTGATGGTGATGGGCAGGGTCATTAATACCTCAGTGACACAATAAATAGTACATTTTTGTTCAAATCAAACCAGATGACAGGAAGTGATTTGAACTTTGAAGAGCTATTTTTTAATTGACAGGTAACTACTGTGAGGGAGTAGATAGACCTATATCTACAGCTGTTTACACTGAACTTGGAATTCCAACCTGGTCTCAGTCAGGACTCAGTTCCTGACAGGAAATTTACACTACCACAGCGAGACTGGAATGTATTCCTTGACCACTTGCCCTCTTCATTTTCCTAAAAAAGAGAGAATGTTGAGGTATCCATCCATGTGTAAGTCAGAAAGAAGTATTAAAAATAGCTTGCCAGAGACCAAACTGCTTTCTGTCATGTGGTTTAGTTGACATGACGTGGATCATGTCATTGACATGGTAAAATTATAGTCATATTAAACAGGAATGTGTGGAAAAGACAAGAATATTTTAAATACAGCTTAAAAACTCTACCAGCTGAAACACTAAACAGGCATGGAAAAACAATCCTGTTTTACTATCTCTGTATGGCCACTAGTGTGTAATAACTGTAGACTTCAGCCTACACTTCTGTGTTTGGCTGTGATCACTCTGTGTGTGTGTGTGTGTATGTGTATGTATGTGGAATTGATCTCTAATGAGAGCAATGTGGATGTTGAGCGAACCAGGTGAAGGAAAAGGGGGTACTGGTAAGCTGCTTAACATGACAGATGAATAAATGTTTTCCCTTGGGGATAACTTTCTGGAAGGTTTCAGCGTATATGTGGTGCGGAGAAAATTTCAATATCTACCCCCCAAGTCATTTCCACATTAATTATTGCCCCCCCCTTCAGTGTTTTGTAGAGAAGGGGGGTGGTTCCTGCTTTCCCACAGCACCCTGATGTTTCCCTGGTTTTTCTCTGATCTTTTGTCCCAAGTTTTGAGTAATATCCTGGATGGCTGTTATGTGGGAGGGAAAATTTTCTGGCAGCCATGTTCCATACCTCTGTCCCCATTTCATCCCACTATCTCTAGAGGCATTTTCATTTTTTATAATAATAATAATAATAATAATAATAATAATAATAATAATAATAATAATAATAATAATAATAATAATAATAATAATAATAATAATTTTTATTTATATCCCGCCCTCCCCGCTGAGGCAGGCTCAGGGCGGCTCACAGACATGGAAAGTGCCATGAATTACAGTAGATACAATATACGATAAAATACAATAAAATACATTAAATAAATAAATTAATTAGTTAAAACCACAACAGATAAGGTGCTATAATTACAAGACAATGTATATCAGATGGCTGGATGTCATTTCAGGTTTCAATCTTGTAGGCCATTTGAAAAAGGATAGTTTTGCATGCCCTGCGGAACTGATTATAGTCCCGCAGGGCTTGAACCTCCGCTGGTAATTGATTCCACCAATGGGGAGCCGTTACTGAGAAGGCCTGCTCTCGAGTTGTTTTCATTTTGGCCTCCCTTGGTCCAGGGATTTTTTAGAGATTTTGGGAGCTAGATCTCAGTGCTCTCTGGGGAATATATGGGGAGAGGCGGTCCCTAAGGTAGACAGGTCCTCGGCCATATAGGGCTTTAAAGGTAATAACCAGCACCTTGTAACGAACTCAGAACGCAATTGGCAGCCAGTGCAGCTCCCGCAACCTAGGCCGTACGTGCTCCCACCGGGGTAGTCCCACTAGCAGCCTGGCTGCCGCATTCTGCACCAGCTGCAGTTTCCGAGTTCGGTGCAGGGGCAGCCCCATGTAGAGGGCATTACAGTAGTCCAGCCTCAAGGTGACCGTTGCATGGATCACTGTTGCTAGGTCGCCGCGTTCCAGGAAAGGGGCCAACTGCTTCGCCCTCCTTAGATGGAAAAATGCAGCTTTAGCTTTAGCAGTGGCTGCTATTTGTGCCTCCATTGTCAAGGAAGGCTCCAGAAGCACTCCCAGGCTCTTGACCCTGCACACTGGTATCAGTGACGCACCGTCAAATTTTACAGAAATGGCCCTAGAATATTATTATTATATTGATACAACAGGTTCTCTGAATTCCCAGTTTTCATTTTTAAAAAAGGCTCTAGAGCATCTTCCATTGTGGAGATATGCATTTCTCCTTATATCTCTGGAATGGAGGGGACTAGAAATAAGAGACTTATTTTATATAAAAAAAATGAAGCTGGGAATTCAGAGAACCTAGAACAGATATTGGTATAATATTATTTTTTAATTAAGCCATAATATTATTTTTTAATTAAGCCATTTCTATCTCATAATCTTAAACAAGGCATGAGGCAGCTTGCAGCTGTAAATAAAAAGAATACTAATAAAGTAAAATCAGCAGAAAACATTCCAGCAAAATTGACACTCAAAAGCAATAGCAACAGTGACAATTTTTAAAAAATCATCAGCTCTCCTAACTTTAAATGGATACAGAACAGATGAGTCTCAAGCTGTTGAAGAACAGACAGAAAACAAAGCCCAGCAACAAATAATATGAATAAAGAACACAATACTTTGAGGGAACCCCTGGCCAAATGAAGATGTCTACATCAAGCAATTAAATTATATGAGAGAGTTCCAGGGTGTTAATGTGTCTCTGGTAGACCCCTTCCCAACTCACTCCTGATTGTGAGGCCTTCAAATAGGGTTGCCAAGTCCAATTCAAGAAATATCTGGGGACTTTGGGGGTGGAGCCAGAAGTATGGTTGTGACAAGCACAACTGAACTCCAAAGGGAGTTCTGGCCATCACATTTCAAGGGACTGCACACCTTTTAAATGCCTTCTCTCCATTAGAAATAATGAAGGATAGGAGCACCTTCTTTGGGGGCTTATAGAATTGGACACCCTGGTCCAATCCTTTTGAGACTTGGAGGGTGTTTTGAGGAGAGGCATTGGATGCTATGCTGCAAAAAACAAGCCCCCCCCCAGAGACTCAGATACCCGTGGATCAATTCTCCATTATACCCTATGGGAATCGGTCTCCATAGGGAGTAATGGAGTGTCCAGCAGGCATTTCTCTTCCCCCTGCTTTCTGATGACCCTGAAGTGGAGGGAGGACCTCCAGACTGGAGATCCCCTGCCCCCAACTGGGGTTTGGCAGCCCTAGCTTCAGATGGGTTACCAATAACCAATACCAAGGCTTCATGTGGAGCCTGGGGATCTCCTGTAATTACAGTTTATCTCCAGATGACAGAGATCTGTTCCCCTGATGAAAATGGCTGCTTTGGAGGGTGGATTCTATGGCATTATACCCTGTTGAGGTTCCTCCCCTCCCCAGGCTTCACCATCAACTAGGGTTGCCAGTGTCCAGGTGGTGCCTGGAGATCTCCCACTTTTACATCTGATCTCCAGCTGGCAGAGATTAGCTACCCTGAAGAAAATGGCTGCTTTGAAGGGTGGACTTTATGGCATTATCCCATGCTGAAGCCCCTCCCCTCCCTAAACCCCATGGTCTCCCATATCCACCCCCAAAGTCTACAGGTATTTTCCAACACAGACTTGGCAACCCTACCCTCAACATCTTCAGGCATTTGAAGATGTTGAAGGCTAGGACAAACAGATTTAAGGACAGTTTCTATCCAAGTGCTGTGGTTAGGCTAAATGCAGGGTTATGAAGGATTATCTGTTTTAGATATATTTAAATGGTTTAAATGGTTTTAATGGTTTTATGAATGTTTATCTGTTTTAGATGTATTTAAATGGTTTTAATGGTTTTAATGGTTTAAATGGTTTTAGATGTATTTAAATGGTATGAATATGAATATGTGTGTTTGATGTGTTGGTATGTTTTGTGGAAGAGCACCTCATTTCGTTGCTCTCTTTTTGTTGAGAACAATGACAATAAATTTATCTATCTATCATCTATCTATCTATCTATCTATCTATCTATCTATCTATCTATCTATCTATCTATCTATCTATCTATCTATCTATCTATCTATCTATCTATCTATTTCCCCACCTGGAGCTGGCCACCCTAGCCTCACAATAATATCTTGGAGAGCCAGTTTGGTGTAGTGGTTAAGTGTGTGGACTCTTATCTGGGAGAACCGGGTTTGATTCCCCACTCCTCCACTTCCACCTGCTGGAATGGCCTTGGGTCAGCCATAGCTCTGGCAGAGGTTGTCCTTGAAAGGGCAGCTGCTGTGAGAGCCCTCTCCAGCCCCACCCACCTCACAGGGTGTCTGTTGTGGGGGAGGAAGGTAAAGGAGATTGTGAGCTGCTCTGAGACTCTTCGGAGTGGAGGGCGGGATATAAATCCAATATCTTCTTCTTCTTCTTGACTGGTGGGCAGGTGTGACGTTTTAATCTCAGAGCTACAACTTCAGAGACTAGCCATTTCATGTGGCAGTTATTTTTATACTTTTGGCATTGAACAATTGCCCCTTTTTGTGGAACCAGGCTCCAGTATTAATCACAATGAAGCAAGGTGCAAATTCCCCAAACGTTTTAAAATATAAACTTCCCCCCTTGTGTAATATCCTGTGATCTCTGAGAAAACATTTTAAAAGCTGGTTTTGATTTGCTTGCTTTATTATTATATATGCTGTTTTAACAGTTTGTTTATTTTCTATTTTTAAAAATCAGAATAGCTTCTATGACCATTCCAGAGGAAAAGAAGCACATAAATGCATATGCAAATGAAATGTATCAGAAAGCAATATAAAATGTTATCAAATACAAATGTAAAACAGAGACATAAAAAGCTATCTGTAGGGAAGGATGCTTTGTGAGCATGGCAAGCTTTCATAGTTATTGCAAAATACTTTCCCTTCCTAAAAATTGTATATTATATTTTTATCTTTCAGTTTCAGTACTAATTCCCCACTCATAAAAATGGGAACCGATTTTATTTTGGCAATCCATATTTCATGAACGGATTATGTGATTTATTTTAACTTTTTTTTTAAAAAAATAGATCTACTTTAAATACCATTCCAAATGAACACACAAAGAATAGACAAATATGTTTATACTGAGCAGACAGGGAAATACCTTAGAAAAAAGACTATCAATATTTATAAATCCCCATCCTCCTTGTAACTCTCTAGGTGAATTTATGTAACAAAAATTATAATTAATAATTCAAAAATGTTACCAGTGATATATCAGAGTGCTTTTTTAAAATTATCCTGTAGCAGACCTATCAGCTAAACTGGGGGATGAAAAATAGCCAAGAATTTTTCATCCAATTTTCATGAAAATTGTTTTATGTCATAATCTCTCAAACAAACATTGAGTGAATAGCTGGGCCTTGCAGCCATCACACTGGAAGAGTAGTCTTTTTCTAGTGATGCTGTAACCGTTATAAAAGTCTAACATGCTAGCTGACACTTTGAGACTGGAAGGGAAGAGGTAAGACCTTAGTATTAATTTTTTACCTGATCTTTCAAAGTGAGCATATGATCTTTCATTCCTCATTGTGGTGATCTTGGTGACTATTCTGATTCCCAAACATTGGTTCCCAAAATGGACACTAGAGTTACCAGGCCATGCCTGGCAACTGGTGGGAGCTTGAGAGCAGGGACAGCATCACTTATGACATGATGTTACTTCCAAGGAAAACTTGGAAGTGACCTCACGTAGCTCTAGGAATCATCCCCAAACTCTGTAGTTTTACCATTACTACTAACTGTGAGGGAGCAGATAGACCTATATCTGCAGCTGTTTACACAGAACTTTGAATTCCAACCTGACAGCATCAACTATGGCATGATGTCACTTCCAGGGAAAACCAGAAGTGATGTCACTCTATGAATTGCAGGAAGCTACAGAGTTTGGAGTGATTCCTAGAGCTTTGTGAGGTCATCATGTCAATGTGATGCTGGCTTTCCCCACTCCTACGACTGCTCTGAGTGACAGCAGGTAACAAGGGGTGCAGTAGGAAGCCAGCAACAAAATTTGCCAATAGGGGGCCAGTTTGGTATAGTGGTTAAGAGTGGCAGACTCTAACCTGGAGAGCCAGGTTTGATTCCCCAGTCCTCCACCTGCAGCCAGCTGGGTGACCTTGGGTCAGCCACAAGTTCTCTCAGAACGGTTCTCTCAAGAGCAATTCTTTCAGAGTTCTTTCAGCCCCACGTACTGCACAGGGTGTCTGTTGTGGGGAGAGGAAGGGAAGGAAACTGTAAGCTGCTCTGGGCCCCTGAGTACATGGCAATCCTCATGGGCACCATGATGTTCGCTGATAAGTTTCCTGGTCCTTATTTATTTCTTCCTCAAAGTATCTCTTCCCTAAAGTAAATAGCCAGTTGTTAGGGTTGCCAATCCCCAGGTGGGGGCAGGGGATCCCCCGGTTTGGAGACCCTCCCCCCGCTTCAGGGTCGTCAGAAAGCGGGGGGAAGGGAGGGAAATGTCTGCTGGGAACTCTATTATTCCCTATGGAGATTTATTCCCATAGAAAATCATGGAGAATTGATCCGTGGATATCTGGGGCTCTGGGGGGGGCTATTTTTGGGGGTAGAGGCACCAAATTTTCAGTATAGCATCTAGTGCCTCTCCCCAAAATACCCCCCAAGTTTCAAAAAGATTGGACCAGGGGGCCCAATTCTATGAGCCCCCAAAGAAGGTGTCCCTATCCTTCATTATTTCCTGTGGAAGGAAGGAATTGAAAAGGTGTGCCGTCCCTTTAAATGTGATGGCCCGAACTCCCTTTGTAGTTCAATTATGCTTGTCACAGCCTTGATCTTGGCTCCACCCCTAATGTCTCCTGGCTCCACCCCCAAAATCCCCAGGTATTTCTTGAATTGGACTTGGCAACCCTACCAGTTGTGGCTTTCTTCCACCTCATTTCAGCACAAAGTTCTTCAACAGAACCTAGAAGAAATTATCTTTGTGTCACTACGGAGAACCCACTCAGAAACAACTGCTTCCATTGTAGAAGGATGCTTGGCTTGGAACCTCTATACATTTTTCTTATACCTCAAGAATCATATTAGTCTCTAAGGTGCAACTGGTCTCATATCTAGCTCCCTGCATTTTGTGACTGGCCTTAGTACGTAACTAGCATGTGCTGTATCTGTATCTTTTTTGGTTATATAGCGGGGTGGCAAAACTGTGGCTCGGGAGCCACATGTGGCTCTTTCGCACATTGGCTCTCAAAGCCCCCACTTCCCTGCTGGCCAGCTTGGAGAAAGCATTTGTCTCCTTAAATAACTTCTTCAAGCCAAGCCCAGCTGGCAGCTTGGAGAATGCGTTTAAAGCTAAAGTTGCTTTCTTTCCACATCTTCCTCTCTCTCCCAAACTATTTTCCTTCCTTCCTTCTGGCTCTCAAACTCTGACATTCATGTCTTGCGGCTCTCAAACATCTGAAGTTTATTCTATGTGGCTCTTATGTTAAGCAAGTTTGACCACCCCTGTTATATAACAACTTTGTGATGGTTGAGAAAAAGGCATAGGGGAAACAACTAATTTACCTCCCTGGGCACCATAGTCCCAAATCTAGTTAAAGCTTCCTGAAGTGATGCAGTAAAGGTTCTCCTGCTGGTCATGTTTAAGTCAGTCCTAAATGCACAGCACTATTCCTGGGTTCAGAGTCTAAGTCATGCCAAAAGGGAGATGGACTTTAGGTAGCTCACTTACTTCATTTACAAAATGTATACCCCACCTTTCTGCCCTCATTAGGATCACCAAGGCCACCTGGCACATTACAAAGAAACATAAAAATACATCTTAAAAAACATAAAACCAAACAAAATCATGCCCAAGCAATTAAAACCAGCCATATCAACAGTAAAATCCCTACAGCTGTCATTTGAATCCCTCCAGCCTCAGGGGGGATCGTTGAGAGCCAGTTTGGTGTAGTGTTTAAGTGTGCGGACTCTTATCTGGAAGAACCGGGTTTGATTCCCCACTTCTCCACTTGCACCTGCTAGCATGGCCTTGGGTCAGCCATAGCTCTGGCAGAGGTTGTCCTTGAAAGGGCAGCTGCTAGGAGAATCCTCTCAGCCCCACCCACCTCACAGGGTGTCTGTTGTGGGGGAGGAAGGTAAAGGAGATTGTGAGCCGCTCTGAGATTCTTTGGAGTGGAGGGCGGGATATAAACCCAATATCTTCTTCATCTTCTTTAATAGAACCCCCAATCCGGGAGAGTTTTGGTATCCTTGTAAATCTTGACCCAAGTAATAGTGCTTTGTCCGTGATAAAGGAACATCACCAGTTCCTGCTTCGTCAGACAGGGTTGTCAGCCCCAGGTGGGGCCTGGAGATTGCCTGCTTTTACGACTGATCTCCTGCTCCCTTGGAGAAAATGACTGCTTTGAAGGGTGCATTCTATGGCATAATACCATGGTGAGGACCTCCCCTCCCTGAAGCCCACCCTCTCCTGGCTCCATCCCCAGGGCCGGTGTGTGGGAGTACGCAAAGTAGGCAGTCACCTAGGGCGCCACCTGACCTAGGGGCACCACTGGGTGCCCCCTCCCTGACGCATGACTTTGGCTCCTGACCACTGCAACCTTGTATTTATTTATTTATTTATTTATTACTTCACATTTATATCCCGCCCTCTCCGCAAGCGGGCTCAGGGCGGCTTACAACATCTTAAAAACAATTCAATTCAATAAAACATATAAAACCATAATTTACTTATCAATTTTAAAAACATTCTAGCGCTGTTTCAATCCAATATAGGCGGTATTGACTTTCCGACTATGATCGCCAGCACTCTGTGGATGTCCTGGTGGCAGCCCTTTTCCAATCAAACCGCAAAAGCCTGTTTAAACAGTTCGGTCTTACAGGCCCTGCGGAATGCCGACAAGTCCCGCAGGGCCCTTATAACTTCTGGGAGGGTGTTCCAAAGTTCTGGTGCTGCCACCGAAAAAGCCCTAGATCTTGTTATGCATAACCTGGCTTCTTTTGGGCCAGGGGCAGACAACAGATTTTTTTTTCCCTGATCTCAGTGCTCTCTGGGGGATATATGGGGAAAGGCGGTCCCGTAGATAGGCAGGTCCCTGACCATAGAGGGCTTTAAAGGTTAGTACCAACACCTTGAAGCGAACTCGGAACACAACAGGCAACCAGTGCAGCTCTCTCAACACTGGCTGAATGTGCTCCCGTCGTGGCAGCCCCATTAACAGCCGTGCCGCAGCGTTCTGCACCAGTTGCAGTCTCCGGGTTAGCATCAGGGGTAGCCCCATGTAGAGAGCATTACAGTGATCTATTCTTGAGGTGACCGTAGCATGGATTACCGTTGCTAAGTCGTTGCATTCCAGGTAAGGGGCCAGCTGCCGCGCTAGCCGGAGATGAAAGAAGGCAGATCTAACGGTGGCTGCTACCTGAGCCTCCATTGTAAGGGAGGACTCAAGGAGCATGCCTAAACTCTTGACCTTAGGGACCGGTATCAGTGGTACCCCGTCAAGGGCCGGCAGCTGGATCTGTCTCCCTGGACCGCCCCGACCCAGGTAGAGAACCTCCGTCTTCGTCGGATTCAATTTCAGCCGACTCAGTCTGAGCCAAGAAGCCACGGCTTGTAACGCCAGGTCTAGATTTTCCAGGGAACAGTCAGACCTTGTCCTCTCCCATCACCAAGCTGCCCTCAACAAAGCCAAGCCACCCCCCTCTCCCTGATATGTGACTTGGCCTCCCACCTCATCTTATCCTGCCACCCTTCTTCCTAACATGGCCGGCAAGCACTTATTCTCACAATTTTTTTTTATAACATCACATTTTTTAAAAAAAAAAAAATAAAAATAAAAATCAGTAAATTAAAAATGTGAAAAGTTTCAAGTTTGGCACTCTTCAATTTCTCTATTTTTTTTTAATAATGGGGAGGCGCTAGTGGGTGATTCGCCTAGGGCACCAGAAAGCCTAGCACTGGCCCTGTCCATCCCCGAAGCCTCCATGTATTTTCCAACACAGACCTGGCAACCCTACTCTTAGATCACATTCCCCCCACCCAAACCAAAGTACCAGATCAAGACTGTCACCTACATAAGGTGTAGGACCAGTTATAACTTGGCCTAAGTGAGCCCACTTAGCGCACTTGAAATTTGGTTTGTTTGTTAGTTTGAAACACAGTTCTTATGAACATTGAGATAACGCAATGAAACTGGGCGCACATGTTTAAAATATGTTTCAGGATTGAAACCCCTCTTATTTCCGATCCCTGTTTCCATATGGACTATTCTGAGTAAATTTACACTTAGTTACAAGTTCAAACGCCTGATAAATACTTAGATTCCATTTCCATGAAGGCACTTTCTCAGTGATCTGTAAACCCTGAGTGAGAGTTTCAAATAATATTACTGTCAGCTTTCTGCATAGAGTTGAAATGTGATTGTTCATCTCTAAATGACATATAAACAGAATTTCCCCCTTAATCGTCTGGAAGAGATTAAAGCTATATGGCAGATGAGAGGATGATGAAAGATTAAAGCACACTATATTATAAGTGGAGTTAATATAATGTAAACATTATGCAATGAGAAAAGTACTGACTATTCAATCAGGAGAAATCTTTTTTTTTTTATTCCAGTATGCTCACAAACTGTACTGGGAACAAAACCCCAGAATCCCCATAAGGTTTTTATGAAAACACATTCCCATAAAATCAAATCTGGTTCCAATACAGACAAAGTAGCAATAATCCAGGCAGGCACCAGGTGCTTCTATTAATTAACCCGTCAGATAA
Source organism: Heteronotia binoei (assembly GCF_032191835.1). NCBI lineage: Eukaryota > Metazoa > Chordata > Lepidosauria > Squamata > Gekkonidae > Heteronotia > Heteronotia binoei. Next base: position 171,667,510 of record NC_083225.1, read on the forward strand.
AAATACATCTCTTCAATATAATTTTCTTAGACTTTAATTATTTTTATACTGGCGCAGTGAATCAGGACAAATGGAATGATCCAGACCATGATAAGCACAATTAAATACCATTGATTTTCGTGGAGTAGTAAAGCATGAGACTTAATTCTCTTTCATTGAAATCAATGGGACTTAAGTGCTTATCTTGGCCTCGACTGCGTCTGAAACGTGCAAATGTCTTCCTCTGCTGGAATATCTCATTCACATTTATATTAAAAAGTAGGGTTGCCAAACCCCAGTTGGGGCAGGGGATCCCCTGGTTTGGAGGCCCTCCCCCACTTCAAGGTCATCAGAAAGCGGGGGGGATGTCTTCTGGGCACTCCATCATTCCCTATGAAGACCAATTCCCATAGGGTATAATGGAGAATTGATCTGCGTATATCTGGGGCTCTGGGGGACTGTTTTTCTAGGCAGAGGAACCAAATTTGCAGCATAGCATCGGATGCCTCTCTTCAAAACACCCTCCAGGTTTCAAAAAGGTTGGACCATGGGGTCGAATTCTATGAGCCCCCAAAGAAGGGGCCCCTATCCATTATTTCCAATGGAGGGAAGGCATTTAAAAGTGTGTGGTCCCTTTAAATGTGATGGCCAGAACTCCTTTTGGAGTTCATTTATGCTTGTCACAACCTTGCTTCTGGCTCCACCCCCAAAGTTTCCTGGCTCCCCACCCCCCAAAGTCCCCAGATATTTCTTGAATTGGACCTGGCAACCCTATTAAAAAGGAAGATAAGCACATCAGCTAGTTTCTTTTTTTATCCAGATGAAGGAAGAAGTAGAATGAAGCCCATATATATGTTTATGGGAAGGCCAGTGCATTTTGTACTGTTATTTTCTGCTTGGCTCTTCTAAATCCTCATGATGAAATCACCTTAACTCTAAATCAGATTTTTCGTCTGATTAAGGTTAGTGTTGTCTACTCTGACTGCCAGTGGTTTCCCTCAGCTACATCAGGTAGCTGATGTGTCTTTCACATCACCCTCACAGAAGTGTCAAATTCATTTTTTCTGAGGGCTGGATCTGCCATAAATGAGACCTTGTCAGACCGGGTCATGTGTGACATAAGATGTAATGCCAGGTGTGTGTGTGTGGCGGGAGGAGGGGAGAGGTCTTCTTCCTGCTTTTGTAGCAGGAGGCTGAAAAAGCAGGGAGAACACCCAGCAAACGTTCACCTCCTGGACAGTCTGGGAGGCATAGGATGGGGGAGAAGATCTCCCTTGTGCTTCTGCAGCCTGGCAGTACTCAGGTGTTGTGTCTTGCATTTAAGGGACTGAATTTACAAAACAGTGTACCTAGCGCTCTCAGGGGAACCTTGGGTCTGACTAGGGATGGACTTACCTGACCGCCTATGAAGATCTATGGTGCAAACTTTAAAGGGTCAGGTTTGGACTGGACTGGGAAGTGGGTTGTTCCAGGTGAATGTATATAATCGGGGACCCGGACTCACCATGTTGTCTTTGTGATGTACTCGCTAATAAAGAATGTTGACTGCTGATAGTCTCGGAACCCAGCACATTACATCAGGGTTGCCAGTCCCCAGGTGGAGCAGGGGATCCCCCAGGCTGGAGGCCATCCCCCCACTTCAGGGTCATCAGAAAGCAGGGGGAGGGAGGAAAATGTTTGCTGGGCAATCCATTATTCCCTATGGAGATCGATTCCCATGGGGTATAATGGAGAATTGATCTGCAGATATCTAAGGCTCTGGGGGGGGCTGTTTTTTGATCTGCAGATATCTGGGGCTCTGGGGGAGCTTTTTTTTTAGGTAGAAGCACCATATTTGCAGCGTAGCATCCAGTGCCTCTCCCCAAAATATCCTCCAGTTTTCAAAAGGATTGGACCAGGGGGTCCAATTCTATGAGCCCCAAAAGAAGGTGCCCCTATCCTTCATTATTTCCAAAGGAGGGAAAGCATTTAAAAGGTGTGTGGTCCCTTTAAATGTAATGGCCAAAACTCCCTTAGGAGTTCAATTATGCTTCCTACAACCTTGCTCCTGGCTCCTCTCCCAATGTCTCCTGGCTCCACTCCCAAAGTCGCCAGATATTTCTTGAATTGGACTTGGCAACCCTAGCAGTACTGTGGCATTATCAATTAGAAACACTTGTAAGGAAAGAAAACGACTGCTGTTAGAATTGTTGCTTTGCCTGCCACCAGAGAGCCAGTTTGGTGTAGTGGTTAAGTGTGCGGACTCTTATCTGGGAGAACCAGGTTTGATTCCCCACTCCTCCACTTGCACCTGCTGGAATGGCCTTGGGTCAGCCATAGCTCTGGCAGAGGTTGTCCTTGAAAGGGCAGCTTCTCTGAAATCTCTCTCAGCCCCACCCACCTCACAGGGTGTCTGTTGTGGGGGAGGAAGGTAAAGGAGATTGTGAGCCACTCTGAAACTCTTCGGAGTGGAGGGCGGAATATAAATCCAATATCTTCTTCTTCTTCTTCTACAGTTTACTTATTAACTTACTTTATAGTTGTGTTTTAGAATGGAAAATAACATATCGTTGCTGCTTGTAGACCAACCCCCTGCATATAAATATTTTAATAATTTTATACTGAGATTATTGCATTCCACTGAATATTATCTTCTGATTATACTGGTTCCAAATGTTAGCTTACCAGGTATAGTGCAAATTATTATTTGTTAACACACTGACTTTGGAAGCCATCCTGTTTTTTACAGATATTTAAGCTACCAGACAATCTGTTTATGAAATAAACTTAGTGGGAGTTGCAACATAAAGATAAGAGAATCCAGAGCTTTTTTTTTTAGCAGGAAAGCACAAGAACGCAGTTTCGGCTGCCTTGGTGTCAGGGGGTGTGGTCTAATATGTAAATGAATTCCTGCTGGGCTTTTTCTACAACAAAGCCCTATGTGAAACAATGGTGACATCAGGGGGTGTGGCCTAATATGCAAATAATGCAAACTTCTTCTACCAAAAAAGCCCTGAGAGCATCCTAACAATTTGCACACAGAAATCAAATGAACAAGACCTTTTCAGTTTTCTTCTGTGTTTTCTCTAACAATATCTATCACAACGATAGAAACAAAAGAGCCTACTGAGAAGTTGAAAATTTAGAATGACTCCAGGGCATGTTCCAAGCAGCCCAATATGGACTCCTCTTGAAACATTAATGTTTGAGACTTGTCTGAATGTAACAAAAAAGCAACCGTTTCCCCCCATAAAGTACATTTGAAAACTTCAGGGAACCATAGATCCATTATCATTCCATTGTCAGCCAAGCCTGACCTATTTCTTGTTGAGTATCATTTTTAAGACTTAATCGTCTAAGACACAGGAAGGATCTCTTTGATGTTGTTTCATTCCAGCTTCTAAGAGAAGAGAAGAGCCTTCTGTTATTATCTCACCCTGCTAAGCTAAGCCGATACTTGCTGGGGAGCTGTTTTGACTACACCAAGACAGCCGCATCTCTGATAACGCATTCTAAACATAAGTGTTTTTTCTTGTTTACACACACTTTGGTACATTTAAAAAAAGACTCCAGACAATACTAATCCAGTTACACAATAGTCACAGTCGCCTAAGGAGGCGGGAGAGTCAATGTGGATGGTATCTTGATGCTTTCTGATGCTTAGGCTTCCCAATCTCCAGGTCCCAGCGGGGGATCCCCCAGTTTTACAGGCTTTCCCCCACCCCCAGCCAGTTGGCCAGCGGGGGAAGCCCCTCCCCCCACAGCCACCATGTACTTCTAGATCTCCGGCAGGACCTGCAAACAGGTCCGGTTTTAAAATGTGTGTGTTCCTTTAAATTGGAGCAGGAAGTACTTCATGAGGAAGGGTTAGCAACAGCAGACCTCCTTAGAGTGCAGCCCCTCGTTGTTTTGCTTTCGTTTCAGACAAGTGAGTGTGTGTGTAAAAGAGAGCAGCGTAGCCCCTGTACTTCCCAGACCTCATGTTGGAGGCAACAGAGACAGTTAAGTGTGTGTGAGAGTGAGAGAGAGAAAGCGGGGGGAGGGGAGGGAACTCCATTATTCCCTAAGGAAACTTATTCTCATAGGAAATAATGGAGAATTGATCTGCGGGTATCTGGAGCTCTGGGGGGGCTGTTTTTTGAGGTGGAGGCACCACATTTGCAGCATAGCATCCAGTACCTCTCCCCAAAGTACCCCCCAAGTTTCAAAAAGATTGGATCGGGGGACCAATTCTATGAGCCCCAAAAGAAGGTGCCCCTATCCTTCATTATTTTCTATGGAGGGAAGGGATTTAAAAGGTGTGCGGTCCCTTTAAATGTAATGGCCAGAACTCCCTTTGGAGTTCAGTTGGGCTTGTCACACCCTTGCTTCTGGCTCCGCCCCCAATGTCTTCTGGCTCCACCCCCAAAGTCTTCTGGCTCCACCCCCAAAGTCCCCAGATATTTCTTGAATTGGACTTGGCAACCCTACTGATGCTGTCTGCAAGAAGTCTTGATACTGAGCTTCTTATTAAGGGTTTCTGGGTGTCCGCACTGTAAATCTCAAGAGTAGCTTCTGAAGGAGGTATACTTGATGGGAAAGATGGCCAGTCTAATTATAGAAATCCTGAAGCTCTTTCTTAACAACACACACGCAAAACACCAAGTAGATGGGAAAGAAGAGATAATACAAAAGGCCAAGACCTTGGGTGTTCAATTTTTTGCATAGCTTCTTAGAAAATCATGTTTCTAGAGCTCTACAGGTGTAATGGGTTTGAGTTCCTACTACAAAGTAGGTTCTTTCTTGACATTTTTGTAATAATAATATATAGTGGCACACAGTTCCTTCTGTACAACGGTACAATAGTATTTCCCATTTCTGGAAGAAGGGGTGGTAATTTCTGCCTTTTACTATAGACACCTACTTTGCCGCTTGTACTGGTCCTGAAGTTCCAATGACCCTCTATCCCCCATACACACTTCCCAGAATAGGGAATCTGGGGACATTGGGGGTGGAGACAGGAGACATTGGGGATGGAGCCAGAAGCACAGTTGTGACAAGTATAATTGTCACGCCTTTTAAATGCCTTCCCTTCATTGGAAATAATGGATAGTGGCACCTTCTTTTGGGGCTCATAGAACTGAACCCCGTGGTCCAATCGTTTTGAAACTTGGAGGGTATTTTGGGGAGAGGCACTGGATGCTATGCTGAAAATTTGGTGCTTCTATCTCAAATAACAGCCCCCCTGGAGCCCCAGACACCCACAGATCAATTATCCATTATACCCTATGGGAATCGGTCTCCATAGGGAATAATGGAGTGCCCAGAAGATATTTCCTCCCCGCCCCCCCCACTTTCTGATGACCCTGAAGTGAAGGGAGGGCCTCCAACCCTGGGGCTCTCCTGCCCCTACCTGGGGATTGGCAACCCTATCCCGGAAGAATATTTTAAGTGGCTCCATAGACTGCAGCAGGAACAGAGAATGGGGAAATCCTGCTCCATTGAGTCTCTGGATAGTTCAAAACATGTCAGTATTTAATTAACGTTCTACTCATAGCAGTATTATTATGCATAGCAGATAGGGAGTGAAGGCAAATGGATGAAAAATTAGGGCAGAAAGATATATGTACAGTTGCCTGAGCAAACATTCTGTTCAGATCTTTGGAGGCCTGAGGAGAGAGCACATGTATGTTCCTACTGTTTTCTTCCCTTCCTCTCTTCACCAAAATAAGAGGTGAAAAACCCCTGGAGTGGATCGCTATTATGATTTACAGCACTTATTCAATTGCTGGTTGTGTTGAGATGCTGTAAAAACTCAGATCTTCGATACACAAAAACACATCGTTCATTAAACCTTCTCAGGTTTATAGGAGTAATAAAAATGTTGGCAACAGACACCATTTAGTTGTGCTTTTTTTTCTGCCTTGATTTTAGAGACGTTGAAAGACATTTAGAGATGTTGAGATTTCCCTTACCCACACTATTCTGTTTATCCTTAACCTATTCATTTCCTTAGGCACTTACATTCATTCAGGGCCTTTTTTTGGGTAGAAAAAGCCCAGCAGGAACTCGTTTGCATATTAGGCCACACCCCCTGATGCCAAGCCAGCTGGAACTGTGTTTCTGTGCATTCCTTCTCAAAAAAAGCCCTGCATTCTTTTATTGATTCCTATTTATTTCTGCTTATACTCCTGCAACGATGCTACATGCATTCTCAAAATCTTCTTGAGCTTTATGCATTCAGTTACTTACCCCTTTCTAAGTCAACTGAAATCAGTGAGCATGGAAGGATGGCACTGCTTTAGATGGCACTATTGCTTACTTTTAATTTCCCTTTGTCATAGCATTTTTTTTCTATGGATAATAGTGTATTTCCTTTTCCTTCTAAGTATTGTTGCCCTGATTTACTTAACTAAAAAGAGCATTTCAAGTAAGCTCAAAGTGGCTAAAATGAACCCATAAACTACCTCAATAAAACAAACAATACAGAAACAATATTAAAAAATTGAATAGCTAAAAAACAGCCAGTTAATCAAACTGCCCAGTGAAACAGAAATGCTTAATTTAGTTTTTAAAAAGTCTATCCCATTTCTCGGTTAAAAGTTTTCAAGGTGGCTTCAAATAAAATACATAAAAAAAACAAAGCAGAAAACCTTAAAACAACACAATATCAACATTAAGATCAAAGCCAAACTAGAGTTAAAGATGCATGAATTAACAATGGACTGGATAAACAGAAAGGCTACCATAAACATCAGGGCTGCTTTCACACACACTGGATAATGCACTCTCAGTACTCTTTAGCAATCATTTGCAACTGGGTTTTCTTGTTTCCCACATTATCCAGTATGTGTGAAAGCAGCCACTAGATATGCAGTGGCTAGAAAACTATTCCAAAGATGTGTAGCACCACGGCTTTTTTTGTAGCAGGAACTCCTTTGCATATCAGGCTACACCCCACTGATGTAGCCAATCCTCCAAGAGCTTACAGGGCTCTTCTTACAGGGCCTGCTATAAGCTCTTGGAGGATTGGCTACATCAGGATCTGACTGGGTTATAGCACAGCAGAAAAGTCAACCTATCTTGGATAGCTGGTGGTGGTACCTGGAGCAGTGCTGCTGATATTAGTATTCAATCAGGTTCATACATGTGTTTGTTGTATACAGTACTGTCAAGTTGCAGCTGACATATGGTGACTCCATTGGTTTTCCAAGACAAAAGATGTTCAGAAGTGATTTTCCATTGCATGATTCCATGTAGGGAACCCAGTCTTCCTTGTAGGCCCCCCCTCCAAGTACTAACCAGGCCCTTAGCTTCCTAGATCTGACACGATCAAGCTAGCCTGGGCCATCAATGTCAGGTAAGGACACCACGTCTCTTCTTCTCCTTCTCCTCCAGGAATATTTGGTGGCGGCACCAGGAGAAGGCAGAGTTTAAGGAGGGGATGGAATTCAGTGGGGATGTGATACCCTAGACTCTGCCCTTCAGAGTTGTCATTTTCTCCAGGGAATGAATATCTATAGTCTGGAAATCAGCTGTAATTCCAGGAGAACTCCAAACCCCACCTGGACGTTGGTAACCCTATCCTGGGTTTTGTTCATGTTACCACACAAAAGAGAGCTCTCAGCTAACAGAACTAAGGACTACTTATATTGTGAAGTGGTGAGATGTAGCTTTGCCTTGAGCCGCATTGTAATGTCCTCCTCCTCCTCATTTAATATGTTAAAAATTGCAAATGTCTTCTTCGAGATATTTGGTGAAACAGTAACATGATGTACTTTCGCACATACTTGGCCCCAACTGGCTAGGATTCAAAAGAGCTATTTTAGGCACGCCCAAATATAACTTTATTTTTAAAACAGCAGACCTTTCCCCCACTCCATATCCTATCACAAACTGGTTCACATAGCATGGGGTTCAGTTTGTCACATTATAGCATGAGGGCTGCTACTTGACTGGCACTTGGCCAGCCAGAACCAAATCCATTGCTCTTTGGATTCTGACCTTATTCATTTCTTAATTATTTGCATGAAATGTGCCATCTCTTATGCCAGGCTTGATCCAGACTTACCTTAAGCACAGTGCCCATATGCTGATGGAATCCACATGATACAAAAAAATTAATCTTCCTTCCTTGGCACATGCACACTGTGTAGGGTTACCAGCTTCACGGGGAAATTTTGAGAAAAGTTCCTGGGGAGGATGGGGTTTGGAGACAATGTGACATCACTTCCAGATTTCCTCTTTAGGGATTTCCTCTTTATGGCAAAGACCATAGAGCCTATGGTAAATTTCTAGTATACCATGATGGAGGACATTTCCCCACCGTTTTTCTCCTGCTCCCCAATTTCTTCCAAGTGGGGGACTGGGGCCAAGGAGGGGGGGGGTTCACCCACCATAAGTGGGCAAATGGCAAGCCTAACAGTATCCCACGGAATATGCACCCCTTACATATTCTCATCCATTCCTCCTCTCTCTACTGAGTCAAGGAATGTGAGCTTGAAGCTTATGGTCTTTGAGAACATAGAAGTAGGGAGGGCTGGATGGGAGTAAAGGAGGGGCACACAGAGTCCTCCTATTTTCAGTAATGACTTGTTGCACTGAGAGCTTGTATGGGTGTGCCACAGAGAAGAGAACACGGGACTCTGTTATATTATAGAGACCTTGTTTGAGAACGGAGTCCTGGAAGGAGCCCAATGTAGTATTCCGCTAGCAAAATATAAGCAGCAGATATTACCCTCACAGGCTGATTTATTTCAAGACTTCACTAAAGCTGGTAATTGACATCCTGAGAATCTCTTATATTCCAATATTCAACAAAGTACTCCCAGCAACTCAAAGAAGATTAAAGCAGGAGTCAAGTGCACCTTTAGGACCAACCAAGTTTTATTCAGAACGTAGGCTTCCGTGTGCTCTCTAAGCACACTTTATCAGACGAGGGGATCAGGGGATCCTGCTTTGTTCAATTGCTTCAGACCAACACGGCTGTACACTTGGATCTATAAAAAAAGATTAGTGATCCCCTGCTCTTCCAAAACCTAATATTATTGCTTTGTTGACTAACTCTTCTTAGCCAATGTCTTCTAAAACGGTATCAGACTTCTTCTCAATAGGATGCCATTTCAGATTTTTCCATCATGCTAAAGTTTGATATACATTCTATATTTCATAATAACTCATTTCCCAACAATGCCAAGAGGCCCCAAGGGAAGAATATGACCCACAATTACCTCGGTGATGATTATTTTGTCCATTATTCTTCATTTTTTCTAAGTTCCACCATTTAATGAAAATTATTAACTTGATACTTGGAAAAATTAAAAGTGTTTGGTTTTATAAGAAGCATCTTCTGTGTGTCAGAGAAAGCTCCTATAGCAAAGCTTGAAAGGTTTACAGTAACTTCTCATTTCGTATCCTGATTGGAAATATAACACTGTTTTTCCTTTCAAAATATTAGAGTGAATATTCTGCTCCCATGTTATTTTAAACCACAATTTTGTATTTCCAGTTCCAGGAAGATGGTTTAATTGTTCACTAACAAGCTTCTGGTTCTTTTGAAACCACAGAACCATCTCTTAGACATGGCCAGATTTCTAGTAATATTATAAATTTCTACACATTTCAGAGAAAATGTCTAATGTGAAAAATCTAACAAAACAATGTTTCATTTTTATACAAATTACAGAACCATAGAATTGGAAGGGACCTCCAGGGTAATTTAGTCTAACCCCCTGCATAATACGGGAACTTCACAAACACCTCCCACAACACGCATAAATCCCCAGTGACCCTCGCTCTGTGCCCATAAGATGGCAAAAACCTCCAGGTTCCCTTGCCAAACTGGCCTGGAGAAAAATTGCTGAATGATCCCAAAGTGGCAATCAGCATTTTCCTGGGCATGTGGGAAAAGGCCACGAGTACTAAGAAGTGATGCAACCCTTCCTGCCCTCCTTATGATCTGCCTAATTCACAGAATCAGCTTTACTGTCAGATGGCCATCTAGCCTCTGTAAAAACCTCCAAAGGAGAGCCCACCACCTCCTGTGGAAGCCTGTTCCACTGAGGAGCTGCTTTGTCAGGAAGTTCTTCCTAATGATTAGCTGGAAACTCTTGATTTAATTTCAACCCATTGGTTCTGGTCCAACCTTCTGGGGCAACAGAAAACAATTCTGCACCATTCTCTATTTGACAGCCCTTCAAGTACTTGAAGATGGTGATCATATCACCTCTCAGTCATCTTCTGTCCAGGCTAAACATACCCAGCTCCTTCAACCTTTCCTCATAGGCTTGGTCTCCAGGCCTCTTATCATCTTCATTGCTGTCCTCTGGACACATTCCAGCTTGTCTATATTCTTCTTAAATGGTGCCCCAAACTAAACACAATACTCTTGGTGAGGTCTAACCAGAGGGGAAATCAACCCACACTGTTCCCTGGAAGGTCAGATGCTGAAGCTGAAGCTCAAATACTTTGGCCACCAAATGAGAAGGGAGCACTCACTGGAGAAGATCCTGATGCTGGGAAAGACAGAAGGCAAAAGAAGAAGGGGATGGCAAAAGATGAGATGATTGGACAGCGTTACTGATGTAACAAACACAAATCTGAGCAGACTTTGGAGGATGATGGAAGACAGGAGGGCCTGGCATGACTTTGTCCATGGGGTCGCAAAGAGTCGGACTTGACTGTGCGACTGAACAACAAAAAACCAGAGCAAAGCGATGCCATCACTTCACATGATCTGGACACTATACTTCTGTTGATACAGCCCAAAATTGCATTTGTCTTTTTAACTACTGCATCACACTGCTGACTCATGTTCACTGTATGTTCCATGAAGACCCCTAGATCCTTTTCACACATACTACTGCCAAGGCAAGCCCCCCCCATCCTATAATTATGCATTGGATTTTTCCTATGTAAATTCAGAAACTTACATTTATCCCTGTTAAAATTCATTTTATTTCTTTTAGACCAGTTTTCCAGCTTGTCAACATAATCCTGTATCTTGACACTGTCTTCTACTGTATTTGCTACCCCTCCCAATTTAGTATTATTTGCAAATTTAATAAGCACTCCCTCTATTCCTTCATCCAAAACATTTATAAAGATGTTGGAACAAAACAGGTCCCAGAACAGATCCTTGAGGCATTCCACTTTTTACTCCTCTCCAAGAGCATGAGGAACCATTCACAAGCACTCGTTGGGTGCGATTTGTCAACCAGTTACAGGTCCACCTAACAGTAACAGGATCCACACCACCTTTTACCAACTTTCCAACAAGAATATGATGTGGAACCTTATCAAAAGCCTTACTGAAATCAAGATCCAGCAAGGTAGTAACTTTATCAAAAAAAGAGATAAGATTAGTCTGACAGCTTGTTCTTGAGAAACCCATGCTGCCACAGGAGGTGGTGGTGGCCACAGTTATAGCCACCTTCAAGAGGGGTTTAGATAAAAATATGGAGCACAGGTCCATCAGTGGCTATTAACCACAGTGTGTGTGTATATATAAAAATTTTTGCCACTGTGTGACACAGAGTGTTGGACTGGATGGGCTGTTGGCCTGATCCAACATGGCTTCTCTTATGTTCTTATGTTCTCATGCTGGCTCTTAGTGATCACAGATGTCCTGTTTGATGATTTGTTCAAAATTTTTCCAGGTATAGACATCAGGCTACATTTCATCATAATGGATTACAGCTCTACAAAAAAAAAATAAAAATCCATCTTTTAAAATAAAACTACAATCTTCCCATATTTCAAGGCTGCCAGTATATTTAACTTATTAAATCACAGAATCATAGAGTTGGAAGGGACCTCAAGGGTCATCTAGTCCAACCTCCCACACAATGCAGGAAAATCACCTCCCCTTGCCCTCCTTCTCATGAACTGCGTAGGTTCACAGAATGACCATCTAGCTTCTATTTAAAAACTTCCAAAGAAGGAGAGTCCACCACCTCTCTTCCATTATAAAACACGTCATGTGGAGGGCAGTGCCTCATATAAAGTGAATAGAAAGAATTTTTCTTCCTCTCTACTAATACTGGAACTCAGGGGTATTCAATTGATAGGCAATAGATTCAAGATGGGTGAAAGACTTCTTTACTCAGTGGGAATTCAATGCCAGTGGACATTGTGATGACCAATAAAACAGATGGCTATAACAGGAGATTAAACACTGCATGGAGGACAGGTCTGTCAGTGGCTAAATGGAACCTCCCATAGGTAGAAGATCTCTGGATAGCGGTGTTAGAAGGTAACATCAGGGCCTTTATGTTGTCCCTCCAGGGCAAATGGTTGGCCAAAGAAAATCCTGGACTAGGTGGTGTACTGTTCTGATCCAGCAGTTCTGATTCTCACATTACTTTTTGTTTTTTGCTTTACCACTGGATCCTATGAATCTATTGTGCTAACAACCGGTGCAATAACATGTTTTGCCTTTAGCCAAACTGATTCATAGAATCCAGCTGTTAGTCCCTTTGCATTTACAGCTATTGCTTTGTAATAAGGTTAGCATCACTGAGTCAAATGTTGGGAGATTTGGTGGTGCTTGGCTCACAGGATAGAGTGTGAAGGTGGGGAGGATGTAACATTTCCCTGTGGTGTTCTAGGAGTTTCCTCTAATCTCTATGGTAAAATCCATAGATGTGGGGGATTCTTAGACCATGGTAATGGAAGCTATTTTCCAGCCATTTTTTCCCCCTCTTGCTCTTCAGTTTATCATGTGTGGGGAACTGAGGGATCGGGGTTGAGGGTGGGATTTGTCCGTTGCAGATGGGCAATTGGCAAGCCTACTTTGTTTTTTGTTTGCTTATTTATTTTAAAACATTTTCATTCTACCTATCCCCAAAGGGCTCATGTAACTGGCAAGAAAGGAAACAGATAATGTCATAAAAAATAATCCTTCTGTCCTACCAAAACTAAATAACTGCAAAAACCAGTATCACTTTCTGAAATATAGTAAACAACACAGCTACTGCTAATTGTCCTCCAAAATTAATCAAAAGCCCTTGGAAGAATAAATGTCTTGTAAGGCTTCCTAAAAGAATGGCAATAAGATAATTAATCCCTAGCACTGTATAACCCGTACAATTTCTGAATCAATTTAGATTCCGTCACTGATACCACCATTGGTGACACCTTTCTACTTTTCTCAGTACAAGATGCCCTAGTTCAGAATGACATATTGCAGCCTTGTTGTGAAACTTCACTTGGAATAAAGGACACTTGGAACAATTTAAAATGAAATTTAAAATGAATCAATGAAAGAAGCTGCAAGTTGGAATCCCATGTGCTATAAGTGGAACTCCCTTGAAAGATTTTGGTAGTTTTAGGCCTAAATCTGAGCAATATTAATATGTTGTGTTTGTGCATTCATCTTCCTGTGCTCCAGTTCTGAGAGCACTGCCACAAATCTGTGCATTGTAAATAATAGTAATACTTACACGTGCCTGTTTTGCCTTTATGCACAATATTCATTCTTCAGTACAAATATGTGTATGTGATCAAGCATGATTTATTGTGATTATTCTGCCCAGCAGTCAAGTTGCAGAGTGCCCATCCTATCATTTTTGGATTCCTGCCCATTGTTAACAGATGCCCCGTTTTCCAGATACTGCATTGTATTTTCAATGACAGAACACTATTCAATCACTGTTCCAAACCACTCCTCCATTCCCCAGATGGCTGCAATAAAAAAGGGGATAGGTGCACTCAATCTACACCAAAGGAACTGATAATTAGATCACTATGCCAGCAAATATCTATGCAAAGAGACAGCAGGAACTGCTTCCCCACTCAATGCACAGCAGCCAAGAAGGTCAGAGCGCCTGCTCCGGCTGCAACGCCACTGAGGATGTTCTCCGCAGCTGTGAACGAAACGTCTGGAAGGAAAACTTTCTCCAGTAGAACACGGCACTTGAGCCCGAAAGATTCTACAAACCCTAATGCTTCCACACAATTCATCAAACCTGAATAGTCAGCATTACCAAAGGTCTTTTTCATTTCCTTCAAAATACCTTGTACACATTCCACAATTTTGTTTTAGGTGAATTTAATTGCAAACTGAATAAGTAGGATTGGCAAATGCCAGGTGAGGCCTGGAGATCTCCCAGAATTACAACTGATTTCCAGACTACAGAGATCTGGAGAAAATGGCGGGTTTGGAGGGTACATTCTATGGGATTATTCCCTTGGGGTTCTCTCCCCAATTCCACCCCTCTCAAACTCCACCCCCAATTCCCCAAGAATTTCCCAACTCAGAATTGGAAACCCTACCAATAACCATAAGATTGTTAGCTTTCTATTGGGTGCATTCAGGGCTTTTTTTGTAGCGGGAACTCCTTTGTATATTAGGTCACACACCCCTGATGTAGCCAATCCTTCTGGAGTTTACAGCGCACTTAGTACAGGGCCTACTGTAAGCTCCAGGAGGATTGGCTACATCAGGGAGTGAGGTCTAATATGCAAAGGAGTTTCTGCTACAAAAGAAACCCTGCATGCATTTCATGTATTACTGCATTTCACAACTAAACGTGGATTACAGTACCTCTGTATACATGTCAATCAGGAAAGAGTGAGCAGACGGGGAGTGGGATTGAATGTTCTGTCACCAGTTTATACAGCTATACAGTTTACATACATGCAGGCAATGTGCAGTGGTTGGTCCATAACTGCTGCTTCCTATTACAGCCATTTCTTAGTGGCACCCATTATCATTTCTCAAAATCCCAACAGTGTCCAGTGGCACAACAAGGTTGAGGACCTTTAATTTAAGTGTTATGCTCATGCTGAGGTAAATGTGTATAGCCTGTTGGAGCAAGAATCTACATAAACCCAGTCTGACAGCTACAGTATGACAGCTGGTGATCTAGCTGCCAGGCTAGGTCACAGTGACCTGATCAGCAGACCGGCTTGAGCCGGCAGAAGCCAAGTGATGCAATCTGCTGAGTCAGCACGGCCAGGATTGGCTGCTTGGACTATATATGATCTGTGTGTGCATCACACAGGTCTCTCCCTGTGAGATGGTGGTTAGGCGAAGCACTTTGTCCGTGGAGGTAATATTGTATAGACTGCACAAGAGAGCACTTGTTGTGTATATATGTTAATACACCTTTTGGCACTAGTTGCACGTGTCAGCCTGATTTTCATTCCTGAAGCCCTGTGTCGGGCAAGTCATCTCCCTCACTCTGCTACTCCCGCTCCGACAGGGTTATGGGCCCAGGACGCTTCCGCTGCGCGGAGGAGAGAGTTGAGAGTTGAGCTGACTGTGAGTTTGGAAAGAGCCGGAGGCGAGGAACGCCGGTGAAGGACACAGAAGCACCACCGTTCTCTGTTTGAGAGCCAGAGGGACGTCGGCAGCCAGCTGTGAGGAGGAGTCGGCACGATGGCTCAGCAACAGCTTGGAGTAGCCGTTGAGAAGCTCACCTCAGCCAACTACGCGGTGTGGAGCCTGAGAATGCAACACTACCTCAAGCGTGAAGGGCAATGGCTGTTCGTGAGTAACCCCCCTGCTGACTTATCTCCTGCCGAGACTGTGTTATCGGATAAGGCACTGGCCAACATAGTGCTATCTATAGGAGATGACCAGCTGGTTTATGTGCGAGGGAAGGACACTCCCAAGGCTGCCTGGGACGCGTTGAGTGCGGTGCATGTTAGCACCACTGCTGGTTCCCTCATGGCCTTGACAAGGAGGATGTTCCGCACCGTTATGCCGGCTGGAGGGTGTGTGAAAGATCACATCAAACGGCTAACGGACTGTTTCGTTGAGCTGGAGGCAAGAGGCAAGACTGTAGCTCCAGACGACAGAGTGTACATTTTGCTGTCGTCGTTGCCACCTGAGTACACTCCCCTGATAACTTCTCTGGAGACGGTGGACGTAGCGACCCTGACCATGGAATACGTCTGTGCCCACCTGCTTGACTTCCAAGAGAGAATTGCGGCCGTGAGCTGTCCGGGGGTGTCGGCCGGGCAGCGTGCTGTTATCGGTGTGTCCGGGAAGACAGCCAAGAATGAGCCAGCTTCTGCTGCTGGCAGGCGTCCGAAGGTGGAGGAAGTGGAGCCGACTGCGTTTGCAGTCCGTCGCTGCTATGGATGCGGGTCGTCGCAGCACCTGCTCCGAGCTTGCCCTGAGAGGGAGAAGAGGCGGGGGCGTGTGCGGCGAGAGCGGAGGACCGCCAGCCCGTGTGAGGAAGCAACCCGGCTGGTCACGTCTGCAGTAGAGAGCACAGGGTCTGCTTGGATTTTAGACTCCGGGGCAACGAGCCATCTCTGCTGCGAGAAGGAGTTGTTGAAAAACATTGACAGTCCTGAGCATAAGTATGTGAGATTGGCTGATGGGACCACTGCCAATTCTGTTTGCTCAGGCAATGTGGAATTTCCTGCACTGAAATGTATGTTGCAAAATGTGTTGTATGTACCCTCACTGCAGTCTAACCTGTTGAGTGTTAGCACACTGTTTGACCAGGGATACCAGGTGAGATTTGAGAAAACCTGCTGCAAAATCCTGGGAGGTGGGGGAAAGTTGCTTGTGACAGGAAAGAGGGAAGGTAAACTGTATGTGGTCCAGAGTGATTGTGCCCAGGTGGCTCAGGTGTCGAATGAGCCTGTGCACAATAATTGTATACATTTGCTCCATAGGAGACTTGGGCACTGCGGATTTAGGGCGTTAAAGAAAACCCTGGAGCTTGTGCCTAGTTTGAAAGTAAATCCTTGCAAATGTTACTTGGATTGCCAGGTCTGCAAGAAGACCAAAAGCAAGGCGTGTGCTGCTGCTAAAGAAAGCTCAAGGGAAAGCACACGAGCCCTGGAACTAGTCCATTTAGACGTTATTGGCCCATTGCCAAAGAGTCTGTCGGGGAGGAGATACTGCTTGGTGGCCACCGACGACCACACGAGGTACGCGTGGGTTTTCACCATGGTGCATAAGTCTGAGGTGTATAAGACATTCACCAAGTGGGTCAAAGCAGTGGAGAGACAATTAGGGGTTAATCTCCTAGCTGTACAAACCGACAGAGGGGGGGAATTCTTATCTAACCAGATGAAACGTTGGCTGGAGAACAAGGGCATTGCCCACCGTCTGACGAACCCGGCAACGCCCCGAGAAAATGGGCATGGGGCTGTATTGCAGAATGTGATGTATTGCATGTTAGAGGATGCACAACTGCCAATGACCTATTGGGCAGAAACCATACATGCAGCTGTTTTTTTGCAAAATAGGGTTTGGTGTAATACTGTGAAAAATGTGCCTTACAGGTTACTGTTGAACAAGACCCCAGATTTGAGTTCTTTAAAAGTCTTTGGGTCACGGGCTCGGGTTGGCATCCACTCCACGAGTAGCGGGGAGGGGGATGTCCGGGCAGAGAGCCTAATTTTTCTGGGCTACAAGCCAAGGGCCAGGTGTTATCGTTTCTGCAATAGCAAAAGCAAGATAACACTTAGCAAGAGTGCCCAGTTCAATGAAGAAAGCAGCTGGCCAAGGTTGCACTCCTTGCAGAAACAATTTGTCCTGCTGCCAAGTAGCGATAACGATGTTGGAGCGCAGCCCAGAACTCCAGCCCAGGAGGTGGCACCCAGTGGGGCTGGAGAAGGTGAGCCGAATGCTGGCACAGAGCCTGACGAGCAGAGTCAGGAGGCAGAGCCTCAAATGCAGGAACTGGAGGTAAAGTGTGAGAGTCAGGAGGTTCAACACCCAATTACAGGGGCAGAGCAACCAGCCCAGGAGGTGGGAACAGAGCAACCCGAAGAAGACAAAGCTGGTCCAAGCACAGGGCCACGGGTGTCTGCCAGGTCCACCAAAGGCCAACGTCCCGCTAGGTACAAGTGTCCCTATGTCACTCTGACTGTCAATCCAGACCCACCCGGATTTGAGGGAATGCTAAAAGAAAAGGCTAAGAAATGGAAAGCCTGGGTGGCAGAGTGCGAGGCAAGGGAGAAGGAGGCTGAAGCCAAGCGTCTGAAAGAGCTGGCTGAACAGGAACACGATGATGTGTTTTACAATCATGATGAGTTCCTGAACGAATTCCGGAAAGGGTTCCGAGCTACGTAAATATGAACTGTAATGTTGCTGGTGGACATGTATGTAAACTGTGTAAAGTGTTTGGGTATACTGGGTTTAAATAGATTAGGAGGTGTGTTGGAGCAAGAATCTACATAAACCCAGTCTGACAGCTACAGTATGACAGCTGGTGATCTAGCTGCCAGGCTAGGTCACAGTGACCTGATCAGCAGACCGGCTTGAGCCGGCAGAAGCCAAGTGATGCAATCTGCTGAGTCAGCACGGCCAGGATTGGCTGCTTGGACTATATATGATCTGTGTGTGCATCACACAGGTCTCTCCCTGTGAGATGGTGGTTAGGCGAAGCACTTTGTCCGTGGAGGTAATATTGTATAGACTGCACAAGAGAGCACTTGTTGTGTATATATGTTAATACACCTTTTGGCACTAGTTGCACGTGTCAGCCTGATTTTCATTCCTGAAGCCCTGTGTCGGGCAAGTCATCTCCCTCACTCTGCTACTCCCGCTCCGACATAGCCATGGACTGGAGCCAGTGTTTTTTCCTCCTATTAATGTTGTCTGATCCATAGAAATGCCATTTACACAGAGGTTTGTAATCCAGCAACAAAAGATTACTGTACATACTCCTTTAGAAGGGACATCATTTTTTGGATTAACATGATCAGTAAAATCTTCAGAAGCATGTTTAAAACGGCTAACCTGTTGGTAACCTGTTCTTTAAGCGATAAAGGGACAACCTCTGCAGTTTGACTTATGGATGAATAAAATTTTTAATACAACAGCTCATGAAGCACATAGCAATGTTTTCAAATTATTCAGTAGCAGTAATTCATAGGAAATTATTCAGTGACAATAATTCATAAGAAGCATTCAAAGAATATTTATGTGGTATGCTAGAATTTCCATGGGTTGCTTTTAAAAAACCAATGATTAACATTAAGACAGACAGTAACTCCAGATCAAGGAAGTGATATATTGAATCAACTATTGCCTCTTTAACCAGCGGAGTAGCCATAACTGTCTATGGTTTGATATGAACTAGTAAAAGAAAATTAAGTCCTTTCAAAATTGAAGATACCTGCCTAAAAATAATACAAAACATGGCAATGTGACAATAGGGTAGGCAAATCTAAGTAGGCTAAAAATCAGTGCAATTAGGATGTCTTTAGAGTGGGGAGTGGGTGGGGAGATTAAAAGAGGAGTACTTTTCAGGCAAGATTTTAATTAATCATTGGTGAATCTTAAGGCGAGGAATTAATAAATGGTATTTAAAAAAAGACACAGAAATCCCTTACTTTTCCTATCTCAAGTTTACTGGACTATGACTGCAACTCTCTGCAAACCTTACCCAGGAATAAGTTCAATCAAACATGGGGCTGAGTGTTTTCCTGCTATTGAGTAGACTTGTATTGTACCCAGAAGGTGTTAAGGGCTGGTTCGGTGAATCCATGATGGCTGGAAAGGGTGGCAATTTTTCCCTTAGTGGGGGCATGTAAGTTATTCTGCTCTGATCTGGATATCCCAGGCGACCAAAATCTTGTCAGATCTTGAAAGCTAAGCAGGGGTGGCACTTGTCAGTATTTGGAAGAGAGACCATCAAGGAATACCAGAGGCAGACAATGGCAAACCTCCTTTGAAGGTCTCATGCCTTGAAAACCCTATGGTGTCACCATAAATCAGCAGTTACTTGACAGCAAAAAGAAGTTAGCCTTAGTATTGCCAACCCTCAGTTGGGTGCAGGGGATTCCCTGGTTTGGAGGCCTTTCCCCTCGCTTCAGGGTTATCAAAAAGCAGTGGAGGGGAGTGGTTTAATGTCTGCTGGACACTCCATTATCCCATTTGGAGAATCAATCTGTGGGTATCAGGGGCTCTAGGGGGGGCTTTTTAAATGTAGAGGCACCATTCATCATTTTAAGAACATAAGAGAAGCCATGTTGGATCAGGCCAATGGCCCATCCAGTCCAACTCTCTGTGTCACACAGTGACCAAAAAAACCAGGCACCATCAGGAGGTCCACCAGTGGGGCCAGGACTCTAGAAGCCCTCCCACTTTGCCCCCCCCCAAGCACCAAGAATACAGAGCATCACTGCGCCAGACGGAGAGCTCCGCCAATACGCTATGGTTAATAGGCATTGATGGATGTCTGCTCCATGTTTATCCAATCCCCTCTTGAAGCTGTCTATGCTGGCAGCTGTCACCACCTCCTGTGGCAGTGAATTCCATGTGTTCCCTTTCCATAGCACCTGGTGCCTCTCCTCAAAAACCCCTCCAAGTTTCAAAAAGGTTGGACCACGGCATCCAATTCTATGAGCCCCCAAAGAAGGTGCCCCCATCCTCCATTATTTCCAATGAAGGGAAGGCATTTAAAAGGAGTGCCATCCCTTTAAATGTGATGGCCAGAACTCCCTTCCGAATTCAATCATACTTGTCACAACCTTGATCCTGGCTCCACCCCCAAAGTCCCCAGATATTTCCAGAGTCAGATCCGGCAACCCTATCCTGATGCCTTAATTCTGCATTTAGCAGTGCTTTGTTGCTATTGAATACCAGTAGAGCCAGATCAGCCTACATTTTTTAATTAGAGGGTTGTCCAAAATAGACAACCAGATGTCTAATAATGTTAGGCATAAACATGCAAAAAAAAAAAAAAAAAGGCCAACGTAATCTGTGTTTGCAAACTCAGATAAACACAACTTTTGAGATACTCGCTTCTCATTGAGGCTGAAAGGCATTTTCATGAACAACCCCTTATCCTCTTATTTACATGCAAGTCTTGTTATTTTTTTTTAAAACGGGGACTTAGAAATTAAAAAAAAGAAGCGGACTTCTGAAATGTAATTCTTTAAAAGGCAGATTAATAGCCAGCCGTGATAACACGTCTGGTGGCGTCTCCCTTCTCTCATATACAAGAGGCTGTTTCCAAACTCCCAAACAGCACTGAGATTGATGCACCCAAGCTTATTCCAAGAAGCAACTTTTCCTGAGAACACGACAGGTCCCTGGAAGCATTCCATAAACAGGACGCGTCTGAGGGAGTTCGTCTTCTCGGGGTGCAGCATTATTATTTTTCAGGGGAATAAGAAAACATAACAGGCTGTAAGTGTGGGTGGCACCCGAAAGGAGTGGCCCAGGGTGCATTTCTGGGCACAGCTAGAACTTCCCTCCCTCTCCTCTGGGGACGTGATTTTTCCCCCTTCCCTTTTGTGTTTCCCCCCTCTCCGGCCCACAGGAGCGGTAGAAACTTTTAAAGCCCCCCTTTTGAAAAAGGGCTGGTTGGATGTCTTCGGGTAATGACGCCTGGGGAGGGCGGTTATCGCTGGTTGACATAGTAACTCCTCGCCTCCTTTCCACGCAGCCGGAGGCTCCAGGCGCTCTTTGGTGCGGCTTGCCGAGCCGCCTGCATGGGCTGGAGACAGTGGAGAGGAGCTGCTTTGGGGCTGCCGACGACGCTTTCCCGCCTCAAAATGGGGACGCCGAGGCGGTAGGCGGAGAGCCGCCCCAACGCAAACTCGGCTCTGAAGCCTCGCCTGTTTTGCCTCCGGGTTTTTGCTTTTCTTCTTTTTGGCGGGGCGGGGGGGGGGGAACCCGAGAAGCCCTTTGTCCTTTCCTGAAGCGGCAGGGATCGCTTGAGGCGCCCGGGAAAAAGGGGAAGCACCATGAGCCAAAGCTGCCAGCCTCGGAAAAACGGCTCGCCGGGCAGCGGGGCCAGGAGGAACGACAGCCAGGACTACCTCCTCATGGACTCGGAGCCGGGCGAGGAGAACTGCATGGCGCCCTACGCTTACTACCCCGCGTGAGTGGCTCCCCGCCAGGGGGAAGGCGTGGGCCAGAAAGGCGGAGGGAGATGAGGGGTGATGGGGCAAGGGGGGCAGCGTGGACGCGCGCCGTGCCCCGAAATGTTGCCGCTTGCCCTGGAGAAGGAGATGCGCTTTTTTGCGCAAATGGTGCTAGTGCTGCGTGCGTGGGGTACCGGGTACATCAGCCAGGGGTCGGGTCGTGGGCGCCCACCGCCGTTGTCTTCCCCCTCCCGCGGCCCTCGAGCCCCGAGGCCGACTCCCTCATCAGGCAGAAGTTCGAGAAGTGGAGCTGCTGAACCTGTTGCGTCGCTCCTCGTCTTGCGCGCTGGAGGGTGGCGAGGCGAAGCGGGGGAGCCGAGAAGGGGCTTGAGAGGGCCTCGGTCTCCGTGAGGCTCAGCCGTTGAGGCGCAGTCTGCGGAGGAGGGGGGAGAGGGCTATCGGATCGAAGTGCGTGCGTTCTCCAAAAAGAGGGGCTTCCGAGGCAGGAAAAGAAAAGATCGAGCTAAAACAGGTTGCAGAATACATCATCAGCTGGCTGCGAGTGCTCCTAGATAGCTTTGAAGGGCGCTTTCCCGCATGCTAAACAATGTAGTTTCATTCCACTTCAGCGACTGTTTGCAAGTCGATTGTGCAGTTTTATACAATAAAATCCCGTTACAAAGTGCACTGAAAGTGCGTTATTTAGTGTGTGCGAAATCGTTTGCATAAGGTTAAGCGGCGCTTCTGCCCTTTATTGAGCATATTTTCTCCCCACTAATTGAGCAGGGTGTGGGGGGAAATGAAGAAGGTATGGGCTTCTAAGCTACTCGCTTTGCTCTAACCGAAGAAGAGTTTGTTTCATGGTTACCCTTGAAGAACTCAGGGTGGTGTGCATGGTTTCCGTCCCATATTACCTTCACAACATCCACATGAGGTAGGACAGGCTGAAGTGCCCTGGAATTTAGGAGGTGGATGGCTTCTGTCCAGATTCGTGGGGATATGAGCATAGGGGGTTTGTGGTGAGGCAATATTCGTGGAGGGTAGGTTGTCAGCCTGCTGGGACAGGTGCCACTGACATTTATGACACACCTGTACAGGAAACCCAACATACTTGGCGCCAGCACAAGAACAGAGATTTATTATTGCTTGCTTCACTCATGCTGTGCTTCTGACTTCTTCACAGCTAGAGACAAAATCACGCCAAAGGCGGATGCATAAGTACAGTATACCATGTGCCAGAGTTGCCATACGTTGGATATGACTTGTGGAACAATTGCCATCAGTCTTGGTTACTGCTAGAATAGTGTAGTGTTCCTTCTGTCCAGTTTTGGCTGTGCACTCTATCAAGGGTTTCTTTCTGGGTACCAGCATTAGGGTGGGGAGAAAAGTCTAAAGTAGAGAGAGAACCTCTATAAAACATATATAATAACTGCAAGGGTGAATAGGTGGAAGGGGTGGTATCTTTCTAATGCAACCGGATGTGTGTGGGAGTAATAGGAATATGGGACCGAGCAGAGCATGTTGTGTTTGCAGAGCAGAATGAGGGTGATAATGGGGGGGTGATATCAGGGGTGTTTATAAGAGGAGATTGGTGAGCAAGTTGCTGTCTAGTGCAGATTTATTACTGATTTTAGCCGTTTTAGTCTGCTGCAGGGGAAAAATTTGGACTCTTGGTGGCATCTTAAAGACTAATAAAATTTTATTCTGGTATTTGGACTAGAACCTCCTCCAGATGTATTAAGTAGATCCTGGAATATAGTTTTGTTAGTTTTGAAGTACTGCAAGACTTCTTATTACCGACTTTAAACATCCCGAGTGAGCCATTGGAGGTTGAAAAGAATACAAAGAAATAAAAGCACAGTACTTTCACCAGGTTGTTAAAATACTGGTAAAAAGTGTGAATGGCCTTATATTGACCATTGGCCCGTTTACCTTCATAGTATCTTTTTTGGTGACCTGCAACTCCAGGATTACAAGAGAGGGGGCTTTCTTGCACAAGGTTCTTGGAATGGAACTTGGGACCTTTGCTATGCAAGGCTTGTCTTCAACCACTGAGCCATAACTGCTCCCCTGTACAGAAAGCTAGATACAAGAGAGAAGATGATGATATTGGATTTATATCCCACCCTATACTCTGAATCTCAGAGTGGTCACAATCTCCTTTGCCTCCCTCCCAACAGACACCCTGTGAAATAGGTGGGGTGAGAGAGCTCTCACAGAAGCTGCCCTTTCAAGTACAACTCCTACAAGAGCTGTGGCTGACCCAAGGCCATTCCAGCAGCTGCAAGTGGAGGAGTGGGGAATCAAACCTGGTTCTCCCAGATAAGAGTCCACGCACTTAACCACTACACCAAACTGGCTCTCAGAGAGGATTTCTAGTCTAGTCTTCTCCTTGACATAGTTGCTTCATCTGTTCCTCTGTTGTCTACTCCAATGAGCAAGACTTCAGTCCCAGCACCTGCTGCCACCTATTAACTTGTGATATCAGATTAAACCGCTGTAATGGGACTGTGGGCCGTGGCTCCGTGGCAGAGCAACAGCTTGGCATACAGACAGTCCCAGGTTCAATCCGTGGCATCTCCAGTTAATAGGATTGAGTTGCACGTGATATGAAAAGCCTCTACCTGAGACCCTGGAGAGCAGTACTGAGCTTGATGGATGTCTGATTCCAGTGTAAAACAGCTTAATGTATTCTCACTCTCAAGTCTGTAGCAGAAAAAAGAATCTTTCCTAATATGCGCAACTCTGTAACTGGCTACTCTGGTGGTAGGGATTGAATCTGGGGTCTTCTACAGGCAAAATATATACTCTGCTACTTGGTAGTGACCTCTTTCAAATGCACATGGCTTGCTCTTCCAATGCATGCTAATGCAGAGCCCTAATCTTTGCAAGGGATTGTGAATGCAGAATAACATATTGGATGGATGAAGATTTCTCATCTTGGATATCTTCTGGAGGAAGATGACAAAGCGGCTATATGGCTTTGGACAGGGCAGTAGCCAGGGGTACGACACAGTGGAAATTTGCAAAGGAATTTGGCTTGTTGGAAAAAGGTTGCTGCTGCTATGTGGAGATCGTTATTAAGGAATGAGAACCTCCTCATGCCTAACGATGGATGTTACAAGATGGCAGCACAGACTGTAGGTGTCTTGAGTCGGCACTACGTAGACTCTGGTTATTGGCCATCCATGTGCAGTATGGATCACTGACGTAAGGAACCCTGTCTGGCATGCTTAGGCAATATTAACTAGTCCTTCCTCCACCACTGCCTTGTGAATGAAGCTGCTGTCTGCTGCTGACCCCACGATGTGTGCTAGTAATAACATGGAAGCCCTCCCCTAAGTCACTGGTCCTGCATACCATTGCACAGTTTTTGAACTGGACTTCTGTAAGTGGCAGTTAGGAGAATGTTGGATAGAGATATTTATACGGCCTGGAGAAAACAACACACTGCCATCGAAGTCATTATTGTCCACTCAAGCAGCTCTCCAGAGTCTCAGGAAGAGACTCTTCACATCACCTTTTGCTTGGTCTTTTTAACTGGAGATTCCAGGGCTTGAAACCTGGGGCCTGCTGCATGCAAAGCTGAGGCTCTACCACTGAGCCACAGCTTTCCCCCAGAGACAGCCTGTTCTGTCCCTTTATTAGAGGTTAATGGAATGTTATTTCCTAGGTTATTTCACTCCATTCCATAAGAACATTCCATTTTCACATTACGGACCTCTGTTTTCCACAGGCTGCTTATCAGTCCTAGAGATATTCCCTGTGCAGTTGTGAATACATGTACACTTTGACTTTTGGTCTGTTTCTCATTGTGACAGCAAAGGGAGAGCATCCTTCTTAGTTATAAGCTTCCCTGAACAGGACTCTGAAAAGGCAGCATAGAAATATTCTAAATAAATAAGTAAATAGTATTTCAGCATGCAAGTATGAGCTCTTATGACTGATTGTTTCTCCCTAGGGAAAAAGTCCCTCCAGTTAGAAATCTAGGTGTAAATAAAACTAAAAAAAGTCCTCTCCCTGACTTGCTAGTTTTCATGGGGAAAGAACTGTACTTTTAGCATTGGGAAAAGTCCAGAAAAGGGCAACGAGAATGATTAATAGGTTGGAACACTTTCCCTATGTAGAAAGGTTAAAACACTTGGGGCTCTTTAGCTTGGAGAAACATTGACTGAGGGGTGACATGATAGAGGTTTACAAGATTATGCATGGGATAGAGAAGGTACAAAAAGAAGTACTTTTCTCCCTTTCTCACAATACAAGAACTTGTGGGCACTCAATGAAATTGCTGAGCAGTCGGGTTAGAACAGATAAAAGAAAGTACTTCTTCACCAAAAGAGTGATTAACACATGGAATTCACTGCCACAGAAGGTGGTGGAGGCTACAAGCATAGACAGCTTCAAGAAGAGATTGGATAAACCTATGGAGCAGAAGTCCCATCAGTGGCTATTAGCCACAGCGTATTGTTGAAACTCTCTGTCTGGGGCAGTGATGCTCTGTATTCTTGGTGCTGGGGGGGGGGGGCAACAGTGGGAGGGCTTCCAGTGTCCTGGCCCCACTGATCAACCTCCTGATGGCACCTGGGTTTTTTTGGCCACTGTGTGACACAGAGTGCTAGACTGGATGGGCCATTGGCCTGATCCAACATGGCTTTTCTTGTGTTCTTATGTTTCTTACTGAGTGAGCCTCCATCTGAATTGGTGCAACCTGGATGCAGATTAATCACTACAGTTGGAATTTAGCCATTAGGAGAGCAGCAAATATGCTATATTAAAAGCTGATATGTTTTGTTATCAATCAGAAGCACCTAACATTTCTTCTCCCTAAAACATTTACATAGCTGTTCAGTAAGATAATATATATAAAAATGGAAATCCTTACAAACACACGATTTCCACAGTCTTATAAAAATGTAAAATAGGGAACATGAACGAACATCGGGAGAGTGTATTTCTGAGGAGTGAAACTGCTGTTAATACAGTTGCTGCCACGGTTGGAGTCCTTTCAGGCTATAGCTCTTGTACAGATTTTTTTCAGGCATTGGCAAATATGCCTTTACATTGAATTTGACTTTAAGATATAGAATGAATGGAAGCTTTCCGGACTCTCGCTCTTTTGTATGTGCAGTGTATGTGCAGTTCAAAGTGTATGTAAATCTGGCTAGAAGATGTCTTGAGAACCAGCTAATTTGTTGATGTTAGCAAAGCCTTCTAAAGTTGCCACCCTGTATATGGGTAAGATTGGCAACTGCTGCTTCATGTGCATTGTCTGTGGTGTGTGCAATGGCCCGCCTGTATACTTTGCCTTAGATTAGGGGCAAACTTGCTTAATGCAAGAGCCACATAGAATAAATGTCAGATGTTTGACAGTCTTCTGCAGCACATTTCCTCACCCTGGTTAAGTGTGCCGACTCTTATCTGGGAGAACCAGGTTTGATTCCCTACTCCTCCACTTTCAGCTGCTGGAATGGCCTTGGGTTAGTCATAGCTCTCATAGGAGTTGTCCTTGAAAGGGCAGCTGCTGTGAGAGCCCTCTCAGCCCCACCCACCTCACAGGGTGTCCGTTGTGGGGGGAGAAGATATAGGAGATCGTAAGCCGCTCTGAGTCTCTGATGCAGAGAGAAGGGCAGGGTAGAAATCTGCAATCTTCTAATATGAACAGAATAAGATGCAGATGAGTTTTCATTGGCTGCCCACCCTCAGCACAATTTAGTTAATTGGAGCACTCTCAAAGCATTTGAGAGACAGTTTGGTGTATTGGTTAAGAGTGGCAGACTCTGATCTGGAGAACTGGGTTTGATTCCCCACTCCTCCACACAAAGCCTGTTGGGTGACCCTGAGCCAGTCATGATTCTCTCAGAACTTTCTAAGCCCCACCTGCCTTACAAGGTGCTTGTTGTGGAGAGATGAAAGGAAAGGCTATTGTAAGCTGCTTTGAGAGTCCTTAAGGTAGAGAAAAGTGGGGTATAAAAACCTGCTCTTCTTTCAAAGATGGATATGACTCAGCCTGGGCTAAAGTATGTTCAAGATTAAGCAACCATAGATTGGATGGCAAAGCAAGGTCATTTGGAGAAGTTGACATGCAGTTTAGAATATAGTGCTGCCCCTCCATCCACTCACAAACTAATTCCACTCACGGTTAGCCAGAACGTGACAGAATTGGGTTATAACAGGGACGATTTTTCACCTGGCAGTCCTAATCAAAGCTACACCTTTTGAAGCACATGGGCTTCGAAAGGTGTACCTCTCTTAAGGCTAGTTCACTAAGTATAAAAGCACTTGTAAACATTGTCCTGTTTATATCTTTAGTTAGGATTAATACGAAGAACAAAGTGCCCAGTGGCACCTTTAAGGCTAACAAAGTTTTATTCAAGGTATGAGGCTTTGTATGCACACGTGCTTTTTCAGATACAATGAAATGGAAGAAAACCATTCAAATGTATGGACAGGGCAGAAAAGCAAATAAGGATATAACATGATGTAGGTCAGGGGTGGCCAACGGTAGCTCTCCAGATGTTTTTTGCCTACAACTCCCATCAGCCCCAGCCATCAGAACTTAACATTCTAAATAAAAATTGGTTGGTCTTAAAGGTGCACTTGACTCCTGCTTTGTTCAAGCGGTTATATGATGCAGCTTGACAAGAATCTGAAACATTTTCCGGGATGGCTGTTAGAGTTTATGCATACTACCTCACTAATTCTGTTCCTTTGTGTTTTAAATACTTAATGTGAGTCATTTTGTTACCCATCTCTCCTTGAGTTATACCACTTAAAGTCGTCAAGTTATATAGATGCTGCTAGGCACCGAAGTGAAAGGCTGGTAGGGAAGGAATTAAAGTCATGAGGTTCAGTGACCATAAAGACTAGATATAAGTCTGTGTTAGTACTAAAACAAGTTCCTTTAATAACTTTGGGGTAAGATACAATTAAGCAAGGGTGGTGTTTTTGGGGTTACAATGTCATTCTAAACAGAATGACATTCTTCTACTGAAGTTAGTGGGCTTAGGAAAGGGTATAATTCTGTTTAGGATTACAGATTTTGATGAAAACCTTCAGATAAAGACAATATTTCCACTTCTGTGCAACAATTTGCATATGGTGGGTGAACGGAAAAGTCTTGACCGGAAAGGGAACTGAGGCTGCGTGATAGCTCAGTCTTGTGCATGCATGTTTGGAAATAATTGAATAAGCATAAATGTGAATAAGATTGTAGACTTAGCCAGTGCCACATAGAGTATGACTATACAAAATCATTTACTATGAGTGTCACATTTAATTTTTTTTGTGTGTATATGCAGCTTTGTGAGAAATTCCCACAACAACCCCTAGCTCTGTAATGCATGAAATTTTATCATTTTAATCTATATGCATATTTCTGATTAGTTATGGATGTTTAATAAAAACTGCCTTACTGTGAAACAAGGCACTGCAGGAGACCACCTTCCTATAAAATAGCATGCTGGTAGAATTAGAATTACACGCAGGACCTGTATGGCAATTGGTCTTTAGCAGCCATCCATTGAGTTTGTTGCGAAGATTGGTCTTGTCTTTAATTCAGGTCTTGCAGATCCTAATCACACTCTTTAGCCACTGGGTCACATTGATTTATGTTAGCATGAATTCCATTGGTATTTGTAAGCCCATTGGCTGTTTGCAGCAGCCAAATGTTCTGTGTTTGTTTATAGAAAGCTTTTGCAATAAAATTTGGAATGAGAAGCAACTTATATTACTTACAGTGGGAGATAAAATGAGTAATTTATGTTGCTTTTTTAGAGTGTTGACAGGGGCTAAATTAGATGTGACCAGAAGATCAGTGATTTAGACCTCATGCAGTTTTCTTTTTCTTTTAAGGGAATGGCAGTGGAATATTAAGCAGAGTTAAACCCTTCTGAGACCATTGAAGTCAGGAGGCTTAGAAGGATGTAGCTCAGTTTAGGATTGCACCATAAGTAAAAACGTGGGGAGGACAATCCACATCAGGACTATGATGCCAAATTGCCCCCCTCTTCTCCTCTAAGTTCCTTTCCTTTCCATAAAAGTGAGATACGTCTAGTTTAACCCTTAGTGCTTTGTGTTACTTTTGGCATGTGTGCACACATTTGTGTTATTTTGATGCTACTTGTTGCAGCACCATTTCCCTTCTCTTTTTTTGCCCTCACAAACCTTGACCTCATTTTCCCAGAATACTGTCTGTATAATACTACCCACCTGTGGCTACGATCTGTGGATATCTAAATCCGCACATATTGGGGCCACACAGAGGCTAAACATATATTTCTGCACACTTGGGAGACTCCCAAGGTGTGTCCCCCCCAAAAAAAAACACTGGGAGTTTAAATTTCCCCCCAGATAAAAGGCATTCCTGTGCAGAAAACACACCTTCGGCTGCATCAAAGGCAGGGATGGAATTCCAGCAGGAGCTCCTTTGCATATTAGGCCACACACCCCTGATGCAGCCAATCCTCCCAAGAGTTTTCAAGGCTCTTTTTTGTAAGCTCTTGGAGGGTTGGCTACATCAGATGGGTGTGGCCTAATATGCAGAGGAGCTCCTGCTAGAATTCCACCCCTGACCAAAGTTATTGCTAACACGAGAGGAAGACATGGGAGGGAAGACTCTGTTAGAAAAGAATTCTGCTTTTTCCCAGAGTGAGCTGCAGAGAGAGGTGGAGAGGAAGGAGGACTTTGCTGGGGGGCAGGGTGAACTCTTCTGGCTTGACCAGAGCAGCTGGCTTGCCCAGGTGAGCTGCAGGGAGAGACAGGGGGAGGGAATACCACAGGCTCGCTGGGAGCTGCTCCAAGTGAGCCACAAAACATGGCTATGAGAGGAAGCTACAGGACGGAGGATGCTGTCAGCCACTGAGTGATAGATGGTAGGACTTGGAGCCTTGCCAGCCTAAGTGATGTGGGGGGATATAGGATCCCCCGGGTGAAACACCCACTCCCCTCTGTGAGCCCTAGGGTTTGGGGAATTGACAGTGATGGGGGAAGGATTCCCCCCATGAGTATTGTGGGTCCCCGCTTGTTTAATCCTATTGGCTATGGATACCATACAGGAGTTGTGGTGCTATAGTTAGAGTGGTGGACTCTGCATGATCTAGGTTCGAATCCCCACTCTGAAATGGAATATTTCTGGGTGACCCTGCACCAGTCACACACACTCAGTCTGATCTACTTCACAGGGGCATTTGTAAGGATAAATAGAAGGATGGGAGAATAGTGTAAGCTAGTTTGAGGAGAAAGGTGGGGTATGAATGAAATAAAAAAAAGTTTTTGGGAAAGATGGCATGGTGGTGCAGCTAATGATATGACATCATGGATATTCCCAAATGAAGCCATGTAAATTTAGTCACAGATGATCAGATTAAATGGCAGTGTGGAGATCTGAGGAGAGGGAGAGCAAACAAGAAAAAAAATAGTGCCAAAAGGAAGCAGTAGCTAGGGAAACAAGAGGACATCAAACAATAATGAAACAACATAAATGTATAATGAGTATTTTTTTTCTGTAATCAGTTCAGATGCAATACTGCAAAGCAAATACTGAAATTAGAGAACCTCTGGTGTAGCCCTGATACCACTGTTGATATTCACACACTCAACCCCGCTCCTCTTGTACAGCACACCTCTCAATGCGGCTTTTCTGTAATAGTTCTGTCCTGAGCAGAGTTACAGTCTTGTAAGTCTTTTGGTCAGTGGGCATACAGGAGTGAAGCACTGTTTAGGGTTGGGGAAGGACGGTGGCTCAGTGGTAAAGCATCTGCTTGGGAAGCAGAAGGTCCCAGGTTCAATCCCTGGCATCTCCAAAAAAGGGTTCTGGCAAATAGGTGTGAAAAACCTCAGCTTGAGACCCTGGAGAGCCGCTGCCAGTCTGAGAAGACAATACTGACTTTGATGGACCAAAGGTCTGATTCAGTATAAGGCAGCTTCATATGTTCATATGTTGCTAGGAAGGTCCTGAAAAAGTCGCCTCAAGAATGGAGCTTATACTTTCTGAAACTGGAATATTAACTCTAGGAGGGTTCACCAGAACCCTGTTCTGCTTAATTATTAAAAAAAAAAATAGATCTTCCAGTTTATGAATACATTTTTTTCTTGGGTGGTTGATTGGGTTATGCAGCTGCTGGTGCCTTGTTGATTATTTTTGCTATTTCACTTCCTTTATTTTTGTTTTTATAATGGCTATTCCAGTTGTTCTGAATATTCAAACAAGTTGGCATGTAAATAGTTTTTCATACAAATATTACCATTCAGCATTTATTCAACAAAAACAGGCATTTGAGCTTTCAAAAAGATCCTGACCTCTGCCTTGGGAATAAGCTCCGCTGAATAAAATGGGGCTTCCTTCTGAGAAGAACTGCTTAGGTTTGCTTTGCTCCCATAATCTCTCATTAAGGGAACCAAGGCAATCTGTGTGGGAGTGAATTTCAGGGTCCCCAGGGTAGCAAAAATAAAAACATTTGTAAAAGAGAGCCAATTTGTTGTAGTGGTTAAGTGTGTGGACTCTTATCTGGGAGAACTGGGTTCCCCACTTTTCCACATGCACTGCTGATGTGACCTTGAGACAGTAACAAGTTCTCAGAGCTGTTCCTCTCAAGAGCATTTTCTGTTAGAGCTCTGTTAGATCCACCTACCTCACAGGGTGTCTGTTGTGGGGAGAGAAAGGGAAAGGAGATTGTAAGCCATTCTGAGACTCCTGTGGGTAGTGAAGGGCAGGGTATAAATCCAATCGCCTCCTCCTCCTCCCTTCTTCCCTCCCAAATTAAAAACATTGAAAATGATAAAGTTATTCAGTAAAAACACACAAACAACACCAGAACCAGGGAGGAGGGACAATAATTGTTCCTGGGGTTATGCCAAACAACAACAAAAAGAAGTCTTCACCCACTTGTGGAAGACACTGACAGAAGGAGACAGACTGATTTCCTTGGGGAAGAAATTCCAAAGTTTTGTTGCCGTAACTGAGAAGGGCCTTTCTTGGGTTGTCTCCCATCTAGCCTCAGTTGGCAGAGACAACTAAAGCAGGACCACCAAAGATAACTAGAGTAAACAGGGTAGTTTCATCTGGGAGAAGGTGGTCTCCAGCCATATAGGGCTTTAAAGGTCAATACTAGCACGAATTTAATATCCCCATATCAATTTTGTCTTTCTCTTGGAAAAATGAACCTATAAGCCTTAATTTTGGCACCATGTTCTGTCCTCTCGTGCTAAATTTTTCATTTTCTGGTGCCTCACCTCATGCTAAATTTTTCATATTATAAAACGCATGCATTTTTCAGTGTTGTTTGTTGTAACATAAATAATATATAATCGGCATGCCCATGCAAATGGCATAAGTCAATTAAATTAATATTCAAGGACAGTGTTAAATGTGGTGGACAAAAATTACACAGTTACATGTGTAATTTTAAAAAAATCTCCAGAAGACGTAAGTTAAGACCAGTAGTAAGTGAAATTCTGAAAGGCAAAACGACAAGGGAAATGAACAGAAAAAAATACATATATATAATCTTAAGGGTGGACTAGAGATTGATTGCCTTAAACACAACTAGGTCAAAAAGTTAGAGAAGGGCAAGCTGTCACAGCAATGAGGTCAATTGCTTGAACAAAGCTGTTCCAAATTCATAGAGGAAGCCATAGCAGGAAGAAAGGTGAAAAGGTAGAAGGTTATAATAGGTGAGATACCCAGAGCACAGCTGTTGATGCAGTAGCAGAGCGCAGCAATAAGAAAAAGAGTATTCTTTCTCTGTTTTTGCATTGGTGATCTGGGGTTAAGAGGAATATTACGTCTTTAACTTGTTGTGAAGTTTTAGCTTGTGTGTGGGGGGGAACTTATTAAGCCCTTTGCTGGGTGAGAAAAAAAAATCAATTTAGATTTGACCCAAATGCTTTAGCATCTCTCAGAAGCAGAATCTTAATGACTTCTCACCAAAGTTGTAGGAATAATAAAAGCCTGTGTTATGGTAGGTGTAGCTTGATTAGCGCTTTGCAAGTGTAAAGCAAACTAGTCTTAAGTAAAAAAGATTACAGCTTTTATTCCCTTGCAATTATTTTATGAATCTTATGTCATATAAAGAGAAGTGCATCTTCTGTGATGTGGGATGGGAAATCCAGTCCTCTGTATTTTTTCCATGGAATATTTTCTGCCCCACATATTTAAATATTGTCTTTAGGTGCTGTTGTGTTGCAAATCAATAATGTTAAATGGACTAAATGTGGGATATTAAGCATAGATAAATCCCAGTGCTTTTTACACAGGCCAGGCTTGTACATGGTGCATTTTTCTTCTTTTGCTAACATAATTTAAGTAGTTAAATTATTCATAAAACTTGACCCAGGAAAATTTTCTGGAGAATTTTTAAAATTCAGATTTTCCTGGAAAACCAACACCAGACATCCCACAAGTTTCACAGTTTGTTATCATTTATTTATTAAAAGTATATTAAAAGCCTAAAATATTGTCTTATGGTTCTGTTGATTTGATGGCTTGCAATATTTTAAAACTGCCGCATTCGAAGATATTTAAACCAGAGAGTCTGGGAGCAGGGTCCTGCAGTTTACTCTCTGCTCTACTAGGGCAACAAGGGTTTTATTAGCAGCCACAAACATTAATGCATTTTCTTATTGCAGAATTCAGGCTGCATATGCAAGCTATATTTACTGGTATTTTCTTGCATTGGTGCACATAGATATAAGATATATACTATGTTTGTTCAGGATATGTGTTGTTGATTCACAGCCTAACAGAACTGAAGTTTATTTATGTAAGACAAGACTTTTCCCCACCAAACAGTGTAATCATTCAATCAATCTAGCTGCCTTTATTTATGTTCTCCAAGTAGACAGACAACTTAGCATAAGTCCTGACTATAAATGTACAAGTTATGAAGTTTTCCCTGTGATCCTTCTACAGAGATATGTAAGTTATTCCCAGTTAATCACAGGAAGATCGTATTTTCATGCTGCCATAATATAATAAACACATCTTTTACCTGCTGCAGATACCATGCAACCTATACCCATATCTATAATTTGCTCTGTAATAATCAGGCTATCAATCCCCCTTCCTGCAAACCTTATACTTGCAAAGAAGGCTATATTCAGAAAGCCACCATGGTGTGGCTAAATGCCAAACTGGATTCTGGGTAAACCCAGCTCTGAATCTCCATGGAAGTTTGCTGGATAGGGTTGTCAGTTCCAAGTTGGGAAACACCTGGAGGTTTTGGGGGTGGATTCTCCGGAGGGCAGGGTTAAGGGAGGGAAGGGGCTTCAACGGAGTATAATCCCGTATAGCTCACCTTCCTAAGCGGCCATTTTCTCCTAGTGAACTGATCTCTGTTGCCAGGAAATCAGTTGTAATAGCGGGAGATCTCCAGCCACCACCTGGATGTTGGCAAACCTATTGCTGGATGATCTTGGGCCAGTCAAACACTCTCAGCAGAACCTACCTTACAGGATTGTTGTGAGGATAAGATGGAGGAGAGGAGAACAATGGAAGCTGCTCATTGAGGAGAAAGGTGGGATATAAATAAATAATTGTTAAGGGTTTCATTTTAAAGGCTACCTTATTACACAATAATGCATTTTGTCAGGGGAGGGGTAAGGCTGCAATATATACCTCTACTCAGGGCTTTTTTTGTAGAAAAAGCCCAGCATGAACTTATTTGCACATTAGGCCACGCACCCCTGACACCAAGCCAGCCAGAACTGCGTTCCTGTGCATTCCTGCTCAAAAAAAGCCCTGCCTCTACTCTTCTGCAGTGCCATCCTATGGAGAACAGTGGCCTGAGATGCTGCTAAAACCCCCACTAAGTCCTTTCCGACTACTTAGTCTGTCCTGAATCATCACTTTGTGACTTGTTGCTTTGATGTGTCACTGGTGTGATATTTTAAATTTAATTAAGCAGGCATGCAAATAGAATACATTATTGGTCGAAAAGAAGAAATGCAGAACTGTGTACCAGTGTCGCCTTTAAAATGAAATCTTTAACATAACGCCTTCTCTGAACCTATAAGATAGTGGGGAAAATGGATAGCCTGAAAGATCCTACAAACCCTAAGGATAGCCTGATTGTTACAGGGTATATGGTAGATGAGGGTATTGGTTGTATGGTATCTGGAGCGAGTGTGAGATGTGTTGTATTATGTTATGAAAGCATGAAAATATGATCTTCTTGTACTTAACTGGAAACAACATGTCTCTCTGGAAAGATAGCAGGCAAAGCTTCATAACATTTACAGTCAGGACTTATATTAAGCTGTCTGTCTGTTTGGGGAACATAAATAAAGGCAACTGGATTGACTGATTGATGATACTGTTTGGTGGAAGAAATCTTTTCTTATGTAAATAAACTCCAGTTCCATTGAAATCAGCAACATATATCCTGAATGAATGCAGTATATATATATCTTACATACATTTGTGTGCACACATGCAAGGGAGCACCGGAAAATAGAGCTTGCATAGGCAGCTTGCATTCTACAAGCTGCACATGCAAACACAGAGAAGAAGAAAGCACAAGAGATGTTTGTGGCTGCTAATATAATCCTCCTCCCACAGTCCAAATATGGCTGAAGTGTGTGAAGAGTAGTGGCATACGCATATTTGAATTTGTTTTGGTTTCTTTTTTGTTTAACAGTTTTATTCATTTTCTTTACTTCTGTGTATTGCATCAAACTCTGACCTGGAGAGCCCAGGCTAGCAGATCTCAGAAGCTAAGTAGGGTCTGTCCTGGTTAGTATTTGGATGGGAGACAACCAAGGAATGCCAGGAGCAAGACAGAGGCAGGTAATAGCAAATCGCCTCTTAATGTCTCTTGCCTTGAAAGCTTGGCTGTGACTTGAAGGGAGGGAATGCACCCTGTTTTATTCCCCCTCCATTTCTGTTGGTTTCAATGGGAAACACTATTTTCTCTCTTTTTAAAAATTCTGCCATGTACTTGTGCTTGTCACCCACCACATTACTTTTCCTTTATCTCAGTCATACTGAAGAAACTGTTCTGTTATATAGAAAGTTAAAGCTGCAACCTGAATATTTACTTTGCTGGGGCTAAGCCCTGTTGAATAAAATGGAACTCATTTCTGAATAGATATTTCTTAGTATTGCTCCCTAAAATAATTGAATGTTTCTAGCTCTTATTTTTTGTTTTGTTCTTTTTGTTTTGTTTTGTTCTTTCAGTTGAAGAGATGATCTCAGCAACCTAAAGCATCCTTTCTGCCAGATATCATAAATATAAGAGAAAGGGGTCCAGTTTTATAGGCAACTAGCAGTGCAGCCGTTAACAGAATCACATCATTCTGGGTCCTTTGAAGTCAGTGGTTTTAGAAGAGCTGAACTCTGTTTACAATTGCACTATAAATTTCTGAATGAGCATTTGGTGGTATGTGGAACCCTACAAAAGGCCAGCAAAGTTACACAGTAGATAGAGGGGCTTGCGTCTGGCATCCGCAGAAGGTAGACACACAAATATGCATGCATTCTTTCCCAACCGCCCCATTTAGTAGTAGCAAAGGAAAGCACGTGATAGAGAACACAATGGAATGTTGAGAGGGAGTGCTGAGTGCCACCTCAAAATGGCTGCCACTGAAGGCGGAGCCAAACCCCAAATGGCTACCACACTTTGCAAAAGAATTGCAGATGAGGAATTAAAAAAAATGAAGGAAAGCCTGGGGAAGATGCTTTCAGAAAAGCTTGGCAGGCTCCAGGGAAAGTGTTGGCAGGCACTGTGGCACCCATGGGTTCCGTGTTGGGGGGCTCTGCCCTGAATGCTGCAGATTTGCAATTTATGGCAGCCCCATTCACGGGTATTCAAGGCAAGAAATAAGCAGAGATGATTTGCCAATCTTCCTCGGTGGGCTCCCACCCAAGTGCCAAATGTGGCTGACCCTGCTTAGCTTTCCATCTCTGTTTGGCTTAAGTTCAGGTTGCTAACCCTGCCCTAGATGCACAGAATTCCCTTTCATATGAAGTCTGTGCTGTTTGCAGGTTAAAATTCTTGGCTGCCACCATCATTTCATAGCCACATCACTTCTACTAACAGCTGAGAGCCAGTTTGGTGTAGTGGTTAAGTGCGCGGACTCTTATCTGGGAGAACCGGGTTTGATTCCCCACTCCTCCACTTGCACCTGCTGAGATGGCAGTTGCTGCAAAAGCACTCTCAGCGCCACCTACCTCACAGGGTGTTTGTTGTGTGTGTGGGGGGGAAGGTAGAGGAGATTGTGACCCCTCTGAGATTCAGAGTATAGGGCGGGATATAAATCCTAAATCTTCTTCTTCTCTATTCTGGATTCTCGGGGTGCTGTTGGCTGGGAAACAAATAACTAGTGTCATTTATGAAAGGAGAGGATTACAGCCAGGGCTTTTTTTTTGTAGGAAAAAAACCAACCAGGAACTCATTTGCATATTAGGCCACACACCCCTGACATCACCATTGGTTCACACAGGTTTGGGTTTTTTTGTAGAGAAAGCCCAGCAGGAACTCACTTGCATATAAGTCCATACCCGCTGTCACCAAGCCAGCATTCCTGCTAAAAAAAAAAGCCCTGATTATAGAAGTTGAGAGTTGGGGCGGTCATGCTTTTTAATATAAAGATGTTGTCTTTATTTCTTGTTAAAATAGCATTAACTCCCTTTTCTTTAAGAGTCTGGGGTACTAGAGCTTCTTCACATTTTAATTGTGGCTACCCAGTGGGAAAAGTTATCTATTGTTGCAGATTGCTGCTCTTGGTGTTAATAAAGCCAAACACACATAATCCCTTGATTGTAGGTTAGTAAATGTCACATCATATTAAATATGAAAAAAGAGGGTGTAGAACTTCTAGTCCCTGCAAATTAAATATCTGTGTAAAGGAGAATTGCTAAGATAATAAAGAGGAACTGAAGCAAGCCAGAAGAAGAAGATATTGGATTTATTTCCCGCCCTATAATCTGAATTGTTGAGTCTCAGAGCAGTCACAATCTCCTCTACCCCCCCCCCCCCCAAACAGACACCCTGTGAGGTGGATGGGGCTGAGAGAACTTTTACAGCAGCTGCCTTTTCAAGGACAACTCCTATGAAAGATATGGCTGACCCAAGGCCATTCCAGCAGGTGCAAGTGGAGGAGTGGGGAATCAAACCTGGTTCTCCCAGATAAGAGTCTTGATGGCATTAAATATATACTATTACTTTATTTTTGGGCTGCCAAAAAAGACAAATAAGTGGGTTCTAGATCAACCCTGAACTCTCCCTAGAAGTTAAAATGAGACTGTCATAGTTGGTCACATGAGAAAAAAAAAGACTAATTAAAAAAAGACAATAACTAGGAAGAGGTGAAGGCAGTAGGAAAAGAGGAGGCCCACATGAGATGGATTGACTCGATGGAGGATGCCATGGCCTTCAGTTTCTGAGTTCTGAGCAAAGCTATTAACGATAGGATGTTTTGGAGGACATTGACTCATAGGTTCACCATAAGTTGCGGACAGTTTGATGGCACATACATTTTTAAATCAGGGAGGAATGTTGTGATGTGCATTAACTAGGTGTCCAAAACTCAATTCTACCTCACTTGCAATGTTCATTTTGGCTTGAGTCAAATGCCATGTATGTTCACAGTGATGACTTGTTCACAAAGCATCTCTATAAGTAGCTGCACTCAATTTATCAGCTGGCTGGGTCGTTGCTGATGGTGCATGCTAACAGTTTGTTGGGTTTCAGGGTTCCTGTATGCCCCCAAACCCTCATGAGTAGGTCACTCATCATTTAAAATCAGCAACATGCTTCTGCATAGTTGATAGCAATCATCAAGTTGTCGTCAGATGCGCAGGACTTACTGGATCAAACCATAGCTTTCACGTTGGTATGAGAGTGCCCATAGTATGCTCAGCCTAATTAGAATTTCTTATGATCATTCTTGGTTGTGGGAATCAGACAGGCAACATGGAAAAGTCTGGAATGCAAGAGAGACAAGTCATTTATCTCCCTCCTTCCAGCCACAGAGGGAAACACCACTTTCGTTTGTAAATATTCTTCTTTTCTGGTGGGTTAGGAAGGCAACAGGCAGACAAATTGCTGTTTTAGTAGATTACAGATCGCTAATTTCAAAAGCAGAAGGGTGCAGTCACTGCTGAGTAAGGCAAAGTTAGTCAAGCTGTTGTGGTTAGAACAGTTCCCGCTTGCAGAAAATAAATAGTCTGGTGGCAGGCAGAAGAGGGACAGAATGCCCAGCCCAGATCTTAGTCCCCTTCCACTAGCCAGCTGGCAGTCTCTTCCTGGTTGTCTCCTCTCCTGTTTTGGTTAGCCTCAAACTTTATAATAAGAAAATAATGAGTCAATGAATCAAAAAATAATACATGTGTGTGCAAACTGCTGTCAAGTTGCAGCCGACTTACGAGGACCCCAGCGAGGGCCTTTCAGTGTAGTTTACAGTACTGTCCTAGGTAGACTGATTTGGCTTTGATTTAAGCGGGCATGGAGTAAATCCACATAGGATTCTAATGTTTATCTATTGCATGTTGGTTCTTGATGTTGCAAGTGGTGCTTCATTCAGTCTCCGTGTTATATTTGGGGAGCTGCGGATAGCATTGCTTAGGGTGGTGAACATTGTTTTTGAGAAAATGCAGGGCTTTTTTTGAACAGGAACGCACAAGAACACAGTTCTGTCTCGCTTGGCATTGGGGTGTGGTCTAATATGCAAATGAGTCCCTGCTGGGCCTTTTCTAAAAAAAAAAAAAAGCCCTGCATGAAACAATGGTGACATCAGGGGTGTGGACTAATATGCAAATGAGTCCCTGCTGGGCTTTTCCTACCAAAAAAGCCCTGACAAAATGTGTCTGTATGTGGGTGAGCAGAGATTTGGGGGTGAGCAGAGATTTCTCTCATGTGGAGAAGTTATGGTAAGCATTTCTGTGCCTTGCAAAGGCATGAATGGAAAAAGAGCAGCCATATTGCTGATTTGGGCAGATTTTGTCTCAGAATCTTTCTCAAACATTGTAACTGGAGGAGAACTACTCTACTAGTGCTGTATACTCTAGGTGTGCCTACACAGTTAAAGAAAGAAACAAACTGCTGCACCAGTCCATCTCATGTTGGGTCTTCTTGTTTTCTTGCTGCCTTTAACTTTTCCTAGCAGGAGTTGTCCTTGAAAGGGCAGCTGCTGTGAGATCCCTCTCAGCCCCACCCACTTCACAGGGTGTCTGTTGCGGGGGGAGAAGATATAGGAGATTGTAAGTCGCTCTAAGCCTCTTGATTCAGAGAGAAGGGTGGGGTATCAATCTGCAGTCTTCTTCTTTTTCTTGTCTTGTTTTCTCATAATGTGACCAAAGTGTGATAGCCTCCGTTTAACTGTTGGTGTTTGGTTGCTTGATGCAACAAAAAAGGGTAACAAGATGGCATTGGTGCAAAGGATGCTGGGAATGTACCTTTTGATGTCACAACCCTATCCATCATGGCCACCTTGGTATTTATGCAGTCACAGTGAGAAACGGTAGCCATGCCCAGATTAGCGTTTTGAAACTAGCAGTCTGAAAGTAAGGGATGACAGCTGTCAAAGCCGGAGCTTTACCATTTACTTTGCTGTGAGATCCTGCTTTCTTGTTATTTTTGAGCTTTGTTTAGACAGAGTGAAATTCTGGATGGATGCTCTCATTCACAGTCACAGCCAAGGTGGGGGCTTTCAATCAAATTCAGCTACAACAAAACTCATTTTTTTTCCAGAGTAAAGCTTTTCTGGCAGTTACTGGTGTTTCATAGTATGTCTAATAGGCAAATACTGCAATCATTACCTTCTAGAGTACTGGAATCTACCATCAAGTTACTTCTGTTTTATGGTAACTCTATAATTAATGACCTCCCAAACATCTATTGTTAACAACCTTGCTTGGGTTTTGCAAACTGAAGGCTGTGGCTTCCTCTGCTGAATCAATCCAGCTCACGTTGGGTCTTCTTGTTTTCTTGCTGCCTTCACCTTTTCCTAGCATTATGGTCTTTTCCAGTAAATCTTGTTTTCTCATAACGTGACCAAAGTGTGATGTTGTTGTTCAATTGCCCAGTTGAGTCTGACTCTGTGGCCGCATGGACAAAGTCACGCCAGGCCCTCCTGTCTTCTACCATCCTCCAAAGTATGCTCAAATTTGTTTTAGTTACATCAGTAACACTGTCCAGCCATCTCATATTTTGCCGTCCCCTTCTTCTTTTGCCTTCTGTCTTTCCCAACATCAGGGTCTTCTCCAGTGAGTGCTTCCTTCTCACTTGGTGACCAAGGTATCAAAGTGTGATAGCCTCTGTTTAATCATTTTAGCCCCTAAGAGAAGTTCAGACTTCTTTTGAACAAGAAGAACCTATTTCCTATCTTTTTGGCAGTCCATGCTATCTGCAAAACTCTCCTCCAGTGCAACATTTCAAATGAGCATTCTTAATGCACATTAGCAATTGTTTGCAATTGGATTTTCCTGTGTGAAATAGAAAAATCCAGTATCAAATAATTGCAATAGTGTATTGAGAGTGAATTTTCTAACGTGTGTGAAAGCAGTCTATGTCTTTTTCATTGGTTCTAAAATGTATGTATCTATTAGAGAGAGAAGGCATTCGGGTAAGTATATGCTACGAATCACAGAAGGTAAGCAGAACTAACTTTTGAGTGAACTAATTTGAAACGTAAGGCTTTTGAACACCATTAACATTATGTTACTTATACTGTGCCTATCACTGCACTAACCTTGCCATCCTCAGCAGAGTTAAAACTC
Organism: Heteronotia binoei; assembly: GCF_032191835.1. Taxonomy (NCBI): domain Eukaryota; kingdom Metazoa; phylum Chordata; class Lepidosauria; order Squamata; family Gekkonidae; genus Heteronotia; species Heteronotia binoei. The sequence goes on from NC_083225.1 coordinate 171,709,949, forward strand.
TTTTAAAGCCGATTAACTTCAGTGGACTGCTTAGGGTGGCACTGTAAGCATCGCAGAAAAAAATTCAAGACATATGTGACCACCAGCAGACCTAAAACATGATATGCAAGGAAAAGAAATCAGGAACAAAACATAACATCTTTAATTATGTAGGACTCCCCCTTTCCCCATCATGGGAGCAGGATATTAGTCTTTAACAGCGCAATTCTAAGCAGAGTTACATAGCCCATTGAAGTCAGTGGATTTACAAGGGTGTAAATCTGCTTTAGGATTGCCTGGTTAATTACCAGAGTTACACTGTATTGCCTTCAGAAAGTCATAAATTGTCACTAACCCAGAACTTACCGGGAAAGGAACAAAGTAGGAGTTCATTAGCACCTTTAAGACCAACAAAGTTTTATTCAGAATGTAAAGCCTCCCCCTCCCCTTTCCTTCCAACCATGTGTGTGTCTAAGATGTTTACCTTAAGGCAACAGATTGTTTTGCAGTGGCATCTGCTTCTCTTCTGCTAAAAGGCATTAGGCTATGTTTCTAGACCTACCAAAAACCATAAGTCTCCCCCATCTTGCTCTACTCCATGTTCTTTCCAGTAACTTCATTTTAAGCGGTGACAGTATTACTGACCAAAGTACATAATCCTTTGGATGAAAGGAGAAGAAGTCCCAGAGCATCTGTGAGGTTGCAGATGTTGCCTTTGGAATGCTACTCCTTTTAATGTGGGAGGAGTATATGTGCCATCTACAGTTGGTAGGGTTGCCAGGTCTGTGTTGGAAAATACCTGGAGACTTTGGGGGTGGATCTGGGAGAGGGCGTGGTTTGGGGAGGGGTGAGTCCTCAGTATGGTACCATGCAGAGTCCACTGTTCCAAGCAGCCATTTTCTCCAGGGGAGCTGATCTCTGTCAGCTAGAGATCAGTTGTAAAAGTGGGAGATCTCCAGGCCCCACTTGGAGGCTGGCAACTCTATCAGTTGGTAGTTCCTGGGCAAGATGGTGGTAGAGATCCCAACCCCTTAGAGCTTGGCAGGAAAGGAGCTTTGACTCTTGAAAGCTTATTCCTCAAATATCTTGTTGGTTTCTAAGGTGCTCCTGAACTCTGACTAGCTGTTCTATTGCAGACCAACATGGCTAACTTCTGAAACTAGTTTGGCAAGAGAATATTCAGCCAAGAAGAAGATGATGATGAAGAAGATGATGATGATTTTGGATTTATACCCTGCACTTCACTCTGAATCTCAGACTGATTTCCCACTAGTGTTGCTCCACCCCCATGTTTCTGTTTTTCTCAGAGCAAGCAATAGATTTCCCACTAGTTGCTCCATGGGTGCATTCTGAGCTGTGGCAACCTCCAATTCTGTGCGCAGCAACATAATCCTAAAAATACAGCATCTAAAATTGGGGCAGGAAACGAGGTTGCTGTGACTCAAAATGCACCCACGGAGCAACTGATGGGAAATTGACCACTTGAGATGAGAAAACATAAGACTTGAGGCGGAGGAATGCTAGTGGGAAATCTGTCTCAGAGCAGTTTACAATCTCATTTACCTTCTTCCCGCACAACAGACCCCCTGTGAGGTGGATGGTGCTGAGAGAACTCTCCCAGAAGCTGCCCTTTCAAGGACAACTCTGCAAGAACTATGGCTGACCCAAGGCCATTCCAGCAGCTGCAAGTGGAGGAGTGGGGAATTAAACCCAGTTCTCCCAGATAAGAGTCCACGTACTTAACTACTACACCAAGCTAGTTTTCAGGTTGAAGATGTTGGCCACAGGAAAAAAAAGGCACCAAACCTTGGAATCTTGATCTAGCCTTGAAACCTTAATCTAGCCGCCCTGAGCCTGCTTCGGCGGGGTGGGCGGGGTACAAATAAAATAAAATAAATTGGAAATACTTTGTTTCCTTTGTAGCCTGTTTTCATGATTAACAAGTGCCTGTGGGCAGATGACATGTACCTCATTTGTTTCTTCTGCTTTTTATGTACCTCCTCCAGACCCTTGCAGATGTGTACACTGTGCACATAGTGGTGATGATTGTGGGTTAACTCAGCACTGTTCTTTTAAGTGGTGTTTCCAATCCCCTACATTTAGTGACGTTAATAGATCATTGCAACATCAAGCAAGGACAGAGGACATAGTCTCTGGAAGCTGTGGTTCTATAACTTATGTGCGTTAACTATAGGAAGGGAGAACTCTCGTTAACAATATTGTAGGGCGATAATGTTTTTTCTGAACATCTTTAACCAACAAACAGCTAGTTTCTTGACTTTAACCAACAAACTAGTTTCTTGACTTTTTAATCAGTGGAGGAGGGACTATTAGAGAGTACATGAATGCCACAAGCAGCAGACAGATGAGAGCATTCAGCTGTGGTCGAGGGATGTCTTGGGCAGTGATCATTGGTTTTACAACAGGGATTTACAAGCATGTTTTCATCTGTGAAATGTTGTAAGACCTGGTAACGGTATCTTGATCTTGGCACTGTTATATTTAGATAACAGAGCTCATTTTATTGCAAATTGAAGCAGAAAGTACAAGTGGCCTACTTTGTTTTAAAAATGACACTCTTTATATGTCCCTCTTGTCTTTCCTTTCATCAAATAGAAATTTTAAAGCAACTTGCTGCTCTTTATGTATATCTCTATTGCTCTGTTTATCAGCCAGAAGAATCCAAAAATAATAGTTTCTTTTATAGATAAAAATGATCTTGATGTACAATACAAGTATCTCCTATCACCCTGTTATTATGACAAATGACCATAATTCCCAAGGAATATAAAATTGGAAGGCATTCAGCCTGGTAGCTAAATACATTACTTACCCTTCCAATATACAAAATTTCATTAATCCTTAGGGTTGTTGCCACCCTCCAGGTAGGGCCTGATGATCTCTCAAGATTATCTCCAGACTACAGCGATCAGTTTCCCTGAAGAAAACGGCTGTTTCAGCTTCAAGGTGCTACGTCTCCTTTTTGTGAGAGGGATTGTTCAGTTTTGTCCTGTATTTAGTGCTTTAAAACTAGATTTTCTCCAGCCTGTTGATGAATCTCAGCCATAAAGTTTATCTGGTGACCTTGGACAACTCTCTGGCTCTTAGATTTACCTCACCTTTGCTTGTTGTAAGGATAAGAACAAAATAGAAGGAAAATGTCTTCAGTTTCTTGCAGAAAGATGGAGGTAGAACTCAGCAAATGGTTAAAAATCTTGGAGCAAAAATTATTTGATGCAAACCTTTTTTATGTACTCAGGTGAATTCTGTAAGATTCTTGAATCAGTTCAATTCAAAATTTTGGAAACCTTGTGTTGTCCTTGTTCCCAAAACCACAACAGGGTCAGGTTTCCCCCCACCCTGATTTCCCGAGTCCAGCACTTGAACTGTAAATTACAAAATATTTTATTTTAAAAAGATAGCAACAAGACCTTTAAATCACACATGTTAACAAGAAGGGACTTTTTTACAAGAGGCTATTTTAAAACGTTTGTGATGATGGAGTTTATAAAAGGGAGTAAGATCGATCAGGAAGCTTTTAAATGTGGTAGCAGAAATCTGTTACTGAGGGTGGCTAATTTTTAAACATTCCATAGGGGATTGTATTCTTGTCCCCATTGTTGTTAAACTATCATGTTGAATTTAATAATCCTTTGTGCAAACATCCTTTGTGCAAATCTAATTAAAAGTGTGCCCTGTAACAAACACCTGTATTGTGTATCTGCAGAGAACCAGTATCCTTCATGTCAGTTTGCTTCTGAATTGTGTTTAAATTATAAATATATTCAAAATGTATTAGCCAATTTCTAGCTAATAATACTAATAATACCCGTATCACACATTTGTGTTAGTTTTAGAGGGCAGCCATGTTGGTTTGCAGTAGAACAGCTGCATTCAAGTCCAGTAGCATCTTAGAGACCAACAAGATTTTCAGATTATCAGATTTTTAGAGCCAAATACAAGCTGGAATGGAAATCCCTGAGTCCTTGTATCCCAGTCTGAAGGTGGGAGGGGTGTTGTAAAATAAGGATTCAGGATGTAAAGGTACAGTGCACATTGTAATCAGCTTGATTTCAGCAGGGGAGAATTGCTTAGGGTCAGAAAATTAACATTGGTAGTGAGATAAGAATCCTGTATCTCTATTAAGCCCTGGGGTCCATTGTTTTGAATTTGTATTACATATTATACATTTCAAGTGTCTGCATAATTTTCAGTTCTTTCTCTAAATTAACTTAACAGCATATGGTAAATTCACATTTAAAAAAAAATGATTGCGAGCTACATGGCTCAATGGTACAACATCTGCCCTGCGTACAGGAGCTGTATGGAAGAGAGGGAAACTTTCCTTGTGTACTTTTGAACTCCCTATACTGTTTTCCTTCCTCCTGAACCTATATGAATATCTCACAGTACAATCCAGCAGTTCCATTTTCTCTTATTTGAGTGTTTCTATTTCGATTGTTTCTATTTGTTTCTTATTTGAGTGTTTGTATTTTTTTTTCTCCCCAGTGGGCACTCAAAAATAGAAATATATATATTCCATTCCTAGACTGATTCTGGGTCCATTGGGCTGGCTGTGTTCAGTCCACAGGCTGCGAGATAGGGGCTGAGCCAAAGTCCCTTTGGGTGTTGGCTGAAACTGTCTGGCCATGCCCATACTTAAGTACCCATCACAGGAATGGATCAGAAGTTCAGCATAGATCTTATTAATGGGCAGAGACTCCCAAGAATACCTTCCCTGCTTTCTTGTTTTGTTACTCATATTTATAACATGCCTGGTGGTGGAGTGGGGGCGGGGAAGAGAAAAGGCATTATACCATCCTGCAAACCATTCAGCTGTGTTCAGCTGAGGGAAAGGGCACTGGATCAAGTCATGAGTTTGCATCTCTTAAAGCTTTCCCTACCTGGTTGTTTTTGCAGCACTGAGATCAATCTGAAATCTGCATTTGAAAAAAAAATAGAGGTGGGGAAAGGGTCAGGCATTAGAATAGCTGTGTTGATCTTCATCCGACTCAGTCTTTCATGCCTATAAAATGAATCCTCAGTCATGTATCATTAATACAAGAAATTCAGTAGTAATTGGAAATGCTGAAGTGCATCAGGCTTTTCTAATGTGTTACTAATAGCAGTTTATTCCCTAAATAACACTGCGATAAACACAATGAAAAATTAATATTTAAATGGTTTATAGCATGAACTTGAGAAATTTGTCCGTAGCAACTGTAATTTGTGTTCCTGGTCATATGTTTCTGCATGGCTGACTTCTGTTTCCTTATAAATGTAAAAATAATGAATCAAGCCTTCAGCAGAAAATGTAATTAGAGGGTTCAGAAAAATATGATCTCCCTTCATACTTGGCCTCTCACCTTCTCCTCCTCCCTTCTGATTTACGTTTGACATTTTCATTCAAGCCGACTTCAGTGGCTCCCGCTCATTTCGAAGGGGCTCAAGCAGGAAATTTCCTTGGTAAACTGTACTTAAGGCAGGCAAAGCTCTGCCCATAAGAAAGGTCTGTTTTATTTTGAGATTTCTGTATTCTATATGCTTCAGCACAAAATGAATGATTTCCTTCTTTTGACTATGAAAGTTAGCAGTCACTGGGGTCACTGTTGCTGAGGGAACACCTCATATCCTTTTATAAACCCACCAAATAAATCTTCATGCTCTCTTGAGACATGTGAATGCCATTTCTTGGTTTTGGTATTACAAGTTTTTCAGGGCGGTTACCTTTCCCAGTGGAATATTCAGTGGCATCCTAAGCTAAGTTACACCCTTCTAAATCCATTGCTGTTAGCAGGATGTAACTCTGCTTAGGATGGCACTGTTAAGGCATTTGGCATATGTTAATATGTTTTGGCATATTTCAATGCTTCTAGAAGCTATAATGCAGGGCTTCTTAAATGAAGTCTGCAGTCTCCTGCTGAGTAAGGCATGCTTTTAAAAGGTGGTTTTCAGTACAATTATATATCTTCTTGCATATTTCTGTGCTTTGCTGATCACAAGAATTCTTCTCCCTTTTTTCCTTGTGCTGTTACTACTGCCAAGGGAACTTGGGGAAAACCCCATAAAGAACAGAAATGTAGCACACAAAAAGGTTTTATGTGATGGGAAACAGAGTTTAGGCTGAGCAAGGCTATGTACAGACTGGTGCTTTTTTCTGTTGGGTCATGGAAGCAATTGTGTGCTGGTAAGAAAAGACAAAAAGAAAAGGTAGGAGAATTTGTTCAAGGCAGCTAAGGGCACACAGCCATATAATTCAGTAAGATTGTTGAAGATGACGCTGTTTTTATCAGAGAACAGGCAGAGAGTTTGTGGAATTTAAGCACATAATTAATTGTACAAATCCAATTAATTTCATTGGGATTTAAGCAATTCATACTTGGTTCAGTTTGTACCCTAGATTTATCTGCTGTACTGTATACTTTTGCTCACTTAATACAGGGGGTTCCCAACATGGCATCCCTGGGTGCCATTGTGTTTGCCAACACCAGGGCTTTTTTTTTTGTAGCAGGAACTCCTTTGCATATTAGGCCACACACCCCTGCTGCAGCCAATGTATGGCTTGCTCTGCCTCCTGTGGAAGCAGAACCGGATCTACATGTTTTTTGAGGGGGGGCAAAATTAAAAAATGGTGCCCCCTTATGGGCCATTCTATCTTATGGTCCCATAGAATACAGTGGACTCCATACTCAATTTGGCGCCCCCCCTCCGTCGGCACCCGGGGCAAGCACCCCCCTCTGCTCCCCCTAGATCCGGCTCTGTGTGGAAGCCATTTTGTGGCTGGGGTTACATCCTGTGGTGGCCATTTTGTGGCAGTGCCTACCATACTGTGTCAAAGGTATCTGCAGGGTCAAAAAGGCTGGGGGACCCCTAATTTAATACTTATGTTTAGTAACAGTGAAAAAAGAAAAAAAGGATGCCATTCCATTGTTCATTGAGAATGGGTCCCAGAACTAGTGGGATTAAGAGATAGGAATGCAGAATTAAGCTATGGATTCTCAGAGGTTGAAAGGCCAAGACTAGGATCTGTAGATACCTTGACTGTGTTCAGAATATTTCAAAAGAAACAATGATTGACCCCGATGAGAGAAAATGTATCAATTTCAAGTTAGGTTAAACATTAGGAGACAATCAGTACTGGATGAGCCATGTAAGGGAATAGTAGGCTTTTCTTCCTTGTAGGTTTCCAGGGTAATGCTATACTCTACCTGCTTCAGCTATGGCACTTCAGTAAATTGAGTTGGTATGGTTCTGAACTGTCTATGTCAGGGGAACCTTTTTTCTGCCAAGGGCCATTTGGATATTTATAACATCATTCACAGGCCAAACAAAATCATCAACTTAAAAAACAGCGCTTTGCCAAGGGAGAACGTTTTAGGGCAGCAAAATTAATGTAAATAATTGTTTTTCTCTTTGAAGTCATGTGGGGAGAGCCTAATACACCCCGACCTGCCACCCTAGGCAGATGGCTAGGCCCAGGTCATTTTTTGTAGAAAAATCCCGGCAGGAACTCGTTAGCATATTAGACCACATCCCCAATATTAGCATATTAGGTCACACACTCATTAGCATATTAGGCCATACCATCTGGGATAATCAAGTGCAAATTGAACTGGTGGTGGCTCCCACCAACTGGGCCCCAGGAAGCTGCTGCACAGTGTGGCTGGGCCCCACGATTCTCGCCTCCCAGCCTGGCCCCAGAGAGGCCGCCACATGGCTTGTCTTGGCCCAGCAATCACTGAGGGCCAGACCAAGTGATCTCGAGGGCCATAAACGGCCATTGGGACGGAGGTTCCCCACCCCTGGTCTATGTGGGCATGGGAAGCAATCCTCACCCACCCTTTCAGCTCTAACAAAACTTGAGCTGTGATCTGCCTGCTACTGAACTTGAGTGACTGTTTTGAACACTGTGGTAAGCTAAAAAGTTTTGGAATTCGATTAAAGGAACTCACTGAGTAGGGTGGCCAGACCGTCCCGGTCTCCCGGGACATTCCCGGATCTGGCCACCCAATCCCGGATCCCGGGCTGCCTATACCGGGACCATTAAAGGTCCCGGTTTAGGCAGCCCCGGAGCCGGTGGGCCGCGGGCGCGGGCGGGGAAGGCGGGGAGTGAGGGAGGGAGCGTCCTGCGCCTGCGCAGGGCCCCTGCGCACGCGCAGGGACGCTCCCACCCTCACTCCCCGCCCGCGCGCGGGGCCCGGCGGCAGTGGTGGAGGCCTCTCCGTGGCCTCCGCTGGTCGCTGGAAGCCCTCCAGAGACTCTGGAGGGCCTCCAGCGACCAGCGGAGGCCGCGGAGAGGCCGCGGGGCACCCGGCGCTGGTCCCGGAAGGCCTTCCAGAGCCTCTGGAAGGCCTTCGGGGACCAGCGCCGGCCAGCGAAGGCTTCCCCGCGGCCTCCGCTGGTCCCTGGAGGCCCTCCAGAGTCTCTGGAGGGCCTCCAGGGACCAGCGGAGGCCGCGGGGAAGCCGCGGGGCACCCGGCGCTGGTCCCGGAAGGCCTTCCAGAGCCTCTGGAAGGCCTTCGGGGACCAGCGCCGGCCAGCGAAGGCTTCCCCGCGGCCTCCGCTGGTCCCTGGAGGCCCTCCAGAGACTCTGGAGGGCCTCCAGGGACCAGCGGAGGCCGCGGGGAAGCCGCGGGGCACCCGGCGCTGGTCCCGGAAGGCCTTCCAGAGGCTCTGGAAGGCCTTCCGGGACCAGCGCCGGCCAGCGAAGGCTTCCCCGCGGCCTCCGCTGGTCCCTGGAGGCCCTCCAGAGTCTCTGGAGGGCCTCCAGGGACCAGCGGAGGCCGCGGGGAAGCCGCGGGGCACCCGGCGCTGGTCCCGGAAGGCCTTCCAGAGCCTCTGGAAGGCCTTCGGGGACCAGCGCCGGCCAGCGAAGGCTTCCCCCGCGGCCTCCGCTGGTCCCTGGAGGCCCTCCAGAGTCTCTGGAGGGCCTCCAGGGACCAGCGGAGGCCGCGGGGAAGCCGCGGGGCACCCGGCGCTGGTCCCGGAAGGCCTTCCAGAGCCTCTGGAAGGCCTTCGGGGACCAGCGCCGGCCAGCGAAGGCTTCCCCGCGGCCTCCGCTGGTCCCTGGAGGCCCTCCAGAGTCTCTGGAGGGCCTCCAGGGACCAGCGGAGGCCACGGGGAAGCCGCGGGGCACCCGGCGCTGGTCCCGGAAGGCCTTCCAGAGCCTCTGGAAGGCCTTCGGGGACCAGCGCCGGCCAGCGAAGGCTTCCCCGCGGCCTCCGCTGGTCCCTGGAGGCCCTCCAGAGTCTCTGGAGGGCCTCCAGGGACCAGCGGAGGCCGCGGGGAAGCCGCGGAGCAGCCGGCGCTGGTCCCTGGAGGCCTCCAGAGGCCAGCGCCGGTAGCGGAGAGGCCCGGCGCTGGTCCCTGGAGGCCTCCAGAGGCCAGCCCCGGCAGCTTCCTCCCTCCCTCGCCGCGAGGCCGCCGCCGGAGGACTCCCCGCCGCCGCCGCCGCTGGATCCGCCGCCCTGGAATAAGGTAAGGGGGCCGAAAGCGGGGGGGGCGGGGGGCGGCCTTCCTTTCTTCCCTCCCTCCTCCCTCCCTCCCTTCCTTCCTTCCTTTCTTCCTTCCTTCCTTCCTTCCCTCACTCCCTTCCCTTCCTTCCTTCCTTCCCTCCCTCCCTCCTCCCTTTCTTCCTTTCTTCCCTCACTCCCTTCCCTTCCTTCCTTCCCTCCCTCCTCCCTCCCTTCCTTTCTTCCTTCCTTCCCTCCCCTCCCTTGCCTTCCTTCCTTCCCTCCCTCCTCCCTTCCTTTCTTCCTTCCTTCCTTCCCTCCCCCCTTCCTTCCCTTCCTTCCTTCCCTCCCTCCCTCCCCCCCCCTTCCTTCCTTCCTTCCCTCCCTCCCCTCCTTCCCCCTTCCTTCCTTCCTTCCCTCCCTCCCTCCCCCTTCCTTCCTTCCCTCCTTCCTTCCTTCCTTGCCTTCCTTCCTTCCTTCCTTCCTTCCTTCCTTCCTTCCTTCCTTCCTTCCTTCCTTCCTTCCTTCCTTCCTTCTCCTTCCTTCCTTCCTTCCTCCTTCCTTCCTTCCTTCCTTCCTTCCTCCCTCCCTCCCTCCCTTCCCTTCCTTCCTTCCTTCCCTCCCTCCCTTCTTCCTTTCTTCCTTCTTCCCTTCCTCCCTTTCTCCCTTCCTTCCTTCCTTCCCTCCCTCCCTCCTTATGTTGTTATGTGATGCAGAGTGTTGGACTGGATGGGCCACTGGCCTGATCCAACAGGGCTTCTCTTATGTTCTTATGTGATGCAGAGTGTTGGACTGGATGGGCCACTGGCCTGATCCAACAGGGCTTCTCTTATGTTGTTATGTGACGCAGAGTGTTGGACTGGATGGGCCACTGGCCTGATCCAACAGGGCTTCTCTTATGTTCTTATGTGACGCAGAGTGTTGGACTGGATGGGCCACTGGCCTGATCCAACAGGGCTTCTCTTATGTTCTTATGTGATGCAGAGTGTTGGACTGGATGGGCCACTGGCCTGATCCAACAGGGCTTCTCTTATGTTGTTATGTGACGCAGAGTGTTGGACTGGATGGGCCACTGGCCTGATCCAACAGGGCTTCTCTTATGTTGTTATGTGATGCAGAGTGTTGGACTGGATGGGCCACTGGCCTGATCCAACCAGGCTTCTCTTATGTTGTTATGTGATGCAGAGTGTTGGACTGGATGGGCCACTGGCCTGATCCAACAGGGCTTCTCTTATGTTATTATGTGACGCAGAGTGTTGGACTGGAGGGGCCACTGGCCTGATCCAACAGGGCTTCTCTTATGTGACAATACTGACTTTGTGGACCCAAGCACTGATTCAGTGTAAGGGAGCTTTGTGTTTGTGTCTTCTAGTGCAATTTTGTTCTCAGATCCTGTATTTACTTCATCAGTATATGGGATAAGGCACTTTCTCAACTGTGCTGCATAATGCAGCCTATTTATTTTGTCCTGTTGCTCTGTTGGCTCTATCTGCGCCACCTTCATCACTTTCGGGGTGTGGATCCCCCAGTGGAGTGGTCTCCCGACTCCCTCCGCCGGCTGTTTCTGATAGCCCTGCGCCCCCTCTTTCATTTGATATGTGTCCCGTGCGGGTGCCACCCTCCCGCCGGGAGATGCCGCAAAATGAGCCCCCTTGAGGCTTATGGCGGCAGGGCTCGGGGGAAGCGAGCTAGACTGCTGTTCTTTTGAGGGGTTATAGAGTGTTTCGAGCCCGTCCCTGTGGCATCGGTCCCATCATTGTGGGGCCAGGGGGCCGGCGCAGCGGCACGCTGAAGCAGCCTGTCGGTCACTTCCAGGTTCCTGTCCTGCATCTTGACGCGTGTTATTAGTGACAGGCTGCTTCGGCGTGCCGCTGCGCCGGCCCCCTTGGTCCCACAACGATGGGACCGATGCCACAGGGACGGGCTCGAAACACTCTATAACCCCTCAAAAGAACAGCAGTCTAGCTCACTTCCCCGAGCCCTGCCGCCATAAGCCTCAAAGGGGCTCATTTTGCGGCATCTCCCGGCGGGAGGGTGGCACCCGCACGGGACACATATCAAATGAAAGAGGGGGGCGCAGGGCTATCAGAAACAGTCAGCGGAGGGAGTCGGGAGACCACCCCACTGGGGGATCCACACCCCGAAAGTGATGAAGGTGGCGCAGATAGAGCCAACAGAGCCAACAGGACAAAATAAATAGGCTGCATTATGCAGCACAGTTGAGAAAGTGCCTTATCCCATATACTGATGAAGTATATACAGGATTTGAGAACAAAATTGTTTCCGGCGGTGATATTTGGGGGATTTTTGGGGACGTCACAGGAAGTGCTGTGAAGTCACTTCCTGTTTCCGGCAGGTGACGCGGGGGAAATGATGTCACAGGAAGTGATGCCACTTCCTCTTTCCGGTGGTGGCATGACATCACCGGAAGTGACGTCACCGGAAGTGACGTCACTTCCTGTTTCCGGCGACGCGCGCGCAACCCCCCCCCCCCCAGTGTCCCTGGCTGGCCTTCAGACATTATGGTCACCCTATCACTGAGGGCTCACCATATCAAAGTTTTATAGCCTGAATCAGTGTTATAAGTGAGGAATAAATGAACAGGGTAACTCAGTGACTGAACATGGCACAAGGATGAGCATGAATGACATGGTATGCATGAATCTGCATCGTAGGTGATTTGTCCATTTGACTCAGTGTTGTCGACTTTGACTGGCAATGAAACTCATCACTTGAATCCTTCCACTGATGATTCCAGGGACTGAATCTGGGACCATCGCTATGAAAAGCATGTGCTTTGTTTGTTACTAAGCCCCTCACCTGAAGGAGCTAATGATAACTATGTGGTTAAGATGCTAAAGGACCCATATTCATTTCATGAGGGTTTCAGAAGATAATTTTTGGTGCAGCAGAATGTCTTGGAGTGTCTGTACATTTTCTGGCTTATCACCATAATTATTACCATCACGTAGGGTTTTCAGGGCAAGAGACGTTTAGGGATGGTTTACCATTACTTGGCTATGCTCAGTAACCCTGGATCTACTTGAACTTCCTCTCCAAATACTCACCAGGTCAGACCCTGTTTAGCTTCTGTGATCTAACAAGATTAGGCCAGCCTGAGCCGTCCAGGTCAAGGCACATGTGAGATTGATAAATACTTATCATTATTTGTCCATTTGATTAATTTAAATAATTTAATAATTTAAATAATAAAATAATTTATCAATGTGAGATTGATAAATAGTTAAATTCTACACCAGGTGATATGCAAAGTCCCATGCAAGTGGAAATGAATTGTTTGTAGATAATAAAAAGTGATTTGATCATTTTGACTCAGCACAGTCAACAGAAGATGAGTGGAATGTAAGATCTACTTTACAAACACAACTACAAAGAGAGACAGCAAGAAGCTCATAGCATCAATGCACCAAGAACTATCTGGCCCCTATTTTTTGTTTGATGGGGTAGTTACTTCTGTAGAGGTTAGGATCATTAGTGAAATTCCATCCTGGTAGCATTGATATAGAAATCCTTGAGTTAAGTACTTTTTGCCAGAGGACTGTACCACTATATGACTCTTTAGAAATAAGTTGCAATGAACTTAGTGGGACTAGCCTGTAATTAAATATGCATGGAATTGAGGTGTAGGGAGATGAGTCCAGTAGCACCCTATAGGCTAACGCAGTTTGTGGCAGGATATAAGTTTTCGTGAGTCACTGTTCAGGAAGAGGGGGAGAGTGTGGGAGAGCAACTCAGAATTCTGCATCCTGAATTATTTCCTGTCAGTTTCTGAACAATACTTATTCGGCACCATGAGAACGTGGGTGACCCAGTAAAGCTGGCCAAACAAGAGAATGGAAATGTGCATTTCCATTATACAGCAACCACCTAGTTCATCAGATGAATTAAGGGATATGCTGGTGAAGTGGGCTGTTAACTATGAAAGCTCTTGGCATAATATACTAGTTAAGTCTGTTGAGGTTCTTGTCCTTTCGCAAATACAATGGGATTGAGATTGCGGCTAATAATGCAGCTACAGAAATGAAGTTGATAAGGTGCCAATTACAGATATGCCGTGCTTATTAGCTCTCTAGCAACCAGTGTGCCAAACATGCTTTTACATAATTGTGGTCCTCACTTCATGTAGATTATGGGGATTGCCAGCAGCCGTGCAATAAAAGCCCTTCAGGTCGCTATACTAGGAGTTTTCTTTTCAGGGTTCCATATTTTCTCAAAAGGAAGGCAACCTGAATGTAAGATGATCCTCTTTTTAAAAAAAGTTATATATCAAGAAAAAAAAATGCTGTATATAACTGTAACTTGTATGTGAATGTAAGATGACCCCGCCCCCTTTTTAATGGAAAGGCTTGCATTGAAGTAAATGCTGTAATTTTGAAATTCCTTTGTTATTCCTTTTTATTCTTGTATTTCCTTAGAATCTCATTGATTTACAAATCTTGGATAGCATAAATTTTATTCATCTTTTTTTTACACAAGAGATGACAAAAGGGCTGAAACAGTTTTTGCTACCATGAAAGTAATCTTAGGATCATTATCTTTTTAGCAAATAAAACCAAATTTCCAAAATATGGGAGGGGGGACCAGCCAATAATAAATGACTTTATATACTAATAATGTATATTCTCAAAACATCTGCATTATTAGACAGTAATTCAGCTTTGGTATTCCTGCCTATATTGTACATGGAGGTTGACTTCAGCTGAGTTTTATTTCCTAGTATGTTTGGTTAAGATCTGTTTTTTTTTTTAAGGTGCTTTGACTTGAGTCAGACTGAGGAAAAGAAACTGCCAGTGGCCTGTTACTCTAGTGAAGTTTCTGTGAGCAAGGCAAAAGTGTACCAGTTTTCTTCTTGTGGAGACTGTAGAATATGTGACATTCTTGTGAGGGGAAATCTAATACCAATTCCTCCTCTCTCAAATAATGTAACGGATTTAGGGGTGTTGTTTCTTGTTGGCAGTGCATTTTCTGTTATTATTCCTCATCTGCCCTGACTTGGATATTCCAAGCTAGTCCAGTCTTGTCAGATCTTAGATGCTAAGCAGGGTTGGCCCTGGTTAGTACTTGGATGGAAGACTACCAAGGAAGTCCATGGCTGTGTGGTAGAGGCAGCTAATGGTACACCACCTCTGAACACTCTTTTGCTTTAAAAACCCTACAGGTTACCATAAGTTGGATGTGATTTGCTGGCATTTTCCATCAGCATTCCCCATCTGTCTTCATAGATATGACTACTCACACACTCCACACATAACCCTCTGTCTTACACTACTCCTCTAGTCACAAACCAGTCTCACACTTCCATTCATGCTGCTCAGTCTGACATTTTTGATAGTGCTGCCTTCTCTATTCTCCTTCTATCCAAGGTCCTTGTCTGTCCCAAGGCTTAATATGCTGGCAGACTTTTTAAATCTTCTTTGCAGATGGAAGCAGTTGAAATGTTCTATAACTCTAACACAGGATGGCCCAGGCTACCCTGATCTCATTAGATCTTGGAAGCTAACCAGGGTCTGTCCTGGTTAGTACTTGGATGGAAATCCACCAAAGAAAGAAGTCCAGGGTGGTTGTACGAAAATAGGCAACACCAAACCACCTCTTGCTTTGAAAACCCTATGGCGGGATCTCCAACCTTTTGGGGTCTATGGGCACCTTCACAAAATGGCTGCCACAGGAATAGAGGAAATCACAAAATGGCTGCTACAGAAGGTGGGAACAACCACAAAATGTCAGGAATCAAGGTTATCTCTCAGCTTGACTTCGTGAACGAAGATTTAAGAAAGGTGCAGTAGTCCACGTCTGCTGCAGGCTCGCTGGTGGCTGACAAGACCAATGCGGGACAGGCAGGTCTGGCCACAGTGGTTGCAGGGAAAAGTCTGATTTGGGGTTGGTGCTGTAGCAGTACGATTCTTCCTCAATCTCCTAATTGTAACTTTTCAGCATTTCAAAAGCTCTGTTGAACAGGATTTCTTTTCGCTAACCAGAAGCCTTGTTAGGAAAAAGCCCTATCTAACCCCACTCACTTTCTAAAAGCACTTGGTAGGTGCCTGGAAAGATGTCAACAGGTGCCATGGCGTACATGGACACCGTGTTGTTGACCCTTGCCCTGTGCTGCAAGTTGTGTGTGACTTGATGGTACTTTCCACCACCAGCAGTGCTATCCATGAGAACACTTTCCTTGGAGTAAGCCTCATTAGATAGACCTAAGGGAAGGAGATTGTACACCACTCTGAGTGAAGGGCAGGGTATAAATATAACTTTTCTACTACTCCAGAACCAGATGAGAAACAAGTTCTGTGACCAGATTGGACAGAACCTCCTGATTGATTGAATGGTTTGTGCCTTTCATTGCCACAAGCAAAGTATGCTGTTTCTTTTTGTCACCAGCATACTGGTTCTAAGCATAGCAATTTCTTCAGTAGATGCATAGACACTGGAATTTTTAGCAGATTGTCATGCTTGAGTGAGAATGCCACGGCTGGTGGTATCCCTTCTTCTGTCCAGTTATTAAAGGTGCGCCCCCATTCCTGTGAGCTCTTGGAGCCCCATTTCTGTGAACCTGTACGTCAGGATCTTGGCCAGTCACAGTCCTCTCAGAACTCTCTCAGTTCCACCTACCTCACAGGGTTGTCTGTTGTGGGGAAAGGAATGGAAGGTGATTGTAAGTCATTTTGAGACTCCTAACGGTATAGAAAAACAGGATATAAAAACAACTCTTCTTTTTCTTCTCTCCCCCCCCCCCCCCCCGCTTATGGGGTTATACTTTTCAAACTGCCCAGCAGCTTAAGTGTCACTCTGTCTCTTCAGCTGCCCACCATCATGTCTTGGCAGGCCTCTGCCACTCAACAGCTATTGACTGTTGATGCCAGATTGCTGATTGCTAATTGCTTATTTTGTTCTTCTCGAGAAACGCACTTGCTACTGCTGGGCAAAGTGGTGAAAAAGTGGAGTCTGTTGCATTATTTTGCACTGTAGCATAGGTTGAGACATTTGGTTTGTTCTCCAGTATATACAAGTGAATTTTTCCACAATAATTTCAATAAAGATTTTTTTTTTTTAGAATAGTTGATGCAGACTTTTCAGAACTTCTGAAAGCCAGTTTGGTGTAGTGGTTAAGTGTGTGGACTCCTATCTGGGTTTGATTCCCCACTCCTCCACTTGCAGCTGCTGGAATGTCCTTGGATCAGTCATAGCTCTCGCAAGGTTGTCCTTGAAAGGGAAGCTTCTGTGAGAGCTCTCTCAGCCCCACCTACCTCATAGGGTGTCTGTTGTGAGGGAAAAAGGTAGAGAAGACTGTAAGCCACTCTAAAATTTAGAGTGAAGGGTGAAGGTGTAAATCTAATATAATCTTTTTCATCATCATCATCTTCTTCTTTTTCTGAGAAACTTTTGAAATTATTGCAGTTTAAGATAAGAATATTTATATAAAAAACCATTTTCGTTTGCCAGACCATTCATCAGACCATTTAAGCAAACTATTCAAAACTTTGTGAAAACATGTAGGATCAATTCTGGAACATTTTTTTGGGGGGAAATGGTTTTAGAGGAAATCTACAAATCCAATACAGGGAAAAAATATTTCAGCCGTGATGCAAAGACTCCCCTTAGTCAAGGTAGCCAGACAGAATACAGGGCAGGTTTTCTGTGCTATTTATTTATTTATACATACATATGTATGACATACAGACTGCTGGGTCCAGACACACGGGAGGCGTCCCAAATTGGGCCAGCTCAAAATGGAGTGGCGTAAACCTGTCCACGTGCTCCCCCACAAAATGCCAGTATCCCACCCAGAATGTGCTTCAGCAAAGTCAGATGGCTGTCCCACACCATCCCCGTAGCGTGCCTCTTTGTAGTGATCCTGGACTTCTTTAATGGGCTCCCATCTGGGCCAACCCTGCTTAGCTTCCGAGATTTAATGGGATCAGCTTTCGAAATTTAATGAGATTATACTTAAAACAGAAGTTGCCTCCAGCCCACAAAAGTTTATGCCAGAATAAAATCTTGTGAATCTTGAAGGCAGACGGTATCAATCAATAAGTTTATCAATGAATCTATCAGAAAGCAGCCAGGAGATTCCTCTGTATTTTGAAAATAAAAGGCATTCTTATTATCAGATTCATGTGAGCAGCTGAGATTTTGCTTTTGATTAAACCCTAAATGAAAATCTATACATATGTCAAGAATCAAATTATTAACATTTTGAACATTTTACTGAAGGAGGATAGGGAAATGGCTGAGAAGCTGAATGCATTTTTTGCCCCAGTCTTCACTGTGGAAGAGGAGAAGTGTTTGCCCACTCCAGAACCACTAATTTTGGAAGGGGTGTTGAAAGACCTGAGTCGGATTGAGGTGATGAGAGAGGATGTCCTACAACTGATAGACAAATTAAAAAATAATAAGTCACCAGGCCCAGATGGCATACATCCAAGAGTTCTGAAAGAACTCAAAGGTGAACTTGTGGATCTCCTGACAAAAATATGTAATCTTTCATTGAAATCTGCCTCCGTTCCTGAGGGCTGGAAGGTAGCAAATGTCACCCCATCTTTAAAAAGGGTTCCTGAGGAGATACAGGATATTACAGGCCAGTCAGTCTGACTTCAATACCGGGAAAACTGGTAGAAACCATTATCAAGGACAGAATGAGCAGACACATTGATGAACACAAATTATTGCGGTAGACTCAGCATGGGTTCTGTAAGGGAAGATCTTGTCTCACTAACCTGTTAAGAGTTCTTTGAGGGTGTGAACAAACATGTGGACAAAGGGGACCCAATAGATGTTGTTTTCCTTGACTTCCAGAAGGCTTTTGATAAAGTTCCTCATCAAAGGCTCCTTAGTAAGCTCGAGAGTCATGGAGTAAAAGGACAAGTCCTCTTGTGGATCAAAAACTGGCTAATTAATAGGAAGCAGAGAGTGAGTATAAATGGGCAGTCTTCGCAATGGAGGACGGTAAGCAGTGGGGTGCCGCAGGGCTCGGTACTGGGTCCCATGCTCTTTAACTTGTTCATTAATGATTTGGAGTTGGGAATAAACAGTGAAGTGGCTAAGTTTGCAGATGACACTGAATTGTTCAGGGTGGTGAGAACCAGAGAGGATTGTGAGGCACTCCAAAGAGATCTGTCGAGGCTGGCAAAGACTGACCAAGAGAGAGATCTTGGGGTTGTGGTAGATAACTCACTGAAAATGTCAAGACAGTGTGTGATTGCAATAAAAAAGGTCAGCGCCATGCTGAGAATTATTAGGAAGGAAATTGAAAACAAATCAGCCAGTATCATAATGCCCCTGTATAAATAGATGGTGCGGCCTCATTTGGAGTACTGTGTACAATTCTGGTCACCTCACCTCAATAAAGATATTATAGCATTGGAAAAAGTCCAGAAAAGGGCAAGTAGAATGATTAAAGGGTTGGAACACCACTGAGGATGTTCTCCGCAGCTGACAACGAAACGTCTGGAAGGAAAACTTTCTCCAGTAGAACACGGCACTTGAGCCCGAAAGATTCTACAAACCCTAAACATGGTAGTTCATTGGTAACTGCCAAAAACCTGTGCTGAAAGTTTAAAGCAGTCACAGACATACAAAAAAGAATTGTCAAGAGGCTTATTCTAATGGGTATTTTAGAAGCCACTGGAATGAATGTGTTTTCCTTGCCATTTTTAATCTTGATGGTGTTGTGACTCCTTTCCAGGTTTGCTTTGCTCTCCTATACTAAGGACGGGTGCTATTGTTGTAGGAGGAGTCTACCTTATAGGATTCTCCTCCTGTGACCTAGAGCTTTTTATCCAGAAGTGAAATAAGTAATGTAAATTGCTTTTATTAGTAGTGTGGGATGGTTAAACATGGAGGTAGCTTTCAAAGCACTACATTTACATCAGAAGCAAGCTTATGCTTATGTAGTGAAATTTGATGTTCTTAATTCCATTTTTAGTCTTGTGTCATTATGACTGGAAGATATACCCTTTTTTGTCTCCAAAGCTCTTGAACTGTCCATAGAATTATTTAAAAAAGAAAAACACTGCTAAGGCTCATTAGGAACATTAAGCATGCTTTGCAGTGTTTTGTATTGTCTGTGCTTAAAATAATAAACTACATTTTTGTCTCTGTTTATGTAAATTTTGTTTTTTTTAAATACAGTGATTGCATTAGTCTGGCGACAGGAAAGCAATACTTGAAGGCTAATGACTACTCAAGTAGCTCCATTTATTTCTCTTTTCCAAGTTCCTGATGTCTTCTTCTTGGAGGGTAGAATTTGATTAACTCATAGTTGATGGATTTTAGACTAGAAAATCATTGGCTAGGGGGATCAGATACTGACTTGGTGCTTACTTTTCTGCACCCCAGCAAGAGGATCCCATTTTAGGATGGGATCACTGCTAAATCCCCGTTTAGATGTAGCAAAATCTTCACTGGCATAGCAGTGCTATTATGCCAGAGTTTTACCAGAAGGCTGCTAAAGCTGATGGATACAACAGATATATTGTGGGGAGGAATTGGGTATAGTTAGGTGAGTGGAATCCTACTATCACTCTTGGTTTGCCCGTGTGCCAGAATAACAGTTCACCAATGAAAGAGATGGTATAAATTAAAACCTTTATATTGAAGTCAGTGGAGACATCAAGGATCTGTGATTGGTTGGTATCTTTAATTTTATTTTAAAGTAGCTCTGTATCTAAGAGGGTTGGGTGATTTGGGAAAATAGGCAACTTTTTCATTGCCAAACGGAGTAATCGTTGTGTTTATGAGTTTTCCCATTCATGTATAAATCTGGATACAGGGAAGTGCCTGTATCTTCTTGAGTAGGGCTACCAGCTTACACTTGCTGCAAATATAATTGCTGTTACCTTCAGGTAAAAATATAAACATCCCACAGACTTTACATGTCACTGCCTCACGAGCCATTCTACTACAATCCTTTTCAAAATCAGTTCTGTTTTTTTACTTCCCTGAAAACTTCACTGCCAAACTACATCTTGAGACTACTTGTGAGGAGCAACTTATTTTCCTACAGGGCCCTCAGGCCTGACCTGCTTGTGCCTCTGGCAAGGAGGAGTCTTGCAATTTAAAGGCTCAGTACCTCAGACAACAGCCAGAGCAACAGTAGAGGGTGGGGCCAGCAACTACCCTCAGGCAAACAGGTCTCTTTCTCAGCAACACACCAGACAAAAGACACATCAGAAGCCCCTCAGCAGGCTCCAATCACTCTTATAGTTGTCACACGGCAACTCACACACAGTTCTTTCACACAACAACCTCAGTTAATGCTCCCCATCAGTGTAGGAAAAGTACTTTTAAAAAAGAGATCTGGAAACTGCGAGGAAAACTAGAGGGAGCCATGGGTCAGAATACACCCGTGCAGCAACGGGTGGGGAATTGATCACTTGAGCCGGGGGGGCGGTTGCTAGTGAAGCAATTGCTAGTGAAGAATCAGTGAAAATCTTGCTGGTACAAAGGTGTCTCCCATTGAAACTAAATACCATCCAAATACAGTAACAACTGTATTTAAACATAATCCAGATACAGCAACAAATTTTGGAAGGAGCAGGTCAGGGGACCCTACATACTGGGCATAATTTAGAAATTGGAGTGGAAAGGGGGAATTGGGAAAAATCCCTCTTCCCTCCATAGTGGAATTACTTTCCTAATAGAAAAAAAAAACCAGATTTGGATCTAATCCAGATTATTTATTGCTTAAAAACAGGAACAGGAAGATGAACATTTAAGCATGGATTGAGATATTTCATTTTGATCCTAGTGGTTTCTGTTTGGAGCCTTTTATTACTTCGGGCAACAATCTACATTATTTTTGCTCGTGCATTGCAATGTAAGGGAGCTGCCTAATGAAATTTCCACTATCCATAATTTAATTCAAGGCCATGTCACCAGTTTGACACAGGTCAGCAAGAGATCCTATATGAATGAAATGTCATGCCTGTTACAGCATATTTTTGCTTTAATTATTTCATTTTATGTCCCTTGATTTTTAGGAGGTAGAAGAAATTCAATCTTGGAAGGCTGGGGCTCAGATACAGTTCTGATAAGAATGAAATATGAGTATGTGTACGCCACATTCTTTTGCCCTGTAGGTTAAGGGCAAAGTTACAGGACATTTTCAATTTTTAGACAAATGGAGTGTTTTCTGAAGAGTCAACAGACACACAAAAATGAAAGGGCAATTAAGTTCCCATTGTTAATTTACTTTTGATTGCAGGTTGCAGCATACCCTGGCTAATATAAATTATGATGATTTTCTGTAAGGCTAACAAAAATGATACCAAGGGCTTGAATAAATGCTTTGAATTTTGTTTGAGTTACTTGAGTATTGACTTAGTGTTTTAAACGTAACATAATTTCTATTTTCACCTACCAAGAAAGAGGCACCTTTCTGTTAGCACTTTCAAACAAATTTTTGAATGGGTTTAAATTATGGGCAGGGATATTGGGAAGCTTTTTCTTACAGTAAGAGTTGTTTGGCACTGGAATCAGGTGCCAATGGAAGTGGTGAGCTGAGCTCCCTCTTACTGGCAGGCTTCAAGCAGTGGCTGGATGAACACTCGTCAGGGATGCTTTAGGCTGATCCTGCATTGAGCAGGGGGTTAGACTAGATGGCCTGTATGACCTTTTCCAGATCTATGATTCTAAGCTCCTTTGCATATTAGGCCACACCTCCCTGTTGTAGCCAATCCTCCAAGAGCTTACAAGGCTCTTTTTGTAAGCTCTTGGAGGATTGGCTACATCAGGGGTGTGTGGCTTAATATGCAAAGGAGCTCCTGCTAGAATTCCACCCCTGATGAGAACTAAACAGTTTCCCCCTGTCAAGGCAATGGTAAAACAGTGTTTAGCCTTCCAGTATTCTTTTTTCTTTTTCTATAATGTAGTGCTACTTTGCAGCTGAAGATGTCTTGCCCACTCAATAAGACTCCTGGGGAGAAGCAAGCATTGTTGTGAAACCGTGTTTTGCCCGCTCTATCGTGAACAGGAACAGGAAGCAGCTGCCAAGTGGGGAGTCATACCTCAGTTGCAAAGCATATGTTTTGTATAGTCAAGATCCTATATTCATTTCTCAGCATCTCTCTGTACAAGAGATGAAGGGACGGGGAAGACTCCTGCTTGAGACCATGAGAACATGCTACTTCAAGAGTAATAATATTGTGCGTGATGTTATATGTATTTAAAAATCAATACAATATATAATGTGTTTAGAGCTGTACTACATGCATGCATAATACAAATTGATCTAGCCAGTGAAAAACAGAGGCCATCAGTAAAACCATAACTAATATTAAGTAGAACAAATAGGAACATTCACTTATTCATCATTCATGATGATGATTATATTGAATTTATACCCCATCCTTCACTCTGAATCTCAGAGCGGCTCACAATCTCCTTTATCTTCTTCCCCCACAACAGACGGGTGGGACTGAGAGAGCTCTCACAGAGAAGCTGCCTTTTCAAGGACAACTCTTGCAAGAGCTATGGCTGACCCAAGGCCATTCCAGCAGCTGAAAGTGGAGGAGTGGGGAATCAAACCCGGTTCTCCCAGATAAGAGTCCACACACTTTACTACATCAAACTGACTCTCAGGTTGATAAATCTAGCAATGTTAACAGCTCACTGAGAACTAGTCTCATATACAACCTTGCTGTCATGTGTATATGCCTCTCCTGTTTCAGGGGTTTATATACATTTGGATGAGCCAATGTGGTGTAGTAGTTAAGACCAGAGGATTCTAAACTGGAGAACTAGGTTTGATTCCCCGCTCATTCACATGTAGCCTGCTGGGTGATCTTGGGCCAGTCATAGTTCTCTGTGTTATAGGGAGGTGCCTTTGTGTTATGGGGAGGGTGGTTATAAACCACTTTGAGATTCCTTAGGGTAGAGAAAAGTGGAGTATAAAAACCAACTCCTCTTCTTCATTCATCTTGCATAATCTGAGTCAGACATGAAGTAGTGGGTACATATACCAGATTTACTGAGATGTAGATTCTTCTTGGGCTAAACTAGACTTGTAGAGGCTTTCAACATTGTTCTTATTAGGAGGCCTTGTGTGATAATAAGTCCTTGCTATTGCTAGGCCAGAGGACCTGCTAACCATCACCCAGATTGTTTGCTGTTACCAGCTGAGTGATTTTATTAAACGTGTTGCTAAGATTTTACTATCTTTTATTCGAAGTGTTATGGTGGCTGAGAAATGCAAATGGCAGTAGCCAAGGCAGTTCTCCTTATACTTGAGAATGTATTTTGTAACATATCCACAGTTATCCCTCACTGGGATTTACTAATGTTTTAAAGGTAGGCCAATAAAATGAAGCCTTTTAGCACAGATCCTTTTCACATTCAATTTCCCCGTATTTCTATCATGATTTTTTTTTTTGGGGGGGGGGTGCTATTCAGCAGAGTGAAAATACTGTCACACTTTCCATAAGGTGGAAAATTTTAGTGCCCATCAGCTGCTGTAGCTGTCAGTCACATGGGATCAGATCAGAGAAATAGCTGTTTTGACTGCTAATGATCCTAGTACAACCATGTTTGTTTATGTTTTAATTTATGTTTAAATTGTTGTTTTCATGTCCTTGCATGTATTTCATCTGCTTTTTAGGCGGGGGGGGGGTGGGTGGGTGGGGGGGTGGGTTAAATGATGTGTGAGTCTTTTTCTTGGCTTTATTGCTTTGAAAGGGTGGTTTTATTATGTATCACTTAATTTGTTCACTACCTCAGTGCTACTTGTGAGGGTAGAAAGGCCAAACATAAATTTTGGAAAATAAAATAAATATCTGTTACTTCATCCAGGACTAACTTTTGTCTGTATGGCCACTTTTACTTCTGTTCCATAATGCAGCATGTCTCAGATACCTTTAAAAGTGTGATGCCACTCAGAATGAACTGAAGAAATGCACCAAAGAACTATACATTCCTCCTACCTGTTTCAGCGTGGCACAATAAGGTGTTATTGATGCTGAGTCTTTGATAAACGAAACAGGCACTGAGTTGCCATTGTTGAAATATCTATTAATTGTTTGGCTAAGAACCAGTTTGGTGTTGTGGTTAAGTGCATGGACTCTTATCTGGGACAACTGGGTCCCATATGCAACTGCTCCACATGCAACTGCTGATGTGACATTGAGTCAGTCACAAGTTCTCACAGAGCTGTTCCTCTCGAGCAGTTTCTGTCAGAGGTCTCTCAGCTCCACTTATTTTATTAACTGTTGCCTGAAATTATTAAGACTGGGCAACACAGATTGCCCAGAAAGTTCTAAGAAATACTTCCTATGCTGAGGGTCAGTCTGCACATGACATTAAGTGTAAGTGTTTGTGTAACGTACCATCAAGTCGTGGCCAGCTTATGGTGAGCCCATAGGATTTCCAAGGCAAGAGGCAAACAGAGAAGACAAGGAGATTTATATCCCACCCTTCACTACCTGAAGAAGTCTTAGAATAGTTTACAATCTCTTTTCCCTTCCTCTCCCCACAGAACACACCCTGTAAGGTAGGTAATGCTGAGGGAGCTCTGAGAGAAACTGCTCTTGAGAGGACCAGCTCTACAAGAATTTGCGACTGACTCAAGGTCATCAGCAGGTGCATGTGGAGAAGTGGGGAATCAAACCACTTATACCAGACTGGTTCTCAGAGGTGGTTTGCCACTGCCTGCCTCTACGTAGCAAGCCTGACCTTTCTGGCTGGTCTCCCATTCAAGTACTCACCAAGCCGCTCTGAGAATCAAAGTGAAGGACAGGGTATACATTAAGCTAGCCTGGGACATTCAAATCAGGGCATGCATGACACTGTTGATCCATTAATGAACTATTATTTAGATCCCCACACTTTATTTGTCTTTGGATTGGATAAAGATCTTTGGAAGGGAGTCTCAATAGGGAAAAGATAGTCTCTTTTGCCTCTCTCCCTTGTTATTTTGGACTTAAAGAACACTAGAAGAATGTAAGTTCTCTGTTAATCTCTAGAATAGTTCTCTAGAGTCAGCTCAGTTGTTAATTAAAAATAAAATTGCAAATGAAGTTAAGTAATGGAATATGACATTTCCTAAAGCAGCCTGACCCCCCACCCCCCCCAATTGCATTTTTTCCAAACTGAGACCCGGGAGGGGAAAATACTTTTATGGTCTGACAAGCTATATACTGTAGCAAGATTCTACAATCCTCAGTTCCAAATGATAGATGGCCCTTGAGAACAGATGTATCAAAATCTCAGATGAGAACAGTCTGTATTTGTGGTAATAATACACGTTAAAGACCACTCACATCCTGTCCTAGGAATATTTTCTCATGATCTGCAAGAACGTGTATGAGGGGCTGATCAGGTTGATGTAACTTGCTTTTGTTTATGTAAGTGGTTATCTTTGCAGTGGCAGCAAGAAAAATGAGAGAAGATTTTGTTAAGTGGAGTATAGTTTCTTTTATGCATTTATTTGGTTTATATGACTATATAAATTTTATCCTTACAAAACCTCTCTTTGATAAGTTAGGCTGAGAGAGCGTGATTGGTTCTGTGTGGCCTTTTTGATGTAAATGGATTCTCAGCGACCCTGAGCCCATCAGGGGAGCGTGGGATATAAATTTAAATTTAAATACAGCAAAACTTGATAAAATAAATAAATGTCTGAATTATATGACACTGCTGTTGACTGCTGGCCTCTGTGTTTTAATCTGAGTTGTTGACCAGTGTTTAGTATTGTTCATCAGTGTTGCATTCCTAAACAGTTAACATTCTTTTAAGATAATTGACTTCAGTAGTTTCAGAATGATGAAACTCTTTTGCGTTGTGATGTAAATCTTGGGAGGGGGAGACAACAGTGGGAGGGCTTCTAGTGTCCTGGCCCCACTGATGGACCTCCTGATGACACCTGGGGTTTTTTGGCCACTGTGTGACACAGAGTGTTAGACTGGATGAGCCACTGGCCTGATCCAACATGGCTTCTTTTATGTTCTTGTGACCAACTGAGTTGTTTCTTCTCTCCACTGGATGCCAGGTGCAGGATGGCCTGGCTCATCCTAGTGTTTTGGATAATTTAATTAATGATCTATTGACTGGTAGCCAGCATTTAGGATATAAGATGCTTAGTTGTACTAATGCCTGTGGTCTTGGATTCTGGGGAGTTTTGCTGTATGTATATGCTCTGAAGGCCCAGCAGATGGAAGCCTAGCTTCCATTTTCTGTAAATTTAATACTTTATTTAAAAAATCTCCTTGTTAGCAAACCTGGTCTTGCATATCGTTTCCTTGGGATTTCTGTGAACCTGAAACAGATATTGATTCTTCAAATATGTGTGTGTTTGTGTGTGGTTAGTTGGTTGGTTGGAAAATCAGCATTGTGAAATGGTGACTTTCTGTCACCACCACCATCACCACTTCCTCTGCTTTTTTTCTTGTGGCCCTCTTTATCTGAATTTAAAAGAAATTCAAAGAGACAAGAAGGGCAAAACATGACAAAGAGAGGAAGCAAACATCAGCTTGAACTATCTCAGGGATATGGAAACAATTAAACAGTTGGAGTGACTGGATAGTAAACATGTCTGAAGTTCTACATCTGTTTGATGAGCAAATTTCTTGGGGCAGTGCTTTATTTCAGGGGTGGCCAATGGTAGCTCTCCAGATGTTTTTTTGCCTACAACTCCCATCAGCCCCAGCCATTGGCCATGCTGGCTGGGGCTGATGGGAGTTGTAGGCAAAAAACATCTACCGTTGGCCACCCCTGCTTTATTTGTTTCTTACCATACATATATATGGGGGAGAGAGTTCAAAACACACTTAGCTGCATTGGTACTGCATAAATGACCGTTGTACTTGATAAAAATTTAAAATTCCAGCTTGTAGCCAAACTGGCAACAGAAATCCATGTTTGCCTAATATCGTGCAATGGTAAACTGTAGTTTAGTTTAGTGCAAAACAGGAGAGGTGAAACCAAAGTTTGCAAAGGAAGAAAGAAGCAATGACCCCTTTCATTAAGCATCGAACTGTGGTTTTGTCTGTATCGGGCCAGAGAATGTGCTGTTTCATTTGTACCATTTTGTAACCTATACTGGGGGTGAGGCTGTGGCTAAATTGTAGCATAGGCATCTCTAGCTAAAAGGGTCAGGTAGTAGTAAGTGATGTGAAAGTCAAACACAGTAGATAATACTGCCTTTGATCAACCATTGGTCTGATTAAGTATAAGACAAATTAATTCATGCATTGTCACTGTAACTGTAGCTGCCTAAATCTTTGGGAAGGATGGAGTAAACAGTACAAGTAAACAACTCTTCAACCCCAATAAAGTCTCGCTTTCAGGAGGAAAAAATCCAAATGCCACCACGGGAGTCTTTGCAATTAAAAGCCCTGCATGGCAGTGAATTTTATGCCTCTGTGCCTTCTTGCAGTTATCAGCTGCAATTTGATTTACAGGGATGAGGAATACAGTGTTTGGAGTAAACATCAGTCTGGTGCTAATGAAAGTTTAATAGCGCTTCTATTCTGGGACTGAAATCTTGGTCCCACTATGGTTGATGACGACTTCCACTAGGCAGCAGTCGGCTTCTTTCTTAGGATTTATGCATAAATTATGGGGAACAATGTTTCGGAGGTCCCTCCCATGTATGTTTTCCCATGAATGGTAGAGCTAGCTCTCTGTAAAGGGCTAGAAAGAGTTGCTCTGTTTCTTCAAGCCAAGATCCTTTTGTCCAAATCATGGTTTAACATAATTAAGGATGCTTCTGCATAGGGGTGTGAAAATGTGCCCCACCAGCATTGGGCAGCATGTGAGTGGGTGAGAATAGTATCCACATGCTCTGACCCTGCACTGCTTGCTATTGCCCCCCCCCCCCATTTCCCTTCTTTGAATCTGCACAAAAGCACAGATGCAACAACAAATCCCACACCAGGCTCCTCCCAAAGCACAGCAGCCAATCTCATTTCCGTTCCTGGTTGAGATGAACTGTCAAGCTACAGCACAGTTCAGCTGGGAAAGGAGGAAAAAATCTTTAAAGGAAAAAAGATGGGGAAGAAATGTAGAACACCTCAGACCTCCTTCCCAAAGCTGCTGTTGGGGTCAGGGAAGAATCTACATGGACACTTCTCCCACATCTGGCAGCTCCTCCTTTCAACTGGATCAAAGGAATTTTTTCTTTGATCCAGTAAAGGGGAAAATGCACTATGTTATGTGAAATCTCCCTTTCAAATCAGGAGCTTCTGTCATTTCGTGTAGGGTAAAATCCCATGTGGAAGCCTCCTAAATCTGTATAATATTGCCTCTGTTCCACGGTCAGATTATTCAGACCAGGAAATAGTTCTCAGCAGTATAGTTCTCCAGTGCTTGCTTGCCCGCTCTCTCTCTCTCACACACGCACACTATGAACACTGAAGGAAGAACTCTCCATCTCCTCCCATATATGCCCAGGAGGTCGTTATGTTCAGCCTCCCAACATCTGTTGGCCATCCCTGGCCCAAGCGATGCCCGCCTTGCCTCAACTAGGGCAAGGACCTGGAGGAATCAGCTCCCTACAGAGATCTGGGCCCTACCTGGCTTATTAGCCTTCCGTAGGGCCTGTAAAACGGAGCTGTTTCGCCAGGCTTTTAGTTGAGGCTGTGGGCGTCTATTCTTGAACTGGTTGGCCTCCCCTGCCAACACTGTCACCTATGCTATAAAATAGAATAATATCTGCTATCTCTGTGGGATAACATCTTATCATGATGTGAGACGGCCAGGCTGGGCAATATGTGACGATATGGAAAATGTTCTGAGTGCTGTTGAGTTGTTTGTTTATAAAATGTTTTAATTGTTTTTTATTGTTTATCATATGTTGTACTCCGCCCTGAGCCCTATGGGGAATAGAAATATACTAAAATAAATAAAATAAAAATAAATAATGAATTTAGAAGCTTACATACTACTTTGCGACTTTTTCATTGGCCTAAGGAAGTATTCACATTTCCAATCCTTCCCATCATCTAAGGAACTCAGGATAGTTTACATGGGTGTCCTGTCCTCCTTTTTATCTACATGACAAACCTGTGAGGTATGCTTGGCAGAGAGAGGGAGTGAATAGCCCAAGGCCACACCAGTCCTAGTCCGACACTTTGATTTCCGACTATAGGTAAATGCATTGTGACATTGCATAATTATGCCATTACATTATGCTGCAGTTGCTGTTATGAATTATTGCAGCTATCTCTGACTTAATAGTAACTGTCCAGAAAACCATCTGCTTGGTATCAGCACCTCCCAGTGCTGGGGATGTTGGTTCATATTTCTTTTTTGCAGCCCTTCAGAAAACAAAGCCATTGAGGCAGAAGTGGTGGTGGCAATGAATCCTTAAGGCACAGTTCTCTCTTCCCATCCAGCCCTCACGTATTGTAGCCCATTGACTTGGTCTTTTATAACTGAAGATGGCTCACTGAGAAACAGGCCAACCCCTAGCTGCATAACCCCACCCCGCTGGCAACTCTGGGAGAGTGCAACAAAACACTTGGAAGGGCAATATATTCATATAAACACATACAACATTTGTAGAATGCAAAGAGTTTTTCACCATTTTAATGCTTTTAAGCAATACAGCTTAGCTGACTTACCAGTGTTCCCAGGGGTAGCGCTGAGCTGGAAAGCTTTTCAGTTGGAAAATACATTTGCAAACAGAATAGACAACAACTTGTATTTAATGTCACTGGAACTGTATAGGAGATCAGTGTGTGGGGTTTTTTTTCTGGCTCAATATGCATTGTGGCCATAATCTGACACAGAGTTAAGTGCAGTGAAGCACTTTGATTTCATCTGTGCTGTGGTTGCCAATACATATCCAGCCATACAGCTTCAAAAACTAAATGTTAAGACTATGGAAGAAGGGGTAACTTCTAAGCCAGGGGTCCTCAAACTACAGCCCGGGGGCCAGATGCGGCCCGCTGAGGACGTTTATGCGGCCCGCCGGGTTATGGCAAAATCAGACCGGAAGTGACGTTCGACCTAAACTCGCGTTAGCAACGCACACTTCCGGCACTGGGCTGAGGCAGCGGAGACAGAGTATGAGGTGAGTTCCCAGGCTGGGATGTGTGGTGTGGGGAAGGGAGAGAGATGCAGAAGACGGAGAACTGACGGCCCGCGCCCTTGTACGGTAACGGCAGTCCGGCCCTCCAACAGTCTGAGGGACAGTGAACTGGCCCCCTATTTAAAAAGTTTGAGGACCCCTGATCTAAGCTGTTGAGTCTTGTGAGCAAAAATTCTGCTTTGTGAGCTACTGGCATTAAAGTTGTGAGTTGGTATACATTCAGGTTTGCAAAAAAAAAATCTGATGCCAACATAAGAACATAAGAGAAGCCATGTTGGATCAGGCCAATGGCCCATCCAGTCCAACACTCTGTGTCACACAGTGGCCAAAATTTTTTTATATATATACACTGTGGCTAATAGCCACTGATGGATCTCTGCTCCATATTTTTATCTAACCCCCTCTTGAAGCTGGCTATGCTTGTAGCCGCCACCACCTTCTGTGGCAGTGAATTCAGCATGTTAATCACCCTTTGGGTGAAGAAGTACCTCCTTTTATCCATTCTAACCCGACTGCTCAGCAATTTCATTGAATGCCCACAAGTTCTTGTATTGTGAGAAAGGGAGAAAAGTACTTCTTTCTCTACCTTCTCCATCCCATGCATAATCTTGTAAACCTCTATCATGTCACCCCGCAATCGACGTTTCTCCAAGCTAAAGAGCCCCAAGCGTTTTAACCTTTTTTCATAGGGAAAGTGTTCCAAACCTTTAATCATTCTAGTTGCCATTTCTGCACTTTTTCCAATGCTATAATATCCTTTTTGAGGTGCGGTGACCAGAATTGCACACAGTATTCCAAATGAGACCGCACCATCGATTTATACAGGGGCATTATGATACTGACTGATTTGTTTTCAATTCCCTTCCTAATAATTCCCAGCATGGCATTGGCCTTTTTTATTGCAATTGCACACTGTCTTGACATTTTCAGTGAGTTATCTACCACAACCCCAAGATCTCTCTCTTGGTCAGTCTCTGCCAGTTCACACCCCATCAACTTGTATTTGTAGCTGGGATTCTTGGCCCCAATGTGCATTACTTTGCACTTTGCCACATTGAACCCCATCTGCCACATTGACGCCCACTCACCCAGCCTCAACAGATCCCTTTGGAGTTCCTCACAATCCTCTCTGGTTCTCAACACCCTGAACAATTTAGTGTTATCTGCAAACTTGGCCACTTCACTGCTTACTCTCAACTCCAAATCATTTATGAACAAGTTAAAGAGCATGGGACCCAGTACTGAGCCCTGCGGCACTCCACTGCTTACCGTTCTCCACTGTGAAGTCTGCCCATTTATACTCACTCTCTGCTTCCTATTAATTAGCCAGTTTTTGATCCACAAGAGGACCTGTCCTTTTACTCCTTGACTCTCGAGCTTACTAAGGAGCCTTTGATGAGGAACTTTATCAAAAGCTTTCTGGAAGTCAAGGTAAACAATATCTATCGGGTCTCCTTTGTCCACATGTTTGTTCACCCCCTCAAAGAAATGTAACAGGTTAGTGAGGCAAGATCTTTCCTTACAGAACCCATGCTGAGTCTTCCTCAGTAACCTGTGTTCATCAATGTGCCTACTCATTCTGTCCTTGATAATGCTATCTACCAACTTTCCCGGTATTGAAGTCAGACTGACTGGCCTGTAGTTTCCTGGATCTCCTCTGGAACCCTTTTTAAAGATGGGGGTGACATTTGCTACCTTCCAGTCCTCAGGAACGGAGGCAGATTTCAATGAAAGATTACATATTTTTGTCAGAAGATCCACAAGTTCAACTTTGAGTTCTTTCAGAACTTTTGGATGTATGCCATCCGGACCTGGTGACTTATTAGTTTTTAATTCATCTATCAGTTGTAGGACCTCCTCTCTTGTCACCTCAATCTGACTCAGGTCTTTCAACACCCCTTCCAATATAAGTGGTTCTGGAGCAGGCAAACACTTCTCATCTTCCACAATGAAGACTGAGGCAAAAAATGCATTCAGCTTCTCAGCCATTTCCCTATCCTCCTTCAGTAATCCTTTGACCCCTTGGTCATCCAAGGACCCCACTGCCTCCCTGGCTGGTTTCCTGCTTCTAATATATTTGAAGAAATTTTTATTGTTGGTCTTTATGCAATATGCTCCTCATAGTCCCTTTTTGCCTACCTGATCACAGTCTTGCATTTGGTTTGCCACTGCCTGTGTTCCCTTTTATTAATCTCACTAGGACTAGCTTTCCATCGCTTAAAGGAGTCCTTCTTACCTTTTACAGCTTCCATTACTTTGTTTGTTAACCATGCAGGCCTTTTCTTATACCTGTTTGTACCTTTCCTAACTTGTGGTGTATATTTTATCTGAGCTTCTAGGATTGTAGTTTTAAATAGCATCCAGGCTTTCCCAAGGGTTTTGACTGTATTTACCTTTCCTTTCAGTTTCCTCTTCACATGCCTCCTCATCTCAGAGAATTTACCCCTTTTAAAGTTAAACGTGGTTGTGCTGGTCTTTTGGAGCAACTCTCTATTTATGCAAATGGTGAAATCAATAACGTTATGGTCACTCCACTGCTCCCAAGCGGTGCGATCACTTTTACATCTCTCACCAAGTCTTGGGCATTACTTAGGACCAAATCCAGGATCGCCCCACCCCTGGTAGGTTCAGAGACCATCTGCTCCATAGCACAGTCATTGAGAGCATCTAGAAACTCAATCTCTTTCTCTTGACCAGAACACATATTGACCCAATCAATCTGCGGGTAGTTAAAATCAGCTATGATGACCCCTATTAATTATTTCTACACAGAAAGGGTTTTCCCATCACTTTCTCCAGGAATAGCAGAAAAGGCACTGGAGACGTTAATTAGAAAATTAAATTAAATAAAATTTATTGGAAATAGCCGGGTGGGAATATTTTTTGGACATTCAGGTGAATATTGTGTTTTGGCACCACACTCTCTTTGGCGCTCCCCTCAAGATCTTCCCTGAGACACCTCCCAAGTGTCTCCCTCCCAGAAATCTCTCTTTTTGTTAACCACCACAACTGTCAAAACCCAACTCCCCCTTTAGAACTTTGTGGCCATGTTCCAACCAATGGGAGAGCTAGGAAAAGAGCTGTCAATCATAGCCACTCTCTCTCTCTGCCCCCTTCAAATGATTCTGCCATTTTTGCAAAATCACCCTTTTGTTCCAGTCTGTCACACCTACCTGTTTGATGAGCATTCACAGAGAGCCAGTTTGGTGTGGTTAAGTGTGCGGACTCTTATCTGGGAGAACTGGGTGTGATTCCCCACTCCTCCATTTGCACTTGCTGGAATAGCCTTGGGTCAGCTATAGTTCACATAGGAGTTGTCCTTGAAAGGGCAGCTGCTGCTGCAAGAGCTCCCTCAACCCCACCCACCTCACAGGGTGTCTATTGTGGGGGGGGGGTAAAGAGATGGTGACCACTCTGAGACTCTGAGATTCAGAGTGTAGGGCGGGATATAAATCCAATATCTTCTTAACAGCTGATGGGTATGAACTGAATAAACTGGGTGGTCAGCTCAGCACCTTCAAACACTCTAATCTCATATTGGTCAGGAAAACCCACTTCGGCTAGTTTTCCACAGAAACCAGTAGCAGTCAGTACTGAATGACTGGTTTTGGTGCTATTACAAAGCTAACTCCCTCTTCCCTGGAGCAGTTTTTCAAATTTTAAATGAACATATGCCAAACAGAGCTTTAATTGGATAAAAATGAAAGGTACCGGGGGGTGGGTGTTAGATAGACCGAATATGGAGTGAAAAGGAGGCAGCCGTACCTCGTACATCTCGTCTGTAGCAAGAAACTTGCTGTAGACACTTCAGTATTCATAGAGTACTTCTGGGTTAATAGTTCTCAGTTGTTTTACTGAGTTTACGCACCAAATTTAGCCAACTATCAGTGTCTGGGCATGCAGTCTTGAGAAGACTTTTGAGCCTGCATAGTGTTAAGCATCCCACTTCAATATGGCTATAAGTCTCTTTAATTTTGTTTAGTTTCTTAGTGAAAATGGAAGAATCTTTGTGTTTTGATTAAGAAAGAGATAAACCTGCAGCCACCCCCACCCTTCATGAATCTTTATTAGGTTTGGGGATTATGGAAGTATTTGCTTCTCTCTAGCTTTCAAGGATAAGACCAGACTTCATAGCTTTATTGAGGTGTAATAAAGCAATGGGCTGTGAGAAAGTCTTTCAATCTGTTTTATAGAAATCATCTGGGAGACTGTCTTTGCCAAAGAGCAAAGCAGTAGACAAGTTTCACCTTTAATCACACCTATGACATGTCTGCTTTTTATCACCCTCCACTGCTGTTACAGACCTCAACCTCGAAAATAGTGAGAAAGCAGGCTCCTTCCCACGTCCCTGACATCACTCAGTCGCCCTCTACAGGTCTCGTTATGGACACACCAGGCTTGCCGAATCCATCAGCAGGCAGTACTCTGTCCTTTCCGGCTACTTCTGACGATGAGGCAGAGGGGAGCTCGGGTCAACAATGGGATGTGTCGTCACTGGAATCCAGGATGGCTGAGGATCTCCCAGTCTCCCCTTCTGAGGATTTAAAGTCATATGGGGAGCTGATTAAAAGGATGGCTCACTCCCTATCCCTGCCAGTGGTCCAGCCTCAGCTGGTCATTGACGACACTGTCTTTGATATTATGCAGAAGGACACCTCGACAGCTGTAGCCCTTCCTATCACAAATGTGATTCTGCAAGCCATTAAAGACCCTTTGTCCAAACCTGCTTCAACCCCAATCTCTTTCAGACGCATGGGCCGTATGTACAGGGTCCCAGAGCAGGGTGCAGAGTTTCTTTTCAGCCATCCATGTCCTAACTCGGTGGTCGTGTCGTCCTCTTCCAAGGCTAAGAAAACTCACTCCTCGCCTCTGGACAAGGAGAGGAAGAGGATCAATACCTTTGGCAGGTGATTCTATTCCGCTGGCACGCTGGAAATAAAGATTTCCAACTACTTTGCCTGCATGGCAAGATATCAATACTCCCTCTGGGAGCAACTCACACCGCTCCTGACTGCCATTCCTGAGGACAAACGCACCCTGGCCAAGAAGCCTCAGAAAGAAGGGATGCTGCTAGCAAAAAAGCAGCCACAAGCCTCAAAACACACAGTGGACACTGCAGCTAAGACGCTTACCTCTGCCATCACCTTACGTTGTCACTCCTGGCTTCATGCCACAGCCCTCCAGGTAGACACTAGATCCTGGGTTGAGGATCTCTCGTTTGAAGGCGACGGTCTCTTCAGCTCCACAACTGACGCAGTCCTGCAGGAAATGGACAAGAGTATAAAGACATTACGTAACCTAGGGGTGCCTGCTTCTTCAGCTCGTTCCAGCAGGCCTCGTCCCTGGTCCAAGCAATGGCCCAATAAGCCTTACCAGACCAAATCCCCTGATAGGTCATGGAAGCCACGCATGGGCCATCATGACACCAAGAGCTCTTACACTGCAGGAGGCAAGCCCAAGTTCTCCTCCTGCGCCTCTCATGCGGGAAAGTCTTAAGACCAACAGGAACCCCAAGCAGCGACTTTGACTTTGGCACTCCCCCTCCCCCTCCTCTGGGCCCACCCGCCTCCACAAGTTCTTGCAAGCATGGTGGCGAATTACCACCAACAAGTGGTTCCTGTCCATCATAGAGGAGGGTTATGCGGTAGAATTTGTTCAGCCCCCCGCTCACTCCAGAGTGGTTATCACACACCTGACAGCTGTACTACTGGAGGAGGTTCAAAATCTTCTCAGCAAGCAAGCGATAGAACCCGTCCCAGACCATCTCAAGGAGCAGGGTTTTTATTCCAGATATTTTGCGGTCCCCAAGCGAGATGGGGGACTTCGTCCGATCATGGATCTGGGGAGACTGAACGAATTCATCGCTTATCAAAAGTTCAGAATGCTAACTCTGCAGAGCATTCTTCCGCTCATCAACAGGGGGGATTGGATGGCTACCCTAGACCTGAAGGATGCCTATTTCCATATCAGCATCCTCCCCAGTCACAGGAGGTTTCTCCGTTTCACCTTTGGGATGGACCATTTCCAATACCAGGCGCTCCCCTTTGGACTTTCAGCTGCCCCCAGGGTTTTCACAAAGACAATGGTTGTTGTAGTGGCCTACCTTTGCCTCCAGGGCATCATCCTTTTCCCCTATATCGATGACTGGCTGGTGGTGGCAGTGTCCCAAGCTTTTCTATGAGCCCACCTGCAAGTGATTCTCAACCTCCTGCGAGAACTAGGGCTTCTGGTCAACGAGAAGAAGTCGCACCTGGTCCCAGTGAGAAGAGTTCAGTTTATAGGAGTGATCTTGGACACTTCGCTTCATCTAGCGCTTCTACCAGAGTCATGGGTGGTGGATCTCATCTCCCTGGTTCAGCTCCTGCAAGCAGCGAAATGCGGTTGAGTTCTGCAGATCCAATGTCTCTTGGGCCTCATGGCAGCTACGACCAATGTCTTGAGGTTCGCGAGGCTGAGGATGCACATCCTTCAGCTTTGGTTTATCAGGAAGTACAATCCGGTGAGAGACCTCCCGTCCAAGATCCTTCAGATCCCCCCAGTGTTCCTCTGCTCTGGTGGAAAGTGAGGTCCAATCTCTGTGAAGGACCACCTTTTCATGTCATGCCCCCTTCAGTCAGGGTGACAACAGATGCCTTGCTATGGGGATGGGGGGCACCTAGAAAATCTCCGTATAGGTGGCCCCTGGCCACCATCCATGGCTCACCATCACATCAACTTCCTGGAGCTCATGGCAGTCCACTTAGCTCTGAGGTCGTTCCTACCCCTGGTCAGCGGCTGGATTGTGGCTGTGATGACAGACAACACAATGGCCTTCAGTTACATAAACCATCAGGGGAGCACTGTATCCAGGAAACTGTGCGCTGGCGCTGCAGCTTTGGGAAGCCTGCATAGCTACCCAGACCTTCGTAGTAGCCACTCGCTTGCCAGGGGAGCTCAATGTGCAAGCGGACTCCTTGAGCAGGGGGGAGGCTTCCCCTCACAAATGGGAAATGAACTGGGTATACCTCGAACCCCTCTTTCGGGACTGGGGTCATCCCAGGATAGATGTGTTTGCTATGGCAAGCAACTGGAAATGCGAGCAGTTCTGTTCAAGAAGGGGACTGGGCCCCAGGTCCTTGGGGGACGGTCTTCTGCTCCCATTGGTGGGCAAGTTCCTCTACTTGTTTCCGCCTATACCTCTTCTCACCAGAGTGCTCCACAAACTGACCCAGGAGCATCCAGAGTGCATCCTGATTGCTCCGTGCTGGCCGAGACAGAACTGGTTCCCTATCCTGCTGACCCTGGTGGGAGGGTGTCCTCACAAGTTTTCTTCAGAGCCAGATCTCCTCCTGGCTCGAGACGGTCACCTGTTTCACTATGACATCCCTCACCTCAAATTGACGGCTTGGCGGATCAGCTTCCAGGATTCTCACACAGAGTGAAACATGTGATGTTGAACAGCAGAAAGCCATCAACTTGCCGCTCCTCTGAGGGAAAGTGGTCCAAGTTTCTGACGTTTTGGGGGGATAAGGGTGTCATTGCCCGTAGTGCTAGTCTGGAGGTTGTGTTTGAGTTCCTATTGACTCTTGTGGATCCGGGGCTCAATCACTCCTTGATTCGAGTATACCTGGCGGCAATCTCGGCGCATCACGATCTGGTGAACGGCACTTCGGTTTTTACACACCAGCATACAAAGCGATTCTTGAAGGGCCTTCTATGGCTCCACCCACCGTCTAAGATACCTCCTCCTGCTTGGGACCTGCTGTTGGTTCTAGAAGGGCTTTCGAGGAAGCCCTTTGAACCTTTGGCTACTTGCCCACTGCATCTTCTCGCCTAGAAGATGGCCTTCTTGGTGGCCATCACGACGGCCAGGCGGGCGGGTGAGATGATGGCTCTGAGGTGTGATTCTCCCTACATCGCTTTCCATGATGATGGGGTTTCCTTGGCCCCGGACATCTCGTTTCTCCCAAAAGTAGTGTCTAGTTTCCACTTCAATTTGGAGGTGTTTCTGCCCACATTCTACCCTTCTCCTTCTTCGGTGAAGGAGAGGCGCTTACATGCCCTGGATGTTAAACGGGCGCTGTTGTTTTTCGTGTATCGCACCAAGCCATTTAGAAAGGACCCCAATCTATTTGTCTCATATGCAGCCCCTAAGTTGGGTTTGAAGATCTCTGTGGAACGGCTCTCTACGTGGATCACGAGAGCCATACGACTCTGCTACCTGTTGGAGAAGCGTCCCTTGCCTGGGCCGGTCCGTGCGCATTCCACCAGGGCTATGGCTACATCCACAGCGTTCCTGAAGGGAGCTTCCTTGGTGGACATCTGTTCAGCTGCAACCTGGGCATCTCCTCATGTCTTCATGCGACATCATGCCCTGGATGTTCGGAAGCATCGTAGAGCAAAGCTGGGTCCTTCAAGCCGCTACTTCTGCATAACTGCCAGCTCCCACCGCCAGGTAAGCCTAGCTTGCTAATCTCCCATGAGTGTGAAGCACAGAGACCCCGAAGAAGATAAACAGGTTGCTTACCTGTAACTGATGATCTTCGAGTGGTCATCTGTGCATTCACACTACCTGCCCTCCTTCCCCACTGCTGCTGGTCATGGGTATTCTAGATAGGTGGCGGTGGGAAGGAACTGGTGGGATATCCGCACCCACCAGGTGAGCATGCGCACTGGGGCTGTCACGCACACCCACCGAGGTTGGGCTGCAGAAAATCCCGGACTTTGGAATCACTGATCAGGGATTGGCGCTGGCATTTCATCCCATGAGTGTGAATGCACAGATGACCACTCAAAGATCATCAGTTACAGGTAAGCAACCTGTTTTTTAGGCTGGGCTGACAGACTTTATCTTTCCCCTTCCAGGTTTCTCTTATTATTGATCACTTCTCTTAACAACAACCCCTTGCTAAAAAGCTTTAAGAGTGTCCCATGTGGTGAAGACTGACATACTAGAGATAGAACCAGTTTTTAAAAGAATCTTTACATTCCTTTTCCAATCTCTACGTAATACTTTCCTATGCAGGAGCAGTTTATTCAAATTGCAATGCCTTTACCCAGGTTTTACTCGAGAGCACATTCTACATAGTTTATTTTTCTTGCATTTCTTCTTGTTTAACTTTTATGTTTTAAGTGTTATATTTTGATGTGATGTACAGTGAGCCAAGAATCAGCACAGCTGTCAGAACTGAGACTGATGAAGAAGGCTATGGCTGTGTATGCACATAAATGCTTTACCTATAGAAAAATCCAGATTCACCTCCAGAGACCAAGCAATAAGAAAAACTGGCTGGGGCCATGGAGAGATGTTGCCAGTCAGTGTAGAAAACAGATACAGTGTAAGACAGAAATGTAAAAACAGACTGGGCTATAAGAACAGCATTTGTAGCCTGAGACACCTCTGCCTTATCAGGGAACTGTTGTTTTTTTTTGTTTGTTTGTTTGGGGGGGGGGGGTTAACTTTTGGAAGATAGACTCCTAGGGCAAAACTTAAGACTGCTACAGTCAATAAGTCCCATACTTGTAACTGAAATACATGATTAGGGGAAAAATCAAGTATTACTTAAAGCATTATATCAAACAAATCCACAGCTTTATGTGGAAATTATTTTAATTTTCTATTCCAGCTCACATCTCTAGACAAGATTCCCTACTGGATCACAACTGGGGAAAAACTCATAACAAAGTTATGCATCTCACACAGATACTGCTTTACTGACTTAAGATCTAGAGGGAGACATCTGCAAAGATTCATCAGGAATTTAAAAAGTATAGAAATGTCTCAATTTCTGGAGCGCACAGGAATGCAGTTCCGGCTGGCTTGGCATCAGGGGTGTGTGGCCTAAGTTGCAAATGAGTTCCTGCTGGGCTTTTTCTACAAAGAAAAGTCCTGATTATGATAGATCTGAAACTAGTGGAGTATTTCTATCCAGGCACTGTTAGAAATTGCAACAAATGATAGCTTTAGAATTATAATCCAAAACAAGGTGCAAGAAAATCAAACTCTTGTGGACCAATTGGAAGCCACCTTTGGCTTTGGTACTAGGACAACCATATAGAGGAAAACACTTTAAAGGAAACCTGGAACATTTGATGTAGCAAACCACAGCATACAAAACTATTTGTTAATTCTGCATCAGGTTAGACTTCAGCAAAGTCTTGGAAATAGGGAAGCCAAAATTGTCACGAGGAACTTAACACTAGGTTTTTTAAAAGAGCTTGTAAGTAAACAGAATGAAGATTCAGATCTGTATTGGAAAATGGCAAACGGAAGGACTTCATAGGATGATGGATGTTCTGTGTAGTAATTAACAATTGCTAATTAAACAGCAGCTGTAGCAAAGAGCTCCTGGATGACTTTTTTTCTTGATTTATTTAATTTCAACAACCATTATCGCAACCGGAGATCTGTTACAACTCACATTTCTAGAAATCTGAGAAATATTAATTAATATGGCACCTGAGCAGAGCTTGATTTCCTGGTTTTATCTGTTGTTATGAAAATATAAGCCTCAAAGAACTAGAGAGTTATGAAGCTACTTGGGATGCAGCAGCTCTGGAGGAAATTTGCCCCCAAGAAATAGGAAAGCGCAAGTTCTAGTAAGTGTTAATGTTAATAAAGCTTTTTAATTAAGTACTTTAGATTCTGCTTACCAAATGAAGCTTTCAAACGAATTAATCAAACCAGAGAAATATATTACTAACTGGTATCCCTTTATTTAATATTTAAATAATATCTCCTAAAATACAGGGGTTTGGATCTAGCCAGCTTTTTTTACTCAGGCTTGATTAGTTCTTATTACAATCCCTTTTCCATAAGGCTTTGTCTTTTCAGAACTCATGATCCCCACCATTTTGGTGGTCGATGGTCAGTAATGGAAAAGCTGGTTGCATCCAACCCAGGTCTTAGAATGTCTCAGGAGCCCTTCTGTAGAGATAACAGATAAAGCTAAGACATGTCTGCATGCTTAACTGTAAAAAAAATAAATCTTATCATTAATTTCTAAGCACATTATTTCAGGTGTTTAAATGTATCCTGCAGTTCTGACAAAGTGAAATGTTAAGTATTCCTGAGTTTTTATATGTTTCTTAATGTTTCGAAGGAATATAATTTTAACAATAAAAACAGCCACAAAAATCAATGCCCAATGGAACCTAGGCTTCCCAATCCCCAGGTCCCAGAGAGGGATCCCTCGGTTTTACAGGCTTCCCGTGCCCCCACCAGCTGGTTTGCAGGGGACGCCTCGCCCCCGCAGCCACCACTTCTACTTCTCCAGCAGGTTTAGAAACCTGCAAACAGGTCCGTTTCAAAATGTGTGTGTGTCTGTGTGCCTTTAAAGTTGAGCAGGAAGTACTTCATGGGAAGGGTCAGCAACACAGTCCCTCGGTTTGTTTTGCTTTCGTTTCAGAGCAACTAAGTGTGTGTGTGTGTGTGAGAGAGAGAGAGAGAGAGAGAGAGCAGGGTAGCCCCTGTTCTTTTCAGATGTTGTTGTGGAGGAACCAGACCCAATAAGTGTGTGTGTGTGAGATAGAGAGAGGGTTGCCAATCCCCAGGTTTGGAGGTCGCCCCCGGGCTTTAGGGTCATCAGAAAGTGGCAGGGGTGGGGGGAGGGAAATGTCTACTAGGCAATTATT
The DNA here is from genome assembly GCF_032191835.1 of Heteronotia binoei. Taxonomy (NCBI): domain Eukaryota; kingdom Metazoa; phylum Chordata; class Lepidosauria; order Squamata; family Gekkonidae; genus Heteronotia; species Heteronotia binoei. The sequence continues at coordinate 171,752,039 of NC_083225.1, forward strand.
CCCTATGGAGAACTATTCCCATAGGGAATAATGAGAAATTGATCCATGGGTATTGGGGGCTCTGGGTGGGCTGTGTTTTGAGGTAGAGGCACCAAATTTTCAATATAGCATCTAGTGCCTCTCCCCAAAATATCTCCCAAGTTTCAAAACAATTGGACCAGGGGGTCCAATTCTATGAGCCCCGAAAGAAGGTGCCCCTATCCATTATTTCCTATGGACAGAAGGCATTTAAAAAGGTGTGCTGTCCTTTTAAATGTGATGACCAGAACTCCCTTGGAGTTCAATTATACTTGTCACACCCTTGCTCCTGGCTCCCCCAAAGTCTCCTGGCTCCACCCCCAAAGTCCCCAGATATTTCTTGAATTGGACTTGGCAACCCTAATGGAACCTGACCATGGTGAAAATAAGTTTAGAGTAAAGTTCATTTAGAGTAAAGTTAAGGTTTCAGTGATAGGTTTGTGGGGAGGGCCAGAGGTAATCATGTGTACATGGGAATGAAGCTGCCCTGGCATGTCAATCTAATGGGATCCTGCCGTAAATTCAATCAACAATATTATAAAAGCAGAATTATTTAGCTACCCTCAAATAGTACTTGTTTGTGTATATTGGGACAATTAGCATCTTAAGTTTCACTGAAAACTGCTAGAGTTTCTTTTATTAGCAACCAAGATGCTGATTGTCAGATTGCACAAAACAGAAAAACCTTTATGATTTTACTAGTTGGTAAAATGCTGTTGGATTCCTGTTTTATTTTGCTGGTACAGACTGATACAACCACCCATTTGGAACCAATCTTTATGATGTGGAAGTGGCTCTCTAATATCTGGGGTGTTTTGATAATAAAGAACTCTTACTCAGGGCTTTTTTGAGCAGGAATGTAGTTCTGGCTGGCTTGGTGTAAGGGGGTGTGGTGTAATATGCAAATGAGTTCCTGCTGGGCTTTTTCTGCAAAAAAAGAGAAGCCCTCTGTGAAATAGTGGTGACATCAGGTGGTATGGCCTAATATGCAAGTGAGTTCCTGCTGGCTTTGAGTTACTGCTCTTACCAGTTAAAAGATGCAAGAAGTCAGAACAAATCCAGAAGGTGATGGTGTATATGCAGGTAAACCAAAGCAGTGCCTTCTTTATTAATATGTGCTACTTTATGCCATCTAACTTTGTAAAAATAGACTATACATTGGAAGTTTGAAAAGAGTTGTATGTATTTATAATTATAATGAGCAATATTTCAAATACCGTGTCTGCAGATTTGGCAACATTCGGCCTGGCAGGGGCTTGGTAACTGCTGTTGTTGCATGGTCAAAATGCATCATTTTGCCACCCTGAGCCTGCCTTGGCGGGGAGGGCGAGGTATAAAATTAATAAAACCTAAACCTAAATCAACTTGCCAAGATTACATATACCCCAGGATCATGAGTAGGTCATGCATAATTTAAAATCAGATATATTAAAGTGCTGCTTTTGTGCCCTTGCTGTTGGCAGCATTCACACATGCTGGGGAACAGAGGTAATTGCTTTTGCCTGCAGGTGAGATAAGGAAGGATATGGCATTAGATATTGCCGAGGATCAAATTTCAGAGATCTGTAAAAGCTGCCTCACAACTTCCCCACTTCAGATGCCTGCAGTCACTGTTGGCCCCATTGGAGGAAAATGGACAGGCAATGGGGGAAAAAAAATTATTGTTTGCTGGATCCAACTAGGTTCTCTGCTGATGAAAAATGGAGCAGTCCTCTGACCACAAACAAGGGCTATGCTGTCAATCAATTCCCGTTCCTTGCTCCAGTATTTGAAAGTGGAGCTCAAATGAACTGAAAGCAGTAAGCTAAAAACAGAAGTAGAGGAGGAAGTTTTAACCTTCTCTTATTCATGCAGTACTTACTCATTTAAAAATAGAAATCCCCCCCCCAACCACTTGAAGACCCTGAGAAAGACCCCAATGTTTTCATATTTCTTTACACTGTCAGTGTAACATTTAATTCCCCATAAATGGGAATTTTATTTTCCTTCAGTCTGAAATTAGGGAGAGAGATGCCTGTAGTGTGGGAGACATGTGGCTCTGACAATTTCATTGAGTGGAAAATGTGAGAATACTTCCAGTTTAGGGGTCACCGGAGGGCAGCCTGGATGGGAAGTAGTTCCTGGAAAGACAGAAGGGAAAGCCTAGAGTGTATAGTTTGGTAAGCATGTCTGTCATATAAAGTTGTGTTCTCCTTGCTGTTATTGGCAAGTGTTGTATCTCAGTCATGAGCATCTAATTGCCTAGCTAACAATACAGAAATAAAAAAGAGTTATAGCAGAAATGTGTTTTCTGTTCCAATGCAAAGAAGTAAAGAATCAAAATGGGTATAACAACTATGTGGCTAAGTGTTTAGAGTACTGGACTAGAAGTTGGGAGTCCCAGAACTCAGTGGGTGGCTTTGGGCCAAATACTTTATTTCAGCCTAACTGACCACATAGGATGTGAGGATAAGACAGAGAGAGGCAGAAAAGCATGAATATTCAGTGAACTATTGGCCTAAAAAAGCAAATGCTTGAGTAAAAAGAATTAAAGGGCAAAGGGCAAAACCCACACTACAAATTTACATTACTAAAATATGTACAGTTCACTGCTATCACCTTCATTCCAGCTCCCCCAATTTCCATCTGTAATATGAGCATATGTCCTATTTTTGTAGGGTTTGGGTAAAGATATTGTATGCATGCAAAGTTTCAAACCTTTTGAGGGAAAAGATAATATAAATAAGTGCTAGGTTTTACTATTATTTCCCACCAATATCTATTATTCTTCTGTATTTAGCAAGGAATCCTTTTTTGTCTACTTCCCACACACAGTCCCTTTCACCCACTGCAAAATTCCCAGGCAAGCTTTAATCTCTTGCCCTCCCTCTGCCCAGGAAATATGATGTCATCAAAGTTTATAAATGCATATCTCACTAGTGTGACTATAGATATATGCCACACTTGCAAACAGTCTTCACTAAAGAAGCTATTAAAAACTCTCATTGACATTTATTTGGAGTACTTAAGGGTAACTCCAAGGGGATTGGTTTGTGAGTTTTAGATAGTGTGAAACAGGTTACAAAACAACAGGAGGTATCAGAAGCAGATGAAGGAAATGAATTTAGGAGAGCATTTCTAACTTAATGAGCATCCAATTAATTACAAATGTATTCACGGAAATTAAAATCTTATGGTCTTTACAGCATATATACGTAAATACTGTCAAGCTGCTATTCACGTATGGCAACTGGAGCAGGGGGCTTTCAAGGCAAATGAGAAGCAGAGGTGGTTTGAAATTGCCTTTCTCGGCAAAGTCTTCCTTGGTGGTTTCCCATCCAAGTACCATGCCTGCTTAGCTCTGAGGGGATGTCCTATACCATGCTGCCTTCCTTCCTCAAACTTTCCAGCGTAGATCACCACTAGTCATCACTGACAGTGGAAGATTCTCTCTGTCTACCATTCAGGAGGATTCTAGCAGGAGCTTCTTTGCATGTTAGGCCATACGCCCCTGATGTAGCCAATCTTTTAAGAGATTACAAGGCTCTTTTTTAAAGTTCTTCGAGGATTGGTTACATCAGGGGTGTAGAATTCCTGCTAGAATTCCACCCTTGCTACCATGTAATCTGTCTAGCCAGCAAATTACACAGTCATTCAGAATTATACATTTACCAAATTACAAATGATCAACATACGAATAATCTGGGCAGGATTCCTTTCAGGTCTGCTTCCTGTTGGAACTTTTCTGCTGTATAGATATGGTGGTACCCCTGTCTCCCTGACAACCAAGCTTGTTTTCCCCTAATTCCTCAGGCATAGTACAGTATTCTATGTCGGAGTGGCAACAAAAATATTGATAGCCAGCAGCAGTCTATTTGGACTTTGTGTTACTCAGACTAGTGTCTAAGAGCATACATTTTTTAAAAAAAAAATCAGTATTTTTTGGATTTGTGTACATTGCTCCCTCTCCCCCCAAATCAGCATTCCTTATATTCCTGAATTTCACTACAGATTCTCTGGTGTGTTTTCAGCTTTAAAAATACTCCCCAAATACCAGTAGGGTATTTTGGGTGTGGTGGTGTTATGCTCTGATATGCCCCACTTATGTCTGTGTTGTAAGTTGCAAGGGGAGATTCTATGTGTTGTGTTTTACCATGTTTTTTCAGCCATCTGTGTTGTTGCAGAAAGCTTCCTGCTATGACTTTAGGCAGCTTTATTGCCATCCTGGTTTCAGCAGTAGACACCTCACACACTGATTTCAGGTAGTGGTCAGTTTCTTATTCTATCTAAAGGGTGAGCTGGTTAATTGGCTACTTGATTTCACCAGTGTAAGTTTTATTTTGAAATATCTGGATACTTCTTATAATTAAATTAGGTTTCCTCAGCCTTTTTGAGCCTTAGGTGGGGTGGATGGGTGCAGCCACAAGATAGCAGCCATTTTTTGAATGGCTCCTGCCACAGGAGGTGGAGCCGGTCAAAAAATGGCTGCTGTAGCTTACCTTCAGTCAAACAGTAAAGTTCCTTGCACTACAGCCAATCAGAAGCCTTGCTGGACAAGAGCCTCACCTGGCTCATCTAAAAACTTGGTGGGCCCCATGAAAGGATTTGGTGGGTGCCATAATAACCATAGGTGAAATGTTGGGGGCCACTGAATTAAATAGTTCATAGGTAAGCACCAGTGGTCATTTTGTAGAAAAATAGGTGATGGAGTTCATCCAGGGATTGCTATGTAGCTGCACATACTATTCAATGGACAAGGAAGTGGAACTCTCAGGAGGAGGTGGTGGAACTCTCAAAAAGGAGCAGGAGCTGTGCTCCTGTGAGCTCCCACTGAATCTGAGGCCTGGTAAGCACACAGGAATCTGTTGGTTCCGCAGCATAGTTCCTAGTGTTTTCTACTCAAAATTGCAGCTTTAGAATCATGGAATCACAGAATTGGAAAAGGGCCATACAGACCATTTAGTCCAACCCCCTGCTCAATGCAGGATCAGCCTAGAGGAGGGGTGGCCAAACTTGCCTAACATAAGAGCCACATGGAATAAACATGGAGTGTCTGAGAGCTGCAAGCATGAACATCAGAGGAAGGAAGGAAGGAAGGAAGGAAGGAAGGAAGGAAGGAAGGAAGGAAGGAAGGAAGGAAGGAAGGAAGGAAGGAAGGAAGGAAGGAAGGAAGGAAGGAAGGAAGGCAAATAGATAAGTGGAGGGAGAGAGGTTGAAATAAAGCAACTTTAAATGCATCCTCCAAGCTGCTGGCTGGCTTGACTTGAAGAAGTGATTTAAAGAGACAAATGCCTTTTCCATCCTGGCCAGTGGGGCAGTGGGGGCTTTGAGAGCCACACAATATGTGTGAAAGAGCCATATGTGGCTCCTGAGCCAGTTTGGCCACCCCTGGCCTAGAGCTTCCCTGACAAGTGTTTGTTCAGCTGCTGCTTAAAGGCTGCCAGTGAGGAGGAGCTCCCCATCACCCTCGGTAGCTGATTCCACTGTTGAACAACTCTTGACTGAAAAAAAGTTTTTCCTAATATCCAGTTGATACCCTCCCACCCTTAATTTAGAGACCCATTATAGTGAATCCTATCCTCTGTTGCCAACTGGAACAGCTCCCTGCCCTCTAGTAAGCAATAGCCCAAGTCCCTCAGCCTTTCCTCGTACGGCTTGGTCTCCAGGCCCCAGATCCTCATCATCACTGTCCTCCAAACCCGCTCCATTCTGTCCACATCTTTTAGCGACATGTTCTGTTTTGAAGAGTGTTTTCTTTTTGCAGCATACATTTACATTTCTTTTTCTCTTTGGAATGAAATTTTTCATCCACATGACAGCCTGTCTGTGACTGTGTAGTGAGCATTTACATTTTTCATTTCTTCATTAACTTTGTACATTTATTAGATTTATTTATTTTTTTTGGAGCTCAATCTGGATTGATAACTACAGGAAAATATGTCAATTCTTGTTAGCCACAGAAATTAGTTTCTCCCCCTTCCTTTTTAGGGAACAATGAATTAATGTTGTTTGGCAGGTTTTGCATCTGCATGGAGATTCTTCATGCTTTTAGACAACATGTATTCACTGTGGTAAAATACTCTAGGGGTGGAAGTGATGGTAGTTTCAGAAGATTTATTGGTGATAATGAAGAAGAAAGGCAAAGAAATTTTAGAAGTTAATTATACTTGTGTTCCTTTCCAGTTTTCTATCCTGTGCTCTTTCCTAGGGTCCCCGGATTGTCAGTGTAATGGGATGTGTTTGTTTGTTTAGAAAACTGGGTGTTCCAAAGGCAAGATGCTACAGGTTGGCTTTCCAGATCTGTGGCATTGTTGAAAGAAGAAAATCACAGTCTTAGAATGCTGGCATGTCCCTGTGGCAGAGATGGGGATGCTGTCCTATCCAGTTGAGCTCTTGGTGTTCTTCAACAGATGTTGCAGTATTTGGTAAAGCTTCTTTCATTGTTTATCATAGCAATTAACTGTAACTGAAACCGAATAGAAAGAATCAGCCAGCCTGGTGAAATTTGGCAAGAACTCAAAAGAGAGAAAGGAGAAAATTTATTTCCTCTTCTAGGAATGTCAAGGTTTTTTTTTAATGTGTCCCTTGTTACATATAGCATGAGTTTATGCTCCGGAGGACATGCAATACCATAAAAAATAGCTTTGTTGCAATTTGTATCATTGTTATGTGGCAGTTTAAAAAAGAGAGGTGTTTTATATCAAGCTGGTAAAAGTGAATGCAGAACTGGTGAATTAGCAATGGAATAAGGAAAATTCAGAGTCTGAAGTTAGTGATACTTTAATGTGGTTGGGAATGGCGATATCCCACTGCAGATTAGTTTGTGCTAGAAGTTAAGAGCTTCGTATTCTCTTATTGGCCCACAATAGTCATGTGGAATAGAATGGGAAATATGTGTAAGAGGCCAGGATTCCCATACTATTCAAATTGGCTTTGCAGCAGCTAAGGAGATGTGATGAAAGAAGCATTCATTAGTAACAGATTGCGGTTAAAACCACAGGAGCAAGGGCAGTTTTTTGAAATAGTAACAACCCTAATCAGTAATTGACAACTGGCAATTCTGTATGTTACCCTAGCATCCACCTCCCAGATTCTGTACCTAAAGCCATGCATTTTCACTCTTTCTCTGTAGTTGAAACTGAGAGCTTTAAAGCAAAATTGAGGTTATAGAATGCCAGGGCTTTTTTGGTAGAAAAAGCCCAGCATGAACTCATTTGCATATTAGGCCACACCCCCTGATGTCACCGTTGTTTCACATAGGACTTTTTTGTAGAAAAAGCCTAGCAGGAATTAATTTACATATTAGGCCACACCCCCTGACACCAAGCCAGCCGGGACTGCGTTCCTGCTCAAAAAAAAAAAAAGCCCTGTAGAATGCTATATTCTGCATCAGTTTCCAGATGGTTCCAGATTTATAGGAGTCCCCTTCAAGCAAGAATATACAAATCAAATACAAAGTCTTCCTACCATGTTGTCAAGTACCTTAAGTTGTACTGTGTGTCCCAACTTTGTTTGAAACATAGCTTGCCTTCATGTTTAGTTTAAAGATTTGCAGTGGATTCTATCAAGCTTTATTGCGGATTTCCTTTAGTGTTTGAAAAGGCCAAAACAATCTGTCTAACTGCATTTATTTATTTATTTCTAATAAGTGAACAACATTGTTCAACTTAATCATTTTCCCCTCTATGGATGATTTTTTTCTTAGTATGCTTGGATAAAAAGGTGTTTGAAAAAGCTGTCTTGTAAGAGTAGTTCACGCTCCATGTGTGCATGTAGCACAACAGTCTTTTTGACCCTGTGAGCATTCTGGGCATCATGAGAACATTGAGAATGTAAACACAAAACAGCTGTGGTATTTGAGGGGTGGAGACAACTAACCACAAAATGGCTGTCATGCAGGCTAGCACCAATCGCAAAATATTGGGAGGTTCCAAACCATGCATCCAGACATAACACAGGCAGCTATTTCCAAGTGGGGCTTGCTACAGACACTTAAGGTGATGCCTCATGCTTCAGTGAAATAGTGGAAAACTAGAATTAACTGTTACCTTTGGGGAAGAAGAATATGATCACCAAGAAATGCATTGGTGGGTGCCATGGCATTGGAGATCTTTGGTGTAGAGCTGGGGTCTGTGATGTGGTGCCTGTGGATACAATAGTGTCCACTGGTACCTCTCCTGGTGCCTGCCAGATATTTTTAGAAAGACAGTGGGGCCAATAGATCAAAGAAGGTGGTGCAGGATAGGATTCCCCCTTAGTTTCATAGCTCTTCTAGGAGCTGTATTTACTAACCTTGGTGTCAAGGCAAAGAGAGAGGCATAATGAGGCAAACAGTGGTCAGTGGTTTATGTGGTACATGTGTGTTTCCTTCGCCCACTGGTGCAGCACCCCCCCCCCCAAAAAAAAATACAAGTTCCTAACTGTTACCTATGCTGGTCTTATGGGGACTGTTATTCCCAGCTTTTGGTTCTTAAAAAGTCTCCTTCTAGCATAGTCATGTTGTAAAGTGCATGCATATGTATTTTATCTTTGTGTGCAAAGAAAGTGTTAAGAGTTTTAATAAAGATGTGTGTAATATTCGTTCATGTCTTGCAGCTCTCAAACATCTGACATTTATTCTGTGCAGCTCTTATGTTAAGCAAATTTGGCCAGCCCTGAGTCTAACTCTGGCTGGGATTACTCTGTAGGACATCTTGTAGTTTTGAGCTTAAGTTCTCATTTTACTCTGCTATTTAGTTGTTTGTGTCAATATGTTTTAAGTAAATGATCCTTTGTTCTCCTGCAGTGGACTGTACTTAGACATCTACTCACCAGAGCAGTAAAAGCCATCAGATGGCTTTGGAACTATATACTGGACATCTCTGACCCAAGATAATAGGGATGAATTAGGGGATACTTGAATTAGATGCTCTTTCATCCTGGGTCCAGAGAAGGCATCTGGCGAAAAAGATTGGCATGAGTCACTGTGGAGGAAATCCAGAACACCAGATACAAGCATTGAACAAGAGGTCCAGATGCATTAGTAAATCCTGATAACCACAAAAGGGGGACATTTGTTTGAGATTGCCTACCGGGAAAATAATTTCTATGTTTATCGGGCTGGTTCTTGTTAGAATTTAACCAAATGTTGATCTTTTTCAGGTTTTTTAAAATTGAAATTGTATGTGATGAGGTTACTCAATTTTATTAAGACAAATATTAGAAGTGTTTCTCTAGTTTTTCTCCAAGTCTTCGAATGCTCAGCAAGAGTTGTGCAGTAGACCTTAAGTGTTGGTTTGCAAAGTTTCAAGAAACCGTGCTGTTCTGAGTTTGAACCACTAGACCAGTGTTTCCCAAAGTGGGCGATATTGCCCCCTGGGGGCCGCTGGAATGATCCAGGGGGGCGGTAGTAGGCTTGGGTGCAATTGGGGGGCGGTGAATAAAAATAAGGGGATGGTGGAAGCATAAAGGAAGAAGAGAAGAGAAGAGGGTGGTAGGTGTCAAAACACGTTTCTGGGAGGTATCCAGAATTTCTAATTTAGAGAAAAATTCCCATTAACAAAAATAGAGGGTTCCTTTTTGTCTGCTACTTAGTGCAAATTTACCCAGTTAGACTAGTAATGAGGACCAGAACTCCTTCCACTTAAAATGTAAGGATGCAGTTTATTTACAAGATAGAATATAAAAAATAGAGATGTACAGACAAACAAGAAACACAAAACCCAAAAAAACCCTAGCGTATCCTAGCCAATACTTGCTACAGCTAGCAGCTTCTCAAGATTACTTGCAGTTTCTCTATCAGCAATGCAGTTCAAGTCAGGACAGTGGAAGCACTGAGGCAATTGCACAAATTTCTCTGAAGAGTTCCAACCTGAAACTTTCTCCTCACAAGGTTTTCTGCAGAGCATCAAGCTTCTTACAGTCCTCTGGTTACTTCTGTTGATTTCAGCCAACTGCAATGCCCCAGACACAAGAATGTCTTCTGCAGCAGCAGTGCATGGTAGTGGGCAGGGTAGGTGACTGCCTAGGTTGCCACCCTGCCAGGGGTGATACTGGGCACTCCCTTACTCCCCCTTCCCCTGTGGCATGATCTCGCCAGCCAGCAGGCAAGCCAAGAGCCCCAGGCGGCGCCAAGGTGCCACTTTGCTTTGCAGGGCAAATGTTGCCTGTGCCTCCAAAGAGAGCCCCATTTTACTGCTGCTGCCAGGTTGAAAGCAGCTGGGTGGCAGCACCTTCTCATTGTGCTAGTCAGAGCAGATGAGCACAATGGGAAAGTGCCACCCGCCCAGCTGCTTTCAACCCGAAAGCAATGGGCAGCAGTAAAACGGGGCGCTCTTCGGAGGCTTCCTTTGAAGCCTCTGACAAGCACAGACAAAGTTTGCCCTGTGAAGAAAAGTGGCTGGGTTCTTGGCTTGCCTGCTGGCTGGTGCAATGATGTCCGGTGCACGAAGAATATCCCCCTTAGGAGGACACCTGGGGGGGGCACACCTAGGGCGGCAGAACCCCTAGCGCCAGCACTGATCTTCTGCTTCTCTTCTTGAGTTTTGATATTTTACTAATCCACTTATATCCCTGACTGGTTGTCAAAGTGCTAGAATTGTGCAACCAATCATTGGTACAAAACAACCAATTTAGCTGGGCCCATCTAGATCTTCTCCTGTCAAATACCTTTCAAACTAGATGGCCTCCTGTCAGTTGGAATTGACAGTTCACAGATGTTTACTATTTTACAAGTGTTTACCATTAAGAACATGGTCTCTAGGCTTACGTAAGCTGATAGTAATCCACACAAACACTTAGAACTTGTGTATTGTCATTTTCCAGGTAATGATGCAGACAAGCACTTACACGCGTGGTTGATGAAACGCTCAATTTCTTGACAGGAGGCTTCTGCAACTTGTGGATGATGCACCATGGCAGTCTAGTCTTCCCTCCCAATCCAATCCTGTAGCTATGACACAGTCATTAAAAAACTAAGCAATGACCAACTGGCATTATATCAAAGAAGCCTCTCTCTCTCTCTCTCTCTCTCTCTCTCTCTCTCTCTCTCTCTGTATATATATATATATATATATATATATATATATATATATATATATATATATATATATATATATATATATATATATATATATATATATATATATAAAACGCCATAGTAGTAAAGCCTCTTCAAAGAAACTTCCTTATTCTTTCATGTCATTCCGGAAGCAGTTAAGTGTTTTCTGAATTGCCTGAAGCCAGGAGCCCACTGCTAGCTGCCTGCTTCATTCATTACTTCATATTTCCCACGCTCTGACCTTACTTCCCATGGAGCTGACTGAAATAAACACATACAAACAGCTGCTGCTTCAAATACTGCTCTAATCTCTGCACTGCTGATGGTAAGTAATGATTTCAAAATTAAAGAAATCGCAAAGGTGGCTTTTTCCCAACTATTCATATGGGTTCCTAAGTCTGACTCAAGAAATATCTGGAGATTTTGGGGGTAGAGCTAGGAGACCTTGGGGTGGAGCCAGGAGCAAGATTGTGACAAGCACAACTGAACTCTGAAGGGAGTTCTGGCAATTACACTTAAAGTGACTGCACATTGTTTAAATTCCATCCTTCCATTTGAAACTATGAAGGATAGGGGCTCCTTCTTTGGGGCCTCATAGAAATGGACCCCCTTGTCTAACTGTTTTGAAACTTGTTGTTTTGAGTAGTGGCACTGGATGCTATGCAGAACATTTGGTGCTTCTACCTCAAAAAACAGCCCTCCCAGAGCCCCAGATACCCATGGATCAATTCTCCATTATACCCTATTTTTATTTTAATATTATCCTTTGTTATCGTAATTTTCTGTGTGCATATCTTTCAAGTTGGAGACTGCAGGGCTGCCAGTTTGTTAGAACTGAATCTATTTGAAAGAGAAGTGGATGAGCAAGACTGAGAAGCGGGACTTAACTGGCCACAACAGTTTGCAAGCCAGAACTAATTGGTGAATTGAACTCAGACTGCCTGTTGCTTTTCCTGTTTACTGCTGCATACATATTTTATCTTCATTGGTTTTGTTGCATTGTTCTGTTTGATGGAAGTGATGCATTGTTTACTACATTCCAATTGTTGTTACTTGCCCTGAGCCCACTTGCCGGGGGTGGTGGGATAATAATTATAAATAAATTTCAAAAATTATCTGTGTATGCAGATATTACTATGGTTTATTTTATAAAATAATTTTAGAATGTCAAGCTCCAAAGTGTCTTCTTTACAACATCTTTGTTTACCCTGTGTGCAAATATGTCCCTGCATCTTTTAGTTCACTTCTTGAACGTAGATTTCCAGGGGGGCGCTGAGTAATTTTTTTTCTGAAAAGGGGGCGTTAGGCCAAATAAGTTTGGGAACCTCTGGTTTATACCCTGAAACTATTTTTTTGTAATCTTTTTTGTATTTTTATATGAAAGTCATGGTGACCCCTACTTGGGGCCTGAAGGAAATACAGGAATAAAGCCTGCCCCCCAACTCCTGGTATTCCAAGGAGGTCTTGCATCCAAGTACTTGCTAGAGTTGACCCTGCTTAAGTTCCACTATCTGATGAGATCAGGCTTGCCTGGGCTATACCCTGAAACTAGTGTTGGTCTCTGAGGTGTGACTGGAGTCAAATCTAGCTGTTCTACTGCAGACCAACATGGCTACTCTCTGAAACTATCTCCATTAGTTCACTAATTCCAAATAGAATACAAGGAATTTTTGTCTGCAAAGATCGGGGGAAGAACACATAGATTTCCCACAAGATATCCTAATTCTGGAGCCACCACAGAAAACATATCAGTGCTTCAGACTGCTTCCTCCTCTTGTTTAATTACACTTTTGTTTTCACGTATCTGTGAGAGAGAATCTGGTATCTCTGACCTCTCTCATCATCCATTATGTATAACAACCTAAAGCAGTACAGATGCTTTCACAGAACAAAGCGTGAGTCTTGTGGCACCTTTAAAACCAACAAAGTTTTATTCAAGGTATAAGTTTTCGTGTACAGGCACACCTCTTCCTTTCACAGTCCCCCTTTACTCCTCAATGATTCATGATGGACCACACCAAACCTCTGTCTGCCTCCAACTGCTCGCCTTTCCCCCCTCCCCTTTGGTAGTTTCCCCTATAAACTAGTTTTCCTTTCATAACATCTGAAGAAGTGAACTCTGACTCACAAAAACTCACACTTGAGTAAATGTTAGTTGTTAAAGCGCCCTCAGAATTCTGTTTTGTTTGACCACAGAAAAGACCTTCCAGCTGATAATTGCCAGATTACTACCATAGAATGGGGTAATGGGAGCAGAGTCTTACTAATAATTCTTGTTACGATGCGCATGTGTCCCATAGAGTCTCTCTGTTTGCCCTTTCAGCTAAGAAGATAAGAGCAAAGAGTAATATCAAATGCTGTAACTTCTTGAGGTTGGCCTTTCTGGGGAACTTTTAAGGTGTTAATGGGAAACTTTGTTGTTTGGGTTCTGTTTTGTTTTGTAACGGCCAATGGCTATACACAATAAATTTCTGACTAACTTGTAATAATTCTTGCGGGGGGGGGGGGGCGGGGTATAGATGAGAATGTGCTGATTATCTCCCTGAGGTAGTTGGCATGTTTTGCCTAATTCACTGATAGTGCAGCTGTGAACCACACATGGTAAAGTATGTGAAAGTGCAAATAAGATTATGATTTTTAATTGTTGTGGCCTCATGGTGCAGACGAAAAGGCATGGATGAATGGAATCCAGGGAGGACTTGTGTGTCTGAGAGACAGAACTGTAGGCAGGAGGCTATAGAAGTCAGGAAAGACTGGAAGAAGCTGCACAGGTAGTTTAGGATAATCAGTCACGTTTCTAATATTGGACAAGAGGTAGGTGGGCGATTGTGAAGGCTTACTAGATCCACTTGGTAAAGATAACATTTTTTGAAAGGGTCACGTTCCCCCTGAACATTGGGCAATGCCAATAATGTATGGGTGCAAGTCGAGACAGCATAAACCTATCCAGGGATTTCCCTCCTCTCCCATTTTCATATCAGCCATTCTCTTTCCTAAACTGTAAACTGTTTTCCAAATCTCCTGAGTTCAAAAAAACAATGTAGGGATTCATTGACAAAAATGGAAGACCATAATGGAGAAATCTGTCCAGGGCAGGAGAATCAATGCAATGTATCCCAGTATATGTAAGAACGTGCAGTATTTATTACTTTCTGGTGCTCGTTGCAGGTTTGAATAAGATTATAACCAGCTACAGTTAATTTTATTTTGTTAGCCTATAAAATAAATCGCAAGAAGTTGGCTGACTGGAAATGTTATTTAGAGTTGCTCAAGGCTCAGCATCTCTTCCTGCACATTATGCTAAAATGCTCATTAAAAAAAACTACATCAAAGCATTAACGTTCTTTCTTTTTCTGTACAGTAGAGGCGTGGAGAACAGACATGCCCTTCGACAACAGACGATAGTTCGGGAGAAAGGCAGGAGGCTTGCCAATCGAGGCCCAGCTTACATGTTCAATGACCATTCGACCAGCCTTTCTATTGAAGAGGAGCGTTTTTTGGAAGCAGCAGAATATGGAAATATCCCCGTCATCCGTAAAATGCTAGAAGAATGCGTTTCGTTAAATGTGAACTGTGTAGACTACATGGGGCAAAATGCGTTGCAGCTGGCAGTAGCAAACGAGCACTTGGAGATTACTGAACTTCTGCTTAAGAAGGAGAACCTGTCTCGAGTTGGGGATGCCCTGCTTTTGGCCATTAGCAAAGGGTACATCCGGATAGTGGAAGCCATCTTAAGTCACCCTGCGTTCGCTGAAGGCAAAAGGCTGGCCACCAGCCCCAGCCAATCAGAGCTACAGCATGATGACTTCTACGCCTATGACGAGGACGGGACGCGCTTCTCTCATGATGTCACCCCCATCATCCTGGCCTCCCATTGCCACGAGTACGAAATTGTGCACACCCTGCTGAGGAAAGGGGCACGTATCGAAAGGCCTCACGACTACTTCTGCAAATGTAGCGAATGCAATAAGAAACAAAAGCACGACTCATTCAGCCATTCCAGGTCCAGGATCAATGCTTACAAAGGCTTGGCTAGTCCGGCTTACCTGTCCTTGTCCAGCGAAGATCCAGTCATGACTGCCTTAGAACTCAGCAATGAGCTAGCTGTGCTTGCAAACATTGAGAAAGAGTTCAAGGTAAGATGTAACTTGGCTGGTGGAGGAGAGGAGCAAGTGAGACGTTCACACATGTGGGAGAATGAAGTGGTAGAATGGACTGCAGTGTGTCAGGCTGCAGGTGGTGGATCCCAGCTTTTTGCATGAATGGTGGGCCACTGTGGTGTAGTGTGGAGAGACCCAGGCTTAAACTCCCAGTTTGCCATGGAAGCTCATTGGGGAACTTTGGGCCAGTCCTTCTCACTCAGCACAATCTGTCTCATAGAGTTGTCCTGAGGATGACATGGAAGATGGGAGAATGATGCTGTAAGTGCTTTGGTCTTCATTGGGGAGAAAAACAAAGGATAAATGTCTAAATGAATAAAACAAAGTCTCCATGCAAAAATGGAAGGGGGCCATGGTTTAGTGGTAGAGCATCTGCTTGAAATGCAGAAGGCCCCAGGTTCAGTCCCCGGCATCTCCAGTTAAAAGGATCAGTAGTAGGTGATGTGAAAAATATGGACCTAAGACTCTGGAGAGCTGCTGCTAGTCTGCATAGACCACTTGATGGACCAAGTGGCTTGATTGAACACATAGAACTGCCTTATACTGAATCAGACCATTGGTCCATCAAAGTCAGTATTGTAAGCTCAGACTGTCAGCAACTCTCCAGGATCTCAGGCAGAGGTCTTTCACATCACCTACTGCCTGGTCCTTTTAACTGGAGATGACAGGGATTGAACCTTGTGCATGCCAAGCAGATGCTCTACTACTGAACAACAGCACACACACCCTAGTGATTTAGTGTTTATGTGTTCAGATATCTCAGCAGAGAGAACAATTCTACATCCCTCTCTTTCCTTGTGCTCTTTTTCTAGTCACAGGGACATGAGATCACCTACAGACTCCAATGGTGAAATCTGTCATAAGAACATAAGAGAAGCCATGTTGGATCAGGCCAATGGCCCATCCAGTCCAACACTCTGTGTCACACAGTGGCCAAAAAAACAAGTGCCATCAGGAGGTCCACCAGTGGGGTCAGGATAATAGAAGCCCTCTCACTGTGCTTCCCCCCCCCCATGCACCAAGAATACAGAGCATCACTGCTCCAGACAGAGAGTTTCAACAATAAGCTCTGGCTAATAACCACTGATGGACCTTTGCTCCATATGCTTATCCAGTCCCCTCTTGAAGCTGTCTATGCTTGTAGCCACCACCACCACTTCCTGTGGCAGTGAATTCCATGTGTTACTCACCCTTTGAGTGAAGAAGTACTTCCTGCATTTGTGAACCAGGCCTGAACTTTGATGTGTCAAGATCATCATCCATGTTTCTAGCAAATGTCTCCTGGAAGCCCACAAGCAGAACATGAAGGCAGCAGCTTTCTCTGGTGATTTGCTCTCTAGCATCATGTTTTCTTTAGGTGGCTGAAGGACCTCTTCTTTGCATATTGTTCTGTCCACCACTCTTGCTCTTGGGACCCCCACCTTCAGAGGTGAGAGTGGGTGGCAACCAAAGACAAGACTTTTTCAGTAGTGGCACTTTGTTTATGGAATGGCTTTCACCTTGAGGATCCCCTTGAGTGCCTCTGATGTTTTCTTTTAGGCCCTAGGCCAAAATGTTTCACTATTGTAGCCCAAAAACTGTTATTTTAAGCTGTCAATGGTCTGTTTTTATGGTCTATATTTTTATGCTGGGGTTTTTTTAATGCTGGATTTTAATTAATATATTTTAATGTTAGAAAATAAGAATATAAGGAGAGCTCTGCTGGATCAGACCAGTGGCCCTTCTAGCCCAGCACCCTGTCTCACACAGCAGCCAACCAGTTTCTCTGGAGGCCGAACAACAGAGCATAGAGAAGAAGATATTGGATTTATATCTCACTCTCAATCTCAGAGTGGCTTACAATCTCCTTTACCTTCCTCCCTCACAACAGACACCCTGTGAGGTGGGTGGGGCTGAGAGAGCTCTCTCAGAAGCTGCCCTTTCAAGGATAACTCTTGCAAGAGCTATGGCTGACCCAAGGCCATTCCAGCAAGTGCAAGTTGAGAAGTGGGGAATCAAACCCGGTTCTCCCAGATAAGAGTCGGCACACTTAACCACTACACCACACTGGCCTTCACCTGA
Organism: Heteronotia binoei; assembly: GCF_032191835.1. Classification (NCBI taxonomy): domain Eukaryota; kingdom Metazoa; phylum Chordata; class Lepidosauria; order Squamata; family Gekkonidae; genus Heteronotia; species Heteronotia binoei. Next base: position 171,769,295 of record NC_083225.1, read on the forward strand.
TGTTGCCTCCTAGCATTGGTATTGGCTTGTTTTTATTATTTGTATTTTGTAAGCTATCTCAGGTAGATTCTGGAAGAGGTGGTGTACATTTTTTTTCTAAATAAATAAATAATTGATTGCAAGTGAGATTGCAGTGGCCCAGGCAAAGTCTCATTCTTTCCTGGAAACCTTTATAACCTTTCAGGGAGAGTCATTGGGCTTCCTGGATAGACAGAGTTACTTTGTAGCACCAGAATAACTCAGATCCTTGGAACTTTCCAGAACTTGACTTTTAATAACTCTCCTGGCAGATCTACAATGCATAGAACTGCAGTTCATGGTTGTAGCAGTGTCAGCTTCTGATAGCCTCTAGAATGCAAGAGCAGTTAAATCTTTCATACTAGGAATAGGAAAATGTGTGGAAATCACCTGTCAGACTGAAAGTCTCACCACCTCATATTGGTAGCTGTCAGATTGGAAGAGGAGGAAATTAAATTTATACCCCACTCTTCACTTGGAGTCTCAGAGCGGCTTACAATCTCCTTTTCCTTCCACTCTCCACAGCAGACACCCTGTGAGGTACGTGGGGCTGAGAGAGCTCTTTCAATAACTGTGCCTGATCCAAGGTCATCCAGGAGGTGCATGTGGAGGAGTGGGGAATCATACCTGGTTTTCCCAGATTAGAGTCCACACACTTAACCACTACCCCAAACCTGCTCTTGATTTTTTATTGAGACACCATTTTGTATCAATTTGTTATTGTGACGGAGACCTGGGTGCGGGAGGGGGAGACAGTTGCTCTCTCCCAAGTAGCCCCGCCTGGGTTCTCCGTCCTTCACCAGGCCCGGACTAGCGGGCGGGGGGGAGGGGTGGCCTTTTTCATGCGGGAGGATTGCTCCTTCAGGACGCTTCCGCCGCCAGAGATCAAGGGCGTGGAGTGTGTGGGCCTGGAGTGGGACGTTGGGGAGAGTCTGGCAATCTGGCTGGTGTACCGTCCGCCTAACGCACCAGCCAGTGCCCTGCCGTCCTTGATGGAGGCTGTAACAGGCTGGGCATTGGAGCATCCCCGACTTATAGTCCTGGGTGACTTCAATGTCCATGCCGAGGACGCAGCTTCCACTCGTGCGACGGACCTAGTGCTTTCCATGGCAGCACTGGGACTTTCCCAATATGTAACAGCGCCCACACACCAGGCTGGGCACACACTAGACCTGATCTTCGCGGCGGGAGTAACAATGGGTCAGATATCTGCTGAGGCAGTGCCATGGTCTGACCACCAGGTCCTGAAGGCCCGTGTGGACATACCACCTCTGTCCCGTTTAGGCGGTGAGCAGATTTGGGCTCGCCCGCGTAGTCAGATGGACCCATTGCGGCTTCAGATGGCTATGCGGGACCCTTGGCCTACCGGCGACTCGTTGGATGGGCTGGTGGAGACCTGGAACAACCGGTTCTCCGAGGCCATCGACGAAATCGCTCCCAGACGTCCTCTTCATCCTCGATCACGATCCGCCCCGTGGTATACCCCGGAGATGCGATCGATGAAACGACGATTAAGACGACTAGAGAGACAATGGCGTCGCGCTCGTGACGAAGCTACGAGAACATCATATAGGTCATTTATGAGGGCCTATGAGATGGCTATTCGGACTGCAAAGAAGGAATACTTTGCATCCAGAATCGCATCTGCGACCTCGCGCCCAGCACAATTGTTTAGTATAATTCGGTCATTAACAGAACTGCCGCAGGGCAAACAAAATAGTAGAGAATTGGAAATAGGCTGTGAGGCTTTTGCGAGCTATTTCGCAGATAAGGTCTCGTCACTCCGACACGACCTACCCGCCATAATTAATACAGTAGATGAACTTGGGGCACCGAGCACGTCTTCTGGTTCAATTCTGGATTCTTTCAGTCCACTCAGTCTGGAGGAAGTCGACAGGACCCTTGCAGCTGTACGCCCTACGACCTGTAGGTTAGATCCGTGCCCGTCTTGGCTTATAAAGGCCAGCCAAACGTGGCTACGTGAACCACTACAGGATATCATCAATAGGTCCCTGATTGAAGGGATCTTTCCCACACCTCTTAAAGAGGCAGTGGTCCGTCCCCTCTTAAAAAAACCATCAGCAGACCCGGCCACATTGGCGAACTATCGGCCGGTGTCAAACCTTCCCTTCCTGGGTAAGGTCATAGAGCGGGCGGTGGCGACTCAGCTGCAGGGATTCCTGGAGGACACTTCCGCACTGGATCCATTCCAGTCCGGCTTTCGGCCAGGCCACGGGACGGAGACAGTTCTGGTCGCCCTCATGGATGATCTTATGCGACATCTGGATCAGGGCGGTTCTGCAGTGCTGTTGTTACTAGATCTGTCAGCCGCTTTTGATACGGTTGACCATCAGCTACTGACTGACCGCCTTACCGATGTGGGGATACAGGGATCTGCCTTGCAGTGGCTGACTTCCTTTCTCCAAGATCGGGGACAAAGGGTGGTGATAGGGGAGGAAGCATCCCAGAGGCACCCCCTTAGTTGCGGGGTGCCGCAGGGAGCGGTCCTATCCCCGATGTTATTTAATATCTATATGCGCCCCCTTGCCCAGATAGTCAGGAGGTATGGACTGGGTTGCCATCAATATGCGGATGACACCCAGCTCTACCTAATGATGGGTGGCCAGTCTGACTGTACCCCGGAAAATCTAGACCTGGCACTACAAGCCGTGGCCTTCTGGCTCAAACTGAGTCGGCTGAAATTGAATCCGACGAAGACGGAGGTTCTCTACCTGGGTCGGGGCGGTCCGGGGAGAGAGATCCAGCTGCCGGCCCTTGACGGGGTGCCACTAATACCGGTCCCCAAGGTCAAGAGCTTAGGCGTGCTCCTTGAGTCCTCCCTTACAATGGAGGCTCAGGTGGCAGCCACTGTTAGATCTGCCTTTTTCCATCTTCGGCAAGCACGGCAGCTGGCCCCTTACCTGGACCGCAGCGACCTAGCGACGGTAATCCATGCTACGGTCACCTCAAGAATAGATCACTGTAATGCTCTCTACATGGGGCTACCCCTGACGCTAACCCGGAGACTACAACTAGTGCAGAACGCTGCGGCACGGCTGTTAATGGGGCTACCACGACGGGGGCACATTCGGCCAGTGCTGAGAGAGCTGCACTGGTTGCCTGTTGTGTTCCGAGTTCGCTTCAAGGTGTTGGTATTAACCTTTAAAGCCCTTTATGGTCAGGGACCTGCCTATCTACGGGACCGCCTTTCCCCATATATCCCCCAGAGAGCACTGCGATCAGGGACAAAAAATCTGCTGTCCACCCCTGGCCCAAAAGAAGCCAGGTTATCCGCAACAAGATCTAGGGCCTTCTCGGTGGCAGCACCAGAACTCTGGAACACCCTCCCAGAAGCTATAAGGGCCCTGCGGGATTTGTCGGCGTTCCGCAGGGCCTGTAAGACCGAACTGTTCAGGCAGGCTTTTCTGGTTGACTGAAAATGGGCTGCCACCGGACATCCTACAGAAGCTGGTGGTCATAGTCAGAACCTAATACCGCCAGACTAGACTGAGATATCGTAATAGTTTTTAACCTGATAAATGTATTATGGTTTTATATGTTTTATGAAATTGATTGTTTTTATGATATTGTAAGCCGCCCTGAGTCCGCTTGCGGAGAGGGCGGGATATAAATATAAAGTAATAAATAAATAAATAAATAAATTGAGGCATCATTTTATGTCTACGTGGCCATTTGTATGTAGTAACAGTGGATCAGGAAAAGAAAAAGGATTCAGTGATCACTTAAATGTAATGTTAGGCTCAAAGGAACACCAGGGCAGGGGTGCAGAGGCAGGAATTAGAAAGTCACCTCTCTGAAACATCCTAGCTCCAGGGGTCACCAGATGTCACCATGACTTCCAGCACACAAGCATGTGCGCCCACCCACCCACCCACCCTACAAAAAAGTAACATTAGGGCTGCTATATCTGTTGCCAGTGCAAAAAAATATGTGTTGCTTTTAAAATCTGCAAGGCCATGGAGTAACATACCACATTTGATGGTTGTTATTTTACTATAATTACTGTTAGTGTATATGGCATGCTTAGTGTAAAAAATGTTGCAGAGCTGTGTCCTTTGTTACCCTCCCCCATTCCAGGAGGCAAGGATAATAATGTTGAGCAGATGCTGCTATAAATTCCTAGGCTTCATTTACAATGTTTGGTGCAAGAAAGCTCTAACTTTAGAGAATGAGGAGCAGGCAAATGAGGTTTCCAGAGAGATCTTTAGACTCCGACATACTTGTTCTAATCCTCTATGCCCTGTTGTTGGACTTCCAGAGGAATTGGTTAGGCACAATGTGAGACAGGATTCTGGACACAGGTTTGAACCAGCAAGGGGGGGTGGGTTTGTTCTTTTGTCTGCACAGAAAATTTATTGAACAGCAAAAAAAGTAACATAAAGTCCAGCCTAAATGAGCCGCGATCACACACACTAAATAATGCAGTTTCAATCCACTTTCAGAGCACTTTCCAACTGGATTTTACTGTGTGAACTGGCACGATCCAGTTGGAAAGTGCATCAGAATTGCATCATTTAGACTGCAGTCACAAACACTAAATAATGAACTTTCAATCAATTTCAAGTGGTTGAGAAAGACTTGCAACTGGTTCAGGATAGGACAAACCTGCGATCTTCATTTTATTTGTTTACTTATTCTACTTTATTTATTTATTTATTTATTTATTTATTTATTTATTTATTTATTTATTTATTTATTTATTTATACATACCCTGCCTTTCTCCCAGATGGAATCTAAAGCATCTTAAATCATTCTCAGTGAGAGACGTGCTATGTAGATTCAGTAAGGCAGTACAGAGACCAATAAAAAGGTACAGCTGAATTAATTCATGTAACAGATCGAAGGTGCAATCCTCTGGAGAGTTCTTCCAGTATAAGGCCATTGTTTTCAATGTGCTTTGATTGGAGTAACTCTGCATTGGATTGTAATGTTAGAAAATTGGATTCTAAAGTTGTAGGGAAAGCTCAGCAGGAGTCATTTAAATATTAGGCCACACCCCCTGACACCAAGCCAACTGGAACTACATTCCTGCGTGTTTCTGCTAAAAAAAAAGAGATAAGTTTTTGTATGAGATAAGTTCTTGTAAGTCAGTTCTTAACTTCATCAGATACATTTATCTCTCTGGACAAAGCACAGTCTTTTTTTCTTACCAGACAATCAAATGTGCCTTTGCAAATAAATTGGATGCATGTTCTTACTAGTGCAGGTTTTCTGTTAGTGTTGCAGACTGATTTGAGCAAACATCAATTACACCACACAGATTTAAATAAGAAAAACAAATTGAGTTTCTCGTTGCTCTGACATGAAGTAAACTCTGGTTTCTCTTCAGATCACATAAACACACAGTAAACTGTTTCATGGACTTCATAGGCAGAATGCAAGATTGGCAAATATCTGGATAGCAAAAAAAAAAAAAAATGTCCATGGGCTAAGATCTTTATCTCAGGGCTGGTTCATATACACAGTTATTTGTGTTGCTGTTTTCCAAGGTCATAACAGAGGTATTTATATCAAGAAACGGCTTCATTGTTACAGACCTGAAAATCCAATTTCTTCAAATGTGTGCTTATGACCTTTCAGTTAATCCACCATAAAACACAGAGCAGCAGGAAAATGTGTGGTTTAGATCACATGCCCTGATAAAGGGCTATGGTAAACAAGACCACGGGTATTGCTTAGTTATTGGCAATACTGGTGGATCTGTGCATGTCCACGTTGTGCTGAAATACCCTATAAAAAGGTGTTGTGATACCTTTTGTGAATCATACAACCCAGTAAGAAATGTGCAAATGTCTGAGCTGTTTTTTATATGTGGATCACTTTTTTCCACCAAATTACTTCCACTCCTCCTCTGTGTCTTTTTGTGGCAAGACCTATGTAGGGCTAGCTTGCAAGGGAGGCCCTGCAAGAAAAGCATCACAGCTCCAATGACAAAGCATCTAAAGTGAGAGAGAAGAGGTGAGCAAGTTAGACAACTATGTGAATTCAGCAACAAGGCAAGGTAGAGCCAGTGCCTTTCCCTCTCATTATTGGGGTAACTGGTGATGGAAATTTCTGTCAAGTTGCATAGGATTTTCAAGGCAAGAGAGGTGGTTTGCCCTTGCTTGCCTTTGCATAGCGACCCTGGACTTCCTTGGTTGTCTCCCATCCAAATGCTCTCCAGGGCTGACCCTGCTTCACTTCCAAGATATGACAAGTGTGGGTTAGCCTGGGACATTCAGGTGTGGGCATTGGATATCTGCTTCATTCAAAATAAAACACTTAGGTTCACGCTAAAATGTATTAAAATGGAAAGAAATAGAAATTTGGGGGGGAGGGGGGGAAACAGGTCCAATAGTACCTTAAAAGATCACCAAAATTTGTTCCAGCAAGAGCTCTCTGTGAGTCAGAGCTCATTTCTTCAGATGTTTATGGGAAGGAAATCATTTTGGAGATTTTTTTTTGTAACAAAAAGCATAGAAAAGGAGGGAGATAGAGGAGCAGCTAGAGTTGAGGTGGGCTTGGTGTCAATCCTGATATAAATCTTTCAGGCACGGCTCCCTGTTTACAGGACTGGATTTGGTTGTTAACACACATGGGATGTTGAGAGAGGTCAGAGGCTCCAGCCTGTCCTGTACAGACAAGCAAAGTGTAATGAAACAGGATAAATAAAAAACTAATTAAGATGAAAAGCAGCATGAGGTATGATAAAAAAATTAACGTCAGCAAAAGGTTACAATGTGATGCAAGATCTTAAGAAGAGCCAATTCAACAATTCTCATTTCAAAAATCCAGCACGGACTTCTTTGATTTCATAAGAGGAATCTTCTCAAATATGAAGGAATTAGCCCAAATGAAGCTGAAACGGTAGATAAGCAGGATTGGATCCCGTCAGGATTTTTGGAATTTAACTTAAATCCACAATAACGGCAGCTCAGAGAAAATGTATACTTTGGGAATACCCTGAGCAGGTCTACTCAGAAATGTCCCACTTTATTCTTTAGGGGCTTACTCCCAGGAAAATGTTCTTAGGGAAGCATCCTTTGAGTCCTTCCTTGGAGAAAGGTAGGCTAGGGCAGGGCTTTTTTTTGTATCAGGAGCTCCTTTGCATATTAGGCAACACACCCCTGATGTAGACAATCCTCCAAGAGCTTACAGGGCTCTTAGTACAGGGCCTACTGTCAGCTCTTGGAGGACAGGCTACATCAGGGGTGTAAAGGAGTTCCTGCTACAAAAAAAGCCCTGGGCTACAGCCACTGTGGTATAGTCGTTAAGAGTGTCAGATTAGTATCTTGGAGACTTAGGTTTAAATCCCCATGTACCATGGAAACTTTCTGGGTGGCCTAACCTACCCCACTGCCTAATCTACCCTATAGGGTTGTTGTAAGGATCAAATAGAGGAGATGAGAGTGATATAAGCCACTTTGGGTTCCCACTGGGGAGAAAGATGGGGTATAAATTAATTAAACAAATAAAATATATTAAGTAAATGAAGCAGTTTAGAAAGGGTTTCACCCAGTGTGAGAGGAATACCAGCATTACAGGAGCAAAGGCAAGGATGCTTCATTTAAAAAGTGGAAGTCTTTCTTTTAAAAGGTGAACAAGATAGAGTACAGATTCTGCCAAAGGAAATGTAAATTGACAATAAGGCAGACCAAAAAATATGAGGAGCTAAAAACATTAATACAGTCAGTAAATATTCCTTTAAATACATCAGAAATAGGAAACCAGTGAGGGAGGCTGCAAGCAAAGTGGGCATTAAATATACAACTACTAACATTCATTATTACAAAGAAAATATGTATTATTATTGTACTGTTGTTACAATTTCACCACCAAGATACATGGCATGTTAGAGAATATAAAACAGGACCCTGGAATTCAAGATGAAAATTTAATAATCTACACAGTGCACAATCTTTTATTTTATCACCTCAATAACAAAACAGTCCTCCAAATCCTCTAGATCCCCCTTTTCTTTTATCTACACCAGTTAAAATTTAGCCTACTGAGCAATCAACACTGCAGCGCTAAGCAGAGTCAATACCTTTCTAGGCTCTGAGCCATACCCTTCTAGGCCCTTTATCTTCAGCGGTATAACTATTTAGAATTACACTGTATAGCTTCATTAACCTAGTGCTTAACTAAGTTAAGATTTGCAGACTTAATGCAACAAGAAATCTCACATACATGTGGAGAGGGAAGCAACTATTTCTTTATACAATCACCCTCCTTAACACATGATGTATATGTTTTATGGCCTTTCCATTCCTGTTTTAGAATCAAGATGCTAGTTGTTGCCCTCTTAATCAGAATATGATTAATAGTCTGTTGGCCTTATCAGCTACATCAAGCTATTTTTGGTGCTGTGCTTGTGGTTGTAAAGAATGCTGATAAACAGACTATTGGCCTTATCTTTTAGGGCCAGTTATATTTTTGGCTTTATGCTTGTGGAGGTAAGGAATTTTTCTGAATTTTTTCCCCTTCGTTTTCTTCACAGAACGATTACAAAAAACTATCTATGCAGTGCAAGGACTTTGTAGTCGGGCTTCTGGACCTGTGCAGAAACACAGAAGAAGTGGAAGCTATTCTGAATGGAGACGTTGAGCTGAACCATGGAGAACGCGGACGGCCTAGCCTCAGCCGCTTAAAACTTGCCATTAAATATGAAGTTAAAAAAGTAAGCCTCGAATTTTTCGTTTAGCATGGGTTTGGGGATTCTTCAATTAATTCCTTCTGCTTCAGCTTCCTGTTGAATACAGCTGGAAAGGCAATACTCAGCTGTGACAGATAATGGATGCTATCCTACATAGTATGGAGGAAAGTGCCTTCAGCCTAAGGATCCTTCTTCAACTTAAGTGGCTCTCTTGTTGGAGGAGGACTTCAAATGTTGCTACCTTGGGAGGGCTTTTTTTTTTGTAACAGGAACTCCTTCGCATATTAAGCCACACCCCATTGATGTAGCCAGTCCTCTGGAGCTTACAGTAGGCCCTGTACTCTCTGTAAGCTCTTGGAGGATTGGCTACATCAGGGAGGTGTGGCCTGATATGGAAAGGAGTTCCTGCTACAAAAAAAAGCCTGCTGGGATGGTAGAATAGCACATTAGAAATTGAGTGCTACAGGCCTTGTTTCAAGGAGTTAGCAAGCAAAGAGAAATCTGCAAAGAGTTTCTAAACAATCCACAAATTCACTGGGCACTAATGAAACCTGCCCTACATACACATGCAGGTACTAGTCTGCATGACTTCCCATATTCTATGCAGAGCAGGCAAAATGAACCTTCTAACTTGAATGACTCCCCCTGTGGATTTTGTTTGCTTCCAGCATAGCTTTATAGAGTTAAATCAATAGCTCAGAAACCTATTACTGTGGCCAATACAGTAAGCAAAGGGGAAAGGGTAGAAAGGGAGCTGAACCGTGCAGTAAAACTGGGGAATGCCTCTAGCAACAAAATACAGTGTTGGAATTCTGTTCACTACATTGTTTGCAATTTGATACAGTAAGTAATGGAAGCAGTGAAGCTTCTGACTCAGGACAAAGCACAAGTAATAAAGGAATGATTTAACTCTTCGGAAGATTTAAAAAAATGGCACTGTTAGATACTTTACATCCAGCTTACCTTTCCTAGTCAAAGAGGATTTGCCTCCTTATTTTCCTGTGCTTAAGTATAAGTTCAGATGCTTATTTTATATATTTATATATATATATATATATATATATATATATATATATATATATGCAACAGTTCAAGAAAATAGTACAGAGTATTGCAGTTGGGACATGACCTGGATGGAGTCTTTGCCCCCTTGAGAGTTAACATGCTCCGAAGGATAAATACTTGGACTCAGAGGTTATAGACACAGGTTCAGATCATTTTCCATTTATTTAATGCATGGGTAATCAGCTCAAGAGGCTTAGAGTGGAGTAACTCTGTTTGGAATTGTACTGTTGGTTTCATTCTCAGTCTCTTTACCAGTATAATGCAACTGCCCTCCTGGGGTTAACCTAGGACACCTCTCCTAATAGTTGCAAGATGTTCTGCAAATTAAAAGTGCAGACAAACCCATGAACAGTAAGGATTATTGGGTCCAGAATGCTGCTCACGTAGAAGCAATTCTAAGCTGCCTTCAGATGTTCAGGGAAAATCAACAGAGAGGCAAAAGTCTATATAATGTCTGGTCCACTGGGCGGGGGTGGAAGGCTGCTGTAGAGATACTACTTAAATATGTTTGTTAGGATACTGTAAAGTGCAGCCTCCCATTTTCAAAGACAGTAAATGTCTCCTGCAAGATGCTGTGATCTAGTAAAATGGGATGGATGACACCATGAAGCTGCCTTATACTGAATCAGACGCTTGGTCCATCAAAGTCAATATCATCTACTCAGACTGGCAGCAGCTTTCCAGAGTCTCAGATAGAGGTTTTCACACCACCTACTGCCAGATCTTTTAACTGGAAATATCGGGGTTTGAACCTGGGACCTTCTGCGTGCCAAGCAGATGCTCTATCATTGAGCCACAGACCCTCCTCCATTGCATCTGGACTGCGAGCTTCCCCCAGGTTCTTTCAAATCATGTCTAAGTATGAAATCGGGAGCAAAATATACCACTGCTGAAGCCAGCCTGCCATTCTTGCTTGTAGTCGGAGTCTCCTGGGTAAACCTGCTGAGAAGAAAAACTTCTAAAGCATGAAATTGCTGAAAACCAGATCTAGTGTAACTCCTGGTCAAGCGCTCCCATTTTTCTTGCAGTAATGTACCTATAGTGGGCACAGTGACAATACTGGAGAACTTTTATTCATGCTGCTGTACTTCATGATAATAGTAAGTAAAGAAGAAACACAGTTGAAAATTGGCAAAATAAACACAACACTGTGTGGCACAGTACAAATTGCTATAATAACAGTATCAAGGAATTTTCAATACACAAAGTCTCTCATAAGTACTAATAGCAAAAAGTCTCTTGAAGCATTTGTGATGGATATCCAAAGCGTAGCCTCCCAATTTTTTCTGCTTATCTATCACGGCAGTGGGGACCGGTTTCGATGCTACACACCTTCGTCAGCCAACGGCTTTCCCGCAGCTTTCTCATTTGCAGGCAGCTTTTTCACCAATATCCAGAAAACAAATTTCTAAAGAGAATTAATATTTCTTAACCGGAACACCAATCCAAAAAATTCATATGACGACATTTCCTTCAGTTTCCGTGGCTAGTATTATTCCTTGATATTGTTATTATGGCAATTTGTACTGTGCCACACAGTGTTGTGTTTATTTTGCCGTACTTCATGATAATGGCATGAACTCGATTTCTTCCCATCCTGGTATGCTCTCCTTACTTTCAGCATTACTTACTGTAATGAGTGACAGACAAATCGTAATTTTTCTTTTCTTTGTCCTTTAGTTTGTAGCACATCCCAACTGCCAGCAGCAGCTCCTCTCTATCTGGTATGAGAATCTGTCAGGTTTGCGCCAACAGACCATGGCGGTGAAGTTTTTGGTGGTGCTTGCTGTTGCAGTCGGGTTGCCGTTCCTGTCGTTGGCTTACTGGATTGCTCCGTGCAGCAAGGTACTAGGGGCAAACTTGCTGCAGATTTGTCTAAAAAAATAACTTCTGCAGTCTGTCTTCATGCATATTTGAAACTGGGCTAAAAAAGAAGGCATGTTCGTAAAGAAGGATGATGCTCAGCAATACATCAAGTGCCATGTTATTTATTGTAATGGAGTGACTGAAGAATTACATTCCCTGACATTCTCAGTAACAAAGCCGTGAATGCATTAGGTTACGCTATTTCATTTGTTGCATATTTGTGATGAAGGCAGGCAGCAGTGACTGAAAGATACTGTCTCAGCTGCCATGATTTTGGTGCCCGTTGTGCTTCGGTTACATGCATAGCAGTTCTTTGTTCAAACTTATAGACCTATTAAACTAAAGCATTTATATTTAACGGCACTGAAAATTAGACAAATATATGGTGTGACTCCTACACTTGTTTTACCATCACACATCTGCCAACGTAACAGGATATATAGCAGCATTACAAAACATGCTGTTGCATAAGGGTTTGCGTTGTGTTATAACAGCATTGCAAGCAGATTCACCAGTACAATGGTTGGAGGGGCTTGTCTTTGAAATGAAGTTCCAGTTTGCCAGTTCAGTAAGAGGAAATTGTGACACATTAAAGATTTTTTAAATTGTAGTTTGAGTAGATAACCCTGGAGGTCCCTTCCAACTCTATGGCTGGGTCCGGACAACCAATTTGGGCCACCTCAGGAACACCTTGCATCCAGGTTGAAATTGCTCCTTCCCTTAACTCATCCTTTGCTGTCCTCCTTCTGCTTCAAAAAGCACTAAAGCACTTCTGGGGCACCTTTCCCAGCCGTCTGACTGGCTGGGAAGCGCCTCCAATTCGCTTGAGCGATGTGACCACTCCTCCCTGGTGCACATGGCCAGTCCCTGTTCTGGCAGCATGCTGTCTGAGCACCCCGGTGTGCTTTTCTCTCTGCCAGCTTTCTTCTGGGACAGGAGGCTGCCACCACAGGCCACCGGTCTGGATCCAGCATATGATTCTGTGACCTGGATGGCCATGTCTAGCCCATGCTTATTGGATCTTGGATGCTAAGCAGGGTCAGCCCTGGTCAGTATTTGGATGGGGAACCCACCAAGGAAGTCCAGGGTTGCTATGCAGAGGCAGGCAAAGGAAAACCACCTCTGTTCACATGTTGGCTTGGAAACCCTAGGTCACCATAAATTCACTGCGACTTGACAGCTGTGACTTGACAGCACTTTCCACCACCATGAGTTTTTGTAGACAGGAGGATGGGTCATCAGATTAATCTGTATCTCAGGAAGGTTGTTCAGTCATCTTCAAGTACTTGAAGGGCTGTCATATAGAAGATGGAGTATTGTGTTCAGTTTGGGGCACCACAATTTAAGAAGGATATAGACAAGCTAGAACGGGTCCAGAGGAGGGCGACGAAGATGGTGAGGGGTCTGGAGACCAAGTCCTATGAGGAAAGGTTGAAGGAGCTTGGCATGTTTAGACTGGAGAGGAGGCAGCTGAGAGGTGATATGATCACCATCTTCAAGTACTTGAAGGGCTGTCATATAGAGGATAGTGTGAAATTGTTTTCTGTGGCCCTGGAAGGTAGGACCAGAACCAATGGGTTGAAATTAAATCAAAAGAGTTTCCAGCTCAACATTAGGAAGAACTTCCTGACTGTTAGAGCGATTCCTCAGTGGACCAGGCTTTCTCAGGAGGTGGTGGGCTCTCCTTCCTTGGAGGTTTTTAAACAGAGGCTAGATGACCATCTGACAGCAATGAAAATCCTGTGAATTTAGGGGGAGGTGTTTGTGAGTTTCCTGCATTGTGCAGGGGGTTGGACTAGATGACCCTAGAGATCCCTTCCAACTCTATGATTCTAAGCTGGCTTTTCCCCCATTAGTCCACCGCCTACTTTGCCCCTTCCTTCTTCCATGCAGGAATATTAACTACCACACACACACTCCCAGTGTGAACCACCAGCATGAACGGAACTTTCAGCAAAAATGGGTAATTGGCCAAGGTGTTCTTTTCCTGCCTCTTTTGAGTAACTGAGGCAAAATGTGGTGGAAGAGAAGAGTTCATATTGCCCCTCTGCCATGGTATTGTAAGTAAAGCATGTAAAACTGGAACTTTCGAGTACTGGACTTGAGAAATTCCTTGTTCAGCTTTTCTGCTGATTTTATTTCTGTTCTTCCTCTTTCTCCTCCTTTGCCTTCTTCTCCCCCCTCCACCAGGCATCCTCCATAAAAGCTTATGGCAGAAGAAAAAATGTGTTAGCATTTAAGGAGCAACAAAGTTCCTGGCTTGCTTTTCATCTTCCCTGAATTTTTACTGTTTTCTTCATATCTGTCTTGCAGTCCATCCCCATGCATGGATGCAGGCTGATACATCAATTCAAAAGAGCAGCATCAAGTTATTTTATCTATAATTTTCCAAAGTAGGCTTTAATCACTGCTATCTGTGACTAGTCCCCTTGTAAGCTTTAAAAAAGAACTTGGCATTATAAGCAGCAAGATTTATTGTGAACTGTGGTCATTATCATGTGGAAGAGAAAGATGAGTGATAGTTTTTCAAGATAAAAGGCAGAACCAGTTTTATTTGCTTACTTAACTAGAGGGCAGACAGGGGCAGGAGAAAAAAATCTACAATGCAAATTTGGGAAAGATTTTTTATCCTCAACTAGTTTGACGGAAGCTGGGTTCAGGTAGCCAGCTCAAGGTTGACTCAGCCTTCCATCCTTCCGAGGTCAGTAAAATGAGTACCCAGCTTGCTGGGGTGGGGTGGGGAGTGTAGATGACTGGGGAAGGCAATGGCAAACCACCCTGTAAAAAAGTGTGCTGTGAAAACATTGCGATGCAACGTCATCCCGAAATGACTGGTTCTTGCACAGGGGACTACCTTTACCTTTAGTTTGCCCCATATTTTGGACTTAATAACCTTGCCAGGGTCCTTTTAGTGCCATGTTGACTGTGGCATCAACTATGTTTTGAAGGTACTGCTGTTGCATATTCTTCTAACTGTCGGCTCCTTGCTAGTTCAAACCTCCTTTTAAAAAAAAGTTGTTCAGGCTTGTAAATGTTGCACTCTAAACAGCAGTTAGGAAACTGTAATTTTAGAAATGAGGACTTCTTGACACAGCAATGTTAATCACTTCAGTCAAGAGGCCCTTCTTCTTGTTTGCTTGGAGTTACTGACTTGCATCAGCACTTGGGAGTGGACGCTGCGCTTTAGGCAAGCAGTCCAGATCTTATTATTGTTTAATGTTAAGTGCCATGAAGAGGGAGGCCACCCAGGAGGTACAGAGCCAGTGAAGAACTTTATCTTAACCACAATGATGCGTTGGGTCACGAGGGTGACATGGAAGTGAACTGGAGCTAAAAGGGAAATAGCTAAGAGGATGGCCCAGGCTAGCCTGATCTCATCTGATCTCAGAAGCTAAGCAGCGTCAGCCCTGATTAGGATGAGATTATTTGGATGGGAGACCACCCAGGAAGTCCAGGGTTGCTATGCAGAGGCAGCCAATGGCGAACCACATTTAAACATCTCTTACCTCATAAGTCAACTGCTACTAGGCGGCACTTTACAAACACACACACATACATGAGGATGTATTTCAGCACTTTTATGGGCAAGGTGAGAGGGGAGGATGCTAAGAGCCAAGAGAATTTTTGGGGTTTGAATTGATGGCTCTGCTTTATGAGCATTTGGCAAATATTGAGCAGTTGTGAGGCTCCACGTTTTCTGCCCTTTCCTGTCACGACTCTTTATCTAAATATGTCTCATATTTTGAGCACCTCTCCCCCTTATACAGCCTGCTCAGGGCCTGTTAAATTCAAATAGCCCCCCCTCCCCTTTATACACTGACCAGTGCCTGCATTCTGCTTTCCACTTTGAATGGTGTTAGCAAGGGTGGAATTCTAGCAGGAACTCTTTTGCATATTAGGCCACACACCCTTGATGTAGCCAACCCTCCAAGAGCTTACAAAAAAAGAGCCTTGTTAGCCACAAAAGTATTGGGAATTTTAAAATCTGTTAAATGTTAAGTTATCTAACACAGACTTTAATTGAATGAGACAGTGGTTTGCTTTTTTAACTTACGCTTTTTAATCAATGAGTTGTTCAGGTCATGTCTTTAAACAGCTAGCTCAGTCCTTTTTGCTCTTGACTGGCTGTAGGTCTCCCTCCCCAGGTCTTTCTTAATAGTTCCCATCCTACATCCTTTAACATAACTGGAGAGGCCAAAGAGTGAACCTGGGACCCTTGCCATACAAAACAGATGCTCTTCCACAGCCCTGCACAGCTTGGGTAGCAGCTCTATATCCAAATAGGGTAGTTCAAATAGTCATGCTTTTATACACCATCCAGAATTCTGTGTACCCTTCTAGTAGCTTTGTAATAAGGCACCGTAATGATTTCCTATCTCATTCTTCCAAATGGCCTTACTTCTTGTGCTTGCCCTTCATTTCCTTGCAGTGCCATCCTAACCAGAGTTGTCACATACACACAAAGACATGAAGCTGCCTTATAGCGAATCAGAACATAGGTCCATCAAGGTCAGTATTGTCTGCTCAGATTGGCAGCAGCTCTCCAGGGTCTCAGGCAGAGGTCTTCCACATCCCCAGTTACCTGGCCATTTTAACTGGAGGTGCTGGGGATTGAACTTAGTACCTTTTGCATGCCAAGCAGATTCTCTGCCACTCAGCCAGAGCCTCTCCCCACCCTTTTAAGCACATGCGCCTCAATAAGAACATAAGAGAAGCCATGTTGGATCAGGCCAATGGCCCATCCAGTCCAACACTCTGTGTCACACAGTGGCAAAAAAAAAAAAGCACACCAGGTGTCATCAGGAGGTCCATCAGTGAGGCCAGGACACTAGCAGCCCTCTTGAAGCTGTCTGTGCTTGCAGACACCACCACCTCCTGTGGCAGTGAATTCCATGTGTTAAATCACCCTTTGTGTGAAGAAGTACTTTTATCCATTCTAACCCGACTGCTCAGCAATTTCATTGAATGTCCACGAGTTCTCATATTGTGAGAAAGGGAGAAATGGACCATCTGCTTAGAATTGGCACTGTTACTTTCTCATGCATCCGTATCATTTCCACCCACCTTCTCCCTCTCCAAAGCTACTGTAATGAAAGTTGTGCTTTTGCTAACATGTATTGAATACTGAAATTCTGAAAACTGCAACCTTTGGTAGACATTTGAGCAAAACTACTCATATTTAATATTCAGAGCCTGCAATTTAGTAGTGTGGCTGTCTATGTAGAATGAAGCTCTTTCATTGTCTCTGTATGGTATGGAGCGCTTCCCACCGTATTTAGCCATGAGAGTCTCATATATATGCATAATCTCAGTAACAGCTTGTATTTTTTAACTGCTGCCAGCTCACACCACCTTTCTGACCACAGGGGGATTCTCTGTGATTTACCCTTCTGCCTTTAAAATGTTGGATCTGGAAGTGGATAGATTTAGTGAGACCAATGAAGAAACTCCTGGTACTCCCTTTACAGCCGCAGTAGGAGCTTTAGATAACTTATTAAGTTCAGCCTTTCCCTTTTATGTTAAAAGAGAGAAAGAGAGAGAGAGATGGCTCTATGCAATGTACAAAAAACCCTGTACATTTATTAAAATATGGGCAGTCTTCGCAGTGGAGGACGGTAAGCAGTGGGGTGCCGCAGGGCTCGGTACTGGGTCCCATCCTCTTTAACTTGTTCATAAATGATTTAGAGTTGGGAGTGAGCAGTGAAGTGGCCAGATTTGCGGATGACACTAAATTGTTCAGGGTGGTGAGAACCAGAGAGGATTGTGAGGAACTCCAAAGGGATCTGTTGAGGCTGGGTGAGTGGGCGTCAACGTGGCAGATGCGGTTCAATGTGGCCAAGTGCAAAGTAATGCACATTGGGGCCAAGAATCCCAGCTACAAATACAAGTTGATGGGGTGTGAACTGGCAGAGACAGACCAAGAGAGAGATCTTGGGGTCATGGTAGATAATTCACTGAAAATGTCAAGACAGTGTGCGTTTGCAATAAAAAAGGCCAACGCCATGCTGGGAATTATTATGAAGGGAATTGAAAACAAATCAGCCAGTATCATAATGCCTCTGTATAAATCGATGGTGCGGTCTCATTTGGAGTACTGTGTGCAGTTCTGGTCGCCGCACCTCAAAAAGGATATTATAGCATTGGAGAAAGTTCAGAAAAGGGCAACTAAAATGATTAAAGGGCTGGAACACCTTCCCTATGAAGAAAGGTTGAAACGCTTAGGGCTCTTTAGCTTGGAGAAACGTCGACTGAGGGGTGACATGATAGAAGTTTACAAGATAATGCATGGGATGGAGAAAGCAGAGAAAGAAGTACTTTTCTCCCTTTCTCACAATACAAGAACTCGTGGGCATTCGATGAAATTGCTGAGCAGACAGGTTAAAACGGATAAAAGGAAGTACTTCTTCACCCAAAGGGTGATTAACATGTGGAATTCACTGCCACAGGAGGTGGTGGCGTCCACAAGCATAGCCACCTTCAAGAAGGGGTTAGATAAAAATATGGAGCAAAGGTCCATCAGTGGCTATTAGCCACAGTGTGTGTGTGTGTGTGTGTATATATATATATATATATATATATATATATATATATATATATATATATATATATATATATATATATATATATATATATATATTTGGCCGCTGTGTGACGCAGAATGTTGGACTGGATGGGCCATTGGCCTGATCTAACATGGCTTCTCTTATGTTCTTATGTTCTTAAAACATTTCAGTCTCACCTCCCCACCCAAAAGAGGGTAAGCTCATAGTAACGTAAACCAGCAAGCATATGATATAGCATTGAAAAGCCAGGGCCATGATTTTTAACCTCATCCAAAAGCTCTTCTAAATGTCTGCCTATATAAATGTTGTCTCTGGTGCGGTGCAGTCTGTTAATTTGTCACAGAGAATCTCTTGAGTATGGGTTACAATTCTAAAAAAAAAATTATCTTGGTTGGATGGAGAGAAGGATAGCTTGGATCTAAATCAGTGTTTATAGGTGCAAGGACTTCTGCCTGCCGAGAACCAGCGGCGTCACTAGGGCGGGGCCAAGGGGGCCATTGGCCCTCCCCCAGAGCGTTCTCATTGGCCCCAGGCACTGACCCATGACCCCCCCCCCCAACAGGAAGGGGCTGGCCCTGGGACTAGAACGCTGCTGCTGTGTGTGGGCTGGCCGGGATTCTGAAACCGGGGCCGCGCTGCCGCCGGCTCAGCTAAAAGCGTGTGGGTGAGTGGGGGAAACTTAAATGCTGCAAAACTGGTATCTTGGATTACGGGGGCTGGTCATGTGACCAGAGGGTGGATGAGGGAGGGGCCATGTGAAGTGGGCGGGGTTGTGTGCGGAGGGGGTGACGCAGCCCTCCAAAAGGGGTGATGCCCAATGGGGGGGGGTGACTTGAATCAGTTACACCCCAGGGTGCAACCCACCCTAGTGGCGCCTCTGCCGAGAACGACTTTCTTTCTTCCCAGTGACAGCTCAAAATGCATCCCCCCCAAAGTCTTGTTCCTGGAAGAAGGCAAATTGTGCTCTGCAGGTGGAAATCCTTGTGTCTCTAGAGACAAAGCTATGGATGCCAGAAAGCATGTTCTAGGTAGAGACGAAAATATGTTTCCCCAGTGAAACCTATGGGAACAATTGCCTGCTTGATTAACTAAGCCAAACTTGTGTTGTTGTGATGTTAAAAGAATCCAGACAAAACTGTTAGCAAAGGAATGCCTTAAATCCTCATCCAAATGAAAGTTTCTGTGCAGATTTCTAATAGGGACCCAATGGCTGGTTACTGACAGGCATTTTAAGGCAACCCAGGGACACCTTGGATACTGACCAGAAAAGTGTGTCCAAATGCACACATCTGCTGCCTGCCATGGTCCCATATTCACCCTGTCCTCCGGTGTCCTCAGAGTGGCTCAGAAAGTTACCATTTTCAAAGCGGTAGCAAATTTCTGAGCCACACACCAGTCGCCTCTTGGGTGCCGGGACACGGAAGCATGCAAGTGAGGCAGATTGGTGGTGTGAACCTGCCAATCCACTCTAGGCACTCACCAGTATTCTTTTTTTAAAAAACTGCCCAGAGCGCATGTGCACATGACCACTAAAAATATATGGAAAAAAACAAACCCAAACCACACCAAAGGAACAGTGTGCTACAGCTGTCTGACCGCATTAAGGCGCCCCGCAGGCGGGATTGGGACACCTTGTGCTGGAACATGTGGAGGGGATTTGACCACTCCTTTTTGAGCCAGCTGGGTCCCAATGCCTCCCATGTGCCCCTAACAGCTGGTCTGGACTCAGCTAGAGAGTCTCCTTTAGCTTTAAACTTGTTCTGTATTTGTCACGAGACAGGAGAGAAAGGCAGATGATTGGGCCAGTCTGAATTCAGTTTCCAAGGGCCAAGAAAGTCTCTTCCATCTCCCATTGCCATGAAATGGTTGGAGGCATCAGCAAGGCCACAGCAGCAATGGCTGGGAAAAAAACTGGAGTCTTGAACTTAGCTGTGAAGTTTGCTATCAGTCTTCTGAAGATAAAGAACACTCAAAATATATTGATGAATTGGCCTTTCAGCAACACAGAAATCATTTTCATGATATCACACTCATACCTTGTGTGATGTATGCATGTGATATCGTGAAAATGGTTTCTGTGTTGCTGGGAGACCATTGTGTGATGTATGTGTCTTTAAGTAGGAGGGTCTCTATCCCATTGTTATGTATTTTAACTTTAGAGTGGGATGGTTACAGAACTCTCTGACTGCATGCTGTTTGTTGTTGGCTCACCTTCCTGGTGTTTCGTCTTTGCCAATAAAGCTGTTCTGTAAACAACAACTGGGTGCCATTGTTCATCGTTCCTGGGTGCTGAACACTTCACACTGCACTCCCAATAACCACTAAGCCAGAAAATTCAGGCTGCTCAGCCCACATACCTGAGGGATTGGCTTGCTCAAGCTCACAGAGTTCCAGGGGAGATCGGGGCATGTGAAAGGGAAGAGTAAATTTCCAAATCATGTACTCCTTCCTTTCCCTGAAATTTCTAAAGGGTTCCCAGTTGGTTTTCTCTAACAGCAAACCTGATGGTTGAGTACCTGACCTAAGGCAAGGGAAGAAAACCAGTGCAAGCAAAGCCCTTAATTCCTCTCCAGAGGAGAGAACAGCCAGATGATGAAATCGTAGAAAGAGGACTTCTGTCTGGCTGCACTGTTCCTGTCTTTGTTTTTCCCCCTTCAGCCCATGTGGGTGCAACTGAGGCCTCTCCTGATGTTAGTGGCAGTCATTTCTACATTTCTAGGTGAGAGAGGTTGTGTCCACCCATTCTGTGCTCATTGCTGCTCAAAAACTTCTGCATTCACACTACCAAAGGAGCTTCCACACCATTCCCCCTCACCTTTGGCTGGCTTTTGAAAAAAATTGGTAGCAAATATAGCACTGTAATATAATCTATATATAATCTATATATAATTATATATGTAATATAATTTGTAATATAGCACTATAATCTTATCTATTATTGGTTTTTTAAAATTTGGAGGGAAGGGGGAAGTCTGCTGATGTAGGGATGAATGAAATGGCAGGCATGTGCTAGCAAGAGTAGAAATCTGTACCTTCCTGTTGTCTGCATGAATCCCATACCTGCTTTGAGTAAAATAACAGAATCATAGAGTTGGAAGGGATCCCCAGGGTCATCTAGTCCAACCCCCCCTGCACAATGCACCTAAGATTGTACCAAAATAGGTTTGGGGTGGTGGTGGTGGTGTATAGTGAAGCTGGAGAAAACCTGGAAAGTGTGCAACTGCAAAATGTTATAACATAGAAAGCACCCCCCACAAAAAAAATCCTATAATTTTTTGGAGTGAGGGGAGTGTGGAGCAAATCTTCCATGTGGATCAGCCAGCAATTCCTTATATTTCCATTTCCCAGCTCCTTGGATAGTTATATTCCTTAAGTACCTGGGTGATTTGAGCAACAGACAAGTGATAAGTAGTTACAGATGGCTTCTAAAGGATCATTAAAATTGTATTAGAGAAATGTATGTTTACACAATACATTCCCTTGTATTTCTCTAGGGTATCTGACTGTTGGGTTTCATTCTTGTTTTTTTGTTGTTTTTGCAGGCAGTCTCCTTAGCATTAAAATAAATTGATGTCTTTTTTTTTGTCTTCTCTTACATATTTTGCAGTTGGGCAGAATAATGCGTGGACCGTTCATGAAGTTTGTGGCACATGCTGCCTCTTTCACCATTTTTCTGGGGCTGCTGGTCATGAATGCAGCTGACAGATTTGATGGCACCAAAATAAAACCTAATGAATCTCGGACAGATAATGAAGCACAGCTGTTCAGGATGAAAACCTCCTGCTTCTCCTGGATGGAGATGCTTATTATTTCTTGGGTAATAGGTAAAAAAAAAATTCCTTAAAATTCATTTTCTGCAATCAGCAATGAGGATTGGTAATCCATTAGATATGTCTCTTACTTCATGCTAACCAAGTAGGTAACAGAAGAACTTTTGCTTTAATGATTCAGCTTTTGTGGTTTGTTGGATATTTGAATTGGAGGGTATATCATGCATGGTATCACCTTTGTTTTTATACTCTCACTGTTCCTTCAGTGGAGATCCAAAAAGCTTCCTTAGGGGATAAGGTCAGTCTCACCAAGAATTTAGGACTCTTCCCATGCAGTGGGGTGGATATTTATGTCTGAGACTTTGAAGAGCTGCTGCCAGTCGGAGTTGACAATACTGACCGTGGTGGATCAATAGTCTGGTTCAATATAAAGCAGATTCATGCGGTCATGTTCGAAACATCAGCCCCAGTGGCTAACAGGCAGTACACACAAATATGCTTTACACTTAACCATTGGTCCATAGAGATCAGCACTGTATCCCAGGGGTGGCCAAACTTGCTTAATGTAAGAGCCACATAGAATAAATGTCAGGTGTTTGAGAGCTGCTAGACGTGAACGTCAGATGTTTGAGAACCATAAGTAAAGCAGGCTGGTAAACAGATGGGGAGAGGGAGTGGTGGAAAGAAAGCCAATGCAGAGGGAGTCAAAGGAGAAGAGGGGAAAAAATGTGCAGTGGGAAAAGAAATTTTTCTATGTTTCACTCAAAGATCCCTGTACATGTTTGCACACTGTTTCGTCAGATGGTCTGTCAGACAACCGTCTCTCAACATGTTCCCATTGTAGTAAGTGCCAACCAGGAACAAATAAAGGTTGTGTACAGAATGTTTGATTATATACAATGCAGGTAAATGTTATGACCATGCATGAAGCTGCCTTATACTGAATCAGACTTTTGGTCCATCAGGGTCAGTGTTGTCTACTCAGACTGGCAGTGTCTCCAGAGTGTTAGATACAGGTCTTTCACATCACCTACTGCTGGATCCTTTAACTGGAGATGGCAAGCGCTGAACCTGGGATTTTCTGTTTACAAAGCACTGAGCCCTCTCAATGCAGAAGTTCTTCCATTGACCCCTCACTTTACCTGGTCCATTACCTGGGTGCTCATTAATCTAGCACCCAAACTTAACCCCAGTAAATTGAAACAAATGCAGAGTACACAATTCAGCTAGGATAATATATTTGATAGTCACATCTAAAGCACACCCTGGAGCTTGCCAGTGACATGTTGTTATTAATTCATTTGTAATTTACGTTTCAAAAGATTAGGAAAGGAGGCATCCAGTTGCAACATGTACACATAGCACTCTTGATACTGATATAAAAAGGATGTCTTATCTTCCTTTTCTTCTTAGCCTCATGCAGAACAAAGAGGTGACAAGTTATTTTGGAAATATCTGAGGCTTAGAGAATTGTTAGTCTCTAGAATTAACAACACACATCAAGCCAAACTCATTCCATGGTAGATGGCGTTGCCTTGTTACCAGTAGAATCCTAAACAGAGTTACACCTTACTAAGTGCATTGACTTCAGTGGGCTTAAAAGAATGTGACTCTACTTAGGACAGCAGTGCAGGAATTAGATGTTTTGTAGCCCGTGTTTAAAGGAGAGGTGTTTGCTCCAGGCATGAGAATAACTTGGCGCTAATGAGCATATTAAAATATTGACAACCGGAGGGCACTAAAATGCAACTTCAGAGAAATTCATCTTGGTGTAGGGTACAGCTTTGCAGTTAATTAACTTGCCATACTTTGGGAGCTAATATAAAAATGTAATTTTAAAAATTAAATGAGAACCATGGGAGACATGGAAGGCATGAATGGATGCCCCAAAACTGTAAAACAATTGTTACAAATCTAAGGTAACAAGTGCGTTGTAATTATGTGTGTGTGTGTACTTCCATTCACCTAAAGCAGGGGTAGCCAAACTTACTTAACGTAAGAGCCACATAGAATAAATGTCAGATGTTTGAGAGCCACAACGGAGGGAGGGAAGGAAAGCAGGCAGGCAGGCAGATATATGGAGGAAGGGAGGGAGAGGTGGAAAGAAAGCAACCTTAAATGCATTTTCCAAGCTGCTGGCTGGCTTGGCTCGAAGAAGTGATTTAAAGAGACAAATGCCTTCTCCGAGCTGGCTGACAAGGCGGTGGAGGCTTTGAGAACCGCACAATATGTGTGAAAGAGGCACATGTTTGGCCACCCCTGACCTAAAATATCTTCCATAATCTGGGTTGAGAGGTTACAACTTGGAGGTTTGTGCTGTACTTGAAATTTTCCCACCATAGCAGGAGATAAGATGACCTCAGCTGCTTCGCCATCTGACCCTCCCTGGGCCCTTTGTTACCTTCCTCCTTCTCCCATTGTACAGCAGAGCTGCTTGGTGCAGGTTGGAACTGGTGGGAGGAGTCACGGGTGTCCCATCTCCTGTGATGCTGGAAAATTTAAGATCATAGGTTCCCGGGTTCCAGCCTGGCTGTCCCTACTAGATTTCTGTCTGACGTCAGCCGGCATTGTTGTAAGCTAAATGTAGTTTTGTGCTCTCTCTTTCCTTATTCAGGTATGATATGGTCTGAATGCAAAGAAATTTGGTCTCAAGGCCCTAAGGAATACCTCTTTGAGTTGTGGAATATGCTAGATTTTGGTATGTTGGCTATTTTCGCCGCTTCCTTCATTGCGAGGTTTATGGCATTTTGGCATGCTTCCAGAGCCCAGAACATCGTTGCTAAATCGAACATGTCGACAGCAACACTGGAACCTAGCATAAAGTACTACACGTTGGGTGAGTTTATATATGAACCATTAAGATTAGTTCACACACATATATAAAATTGTTTTACTTATTTGTTTAATTTTTTTGCCATCGAGTCACTGCTGACTTACAGCAACCCCATTGGGTTTTCAAGTAGGAGATGTTCAGAGGTGGTTTGCTATTGCCTGCGTCTGAGTAGTGACCCTGGTATTCCTTTTGTTGGTCTCCAGTCCAAGTATTAACCAGTGTTGAGCCTGCTTAGCTTCTGAGATTTGACGAGACTGGGCTAGCTTGGGCCCTGTGATGAAGTTAATAATCATAGGCTGTTTCAATAATTATTAATAATAATTAGGGTGTTAATAATTAGACCGTTTTAGCAGCCTAATAGCCCAGACTAGCCTGATCTGGTCAGAGTTAGTTTGGAAGGTAAGCAGGATTGGCCATGGTCAGTACTTGGACAAGAGATCACCAAAGAAGATAGTGGCTGCTATGCAGAGGAAAACCATGGCAAACCGCCTCTGTTCATCTCTTGCCTTAAATTTAGTAGGTTTTCAAAGTGTGAGTGGTTTTGTCTGTGTCCAGCATTGGTGTCACCTTCCTCTAGTGTCACCTATCAGTTGGCATCTGGGGTCAACAACCTGGAGCTCCTTGGTGCCACTGTTGCAGGATGTGGGGAGATAGGATCCTCCTGGGTCCTCCTCCTCCTCTCTCTCTGCCCCATCCTCTGCTGACCTCAGAGTGCATCTTCCTTGTCTAGCTCACACCCAGCTTAGTGTCCAGCAAGCCACATACTTATGATGGGCTAAGCAGAACAGCAGAGCAAAACAGCTAAAGCAGAGTAGGGGAGGCCATAATAGATGAATTAGTGCCACCTCAACCGGAACACCTCCATTTTACAGACCCTGCGGCAATAACCTTAGAAACAGGAGAAAAATCACCTTTTGCCTGCATCGTATAAAGAAGTCTCTCTGTTTATATTGGATATATTACTGAAAAGGATGAAAAATGAATGCTAAAATCTTGTAAAAAACATTTCTAAAAGGTTAAAACCTGTTGGGGATTTTGTTTGGTTGATTTGGCTATCAAGTCACACCTGACTTATGGCTACCCTGTAAGGTTTTCAAAGCAACAGATATTCAGAGGTGTTTTGCCCTTGCCTGCCTCCACATCACAACCTTGGTATCCCTTGGAGGTCTTCCATCCAAACACCAGCCAGGACCAACGCTGCTTAATAGCCAAGATCTGATGAGATCAGGCTAACCTGGGCTATCCAGGTCAGGGCTAAAGCCTATTGCCTACCTGTTAAAACCCAGCAAGGACCCCTCTTTAAATTAGAAGTGACTCTCTAACCCTGGCAGTGAATTTAAAAAGGCAATCCCATACAATAATCACATCTTGCACCATGCTTGGAAAATCACAAACTACAGAATATTGGATCAGATCTTGTAGATCTATTCTGCTAATGTCAGTGCTGTCCTTCAGCTCAAGGAACCGTCTTCTGATGTGAAAGTCTCATCCATCACAGACTTTAGTTTCAGTGGAAAGTTCATTGTGCCAGAAGAGTTACCACTGTTGGAGGACTGTATTGTCAGGATGCAACTTATTATCATTGCATTCATTGGCTTCTATTCTGACTGGCGTACCAAGACGCTTTTCAGAAACTCCAAAACCCTTTCATAATATGCTGTGAGAATAGCTATAAATTAGGGGAAGTACACATTACCATCTAACACTCTGCCAGCTTTACAGGTAACAGGGAACTAGCAGAGATAAGCCCCTTTGAGCATTCCTTGACTTCAGTAGACTCAGTTTATGATTGCATTGTAATTGACCAAGCCTGTGCATGTTTACTCAGACGTTAGGTCCAGATGATAACCTTGGGACTCACTCTCATGTACAGCATGATTACAATCTACGTTGGGTTTAGTTCTCCACAAAATATGATTATTAACTTCATCACTGGTTTCTGACAAAGGGAGTGTTGGATCTCAGAAGCTAATACCCTGGAAATCTCGTTGGTATTTAAGGTGCTACTGGACTCAGATCTTGCTCTTCATTAGGAAGGTGTAGCTACGTGTACAGTAGTACACTGGGATTACTTTGTATAGCAGCAGCAAAGTTCTATGGATAATGAACACATTTTGTAAATAATCAGGATTTGCTGGCTTGCTAGTTTTTCTGTAGAAGACGACCATAGATTTATACCCCACCCTTCTCTCTGAATCAGCGTCTTTGAGCAGCTTTATCTCCTTTATGTTCTTCCCCCCCAGCAAACACCCTGTGAGATAGGTGGGGCTGAGAGTGCTCTCACAGAAGCTGCCCTTTCAAGGACACCTCTGTGAGAGCTCTGGCTGACCCAAGGCCATTCCAGCAGCTGCAAGTGGAGGAGTGGGGATTCAAACCCGGTTCTCCCGGATAAGAGTTTCCACACTTAAACACTACACCAAACTGGCATGGGGCTACAAAGGGATAGGCAAGGAAATTAACAAAAAAAACGAGTGTACCATCCATTTTAAGGGAACAATGGCACTGTAACCCATTTGAGGATTTGGCCCATTCTTCATTTTGAATGGAATTGCAGCAAAACACTAAACAGAAATTCTTATCTCTTTTTTTCTCTCCCCCGCTTTTTAGCTAGAATAGACTGGGATCCATCTGACCCTCAAATCATATCTGAAGGCCTGTATGCAATTGCCGTGGTTTTAAGCTTCTCAAGAATCGCTTACATTTTGCCAGCCAATGAAAGTTTTGGGCCACTGCAGATATCCCTTGGCAGAACTGTGAAAGACATATTCAAATTCATGGTCATCTTTATCATGGTGTTTGTGGCCTTCATGATAGGAATGTTTAATCTCTACTCCTACTACATGGGGGCAAAGCAAAACGAAGCATTCACTACGTAAGTTATCATTCCCAAAATCTGATTCTGCTCTGTAGATCAATGGACTTCAGTCATTCCAGGCCCAGAACTCACTTTGAACATGCAGGCAGCAGCATGGTTCATAACAACATGTGACATCAGCAGGGCTTTTCTTGTAGCAGGAACTCCTTTGCATATTAGGCCACACCCTCTGATGTAGCCAGTCCTCCAAGATTTTACAGGGCTGTTATTACAGGGCCTACTGTAAGCTCTTGGGAGGATTGGCTACATCAGGGGTGTGTGGCCTAATATGCAAAGGAGTTCTTGCTACAAGAAAAGCCCTGGACATCAGAGTAAGATTTCAGGAACAAGAAGAACAAGAGGTGTGGCCAAAGGGAATGGGGAGCAATATGCTGTCAGCACCCATATAGCTCTGGTGAGCCGCCAGTGGAGATAGCTAGGCTAGGTTGCATCAGGCAGGCAGAAGAGAAAGCAAAGGACTGTTTTTATAGGAGTCACTGAACCTGTCTATGCAGAAATCTAATCCATTACTGAATAACCTCCCCTTACTGTCCTCTTTCGTTCAGCATGCACACAAAAAGGGTAATGGGGTTTAAACACCCTTGTTCTCTATGCAGGTATAGTTGCACGAGATCCATCCAGAAAGCAGCAGACAGTGGTGATTAGAATGGGATTGTGGCCCAGCAGGTTGGTCTCCACAACCTGCTTCGGGGTCATGACCTCTGGGCCAAAGATCACTGCTGTAGCTTATTTTATAGGATGGAAATCCTTTGCAGTACTATTAGTATTAACTCTTGTAACTTGCTTATTACGAGCAAGAATCTAAGTATCCAAATCCATGATAATAGTTATTACAACCTACAGTTCTTAAATATTGCCTACAATAATTTCTTATTATTGAAGGCTGTAAGGACACAATGGAGTGATGGTTTCAAATGTCAAGTAGGTTATTATAAAGTTACAAGTGGGAGGCCATGCGACTTGCAGTGAGGGGACCCCATCTCTTCCTCTGCCCCACCACTGAACCTAGCATAGCTCCAGGCCTCACCACCCATCTTTGAGCCCAATTGTAGTGGTGATGATGGTGTCTGGGAGTTGCTCTGAGTCTACAATGATTCCCGGTGGCTACTGCCACTGGGCCTAGAGCAGTTCCTAGAGTCCATCACAGCCAGGACTGGAGCAGCTCCTGGAGTCTGCTGCTACCAGCTCTTCAGAATCAAGGTTAGTGCATTGTTTGCACATGCACAGACAACATTCTTTTATTTGGCAGCATTTAAAACACACACACACACACACCATTTTTTTTGAAGATTTCAGATTTTTTTGCCAACCTAGGGGGTCCCCCAGGTTGGCAAGAAAATCTGTTGAGTGTCTATATGTCCCAATTTGGGTGCTACACTTCAGTATTAGATATATAGAAGATATGGGCACTTCTGCATTAATGAGTTCACAGGTAGTTGGTGATCTTAATTAGAAAGCCGATTATTCTCAATCGTACATTTCAAGTGGGTACAATTATCCATATACTACTAATGAACCTATGAAGCTGCCTTATACGGAATCAGCCCATCGAGGTCAGTGGTGGTGGTTCTCCAGTAGAGTTTTTTTCACATCCCCATGATGCTTTCCACTGGAGATACTGGTGATTGAACCTGGAACCTTCTGCATGCTTAAGCATAAGAACATAAAAGAAGCCATGTTGGATCAGGCCAATGGCCCATCTAGTCCAACACTCTGTGTCACACAGTGGCTAAAAAAACCCAGGTGCCATCAGGAGGTCCATCAGTGGGGCCATCAGGAGGTCCATCAGTGGGGCCAGGACACTAGAAGCCCTCCTCCCACTCTTTCTCCCACGAAGCATCACTTGCTCCAGACAGAGAGTTCCAACAATACACTGCGGTCCACTGATGGACCTCTGCTCCATATGTTTATCCAACATTAAGCCACAGCTCCTTCCCTTGATGCAAGGGAATAAAAAGCATCAACAGAGCAGGTGGAGACATCACTGCGTCCAAGCAGTCCATGGCAGCTCTACACTACCACAACATGAAGCTACTTTGGAAACAGCCGTTGTGGTACTGTTGTCTGAATACCCTTTGTTTTACTAACTGTGCATAACCACACAATGCTCTTATACTAAATAGTACAAATCCAATTGTTTCAAAAGGATGATGGAAATATATCTCATATTTTGTATTTTAATCACTACCATTCATGTAAGGCAATTTGTGCATGAAAATGAAAGTGACAGATGTGAATACTAAGGACCAAAATGTATAGTAGTAGGACTTGAGCCACTCCTATTGTGTTTTTATAGCAGATGCTGGCTTGGATTCACTAGCATTTCCCACTCCCGCAGTAACTCAATATGCCCTTCCAGTTCCAAGAACAGGATTTGGGAGCAGATCCAGATGGGCAGCCGTGTTGGTCTAAAGCAGTAGAACAAAGCAGCAGTCAAGTATGACCTTTAAGACCAACAGATTTTTATTCGGAATGCAAGCTTTCGTGTGCATGCACACTTCTTCAGACAAGGAATGAGGTACAGTAAGCAGAGCTACATATAGCTGGTGAGGTTTAGAATGTACCACTTTGCATTCTAAACCCCACAAACTATATGTAGCTCTGCTTACTGTTCCTCATTCCTCGTCTGAAGAAGCATGCATGCGCACGAAAGCTTGCATTTCGAATGAAAGTTTGTTGGTCTTAAGGGTGCTACTTGACTTCAGGATTTGGGGGGCATTTCAGGCAGCCACGGAAGAGAAACATAGGAAAATCACATGGAAACACTAGTGTGGATCCATGGAAACACTAGTGTGGATCCAAGCCAAAATAATTTTCCATTAATGTGCCCGCACAAAACCTAAGGGCTTTTTTTCTCCCAGAGCCCTCAGTAGTGGCGCTCTGCCTGAACTGGTCAGGGCTCCAGCTGGCCTGACTCACCATGTGGCAGTCACATGCTCCCAGGCCAGGTGGTGTGGCCTAATATGCAAATGAGCTCCTGCTGGGCTTTCTCTATAAAAAAAACTGGCTAAGAAAATTAATTTATATGAACTGTATCATGTATATGTATATCTCAGGCTATGTCAAATGTTTTTATTTTCATGCTTCTGGTTTCTTTTTCTTTTTTTAGAGTAGAAGAAAGCTTCAAAACTTTGTTCTGGGCAATATTTGGACTCTCAGAAGTTAAATCAGTTGTCATAAATTACAATCACAAGTTCATTGAGAACATTGGCTATGTCCTCTACGGCGTGTATAACGTCACCATGGTTATTGTTCTGTTGAACATGCTTATCGCAATGATCAATAGCTCTTTCCAGGAAATTGAGGTAAAACTTGGTTGAGTTGTCTTAGGTATATTTTGTATATTTTATCATTGTATATTTTGTTTTGAGAAGCTAGGTATTGTAGCCTGACATTGATGGTGGCTGTGTTTTTGTGGTTTGACTCAGGAATTCTTTACAGCACTACATGGTAGGTGTAAGGTGTTTGGTGGGTCACAAGTTCTTCAGATCTGAGCTTAAAACATTATTAACTTTCTCCGTTGTACTCAATAGTCCTTTTAATCATGGTTAACATTTGCTGGATCCTGCCCATTTGTACGTTCATCCTTGAGCCCCCCCCCCCTTTTTTTATGAGTGCAGTGGCTTGGATCCAGCAAAGCATTTCTGTGGTTGAACAGATTTCCACTCTCCTCCCCCTTCACTTTATAGCCCAAAATTTCTCCTATGATGGTGTTTCTGGGGGTCCTCCCCTCCCAGGAGAAACATTTATGGTGGTGTTTTGAGTTTCAGAAGAAAGGGGGAGATGAAAATTGATGCTCTATTAGGAGAAATGCTTCCACCCACAGAAACATTTGGGTGAATCCAAACTGCAGTGTTTCTCATTCTGATTTTGAATATGTGATACAGTAACTAGATTCTGCACCCATGGCGCAGAGTGGTAAAGCAGCAGTACTGCAGTACTGTGGGTCTGAACTCTCTGCTCACGACCTGAGTTCGATTCCGGCAGAAGCTGGATTCAGGTAGCCGGTTGACTCAGCCTTCCATCCTTCCGAGGTCGGTAAAATGAGTACCTAGCTTGCTGGGGGGGGGTGGGGAGTGTAAAAGACTGGGGAAAGCAGTGACAAACCACTCCGTAAAAAGTCTGCTGTGAAAACGTTGTGAAAGCAACGTCGCCCCAGAGTCAGAAACGACTGGTGCTTGCACAGGGGACCTTTCCTTTCCTAACTAGATTCAGCTTTTTAACCTAATGGGTTATTATACAAAAAATAGCTTGAAATCACAGTATAGAATAATTACCTTCATTCCCACAATGGAGTCAACATTTCAGCACAACCTGCAGTGTGGAACCAACTTTTAATATTTTACTATCTTTGTCCTTCTCCTCCACACACTTCTCCCTCTTTCCCTCTCTATCTTTCTCTTTATCCTCTTATTGTCTGATGCCTTCTGTTAAATGCTTAACAACAGGACAGAAGATGAACACAGTACCTGTAGTATGATTCACCTAAGATCCCAGTCCAACTCAGCTGTGGCCCACCAGTTAAAGCCCAGTGGTTCAGATAATACTTGCTTCATTGGTCCTCATAAACATGAAATAAAAAAATAGTATATCTTGTGTTGGGGTCAGTTTCTGCCAGTGCAGGAGTATGCAGTCTTCTCTTGCCAGCAATTTTTTTTTTCTTATCAACTTGATCCACTTAATTCTATAATCATTGGCAATGAGTAACATGCAGTTTCCAAGCTGAAAGAAAGGACTTTCTGATGGTGTGACTAATGGGAACAGTGTGGGGTTGCAAACGTCCAAAATTACAACTGATCTCCAGTTGATAGAGATCAATCTTCCTGGGTGAGAAGGGATCATACTCTGCTGAAGTCCCTCTCCGAACTCTGACTGGTCCAGGCTTCATGCCCAAATCTTCAGGAATTTCCCAATCCGGAGCTGGCAGCTCTAGACTAGACTAGTCCCTTATATAAAAAGTTGTTACATGCAATTGTGATTAGAATGGTGTTATCCAAACTTCTGATAGCCAGAGCCTGAGCACAAACAACTTCCCAAAGACTACAGTTGAGATCTTAAGACGTTCTTCCCAAAAGATCCTATGGCAGGTATCCATCTTTGCTAAGAGGAGGTTTTCACGGTACAGAGAAACAGTATCATGTGCTATTTCAGGCTTTCATTGAAGAACTCTTTCTTGTGCTTTCCAGGATGATGCTGATGTGGAATGGAAGTTCGCAAGAGCTAAGTTATGGTTCTCCTATTTTGAGGAGGGCAGAACACTTCCAGTACCTTTCAACCTAGTGCCTAGCCCCAAATCTCTGCTTTACCTCTCACTCAGAATAAAGAAATGGATTTATAAATTACTTTGCCATAAAAAGGGTTTCCAGGACGATGCAGAGATGAATCAGGTAACTTTAGGAAACGAGGAGAAACCATCACCGCATTCACAAGAGCTGTAAAATAATTTTACTCATTCCTTCTCTTAGTGGGGAATTATTTGTTTATTAAAATATTTCGAACGTTTCCTCATGGTTCAAGGCACCTTGCAATAATAGTTAAAAACATAAACACATGCCATATAAATAAGAACATAAGAGAAGCCATGTTGGATCAGGCCAATGGCCCATCCAGTCCAACACTCTGTATCACACAGTGGCCAAAATACGTCACACAGGGCTTTTTTTTTTTGTAGCAGGAACTCCTTTGCATATTAGGCCACACATCCCTGATGTAGCCAGTCCTCCTGGAGCTTACAGTATGTCCTGTACCAAGAGCTCTGTAAGCTCTTGGAGAATTGGCTGCATCAGGGGTGTGTGCCCTAATATGCAAAGGAGTTCCTGCTATAAAAAGAGCTCTGGCATGTGTAACATTAAATGTGCTGTATAACACTAAAACAATGCATATTTGGTTTTCATTGACAATTATGGCTCAAGATGATTCTGTGAATTGGGAGGATGGGGCATGGAGTGTTCAGAGTTTGCAGTTGTAATTTTATCAACCTCTTTTGCAACCCATTGCTTGAAGAGCCATTTTAGTGAGATATTTTGTATTTCTGATGGTTAATAAGCCTTCTGGTTTCTTTAATGGCCAGTTTGCAGCCATTAGTTTTTGATCTGATGCCAAAGCAAAACAAAAAGCACCATTCTACCATCCGTACAGATACAATATCAGTATTATTGCACAGAATGCGCCAGTGGGGGATACTAGCCCTATCCCTTTGTTTCTGTGTTTTCTGTCTTTACCTCTGCACATTCTTTCACATCCGTGGAAATATTCCTGCTTTTCTCAGCCACTGATTTGCATCCATGATTCTTGTTCTGTGTATGTCTCTGTGTTCGTGCATATTAGCACATATTAACAGCCATGAGCTAGTGACATCCATTGACTGGTTGTGGCCTGGAATGCACATTTCACTGAGAGTAATGCAGTACTGACACTTGCGCACACATCCCAACGTCTTTGAGTTTCACCTTCATTCCTAGAGTCTGTTTATCCATCTGCTGATTATATTACTTTCCCCCCTCTGGCAGAAAATGAGTAGGCTAAAACTGGCTGTAGAAAGATTTGGGAGCATTGTTTTGACAGGCAGAAGAATGCATCACAAATCTGGCAGATTATCATGGCATCCCTAGTGCCACTGTTAATATAAATTTGGTCCATGTCCACAACTGAGCCATTTAGTGCGCAGTAGATAAACACAGAAACATAGAGCTGGAAGGTACCCCAAGGGTCATCTAGCCAACCCCCCTTCACAACATGGCAATCCATAGATGCTTCCCCACCACCACTCCTCCAGTGACCCCTGCTCTGTGCCCAAAGGAAGGGGAAAAAACTTCTAGGATTCTCAGGCCAATCTGGCCTGGAGGTGAATTCCTTCCTGACTTCAAAGTGGCAATCAGCCTTACCCTGGGCATATAAAAAAGGGCCACAAGAGCCAAGCATGCCTCATTCCATCTTGTCCTCCTTCTCACAATCTGCAGTAGAACTCTGGCAAACTGAATACATGAAGCGGCTATTTACTGAATTACACCCTTGGTCCAAGCAGAGGTCTTTCTCTGCATGGACTCTTATCTGGTCTGGGAGAACCGGGTTTGATTCCCCACTCTTCCACTTGCATCTGCTAGCATGGCCTTGGGTTAGCTGTAGCTCTGGCAGAGGTAGTCCTTGAAAGGGCAGCTGCTGTGAGAGCCCTCTCAGCCCCACCCACCTCACAGGGTGTCTGTTGTGGGGGGAGAAGATATAGGAGATTGTAAGCCAGTTTGAGTCTCTGATTCAGGGAGAAGGGCGAGGTATAAATCTGCAATTATTCTTTCATATCACCTATTAATTGGTCCTTTCAACTGGAGGTGCTGGGCAGATGCTCATGGTACTAGGCTTTGAATACACAGCAAATTAGAAGAAGGAACTAATACTAGAGGAAGGAAGCGAGCCAGTTTGGTCTTATCTGGGAGAACCGGGTTTGATTCCCCACTCCTCCTCTTGCAGCTGCTGGAATGGTCTTGGGTTAGCCATGGCTTTTGTAGGAGTTGTCCTTGAAAGGACAGCTTCTGGGAGAGCTCTCAGCCCCACCCACCTCACAGGGTGCCTGTTTTGGGGGACGGAGATAAAGGAGATTGTAAGCCACTCTGATTCAGAAAGAAAGGCAGGGTATAAATCTACAGTTTTCTTCTTCTATGCAAAAGGTAGGGTAAGCTTCAGAGGTAACATGCACCGTAAAAGCCAGCCAGCCAGCCTTCCTTCCTTCCTTCCTTCCTTCCTTCCTTCCTTCCTTCCTTCCTTCCTTCCTTCCTTCCTTCCTTCCTTCCTTCCTTCCTTCCTTCCTTCCTTCCTTCCTTAATACTTAACAGCCTACTTGTAGGAGCACAGAAAGCAACAGGTTATTATTCAGGTGTCACTGTGAGCACAGACAGGGCATTTATCAGTTACCTCTAATTTGATGATTCACTTATGCAAGTGGAATGAAATGCTATTGCTTACCTGTCATCCCAGGAAATGAGCGATGAGCCAGACTTGTGCTGATACAATGCTTCAAGAAAGCCCTGGAAAGCTGGAAAAAGTAGTACATCCTGCCATCAAGTGGTCATGCGTTGCAGTGCAAATATTGGTTAGCAGATTCAGGGCTTCTTGTCATGATTTTGATTCAGAAACCCAGCTGTACAGCAGCTGTACCTCATATGCCCAGTCTGTTCATGTGAATTATGGAGAAGGGCCCATAGCCTAGTGGAAGAAGAAACATCCCAGTTTCACCCTCTGCCATCTCTAGCTGAAAGCTTTAGTAGGTGCTGGGCAAGGCCTTTATCACTTGAAACTCCGGAGAACTCTGCTGAATCAGATGGACCAATGACTTAAATATGTTAGTGTTTAGCACAGGAAGAGTGGACTCATTGAAGGTTTCCCGTGATTAACAAGCAACGTGTCCCCCATAATCTCACAAAACAATATTCAGTGACCAAATAGTTTTGCTTGGTTTTGCACAAAAACTCAGGATCCATTCTTACATTAGAAGAAATTACAAATTTTTTGTAGCAGGACTCCTTTGCATATTAGGCCACACCCCTCTTCTATAGCCAATCCTTCAAGAGCTTACAGGGCTCATTACAGGGCCAACTGTAAGCTCTTGAAGGATTGGCAACATCAGGGGTGTGTGGTCTGATATGCAAAGGAGTTCCTGCTATTAAAAAAAGCCCTGATGAAGTCTAATTCTTACATTAGATGAATCTGCTGATACTGTTCTACTTTTGTTTCCCATGCTTTTTCCACTAACAATTGAGTTTTGACATTCGCATACCAACAACTGAGCCTTAGAGATCATAGAAGGGGGCCTGTGATAGGATTGTTTCACAACTATGTTGGTAAGGAAAGTAACTGTGAGTTGGATCCAGGTTAAGTCACTGTCTTGCCTCCCAGCCCCTACAGCAGTCCATTGATCTCTCTGAAATGCTACTCCTAGAGCAGGGGTGGCCAACGGTAGCTCTCCAGATGTTTTTTGCCCACAACTCCCCATCAGCCCCAGCCAGCATGGGAGTTGTAGGCAAAAAACATCTGGAGAGCTACCATTGGCCACCCCTGCCCTACAGGATGGGATCCTTGGGAACAGCATGGGGAGCAAATTGAGGATCTGCAACAGGAAGTGGAAATTGGCGGATATTACACCTTCCCTGCCTTTAGTGGAAAATTTAGTCTGGATCCAACCCCATGTCATCAACTTCTGCATGTGATTGACAAGGATTCAAATGTTAACTAGTGCCATATGTGAAACAGCCATTTCAGGGGTAACTGCCATTTCTACAATAAAAAGAGGGTTCTGAAGTACTGAACTTTAATGCTTGCCGATCATATACCAGTTTGGTGTAGTGGTTAAGTGTGCAGACTCTTATCTGGGAGAACCAGGTTTGATTCCCCACTCCTCCACTTGCACCTGCTGGAATGGCCTTGGGTCAGCCATAGCTCTGGCAGAGGTTGTCCTTGAAAGGGCAGCTGCTGTGAGAGCTCTCTCAGCCCCACCCACCTCACAAGGTGTCTGTTGTGGGGGAGGGAGATAAAGGAGATTGTGAGCTGTTCTGGGATTCAAAGTGGAGGGCGGGATATAAATCCAATATCATCATCATCATCAATGCTCCATAATCTTTTGACTTCCACTTTGCCGCATTCATACGTTATATTTCAAGCTAGCAAGGTTTGCAAGGAGTGATTTGTAACCCAAATGCTTGGCGTTAGCTTAAACATCGCAGATCTACATCTCCGTGCATTTCACACTAACGTTTATATTAAAGGACAATGCACATGCATTGCAAGATGTCATTGTAGTCAGTATTTCCTTCCCACCACTTTATTCCATTGTCTGCTACTTATAGAGCAGCAGGGAAATACTGGACATAATGGGGTGGATCTTACCATTCCACTAAGCAAAGTTTATGCATTCATATATTAAAATATTTGTGTCAAACTATTCTTTTTGGCTGAAGTCTGACATCTTCCTCCAACCTGGCAGAAGAGCTGCTTCAGTTGGAAGGCTGCTTAAAGGATGATTGGATCCACCCTGATGATTTCAACTGAATATGAACACACATGAGTACATGAAGCTGCTTTATACTGAATCAAACCACTGGTCCATCAAAGTCAGTATTGCCTGCTCAGACTGGCAGTGACTTTCAAGTGTCTCAGGCAAAGCTCTTTCACATCACCTCCTATCTGATCCTTAAGAACATAAGAGAAGCCATGATGGATCAGGCCAATGGCCCCATCCAGGTGTCACACAGTGGCCAAAAAAAAATAGGTGTCATCAGGAGGCCCACCAGTGGGGTCAGGACACTAGAAGCCCTCCCACCATTGCCCCCTCAAGCACCAAGAATACAGAGCATCACTGCCCCAGATAGAGTTTCATCTATACCCTATGGCTAATAGCTACTGACGGACCTCTGCTCCATATGTTGATCCAATCCCCTCCTGAAGCTGTCTATGCTTGTAGCTGCCACTACCTCTTGTGGCAGTGAACTGCATGTGTTTAATCAGCCTTTGGGTGAGGAAGTATTTCCTTTTATCCGTTCTAACCTGACTGCTCTGCAATTTCATTGAGTATCCACAAGTTCTTGTATTGTGAGAAAGGGAGAAAAGTACTTCTTTCTTTAACTTCTCTATCCCATGTATAATCTTGTAAACCTCCAACGTCACCCCTCAGTCAATGTTTCTCCTTTTAACTGGGGATTGGACCTGGGACCTTTTGCATGCCAAGCAGAGATTCTGCCACTAAGAAGATAATGATATTGGATTTATACCCTACCCTATACTCTGAATCTCAGAGCGGCTTACAATCTCCTTTACCTCCCCCCCCCCCCACAACACACCCTGTGAGGTATGTAGGGCTGAGAGAGCTCTCACAGAAGCTTCCCTTTCAAAGACTGCTCTGTGAGAGCTATGGCTGACCCAATTGCATTTCAGCAGCTGCAAGTGGAGGAGTGGGGAATCAAACCTGGTTCTCCCATGTACTTAACCACTACACCAAACTGGCTCTCACTAAGCCACAGCCCCTCCCAGTTTCTGGGTAATAAAGGGAGGAGAGATGGATCAGTCGTACCTGTGCATTTAAGGTAACACAGACCAGTCAATAGGCAGCCAGCTTTCACTTTGAAAGCCATTTGTCTGAAATGACAACTTTCATTATAATATATGTCATCACCTGCCTTTCTGCTGACAATGTAAGATGAATAGGCCAGTCTCTACACGAGAGAATAAATGTACACAAATAGCAGCTTTCAGAACAGAAAGTAGGGGAATCGTTGACAGCTTTCTGACCTGAAAGCCACTCTTCTTCACATCCACACCTACAAAGATTCCATCAAGTGGCTTCAGCATGAAATTGCTAAACCAGAATGTCTTAGCACATCTGATTATATTCAAATTGGATGGATTGGAGCTTTGCTTCTTCCCCTGTATCTCATAGGCAGAGAGATGTAAGAATGGCTGTCTGTGTGAATGACTCTATATTTATTTGGGATTTTGTGTAAGAAATGTCACAATTAGATCTGCTGCTATGCTTTTCAAAGCTGACTTATTGGCACCACTGTTTCACATTTTTATCTGTACGCATCTGTTTCTCTCTGCATGTTACACACACAGAGCTTTTTCACACAGCCTAAGTATTCCGGTATGGCAGCTGGCCAGTTACTGAACAGTAACGGGCTTCTGCTGGCATTTCAGACAGACCCGATTCAGTAACTGGCTGCTACCGGAACACTCTCACCTTTTCACACACTCCCGCGGCTGTCCCGGTAGTGAGGCATGCCTGAGTCGTCACAAACAAAGAGCAGCTTCTTCCACTTTTCAACCCCTCCTTCCGGGTTGAATTCGCTATGGGGTGCTGTGTGAAATGTCCAGTATCTAACTCGGGAGCAGTTTTCGCGCCGTTTTTCGCCCGCCGGCGCGCGCGGTCTCTGGCTTTTCTTTTTTTTTTTTGGAACGTCAGTTTAGATCGATATAGCGATATATCGCTATATCGACCTGTCAAAACAGCACCACCATAGGGATGGCTAGGCTCCGTTGAGATGCATGTTGAGATGCATAGCCATCCCTATGGTGGTGCTGTTTTGACAGGTCGATATAGCGATATATCGCTATATCGATCTAAACTGACGTTCCCAAAAAAAAAAAAAGCCGGAGATCGCGCGCGCCGGCGGGCAAAAAACGGCGCGAAACCGGCTGGCGCTGGTGGAAGTGAGATAAGAGCGGAACAGTGTGAAATGGCTCGCTTCAATCACGCTTCAATCACGGAACCCTACCAGGGGAAAAAACATGTGTCTGAAAACTCTCATCGCTGTCTCGGATTACTGCAAGCGGCACAATACCGACTCCCTTCCGGTTTCCAGTGGTAAGTGTGAAAAGGGCCATACATATACACTGACAGAAGTTTACCACTTCTGTTGAAATGAACTCAAGTCCATGCAGAATGTTTTGACATAATGCTACAAGTAGGGTTTCTAACTGCCTGTCCCCTTAATAGAGGCTTAATGGCAAGGATCCCCAACATGACCCCATGGCACCCGCTGACACCTTTTTTGGCAACCTACCAAGTGTTTTTTTTAAGTAGGTGGGGCTTTTGTCCAGCAAGATTTCTGATTGGCCATTGGAGGCTTGATTGGCTGTTCAGTTTTTTATATACTTTGTGTTGGCAGCAGATGCCACCATATTGAAAGGATCTTCATGGTGTGACTGAAGATTAGCTGCTGCAGCCATTTTGTGGCTGGCTCTGCCTGCTGCTGAGGCCATTTGGGGGATGGCCATTTTATGGCTGTGCCCACCAAGCTCTGGCAGAATTTCAAAGGTGCCCACAGGCTCAAGAAGGTTGGGGACACCTGCTTAATGGGATCTTATTCATCGGGTGATATCACTTCCCTCCATGTCCTGAAAAGCTTCAACTGCCCATTTCCACACACTTAAGCTTCTATTAAAGAGACAGGACATTTTCCTTTAGCCCTTTTGGCAGCCCTACAGTGATGTGCATTCCAGAGCAAAGTCTTTTGATGAAAAAGGATGCAAGTGGGAGGTGGGAAGAAAAGAAAGAGAAGCAACAAATCTTTATTGTTTTTGTAGTCACAGTAAAGACTCCTCTCTCCTTTCTGTTTTTCAGCTAGGCCAAAGGAAGCATTCAAGTATAAAAAGCACAGATGACCTCAATTTAAACAGCTTAAGTAATCCTCAAAGGAAGTATCAGGTAGGATCTAGATTTTAACAGAGACTAACAGTAATAAAACTAACCGTTAAATGAAAACAACAGATTATCTGTGATCCAGGAAATTCAGTAGGCAATAAATTGCCTGCACGTGGCCAGAGACTTCTATAACACATATTGCATGATTCAAACAGTATACATTGTAACAAGGGTGCATTTGTTGTGAATCCTTATTAGAGCAAAAGTCCCATTGCTGTTTATTGTACCCTGTGCTTATGCTTTCACATTTTAGGTTGTGATCCCGCAGTCACTTACTTGAGAGTTAGGACCTGTTGAACAGCTGAGTAAGCCTGCATGACCCAGTGCTAGAAAACATTTTGGTGTAGTGGTTAAGTGTGCGGACTCTTATCTGGGAGAACCAGGTTTGATTCCCCACTCCTCCACTTGCACCCGCTAGCATGGCCTTGGGTCAGCCATAGCTCTGGCAGAGGTTGTCCTTGAAAGGGCAGCTGCTGTGAGAGTCCTCTCCAGCCCCACCCACCTCACAGGGTGTCTGTTGTGGGGGAGGAAGGTAAAGGAGATTGTGAGCCGCTCTGAGACTCTTCGGAGTGAAGGGCGGGATATAAATCCAATATCTTCATCTACCTCACAGGGTGTCTGTTGTGGGGGGGGGGAAGGTAAAGGAGATTGTGAGCCGCTCTGAGACTCTTCGGAGTGGAGGGCGGGCTATAAATCCAATATCTTCATCTACCTCACAGGGTGTCTGTTGTGGGGGGGGGGGAGGTAAAGGAGATTGTGAGCCGCTCTGAGATTCTTCGGAGTGGAGGGCAGGATATAAATCCAATATCTTCATCTACCTCACAGGGTGTCTGTTGTGGGGGAGGAAGGTAAAGGAGATTGTGAGCCGCTCTGAGACTCTTCGGAGTGGAGGGCGGGATATAAATCCAATATCTGCATCTTCATCTTCTTTAATTTGCTTCTCTTTCCTAGAAAATTATGAAACGTCTTATTAAAAGATACGTACTGAAAGCTCAAGTGGACAAGGAGAGTGACGAAGTCAATGAAGGTGGGTTTCTACTAAAGCAAACTAGGGCAAGAAAATAGCTCACCGAAGATTATGTTTCTACAAAGACTTTGTTATGATAAAAAGGCAAACGTAGTCCCCTGTGCAAGCGCTGAGTCGTTACCAACCCACGGGATGATGTAGCATCACAACGTTTTCTTGGCATACCTTTTTATGGGGTGGTTTGCCATTGCCTTCCCCATTCATCTACACTTTACCCCCAGCAAGCTGGGTACTCATTTTGAACATATGAACATATGAAGCTGCCTTATACTGAATCAGACCCTGGGTCCATCAAAGTCAGTCTTGTCTTCTCAGACTGGCAGCGGCTCTCCAGGGTCTCAAGCTGAGGTTTTTCACACCTATTTGCCTGGACCCTTTTAGTTGGAGATGCCGGGGATTGAACCTGGGACCTTCTGCTTCCCAAGCAGATGCTCTACCACTGAGCCACCGTCCCTCCCACCCTCCCGTTACTCATTTTAACAACCTTGGAAGGATGGGAGGCTGAGTCAACCTTGAGCCAGCTATCGGAACCCAGTTTCCACCAGGATTGAACTCAGATGGTGAGCAGAGCTTGGACTGCAGTACTGCAGCTTACCACTCTGCACCACAGGGCTTTTTTTGTTACGATAGATTCACTTAAATTTCAAGCCTGTCCTACCCAAACAGCTTGTGGGTGGTAGGTTAGAACAGTTTTAGGAACAATAAAGTGATGTGTGGTGTGACAAAATTGCTCAACTTCCTATCAGCAGGCAAGACTGATTATCTGTCTTTAAATACATAAGTGCCATCATATTGCTCAGCTAACTTATGGCGGCCCCAACAAGAGATTTTCAAGGCAAGTATGAAGCAGAGGTGGTTTATCATTGCCTTCCTCAGCAGAGTCTGCCTTGGTGGTCTCCTATCCAAGCACCAACCCTCCTTAGCTTCTGAGAATTAAAAACAGCATGCTGTCTTCTCTCCCTATCCCATTTTGCACTCATGCACCTTGTGGCGCAGAGTGGTAAAGCTGCAGTACTGCAGTCAGAGCCCTCTGCTCACGACCTGAGTTCGATCCAAGCGGAAGCTAGTTCAGGTAGCTGGCTCCAGGTTGACTCAGCCTTCCATCCTTCCGAGGTCGGTAAAATGAGTACCCAGCTTGCTGGGGGGGAGTGTAGATGACTGGGGAAGGCAATGGCAAACCACCCTGTAAAAAGTCTGCCGTGAAAATGTTGTGAAAGCAGCGTCACCCCAGAGTCGGAAACGACTGGTGCTTGCACAGGGGACTGCCTTTACCTTTTTAAAAATGCAATCCAAACAAGTGTGAACCCAAACCTAACCAATACTGTACAGCCCTATAGTTAAACCATGCATACACCCGAGTAAGAGGAACCTCAAGCTTCATATATGCAACATATGCATACAGAATAGAAGAAGACGACATTGGATTTATATCCCACCCTCCACTCCAAAGAGTCTCAGAGCGGCTCACAATCTCCTTTATCTCCCTCCCCCACAACAGACACCCTGTGAGGTGGGTGGGGCTGAGAGGGCTCTCACAGCAGTTGCCCTTTCAGGGACAAGCTCTGTGATAACTATGGCTGACCCAAGGCCATCTCAGCAGGTGCAAGTGGAGGAGTGGGGAATCAAACCCGGTTCTCCCAGATAAGAATCCGCACACTTAGCCACTACACCAAACTGGCTCTCCAGAATACTTCCTGGCAGGATCGGCCCTAGACTGTCTGACATCCTAGGCAAGGCTAATTTCTGCCACGCACGCGCACACACCCTACACTGATAATGCCATGGAGTCACATGGGGGTGCCCAACTCTGTGCCCCCAGAAGGCTGGCACCCTTGGCAATTGCCTAGTTTGCCTATTGGTAGGGCCAGCCCTGCTTTCTGGCACACCCTACTGACCATTCCCCCAGCCCTCAGTCTGTCCCCATGCAGCACCTTGTGAGCACTCCCCATGTCAAGACATACTTCAGATGACAGATATTTTTCACTGGGGGATGTTACAAAGACAGTGCATGATATATCTGGTGTTTGAGGGTAGATTGTCTACGTCTCTCAATCAGTGAGTGTATCCTTATCTTTCCTAATCTAAGAAGTGTTTTCTTCAGCTGGCAATAACTCTACAAGCTGGATTTTTTTAAAAAAATCCAAGATACTTTTTTTTAAAAATCACCTTCAGCACTGAGGGTTACGATCTGGTCTCACCTTTTCATAAGTCTGTTATGTTCTCCCTTACAGGTGAGTTGAAAGAAATTAAACAGGATATCTCAAGCCTGCGTTATGAACTCCTTGAAGAAAAATCACAGAACACAGAAGACCTGGCAGAACTCATCAGGAAACTTGGGGAGAAACTGTGTATTGAGCCAAAACAGGAACAAATTAACAGATAACAGAAACTTCTTTCTGACAAGAAACTACAACTTGGCAGTCCACTGAAAGCCATATCAATTGTATCTTATTTTTTCCCCCTAAATGTAGTTCATATTTTTTACAGCAGAATACAAAAGCAGATACATCCTGGAGGGACCCCTCCTTAGGTGTAACTGAAGGAAGCCAGCATTTGAGTAGAGGTCCCATTCACAGAGGAAAAATCAGTCTTTTTTTGTGTTGATAATAGTTTGGACAAAATACGGCTTGAGAAGCATCACAGATAAAGATGAAGCTGGTTGTTTTGAAACCAAGATGCTACCCTGCCTGAAACAGCCACACAGCAATCAAATCCGGATTCACTTGGAAGTAATTCCCATTGA
Organism: Heteronotia binoei; assembly: GCF_032191835.1. Classification (NCBI taxonomy): domain Eukaryota; kingdom Metazoa; phylum Chordata; class Lepidosauria; order Squamata; family Gekkonidae; genus Heteronotia; species Heteronotia binoei. The sequence goes on from NC_083225.1 coordinate 171,813,895, forward strand.
AATCAGTGTGATTTCCAAGTAACATCATTGAAGAGTGGACTTCTGCTCACTTAAAAAAACAACAACGCTGAATTGAGAAAGGATTTAAGAACACAAGAGGAGTCCAGTTGGATCTGACCAGTGGTTCATCTAGTCTAATATCCTGCCTCACATGGGGGCCAGCCAGTTTCTGTGGAGGGCCGCTAACAGGACATGGAGACTGATCCATATGTTGCCAAATAAATTCTTGTGATGGGTGAAAGGGAAAGCTCATCAGCAGAACGACTATGATGTTACTATAGCTTTACAGGACTTTCATGCCACAGCATTGTAAGCACACACCCAGGTACAGATCTCTAGGGGTGTATCTGTGTTACAAACCCGTATCAGTTTAATGGTTGTGGTTTTTCTTGAGTAGGTACTGAGGTCCTTTGTTCTCTTCATAAAACTACAGGGGAATAGTTGCTAAGTTAGTGTTATGGCTACACTCTGGTGTTGAGATTCCAGAGGTTATTCAATAAAACTTCAGGCATTCCGCTTCCCAAGCAGACCAATAGGACATTCTCCACCTGTAGCAATGTTTAGAATTTTTGTTTTGGAGTTATCTTTCTGTATATGATTTTTTTCCCCACGTAAAAAGTCCCATGTGTTGCTTTAGAGAGAGAACCCTGTGTATCACGTCCGTATTCACTCTACCCTGCCACTTCTAGCTCCCATCAGTTGTGTGTTGGAAAGTGTCATCAAATCACAATTGACTTATGGCAACCCCGTAGGGTTTTCAAGGTGAAAGATGAGTAGAGGTGAATGGCTGTTGCCTGCCTCTGTGTAGCAACCCTGGACTTCTTGTGTTCTCTCTCATCCAAGTACTAACCAGGCCTGACCCTGCTTAGCATCCCAAGATCTAATGAGACTGGGCTAGCCCTGAGCCAGTTGTGAAGCCTAGTAATAAGTCACTGGTAACCCAAGGGCATCTTTGAAGCCTATCGTACTTGTAAATACACATAATGTTCATGCAGCTTTTGTCCCACAGTACGATCTAACAACAGTCATAGCTTCCAGACTCCACTGATCATTGATAGTTGCTAAGTTGGGATCTTAGAAGACCTTAAAAAAAGGTAAAGGTAGCCCCCTGTGCAAGCACCAATAGTTTCTGACTCTGGGGTGATGTTGCATCACGACGTTTTCACTGCAGACTTTTTACGAGGTGGTTTGCCATTGCCTTCCCCACACATCTACACTTCGCCCCCAGCAAGCTGGGTACTCATTTGACCCACCTCGGAAGGATGGAAGGCTGAGTCAACCTGGAGCGGGCTACCTGAACACAGCTTTCGCTGGCATTGAACTCAGGTCATGAGCAGTAAGCTTGGACTGCAGTACTGCAGCTTTACCACTCTGCCACGGGGCTGTTCTTAGAGGACCTAGCTGCCACCTAACTTGAGCTTACAGTGGTTGGATGCAGATGACCATTTAACATATGTTACTGCTAAGTGCTTAAATTTTCCTTGTTCCTTGATAAGATGATGCAGACCACTAAGATACCCTGGGTTGAGGGACTCACCCTGCAATGGTTGGGTCATCTGCATAGGCTCAGAGGCAACAGGCACTCAAGCCTAATAGCACTGACAGGTACTTTTAGATGCACTCCTGTAGGAATTTGGTTGCCCAGGTCAAGCAGGTGCCCTTCCCTTTAATATCACATTCCATTAATCAGAAAGCCTTGGTCAGCAACCAAATTGGTAGGTGACTAAACTGGGACCAGTGAGCATATTCTTTGGAAGTCCCCTTCCCCATGGTATCCAGTACTCCTTCATAGAATCATAGAGTTGGAAGCAACCTCCAGGGTCATCTAGTCCAACCTCCTGCACAGTGCAGGAAACCCACAAATACCTACCCCAAATTCACAAGGATCTTCATTGCTGTCAGATGGCCATCTAGTCTCTGTTTAAAAACCTCCAAGGAAGGAGAGCCTTCACATGAGCCCTGTGTCCTAATTCTTTCTGCTGAATACGAGAAGCCCCCTCTTCTGTTCCCAATGGACATCCAGCGTTACTCACTGAGGCTGTTCTACAGGACATCACACACTTGTCCTGTAGAACAAATGCCACCAAGCCGGAATGAAGCTCATAGAATTTCAGGACGCTGGGAGGTATCATGAAGGGTGATTTTCTTGGGTTGGCTTTCCATATCTCTGCTTGGGGACATGTTCTCTAAAAATTATTGCCCTTGTCTCTGATTTATACCAAGAGTTTTAACAACTGTTGTCCATGAAATGCAACCTTTTTTATATTCACGTTCATGACTTAGTGCAATCTGGGGATTTTTTAAATATGAAGATGGTTACTTTTAATGGCCATAGCTGGCTCAGGACAGTTGTCGTTCAGCTGGAAGACAATATAGCTGGATCAAATAGCCTTTGATGGTTTCAGAAGAGACAATGGAATTATGTTCTTGGAGGTTTTGCCGTGTATAAACTGTTGTGAAACAGACTCTAAACCCCTCTTCAAGGTTCAGATACCTTTCAGCTACAAGCCAAACGACCTAAAAGACTGTTTCCTCGATGAAATATTGGGTTCAGAAAGCAAAAATTATTTGTGCTTTGTATGAAAGTGTGATAAGATACACTAATATATTTTGTTTTGTTAATTTTGCTTTTGCATGAAACCGTCATGTCGGGGAAGATAACTGTATCAGGAATCTTCAGTCAGGAAGGGTTAACCTTAACTGCTTGGTCAAGTACAAGAGCATATGGATAGATCTCTATTTAATATAATGTGAGCCATAGGCTCTGTGAACTCAGGGTGCAGAAGCTTTAAGGACCTCTCTCAGGGAGGGCAAACAAAATGAGATTTATTTGTGTGGGTTTTTTTAAAAAAATAAACCCCAAATCAGAGCTATTTTTAAAAAATATAAGAAAGCACAAGGGTAGGATTTGTAAACACTACGCGATGTGGCTGTCCTCAACAAATTGCCTTAGACCACTAGTCCCTGTGCTGGAGGGATATTTTGAGCAGACACCAGCAAGTGAAAGGGCTATGCAATCCCTTTCTTCCACAGTTCTCTTAATTGGAGCCTCTGAGACTGATTTTAATTTAACACACACCCCAAAAAACCCATTTGTTAATTAATCATTAATCAGCATTCTGTATTATTTGGCTCTCACTTGGGGAGGGGAAAGAGAGGCTCAAGAGGCCTAGCCAGTAATAACTGAGAACTTACTGTTAGGTTATACCCATAGTTCAATTACATTTGAGAGGATTTCATGGCAGATGTTCAGCAGTTTGTAAAGTGTTTCTAAAGGCAGAAAGCCACTAGGACAAGTAGATGAAAAGGTGGGAGATCCGTGATCAGATTTCCTGAGCATTTTTCCAGATTGGAGCTTTGTTGTATTGGAAGGAGATTTTTTTTCCCAATCTAATTTTTACCTCAGAGACCCACTCCAAGAGCTGTTCCTTACTCAACTGAGGTAGAGTTGCCAGGTCTGTGTTGGAAAATACCTGGAGACTTTGGGGGTGGAGCCAAGAGAGGGCAGGGTTTGGGGACGGGAGGGGCCTCAACATGATACAATGCCATAGAGCCCGCCCTTCAGAGTAGCCATTTTCTCCAGGGGACCTGACCTCTGTCAGCTGGAAATCAGTTGTCAAAGTGGGAGACCTGGAGCTTGGTAACCCTGGCTGTAAGTCGCTTGTAGCTCCAGTTCAGAGGTGCACACTTCACTCTCACAAATCAGGCGAAAGGCTCTTTATTAATACAGAGAAGGCAAGAACAGCTCTAATGCTCATGCAAGCCAGGCAAAGAAGACTAGAGTGCCTTTGGAGGTTTACAAACAATAACAAATCAGTTAAAAACCAAATAAATCCAGACTCCAAGGACAGCCCCCAAAAGATGAACCCGATAAAAAAAGGCTTTTCTCTCCTGTTTGGCTTTATCTTGGAAGCAGAGGAAAAAAGTCGACCCACTGGCTCCCTTTCCCTCCTCCAGCCCAGCTGTTAATTAGGATGACTCAGCAGCTCTAGCAAACTAAAAATTGGACAGTTCCTGGCAAAACTTGGGTAACTTGCTTTAACGTACCAGCTGGCTCTAAACTGATCTCTTCCTTATACTGAGGGGCTGGATTTCCTCTCTGCAGAGCACAAAGTAACTTTGGGTGGGGCTTTTGAGGCTGAGGAAATGGTGTGGAAGCTCTGAACTCACCACTGCTGTAGCCTTGATTTAATTTGGGCCCTTCACAGCTTCCAGTTTTGGATAAAATGCTCATTCAAACCATTCACAGATCTTCCAGCATCTTGTCTAGCTTGTCCCTTAGATCCTTTTGGCTTGCCAAGCCCTAGATTTGGAGAAGAAGAAAAAACTTTTTCAATTGTTCCAAGAAACACTTCCACAAAAGGTACTGGTACCAACACTGTCCTTTGTGCATTTTGTTATCACCCATGCAATTCCAGCAGTGGTTTAGTAATAACGGGTTAGATCATGATTGTGGACAGCAACTTTTGCAGACCTTTGTTTCTGTCCCACTCACCTTTCATAATCTGTAAACCTGTGGTTTCCCTCAGGCTTGTAGAAAAAATACCCCGTCTCTGCTTTTGGCCCTATTGTGGAAATTTTATGATCCACACTTGGTTTAGAATTAGATATGATGATAAGCCAGCATGGAAATCCCAGCCTCACATTTGAGAACCCTTTTTCCAATGAAGAAGAGACTGGGTTTATACAGTCTCAGAACAGTTTAAAATCTCCATCCCTTCCTCCCCCTACAACAGACACCCTGTGAGGCAGGAGGGGCTGAGAGAGCTCTGAGAGAACTGCTCTTGGGAGAACAGCTCTAAGAGAATGTGTGACTGACCCAAAGTCACCCAGCAGCTATATGTGGAGGAGTGGGGAATCAAACGCGGTTCTCTCAGAGTAGAGTCCGTGCACTTATTAACCATCTCACCAAACTGGCTTTATGGAAAGGCACTATGTATATTCTCACAGCCTACAGCTATTTATATTTTTTCAGAAGAAATTCCAGGCCTGAAAAATACTTCATATATGTGTCCTTGGAAGCTCTTGGCACAAATTAAGTTTTGTTTCTTGGTGATTATTTGATAAAAGGGTGTATCAAAAGCAGGGGTGAAAAGGATAAAAATGAGATTGGGGGGGAGAAGGACAGAGGTGGAAATACTGAGTGGAAAACAGAAGGAGAAGGGACATTTTGGATTTGAGAAGATGTATTTTTAAAAGGGAAAAAAATGTGGATAAAACTTTTTAAAATTAAAGTGTCTGTGTGTGCATCTGGGAAAGGGAGGCTTTTCCCTCAAGTTTTTACACAGGCTGTGGCCTATGGCACATGTATTTATAAGCCATGCCACACACATGGTCCCCTGCATGGTTGTGGATACATTCCAAAATTAAGAGAGTAATTTAAAAATGGAGAATCTAATTGGGAACAATTTGAAGACTGTTTGCCAACAGGCTTGTCATTTGCATGGTAGTCTAGAAGTCAAAACATTTTCCCAGGAAAAGCTCTAGGTGAATCTTGTCCCATCCACACAACCCCACAGATGGCATGAGGGAAGAAATTTAGCTGTGTGAATGAAACACAAGACAGTCTCATCTGATCAAGTATCAGTATGAAATGGTTGCAGTGGGGTCTTTCACACCTTTCGTAGAGTTCCTGCAGAACTCTGCCTTTACTTGCACAGAATCTTGACTTTAGAACCATGGGAAGATCCTGAATACACATTCTGCCAAAGCAATCAGGCGCTACTTTAGCTCAGAGGTCAACTTCAAAAGGCCACACTGAAGCAAACACCATCCCATTTTACCATTCCCACTGAAATGTCACAAATGAGATCAAGATGGGTAGCTGTGTCAAGTCTGTCTGTAGCAGTAGAAAAGAGTAAGAGTCCAGTAGCACTTTAAAGACTTAACAAAATTTGTGGTATGAGCTTTTGTGAGTCACTGCTCACTTCTTCAGATATACCGTAGGTTTAAGGTGCTACAGGACTCCCTTTTTTCTACTGTCATGAGAGAGACTGAGTGAAATTTCTTGTGTTTCAGGTCTTTGGTGTCCTGTTGCGTGTGCGTAAAATTCTGTCAAGTCACAGCTGACTCATGGTACATAAGAGAAGCTGTGTTGGATCAGGCCAATGGCCCATCCAGCCCAACATTCTGTCACACAGTGGCCAAAAAGCTCAGGTGCCATCAGGAGGTCCATCAGTGGGGCCAGGACACTAGAAGCCCTCCCACTGTGCCCCCCCCCCCAAAAAAGCTTCAAGAATACAGAGCATCACTTATCCCAGACAGAGTTTCCAACAATACTCTGTGGCTAATAGCCACTGATGGACCTCTGCTCCATATGCTTATTGAATCCCCTCTTGAAGCTGTCTATGCTTGTAGCTGCCACCACCTCCTGTGGCAGTGAATTCCATGTGTTAATCGCCCTTTGGGTGAAGAAGTACTTTCTTATATCAGTTCTAACCCGACTGCTCAGCAAGAGGCTTTCAAGGCAAGTGAAAAGCAGAGTTGGTTTCGCCATTGCCTTCCTCTGCAGAGTCTTCCTTGGTGGTCTTCCTTAAAAAGTACCAACCCTGCTTAGCTTCAGAGATCTGGTGAGATTGGGCTATGCCATTGTGGCCTTCCCTCGGTGTCCTATGGAGCTCCATTGAAAATCATAGGTATAGTTGAATAAACAAGAATGAAAAACACAGAATAAAGTATGCAGGATAAGCAAAATGATGCAGATTTGTATACTGCATACAGACTCTTGAATCCAGCTTTGCTCAGTGCAGAATTTGGATTGCCTAGTCCAGATATTTGGATTTTGTTTTTTTTTAAACTATGGAGAACATTCAGTCCTGGCCTCAAGCAAACATTAAGTGTCAAAGGTCTTGGAAACAAGAGAACTTTCTGATCATCATCTGCCCCTTCAGGAATTTCCCAGGGCCTGGTTTGCTCCCAAACTAGATTCCTGATTGGTTGGGAACTCTATAGATAGTTCTCAGGAGCCTTTGCTCTAAATGCTCTGTCACAATAGCCCAGTTCAGGGCCTGCCAGTAAATGTATTTGTATCAGTGAAGTATAAGGACCAATTTAGACTATGTTGTCTGGAGATCTGTGACTGTAGTTGCCATGCTAAGAACACTTTTCTGGGAGTAATCCTGGTTGAATAAAATTTGACTCACCTGGTTAGAATCACTCCCTGGTTTTCCCATTAAAAACAGCAACTGGGAAGCAGGGGGAAGACTTAATGTGGACTGGAACTATGCCATACAGGGAAGAGCAGCTTAATCTTTTCCAACTCCATCTCTGTCCCTGAGCTGGTGTTGCCATAAGGAGCAATGGAGGCCAGAACAATGTCATTCCCAGTTGAACCCAGAATAGATGCCATGGTTCTCTAGGAATTCCCCAAGCAAACAGTGAAAATGGGCTGGGGACCCAGAGCCAGAAGACTGATTGCCATGGTGGCAATCTGGTAAGCCAATCCTGAACCTGATTGGGTACTAACTAGTTAGCTCAGAATCAGACAACAATTTCTATGGCAGGGATGGGGATTGGGGGACCCTTTTTCTGCCAAGGGCCAGTTGGATATTTATAACACCATTCACGGGCCATACAAAATTATCAGCTTAAAAAACAATGCCCACCACTCAGGCTTCACAGAGAGAGAGAGGGAGAAAGGGGGGAGAAGGAAAGAAAGGGAAATAAAGAAATGAGGGGAAGAAAGGAAAATAAAGAAATGAGACGGAAACACCTGAACTGTGACAGTGACTTTTCCAGGCCTTGCAGCAATCCTGGTCATCCAGCCAGACCCCATGGAGGCTGCCCTATGGCTTGGCTCAGCCTAACAATCCCTGAAGGCCAGACCAAGTGATCTTGAGGGCCATAAATGTCCCTTGGGCTGGAAGTTCCCTACCCCTGCTCTATGGTTTTTACCAGAGACTTTTTGGTAACTTTTTGGAGCTTTGGCAAATTCCTAGAGTGTTGCAATGTCACTTCTGGGTACAGTTACATGTGACATCTTGACATTGCTTCCTGTCCCCCATTTTGGCTCCCACTGGAGCAAACAGTGAAAATGGACTGGGAACCCAGAGCTGGAACTGATTGCCATGGTGGCAATCTGGTAAGCCAATCCTGAACCCGATTGGGTACTAACTAGTTAGCTCAGAATCAGACAACAATTAAATTAACTATGATGGGAAAAAATGAAGTGGTTTTGTTTGCCTTTCCCCACACCCCCTGGAATGGCCTCAAAGAATATTATTTGCATCACTGTGGAAATTTACACATACCAATTATCCTCAATGCTGTCAGTCTGTGCAGCCGGTTGTGCCTCTGTTAACGGTTACCAAAAAGTGGAACCAGATATTTGGACCTCACTTTTCTCCCCAAAGGGGACCCAAAGTGGCTTATACCATTCTGCCCTCATAGGGTTACCATAAGAGCATAAGAAGAGCCCTGCTGGATCTGACCAGTGGTCCATCTAGTCCAGAATCTTGTCTCACACAATGGCCAACCATTGGAGGGTCAACAACAGGGCAAAGAAGCTGAGGCCTTTCTCTTATATTGCCTCCTGTCTCTAGGATTCAGAAGATTAGTGCTCAGTCACCATGGCTAGTAGCCACTAACAGACTTACCTTCCATGGATCTATCTAACCCCCCCTTTTAAAGCTGTTTATTCCTTGGCCGTCACTAGATCCTCTGGCAGTGAATTCCACATTAAAGTAGAATTTCCTTTTGCCCATCCTGAACCTTCTGTCTATACCAACCTCAAAGTGGGGCCTGGAGTTTTCCCAGAATTTCAATTGCTGACCAGACTACAGATGTAGGTAGGAAATGATAGGTTTGGAGGGTGGAGTCTATTGCATCATATCCTCACTGAGCATCCTACCCAGGCAGTGCCCTATTTTATCCTCACAGAAACAACTATGTTTGATAGAGGGAGAGTGACTGGCCCAAGGTCAACCAATGAGCTTCCACCCCTTGGTGAGGGCTGTGGATTCCCTTGCCCTCAGCTCTTGCTTCCAGCCGCTGTTCAGAGCAGCAGTGGGAGATAAAAAGTGGCCATCAATTGATGTGTGACATCACTTCCAGGAATGTTTGGAAGTGATGTCACACCAACAACTTCCCACTGATGTCCCTCCCAGTCTCCTATTGGTTGCCACACCAGGCAACCCTAAAATGAGGTTTAAGTCTCTCAGATCCAGCACTTTAACTACACCATGCTGGCTTCTAACTACTTTTGGTCGCTTCTGACTGCAGTCTCTACATTAATTGCTGTGAAAACGTGTCAGATTTTCCCCCTCTTTATTTTCATGTTTCATCCTTTCCCTCATAATTTATACAATAATAATCTTTAATTTTGGGAAATGATTTCTTCTGTTTTGGACTTGAAGAACAAACCCACAAAGGGCTACATCTTTACCTAAGAACTCCATCGTCTCCACAGGGCAAGGGATAATGGAGAGAAGTCGCAGTTCTGAGAATTAAGGTAATTCTGAACTTTAAACTACTGTATCTTCAAGTAATACTGACCTTTCCTGATCATGGTGTCTCCCCTGCCAGGTGAGTAATGAAATGATTTGCCTCCCTGACATTCATTCCTCACTGACTCCTATTAAAGTAATGATTGGCCTATCCAAATGATCTGAGATCTGTATCAAATGAAACTACTCATTACCTAGCACACCAGACCTCCCTGTGTGTGTCTAAAGTGTAATCAAGTTGCAGCTAATTTATGTCAACCTCAGCAAAGCACTTTCAAAGTGTGTGAGAAGCAGAGGAAGTTTGCCATTACCTTCCCATGTAGAGTTTTCCCTGATGGCCTCACTTCCCAGTACAGACCCAGCTTCGATTCCAAGATCTGACAAGGTTGGGCTATACCAGGGGTGGCCAAACTGTGGCTTGGGAGCCACATGCGGCTCTTTCACACATATTGTGTGGCTCTTGAAGCCCCCACTGCCGTGTCAGCTGGCTTGCAGAAGGCCTTTCTCTCTTTAAATAACTTCTCCAAGTCAAGCCAGCCAGCAGCTTGGAGAATGTATTTAAAGATGCTTTCTTTTCACCCCTCTCCCTCCCTCCCTCCCTCCCTCCAGCTCTCAAACATCTGATGTCAATGTCTTGTGACTCTCAAACATCTGATGTTTATTCTATGTGGATCTTATGTTAAGCAAGTTTAGCCATCCCTGGGCTATACTATTTTGCTTTCCCTCCCCAGACCTCCCTACCATTAGCATTTCAATATACTTGAGCTGATCTCTGGTATACCATTATTGGGTAGTCATTGATTCTTCCATCCACCCTTTGGAGAAGAAGGTGATAGTGATAATAACTATGCCTTGCTAGGCCAGAGCTGAGGCCTAGTACAGGTAAGTCAGCATGGCACAGGGTTTCCAGATCCCCCTTGGTCACCAGCAGGGGAAGGCGGGTAGTGGATGGATCCTGATGAGGATGGGGATGTCCTCGCCAGTCTGGGGGGATTTGGGAGGGCATTCTGGGGTGGGTGGGGATATCATGCAACATCCCTAATGTGATGACATCACTCAGAAGTGCCATCATCATGAAAGTCTGTGGGGTTTTGGGGATCAAAGCCCTCAAAAGTGGGGGAAACCCCGCTGGGGACCTGAGGGCTGGCAACCCTACATAGGGTCCACCCTTCAAAGAATCCATTTTTTTCTAGGGAGGATCTGATCTATGTAGTCTGGAGATTAGCTGTAATTCTGGGGGATGCCAGCCCCTTACATGGCATGTCATGGAGTCATGCCCATAGTTAGTGGACTGGCCCTTATTCAAACAATCACACTACTAACAATAGTTGAATTAACTGAGCTACTCTCCCTTGGCCTAGCCGGCCGTACAGGCTTGCTGTGGGACAAAAATTAGGGGTCAGAAGAGAACCTCCTGTGTTGCTCTGAGATCCTTGGAGAAAGAATAGGACAACAATAGCAGTTCCCAGGGTTGGAATTCTAGCAGGAGCTCCTTTGCATATTAGGCCACATCCCCCTGATGCAGCCAATCCTCCAAGAGCTTACAAAAAAAGAGCCTTGTAAGCTCTTGGAGGATTGGCTACATCAGGGGGTGTGTCCTAATATGCAAAGAAGCTTCTACTAGAATTCTACCCCTGGAAGTGTCAAACTTCCTGTGCTTTCCAATGCCCATGTATTGTAATTGTGGTCTAAAAACATAACAGCTAGGGTTTCCATCTCCCAGAATTATAATTGATCTCCAAACTGCTGAGGTCCATTCCTCTAGAGAATATGGCAGCTTTGTAGGGGAGACAATATGGAGGTCCCTCCCCAGACTCCATCCCCAAATCTCCAGGAATTTGCCGAATCAGAGTTGCCAACCTTAGCAAAGACTGCCAATTTCCAGTTGGGAAATCCCTAAAGATTTGGGAAGATGGGGAAGGGAGGGGAGCTCAACAGAAGTGTAATGTCATAGACTCCACCCTCTGAAGGGGCTATTTCCACCAGGGAAGTTGATTTCAGTGTTCGGGAGATCAACTGTAAGTCCAGTGGAACTCCACACCTCACCTGGTGGATGGCAACCCTAGTTTCTGTATTTCTGTTGCTGCTTTATTGAGAAGTATAAATCTGTTAGGTGTTTGGCTGGAATTTCCTTCCTCAGCAGCCTTTTCAACAGAGTTATTTCCAGGGCTTTTTTTCTTTTAAGAAAAAGCCCAGCAGGGACTCATTTGCATATTAGGCCACACCCTCTGACATCACCATTTGTTTCACACAGGGCTTTTTTTGGAGAAAAAGCCCAGCAGGAACTTGTTTCCTATTAGGCCACACACTCTGAGTACAAAAACCATTGTCTCACACAGGACTTTTTTGTAGGCAAAAAGCCCAGCAGGAACTCATTTGACTATTAGGACACACCCCCTAATGCCAAGCCAGCCATAACTACATTCCTGTGCATTCCTGCTCAAAAAAAGCCCTGGTTATTTCACTTCTAGAGTTTCAACAGATGGATGCAAGAACTGAATGCACCACACTGGGGCAGTGGTCTCTCACTCTTGTTTTCAAGAGTGGCATAATCAGTGTGTTCAGCTGTGCTTCCTTATGATTTGGACAGCAGGAGCTTTTTACATAATCACAGTGACATAAATCCTGCAGGGAGATTCTTGCCTGCTTGTAGCCTGGAAGATGTTGCATCATAGATCCCACGGCTAGTTCCAGGCGAAAAAGCTGTCTATGGCACTTGAGAGCCAACTGTGGTAGAGTGGTTCAGAGTGGCAGACTCTAATCTGTATAACTGGGTTTGATTCTCCACTCCTCCACATGCAGCCAGCCGGGTGATCTTGGGTCAGTCACAGTTTTCTCAGAACTCTCTCAGTCCCACCTACCCCACAGCGTTTCTGTTGTGGGGGGAGAGAGGAAAGGCAATTATATGCCACTTCAAGGCTCATTTTTGGGTAGTAAAACGCTGAGTACAAAAACCACTACTAGCGCTTCTTCTTCTTCTTCCTCCTCCTCCTCCTCCAATCCTAAATAGGACTAAGACTCCTACTCAGGAATATTTAGTGGGACTTACTCCCAGGGAAGTATTCTTAAGATTTCTTTGTCATTCATCCATGATCCTGTTTTTCACTGCTGGTATGATAGGGTTATCATCCTCCAGGTGAGGTCTAGAGTTCTCCTGATATTACCGCTGATCTCCAGACCACAGAGATCAGTTCCCCTGGAGAAAATGGGCCTGGACTTTATGGCATTATATCTTGTCGAGGTCCCTCCCATCTCAGGTGTCCAACTTCCAGATAGGGCCTGGAGAGCTTCTAGAATTACAACAGTTCTCCAGATTGCAAAAAATCAGTTCCCTAGAGAAACAAACAACTTCAGAGGGTAGAGAGTTATGGCATTATATTCTGCTGAGGTACCTCCCCTCCCCAAAGCCTCTCCTTCTCAAGCTGTACCTCCAAATCTCCAGGAATTTCCCAACTCCGTGCCAGCAGTGTGTGAAAAGAGCATTTTAAAAGCACATTTACTTGTGTGATGGACTGATCGCTAGGCTCTTAGGACTGTCTGTTGTGGTGGCTTCACAGTGCATATCAGCCCCACTGAGCAGGATTCTGAAGGAGGCCTGCTGAAGATTCCTTGCTGAATGTCAGACTAGAGCTGAGGAGAGGAGGCCTCGATTCAAGCATCCAGTAAGCCATTTATTCATACGGCTGCCAGCTCCAATTCAAGAGATATCTGGGGACTTTGGGGGTGGAGCCAAGAGACTTTGGGTATGGAGTCAGGAGACATCAGGGGTGGAGCCAGGAGCAAGGTTGTGACAAGCATCATTGAACTCCAAAGGGAGTTGTGGCCATCACATTTAAAGGGACCGCACATCTTTTAAATTCCTTCCCTCCATTGAAAATAATAAAGGATAGGGGCACCTTCTCTTGGGGGCTCATAGAATTGGACCCCATGGTCCAATCCTTTTGAAACTTGGAGGGTATTTTGAGGAGAGGCACTGGATGCTATGCTGCAAATTTAGTGCCTTTACCTAAAAAACAGCGCCCCAAAGTCCCAGATACCTTCAGATCAATTATCCATTACACCCTATGGGAATTAGTCTCCATAGGGAATAATGGAGTGCCCAGCAGACATCCCCCTCCACTTTCTAATGATCCTGAAGTGGGGGGAGGGCCTCCAAACTGGGAGATCCCCTGCCCCCACCTGGGGATTGGCAACCCTATTTATTCATTGTCTCTTTTTATGTTGCCCTTCCTCCATGAAGCTGAGGGTGGTGTACATTGTTCACTCTGTGACCATTTTTATCCTTTAAGCACACTGGTTGGCCTTGGGTTACTTGGTCTCTCACTGGGGTAGGGTTTCCAATCCCCAGTTGGGGGCAGGGGATCCCCTGGTTTGGAGGCCCTCCCCCTGCTTCAGGGCTATCAGAAAGCAGGGGGGTGGATTGAATGTCCACTGGGGACTCTATTATACCCTATGGAGACCAGTTCCCATAGGGTAAAATGATCTATTTATTTATTATTTATTACTTTAAATTTCTATCCCGCCCTCTCCGGGGCGGCTGACAACATTCAGTGGGTATCTGGGGCTGAGTAGGGCTGTTTTTTGAGGCAGAGGCACCAACGTTTCAGCATAGCATCTGGTGCCTCTCCTCAACCCTCCCAAGTTTCAAAAAGATTGCACCAGGGGCTCCAATTCTATGAGTCCCAAAAGAAGGTGCCCCCTTTCTACATTATTTCCAATAAAGGGAAGGTATTGCTGGAAGCAAGGGGTTTTGGTAGAAAAAGCCCAGCAGGAACTTATTTGCATATTAAGCCACACCCCTGACATCACCATTGTTTCACACAGGGCATTTTTGCAGAAGAAGCCCAGCAGGAACTCATTTGCATATTAGGCCACACCCCCTGATGCCAAGCCAGCCGGAACTGTGCATTCCTGCTCAGAAAACGCCCTGGTTGGAAGAACTCCATGGCTGTCAAAGAGGAAAAAAACTAACATCTGTATACAATTTCGACCTTTAATGCTGTAGTTCTATGCACTCTTTTGTAGGAATCGGTTCCCTTGGGTGGAGTAAATAGGCACAGAACTGGGTGTCAAAAAGGACTGCCTGCTCAGAACACTTATGACTTTTTCAGCATTATTGTCCCCATTATATACTTCTGATATGATTGTTTATTTTGCCATCAAATCTTGGCCCACTTGTAGTGACCCCGTAGGGTTTTCAAGGCAAGAGATATTCCGGTAGTTCTTTTATAGTCCTGTGAGATATTTGAATGGGAAGCACGTGCTTGGATTTCTCGGAGTGAAACCACAGATAATTGAAATCAGTGTGGTTGAAGGACTTGTAAACAAATAGGGTTGTGCTTCAAATACATGCAGGGCTTGAGAAAGAGCCAGGAGACAGATTTCCAAATGGGGGGTAACCTGATCTAACTGACCTAGCTCCACTCATGAAGCAGCTGACATTTAGATGTGGGTGTCTTGGTACAACACATATCTCAGAAGGGCTCTAAAATAATACCCCACGACATTTTCTTTAGAGTCTTACTCGGCTAATATCTGGAAGTGGCTGAGATAAACTGTTTATCTGCCTAGAATGGGATACATTCTAAAGCAATGTCAGAGCAAAACAGCTGGTTTTTTTAAAAAACAAAACAAAACACGTGTGTATCTTTGTCATTCTGTTACAAGTCCTTGGCTGGAAACCAGCATTGCTTATATTCTGCAGGCTGTATAAATAAAAGGCAATCCAAATGGTGGGCCAAAAAAAACTGGAATGAGGTTGTCTGTGTCAAGCTTTTAAAGTAAGCAGATCTGCATTTATTGGTTGACTTTGTATGATTCTTTCACTCCACTGGTCCAAAGAAAAGGCTTGTCTCTTCCTCTCACACACGCATACAAAGACACGCACTGAGGACTTTCATCTGCCCTTTCTTGACCAAAATTCCATGACGGAGTGAAGTTTGCCTTCTTCTGCATCCTTTGGCCTTTTTATTGTAAAAAAAGAATTCTCCTGCATACCTAGGGTATCCTCCAGTATGTGAAAATCACTCTTTTCTCCGTGGGTGGCCCTATTTTACCACTGGACGGACTAGCATGGGGCCACACATTTCTCTTGTGGAGGGAATCATGTGTCCTAATGGCCTCCATGACCCTCATTCATCAGCAAGGTATGGAGAGCGATTGGGAGGAGAGATATTAGTCCCTGGCAGTTGCAACTGACGTCAGGTAATTTTTCATGGAGCGAGAATTTCTGACCTTAGTAATTTGACCACCTATGGCCTTGCCAAGAATAGAGCTATGCCAGGCTCAGAGTACAAATTCCTTGCTCGATCAATTTAGAGAAGGCAGGAAGAGACTCCGATGAGACACTGCAAAAGTGGATTGAGAGTCATTATTTTCAAAAGTGCCAATCCAGAGAATGGGAAAGAGAGATTTTCAGTTAATTTCAGTACTTAACAGTGCAATCCTATGGAGATAGAGCCAGATGGGCAGGCAGCCATGTTGGAGTAGAACAAATTTTGAGTCCAATGGCACCTTTAAGACCAACAAAGTTTTGTTCAAGGTGTGGGCTTTTGTGTGTCCGAGACAATGTGCTTGAGGAAATGTGCATGCCCATGGAAGTTCACACCTTGAATAAAAGTTTGTTGGTCTTAAAGGTACTGCTGGATCCAGACTTTGATCTAATCCCATGGAGAGTTGTGCCATTGATTTCAATGGACCTAGAAGAATGTAATTCTGTTTAGCATTGCAGTGATTAATAACTCCAATTGTACTTGGTGGTGGTTGTGGAAAGTGCTGTCAAGTTGGGTTTTCAAGACAGGGTACAAGGTAGGGTTTTCAAGATAGGGTACAAGCAGAGATGGTTTGCTTCTACATAGCAACCCTAGACTTCCTTGGTGGGCTTCATTGGTGGTCTCCCATCCAAGTACTTTCTTGGTGGTCTTCCTTGGTGGTTTCCCATCCAAGTACTTCCTTGGTGGTCTTCCTTGGTGGTCTCCCATCCAAGTACTAACCAGGGCCAGCCTTGGTAAGCAACCGAGATCTGATGCCATTGGGCTAGCCTGGACTATCCAAGTCAGAGCCCAGTTGTACTTATATGAACTTATTCAGTTGGCCCTCAAGACTGTATAGTGATTCAAACAAAGAGCAGGAACTCATTTGCATATTAGGCCACACCTGCTGACACCAAGCCAGCTGGAACTGCATTCCTGTGCACTCTTGCTCAAAAAAAGTCCTAGGAAAGAGTTAGCTGGAACCTGGTTATGGAATGGAGGAAAACTCCACCCCCTAGTCTGCTTTCCTTTCCTATTGTCTAAAGAAGCTGGTTGAAATACAGCAGATGGCTACATTCAGCAACTCCCATGATTAAATTGCCCCAGTGAGAGCACAAAAGTGTTGGCTTGCAAACTCTGTTTATTTTGGGTGCTTTGTGAGTGTGTGTGCATGTCACTTTAGAAAGCCATGCTTGGAAATGCTTCCAAAGCCTGACAAGGGGACTTGTTGGGGGTATGACAAATTTCACTTTCATTTAATGGAAGTGTAGCTGCCTGGGTAGGCAAAAAAAGAGAATGAGGAAATGAAGACTGTATTCAGGGGAACTGCACTGCTGTATTTTTATTTATTTAGGGAATGGAAAAGTCTCCTGGCTCCACCCCCAAAGTCCCCAGATATTTCCTGAGTCAGACCTGGCAACCCTCTCATTATCAGTCACCTAAAAGGTCAGCTTTAAAGGGACCTGCTTTTGCAATGAGCTGCAGTGTTCATTTAAACCTCGGGGGAGGGGGGAGAGCATACCACACACATCATGTTGATTTATGAAAATGAAAAATGATACTCTTTTGGATTAATAAATCAGGCTCAAGAGATACATATATTTTTCTCTTCACCTTCATAAATAAAAAGCAAATTTGTGGAAATGCCCTGATTAAATGTCATGCCATTATTTATGGACGTATTTCAGCCAAAAGTACATTTTTCTTCAGTTGCAGTTTGCAGCAGCAAGTCTAATTGTAAAAAAGAAAAACTTAGAATTGTATAGTCCAGTGGCCAAACTTGCTTAATGTAAGAGCCCAATAGGATAAATGCCAGATGTTTGAGAGCTGCCAGACCTGAATATCAGGAAGGAAGGAAGGAGGGAGGGAAGGAGGGAGGGAAGGAAGGAAGGAAAATAGATGGGGAGGGGAGGGAGTGAGAGGTGAAAAGAAAGCAACTTTAAATGCATTCTCCAAGCTGCTGACTGGCTTGACATGGAGAAATGATTTTAAAAAGCAAATGCTTTCTCCAAGCTGGCTAATGGGGCAATGGAGGCTTCAAGAGCCCCACGATATGTGTGAAAGAATGACATGTGGCTCCCGAGCTACGGTTTGGTCACCCCTGGTATAATCTAACCTTGTCATCAGCAACCTGCTAACACAGAACAGACTTCCGAGGGGATCCCCACCTCCAAAGAGCTTCCTTGTCATGTGACATGCCCTGTATGATGATGTCACACAGAAGTGACATCATCACACAGGGCACGTTACTCCAGGGATGCTCTAGGATTCATAGCAAAAACTCTAGTGCAGAGGACTTGGCAACCCTAAGACCACCTGTTGGGTGGCAAGTGGGCATTTCAGCAAGACAACGGAGAAGACAAAATATGGGATTCCCCTGGTGAGTCCCATTGTTCCCTACTTGCACTGAATGCAAAAGGTCATTATATAACTACCCTAATAACTGTTGATAGGCTTACAATGCAATCATAAGCCAAGCTACCCAGCCCCAGTAGTTGTAGAAAGGGGTGACTGGGTTTAGGATTGCACTGCTGTTCTCACATTTCCTTTTAAGCACATCACCCATCTCGTGGAGGTGAGTTCCCCAAGGTAATTTTTACTTGTTTGAAAACATTCGTTGCCTGGCCTGTTCTGAGCTCTGAGTATTAGGAGAAGGGAGAAACAATATTCCTCTCTGCTTTCTTCACAGTATTCACATCCGCTCGCCAAGAGGCTGGGAATTGGCATGTGGTGGCTTTTCCCACGGAAGGAAAGACTGCCTGCCAGCCTAGCTGTTGCGAGCTGGGGAGAAATGTTCAGTGGATAATGAGATCGTCTCTGGTTGGGAAAAGTTCTTTTTAATTGAGCTGACCCAGATGTGATTTCAAGAAACCTACTGAGTGCTTTTTGACACACAGTTACTGATGTTTCATTGTGAATATGTGTGGAATTTTATATTTTTCCATGCCACTTTTTTTTTTTTTAACCAGGTGTCAGTTCTCCAGAAATAGGCTATGGCAGGTGATTGGCATGCTGAACTGGCATGCTGCATGCAGAAAGCTAGTGATTGATCAAAGCCACCAAGTAATACACCGTCTTTCAGTTTGCAAAAATATATTATAAGGATTGTGTACAACACATAATAAACAATGCAATAATGATAGAGGCCGGCAGTGCTAAGGCCTTTTAAAGTAACAGAAACGCCAAGGGGCCAAAAAACCCCATCCCCAAATGAATAGATATAAGTCCAAACTTGGAAATAGTCCAACTGAAATTCACAAGGTGGGTGCTCCTGAAGAGTGTAGCTTCAACGCAGCCACTTTCTTAAAAAGACGTCTCTCTCCATTTTGATGACGTTTCAATTCTTTCTTCAGTTTAACGGCTCAGTTATTTAGGAACCCCATTCTACATTCTCTAATCGCTGCATTAAGCTTCTCATTTCAGTGTGAACATCGGGCTCTTGGTGGCTTTGATCAGTCTACTAATTACACCAAGTGCCCTTCAAGCAGCCGAAAGCTAGTGATTGGCTGAGGCTGTGTGGCAGCTCCCATGCTGATCGTCACTAGTTCTAATGTTCTAACAGCCAGTTTGGTGTAGTGGTTAAGTGCGCAGACTCTTATCTGGGAGAACCAGGTTTAATTCCCCACTCCTCCACTCACTTGCAGCTGCTGGAATGGCCTTGGGTCAGCCATAGTAGCTATTGCCAGAGTTGTCCTTGAAAAGACAGCTTCTGGGAGAGCTCTCTCAGCCTCACCTACTTTACAGGGTGTCTGTTGTGGGGGAGGAAGGTATAGGAGATTGCGAGCTGCTCTGAGATTCAGAGTGAAGGGCAGAATATAAATCCAATATAATCATCATCATCATTTTTTTTTCTACTACTACTTCTACTTCTTCTTCGTAGAAGACCAGGTGGCAACCTCAATTGTTGCTCTTCTTCAGCATCTTGGTGGGATTACTATTTGGCCCGTAGCAGCCCTAGTAAAGTGCTTGAATGTCTTATTGTTCACTATTAGGCCTGGAAAATGTTACTACATTTACAATAGCATTTTGTTCTAGTTGTTGAATAGAATCTTGGCCATGAACTTGGGAGGCCAAGGATCAAATCCTAACTAAGCAATGCCCTAATAGATAGGGCTCAGCTCAGGTGCTACAGTTTAGGGGCTCATTTCTCTGTGCTTCAGGATGCCAGATTGAAATGAAATCTCAGGTAGTCCATATAACTGATTACTCCTTCAAAGACTTTTGCACATGCTTAGTTGTGGTAACTACTGCGCATGCAAATGGAGAAAATAAAATCTGATATTAACAGATCAACTTCATTTTGGCTTGCATTTAATGTAGGGTTGCCAATCCCCAGGTGGGGGCAGGGGATCCCCCAGTTTGGAGGCCCTCCCCCCACTTCAGGGTCATCAGAAAGCGGGGGTGGGGGGGAGAGAAAGGGAAATGTCTGCTGGATACTCCATTATGGAGACCTATTCCTGTAAGGTATAATGGAGAATTGATTCACGGTTATCTGGGGCTCTGGGGAGGCTGTTTTTGGTTTCTTTAGTTAGAAGCACCAAATTTTCAGCATATCATCCAATGCCTCTCTTCAAAATATCCTCCAAGTTCGACCCAGGGGGTCCAATTCTATGAGCCCCAAGAGAAGGTGCCCCTATCCTTTATTATTTCCAATGGGGGGGGGGAGGCATTTAAAAGGTGTGCTGTCCCTTTAAATTTGATGGCCTAGAACTCCCTTTGGAGTTCAGTTATGCTTCTCACACCCTTGCTGCTGGCTCCACCCTCAAAGTCCCCAGATATTTCTTGAAGTGGGCTTGGCAACCCTAATATAATGCCATAAAGTCCATCTTCCGAAGTGATCATTCTTCAGGTGAAGGATCTCTGTTGCCTGGAGGTCATCTGTCATCTGTCTCCAGCCACTACCTGGAGGCTGGCCACCCTATCTGAAACCCTCTCCTATCCGTACTCTAAAAAGGACCTTAAAAATGTGTTCATTAGCACAGCCTGTTAAAAGCAGGCAGGCACCTGTGGCAGATCAAGTGGGCAAAGAAGATGCAAGTGGATGCCACCTTCAAAAATGCCCTTGAATGTCTAGAACCATTATCTCCATCATGGCACCCATGGGATTCCATTCTACCTGTTAATGTGGTTTGCTGTACCTGATTGTTTCCCCCCCAAAGTACATAGCCAGTTCTCCACATCACTGGAAAAGAAGGTGCTCCAGAAAAACCAGAAAACCACTTTTCCCTCTTCAGAGGACACCCATTCATAAATAGTTACTTCCCTCATGTAGGGTTGCCAAGTCCAATTTAAGAAATATCTGGGGACTTTGGGGGTGGAGCCAGGATACTTTGGGGGTGGAGCCAGGAGACATTAGGGGTGGAGCCAAGATCAAGGCTGTGACAAGCATAATTGAACTCCAAAGGGAGTTCTGGCCATCACATTGAAAGGGCCATCACCATTGGCACTGGAAGCTGAGTGTAGTTTTGATAGACCGCCGCTATATGTTTCATTATTTTATTGTTTTAACTGTGTAAAATGTTTTAAATTCAAATTATGTTAGATTTTTATGTGTTGTGAGCTGCCCTGAGCCACCTCGGTGGGAAGGGCGGGATATAAACTTAAATCAACTTGAAACTTGAATCACCTTTTCCATGCCTTCCTTCCATAGGAAATCTTGAAGGATAGGGGCACCTTCTTTGGGGGCTCATAGAATTGGACCCCCTGATCCAATCGTTTTGAAACTTGGGGGATATTTTGGAGAGAGGCACTAGATGCTGTACTGAAAGTTTGGTGCCTCTACCTCAACAAACAGCCCCCACAGAGCCCTAGATACCTGCGGATCAATTCTCCATTATTTTCTATGGGAATAAATCTCCATAGGGAATAATGGAGTTCCCAGCAGACATTTCCCTCCCCTCCCCCTGCTTTCTGACAACCCTGAAGCAGGGGGAGGGCCTCCAAACTGGGGGATCCCCTGCCCCCACCTGGGGATTGGCAACCCCACCCTCATGGGATGATGGTTGGTTTGAAACTTCCTGACATTTTTTTGCTAGGTCTCAGCTCCTATAGCTGCATTTTGTAGCAGTGCATAGGGTTGCCAAGTCCAATTCAAGAAATATCTGGGGACTTTGGGGGTGGAGCCAGGAGACTTTGGGGGTGGAGCCGGGAGACATTGCGGGTGGAGCCAGGAGCAAGGGTGTGACAAGCATAATTGAACTCCAAGGGAGTTCTGGCCATCACATTTAAAGGGACAGCACACCTTTTAGAATGCCTTCCTTCCATAGAAAATCATGAAGGATAGGGGCACCTTCTTTTGGGGCTCATAGAATTGGACCCGCTGGTCCAAACTTTTTGAAACTTGGGGGGTATTTTGGGGAGAGGCACTAGATGCTATACTGAAAATTTGGCGCCTCTATCTCAAAAAACAACCCCTCCAGAGCCCCTGACACCCGCAGATCAATTCCCCATCATTCCCTATGGGAATCGTTCCTGGAGGTGCACAATGGCAATGGGGGTGGAGCTTCCCCCGCCGGCCAGCTGGCTGAGGGAGGGGGGAAGCCTGTAAAACCAGGGGATCCCCCGCTGGGACCTGGGGATTGGGAAGCCTAGCAGTGCATGAAGTGTTCTCACAGTTCCCAAGATCCCCAAGGGCTCAACAAGGTTGGGGAACCTTCCTTAGAAAATGAGTTGCTGTCCACAGCTCCAATAATATGTCTGTATACACTACAGTTACAAATGTTATGCAATATAACTCCTATGAGTATGCCATTTTGAATTAACGCCTCCCCAAAAGACTTATAGTCAGGTAGTAGGGGGGCAAAAAAGAGCAAGGAAAAATAATGCTTATATTATTATATCCTTAAATCCAAGTTGATACTATTTTGGAACAGCTGTTTTATGAGAGACATCAATTACAGGGCATGCCTCAAGGTTCACCCAACCTTCAGCAGACTGTACCTTGGGTAAGAAGAAGGCTGAATCAGCTAAAATATTTAAAAAGTGGAGGGTTTGCCATTTGTGGCCAGCCAAGGGTCACCCAATACAGCATGTCAGTTATTCCACAGAACTGTATTGATAACATAACAATTTTGGCAATTTCCACTACATGCAAACATTTCCCTTTGAAGCAGTGGACCTCAGACTTTTGGAAGAGGGCCTTACTTACAGGCTTTCTCTAGTTTTCAGGATCTACTTGCAAAATAATTCCATTCTATTCCCCCCTTCCCAACATGAAATGGGAGATTCTCATTTTGGTTACCACCAAACTAGTTTACATTTTTTTCTTCGATTCAGTATTCATAAATATAACACTTAAGCAACAAGCTGTATTTCATGGCCATTTCACAAATTATGCCACACCAGATTTACCAACAGGTTTCCCCAAATCTTGTTTCCAAGCCGACCTTGGCTGTCATTACATGCCATATAACTCATAAGAACATAAGAGAAGCCATGTTGGATCAGGCCAATAGTCCATCCAGTCCAACACTCTGTCACACAGTGGCCAAGAAAGCACAGGTGCCATCAAGAGATCCTCCAGTAGGGCCAGGACACTAGAAGCCCTCCCACTGTTGTCCCCCCACAAAGCACCTAGAATACAGAGCATCACTGCCCCAGACAGAGAGTTCCATCTATACCCTGTGGCCATTGATGGACCTCTGCCCAGGTGTCTGCCTTCTCTGTTATTAACTGTGTGATGGCTTCTGGGCCTGCATTGGTGAGCATCCTGATCAAGCGCTTGAAAATGTTGGATCGACATTTGTGGGTGTCTCACAGGATGCTTGCAAAATGGGCATGGATTTCCCTGTTCCTATACAAATGCCTTTCACCTGCCAGTTCCCCCCTCTTCCTGCACCCCTCTAAGCCACAAACCTTTCCAAAGCGGGAGCCACCTGGCCACAGAGCAAAAGTCCCAGCAAAAACCTAAGTGGCAAATTATTCTTCCCAATCCTCCTCTGCATGAGTTCCTTCTGGGGTAGATGGGAAGAGTTGGTTTTGTGGCCTCCTGAATTAAACTAGAAGGCTGCAGAGACTACCACCCCCCCTGCCGCCTGAGAAATCCAGTTAATTTCTAAGTATGAACTGAGCCTGCTGGCTGGCTGGCTGCCTGTGTGTATCAGTTGCAGATACGCTTGAAATCCTGCTAGCTTTAAATTGCAGGCGGACCGTCAATACGGGCTGTTCAGCTTGCAAGAATGCAGGTGTCATGAAACAGGATTCCTCCCCCCCCCCTTTCAGAATCTGTTATTTGTGAGGATTGCCGCATCTCTAATTTTATTAATTGATTGACTTCATTTGTATCCCACCTTGTTCCTCAGTGGAGACCCGAAGTGACTTACATTGTTCTCCTCCAGGGCTTTTTTTGTAGCAGGAACTCCTTTGCATATTAGGCCACACACCCCTGATGTAGCCAATCCTCCTGGGACTTACAGTAGACCCTGTACTAAGAGCCCTGTAAACTCCAGGAGGGTTGGCTACATCAGGGGTGTGTGGCCTAATATGCAAAGGAGTTCCTGCTACAAAAAAAAAGCCCTGTCTTTTCTATTTTGTTCTCAAAACAACTCTGCCAGGTAGGTTAGGCTGAGAGTATGCAACTGGCCCAAGGTCACTCGACAAGCTTCCATGGCAGAGCAGGGATTTTGAATCTGGATCTTCCTAGTGTGACACTGCTGAGAGAGTGATTCTAAGCAGGTCTTCCCAGAATTCTATTTAATTCTTAGGACGGCACTATTACTGTGCTGTTATAAGCAGATAACCCTTTTAGGCACGTTGAATTCTAAATAGCCCAGGCTTGCCTAATCTCAGTTTGGTGTAGTGGTTAAGTGTGCAGACTCTTATCTGGGAGAACCAGGTTTGATTCCCCACTCCTCCACTTGCACCTGCTGATATGACCTTGAGTCGGTCATAACTCTCTCAGAGCTGTTCTGCTCAAGAGCAGTTTTTGTCAGAGATCTCTCAGCTCTACCTACCTCACAGGATGTCTGTTGTGGGGAAGGGAAGGAAAAGGAGATTGTAAGCCACTTTGAGATTCCTTCTGGTAGTGAAGGGTGGGGTATAAATCCAATCTCCTCCTCTTCTTCTTCTTCAGATCTCAGAAACTAAGCAGGTCAGTCTTGACTATTTGGATGGAAGACCACCAAGGAATATCAGGGTCATAATGTGGAGGCAGGCAATGGCAAGCCACCTCTAAATGTCTCTTGCCTTGAAAACCCTAAGTCATCTGAGAATTGATTGGGGGGCGGGGAGTTTGAAGTGCCCCTGAGATACCACAATTCTGAGGACTGTACCTTCTCTGACAAGAAGGCTGTATCTAAAAGTGAATATTGGTTTTTATTCCTCATCCTTCTTTTTCACTCTTTTGCCACTCTGAATATTGTTTTCTGTCTCTGTGAATCACTGCATTAAACTCTGCTGGAATGTTATCTCTGTGGCCATTTTTTTAAAAAATGTTGACCTCTTCCAAACATTTCACTGGCAGGGCAACCAAGGGAAATTTTGCCAACTTGTAACAAGTGATGGAAGAGAGCCACAAAGTCTCTGACAGCTCATGGGTTATCTTGCTGGTAATGGAGCTTTGCATGTGCCATTTGGAGCATCCTCAGCAATGTTCATTTTTCATTCAATGTTTTTGCTTTGGTGGTGTGGATGGAAGAAACCCTGGCATTGACCATTCTCTCTCTGCCAATTTCTGCATGCACAGCTTTGCCTGATGTTTTTCCCATTGATAACTGGAGCATTTTATTCACGCTTTCCCGTCATTTGCCCATGGACAATTTAACCTAATATGATGAGGGTATATTGGCATTCTGGACAACTCAAGTGCCCTGTTCTGGCTTCATTCCCTTGACTGCTTTATACACAGTTGACTCGTCTGATAGCTTTGCCTTGCTGTTTAGAAAACCCTCTGGTGAAGCTGATGCTTTGGAAAGATTTTCTTGTTCAAAGTTAGAAGAGGAATATCAAAACGCGTTTGTGTTTCTAGAAACAGATCCTGATACTCCACATTTCTGTAATTAGGCCGCATTAAAAGTGACAAATCCAAGGAGAGGAGGAAATATTCATTTAGCTTTGATCCCATAAGAATGGGTGATTTTGTGGTAGGGGCACTGTTAGGCAGTGGGGTGAGCGGTGGTACACTAACAGAATCTCAACCCTGTCTCTCAATCCCCAAATTAGGTATACAGCCTCAAAACCAGTTGTGCAGCAGTGACAACAATTGCAATATAAAACACATAACAAAGCCCCATCCACTTCTTTGGATTGCAGCTTTTTATGCATTAAGAATTGTCAGTTGTTAGAGCTGTATAGGCTCACGCATGGATGAGTCTGATTATCATGGCACTGAAGATCTGGCTGAAGCAGGTTAGGAAATTTGAGTTAAAAATTACCAGAATAAAATGATCAAAGTTCTTTGGTGATGAGCCAAGGGACAGGACTGTCTGTATGACACATGACCTCCCCCTTCCCCCACGGCTGAAGTTCCTAAAGGATTCTTAGACTGCTCAGTTTCCTCATGAACTGACCATTTAACTTGTGGGGAGATTTACTGGTAGGCCATTGTCCTAGAGGAGCAAACTGAACCAAACTCTAGCAACTCTGTCAGAACACCAGAGGCCACCTTCCTCAGCAATAGTAATTGGTGTCGCTTCAGCAACTATTTTTCCCTGCTTAGCTTCTAGTTTTCTAGAGGATGCAATGAGTGGGCTAATGCCCATCATTTGCATCACAGACCTGCGTGATGCCTGAAACACTGGCTTGTAGCACCACAAAGGCCGCTCCGTTTGGCTTGTTCCAGGGCCATTTTAACTTCCTGATGTTCAATAAAGTATCTTCTGCACAAGTGTAGTTAGAATGGCTTTCCCTAAGCTATATTGGCACTTTCTGTGGTGTGCACATATTTAAAAGAGTGGTAAAGCTGCAGTAGTGCAGTCCAAGCTCTCTGCTCACAACCTGAGTTTGATTCTGGCGGAAGCTGAATTCAGGTAGCTGGCTCAAGGTTGACTCAGCCTTCTATCCTTCCAGGGTTGGTAAAATGAGTACCCAGCTTGCTAGGGGGGAAGTGTAGATAACTGGGGAAGGCAATGGCAAAACACCCCATAAAAAGTCTGCCGTGAAAACGTCGTGATGTGACGTCACCCCTGAGTCAGAAACGACTGGTGCTTGCACAGGGGACCACCTTTACCTTTTTACATCTTCTCTGCGTTTCTACAAGGAGGACTTCTCAACTTGATAATGTTTCAGACCTCAGATATAAGGCCATTTTATATGACTGAGGTCTGATTTACATGACACAAGTGACCATGTTCCACATGGTGATGAGATGTCCAGTGTGCATACTCGCTGTGAACACTGACCATTGCAGTCATTAAGTTGCATTGTGTGGGGTGATTTTCTTAAAGTTCTCAAGGTGATGTTTCCCCTCCTCTTTCTTCTGAGAGCTTCAGATGTTTCATACTCTATACCAAAGGAAATTGCAGAAGTCAATACTTGAAAAGGAGAACCACAGGTATACAGACAACTGGATAGTCTCTGTTCTTTTGGAATCAGATCTCAGTGGTGGAAGATATCAAAAAACCTGGTTTCCCAGAACCATAATGCAAATGTTTTAATTACCAGGACCTAAAAGAACATGTGAAATCATTACATGATTATTGATTTGTATTCCTGAGGTGGCAAACAACTCCCTCAACATGCCAAATGTACATGGTAACTATCATAAATGAAAAAGGTCACATGTCTGTATAGACCAGTCCAGAGTCACCAAGCAGAGATTATTTTAAAAACTTCCTTATACTGAATCAGACTGTTGTTCTATTACAGGGGTGGCCAGACTTCCTTAACATAAGAGCCACATAGAGTAAATGTCAGATGTCTGAGACCGCAAGACATCAATGTCAGTTGCTTGAGAGAGGAAGGAAGGAAGGAAGGAAGGAAGGAAGGAAGGAAGGAAGGAAGGAAGGAAGGAAGGAAGGAAGGAAGGAAGGAAGGAAGGAAGGAAGGAAGGAAGGAAGGAAGGAAAATAGATGGGAGGGAAAGAGAAATGAAAAGAAAGCAACTTTAAATGCATTCTCCAAGCCACCAGTTCCCTCCTCTATTTGCTTTCTTTCCACGCTTCCTTCCTTTGTCTTGTGGCTCTCAAACACCTGATATTTATTCTATGTGGATCTTACACTAAGCAAGTTTGGCCATCCCTGTACCTCTCCATCTTGAGTTCCTTCTTTGCAGCACCCGTCCCTCCTTCAGACTGGGATACAGGGGCTCAAGAGATCTCCATTCTGACTTGTATCTGATGAAGGGAGCTTGACTTTCAAAAGATTATACCCAGAAAATTGGGCTGGTCTCTAAGGCGCTGCGTCACTTGAATCTAGTTCTTCTCCTGAAGACCAACCAACTACCCTCTGAGACGCCGCTTGTCCTGTACTCCATGGAATTGTACCTGGCATCCATTCCTGCTTGTAATGAAAACACAAACATATTGTTCCAGGCATCCCCAACTGGCAGGAAATTCCAGCATGAGATCAATTTCCTTGTGAGAAGAGACTGGAAACTTACAGTGCTTTTGCAACGAACAGGGTGAGCGTTGAAAAAAGAAATGTGCAAATTGCCCAGATGTATTGACCTACTTCTTTAAGCACCTCGCACTAAGGGTTCCAAAAATTAAACAGACAAAGAAAACACAAACAAATCTGGGCTGGCCCAAGTCAGCCAAGTTAATTATCACAAGTCCCAGGATGCAAGCTGAGGGCCAATAGTCTTCAGCTCCTGCCCTCTGGCAGTTTGGTGTAGTGGTGAAGTGTGCGGACTCTTATCTGGGAGAGCCGTGTTTGATTCCCCACTCCTCCACACTTACAGCTGCTGGAATAGCCTTGGGTCAACCATAGCTCTGGCAGGAGTTACCCATGAAAGGGCAGGTTCAGGGAGAGCTCTCTCAGCCCCACCCACCCCCAGGATGTCTATTGTGAGGGAGGAAGATAAAGGAGATTGTAAACTGCTCTGAGACTCTGTCACGTGGGGAGTGCCCAATTTGGTGCTCCTAGAAGGCCTGTGCCCTAGGGAGTCACCTAGTTTGCCTAGTGGCAGGATCAGCCCTGGGAAACCCTCATAGCAAGGAGGGGTTGGTTGTGGCTTTGCTTACAAGTAGGAGGTACAGACCACATCGTATGATTTCAGGCTGGGATATCAACAGAAAAATGCCCAACTCCAAAGGGCATTTTGCAGCTTCCCTCTTTGCACGTATCTGCCACAGCTAGGTCAATTAATTGAGAGTAGTCAGGATAATGACAGTGTATGATTTGCTCCATTAATGAGCAGCCAATATTGACGAGGAATGTTTTATAAGGCACTGGGAACCAAGGAGATTAGAGGATCAAGGCTCTTAAATTTGAACAACCTTTGAAAGTCTTTTATGTGTCATGTCCAGACACAAAGCTGTTTTTACGAGGTTGTTAATTTTCAAGAGGCCATTTGCTTTGGATAATGCATGTTCATTTATCTGGCTTTAGAGGTCAGGAAAGCAGCACTTCATCAGCAAGGTCCTCTGTCTGCACAGAGCCTGGCATCTCTGATCAATAATTCGCCTTTCGGAATAGCATT
Source organism: Heteronotia binoei (assembly GCF_032191835.1). Lineage (NCBI taxonomy): Eukaryota > Metazoa > Chordata > Lepidosauria > Squamata > Gekkonidae > Heteronotia > Heteronotia binoei. The sequence continues at coordinate 171,843,164 of NC_083225.1, forward strand.
CAAATATGGATTCATTCTATTGCCTTCATGTCCCCTGGATGATCACCTCTCTAGGCTTTCAAACTATCCTGCATTTGGCGGTGGGCAGGAAATGCCAGCTGAATGGCATTTGGTGGACTTTGCACCACTCCTGATCTTACTTCTAGGCAGCGGTGGAATTCTAGCAGGAGCTCATTTGCATATTAGGTCACACACCCCTGAAGTAGCCAGTCCTTCAAGCCTGCAAAAAAGAGCCTATGCAAAGGAGCTCCTGCTAGAATTCCACCCTTGCTTCTAGGGTTGCCAGCCTCCTGGTGAGGCCTAGAGATCTCCAGGAATTACAACTGAGTGCCAGAAGAGTGAGATCAGTTTCCCTGGAGGAAATGGCTGTTTTGGAGGGTGCGCTGACACATTATGTCATGCTGAGATCCCTTCTCTCTCCAAACATTGCCCTCCCCAGGTTTCACCCCCTCTCCCATCTCCAGGAATTTCCCAACCTGGAGCTGGCAACCCTATCTGCTTGACTGTGGGCTGCAGTAAATGTTGGAAGAAGCAATTTTTTTTTATTTGGGAAAGAATTAGGAGGCTGTTGCAAAAGATTTCAGACAAGCAGAAACAAATCTGAAGATATTAGGAAACAGGGTTGGTATTTGGGAGGGGATTAATATAATCTGTGTGCTCACGTGTTTTCCATTGAGGGCTGAGACAAAAATTTGGAAGAATTTACTGTACTTCTTACTGAACTTTTTACTGTGCTTAGTCAAAGGGAAGGTGACTGGGTGTGTGTGTCTTCAGGAGAAACAGAAACGAATAAATATCTGAAAAATTACTTATTGGCTGAATACAAATTCTTGCATCTGATTTGGTTACTGATACAGCTGAGCCTGAATAAAAGCCAATATTATATGGCTTTTATTTGGGCACAGCTTGGAGAAGGCTTTTAAAGAGATCACAGTCTCTTTAAATGCTTGCTGAGTCACGCTGCTGCCATGGCGACAGCAAGAGCCAGATTGGGGAAGCCATTTAAAGAGATTTCTTTAAATGCCTTCTTCAAGTCTGCCCACACTGCTGTGGTTAACACCACAAAAAATGCAAGCTAGAGACCAATTTACTAAGAAGTATATAGAAATCAGTCCCAATGTCCAAAACATGTATATTCAAGTCCCAAAGTAGTGTGGTGACAAGCCAGTCGATTAAGTACTTGTTTCTTTCCAGTCTTCATCAGACCTGGGACCAATATTGATTCAATTATATAGATTCTTTACACAATTTTCAAAAAAGAGGGACGCAGAGCGTCTCCAGCAGCAATTTCACATCGGCTACAGCTCAGTATGTGGCTTCTTGTTGTGGTGGCAGTGCAACTCAACAAGTGAACAAGTGAAAACGATTTAGAGTTGGGAGTGAGCAGTGAAGTGGCCAAGTTTGCGGATGACACTAAATTGTTCAGGGTGGTGAGAACCAGAGAGGATTGTGAGGAACTCCAAAGGGATCTGTTGAGGCTGGGTGAGTGGGCGTCAACGTGGCAGATGCGGTTCAATGTGGCCAAGTGCAAAGTAATGCACATTGGGGCCAAGAATCCCAGCTACAAATACAAGTTGATGGGGTGTGAACTGGCAGAGACTGACCAAGAAAGAGATCTTGGGGTCGTGGTAGATAACTCACTGAAAATGTCAAGACAGTGTGCGTCTGCAATAAAAAAGGCCAACGCCATGCTGGGAATTATTAGGAAGGGAATTGAAAACAAATCAGCCAGTATCATAGTGCCCCTGTATAAATCGATGGTGCGGTCTCATTTGGAGTACTGTGTGCAGTTCTGGTCGCCGCACCTCAAAAAGGATATTATAGCGTTGGAGAAAGTCCAGAGAAGGGCAACTAGAATGATTAAAGGGCTGGAGCACTTTCCCTATGAAGAAAGGTTGAAATGCTTGGGACTCTTTAGCTTGGAGAAACGTCGACTGCGGGGTGACATGATAGAGGTTTACAAGATAATGCATGGGATGGAGAAAGTAGAGAAAGAAGTACTTTTCTCCCTTTCTCACAATACAAGAACTCGTGGGCATTTGATGAAATTGCTGAACAGACAGGTTAAAACGGATAAAAGGAAGTACTTCTTCACCCAAAGGGTGATTAAAATGTGGAATTCACTGCCACAGGAGGTGGTGGCGGCCACAAGCATGGCCACCTTCAAGAGGGGGTTAGATAAAAATATGGAGCAGAGGTCCATCAGTGGCTATTAGCCACAGTGTGTGTGTGTGTGTGTATATATATGAAGAAGATGATATTGGATTTATATCCCGCCCTCCACTCCAAAGAGTCTCAGAGTGGCTCACAATCTCCTTTACCTTCCTCCCCCACAACAGACACCCTGTGAGGTGGGTGGGGCTGGAGAGGGCTCTCACAGCAGCGGCCCTTTCAAGGACAACCTCTGCCAGAGCTATGGCTGACCCAAGGCCATGCTAGCAGGTGCAAGTGGAGGAGTGGGGAATCAAACCCGGTTCTCCCAGATAAGAGTCCGCACACTTAACCACTACACCAAACTGGCTCTCCAATATATATATATATATTGGCCACTGTGTGACACAGTTGGACTGGATGGGCCATTGGCCTGATCCAACATGGCTTCTCTTATGTTCTTATATGTTCTTAACTCAGGCAGTTAAAAGGTCTTTTTAAATGCCTGAGTTCACTTGCTGAGTTATGCTGCCACTGCCGTAGTAACAGTGCAAGCTGCATTGGGGAAAGCATTTAAAGAGACCTTCTGGTCCCCTTTTGCCCTGTAACTCATTTTTGAAAAAATATTGCATAAAGATGCTAAAAGAAGTAAAAATAGCACCTCTGTTGGAATCAACTACCGGAATTAGTGTTTTGCACAATGTTTTATGGTAACTTCAAGGCTGTCCGAGTTTCTCCATTTAATTTATTTGCTTATATCTTTCTCCATCTCTCCATCAATTAGCCCTATTGAAATGCTAAGTGTTTTGTTACACAAAAGTCTGACCAACAGGAAAATTTCAGAAGTAAAGCCCCTTCCTTCATTTCATCTCCATATCGGGAAAACTTTCCTCTCCTGAATTATTGCCCTCCAGGATGCAATTAAGAGAGAAGTAGCAGTGCCAATTACTGGTTTTTAAAAATACCGCCTAGCAAGCAGCATATCTTGGGTCTTAATTTCATATAGATCTCCAGTGCAGTAAATAAAGTTGATATATGGAGGACTTAAAAAAAAAGTCAGAACTGCTAGGTGTTTTGTTTTTTTTTAGCAGGAGGATGCATGAAAATATTTTGTGCCTTTTCACTCTACAGCAGGCTGGGATTGTGCAAACTGGGATTGTAAATATATGAGGGAATAGAGGCAGCATATTTTTCTAGAGTGGTCCCCATCCTGACCTCCCTCTAGGATTGACAACTTTGGGTTGGGAAATTCCTGGAGATTTGGGGGTGGGGCCTGGGAAAAGCAGAGGTTGGAAAGAGGAGAGACCTCAGCAAGGCAAAATTCCATACATTCCCCCTAGAGTTGCCAGCCTCCAGGCGGGGCCTGGAGATCTCCTGCTTTTACAACTGATCTCCAGTTCCCCTGGAGAAAATGGCTGCTTTGAAGGGTGGATTCTATGGGATTGTACCATGCTGAGGCCCCTCCCCAAACCTCACCCTCTCCCAGATTTACCCCCAAAGTCTCCAGGTTTTTTTCCCAACACAGAATTAGGCAACCCTAATTCATCCCCTCCAAATAGCCCTTTCCTCCAAGGGAACTGATCTCTGTAGTCTGGAAATCAGTCATAATTCTGGGAAGTCATTGGGCCTCACCTGGAGGTTGGCAACCATACTCCTGAAGGTCCACTTATTTCTGACTGTTGTTACTTCAGCACATGTGAGGGAGTTTTACTACAGTATAATCAGTGTTGCCACAAATGGTTAAAGTTATGAGGCCATCAAAGTCCTTCTCATCTGTACTGACTGACATGTTTGACAAAGACCTTGTCTTCCCTAGAACAGGAAACAGGAAAAACAATAATTTCTATCTCACTTTTAATTTAGAGTTGCCAGCCTGCAGGTGGCATTTGGAGATCTCTCGCTATTACAACTGGGGTTGCCAATCCCCAGGTGGAGCCAAGGGAGCCCCTGTTTTGGAGGCCCTCCCCCCATTTTAGGGCCATCAAAAAGTGTGTGTGTGTGTGGGGGGGAAATGTCTGCTGGGCACTCCATTATTCCCTATGGAGACCAGTTCCCATAGGTATAATGGAGAATTGATCCGCGGGCATCTGGAGCTCAGGGGGGTGGGGCTGTGTTTTGAGGTAGAGGGACCAGATTTGCAGCTTAGCACCCAAGAGGTTTAAGGCTTAAACAAGGCATATCTTCACCCACCCCCACCAAGATTCAGGCTGGCTAAGTGATGGCATAGCATAATACTTTTTCCATGTAAAACCTGCTCTGGGATGTGTAAAGAGCAAATATGTAAGAAAATATTTTCTCCAGCATACCACATTTTCAACCCAGCTCAGTGAGTCACTGGAACAAGGGCTGCCAACAGCCTGTCCTGCCTCTTTAAAAGAGACTTATGTCATATGGCTGCCATCCTCCAGGTGGGGCCTGGAGAGCTCCCACTTTTACAACTGATCTCCAGCTGGCAGAGGTCAGCTCCCCTGGAGAAAATGGCTGCTTTGAAGAGCAGATTCTGTGGCACTGTAGCATGCTGAGGCTCCTCCCCTCCCCTCCCCAAACCCCACCCTCTCCTGGATCCACCCCCAAAGTCTCCGGGTATTTTCCAACCCAGACCCGGCAACCCTACTTATGTGTGTTGTGTGCCAACAAGTCACCTGATTTGGAGAACTTATGAATATAGGGTTGCCAATCCCCAGGTGGGGGCACGGGATCCCCGGCCTTCCCCCCACTTCAGGATCATCAGAAAGCAGGAGGGGAGGGAAATGTCTGCTGGGCATTCCATTATTCCCTATGAAGATCGATTCCCATAGGGCATAATAGAGAATTGATCTGCGGGTATCTGGGGCTCTGGGGAGGCTGTGATTTGAGGTAGATGCACCAAATTTTCAGCATAGCACCCAGTGCCTCTCTTCAAAACACCCTCCAAGTTTCAAAAGAATTGGACCAGAGGGTCCAATTCTATGAACCCCAAAAGAAGGTGCCCCTATCTTTCATTATTTCCAATGGAGGGAAGGCATTTAAAAGGTGTGTGGACCCTTTAAATGTGATGGCCAGAAGTCTCTTTGCAGTTCAATTATGCTTTTCACAACCTTGCTTCTGGCGCCACCTCCAAAGTCCCCAGATATTTCTTGAAACCGACTTGGCAACCCTAATTACAACCGATCTCCAGACAACCATGAAAAGCCATTTTCTCCAGGGGAGCTGACCTCTGCCAGTTCCCTTGGAGAAAATGGCTGCTTTGGACAGTGAATTCTACAGCATCATGCCCCTGCTGAGGTCCCCTCCCCAACCCCATTCCCCACAGGCTCCACCTCCAAATCTCCGGATATTTCCCAACCCAAAGCTGGTATTGTTCATGCGTATTGCAGCTATATTAATGTCAAGATGTCTAATTTTAGATTTTATCGTTCTTAGTAGCTGTTTCATTGAGATTTTATGTCTAGTTTTGTTAGACTTCATGACTGATTCAGTCTGGTTTTGTGTTTTATAATTTGTGTTTTGTTTTTAAACTGTATTCTGGTTAGCCATTATGCTACAACAAGGTTCTTTGTAATTTTGGCTGCTAACACGGCCAGCTCTCTGAACGTTATACTGTAGTTGTCTTTAATTAGCTTTATTTCGTATTAGTTATTGCCTCATGTTTATGATCAAAACCACCTCTGTGAGTTATGGGTTCAGGATACAAATCTCCAAAGAAGCCAATAAATCGCTGTTCTGAATGCTGTAAAACATTTGTTTTCAAAGGAATGGTTTGGTCCAGTAGTTGAGCACAAAAGTTTCAGGAAAGTCCAAGTGACTTTCAGAGGTTTTAAGTTTTAAGTGAATTTCAGAGGTTTTCCATTGTATCTGAGGAAGTGTACATGCACATGAAAGCTCATATATTGAATAAAACTTTGTTGGTCTTAAAGGTAGCACTGAACTTTGTTCAGAGGTTCTGACCGTCATTCTGGGTGTCTTTTCAAAAGAAAATTTTGAAGCTGGTTCTTTTCAGATTTAAAGTATGCTGTCCTGCATGATAAAGCACCAGTTGAATCATTTAGCTGAAAATGATGTGTTTGATGTTCAGATCAGGCATTCTTGAGTGACTAAATGGAAACCTGACTAGCCATTTCCTGCTACTTTCATAACAATTCTTCCTTCCTGCTGCTTCTTCCTTCCCTTTTGTTCCAAACATTATTTCCTCTTTATATTTGAACACCCCCTCATTTTATTTTATCCAAGGACCTTGAAGCATTTTTATAGCCTCACAAAAATTGTGTGAAGTAAACTATGCTGTGGGCTGCTTCTAGGTTGTCAGTTCCCCTATGGCAACTGGCTGGGGTAGGAGGGATATACTGGGTGGTTGGGAGCCCTTGCTGGCAGTATGCTGACATCACTTCCTGTGCACACCAGAAGTGACATCAGGCATCAGTGGCAATGATGGAGACACTAGCATTTGGAGCAAATTCTTTGGTTTAACCACAGTGTTTTGCCCATATTGCAGAATGTCCCTGACATCCCTGGGTGAGTGGATACTGCTAGCGCTGCCCTCTCCCCAATTTTGGTGCCATTTTTAAATTTAATTTATTTTTTAATTTATATTCTTCTCTCCCCCCCGATTGTTATCACTGCTAGCTGAGCCATGTCAGGGTGCACCTGCAGGGGGTGGGAGAAGGCCCTGGCAGCCATAGCCACTTCTCATGTTGCCCTTTGTGGCATGTTCAGCTCTTTCCCATCTGGGAGGCTTGGGAGCATAACATGAGAAGGCACTCTGAATAGGGTTGCCAGGTCTACCTCAGGAAATACCTGGGGATTTGGGGGGTGGAACCTAAAAGTCAATAAATAAAAATACAGCAGTGCAGTTCCTCTGAATACAGGCTTCCTTTCCTCCTCCTCCTCCTTTTTGCATTCAAATGGTTCCACTTCCAGCTGCACTTCCACTAAAATGAAAGTGAACTTTCTCTCTCACACACACTCACAAAGCAGCCAAAATAAAGTTTGCATGCCCACACTTTTGTGATCTCCCCGGGGGCAATGATATAGATAGCTATACTCACCAGAGTTGCTGAATGTAACAATCTGCTGTATTTCAACCAACTTATGGCAAGAGAGGTGAAGTTTTCCTCTACTCCATAATCAGGTTCTAGTTAACTCTTTACTATCCCTTTTACTACACAAATATATTCTGAAGGAAATGCAAAATGAACAGAGGGATTGGGCTCTTTGGCTTCCTCTCTCTCACACACTTGGCTCTTGCTGCTCACCCCCTCCACCCTGCAGCTTCAGTCTCACTGAGATTTAAAGGCACACACATACCTTCCAAAACCAAAGCAGTTGCAAGCTTCTGAACCTGCCTGAGATCTAAAGGCACATCGTGGCTTTTGGGGCCGGGCTTCCCCCCACCAACCAGTTGGCTGGCAGTGGGAAGAAGCCTGCAAAACTAGGGGATCCCCCACCCAGACTTGGGACTGGCAAGCCTAACTCTGAGCAAGAAATGGTTTGCACAACACCACCAAATGTGCATCTTATTTTTTTTATTAGTACATTTTTATTCCTCTCCTCCTTTTTTCTCCTTACAACAACCCTGTGAGGTAGGTTAGGCTGAAAGTATGTAACTGGCACAACATCACCTATTGAGGTTCCTCAACAGACTAGTGATTTAAATCTCCCAGTCCCTACTCAGAAGCTGGAAAACACTGGCTGTCAAACGGTGGCCGCTGTTGAACAGCAGCAAGCAGTCAGGCCTAGTTGAGTCATATGAGTATCAGGTCACCCAGAGATTATTGCCAGCTGGCCTGTAGCCATGGGGGGCCCGTAGGGGCACTGCCCCCAACTTCCTGGTGGCTCCTGACTTCCAGGGGTTCTCCAGGGAGGCAGAGGAAGTCACCTGGAATGGGCTAGGGATGGGGGAGATGGATGGAGCTGCTGGTTGCAAAGAACTGGGGTGGGGGAGGGGTGGGTGGAAGGACACCCCCCTACACTTTCAGGCAAGGTGCAGTCTTGCTTGACTCCAAAGTTTTAGGGTTGGCTGCCTTGAGCTTTTGCCCCTAATCCAGAATGCTTTTGGAAATGGGTGTCCCTCAACTTTTTAACACCCCCCCCCACACACACTTTTATAACCCTGGCTACGCCCCTGGTTGCCAGGCCTAGGGTTGTCAACTTCCAGGTGGGACCTGGAGATCTCCTACAATTACCACTGAACTCCAGATGACAGAGATCTGTCTCCTTGGAGAAAACGATTGCTTTGGAAGGTGAAGTCTACTGCATTATATCCAGCTGGGAGGCCTCTTTCCTCCTCAAACCATGCCCTCCTCAGACTCTACCACAAAATCTCCAAGAATTTCCCAACCTGGAGCTGGCAACCCTTGTTAGGTCTGGCCCCAAAACGTCATCTCTCAAAGGCCAAAATAGGCCTGGAAACCTGCCCTCTACCTTTTTATTCACAGAAACTTAACTGGAAGCTGTGGTTGCCTAGCAACAGCCACTGTGGAAATCTGTTGCTTAAAGCTACAGGTGCTCCTTTTATCGCTTTCAGGTTCTTTGTAAAAACAACAACAACAGTTTTTCATATTTCACATTTTTCTGTAAATCTGGGTTCCTTTTCAGGTTCGTAGAATGATATGTCTTATGCTTTCACAGCTGCATTCACTGGGTTTAAGTATCCTCAGATTTTGTTATTAGTATATAGATTATGTCTTTCTATCAAGGCTGTGACTCAGAGTTTTTATTGGTGTAGATTTGCAGCTTTTTACTCATGTAATATGCTTTATTTCAATCCAGGGTTTTCAGTTGCAAGTTTTTAAGAGACTTTCCATTACTTTATAAAATAAAGATGTATTTTATTAGGAAGCAACCTAGACTGATGCTTTTAGTTGACCAGCATATTGTTTTTCCAAAGGAAAACAAAGAACAATATGACCTTCGGAATTTATATTCACAATAATCAAATTAGTCATAAAAACAGGTGGAATTTTCTATATTATAAATAACCACAGTTTTTAATTCTCTAGCAATAAAACATTCTTAGTCTCTAGAGAAGAGCTAAACAAGAGGAGTGTGATGCTTATATTTTAATTAGAGAGCTGGTTTGGTGTAGTGGTTAAGTGTGCGGACTCTTCTCTGGGAGAACCGAGTTTGATTCCCCACTCCTTCACATGCAACTGCTGGAGTGACCTTAGGTCAGCCTTAGCTCTCGTAGGAGTTGTCCTTGAAAGGGCAGCTGCTGTGAGAACTCTCTCAGCCCCACCTACCTCACAGGGTGTCTGTTGTGCAGGGAGGGGGGAAGGTAAAGGAGATTGTGAGTGCTCTGAGATTCAGAGAATAGGGCGGGATATAAATCCAATATCATCATCATCATCTTCATCTTTAGAGAAACCTTCTTTCAAATCTTATGGGGGAAAGTATCAAAATAATGCAATGAAGGAAAAAATTAGGCTGAAGGCTGCATTCAGATGTCACAAACACAGTTTGTAGATATATCCAGGTGTGCAGCTGTGTTGGTCTGAAGCAGTAGAACAAAGCAGGGGTCAAGTAGCAGCTTTAAGTCTTGACTCCTGCTTTGTTCTACAGTTTGTCAACCTCCAGGTGGGGCCTGGAGATCTCTCAGAATCACAACTGATATCCAGGCAACAGAGAAAATGGCTGCTTTGGAAACTGGATTCTATACCCTGCTAACATCATTCCTCTCCCCCAAACCCTTCCTTCTCAGGCTGCCCCCCCCCCCCCCAAATCTCCAGGAATTTCCCAGCCTGACATTGCAAATCTTTACCTGAATTCCTTATATTGCCTTTTCCCCTTTCCATCACACATTGAGCTGAGATTAATTCTAGGATTCTTGGTTTAGGAAGCTTTGATTTAACTGCAATTTGTTGCGTGACATCTGACTTTTGGCACTTTAACAAACTGGGCTCCTTCCTAATATATATATATATGGAATCCTAAAACATTTTGGTTTGGAATTCCAGCTATTATGCCAGAAATACTCTGCAATTAATTTTCTTTTTCTATTATGGAACCAAGAGCAGTCTGGTGAGAGATGCATGTAATTTAGATCAGAACAAAGTAAAGGAAAAGAAGTTAAACAACACAAAGCTGTGCCTCATTTGATTAGTCATATTAGCAGCCGTCTACCTGTCTAGGACTGCCAGCCTCTAGGTGGGACCTGGAGATCTATTGGAAATACTACTAATCTCTAGGCTACAGTCATCAGTTTCCCTGGACTAAATGGCTGCTTTGGGGGCTTGGACTCTGTGGCATTATACCCTGCTGAGGTTTATTTTTATTTTATTTATTTATTTGATTTGATTTATATCCCGCCGTACCCCACCGAAGCGGGCTCAGGGCGGCTCCCTTTCCTGAACCTTCCCTTTCCCAAGGCCTCACACCCAAAATCTCCAGAAATTTCCCAACCTGGAGTTAGCAACTGATGTGAGGGGGTGGGTTTCAGCTACAGATCTTCCAGAATAACAAATAGTTTAGCCCTTAGTCAGTACATACATTAACTGTTCAATTAATTCCTCTTGGTCGACTCCTTTATTTATCTTTGCTCTCTGAGCTGCCATCTGAAAAGATACCAAGTCTGAATATATAGACTTCAGTTAATCCATTTTATTGTACTTTTTGCTTTGCTGGTCTGCATTATATAATTCTGGTTGCCGTGAGGCCTCTGTCACTGACCAGTCAAGTTGGTGAGACAGAAGGTTGATTAAAGTCCTTATTAACCACTTAGGGAATCAAATACACATGTCAGAATGTGTGAAGTTCAATACAGGGAAGGAAGAGTTTGGAACTAAAATCTCATATAGGCCATAGTGATGGAAATAACTGTGTAAGGGACTGGAAAGAGAGAAGTTAAGGGTTAGTGAACTCAGATACAAGGTGGTCTAAAGAGTGGTACAGAGTAGGTAATAGAGTGAGAGAAATCTGAGGGGAAGGTAAAGAAAGCTGAGGAAAAGAACAGAAGAGGCATGAAAATGATACACAAAGGGGGCAGAGATCTGGTTTTGAAGAAACCTGGCAACTCTTTAGAAGAATGCTATGACACAGAAACAAGATGAGAGTGATAAAGAGACAATGAACTGGAAAATAGGAATTTTAATCAACAACCTTGTAAGGTTGGCTAGTACTCTCATATTGCAAAAGAGAGGATGAGTTGTTAAACTATTCCGTTTATGACAGAGGTGATATTTAGCTCAGGGAGTTGTGGCTTACTCTTTTAGTTTGAATCCTCAATTCAGAGCTCATTAGATTCTGGAAAGGCATATTGGACTTTTGCACACCTGACAATGCATTCCTCAGCAGAATGACACCCTTCTAACTCCATTTAAATCAATGGGCATAAATCAGGTGTAACTCTGTTTAGAACTGCATTGTTAAAATGCCTAGTCTCACAAGGATCAGGTGAGGTTGCCACTCTTCATGTGGGGCCTGGAGATCTCCCACTTTTACAACTGATCTCCAGCTGGCAGAGATCAGCTCCCCTGGAGAAAATGGCTGCTTTGAAGGGTGGACTCTATGGCATTGTACCATGCTGAGGCCCCTCCCCTCCCCCAATCCCGCCTTCTCCCGGATCCACCCCCAAAGTCTCCAGGTATTTTCCAATACAGACCTGGCAACCCTAGATTGGTTTTGGAGTTTTTAGCTAAACATGAGGAAGAGCTTCCTGACAGTCAGAGAAATTCCTCAATGGAACAAAGCTTCCTCAGGAGATGATGTGGGCTCTCTTTCTTTGGAGGTTTTCAGACAGAGGTTAGGTGGCCATCTGAGAGCAATGCTGATTCTGTGAATTTAGGTAGATCATGAGAAGGAGGAGGGCAGGAAGGGATGAACCAGTGCCCTGCCCTCATGGCCCTTTCATACTTGCCCAGGGAATGCCAATCACCATTTTGGGATCAGGAAAGAATTTTCCTCCAGGACAGATTGGTCAAGGATCTTGAAGGTGCTTTCCCTTACTCTGGGCAGAGATCACTGGGGGAATTGGGGGAGGCATTTGTGAATTTTCTGTGATGTGCAGGGGGGTGGACTAGATGATCCATGAGGTCTGTTCCAGCTCTATGTTTCAGTCATTTTTTGCTATAGTAATTATTATTTTTGTTATTTTAAAAGCATTGAAAAGTCCTGTGGTGGAACGTTGTGGTCAAAATGTAATTCAACTGGTGGCTGCAGCTGTGGGGGTGGAATGCACAGAAAACTCCTGCATGGGAGCTCTACTGCCACTGAAAATGCATCTGCATTTGCTGCAGTGGTAAAAACGAACAGAGAATCTTTCCTTATGTGGAGGCAGCTCTGGTGTGGCACTGACCTACAGAAAAGCCCAGGTTCTCCTGCAAAAAGTGTTCTGACCTTGGCAGTTTGCATCAAGTCATCCAAGGTGCACACCTCTTTTTAAACCCTTCTGTGTGGGTGCACAGGTCTAACCCTGACTCAATCAGGAAGCTGAGCGGGGTTTTTTTTGCTGTTGTTATTTAAAAGACCCACAAATGTCACTGGTGATTCTGCAACTCACAGAAGCAAGGCCAGCAAATAATGCAGCACAGATTAATTCTCAAGGCCTATGAGAAGGCAGGCTGGCTTACTTGTCATGGAAGTACATTTTTTAAAAAAAATTAAGGCTACCGTAGGTTGCAACAGAAAGATAAAGGCGATTGCTGCAAGTGAAGCAGAGACGAAGTGGTATATTCTGTTAAATACGTAAGCAGAGTTTAGGGACGTACAGGCAGGAGGAATTTGCTAAGCGGTGGGACACGCTGCTCTGTGTTTGTAGATCAGATCTTTGCTCCTTCTTTCTTTCCGTCAGTTTCCAAGACCAATAAAAATGACTCATGGTTTCTTTAAAAAAAATTTGTTTCTTTTTAAAAATAGAAAAAACAAAGGGGGGGCACAAAATCCAGCAACTAAATGGGAGGGAGGGAGGGAGGGAGGGAGGGAAGGAAGGAAGGAAGGAAGGAAGGAAGGAAGGAAGGAAGGAAGGAAGGAAGGAAGGAAGGAAGGAAGGAAGGAAGGGATAAAAGGAAGTATTTCTTAACATGTGGAATTCACTGCCACAGGAGGTGGTGGCAGCCACAAGTATAGCCACCTTCAAGAGGGGTTTAGATAAAAATATGGAGCACAGGTCCATCAGTGGCTATTAGCCACAGTGTGTGTGTATATATAAATTTTTTTGCCACTGTGTGACACAGAGTGTTGGACTGGATGGGCCGTTAGCCTGATCCAACATGGCTTCTCTTATGTTCTAAGGAAGGAAGGAAGGAAGGAAGGAAGGAAGGAAGGAAGGAAGGAAGGAAGGGAAAACAACAGTGGTGCCAGATCTACATGTACATTTCTATAAAAGGTTTCCAAATAGCTAAAAAGTAAGTCCATATTTGATCATTATCAGTATTCCATGCATACAAATGTTGATAGAGTTCTAAGGTTATCAATCCAGTGATTTACTGGAGGTAGGTATTTATCTTTCCAATGTTTTAATATGTCTTTTAGCTGTAGTAAGGGCACAGAGGGCACATTTTCATTGACCAGCAGTTAGCCTCAAAGAGCTGGGCAATTTGTTTAAAAGTACAGACACATCCTCAAAAATGAATGAACATTCTAACACAAAGTGGACATGTGTCATAAGTTACATGTTCAGCTCAGTGTGTGGAGACTGTGGTGCTGTCCCTAGAGGATGACAGTGCCTGGAGAGAACTGAGTAGGGTTCCCAGGTCCGACTCAGGAAATATCTGGGGATTTTGGGGGTGCAGCCAGGAGATATTGGGGTGGAGCCAGGAGCAAGGTTGTGACAAGCATTATTGAACTCCAAAAGGAGTTCTGGCTACCATATTTTAAAGGGACCATACTCATTTTAAATGCTTTTCTTTGGTTGGAAATAATTGAGGATAGGGGCACCGTCTTTGGGGGCTCATAGCATTGGCCCCCTGATCCAATCTTTTTGAAACTTTGCAGACACTCTATGGAATGTAAGAAAAAGCCCCCTACTTTTCATACACATGGACATCGTGATCATCAGTATGGTTGCCAGGGTGCCTGGAGTTTTAACTCGCACACATCTGCTCTAAGAAGTGGACTTTGCCCACGGTTTCTAAGGCTTATGTGGATATTATAAGCCTCAGCTTTGCAGCAGCATTCTACAACTCTGGATGGGTGTTAGCCAGAACTACAGACAAGCTTCCAGCTGCTCCTTGCGTGCCCAGTCTTGGCCGCTGCAGTGGAAGAAGCCACGCCGCCATGAACTGTACAGGCAAACAGTTTCCAGCCTGTTTCCATGAACCAAAGGCTAATACCACCAGAATCCATCTTGTTTTCTTGACTCCATTACAGCAAAGCAAGAAACTCACAAATCCAACAGCTGCTTCAACTTCTGCTTAAGGCAATCAAGCTTTTCTTAGGCTTGGATCCTGCCAGACCGCCTAAGCCTTTGTCCAACGGAACTAAGGACAAAGACTGGTGTCAAGAAGAAAGGGAAGATCATCTTCAGCCAGAGCCAAGTTCCTTTGTGTAAACTGGGTGTTACCTTAGGTAGCAATTTGGCCATCTATTGTCACCTTTTTAGATAAGTTTAATAGTCTTAAGCACACCTCCACCCAGTAATTTCCCACATTCTTTCCCCCAACAGTCATCCTGGAGCCTCCCCCTTGGCCCATTGTTACCTGGACAGCCAATCAGGTAACTAAGGCCAAGTCCGCTCATTGGCTAGCTATGAGCGTCCAGTCGGGTTGCCAACTAACCGGCTATTGGCTACTGCACTAGTCCAGCCCTTATGGTCACTGCAGAGCCTCCCCTTTTCTGAGGTCATGCACCAGCTGACCACCTGTCATCCACCCCTGAACCTCCCATCCCCTGAGGGTCCAAGGTAGTCTATTTAACCTCTGACCCAGCTCCACTCGTGTGCATCTAGCAGTACCCCAGTTTCGCTGTCTAGATCCATCCCCGATTCTGGCCACAGTTTTGGGTCCATTTCCCCCATCCTCTTACGTCGCCATTGGAGCCTTCTTGAGGACTACGATCGGTAATTATCACCCTGTTTTTCTACCCATGTGTTGTCTCTATATCTCTCTCTATTTTTCTACCCATGTGTTGTCTCTATATCTCTCTCTATTTTTCTACCCATGTGTTGTCTCTATATCTCTCTCTATTTTTCCTAGGACTGTATGTATGTTTCATGAGCACATTGTCTTGTATGTATGCCTATATTTTCTAGAATAAATTTTAATTGTTTTTACTTAATTAGTGTCCCTGATACATTTAAGCATTAATTTCTGGATGTGGAATCCTGTATACACAGGTAAAAGATCCTGATTAAGCCAGGTGCCCACCTGACAATTCCCCAACCTCGTTTTGAGGGCATTTTGGCTTACAGGAAAGGCCCCAGATTTTGTGCTGAAAATATGGTGTCTCTACCTTGAAAAACATCCCTTCCAGAGCCTCAGATACCCACAGATTGATTCTCCATAAGACCCTATGAAGATCAGTCTCCATAGGAAACAATGGAGTGGTCAGCAGACATTTCCCTCCCCCCTCCCCTGCTTTCTGATGATCCTGAAGTGGGGGAGGGCCTCCAAACCATGCGATCCCCGGCCCCAATTGGGGATTGGCAACTCAATTATTGAAGTCTGCTCTCTCCCTTCTCATGAAGCACAGTGGATGACTTTAAGCCAATTTATGTGCTCTCTAACCTGTTTAAGACAGCTTAGCTTATAAAGAAAAGGATAAAAACGCAAAACAGCATAAAATCATTAAAACTATTAAAACCCTATCATAAAAAAATCAGCAAGAACACAGAACAGCGTAAATCACTGAGCGGCTTAAAAAGAGTTTCTTACATGAATCATCAGGCTAGAAGCAGACTGTATAATGTAAGGAGATCAGTCTCTTAATTACAAGCCTGGAGGAAAAGGATTTCTAAAATTAATTCTGGTAGTGTTGTTCACTGCAGTTTTCACAAGAGCATAAGAAGAGCCTTGCTGGATCAGACCAGCATTTAGTCCAGCATCCTTTCTCACACAGTGGCCAACCAGTTCCTCTGGACGGCCAACAACAGGGCATAGAGGCTGAGGCCTTCCTCTGATGCTGCCTCCTGGCTGTGGGATTCAGAGGATTAGTCCCTCTGATTGTGGAGGTTCCACTCAGTCACCATGGCTAGTAGCCACAGATATACCTCTCCTCCATGAATCTATCTAATTCCCTTCTCCAAGCAGGCTGACAGAGCAGTGGGGGCTTCAAGAGCCACAAAATATGTGTGTAAGAGCCACACGTGGCTCCCAAGCCACAGTTTGGCCACCCCTGCTCTAAGCTGTGGAGCCTTGTGAGCAAAGATTCTACTTCATGAGCTACTGGCATTAAAGTTGTGAGCTACTGCATACATTTGTTTGCTCTGGAGCCATTTTTTCTGAGCTAAGACAAAAATGTGTGAGCTGGAGGCTAAAAAACTGTGAGCTAGCTCACACTAACTCAGCTTAGAGGGAACATTGGAACCTGAACTTCCTTGGTAGACTCCCATCCACATAATAACCAGGACTGATCGCGCTTAGCTTCTGAGATTTTCTGAGATTGGGTTAGCCTGGGCCATCAGGTTAGGGCTTAAAAGAACAGTAGAACTTCAAAACCAAAAATTATTTCTTGTATCTGCAGTGTCCTATATTTTCTAGTTCTTTAAAAAGCTTTTATTTATTTATTAGAACAACCTATAGATGTGACTATTAGGGCTAATTCACAAATGTCGAAGTCCACATCAATACCACCACCCCGCCCCAACTTTCTGCTCTATAGATGTGTTCCAAGAGTTTTAGATCACTGAAATCCAAGGGCTTAGATGTCAGTAAGTCTGTGTAGGACTGCACTGCAAATGTTGCAGTTTTCCAGTTCCCTTAGTTTGGCAGTAGACATGCAAATAGGTCAGAGAAGAAGAAAAAGAAGACTGCAGATTTATACCCCGCCCTTCTCTCTGAATCAGAGACTCAGAGTGGCTTACAATCTCCTAGATCTTCTCCCCACACAACAATCACCCTGTGAGGTGGGTGGGGCTGAGAGGGCTCTCACAGCAGCTGCCCTTTCAAGGACAACCTCTATGAGAACTATGGTTAACCCAAGGCCATTCCAGCAGCTGCAAGCGGAGGAGTGAGAAATCAAACCCGGTTCTTCCAGATAAGAGTCCACACACTTAACCACTGCACCAAGGTGGGGAGGTGAATTATAGCTGCTAGGGTCGCAAAGAAATTGGCGGATCCCCAGTGCAATAGAAAGTAGCTGCCCTCTCCTCAGCCCTGCTGGCTAGACCAGGGGCTTGGCTGGGATAGGCTGCTGGCCCTCAGTCCCCACCAGGGCTTTTTTTGCAGAAAAAAGCCCAGGAGGAACTCATTTGCATATTAGGCCACACCCCTGACACCACAATTGTTTCACACAGGGCTTTTTGTAGAAAAAGCATGGCAGGAACTCATTTACATATTAGGCCACACCCCCTGATTCCACCATTGTTCACACAGGCCTTTCGGGGGGAAGCCAAGCAGGAACTCATTTGCATTTTAAGCCACACACCCTGACATCAAGCCAGCTGAAACTGTGTTCCTGGTTTTTTTTTTTTTTTAAAAAGCCCTGGTCCCCACCCTGACTTTCTCCTGGCCTTTCTCCTACACCTACTGGGCTCTCTCGCCCTTGTGCAAACCTCTCTGGCCCAGCCCTGACACAACTACTCTGCCCTACCATTGAATCAGCCCACATTGCAGTCGAGTGGGCTGAAACTCCAACAGTCAGTAAAAAGACCCTCCAGGCAAGATCCACAACTGCAGAATCATCAAAGATTCAAGAAGATTCTCTGCTTACACATCCAAACTCATCTTGGGGAGCATCCAGACATTTTAAACCAGTCAGAAGAATGGGCGAACAGGAGTATCCAGGGTTGCCAGCCCTGAGTGAGAAATATCTGGAGATTTTGGGGGTGGAGCCGGGGAGGATGAGGTTTGGGAGGGGAGGGGCCTCAGTAGGGTATAATGTCATAGAGCCCACCCTCCAAAGCAGCCATTTTCTCCAGGGGAACTGCTCTTGATCATCTGGAGATCAGTGGGAGAAATCCAGGTACTACCTGGAGGCTGGCAACCCTACTAAGTTTGCACAGGGTTGCAATGGTGTGTCACTCAGAGAGACATTCAATGCTTTCAGTGCTGCCAAAAGCTTTTGCCACTTGAAGCTCGGCTGAAAGGTAGCATCAGGATGAGTTCACACATATCTGTCTGTCACAATAAGTTGTAGAAGGGCTGAATCCTAGCAGCTGCAGCTCTGCTGTGAGTTTTATTTACTTATTACTCTGTGGCTTGAGTGATGCATATATGTGCTGATGTATATCAAAAACCCACAAAGGGGTGGGGGAGGAGACTGAAACTGAAAGCTGCAGGGAATGATATGGGAACCTACTCCAAAAGTGGTTTTAGAAATTCTCCAAACTAAAAGTGGAAGAAAAGCAAACAAGAGAACTAGTCTAGAGTATTATATAATGGAACAGAGGGGATATTCTCTTACCCTGATCAAGGAGTTCACAGATGCACATATCACCCCCAGCCTTCGATATGCTTGCAACAACCCAGTGAGGACATGTGCTAATGCACGGAAGGAAGGAAGGAAGGAAGGAAGGAAGGAAGGAAGGAAGGAAGGAAGGAAGGAAGGAAGGAAGGAAGGAAGGAAGACCAATGCTGTACACTGCACACTGCATTGGGCCACACCTGTGTGCATTGTGTGCATTCTGGAGGCCTCACTTCAAGAAGGATATGGACGGAATGGAGCGGGTGCAGAGGAGAGCGACGAGGATGATGAGGGTTCTGGAGACAAAGCTCTGTAAGAAAAGGCTGAGGGACTTGGGAATGTTCAGTCTGAAGAAGAGGAGGCTGATGGGGGACATGATTGCTCTCTTTAAGTATTTGAAGGGCTGTCATAGAATCATGGAGTTGGAAGGGACCTCCAGGGTCATCTAGTCCAACCCCCTGCACAATGCAGGAAACCCACAAATATCTACCCCAAATTCACAGGATCTTAGTACTAACTTAGAGGAGTAACTTAGTATCACTTAGAGGAGGGCAGGGAGCTGTTCCTGTTGGCAGCAGAAGAGAGGACTCATAATAATCGGTTTAAATTAAGGGTGGTTCTCAGAGGGAACAGACAAGATTTCTCAGTTTTGTTAGGTAGTCCAGACATAAAACCTTTCACTTCCTGCAATCTGGAAGAGAATCCTTTCAGGCAGATTTGCAGAGCTCACTGTTGAAGGTGCCCCCCCCTCACTTTTATCACTAGATTTTGAGATAAAATCTTGTATAGCAAGCTGACTGAATGATTTAGCCAGTTTGGTGTGGTGGTTAAGTGCACAGACTCTTATCTGGGAGAACCAAGTTTGATTTCCCCACTCTTCCACTTGCAGCTGCTGGAATAGCCTTGGATCGGCTATAGCTCTCACAGAGCTGTCCTTGAAAGGACAGCTTCTGGGAGAGCTTTGTCAGTCCCACCTACCTCACAAGGTGTTGTTGTGGGGGAGGGAAGTAAAGGAGTTTTGAGCCTCTCTGAGTCTCTGAGATTCAGAGTGAAGGGTGGGGTATAAATCCAATATCTTCTTCTTGAGAGCCAGTTTGGTGTAGTGTTCTGGGGATCTGTCAATTTCTTTGCGACCCTAGCAGCTATTATTCACCTCCCCACCTTGGTGTAGTGGTTAAGTGTGAGGACTCTAATCTGGGAGAACCGGGTTTGATTCCCCACTCCTCCACTTGCACCTGCTGGAATGGCCTTAGATTAGCCATAGCTCTGGCAGAGGTTGTCCTTGAAAGGGCAGCTGCTGTGAGAGCCCTCTCAGCCCCACCCACCTCACAGGGTGTCTGTTGTGAGGGGAGAAGATATGGGAGATTGTAAGCCTCTCTGAGACTCTGATTCAGAGAGAAGGGCAGGGTATAAATCAGCAATTCTTCTTCTTCTTCGTCTTCTGTTATATCCCACCATTGAACTGAGGTGGAGAACAGGGATAGGTCGATTTTTTCCTGCCAACCTAAGAGTTCCCTCAGGTTAGCATAACCTTGTATCACAGTTGTGGCTGCTCTCATTGAAGAGATCCATTCAGAGCCCTGCTCATCCTATAACATTTCCCATAATGCCCTACAACATTTCTGAGGTTCTCAGCAGATAATCAATCTGGCCAGGAACAGAATCTGAAGCTAGGAGCTTTGAACATTGAGGGCTCAGAGCAACTTCCACATTCCATAGTGAAACTAGACAACCCAAAGAAGAATGGAATGACCTTTTAAAATGAGGGTGTTTAAACCCACATTAAACTACTTTGCCTGCAGGCTAATTACTGTCTCGTGGTTTGCGTCAACTGATGATTCCTTGGATCTGCAGCAGTCTCCTAGATGGGTCTGTGAAAAGGGCCATGCCGTTCCCAGTGCTTGCACTGCGGGGACAGAGTGACATGGTTCGAGGTAGAGGATGACAGAGCAAACATTTGTAAACATGGGGAGCGTATCAAGATGGGCAGACTTGAAAAACACACAGGAGTGTACTGACCCTGTCTCCATTAGATAATTTTCCTGGAACTTTACATTTTTATTTCCCCCCCTCCTCCCCAAAAAAGGAGGTTTGGTCTATTTCTGGGAACAATAATAGTGACAGTGCAGAGGTAACTGAATTGGCTGGAGAGAAGGCGAGCAAAGCTTCAAAGTATGCTACATGGACTGCGAGTCATTAATGGACTGATATAATTAGAACAGGCAACACGGAACAGCTAGGCAAAAGAAAAAAAGGTGAAAAGAGAGATAAGAGATTGTTGTTTTTCAAGATCAGGCCAAGGTCCATTTCATCTAGTATTCTGCTTCCAACAGCAAATGGACAGATTTTGCGGGACAATCCCTCAAACTGACCACATGCTGGACTTGTTTGACCCCACAACCTGCAATTTAAAGTTAACCTGCCTCTGAATACTGAGGTTCCATCTAATTTGTATTGTCTGGCTTGCCTTGACCAGAACATTTGGCTTGCCTCGACCAGCCTGGTAGAATCAGCTCCCTATGGAGTTTTCGACCCTACCAGACTTGTTACCATTCCAGAGGGCCTGTAAAACAGCTATTCTGCCAGGCCTTTGGCTGAGGCAAGCGGGCATCCTCATTTCATTGATTATACCATCTATTGGCCTCCCTGCACTGATTTATCATCCTGATTGATAAAGATCGGGCCAATGATTTAGACATCTAGGACACCTATGACATCTATGTCCTAATTTGTAAAATGTGCCTACACCATCCATACTGTTTTTACCTACTGGTTTTAATTGTTTAAACTGTTTTACTGTTGGATTTTTAATTGTTCTATTATGTTGTAATCTGCCCTGAGCTCATTTTGGGAAAGGGTGGACTATAAATCCACTAAATAAATAAATAAAACAAAATTGTTCTTGTAGTAGCCAAGCCTTACCACAAATCTATGGGCCATGGAACCAGGAAAGGAAAGAGAGTATGGGCGTGGTTCTGCTGATCCACTCACCTTGATGTCCAGAAATATGGCCTGGATTTTGACATCAGGGATGAAAAATCCAGCAGTTTGTGCATGCTGATTAATGCACATGCATGGAAAAAACACACTTTCCCACTATTCACCTGATCAGCAGCTACTTGTATCTGGAGAATCTATGCATAGCTAGGAGTCTCCCAAGCACAGACTGGGAAGGCAACATGGCCAGGCCTTGGGTCGCCAACCTCCAGGTGAGTAGTCAATACAAAAGACCCCACCGTGGAGAATCTTTCCCTGCATAATTATTGTAGGCTTCGGCTACTGGTGAAGGTTTGCATACAGAACGCAAGTTCTTGCAAATATGATTGTGAGCTCCTTGAAGTCTGGTTTGGCCCCATTCCAAAAGTGATAACAATGACTAAGATTGTGAGCTCCTTGGAGTCCAGTTTGGTCCCATTCCAAGGTGATAGCAACAAACAAGATTGTAAGCTTTCTGGATTCAATTTATTCATCCTTAGTCCATAGCTTATACTTGGGATCTGTATGCTATATATACACTGAAATGAGAAGCTTAATGCTGTGATTAGAGAATGCAGAATGGGATTCCCAAATAATTGAGCCGTTAAACTGAAAAAGGAATTGAAGCATCATCAAAATCTAGAGAGATGTCTTTTTAAGAAAGCGGCTGCGTTGAAGCTACGTTCCTCAGGAGCACCCACCTTGAGAATTTCAGTTGGACTATTTCCAAGTTTGGACTTATATCTATTCATTTGGGGACAGGGCTTTTTGGCCCCTTTGGGGTTTCTGTTACTTTAAAAGGCCCTAGCGCAGCTGGCCTCTGTCATTATTGTATTGTTTATTATGTGTTGTACACAATCGTAATATATATTTTTGCAGACTGAAAGATGGTGTATTACTTGGTGGCTTTGATCAGTCTATTAATTACACCAAGTGCCCTTCAAGCAGCAGACTTTATTGAGATAAGGTGGCAGATCAAAATGAATTGGGTACTTAATTCCCTCATGAAGTGGGGAACATTTCCATGTGACGACTTTTAGGAGGGAGTCCCAGTCTTGTTTGAGCAATTTCTGTATGTGTAATGTTCAGACACAAGGCTTGGGACCTTCTGCTTGCAAAGGGTATGTTGTAGTACCACTGAGCCAGAGTCCTACAATAAATTGTAATTTGGTGTAGTGGTTAAGTGTGCGGACTCTTATCTGGGAGAACCAGGTTTGATTCCCCACTCCTCCACTTGCACCTGCTGGAATGGCCTTGGGTCAGCCATAGCTCTTGTAGGAGTTGTCCTTGAAAGGGCAGCTTCTGGGAGAGCTCTCTCAGTCCCACCCACCTCACAGGGTGTCTGTTGTGGGAGGGGGGAGGTAAAGGAGGTTGTGACCACTCTGAGACTCAGAGCATAGGGCGGGATATAAACCCAATATCATCATCATCATCATGACTGTTAGAAGCACTGTCTATGCAGGTTCTGTTTTAGGAACAGCCATAAGCAGAAAAATAAAGTTTAAAACTTTTAATTAGTTTTTTTAAAAAATGTAAGTGAAAGAAGGTTTACATTGTAATGTGAATTTATTCTGGGGATCAAGAATCGGGGCTGCATCCCATTGACAAATTATCACAGTCCCAGACTAAATGGACTGGCTATTAAGGTTTTATAGTGGACATGAAAAAAAAATCCCTCTGTAGTTAAGAAGCTATTGGAATATTGGCTGCTTGAAATTGGATTTTATAGACAGCAGCGACGAAAGATATTGGGCATTAAAATGCAAAGTGTCATTCAGGGAGAATGATTTGACGTATCAAGCCATTTGGCTGTCACAATGCGCTGACTCATGCTAAGTCATGCCACAGTTAGATCCATAAAGCATAAACAGTCGGTGGCTCTTCATCAATTATGGAGCTACACAACAGCAACAACAGCCGCTGCCAGTGAGCTGTTACAAAACACCATATTCCTTGTAAAACAGTGTCAGAATATAAACCTGGAGCATTGTGAATGCACGGAATGGAAACGGTGATCTAGACCCAGTGGTGGAAAGTGTTGTCAAGTTGCAGACAACTTATTGTGACTCCTTGGGGTTTTCAAGGCAAGAGACTAACAGGGATGGTTTGCCATTGCTGGTCTCTGCCCTGTGACCCTGGACTTCCTTGGTTTTCTCCCATCCAACCTGCTTAGCTTCCAAGATCTGATGAGATCAGGCTAGCCTGGGCCATCCAGGTTAGGACCAGTATGCAGCAGAGAGGATCTAGCTCTATTCACATGTTAATGTGAACCTGCCTGAGTGCTCCTTAGGGATGCCAGTCTCCAGGTGAGACCTTCATAGCTCATCTCCAAACTACAGAGAGCAGTTCCCCTGGAGAAAATGGATGCTTTTGAGGGTAAAGTCTACAACACTGTACCTCTCTGAGCTCCCTGTCCTCTCCAGGATCCATCTCCAAATCTCTAGGAATTACCCAGTCTGAAACTGACAACCATAACACCCCCCATCTTCCACTAGTGGCCAGAGGGGACCCAGCAACCCTAGAGCTTTCTGACCTTTTCCTTTGCCCACTTCTCTGGCTGTCCCTTTGTAGCCCAGAATGCTACTCTCAGGGGTTCCTTCCTTCTGGTCTCTCTGTCTGTCTGTCTCTCTCCCCCCCACACACCCCGTCCACCATGAGGACTAGACAGTTTCTATTATTTTTTTCCACCCTAGCTTAAATAGCGAGCTAGAAGAAACGTTGACTGCGGGGTGACATGATAGAGGTTTACAAGATAATGCATGGGATGGAGAAAGTAGAGAAAGAAGTACTTTTCTCCCTTTCTCACAATACAAGAACTCGTGGGCATTCGATGAAATTGCTGAGCAGACAGGTTAAAACGGATAAAAGGAAGTACTTCTTCACCCAAAGGGTGATTAACATGTGGAATTCACTGCCACAGGAGGTGGTGGCGGCCACAAGCATAGCCACCTTCAAGAGGGGGTTAGATAAAAATATGGAGCAGAGGTCCATCAGTGGCTATTAGCCACAGTGTGTGTGTATATACATATATATATAAAAAAAATTGGCCACTGTGTGACACAGAGTGTTGGACTGGATGAGCCATTGGCCTGATCCAACATGGCTTCTCTTATGTTCTTAGAAGTGTTTATTCTGTCTTTCCTCTCTACCAATGAGTTCTATTACAATAAAGGACTTCTGTTTCTTTTCTAGCCCTGACCTGGATAGCCTCTGTTATCCCAATCTCATCAGATCTTGGAAACTAAACAGGCTCATCCCTGGTTAGTTATTGGATGGGAGACCACCAAGGAAGCCCAGTGTCATCAAGCAAAGGCAGGCACTGGCAAATCACCTCTGAACATCTCTTGACTTGAAAACCCTATAGGGTCACCAAACGTTGTCTGCGACTTGATAGCACTTCTCCACCACAATTTTTTTAAAAGTAACAAGCCTAAGTGTGAACTTATTCATCAAGTAGCTAGACTACAGAATTCTACTGTGCGGAGATTCACTTCCGCTTTCAGTGACAGCCATGAGCATGGCTTTAAAAGGGTGGATTCGTAGAGGAGAAGCCCATCAATAATTACTAGCTATGGTAACTTAAAAGGGAACCTCCAAATTCAGAAGCAGTAAGACTGTGCTTATATCACTGCAGAGAGGCAACATCAAGGGAGGGCCTTGGTCGCTATGTTCTGTTTGTTGACCTTCCAGGACAACTGGTTGACACTGCATGAAATGGTATCTAGAGTAGATGGACCACTGGTTTGATCCAGCAGGCCTTTTCTTAGGTTTACTCCCACACACACACATTCCTTGTCCAGTTTGTCCTACCCTGTCACTGGTACCCACTCTCTCTTATTCATCTCTGTCTCTTTCTCCTTTTTACCCTCTCTGCTTTGTAGAAAAAGCCCAGCAGGGACGCATTTGCATATTAGGCCACACCCCTGACTCACCATTGTTTCGCACAGGGTTTTTTGTAGAAAAAGCCCAGCAGGGACTCATTTGCATATTACACCACACCCTCTGACACCAAGCCAGCCGGAATTGCATTCCTGTGCGTTCCTGCTAAAAAAAAAAGGTCCTGCTGCTAAAACATCCATACCATCACCTCACAGAATCTGGGCTTTACTTGGATGGCTGTTCAAGGCATAGTGAACTGGACTGAGAGAGGTGGCCAGTAGATGCACTTCACGTTGTACCATCCTATTTTCCATTTCCTTGGCCGTGTTGTTCCTGCCCACTGAACCTCAGTCATGGCAATCAGCCCACAGCTTGGCTAACCAGAGTGAAGAACAGGTCCCCATAGTTGCCACCAAACCCTGGCTCTTCCTCCTATCACCCCCTGTGCCCAGATGACTCCAGCAGTGCTCCTGCTGTCTTCTTTTGGTCCTTGTTTGTTCCCTGAAATGTGGGCTGTTCGTGGCAATTACAATGCCATGTTGTATTAATGAGCAGAACTGGCAGAATGAAGGTCTACCATCCAGTCACAATAAAAATTTCATTAGCATTGGATGCTCCTGGAGCTGGAACCATCTGTCACTGAAGAAGAAATTCTACACCATCTGGAGGAAGCACATTAGATGTTGTGCTGTTTAAGCCAGGAATGGAGAAACCCCAAAAGCCAAAAGAGTTGTTGAAATAAAGATTTCCAGTGGTCAAAAATGGACCATTCTCTCTCGGCTTGACCATTAAGTGACCAGTATAAGGATTCTGACCTGGATAGCCCAGGTTAGCCTGATCTTGGAAGCTTTGGCAAAAGTTGATTAGACCATCATTATGCTTGGGATAAAGCATCTTATGAGTGTTATGCTTACTTTTAATGAAAGCTTTGGTTCTATTTGATGTTGCAGTCCTGCTGAAAGTCAAGGAAATTCACTGATACTTCAGAATAGTGTGTCGGCCGCCCAGAGTCTTCCTGGAATTCTGAAAATGGAGACGTTGAATATTTATACCACTGCGTAGATCAATCCAGTGGGGTCTTTTTCATATATGCAATTAGGTACTTTGGGGTTCTTGGGGGCTTCTTAAGATTTATTATTGAGAATTTTGAATGTGAAATATCACATATTTGTATATATTGATTGCTGAAACTGATTGTGTACTATACAGTGCGACTGGTTCAAAATTTATAACACATGCACTGTTAAAGGCTTTTTACATGGTGATGATTTTACTCCTCCTCCAGAAGGCAGGCAACCCACTCCCCCGGCATCTTCTCCAAATCTCCAAGAATTTCCCAAGCTGTAGTTGACAACCTAAGATTCAGTGAGAAGAAAGAATTGGGTGAAATCACCCTCTTTTCCCTCTTGAATCACCACTGGAAGCTTGGGCAAAAAGAGGCGCAGATGGTTTAGCCCAGTTTATTCTCCTCACTGCAGGTCTCATATTGTTGGCCATTTTGTTTATCGGGGACCCCTGAAGTTCAGAGAGGGCTTTGGAGACACAACACCAGTATAAAATCAGTCCCACCAGCTGCTTCTATCAGATTTTCTGCAGGATTCAATCCATTAAAACATAGTATTTTCTTCGTGTACATTATCTTCCTGGAATCCTTACAACAACTCGGTGAAGTAGGGTCTTTTGCATCTCTGACTACCTGGTCCTTTTAACCAGAGATGCCAGGAACAAACCTGCAACCTCCTATATACAAAGCATAGGCTCTGCCACTGAATAATGTACCCATTATTCCAATGGGGAGGGACGGTGGCTCAGTGGTAGAGCATCTGCTTGGGAAGCAGAAGGTCCCAGGTTCAATCCCTGGCATCTCCAAAAAAGGGTCCAGGCAAATAAGTGTGAAAAACTTCAGCTTGAGACCCTGGAGAGCCGCTGCCAGTCTGAGTAGACAATACTGACTTTGATGGACCAAGGGTCTGATTCAGTATAAGGCAGCTTCATATGTTCATATGTCCACAATTGCTTCAGTTTAATCAGCTGCTTAACTGTATGCTGCCTCATGCACTGCCCATGTTACTACCTTATTTATTTATTTATTAAATTTATATCCCGCCCTCCCCGCCGAAGCAGGCTCAGGGCGGCTAACAACATTCAACTAAAACAATAAAATCTTCATGGCAGTAACTAGCTGTCAGCACTGACTGCTGCAGCTTTGTCAGAATGCCAGTCGATGATTGCCATATTGGCCCCTTTGCCACTGTGTACCAAGGTGCCTCTTCATTGCCAGTTAAGCAAACATAACACTCTGCTCCTTAACAGTAAAAAATGCCCCAAATAGGTGAGGTCTTAAGGTTGCCACTGGGACATTCCTGGGGATTTGAAGTGGAGCCTGAGGAGGAGGGGAGGGGAGGGGAGGGGAAGGATCTCAGCAGGGTACAATGCCATAGAGTCCACCCTCCAAAGCAGCCCTTCCCTGCAGGGGAACCAGTCTCTGTAGCCTGGAGATCAGTTTCAGAGAGTAGCTGTGTTGGTCTGCAGTGGTATTTTTAAGAGAAAACCCGACACTAGGCAACCAATAATAATTAATAACGTCCTGGATACCATTGATGGAAGGTCAGCCTGTAAGAGTAATGGTATTGGCATATTAACTATGTTAATTGTTATTTTATATATAATGTATATAATTAATATGGATTTATGTATCATACTCTAGAGCCCAATTCACCGTGGAAGAGATATTTGAAACGAAGTAAAAAAAATACCTAGGCCCTTCATGTGGAACTAGGCAAAATGATCACTGCGTTAGACTCATTTCTTAATTAATTAGTCTTAATTATCCTAGTGTCAGGTTTTCTCTTACAAATATTGTTTCAAACCATCACTCCGCTATTGCTTGTGTATATATTGATTGGTCTGCAGTGGAACAGCTAGATTTGAGTCCAGTGTTATCTTAGAAACCAACAAGGTTTTCAGGGCATGAGCTTTTGAGAGTCACAACTCCCTCCATCATATGGAGATTAGCTGTGATACTGGGAGATCTCCGGGGCCCACCTGGAGATAGGAACTTGCAGGATCTGGCTGGAGTTCAAGCAGTTTTTCAAAAACTGTAAGGTGTTTATTCACTCTGTCCTTAGCCGTGAAATCAACAAGGCTTATGGACTAAATCATGCCCAATATTCCCAGAGATAAATGTGAGGATGATTTGGAAAAATGTAAACAAGGACAGTATTATGCCCTTACTGGAAATATAAATATTTGCTCAGTATAGCCAACATGTTCCAACAGGATACTCCTGTCAGAGGCATGTCCTTAAAGATAAATATGCTTTTTTCACAACCACAAGGAAATGGGGTATGCAGTTAAAAATTAAAATCCGAGGTTGCTATTGTTATGAATGGATAGTCCAGACTTCCTGGCAGTGTAGTAAAAATCCTGTTTGTGTAAATGATTACTGAGCATCTTACGCCCCCCCCCCACCCCAAGAAATAAAATGATGTATCGGTTTAAAAAACAAAGGAAATATAACAATGAGCAAAAGAAGTGCTGCCACAACAGGAGGGGAATTGGTAAAAATCACCACCCTCTCTTGTGTTGGGAGAACCAGATGTGATATCCCTGTGCCTTAGCCTCCAAGAAGCAAGTGACCAGAGAGTTACAGCTAGATAAGCAGCAACTAAGCATCTTCCTGTTTACTCTTCTGTCACTGAACCCTTTGATGTACAGAGTGCTACTCTCAGGGGAACAACTTCCTTCCATCTCCTCCTTCCTTCTCTTCCTGTTTGCACACAAAAAGGAAGGACCCATCAGCACCATGTATGCAGAATGAATACCTCTCTGCATCTGCATCCATCACTAGCTAGATAAAACAGAATCTGTTGCTGTCTCTAAGCTTTGCTATCCAGTATGGATTTATTCTTATTTTCTTTTAAACTGATGAGTGGTTCTGGGTAACTTTGAAATGTTATAAGCATATGCTGAACAAAAGTACTCTGTTATGTTCTGAGTGTTTAGTACACACTCTGCAAACTTAGCAAGGGACCTAATGTCTCAGCTCTCCCAATATCTTGCATATGTGGATCTTTCTCACAGGATCCAGACTAGTGGTAAAAAACAGAACCTCAACTAAGCTGGTCTTAAAGGTGCAATCGACTTCTATTTTGTTCTAGAACCTCACCAATTATTTCATGTAGCCAACAAATTGCAACCAACTAGGGATGCCAGTCTACAGGTAGGGATGCCAGCCTCCAGGTGGGACCAGGGGATCCCCTGGAATTACAGCTCATTTCCAAGCTACAGAGATCAGTTCCCCTGGAGAAAATGGATGCTTTGGAGGGTGGACTCTATGGCATTGCACCCCACTGAGGGATACATGGCTGGGTTCTGGAGGTTTGGATGTGGTGGAAGAGAACATGGAAATCCCCGGAATAGTGCCAAACCAGCTGGAACTGCATTCCTGCTCCAAAAAAGCTCTGATGATGCTAGAGAGGTGAGAAAGTTTCCAGGCAGTTGCTCAGAATGAGCATCAGGGCCAAGGAAGTACAGATCTAAAAGGCAGTGGCAGTTCCAGGTTAGGTTGCCAGCTGATCAAGAAAGATGCTTGGTTTGCTCCTCTGCGTTTAATGGAAACCTGATCTCTAGAAATCACCAAGTGGAACTTTGGACAAAACAGAGGAAATACTCCTCACTGGCTTGTTCCTGCAGTTCAAAGTCTTGTGAGAAGCATAGGAGTAGCAGCCAGTCAGGGGGGAAGTTGGCGACCCCTAGATCTAGGTTGAGATAATGGCACTGGGTATGGGGGTAGCATTTGGGGCTGATGAACTGAAAGGGATGGATACAGGCAGGGCCTTTTTAGTAGAAAAAGCCCAGCAGGAACTCATTTGCATATTAGGCCACACACCCTGACACTAAGCCAGTCGGAACTGCATTCCTGTGCATTCCTGCTCAAAAAAAGCCCTGGATGCAGGATGGATTTGGGAGTGGGGGAATCGAAGAGAAGTAGTTAGGGATGGAATTTTACTCGCAGACCTCCTGCGCATATTTACATACAAGTAAATCCTACCACACTAACACTTTGAGTAAACAAGGACAGGATGTGGATATCTGGAGCAAGGCCTAAGAACAGGGAATCCACTTTTTTTAAAAAAATCAGAAATCTTACTCTCTGGCTGGGAGAGGAGGATGGGATATAGCCTCTCTCTGCTGTCTTCTGCTTTCTGTTTAAAAAGGTAGCAGAGCTATGTGAGGAAGAAGAAGATGTTGGTTTTATACCCTGCCTTTCACTTTTAATCTCAGAGTCTCAGAATGGTCTACGATCTCCTTTACCTTCCTCCCCTACAACAGACACCCCGTAAGGTAGGTGGGGCTGAGAGAGTTCTCCCAGAAGCTGCCCGTTCAAGGACAGCTCTGCGAGAGCTATGACTGACCCAAGGCCATTCCAGCAGATGCATGTGGAGGAGTGAGGAATCAAACCTGGTTCTCCAGATTAGAGAGTGTGTGCATTTAAACACTACACCAACCTGGCTCTAAGCCACTACACCAGACTGGAGGTGGAGGAAAGTCAGGGCTTGTCGTTTGTTCTAGAGGAGAGACAGTCCAGGAGAAGAAGCTAGATTTCTTTCCATCGATCTCTTCCACTTTAATGTTGACCTGTGCTAGGTGCTGGTGATTTGAAAGGGAGGGGAGGGTTGCACCATACCTTATAGCAGGGATGTCAAATTCATTTGTTATGAGGGCAAGATCTGATGTAAATAAGACCTTGTTGGGCCAAGCCATGTGTCATAAAATGTAATGCCAGGTAGCAGAGATATAAACTTTATAAAGGATACAAGCAAACACAATTTTTTTTAAAAAAAAACTTAAAACATGAACACTTGTTGATCTTAAAGGTGTTTTCTTTGAATCTCTCCCATGGGATCCAGGGAGCTGGACAAAAGGAAGCTCTGGCTCTTTCCTTCCTTCCTCAGGGGACCAGGAGGGAGAGGAGCCTCAGCCAATAAAAGGAAGAGAGGCTTGGCTCAGTAGCTCTGCTGTGCGATTGAGAGAGCCTGGCAAAGCAAGCTATTCCTCCCTCCCCAGGGGAGGAGCCCCAGCAAATGGAAAAAAATAGAGGCTTTGCTCTGTAGCTCCTGTGTGATTGAGCAAGTTTGACAAAGCAAGCTGTGATTCAGAAGGATGGGACGCCTAGAGCATCACAGCAAAAGACTGAAACCGAGCAAAAACTGTGAAATAGTTACCAAAAAAGACTCAATGCAAAACTTGTATTACAAATGTTTAAAGACAAAAACTTAATGACTAAATTACAACTACTTAAACAAATACAACACAAAAAAATCACAATATCAAAAATTCATCCTAATTACATTCACGTAACAATTATCAATCATTTCCAAATTTCATTATTTCATTTATTCCTGTCCTTTTAATAACGTCAATTTCCGACTTATAAAAACTCACGACGATTCACCCATTCCAACGGGCTGAATTAAAGTGCTGGTGCTCCGATAATCCCACAGGGAAAGTTTCTATGTTTTCAACATGCTTTTTCAGTCGAGCCAAATTTCTGGCTTCCAGTATTTATGCAAGAATTTTCCAAATGTGAAGTTGAAGTGGGTATGTCACAAGTTTCTAACAGGAATGCGTCTTTACTTCTGTTTCTGGGAAAAACCCTTCCTCAGAGAGGCATATCCCACTTGTATGAGTTTAATCATCTAACACTCGTGCACAGCACTCAAGCACAGAGAAAATCCGGATTCATCCCAGAAACAGAAGTAAAGGCACGTTCCTGTTAGAGCCTTCCCCGGTCATCTACACTTTACCCCCACCAAGCTGGGTACTCATTTTGCTGACTTTGGAAGGATGGAAGGCTGAGTCAACCTTGAGCTGGCTACCTGAACCCAGCTTCTGCTGGGATCAAACTCAGCTTGTGAGCAGAACTTGGACTGCAGTATTGCAGCTTAACACTCTACACCATGAGGCTCTCTACATATACAGATACAAGTGTGTGTACAGATGTTTTTGTCAATCTCATTGAAATTCTTTTTTGCTCCATTCAGAATTCCTCAGGTATCTCTGACAGACTGGGACTGCCCCCCATCCCAACTGCTTTAGGCAAAGTTCAGTGGAAACTCCAGTTCTTCATTCTATACACCAGAGAACACTGAAAAACTTTCGTCTCAAGTTCTCAAACTCCTCTTTTGTGGGTCACCTCACACCTCAAGATGTCACCATAGTTACCTCACTAGGCCAGGGTGAACGTTGCTAGGCAGCATAATACCTTGGGCAGGAGTCATTTTCTTGTTTTCTTGCTTTTAGTGGATAGCCAGACCCATCAGATAGAAAAGAGTCTGTAAAAAAGAAACCTCTTGGTGAGTTAAAAGATAGTTGGCGTAAGGAAAGACATTGAAAGGATGAAGAAAACACTTAAGACAGCTCACCAGCAGACAATTGCGGGACAAGTCAAGAAGATGGAGACAAAGTGACATAAATCAGCACTCCAAAAATAATGTGATAATGTTCTAGAAATTCAAATATCACCTGAAGTGCCTGTTTGTCATGGCGTTTTGTCAGTGAGCCCAGTGACCTGGAAGGGGCAGAGCATGCGAACTAAGAATTTTCTCTTACTGCCTCCAATATTTTTGAGAATGCTGATGCTGTTTGGGGCCCTAGCAAATAAGTTCTCTCCCTGCTTTCTTTTCCATCACAAAGGTCTATAGAGGAATGTATAGGAGCTCCATTTTAGGCCATTGCTCTCTGTACGTTTATTGGGGAGCAATTCCCACTAGTGCTACCCGTGTTCAATTCTTTGTCAGATATATTGCTGTAATTTTCTCTCATCCCATCTGTACTAGGAGTAATTACATTTCCTTCTGTCTGAAAGAGGTGGCTAAGCAGAAGGAGTCTAAGAATGGCACCAGAAATGGATTCTCCTTTTGTGATCCGTAATTCACCAAGAAGCACCTCTTTCATTCAAAATGTCCAGAATGTAAATTGAATATCACTACTGTTCTCAGATACTGGTGCTTAAGTCCAATATAAAGCATCTGACTAGGCCAAATATCATCCAAATTTTCTGGCAGGTTTACTGACATCTACAATATTTCTTGACAGACGCTATGTTTATTTCACCACCACCACCCCCAACAATGCTCAGTATGCTTTCTCTCAGTATTTGGATTCTTTTGATATTTCATTTTAAACAATTTCATATTAAACCATCTCATCTATTCATAATAGGGATTGCTACCTGCAGAACATGCCTCATGCCGAATTGCAGGGTGTTTGCCCATTTAGATTGAGGGCAAAAAGGTCTCCACTTACTCTGAACTACTTTGTAGTGTTTTCAAACAGACGGATCTGACTGATAGGATACATTGCCTTCACTCTAAATTAGCAAAGTGATGTGATCACACAGGAAGCTCTACTGATGTGGTGTGGTGACATGAGAGTTACCACATGATCCTTGATTGGCTGGGATGACGTTATGAAGGAGAAGAGTGATGCTGAAGGAGAAGCTGGGTGGTGCAACACAGTATCTGGAAACAGACATGGTGGGGGGAAATGAGTAACTTTATGGAGATTTCTGGGAGCATTTAACATTGGGAGCTAGTTTGGTGTATGGTTAAGTGTGTGGACTCTTATCTGGGAGAACTAGGTTTGATTCCCCACTCTTCCACTTGGAGCTGCTGGAATGGCCTTGGGTCAACCATAGCTCTCACAGAGCTGTCCTTGAAAGGGCAGCTTCTGTGAGAGCTTTCTCAGCCCCACCTACCTCACAGGGTGTTTGCTGTGGGGGAAGAAGATAAAGGAGATTGTAAACCACTCAGACTCTGTAAGCCACTCAGACTCGGAAAGAAGGGGAGGGTATAAATCCAATATCATTATCTTCTGGGAAAGTTGCCATGCAAACATTTTGTACAATGTTGCATATTTTCCATTTGCATCTTACCAACTTGTCTAAACTTGCAAAAATAGAGACTTTTCACACCATTTTGTTTAGCAGTTAGTTGAATAAAAGCTGCCCATCATTCTTTAAAGGTTCCAAATGTCATGCTTCAAGGCAATTGGTACAATATATGGCCGTTTTCGCACTAGCGTTTGCTCCAGCGTAGCGCCCCATTTACCTCCGGATCTTTTCCTGGATTTCGCACCTGGTGCTCCGGCGCTGCGCTTTGCTCCGGCGCTTCAGGGGTTTCACACCGGAGTATGTTTTTCAGCATGCTGCCGGAGTTTTTGAAAAGCTCCAGATCCACAGCGGATCCACTCCGCGGACTTTGCAGTGGGAAATCCATCCACGCCGGATCGACTGCTGTGTGGGCGGCACCCTCTCCCTTTCCGTCCTCCCACCCCATCCACCCCCTTGGCCAATCATCAGCCTTTCGCGGCGCTTCCCCAAAGTGCTGGCACGGCCATTTTTTTTTTTAAACTTCACAGTTTTGCGTAATAGCGATATTTCGAAATTAACAAATAGAAAAAAAAAACCCCTCCTGGAATAGCATCAATTGCCACTTCAATTGGTTTCGTTAGAATTTTTTTTTTTATTGACTTTAGTTGCGTTATTTCGCTGTTGCGTTATCTCGATAATGCGAAAACGACCATTGTTGGGGGGGGGGAATCTAGTGCCGGTGCGGGCCAAAGCGTTCATATGTGTGTGTTTTAAAAAGGGAATGCCTCCCTCAGCTGTGCCACCAGGATTTCTGGACCTGCACAAAATCGCCATGTATAAAATGGGAAGTTGGAGTCCTGCATTCTTCTCCCTGGCTACATTCCGCTCGGTTAGAAAATAGACGCGAGCTCGCTCTTCACACGCGCCACAGAAGGGGAAGGAGAGAATGGGGCGGGGGGGGGGGGGAGCTCTGGCAGCAGGAATCAGTCAGGTCCCCGTTGCAAGCGCCAGCCGGGGAGGGGAAAGAGAGCGGAGGAAATTTGGGGGGGGGAATCTAGTGCTTCAGAATTTGGGGGGGGGGGAATCTAGTGCTAGGATTCTCCACTGTGAATGCTTCTGTTAATACATAAAGGGCTGTGGAGGATTCTACAGCTGCAGCCAATCCATAAGCAGCAGCAGCACACGTGATGCGGTTTGTCCACGAAAAGAAGGGGAGGGAACAGCTCGATGTTACGTTAGTACGTTAGTACGTCATTACGCAACCAGACTTGCGCTTAAAAAAAAAAATGATTGACAGGGCATCGAACTCAAGTCGATGCCAGTGGGAAAATGATTTGAGCCGGGGCTTCAGGGAAGGCGACTCCGCAAAGAGTCACTAGTGGGAAAACGAAAAAAATGATCCGGACATAATTGCGCCGCGGAATAAGGGGAGCAAACGCTAAGTGCGAAAACGGCCTATGATTAAAACCATGATGGCCTCTATAATATAGTGGGTTTCACGCAATGATGAGGCAAGGTGGTAGTGATCATAGCTCTTTTATTAGATACAGCATAGTATAGCGCGGCACTCAAAGACTGAAAACTGGGCCAACGGGGCCAACTATATATACACTCAAGGCTCCTGCGCTACCATGCTATTGGACCATTCAAACCAGCAGGGGGGCTCGTGATTGGAGCAGGGCAGCAGGGATTTGGATCCTGCTGCCTATTATTCCTCCAATGAGCCAGGCAAGAACTCCATATATTAGTCACAATTCCGATCACATATACAAAAGCCTCAGATCTTCTAGCACAAATTTTCATGGTTTGTTGTTCCGCCTAACAACAACACAAAGCTTGGTAAACTGGTGGGTGGCTTGGGGTCAGGGACAGGGTGGGAGGTGGCATCACCAGTAGCTCTAGGAATTACCAGAATCTTTATCAATGCACATAATGTTTGTAATTGTGAGGTGGGAAGAGAGTCTGCACAGGATCCAGTTAATTTTATACATTCTTCTAAATTCAAACAGAATGAAAGATGAGTATCCTGTCCATCATATATTTTCAGTTAGCCCCACCTCACAAATCTGACCACAACATGTATTTAACTGGTGCAAATTACTGTGGGATCTTGCAGTACATTCTCCAACTAGTAAATAACACAACTTAATTTATGTCCCACTGATTTTTGGCTTCATACACCTCCAAAAATTCAGCTCTAGCTTTGCTAATATAAAGACTACTACATTTTTCTTCACTGCTATCCTCTACCTTATGGGATCCAAATTCTCCAATTTGCACTTGAGAGAGACATAAATTCTCCTCAATCTTTATATTTTACAGAGGAAGTAGCAAGGTTTTGCTTCTTGGTCCAACTAGCCTCAAGTGCACCTCAATATCAGCACCATCTGATCTAATCAAGTCTGCAACACACACTGTACTCTTCTTGAAGTCTGTAGACTTCTGGCTTTCTCCATCATGTCCTGAATCATCTTTTTCCCACTCTCCCACACTTTTTTTCTTGTAAATAAACTTCCAGTGCTATGAGAAGCTCTAGAAGACTCAAAGGCAGACTCAGTACTTTGTGATATTTTGGTAGATCCTTATAAAAGGTTTTACCTTGGGTTTTTTTTTAGTGGATCAACATGACACCCTAAGACCACAGTCAACAATGTTACTCTGTTGGGTAGAGAAGGTTAATTTATATCCCTGTGGAGGAAAGACAGAACATAAAAATATAAGAGAAGCCATGTTGGATCAGGCCAATGGCCCATCCAGTCCAATGCTACATGTCACACAGTAGTCATCAGCCATCAGCTGTCATCAGGAGGTCCACCAGCAGGGCTAGCCCTACCTCTAGGAAAACTAGGTGATTGCCTAGGGCGCTGGCCTTCTGGGGATGCCAAATTGAGCACCCCCATGTCTGCTGGGAACTCCATTATTCCCTATGGAGACCAATTCCCATAGGGTATAATCAGGGCTTTTTTGTAGAAAACCCCCAGCAGGAACTCATTTTCATATTAGGCCACACCCCCTGATGTCACCATCATTTCACATAGGGTTTTTTAGAAGAAAAAGCCCAGGAGGAACTCATTTGCATATTAGGCCATACCCCCTGACACTGAGGCAGCTGGAACTGTGTTCCTGTGTGTTCCTGCTCAAAAAAGCCCTGAGTATAATGGAGAATTGATGCACGGTTATCTGGGGGGAGTCTGTTTTTTGAGGTAGAAGCACCAAAATTTCAGTATAGTGTCCAATGCCTCTCCTCAAAACACCATCCAAGTTTCAAAAGGATTGGCCCAGGGGGTCCAATTCTTTTGAAACTTTGATGGTGTTTTGAGGTGGCATTGGACACTATGCTGAAATTTTGGTGCTTCTACCTCAAAAAACAATTCTATGAGCCCCAAAAGAAGGTGCTCTATCCATTATTTCCAGTGGAGGAAAGGCATTTAAAAAATGTGCGGTCCCTTTAAATGTAATGGTCAGAACTCCCTTTTGAGTTCACTTATGTTTGTCACAACCTTGCTCCTGGCTGCACCCCCAATGTCTCCTGGCTCCACCCCCCCCCCCAAAGTTCACAGATATTTCTTGAATTGGACTTGGCAATCCTATGAAGAGAAGGCGTGTTTAAGTGATGGATGGGAAGGAACAGCCAGACACTAAGGTAGGGTGTCCTTATCTGGGAGAGGAAAATACAGAAAAGCTCTGTACAAATGAAATCTTCTGGTTAATAATGCTGATAAAGTACTCTTAACTGCAGAATAAAGATATCATAATATACGAACGAGATAACACCACATGATATTAGGAGTAGGATGCATATTTATCAAAGAGTTGCAAAGTTAGAAAGAGTGAACTAGAGGCCAGCTGGAGAAACTTAGAGGATTTCTGAAGACAACTGAAAAATACTTGTTCATGGAAGCCAATGAAACTTGGAAAAAGCCTGCTAAGAGGAAAGTTGCCCTGTTTTTGAACCTTGCAGTGCCCCAAGCACCTGGCTTGTGTAATACCATTTCACTAGCTGTAATGAAAAGTGAATGTGATTAAAAAAAAGTTTGAGGAGCATTGTATGCCAAGTAAAAATGAGACTATTGAGAGAGAGATTTTACATTCAAGGAAACAAATTGAGGCAGAAACCTTACAGAGTTTTGTGGCTGGTTTGAGGGAAATGAGTCAAACCTGTAACTCCAGAGAGCTTGCTGACTCACTGATAAGGAGTCAGATTGTCCTAGGTGTACTGGATTGCAAAATGAAGGGCAAATTGCTAGAAATCAAAGATTTTTACACTAACAAAGGCAGTTAAACTGTTCCCATCCACAGAAGTCAGCCTGAAGAGAGCAGATTTCCTGGAAAGGAAAAGTTCTGCTGGGCATATAGTCAGAATTGTCTCGTCAAGTTAGCTACAGCACAGTGCCAGGGGTGGGGTGGCAAAAAAAAAATATCCAAGTTTGCTTCTATGGAATAGGCAGGAAAGAATCTGTAGGTGATGTGTGGGCCTTATGCTGGGCTTATGAATTGGGTTGCCAACTCTGGGTTGGGAAATACCTGGAGATTTGGGGGGGTAGAACCTGAGGAGGGCAGGGTTAGGGAAGGGGGGGAATTCAGTGGGGTATAATGTCACGGAGTCCACCTTCCGGAGTGACCATTTTCTCTAGGTGAACTGATCTCTGTCACCTAGGCTAGCCAAGTCTAACTCAGAAAATGTCTGGGGACTTTGGGGGTGGAGTCAGGAGACTTTGACATTCCCTAAAATAAATAAGTAAAAATATAGCAGTGCAGTTCCCCTGAATACAGTCTTCATTTCCTCATCCCCAAGCAGCTGCATCTCTCTCTCACACACACACACATACACATGCACACACACACAGTTTGCAATCCCACACTTGTGTGGTCTCACTGGGGCAATTTACTCACAAGTTGCTTTGAAGGATGGACTCTATGGTATTGTACCTCCCCAAACCCCACCCTCTCCCAGATCCACCCCCAAAGTCTCCAGGTGTTTTCCAACACAGAACTGGCAGCCTTAGTTTTGTTTGTTATTGTACATAATAACAAGCCACCGCTATTAGTTTTTACAACATGTAATCTGTGTCATCTAATCAAAAGAACATACTCTAATCAGAAGCAAGAAGCAAATATGTGGAAACACAGAGGATCATTTCATCGATGTTTTTGAGGAAACTGGTAAACAAAATATGGAATGCAATACAGAATTAACAACTCCAAACAGACTGAGTATAAGCTGTCCCAGAAATGTTTCCCTTGCATTAAGGGGGCAGGGAGCATAAAAGTGAGCTGGACAAATTGGTTGCCTTAAAAATTATAGAAAAGGTCGGAGGGCCTATTGAATGGGCACATTCTTTAATCATTGTAGAAAAAAAAGATGGTCTATTAAGACTCCAAACAATTGAATGGAATTAAAGAAAGAGCACTTTTTAATTCCTACATAGGAAGGAAATGTAGATGAAATCACAAAACATTTTACTACTTTGGATGCCTTGTGTGGATTTTGTCAGGTGCTCTTTCAAAGCACTCTTTTACACACTTAACACACAAGTCTCAATTGGGAATAATAGAGTTCCCAGCAGACATTTCCCTCCCCCCACCCCGCTTTCTGATGACCCTGAAGCGGGGGGAGGGCCTCCAAACCAGGGGATCCCCTGCCTCCACCTGGGGATTGGCAACCCTAGGTCTAGGTGGTGTTAGAGGCAAAGGAGAATCTTTGGCTTAGTGTTCCAATCCTGGCAGTTCTTCACAGGGCTTTCTTTGTAGAAAAAGCCCCGCAGGAACTCATTTGCATATAAGGCCACACCCCATGATACCAACCCAGCTGGAGCTGCACTCCTGTGCATTCCTACTCAAAAAAAAAGTCCTGGTTCTTAGCAGCCCTCATAAAGAGATGGAAGAGGATGAATGAGGGAAAGGAAAGAGCAGCGGATACACTACAGATGGAAGTTAGCAAGAAGGTTCTTAAGGTGATTCATAAAGATTTCCAAAATGCCATTTCATTTTTAAGTTTCCTCTACAAAATACTAATTTCAGCCACATTTTCCTGCTGTATATGATACTTTCCAGTTTCTTTCACAGATCCCTCTTAAGTCTGTACAATTTCCTGTTTTGTCTCATTCCACAGCAGGAGTGAAGACAGACAAGTTTGCAAGAGCTGAGAGCTTCTCAGTTTTACATTTCTTTGGTTGTTCATGTTGATCTTGCCTCCATTTGATTCTACACCCAGCAGATTTAGAGGGAGGGCACTGATTTTTCTTTTTCTATTTGAGAAGGAGATGGTGTTTTTCTGTGAGTATCCTGGCAATTTGAGACTGCCTGAGACAAGGAATTTCAGCTTGCGGAATGAGGCATGGAAGTGAAGTAAAACAGCACTCCACAACATATATTAATCTAACTATCCAACTCCACCCCAAAAAGGCATAAAAGGTAAGTATTTGACAGCTTCCAAAACTAGGCTTCCCAAATCCCCTGCCTGGGCGGGGGACCCCCGATTTGGAGCCTCCTCCCCCCCCGCTTGCCAAAAATCCGGAAAGCGGGGGGGAGGAGGGGGAATGGCGGCCCTTCCCACCCAGCCCTGATCCCAGCAGCTTCTCCTCGCCTCTTCCCTTCCCACCGATCCCTGATGCTTCTCCTCGTCCCTTCCCTTCCCACCCCAGATCGCAGCAGCTTCTCCTTGCCCTTCTCTTCCCACCCAGCCCCGATCGCAGCAGCCATTCTTCCATTTTCCCAGGCTGCTTCCCACCCCCAGTCAGCTGGCTGGCGAGGGGGGAAGCCCCACCCCGCCCGCAAAGGACCATGTGCCTTTGCACCTCCAGAGGCTTGATTGAAAGGCTTCAATTTGGTATGGTGTGTCTGTGTTGCTGTGAAGAAGCTGGCAGCAACTCGTGAGTAGACAGGCCAATCCCCTGCATCAGATTTGTCAGAAACAAGGGGGGGAGGGGGAGGAGAGGGAAACGTCTTCATTATTCCCTATGTGGAGATTAATTCTCATAGGGTATAATGGGGAATTGATCTGGAGGTTTCGGGGGCTCTGGGGGAGCTGTTTTCTGAGGTAGAGGCACCAAATTTTCAATATAGTATCTAGTGCCTCTCTCCAAAATACCCCTCAAGTTTCAAAATGATTGGGCCAGGGGGTCCAATTCTATGAGCCCCAAAAGAAGGTGCCCCTATCCATTATTTCCTATGGAAGGAAGACATTTAAAAAGGTGTGCTGTCCCTTTAAATGTGATGGCCAGAACTCTCTTGGAGTTCAATTATGCTTATCACACCCTTGTTCCTGGTTCCGCCCCCAATGTCTCCTGGCTCCACCCCCAAAGTCTCCTGGCTCTGCCCCCAAAGTCCCCAGATAGTTCTTGAATTGGACTTGGCAACCCTATCCAAAACACATTCAAGAAGACTCTGAAGAGATGCCATAATTTATAAAAGTACAGGAGAGATGCTAATAAATCTATTCATGATGAATATGGGAGACTGACTGTAGAAGAGAGATACATTGCTTGCTTTTAATTTGACAAGTGAAAAGGAAATGGTTAAAATGCCTTATTTTTCACATTCTGTCCATAGAAATGAACAGGCAAAACCCCAGAGTCCTTTTTCCTACAATATGGTAGTAATTTAATATACTTTGCTTCAGATTTCAGAATCATTGAAAAATATGTCGCCCCAGAAGAGCACTTATTTATTTTAAAAAGGGAGGCCTAATTCTGGCAGAGACGTAAAAATCAAAATATCATTCATCACAACTTTGGTTAAAATGAAAGCATTTTATTTTCTTTGCTTATATAATTCAAGCAGGATTGTGGCTCTAGAGCAAAAGAAATTTTTTTTTAAAGTAAAACAAATAGTTAACTTTCTTCTGGTAATATTTTCTCATTCCAGACAGACCACTAAGCAATCTTGTTTTCAGCCAATTGTATGAAAAATTCCTTCACCTCTGTCCACTAGCATCTATAGGCATTAGCCACGCGTTTTCTATTTCAGGATATATATATATATACTTTTCTCCCCCAAAGGTCTGAAAGCATCTTAGAACAATAGGAAAAAATACAGTTTAAACACAACAAATTAACAAAAATAACCAACTCTAACTTAATCTGGTCTTGGAGCCTATGGATGAGTCTCATTCAAGGTCAAAGGCCAATAGACCTTTGTCCCTTTGTCTGGTGCCCAAGCCATTCGTGGTCTTACCGAAGCTTTATATCCAGAAACAGGAAAAGAAAACAAAAGTTTATGTCAGATGAAGGCAGCAGTGTTCAAGATGAGTCCAAATCAGCATCTTTTACCGGAGTCTCCCTTTGAAACTTTGCTGCTGGAATTGTACAGCTTTGAGACTACTAATGAAGGTTCAGGTTCTTTAAAATACACATTTCATATAATGGAAATGAACAATGGCAACCACAGTGTTGTGTCCTGATTGTAGAACACATTAGGCCTGTAGCCACCGGGGGGGGGGTGCTGTGGGGGCTGACGGGGGCGGGGGCTGTGGGGGAGATTGTGTTTTCCCCTTTTTTTGCTATGGCCGAGCCACCAAAGTGTCATCAGTGGTAGCTGGAGCTGGGAGAGCTAAACAGGGCACAGTGCATTGCAGCAGCAAAAGCAGCTGGTGGAGAGGAGGGCGGTGGAGGAGAGGGAAGCCGAGGAAACTGCATGGAATGGGCTGGGAGGGTGGATGGATGGAGCTGCTGATTGCAAAGTCCCAAGGTGGGGATGGGGGAGAGGCAGGTGGAAGGAAACCCCCCCTGCTTGCACACAAGGTGCAGTCCCATCTTGACTCCAAAGTTTCATGATTGGTTGCCTTGACTTGGCCACTTTCAGAGCCTCCAGCTTTTGCCCCTATCCCAGAAAGCTTCAGAGAAGCAGTAAGTCCTGCAGTGGATGCAAAAGCTCTCCCCCCTGACTTTTTAGAATGCCCCTCGACTTTTAAAATCCTGGCTACGGCCCTGGAACACATGCTTCAAGAAGCTGATATATTTATTTTGCCTTCAAGTTGCAGCTGATTTGTGATGACTCCTTGGGGCTTTCATGGTAAACAGCGGTCAGAGGTGGCTTACCGTTGCCTGCTCTGCATAGCGACCCTTGGCTTCCAAGGAGATCTCCCACCCAATACTAACCCAGATAGTATCCTGATTAACTGAGATCTGACAAGATCAGGCTTGCCTGGGCTACCCAACTCAGGCCAAGGAGCTGATAAACAGTATCAGTTTCCTAATAGGTATAGAAAATTGAAAATCATCACGACATCCTTTTATGTTACTTTATATGTATATGGGTGTTTTTGCACATAGCTTACCCCCGGAGCAATGTCCCTCTTCACCGTGCTGCGTCTGCGCGGATTTCGCACCAACTGCTCCGCAGAACCAGGAAGAGCCGCAAAGTGCCAAGCCTTTTGCGTCGCAAATGTAAAACGCTAAAAACCAGTTTACCTTAGCGACGCAAAAGCCGCGGCTCTTTGCGGCTCTTCCTGGTTCTGCGGAGCAGTTGGTGCGAAATCCGCGCAGACGCTGTGCGGTGAAGAGGGACGTCGCTCCAGGGGTAAGCTCTGTGCGAAAACGCCCTATGTTTTTAAAGCAGGAACTTTAATATCACAACTAGCCATGGGATAAAGAGGTAATTAGATTTGCTTCAGATTTTGCTCGATTTAGAAGGAAGAAGCAATAAGGAAGAGAGGGCTCAGAGGGCAGCAGTGACGAAGGTCCAGGTTCTGAAAAATGAAAGCTTGAAGGAAGCTTGGAAAAAACAAGACTGATAGGAACCATGATCCTATTCTTCCATTAACTCAAGGGCTGTCACATGGTGGTGGGCAAAGGCTGGGTCCAGACAGCTCGCAGATGGATTAAATAATCAACTTCAGACACTCACATCTGCCATCTGTCCTGCTCCCATACTCACCCCATCCTCTGGCATCTCTGAGGCAGCTCAAAAAGCTACCACTTAGGAAGTGGCAGCAAATTCTTCTGTCATATGGCATCTGCCTTTCTGGGCATCTGAACATGGAAGTGCACAAGCGAGGTGGATTGGTGGGTTCACACTCACAAGCG
This sequence comes from Heteronotia binoei, assembly GCF_032191835.1. NCBI lineage: Eukaryota > Metazoa > Chordata > Lepidosauria > Squamata > Gekkonidae > Heteronotia > Heteronotia binoei. Next base: position 171,887,540 of record NC_083225.1, read on the forward strand.
AGGTGGATTGGTGGGTTCATAGGCACTCACCATTATTATTATTATTATTATTATTATTATTATTATTATTATTATTATTGTTATTGTTATTGTTATTATTATTATTATTGCCTTAAGTGCATGGGCGCCTGAGTGCATGAGGGCATAGCCACCAAAAATGTAAAGAAAAAAAGAAACCCAAACCAAGCAACGGGGATGGTGCGCAACAGCTGTCTGACTACACCAAAGAGCCCCTGAGCGGGATACAGGTGACTCCGGCAGAAGCATCTGACCGGGAATAGTCCACTCCATTTTAAACTGGCATGGTTTGGGGCACCTCCAGTGCACCCGAAGCTGCCCGTCTGTGCCCAGCCAAAGACTTGTTCTTTGCTACTTCAGGGTTCAAGACTAGATCTAATGGACTTAAATTACAAGACTTCAGCTGAAAATTAGGAGACTTCTGAATAGTTGTAACAATTTGATAATGGAATGAATTACTTGTATGGGAACCTTGCCTAGATTAAGTTGCCAACCTCCAAGTTGTGACTGGAGATCTTGTGGAATTACAGTTGATTTCTAGATTTCAGAGATCCATTTCTCTGGGGGAAATGGCTGGTTTGGAGAGTGGACTCTGTGACATTGTACCCTGCTGAGCTCCCTTCTTTCCCCAAACCTGCCCTCCCTAGGTTCTACCCCTAAAATCGCTAGGGATTTGCCAGTTTCCAGGTGGGGCCCAAACTACAGAAATTGGTTCTCCTGGAGGAAATGGCAACTTCATCTGTGGTAGATTTCATGTGAAATCCCTCCCCAATTCACCCCTCCACAGGCACCACCTCCAAATCTCCAGGAATTTCCTAAATCCTAACCCACATTGTATCTCAGGTCTTACCCTAGCTCAAGGCTGCAGGTTTGTATCTTGCTGCAAAAGCTGGGCGACACCCACACAGGAATGTTCTCCATCACTCTTGGTCTAACTTGACTCAGCCTCTTATGAGAGCAACTTGACCCAGTTCCTTCTGCCACAAACAAACCCTTCTAATTTTGCATCATTTGGCTCCACTGCAAATGTATACTGACATGTTTAATTGTTCCTTCCAAAACTGGCAGCTTCTGCTCGTGATGCTGTGAATCACACAAGATGAAGCAACAAAATGGCTGCCATAAGCAAGGAAGATGCCAGGATTAATTCTCAGTGCTTGTTCTCACAACTATTGAATGCCAACAGTATGACCAACCCCTCCCCCCCTCCCCATTAAGAACATAAGAGAAGCCATGTTTGATCAGGTCAGTGGCCCATCCATCATGTTATATCATCATCATCATCATCATCATCATCATCATCATCATCATCATCATCATCATCATCATCATCATATATTTACAGTTAGGATTTTGGGCTGCAATGTGCATTACTTTGCCCTTGCCCACATTGAACCTCATTGGCCACATTGACGCCCACTCACTCAGCCTCGACAGAGCTCTCTGGAGCTCCTGACAGTCCTCCCTAGTTCTCTGTGGCCTGAACAACTTTGTGTTACCTGCAAACTTAGCCGCTTCACTGCTTACTCCCAACTCCAAATCATTAATGAACAAGTTTAAAAGTACCAGACCTAGTACCTCACTGCTTACCACTTTCCACTGTGAAAACTGCCCATTTATATTTACTCTCTGTTTCCTGTTAATTAACCCATTTTTAATTCACAAGAGGACTTGTCCTCTTATCCCATGACAGCTGAGCCTTTAATGAGGAACTTTCTATCCATGTTTGCTCCCAGAACATGGCAAAGTACATATACCGGGATGCCATTTACTTGAGGTAGTTCTGTCAGTTTATGGTTTCAAGGCAGAAAAAACTGAGCCAAGGCAAAATCTGAATAAAGACAGGAATGTAGAAGAAGAAGATACTGGATTTATATCTCACCCTATACTCTGAATCTCAGAGCAGTCGCAATCTTCTTTACCTCCCCCGCCCCACAACAGACACCCTGTGAGGTAAGTGGGGCTGAGAGAGCTCTCCCAGAAGCTGCCCTTTCAAGGACAATTTGTGCGAGAGCTATGGGCGGACCCAAGGCCATTCTAGCAGGTGTATGTGGAGAAGAGGGGAATCAAACCCAATTCTCCCAGATAAGAGTCCACGCACTTAACCACTACACCAAACTGGCTTTCTTTTACTTTATAGGTGATTTCTGGCAAAATCTACTTGGGGTTGCCAACATCCAAGTGGTGTCTGGAGATCTCTTGCAATTACAACTGCTCCCCAGGCAACAGAGATCAGTTCACCTCGAGGAAATGTCTACCTTGAAACTAGGGTTGCCAAGTCCAATTCAAGAAATATCTGGGGACTTTGGGGGTGGAGCCAGGAGACTTTGGGGATGGAGCCAGGAGACTTTGGGGGTGGAGCCAGGAGACATTGGGGATGGAGCCAGGAACAAGGGTGTGACAAGCGTAATTGAACTCCAAGGGAGTTCTGGCTATCACATTTAAAGGGACAGCACACTTTTTAAAAATGTCTTCCTTCCATAGGAAATAATGAAGGATAGGGGCACCTTCTTTTGGGGCTCATAGAATTGGACCCCCTGGTCCAATCGTTTTGAAACTTGGAGGATACTTTGGGGAGAGGTACTAGATACTATACTGAAAATTTGGTGCCTCTACCTCAAAAAACAGCTCCCGAAGAGCCCACGAAACCTCCAGATCAATTCCCCATTATACCCTATGAGAATCGATCTCCACACAGGGAATAATGAAGTGCTCAGCATACGTTTCCCTCGCCCCCACTCCACCCCCACCCTGGTTTCTGGTGACTCTGAAGCGAGGGATTGGCCTCTCTACTCACGAGTTGCTGCCAACTTCTCCAAAGTAACACAGACACGCCATGCCAAGAGGAAGCCTTTCAATCGGAGACTGAAGCCTCTGGAGGTCGAAAGACACATGGTCCTCTGAGGGTGGGGCTTCCCCCCACCAGCCAGCTGACTGGGAGCAGGAAGGAGCCTGGGAAAGCCGAAGAACCCCCGCTGGGACCTGGGGATTGGCAAGCCTATTTGAAAGGTGCACTTTATGCCTTGTAGCCCACTGTAGTCCTTCCCATCTGCAAATCCCACCATCCACAGTCTCCACCATCAAAATCTTCAGGTAATTCCCAACCCAGTGCAATCCTAAATCAATAGCTGGGGTCCCCAGCCTTGCTGGACTATGTACTAGGGCTCTCAAACCACCAGTAATGGCAGGAGGCCTTCTTCCAGTAACTTGTTTTATCCACTTCTGCTCTGACAACTCAAACAAAACTCAACAAACAAACAAAAGAGATAGCAGGATGATGGGGTAAAGTCTCTGCTTGAAACCCTGGACAGTGGCTGACTGTCACAGACTGTAGCAGCCATGATAAACCCATGATCTGGCCCAGCATAACCAAGTTTACATGTTCATCATGATTATAGAGCTCCAGAAACTGTGCTCCTAGAGGAGTCTGGGCAGATTCAAAAGCCCTACTGCATATCACATGAACACGTGAATTTGCCTTCTACTGAAACCAACCCTTGGTCCAGCAAAATCCCTGTCACCCACTGAGCCTGGCTGTGGCTCTCCAGACAGAAGTCTTCCACACCTTTATTGAGGTGTGAGAAGCCAGGGACTAAACCTGGGACCTTCTGCATGCCAAACACATGTTCTGCCACTGAGACATGACCCCCATGTGACTTCCACAGAATGATGACAAATGATATCTAACAGCAGTGTGGCCAGTGCCGGATTAAACCCTGTGGAGGCCCCTAGGCAGTCAAACTCTTGGGGGGCCCCTTACAAACTATCTCAGAGGCGGAGCACCCACCATGCCACCCGTGGCCCCCGCTGCAGCCTGCAGGCACATTCTCAAAAGACCCTTTGACAAAGCTGCAGGAGAGAGGCAGAGAGGCAAACTTGGCGACGACGCCAGCAGCAGCCTCACCAGGCAAGTTGGGCAAAGAGCGGCTCAGTAGCTGGCTGTGCGTACAGGTTCCGAGGGTTGCAAACAGCCCGGGGCCCCAAAAGGTGTGGGGGCCCATAGGCCAGTGCCTACTTGGCCTAATTGTTAATCCAGCCCTGGGTTTGACATTACTGTTACCATGATTAATCGAGCATCTAATATTTTACTAAGTGTGATGCTTCAGTTGTGATGCAGATGACAGATATACTACAATCTCAGTGAGTTGGCAAACAAGAGACTATACTTCATCTCTGTTTTAATTTCTCTAGCCTATACTTCATCTCTGTTTTAATTTCTCTGCTCTTCCCACCCCACAATTGCTACAAATCAGTCCAGCACCATGATTCTGGGTTATCCCACCCCCCACCCCTCGCTAACTTCTGCAAAACTCCTCCATAGCATAGTTAGGTTTTGCCCCTGGCCTGTGAAACTGGATGACATCTAAATTACCTAGTTGGATTACAGCCCAGTGTGAGCCACGCTTATTTAGAAACAAGCTCCCTTGAACTCAATGAAGCTGGCTTCTTCGCAAACGTCTGTGGGTTCTGGGTTCAGGCCCAAAGAGTTTAAAAAACTTTAATGGTAAATGTTCATGTTTTCACTTTAAAGCTGGGTGGGTGGGGGAGGGTCATGTTACATCAAGGGGAAATGTAAGCATGTTTAGTTTAGATCACAAAGCTGTAGCCTGTAAGAGCTTTGCTAAATGACAAGGTCAAAAGTACTTTTTGCTCCATTGACTTAGACAATCATGACCCAAGTGAGGTCATTGCTTATGCACAGAACACAATTAAATCAAGGTTAGGCAAGCTGGCTTCTTTAGTGCAACCAGTTAATGTGCCAAGAAATTTGCATCTGATTGCTACTTAACTACAGAGAACTGGTGTTGCGTTTCAAGACCTCATAAGAAACACCCCAACTGCTGGTTATAGTGTTTCAAGGGGTTCAAGGGTGTGCATGATGACACAGCAAGGGAAGTTTAGCCCTATAAAGCCCCTGGATGGGTGGTATAAGCCCTTGTCAAATCAATCAGTCAATCTTTATTGCAGTAGATCAAGATGGGTAGCTGTGGGGATTCTTTTGTAACAGGAACTCCTTTGCATGTTAGGCCACACACCCCTGATGTAGCCAATCCTCCTGGAGCTTACAGTAGGCCCTGTACTAAGAACCCTGTAAGTTCCAGAAGGATTGGCTACATCAGGGGTGTGTGGCCTAATATGCAAAGGAGTTCCTGCTACAAAAAAAGCTCTGGGTAGCCATGTCAGTCTGTCTTTAGCAGTAGGAAAGAGCAAGAGTCCAGCAGTAACTTAAAAACTAACAAAATTTGTGGCAAGGTTTGAACTGTCATGAGTCACTATTCACTCACAAAAGCTCACATACCTTGCCACAATTTTTGTTAATCTTTATCGCATAGCTCTGGCAGATGTTGTCCTTGAAAGGGCAGCTGCTGTGAGAGCCCTCTCCAGCCCCACCCACCTCACAGGGTGTCTGTTGTGGGGGAGGAAGGTAAAGGAGATTGTGAGCCGCTCTGAGACTCTTCGGAGTGGAGGGTGGGATCTAAATCCAATATCATCATCTTCTTCTTCTTTAAAAAATAAAAAATTGAACATTCCAACAGAAAGTATTAACACAAAAAGCCAAAATTTAAAATATATGCCTAATAATTAAAAGGGAACATAGTACAATCCAGTGACAAAATCTAAATAACAAGTGACCCAGAGTGAAGGAGTTATGGGTCAATCATACTTTGGTCAGCACACCCCTGTCACCTTGATCGTGGCAGCAAGCCTTGCTGTTCGAAAAGCAATAAATTTGTCCCAATCTGCCAATAATATGATTAGTTTCTCCTGATCTGACCTTCCTGGTGCCTCGGATATTACGGTCCGCAAAAATCTGTTACGTCCAGCCCAATGCAACATGGGGCAAATCCTCAATAAACTTGATCACAGGAGCAGTGTCTTTCCCTATATGGGATCCCAGTAAAGCTACTCTCCAAGACTGTGAGATGTTATGATCACATATACAGGGATCTTCCTAATATGCATGATGGCCATGTTGTCTGAAAGTGGCGATGTGTGCATTTTGCACATGAGCACAGCTTCTGTGCTGGTTACACGAAACCCTGAATTTTTCAGAGTGCTGGTTTGCATGTACCAAAGCTGCACATTGCCTCTTCTAGACAACACGGTCGGTCATGCATGTGTCTGGAGGACGCACACATGCTTGTTGGCCTACCAGTATGTGTATTGTAATGTCTGAGAAGGACCTCCGTGAGAACTATGTTTAAGCCGCTCTGAACTCTTTGGAAATGCACATCCCTTGGTTCTGGAATGTGTGCATGATTTATTCTGTGGACTCTCGTGACAACTTTCGACTGATTTCCTTACCAGACATAGTAAATCCAGTGGGACTTTCTTCCAGGTAAGCCCCAAGCTGCTAGACTATGCAAACAGCAACTGATTTGGTATTTGTATTTAGTTCTGACACTTCTGTCTGCTCTTCTTCTATCCACTCACTAATGCTTTATTCTAGTGAAAAAACTGGAATAGTACTTTGGGAAGTCTTTTAAAAATGCAAAAAAAAAAAATGAATTTACATATTTTGTCAGAAAAAGAGATGGCTTCTGCAATAGAGAATTTGCAATCTTTTCGTGCCCTGCTACTTCCCAGTGAGCACAATTCAAATAATGAACACTTCTCCTAGAGTCATATTGACATTACCCATGTTTCTAGCATGCTACACAGGTGCATAAATGAATCACTGCCACATGGAAATATGCTTCAGGAGCCTGGTGGAAAAATACACAGCCAGCAGGGCTATAATTGCTAAATTTTCTTAATGGGTTACTCCCAATTATATGGAATGGCATATTTTGAATTTCTGAATCATGCTTTTTCCAAATTAATTATACTATGGTTCCTTACAATGGGAAATACAAATGAAAACAACTGTTTCCATATAATAGCGGCTGAGCTATTTCTCTTTCCTGGAATATCTTTCCTTTTCTTGGATTAAAGGAGTAATTTTGAGTAGAAACATAGCTAGAGAATGAAAAATGACTGGGATATAATGAAAAGTAAACAATTTATTTTATTTGCTTACCTGTTGCAAAACACATTGTATCATCCATCTGAATAAATGGGTCTGGTAGGAAAGAGAGGGAAAGAGGATTTTTGAGCAATAAAGTATTTTTCATCCATGTAATCCATTTTTTGAAAAACTGTAGCCAGGTTCTTCTGCTTATCATGACAGCTAGAGCTTATGCATAGACAGAGACAATGCAGTGCAGTGGTTAGAGTGCTGGGCTAGGGTCTGGGACAGCCAGGTTCGAATTCCCAGTCATAGACCAGTCCCACTCTCTCAGCCCCAACCTACCTCACAGGATAAAATGGTGGAGAGGAAGACTTTGGGTGCCCATTGAAGAAGAAGAATTGGAGATTTATACCCTGCTCTTCTCTCTGAATCAAAGACTCAGAACAGCTTACAATCTTCTTCCCCTGCAACAGACACCCTGTGAGGTGGGTGGGGCTGAGAGGGCTCTCACAATAGCTGTTCTTTCAAGGACAACCTCTGCCAGAGCTATGGCTGACCCAAGGCCATTCCAGCAGCTGCAAGTGGAGCAGTGGGGAATCAAACCCGGTTCTCCCAGATAAGAGCACTTAACCACTACACCAAACTGGGCAGAAATGAATGAAAAAAATAAATAAATAAAATCTTTTCATAACTGTTGTAAGGAGGGGAAGAACTAAGTGCTACCTTCAAAATAGCAGCAATAAGCTCTGCAGTTCATCCCCCCTTCTTTGTCCCCTTAAAGTCCTTGTGTGTGTGTATGTGTGTGTTTGTTTGTTTTCCCAGCTGAGCCACTGTGGTGCTATGGCAGTTGAGTTGCCAGCTCTGAGTTGGAAACACCTGGAGAGTTTACTTGCTGTGGGAAAGAGATGAGGCAATTCTCAACCCTGTGGCAGCTTGTGCAAAATTGGACAGAAGAGCCAGGGGAAAAGGGCTCTGGAACCAGAACAAGCCTAGTGAGAAATTGGTCAAAGTGTGTTATTTAGTGAGTATGAAAGCATTCACACTATTGGCAAACAAGTGGGTATACCTCCATTACTGAAATCAAGTTCTTTTAAAAAAGGGGGGGGGGGTCATTGTACAAAATTCTGTAACGAATGATCAAATTTCCTGAATTTTGTGAATTTCCTGCATTGTGCAGGGGGTTGGACTAGATGACCCTAGAAGTCCCTTCCATGATTCTATGAAATGATGCACAGAATGAATGAAAATCATATGCAGTTTAAAACTAAGACTTTGAAAGCAAGCAGGTGTTTGGCTTTTGTTTTTATGTGCAGATCTTATGGAAAATAACATCTCCTTGTTTGGGCAACTCTGAGATATTGTGTACAAGCGCAGATCCTATCCCTTTTTACCACGGTTAGTCCATGAATTCTCAGCAGCAGCAAATATCTGGGGGCATTTGTGCCCACCCAGCCTCTTCCACCTTCCAGGGCCTTTTGCCCAAAGACTGGAGGCTGGAGTGTGCTGCTTATCCGTAGTGCAGGAACAGCTGTGCTCAGACTGTCAGTTCCGCCTGTAGCTGACTTCCATTTGAATTCAATAGCAAAAGCAGCATGGGGCTCCCAGCCAGGGAGGCAAAGTAATCACTCCAGGCCTTATTTCAGACACCAGAATGACTTTAATTTTTAAAAGGTTTATTGGACAAGTTACCCTGCCCTGAACCTCTCTCTCCCGTCTGGAAGCCAATTGTGCCTCGACTTTATTACTCCACTGCAAGGGATTCTCACCATGTTTGTGGCAAAGAAACTGGCAGATTGCAAATGGCCATGAGCCGTCTGGTGCCATGGGGCTCAAATTGGAAGGATTGCAGACAACTGCTTGCTCACAGGGGCTGCTAACCAGAGAATGCGCCTGATGGAATAGTCACAACAAAACAGCTTGGGAAATGTTTTTGTTAGGATGGTAGTGAGTTATTTCAGTTGATTGTTCACAGCCAGTTACAGATTGATCTGTTTTTGAGAGCCAATGTGGGGTAATGGTTGAAGAGCTGGACTAGGATCTGGGAAACCCAGGTTCAAATCCCTACTCTGCTATCAGGGTCGGCCCTAGACTGTCTGGCACCCTAGGCAAGGATAACTTCTCCACACACACACCCACACACCCGCACTGATAACATCACTGAGTCACATGGGGGTGCCCAATTCAGTGCCCCCTGAAGGAAATTGCCTAGTTTGCCTAGTGCCAGGGCCAGCCCTGACTGCTATGAATACTTCCTGAGTGACTAGGTTTGCCAGCTTCAAGTTGGAAAATACCTGGAGATTTTTGGGGTGGAGTCTGATGAGGGCAGGGTTTGGGGCGGGGAGTGACTTCAATGGATATTATAATGCCGTGGAGTCCACCTTCCAATGTGGTCATTTTCTCCAGGTGAATTGATCTCTGTTGCCAGGAGATCAGTTGTAATCCCAGGGGATCTCCATCACTCTCAGCCGAACCCTCCTCATGGGGTTGGTGTGAGGATGAAATGGAGAATGAGGGAATAAATGACTAAACCAGTTATGAACGCCGAAAGCCAGCAGGGAAGCAGGGGCTATTCCTTGTTTTACAGAGAGTGCCATGTGTATGGTCATCTGCCCATTGTGCAGAAATTGTGGGAGCTCTTGGCTCTCAGGGCAGAGGTGTATCCCCATGAGGCCAGGGTTGTTGGCCTAGGGAAGCTGAGAGAAAGAGGTAGATGGACAAGATCTTCAGGGATCTACCAGAGCAGTCCCACTCCTATGCTGATAGCTATTCTGATGTTATGGAATCAGAGAATATGAAAGTTGGGTAGTGTCAGGCTGGGGAGAAGGGACAGTTGGGGGTGGAACCCCTTTCTCAGATGACGGATACCGTTATTCTTCTCAGAGTCAGTTTGGGGTACTGGGTAAGTGTGCTGGGAGAACCAGGTTTGATTTCCCACTCCTTCACATGCAACTGCTGGAGTGACCTTGGGTCAGTCGTAACTGTCACAGAGGCTGTTCTAGAAAGATCAGTTTCTGTCAGAGCTCTCAACCCCACCTACCTCACAGGGTGTCTGTGGTGGGGAGGGGAAGGGAAAGGAGATTGTAAGCCGCTCTGGGACTCCTTTGGGTACTGAAGGGCATGGTATAAATCCAATCTCTTCCACCTCCTTCCTGAGGATACCCTTATGTGGTTGTGGAAAAGGTTATCTTTTGGGAGTGGATGATTGAATTAGGAATATAGAGAACAGGGTCTGTGACAGGCATTTTGTCCACCTTATGACTTGTCTGCCTGGTATGAAGGCTGCAGATATAATACACTACCTAGATTGGTTGATTGGCGGTGCTGGGGAGGAATCAGCAGTCTTGGTGTAAGATGGCATCAATGACACTGGGAAATATTGTTGTATGGTCCTGGGGGTGGGGGGGTGGGGGCGGGGAATAGGTTACTAGGAAGAAAAATAAAAACCAGAACCTCAAAAGTTAGCATTCTCAGATGTTTTATCTCCCCCTGGGAAAAAGTACAGAACAGATCTTGATATCTTTCTCCATTTACCTGCAATTGGGGAGCCTAATGGTAAAAAAAGGTAAAGGTAGTCCCCTGCGCAAGCACCAGTCGTTTCCAACTCTGGGCTGACATTGCATCACAACATTTTCACAGCAGTCTTTTTTACGGGGTGGTTTGCCATTGCCTTCCACAGTCATCTACATCTTACACCCAGCAAGCTGGGTACTCATTTTACCAATTTTAGAAGGATGGAAGGCTGAGTCAACCTTGAGCTGGCTACCTGAACCCAGCTTCCGCTGGGATTGAACTCAAGTCGTGAGCAGATAGTTTGGACTGCAGTACTGCAACTTACCACTCTGCACCACAGGACTCCTAATGGACCTCCATGTAAAGGGTAGTTTGGACCTCAAGTGGTTTGGAAAATCATTGATTGAAGGTCCTAGCACCTACCAATAACTGTGCTGATTTTGCTGGGAATTGCCCATTCACACATGCACTGGGTTTGATAGTGTCAGGGGTGGAATTCTAGCAGGAGCTCCTTTGCATATTAGGCCACACACCCCTGATGTAGCCAATCCTTCAAGAGCTTACAAAAAAGAGCTTTGTAAGCTCTTGGAGGATTGGCTACATCAGGGGGGGGGGGGTGCCCTAATATGCAAAGGAGCTCCTGCTAGAATTCCACCCCTGGATAATGTTTCTGAGTGGCCCAACGAGGCCCACTCCTTGTGCCACAGGAGTTATGATTCCCCTCTTGCTGGTGCCAGTCTTTTTCATACGGAACCCCTTTCCATAAGTGTAAGCAATAGCGACTCTTCTGGATAAGCAGGATGGGTGAAGCTTTACACAATAAACCATTCAGTTTCGCTAATGGAGCATGGCACACATAATCAAATCTCTCTTCCCTCATCTCAGCACAGATTAGCCAGGTCACTTTTATTTTCACTTTGGAAAAAGGAAAAAAAAATGAAGCGTTAAACAAAACCCAACTGATTCCTCATAATCAGCCTTTCAGAACTTTGCTCTAAACTCTACTCTTCAATCTCATTGTAACGTCCGCTTGGGTCGTCATAACCATTTCACAACAAAGCAAGTGAAATGGAAAACTACGTTGGGTTTTCTGTGGGTTGCTTTGTCTTTCACCGATAGTTTCTGTGACGATAATAAAACTAACACTTAGCAGTGGTGGTGTGGTGTTTTTGACCTGGACTGCAATCTTGATCTGTTTCAAGAAAAGAAATGTCATTATCCCCATAGCTACAGCGTCAATAGTGCCTGGTTGTGGCCTTGTGTGGTCAACCTTACATCATGCGTTCCCAGTCAGAGCCAACCCCAGGGTTTTTTCTTTGTAGCAGGAACTCCTTTGCATATTAGGCCACACACCTCTGATGTAGCCAATCCTCCAAAAGCTTACAGAAAAGAGCCCTTGTAAGCTCTTGGTGGACTGGCTACATCAGGGATGCATAGCCTAATATGCAAAGGAGTTCCTGCTACAAAAAAAGCCCTGGCCATTCCCACCCGCCATGTTTGTTGCACATCTACACCACAACTCATTTGTTAAGAGGGCCAGAACTGACATAATTGAGATTTTGTTGGGCCGGGCCATTTGTGTCATAAAATGTAATGCCAGGTAGTGAAGTAAACTTTATAAATGACACAAACACAACTATTTTTTTTAAAAAAAACTTACAATAAAACATGTTTGAAACATTAGAACTCTTGCAATATTTTGTTTATTTAACAGACTCTGATAACTGACAACTCTTGCTGTGAGGAGCCTCAGCCAATAGGAGAAAGAGAGGCTCATCTCAGTAGTTCTGATGTGCGATTAAGAGAGCCTAGCAAAGCAAGCTCTCCCTCCCCTCTTCCTCTCCAAGGGAGAAGCCTCAGCCAATGGAGAAAATAGAGGCTTTACTCCATAGCTCCTATGTGATTGAGCAAGCCTGGCAAAGTAAGCTGTGATGCAGAAGGAAGCAAGAGAGAGGGAGAAAGAAGCAGATGACAGCCAGTTGCTCGGTGGTCTGATAGGACCCCTCTAAGGGCCCAATCCGGCCCTTGGGCCACATGTTTGACACCCCTGATCTACACAATGTCATCTCCTAGTCCACTTTCTAGGTTTACCCCTGCTTTGCTACAATTGTTCCTAAATTTGACTTGATTGATACAATCTTTTTGGGAAGATTACTGTTCAGTATGCCTCCACACACGGTGTGGGTGGGAACATTTTTTACATTTTTGAAGATCTTGCTCACCTCAGTGCCAGCTTCATCTTAATCCTCACGGCAGCCATTCCCATGTACCACAGAGAACTGTTTTCAGGTTAAAAAACACACACATACACACAACAGTAAACAATTGGTATGTTGCTATTGTGTAATAACATGACAAGATGCATTCATTTTTATAAAGTCTTTAGGCCTTTCAGTGGGAGTTCAGAGGAACTTGTAGATCATAACAACAGAACAGAGACCTAGCAACTTCCAGTGGTTTAAAGCCCCCAAGAGCCATCTTAGCCACCTGAGCAGTCCTGACTAGCCCTCTCTCATCAGACCTTGGAAGCTAAGCAGGTTCAGCCTTGGTTAGACAGGAGACCACCAAGGAAGTCCAGGGCTGCTATGTGGAGGCAGGCAATGGTGAACCACCTAGGGTTGCCAAGTCCAATTCAAGAAATATCTGGGGACTTTGGGGGTGGAGACAGGAGACATTGGGGGTGGAGCCAGGAGACATTGGGGGTGTGACAAACATAATTGAACTCCAAGGGAGTTCTGGCCATCACATTGAAAGGGACAGCACACTTTTTTAGATGCCTTCCTTCCATAGGAAATAATGAAGGATAGGGGCACCTTCTTTGGGGGCTCATAGAATTGGACCCCCTGTTCCAATCGTTTTGAAACTTGGGAGGTATTTTTGAGAAGAGGCACTGGATGCTATACTGAAAATTTGGTGTCTCTACCTCAAAACACAGCCCCCCTAGAGCCCCTGATATCCGCGGATCAATTCCCCATTATTCCCTAAAACTGCTGGAGATCTAGAGCTATGGGGGCTGTGGGGGGTGGGGCTTCCCCCGCCGGCTAGCTGCCTGGGGGGCGGGGGGAAACTTGTAAAACCAGGAGATCCCTGGGATCTGGGGATTGGGAAGCCTAGAACCACCTCTGCATGGTGCAGTGATGAAGCGAAGTGGACTTGAACCTGGAGAAATGGGTTTGATTTCCTCACCGCCCCCCATGAATGCTGGGTGACCTACAGCAAGACACAGTTCTCTCAGAACTCTCTCAGCCCCACCTACCTCACAAGTTTCCTGTTGTGGGGAAAGGAAGCAAATGTGATTGTAAGCCACTTTGGGACTTCCCAAGGTAGAGAAAAGTGGGGTGTATAGCTCTACTTTTCTTCTGATCATCTCTTGCCTTGAAAAACCCCATAGTCCAGGGGTTACCATGAGTAAGTTGTGACTTCCTGGCACACATTCTTCTTCTTCTTCTTCTTCTTCTTCTTCTTCTTCTTCTTCTTCTTCTTCTTCTTCTTCTTCTTCTTCTTCTTCTTCTTCTTCTTCTTCTTCTTCTTCTCCTCCTCCTCCTCCTCCTCCTCTTCCTCCTCCTTCTTCTTCTCCCTCTTGCAGCAGAAGGGGATGAGGCCATAAGGGCCTGAGGCAAGGAAAGTGAGAGAGAAACTGCTGCTGACATGCTATTGCCTCTGTAAAAGCCTCTGCATTTCCATTCATCACTTTGTGAAAGGCCACATGTGCCACAGTCCTTTTCCAGACTGAGCACTACAGGCAAACCTGCAGTTCAAATATGACTGCTACACAGGGTGGGGACTCCCTGTACTCTGTAATGTGTAAATTTAAGAAGAAGAAGATATTGGATTTATATCCCACCCTCCACTCTGAAGAGTCTCAGAGCGGCTCACAATCTAGCCTTCCCAACCCTCCCGCTCTGGCGGGAGTCCCCTGGGTTTGCAGCCTCATCTCCCTGTCTTCAAGAAGTGAGAAGCGGGGGGTGGGGGGTGGAGTGGGGGGAGAACATACCTGTAGGCTTCATTATAGAGCTCCTGAGCCGTTTGTAAAATGTCTGCCCCTTTAAGGATGGGCAGGGAGCAGGAAGGGCTTGGGAGAACAGCCCCGCCCTTTCTTTTGCTTTCACTTTCACAGCAAGAGTTCTCCGGAAGAAGATCTGGTAAGTGTGTGTGTGTGTGTGTGTGTGAGGGAAGGAGGGGGCAGGGGATTCCCTGGTTTGGAAGCCCTCCCCCCTTTTAGAAAGCGTGGGGGGGGAGGGAAATGTCTACTGGGCATTCTATTATTCCCTATGGAGAACGATTCCCATAGGGAATAATAGGGAATTCATCCGTTGGTATTGGGGGCTCTGGGGGGGGCTATTTTTTGAGGTAGAGGCACCAAATTTTTAGTATAACATCTAGTGCCTCTCCCCAAAATACCCCCCAAGTTTCAAAACGATTGGACCAGAGGGTCCAATTCTATGAGCCCCAAAAGATGGTGCCCCTATACTTCATTATTTCCTATGGAAGAAAGGAATTTTAAAAGGTGTGGTGTCCCTTTAAATGTGATGGCCAGAACTCCCTTGGAGTTCAATTATGCTTGTCACATCCTTGTTCTTGGCTCCACCCCCAATGTCTCCTGGCTCCACCCCCAAAGTCTCCTGGCTCCACCCCCAAAGTCCCCAGATTTTTTTTTAATTGGACTTGGCAACCCTATCACAATCTCCTTTACCTTCCTCCCCCACAACAGACACCCTGTGAGGTGGGTGGGGCTGGAGAGGGCTCTCACAGCAGCTGCTCTTTCAAGGACAACCTCTGCCAGAGCTATGGCTGACCCAAGGCCATTCCAGCAGATGCAAGTGGAGGAGTGGGGAATCAAACCCAGTTCTCCCAGATTAGAGTCCGTACACTTAACCACTACACCAAACTGGCTCTCCATACATGCTGATTGTGAGCTTTCTGGATGCATCTGTCAGAAGCAGAATTCTGAGTTAAGTAGGCCCTCTGTTCTGGTCCATCTTGGTAGTAATGGTCCTCTTTATATATATTTGAACTGGACAAGCTTTAGTATATTGTGGCTTCCTTTTATAAATCACTATGGACTGTGTGCAAATTAACAACTTAAAGATAGATCCAAGTGGGCAGCGGTGTTGGTGTGAAGCAGTAGAACAAAGTAGGAGTCAACACTCTCTTAAATTTGTACCATTTTGCATTCTAAACCACTGCCTACCAGCAATATGTAGCTCTGCTCACTGTACCTGATTCCTCATCTGATGAAGTGTGCTTAGAGCACACAAAAACTTACATTCTAAACATAACTAAGTTGGTCTTAAAGGTGCAATTGACTCCTATTTTGTTCTCACAACTAAAAGATTCAGTGTGTTTTTGTTTTGCTTACCAGATGGGCCTTAAATCATTGCATGTGGATGGAACCTTTTCCTACTCTAGTCAAAGGTCTGGTTAAGCTGATGCTCCTTTCCTAAAGAAGCTTGTCCCATCCATCCATCCATCCATCCATCCATCCATCCATCCATCCATCCATCCATCCATCCATCCATCCATCCAGTGATCTTGTAAAATTGGGGAGGCTAGATCTGCCCTTCCACAAAAAAAAACTGCAATGTTTTGGGCTATAGTCTTTGTTCTTGGGATTGTTTTTGGATAACATAATGAACAGTGACTGTAGAGGCTGTGCCAGCAAGAAACCTGGAATGAGGAGCAGAACTTCAGGTTTGGAAGGAGGACAAAGGTGAGTTATCTGACCTTGGTCTGAAGAATGTTTTCTCTGTCTAGCACAGGCAAGGATTCTGTTCTCTCAGAAGCAAAGAGTGCTGCTGTTCTGTCCCTCAGACCTTTCTGGAGCGAACACAGCCAAAATACTTTTGGATTCTGATTTTCTAATAAGTAGATATGCAGATTATGTAAAGTCACTCTGCATCTAAAGTGTTTATATTTTAAAATATCCCATCAATCAAAGGCTTTCATTTTGTATTTTCTCTGTTTCAATGTTTTGTATTTTCTCTGTTTTGAGAAACCTTAGGGATGCCTGTTTTATTATTTTTATTATTTCTTTAGAATCAACCCTGTTCTCATTGATTTCTTTCCTAAGTGATAGTTAAAGAGAAATAGTATTTCCGCCCCCCCCCCTCCTGTTTTGTTTGGCCATTTCTCGTCTGTTTTTAATTACTCTGGGGGCACTATTATAAATCACGCAACATTCTGTTCTAGTGAGCGCAAAATGCATCATTGGGGAAATTTCTGGGTCTTGCTCAGCCGCTGAACATGTCATGTTCACCTCTTTGCTTTTAATGAGGAGGATGTTTAGAAACACAGAGGAATTCTCAGATCAGTCATAGAAGCAATGCTTTCTTGAATTAAAAAGAATCCTCCAGGTGGGGCCTGGAGATCTCACGGAATTACAACTGATCCCCAAACTACAACCATCAGATTCCCTGGAGAAAATGGCTTCTTTGGACGGTGAAATCCAGGGGTGGAATTCTAGCCTTGTAAGCTCTTGGAGGATTGGCTGTCTCAGGGATGCGCAGAGGACTGGCTACCTCAGGGGTGTGTGGCCTAATATGCAAAGGATCTCCTGCTAGAATTCCACCCCTGGTGAAACCTATGGCATTATATCTAGCTGAGGTTTTTCCCCTCCCAATAACTCCCCCCCCCACTGCAATCTCGAGGCTCTGCCTCCAAAAGTCAAAGAATTTCCCTGCCCAGAGCTGGCAAACCTGGCATCAGTTGGCAGGATACCAACTGGTAATGCTAGCACCTGGGTCTGAAAACGGTGCTGCTATACATTTCTTTCTGGATCTCTCAGTGTTAAGGCTCTAACCTCTCCAAAGGTTTTTTGAGGGGTAAATAAACAGTTCCCAGTTAAATCACAGAGCTGTCTCCTAATGATCTTCACTGAAAGTAGACTGGGTTTCTTTTCAGGATCATGTTTTTGAAAAGAAAGGGATTCAAATCAGCAAAGACTACACACTGCTTTTTGGAGAACCTTTTGCCATTAAATACTTTAATAGTAATGCCTCATTCCACCTCTTTAAAGTCCGAACCAATTTAGTGTTAGTGGATACATTTTGCCTCTGGCTTTTTTCAGGGAGAGGAAAGGATTTAAGTACATTGAAATAGAGATCATCTCATATATATTTTATGCACAGGAATGACTTTTATTTGCTGGTTTCCTTGCTGGGAGATCTTTAGCTCAATGTAATTTGTTCTGTGAAAGAGTCTCCGAATTAGTCAAGATGCTGCATTGTATTTTAGGGGTTTTAAATCTATCCATTGGATTAATTGGTCTCACATAGCCTGTTTCAGAACTTCACAGAGAAACTGTAATTCCATTTTTTATAATCTTGGTTCAGATTGTCGGACTGACAGTTGTTTTTTTTATTTTTTAATGGAGAACCAGAATGGGCTTGAATTCTGATGACTGTGGATAAATCAATGCAACATAACAAAAAGAACGGTACTCAGTCCACCTAGTCTTCTTGAGAATGGTGGACTTAAAGCAGAATAAAATAACTGATGACTGTTAATGTCTCCTCGGTGGGTCGTAAGTGTCATGAAATGGCTCAGCAGAAGGGCCTATCAAGACTTAGAAAAGCTGAGCCCTTCTCCTAGCTGAAGGGAGCAGGCAGATGTGTATCTGTTGGAAGAGAAAGCACCAACTTAGATGGGAGAAGAATTAAAGCAGACAGACACAGCTGTGAATGGGCTGAAGCACAGGGTTGCCAACTCCAGGCAGAGTTCTGAGATCTTCTCTTTCTCTCTCTTTCCAGGAATATGATGTGTAGTGAAGGATCTGCTGCCCTTACAGTTGTCATCTCCATGCTGAGAAATACCTGGAGATTTTGGGAGTGGAACCCAAGAAGCATGGGGTTTGGGAAGGGGAGCATAAAGCAGCCATTTTCTCCAGGTAAACTGATATGCAACACCTGGAGATCAGTTATAAGAGCAGGAGATCTCCAGACACCACCTGGAGGCTGGCAACCCCAGCTGCCCTTTGTTCTACTTATGTACATGTGTCAAGTTGCAGCCAACGTATAAGACTGCAGCAAGGGGCTTTCAAGGCAAGTGAGAAGCAGAGGTGGTTGGCCATTGCCTTCCTCTGCAGAGTCTTCCTTGGTGGCCTTCTATCTAAGTATCAACTCTGCTCAGCTTCTGAAATCTAATGAGATCAGTCACAGAGGTGTCAAACATGCAGTTTGGGGGCTGAATCAGGCCCCTGGAGGGCTCCTATCAGGCCCTGTCATCTGCTTCCTTCTCCCTATATCTTGCTTCCTTCAGCATCACAGCTTGCTTTGCAAGGCTTGCTCAACTGCACAGGAGCTACAGAGCAAAACCTCTATTTTTTCCATTGGCTGAGGCTCCTCCCTTGGGGAGGAAGGGGGGAGGAATAGCTTGCTTTGCCAGGCTCTCTCTATTCCACAGCAGAGCTACTGATCCAAGCCTCTCTTCCTTCTATTGGCTGAGGCTCCTCCCCCATCTGTCCCCTGGGGAAGGGAAGGAAGGAAAGAGCCAGAGCTTTCTTTGCCCAGTTCCCTGGATCCCATGGGACAAATACAAAGAAAACATCTTTAAGACCAATGAGCGCTAATGTTTTAAGCATGTTTTTAATATATATATATTTGTTTATATTCTTTATAAAATTTATATCTTTGTTACCTAATCTTCAAGAGGTACAAACATGGCCTGGCCCAACATGGTTTGGCCCAACCAGACAAGGCCCGGCCCAACAAAGTCTCATTTATCTTAGATCTGGCCCTCATAACAAATGAGTTTGACACCCCTGGTCTATACCTTTTTGCCTTTCCTCCCATGCTCTAGTTATATACTTGTAAACCCAATACTATAAAAATGATGTCTGCTTCTGCTCCTCTGGGCAGGAGGGGGAGATGAGGAAGATCCTGCTGACTTGCTCAGGCAGGCGAGGTCCATCCAGGCAGACTTTTTTTCTTCCTCTTTTGGCAGGTATTTAGCCAGGAGGGGCCACATGCATGAGCCCAAGAAGAGAAAATAAAGAGGCGGGACGTGGAAAAATTAGGCACCGCAGAGGAAGATAGAAATGAGCAAGAAAGTGTGGAAAAGAAGGAGACAAATCAAGGAAAAGGGTGGGGGAAGATTGTTTTATCTTTCTGCAACACCCTAACTACTGCTTTGCAAGATCTGGGTGCAAGAAAAGGAAGAGAGAAAGAGAGTGAAAAGAGAAAGGCTATAGAAATGATCTGGATTAGCAGGCTGCAGGCTGACAGTTATGCTGCATTCACACTACACTAAATAATGTGTTTTACATCTGGATTTTTGCTATTCTTACTCAGTAAAAATCCAAATGTAAAATACATTATTTAGGGTGATTTTGCACTCACGTTGGTCTGGGGCGGGCTTCCATTTTGGGGTGGAGCAAGCTGGCGATTTCACACCAGTTGCTCCACGCCGGTATTTTGCACGGGGCAAACCCGCAATTTGCCCTGCTGCAGTGTAAACCTGACTTCCATTTCTTTTGCCAGAGCCTGCGGTCCCTTCTGTTCAATTCACTGGGGCAGACCTTCCACTTTTTAAAAGAAGCCTCTTTACTTTTTATCACTTCCTTGACTTAAATTGTTAGCCATGCAGGCTTTCTTTTAGACTTGGCAGTGCCTTTCCTAACCTGTGGAATGCATTCTATTTGGACTTCAATTAGTGCTTTTTAAATAGTTTCCAAGCATCCTCTAGAAGCTGGAGTCTTTTTTCTTCTTCTTCCTCCTCCTCCTCCTCACCTCATTTTTGTAAAGTTTTCTCTTTTGAAATCTAATGTTACAGTTTTGGACTTCAGGGGTAACTTTCCATTGACCCAAGATGAATGGTAGAAATTGATGTCTGATTTTATATGGTGTAATAAACTGCTTTTATGTTCCAAAAATAGAAGGTGAAGAAGATGAAGATATTGGATTTATATCCTGCTCTCCACTCCGAAAAGTCTCAGAGTGGCTCACAATCTCCTTTACCTTCCTCCCCCACAACAGACACCCTGTGAGGTGGGTGGGGCTGGAGAGGGCTCTCCCAGCAGCTGCCCTTTCAAGGACAACCTCTGCCAGAGCTATGGCTGACCCAAGGCCATGCTAGCAGGTGCAAGTGGAGGAGTGGGGAATCAAACCCGGTTCTCCCAGATAAGAGTCCGCACACTTAACCACTACACCAAACTGGCTCTCCAATATAAATAGCCATCATGGTGGATTAGTTTCTGCTGGAAACAAAAGAAAAGCCATGCTGGGTCAGTCCAGGTAGTCAAGCATCATGTTGTTTCCCATGGTGGCCAACCAGATACCCCAAATGTCCTACAAATGGGAATACAGAAGCCAAAGCGTCTCCCGGAAACTGCCATTCATTGGCATGAAACCTTTAAATACAGAAGCTCAGAACAGCCATCATGGCTAATAGTCACTGAGAGACCTATCCTCTATGACAGGGGTGGCCAACAGTAGCTCTCCAGATGTTTTTTGCCTACAACTCCCATCAGCCCCAGCCAGCATGGCCAATGGCTGGGGCTGATGGGAGTTGTACGCAAAAAACATCTGGAGAGCTACTGTTGGCCGCCCCTGCTCTATGAAGTCATCTTTAAAGTTATCTCAGCTAGTTTCCATCTCTATATTTTGTAGCAGTCCGTTCTTTAAAGTTATCTCAGCTAGTTTCCATCTCTATATTTTGTAGCAGTCCATTCTGAAGGCTAGCTACAAGTTAATTGTATGCCCCCAAATTTTGTTATTTGGGTAGACCAGGGGTAGGGAATGTTGGCTCTCCAGATGTTTTTTGCCTACAACTCCCATCAGCCTCAGTCAGCATGGTCAATGGCTAGGGCTGATGGGAGTTGTAGGCAAAAAAACATCTGGAGAGTCAACATTCCCTACCCCTGGGGTAGACCAAGGAAAAAGTCTCTTTATTCACTTTATCTACACTATCATGCATATTTATTAATAAATGCATATTTATTAATAAACTCATATTCGCTTTTATTTGAAACAGTGCTCCAACCCTTGATAATTCTGACTGCCATTTTTTGCATCTTTTAGAAAGATAACTCAAGAAAGCAAGCCAAGCCATAAGCAAAAATGGCTCAGACTGGAAGATCTGTTTGTCTGGCTGGAAGAACTTTTGCTCATGTGAACATATGAAGCTGCCTCATACTGAATCAGACCCTCGGTCCATCAAAATCAGTATTGTCTACTCAGACTGCCAGTGGCTCTCCAGGGCCTCAGGCTTGAAGTTTTTCATGCCTATTTGCCTGGACCCTTTTTAGTTGGAGATGCTGGGGATTGCATCTGGGACCTTCTGCTTACCAAGCAGATGCTCTACCATTGAACCACTGTCACTCCTGTGTGTTGTATATGTGTGGGCTACAGAGTCTCCCATATGCAGGGGTGGCCAACGGTAGCTCTCCAGATGTTTTTTGCCTACAACTCCCATCAGCCCCAGCCATTGGCCATGCTGGCTGGGGCTGATGGGAGTTGTAGGCAAAAAACATCTGGAGAACTACCGTTGGCCACCCCTGTCATACTGCATGCCACTCTGGAGATCCCCTTGGCCTCTGAGGCACAACTGGCCATATACATGCCTTCTGTGTTGTGGCCCCCCACCTTATAGAATGGCCTGCCTGAGGGGGTTAGGAGGCTTTCTGCAAACTATGCAAACCTGAATTATTCAATAAGGCTTTTCTATGCAGGCAATAGACCTGCACCGTATTAAATTATTCTCAAAGTTATTTAGATAAATTATTAGGTACTGTAGTTTATACTACTGTGTTTAGTTTGCTGAAACTGGGGTCCAACTGTGCAATTTTTGCATTGTGTATATCTTGTTAATACTTATGCTTTGCTTTCAGTTCTGTTTTTATATTTCTGATTGGTTCTATAACCCTAATCCTATTGCATCGTTGATTGAATAGCCCATCCTGTTGATTGTATTGACTCACTTCATGAAATCTACCTTGTGTCCAAGAGAGAAAGACAGCCTAGAAATAACTAACTAACTAACTAAATAACTTCCCTAAGTAATGACTACTGGAAAAATTGGACAACTTTAAAGTTTACAATAGAAATTTCCCCAGACTTTCTATTCCTTGGCTCCATCATCAACCAAAAGGAACCAAGAAAGCTGAAGAAGACAGACTGGGAAGGGCAGCCATGAAAAAGCTATGAAAGTTCCTTAAGTGTAAAAGGATGTGTCACTGGCAACCAAGATCAAGTTAATTTATGCCATAATATTCTCCATTACTAGGTATGGGTGTGAAAGTTGGACAATGAAGAAAGCCGGCAGGAAGAAAATTGATTTCTCTGAAATGCAGTGTTGGAGGAGAGTTTTATGGAGACCATAGTCAGCCAAAAAGACAAATAAAATTTATTCTAGGTCTAATCAAGCCCGAACTTTCCCTAAAAATTGAAAGGACTAGTCTGAGGCTATTGTACTGTGGTCACATTATGACAAGAGTCACTGGAAAAGGTGATGCTAGGAATAGTTGAAGGCACCAGGAAAAGAGGAAGGCCCAACGTAAGATGGGTTGACTCTATCAGGGAAGGTATGGCCCTCAGTTTGCAAGACCTGTTGACAATAAGACATTTTTGAGGTCATTAATTCATAGGGTTGCCAAGTCCAATTCAAGAAATATCTGGAAACTTTGGGGGTGGAGCCAGGAGCAAGGTTGTGACAAGCATAATTGAAGTCCAAAGGGAGTTCTGGCCATCAAATTTAAAGGGACTGCGCACCTTTTAAATGCATTCCCTCCTCTGGAAATAATGGAGGGATGGTGGCTCAGTGGTAGAGCATCTGCTTGGGAAGCAGAAGGTCTCAGGTTCAATCTCCAACTAAATAGGGTCCAGGCAAATAGGTGTGAAAAACCTCAGCTTGAGACCCTGGAGAGCCGCTGCCAGTCTGAGAAGACAATACTGACTTCGATGGACTGAAGGTCTGATTCAGTATAAGGCAACTTCATATGTTCATATGGATAGGGGTTCCTTCTTTGGGGGCTCATAGAATTGGACCCCCTAGTCCAATCTTTTTGAAACTTGGAGGGAGTTTTGAAGTGAGGCACTGGGTGCTATGTTGAAAATTTGGTGCATCTACCTCAAATCACAGCCTCCCCAGAGCCCTAGATACCCGCAGATCAATTCTCCATTATGCCCTATGGGAATCAATCTTCATAGGGAATAATGGAATGCCCAGCAGACATTTCCCTCCCCTCCTGCTTTCTGATGATCCTGAAGCGGGGGGAAGGCCGGGGATCCCATGCCCCCACCTGGGGATTGGCAACCCTATATTCATAAGTTCTCCAAATCAGGTGACTTCTTGGCACACAACACACATAAGTAGGGTTGCCGGGTCTGGATTGGAAAATACCCGGAGACTTTGGGGGTGGATCCAGGAGAGGGTGGGGTTTGGGGAGGGGAGGGGAGGAGCCTCAGCATGCTACAGTGCCATAGAATCTGCTCTTCAAAGCAGCCATTTTCTCCAGGGGAGCTGACCTCTGCCAGCTGGAGATCAGTTGTAAAAGTGGGAGCTCTCCAGGCCCCACCTGGAGGATGGCAGCCCTATGACATCAGTCTCTTTTAAATAGGCAGGACAGGCTGTTGGCAGCCCTTGTTCCAGTGACTCACTGAGCTGGGTTGAAAATGTGGTATGTTGAAGAAAATATTTTCTTACATATTTGCTCTTTACACATCCCAGAGCAGGTTTTACAAGGAAAAAGTATTATGCTATGCCGTCACTTAGCCAGCCTGAATCTTGGTGGGGGTGGGTGAAGATATGCCTTGTTTAGGCCTTACTGAAAACAGGTAGACTGTATTTGAAATAGCTAATTTTGTTTTATTGGATATTTGATGCATACAATCTTAAAATGTTGAATTTTAGTCTTAATGTTTGGGTAAGCAGACTGTAATGGGAGTCAAGACCTTCTAAGTGCTTGACCATAATCCTTTGCATCTTGGCCAAAGTTCAGCCCTGGGGTCATGTGAGGCAGCAATGAAAAAGAATCTTTTGAAGCAAATGTTTTTGTCTTTTCAAGTGCTTTTAATAGCGTTTATGACCTCTGATAGTTCGAGTGAGTCTGATGCTAATGTTTGACTGAAATGTTGCGTTCTCTTACTTGAAGCTAGTTTGGTGTAGTGGTTGAGTGCATGGCCTCTTCTGGGAGAACTGGGTTTGATTCCCCACTCCTCCATCTGCAGCTGCTGGAATGGCCTTGGGTCAGCCATAGCTCTTGCAGAATTGTCCTTGAAATGGCAGCTCCTGGGAGAGTTCTCTCAGCCCCACCTACCTCACAAGGTGTCTGTTGTGGGGGAGGAAGGTAAAAGGAGATTGTAAGCCACTCTGAGACTCAGAATGAAGGGTGGAGTATACATCCAATATCTTCATCATCTTTGCGGGGTTTTATTCTGATGGGTTTTATAGACTGAGTTATTCCTTTGCTCGTTATGGCTTTGAACTTTTGTTGTAAAACACTTTATATGTGTATGTGTGGTATAGAAATCTACTAAATATGTAGATGTGAAGGTTGTGCATTGAAGTTGAAGCTGGTGTCTGCACATCTGGTGTCCACATCACAGAGCATATCCTTCTTGAGTCCTAGAACTGCTTGTTTCAGACATAAATTAAGCACTGGAAATAATCAAGATTGAAAAATACCAGCACAGAGTGAAATTAGATTAATCTGTCTGTCTCGCTTTCAATGACACTCACTACCGGCAATGGCAATTGCTGGTGAACTGGAGAAATAGCGAGCTCTGCTTAAAAGCTTGTGCAGTGATTTGAACCCAGGAGAGAATGGATGTTAAGACTTAATGGCTTGGCTTGGAGAAGTGATTTAAGAAGACAAATGTCTTCTTCTAGCCAGCCAGTGGGGCAATAGGGACTGAAAGATCCACATGTGTCTCCCAAGCCACAGTTTGGCCACCCCTGGTATAAGGTTTACTGCATCTTTCAAAAATGGAAAGGAAGAACCTGACCAAGTGCTACCATTTTCTGCAGCAGCCTCATATTTGTTTTATCAGGGCCAAACAATATACGACAGGCAAGAAAATGATATTATGTATTTCCTATGGAGACCCAGTTTGGTGTAGTGGTTAAGTGTGCGGACTCTTATCTGGGAGAACCGGGTTTGATTCCCCACTCCCTCCACTTGCACCTGCTAGCATGGCCTTGGGTCAGCCATAGCTCTGGCAGAGGTTGTCCTTGAAAGGGCAGCTGCTGTGAGAGCCCTCTCCAGCCCCACCCACCTCACAGGGTGTCTGTTGTGGGGGAGGGAGATAAAGGAGATTGTAAGCCGCTCTGAGACTCTTCGGAGTGGAGGGCGGGATATAAATCCAATATCTTCATCTACGTCACAGGGTGTCTGTTGTGGGGGAGGAAGGTAAAGGAGATTGTAAGCCGCTCTGAGACTCTTCGGAGTGGAGGGCGGGATATAAATCCAATATCTTCTTCTATTTATATATTTATTTTATTCAATTTTTAGCCCGCCCTTCCTGTAGGACAGGCTCAGGGTGGGTTACATCATAAAAAGAATCAACAATAAAAACAATAAAAGACCAATTTAAAATATATAAAATCTAAAACTAAAGAGTGACAAGAGATTAAAATGGCAGGTTCTGCTGCACAGACATGGCCTATTATCCAGTTCCAGTAGATCTTATAGCACTGGGATGGAATGAAGGGGGGAGGCCAGTAACAGGTGATGTCCACTGCCTCAGCTGAAAGCCTGGCATAAGAGCTCTGTTTTACAGGCCCTGTGGAATTGGAGCAGTTCCCACAGGGCACGGAACTCCAGGGGGAGCTCATTCCACCAGGCAGGGGCCACGGCTCAAAAGGCCCTGGCCCTCGTTGAGGCCAAATGGGCATCTCTGGGGCCGGGTATTACCAAAAGTTGTTGGGGCGCTGATCATAAAGACCTACGGGGCTCATGCAGGGAGAGGCAGTCCCGAAGGTGTGCTGACCCCTGGCTGTATAGGGCTTTTAAAATAAGTACCAATACCTTGCGGTACAAACCACCTTCAAAAGGTGACTTTGGGTTTTGAAAACAGCATGGGAGAGTTAACTCAATCATTCACCACTGCTGGGGTCCTGATCCATATCAAGCCGCCCAAGTCTACTTTGAACAGCAGGATTTCCAATCATGGAACTCTAGCATCCTGTGTAGTTTGGCCTAGGGTCCCCCGCCCCAGCATAGGCAGTATGGCTTCAAATCTTTAGACCAACTGGACTTCTAATGCCAGAAGGATAAGGCCTACCAGAGACGCAGCACGTTTTATTCCATGGTCAGCCCATGGGAAGGCTAAGGTTTTAACAGTCACTTGCATGCTTTCCAAATATTAGTTTGCATAGTTTTATCCTATTAAGTTGATGATGGGATATATCTGATTTCTCCAAGGCAGACTTGAATGGGAGAAGCTGGGGGGGGGGGGCAGGGGGGGAACTGATGTCTGCTTTGGCATCTGGGCTGTTGGCTCTACAAGGCACTGCTCTGGTTTTTGTTGACTGTATTAAATGTAATCCATAAACCCCAGAAGCCTGAAGGATGCATTTTACAAGAGAAAGGGTGTTAACCATCATGTAGTGTATTCCAGTCCATTTGATTCATTGCATTCTGGCAAACTAAAATTCCTGTTATGTTTAACAAACTTTACAAGAAGAAGAGGGTTTTTTTTAAAAAAAAATTTGGGAGAGAAAATCAAATATTTCTGGTTATGCAGAAGTGCATTATTTAATGCTATTTATTATCTGCCTTTCTATCTTGCAGGACTCAAGGCAGCTTCCAACGTATATAAAACGATTGTAAAAAATCCATAAAAGATTTAATTTCACAATTTAGGACTGCCAATAAATAAAACGAACCAAACACAGTCCTAAAACAAACTGTCTTCAACTGCTTGCTAGAGATTGAATGGGAGGGAGCCAGGCACACCTCCCTGGAGAGGTTGTTGCATAATTGTGGGGCTACCACTGAAAAGGCCCTTTCTTGTAGAAGTACAGCAAATTGTCCTTACTAAGGCCATTGTGAGCAACAAATGGAATAAAGTGGATTTCCAGACAAGGTTTTCGTGCTGTCCTCCTAAAAAGGCTTGTGATGTGGGTGTTGGGAAGTGTAAGCCCTGTTCTTCCTCAGGTTCAGGGAGTGGAAAGAACATTGATAAAGAGTACTGTTTGAGAAGTGGGAAGCAGGGGAAACACCTTGGCTTGGATTTGAGGATCTGCTAATAGGATCACCTTGTTCTTCAAGAACTGAAGGGAAAGGGGAGGGAATCCACATGAAACACATTATTTATCAGCATGGAGCGGCCATCTAAGCACCCCCTGGGAGTGGTACTTCTTAATACTTTATATGACATCAACAGAAGATGTGACAGGTAGTTAATGGCTCTACAAATTTCCCCCTAAGGATGTTTTTACTAGACGCTGTCCATAAAAACTTTCAGTTCTCTAAATCCATTGAAATAGAAATGAAAGTTCAAATGCTACCGAGCATTCAGAAACTGTTTCTGATTAGAGAAAGAAATGCGAGACGCTAGTTTTTTGAAGGCTCTATTTAGTTATTCCTTCAGGCATCCAAATGGCTACAGACAAGAATAATTGGCATGGGGTGATGAGTTTCCCCCTGCATTCAGATCTAGGCATTCACAGATCTATAAGAAGAAAGCAGGGGTTTTTTTGTAGCAGGAACTCCTTTGCATATTAGGTCACACTCCCCTGATATAGCCAATCCTCCAAGAGCTTACAGTAGGCCCTGTAATAAGAACCCTGTAAGCTCTTGGAGGATTGTCTACATCAGGGGGCATGGCCTAATATGCAAAGGAGTTTCTGCTACAAAAAAGCCCTGGGAGAAAGTGTACATGCAGTTTAGCAGTGTAGTGGAAATGTGTTATATACTATAACAGGTAAGTTGGACAAAGTCTGGGGGGACCCAGAATCAAATGACCTCTCAGCCTATGGAGGTTCAGCTTGGTCAGTTACTATCTTTGAGCCTAACCTACCTCACAGGGCTGTTGTGAGAATGAGTATGGACAGCATTTCATAGCAAATCTCCTCTACAGGTACATTTGAACCATTACTAAAATTAGGATTTGGGATTTTCCCCCCAGCGTTGGGAAAAGGCACGGAGCTCCTATCTCTCTCCAGGAACAATAATCTTTGAATGACAAGGTTTGGAAAAGCTGCTGCCTCCTTGCTATTTTTTTTAAATTCATAGCTAAGCATTCATCCTTTCACATGCAATAAGGAAGTGACAGGGTAGAAATTCTAGAAAATATAACCAGCAATATAGCACCCCTGCAGTCTGGCACATAGGGAAGAGATTAAGAGAACTATCCCAGAGAAATAACTGTACCAAGTAAAGCCCCCAAAATGCCTTTATAAAGATTTATTATAAAAGGGTAAAAAGGAACAGGGTGGCTGGATTCAAAAGTTGTTGGGAAAAGGGCACAAAAAAAGACGATGCAGGGAAAACACACAGTGACAACAGCATAGAGATGATCAAATGAAAAGCAGTACAGTTGAATTAGAGAAGCTTAACAGGTTCCTCAGAGCATGTGCAGAGTTCCTTGCAGTAACAAGGGGATGAAGAGGTTGTACATTTCTGTGGACTCAGTTTCTGCTGCTGAAAAGTTTTTTTTGTTTTTTTAAGTATTCAAAGGTAAAGATAACCAGTGTGGTTATATTGGTTAAGAGTGTCAGGCTAATATCTGGAAGACTCAGGTTTGAATTCTAACTCGTGCTATGGAAGCTCAGTGGGCCAGTCACGCTCTCTCAGCCTAACCTACCTCACGGGGTTGTTGTGAGGGTAAAATGGAGGAGAGGAGAAGGATGTAAATGGCTTTGGGTCCCCACTGGGGAATAAGGTGGGGGATAAACAAAACAAACAAATAAATATTCTTTCAAGCATTCAGGATTGTGTATTTTTCTCATGAGCGCCGCTATACAAGTATTGTCCATATGGGTCACACAAAAATGTGGACACATTCTTATCCCATTAATGGAAGGTGTGCATTACTAGAAGGCAATTTTGGTTGAAGCTGACCACAGTGAATCAAGATATATGAATTATGTACTGGCAGGCAAAGACAGACACCCCTACAATCCAATTCTGTGAAAAGCTATTCATTTAACCCTAAAAAACAAAACTTGCCCCCCACCAGCTTTCACACCTTCCGACTTTAAATTTCTGCTTGGGCTACAAAGTCGGAACCGATTTAAACCTATGGAACTGGTATAGCTTCTCTCAAAGAATGCTGGGAATTGTAGTTTGGAGAGATGCTGACCACGCACCTAGGGATCCCTAGCCCGGCAGGGGCTTCCAGGGATAACTGAATTAGTCAGCTTTTATAGCGCGTGCCACAGCAGGCAGGTATTGAACCGGTGAAGCTCTCCCCATTGAACTGCTGCCTGCTGCTCTGCAGCCGGACAAATGGTGCCAGCGCTCCCGCGAAATTCACTTCCCCCAGTTGTTTAATCTGGAAAAAACGGAGGGGAGGGAACATAGTATGGGGGAGGAGCTAGAAGTGGGCGGTCCGGTTCTTTGTGCTCTCTTCTAGTTCTGGCTGGAGCAGGTATAGAACCCAGAACCAGAGTAAGGAATTGACCACGAGGAGGCAGCGCAGAGCCGGCTGGGGCGAAGGCGCCCCTCAACGCCCAGGATCGTCGCGTCTTCGTCGAGTTTGCCAACCCCCCTTCTCCCCTCCTCATAGGGTCGCCGGGTTTGTGATGACCCCACTGCCTCCTGTTGCTTTGCGGACCGCAGGCAGCCAGGGAGAGAAGCGGGTTCGCGGCTGCCTGACAGTCTTCCCAGGGCAAAAAATTCTTCGGACCGTCCGGGGCAGCAGCAGCAGGCGGAGCTCCAGCGCCCTGGCCGAAGAGGCGGCTTTTGCAGAGGGGATCTAGGGACACCCGGAACTCTTGTTTGACGCCGACCGCCGCCTTGTCTCGCCGCTTTCGGGATCTGTTTCTCGGGCTGCTTTGGGGGACTCTGCGGGGAAAGGTGCGCTTTGGAGAGCTGGCGGGACGCGCAAGGATTGGAGCGCTCATCTGGAGCCGCGTCTGGAAGCCTTCCTCGGCTCGTCGTCTCCAGCCGGATCCTTTCGGTCTCCTTCGCCTGGGACTTTAAACTATTCAAATCTGGTTTGCCATTTTCGGCCACTTCTCTAACTTGCGGGCGGAAGGGGGTGCGCCTCGCTATGTGACAGGACGGATCCAAACCGTCGAAGGGGACGGCAAGATGTTGCCCGGGCGCCTTTAGGGGGCCAGCCCTGTTTAGTCTCCCCCCCTTCCCGACCCAGATCAGCCCCGCTGGACTGCTTGTCCTCCCCGTCGAACTATGACAGAGATGAAGGCCAAAGGGGACCCCAGGGCTCACGCCTCCTCCTCCTCCTCCTCCGATCCCCGAGACGGCTCGCTCCTTTTGCGCGCCCCCCACCCCTCGGAGCTCGGCTCCTGCCGAAAGGGGACCGTCGAAGCGCTCGATCTCTCCCTGGACGGGCTGCTGTATCCCAAAAGCAGCGACGACGAGGACGAAGAGGAGGAGGAGGAGGAGGAGGAGGAAGAAGACGAGCCCAAGGCGTACCTCCCGGAGGAGGAGAGCGCGAAGGGTAACTCCTCCTCGATCCGGGCCAGCTGCGGCTCCCCGGCGGACAAGGATGCCTTGGACCGGGTCCTAGACACCTTCCTGGCCCCCTCGCCCTCCCCGGACAGCCCCTCCCGGCCCGCCTGGCCTTTCTTCGGCTCGGAGCTCGCCGACTTCCCCGGCGCGCTGATGAACCGCCGCGGCCCCGACGGCAAAGCGGGAGGCGCCTCCGGCCACGCGGCTCCCCTGCTGCTGCCGCCGCCTTCCCCGACAGCCGCCCCTTCGCCCTGGAAGGCAGCGCGGGACGCCGACGGAGCCGCCTTCAGGAGCCCCCGAGGGAAGGAAGCGGCGCCCGCCGACGCAGCCAAGAGCGAGCCCGCCTTTGCGCCGCGGGAGCCTGACTTGGGGGCGGCCGCCTCCGGCAGCGGCAACAGCCTGGGGCCCGCCGCGCCGTCCGGGCGCGTCCCGGGGGCCGCCTCCTCCTCCTCCTCCTCGTCGTCCAACAACGCGGACTTCGTCAGCGTGCCCCTCCTGCCCCTCAACTCGGCCTACTTGGCCGCCAGGACTCGGCAGCTGCTGGACGTGGAGGAATACGAGCTCGGCGGCCCCCCGCAGCAGCAGCAGCAGCGCCTGGCCTCGCCGCCCGCCTGCAGCCTGCCGCCCTTCGCCCCCTACGCCTACTCGCCCAAGGAGGGCCAGCAGCAGCAGCAGCCCCAGCCGCACTACTTGTTCGCCGCCGGCGACTTCCAGCCGGGCCTCAAGATCAAAGAAGAGAGCCTGGCGGTGGCCCCCCCTCCGCAGCCCGGCGACGGCGGCGCCTATTTCGGCGGGAAAAGCTCGCCGCTGGCCCTCGCCGTCCCCTGCGCAGACTACGCGCCCCCGCCGTCCAAAAGCGCGGGAAGTGGCGGGGGGCACCACGAGGCCTCCGCCTCCTCCTCTTCGCTGGAGTCCGTCCTCTACAAAGCGGAGGTCGCGGCAGCCGCAGCTGCCGCCGGTGCTGCGGCTGCCTCTTACGGCCCAGCGCCTTGCAAAGCCTCCGCCAGCTGCATCGTGGCCAGGGACAGCCTCAGCCTGCCCTCAACCTCCAGCACGGCGCCTCCGGCCTTGTACCAGCCCCTGGCCTTCCACGGGCCGCCGCAGCTGGCCTTGCCGCCCACCGGCCTCAAAGACGGCTTCCCCCAACTCTACCCGCCTTATCTGAGCTATATAAGGTAGGAGGGGTGATCTCCCCTGGAAAGGTTTGCATTCTCCCACCCCACCCCCCACCCCCGCAAATGCCACACCACTTTTAAGCACCACAGCATATTGTTGGAACTCTCCCTGGGGCAGTGATGCTCTGTATTCTTGGTGCTTGGGGCGGGGGCGGGGGGGGCACAGTGGGAGGGCTTCTAGCTCCACTGGTGGACCTCCTGATGGCACTTGGGTTTTTTGGCCACTGTATGACACAGAGTGTTGGACTGGATGGGCCATTGGCCTGATCCAACATGGCTTCTCTTATGTTCTTATGTTCACTTTTAAAAGCACCACTTTTAAAATCTGGCATGTTTGGGGGGGCAAGCCAGTTAAGAGGACTTTTGCTTGCTTCATTGCTTGCCTTTGCAGATGTGAATCGATTTGGAAACACCCACACCAATACGCATAAGTGGGATACAAGCTTGGGGTGAACATATGAAGCTGCCTTATACTGAATCAGATCCTTGGTCCATCAAAGTCAGTATTGTCTACTCAGACTGGCAGCAGCTCTCCAAGGTCTCAAGCTAAGGTTTTTCATGCCTCTTTGCCGGGACACTTTTTAGTTGGAGACGCCAGGGATTGAACCTGGAACCTTCTGCTTACCAAACAGATGCCCTACCACTGAACCACCGTCCCTCCTCGTGCATTCACACTGCATTAAATAATGTGTTTTGCAACTGGATTTTTACTGTATATAGCAAAAATCCACTTGCAAAACACATTATTTAAGTGTAGTGTGAGTGCACGGTTGCATATTGCACCTGTAGGATTTTCTAAGAGGAAAATACAGTAAGTGAATGATTGTCTGTGATAGGAGCCCTCCAGTGGCTTCCCACTCATTGCTACCCTGTGCAGTAATAATCTACCGTGTCTGGATCCAGCCCACACTGACGTAGCTTGGATACGGGTGACTTTT
Source organism: Heteronotia binoei (assembly GCF_032191835.1). Classification (NCBI taxonomy): domain Eukaryota; kingdom Metazoa; phylum Chordata; class Lepidosauria; order Squamata; family Gekkonidae; genus Heteronotia; species Heteronotia binoei. Next base: position 171,920,708 of record NC_083225.1, read on the forward strand.
GGCGATAACTCGTGGAAAGGTGAGGAGATCTGTTGTTGACGAAGGGTTCAGAATGTCATTTTGAGATCCTGAAGGAGGTAGGATACAGCTGTGATTAAAAACACGCTGCCTTTATGTCATAACAGAGAAGGCTGTTTTTGATAGTTCCTTTTTTTGTTGTGATTAGATCGCCTTGAAGTAACTTACCATTTACGTTTGTCTGTTCAGATAAGCGTGGTCTATGAAAGGGTAGGCAACATGAGTGCCAAATAAAGCCCCATCTGCTTGTGATGACATTGGTGTGCCAGCAAAGGAAAGGAAGGCAGAATTGCACTCGGCCAAATGTGTGGGGAGCAAATCCTGGCAAACAGCATGGGAGGGAGTCTGGAGACAGTGATGGCTGTCAACTCCGTCTCTTGCCATTTCCCATGGCTGACAGGACCTGCAGTGCTGCCGGCAGGTCAGTGGGCTGGCTGTGGCTGCTTGCATGCTCAGCAAAATGGTGTGATGTGCTGCTGTTCAGTGCACCTGCTGATTGTGTACCTGTGATGATCGCTCCAGTCCTGGGACAGGGGCAGAAAATTTTCTCCAGCTCTGTTATCGGAAGTCTTTTGAAGGAGAGGAGCTTCTCGTTTCGATGACTAATCCACCTTTTGCAGCTTGCGCTCTTTATACCTTTGCAGAGGAAAGGCTGAAATTAGGGTTGCAGATCAGTCTTCCTACAGTTTGCCAGGGATTGGTCAGAAACCTTTAACGTGGCCTTTTTGTTTTCAAGGCACACACGCCTACAATGGGGGTGGGGAGAGGCCTAAAGGGCAGTCCTAAGCAGGTCTTCTCAGAATCTTATCAAAGGCTGCTCAGTGGGCCTTACTGCCAGGGAAATGTGTTTAGGATTGCACCGTCATTGGCTGATGTGGGTTTCTCCTCACAGATGATCCAGCTGTGAGGCAAAGTGTGTGACAACAAATGTCAATAGGACCACTGCTGAGTAGAGAAGTGGTTTGCTTGTTTTCCTGGAGCTAGATCAAGATGGGTAGGCCTCTTAGCCTGTCTGCAGCAGTACGGAAGAGCAAGAGTCCAGTAGCACCTTAAAGACTAACACAATTGGTGGCAGGGTATGTATGAGTTCTTGTCAGTCACTGCTGCCTGAAGACAAAACAGCTTTTCTGTGGTGTTTTGTAGTTCCCCAGAAATTTTCCCACCCCCCCAAAAAATGTTAAGAGTGAAGATTGTTTAAATACAGTTTCTTTGCACAAAAAAGGGCAAAGTTCATTCATGCCAATTGTGGACGGAGCTCCTAAAATAGAAACCATTCATAAAAATTGTGAAGTGATGACATACAACTTTGTATGCATTATAAATAAATCCAGATCACTTTGTCAGCTGTAAATCTAGTCATAGTCTTTTGGCATTCAGACTGACCATTCATACCCCGTAATCCTCTCTGTTTAAACTGCTGATCAAAGGAGAATTCCAGCTGATTGTTGTTTTTTAATAGGGGGTAGCAATTTAGTGCATACAATAAAATATCATATAGAACAGGAGTGGGAAGCACCAGGATTCTGTGCCTTAGAACTATCAAACGGTTGTAAGTAGGGCTCTTTTTGAGCAGGAACACACAGGAATGCAGTTCTGGCTGGCTTGGTGTCAGGGGGTGTGGTCTAATATGCAAATGAGTTCCTGCTGATCTTTTTCTACAAAAAAATAGCCCTGGTTTATAAGCAACCATTTCAAGCATCTGGTGATTGACACCCCACAACATTCAGAAAAAAAACTTCAAATGGACATCTCTGCCATTAAGAGTGGACTCTGTAGATACCCAAACTCTCTGTGTTGAAATGAACTTCCAGTAATTGTGCTGTAATTTTGAACAGTAATATCTAGCAAAGTCTTTTTGCCTTTTGTTTCCTGAAAAGGTTGAACTGGGTATTGGGGACCCATATGGACAACAAGTTTCATGGGATGGGTGGTGGTGGGACTATGAGAAGGAGCCAAGAAACCCACCTTGTGGTAGCAGAGAGATATTAGGGCCCATCTGTGTGTTTCTTGTTGGAGGATATTGTGATTAAAACATCTTAAAAGCTGTAAACTGATCAGAAGATATCAAAAGAGATCTCTGTCTGCAAAACAAGCCTTTCTCATACTTGAGCCTCATTCTGATTGAGCGATAGTCCTCGGATGTGCGTCAGATGAATTCCATTGAAGTCAGCGGAGATGACCTGTCAGCATTTAATTGGCTTGGAACTTCTTCAGACAGTGATATTTAGATGAGAGGAAGGAGGTGGAAGACCTGTGCCTCCATCCAAGCCTACCATGTTCGGAGGGGAAGAATATGTGTTTGGGTGTGAGTGGACTTTTGGGAGGTGAGGTTTACCCCCTGCCACTACCTGGCACCTGTGTCCTACCTGGTACCCCAGCTAGCAGAACCACATCAGAATGGATCATAGTTTGGACTGTAGAAGGTGTGCTACACCTTCAGAAAGATTGAAGTGGTAATTCTGTTTAAGAAATAAGTTTGTGGGGTTATAGTTAAAAGTGAATATTTTGGAAACTATTTTACTGATTAATGCTGTATGTTTTAGGTGGTTTAATCAGTAGATCCAGCGGTTTAAGTGTTAGTTAATAGGGCTGGGGAACATGGTTGTGTATTTGGAGCACTTGTGGTGGGTTTGGTTTTGTCATGTTGTTGTTGTAACAGGGAAGAAAAAAGAATACAAAAGACAGCCTTTCTAACAAGTGTCAGATTTTGTTTACTAAAATGTGCAGGTTCTCTTGTACCTGCTTCAGCACCTGATATAAATAACTCAGTTGAAGTTTCAGTAGTATGCAGATGTACATTGGTTAATAACTCAAAATGCAAATGAATCATCAACTAAAATTAATTTAACTGGTTGACAGTCCTGATTGTTGTACTTTGCTGATTGTCCTCCGGTGGATCAGTAGACAATGTTTATAAATAGCAAATGCATTGAGACCTCTGTTTTTTTATTTAATTAGTTTAATTTTTCTATGTGGGTTTCTTTTTGATCCCCTCTGCTGTGCTTTTATGAGTATTCAGAATTTAGAAATGGATAGAACAAGGAAAGTTGTTCCCAAAACACCCCACCAGAAAACATACAAGCAAAAAACAAACTCAAAATGTTAATTCTAGCTAGAGTGTCACTCTATTCTGAAGTACCTTGACTTCAGTAGGTTTAGAAGTGTGTTGTTCTGCTTAAGATGGCAGTGCCAGAAAAGAGCAGATGGTTGGTGTGGCAGAGAAAGTGGCATCTGTCAGTGAGCCTCCTTTTTATATACACCTAGGGGACGTTTTGTAGAAAAATAGGTGGTGGAGCTCATCCAGAGATTGTTATGCAGCTGCACCTACTATTCAGTGGACAAGGTGGGGAGGAGGAGGGGGAACCATCAGAAAGATTCAGGAGCTGTGCTCCTGTGAGCTCCGGTTGAATTCAAGGCTTGTATAAAAGTCTGTCGTGAAAATGTTGTGAAAGCAATGTCACCCCAGAGTCGAAAATGACTGGTGCTTGCACAGGGGACTACCTTTACCTTTTTATACACCTTTGTGAAATTACTGAGACTTTACAAATGTTGTAGCAGATTCTCAGAGAGATGGGAATGCTACAGCAGTGTTATTCTCTCATGAGATAATGGAAGGTTCCATGGATCAAGGCAAAATTCCATATTTCCTCAAAAAAGATTATCGTGAATGTTAAGGCAACCCACCCACCATTAATATACACAAAACTTCTTTTTAATTATTGGACATAACTAATTTGTATGTGAACTTAAGATACCCCCCCTTTTCTTGATGGCATACCTGGAAAAAAGCCCTGTCAACATTTGAGTAAGTACTGTAGGTTTATCATAGTCTAAAGTCCAATAAAATGCCTCTAAATTTGAGTCCAATAGGACCTGAGAGGCCAGCTCCCTGCTAATCTCAAAATCTCAAAAGGTCATACTCTGAAAATCTTGTGGGTCTCTAATGCATTACTGGACTCAAATCTAGATCTTCTTCTGAAAATCAATATGGCTGCCCTCTGACACAATACAATACATGAGGTTATTGTATTCTAGAGCTGCTCTGTTTATTTCAGTCAAGAGCATTGATTTTTGTATTCACATTCATTGAAATTAATGCAACAGCTCTTTCAGACAGGGTAACCCTTTAGGTCTCTTGGATGTTCTGCTCCTGTGAGGAATTGCTGATTTATGAAACCTCTTCATTACTTTCTTCCTCATTGCAACTGATTATTGATTAGTGCAGGGTTGGGCAAATTGTGTGCTAGCTATTGTGGGTTAGAGGAACCTCCAAGTTCAGAGGCAGTAAATCTCTAAATAGCACTTGTACTTTATCTTATTGTTCTTTTGACTCAAAGGTCTTGAACACATCCAGCTCTCTTACAGCTAAATATTTTGTAATGGCTAAGGTGCCTTTGAATAGTAGAGCTAGGAGGCAATATCTGGGGAAGTCCTTGTCCTCTTTACCCTTTGTGGATCTGTCAGGGCAACTGGTTGGGCATTGTATAAAACAATGTGCTGGACTAGATGAACCACTGGTCTGATCCAGCAGGGCTCTTCTTATGTCAATTGTATGTTAATTTTCTAAGTGTAGTGAGGACTAGTAGTTACCCAAGAAAAAGCCAAACAGTGCAAAAACATTTCAACAAATTCCTGGTTTGGGGTTGGGGGTTGAAGAGTAAAGGGGACACAGGAGGCCCCTGCATTATTCTTTGCATCTGCCCCCCTTTTGTTCACTTCTAGTACTGAAAGAAAACTAAGATGGAGGAAAAGTCTATGGGGAGGTAACCTACAAACAGGAGCCTTAAATCTGATCAATACACTTTCCCCTCCCCCAAATTGTATCTATATCAAGTGCATTTAAAGGGACAGGTCTACTCTTGTTACCTCTGGGCTGGGCTGAGGCATGTCACGTGTGATTTTATTAGGCATGTTGAAGGATGCTTCCACATTCATTTGAGCTTTGCCAATTTTTTTGTCATCCTTAATGTTCCTATACAGAGTAAGCTTTTATCAACGTATATGAACATATGAGGCTGCCTTATACTGAACCAGACCCTCGGTCCATCAAAGTCAGTATTGTCTACTCAGCCTGGCAGCAGCTCTCCAGGGTCTCAAGATGAGGTTTTTCACACCTACTTGCCTAGACACGTTTTAGTTGGAGATGCTGGGGATTGAACCTGGGACCTTCTGTTTACCAAGCAGATGCTCTGTTACTGAGCCACCACATTTGACATTCCTCTCGAGCAGGGGTGGCCAAACTTGCTTAACATAAGAGCCACATAGAATAAACGTCAGATGTTTGAGAGCTGCAGGACATGAACATCAGATGTTTGAGAGCAGGCAGGCAGGTAGGAAGGAAGGAAAATAAATGAAAGGAAGGGAGGAGAGTGAGGTGGAAAGAAAGCAACTTTAACTTTTAAAACTTAAAATTTTTATTTTGTAAAAAGCAATAAACATCAAATCACAACAGACATAAAACCTTGGCTTAAACATCATTACTAATGCATACATCACAGGGAACAACACACACACACATACTTGAGGGGAGGAAAAAACAACTCTGTAAGCAGTTGCACAATTTTCTTATAAAAAGAATTGCCTTAGAACATTCAAATGTTATTCAATGTATAATAAAATTTAGGTACTTCTTTGGCATCATAATTTTCTTCGATGAACTATTAATTACAAAGTCCAAAAAAGGAAACCATTTCTCTACAAAATTTTCCCCTGTCCTAGGATTATCCCCTAAAGTGAGTTGGGAGGCAATTTTGTCGTGGATTATAATTTCCCATACCTTCTGAAACCATAAAGTTAGCGATGGCAATTTAGTAGTTTTCCAATGTTTTGCAAGAAGTAGTTTACCTGCTAAGAGTAATAATGAGATAAGTTCTGATTTCAATTTGGGAAAATCCCCCTTTGACCATAGATTCAGAAGGACAAATTCAGGGGTGTGAGGAATGGTCTCCTTTACAATTGCTTCAGTTTTTGTTATTAAAGTGTTCCAAAACTTTTGCACTCTTTGGCACGACCACCAGCAATGAATGAAGGAGCCAGAGGCACCAAAACCTTTCCAGCAAATAGAGCTAGTGTTTTTATGTGCGTGACTTACAGTTTGTGGAGTTAAGTACCACCTTGAGACTAATTTATATTGTTGCAGTTTAAAGTTAGTGCATTTGGATTTGCATACAGATGATGTCCAAATTGTGTGCCGCTGCTCTTCTGACCATTGTGATTCGCAATCTTTACCCCACGCATTCTGCTGAGATGTGGGCTGTGTCCAATTTCTCTGATTTAATAAATAATACAACTTTGCAATTACACCTTTCATTCTTGATTCTTCCTCATAGATTAATTTCTCAAAGGCATTCAGCTGGCCAATAGGTTGCATCACAGGGACCACTTTGTTAAGAGCATCATGTAATTGATGGTACTCATACCAGGGAATTTCAACTTTGAACTTAGCTTCCAGTTGAGTACGTGTAAATAGTTTCCCCTTTGAGCTAATGTCTGAAATTCTAATAATATTTTCCTTCCTCCAGCTCTTAAAGTTTTCTTTAGACAAGCCTGGAGGGAAGAAGAAGAAGATATTGGATTTATATCCTGCCCTCCACTCCGAAGAGTCTCAGAGCAGCTCACAATCTCCTTTACCTTCCTCCCCCACAACAGACACCCTGTGAGGTGGGTGGGGCTGGAGAGGGCTCTCACAGCAGCTGCCCTTTCAAGGACAACTTCTGCCAGAGCTATGGCTGACCCAAGGCCATTCCAGCAGGTGCAAATGGAGGAGTGGAGAATCAAACCTGGTTCTCCCAGATAGGAGTCCGCACACTTAACCACTACACCAAACTGGTTCTCCAGTCTGCCCCAGAAAGGACATTACTGGCGTCGATGGTTGGACCACTAAGGATCTATACTTGTCCCAAATCTTCAAAGTATATTTTAGATAAGGGTTGGCTAATACAGTCTTTTTCCTGTCCGTCTCACTGCTCCAGACAAATTCATTGAGATTTACAGGAAAAATACTTGCAGCTTCTATCTGTAGCCATGGAAGATCACAGCTTTTCCTAGTGTACAACAAAATATTTCTCAGCTGGGCTGCCAAATGATATTTCTCCAAGACTGGTGCACCTAACCACCCCCCCCCCCCTGTCAGTTGGTTTGGCAAGCAGTTGGTATGCTATTCTTGGCTTTTTGTTCTGCCACAAAAAAAGGGATAGACTCTTTTGCCACATTTTCATTTCACTTCCTGGGATTTCTATAGGGATGTTCTGAAATAAAAAGAGAAACTTAGGCAAAACAAAGGTTTTTAACAGGTCAATTTTCTCTAATAAGTTAAGTTGGAGCTTTGACCAGGTCGCTAGATTTGTCTTAACTGTTTTATATAGTTGTTTATAATTTGCCTCAAGCAGGTTAGATAACTCTGTAGGGATTTGTATTCCTAGATGGCGCCATGATTTATCAACCCATCTGAAAGGGAACGTAAGTTTAATTTTATGATGCACATCTGGAGGCACATTAATCGGGAAAATTTCTGACTTAGATACGTTTATTGTGAAGCCAGAATATTTCCCAAAAGTTGTTATTACCTGCATTAATTTAGTTAGTGAATTTATCGGATTTTTAAAGTACATAACTGCATCATCAGCAAAAAGACTAATCTTATGAGCTTCCCCATCTATCACTGTCCCTTCAATTTCAGGATCTGTACGCACCAGGTGGGCTAGGGGTTCAAGTGATAAAGCAAATAGGATCGGGGATAAGGGACAACCCTGACGTGTGCCCCTAGACAAGGTGATTGCATTGGATCTGAAGTTATTAATAACTATTTGCGTTCTCGGGGAGTTATAAATGGCCGTTATTGAATTTAAGAAGTTTTGGCCAAACCCCATCTGTTCTAAAACCCCTTTTAAATATGTAATTTCCAATTTATCGAACGCTTTCTCCGCGTCTAACGAAAGAATAAGGGAAGTTGTTTGAGTTGTTTTACCGAAATGAATCAAGTTGAGTGTTCTCCTAATATTATCTGAAATGGACCGACCAGGGATGAAGCCTGTCTGATCCGGATGGACATATAAACTAACAATTTTATTCAACCTGTGGGCTAAAAACCGTTGAAAATTTTTTAAAATCATGATTAAGCAGTGAGATTGGACGAAAGGATTTAGGGTCTTGTTTGTCCTTCCCTTCTTTGTGGATTACTATCATTTTGGAGTCTTTCCAAGTCTCAGGAATTACACCTTCTTTCATTACTAAATTACAGGTTTTAGTTAGAGGAGACAACAAGCTGGAACTAAATTTTTTATAGAACTCTATTGGAAAGCCATCATTACAGCTTTGTTATTTTTAATGGAGGATAGCGCTTCCTTAATTTCCAGTTCTGAAAAAGGTCTGTCCATGAATTCAGCATCGTTGTTAGATAATTTTTGGCCAAATTTCATGTCCCTCAAATATTTTTTAAAGTCCCGATCAGTGTCAATAGATGATTTATACAAAGAGGTATAATAGTCTTGGAAGACGTTAACAATTTTTTGAGGTGTGACATGTACATCGCCTTGGGGTGACCTAATAGAATGGATCAGTGAGTTAGTCTTATTTTGCTGGAGTCTAAATTTTAGTAATCTTAAAGATTTTGTAGTTTTGGTGATGTACTGCTGTTTCACATAAAGCAACCTTTTTTGAATATCTGATGTTTCAATCAACTCCAATTTATTTCTTTCCAATGAAAGTTTTTTTAAAGTTTTTTCCCCTCCAAATTTCATATGCCTTTTTTCCAGCTCGGCTATTTTAGATTTAAGTTCCAGAATAGCTTTGTCTTTGTTTTTATGGCAAGCTGACGCCAGTGAAATAAGGTTGCTCTAAGTACTGCCTTAAAGGCATCCCAGACTACATGCTGTGAGACACCACAGCTCTCATTATGCTGAAAGTACTCCTGTATCTGCTGATTTATTTTATCACATATACTATCTTTAGACAGGAGAAGTTTATTCAGGGACCAGGTCTGGCCTTTGTTGTCTAATTCCTGCAGAGTGAATTCTGCTGATACCCATGAGTGGTCTGAGATAGTTCTAGACCCGATTTTAACATTGTGGGGACAGGCAAGGAGATTTGGAGAGGTTAAAACATAGTCAATCCTGGAGTATGAGTTGTGTACATGCGAAAAGTAGGTATAATCACGCACTTTCTGGTTCAGTGACCTCCAGATGTCTATTAAATTAAGAGAACATAAAAGATTGTTTAAACCTGATTTTTTCGTGTGTCGGGATTTATCTCTCTTACCACCTGACCTATCAAGGTTTAGGTCCACGATGCAATTAACGTCACCTCCGATGATGACATCACCATGTTTGAAGTCCAACAACTCAGAGAAGACCTCCTTCAGAAAAGATAATTGGCCATTGTTAGGTGTATAGACAGAAGCAATCGTTATAGGTTTGCCGTTTAAAGAGCCTTTAACAAATATATACCTTCCTTTGGGATCCGTTTTAGAATTTTGCAAATTAAAGGCAGTAGTTTTAGATATTAGTATTGCCACCCCCCTTGCCTTTGATGATCCTGGCGCATGAAAGACCTGATTGAACCATTTAGAGCGTAGGCCAAAAGGTGTTCGTTTTCTTACATGGGTTTCCTACAGACAAACCACATTTGGGTGTTCCTTAGCTAAGAAATTAGAGATGCGTATGCGTTTTATTGGGTTTTTAAAACCCCTGTAATTCCACGTCAAGAATTTTAAACTTTTGGACATTGCAAGCACTGGATTTAATGTTTAATAGATTACCAGGAGCTTAGTCAGACTTTTCGTAACTGGGAACTGGTCTAAATCAAATAGTGTATGTTATACCTTACTGCAACCCTTACCAACTAAAAGGGAACTAAATAACAACAAAATGGGGATAAGGACTGGAACTTGGCACCACCACACGCGCCAACAAAAGTAAATAGGTAGACTCTGCCACCTAGTACCCAAACTCTGGGTAGAGTTTCACAGCCTCCTGGTGCACAGGAAGCTAGGGAAAAAACCTTAGGTTTCCCTTATCAGAAACTTCTCTATCTCTCCTAGGAGGGCAAAAGCTTCAGTCAAAACGCATAAACTCTGTTACCTGCCCCTTCCCCAATTTTACTTTAATAGTTAAAAACTCCAACAATTATTTGCTTATGAGTAACAAAATTTAAGCTCTGTAAGAAATAACTTTGCACTTAACCTTGGTGCATCATAGGTGGCATTCCTGCAATAATTTTGAAAATCAGGTTTTAACCTACAGGAATTAGAAGCAATAAATCAAATGTTTAAGATAGTGCTCTTAATAGCTCAGAAATTTTCCAAAAGTAACAATTTAACCTGCTATGAGATAGACTCTGACACTCAAGTAAACAAGGCAGGGTTTAAGAAATTATCAATAGCTTAATAAACCAGATGGAACAAGATCTACAGTTTAAAATCACCCATACTGACCTCCCTCCTGAATTTACTTATCATTTAGACTATACCCAGCTCTGTAACACATTCCCTTTCATTTAGTCTGTTAGCATTAACCAATTGTACTAAGACATGCAAATTAGAAAATTCATCAAGTCAAAAATTAAGATCACCTAAAAAAACCTAGATTTCCACAAAATTAATTCATTATGATTTTGCTAATAAATCGATTTACCCTAAATACAAGTTCATAAGAATAATAAATTATACTAATTTCATTAAACAGTAGGATTTATAAGTTATGCCCGTGAAGTTAAGAAAGGTAGACTTATAAATGCTTTAAATATCAAATTTCATCTAATTGGGTAAATTGGATAGTGCAGGTAAGCTTAAAATAACATAAGTATGTACATGAGTTTATTTGCTTAACCAGCCACCCTTTTGCTGAAGGTAAAATAGCAGGTGCATGCTAGTTAACAATTTTCCTACCACCATTGTATTAATTAGAGCCCAACGGGGCTTCTGCTATTAGGAGAACTTTAACTGTCCTAAGCAATGCTTGTGCACAGGTATAACTTGTTAAACCACTTCTTCAGGTGATGATATGTCTTCAGTAGACAAAGTTCTTTCGTAGTTCTTCTTCCTCTTCCTCCGTGTATTTTATAGAAAGAGCGTTCATCAGTGCAATTCCGGATTGCGCATCATGGGCTCTGTAGAAGGCGCCATTTTTGAACAACAGGAGATCTGAGGTCAGGCTCCATCTAAATCTCAGATTACTAGCATGGAGTTTGCTTGAAATAATCTTTAGTTTCTTCCTTTTCTCAAGCGTTTCTGGTGAGAGGTCCAGCAGGATCAGAATCTTTTTCCCGTTGTGTGTAGCTCCATCTCTTTGTCTTGCTTTTTGCAAAATGATTTTTAATTCTGTTGTTTGAGAATTGAACTAGTATATCTCTGGTGAAGTTGCGTCGTTGTGTTGAAATGGCGCCAAGTCTCTGCACTTTAATTATGCTAGACGCCATATTGTCAGGCAGCAAAAAAGTCGTTTGCAGCCAGTCCGCAATAAAGAGCAACAAGTCTTTTTTCTCCTCAGCTCCCTCCTCAAAACCACGAAGTTTAATATTTAAAGCCCGCCATTTATTTTCTAAGAGAGTCAGTCTACTCTGCAGCTTAGTTTCATTTTCTCTCAGAACAGTTAGTTCACCTTTAAGAGACAAGCCTAATTCTGCAGAGCGCTCAGCTATGCTCGCTGTTGTATTCAGATCTTCTGACAGTTCGTTGATCTTTTCTTTCAGGGGCTTAATGTGTTCTATGATAGCTTAATTGAAATATTTGTGGATATCTAATCTTAAGAGATCTAAGTCCTTTTTATTAACCGGTCTCTCCTCCTCATGATCTGAGTGGGCCGTGTCATTAGGCTGCGGAGAAGTCGGGCTGGGTGCCATATTTAGCGTGCTTGGGGAGTCTTCAACAATGAACCCTGCGCTGACATTTTGAGAGTGATAACGTATAGGGAATAAGCACTAGCATTTATGGGGATACATCAAAGCCTGGGGGATTTAAATCATTCTCATAATAAAGTTACATTCTGCCTTCAGAGGTGCTTGATTCACACGCCTGTTATCTCTTCCGTTGGGCTATCCCCACTCCCCCTCCTGGCTGGTGTCCTTGCTGGCGCCTGGGAAGCGGCCGCGCTTCTCTGCACTTAAAAACCGTTTATGGCCTTTGGCGCCCAATTCCCTCCCGCCTTCCTCTTCCCCCTCAGGCATGCCTAAAATTCTACGGGGGATCATCGGGGTTAGTTGCAAGCAAATAAACATTTTAGGCAACATAGTTAGTATCAATGGAACACAAGCTGACATAAGCTCTTGCTCGGGGTTTTTCTGGGTGCAGTAGGTAAAATTGCTTAAGCAGCTGAGGGGCGTTGAGATCGGAGGCTTTCACCCACCCATCGCAGCTGGGCGGAAAGTAGCGCCAGCGCACTAAGTACTGCAAAACCCCCCTGTGCATTCTAGAGTCGAGGATCTCTTTCACTTCGTGGTGCTTCTGACCCTGCACTAGAATAGGTTCCGGTTCGGGGTTCCTGGGATGCCACCTCGAACCACCCGGATCTCGTTGGATAAGACTGCAATGGAAGACACGCCTATGGGACAATTTGAATATTTTGTGATGCCGTTCGGGCTTCAGGGCGCTCCCGGGGTGTTCATGAACTTTATCAACGAGGTCCTACGGAAGTACCTGTACCGGGGGGTGGTGGTGTACCTGGCTGACAATCAGACAGACTTCAGGCATTTTTGGGGGGAGGGGGAATATTTCCTGTTATTAAAAGAAAAAACTATTGGATAGAAATGCTGGAACTAATACATATATTGCAACTTAACCTTTATTTTGCTAGGGCTTTTGAAAGGGTTCACTAGTGACTAAGGATCCGTAATGAATTATTAACAATTGCAAAAATTAGTACGTTGCCGTGTAGTGAACAGAAATAGAACTACCTTTATAATCAGATTGCTTAAGGAAGAGATGGTTTACTCAGTCACCTTGCATATTAACATAAGAAGCATATGCTGGTTCTCCTGATAAGCTGCGTCTAGCTGTTTTCTGTGTTGCTTCATTCACTTTTTTTGCACTGTTGTATTTCCAACGCCCCTCCCTTTTGTACAGAATACCTTCTATTTTAATAGCTTCATGAAATAACAACTACCATTTCCTTCCTTCCTTCATCTAGGTCCGATGTGGAAGCTGGCCAGAGCCCACAGTATACTTTTGAATCATTGCCTCAAAAAATATGCCTCATTTGTGGCGATGAAGCCTCAGGATGCCACTATGGAGTTCTTACCTGTGGAAGCTGTAAGGTCTTCTTTAAGAGAGCGATGGAAGGTATTGTAATCCAGTCTAATAATTAATGTATGACATAGACTATTAAATCTGTTGTGTTTGTTAGCACCATAGCCAGTACTGTGCATTTAAGAGAACCCATGTAAATAAATGCAGAATATTATGAGTTGTAGTGATCTGATCTCAGAACATTTTGGTTTGCTGTGTTCCAAAGTGCTCTCGAGTTAGACATTTTTTAAAATGTGCATTTCTTAGTTCATTTGGTGTATTTTACTGTTTTGTATTGTTGTGCACCACCCAGAGACCTTTAGCTATGGTGGTATAGAAATGATGATGATGATAACAGCAACAACAATAATAATGGCATCAGCATGCGATCAAATGGGAAGTCATCCAGTCATATGGTGTGGGGGATTTCATTCAGGGTGGTGTGTATTCACTTTAAGAAAGCATAACTCTGTGTCTAGAATTTGTGCCAAGAAAAGCTGAATTTTGAGGCCATTGTATGCTATGCACATTGAACCAAGTTGGACTTATTATTTTGCATTATTTATTCTGCAAGCCGAGGGAAGGCAGAATAGTGTAGCCTAATCTTGTCAGATCTTGGAAACTGAGAAGGATCGGTACTTGGAAGGGAGACCACCAATGAAGACTCTGCAGAGGAAGGCAATGGCCAACCACCTCTGCTTCTCACTTGCCTTGAAAGCCCCTTGCTGGGGCTGTGATATGTCAGCTGTGACTTCATAGCACTTTTCACACTCTTTCTGCAAACATGGCATATCCCAATTTTGCATACCATGTAGAAGGGCAGCATTTTTCTCACTGCTTGGCCAGACACGTGGCTTCAGCCCCTTGGTAGGTTTGATGCTTTCCTAAAGATGCTGTTAGAAGAACCACAAGGCTGGAAGCTTATCTAAGAACAGCCATAGAGAAGGCAGGAGAGCTCAGGGGTGTGGCCAGAGCACAATAGCAGTGCCACGTGCCTTACATGTGTAAGGTCTGAAGTTCAGTCCCTGGTATCTCCGGTTAAAAGGAGCATGGGCGGTAAGACTTGGATGAACTTTGGAGGGTAGCTTTTGTGCAACACTTTGCTAGATGAATTTTGGATCTGACTCAGACTAAGACATCTTCCTATGTACAGTGATCTGGGTAAGTACAAACTCATCTGCAAGACAACATTTGCAAACAGTTGCATTCAGGGGGACAACATATTCAGTGCTGTGTACAGATTCAGAACCTCTGGCTTCTATACGGACTTAATGCTGTAGAAGAAAATAACATGGTTGATTTTTAGTGTGCTCTCTTAATTTTTTCCACTGGGAATTTGTTTTGCTTAAAATATGTTTATAGTGCAGCCCTAAGAATGCCTTCCTGGGAGTAAGCCCCACTGAATAGACCTGAATAGGCTTCTGAGTAGACAAGCTTACGATTGCTCTCTTAGGCTTGTAACCTTGCTCTATGCATATGGATTTGCTTTGTGTGTTCAGGACAAGTAGTAACTAAGGGGACAAGTGTGGGGACAGAGCCGTCAAGTCATAGCAGCTTATGGCAGCCCAGTAGGGTTTTCTAGGTAAGTGAAAAGCAGAGGTGATTTTTTTAAAAAAACTAAACAGAACTTTTATTGAAAAATGCATATTACAATACAAAACATGCCATTGCTACATTTTGTGACACAAACAGCACAAGAATGCGGAATAAACAATTCCAGAGGCTGCTGTCCACCTTATTAGCAGGGGTAGTTCACCATTGCCTTCCTCTACAAAAGAACAAAGTTTAAGTCTAATGGCAACTTTAAAGACCAACGTAGTTTAATTCTGGGTATAAGCTTTTGTGTGCACGAAAGCTTATACCCAGAATTAAACTTCGTTGGTCTTAAAGGACTCGAACTTTGTTCTGTTGCTTCAGACCGATACGGCTACCCACCTGGATCTATCTTCCTCTGCAAAGTCTTTCTTGGTGCTCTCGCAAGTACCATGACCCTGCTTCTGAGACCTGACAAGATGGAACTGCGCTGTTCCATTCCACATCTGATTAAGTTAAATAGCAAACAATTTAATTTACTTATATTTATTTATATGTAAAAAGACTGCCGCCCACTTCTCTGATGATTCTATAAATTCTCAGCGACTTCTGTCTGTTGTGGCCTTGCATACCTAGAATAACCTTTTGGCTTATGGAAGATGTTGGCGCTGTCTCCTCACTATGTGCCTAGTTTGCAAGGAGGCTGGCATGCACGCTGTGATGAAACCAGTGCGCAGAGCCTAGAGCTGTGCCGGTTTCCTAAGGCTGGTTTTAGGTGAAATTGGTTTCTTGAGTGCTAAAGAAGCCTAATCAGAAATCTTAGTTATATTGGGCCAGATCCTACGACTCTGTTCTGCAGCTTTTCTCTGCCTCCATGAGCTTTCCATTAGCAGAAGACTCGCAGTGCCAAAGGACATTTCTGCTGCTAGCGGAACAGAATCGCAGCCTGCCACCCCAAGTGAAATCTGGTTTTTATATTATAATGCTGTTGTTTAAACAAGTACACACGCCCTTTCGGGTAGGAATTTGTTGACCATGGTAGATTTTAAGGCCAAGAAGGGGTTTATAGATTATTTTGCACTAAAATAGATTTTAAACTCTTGTGCAACACAATCACAAATGATTTTTTTTTACAAGATACGAACACGCTAAATATCTCCCTTTTTCAAATACAAAACAAGTTCTTATCAAGGGAGTGTTTTTTGGATGAAAAATGTAATTTTTCTGGGGTCCTGTATTTGCCCTGCTGCTGATTTGTTTGTTCTGATAATCATGCAAGATGCCTTGCTAGAAAATGCCCAGATTTTACTTGCATGCACACTTATTTTGAATTCAAAGTTTGCTTTATGGTGCCTCACAGCAAGGAAGCTGATGCGCTGACAGTGGTACTTCTGCTTGATTTTCAAGTCTAAACATTGCCGATCAACAAAAAATGCTGTGAGTGAAAATACATTCAATGTGGGCCTGAGGGTGAGGTAGAGGAATCAGCGGCAACAGCCCAACTTTCTGAATTAGACATTAATGCATCTCCAACGGTGAAATACGCAAAAATACAATTACCAGTCTCCTCCAGCTACTGATGGGCTTAACCAAATGGCAGGAAACGCTATAGTTTGATGCAACATGCAGGTTCTGGTGACTTTCTGTCTTGGATCCATTGAACTTGTCTTAACATGTAAATAATATGTATTATAGGTCCAGACTACAAATAATGCTGTGAATTTATGATTAGCTCTCCTGATTTGTAATATATCTGTGAGTAGGGGAGGGGAGGGTAGCCAGGTCCCACCTGGCTATGGTAGGGGTTAGCGGGTAGGGTTGCCATCTCCAGGTTGGGGAACTCCTAGAGCAGGGGTGGGCAAACTTGCTTAACATAAGAGCCACATAGAATAAACGTCAGATGTTTGAGAGCCGCAGGACATGAACATCAGTTGTTTGAGAGCAGGAAGGAAGGGAAATAAATGGAGGGAAGGGAGGAGAGAGAGGTGGAAAGAAAGCAACTTTAACTTTAAATGCATTCTCCAAGTTGGCCGAAAGGGCAGAGGGGGCTTGGAGAGCCACATCATATGTGTGAGAGAGCCACAATTTGGCCACCCCTGTCCTAGAGATTTGTTGGTGGAGAGAGGACAAGGATCTCCGTGGAGTACAATGCCATAGAGTCTACCCTCCGAAGCATCCATTTTCTCTAGGGAAACTGATGTCTGTAGTCTAGGGCTGAACTGTAATTCTGGGAGAACTTAGACCTCATCTAGAGAGTGGCCTCCCTAATTGATAAATGGGATTGGGACCATGACTTTGGGGAAGGGACTGATGCTTTCCCTCATTCTGTTTCCCATTTAAAAGGCCTTTCTTTTTCACAGTACACCTACCTTGTATTTTCGCTCTATCAGTGCCAAAAGCAAGTCTGAGAGTTCTGTTTTCTATCAGGGGGATGGCTTGGGAGGAGCAAGCTGTGCCTTCCTTTTTCCAGCACAATGGCTTTGATTCATATTATCCTGTTCCCATTGCATCTGTTTGCATGTAAATTGGGGAATCAGAGATTCCCAATGCCAATGCCAGACCCTTGTATGAGCTTTTCCCCAATCCCAGAAATGAGTCAGTTTTTTTTAAAAAAAGATCCAATCTTAAAAAGTGTCTTTGGATTATGTGAGAAAGGCTGAAAATAGGGTTGCCTGCTCCGAGTTGGGAAATTCCCGGATATTTTGGGGTGGAGCCTAAGGAAGGCAGGGTTTGGGGAGGGGAGGGGTTTCAGCAGGGTATTAAAGCCATAGAACTCACCTTCCAAAGCAGCCAGAGTAAATGATCTCTGTCACTTGGAGACCAGTTGTAATTCTGGGAGATCTCCAGTCACCACCTGGAGGTTGGCAAACCAAGCTGCAAAGGAACCTCCCTTTAAAACAAGGCACAGTCAAGTCACAGGTAACCGCTTTAGTTTTCTTGATCACAGTGCAAGAATTGAACATCTTAAGTAGATTTGCAGGCCAAGAACAATATATAGAAACAGGTTGAAAAATATTTAAAATTGTTTTTCTGAGGTCTTTTACCCATTTTTCCAGTACCTAAATTCAAAAGTTTTGTGGCACAATGAGAAAAAACAACTTATGAAATATTTTCTTCTTTGGAATTAGTGAAATGCATTTAAGATAAGGTTTTACTCATTGAGAATGTTTAGCATGAACATTTTTCCTCAAATCAATCTACAGTATTAGAAACTGGTAATAACTGTGTAGCCAAATTCAGCATATAGTACTTTCAAGGATATGTTTATTGTTTCACTGTGATTAAGTTTTGGCAACAATTAATGTGCTATAATGTTGTTGATGATAATGCATTGTTAAAGAGTTTTCTGTGTTATCCAGTTGATCTTGATATCCAAACACTAGTCCAGTTCAGATTATATGAGACTGTTTCTGTCCAAATCTTTTCTTTATTTTTATTAAATATTTTTATTTGTTCTTTTGTTTTCAGTAAAAGTTTGTTTTCAAATTTCAACATTTTCCCTCTCTCTCATATCATAAAAGTTAAGATACATTTGCTAAGAGTACAGCAGTCTTTCTCAAGTATTGAGATTATTTGCAGTTTTGCTTTTAGAAACCTAAGGCATCCCTACTCCTGTAGTCTATAAATATACCAAATAGTACTTATTTTATATACTAACCAGATTCTAGGGGTCTGGAGACCAAGCCCTATGAGGAAAGGTTGAAGGAGCTGAGTGTGTCTAGCCTGGAAAGGAGATGACTGAGAAGCGATATTATTATTATTATTATTATTATTATTAAGCCGCCCTGAGCCATTCGTGGGAAGGGCGGGATATAAATCCCAAATAAATAAATAATTCGATTTATATCCCGCCCTCCCCACCGAGGCGGGCTCAGGGCGGCTGATCTGCATCTTTAAGTACATGAAGGGCTGTCATATAGAGGATGGTGCAGAATTGTCTTTTGTTGCTCCGTAAGGTTGGACCAGAACCAATGGGTTGATGTTGAATCAAAAGAGTTTTTGGTTAAACATTAGGAAGAACTTCCTGCCAGAGCAGTTCCTCAGTGGAAAAAGCTTCCTCGGGAGGCGGTGGGCTCTTGGAGGTTTTTAAATAGAGGCTAGATGGACATCTGACAGCAATACTGTCAGATTCTGTGAACGTATTTATGAATTTCCTGCATTGTGTAGGGGGTTGGACCAGATAACCCTGGAGATCCATTCCAGCTGTTATGATTCTATGATAAACAATACACTTTATATTATTAAAGCAGTAATAAGTATAAATCTGACAGGAAGGTAAATATTACATGTATTTCAGTTTTTTCAATCCTGTTGCAGTCAGCTGCAGCCTTGGGAAACTTACAGACTGCAGAAGTCAGGAACAGTTTGGCAATGGGGAGATAATGGGTGAGCAAATGAATAATGTCTAATGTACATTATATAAGATGCAGGGGTAGGATTCTAGCAGGAGCTCCTTTGCCTATTAGGCCACACACCCCTGATGTAGCCAATCCTCATTTGATTCTTTTTGCTTAAGTGCAGGATTTTGCATTTTGTCTTTTTTAGAATTTCATTTTGTGGCTTTCATCCCACCATTTTAGTCTGGAATTTTTGTTGCCTTTTAAGGTGCTAGCTCTCCTGCACGGTTTCGTAGCATCTGCAAATCTGATGGAGATTCCCTCCATTCAAGTCATTCACAAAGGTGGTGAAGAATCTGAGTCTAGGACAGGGCAGTGCAGAATCACACTGCAGAGCCAGTTTGGTGTAGTGGTTAAGTGTGCAAACTCTAATCTGGGAGAACCAGGTTTGATTCCCCACTCCTCCACATGCACCTGCTGATATGACCTTGAGTCAGTCACAAGTTCTCACAGAGCTGTTCCTCTCAGATAACTCAGAAAGTGTAGATGACTGGGGAAGACATTTGCAAACCACCCCATACCAAAAAGTCTGCCAAAAAAACTTGATGTGATGTCACTTAATGGGTTGGTAATGACTTGGTGCTTGCACAGGGGACTACCTTTACCTTTTAGAAGGAGATTTTCCCCACATCCCCATTTGCCCAACAGCTGCTTTTGACCCCTGGAAAGATAATGCCTGGAGCTGCAAAACCAGCATGAACAGAGTAGGGAGGTCAAAAATTGGGTTAAATTGTGTCACAAATTGATTAAATTGGGTGGGAGGAGGGGTGTTTTAGACCAATTTACTCACTTCTCTCCTTCCCATTTTTTCTCTTCTAATCTCCACAGTTTGCTAAAATGCAGCCATTGATGTGGCAATTTTTTGTTATAGCTTAAGGAGATTTTATACAATGAACATCAAAGAGCACACTATTTATGTAAATGTTGTAAATAGATATTATAAAATACGTTTATACGAAGAAAACATTAGTCTTTCTACATCTTTACTCATGCCATTAGAATTAGGCACACATGGTAGAGAAAAATCCGAAGTAGCCTCCAGTGATAATTTGATACTGTTTGCTCACTAGATTGTATTCCTGACGAAGGAGTGAATAATAATGGCCCTTGCTAAGCATTGGTATAGTGCAAAATTCAACTGACCTTTGCTAGAATACAACTTTGGGGATTAACCGTTAACCATAAGAGTGGCCAGTTAAGTGCATTGTCATGTTTTCGAGAAAAATGTTCCCCACTCCTGTTACGTAGTCATGTATGTAGTGTGCAGTAGTCCTTCCTTACAAACTTTGGAAGTGATGATGCCTGGTCTCCTGCTATAAGTATCCAATCTCATTGATGAAATTGGTGAAGGAAGGAGGAGGCAACATGTGCTGGCATTGCACTGTTGCACTTGCGTCAATTTCTGTAAAAAGTGGACATAACACGGCAGATGCTCTAGCTTTTTGCAGAATGCTAGAGTGTTCACCATGTTGCATCCATATTTTTGGGGAAATGAGGTCAGGTACTAGCACAGTGCTGGCACTACCCTGTTTCCTCCCGGGGATTGCTGGCTGTGGTCTGACAACCCAAGTTGAAAGGAATGGTACAGTCAGTGCCTAGGGCTTTGTAAAGGCAGTCACAACAACCCTGCATCATCTTAATAAGACCCAGCTCTCAGCAAGGAATAGACTCTTGCAGTCCTTTCAGCTTCACTTAATTGATACAAACTGTCTGTTTCATCAGGGTGGCTATCCATTTTTCTGCCACAGTTGAGTAATAGCTGATAGGGATGGGCACAAACTGGGGAAATGTGGTTTGGTTTGGGGTTTGTGGCTGAACGACAAACCGAACCCCAAACTGAACCAAGTCGGGAGGCTCATTTACGATCTGAACTGGTTCTTGCAGTTTGTTGGTTTGCAGACTGCATTAAAAGGGAGCTCAGTCCCTTTTAATGCGATTTGCAGAAAGCTGGAAAAACAACTGAGCGTCGGAGAGCACCTTCCTCCCTGCCACTCAGTTGTTTCAGGCTGACTTGTGCAGTGCCTTTAAATGTACTGCAAAACAGTGCAAAAAACAGCTGCATGGCAAGGAGGCGCTCGCTGCTGCACAGCCATTTTGCTCTGTCTTCCGCAGTCCCTTTAAACTTTAAAAGGAATGCAAAAGACAGCCTGAGAAATGACGGCCAGCAGAAAGGGGGGGGGGAGGAGAAAGGAAGAGAGGGAAAATCTCCTGGGAAGGGACTTCACCCTTTCCATTTAAACCCTGCTTTCTGCTCCTCATGTCTTTTCATAGAGAGCAAAAGGCAGGGTTATTTAACCCCTTGTTTTCTGCTCCCTTGAGAAAGCTGCAGGGAACAGAAGGCAGAGGTGGTTTAAATGGCAGGGAGTTTGAATTGTGTGTTAGATTCAGCCAAAACAGACATAGCGGATTGTTGGTTTAGTGTTGTTTTCAGGAAGGATGAGAGTGGAGGATGACTTCACCTTCCCTTGCTAAACATAGACTAGAATCCCAGAGCTGGAAAAAATATTTCGGATTCCTCAGCAGCAGTGTCAGTTTTATCACAGGACTGCAATAATAATTTGCATTCCTAAATGGCCCAAGGAATTTTCTAGCGGTGCAGTCCTGAATGAAAGTAATGCCTTTTAAAGCCTATGGAAGTCGGTGCCCTTAGAAGGGTGTTGACTTATGTGCGTACTTCCACAGCCAAAACTTGGCCATGCCCATTTCTGCAATACTTGAGGGACATTAGTGTAGCTCAGTGCTTCTCAGTGAACTTCTTAGCATATGTGGTGCCACCAAATTTCAGCTGACCCACTATACCATGAAATAGGGCTCATTTCACAACAGTATAAAGCAAACATAATCCATATAATTAAAACAGTATAAAAATGCAGGTATAATAAAGACAATTTGCAACTTACAGTGGTGGATCCAGCATTACTCCCTGCAAGACACACTTAACTGGGAAAAGCCTGACAGAAAAGCTCGGCCTTACAGGCCCTGTGGAACCAAAGGAGGTGTTGCAGAGCCAGGGTCTCATCTGAGAGGGTATTCCACCAGGACAGGGCTACAATAAAAAAAGCCCTCCCCCTGGTGGATACCAAACATGCGACTTGAGAGCCCAGAACCATCTGTAGGCCATGATGACCAAAGCCACCGAGCCGGGCTGTAAAGGGAGAAGCAGTCCCTCAGGTATGGCGATCTCAGACATTAGGGCTTTAAAGGTCAAAACCAGCACCTTGAATTTTTCTCAGAAACCAGCAGGTAGCTAGTGCAGTTGCTGTAAGATAGGCTGTATACATGAAGACCAAGATGTTCCAGTCTGAAGCCTGGCAGCTGCATTTTGGACAATCTGAAGTGCCTTCAAGGGCGACCCTGCAGAGAACGAATTGCAGTAATCTATTCTGGAGGTGACTTTGGCATGCACTGTGGCCAGGCTCAGCTGAGACAGACAGGAGGCCCACTGACAGGCCTAGTGTAAGTAGAAAAGAGCCTGCTTTGCAACTGTGGACACTTGCTTGTCCAACGTAAGAGAGGCATCCAGTCAGACAGGGAGTCCACTAATGAGAGCTGTACTCCATCCAGAGCTGGGAGCTGCGATTCTCACCCCCTCGCCCAAGTGAGACTGTTACCAGGCAACAGAGAGTTTCACCTCTGCGTCACAACCCTGGACTTCCTCAGTTGACCTCCATCCAAGTACTAACCAGGGGTGACCCTGCTTAGCTTCTGGAATCTGGTGAGATGGGGCTACCTTGGGCTGTCTAAATCAAGGCATGTCAGCATACCAGCTGTGATTAAAAATGCAAGCAAAGTCCTTCAGGTTGCCAGCTACTTTTGAAAACAATTAAAAAAAAAGGGCAGCATGCAAAAGGAAGAGAAATAGTAAATGTCTTCTCCGTCAGGTTGGCCTTTATTGCGCTGTGAAAGTGATAACATTCAGAGTAGGTATCTGGCAGTCTTATTATTTAATGACAGCAAGGATATTTAAATTAGCTTTGTCGTGATACATTTCTGATGTGATTTTCAGTGTTCCACAGTATTGTCCCTATTAAACTCAAATGTAATTACTTCCAGGAGGGGTGACAGAGTTTGTCTGCCTTGGGAGTGAGTGCACAGCTTATTTATGATGGAAATTATATGCTGGTATTGGGGTGGGGGGGAAGGAAGAGAACATACAAATATGAAAACATGACAAGATTTGTTCCTACCAATCTTAAAGGAAAGGAAAAATAGGTACAAATTAATAAGGAAGCTTTCAGAATGGGAGTCCAAAAGCTATAACAGGATGTGCTAGCAAAGGGAATAAGGAGAAAAGAAAAGAGATGGCGGAAAAGGTTTAATGCTAGAAATAGGTGGATTGGTATAGATCCAAGCTCAGGATTAGGCAACCTGACAATAGTGAAATTGGCAAAATGAGGGCAGCAATACATATGCTGAAAATGTTCATGTTGAAAAGTGGCATATAAATATTGTTAAAAGAAGGAGCAAAGGCTCTGAAGAAGAAGAGGGACAGTGGCTCAGTGGTAGAGCATCTGCTTGGGAAACAGAAGGTCCCGGGTTCAATCCCTGGCATCTCCAAAAAAGGGTCCAGGCAAATTGGTGTGAAAAATCTCAGCTTGAGACCCTGGAGAGCCGCTGCCAGTCTGAGAAAACAATACTGACTTTGATGGACCAAGTGTCTTATTCAGTATAAGGCAGCTTCATATGTTCATATGTTCATAAGATATTGGATTTATATCCTGCCCTCCACTCCGAATCTAAGAGTCTCAGAGCAGCTCACAATCTTTATCTTCCTCCCCCCCACACAATAGACACCCTGTGAGATGGTGGGTGGGGCTGAGGGGACTCTCACAGCAGCTACCTTTTCAAGGACAACCTCTGCCAGAGCTATGACTGACCCAAGGCCATTCCAGCAAGTGCAAGTGGAGGAGTGGAGAATCAAACCCGGTTCTCCCAGATAAGAGTTCGCGCACTTAACCACTACACCAAACTGGCTCTGGTGTTGGAGTGAAAGCTGCACGTTGGATTAGTCCTGAAGGAGTCTCCTAAGAATGTGAGAAAAGTCCAGTTGGATCTGTCCACAGTCCCGTTATGTGTGTCATCCTTACTGTGGGCAACCTGATGCATCCATAAACAAAGAAGGAAGGCTATAACCCTTCACACTGTTGCTCCTTAACATCTGGTACACAAAGGTAGACTGCTTCCAAACATGGTGTTTCTACTTTGCCATGATGTTCCTTAGCTCCTCTGCTTTTGTGGCTTCTCTCCTGTCCTGTCAAAATTTAGATTGTAATTTTTATAGGACAGAGACATATCTCTTTATCCATTTTTAAGGAAATGTCTTGCAGGCTTTTTTAAAAAATGCAATGCAGTAATAGAACAAAACTTAAGACTGATCAATTAACAAACTATCAAAAGCAACATAAGGCAACGTTCAGCAGGCTAAAAAACTGTATTCATAAACCAGGCTGGAAAGCAAGTCATAGAAAGTTGAAAAAAGAAAAAAAAAGATGGAACTCCTCAGTTAAAAGCCTGGGCAAAGAGCAACATTTTGGCCTGCTGTGTTAAAAATAGTAAGGTGAGCCTGAAGTGAGGGTAGGCCCCAAGAGTAAGAACATTCCAGAGGTCAGGTGCCACTGCTGAAAAAGCCCTGTCTCTGGTCACTTCTGGCCTCACCTCTTCAGGTGAGGGCACAGAGAGTAGGGCTATATTTTGCCATACAGCCCCATGTTCAGTAAAGGCCCCTCCTCAGAGCTTTGACTCTCACAAGCTTACAACGCCAAAATCTTTTTGGTCTCTAAATTGATACTGGATTCAAATTTAGATGTTCTAAAATACCTAGTAATTGAGGAGGGGAGCTTGAGGAGGGGGGTTTGGGAAGGAGAGAGACCTCAACAGGTATAATCCCACAGAAACGGTCCTCCAAAGCAGCCATTTTCTCCAGGAACAGATCCTGGTTGTCTGGAGCTCATTTATAGCGAGAGATTGCCAGGTGCCACCTGGAGGTCGGTAACCCTGTCCCCACATAACCTGCAGCAGGCCTGTAGCCAAACCAGGTGGCCCCCCAGCCCCTCCAAACAACAAATCCTGTTGTGGGCCCCACCGAACATAAAATCCTGGCTACAGCCCTGATCTGCAGAATCCTGACACACAAACATTACTGATCCAGTTTTGTCTCCTTTCTGATGTGGCTTTTCCATGTCTACCAGGCCTAATGATATTTTAATCTACTTTGTTTCTTTTGTTAATTCAGTTATCGGCCACCATCTGTTTCTTGAAGTTTTATTAGCTCTTATTTCATTTTGGTCCCCTGTTCTTATCTTTGCATTGGCACAATAGAGACTGTGGTTTGTTTTTGACAAGGGAGAGTTTTATGTTCAGCGCAATCTTGTTTTTATAGGTGACAGAACAATACTCTATTTGGGAGCATTGCATATTATTGCTATTAGAAACAAGCCTAGTCTTCTTGACACAGGAACTTCCCAGTTCTGTATTTACTCTGTAATCCAAAGCGAGGGAGGGCAACTGAAAAAAAAAATAATCCAAATCAAAGCACCCACCAGCATCTGGAAAGCTAAGATCATCGCTCATTTTACACTCATATTTTGGTGAGTCTTTTATTCCTGTAGTTTTTATTTTCTAGTCTCAGTTTATAAATTGGTAGGTGGAGCCATTTTTTTTTACTAGTTTGCTCCAGAAATAGCTTGAGGGATCCCTACTGGAGAATCCAACACAAGTCCCTCCATATTCTTCTCCTCTCCCCTAAAGTACTGACCTGGGAGGTATGGGGAAGGTTGACCATGGACAACGAAACAGGGCTTTTTTGCGGGGGGAGGGTCCCTTGTGCATACCATTCTCTCCTGTTGCCAATTGTAAGCCTTTTTTGTGAGCACATGAAGCTGCATTATATGGAGTCAGACTAGTGGTCTATCAAGGGCCTATTATGTACTGGTGTTTTGCCTCGCTTTCACTGTGCGTGTCCATGGGATTTTCTTTTATGTTCTGCATTATTTTTCCTCCCTTCAGCACTCAGTTTGCTTGCTGTTCACTGTTTCTCTGGGTTTTCAGAGAGTGCTTTTGTGACAGGTTTTTTCTTGCTTTGCTTCCAAGCTGAAGGTAA
This sequence comes from Heteronotia binoei, assembly GCF_032191835.1. Lineage (NCBI taxonomy): Eukaryota > Metazoa > Chordata > Lepidosauria > Squamata > Gekkonidae > Heteronotia > Heteronotia binoei. The sequence continues at coordinate 171,946,971 of NC_083225.1, forward strand.
TTCAAAAGCATACAGATTCCCTTGGATTTCCCCCCTCCCTTTCTCTGCTCCTCTTAAAAGCTACTTCCATGCCCACATCCAGGTCATTCTACCCACTTTGTACCTTCATCAGTGTGTCCCTCATTGTTTTACATTTTAATTTTCTTTTGCAAGCAGCATGAGTCTAGCAATATGAAACTATTGCCAGTCTCAGATTCCTGTGCTTTTTTTGTTTTTTTTAAAGAAATGACTTCCAACTGGAATTCAGGTTGTTATATCATGCACATTATAAAGCTGAGGTCCTGTGCTATGAAGAGCCTGCCATGTTTTCACCAAGTGCACTGCATGTCCATTATGCAAGAGGCTTTGACATGTAAAATGTTTTCATGCTTTACAGTAATAAAATGCTACATCTGTATTTTCTCAAACTTCTGATGTACATGCATATAATGTATGGTGCTGTCTTATACGAAATTGGTCTGCCCCCTAGCATGGGGTACTTTGATCAGCAGCAGCTCTCAAAGCCCTGACCTGGAGAGCCCAAGCTAGCTTGATCTTGTCAGATGTCGGAAGCTAAACAGGATCAGCCCAGTTCAGCATTTAGATGGGAGACCGCTAAGGAAGTCCAGAGTTGCAATTCAGAGGCAGGCAGTTGTAAATCACCTCTGAATGTCCCTTGCTTTGAAAACCCATGGGATTGTCATAAGTCAGCTGCAGCTCAATGGCAGTTTCCAACATCACCAACTTTCAAAAGGCCTCAGAAGTTATTCAAACTGCCATATAATGGGAGATACCAGGAAGAGAGAGCCTGCGACCTTCAGTTCTCTATGCTCTATTCCAGAGCTATGTCTGCATATTCAACTATTCATAAGCACTCCTAGGCCCTTGCTGCTGTGCAACTGATATATTAAATAAATGTAAGCATAAATGTATGTCTGCTGAATTCTCATGCAGACCTGAAAATTCTAAAGAAAATCCATCCCCCAGTCCTAGAGCTTACTTCAAGTATTAGTGGAGTCAGGAACTCAGTTCTGGCTGGCCTGGTGTCAGGGCCTAATATGCAAATGAATTTCTACTGGACTTTTTCTACAAAAAAGCCTTGTGTGAAACAATGGTGACACATCGGGGTGTGTGGCTTAATATGCAAATGCATTCCTGCTGCGCTTTTTCTACCAAAAGAAAAAGCCCTGAGTGGAGTATATAGTACCTTGTTGAAACTGGATGGACCAAGGTTGCATCCACAAATCATTGGCTATTGCAATATTGTTGCTGTTGCATTTGAAACTTGGATTTTCTTGAATGGACAAGCCAGTTCCTTGGCAAGTGAGTGCTATAGTGCAACAGTAGCACAAGAGCAGTATGTACAAGTGCAGTGTGCAAATCCACAATGATACTCAAGAGTACAGAATGGTGGCAGGGGCGTTACTCTAGCCTTCTACTCTCTAGGAGACAGACCCTCCCTCCCCCTCTGCTCAAACCACTTAGGGCTACAAAAGTCACTGAGTGACCTTAGACTTGGGTGGCCAAACTTGCTTAACATAAGAACCACATAGAGTAAATGTCAAATGTTTGAGAGCCGCAAGACATGAGCATCAGATGTTTGAGAGTCAGGATGGAGGGAGGCAAATAGATGGGGAGGGAGGGAGGTGGAAAGAAAGCAACTTTAACTTTAAATGCATTCTCCAAGATGGCCAACAGGATGGTGGGGGCTTTGAGAGCCACACAATATGCGTGAAAGAGCCACATGTGGCTCCTGAGCTGTAATTTGGCCCACACCTGCCTTAGGCGAGCCCCAGTTGTGACCTAACTTACCTTACAGAGCTGTTTTAAGGCCAAAATGGAGAGGGAATAACAGCACGCAGCATCAGTAGTTCCTGTGGGGCTAGATCTAAAGGTGATAGGTATTTCTGCAGGTGGGAAGGGATTTGAAGCAATACTGGTGTATATTAGAATAATTATACCATTTGCAGACATTACAAATGAATGGCCACTAGAAAAATCTTTAGTATTGCACAAGTCTCATTTTAGATCTATCAAAGTAATCCAGGTGGCTTTGGGCCAGATTCATTTTATTCCCTAATTTTGAAATTGGCCAAATATCTTGCATATCTTTCCCCTATTAGTCACACGTTCTGCCCTTTGGAGAGATGCTGGAATCTGAACGCAGAGATGCTGGAATCTGAACACAAAGGTCAGATAACTGACAGCTTTCCCTTAGCTCTAAAATCTCAAATATTAGTCTGACAGGATATGTGCACACATTTTAGAATTACTGTGTGGGTTACTACCTATGATTATGGGGCATTCAGGGCTTGTTTTGTAGCAAGTACTCCTTTGCATATTAGGCCACACACCCCCTGATGTAGCCAATCCTCCAAGAGCTTACAGGGCTCTTAGTACAGGGCCTTCTGTAAGCTCTTGGAGAATTGGCTGCATCAAGGATATGTGGCCTAATATGCAAAGGAGTTCCTGCTACAAAAAAAAAGCCATGGGCATAATTAACTGATTTATAGATTGTTGCCCTTCATGACCTGAGTCCCATGTATCTGCAGGACCATCTCTCTTAATACACTCTGCTGAGACAGGTTAGCTGGCTTGAGCAAAGCCTCTGGCAGGTAGTGCCCTGAATAGGAGCAACAGCTGTCCATATCTGTGCATTCTCTCTTTTGGCTCCCACCTGTTGGAACAGCCTGCCTGAAAAGGTCGGGAGGGCCTTCATGCTTCTGTCATTTGGCCCAACGTATAAAACAGAACTGGTGAGGAGGATTTTTTAAATAAAGGTATAAGGACTGTAGTAAAATGGAACTGTGCCAGAAAGGCAATCTTTATAACAGGGATTTACCACACTTGTTCTTCATTATTGAACCATTCAATTCATAGAGCTTTGAAGCTTGCCCTGGGCCAGCTGAGGCAGGCCTCCACTGTTTGAGCACAACTCATACTCCCTCAAGCTGAATGTAGCCATGTATGGTTGACCATCAATGATACAATAAATACATTTTCTATGTTTGCTGTAAGGCAGGGGTGTTTTTATAAGCAGGTACAAAAAAGTCACACGGGAAGGGAGAATGAAGAGAATGCCAATAGGCTCCGTGTAAAATCAGCTTTCCAATATGATAAATCCAAACACTAATACTAATGTCTTACAAAAAGTCTCAGCAACATTTTCTTCATGTAAATCCAATTTATTTTACCACAAAGCAACCAGCCTTGGAAAGGTGTGGATTATGTCCGTTTATTTCCTTTAGCTGCATATATATATTATATTTACAGCAGATTAATCAATAATGCGACAGATTCAATCTACTGAAGATGACAGTGAAGCGATAGTAAAAGGAAGGAGCTGTGTTTTGTAAAGTGATAAGCTTTGGGCTGAAATAAAGCGTGGAAGTGAAACAGTAACATTGATTGAACCTGTCACATTATTGATTAATCTGCTGTAAATATAATATATATATGCAGCTAAAGGAAATAAACGGACATAGTGGATGTATGGCATATGAGTTTGGACCAATTCACACCTTTCCAAGGCTGGTTGCTTTGTGGCAAAATAAACTGGATTTACGTGAAGAAAATGTTGCTGAGACTTTTTGTAAGACATTAGTATTAGTGTTCAGGGCTTTTTTTATAGCAGGAACTCCTTTGCATATTAGGACACACACCCCTGATGTAGCCAGTTCTTCTGGAGCTTACAGTAAGCCCTGTACTAAGAGCCCTGTAAGCTCTTGGAGGATTGGCTACATCAGGGGTGTGTGGCCTAATATGCAAAGAAGTTCCTGCTACAAAAAAAAGCCTTGCATAGGCACATTATCTCTCAGCAGGCCACAATCCATAGCTGGTCAGCTACATTTAGCTTGGTTATGTACAAGGTATGCGCTATACTTGTCTTTCATTGATTTAAGTCCAATCCTTTTTAAAATATAAGCTCAACCAAATAGGGGTCCCCCCCCCTTTCAAGTACACTTTTCTTAGGCACCCAGTGAAATGGGGGCAGTCTGGACGGAGAAAAGGAAGTACTTCCATCAATGCATAACCTGTGGGACTTGCGGTCATGGGATATAGTGACGGTTACTAGACTAGACGGCTTTAAAAGGGATGCAACAGCGATGACAGGTCTTCCAGTGGCTATTATTTATGGTGGCTGAATGGTAATTTCATGTTGTACATGCAAACACATGGCATTGCCTTATGCTGAATCAGACTATCAGTTCATTAGTGTCAGTATTGTCTACTTAAGACTGGTAGCAGGTCTCCAGGGTCTCGGGTAGAGGTCTTTCACATCACCTATTGCCTGGCCCTTTTAACTGGAGAGGCCAGGGATTGAACCTGGGACCTTCTTCATGCAAAGGCAAGGCTCTTCCACTAAGCCACAGACCTTCCTGATGTTCAGAGGCAGTATACCTTTGAATTACCTTGTTGTAGGCAAGGCTGTGGGACTCTGCTTTGAATCTTCCAGGATTCCCTGCCCTATGTGAAACAGATGGACCATTGACCTGAACTAGCAGAGCTGTTCTTATTTATTTATTTATTTTTATTCTTCGCATTTATATCCTGTCCTCCCCGCCAAAGCAGGTTCTTGTGCTGTTGCATTAACGATTACAGCTTAAATATTGATTTTTTTTGCCTTTCTTTTGACTGAACTATAGCATTATATTTTTTTAAAGCTTATTTTGGTACAAACTTTGGAAACTGATTACTTGGTGACCTTAATAAAATTGTTCTAATAAAAAAAAGTCTGGATGAAGAGAGATACATTGGCTGATAACAGACGGGCATTCTGGGGCGGCTTGAAGGCGTTCCAAATCTGGACAGCCCAAAACGAGTCACCCTGGAGCCTCCCCACGTTCACCCGCATGCCGCTCGCCTCCAGTCCGCACGGCTGCTGGGCACCTCCGCATGGGAAGGCAACCCAGAAGCCGGATTCCTCTTTTTCCCCCCGGGGTCAAGCGCTGATGCTCACGAGTGCTCTGATTGGGTTGTTTAAAAAAAACCCCAGAAACAGCTTGGGGCGGCTTGGCACTTTCACACTGCCAAGTCACCCCACTTGCACCCTTCCCCTTCCAGACGGCGCGGAGGTGACTGACAGCCGGCTCAAAGCTTTGCTACCAGTTTCACAGTGGTAGCTTTTTGAGCCAGGTGGAGTGGCCTGCAGGACGGGGTGAGTGCAGGATGTGGATGCCGGGCAGCTGTTTGAGTGTGGAGGGATTATTTGGGCCGTATTCAGAGGCGTCTCTGAGTCGGTCCAAAATGCTGGTCTGTAATCAGCCATTCTTTCACGTAACACTACTTAAGTACCCATGACCAAAAAACTGCAGTCATTCTCCAAATTGGTAGTAGCTCTTTGAGGTTTGTTGTTTTTTTTTTTTAAAGAAGGAAAGACAGAAGTGGCTTTGCATAAAAGAGGAACCTGACCTTTTAAAAGGAAGGTTGCAGTTTTGCATCCAGTCGTGTAGGATGGTCCACAAAATCATTTGCAGTCTGGGTGCAGATTATGGCTGTGACAAATTGCTGTGTGTGCGGTTACAGTTACCATGCACAAAGATAAACAGGCATATCCTGTGTAATTGTCTTCACAGAAATCTGTTGCATGAAAATGTAACACAGAATTGAGACTAAAGCAAAGGAAAAGGTTGAATTTCATGCATTATCTACATGGGATGAGATATGGTGGACCCTTGAAGCCAGTGTCGTGGAGTAGTGGACCTATGAAGCCCATGTTCGAATTCCCATTTGAACCATGATGCTTACTTGGACCAAATGTGCTTTTTCAGCCAGTCTATCTTGCATTCCCCGAACTGGATGGCCCAGGCTAGCCTGATCTCATCAGACCTCTGAAACTAAGCAGGATTGGTCCTGGTTGGATGGGAGACCTCTGAGGAAGTCCAGGGCAAAACCATCACTTGCCTTGAAAAACGTACGGGGTCACCATAAACTGGCTGCAACTTAAGAACATAAGAACATAAGAGAAGCCATGTTAGATCAGGCCAATGGCCCATCCAGTCCAACATTCTGTGTCACACAGCGCCCAAATATATATATATACACACACACACACTGTGGCTAATAGCCACTGATGGACCTCTGCTCCATATTTTTATCTAACCCCTTCTTGAAGGTGGCTATGCTTGTGGACGCCACCACCTCCTGTGGCAGTGAATTCCACATGTTAATCACCCTTTGGGTGATTTGATGGCAATTTCCACCATCACTACCTTATGTGGTACCCACACATACCATCCTAATTTGCTACTTGTGATTAGCAAAATGAAAAAACAAACCATGAAAGCTTGAAACATACAGTCGTAAAAGCCAGCCATAACATTATTGATAAGATCCCAAGTTAGGTCACTGATCCATCAGGTTTAGTACTTTGTCCTATGATGCACAGTTTATGAACAGGTGATGCTGCTTGCAACCTTACACAGCATTGGACTGTTAGTCTATCAGTCAGTCTCATGTAGTCAAATTGGAAGCAGCTCTCTGTGGTCTCACTTAGAGGTCTTTCACTTCACGTACTGCTTGGCCCTTTTAAACTGGAGATGCCAGGGATTGAACCGGGGACCTTCTGCATGCCAAGCAGATGCTCTGCCGCTGAGCCATGGTTCCTCCAGACCCTTGGGTGGAGACAGGTCTTTTCCAGCACCTGTTACCTGAGATCCTTTAACTGGAGACTGCAGCTCCCTTCAAATGTTATATCCACTCAAACTGGTAATCTTTTGGCCATAGTGCTTGATTCTCCTGATGCTGTGGATATGCACATTCACCATTTTGTGTGAATTGGGCATGCAGAGCTTCTATATGTACAGAACAGAAGGTGTATGCACAGAAAATCCATATATTGTCCAGTTCAGACAAAACAGCAAGCATGCAAAATAGGTGTATCACAGGGACCACACTTTCCTAATATGCACCTAAGGGCCAAACATGTGACCCCCTCCCTACATCAGATGGAGTATTTGTTATTGGACTGTTTCACTTTGGACTGCTGATGGGTGATGGAGTGCTTGAATGTGCCCCACATGTAGTCTGAAAGAGGAAGAAACCTGGAAAAAAAACTACTTCTCTGAAGGCTGTGATTGGATTATCACTTATTATCAGACCATGTGGGAGTGATCTTCAGCATTCTCAGTTGCAAATGGAAGCTTAACCTCCTGGAACGAGGTTGTTAAAAACAATTGAATGGCACTGTGGTCAGTTCATTCTTTTGTGTTCCATAGCCGCTGAAACAGGATGACTGAGTGATTCACTGGCTTAGGAAAATCGAAGATAATGATGTATGAGATGTTGAGACTCCGCTAGAAAAACAAATGCCAGAGATTCTTTAATGTTTTATTTGTGAGAGAGTTTTTTACAAAAAGACTGAGGCTGTGATCACAAGCCCACTGAATTTGGAAGGGGTTAGTTCTATAAATGTGTATAGGATTGAGCTGCGTGGGTCAGCAACTTCTCCCAGTTGTCATAAACAGGAGTCTTGCAGGACCTTAAAAGGCTTAAAAGGAGAGCCAGTTTGGTGCAGTGGTTAAGCGTGCAGACTCTTATCTGGGAGAACCTGGTTTGATTCCCCACTCCTCCACTTGCACCTGCTAGCATGGCCTTGGGTCAGCCATAGCTCTGGCAGAGGTTGTCCTTGAAAGGGCAGCTGCTGTGAGAGCCCTCTCCAGCCCCACCCACCTCACAGGGTGTCTGTTGTGGGGGAGGAAGGTAAAGGAGATTGTGAGCCGCTCTGAGACTCTTCAGAGTGGAGGGCGGAATATAAATCCAATATCTTCATCTACCTCACAGGGTGTCTGTTGTGGGGGAGGAAGGTAAAGGAGATTGTGAGCCGCTCTGAGACTCTTCGGAGTGGAGGGCGGGATATAAATCCAATATCATCTTATTATTATTATTATCAGACCGTGTGAGGTAATAGTAGAATAGTAGTCTAGAAAAACTTATAGTAGAATGAAAGCTTAAAGCAGGGGTGGCCAAACATGCTTAACATAAGAGCCACATAAAATAAATGTCAGATGTTTGAGAGCCGCAAGTCATGAACATCAGATGTTTGAGAGCCGCAAGGAAGGAAGGTGTAATGTACTGAGTGACGAGACGTGTTGAAGGCAACATGCTTTATTAGCAAGTACATCACAAGAGAGGGAAACGCGGGCCGGGTCCCGATTATATACATACCCCGGAACAACCCTCAGCCTGGCCAGGTCCAATCCTGGCCAGTTAAACTTCCCGCCACAGATTTTGATTGGCGGAGCATATTTGCGAGCTACATCCAGGGACCAGTGGACTCCCACTGGTCCCCTCTGTAGCGTTCGCTGCGTTGTAACTTCAGGACTGAAATGCAAGACACAACACTCCTCCCCCCCTTAGTTTAAGACACAAAGTCTTTCAAGTAGGCTGGTGCCCTGCGTTCCCTGGTCGACCTCCTTGGGGTTATTTGGGGAGTTGGAGTGGCCGCCGTGGCTGGCTGGGCGGCTGGTTCCTCGTGGTGGGGTGATGCTGGAAGAGGGCTGGCCGCCGCTTGTTGCTGTTCCGGAACCTCCTCTCTGGGGGGGGGGTCGCTCCCTCCACTGTGGTGCTCTTCCGCCCTCATAGTCGGTGCAGCCGGCATAGGCTGGGTAGCTCCTGGGGGTGTTGCTGTTAATTTTCCCCTGCTCCCCTGATTGCTGTCAGTTCTTCCAGCAAGCTGCAGCAGCGCAGCTGGTCAATATGCCTCCTTAGGATCTGGCCCCCCCTCCAATGAGACCTCGTAGGAGCAGGACCCGATGACCCGCAGCACCCGGGCGGCTACCCACTCCGGCCCGCTTGCAAAGTTCTTTGTGTATACCGGATCCCCTAGAAAAAATCCCCTAGGGGCTTCCCTGGTTTTGGGGGAACTGTGGAGGTCCGTGGCCCGGTCAGGATGCAACCTGTCTAGCCTAGTGATCAACTTCCTCCCCATTAGCAACTCGGCAGGGCTTAACCCGGTGATGGGATTGGGGGTGATTCTGTTCCCAAACAGGAAGGCTGCCAGGCAGTGGTCCCAGTCTCTCTGTACAATGCGACCCAGGGCCTCTTTAGTGGCGCGCACTATGCGCTCTGCTTGACCGTTGGTGGCTGGATGGAAAGGGGCGGACTGAATGTGCTGGATGAGGTACCGATTCAAGAACTCCTGGAATTCCCGGGAGGTGAAAGCGGTACCATTGTCCGTGACGAGGGTCTCGGGAATCCCATGAGTGCAAAAGACCCTTCGCAAGGCTCTGACCACCGCCGCGGTGGAGGTTGAAGCTACGGGAATCACTTCCAACCACTTGGTGTACGCATCAACTAGAATAAAGAATATTTGGCCCTGGTATGGCCCCGCAAAGTCTAGGTGTAACCAGAACCACGGCCTCCTGTTGGACTCCCAGCGGTGGACAGGGGCACTGGGCGGATCAGGCCGGGACTTTTGGCAAGGTTGGCACCTTCTAACCCACACTTCTGTCTCCTCGTCCATCCCCGGCCACCATACATAGCTACATGCCAGGGCCTTCATATGCACTATCCCCGGTTGTGTTTCATGTAAGGCTTCCAGCACTTGCTTCCGCAATGGGGGGGGGGGACCACCACCCTGCTACCCCAGAGAATGCACCCCTTGTGTATGGACAGTTCATATCTGCGTGATGCGGATGTCCTGAATTCTGCGTCCACGGGCCACCCCCTTCCCACCCAGTCTAAAACACGTGCAAGGATACAGTCTCTACCCGTAGCCCTAGCTACCTCAGCGGCATGGAGGGGCCTCTCGGGTAGAGTCTCTAGAAGCATCACATGGTGGGCAAGGGTGGGATCTGGTTACATCGAGGGCAGGGGCAGGTGGCTGAGGGCTTCAGCATGTCTCTTAGCTTTGCCAGGATGGTGGACCAGGGCATATGTGTATGAGTTGAGGAACTGGTTCCACCGCAGGATGCGCTGTGACAATATGTGGTGTCTGGCGGTCTGGGGCGAGGAGGCCAAGTAGTGGCTTGTGGTCTGTGGCATTCATGAAATGCCTACCGTACAGGTAGTCGTTGAATTTATGCACACCCACCACTATTGCCAAGGCCTCCTTGTCTATCTGGGCATAGTTGTGCTCTGCGGGGGTCAGGGTCCTCGAATAATAGGCCACAGGGACCTCCCTCCCATCTGGGAGTTGGTACCCCAGAACGGCGCCCACCCCGTACGGGGAAGCATTGCAAGCCGGAATCACTGGTAGGGATTCGTCAAAATGGTGGAGCACATCATTGGAAACTAGGAGGTCCTTGACTGCCTGAAAAGCAGCGGCCTGCTTTTTCTCCCAGACCCACGGGGCGTTTTTATCGAGGAGCCTATGCGATGGCCACTTTGTGGGGCAAAAATGAATGATAAAAAAATTAATAAGCCCAAGAAACTTTGTAACTCTGCCTTGCACGTGGGGGCTGGGGCGTGGACTATTGCCCTGGTCTTGTCGGCCGTTGGGTGGATTCCCGTGGCATCTGCAGCAAACCCCAAGAACTCTACCATTGACACCCCGAGGGGACACTTCTCCCGCTTCACTTTAAGTCCTGCTGTCTGGAAGCGGCGAAGTACCTCTTGCAGACGGCTGCTGAACTCATCAGCGTCCGGGGCGGCGATCAAAGCATTATCAAAAAACGGTTGCACTCCAGGGATCCCTTTGAGAAGAAAGTCCATTATGCTCTGAAAGATCCCCGGAGCCACACTAACCCTAAATTGCAACCGCCGCACCCGAAAAGCTACCCTATGAGTCACAATGGTCTGAGCCTCTGCTGTCTCAGCGTCCACCGGGAGTTGCTGGTATGCCTGGGCCAGGTCCAGTTTTCAAAAACCTTAGAGCCTGCTAGGGCTGCCAGTACGTGGTATGGATTGTCCTGGAGTGCCTTATTTATTGTGCACTTATAGTCAGCGCATATGGATGTATGGATTGTCCTGGAGTGCCTTATTTATTGTGCACTTATAGTCAGCACATATGCACACATCTCCATTAGGCTTCACTGGAGTGACTATGGGTGTTTCCCATGCAGCGTAGGATACCGGTTCTAGCACTCCCTGGGCCGTGAGGTGGCCCAGCTCCGCTTCTATTTTTGGTTTAAGAGCGAATGGAACTCGCCTGGCCTTCAGCCTTATCGGTCTCACGTGGGGATCGAGGGGTAAGGTGATGGGAGGCCCCGTGTAGCACCCCAGGGACCCATCAAACACTTCTGGGAATTCCCGGCACACGTGCTCGAAATTTTGCATTCGCATCTGCTGCACCCCCACTATTTGAATACCCAGCGGTCGAAACCAGACCAGCCCCAGTAATGTGGTGAGCTGGCGTTTGACCACGTGTATGTCCAGCATGCCCTTAAAGCTCTTAAACTCTACCCTTACACTGGTCCAACCCAAAATCTGTACGGGTTTTTTTTGGAAGTCCCGCAGTATGAAATCAGCCGGTTGCAGCTGGGGCCGGCCACGTGGGCAAAGTTTCTTAAAGACTCCTCCAAAATTATGGAGATGGAGGAGCCCAAGTCCAGCTCCATTAGGCATGGAGCGCCCACGATTAGGACCGACACCCTGACCTTATTGGGGATGGTGAGGGGCAAGTTCATTACCTGCAGGCTAGTCAATGCGGTCAAGTAGGCATCGGTCGAGTCGTAGTTGGTGGACTGGCGTCTGCAGGGGGTCTTGGCCTGGCAAGCCCACGCTATGTGGCCCACTCTTCCACAGTTCCTGCAGTCCATGTTGCGATAGGGGCAGTCCCGTTGCTCGTGTAGATCCCCACAGCTGGTGCACTTGGTGTTGACTGGTCTCTCTGTTGCTCGTGGCCAAGTGGGCGCTCTTGGCCCCATTCCTGGTTGGCAACGGAGCTGGTGTGCCTCCTCCTCCTCTGGGTTGCCCGGCGCCATTTCCTCCTGGTGGACGGCTTCCACTCGTGGGTTGTGGAAAGCTTTGGTTGCTCTCTTGAACGTGGTGGTTTCGTTGAAGGCGAGTTGGAGGGTGAGATCCTCCTTCGCGAAGAGCTTTTGCTGCAGTCTTTCGTCACGGAGGCCACAGACGAATCGATCTCTCAGGGCTTCATCCAGCTTGTCGAAGCTGCAGTTCCCCGCAATTTGGCAGAGGGCGGCCAGGTAGACGGCTGTCTCTCCTGCCCCTTGATCCCTCTTGTGGAAGAGGAATCGGCGGGTGATGATGGATGGCTGGGGCAAGAAGTGCCTGGTCAGGAGTCTGACTACCTCTTCGTACGTTTTCTCCGTGATCTTTGCGGGGGCTGAGAGACCTTTTGCGATCTCAAATGTGGCCTCCCCGCAGTCACTCAGGAGCACGTCTCTCTTACAGCTGTCGTCTGTAATCATGTTCGCTCGTAGGTAGAAGTCGACCTGCTCCGTGTAGGTCTCCCACCTATCGGGGTTGGCGGGGTCGAACTCAGCAAGGTGGCCCGTCATCCCACTCTGGTTAGCCATGGTGGCAGCGGTGGGCGCTTCAGTTTCCCTAGCCTGCATGCCTTCCTCGTCTCCAGCCAGGTCAGCGAAGTCCCGCTTGGGGAGTTACCTGGCTAGGATCCCATCCTCGTCACCACTGTAATGTACTGAGTGACGAGACGTGTTGAAGGCAACATGCTTTGTTAGCGAGTACATCACAAGAGAGGGAAACGTGGGCCGGGTCCCAATTATATACATACCCTGGAACAACCCTCAGCCTGGCCAGGTCCAATCCTGGCCAGTTAAATTTCTCGCCACAGATCTTGATTGGTGGAGCGTATTTGTGAGCTACGTCCAGGGACCAGTGGACTCCCACTGGTCCTCTGTGTAGCGTTCGCTGTGTTGTAACTTCAGGACTGAAATTCAAGACACAACAGAAGGCAAATAGATGGGGAGAGGGGGAGGTGGAAAGAAAGCAATTTTAACTATAAATGCATTCTCCAAGCTGCCAGCTGGCTTGGATTGGGTAAGTGATTTAAAGAGACAAATACCTTATCCAGGTCAGCCGGTGGGGCAGTGGTGGCTTTGAGAGCCATATAATATGAGTGAAAGAGTCACAGTTTGGCCACCCCTGGACTAAAGCCTACTGTGTTGGGAGGGGCTGTGGCTCAGTGGCAGAGCATCTGCCTGACATGCAGAAGGTCCCCATTCATTACTGGCATCTCCAATTAAAGGACCAAGCAGTAGGTGATGTGAAAGACCACAATACTGACCTTGATGAACCGATGGTCTAATTCAGTATAAGTCAGCTTCATTTGTTCATGTGTTCACATAGTAGGTCTTCACTAGCTAGATACGTATGTACTTTATAAAGAAAAAAAATGTGTAATAGCAGGTTGAAAGGGCATGGAATGCAGGAAGCACAAGGTGCGATGTAATTACGTAAAATAAGCATGGAACCCACAAAGACTCAAGGGGGAAGGGAAATCTCATCTGCTTCATTGACTCCCTTCCCTGGCCACACTAGAAGAGATGGTGTCCTTATGGCCATGGCAAGCATATTGCTTCCATTTTAAAGGAATTTAAAAATGTTGCAAGTAGTGCTATTGTTCTTATCGATCACACACTTCTTATCAAGTGCCAAAACAGTTTTGTTGGGTGTGTGCAGCTATTTTGGTGCTTGATAAGACAGGAGGTGATGGTAGACAAGAATGCCTCAGGCCTTGCGGCATTTTAATTGACTTTGAAAGGCAGTAGCATCCTTGTGGTTTGGCCCCCTGTATCTGTTTTTCCTATCCTGCTGACTTGTGCTTTCTCGTGCTTCCAGCTGCTTCTCCCCATTTTCTATAGCTCCCAGTCTTCTGCTCTTTGCTGGCCACTCTTTTCCTCTCCCTGCAGCCTCTGTTTCTCCTAATTTCCCAGCTCCACTTTCACCAGTTTCTGCTTTCTGCTGCCTTCGTCTCAGCTGCCCTCCACCCCACCCCACAGTCCCGGCAGCCTATTTCCTAGACTTCTTCCTGTGCTTCCCAAGGGATCAAGTCAAAAATAGTTTAAAAGCTCTGAGATTTTATGAAACTACCTCACAAAATCCTGACTGCCACTTTGGGTTGCCTAGGTGATAGTGTCTCGAATTGCTTATGTAATCCTAAATGGTGGCCAAATCTCATGAAGTAGTCAAGTCAGGTTCAAGAACCTTTAATGGCATACAATGAAGTAGTCTTACAATATCTCAACATAGTTTATTTTGTGTTTTATTTCATTCCCTCCCCCTTAAATTCAAAGAGTTTGCTGCAAGTCTGTGAGTTCCCTGAGGTTTACAGAAACATTGGCTTTAGCTCTGGATTCCCCTTTGTAGTTTTAAAAAAAAATATGTACAGGAGAGCATTCTTGGATATTAAATATACGATTCACATGTAATGGAGTAAAGTACAGTGGCCATTCATAATGGCAGTAGTTGGTTCCCTGGTGGTTCTAAGCTGCTTAATACATGTAATGACCAGGGAATCCCATGCCCTAGTTAAGCCCCTGGAGGATGGTATCAAATTTCTTGATGGATTTTTAATTCTGCAGCTTCATGCTGAATTAGATTTTGAAGTCTTCTTGGTAGAGAACGGTTGCTTTAAGGTCAGCACCAGTGTGACTGAAATGTTGTGGAAATGGGGTAATAATCGGTAGCAGCCTGTATCATGCAAAAAACACCTCATGGAAGTAAAATTAATAAATTAGACGTATCTTTTGCTTAATTTATGTCATTTTCCGGTTATAGGAGTAACATGCATTTTCATCTTTGCCCGTTGCGTAGCGAGAGATCTGCGCAAAAAAAGAAAAGAAAAAATGCTCCAGTTCCATGCTTCTAGCAGAACAGCCAACCCATAAAAAGTGATCATAACAAAGCTTTGTCATTGTCGTTGTGACCCTGGCATTGTGATCCATGTGCTAAAGGCTAATCAGTCCATAAGATTCTAATTTTTCTTTTGGTGGGTCATGTTAAACAGGAACAGGTTGGCTTGTCCTTCTGTAATACAACACAGCAGAAATGGAATCTGATTATTTGGAGTCCATATAAATGGTTTCTAGGTTTATTTCAACCTCCTTCCCTCCCCCCGATCATATGGGTCAATAATGCGCTTTCAAGATATATTTAATTAACAGTAAGAAACAATAAGTAAGGAACGGTTAACAATGGCATCCTAAGCAGAGTTGTGCCCTTCTGAGTTCATTGAAGTCAAGGTGCTTTGACAATTTTAACTCTGGTTGGAATGCCACAGTAAGTAACAGATTGCAGCCAGTGTGATGTAGTGGTTAAGTGCGCGGACTTTTGTCTGGGAGAACTGGGTTTGATTCCCCTTTCCTCCACTTGTATCTGCTGGAATGACCTTGGGTCAGCAATAGCTTTCACAGGAGTTGTCCTTGAAAGGGCAGCTGCAGTAAAAGCTCTCTCAGCCCCATCTACCTCACAGGGTGTCTGTTGTGGGGGGAGGGGGAGGAAGTTAGAAGAGATTGTGACCGCTCTGAGACTCAGAGTGTAGGGTGGGATATAAATCCAATATCTTCTTCCAATATCTGGGCTTTCCAGGTCAGTGTAGGTCACAGTTTACATTGTGAAAAATTATTACACCATTTACTAGCGAATCAGGGCACGGGCTGCTTTCTTGCTACTCTGGCACCCATCAGAGAAGACCTAGCATAGCTTCTGTTACTGTCCTTTTCCTATAGTGTAAATTTATTTAGATGTTTATAGGCCACTTTTCTTCTCCATGGCCAGATGTCTGTCTCTTGCTGACCAGGTATTTTTGTGGATTGATGTAAAATACACAAGCATGTCAAAGTTTTGCCAAAGAATTGGATTGCATTTCCCATTGATTGCACTGGAAATGTTCCGCAAGCGCTTAGTTTTTACACATGGAATTCTGTGGACTTATTTTTCCCGTTTCTTTCAGGACAGCATAACTATTTATGTGCCGGGCGGAATGACTGTATAGTTGATAAAATTCGCCGGAAGAACTGTCCTGCGTGTCGCTTGAGAAAGTGTTGTCAAGCTGGCATGGTACTTGGAGGTAGGTCTTGTGATTAATGAAAAAAATTCAGATGTATGGTAGTTAAAACTGTTACTGTTGTGTCTACTTGGAACCCATTATCTAAGTGGGGGGGTGGGCTCTCCCATGCTGGAAATATTCAGGATGTGGCTCAACACTCACCTTTTGGAGAGGCTATTTAGATTTCCCATATTGAGTCAGTGTTAGAACTCTAAGGGTCCTTCTAGTGGGAAGATTCTATAAAACATAAAGGGATGGTTCGACCATCATCTTTTGTGGATGCCATTTGGATTTCCTTAATTGAGTAGGGAGTTTGGACTAGAAGGGCCCTATTCTATGCCATATAATAGAGTTTGCTGCTTATAATCCAAATTTTAATGAAGTCATTTTGATTTTTGTTTTGCAAGCTGTGTCACTGTTTTTCATAATTTGCATTATTATTTCTTATTACATAGTTCTGGCAGTAAACCCTATCCAATTTACATAAAGTAATGACCTTATACTGCAGTAGGGGATGGCACTTTGCTAGGAAAAGTGGCTGGCATTAGGATTATAGAGCGTGGCTGTCTTTCAAACAAACATCAGGAATGTATGGCTACCAGCTGGAGCAGTAACTACACTTCTTGCCCTGCATGTTCCCACTAACATTTATTTAAAGTGTATATATTTGTTTGTGTAGCTATTTATTAGAAAACGTATATGCTGCCTCACCAGAGACCTGCTTGATATGGTATTTATTTATTTTCATTTTCATTGTGATGTTATAGTTTCTTTGAACCACTGAACCACAGTCAGTTAAATGGATCAGGGAAAACCAGGGCTTATTTTGTAGCAGGAACTCCTTTGTATATTAGGCCACACCGCACCCCCCCCCCCCCGATGTAGCCAATCCTCCAAGAGCGTACAGTACGTCTTGTAAGAAGAACCCTGTAAGCTCCAGGAGGATTGGCTACATCAGGGGTGTGTGGCCTAATATGTTTCTGCTCCTGCCCTGGTCATATGCAACATCTGCTTGAGCTCTGAAAGTGCACTGGCACAACATGTCTAAACATTTACAAGAAGGTGGTTTCTGCAACATAGTCCCAATAATGATAAGACTGAGCCAGTTTGGCATAGTGGTTAAGTGCATGGACTCTTATCTGAGAGAACCGGGTTTGTTTCCCCACTCCTCCACTTGCACCTGCTGGAATGGCCTTGGGTTAGCTAAGGGCAGAAAGGGCAGCTTCTGGGAGAGCTCTTTCAGCCCCATCTACCTCATAGGATGTTTGTTATGGGGGAGAAAAGTGAAGGAGATTGTAAGGTGCTCTGAGATTCAGAGTAAAGGACGGGGTATAAATCCAATATCATCTCCTTCCTGAAGTGCTAATTTGAAAGTGTAGTGCTATCAAACTTGAATTTGAGCAGTCATCACGCATTTGGAAACAGTGCAGTACACAAGTCATACTTTGTTTGAAATGGGGGAGTGAGTCATACATGCATCTGGGAAATCCAAATTATACATCAGCTACTAAGCACAGGTGTAATATCATTTACTGTAACAGAAACATTCTTGATTGAATATTGATCACAAAGATAGAACAAGGGACCCAGTTACAGAGCTGGGGTTTCTGCATTGTTTGGATACATTCCACTATGCAGAAAAGCATTAGATCATAAACTAAGAAAAGATCACTCATGAATTGCCTGATGAGGACTGATTATGCTGATTGCCATTGGGGCATTGAGGACAGTACCCAGCTCATTACTTTGGTTAATACTTGTGACTTGTGGGTGTCTTGTGGGTGACTTGTGCCAGTCATTAAAGCAGCAAAAAGAGGCCATCTAGACACAAGATAGACTTCATTGAACTCCCCAGTTATTAAAAAAGGCTATAAATTAACCAAAATAAAATCTTCCAACGTTATATATGCCATTAAATGCCAACAATGCCCTTCAGTTCTCTATGTAGGGAAAAAAGGACAAACCCTAAGCCAAAGGATAAATGGACACAAATCTGACATTAGCAATCACAGAACTGAGAAATCTGTGGGAGAACACTTTAACCTTCCAAAGCATTCAATGGGTGACCTCAAGGTAGCTGTTTTACTGCAAAGGAACTTCAAGAACAGAATGGAGAGAGAAGTTGCTTGAATTACAAATGATTATGAAACTTGGAACAAACACCTCCCCAAGACTGAACAGGGATATTGGTTTTTTATCTCATTACAGATGCTAAACCCACTCTCAGTGAGTATAGCTATACATCCACAGTATTCCAATGTGTTTCTCTTTTAGAATTGTGTCTCAGTATAATTATTTGTATTGACATACTCAAAATAGGGATATTGGCTGTATATCTCATTACATATGTTTTACCCATTTTCACTACATTTTATTGTATTCCTTTTTCCTATGGCAAACTAGAATTATGTTTACATGTTAAAAAGTAAATTAGGTGGACAAGAAAATCACTATCCAATGTATTTCTCGTTTAGCTGTATTGACACACTCAAACAGGGACTTTGGTCGCTTATCCCATTACATATATTGAACCCATCTTCCATTGTCATTGACAGACAATCTCACATTTTGACATACTACTGTTTTGTTGCTTTCGCATGCTCATGCTACTCAGATCAAAGGTTTGCTCAATTTCTTAATTTCACTATTCTGTCATTGTATCATTTTGCACTCTAAACCACTGCCTACCAGATAATTTTACTTCACTGTCATTGGTTCTTAAATCTGTACCATGTTGCATTTTGGGCCACTGCCTACTAGCTATATATGGCTCTGCTCAGCTATGTATGGCTTTGCTCACTGTGCAGGAAAAAACAGTGAAAATAAGTTAGATAATTTCCCCACCATTAAAATTAATGTATATACCAGGGATGGCCAAACTTACTTAATGTAAGAGCCACATAGAATAAACGTCAGATGTTTGAGAGCCACTAGGCAGGTAGGCAAATAGAGGAGGGAGGTGGAAATAAAGCAACTTTAACTTTAAATGCATTCTCTAAGCTGGCCAGCGGGGTGGTGGGGACTTCAAAAGCCACATAATATGTGTGAAAGAGCCACATGTGGCTCCTGAGCCACAGTTTGGCCACCCCTGGTGTATACACTTTTGGGTCAAAACTTTAATTGCAGCTGCCTGGGTTTTCAGGTAGCCGGCTCGAGGTTGACTCAGCCTTCCATCCTTCCGAGGTCGGTAAAATGAGTATCCAGCTTGCTTGGGGGGAAGTGTAGATGACTGGGGAAGGCAATGGCAAACCACCTCGTAAAAAGTCTGCCGTGAAAACATTGTGAAAGCAACGTCACCCCAGAGTCGGAAATGACTGGTGCTTGCATAGGGGACCTTATTTTTCCTAAAAGTCTGACTTAGTTTGAGCTTGCTCTTTAGAAGCTAAGCTGGTTTGGCCATGATTAGTACTTGGATAAGAGACTTCCAAGGAAGACATGGAGGAAAGCAATGGCAAACCACTCCTTTCTCATCTCTTGCCTGGAATGCCCTGTGGATTGGGTTGTCATGAGTCTGTTGCAACCTGAAGGCATGTTCTTCTGTTTGTGGGTGGCAGATTCAGAAACTGTTTAGCGGAGTTCATTCCTTGTTGATGTCAGGTCTCAGGGTGGTACATGGGGTGGTTTGGTGGGGGAAAAAACTCTTTAGTTACTACTACTGCGTTCTGTAGTAGGAGGAATATTTGGTGCATTTACTGGAGTGTGTTAGGCTGGCGGTGAGGGAGAAAACTAGGATTAATGTCACTGCACTCTATAGCTACTGAGTCCCAGCAAGTTGTGTCATATGGATCGCAGTGGTGAATATACTTTTTTTTGAGGGAGGAGGGATGGTGGACTGTCTGTGCCACACAACTGTTCTAGACATTTTGAAGTCTTTATTTCTGTCCACAGCCATCACTAATTAAAGTGGGCCATATGGACCCTTTTTATGGGTGTAGAAGGTTGTCAGTTTGGTGTAGTGGTGAAGTGTGCGGACTCTTATCTGGGAGAACCAGGTTTGATTCCCCACTCCTCCACCTGCAGCTGATGGAATGGCCTTGGGTTAGCCGTAGTTCTCACAGAGCTTGTCCTTGAAAGAGCAGCTTCTGTGAGAGTTCTCTCAGCCCCACCTGCCTCACAGAGTATCTGTTGTGGGGGGAAGAAGATAAAGAAGATTGTCAACTGCTCTAAGACTCTGATTCAGAGAGAAGGGCGGGGTATAAATCTACGGTCTTCTTCTTTTGGTAAGGAAATCATTTTTGCTGGGCCTTGTTTTCTCAGTTACTTTGAGCTTGTAGGCTTTTAAGGGCTGCCACAAGACAATACCATCCAGGACTAACTGATTTCCTTAGCAGTAGAAAAGATTTGTGGTAGGGTATGAACTTTTGTGAGTCATTGCTCACTTCTTCAGGTACCAGATTTCCTTAGCTTTAACTAATCTCTGAGATATTCTGTTGGCTCAATACCTTTTTTCCTGCAGACATCTTAAATCTTACCAAGACATAAGAGATGTTCCAAAACAATATTTTATATTAGATAAACCGTTTCTACCTGTAAGGATGCTGAATGGTTTTGCCAGGACGATGGAAATGTGAAAAATACAATGAAGTAAGCAGGCAGAGATATCAAATGATATTGTTTTTAAAATATTTGTATCTTGCCCTTCCTTGTGGCTTCAAGTGGCTTATACAGCACCGTTAAAATATCAAAATTTAAAACTAATAGATTTGAATCCCAGATTCAAAAAAGGTGTGGGGGGGCCTAAACTAAAAGCCTTTTAAAATAAAATAACCTTGAAGCACTTTCTGGAATTTTCTAATATTGAACATATGAAGCTGCCTTATACTGAATCAGACCCTTGGTCCATCAAAGTCAGTATTGTCTTCTCAGACTGGCAGCGGCTCTCCAGGGACTCAAGCTGAGGTTTTTCACACCTATTTGCCTGGACCCTTTTTTGGAGATGCCAGGGATTGAACCTGGGACCTTCTGCTTCCCAAGCAGATGCTCTACCACTGAGCCACCGTCCCTCCCCTTATTGATGCTCCTTCTACCTCCTCAAAGGGTCATAGTGGGAGATGCATTGGAAAAGAGTTTCGGGTGATGGCAGGTGGATTGCTAGTAGAACAAAGTAGGAGTCCAGTAGCACCTTTAAGACCAACAAAGTTTTATTCAGAATGTAAGCTTTTGTATGCATGCATACTTCATCAGACGATGGAATGGGATACAGTGAGCAGAGATACATATAGCTGGTGGGCTGTGGTTAAAGAATGCAAAGTAGTACAATGTTATAATCCAATGGTAAAATAGTGAAATTAATAAACTGAAAGAACATTTGGTCTGGATAGCATTTGCGTTGGAAACCAATAAAATAGTAACATGTCAGAATGGGAGAATTATGGTGAGAGTGTCATAAGGCCATAAATGGAGTCTGTTAATTGCTCTGTTCCTTGCAAGTCTGGGTTAAACTGAGAACATGTCTTTCCCAGACAACCAGTAGGCCATAGTTGGCTCATGGAGACATATGGGTGGAGATGGTCCTTTAGATATATGGGTGCTGGACTAGGAAGGTCTTTAATATCCAAAGTTAACACCTTGAATTGGACTTGAAAAACAAACTGACAGGGGATGGGCTGTGGCTCAGTGGCAGAGCCTCTGCTTTGCATGCAGATGGTCCCCAGTTCAATCCCTAGCTTCTCCAGTTAAAAAGATCAGGTGGTAGGTGATGCGAGAGACCTCAGTTTAAGATCCTGCAGAGCCGCTGCCAGTCTGAGAAGGTACAGGAGACACAGGTTAAATTATCAAGGATCTGATTCAGTGTAAGGCAGCTTTGTGTGTTCATGTGGCAGCCTATGAAGCTGTTTTAAGATGGACATAGCGTATTCACATTGGCTAGCCCCTGAAAATAACTGCGCTGCCACATTCTGAACCAGGTTCTGAGTTTTCTTCAAGGGCAGACCAATGTAGGACACATTACAGTAAGTGTTTCCTCTAAGCTGTGGAGTCTTGTGAGCAAAAAATTCTACTTTGTGAGCTACTGGCATTAAAGTTGGAGTCAAGTTGCACCTTTAAAACCAACCAAGTTTTATTCAGAACTTAAGTTTTTGTGTGCTCTCTAAGCACACTTCATCCCCTCATCTGATGAAGTGTGCTTAGAGAGCACACTTGGTTGGTCTTAAAGGTGCAACTTGACTCCTGCTTTGTTCAGCTGCTTCAGACCAACATGGCTGCCCACTTGGATGTATCTACATGGCATTAAAGTTGTGAGCTACTGCATAAATTAACTTGCTCTAGGACCATTTTTCCTGAGCTGAGACAAAAACGTGTGAACCAGAGGCTAAAAAATTGTGAGCTAGCTCACACTCAGTCTAGAGGGAACATGGATTACAGTAGTCCAGGTGTAAGGTTGGATTGGTTGAGTCTAAGCAAAGAGAGAACTGGTGAACCAGAAAGAAGCAATAGAACGCACCTTTAGCCATTATGCCAACCTGCTTTTCAAACAACAAGGCTGTTTAAAGTGTGTGCCTTGGAGGCACAGGTTAAATTACTGATTGTTAAGAAAACACACACACACGTATATCCAACCCCCCTCCCCACACACACCAGGCAAAATTGTTGATCCAAATCATTTTTGCAGCAAGAAATAACAACAGAGAATGCTTCAGATCGTTGATTAATAAGGCCTGTCATTTGGTTAATAGCCCATAACTCTAATAGTGCCCTGGAGGGTTATTTTTCTTCATTTTTAAAAATAATGTGATGTACAAAAGTGCTTCTCAGTGTTTCACTGATGATTCTTTAATTCTCTTGTCACTGTCAAAGAAAGTGGACATTTTCATTACAGTGTTGGCCTTCGATAAGACCCCTGGAGAAGATGCTATTACACCTGAGCCACTTAGAAATAATTTAAATTGGTTTGATCTCATTTCATTCTTCAGCCTACATTCCATCTGGGTGGAAAGGAAATATAATTGTTGCAGTCTGCGCAAAGGGTGCTAGTAGTGTTCTCCAATGATTGTAGACCCATGTATATACTGTTCATATGAACATCTAAAACAGCTTTATACTAAGCTACATCCTGGCAAGTAGCAGCTCTCTATAATCTTAGGTCAAAGTCTTCCACATCACCTGTTATCTGATCTTTCCAGCTGGGTATTCCAGGAATTGAACCTGGGACCTTCTGCATGCAAAACAGATGCTCTTCTGCTGAGCCCTGATGGTGAACACACAATGTCAGTGTTGTCTACTCTTAATTGCAAGCAGCTCTTTAGGGTCTCAGGTACAGGGTGTTTCATATCTCCCACTACCTGATCCTTTTAACTAGAGATAGTGGGGATTGAACTTGGGCCATTCTGGATGTCAAATGGACACTCTGCCACTGAACTATGGCTCTTCTCTAGCTATGTGCTATTTATTAGGCAAATTAAAAGACCAGGCAATCTCAAATCACATTTTATTTGACAAGTAAGTGGGCTTTAGGGCAGGATTTGTCACTACAAACAATATCTTGATTTATTCATTTATCAGTTGAATAGGTGTCCCAACTTGTTTCCACATGGAGTTCCGTGTGGCTCATATAGGTTTCCAGGAGATCTTCCATGCTGGTCCTACATCTATGTAGATTTGGTATGGCTGATGGAGGAGGAGGAAGAAGAAGAAGAAGAAGATGATATTGGATTTATATCCTGCCCTATACTATGAATCTCAGAGTCTCAGAGTGGTCACAATCTCTTTTACCTTCCCCCGCCCCCCTCCACAACAGACACCCTGTGAGGTAGTTGGGGTTGAGAGAGCTCTTACAGCAGCTGTCCTTTCAAGGACAACTCCTATGAAAGCTATGGCTGACTCAAGGCCATTCCAGCAGGTGCAAGTGGAGGAGTGGGGAATCAAACCCAGTTCTTCCAGATAAGAGTCCGCACACTTAACTGTGTGCCTTCTACACAGTGGACCATGTGCTTTCTACACACATTTTTATGATTTCATATATCACGATTGATAAGTAGTCTGAAAACGGGTTATTTGAATGGTATGCTTGTCGGTTTAAAAGCATTCAGTTCAGAAGGCAGGTTGAGATGAAAAACTATGGCCGATGTAGTAACAGCCAGTCAAGATTCTAAGGGCCAAACAAGATGTGATGGGATCCTTGTGGCCACCATGAAGACACCACCACCGTTTAAAAGTCATTTTAAAATGCTTCAAGGCCCCCCACCTCACAGTGCAGCAGGCTGAAATGCTCTTGTTTCCCCTGCACTATGTCTGAAAAGTACTGAAATGGCGGGGCAGGGAACAAGAGTGTCTCAATTGGGCCCTCACTGCATTTTAAAATGACATTAAAATGATGGCAGCATCTTTGTGGTGGCCATGAGGATGCCATCATGTCTAATTTGGTCCTAAATCTCAATGTACTCAATTTTTGGGACATCTCTGTTTCATTACAGTTATGTTGTGTGGATGGCCTGCATGACTCCATCTTTGTTACATGCTGGTGCTTAGCTGCCCTATGTCTTATGAGAGAACAGTGTTCGGCCGCTCCCAAGAGAACTTTCCTCTCCCTCATGCTTTTTGGAGAGCTTACCTTCAAAGTTTTTTCTTCCCAGGTGCAAGATGGCCCAACTCATCTAAATGTTTGGGATAGCTCACTTAATTATTTCTTGACTGGTAGCCAACATTAAAAACCTCCTTCTTTGGAGGTTTTTAATCAGAGGCTATATAGCCATCTGACAGCAATGAAGATCCTGTGAATTTAGGGGGAGGTGTTTGTGAGTTTTCTGCATTGTGCAGGGGGTTGGACTAGATAACCCTGGAGGTCCCTTCCAACTCTTTGGTTCTATGATTTAGGGCAGAGGTGGCCAATGGTAGCTCTCCAGATCTTTTTTGCCTACAACTCCCATTAGCCCCAGCCAGCATAGCCAAAGGCAAAAAAACATCTGGAGAGCTACCGTTGGCCACCCCTGATTTAGGGTGTTATCCTAGTATTAGCTATGCTTGTGGTCTTGAATTCTGGCAAGCTTTGCTGTGTGTGTGTATGCATGCACTCGAGGCCCAAAAGATGGAAGCTTAGCCTGCATTTCTGTTCACAACTAATCTCCTAATGTCTGTTTGGAAGGTGAGATGAATAAGGAATAGTCAATTGGAGCCTTTGGAACTCTTGGGAAATGGGGTTGGAGCTAAAAGAAAAATGTGGTTAAAGAGTGGTTATCAGATCAGACTAACATCCAGAGAGGCTGGTTTAGGGAGTCCAGGGGTCTCTCAGTCTGGCTTCTGATAGGGCAGTCTGGTGAAGTATGACTGTAGGTTGTGGGGGGGGGGGCGTGCAGTCAGTCAAAAGGAAAGTAAAAACGCTGTCTTGGATCAGATGATATCAGGAGCCCTAGGGAGGGACCTGGTTGATTTAACCCTCTAAGGGTCACATTAAAGGTTTATACTCCTGGCTGTAAGTTGCTCTGTGATTCTGAACAAACACTTTGCCACAGAAACTTTCCCTCTGGACTGTGCCCAGTGTAAACTGAAAGTTACAGTTATTAATATTCACCCAACAGTTGCCCTCTAATCTCTTCTGGGAAATTAATCCAAAATTCCTGCATGGCAGTAGGGCAGGTGAGGCATCCCACGCTTACACACACCTTTTTCTTGAGAAGTGGAATGGCTCCTGAGTCATTGTTAACTGAAATATAGATAAGGAAGAGGGTCCATACTGTTTTATACTGTTTTTAGAATGTTGTTATCCGCCCGTTTTTGGGAAAGGGGAGAATATAAACTCCCTAAATGAAATAAATTAATTTTAATGCAAATTCTGTGTTTCCTGCATTGGGTTGGTAAAAAAGAACTGATTCATTTTATTATATACAGATGATATGATATAATTTTATTATTTATTTAGTTTGGTGTAGTGGTTAAGAGCAGTGAACTCCAATCTGGAGAACTGTGTTTGATTTCTTACTCTCTCTTCACATGAAGCCAGCTGGCTGGCCTTAGGCCAGTAGGGTTTTCAAGGCAAGAGATATTCAGAGGTGGTTGGTCTCTGCATAGTAACCTTGGACTTCCTGAGTGGTCTCCCATCAAAATACTAACCTGGGCTGATCCTGCTTCTGAGATCAGATAAGACCAAGCTAACCGGAGCCATCTGGGTCAGGTTATTTCACTACAGATGCTAATTTTCTGTCTATAATCACTTCTCCCCTGCTCTGAATACATTTTGCATCATACTGTGGCATCCTGACTACCATCTCTGAAACATCCAGGGCTTTTTTTGTAGCAGGAACTCCTTTGCATATTAGGCCACACACCCCTGATGTAGCCAGTCCCCCAAGAGCTTACAGGGCTCTTTGTCCAGGGCCTACTGTAAGCTCCAAGAGGACTGGCTATATCAGGGGTGTTTGGCCTAATATGCAGAGGAGTTCCTGCTACAAAAAAAAAGCCCTGGCAACACCTCTCCCACCTTCTGAGTGGCATATAAGACTTCAAGATCTCCATTCCTACTTACATCTGATGAAGAGAGCTTTGATTGTGCAAATGTTGTTGGTCTCAAAGGTGCGACCAGACTCGAATCTAGTTCTTCTTCTGTAGACCAAGAGGGCTATCCTCTGAACTGTGGCCAAAGGACTTTCATCTTTGAATATCAGTGGTGCGTATCAACAACAAGCAGGGGCTTTGGCCTCTGTGTCCTATTCCCATGTCTTCTGGAGACATCTGATTTGGCCACTGTGTGTAGCGGAATGCTCAGCCTGATTCACCATTGGTCCAGTCAAGCAAGCAGGGCTTCTCTTCTGTTCCGTCGCCACTCTTGATTGTTCCACAAATCTCCCATTTGCTTCTGCTGTAACCCAGCAACATGATTACACCTCTGGAATATAAGTTATGGTTTTATTGTCTTGAGCAGCGGTCATAACAAACCAGATTTACAGTTACGACAAAACAGATATACACCACATAATTACACAAAGCTATAAACAAGACAAATACGTCAAATTATTTTTTTTTAAATCCGTAGAGCTATCTATCACCTGAGCATTCATAAAAAGTCATCTTGACCTTTCTATCGCCAGGGTGAAAGAGGCTACCTTTTCCATAACTGACCTGGTCTTGTTTGCCAACAGGAACTCGTTTGTGGTTTTGGCAAGTTAGACTAGGAGTCTGAATGACTAGGAAGTGTGTGTTTTGTATGTGTTTGCGGGGAGAGACTTTCAACCTTGCATCTTTATCCATAAGACAATCAAAATAATAATAAGGCGTATTTCTGACAATCTCCTTTCTGCAACCGCATGGCATATTTTTAAAATTATTATCAAGGGCTGAGACATTTCCTGAAATCTCAGGAGAGAGAAAGTAGAAGACGACCGTAGATTTATACCCCGCCCTTCTCTCTAAGTCTCGGAGTGCCTTACAATCTCCTTTATCTTCTTTGCCCACAGCAGACACCCTGTGAGGTAGGTGGGGCTGAGAAACTTCTTACAGAAGCTGCCCTTTCAAGGACAATCTTCAAGAGCTATGGCTAACCCAAGGTCATTCCAGCAGCTGCAAGCACCCCATTTCACAAGCCATTATAATCAGAGCGGTAATTTTGATAAGGTGAACTGATATTGAAGCTTATCTATCATTATGGAACACAGAAAGATTCTACCAGGAAAAAAAAACCCCTTTTCTCAATCTATTTGCAATTTGTGGTTTAGTAAGTACTGGCTTTAAATGAAAAACACACACCAGGAGAAAGCTGAAGGAATTTTTTCAAACCAAATAATTTCTTTAGTTGTAGATTTTCCAGGCTGTATGGCTGTGGTCTTCTACAACTAATGAACTCTGGCCATGAAAGCCAACAACATATTGAATACTTTCTGCTGCCCGCTTTCACCTTTCTGGGAAGTAAAAGATGATTGCCCTCTGAATTGGGATACCTGAACTGTAATCTGGTAAATAAAAATATTACTTAAATTTGCAAAAAACTAGCTGCAACTAGGAATGCCTATCAAATGTCTTCCTGATAGGAATTCTCCCCGGTGTGTGACATTCTGAAGCAAGTTATTCAGTGATTAGTGCTGGAATCATACAAGGGAGACCTGGGTTCTAATTCTCATTTTGTCATGCAGCTCATTGACCTTGGGCTGACAATTTTCTCTCAACCTAAGTTGCTTCACAGGAGGAGAAAAGGGTAGCCCTGGATTCCTTGGAGAATGGGCCGGATCTAATAAAGAAAGAAAATGAACTGGGCTCTAAATTACATTAAAAACTTGCGTCTTCTTGGCAGTGCAGTCTGAGGCAGTTATTCCAGCATAAGTTCAAACTGGAGTAACTCTGTAAGGATTGCACTGTCGTTGCATCTTTACGGTGTCACACAATTTCCATTTGTCACTGCATTATTTATTTTTGTAACATAAATTCTGCATAACTTAACAACATTAAATAAAGTGCCGATGGCAACAAGATCACTGTTTTATCTTAACACCCAATGGGACCCAAACTAAATTTTCTGCTAATGGAATGGCTGTCAATTTCTGCCTCTTTGCTTCATTCTGCAGCGCCCTGATTTGTGCCCTTGCCATTCCTGAATAGCAGCAAGAACAGCATGTCTCGACAATCGTCAGGCTACAGCGGGAGGCAGGAAAGTTCTTCCCAGGGCTTTTTTTGAGCAGGAATACACAGGAATGCAGTTCCAGTTGGCTTAATGCTAGGGGATGTGGCCTAATACACAAATGAGTTCCTGCTGGGTTTCTTCTAGAAAAAAAAGCCCCGTATGAAACAATGGTGATGTCAGCAGGTGTGGCCTAATATGCAAATGTGTCCCTGCTGGGCTTTTTCCGTCAAAAAAACCCTGGTTCTGTCCCACTGATGGGAGCGCTTTCTGTTAGCAGAAATCTTATTGTAGTCAGTTCCTGTACATTCAGTTATTTAAGCAGTTTCAAAAATCAGTATGCCTTTTTGTTTCTTCTGCTGCCTGGAAAATTGGAGCATCATGGAATTTATATTTGTTTACTTGTTCTTGAAAGATTTGCTAGCTGTAGGTCAGAATTTATATGCATACTGCTTGTTTGTTTCTGTGAGCCTGGAAATTAGCGGCTTGTTAGTACTCTGGCAACCGCATCCGTGTCCCATATTGGATAAAGTAATAATTTTTTCATCAAGCACATCAAATTAATATTTAATTGGGAGAGTATGTTTAATTGGGAGCAAGTGTAATTAGAGTCCTGTGATATAGAGCATTAAAAATAAAGCAGTTTTATAAACCTGATTTAAACCACTGGAATGATTAACATTTTCATATTATGTGTACTTAAAAATGGAATTCAGGAATCACGCTGCAAATCACAGAGTATGCAAAGAAAATGAATATGTGGGTTTATAAATTGGTTTTAAAAGGCTTTCTTTCACTGAGTTTAAAATACGAGTTAATAACACAAGCAACAGGAAATGATTTCAGAGTCTGAGATGCAGTACAGCTTTGTTATTAAATACAGTAGTTAGTATACCATGTAGCTATTACTCAAGGAAATTGTAGCAATTTGAAACAAAAGGGAAAAAGCAATTTTAAACAGTTTACGTTCTTCATCTTTTAAATTAGGCATCTTGATGTATCTATCAGCAGAGGCAATCAGACAAAAAATGTCACTTTTGATTATCTCAGATTTAGATGGCGTACAGGAAAATGAAGGGTTAAAACTGTTTCAGTACATAGTTGGATTCCTTGCTGTGGATGGATGCATGAGTTGGGTATTAGATAATCATTCACCTTTTGGAGTTTCTTGAAAATCCAGGGGGTGAATGATTATATTAATGTCATACCAATGACATGGGACTTCTATCCTATTCTGTACCAAGTGGAAGCTGTGTGTTTGTGTGTGTGTGTGTGTGTGCACCTGGAAGTCACAGTGGCTTCTGGTGACTGACCCCTACTGGGAGCCTGGAGGATATTCGGAGAGGTGGCTGAATAAAGCCTGCCTCTTTCCTCCCGACTGCTGATATTTCAAGGAGGTCTCCCATCCAAGTACTTGCCAGAGTCGACCCTGCTTAACTTCCTGGATCTGATGAGATAGGGCTTGCCTGGGCTAGCCAGGTCAGAGCATTTTGGAACATCTTTCAAGGGTAGCTCCAAGTAGAGTGCATTGTGGTAGCCTAGTCATGCATTACTCTGAGTAGGTCTGACTGACACAGACTTATCAGCTGAAGCTGGGCAAAAACAGTCCAAGCCACCACAGCTACATGGTTTTCTAAGGTTACTGTGTCAAGCAGCACTCCCAAGCTGCAAACCTGACATTTCAAGAGGAGTATAACCCTATCCAAGACAGGAGAAATCTCAAGTCCCTGTCCTGCCTTTCTGTTAAGCCAAAGGAACTCTGCCTTGTTAGGATTCAGTTTCAGCTTGTTCACCCATTCCTGACTCAAAGAACCTGTTCAGAACATCAGTAGCTTCCTTGGAATACCTTTCCTCCTTGGGTTACTGTTCAAGAAGTTATGACTTTGGTTATGGTTAAGAATGGGGGGGGGGGGGGGAAACCCCACCATGCTTTCTGTTAGGTATGTTTTTAACAACATAAGAGAAGCTATATTGGACCAGGCCAATGGCCCATCCAGTCCGACACTCTGTTTCACACAGTGAACAAAACCCAGGTGTCATCAGGAGGACCACCAGTGGGGCCAGAAGCCCAAAAGCCCTCCCACTGTTGCCTTCCAAGCACCAAAATACACCAAGAATACAGAGCATCACTGTCCCGGATATAGTGTTCCATCTGTACCTCGTTGCTAATAGCTGCTGATGAACCTGCGCTCCATATCTTTACCCAGTCCCCTTTTGAAGCTGTCTGTGCTTGTAGACTTATCAGCTGAAGCTGGGCAAAAACAGTCCAAGCCACCACAGCTACATGTCCTGTGGCAGTGAATTTCACGAGTTAGTTACTTCTTAGGTGAAGAAGTACTTCCTTTTATCTGTTCTAAACCTAATGCTCATCAATTTCATTGAATGTCGATGAGTTCTTGTATTGTGAGAAGGGGAAACTAGTACTTCGTTCTCTACCTTCTCTGTCCCATGCATAATTTTGTAAACCTCTGTCATGTCATCCCTCAGTCATTACTTCTCCAACCTAAAGAGCCCTAAACTTTTTAACCTTTCTCCATAGGGAAAAATATTCCAGCCCCTTAATCATTTTATTTGCCCTTATTTACACCTTTTCCAATGTTATGATATGTTTTTTGAGGTGCAGTGACAAGAACTGTATCCAGTATTCCAAAAGAAGCTGCACCATAGATGTATACAGGGGTATTATGATACTGATATGCTGATTTGATTCCAGTTCCCTTCCTACTAATCCCCAGCATAGCATTGCCCTTTTTTATTGCAGTCACACACTGTCAACATTTTGAATGACTCCAAAATCTCTTTCTTGGTCAGTTAGCTCCAGTTTGGACCCAATCAGTGTGTGTTTAATAATTGGGATATTTGGCTCCTATGTGCATTACTTTGCACTTGCCCATTTTGAACCTCATTTACTATGTTGACACCCATTTCTCCAGTCTCAGCAGATCCCTCTAGAGCGCCTTACAGTCCTCCCTCACCAAATGTAGCACTGAGCTCTGCAGTACCCCACTGCTTACACTGTCCACTGTGAAAACAGTCCATTTATACTCACTCTCTGTTTCCTGATAATTAACTGGTTTTTAATCCACAAGAGAACTTATCCCCTGACTAGAATTCTTTATTCTTTTTTTCCCGATCTTGAAAAGATCCAGAGTTTTAGATAAACATATGGAGCAGAGGTTCATCAGTGACTATTAGCCACAGCGTATTGTTGGAACTCTCTGTCTGGGGCAATTGATGCTCTGTATTCTTGGTGCTTGGGAGGAACAACAGTGTGAGGACTACTTGTGTCCTGGCCCCAATGATGGACCTCCTGATGGCACCTTGGTTTTTTGGCCACTGTGTGACACAGAGTGTTGGACTGGATGGGCCATTGGCCTGATCCAACATGGCTTCTCTTATGTTCTTTAAGTTGAACTTTGCTGTGAATCCTGTTACTCTGCACTCAATGACATTACTAAATCCTGAAATATTGCCCCTGACATTTGAGTTGAGTGTGATGAACAAGCACCTACTCAGGAATTGTGTCTGTGGCCACTATCTTATTTAAATGAAGGCTCTGTTCAGTGCATGTTGATGGGAGAAAATTAGAAGAAAATTGTTGTGTTCGTGAGTTTGGTGCTGCAAAATGGTAGCCTTCCAGATGAATTAATACACAACACAAAGGTATATAATGACATAAGAGAAGGGTAATTGTCAGTAGGTCTTTTGAGTCATTACATTTGGGGGTGTCCCACCACATGGACCATGAGTATGCACTGTCCAAAATCTTTACATTATGTGTGGATGTCTTTTTGCCACAATAGGGCACCACATAGGGAGAAATGATGACCACTTTTATTGGGAGGCTTGACGCTATTATATGCTCCCAGTACTCATGATTTGATCCTAGGGTTGTCAAGCAGCGGGGGTTGGTAGTTAGGAGCTACCAGAAGCAAACAGAGGCCTAGGCCTTTATAATCTGCGGTGTGGCAATATCAGGTCCAAAGTGAACTGGAACTGATGTCATAACATTGTCAGTGATGTAGGGATGCTCTGGCATTCAGGCAAAAACTCTATGGTAGAAGCTGTTTATACCATAGAGCTTTCCCCAAACACCGTAGCATCCCTTTGTCATCAGTGACATGATGTCATCTCTTCTGGTGTGTACTGGAAGTGATGTCGCCAGTGACAGAGGCCTAGGCCTCAGTTTGGTGTTGGTAAGTCTCCCTCTGGCTAGCTGGTCAGTGCTAGGAAGAGGGCCCTGCTTCTGACTGGAAGGTCTGACAACCCTATTGGACATTCTCAGGCATAATGACTGAGAAGGGCTGCTGAAAGGAGGGAAAGTGTATCTTTAAACGGGAACCATTGTCAGAAAATAGCTATGGCCGTGATGGCTTTATGTTCCCTGTCTTCCTGTGAGGTATTTCCAGTTTATTTTGTGAGGGCTGGTGGTTTAGTACAAGCCAGTATTGGAACGAGTCTTCAGGGAAAGATTCACGGCTTTTGTTTGAGAGCAGATGTTCTAATATTCGTGAAAGGCATCATGGCAGGAGGCTGTGAAAATAACACATTATTCAAAGTAGAGATTGTAGCAGCAGACGATTGAGTTTGTGGGTAGGTCACCCAGGGCTTCTAGTTGGAGATTCATTCACAGGAGACTAAATACGTTACAGGAGCTAGTGGCTGTTCATATTAGTCACTAATACAGAGGGATTGTACAGCTCTACAAGAAATAAATAGCGATTATTGTGATTTGTGTGTGTGTTTCATTAGCCAGGGTAGCAGAGTTTCATTCTAAAAAACAAACTCAACAGCGTTCAACTAGGAAATTTCAGATAGGCCTTGTGATTTAAATGTTGCAGTATAAGCTTCCAATTGCATTTGCTTTCAGCGTCTAATACCCTTTTTTTGCCTTGTGCCCGAGACCCTTAAATCTTGTCATGTTTTCCATAAGGAAGTGATAGAAAAGGAAAGAGGGAGATATCTTTTTGTTCAGTGTGTCATTGAACAAAATGAAATTCAGAAGGTAAAAATGACATCCCTCGGGTGAAAACTGCAAATCCACTTTTATATTCGTACCTTAATTGTTCAACTATTTGGACTGCTTTGGATGCCCAGAGTGTTATTTTGTTTTGTGTTTCCTTTATAGTAATTTATCAGGACTTGATATGGAGGGAAACAGCAATGAGTATTGCCTTTTTCAATGGAAAGGTTTTTTTTTTTTAAAGAAACATTTAAAAACTTTAATAGAAGTTATTTTGGAACATGCAGTAAACAGTTGTGTTTTTATGGAGGTTTTTTGTTTCTCCTAACTCCAGTAGTAGCGCTTTTATAATGATATGGTTTTCTCTTTTGTTGCATTAATGGGAAATTATTGCATTTACATGAAAATCAATGGAAGGTGGCACAAATACTTTTGTTGTTGTTGGGCTCATCTTATTAGAAGATGCATGAAAAGCTGGCAGGGTCTTCTTGGCATTTTTCAGGACTTTATCCCATGTTCCTGCATCCTACTATTGAACCCAAGTCTTCCCTTATTTACCATTTGAAGAGTTACTACAGATCAAGAGTCACAACATGGGATATAACTCTGGTTGAGAATCCCACATTGTGATTCTCTTACAAGTCAATAGGGAGCTAACATTTGGATTTCACACTAATCTTAAACCTACAGATAAACGACACAATGTCTGAATGCAGCAATTTGTGGGAAACAGTGCTGCAGGTGAAAGGGGTAACCTCCCCAGTGTCACAGCCAAATCTAAATCAGAGCTCCCTGTTCAATAACTTTGGCACCCAAGCAAAAGCCCTTGAGTTCCCTACAGTGATTTTTTTTTAAATAACCAATCTAATAGCATGGTGAGATACTGGGGGAATTCCTTTGTTTAATGGGGTCCCTTGTGTTCTGATTCACATGTGAAAATTACATCTCCATAATGAAGCATTACCCTGAACCAGATGACCCAGGCTAGCCTGATCTCAACAAAATATATTTATGCTCATCCTACACGGACCAGCCAAATTAGTTAAAACCAATGTTTCTCTGCAAATTGGAGTTCCTTGAGTTCCCCTCCCCCCTGCCCTTAAAAGACGCCTGCCTAAAATGGAGATGTGGGGGAATAGTGGGATTTGGCAATGCAATTCTTTAAAATAAAACATCAAGGAAAAACGCAATGATCACAGCAGAAACTAAAAATATAAACTAAAAAATATAAGATGCTCGGAGCCCAGGAAGACATGAAATGGCTGGGCACTGCAAACTTCTCTCCCCCCCACATCAATTTAGAGTGCTTGTGGTTCTCCAGGTGTAATGTTCTCCTTTGGCTGTGGGTTCCCAGGTTAGAGTATTCACTCAGGCATCTGTTCTCAGGTCCATTCAGCAGAGACAAGCTGATTCAAAACATCATCCATTTGCAAGGAGACAACTGAAGCTGCTGTTTTTTGGAATTAACATACAAAACTGGAAACTGAAGCACACGTTCAATCATACATATATTAGGTGGGGAGCAAACTGTTCCACTTCATACAAAAAGTTGCAAAGAAAATGCGGAATGGATTTTCCATTAAGGTTTCTGGGCACGCTCTGGGAATGGAAAATCTACTCCACATTTTCTTTGCAACTTTTTCTGTGTTTCAGTGGAGCCCATAGGAGAAACCAGCCACGATGAAGGCAGCTCTGTCCTCTGCTTCTTCAAGGGTGAGGACAGACAGGAGAGGGAGTGGGGGAAAGAGAGCTGCAGGCCTTGGTGGATTGGTTCTGACCCACAGGCCATGAGTTTGACACCACTGCTTCAGATGGTTTTATCTTAGTCCAGCAGTTCTTTAGGGAATGTGGCATTTCAGTAGGCATGTATAGCTCTGCTGTCTGCCCGACTCCCTGCTTTCTGATTCATTTTCCAGGAAGGGGCAGTTACAGGAGAAGAAATTTCCAGGACAGGATAAGTTACAGGGACCAACAGACAGGCAAAGATTCTAATGGTTGCCACTTCAGCACTGATATCACTTGCTCTGAATATGGAGATTCAATTGCTGTTGTGGCTGATAGCCATTTGTAGTCTTCCATGAATTTATCAACCCCCTTTTTAAAAATCATCTTAAACTTGTGGTGGGTGGAATGTGCCGTAAAGTAGCCCCGACTTATGGCAACCCTGTAGGGTTTTCAAGGTAAGAGACATACAGAGGTGGTTTGCCATTGCCTGCCTCTATGCAGGCTTCCTTGGTGGTCTCCCAACCAAATAGTAACCAGGGCTGACCCTGCTTAGCTTCCGAGATCTAACAAAAATGTGCTAGCCTGTTCCACCCAGGTCTAGGCATCTAAAATAATAAAAAAGTACAAGTACATGAAGTGATGCTTTTCCATTGAAATGAAAGGGTGGGGAAAACCTCATTTATACAGAACAGAGATCTACAACCTACAGCTCAGATGTGGCTCAGTGCAAAACCAAATGTGAATCGGGGCAGAGTTGGGATACAAAACAGGAATGGTTGCCAGGAATCCAAGTGCAAACCAGGTACAGATTTATGGTAGTGCATTGAAGCAATTGTGCATGGTGTTCCTGTAGTTATAATTTTTTGTGGGACATCATGTTTGCAACTTCCCATTAAAGGACTCACAATAAGTTGTACTCAGGCAGCAGCAGATATATAAATTCTTAATCACCATGCCAATTATTAGTTATATCAGGGCTTTTTATGTAGAAAAAGCCCAGCAGGAACTCATTTGCATATTAGGCCACATCCCCTGATGTTAGGGATTATTAGGAAAGGGATTGAGAATATAACTGGCTGATATTGAAATGCCTCTGTGTGGGGCTATCTGTGTGCGGCTTCATTTGGAGTACTGTGTACAGTTCTGGTCACTGTATCTCCAAAAGGACATTCCAAAGCTGGAAAAAATACAAAGGAGGACAACCAAGATGATTTGGGGGTTGGAGCACCTTTCCTATGAGGAAAGGCTGAAGAGCCTGGGACTTTTTAATTTAGAAAAGAGACAGCTCAGGGGGGACAGGAGAGAGGTTTATAAAATTGTGCATGGGATGGAGACAGTTGACAAAGAGAGATTTTTTCCCCTCTCCCAAAATTCTAGAACTCAAGGGCATCCAGTGAACCCAGTTGGCAGTAGGTTCAGGACAGACAAAAGGAAACGCTACTCTACACAGAGAGGGATTAAAATGTGGCATTTGCTGCCAGAGGATGTGGTGATACCCAGAGGAATAAACACCTTTTAAAGGGGTTTAGATAGATTCTTGGAGGATAAGTCTATCAATGGCTACTAGTCATGGTGAATGAGGGGAACCTCCACATTCAGAGGCACTAAATCTCTGAATCCCTGTGCCAGGAGAAGGCCTTGGCCTCTATGCCCTAATTTTGGCTGTCCAGAGGAACTGGTTGGCCGCTGTGTGAGATAGGATGCTGGACTAGATGAACCATTGGTCTGATCCAGCCGGATCTTCATATTTTCTTATGGTTTTCTTATCTGTGCGCAATAGGGTTTGTATGTGGGTGGTAATTCATGATGATTGCTGGAGGCATCGGATACAGGCTTGCTTCCTACTGTACGAGTGAATTTATCCACTTAATGTATTCACACCTCCCACTTTCAAGCCACACTTGGCTTGCAACAAATAAAATACAGAAACGCAATATAGTAGCAGTATGTGCTGTGTAAGTGGAATTCTCTTCTGGCAGTTAACCTGAGTTCTAGACTCTGAGAAGCAGCTGAAGGTAGATTCAGATAAAGATGCCAACACTAAGAGGCAGTCCTACTGTTAATTTTCCCATAACCTCATTAATGTCTGCAGCGGTGCTTACTCCAGATATGTGTGTGGTAAGCTACTGAGCTGAGGAAGTCACATTTAATGCAGAAGAGGAAAAGTGTCATTCTGAAAAAATGAAATTTAGGTCTTTGGTTAAGAGGAGGAAACAGCAAATGGCGTGGCAAGAGAACAGCATGATACCAGAATGTATCTTGCTCAGTGAATTCCTTGGGAACATAGGCTCAGGCTTTGCCAGTGATTAACTTTGAAGTTCTGTAAATGGTCAGCGTTTGTATAGACAAGGTCTACAATATGGCATGCCTTCAGCTGCTGAAGGAAATAGCTTAAAACCGTGGTCTAAGGCTATTGTCAGTTCAAGTTGCATACCTGTCTTTTTCACTCAGCAGGGTATAATGCCTCAGGGGTGTCAAACTCATTTGTTATGAGGGCCAGATCTGACATAAATGAGACCTTGTTGGGCCAGGCCATGTTGGGCCGGGCTGTGTGTGTACCTATTTAAGATTAAGAAGCAGAGATATAAACTTTATAAAGGACACAGACAAACACAATTAAAGAGTTTTTTTTAAAAAAAAACTTAAAATAAAACATACTTAAACATTAGCACTGGTTGGTCTTAAAGGTGTTTTCTTTGTATTTCTCCCGTGGAATCCAGAGAACTGGGCAAAGGAAGCTATGGCTCCTTCCTTTCTTCCCCAGAGGACCAGGAGGGGAAGGAGCCTCAGCCAATAGAAGGAAGAGAGGCTTGGCTCAGTAGCTCTGCTGGCAAAGCAAACTATCCCTCCCCTCCTTCCTCTCCAAAGGAAGAGCCTCATGCAATGAAGAAAATAGAGGCTTTGCTCTGTAGCTCCTGCGCGATTGAGCAAGCCTTGCAAAGCAAGCTGTTATGCAGAAGGAAGCAAGAGAGAGGGAGAAGGAAGCAGATGACAGGGGCCTGATAGGAGCCCTCTGGGAGGGGGGGGGCTGATTTGGCCCATGGGCCACCTGTTTGACAACCCTTTCATAGAGTCTACTCTCCAAAGCAGCCATTTTCTGTAAGGAAACTGATTTCTATTGACTGAAGATCAATTGTAATAGCAGGAGATTGTTCTCCCTATGGATTGGGGAAGGGAATAATGCATCCCAGCAGAATTTATGTACACAATTCAAATCAGCTGGGAAATGCATAAGCATTTGAAGAGCCCTAGCTGGATTCAGGTATAAGCTATGAATTTGGGTGAGATTAATTTTATGGTGGCCTTTGCTTCTCCTCCCCCCCGCCCCCCCCCCACATTCACACATACAAAAAAATTCAGTCAAAACAAAGTGAAGTTACCTTCAAATAAAATCAGCAGGATTTGAGCTATATTGTTACTGTTCAAAGACTTTTTAAAGGCTTCTGCTAGCCTCCCTTTTCAGCAATTCTACAAATGTCACATCCTGGAGAAGGAGAAGAAACACACACACAGCCAAATTAGTTTTGTAACTAAGATTTTTCACAAGATGTTACTTCAAATTGCTCAATAAAATCTTGATGTATCGCCTCTGCTTTGTTCTCTCGGCCTGGGTAAACTCCTTCTGAAGAGCTCAGGGATCATTTTGCTTGAGCAAACCACAGGGGCGAGGTGACCTGGGAGGCAGAATCATAGTATTCTGTCAAGAAATAACAAATTGTCATCATTTCTCACCTGATTGCAGGGTGAGGCATTCTCAGAAGGAGCTTGCCGGTTTGTAATGAAATGCCTGGTGCGACTTGGTACCCTATGGTTCCAGCTTCCTTCTGAGTTTTCAGGGGGGAGGCTGGTGGGGGCAGGGAATCAATCTCAGTTAAGAATTATGAACAAAATAATTTTGGAGCATGTGGATTTATGACTGACATACCTTAGAGATCAACTAGCCAACTGCCTCCTGATTCTGTCAGTGAGAAGGCACATAGTAAATATGTATCCCTATATGCCAGAGAGGTTCTCTATTTATTTGAAACGCAGGACCTATTGCCAAACGGGATGAAGTTACAGTAATTCCACTCACCTTCCCCCCTTCCTTAGAACATAAGAACATAAGAGAAGCCATGTTGGATCAGGCCAATGGCCCATCCAGTCCAACACTCTGTGTCACACAGTGGCCAATATATGTGTGTGTGTATATACACGCACACACACACATATATATACTGTGGCTAATAGCCACTGATGGACCTCTGCTCCATATTTTTATCCAATCTCCTCTTAAAGCTGGCTATGCTTGTATCCGCCACCACCTTCTGTGGCAGTGAATTCCACATGTTAATCACCCTTTGGGTGAAGAAGTACGTCCTTTTATCCGTTTTAACCTGACTGCTCAGCAATTGCATTGAATGTCCACGAGTTCTTGTATTGTGAGAAAGGGAGAAAAGTACTTCTTTCTCTACATTCTCCATCCCATGCATAATCTTGTAAACCTCTATCATGTCACCCCGCAGTCGACGTTTCTCCAAGCTAAAGAGCCCCAAGCGTTTTAACCTTTCTTCATAGGGAAAGTGTTCCAACCCTTTAATCATTCTAGTTGCCCTTTTCTGGACTTTCTCCAATGCTATAATATCCTTTTTGAGGTGCGGTGACCAGAATTGTACACAGTATTCCAAATGAGACCACACCATTGATTTATACAGGGGCTTTTTGATACTGGCTGATTTGTTATCAATTCCCTTCCTAATAATTCCCAGCATGGCGTTGGCCTTTTTTATTGCAATTGCACACTGTCTTGACATTTTCAGTGAGTTATCTACCACGACCCCAAGATCTCTCTCTTGGTCAGTCTCTGCCAGTTCACAACCCATCAACATGTTCACAGTTCACAACCCATCAACATAAAATATCAACAATCTCACATCAGTGAACACTGAACAATTCAAAATGCTAGGTGTTATATTTAAGAACCTAAATACCTTGGGGCGAGAGTATGTGAAGGACCCTCTCCTCTCATACTGTCCACTCTGCCAGCTTAGTAGGGTTGTCAGCTCAGGGCTGGGAAATACCTGGTGATTTGGGGGGTGTAATGTCAGAGAATCCTCCTTCCCAAGTGGCCTTTTTCTCCAGGTGAACTGATCTTTGTTGCTTGGACATGTTTTAATCCCAGGGGTATAAAACTACAGCTAAAGTATCTCTCCCTCACTCTCTCTCTTTGTTTGTGTGTGTGTGTCCTTGCCTTCAGAGGTGAGCTGGGTGGCAACTAGAGACAGGGCCAGTTCTGTGGTGGCACCTTGCCTTTGGAATGTCTTCCCCCTTGAGGCTCGCCTGGTGCCTATTTTACTCTCTTTGAGGCACCAGGCCAAAATATTTATTTTTACACAGGCTCCTTTTGAACTGTTATCTGGACTGCTTCTGCCATGGAGTCTGTTTTATGGATTTTTTTAAGGTGTCCAGTGTTTGTTCTGTGCTGTTTTTCAGGCCCTGCCTTGTTTTAAAAGATTGGACTTAAAAATATTCATATTTTATGATGTTTTTATGATTTTATAGCTAGATCTGAGCTCAGTAGCACCTTCTGAGCTTTCAAGATTCAGAGCTCCCTTTGTTGGATATAGTGAAAAGACCCTCAGAAGTTCATACCATGAAGAACTTGCTGGTCTCTTTAAGGTACTACTGGACTCAAATCCTGCTGTTCTACTGCAGATTGACATGGCTGCCATTTTAAACTGTCTTTATCATTTTATACAACCAAGTCAGAACTCCTGCTAAGACCCTCCAATTCAGTCAGCTGTCCATCTTTAAAAGATGATACCTTCTCTGCTTAAGGAATCTGATTTAGTTTGAATGAATCTGTGGTATACTTATTTGTAATATCTTTGTGTATATGGATCAATTCATCATGGAGAAAAACATGGCTCAGCTTCATTGGATTTATATCCTGCCCTATACTCTGAATCTCCCCTCCTTTACCTCCCCTCCCCCCCCCACAGCAGACACCCTGTGAGGAGGGTGGGGCTGAGAGAACTCTTACAGCAGCTGCCATTTCAAGGACAGCTCCTATGATAGCTACAGCTGACCCAAGGCCATTTCCAGCAGCTGCAAGTGGAGGAGTGGGGAATCAAACCTGGTTCTCCCAGATAAGAGCCCGCACACTTAACCACTACATCAAACTGGCTCTCATATGTTCGCAAGATATCCCAAGACCACATCTTTTGAAGAAAAATGGTTTCCTTTTCTCAAATACACTACTTCTCATGATCTCCTACCTTGGAATACAATTTATCTTCACTTTCTCTCACTTTAACTTTTTATTATTCTCAGGGCTTTTTTTGTAGCAGGAATTCCTTTGCATATTAGGCTATACCCCCCTGATGTAGCCAATCTTCCAAGAGCTTACAGGAGGACTGGCTACATTGGGGGGGGGGGGGGGGTAGCCTAATATACAAAGGAGTTCCTGCAAAAAAAAAAAAAAAGCCCTGGTTATTCTAAACTCTCCTCTTTCTCTTTTTATTTGCTTACTTCTTTTTGTCAGGCTTGGGGTGGTGCAAGCTATTATTTTTAGCTCAATTGTCAATGACATTAGTTACGATATCATACAATTTTATGTATTTGCAGTTTGGACTCTGTATAGCATCCTTCCATAGAGTGTTCTCTGCAGTTATACCTAGTTATTCTCATTGTCATATGCAATATCCATGCACAGTTGACTTTGCTTGTAAACTGTACCAATCTATTTGAATTTCTTCATTTTTTTTTAAGGGAAAAGTTTTATGTACAACTTGGAATTTATCAATAAATTTATTTTATTTGGGTTTTTTTTTTAAATCTGTGTATATAATGCAAGAGGCTTTCCAGATTTAACCTAGTTGCAGGTGACACATAATAAAGTTTTGTCTAATTTGAGTCTGAATTGATTCTCATGTTAGTTTTCACCAGTGATTTTTCTTGGGGATTGCAGGTCGAAAGTTTAAGAAGTTTAATAAGGTCAAAGTTCTGAGAACATTAGACGTTATCGCACTCCAGCAGCCGGTGGCCCATCCGACTGACAGCCAGGCCCTTGCTCAGCGTCTCTCCTTTTCGCCAAGCCAAGAGATCCAGTATATTCCTCCGCTGGCCAGCATCTTGCAAGGCATCGAGCCGGAGGTGGTCTATGCAGGCTACGACAACACGCAGCCAGAAACGCCGAGTGCTCTGCTGACTGGCCTCAATCAGCTATGTGAGAGGCAGCTTCTTTGTGTAGTCAAGTGGTCCAAGTCATTACCAGGTAATAGGCTTGGTCATTACCAAGTCTGCCAATGTACCTTTGGTCCTTCATCCAGTGACAAATCCTCAGAAGCAGGGATCAAAAGACTTGGCATTTCTCTTAAGATACCAGGTACCCCTTTGGATAACACCCTCTGATAAACTGCTTTTGGAGAGGGGCTAGAGCCCAAAGCCACACCAAGTGTGGCGAGGGGTTGTGCTACTGCAAGGAGAAAACCACTGGCTCTACTGCTTGGTTGGCTGAGGCCATTGCCTGGACATCTGGCCGCAAAGCACTCAGTTGGGTAAAGCCTGAGGAACACTGGACAGTCTGGGGCAAAAGGTTCAGAAGGGCAGAGTCCAGGCTGCTGGCCTGGGGCGGCAGCATGCTGACCCAGAAGTAAGCTGGCACAAACAGAAGCACCCTGGGGTGTCCAGCTTGGTGCATGGCCTGCCGCCGGAACAGGGATGGGCTACGGGTGCCTCAGAGGAGCGTCCACAGCACTCATGCACCTTTCTGCCACTGCCTGGGCGCTTCCTGGCCATCCAACGGCCAGGAAAGGCACCTTAGAAATGCCTCACAATTTGCTACCAGTTAGTAAGTGGTAGCTTTTAAAGGTGCTCTATGGACAGCGAGGGATGAGGTGAATACGGGAGTGGGCCACTGGGCAGATGTGCACATGCGGTCTGGGTTTTTTGAGCCATGCAGGGGCTGTCCTTTGTCAGCCTAAAGTGCCAGTCTGGATTCAGCCAAGGTAAGGTAATTTTCAGTCTTCCCTATCTCACACAGTTATTGTGTGGACAGCTTGGCAGGGGAACCTTTTTGACCTTCTTAAAAGAAAGTTTTATTATAGGCAGCTAGATTAGCACAGTTTATCAGCTGCAAAGGGCATATCACACTGGGATGATGCAGTTTCTGATCCCTAAGGCAGATGTAGCTCACTTAGAGTGGGTATTCTGTCAGTGAACCTATTCAAAATAGTGTTGCAAATTCTGATTTTACATAAACTTTTTGCTTACATTGTCTACTTTTCAGGATTCCGGAATTTGCATATTGATGACCAGATAACCCTAATCCAGTATTCCTGGATGAGCCTAATGGTGTTTGCCATGGGATGGAGGTCTTATAAGCACGTCAGTGGACAGATGCTTTATTTTGCTCCCGACCTAATACTAAACGAGTAAGTAGAGCTCTCCAGCCTTTCCCTCCCTTTATGTAATGCTCTTGTTTTACTACACTCCTCAAGATTTTCCAGTGCGTGTGTGTTCAAGGACATTCATGGACATTGCCATAGCACAACACCACAGCTGTGTGTCCTTTGCATTAGGCAGTGAACAGCGTTAGCAGCCGTGTTGGTTCTAAGCTGTTAGTATGAGCTAAACTCACAGTTTTTTAGCCTCCAGCTCACACGTTTGTGTCTTAACTCGGGAAAAATGGCCCCAGTTCAAACTAATGTAAGCAGTAGCTCACAACTTTAACGCCAGTAACTCACAAAGTAGAAT
The DNA here is from genome assembly GCF_032191835.1 of Heteronotia binoei. Taxonomy (NCBI): domain Eukaryota; kingdom Metazoa; phylum Chordata; class Lepidosauria; order Squamata; family Gekkonidae; genus Heteronotia; species Heteronotia binoei. The sequence continues at coordinate 171,990,825 of NC_083225.1, forward strand.
TTCTCCTCACAGGACTCCACAGCTTACAGGGAGCATTGATTGGCAGCCTTCAAATATTGAGATTTCAGTCACTTGCAGATTTGTTCAATCAGATATTAATGTGTTAAATGGCAGATCGCCCATCCACTAAACATTCTTTAATCAGGATAAAGTCCTCATTGCCGTTTTACAAAGTTACATCACGATCCCTGGGGGCTGGTAAGTGCTGGTTTCTCAGCAGTGGCCATGCAGGGGATGTAGGGTGTGTATGTGTGGCGGGTAACATCCGGTGCTGGACTGTTCAAGCTGTGCTCAAAGTTCAGGACAAGGGAACACAGGGATTTGCTACAGCCAAGCTTTGATCTTGGAACAGAAAGCACCTGGTTGATCCAGCGGTGCTAGCATAAAGAGAGAGACCTCCAATATGTACAAGGGTCTGAGTGACTCCTTTGCTTATCAGAAGATCTTCAGGACTGTACTGAATCTTGTTCAGAACAGAACGGGCTGTTTGCAGTATTAATACATCGGTAGTCTATAACAGCTTAGAGAGGCTGATGCATTCATGTACACATGGGGAAGGGCCTGGCTCAGTGGTAGAGCATCTGCTTTGTATTCTGAAGGTCTGTTTCAATCCCTGGTATCCCTCGTGGGCGCTTTGGAAGACCTCTGGCTGAGACCCTAGAGATCATTAGCTAGACACAGTAGATAGTATGGATTGACACTGATAAAAAGGTAAAGGTAGTCCCCTGTGTTTCTGACTCTGGGGTGACTCTGATTAGACCAGTGGTATTCCTGCATACGTCATCTCTGAGAGCCAGTTTGGTGTAGCGGTTAAGTGTGCAGACTCTTATATGGGAGAGCTGGGTTTGATTCCCCACCCCTCCACTTGCAGCTGCTGGAATGGCCTTGGGTCAGCCATAGCTCTCACAGAGGTCCTTGAAAGGGCAGCTGTCATGAGAGCCCTCTCAGCCCCACCCACCCCACAGGGTGTCTGTTGTGGGGGAGGAAGATAACAGAGATTGTGAGCCACTCTGAGATTCAGAGTGGAAGGCAGGATATAAATCCAATATCATCATCATCATCATTGTAAATGGGCCAATGAAGAAGGCCAATATTGTTCCATATTACAGATGACAAACTGACAAAGAGTCTTACCTAAGATCTCCATGAGTTCATGGTAAAAGCGAGAGTTCACCTGGGGGCACTTAGATTCAAGGTGGCACAGGTACTCTGCGCCAGCACATAATTCACTTGTGGAATTCATTGCCACAGGAAGATGTAGTGATGTCCATTTGTTCAGGCAAGGTTAAAAGGAGCTTAGGTAGGGTCATCAATGATTATGAAAACATGGTGAATAAATGAGGCTTGAAAGAAGAAGCAGCTTGAATAGCCTTGGCTAACCTGATCTCGTCAGATCCTGGAAGCTAAGCAGGATTGGCCACAGTTAATACTTGGTTGGGAACAGCTGGGGAAGATGGTTTGCTGTGCAGAGGAAGGCAATGGAAAGCCATCTGTGCTCATCTCTTGCCTTGAAAACCCCATGGTCCTTGGGTCACCATGGATTGGTTGTGATTTGATGGCACATAATAACAACAACAGAGAAAGCAAAACAAAAAAGAAAAGGAGGGAGGGAGGAGAAGAAGACTTCTGATTTATACCCTGCCCTTCTCTCTGAATCGAGAGTGTCAAAGCGGCTTACAATCTCCTTTATCTTCGTCCCCCACAGCAGACACCCTGTGAGGTAGGTGGGGCTGAGAGAGCTCTCTCAGCAGCTGCTCTTTCAAGGACAACTCTTGTGAGAGCTATGGCTGAGCCAAGGCCATTCCAGCAGCTGCAAGTGGAGGAGTGGGGAATCAAACCCAGTTCTCCCAGATAAGAGTCCACACACTTAACCATACTACACCAATTGGCTGAGGAAGGAAGGAATTTACTTCAGTCTTTGTGTCCTTGACAGTGGACCTTTTGGGGCCTCTTGTTACCCCATTGGTAGTAGGATGTTGGACTAGCACCTCTGACCCTGCAGGGCTCTTCTTGTTCTTATGCTGAACAGATCTCTCCCCTGTTCAACCACCAATGGCTCAATATTCACCTTTCATTCATGCTTTCCCAGTACCATAGACCATACTTGCCTGTAAATTTAAGCAGCTTCTGCACTGTCTTGTCATTAACTTTCAGTCAGTTTTCCTTATATTGGTTGGAGCAAAAGCAAGAAAGCTTATTCTTAAACTGCCAAGCTCAAGCAACCTTCCTCATTCACTTAAAGAGTCAGTGGGATTGGAGGGTGGGGAGGGGGGAGTAATTTTGTTGTGTCCAAAAAACTACAACCCTAAAAGTTCTCCACCCCTGTTAATTTTTGTAGACCAGGATCCAAGAGATTTTTGTCTGTTTAATTTATCAACTTAAAAAACAGTGCTTCGCCAAGGAAGAATGATTCAGGCCAGCAAAATTAATGCAAATAATTGTTTTTCTGTTTGAAGTCATGTGGGTAGAGCCTAATCTGGCACACAAACACACACACACACACGCAGCCTGCCGCCCTAGGCAAGTGCATAGGTCCAGGGCTTTTTTTGTAGAAAAAAAGCAGGAACTCAGTAGCATATTAGACCACATCCCCTAATATTAGCATATTAGGTTACACACTCATTAGCATATTGGGCCACACCATCTGGGATAATCAAGTGCAAACTGAACTGTGACAGTAACTTTTCCAGGCCCTGTAGCAATTCTGGCCGGCCGGCCAGGCCCCAGGGAGGCTGCTGCACAGCACAGCTGGGCCCCACAATCCTCGCTGGCCAGCCAGGCCTCAGAGAGGCTGCCACGTGGCTCAGTTCGGCCCAGCAATCCCTGAGGGCCACACCAAGTGACCTCAAGGGCCGCATATGGCCCTCGGGACGGAGGTTCCCCATCCCCTGGTTTAAGGGCTCATATAGGCCTGGAACAAGCCCTCCCCTCCAGCAGCACTTTGAACGGCAGGCATTCCTGACCCATCTATAGGGTTGCCAACTCCCTTGTGGGAAATTACTGGAGATCTGGGGGTGGATCCTGGGGAGGACAGATTTTTGGAGGGAAGGGACCTCAGTGCAGGTATAATGGGATAGAGCTCATGTGCCATTTTATCTAGGGGGACTGATTTCTGTAGTCTTGAGATCAGCAGTAATTCTTTGAGACCTCCATGCCCCACCTGGAGGCTGGTAATCCTACTACACTTCCTCTTCAGTTTGACAAGCAGATTGTCCTGTGGCAAGAATAGGGCATGCTTTGCTTGAAAACACAATTCAATTCCTCTCAGATACAGGGCCAAGTTACTAGATCTCAGATCACACCCTTGATAAGGTGGTAAAGGAAGGTAAAGGAGATTGTGAGCCGCTCTGAGACTCTTTGGAGTGGAGGGCGGGATATAAATCCAATATCTTCTTCATCTTCTTCTTGATATAATCAGAACAATTCATACTAGATAGGGGCATCTGACAATTGTAGGAAGAGGTATAATTTTCTTCATTTTTTGTTGGATAAAGCAGTGTATCTTCCCCAAGGCTAAGTCCAACCATTTTATTGCTTCATGTGTACCAGCCTTCCTGTTGGGAAGCCATTAAATAAAGCTTTCCAAAGAAGGTAAACACTTCCAATTATGCGTCCTCTAATGAAACATAGATGCCACGCCAGTATGGCTTGCGCAATATCTGTGTTTAAAAGACCCCTTCCATTGAGCAATTGTTGTCATGTTGACCTGTATGCACTGATTAGCACATCATAAAATTATCAGTCTCCCCCCCCCCCCCCCTTCTGTTCTCCATAGTCTGCTGGTCTACAGTTGTTCTTCATTTCCTTGTGTTTAGATTTTTCCAAACCCACCCTCTGCAGAGTCCTCAAGAGTTTCAATATAAAGGTTTCCAAACCAAATAAATCTATTAACATGAATACTTGTGCTTTTCTGTATTCTGATTTTCCTTGCATGTAAAGTTCCTGTTTCTTTGAGGAAGGGGTTCTTTTCCACACGTTTTGCTCCCTCTAGTGGTTGATTCAGTAGCTCAGGCTTATGTCTGGTGTATCTCCCTGCATATTTAAACTGTAGGACCGATTTCCCAGTAGCCTTATGCTGCTCTCAAGCTCCTCTTCCGTCGGATTTCACACTATCTGCCCCGGGGCTGCAACTAGCTTTCGCCCGGCAAACAGAAACTGATTTTTAGAGGATCTTGTTTGCTGCACAAAAGAGGTGGAGTGAGTTGCAGCCCCGGGGCAGATAGTGTGAAATCCGACGGAAGAGGAGAGTGAGAGCGGCATAAGGTTAGTGGGAAATTGGTCTAGGTTTTCATGCTGGACATAATCCTTTGTGATATGAAATGTACCACTAGGGGGAGCAAACACATGTGGAACAGTAACCCCCGCCCCTTTGAAAAAACGGGAACTTAAAAGCAAGGAAAATGAGAAAGTCAGCATGTGAAATCATGCTTGTCAAGATGAAAAATATTGCTTAATGTAGAGAACCATGTGTTGTGCTCCTTTCGATGAAGGCTGGGGCACAAATGTAAAAGCTATATGAGTTCATAAGAAGAAGATGAAGAAGAAGATATTGGATTTCTATCCGGCCCTCCACTCCGAAGAGTCTCAGAGCAGCTCACAATCTCCTTTACCTTCCTCCCCCACAACAGACACCCTGTGAGGTGGGTGGGGCTGGAGAGGGCTCTCCCAGCAGCTGCCCTTTCAAGGACGACCTCTGCCAGAGCTATGGCGGACCCAAGGCCATGCTAGCAGGTGCAAGTGGAGGAGTGGGGAATCAAACCCGGTTCTCCCAGATAAGAATCCGCATACTTAACCATTACACCAAACTGGCTCTCCAATAATATAATAATAATAATAACTTTTAATTTCTATCCCGCCCTCCCCGCCAAAGCAGGCTCAGGGCGGCTTACAACATAAAATACATTATACATCAGATTACATGAATTGCAAATAAAATCCAAGTTAAGACAAATTACAAGTTAAAATTTACAAATTACAATGGTGCTAAAACATTCGATCTTCAATAATTCCATAAAATTCAGTAACCAAGAGCAATTTTTTTTTTTTTTAGAGGCATTTCCTAGTTTATCATTGGTTGAAGGCTAGTTTATAGAGGTGGGTCTTACAGGCCCTGCGAAATTGTTCCAAACTCCGCAGGGCCCGCACCTCTTCCGGGAGTTGATTCCACAGCAGTGGAGCAGCAATAGAGAAGGCCCTATCTCGGGTGGCCTTCAATCTGGCCTCCCTTGGCCCAGGGACGGTCAGCTGGTTTTTTCCAGCTGACCGCAATGCTCTTTGAGGCTCATATGGGGAGAGACGGTCCTTCAGGTAGGCAGGTCCTCGGCCATATAGGGCTTTAAAGGTGATAACCAGCACCTTGTAACGAACTCGGTATCCCACTGGCAGCCAGTGCAGTCCGCGCAGCCCCGGCTGTATGTGCTCCCATCTTGGGAGTCCCAACAACAGCCTAGCCGCCGCGTTCTGCACCAGCTGCAGCCGCCGAGTTCGGCACAGGGGCAGCCCCATGTAGAGAGCGTTGCAGTAATCCAGTCTCGAGGTGACCGTAGCATGGATCACCGTTGCTAGGTCACGGCGCTCTAGGAAGGGGGCCAACTGCTTCACCCGTCGGAGATGAAAGAACGCGGACTTGGCAGCGGCCGCTATCTGTGCCTCCATTGATAGTGAAGGCTCCAGAAGAACCCCCAAGCTCTTGACCCTATGTGCCGCTTTCAGCAGCACACCGTCAAAAATCGGCAAGGGGATTTCCCTTCCCAGGGCACCGCGACCCAAGCAAAGGACCTCTGTCTTCGTTGGATTCAACTTCAGCCCGCTCAGTCTGAGCCAACCTGCCACGGCTTGCAATGCTAGGTCCAGGCTTTCTGGGACGGAGTCAGGTCGGCCGTCCATTAATAGATAGAGCTGGGTGTCATCTGCATATTGATGGCACCCAAGCCCAAACCTCCGGGCAATCTGGGCAAGGGGGCGCATGTAGATGTTAAATAACATCGGAGAGAGAACTGCCCCTTGTGGCACCCCACACACTAGGGGGTGCCTCCGGGACAGCTCCCCCCCAATTGCCACCCTTTGTCCCCGTCCATCAAGGAAGGAGGAAAGCCACTGTAAAGCCAACCCCCTTATCCCTGTGTCGGCGAGCCGGCGGGCCAGTAGCTGATGGTCGACCGTATCGAACGCGGCCGACAGATCTAACAACATCAGCACCGCCACGCCGCCTCGATCCAGATGCCGCTGGAGGTCATCCATCAAGGCGACCAGCACTGTCTCCGTCCCATGACCCGGACGAAAGCCGGACTGGTAGGGGTCTAAGGCGGAAGTGTCATCCAAAAAGCCCTGCAACTGCGACGCTACTGCCCTCTCTAAAACCTTACCTAAAAATGGTAGGTTCGAGACCGGTCGATAATTCGCCAATTCGGCCGGGTCTGCTGTACTCTTTTTTAAGAGAGGGCGGACCATAGCCTCTTTCAAAGATGTTGGGAATTGCCCTTCCAAGAGGGATCTATTTATGATATCCCGTATAGGATATCTAAGCTCCCTCTGGCAAGATTTAATTAGCCATGAGGGGCATGGGTCGAGATCACAGGTTGTAGAGCGTGCAGTTGAGAGAATTTCGTCGACTTCCCCAAGACTGAGCGCGTCGAAGTGATCCAGGATAACTTCAGAAGACAGGCACGGAGCCCCGGGTTCTTGTTCTGCATCCAATGTGGCAGGAAAGTCCTGGCGGAGTGACAAGATTTTATCTGCAAAAAATTTCGCAAAAGCCTCACAGCCTATTTCCAATTCTCTCATATTTGGTCTGCCCTGGGGCAGATTGGTCAAATTTTCAATTATCTTAAATAATTGTGCCGGGCGCGAATTTGCAGATGCAATCCTAGCCGCAAAGTAATCTTTCTTTGCGGCTTTGACTGCCATCTCATAAGACTTCATAAACGTTCTATAGGATGTTCTTGTCGCTTCGTCACGAGTATGCCGCCACCGTCTCTCTAGTCGTCTGAGCCCCTGTTTCAGCTGGCGAAGCTCCAAGGTGTACCAAGGGGCCAGCCTGCTACGGGGGCGCAGAGGGCGCCGGGGTGCAATCTCGTTGATGGCTCTGGATAGCCTGTCATGCCAGGTCTCTACCAGGTCATCAAGGGAATTGCTAGGGGGCCAGGGGTCCCGCAGAGCCCTTTGGAACCGCTCAGGGTCCATCAGGCTCCGCGGGCGAGCCAAAATAGGCTCGCCGCCCATACAGGGTTGAGGCGGCGCACCCACACGGGCCTTGAGGGCTAGGTGGTCCGACCATGGCACCGCTTCTACTGCGATACCGTCCACCAAAATCCCGGACGCAAAGATCAAGTCCAACATGTGTCCGGCCTGATGCGTGGGGGTGGTAACAAATTGGGAGAGTCCCAGTGTCGCCATGGAAGACACCAGGTCCAGCGCCTGATTGGAGGCCGCGTCGTCTGCATGGACATTGAAGTCACCCAAGACCATAAGCCTTGGGAACTCCAACGCCCAGCCCGCCACCGCCTCCATCAGGGCTGGTAAGGCGTTGGCTGGTGCGTTTGGCGGACGGTACACCAGCCAAATCGCCAACCCCTCCCCCACCTCCCATGCCAGACCGGCACATTCCAGGCCCTCGATTGTTGGGGCTGGGAGAGCCCTGAAGGAGTAACCCTCCCGTATGAATAGCGCCACCCCTCCCCCCCGGCCAGTTGTCCGTGATTGGTGAAAGACCGAGTAGCCTGGGGGCGCCAACTGGGAGAGAGCCACCGTCTCTCCATCCCGCACCCAGGTCTCGGTCACGCAAGCCAGGTCCATATCCTGCTTAAGCAGGTAATCTCTAAGGATTGAGGTCTTATTGTTTATGGACCTGGCATTACATAACACCAATGACGGAGACTGGCATTCCCTCTTAGCCCCACTACCTGCCACCCTCGGGATGGGACGCAGACTGGAAGGGGGCCGAGCACTGTTTTGTCTCTGCCTCCTTCCCATGTAGTTCCGTCTGCTCCCACCGTCATACCTCCCCCTCCCCATGAGCACTGGGATCCCTAGGCCAGACATCCACTCTGTGCCCGATCCTTCACCACAATAGGTTGGTTTGCTACCCAGTTATCTTATCCAACTTCTCCCCCCCCCCACCCTCCTCTAGTTCACCGTTCTATATTACTTGGCCCTCTAATAATTTAATCTATAGTTATTTAAATTTGAACCCCCAACCCTAACTCCTCAATTGATTAGCTAAAAACCTTAAATCTCTATGGCATATTAATAAATAAGTAAATATATCCCCCCATTGTAAACTCTCAATTTAATCTGCCAATAATAATAAATAAACAGTCAGGCTAAGCAATTAATAAATCACTATTAAATAACTAATTAATAATATCTAATCCTTTAGCTGCCAGTAATATAAGATTTTTTCCCCGGTGGGGAGTGGTTATCAAAGCTGCCAATTTGGGTAGTGATCCCACAGTTCTTAAAGTGCTAGTGCCTCCAGATATCCTTAGCTTTCAACTGGATTTCTGGGTTTCTGTTAGCGCAGTTTATTGATAGGGTCCGATGAACTCCAGTGGCTAGGGGGCCTAGGAGAACTAAGCTTCCCCTGTGTCCTCCCAGCAGCCCGGGTTAGGACCCTGTGGGCCAAACAGAAGGAGGTCTGGGTCTGCTGTCGCTGCCTCGGGGTGTGGTCCAACCCCTTGTACTCGGCTCACCAGGTCCCCGTGCACCATTCGCCCCGCACAGGGCCTCCTGGTCGCGGGCACTTGGCTGTCCGCCTTGTTCACCTTCCGGCAGCGATCACAGTCGCATCGCCCCCATCGCCCCCATCGTTGGCATAAATTGCCTCATACTTTTTGGTTCCAGGCACTAGTTAGTTCAGTTACCTTTATTGGCATTAAAGGAGAGATAAAAGAGAGGAAAGGAAAAAAAGTAGATGTACACACATATGCATACAAATAGATAAAACATGGCAACATGAGTCAAGACAAAAGAACATTCTAAAAGGGTCTAAAATCTGTACAAAAATAATTCAAAATAATTAGAATTCAAAATAATTAGAATCATGAGGCACTAGAAAAGGCTTCATTACATGACCAGGATTCTATGCTTCTCGAAACTTCTAAAGTCACTGGCACTGTGCTTCTGGAAACTTCTAAAGTCACCGGCATAAAAACTTCTAAAGGGTTGAACCTATGAAGTGGCTTTAGATGAAAAAGATAGAAGATATTGGATTTATACCCCCACCCTTCACTCTGAATCTCAGTGAGACTCTCCTTTACAATCTCCTTTATCTTCCTCCCCCACAACAGACACCCTGTGAGGTAGGTGGGACTGAGAGAGTTCTCACAGAAGCTGCCCTTTCAAGGATAACTCTTGCTAGAGCTATGGCTGACCCAAGGCCATTCCAGCAGCTACAAGTAGAGGAGTGGGGAATGAAACCTGGTTCTCTCAGTTCAGAGTCCGTGGACTTAACCACTATGCCAAACTGGCTGTTCACACTTTTTACCTATGCTGTGATGGGAAGTTGGATCTCAGAGAGGGGTCTGTCTCTGTCCAGGTCCCTCAGATTGTTAAATAAGAGTTACCATAACACAAATGCAAAATATTTTTTCTACCTTTGAATCAAGGCCTTGTCCCCCTCTCAGTATGATTGCAGAAGCAAGGGACTGTATATTAAAAATTATACCTCTCTGTTCTTGAAATGTTCCTGAGGGAGCTACTAATATTCAGTTTTAAACAAGAAGACAGTTATTAGTAATAAAAACACACTGGCGGGAGATCATCAGTACAAACTAACTACAAAAGACAATTGTGTTACCTTATAAAAGAAGCAATAAAAGTTGACAAGAAAACCAGCCCCGTTTTCCCATAAAACAAGCAGAGGAAAAGATAAAAATAGTCAGTTGAGGGCAAGGGCAGGACAACCAAAAAAATCAGCAGAAAGCCTGAAGACATAAAAACGTCTTCTTGTAATCTGCATTTCATGATAAAGATATCCATGCAGATCTAATTCAGGTGGCATTTGCACAGTCCCTGCTGTACAAAAACATTCTTGACTGCTGCAGAATAAAACTGTTGCAGCTCAAAAAAAAAATCATTTGTTTATTTTACAAAATTTATGCCTCATCTTTCTGCCCTTATGAGGGCAGCCGGGGCAACTTACAAATTAAAATATTCATAATAAAATTGCATCACACATTAAAAACCAGAGTTCTCTCATAACTCTCTCAGCCCCACCTACCTCTCAAGCTATCTGTTGTGTGGAGGTAGATCCAAGAGGGCAGCCATGTTTGTCTGAAGCAGTTGAACAAAGCAGGAATCAAGTTTCACCTTTAAGATCAATCAAGTTTTATTAAGAACGTACGCTTTCGTGTGCTCTCTAAGCACAAAGGGAATGTGATTGTAAACTGCTTTGAATTTCCTTAAGGTAGAGGGAAAAGCTGAGTATAAAACCCTACTTTCCTTCTTCTTCCGCTGCCCCAAAATGGAAGAGGATGTGTTGATGGAAAGTGGCCACCTCCCTACCTTCTGTTTACTTAAAAAAAAAAACGGTTTTGGGAGATCCAATCACAGATCTCTTGGATTGACTAGTTTGGTCTTAGTCGCTCTTGAAGGACTTGCAATTTTAAAAAAAATCAGCATGTTATTGTACTTTAGACTTTATTAATAAGAGCATTGTGTATTTCTCAGCATATGCTTCCAATGCTATGGCTACACAAAAGAAATTGTGGGGGTCAGTATTTATTTCTTTTGCCTTTTGTCTCTTTTCTTTTTTTGGGTGTAAGACAGAGGATGAAGGAATCATCATTCTATTCACAGTGCCTGTCTATGTGGCAAATCCCTCAGGAGTTTGTCAAGCTCCAAGTCTCTCAGGAGGAGTTCCTCTGCATGAAAGCCTTACTTCTCCTTAGTACCAGTAAGTTTAATGTTGACTGTTCCCCTCTTCTTTCAGCAGCTCTCTGCCTGAATGAAAGCTAGATTTTCGATAACACAAAGCCTGAAGGTGTAACTTCAGGGACAGAAAAAGAACCACTGTAAACTGAAGATGATTGCCTAAAAGCTCCACTGTTCTATGTTAACTACAGAAGATGGTGTAGTGTAATGGCCATAGCCAGGGGTGGAATTCTAGCAGGAGCTCCCTTGCATATTAGGCCACACACCCTGTTGTAGCCAAAATCTTACATAGCTCTTTTTTGTAAGCTCTTGGAGGATTGGCTACATCAGTGGTGTGTGGCCTAATAGGCAAAGGAGCTTCTGCTAGAATTCCACCACTGGCCGTAGCAGAGATTTTCTGTGGTGTTCTGGTGGGTGCCATGGCACCCACTAGTGGCTTTCCAGGTGCCCAGTTGCTTCTTTGAAAAAGCATCTGTTTCCCAAAGTCAAGACCCACTCCTGGTTTTCCTTTACCTCACTGGAGCAGGATTAAAAAGGAGGCATCATTTTTGTGTCTTCAAGGTGGAAACAGAAATAATTACCTCCATTGTAGAAGGATGCTTGGCTTGCAGCCTGCTAACTTTTATGATTGCCCCAGTGTCCCATGACAGCTGTTTGGTGATTGATCCACAGAGCAGCCACTTTGTGTGGGCTTCTTCTCCCCATCTTCAAAAGTGCTCATGGGCTCAACAAGATTGGGGTTCAAATCGTCACTCAGCCAGAAAAAAAACATGGGTTGATGTTGACAGTCAACCGTCTCTCAGCCCATCGTACTTCACAGGGTGCTTGTGAGGCAAAATGAAGGAGAGGAGATCCATGTAAGGGTCAGCCGGCTTGAAGAGCCTTCCCTGCTCTTATGACCCTCCCTCAAAGCTGTCTGATTGGCCACTTCTCGGACCTGCCTTTTTCTCAGTGGTGGCTTCAGCTTTCTAGAATGCCCTCCTCAAGGATTTGAGGAGTGTTCCTACTTCATCCTGTTTATGGAAAACATGGAAGGCCATTTTGTTTGAATTTGCTATATGCAGGTGGTTAACAGTGTGGAACTCTGTTGTGTGGGATGTGGCTGTTTGAAACCAGTGGTATCTAATGTAAATCTAATCTAATCTAATGTAAATCTAATCTAATGTGTTTTTCAATGGTCTGACTATAGTCTGTGAGAAAGGAAGAGCCCTGAGGTCTGGGGCTGGGGGGAGAAGGGCAGAATAAAAATGTGATACTTAGAAGCTTGAATCACTTGTATTTTCCTCCTTTCTGCATAGCCTATAAATAGACTCATAAACACAGGGCTGGTTCAGAAGTGATGTTCTCAGTTCTTTGATATCATTGTTAGGACAATAAGAAAAAAGCTATTCCATAGCAGGCTCCATCTTCCATCTCTCCTCCCCCTCTGGTTCCCCCACGCTTCTTTCTTTGCAGAGTGGCAGCAAAACATGGCTTGCACAAACCAAAACCAGAAACTAATTGAACCATAGCTTGCAGTTTGCAGTTGTGAGCAAACTGTGGTTTACCCAGTTTGCGTATGATAGCACTGAAAAAGAGGAAATGCTGCTGGACATGCAAGATGTGCATGATCTCACTTCCTCATTGCTTGAGCACAAATGGACAAACCATGGTTTACTGTTAACTGTACCAAGTCATAAGGATGAGTGGTCCTGATTTTTCATATTCCTTTATAATGGAACTTTGAGCAGCATTTTCTTTCCAACGTTTCCTAACATGTATATAAATTCTTCCACTTGTTTTAGCCACGGTTAAGGGTTACTGTTGCCCTGATCTTAACTATGGCTGACAATAACCAGCATCTGCTGCTAATCAGGGTTTTAACCCCCAGACTCTAGTTTCGAATGTCTTTATGTATGTGATAAATTTTTATTCCAGATTCTCAATAAAACAACCCCAATAAATATAATAAAATGAAACCTAATCAGATACAGTAAATGGCGATACTAATGAAATCAAAATAATATCCAGCAGCAATATCATGTAAATAAAACAAGCTACATGAAATGGACATTATCTGTCTGTAAAAAAAGCCAAGAGCAGCAAAATTACAAGTTTGTCGGCTGTAAAACAAAAGCCGCATGGACTAGTTGTAAAGACAACAAAGAACTGCACATAATAAAACTATCTCAAAAATGTTTATCTTAAAAATACATGGATAAGCCAAAGAATCTTAAACTGGTACCAAAAGACCATCAAGTGTACAGCCAGGCTGACGGGTACAGGGGAAATATTCCAGAAGTAAGAAGGCCCTGTCCCTTGTGGTAACCCATGTCACCTCTGAAGGCAAATAGTACACAGAGTAGGACCTCTAAGAAAGATTCAGGACAGACAAAAAATAAGTAATTCTTTACTCAGCAAGTTATTATAATGAGGAATTTACTGCCACAGAATGCTCTACTCAGTCGGTTGTTATAATGAGGAATTCACTGCCACAAGGACAGATGGCTTTAAAAGGAATAAGACAAATTCATGGAGAATAGGCCCATCTGTGGCAACTTGCATGGTGACTAAAGGGACCCTTCACATCTGGAGGTGGAGAACCTCTGAATTGTAGTGCTGGGAGGCAACATCATGGGAAGGCCTCAACCTCTATGCCCTATTGTTGGTGGTCCAGTGTTCTTGGTGGCCAGTGTGAAAGACAAGATGCTGGACTAGCTGGAGTATTATTCTGATCCATCAGGGCTGTTCTTAGGTTAAGACAGGCAGGTTCAGAAGTAATGTACTTGGCCCTCTAAGTATCCCAGTCTGCTTCGGGCTTTACAGGTAAGACTCAGAATTTTGAATCAAGCCTGGAATAAATTGGCAGCCAGTGAAACTCTTGAAGTACTCTTGAAGTACTGGCAAGTACTTTTTTCTTTGTAGTTCCTTTGGAAGGTCTCCGAAGTCAAAACCAGTTTGAAGAAATGAGAGCGAGCTACATCAGAGAGCTGGTCAAGGCAATCGGGTTGCGGCAGAAAGGAGTGGTAGCCAGTTCACAGCGATTCTACCAGCTCACAAAATTGATGGACTCCATGCATGATGTAAGTTCTTTCTGTGAGGCCTTTACATTGTTGGGTTTAGTCCACCCAGTCCTGTTTGAGCAGTTCACAGGGCTAGTTGCTTATAAGAAGCGCTCCATGATACACTGGATTAGCTGTGGTTTCGGTGTGTTCTACCTTTGGGAATCCTGTTTCTCTTTAGGCCCATGTGTACAAGCTTGGAACATGTATGTGGTGGACCCTGGGGATACACTGGACACAGAATCTACATCAGCTTGCATCTGTGGTTGCTTCTGCCTCATGGAACCAGCTCCTGGTAGAGGCAGGCCTGTAGCCAGAAAACTTGAGGGGTGGTGGCCAAGAGGAGAAAAATTTAGGTGGGGAGGCCACGGGGACCAAAATGACATCTGACTTTGAGGGCTACGAGTAGGACTTCACTGTGCTCCCTGCCTAGATCATGAACCGCATCGGGAAGGTGCCCAAGTTGCTGGGGGGAGGGTGACCTACAAAAGAAATGGCAGAGCTCGTCTCCCTCTGGAGCAATGCTGCACTTGTTCAGTGGCAGTGAGCAAAGGGGGCAGATTGGAGGCCCTCTAATGGAGGGGCCATACAAATGGAAGGGGAGTTGAATGGAGTGGCCTGGGCCCCCCTTTAGCTACGGGCCTGGGTAGAGGAAATCCTTATTAGATAGATGGGCCCTGTTACACCTCAACTAACTTTTTCCCTTCCATTGGGCATTCCCACTCAAAGCCTGACGTATGATTCCCATTGAAGTGACCACATTCATTGTATGTGCTTGAGAACAAGCAATTGCTAGGGAGACATTTTGCTGAAGGGACTGTGTCTCCCTGATAAATCTAGCAAAATCTTTTTCTGTTGTGCTTTCCCAAGAAACCAGTAGGGAACTTATAGAATGCTGTACATCTGAAACAGCTGAGAGAGACTGTGTTACTGGGGCTCCAAGTTTAGAGACATCACTTGAAACATATGCCAATTTGTTTGCAAGTGCTTCTATGTTTGCAGCATCTATCAAAGACACACCGGCACCCACAGGGGCAATCCAGTCAGAAAGTTCTCTCTGACTTCTGGGGTTGCGATGGTGGCCTTTCCAGAGTTTGATCCATTCTACCCAGCCATTGTCTCCAGGGGTCAGATATGGAGCACACACAGGGAGCCTCAAAGAGGTGTTCAGTCCTGCCAAGTTAACGGAAATCCTTATTAGATAGATGGGCCCTGGCTAGTACTTAAATGGGAGACTACCAAGGAAGTCCAGGGTCACTACACAGAGGCTGGCAATGGCAAGCCACCTATATTATTCACTTGCCTTGAAAACTCTATGGAGGGGTTGCCATAAGTCAACAGCAACTTGACAGGACTTTCCACCTCCAAACCTGTAACTAGAGTGGCGAGGTATTTTATGGAAAGTTATTTGCGGCGTCATGCCTTTTCTTTTGGTAATGTTGATGTGATTCTACATTGCACTATGTCATTTATGAGATTTTAACCATTAAAATTGTTTGTTGAAATGGATTTTATATTTCTTTCCGTAAGTTACCCTTTCCATAGGGATGGGAAGACACAAATACCTTAAGTGCGTTGTTAGTAGGGGATGTTGCAGTATTCTTGGTCATAGAACAAGTAGCACCTTTAAGACCAACAAAGATTTATTCCTAATGTGAGCTTTTGTGTGCTAAAAGCACATTTTATCAGACAAAGGGATGGAATTAACAGTCTTATATATAGAGTGAGCAGTGAATTAGTTAAGTTTAGTTTATTTGATTTATATCCCATCCTCCCTGCCGAAGCAGGCTCAGAGCAGCTGAGCATGTAAAATAGTGAAAATGTTTTTACTATATTAAAAGAATAGCAAATTGGGGTCTGGTAATCGTGCGTTTGGGTTGACTGGGCAAAAAAAAACCGAGCAAAACTCCTCAGCAAAGGCAATAAATGTCAGAATTGGAGATTGATGTCTATGTCATTGGGTTTTAAAATTGTGAACAGTTTTTTTTTTTGTAGCAGGAACCCGTTTGCATATTAGACCACACACCCCTGATTTAGCCAATCCTCCAAGAGCTTCCAGGGCTCTTAGTTCAGGGCTTTCTGTAAGTTCCAGGAGGATTGGCTGCATCAGGAATGTGTGGCTTTATATGCAAAGGAGTTCCTGCTACAAAAAAAAAAAGCCCTGATTGTGAAGAATAATAAATTAGAGTCTGTTGTAATGTAATTCACATCTGAGGCCAGAAAAGACGGGAGGGAATGAAGAGCCAGAGTGTTGTTATGGTGAGAGTATCAGACTAGGATCTGGAAGATCCTGATTTCGGATACCCATGGGTGCTGTGGAACTTTCTTTTTTATTTTTGGTCAGGAGGAGTCCTCTCTCCAACTACCCTAACTCTCAGGGATGCCAAGAGAAGAGGAGAGAACGCCCTGAATGCCTGGGAAAAAAAAGGCCAAAAATGTGATTGGTAGAAAGAACTGCATTATGCCCTGTATACTTCCTGGTGATGTAGGAAGGGATGTTCTGGCTGCTTATTAGTTTTTCTTTGAAACCATCCCTATTCTTTAGGAGCACTGCAACTTATCATTGATTTATTGAGATTTCTGTCTCCCAGACCTTCATAGAAGCATATTGTAGTGCTCAGTCTGCCATTCCTCCAGCTCTCCTGGCACACTTTAAACGGTCTTCTGCCACCAGGCTGGTTCTCTTTATAAGAAGCAGACTCCTTTGCCCAGGTTTAAAGTCCCAAAATTTAAGTTCTATTCAGGCAACTGAAGCTTCTGCAGCCATGGCAAAGAGACCAATTCCAAGAGGTCTTTCTCAGGATTTATTAAGGTGCAAGATCCTTTACCTTGGTGGTTCCACCAGTCATCAGTACAGTTTAAAATGCAATCCGGAAGGTAGGACAGCTTACACTAGCTCTAAGGCATAACAGCATTCAAATCCAGCCTGCACAAATCCAAGGTTCCCAAACAAAACAACAATTTCCAAAGATAAGCCTAAGCTTTACCAACAACATAACCCTTAGGCTAAGCCCAAAATAATGAGGGAAACTTTCTCTCTTTTACCCTTATGGGAACCACAGGCAATGATTAGATTCACCTGCCTCCCCTACCTAATCGCAAGTTTGACAGATGCAATTAATTTAGCTCGATGGAAACGATCTGGTTTGACAAGGATCATTAAGGAGGATCCAAATGACCCACTAACAGCCTACAGTTGGCCTGCCAGCCTCAGTGATTCCAGCTGAGGGCTAGGCTGCTGCAAGCACTAACCCCAGGGTCTAAATGTTGCAAACTAAAATGTCAGAATAAGCGATCCCAGTCACTACACATATAGGTTGGGTTTTTAAAAAAGAGATATTTAGGCTATATTAATCCACAAGAGCCCCGTGGCATAGAGTGGTAAGCTGCAGTACTGCTGTCCAAGCTTTGCTCACAATCTGAGTCCGATCCCAGCAGAAGCTGGGTTCAGGTACCCGGCTCAAGGTTGACTCAGCCTTCCATCCTTAAGAAGTTGGTAAAATGAGTACCCAGCTTGCTGGGAAGAAAGTGTAGATAACTGGGGAAGGCCATGGCAAACCACTCCTTAAAAAGTCTGCCAAGAAAGCGTCCTGATGTGACGTTACCCCATGGGTTGGTAACAACCCATTTCTTGTGCAGGGGACTGTCTTTACCTTTTATATGAAAACACATACCCACATTTGAGGTCTTGTCTGGCTAGTTCTGATATTCCTAAGGTGGCACGGTAGCCGTCAAAATATGTGTTTCTGTGATTCTATGACACAGTGCCTTGGAAATGAATGAAGCTGTTAATTATATGGTTGCTTCTTTCCAGGAGTAGAATTCTAGCAGGAGCTCCTTTGTATATTAGGCCACACACCCCTGATGTAGCCAGTCCTCTAAGAGCTTACAAAAAAGAGCCTTGTAAGCTGTTGGAGGATTGGCTGCATCAGGGGTGTGCGGCCTAATATGCTAAGAAGCTCCTGCTAGAATTGCACCCCTGCTTCTTGCTATGGTCAGAAAGAAGCTATGTGAGAGCGAAGCCTGGTCGGATGGTGTAGTGGAGTTGGTGTAACTTTATTTTTCTTCTTTTTTAAAAATACAGCTTGTTAAGCAGCTACACCTCTACTGTCTGAACACATTTCTCCAGTCCCGGGCACTGAGCGTTGAATTTCCCGAAATGATGTCAGAAGTCATCGCAGCACAATTGCCCAAGATTCTTGCGGGAATGGTGAAACCTCTTCTCTTTCACAAAAAGTGAAACATCTCCCCCTGCCTGTCTTTCATTTGTAGAGATTTTTTTTTTAAAGAAATGTGCATTTCAGGAATTTATTTGTGGAGTTTTTAAATTTTATTTTTTTTTGGTCGGGATTTTGCGGTGCCAGAATATTACAATCTCTGCTCCACTTCACAAACCTACCAGTTCATGTCTACAAATGCTGCACAGTGTCCATATGGCAAACTTTTTTGATTCCTTTGCAACTTTTTTAAAAGAAGAAATCACGACCAATGTTTGTCCTAAGAGATGTTTTGTAATAGGCCTGGTTGAATCTCTCCTGAGGGATGCACAAGAGATCACGTTCAATGTTTTTTTTTTTTTTTTTTAAAAGAGGCAGTTCCTTTGTACATTTTTATTCCTTCATATTATTCATTTTTAAATTTTCCGCAATGGGAATGGAGTAAAGCTTTAGCTTTTAATAGATTATTTTTGTGTGTGGCTGTATGTGTATATGTATATAAACATCAAAGAATATGGTGATATTAAAATTCAGATTGTCTTCTAATTTGGGATTTAAAAAAAAACTTTCTGTCATGACTCAGAGGGGTCTTACCAAATTGCTGCCACCACTCTGGGTTAAGGGTTCCCCTTGAGAAGGCCCAGAGTACTCTCCCAAGCCCTTCAGGCATCCCTTAGTTAGGCCAAATAATGGGCATGAGGACCAGAAACAAAAGAGTTTATTCCAGTGCAATACGAATTAACAAGGCGCATTAACCAGTAAAAGGGTGAAGGGAAGATAAACAAATGCCCTAACGCGTCTATCTTACAGTCCGTACTCTAATAGCACTTACCCCCCTTGGGTAAGGGCCTTTAGATTGCTTCCAGCTCTCCAGGCGACAGCCTGCCTCAAGCTAAGCTTTCCAAGGAAAGACCACTCACTTCCTGGGCTTGGCCTTTATATATTCTCTTCCCAGGCCCCACCCCTCTCTGGACCTGTTTCCCTCCAAACCCCTTGCTACCCAATCAGAGGGACAGAGGGGATCCTGGAAGATGTCGGCTTTTCCCAGTAACTCCTAAGCAGGCTTCCCTGGGACCTACAGGCCTTGCTAGGCCCAGGATCATGACACTTTCCAACAAAGCTTATTGTAAATACCATCTTGAAATGTGGATGTATGTGGATGCATTTACTCACTCGCCACCTAAACAGGATGTTTATTCATTTTTTAAAAATTATTTACATTATTTATAATTTATATTTCTCACACAGACACAAGGCAAATTACAAAGAGTACAATTAACAAAATGAGCCATTCAGTAACCAATGCTTAAGGACAGATTTTGTAGTCCACTGCCACCTTCAGGACCAACAGAAGTTTATTCAAGATATGAGCTTTCCTGTGCAGGCACACGAAAGCTCATACCTTGAATAAACTTCTTTTGTTCTTAACAGTGCCACTGGACTCCAAATTCGTTCTGCTCCTTCAGACCAACATGGCTGCCCTCCTGAATCTTCCAGTGTGTTAGGGTTTTAAACGTCTACAACCACTGGAAAGAACTTAAGCATGTAAGTACTAACATGCAGGGCTTTTTTTGTAGCAGGAACTGCCTTGCATATTAGGCCACACCCCCTAATGTATCCAATCCTTCAAGAACTTACAGGGCCTACTGTAAGCTCCAGGAGGATTAGCTACATCAAGGGGTGTGGCCTAATATGCAAAGGAGTCCCTGCTACAAAAAAAGCCCTGTTAACAGGACACTTTAAGCAGCACAGAAATTACATAAGAGGATCTTACTTACGATAAGCTATAAAGAGCAGTCTAGACCGCAGTCTCAAATCATTTATCCAAGGAAGTTTGTAAACAATGTTGTTCAGTGCAACCCTGTTCAGTTTTGCATGGTTTGCAGAAAGCCAGGAGGGTGCAAGCTCTCCTCGCTTTCTCGGGCAGGCCGTTCCATAAGGCAGGAGCCACGACGGAGAAAGCACCTGTTTGGGCAGTGGTTGGTTTTGCCCATTTGCAGATTGGTGCATGCAGAAGCTTCTGCTGACTTGAGCGACGTTGTCATGGCAGGGCATAGAGAGAGAGGCAGTCCCACAAAAAAGAGGAGCTAAGGCTATGAAGGGCTCTGTGTGTGATAGCTGATACCTAGGACTTTTTTTGTAGCAGGAACTCCTTTGCATATTAGCTATGGCTGATGCAAAGCCATTCCAGCAGCTGCAAGTGGAGGAGTGGGGAATCAAACCCAGTTCTCCCAGGTAAGAGTCCATGCACTTAACCACTACACCAAACTGGCTCAGCCTTATCATTATTGGGAATATGTTGCAGAAAACACCTTCTTGTAAATGTTTAGACGTGTTGTGCCTGTGCACTTTCAGGGTTCAATCAGCTATTACATATGACCAGGGCTTTTTTTGTAGCAGGAACTCCTTTACGTATTAGACTACACCCCCCTGATGTAGCCAATCTCCCAAGAGCTTACAGGGCCTGCTACAAAAAAAGCCCTGCCAATACCTTAAACTGAGCCCAGCTGTATTTAAAATAGGAACTTAAAACCCTCATTGGTTAGCAAGCTCGCAGGCATTACAAATGCCTCATCACAGTATTCTTGACTATATTGAAGTGGCCCAGACATTTACACAGCAAGGTGATTGGGGCATAACCAGTGTGAAAAGAGCGCAAGTAGAATCAGCAGTGTTTAGTGCCCACTTTTAACCTCACTCAGTGCTCATTTTGTCAGTGCGCTTCATATTTAGCAAAGCTGCACACTTGAGCCCTAGAACTCATCTTACTGATTGCCATGGTCCTTTTTTTTACAGTGCTGCACACTGGGAAAGTTATAAACCTTTCATTCATTTGTAATCCTGTAAGTCAGTGCACACATTACACTGAGTGTAGGGCAGCCACTGAAAACAGCTGTCCAGCTGCTTGTGTTCCATAATGCGGTTGCAAGAGGAACGTGGCAAACGGATCGTTATCACTGTAATAACATTATGAAGCAAGTTATACCAAAGTAAGTTGCAACTTCACAGAACCCTTGCTCGTCATTCCTTCCTAAACCACGAGATTTAATAGTCAAGTCAGCCTTTATTGGCATAAATTGTCAATTTACAGATGATAAGTTAAAAGTACGGTTAAATACTATGCCCATAAAGGTCTGCCTGTCCATCAAGTATGGTTAAAAAATCAGATAAAGAACAAATTGTAGGTACACATATGCAATCTTAAATAATTTCTCTGAGATCCTTTGATGTAGAGAGTGGAATAAAGAAACTTGGCCACCTTCTCAGTAACATCAGGAAAAGAGTAATTCAAGAGCCTGTAAACCTTGAGCCCATCAGAACAATCCATCATATCAGCTAAAAGAGGATGTAAATATACTCGGCGTAAACCCACATACAAGTTGCAATACAGAAGAATGTGAGTAAATTGACTCGACGCATTTTTGTTTGCAAGGGCAGTATCCGGTTGAGTAGGCCATCTTATTGAATCTGCTGGAATCTGGCAGAAGGCATAGCATTACATATGGCTAAAGAAAACATTCTACGTTGTTGTGGAGCCTGCAAGGAGGATAAGAGGCCGTCTTCCCTATGATAAGAGGGATCACAAAGCTCGGGGGGAAACAGGTTTTATTAGCCAGACTAATAAATATCAAGCATCCTGTTTTTAGTTTGTTGAAAAGCAGCAGTAGATGTTAACAGATACAATGATTCTACGGATAAACCCATTTCTTTAATTTCCCCTTTGATATATGATGTCTAATTTGACACATCTTCCCCCCGCCCAGAGGAAGCAACAGGGTAAAATCTCTCTAGTTCAGTATTGTCTATTCTAACTGGAAATGACAGTCATGTAATGAATCCTCTGTTTGACTATCTGTTATCCTTTAGCTAGGCATTAAACCCAACATGTTTTTAAGAAGAAGATATTGGATTTATATCCTGCCCTATACTCTGAACTCAGAGTGGCTTACAATCTCCTTTACCTTCCTCCCCCTCCACACACAATAGACACCCTGTGAAGTGGGTGGGACTGAAAGAATTCTCTCAGAAGCTGCCCGTTCAAGGACAACCTCTGCCAGAGCTATGGCTGACCCAAAGCCATTCCAGCAGCTACAAGTGGAGGAGTGGGGAATCAAAACTGGTTCTCCCAGATAAGAGTCCGTGCACTTAACCACTACACCAAACTGGCTTTCAAGGCATGTGCTCTCCCACTGAGCCACATCCCAGCCCCTTCCTTACCATGGCCCCCTCCACATCCCATTTTATCTCCAATGATAACAATTGGGTAACAGCTGGCACACAGTTGGTTGCAGGGCTTAACAGTGATTTGAATTCATATCTCTCAAGTCTCAAACCTGACATTTCCCCCCTTTACACACAAACACCCTCTAAGTGCAGCAGAAGTTCCACAGGGCTTGTTCTTGTTATTTAACAGATCTCTCTCCCCACCCCCAGCAAGCAGCTGGTTGCTCATTCCGCTGGCCGTGCAAGGCTGTCAAAATTCAGCCCAACAGTCAAAGTCAGTCCAGTTTTGGGCAGCTTACAAGCTTGAGGCCCTGTCGGACTAAGCCTGAACCGACAGCTTAATAGATTTATTTGGCCCTTGCTGTTTCGTGTCAGGGTGACCTAGTATCAAGCACAGCATTTGTTTTTAATGCAATTCTTCCCTCCCCTCCTGCTCCTCGAATGATGGAGTAAGGAGAAATTCTTTGAAAAGAAAACTCTGTGTTTGCTTGAGAGCTGCTCCCCCCCCCCCTTTTTAAAGAAAAGATATGTCTTTGACTGGTGTCTCCAAAAGAGACTGAAATTTGGATCCCCAGTATGGTTCGTTAATAAGAGGTGTAGGAGTCGGATGGCACAATGAGATTAGGCCACTCTGATGCCCAGGCTGACCCAACCCTGCCAGATCTTGGAAGCTAAGCAGGGAGACCACCAAGGAAGCCCATGGCTGTTTCACAGTGGCAGGCAATGGCAAACCACCCCGAACATCTTTTGCTTTGGAAACTCTATGAGAGATTGCCATAAGTCAGATGGGACTTGACGGTCTCTCTTTCTCTCTCACACACGCGCGCACGCACAAACCTCCCCTGTTCTACTCATGCTGGTTACGTGGTTTATGGTTTATCAAATTTATATCCCGCCCTCCCCGCCGAAGCAGGCTCAGGGCGGCTCACAACCGATAACTCACAATAAAAGAGTTCAACCTCATCAATTACATCATAGTTAAGATTAAAAAAAAAACATTAAAACAGGCACTAATATCATTTGATGTCATTTCATTTCCGGTGGTGTTCTATAGTTGTTAGATATCATTCCCTACTGCTATATCAGTACTTCAGAATCAATTGAAGGCTAGCCGGAATAGTGTTGTCTTGCAGACCTTCTGCATTGTGCCTCTGCATCCAGACTCCCTTCTTTGTAGCACCCCTCCTGCCTTCAGACTGGGAGATAAGGACTCAGCAATCTCCATTCCTACTTGTGTCTGGCTAAGGGAGCTTTACATCTTGGAAGCTTATCGCCTGAAAATCAGTTTGGTGTAGTGGTTAAGTGTGCGGACTCTTATCTGGGAGAACCAAGTTTGATTCCCCACTCCTCCACTGACAGCTCCTGGAATGGCCTTGGGTTAGCCAAAGCTCTGGCAGAGGTTGTCCTTGAAAGGGCAGCTGCTGTGAGAGCCCTCTCAGCCCCACCCACCTCACAGGGTGTTGTGGAGGGAGAAGATATAGGAGATTGTAAGCCGCTCTGAGTCTCTGATTCAGAGAGAAGGGCGGGGTATAAATCTGCAGTCTTAAGTCTTCAATCTTCTTGATTCCTAGGGTGATGCTGTACTCAAATCTAGCTTTTCTGTTTCACATTGGGAAGATTTGATTTATTAAAATACTTATATCCTGCCATTCTGTATTTGTGACCTTACTCAGAACAGATTTGCAAAGCCCCTCCTCATTGTTGTTTAAAAACAATGCATTTACCACTTTATGAGAACGCAAGATACTGACTTGAAATTTGCGGTGGGGAAAAAACCCGAGACAGCATGAAAACTCTTGCTTCACGGAACATCAGAATAACCCTCCCAGCTGAAAGCTCTGAATTAGGTGGCATTATGATCGGTCACAGCCTGCCGTGAACAGATTGATTCAGTTATTTCTGTGCAGTTTGGATGCTCTTTCGCTTGGATGGGTTGATTTAAAAATTACCCCTTTCAGGCGGCTGGCAAGTGAAGTAGCAGGGTATGAGACTGTCTAAACTACTAGAGGTCTAAACCTCTGGTTCCTTTTAGATATTATTGATGATTAAAGCCTGATTTTTAATAATCAAATCAGCTCCACATAGCAGTGAAATCATAGAGCAAATTTAGTGAGGAGGGTACAATGTGGGATTCCTGACAAATCTTGGGGGGTGTGGCTTAGACCTAGGCTGACCTTCAGCTTTTGCCTCTACTATACATAGAGTTGCCAGATCTGGAGTCATAAATTCCTGGAAATATTTGGGATGGAGCCCGGGGAGGGTATTTTAGTGAGGTCCACCTTCCAAAGCCAACATTTTCTCCAGGAGAACTGATCTCCTTTATCCTGGAGACCAACTGTAATGCCAGGAGATCTCCAGCTACCACCTGGAAACTGGCAACCCTAACTGTACACCTCAGTTCCCTCTTATCTCTCTCCATCTCTCCTTCCTCACCATTCTCCTTTGTGTGTCCCCCCAGTCATCTTCATCTTTCTCACTGTCCCTTCATACGAAGTGAATCAAACCACACTTGACAACTAAGATTCGTGTTCCATTCACCAGTCAGGTGATCGAACTCCAAAATCTTCTTGCCGTAGGGATTTCCCCAATCAGAAATCTACCCCAAGGCTACTTCAAATGGACAGCTGACTCTAAACCCCTCCTGGAGGTGGGCTATTTCTAGTTGGTTAAACAAAGGTGGATTAGCTCCGGTTAGAGCTGGATGGGAGACCACCAAGGAAGTCCAGGGTTGCTAGGCAGAGGCAGGCAACAGCAAACTACCTCTCTCATCTCTTGTCTTGAAAACCCTGTGGAGTTATCATGAGTCAGCTGCAACTTGACAGCGCTTTACACACTCACAAAAGTGGAAAATTGTTTCCCAGAATTGCATCCCTGATTCCCAGCTGCTTTTGTAGCTCAGTTTGTCTGGGGAAATTAATACAGACCTCTCAGTAGGGTTGCCAAGTCCAATTCAAGAAATATCTGGGGAGTTTGGGGGTGGAGCCTGGAGACATTGGGGGCGGAGCCAAGAACAAGGGTGTGACAAGCATAAGAGAGCTCTGGCCATCACATTTAAAAGGACAGCACCTTTTTAAATGTCTTCCTTCCATAGGAAATAATGAAGGATAGGGGCACCTTCTTTTGGGGCTCATAGAATTGGATCCCCTGGTCCAATTGTTTTGAAACTTGGCGGGTACTTTGGGGAAAGGCACTAGATACTATATTGAAAATTTGGTGCCTCTACCTCAAAAAACAGCTCCCCCAGAGCCCCCGAAACCTCCAGAACAATTCTCCATTATACCCTATGAAAATCGATCTCCACATAGGGAATAATGAAGACGTTTCCCTCTCTCCCCCCCCCCCCGTTTCTGGCGAGTCTGAAGCAGGGGATTGGCCTCTCTACTCACCAGTTGCTGCCAGCTTCTTCACAGCAACAGACACACCATTGAAGCCTTTCAAGTCAAGCCTCTGGAGGTGCAAAGGCACATGGTCCTTTGCAGGCTGGGTGGGGCTTCCCCTCTCCCCCCCCCACCAGCCAGCTGACTGGGGGGCGGGAAGCAGCCTGGGAAAATGGAAGAAAGGCTGCTGCGATTGGGGCTGGGTGGGAAGGTAAGGGTAAGGAGAAGCTGCTGGGATCGGGGCTGGGTGGGAAGGGCTGCCATTCCCCCCCTCCCCCCCGCTTTCCGGATTTTTGGCGAGTGGGGGGAGGAGGCTCCAAATCAGGCCCCCGCCCAGGTGGGGGATTTGGGAAGCCTACCTCTCAGCATATACTGTCACAGTCCTGATTGTGCTACACTTCCACTCCTCTATTCGGTTCTTTTCCTACAATTCACACCTTTGGGGTAGTGTACATACTTGTCCCAGGGGCTAGGATCCTCTCTTTCTCTGTGTTCATTCTGCCTTCTCAGCCACTCATATGGACAGCCCATGAAGGCTAATAGGAGCAATGACTTGTTACAAATCCATAATGCAAAGAACCTCTTAAACAGATTATTTATATAGGAGACATATATATATATATATATATACTGTCTCTGCAGACATTTGAATATGGCGCCCAAATTAGTTAAAATCATAAAAACTGTGTCGTAATCATAAAAATTAACAAACTATAAAACACCTAGGCTTAAATAACAGCCACTGTTTTAAGCGTCCCATTTTTACACATAAGTGATGTACAAAACAACTTAGAAACAATGTTTTGTTTTTGTGTGAAGAATTTGGAATGGGGGAAGAAGTGCAACCATCACCAGGGTTCGTTTCTCACCAGAGAGAGCTGAAATTGAAAAGACATTATTCGAAGCAAACTAGGAAGTTTGTGAAATTCAGTCTCATCCCTAAGAACAAAGTAGCCATGACAGGAAAAGACAAAGCTGTGGGAACCATTTGCAAAAGCAGTTCCCAATGCTTTCTTCTTGTTCTCCTTTGGCTTCCACAGTGAGGCTGTAGATACAAGACATGGCATGGTGGAGAAAACGCCATGTCCTCAGATGCTTCATCAGAGCAGGCCTGCCAGAAAAAAACCCCTGATACATTTAATGTATTGACTATACAGAAATCCACTATCGATAACACTATATGTCATGCCACTGAATATAATGTTAACATGTTGGGCTACAGAAGAAAACATCACTAACGATTCCAGAGAACTTTGGATGGATCTCCTCTACCAATTCCATGGACCATGTCTCAAGCTGTAGTTGAAGTTCATTAAGCAATTAAGAAGAAAAGGAAGAAGAGGAGATTGGATTTATACCCTGTCCTTCACTACCCAAAGGAGTCTCAGAGTGGCTTACAATCTCCTTTCCCTTCCCCTCTTCATAACAGACACACTGAGCAATGTTCCCTCTAAGCTGCAGAGTCTTGTGAACAAAAATTCTACTTTGTGGAAAGGAAAGGTCCCCTGTGCAAGAACCAGTCGTTTCCGACTCTGGGGTGACGTTGCTTTCACAACGTTTTCACGGCAGACTTTTTTTTATGGGGTGGTTTGCCATTGCCTTCCCCAGTCATACACTTTTCCCCCAGCAAGCTGGGTACTCATTTTACCGACCTTGGGTACTCATTTTGCCGACCTTGGAAGGATGGAAGGCTGAGTCAACCTCGAGCCGGCTACCTGAAAACCCAGCTTTCACCAGGGATCAAGCTCAGGTCATGAGCAGAGCTTAGAACTGCAGTACTGCAGCCTTCTCTGTGCCACGGGGCTCTTCTCTACTTTGTGATCTAGTGGCATTAAAGTTGTGAGCTACTGGCATGAAAGTTGTGAGCTCCTGCATAAATTAGTGTGCTCTGGGGTCATTCTTCCTGAGCTAAGACAAAAATGCATGAGCTGGAGACTAAAAATCTGTGAGCCAGCACACGCTAACTCAGCTTAGAGGGAACACTGCCTGTGAGGTAGGTGGGACTGAAAAAACTGACAAACTGCTCTTCAAAGGAACAGCTCTGCAAGAGTTATGACTGACCCAAGGTCACTCCAGCAGGTGCAAGGAGGGAGTGGGGAATCAAGCCCGGTTCACCAAAATTAAAGTCCACGCACTTAACCACTACACCAAATTGGTTCTTAAAGCAGAGGTATTAAACATATCAAGTTGGTTTTAAATAGATTTATTAGGTTTTCAGGTAAAATAGGAAGGGGGGTAGAAGGGAAGGGAAAAGGGTGGGGTCTATGAATTAAAATTTTGTGTTATTTCTACTTATACATTGTTCATTTCATATCCTCATCATCAATATCAGTCATCTTTTAACATTTTCTGCAATTACATCTTACAATTCAACAATTCATTAATCATTAAAACTCCTACTAAGACAATATATTTTTACACGGAAACATGACAAGTTAAACAATGCAGAACATGGTATTACATATGTAGAAACCCAAGACATTTCCTTGGACCACTATTATGACATAGACCTATTTTATTTATAAAAGTGCCCTCCTGAACAATTCCATTTTACACATTAATGAAATACAACTCCCCCAATATTGGGCGCATTAGGACAGTGAAATAGATGCAGATGTAGGGTAATAATTTCGTATTCACATAACATTGCAAGTTAAAAATATCCAGAATGACTTTTCATCCTAGAGAAGACGGTATCAGATAGGGTTTCCAGCCTCCAGGTGGGGCCTGGAGATCTGCTTTTATAACTGATCTCCAGCTGGCAGAGATCAGCTCCCCTGGAGAAAATGGCTACCCTGAAGGGCGGACTCTATGTTGTTGTACCATGCTGAAGCCCCTCCCTCTCCCAGATCCATCTCCCAAAGTCTCCAGGTATTTTCCAACACAGACCTGGCAATCCTAGGATCAGATCAAGTTCATCGGGTGGCAACATGTGATCTGACCCAGTGCACACTTAAAACCACCAAATTTATCAGGGTCAAGCACTGATTGGTGCTTGGATGGGAGAACACCAAGGAAGTGAAGGGTTGCTATGCAGAGGCAGCAAATGACAAACCACCTCTCTATGTCTCCTGCCTTGAAAACCCAAAGTTGATGTGCCCAATATTAGAACGATGATTGTTTGAATTCTTTCAATGTCAATTTTTTGGGGAAAGGGGGAATTCCCCCGTTTCTATTTAGTTCTTGGGGGGGCACAGTGGGAGGGCTTCTAGTGTCCTGGCCCCATTGTTGGACCTCCTGATGGCACTTGGTTTTTTTGCCACTGTGTGACACAGAGTGTTGGACAGGATGGGCCATTGGTCTGATCCAACATGGCTTCTCTTATGTTCTTAAGTAATTATTTGTAATGAAAACTCATACTTAGCACTGATCCTTTAGGCTCTGGTTGCTGTTGAAATTCCTGAGTTGCTGATAACCCACAAATGAAATTTTTAAAAAAGTATACAGAATATACACTTATTTGGCATTCCCTTCCCAGAAAGCCATTCAGAGGCAAGATATGCAGCCCTCAAGTATGGATTTCATGTCAAAGGGCCTTTGCAGGAAGAAAGCAGAGACCACAATAGCAAAAAAGAATGCTTATATTTCTCCATCCTCTGTTGGAGACCGATCCCTTATAAGGAAACACCTACTGTATTGGCAGGGATGGCATGTGAAACACAGGGCAACAGAGTAAATCTGACTAATTAACTTTTCAGTTATGTTGGCAGTCGACTTTCTCAGCCTTCAACATGAATAGAGACTCCTTTCTGTGCAGACGGCGAAGGTCACAGAAGGCTCCCATGAATCCTTTGCTGTTTATATTAAAAAGTACACCCCGATCTTTGGCAAAGAGACTCCTGCTGACTTACTTATGTATTTGAGTACGTTACTGTAAGGACAATGGAAAACCAGTAGACCTGATACCAGGGCTAAAGAATTTAAGGCAATATTTCAATTTGAAGACAACATTAGAAGTGGCGTTCACCTCCTGCCGTTCCTTCCTGCTTTGGTTGTGTGGTTCTCACAATCGTGACTTGATTCCCTCCTGCCCCCATTTCTTAGAACAGATGTCATTGGCTGAAGAGGGCTAATGGACAAAACTTTTTGCAAAACTCATGCTTGCATAAGACTTGGTGGCTCTGAAAAGTCCGTTATGGCAACCCCTTCCAATGTATCATGGCTAATCAGGCTGCTTAAGTGTACTATAAAATGTATAGTATGTCTAGTGGTTAGAATTATATAGTGTCTGCAGTTTCTCCCATGTAGGTTTCCAGTACATGTAAAACAGTGCCCTCGCCGATGTAGCACCCATGAATGCTGTAATGTCCATTAATGTGCTACTTGGCATCCACTTCTTTCCTTTCCAAAACACCTCTTCCCCAAGCAGGCATATTGACTCTTCTTTGCTAGACGAGCCAGTTCATAAATGGCAGCCCCTGTCAGTGGAGGATGCTTGGTGTGAACTCTCCTAATCTTTTGCAGTTGGACACCTGTGGCAGCCATTTTGTGATTGGTCCCAGTTCTCATGACAGATGGCACTCACAGCTCTTTCTGAAAAGTCCATAAATGCTACAGACTCAACGAGGCTGGGAACCAATGATGTAAGACTAGAATGATTAAAGGGTTGGAACATTTTCCTTGTGAAGAAAGATTAAAGCGCTTGGGACTCTTTAGCTTGGAGAAACGTCGACGGAGGGGTGACATGATAGAGGTCTACAAGATTATGCATGGGATAGAGAAGGTAGAGAAAGAAGTACTTTTCTCCCTTTCTTACAATACAATAAGAACATAAGAGAAGCCATGTTGGATCAGGCCAACGGCCCATCAAGTCCAACACTCTGTGTCACACAGTGGCAAAAAATGTTATATACACACATACACTGTGGCTAATAGCCACTGATGGACCTGTGCTCCATATTTTTATCTAAACCCCTCTTGAAGGTGGCTATACTTGTGGCCGCCACCACCTCCTGTGGCAGTGAATTCCACATGTTAATCACCCTTTGGGTGAAGAAGGACTTCCTTTTATCCGTCTTAACCTGTCTGCTCAGCAATTTCATCGAATGCCCACGAGTTCTTGTATTGTGAGAAAGGGAGAAAAGTACTTCTTTCTCTACTTTCTCCATTCCATGCATTATCTTGTAAACCTCTATCATGTCACCCCGCAGTCGACGTTTCTCCAAGCTAAAGAGTCCCAAGCGTTTCAACCTTTCTTCATAGGGAAAGTGCTCCAGCCCTTTAATCATTCTAGTTGCCCTTCTCTAAAGCTATAATATCCTTTTTGAGGTGCGGCGACCAGAACTGCACACAGTACTCCAAATGAGACCGCACCATCGATTTATACAGGGGCATTATGATACTGGCTGATTTGTTTTCAATTCCCTTCCTAATAATTCCCAGCATGGCATTGGCCTTTTTTATTGCAAACGCACACTGTCTTGACACTTTCAGTGAGTTATCTATCATGACCCCAAGATCTCTCTCTTGATCAGTCTCTGCCAGTTCACACCCCATCAACTTGTATTTGTAGCTGGGATTCTTAGCCCCAATGTGCATTACTTTGCACTTGGCCACATTGAACCGCATCTGCCACGTTGACGCCCACTCACCCAGCCTCAACAGATCCCTTTGGAGTTCCTCACAATCCTCTCTGGTTCTCACCACCCTGAACAATTTAGTGTCATCCGCAAACTTGGCCACTTCACTGCTCACTCCCAACTCTAAATCATTTATGAACAAGTTAAAGAGCATGGGACCCAGTACCGAGCCCTGCGGCACCCCACTGCTTACCGTCCTCCACTGCGAAGACTGCCCATTTATACTCACTCTCTGCTTCCTATTACTCAGCCAGTTTTTGATCCACAAGAGGACCTGTCCTTTTACTCCATGATTCTCAAGCTTTCTAAGGAGCCTTTGATGAGGAACTTTATCAAAAGCTTTCTGGAAGTCAAGGTAAACAACATCTATCGGGTCTCCTTTGTCCACATGTTTGTTCACCCCCTCAAAGAAATGTAACAGGTTAGTGAGGCAAGATCTTCCCTTGCAGAACCCATGCTGAGTCTTCCTCAATAACCCGTGTTCATCAATGTGCCTACTCATTCTGTCCTTGATAATGGTTTCTACCAACTTTCCCGGTATTGAAGTCAGACTGACTGGCCTGTAATTTCCCAGATCTCCTCTGGAACCTTTTTTAAAGATGGGGGTGACATTTGCTACCTTCCAGTTTTCAGGAATGGAGGCAGATTTCAATGAAAGATTACAGATTTTTGTTAGAAGATCCACAAGTTCAACTTTGAGTTCCTTCAGAACTCTCGGATGTATGCCATCCGGACCCGGTGACTTATTAGTTTTTAATTTGTCTATCAGTTGTAGGACCTCCTCATTTGTCACCTCAATCTGACTCAGGTCTTTCAACACCCCTTCCAAAATTAGTGGTTCTGGGGCGGGCAAAAAGTTCTCGTCTTCTACAGTGAAGACGGAGGCAAAAAATTCATTTAGCTTTTCAGCCATTTCCCTATCCTCCTTCAGTAATCCTTTTACCCCATGGTCATCCAAGGGCCCCACTGCCTCCCTGGCTGGTTTCCTACTTCTAATATATTTGAAGAAAACTCGTGGGCACTCAATGAAATTGCTGAGCAGTCAGGTTAGAATGGATAAAAGGAAGTACTTCTTCAGCCAAAGGGTGATGAACACATGGAATTCATCGCCACAGGAGGTGGTGGCAGCTACAAGCATAGACAGCTGCAAGAAAGGATTGGATAAATATGGAGCAGAGGTCCAACAGGGTCTATTAGCCACAAGGTATAAATGGAACTCTGTCTGGGGCGCATAGTGCTCTGTACTCTTGGTGCTTGTGGTGGGCAACAGTGGGAGGGTTTTTAGTGTCCTGGCCCCACAGGTAAACCTCCTGATGGCACCTGATTTTTTTGGTCACTGTGTGACAGTATGTTGCACTGGATGGCCTACTGGCAACATAGCTTCTCTTATGTTCTGCCCATGCAGTTCATCATGCAACAATATTTTACATACCCAGCAAGTGAATTCCCAATGGATGTTGCATCAGATCACCATAGGAACAACCGTGGAAGTACTGGCGCTCCTTGACATGTACGTGTGTGTAAAGGGAATTCGCAGAGTGAGAACGACTTCAGACGCAGTAGAATAAGAAACTAGCATTGTTATAGGGAGTGGGATCTCTTTTTCTGAAATTAACCTTTAAAGCTATTGATTTCTCTTATTCTCTTTCAAACGAGGATTTTTTTCTTTCATTTCTCTTTGTTGTTTTGCTATGCCACACAGAATCATTGAGTTGGAAGGGACCTCCAGGGTCATCTAATCCAATTCCTTGCACAGTGCAGGAAACTCACAAATACTTCCCCCCACATATCCCTGGTGACACCTGCTCCATGCCCAGAAGCAACCTCTTTTTAACTTCAGCCCTTGCAGTTTTTTTAAACATACCACAGTTGCAAGAAGCACCAAAGAAGTCACTTCTATATCCTCTTGTGCTACTTCTGGTGTCCTGGCCTCACTGATGGACCTCCTGACGGTGCCTGGTTTTTTTGCCCATTGTGTGACACAGGGTGTTGGACTGGATGGACTATTGGCCTCTTCCAACATGGCTTCTCTTATGTTCTTATAGAAAGTGGCTCATAGAATGTGACAGGACCTGTGTACTTTCCTGAGAAGCTGTTTGCAGCAGCGAGAGAAAAACACCACCACCACTCGGTTTCTCAGCCTGGGACAGATGAAGGACCTACTCTATAAACCACCAGCTCATCATATCACTTTCATACCCTTTCCTTCCTTATAAGATGGAAATTAATCCATTTGCATTGCTGTCTGTCTGGGGACGGGGATAAACAGGTCATGAATACATTCTTAAGATATAATTTATAGAGAGCTCTTTGGTGTTCTCATGGAGCCTGCTGTTCCTCAAATATTTATATGCCAGATTGATAGTTTTGTGGCGTTCTGTTGCATATTCTGGGCTTCTATATCCATACAGGCCTGACCTCACTAAATCTTTGCCTTTGCCTGCAAAATACTTGTCATTTCAACCCTGTTAGCCAACTTTTCAGGCTTCCTTTACGCTCTGGATTATTTCTACTGAAGTGCTAAACTCTTTAAAGCCTGTGCTTTATTACTGAAGCAGTTGGCAAAACTAGGAGTAGGACCCCTCAAACAAGGCCTAAGTGGAGCAGATGAGCGTTGGCTTTCTTACTGTATGAAGTTGGCTTGAGGCAGGAACAAGCTCACCGCTTGACCAAGCTATTTCACAGAGCGGAAAACTAAGGCAAACCCTCCACACAGAGGAACCAATTCCAACCCACATGTGAAAGCTTTGAATTCCAGACATTTCTGAATTCTGGATGAACCAACCTGACCACTGAAGTCATTTTCCAAGGCTGGTCCTTGCCTTTTTAGATTAGGAGAGGGCTTTCTAAGCCATGGCACCAAAACTCTAGAACTTTCTCCCCAGGGATACATGTCTGTCCCCTTCTGTTGCCATCTTCTGCCAACAGATGAAGACTTCACGCAGTACTATTTCATGTGCCCTCAGTGAATCCTCCTTTCTTGCTCAGAGTTTTGATTTTTAAAACTGTTTTTGTATGTATTCTAGTTTTGGTTTTAGTTGTTTTAATGAATTTTTCCCCTTGATGGGTAATTCAGTAACCAAACAGCTCCACTTGAACATATGAACATATGAAGCTGCCTTGTACTGAATCAGACCCTCAGTCCATCAGTCAGTATTGTCTACTCAGACTGGCAGCGGCTCTCCAGGGTCTCAAGCTGAGGTTTTTCACGCCTATTTGCCTGGACCCTTTTTTAGTGGAGATTCCAGGGATGGAACCTGGGACCTTCTGCTTTCCAAGCAATGCTCTGCCACTGAGCCACCGTCCCTCCCCTAATAAGTAAGACCAGCACCAACAAGGATGCACATCGCTTAGGAAGGCTTCTTAGTTGGTAACTAGTACCATGAAGTATGCTTGGAAGCAAACAGGTAGTGTTGCCATCTAAGACGTTCTATGGTACCTGTACCATGAGTTGGATCCAAGGGAGTCCTTCCATTGGTGGAAGGACTTCCACCCTCCTAGTGCAACTTGTTCACCTCCCTTTCTCACTGAAGCTCACTGTGAGGCAGTTTCAAGTAACGGCTTCAGGAAGCACATTCACTGATGTTTCTCCTCAACTGAGCAACTCCCTGAACAGACAGCTTTTTTATCCACAATTCTAAGCAGGGGTAATTTAATAGAAAAAGAGGTATTGGAGCTCATTAGCACCAGGGGTCGTTTTGTAGAAAAATAGGTGGTGGAGCTCATCCAGGGATTGTTATGCAGCTGCACATACTATTCAATGGCCAAGGAGGCGGAACTCTCAGGAGGAGGTGGAACTCCCAGAAAGGTTCAGGAGCTGTGCTCCTGTGAGCTCCCACTGAATCTGAGGCCTGATTAGCACAACTCATTTGCATTTGCCATACACCCATGACATTACCTGAAGGTGTACTAAATTATATCAGCTCAGCATCTACCTTAAAATGCTTCTTGAGTTATAACTGTCATAGTAAAACTTTACTCCTATCATATTTCTAAAATCATGTTATCCTATGTGGCCACAGATTTATATGTTTGTTTGTTTATTTATTTAATTCTATTTTTAGCCTGCCCTTCCCGTAGAACAGGCTCAGGGTGGGTTACATCATAAAAACAGTCAACAGTAAAAACAGTAAAAGACTAGTTTAAAATCTAAAATTAGACAGACTAAGATGGCAGATTCTGCCTCACAGATGTGACCTATTGTCCAGATCCAGCAGATCTTGTAGTGCTGGGATGAAATGAGGCGGGGAGGCCGATAACAAGTGATGCCCACTACCTCAGCTGAAAGCCTGGTCAAAGAGCTCTATTTTACAGGCCTTGTGGAACTGAAGCAGATCCCGCAGGGCCCGGATCTCCAGGGGGAGCTCATTCCACCAGGCAGAGGCCAGGGCTGAAAAGGCGATGAAGTCAACATCCATGCAGCGGCGTTCTGCACCAGCTAGAGTTTCTAGAGGAGGGTCAAAGGCAGCCCCATGTAGAGAGAGTTACAATAATCTAGTCTGGAAGTGACCATTGCATGGGTTACTGTGTCCAGGTCGTGGGGGTCCAGATACGGGACCAACTGGCTGACCCGCCTCAGATGGAAAAAGGCCGATCTGGCAGTGGTGGTAACCTGGGCCTCCATGTTAGAAAGGCATCCAGAAATACCACCAAGCTTGATGTAGGCATCAATGGAGCCCCATCAAAGGAGATTCAGATGCCTCTGGTGTTTTGGTTATTTCCCCATTTTTGTGGGGAAAAATATTAGAACATTTGCCACATCTTAAGAGTTTAGCAAAATTCTCACAGTGGATTTGAACTATGGAGCCCAGAGGGAGAGTAAGAAAGAAAGAGCACAATAAAATGTAGAGATTCTGGAGCTCCGCTCCTGTGAGCTCCTGCCCCAAAATGAGGCCTGGTTCTAAGTATCAGCTAGTAAAGTCATAAGTGTTCTGTGCTTAAAATGATAAATTAAGTGAATGTGAAACAAATAGGAGTAATATACAGATAGGTAATTTTAATTTTTAAAAAATATTTCTTACATTCTTGATGTAAAAATCACAACACAATATGGTCGTAGCAAAAGGCATATTAGGAATTACATATTGTACATACATATGTATATACAGAGTGCAGATCTTACAAAAAAGAAACACCCACAACAAAATAAAGTTCTATAACATAATTTACTCGATAAGTTCTTAACCATATTTGACTGCTGTATTATTGGATACACATTCCCAATATTAAAAAATACAAAATAATATCTACCAATTATATAAAACTCCAGTACCTACAGAAAAAAACCCCTCAGCATTAATTTAAATGAAATTCACAGACGTACAACCTAAGAAGCTTTTCTGGCTTATTCATATCTCAGATATTGGGGAGAGACGAGAACATTCTGAAATGCTGACCAACGGGTGTCTCTCCTTCAGCAGAACCAACCATCACATTTTTGGGGTGAGAGAAAGCACCAAACACTAGAGTGACAGAGCATTTAAACTATGGAATGCTGCCACATACAGGGCAAAAATATATTCTAGCTTTGCTTTCGGTGACTGGCTGGACATATTATTTGCAACTGTTGCTTAGACAAGGGGACCCAAATCTTGAGTTAGAAAAACAAAACCCTTTTTTTTGTCATGGTCTCAAATTAAAATACAAGTCGTTCTATGATAAGGTGGAGTTATATTTGGAAAAAGCACAAACGGTCCAAGCTGGGTAGAGGCCATACGAGTATAGAAGCAGACTTCTTATCCTGAGCTGGATGAGTAACTGTAGGGATAAACAAGGTTCTGCTGCACAAGTCCTTGTTCTAATCCAGCTGCTGAGGCTTTGCAAGGAGAGGCCTTGATGAAAGGGTCCAATTAGTTATCTGAAGGTCTGGATTGAATTTGTCCCACAAAACAGATGTTCAACATAACCACTCCCTTTTTGTTGTAAAAAAAGGACACTTTGGCTGATAGCAGATGGGCACTCTGGGGTAGGTGGGAGGCGGCTGAAAGCAGGACGGCTCAAAAAGAGCCGTCCTGGAACCTCCCTACGGTACCAGGGAGGCAGCCCCATCCCATCTGTGTGGCAGCTGGGTGCCTCTGGACCAGGAGGCGCCTTAGAAGCTGCTGCTTGGTGTTTTTTAAAGGGGCAGAGCGCTCCTGCACACAAGCGCTCCCACCGGGCTGCATGGGGGGGGGGAGCCGGAAACGGCTAGGGGTGGCTTGGGGCTTCCACACTGCCAAGTCACCTCATGTGCACCCTTCCCCTTCCGGACGATGTGGAGGTGACTGGCGGCCAGTCCAAAAATTTGAGACCACTTCTGAAGTGGTAGCTTTTGGGGTTGCGTGGATTGACCTCAAGGACGGGGCGAGTGCCCGATGGGGACGGGAGGCAGATGCTGCTGTCTGCAGGGGTTTTTGGGGGCCGACTTCAGAGGCGTCTCTGAGTCGGCCCAAAGTGCCAGTCTGCTTTCAGCCTTTATATATTTCCTTACATGAGCTAGATTCGAGTCTATAGCACCGTAGAACCCAACAAGATTTTGGGGATTTGAACTTTCAAGAGTCAAATCTCCCTTTAGCAAATACAAGAAGGCAATGCTTTTTTTTGTAGCAGGAACTCCTTTGCATATTAGGCCACACACCCCTGATGTAGCCAATCCTCCTGGAGTTTACAGTAGGTCCTGTATTAAGAGCCCTGTAAACTCTTGGAGGATTGGCTACATCAGATGGGTGTGGCCTAATATGCAAAGG
The DNA here is from genome assembly GCF_032191835.1 of Heteronotia binoei. Taxonomy (NCBI): domain Eukaryota; kingdom Metazoa; phylum Chordata; class Lepidosauria; order Squamata; family Gekkonidae; genus Heteronotia; species Heteronotia binoei. The sequence continues at coordinate 172,028,860 of NC_083225.1, forward strand.
AGCATCTGCTACAGAAAAAGCCCTGCAAGTGGGAATGGAGATCACTGAACCCTTACATCCTTTCCACTGTTAGGTCAGCAATGGAATGTCCTAGAAGATTAAAATGTTTTCCTGGTTTTTTTTGGTGTATGTTTTTAAAAAATCTTTTGCAATCATCTGGGACATTAATCTTTTAAAAAATATTCCAGGACATTCCATTGCTGACCTAATAGTGACAGCTCTCCAACAGAGAAGCTTCAAGGGGAGATTACAATAAGAGATTGTTTACTTTCATTTCAAAAATTCAGAACAATCGACTCTGAATAGGAACATTCGTATCTTACTACAGATGTTAATTTTTCTGCCCATAAGCATTTATCCTCTGCTCTAATCATGCTGGTTACATTTTGCATTATACCTTTGCATCCTAACTTTTGCAACACCCAACCACCCTTCTGACTGGGTTATAGCTCCGGGATTTTCATTCCTACTTTTATCTGATGAAGAGAGCTTTGGCTTTCAAAATCTTATATGCCGAAAATCTTGTAGGTCTATAAGAACTGAATCTGGCTCTTCCGCTGCAGACCAACACGGCTACCACCCTCCTGAAACTATTCTTACATGGAGCTTGCTGGGGACTCTCATTCCGGTTACTGGTCAGTTCTGCAGCTTAAGGCTTTAAGGCAAGAAGAAGAAGAAGAGGAGGAGGAGAAGATGATATTGGATTTATACCCTGCTCTTCACTCTGAATCTCAGAGTGGCCTAAAATCTCCTTTACTGTCCTCCTCCACAACAGACACCTTGTGAGGTAGGTGGGGTTGAGAGAGCTCTCCTAGAAACTGCCCTTTCAAGGACAGCTCTGCAAGAGCTATGACTAACCCAAGGCCACTCCAGCAGCTGCAAATGGAGGAGTGGGGAATCAAACCTGGTTCTGCCAGATAAGAATCTGCACACTTAATCACCGCACTACACCAAATGTAACAAATATCTGCTTTATTTAAACACAGGTTGAATAACTTGCAAGACAGAATAGTCAAAGGTAGGCAGAAAAAGGCTATTTATACCACCACCCCTTTTTCATTTTCCTGCTCAGACCTGTTCTCCCTAGCTGCTTTTTCACCTTGTGCTGGGGGGCTATGTTGAAGTTACTGGGTCCCCACTGATGCAAACCAGTTTGGAGAGGGCAGGTATGAAGTGGGGGAAATGATTCTCAGTCAGGGATGCCCAGTCTCCCAGGATATCTTCCAGCATCTTGCTTCTTTGCCTGCTAAAAGAAGGAACTGACTCACTAGGGCCGCGGTCACACTCCCCATTAAATCCATCCCTAACCCATCGCTATTATACCCCACAGCTTTTTTACAACTTATTTCCTGATCAGATGTCCCTCCATCCTTCAGTTCTAAGCAGCGTTGGTCCCGTCACTGGTTGATCAGAGGTCTCAACCGGACCTCATTTTTTGAGATGGCATTCCACACTCGCGCAAGCGCAGTACGTGGGATATTGTGCTTGGCTTTTTTTCTTTAAAAGGTGCCTGAAAAGGTGGGCGATCTGCCCCCCCCCCCATTTAAACAGCCAGAAAGGAAGGGGAAGCCCAGGAGTTCTCTTTGCTGTCTCTCCACCTGGCAGGAAGACAGCAAAGGTGGGGGATCTTCCTCACCCCCCCTTTAAACACCCCGCCATGGTGTTTAAATGGGGGGGAGCACGACAACTCTCTTTGCTGTCTTTCCGCCTGTCAGGGAGACAGCAAAGGTGGGGGGATCTTTCTCACCCCCCCTTTAAACATCCCGCCGTGGTGTTTAAATGGGCGGGAGAGCACGGCAACTCTCTTTGCTGTCCTTCCGCCTGGCGAGGAGACAGCAAAGGTGGGGGATCTTCCTCCCCCCCCATTTAAACACCCCGCCATGGTGTTTAAATGGGGGGGAGCACGACAACTCTTTGCTGTCTTTCCGCCTGTCAGGGAGACAGCAAATGTGGGGGATCTTTCTCCCCCCCATTTAAATACCCCGGCGTAGTGTTTAAAAGGGTGGCTGGAGAGCAGAGCAACTCTCTTTGCTGTCTCTTCGCCTGGCGGGGAGATAGCAAAGGTGGGTCATCTTCCTCCCCCCCATTTAAACACCCCGCCATGGTGTTTAAATGGGGGGGGGGAGCACGGCAACTCTCTTTGCTGTCTCTCTGCCTGGCGGGGAGATGGCAAAGGTGGGACATCTTCCTCCCCTGGCAGGGAGACAGCAAAGGTGGGCAATCTGCCTCCCCCACACACATTTAGGAAAGGTCCCCTGTGCAAGCACCAGTCTTTTTCGACTCTGGGGTGACACTGCTTTCACAAAGTTTTCATGGCAGACCTTTTATGGGGTGGTTTGCCATTGCCTTCCCCAGTCATCTATACTTTCCCCCCCAGCAAGCTGGGTACATATTTTACCGACCTCGGAAGGTTGGAAGGCTTAGTCAACAATTGCTGGCGCAATGATATCATTTGGAGTGGGCTCTCGCAGGGAAGCGGATGTGCGCTTGCGACGAGTCAGCTACAATGGAGCGTTCAAATATAGAAAGTATGCGTGAGAGTCGTCGGAAGGATTCTTATCTGGATTTAATGTACTATCAAAAAAGTCCGCATCTCAGTCGTGGCAGTTCGGGACACGAATGAGCCAACGACCATTGCCAGATGCTGATGTTTGGACAACCGCATAAAATCCGACATGCATCTGGCTTTCATCCATGCCCATCTTGTCAGTTTATGTGCGTCTGACCTCGGCCTAGAATTTCCTTAAAAAGCTCTCTAAAGTCTATAGAGTTTTAGTAAATTCTAGAGTGTCTAATGACATCACTTGTGTTTTTTAGTGGAAGTGACATCATCACAATGTTGATGTGACACCCACCCCCCAATTGATCCCAGGGGCTTGCTGGTTGTGGCCTGGCCTACCCAGGTTGAATTTGTTTTAAAATAAAACTAATGCAGAGGAATTAAAACCCTGTTGAATCCCATGTGCCCCTAAATAATGCAATTCAGTGGGCACCATACTGCTTTTCTAATAAGGCTTAGTGCAAGCAGCCCGGCTGCTGTTCACAGTACTAAGCGGTCCAGTGCATTCTAAATTATACAGTTATTTTTTGAGGTAGGGGACAGTAAGATTTTTTATATTTGAGATATACTTGAAAAAAATCAATTCTATGTATTTGCTGTGACCCAGCTCAAATAGTTTTACAACAGGTAGCTTGTTAAAAATGTATCATGCATGTTCTCCAAATCATAAATGTTACCCATGGCCATTATCCCACTATATCTTCCTGGTCACCTCAGATTAGAGTGAGAATTCAACTGGCTTGAGGTCCCTAACAGGACTTTTTTTTTTAAGCAGGAACTCATTTGCATATTATGCCACACACCCCGTATATAGCCAATTGTCCAAGAGCTTACGGTAGGCTCTGTACTAAGAACCCTGTAAGCTCTTGGAGGATTGGCTACATAAGAGGGGTGTGGCCTAATATGCAAAGGATTTCCTGCTACAAAAAAAGTCCTGGTCCCTATTAAGTTTGTTTTTTTTTGGGGGGGGGGAAGGGGGATTAAGGATTTGACAAACTCCCAACACACATAATCTGTACTCTTAGGCTGCACTTCAGGACATAAAATTGCTACATCTTAAATACGAGAAGACGGTTCTGTTCTATATGTATCAATTGCAATAAATTTTCTTGTGCTGAATCCAAACAACAGAGATGTATACAGAGACTTCTTCAGAATTGTCATAAATAAGATAAATAAACCTCATGATTACTCATGTCACTAACAAAGCACTGTACTAGAACTTCAGTTTTCACATGGGTAGATAATTTCAAGATTGCTACCATTTAATGTCAATGAACTGGGTGTTCTTGAGCTCTGGTTGCCCCACACCAGGGGTGGAATTCTAGCAGGAGCTCCTTTGCATATTAGGCCACACCCTCTGATGTAGCCAATCCTCCAAGAACTTACAAAGCTCTTTTTTGTAAGTTCCAGGAGGATTGGCTATATTAGGGGTGTGTGGCCTAATATGCAAAGGAGCTCCTGCTAGAATACCACTTCTGCCCCACACTATTAGGTTCATCTCTTACACTTAAAGGTAAAAATAATCAATACACATGCAGAGGATTTCTCAGCATTATGAACTCACGTCTATAGGTAAACTGAACATGCCATCCTTTGCTAATGAAGAAAGACCAGAAAAGCGTTAGTTGCAATAGTTGTACCACGTGGCAGGAAAAAGTTAATTAGAAAACTGATGGGAGCAAGAAAAAAAAGAGGGCTCTAAAAATAGAAGGAAAATAATACGGAAATTAAGCTAGAAAAATTTAACATGCTGTTGTTGCTAATATTGCCCATTTTACAATACAGGCAATTACTAACTGTGCTTATTTACTTGTTTTTCAGTATGCACATAGAATCATAGCGTTGGAAGGAACCTCCAGGGTCATCTAGTCCAACTCCCTGCACAATGCAGGAAATTCACAAACCCATGCTCTCCCCACATCCCCAGTGACCCCTGTTCCATGCCCAGAAGATGGCAACAACCTCCAGAATCCTTTGCCAATCTGGCCTGGAGAAAAATTTCTGACTGACCCCAAAGTGTCAATCAGCATCTCCCAGGGTGTGCGAGAAAGGGCCACAAGAACTAAACACTAATGCAGCCCTTCCTGCCCTCCTTTTTCATGATCAGCCTAATCACAGAATGGGGTTGGGTTCACTGACTTCGAACATCCAACTTTGCTCCACTGATGGAGATTTCTTATGCTGGTGCAAAGTTCTGCTGTCAGTGGGAAAAAATTAACAGAATCTAAGCCAATCACTCCCTTTTGATAACCTTCCCAAACATAAGAGCCCTGCTGGATCAGGCCAGTGGTCCTTCTAGTACAACATCCTGTCTCACACAGTGGCCAACCTGTTCCTCTGGAAGTCCACAGAAGTCAAGGTCTTCTGAAGTTGACTCCTCACACTGGTATTCAGAGGTTCACTGCCTCTAAAAAAACAGGTTGCTTACCTGTAACTGATGATCTTCGAGTGGTCATCTGTGCAGTCACACACATGGGTCTTGCCGCAGGCAATGAATCCATTCCTCGGAGTTCCAATAGCTCGCCTATAGCGCTTTTGGCGCGCTCCCCTCCCGCCCTGGGGAGCAGGCAGCGACCGCGCATGCCTGGAGCGGGGGGGGAGCGCCCATTCCACTCAGTTTCTTCCAGCCGCCGCTGACATAACACAGTACAGAGTTAAATAACAATCACAGGAAGCCAGCAGCGGGGAAGGCTGGGTGGGCGTGTGTGACTGCACAGATGACCACTCGAAGATCATCAGTTACAGGTAAGCAACCTGTTTATCTTCTTCGTGGTCTCTGTGCAGTCCCACACATGGGTGACTAGCCAGCTGAGTAACCTGGAGGAGGGTGCTGGTAAAAGAAGATAGTTAGTCACATAAGAAGACAGATCATGTTCCAAGACATAGAGGCAGAAGCGAAAACACTCACCATACTTCAGTGGAAGATGGATCGGAGAACTGCTTGGCCGAAAGAGGCGTCTCGTCTCGCACGAACGTCCAAAGCGTAATGGGAGACGAACGTGGAAGGAGAGGACCACGATGCAGCTGCACAGATGTCCTCTAAGGAGACGCCCTGTAGAAAAGCCGAAGACGTGGAGACCGCTCTAGTAGAGTGGGCCTTGAGGCCTTCGGGAAGAGGCTGTTTAGCCAGTTCGTAACACAACCTGATGGCACTAACTACCCATTTGGATAGTCTTTGGGTAGAAATTTTGTGTCCTTTACGTGGTTTACCGTAGGCCACAAACAGGTTAGGGTCCTTACGGAAAGGTTGTGTGCGATGCAGATAGAAGGCTAGCGCCCTTCTGACATCCAGAGAATGCAGGGATCGCTGTCCCTGGTCCGACGGGTTAGGGAAAAACGTTGGTAACGCAGTGGAGGTAGACAGATGAAACTTGGAGACAACTTTGGGGAGGAACGTAGGATCCGGTCTTAAGACAACCTTGTCCCTATGAAAGATGGTGTAGGGAGGGTCATGTCTGAAGGCACATAAGTCACTTGCGCGCTTACCCGAGGTGAGGGCTATTAGCAATGCTGTCTTCCAAGAAAGAAGATTGAGCTGTATTGTCGCCATGGGTTCAAAGGGCGCCTTCATTAGACAGGAAAGAACAAGGGATAAACTCCACGTTGGGACGAATGGTTTAACCGGTGGATGTAGGTGCAGCATTCCTTTGAGGAAGGATTTAGATAAGGGGTGAGAGAACACTGTCCTGCCGTCGATAGTGTCATGGAATGCCGAGATGGCAGACAGGTGTACTTTAAGTGAAGAGTAGCACAAGCCTGATTTCTGCAGGGATAGGAGATAATCTAGAATCAGGTTTAGAGGTGTTACCTCAGGAGTCAAATGATAGGGTGCAACGAAGGAACAAAAGCGCTTCCATTTGCGTTGGTACGAGAGTCTAGTGGAAGGCTTCCTTGCGTTGAGAAGAATATTGGTCACTTCTGTGGAGAGGCAGGTGAGTGTATCCTCCAAGCAGTGAGGGCCAGAACCCGAGGGTTGTGATGAAGTACCTGGCCGTTCGCCTGCGATAGAAGGTCTCCCACGATCGGGAGGCGGCGGTAAGTGTGTTGTGACATTTGCAGAAGTTTGGTGAACCATGGTTGCCGTGGCCACCACGGTGCGATAAGGATGCAGTCCGTGCCATCCCGTGCGACCTTCGTCAACACGCGTGTCAGTAGGGGGGTTGGCGGAAAAATGTAGTGGAGGGGACCTCTCCAGAGATGTAGGAAGGCATCGTCGCCCTTCCTGCAGTAGAAGCGGTGACATTTGGCATTGTCCCTGGAGGCAAAGACGTCCACCCTGGGGGTCCCGAAGCACCTGAAAATCCGACGAAGGTAGGTCAGATTGATGGACCATTCGTGGTCGTCTATACGTATCCTGCTTAGGGAGTCGGCCAATACATTCTGTACACCTGGGAGGTGGATGGCGGTCATGTGGATGCTGTGTTTGATACACCATTCCCAGAGCAGTGTGGCTATGCGACATAGTCGAGGGGATCTGGTGCCTCCCTGCTTGTTTACATAAAATACTGTCGCCATGTTGTCCGTGGAAATCTGGATGTGGCGACCCGCAATGAGAGGAAGGAAGGATTGAAGAGCTCTGTGTACTGCAATCAGTTCTACGCAGTTTATGTGCAGGGTCCTCTCCTGAGGGGTCCAGAGACCTCTGACAGTCTTGCCTTCTAAGTGGGCTCCCCATCCCCACATGGAGGCGTCTGTTGTCACGATAGCTGTTGGAGTAGTTGGTAAGAACGGCATGCCCTCGAGGAGGTTGTCGAGGCTGGTCCACCAAGTGAGAGAAGGAAGGACTCTCCTGGGGACGGTGAGCAGGGTGCTCTGAGGTTGCACATGAGGCCGGTAGGCACGTACGAACCAGAGCTGAAGTGGTCTCATTCGTAGCCTGGCGAAGAGGAGGACTGCTGTAGTAGCGGCCATCAGACCTAAAAGACGCTGAATAGTTAGGGCCGGTTGGATGGGATGTAGCTGGACCATCCTGGCAAGGGTGATGATTGTCATAGCACGGTCCTCTGGAAGGAAGGCACGGTGTAAAGAGGTGCGAAGATAGGCCCCTATGAAGCAGAGATGTTGAGTGGGGGTGAAGTGCGATTTGGTGACATTCACCCGCAGGCCTAGAGACTCCAGGAGGAGAAGGGCTTCGTGAAGATTGGCCTCGAGCTGATTTGGAGTAGGTGCAATGAGGAGCCAATCGTCTATGTACGGGAAGACTGTGATGTTTCGTAGTCGAAGAGTCGCTGCCACCACCGCCATGCACTTGGTAAATACCCTGGGTGCAGTGGAGAGGCCGAATGGTAGGGAGATGTATTGATAATGATGTTGGTCGATCGCAAACCGGAGGTATCTGCGATGCTGAGGTCGGATAGTCACATGGAAGTAAGCGTCCTGAAGATCTAGGGAAGCCATCCATGAATCCTTTGGAATCAAGGGCAAGATGGACTGCAACGAGATCATTCTGAATTTTCTGTACTGGATAAATTTGTTCAGCTTCCGAAGATCTAGAATAGGGCGCTTGCCTCCATCCCTCTTGGGGACCAGGAAGTACCTTGAGTAGAGTCCCATTCCCCGATGTTGGAGGGGAACCGGTTCTATGGCTTTTTTCTGGAGCAAGTCCAGAATCTCGTGATGGAGGTGATGGGATGGAGGGGTAGCCACGAAGTAGTGGTGGCGAGGCAGCGAAGCGAACTCTATTGCGTACCCCAGACGTACGATGGTGAGTACCCAGGAGTCGGTCGTGATTGAAGTCCAAGTCCTGTAGAATGGGGAAAGACGCGTGGGGTAGGGTGACTGAATGGGGAAGTCAAAGAGACTGCTTGGTAGGGGGGGATGATTTTTTGGACTGCTGAGGGCGTTGCCTTTGCTGAAAAGAAGGCTTCTGTTGCGCAGGTCTTCTTTTCCAGTATTCAGACTGTTTAGGAGAACGCTGGCGTCTTTGGAAAGATGGTTTCCAAGGTTGTTTGCGGCCAAACGGTTGCGAAGCAGGTTGAGAGACTCCTAGGCGCTTGGCCCGTTTACGCCCGTCGTCAACAGAGGACAAGACCTCATCAGTAGAGGCATGAAAGAGGCCGAGGCCATCAAAGGGAAGATCCTCTATCTTCTGCTTGATGTCGGGTTGAAGATTAGTGGATCTCAGCCAAGCATGACGACGCAGGGCAACTGAAGAGGCGAAGACACGGGATGAACAGGAGACCGCATGTCGAATCGAATTAATTTGTTGTTTGGAGACCCTGGAGAGTTCGGAAACCAGGGCTGATGCTGTTCTCTGAGAGGAGTCGGGAAGCGATGGTATCAGTGGTGTGAATTGGTTCGCCAGATTAAAAGTATAAGCAGCAAAATAAGCCAGGTAATTGTTAAGCTTCGAGTTGGTGGAGGCAAGTGTGAAGATTTTCCTTGCCAAGGTGTCTAATTTCCTTCCCTCACGATCCGGCGGCGCGGGATGCCTGGAGGGTTTGGCCTTCATGGCAGAATGAACGATGATAGAGTTCGGAGCTGGATGTGAGGCGAGGAACTTAGCGTCGGGGGCATGGACTCGATAGAGGGAGTCCAGCCTCTTAGAAGTGGGAGGTACTGATGCAGGTTTGTCCCAAGTCTCCTGAAGACCCTCCAGGTGCACCGGTAGCATAGGAAGCAAGGACCCGGGAGGGAAGTCTGATTGCACCAGGTCATGTACCATGTCCGACACTTTGGGGGAGTCCGCCTGGAGAGGTATCTTCAGTGCCTCCGCCATAGAAGTAATAAGGTTGAGATACGCTTTGGATGCATCAGACGGAGAGAGCCTGAGCTGTTGCGCAGAGTCCGAGGGGAGAGATGGAGAGTGGTCCTCCGAATCCGAAGAGGCTGGGGAGTCCCCACCCGAGGAAGAGGCTCCCGTGGAGGGGGAGGGTGGATGAACAGTCGGTTCCGAGATGGGGGCTGCAGGCTCCGAGGTCTTGGGAGGAGACCGAACTCGAGAATCCGGGGCCACGGATACAGTGGCAGAAGCAGTACGCGGTTTAGCCACGTCTCGGTACCGAGGGTGCTCACGGCGTTGATGCGAGGGGCCAGCCTCTTGTTCAGATGATAGGAGGCGGTTGAGGAGTCTGGGTGAGTACTCGAAATGGCTTCGAGGGTCACGAAGTCGAGAAGGGCGGTCGAAGTGGAGCTGAGGTGAATCCTCATGTCGGGTTGTGCGCGCGTAACGAGACCGAGGCGAACCGCCATAACGGATCCGTGGAGTAGCGGGATCACGGTGGAAGTAGGAGTCTGACTCCTGATATCTACGATGGATGTCCCACTCGGAGTGGGAGCCGGAGCGGTGACGGGACCTGCCCTGTCGAGGTGAGGGCGATCTGGATAGAGAGTATTCATATCGCCTCCTGGAGTAGTAATCTTGCTGTTCATAGTAGACCGAGGAACCGGAGTCGTGGCGGCTACGCGGAGAGCGTGATCGAATTCGAATCCGATGGGAGGAGACTTGCGTTGCCGATTCACGGTACAGCGGAGAGAGTGCAACATCATGGAAGGAGTCAGGTCGCAAAGATGGGCGTAGGTAAGTCTGTGTCGGGTCGGTGGTACGGTCGGGTTCAAGGATCTCAGAAGGTACCACGCTGTGTACTGAAGGCGATCGGGATCGAATCGGAATCACCTCCACGGCCGTGGAGGTGTGAGGTGTAAGCCGAGGCATGTCCGTGATGACGTCAACCGGGGTCGACAACTCGGACGGCAGGAGTGGTTGAGCTGAACTCGATTGAGCAGTCGAGGACATGGTGTTACGGGGCTTTATGGGCGCCGCGTCCGCTGACTCGGAATGACGCGCCGGTTCGGAATGGTGAGGTTTCTTAGGCGCCGAATCCGAGTGTCGAGCCTTCTTAGGCGCCGACTCCGATTCGGAATGACGCAGTTTTTTCGAAGACTTGTGGCCGGCTTCGGCGTGCTTCGAAGGTCGTTTCCCGGACTTGTGCGTCTTTTGAGACTGAGGCGCAGCCGGGGCAGCCGAATCTCCCGCTCGAGGTGGGGGAGGCGGCGAGTCGGAAGTGGGCATAGCCCGCAGGGACCGTTCTAAGAGGAAAGCCTGTAGTCGTGCGGCGCGGTTTTTGCGTGCCTGCTTGCCGAAGTTCGCACAATGCGGGCAAGCGTCGACTCGATGGCCTTCCCCGAGGCAAAAAAGGCAGTGACTGTGGCCGTCTGTGGTGGGAATTTTAGCCCCACAGTGCCTACACTTTTTGAAAGTAACCTTCCCTTCCATACGACCCGGACGGTGGGGGGAAGGGAGGGAAGGGACGGGTAGGAAAAAGAGAAGAAAAGCGCAGAAACGGTTTGTTTGTTTTTTTTTTTTGTTTGTTTTTTTAGGACGAAACGGGGGAAGAGAGAACGATACCAGTCAAAGTAGAGATGAGATGAGCTGAGGAGAGACGAGCTAAGGAAGAGCGCAGCGAGGAAGGTGTTGTCCGGGCGGCGGAAAGGAAGAAACTGAGTGGAATGGGCGCTCCCCCCCCGCTCCAGGCATGCGCGGTCGCTGCCTGCTCCCCAGGGCGGGAGGGGAGCGCGCCAAAAGCGCTATAGGCGAGCTATTGGAACTCCGAGGAATGGATTCATTGCCTGCGGCAAGACCCATGTGTGGGACTGCACAGAGACCACGAAGAAGATCTGGAGGTTCCTTTTAGTCACCTTGACTAGTAGCTACTGACACACTTATCGTCCATGAAATCCATCTACACTTCTAAAGCTGTTTATTCCCGTGGCCATCACTACATCCTCTGGCAGCCAATTCCACATTTTAATCAATCTCTGTGTAAATAAGTATTTCCTTTTGTCTGACCCAAATTTACTGCCCATCAGCTTCATTGGATGCCCTTGAATTCTAGTATTTTGGGAGAGGGAGAAAAAAAAATTATCTCTATCCACCTTCTCTACTTTGTGAATAATTTTATAAATCTCTATCATGTCCCCCCTCAATTGTTTTTTTTTCTAAACTGAAAAGTCCCAGGCTCTTCAGTCTTTCTTCATAGGGACGGTATTCCAACCCCCTGATCATTTTGGTTGCCCTCCTCTGTACTTTTCCCAACTCTGCCATTGCCTTCTTTGAGATACAGTGACCAGAACTGTACTCAGTATTCCAAATGAGACCACACTAGAGATCTATACAGGGGCATTATAATATTGGCTGTTTTATTATCAACCTCTTTCCTAAGAATCCCTAACACAGAGTTTGCCTTTCTCACGGCTACAGCACACTAGGTTGACATTTTCACTGAGCTATCTACTACGGCCCCAAGACCTTTCCCCTTCTCAGTCTCAGCAAGTTCAGACCCCATTAGCTTATTCTTGAAGCTGGGATTTTTTGTTCCAATGTACATCACCTTACACTTACCAACATGGAATCTCATTTGCCACACTGTCACCCCATTGTCCAATTTGTGGAGATCTTTGTGGAGCTCTTCATCATCCTTGGTTCTTGTGTCCACTGCAAAACTGGTTACTACACTACTCAACCCTAGGCCCAAGTAATTTATGAACAAATTACCAGTCCCAATATGAATCCTTATGAGACCCAACTGTTTACTTCCCTCCATTGTGAGAACTGTCCATTTACTCCTACTCTTTGTCTTCTGCCATGAAACAATTTTTAATCAATAAGAGAACCCGTCCTCTTATCCCATGACTGCTAAACTTTCTCAGGAATCTTTGGTGAGGTACCTTGTCAAAAGTAAACAAATATTCCTCCAAGAGAGGGGAAAAAAAGAGTCAATGGATTCTTGGTTTAGAATGAAGCCATCCAGAATAACCTCACGTGGTCTAGCTAGTAACTGAATTCTTTATATACTTTTCCTGCTGGCAGTAGTTTCTCCATTAATTCCAGTGGAAGTGCATCCATGTGATACACTTCACTTACTTGGATCTGCTGCTTCTTCACAACAAATGGCAAGTTTTCCACATGCAAAAGATCCATCTGTGCTCAAATACATAGATTTACTGGATATGAGACCTTTTGATGTTGTTATTGTTCAATCTGAATAGCTTCGAACAAGTAGTAAGCTAGCCTATGTAGGTTTTCTGGATTACTGAATGTTTCATGTGCATTCAACTTTAAGCACTTAATACTGACAAGCATAGCGCCCAGATGAAGGCAGATCTTACATTCTTCAGAAAGTTGAAGATGGTTTCAAAGCTCTTGTGTGCCTACTCATCCCTTTCTGTGTTTTGGTAAAGAGTTTTGGTGCTGTTTCAAAGCCCCCTGAAGGTCTCATTTGACAGTGAGGTGACAGTGGGGTGAGACTGCATACATCATGGGAAATAATCTCTTTTTAACCACATTATACTATTTCCTGCCTCCAGCCCTGAGAAGATGTGGTCCGCGAGTTCATGCAAGAGTTTTTGTTTTTTTCTAAGCAACTGGGGGAAGAGTCACTGACAGACAAACAGGGGTGGAGGAGATTGTACAGGGGTTAACACTTTTCCATTTCCCCAACTCTAAAATTTCCCCCCTCATGACTCATCACAGGGTTTCAGCAGTGCGTTTGCAAAAATTCTCCATTTCTTTTCTAAAAATAAGACACAGTAATCAGGGCTCCAATAGGGGCATTTATGCTAATATGAAGTTAGTGTTTTCTTTACAGTGAAATCCTAAGTAGAATTACACCCTTCTACTAAGTCAGTGGTTTTAGAAGGATGTAATTCTGCTTAGAATCTCACTATCCCCAGACCCAACATAGGTATTTTCTCTTTGCCAGTATTATAAATGTGCAAAATAAGGAGAGGAATAATTTTGCAGTCATTCTGATCCTGTTGCCCTGCACTGTTTATCCAGCTTCTTTCATGTATCACAAAATCATCCTGGAGAATCTCTGCAGGTCTAGAAGTCAAATAGAGGATTATAGCATACTTTTCTGAATTTTTTTTTAGTGCTTCCTTAGCAATTCTCTGGGGTGAAGTTGCTTTCACAACATTTTCACGGCAGACTTTTTACGGGGTGGTTTGCCATTGCCTTCCCCATTGCCATTGCCCTGTGGTGCAGAGTGGTAAAGCTGCAGTACTGCAGTCGGAGTCCTCTGCTCACGACCTGAGTTCGATTCCAGCGGAAGCTGGTTCAGGTAGCCAGCTCGAGGTTGACTCAGCCTTCCATCCTTCCAAGGTCAGTAAAATTAGTACCCAGCTTGCTGGGGGGGGGGGGAAGTGCAATGACCGGGGAAGGCAATGGCAAACCACCCCATAAAAAGGTCTGCCGTGAAAACGTTGTGAAAGCAGCGTCACCCCAGAGTCGGAAACGACTGGTGCTTGAACAGGGGACCTTTCCTTTCCTAGCAATTCTATGGAAAGCCTCAGTGTTCTGGTCTAATATGTGATAGGGTTTTTTTTAAAAACTGTTGTCTTTCACTTACTTTCCTCTGCCATATTTATTACATTTTCTACAAACAATTACAAATTGTTGGTTTAAAAACATGGCAACGGGAAGATAATTAAAGCTAAAGAGAAGGCGGATTATTGTCATTTATGTACCAACAAATTTGGGTCTCTAAGGCCGCTAACAGACTGGCACTTTGCGCTGACCCAGAGACGCCTCAGAAAGCACCCGAAAAAACCCGTCCACACAGCAACATCTGGCGGCCGTCCTGATCCTGTACTCATTCCATCCTCTGGGCCGATCCACCCCGCCTCAAAAAGGCACCATGTCAAAAGTGGTGTCTTTTCACTGGGGTGCCTCTGAGGTGGCTCCCGGCTGTCTGGAAGGTTGGGAAGCGCCTGAAGAGCACCCGGGAAGCCATGAACAGGACGCGTGAGCGTTCCAGATGCTCACCGGGCACAAACGGCCCACTCCTTTTTCAAACGTCATCTGGGAGCTCCGGGGCGCTCTATTTATTTGGGGTGGCCTCAAGCCATCTGCTATCACCCTAACTGTCAAAGGAAAGTGTTTGCAGCATGAAGAAGAGATTAGATTTGTATCTGGCCCTTCACTTGGAGTCTCAAAGTGGCTTACAGACTCCTTTCCCTTCCTCTCCCCATGACAGACACCCTGTGAGGTAGGTGGGGTTGAGAGAGAGCTCTCAAAGAACTGCTCTTGAGAGAACAACTCTGAGATAACTGTCTGACCCAAAGTCACCCAGCTGGCTTCAAGTGGAGGAGTGGGGAATCAAACCTGGTTCTCCCGAATTAGAGTCTGTGCACTTAACCACTACACCAAGCTGCCACCTTTACTCTCAAGCCTCCTGCATTCCCTGTTTCAGAGGCCCAGGGTATCCCTGGTTAGGGAATGAAGCAAAAGGGTCTGCAGTTGACAGAATTCACTTCCTCTCACCCTTGTATCCTGATCTTCTCAGATCTCGGAAGCTAATGAGAGTAGGCCATGGCTAGTATTTTGATAGGATACCCCCAAGGAATCAGGAACAGAAAGAGGGGAATTAAAACTCAACTCTAGCAAGCTGAATTAAGAAACCAAGAGGTTAATCCTTCAAGATGGATGTGGGCAGAATGGAGCAGGTGCAGAGGAGAGCGACGAGGACAATGAGAGACCTGGAGAACAAGCCCAATAAGGAGAGGTTGAGGGACTTGGGAATGTTCAGTTTGGAGAAGAGGAGATTGAGGGGGGACATGATGGCTCTCTATAAGTATTTGAAGGGCTGTCACTCAGAGGAGGGCAGGGAGCTGTTCCTGTTGGCAGCAGAGGAGAGGACTCATAATAATGGGTTTAAATTAAGGGTGGGAAGTTATCAACTGGATACTAGGAAAACCTTTTTCATGGTAACAATTGTTCAACAGTGGAATCAGTTACCAAGGGAGGTGATGAGCTCCCCCTCACTGGCAGTCTTGAAGCAACAGCTGAATGAACACTTGCCGGGGATGCTGTATGTGGATCCTGCATTGAGCAGGGGGTTGGACTAGATGGCCTGTATGGCCCCTCCCAACTCAGTGATTTTCTTCAAGCTGCAGCCTTTTCCCTGAACCCCATTCTAGTGCCGACCAATAATCCCCTCTAAGCTGTGGAGTTTTGTGAGCAAGAATTCTACTTCATGAGCTACTGGCATTAAAGTTGTGAGCAAGCAGTTTGGCTACTGCATAAATTAGTTTGCTCTGGGGCCGTTATTCCTGAGCTAAGACAAAAAAAGTGTGTGAGCTGGAAGCTTAAAAACTGTGAGATAGCTCACACTAATTCAGCCCAGAGAGAACACTGGTGCTGACAATTCCCAGACCCCGAAGAGCGGTTTGTGGGATGTCATGGGGGCTGTAGAGGAAAGGAGAAAGGCATGGGATCTTTCTTCATGCATGACCTTCTTCAGTTCACAGTTCATAA
The DNA here is from genome assembly GCF_032191835.1 of Heteronotia binoei. Classification (NCBI taxonomy): domain Eukaryota; kingdom Metazoa; phylum Chordata; class Lepidosauria; order Squamata; family Gekkonidae; genus Heteronotia; species Heteronotia binoei. The sequence goes on from NC_083225.1 coordinate 172,044,678, forward strand.
TATCCAGTCCATTATATATATGTCATGAGCAGTGTTCCCTCTAAACTGAGTTAGCATGAGCTGGCTCACAGATTTTTAGCCTCCAGCTCATACCTTTTTGTCTTAGCTCAGGAAAAATGGCCCCAGAGCACAATAATTAATGCAGTAGCTCACAACTTTCATGCCAGTAGCTCATATAGTAGAATTTCTGTTCACAAGACTCTGTAGCTTAGAGGGAACATTGGTCACAAGAAGGTAATTCTTATGATCATGGTCACTAAGAACAATTTTATGACTAGAGAGGAGCCTGCAGAAATGAGCCTTGTCAGGTTAGGTTACATAAGCGGAATGTTGGGACAAGAACAAGTCGGTACCTTCTAAGCACTTCAATGATAACTCTGGGCTTCGTTGAACAACTGTTACTAAGACCTCTGTCATACAAAGTATGGCAAGAACATTTGGCACTGCAAACAAGCAGATAATGTGCTTCAGAGACTGAAGTGATCTTTCAATGACTTCAGTGTATCACCTTAAAAAGAGGGTTTTACTTCACTGTTCTTGAGGGGGATAAATGGCAGGTGGCACAGAACATGTGCTACTTCACACAAATCCACATCCTTCTCACATGGCAAATGTCCACTGATTCGTTCCGACTTCACCACATAGCCAGGGCTTGTTTTGTAGAAAAAGCCCAGCGGGAACTCATTTGCATATCAGGCCACACCCCCTGGTGTCACCATTGTTTCACACAGGGATTTTTTTTTAAGAAAAAGGCCAGCAGGAATTCACTTCCATTTTAGGACACACCCCCTGATGACAAGCCAACCAGAACTGCGTTCCTGCTCAAAAAACGCCCTGACCATAGCCGTGTACATTTATCCCCCCACACACAGTAAATCGCTCACATTTGCAATGAACCACCGGAAATACAACATAACTTCAGTACAGCAAAATCAAGGATGGGAGGCTGAAGGGTAATCGCAAGTCCCTCTCTCCTGCAAGTAGGAGTGATGAAAAAACCCTCTATGGCCACATTCAGATTTCACCACAAACCTGCTTGCTTGTCAACAGCACAAACACAGCTTGTCTGCTGCACTCACCCTGCCCTCCCTCCTCATGACGGAATGATTGACAGAGAGCGTCCTGGTTTCAGAGGCTTCAATCAAGCTCCAAATTTGCCCTGCCACTTGATGGCTGGCCCCTGGGAAATCGCTGTGTGTTTTTTCCTTGCAAACTGGGATTCTAAACCACAGCTGGATCCCAGTTTGTGGCGAGAAAGCACAGTCCAGTTTGCCCAGGTGCCAGAATTTGGACATCGAGGCAAAGGGGGAGCTTGACTGAAGGCTTCTGAAACTAGAAAGGTTTCAATGAGTTAGAGGGAGGGCAGAGAGCATGTGAGTGCCAAAACCATTCATGAACAGATGTAACCTATGTGGCCTGTACCCAACGAAGAAGCAGAAGCACAGAATGCAAACATTATTCCCCTGGAGACAGCTTTTTCAAAACTTAATAGGCCAACTTCATTTTTGTAAAGGTAAAGGTAGTACCCTGTACAAGCACCAGTTGTTTCCGACTCTGGGGTGACACCGCATCACAACATTTTCATGGCAGATTTTTAAAAATTTTTGTAGGGATGGTAAAATTGCGAAGATGATAAAGAATGAGCTTGATCTGCACTTGCCTCACTTCCTGAACGCAATGTCAAATGACAAGAATGCACATTTAACAGAACCTGTACACAGCACACTACTACCAATGCAAGCATTTGTACTGCTGGTCAGGGGTACCCCTCCATCAAAACTACCTGCAAGGGGAAAATATTAGCATATCATATAGAAACGGCCAAGTCCAGCTATTCACCTGTCCTAGTTTTCTACTTGAGAGTGGTTTTTTTTAAGGCAAACTTTCAAAAGCTAAGCCACAAATACAATATGAAGTGGTACAGTTCCACCTGAGGTTTGAAGCAACCTGTTATCACCACTTAATTCTATTGCATATATAGATCAAGCTTGAGTCATGTGAGATGAACAAGCAATCCTAAACAGAGTTCCACTCTTCTAAGTCCACTGAAGTCAATGATCTTAGAAGGACGTAACTCTGTCTAGGGTTGTACTGATTCACAGAAGCTTGTGTGAATTCCTTGCCTCTGTCTTTTTTGTAAGGATTTCTCATATCCATTACGGCTAACTAAACAAATGTGGAAGTGATGCCTCTCAAAATAGGACCTGATACTGAAAAAAGGCCCTCATAGAATTCCCCCCGCCCTGCTTTGCATTCAGCGGAAAATGTTTCAGTAGCCAAGTAAGCAAAGGTTCACACTCCAAGTGGATGCCACTTACAGCTGTGCTGAAAAGAGCTTTCAGAACGTACAGCTTGTGAAACACATTCTGCAAGGCATCTAATTTGCAAGAGGAGAATACGAAGACCTTTGAGCCATTTTATGCACCAAACCAATGGCAGGAATTATGTGGGATTTTAATTCTCATTTCTTGCCTCTGTTTTTTTTTTTTTTTTAGATCATTCGAAATCCAGGGCCACGGCTGTATGGTTTGTGCTTGTTTACTCAATCAGCGTTCTGTTCTCATCCAAAGGATCCAGGTGCAAAATGAATTTTTAAAAAACCAAACATTTTTATTAATATGGTTGGTCCTCTGATTCAGGAGTTCAATGCTTCAGGGCAGACAGATTCTATAAATATAAATTATTAATAATTATACTGATAAAACACACTAGCAAAGAAGGGGGAAGCAATTCAATGTATAGCATTTCCACTTTGAAAAGTTTCCTTTAAAACCGGACGGAAAAATCACGTTTTCATTAACTGGCGTTCAATTGTAGGGATGTGCAGCCCCCCAAAAATGACATGTTGACTTTGCAAACTGTGACCACTCCGGACATTTATCAAAAGTTCACACAAGCATTTTCATAGTAAAATCTCTGAAATGGCTTGGACCGACTGAGAACCAATCGCTCAGAAAGCCAGATATCCCAAATAGCAGTCTTTAATTTTGAATTCCTGGATGATTTGTTGTCATCTTTAAAAAACAAAATGGAACTTTTGGTTACCACCAAGGGAGAAGCCTTAAGAAAAGTACCACGTTCTTAAAAAAACAAAAACAAACAGTAACAGTTAAGAACAAAGCAAAACACCCTGTTGATTATTTTCCTTAGATTCTCTTCCACTGGTCAGGAGCTACATTATCTGCCTCTGCAGAAGTTGTCGGAAATCAACCACACACAGGGGCTTACTGGCAGATCCCCATTTCTGTGTCAGACAGAAAAAAATCATAGTGCTTATCGCTTGTTACCATGGATACCATGAAGATACTGCTGTCTGCTAACTATTACTAGAGAAAGACAACATAATTCTCTGGAACGAGTCCCGTTTTGCCTTCATAGGTTGCTTTTAACCATCCTGGTTCCACAGATGGATACACTGTGAAGAAGCAGAACAAGACAGTACCTTTAAGTTTCGACAGAGCTTTGAACGCCTTTCACATATATATTTTAATGGTTAACATTATCAGTAAGTCAACATTATTATTATCATTCACCATGAACATCATAACACAAGCAAAAGGCAAGTAAATGAAGGAAGAGCGTCTTGAAAGACCTTCTCTGTGTGCTCCCACCTTCTGACATACAGTGGGTGGCTAAAAGGGAAAAGGCACTTTTTCTGTGGTAAAACTGTGGTCAGGGAACACCTACCCAGTGAAGATTCACCTGGCATCTAATCTTGTGTGCTTCAAATGCCAGCTAAGACACTTCCTTTTCCTGCCCAGGCTTTTAATGGAGGGACCGATTCCCCACTAGCCTTACCCCGCTCGACCTCTCCTCCGCGGAGCTTCTGTTGGATTTCGCACAAGCTGCCCCAAGGCTGCAACTCGCTTCGCCTCTTTCGCATCACAAACATAAACCGGTTTTTAGAGGATCTTGCTTGCTGCACGAAAGAGGCAGAGTGAGTTGCAGCCTTGGGGCAGCTTGTGTGAAATCCGACTGGAGAGGAGAGGAGAGGAGAGGAGAGGAGAGGAGAGGAGAGGAGAGGAGAGGAGAGGAGAGGAGAGGAGAGGAGAGAAGAAGAGAAGAGAAGAGAAGAGAAGAGAAGAGAAGAGAAGAGAAGAGAAGAGAAGAGAAGAGAAGAGAAGAGAAGAGAAGAGAAGAGAAGAGAAGAGAAGAGAAGAGTGAGAGCGGGGTAAGCTGGGATTATGGATTGGCTTTTTAAAAAAGTGTTTAATTATTTCATTGTCTATTAAAGCATTAGTATGTTTCTATAAAATGCACACAATTTAAGTGTGGGCTTTGGTTTATCTGTTTTAACTCCCTGTTCTAGTGACTGTAATAGGTGATCGTTTTGGAGTCGTATCCACAAGAGAAACCCTTTAAAGAAATAGTAACTCAAATTGAACAGAATACATGGGATCCCCTTGGGGCTGCCTTTGACCATCAAGAAAGCTATGCTAGGGATCATAGGACCTGCACGGACAAAAGCTGTGAAGGGCAGGAGGGGCTATATAGCTGGCTGGATCCAGTCCATTATGGTGGTGGAAAATGCCACCAAGTGGCAGCTGACTTAAGTCAACCTCATAGGGCTTTCAAGGCAAGAGACATTCAGAGGTGGTTTGCCATCGCTTGCCTCCATGTCATGACCTTGAACTTCCTTCATGGCCTCCCATCCAAATACTACCCAGGGTTGACCCATCTTAGCTTCTGAGATTTGATGAGATCAGGCTAGCCTGGGCTGTTCATGCCAGGGCAATCCACTCTAAATTACTTCATAATATTCAGGGCTTTTTTTTGTAGCAGGAACGCCACTGCATATTAGGCCTCACACCCCTGATGTAGCCAGTCCTCCAAGAGCTTAACAGTAGGAGATGTAATAAGAGCCCTGTACGTTCTTGGAGGATTGGCTACATCAGGGGTGTGTGGCTTAATGTGCAAGGGAGTTCCTGCTACACACACAAAAAAAAAGCCCTGATAATATTTATTAAATAAGCAAAAAAAGAGGTTCAATTATCACCATGAAACGAGAAAGAACACTGCCTCTTACCATTGGAAAATATTGCCCCCTGAGGGAAAGAAAGTTCATGGCTATGCTCGGCTTTGCAGGAATACATTGCCTTGGCTTGCCTGGGGGAAAAAAAAAAACAGAGTTGATAGTATTTCAGTTAAAAAGAAATGCATGATGTGTAAGAGAAAGAGAAGTGTGTGCTAAGAAGTGCATTAAGTGAAATCTACAGGCTGAAAGAGAAGACCTGCTCAGGCCCTCACACCCCACCCCCCTGCATGCATTTGCTAGGTGCGGGGCCAATCTTCATAATCTTTAATGCTAACTAGTGTTGACTCCTAATCAGAGCAGGTTCTGGTTTCAAACCCTTGGCTGACATCAAACCCTTATGGCTGACATCAGAACCAACATAGATGAAGAAGACGACTACAGATGTATACCCCGCCCTTCTCTCTGAATCGGAGACTCAGAGTGGCTCACAATCTCCTATCTTCTCCCCCCACAACAGAAACCCTGTGAGGTGGGTAGGGCTGTTCTTTCAAGGACAACTCCTGTGATAGCTATGGCTAACCCAAGGCCATTCCAGAAGCTGTAAGTGGAGGAGTGGGGAATCAAACTTGGTTCTCCCAGATAAGATTCCGCACACTTAATCACGACACCAAACTGGCTCTACACCAACCACTACACCAAGCTGTCAAGGCTGGAAGGAGAAATTCATACGAGTGTGCAGTTGTGTGGTCCATTCCTGATCCTTTAGCCTTACATCAATACTAGTCCATAGTGAATTTGCTACTTTTTTGTGGCTCTCAGCCAACATCCTGCTCCACAACCACGACATTAATCTTTACATAGCTTTTATTGTCTTCAAAAACATTTTTTATGCCTGTGATGCCAGCATCCTAGTGGTAATCTTCACTTAGGGACAAACATCCTAAATACAACAGTAGTCTTGCAAAACAGCAGGTTCAAAAGAAATGCCAAATATTGGCATTTTCTGATATTCCCAAATCCCATATTGGTATGGTATTGGGATTTGGGAAAAAATCAGGAAACCTGAATTTATTCAGCTCCATTATAGCCTATGGGGATCAGTCTGTAATGAACCCAGTATGAAATTTATGAACATCATGGATGAGTGAAAGAATCTGAATGCACGTCACTGGTTCAAGGTCCTCTATGATGGTACACTATGTTGCACCACAACAGTATAGCATAAAAATCAAATCCATCCCCTCAAAAAAATGCAAAAGGAAAGACAGAAAACAGATGAAAAGGAAGTAAACAGCTGTGAATGTTTAAGGTTCACACATTTTGCCTTTAATTCAAAGAGAAAAAGTGTAATGTTCAAAGAACTACAGTTAAATTGCCAAGAACGTAGCCGATTCCACCAAGCTAAGAAGAAAAGAGAGGGGAGGGGGAAAGAGAATAGTCTTCAGGCTGAGCAAAACACAGTGGGACATGGCAGGTATTGCAATTAGCACACTGGGCTGTGGAAACAAAGGTGATTCTCCAACCTGCTGCAGGGCACTGTTGGGACTTTTTTAGTCTGCTGTAGGTAGGATAGTCTTGATACAGATCTCTTCTTCCTTCCTGCTGGCCTTTCATTTGCCTGGCCCTTTGTTACTCGTCTGCACTCCTACAAAGGCTCTGGCTGAATCTCCGTTAACCTTGGCAACCTTGCTTGCTTTGTCAGTAGGAAAAATAAAAGCCATGCTTCCTTTTGTCAGATTCCTCCCTCATATTTATGTGACAGCAGAGTGGAGATGAGATGATAAATCGAGAAGTGGAGAGGAGAGGAAAAACTGGGAGGGAAGGTGGGAAGAAAGGATAGCACACACTGTAATATTATGGTTTTCATTCCTACAAGATGTGGGGCTTACAAATTTAGATGGCTTTAAAGAAATTACAATGAAACAATGCTATCGTTTTCTCCAGTACTTTGGCCACCAAATGAGAAGGGAGCACTCACTGGAGAAGATCCTGATGCTGGGAAAGACAGAAGGCAAAAGAAGAAGGGGACGGCAAAAGACGAGATGGCTGGACAGCGTTACTAATGTAACTAACATGAATTTGAGCAGACTTCGGAGGATGGTGGAAGACAGGAGGGTCTGCCGTGACTTGCTCCATGCGGTCACAAAGAGTCGGACTCGACTGTGCGACTGAACAACAAAATCATTTTCATATATTCAGAATAGGAAGTACTGGGAACAAAAGAAGGGGAGGCAAATTGCTTGCATGCAGTCCCCTGAAAGCATTCCAAGGCAACTGGGTGGCCATTGTTGGAAACAGGGCTACATGGACCCACAGTTCAATCCAGCAAGACAATTCTTTGTACTTTTATCCAGTCTGTCCTTCCAGGACATGAGGGTGGCATTCCATGACTTCCTCATTATCCAGTTTATCCCTACAACAATCCTGCAAAGGTGAAGAAAAAGTGTGACTTGGTCAAGGTCACCCTTGACGCTTGAATCGTGGTCTCCCTGGTCCTAGTGAAGTGCTCTAACCCCTGCAACACACTGGCTCTCTAATGTACTATGTGCATAACAAGGCAGGCTATGACATATGCCTTCATATAAGCACATGAAGCTCCTGAGTGAGACCACTGTCTTGTAAAGGTTAGTTTTGCTTACTCTGACTGGCAGCAGCTTCTTTAGAGTCTCAGGCAGAGGTTTTTACCATCACCTACCACTTGATCCCTTTAACTTGCAATGCTGGGGACCAAACCTGGGAGTTTTTGCTTGCAAAGCAGGTGCTCTGTCACTGAGCCATACTGTAAGTCTTCTAAATTTTCCTATTGCAGAGTGATGTAGATTATGTTTACCAGCTTATACTAGCTTTTCTCAGCCTGGGAAAGCAATTTTCTAAGATGCAGGTGGACTTAAAAAAAAAATTATATCATTATCCTGTGTTGCAAACAATTGCTCCATGGCTCGCATCCATTTAAATATACAGATTCCCAGTCTCAGGCTTACAGCTTATGTAGCCCCCTAAAGCATTTATATTAATCCTCCAGGGCCTGAGCAGAATCTCAGCTTTCATTAAAAGAAGGGTTTCTAGTCCTCATGACTGCACAGCAAGATAAAATGGAATGATATTATTATTATTATTTACAGCAGGGGTGGCCAATGGTAGCTCTTCAGATGTTTTTTTGCCTACAACTCCCATCAGCCCCAGTCAGCATGGCCAATGGCTGGGGCTGATGGGAGTTGTAGGCAAAAAAAAACATCTGGAGAGATACCGTTGGCCACCCCTGATTTACAGCATCTTCTTGTGCATCTCTTTAGGGATCAATAAAGTGCTTGGCAGCCATTACTATTATTAATAATAATAATATGACTTGATGAATCACCCCGTAAATTAATAAAACCAATATATTAAAAACAGATTGCAAGTCCCAATGGCATCACATTGAAATGCTACTATTTTTTGGACGCTGCATTGGGGGGCAGGGGACCCTCCTCAAAGGGTGGAGGAGAAGGATGCCAGTTTGGCAACCACTGCTGTCCTCAGGCAAAAGCCTGGCAGAAGATCTCTGCTTTACAAGTCCTGCAAAATAGTAAAAGATCCCGCAGGGTCTTAGTGCCTTCCAGCACAGTGTTTCACCAGGTTGGGGCTGGGACTGAAAAGGTCCTGGCCCTTGTTGAGGACAGCTGGACCTCTTTAGAGCCAGGGATCACCAGCAGCTTCTAACCAATAGAGCATAATGTTCTTGCAAGGACACAGCGGAGGGCTAGCGCAGAATGAGTACTGAGCAACAGGGCTTGATGAAAGACAACTGAACTTACCTTCCTGAGGCAGCCTGCTTCAGTGAGCCACCACTTTCAAACAGCTGGGCCTTGGCTGCCACCCTAGAGAAGGCAAGAAAGAGTTTCAGCCTGACACGCACTCCTTTAAACACAAGAAACTGAATGCTTGCAACGCTGGGCCAACTTACACAGACCCTGGCCTCTGATAGCCATTACTTGACGTCGTATCTAACCGCAGCCTTCGGCACATCTTGGGTGGCAGGTCTGGGTTTACCAGAGCTTTTGGGGTCTCTCGGCCATCTAGAGAAGCTAAACTCTGTACTGAACCACTGCAGCTCTTGTTACCTAAATAACAAAAAGGGACAAGCAGTCATTGAAGAGGCACACGTTACACCCCTACGGTACTCTGAATTCATTTGGCTTAAAAAAAAAAGATAGGTCAGGTTGGCAAATTCTTAATCCTTTCATGCAAGCTTTACTTACTGTATGGGACCAGGCCCATTCAGATCTGGCTCCCGACCTATCTTCCATCTCTACATTCACAGAACAACCATGGTTTCCTCCAGCGCAGCATTCACTCTCTTTCTCTAACTGGAAAAAGACCTCAGTGGTCTACATTTTTCAACTATTCTCTAAAAAACAAAATACTAACTAAAGCTCAACTAGAAGAGAAAACAGCTACCAAAATTCCTTGGTTTGAATATCTACCGCTAAGCCACTTTCTGAACAGCTCTCCCTGCCGCGAGTCTATACTACACCCCCAAACAGAGTTTGAACATCTCTTTTCCAGTTTCCATCCCAAGTCTAAAGAACTTATTTCCAAAATCTATAATATATTGTTGTCCAAAGTTTGCAGAACTCTACCCATTTCTTATAAGTGCCGGCATCAAGAAAAAAAGTCCTTCTATCGGCTTCGCAGTGGGATTCCATTTGGGAAATGGAGGCCTTTCGGAAGAACTCTATCAATACCCTTCAACAAAACTACAAACTAATGTCACGATGGAACCGCATGCCTCAACATTTTGCCCATATAGACCCTCTTTATTCTCCTCTCTGTTGGCGGCAATGTGGCATTGTTGCATCATCATTCATTGTTGGTGGGAATGGCCGGTAATCCAAACTTTCTGGAACAAGGTTCTGTCACTAGTTGATAGTGTTTCTGGTACAACAGTTCCCAGGCGGGTTGACATAATTCTTCTTAATAACTGGCAAACAGTTGAGGCATCACCCTCAAAAATCTCACTACTTATCTTTCTCATAATTGCGGCCAAAACTATTGTAGCACAAAACTGGAAATCACCCAGCACTCTGAATACTGATAGTTGACTGCTTAAAATATGGAAATACATTGCCCTAGAGAAAATTACTGCAGATTTAGACTCTCATGATCCTATAAAAGCTGCTCAAAATTTTTATGCTAAATGGTATCCAGTTCTAGACAAAACTGATGTAGACCCTCTGTACACAGAATCAATCAACAAATGTGTAAGACATAAGACCATTATACTGTCTTGATTTACAATGCATAGCCTCCTCATCCTACATAATTAAGATTCGTTGTATTTGTACCTGTTAATATGCTGCTATACAGGGTATTTATGTTTGACAACTGTTTTTCTTTTGTTTGAATATGTATACAATACAATAAAATAATAAAATTGTGGGGGGGGGGAGGGACAAACGGCATCTTCTTGTGCATCTCTTTAGGGATCAATAAAGTGCCTGGCAGCCATCTTAAGTCTGAAACCCTGGGCTGTCATTTGCTGCTAGGCAGCAGTGGGTGATTGGGTGATTCACATTTGCAGGGAAGAAACATCAGGCTGATTACTTCATTACTGTATCAAATGGACAGGTGTTCTGGGGTCAACAGCAGGCAAATCAAGGCTCCAACTAATGGTGGATCTCTCTGCAAGTGAAAAAGCAGCTTGTTGTGGTGTAACAAGTGTGGAAGAGCTACACCAGGGGTGGCCAAACTTACTTCACATAAGAGCCACATGGAATAAACTTCAGATGTTTGAGAGCCACAAGGCATGAATATCTTATGTTTCAGGGCTGTAAAACACGAAGGCAGGCAGGTAGGCCTGATTGGGGGGGGGAGGTGGGAGGGGGAGGGAGGCGGGAAGAAAGCAACTTTAAATGCATTCTGCAAGCTGCTGGCTGGCTTGAAGAATGTATTTATTTTATTTTAGGCAATTTATAGTCTGCCCTATCCCAGGGAAAGGCTCAGGGCGGATCACAACATTCTAAAAACAGTATAAAAACAATAATTAAAATCAGAGTGCTGTAAACAATTTGACAAATCATAACAGTTTCAACGGCAGCTCAGTTGGTCACATATTATATGAACCGAAGATAGTAAATTAAATAAATGTACATTATAGAAGTGATTAAAAGAGAAAAATGTCTTTTCCAAGTCAGCTGACAAGGCAGTGGGGGCTTCAAGAGCCACACAAAATGTGTGAAAGAGACATATGTGGCTCCCGAGTCACAGCTTGGACACCCCTGGGCTACACTGTTAGTGTAACAGAAGCCTTCACATCCAACACAATACCCCTGGCTGCTCGACTCCTACAAAACCACAGCCCGCCCTGCATGTGTTTTGTGAAGGAGAGTGCATGGATTTGCTGCTTAGCTCTGCTTTTAGCTCACAGACTGTGTACATCAAAGCCAGTTTGCTGGTAATCAGCCTTTTGAAAAAAACCAGCAGCAACAGCAATTACTATGTGCTATGAAACAAACAGCAACTGGAGCAGGAAGTTTACAGTGATCATTATCACTATACACAGAAACAACACAGAACTGCTTGACTTCTTTTATTCCACACCCCCCCCACACACACACACACACTGCTGGTGGGTAGATTAAAAAAACAGACAAACCAACCTGCACATTAGCCTATGGAAACCCCAGTGAGGATAAAAGCCTATTGCAAAACAATATGCTGATCAAAGTTGCTGAAGTCTTCAATTTAAAAGCTAGAAATGACTCATATGGTGACAAAGCATGACAGATTTCTCAGGTTTTGGTGACCTGGTATTGCTATTTCCGTTTTCTGTACAGATAAAGCTTTTAGTGACATCATTTCTCTCATTGCTTGGCCCTTTCCCCCCTTCTATTAATTTTTTAAAAATAAAAAAAACAACTGCAACATTGTAAAAGTAAATACTTTATACCTATGGGACTGCCTCTCTGGTTGCAACCCCCTGAACTCCCTTTGGTCATTCTCTAGGGCCCACTTGCAGGTGCCTGGCCCCAGGATGGCTCAGTTAGCTGTCACCGGGGAAGGACCTTCTCAGTTGTGGCCCCAACTGTGTGCAATGAGCTCTTGGATGACACTCGTTACCTGCTGGAGTTTAGTTTCCACAGAGCATACAAGGCCGAATTGTTTACATTGGCCTTTGAAGGTAATCCACAAGTTGTTTTTGTTAATGGTATGGTGCATCTATCTATCTATCTATCTATCTATCTATCTATCTATCTATCTATCTATCTATCTATCTATCTATCTATCTATCTATCTATCTATCTATCTATCTATCTATCTATCTATCTACCTATCTACCTATCTATCTATCTATCTATCTATCTATCTATCTATCTATCTATCTATCTATCTATCTATCTATCTATCTATCTCAACAGCTTTATGAGATTAGATGGATTCATGGAGGATAAGTCTATCAATGGCTGCTAGTCATGGTGAATGAGGGAAACCTCCACATTCAGAGGCAGTCAACCTTTGAATCCCAGAGCCAGGAGGCTCTGCTGTTGTTATTGATTGGCCACTGTGTAAGGATGCTGGACAAGGCGGGCCACTGGTCTGCCCCAGCAGGGCTCTTCTTATGTTCTCAGTGTTGAGTTATTAAATGTTTATTAATTTTTAATGATTTTATGCTATTGTATGTTATCCTGTTTCACTTTGTAAGTTGCTTAAAGCAGGTTTGTCTGGAGAGGCAGCACACAAACTTAATCTATTTTTGTCTTTCTCTCTCTGTGTGTGGTGTGTTTGTTTTTAACCATTAGGCCATATTGTTGTCTTAAGCCTGCAAACCACTTCATGCAAATCTATTTGGAAAAGCAGTATGCAAAAGTTTGAAATGAATACCATTAAATGAATCTGCCCCAGGGCTTTTTTTGAGCAGGAATGCAGTTCCAGCTGGCTTGGCATCAGGAGGTGCTGCCTAATATGCAAATGAGTTCCTGCTGGGCTTCTTCTACAAAAAAGCCCTGTGTGAAACAATGGTGATGTCAGGGGTGTGTGGCCTAATATGCAAATGAGTTCCTGATGGGCTTTTTCTACAAAAGAAGCCCTGATCTGCCCCATCCTGGCTCTGCCCTGGCTTTTCTTCAGGAGGCAGTAAGAAAAGTGAAAGATTAGAGAATCTTGTTCTTTGCTCCTGATGGTGAATGAGGACAGAGGGTAAGGAATGTGGGTGAGAGCTGGACCAGGCTAGTCACCACTGTGAGCCCAAAGGAGTTCGAAGGCTTGAGTTCAATTGTAATAATATTTTATTTTGTGCTTATATTTTATAAAACAAAGTTTGAGACCGGCAGCACCATTAAGACCAACAAAGTTGAATTCTGGGTATAAGCTTTTGCGTGCATGCGTGCTTCTTCAGATACAACGAAACAAACTGTTCCAATGTATATGGAGAAGACTGCATGCACAGGAAAGTTTATACCCAGAATTAAACTTTGTTGGTCTTAAAGGTGCCTCTGGACGCAAACTTTGTTTTATTGCTTCAGACCACCAATACGGCTACCCGCCTGAATTTATATTTTATAAGAAAGCTTTTCTGTCCCTCCCCACAGCCAATTCTGCATGTCACTGTATCATTGCCTGCTATGAGATGGAATGGAAGTGAGTCTCCCCTGCATTATTTATGGTTATATTCTGAGACAGATCCAGGAAGAAGACTGTCTATGAAGCTTTTGCTCTTATTCCTTTCACTGTGGTTTCGTCAGATGGTGGCAGAGGGCAAAATCAGAGGGGTTTTTTGTTCTTCTGGTGTATTCTTTTGGTGTGTTGTCTGCCAACTGTAAATGTGCATGTGCTCACATGTCTCTAGCTGCTGACTGAGATTTTTAGTTGTTTTGGCTGTTAACTTAAAAAAAAATGTATTAGCTTGACTTCTGCGGTGTATTCTTATTATTGTGAGGAATCTTGTGAACCTGTATGAGATTAGAGTGTTGGACCAATTTCTTCTGAATAAATATAGTATTTTGACTGCTGTAATTCTTCTCTTTATAATAAGCTGCCTTGTATATCTGTTAAGACAGAAAGGAAACTCATACATTTCCCAAAAAACAAAATGAAAAAATAAGGAGACATATGGGCCTTGTCCCCACATCAGGCGGTATGCTGCACGGAGCTTACCTTCAGCAGAAGGGATTGACCTGACGGACGAAGCTGCTGACCTTTTCATGCCAGAAAGACTATATAATCCTTTTTTGGTCAGGTCCAGTGGTGGAGATGCATTCTCCAGACCAGTGACAGAGGCAATGCTCTGACAGTCAGACTCTACGTCCGTTTTCGCTGCATCCTCCTTCGAGGATGATTCGGGACTCGTTGTCCAAAGGCCTGAATTTTTCTGCCCGTTGGAAGAAGGAGTTGAGGCAATCCAGGGAACTCCTCCTGCTTTCTCCCTGGGTTGGGAAGACGTGGATTTGGTGGTGCTGTTTTGTTCTGAGGAGTGAGAGGAGAGTGATTCAATGCTGCCCATGGGAGTGCTGTCTGGACTGCTACTGTATGAGTCACCTGGAAGGGTTGAAAGAAAACAAGGCCATTTTACTAAAGTATTGAAAAATTAGTAGTGTCCATGTGGAGTGTTTTAGTCAATGAATAGAAAGTTTAGTCCTAGTAACCAGAAGAATTGTGACCCTTTTGTAATAAAACTGTTGTTTTATTGTGTTGGACTGGATGGGCCACTGGCCTGATCCAACATGGTTTCTCTTATGTTCTTATGGATGGGCACGTCCCTCACACTTCCACAGGTTGCCACTTAAAAAGCACTCCTGGAGTAACAAATGTTAAAACTTATGAGGCTAAAACCGTGAAGCGAATGCATAAATGCTAGCACATTCAAGCCTGCTCTAACTTTTCATCTTGTTACAGAGCGAGGCTGTGGATCTGCCCCACAGCAGCAATGAAAACTGAGATTAGTGCTCTTATCATTACGAACAAAGGCATCTAGCCAGTGCCGGATTAAACCCCTATGGAGGCCCCTAGGCAGTCAAAATCTCAGGGGCCCCCTTGCAAATCATCTCAGAATTGGAGCACCCACCCCACTGCCTGAGGCCCCCGCTGAAACCTGCAGCACTTTCTCAAAAGCCCCCTTGACAAAATTGCAGGGGAGAGGCAGAGAGAGGCAAACTTGGTAAGGACGCCAGCAGCAGCCACACCAGGCAAGTTGGGCAAAGAGCAGCTCAGTCGCTGGCTGCGTGTGCAGGCTGGGAGGGCTGCAAGCAGCGGGGAAATGGAGGGGGGGAAGCCAGCCTGGGGCCCCTAAAGGCATGGGGCCCCATAGGCTGGTGCCTACTTTGCCTAATTGTTAATCCGGCCCAGCTTCTGCTACTATCCAAGGAACTGCCAACAGCAAGGAACGAGAATATGCTGGATGGGTAAACACCACTTACTGTCTGGGTCCGCAAGGCATGGGGTGTAGCGTCCTCTGGGCTTGCGAGGTCCTGTGGAGAGGCAGATTGCTCTTGTCCTCCTTGACCCCGACCGGGACTGAGGTTGCGGAAGAGGGATGTTGGGATCTGGGGCCGTGCGAAATATCTGCCAGTGACAAGCAAAGAGACTTCTAATGCTTGGAATCTTTTAGGAGTTCACATTTTCTACACTTCTCCCTTTAGGCTCAGAAAGCATGTCTGACTTAGGATCTCTCGAGATTTCATTCTCTTGATCAATATACTGTACCAATTCTCTCGGAAGACAACTGGGCAAGACACACCTCCCACCCCCCCAAAATTAAAACTAAGTGAAACTGGCTCCACTCAAGGAAATAGGTCTTTAAATCCTATAACTCAATACTAACAGGCAGTTTTACAGCAGAAGTGGGAAAAATAACCCCACAGTTGTCCTCTCCCAGAAGGCCTGTTTCCATGCCTAGCAGCCAATCGATCTAGCCACAGTCTGGCTGCAAGAATGTGTTCTTTCCCAAAATGGAAGCTGGTTGCCGAAAGCAACTGCCTTAAGCAAATAACATTAAGATAGGACATGAAAACAGACACAATACAAAAATTGAGAATTAACGGATAAACAAGCACTCTGGTAGTTTACCAGCAATAAAAAGAAAATTAAATGATGTGTAACACTGCTAACATTATCATAGGAAAACTGCTAATATTAATAATTTGTTCACTTCAATAAAAAAGAGCTGATATGCCCAGACTGTTTTCTCTGCTTGCTGGTGTCTACCAGGACTAGGCATGGTGGCTAATTGCACGTTCACCATTGAAAATGGCAGTCACACTTCCCTTTCACTCACTTCTGGAGATACTTACGAATATCATGGCACTCTGTTTATCTGCCCGCCCATGAAAGAAGACAGGGGAGACGAAACACTGAAATGTTACCACATTATGACATTGTGGCTAGCAGTGTGGTTACCTTTTTGTTAACAGCAGGGGTCATTTTGTAGAAAAATAGGTGGTGGAGCTCATCCAGGGATTGTTATGCAGCTGCACCTACTATTCAATGGACAAGGAGGTAGAACTCTCAGAAGGAGGAGGAGGAGCTCTCAGAAAGGTTCAGGAGCTGCACTCCTGTGAGCTCCCACTGAATCAGAGGCCTGGTTAGCAGAGATGCGATTAGCATCATGTCTACATTGGGCCTCCATTTGTATTTCAACAACCAAGGCTTTTTTTGGAGCAGGAATGCAGTTCCAGCAGGCTTGGTATCAGGGGTGTGTGGCCGAATATGCAAATGAGTTCCTGTATTGCGAAACAATGGTGATGTCAGGGGGTGTAGCCAAATATGGAAATGAATTCCTGCTGGGCTTTTTCTACACCCCGCCCCCCCCCCCCCAAGATTTCAACTATTCCTAAATAGTACTAGATCAAAATGATACAGGAACTTTGTTTCTATAAGAGAACCAGTAAGTGGTTAAAGTGGGATTGTGCCCTGAAGCTTACTAGGTGACTTTCAGCAACTTCCTTTCTATTTCTCAGCTGTCAGCTCTCAAAGTGGTGGTGAAGATAAAATACCAGAAGGGGTCCCGATATGCTGCCTTGGGCTCTTTGGAAATAAATAATAAGATGGGTATGCATGAGGTAGTTCGCAGTGATTTACTATTAAGGCAAGCATATTTTGTTAGTCTTTAAGATATCAAAGAACACACATACACATATTTCTGTGTGTATGTGTGCATGCCTGGAAGTCATGGCTAACTTCTGGCCACCCCTTGTGGGGCCAGGAGGCAAGGACATTCAGAGAAGTAGTTTATTGTTGCCTGCCTCTGTTTCCTGGCCCTGGTATTCCTTGGAGCTCTTCTATCCAAGTACATGCCAGGGCTATTCAGGTCTCTGATATTTTTGATAGTATGGTGTAACCAGGGTTTTTTTGTAGAAAAAGACCAGCAGGAACTCATTTGCATATTAGGCCACACACCCCTAATGTCACCATTGGTTCACAGGGGGTTTGTGGAAAAAGCCCAGCAGGGACTCATTTGCATATTAAGCAACACCCCCTGACACCAAGCCAGCTGGAACTGCATTGCATTCCTGTGCGTTCCTGCTCAAAAAAGGCCCTGGGTATAACCCACATTTTATAGAGAGGCAGGTTATAGTCATCACTGGGGAGGGGCTATGGCTCAGAGGAAGAGCATCTGCTTTGCATGCAGAAGGTCCCTAGTTCAATCCCCAGCATCTCCAGATAAAGGATCTGGCAACAGATGGTGTGAAAAACCTCTGCTTGAGAAATAGTGGAGAGCCACCTCCAGTCTGAGCAGACAATACTGAATTTGACGGACTGATTGTCTGATTCAGTATAAGGCAGCTTCATGTGTTAATGTGATCCTCTTGAGCTGGATTGCTTCTTGAGCGGTGGAAGATGAATACTAAAGCAGGAGAACATTATGTAGAACATCTAGCTTTGTAAGTTGATTTTAAAACAAACAAACACCAATATAAGGTGACCAGTCTCCCAGGAAGGCTCCTCTCATCTTTTACCTTCTCATAATGCTCAATGAGAATCTCAACCACAATATTCTGAAACTTGATATTCATCATAGCAGCCACTGTCTCCTCCTGGGCTCTCATCAGCGTGGGGCCAAATATAACTCCAAGGTTGGAAACAGTCATGAGGTTCTGCTGACTGTGCAATGACACCCTGGGGAATAAATGAAGAAACAAACAAAACAAAATCAAGGGGAGAAAAGGTTTCTCACCCACTAGATTTTTGTTCAAATGATAGGCTGAACGGAGGCATAAACTATATTTGTTCTACTAGCCATGGTGCCTAAGGGGAACTCCAGTTTGGTGTAGTGGTTTAAGTGTGCGGACTCTTATCTGGGAGAACTGGGTTTGATTTCCCATTCCACTTACAGCTGCTGGAATGGCCATGGGTTAGCCATAGCTATCACAGTTGGCACCTGGGGTTCTTTTGGCCACAGTGTGACACAGAGTGTTGGACTGGATGGGCCACTGGCCTGATCCAACATGGTTTCTCTTATGTTCTTACATAAGAACGTCCCTCACATTTCCACAGGTTACCACTTAAAAAGCACTCCTGGAGTAACAAATGTTAAAACTTATGAAGCCAAAACTGTGAAGCGAATGCATAAATGCTAGCACATTCAAGCCTGCTCTAACTTTTCATCTTGTTACAGAGCAAGACTGGCAAACTGGGGAATGGGTAAGGCAATTCAGAGAGCACGGCAAATCTATTCACGCACAGATCGTGCCATTTTCATTTTAAATGGAAGAGTTCAATTTCTCACTTAGACTGAGGCCTCTGAAAAATACAGCTAAATTAATATATATAGAAGCAATAAGTAGATCTAAAACAAACAGCTGCAAATGCCGGGCATAAATTCCCTGCTTTCACCTGGCAGGACCGCTGAGAAAACATTCATTTGTTTGGAACCACATATTGTAAAGAAGAGGTGTCTGCTGCAAGGCGGCAGACTTGAAAGCACAGGAGGGTGTCAAGAGGCAACATGCTGGCCTGTTCTTGGATTGTGATGTTTTGGGGGCCACCATCCTGGAGGATGCGGGCAGCTGGAACCTTTGTCAAGCCCTGCTGGCAGAGGAGAGCATCAGCTTTACTAGGGGAAAGCAAGGAAAAGAAAAATATAGCCACCGGTTATAGAAAAGAGTACAAGTCCAGTAGCACCCTAACGACTATCAAAATTTGTGGAAGGGCATGAGCTTTTGTGAGTCACCGCTCAGTGTCTGAAGAAGTGAGCAGTGACTTACGAAAGCTCATTCTCTACCACAAATTTTGTTAGTCTTTAGGGTGCTACTGGACTTGTACTCTTTTCTACTGCTACAGAAAGATTAACAAAGGCTAACCATCTTGATCTGATCTACCACCTTGGTTATGTAAGCCCTGAGCTGCGGCTTAGTGCCTGATTTGTCTGAAGATTGCTCTCCCTGCTCCCCATGTCCTTAGCCTCTCTTACACAGTGCTGTCCCACTTTCTGGCAGCACCAATTCCAGGCTGCGAGTGCGAGGGCTAAGGGGGTTTTAGGTTCAAGTGCTGTTTTTATGGAGAACAGAAGGAGAGGGCTGATTGTTAGAAGTCAAGGCTATTACCTCTTCTTCTACAAAGTCCAGTCACTTCCCAATCTTTGCGGCTGCTTCAGTTAGAAGGTGGAGGTGGGAAAAGACAGCTACAGCAGTGGGAGCCAGCATGCCATCAAGAAATGAACTTTTTGACCTTTCTCCATGGGAAGCAGTGGAGGTGGTACCTGAGGCCTACTAGGGCCATTGAAGGTGACAGGGATGTGGCATGGGCATTCTGCCACAAGGGCAGCCCCATGTCACATACTCCCTGTTTTCTCCTGTAATATGTAGTGGAAATTACCCAATTATTTACTCAACGTCTGCTTTGTACCCTTGGCTTCTACCAGCAGGTGTGCAATAACGTACCACATAATGATGGTGTTAGGACAAAGCTTGCTACGCACTATACCAATAACTTAACAGAGCTACCATTTCTGTGATAAGCCCTGTGTTTCTCATAATAAGTAGTTCCACATTTAGGAGGACCTAATCCTGTGAAAATATAAATTTTCTCTATCATGTTTCTGAAGTCGCAGGATATAATTGCCGATTACTCCATTCCCATTCTATATATAGCCAATGACTTCATAAACAAGTAGAAGGGATCGATAAGATTTTCTGCTCCCTATTGGTAAGGCAGATTTGGACATATGTGGTCGAAACGTAACTGTGAATACTTAAAAGATCTGTTTCTATAAAACTGCAATGTTATTTCATCCCCAATGAAGAACATTATATTGTTTGGGTTTCCTTGGTGACAAATTGGATTTTTTAGGTAAGAAAACAGAAAACTGAATTTGATATTATTCTGACAAGTAATGGTAAGGTACAAATTTGGGGGGGGGGGGCTCAAACTCTCTAATTCTGGCAAAAGAATTTTCCATTCTTGAAAAAAAAATTGCTTCTTCAGAATGCTAATAAGATGGAACTTTTTAATAACCAATTTTCCCCTTCGCCTAATCTACTTTCTCCCAGCTCAAGAAACCAGGTGTTGTAAGATGGTGATGTCTTTTATCTCATAACAAAGCACAATTCCTGTCCCCCAAAAGTCTATCTTTGCTGTGTCACAGGTCAAGGTACAATTTCAGATATTGCCATTTTGTAGACTGCAGGTTCCCTGTATTATAGAAGTGTGAATTATGGAGTCATTTTCCCCTTCTTTTTTATATTACAATGGCACAGAAAGCAGGAAGTTCTTTCACTGTCAAATCTATCAGCCCTGCTTAGCTGCACAATTTTCTTTACACGCAATGTCACTGAAAAGCTACATCCATTACAGATCTGGGGTTTATACATTGATGTATGTAAACAGATATGTAAATATATATTGAGAAGGTACAATTTAATGATCAGAATCAGGGTTTTTTTTGTAGCAGGAACTCCTTTGCATATTAGGCCACACACCCCTGATGTAGCCAATCATCCTGGAGCTTACAGTAGGCCCTGTAAGAAGAACCCTGTAAGTCCTGATCAGAATGATGGACTATGGAGACTTGTTCAAAATCCCCCCTGATCAACAAAGCTTCCTGGGTAACACAGGGCCTATCACCGCCTTTTCATAAACTCCAACTTAAGGTTTTTGGAGGAAAAATGGGATACAAATGGAATAAATGAATGTGTGAATCAGGAATTGATAACTCAGCTGATTGTATAAACCAGCCCCACTGAAAAGCATCTATCTGAAGTTAAGTGAGGCATATTGAAACTTTGGATGTAGTGCTTAATCCATGGTCAGTCTACTCACATGCACAAATCACAACTTGATACTATAGTCCAGGGGTGGCCAAACTGCAACTCTGGAGCCACATGTGGCTCTTTTGCACATATTGTGTGGCTTTCCAAGCCCCAACTGCACTGTTGGCTGGCTTGGAGAAGACATTTGTCTCTTTAAATTACTGCTCCAAGCCAAGCCAGCTGGCAGCTTGGAGAGTGTATTTAAATTTAGAGTTGCTTTCTTTCCACCTCTTCCTCTCCCCCATCTATTTGCTTTCCTTCCTTCCTTCCTTCCTTCCTTCCTTCCTTCCTTCCTTCCTTCCTTCCTTCCTTCCTTCCTTCCTTCCTTCCTTCCTTCCTTCCTTCCTTCCCTCCCTCCCTCCCTCCCTCCCTCCCTCCCTCCCTCCCTGTCTTGTGGCTCTCAAACACCTGAAATTCATGTCTTGTGGCTCTCAAACATCCGATGTTTATTCTGTGTGGCTCTTTCCTTAACCAAGTTTGGCCACCCCTGCTGCAGTCATTAGGTTTTGAACTTTATGTGTGAACCTGCCATATTCAGTCTATTTCTATACAAGACCAGGTCAAACAACGACGACAACAACAATGGGTTTTATACCCCGTTTTCTGCCACCTAAAGGAGTCTCAGAGTGGCTTACAATCACCTTCCCTTCCTCTCCCCACAACAGGCACCTTGTGAGGTAGCTGGGGCTGAGAAAGCTCTGAAAGAACTGTGACTGGCCCAAGGTCACTGAGCTGCCTGCCTGCAGAGGACTGGGGATTCAAACTTGGTTGTCTAGATTGGAGAAACTACATATATTACCAGACCAACAAAAAAGACTTATACGTGCCATTATAACACAACATTTCAATATTTTATATAATCACAGACATACTGAGCCCTCTCCAATCCTATTATGCTAACAGCTGCCCCAAATGGATTTCTGATAGCATTTCATTTCATTCTGGCAGAGTCAAAAACCCCCACAAAAATTGACATCTACAGTAGGCAAAACCAAGAAACTCTCCGCAGATGCAAGATCTTAAAAGCCTAAGGATATGAATGCAGACAGAGCTTTGTAGAAAAAGCACAGAAATATTGCAGGAGAAGAAATCATAAACTGGTGGGAATAGTTAAACCACTGCCTAGAGCTTCCTTTCCATATAATCGTATCCCCAGCAGAAGGAGAGGACAATTATAACCAGCGGATTAATTCACTCAGACTCATTTATTGTTGGAAACCTCCTGGGTTGCAGAAACAATAATGCATTTCTCCCCGTCAATTCTCTGAGAGTACTGGCACCATTTTCAAGAGTTATTTCATCTCCTCAGGACAAAGCAATTAGCAGGGCAAGCGTGAGAGGGAAAAGGCACTAGGTTCAAGCATCCTCCTTCCGTTTCCTCTTCCTGTTTCCTTTCTGCAATTGCCACAAAAGTAACAACTAAAGAAGAATTACTTGACCAAGTGCTTGATGAGGATGTCCAGCATCTCTCGGTTTTTCTCTGGCAGTTTGTGAACAAGCGCATGCACTGCTTCCACTCTGTAGTTTTGGTCGTCGGACTCTATTATAATAAAGGGGGAGGGGAGACACAACCCAAGTGGTTATTTTCTAAAATAATCAAACAAGTTGTTTACTACATTTATCATTATCTTTCTTCCCAATAAGGACCCCAAAGCAGTTTATATCATTCTCTTTTCCTCACAACAACCCTGAGAACAGGGCTTTTTTTTTGTAGCAGGAACTCCTTTGCATATTAGGCCATACACCCCTGATGTAGCCAATCCTCCTGAAGCTTACAGTAGGCCTTGTACTACAAGCCCTGTAAGCTCTCAGGATTGGCTACATCAGAGGGTATGGCATAATATGCAAATGAGTTCCTGCTAAAAAAAAAAGCCTTGTCTGTGAAGGTTGGTTAGGTTGAGATGGTGTTACTGGCCCAGCTGGGTCTTCCTCCCAACTGCTTCACTTCTGGTAATTACCCAAAAAGAAGTGCTGTGGGGAGAATTTGCAGGAAATGTCAGAAAGGACACCTACGAGGATAACCTGGGAAAGAGCTTTGTGTTCATGGATTGCTGGATCTAACCCAATGGCTGTAAGGTTCAAGAAGTGAGACAAGGTGAGGCTGATCTCTCAAGTAAATGGAGTCTTCTTGGTGGTAGCCCCTCATTCATTAATCCTCTCTCTGTTCTAATGCCTGTATCTTAAAGGTCTGTTGACTTCACTACTTGACCAGCAGAGATGGACAGCACTGCCATGGGAATGAACAGCATTGGTTACCAGATGCATGCTGTTCCCTCCTCCAGATGTCATTGAAATACCACAGGATACATCATGAAGAAGCAGTTCCCATGTTACAATGGCAATATATGAATCAGGCCTGAGGATACTGAGATTGCCTGTGCCAGTCTTACGCAGATGAAAGCAGACTTGGCCTGGTGTTTGCACGGAAATTACTATTCCAACTCCATGGTTTACTTACTAACTGCAACAATGAAATCCTTGTGCAACTTGTAGGTCATCAGTGGCTCTGTGAGACACCTGGAAAAAAGTTAAGGAGAGGAAATGGTGAATATATTAATGGTTCTGCACTTGTTTTTAGTGACAAATAATAAAATGTCAATCAATATGAATATCAGTATTTGGAGCCCAGTTCTTGAAGCCTAGATCTAGCCACTGTTTTATCAGCTACTGCAGTTGCATAATACAGCAACGAAGTTACCCCCAAGAAGCTTTTGCTGGTTTGGTTAGGATGCGTCCATGTTGCAAATGCAGGAAATTAACTGGGATCCCTGACAGGTTGGGAGATGCATCCTGTATGTTTAGACCACATTGATTCCAAGTAACAAGATTCAACATCAATATTAGAATCATAGAGTTGGAAGGGACCTCCAGAGTCATCTAGTCCAACCCCCTGCACAATGCAGGAAACTCACACACACCTCCCCCTAAATTCACAGGATCTTCATTGCTGTCAGATGGCCATCTAGCCTCTGTTTAAAAACCTCCAAGGAAGGAGAGCCCACTACCTCCCGAGGAAGCCTGTTCCACTGAGGAATCGCTCTAACGGTCAGGAAGTTCTTCTTCATGTTGAGCTGGAAACTCATTTGATTTAATTTCAACCCCATTGGTTCTGGTCCTACCTTCTGGGGTCACAGAAAACAATTCCACACCATCCTCTATATGACAGCCCTTCAAATACTTGAAGATGGTGATCATATCACCTCTCAATATTCAACATTACAAGGTTACCTTTTCCTCACCAATCACAAGAGAGTACACTCAGCCACATGAGTCTAGGCAAATCCATGTTGTGAGCATAGAAAATTAACTAGGATCCCTGACAGATTCAGAGTAATAATGCAATGCATCACTACCCCAACTTCTAGATTTCCGGATGTGTCTTGTTCCATTGTTTTCATCCTTTCTAGCTTTAGGTAACCTTTTCAATATGACCATTATGCTACGCATCCAGTTGCATGTTATAGATTACACTCTGTTTACATAGGCCCAATCAAAACAATTTTTAATGCTACTGTGTGAACTCAAAAGCTAGGAAATGCTAATAAACTGGCCCTGAACCCATAGATTTTAATGATTCAACTATAAGTTCTATAAAGTCTGAACAGAAGATTTCTGGAGGCATTTAGGATTTATAGAAGAAGATGAAAAGATTGGATTTATACCTCGCCCTTCACTCGTAGTCTCAGAGCAGCTTCCTCTCCCCGCAACAGACCCCCTGTGAGGTAGGGGTTGCTGGGAGAGCTCTTTTGAGTACTGCTCTTGAGAGAACAGCTCTGAGAGAACTGTGGCTTACCCAAGTCACCCAGCAGCTGCATGTGGAGGAGTGGGGAATCTAGCCTGGATCTCCTAGATTAGAGTCCATGTGCTTAACCTCTCAACCAAACTGGCTCTCCTGGAAATGTACCACTTAAGGATAAAGCACTGTAGCAAAACAGGAATTTACTTTCAGCCCTCTTACTTGATAATAGCATCACATGCCAAATCAGGCACTGAGAGCTCAGGCAAGCACCTGAGGAAATGCGGTTGCTGTGTACCACTTGCTATTTTTAGACCTCAAGACCTATGCTTTATTCCCCGCGCAGCTGAGCCAACAGAGCAAATGCTTCTTATGCATTCCCAGGGAGCAGCTCAATTACAGTTTGATGCATGGAGAAGCTATCACAGGAAGAAGCCTTTACTATGAGTTTGCCTCCTTTCCCAGCCCTGCTGCTTGAGATCCTTTTCAGTGGAGGTTGTTGTTGTTGTTCAGTCGCACAGTCAAGTCCGACTGTTTGCGACCCCATGGACAAAGTCACGCCAGGCCCTCCTGTCTTCCACCATCCTCTGAAGACTGCTCAAATTTCAGTGGAGGTACGACTGATCAAATTTGGCATCTTTTCCATGCAAGCACAGTTGTGCTACTCACATGCAAAGGAGTTCTGCTACAAAAAAAGCCCTGAACACAGATAATTAGGCAATATAAGAGAACTGAGAATCTAACCAGTGTACTCACCTGAGGTAGTTCTTTAGCCCGCTTGTTATAGTTTTATTGTCCCAAACTTCCAAATCAATGTCTATGTCAGGAGGAGATTTAGGAGCTATGAGAGAGAGAAAGAGAGGGAGATTACATTACTCATTTGTTTTATTTGGCAAGAAATAAATTAGCTGAAAAGAATAGAAGCTTAAAGTGCCACAAAATCGTAAGCTGTCCAACTGGCACAATACACAAATGTAAGCATCAGGGATGTGTGCAGGTTTTTACATAAAGCCAGGTTCCAAGACCGCAAAGTAAAGCTCTAGATACAGGAAGGCCCAGAGCTTGATAACAAAGTGCATTTCTTGACAGGCTAAATCCCCAATACCTCTAGGATCAAATGATTTTCAGAGGTAGCCCCAAAGACAGAGTCTAAGACGGGGGTTCCCAATCTTTTTGAACCCGTGGGCACCTTTGGAATTCTGATACAGGTTGGTGGGCTCAACCACAAAATGGCTGCAATAGTAAGTGAAGCCAATCACAAAAGCTCAGGGTACATATAATTCTAACAGTAACTTCAACATTTTAATTAGAAACTCTGTCTACTGGGGTGGCTTTTAACCTGCACAGCCAATCAGAAGCCCTGCTGGGCAGAAACCTCATCTAACCTTGCCCACTTTCTAGAAGCACTTGGTGAGAGGTAGAAAAGGTGTCAACGGTCCCCTAGACATTAAAAAGCTGCTGCTAGAAATGAACCAAATAAACCGACTCAGTCCAAATTAGCTTCTTATCTGACTGAGAAATGGCATATGCACAACCTCAGTGAAGACAACTGGCAAAGTTTCTCTGACGGCATTGATGCCTTGATTTGGTAGGTAGCCAAATTTTTTGCTGACATTCTTAAATTTAAATCTGACATGTATGAATGCATTTGTAATCTTGGTTTCTTTTTGATTTTATCTCCAAGTTTAATTTTTTTTTTTTCATATTTGGTATAGTCTCATTTGCCGCTGTTATACCATTAAAGGTTTGATATGATGATTTGGTAGGTGAGACCAAAGGCAGCCCACCCTCTCCTCACTGCAAAGAGGTGGATGGCACCCATAGAGGTGGCATGCCAACCTTTATGCCCCTTTGAAGACTGAGGGTATCCACAGAACTTTGGCTGTGATTTAAAGGTTGCATTTCAAAAGACAGCAAACAAAACAAGTCAAAAACATCCTTTCCTCTGATGTCTGCCCAATTGCACCTGGAACTTAGGATAGGATTTTTAAAAAAAGACAGAAAACAAAACTTTCTTTGGGCTTCAATGGAAATCAAATTCAAAGTAATCGCTTAGGGGAAAAGTTAGTGTGCATGCAATTAAGCATGCCTGTCAAAGCTCTGGTATTTAGTATAACCGCTTACTGCAAGGAACTTACTAAATCTATACCTCATTATTTGCCCACTGAAGCCTTGAACTGACAACTGGCACTCGGTGGGCTCGATCTGCCTGACCCTGCAGGCTTTCAGTCTGGTCTCCAGCATTTCCACTGACCCATTAGGGTCATGAGAAGGGGGGCAGGAAGGGTTGCATCAGTGCTTAGTTATTGTCACCCTTTCTTACACAGCCAAGAAAATGCTGTTTGCCACTTTGGGGTCAGGCCGCAATTTTTCTCCAAGTCAGTTTGGCCAGGGATCCTGGAGGGTTTTTTGTTTGTTTTTGCCATCATCTGGGTGTGGAGCATGTGTCATTGGGTATGTGTGTGTCAGGGGGAAGTATTTGTGAGTTTCATGCACTGTGAGGAGGATTGGACTAGATGACCCTGTAGGTCTCTTCCAACTCTATGATTTATCTCCTACACCACCACAGATGCAATCAAAAGGCAAGGAGGCTCTGTGGCAGGCAGTCCACCTTTCTTTGAGGCAGAAGGACTCAGGTTCAATCACTGTCACCTTCTAGTTAAAAAAAGAAGAAGGTAACGGTAGTCCCCTGTGCAAGCACCAGTTGTTTCTGACTCTGGGGTGACGTCGCATCACATTTTCATGGCAGACTTTTTTACAGGGTGGTTTGCCATTGCCTTCCCCAGTCATTGACGCTTTCCCCCCAGCAAGCTGGGTACCCATTTTACCGACCTCGGAAGGATGGAAGGCTGAGTCAACCTTGAGCCAGCTACCTGAACCAGCTTCCGCTGGGATCGAACTCAGGTCATGAGCAGAGTTTGACTGCAGTACTGCAGCTTTACCACTCTGTGCCATGGGGCTCTTACACCTTCTAGGTAAAGAATCTTAAATAACAGGCATTCAGAAAGACCTTCCTCTGCCTGAGACCCCTGGAATCATAGAGTTGGAAGGGACCTCCAGGGTCATCTAGTCCAACCCCCACTGCTGGTCAGAATAAACAAGTGTGCCAATGGTCTGATTTGATATAATGCATGCTTATCACACTAGGCTTGACCCCTTTCTTTCCCTTATGTGGGATGATGGCTTCGGCTGGGTTAATCTCTTATGCATCTAAACTCTCCACTTACACACTGGAGCAAGCAGCTGAGGCTTGTAAGGATAGGGATGCTTTGGGCAGGAACTCTTTCTGTGATGGACACCCCTGCCTGGTCTCTCTTTCAGAGCTGGCAAGAGAATCAGCAAGGGGTAGATGTGACATCACCCTACATGCTGTTGTCACCTGGATGTGATATCAGCTGATGCACTAGGAACTCTATAGTACTATCACTGAGTTTTGAGACTGTTGGCTGATGTGCTGAGGTCAGATCTGGGTTTTTGCCCCAGTGAGACATCAGTAAACGAAACTTCTTGTATTGTGCCATCAAAGCCCCTGGGGGTGCCAGAGAGTGGCCTGCTAGCCTTAGTAATCGAACTGCTCTTCCAAAGCATCAGCTTCTGTGAACAGAAGGGGGGGAAGGGTTAAGCATACTTTGCCAGCATCTCTGCTTGCACCAGAACAAGTCCTGAAAGCACAGCCAACACTACACAGTTCATTATGTACTGATGTCTCACTGCTGGCCTTTCAGTTCTCAATCAGTAGAAAGCCAGACTTTATTAAAAATCAGTTGCTGAGAAGGCATCTCAGTCACCTGCCTTGTTCTTTTCACACAATTGTATACGCAAAAGAATTTAACACAAAGGTTTAAGGTAGGCTGTCTGCAAATTATTATAAAGTTGCAATGCCCAACCCCCAACCAAACTTACAAAATACGGTATTCATCAACTTCTGAACTTTGGAATTCACACCACCTATTCTGTACAACCCCAAGATTGTGATCCCTGCAACGGCAAAACAGAAAGTAACACAGTGAGATTTTGTTCTGAAGGACTCTGTGTCAATGGTTTACAAATCTATTTTATACAAAACACTTGCACATTTCTCTCTCACGGCAGCAATCTTTTTCAGTGCAAAATTCAAGAATTTCCCTTGCTTTTGTTGAATTCATAACTTGCTGTCCCATTAAGGCTACAGTTCAAAATGGACTTACCAAGGACTTACCACACTAAAGGGATCTTGCTTCTGAGCAAAGCAAGAACCCAGTGGAAAATAAATGCTGGATTAACAGCCCAGTTAAGCAAAAATAATGTCTGTTATGTGTTGTCAAGTCATTTCTAACTTATGGCAACCCTACGAATTAATGGCCTCCAAAAACTAACAGCAAAAATACCAAGTAACAATGTTAACAATGGCACAGCTTTACATTTTCATGGCAGTAAGCCATACTGTTGTGCATTCATTGCTTCATTATGATATTGGATTTGAAGCTGAGTATTTCATACAGTGGATTCACCACTATTCTCTCTACCTTCTATTCAACTCAGTAGATTATTTGCACAAGTATACTCAGGTATGGAGTTTTTATCTTCAACATCGTTTGCCATTGTGAGTGTACTTGCGGGAGACAGAGCCAACTCCAACTCTCTGACGAATTCTCATTAGCTAAAAAACATGCCTGAGCATAATGGTATCACTGGGCATGAATGAGAAAGGTAGCTCATGTGGCATTCCACATGTTTGGCATCTTGTCTAAATGGGTTCGTCTTGCCAGCACATACAGGGATTCATGCCCGGTGTGTGCTGTTCTTGCATGTTCATACTGCACACACAGGCAAGGCAACCCAATTTAAGCAAGATGAGAGAAACATGCAATACCGCATGGGCATATTTTTGTGCACAATTCAATTCACATTTAAAACAAGCCTGTATCTAATGCATTTATACCAGCTAGCACTTCAATACATACCTCTCGTTTCCACAGCATGAATGCATTTTCTAACAAAGTTAAAACCAGCTTCATTGAGGAACACTGTCAAAAGAGGAAAAATGACAAGTAGGAATCTCAATATGTTTCATCATCCAGAAAATCAGAAAGCCAAAGTCTCTTATTCCACTGCAAGCACAACTATCCCAATAATGGCAACATTTTCTCAATCAAAGTTTGTGAGGGGTTAATATTTAAGATACCTCACTCAGAGGGAATAGACGATTGATGCAAATTTGTAATGAACGACTAATATTAAGAGTTGAGAGTTGCTTGCTTTTGCATGTTAATTTCAAGGGTGATTGTAGAAATGTATGGGCCCTGACTTAGATGGCCATGGCTAGTCCAATCTTGTCAGATATCAGAAGCTAAGCAGGGCCAGCCCTGATTAGTAAAGGTGTCCAATTTTTTTTTACAAATATTTTTTGGTTTATGTCTACTGGAAAACCAGAAAATTTTTCGGTATTTCCCAAAAATTTTTGGGGGGGATTTGGGATTTTTTTTTTAGAAATCCCAAATTTCTTCAGGCCCAATAGACCTGAGAAGAAAAATACCAGTA
This sequence comes from Heteronotia binoei, assembly GCF_032191835.1. Taxonomy (NCBI): domain Eukaryota; kingdom Metazoa; phylum Chordata; class Lepidosauria; order Squamata; family Gekkonidae; genus Heteronotia; species Heteronotia binoei. Next base: position 172,075,129 of record NC_083225.1, read on the forward strand.
AAATAAAACCAGCCTGACCCTGGGGCTGGTTTGGCTTCGCCTGCAGTGCAGTTTAAATTGGGCTGCAGAAGAAGCTGGCCCCAGGATCTGCATGTGGTAGGGAGGAAATGTAATATAAATTATGGCAGCTGATACGACAAAAGTTTAATACATTCCAAGGAAAGTATCAGTATAATCACTGAAAATGTTGAAGCAGTGGTAACAGCTTCTAGTAAGTTCATGAGAATATAGTATTGACGAGCATCACTTTGCAACTCTGTGACAAAATCTGTGACTGATTTCTCACTAGCATCACCCCACTTCCAGGCTTCTGTTTCCCCTGGTGCAACTGACTGATTTCCCACCAGTTGTTCCACAGTGCATTTTGACATGTGGCTCCCTCCAATTCCCCTCATGGTTTCTTAATCTTTAAAAGACAGCATCACAAAGCCATGAAGGGAACTGGAGGGAGCTGTGTGTCAAAATGCACCAGTAGAACAACTGGTGGGAAATCAATCGGTTGCACCAGGGGAAACAGAAGCCTGGGGACGGAACAACACTCGTGAGAAATCGGTCTGTTTGAATTCAACAAAAATAGCTAAGGATGTCAGGTTCCTGCTCCCATCTCTATCTGTCCTTTTCTGTGCACAGATATGTTGGATGTACAGGCCCCACTCACTGGATGACCATGGAACAGTAACTGCTTGTTATCAACCTAACTTACATCACAGGACCTGATATACAGGAGGAATACATACGGAATAAACAGTCTGTCACTGGACCCATGTGATGGTACCAAGCATGCAATTTCTAGCAATCTGTGCAGGTCTCAGGACATTAATAACACAGTCCTATCAGACTTTCACCAGTCTGAAACCACTGATGTCAGTCGTTTCTGCCTAGAGTCACAGATCCAAACTCTGCCTAGAGTTGCAGATCCAAAGAATGGGATACTTGGAAGGGTTTGTTATGATTGTTAGTTGCTACGCTTCTAAAGGACATGTTGAGAATTACTCATTTCATGCAAATTCTTGCTGATTCAGTAAACAATGCATTTAAGCATTCTCTTGCTTTCTAGTCTCTAAACTCATTTGTGTTTGACAATCTAGGCCAGGGGTGTCAAACATTCAGTTTGGGGGCCGAATCAGGCCCCTGGAGGGCTCTTATCAGGCCCCCGAGAAACTGGCTGCCATCTGCTTCCTTCTCCCTATATCTTTCTTCCTTCTGCATAACAGTTTGCTTTGCAAGGCTTGCTCAATTGCACAGGAGCTACAGAGCAAAGCCTCTATTTTCTCCATTGGCTAAGGCTCCTCCCCCTCCTGGTCCCCTGGGGAAGGAAGAAAAGAGGCAGAGCTTCTTTTGCCCAGTTCCCTGGATCACATGGGAGAAATACAAAGAAAGTATCTTTAAAACCAATGAGTGTTAACATTTTAAGCATGTTTTAAGTTTTTAAATATATATATTTGTGTTTGTCTGTGTTCTTTATAAAATTTGTATCTCTGCTACCTAATCTTAAATAGGTACACACATGGCCTGGCTTGACATGGCTTGGCCCAACTTGGTCTCATTTATGTCAGATCCGGCCCTCATAACAAATTTCGACACCCCAGATCCAGGCATACAAAGGCAGTCTGATGCATACCCAACATGCACTATCAGGCATGAAGGTAACCAGGCAGCATCTTGCAGTACTTCAAAAATATTTTCATTAGCCAACACATTAGCTTTTAAGAGTTGCTATCAGTGGTGTCACATTTCACATAAAAGTTTGAAACCTGGGACATATGGTGGCCAAACATGAGGGTACCATTATAGAGTATTGCTCTCTGGCATATATTTGCCACACATTTCTAGTTGAACTTCTCACAATGATAAGTCTCAATTTCTGCCAACTGCAGCACAAAGTGTGAGGTTACCATTAAGTGGGGTTGAACTGCTCAATATGTTTTGCTAGAGCTCAGTCCTGTTAGGGACTGGAAAATATCCATGGTTAATTCCCATTTTGAGAGATGATGATGATGGTGGTGCCATGAGAAATACAAAGGGCACACTCTGACAAAATTGCTGTCTGGATTGCAAGACTGAACACTTAGCACCAGCTCATTCAAGAGAAAAATGCTGGGAGGTGAGAATTACATCATGATGAGGCGCCCGGGAAAAGACACAATGTCAGGTTAAACTGTACATGACATCCTTAAGCAAAACTGGCTATTCCCAAACACCATTAGAAATACTTAAAGGAAATGGAACAGGACTTGCAATGGTCTTTAATTAGTGGTTTTATTTCACTTAGGCATACCTCCTCATTTTGCTTCTTTTAAAATCCCCACAGCTCCATTTTTGCCAACTGGCTGTATTAACGTCGGCATCAACAGTTTTAGCTGTACTCCAGCCGATGAGATGCTGGTTGCTCAAATTTATGGCTATGTATCGATCGTTCTGAAGAACCGAGTATTGGTTCTTCGTTTTTGGACTATAAAGTCAAAAACACATCACAGCAAGCATAATCTAAGAGGAGGCATTTCCTCCTGTGTAAAAATGCTTTTTTCTAAGATTACATAATCCATCAGTATTTGTATTAATATTCACACACAAAAGATTAACTATCAACCACAGAGGTCACCAACATGGTGATGTGCGTGGGCACCACAGCACCCATCAACATCTTTTCTGGCAACCATCAAATGTTTCCAGAAAGTGAGCAGGGCCAAGTGGGGCTTTGGCCAACAAGGATTCTGAGTGGTCACTGGAGATTTGATTGGCTATTCAGAATTTTAACAATGTTGCTTTGCCAGCAAGCTGCCACCACAGCACACTGATCTCCACTGTGTGACTGAAGGTAACCTGTAGCAGTCATTTTGTGGCTGACTCTACCTCCTGTGCAGCAGTTTTGCGACTGCACCCACCACACTGTGCCAGAATCCCAAAGGTGCCTGCAGGCTGAGAAATGTTGAGGTCTCCAGATTCAGAAAGACTAAGCCTGATTTAAGAGCTTTCAGTCAATTAATATAACCATTTCTCAACTGAGCGGACTCAAGTTCTATACAGGGAATGAACTAGTCACATACTGTAATCTATTTGCAATTGCTACAAATTTAATATGGCGACCTTAGTTTGTTTGAATACATGATCTCCCAAGTCCCCTTCCTCCATTTTACCCTCATAACATTAGGAGGGGGAAACTGTGGGAAGATGGCAGTCAGACTGCCAAATCCAGGCTGTTTGTCTCTTTCCTGTTGCAAGTACTTAAGGTCTGGATATAGCTATGGGGGCTTTCAGCTATGGTTACCAACTCTTGCCTGGGAAATTTGTTTTTTTTTTTTAACTTTTCAAACACTTGGGAAATTTGGAACTGATGTCTCATGAATCATAGAGTTGGAAGGGACCTCCAGGGTCATCTAGTCCAACCCCCTGCACAATGCAGGAAATTCACAAACACCTCCTCCTAAATTCAGAGGATCAGCATTGCTATCAGATGGCCATCTAGCCTCTGTTGAAAAACCTCCAAGGAAGGAGAGCCCACCACCTCCTGGGGAAGCTTGTTTCACTGAGGAACCACTCTGTCAGGACGTTCTTCCTAATGTTGAGCCGGAAACTCTTTTGATTTAATTTCAACCCATTGGTTCTGGTCCAACCTTCCGGGGCCACAGAAAACAATTCCACACCATCCTCTATAAGACAGCCCTTCAAGTACTTGAAGATGGTGATCATATCACCTTTCAGCCACCTCCTCTCCGGGCTAAACATACCCCTAAACATATTGAGGATGCTCAACACGGATGTGGTTGCCATTACAGCTCCACCCTCAGAAGCTGCCATTTCTTCCAGAGAAACTACTACCTGTAATTGGATCCTAGACCGAGGGTTGTGGAATATAGCCAGGAGGAAGATTTTTGTATGCATGTGTGTGTGTGTGAGTGAGTGAGATGGAGGTACAGATCTATCTGCTCAACATTCAGAAGCCTCCCCTCATTCCCTTCTCCTGTTTGTTTGTTTCTTCTGTGTTCCTGTACTTCATTTTTTTTCTTTTTGGATTGTGAGCTGCAGAGTCCCTACTGGGAAGAAAGGCTGGATATAAACAAACAAATAAATAAACCTCCTTGTGAAGTATGTTAGAGAGTGACTGGCATAAAGTCACATGAGTTTCATGGCTGATTGGGTATTTGATCCTAGGTCGCTCTAGTCCCAGTCAGACAGTCTGACAATACACTGTTCCCAGCATTCACTCTTGATAACTTAATTCTGTTGTGTTTAATATCAGTTTGTGATAGCTGTACACACACAAACACATACCAATATATGCAGGATTACAGTTCATCTATAGTTAACTGCTTTAAAAAAAACAAATTAAGGAACCCTACCTACATGCATGCAACTTAAAACAAGAAGAGTGTTACTTATTATAGGTAACTGCATTAGGATGGATCTTATCCCTTGACAGAAGGAAGGAAATGAGGAAAACCCTGCTATTAAAACAGTATGTCTATTATATACATTACACAAAATGCAAAGGTACATTTCATACAGCTATTGTTTTCCCCAAAAAACTTACTTTCTTCTTTCTTGCTAATAATAGCTGGCAAAGTATAAATCTGAAAAAGAAAAAAAATAACAAAAACAGCATCACACTGATAGGCCTCATTTGTCATACTTCAACCTCAATCTTATTTCACCAGCTCATTCTGAGGAATATCCCATTTTATCTTCAGAACATTTCCATGAGATATCGGGACATAACCACATCCTTTAGCAACGAATGATATAAACCAGTCATGTATTGTGTGAAAAAAATACTTCCTTTTTGGTCAGATCTAATGTTAATCTGTTTCATGCAAAGACACACGTGTTCTAACAGTTAAGCAAAGAGAAAATAATTCTCTCCTGCCATTCTAAATCTGCTCCTATATTATAAATTACTTGTGCTTCTTGTTTCCCTCCCTTTTTTAAACAGCATTAGCTTCTACATGTGTGAAAGAGGCTCCAATCTCCTAATATACTTAAACAACATGGTATTCTCTCTGAGATGAAAAACCCAGAAATCTATATACTTTCTTCATTCAAAGTCCCTCACAGAATTTTTGGGAGGATAAATAAGTATTTTAGAGCCTTCTTTGTACATCAGAAGGTTCATAGAAATTATAAATAATGGCTGCGGTCCAAAGACACTATTGCAGGACGAAATTGCTGCCATGTGTATGCATGTTGAGATGTTGCAGATTTTACTTCCTCACTACAGTTTCTCTGATGTACTGAATGCTATTCTGCTGGATCATGTGACCTTCTTGGGAATGATCTTCCAAAGCATAGTAGGAACAGGTCAGCACACAGGCCTTTTCTCCAGCAGTCTTATGGAGCATTATACATGCCTCTTTGGAACTTGGCCAGTGATTACTTCCCCTCATGTCTCCCATTGTTGATAATGCAGATTTAAGCTCTGTACATTTTCAAAGTGTACAATGATGCCAGAAAAATACATTAAAAGTTTCCTTACTGGTTCTTTCCCATCCATAGCTTCCAGCCAGAGCTTCCTGTTGGATTCAGAAAAAGCCTGAAGTGTAATGATCCCATGTCTGTCAGAAGAGACACAAAAATCCACTTATTTTTTTTTTTTCCTTTCACAACTATTTGGAGATGAAAGTCCACATTTGAAGGAGATAAGATGGTGTGAGCGACTTAGGCTGGGCTGACTGGATTCCATGAGCCTGCTCTGATACCAGTAGTGTTTTCCTTCGTTCTGATAACCTGTTCTGATACCAGTAGTGCTGCTGCTTGACATGAGGCTCTTCTGCCCTCATACTTGAGAGGAAGTCGCCTTGTGCTGGAGGAAAGCACCATCGGTAAAAGAATGAATCCACGGAATCCAGCCCAGCTTTCCAGTCAGCTGAACAGTTCACTGAACAAAAGTTATCATCCTATGAGAGCAGTAAAGTCCTCTGGGGTAAAAAAAATGGAACAAGCTAAACAAAATGGCGGAACAAACTGAGCCACAACTTGTGAAAGCTCTATAAAGAGGTGAGGTAAAGCAAAGGCCTCAAGTGGTAGATTTTTGGTGGTGGTGGGGAAACTATCAACCCCTGCCTTGCCCCCTTCACTTTTGTGCCAAAAGAACTAACTTTTTTTGCCCTCTAATCCTCCCCCAGGCTTCCTTAAAACAAAAGCTGCTCATGCCAGCAGGGCTTCCTGAACTTATGTGAGATGCTTGGGAAGCCCTTTTGGGCATATGCAGCTTGTTTTGCTATGTTTAAGGACATCAAGGGAGCAAGGAGGGAAGGTAGCATTAGGCTGCTTCAGAAGTAGGCAGAGGCAGTCTCATGCAACAACCGCTGGCCACAATCAAACTGTGGATTAAAATTGTAATGGGTATGTTTGGTCAGATAGATCCATGCTGAGAAGGTCTCCTCAAAAGACTTTAAATGGAATGACACCAGGGTTTAAATAAATTACAAAAGTGGAAGGGAAAAAAAAATCCCTATTAATTTCCTTTTCAGACAAGATGTTTTTAAAACAGAAGGCAAGAATTTGTTTGGATGGGCTATCGCTTATTCAAACTCACTTCTGCAACTATGGGGGCTGCTAAACGGGAATCCAAAAATCTGTCTGGACAGGTATGCACCAAAGTGAAAGACTCCTGAGTCATAAGAGACTTCAGATCTTCCTGTTGTGCTTTTGCTACAATTTCATCATTTGCTTTGTGGCAGATTCATAGCCCGGTGATTTACACACACAGACAGCTTCTAGTTTTGCTACAATTTACCAAGGCCAGAAAACCAAGCCAAGTGTGAGTTTTATTTATTCATGTTGGTTTTTTAGTTAATAAATATTTTAGTTAAGGACAGAAGTGTCTGTTATTGGACTGATCTCACACTGCACTAAGTCCCACCTCTGATCTCATAATTTTTTCAGAACACCATTTATCCATCTGTATACGGAACTAACACCCCACCCCTCTGAAAAATTTCATCCAAAGTATCCCAATTTCTGCACCAATGAAAACCAACAGGGCAACCAAGTTCAGTTTTGGATGCTGCACTTTTAAAAGGGACATTGATAAATTACTGAGGGTTTAGGAGGGCAAGAAGGATGGTTTATATTGCAGCAAGGTTGAAAGAACTTGGTCTGTTCAGTTTAAATGAAAGAAGATTAAAGTGAAATAACAGTCTTCAGATATCTGAAGGGCTGCAACTCAAGACAGCAGAAACTTGTTTTCTACTGCTCCTGAGGCTAAGCCTAGGAATAATGGGTTCAAATTACAAAGTGTCATTTAGACATTTTCCAGTTATACAAGTCATTTATCACTGGGATATACTGCTTTAGGAAAAAGTAGGCATTTGTTTTTTAAGCTTCTATACAGAGACTACATAGCAATTTTCTTCTGAGGATTTTGATACTAGAGATGTTCTGTATCAAGTAGGATGTTGGAATAGATGACCCCTCAGGGACTACAACTACAATCTACAACTTTGTGATCCTGAAACACATCTGGCCTTAAAAAAAGAGCAAAAAAATCCTACAGGCTAAGATCTGTTTTCAGGCACAATTCTTAGATTTGTTTCCAGACACAATAAAGGTGTCTGGTCTTGACCTTCAAAGCCTTATATGGCTTGGGACAGGGGTGGAATTCTAGCAGGAGCTCCTTTGCATATCAGGCCACGCACCCCTGATGTAGCCAATCCTTCAAGAGCTTACAAGGCTCTCTTTTGTAAGCTTTGGAGGGCTGGCTACATCAGGGGTGTGTGGTCTAATATGCAAAGGATCTCCTGCTAGAATTCCACCCCTGGTTTGGGACCAACACAGCTGAAGGACTGCCTAATCCCTTATGAACTCAACCAACAATTATAGTAATCTTCGCCTTCAGGGCCTCCACCTTCTGAGATTAGGAAGGTGACAATGAGGGAGAGAGCCTTTTCTGTCATGGTGCCAAACCTCTGAAACTCTCTCCTCAGGCAGATTCACCTGACCCCTTTTCCACCAGAGGATGAAAATTTTTTTTGTTCCACTTGGCACTCCCTGACTGATCCCTTCTCCCAAACCAATGTTTTATGTTTTATACACATTTTAATTCTTTTGTATGTATTTTAATTCTGTTTTTAAAACTCTTTTAAACATTGTTTTAAAGATGTATGCTTGCGAGGGGGTGTGATTTTAATGGCTCTAAAATATATTTTGAATGTTTAAAATCGTTAGCTGCTTTGGTAGTTTTTATAAGGACAGAAAAGGGAGAGATAATTTTTGTAAACAAAACAAATAAATAAAATACATCCCCAAGAATACTGCCTGGGTTTTGGATATTCATCACAAATCAGAAATTCTGAACGTGGAGCAGGTGTCATTGGGCGTGTGTGGGGGGAGGTATTTGTGGGGTACCTTCCATCTCTAAGATTCTGTTTGTATTTCCAAACTAATTTTGAATCTTAAGAACTAGACGCGCCCCCCCCCCCCAAGAATTCTATGCCCAGTACAGATACAGAAACAGAGGTGGGCCTTTGTATGCAGAACTTTCAAGCATGGGTAGGGTGCAGGAGGAGCTGAAAGAAGTGGAGCAGGTGGAATGATATAGGGCAGGGTTTCCCCAACTTTTTTCTCCATGGCCCAGTTATTTTACATGTCTCTTTTGTGGACCACTAAAATTCAGGGGTGGAGCCAGGAGACTTCGGAGGAGGAGCCGGGAGACAGGAAACGCTGGCCAGGAGCTTTCTCTGCCCCCCTCTGATGTTTCTGAATATCAGAGAGGGGTGGGGGTATGTGCTTGGCTGGCACACAGTCTCAGTATCACATTCTGAATGTCCTCTGGATGGAGGACACTTAGGGAGTGATACTGAGACTGTGCACTGGCCAGGAGCTTTCCCCGCCCCTCTCTGATGTTTCCGAACATCAGAGAGGGGCGGGGGAGCTTCTGGCCAGCGTGCAGTCTCTGTAGCACTCTCTGAGCATCCTCCATCTGGAGGATGCTCATAGAGTGCTACAGTCATCTGTGGCGGCGTGGGAGGCAGGGGCTGGAGCACAAGAGGGGAGGGGGCAGTTGGGCCGCCCCTGACGACATGGCATTGAGGTTTGTGTGGCCTGGTGCCGGGTCATGACCCTGCCAATGGGAAACACCGATATAGGGAATAGAAGCTATAGAAGAGAGCTAGAACCACTGCTTTGTGTATCTGTTATGCAACAAGGACTCAGTCATTTAGATGAAACACAATATAGCAGAATGGAGAGCCCCATGTTCCTTCAACATATAAACTATACTTTCTCCTTAAGAAAAAAGCTAGAATATAGGAGAAAATTTCTAGGTTTGTTATCAGCTTAGCTGCCAAATGAAGCGGGCTTTGCTACCCTTGCTTCTCAGTTCCAGGGCATCTTTCTGTCTATTATTTCACTGCAATGTTTAGAAACCAATTCTGAACAAAACAGTAGATCATGCATTGATATTATGCAAACAAAAATCTCTATATTTACTCGTAATAATGCCGTAAAAATACTTTTATGGACAATTTTTAGGAAAAGGGACTGTTGTGAGCCGCCCTGAGCCATTTTTATGGGAAGGGCGGGATATAAGTCATAGAATAAATAAATAAATAAATAAATAAATAAAATAAAAATCTCAAACCTTTCAACGACTTCAATATCAAAACAGAAACGTTTGTCAATTGAATCTGTTTTCCTCCGGATGCAAGACTTCAACTTGAATATTTCTGGTGTGCTTGGGACAAGACCATTCTAAGCAAGGGGGGGGGGGGAGAGAAAAGGAAATTGGAATACGAATCATCAATGTACAGATTTCTTGCACATAATTCTTGCCCTCTTGCACAAATGTTCAAACTACAGTCCTGCCACTAGTCCTCCAAAAAGATGGAGAGTAGATAGTCTTGTCGCTTGCCGTTCTTCATTGCATAAGCCCTGCGGGACTTATCAAGGTTTTGCAGGGCCGTCAGGCTTTTAATTAATCCAACGGGTGTCCTTGAAAGTCATCACTTCCCCCAGCATTTCACCAGTATGGTGTTATGCATGCTATTTACCGCCTAGGTCCGTAAGATTGTTTACTGTGCTGCTCCTGCTTTGTTACTGTCTGTTTTTATAATATTATTTTAACTCTGTTGTTTTATTGTTGTAAGCCACCCTGAGCCCGCTTGTGGGATAGGGCGGGATGTAAATCTAAAAATTAAATTAAGAATTAAATAAAATTAAAACTGAAACTGAATATGCCACAGCAACAACATGATTCCATCCAAGTAAGAAAAAGAAATTTCCGCCCTGGCCTGGATTGCCCAGGCAAGGTCTTGGAAGCTTAGCAGGGCCGACCCTGGCAAGGTCTTGGAAGCTAAGCAGGGCCGACCCTGGCAAGTACTCGGATGGGAGGCCTCCATGGACTGTCAGGAGGCAGGGGCCTTTTTCCTTCTCTCTTGTACAGGAAGTAGGGTTGCTAAGTCCAACTCAAGAAATATCTGGAGACTTTGGGGGTGGAGCCAGGAGCAAGGGTGTGACAAGCACAATTTAACTCTGGCAATCACATTTAAAGGGGCTGCACACCTTTTAAATGCTTTCCCTCAATTGTAAATAATGAAGGATAGGGGCAACTTGTTTGGGGGCTCATAGAACTGGACCTTTCAATCTTTTTTGAAACTTGGGGGGTGTTTTGAGGAGAGGCACCAGATGCTATGCTGGAAATTTGGTGCCTGTCTTAAAAAAAACCCGCTCCCCTTAGGCTTGCCAATCCCCAGATCCCAGTGGGGGTTCTTCCGCTTTCCCAGACTCCTTCCCGCCCCCAGTCAGCTGGCTGGCGGTGGGAAGCCCCGCCCCCAGAGGACCATGTGCCTTTCTACCTCTGGAGCCTTTAGTCTCCAATTGAAAGACTTCCTCTTGGGATGGTGTGTCTGTGTTACTTTGAAGAAGATGGCAGCAACTCGTGAGTAGAGAAGCCAACCCCTTACTTCAGAGTCGCCAGAAACGGGGGGGGGGGAGGGAGGGAAAAGTCTGCTGAGCACTTCATTATTCCCTATGTGAAGATCGATTCTCATAGGGTATAATGGGGAATTGATCTGGAGGTTTCAGGGGCTCTGGGGGAGCTGTTTTTTGAGGTAGAGACACCAGATTTTCAGTATAGTGTCTAGTGTCTCTCTCCAAAGTACCCCCCAAGTTTCAAAACGTTTGGACCAGGGGGTCCAATTCTATGAGCTCCAAAAAAGGTGTCCCTATCCTTCATTATTTCCTATGGAAGGAAGACATTTAAAAAGGTGTGCTTTCCCTTTAAATGGGATGGCCAGAACTCCCTTGGAGTTCAATTATGCTTGTCACACCCTTGTTCCTGGCTCTGCCCCCAATGTCTCCTGGCTCCACCCCCAAAGTCCCCAGATATTTCTTGAATTGGACTTGGCAACCCTAGCTCCCCTACAGCCCCAGATACCTGCGGATCAATTTTCCATTATACCCTATGGGAATCGGTCTCCATAGGGTATAATGGAGTGCCTAGCAGACATTCCCACCCCCCCCACACACTTTCTGATAACCCTGAAGTGGGGGGAGGGCCTCTAAACTGGTGGATCCCCTGCCCCCACCTGGGGATTGGCAATCCTAACAGAAAGGAATACCTCTTCAGACCTTTTGCCTGCTGTATTAATTTTAACATACCAAACAAAATGAATTTTTTTTCTCCACCAAAACTACTATTTTATTCATATGCACATACATTTACCTGGTAAACTGATTAATCAGTTTGTGAAATCTTCATTGATTATATAAGTTTTAGTCTTACGGTAGAATAATTTTGAATTCATGCAGTCCTTCTGATACACTATTCACAAATCAGCAGCAAGGAAAAAACAACCTTATTCATATCGATGTACACTGCTGTCTATTAGCAACTATATAATCTAGAATTGGTTCATTTAGTCTTGATTTAAAATTCATGGCTAAAGAGTCACACAACCTTTCCCCGCAGTGTAAAGACATTGTGGGATTAATACTCACTACTTTCCCCCCAGATTTTGCTTCAGAAAGACTCATTGTGAACGTTTTTGTCCCTTTGTCGTAAGTACAGTAATGTTTTATCCAGGTGAATCCAAGAGGTCCTGAGGTGGAAAAAAAGAAAGAATGATACCTAATCTCAATTTATTAGAATAGATATTTTGTAAACAAAAAGTTCAAGAAATAATAAATAATTCATATTGGCACCTATTATACTCCTAGAGGTCTGGGAGTTATTTACCTTTCAGGCTTCACTCTTGTGGTAAGAATATGCTGTTTTCTGAATGAATGTATGTAGGTGAAAATTTAAACTTTCAAAGTACAGATGTTAAGCTCCAGGAGTCTGACCTCACCTGACTTCAGATTGTCACTTTCAGTATTAGCATTTTCAGTATTGGCCATTTGACAGCAATGGTGATTCTGTGAACTTAGGCAGATCTGAGGAGGAGGGAAGGGGGAGGTACTTGTGATTTTCCAGTATTGTGCAGGGGGTTGGACAAGCTGACCCTGAAGGTCCCTTCCAACTCTATGATTCTATGAAAAGTTCCAGAATAACAAAGGATTAATATAAGAAAGTATGTCCTGCTGTATTATACCAACCCAGTATTCTGAGTTCAGCTTCCTAAGTAATTTACAAGCAAGACAACAAATCTTCCTTGTTAATCTCCAGACTATGGTGTTCAAGTGTACGCTGCCACTAAATGGGGAGGCTCTGTTTAACCATTATGGCTTCTTATTAGACATAAGGCTACCGGCTGACACTGGCATAATCCTTTCTAATAACCAGTTAAAATGGTATATGGTTACAGAGTTCAAGGACAAGCCATCTAATAACCAGTTAAAATGGTATATGGTTACAGAGTTCAAGGACATGGTTATTTTGACAGACAGAGGAAGACAGTTGGTAAATTTAGCCCCCATATATTTGCCAATCATTACAGAAGGCCAAGAGAAACAACGCCAGCAACACACCCTGTACAGCGGAACTCTTGCTCTCAAATGACCATTGAGGTGTTACAGAAACATATATAAATCACCTCATATGTCTCCCTATCACCACTTAACAAGCAAACAGGCCTCTACTTGTCACATAAACAGAATAAAAGTGAGATGACAATCCCCTAGTCTTCATATTAAGCGCATCTGAGAGACATGAGGACATTTCATGCTGATTTTGTCAACAATGCCAGTTAACTTTTTGGGTGGTAAATGTTCCCAACACTATCCTATAGAATGCACCAAGAACTCCTTTGCATATTAGGCCACACACCCCTGATGTAGCCAATCCTCCAAGAGTTTACAGGGCTCTTATTTCAGGGCCTGCTGTAAGCTCTTGGAGGATTGGCTACATCAGGAGTGTGTGGCCTAATATGCAAAGGAGTTCCTGCTACAAGAAAAGCCCTGATAGAATGACCTAACGTGATAAACTATCAACCTGTAAGGGGACCTACTTCTCAAGAGTCCACTGTGGAAAGCTAAAGCTAGGAAAACAGTGAAATGGGGAGGGGGGGGGGGGGTAGAGAAGAGATGCCTTCGATTCTGAAACAGAGATTACAACTGTGTCATTTTTTCCTCTTTGGCCCAAACTAATGATCTAATCTTTTCCTATTCAGCAAGAGCATGTCAAGTTGGCCTTTCACTGTCTAATGCAGAACTGCATGTGCCCAGCCTTTCACTCTGTTCTTGATCTCCTGTTAATAATGCCCAAGGTAATTTCCGCATAATAGTTTTTTTCTCTCCCTCTTTTCCCGGTAGCTTTTTATTATAATTATAAATCAAAGGAAAGGTATGGAGGCTGTCCAAAGCAATCAGCCGTTGTTGCAGAAGAAAACAAATTTATGTAACGAAAACAGGATGGGTGGGGAAAGAGACTTTTCTTTCAGTTCCTAGGTGTAAACAGGAGCAAATACCACAGTGAGAGAGAAAGCAACCCATTTCAGACTGTTCCAGGTGGGTAGCTGTGTTGGTCGGAAGTAACAGAACAGAAGTAAAATTCCAATGGCACCTTTAAGACCAACAAAGTTTTATTCAGAGTATGAGCTTTCAGACTGTGTTTAAAGCACAATATCTGTGGACCCCAGCATCTTAAGGTTGGCTAACATGATAGAGTAACTGCTCTAAAAGCATCTCCCCAGCAGCAAGTTCTTCTCACACACTTGTGTTTTCGTGCCATTGCTGTATGATGCAAAGTCAACATACTGCAAATTCTTCCTGTTCCCACTGCACATCAATATCTGATCTCATTGATAAGAGCTTGCAAATATGCTACCGTTTGAGGCTGGGAGGCCAACAGGAAGGACAGATCCAGTCTGAGATGCTGGCCATTTGGCAGACCAGGACAATTTGTAACTTCCCTTTCATATCAATTAAACTTTGTGAAATCTATCTATTGGGGTGTTCTGGTCCTGCCCTTCTTACAAGCAGCTCAGAGCAGAATGCGGGATTTTTCCTTCCCCATTTTCAGAGAGACAGAGATAGACACAGAGACAGCATGTACTGGCTTAAGGTGACCCAGTGAAGTTCATTGCTTGAGTAAGGGTCTTCTACATGCTATTCCATCTCTCTCTAACCACCACTTCACGCTGTCTACAGTGGGAATCCAATGGGCTCATAATCCTACTTACGTTTCTCTTGGACGTAGAGATAGCCTTCCATTGTCCATTGGCTTGGTGGCCTGTAATCCTGGCTGGCCGACTTCATTCTTTGCATCAGTCGTTCAACTTCCTGCCTGGTGCTTTCAAAATTATTCCGGGTCTAAGAAGCAAGACCAAGAACAGTCAAGGAGATAAATCAAGGGTGCACCTCATGTCATATTGAGAATAACCCGCTATGATAGCTTGAGCCATGGGGCTTCCATTAGCTCTAAAGGAAGTCATAGGAAGCGCTGGAGTTGTAATGGCAGCCAACCTCATTAAACAGCCTTTTACCACTAGGTCAAACAATATTTGCCTGCACAAGGCTTGATTTATAAAGCCTCTCCAGGAAACATTCAAGGTGGTTAATGAACATGAAACAACACAATCGCAAAAGAGATGCTTAAACTCATTATAAGGAAAACAGCAGCACATGTGTGAGTTATGTGTGTCTGTAAAATGACATCAAATTGTTTCTGACTCATGGCGACCCTATGAATTAATGACCTCCAAAACCTCCTCTCAATTAACAACCTCACTCAGATCTTGCAAACGGAAGGCCTTGGCTTTTTTCATTC
Source organism: Heteronotia binoei (assembly GCF_032191835.1). Classification (NCBI taxonomy): domain Eukaryota; kingdom Metazoa; phylum Chordata; class Lepidosauria; order Squamata; family Gekkonidae; genus Heteronotia; species Heteronotia binoei. Next base: position 172,090,271 of record NC_083225.1, read on the forward strand.
AGTCGATTCATCTCACGTTAGGTCATTCTCTTTTTCTAGCATTATTATCTTTTCCAGTGTGTCTTGTCTTCTGAGTGACACATATCCATAAACAAAAAACAGAGAAATCTACAGTATGAAATGTTACCAAATTTCTAAAAGCTAGATGTCCAAATCTTGCAAGGGTAGATTTCATGTCTCTGGGAAGGACTCAATTTTTGTCAAGACTCTCGGGAGCTACCTGTCACAAAATGGTGTGCTGGTGTGTGTATTCAGTCAGAAAACTGCACCTCTTTGAAAAAAAAATTACAGTTTCTAGGCTGTCTGCAGTGCTTGGATGAAAAAATGTTTAAGGGGAGAAAGGAGCAGAGAGTTGTGGCTACATATTTCTGGAAGAGGGTTGCCAAGTATCTGGAGGAAATTTATTTATTTTATAAAATGTATATCCTGCCCTCCCCTGATGGGAAAAAAAAATCTCCTGACCATTAAACAGAGGATTAATGGTTTGCTATTAGTCAAGGTGATGTCATGAAAAGTTTCAGCTGCCCATTTCCACACATTAAGCCACTATTAAATTTTTCTTTAGGCCTGTTGATAACCCTTTCTTAGAATACTCTCCAGGGGGTATGAAGAACCTCCTGTAGGACAGGGAGTGAGACAGACTGACAACACAAGACATACTGGGGACAGGGCTGGTGTTAGGGCTTTTGGTGCCCTAGGCAAGCTGCCCACTAATGCCCCCCCCCCAATTTAAAACCCCCAGAGAATTGTAGGAGAAATGAAGAAACTTGAAACTGTTTACATTTTTAATTCACAGTAACAGACCTGGGGAACGTGAAACCAGCCAGACAGAGTCTGCGCTCCATGGAGCCCACTTTCCATTGGGAAAGGCAGGCTCCAAGGGGCACAGATGCTGCGCATGGGGAGAGGGAGTGTCTGGAGAGCCAGTTTGGTGTAGTGGTTAAGTGTGCGGACTCTTATCTGGGAGAACCGGGTTTGATTCCCCACTCCTCCACTTGCACCTGCTGGCATGGCCTTGGGTCAGCCATAGCTCTGGCAGAGGTTGTCCTTGAAAGGGCAGCTGCTGTGAGAGCCCTCTCCAGCCCCACCCACCTCACAGGGTGTCTGTTGTGGGGGAGGAAGGTAAAGGAGATTGTGAGCCGCTCTGAGACTCTTCGGAGTGGAGGGTGGGATATAAATCCAATATCTTCTTCTTCTTCTGGTGGTGCCCCCTACGTCAAATGGCACCCTAGACAGCCGCCTACTTGGCCTACTCCCTGCACTGGCCGTGACTGGGGAACAAGCCTTAATAACAAAATTTACAAAATTATGGCAGGGTCCAGACCGCTGGCTTGGTGTGGCAGCGTGCTGACCCGGAAGTGAGCTGGCACAAACAGAAACGACCTGGGACAGCTAGATGGCACACAGCCCGCTGCCGGGACAGAAGCAGGTGGCACGTGCCTTGGAGGAGCATCCACAGTGCTCAAGTGTTTGAACTACCATGTCTCTGGCACTCCTCAGCCATTCAGACAGCTGGGGAGGCGCTCTGGAAGCACTCATCCAATTTGCTACCATTTCAGAAGTGGTAGCATTCTGATGGCGTCAAATGAGGTAAGGCCGAGAGTGGGACGGAAGCCAGATGTGAGCATTTGGACATGCTCTTTTTGATCCTACCGGGTCCCGTCCCTGTGCTGGCTTAAACTGCTGGGCTAGATTCAGCCATATTTTCTTAATTTTTTTTTTCCTGGCGTCTTCTTTCAAAGGGAAATAATGGGATGATTTTCCCTCCCCTTAACAGTTGGTGTCGTGCTCAGCGAAAGTCCTGAGTTTTTTTCATTGATATGACTAAACTGGGGGGGGGGGGAGTGTCTATTCCACATCATATTAGTGAAGCACACTTTTTGTTTGGACAAGAGTTAAAAAGGATCAATGAAACATTCACAAATATAATCACACAGCAAGAAAGAGCTAATTCTTTCTCTTGCGACAAAGTGATACGTTCCAGGAAAAGCTCTCTTATCTGACTCTGTTGTATAACATTTCAGATTCAAGGCCCAACTATTCACATGTTAAGACGATGGTCACTTTCATTTTCCTTACATGTGCATTAAGAAGAGAGTGTGAAAAAATATCATTTAGGAAGCAGTGCTCCATGCCCTAAAATAGCCATTTCCCCTCTTCTCGAAAGCACGGACAAGCACAACATTTGAAGGGCCTTTTTTCAGAGGCCAAGATGTTAACTAATTTATTCTAACATCTCAGTGCACTGGGGTTACTTAGAAATAAACTAAGCAAAGGCACAGACTAAACACAGGCAGTGAAATGACCTGACGAATCTCTAAAGCCTCAAAGCACCATTACTGGCAATGATTAAAGCTTAAGCATCAACCTGCACATTAATGAAAAAAGGATAATGCTCTTGAGAACTATTCAGTGGCAAGGCAAGCGCAGTCACAGCCTTATCTCGAGCCTGTCAAGTGGTCTTTTTGAGCCTTTTATTTATTTGTTTATTGGGCTAGCCTGCCGTTAAAGCAAACAGTGAAAACAGATAGCTCTGGATTCTCAAAAGAATAATATTCATCCAGGGTGAGCAAGCATCGTTCCAAAGTGTTCAGGTTGACAGGGTGCAAGTTTTGTGAAATTTTGACGTGTCAAAATCAGATTGAAGAGACAGATCCTGATCCCCAATCGGATGGAACGGCAGCATAAAAATGTTTTAAATGAAATAAAATAAACAACACACACAAAAAAACACCCAACACAGATCAATCCACTAATATCATGATAACATCCTGCAGAGGGATGTCTAAATTGAGGGAAGAAAACGCCCCCAGGTCAACCTTTTCTTTCGGAGAAGTTGACATATTCAGGATCACAATGGGCATTGTACCTAGAAAGTTTTAATTGCATAGCTACTGTGAAATTATACTGAAATGGAAGTCATGGAAGTTGCCTATGAAGTGACCATCTGCAAGCAACACATGTCGCGATTCCTACAGCTAAAGAATCTACAGCTCTGGAATCTACAGCTCCAGAGGAATCATCTGGAAGTTGCCCCGGCATACCTGTTTTGATCGCACTGCATCATGGGTTTTGTAGAACTGAAGATATGTAAATCTTTCTCAGGCACACATTCTTCAGAGTAACTCACGCTGAATGTTGACTATTTACGTAGCTAGATTACAAGTATATGATCAGGCGCGAAAGGATTAAAAGTTGTCTGGAAGAAGATATTGTGGGAAAACACAGTGGGTAGCAATGCTCCCTTTTAAGCTGTGGAGTCTTGTGAGCTACTGGGGTTAAAGTTGTGAGCTACTGCATAAACAAGTTTGCTCTGGGGTCAAGCCCGCCTAAAATCTACTAGGGATAGGGCCTTCTCTGTTATGGCCCCTACATGGTGGAATCAGCTGCCGGAGGAGGTGAGGGCCCTGCGGGACCTTGTTCAGTTTCGCAGGGCCTGTAAGACAACTTTCTTCCGGTTAGCCTACACTTAACTGATATGAGAAACTAAATGTAGCTTGGCCAGATTCCTGTTATACATATTGTTGCAATGTTTAATGTTTTTAAGGTTTTAAATGTTTTAAATGCTTATATATTTAAATACTTGTTTAATTTAGTGTTTGACTATCTGTTGTGAGCCGCCCTGAGCCACTTTTGTGGGAAGGGCGGGATATAAATAAATAAATAAATAAATATTTAAAAAATCATAAATGTGTGAGCCAGAGTCTAAAAAATTGTAAGCTCGCTCACACTAATTCAGCTTAGAGGGAACATTGGTGGGTAGTACCCTGGAAATAGTCCATGGGCAGAAATGGATCTTTCTCTCCATTCCTGTATTCCAGTAGTCCCTATGGTCTGTGAAAAGGCACTTCCACAGGAAAGGGTCTTGCAAATCAAATGCTGTGCATTTGAATGAAGCGGGGTGAGGAGAATCAGTTGAGGTTGCTTCCCATCCTCCTTCCATCAGTGGAATGTCTGAGGGATTTGACCCAATGTTTGTTGTTGCAACACTTGAAATTAATGATATTTCAGTTCCAGATGGAAAGTGCAGAGGATTTGTTAAAACCACAACAGATTTAACGTACGCCTGCCAAAGAATCTTCAGTGTTAGAAGCTACAAGAACACAATCTAAGCCAAACTCCACTTTTTTTTTTTTAAAAAAGCATCAAGTAAGGACAACTCAATAAAGTCAAAATTGGCAATGGAATAGGGTTGCCAATCCCCAGGTGGGGGCAGGGGATCCCCCAGTTTGGAGACCCTCCCCCCGCTTCAGGGTCATCAGAAAGCAGGGGGAGGGGAGGGAAATGTCTGCTGGGTACTCATTATCCCCTATGGAGACTTATTCCCATAGAAAATAATGGAGAATTTATCCACGGCTATCTGGGGCTCTGGGGACCCCAGATAGCCGAGGTAGAGGCACCAAAATTTCAGTATAGTATCCAGTGGCTCTCCCCAAAATACTCCCTAAGTTTCAAAAAGATTGGACCAGGGGGTCCAATTCTATGAGCCCCCAAAGAAGGTGCTCCTATCCTTCATTATTTCCTATGAAAGTAAGGCATTTAAAAGATGTGCGTTCCTTTGAAATGTGATGGCGAAAACTCCCTTTGGAGTTCAATTATGCTTGTCACACCCTGGCTCCACCTCCAAAGTCTCCTGGCTCCACCCCCAAAGTCCCCAGATATTTCTTGAATTGGACTTGGCAACCCTACAATGGAATGACAAATAATACAGCTGTAGCCAGAGCATTTTAGTAGCAGGAACTCCTTTACATATTAGGCCACCCCCCCCCCCCGATGTAGTCAATCCTCCAAGAACTTACAGGGCCTACTTTAAGTTCCAGGAGGATTGGCTACATCAGGGGTGTGTGGCCTAATATGCAAAGGAGTTCCTACTACAAAGAAAGCCCTGGTAGCTGTTTGGTCTAACAATTGTACGGCAGTGACCGCAGGTGTAAGCTGGAAGCTACCATCCCAAATCTCACCTCTGTCATGACCTCATGAGCTGTTCTCTCAGTGAAAACTTACTTGGCTCAGTGCTGCTTTTGAACTATAAAAGCTGCACAGCACTGCTACTATTAGGAATAGCAGGAGTACAGAATGGGAGTGTGCTGCAGACATCAAAGCAACAGTGACCTCTGGTGCTTCTCTCAAAGGGAAACTTGCTATAATCCAACACACAGTTTCTTTCTCACATACTTTGTTACCACCTTCGCCTCTTCTCAGCCCTTTGTAACCTCCAGGTATATCCCACATATATTCCTGCTGACATGAGGACAGGGGTGAAAACTGATCCCTAAGGATAGAACTATACTGTGTCCCCTTGCAATATTGCTCAAATATTTGGACTGGCTCTCTGATCCCTGCAATGTCTATATGAGCCTCCTTCAATTAAATGCATGTTTATGTAGCTAAAATCCAATGTTTCAATGGGAACACCCAGGGCTTTTTTTGTAGCAGGAACTCCTTTGCATATTAAGCCACATATCCCTGATGTAGCCAATCCTCCTGGAGCTTACAGTAAGCCCTGTACTAAGAGCCCTGTAAGCTTTTGGAGGATTGGCTATATCAGGGGTGTGCAGCCTAATATGCAAAGGAGTTCCTGCTTCAAAAAAAGCCCTGGGAACACCTTTTTTTTCCTCCAACCCAAACAGCATTTACCTTGCTGTGGGAAGTAGGGAAAGTCATCTTGATGTTCAGATGGATAAGAAGGTGACATTGTTGGGTACCCAGAGGACTACATTTCCCAGAGTACATTTCCCACCTTCCCCCCTTTTGACGGTCTGACCAGCTGCCCTTTTGCCTGGGAAGCTGGTGTCTCTATCCTGAAGTCATGGCTGCAGCACACCAATAGCATCATCCTAAGCAGAGTAACACCCCTCTCAACCCATCAGGGGGTGGAACCAACCATCCCTCGAAGAACCTTAATCCAGCCTAAGGAAACTTTGTCCATTTTAAGTGGCTATTCCTCCAATTTAAGGCTCCACAGGATGGAGGAAGGGCCACTTGTTGGAGAAAGGCTCCTTAACAGACTTAGTAGAGTGTCATTCATCTCAGGACTGCTCTTTAAGTACTGCTGAGGGGACAGGGGGAGAACAAAATAATGGAATGACTGTCATTTGTTATTATTCCAGTGTGTTTTCAGTTCCCACATGTTTGAAAGTAGGTGGAACTTTGGGGTATTTTTCACTCATTTGGGAATGAACGCACAACACTACAGCAGATATGATGGAAGATCTCACCAATTTTGGAGGCGAGGGTCATATTTAAGGGCCCATTAAAGCCCCTTGAGGCACTTCCCTATGGCTTTTGCCTCTTGCCATTGATAGACGTTCGGGACTAGGCAAGCAGGGCTGAGTGTAAAAATCCTTTCCCACCCAATCTTCTCCCTCCCTGCCAGCTGGGCATCAATCAGATGTGAAGAGCCAAGCCTGCTTTCATAGATTGCCTCACCAGCATGGGATGAAGCTATTCTGGCATCATATTAAGGATCCCTAAAATATCTCCTGGATTGGAAATAGGAATAAAATCTTGATCTTTTTTTTGAAGGATTAAGAAGGAAGACATAACAAATAATACACACAGGGTGATTACAGACTGGCAATTTGGGCCGACTCAGAGATGCCTCTGAAATCGATCCAAAAAATCCTTCTACACACAAACATCTGCCCCCTGGTAGCAAATTTTTGAGCCGCACACCAGTTCCTCCTTGGCATCTGGAAGTGGCAGGGTGCAAGCGAGGTGCCTTGAAACCACCAAGCCACCCCAAGTCACATCTGGCTCCCCCCCCCCCCAAAAACTGTTCAATGTGCATGAGCGCATGTGTGCACATATGTGTGTATATGTGCACACATGCGCATTACTACTGAAAATGTATGGGGAACCTGAGTGACAGGAATGGTGCATAACAGCTGTCTGAACACGCCGATGTCAGTCCATGGACGGGACAGGGACAGCACGTGGAGGAGCACGTGAGGGCTTCAGGACAGCTCTTTTAGAGCCGTCCTGATTTGGGACGCCTCCCATCCACTCCAAAATGTCCGTCTGTTATCAGCCATAGTTTCCTCCAGGTAGGCTTTTTATTTATTAAAACTTTACCCTCCTAGGGAGGTATTAAAAATGAAAATACCACAGTTTTTCCTATAGACGTGGGTGATGCATATTCACTACTGGCTTCTGGGGCTAGAATTTCAAAACCTCTTGTCATTTGCCTGTTCAGCAAGAGAAATTAAAATGGAAGGTTAGGGGAGGGACGGTGGCTCAGTGGTAGAGCATCTGCTTGGTAAGCAGAAGGTCCCAGGTTCAATCCCTGGCATCTCCAACGAAAAAGGGTCCAGGCAAATAGGTGTGAAAAACCTCAGCTTGAGACCCTGGAGAGCCACTGCCAGTCTGAGCAGACAATACTGACTTTGATGGACTGAGGGTCTGATTCAGTATAAGGCAGCTCCATATGTTCATATGTTCAAGATTCTCAGAATGACCAGGTGAGAGCACTGTTCCAATATTTCCCTCCTAAATTGGGGACCTGGTCACATTCAGTCTTTCCAGCCCTTGGAAATCTAAATCAACCTTCTGCTCCACATATTGTTTAATGGGCAGACTAGTCCCATATGCATGAGTGTGGTTCCATGGGAGAAAAAACAACAACAAATGAACCAGGCTGTAATACAGGGAGGAGAATGCAGTTTCCTGAAAATATCAGCCTTCTTTTATTTATTTTTTCCTCAAAGAAAGTTTCTAGTCTTTATAGCTGCAGAATTGATTCGGGTGGGTAGCCATGTTGGTCTGAAGCAATGAACAGAACAAAGCTTTAGTCCAGTGGCACCGTGTTGGTCTTAAAAGGTGCCACTGGGCTCAAGCTGCAGAACTGTAATTTAAGAGGGGTGTAATTCCTTCAGATACTGGAGAAGCCCAAATAGTGGCTAGTTGCTTTTTAAAATATGATTATGGTTGGGACTCCAGTCCCCTCCACACTCCAGCTCCTTGCTTTTCTCTGTGCCTAGCAGAATTCATCATCAGTATTAGTTAGGTAATAAGCATTTCTGAATAAACAGAAAAAAGAAAATGAAGCGAACATTGGCTGTGTTTAATTTATACATGTTTCAGAATCAGATTAGCTAATTAGTACCGATTTTTTATTTATTTTTGTAGTGAAGAGCACAAACAGCTTGTCAGGTAGAGTGACGAAGTCTGAACGCAGGGCAGGATATAGACATGAGCTTAGCTTTAAGAATGTGCTTAAACCCATGTAATTTACTCATATCTAGAATAATTTAAAAAAACTGACGGGCATAAAAAGTTGTAGTATTTCAAGTTTAGGGAGGTTAACCTAATAACTTAGATTTCCCAGGGCTTTTGGAGGAGAGGGGGAGAAGAAAGTATCTAATACGTTATACTTGGAATTACTGTTCAGTGTTGCATGAACTTCCGTCTATCCATTTTTACCCACCCTTCATCCAAGAAGCTCAGGTTAGAGCACCTAGGCACTTCTCCCTCCCCTCAGAACAACCCTGCAAGGTAAGTTAGGCAGAAAGGTAGAGAGTGACTAGCCTAGAGGTGACCAAACTTGCATAAGAGCCACACAGAATAAACATCAGATGTTTGAGAGCCACAAGGTGAGGGAGGGAGGGAGGGAAAGAAAGCAACTTTTAAGTTTAAATGTATTCTCTAAGCTGCCAGCTGGCTTCACTTGGAGAAGTGATTTAAAGACACAAATACTTTCTCTAAGCTGGCCGATGGGGTGGTGGGGGCTTCAAGAGATACTCAGTATGTGTGAAAGAGCCATATCCTGAGCCACAGTTTGGCCACCCCTGAACTAGCCCAAGGCCCCACTGTATATCTCATGGCTGGCTAGGGATATGAAGCCATTTCACCAAGTTGAGGCCCTCGCCTGACAATCTAAGCAATAATACACCGCACTAGTTCTTTAAATACTTGACTCGTTTCCAAGAGATTTTAGCACTGACAACCTTCACTTCATGATACTAAAGTCCGGTTACCTAAGAAACTGCAGGAAATGCCGCTCAGACTTACGTTCTGTAAATTGAACTGCAGCTGCTGCTTGTACGGCGCGAACTCCTGGGCCAGCTCGTACCCCTCATGGTAAAAAGTAAATAATCCCTGTAGAAAGGCCAAAAGCTGAAAAGGGAGGGAAAAAAAGAGAACATGACAACAAAGCATGCATTCAAAATTCTTATTCCAAGTATTACGTAACACAGAACACAAACAGAGACATCTTGGAGCAATGGAAGGAGGGGGAAAAAACTTGCCTGGGCCCTTTTTAGTTGGAGATGCTGGGGATTGAACCTGGGACCTTCTGCTTACCAAGCAGATGCTCTACCACTGAGCCACCATCCCTCCCCTAAGAAGACTGTTCTGAAGACTGCCAATGAAGGAGAGCTCACCACCTTCCTAGGCAGCTGGCTTCACCTTTGAACTACTCTGACTAAAAAATCCCCTCCCCCCTAATATCCAGCTGGTACCTTTTTGCTTGCAATCTGAGCTCATTGCTTTGCGTCCAGTCCACAGCTGCCAAGTGGAACAGCTCCTTGCCCTCCTCTAAATGACAGCCTTTCAAATATTTAAAGAGAGCAATCATGTCCCCCCTCAATCTCCTCTGTTCCAGACTGAACATTCCCAAGACCCTCAGCCTCTCCTCATAGAGTTCTTCCTCCAGGCCCTTGACCATTCTCGTACAGAAGTCCATGAACACATAAAAAACTGCACCAGGGCTTTTGGTCCAAAAAGATCAGTACTGTCTAATTCAGACTAGCAGCAGAGTCTTAGGCTGATGTCTTTCACATCACTTATTACCTGATAGGGTTCCCATCCTCCTGCTGGGGTGGGGTTTCCCCAATTTCAGGGCCTCCAAAACGGTGGCACAGGATTGGCCAGCAGGGGAGCCCCACCCCTGAAGAACTCTGTCAGTAGCGACATTCTAGCATTTTGGCAAAAAGCTCTATGGACAGCCCCCCTCCCCCGCTGGCAGACAGGTAAGACCTAGCAACCCTATTATTTGATCCCTTCTAACTAGAAATCTTGGGGACTGAACCTAGGGCATTCTGAATACCAACCAGGTACTCAACCACAGAGCTAAGGCCCTTCGCCATCCTACTTCTTCTCAACATGCCCCAGACAGAGTCTGGAGGAAGAAAGGGGAAGAAGCAAGCATGTTAGATCTGGACTTCCTGAAGCATCTGAGATCGGCAGAAGACACTTGAGTAGCAGAGGGAACTTTCTCGCTGCCCTGTATAATCCAGATTCTCAATTTATATTTCTGAATGTTTGCTGGCACTTATTTTAATGTCAGAGATCGCTATGATAGAAAGGAAAAGATTCCTGGCAAAGCCACTTTCCCCACTCAGTGGACAGTGGAGAAAAACAAACAAAACAGACATCTGTGCACAGATAAAAATACACTGGCCTCACATAGATAGCAAAAGACACCTGGTGCTTTCTCCATTTCGATATGGAGCAAATTGCTGATGGTTTATCATTAGATGAGTGAGGCTGATTTATCACTGGTTTTGCACACTTGCTCAGTACAGCTTCCCACATGGCCAATTAATTAATCATTTCCAGAACGTAATTGGTTTGTACATCTGACTCACAAACAATGATGATTTGTTCTGTGCTTGCCAAACAAGGATTCCAAACCGCAGTTTAATTCATGGTTTTGGAGGTCAGAAAACAAGCCATAATTTGTGGTCTGGGTGAACTGTAGCTTGGTGTGAATGTGGAAGTGGTTGATTAACAGATTGCACATGAGCAAAGGAGGAAAAGGGGAGCTGGTTATTGCTACAATTGAAACAAGCTGCTGCGTCCCTTGTATCAGATTTTGCTCTTGGGGGTGTTGAATTTTTATTCTTCTAGTTGCTCAATTTTTTTTTTTAACCAACCAAAGTAAGCCCCTGAGACCACTGGACTCTGGTGGCTGGGGCCAGAGACATGGAAGAAGGCAATGGGTATCGCTTATGTTCATCATTGCTTCCTGGACCTATGCAGCAACAAACCGAGTCCAGGGTGTGATCCTGGCAGCACCCTGGGACTCTGCACCCACCGTGCCTGGCTAAGCATAACCCTAATCTATTTCCGCCTTTGATTTTGTTACCAACGATTTCACAGGTAGGTGTTAAGGTTTTGTTTTTTCCTCCCGGCACTTGGAATCTGTAACATCGCCTCAAACTAAGCTGGACACTTGCTCACCAAATTAAACCACTTCATGTAGACTCAAACTATTCACCAGTGTTTTGTTTTGTTTTTTGGACAGAGATGCAAATTGGAAAGTCTCAAGCTCGCATTTTGGCTTGGCCCTGAGCTTAAAAGGCAACATTTGGTAACCCCTTCTTTCACAGCTTTAACACTTCAACAAGGGGACTGATAATACCAACCTATATAAAAGACCAATTATTATTAACGTAATGTTCACCTTGACGTTTTTAAAAAAATCAAATCTGGCTTAGGCAAATGGAGTTCTGTGTATAGATTTGTACTGTGGCAATTATTCAAAAATCCAGAAGGGCCAGATGTTTTATTTATTCCCAGCTTCAACAATCTTTATTTAATAAATTGTACTGATCCAGGAAATCCTTTGGCCCTAAGTAGTAAGTGTTCATTTTCATTCTGACAGAAGATCCAAAAATATTTTTAGCAGGGCGGTTTTTTTTGTAGCAGGAACTCCTTTGAATATTAAGCCACACACCCCTGATGTAGCCAATCATTAGTATAGGGCCTACTGTAAACTCTAGGAGGATTGGCTACATCACAGTTGTGCGGTCTAATATGCAAAGGAGTTCCTGCTACAAAAAAGCCCTGATTTTTAGTGGTTTTAAACTTTTTGCTGCCTATTTTCTTTCTATTCTTCATGCACCCCACTTTACTATTGGTATGAAACACCCCCCAACCCTTTGTGTAATTAGACTTCAGATTACTATTTCTCAAAAGAAAGCAAATTAATGCAGACAAACTACATTGAAAACCTATGAAATGAGAATTTTAGCGTGCAGTTTGGAATCTCCTTTTTTAAAACCCAGTACCAAAGGAAAACTATCACTAGATGGCAGCAACATCAAGTTTATAAATATTTCGGTACTGGAATTAGGATTTAAAAAAAAAAACCCTCAGGGATTTTAAGAGTAAGAAAGGTTTCTAACATCAAACCCTGAGGTACAGTTTTCATAGATAACAGGCTGCTGTCTATAATACGCTCATCCCACACTGAGTACTACCCAAATTTCCAGCCACAATTTACAGAGCAGAATCAAATTCCATGTTGAGAGTTCGCCAAGAGACTTGTCAGATATAATTTCATTGTATGGGGAAAAGTTGTAAAAAGGGAGTAAAAATTCATCCACAAAACATTCAACACCAGGACCTTGGAGGCTCTCAGGCAAGATATTCCAAGGGCCATTCTAGACAGGCCAGACAATGGCAGCTGCCATGTTTGTTTGTGACTGTGCACCATTCACATTATGAAATGGGAAGGGCAAGAGCTAAATTCTCATCAGACAACAAGGTATGCAAGTGAGGTGAATTAAAGTCCCCTCCCCTTCTTTTCAATAGTATCTCATCTTCTCACAGCCTGACTCATGTCCCTCATTGGGTCCACTTTGTCTGAAAGAGGTAAAGGTGTTTTGTTTTTGTTTGCCATCAAGTCACAGCTGACTTATGGGGACCCCTCAATGTTTTCAAGGCAAGAGATGTTCAGCAGTATCTTGCCATTGTCTGCCTTTGGGTGGTGACCTTGGGTTTCCCTGGAGGTCTCCCATTCAAAGACTAACCAGAGCTGATCCATCTTAGCTTCCAAGACCAGGCTGGCCTGGGTTATCCAGGGCAGGGCAGGCAGAGTGTGCAAACTGGAAAATCTCCCATGCTGCTTCTGGCCTTTCTGCAAAGCAAGACTGGCAACACTGATGGGACAAGGAAGCCCTTTTGCTGTTTATGTTCCCTGGCAAACAGTCAGTTTTGTCCTCCAATGGATTCCTCAAGCAACAACAGAGAGGGAGGGAGAGAAAAGGGTCCAGTGCTATATTATTCTCAGTAACAACTATGAGCCGAATTAGATGTTAGGTGCAGACATGCATAACATTATCCTGACAGACCTATTCATTCATTCATTTAAAATGTCTATATCCCTGCCTTTCCTCAGGCTTGAGATTCCCCCCCCCCAAAAAAAAAAACAGGAAATGATTGATTTCTGGACCAACACAGTAAGAGAAGCAGCAGGAGCTTGTATACTTTCTCTGCCACTTCAAATTGACCCCATCCCCTAAGAAGATTTGTTCCCCAAGGAATTCCAAATATATGGATATATGGTTGAGGGGATGAACATGCATGCGGAATTCTACAAGGAGAAAAGATAGCATATGCAGATGTGCAAGATACAAAACATTAAATAGGTTAAGAAAATGGTGGGCACTGGAAAATTTCAGAAACGCTAACCCTGTGGACTTTTTTTTTGCTTTTAGGAAGCAGCTGTTCCTGTTAAAAAAGGGCCAGGATAATATCGCATGCATCTGTAGGTGACTTCAAGGCTGAGTCAGAGAAGGCCTCCACTGGTGACTGGGTTTTTATTGCAGTCTTTAATCTGCGATCAAATTAACAAATGGTGTCTTTTCATAGGTTAATTAATGTCATTCACTTCTTGCAGCATTTCTAGTAATGTTGTTAAATTTAATGTTTTTATATTGTTAAATTTAAAGGTTTTATCTATTATTGTATGTTTTTATGAAATGTTGTTAGCCGCCCTGAGCCTGCCGAGGTGGGGAGGGCGGGATACAAATAATAATAATAATAAAAATATATATACATGCAGTTGCACTGAACACATGAAACAGCCTTCTACTAAATTCGCCAGGCATGGCCTAACAACCAGTGGAAGATAGGGGGCAACCATCAGCAACAGTGTCATATCACTTCCAGGGGAGATGGAAGTGATGTCACACCATGGAGTTTTCAGCAATTCCTAGAAAGGACTGACATCACTCTTGGTTTTTGCCTCAGAAGTGACATCATGTCAATGGCACAGCTGCCATTTTTAAAAAAAGAAAATGTGGCAGGAAACAGAAGCTGGGGGATCCTCCACCCCTTGTGGGGACCCTGTAACCCTGCTTTCTATGGAATCAGACTTAGTCTATCAAGGGCAATATTGTCACATCATCTACTAGCTGATCTTTTTAACTAGCAATACCAGGGATTGAACTTGAGACCTTAGGCATGCAGAGCAGATACTCTACCACTGAGCCATTGCCCATCCCTATATGCTAAAAAACTGTTGTGTGGATAAACTGGGGGGCCACATATGCTACCCTGAGCCCACTGGTGGGATAAAAATGTAATAAATAAAATGACCGCCGCTTCGTTTTCTGAAAGAGCCCCTGTGCTTTTAAATTATGCATGGCAGGCAGAGATTCAAGGGATGCAGTTGGTCAGTGCCACAGAAAGCTGCATCTGTTGAATATCTCCCCTGGCAGCTGTTAATGCTGCAGGAAAGAGCATAAGAACATTATCTGAGCAAAGCCTTCCTACTGTCAGCTCTGCATACTGTAAAAGGCTGCCCTGTTTGATTAATGTAGGTCAGTCTTCTCCCCTCCCCTCTAATTTTCCAAATTGCTAAGAAAATTAATTTAAGACTGGATATCTAAGTATACTTTGTGCTCTCCGTAAATAACAAACACCAAGCCAGGAAGACCGTAACTTCTTGGCTGATGGATTGAAGGCCAGAGGTCAAATTCCTACCCTATCCAAAATGGAAGTGGGATCTTCTTCCTGTGAGAATGAGATGACCAAACAATCTCAGGGTCAGGAGCACTGCATAAAAATAAATAAAGACTCTTCCAGGCCTCAGAAACCGCCTTGTTTCTTTCTGGAATCCTTGCAGGCCAGCTGCTAACACACCCATGTCTGTGTTAAATTAGTAGAAGCTTTGGTTTACTGAACCAGTTGATTTAGGTATTTGGAGCAAGACAAACGCATGATTCTGGGTACATCTGAAAATGGTTAGCACACATTAGGGGACTGGGTGAGAAATGTGGGAGCAAAACACTCAATCTCCTTATTCTCCAGCCACAATCTGGGTTTATTCGCCCAGGCAAATCTGCCACTTGCAGGGGGATGACACAAACATAAGGGACAGTGCCTAATTTCACTGTTCTCAGTTTGTTCCTGGATTTACAGGATGGCTCTTGGCTCAAGCAACAGAGCCCCTGATTTATATGCAGAAGGTCCTAGGTTCAGGGGTGGAATTTTAGCAGGAGCTCATTTGCATATTAGGTCACATATCCCTGATGTAGCCAGTCCTCCAAGAGCTTACAAAAAAAAAAAGCCTTGTAAGCTCTTGTAGGATTGGCTACATCAGGAGTGTGTGGCCTAATATGCAAAGGCGCTTTTGCTTAAACTATCAGCCCTAACATTAATAATGGTTAATGTATATTTACCCCCTTGTCTAAACAGACGAGACCTTTCAGCACAATGGAACAGTTTTAGCATGTGTATTGAGAACCTGGAGCAGGAGTACCCCTCTGCCGAATTTATAATTATGGGTGATTTTAACGCTAGAATAGGTAAAGATAATTACGCATTATGTAAATCCTTAGGTCTTGACCTGCACGACTCCCTCCCCGAATTCCTGATTTTTTCAAGTTACTCTAAAGACCCCCATGTTAATGCAGTGGGAGCATTCCTGCCAAATTTTTGTATCCCCTCTAATAGATCTATATTAAATGGGTCTATGCAACATGACTAGCTGGGGGAGTACACATTTAGTTCCAGATTAGGCGGTAGTGTTGTCGATTATGTTATTGTTTCTCCCAATCTGAGAAAATTTATTGTGGCCTTTTTAGTAGGTGAGAGCTTGGACAGTGACCATTTTCCATTGATTACGTTACTAAAACTTGAGGCTGTTAGCCATTCATCTCTGGGTCCTGTCGATATGCCTGCCCCTCCAAGAGTCAGATGGAGAGAGACAGTTCGAGAAAGCATTAACCCTGTTGCTCCAAACAAATAAATTAAATGGAATTAAATCAGCAACTGGCCGAAGCTGCAGGCCTTTCTGAGGCCCTTCAAATTTATAACAATATAACTTTTGCTATAATTAACTTTTATAAACAGCAATCGACCGCTAAATCCAGTCCCCTTGTTCGGAAGACAGACCCATGGTATGATAAGGAATGCCAAAAACTGAAACGCCAACTGCGTGCAGTATATCGCTTATCGTAACAGCCACACTGCTAATATACCCCTGAGTTACTTCAAACTGAAAAAATAAGCTTACCGATACAGTGGCTCATAAGAAAAGACAATTATCTATTAAGAACTGGGATTTACTTATCAGTGCCTCTACTGCCTCTAGCACTAAGTTTTTCTGGTCATTAGTTACTGGTGGTTCTGATGTGAAGAGCCACTGTTCTAGACATTCCATTCCTGCCGAGGTCTGGATAGACCATTTCCATCATTTATTTTTTGACCCTCTGACCATTGTATCTGATCAGCAAGAACAAATCCCCCCTGATCTACCTGAATGGCCCCGTTAGTCCTAATGAGATTAATAATCTAATCAAACATTTGAAGGCAGGGAAGGCCCCAGGCCCGGATGGACTCCCACCAGAATTATTCACAAACAATTCTGACTGGTGGGCTTCCCCTTTGGCGACTTTCTTCACAGTGATCGATGAAACAGGGACCATGCCTGAATCATGGACAAATTCCATAGCTGTCCCAATTTATAAGAAGGGTGACCCACAAGCACCAGAGAACTATCGCCCAATTAGTCTGCTTGACATAGCAGGCAAATTATATGTGAGACATCTCTTGAGAAAACTCACTTCTTGGATGAAAGAGCAAAATCTCCCAAGTACGGAACAGATTGGATTTTGTCCCGGCAAATCTACAATGGACCACTGTATAATTCTTAACCATCTGATAGAGAAATACAGTGGTAGAGGGGGAAGAAGGCTGTTTGCTGCCTTCCTTGATTTAAAAGGGGCATTTGACTCTATTCTTCTTCTCTATTTGACTCTATCTTCTCTGGAACAAATTGGACATCATGGGTCTGAATAAACGCCTACTTTTCCTTATTCGTAAAATGTATTGCCTTAATAGCTTTCAAGTGTGATATAATGACCTAGGTGTGTTAACTTCAAAGATCATTTCCAATCGGGGAGTCAAACAGGGCTATATTCTAGCCCATTTGTTTAATTTATTCCTGAATTATCTGACCCCCTCTCTAAATGCTATTGATGGTCCCCTAAACTTAGGCCATCTGTTATCCCTTTATTGCTCTACGCCGACGATGCAGTTGTACTGTCACGTTCGCAGAAGGGCCTCAGGCGCCTGTTACTCACTTTTACTTCATACTGCGAGACAAATTTCCTGTCCATAAACTACGTAAAATCCAAAATTTTAGTATTTTCAAAGTCCTGGAAACCACAAAGCTGGTGCCTCAAGGGAAATAATATTGAACAGGTGCAATCTTTCAAATACTTGGGTGTCTTTTTCCAATATAATCATAACTGGACAGTACAACGCAAGCAAGTAGTCATCTCAGCAAGGTGTAGTTCGTCTGCAGTGGTTAGCTTTGTTTACAAGAACGGCAACCAATTTGTCCCAGCTGCTATTCGTGTTTTTAATGCTAAAACAATTTCTCAGTTGTTATGCGGGATCCCCATTTGGATTTGCGCTCTCAATTTCCAACTTGAGCAAATTCAGGCAGAATTTTTACGCCGTATTTTAGGAGTCCCCAACTGTGTCAGCTATGCTGCAATGTGCCTAGAGACTGGAACCCATTTGATGGAGAGCAGGGCATGGCTACTAACTATAAAGTTTTGGCTTCACCTACACTTTAGGGTAGACCCTGCTAGTTATATCCATATGATGCTAGCCGATTCCTTCATTTCCATTTGGTATAGTCAGATCCAGAAGAAAATACATTCCATAGGTGTACCCCTCCACAACCTCTGTATGCTAATTGAAAAGCAGGCATTCAGAATCCTGAAACAGAGGATCTTAGATATTGAGAAACAGTCCCTTTGTTCTTCTGGACATAAAACTTGTACCCCTTTAGCATTTGGTATCTTCCCAGATCATGGGCTGCCTGCTGCTTACCTTTCCCAGATTACTTCACCCCACTTACGCCGCTGTTTTATGTTAGCAAGACTCAATGTTCTATCCTCAGCGGTATTGTCTGGGAGGTTTGCCAACATCCCTTACCAGGATAGAGTTTGTTCATGTAATGGAAGGGACCTTGAAACGGTCGCCCATGTTTTACTTCATTGTGATTTTTATGGGGAAGTGCAGGACTGTATAATCAAACCTATATTGTCTAATTTTTGTGATTACCTGAAGCGAAGTTAGTTTTTTTTCTACTACTGTGAACTGTAGCACCTTAACTTAATTTAATTTATAATAGCTATTTTATCTATTTTAACTAATCTATGTAACCTAATTGTATCTTAATCTGTTTTGTCTTGATTGTATTTTATTCAAATCATGGTTGTCCCATGTCTGTGAGCCGCCCTGAGCCTGCCTTTGGCGGGGGAGGGCGGGATATAAAAATAAATTTACTTTACTTACTTTACTTTACTTTACTATCTGACCAATGTTCCCATATCACAAGCCTGGTTGCAAAGTACCTTTTGGCTGCCATAACAATCAGGGAGCAAAAGACTAGCTCCCCTTCTTGATGTCTGACTGGTTTTTATAGCTGGAACTCCATGTAAATTTGCTATGCTGCACTTTTTATTTCTATGCCAATAAAGGTATTTGGAATTTGGAATTCCTGCTAGAATTCCACCCCTGCCTAGGCTCATTCCCACTTAAATGCATCAGGCAGTAGGGGATGAAAAAGACAGAAACCCTGGACAGCTACTGCAAGTCTGAGTAGTCAATACTAACCTTGGCAAAGAACCAATGGGTGAATTCAGTGTACGGCCACTTTATGCGTTCTTGCATTCTGGGAATTTTTTCCTTGGAACTGAATTCCTGAGCGTGTGAGGGTCTGATTCTGACTGTAGCCATAAGGCTGTCAACTTTGGGTTGGGAAATACCTGGAGATTTGGAGTTGGAGCCTGCGGAAGGAGGGGTTTGGGGACAGGTATAATGCCACAGAGTCCACTCTCCGAAGTAGCCATTTTCTCTAGGAGAAATGATCTCCATAGTTGGAAGGTCAGTTGTGACTCCACATCTCCAGGCCCTGTCTGGAGTTTGGCAACACCATGTGAAGGCAAGCAGGGAAAGGGGCCTTAAGCCTACTTCCCCAAATCATTTTTCCAACCTGAAATGGACCCAGGCAGCTGCTTTGCAGCCCTACAAATTTCCCCAGTGCATCAAAACTGATGCATTGGGACTGTTTCAGAATGCAAAAACTGCATCAGAAAATGGTGTGGACCAGGGCTTTAAAAAAAAAAAAAAAGCAGGAAAGTACAGGAATGCAGTTCCAGCGGGGTTGGTGTCAGGGGGTGTGGCCTTATATGCAAATGAGTTCCTGATGAGCTTTTTTACACAGAAAAGTCCTGTATGAAACAAAAGTAACATCAGGGGTGTATGGCCTCATATGCAAATGAGTTCCTGCTGGGGCTTTTCTATAAAAAAGCCCTGAAACAATGGTGACATCAGGGGTGTGTGGCCTAATATGCAAATGAGTTCCTGCTGGGCTTCCTCCCCCCCCCCCCCAGCATGGACACTTAACTCCCCCATCGTGTCCCACATGCTGTACTCTCAATCTGAATCAGATCATTTCAGGCTTGCAAATTAATTCTAGAGGGCAGAACTCCCAGGATCTAAGGGACAGGGAGTTTGCCATGTAGTTAGCCCCACCCCCGATAAAAGACCACTTATACAATCGGCTCCACCGTGGTATTTACAGTAGCATCATCCGCTCATGTAGCTGAGAGTAACCGAGAAGCTTCCTAATCTCCAGCTGTTCTTGTAAAGAAAAATAAAACTTCATTAGCAAAGGAATTTTATCTGTAGCCATTGACCACATGGTAACGCTCCGTGGGATGAGAGCTGCCCCCATGGTGAAATCTTAAGCAGGAGAGAGGCTGACTGCTGGAGCTTAAAGCAAGTCCCAGATTCAATTCTCTAACCTCCTCCTACTTGTGTTTGATTTTTTTTAACATATGATATTTTTTAACATTTGTATTTTAAAAATTCCAGGTTATACAGAACTTTGTTGGATGAAGTAGTATCAAGTAGCTTAATTCCACACATAACAAAATTCTACTGTGCATAAAGAACTATGGTATATATAACTTTGTAGAACATCTTATTTAGCATTTAAGCTAACATCCAGTTTGCCAATCAACCAACCAACCAACCAACCAATCAATCAATAAATATATAAATACATATCTTATTAAGGATAAATTAACTGATAATTGGGCTAGAATTTTTGACTCATAAGCTAAGAATAATGCTTTGCTCCATCCCAGGCCAAACGAAAGGGAATACTTAAATAAAAAGAGAAAGATGGGATAGCATAAGTTAGAAAGAATTATAGATCCAAGTAGGCAGCCGTGTTGGTCTGAAGTAGTAGAACAAAATAGGAGTCGATTGCACCTTTAAGACCAACTAAGTTTTATTCAGAACGTAAGCTTTCGTGTGCATGCACACTTCTTCAGACGAGGAATGAGGTACAGTAAGCAGAGCCACATATAGCTGGTGGGGTTTGGAATGCCAAGTGGTACAAAGTTAAAATTCAACAGCAGAATAGTAAAATTAACAAATTCAGAAAACCTTGGATCTGGGTTGCATTAGCGTGGGAAACCATAAAGCAGTAACATGTCAGAATGTGAGAATGCCTGTTAATTATTCTATTGCTAATAAACCTGGGTCAAAATGAGGGCATTTCTTTCCCAGAAGTTTTTCCTGTCCAACTAATTTACCTTTTAACATGTAACATAAATATATACATCACTCTAGTTTGCCATTAGGAAAAAAATACATTAAAATATAGTGGAAGAAGGGTTTAGTATATGTAATGAGATGAACAGCCAATATCCCTTGTTTGAGTATGACAATACAAAAGCATTATTCTGATACACTATCCTAAAAGAGAAATACATTGGAATACTGTGGATATATCGCCATACTTTGTGAAAGTGAGTTTAGCATATGTAATGAGATAAAAAAACAAAACATCTCTGTTGTATAGTAAGAGAAACTGAAGGTAAGTTGTGTTCATAGGTAAGATGTTTTTAGATTCAGTATATTCCAGAAACGGAAACCATTTTTCTTCAAAAGATGTGACCTTTCTAACCTCCTCCTCAACGGAACCTCAGTGAGAAAGGCCAAGAAACAGACCAGCCAGAGGCCTTGGAAAGTGGGTGAGAGCATCAAGGGTTGGGGAAGACACACTAAAATCCAGACTTTTATCAGGTAACTTCATCCCTTCAGTCCTTACGGAATGAATGGTAGACAGTTTCCGACTGATTTCGCACTCAGCTTACCTCATGGTCATGTTCCTCTTCTCTGCGCAGTGTCCGTCAGATTTCCCACTATCTGCACCAGAGTTACAGGAAGCGTTACGGCTTTTGCGCAGCAAACAGAAACTGGCTTTTAGCGGTTTCCATTCGCTGCGCAAAAGCCACGACGCTTTCTGTAACTCCGGCACCGATAGTGGGAAATCCGACGGACGCTGCGCAGAGAAGAGGAACATGACCGCGGAGTAAGCTGAGTGCAAAATCGGTCTCCTTCTTTCCAAACCCTTCCTAATTATCCATACCAAATATCCCCTCATTAGTGTATTTGTTGCTAATATCACGCACATTTGTCAGAGGAGAGCCATTCCTCCTAGTGGATAGGACACATGTGCTTGAATTCTGTTTTGGTACCTGGCTTCCTATCTCAGGATCAGAACTGGTTAAGGTTGCTTCATTTTTCCAGGAAATATTAGCTTTGTGGCAGCAGCTGATACAAAAACAGGAACTGGATTGTTTTATGTCATACGCACAAACGTTCCCTTTGAGGATTCCAAAGAAAATCTGAACCATTTCCGACTGATTTTGCACTCAGCTTACCCCATGGTCATGTTCCTCTTCTCTGCGCAGCGTCCGTCAGATTTCCCACTATCTGCACCAGAGTTACAGGAAGCGTTACAACTTTTGCGCAGCAAACATTCCAGGCTGGACCAGGAAACCTGTTTTTCGTGAGCGCTTAAATGAGCAGAGATGATTCTGGAAACCAGGGCTTCGTGGCTTGCGATATTCAATTTCCTGCTTTAATTAACCAACGTGCTCCTCTGTAAATGCACTCATTGTCGATTGGAGGCAGTGGGGAGGGGAGGGAAATTTGCAGCTATACCTCACATGTTTGTTTCTTACAAAAAGACCAACGAATCGTTTTATGGAATCCAGAAATGTCCTTGAGGACATTTAGTGGTACTGATGCAAGTTACAAAGAGGAGAACAGCACAGAGATTAGGCCCAAGTGGCTCTATTTTCTGGAAAAAGGTGTGAATTATCCACAAGTTTCTTCTTGCACAGAGCACTGTGCTTTTGCCAAGAATATGCAAGCAGGTAGATGTTCAGGTGATAGCAGAATTTCCTCATGGAAATGTGATGCGGAGTCGAACTAGGGCAGGAGTGGACAAGCTTATGAGCCTTGTGTTGGCAAAGATCATAGCTCAAAGCTTACGGCAGGCGAAGGCCTAGCCTGTAACGCAGGACTGTGAGTACTTAATGATTTCTGTGATTACACTGCAAAGAGCTAGCAAGGAGCAAAAGAAAACTGCAGCCCACTCTCACCCATGGATAGTCTGAAGTAAACACTGCTGGTTTCAACAGCACCGATTTTCATGTAAGTACAGCAGTGCAGCACCAAGACGTCACGTTGAAGGCATGTTTTGTTCAGGCCTGCCTTAATAGATTTGTAATGTCTGAAGCCTCCCCGTTCAGGCTCTCTCTCACTACTTTAATAAAAGCTCAGATTGATAGAAACTTGAAGACTTGGTTAGGAACGCTGAGCCAATTTTTACATTATGAAATACTCCTCATGTGCTGCTGCAGACAACACTGTTAAGCGCCAGTCGTTAAAGTGTCATGCAGATAGATGGCAAGACGTCTGCAATTTCATTCCAGGCTGGACCAGAAAACCTGTTTTTCGTGAGCGCTTAAATGAGCAGAGATGATTCTGGAAACCAGGGCTTCGTGGCTTGTGATATTCAATTTCCTGCTTTAATTAACCAACGTGCTCCTCTGTAAATGCACTCATTGTCGATTGGAGGCAGTGGTTTTCAAACTGTGTTTCACAGGAACTGTGGGGTTTCTCGAATTCCAGAGGGGTAGTCATGCTGGTTTGGTTGAAGCAAAAACAAAAAAAGGAATATTGTGGTACTAACAGATTTATTGCAGCAGAGCTATAAAGCCAAATACTGGGCCCTGCAACAAGCCAAGATGCCAATGACGTTCCCATCTGCAGGCAACACTCTTATGAAGCCTAAAACCATCAGCCATACAACCAGGAAACCATTCGCTTATTGATCTTCCAGCACGATGCATTTCATCAACCGCCAACAAAATTCTTCTGCTCTCTACGTAAGGACAAGCTGGTCTAGTTTTCTTAGAAAAAAAAAATTCACTTTTGAGAAACCAGCGGGGAAATCTGTAGATGACCTGGAAGTTACCATTGTTCAACCAAAGGATAGAGAAGGGGGGATATCTCTCAGTAGCAGCTTTTCACAATTCAGATATCAAACCAGACAATGGTTAGGGAAGTTGAACTAAGATTTGGCATGATGTCCAAACTGGCCTATTTCACTCAAACAGCAAATAGATAGATAGATAGATAGATAGATAGATAGATAGATAGATAGATAGATAGATAGATAGATAGATAGATAGATAGATAGATCTGTATCTGGTGCTGTTGACCATTTCTGCACATGCAGGAGATTTTAAGAGTGATTTTCACCAATTCCCCCTTTCCATGCTATTCTCAGAGAAGTCCCCAGTACCCAAAGAGCAGCATTTCAGAGGGCATTCTGACCAGCAGGAGAAGTGGGGGTGGGGGGAGGAGAGAGGCAGAAGAGCTGTGATCCAATGATGGAGAGATTTCCATCAGTGGAGATTTCATGAGCCCCTGCACCACAGAAAGTGCCATGTGGAAAAGACAGAAAAGCAAAGCAGAGCTAAATTACAAGGAGACCAATGATAAAAGGATGGAGTTCAGTGGTACCTTTATGACAAAGAAAGTTTAACTCTGGGAGGGAGGGAGGGAGGAAGGAAGGAGCGGTAGAAAGAAAGCAACTTTAAATGCATTCTCCAAGGCACTGGCTGACTTGGATTGAAGTGATTTAAAAAGACAAATGCCTTCTCCAAGCTGGCCAACGGGGTGCTTGGGGCTTCAAGAGCCACACAGTATGTGTGAAAGAGCCACATGTGGCTCCCGAGCCACAGTTTGGCCATGCCTGAGCAAATCAGACCTACACCACTGTTTAGCTCTAAAAATTTAAACATGAAGAGCCCTATGGACATAGAGAGTAGACATCAGTGTTCCCTCTGAACTGAATTAGTGTGAGCTACCACACAATTTTTTAGCCTCCAGCCCACACATTTTTGTCTTAGCTCAGGAAAATGGCCCCAGAGCAAACTAATTTATGCACTAGCTCACAACTTGAATGCCAGCAGCTGAAGAAGTAGAATTTTTGCTCACAAGACTCCACAGCTTAGAGGGAGTATTGGTAAATATCACTACTCTTTTAGTGTGACAGATTAGGAGAAAGATATGGAGGAAGGCCTCCTCAGATCTGGGAAGATCATGTGAGTTAATCTTCGTTAATCACAAAAACCAGCATGTCCCGATGGAACTGATATAGAGGGTTCCTGTTCATAAGACCCTACAGACTAAAATCACCAAAATCAGGAAAAAGGTCTTTAACATAGAACTTTAAGACGCATTCAAATGGATCACACATCAAGGCTTTAATGGCCAAATTAATGGCCGATTTCTCCAAGTTGGAAATCGGTGTACTGTGGAAAAGATGGAAGAGGAGAAGGTTCGTATAAAAAATCTTTTAATCAGTGGATGTGAGCAGATTGAGTGGCCATCACACTCTAAGTAGGGTGGTGGCTAGAAATGTCAATCCTCTCTTTAAAGTATTGGGGCGAAGGCCCTTGTCAGAGTGCTCTGTAAAAAAGACAATATGTCCTTCAGAGTTGGGTTCAAATTCTCCATGCAATTATCAGCTCACCAGTGCTGGAGGCCTGCCACGAAAATATTGTGAGCAACACACATACTGAATAGGGGATATACCTCTGAGTAGCAGTGTATGTGAACAAGATCTTGGGGTATGGGTGGACTGTAAATTAAATATGAGCAGCCAGTGTGATGCAGCAACAAAAAAGGCTAAGGCAATCTTGTATCAACAGAAGAAGAAGAGATTGGATTTCTACCCCGGCCTTCACTTGGAGTCTCAGAGTGGCTTACTATCTCCTTTCCTTTCCTCTCCCCACAACAGACACTCTGTGAGGTAAATGCTCTGGAGAGAACAGCTCTGAGAGAACTTGTGATTGACTCACACCAGAAGCTGCATGTGGAAGAGTGGGGAGTCAAACCTGGTTCTCCCAGATTAGAGTCTGTGCACTATACTAAACTGGCTTTCAGGAGGTAGGAGGTCAAATGAAGGAGGGCAAAAGATATCTTTCTCTGCATCTTGCACAGCCAAAGGAATGACACACAGTCTAAAAAGGCACTAAACCGCTGAAGCTTAGATAGATTACTGGTCTCCAGGGCTCTAATCAGGGCTGAGTTGCTCTCATGGACTGCAGCCTCCTTAAGTGACCCTTCCCCCTTCTATTGCGCAGTCTGATCTGGGCTCCATATCGGCTACAGCAGCATTCACAATGGGATATGTAGGAGTTAGTCTGCTGAATCTGGGCAGGCATGACACTTCTTAGCCTAAGCCTTCTGAAACCTGGAGTGAATTGGCTCATCCTATTAATTTCACAGTACCTGGCCTTAAGGAAAGGCAAGACAGAGTGCACCAGTAGAGCTGGCCATAACCTCCTAGACCCTCTCCAAGTCCTGATGTGGAAAGCTGACCATAGGAGTAGTAGAAAGTTTCAGGAACTTCAGAGCAGGAGCAAAAGATGAAGGACAGCCTCAGTGGCAAAAGACTTTCTGAACTTGGGAGGAGGGAAAAGACCCTCATCACTGATCTGACCTTCTCCCTTTGCCAGCAGATCTGGGTTACTATTGGAGAGAACAAGAGAATTATCCAAATTTGGTGAATGCTCTACTCATGCATAACATAATGGGCCACTCATAAGTGACATCTAACAATCAAGGCTTGCTTTCTTGCAGGCTAAGGACTCTGGATAGATCCTGTTCCCAGCTGACTCTAAAGGGCAGCTTCTTGCACTGCTTAATACTCCAGGGTTGCTTAATACTCCGGAGCCAGTTTGGTGTAATGGTTAAGTGTGCGGACTCTTATCTGGGAGAACCAGGTTTGATTCCCCACTCCTCCACTTGCACCTGCTGGAATGGCCTTGGGTTAGCCATAGCCCTGGCAGAGGTTGTCCTTGAAAGGGCAGCTGCTGTAAGAGCTCTCTTAGCCCCACCCACCTCACAGGGTGTCTGTTGTGGGGGAGGAAGGTAAAGGAGATTGTGAGCCGCTCTGAGACTCTTCGGAGTGGAGGGCGGGATATAAATCCAATATCATCTTCTTCTCCATGGGGACAGGGAGGGAGCGCTGGTGCTTATGGTTGCTGTGATCCCTTCTGCCCATAGCCCCTTCCAGGGGTGGAATTCTAGCAGGAGCTTCTTTGCATATTAGGCCACACCTCCCTGATGTAGCCAATTCTCCAAGAGCTTACAAAAAAGAGCCTTGTAAGCTCTTGGAGGATTGGCTACATCAGGGGTGTGTGGCCTAATATGCAGAGGAGCTCCTGCTAGAATTCCACCCCTGGCCCCTTCTATAAAAGATTTCAGCCACTGCTGGAAGCCCCTGGCGTGCCTGGAAGGAGAGGGTCAGAGTACTCCTGCTCAAGTTCTCATGCCAACTTGCTCAACCCTAGTGCAAGAGAGAAAGGCAAGGTCACATTCTGGAGAGAAGAAAGAATGCCCCTCCTCTGGCACTCACTGCCATCTCATGCCTTACCTGCTCAGTCACAGAGGACGAGGAGAATGGTATGAGAAGAGCTCAATGTCCCCATATAGGGCCCTGGAAGCTCTGCTGGGCACATAATACCTCCTGCAGCTCAGAGAATAGATGATCCCACTGATGTCTCTATAGACCAACTCTTCTGCTGTGGCCATGCAGTGCTGCAAATCCCCTGGGCTTTTCTGAGTCAAAGCATCTTGCCTTAATGGCTTTGCAAGATAGGGGAGATGGCTGAAGATAAGGATGAGTGCTGTAAATCAAGAACTGCACCTTATAGGGAGCTCTCTCCAAACGCTGCTGTCTCCACAGGCAGGAAGAGAAGACTGAAGGAGAGATGGGGGAACTCCTCTCCTCTGGAACAATAAAGCTGGACTTCTTGCCACCAAAAGTGGAGAGAAGGTAGCTCCCCACACATAATGGGGAGTCCTTCCAAAGGAAAATTGAGAATGCACCGCAGATTAAAATCCACAAACCTTTGCAATGTTCAGGGGTTCTGTGACTGGTCCTCCTTGATATACAGATCAATGTGGAAAGGAGGATTAAACAACAACAACAATGTACCCCTGATTTAAGGGAATGAATAGCAACAATCAAATATAACTTACCGGCTCTACAAACTCAAACTTTTTTCTCTCTTGAACTTCTTGGATTTTAAAGACATATTCTAAAGATGCTTCATAAAAGTTTTGATGTTCTCTGTCGATCTGGGAGTCTGCCTAAAGAATAAAAATACCAAAATTACAATAAAGCACGTGCCATCACTAATATTATTTTGCAGCTGCGGCTACATCAGTTCAGGTTTCCACTATAGATATAGATAGATATGCAATTGCTTGTTATTGGTTTGGATACGCATCTTCCATGAATAGAACAAGTTAGTGGATATTACTGATTTCTCTTTCCTGAAGAAGAAGTAGGTATTGCAGGGATGGCCAATGGTAGCTCTCCAGATGTTTTTTTTGCCTACAGCTCCTATCAGCCCCAGCCAGCATGGCCAATGGCTGGGGCTAATGGGAGTTGTAGGTATCTGGAGAGCTACCGTTGGCCACCCCTGAGATATTGGATTTATACCCCGCCTTTCACTCTGAATCTCAGAGCAACTCACAAACTCTTTTATCTTCCTCCCCCACACAGGCACCCTGTGAGGTGGGTGGGGCTGAGAGAGCTCTCAGCAAAGCTGCCCTTTTGAGGACAACTCTGCGAGAGCTATGGCTGACCCAAGGCCATTCCAGGAGCCAAAAGTGAAAGATTGGAGAATCAAACCTGGTTCTCCCAAATAAGAGTCTGCACACTTAACCACTACACCAAACTAGCCCTCACCTTCACTCATATGAATTTACCTGTCTAATCTGGTCATCTCCAGAGGCTCTGTTTCGGGTGCCCTCGCCCTCTGAAACTATATGGGTAGCTGCCAAAATTTCAGAATTTCCATCCCAGAAAGTGCTGTTTGTCTCCCTCTATAGTTGTCTTCCACCACTGAGTGAAGGCATTTTTGTTTTGTTGGAACACTTCCTCTCTGGATATGCTGTTTGTATGCCTTTTTAAAAAACTGAACTGTTTAAATATTTTTCATACGCTTTATATTAAATGTTTTTCATGCTTTAATGTTTGGATGTTTGCTGTCTTGGAACCCCTATGTGAGTGGAAAGGTGGCAAATAAATGTTTTAAATAAATAAAATAAACAAATACTGGATGCAACCAGGAATGCACAGGAACGCAGTTCTGGATGGCTTGGTGTCAGGACGTGTGGCCTAATATGCAAATGAGTTCCTGCTGGGCTTTTTCTACCAAAAAAGCCCTGGATGCAACCATTTCCCCATCAGAAATGGGACTTACGGTATTTTAAATCACTGAACTTGTCCAACAGACTTCAATGTGCTCATGATCAACATATGAGGCTTCAGTCCTGATCTTAACAACAGGCATAAGCGTTTGAGGGCTGAGACTGAAGAAGAGTATAATAAATAGAAACTAGGAGGTGAAAACTGAGATGGGACAGGCAGGATGCGCTTCAGGGGCAAGCTGACCCAGTTTTGTAGGGTAAGTAAGAAATTCTTGATATCAAGAGATGCTGTCTAAAAGGAAATGTTTATTGTTAAGTACTAGACACTGATCCCCCGATTCTTCAAGACTGAGTAAAAGACATTTTAAAAGTCAGTAACAGAATAATCGAATCTGCCTACAGGAATCCTCCTTCTTCATCAGCAAAAGGTTAAAACAAAACAAGCAGGATTTTAGACCTGGAGAATGGGGATATGAAACAGTCAAAATAAATAAGTTGCAGTCAGGGTTCCCTCTAAGCTGAGTTAGTGTGAGCTAGCTCAATTTTTTAGCCTCTGGCTCGCCCATTTGTGGTCCCAGAGCAAACTAATTTTTGCAGTAGCTCGCAACTTTAATGCCAGTAGCTCACAAAGCAGAATTTTTGCTCACAAACTCCACAGCTTAGAGGGAGTATTGCAGCCATCGTTTATTTATATGCTGCTTCTTCAGGTACTCGCTTCAAGTGGCACACAACTAACACAAAAAAGTAATATTGGTAAGAGTCCTCAAGCCACAAGCAGACCATAATACAACCTTAAAAAGGGTAACAAGCCATTAGTTAAATGTCTGGTAAACAGATTTTTTTTTTTTTGGTCTGGTTCCTGAAGGAAAGTGAGGTAGGTACCAGGAGAGCCTCATGGGCGAGGGCATTCCAAAGGTGAGGTGACACCACTGGAAAAGCCCTGTCTCTGGATGCTACTCATCTCACCTTTGTTGGCAGGGTAGCCATACTAATGAGGGGTTTCATCTTTTACAACTTTTTATGGTCTGCTGAGGACTACTTCTATCATACACATTGTTATACCTTAGCTTGTTTTCAATATCTTTCTCCCCATTAAGTTTCATACTGTTGTTTTAAAGATTTCATTATATCATTTTACTTTGCAAGTCCCTTCAAACGAGTCTCTGGAGAGGTCACATATAAATTTCCAAAATTAAGAAAGTAGCTTGTTAACTAGATAAACTGAAGAACTGGGGGCAGATAACTTCCCAGATGAAAAAAAAGATTCTAATCTTAGGGCATTATTTAATACGTGAACTCATGGGATGTTTCTACAAAATACTTTTTTTTTTCTTAAGCAATTACACATCACAACACAGGAATGGCAGGAACTGAGAGAAAGCAAGGAGGTTAACAGTAACACCCATCTGACATCATTAAAGCAAAAAAGAGAGAAGAACTGCCTTTAACCAAGAGAGGTGGCTAATTTGATTGAATGTGATCCTCTCTCTTGAAGGTCATAGAAAGTTACTTTTCTCGGCAGTAAAGAGAAATAGATGAGATGAAGACGGTTATGGCTTCCTGTATTTCTCTTTTAAAGCAGCGTATAAAAGAACACGTTAAGATACAGCTGAATTAGTTAACTCTAATCATACCAAGAAGGAAAGAACTGCTCCATTTAAGATCCTTCAGAATGAATTCTGCAGTCCTGACCAGGTGACGGCAAAGAGAAAACCTGGTCGTAAAAAAACCTTACTAAGAGGAAATCTGGCCATAATTCATGAAGACTGAAAAAAGTCTTTGACCAATATTTATGGATATGTCATTTGTACTTCAGCACTGGGAATAAATACTTGAGAACCCTCTGACAGCAACTCTGAAATGCCAAGGAAATCAGAGAAATCTTGATTCATTACCATCTTTATATGCTCTGGGAAATTCTGTTCTATGAGCCTAGAAAGTAAGAATAAATCTCAATGATTCTTAAGTCTAAAGCAGATAAATGGCAGCAGAGTCAGGACTGGGAGAGCATACGCACAGTGTGTGTTTGGAGTGAGTGTTTAATGGTTTTCAAGGGAGGGGTGGTGAGTGGGTGGCATCTTTTAACCTCTTCCTTGCCTGTTACTTTCCACATGCAGCACTTCCTACTGTAATGCGACTAGTAGAATGGAGAAAACAGAGAATAAACAGGTCTCAGCAAATCACAGATGCTTTTCTGCTGCTACTTCTGTTCATACCACCCGGGTAATATTTTGCTGCTGTTTGTTGGTGACCCATGTTGTCATGCACCGATATTCCTCCATAACCAAGTCCTTTGTTTTAAATCAAAAGTAGGTTTATTGTTAGAAATTCAGGAGCTATGCCAATCCTTGGGAGTTATGGAGTACAAACCAATACACAGTTACTATATAAGATGTCAGCAAGGTTACATTACAGATGCATACTTGAGTCACGGGTTCAAAGATTACTAAGCAACTATCTATTTTATTACTAAGAAATCTTAAGCTTTTGGAAACATCAATTCTTCTCACACTTCTCTGAGAAGAGATAACGCTGGCCTGTGTGAAACCGGGGGAGAGGCAACTTGAAAGTAATAACAGCCATTCTACTATAAACATCCCAGGCCAGATGTTTTCCTACGTGCCCTCCAGGTCGTAAACAATGGAGGGGACAGATAGGGCTGATGACTTGCCCTTCACATAGTGCATGATGGTACAGAAATGAGTGTGCTTGACACATGTTCTCAGACCCCAATCTAACACAGAATGTCTAGTCAAGTCCTGGAATCCTCCTCTCAACCAGTGTTCCCTCCAAGTAGAGTTTTTAGCCTCCAACTCACACATTTTACTCTTAGCTCTGGAAAAAATTTATGCAGTAGTTCACAAATTTAATGCCTGTAGCTCACAAAGTAGAATTTTTGCTCACAAGACTCCACAGCTAGAGCGAGTATTGCTCTCAACTATTAGAAGTGGTGATGATTTGTGTGTGTGTGTGTTCCCCATAGATAATTTGTATTTTTAGGTTCATTAGATGGACAGCCTTACACACAGCAGTGCAAGCAATGTATATCTTGCTACTTTCTTATCTATTTAAAGAAAGGCTGTTCAAACATGGCAGCAAAAAAAAATAAAATAAAGCAGACAAAGTAATGCATGCATTGTGATGTAGCAATAGAGTGCTGAACTGCAATCTGGGAGAAACAGGTTCAAATCCCCACTTAGCCATGAAAGAAGGGGCATGTACTAAGAAAAAAAAATGTTGGATCAATCTGGGCGGGGGGTTTATAATTATTACCAGGGCTTTTTGTAGCAGGAACTCCTTTGCATATTAGGCCACACCCCCTGATGTAGCCAATCTTCCTGGAGGCCCTATAATGAGAGCCCTGTAAGCTCTTGGAGGATTGGCTACATCAGGGGTGTCTGACCTAATATGCAAAGGCGTTCCTGCTACAAAAAAGCCCTAATTATTACCTATTTTTGGATAGGGAATTACTAGTTTGGGATCAAATCTATGGCTCTGGAGTTCTTTAGCATCAAATGGATAATGGCACCAAATCTGCACAAAACACAGTCCTCCCTGCAATCCAAAGACTCCTTGATTTTCAAGCAGACTGAACTACAGGGTTTGATTTTACAGACCCCCAAATACATGCCCTTTTATGCAGCTGCACTTCTCTGTACTAATCCCTAAAACAGTGGTCAAGCAGCAACAGCCTAGCGGGAGAGCTCCAGATGGCCATGTCATTAAAAAACAAAAATCCTGTCTGCTTTTTCCTACTCTTACAGTGACAGATAATAATAATAAAAAAAACCCTTAACTTTCCACTGAAAACTGTATTTGCCAACCTTCCTTGTTGTGGCCTGTTTATTTCTTTTCACAAACTAAAAAAGACTTCCTTTGCAGACCCCCAAATCCCTTTCTGTCTATCATTATGGGAATGTACTAGAATGAATGACAGGAATGCCCACTGAGAATACTGGAGAGGCCTGAAGGTCCATTGAATATAATGGAAGCTAGGAATGACAATTGACTTGTATAAGCTCCACTGAAATACCTTAGAGAACACAAAAGTTGCAATAGAAATGTGGAATGGATCACGAAAAACCTGCACAGAGCCTGGAATTATAGTATCCAGAGTGGAATGACAGCCCCAGGGCCCCAGGTAAAAGGCTCTGGGACTGGAATAACAATACCCAGAGAAGAATGTCTAGGGCAGGGCAGAAACCAGAGTAAGTCTACAAAGCTGACTGGTTGGAAAGGCTCTGTGCTCTTCCCTTGCAAGGAACTGACTGGAAGAGAAATGCCACTGCTTGAATAATAGAATCACAGAGCTGTAAGGGACCTCCAGGGTCATCTAGTCCAACCCCCTGCACAATGCAGGAAACTCACAAATATCACCCCCAACACCCCCAGTGACACCTGCTCCACACCCAGAAGATGCCCCCCCCATAAAAAAAACAACAACCCTGAGCAACTGGACTGGAGAAAAATTACAGCCTGACCCCAAAGAAAGACCACAAGAACTAATCACTGATGCAACCCTTCCTGCCCTCCTTCTCTTAATCCTTCCTTCCCTCTTCATAGAATCAGCATTGCTGTCAGATGGTCATCTAGCCTCTGTTTAAAAACCTCCAAAGAAGGAGAGCCCACCACCACCCGAGGAAGCCTGTTCCACTGGGGAACCGCTCTGTCAGGAAGTTCTTCCTAATGTTTAGTCAAAAACTATTCTGATTTAATTTCAACCCACTGGTTCTTGTCTGACCTTCTGGGGCCACAGAAAACAACTCAGCACCATCCTCTATATCAGGGGTATCAAACATGCAGTTCGGGGGCTGAATCAGGCCACTGGAGAACTCCTATCTGTCCCCCGAGTAATTGGCTGTCATCTGCTTCCTTCTCCCTCTCTCTTACTTCCTTCTGCATAACAGCTTGCTTTGCAAGGCTTGCTCAATTGTACAGGAACTACAGAGCAAAAAGACAGGTTGCTTACCTGTAACTGTAGATCTTCGAGTGGTCATCTGAGCATTCACACTCATGGGATATAGCGCCTGTGCCAATCCCCCGAATCGGTACCTAAAAAGCCTGGGATTTTTTCGCGCTCAGCACCAGTGAGCATGCGCGGGCTTCCCAGCACGCATGCTCACCAGAGCCAGCACGCGGATCCCGCCAATTCCTTCTTGTCCGCTGGAAGCCCCTAATATAGGGAGACAGTCAGCAGTGGGGAAGGAGGGCAGGTAGTGTGAATCCACAGATGACAACTCGAAGATCTACAGTTACAGGTAAGCAACCTGTCTATCTTCTTAGTGGTCTTTGTGCTGCACGCTCATGGGAGATTAGCAAGCAAGACAAACCTGGAGGCGGGAAGTCAGTCAACTAGAAGAGACAGCTTGCAGCACCGCAGCTCCCAGACGAGTCCTCTGCTGAGCATGCACATCCAAAGCGTAGTGCTTCATGAAAGCATGCGGAGAGGACCAGGTGGCAGCCTTGCACACATCTGTCAGGGAAACGCCTTTCAGGAACGCCACTGACATCGCCATTGCTCTTGTAGAGTGTCCACGAATGGGCCCAGGTAACGGCTTTTTTGCCAACAAGTAGCATAGTTTAATAGTCTCAGTGAGCCACTTTGAAAGCCGCTGAGACAAAATTCTGGAACCCAACTTAGGAGCAGCATAAGAAACAAAAAGATGCTGGTCCTTACGGAAACTCTTGGAGCGACTCAAATAAAACAATAAGGCACGCTTGACGTCTAAAGCATGCCACCTACGTTCCTCATCTGAGGAAGGTGTAGGGTAAAACGTGGGCAACCAAACTTCCAACTTAAGGTGAAACTGGGAAACCACCTTGGGAAGAAAAGAAACATCAGGAGCCAATGACACTCCAGACTACTGAAAAACTAGATATGGGTAGTCACAACACATAGCCATGAGCCCCCCTGCACGGCGTGCCGATGTGATTGCTACCAAAAATGCAGTCTTCCAAGACAGAAGCTGTAGAGAACATGTGGCCATTGGATTGAAGGGATGCCGAGTCAACCTGTCCAAGACTAAAGCCAAGTCCCACAGCTGTGGGGGTGACCTCGATGAAGGATGCAACCTGAGCAGACCCTTTAAAAACCTCTTAGAATGAGGGTGTGCAGAAACTGAATGCCCCTCAACTGATTCATGGAACGCTGATATTGCTGCTAAATAAACTTTAACTGATGAAAAAGCAAGACCAGAATCCACCAGAGATAACAAAAATTCAAAAATCACCGATAGCCCCACCTGTTGGGGTGAGACTGTAGGGTCAGCTAAAAACTGCAGAAACTTCCGCCACTTCCTGTCATAGGAAGCATGGGTAGACAAGTTCCTGCTATTTAAGAAGACGTGTCGGACTCTGCTGGAGAACTCACAGGGTCGATGAGCCATGCTGTCAGCTTCAGGTGAGGCACGTTGTGATGGAATACATGTCCGTCCTAAGCCGACAGAAGGTCCAGTTCTGCTGGAAACTGAAAAAAAACACCTCGCTAGCTGAAGCAAGATTGGGAACCAGTTTTGCCGAGGCCACCACGGTGTCACTAGGATGCAGCATGGTCTCTCTCTTACAATTTTGTTGACAACTCTTGTCAGCAGTGGCAGAGGTGGAAACAGGTATAGGAACTGACCATTCCACGGGAACAACAGACCGTCTCCCAATGAGTCTGGATCCGTGCCCCCCCTGGAACAGAACAGAGGACACTTCCAGTTCCTGGCTGTGGCAAACACATCCACCTGAGGATACCCCCTGAGCTGAAACACAGGTTGAAGGAAGTGCCACTGCATCTCCCACTCGTGTGGAGATGCTGCTCCCCTGTCCAATGAGTCCGCCTGCAGACTGAGTACCCCTGGGAGATGCGCAGCCTTTACATAAATGTCGTGCTCCAGGCACTCCGATCACAGTTCTAGTGCTAGCGCACAGAGACATCAAGAGACTGTCCCGTCCTGCCTGTTGATATAACACAGAGCAGTAGTATTGTCTGGTAACAGGGCAACTACCTTCCCCGCCACCATGGGCGGAAGGACCGAAGGGCAAAATGAATTGCCAGCAGTTCCAGATAGTTTATATGGCACTGATTCAATTGAGGCGGCCAAGGGCCCCCCACACACAGAGAGTCCATGTGAGCACCCCAGCCCCACAGAGACGCATCTGTGGTGATGGTCACAGTTGTTGCAGGTAAGTGGAAGGGAGCTCTCTGACAAATATTGTCTCTGGATTTCCACCATTGCAGGGTCTGGAGGGTCAAGGGTGGAATCAGAAACCTCTTCTGAGGTGAGTCCCTTAAAGGCCGAGACTGTCTGAGAAACCACAGTTGAAGATCTCTCATCCTCAACTTCGCAAACAGCAGCACACTTGTAGTCGCCGCCATCAGCCCTAGCATCCGCTGCAGCTGTTGTGCCGTGCCCCATTTCCGACTCTGTAAAAGATTGACAAGATTGATGATGTCCATCGCTCTCTGCTGAGGCAGAAAGGCATGGTGAAGGTTTGTGTCCAGCAGAGCCCCTATGAACTGAACTGTCCGTGATGGAGTAAGATGAGATTTTTCCATGTTGACCTGCAGACCTAAGGTGTGAAGAAGACGAAGAGTGGTGGTAATATGGCTGGACAGACTTTCTTTCGACTCTGCCACAAGGAGCCAATTGTCGATGTATGAAAAGACGACTATCCCTTGAAGTCGGAGATGTGCAGCCACAACACTCATTGTGTTGGTGAACACCCGAGGTGCAGTGGACAGACCGAATGGAAGGGCTTTGAACTGGAAGTGGTGGGAACCTACTGCAAACCGAAGGAAATGCCTGTACGCAGGATGGATGCTGATGGGGAAGTAGGCATCCTTGAGATCCAATGTTGCCATCCAGTCCCCTTGGCTGATGAGGGGAAGGATTGTATACAGAGTGGACATTCTGAATTTTTGGTACACGATAAACTTGTTCAGATTCTGAAGGTTCATAATTGGCCTCAATCCCCCATCCCATTTGGGAACCAGGAAATAACGAAAGTAGAAGCCTCCCATTCTGGCCTCTACTGGAACCGGTTCTATGGCTTGTTTCTGTAAGAGGTTGCTCACCTCCGCCAGCAGAGGTGGGGAAGGGGGTGTGATGACAATCACCGACTGAGTTGAAACCTGAACTTAGTCTATCCTGTAGCCTTCTGCTATGATGGAAAGAGCCCACCTGTCTGTGGAGATGGACTCCCAAGTTGGAAGGTATGGACGAAGGCAGATGGTAGATGAAGTAGGGGCGGCAGTGTGTGCTACTGGAAAGTCAAAGGCCCTGCTTTTGTGGGCGAGCACCCTTAGATTTGCCAGTGGTTTGTGCTGAAGCAAACCTATTGCGGTTATTTCCCCTGTAAGGAAATATTTTCCCCTGTTTTCTGGTTGGGAAGATCGAGGTCTCCACTGCTGATCAGGTGAGAATTTTTGGTAGGATCACTTAGGCCAGGGTTTGTGCCATTGCTTTGGTCTAGCCGTCTTAGATGAGGCCGGGACACCCAGGTTCCTTGAGGTCTTTATGCTCTTGTCCATCTCCTGGAGGACACTGTCTGTAGTTGAGCTGACGAGACCTTCACCCTCAAACGATAGATCTTCTACGAAGGCCCTGGTGTCAGGCTGGAGAGCTGTAGACCTCAGCCAAGAGTGACGGCGTAGGGAGACAGCAGTCGTGATGGTTTTGGCTGAAACATCAACCATGTGCTTTGCTGCAATCAGTTGTTGCTTGGCTACAGCAAAGCCCTCCTTCTGTAACTTCCGGAACGCAGATCTCTTTTCCTTGCTCAGGGAGGACAAAAGGGGGGTGAGCTGCTCCCAAACTGAGTATTGATATCTAGCCATGCAAGCAGCATAATTAGATACCTTTACTCCTAGCGCTCCAGCTGAATAAAACTTGAGACCGGCACTGTCCAGTTTCTTGCCCTCCTTGTCAGGTGGCGAAGAATGGGTCTTGAACAATTATGGGCTGGGTCATATATTTACCTCAGCAAGCATTATATGGAGCGTGCACCCAATAATATGAACAAGGGACACAGGAACTCCATATGAACATCCAATTTGTATCTTTTCCTCTCCCGCCCACTGAAAAGGGGTGTATTGTTTATATGGGGCAAATGTGTGATCAGATATCTGGTGTGGTGTGCTCACATCACATCATCCACTACATAAAAGTTTTGTTGGCCTAGCAAGTCTTTGACCTAGGTCTACATCTCTCCATCCATTATCTCACACAGTAATTTTTAGACAGGATTTCATCTCTTTTATATTTGTCAGTTCAGCTCTTACAATCTTACTTTGAAATCCCTTGCTTTTATCTGTCAATACTGCTTTGAACTGGTTCATTTCAATGTGGTTCTGTTTCCTTTTTTACCATTTCAATCAGCTTTTGGTGGCTTCATTGGGATGGATCGTACCCCCCATTCTGCTACTCCACTGAGCAACGTTTATTTTAACACACTGAAATATTTATATTCCACCAATCCTTTCAGTTCAAGTTTGAGTAAGAGCCACTTAAGTTGGAGGCAGGCTGCTTAGAAGATGGTTGGATCTTAGATTGCTTATAGATCAATGTCATTAACCATCTTGGGCATGGAAATTACAAAATATAAAATATTTTCAACGCAAATGGGTCCATGTACCATCTGGAGGTATTTATTCTGTGAACACTTTTTTTTCATGTGGCACAACTGTTTCTGTTACATGTTAGTCTGGACTGCAGCTCATCTGAACAGAGGGCGAGAAGTAAAAACAGACCATTTCATCTCATAGTTGAGTGTAACCCTAGATGACATTTCTGGGTTTTCCAGCCTTCATATTACATTTGAAATCCAGGCTTATTCTTGTCATAAACAACTTCGCCACTTGTTGAATTGGCTGGATATGCAGAACATTTCAACACTCTATAGTAATCATTTACATGGTGCGTAAACATCCTAATTTTTTTACATTATTATAGTTCTTCTCAAGAGCCAGCACCTATTAAGAAAAAGATCAGCTAGACACGAAGCAGTTTGTTAAGAAACTAACCCAAGAACATTACTCTTCTTTTCCATTAGATTATTCTTCAGCTCAAGCCAAATCCTTTTATTTTACCATTTTTTTAAAAAATCACTGTATTTGTCATCCTTGTGTTTTGTTGCAACACAACTTTTGTTTGGATTGTACAATTTCATAAATAATCCTTAGAACATCCCTGCAGAGAAACATGCTTTACTGAAACTCAACAATGAAACTGAAGGGAGAAAAAAATGAACTGGCACTTAACTCTACTTAGCCAAATCACAGTTTGTAGCATTCCAACTTGTGTGTGTGTGTTTTAATGGAAAGCACGTTCATTTTCCCTACCATTAACGGACACAGAATTCATGCTATGGGAGGAACTGTGCATGTGAAAATACAATATGAACAGGTAACAAAACCTATTTGCAGTTAATTTCACCTGACAGGCATCTGTTTAGTGCAAAATTCCCAAGACTCAATTCTAAGTTCATAAAACTGCCTTTTAGAAGCCAGCTGTGATTTCCTGCTGACATTGAAGGAGAGAGTAATGCACAGAATTCAAAGGAAACTGGGTTCTTTTGTAAATAAATATTTGGCCCTTCCACAGTTTTCTGAGCTCCATAAACCACATTCCTTCATCTCCTTGCAGTCTTAGAGATACAGTACATTAAATAACCATCCTTTCCTACCCATCAAGGCAGAGTATTAGGCAAAGCAATCTCTGTA
Organism: Heteronotia binoei; assembly: GCF_032191835.1. NCBI lineage: Eukaryota > Metazoa > Chordata > Lepidosauria > Squamata > Gekkonidae > Heteronotia > Heteronotia binoei. The sequence continues at coordinate 172,129,833 of NC_083225.1, forward strand.
TTTATTATTGGTACAGCTGGGATAGATGACCAGGAAGAACAGATTAGGGTTGCCAAATATGACTCAAGAAATATCTCCACAGGATATAATGGAGTGCCCAGAGGCAATCCCCCCACCTTTCTGATAATCCTGAAGCAAGGGCAGAGCCTACAAACCAGGGAATCCATTCCCCCTAACTGGGGATTGGCAACCCTAAAACAGATCAAGGATGGACTGGAGCTGGGTGAGGCAAAGTGGAGGCATGGCAATCAGAGGGAAGCCAATCTGTAGCTTGCAAGAGCAGAATTTACTAGTTACCAAACCTGCTGACAAACTCCAAACCTCTTATACAGGCCTGAAAGTACTACCTACCAGGCCTTGCTTTGGCATATTGGCTGGCTGAGGCGGCAGAGCTTTGTGTATTTCTGGCTGAGGTGGCAGAGCTTTGTGTGTTTGGCTGAATTTCCACTTGATCATCAGATCAAAGGCCACTGTGAGCTTAATGCCAGTGGGAACAATAATCCCTCATGGGCTCAGATGGGGAATCTAGATTTAGCCTGGGATGGAGGATGTCGAATGAGAAGCCATTCTATAGGAACAGAGGTCAGCAATGTGATATTTCATTCAAAGATGAAAGAAGCTGTGAGATGTCTTAAGAATCCATCTTTGGAAAGGAAAGATGTGGGAAATTACTGCCCTGTATCCAGTCTCCTCTGAAGCTAGGACTGCTTGAACACACCTGAAGCTGGCTTATACCATTGAGTCATACCATTGGTCCATTAGTAGGTGGAGCAAACAGAAAAAGTCGGAGAGGTCTTAATTATCAACATAAATCAGCAGTGGAGTTTGACATAGGTGAGCAACTGAAAATGGTAGTTTTTGTGTGGACAATCATGTACCACCTATCTCTGGCTTCCTGTTATGAGGAAGTAGGGGGGTGGGTTCAGGGATTTATCTTTGAATCTTCATTTATACAAGCTTGGTGAACACACTCCTGCTTGTGATTGGTGTCAAGAGCTGATCTACTGAACTGAGTGTTGGTTATTTGTCAAGGGATATCTTTTTTATAATGACTAGTTCATCATCAGACTAAAAACACTTAGCAAAATATTTTCATTCCAATGTGTGTGTTGTTTTCAGTTTCAACAAAAAAACCCCAATATATTCACACTGGAAAGAAAGTTCATTTCAGGAAGGGAGGGATAAACTTGGAAATCATAAAAATGTCACAGATGTGTTTCCAGTGGCTTCAGATTCTAGACTGAAAAAATGCAAAAAACAAAGCAAACTATATATTCCCCGCCTGGCCCTATTTTATTACAGAATTCAAAACATGGCAAAATTTAAGATCAACTTGAACCAAATTTATCAATTCCAAGAACTGCATGAAAGCCTTGGAAATAAAAAGTATACTTTTAGAATGGAAACATATACTCTGAAAATTAGACTGTGGTTTAACATATGAAAATACACAATCACAATTCTTGGGTTTACTTTACCTCAGAATATTTATCTCATAGAAAACAACCAGAACAGAAGTATCTGAATTCGTTCTCACTAAATAAAGAACTTTTTTCCCTTGAACACATTTTTCTTTGTGAAAGCAAAAATAAAATAAAGAGTATTAAAAGCTCACATCTTGAAGGTGTGACTCTTTCTTCTTTGCTGACAAGTTTAAGTGCTTCTCAAGAGTAGAATAGTATTTTTCACTTTCTTTGTCAAACTTCTTCTTTCCTTCCTGAAAAACAAAACATTCCATATTAAAGAAGAAGAAGCAGCCATTGCTGTGCAACACAAAATCTGGGAGTGTGGTAGAAAGGTTTCCTTATGGATGGAGGAAGAAAGAAGAAGAATTTCCTCATACAAGCACACCTATCGTTTGAAAGCTGCATTGGGGAGTGGGGGAAATCCTTTCTGGCCACCAGCAGGGAAGGGGTAAAAATATGGTTGTCAGATCCAAGCTGGCAAACTCCTGGAGATTTGAGAACGGAACCTAGGGAGGGCAGGGACCTCAGTGGAATCACACAACATAGACAAAATCTCCTCAAAGACAACACTTTTCAACAGTGACACATCTAACTGCAAGGCACCAATTCAGGGCGTAAGCCTGTGAACTGTATGCTGCTTTTGAGCCAATTTGCTTTCGATTGTTTTCTTTATTCTGTGTTATTTCAAGCTGCTCAAGGTCCTCTCCTTATTTTATTCTCATAACTTGTGAGGTAAATTAGGTTAGGCTGAGAGACGGGGTTTGGCCTAAGGTCACTCAGTGAACTTCAGTGCAGTGGAAGAATCTGAACTCAAACCTCCACAGTCCTGGTTTGTCACTCTAATACATAACACAGACCATCAGTCCAATATGTTCTCCTATACGTAACTAATAAAAATCACACACATGATAGCAAACTGTTCTGACCAAACTATAATCCTGAGGTAATTTCAGCTTCTCTTATATATTGAAAGTTTATTTTGCTTATGTTCTCACCTAGGGATGCCAGCCTCCAGGTGCAACCTGGGGATTCCCCAGAACTACAGCTCATCTTCAGATCACACAGATCGGTTTCCCTGGAGAAAAAATGATGCTTTGGAGGGTGGACTCTATGGCATTGTACCCCACTAAGGTCCCTATCCTCCCTAGGTTCCCTTCCCAAATCTCCAGTTTTCCAACCTGGATCTGACAACCATATCTCCCCCCCCCCCCCCATTCCCTGCTGGTGGCTACAAAGGACCTAGCAACCCTGCAACATGACTACAATCTTCATGTGAGGTGTAAATGGAAGGAAAACAATGAAGGCCTTACCCAAATATCCTTACCCCTACTCCTCCTGAACAGGAAAAGAGGAGTAGGTTTTTATACCCTGCTTTTCCTACCTTAAGGAGTCTCAAAGCAGCTTACAATGGCCTTTCCTTCCTCTCCCCCAACAGACATCTTGTGGGGCAGATGGGGATGAGAGAGTTCTGAGAGAACTATGACTGGCGAAAGGAAGGAAGGAAGGAAGGAAGGAAGGAAGGAAGGAAGAAAGAAAGAAAGAAAGAAAGAAAGAAAGAAAGAAAGAAAGAAAGAAAGAAAGAAAGAAAGAAAGAAAGAAAGAAAGAAAGAAAGAAAGAAAGAAAGAAAGAAAGAAGGCTTCATGTGAAGGAGTGGGGAATCAAACCCAGTTCTACAGGTTAGAGTCCACTGCTCTTAACCATTATATAAAGCAAAGAATGCTTTTCAATATCACTTGATGGTCCTAAACAGCTGCCAAGTGACACTTCAGGTTTCCTGAAAGTCAGTGCAATATAATGGTTAGCTAGTCAGCTAAGGCGTGTGAGGGACCCAACTTCAAATTTCTGCTCTGCTATAAAGCTCACCTGATAACCTTGGACTGGTCATAGTATCACAGTCTAACCTACCTCACAGATTTGTGGTGTAAATAAAATGGAGGAAGGGAACCAGATATTCCTCCTAAGTTCCCTGTTACTTTTCTGCAAAGTAATATTTATCAGCTTCCTCTCTACTTTCTGCATTTCTCATTTGATCCAAGAGCTTTACCATTAACATAAATCCCCATATTGTAATGTCCATAATACTGGTCTAATGTTCCAAAAATTACCCAGAAGTTTCAGTGCAAACAAAACATGTGCCTTCTATACACCCCAAATGCTCAGAAATAACAGGCCAGGACTCTGATGCTCAGTGTTTTTGTAAAACAAGAGACCACAGTTTCCATCCACGCTGTGATTTTGGTTTTTTACAAAGCAAAAATATTGAGATTGCAACTGTTTTTTCTGCATGCAACAAAACAGCAGGTCGCCATCAGAAATGATACGGTGGTTAGCAGACAGTCTCCCAGCTCCTACCACTAAATAACATTGAAGGAGGGAAGGCGATGCAGTTCTGCGTGTCAGGAAAGGGTAATGGAAGTACCAAGGTCACAGGTGTAGCACCATGCAAGCGCACAGGTATTGAGTGTTGGCAGAACGCAGAATGGGTTTGTGTGGTGACATCACTCGGTAGAGCTAGCCACTCAGTAGCTCCATGCTCGCATTGTGTGGCAGCTGTGGCCCACTCACCCCTTTCACCATTGCCTCCTAATGCCCTCCAGTAAGGGCACTGCCAATACTCATACATTCAGCAATGCTCAGTGGTGGGAAATGGACACTTGCTCCCCAGGACCCATGGTGTAAGCTGCTTCTGGTAAGCATGTGTACCATAAATATATACAGAGAACACAGATAGGTAATGGTGACCTATGCAATTTTGTTGATGCTCTCTACAAAAGAGGGAAAGCATTTAAGCAGATGCCAGTGAAGCTTTGAGCAGAAAGAGGGAAAGCATTTAAGCAGATGCCAGTGAAGCTTTGAGCAGAATTAACAATGACTATTTTCCCCTAAACTGCTGAAGTAAGCTCTCAAAGCCGCTGACTCAGTTGGCATCATAGCCATTATCCAGACATGTGGGTTTGGCCCAGATGATGGCTGGCTGCTGACCTGCCCATTTTTGGCATCAAGACCTGTCTACATAGCTGGAACAGCTTTCTGGAAAAAGCACAGAAGAAGCCTCGGCAAGTATCGCTGGTGCCTTACAGGGACTGGTTATAGGGGGCCGTTACTTGCCAGAAGCAGGCAATACCAAAAGGGAAGAAACTCTCTGTGTGACATGGCGGCAGGCACCGGTTGAGCCGTTGTCTATGCTTTGCTCACACACTCTGTGACTAGGAACAAAGTCCTTCTTCCCAAAAGGACAACCAAGGCCAGAATGGTGTAGTAGTTAGTATGTCAGATCTGGGAAAGAGGGCCTGGGAGACCTCAATTTGAGTCCTCACGCTGCCATGGTAGCTCATTGGATGGCCTTCGGGCAGTCACTGGCTCTCTCAGCCTAACCCCACCTCACGAAGCTACTGCTGTGGGGATAAAATGGAGGAGAGGAAACAATATTGTAAACTGCTTTTGGTTCTGATAGGAAAGAGAAGCCGGGTACAATTTGATTATCTAAAGAAATAAATAGCTGGTTTTGGTGATTTCAGGTTTTTAAAATCTTGCTCCATTTTTGGATGGCCTCCTTCAGGTTCTCTCCTACGTTTTTCCTCAGATGAAGTCAAGAATCCCATATTCCTACCTGATGTGTATATTGAAGCATGTGAAAGAATACAGAATATGAAACAAGTTTTACAAATGCATCGGCTTAAGCTAGGTAAAGAAAGAAATGCTCAACAGTCACCTGATGCGTAGGGATTATGTTGAAAAAAGAAGAAAAAGATCTCAACTGTGATCTCTTGGGGGAATAATGTTAGAACAGGAGCTTAACATGAACAGACATCTGCAACACCTTGGTGATTAAAGTGCTTATGCTTCTATGATAATTTTAAAAGCTGCTATCCTGTGGTTAAGCCATTTCCTTCAGGTAGGTTTTATCTGCAGGCCTAAATCATATCCTGTGTGATTTTCTTCCCCCCTGAAACAAGCTATGAGTTCTAGAGAAAAATCCAGTGAAACTATTATGAAGCACCTATCAATAATATTTGTGAGGGCCCATCAAGTACAGAATGAGTACAAAACCAAAGAGAACAGAATATAACAAGTACCCAAAAAGCTTGGGATGTACTGAATTTGGTGTCTGAGCGTGAATTTCACAGAATTCTTCTTAGGAGCGTAAGAAGCACAAAAGGTACTAATGTGCTTCTACTGGACATTTCCGTGTAAAATCATGTCCTGAACAGATTAATCAGTGACAGTGATCTCAGGCACAAAGAATGGCACAAGAATCCATTGGGCCAGCGCTAAGATCTGCTTTGCATATGCAGCAGAAACAAGGTGCTAGAGAGAGGCAGTGCCACTTAAAAACAGCAGGAGAAAGATCTTTTTTGACCCTCTTCCTGTGAAGAGCTCCCTGAAATGAGAAAGTAACACACCTGAAGCTGCCTTAAACTGCCTGAATCAGACTCTTGGTCCATAAAGGTTAGTATTGTTTACTCAGACTGGCAGCAGGGTCCCAGGCAAAGAGGCCTTTCGTATCACCTACTGCCTGGGGTTTTTTGACTGAATATACTGGGTACTGAACCAACCTGTGACCTTGTGTATACAATTTCTACATTCTGTTGCATAAGTGGGAGGACCATGCTTTAGGCTTGCTACACTGCTATAGCGGGCTCATAAAGAGATAAATAATCAACCCAATGTGATACAAAACTATATATATTGCACAGATTTTATCAACCTCACACTGTGCAGGTGGGTGCTTAGGAATGGGGCAGCAACGTGATAAGAACATTTCTAGCGGTAACAACGTTTCTACCATTTGCCTTCACAACACTTCTGCTGAAACAGGAGGTGTACAACTCCTTTTTTTTTTTTTTTTTACATCTGGGCAGTGCTGGATTAAACCCTGCGGAGGCCTATAGGCAATTGAAATCTTGGGGGCTCCCCTGCAAATAATCTCAGAGTCTCAGTGCCTACCCCACCACCCACGGCCCCTGCTGCGGCCTGCAGGCACCTTCTTAAAAGCCCTTTTTACTAAGCTGTGGGGAAGAGGCGAAGAGAGGCAAATTTGATGACAACGCTAGCAGCTGCACTAGTCAAGTTGGGCAAAGAGCAGCTCAGTTACTGTCTGGGAAGGCTGCAAGCAGGGTGAAAACCAGAGGGTGGGGGGGAAGCCAGCCTGGGGCCCCTAAAGGCGAGGGGGCTCATAGGCCAGTGCCTTCTTGGCCTAATTGTTAATTCGGCCCTGCATCTTGGGAATGTGAAACAGAGTATAGTCTGAAGTTACCAGTGAGTTTTCTATCCTGAATTGTCATTTGTTTTTTTAGGGCAAATATCCAACATCAGATCCAAAATATCTGGTGTAACACAGTGGTTGTCTGCAGAGAAGTTCCCAGCTTAACCACCGTTTGATGCCTCAGGTATGTATTAGTTATCCAGTCACTGTCACTGGGTAACCTTGGGCCAGTTATTCTCTCTTTGCCTACCCTACCCTACAAGGCTGTTGTAAGAATAAAAGGGAGGACAATGTAAGCCACTCTGAGTTCCCTGAAGGAAGGACAGAATAAAAATGCAATAATAAATAAGTAAAAATAAGTGACACCCTTGGCAAATGACTCTACTGAACTCATTGACTGAGCAATGTTTTAAGTACTTAATTTGCTGTGGCGGTGATGAATTAGCTGTTTAAATTCTTCCATGTTTCTCAGACCACACTAAAATTCTGTCCACATGTAAAGTTAGCAGACTTTGCTAACAGGCAATTAAAATTCCTACTGTGCCCATAAAAAAAGGAAAGAAAACAAAACAGAAAAGTAGCCCGGCCTGTTGCATGTATTATAATGGTTCATCCCACCTTTAAAATGTCCTATTTTGAAAGCAGCTCTCATCTGAAAGAAAAGTTAACAACCATGGTTTCCTGTTACTGGGGCACCCTGCGGTCTGAGAGCTGTATTTACTGGAAAGCAGCGCTACAAATCAGCTTTTTAAAAATATTCTCTTACCATTTACCACATGCTAACAATTCTCCTGCCAATGGCATGAGACACGCCAGAGCAAAATACAACAGGGGTTTCAGCCACTGCTCAGACATCCTAAGGGTACCTCCATTGCCATTTTTATTTAAGTCATGATGGATCCACTGGGAATCTCTCAATAAATGCCAGCAAGACAGCTTGTTCTGTTCTGGCTTTTAAATATATATATAGTTGGGCAAATATTCCCAAGAACCCTACAAAGCACACAAGAATGCCAGCCTTTCAAACCTACAGGCCAGCAAATTAAAAAAAAAAGTTTCTACTTGCCAATAAAACAACCAAGTTTTTTTTTTTTTGTCAACACCTCCACCCCGCCACCAAAAGCCTCTTAAGGCCAGTGAAAAAGGGAAGAAAAAGCAAAAAGTAAGAGTTTGTGTGTGTGTGAGGGAGGGGGAGAGAGAGATTTATTCAGAATAATATACAATGGAACCCGTCCTGAGTCCACTTGTGGGAATGGCAGGATACAAATCTAATAAAATAAATAAACTCAGTGGGGCTTTCTCCCTGGACAGTGTGTTTATTTATTTAAAACATTGATTTGTCACCTTTCTTCCTAATGGAAGATAGCTTATAAAGCAAATTTTATCATAATCTGATATTTTTTTAAAAGCAGAGACACTCCCTTACTATAGCATTTTGGCTTTATTGTCTATATGGGGGTTTTTTTGTTTGTTTTCCCCCTTCCCCTTCCTTTTCTGGAAAGTTAGTTCACCCTGTGCATTCCGTGCATTTTATAAGCTGAGCTCTTCTGAACTCGGTTAGTGTGTATTCTCGGTGTAAAGAGTTTATGGCGAAGCTTTTTATTTTGACCATATTGTCTTGTTGTTGTATCTGGGGAGGGGGATGTAAAAGGTTAAGATTTTTCTGTGAATATTTGACTGCATTTGTTGTATATTGTTTTTAAAAGTTTAATTTAAAAAAAGAGAATGCAAAGTAAGATACACTTAAAAAACAAAAACCCAAAATTTAAAATCACAATTCAGGACTCCTAGCAAGTATTTTCGCAAATCAAACCATCTTTAGGGTTGCAGCACTCCAGGTGGAGCCTGAAGATATCCTGGAATTCCAACTGATTCCGGAATATAAGATCAGTTGCTCTGGAGAAAATACCTGGCTAATGCCCCTCCCCTCTCCTCCCCAAACCCCTCTCCCCTGGCTCCACACCCCAGATCAGCAAGAACTTCCCAAACCGGAGCTGGAAACCTTAACTGCAGCTTTCTTCTTTGAAACACCACAACCAGTTTCCGAAGATGCCAAGACGTCTCTCCTCCCAGGGACTATGAGTCACTCACTGCTTTCAAGCAATGGCATTCAACATCACTCTGATCGTGCTGCCATGCCTCCAAAATCCCCCCTAAGCTTATAGCAGCTGTGCATGAAAACCAATTTAGCATACCTCCAATAGGGATATTAAGTAACAAGAGGGAAGATTTCATAAGCATATTGCATTTGCCTCTCAGCTGAAGAGCAGTTAGTTTTGCTACTTCTTTTCACAGTTTAACTGAGCTAAAAGAAGTGAAATCAGGTGTCTCTCTGTAATATGAGCCAAATAGAATCTGATGCTGCACAGCTAACATCAGATGTGCCAAGTCACATGGGAGGAGGCTTCGGCATGGCTTCCTCCCACACCAGACTCATCTTTTCTGAGGGTTGGAGAGAGAGTCAGAAAAAACAGTGGTTTGCTCCTTCCATCTGAAGCCTCTGACGTGTCCTTAGAAGCATGGGACAACGCAGGAGTCGAATTGCACCTGTAAGACCAACCAAGTTTTATTTAGAACGTAAGCTTTCATGTGCTCTCTAAGCACACTTCATCAGACGAGGGGATCAGGTATTGTGGGCTGAAATGCAGTTTGTTGATTAAAAGGGCAAACTGCCTGTGGTCATATGGTAAAACAGTGTGGCTTGGCCATTTGGTTTGGATAGCCATAAAAGGTAATAAAGTTCCCTGCCAATTGGTGTTCTTGCAAATCACAGAAGGACATGTATTTCCTAGTTGTAGGCTACCTAATTTACTTATCAGCATCAATCTATACATTATAAACATCATTCCTGTCTGCCATTAGAAAACAAGGATACATAAAATGAAAACGGGTTAGGTATATGTAATGAGAAGAATAGCCAATATTTGAGTATGTCAATATAAAACATTATATAGAAGCATGGAGTTACTGCTGTAGATATACAATTCACGCTGCTGAGATGGGGCTCCTGGGAATAGATTTAGATGAATTTTGAACACTTTCTTTACAAGTAGGGTTGTCAGACCTGGCCTGCTAACCAGGTAGAGACTGAGGGTGGGGTCAGAATGACATCACTTCTGGGAAAACCCCAGAAGTTGACATTATACCTCTCTAACAATCACAAGTATCTCAAGGCAAACCATTCAATATCACAGTAATCCAAGTCTATGCCCCAACCACTGATGCAGAAGAGGCTGAAGTGGACCAGTTCTATGAAGATCTACAACACTTTCTTGAATTAACACCAAAAAAAGATGTCCTCCTCATCATAGGGGACTGGAATGCCAAAGTAGGAAGTCAAAAGGTGACTGGAACAACTGACAAGTTTGGCCTTGGAGAACAAAATGAAGCCAGGCAAAGGGTAATAAAGTTTTGCCAAAAGAACAAGCTGGTCATAGCGAACACCCTCTTCCAACAACCTAAAAGGCGACTCTACACGTGGGCATCACCTGATGGGCAACACAGAAATCAGATTGATTACATACTCTGCAGTCAAAGATGGAGAAGCTCCTTACAGTCAGCGAAAACAAGACCTGGAGCTGACTGTGGCTCAGATCATGAGCTACTCATTGCAAAATTCAGGCTTAAACTGAAGAAAACTGGGGAGGCCATTAGGACATTCAGGTTTGACCTCACATCCCTTATGAATATACAGTGGAGGTGAAGAATAGGTTTAAGGAACTAGAGTTGATAGACAGAGTGCCTGAAGAACTATGGATGGAGGTTCGTGACATTGTACAGAAAGCAGCAATCAGCACCATCCCAAAGAAAAAGAAATGCAAGAAAGCAAAGTGGCTGTCTGATGAGGCTTTACAAAAAGATTAGGAAAGAAGGAAAGCGAAAGGCAAAGGTGAAAAGGAAAGATTCACCCAACTGAATGCAGATTTCCAGAGAACAGCAAGGAGAGATAAGGAGGCCTTCCTGAAGCAATGCAAAGCAATAGAGGAAAATAATAGAATGGGAAGGACAAAGATCTATTCAAGAAAATCGGAGAAATCAAGGGAACGTTTCGTGCAAAGATGGCCATGATAAAGAACAAAAATGTTCTTTCGCTTAACAGAAGCGAAAGAGATCAGGAAGAGGTGGCAAGAACACACAGAAGAATGATACAAAAATGATCTCAATGTCTCAGACAACCATGACAGTGAAATCGATGACCTTGAGCCAGACATCCTGGAGAGTGAAGTCAAATGGGCTTTACTAACAACAAAGTGAGCGGAGATGATGGTATCCCAGTTGAGCTATTCAAAGTCCTAAAAGATTATGCTGTTAAAGTGATGCACACATTATGTCAACAAATTTGGAAAACACAACAGTGGCCACAGGATTGGAAAAGATCGGTTTATATTCCAATCCCAAAGAAAGGTAATGCCAAGGTATGTTCAAACTATCACACCATTGCACACATTTCACATGCCAGCAAGGTCATCTTAAAGATCCTACAAGCTAGGCTTCAGCAGTATGTCAATTGGGAACTACCAGAAGTTCAAGCTGGGTTTCAGAGAGGTAGAGGAACTAGAGATCAAATTGCCAACATTCGATGGATTATGAAGAAAGCACAGGAGTATCAGAAAAAAGTCTATTTCTGCTTCATTGACTGTGCTAAAGCTTTTGATTGTGTGGATCACAACAAACTGTGGCAAGTCCTTAAAGAGATGAGAGTACCAGACCACCTCACATGTCTCCTGAGAAACCTGTACAAGGGTCAAGAAGCAACTGTCAGAACGGGATGTGGAACAACTGATTGGTTTAGAATAGGAAAAAGAGTTCGACAAGGATGTATATTGTCACCCTGCTTATTTAATTTATATGCAGAGTACATCATGCAGTATGCTGGCCTGGATGAAGCACAAGACGGAATTAAGATTGCCGGGGAAAAACATCAGCAACCTCAGATATGCAGATGACGCTACTCTAATGGCAGAAAGTGAGGAGGACCTAAAGAACCTCTTGTTGAGGGTGAAAGAGGAGAGCACAAAAGTAGGCTTGAAACTCAACATCAAAAAAACTAAGATCATGGCATCTGGACCCGTCACCCCTTGGCAAATAGAAGGGGAAGACATGGAAGTAGTGACAGACTTCACAGTTCTGGGATCCAAGATCACTGCAGATGGTGACTGTAGCCATGAAATTAAAAGATGTTTGCTCCTTGGGAGGACAGCTATGGCGAACCTGGGCAGTATAATAAAAAGTAGAGACATCACCCTGCCAACAAAAGTCCGTATAGTCAAAGTGATGGTATTCCCAGTAGTAATGTATGGCTGTGAGAGCTGGACCATACGGAAGGCCGAGCGCAGAAGAATAGATTCTTTTGAGATGTGGTGCTGGAGAAGACTCTTGAGAGTCACTTGGACTGCAAGAAGATCAAATCAGTCAGTCCTAAGGGAAATCAACCCAGACTATTCACTGGAAGGTCAGATGCTGAAGCTGAAATACTTTGGCCACCAAATGAGAAGGGAGCACTCCCTGGAGAAGATCCTGATGCTAGGAAAGACAGAAGGCAAAAGAAGAAGGGGATGGCAAAAGATGAGATGGCTGGACAGTGTTACTGATGTGACAAACACGAATTTGAGCAGACTTTGGAGGATGGTGGAAGACAGGAGGGCCTGGCGTGACTTTGTCCATGGGGTCGCAAAAGAGTTGGACTCGACTGTGCGACTGAACAACAACAAGGAATCACAGGAAACTCTTTGGCTTTACCTCTCTTGGTTCCAAGATCACTTCCAGTTTTTCCTCAAGGTGACATTATGCCAAAGGCCCAATGCCTATTTTTTGTTTATTTTCCTCTCGCCTCTGTTCTGAGGAGCAGCAGGAAATGGGAGCTGCATGAGGGGACTGGCAGCCCTACTTAACAGAGAAAGGCTCAGGCAAAGGATGCTTTGCCACTTTAAAAAAAGATAGCTGATGGATGGGCTGTTGCTCAGTGGCTGAACGTCTGCTTGGCATGTTCGAAATCCAGCATCCCCAGTTTAAAAGGACCAGGCAGAAGGTGATGTGAAAAACCTCTGTCTGAGACATTGGAGAGTTGAGCAGACAATACTAATCTTCATAGACTAAAGGTGTGACTCAGTATAAAGCAGTGCCAGGTGTGAGGAACTTATGAAATTAGTTTCAAGAGTGAATGGAATACCACCTTTTCTCTTATATCTCTGCAATGAAAGGAGTTAGTGACTTTTGATGTTTGTGATTTGTACTCACAGGTGAAAAATGGGGTGATGTATTCACATGGAAACTAAGTCCCGTGGTGCAGAGTGGTAAGCTGCAGTACTGCAGTCCAAGCTCTACTCGTGACCTGAGTTTGATCCCGACGGAAGCTGGGTTCAGGTAGACGGCTTAAGGCTGACTCAACCTTCCATCCTTCTGAGGTCAGTAAAATGAGTACCCAGCTTGCTGGGGGTGTAGAGCAGATGATTAGGGAAGGCAATGGCAAACCACCCCATAGAAAGTCTGCCATGAAAACGTTGTGATGCGACGTCACCCCAGAGTCGGAAACTATTGGTGCTTGCACAGGGGACTATCTTAACCTTTTTATTCACATGGAAAGCCTGCACTGCCTTAACAACTGGATGTTTAAACTGGCCCTTGCCTTTATTGGAAAAACAAAAAGGAAAGGTCATCCAAGATCAGGAGGTGGACAGAGGAAAAAAAGAAACTGGGGTACAAGGAGTGTTCCAGAAGAAGCAAGGGTGAGAAATGAAACAGTAATAAGGCTGGCTGAGAGAAAGGTTATTAGGGCAGAGTTTAAACTTCAATCTCTGGAGACCCAAAGCCATAGGAGAGGAGGAATGCAAGAGAGTCAAGAAAACACTGAGTGTTCAGAAGAAACATACAAGGGTGAGGACAGATGGTAACTATGTGGACACCAGGTCCTTACGATATTTGTCTGACATAAATGAGAAACAATCCTATTTTCAACATCGTTTTTGTTTCAGGTTACACTTTGGAATTAACCCTCTTGTAGATGCCTTATAATATTTGCTTGTATCCGAAATATAACTTTGGCCTTGAAATCCTTAGATACTTTACCCACCAGATGTGCCGTGTCTTCAGACCCTACAGGTTGACATTGCCAAGAGCAACCCTGTGTGCCTGATTGTGTAGATTCTTCTCCTTCTGAGACGCAGCCCGGCTGATGCATGCTTCTGTGACTTCCAGGTTCTACCTGGGACTAGAGTCGCGAACACCAGGATGGGAAATTACTGGAGATCTGGGGGTAAAGCCTGGAGAGGGGGAGACCTCAGTGGGGTATGTTGCCATACAGCCCACCCACCTGCAGCTGCCATTTTGTCCAGGTAAACTGATCTCTGTAAGTCTGGAGATCAGTTGTAATGATAAAAGATCTCCAGGCCCCACCTAGAGGCTGAGCAACCAATGACCTATGCAGGTATGTAATCACATACCTGCATAAGTCATTGGTTGCTCATTGTTCTTGTGATCACTCGCCTGAGGTTGGCAACCTGACCTGGAACTAGCCATGAATATGATAAAGAACAGGGGTGACCAAACTTGCTTAACATAAGAGTCGCATAGAATAAACACCAGATGTTTGAGAGCCACAAGACATGAGCGTTAGATGTTTGAGAGCTGCAAGAAAGTAACTTTAAATGAATTCTCTGAGCTGCTGGCTGGCTTGGTTTGGATAAGTGATTTAAAGTTTTAAATGCCTTCTCCAAGCTGGCCAATGGGGTGGGGGTGGAGGCTTCGAGAGCCACACAATATGTATGAAAGAGCCACATGTGGCTCCTGAGCCACAGTCTGGCCACCCGATAGAGAAGCTTCAGTGCCTTCCAATTTACTTCTGTGTCCAACTCAAGGTGTTAGTTCTAGCCTTTAAAACCTATCACAGCCTGGGATCTATACAGCTGAAGAAACACATCTCTCCATGTGTAAAATCTGCTCAACAGGTCCTGCTAATGTAACCCATCTACCTACCAGATGTGCCTGACATTATTGTTATTCTGTAGGGTTTGTAAGAAGGAACTATTCTGAATGCTTTTTTGGAGAATTATGTTATAATGCTAGGCTTTGATCCATCTGATGACAAGTTTTCTGGATCTTGCTTGTTTATGTCTGTCTTTGGTGCTGTATAAACTGTATATACTGTTGCTTGAATTGAATGCATGTCCCTTTCAACATCCTTAATGCTCTTTCCCGTATATACGTTTGACTGCCTTAAATCAAGTGTGAATCTGCTTAGATTTGTAACTGTATGACAGTCAACTTTGGGGGGAAATATTTTACTCGGAATTATATATTAAAAGCTACATTATGAACCTTCTTTTCATAAAATAATTAGTGAAAGGAGTAAAAAGAATTACCTAATCAAAATAATTAACTTGTATTGATTAACTTACTAAGCACCATGTGCTAATGGCATCACTGCAGAAGCTATCACACCTTAGATTTTGTGAAATTCCAACAGTATGAGGTAAATTTTTCCTGGGGCTTAAAACCCGTCCCAAAAAACTGGTTTCCCATAATTTGAGTATTATAGCCAGAAATGAGAATACCCTCCCCACCCCTGGCACTGCCTCATACACTGAAGAGAACAAGGCTTGCCATTATTTTGCAGATTTGCTGCAGTCATATAGCCAAATTCTTTTCTCCTCCTTGAAAGGCCAATGCCCCGACCAGGATGGCCCAAGCTAGCCTAATCTTGTCGGATATTGGAAGCTAAGCAGGGTTGACCCTGGTTAGTATTTGGATGGGAGACCAGCAAGGAAGTACGGGGTTACTACGCAATGGCAAACCAGCTCTGAATGTTATTTGCCTTGAAAAATCTTACTGCCGTAAGTCAGGTGTGACCTGATAGCAAAAACAAAAAGAAGGCTTATACTTGAGCTTTATTTTTGCTTAAATGGACTTGCTGAATTTATGGGCCACAGCCCTGCTTACACACTCCAGGCTTGGGCCAATACTTTCTTAGTGGATTCTATGTGTGTGGGGGGGGTGGGGGGTGGAGAACATACACCCGGCCCTGGACCAGACATCTTTCATGTGAAGCTATTCCATACTGCCAGTTTCCATCACCTCCTGGAAACTATGAGAACTGGGATCCTATGGGAGCCTCCAGCAGTCAAGCTCATACTTCATTTCTGTCAAAACCAGGGGTGAAATTCTAGCAGGAGCTCCTTTGCATATTAGGCCACACACCCCTGATTATATTTTCCCATCATGGCACATGAAGCCTGACGTAGCCAATCCTCCAAGAGCTTACAAGGCTCTTTTTTGTAACCTCTAGGAGGATTGGCTACATCAGGTGGGTGTGGCCTAATATGCAAAGGAGTTCTTGCTAGAATTCCACTCCTGGCTAAACCCATATCAAGGAACTTTCAGATTTCAGAATGTGAAACGGAATATGTATATGCAGATACCGCTGGCTCCACTGCAAACAAAGTGATCCTGTGAACAGTTTCACGGCACTACCCTTGAGAGCCAGCGGAGTGCAATGGTTAAGAGCGGTGGACTCTAGTCTGGGAGACCATGGTTTGATTACCCACTCCTCCTCATCAAGTTTGCTGGGCGATTTTGGGCCAGTCACAGTTCTCGCAGAACTCCTCCAGCCCCACCTATGTCACTAGGTACCTGTTGTGGGATGAGAAAGGGCGAGGGGTGGTTATGAGCCACTTTGAGACTCCTTAGTGTAGAGAAAATTGTGTAAAAGCCAACTCTTCTACTTGGAAGAAGCAGTATTTTCTCTTTCTCTGGAAAGATTTAGCATGGGACAAAGTATCTAATGTGAATACACCTTCCAAAGATATTGACACACGCTTCATATGTTACGCTAAGGACCATGAGCAGAGGAATGCCTGTTATGGTAATTGTGACAGTCAGCATACTGGAGTAGCCAAATATAAGTCATCAATAGGTCAACTGCTTGCCCATTTCTTTTAATTTCAAGATTGTGATTGAAGGTACATCAAGGTATAATAGATCACACAACATCGTTGTGTTTTAAAGGAATTTTAGAAGAAAGGAGGACTATAGGAAAGAGATACTATCCCCTCCAAGCTTCTCCCCACCACCCCAGCGTGTCTTCTGAAGCAATTTTATTGCAGTAAAGCTGATTTCCAGTTCTGAAGGAGAAACAGAACCACCTACTGAGGAAGGAGAATGTTCCACATCCTTCTGGGTCATGTCCTTTCTATATCACACAAGCAAAGTGTACAATAGCCAAATCTGACAAGAGGCAGGAGATTTCTGATGCAATCACTAATATTTTCAATGTTTAAACCCCCTCCCAAATTGCACTATGGCTTGTTGTGGGGGTTCTTCTGCCCTACCATTTCCTGATGTAAAACCAGGTTGCTATTTAACCTGATGGGAAAATGAAAGATTTCTTATCCTATCTAATATTGCCCTATGTACTTTGGATATAAATGGCAGGGGGAAGGGTTTCTTGAACAAAAATGTTTATTTTAAATCTCTCTATCAGATTTTGTTCAAAATCTGCTTCAAATCATAATGGCTTCTCATTGTGATAACAGTACTAGTAAAGTTAAATGGTGGCTTTTTGGTGAAGATCTAAACAGCAGAAAGAAAAACATAACTTGGCAACTAAATATATATACTACTTATCTCCTTTTACACAATTTTGTGGTTGCCAGGAAATTAGAGGGGGGGGGACCCTACAGCAGATTATTCCTATGTAAAGGAAAACAGATGTGTTATAAACAGACAGTGTAATTCACAACAAATCTTAGCTACAAAATCTTTTCTGAATAATCAGGAGCCCTTGACTAATCTGTCTTCCAGGCAAAGTGACTTATATGTCAACTATGCAAATAAATCCACAAAATGTATTAGTCCAGAAAGAAAAACTGCACCAAATCAAAAAAGGAACAAGAAGCAAATATTCAAAGTTGCATTGTTTTTTTTGTTTTTTTTTATAAATAGGCTCCATTGGTTTTAATTTACTAGCTTATTTCCACCAAAGGCTATTTCCTTTTGCTACACTTACCAAAGACAGGAGTTTTCCTGCCACTTATTTGACCTCTTCCTACAACAAAACATTACTAGTCTAGAAACTATTTTCCTGCCTAATCCATCTGTCCAAACATACCCAAATCATTTGAATACTGCACTACAGCCATCCCTGAAACAAACAAAAAGAGCAAAAGCAGAAGCAAACTGTGATGGACTGTCCTTTAAAAGCTCCTAAGTGCTATGTTATCAAGTAATGGAGTGTGAAGGGTTAAAGCCTCACAGAGCCTTCAGTGACAGCCTGTTCAAAGGAATTTGACTGGTTAATGTGAGTTTAGCTCTCTGCTCAACTTCAGAACTCAATGCTGAGAATTCAGCCAGAGTCTAGCCCTGATTGAGAAGAGTTGGGTGCTGATAGGGGTTGTATTTAGCCCTGGCTGAGAGCAGTTTAACATGGACAGAGAACTGGGAAAGCTGGCAAGAGGAATGGGTAGACCAGTGTTGAGGCCAGAAAAAGAGATAGATCTTCTAGTGAGAGCAGAGATCTCCTGTACAGTTAAAAAGGGAGACAGGTCTGAGTAGAGTGCCTCCTTGTCTGGTGTGTTTAGAGACTGCCTGCTGAAACCTGAAAAGTCAGTTAAACTCAAGACAGTATACTGGAGTGTTTAGGAAACACTCGAACAAAACCTTCTCATCTTAAAGATTTTAAAATTGTGTAGAAAACTTAAGATATTTTCAGTTGCTTGAAACAAGTTTTGTTCTCCCATCTTAGGTCTGCCAATTCTAAACTGGGTAATTACTGGAGATTTGGAGGGTGGAGCCACAGAAGGGGCAGGTTAGGGAAGGGACTGCAGCTGAATATAATGCCATGGAGTACACCATCCAAAGCTGCCATTTCCTCCAGGGGAGGTGACCTCTGTAGTTTGGAAATCAGTTGTTATTCCAGGAGATCTCTAGACCTCACATGGAAGCTGTGTGAAACCACAACAGAGAATCACGGTAGTGAGTGACTGGAGAAAAACCCAAGATTTCCGTGATTACCAGCCTCAGTCAAATAAAATAACTTCAAAAGAGACTTACAAATATATCAAATATAATAGCATACTCTCCATTCATAAACTCTCAAACATACCCTTACAAAATAGAACAATTCATTCACAAGGACCTTAGTGCAAATAATTCAAGCAACAAATTAATGTCCAACTTCATTGCACAAAGGTCCAAAAGTTCATTACTGCCATGAAAAATCTCCAAAGTTCCAAAAGACATCTAATTGTGCAGTGCTCCCTGTTTTGTAGATGGCCTGGCAATCTTGGCAGCCACAAGACAGTGCTTTTAAATCCCTCATTTCACTTTTGCTTTTTCCAGCTTGCAATGATTCATCTAGGGCATGGCAAGTTCCTAATGAAGAAGGGAAGACTCTCTTCTAGAAGAGAAGCTGCAGGACATAATACATTCCTCTCTTCTTTTTTTCTTTTGACACTCAATCATATCAGCATAACACTTCCCTTCTCCTCCATGAGGACTCAAGTTTATGTCATTCTCTTCTCCACTTTTATCATCACAAAACCCTGTGAGGTCAGTTAGGCTGAGAGTGCATTACCAGCTCATGGTCACCTGGCAAACTTCCCAAGTACAGCTAGGATTCCAGTCTGGGTCCCACAGATCCATACCCAATTCTTTATCCCCTGTAACAGAAGTCCCCCAAGCTTTCTGAGCCTATGGGCACCTTTGGAATTCTGACACAGCATGGTGGGCACAGCCACAAAATGACTGCCAGAGAAGGTGGAGCCAGCTACAAAATGGTTGCCTCAGCTTAACTTCAATCACACAGTGAAGATTCTTGTGCTGTAGTGGTAGCTGCTGCCAAATCACACTTTTAAAATCTGCACAGCCAATTAAAACTTAAGTGGCCAGTCAGAAGCCTTGCTGGGCAAAAGCCTCGCCTGCCCCTACCCACTTTTTAAAAACACTTGATGGGCACCAAAAAGTTGCTGGAGGGTTCAACAGCACTCATGGGCACTGGACTGGAGCCCCCTGCCGCCCCCCCCCCCCCAAAAAAAATATGCTGGTAATCTTAGCACTGGATCCATTCACAGTTTGAGAACTGGATATCAACCACACCATTATAAAGGTTGGGGTAGGTTGAGAGGAACTGAAGAATCTTGCCTTTAGACTCCATACAAGAGCTGCAGTAAATCAGTTTCAAGGCGACTGTGATGCCTGAGCTTTCAAGCTGCAGCCCTAAAACACACATGCACAAATACACAATCCAACTTCAAAGGGATTTTCACGTAAGGTATGAAAACAGGCAGACTGCATATTTTGCAGTAAGGCTATGCTTTTAAAAGATGCTAATATATTCAGCATTGGTGGCGCTTGGCTCTGAAACAACTGCTGAATTTCTTCCTGCTAGGGATAACATAGTAGAGGACTCCTGAATCTAAAAAACAACTTCTCTGTGCTTCACATCTTATATTTTTATGATGGCAATAGCTTGAAAGACACTTTCTCCCCACAAGGGAAGGAAATTTGAGACTTTAGGCTCACTTTAATATACTTCCCATCTATAATTGTCATGAGCAGCAGCTTAAAGAAATGAAATATTTATTTTCTTGCAGAAAATGAGAAATTTTATTCTAAATGCTGATTCAGACATCACACCCTATTTCAAAAATGAACTTAACTAAGTCAGTGTAATCTGAACTGCTTTGGCAGTTTTTTAATGGAGGGTCACTGTATATATTCATTGGAGAATAACAAAAAATTGCCTTGCTGAATGTGACCCAATCATGGCTTTTTTTGTAGCAGGAACTCCTTTGCATATTAGGCCATACCCCCTGATGTAGCTATTCCTCCTGGAGCATACAGTAGGCCCTGTAAGCTCCAGAAGGATTGGCTACATCAGGGGTGTGTGGCCTAATATGCAAAGGAGTTCCTGCTACAAAAAAGGCCTGGACCCAATATTGATCTAACTTGGCGTTCTGTCTCTAAAAGTGTCCAAAACAGACACTTCTGGGAAATGACAAACCAGACATGGAGGTTTGTCTCCCTTGGTTTGCCCCCAGCAACTGACAGGGAGAGGTATACTGTCCCTGAACATGAAGGTTCTGTTTAGATAATATCGCTAATCGCTGCTGACTAACCTTTGCAGTCCCTCCAGAAGCCCTCAATGCTAGTGGCCATCTTGGGTAGTGAATTCCAAAGGCATAGCAGTTAAAGCATCAAGCTAGGATCTATAGGGCTGTCTGTGTTGGGAAATACCTGGAGCTTTTGGGAGTGGATCCAGGAGAGGGTGGGGTTTGGGGAGAGGAGGGGCCTCAGCATGGTACAATGCCATAGAGTCCACCTTTCAAAGCAGCCATTTTCTTCAGGGGAGCTGACCTCTGCCACCTGGAGATGAGTTGGAAAAGTGGGAGATCTCCAGGCCCCACCTGGAGTGTGGCAACCCTGCTGGAAACTAGGATCTGGAGACCCAGGTTCAAATCTCCACTTTGCCATGGAAGTACACTGCATAACCTTGGATCACTCACACACACTGTCTCAGCCTCAGCTACATCACTGGATAATGTTTTTTTAAAAAAATAAGATTCATTCAGGCTCTGCCTTTCTTCCCAAAGCAGCTTAGGTGGGTCTCCTCTGCTCAAGTTTTATCCTCTATCCTCTTGGAGGTAGGTGAGGTGGAGAGTGTGTAACTAGTCCAAGGACATGTAGCAAGCTTTCATGGTAGAGTACACTCTGAACCCAGGTCTCCTACCCTGACTCTCCAATCACAACCACATGATGGCTTATTGCAGGGGTGGGGAACCGCCTTATGCAGCCCTTGAGGTCACTTGGTGTGGCCCTCGGGGATTGCTGGGCCAAACCAAGCCATGTGGCAGCTTCTCTAGGGCCTGGCGGGCCAGTGAGGATCATGGGGCCTAGCCACACTATGCAGCAGCCTCCCCGGGGCCAGGCAGGGATCACCGGTCCTAGATGTACTGTGAGGCAGCCTCCCTGGGGCCTGGCTGGCTGGCCAGAATTGCTGCAGGGCCTGGAAAAGTTACTGTCACCGTTCAGTTTGCACTTGATTATCCCAGATGGTGTGGCCTAATATGCTAGTGAGTGTGTGGCCTAATATGCTAATATTAGGGGATGTGGTCTAATATCCTACAGAGTTCCTGCTGAGCTTTTTCTACAAAATAGCCCTGGACCTAGGCATTTGCCTAGGGTGGCAGGCTGGGTGTTTGTGTGTGTGGGTGTGCCAGATTAGGCTCTCCCCACCTGACTTCAAATAGAAAAACAATTATTTGCATTAATTTTGCTGGTCTGAATCATTCTCCCTCAGCGGAGCACTGTTTTTTAAGTTGATAATTTTTATGGCCCGTGAATGATGTTATAAATATCCATATGGCCCTTGGCAGAGAAAAGGTTCCCCACCCCTGACTTATTGTGAAGATAAAATGGAGGAGGGCAGAATGGTGCTGTAAGCTGCTCTGGATATACATAAATCAGTGGCTTGTGCTTCTCCTTACTTCAAGGAGTGGTGCTGCTGACAGCCAGGCCTGAGAAGAGAGACAGTTTGGTGTAGTGATTAAGTGTGTGGACCCTTATCTGGGAAAAACGGGTTTGATTTCCCACTCCTCCACCTGCAGCTGCTGGGATGGCCTTGAGTCAGTCATAGTTCTTGCAGAGTTGTCCTTGAAAGGGCAGCTTCTGTGAGAGCTCTCTCAGCCCCACCTACTTCACAGGGTGTCTGTTGTGAAAAAAGAAGATAAAGGTGATTGTAAGCCACTCTGAGACTCTGATTCAGAGAGAAGAAGATGACGAAGATGACTGCAGATTTATACCCCACCCTTCTCTCTGAATCAGAGACTCAGAGCGGCTTACAATCTCCTATATCTTCTCCCCCCACAACAGACACCCTGTGAGGTGGGTGGGGCTGAGAGGGCTCTCACAGCAGCTGCCCTTCCAAGGACAGCCCCTGGGATAGCTATGGCTAACCCAAGGCCATTCCAGCAGCTGTACAGCCTTCTCTTTTTGGCTCTTAGCCCAAACAGGCCACCTATCCTTTCTCTGATGAAAGAGTGACAAAAACTCCCCCAAAACTTCCCTTATCTATTCTCTGAACAGAGTTGATCATTTCACAAATCTCTGCCCCAGAGCCCCTTGGCCATCATTTTGCTCAGTGAAAAAGCTGAGAATATTTTAGACTGTCCTCAAATGGAGCTCCACTCATCATTTCAGCCGTCCTTTTAATTGACACGTGCTTTAAAAACAAAACAAAACAAAAATGCTGGAATAGTAACAATGGAAAAGATTACACATTTGCAATTTAGTGACACATTCAAAAAGACTGGTAAATAAAGACACAAGCAGTCACCGAAACACAACACTGGCTAAAACAAAATTTTCCCAGGCAAGCATCAAGTAACATCAGAGCACACAGCCCCTTCCTAGCTGGAACGTCGGGCCGTTTTATGAGAACATAACCTCACGGCTCATGCATCAAATTGTTTAGAATTGTCTTCCTGTTTACAAAGGGAAAAAAACAAAAAGGTGAACCGTGCCAAAGGTTAATCAGGGCCATCCAGCCTTTCTCATCTAGGCAGAGAGAGAAACGGCAGTCTAGCGTGGCTACTGCTTCGCCGAGGCCCCTCCCTGCTGAATGCCGGGAAGACTGGATCAACACTGACCATCATCCCTGTGTAGAGATTTGGAATCCTTCTGCAGAACCATAAACTGGGTCAATCCGTCACGAAGCGGATGGCATTGTTTCAGGATTAGTAGGAGGTGCACAGTCCTAGCCACTGCTGGATTCCCAAACGAGGGAAGACATATTTTGTTTCATTTAGCATTGCCTCAATGATCCCTCCTTCCTAACCATTGCTTTTATGCTTTGCATGTGTTTTAGCTGTTCGGTATGCATTTTAGCTGGCTTTTAAAAACACTTTTAGATTAAAAAAACAAACAAACTCTGAACAAAGTTCAAGTCCGGCAGCACCTTTAAGACAAGCAACATTTTATTCGACTTCATGTGGTGATTTTGTCGGCAAAAGCCAGGCATGATGACACCTACTTAATTACCTCACATTCATTTCGTATTGTGATTTCCACCCATTTCATTTGCATTCAGTGAGATCTGTCCATCCATCACCCCCTAGCAATAGACTGGCCTTCAGTTCCAGGCCTTATCCACCACACCAAATTGAAATAATAAAACCTAATTCTACAAAAGTCCAGACCACGATAGCCCAAGCTAGCCTGATCTCGACATATCTTGGAAGCTAAGCTGGTCAGTATTTGGATGGAAGACCACTAAGGAATACCAAGGTCGCTACTCAGAGGCAAGCAATGAAGAAGAAGACCGCTGATTTATACCCTGCTCTTCTCTCTGAATCAGAGACTCTCCTTTATCTCCTTTCCCCACAACAGAAACTCTGTGAGGTGGGTGGGGCTGAGAGAGCTCTCTGAAAAGCTACCCTTTCAAGGACAATTCCTACAAGAGCTATGGCTAACCCAAGACCATTCCAACAGGTGCAAGTGAAGGAGTAAAAAATCAAACCCGGTTCTCCCAAATAAGTGTCCGCACACTTAACGACTACACCAATGGCAAACCACCTCTGAACATCTCTTGTATTGAAAATCCTACAGTGTTGCCATAAGTTGTCTGTGACTTGATAGCGCTTTCCACCATCAATTTTACACAAACCACGCTAAAGTGAAAACAGAGAACGGCTGATTCAATTTCTTTTTTATTCCTGCATTATGTCACTGACATTGAGGCTTGGTCTGTCTCATTTTGCAGGCTGTTTCTGAGGATTCATTTATGTCATCTGTACGCATATGATGCAAAAAAAGAGGGTTTTTTTAAAAAAAAAAATGTATTTTGATGAAAAACATTTGTTCCAAGAAATGAGAAACGGGTGGAGCAATAAAGATTCTTAGGTTCATTTCTCACAAGACAGAAATGAAACTGAAATGGGCATAATTTGAACTGAAACAGGAAGTTCTCAAAATTCGGTTTCCTTCCGACATTTTAACGCTAGATTCCAATCCAAACTAGCGGTGAAGTCTTATGTTTTCTTGCACAGTGTTCTGTGATTTGGGAGACGATGACAGTGACAACCTCTAAAACAACCTCTAAAACAAAGACACTTCAGATCAAAGATGATCAAGCTTTGAGCCAGGATATCTTCAAGGTATGAAAGAACATTCCCCTTCACCCTCAGCCCTTCTCTGCCCTATTATGGCTCTGGCACTGTCCCGTATGGTGGTCCCCAGGGCTTTTTTTAAGCAGGAATGCCCAGGAATGCAGTTCCGACTAGTTTGGCATCAGGGGGTGTGGCCTAATATGCAGATAAGTTCATGCTGGGCTTTTTGTGTAGAAACACAAGGAAAAAGGTTAAACAGGCTGGGGATCTATGCCGGGTGTTGTGAATGCTGTGTTTTAGTAAACACAGATTACATTTATCACATTCAGGGTAGCTGGTGGAAAGGCCTGGCAGGGAACAAAGGTGAAGGGGGGGGCGGGTCATAACTGCGCTGACGTTGCTATGCCACTTCTGGGTATAACCCAGATGTGCTAAAGGGTAGCTCTATAACA
The DNA here is from genome assembly GCF_032191835.1 of Heteronotia binoei. Lineage (NCBI taxonomy): Eukaryota > Metazoa > Chordata > Lepidosauria > Squamata > Gekkonidae > Heteronotia > Heteronotia binoei. Next base: position 172,155,053 of record NC_083225.1, read on the forward strand.
GGAGTGTTGCTTTGCCAGGCTCCTTCAATCACTAACCCTCTCTTCCTTCTATTGGCTGAGGCTCCTCACCCCTGGGGAAGAAAGGAAAGAGCCAGAGCTTCCTTTGCCTAGTTCCCTGGATCCCATGGGAGAAATACAAAGAAAGCATCTTTAAGACCAATGAGTGCTAATGTTTTAAGGTTTTGTTAAAAATACCTTTAATTGTGCTTGTCTGTGTCCTTTATAAAGTTTATTTCTCTGCTACCTAATCTGAAATAGATACACACATGGCTCAGCCCCACATGGCCCCGGCCCAACAAAGTCTCATTTATATCAGATCCGGCCCTCATAAGAAATGAGTTTGGCACCCCTGCTGTAGGAATTGCCACAAACAATGATTTTAGCACAGAATTTCCACTGATTCCTACGGTTACCCTTTGTCACTTCATGGTTGTGCCAGAAAGTGACATAATGGATGGATGACATAGCTTTTAAAATTTTCCTCCTCCTGCTCCTCAGGTCAACAGATTGTGCCAGCAAGAAGACCTGCAAGCTTAGTAGCTGGTGAAACATGTTGACTAAGAATCTGACACAGCTCACATGCGTGACTTAGGGGGGCATCTTAAGCAGAGCTACACCCTTCTTCTAATTCCCCTGAAGTCAATGAACCCAAAGCTGATAACACTGCATTGTCAAGGAACCCACCAACAGACATCTGTCCTTTCTTTTGTAGTATATGCATAAAAAACACAACAGCCATATGGAATCCGGCTTGACTGAGAAGGCAGAAGGGTTGATTTACATTCAAACTGTCTTGATTGTTACAATCAGGACTTTTTTGTAGCAGGAACTCCTTTGCATATTAGGCCACACCCCCCCTGATGTAGCCAATCTGCCTGGAGCTTGCAGTAGGCCCTGTAATAAGAGCCCTGTAAGCTCTTGGAGGATTGGCTACATCAGAGGTGTGTGGCCTAATATGCAAAGGAGTTCCTGCTTAAAAAAAAAAAAGGTTAGGTTAAAAATACAATGCTCATGTATTTTTAACCTAACTACCCACTGGAAAGTCCCTGGTTACTCCTGCTACTCTGCTATGAATTCACAAAGGGGGAAAGCCACACTTTAAGCCTCCGCTCCCATGAAAATTAAGGACCGTTATCTAGCATTAAAGCTCTATACAAATGCTAAGAACAACGCTCGAGTCCATTGGCACCTTTAAGACCAACAAAGTTTAATTCTGGGTATAAGCTCTTGTGTGAATGCACACTGCTTCACGCTACAAATGCTTAATATTATTACTATGGTTACAGAATCAAGCAAACAAAGCAGAGGAAGAGGTGGCAACATTTTGGAGGGGAAGAGGAGAAGAGGAGGATGCGGTTTCAGCCTTGCTTTAAAAACATCTCCGTTTGCCTCTTTCTCTTTGATCTGAGACAGACTGTAATAAAAGGCCAAGGAGCACTCCGACAAATATTGCTAAATGCTCTGCAGAATGGGATAAGAACGAGCCACAAGAGTTTGGCCTAAAAGCAGACAACAAATCTGGCCTAAAAGTAATCCGTGATCTCAACAACATTACCAGCTGGGGACCAGCAAACCACATTGACCAAATAAGGCAAATGACTTCGTGCCTGAAATCCTTTCCCACTTAGCTCACTCCACTTTTCCGATGGTTTGTGCAATAAACGATGGAGGTCACTCTCCCCTGCTCTCCACCCGGCATGACTCAGAGGGAACAAACTGCAAAGAGACCCAACCAAAAGCCCAGTCTGAATAACCTCCAGGGGTGGACTGATGCTATATTTTTTTAAAAAAAACTGAACTAAACATAAAATAGAAAAGAGCATGAAAGTCATAGTAGTAGTATAAATGAGAACACTCAAACACTGTCGCGTTTAGTGCATTTTATTAATATACCTAAATGGCAGAAGATGTCAGCCGATAGGTAGGTGTTTCATCTAGAGCAGAGTTGGCCAAACTGCGGCTCAGGCGCCACATGTGGCTCTTTCACACATACTGTGTGGCTCTTGAAGCCCCCACTGCCCCATCAGTGGCTTGGAAAAGGCATTTGTCTCTTTAAATCACTTCTCTAAGCCAGGGGTGGCCAATGGTAGCTCTCCAGATGTTTTTAGCCTACAACTCCCATCAGCCCCAGCCAGCATGGTCAATGGCTGGGGCTGACGGGAGTTGTAGGCAAAAAACATCTGGAGAGCTAACGTTGGCCACCCCTGCCAAGCCAGCCAGCGGCTTGGAAAACGCATGTAAAGTTAAAGTTGCTTTCTTTCCACCTCTACTTCCCTCTCCCATCTATTCACCTTCCTTCCTTCTTGTTTTGTGGCTCTCAAACATCTGATGTTCATGTCTCACGGCTCTCAAACATCTGACATTTATTCTATGTGGCTCTTATGCTAAGCAAGTTTGGCCACCCCTGGCCAAGAGGATCAAGGCTACTATTTTCTGCACATAAATAAAATTCAAATATAAACAAAGGCTCTGTAATCAAGGTTACTACCTAAATAAAGGACAGCCGCATGTCAAAATAGAAGTTGAGCAAGAGCAGGTTGGCAAGGCCTGAAAAGAGGTGAGCTTTTTGCAAGTATTTAAATCCAGCTGGGGTCAGCCCGATCTTCCCTAATTTACTTTGTTCGTAAGAGGTCAACGCTTGACTTCCCAGCAGCCCTCCACACGGTGACTTCAGGTAGGCACGCTTTTCCTTCTGTACTGGCAACTGCAAAGCAATGGAGTGTTCCATTTGGCACAAGTAAACGCTAGGATCTGAGAGGCCCAGGTTCGAATCCCCACTCATGCCTTGGAAGCTCAACAGGTGACCCCGGGGCAGTCCTAGTCACTCTCAGTCTAACCTACCTCACAGGATGGATGTGAGGACGAAGAGGAGGAGAGAAGAACATTGTCAGCTGTGTTGGTTCCCTACTAGCAAGAAAGGTGGAGTATGAATGAAGTTTCCACAGAGGCCCAGGTCACAGCAGTTGAGCGAACTGCCTTCTTCCATCTTCGGCAGGCCAAACCGCTGGTGCCCTACCTGATGTCCCAGGACCTAGCTACAGTGATCCATGCAACGGTCACTTCCAGGTTGGACTACTTAACTCGCTCTATGCAAGCTCACCCTTGAGACTGATCTGGAAACTCCAACTGGTGCAAAATGCAGCAGCACAGCTCCTAACTGGATTGCCTGTACAGGTAAGCAGTTGGCTGATGCTGTGTACACTGCACAGGTTACTAGTTGAGTACCGAAACTGCTTCAGGGTTTTAGTATTGACATTTAAAGCCTTATGTGGCCTGGGACCGACATACTTGCGGGACGGCTTCTCCCCATATGAGCCCCGAAGGTTGCTATGATCTGCTAACCAGGCCTCAGATTCAGTGGGAGCTCACAGGAGCACAGCTCCTGAACCTTTCTGAGAGTTCCACCTCCTTGACAATTGAATAGTATGTGCAGCTGCCTAGCAATCCTTGGATGAGTTCCACCACCTATTTTTCTACAAAACAAGCCCTGCTGCTAACCAACATCTTCTGGTTATCCCTGGCCCAAAGGATGTCCGTCTTTCCTTGGCCAGGGCCTTTTCAGCCCTGGCCCCATACCGGTGGAATCAGCTCCCTGTGGAAATACGGCCCTACCGGATTTGTTACCTTTCCATAGGGCCTGTAAAATGGAGCTGTTCCGCCAGGCATTTGGTTGAGGTAAGTGGGCGTCCTTTTCCTTATTGCCTCCTCCTTATTGCGTATACCATCGGCTATCTTCCCCCACAGTGATCTGTCATCTGAACTATTTATCTGAGCCACTGATTATACTTCAACTGGCACTATGTACCCGCCCACCTTTATTATACAGTACTGTGTCGTGTTGCTGTTTTAATTGTATTTTATTGGTTTTATCTGGATGTAATCTGCCCTGAGCCGGTCTGGGAAAGGGCGGAATATAAATTAACCTTAATAAATAAATACATTATCATTATCTGTTTATCTATATTCCGCCCGTTCCCCATAGGGGCTCTGAGCAGAGTACAACATGAATAGTAAAATCACAATAAAATCAACATGACAATAAAACAGCATTACAGCAAAACCAATTTCAATATACCATCCAACAGAATAGTTCAGCAGGACCAGATGGCATAACAATACAATGCAGCAAAACAGCGCAATAGGACAGTACAGCAGAGGAGGCCAACCGATCTAATGAATAGATGCCTGCCGCCTCACCCAAAAGCCTGGCAGAGCAGCTCCGTTTACAGGTCCTATGAAAGGCTAGCAAGCCAGGTAGGGCCCGGATCTCCGCAGGGAGCTGATTCCACCAAGTCGGGGCCAGGATTGAGAAAAACCTGGCCCTGGTAGAGACAAGATGGGCATCTCTTGGGCCGGGGACAATCAGATCTTGGGAGGCAGAATGAATGCGACCTTCGGGGCATATATGGGAAAATAAATAAAGTATATAAACAAATAAATAAAGTACATAAATAAACAAACAGAAAATAACTGTGCAGGTTTTAATGACTGTGTCCTTCCTTTACTTTAGGTTGAACTTAACTGAATGGTGAATTAGCAAAACTATGATCAGGTGCTGTGCTTCAATCTGATAGCTCATTAGTCTCGTTATCACCGGAAATGCCAAGGAGGACAATGTTCCAGAGCTCTTGTCACCCTGTGAGCTCATGGAGCTGGACATGTGATTTGCTTTGATGTGATGTTTGGGCTGGGTCTGAGAGGTTTTCTCTATTTGGCTCTTACCCCAAACAGGCCACCTATCCTTTCTCTAAAGAAAGAGTGACCAAAAAACAAAAATCTTCCCTTATCTATTCTCTGAACGGAGTTAATCATTTCACAAATCCCTGCCCCAGAGCCCCTTGGCTATCATTTTGCTCAGTGAAAAAGCTGAGAATATTTTAGCCTGTCCTCATACGGAGCTCCACTGATCATTGCAGCTGCCCTTTTAACTGACACGTGCTTTAAAAACTAAACAAAGTGCTAAAATAGTAACAACGGAAAAGATTGCACATTGGCAATTTAGTTTCCTCCCTTTTTCTCATTTATTCTCCTCCCTTTTTTTTGTAGTCCCCTGTGCAAGCACCAGTCGTTTCCAACTCTGGGGTGACACACCGTTTTCACAGCAGAGTTTTTATGGGGTGGTTTGCCATTGCCATTCTCCTCCCTGCTCACATTCAAAAAGGCTGGTAAATAAAGACACAAGCATTAACTGAAAAACAACACTGGCTCAAAAACGTTTTCCCAGGCAAGCATCAAGTAACATCAGAGCGCACAGCCCCTTCCTAGCTGGAATGCCAGAGGTGGGGGTACAGGAATCGTTGTCTGAGGCGCTGACGACTCCCAGCAGCTCTGCCTAGTACCACAGAGAGCATCCTACAAGATTTTTCAAGCATGCCATTGATTTCTCAAATGCATAATACAGATATTCATAAACAGCCAACAATAGTGGAGTCCAATGGCACCAAACTAAAACGACTTCTGACAGCAAAAACACATCAGGCCATGACTGTGTTGTTTATAGAACGTCTGCCTTGGTTGTACCGTACAGTTTAAATAAAGGTAGTACCTGTAGTAGTGAAAAGTTAGGGTCCGATGGCACCTTTAAGTCCAACAAAAGTTTTATACAGGGTGCAAGTGTCTGTCTGACGAAGTGTGCATGCACACAAAAGCTCACACCCTGAATAAAACTTTGTTGGTCTTAAAGGTGCCATTGGACTCTAACTTTTCACTACTACAGGTACTCTCTCTCGGCTTGGCTTCGCGAACGAAGATTTAAGAAGGGTGCAATAGTCCACGTCTGCTGCAGGCTCGCTGGTGGCTGACAAGACCAATGCGGGACAGGCAGGTCCGGCCACAGTGGCTGCAGGGAAAAGTCTGATTTAGGGTTGGTGCTGTAGCAGTGCGATTCTTCCTCAATCTCCTTTTGTCCTCAAGACCAGCTATGCGTGCGTTCTCAAAAGAAGAGACAGCCTGGTGGATGGTGTGCCTCCATGCTTTGCGATCTGAGGCTAGGTCAGACCACTGGTGATGGTTGATGCGACAGGTGCCAAGGGATTTCTTCAAGGAGTCCTTGTACCTCTTCTTTGGTGCCCCTCTATTTCGATGGCCGGTGGAGAGTTCGCCATACAGGGCAATCTTGGGAAGGCGGTGGTTTTCCATCCTAGAAATATGCCCTGCCCAGCGCGGCTGCGTCTTCAACAGCAGTGCCTCGATGCTGGTAACCTCCGCCCGCTTGAGGACTTCAGTGTTGGTCACAAAGTCACTCCAGTGGATGTTGAGGATGGTGCGAAGGCAGCGCTGATGAAAGCGCTCAAGGAGTCGCAGGTGATGACGGTATAAAACCCACGATTCGGAGCCGGTACAGGTACTACCTTTATTTAAACTGTAAGGTACAACCAAGGCAGACATTCTATAAACAACACGGTCATGGCCTGATGTGTTTTTGCTGTCAAAAGTCGTTTTGGTTTGGTAGCCTGACAAAATAAGCCCTGTATCTCTTATGTGTATTAAGTTATAAAGTGACTATTTCAAAGTTAATATTCTAAGGCATCCTTCCCTCCATTCCAGACAACAAAGCAATGACAGAATACCTATTTAAAGGGGTAGAGTCCAAGAAAGACCAGCTAGAGAGTCTCAGAGCTATGAATATCTTGGGAATGACAGTTGTTTGCATTGCTGAAAAATTTATGACTTGGGAGGTTTCCTTTCCCACATCTGAAACCACATCATAACAGTTCCACAAGTCCAGCTGCTGCTTCCTGAACACCTTAGCATCTCTTGAAGGATAACTTCAAAAATTATGCAACACCAACACACCTTCCCTCCCTCACTCCAAAACCCTAGCACAGAGCTTGGTTGCAAAGTTACACACACATAGCTATCTGCACATAAAGCAGATGCAGAAATAACACATGACATTTTTTTGAGATGATAAATTCACATAACCTGTTAAGAGGGAGGAGAAGAAGAAGACGACGACATTGGATTTATATTCCGCCCTCCACTCAGAGTGGCTCACAATCTCCTTTATCTTCCTCCCCCACAACAGACACCCTGTGAGGGGAGTGGGGCTGAGAGGACTTCCACAGCAGCTGCCCTTTCAAGGACAACCTCTGACAGAGCTATGGCTGACCCAAGGCCATTCCAGCAGGTGCAATTTGAGGAGTGGGGAATCAAACCCGGTTCTCCTAGATAAAAGTCCGCACACTTAACCACTACACCAAACTGGCTCTCAGGGGGGCAACTAGGATGACCCAAAGTTTTTTGGTACCCTAGGCCAGTGCTTCCCAGTCTATGGCTCACATCTCTTTCTCTCCTCTTTCTTTTCCATACACTGATAAGCTCTTACCAACTCTCTGACCTTTATCCCCCTTCTTCCAGCTGCTCCCCTAATGCTACTAGTTGGCAAGGCAGAGCCCCCCCCATTATTGCTGAAAAGAGAGGTCAAAGGTAAGAATACAGGAAGCTGACAAGGAGGATGAGAAGATAAAGAATGATACAAAGGGCAGGAGCAGTCTGTGACCCATGTTCAGAGGCTTTGGGACCCATGCCATTAAGAGTCCCTAAGAAGGTTCAAGGACATCTCCAGAGATGATACTACCACACTGCTGAAGCAGAAGATGAACCCAGACCGCACCAGTGCATTTGGTAAAAAGAATAGAGTGTGTGTGTGAAGTACAGAGGTCCATTATCTCAGAATTAGTATATTTAATTTGTAGGCCAGCAGAACACTGTGTCCTACACTGCTTCCACTTAGCAGCATGTAGATGGGGTAAGGAAAGAATGCAATGAGGCATCCAAAGATCTGAATAGAAGAGCATGAAATGGTCTCTTCTCCCCTGCAGGAAGGCAGCGAGTTCACAGTAAGAATGTGTTCTGGGCTCTTCCCAGCTAGCTGTCTCAGCCTTTTCCGTGTACCTTCATGACCATTATTCTTCCAAAACAATCTCTGCCTGAAACTGATAGTGTTTTGTTAGACACTTCTTCATCTCTAGTGCGCCAGTACTTTCATACTGCAGGCTGCTCTGGAACAGACCAAGGTTCATCTAGTCTAGCGTTCTTTCCAACAGAGCCCAACCAGATCCTCTGCATAGCTCACAAGTTGGAGACAACAGCAATGGCTACCCTTTGTCTGCACCCAGAATGTGGTACTCATAATGCCTTTGCACATGAGGGTTTGTAATAATCTTAGTTAGGCCATAGCCACTGAGAGAGACCTGTCCTCTAGGCAAGTTATTTACATGCAGGAAAATAACCAAGCTGAAACAAAACCATGCACAAAAACAGCACCTTCCACTTAAATGTGGAATCCTCAGAAATCTGTATGACAATATCCTCATGGCTTTCTGCTAGTCTTCTCTTAACCATCTTTCCTTCAGTCTTTTCTGCTTTACCTCCCAATTCTGTTTCCTTTTCCCATTCTTAGTTGTATGGCATGTACGGTCTCTCCCTTTGTAGCCCAACTATATTCTCTCCCCTGCTTTACAACATAGTCAACTCATACTCTCTACTCTGCTTCATGTTAATTTCCCTACACCTCCACAGCATCTTCTACTCTATGATGTTTACTACTTGGCAGTTTCTTACAACAGCTTCAATCCCACGGAAGATCTGCACTCAACAAGTGCTCTTGTGCCACTGAAAGGGGAGGGACAGTGGCTCAGTGGTAGAGCATCTGCTTGGGAAGCAGAAGGTCCCAGGATCAATCCCCAGCATCTCCAAAAAAGGGACCAGGCAAATAGGTGTGAAAAACCTCAGCTTGAGACCCTGGAGAGCCGCTGCCAGTCTAAGAAGACAATACTGACTTTGATGGACCAAGTGTCTGATTCAGTATAAGGCAGCTTCATATGTTCAAAATACAAGAAACTCATGGTGACAACCAGGTGTGGAATTCTAGCAGGAGCTCCTCTGCATATTAGGCCACACACCCCTGATGTAGCCAATTCTCCAAGAGCTTACAAAAAAGAACCTTGTAAGCTCTCGAAGGATTGGCTACATCAGGGGGTGGGGCCTAATATGCAAAGGAGCTCCTGCTAGAATTCTACCCCTGGTGACAACTAAGTTGACGACCATTTTCCATCTTGTCTTTTCCTTTGCACAAGAACAAGCACAAAGTATACTTCAGCAACACCTCCTGTGCAATAATGACCACCTTTGATTAAATTATATCTTGGTTCAAAACCGATTACTGATTAACATCACCCTTTGCATTTTGCTTTTCATACACAGCTTTACTGATCAGAATGAAAAATCAGTGCTTGATCTTATAAGCAGCTGTTGTGCAAATGGACCTACATTAAGTAAAACACCTTTCCCACTATCACATTATGGGATTCAACACTAACATTTTATCTCATCCCTATAAGTAAGTCCCCAAAGTTAATTACCTCGACAATTTTTACTGGCCTGAAAAACCATGCATACTTACACTAGTCATTTGTGGCCAACTGACATAGGAAAACAGAGACATAACCCAAGTCTTTGGCAAACATTTCCAAGTCTGGTCACCTGAGGGCAACACTTTCTCAATAGCAGGTGAGCAGCTATTTACAAGCTGGTTGTATCAGATCCTGTTTCCCCTTACTGAAATCACCAGGATTCTTGCAATGGGCACTGAAGACATATCAGGGGGCAGTAAGACATTGACTTCCTGGTCAACCTTGGGGCTCTCTCATGCCCAGACAAGTGGTTATCACTTCCATCTGTGAAACAGCTCAGCTGAGGGTGAAGGAGTCACAGTACAAAGGGATAAAATTTATAAACTTACCTTTGCTGCCCCTATCTGTTCTTTACGAAACTTCTCCAGTGGTGCAATTAAAACATCGTTGGCATTCTGGATCTGAAACGCAAAAAACCGGCACGTTCAAAAACACAGCCTTTTCAGACCACTTGATCCGCAGTTGTCTGAGCTACATAAGAAAATCTTCTTCATACACCACTTAAATGCTTAAGCGCTCAAATCTATAAAACAAGTAGGCTCAGAGCTGGAAACTAAGGCCCTGATCCAGCTAAAATCAGTTCACTTGTTCCACTGAAAACAATGCAAATTAACTGCTTCCACGGACCTCCAAAAACTGCTCATCAACAAAACTGCAAAAAAAAAAAATCTTAGTTTAATTATGTATAAAAGTCGTAACAGCCTGGATAGCCTGGCTTAGGGCTTTTTTTTTTTTGTAGCAGGAACTCCTTTGCGTATTAGGCCACATCCCCTTGATGTAGCCTTTCCTCCTGGAGCTTACAGTAGGCCCTGTACTAAGAGCCCTGTAAGCTCATGGAGGATAGGCTACATCGGGGTGTGTGGCCTAATATGCAAAGGAGTTCCTGATAAAAAAAAATGCCCTGGCCTGGCTTAACCTGAGCTCATCCGACCTTGGGAGCTAAATAGAGTTCACCACAGTTAGTATGCACATGAACACACATGAAGCTGCCTTCTATTGAATCAGACTACTGGTCCATCAAAGTCAGTACTACTTATTCAAAATGGCAGTGGCTCTCCAGTTTCTCAGACAGAGGTCGTTCACAACACCTACTGCCTGGTCCTTTTAACTGGAAATGTTGGGGATTGAACCTGGGACCTTCTGTAGGCCAAGCAGATGCTCTACCACTAAGCCACGGCCATTCTCCTAAGTAGTTGGATAGCAAATCACCAAGGAAGATAGGGGGTTGGTACACAGGGGAGGCGATGGCAAATCACCTTTGCTCATCTCTTGCCTGAGGTGCCAAGATTAGGGTTGCAGTGAGTCAGTTGCAACTCCACCTCTGCATCTTCATAAAATTCATAACGGCTATACTGCTTACAAAACTGAACGATTATTTGCAGATTTCATACAGCATTAAGTAAACACATGAAACATATTGCAATTTAAAGGAACCCTGTGACTGTCTCTTGTAAGAACAAGACAGGAGGCAGAAAGAGACAGGAGGACAGACATCTGCAAACTGGCAAGGACTGTATATTGGGAGTACGGAGGGAAGGCATCCATAAAGCAAGTGTTGGTGTGCTTAACAAAGACTGGTTTCAAATCTCCACATTCTGTCAATGAAGTTCACTTCGGGGCAGTTGCCTTGATTCTGCCCAGCCCACTTCACAAACCTGTTGGTGAGGATAAAATAGAGATGCAGAGAAACATCAGTGGGGCTGCGATCACACACCCCAAATAACGCACATTCAATCCACTTTCAATGCACTTTGCAACTGGATTTTACTGTGTGAACTGGCAAAATTCAGATGGAAAGTGTATTGAAAGTGGATTGAAAGTGCATTATTTAGTGTGTGTCACTGCAGCCTGGGTCTGGCTTCTGGGTAAACATGCACAGAACTGCTGTGCATCAGACACAAGATACCAAAGTTTTGGTTTTGTTGTTCAGTCGCACAGTCGAGTTTGACTCTTTGCGACCCCATGGACAAAGTCATGCCAGGCCCTCCTGTCTTCTGCCATCCTCCAAAGTCTGCTCAAATTCGTGTTAGTTACATCAATAACACTGTCCAGCCATCTCATCTTTAGCCGGCCCTTCTTCTTTTGCCTTTTGTTTTTCCCAGCATCAGGGTCTTCTCCAGTGAGTGCTCCCTTCTCATTTGGTGGCCAAAGTATTTAAGCTTCAGTATCTGACCTTCCAGGGAACAGTCAGGGTTGATTTCCTTTAGGACTGACTGATTGGATCTTCTTGCAGTCCAAGGGACTCTCAAGCTTCTTCTCCAGCACCACAGCTCAAAAGCATCTATTCTTCTGCACTTTGCCTTCCTTATGGTCCAGCTCTCACAGCCATACATTACTACCAAAGTTTTGGTAGCTTAGTGTAAATTTTCTTTAAAGCAGACAGCATACACAGAAACCGACCCAAAATATATTTAGCTGTTTGTTCATTAAGTGTTTTTTTTCTAAATATGTCAATTATCTTACATTCTCTCACTGCATTTATTACTAATCATCTGATGGGAAATCTCAATAGCCGTGCCATCTGCCCTGGAATTCTACATTTGCGAGGATGAAAGTCTGTTGCTGTTGGGGGTTTTTTTAAATAACCTTATAAATATTTAAAGCACAAAAAAAAATCATTACACTTAAGTTCCCAGAACTGCAGTTATTTTATAGTAATTAAGTTTTAGTACTTGCACATTGATTTAACTTTGGTGATCACTAGGGGGACACGATACTGCTTCGGAAGTTAATATGATCATTTTCCTTCTAGATAATGTTTGTAGTATTTGAGGGTAATTTTTCGTTTATTACACAGCAAACAAGAGCCTAATGGCACCTTAAAGGCTAACAGGTTTCTGTTTTAGTATACGCTTCCATGGACTAAGGCCCACTTCATTTGTTATGACCATCTTCACAAGTACTCAACATGCCAAATGAACCACTGAAGACATTTTGATAGTCGGTGCTTAAAGCTGTCCTGCTAAACGAGGGAAGGAGAGATTGCTAACGTACAAGTAATTACTCTTCAGATCAATTAAATTCTGCAAACCTTGCCTATAGGGACTTAAACATGACTCTGGGAGACACACAGCTTGTCGCTGAGCCTTCTTTGCAACAGATTCTATTGGCAAGTTCACAATTTATTCACGGTACATGATATACTACATCGTTTTCTATCAGGAGACTGCAAGTTTTATTTATTTACATTACTTGTAGTCTGTCTTTCTCACAGGGACTCGAGGTGGATTACACATAGCGAGTCAGTACAATCAACAAAAAGGGACATTCAAAAACGAATGCCTTCAGAGATCAGAAGTCTGGAACCCCCAGAAAGAACCAGAACCAGAGCGTAAGTATTAACTTGACACATTAAATGGCACAGAAATTACACAATAGAATCCTAATTACAATGTTCATTTATTTGGCTTATATCCCGCCCTCCCCACTGAAGCAGGCTCAGTACACTATATATAGGAGTATAGACCACAAGCCCCAATCATTTGTCCAAATCAGGGCCAGTCCTGCCGCTAGGCAACCGGCCTTCTAGGGGCGCTGAATTGGGTGCCCCCATGTGACTTGGTGATGTTATCAGGGTGGGGGGTGGGAAAGAAGTTAGCCTTGCCAGACAGTCTAGGGCTGGCCCTGATTCGATTAAGTTTGTGAACCATTTTGTACTGTGCAGTCTTATTACCTGTGCAGAAGAGCCCTGTGGAGCAGTTCAGCTTTGCATAGTCTGTGGAAGGCTGGGAGGGTGGGAGCTTCCCTGACCTCCTCCAGCAGCTGGTTCTAGAAGGTGGGAGCCACAACGGAGAAAACACATGTATGGCCCATTGTTCCACTGGGTGGGGGGCAACAATGGAGAAAGCATGTATAGGGGCAGCTGCTGATTTTGCCCACATTCAGGCTGGCACCTACAGAAGCCCCTGCTGACTTGAGCAGAGTCGTCACGGAAGAGCATAGGGAGAGAGGTGTCCTGTACATAAGCGGGGTCAAGAGAACCATAAAAGAATTCAAGTTACAAGTCTGAGTAATATTTTCATTCCAACCATTGCTTCTTATGGAGAACCCTTATTTATGAATTGAAATATTTATACACTACCTGTGTCTTGTGGACGAGACAAGCAGCTGTCAGGGATTGTGTGATGTTGTTTCCAGGAAAATCCCAGATGTAATTGCATGCCTCTCTAGAAATCACTAGGAACTCTATGATAAAGCCACAGAGTTTGGGAAAATTCCTAGAGATGAAACTTTCCAACGCTGGCCTGACAACCAGTTACTTTGAACCACTGAAAAACTAGTCTTATTGTAAAGCCATGACTCAAGTGCTATTGTTGTTGGGAGGGGGGGGGGTGAGGAAAAAAAGGGCCCAAACAGCATGCCTCCATTTTATCATAGCAATTCTTCATACCTTCTATGAAGGGGATTTTTCTACTCTTCACCTCACTTATACAAACCCCTCAGGGTGAGAAAATATTCTGGTGCAACAGGTAACCATCTCTTCAGGGCACAGTAAGTGCCTAGAACCTACAATAAAGGTATGGGCTTCTTTGATATAAAAAGTGGCACAAATAAATGGAGTTAATTAAGAAGGACCCCATGGCCTGCCTGTGGCACCTGAAAAAAATGTGAATTTAGGAATCTGAGATGGAGCCACTCAATTAACAGTTACAATTTAGTGCTTCCCTAAATAAGCTTTGCTTCCTTCATCATAAAACCCATCAAAGAAATAAAAAGTTTGGCTTTAGCCAGTTGCTGTAGCAGATAAGCATGTGGACTCTTATCTGGGAGAACCGGGTTTGATTCTGCACTCCGATTAGCCGTAGCTCTCACAAGAGTTGTCCTTAAAAGGGCAGCTTCTGGGAGAGCTCTCTCAGTGCCACCCACCTCACAGGGTGTCTGTTGTGAGGGAAGAAGATAAAGGAGATATGTAAGCTGCTCTGAGACTCTGATTCACTGAGAGGAGTGGGGTATAAATCTATGGTCTTCTTCTATAAGAATGGCTTACAGCAAAAGACAACATGCCATTTGTGTGGATTTGACTGAATAGGTTTGTAAACTACCTAGCCAATGAAGATTTAGGGGTCATCTTCATAAACTGAGATCAGTACAGAATCAGTGTCATTTCAGTCAAGAACTTGCTGACTGGATCTATGCAACCCTCTTCTTTGTCCAACTTTCAGCCCCCCTCAAACTATAAAATCAGAAGTGGTGTTACAACAGCTAAATATCCAATTAAGGTCTGGACTCCCATTTCCCTGGTGATACCTTGTCTATTGTTCTCTTTCCTTCTCAAAGGAAAATTTCATTTGTGCTTCAGAAAGTGATAGAGGAGGGAATAAGTTCCTAATCCAAGCTCTATTCATGACCATTCAAAAAGACTCTATCCCATTTTCCTCACAAACACTTGCAAGGGAACCTCAGAAGTGGGAGTAAAAATTTAGGCAAATCCAGGAGATTTTGACCAGTCTTCAGAACATGCGCTACATGACTCCAGAAACAGAGGTTTTGGCACCCCCTGGACAAGAGCAAGATTTTGCTTGTTTCCACAGAGGAATGACTTTTTTTTTGAGAACATGCCTGCACAACAGGCAAGTTTAAGTGGTCACTATTGAAGGTTTCTTATTGTTTAGCCTGGAAAAGGGGCAATATATGGAACAGAACTTCCCTGTTTCATTGAATAGAAAAATGGCCTCTCATAAATATACCCTGCTGATGAGAAACTGAAGTCCCTTACACATTAGAATACCTGCTGATAGATGGGAGCTGAAATGTATTCCACAGTTTTGACTGGACCAGCAGGATTTCCCACACTGAACAAATTTGCAATGGTTGGGGCAACTAATTATTGCTTCAAACAACAGTTATGCCTGGAACTTTCCAATTTCCAATCTGAAATGTGTTTTGTATGCCATATTAGATTAACTTTTTAAAATGAATACCAGTCAAAATTTCACCATCATACCTGGCATCCAATTACATTAGTTGCCTCTTCCAGGATAGAAGAAATGAAAGCATAAGAATTCTAATTCCACCTTTCAATTCAGTCCCTGAGGCATAAGGAATTAAATCCCATGCCTAGCTAAGAATGTTCTTGAGTCTGCTCCAAATATGGAAAACCCCAGAAAGGTCTCACCTTTCCTTACCCTCTGCTTGCCACTAGAAGCCTCCTCGCTTCTCCAAATTAAGTTTCTGGGTGTTCTGAAAGAGGATGGGAGGGAGAGAGGGAACATGTTTCTAATCCATTTGTTTCTTTCAGCCTCCTCTTGTGAGCAAATCCAGAGGAGTTCGCCCATCCCTATGTAGGACTAGTTCTGCTGCTGGTATACAATACAGGACTAGTTAATATGCCCAGATATGTAAACTTTGCACCGAACATCACTGACCCACAAAAAATCTCTTTGGAGGTTAAGGAACCAGAGCAGAAAGTGTGTGGGCGTATCTGCACTGCTGAAATAACGTAATTGAAAGTTGTATTTTAAACAGGGTTTTCATGAATGAACATGTCCAGGCACTAAGCCAAAATCAGCGTCCTTGTTTGTAATGGTTACATGCCCAGGAGCCTTAAACTCTTAAACTCTTAGAACAGAAAGGGACTACTGTGCAGTACAATTCTACATGGATTCGGTAAAATGAATACAGATGATGAAAAAAAATCTGTACATACATATTACATGAAAAGCTTGGTTTAAATGTACTAAATGCAAGGATGGCCAACGGTAGTCCATATGCTGGATCCCCCCTGAAATAAGTTTTTCTGGACCCTGTTGACTAGGGCTGCTAGTTAACCTCCTGGTGACAGATTAAAAACAATGCAGCCCCATGTACTTGCCAGAAGTTCTTACTGGAACCAACAAAGGGTAGCTCTAGGAATCACCAGAAGCTGTATGGTTTCAGCATAGAATTTCCAGTGATTCCTAGAGCTGCCCGTTATCACTTCCAGTAAGAATTTCTGGTAAGTACACAAGTGCATTTTTAAGGTTTTCTCCCATGAGAAAGGTATCTCACTCACAACCCAATCCTGGTTGCCTGGTCTCCCAACCCAAATCTTATACTAACTACGGTAGTTGGGAGTATAAGTAACAGTCATAAGCAAAAACAAACATTTTTACGTCATAAAACCTAACTAATCTCACATTTTAATGTTACATGTTTCTCATGGATTTTGTCTGGATGTATGTACCACATGACAGTTTGCATGACAAACCACATTTCAGGGCCCTGAGCTACTTTCTGAAGAACAGTGGCACTCACAAATAGATAAATTGGCCAACTGTACCTTAATCAAAACATATGCTTGTAAAAAAAAAAAAAAGATTCATCCTAAAATATCCTTGGAAAGATCTCCCACATGCATTTCTAGATGTGCAATGTGTTAGAGGAAAGTTTTATGAATACTGTGGACCGTCAAAAAGACAAATAAGTGGGTCTTAGACCAAATCAAGCCTGAATTCTCCCTTGAAGCTAAAATAACTAAATGGAGGCTATCATACTTTGGTCACATTATAACAAAACAAGAGTCACTGGAAAAGAACAGAATGCTAGGAAAAGCTGGAGTCTCAACATGAGATGGATTGACTGCATAAATGAAGCCACTGCCCTCAGTAGACCTGAGCAAGTCTATTAACAAAAGAACGTGTTTCAAGGTCATTCATTCACAGAAATTGAAAGTCATTGAAAGTCAGAAATGACTTGATGGCACTTAACAGGCACGCACGCGCAAATGATTTACCCTGCACTGAAAGCCCTCAAGAACAGGACAGTCTAACACCCTCTCCTGGATGTGGCAAGTGAAACGCCCCTGCAATCACTCTGGTAGGTCATTCCACAGGAACAGGCCTATCACAGAAACCTGTGACCACAGTGCTGCTATGCAGACCATTCCCAATGAGGGTTCCACCAGGAGAAGGCTGTGTGAGGAATACGATGCGTACTATCCCTCCCTTCCACTTCCCTTTCAAAAGCACTTACCAAAAAAAACCCCAACCCTAAGAAAACAAGGGTCACACAACAGCTTAAGGAAAGGGAATATGGATGCTTCATCAGACCACTCTCTCTGGTCCCCTCCCAAGGGATCGATCACCTCTAGCTATATCATGGCTATACCGACAATTGCCTGACAGCTAAATCATCATTGGAGCCCTTGGGTTCCAGAAGTCTGTGTGACGTAGGGGAATTTGAGTCTGGAAAGTACCACTTATATGGGTGTGCCTGCCTGAAGAGGCTGATAAGAGTGGTCATCCACTTGTCTTTCCCATTTGAAAGTTCCCATGCCAAGCCAACTACACAAACATAGCTTTTCAAAGGGGAGGGTACAATGCTGAAAGCAGCTCCTTGGAAAAATCTCCCCCACACATCTGTAGATCACATCCCTTCTCTCTAGTAGACGCGTGAAGAACAAGTTACAGCACTGTTTGTAAATAATCCTATGTGAAGCTATCTTCCAGAAAAGACAAGGAAGCAGAACATATTAATTAGACCCAGGGTATGGATAAGAAGAAAACAGCCTCTACAGCAGGCATGAAGAAAAGGAGTTATGACACCAATAGAAGCCATCTCTGTTCCAAAAAGGGTATGAAATTTAGAATTACTAGATTCTGTTGTTTTATCACTAGCTTCATGGGGTGTTCTATTCATAACAGAATCCTGGCCATATCATGCCTGCACGATATGTTGAAACCAGGAACAGCATGTTGGAACCAGGAACAGCAGTCTATTTTTTTCTATTTAGCTATATAAAACATATCTTCCAGTAGCCACCAAGTCCCTTGCAAGGCCTTCAAAAGGTGCTCGGTCCACCAAATGTCTCCAGGAATGCCTTGCCTTGGACAGCCCAGGAAAGCCTGGTCAAATCTCAGAAGCTAAGCAGGGTCAACTCTGGCAAGTATTTGGATGGGAGATCTCCTTGGAATACTGGAAGTGGGAAGGGCAGGGGCAGGTTTTATTCAACCACTTCTCTGAATATCCTCCATGCCCCCAATAGGGTTCAGTCACCAGAGGTTCCCACGTCTTCCAGAAGTCATGATTGCTTCAGTGCTCAGTATGTTAATGAGGCGTGTGAACTGAGAAGGAAAGAGGGCAATGGGAGACCTTTCTTCTTTTTCCCCACCTTTCACCCAGCAAGACAGATCATGGGTGCCCATCTATATGACAAATTTACTCTATAGCTTTTGATGGCTGCAACATTTTGTTCTATGAGCTCTGAAAATTATTAAATTTGGCTGCCCTGATAACCAACCAATCTGTTGTCAAAGAAACCAGGAGAGCAGAGCTAGGTGGGGCTATTGCCCAGCAAGACTTCTGATTGGTCACTGGAGATCTCACTGGCTCTGTAGATTTTTTAAGCGTTGCTTAGCTGGCAGCTGTCACCACAGTTCAAGGATCTTTACTGTGTGACTGAAGGTAAGCTGCAGCAGCCCTGTTATGACTGGCTCCACCTCCTGTGGCAGCCATTTTGTGCTGTGTCCATCATGCTGTGTCAGAATTCCAAAGGTGCCTACAAACTCAAAAAGCTTGGGCACCCCTGTTTTAGGGTTACATCTTTATAACTTGCAAGAAGAGAAACTGAAATATTATGCTAACCTTTCCCAAATTCTTAAAGAATAATGGATTAACAGGATATCATTGAACTAAAGACAGTATTCTGGAAAAAACAAAGGCCTTTGTTAAATAAACAACTGCACCAGGATGTGCTGATCACAGGAAAGGACTTAAGTTTAAATCATATGAATCAAGGAACAAATTACTTTAATAAATGAGAAAGTGAGTTTGCAATTTGCAGCCCCATTCAAGTCTGCACTTTGGCTGAACTCAGTATAGCAAAATTATCTCTTGCACTCCCACAGATAATGCATATAAAGACAAAGCACCCAGCTGCGCTATTGCTGTGCTCCTTTTTAATGACAGTCCTGAATGCTGCTTAGATTTATCTCTTTTATAAAACAAGTTCAAAAGCAACGACAAAAAAGAAATCTATTAATGTAGCATGCCATGAAATCAATACAATTTATAGTACCTTTGATGGCAGGAGGTGTGAATCTGTCTAGTTACACTAATGCATACCTTAAGGAACATTTTGCAGATCAAAGATTTCTGCTTTAGTACCCTATGCTGTGTTTTCTTTGTAACTAATTAATTGTAGGTCTCAGTGTTGGGGAGTGAAGAGAGGATTCTAACTTACACAGGTATAATCTTAGACTTCAGAGATGCACATCAAAAATTCCTTGCAGTGATCGGATTGACAGCTAATAGCAATATTAAGATCTAGTTATTCCCTCAAGTTAACCAACCCTGAATTGTGGCACAACATAGAAGCACAGACAGAAAATGCCTTTATAAGCTAGAGTCACATGGGCAATACTGATATATGCCTGTTCTCATATTGTTCAGTATATCCATTAAGATGTGCCTCCAAATTCCTGCCCTCTGTAATTCATGTCTGCAGTGGTGTGGTGTGTGGCAAGCAAAAACAGGGCTTTTTCTGTGGTGGCACCTTGCCTTTGGAATATTCTTTCCTTTGAGGTCAAAACATTGTAGACTTTTAACTAACTAAGAGGATTTACCTCTTTGCTTTAATGGTTTGCTTCAAGCTTCAGAACTGTTTTCTAGATATTTTTTAGGCTTTTCAATGGTTGTGTCACCTCTAGTAAGTCTCTGATTTCCCAAAAATATAAACAATGGAAGGATCCAGAGGTATTTCTGATTTCACCTTGTTGTGAGGTATGAATTTAGATATTGCATAACCTGCCTCACTGCATTTCTGATTGGGGAAAAGACTTCTCTCAGTGGCTAGAGCCCATGCCTCAATGACACGCCACCACTATTTCTAGTCTGTTTCTTTATTTTTATGTTCTGAATTTCTGCCTGATCCGGACCCAAAAGGGGCTTTTTATGTTATTCCTCTCTTCCATTTACTCCTCACAAGCACCACCTTGTGAGGGTAAGCTAGGCTGAGAGACTGTGAATGACCCAAAGTCACATGGTAGGCTTCTACGGTTGAGGGAAGGGTTCAAACGAGGTTGCCCCAGGTGCCAGCCTGACACTCTAACCACTAAACCACACCAACCATTAATGTATCTCACGTAACCTGGGGCCCTGGAGAGCCATTTCCTGTTGAAACAGATAGTATTGATCAGACAGTGGGGTGTACTGGTTACAGTGTTGAACTAAGCCCAGGAAGACCCAGGGTAAAATCTTTTCTTGTTGTGATACTGACTGGGTGACCTTGAGCAGTACGCCTCTCAGCCTGAACGACCTCACAGGACTGTTATGAGGATAAAACAGGAGGAGAGAACTGTGCATGCCACCTTGAAGTCTGTAGAGAAAGGATGAAATAAAAATGAAACTGGTATTTATACCATGTTTGAAGAGCCTGCATTCTGATTTACTACAAGGTAGCTTCATATACTCACATGAACAATGACCCGGGAGTACCTTGATGGAAGGCTGAGTCAACCTTGAGCCAGCTACTTGAACCCAGCTTCCGCCGGGATTGAACTCAGGTCGTGAGCAAAGAGCTCGGACTGCAATACTGCAACTTTACCACTCTGCGCCATGGGGCTGCTGGTACAAGATTAACCCATCCTATTTAATGGCTCCCCAAAGGTAGGCGAGTTGCCAGATTCATGCTCTGCATATTTTGTATCAGGTCAGGATGATGTACAGGAAGAACTTACATATATGCGACAAATACCTTCAGAACACAGGAAGTGAATTCCATGCCATGTGGGAGTATGTATGAATGAAATAACTAGATGGGCTGTGGAGGTCTTTCTCACCTTGATCAACGCATTCCCTGTTGTCTGGCATCGGTGGTAAATGGCTGGGAAAGACCTTCAGAATTGAGACTGCCTCTGTGCTGTATATTTCACACAACTTCCCTTGAAACTGTGTGCAAGTGGAACAGAGTCCCCATTCACACATGCAGAGAAGAAGAAGATATTGGATTTATATCCCGCCCTCCACTCCGAAGAGTCTCAGAGCGGCTCACAATCTCCTTTACCTTCCTCCCCCACAACAGACACCCTGTGAGGTGGGTGGGGCTGGAGAGGGCTCTCACGGCAGCTGCCCTTTCAAGGACAACCTCTGCCAGAGCTATGGCTGACCCAAGGCCATGCTAGCAGGTGCAAGTGGAGGAGTGGGGAATCAAACCCGGTTCTCTCAGATAAGAGTCCGCACACTTAACCACTACACCAAACTGGCCGAAGTGGATGGACAGATGCATTTCAGAATGCCGCTCAATGTTAAAACTCCCTGAAAATAGAAAGCCTGAACAAAGAACAAAGAAAGAAACTTCCTTCCCTGCTATACTAAATTTCTATTTTCATGGATTTTCCAGATTCCAGTTTTGCCAGATTCCTCGATTTGAAGCAATGCCAGACTCACTTGCTCAATATTTCCAGGGCTTCTATTGTAGCAGGAACTCCTTTGCATGTTGTGCCACACACCCCTGGTGTAGCCAATCCTCCAAGAGCTTACAGGGCTTTTATTACAGGGATTACTGTAAACTCTTGGACTAGGATTGGCTATATCAGGGGTGTGTGGCTTAATATGCAGTCCCTGCTACAAAAAAAGCCCTGCATATTTCAGAGATCCATATTCCAGAATCCCTAAACCAATGCCCAGCATCCCTTTTAGTGACTGGCCTACAACATGCCCATGATTCACCCACTGTGCGCCAAAAGATATATTCCATCATGAAACTGAACCTCATGAAACTGAACCAGAATCTGTTTAGATTGCTTCATGCCACTGTTAACGGAATCTTCCCAGACAGGAACAGCTTTTAAGCAATTTATTTTGAAGAAAGTACAGCCAAACACTTAAATGTATCGGATGACAGTAGCATACCTGGCTGACTTTCTAGTATGACTCCAGGATAAATTAGTCAGTCCCTTCCTACTCAAGCTCTGAGAGAGGAAAGAAGCCCAAGAACTCCCTCATGGGATTCAAAACAAAGCATATTCTTGTTCCCACAGAGTCAACAGCAGCTCTGCTGTGGATTAAGAACAGATGCACGTTGTCTCAGCTATCAAATGTTTTCATCTGCTGCAACCCAGGAAGAACAATCAATACAAATAATGCCAATTTGGAAGGTCATTAAGAACATGACTGATCTTCTCCAGTTCTCACACCGCCACCACGACTCCATTACAACTAGCGTAGGATACCGATCAGTTTGACTGGGCGAATGTTCCTTATTGACTGTGTAATTTGATTAGGTCTCCAAGAAGTATAGTCAAATGTTACATAAAGGGTTGGAACACGTTCCCTATGAAGAAAGGTTAAATGCTTGGGGCTCTTTAGCTTGGAGAAACGTCGACTGCGGGATCACATGATACAGGTTTACAAGATTATGCATGGGATTGAGAAGGTAGAGAAAGAAGTACTTTTCTCCCTTTCTCACAATACGAGAACTTGTGGGCATTCAGTGAAATTGCTGAACTGATGGGTTAGAACTGATAGTGTATTGTGTTCAGTGTATTGGAGTATTGTGTTCAGTTTTGGGCACCACATTTTAAGAAGGATATAGACAAGCTGGAACGGGTCCAGAGGAGGGCAATGAAGATGGTGAGGGCGACGAAGATGGTGAGTGGTCTGGAGACCAAGTCCTATGAAGAAATGTTGAAGGAGCTGGGGATGTTCAGCCTAAAGAGGAGGCAGCTGAGAGGTGATATGATCACCATCGTCAAGTACTTGAAGGGCTGTCATATAGAGGATGGTGTGGAATTGTTTTCTGTGGCTCCGGAAGATAGGACCAGAACCAATGGGTTGAAATTAAATCAAAAGAGTTTCCGGCTCAACATTATGAAGAACTTTCTGACCGTTAGAGTGATTCCTCAGTGGAACAGGCTTCCTCGGGAGGTGGTGGGCTCTCCTTCCTTGGAGGTTTTTAAACAGAGGCTAGATGGCCATCTGACAGCAATGAAGATCCTGTGAATTTGGGGTAGGTATTTGTGGGTTTCCTGCATTGTGCAGGGGGTTGGACTAGATGACCCTGGAGGACGCTTCCAACTCTATGACTCTATGAAGTACTTCTTCACCCAAAGGGTGATTAACACATGGAATTCACTGCCACAGGAGATGGTGGTGGTTACAAACACAGACAGCTTCCAGAGGGAACTGAATAAGCATATGGAGCAGAGGTCCATCAGTGGCTATTAGCCACAGCCTATTGTTGGAACTCTCAGCCTGGGGCAGTGATGCTCTGCATTCTTGGTGCTTGGGCAGGCACAGTGAGAGGGCTTCTAGGCCCACGGGCGGACCTCCTGATAGCACTTGGTTTTCTTGGTCACTGTATGACACAGAGTGTTGGACTGGATGGGCCATTGGCCTGATTCAACATGGCTTCTCTTATTTTCTTATGAGCATGTGTGTGTGTATAAAGTGCCATCAAGTTGCAGCCAACCTTTGCTGACCCCAGCAAGGGGCTTTCAAGGCAAGCGAGAAGCAGTGGTGGTTGGCCCTTGCTTCCAAGTACCGACCCTACTTAGCTTTCGAGATCAAGCTGTATCTATCAAGCATCGATATTTCTCAATAATCAGTCTTTTGCTGTAAAATCAAAAGTTGCTGTATTGTAGAAACTCTGAAGTTTTACCAAGGACAGAATCCTTGGAAGTAACGACGTATACATGATTATACTGTTATTATATAGGATTAGTTCAAAGGTTAACATACAGATGCATTTTGAGTCACGGGTTCAAAGGTTAGTACATAGTATCTAGTTTACTACTAAAGAATGTAGATTATTAAAAACATCTCCGTTTCTCACACTTCTTCCAGACCTGATAAGAACTGTCTGTGTGAACGTGGGGGAGAGGCACCTCACAACCAGGCTGCAGGGCTAGATGGATTTACTATTTGCCCAACCTCTGGGAAAAAAGGAGATATAGTTGGTAGATACCAACAGTCTCCTTTCTGTCTAAGAACCCACCATTGTACTTAGAAATATGCATGCTTGACAATAGGAGGCAGCATTTCCTCCCAAGCATACAGATGCTATTGCATAAATATCAGACTACCTTTTTATTGGTTCATGGAGGTTATCTAACTGCAGAGGCCAGAAAGACAACCCTTGCTTCCAACACACTGATTCCTGAGAAGCAGAAAAGTCACACTTGCTCAGAAATATCCTCTAGAAAATTCTGCCCTCTCCATTCACACACAGTCCCGTATTCAAATTTCTATTACTCGCCCTGGGATGAGAACACAGGCTGGAAAAATGAATGATGGAAGGAAAGAAGAATTACTTCAAAAAGCTCCGGAAAGTGAAATAAATTTGCAGAGCTTCTAAATGGCACCTGCATCTACCTAGAATTTACCCAAGTATCAAAACAGTGAGCGGGAACTGGATAAGCGAATATAGCAGGATCTGAAAGAAGTAAGTTACCAGGTCATGTTTGGCAACCAGCAGGAGGGTTAAGGCAGGGACCCAGGGCAGGGTTATGTCATCGACATGATGATGTAACTTCTGGAGAAAACCTACCATAGAGTTTCCAGCCATTCCTAGAGCTACCTCCATTGCTTCCAGGTTTTCCCCAGAAGTGATGTCATCACACTTGTGATGCCCTACTATGGCTGAAACTCAGGGTGGGGAATCCCCAGCTGAGGCTGGTGGGGCTTAACAGCCCTAGAAAGAAATGAAATGTGTTTTAAGTGTCTCCTTTGTATTAGTCTTTCTAAAGAAAGCAAAATGAAACTCTACAGAGGTTGAAGAAAAGCAACGTGAGGCAGTAATTATTAATCTCCTAAAAGTAAAAATAACAGGGTTTCACATGGTGCTTATTTTTCCTTAAGATATATGATTTAAGCCAATCCCACGCTGCAGAGGTCTAGACAAAAGTTCACTGCAAACAAGTTGGTGCTTACACAATTTTTTAATTAGCTAACAAAAAGTACCAAGACCATGAGCTGTTATTTATTCCTGACATTAATGAGGTGGCCCCATCAATCTGAGTCCTCTCTTTAAAAAAATTACTCATCCAAACCTTAGCCAATCTTCTTCATTTGTAAAACATCCATTTTCCTCACGAAGAATGCATTCAAGAAGATCTTGCCACAATGTTTCATGGGGGAGACAAACTTTTAGTTATGAAGACATTTACAAGGTGGATTCTGAGCTTCTGTATGGAAAATTTAAGAAAACATTACACACAAAATATAGCCCCTACACCTGTGAGGATAGTAACTCATTTGAAGGGCTGTACAGACAGACCCGGAGTGCAGTTCAAACATGCACAAAAATTCCATGATACAATCCTCTTCAGACTGCGCCATTTCAGATGGAGGGAACTGAATGTTCGCCATTGTAGATTTCTAACGGGGAAATCCCATGTTTATTTAGGGTAAATAAATTCCCTGGTGTTAAAACAAACCTTCCTGTGCTGGTGTGATTCACCTACCAATGTTCTGAAGCAGTACAATCCTGGTAAAAGTATACATTTTCCTTTGAAAAAACACACGAACATTTCGGAAGCCCAAACCCTTCTCCCACAAGTTGCACAGGAAAGGTTAAATGGCTGTGAGGCATTTAAACCATCCACTTCACTTCTCCCCACTTCAAAGTGGGGAGGGGGTAAAACTGAGGGGTTAATGGTTGTGAGCCATCAAACCCCTCTGTTTCATTCCCCCTTGCTCGAAAGTGGCTGTGGGGAGCAAAAGGAACCACTGAAAAGGCTAACCATTTCAGCCTAACAGCAGGGTTGGTGTGCCCCAGGGGTTTTTTTTGTAGAAAAAGCCCAGCAGAAACACATTTGCATACTAAGCCACACCCCTGGCAGTATCATTGTTCCACACAGGGCTTTTTTGTAGAAAAAGCCCAGCAGGAACTCATTTGCATATTAGACACCCCCCCCGACAAGGGCCGGCCCTAGACTCTCTGGCATCCTAAGCAAGGCTAACTTCTGGCAGGCGCCTGCAATGATAACATCACCAAGTCACACAGGGGGCATCCAATTTTGCGCCCCCCAGAAAGCCGGCACCTAGGCAATTGCCTAGTTTGCCTAGTGGCAGGGCCGGCCCTGCCCCCGACACAAGCCTGCTGGAACTGTGTTCCTGTATGTTCCTGCTAAAAAAAGGAAAGGAAAAAAAGCCCTGGTATACCCTAAAAAGAGCCTGTGGCGCAGAGTGGTAAAGCTACAGTCGGAGCCCTCTGTTCACGACCTGAGTTTGATTCAAGTGGAAGCTGGTTTAGGTAGCCGGCTCCAGGTTGACTCCACCTTCCATCCTTCCGAGGTCGGTAAAATGAGTACCCAGCTTGCTGGGGGGAAAGTGTAGATGACTGGGGAAGGCAATGGCAAACCACCCCCTAAAAAGTCTGCCATGAAAATTTTGTGAAAGCAATGTCACCCCAGAGTTGGAAACGACTGGTGCTTGCACAGAAGACTACCTTTACCTTTTTTACCCTAAATAAACACCGGGCATGAAGCGCACTCAATGAACAAGCATTGGGCATAAAGCTAGCCATATGAGTTTGTTAAAAGCAAATATTGGGGGATTTTTTTCCTTCAACAAAACCTTCAAAACACTTCCCATAAATTAAAATCCCACTGACAATTTCCGTGTGCACAACAATCCATACACAAGCGGAAACACTAAACCTATTCCTCACTGTCGCCCTGCGCTAAGAAAAAGCAAAGGTATCCTCCCCACTATCTTTTCCATGTGCACAAGACAAAAGCACAAGGCTTCTCTTCTGGTCCAGTCTGAAAAGCAAATAAATGAAAACCATGTGAACCATCTGGTGCACATTTCGTTGCTCCATATGCACATAGTTATTTCATTAAAAGAGCTCTCTGTCCCTCCAGGCCTTGCGCTACCGCTTGTGTGAGCGGAACTCTGCCACATACATTTCCCCTTCTGCTCAAGCATCACTGGATCCAACCTCACACTGGCATGACTGGAGACAAATTTCTGTGAAAAGAGTTTGTGAAAGCCAGTTTTACTGCTTTCCCTTTCCACTATGCGGTCCCCTCTTCCAAAGACAATGCTGAGGACTGGAAGGCCTTAAGCAGCATACTGTGAGGCAAGGAAGACTGCTGCAGAAAGAGGAAGTGACCAACTTGTGTAAGCATAGCAAGCTCTGGGGGAAACGCGAAAGGGGAGGGATGGTGGCTCAGGGGTAGAGCATCTGCTTGGTAAGCAGAAGGTCCCAGGTTCAATCCCCGGCATCTTCAACTAAAAAGGATCCAGGCAAGTAGGCATGAAAAACCTCAGCTTGAGACCCTGGAGAGCCACTGCCAGTCTGAGTAGACAATACTGACTTTGATGGACCCATGGTCTGTTTCATTATAAGTCAGCTTCATATGTTCATGCATACAAACATGTGTAGGAAGGTGACTTCCAACAATTTCCCCTCTCTTCTCACTGCAGCTTCCCCCATTATCGGGCACATAATTTTGGAAGGACCCCCTCTTAAATATTTAAACATGGGTTTTCAGGGGGTTGTTGCAGGAAGGAATAAAACAGTAATAATCACTTCCAAAAATTTGCTTCCAGGTTTTCCCAGATGTTTTCCCACATACTCCGTAAAAGTGGGTTAAAAAAAATGTCTGATAAGAAGTTGGAAGAACTACTCTTAATTTTGTTTTGCTTCAGATTTAGAAGTCTGCAAGTTTTTAAGAAGTGTACGCATCTAAAGATTCACTGGAGAATGAAATCAGGCAGCCATCTACAGAAGTTAACCCCATAATGTGATCTGACCTATTCTGTATTTGCTGGGACCAGGCAGCCACGTGCCACCAATGCCGCCCCCCCACACACACATACACTGAGGTGGGTAAGGTGAAAGAGAAAGACCATTTTTTTCCATGCTTGTTTTCATGTTTCTCAAACTTTACACTGCAGACAAACTTCAATACATTCTGGAAGTACAATTAAGCAGGGTCCTTTAAAGGCTACCACAAAACACTTCAGTGAATAAATGGATTCCCTGTGTAAAATTAAAAGCTTTGGGGCAATTATGCTGGAAGGGAAAACCGTGAATGGCAAGAAATGAGAGTACATCTTAAAGAGGTTAATATTTTACTACAAAATATATATTTACTCACTTAAGATGTTCTTCCTGGAAATCATTATGCCTTTGTTTAAAACACACACACACACAAACCAACCACCCTACTCTTTCCTGTTAGCTTGCAATTGACTTTAGTAGAAGTAAAATTTTGATCACAAATGTTAATGAGATATTAACCAGGGAACAGAACGGACAAAAATAGTCTATAAAATATTGCATGTAAGGCATGACAGCTGCTGGCAACAGCAGGAGATGAGAAGGCAAGGACATCGGAGGTGCCATTGTCCATAAAACCACAAAATTTTCAGAGGCATAAGATCACTTTCAGGTTTTTTATAATAGTGTTGTGTGTCGGCAGGTTTTCCCCTCCCACTGGCTGTCAGAGGAATGGAAGCTGGGGGTCTTCTGCCTCACAGGGGTCAGCACTGGAGGCTCCTGGCCAAATATGGCTTACTGAAGGATACAACTTCCTGTCATGTTGATAATCCAGAAGCAAAAGTGGGATAGGAGACAGTAGCCACTGTGGCAGGAATACTAACCATCAGGAAGAAGAGTTGGGCTCTGTGCTTCAGAGGAACACATAGACACAGTCATTGATACTAAATTACATGGATCCAAAGCTGAGTAATTTTGAAGGGGAGAGGAGGTTAGGACAAAAATGAATGTTTTCCCTGGTCAGTCAGCCATCTTGGGACCTTCTGTAAACTACCAGTTAATCCTTTCAATCTTAAATTTTTAGAAGTTTTCCTAATGCCTTCACCTGCTGACAGAATATCAATAAATCATTGCATCCACTTTTAACTACTATTTCTGTTATGTACAATTTTTATTTCTTTCACCCAGATCCCATCTTTCCTCTGGGGAGCTCAAAGCAGTGTTCAGAAAGTTCCCAGGTGGCCATCTTCCATCCAAAATACTAATCAGACTCAGAGCTGTTTAACTTCAGTAAGGTTGCTGCCTCATATTTCTTTAGACTGGGACTTGGGCAATAGCAGCTTTTCTTGGTGCAGCTAGAGTCGAATGTGTGCCACTGGGAAAAATACCCCAACCAGACACAACATGGCATCTATTGACGATGACAAAATCAAAATTCACAGTGAAACTAGCTTCTTGAATCTGGAATGACCAGAATGAACTTCAACATATCCAACATAAGGAAACTTAAGTCAAGAATAGCTTTTTGTGCTCTGTGATTCCCAAAAATCAGAGTTTCCCAGGTGAAAGTAATAACTGAAACTGGAGAAGAAGAAGAAGAAGAAGAAGAAGAAGAAGAAGAAGAAGAAGAAGAAGAAGAAGAAGAAGGGGAAGAAGAAGAGGAGGAGGAAGAGGAGGTAAAGGAGCAGGAGAAGTTTCAGCAGCATATTCTAAGCCGGACTTACCAAACGCCTCCTCTCCTCTTCCACCGCAATCAATAACCGGGCAAATTCCTTCAATGACTGGGCTATGAGAAAACAGAAAACAAGAACACAGAATATTTAGGAGATTATAACGTCAAACAATGCTAGTCATCTAAGGGTTCCATTCAGGTAGAGGTAACACAACTAGTTTAGGTTTGCATTGAGCATCATCCTCTGCAAATTTACCTAGGGATGCAACCTTTCCAACAGAGGGAGAATGCACAATGGAAAAAAGCTTCAGGAATCCAGCTAAAACTTGTTGGAATAATACCTTTTTTACAACCTAATGCAATAAGGCAGGAGTGTCAAACATGCAGCCCAGGGGCCGAATCAGACTCCTGGAGGGTTCCTATCAGGCCCCTGAGCAACTGGCTGACATCTGCTTCCTTCTCCCTCTCTCTTGCTTCCTCCTGCATAACAGCTTGCTCAATTGCACAGGAACTACAGAGCAAAACCTCTGTTTTCTCCATTGGCTGAGGCTCCTCCCTGGAGGAGGAAGGGGGGGAGGAATAGCTTGCTTTGCCAGGCTCTCTAAATCGCACAGCTGAGTTACTAAGCCAAGCCTCTCTTCCTTCTCTTGGCTGAGGCTTCTCCCCCTACTGGTCCCCTGGGGAAGGAAGGAAAGAGCCAGCATTTCCTTTGCCCAGTTCCCTGGATCCCACGGGAGAGATACAAAGAAAGCACCTTTAAGACCAATGAGTGCTAATGTTTTAGGCATGTTTTATTTTAAGCTTTAAAAAAATCTTTGTGTCCTTTATATCTCTGCTATTTGGCATTACATTTTATGACACACATGGCCCGGCCCAATAAGGCCTCATTTATATCAGATCCGGCCCTCATAACAAATAAGTTTGACACCCCTCCAATAAGGAGTCCTTTAGAGCTGGACACATGTTACTCTTGTTAAGGAGATGCTACCAAGAACAGAGTATCCTTGGAGGAGGGCAGCCAGAGTATCCTTAGAGGGCAGCCATCACATAGGGAGAGCCAGTTTGGTGTAGTGGTTAAGTGTGCGGACTCTTATCTGGGAGAACCGGGTTTGATTCCCCACTCCTCCACTTGCACCTGCTGGAATGGAATGGCCTTGGGTCAGCCATAGCTCTGGCAGAGGTTGTCCTTGAAAGGGCAGCTGCTGTGAGAGCCCTCTCCAGCCCCTCCCACCTCACAGGGTGTCTATTGTGGGGGAGGAAGGTAAAGGAGATTGTGAGCCGCTCTGAGACTCTTTGGAGTGGAGGGCGGGATATAAATCCAATATCATCATCATCATCATCATCATCATCATCACTGTTTCCTGTCAGTGGTCTTCAGAGCTATAAAGAAGGAACAAGAATACTCTCTGTATTGACATCTGCCCTTCCTCCAATAAGCATTTGTAAACTTTGCAGTAATGACATGGAGCACTTGCCATGGGAATGTTAGTTTTGGTGAAACTGGTATAGAATGGAGCATGTACACCGGCAAAATGGTACCAAAAACTAGAAGAATCACTTTAACATTATTCCCTCTGATTTAATTTGTGTACTGAAGACACAATAACTAAAGCGTTGGAGGCAGACTCTTCAACAGCTCTAGACTTCCTATTCTGGCCAGAAAAGATAATTTATATCAATTTTGAAACATACGATCATCTGTTGTTCTAATCAAAAAAGGGGCCCACTTTTGTGATTGGAAAAATAAGACCATATTTCATTCGTTGATAGTCTGGCAATGGGAATGGAGCATGAATGACGAAAATGAAATCTGACGCAATGACACAGCCTAAAATGAATTATGTGCCTTGATTAAAAGAATGTTGCTTTGGTTGGGTTTTTCCAAGAGCCAGTTGCTATTATTTTGGAAATAACTAAAATCTACTAGGTGCTGCATAAAAATAGAAGACTATCCCTGCCCACAGGGACATAACTTAAATAATAAGGGTGAGTCTGGGAGGCAGGGAGAGATAAAAACAAGTTGTCAGTTACCAGGCTAAGCAAATATAAGCCCAGGCAAGCAATGGCAAAGCACCTCTGAACATTTCTCTTTTCACACAACCTGTTAGTTTGTTTAGAAGACTGGCCCATGTGCATTTGCCACATCAGAAATTACAACAATTCCATGATAGCCTTCCTGTGATTGTTTAAAGCAGGGGTTTGTTATGAGGGACGGATCTGACATAAATGAGACCTTGTTGGGTCAAGCCATGCCGGGTAGGGCCGGGCCATGTGTGTACCTATTAGGATTAGGTAGCAGAGATATAAACGTTATAAAGGACTCAGACAAACACAATTAATTTGCTTTAAAAAAAAAGAACCTTAAAACATGCTTAAAACATTAGCACTTGGTCTTAAAGGTACTTTTCTTTGTATTTCTCCCAGGGGATCCAGGGAACTGGGCAAAGGAAGCTCTGTCTCTTTCCTTCCTTCCCCAGGGGACCAGGAGGGGGAGAAGCCTCAGCCAAGAGAAGGAAGAGAGGCTTGGCTCAGTAGCTCTGCTGTGGGATTGAGTGAGTCTGGAAAAACAAGCTCTGCCTTCCCCCCCCTTTCACTCCAAGGGAGGAGCCCCAGCCAATGGAGAAAACAGAGGTTTTGCTCTGTAGCTGCTGTACAATTGAGCAAGCCTTGCAAAGCAAGCTGTTATGCAGAAGGAAGTAAGAGAGAAGGAGAAGAAAGCAGATGACAGCCAGTTGCTCGGGGGCCTGATAAGAGCCCATGAGGGCCTGATTCAGCCCCCGGGCCGGATGTTTGACACCCCTGGTTTAAAGCATGGCCGTTATTACCTCTTGAAACTGAACCATAAAGCCAGTCAAATATTGGAATCAAACAGATAACCATGACACACATTAAGTTTTCTTATACTGAGTCAGAACACTGATCCATCAAGAAAGAATTGCTTACTCTGACTGGCAGCAGCTCTCCAGGGTCTCAGTCCAGAGTTCTTTCATATCACCTTTGACCTGATCCTTTTAACTGGAGATGTTGAGGATTGAACCTGGGACCTTGTGCATGCAAAGCGGATGCTCTACCACTGTGCCATGATTCCTCCTTAACCATGCTTTGCTGCTCAGGTTTGCACATTCCAATCCCCTAGGGCGTATCAGGATTAAATCACAGTGTGGAATCCTGATTTGCAGAGAAGAGCTCCGATCAGTTTAAATCTGGATACAGTGACAAATAAGAGTTTGCTGCCAGAGTAGAAGTGCTGTCATGTTTTAAGAGAGGAGGGGAAAGGGAGAGAGCATGTGAGCTCAACAATATTTCTGACTTTGATATGAGAAAGTCCAGCTTCACGCAGTCTGCAGATGGTTGTATCCATACCACAGCCACTAAACTGAATGTTTATTCTCTCCAAACAGAGAAAATACTGGACTCCTGAGCCTCACAAACCAGCACTATTAGTCATTTATATGACAATTATCATTGTGGACGTCTGTGTCTCACTGGGACCATTCCCAGACCCCATACAAGTCTTCAAAGTAAACAACTACATTATGCCCATCAACTACCCAAATTCTGCAATGTCCTTAACTGAGTTATGTTTATGACTATCAAACAACACTTACGGAGATGCACTATGCTGCCCATTAACTACTACCATTTTGCTACAGGAGCTTCTGAACCCTCGTCACACCCCAATCCTAAATATAACACAGTTTGGTGGCACCTTTAAGACAACAAAGCATTATTCAAGGTATGAGCTTTCATATGCATGCACACTTCCTCAGATACAATGAAATGGAATTTACCAGTCCATACATATAAGGCAGAGATTGAACATCTAATTAGCATACAACACAATGAAGATGTTTTAACAGATTGAGCAAACAGAAATAACAAGCTAAGTTTATAAGGTCACCATGTCAAAATTGGAGATAGATGTGTAAATGTATCATTCTTAATTGTGGAGTGCTAAGAGTAACTGACTGTGACCCTATTGTTATGCTCCATCTTTCTCCTCTCAAGCATGGAGGTAACTTATAGCATCTTTTTCTTTAAGGTGGGGTGATCTGTAGTGCAGTGTTATGTCTCCTTGGCTACCAAATCAGAGAAATGCATTCCAACATACCATTCTAATATTTATTCCATTACACTACAATCACTACTCCAATTTACTATTCCAAATAAGATATACACTAAAATAAAGATGATGTATAGCCCTTCTTGATGAGAATTCAGATGAAAGGATTGAAAAAATTTAGCAGATGTAGTGAGATAAGAAACCAACATCCCTGTTCTCTCCTGGGAGGGTTTTAGTTCCGAGTGTTGTAATAACTTGTAATTCATCAATTTTCCTTTCTAGTCTTTTCCTGAAGCTCCTTTGCAATAAAATTGTTACTTTGAGGTCCCCCACTGAGGGTCCTACAAGGCTGAAGTGTTCTCCTACAGGTTTCTCAGTCTTGGGATTCTTTAGGTTAGATTTCTGTCCATTTATCCTTGGCTGTAGAGTTTGAACTGTTAGCCCTATGTAGAGAACCGAAGGGCACTGATTGGCATATATCATGTTAGAAGCATGTGAATAAACCTGAGATGGTGAAATTGATGCTGTTAGTTCCAGTGATTCTGTTGCATGGGTGTATGTGGCAACAAAGTTGGCATCTGGGTTTACCACAAGACACAGATCTGACATCAAGAATCAAAAGACTGAGAAATCTGACATCAAGTATCACCAGAGACAAACAGAAATCTGTTCCATTGATAAACAGGTATAATTCTGCATACAAAAGGCATGTTGGCTGAGCTTGGAATTATGTTTGCAGGATGTCTAAAAGGCTCTTTTTTATCAGCAAATCAGTATTTTTAATGATTATTATTAAAAGAATTTGAAGCATTCCTGTGTGTGCAGATGGGGATTTAAATAAGTTTAGATGGCCTTGATTAAAACCAATCTACCCTAATAGGTAAAGGATCAAGAAAACAAATGGTAGGATTTACTGAAGAAAAGAAAGAAGAAATTGTTGTACCAGCTCCATGTATCTGAGAAGCCTCTTCTGAGAATAAAAACACTTGAGAAATTTTGACTCAAGATCTTAAAATGTTGTTATGGAATTCAGATCATGAGGAAGCCTGACCAGAACTACCACAACAGCCGGGGAGGGGAGGGGGATGAAAGTATGATAACAGCATCAATCTAGGGAATCAGAACTGGGTAGGCATGGATTTTCAGAATGTCATGCTATATTAGGGCAGACTGTCATTCCCCCCTTCTCCTGAGAGGCAAACTTGAAAGATTAGAAACTATGTTTATATTGTGTTGCAATACCACAGATTCAGAAACTTCCAGCTTTCAAAACACCTGGGGTCTATCAAGACCCAGTAGAGTCCATGAGCTCTATTGATCTTTCCCACAAACAGCAATGGTATGTATCCAACAAGACTGCATAGAGCTGGACTTCCTTATAGCTCCCCACTCCCGCTACTGCCTCAGTTTATTCCTCAGGGTCAGTGGACCCTCAGGAACATCATGAGGGTACAGTGAAGTCTTAAATGCAGGACTATTTTTTTCCAGCAGGAACTCCTTTGCATATTAGGCCACACACTCCTGATGCAGCCAATCCTCCAAGAGCTTACAGGGTTCTTAGAACAGAGCCTACTGTAAGCTCCAGGAGGACTGGCTACATAGGGTGTGTGTGGTTTAATCTGTAGGGTGTGGCACTGGAGAGTTGGCAACGGTGCTTGCTGCAGCCACGGTGTCTTTGACTCGGTGAGAAGGGCCTTGGAAGCAGCGTTCTGGGAGCAGACGAGCCCATGAGCGGAGCGGAGGGCTACGCCGACAGCCATTCCGGATGGTGGATGATCCACAAACGGAGCTTGGAGTCCTGTTGCATGGCGGGGAGACACAAGGGGGGGTCTCTGTCCCCCTGGGCCTGCCAGACTAGGCGGAGAGATTGCCGGACGGAAGCCTCCACTCGCTCTGCATCTTGCTCTGTTCCCCGCAACACGACCGCTGCACCCAGCCTTTCACTGCACTTCACCGCACTTTATTGCACCTTATTGCACTCTATCGCACTTTATTCCATCTTATCCCACATTTACACCTGTGAAACGGTGAGGAGAACTTTGCACCTGAGGAGAACTTTATATAATTGCTATATAGAAGCACAACAGCACTTTATCCTATTACCACAACTACCTCCAACTACCTACAAACTGCTAGCTTTTATTGATTGTTAAACTGCCAACTGATGAATTGTTTTATTTAACTAACTTATAGAGATTTATTGGATTGACTTGTTTCATATAGATATTTATATTTTGGCAAATTTATTAAGGGTGTGTTATTGTTGGGGTTGGGGTTTTTATTATTAATAATGCGATTAGAGTTAAATTGAGTATTTTAGCCAATTAATTTATAGGGAGACTGTGGGCTAGGGCTTAAATTGGGTTGGTTAATTTAGATTGGCAGCTTGATAAGGGAATTGGCTGGCAAGAGTAGGGTGGATTGGGGAGCTAATACACTATAGGGTGTGGCTGTGTTTCCACATTGACTTCGGCTGAAGTAGCAGCCAGTGGGAGATGACTGGCCTGGGGATTCCAGTACTCCTGGGGAGGGGGAGGTATGACGGTGGGAACAGACAACGATATAAGGGAAGGAGACCGAGACCAGGTAGTGCTCGACCACCTTCCAGTCTGTGTCCCATCCCGATGGTGACAGGATGTAGGGCCAGGTTGAATGACTCGCCTCCATCATTGGTGTTATGCAATGCCAGGTCCATAAATAATAAGACCACCGTCCTTCGAGAGTTTTTACTCGAACAGACCACTGTAATGCTCTCTACATGGGGCTACCCTTGATGCTAACCCGGAGACTACAACTAGTGCAGAACACTGCGGCACAGCTGTTAATGGGGCTGCCGCGACGGGAGCACATTCAGCCAGTGCTGAGAGAGCTGCACTGGTTGCCTGTTGTGTTCCGAGTTCGCTTCAAGGTGTTGGTATTAACCTTTAAAGCCCTCTATGGTCAGGGACCTGCCTATCTACGGGACCGCCTTTCCCCATATATCCCCCAGAGAGCACTGCGATCAGGGACAAAAAAATCTGTTGTCTGCCCCTGGCCCAAAAGAAGCCAGGCTGTGTATGACGAAAATCCAGGGCTTTTTCGGTGGCAGCACCAGAACTTTGGAACACCCTCCCAGAAGCCATAAGGGCCCTGTGGGATTTGTCTGTGTTCCGCAGGGCCTGTAAGACCTAATTGTTTAAACAGGCTTTTGCGGTTTGATTGAAAAAGGGCTGCCACCAGACATCCTACAGAATGCTGGCGATCATAGTCGAGAAGTCAATACCGCCTATATTGGATTGAAATAGCGCTATAGAATGGTTTTAAAGTTGATATATGTAAATTATGGTTTTATATGTTTTATTGGATTGATTGTATTTTATGATGTTGTAAGCCGCCCTGAGTCCGCTTGCGGAGAGGGCGGGATATAAATGGAAAGTAATAAATAAATAAATAAATAAATGGACCTGGCATGCGTGACTGAGACCTGGGTGCGAGAGGGAGACACAGTGGCCCTCTCCCAAATGGTTCCCCTAGGCTACTCAGTCTTTCACCAATCACGGACTAGCAGGAGGGGGGAGCGGTGGCTCTATTTATACGAGAGGTTTACTACTTTAGGGCTCTCCCGGCCCCGGAGATCGATGGTATTGAATGTGCCAGTCTTGCGTGGGACGTTGGGGAGGGGTTAGAGATTTGGCTGGTGTATCGTCCACCCAACGCACCAGCCAGCGCCTTACCAGCCCTGATCGAGGCTGCAACAGGCTGGGCATTGGAGTACCCAAGGCTTGTGATCCTGGGTGACTTCAATGTCCATGCCGATAACGGGGCCTCTAGTCAGGCATTGGACCTGGTGTCATCCATGGCGACACTGGGACTCTCCCAATTTGTAACATCGCCCACTCACCAGGTGGGGCACATATTAGATTTGATCTTTGCAGCTGGGATTATGGTGGACAATGTAACTGCTGAGGCAGTGCCATGGTCGGACCACTTTGTCCTTAAGGCTCATGTGGATGCTCCACCCCAAACCCGTTTGGGCGGCAAGCCTATTTTGGCTCGCCTGCGGAGCCTGATGGACCCAGAGCAGTTCCAAACAGCTCTACGGGATCCCTGGCCCCCTGGCGATTCTCTTGATGCTCTGGTTGATTCCTGGCATGGCCGGCTCTCCAGAGCCATTGATGAGATTGCACCTCGGTGCCCTCTTCGTCCTCGCACTAAGCTGGCCCCGTGGTACACCCCGGAGCTACGACAGCTGAAACGAGGACTCAGACGGTTAGAGAGGCAATGGCAGCGTACTCGAGACGAAGCGACTAGAACATCTTATAGGGAGTTTATGAGGTCCTATGAGATGGCAGTCAAAGCCACAAAGAAGACTTACTTTGCGGCTTAGATT
The DNA here is from genome assembly GCF_032191835.1 of Heteronotia binoei. Taxonomy (NCBI): domain Eukaryota; kingdom Metazoa; phylum Chordata; class Lepidosauria; order Squamata; family Gekkonidae; genus Heteronotia; species Heteronotia binoei. The sequence continues at coordinate 172,193,219 of NC_083225.1, forward strand.
GCGTCTGCAAATTTGCACCCGGCGCCATTGTTTAGGATGATTTGGAACCTGACAACACTGCCGCAAGGCAGGCCAAATGCTAAGGAATTAGAGATGGGCTGTGAGGCTTTTGCAAAAAAATTTGCAGACAAGGTCACACGACCTCCCCGCCATATTGGATACAGTAAATGAACTCGAGGCTCTGTGCCTGTCTTCGGATTCTACCTTGGATCACTTCGATACACTCAGCCTGGAGGAAGTTGACAGAATTCTCTCTACTGTACGCCCTACAACTTGCGATTTGGACCAGTGTCCCTCCTGGCTAATTAAAGCTTTCAAGAGGGAGCTTATACGGGACATCGTAAACAGATCCCTCTCGGAGGGTCTTTTCCCAATGCTTCTTAAAGAGGCAGTGGTCCACCCCCTCCTAAAAAAGATTACACCAGACCCAACCGAATTGGCACATTATCAGCCAGTCTCAAATTTACCCTTTTTGAATAAAATCATTGAGAGGGCAGTAGCGCTACAACTGCAGAGTTTCCTGGATGACACTTCCATTTTAGATCCATACCAGTCTGTCTTCCACCCGGGCCATGGGACAGAGATTCTACTTCTCACCCTCATGGATGATCTCCAGTGGCACCTGGATCGAGGCGGTTCGGCAGTACTGTTGTTGTTAGACCTATCGGCTGCGTTCGATACGGTCGACCACTAGTTACTGACCTGCCACCTTGCCGATGCAGGGATTCAGCAGCTGGCCTTACAATGGCTTTCCTCTTTCCTGGACGGTCAGGGACAAAGAGCGACGATTGGGGGAGAGCTGTCCCAGAGATACCCATTTAATTATGGGGTGCCTCAGGGGGCAGTGCTCTCCCCGATGTTGTTTAACATCTACATGCGCCCCTTTGCCCAGATTGCCTGGAGGTATGGGCTGGGTTGCCATCAGTACGCTGATGACACCCAGCTCTATCTACTGATGGACGACTGGCCTGGCGATGTCCTAGAAAATCTGGACCGGGCATTGCAAGCTGTGGCTGGCTGGCTCAGGCTGAGTGGGTTGAAGCTGAATCCAACGAAGACAGAGGTCCTGTGCCTGGGCCGTGGCAGTCTAGGAAGGGAAATTCCCCTACCGGTCTTTGATGGTGCGCCACTGAAAACAGTGCGCAGGGTCAAGAGCCTGGGGGTCCTACTGGAGCCCTCCTCGTCAATGGAGGCCCAGATAGCAGCCACTGCTAAATCTGCCTTTTTTCATCTGAGACAGGCTAGGCAGTTGGCTTCCTTCCTGGAGCATGATGACCTGGCAACAGTGATCCATGCAACGGTCACCTTGAGGTTAGACTACTGTAATGCCCTTTACATGGGGCTGCCCCTGTGTCGAACCCGGAAACTGCAGCTACTGCAGAACGCAGCGCCCAGACTGTTAATGGGACTCCCTAAGTGGGAGCACATACAGCCTGGGCTGCAGGAACTGCACTGGCTGCCAATTGTGTACCGGATTCATTACAAGGTGCTAGTTACTACTTTTAAAGCCCTATATGGCCGAGGACCTGTCTACCTTAGGGATCGTCTCTCTCCATATGTTCCCCAGAGAGTGCTTCGATCTAGCTCGCAAAATCTGCTGACACTCCCTGGGCCGAAGGAGGTCAAATTGAAAACAACGAGAGAGAGGGCCTTCTCGGCTACAGCTCCCTGCTGGTGGAACCAGCTACCAGAAGAGGTACGGGCCTTGCGGGACCTTAACCAGTTCCGCCGGGTCTGTAAGACCGTCCTCTTCCAGCTATCTTTTTAATGTGGAAATTATACCATCACTATGCAAGCTATGTTATATCCGTAGCACCAATTAATCTGTGGTTTTAAATTTTGTTTTATTGATCTCTTAATTGCTTAACTAATAATTGTAAATTGGGATACTTTATCTGTTTTATTATTTTATTATTGTAATGTTGTATTTATACTATGTGAGCCGCCCTGAGCCTGGTTTGGCGGGGAGGGCAGGAAATAAATTTAAAATTATTATTATTATTATTATTTGCAAAGGAATTCCTGCTACAAAAAAAAAGTCCTACTTAAATATCTTCAAAACTGCCTGGTTGGATACATGTTGTTATCTTCCCATTACAACTCTCCACCAGTTTGATGTGGTTGTTTACATTGCTGGACCAAGATCCCTGGTCTTACTGAATGATTTCAGAACAGTCACTCTCTCAACCTAACCTATCCATTTGGGTGTTGCAAGGATCCCATGAGGAAGGGAGAACCAGGTACAGTGAAGCAGGATAAGCCTATACAAGTATAAGCATAAAATAAGCATGTTTTAGTATACAAATCCACTGAGTACAAGTTCCTTTCCAAAAATTACCAGCAGTCTCATTTTTATTGTCCGCAGAGGTGGATATATAATTAACTTGGATACATAATTCGCAGAGGGACCAACTTTTTTTTTATATTTCAATCGACAAACACAGACGTCATTTTCATTTGCGGTAAAGATGGTAAAGAACATATTGTTTGAGTTTTCATTTGCATTCAGGGAAGCAGGGATGTACTCCATAAAACATTCTTGTAAAGTCAGCAAGACAAACTGCTTCCAGATTATTTTGCTGTCCAAACTAGTCAGTTTTAACCACAGTGTGATTTGTTACCTGCCACATGAGTTACACTTTTACTTTTTTTTTTCCTTCTTCCAGGAGTCATTTTTTTCAGTGCCAGAGAATTTATATCTGTTTGGCCATATGAATGCCAGTATAACAAATGTTTGTGCCCCCTCCCCCTTTCTCAGTGTGCTCTGAGTGAAAGTTCTGTAAGGTCAGCTGTGGTTCATCAGGTATACCAATAAGTAGATGTTCTGTAGCCTTGAGCACACAGCAGCCCCAAAAATCCACGGAATGCACAGGAAGGAAGAACAGGAGCTGACCCCCCACTTCCTCTCCACAATCTCGTTCCCTATTCACAAGGCCATTTCTTTTGTACAGTTGCCCCAGAAGACAAGGAGGCAACTGGGCAGAGGGAGGGGAAGGGCTGGCACCTTCTCTGCCTCCCTACATGTTCAGAAGATTTATACCTTGCCCTCCACTCTGAATCAGTCTCAGAGCAGCTCACAACCTCCTTTATCTTCCTCCCCCACAACAGACACCCTGTGAGCAGTGTTCCCTCTAAGCTGAGTCAGTGTGAACTAGCTCACAATTTTTTAGCCTCCAGAACACACATTTTTGTCTTAGCTCAGGAAAAACGGCCCCAGAACAAATTAATTTATGAAGTAGCGTCACTTTAATGCCAGTAGCTCACAAAGTAGAATTTTTGCTCACAAGACTCCACAGTTAAAGGGAGTATTGCCTGAGAGCTAGGTGGGCCTGAGAAAGCTCTCAAAGAAACTGTCCTTTCAAGGACAACTCTGCCAGAACTATGGCCGTTCCAGCAGCTGCAAGTGGAGGAGTGGGGAATCAAACCTGGTTCTCTCAGATAAGAGTCCACACGCTTAACCACTACATCAAATTGGAACACATGGCTTGTAAACTGGGCTTCAGAGGAACCTAAAACAATCTGGCTACTTCAGATATGTTTCAGATATGGAACATTTTTCAAGCTTTACAATAAGATCCTGTAAACTCATGATGAAAATCGGGGGAGGCCATGCATGGTAAGTGTGCGAAGTCCCTCAACTCCCAGCAAATTCACCACTGCTAGAGAGCAGTGTTCTCCTTTGATCACATCACCTCAGAAACACTCTTCCATCTTTCTCTCTTACATCCAATGATTTGTTTAATCTTTTTTGATACTGGCTGGTGTTTTATTGGTTTTTAATTGGGTTTCTAAATTAGCAGGGCTTTTTGAGCAGGCACGCACAGCAACAGAGTTCCAGCTGGCTTGGTGTCAGTGGATGTGGTCTAATATGCAAATGAGTTCCTCCTGGGCTTTTTCTACAAAGCAGCACTGTGTGAAACAATGGTGATGTCGGGGGTGTGACCTAATATGCAAATGAGTTTCTGCTGGGCTTTTATATTTCAAATGAAAAACACAGACGTCATTTTAATTTGCGGTAAAGATGGTAAAGAACATACTGGCCAAAAAAGCCCTGGTTACTGGCTGCCTTGAGTCCTTCACAAGAGAAAATGTGGTTAAAAAAAGACTTAAACATTAAAAAATCTTAAAATAGCCCACAGCTGATCTTCCTGATGTAATATGGGACCTGTAAGCAAATACTGATATCCAGTGATGGGGGTTATCATTTTAGCAAGTTGTAAATCACAAAATTAAATGGCATATTTCCAGATCTGTTGTGGTGGTGGTGCTGGTATGACTTTAAAGAAATGACTTAGGGATTTTAATAATTTTTTTAAAGTGTAGTGGTTAAAATGTCAGACTAGGATCTGGGAAACACAGGTTCAAATACCCATTCTGCCATGGAAGCAGGATGAGTGAACCTTGACCAGTTACTCACTATGAGCCTAACCCAGGGGTCCTCAAACTTTTTAAATAGGGGGCCAGTTCACTGTCCCTCATACTGTTGGAGGGCTGGACTGCCATTACTGTACAAGGCCGCGGGCTGTCAGTTCTCCGTCTTCTGCATCTCTCTCCCTTCCCCACACCACACACCCCGGCCGGGGAACTCACCTCACCTCGGTATCACCTCACACTCTGTCTCCGCCGCCTCAGCCCAGTGCCGGAAGTGTGCGTTGCTAACGCGAGTTTAGGTCGAACGTCACTTCCGGTCTGATTTTGCCATAACCCGGCGGGCCGCATAAACGTCCTCAGCGGGCCGCATCTGGCCCGCGGGCCATAGTTTGAGGATCCCTGGCCTAACCTAACCTACCTCACAAGGTTGTGGGGAGGATAAAATGGAGAGGAGAACCATGTAATGTGGATGATAAATAAGTAAATAAATAGGGCACTGTGCAAGTTCACCGGGTAACTTGTCTCAAATAGCATTTAGGGACTTTTTTTTGTAGAAAAAGCCCAGGAGGAACTCTTTTGCATATTAGGCCACACACCCTGACAACAAGCCAGCTGGAACTGCATTCCTGTGTGTTCCTGCTAAAAAAAAAGAGAAAAGCCCTGAACATGTTTACTGCAAAGTTTAAGCCATGATACCTTCTTCATTATAACATTGACATTTGGATCTCTCTCTCTCCCCCGACCCCCATTGTCTTCCATCAGCAGTCCCTCCCCAGACATATTGTATTTGCATGTTTGCATGTTTTTATCCAATTGTATAAATATTTTAACATGCTGTTTTTAATGCTTGTATCTTTACCACCTATCTTTACCACCTTGGGGACCCTGCCTGCGTGGAAAAGCAGCATAGAAATGTTTTAAATGAATAAATGAAATAACTGGTGGGCTTCAATGAGTGGGAAGTATGCTGGTTTTATTTTTAGTATTGTTTATCCATTGCTTTGGGTAGTTCTATAAAAAGTTTGGAAGCTTTAGGAGGACATAGTTTGCCTTCTCAGACTTTATACATAGAAAAGTATGCACGAACCATAACATATATTACAAAAAAATTTACCAAGTTTGATCCAGTCGTCCTTTCCACCCTCCCAACCCACATTTTCCGCATAAAGCTTTTGTGGCAGGGGTACTTTCCATTCCTGGCCAGTGCAGTATAGTAGTTAATAGCAGCAGACTCTAATCTGGAGAACCCAGTTTGATTCTCATCTCTTCCACATGCAGCCAGCAGGAAAAGCCCAACAGGAGCTCATTTGCATATTAGACCACACCTCCTGACACCAAGCCAGTCAAAACTGTCTTCCTCCTCCTCCTCAAAAAAAGCCCTAACCTTGGACCACTCATGGTTCTCTCAGAACTCTCTCAGCCCCACTTGCCTCACAAGGTGCCTGTTGTGGGAAAGGAAGGAAAGGAGTTTGTCAGCTTCTTTAGCAAGGCAGTGGTCATTTTGGAGGTGTGTTTGGGGTCGTTATCATGTTGGAATACTGCCCTGCGGCCGAGTCTCCAAAGGGAGGGGATCATGCTCTGTTTCAGTATGTCACAGTACATGTTGGCATTCATGGTTCCCTCAATGAACTGTAGCTCCCCAGCACCAACAGCACTCATGCAGCCCCAGACCATTAACAATGGAGGCCCAGATAGCAGCCACTGCCAAGTCCGCATTTTTCCATCTTAGGCGGGCAAGGCAGCTGGCTCCCTTCCTGGAGCACGACGACCTAGCAACGGTGATCCATGCTACGGTCACCTCGAGGTTGGACTACTGCAATGCCCTCTACATGGGGCTGCCCCTGTGCCGAACCCGGAAATTGCAGCTGGTGCAGAACGCCGCCGCCCGGTTGTTATTGGGGCTCCCAAGGTGGGAGCACATTCAGCCGGGACTTCGGGCTCTGCACTGGCTGCCAATACTCTACCGCGTTCGGTACAAGGTGCTGGTTATTACCTTTAAAGCCCTATATGGCCTAGGACCTGCCTACCTGAGGGACCGTCTCTTCCCACACGTTCCCCAGAGAGTACTGAGATTGGGAACTCAAAACCTTCTGGTTGTCCCCGGGCCAAAGGAGGCCCGTTTGAAAGCTACAAGGGACAGGGCCTTCTCCGTAATGGCCCCATCCTGGTGGAACCAGCTGCCGGAAGAGGTAAGGGCCCTGCGGGACCTTACCCAATTCCGCAGGGCCTGTAAGACAGCCCTCTTCCGGCTGGCCCACATCTAACCAGCACTGAACACTGAACACCGAATACTGAACCTGAAATTGAATTTGAATTGAGTGTAGCTTTAAGACCGCTGTATGTTTTTAACGTTTATGTATATAACAATTGCCTAGATTTTTAACTATAAATTATGAAATGTTAATTTTAATGCTTAATTTTATATTTTATGTTAGTTTTACATGTTGTAAGCCACCCTGAGCCACCTGGTGGGAAGGGCGGGATATAAATCTCAGATAAATAAATAAATAAAGACCATGACATTCCCACCACCATGCTTGACTGTAGGCAAGACACATTTGTCTTTGTACTCCTCACCTAGTTGCTGCCACACACGCTTGACACCATCTGAACCAAATAAGTTTATCTTGGTCTCATCGGACCACAGGACATGGGTCCAGAAATCCATGTCCTTAGTCTGCTTGTCTGCAGCAAACCATTTGCGGGCTTTCTTGTGCATCATCTTTAGAAGAGGCTTCCTTCTGGGACGACAGTCCTGCAGACCAATCTGATGCAGCATGCGGTGTATGGTCTGAGCACTGACAGGCAGACTCCCCACCCCTTCAACCTCTGTAGCAATGCTGGCAGCACTCATACGTCTATTTCCCAAAGCCAGCCTCTGGATATGACGCTGAGCACGGGCACTCAACTTCTTTGGTCAACCATGGCAAGGCCTGTTCTGAGTGGAACCTGTCCTGTTAAACCGCTGTATGGTCTTGGCCACCTTGCTGCAGCTCAGTTTCAGGGTCTTGGCAATCTTCTTATAGCCTAGGCCATCTTTATGTAGAGCAACAATTCATTTTTTCAGATCCACAGAGAGTTCATTGCCATGAGGTGCCATGTGGAACTTCCAGTGACCAATATGAGGGAGTGAGAGCGATAACATGCTCCCCCTTCACACCTGATACCTTGTACCACTAATGAGTCACATGACACCAGGGAGGGAAAACGGCTACTTGGGCCCCATTTGGACACAATCACTTAGGGGTGTACTCACTTTTGTTGCCAGCAGTTTTGACATTAATCACTGTGTGTTGCGTAATTTTGAGGGGACAGCACATTTACACTGTTATACAAGTTGTAGACTCACTACTTTACATTGTAGCCAAGTGTCATTTCTTCAGTGTTGTCACATGAAAAGCTATGTAAATGTTTATGAAATGTGAGGGGGTGTACTCACTTCTGTAACATACTGTATGTACCAAACATCATACATAAAAGGACCGATGGGATCAGGTCTTTAGCATTCATCAGATATGCCCTTCTAAAAACAGTATTGGGGAGGGGAAAAAACATGCTATGACTTTATTTAACCCTGTGTCTTCTCAATATTGCTGAACCTTCATATAGAAATAGGATCTAAAACAGTTTCTTTTACCGGTATCACATCCCCTACTATTCTCTGCCAAGTTGATGAATTCCCCAGAAGCGGCAGCTTTTTTTCCTACAAATTGTGCTTTGCAGGCCTTGACAAATATTCTTCAGTTTTATGAGCCACCCCAAAAGACATGAAGGCTTATTATCTCAGCCTTCAGGGTTTTATATTTTAGTGACCATTATTTAGCAACCAGTCTAATTATTGCTGCCACAGAATCTAATCCAAAGCACTTCATAATTTGTAGGGTTTTTTTTTTTTATAAAGATAAGAGAAGTGTTGTAGCCAGGGCAGAAACTCCTTTGCATATTAGGCCACACACCCCTGAGGTAGCCAATCCTCCTGGAGCTTATAGTAGGCCCTGTAAGCTCTTGAAGGATTGGCTATATCATAGAGGTGTGGCCTAATATGCAAAGGAGTTCCTGCTACAAAAAAAGCCCTGGCTACAACACTTCTGTTATCTTTTTTTAAAAAAACCCTACAAACTGTGACGTGCTTTGGATTGTAGCATATGAATCATTAAGGAATAACCCCGATTGACATCAAAACAATAACAGAATCATAGAGATGGAAGGGACCTCGAGGGTCAACCAACTACTATCCTTCATCTAAATAATGTTTGTACATCTACTGAGAATGATCAAGGGCCACTTACAATAAATGATTCCTGAAAATACCAGGAGTCACAATGAAGTTTCTAGATGCCATGGCTCTAGGGTTCTGAAGAAAAAGCACAAGCTCTGTGTCTGTCAGCTTCTATGTGGTAAAGTTCTTAGAGGAACATAATCCAATAAAGACAGACTGATAACAAAAATGCCTCAGTTTATTGTGTTCAAAAATATTCCTCCAAAACATGTGTGGAAGAGTGTATCAATTCAATCTTCCACCAAAATAGCAATTTCCAATCAATTTATAATCAGCAAGGAACCAATAGCGCGACAGGATTAACCGGTTTAACTGAGGCATTTTTGTTATCAGTCGGTCTTTATTGGATTATGTTCCTTTAAGAACTTTACCACATAGAAGCTGACAGACACAGAGCTTGTGCTTTTTCTCTGGATCTCCTTCTGTGTGACTCTTCTGGTTGTTCATGGCTCTAGGATTGCCAGATCCCTTCTGGCCACTGGCAAGAAATCGGGGTGGGTGGGGGGGTGGGTAAGGTGGCCGGATCCAAGTTGCGAAACTCCTGGAGCTTTGGGGATGAGCCCGGAGAGGACAGGGACCTCACTGGGGTCCAATGCCACAGAATCCATCCTCCAAAGCATCTGTTTTCTCCAGGGGAACTGATCTCTGTAGTATGGAGAGGAGCTGTGGTATTGGGGAATCCCCAGTCCCCACACCTGAAAGCCATCATTGCTACATGGCTCCCAGGCACCTGGGATTTGTTGATCTCTGGTGCAATGTATGCCTATTTTCAAAAGCTACAGTCAAAAGAAACCACATTGAACAAAACCACGCAAACAAAATTGTAGACGTTCTAATTCTACGCTGTGTCCAAAGTTATCGCAAATATTTCTGTAGCCTGTTTTCTATCTAAACGCTGTTTTGCAAAATCAAACGCAGCAACGCAGCATAGTGTTACGGTGGAAACAATGTCTGAAACCAGCTTTAACATACAAAAACAGTTGCATGTCGATTCTGTTGTATATTTTATGGTTTCTTTCATGAGAGCTAAAACAGGTTTGCAGCTGTTTTGTCTGGAGTGTTTCCCAAACCCAGAAAAAGCCTGAAAACCAATTGAACTGTATAAACTACTTTTTTTTTTAAAAAAAAAAAACTTTGTACAAAAAAAAATCCTTTCTTTAATAACATCTTCTAGAAAAAGGGAGAGGAATGATTATAACTGGCTGATAATAATGGAAGCTTAAAATTTAGGCCCAAAATAAAATTTCTGTTATTGTTAAACAATCCCGGGTTTTGCTCCATCGCTTGGATTATATATAAAATATGATCAACGATATTATCCACTTCAAAATGTTTTACGGATATTCATATGAGAAAGATTGAGTTTCCAGAAAAACCAGATGTCCTTCCTATTCCAGGCCCTTTCCTGGTATCTGTCTTGAATTGATTTTTAAATAAACTGCGGGGCGGGGGGTGGGGGGGAAGACATGAATGATAGCATTTTAGCTTTTAATTCTCTTTGCCAAGAAGATAACTGGGGCATTTTTTTTCCTTCTGAAATTGGAGCAAGTCCATTAATCAGAGTAGTGAACTCTTACGACCAGTGGTCTGTGCATAAGCTCCTGACTCCAAACAAAACTAAAAAGCACCTCTAGATGTGAATTATATATGCAGATACTAGGGGTTGATGTGCAAGAGAGCCACTCCCACTAGGCAATTTAGGTGATTGTCTAGGGCGCTGACAGTGCAGGGGCACAGAATTGGACCTCCTGGACCAATGGGGCTTTCTTTCTGTTTTTGCACCCTGGGATGCAAAAGCAGGAAAAAGAGCTCCCCCCACAATGCTTCTTAGAGTCTCTGAGAGGCACAAGCTGGCAAAGCAACCCCTTCTCTGGGGTTGGGTCGCAGCCGCAGCCCGATCTCTCCACTTTATCTTATGGCCTGTAGGATAAAATGGACTCCATTCTATCCTATGGGCCCATAGGACAGAATGGAGAGATTGGGCCACTGCTGCGGCCTGACCCCAGAAAAGGGGTTGTAAACTTTAAACCCGTTATCTGGGGTCACACCACAGCTGCAGCCTGATCGCTCAATTCTATCCTTTGGCCCATAGGATAGAGCTGGTTATCAGTGCGGGGGAGGGGGGGTTGCAAGTAGTTAGCCTTGCCTAGGGTGCCAAACAGTCTAGGTCCAGCCCTAAAGAGAGCCAGTGTGGTATAGTGGTTAAAAGTGACAGACTACAATGTGGGTGGCCAAAGTTCAAATTCCAACTTGTGTGTGGAAGCTCACTAGATGACTTTGGCCCATTCACACCCTCTCAGCCTAACCCCCTCACAGGGGTGTTGTGAGGATTAAATGGAATAGAGAATGAGGTAAGATGCTTTGGATCTCCCTTGCGGCAAAGGGTAGGGTGTAAATGAAGTATGTACAGACAGACAGAGTCCCCAAATCATGTCAATGATTTCTACAACGTAAAAGAGGCGATTCACAGTCCAAAGATCCATCAGCAACACACAAACCTTCCCCTTGGCAACAGAGGCCTTGCGGTATGTTCCCCAGACTAGCGATCAGGATTCAGCACACATGAACTGCTTAATACTAAGCTACCAAGCCATTCGAGCTCAGTCTACTCTGACTGGGACTTAGCTCTTTTGGAGGACTTCTGACGGTGAAAGGTCCTTCCCAGGAAGTGCTACCTGCCAAGTTCAACCAGGAATGCCATGTACTGATCCTGCACCTGTGAGGTTTTTGCTCTGCCACTCAGCTACAGCCCTTCTCCATGAGGTAACGTTTCACATTCCAAACACAGTCACAATAGTCAAGTTTGCACACAATAGCAAGTCTTTATTTTACAAATCTTTGACGTAAAGCTTGGTTCCCATTACAACCTCGAGGAGAAAAATCTCCATCTAGGAACCTGGTCACGTCTTTTAAACACATTTAGGAACCATGCCAGCTAAACCTGCAATTTTCAGGATACAACAATGACCCATTGTACTGGATTTTAAGTGCTTGACCCTCGATGGCAAACATTTCCCCCACAACTCTTTAGGGAAAGAAAAATAGCCTTTAGAGTGCTCATATGTAAATATGTATAAGTTAACATTTAATTTCCTTAGCGGTACTAAATCCAGTTTAATTTTTTTTAATAAATTGCCTTTCTGTAAATAAATGTTAAGTTTTTAGAAATAAATGCTATTTAAAATGCATACTCGCTTGCTCACTCCACACTGTGTATAGCAGAGGTCTCAAAAATCCAAGAAACTAGTAGATGGGGATGAGGTTGGGAATTCCCCCATTTATGCTCCAATTGTTATTTTATCTACATGTATTGCTTTAAAAGTTTATTTTAAAGGTTTAAAAAATCTTTAGTTTAAATGTCTTTTGCTACCTTAAAGACCCTGATAGAGTGTAAAAGCAAGGTAAGAATTTATTTAATTAATTAATTTATACCCCACCCTGCTCCAAAAATGATTTATTTATTTCATTTATGCTCTGCTTTTCTCCCCATGGGGGGCTCAAAGCAGTTTCCACCATTTTTCTCACCTCTGTTTTGTCCTCACAGTCACCTTTGAGGTAGGTTTAGGCTGAGAGCATGTGACTGGTCCAAGGACTTCAGAAAGTTTCTGTGGCAGAGTGGAGATCTGAACCCAGATCTTCCAGATGCTAGCCTGACACTCTAACTTTTCCACCACATATACAGGCCTCTCGTGATATTAAAGTGTATGCAAATATGAAGGGCCAAGGTCCTAAGTACTGGCTGAATCCAACAGCTCCCTTCTGCTATTGTTCTTCTTCTGCCATTGATTCCAGACCAGTATCTTAATGACCTCAGGGTTATATGGTTACAATCTCCCAGCAGTCCCTTGTGCTACTAAGTTTGCAATGTTTACATATTTCTTTTCTTCATTTATACAGTTTCTCACTGAGATTCAAGAGAGATTACAAAACACAACGCAAAAAAGGGTTACAAAGGTAGAAGACAATGCAGTAAAATAACTACTGAAATAGACGACAATCCTATTTCTGCTTAACAGTGGCCTCCTGAGTTGTTGCATTATATTACACTTCTAATTTCTTTATAAAAATGCCCTCCTGAACATTTCTGTTTTGCATAATCTGCAAAATGCTAAAAGTTGGGGAAGGGCCTTCCTGTCCTCTTCAGGTGAGCTGTTCCACATTGTTGCAGCCACTACAGAGAATCAGCGTGAACAGACAAGGGTGCTTTCAAGGATCTCTATCATATAGTTGCCAAGGGGCAACTTAGGGGGGCACATTGCAACATGTGCTATGTCACTTCCTGGGAAATCAGGAAGTGAAGTCAGGTAGTTCTAGTCAGTCAGTCAGTCAGTTTAATACGGCTCTAGGTAGTTCTAGGAATCTGTGGAAACTCTATGGTAAAACCACAGAGTTTCTGGTGATTCCTAGAGCGGATGTCACTTTCAGATTTTCCCAGAAGTTACATCACAGTGCATACAATGCAAATAGGTCTTTAAAAGCTTTTTCTCCTGCTGCCACTCAGAACAGCGTCAGGCAACAATCATGGAAGAACAGTGACAGGCCTATCATGGAAGAAGAGTGTCTGAACTGAACCTTTAACTTTGGCACAAAGCTGGAAAGAGAGGAAGAAAAGAAGTCTAAGAAGTTAATTTTCTTTTTTTCTATAAGCACACCTGCCATTCTGATCTGCTGGCTATACTAGCACTAAACACAACTTTGTTTCTGATTTGCCTTGAGCTGAATATGAAATTTTCACAATTGTTTCCTGCCCCAATGGCTTTTTAAAAAATGTGCATTCCCTATCAAAATCGTACCATCCGAAAGAGCCAGGAGGAGTTCTGTTGAGCTTAGAAAACCTCCCACACCCAATACCTCTGAAGGCAAGGCAGGGAATGTCCTGTTTGGCTAGTGTACCACTTCTGTTTTAGAGCTTGTAAACACATTAACATTTTTTTTGCAAGATTTACCTTGGGGCAAATAAATTTTACTGTCCTTAGAAAACAGCAGTTCTATATGGGGGGGAGTCTATTACTAACCTGACCTACACATATTTGAGCTGTTTTTAATGTACAATTTTAATAAAATTATTCAAAATTATTCAGCTTACTAAAAACTGAATACATTTGAAAAATGTACAACCCTTTCTTGTGAGGAAAAAAATACAGGAAGTTCTCTGCTGTAGCTGCTCCAGATTCACCTCACCTCTCATTTCCGTGAACCTGCTACACATTTCATTTTATACAAGTATGGAAGGAAACCCCACAATTTTTAAGCTTGGCATACAGAAACAACCATTATTCTTCTCTGCCTTTGCGTGTATTGTGGCTGTTTTCGCCACAGGCCATCTATTGCCAGAGCAGTAATGTAAACTTATTTCACTCCTTATCAAGGGGTGTGTACCACTGCTTTGTAACTGGCGTAAACAGCAATTTATATGCTACTTGGATAGTTTCCTGTAACGTTTCCCCTTCCTCAGTCCTTATTCTGCTACTAACCACTAATTTATTTATACTCTGCTTGTCTTTTTAATAAAAAGAGCCCCATGGCGCAGAGTGGTAAATCTGCAGTACTGCAGTCCTAAGCTCTGCTCACAACCTGAGTTCGATCCCGGCGGAAGCTGGGTTCAGGTAGCCAGCTCGAGGTTGACTCAGCCTTCCATCCTTCTGAGGTCGGTAAAATGAGAACTCAGTGTGCTGGGAGGAAAGTGGAGATGACTGGGGAAGGCAATGGCAAACTACCCCCTAAAAAGTCTGCCGTGAAAACGTTGTGAAAGCAATGTCACCCCAGAGTCAGAAACGACTGGAGCTTGCACAGGGGACTTCCTTTACCATTTTTGTCTTATTAATGGGGATTCAAAGCTGATTACTACACCATTCCCCTCTCTTCCATTTTATCTTTACAACCTGTGAGGTTGATCTACAAATGTCTTACTGGCCCAAGATCACCCAATGAGCCCATGGCACAGCAGACATCTGCGTCCAGGTGTCTTATCTAGGGTTGCCAAGTCCAGTTCAAAAAATATCTGGGGACTTTGGGGGTGGATCCAGGAGACTTTGAGTGTGGAGTCAGGAGACATTGGGGGTGGAGCCAGAAGCAAGGGTGTGGCAAGCATAACTGAACTCCAAAGGGAGTTCTGACCATCATATTTAAAGAGACCGCACACCTTTTAAATGCCTTCCCTCTATTGGAATTAGAGCTGCTTCTTTGGCGGCTCATAGAATTGGACCCCTTGGTCCAAGTTTTTTTTTTAAACTTGGAGGGTATTTTGGGGGAAGGCAAAACAGGTTTCCTACCTGTAACTGAAGATCTGGATGCTATGCTGAAAATTTGGTGCCTTCACCTTAAAAAACAGCCCCCCCCCCAAGAGCCCCAGATACCCGCAGATCAATTTTCTATTATACCCTATGGGAATCGGTCTCCATATGGAATAATGAAGTGCCCAGCAGACTTTCTGAGGATTCTGAAGCGGGGGGCGGTCTCCAAACTGGGGGGTCCCCTGCCCCTATCTGGGAATTGGCAGCCCTAGTCCTATCAGGTTTCCAGATGGAGCCTAGAGATCTCCCAGGATTACAACTGATTGCCATATTAGAAAGGTCATTTCCCTTGGAGGAAGGGGCAGCTTCAGAGGGTGGACTCTATGGCACTGTGCCCCACTGAGGTCTCCCCTCTCCCCAAACCCCATCTGCCCCAGGCACCACTCCCAAATCCCTGGACATTTTTCCTGGGGTTGGCAATCCTAGCAGCTCAGTTTTAGCAGGGAGGGAGGGAGAGAGTAAGAGGAGGAACCTTTGCTTTCCCCTTTCCCGTCTCATGAATGCCATAAACAAGAGCAGCGGCAGAGGCATGTTTCAGAGGGCTCTTGGCCCCTTGGCTTGCAGTCTGCTTTCAATCAATCTTGTCAAGGATTCCAGGACCACCCTGAGGTTTACTCCTTCTGCTTTTTGTTTGTTTGTTTGTGGTGTTCTGTATCGTTTGTGTTGTAAGCCACTCTGGATCCCTTTTGGAGAAAAGCCGGATACAAATACTTAAACAAGTTTCCTAGCTTGGCACTCTAACGACTTCCAGAGACTACAACAAGACACCCAAAATGCACAGGCTAGCAGCACATGATATGGCTTAGATTTTTCTCTTCCTCCACCAGACTTCAGGGATAGGACAGGGAGCATGAAAGCTGCTTTGCTACATGACAGAGGCGATAGGAGAAAGGAGAATAATAGCTGTTGTTGTTGTTCAGTCGCACAGACGAGTCCAACTCTTTGCGACCCCATGGGCAAAGTCACCCCAGGCCCTCCTGTCTTCCACCATCCTCTGAAGTCTGCTCAAATTCGTGTTCGTGTTCGCTACATCAGTAACACTGTCCAGCCATTTCATCTTTTGCTGTCCCCTTCTTCTTTTGCCTTCTGTCTTTCCCAGCATCAGGATCTTCTCCAGTGAATGCTCCCTTCTCATTTGGTGGCCAAAGTGTTTGAGCTTCAGCTTCAGCATCTGCCCTTCCAGGGAACAGTCAGGGTTGATTTCCTTTAGGACTGAATGATTAGATCTTCTTGCAGTCCAAGGGACTCTCAAGATTCTTCTCCAGCACCACAGCTCAAAAGCATCTATTCTTCTGTGCTCGGCCTTCCTTATGGTCCAGCTCTCACAGCCAGTTTGGTGTAGTGGAGAGCCAGTTTGGTGTAGTGGTTAAGTGTACGGACTCTTATCTGGGAGAATCGGGTTTGATTCCCCACTCCTCCACTTGCACCTGCTAGCATGGCCTTGGGTCAGCCATAGCTCTGGCAGAAGTTGTCCTTGAAAGGGCAGCTGCTGTGAGAGCCCTCTCCAGCCCCACCCACCTCACAGGATGTCTGTTGTGAGGGAGGAAGGTAAAGGAGATTGTGAGCCGCTCTGAGACTCTTCGGAGTGGAGGGCGGGATATAAATCCAATATCTTCTTCTTCCATACATTACTACTGGAAATACCATCACTTTGACTATACAGCTATATAATAGCTGTACCAAAGGCCAATAGAGTCAGCAAGCTTCCACCAGTTCCAGTCTCTTGTGACTTGGCTGTTACTGACTGCCCTGAGACCTTAAGATAGTCTATACCAGGGGTTTCAAACTCATTTGTTATGAGGGCCAGATCTGACATAAATGAGACCTTGTCAGACAGGGCCATGTGTGTCATAAAATGTTATGCCAGGTAGCAGAGATATAACCTTTATAAAGGACACAAACACAATTAAAGATTTTTTTAAAAACCCTGAAAACATTAGCACTTGGTGGTCTTAAAGGTGCGTTCTTTGTATCTCTCCTATGGGATTCAGGGAACTGGGGAAAGGAAGCTCTGATTCTTTCCTTCCTTCCCAAGGGGACCAGGAGGGGGAGGAGCCTCAGCCCATAGAAGGAAGAGAGGCTTAGCTCAGTAGCTCTGCTGTGTGACTGAGGGAGCCTGGCAAAGCAAGTTCTTCCTCCCCACCTTTATCCCCAAGGGAGGAGCCTCAACCAGGAGAAAATAGAGGTTTTGCTCTGTAGATCCTGTGTGATTGAGCAAACCTGGCAAAGCAAACTGTGATGCAAAAGGAAACGAGAGAAAGAAGGAAGCAGACAACAGCCAGTTGCTTGGGGGCCTGACAGAAGCCCTCAGGGGGCCTGGTTAGGCCCACAGGCCACATGTTTGACACCCCTGGTCTAAACAGCAGAGCCATGACAATTTCTTTAAAAACGAATTAGAAAAACCAGGAAAAGTAGTTATAACTCAGATGCGCAAAAGTCTTTACTATTAACTATTATTCCTTCATCCTGCTATCACTTGAGTAAGTGCTCAGAGCCTTTTACTGCACAGGGCTCTCCACAGTCTGCCATCCAAGTCTTGACAATGCGCCTCCATTGTCAGAGGATAAGATTCTCTGTTACTAATCCCTGAAACAGCAGCTTCACCAGCAGTCCTATCTGCACTGAGCTAGAAGGAGGCAAGGCACTAGCCTCAGCCAGGGCTGGCCCTGCCACTTGGCAAACTAGGTTATTGCCTAGGGTGCCAGCCTTCTGGGGGGTAAAAAACTGGGTGCCCCCATTTGACTCGGTGACATTATCAGTGCAGTGGGGGGGGGGGGCATGCTAGAAGTTAGCCTTGAAGAAGATACTGGATTTATCTTGCTAGGGTGCCAGATGGTCTAAGGCCAGCCCTGGCCTCAACAGGTTTTTGTTCCAACCGAATGCAATGCATCACCTTTAACCACTGACAAGTGCTGTTTATGAGATTCTTTCTTATATGAGCATTTGATAAATCTACTGCATTTTGAACCCGTCTGCACCTAGCCTGGAGCATGAACTTTTAACTCCAGGAATAGGAGCCAAGGAACGGCCCATCCTCTCCTGAAAGATGGATGATGCTCATCTACCACACGTATATCTGTGCTAATAAAAGAATTCTGTTAGGAATCATAAATTATCCTCTTTGCCAATGTTTCAAAAAGTCAGTGAAATCGTGGAAAGGGTTTTTCGTTTGCTGCAAATCTAGGCACATTCTCAGGGGTTGAATGACTGGTTCTTTCGATCGCTGGTAATGGTTAAGAAGAAAGTGGACAGGCTAAGGGATAGGCAAACAAGAGTTCACAACTCTAGAGGTAGGACCTGGGGATGGAACTGGACTGACTCCAAGAACCCCATGGAGACCCTGGGAGGCTGGGAACAGGTGTTCAAGTAAGATCCTGCAAGTGTCTCCAGGGGTGGCCAAACTTGCTTAACATAAGAGCCACATAGAATAAATGTTAGACATGTGAGAGCCTCAAGGCAGGAACATCAGATGTTTGAGAGCCACGAGATGGGAGGGAGGGACCGAGGGAAGGAAATAATGGGGGGGGGGGAGGGAGAGATGAAAGATGGCTTAGCTTGGAGAAGTGGTTTAAAGAGACAAATGCCTTCTCCAAGCCGGCTGACAGAGCAGTGGGGGCTTTGAGAGCCACACAATATGTGTGAAAGAGCCACGTGTGGTTTCCGAGCTGCAGTTTGACCACCTCTGGCCCACACTTATTTTACCAATTTATTAAAAACATTCCTATGCCACTTTCCTATCCAAATAGGGTCCCCAAGGTGATGAATTATCAAAACATTAAAATATTAGAGACATTTAAAACAATCAAGTTTATATAAGTAAACAATCAAATGAGTAAATGATCAAATGAAACACATAAACACAAACACACATGAGGCAACCAGAGAGTAACAGTTATTGGGAAAATTCCAAACAGACAACAAAACAAGTTTTCATCAGTTTGTGGAAGACAACAACAGGGAGAAACAGAAAAATCTCCGAGGATGCAGTTTCAATGTTTTGGTGCCACAACTGAGAAGACCCTTTCTTGGATTGCCACCTATTTAGCCTCAGATGGTGGGGACACCCAATGCTGGAACTCTGAAGATGGCAATAGACAGTAGACAGGTAGACTCACATGGCAGTAGGGAATCCCTCCGGTATGCTGGTCCCAAGCCATATATGTCTTTAGGGGACAATATCAGCATCTTGACTTGGATCTAAACAGGGCTTTTTTTGTAGAAAAAGCTCAGCAGGAACTCATTTTCATATTAGGCCACACCCACTGACATCACCATTGTTTCGCATAGGACTTTTTAAAAGAAAGGCCCAGCAGGAATTCATTTGCATATTAGGTCACACCGCCTGATGCCAAGTCAGCCGGAACTGCGTTCCTGTGCATTCCCGCTCAAAAAAAGCCCTGGATCCAGAAGTAAAATGGAAGGCAGTATTGATGGGGGAAAACTGGAGTGATAAGGCCTACTCTAATCAAAATAACTGTAGCTTCTGAATTATGTTCAAGGGCAACCCCAAATAGAGCCCACTGCTCTAGTACCCTAATCTAAATGTTAGTGGGGCACGTACCACAGTGGCAGGAGCTTACCTGACTAGGAAAGGCCACAGCTGTCTCACCAGCTGAAGCTAGAGGCCACCAACATGTTTATCCAACAAAAGGCCCAGGTCCAGCAGCATCCTCAAGTCACGGAGCTGCTCTTCAGAAACTTCTCAGTAACGTAAGCTCCAACAGGCCTCTTTTCTTCAAGGGATGCACAGATGCTTCTTTTTTTACTGTTTTCCTCTTTAGTATGGAGCCAAGGAACACTGGGAAGGTGCTCGTGGATCCCACAAACTGGCTTACATGCAGATTCAGCCACTCCTTTCTTTTGCCATTCATGCAGTGATTATCAGGAAACCTGCATCTCTGTCTACCTGACAAGTGCCCAAGTGGATGCTAGATTCCTGGATGCATGACTGACAAATAACTCAGCACAAAAAGCAAGACAGAGTGATAAAGTCACAAAAGCTACACTCACTTCATTAGCAGGACTCTGGATCAATACTTTTTCTACTATGTTCATGGGGTCCTGTGCTGGCTACTAACCCATGGTGATGTGTATGTTCTTCAACTGCCATGCATATGATTCAGTTTCTGGCACACCGTTGCAAATACTGCACACAACTAGAGGAGAAGGGGTGTACCTTAGCAGCCGGGCTACATTTATTACACTGATAGCCGCTGCTGGACTACCCTTCCCTTGGGCATGCAGACAAGTATTTATCACTTATCAAGTGCTTCCCGTATAAAATTGGAATAACCCCTATAATAGGGCCAATATTATCTTATATTCTATTAGCAAAGTTGGGATATCTTTGGATATTTAAATCCAGTGACTGGAGCTGTGAACAGGCAAGGCAGGTCTTTCTATGAAGGTGAAAAGGACCTTAGGTTTGAAGGAAAATGTGAAATCTAAACTACAGCAACAATGACACACACACACACACATGCACACAAACACACACACACACACTGGGTACCTTTAAAAAGTCAAAAATGATGGGCTCGGTAATGGGGGGGGGGGAGAATTCCACTGGGAAGTCTTGCTGCCTCCCACTTGTGATCTCAATTTTGCAGGTGAAAATATGGGCCAGAGACCAAAAAAGAATGGACTGGCTAAATAATAATAATATGCTGGATTTATATTCTGCCCTATACTCTGAATTTCAGAGCAGTAACAATCTCCTTCCCCCCCACACACACAAAAAAAACAGACACCCTGTGAGGTAGGTGCAGCTGAGAGAGCTCTTACAGCAGCTGCCCTTTCAAGGGCAACTCTTTGAGAGCTATGACTGACCCAAGGCTATTCCAGCAGGTGCAAGTGGAGGAGTGGGGGATCAAACCCGGTTCTCCCAGATAAGAGTCCATGCACTTAGCCACTACACCAAATGGATCTCAAGTGGACTGGCACCCTAATTTCTCCAAATGCAGGACAATTTAATAACATAAATTCTATCAAACCTCAAAAGTATGCAAAAGGAAGCAAAGATCACTGCCATTTTCTCCCAAGCAGACAGGAACAATGTCAGAAACCGGGGGTTTTCTAGTCAAACCATGTGTGTGAAATTCAGGACTATCACTAATTTGAACCAGATACATCCGGATTTACAGTTCCAACACTCAGGCATTGCCTTACTATGGTTCCAGATTAATTCTGACATTATATTTCTTTTCTCTGCTGGCCAGCACCATTTCAGCTTTCAAAGGACCTAGTCATATTTCCTAGTCAGGAAATATAAGACAACCTATGATAGGTCAACATTCCTTTCCTTCCTTCCTTCCTTCCTTCCTTCCTTCCTTCCTTCCTTCCTTCCTTCCTTCCTTTTTTTTTTTTTAAACTCTTACAAGATATCCCAGCACAATTCCACAGAAAGTGGCAAATGGGGAGGCTGATTTCAAAACCCAAACAGCGGGGATTTGCAGTGGAGTATGGACAGCCATTTTCCTACCTCTAACCTCCATCAGCGTGTCATTGAAATGACTGGGCGAGGACTGCCATTTTGAGTTTTTATTTCAGGTGCAGGACAGTGCTGAGAAGGGTACAAGCAGGAGGTGGGCCTTCAACAGATGAAAATCTGCATTGGAGACCTATACAACAGGATAACTATATTAAGACAAACTGTACTAAAAGGAATAGTTGGTGGACTCCTCCTACTTGTATACCTGCCTTTTTACTGGCAGAGGGGATTAGTCAATTATAGCCTTCTGATAATTCTAACGTAAATTAGACAGAGAGACCAATTTTCCAAAGGATTCCCTGTAAGTCCATAATTGGTTCTGAACCTAAGTTCCTGAAATTCAAGTCACTGACTGAGCCAGAGGGATGGGAGAAGTACCCAGGTGCTCCTCCATCATATGACTCTAGCTGAGAACATGGAACTTAAGCATCGGCAAAACCAGAAACCATTTTGTTGCCCAGGCTGTGTCCTTAAGGCACATTCACATTTTCAATGAACAGAAAAACACACCTGACAATTCAACAGCTGCAGCTGTATTATCTTTACGTGTGGGTGGGTGGTTTAGCGTGGGTGAAGCAATAAAGAGCAGGAGGAGGACAATAAGAACTTTGGAATTACACCAGTGACTCATTAAATACAGATTCCAGCTTTTAAATGCACAAAACATGAGGAAAAGGATACCTAAAATATTATTGAAGTCTGGAGCGGGGAAAGGAGAGGATCCTGAAGCATTTTCAAGTTAAATTTTCCAGAATGAAACCCACAGTGGAAGGCTTAGCTTGCGGTAAATTTAACAATTCTAGAAAAGCAGAGAGAGGGAATGTGGCTTTGGAGTACTAGACAATGGTCTGATTATATATGTTAGTTAACATACCAACCAGTCAAATAGTGCCCTGTTTTATGAATTCAAGAAGACGACGACATTGGATTTATATCCTGCCCTCTACTCTGAATCTCAGAGTGGCTCACAATCTCTTTTACCTTCCTCCCCCACAACAGACACCCTGTGAGGTGGGCGGGGTTGAGAGAGCTCTCACAGAAGTTGCCCTTTCAAGGACAACTTCAGTGAGAGCTATAGCTGACCCAAGGCCATTCCAGCAGCTGCAACTGGAGAAGTGGGGAATCAAATCCAGTTCTCCCATATCAGAGTCCACACACTTAACCATTACACCAAATTAGCTCTCAAGAAATCCCTTGTGTAAGAGTCAACCTATCCTCATGACAAAAATAGCAAATGTGAGGGTCCCTTACTCCTCAGTCCTGCTGGACCCAAGGTTATACATGTACATGCCCCTTGTTTAGAAACAGATACCGCCTTAATAGGTTGTGTTGGAAAATACCTGGAGACTTTGGGGGTAGAGCTGGAAGAGGGCAGGGTTTGGGGAGGGGAGGGGCCTCAGCATGGTACAGTGTCCTAGAGTCCACCCTTCAAAGGAGCCATTTTCTCCAAGGGAGCTGATCTCTGCCAGCTGGAGATCAGTTGTAAAAGTGGGAGATCCCCAGGCCCCACCTGGAAGCTGGCAACCCTAGCCTGCATCTCTTTCCAGAGAGCTTCTGCCTTTGCCCACAACTCTTAAGCCAGTTAAGTCTAGCTCCTCAACCCCAGCCATGGACTATCATTTCAAGAACCTCTGAGCAGGGAGTTCCTCTGAACATGGAGGTTCCTAAAGAAGCACAGAACAAGTCTTGTTTATGTAGATTTAAGGTGAGAGCATACCTATAATCTGGACATGTACGCCTTCCCAGCACATTGTCTGGTTTGAGCCTTCAAGGAGAATGGAAAGGGACAATGCTCATAGGGAGTTTTGTCTTCCAAACTGAAGATTTCTGTCCTGTCCATTTTAAGACTCCCCCACCCTCCCCACAACGTACTGACTTTCCCTACCAAAACAACTTTTTAGAATTCAGGGATCTACAAATATGGTTTTCAGGCTACTAATGACCATAAATAACTTTCTGGCCTTTATCTTCTCCTAGATTGGCCTAGGACCTGCCTACCTTAGGGACCGTCTCTCCCCACATGTTTCCCAGAGAGTACTGAGATCGAGCTCTCAAAATCTACTTGTAATCCCCGGGCCAAAGGAGGCCCGTCGGAAATCCACCAGGGACAGGGCCTTTTCGGTAACGGCTCCTTGCTGGTGGAACCAGCTGCCGAAAGAGGTGAGGGCCCTGCGGGACCTTGGGCAGTTCCGCAGGGCCTGTAAGACAGCCCTCTTCCGGCTGGCCTATAACTAACTGACATTGGAAACTTTATGGAAGGTTGTAGTGTAGCACTTTGGCAGATGGTTTGTTCTATATGTTTTACTATTTTGTTGTTTAAATTGTTGCAAACTGATGTATTTTAAAAACCAAACTTTATGTTAGATTTTATGTTGTAAGCCGCCCTGAGCCGCTTCGGTGGGAAGGGTGGGATATAAACTGAAATAAATTGAAACTGAACTAGATTGCCTCAAAGTGAGATCAACCTGCACCCCTCAATTTCAAACTATACCAGGGGTGGCCATGCTGGCTGGGGCTGATGGGAGTTGTAGGCAAAAAACAGCTGGAGAGCTACTGTTAGCCACCCCTGAACTATACTTTTGAAAATGTGTTAGGAAGCACTGAGAATTCCAGATGGGGAAGGAATGAGTCTGCCATTTTGCAACCAGTTTTGCTGATATGATTCTAACCATCTCTAGAGTCTGGTTCAATATGACACCGATTCTCAAAGTGACACAAAGTGAGAAACCAACCACTCTCCTCTCCTTAGTTCTAAATGCATGGCAGAGGAGGTAGAAGAAGGCTAGAGTCAAATAATGGTTGGCTTCCAAAGTCATCCAAGATTAGGGATTTTTCTGTAGCAGGAACTCCTTTGCATATTAGGCCACACACCCCTGATGCAGCCAATCATCCAGGAGCTTACAGTAGGCCCTGTAAGCTCTTGAAGGATTGACTACATCAGGGGTGTTCCTTCTACAAAAAAAGCCCTGACCAAGATTATTATGAGCCTCTGATTTATTCTGATAATTTTATGGGCACTTTTAAAATATTTTCATTGGGGGAAAATCTGCACAGACTACTGTTGATGTACTTTCCATGCGGACCTGAGGAAAAAGCTACTGGCTAATTGAACAGTCAAAACACTTCCAGTGTTAAAAGTTAACTAGATGCCAATACGTTAAAAGCCAAAAGGCCACTCAGCCGCTTACCCTGGTTAATCATGAAGCAACAATCTATGTTTCATTCAATGAGGATAAATCAAAACGACCCATTTCATGACCACTGTGACCATTACTGCTCAATGATCCAGAACCTGGTTCTCCCCACCATCATCACTGATGAGGAACTGGGCTCTACTGCACAATCCAGACAAGAAGACACATTCTCTCCACTCCATGGCCCATAGGTGACTGTGGTTTACTTGGTAACCTATTCAGCTCTTTACGGTTTACGGCTTCAGAACAATTTAATGGCAGTAAGAACATTTAGATACACACACACTGATTTTGTTTCTGTTTAACAGAACACGTAACTATGCACATTTGGGGGGCTACCTCATTCTACGCTGACTCAGAATCACGTTTGTCACAGAGACAAGCAGCCATTCTCATAGCAAAAATTTGCCATATGATAATACATTTCCAAAACACAACTTTTTATTGCATTCACATGTAATATACTGAACTCTTCTGTCAAAGGATTGGTGTGGTATCCTGGAGATGTTAAAAGAAATCATAAAACCAGCCCGTTTTGCTTCATGTTTCATGTATCCCTCAAGTATAATAAGGTCAGTTGTGCCCCACTGGTTCCCCCCCTACATTTTCCATTAAAGAGGCAAGTGATTCTTAACTAGGGTTATGCACCACCACCACCCCCCCCCCCCAGTGTTCTACAAATCTTGGGTGGTACAAGGACCTAAAAACCTGAATGACACTCTCCTATCCCACTTGCAATGGCTTCTGACAGTTAGCAGAGAATAGTTTTAATACAGCTGCCTGAGGATAACATCTTATATTTTTTTCAAGCCCATTAAAAAAGTGACACAAAGCAAATAGGAATCAAACATAACTTTTACAAGTTAGCCGAAGACCATCACGCTCAAGGTTCTAACCGAATGTATGCCTGAGACCTACGCAATGTTCCCTCTAAGCTGAGTTAGTGTGAGTTAGCTCACAGATTTTTAGCCTCCAGCTCGCAGACTTTTAGCTCAGGAAGGATGGCCCCACAGCATAATAATTTATGCAGTAACTCACAACTTTAATACCGGTAGCTCACAATGTAGAATTTTTGCTCACAAGACTCTGCAGCTTAGAGGGAACACTGGACCTATGTATGTTGTTTGCATACAGTCATAGATAAATATACCATTATAAATAAACTTGTCTTGTTTCTAGTGATGTTTTGATTAATCCTTAACTGTGGTTTGAAGGGGGCATTCCATGATAACTTTGCACACTTGTTTGCAGAGCTCTTTTTGTAGCAGGAACTCCTTTGCATATTAGGCCACACGCCCCTGATGTAGCCAATCCTCCAAGAGATTACAGGGCTCTTAGTTCAGGGCTTACTGTAAGCTCCAGGAGGATTGGCTACATCAGGGGTGTGTGGTCTAACATGCACAGGAGTTCCTGCTACAAAAAAAAGCCCTGCTTGATGGGCAATAGAAGATTAAAAGTGAAGAACCAGGGAATTAGGTTAAAACTGCAAAACTACTGGTATACGACTGATCCACATCAGAATGAAGAAAGTACTATACGGCTGATACCAGACGGGCAATCTGGGACGGCTGGGAGGTGGCCAGAATCCGGAAGGCTCAAAAAAAGCCAACTGGAGTTTCCCAGACCCTCACTGCACTGCCCCTTCCAATGCACTCAGTTCCCGTCGGTGAGTCGGCTGGTGCTTTCCAGACGTTGCCGTCCGCGAAAGAGCGGCGCGCGGAAAGATCCCGTGGATGGTGAGCGCCCGTATGTAGTTTCACATGGGCACTCACGTGCTCGTCCACTCATGCGCAGATGGGGGGGGGCTCGCAGAAGAATCAGAGCCAGACACTTGAGGGTCATGCGAGCCCAAATCAGGGCAGCATTAGTCAGGGTTTGGGCAGAGGGAGAGACACAGTGCTGGTGGGTGTACCCTCAATCAGTGCAGTGGTGGGAGACCTTTGTGTGCCGAGTATGGGAGGATGAGCAGTGGCTCCTACATTTCCGTGTGGCCAGGGGGACATTCACATGGCTGGTGGAGACCTTGCAGCCACAGATCACGCACCAGCAAACTGTGATGAGGGCGGCTATCTCTCCAGAGAAGTGAGTGGCCATCACCCACTGGTTCCTCGCCACAACGGGGGCTATGCAGAAGTCAGCAGCCAGTTCAGCGTGGGACGTTCCACCGTGGTGGAAATTGTGACAGAGGGGGTGGGATTGGGCCCATGTTTCCCTCCTCTAATGTGTTGTCATTTGCATTTCCAGGCAATGGAGGGTTTTGCAGTGCTGCAGTACCCCCACTGTGTGGTGGCCCTGGACAGATGTCACATCCTGGTGCAGGCCCCCCCTGGCCACGAGGGGAGATACAGGAACTGGAGAGGTTTCCACTCAGTCATCCTGCAAGCTGCGGCAGACCATGAAGGTCGATTCATTGATGTCAATGTGGGCCGGCTCAGCGGGGACCATGATGCCCACGTGTTTTGGCACTCACACCTCTGCAGGGATATGGACGCTGGCCTATTTGTATGTGGAAACCCGGCCGTCACCATAGCAGGGGTCCGTGTGCCACCGCTCATGGTGGCAGATGCTGCGTATCTGATCAGGTGCTGGCTGATGACCCCATACAAGAACCCCACGAGTCGACATGAGGCAATATACAACCGGGTGCACAACAGGGCTCGCAATGTCATTGAGCGTGCTTTCGGGCACCGCCCTGCGTCTTGACGTGCAGGAGGGTAACTTTATCCCAGTCACATCCACCTGTGTGGCGCTGCACAATATATGTGAGGTGCAGGGGCATGCGCTCATTCTCCGGCCAGGGGAACCGGAGACTGTCACGACTCCGCCATTGAGTATGCCTCTACGGGGACGGCAGACCAGGGAGCAGGTGGAGGGTCAGAGGGTGTGGGAGGCGATAACGACGTGGGTGCTGAGGCACCGGCAGAGATGAGCCGTGTGGCCACTGCCGGCAGTGATATCCACCACACTGCAATACAGAGGCCTCCAGCCCTAATATGTCAAGTCTGGTGGGAGACACCATGATGTTCCTGGTACAATAAAGCTCTCTATCCACCAACCATGTGTGCAGCCAAGATGTGCAGTCACATAGCCCTGTGTGCCATGGGAGGGCCCTCAGGGCGGGGGGGGCAACGTGGTCGAGGCTTCGCTTTGGTGTTTGTCACATGGGACGGCAGACGGACATTGGGGGGGCACATGGGTGGCCTGAGAGGGGGCTTGGCCCACACCTCTGGCCAATACTCAGTGGGGAGCAGCCACAGAGGTTGGGTTCCATGCGAGTCACCGGACACCTCCCTTGACTGCAAGCACCCCGTCCTATGACCCGCTGCCTGCCCTGGGGGAGCTCGAGTGTGTGGGCCAATAGGAGGTGCATCAAGCCCACAGCAGGCCGTTCTGGGGTTGGGCTGGTGTGCCCAGTGCCATGGAGGGACATGATGCTTCGCAGAGCAGCCTTGCCACACATCCCGGCCCCCACCGCTGGGATGCTGTGTGCTGCGAAACAGAATGCATGCAGCAGGTGGTGTGGGAGGGGGAACGGGCGGCAGTGGCTGAGGTGTGCCAGGGAGGATGCCACTCACCAGGCAGCCCTGCCGCCATGGACCCTGAGGTAACAGCACAGCAGTTATGTCATTATATAGGGAAGCGCATGAATGGGTGATGCAGCACTCCACATTGGCAGTTGCCTCCAGTCAGACCAGTGGTGGCTATTCGTGGTTTCCCAAAGGACGAGTCTTCCTGGCTGGCAGGCAGAGATTCATCCCTCACAGAGCTTGAAAAGGACTGCCTTGACCGGTCTTCTCACCGACTTCACCACACCACTTCCACGCTGTGCCTCATTAATGGGAGGATGGCCCTAGTGAGCCGCTTATAATGTGCGGGGAGCAAAACCAGTGATGCAGAGACTGCCATAGCTTGGGTGGAAAGTTAAATGAAGCAGGGCTGGCCAGAAACCGCTAGGGTTAATACAAGTGTGCTCTGTGTGCATGATGTTCTCCAAAAACGCGCCTTGGACCTCCTCCACTATGGCTATCATTTTCTAATTGCCCATGCCGATGAGTTCTGGAGCACTGTCAGACCAGACCGCACTAATAGGTGCAGAGCATTTCTGCCCTCGGTGTCCCCAAGCATTCCATTACATTGCCGAACAAGCACCCAGCTTGGTTTCCCCGTCCTTCCGCACGGCTATGTGTTGATTGATCCTCCCGCCTGATCGAGGGTGCTCCAGAAGCATCCTGCCCTGGGACGCGATGTTTGTGTGCCCGCTTTTCCAAAACATCAATCTGTAGGGCAGATCAGCGCTCTCACTGGCTCTCACGGCACCATCACTTCCCTCATGGCTGCTGCATCCTATTGCGGAGCTCTCCAATGGCCCTAAATGTGTACAGAGATGCCTGCCGGGCCCGCCTCATTAGTTCTGAACAATTGCTCCTGAGTGTCCGCGCTGCATCCCCATGCTTTGTGTAACATTCGACGGCGTGTTCTGCCCACCATGGGCTGCTGCCGCCCACTCAGCCTTCCACCTTGTCACCCAGGGCCGTCCATGGCAGATGAGTGAGCGATGGCAGCCAGAGAGCGAGCGGCCACCTGCAAGGAGACCTGCACTGCCAGCGAGCCTGTAGGGTAGGCTGTCCGCGCAGGGACTCGACGGATGGTTTTGACTACCACGCACTGCCTTCATGTCCTCGATTTCCCGTCAGCCTTGAATGCGGCAGCAGCTGAAGGGCCTGCAAGCCAGGAGGAGCAGGTGGCCAAGGAGGAGGCCAGGATTACCCTGCAGCCATCAGTCCAAGATGAGGCAATTCTCATCGTCACCACTGCGGACTCTGGGGACGGTAGGTCACGTGCGGAGGGGGAGGGGGTGAACCGTAGCCTAACAGCATGCGGTCCGCCTGCCATGCAGTGCTATTCCTCCCACAGGCGCCCCTGGACCCTCCCATGCCATCCAAGAGAAGCCGGTTAATGAGCCCCCGCCTCCTGCCCTGGCTGTGACTGTGCAGCGCCTTGAGCAGCAATATGAGTGGCAGCACCCACCCTATTCATGCTGGGTTTATGAACCTCTGCAGATGTTGTACTGCCTGGCTGGCCAGATGCTGCACTCTGCACAATTGCAGGAATGCCCTGGGGTGGGTCACTTCCCTGTGAGTTCAGCATGGGGGGGGGTCCCTGACATATGGTTCCTGCTCTGCCCCCACAGACCACTGTGTCCTGCACCTCCTGACAGGCCACCAGTATCTACTGTTGTGCCTGAACCAGGATATGCGTGAGGTGCAGGCAGCTGTGGGTCTGCCGCCACACCCGGATCACGGAGACAGTGACCTGCCCTCTGGACCTGCCAGCCAGACGGAGTGAGGGAACCTGACCAGGCCACACTGACACCCCCCCCCCCGACCAGCGGGACAAGCACGATACTGTCTGCGTCCAGGCCCATGCTCCCCCACCAGGTTTATTGTTGATACCCTATCACATGCTCCCCTCCAAAGTTCCCCCTCCCCACATCCCCCAGCCATTCAGTTCCACACCGTCCCCCATGTGCACTCCCAATAAACCATGTTCACTTATTGCACCCAGTGTCCTGTTATTGGGGGGGGGGCACCGCAGCCCCCTCCTGCCAAGAATGCAGCCAAGACATCCAGTGACCTGTCCTTGTGAGAGCCTGCTTGATGGCCTGCCTGCTGCCTCGCTCCTCCTCCCGACCAGGTCTCAGAGCCTCCAGGTACTCTACATGCTCCCTCCTGGCCACGGCCTGCACCTCCTCATGGGTCACCACCACCATCCCCGCAGGCCACAAGTACCCGGTGACCGTGTCCAAGTGACACAATGGATGGCGCCCGTGTCTGCAGGCCCCCTCATAGCCAGACCCACTCCTCTCGTGGCCTCACCTGGCTGTGGCTCAGACTTGACCACAGTCTCATCGTCGTCGTCATCATCCTCATTCTGGGTTGCCTGCTCAGAGTCCCTGCATACTCAGCTGTATCTGGGGCCCAGAGAAGATGGTTATGAGGGGCACCAAACACCCTTCAAGGCATGGATTGCAGGCCCAGGCCGTGGGTGGCCTCCCCTTCCACATGGTCATAGGGAGCTTGTGGCCATGGGCAGGAGCCCATAGACCTTTACTCCACTTGGGTGCCCGAGAGGGACCCCTACCCCTCCGTGGCCTCTGCAACCTCAGGCCTCACTGTGGCTTGCAAACCGGGTGTAGTGCAGGAGCAGAGGCTGAATGGTGCCACCACACTCGTGGTGGGGGGAATCCCTTCACGGTTGCTGCCTGCATTGCACACTGCTGGCTGCTGTGGCAGCCGTCCTGTCTGCGTGGAGCAGCTGGGGCCCGCCAGGGCCATGCCAGGCCACCATTTCAGCTGGCCAGCACTGTCCACGCTAGGGGGTCAGCACTTGCCGCACCATTGGGTCTGGAGTACCCAGGCCCCCTCGGCCAGAGCCAATGCAGGCCACCGGGTTTGTCTGCTCTCCTGTACCACGTCCCAACCACATGCTGACACCACCCCTCAGTGGAGCCGCTGTCTCCGTGCATCCCCCATCCCGGTTAGCAGGCTCCAGTGGATGTTGCCTCCAGTGCGAGCAGCGCCCATAGCCCAGGGTGTAACTTGCCTGGCACCAGGATCTCAGGCTGGGTATCCTTGGTCTACGACTGCAGGGCAAGCCGGAAGCCACCCACAGCACTCCCAGCCCCCGCTTGCACAGTGCTCTGTGATGAGCTGGTTGTCGCGACGCTCTGTGCGGGGTAGCTGTTGCAGACCCGTTCAGACGTTACGGTTGCATTCCCCCTCAGAATGGCATACAGCTCATTGAAGTATGGACAGGTCCTCCAGTAGTTGCCTGGTATGCTATTATATGCCAGGGTATCTTTGTATTCCATCCGGAGATTTTTTGTCTTCCAGCAGCATTCGGCAGGGGACCAGGTAAACTGCTTATCTGGCAGGTCCCTGGCAATCTCCTCTAAGATCTCAAAGTTCCTATGGCTTTGGCATAGCCTGCCCTGGATCTCAGGGTGCCCCCAAGAAGTGATGAGAGCCAGAATCTCCTCCCTCCTCCAACCAGGCCCTCTGACTGCAGCCAT
Source organism: Heteronotia binoei (assembly GCF_032191835.1). Classification (NCBI taxonomy): domain Eukaryota; kingdom Metazoa; phylum Chordata; class Lepidosauria; order Squamata; family Gekkonidae; genus Heteronotia; species Heteronotia binoei. Next base: position 172,224,918 of record NC_083225.1, read on the forward strand.
TCTGACAGCAAGGGCAGCAGGTGCTCGCTCCGTGGCCCTTTTAGCTGCTGTAGGGGGGCCTGGGAACAGCAAGGGTGGGTCGGAAATGCACACTGTCACCCATTTGCTTACGGGAAACAGGGCGGGATGGTCTCGCTGCGCCTTGCCGCTTCCACACCCCCTCGGACGCCGCCGCCACCCTTCCGCTTCTGCACGGCAACGAGGCAACTCCTGGCCGCCTCAGACATTTGCTACCACTTCCTAAGTGGTCGCATTTTGAGGCAGGGGGACCGGCCCAACGAGGCAACTCCTGGCCGCCTCAGACATTTGCTACCACTTCCTAAGTGGTCGCATTTTGAGGCAGGGGAACCGGCCCAAAGGAAGAGGTGACTGCAGGACGGGGATGCCCGGCAGATGTTGCCATCTGCAAGGATTTTTTGGATCGACTTCAGAGGCGTCTCTGAGTCAACCCAAAGTGCCGGTCTGTAATCAGCCTATATGTTGGCTTATGGAATCTTACTGATCTCAAACATACAAATATGTCATTTTTGTAAATAATGGGGTGGGGTGGGGTGGAGTTTTGTAGAAGTTCATTATGTCCCAGGTGGAAAACATTCAAGAACTGTCCAGTCTGACAACCAGCAGTGGAGGGGGGGGCAGGGACATGGTGGGGACAGCTGCCAGAAGTAACATTAATCCTCCCTAGGAACTGCTGAAAACTAGCATTCTGTTTCCAATGCTGGGTCAGACATATTTAATTTACAGTCCACCTTTCTCTTTGTGGTTTGGCAGATTACAAAATATTTTTTTAAATGCAACTGAACACCATATGATATTCCATAAACATTGTGAAAGGACTACGATTACAAAACCAAAAAGCAATGCAAACAAAAAAGTATGACATCAAATTCCATAAAGAATGCAAAAAATGGATTGCAAAGGTAGAAGACACCACATTAGAAGCCAGATGATACATACAATAAACAGTACAACAGACCATGGTCCTAATCCCATTAGAAAAGACACTCCAATAAACCATTCCAATAAAGTACATTCCTCTTACTTGCAAGGGTATCCTGGAAAACAATGCTAGTTAGTTGAAGTGGTCATTTCAGTCACTCTGATTAGTCACAAGGACAACCAGCAGCTACTGAACATGAGGAAAGGAAAGGTCCCCTGTGCAAGCACCAGTCGTTTCCAACTCTGGGGTGACGTTGCTTTCACAACGTTTTCATGGCAGACTTTTTACGGGGTGGTTTGCCATTGCCTTCCCCAGTCATCTACACTTTTCCCCCACCAAACTGGGTACTCATTTTACCAACCTCGGAAGGATGGAAGGCTGAGTCAACCTCGAGCCTGCTACCTGAAAACCCAGCTTCCGCCGGGGATCGAACTCAGGTCGTGAGCAGAGCTTAGGACTGCAGTACTTCAGCTTTAACTCTCTGAGCCACGGGGCTCATACTGAGAGCCATTTGCAAATTCTTGCAAACTAAATTGGCCATTAAGAAGAAAGAAGATAGAAGATATTGGATTTATATCCCACCCTCCACTCCAAATCTCAGAGTCTCAGAGCAGCTCACAATCTCCTTTATCTTCCTCCCCCACAACAGACACCCTGTGAGGTGGGTGGGCTAAGAGGACTCTCACAGCAGCTGCTCTTTTAGGGACAACTCTGCCAGAGCTATGGCTGACCCAAGGCCATCCCAGCAGGTGCAAGTGGAGGAGTGGGGAATCAAACCCAGTTCTCCCAGATAAGAGTCCACACACTTAACCACTACACTAAACTGGCTCTCTCTTAAAAGCTGCTAACAGCTGTTAAGGACTTTTAATTGCTCTCAAGAATATCCTGTCTCCACTAGGAGATACACTATTAGCTCAACTACTTATCTAAAAGCCAGGTTCTATGCTTTCTGCTGAGAATCCTGCAAATTGAACTGTGCTCACCTTACAAGATTTTGATTTTTTTTGGGGGGGGGGCAGTATCACACACACCCCCAAACAGCTTTCAAGTTGGATCCATATTTCTGTGCAAGAAAATAACATCTAATTTTTAAAAATCTATTGAAAGTTATTTTCAAATCAAATTTATTTCCCCATAACTATGACTTCATTGTGAGCTATCCCATCCTGGTAACTAATTAATATAACAGTTCTGAGGCAAATAAAAGGTTGAAGTGTACACTATTACTGGGGCTATTTCCCATAAGCAAATCATTGGCAATAACAGACATATTTGAGTTGGCACTATTTTGATCAGGTTTGGCACATTTTGAGTTGGCACATTTTGATCAGGTTTGAAGAACCTCACATTTGAAAGGAAGTTCCTTGCTTTTTTCTAATCTCAAATCCTTGACAGTTGCATTTTAACTCTTGAACTTAGCCCTAGTTAGAGAGAAACAGAACTTCCTTGTAATCAGAACAAAGTAGGAGTCCAGTGGTACCTTTAAGACAAACAAAGTTTTATTCAGAATGTAAGCTTTAATGTGCATGCACATTTCATCAGACAAAGACCAAAAGAGAAGTCATGTTGGATCAGGTCAATGGCCCATCCAGTCCAACACTCTGTTACACAATGACCAAAAAACCAGGTGCCATCAGGAGGTCCACCAGTTGGGCAAGGACACTAGAATCCCCCCCACTGTTGCCCCCCCCCCAACACCAAGAATATAGAGCATCACTGCCCCAGACAAAGTTCCATCTATACCTTGTGGCTAATAGTCACTGATGGACCTCTGCTCCATGTTTATCCATAGTGCTACATATAGCTGGTGGGCAGTGGTAAAGCATGCAGGATAGTACAAAGCTGGAATCCAATGGCAAAATACTGAAATTGTTTCCCCACACAACTGATGCTATCCAGACAAACTTGCTATTCTTACAATTTGTTAATTTCACTATTTTGCCACTGGATTCTAATTTTGCACTATTTTGCATGCTTAACCATTGCCCAGCAGCTATATGTAGAACTGCACATTGTACCCCATTTCATCATCTGATGAAGTACGCATGCACATGAAAGGTTACGTTCTAAATAAAACTCTGTTGGTCTTAAAGGTGCCACTGAACTCCACCCTTGTTCTATTGCTTCAGACCAACACGGCTGCCCACTTGCTGGATCTATCCTTGTAACCAGCAGCACTAAAACTGAAAGGGCCATTCTCTATTCACCTACTTGAGATGTCACTATAAACCTTGTTCCAACTCTTAATACAGACCCTATTTTTAATTTTACCATCGTGTACACCACAGAATAAATATTTATTTTGATATTATGTTATTTGCTGTAGTTTGTCCCTTGCAGCATTTTCAGTGAAAAATCTTCAACCAGTGGTTGGAAACATGAACGCATTGGGTAAGGATGAACACATTGCCTATAAAACCAGACTAAACAGAGGTGTTACGGGCTTATAGCCCATATGGGAATAGGTGCACAGTCTGTTCTGGATGGGACAGTCTGTTCTACCTGGAAAAGTAGGTTACACGGCTTGGACATAGGCTTCTTTATGGAGACAGGTGGTTGAAGTAACCACTCCTGCGAATCTCTCCAGCTTCAGACAGCATGTCAGCAGTAGCTGTTCCTGCAGAAAGTTGATCCACCCATCATCACATATAACTCTGTTTTCAAGTACTAAAAGCCTGGGCAAGACCAGACACATGAGTCAAAGGACACCATATGCATATTGTGCGGCTCTAAAAGAATTTCTCTCTTTAAATCACTTCTCCAAGCCAAGCCAGCCAGTGGCTTGGAGAATTTACTTAAATTCGCTTTCTTTCTACCTCTCCCTTCCCATCTATTTGCCTTCCTTCCTGTTCATGTCTTGCAGCTCTCAAACACCTGACATTATTCTATGTGGCTCTAACGTTAAGGAAGTTTGGCCACCCGTGATGTAGTGGATACCAAGCTACAGAGGTGAGCACATACCACCACTTATAGCTCTTCCTCTCCCCCCCCCCCCACCCCTACTGTTGAACAGGCAGTGTTACAGGAAGCCAATGCCGCCCTCCCAGCCCAGAACAATTGCCTCAGATACCCTGTGGTTAAGATGGGCCCTTCACTGGCTGCTATTTTTATTGAATTTCAATTGCTTGGGGCTGGGGTTAAAGTTTAAACTGTTGCTTTTATGCCACTTTTTTGTGAACTGCAAATAATGCACTAAATAAACAGACCAAAATAAAAACTCAAAGGGACAGTGTTAACCTGACATTCACCTTTTACAGCGCAATCCTAAGCACATTTTCCTGGGAGTAAGCCCTACTGAATAGACCAGAGTAGAATTCAGAGTAGACCTGCTTAAGCTTACTGTCTTAGCTAGCACACTGAAAGGACTGAACAAGACAGCTTTTTACTAAATGGCCGTGCAGAATACTGACTACATATTGTCTTTTCTACCTCAGGAGTTGTACAGGCCATAAACTTGCTGCTTTGTTTGTTTGTTTGTTTGTTTTAAAGAAAGAAAGAATCCAGGCTACCCACAAGCACTGAGTGGAATGCCCAAGAGCCAGACAACACTCAACAGGGTGAGTGGGGAATCAGTGTCATGGGTGCTGGGGACCCTGCAGAGGAAGTTGAGTCTGACGAGGAAACTGTGCCCCTGCCACCTGCACCAGTGCCCCTGCCTCCTGCTGGAGAAGATCCCAGCCCCCCTGCCTCGCCCTCTCGGGTGGCTCGTGTGCGTGACCGCCTCCGGCAGGACCTCAGGGATCGGAGGAGGGCGGCACGCTCACAAGCAAGACGCTCCCTGAGCCCTGAGTTCTGAGAGGATTCTGGCCCTCCTAAGAGCAAGGATGCTTGAGCTATGACAGGATCCTGGCTGCCTCCCTGAGCCAGCAATTAGCCCAAACGGGCAACAGCCAGCAGAGGGCTATATAGCTGTGGGCTTTGGGAGGAGGCTTTGTGGAAGCAACTAGTCATCTCCCTGACATCCTAGCATCCACTCCGGCTTGACTTTGGTTCCTGACTCCCTGACTTTGGCTTTTGACTTCTGGACTCCCTGACCTCGGCTTCTGGACCTCGGACCTGCGATACTTGTACACTGATTTGGATTTGGCGCCTCAGACCCTCCTGCTTACTGGCTACAGACCTCGGACTGCCTCTGGACTTTGCCTGACCCGGCCCCAGCCGTGACAATCAGAGGCCATATTCAGACATCATGAGGCCTGTGAGGCCACAACAGAAATTACACAGATTATTGCCATGCCCACTCTCTCCCTCTTACTTCTCCATCCTCAACTCCACTTTGCCAAGATATCTGAACCCAGAGCCCGGGGAAACTGAATCCTGAACCACAGTTTATTGGGGGGGAAATAAATTCCAGTCTATTTGCCCAGGTACCTAAATTTGCACATGGGAGCAAACTGGTGTTTAAATGAAAGCTTATTAAACTACAAAGCTTTGGATTTTGCTCCGGGCATAAAGGAAAAGGGAGGCAGAGATGGCAGGGTCCATTCAAACATGAGAACGGCGTTCAGGAACATACATCTGTTGTGAAGTCTGAAAATCACAAGTAATTGCTGAGGAATATGCATTTCTTTTAGAAATGCATCTCAAGTGCCTACCATGCTCCCTTCTGGACTCAGCTCACCACAGCTAAGGTAAGGTAAGGGGTGACATCACATCATGATGTTTTCACGGCAGACTTTTTATGGGGTGGTTTGCCAGTGCCTTCCCCAGTCATCTACACTTCCCCCCCCCCCCCCAGCAAGCTGGGTACTCATTTTACCGACCTTGCAAGGGTGGAAGGCTGAGTCAACCTTGAGCTGGCTACCTGAACCCAGCTTCTGTCAGGATCAAACTCAGATCGTGAGCAGAGCTTAGGACTGCAGTACTGCAGCTTTACCACTCTGCGCCACGGGGCTGCTTCACCAGTTACACTGCCCATAATCTTGCTGTCTGGAACTTGGCTCAGCTCCCATGTATTTAGACAGGGCTTTTTTTGAGCAGGTATGCACAGGAACACAGTTCTGGCTGGCTTGGCATCAGGGGGTGTGGCCTAATATGCAAATGAGCTCATGTTGGGCTTTTTCTACCAAAAAAGCCCTGACCATACATACTAGTATGATAACACATTTGCAAAACAAAACTTTTTATTTCATTTACATGTAATTTCTGAACTCTTCTGTCAAAGGATTGGTGTGGTACCTCAGAGGTGTTAAAAGAAATAATAAAACCAGCCTGTGCCAGGGGGTGTGCCCTAATATGAAAATGAGGTCTTGCTGGGCTTTTTCTACAAAAAAAGTCCTGTGTTTAGATAACCTTTTGCTTCCTCAGTTTCCCTATCCCAGTGACCTCAGGGCATCAGGACACTGCTCAACATGAATGGCAAAACAGAATACAACCCCCCCCCCAAAAAAGGGAGCTGTCTTGAAAAGATAAAACATATAAGCCATATAACACCTCCTCAAAGCATTATGCTTCAGAGATATTTGCACAACCTGCTATAAAAAGCAGGCCAGGGGTGAAGGGCCATCAGATGACTTAGAGCTGGGGATTCACAAGGCTGACAAAATATTTGCACACATTAATGCTACAGGGCTGGCCAAATCCGCTTATTGTAGGAGCCACATAGAATAAACATCGAAGGAAGGAAGGAAGGAAGGAAGGAAGGAAGGAAGGAAGGAAGGAAGGAAGGAAGGAAGGAAGGAAGGAAGGAAGGAAGGAAGGAAGGAAGGAAGGAAGGAAGGAAGGAAGGAAGGAAGGAAGGAAGGAAAATAGATCGGGAGAGGTGGAAAGAAAGCAAATTTACATGCATTCAAGTCACTGGCTGGCTTGGCGAAGTGATTTAAAGAGAGAAATGCCTTCTCCAAGCTGGCTGATGGTGCCGTAGAGGCTTCAAGAGCCCCACAATATGTGTGAAAGAGCCGCATGTGGCTCCTGAACTGCAGTCTGGCCACCCCAGCTCTACTACTGAAGGAGGAGGCAGTGCCGCTTTTGCATAGGAAAGAACAATTCTGCTATCCAAAGCAAAACTCCTGGTTGCCTAACTTTATTCTGATGGCAAATCCTTTAAGGATGTGGTTTGACAAATGGTATACCTGGTATACCTGCTTTCCAGCACTGTTAGATTTCACCTTAGTTTTGCTGAGAGCTGTCTCAGATATTAAAGGCAAAAATTCCCACTGCTCTCCCTACCCCACTTCAACCCCAAAGAAGCTCGATCAGAACAGGTTTTTGTTGCTGTTTTTGCTGTCAAGTCATAGCTGACTTTGGGTGACCCTGTAGGGTTTTCAAGGCAAGAGCTGTTCAGAGGCGGTTTGCCATTGCCTGCCTCTGCACCATGACCCCGGTATTTCTTAGTGGCCTCTCATCCAAACACTAGCCAGAACCAACCCTGCTTAACTTCTGAGATCTAACAAGAACAGACTAGCCTGGGCTATCTGGGTCAGAACAGGCAGGCTATTCCCCCGAAAACAACAATAAACGGGATCACAGTGTGATGGAGAGTGTTTAGCCAGCAAGGAAACAGAAGGTTTTGTGCTTGCTTATTAAAAGATAAAGAGCCCTGTGGCTCAGAGTGGTAAAAGCTGCAGTACTGCAGTCGGAGCCCTCTGCTCATGACCTGCGTTTGATCCCAGCGGAAGCCGGTTCAGGTAGCCAGCTCCAGGTTGACTCAGCCTTCCACCCTTCTGAGGTTGGTAAAATGAGTACCCAGCTTCCTGGGGGGAAAGTGTAGATGACTGGGGAAGGCAATGGCAAACCACCCCGTAAAAAGTCTGCTGTGAAAACGTGAAGAAGAAGAAGAAGAAGATATTGGATTTATATCCCGCCCTCCACTCCGAAGAGTCTCAGAGTGGCTCACAATCTCCTTTATCTTCCTCCCCCACAACACACACCCTGTGAGGTGGGTGGGGCTGAGAGGGCTCTCACAGCAGCTGCCCTTTCCAGGACAAGCTCTGCTAGATCTATGACTGACCCAAGGCCACGCTAGCAGGTGCAAGTGGAGGAGTGGGGAATCAAACCCGGTTCTCGCAGATAAGAGTCCGCGCACTTAACCACTACACCAAACTGAAAGCAATGTCACCCCAGAGTCGGAAATGACTGGTGCTTGCACAGGGGACTACCTTCACCTTTATTAAAAGATAATGGCTTGCTCCTTATCACAGCCCAATGGAAGAAGATATTAAGGCTTTTGATGAAGTGGCAACACAAAACAGCTAGTTATTCACCCTGCATCCTAACAAAAGAATGAGCTCTGTTGAAAATGGTTATATGGCATTATTTTATGGTTGTTATTGTTGATTTTCTATGTAAATGATATTTGTGAAATTCGTAAGTAGTTTTATTTTTTAGAAAAATTAGTGGCCCATCTATCACAGTTACGGTTTTTTGCATTCAGTAAGCTACAATTCTCCAGCAGCATCTTGTGAGATTTCTAGGGCCCAAACACAATCTGGTCCCCTAGCCCTGGTTATAAAAAGAGTTCCAATAAACTTAATTATATAAAATCAGTTGTTTGGGAGTGGGGAGGTAAATAACACCAACAGTGTAGCGAAATAACACTGATGCATTATTTTCAGAAATGGAGACCCCAGGATGTCACTGGGGAACAGTGAAGGGCTTTCCACTGGGAAATGACTGGACACTGCCATCCCCAGTAAGAAAACATAAGAGCTTTCATGGATTGGGAAGGAAGTGGGGAGGAGGCAGTGGCAGCCACAGCTTTTTCAGCTGCTCTCTGGTCCTTCCTGCAGCTGCTGGCCTGCCCCCTTAACCTGGCACTCACAGTGAGCACGTGGGGGGGCCGGCATAGAAGCCGGGAACCTCCGGCACAGTTTCATCTGGCGATCAGCTGATCAGCGGGGGGGGGGGGTGCCTCACTGCCACAGGAGGTGGTGGCAGCTACAAGAGTGTTGGACTGGAGGGGCCATTGGCCTGATCCAATATGGCTTCTCTTATGTTCTTATGTGACACAGAGTGTTGGACTGGATGGGCCATTGGCCTGATCCAACATGGCTTCTCTTATGTTCTTTAGATCGCCTGGGAGCGCAGCGCTCGACCACTCATTCTTGGCCAAATGGGAGAGGCTTTGGCACTGGCTCCTCCCACATGGCCCAGTACCCCCTGTATTCCCAGAGATGCATGGGAAATTAGTTGCACTATAGCAGTTTCATGCCCACGAAGGTAACATAAGAAAGGGTGCTGTATCAACACCGCCAGTAAGTAAATGCATATGCAGGAGTGCACACATGCAAACATGACTTGGTTTATCCCATTTAAACAGGCACCTGAGACACATTCAATCTCAAAGTCACACTTCCCCCGTTGATTTATATTTCTTTTCAAATTTCAGAGGAGATGAAAGCACACTTCAGGAAAACGTTAAATGTTAGCATGTTTGTCATCCATCATCGATGCCTGAAAAATTGCAGATGTCATTTTGGAAGATGGGAGGATTGCGGCTGTTAACAACAAGCAGAATGATACATTGTATATTCAGCCCAGTCTATTTCTAGGAAACATTAATATAGCCATATGACGCCACCACACACTTAAATGCAATCGTAAAAATAGGAACACGATAGATTGCAACTATCTGCACGTGCTCACATTTGAAACCGAGAGACAAAGTCTTGTGCTGGATGCATTAAATTTCAATTTTTAAAAAAATCAGCTCTATCTTGGAAAGTGTGGGCTGCTTGCAATTTGAAAGCAAAATTTTAAAAAATGCAACTATTTCCAGTGTTTTCCAGAAAAAAAAATCAAGCCAATGTTCCTCACAGATTAAAGGTAAAGGTAGTCCCCCTGTGCAAGCACCAGTCGTTTTCGACTTTGTGGTGACGTTGCTTTCACAATGTTTTCACGGCAGACTTTTTATGGGGTGGTTTGCCATTACCTTCTCCAGTCATCTACACTTTCCCCCCCAGCAAGCTGGGTACTCATTTTACCGACTTCGGTAGGATGGAAGGCTGAGTCAACCTTGAGCCAGCTACCTGAACCCAGCTTCTGCTGGAGTCAAACTCAGGTCATGAGCAGAGGGCCCTAACTGCAGCACCTCTTTTTTATTCCCACACTCACAAGTATCCCCCATTTGTCCACCAGCCTTAATGATGTATTACCCTGCCCCCTTAATGTATGGCAGGATTTACTATTTATAATGTTGGTTTACTGAATTTTTTAGTTTATCATAGTTGGCCATCTTGAATATACACTGGTAAGGTGGGATAGAAATATCTTAAATAACAGCTCTACTGACTCAGCAAGTAATTCTTCTATGATAAAGACATTTTCCATGATGACAATTTTATTTATTATTTTATTAATTAATTAATTTATATCCCACTTTCCTCATGGCAGCTTTTGAACCACAAGTAAAGCATTACAGTTTTAAACTATAAGAAATTTCTAAAGGAAACACTTTACAAGAACTATCTAGGCACATGTGCATATTTAGAAACAGTTCTTTTTATCATAGGCAGTCCATGATAAATAAAATTAGTAGCTATTGCTACATTTTTTACAGTGACAGTTGACAGCTGCCATTTTCAAAATATCTCTCCCCCTCCCCCTTCCCAACTGCAGACACACAGGGAGATTTGTCATGATTCCTAAATGTGGGACTCAGGGCTTTTTTTGTAACAAGAACTCCTTTGCATATTAGGCCACACACCCCTGATACTAAGAGCCCTGTAAGCTCTTGGAGGATTGGCTATATCAGGGGTGCATGGCCTAATATGCAAAAGGAGTTTCTGCTACAAAAAACGCTCTGGTGGGACTGATTGTAGTTTGCTGCTTCTGGACTACTTTTTAAAAAGGCAGCTTCTGAAGGGCAACAGCATCAGCAGATATTTGCTAAGGTGCACTTTGGTTTTTGTTAGTTTAACTTTTGTTCTCCCAACTTTCTTTGATATACATGACAATCTATCTAGCTGCAGTCAACTTGTAAACCAGAAATCCCATCACCGAAGTCTGAAGTCAAAATAAATCAACTGTCAAGCCTTTCTTCACAATTCTTGGGATCTTCTTAGGTAACTTTCAGTGCTCTTTACCTGAAGACATGTGCGTGTACACGGAAAGTTACATCTAGATTTCAACTTTATTGGTCTTATTAAAGATGCTACTGGACTAAAACTTTGTTCTAGTGCTTCAGACCAACATGGCTACCCTCCCGAACATGTCTGAAGACATTTTTAAAAGACTCCCCAGAACAGGAGACTCTCCAAGACAGCCCCAAGACAGGAGGGAGTGGCTGTGGCTCAATGGAACAGACGCTGCTTGGCATGCAGAAGGTTCCAGGTTCAATCCCCAGCACCTCTAATTAAAAACAGAACAGGCAGTAGGTGATGTGAAAGACCTCTACCAGAGACCCTGAAGAGCTGCTGAAAGTCTGAGCACACAACATTGACCTCAATAGACTGATGAGTTGATTCAGTACATGGCAGCTGCCTGTGTGACACAAGAGGTCCTTAGCAGAAAATGATCCAACTGCAGTGTGATTTTTTTGAGTTTTCAGTTAGGGAAGTCAATGAATGTATTAGATCAGCTGTAAATCTGCAGTTCAGGTAAGTGACCCAACAGTTATTGTAGACCTTCCCCATCCCAACAAAGCAACAATTCAAGCCTCAAGATAAGACAACTGTAAAAAACAGGGACAGATAAGCTACATTCTGGTCTCGCAAGCAGCAATCCAACACCATCACAACTGCAGAGAAATACAACAGGAACATGCAATAACAGGCAAACCAGTCAGTCAGGAACAACTCAAGCATTCTGAAAAGCAGAGTTTAGAGTTGTCCCACATCCCTACTTTAGATGTCAGGGAAATACACACATTTTAACCAGGTATCTTTCAGACTCCAGTGGACAATGCACTTTTTCCGTGGAAATGCCTCAGGACAGACAATAGCAAAATACAGATAACATACAGATGCTCAAGAGTCACAATGAAAAACAAACCAAAACACTCACCAATGCTGATTTCATCATCTGTTTCAGCATCTCCAATGCACTCAAACTGAAAATCTTGGAGCGACTGGGAAAATTTCTGTACAGCCATTGACAAATCTGTTTTTTAAAAATAAATAAATAAATAAAAAGAGAAAGAGAGATGATGTAAATTATTAAAAAATAATATTGTGAAGTGTTTTCTTAAGAGCTTAAAGTTTCATTAGGCTGCTTTTGCTAAAAGTATTTCCATATGCAATAGACTCGGTTGCAGCTTACTTCAGAGATAAATGTGTATAAAATCATCTTTTAATTGATTTAGAAATGTCAAGTTTCCAAAATATTTGAAACTATTAAAAATGATTTTTTCACTCCAGAAAACAACAGAATATTGGGGCACCGAAATATTTGCAGTACTTGCTGCCCTTTCAAACCTAAACTTACTGTGCTGTTTTAACAACATAAAATGCACAATTTATAACCAAATCAGAATATAAAAACTGCTTGCGATGTTATTTAAAGACTCCACCAAGCTTACAGAAAATAGCACTTTGGATGAGTCTGTACTAGTACAAGAGGACAATGAAAACACAAGGAGAGTAATAATGGACTATTTGTATCAGTGAAAAATATGGACACTTTGCAAAACAAAAAAAAGAAATGGACTGTGATCTACCTGGAGCAGTCAGACAGACTGCAAACACAATTCCAGAAGGTATCACATGACAAGGCTCCTTGCTTTTGTTTTGCCTTTCCAGAAAAAATTCCAACTCAGATTTTCCTAGAAAAATCCACATCACCAGACCACCAGGCAGCAGATGCTGGGAAATTCCTTCCTTTTACTGAGGCCTTGGAGATCTACTACCAGTCAGAGAAGACTGTGTTGGCCTACAAGAGGTCAACAGCCATTATAAGGCAGTTTTGGGTGTTCATCCCCAAGACTTGGAAGGTTGCATACCCACTGAAAATGCCTACTAGAAATGGAGAAACGTCATTGTACTTGAATTGCAGTGTACCGGCTTGGAAACCACCACGGAGGAGGAGGAGGAGGAGGAGGAGGAGGAGGAGGAGGAGGAGAAGAAGAAGAAGAAGAAGAAGAAGAAGAAGAAGGAGGAGGAGGAGGAGGAGGAGGAGGAGGAGAAGAGGAGAAGAAGAAGAAGAAGAAGAAGAAGAAGAAGAAGAAGAAGAAGAAGAAGAAGAAGAAGAAGAAGAAGAAGAAGAAGAAATTGGATTTATATCCTGGCCTCCACTCTTAATCTCAGAGCGGCTCACAATCTCCTGTATCTTCTCCCCCCACAACAGACACCCTGTGAGGTGGGTGGGCTGAAAGGACTCTCACAGCAGCTGCCTTTTCAAGGACAACCTCTGCCAGAACTATGGCTGACCCAAGGCCATTCCAGCAGGTGCAAGTGGAGGAGTGGGGAATCAAACCCAATTCTCCCAGATAAGAGTCTGCACACTTAACCACTACACCAAAGTGGCTTGCCACTTTGAAGTTGAGGTGGAAGGGCACCTCCTCCAAACTGCCCCATATCATGTAGCACAGGAGCATAGAATCATAGAGTTGGAAGGGACCTCCAGGGTCATCTAGTCCAACCCCTTGAACAATGCAGGAAACTCACAAACACCTCCCCCTACAGTCACAAGATCTTAATTGCTGTCAGATGGCCATCTAGCCTCTGTTTAAAACCTCCAAGGAAGGAGAGCCCACCACCTCTCGAGGAAGCCTGTTCCACTGAGGAACCGCTCTAACTGTCAGGAAGTTCTTCCTAATGTTGAGCCGGTAATGTAGAGTTGGAAGGGGCCATACACACCATGTAGTTCAACCCCCTGCTCAATGCAGGATCAGTCTAGAGCACCCTCAAGCATGTCTCCACTACCCTTTACCTGGAAATTGTAGTAGCGTGCAAAAATAAAGGAAAAGAAATAGATCAATTAGCAGATCATTGACTCTCTGATGGGCATAATCTTCTTTTCTTCCCCCCACTACAAAATTACCCTTGATAACTCCCCACCCCATGCAAATCCATCCATCTGCCTAATATCTTTGAGCAGCATCCTCTGCATTTACAAGTCTTGACAAACACATGAAAAATTGAATTATAGTTATTAAAAGCAGAAGCTCATCTGGTAGCTTTAACATACCGAGCTACTGCACGATATTTATATTTTACATATTAATATGTGTTTTCTGTTACTAAAGGCATGGAATTCGACACACTCTTGGTGAATGCTCTGCAAACTCGGGGGCTGCTTCCTGTTCCTAGACAGACAAAAACGTTTTCAGGCATCGTGCACCATTTTAATTTAGCAGCCGTACATTGAATGCTCAAGAACACCCAAAGAAGTTGGGAGTTTGAAGAATCCAGCAGATCTGAAGAAGCAGTTTTCTAACTGTTTTCTGAGGAAGACTGGGATTCTACTTGAAAGGATTTTGTCAATGAGAAAGTATGCAATGGTGGGCAAACTTTCCTGAGAAAGATGTTGGCAGTTCACATGGGCAAGCAAGCCCAACAGGTCTAAGAAGCATACTATGTGAATCAAAGAAAGCATTACTAGAAGATGCTCAAGAGTTCTCTGCAACATGTAGAGGATATTATAGTGGACATACAGGGATTCTGGGTGGAGAAAAAAGTTGTCAACTCCAGGCTTGGAAATTTCTGGGGGTGGACCCTAGGGAGGGTAGGACCTCAGCACTGAGTCCACTCTCCAAAGTAGCCATTTTCCCCAGGGGGAATACTCTCTTACTCTCTGTAGCCTGGAGTCCAGCTATAATTCTTGGATATTCTCTAGGCTGCATCTGGAAATTGGCAAACCTAGTGGGGAAAAGTTTCCAGGCAGCTGAAAGTTGCTAATAAACTGGGGGGGGGGGGGGGGGGGCTGTGTTCACAAGACAGAACTTAGAGGAAAAAGTCATTTGATACATTTTCGTAGATTTTTTTAAAAACCCAAATTGCTTCTTTTTTATGGTTACAAAGAGCTAAAAAATACTAAAAAGGATTTAAAAAACCTAGTGTATTTATACCAAAGCAAGGAGGGGGGGGAATAATGCTATATCAATATTGTATGATCTACGGCTCGTAGTCCAGTAACTAGTCCCAGTTGTGTCTATGCACATCATAAGATGCATCCAGACCTTTCATTAGGTCTTGGATGAGTATTTTAAGTAGATGATGATACAGTTCCAGATACATATTGATAGAATTAATGGGTTTTTCTTGAGCTTCCCTGAGAAAGCTCCCCTGACCTTTCAGGGCACATAAAATGAAAGAACAGCATGGGGAGAGGGTTTAAAACAATTGGGTTTCTGTGCCATGATTGCTTCATTGTTCACTTAATACATATTTTGTCATAAGTAATCCTTAAGATACTGTCGAAGCCTGCAGTGCATTTAAAAAACCTAGTGTATTTATACCAAAGCAAGGAGGGGGGGGAATAATGCTATATCAATATTGTATGATCTACGGCTCGTAGTCCAGTAACTAGTCCCAGTTGTGTCTATGCACATCATAAGATGCATCCAGACCTTTCATTAGGTCTTGGATGAGTATTTTAAGTAGATGATGATACAGTTCCAGATACATATTGATAGAATTAATGGGTTTTTCTTGAGCTTCCCTGAGAAAGCTCCCCTGACCTTTCAGGGCACATAAAATGAAAGAACAGCATGGGGAGAGGGTTTAAAACAATTGGGTTTCTGTGCCATGATTGCTTCATTGTTCACTTAATACATATTTTGTCATAAGTAATCCTTAAGATACTGTCGAAGCCTGCAGTGCATGAAGAAAGAATAAGAAAACAACTCTTTCCATAAAATCTTGACTTCGAACGTGCAACGCCCTGTCGTGTTAGTGAAACAGAAAGGGTTGCATCCTACCTTGCCACTCAGTGAACGATACGCTGTCTTTTGCCAGAGAAAACAGCACTTAAATGAGACACCATCAGAGGTTGTATTCTGGTTGTAATCTGTTTTAATTCACCTGGTTTTAACTGTCTAAATGTAGGTAGTTTTATTTCTTGTTGTACATAGCCCAGAGCCTAGTCAGGATGGGGCGATTCATTAAACTCTAATTCTAGCAACAACAACAACAACAATTACTACTACTACAATCATCATCATCATCTTCTTCTTCTTCATCTTCTTCTCCTCCTCCTCCCCCCCCCCCCCGGCCACACACTTAACTCAGCAGAACCAAGAAAGAAGCTGCAATATTGGTAAAATATGCCCCTGACTTGGATGGTCCAGGCTAGTCCAATCTCGAAAGCTAGCTTGGGTCAGTGCACAGGAAGGCAATGATGAACCAGCTCTGTAAGTCTCTTTCCTTGAAACCCATAGGTCAGCTGTTCTTTGACAGCACTTTACACACAAATGCTCAAAAGCCCTAGATGCCATTACTGCTGTTGCATTCTGCATCAATGGAAGTTGCTCTTCAACAGCAATCCCATGGAGAGGAAAGCATAAGAAACCTAACCTGCGAATGGTTCCAGTTGCACTTCTAAACATACTTCTCAGAAAGCAAACCCCATTGAACTCAATAGGTCTCAGTTCTGAGTATGCATGCTTAGAATTGCATTGCAAGACACCTGTAACAGCATCAAGATATATCTTCTCCAGGTAAGTACACAGTTGGCATACCAGCTTATGATGAGCAAAAGTATACCTGACTATAGTACCCACACCCAACCACAGCCAACAACTTGTCCAAGTATATACTCAAACCACAAATATGGTTCTTCAAGGAGAGTGCTAATTCTTCCAAGGTAGATTATATATCTGCACCCACATCAGCTAACTAAGGGATCCAGATGTTTTGAAGCAGTTTTGAGCAAGCTGTACAATATACAGGAATGGGAAATATAAATGCTCCGTGCTTTGATTTCTCTGCAACCTCAGCATGGCTGCAATAGAATTTTTGACCTCTTTTGTCTAGAAGCTGAGCAAACAGCCTCAGCATCTTAAAATAAACTGAGTGCTGCACAGAAATTTTTAAAAAGACAAGTCCTGGCCTGAATTTAAAATCTAAAGATTGGCACTAGCAAAAGAAGGGCAGGGTGGATAAAAAGGAGATGATTCAAATGCAATATTCTGTATACATTCTGAAGAATGGTTACAGGTCAATGTTAAAGAATGGTTACAGGTCATTGAGAATTTCCATTTTTGTATTACTTTTAAATAAACTTTTTTTAGGGAAATAAACCAAGCAAAGAAAAAAGTCTTAAGAACTTTCAAAAATTAGAGACAGCGGGCCACAAACACCCAGTGCAAATAAAGAAACAGAGAAAGAAACGCATGAATACAAGATGAAACAAGCATATTGAACTTTTTAAAAAGCCCTTTGAAAATGTAATTTGCTATATCATCTGGGAATAATTGTACCGCATTCCAGAATTCAGAGAATACAGAGACAGGCTGCCACAGAGCATTCCTGTTCTACTAAATTTATTTACTACTGACGTTGGTGTTTTGTTCTTTTCTTCCTTTTTTAAATTTTAACTTCTTATTTCTGCTTATTCAATTTATGCCTATAATTACATAATGCATATATGTGGTGGCTCCTTGGAGCTAGATGCCACCCCCAAAAGATTTTTTTTGGTCACCATTTCTCCAATGGAGAAGGGCTTTTTCTGACAGAGAAAGGCTTGAACATAGCCTTCTGAAAGTGTCACCCTGCAAAAAGCTGAAATCGGCAACCCCCCTACTCATGCATTACCAGTGGTGGTCCCTTATACCATGGGACAGCCTCCTTGAGGTCATCAGGGAAGCCTCCATGTTTCCATAATTTTGGAGGAGGAGCTGTTATTATACCCCTTTCTTCACTACCTGAGTCTTGGAGCGGCTTACAATCACCTTCCCTTCCTCTCCCCGCAACAAACATCTTGTGAGGCAGGTGGGGCTGAGAGAACAGCTCTGAGGGAACTGGGGCTGACCCAAGGTCACCCAGCAGGCTTCATGCGGAGAAGTGGGGAATCAAACCTGATTCTCGAAATTAGAGTCCACTGTTCTTAACCACTACACTAAACTGGCTCTCACAGAATTGTTCATGAGAGCTCTTTTGCTTTGTTGTCCTCTCCAGAGGACATGGCTGGCCACGATGTGAGACAAGATGCTGGACTAGATAGACTATTGGCTTGATCCATCAGCGTTCTTCTTATGTTCATGTCCAGAAGTGACAGTAGTATGGAAATCTGTTGTCATTTTGGAGAACTCCAGGCTAGAGTCTGTATTGATCCTCAGTTCTTTCTTTCAAGCAGCTTACTTTTTTGTTAAGAAATAATCCATAGACTCAAGCGATTGTTGCCCTTTAAATATGTGTACAGAAATCAATGGATGGTAGTACAACGCACACAAGTTACTTAACTGTCAAGGTGTAAATAGTTATGTTTAAAAGAAAACAGAAGCAAGGATTCTCCAGTAACTTTTTAACTTTTGTACTATAACCCAAATGAACCATTGATGTGTATCTGTTGCCAAGAGGTCAGGTATAGGAAATCTAAGGCTTATGACATGCATGCTTTGTATACGAGTCAGGCCTCATCAAAGTTATCTGGAACAAAATGCTGACTAATGTTTGGTTCAAATCTTTGGCTCAAATCAGCTTTAAAAAGGGATTAGATTCATGGAGGATAAGTCTATCAGCGGCTATTAGCTATGGTGGCTGAGAGGAAACTCCACATTCAGAGGCACTAATCCTCTGAATCCCAGAGCCAGGAAGCAATGTCAGGCAAAGGCCTCTACGTGTTGTTGGCTGACCAGAGCAACTGGCTTGCCACTGTGTGAGAAAGGATCTTGGACTAGATGGACTAGATCCAACAAGCTCTTCTTATGCTTTTAACATTTGCGGTTGTATTCATAAATAAGTCAGAACAAATAAGGAATGAATAAGGAACTGGGCACCAACTTCAGCCTCAGTTTCAGAACATTATGGTTCTCATTGGTTTGCGTTGCTTGGGTTAGCTTAGTAAACTTCTGCACTCTTCCTATCACATCAAATAATTCAGAACAAAAGAATGAGACTATCCAGAGAAGAGAACTTAACAAATACAGTAATTATAGCCCAATTTAGCTGTATCAATTAATAAAATATTATCACAATTCTAATGCAACGTTAATGGCTTTCCATAGATTCTTGCCAGAGACTGTTTTGTTTTCGAAAGAGAGAGAAAATATAAAAGTCCCCATTTCTGGTTTGTACTCCTCAGCTGTTTTTCTTCCCTTGTGCTCTTCAGAATACATCCACAGATGAAACTCTTTAAAAATGCCCGTAAAACATATAGGTCCTGCATGTTTTCTGGGTATAAATCTGTTATCCTCTTGTTCCATAAAATGCCAACAAGAGTTGAAGGAGACTGGGCAAAAACACTGAGGCTCTGGGGGTTATGCCACATATTACAAAGCCTAAACCAGAAAAGACACTGAGTCATCAAGTGATAGAAGCAGATGCTGTACAAGAGTTTATGAAACATGAAGTATTATCTCATCTTAGTTGTAAAACAGAGACACTCATTAGCAACTCAAAAGGCTATGAAAGATGAGATGCATTCATATGTAAACATAAAAATGTGGGTTGAAATTACGTGGATAAGACCCCTGTCCCAGAAGCTGCCTCCCCCTCTTCCCTTTTATGTCTTGATTACCTCCCACACCTTCTAGTTTGTAGCAGGCTACAGATTCCCATTGCATCTGGGCAAACAACACACTGCAAACTACAAGGGCAGCTGAAAAGAAGTGAATAAGCCCAAGGCTCCCCTTTGAAATGAATAGAAACCAGCATATATATTTTACCATTTACAGCAGCGGCCTTCAAGTTTTCTGAATTCATTCAATGTCAGTGGCCTTAAAATGTTCTAAATTCAGAGAACCTTTTCCACATCAGTTCATCTGCCAAGGGAAACTTTTCTGAGCAGATGGTCTTCCATTACTAACTCTCTCACTGAGGAAACACCAACAAACATCTAGACATGAAGCAAAAGCCACAGATTTAAGGGACTAAAGTATCTTTAGTAGGAATGGGCATGAACCGGGGAAATGTGATTTGGTTTACGGCTCATAGAAGAACCACAAACCGAACCAGTATGCGGCCCTGCAAACCCCACTGAAAGGGACCACAGCCCTTTAAACAGGGTTCGCAAAAAGCCTGAAAAAACAGCTGAACTGACTCGGAGTCCCTTTAAACCCCTGCTTTCTTCTCCATCGCAAACCAGCACAAACTGCACAAATTGTTCTAAAAGTTAATGGAAGTTCATGATGGTAAATCTATCATGAACTTCTGTTCACGAACCATGAAGAGTGCAAAATTCATAACAAATTTGGTTAATGGTTTGGTTCGTGCCCATCGCTAATCTTTAGTAGACAAGGAAGTGAAAGGGATGAATAAGGAAGGACACACAGCCTTCTCAAACTCCTGTTTCTGCTCCATCCACAAGCAGCGCAAAATTTGTTATGCATTTTGCTTTATGATTCTGTTCATGCCCATCCCTAATCTTTAGTAGACAGGGAAGTGAGAGGGGTTGAAAAGGAAGGATGCATAGCCTTCTCAAGGAAAGTGGCTAGTGTCCATGCCATCAAACTGACAAGATAAAGGTTTCCATGTATTTAGGGAATTTCCCAGGTAATCAGGAAAATATGACGATATAAATTTAACTACAATAAAATTACCACACACATGGTTCATCTAAAAGGACTCATGAGGTCAAAACATGTTCCAGTAGACACAGAATGTTGAGAAAATTCTGAGGGTCAGAGGGACTGAGGAGCTTAGGGTGGAGCCTGAGGGAGGCGGGAATAGTAAGGGGAGAGTGGTATAATGCCATGGAATCTATCCTCCAATGAAGCCATTTTCTTCAGAACTTTGCTTTCTGGTCTGGAGATCAGTTATAATTCCAGATGCCAAAGCCCCACCTGGAGGTTGACAGTCCATTCCTAGTGTGCATAAAGGATTGGGGGTGGGGGACATGAACACTATGCTTAGTTCTTTCCTATCTCACGATTTCTTCAAGGAGTACAAGGCAAAATGCATTATCTTTTAAAATTTCCCTACTCTCCTTCCCCTTTTTATATTCACAGCAGTTCAAAGGTACTGAACTATAGGGTTGGACGCAGAAGAAAAAAGGTAAAGGTGCAAGCACTAGTAGTTTTCAACTCTGGGATGACACTGCTTTCACAACGTTTTCACGGCAGACTTTTTACGGGTGGTTTGCCATTGCCTTCCTCAGTCATCTACACTTTCCCCCCAGCACGCTGGGTATTCAATTTACCGACCTCGGAAGGATGGAAGGCTGAGTCAACCTCGAGCCGGCTACCTGAACCAGCTTCCACTGGGATCGAACTCAGATCATGCGCAGAGGGCTCCGACTGCAGTACTGCAGTTTTACCACTCTGCGCCACGGGGCAGAAGAACCACCTCTCAAATAAAGCACTTGGTGGATTTCCCATCTTTTCAAAAAATGCTTTGATGGGAGCTTACAATGAGATCTCTCTTCCCCAGTTCCATGTTTGAAATTAGATGTCTCCTGTTCTGAGTTCTTGCCAGGTACAAAGCTGAAGAGACATATTTAACCAATCTAATTGCTGAACAAAGTTCAAGTCTAGGGGCACCTTTAAGACCAACAAAGTTTTATTTAAGGTATAAGCTTTTGTGTGCATGCACACTTCTTCAGATACATTGAAATGGAAGTTATCGGTCCATACTACGATCAAGTTCGTTAAATCTGTTAAAGATCCCCGGGTTATAGGATGCCCGTTTGACCACTACAAAGGCAAGAGCCTTTTCCATGGCTGCCCCTGCCCTCTGGAATTCCCTCCCTGAGGAGACCAGGGCCCTGTGGGATTTATCACAATTCCGCAGGGCCTGTAAGACATATCTGTTCAGGCAGGGTTTTAATAACTAAATGGAGGTACTTTTAACATCTATGGGTGTGTGTGTGTGTACTATCTACCCCACAATATCATCACAAATTAATTCAAAACAGACAGAACGCCATCTGAACTGTGTTTAAACTGTTTTAATATTTTAATGTTTTGATAATGTTTTATTGTTATAATGTGAATCTGTCATCGAATTGTGACCGTTGTTAACCGCCCTGAGCCCGTTTGGGGAGGGCGGGATACAAGTGCAATAAATAAATAAATAGAGGTAGAGGGTTAGCAGCAAATTAGCATACAGCATTATAAAGGTGCAAGGACCAAACTGGAATAACAAGCTTAGTTTATGTGGACATCATTTGTTTGGATTTAATTCCAGGGGGAAGCATAGTGAAGGAAATAAATATATCACAACTGGAGACTGAAGGACATACATACCCTTCTTAACTATGGGATGCTGAGAGTAATTAACTGAGACCATGCTATCATGCTCCATCAGTCCCACTCAACATGGAGACAACAGTACAGCATCCTCTACTCTGAGGTGCTATTAAAACATTCTTCATCTGTAATATCCCAGGGATGTCATTTGCCTAGCTTGTAGTGGGAGGCCTCCTAATGGTTGGGCCCTCCCTCCTACTCTTTTTCCTCTGAGGGCCAGAAGTGGCATTCGAAAATCCGGAAGTGACACCAGTGCATCAGCCAAAAGAGGGGATTGGATAAAAATATGGAGCAGAGGTCCATCAGTGGCTATTAGCCACAGTATGTGTATATATATGTGTGTGTGTGCATGTGTGTGTGTTTGTGTGCGCATATATACACACACACGCACACATATATTGGCCACTGTGTGACACAGAGTGTTGGACTGGATGGGCCATTGGCCTGATCCAACATGGCTTCTCTTATGTTCTTATGCTCTTAAAACTTTGGTTGTCCCTGAAAACCTCATGGTAATTAATCCACAGTTTCACAGCCAGTGACCTAACATCCTTACAGCCATCCAAGAGTCCCTTAAAGTGAAATATAAGGTGTGACCTTGTTTCGGGAATTACACGTTCTATAGCATGTTGCTGAGGTCTGATATTGAGACTCCTAATCCAAATTTAAAATGCATACCATCATTTTGTAGTCATAACCAGGAATATTAAAGAGAAAGACCATTTCTGTTGATTCAGTGTATATTAACAGCCACTTTGAGAAAGTGAATCTAGAACAAGGAACTTCAACCTATCGCATCTGAGTCATCCTTATTCCATTGAGCTTAAGGTTTTCCTCTCCATGGTGATGTCGGTTGGGTTGAGAGAGAATGAAAACACACATGCTTATGACTGTCCCAAGGTCACCTGGTGAGCTTGTTCACTCAGTGGGGATTTAAACTCAGTTCGCCTCAAGTTGCATGCTCTAACCACTACACAGCACTTTCTCTCTCAGTCCCCCTGGCCATTGCACACACAGCAGAGATGGTGAAAGATTCACTCCAAGCGAAGCAGATCTTCAGATCTGTAATGGAGTGCTTGTGCCTTCAACTTCAGCATAATTGCATACCTCAGCTTCTCTCTCCTTATGCACAAATTAAGCCCTGCTGTTTCTTCACTTTGAAGATGAATGGGAAACAAACAGTTTTGGTTCGCCTGTACTAAGACAACCACAAAGCAGAAAACTATATCAATAATCAAAAATACACTGAAAGAACAAGAGCACCCCACCGGGTAGCAGCGTATCCTGACAGCTGCTGTGCCTGATTCACTCAATTTCATTCTAAACAAAACATATCTCAGTGTGTCTTCTTTCTTTCGTAACTCCCCCCCACCCCAACAAAGCTGAGACCGCAAACATTCCAGCTGGTAACATGATTATGCTTAGCGACGCATGAAAAGAATTAAACAGCCTTTAACATGCCAATAAAGACGTACCTTATAAATCAATATTATTGGATGCTGCTTGGCCGATGTTATAATATCAAAAAAAATGTAAAGAGTGCGTGTGTGTTCATTCATACTCTGCAGAACCAAAAAGTACATGATTGCTCAAGAGTAATAAAATTTTTAAAATTCTTGTGATAGACCTTTATTCTCCATTCTGCTATCGAGTCTTTCTACTTTAGGTAGCTCCTGGTCTCAAGATGGAAGAAGAAGACTGCAGATTCCCCCCGCTCTTCTCTCTGAATCTGAGACTCAGAGCGGCTCACAATCACCTTTACCTTCCTCCCCCACAACAGACACCCTGTGAGGTGGGTGGGGCTGGAGAGGGCTCTCACAGCAGCTGCCCTTTCAAGGACAACCTCTATGAGACTTATGGCTGACCGAAGGCCATTCCAGCAGCTGCAAGTGGAGGAGTGGGGAATCAAACCCGGTTCTCCCAGATAAGAGTCCGTACACTTAACCACTACACCAAACTGGCTCTCTTATACAGAAAGATTCTGTTCACTGAGATGCTAGTTGTCAGGGGACAGCCCCCCCCTCCATGGTCTCTAACCTAGTGTTTCCGCTCAATCAGTTAAAGTTCCTACACTTTGGTGCTGGGTCACATCATAAGCACCCCATACCTGATAAACAGTCCATACCATATCAATGAAAACAAGGCCATGTGGTTGTAAGAGAAGGAATGCAGAATATCTATGAACGGCAGTGCAAACCAGAACAGAATTACATCATTCTAAGCCCAATGAATTCAATGGACTTGGAATGGCCTAAAGCCCAAACTACACATTCTGTGTAACGTGATCACCACAGGGATTTGCCATGTGGCAGGTGCAGGTTCCCTCAGGGAACTCAATTCTGAACCACCACAGATGCCTAGTTTGGATTGGGACCATGGTTTGGGGGGGCGGAGAAGGGACTTCAGCTCCCCCCCCCCATCATAAAACAGTCCTAGAGGGCATTAGTTACCCCATTTGGGGGCTGGATGTGCACTGAATATAGCACCTTTCATGGAAAAACATTGTGTGGGGGTGGGCTTTTTTGTAGCAGGAGCTCCTTGCATATTAGGCCACACCCCTCTTATGTAGCCAATCCTCCAAAAGCTTACAGGGCTCTTATTTTCTTACAGGGCCTACTTTAAGCTCTTGGAGGATCGGCTACATCAGGGGTATGTGGCCTAATATACAAAGGAATTCCTGATACAAAAAAAGCCCTTGGGGGAGGGGGGAAGGCTGAAGTCCCTTCTTCTCCTGCCCTACTTTCCCAATCCACATCAAGCTCTGCATTGCTTTAGAATTACATTCCTGCAGGAAATGTACAGCTGACGTCCTGCTGCAAGTTCTTATGTAATGTGCAGTTTGGCCCTTAGGATTGCAATGAGGATCTCCTTGTTTCCTTTTGAAACAAATTTTGAGGAAACAGGGAGGGGTAATATTATGTTCAAAACACAAAGTCTAAGTAGATGTTTAATCCTTTCTCTCAGAAAATTTGAAAATTCCCACAGCAGAATATATATATATATATATATATATATATATATATATACACACACACACACACAAGCAAGCATCTAATAGCAGCTTCAGGTAGGCAAGTTATACCAGATCAACCATAGGGTCAGTACCATCTAACCGTTATTTACTTTATGTATACTTTACCTTTCTACACAATGGGGACCCAAAGAGACTTACCCTGTTCCCTTGTCTTTCATTTTATCTTCATAACAACCCTGTGAGATAGTTTCTGCTGAGAGTGTAGGACTAGCCCAAGGTAACCCAGAGAACTTCCATGACAGACCAGAATTTTGAGCCTAAAGCAATGGACTAGAGAAACCAGTTCTAAATCCCACCTGGCCATGGAATTTGGACCTCACAGGGTGGTTGTGAGGATAAAACAGGGAACAGGAAATTCTAGAATAAAGAGGGGAAGGAAGGAGAGAGAAAGCAAGGGAGAGATGACAGGCAAAAAAGAATTAGATGTTTTTAGGTCATTTTCTCCACTTGGGAGCCAACAAAACAGGGAAAGTACCAAATTACAAAATCATAAACGGAAAAAGAAAACAAATACAAATGAATCTAAGCAATTCTGGGCCCACGAAGATCACAGCTCTATACAAGTAAAACTAATAGGACTGAAAATATTCAAGATACTAATTTTAGTTTGTAACTGAAATGAAAAGGACATTTTAAGATTTCTTTCATTCCCTAAAAGGTCGTGGTAGTAGCTTTCTATATATCTCCACCATCTCCTCCTTATTTCTCTGTCCTAAAGGAGTGCATTAGGTATTTGCTAAAATTTGTTTAAAATTAATGGGGTAAAGGCAAATAACTAAACAGCTAAAAATTATCAATTGCCTGACAACCCAAATACAATGCACTTTCCCTTTGGACTTCAGGACAGAATGAGGAGACCTACAAATCTAGTTCAATAGATCTGTTGTTGGTATTATGTACAAAAATTCTCAAACCCCCTCCCACGCTCAACAAGTTTAGGACATCCATGGTAGCCAAATCTCATCCATAGCAACAATGTTGTCTCTCCCGCAACTTTATATTAGCACTCCCACTGTATAGATTTCATCTTCCCACACAAGACTTACTTTGATATTTTGAATAGACTACATTAGGGGTCTCTAACCCCCGGTCTGTGGACCAGTCCCAGTTCAAGACCTGCTAGCAACTAGGGTTGCCAAGTCCAATTCAAGAAATATCTGGGGACTTTGGGGGTGGAGCCAGGAGACATTGGGGGCAGAGCCAGGAGCAAGGGTGTGACAAGCATAATTGAACTCCAAGGGAGTTCTGGCCAACACATTTAAAGGGACAGCACACCTTTTAGAATGCCTTCCTTCCATAGAAAATAATGAAGGATAGGGGCACCTTCTTTTGGGGCTCATAGAATTGGACCCCGTGGTCCAATCGTTTTGAAACTTGGGAGGTATTTTGGGAAGAGGCACTAGATGCTATACGGAAAATTTGGCACCTCTACCTCAAAAAACAGCCCCCCCCAGAGCCCGTGACACCCGCGGATCAATTCCCCATCATTCCCTATGGGAATCGTTCCTGGAGTTGCATAATGGCTATGGGGGTGGAGCTTCCCCCGCCGGCCAGCTGGCTGGGGGAGGGGGGAAGCCTGTAAAACCAGGGGATCCCCCGCTGGGACCTGGGGATTGGGAAGCCTATTAGCAACTGGGCTGTGGAGTGAGGCAGAGACCTTTGCCTACTCCTCATTTAAAGACCCCCCGGGGGGTAGGGATGGGGTGTGGGTGTGGACGCAGCAAAACCCCCAACACCTCCACCCCCACTGGTCTGTGCAAAAGCTGTCTTCCACAAAACCGGTCTTTGGTACCAAAAAGGTTGGGGGCCACTGGACTACATAAGAATGTGTTATCCCTTTTTTTTTTTTTGCAACAAAGACACAAAACTGAATTTCAGCATGAATGAAAGTGTCAAAGATCAGTGAAGGAAGATTTTTTTAAAAAAATACAGTTATGATCAGGGCTTTTTTTTTTTTTTTTAAGCATGAACTCCAGCCCCACCTGGAGGCTGGCAACCCTGACTTTAACAAACCCCCTGACTGAGTTTTGGAAACAAAGAGCCTCACTGCTGCTGAAGAGACAATGCTGACTGATTACAAGCCATGGTTTATGCTTCAGGAGCCAACCCTGATGTATGTGGACTTCTCTTCACTCTACCCTAGCCTCTCTAGAGTAATTACCCCTCCCTTATAAATATTAACCATAGTTTCCAGTAGACCAATGGAAACCACAATCCCGTGTAATGAATGGTTGGCAGTCCACTCCAGAACATGATTTATGAGGAATCCTGGCTCTATATAACTATGCTTTACATCGGTGTTGTTAAAGCCATGCGCTCCTTGCTTGATTCTTGGAAGCCCACAGACCCCACAAACTAGGGAGGCTCAGTGGGCTGCAGCAGGAGGAGGAAGTGGGAACATCCCAGTCCATGAGCTGATCTCACTGGACACAAGCCATTACCACCAAGGCCAGCACGTGGGAGTAGGTAATGTAGGCAGCTGCCTAGGGCCACAGACCAGCTGGTCCGCCACATCTTTCCCCCGCCCAAGACACCGGCAGAGGAAAGAGGCAGCTTGGCCTTGCTCCCAAGCTGCCTTCCCTTGTGCTGTGGGGAGCGCAAGCAGGGGTGTGGGTATTTGTATAAACGGGGCCATCCGGCCCCACTCGGCTTCCCACCGTGGGGAGGTCAAGCATATGTGTGGGGACGTTTGCATGAGGAGCCCTCCATGCAAAAGGGGCCACATTTGGGCAGATGCTGTGCTAGGGGCCCTCCCCCACTGGAGGGGCAGGGGGTGGACCCTTGCCAGGAGCGGCAAAAGCAGTGATTGCCACTGAAACATGCACAACTACCCATTGATGTATAAAGGTGTTAGGAAAGACTGAGGCCAAGAGAAAATGGCTTGCTGAAACACCAACATAGCACATTTGTGGCCAATTAAAATATGAACTAGGAGCCTCTTGGATCACAACTCATTCTTTTTGCCTCTGTCCTACATCACTTAATATACTTAAATCAACTCCATGTTCAGAAGCAATCTCTACAAAGCAAAGACAAACAAGCTGCCCTTAAAAAAAAAAGTTTCCAGAGAAATCTGGCTAGGCTAGATGGACTCTTGATTCAACTCCACAGACGTCCTTCTGTTCTTTTGACATTTCCAAATCCTTGCTTCTTAAGTGATACCAGAAATGAGCCATACTGTTCTCTGCTACAGGGACTTCAAGGTACCAACTTCTTAGTGCTACTTTACCATTTTATTATTTTGAACTTTCCTTTTCCAGGATGAAGCTAGCTACTGTATATCTACCTTTCCCTCATGTTCCCCATCACCAGTTTATTAACTGGTACCAAAAAAACCCACAGAAAGGGAAACAGGTTAGATGCAAGCAGGCCTTCAGAAAGAGAAAGAGAGAGAGAAAAAAAGAAAGAGAGAGAGAGAGAGAGAGAGAAAGAGAGAGAGAGAGAGAAAGAGAGCAAGCATGGGCTGTATGCCGAGTATGGTCAAGAGGAACTGGCAAGTTGAGGGAGGGGGGCACCATGACGCAGTGGTGACTGTGTGCTGCCAAAAAATGTAAAGGCAAAAGGCCCATGCGTTTGAGCTGACAGAGCATTTGTTGTCTTCCTCAATGAATGCTCTCTTACACATTTGCACAATGCACTGCATTTCAATCAAGCAACAAGACAATAGCGAGTTTGAATGCCTGTGCTAAGATACAATATGACATTTGGCAGCTGACTTTTCCACTCAAATTAGAGAACAAGCTGATGTTTCTCAGGACACTAAAGGCAACTGGGAATAGGATGGTAAGAAGAACAGACAGACCCTTATTAAATTTTCATCTTCATTAATTCAAAGACGCTAATGAGAACCGCAGGAAAATGTCCACCCCACTCCGCCGCTCCACCCTCAAAGCCTTGTGACAAATCACCAAGCAATCCAACCAAATGCAATTCCAATTTTCCTTCTATGTGTGCTAACAATTCCGTTGCACCGGATTTGACATTCAGCATATACTCAACTGAGCTCCTTCTGGCTGCTAGGATCTCTGCCTTCTTCTGCATCACAGATACACAAATATCTTTCACAACTTTCTTTAAAATAAATGTAGTGTGTCAACTAGCTTTGCACAACACATTCAAGCTGGAGGAATGTTCCTCCAAAATAAGTCTTCTAGCCTAAGGTGGTGCTGGAGAAGAAGCTTGAGAGTCCCTTGGACTGCAAGAAGATCCAATCAGTCAAACCTAAGGGAAATCAACCCTGGCTGTTCCCTGGAAGGTCAGATGCTGAAGCTGAAGCTCAAATACTTTGGCCACCAAATGAGAAGGGAGCACTCACTGGAGAAGACCCTGATGCTGGGAAAGACAGAAGGCAAATGAAGAAGGGGATGGCAAAAGATGAGTTGGCTGGACAGCGTTACTGATGTAGCTAACACGAATTTGAGCAGACTTCGGAGGATGGTGGAAGACAGGAGGGCCTGGCGAGACTTTGTCCATGGGGTCGCAAAGAGTTGGACTCGACTGTGGAATTGAACAACAACAGCTTAAGGTGCTGTTCTCCTACTCAAGTGGCTCTTCCACTGAAGAAAGGCTTCAGACTTTGCCTAGCAGAGTGGCACAATACAGGCCACTAAAAAAAGGAATGAAGGAAGGAAGTCTCAGTGCATCCCAGATCATAGCCCATCTTTCTAACCACTATGCCCTACTACATAGAGGCTGTAAAGTCTTCCAAAAGGGTTATAGCAGGAAGGCTCTCACTGGGAAACTCTGATATCTTCAAGATATCAGAGAGCCAGTTTGGTGTAGTGGTTAAGTGTGTGGACTCTTATCTGGGAGGACCAGATTTGATCCCCCACTCCTCCACTTGCAGCTACTGGAATGCCTTGGATCAGCCATAGCTCTTGCAGGAGTTGTCCTTGAAAGGGCAGCTTCTGGGAGAGCTCTCTCTGGCCCACCCACCTCACAGGGTGTCTGTTGGGGGGGGGAGAAGATATAGAAGATTGTAAGCCACTCTAAGTCTCAGATTCAGAGAGAAGGGCGGGGTATAAATCTGCAGTCTTCTTAGAAAACCTCACTGAATGGGACAGAACACAGGAAACCACAGTGTAAGATGTATATGACAAACAAAAGAATACGGTGCAACAAGTAACTTAACAGTCTTGAATATAATGTATATAGTTTAAAAAACAATGTATTACTTCCATATTCGTCCCAGTCCAAGTTTCACAATAGTCTAATAATAACAAATCCAAGAATCTTCTTCTTCTCTTCATGAGAAGCATTTTGCCTGTGACAATTTCAAGATGGCTATTAACTGTTTATTATAGTTCGAGCACAGGATAAGTGACACAAGTGTTAGCATTCGGCCCACTGGGGATTGCTATGTGTATGTACAATTCCCGGCATTGTGCAAGAGGCTGGACTAGATGACTATGGAGGTCCCTTCCAACTCTATGATTCTATGCATGTGTATACCGGCATTATTATTTCTGTTTCTTCTATTAGTTCCAACTGCACTGATGTGACCTGAAGAAGACTGGGATTGAAACATGCCTTTTGTACCTGGGATGTATGTAGTCGCCTACAATCTTCACCAAGAAGCTTTGACAGCATGTTGCTGCAATCAGTAAATGAGTAACACTGTAGTTCTTGAAAATACAGTACACTGTGAACTGAAGAAGATTCTTGGATTTGTTATTGGACTATTGTGAAACTTGAACTGAGACTAATACAGAAGTAAAACATTGTTATTTAAACTATATAAATTGTATTCAAGATTGTTATTTGTTGCACGGTGTTCTTTTGTTTGTCATACACTGCTCTGAACAGGAGCAGGAGAAAAAAAAAATTAAAAACCCGAATCTGTATCACAATGCCACTTCCAGGGAAAACCCAGAAATGACACTGAGTAGCTCAAGAAATTGCTGAAAACTCAATGGCTTTACCATAGAGTTCTGGCAACTGCTAGAGCTACCCAACATCACTTCCATTTTCCCCCTGGAAGTGATGTTGCAGTGCAGATGTCACGATCCATATCTCTGCCTCCGACCCTCTCACCAGCACGCCAAGGCAACCCTATCTGGAAAAGCCACCAGGTTAAGCAAAAAAAGGAAAGGAAAGGAAAGGAAAGGAAAGGAAAGGAAAGGAAAGGAAAGGAAAGGAAAGGAAAGGAAAGGAAAGGAAAGGAAAGGAAAGGAAAGGAAAGGAAAGATGCTAATAGACGTGAAGGGAAAGCAGCAGAGTTTGTAACTGGTTATAAAATAGAGGCTATAAGGCACGGAGCCAACTCAAATATGTTAATTAATGCCAGGGGTTTAAAACAAATGTTCTCTCTTTATAATTTCCTCTTAGAAATGGATTGATTCCAGAGGGGAAGCTGTGTGAGTCTGTGTCAACAAAATTAAACAGTGGCACCTCAAGACTAACAAAACAATTTCCAGTACAAGTTTTTGTGAGTCACAGCTCACATGAAAGCACGCAGTATACATTCATAAGAGATATATTTATAAATTATCTCTAATGGATAAGTACATAAGAACAGAATAAGAGCCCCAGTGGCCCATCTAGACCTGCATCTTGTCTCATGCAGGCTAATCAGTTACTACAGACGTCCAACAACAGGGCATAGAGGCCGAGGTCTTCGCCTCACGTTGCTTCCTGGATATACTGTCCATGCCACTGATAAACTCAGCTCTGATACTCATGATGAAATACATTCTGCTGGTCTTTAAAGGTGCCCCAGGGCTTCTGTTTTCTTTTAGAAATGGTTTTATCAGCCAGTTGTCCAAGAGGATGGACCACAAAGATGTCTTTAGGCAAAACTGCACACAAACCTTCAGTCAGGGGGAAAAAACCAACATCAAGCAATTATTTGTAGGCACTGTTGCCTAGAGGGCTGGATTGGCCATTAAGGCCTCTGGGGAAAGTCCTAAGGGCATGCCCTGCTGGGGTCACCACCTGTTGGAGCTGTCTCGACCCCAGGGTAGCACCACAGGAAGTGTGTAGGAGCCACTGCTGCTATGGGAAGGCAGCCCCCAAGGGGTGGAAAAAGTTGTCACTGCCACAAATTCCTGTCCAGTACAAGACAGACATGTAAAGTGGGCTGCAGCCACCACTGCTATGAACTTGAAGCTGTAAGGCGGGGCGGGGGGGATAGGATGCTACCACTCTAAGCCAGCAGCCTTGCTTTGCAGGAGCCAGCAGCTCCCATAACACACAAGTTGGACAGGCACAAAATAGCAGAGAGTCATGAGGTGGTGGCCTGTGCCTATACAAGATGGGTAGGTGCAAGCTGGGTTAAAGAAGAAGATGATATTGGATTTATATCCCGCCCTCCACTCCGAAAAGTCTCAGAGCGGCTCACAATCTCCTTTACCTTCCTCCCCCACAACAGTCACCCTGTGAGGTGGGTGGGGCTGGAGAGGGCTCTCACAGCAGCTGCCCTTTCAAGGACAACCTCTGCCAGAGCTATGGCTGACCCAAGGCCATGCCAGCAGGTGCAAGTGGAGGAGTGGGGAATCAAACCCGGTTCTCCCAGATAAGAGACAGCACACTTAACCAATACACCAAACTGGTTCTCCAGTTTGTAGCGAGCTGTAGCGAGCATTCCCAATCCTTTTCCTGTGAAAAGGTGGGGCCTGCTGGGGTCCTTTCCGGGGTTGTTTTTGCCTCCTTCTCTACCTCTGACCCCATATCAATCATCCCAGCTCACTTTTGTATCACCACCATCACATCAAATACAATCAGGCCTTGAATTCAGCAGGAGCTCACAGGAGCGCAGCTCTTGAACCTTTCTGAGGGTTCCCCCTCCTCCTCCTCCCCCTCTCCCCACCCACCTACCTTGTCCATTGAATAGAAGGTGCAGCTGCATAACAATCCCTGGATGAGCTCCACCATCTATTTTTCTACAAAACGGCCCCTGAATACAATGAGGCCGGCAATACATTCAGTCCCAAAGTAATGCACAATGTCTAAGAAGGTGCAATTCATCCTTCCCGGATCAACACTCTGGTGGCCTGTTCATGCAGCTCCCCTTAAACAAGCCTCAGTGGGTAGCTCACACCAAAGAATCCAAACATATTTCTAAGGGCAGGGTTGCAGTCACACACATCCCATAACAGAACGGAATTCAGTGTTATCAAGCAAATTAAACACTTGACAACTGCTTGACCTCCTCTTCTGCAAACAATGCATTTTGTCGGTCTTGAGTATTCACAGACTCTGTGAGGCAGATGAGCTCGATTCTTACTTAAAGAGCAGCGCACATGGAAATCTTAGGCACTGAAAGCATTGTTAGTGTTATTTACATACAGTGCTGAAATTATAATTGTAGAAGGGGGGGGATCTCTATGTTTATAAGTAAGGGGGGTAGAAATGTAAAATGAATATAACAACATATTTACTGGATGGAACTAAGGAAATAATGCTATCATGTTAAGTTTAAGAAAAATTAAAGTGTTAGAAGATTGGAAATGTAATATTATTACAGTCACTGAATACAGTTTTCTATGAGCTGCACTGAAATTGCAAATGTAGAAGGGGGATATGCTTCTTGCTTTATTTCTTTACTTCTGAGTTCTTTAAAACCAAATAAAACTTTTGAGACACACAAAAAGGAAAAGAAAAATGTTGGGCTGTTCCAGAGACGACAGTGCATTTTCCAGCGCTTTGAACAACATGAATGCAAGAAACATGGCATCAGCTGTGACACACAGCCTTGGATCAGATCCAAAGAGTAGGAAACTCTTCCTTTTGTCATCCAGCCTCTCTTTCCTTGATCCACTTCATTCCAAAGACCCTGGTTTATAGCATGCTAAATTGGGTCTTATAACAATTCAGAGACTGTTATAATAACAATTTTATTTTCAGGAAGAAGGTGTTCTGAAGCAGTTCAAACACACACAACCATGTTGTTCACCTGCAACTGTTCGGATTTTGCTGTATTTTGCAATTGTAGCATTTTGACATGTCATAGTGAATGGTCCTGTACGTACATGCATCTGTTTGTGAGATAGAGCCAACCAGGGTTT
Source organism: Heteronotia binoei (assembly GCF_032191835.1). Classification (NCBI taxonomy): domain Eukaryota; kingdom Metazoa; phylum Chordata; class Lepidosauria; order Squamata; family Gekkonidae; genus Heteronotia; species Heteronotia binoei. The sequence goes on from NC_083225.1 coordinate 172,259,117, forward strand.
TTCTTTTTAGCAGGAACTCCTTTGCATATTAGGCCACACACCCCTGATGCAGCCAATCCTCCAAGAGCTTACAGGGCTCTTGTTACAGGGCCTACTGTAAGCTCTTGGAGGATTGGCTATAATAGAGGTGTGTGGACTAATATGCAAAGGAGTTCCTGCTAAAAAAAGAAAGCCCTGGACCCAACACGTGTTAACTTTGCAGCTGAAACCATGGACCAGTACATGGATAAATGTGAGGTTAGTACCACACATTCTGCTATACACGCATCATGTAACAGGAGAATCACTCAACACATATATTAAAAATAAAGTGCATGCTGCACACACACGGAGTCGCCATTATTTGTGGACAGGGCTTCTGAATATTTATTTATTTATTTATTTAATTATTTGTATCCCGCCCTTCCCACAAGTGGCTCAGGGCGGCTCACAACAAGTAATTGAACATAATTTAAACTAGCATTTAAAATATAAAGATTTAAAACATTCAAGAAATTAAAACCTAAAAACATTAAAACCCAGTAGAGATGACATCCAGGTTGAACCGTATATAGATCAAATATTCCAGAAAGAAAGAATACAATAGGACCTTGATCTTGCCGCTAAGTAGCATGTGGAAAAGTCACAATGCTCTAACATTATGTAGAACCAATCTGGTTCTTTTTCATGCAGAACACATTAATTTAAATATTTGGTTTTGTGTATGTGTAAACAAGCATGAATGAATCACCAGTTCAAATTCGGCATTGTAATTCAATGCCGAATTACACAGTAAACCGGGAAACTGTGATTAAATCCCCTGATCTGTCATTTGGTTTCTAAAAACAGATGATTTCATGAGTGATTTGGTGAGTTGGGCCAAACTATATGAGAGTATGACTTCAGGTGCGCACCTCCATTGTATAATGCTAGGGAAAACTAAGAGTCCCATGAGACTCAATTCTTTTTGGGACCACTGCAGAATGGGAGGAGTGCCTCCTCCCTCCCCCCACGCCATTTTGCTAACCTGAAACCATGTCATGGTGTTGTGTATTGGCAAATACATCCCCCCATCACCATTTCAAGTTGGCAAAATGGGGGGAGGCAGGAGCCCCTCTTCCCCACATGCTGTGGTGGTCCCAAGTATCGAGGAGCACACAGTGCTCTAATAGTCTTCCTCTGCATAACAAAATGGACATTTGTCTCCAGGGTGAGCTCAGGGATATTATCTAGTCTAGTCTGGCCCTTAGTGGTTGCCCCCTCCACCACCCCACACCATTTTCCCCTATCAAAATTCTCCTTCTCTCTTAGGCAGTTAACAACTCCAGTAGAGAAAAAGACAGGCAACGAGGCCTGTCTTTTTACCCCATCTGGGTCAACAGCAGCTGGGAGACGTGGCTTTGATCAGCGTCAAACACCCTCATTTTCCCAGTATCCAAACTGCCACTTTTTTTTTTGCCATTTTTCCCAATGCGTAATATCACTTCAAATGCCTAAACTTTAAGACTAACTTGCACAACAGTTGATCTGACCACAGATCCGCAGTAAGGCACACAGCCTGATCCTTCATCTTAAAGGCATTGCTAGGCAAGAGCATTTCAGGCAGCACAAAAAGGAGAAACCAAACTGAACCAACACACTGTTAGCTGTAATAGCGCACAAATAAAAAACCCAACAATTTTCATTAATGCCAATGATGACAGAATCTTGTTATATTTTTACACAATATCATTACCTCTTAACATGCAGCATTAAAGCAACAGGCAGAATACAATGTCCAATAAACAAAGAAATTAATTCACAAAGTCCATTACAAGTTCACACTCATTAGTTCTTAAATGGAAACCATCAAGTCCATGAGAAGTCCAATATGCAGCCCTTGTTGGAGCAAGAATCTACATAAACCCAGTCTGACAGCTACAGTATGACAGCTGGTGATCTAGCTGCCAGGCTAGGTCACAGTGACCTGATCAGCAGACCGGCTTGAGCCGGCAGAAGCCAAGTGATGCAATCTGCTGAGTCAGCACGGCCAGGATTGGCTGCTTGGACTATATATGATCTGTGTGTGCATCACACAGGTCTCTCCCTGTGAGATGGTGGTTAGGCGAAGCACTTTGTCCGTGGAGGTGATATTGTATAGACTGCACAAGAGAGCACTTGTCGTGTATATATGTTAATACACCTTTTGGCACTAGTTGCACGTGTCTGCCTGATTTTCTTTCCTGAAGCCCTGTGTCGGGCAAGTCATCTCCCTCACTCTGCTACTCCCGCTCCGACAGGGTTATGGGCCCAGGGCGGTTCCGCTGCGCGGAGGAGAGAGTTGAGAGTTGAGCTGACTGTGAGTTTGGAAAGAGCCGGAGGCGAGGAACGCCGGTGAAGGACACAGAAGCACCACCGTTCTCTGTTTGAGAGCCAGAGGGACGTCGGCAGCCAGCTGTGAGGAGGAGTCGGCACGATGGCTCAGCAACAGCTTGGAGTAGCCGTTGAGAAGCTCACCTCAGCCAACTACGCGGTGTGGAGCCTGAGAATGCAACACTACCTCAAGCGTGAAGGGCAATGGCTGTTCGTGAGTAACCCCCCTGCTGACTTATCTCCTGCCGAGACTGTGTTATCGGATAAGGCACTGGCCAACATAGTGCTATCTATAGGAGATGACCAGCTGGTTTATGTGCGAGGGAAGGACACTCCCAAGGCTGCCTGGGACGCGTTGAGTGCGGTGCATGTTAGCACCACTGCTGGTTCCCTCATGGCCTTGACAAGGAGGATGTTCCGCACCGTTATGCCGGCTGGAGGGTGTGTGAAAGATCACATCAAACGGCTAACGGACTGTTTCGTTGAGCTGGAGGCAAGAGGCAAGACTGTAGCTCCAGACGACAGAGTGTACATTTTGCTGTCGTCGTTGCCACCTGAGTACACTCCCCTGATAACTTCTCTGGAGACGGTGGACGTAGCGACCCTGACCATGGAATACGTCTGTGCCCACCTGCTTGACTTCCAAGAGAGAATTGCGGCCGTGAGCTGTCCGGGGGTGTCGGCCAGGCAGCGTGCTGTTATCGGTGTGTCCGGGAAGACAGCCAAGAACGAGCCAGCTTTTGCTGCTGGCAGGCGTCCGAAGGTGGAGGAAGTGGAGCCGACTGCGTTTGCAGTCCGTCGCTGCTATGGATGCGGGTCGTCGCAGCACCTGCTCCGAGCTTGCCCTGAGAGGGAGAAGAGGCGGGGGCGTGTGCGGCGAGAGCGGAGGACCGCCAGCCCGTGTGAGGAAGCAACCCGGCTGGTCACGTCTGCAGTAGAGAGCACAGGGTCTGCTTGGATTTTAGACTCCGGGGCAACGAGCCATCTCTGCTGCGAGAAGGAGTTGTTGAAAAACATTGACAGTCCTGAGCATAAGTATGTGAGATTGGCTGATGGGACCACTGCCAATTCTGTTTGCTCAGGCAATGTGGAATTTCCTGCACTGAAATGTATGTTGCAAAATGTGTTGTATGTACCCTCACTGCAGTCTAACCTGTTGAGTGTTAGCACACTGTTTGACCAGGGATACCAGGTGAGATTTGAGAAAACCTGCTGCAAAATCCTGGGAGGTGGGGGAAAGTTGCTCGTGACAGGAAAGAGGGAAGGTAAACTGTATGTGGTCCAGAGTGATTGTGCCCAGGTGGCTCAGGTGTCGAATGAGCCTGTGCACAATAATTGTATACATTTGCTCCATAGGAGACTTGGGCACTGCGGATTTAGGGCGTTAAAGAAAACCCTGGAGCTTGTGCCTAGTTTGAAAGTAAATCCTTGCAAATGTTACTTGGATTGCCAGGTCTGCAAGAAGACCAAAAGCAAGGCGTGTGCTGTTGCTAAAGAAAGCTCAAGGGAAAGCACACGAGCCCTGGAACTAGTCCATTTAGACGTTATTGGCCCATTGCCAAAGAGTCTGTCGGGGAGGAGATACTGCTTGGTGGCCACCGACGACCACACGAGGTACGCGTGGGTTTTCACCATGGTGCATAAGTCTGAGGTGTATAAGACATTCACCAAGTGGGTCAAAGCAGTGGAGAGACAATTAGGGGTTAATCTCCTGGCTGTACAAACCGACAGAGGGGGGGAATTCTTATCTAACCAGATGAAACGTTGGCTGGAGAACAAGGGCATTGCCCACCGTCTGACGAACCCAGCAACGCCCCAAGAACATGGGCTATCCGAGCGAACAGGCGCCGTGTTACAAACATTAATGCACAGCATGCTCGAGGATGCAAAGCTGCCAATTCGTTATTGGGCGGAAGCGATGCATTGCTCGGCATACGTACATAATAGGGTTTGGTGTAAGCCTGTAAATGATTTGCCTTATAAGCGGCTATATAACCACTGCCCAGATTTGAGCTTTCTGAGGGTATTTGGAACCCAAGCCTGGGTGAATATTCCTCTGAAACATAGAAGGAAAGGAGGTGACCGGGCAGTGAGCCTAACCTTTCTGGGCTACCAGCCAGAAACCAAATCATATCGCTTTTGTGATAAGCGGGCGAAGCTAACCTTTAGTAGGTCCGCTGGATTTAGTGAGTCCAGCTGGGCAAGATTGCACTCTACAGAAAGAGACCTGGGAATGCTGCCAAGTACTGATAAGAATGTTGGAGCGCAGCCCAGAACTCCAGCCCAGGAGGTGGCACCCAGTGGGGCTGGAGAAGGTGAGCCGAATGCTGGCACAGAGCCTGACGAGCAGAGTCAGGAGGCAGAGCCTCAAATGCAGGAACTGGAGGTAAAGTGTGAGAGTCAGGAGGTTCAACACCCAATTACAGGGGCAGAGCAACCAGCCCAGGAGGTGGGAACAGAGCAACCCGAAGAAGACAAAGCTGGTCCAAGCACAGGGCCACGGGTGTCTGCCAGGTCCACCAAAGGCCAACGTCCCGCTAGGTACAAGTGTCCCTATGTCACTCTGACTGTCAATCCAGACCCACCCGGATTTGAGGAAATGTTAAAAGAAAAGGCTAAGAAATGGAAAGCCTGGGTGGCAGAGTGCGAGGCAAGGGAGAAGGAGGCTGAAGCCAAGCGTCTGAAAGAGCTGGCTGAACAGGAACACGATGATGTGTTTTACAATCATGATGAGTTCCTGAACGAATTCCGGAAAGGGTTCCGAGCTACGTAAATATGAACTGTAATGTTGCTGGTGGACATGTATGTAAACTGTGTAAAGTGTTTTGGTGCACTGGGTTTAAATAGATTAGGAGGTGTGTTGGAGCAAGAATCTACATAAACCCAGTCTGACAGCTACAGTATGACAGCTGGTGATCTAGCTGCCAGGCTAGGTCACAGTGACCTGATCAGCAGACCGGCTTGAGCCGGCAGAAGCCAAGTGATGCAATCTGCTGAGTCAGCACGGCCAGGATTGGCTGCTTGGACTATATATGATCTGTGTGTGCATCACACAGGTCTCTCCCTGTGAGATGGTGGTTAGGCGAAGCACTTTGTCCGTGGAGGTGATATTGTATAGACTGCACAAGAGAGCACTTGTCGTGTATATATGTTAATACACCTTTTGGCACTAGTTGCACGTGTCTGCCTGATTTTCTTTCCTGAAGCCCTGTGTCGGGCAAGTCATCTCCCTCACTCTGCTACTCCCGCTCCGACAGCCCTAGCCCAAACAAGGATTCTAGATAATCCCTCGTTCTGATGACTTCTTCCTCAGTGAACCCCATCATAATGTTTTTTATGTCTACCCTGTATATTTCATGGGTCAAATTAATTAAATGCGTGATTACGTCCAAGTTTTCAAGTAATTATTTTAGACAAGGCACTCTATTTGATTCCAAAGCACTTGGCAAATATTTCTAAGACGAAGTAGTCTTGCACGGAAAGGAGAGCAACGTCACTGAGGTCAGACTGATTTTACTGGGGTACTTGGGCATCGAGCGGGTTATCTAGGCTTTCCACATAATGAGTCCTTGGAACAACAGCAGCAGCAGCTTCAAGGATGAGGGTCATGGGAAAGAGAAGCTGCGCTCACCCTTTTTCCTGGCAAGGTTTCCGACACATGGGTGGAGAGCAATCTGTGTTTAGCAAGAATGCAAGAAAGAGGCAAGAACAGCAGAATTAAAAAATGCATCTGTATATTTAGCCTGCGGGGGGGGGGGGTGTTTTAAAAAAAGCACCACTACTTTTTTAAAGGAAATGAAACACATTCTAAAGACAAATTCCTTCATGCCTGAAGTGACATACAGCCCCTGATTAACTTCCTTTGATCCTAAAGCTTGGATATGTCACAAGATTTCATGGAGTAGTGAGTTTCCCTTCCGCATACGCACAAAAACATATGTGCTACAAAGAATACTCATGTGTTCTGCCAGTGTTTGGGGTACAGAAATAAAGATCTGAGAAGGAAGCTCTGGCCCTTAGAGGTCAACCATTTCAGCCTTCCAGGTCAAAAAACAGGATTCTTAGCGTGGAATTATGTGAAGTGAAGAACATGATATTCCTGACAGGATTTTATTAAAAGACAGCATGCTTCAGGGAACATTAGAACTGCTTCCTTCTCTCTGGAAGATAAAATGGAAGTTCACACACAAGTAAGAAGAGAATGATTTAAGAACTGATTGCACATGAGACCCAGAAAAATGCCACAACATGTACCTTATAAAGCCACAATGCCTAGATAGCCTGGAAACTTGAATGCATACCAAGGGCAAGAGAATATGTAGTATGGGCTTTTTCTTAAAGCTCAGTACAGACTTCGTGCCCATTTAATGATTTTATCCATCCATATTTCTTGTTACATGCTACCTCCCTCATCTCGTGCACATGGATCGAGGTGTGAAGACTCGAGGGAGGGGGGGGCTGGAAAATGAGATGGGGTGTTTTCCACTGTTTGTTTTTCCTCAGCAATACATTTTCCCAACTTTTCTATACTGTGCACTGTACACACACACACACATTTGTTTAAATGCAACTATATTTTGTCAGCAATAGCTTTATTGAAAATATTTACAAGTCCACATTCTTCTTGACAAATGAGGACCCAAGTCAAGTAATGACCAAGTAAAAACATACAACAGGCATTAAATACATTAAAACAAGCAATATGTTCACGGTTAGAAAAACAATCTCTTTTCTGCCTAGGCTTCATTTGTCACAAAAAGTCTACTTCCACTTCATAGGTTTGCCAAAAAGGTTTTTGGGGAGGCCATTCTACAAACATGAGGTAAAAACAGAAAAAAGTTACTGTGCTATACTGTGCCAGTTTGATGTAGAGAGCCAGTTTGGTGTAGTGGTTAAGTGCGCGGACTCTTATCTGGGAGAACCGGGTTTGATTCCCCACTCCTCCACTTGCACCTGCTGAGATGGCCTTGGATCAGGCATAGCTTTCATAGAAGCTGTACTTGAAAGGGCAGCTGCTGTAAAAGCCCCACCTACCTCACAGGGTGTTTGTTGTGTTTGTGGGGGGAAGGTAGAGGAGATTGTGACCGCTCTGAGACTCTGAGATTCAGAGTATAGGGCGGGATATAAATCCAACATCTTCTTCAAATCTTCTTCTTCAACAATTTCACTATTAAAGCTTAGTTCAATATTCAAATATGGGGCTAGCCCTATAAGGACTTTATGAGACTGTTTCTGTTCAAATAACACAAATTTTAATTACACAATTTTAGTCTTCTGTTTTCAACTTTAATTCTATAAAGGAAGCCACAGACCTCCGTTTGCAAGACCTAAGAAGGCTGTTAATGATAGGATGTTTTGGAGGACTGTCCTTCAACATACACACAAACACACACGCTACAAAGAAAGCCCATGTGTTCAGCCGCTAAAATTGCCAATCTTCAGGTAGTGTCTAGAGATCTCCTGGGATTACAATTGATCTCCAGGTGACAGAGATCGATTCCCCTGGAAAAAATGACCACTTTGGAAGATAGATTCTATGGCATCATACCACATTGAAGTCCCCCCTCCCCTTCCCAATCCCCAACCCCGTCAGGTTCCACCCCAAAAAATTTTCAGGCATTTCCCAACTTGGAGCTGGCAATATTATCAGCCACTGAACACACAGGACCACACAGGGTCACCAGAAACCAGAAACAACTTGACATAAAAAGAGCCCTGTTAGATCAAACCAGTGGCCCATCTAGTCCAGCGTTCTGTCTCACACAGTGGCCAACCAGTTCCTCTGGAGGAGCAACAACAGAACATAGAAGCTAAGGCCTTCCCCTGATAGTGGGACTTGACATTTCACACATACACATTTTCAACTTTAATTTTTCCCTGTTTCTCACTAGATACTAGGACCTGTGTACTAAGGTAGCATGAGGAGCAGCCATTCGCAGCTGTCTCTTTAGCATCAGTTGTATTTGTACTTCTGCATATACAAAACTGAGGCATTTGTGCTTCTAAATTCCATAAGTATGCCAAACAGTATGATTCTATGTGTCAAGGTATAAAATGACACATAATCTGTTCAAATAACACAAATCCGCTCAATCTGGAGGAAGTCGATGGGATCCTCTCCGCTGCTCGCCCAACAACATGTGATTTGGATCCTTGCCCCTCTTGGCTGATTAAATCCTGCCAGAGGGAGCTTAGATGTCCTTTACGGGACATCATAAATAGATCCCTCGTAGAGGGGCATTTCCCAACGCCTTTGAAAGAGGCGTTGGTTCGCCCTCTCCTAAAAAAAAGTACAGCAGACCCGGCCGAATTGGCGAACTACCGTCCGGTGTCTAATTTACCATTTTTAGGTAAAATTATTGAGAGGGCAGTGGCGCTGCAGCTACAGAGGTTCCTAGATGACGCTTCCGTTCTTGACCCGTGCCAGTCTGGGTTCCGACCGGGCCATGGGACGAAGACAGTGCTGGTCGCCTTAGTGGATGACCTCCAGCGGCATCTGGATCGGGGCGGCGCTGCAGTACTGATGTTATTAGACCTGTCGGCGGCATTTGACACAGTCGACCACCAGTTGCTAAAGCGCCGCCTCGCCGACATAGGGGTTGGGGGGTTGGCCCTACAATGGCTTTCCTCCTTCCTCTCTGATCGGGGACAAAGGGTGGCCATTGGGGGTGAGCGATCCCAGAGGCGCACACTTGATTGTGGGGTGCCTCAGGGAGCTGTTCTCTCCCCAATGCTGTTCAACATTTATATGCGCCCCCTTGCCCAGATTGTCCGGAGGTTCGGGCTGGGTTGCCATCAATATGCAGATGACACCCAGCTCTATCTACTAATGGATGGCCGGCCTGGCTCCGCCCCAGGGAACCTGGATCGGGCCTTACAGGCTGTGGCGACGTGGCTCAGATTGAGTGGGTTGAATTTGAATCCAGCGAAGACAGAGGTCCTTTGTGTGGGTCGTGGCGCTCTGGGAGGGGAAATAGCTCTCCCAACTTTCGACGGCGCGCCATTGGAACCAGCGCGCCAGGTAAAAAGTCTGGGTGTTTTACTGGAGCCTTCGTTATCAATGGAGGCCCAGATAGCAGCCACTGCCAAGTCAGCATTCTTCCATCTGAAGCGGGCAAGGCAGTTGGCCCCCTTCCTGGAACGCCGCGACCTCGCAACAGTGATCCATGCAACGGTCACCTCAAGATTGGACTACTGTAATGCCCTCTACTTGGGGCTACCTTTGTGCCGGACCCGGAAGTTACAGCTGGTGCAGAACGCGTCGGCCAGGCTACTATTGGGGCTCTCAAAATGGGAGCACATACGGCCGGGGCTGCGCGGACTGCACTGGCTACCAATTACCTACCGAGTCCAGTACAAAGTGTTGGTTATCACCTTTAAAGCCCTATATGGCCGAGGACCAGCCTACCTAAGGGACCGTCTCTCCCCATATGAACCCCAGAGGGCACTGAGGTCAGTGGGTAAAAACAAAATGACTATCCCTGGGCCGAGAGAGGTCAAACTCCAAAACACCAGAGTATGGGCCTTTTCAGCTGCGGCACCTGCACTGTGGAACCAGCTTCCGGAGGAAGTGCGGGCCCTGCGGAACCTCGACCAATTCCGCAGGGCCTGCAAGACCGCCCTTTTTAGACAAGCCTATGGTCACACTGACTGCTGAGTTGCATGATACAAAGAACCGCCATCTATTAAATATAAGAACATTCATATAAGATTGTCTAAACTGGCAGAACCAGCGCTATAATAGTTTTATTACTGCCAGATATATTTATATATATATATAGTGTAATGTAAATTATGTATTTTAACTTAACTGACTGGTTTTTATATGTTTAATTTTAATTGTTAAATTTAAAGTTTTATTATTTATGTTAACGTGTAAATTGTTGTTAGCCGCCCTGAGCCGCCTAGGCGGGGAGGGCGGGATAGAAATAAAAGTTGTTGTTGTTGTTGTTGTTATTGTTATTATTATTATTATTATTATTATTATTATTATTATTATTATTATTATTATATGAATAGATCCAAGCAGGCAGCCGTGTTTGGTCTGAAGCAGCTGAACAAAGCAGGAGTCAAGTTTCACCTTTAAGACCAACCAATTTTTATTTAGAATGGAAGAGCACACGAAAGCTTACGTTCTAAATAAAAATTGGTTGGTCTTAAAGGTGCAACTTGACTCCTGCTTTATAAAATGAATAGTTTTACATAGTTAAAGCAGTGAAGTAAGTCTAGGCTTGATTCGAAAGTATGAATTGCACATATTTCAATTTTTCTCCTTCCTAATGTGTATTTTTGTTCTGGAGAGAAAATCCATATTCTCTGTGCCTTTAGTGCTTCCATTTTATATCTCTATTTACAGAACATAACTGAAAGCCTCCTGGTTTAGAAATACTTCAATCTTAAGAACCTAAGAAGAGCCCTGCTCCATCAGTGGCCAACCAGTTCCTCTGGAGATTCAACAACCGGGCACAGAGTATGAGGCTTTCTCCTAATATTGCCTCCTGGCTCTGGGACATAGAGGCTGATATTCAAGTTCCGTTTTTGTGCGTGTGATGCCCAAGCTCAGGGTTTAGGCAATCTGGAGTCCATCCCCTCCCCACAAACTAGTATATTAAATGGAAAGAGAAAAATCTCCCATGTGCTCAGCAATAAGCCCTCTAAGCTGAGTTCGTGTGAGCTAGCTCACAGTTTTTTAGCTTCCAGCTCACACATTTTTGTCTTAGCTCAGGAAAAATGGCCCCAGAGCAAACTAATTAATGCAGCAGCTCACAACTTTAATGCCAGCTCAGGAAGTAGAATTTTCGCTCACAAGATTCCACAGCTTAGAGGGAACATTGGTGCTCAGGCATCTGCATTTAGACACTGAGAAACAGTATCTTGATCATAGGCCCCACAAACCACAAAGCTTTCAATCATGTGCCAGAGACACAAGGGAGGAGTGCCCCACCTGCACCCTCGACTCAGCCTAAATAAACAGAGGTTTGAATGTGGCCTCAGAGTTCTAATCTTGAAGTGAGATAGCATTACACAGCGCAAGAGAAAAAGTTCAGACGGGAACTGCTTGCGTCTCCCAGACAGCTAACTGCATTCACATAGCAAGCAAACACATCTTTAAATTTAGGGCTGGACATCTGATCAACCAAAAATGTCTGACTAATGGGTCAATCAAGTAATGGCAAATAATGGGATTGGATCCTACCAGCTTTTAATTGATGGGTGAAAAGGCTGTTTTCAACCACAGAAAGGCCTTTTCCTGATGTTGCCTTCTGGCCCTGAATGTGGAGGTTTCCCTCAATCACGATGGCTAGTATCCACAGACAGACTTATCCTCCATGAATCTATCTAACCCCATTTTAAAGCTATTTTCTCATGTGGTCATCACTACATCCTCTGGCAGCGAATTCCATATTTTGATCAAAGGACGCTTCAGATGTGCATGGACAAAAAGACATGCAGAACATAAGAGAAGCCATGTTAGATCAGGCCAATGGCCCATCCAGTCCAACATTCTGTGTCACACAGCGGCCAAAATACACACACACACACACACTGTGGCTAATAGCCACTGATGGACCTCTGCTCCATATTTTTATCTAACCCCCTCTTGAAGGTGGCCATGCTTGTGGCCGCCACCACCTCCTGTGGCAGTGAATTCTACATGTTAATCACCCTTTGGGTGAAGAAGTACTTCCTTGTTGCAATGAGAAGTGAACAAGATTATGACTAGGAAATGCCCAGCATTTTTGAAGTATTTAATATTCAGGACAAAGAAATACATTTAAGCATCAAGTCTGGTTCTTACTCTAATTGCACACACAAAAAGAGCAAGTGAAATATTGTGAAACATCAAAATTAATTTTGACTCAGTTGTTTGTAACAGCTCAAACACCTCTTTTCACAGTGTAAAGGTTACACTTCTATTGATGTGAATGATTCTTTGGAGAGTTAATCTTGTGGGCTGCCACCTATGCGGTGGCATTTTTGACATAATGGAATATTTCAGTACTGGACTGTGGCCAACTTGGTAACCTCAGCCACAGCTGACAGAAAGCCAGTTTGGTGTAGTGGTTAAGTGTGCAGACTCTTATCTGAGAGAACCAGGTTTGATTCCCCACTCTTCCACTTGCACCTGCTGGAATGGCCTTGGGTCAAGTCATAGCTCTGACAGAGGTTGTCCCTGAAAGGGCAGCTGCTGTGAGAGCTCTCTCAGCCCCACCCACCTCACAGGGTGTCTGTTGCGAGGGAGGAAGATATAGGAGATTGTGAGCCACTCTGAGATTCGGAGTGGAGGGCGGGATATAAATCCAATATCATCATCATCATCATCCTGACATCAATGTTAAATGTAATAAAAACCTATCAAGGGTACAGCTTCAACCAAGGTTTGAACCAAACATCAGTCAACATTGTATTCTGGATCACTCCAGTGAGGCCTGAATCAGAGACAAGCATGCATGTAATAAGCCTTAGGTGCCTAGCAAGCTTTCCTATACCTGACCTCTTGGCAACAGATACACATCAGTGCTTTTGTTTCATTCGGGGTACGGAACAAAAGTTAAAATGTTGCTGGAGAATCTTTGCTTACGTGTTCTCTTTCCATTAAAACACAACTACACCTTGACAATTAACAAACTGGGCGGGGGGGGGGGGGGAGAACTGTAATACCATCCATTGATTCTACAGATATTTAATTCCTTGGGTCCACTGATTATTTCTTAGAAAAACAGTAAGCAGCTAACCATAAAGAACTGATAATCAAAACAGACCCTAGTCTGAAGTTTCCCCAAAATAACAACTGGTTTCCCTACTACTGTCACCTCTGGCTGTGAACATAAGAAGAGCCCTGATGGATCAGACCAATAGTCCATCTAGTCTAGCATCCTGTCCCACACAGTGGCCAACCTGTTCCTCTGGATAGCCAACAACAGGGCATAGAGGCCAAGGCCTTCCCCTGACGTTGCCTTCTGGCCCTGAATGTGGAGGTTTCCCTCAATCACTATGGCTAGTATCCACTGACAGACTTATCCTCCAAGAATCTATCTAATCTCCTTTTAAAGCTGTTTTCTCATGTGGACATCACTACATCCTCTGGAAGCAAATTCCAGCAGAGGTCCATCAGTGGCTATTAGCCACAGCGTATTGTTGGAACTCTCTGTCTGGGGCAGTGATGCTCTGTATTCTCGGTGCTTGGAAGGGGCACAGTGGGAGGGCTTCTTGTGTCCTGGCCCCACAGGTGGACCTCCTGATTGCACTTGTGTGTTTTTTTTGCTGTGTGACACAGAGTGTTGGACTGGATGGGCCACTGGCCTGATCCAACATGGCTTCTCTTATGCTCTTATGTTCCATATTTGATCACTCTCTATATAAAGCAGCATTTCCTTTTGTTTGTTCTGAACCTACTGCCCACCAGCTTCACTGGATGCCCTCAAATTCTAGTATTTTGGGAGAGGGAGAAAAAGTCTTTTGTCAACTCTCTCTACTCCATGCATGATTTCATAAAACTGTATCAACCCCCCCCCCCCCCCCCGCCTTAGTAGTCTCTTTTCTAAATCAAAAAGTCCCAGACTCTTCAGCCTTTCTTCATAGGGAAGGTGCTCCAACCCTCTTATCATCTTGGTTGTCCTGCTCTGTATTTTTTTCCAGCTCTGTGACCAGAACTGTACACAGTATTCCAAATTAGGCCAAACCACAGATCTATGCAGGGGCATTACAATATCAGCCATTTTATTCTCAACTCCTTTCCTAATAATTCCTACCAGAGTTTGTCTTTTTACCACTGTGACACACTGGGTTAACACATTCATTAAGCTATCCACTTGGACCCTAAATCTTTTCCACCCTCTCAGGCTCAGCACGTTCAGACCCTATTATCCTATACTGAAGTATTTGCCACACTGTCGCCCACTCATCCAGTGTGTGGAGTGCTTGGAGCTCTTCACAGTTAATAAATGTTTTTAATAAATATATATACTTTAGAAAATTATCCCCAAACCTATTGGAGGTCATTTGTTTGTCACCCAACCCTACTGAGGCTTTCTGCTCCAAAGAATGGCATTTGTCTTGAGGAAGTGGCTTATGGAATGCCATCACAATTCTAGAGCTAAAAGACTACTAATAAATTATGATCCTGCTTCTCAGGTGTTACCTACAAACACGGTAGACATGCAAGCTAGACAAAGAAAGTCATATATAAATAGTCCCTGTGAAAATGGACAGATTTTAAGTACACAATACAAAGATTACATCCTTTCTCACTTATTTCAATGGAGTTGAATTTTCTCCACACTGTATCTTTTTTCCTTTTTTCTGAAATAAAATCAAGGCATTTTTTGTTTCTACTCCCCCAGCCCCAGTAGCATCCTCTCTCAGAAATAAAGCCTTACCAGCCACGTTTTAACTGATAATGGGACAGGCAATCCCTCACATTAACCACCAAAAGGTTCCAAGCAAGATAAACAGGAACTGAGTAGTAAGTACCAATACCCTCATGTGCAAACTGAAATGTTTTCAACCTATCTTCTAACCTCTAGATGTTGAGTAAAATGCATACGCTCTGTGTATTCGGGCAAATGGAACTGAAGAATTCAGATATCCAACCAAATACGTTTCTCCACAACATACTCTTAAAACAGAGTTGCAGGAAGCTCGTGCTAAATTAGAAACCAGTGGCACATTTGTCAAAAAGAAAAATGGTTTTATATGGCTTTACTGAAGCTTAACTATAATTCACCACAAAATTCTAGCTCAGAGAAGTCAGATTAACCCCTAAAACTAGTTTCTAACTGTTGAGAATGTGTTAGGAACGGATATTGTTTGCTGAAATGACAAAAATGGACAATCTGTCGTGACCCAACAACTGACAACATCCATTAATTCAATAAAGTTCAAGCAGAACCAACACTGTGTTTCTTGGGACTTGGTTATTTATGAATGCTCAGACAGTACTCCAAAATAACAACTTCAGAAAGCAATACACAACTGTAAGAAGGGCCACATTTCACACATGTGGTTAGACACTCAGATTAGAATCTCAAAAATGCCAATTCTTATCTCCACTCTGTCATGGAAGCTCACTGGGTGACCTTGGGCTAGTCACACACACTCAGCCTAACCTACCTCCCAGGGTTGTTGCGAGGATAAAATGGAGAGGATAATTATCTTGGCCCCTTTGAGTCCCCAGTGGAGAAAAAGGCAGGCTAAGGATGTAAGAACCTTCAGGGTCAGACAAGTGATCCATCCAGTCCATCACACAGTTTCACACAACAGCCAACTCGTTGCCTTGGAAGGGCAGTAAGTAATAATGATAATTAACGTATGCAAGTCACTGGCAGAAAATGTAACAATGAGCTTTTTAAAAAGGGGTTTGAAAAAATTAATGAGAATTGACTATAATGAAAGATTGGTAGACACCAGTGTTCCCTCACAGATTTTTAGCCTCCAGCTCACACCTTTTTGTCTTAGCTCAGGAAGGATTACCCAAAAGCACACTAATTTATGCAGCAGCTCACAACTTTAATGCCAGTAGCTCACAAAGTAGATTTTTTGCTCACAAGACTCTGCAGCTTAGAGGGAACATTGGCAGCCTCCTCAAACAAATGAAATCTCTGTGTTCGCAAACTAGATATCAGACATTGGCTTTCATTCCTGGCCAAATTAGTCATTTCTTTTCCCACTGGGCAATCAGCTACCTCCAAGAGATTTCATCTGTTTTCTGGATTAAATCAAAGAGATTCCCGCAGTGCGGAACTCAACTGTGGACAAAAATTCCATGCAGCATCAAAATGTCTCAAGAGTGTTGGAATTCTAGCAAGAGCTCCTTTACATATTAAGCCACACACCCCCTGATGTAGCCAATCCTCCATGAGCTTACAAAAAACAGCCTTGCAAGCTCTTGGAGGATTGGCTACATCAGGGGTGTGTGGCCTAATATACAAAGGAGCTCCTGCTAGAATTCCACCCCTGGGATGGACTGTAATTGTTAATATATAGTATTATGTACAAGTATTACATTTGTCGATGCAAACGGCTTACCCATTTCTAACCTAGCCAATGGACAAGAGCAAGTGTACATAAACTCTTCAAACTAAATAAAAAGTGAGGATCAGTCTTATTTCTTTTATATGTCTGAATATTCAGCATCTAAAGATCCTTTATTTTCCCTAGGAATCTCTGCAAGCTGTCCTTCTACCAAGAGAAAAACACGCAAAAAATCCTTTCAATGGAAAGAAATTCCACGGGTAGTAGAGCTGATGAAAAGAAAAACCTACACAGCAAAGAACAGATAGAAACAGGAAATTGTTTTGAATTCATCGCAACAGGGAAGTGCCAGGTTGCCACAACAATTCCCAGTCTATAAATCCCCCAGGGAATCCGTACAGGCTCAGCACAAGAGAGCAGCATTCATAAAAGAACTACCTTCTTATGAACAGCAGCTCTTTATCTTATTCACATGGGGTGAGGTTGATTATTCAGCAAAGACGGTACTCTCATAAACCAGATAAAAACATCTTCTGTAAAGCTCTGACTGTAAATATTTATTGATATTTCAAAGTATTTATTAGTATTTCAAAATCCTCAGTTAAAGAAAAATAATAGATTAACTGTACCAAGTTGCCATTGACTGGGGTTTGCATTTTTTTTTTTTTGCTTCCTATACAACATGGATTCAGAGCAGAATTACTACAGACTTTTAAAAATCTTGAACCGGTTTGTGAATGCAAGCAATTCCCCCCCCCTTTCCTATATGTGACACTGTTTTTTGTATGATACATCCCCCAATGTCAACCATAGTTAAGGTACCAAAAAGGTCACAATATGGTTTGCAAAGGAATCACAGTTCCAGCAGAAGAGAGGCAGAGTGCTCCAGAAGGTTAAGAGCCTCATGTATGCAGCTATGAATGCCCTGCTGAACATCACTGGAAGTTGCATGTCCCTTTAACTCAGAGCGGGGAGTGAAACAGGAATGGACATATTTCATGTCAATTCTGGACAATGTTCCCTTTAAGCTGCAGAGTCTTGTGAGCAAAAACTCTACTTTGTGAACTACTGGCATTAAAGTTGTGAGCTACTGCATAAATTATGTGCTCTGGGGAAATGTTCCCTCTAAGCTGGAGAGTCTGTGAGCAAAAATTCTACTTTGTGAGCTACTGGTATTAAAGTTGTGAGCTAGTGGCATTAAAGTTACTGAGCTACTGAATAAATTATTGTGCTCTGGGGCCATTTTTCCTGAGCTAAGACAAAAATGTGTGAGCTGGAAGCTAAAAATCTGTGAGCCAGGTCATGCTAACTCAGTTTAGAGGGAACACTGCTCTGGGGTTATTTTTCCTGAGCCAAGACAAAAAATGTGTGAGCTGGAGACTAAAAAACTGTGAGCTACTTCACGCTAACTCAGCTTAGAGGGAACACTGGTTCTGGGGCAATACACAGAATGGGAGGGACTAACAGCCAAAGACAGTGAGCTGAAGAGGTTTCAGCTTCCAGTGTGACATCTTTCAGGGGGCAATAATCCACAAGCACCCAGAGCAGCTGCGGTTCAGTGTTGCTACTGTTCCCTCTAAACTGCAGAGACCTGTGAGCAAAAATTCTACTTTGTGAGCTACTAGTATTAAAGTTGTGAGCTACTGGCATTAAAGTTGTGAGCTACTGCATAAATTACTGTGCTCTGGGGTCATCCTTCCTGAGCTAAGACAAAAATGTGTGAGCTGGAGGCTAAAAATCTGTGAGCTAGCTCACACTAACTCACCTTAGAGGGAACACTGGCTACCACCATCTCCTCAGCTTCCAAGCTGAATGACTCCTTTGGCCACATTCTGCATGAGATTTCTACTACTGGCACTAGGGTTACCAGCGGGCGATCAACGCTCCCTATGCCCCACCCTCACTCAATGCAGATGTGAGGGGGGAAGAGCATGGATCAACATTGGAACATCATTCCAGGTTTCAGGACAAGAAGTGACATCATGATGCTCTAGGAATTTTCAGATCCCTGTGGTAAAAAACACAGCTTGCTTGGAAGTTCCTAAAGCATCGTGTCATCACTTCCTGTTCTAAATGGGAAGTGATGTCCTGCTAAGTCTTTGTTTCTCCATTGTTCTCAGGGGTAGACAGCCAAGAGCAACCCTAACTGGAACTCTAGTCCTCCGCCTCTAACCTTTCTCCCATTTAGCATTCAATAAGGGCGTCAACAGCCAAAGATGACCCAGCCCATTCGAAATGTGCCAGGCAATATCTGTTTGCTTCATTTATGAAGTTGCAGCAGCCTGTAAAGATAAGGCATTTCTGCATTCCAAGAAAAGGAACACTTTGCCACTTGATCTCTGAATTCTGTGGTAAAGAGAGACAAAGGATCACACAGTTAAGGTACAGTGACTGTTTGGAGACAAGGGTGGCAACTAGTCAAAAGTATTGATTTTACTGGCCAAAATTACAAAAAAAAAATCTGGCCAAATACTCACAAAAAATGAGAAATTATTGAACAATTTATTTTAGCCTATTGATAAATTAGTGTTTTAAAAGTAAAACTGGGACTTCATTTGAAAATTATTATTATCTGGCCTCCACCATCCCAATAGCCAGCCATCACACATTTTTTATTTTATATAATATATAAAATATATATATTCATTCAGGGCTTTTTTAAAAGCAGGATCACACAGGAACGCAGTTCCGGCTGGCTTGGTGTCAGGGGGTGTGGCCCAATATGCAAATGAATTCCTGCTGGACTTTTTCTATTAAAAAGCCCTATGTGAAACAATGGTGGCATCAGGGGTGTGGCCTAATATGCTTATGAGTTCCTGCTGGGTTTTTACTACCTAAAAAACCCTGTATATATTTATGAAGAAAGGACAATGTTTTCATTATGGTACAGAATTTAAAGGGGGGGGATCCAATTTATAAATAATCTTATACTGTCTTTTCACTGGGAAGTCATCATTTTTCAAAAAATGCAGTAACAAAAACAAAGAAACCACCAAAAAATCCATTCTCGAAAACAAAGATATACTGACTTTACTGGCCATTTTTTAAAAACCTGACAAATTGATGACCAAGGTGGGAAAACTGACTTTTACCAATTACTGACCATTTCCCAACCTATCTGCCTCTTGGCAGGGTCTAGGAAGAGGAATAAGGTGGTTGTTGTTAAAACAGCTACTGGAATTGCTGCAGTAAAGATCTCTAGGCCCAATCTGCATTACAGGTAAGCAGGGTTGCCAGACAGAGTGAGTGTGAGAGCAGAACAGGCAGTGGCTGGGCCTGTCTGACCTTGACTTTTTAATCCGCCTGGGGGACGAGCCTTCCTTGGCCCAAGATGTCTTCTTGCTATAATCTGTTCTCAAAGTGTTAACATTAAGTGCACAAACCTCAAATATTTGCAAAATGTTTTCAAGTAGGAGTATACTAGGCTGCACTATTAAATTATCCATACAGCAGGCATCTGATCAAATATCCCCTAAACAGGAAGGCCAGCTACTGTGAACAGCTTACCAACAGCTTTGAAGAGGTCTGGAAAAGGCATTTTGAAAGCTATCTTGCCTCTCCATGGAAAAACACAATAATCTCTTTCATTCACAAGGAAATGTACCCGCCATCACCATCTGAATTTTTTTCCCTTAACGTTTTAATTATTTACTTTATGTATCTTGTCTTATTCTCAATCAAGGGGCAGTATGCATTTCTTTCACCAAACACAAGATCACAGCTAAAAATCACACCCTTTATCCTTAACTATAAATTCTTTCTACCACTGTCACCACCCAGAAAAAAATGAACATTTTTTTTTTTACAAAAAAACCCAAAACTCTTTGAAGAAAGAAATGTGTTTTTGGCATGAGTCTTTGAGGGACTGAGAGCAGTGCTTTGTATGCTGCAACAGTCTCAAATTTCAAACAAACAAAAACAGCACGACAAAAGCTGGAATCTGCCTTTTTGTGCCAAGCTAAACAACAAAACTGTTTGTTACCACGGTGGACTTCAAATGAGTAGGCCTCATCAGGTAATTCTGCCTGTGGGACTTCAACCGAACTCTTTTCAGTCCTCTGACTACTGCTTCATGCTCAAGGCCAAACTACAAGCGACAGCAGGCTTGGGTTCATTCCATGGCTCTCAAAGCCATTTCAAAAGCATTTGTAGTTCTTTAAAAATTGCCGGGATGCCCTGATATGGATTGGCACACGTTGGCCCCAGAGGTTTTGTCCACCACCACCACCACCATCCCTGGCAGCATTTCCAGGGCCCAAACAGGGGCTGTTTCTGCATTTGAAAAAAAAAAAAACTGGGGGGGGGGAGCTTCTGGGGCCACCGTGCCATGTGCCTGGTCAGGGCCTTGTGATGATTTTTACAAGAACCAAATATGCTTTTAAAATGGTGTCTGTGGTCACAGGAGGCACTGTGGCCTACTGGTAGCTTGGCTCTCAGTCACTATAATACAGCTGTCACTGTTCTTGTTGCTGCTACCAGAGCTCGCCTAGACTGTCTGGCACCCTAGCCAAGGGTCTGGTGCCTCCCTGCACTGATAATGTCACCAAATTCAGTGCCCCCAGAAGGCCAACATCCTAAGCAATAGCCTAGTTTGCCTAGTGGCAGGGCTGGCCACAGTAAATGTTGTTTGCAGTAAAAGTTTTTTTATATATATAATTAACATTTTATGTTTGCAGTAAAAGTTGTTCAACAGTTGTTCATCAGCTGCCAAGGGAGTTGTCGAGCACCCCCTCAGTGGCAGTCTTTAAGCAGCAGCTGGACAAACACTTGTCAGGGATGTTCTAGGCTGATCTAGTGCTGAGCAGGAAGTTGGATTAGATGGCCTGTATGGCCCCTTCCAACTCGGTGATTCTATGATTCTGCTGCTGCCCCAAAATTCAAACCACTTGAACCAGAAATAATATAGGGTGGACCACAGGCTCCATAGCTGGGACCATTATCTCCCACAATGTGCTAAGCGCTCTCTCTCTCTTCCCCCCCCCCCTCTCCACAGTGTCCCCTGACAACAACTATATATTGGGGAGGGACGGTGGCTCAGTGGTAGAGCATCTGCTTGGTAAGCAGAAGGTCCCAGTTTCAATCCCCAGCATCTCCAACTAAAAAGGGTCCAGGCAAGTAGGTGTGGAAAACCTCAGCTTGAGACCCTGGAGAGCCGCTGCCAGTCTGAGTAGACAATACTGACTTTGATGGACCAAAGGTCTGATTCAGTAGAAGGCAGCTTCATATGTTCATATATGTTCATATTCAATCTGCTCCATCTAAAAGACTACAAAGAGTACACACTTACCCATCTGAGTACAATGCCTGTATTGGGATCACTGTTAGACTCAAGAGAGCTGTTATTCTCCTATCACTTCTACCTCCAAGGATGGTTCTCCAGCAACCTAGCAAGTCAATACATGGGCCTGGAAACTTGCCTTACACTAGCCATCAAGAAGATAAGAAGAAGAAGATATTGGATTTATATCCCGCCCTCCACCCCAAAGAGTCTCAGAGCGGCTCACAATCTCCTTTACCTTCCTCCCCCACAACAGACACCCTGTGAGGTGGGTGGGGCTGGAGAGGGCTCTCCCAGCAGCTGCCCTTTCAAGGACAACCTCTGCCAGAGCTATGGCTGACCCAAGGCCATATCAGCAGGTGTGAGTGGAGGAGTGGGGAATCAAACCCGGTTCTCCCAGATAAGAGTCCGCACACTTAACCACTACACCAAACTGGCTCTCCAACCCCTCTAGGGTATTGACTGAATACAAGAAGAGGGACAGGAGGCATGAACATGCTGTCCCCGGCTCTGCATAGTTACCAGATCGTATGCATGTGCAAGAACATGGAGGAAGTGTCTGTATGTATGCTCCCTCCCTGTAATCAGGGAACCTGTTTTCCTAACATTGCCAATCATGAGGAGCAAGTGTTATGTACAAACAATTCCTCTATGAGTTGGCACTGTTCTCACAAATTGGTGGTCACAAGGAAGTGAGAGGCAAGACCCCTCTCCTTCTTCTCATGTTTGATAAACATGTGGAGGGATCATGTGTACAGGGCTACTGAGTCAGAGCACTGGGCAGTCTTACGAAGGACAGTATTATCAGCTCTGACTGGATACAGATCTCCAGAGCCAAGTCAAGAACCTTCCCATCATCTACTACCTGATCTTTTTAGCTAGAGATACCTGGGGCTGAATCGAAGACCTTCTACATGCAAAGCAGATATGCTTTAACTGAGCCATAAATAAAGCTGCTTTAGTCAGAGTCAAACCATTGGTCCATCAAGGTCACTACTGCCTGTTCCAACTAGCAGCGGCTCCTCAGGTTCTTGTGTAATGTCTTTCACATCATCTACTACTCCAGTTTGGTGTAGTGGTTAAGTGTGTGGACTCTTATCTGGGCGAACTGGGTTTGATTCCCCACTCCTCCACTTGCAGCTGCTGGAATGGCCTTGGGTGAGTCAGCTATAGCTCTCGCAGAGTTGTCCTTGAAAGGGCAGCTTCTGGGAGAGCTCTCTCAGCCCCACCTAACTCACAGGGTGTTTGTGGTGGGGGAGGAAGATAAAGGAGATAGTGAGCTGCTCTGAGACTCTAAGATTTAGAGTAGAGGGTGGGATACAAATCCAATGTCTTCTTTTTCTACTTCTACTCAAGTCTTTTAAGTGGAGGTGAACCCAAGTCCTTGCATGCCAAGCAGACGCTCTGCCACTGAGCCACACCCACACCCCATAGAATCATAGAGTTGAAGGGATCTCTAGGATCATCTACTCCAACCCTCTGCACAATGCACAGAATTCACAAATACCTCCCCCACACACCCCAGTGACCCCTGCTCCATTGGGGTGGGGAGAGAGAGGTATTTTTTAAATTTCCCTTTTTGTCCTCCTCCTTCCCTTGATCATGTTATACGTACAAACTTCCTATTCTGTTACATGTTGTAAGTGGAGAGGGAGAGGGAGAGAAAAGCAGAAGCTGGACTCACTGGGATACTGGACTTGGTGACAGGTTTTGCACCTCGCGGTTGCTTTGACAGTATCGACTTGCGAGCGGGAGAGAGAGGTCTCTCCCCTGGGGCTAACTGCTCTTGTTTCCAGATCTCCACAGGTTTCGGGCTTCCAGAGGCTCTGCATGCAAGGACTGTCGTCCATGGCTAGGTAAATCACACTGCTCCCCCCCCCAGCCTCCCCCTCCCCTCGCTCTTGACTGCTTGGTGTGTGAGCATCTCTGGCACTTGAACCAGGCAGTGGGCTCCGGCAGGGGGCATTTGCTGACCCCGCTCCCCTGTCCTGCCGCCTGCTCCCTTCCCTTGGTCTGCCCTCTGCCGCGTTCCCAACCCCTGGCAGGGCACGGAGTGTCTGTGTGTGGCAGCTGCCCCATTGCAAGGAGGTGGGTCAGAGATTAAGAGAGGGCTGAAACGCAGCCCACTCTTCTGGCCGCTGCCCCTGCAGGTGCTCCTGATCTCTATCTCCGTTTTGCAGGTGGGACTCCAACACAGAGGCTTCCACATGTGTCGCTCCACTGCCCCCCCACTCCCTCAGCTGTTTTTGCCCGCTGCTCAGAATGGAGCCCCGCCCATGGTGAGACTGCCCAGCGCGCACCAGGGAGACTGTTGCGCTCTGTTACGGAAAACTAAAATCTGAGCTCTGCCCTCTGTTGTCTCTCCTGCTTGCCATCTGCTGCACATTCCCTGGGCAACCCGCCCCCCTCTGTCAGTGGCTGCTCCGAGGAAATGCCTGGGAGGGTGGACAGACTTGGTTTTGTGGGGGGGGGGAATGGTCTATGAGCCGCCATGCTGCCCCCCACATGGTTGGACAGGGGAAGGGAGTGCCACCCCTCAGCCTGCCTGGGCTGACAGCCTACCCGACCCCACAGGGCTGTTGTGCGCAGGGCACTAAGGGGGGGGCTGCTAAAGTGGACTCAGAGTTCTGCAGCTGATGCACTCACACTCTGAGTTCTGCGGCCCCCGGGGGAGGTGTTCTGTGCACATGGCAGAGGGCGTCAGGGCAACACAGGGGGTCTCTGGGCAGGGGGATGTCCGCTGCTGGGCTGCTCACTCCCAGACACACATTCCAGCCACTGTCTATGACAGTGAACTCCTGCACTTGGTACTTCCTGCTTGTCTGCCTCCCATTGGCAGAGTCTCTGACAGCGGGAGGGTGTGAGGGGATTGACGGCTTCTCCATGGTCCCGTGCGGCCCTGTCCCGCCCCCGCCCCCACCTCACCACCAAGTCAGGCTTCTCGTGCGCGCATGCCCAGCCTCACTCCTGTTTCCTCCCCGTGTTGGTGGGACGTCTCTCCTTTGCCTGTGATGGTCTGCCCGTTCTCTGTTTGGGGGTGGGTTGGGGATGGCTATCAGCCTCTCTGGGGCCACTTATCCCCATCCCTGACTGCCATGAGCCACGGCGCATGCGCCAGGACTGGCCAATGGGGGTGGGTGGGCTGGCCCTCCCCTCCGGCTGCCTCCGCCTCCCTTGTGCCTACGCCAGTGGCATTGCCATGGCGACCCTCACAGCAAGCTACACCTCTCCCCTCCCCACGCTCCAGCGTGCCAAAGTCCTCAGGAAGTCTACTAGTGGTGCGGCAGCCACGCCGCGGCCGGCAGCCCCTTATGTCTGGATTGGGCTGATAATAGATTAACTAAGAAGTCAATGTGCAACTCAGTTATGAGCAAAAATTCTCCTCCATGCTTGGGGGCAGAGGAAGGAAAACGAAATCATTTCTTTCCCAGCTGTGCTGCAGTGCATGGTGTTTTGCTAATTCTGGACCTTGAAACATGCCACAGAAAGATTAGGGTCCAGCCATAATAAAGTAACCCACTGTTTTTCACCCTTTAATGAGCTAGAACCAAATAACTTCAGTTTAACCACTAACTCTGAAATCACTTCCTTACAAAGCGCAAGAAGTCTTGGGGCACACAGCAGAGAACCATTTCAGAACAAAAGTTTCGGTGTATGAAAATGGGGACTTGATTTCAGCGATCTTGCCCTGTCTTGGAATAGGCAAGAAACTCAGGGATTTGCAGTCTTTCTTTATGCTGGGGTACTAAAAATCTCTGCATGGTGGAAAAGAGGGTATTTCTTATCCTCCCACACAAAGAGTACAATGCAAACCTTGTGTGATCATCCTTCACACTTCCTTTTTCCTGTTGAAAGGAAACGAGTGTCCAAACCCAAGAGACAATCTTCATCATGTCCACCATTATTACCACTCAAGAAGGGACTGGGGTTTTCGGGCATATGAAAACGTCATCCTGGTAGGCATTAGAACCAGAACTCAAGTTTGCAAAGACTGCAGGATTGCGCTCCAAGGTTTTGTGCAGGAGCTTGTGAAAAAGAACACCACCTTAAAATCCCTTTCAAAAAGGGAATGGTTGGTACACTATCCTGCCCTCTTTGAAAGGATCCTGGGTCCACCACGGAGTCCAACTGCATGACCAAAAAAGCCTTGTACATCAAGGGAAGGTAGTTTCCTTTGAATTCTGTGGATTTCTCAGGCCCAGCCTGAGAAACGAAAACAGTGAAACTTCCCTTACGCAAAGGGCTGTCAAAGTAAACAAATTCCAGAGAACCATGAGAAATATGTCTTTCCTCTGAGCTTACATTTCAGTGTATTTTTGACAGTAAAAAGGACAGAATATTCATATGCGAACTGAAATTTAAGCTTTGTGGAACCAGACAGCACGCTTAGAATAGGTGACCTGAATAAGGCCTATAGCAAGACAGGGGTGGGCTTACAGGCATCGTGCTTATGTTTTAAAAGAAAAGTTTCACCTCATTTCTCTCGAACTCAAGACAGCTTGTAGGCGGTACAACAGTTTCTGAAATGCACTAGATTATTATTTTTTTTTAAAAAATAAAGTATATTAAAATGGGCACATACGCACTAAAGTGCCCTCCCAACTCACAAAAAGGATAACTTTGCAGTCATTCATAAATCAAGATAGGTAATCATCTCCTCCATCGCTTCAATCTATCCATACAATTTAGTAACTGAAAGCTCTCCAAATTTCCTGCTTATCCTACTTAGTATGATGCCACATATGGAACTATATGAGCTACACAACTAAACAGGAGAGGACCCCCCCCCCCCTTCTCCCTTCTCCCCTCTGCCATTTCTGCTCTCTAACTCAGCTCTGAGCTTCTCCCACCATCGCCTCTTCCTTAGTCTCAGCAAGACCCTTCCAGGCAAGACACCATCCAATGCTGTAGGGAGTTACCTTCTAAGCCGCCCTGAGCCTGCTTAGGCGGAGAGGGCGGGATATAAATTAAAAATTATTATTAATCCTCATAGGGTTGCCGGCCTCCAGGTGGGGGCTGGTGATCTCCCAGAATTATAGCTCATCTCCACACTACATAGATTGCTTATTTATTATTTATTTACTTAAAATATTTATTCAACTTTTCCTGGAGAAAATGGCTGCTTTGGAAGGTGGACTCTATGGCAATATACCTCACTGAGATCCCTCCTCTCCCTAAATCCCACCCTCAAATCTCAAGGTATTTCTAGACCCAGAATTGGCAACCCTATCCAAACAGAGAAGTTCTTGCCTGCCATTTTCAACCCCGTGTGACACCACTGAGGGCCACAACCTTAGAAAGATCATTAGTACATATTACTACATATAATAATGTAGTACATGTAGTACATATTACTACATACATATTAGAAAGATCATTCCACTTAATTTAATAAAAGAGCCAGTTTGGTGTAATAGCTAAGTGCATGGACTTTTATCTGGGAGAACTGGGTTTGATTCCCCACTCCTCCACTTGCACCTGCTGAAATGGCCTTGGGTCAACCATAGCTCTTGTAGGAGTTGTCCTTGAAAGGGCAGCTGCTATAAGAGCTCTCTCAGCCTCACCTACCTCACAGGGTGCCTGTCGTGTGTGTGTGTTGGGGGGTGGGGAAGGTAAAGGAGATTGTGACCGCTCTGAGACTCAGAGTATAGGGTGGGATATAAATCCAATATCATCTTCTTCTTCTTCTAAAAGTCTTAATGCTTTGCTTTCCCATTTACTAAGAGCCCCATGGTGCAGAGTGTTAAAGCTGCAGTACTGCAGTCCTAAGCTCTGCTCACGACCTGAGTTCGATCCCCGGCAGAAGCTGGGTTTTCAGGTAGCCAGCTCGAGGTTGAGTCAGCCTTCCATCCTTCTGAGGTCGGTAAAGTGTGTACCCAGCTTGCTGGCGGGAAGTCTGCCGTGAAAACGTTGTGAAAGCAACGTCACCCCAGAGTCGGAAATGACTGGTGCTTGCACAGGGGACCTTTCCTTTCCTTCCCTTTTACAGCATGGGGTGAATGCCATTTCACCCAACAGTCCTGTATGAGATGTAAGCAGCTCTACTTTAAATCATTAGCAAACAAAAGCCAAAAATAATCCTGTATAAACAAAAGACCTATTTCAAAAGTTGCCTTGGAGAGATATTTTGAGAGTGCAGGATATAAATATTTAAAACTTTAAAATGTCACAGGCACGCAAACACTGCTAAATATAAAAAGAAATATTTTTAAGTAGAAGACAATTCTATAAACTTGGGGTCTTGGTCATATTCTGAAACAGCTGTCTCCACCCCATCTTTTTTGGGGGGTAGTGCTGTTTCTAATATCCAAACTCGTGTAGAAATCTGGATATAGCAGAATGCTGGAGAGAAAACAGCTGCCTTAGCTAAGGGCCAAGCCAGAAGTGACTACAATTTCTTAGATCAGAGCTCTCAGAATTTTTTAATGCAATGATGGGATATAGTAGCCCCAAGTGTAAGAAGGGGCTTCAAGCCTGTTTTCTCAGTCTGGAACAGTGCCCCCCCCCCCCACCCTGGAGCTGTGATTTGCTCCGGTATGGAAACGTATAAGTACCAATATTGGTACCTGCAAGCTTCTGCTAATTGAACAAACGGAGACTCTCTGGAGCTCTTTCAAACAGAAAAAATGGTGCGGGGGGGGGGGGGGGGTTCTCTGCATACTCTGCAGTTCCAATCAAACCAGGCCTTATACGTCTGGAGACTAAAGATCCTACCTTTAAAAAAAAAAAAAATCCAGTCATGGAACTCCCAATGTCTCTGGGTTGGCCTTAATCCAGTTGGAGGAGGAGGATTATAACCTGCCCTTCACTCAGAGTGGCTTACAATCTCCTCCCCTTCCTCTCCCCACAGCAGACAGTGGGGAGGAGAGAGCTCTGAGAAAACTGCTCTTGAGAGAATAGCTCTGAGAGAATTTATAACTGATCCAAGGTCACCCAGGGCTGCACGTGGAAGAGTAGGTAATCAAACCCGGTTCTCCCAGATTAGAGTCCGCCACTCTTAACCACTACACCAAACAAGTGGTATGTATGGAAAGAAAAGAAAAGAAAAGAAAAGAAAAGAAAAGGGAAGGGAAGGGAAGAGAAGGGAGAAAGAAAGAAAGAAAGAAAGAAAGAAAGAAAGAAAGAAAGAAAGAAAGAAAGAAAGAAAGAAAGAAAGAAAGAAAGAAAGAAAGAAAGAAAGAAAGAAAGAAAGAAAGAAAGAAAGAAAGAAAGAAAGAAAGAAAGAAAGAAAGAAAGACAGGCTGCAAGTAACCATATGGGTGCATTTAGAAAAAATATTTTTGACATCAATTGAAACCCAGCCCTATACAGCCTACAGAGTGACAGCCTTATGGTCACTCTACAATACCTCCTGTACTCCATTTAAAGCCTGTTACAATCTGTAGACTCAGTTTTTCCAATTGTGCTCTGAAACATCTACCTCCCACCCACCCTTTTTTTGTTGTTTTGAGCATCCAACCTCATGAAGGTTTATGGGAACCTCAAAAACTTGTTCTCTGCTAGCGGCAAATTTCTTGGTCCTAATAAAAGATATTATTATGCCACGGGTTTACATGAGCCATGTTACTAAATAAATTGGCTACTCCTCCCAAAATTGTCCAGGATCCTACCATTAGGCTTACAAGCGACAACTGATTGTCCATGGTTGTATAAGCGTGCAGCCCTTCAAGAATCAAAGCAAAGAACTGACAAGTCAAATTATCCGCTTTTTCAACTGCTTGTTTCAGTTCTTCTACTTCAAAGAAAGAAGACGAAGAAGAAAAGTTGCACCAGACTGCCGGATGCTACATTTATTCAACCTCAGAAAAGATAACAAAAACACCTAACCAAAAAAAATCTCTCCCACAAGCATCCCATCAAGAAATTCAGCTGCTGGCAACTTAATCATAAAAAATAAGTTAATGTCTCTGCAGCCACAACCAAAATCTATAATCAAAGATATAAAAAAAAACATTTCATTTGCTGTAGTATTCATTCTTATATTATGATAAAAATAAAAGTGCCCAAATGACTACTTTTATATTAACCAGGCAACAATTTCACATGATGTTAAACTAGTGTCACATGATTCACTAAATTCTGCAAACATCTAGTTTTGCTGGAGGTAAAAGAGGGAATGGTGAACCAATGACACAGTTGTTCTCCGAACAGCCTGCTACTATCCTGACCCCCTTTCCCCTCTTGGATTGGCTTCTGAAAGGCCAAACAGAGATCATATGTGGTCCACAGGCTGTCACTGAATGAATAAATTACATTTCATTTGGGTATCACCTCAGTGATACCCCAAACAGCTTACATTGTTCCTCTCGCCTCCATTTTATTTGCACAGCAACCCTGTGAGATAGGTTAGGCTGAGGGCATTTGACCTGTTCAAGGTCACCCAGCAAGCAAGCTTTTGTGGCACAGTGTTAAAGCTGCAGTACTGCAGTCCTATGCTCTCCTCACAACCAGAGTTTGACCCCCGGCGGAAGCTGGGTTTTCAGGTAGCCAGCTCGAGGTTGACTCAGCCTCCCATCCTTCCGAGGTCAGTAAAATGAGTATCCAGCTTGCTGAGAGGAAAGTGTAGATGACTGGGGAAGGCAATGGCAAACCACCCCGTAAAAAGTCTGCCGTGAAAACGCTGTGAAAGCAACATCACCCCAGAGTCGGAAACGACTGGTGCTTGCACAGGGGACCTTTCCTTTCCTGGGATTTGAACCTGGTTCAGGCACTCTGACCACAACACCACACTGTCTCTCCATCCTTGATCTTCATCGGTACACATGAAGCTGCCTCACACCAAGTCAAACCATTGTGCTATCAAGGCCTACATTAAAGTACCAGCTGGATATTAGGAAAAAGAGTTAGTCAACAGTGAAATCAGCTCTGCTTAAAGACCGGCAGTCTTTATTTAAGATTAGGCAGCGGAGATATAAACTTTAGATATAAACACAGACAAACACAATTAAAGATTTTGGTTTTTTAAAAAAACACCTTAAAATAAAACATGCTTAAAACATTAGCACTTGTTGGTCTTAAAGGTCTTTGTATTTCTTCCATGGGATCCAGGGAATTGGGCAAAGGAAGCTCTGGCTCTTTTTTTCCTTCCCCAGGGGACCAGGAGGGGGAGGAGCCTCAACCAATGGAGAAAATCAAGGTTTTGCTCTGTAGCTCCTGTGCGACTGAGCAAGCCTTGAAAAGCAAGCTGAGATGTCAAAGGAAGCAGGAGAGGGAGAAGGCAGCAGACAAGAGCCAGTGGCTCAGTGGCCTGATAGGAGCTCTCTGGGGGCCTGATTCGGCCCCTGGGATGCATGTTTGACACCTCTGTATAATAGTGGTGGACTCTAATCTGGAGAACTGTGTTTGATTCCCCACAGCTCCACATGCAGCTGCTGGGTGACCTTGGGTTGGTCACAGTTCTCTCAGAACTGTTCTCCCAAGAGCAGTTCTCACAGAGCTCTCTCAGCAGCCCCATCAACCTCACAGAGTGTCTGTTGTGGGGAGAGGAAGGGAAAGGAGACCGTATGCTTCTCTGAGACTCTGAGTAAAGGGTGGGGTAAAAATCCAGTCTCTTCTTTTTTGTCTCAGGCAGAGGCCTTTCACGTCACTTCCCAGCTAACCCTTTAAACTGCGGATGCTGGGGAATGAATTTGGAACCTTCTGCACTCTAAACAGCTGCTCTGTCACTCAGCCATGGCTTCTATACCAAATTAAAGCAATGTGAACTTCAAGAAAGAGGCTTCTCCAGAGGGTCACCTGATCACAACACAGAGAGGCGTCCTTTCAACTGCCCACCCCACAATCCTACATGAGAACACAGCTGTGGCATCTCTTGTGCTGCTTCTCCTATGCCCAACCCTCTCCCTCAGGTCCAACTGAAACATGTTGCTGGAAGGTTCACGATCTCACTTCAACTCCTCCACCACCTGTGTGGGCTTAGTTTGCAAACCAGAGAACCATAACTCTTGCAGACATCACACTGGTACACTAGCTAAGCCCACGTAACTATCTGGCACAGTTAAGAGCAAGATGCTGGGCCTAGGTGAGAGCTCTTCCGCCTCACACTGGAAAATAGAGCCACAAACTCCACGGCGAAGGAGGCAATGAGGCTTTCAGAGGCACAAGGCTAGGGCAGCTCTTTTGTGTAATCTCTTCCATGGCTGCCAAGCTCCGAAGGAGACAGGAAGGTTGTCCGGATGGTGAACCTGCAGCCAGCTCCTTTTAGAGTAGAGATAAGCAAGCAGGCGTCAGCAGTGACTACAGCCAGTTCACAGATGTGCATGCCATACTGTACCTAATATTATACCACAATTCAGGATTTGGCAGGCCACTGCCTGCCTCAGTCTGCAGGCCTGGAACCTACTCTTCACACCTGCTGGAATAGCCTTGGGTTAGCCATAGCTCTGGCAGAGGTTGTCCTTGAAAGGGCAGCTGCTGTGAGAGTTCTCTCAGTCCCACCCACCTCACAGGGTGTCTGTTGTGGGAGAGGAAGATAAAGGAGATTGTGAGCCGCTCTGAGACCCTGAGATTCGGAGTGGAGGGCGGGATATAAATCCAATATCTCCATCTTCTTCTTCCTACTGACAACTAGGAATGCCAGCCTCCAGATGGAACCTGGAGATCCCCTGAAACTGCACTCATCTCCAGACTACAGACAAAATGGATGCTTTGGAGGGCGGACTTTATGGTATTACACCCTATTGAGGTCCCTGTCCTTTCCAGACTCAACACACAAATCTCCAGAAGTTTCCCAACCTGGATCTGGCAACCCAAACCCCTAACCCCCGACAGCATCAAGGTGGGACCTGGAAACCCTACTGACAACTCAGTAGGCCTGTCTGAAGTCAACCAGAGATAGGGCCTTTTCAATCACAGCCCCCTGCTGGTGGAACCAGCTACCAGAGGAGGTGAGGGCCTTGCGGAACCTTGGGCAGTTCCGCAGGGCCTGCAAGACTGTCCTCTTCCGGTTGGCATACAACTAACTGGTATATAAGAACTGCGGAGAAAGGCCGTCAGAATAGCACCAAATTGTTAGACTGTTTTTCTGGTTTTATTGTTTTTATTATTGTAAATTATTGAATGTATTTTAATATTTACTAATTTTATTGTTCTGGGATTTTATGTTGTGAGCCGCCCTGAGCCCGGCTCGGTGGGGAGGGCGGGATATAAATCGAATAAATAAATAACTAAATGTCACACAAATGATTCCACATACATCCAAAGTGAAGACTGGACAATCATTTAGAAGAGCATGCATGCATTCAACACCAGTTTGCTCATATCTGTTCCCTATTACCTTTGCTACTCTCATTTCTCATCTTCCTCCCCCACTATCAAGATAGTGATCTTCATGGGGGCAGAGACTTGTGGTTTTAGTTTATGTTATTCTGTAAAGTAATGATGCATAATGATGCTGATCTATAAATCACTCATTGTGCCTACTGACAACACAAAACAAGAGGAATTAGTCATTTCTGCCAGTGACAGAGGTGAGTTAACTGAAGGGTGACCAAAATATCTGATCACAGCTATTCAGGACCAGATATTTTGTGAACAAACAATTGGTTCACAATCCCAGCAATTTATTTAAGGGTGAGTGAAAATGCTGGAAGCATAAAAACAAGTCATGCTGGAATACACCAGCAGCTACATAAGCACTTGATAGCTACCTCAAACTTTCAAAGCACTGTTCTATCAAAGTCAGGATTGACCACTTAACTCTCCAAGGTTTCGGGCTGAGGTCTTTCACAGAATCACAGAGTTGGAAGGGACCTCCCACACAATGCAGGAAACTCACAAATACCTTCCCCCCTCCACACACCCCGTGGCCCCTGCTGCATGCCCAGAAGATGGCAAAGAAAACC
Organism: Heteronotia binoei; assembly: GCF_032191835.1. Classification (NCBI taxonomy): domain Eukaryota; kingdom Metazoa; phylum Chordata; class Lepidosauria; order Squamata; family Gekkonidae; genus Heteronotia; species Heteronotia binoei. The sequence continues at coordinate 172,292,543 of NC_083225.1, forward strand.
TCCAGGATCCCTGGCTGAAGTGGCATGGAGAAAACTTCTTCCTGTCCCCGAAGAGGCTATTGACACCTCCCTGGGCATGTAAGAAAGGGCCATGAGAACTGAGCACTGATGCAACCCTTTCTGCCCTCCCTCTCATTATCTGCCTAAGTTTACAGAGCAGGAGTCAAGTGGCACCTTTAAGACCAACCAAGTTTTATTCAGAACGTAAAGGTGCCACTTGACTCCTGCTTTGTTCAGCTGCTTCAGACCCACACAGCTGCCCACTTGGATCTAAGTTTACAGAATTAGCATAGCTGTCAGATGGCCATTTAGCCTCTGTTTAAAAACCTCCCAAGAATAAGGGACCGTCACCTCCTGAGGAAGCCTGTTCCACTGAGGAACCGTTCACACTGTCAGGAAATTCTTCCTAACCTTTAGACAAAAAATCTTTCACCAGACTGGAGTTTAACTGGAGTTGCCAGAGGGCTTCCTGTATACAAAGCAGATGTTACACCACTGAGCTTAGCAACCAGTAGCTAAGCCAAGGCCCTGGAAGGCCCACACACAATGCACCGGAGCCAATCAGAGGGGTACCACATTTCTTTCAGTGGGTGAGGTGTTACAGTTCTTAGCACATGCTGCTGCTTACAGACGCTATTAAGTTCTGCTATATTGTCACCCTGCAGTAAGACCAGAGGAAGGCTGCTAATAACAGGACAGAACATTTTGGAGATCATCAATTCACAGGGTCTTCATTGGAAGCAACTTGATGGCACTTAGCACACACACATCAAAAGTCAGGAGTTGTCTTTACCCATTCCAAGTGGATTGATTGGGGACTGTCTGTAAAATCTCTCTCTCTCTCACACACACACACTTTTTTGCTGTCTACGCCTTTGAAAATAAACATATCTGCCTAAAGAGTTGTCCACGTTGTGCATCTGATGATGTAAGCTCTGACTCACAAAATGTTACTGGAATTTCCAACACACGAGAGTTCCTTCTATACCAATACACAGTACTTTTAAAAGGGGGTGGATAGGCTAAGAAGCTTTAGCGCAACAGAGGTTTTAAGTAACTATTCCATTTCTCTAGCCCCGATTAGTGTTGGAGCAGCAGATCACACATTGGGTTTGAGCTAGGAAGACTTGACTTTAAATTCCCTTTCATGCATGATATTGATACGTCACAGGATGGTTTTGAGGACCAAAGGGGACATCCCCCCCTCACACATTCTGCCTAAGATGCAAACATTCTGCCTAAAAATGCAAAGGGGACATGTCCTCACATTCCCTCTATGCTCACAAGAGGGAGAGCAAGGGAAGTTTCAAGGTGTTAAAAGTTTTAACAAGTTTGCCTTCAAGGTCAGCTTAAGTCTATGGCAACAAACAAAAAGCTATGGCTGTCTGTGGTGGTGGAAAGCGCTCTCAAGTTGCAGCCAATTTACGGTGACCCTGTAGGGTTTTTGCAATGAAAGAGACAAACAGAGGTGGTTGGCCATTGCCTGTCTCTGCATAGCAACCCTGGACTTCCTTGGTGGGTCTCCCATCCAAATGCTAAGCAGGATTGCCCCCACTTAGCATCTGAGCTCTGACGAGATCAGGCTAGCCTGGGTCACAGTGTGGTCCTAAACTAGGAAGCTGCATCATCATTCAGTGGGTAGACTTCCTCGTATGGCTGCCCAGCACTTTCATCTATTATACAGCATCAACTGGGTGTGCCCTATATGTGCCTGGCTCTCTGGCCCTTCATAAATGCATGCATACATTGTAGGTTCACATATGCATTCCTATGCACGCATAGCTATAAATAAACCCTGCTGAACTCTGCAAAAATCCAAGTTTTGAAAAAAAGCGGAAAGACTTGTCCTATACAAGGGAATGCTATGGGGTTGCTCTGAAGTACCTAAAATAGGACAACACACTTTTAGAAGAGAAAATTTGCAGTATTTGGGACTGGGGGTGGGGATCAGATTAAGCTTTTTAATGGCACCTGTCTTATCTGTTGTACTTGGGCAGGTTTGCTCGCACCACTTTGGTGTAGTGGTTAAGTGTGCGGACTCTTATCTGGGAGAACTGGGTTTGATCCCCCACTCCTCCACTTGTACCTGCTGGAATGGCCTTGGGTCAGCCATAGCTCTTACAAGAGTTGTTCTTGAAATGGCAGCTTCTGGGGGAGCCCTCTCAGCCCCACCCACCTCACAGGGTGCCTGTAGTGGGGGAGGAAGATAAAGGAGATTGTGAGCTGCTCTGAGACTCTGAGATTTGGAGTTGAGGGCGGGATACAAATCCAAATCATCATCATCTTCCACACTGCTCTAAGGTTTGTGTCCTACTAGAAATGCAAGGGACAGCAGAATCCTATATGCAACTTACTACGTTTGCAACTCCACCAGCAGAGAACAGAACTGCACCGTGCGGCCTCAATCCTGGGCACGTCTACCTGGGAGTAAGCGCTGCTTCGCACAATGGGGCTGAACATCTGAGACCCAGGGGGGAAATCGCGACAACTGAAGCGTATGCTTCAAGATCGCGGTGACTTTCACACACACACCGATCAGTACACTTTCAATCCATTTCGCGACTGGATTTTACCGCGTGGAATCGCGAGATCCGCTTGCAAACAGTCACTGGAGCGGATTGAAACTGCCTTACTTAGCACGTGTGAAAGTGCCCATATATTATGTTGTCGGAAAGGACCTAAATTTAGCAAACGCGGACCAACTTCGCAGTCGACCTTTAATCCTGGTTGAGCCCTGTCCCCAGGCTGACATTCTACGCTAGACTAACAGAATCGGAGAAACCAAACTCTATGATTCTAGCGTGGAATGTCAGCTTGGGAACAGCGCTCAAAGCAGGATTAAAGGTCGGCTGCGAAATGGGTGGCGCGGACGGAAGCGCAGCCCAAGGCAAACCAGTTTTATGACCCCTCGGCCACAGGACCGAAGTTTCTTTCTCGCCCGCCCGCCCAGAAGCGCGCCTCTCTTTTTCTCTCCCAGGACCCAGCGAGGGAGCAGCCTTGGAATGTGCAGAAAACTTTCCGGCTGCCAGAAGGGGAGCCCTTTCCCTTGATCCATTCAAACAAAAGAACAGCCCTTTATTATTATCCCCCCCCCCCGCCGCCCCAGCCAGCCAGTCCCCGCCGGCGCGCCCGGACTCACTGCGGAGGGCCCCGATCAGGAGGCTGCCGTCCTTGATCAGCTCTTTGATGAACTTGTTGGTCCTCTCCAGCTCGACTTCGTGACATTTCAGCCTCTCCCTGAAATCCGGGCTGTCCAAGTAGGAATCGCTGAACTCCAGAGTGGGCAGCCCCATGGCAGCGCCCGCCGCCAGCCCCGCAGGGGAGAGCCACAAAATCCGGCGCCTTCTCCAATGGAATAAGTGGGGGAGAAACGGGCTTCGCGGCTGCCGATTGCTTTGCCTTGACTGCACCTCCGCAAGCGGCTGTCAGCCGGTCACATCGTCTCGCCCGGCGGGCATCGCAGGATCCACGGCGTACGGCTGCTGCGCCGCTTCTTCCTTTTCTCCCCCCGCTCCCGCCAGCTTCGAGTTCCCCTCGGAGCCACCCCCGGCCGGGCCAAGAAAACTCCCCTCCCAGGTCAACATGCAGACACGCGGGCGGGCCGAGGGAGGCGAGGGAAAGGGGGAGTTCCCGTAGCTCCATGTCCCGCCCAATCAGCGCGGGGCTTCTTCCCAGGCCTGGCCCCGCCCCCTCCCGGGTTTTAAAGACGGACCACACGCGCGCCTGCTGCGAGAGAGGCATACCTGCAAAATCTGGTCGCGCAGGTTAAGGGGGGGGGGGGGTCCTAAAACTTAGTGCTCAAGCAGAGCAGTGCTGAGAAATCGCTGGGAATGCAACATTGCGAGTTTTTTCGGACGTGCAAAACCCGGATTTATTTATTCAGCAGTATAAATTACTTTTCGTTGCAGAGTTGCGAGCCCAAGAAATGTCTTTTTTTTTTTCCCGAGCGATCCTTGTTGTTACAGTTCTGTAACGCAGACCCTGACCCTTCCAGGACAAGTAAACTAAGCGTAGTGGAAGAACTTGTCATTTTGAGGCAGTTTTTTTTTACAGTGTAAAATAATTAGGGAAGCGGGAGTTTTGAGTACAATCCCTAAGGTCACATGGCCTTACTTGGGGGGAGGGGAAGGATGAGAGAACAGGAACTGATTTCCTGCACGGAGAGGCAGTAGGATCGCCAACGCAGGGTTGGGAAATTCATGGGGATTTGGTAATTCAACAAGGTATACAATTAGCCCTCCAAAGCAGCTATTTCCCTCTGGGGAACTGATCTGTTTTCTAGAAAAGTCAGTTGCGATTCTAGATCTCCAGGCCCCGCCTGGAGGTTGGCTAACAAAACCCAGAGGTTATTGTGGCAAAATAAAATAAATAAAACTACTAATACATAAAAATGTAATATAAGCATGCAACAGTATTATCCAATATTCTGTATTTCATATTCTTCTCAATAAAGTAATAAAAAGCAATCTAGTTTCTATTCCTTATTCAATAACAAGCCAATGGTAGACGGAGAAAGCTCACAACCAGGAGTCCATAGTTAGGGCAACCTGTGTTTTACAAAAAAAAATCAATTTCAGTGAAATTTACAAGAATATGCTGCAGTTGCTCAGTACAATATGCACAAGACTAGTCAGTTTCTTTACCTGGCATTAGGGGTTCTGCCAGATAAAGAAACTGACTAGTCGCATGCATATTATTAGGGTTTGTAGAATCTTTCGGGCTCAAGTGTGGTGTTCTACTGGAGAAAGTTTTCCTTCCAGACGTTTCGTTCTCAGCTGCGGAGAACATCCTCAGTGGTGTTGCAGCCGGAGCAGGCGCTCTGACCTTCTTGGCTGCTGTGCATTGAGTGATGCATATTGTTGTGAGCATTGGTTCCAGATAAGATTAAGTCAATTGATCGAGACGAAGGTCTATTACCGAAACACCGCTTTTTAAACCTAGGAAACGTGTTATCATTTACACTTCATTATAAAGACATTGCCTCATGTGTTGAGTCTTCAGTGTACTGCAAAGTAGTTTTTGACATCGCAGACAACATCGTCATCCATCAGGAGAGGTCAAAGTGCACCTACTAGGACTTTGTACTCCTTGGAGTCTTTACTCAACATGGACTCTTTTGTGATGAAAAATGGCAAATGCTTTATTGTAATTCTGATTTATAATTTTGGATATGTACATTATGTTATAAAGTAATATGAAATATTCCTTCAGTAGTGAGTCTTTAAAAAATTCTTTGTACTGAGTAACTGCAGCTTATTCTTGTAAATTTCAATGAAATTGATTTTTTTGTAGAACACACGTCTCCCCTGCTTGCTAACTTTACTGTGTTCATCTCATTTGGTTTGCTAATCCCCAGGTGGGGGCAGGGGATCCCCCAGTTTGGAGGCCCTCCCCCCACTTCAGGGTTATCAGAAAGCAGGGGAGGAGGAAATGTCTGCTGAGCACTCAATTATTCCCTATGGAGAATGATTCCCATGCAGGGGTGGCCAACGGTAGCTCTCCAGATGTTTTTTGCCTACAACTCCCATCAGCCCTAGCCATTGGCCATGCTGGCTGGGGTTGATGGGAGTTGTAGGCAAAAAAAACATCTGGAGAGCTACCGTTGGCCACCCCTGCATAATGGCAAATTGATCTACAGGTATCTGGGGCTCTAGGGGAGTTGTTTTTTGAGGTAGAGGCACCAAATTTTCAGCATAGCATCAGGTGACTCTCCTCAAAATAATTCCCAAGTTTCAAAATGGTTTGGCTGGGGGGTCCAATTCTATGAGCCCCCAAAGAAGGTGCCCCTATCCTTCATTATTCCAAATGGAGGGAAGGCATTTAAAAGGTGTGTGGTCCCTTTAAATGTGATGGCCAGAACCCCCTTTGGAGTTCAGTTGTACTTGCCACACCCTTACTCCTGGCTCCACCCCCAAAGTCCCCAGATATTTCTTGAGTCAGACTTGGCAACCCTATCCATAGTCCATGACATGAAGAAAATTGCTGTGCTCTTTGTTGCTTCAAAATGTTCTATAGCCTCAGGAATCCAAAGTCCATGCCATGGGGAAACAATCCTAACATAACAAGTAGTCAACTTGGGTGCGTTCACACTACACTAAATAATGTGTTTTGCAAGTGGATTTTTACAGTGTAAGAACAGCAAAAATCCAGTTGCAAAATGCATTATTTAGAGTAGTGTGAATGCAGCCCTTGATGCTCTTGTTTTGAAATCAGTTTCCTCAGGAATGGGATTAAAGGTAAAAGTAGTTCCCTGTGCAAGCCCCAGTCATTTTTGACTCTGGAGTGACATTGCATCACAATGTTTTCATGGCAGAATTTTTACGGGTGGTTTACCATTGCCTTCCCCAATCATCTACACTTTCCCCCCAGCAAGATGGGTACTCGTTTTACCAACCTCGTTTTACCAACCAACCTTCCAACTCTGTAATTTTATGATCGTCGTAAAAAAAAAAAAAGCAAACAAACACCAGTAGTTTCTTCAAACAAAAGAAGGCATTGCAATTATATTTCCTGATCAACCTATATTGCTAAAATGTATCCAAAAACCAATTCTAAAGAAGTAAATCTTGCAAGCTATTTGTTTTTTTTAATCCAGAATTGTTGGGAGTTGTAGAATTCCTTCTGAAATCCCATTCCACAATTCTGGCCAAAAAGTATTCACGAAGGTAATTTTTTTCAAAAAAAAAAATTCTGTACTTTGTTGGGTAAGCATTAGATCAATAAATACCGGGGGGGGGGGGACACATCATTTTGCAAAACAAATAGAAGAATTTGTTACTGATTGAAAGAAGAAAAATAATAGATTAGATTGTCCTCCAAAACTGATTATTCCAACTCCAAGGTTAGGAAAGTTTTCTTCTCATAGGCTAAGTAAGCCTGCCTCCAGGTTGGGCCTGGGCATCTCCCAGAACTACCTCTCGTCTCCAGACTACAAAGATCAGTTCTGCCATAGAAAATGGTTACTCTAGAGCAGGGGTGTCAAACATGTGGCCTGGGGGCCAGCTGGCTGTCATCTGCTTCCTTCTCCCTCTCTCCAGCTTCCGTCTTCAAAACACCTTGCTTTGCAAGGCTTGCTCAATCGCACAGGAGCTACAGAGCAAAAGGAAACCTCTATTTTCTCCATTAGCTGAGGCTCCTTCCTTGGGGAGGAAGGGGAGGAGGGATGGCTTGCTTTGCCAGGCTCTCTCAATAGTGCAGCAGAGCTACCTAGCCAAGCCTCTCTTCCTTCTATTGGCTGAGGCTCCTCCCCCTTCTCATCCCCTGGAGAAGGAAGGGAAGAGACAGAGCTTCCTTTGCCCAGTTCCCTGGAGAAATACAAAGAAAGCGCCTTTAAGAGCAACAAGTGCTAATGTTTTAAGTGTTTGTGTCCTTTTTGAAGTTTATACTTCTTTTAACTAATTTTAAAGAGGTACACACATGGCCCAGCCCAACATGGCCCGGCCCAACAAGGTCTCATTTATGTCAAGATTCAGCCCTGTATGTTGCTTCTGTTAATGATAGAATGTTTGGAGATCAATAATTCATGGGGTCGCCAAAAGCCGGAAGTGAATTGATGGCAAATTACATACATGCTGCTATTAGAAGACAGCTCTGCCTGGAAACCTAGTTATAGTATCACGGTAGTATCTATTAACATATATTAGACTCACCTAACTCTTATACTGCTACAGAAATTTACAGTCAAAAGAAAAGTCTTCACTCCCTTGACAAGGAAAAAAAAATTAGCATTTTCTCCTAGCTTTGGCCATAAAAATGCCATCAGTACTGATGGGAAACAAGGAAAGTGAACTTCTCTTGAACTCTGTACCTCTCCCCTTTTTTACAGCGATTTATTATTATTATTTTTTTCAATCTCAGTGTTTTTATTCCATTATGGGAGCTACGGGGAGAGTCCTCCTGTAGACAGTTTAATGGTTATCCATTTCCTCATTCTGCAACCCAGTGGATAATGGTTTTCAGCTATTCAATTCCGAGTGTGTTGGTTTTGTACCGGTATTCAAAAACCCTCCATTTTATTTTACATACTGTTTTAAGTCTCTGCATGCAGATGTTTCCTTAGGACCCTTATTAGCTACAAATACATCTCAATGTATATTCAAAACATATCACGTTGATCATAAATCATCCAGGCAGAATGCAAAGGTCCGGTCCATCCCCCGGCTTGTGAAAATAGATGATTAAACGGAAGGTCAGCCCTTTCTTTAAAAGTTCAGAATCCGAGGAACACAAGCCTGCCAGTTTCTGGAAAAATAAACAGCACAGTGATTTAACCCTGAGGCGTGTATCGGCATACTTGGGTGGGCTGGTGTCTTGAGCCCAAAACCCCAGGAAAAAAAGAGAAGAAAGGGAGAAGCTGGATTGTGTCATGATGAGGTCAAAGGGAACGGCCCAGAGTGGTCAAATGCAGACCAAGGAAGAGTGAAGGAATACAGGATGATAACAGGACTCCTTTTGTAGTGCAGAGCTGCGCACTTGAATGAGAAAAGTGAGAAAGCAAAACAAACTACCCAGCTTGGGGGTGGGGCCTGGAGGTCTCCTGAAATTACAGCTGACCTCCAGTCAGAACATCTGCATGGCATACAGAAGCTTCCAGGCACAATCACAACCTACCTGTTGTGTTCCGAGTCCGTTTCAAGGTGCTGGTATTGACCTTTAAAGCCCTATATGGTCGAGGGCTGCCTATCGATGGGACCACCTTTCTCCATACAGCACTGCGGTCAGGGACACAAAATCTACTATCTATCCCTGGACCAAAGGAGTCCAGATTGTGTTCTACGTGGGCTAGGGCCTTCTCAGTGGCAACACCAGAAATGTGGAATGGCCTCCCAGAGGCCATAAGGGCCCTGCGGGACCTTTCCCAATTCCGCAGGGCCTGCAAAACTGAACTATTTTGACAGACCTTCAACACCTAAACAGGGAGACGGCTGCCACCCTACCCTGCTGAGGAACTACGATTGTTATAGGACCACTGTCAGAAGAAAGAAAGACCCCACCTTACTGAAGTTGAACAGCACCTAAGAAATGAATTTTAAATTGTTATTTTATCCTTTTTAAACTGCAACTGTGAATGTTTTTGAATTGTCAGCCACCCTGAGTCCGCTTGTGGAGAGGGTATAGGGTTGCCAAGTCCAATTCAAGAAATATCTGGGGACTTTGGGGGTGGGGCCAGGAGACTTTGGGGGTGGAGCCAGGAGATATTGGGGTGGAGCCAGGAGCAAGGGTGTGACAAGCAGAATTGAACTCCAAGGGAGTTCTGGCCATCACATTTAAAGGGACAGCACACCTTTTAAAATGCCTTCCTTCCATAGAAAATAATGAAGGATAGGGTCACCTCCTTTTGGGGCTCGTAGAATTGGACCCCCTGGTCCAATACTTTTGAAACTTGGGGGGTATTTTGGGGAGAGGCACTAGATGCTATACTGAAAATTTGGCACCTCTACCTCAAAAAACAGGCCCCCCCAGAGCCCCTGATACCCGCAGATCAATTCCCCATCATTCCCTATGGGAATTGTTCATGGAGGTGCATAATGGCTGTGGGGGTGGGGCTTCCCCTGCTGGCCAGCTGGCTGGGGGAGGGGGGAAGCCTGTAAAACCGGAGGATCGCCTGCTGGGACCTGGGGATTGGGAAGCCTAAGAGGGTAGGATAGAAGACTAAAGTAATAAATAAATCTTCAGCATCTCCAGTTCAGGAGCAAGTAGCAGGCGATGTGAAAGGCCTCTAGCAGAGATTCTGGAGGAGCCGCTGCCAGTCTGAGCTGACAATACTGAGTGGACCATTGGTCTGACTCAGTATAAGGCAGCTCCATGTGTCCGTGTGTCCAGACTACAAAGGTCAGTTCCCCTGGCGAAAATAGTTGCTTTGGAGGGGGGATCCAAGCAATAATTGTAATGGCCGCCATGGACTTAATAGTTGTAATATAGGCAATCGAGCAGTCAACTCTCAGTTGGAACTACAACAAGAGGAAGTATCCTATAACCATAGAATAAGAAAGGAATCACAGAAGGGTAATAAAAGGGGGGAGGGAGGATAAAGACAGTGTTTTGTTGCTGTTAACCTCCTGTTGGAGCCTGGAGATAACCTCAGATTACAACCAATGTTCCTTCTAAACTGTGCAGTTTTGTGAGCAAAAATTCTACTTTGTGAGCTACTGGTATTAAAGTTGTGAGCTACTGCATAGATTAGTTTGCTCTAGGGCCATTTTTTCCTGAGCTGAGACCAAAATGTGTGAGCTGGAGGCTAAAAAATTGTGAGCTAGCTCACACTAACTCAGCTAAGCGGGAACACTGATTACAGCTAATCTCCACATTACAGAACTCAGTTCTCCAAGAGAAAACAGAGAGTGGACTCCATGGCATTATACTCTGCTGAGGTTAGGATTGCCAATCCCCAGGTGGGGGCAGGGGATCTCCCGGTTAGGAGGCTCTCCCCCCGCTTCAGGGTCATCAGAAAGTGGGGGGAGGGGAGGGAAATGTCTGCTGAGCACTCCATTCTTCCCTATGAAGATCCATTCCCATAGAGTACAATAGAGAATTGATCCACAGGTATCTGGGGCTCTGGGGAGACTGTTTTTTGTGGTAGGGGCACGAAATTTGCAGCATAGCATCCAGTTTTTCTCCCAAAAATATTCCCCAGGTTTCAAAAGGATTGGACTAGGGGGTCCAATTCTATGAGCCCCCTAAGTAGGTGCCCTATCCTTCATTATTTCCAGTGGAGGGAAGGCATTCAAAAGGTGTGTGGTCGATTTAAATGTGATGGCCAGAATTCCCTTTGGGGTTCAATGATGCTTGTCATAACTTTGCTCCTGGCTCCACCCCCAAAGTTTCCTGGCTGCACCCCCAAAGTCCCCGGCTATTTCTTGAATTGGACTTGGCAACCCTAGCTGAGGTCCCTCCTCTCCTCAAATCCAATCTTCCCATGGCTCTACCCCCAAATCTCCAGGAATTGCCCAACCAAGTTGGCAACCCCCTCTGTTTTCTCTCAGCATCCATAAGAAACATATTCACGTGGGACTAGTTCTAGGGAACTGAACTCTCTTCTCATGAAATGCACTTCGATAGAAGTGGGCTCTGGTCTGCTCACTGGCAATATTCCATGAACGGGAAACAGAAAATAAACTTGTACTGACATACTAGTGCTCCTCTCCAGTTCTCCTCAGTTTTATGCTTAATAGATTTGCATGCATTACTCATGACATGGAGAATTCCCACTGGCAACACCTTTTCAGTTCTACTATTATTGGACAAAGGCTTACACAAGAACATGTTATTCCAGTTATCCAATCATATTAATTTTGGCATGCACGCTCGATCTAAAGCCCACAAAAACTATACATTGCATTGAGAATAATTTGCAAATGGGTCATAAAAGCAATTCTCTTCTTTTTGGCTCCAACAAACCAGCCATAATTTGTGTGCTTTTCCAGGGTAACACTTGCAGATTTCTTTTCCTTTTTATTTTTTAGGGAATGACCATGAGATTTTGTGCAAACTGGACTTCAACAGAAGACTTCTCCGTTTCTCTTCTCGTAGAAGAAGAAGATTTGTATTGGAAGATATTGGATTTATATCCAGCCCTCCACTCTGAAGAGTCTCAGAGCAACTCACAATCTCCTTTACCTTCCTCCCCCACAAAAGACACCCTGTGAGGTGGGTGGGGCTGGAGAGGGCTCTCACAGCAGCTGCCCTTTCATGGACAACCTCTGCCAGAGCTATGGCTGACCCAAGGCCATGCCAGCAGGTGCAAGTGGAGGAGTGGGGAATCAAACTCTGTTCTCCCAGATAAGAGTCCGCACACTTAACCACTACACCAAACTTGTAACATGCGATGGAATTGCAGTGAAGGATCAGTTAAGTTTATTAAAGGACCTTTTATTGTTTTGAGAATGACTTGAGATTGTGATTATACAAACAGCTGTTGGGAGTCCAGTGGAGAAGCTGGGCTTTCTAAAAATCCTCAACACATCTAATCCCTTTGGATGGAATTCCAGAGGTTGATTTTCTCTATTCCTTGTTTTCAGTTCATGTCTAGTCTCCAGTTCTGTCTACTCCCTTTTGGATTTTTGGTTATTCTGTGGAATTTCAGAGGTTGGTTTCACCCAACCCTAGTTTCTTTTTTCAGTCTGGGTCCTGTCTCCAGTTCTAAATACAAATACGTTATCTGTTCGCTTTTGGATTTTTGGTTATTCTATGGAATTTCAAGGGTTGATTTCAATGGACCATAGTTTCGTTTCCCAATTCATGGCCAGTCCCCAGTTCTAAATATAAATATCTTTCTATTCCCTTTTGGATTTGTGGTTATTCTGTGGAATTTCAAGAACTGATTTCACTCAAGCCTAGTTTCCTTTTCCTGTTCATTTCCAGTCCCCAATTCTTAGGGTTGTCTGCTCTGGGTTGGGGGATACCTGGAGATTTGGGGTGGGGGGGGGGGTGGGGTGGAGCCTGAGGAGGGTGGGGTTTGCTGAGGGAAGGGACTTCAATGGGGTGGAATTCTAGCAGGCGCTCCTTTGCATATTAAACCTCACACCCCTGATGTAGCCAATCCTGCAAGAGCTTACAAAAAAGAGCCTTGTAAGCTCTTAGAGGATTGGCTACATCAGGGGTGTGTGGCCTAATATGCAAAGGATTCCACCCCTGGGTACAATGCCATAGCGTCCACCTTCCAAAGCAGCCATTTTCTCCAGGTGAACTGATCTTGTCTCCTGAAAATCAACTGTGATAGCAAAAGATCTCTAGCTACCCCAAAAATCCCCCAAATATCACCGCTGGAAACACCAAGATTATTTATAGAGAGGGAAAGGAGGAAATAAAGTTAAATAAAACTCTTTTTTTATTTTTTTCAAAGTGAGAAGACTAGAGAGAACGGGTTCCACGCTGAGAAGCCAGTCAGATTCCAGTGAGACTGTGCTGCATAATGCAGCCTATTTATTTTGTCCTGTTTGCTCTGTTGGCTCTATCTGCACCACCTTCATCACTTTCGGGTGTGGATCCCCCAGTGGGGTGGTCTCCCGACTCCCTCCGCCGGCTGTTTCTGATAGCCCTGCGCCCCCTCTTTCATTTGATATGTGTCCCGTGCGGGTGCCACCCTCCCGCCAGGAGATGCCGCAAAATGAGCCCCCTTGAGGCTTATGGCGGCAGGGCTCGGGGGAAGCGAGCTAGACTGCTGTTCTTTTGAGGGGTTATAGAGTGTTTCGAGCCCGTCCCTGTGGCATCGGTCCCATCGTTGTGGGACCCAGGGGGCCGGCGCAGCGGCACGCCGAAGCAGCCTGTCACTAATAACACAGGTCGAGATGCAGGACAGGAACCCGGAAGTGACCGACAGGCTGCTTCAGCGGGCCACTGCGCCGGCCCCCTGGGTCCCACAACGATGGGACCGATGCCACAGGGACGGGCTTGAAACACTCTAGAGCCAACAGAGCCAACAGGACAAAATAAATAGGCTGCATTATGCAGCACAGTTGAGAAAGTGCCTTATCCCATATACTGATGAAGTAAATACAGGATTTGAGAACAAAATTGCACCAGAAGACACAAACACAAAGCTCCCTTACACTGAATCAGTGCTTGGGTCCACCAAAGTCAGTATTGTCTACTCCAGGGGTGGCCAGAGTTGCTTAACAAAAGAGCAACACAGAATAAAGGTCAGATGTTTGAGAGCCGCAAGACATGAACATCGGATATTTGAGAGCTAAGGAAGGAAGGAAGGAAGGAAGGAGGGAGGAAGGAAGGAGGGAGGGAAGGAAGGAAGGGAGGAGGGAGGGAGGGAAGGAAGAAAGGAAGGAAGGAGGAAGGAAGGAAGGAGGGAGGGAGGAAGGAGGGAGGGATGGAAGGGAGGAGGGAGGGAGGGAAGGAAGGAGGAAGGGAGGGAAGGAAGGAGGGAGGGAGGGAGGGAAGGAGGGAGGAAGGAAGGAGGGAGGAAGGAAGGAGGGAGGGAAGGAGGGAAGGAAAGAAGGAGGAAGGAAGGAGGGAGGAAGGAGGGAGGGAGGGAAGGAAGGGAGGAGGGAGGGAAGGAGGGAGGGAAGGAAGGAGGGAGGGAGGGAGGGAGGGAAGGAAAGAGGAAGGAAAGAGGGAGGGAGGGAGGGAAGGAAGGGAGGAGGGAGGGAGGGAAGGAGGGAAGGAAGGAGGGAGGAAGGAAGGAGGGAGGGAAGGAAGGGAGGAGGGAGGGAAGGAAGGAAGGCCGCCCCCTCCCGCCAGCCGCCCCCCCCGCTTTTGGCCCCCTCCCTCCCTGCCTGCCTGCTTACCTTCTTCCAGGGCAGGTGGCGGCCTCCCCTCCGGGCGGGCGGGCTGGCCAGGAGGCGCAGCGGCGGCTGGTGCTGCTGGCGGCGCTGCTGGCGGGGCTGGCGGTGGCTGAGGAGGAGGCGGCCGAGCCCACCGACCCGGGGCCTCCCGCTACGCCGCCGCCTCAGGCGCCGCCGTCCCGCCTCCTGCTCCGCCCTCTGCCACCTCCCCCTGTGGGCCTCCAGCGCCGGCCTCTCCGCCGCCTCCCCCTCCGGGCCACACACGCGGGTGGGGAAGGTGGCGAGTGAGGGAGGGAGCGTCCCTGCGCGTGCGCACGGCGATTGGCGGCGGTGTGGCGGGCATGCGCAGAGCCCGCCACACCGCCACCAATCGCCGTGCGCACGCGCAGGCATGCTCCCTCCCTCACCCGCCGTCCCCACCCGCGCACGCAGCCGGCCGGCTCCTCTGGCTGGCTAAACCGGGATCTCTAATGGTCCCGGTATAGCCAGCCCGGGAGGCGGGAATTTGCGGCCAGAAGCGGGACTTTCCCGGGTGACCGGGACGATCTGGCCACCCTACCCCCCCCCCCCAAAAAAGCCTATATTCTGAATAAAACTTTGTTGGTCTTAAAGGTGCTACTTGACGCTTGCTTCCCTCTAAACTGAGTTAGCTCACAGTTTTTTTAGCCTCCGGCTCACACATTTTTGTCTTTGCTCACGAAAAATGGCTCCAGAGCAAACTCATTTATGCAGTAGCTCACAACTTTAATGCCAGTAGCTCACAAGGTAGAATTTTTGCTCACAAGTCTCCACAGTGAAGAAGGAAGAGGAGGAGGAGGATAAACTAGCTGTATGGGACTTATCTATTGTGCTGCATGACATTATTTGTTGCTGCAACTTTAAAAGACATACTACCGGTACCTTGTAATTCTTGCTAAATCATTTAACATTTAATATTTGCAGTCTAACCTCCAGATGGTGTTAGGGAAACTGCTCTCAAAATAACTTGGGGGAATTAGACTGAGAGACAGCTAGCCCCAAAAAGGAATCTTTGTTATCAATTGTATACCAGGCTCAACCGTTCAGAGAGTCAATGCTCAATAAGAGACTCTAATTTAGTAAAAACCAATTGTAATTTATTTAGAATAATATTTCTTTCATACAAGGTAAAAATACAAAACACTCACACATTCACACAGGTCTAGGAAATATAGATAGATCAATAGGGGAACATATATGGATAAACAGACAGGGTAATATTTACCATCGTAGTCTTCCAGGAAGGTTTCCAATGGCGACTTAAGAGGACAGGGGAAATGGACCCAACACTGTGGCCAGAATTGGGGATGGATCTAGACAGCGGGTAATAGGGGTTGCTGAATAGAAAGCACACATGAGTGGAGTTGGGTCAGAGGTTAAATAGGCTTCCTCAGACCCTTGGGACTGGGAGGTCCAAGGGAGGAGAGATGGGAGGTTCAAGAGGGCTGGACATTCCTTACTGACACCTAATTGGATGCCTGCTTTGGCCAATGAACTTCACCTTAGTCCAGTGGACCTGGAAATTTCCAAGCTGCAATATTGCCTGGGTTGGCCCCAGGGTACTTAGGCTGGAGTGAGAATGGGAATGGCTGGGTACTTAAGTTTAAATGGGATTAACTAGGAGGGTGACAATAGGGAATAAAATACATGGCCTAGGTACCACCCGGTGTAGACAAAAGACTTGATGAAGACAGGAGATGTCCTTCCTCTTTTCTCATCTTCTGCTGGGCAAGAGTAATTGTTCTGGTATTGCTGAGCAATTAGGATCAACAGTTGAGCTATTAATCCATTCATGAGTTAATGGGTTGCTTGCAGGCTCAGGGTGTGTACCTGTGACTTTCCCACTAGGAAGGAATGGAGTCTCCAGCCTGGCAGGGTATGCTTGGACAAGCTTGATTGCCTTATGCAAAAGCTGAAGCAGATGCTTGAGATGGAATCAGGAAAGCAAGATGGATTTCTGCTGTTGTTAGCTCTAGGTCCATGGAGCCAGGCTGGAAACATGGTGGCTTCTTCCACTGCAGTGGCCAAGACTGGGCACACAAGGAGCAGCTGGAGCATGTCTGTATTTCTGGCTAACACTCTTCAGAGACGTAGAATGCAAAGCTGAGGCTTATGGTATCCACATAAGCCAGAAACTGCAAGCAAAGTCCACTTCTTAGAGCAGAGGTGTAAGAGTCAAATCTCCAGGCACCCTGGCAACCATGCTGGTGATCATGATGTTCACATGTATGAAAAGTAGGGGGCTTTTCCTCACAGTTCCCCCCCTCAAGACCTATGTCACCATCTGGTGGCGAGGTCTTGCAATAACACAATGTCCATATCTGTAGTTGACAGGCGGCGAGTCCACGTAGCTTCAGGGGTCTACCGGGGTGTACCGTCTATCTAAAAAGGTTGGAGCCACTATCTAAACTATTCAAAAATCAATTTGGAAAAATATCCCAATAGGCCAAAGGTTCCTTCCTTTGAATACTATGATGCAGGGGTAACAGGCATTGGCAACATTGTAGGGCATACAGTATTAAAACACAGGGTTACAATCATTGAAATAAAAGTTGAGTTCATAAAATCATTACTGCTATTTAAACCAGATAAATAACAAGAATTGATCTATAAATCACACACAATCATGACAATAATTGATTAGGAAAACACACAGGTACGTTAGAGTTTATGGTTACAACTGAATCCATATCTTAATCTTGAGTCTTCTTTTCTTCTTCTCCCCCCCTTGATAAGCTTCTTATACTGGGGTTTGAAGAGGATCTTCTTCCATGTACCTATTGGGTATGTGAAAGTCCTAGTGGAGGGTGAACTAAAGAGTCTTCCCACCCCCCCTAGCACCCAGCGAAATCTGTCTTTATTGTTGCTAAAAGGGAATTCTTCCTGTAACCCATCATGGAATTGGCAATGGTGCTTTTCTGCCTGTATCACTGATGGTCCATAGAGCAACAGTGGGCTTTGAGGAAAGAACCAAAAAGGAACCAAAAACATTTACACATGACCACATGGGGGATGATTCTGTACCAGAGTAGGGAGCAGTGACAGCAGATCAAAAATGCATACATTCAACCATGAAGAAAGGAGTTTTAAAAAGCTATTAGTGAAGTGTCCTCCTGTCCAGAGTATGGTGACCAGTGAGCTTTTACGTCACAAGCTTACATACGTCATGTTAGGGGCCTGCATTGGGCAGGTTTGCCTATTACACTAAGCATTCAGGACTTTTAGGAGGCTTTTTCCTTGTCAAGGAAGGAAAGTAACATACACAATTCAGAAAACACAACCCAAAATATTCTTTGTTGCAACATAAAACTTAAAATAAAACATTGTGCACAATCCAGGAAAATGACCATAGTTTGGGGCGTCCCCCATATGACGAAAATAGTTCCACAAAGAAGAGACAAAAGAGAACCTTTGCTATAGCTTTGGAATATAATAAATTGTCAAAACAATATAAAAACTTCAAAAACAAAAACTGAGGCCTCAATAGAACAATGCTAGCTAGCTTTATATGAGAGGGATCATACCTAAAATGGCAGGTGAACTAGAGCAGAGAAATTAAAAACCTGGACATAAGTGAGGTGATCAAGTCCCACTAAATCCAGTTTTTCTCTGGGCTAGTTCAGCTGAAACGATCTCACCTGTGAGCAGATTTCAACAAAAACTTAACAAAACCAGAACTCTGAAAAGCAACATAATGGTTACACATACATAAAACAATTCTTAACAGGACTATCAACAATTAGAACTACTGAGCATGCATTAGACTTGATTTGCAGGTCCAGATTCCCTGCACATCTATATTGAAAGGAAAGATGAGCAAACTTATCAAAACAGTTACAACATCCTAGAAATCAAATACTGGTTAATACCTGGACAAACACACTAAAACAATTCATAAAAAGAGAAAAGATGTGGCAAGGCATCTGTGGTACCAAGAGAAAAATGCTTAGTTGTTGCAAGGGCAAGTCAAAAGAAAGACTTGAAGCACGAAAGCATATCCCTTGAAGAAGAAACCTTTTATGGAGTAAAAGGTAAAACTAAGATGATGGCACAATGCTCCAGGTTTAAGGCTTGTGCCAGAGAACGATTTTCCTCTGTGCATACACAGAGTGCAAAGAATGTGTTGCTGGAAGGCAACATGCTTGTCAGAAATACCAAGTAGACCAAAATTTGAGCATAATACAACAAGACTTAAATTGGGGAGCCTTGATAGGCTCAGCCAACTGGTTATAGATGCAAAAATAACACAAAAGGACATTTAGTAGCAAGTAGAAAATCATGATTAGAAATGAACCCTGAGGAATCTACATTAAGAATCTAACAAGTTATTGCTCATTTCCTTGAGAACATGGAAAATAGAAAAGGGTTTTCGCTCAGAGAAAGTCTAGCTCTAACAAGATATAGGTGGAGGCAGAACCATTCATTGGTCATTATATTACTTAAGACCAAACAAAGATACTGAGCCCACATGGTGGGGCCTTTTAAGAACATGCGGATGCCTCTTTCCACAGGCAGACAGGATTAAACTAAAATTAAAACTCGAGCTTCACCAAATAGCTAAAAGGGAAGATTGATCATAGATGGAACATAGCTATAAATGACATTCAGAGAGCAAAAAAAAAAATTCTTAGCTCTAATGTTTAGCAAAGGGCCTATAGATTGCAAAGCAAAGCACTGGGAATGCCCAATAGACCTTGAGGAGCAATTTCCTAAAAGTGTTTCCCTTAAAATTAAAGCTACAAAATCTGAGTATAGGAGAGATTGGTACCAATCACTAGAAAAATATTTTTAAGACTTAAAAGGTGCAGCAAAAATAAATAACAGAAAGAAAGCTTCTAATCTAGGAGAACTCCTAGTATTAGGGCAGTTTACAGGCAGAGGATTTTCTCTAGCAGAGAAGGATTGGCTGTAAGTAGAACTTTGGGATGCCAGCTCCAGGCTGGAGATTTCTAGAAATTTGGGTCAAATTTGAAAATCACAAGGCATGCAGTCCATTTCCTTGGACACTTATTTCCTCCAGAGGCTTAGCCTCAATGTACTGGGGAAAAGGCTATGATTTTGGGAGAGGCCTCCAGGTCCCACCTGGAGACTGGCGACCTTACAAAAACACAGTAGTATGCACATCTTCCATCCAGGTATTTCTCTGGCTGGGAAGAGGCTGTCTCTGTGAGAGACTGCAATATAAAAAAAGTTTGGTTTTGTAATGAAAAACTTTTGAAATTATATCTTTTTAGACCCAAAATCAGGAGATGAGAATTCAAAATAGCACAAAAATACCTCAACTGTATTTCCACCCCCCCTAGATGAAGAAGGCGGGGAGGGTTTTAACAGACAAACCAAAAATTCCTTCCCTCTTGCATGAAGTTTAGCTTAACAAAAGGCTAAAACAGACACAATGGATCTGGCCAGTACTCTCTTATCTGACCCTGATAAGTTTTTACAAAGAAAGGTGGAGGAGGAAAATAATGAGCTTTCTGCCTGGGTGGGGCTCAAAATTGTAACTCTTTTCAGTTTCTTTAACTCAAGCTGGATTTGGCTGAGTTTATTTCAAGAGGGTCTGCATGAGATTTGCCAATCAGTACTACATTAGTTGTTGCTGCTCCTGCAGCTGGAGGTTCTACTTTCTGTATTTTCAAATTTAAATGACAGACTTGCCCATTTGAGGTTAGCTGTCTTGTGTTGCTGTGACCTTTGAGAAGGAGAGGCAACACCTCTTATAAGACAATGAGGCTCTCTCTCTCAAAGACACTGAGTTGCTTGTGCCTTAAGGAGACCTGAGATAGACAAAAATTTAATTTCTCAGGGCAATGCATTTAAAATTCTATTCCTTTGCCTTAGTTACTTATCAAATCTTTACTGCTACAGATTTCCATTGAGCAAGAGGGAGAACAAGTAGCATTTCTTCCTGATAGCAAGAGTGCTGAGCATTTGCACTACTTTAGCCAGCTCTATTTGGGCCAATCTGCAGGCACTCTGTACAAGCTCAGAGGCTATACCATTTAAAATTCATAGAACTGAGGCAATAAATATTTTCTGACTTTATAAGCAAGAGAGGGAGAAAGATGAACTTGGGAGTTTCACAGATTTTCATTCAGCCAATTTGAAAGTTAAAACAGTTTCTTACATCTTGCTCTGAATGCTTTGAATTAACAAAAATTAGTTCAACCTCTCTTTCTCAGGTACTTGATGCTGGCCTTTTTAAAGGGTTAAACTAAATACATACTACATCAAGCTCCCATTACCCTGCAGAGAAACTAACTGCAGGCTGGAACCCTTGCTGGGATTCCAGGAGATCTCCAGGCCTCACCTGGAGAAATGGCCTGGTCTAATTGTAGTCCAAGTCATTGCTTGTATGTTTTCTTATTTAGTCAAGGGAAAGGGTGCCCTTGTTACCTTTAAACCTAAATAAGGCCAGATCTCTCTGTTTTAAGAGACATTCAAGTCTAGGAGTTAGATTTCCTTTGGGTGGGGGGAGGTTCAGAGACAAAGGAACCTTGCCTGCCCATGTGGGACTACCATTCTCTGAAGCTCCACAGAATTCTGGCTTTCAAATTCCCCAAATGGGATGAGATAAAGACAGTAAATTTCTAGCCAGAAGGGCTGAGACTTGCTCATGTAGGAGTGTCTGGAGCAAGTCCTTGCTAAAATGAATACCTTGTGCCATGATTGTGGAACTCTGCATAGGCTCAGAGACCACATTTCCTTCATGATTCTGGGGTAAGAGAACTGAAATAGGGACTGTTTTCTCATTTTCATGGGGGAAAGAAGTCTGGGGCTGCACAGCTGGGTTTGCCCCGCCATATTTCCTTTTATCCTGCACTTCCAGAATTTCCAGTCTCCTCTCTGTGGCCCTGCAAGACTCCAGGACATGTTGCAGGAGACTGGCAGTTTCCTTTTCTTTACTAGCTTCTAACTTTTGTTGAAGTTCCTGGTTTTTCTCAGCAAGCTGTTGGATTTCTAAATCCTTTTCATGAGTAGGATTTGTAAGTTTCCCTACCCTTTCCTTATTAGGGAAATTTTCCAAAGCAGTAGCTTTGGGGAAGCTACCTCCATTTTCTGCAAACCCTGTGGCATTGGGAGCCATGTGCCCTGGTGGCTTCAT
Source organism: Heteronotia binoei (assembly GCF_032191835.1). Taxonomy (NCBI): domain Eukaryota; kingdom Metazoa; phylum Chordata; class Lepidosauria; order Squamata; family Gekkonidae; genus Heteronotia; species Heteronotia binoei. Next base: position 172,313,897 of record NC_083225.1, read on the forward strand.
GGCTTCTGAAAGGGCAGCAAGTAACATATGTGTGGGCTGCTTATCAAACTGCCTCATGTCTGCTCCAGTGGCTCTAAGCTGGGACCAAGCTGCCATTCTGACTTTGTCTCGAGGAGTCCGCTGAGGCCAGGGTTGCCCAGGGGCTGACTGTCTCTGCCTAGGAGCATAAGCCTGCTTGTGAAGGGGAACCTTTGGGACAAGCTGGGGATGGCAAGAAGAGCTGGAACCAAGGCCATTGTTTTGGAACTTCCAGTTCTGGCTTTCTTTTCCATGCCCATCTTGCTCTTGATTATATTGTGCCTGAGTGAGCTGTGTTTCTAAAACAGCCACTCTTTGTTCAGAGACTTGGGCATGCTTTAAAACATTCTCCAGTCTCCATTTGACCTCATGGAGAGAGTGGGTTAAATTTGCTATCTCCTTCTCATGAGCACTTAATCTAGCTGTGTAGTCTTCATGAACTATTTCCCTTTTTGCATAGTCAGCTTTCATTCTACTCTCTCTTTCCATAAAATTGCCAACTCTGTCAAGATTAGCCTCTAGATCTTTCCAGGTGGTGTTTACCAGGGCTGTTATGCCATAGCACCTCAAGGTGGGTATATTGAGACCTCTGATCACATCGGATATGAAATTTTGATTCTCATAATCTGGTTCCCCATTGTCTTTGGGTAATACTACCTTAGCTGCTTCTGCTAGGAATTTCTTCCTTATTAGATAGCTCACTGGACGCTCATCATGACCTTGTAAGGTCTGATGGTAGAGATCTTTTATATCCTTTCCATCCCAGGTGGCAAATAGTACCTCAGCCATCCATTCTAAGATGGTGGCTTTAGAAGGGTTCAGGCGATACATTACATTTCTTACTTTGTCTAGTTCAGGGCCTGAGGCGCATAATCTCAGCACATGGTTTAATTCAGTTAAGGAGGCTTCTTTGTAAATTCTAGCGCCGGCCATCCACAACACTGAGGTGTCTATGTTATAGGGGCCAAGGAAGCTGGCAGCCATTTTAATGTCCTCTGCTCCCCAAGATCTGGTTTCCTTCACTACTTTTACAGATTCAGCTCCATTCTGTTTTCTGGCTGTGGTCTTTTTAGTGACCACAGGACGGACTGGGGCTGACCTGCTTTTATTTCCTTCTACCACCTCTTCATCCTCACTCTCCTCATCTGATGAAAACTCATAGAGGCCAGGTGCCGAGACGGCCGCTATGAAGGTTTTCTTTAGTTCTAATTTCCTCTGTAAGGCCTCTATTTCCTTTTTACATGCTTCGTGACTAACTGCCTCCCTTGCCTTCTTATTTTTCTCGGAGGTGTATTCTAGCGCATATTGCAATTTGTCATTTCGGTCTTTGGTTTGTTCCAGCTCTTTGCTCAATGCCTTTACTTGCGATTGGGCTTTCTTCAGAGCGGACATGGTGTCTTGATGCACTAAGTTTAAGGTGTGTTTCTCTGCCTTAATCTCCTCTATGGTTCGACTTGCATGTTGCCAGTCGAGGTCCAAGCAATTGTTTTCCGCCGCCAGTCTATTTACCTCTGCAGCGTGTCTCCTGCACAATTCTGCTTTCTCTGCCTCATGGTTTTGCCAAATTGTATCTATCTCTGCTGCATGGGACTGGAGTAAGAGTTCCTTTTCCGCTATCTGCTGATCTTTCTGGGTTAGCTGTTCCCTGAATTGTTTATTCAAGGCCGAGCTATCCCGTAGGGCTTCAAACAAACCCCATGTCGCAAAAAGGTCTCTTTTGCCAGAACTTATTGTTTTGTTGCTACAGTTCTCCTCAAATATATCTCTAAAGGACTGAAGGGGATCAGAGCCTTGGTTAAAGATTCCCTTGTTCCAGGGGTTGTCCCCTTTCTTTATTAACCACTTTTCCAATTTGGGGATCTCTTCCTTCTGGGCAAGGATTTCCATATCTTACAATTTAGTTCTTTTCAAAGTTCTAACTTTACTTGCAGGGCTGGTTTTCCTGCACTATTAGGTGCCTAACCACAGGCCACCAAAATTAACTGATGCAGGAGCCTTCCCTGGCACTTTTCCTGCTTATTGGGGAGCAAAGAACTTGCAGGACACCTCTGTGTGCCTCACAAGTAAAGGAGGGAGTTGCAGGACCTTCCTTAGTTCTCTGCAACACTAACAAATGTTTGTGGCATGGGCTTATGGCCTTGCACACATTGTTGAGCTCCTCAGGAGGGGCTTTTCTCTAGCCTCTGCCTCCAAACAAATCAAAAGTCTGAGTTCACCAAAAGGGTTTAAAAGTCTCAGAGCCTGAACTTTTCCTCAGTTGGCCCTAAGCAAAAGGGAAATTTTTCGGCTGAGAAGAGTTCCTATCTCCTCAGACCCGGGACAATTTTTTTTTTTTTTTAACCCTAAAGGAGAGCTTCTTGCTCCTTCCAGTAAATTCTCTTAAAGGCACAGCCAAGTGAAAGAACTAGCAGCATATTTCCAGATGCTTCCTGGCTCCTATGTGCTATTTTACACCTGGGCTGGCAACTTTACTTATGTTCCCTTTTTTTGTTTTGCCTACTGCCAATCTCTGATTGCGCTTCGGCTTGGGTTTAGGGGGCAGCGAGCCAATCCTATGATTGCGTCTCGGCCAGAAAAGGGAGCCACGAGCCGACCCAACGATCGCGTCTCGGGCGAAAGGGAGCCACGAGCCGACCCAACGGTCGCGTCTTCGGGCAAAAGGGAGCCACGAGCCGACCCAACGATCGCGTCTCGGGCGAAAGGGAGCCACGAGCCGACCCAACGGTCGCGTCTTCGGGCAAACAAAATAAAAAGTTGCCCAGCAGTCAGATTGCAGCGGTCCTACGACCCACCTGCCTTCTTGACTGTCGGGTGCCTTAGACTAGCCTTGGCCTAGACTCGTGTAAGGACTTGGGTGTGTGTGTGCAAGTGTCTGAGTGTGTATGTAGTGTGTGTGCACTACGCTCTAAAGAAAAGGGAGAAGGGAAGGGTGCTCTATCCAGATCTTAACAGCTCTGACCTATCCTGACATTCCCTCCCACGATAGACGCGTTTAGAAAGGCCTCGGGACGGCGGCCAGGCTTCACGGGACTTCCCCCTTGCATTCGATCGGGCTCAGTCCTCTTGCGAGGTGTCTGGCCTCCTCGGGGCGGCTGAGAAGTCCAACGCTGAATGATAGAAATGGGAGTAGCCCCACCCACAATTATATAGAGATGCTCGCTAGAGCCGTTCACACAGAACTCATTCACTCAATCACTCACACAATAGCCTCCCTAGCAAGACTGTTTGAACGGTGCAACCCTACGTCTGTCTGTATGAAGACACGCGTGTCGGCTCGCGTGTGTTCCTACAAACAGGATAATGCCCAAGCTTTCTCCACCAATTTCTGTTAGGGAAACTGCTCTCAAAATAACTTGGGGGAATTAGACTGAGAGACAGCTAGCCCCAAAAAGGAATCTTTGTTATCAATTGTATACCAGGCTCAACCGTTCAGAGAGTCAATGCTCAATAAGAGACTCTAATTTAGTAAAAACCAATTGTAATTTATTTAGAATAATATTTCTTTCATACAAGGTAAAAATACAAAACACTCACACATTCACACAGGTCTAGGAAATATAGATAGATCAATAGGGGAACATATATGGATAAACAGACAGGGTAATATTTACCATCGTAGTCTTCCAGGAAGGTTTCCAATGGCGACTTAAGAGGACAGGGGAAATGGACCCAACACTGTGGCCAGAATTGGGGATGGATCTAGACAGCGGGTAATAGGGGTTGCTGAATAGAAAGCACACATGAGTGGAGTTGGGTCAGAGGTTAAATAGGCTTCCTCAGACCCTTGGGACTGGGAGGTCCAAGGGAGGAGAGATGGGAGGTTCAAGAGGGCTGGACATTCCTTACTGACACCTAATTGGATGCCTGCTTTGGCCAATGAACTTCACCTTAGTCCAGTGGACCTGGAAATTTCCAAGCTGCAATATTGCCTGGGTTGGCCCCAGGGTACTTAGGCTGGAGTGAGAATGGGAATGGCTGGGTACTTAAGTTTAAATGGGATTAACTAGGAGGGTGACAATAGGGAATAAAATACATGGCCTAGGTACCACCCGGTGTAGACAAAAGACTTGATGAAGACAGGAGATGTCCTTCCTCTTTTCTCATCTTCTGCTGGGCAAGAGTAATTGTTCTGGTATTGCTGAGCAATTAGGATCAACAGTTGAGCTATTAATCCATTCATGAGTTAATGGGTTGCTTGCAGGCTCAGGGTGTGTACCTGTGACTTTCCCACTAGGAAGGAATGGAGTCTCCAGCCTGGCAGGGTATGCTTGGACAAGCTTGATTGCCTTATGCAAAAGCTGAAGCAGATGCTTGAGATGGAATCAGGAAAGCAAGATGGATTTCTGCTGTTGTTAGCTCTAGGTCCATGGAGCCAGGCTGGAAACATGGTGGCTTCTTCCACTGCAGTGGCCAAGACTGGGCACACAAGGAGCAGCTGGAGCATGTCTGTATTTCTGGCTAACACTCTTCAGAGACGTAGAATGCAAAGCTGAGGCTTATGGTATCCACATAAGCCAGAAACTGCAAGCAAAGTCCACTTCTTAGAGCAGAGGTGTAAGAGTCAAATCTCCAGGCACCCTGGCAACCATGCTGGTGATCATGATGTTCACATGTATGAAAAGTAGGGGGCTTTTCCTCACAATGGTGCCTAGAGATCTCTCGCTATTACATTTAATCTCCACGTGACATAGCTCAGTTCCCCTGGAGAAAACAGCCATTGAGAAAAGTGGACTGTATGGCATTATACCCCACTCAGGCTCCATCCTCAATATCTCCAGTTATTTCCCAGCATGGAGCTGGCAGCCCTATTGCTGGCATGTGAAGACCTGACAGTTTGAACAGTCAGATAAATTATTCACCTCTAATGCAAAACCAAAGGCTCACACAGCCTCAGTTTGCTTTGGGGCAGTGCAAGCAGGAAGAGTTAACTTTAACCCTTAGACTTAAGCCTTAACCCTTAGACTTCCGTTTCTGCTATCTGAAGCTGTCTCCCCATCTCTGTTATCAGCATCTTAAAGGACCAAAGATGCATCCTTTCAAAACATGTGATCTTTGTCACATGTCCTTAAGCTTCTTTTTAGATTGATGTCCCGGAGATGGAAGTTGCATGTAAACTATATACACGTTCAGTGTTTTTGACTTGACATTTTATTTTTCAGATTGCCAAATCACACTATTGAAAACTGCAATAGGAGTAAGAAATGCCCCTACCAGGATAAAATTTGGCATTCTGAGCTCTGGGTCCTTTTAGACAACTCGTTTTAAAACAACACAGTTTTGTGTAAAGCGGTGTTTGCTAAATAACCATCTCTAAGCAAAAATCAAGCCCTCTTTTGGTGCACTCTGGTGACTAGGGTGGCCAGACCGTCCCGGTCTCCCGGGACTTTCCCGGTTCTGGCCCCCAATTCCCGGCTCCCGGGCTGGGTATACCGGGACCATTAAGAGGTCCCGGTTTAGCCAGCCAGAGAGCCGGGGGCCGCGCGCCCGGGCGGGGAAGGCGGCGAGTGAGGGAGGGAGCGACCCTGCGCGTGCGCAGATCGCCCTGCGCATGCGCAGGGACGCTCCCTCCCTCACTCGCCGCCTTCCCCGCCCGCGCACGGGGCCCGGCGGTGGCGGCGGAGGCCCGGGAGGGCGTCGGAAAGGCCCGCGGTGGTCGCTGGAGGCCCTCCAGTGACCACCGCGGGCCTTTCCGACGCTTCCCCGGGCTCTAAACCCCCACCCCCGGTCCTCCTCCGCCCGGGAGGGCGTCGGAAAGGCCCGCGGTGGTCGCTGGAGGGCCTCCAGCGACCACCGCGGGCCTTTCCGACGCTTCCCCGGGCTCTAAACCCCCATCCCCCGTTGTCCTCCGCCCGGGAGGGCGTCGGAAAGGCCCGCGGTGGTCGCTGGAGGTCCTCCAGCGACCACCGCGGGCCTTTCCGACGCTTCCCCGGGCTCTAAACCCCCACCCCCGGTACTCCTCCGCCCGGGAGGGCGTCGGAAAGGCCTCTCCGCCGCCGCCGCCGGACTCGCCGCCGCCGCCGCTGGACTCGCCGCCGCCGTAGGTAAGGGGGCCGAAAGCGGGGGGGCTGGCGGGAGGGGGTGGCCTTCCTTTCTTCCCTCCCTCCTTCCTTCCTTCCTTCCTTCCTTCCTTCCTTCCTTCCTTCCTTCCTTCCTTCCTTCCTTCCTTCCTTCCTTCCTTCCTTCCTTCCTTCCCTCCTTCCTTCCTTCCTTCCTCCCTCCTTCCTTCCTTCCTTCCCTCCCTCCCTCCCTTCCTTCCTTCCCTCCCTCCCTCCTTCCTTTCTTTCTTCCCTTCTTCCCTCCCTCCCTCCCTCCCTTTCTCCCTCCCTCCCTCCCTCCCTCCCTCCCTTCCTTCCTTCCTTCCTTCCTTCCCTCCCTCCCTCCTTATGTTCTTATGTGACACAGAGTGTTGGACTGGATGGGCCACTGGCCTGATCCAACTGAGCAAACAGGACAAAATAAATAGGCTGCATTATGCAGCACAGTTGAGAAAGTGCCTTATCCCATATACTGATGAAGTATATACAGGATTTCAGAACGAAATTGTTTCCGGCAGTGATATTTGGGGATTTTTGGGGATGTCACAGGAAGTGCTGTGAAGTCACTGTGAAGTCACTTCTTGTTTCCGGCAGTGGCATTTGGGGAAAATGATGTCATTTGGGGGAAATGATGTCACAGGAAGTGATGTCACTTCCCATTTCCGGCAGGTGACGCGGGGGAAATGATGTCACAGGAAGTGATGTCACTTCCTGTTTCCTGTGGTGGCATGCCGTCACCGGAAGTGACGTCACCGGAAGTGACGTCACTTCCTGTTTCCGGCGCGCACCCCTACCTTCCCCCCCCCCAACGTGTCCCTGGCTGGCCTTCAGACATTATGGTCACCCTACTGGTGACCCCTACTGTTAGATTAGCACTTCATTAAAAAAAAAAAATCTGGCCTCAACTGTAATAATCAGCAAGGAAATGAGTGGTGAGACCTAAAAGGAAAACGAGTGAGTGACCTAGAGGCTGAGTGTATGGGAAAATGAGCTAGGAAGCCATGAGCAGGGTGAGCTATTTCTATTCACAAGATCATAAGCAATGGCTCAGTTCCACTGATGCTCAAGCGGAAAGGAAAAAAATACTTAGTGCCGTTCCACTTGCTCAATTGATATTGCAAGGGATGTAGCAACATCAATATATTTCTTAACAAAGTAATGATGCACAAATCAATCAACGGACTGTACAGAGAGCGGACATGATTTAATTTGATGTTGAAAATGCACTGGAAGAAATAAGATGGGAAACAAGCCAGAATCATGTTGAGCCAGCAGACACTCTAAGACCCTTTAACTGGCAATGCCAAAAATAGAACTTAGTTCCTTCCCTCTAAAACCCTCATATGTGCCCTTACATTGAGCTATAGCTATTCACAGGATGATGCCCGGATGTTCTTTCATGTCATGGTTAGAGTGACTGACTAGAATTTGAGGAGGAAGAAGAAGAAATTGGATTTATATCCTGCCCTATACTTTGAATCTCAGAGTCTCAGAGCGGTCACAATCTCCTTTACCTTCCTCCCTACAGCAGACACCCTGTGAGGTAGGTGGGGCTGAGAGAGCTCTCCCAGAAGCTGCCCTTTCAGGACAACTTCTACAAAAACTATGACTGACCCAAGGCCATTCCAGCAGGTGCAAGTGGAGGAGTGGGGAATCAAACCCGGTTCTCCTAGATAACAGTCCGCACACTTAACCACTACACCAAACTGGCTCTCATAGAGTTGGAAGGGATCTCCAGGGTCATCTAGTCCAACCCCTTGCACAATGCAGGAAATTCACAAGTACCTCCCCTGCCCCCACACTTAGAGCGCTTTCACACATGCTACATAATACAGTTTCAATCTACTTCAGCAACTGTTTGCAAGTGGATTTTGCCATTTCATACAGTAAAATCCAGTTGGAAAGTGCATTGAAAGTGGATTATTTAGTGTGTGTGTAAAAATGCCCTAAGTGACCCTTGTTCACGCCCAGAAAATGGAGGGAGGGCTCCTCCAGGATCCCTGGCAAAAATGGTCTGGAGAAAAATTGCTGCCTGATCCCAAAGTGACAAACAGCATTTCCCTGAGCATGTCAGAAAGGGCCATGAGAACTAAACACTGATGTCACCCTTCCTTCCCTCCCTCGCATGATCTGCGTAAGTTCACAGAATCAGCATGACCATCCAGCCTCTGCTTAAAAACCTCCAAAGAAGGAAAGCCCACCCCCTCCCAAGGAAGCCTTTCCCACTGAGGAGCCAGATTTGAATCCCTAATCTGTCACAGCGGCTTGCTGAGTGACCTCGGGCCACACACGTATTCTCAGACTTCCTCACAGTATTCCACAGTAACATCCACAGTATTCCAGTGTATTTCTCTTTTAAAATAGTGTATCAGAATAAGCTTTTGTATTGACATACTCAAAGTAGAGATATTGGCTGTTTATTTTATTACATATACTTAACCCATTTTCACTATATTTTATTGTATTCTTTTTTTCTATGGTAAACGAGAATGATGTTTATAAGTTAAAAAGTAAATTAGATGGATAAGAACATCACTAGCCAATGTATTTCCCTTTTAGCTGTATTGACATACTCAAATAGGGATATTGGCTGTTTATCTTATTACATATACTGAGCCCATCTCCCACTATATTTTAATGTATTTTTCTCCTAATGGCAAACTATACGTATGTTATATGTTAAAAGGTAAATTAGTTGGATGGGAAAACTTCTGAGATAGAAATGCCTTCCTTTTGGCCCAGGAACAGACGTTCTCACATTTTGACATATTACTGTTTTATTGCTTTCGCATGCTCATGCTACTCAGATCAAAGGTTTGCTCAATTTGTTAATTTCGCTATTCTGTCATTGGATCTTAATCTTGTACCATTTTGCATTCTGAGCCACTGCCTACCAGCTTTGTGTGGCTCTGCTCAGTGTACCGGATTCCTCGTGTGATGAAGTGTGCTTAGAGAGCACACGAAAGCTGACGTTCTGAATAAAACTAAGTTGGTCTTAAAGGTGCACCTTGACTCCTATTTTGTTCTACTACTTCAGACCAACACGGCTGCCCACTTGGATCTATCTACCTCGCAAGGTGGTTGTGAGGATACAATGGAAGAGAGGTGAACCATACAAGCCACTCTGGGTCTCCACTTCAGAGAAAGCCAGCATGGACAGAGGTGAAGATATTCCTCCTTTGCAAACCAAAGAACCTCTCTGAGCTATCAAACCCAGAGCGGTGTAGGGGTTACAGGGTGTGACTAGGATCTAAGAGACCCAGGTTCAAATGCCACCTCTGCCACAGAAGCTTGCTTAGTGACCTAGTGCTGCTCACACACACTCAGCCTAACCTACCTCACAGGGTTGTTGTGAGACCACTGGTTCATCAAGGTCACTGTTTTCTGCACAGTTCTCCAGGGTTTCAGGCAGAGTTCTTTCAAATCACCTCCTTCCTGATCCTTTGGAGATGCCGGGGATTGAACCTGGGATGCTAAGTGACCTGGTGCTGCTCACACACTCTCAGCCTAACCTACCTCACAGAGTTGTTGTGAGACCACTGGTTCATCAAGGTCACTGTTTTCTGCACAGTTCTCCAGGGTTTCAGGCAGACTTCTTTCAAATCACCTCCTTCCTGATCCTTTGAACTGGAGATGCCGGGGATTGAACCTGGGATGCTTAGTGACCTGGTGCTGCTCACACACTCTCAGCCTAACCTACCTCACAGGGTTGTTGTGAGACCACTGGTTCATCAAGGTCACTGTTTTCTGCACAGTTCTCCAGGGTTTCAGGCAGAGGTCTTTCAAATCACCTCCTTCCTGATCCTTTGAACTGGAGATGCCAGGGATTGAACCTCTATGCTCCTCATGTGTCACACAGCAGGGGCCTAGGAGGGTCTTCTACAGGCTGCCACCACTCTGGTAAGGGTCTGTATGGAGGGCCCAGAGCATCCAACCACCCTTGCCTACCTTATTAATAAATACCTCTTAACTGTGACCAAGGAGAGTGAGAACCCAGTTAGTATAATAACAAAAAGAAGTTTATTATTAGTGCTCTAAAAACAATACGTGGGTGACAAAGGTTTAGTGCTATAGTGAATATGAAAACAGTAAAGGTTGGTGCAAATAAACAGAAGCCCTGACGTGTTTAGCTAGACAGTCCCTGATCTGATTAGGGTTGCCAATCACCAGGTGGGGGCAGGGGATCCCCTGGTTTGGAGGCCCTCCCCCCCGCTTCAGGGTCGTCAGAAAGCGGGGGGAGGAGAGGGAAATGTCTGCTGGGAACTTTATTATTCCCTATGGAGATGTATTCCCATAGAAAATCATGGAGAATTGATCCACGGGTATCTGGGGCCCCTGTTTTTTGGGCTAGAGGCACCAAATTTTCAGTACAGCATCTAGTGCCTCTCCCCAAAATACCCCCCAAGTTTCAAAACGATTGGACCAGGGGGTCCAATTCTATGACCCCCCCAAAAAGGTGCCCCTCTCCTTCATTATTTCCTATGGAAGGGAGGCATTGAAAAGGTGTGCCGTCCCTTTAAATGTGATGGCCAGAACTCCCTCTGGAGTTAAATGAAGCTTGTCACAGCCTTGATCTTGGCTCCACCCCTAATGTCTCCTGGCTCCACCCCCAAAGTCCCCAGATATTTCTTAAATTGGACTTGGCAACCCTAGCTCTGATACCAACACTCATGCTGCCTTCTCTTCTGCAGTCTTTTCCAGAGAGAACACACCCTGTCTGTGCTTGACCCTTTCTATGCTCTCCTCCCAGGTCCCACCCCTCTCTGGGCTAGTTTCCCTCCAAAACCTTGCCACCCAAATCAGAGGGACAGAGGGGATCCTGGGAAATGTAGGCTTTCCCCAATAACTCCTAGGCAGGCTTCTCTGGGGCCTGCAGGCCTCACTGGGCCCAGGATCATGACAGCATGCCAACCAGTTTCTCTGCAACTGAGCGACAGCTCTGCCAAGAAGAGAACAGCGTCATCCATTTTGGCTCCCCTTTGGGGAAGAAAGGCAGGTATGATTGGTATAATTCTAATTTTGGCCGCAGTTCACAAAAAAGGAAGATTGTTCTGACTGTGGCTTCATCAGCTGTTGCTGCAGCTCTTTAGGCAGGAGGCAGAACTATATTCAGTCTTCAAAGTATTACTAGTACACTGAGGTTGGCAAGCAGAGAAAGGAGGCTCACCTCTAGGGGAAGAAACATATGAAACACCACCAGATTTGCAGTGTGGAGGGACTATTTTTGGCCCGTACATCATTATTGGACACAACAATCATGACAAGAGCAACGGCATGTTTTCAAATTGGTCCGTTTAAAAACAGGTTGCCAAATTCATCTTTGTTATACTGGCTGTAAGGTAACCTGAAAATCCCTGTTTTGATCTCACTTCTCCTTTGTATGACTCAAGCTTATGACTCTTTACTTTGTGCTTTGTTCTGTTTCCTCAAGCCAAGTATTCCTCATAAAATGTACACATTTTTCAATATTCTTTGCATATCAGTACGCTGGTGTTATGCATCAGTGTCAATGGGTGTGTGTTTGTACATATCAGGTGCCCTCAAGGTGCAACTGACAGGGTGACCCCATATGACAGGGTTGGCCAAACTGTGGCTCGTTCACACATAGTTTGTGTGCCTCTTGAAGCCCCCACTGCCCCATGCATCAGCTTGGAGAAGGCATTTGTCTCTCTAAACCTTTCTCCAAGTCAAGGCAGCTAGCAGCTTGAAGAATGCATTTAAAGTTAAAATTGCTTTCTTTCCACCTACCCCCCTCCCCATCTATTTTCCTTCCTTCCTTCCCTCCCTCCCTTGTGGCTCTCAAAACATTTGACATTCATGTCTTGCAGCTCTTAAACATCTGACATTTATTCTATGTGGCTTTTACATTAAACAAGTTTGGCCATCCCAGCCGTAGGATTTTCAAGACAAGAGATGTGAAAATGTGTTTTGCCATTGCCTGCCTCTGCATAGTGACTGGACACTAGCCTGGACATATACCACATACTTTGAATGCCAAAAAAACACCCTGAACTCAAGGCTATATTTTACCTTTAGTAAAAATATATCAGCTAAAAGGGGCAGTCAGTGTCACCAAATTCCTTTTGGCCAGAAAGAAGGAGCTTGATGCAACAAGGTAGGTATTTTATATTTGCATAACTTGGTCCTGAATTGCCCTCTTGTGGTCACAGACAGACGACAACTAAGCTACAAAAAGAATCTTGAGAGCTCGTAACAACAAATGTGTGAGCGGCTAATTTAACCACAGTCTAATCTTGGGTTGAGCTGTCAGTGTTTTTCCTTCACATAGAAGCACAGTTCTTGCCTAGAGGCCTTAGACTATGAGAAATGCGTAAGAGAGAGCCAGTTTGGTGTAATGGTTAAGTGTGCAGACTCTTATCTGGGAGAACTGGGTTTGATTCCCCGCTCCTTCACATGCACCTGATGATGTGACTTTGAGTCTGTTGTGGGGAGGGGAAGGGAGAGATTGTAAGCTGCTGTGAGACTCCTTTGGGTAGTTAAGGGGGAGGTATAAATCCAATCTCCTCCTCTTCTTCTTCAGGATGTCTCTAGGAAATGGTTAGGATCCATTTAAAAAAAAAAAGAGTTCCAGAGCCCTTATGAGGCAAAACTCCTTAGTCTAGGGCTTTTCAGTTTAGGGGGAAAAAGACTATTTGGGGGGCATGATAAAGGTCTATTAAATTATATATGGGGTGGAGAAAGTAGAGAGCTAGAATTCGGTGGCACCCGTTGAAGTCAATTGGCAATAGTTTCAGAACAGAAGGACTTCTTTACTCAACAATTAACAGGGAGGTTTATCTTTCTCTTTTTATTGTTGTCTTCTGCCAGTGACTGATGACTTTTTGTTGTTTTGTTTGGTGTTCCCTCACTAACTCTTATTAGCCTCCCTCCCTGTTCGTGCACCTATGTGTTTCACCTGGTTTATTTAGCTGCTTGCCCTATTTTTATATCTATTTGCATCTAGATTAATTACTGCAGTGTGGGACTGTCTGCTAGAAGTGTTAGCCACATGGTATAGATGGATCTCTCTGACTGGTGCAATGATGCTCTGTATTCTTGGTGCTTGTGGGGGGCGGGGGAGCAACAGTGGAAGGGCTTCTAGTGTCTTGGCTCTTCTGATGGACCTCCTGATGACAACCGAGGGGTTTTTTTGGCCACTGTGTGACACAGAGTGTTGGACTGGATGGGCCATTGGCCTGATCCAACATGGCTTCTCTTATGTTCGTATGGAAACTTCAATTGGTGCAGAATGATGCAATTAGGCTGTGGACTGGAGTGGGTCCCTTATGAACCTAACCGACCACTGCAGTCCTCTTCGGAGGTCCTGCTTCATGTGCCATTGCCTGCTGAGATTAGATTAAGCGGGTGGCAACTAAGGTTGAACGTGGATCTCTCCTGGAATTACAAACAGGGGTGGAATTCTAGCAGGAGCTCCTTTGCATATTAGGCCACACACCCTTGATGTAGCCAATCCTCCAAGAATTTACCAAAAAGAGCCTTGTAAGCTCTGTGGGATTGGCTACATCAGGGGTATGTGGCCTAATATGCAAAGGAGGTCCTGCTAGAATTCCACCCCTGATTACACCTACTCTTCAGATAAGTTTCCCTGGAGAAAATGGCTGCTTTGGAGCAGGGATTCTTTGGCATCACAATTCTGCTGCGCTCCCTTCACATGTTCCACACCCAAATCTCCAGGAATTTCCAAAGTGGGGCAACTCACGGGAGAACTTTTTAAATCATGGTACTAAAATTCTCAAATTTCCTCCCCAAGGAGACTTGACTGTTCCCCTTCTGTAACCATCTTTCATCAGGCTATCATCAACTTCATTTAATGGGACTTTCTGGGAATCTGGGCCTTTCTGCATGCAAAAGCAGTTCCTCTACCACTGAAGCACTATAAATTTACAGAGAAATGTACAAAACCAAGCAATTACAAGTTATGCGTACAATTACAATGTAGAAATGCTATTACAATGCCCTTGATTGATCTAAGCCTTAGAATTTACTGAACACATGCAGCACAACCTAGCATCCTACATATTTTAGAAAACGTTCCAGTGGGATTTCTGTTTTCAGAGCCTTGGTCTGCAAATGACTTCTCACAAGCCGATTTTCTTCAGATGCTGTCCTTTGGAACCAGTCCTACCACTACCTTACAGCTAGGTGGCAGTCTAGGGCAGAACTTGACAGGAGGTGGCAAACAAAACAAAACCCACAACCTTGAGAGCCTCACCAAGCCTAGCGCTTTCTTTTTTGCACAGTTTATGGGCTCCTGGCTCATGTTTAAGTAGTGTGGTATCAGAAGGCACGAAGCGTTGCTCTCTGGAGACTGCTGCATCTACCTTACGAGGAGGGAACTGAGGGCAGGGGTCCATTGGGTATGCAGGCATTTGAAAAGACCTTGAAACGAAATAATTACAAACGCCCCTGTAAAATAGTGCATGTGGGTAACAAACTGACATTCTGGACACAATAGTGAGAGCTGCTTCTGCAAATATAAGCTGCTGGAAGGCAAGCAGTGGCTCATGCTGCTGGACTGATTAGGAAAGCTGCTCTTAAAATATTCAAGGGACTCTGTACTTGACAAACCTTGTTTAATTTTTTAAGTGCACGTTTTTACAGAGCTTCCTCCGTCCATGGCCTCTTCCCTCTCAGGCCTGAGTGTTCCCTAAAGAAAACACATAACTAATGGTCTCTAGTAGCCCTTCCCATATTGTCATCCAAGTGTATTTATCTTCCTCCTTGGAAAGCTAAAAACTGCTGGAATGAAGCTGTGGGGTTTCTACTAACGCTCGTGAAACTTTCTGCGCTCAGCTTCCTCTACCTAGTCAGATCTGTCCTCTGACCAACCCAAGACATATGGAGCAGAGGTCCATCAGTGGCTATTAGCCACAGCATATTGTTGGAACTGTCTGGGGCAGTGATGCTATGTATTCTTTGTGTTTGGGGGGAGGGGTGCAAAGTGAAAGGACTTCTAGCCCCAATTGTGAACCTCTTGATGGCGCCTGGGGTTTTTTTGGCCACTGTGCGACACAGAGTGTTGGACTGGATGGGCCATTGGCCTGATCCAACATGGCTTCTCTTATGTTCCTAATGATCCAGTGATGCTTTTCTTCTTCTTTGTTAACTTCCTTCATTTCACCATCTATGAAATGATTACTTAAGATGTGTTTGCTTAAGAGTTCATTTACACATCTCCAGGGCTTTTTTTTCTGCCGGAGCACACAGGAAAAGAGGTCCGCCTGGGCTGGCCTGACACGCCATGCAGCAGCCATGTGTTCCCAGGCCAGAGGGTGTGGCCTAATATGCAAATTAGCTTCTGTGGGGCTTTTTCTACCAAAAAAGTACGGCATATCTCTCAGTGTGACACACAAGCTTACAAAAGGCCATGGCTTGGAAAGGAGCAGCTGGTCTCTCAGGCCAGCATTTCCAATCTTCTCCCCGCACCACCACCCACTTGGGGTTCAGAACTGGCTAGTCAATTGCCAGGAGATTTTGGGGGTGGTTCCTGGAAAGGGTGGAATTGTTGGCAGAGTAATTAATACAATAATGGTGCACAGAGCCTTTTTTGTAGCAGGAACTCCTTGGCATATCAGGCCACACGCCCCTGATGTAGCCAATCCTCCTGGAGCTTATAGTAGGCCCTGTACTAAGAGCCCTGTAAGCTCTTGGAGGATTGGCTACGTCAGGCGTGTGTGGCGTAATATGCAAAGGAGTTCCTGCTACCAAAAAAGCCCTGGACTTTGGAAAGGTGCTACAAATCAGAGTAGACAATGGTGGTGGTAGAAAGTGCCATTAAGTCACAGTTGACTTATAGTGACCCCATGGATTTTCAAGGCAAGAGACGGGGTCAGAGGTGGTTTGCTATTGCTTTCCCCTGAGTTGCCACCCTGGAAGTTTCCCATCCAACTACTAACCAGTACCAACCCTGCTTAGTTTCAGAGATCTGTCTTGATCAAACTAGTTTGGGCCAACCAGGGCAGGGCAGGATAGAGACAGTATTAATAGACTAATGAATGCAGGTGTGTGAAGTGCAGAAAGACAGATTGCATACTTGCCGATAGTTAGAGAAACACTGATGCAAAAGCCAGTTTGGTGTAGTGGTTAACTGTGCGACTCTTGTCTGGGAGAACCGGGTTTGATTCCCCACTCCTCTACTTGCAGCTGCTGGAATGGCCTTGGGTCAACTGAAGCTCTCACAGAGGTTGTCCTTGAAAGGGTAGCTGCTGTAAGAGCTCTCTCAGCCCCATCTACCTCACAGGGTGTTTGTTGTGGGGGAAGTAGATAAAGGAGATTGCGACCGCTCTGAGACTCTGAGATTCAGAGAATAGGGTGGGATATAAATCCAATATCATCATCAAAAGATCCCAGAGAAGACGCACATCTCTTGATATTTCATCCACACATGCAGGGATTTTTCAGGTACATTAAAAATATAATGAAATCTACTCTTTGTTGAAAGGTAGCTTCATGTTTGCTTGGTCAAAGCAATATTCGCTCGCAATCAACAAAGAATATTATTTTCCTAAACTTTAGAGGTTGTTGGCAAAATCCTGGGTGAGTTTATGGTGGGAAAAGAGTATCTTTAGCAATCTGTGTACACCGCCAGAGGATTCAAAACTAATAAACTTGTAACGCCTTTTGAACAAGTGAATGTCCCTTAACTAAGCTATTCTCTAGTTTATTATCAAAATGCTTGCCTGTTGCTGATAATAAAATATGCAGTTTTACTGGAACAGTTAATCTTGAAATGTCTTTCTCTGAGAGGGATGTAACATTGATTAGATGGCTGTAAAAAAAAAAAGAAGAAGAAGATTGTCATTGACTATAATTCCTCACAACGTGATGGGTTTGACAGCCCAGCAAAAGCAACACTGTTGGTTTGCCATTGATCATGTCTCCTCTCGATAACCCTTTCAGGTGCAATCGCTAGCTGGCAAGGACCATCACCTGATATGGCTTTGCATGTTCTCAGTGCATTAATCAAAATCCTTGCCAGATTTAGATACGGCGCTTAGAAACAGTGACAAGGGCTTTACAATATTTATGGTATGCAGCCTTGTAGTGCCTCTTTGAGGGTAGAAAACCACACGCACTTCTGCGCCTGGAAGGTTTAACAGATGTGGATCAGTGGAAGAACATCTGCTTGGCATGCAGAAGGCCTCAGGTTCAATCCCCACCATCCCTAGTTAAAAGGATCAGGTTGTATGTAATAGGAAAGACCTCTGCCTGAGACCCTGGAGACCCACTGCCAGTCTGAGTAGACAATACTGACAGCAATGGACCAATGGTCTGATTCATTGTAAGGAAGCCATGGTTTCCACCCACAATTTTCCAGCTGTCATCCAGTCCTGCCTTCTTATGGGTGGGGCTGGCTTCTGCTTTACCTGTCCTTTTCAGGGAGGATGATAGAGGGCGGACCACTGCATTGGATAGAATCTTCTGACATACTTTTTAATTTTTAAAAAAAGCAGCTATGAGGAGATGTGCTGCATTATAGGAAGGAGAGAGAGAGAGATAATGATGGGAAAGGAAAGGCTAATGTCTTCAAGGTGTGCCAAAGGCCAAAGCCAAATATGCCCCCAATTCTTTTTTTAATATTAAAAAAGCAAATTGGGAGGATCCAGCGACACAGTTTGACCATGAGAGCTAGTTTGCTGTAGTGGTTTGGAGCGTGGACTTTAATCTGGGAGAACTGGGTTTGATCCCCCACTCCTCTCCATGCAGCCAGCTGACTTTGGATCAGTCACAGTTCTTGAAAGAGCTCTCTCAGCCCCACCTACCTCACAGGGTGTCTGTTGTGGGGAGACAAAGGGAAAGGAGACTGTAAACCACTCTAAGACCCTATGTGAAGGGCAGGATATAAATCTAATCTCCTCCTCCTATTTTACAGGAAAGATAAGGCTAGTGATGGCCAAAGGCATGGAAAGCTTTCAAAGAGGATTACAAAGATTTATGAAGGACACATCTATTAGTGGTTATTAGCTTTGGTGACTAAAGGGAACCTCCGCATTCAGAGGTACTAAACCTCTGAGTACCTGTGCCAGGAGGCAACAACAAGGGAAGGCCTTAGCCTATCTGCCCGGTTGTTAGCCCTCCAGAGGAACTGGTTGGCCACTGAGTGAGACAGGATGTTGGACTAAATCGACAACTGTTCAGAGTCTCAGAGTGGTCACAATCTCCTCTACCTCCCCCCGCCCCCACAACAGACACCCTGTGAGGTAGGTGGGACTGAGAGAGCTTTTGCAGCAGCTGCCCTTTCAAAGACAACTCCTGTGAAAGCTATGGGTGACCCAAGGCCATCTCAGCAGGTGCAAGTGGAGGAATGGGGAATTAAACCCAGTTCTCCCAGACAAGAGTCCGCGCGCTTAACCACTACACTAAACTGGCTCTCTTTAGTGAGTCTGGAGTTCCAGTCAGGCGTTGCTTCCTATAGCTTTTGCCTTCTTTGATGGCAGCAGTGGTGAAGACGTAAGAAGAAAGGGGCTTAGGCTCTTGTCCAAACTCCTTCAGATATTTTTGGTGTGAACTAAGGCAGCTTATTGGGAGGGGCGGCGGCACAGTATAGCCTGACCTTGTCAGATCTTGGAAGCTGAGCAGGATAGGTACTTGGATGGGAGAACACCAAGGAAGACTCTGCAAAGGAAGGCACCAAGGCACCTCTGCTTCTCACTTATCTTGATAGCCTCTTGCTGGGGCTGCTGGAAGTCCATTGCAACTTGATGACACATATTTTATTATATATTTATAGTCTGCCTTTCCCTCTAGGACTTAAGGTGGATTGCTCAGAGTTAGTCTATACAATCAATGGATGGCATATTCAATAAGCAACACAATAGGATTGGGGTTATAGAAGCCTAAAAAACAGAACTGAAGCAAAGCAAAGCATAAGTGTTAACATGTCACATTAAATGATGGGGAAATCCAAAGTAGGATCCTAGTTTCAGTCAGTAGTATACACCACAGTCCCTAATAATTTTTTCAAGTAACTTTGTTAATAATTTAGTACAGTTCAACTCGACTGCCTGTGTAGAAAAGCCCTCTTGAATAATTCAGTTTTGCATATGTACATAGGTGGTTTATTACTCACATTTCGCACATGATCCATCACAGCAAAAGTGAGATAAAGATGCTGACTAGTGAGCCTGTGGTTAAACAAGGACAAGAATTCGGGAGTCTCTCATCTTATCTGAGGCGAATGCTGTGGCTTAGTAGTAAAGCATATACCAAGCATACCACATTCAATCAAGCATAGACAGCTTCAAGAGGGGATTGGATAAACACATGAAGCAGAGCTATTAGCCACAGCATATTGATAGAACTCTGTCTGGGGCAGTGATGCTCTGTATTCTTGGTGCTTGGGGGAGGCAACAGTGGGAGGCTTTTGGAGTTCTGGCCCCCCTGGTGGACCTCCTGATGGCCCTTGATTTTTTTTGGCCACCGTGTGACACAGAGTGTTGGACTGGATGGGCCATTGCCCAATCCAAAATGGCTTCTCTTATGTTCTTAATCCTTGACATCTCTAGCTGAAAGGACTGGTTAAGAGGTTTTAGGAAAAACCTTCCTCTCCCCCTGGATCCTGAGAGCTGTTCCAGTCAGAAGAGATGGTCAGTAGCCTGACTGGGTATAGGAAAGCATATGTCAAAATCCAGTGCTGTTCAGTGTAAATATACTCAGGGGTCATTTTGTAGAGATAGAGGTGCTGGAGCTCATTAGCACAACTCATTTGCATAACATTTGCATATGCCACACACCCCTGACATCACTGGAAGGTGCACTAAATTATATCCGCTCAGCTTCTACCTTATGCTTCTTGAATTATAATTGTCATAATAAAACCTTAATCCCATCAGACTTTTAAAATTACTTTCTCCTGTGCGGCCACAGTGGCAAGACGAAGATTTCCATCTGTCTGCTTGATGTTTTGGTTATTTTCCCCTTTTTTGTGGGGAAAAATATTAAAATGTTTGTCAAATCTTAAGAGTTCAGCAAAATTCTTACAGGGGGGTTTGAACAATGGAACCCAGAAGAAAATATTTGGGGGGGGGGTAAGAAAGAAAGAAAGCACAATAAAATTTAGAGGTACCAGAGCTCTGCTCCTGTCCAAAGTGAGGCCTGAATATGCTAACAGACAACTGTGAAGTAATGGCAGATTACTGTCCACCAGCCTCCCTTATTTGTTTGGCTCCGTAAGGCGCTCAGAAAGAGTAAATCTTCAGAGCCTGTACTGGCTTGATAAAGCTGAAGCTGGAAACAGGTCTGCAGTTTCAGCTTCAACACCCGCTACGATCTGGTTGGTAGGAATGAAGTGAAAAATGAATCCTGCCTGGGTCATATGCAAAATGATCCACAGGAACATTTCCATTTTAAACATCCCATGTTTAGGCCTACAACTGGCCCTTGCAGGAGTCAGGGAGTGGTCACCTTTCTGTGTTGGTATGTGTTCTGATAACAGCACAACCTAGGACTTGCCATCATTCCATTGTCCAGCTCTCTGCCCCGACACCATCAGCTAATGAGACCATGGTTGGGACCAGCCACCATCCCACATGAGGTTGTCGTATCATAGGCTGTGTGACGTAGGGCAGGGGTCCCCAAACCCTGGGCCGTGGACTGGTACCAGTCCGTGAGCTGTTAGAAACCAGGCCGTGAGTTGTTTCATTATATATTACAATGTAAGAAGAATACAATGACATTGGATTTATATCCTGCCTTCCACTACAAGTCTCAGGGTCTCAGAGTGGTTTACAATATCCTTTCCCTTCCTCCCCCACAACAGACATCCTGTGAGGTAGGTGGGGCTGAGAGAGCTCTCACAGAAGCTGCCCTGTCAAGGACAGCTCTGTGAGAGCTATGGCTGACACAAGACCATTCCAGCAGCTGCAAGTGGAGGAGTGGAGAATCAAACCCGAGTCTCCCAGATAAGAGTTCACACACTTAACTACTACATCAAACTAATAGAAATAAAGTGCACAATTGTATCACAATAAATTTATTGTATCACAATTGTGCACAATAAATAAAGTGCACAATTGTATCATCCTGAAACTATTGCTCTCCCATGCCCCACGGTCTGTGGAAAAATTGTCTTCCACAAAACCGGTCCCTGGTGCCAAAAAGGCTGGAGATCAGTGATATAGGGTATCCCAACCTTGTTAGGCATGTAAGTGTCAAGAAGGCTCTTGTCATTTTTATCTTGAAGTACTTTCACTGTCCTGTGTCTTCGCTTTGCTTTGCTGCTATCACTATGTAACAGTTAATACATTCCTTTCTGCCTCGTCTCAAGAGTTACCAAGGTTGCTTTTGCCTGATTACGTGCACACCTGCAAAGGGGCCTGGGAAAGACTTAGGGGGAGGGACTGCTTGCTTCCTGCTTTTCTTTGAAAGTGCAATGGTTTGGGCTAGGGCTATAAGAGAAGAGCAAAAGCCAGTTTTCGCAAGGTCTATCTTGCTCTGGCCTGTCATGTATCAATAAACAGCTATTCATAGAATTGACTGTTTGTGATCATTGAACTTCCGGGGTCTTGACAGTAAGCACTTTCAAAGTTTCAGAAGGGATAGTGAGCATGGCTGACATGGGAAGGCAATCATTAAATGTTGGGAGGCTCCAAGCGGAGCATCCTTTTATGATGGTAGCAGCTGTTTCTGAAGAGGCAATCTTGGTAGACCTACAGGCTTTTGGGGGTCTTCTGAAGCTATTCCTGGCTCAAGGAGGAGGAAGAAAGTGAGGCTTGACTTCCCTTTAAGGAAGAAGCAAATGGGTCCCAAAAACACACCTGTAGGCTGTCTGGTGTTCATGGATACCATGTTGGAGATCACAGTGCTTGACATTAGTAGGGAAAGAGGGGAAGAGACACAGACTGACAGCATCTCCATCACCTTTGCAACATCATCTTCCTTACTTGGAAGCAATTTTGCTATTGTGGATGAGGACAGTGCAATGTAGAAAATTATGCATTAGACTTGGGCTGGAGAGATGTAGATTCAAATCCCTATTGTGCCATGATCACTGGAGGTTGAGTGAACCCTATTTTTCAGTCTCATCTTCATCAGAGGGTTGCTATGAGAATGAAATGGTTGCCAGGAACACAGATGTAGCTTTGAGATCCTTGGAGAAAGAGCTGTACTCCTCTCCCTGGTGAGAGTAGCCACTGAGAATTATGCCTGCTGCTATCAACATGTATCCTGCAGCCCACTGCCACTAACATAAAAGCCATTATGTGCTTTTTAAATCCTGGGGTAAGCTGTTGTGCAAGAAAAGCCCCAATGAGCAATTTCCATTTGTGCAGGGCATGGTGCTAGCAATAGCATGGCTGTGTAACTGTTTGTGCACCCAGGCGTCTGGAGAGTGTGATTCTCTAGCACTACTGCTTGCCCAATGACTCTTTCTTTAACAGAACACAGCTTAGTTCAAGATGAACCCTGCCAATGTTTTGTTGGATGCACACCATCAGTCTCACTGTTTTGTCAGCACAGACACATCCTTTTAAAGACTTCTTTCTTTGAGAAGCCATGTCCTGAGTTCTGTTTTCAGTTCAGAAAAAAAGACAACTAAGGCCGGGGAGGGCATGATAGAGGTTTACAGAATTGTACACAGGAAAGAAGAGGAGGAGGAGGAGGAGGAGGAGGAAGAAGAAGAAGAAGAAGAAGAAGAAGAAGAAGAAGAAGAAGAAGAAGAAGAAGAAGAAGAAGAAGAAATTGGATTTGTATCCTGCCCTTCACTCTGAGTCTCAGAGCAGCTCACTATCTCCTTTACCTCCTCCCTCCCACAACAATTTTAACCTCACCTGCATCTGATTTTTATTTATTGACTGTTGCTACCCACTCAGAGCCCATTTGGGAAAAGGTGGGCTATAAATTAAAAATAAATAAATAAATAAATAACATCCCGTGAGGTAGTTGGGGATGAGAGAGCTGTCCCAGAAGCTGCCCTTTCAAGGACAACTGCAAGAGCTATGGTTAACCCAAGGCCATTCCAGCAGCTACAAGTGATGGAATGGGTAATCATACCTAGTTCTTTCAGATAAGAGTCCGCACAATTAACCATTACACCATACTGGAGAGAGTTGATAAAGAGAACTTTTTTTCCCTATCCCAAAATACCAGAACTTGAGAGCATCCGATGAAGCTGATGGACAGTATATTCAGGATGGACAAAAGGGAGTGGTTAAATTTGTGGAATTCGCTAACAGAAGACGTAGTGGTGGCCATAGGCATAGTCAACTTTAAGAGAAGATTAGATAGATTCATGGAGAAGGGGTCCATCAGTGGCTACCATGCATGGTGACTCAAGAGAACCTCCACATTCAGAGGCAGCAACCTCTGAATCCCAGAGCAAGGAGGCAACATCAGGAGAAGACCCTGGGCCTCTATGCCCTGTTGTTGGCCCACCAGAGGAACTGGCTGACCACTGTGTGAGACAGGAAGCTGGACTAGATGGGCCATCAGTGGCCAGCATGCTGGACTAGATGGTCTGATCCTGCAGAGCTTTTCTTTTGTTCTTACATCACGGTAGCCTTTGACAAAATGCTGGGCACTGTCTTTTCACTGTCACTGTGTGAGAGCCAGTTTGGTGTAGTGGTTAAGTGTGTGGATTCTTATCTGGGAGAACCAGGTTTGATTTCCCACTCCTCCACATGCACCTGCTGGAATGGCCTTGGGTTAGCCATAGCTATAGCAGAGGTTATCCTTGAAAGGGCAACTGCTGTGAGAGCCCTCTCAGCCCCACCCACCTCACAGGATGTTGGTTGTGTGGGGAGAAGATAAAGGAGATTGTAAGCCGCTCTGAGTCTCTGATTCAGAGAGAAGGGCGGGGTATAAATCTGCACTTCTTCTTCTTCATACCCATCTAGAGAAGCATGGGATGGAGAAAGTAGAGAAAGAAATACTTTTCTCCCTTTCTCACAATACAAGAACTCGTGGGCATTCGATGAAATTGCTGAGCAGAAAGGTTAAAACGGATAAAAGGAAGTACTTCTTCACCCAAAGGGTGATTAACATGTGGAATTCACTGCCACAGGAGGTGGTGGCGGCCACAAGCATAGCCACCTTCAAGAGGAGGTTAGATAAAAATATGGAGCAGAGGTCCATCAGTGGCTATTAGCCACAGTTTGTGTGTGTGTGTGTGTGTGTGTGTGTGTATGTGTATATATATATATATATATATATATATCTGGCCGCTGTGTGACACAGAATGTTGGACTGGATGGGCCATTGGCCTGATCTAACATGGCTTCTCTTATGTTCTAAGCATATAAAGGAACATTCACGTTTTCTATCAGATAACTGTGTTTATAGAGCTGGATGCTTCCCCCCCGAAGTATTAAAAATCGCCTCTCTATCAGATTCCCCCATCATACACTTGGCAAACTATCAAGTGACATAATGCCACTGCATAAAACAACATGCTCCATTCTATTAAAATCCCAGCATATTTCAGCCTTAGGCCCACCAATATAACGCTACGGGTTTATTGCATCCCAAATGTGCCCTCATTTGCACACCCGGTGGCTCTCATAACTCTGGTGGCAACCTCTCTCTCAGAAAGGGTGGAGGGCAGAAGGAAAAGACAGATTCCCTGCAGTTTAATTTCTGCTTCATTTTCATTTCCTTGTGCCAACTTTAAAAAAAAATGCCTATTCTAGTCGGTTTTGGTTTTGCTTTAATCAGGACCTAGGCTTCCAATTTAGGACTCATCCCATTTTTTTTTTTGAAACACCAAGTTACAATAATTGCATATTCCAAGGGGGAAATTATCTCCAATAATCGTAGGAAGCAGACTTTCAATAGCGTTGCAAATTGACTGGTGCGTGATTCATGATCGACACAGCGGTGTTTTATTAGATCTCCAATGTCTCGTGCTCGCTCAGTATGTGAACTAAGAATCAAGAGGCAATTTGGGTTTCTTTTACTTGGTAATTCATTGCCGTCCTGCATGGCAGTTCTTCTCGGATATGTTACCAATCCTCTACGGAGAGTGGAAAGATTTTATTTAACTCACTGTAAAAAAAAAAAAAAAGTTAAGACCTTCAGGGACTCCTACCAAAGGCCCATCCAGCATTTTCTTTCCATGAGAGGACAACCTGGAGGTTTTGAATAGGCCACAAAGCAAGGTACGAAAGCAATAGGAATTGCCTGCAATTCTAAGCTGAGTTAGTGTGAGCTAGCTCAGTTTTTTAGCCTCTGGCTCACACATTCTTTTGTCTTAGCTCAGGAAGGATGGCCTCAGAGCAAACTAATTTATGCAGCAGCCAAATCAATTGCTCACAACTTTAATGCCAGTAACTCATGAAGTAGAATTTTTGCTCACAAGACTCATAGCTTAGAGCAGGGGTGTCAAACATGCGGCTCGGGGGCCAAACCAGGCCCCCGGAGGGCTCCTATCAGGCCCGCAAGTCTGCTTCCTTCTCTCCCTCTCTCTTGCTTCCTTCAGTTATCAGAGACTGTTAAATAAAATATTGCAAGAGTGCTAATCTTTTAAGCATGTTTTATTTAAAGCTTAAAAAAAAGCTTTCATTTTGCTTGTCTGTGTCTTTTTTGAAGTTTATGTCTCCGCTTCCTGGCATTACATTTTATGACACAAATGGCCCAGCCCAATAAGGTCTCATTCATGTCAGCTCCGGCCCTCATAACAAATGAGTTTTTCACCCCTGGCTTAGAGGGAGCATAGGTTGCCTGTTGTTTTGTCCATAATGGTATTCAGGATTGCTGGTGGTGATGGAAAGTCCTGTCAAGTCACCACTGACTTATGGCAACTTCAGAAAACACCCAGGCAAGAGGCATTCAGAGGTGGTTTGCCATTGCCTGCCTCTGCATAGTGACTGTACTTCTTTGGCAGTCTCCCATCCAAGGAGTAATCATGGTGACCTTGCTTACCTTCTGAGATTTGATGAGATCGGGCTAGCTTGGGCCATCCAGATCAGAGGTATTCAGGATTATAGTTCCTCTTTCCTTTCCAAAATATCTATGCTGCCTCTCTAGGTGACTCAAAAAACAACAGTCCCCTTTCATCTGGGGAAACAAAAGAGGGTGGGGAGCCCTTCCAGGAGACAGAGGAGTCTTGCAGCCTCCAAAGGCAAAGAGAACCAATAAGTCTAATAGAACGAATGTCAAACCGGAGAATCCCAGCGGACCTAAGGAACAATGCTGCAAATCTATCAGAGCCCAGGGCCAATGTGGCAAGCACAACAGAACCAACAGCCCTTCATCCCAGATACCGCTGTTCCCTCCCACCCATGTCAAGATGAAATGCAACACCAGTATGAGCTTTATCTGAGTGCTTCTATGGGATTTGCTTATGCTTTGAGATACTTGTCTACTTACTTTCCTAACATCTCTTGAGAGCCAGCATGGGACAGTGGTTAAGAGCAGCCAATTGCAATTTGGAGAACCAGGTTTGATTCCCCACTTCTCCTCCACATGAAGCCTGCTGGGTGACCTTGGGCCAGTCACTGTTCTCTAAGATCTCTCTAAGCCCAGTCCACCTCCCAAGGTGTCTGTTTTGTGGGAACAGAAGGTTGCTTTAAGACTCCTTAAGGTAGGGAAAAGAGAGGTATAAAAACCCAGGAACTCCTTTGCATATTAGGCCATGCCCCCTGATGTAGCCAATCCTGTAGCCCTGTACTAAGAGCCCTGTAAGCTCTTGCAGGATTGGCTACATAAGATGGGTGTGGTTAATATGCAAAGGAGTTCCTGTTACAAAAAAAAGCCCTATAAAACCAGCTGTTCCTCTTCTTTGTTCCGGTAATATTTTTTAAGGGGGGGATTCCTTCACAAGAGTAGCAAGAACAACATTTTTGGCACCATGTTATTTATTTTCTGCACAGAACCACTCCCCTAACATTTGATCCCACTGCCTTTGTGAGTTGTCTCCAGGGCTTTTTTTTTTTTTTAGCAGGAACTCCTTTACATATTAGGCCACACACCCCTGACGTAGCCAATCCTCCAAGAATTTACAGTGGGCCCTGTACTAAGAGCCCTGTAAGCTCTTGGAGGAATGGCTACTTCGGGGGGGGGGGGGGCGGGTTGGACTAATATGCAAAGGAGTTCCTGCTACAAAAAAAGCCCTGGCTGTCTCCATGCCCCCTTCCTTCTATTCCTTGAAAAATCTGAAAATTGATTTTAAAAAACAGGCCTGGGAGGCTTAAAAACTCAGCCTCAAATGTTTTTGGATATTCCCAAATATTTCCAGAATTTTTGGGAAACTGATATCCAGTATTCCTGAGAATCATGAATATTATCTGGATTCCTGCATTAACTACAAAAATATCAAAATACACACACACACACACACTTCAGATCAATAATACACAAATGCACATTCCTATTTCCTACCATAGCTACTTGTTTATCTTACAAGACACTTGAATCTTTCTAGCTTTTAGTTGAGCATCAGTGAGAGTTGAACCCCATCAATAGTGGAGAAAACTACATCATTCAGTCATTTGACATATGCTTTCTTATAACCCTGAAAGTAATATTCTGAGGTGGGTAAAATATGAACCAGGGACTTTCTGGTGCACAGCTCTCTCCAACAGTATACCAGTCCTTGATACTACAAGTTCAC
This sequence comes from Heteronotia binoei, assembly GCF_032191835.1. Classification (NCBI taxonomy): domain Eukaryota; kingdom Metazoa; phylum Chordata; class Lepidosauria; order Squamata; family Gekkonidae; genus Heteronotia; species Heteronotia binoei. The sequence goes on from NC_083225.1 coordinate 172,341,515, forward strand.
AAAACTAAAATGGGAGGCTGTATGTTGTCATTCAGAACTTCCAAAGACTAAACTATGCCAGATGCTTTTTTATTTTCTGGCTTTTCTTCAGCTGCATTTATATAATTTCAATGTGCAAAAGATCCACAATTCAAAATATTTAGGACAGAGGCCGTTTTCCCACTCACGTTTTACTGGCGCCACGACCATCCTGACGCCGGCGAATCTGCCTGGATTTCGCATCAGAAGCTCCGGCGCTCCCAGAAGCGCCGGCTACTTCCGTCGCTAAGCCAGCGCAAACGGAAATCGCAAAGATGCAGGAAAACGTTTGCGCTGGCTTAGCGACGGAAAGCGCCGGCGCTTCTGGGAGCGCCGGCGCTTCTGTTGCGAAATCCAGGCAGATTCGCCGGCGTCAGGATGGTCGTGGCGCCAGTAAAACGTGAGTGGGAAAACGGCCAGAGAGAGTTTATGGCTTCTCTGGTCTTAGAATGTGATTCGACACCAACATAAATCAGAATCCTGCCAAACCATGAAACAAACCCACACCTTACACATCCCAGCTGGCTACTTCTGACCTAGAGAAATGGGATAAAGGCAAATGTTCTCTTAATCCACCTCCCACAAACCTTGTTGTCCATGCATTTGGAGGTGAGGGGGAGGAAGACATGAAGCATGCAAGCCTTATATGAATCAGTGAAACGAATACTTTTCACTTTGAATGTCAATTATTTGCCACAGGAGGAAGCTACTATAGTTAGACATACAAAACAGGGAGGATAAAGAAGGAAAAAGAGGTCAGGGAAAGAGGATAAAAATGGCTTTCAGAGTTTATTGATAATCTTCTGAGGGTACTGTATAAGAGTTTTCAAAACTTTTCACAGGAAGTCTACCAGAGTTAAAGTAGTGACAAGATTTAAAGCAGCAACATTCCTAATATAAAAAAGAGGAAATCGTTAAGGAAAAAAGTAAGGGAGAAGAGGAAGGGTAAAACTGAGCTTTAATCAAGTGACCAAAGAATATAACTCACCTTCCAGTGTAAGTTGCTAACAGTTCACAGTAAGCTGTTGAGTGGCTACCGGAAAATTCGACATTATTCGGTAATGATGGAACTATAGCCTGTATAGTTTCTTCTTTGATTATCTATGTTTATATCGACAAGCATATTTGATGGTTAGCAATGTTAAGATAGACCTAGTGTTCGCCAATTTGAAATGGCGTATTATAGTGTTGCCAACATCCAGGTGCTAGTTTGAGGTCTCCTGAGATAGAACTGATCTCCAGGCAACAGAGATCAGTCCACGTGGAGAAAATGGCCACTTTAGAAGGTGGACTCTGTGGCATTATAGCCTGCTGAAGTTCTCCTCTCCCTAAATCCCATCCTGCTCAGGATCTACCCCAAAATCTCCAGGTATTTCCCAACCCAAAGTTGGCAGCCCTAGGTATATATGAAGTTACTGCACTAGACTCCAATCCAGTGGTACCTTAGAAAAAACCAAGATTTTGGGGGACTTTCAAGAGTAAAATCTCCCTTCATCAGATGACAAAGAGAGCTCTGACTATCTAAAACCCATATCCTCCAAATCTTGTTGGGATCTCAGATGTTGCAAGACAAGAGTCTAGGTGTTTCACTGCATAACAACATAGCTCCCCTTTGAAACTATCTTCATGGAGTTATTGGTTCATCCAGTTCCATACTGACTATGGAATATTACTCAGTAATGTTCAGACCCTGGGGTAGTGATGTCATTTGTCCATGCACTGGAATTTGTATTTGGAAATGTATTAGGGATTGGACCTAAATCAGGGATGTGGAATTGAGTAATGCATATTTCCAAGTAACACACATTGCTGCGTCATGTTGAAAATGAAATGTGTATGGCTGTTGTCCCCTGTTGTGTCTCTAGGCATGGCAGCAGAGGCAGCAGAGATCACAAAAAGAGTGATGTTTATTGTAACACAGCAACTAACAAACTGAACAGGACACAACTACGCTTTGATAACTCTTGACTCCTTCTAAAGCAGCCTTCGACACGGAAGATTTGCTAAATTGATGATGATGATGAAGAAGAAGAAGAAAGAGAAGAAGAAAGGTCCTAGGAAGATATTGTTGTTATTGCTGTTACCATTATTGTTGTTATTACATTTTAAGACACAGGAACCAAGCTGCAGAGAGACTACAGCAATGTCTTTTTTGGTCTAACTTTGATCGGCCGTAAGACTTCAGAGCTTTGCCCATTATACCACTAGTCCCATGGCTGAGAGAGGACAAGGTGTTGACATTTTTTAAAAGAAGGGTCAAAGAGCTGATGAGGTACATAAGTCTATATTTTGCAGTGCTAAAATGTTCCAGTCTCTTCTTCGCACTTTTATTTGGGGACAAATCAATAAGGGAACACTTGGGAAGCACAGAAATAGAGTTAAGGTCATAAAAAGTAGATAGTGGTGTGTGACATGTTATTTATTCTAGGATAAACTCTTAATGGCTTTCTCTTGATTTAAGGAGAAGGGATTAGATGGGGGTGACAATACACAAGCAAAGAAAACTAAGGTGGGGGGGATTCTTTCACACAAAGACCTGTTAGATCTTTAGTTGAAAAGATCTACTGGATCCAAATCACTGAATGGCCAGCTGTTTGCACTGAAATAGCTTGAGCCATTTAGTGCCCAACTGGGTGCCATCTTGGAAAGTAAATTCCATTCATCGGGGGGAGGGTGTCTTATTGTCAAGTCCAAGGGCATAAAATCAAGGTGTACTTCTGCAAATCCTATGTATAGTTACTCAGGAGTAAGGCCTATTGAATTCACTCAGGCTTACTTATGAACAACATACAAAACACTAAGGAACATGGCTACAGTCCTAAAACTACTTAATTTTAAATGTATCATTGTTAGGGAAATACAATTCAGACACAAACTGAGGCTACTATTCTGGTATGGGATAACAGCAGAGGGAATAAAGCCGTATCCACTCATTTAAAAAAAATATCTTTTTTTTTTTTTGTCTTGAAAAGTTTTGAAGTCCATGAACAATTAGCCAAGTTAATCATGTTTGGCCTATAATCCTCTGGTGAATTGATATAACTAATTATAGAGCAACAGAGTTTAAAAACTAGCACATACATACCACAAGTGCTGCTTATACTGTTGGCTTAGGTTGTTTACCATTATAGTCCACCCGGAATTAGTTCTCCTAATTATCCTTTGCATAATATTAGCCATCATAATTACTTGCTAAAGTAGCTCACTGAATGGTATTTCATAATGTTTAATGTATGCAATCTTGAATATATGCAGTGGTATTTATGATTTAGTTGCTGGTATCTAGAGAAGTGGAGAGTGTTGTAACGATGAAAGATGCTAACCGTTCTTATAATTCATCCACTTGCAACAGAAACAACATGACATTTACTTACGAATACCTCCATCAAGTGCCCAAATGCATTTGCCCAACAACTCTGCTTCCAGTAGGTAATTTTCTACAAATACAACAAACCCCACTTAAGTTTCAGCTTCGGATATGTCACCTTTACCCTATGTCATCCACTGTCTTGAATGCTGGATAGAAAGCAGTGGCCAATAGTAATAAGAGATATCTGAACAGAGCTAATGCAGATATACAGTATCAGAAGTAAGAATACATCGCTGATGAGGAAAGATGTCCACTAAAGCCAGGATGCACAACCAAGAGAATCACAAGGTATTCTCTGCTGTTGGTAGATTGAATCCCTTCATGTTGCAGGTCATGAGGGATAGTATACATTGGCATTTCTAAATATACTAGCTCATATGAAAAAGTTCACACAGAAAACTACTGCACAACTGGGGCTTCCCTTTACCTTTAAAGGACTTCCTGCATAGGGAAAAAATGTTGTTAGTTGCCAGTTGTAGGGAGAGCCCAACCAGATAGGATTGCCAGCTTCCAGGTGGGGCCTGGTGATCTCCCACTTTTACGGCTGATCTCCAGTTGGCAGAGATCAGCTCTCCCGAAGAAAATGGCTGCTTTGAAGGGTGGACCCTATGGCATTGTACCATGCTGAGGCCCCTTCCCTGCCCAAATCCCGCCCTCTCCCGGATTCATCCCCAAAGTGTCCAGGTATTTTCCAGCCCAGGGCTGGCAATCTTACAGGCAGACTGTTTTGTGGCTGTGTCAGACTACATCAGTTTGCAGGAAGAAAAAAACCCTATGTTACAGGTTACATCTGGAAGGACTTCAGCGGACTTCTGACATCACACTACTTATCACACATCCACCACTGCTAAGAAATGTGCAAAATGTACAACCAGAGATGGTAAACCCACATGTCACGGGGCCTTAAAAAACGATATCTTACATTAGTCAAGAAACATAATTTTCAGTTTCATCAATCATACGGTGGCAGGGTGTCCGTTGGCCTCTCCCACTTGGGAGAACATAGATTAGTTTGGGCTTCTGGATTAATTCACTGTAATCTCTCATTAAAAAAGTTTAAATAATTAGGATTCAGAATGCATTTAAGATATTAAGGTGTCACAGTTTTAATGATGGTCTAATAGGACCCAGAGAGGGTACATGATGCAGCGATCTTGTGGAAACTAATCAGCTCTGGATCTGGTCACCGCCTAAATAGCGGGCCTCCTGGGGATCCTATGAAGACACCATTTTAATGAAAGGATGGGCCAAAAATTCAACTTATATTAATTTTTCACATGTCTTCACTAAAACCTATCAATACCATCCTTAGAAACTCAGATATTCTCATTATGCTTTATTATATCCATCTTTAGGTCCCTTGATTCACAGGCTTCCCAAATCCCCCGCCTTGCCTGGGGACCCCCGATTTGGAGCCTCCTCCCCCTGCTGGCCAAAAATTCAGAAAGTGGGGGGAATGGCAGCCCTTCCCACTCAGCCCCGATCCCAGCAGCTTCTCTCCCGTTCCCACCGATCCCCACTGCTTCTCCTCCTCCCTTCCCTTCCCTTCTCACCTCGATTGCAGCAGCTTCTCTTTGCCCCTCCCCTTCCCACCCAGCTCTATCGCAGCAGCCAGAGCTTTCCCAGGCTGCTTCCTGCCCCGCCCCAAAGGACCATGTGCCTTTGCACCTCTGGAGGTCGTGAAAGGCTTCAACTTTCTGTGTCTGTTGCTGAAATAAGCTGGCTGGTGAGTAGAGAGGGCAATCCCCTACATCAGATTTGCGAGAAGGGGTGTGTGTGTGTGTGGAGAGGGAAACGTCTTCATTATTCCCTATGGAAATCGTTTCTCATATTCTTCTTACAGGGCCTACTGTAAGCTCTTGGAGGACTGGCTACATCGGGGGGGGGGGTGTAGCCTAATATGCAAAGGACCTCCTGCTAAAAAAAAGCCCTGTTAATATGTATAAACAACGTTTCTGTATTATTTGTGCATATTATAACAGTCATAGAAAAAAGGGTATAGAAGCAAGTTTCTATAGAAGAACATTCTTTACATGCAACAGTATGAATTTGAGAAGTACATCCAGGCCAAATTGGTATATCCTCAAGGCTGGGACTATAGAACCAAAGAGAGAGAAGCATAATAGGATTTGTTTGGTATTCAGCAAGGAGTAATGAGCGTGTAATTGTAAATCAGATTAGCATAGGTAAACTGCATCTCTTGCTTGTGCCAATGAAAGAAAGATATGTGGGACACAGCTACACAATGAAGAATGAGCATAATTCTTATGTACTCCCCTTAAATTCAATGAGATAATTTTATAGGCTAGTCTGTTGGGAGAATGACAATAAACACTCCATTTCTTCCAAAGTAGGGTTGCCAATCTCCAGTTTGGAGGCCTCCCCTCTCTTCAAGGTTATCAGAAAGCACAGGGGAGGGTGTTGAATGACTGCTGAGAACTCCATTATACTCTGTGGAGACTGGTCCATGGGTATCTGGGGGTATTGGGGACTACTTTTTCAGGTAGAGGCACCAAATTTTCAGCATAGCATCTGGTGCCTCTCCTCAAAAACACCACCCCCCCCAAGTTTCAAAAAGACTGGACCACAGGGTCCAATTCTATAAGCCTCAAAAGAAGGTGTCCCCATGAAGGGAAGGCATTTAAAAGGAGCACAGTCCCTTTAAACGTGATGGCCAGAACTCCCTTTGGAGTTCAATCATGCTTGTCACAAACTTGCTCCTAGCTCCACCCCTAAAATCCCCTGGCTACACCTCCAAAGTCCCCATATAACCTTCCTTTTCCTGTAGAATAACATGAATCAAAACTGACACACACACAACCCAGTGGAAGAAGAAAATGACTGTTAACTTTTCTTTGCCTGTCTTTTTCCATTCCAGGACATGCTTGTGTGCGACCATTTTTGAAAAGAGAAAATATGGGGTGCGAGGGCTAAACCCGCTTTCTCACACATCACCCCCTTGTATTCATTGTTTGCCTTTTAAAGATGGTAGGGGGGGAAATCTGGTCACAGATCCACAAATAGATTGGGGAAGAAAGGGTTCCTTTTCCCATGGAATTTCACCAATCAAAACCGATCCTTGCCTGTGCTGTCATGTAACAGACACCATACTTTCCCGTCTTTTTCCATACTGGGGCATTCTTGTGTATGACAGTTCTGCTAGGTGAAAATGTATGGGGTCATTTTGGGGTAGTGGTTAAGTGTGCGGACTCTTATCTGGGAAACTGGGTTTGGTTCCCCACTCCTCCACTTGAACCTGCTGGAATGGCCTTGGGTCAGCCATAACTCTTGTAGGAGTTGTCCTTGAAAGAGCAGCTGCTGCAAGAGCTCTCTCAGCCCCACCTACCTCACAGGGTGTCTGTTGTGGGGGGGGGAGTAAAGGAGATTGTGACCACTCTGAGACTCTGAGATTCAGAGTATATGGCGGGATATAAATCCAACATCATCATCATCTTCATCATCGTCGTCATCTTCATCATCATCGTCATCATCTTCTTCTTCTTCCCCAATCTAAATAAGCTCTCTTCCAATCAGCTATTTGCCTTTAGTAATGCTAGGAAAACCTGATCCTGGAACTCCCAGTTCTCATCAAGTTAGGCCCTCTGTGAGAATTAGGCCAGTGCCTCTCTGTCTAATGGACACGTTGTTGCTGATCAAACGGCAGGTTGCTTTCTGCATCCTGTGAAGCAAAAGAGCCAAGCTCTTCCTGTTTCATTTCCCAGCCAAGCATATAACAATGATAAAAATCCTTCTATTACCGGCACAAATCCTTTGCCCATCAAGTCCGGAGCATTAAAATTAAAATTGCATGAAACCTTGATCTTGTTCACCATTAATCAGGCTGGATGACGACATACTCGGGGGTGAGTTTCTTTCTTGTGGGGCAGCTGGTGGGTTATTTTTTTTTTGTTTACAGCAAAAACACCTTTCTGAATTTTGGGTATATAAACTGAAGAGAAAAAGAAACGATGCTGCTTGTCAGAAAGTCAATGCCAGCAAAATCTGAAAAAGACATAACCTTTTGCTGTTTTGCAGGGCTTGAAATATTGCAGTATTTGGGCGAGCAGCTCCTTTGAGCTTTAGTCTCAGCTGAAGCTTCATATACAAGTCTTAGAGAAGGATGGGACCTTAAAGACCATTTAGCCCAATCCTCCGTACAATGCAAGAGTTCCAAAGCTAGAGTATTCCCAACAGATCTGTCTATCCTCTATTAGAAGACATCCAGTGAGGGAGTTCTGTTCACTCTAGGTAACCAGGTTTGATTCCCCACTCTTCCACCTGCAGACAGCTGGGTGACCTTGGGTCAGTCACAGTTCTCTCAGACCTGTTTTCTCAAGAACAGATCTCTCAGAGTTCTCTGAGTCCCAACTGTCTCACAGGGTATCTGTTGTGGGGAGAGGAAGGGAAGGAGACTGTAAGCCATTCTGAGCCTCTGAGTCAAGGGCAACGTTCCCTCTAAGCTGCAGAGTCTTGTGAGCAAAAATTCTAATTTGTGAGCCACTGGCATTAAAGTTGTGAGCTACTGCATAAATTAGTGTGCTCTGGGGTCATCCTTCCTGAGCTAAGACAAAAATGTGTGAGCTGGAAGCTAAAAAAATCTGTGAGCTAGCTCACACTAACTTAGAGGGAAGTAGTAGGCAAGTGCACCTTTAAGACCAACTAAGTTTTATTCAGAATGTAAGCTTTCGCATGCTCTTAATAAGGTGCACTTGCCTACTGCTTTGTTCTATTGCTTCAAACCAACACGGCTGCCTACTAGGATCTGTCAACTTAGAGGGAACACTGGTCAAGGGCAGGGTATCAGTCTAATATTCTCCTCCTCCTCCTCCCCTGCTCTTCACTTGGAGTCCCAAAGCAGCTTACAATCTCCTTCCCAGGAGATTGCAGGCCAGTCAGTCTGACTTCAATACCGGGAAAGTTGATAGAAACCATTATCAAGGACAGAATGAGTAGGCACATTGATGAACACGAGTTATTGAGGAAGACAAACATGTGGACAAAGGAGACCCGATAGATATTGTTTACCTTGACTTCCAGAAAGCTTTTGATAAAGTTCCTCATCAAAGGCTCCTTAGTAAGCTCGAGAGTCATGAAATAAAAGGACAGGCCCTCTTGTGGATCAAAAACTGGCTAATTAATAGGAAGCAGAGAGTGAGTATAAATGGGCAGTCTTCGCAGTGGAGGACAGTAAGCAGTGGAGTGCCGCAGGGCTCAGTACTGGGTCCCATGCTCTTTCTCTCTCGGCTTGGCTTCGCGAACGAAGATTTAAGAAGGGTGCAATAGTCCACGTTTGCTGCAGGCTCGCTGGTGGCTGACAAGACCAATGCGGGACAGGCAGGTCCGGCCACAGTGGCTGCAGGGAAAAGTCTGATTTGGGGTTGGTGCTGTAGCAGTGCGATTCTTCCTCAATCTCCTTTTGTCCTCAAGACCAGCTATGCGTGCGTTCTCAAAGGAAGAGACAGCCTGGTGGATGGTGTGCCTCCATGCTTTGCGATCTGAGGCTAGGTCAGACCACTGGTGATGGTTGATGTGACAGGTGCTAAGGGATTTCTTCAAGGAGTCCTTGTACCTCTTCTTTGGTGCCCCTCTATTTCGATGGCCGGTGGAGAGTTCGCCATACAGGGCAATCTTGGGAAGGCGGTGGTTTTCCATCCTAGAAATATGCCCTGCCCAGCGCAGCTGCGTCTTCAACAGCAGTGCCTCGATGCTGGTAACCTCTGCCCGCTTGAGGACTTCAGTGTTGGTCACAAAGTCACTCCAGTGGATGTTGAGGATGGTGCGAAGGCAGCGCTGATGAAAGCGCTCAAGGAGTCGCAGGTGATGACGGTATAAAACCCACGATTCGGAGCCATAGATGAGGGTTGTCATCACAACCGCTTTGTAAACATTGATCTTTGTGCCTTTTTTCAGATGCTTGTTGCTCCACACACTTTTGTGCAATCGGCCAAATGCACGGTTTGCCTTTGCCAGCCTGTTGTCAATCTCCTTGTCGATCTTGGCATCTGAGGAGATGATGCACCCCAGGTAGCTGAACTGCTGGACTGTCTTCAGAACTGATTCACCCACAGTGATGCAGGGAGGGTGATAATCTTCCTGGGGTGCAGGCTGGTGGAGAACTTCTGTCTTCTTCAGACTAACTTCTAGGCCGAATAGCTTGGCAGCCTCTGCAAAGCAGGACGTCATATGCTGCAGAGCTGATACCGAGTGGGAGACGAGTGCAGCATCATCAGCAAACAGTAGCTCTCGGATGAGTTTTTCCATTGTCTTGGAGTGTGCCTTTAGTCGCCTCAGGTTGAACAGGCTGCCATCGGTGCGATAGCGGATGTAGACACCATCGTCCTCATCTAGATCTACTGCGGCTCTTTGAAGCATCATGCTAAAGAAGATCGTAAAGAGAGTTGGCGCGAGAACGCAGCCTTGCTTTACACCTGTGCCTATTGGGAAGGGCTCCGAGAGGTCGTTGCAGTGTCTGACTTGGCCTCGCTGGTCTTCGTGTAGCTGGATGATCATGCTGAGGAACCTTGGGGGACATCCTAAACGTTCCAAGATTTGCCACAGGCCTTTCCTGCTAACGGTATCGAAAGCTTTGGTAAGGTCGACAAAAGTCACATACAGACCCTTGTTCTGTTCCCTGCATTTCTCTTGGAGCTGCCTGAGAACAAATACCATGTCGGTGGTGCTCCTGTTAGCTCTGAAGCCGCACTGGCTCTCTGGGAGGAGTTCTTCTGCAATGGTGGGCACCAGTCTGTTCAGGAGTATTCTGGCAAGGATTTTGCCTGCGATGGAGAGCAGGGTTATCCCCCGGTAGTTGGAGCAGTCTGACTTTTCCCCTTTGTTCTTGTATAGGGTGATGATGATTGCATCGCGAAAGTCCTGTGGTAATTTGCCTTGTTCCCAGCAGGTGACAAGTACTTTGTGAAGTGAGCTATGTAGTACTGTGCCCCCATGCTTCCAGATCTCTGGTGGAATTCCATCAACTCCTGCTGCCTTGCCACTTTTCAGTTGCTTGATGGCTTTAACAGTCTCTTCTAGGGTGGGGATCTCATCCAACTCTGTTTTCACCGGTTGAAGTGGGGTGAGGTGGATTGCTGAATCTTGAACTACGCGGTTGGCACTGAAGAGAACCTGAAAATACTCCGACCACCGGTTCAGTATGGATGCCTTGTCTGTGAGGAGCACTTGGCCGTCTGCACTATGCAAGGGACTCTGAGCCTGATAAGATGGACCATATACTGCCTTCAGGGCTTCGTAGAACCCTCTTAAATCACCAGTGTCTGCACACAGCTGGGTTCTCTCTGCAAGCTTGGTCCACCACTCGTTCTGAATGTCTCGAAGCTTGCGCTGGAGGTTGCTACATGCAGCGCGAAAGGTTGCTTTTTTCCCAGGACAGGAGGGCTGAGCAAGATGTGCTTGGTAGGCAGATCTCTTTTTTGCCAGTAATTCTTGGATCTCTTGATTGTTCTCATCAAACCAGTCCTTGTTCTTCCTTGTGGAGAACCCGAGGACTTCTTCAGAGATCTGCAGGACGGTAGTTTTTAGGTGTTCCCAGAGTGCTTCTGGAGAAGGGTCTGTGGGGCAACTGAGGTCCTCAATTCTTGACTGGAGTTTTGCCTGGAAGGCAGCTTTAACTTCGGCTGACTGGAGGCTGCCAACCTGAAACTTCCTCCGAGGGATACCTCCTCTCCTGGGTGTGGGTTTAAAGTGAAGACGGAGATTGCAGCGTACAAGACGATGATCCGTATGACATTCTGCGCTGGGCATTACTCGGGTGTGTAAGACATCTCGAAGGTCTCTCTGGCGCACCAGAATGTAGTCGATAAGGTGCCAATGCTTGGACCGTGGGTGCATCCAGGTTGTCTTCAGACTGTTCTTCTGCTGGAAGATAGTGTTGGTGATGGTGAGCTGGTGCTCCATGCAGAATTCTAGCAGGAGGCGCCCGTTGTCATTGCAGTTGCCAATGCCGTGTTTGCCAAGTACTCCTTTCCAGGCTTCCGAGTCTTTACCTACTCTGGCATTGAAGTCGCCAAGGATGATCACCTTGTCCTCTGTAGGGGTCTTCCGTACGAGGTTGCGTAGATCAGCATAGAACTTGTTCTTTTCTGCAGGATCTGCTTGAAGGGTTGGGGCATACACACTGAAGAGTGTTGCATGCTGCTTGTTTTGAAGTGGGAGGCGCATGGACATGATGCGATCTGAGTGACCTCTTGGCAGGTTTTCGAGTTTGGAGGCAATGGAGTTCCTGACCATGAAGCCAACACCAGAAAGGCGGCTCTCAGCCTTTGACTTACCCGACCAGTAGAGGGTATAGCCAGCACCGTGTTCTTGAAGACTACCTTCCTCAGGGAAACGGACCTCACTGAGAGCTGCTATGTCGATATTCAACCTGAGAAGTTCGTGGGCAACTAGAGCAGAGCGTCGTTCAGGGCGACCACTGCCTACTGTGTCAAGCATGGTTCTGATGTTCCAACACGCAAGCTTTAGTCTTTGCACACTTTGTGAGGCAGGTGCATGCCTTTTCTTTGTTGTTATTTTTCGACCGCAAGTAAGGATGCCCGTTGACCGCGGCTAGCCAACTGGGGTGGGGGAGACGAGCTTTGTTTAGGCCACCTTTTCTAGGCCCCTCTCCGTGTGGAGCAAGCAGTGCTGTCCCTAGATAAGGCTGCTTGGTCGTTCAGGGTGCTGCCGAAAGATGCTCTTTAACTTGTTCATAAAAGATGCTCTTTAACTTGTTCATAAATGATTTGGAGTTGAGAGTAAGCAGTGAAGTGGCCAAGTTTGCAGATGACACTAAATTGTTCAGGGTGGTGAGAACCAGAGAGAATTGTGAGAAACTTCAAAGGGATCTGTTGAGGCTGGGTGAGTGGGCATCAACGTGGCAGATGAGGTTCAATGTAGCCAAGTGCAAAGTAATGCACATTGGGGCCAAGAATCCCAGCTACAAATACAAGTTGATGGGATGTGAACTGGCAGAGACTGACCAAGAGAGAGATCTTAGGGTTGTGGTAGATAACTCACTGAAAATGTCAAGACAGTGTGCAATTGCAATTAAAAAGGCCAACGCCATGCTGGGAATTATTAGGAAGGGAATTGAAAACAAATCAACCAGTATCATAATGCCCCTGTATAAATCGATGGTGTGGTCTCATTTGGAATACTGTATGCAATTCTGGTCACCGCACCTCAAAAAGGATATTATAGCATTGGAAAAAGTGCAGAAAAGGGCAACTAGAATGATTAAAGGTTTGGAACACTTTTCCTATGAAGAAAGGTTAAAACGCTTGGGGCTCTTTAGCTTGGAGAAACGTCGCCTGTGGGGTGACATGATAGAGGTTTACAAGATTATGCTTGGGATGGAGAAGGTAGAGAAATAAGTACTTTTCTCCCTTTCTCACAATACAAGAACTCGTGGGCATTCAATTAAATTGCTGAGCAGTCGGGTTAGAAAGGATAAAAGGAGGTACTTCACCCAAAGGGTGATTAACATGTGGAATTCACTGCCACAGGAGGTGGTGGCGGCTATAAGCATAGCCAGCTTCAAGAGGGGATTGGATAAAAATATGGAGCAGAGGTCCATCAGTGGCTATTAGCCACAGTGTGTGTGTGTGTTGGCCACTGTGTGATACAGAGTGTTGGACTGGATGGGCCATTGGCCTGATCCAACATGGCTTCTCTTATGTTCCCTTCCTCTCCCCACAACAGACACCCTGTGAGGTAGATGGGGCTGAGAGAGGTCTTTTGAGAACTGCTCTTGAGAAAACGGCTCTTTCAAGAACTGTGACTGACTCGAGGTCACTCAGCAGGTGCATGTAGAGGAGTGGGGAATCAAACCCGGCTCTCCCAGATTAGAATCCACACACTTAACCACTACACAAAACTGCCTCTCAGTGCAATCATATGCAGTTACTCCAGTAGCAGTAAGCATCCTGGAGTACCTCTTCATAGGAAGACAGTGTCAGGCCCTTCCGACACCATACTGCTCAGATTTGGCATGCATCCGGCAGTCCTGATGTGCTAGATATTGTATACAATGATATTTGATGAACTAGTTGGACTTTTTATTTGTACTCTTTATCAGATGTATGTGTCAGGATTGAGTGAGAAGCCATGAACTGACAATAGGATGGTGGATGTGTATACAGTGGATGCATGTTATCGAGGGAGCAGGATTGTATCAGCTGACCCTGCCCCACATGTGCTCAGTCGAAATTCTAAAAGAGCCTGCACGTGTACAATATGTATGATGAGTCTTTCAGAAACTATCCTGGATGTGCATAGGAAGGAGGATGACAGTGAGTATAGCCCCATTATACACATGTATAAGTCCACTTGTGGAGAGGGCGGGATATAAATTGAAATACATGAATGAATGAATGAATGAATGAATGAATGAATGAATGTATGTAACTACAGCTGAAACCCTCCATATGGGGCCTGCAGATCTCCTAGAATTACAACTGCTCTCCTCCAGACTACAGAGATTATTCCCCTGGAGGAAATGACTGCTTTGAGGGTAGACTCTACAGCATTATACCCTAATAAAGTCCCTCCCCTCCTCAAACCTCACCCTCCCCAGGATCCATGCCCAATCTTTAGGAATTTACCAACCCAGAGCTGGCAACTCTTATGCAGGGGTCGTTTTGTAGAAAATAAGTGGTGGAGCTCATTAGCATAACTCATTAGCATATGACACACACACACCCCAGCCAAAAGCAACTCGATGCAAGAAACAAGAGCTCTGGGCAAATGAGGCCTGTTTGGGCTGAATGGAATTCAAGGCCTGCTTATGTGTATCATCTATATAGTCCGAAGTAAGGCGGAAATAACAAAAGGTTGATGCCTGCCCACCCACCCATTTAATTTTGGGTTTCTGAACAATGCTTGCCCTGACCTGGATGGCCCAGTCTAGCCTGCTCTCATCTGATCACAGAAGCTAAGCAGGATCAGCCCTGGTTAGTACCTGGATGGGAAACTACCAGTGATGTCCAGGGTCGCTACACAGAGGCAGGAAATTGCAAACCACCTCTGTATGTCTCTTGCCTTGAAACCCCCATAAGGGTTCAAGCACTACACAAACAGTGCTTTCTGAGGGCATAATTCCCCCCTCACCCAACCTCTCTGCATTGCTGAAAACATCTCACCAGGGCAGTCACCTTGTCAGAAATCCTCTACTTAGAATTTCCAGATCCAAACAAGGGGTTGGACTAGCCAGCCAATAGGTTTCCTTCCGTTTTCATGATTCTAAAAACACTGAAGGTTTGTTACAGCATGTTCCAATCATAGCAGACTGGACTACTGAACCTTTCCAGTCACACATGCCCATTTCTGCGCACATCCAGTTTCTTCCTTATCTGAATCCTAAATTCACTTTGCTCTTTTTATCAGTCTGAGTTAGGCACATTCTTATTTCTGGAAATAAGAGAATTCAGTCCACTGTAGCTTCTGAAGAGATGGGAGAGATGTACATAGCTGGTTACCCTTATCAGGTCATTCCCCTCCTGAAAAGTAGTGCCTCAGACGCTATTGTGATTCCAGCATAGCTCTTTTATTAGCAAAAACCCAACTGAAACAAATGTGGCTAGCCACAACCATATACACAGAAACTCCACCCAAAACACACCTCCAGTAATAAACAACCCAATAGAAAAACAGGTGCTCGAAACCCTCATTTGTATGGACTTCATTCAAATGGATATTACCTGACTGGCTGGCTCAGCAAGGGCGGCCACTCTGAGTATAGCTGCAAGGAGCCTCTCGAATAATAGGCTTCATTCAAATGGATATTACCTGATTGTCTGGCTCAGCAAGGGAGGCCACTCTGAGTATAGCTGCAAGGAGCCTCTCGAATAATGGGCTTCATTCAAATGGATATTACCTAATTGGCTGGCTCAGCAAGGGAGGCCAATCTGAATGCAGCTGCAAGAAGCCTCTCCAACAAAGGGTCTTCCTTTGAAGCTCCCAGTACACTACACCTCCCCACCCCCATAATGAATGGACAGCCCTAAATGTTGATAGAGGAGCCTTGTGGTGCAGAGTAGTAAACTGGAATATTGAAGTCCAAGCACTGCTGATGACTTGAGTTTGATCCCAGTGGAAGCTGGGTTTAGGGCTCAAGGTTGACTCAGTCTTCCATCCTTCTGAGGTCGGTAAAATGAGTACCCAGCTTGCTGGGGATAAAGTGTAGATGATTGGGGAAGGCAATGGCAAACCACCCTGTAATAAAAAGTCTGCCAAGAAAATGTTGTGATGTGACATCACCCCATGGGGCAGCAATGACTTGCATGGGGAATGACCTTTACCTTTACCTAAATTATGATCAGTTTTTATGAAGATTATGCTTCCTATGGTAGAATTTTGCTTTACTGGGTGTATTTACAAAAATGATTCATTTGGACAATATCTATCTCCAAATGGAACTAAAAAGGAAATAGTTTGCATATTTGTTAAAAGAGAGAGAATCATTCTGTACTGTAGAATTTAGAATTGTGGCATTTCCACAGAGTTCTGAACATAAGAGACAGAAGGAGTTTGCATTGCCTGCCTCTCTGTAGCCATTAGGAGTCAAGTAGCAATGAAGACCAACAAAGTTTTATTCAGAATGTAAGCTTTCGTGTGCTAGAAGCACAATTCATCAGACAACAGGATGGAATGGCAAGCAGTCCTTAATATAGAGAAAGCGGGCAGTGAGTTAGTATGCAAAATCATGCATACTAATGCTGTTTTGCTGCAAAGGAACTTCAAGAACAGAATGGAGAGGGAAATTGCTGAATTACAAATTATTATGAAACTTGGAACAAACACCTCCCTAGGACTGAACAGGAATGTTGGTTTTTTTAATCTCATTACATATACTAAACCCACTTTCACCAAGTATAGCTTGGTGAAAGTCCACAGTATTCCAATGTATTTATCTTTTGGAATAGTGTATCAGAATAATGTTTTTGTATTGACATACTCAAATAAGGGATATTGGCAGTTTATCTCATTACATATACTAACCCAATTCCACTATATTTTAATGTATTCTTTTTTTCTAATGGCAAACTAGAATGAACTTATGCCCTCTTTTTAACCCAGAGCTAACATTCCAACAGACTCTTTATTTATTGCAGGTCATAGGATAACTGGTGATGGGGACATCAATCTGCTATTCTGACATATATTGCCTTGTTTTTGTCGTTTTAGCCCGGTCAACCCAGGCTGGTGATCACCAGACCTTTTTGATTCTTTTAATCTGCTAAAAAAAAACATTTCCATGATTTTGCATACTACTAATTCACTGTCCGCTTTCTCTGTATTAAGAACTGCTTGCCATTCCATCCTGTTGTCTGATGAAGTGTGCTTCTAGCGCACGAAAGCTTACATTCTGAATAGGTACTGCTCGACTCCTGCTTTGTTCTACTGCTTCATACCAACACGGCTGCCCACCTGGATCTATGTAGCCAGTAGGGTCAACAGGTCTGGGTTGGGAAATACCTGGAGATTTTGGGGGTGGAGCCTTTGGAGGGTCAGGTTTGGGGAGGGGCTTGTGGGGTATAATCCCATATAGTTCACTTCCAAAGTGGCCATTTTTTCCCAAATGAACAGATTTCTGTCACCTGGAGATCAGTTGTAATAGTGGGAGTTCTCCAGTCACTACTTGGAGGCTGGCAATTCAGCTAGCAAATCTGGATTTCTTAGTGGTCTCCCATGCCTAACCAGAACCAACTGTTCTTAGCTTCCAATATCTGACTAGATTGTGCCAATTTGGGTCAGATGCCTGAGCATATTTTTGGCCTTAATGTTTAAAGGGCTTGACTGTGAAGCCCAAGTGTGCAAAGCCATGGTTGCTGAGCTGAAGAGGGGCATTTACATCCTTTGAAAGTATAGAAGAAGACTGCAGCTTTATACCCTGCCCTTCTCTCTGAATCAGAGTCTCAGAGCTGCTGACAATCTCCTATATCTTCTTCTTAAGTGTGCTGACCTAAGGCCATTCCAGCAGCTGCAAGTGGAGGAGTGGGGAATCAAACTCGGTTCTCCCTAGGGTTGCCAATCCCCAGGTGGGGGCAGGGGATCCCCCAGTTTGGAGGCCCTCCCCCCGCTTCAGGGTCGTCAGAAAGCGGGGGGAGGGGAGGGAAATGTCTGCTGGGAACTCTGTTATTCCCTATGGAGATTTATTCCCATAGAAAATCATGGAGAATTGATCTGTGGATATCCGGGGCTCTGGGGGGGCTATTTTTTGGGGTAGAGGCACCAAATTTTCAGTATAGCATCTAGTGCCTCTCCCCAAAATACCCCCCAAGTTTCAAAAAGATTGGACCAGGGGGTCCAATTCTATGAGTCCCAAAAGAAGGTGCCCCTATCCTTCATTATTTCCTGTGGAAGGAAGGCATTGAAAAGATGTGCCGTCCCTTTAAATGTGATGGCTAGAACTCCCTTTGGAGTTCAGTTATGCTTGTCACAGCCTTGATCTTGGCTCCACCCCTAATGTCTCCTGGCTCCACCCCCAAAGTCTCCTGGCTCCACCCCCAAAGTCCCCAGATATTTCTTGAATTGGACTTGGCAACCCTAGTTCTCCCAGATAAGAGTCTGCACACTTAACCACTACACCAAACTGGCTCTCTTCTATGAGTATATCTCCAGTTGGTGTCAGGATATGGCTCACATATTCCCAATATCTACAGGTGTACAGAACTCAAATCAGCCAAGAGCAGGTGGCCTGGCCTTACCCCTCCCTGACATAAAAAGTATCCAGAAGCACAAATGGATCTTTAATCATTCAGTAGAAGACAAAATGTCAGTGAATCCACCTTTTCTGACCTCTGGGAATATGGTCTTGCCCTACAGAAGTCAACAAATCTATCATTGACTTCAACCAGACTAAGGTCATCCCTTGCAAAAATATTAACATTCTAACCAGCATTTCCTTGTAGCAATTCACGGTGCCTCTTTGCCTCCTCTGGACCCAGAAAGGGAAAGAAATCTGTAATAATTAATAACAGCTAATGGCATCTGAAAGAAGAACAGACATCATTTCTTTGTCTGGGGGGAAATGGAATTTTGCCAGCCCTGTCACCTAATTACTTTATTGAAATATTAGTTCCAATTCCCATTCACATGGGTCTACTTTTCATAACGGAGCTGGTTACAATAGTGAGATGTGGTTTAATTGTTCAGCTCAGCAATAGGCTCACAAGATGGTGTCTTTTTATTGAAAGCCGCTATTTTCTCAGTCAGCTGTCTACAAGGAATAGTAGCATTGGCACAGCTTACAAACCTTTAGTAACTGTCATTGCAATAATTTATGTGACATGCTTTTAACACTTCAAATGTGCTATACAAGGGTCACAAAAAAGGGTTGCACCAAAAACAGAGAAAAAACAACAAATAAAAATAGGATGGCACAGTGCAAAAAAACAACAACAGCTTTTTCCCATTATACTCCTCCTTTGCTCCTTCAGGGGGATCTGTATAATAGTGTCAATCAGTTCCCACGGGAACAGGATTTCAGAGACATACAAGAATGATCACCTCCAACATCAACATTTTAATCCATATTTTCCTTCAAAGAACTCAAGAGTAATGCATCTGCTTCTCCCTTCTCTCCTTTTATCCTAACAACAATTGTGTGGGGCTGAGAGACAGTGACGTATGCCTAAGGTGAGGCCAAGAATTTGGGGCTCTAGCCAGTTCACAGAAATCCCCAGGGAAACAATATGCAACATCCAGGTTTGCTTATAAAGAGATTTTAATAAGCAGTGATCAGGCTTACAGAAATAGTAGGCTACGCTCCCATCTGCTGGATTTTGAATGTGCACATGCACAGTGAAACTTAGCCAGACCTCGAGATGAGATACATAGCTAAAACTAAGTAGTGTTTTTTTTTTAACCAACAAGTCAAGCTGATTTCTGGCGACCCCTACTTGGGCTTGAAGGTCAAGGGACATTTGGAGGTGGCTTGCCATTGTCTGCCTCTGCGTCATGACCGTGATATTGCTTGGAGGTCACCCTTCCAAATACTAGGCAGTGTTGGCCCTGCTTGGCTTCCAAGATCCAATGAGATCAGGCTTGCCTGGGCTATCCAGGTCAAAGCTAAAACTAAGCAACTTATACCCTAATGGCTGGCTACAAGTCAGAAAATCATTAATCAAGCTAACCCAAACACTAAGATAAGCCCGACCAACTCACACTTGGTGTCTAGTGGTGAGAGAAAGCAAATCAGGCTTCCTAGATAAGAGCTGGTAAGAAGCATGGGAGAGAAGAATGTTATTTCAGGAGTGACCTGATGTCTGTCCCCTCACAGAACTCAAGGCAACTAAAAGTCAAGCACCAGTCTATAACAAAGATGGAGTTACAAAGGCTGTTACCAAGTAGGGATTTGAGCCTGTGATCTTCAGCTCCATATCTGACAATCTAACCCGGGGTCCCCAACATTTTTGAGCCTGAGGGCACCTTTGGAATTCTGATACAGCTTTGTGGGCACACCCCCAAAATGGCTGCTGCATCTTACCTTCAGTCACACAGGAAACATTTTTGTGTAGTGGTGGCAGCTGCTGCCAAACCAATGCTTTTACAAATCTGCACAGCCACCATCTAAGTTCGTGGCAATTTTGTGCCAGTTGACCTGCTATGAACCTTAGTTCACAAACCATGTACCAGCCACAGTTCATCACAAACTTTAGTTTGTGAGACAGTTCATGCTCATTCCTACTTCTGAGTAGCTACCCAGGACTTCTTTGGTGGTCTCCCATCTAAGTATTATTCTGGGCTGACCTTTCTTAGCTTCTGAGACCTCACAAGATCAGGCTAATCTGGGCCATCTAGGTCAGAGCCAGGGCTTTTTTAGAGCAGGAACACACAGGAACACAGTTCTAGATGGCTCTGTGTCAGGGGGTGTGGCCTATTATGGATATGAGTTCTTGCTGGACCTTTTCTACAAAAAGCCCTGTGTGAAATAGTGGTGACATCAGGGGGTGTGGCCTGATATGCAAATGAGTCTCTGCTGGGCTTTTTCTACAAAACAAACCCTGGTCAGGGCATATGTTATCCTACACATTCTCTTTTTAGAATTATGTCTTGATAGTACAGTTCTTTCTGCTATTCAGTTTTAAAGTTGTTAGCCACCTTGTATGTCTTAGTGCAGAAAGTCCTCGTAGTAATAGGTTAATAAATGCATTTTTGTTGTTAGTGTTCTGTGAACTTATGCAGCCCCAGTTCTTTCTCTACTGTCCCAAGTGTTTCCAGATTTTTTTTTCCCCTGGCAAACTTCGCCTACTTTATCTTTGTCTGTTGCTTATCTCCACTAGATATATATATATATATTATCTTTGATGACCAAATGCACAGTTTCTTATCCCCCTATTCATCTTATTCACTTACTGGTACAATTCCAATTCTGTTTGCTAAAAAAAAGTGTCAGCTCTCCAGTTAAGGACGAAGAAAGTCAATGGGATTGTCAGATCATCCTTCAGCTAGTAAACTCTCTATATGGATCTGTACCACATTAGCAAAGACAAAAAGAGGGCATCCCTGTGGCTTATCAGACTTCTCTTTCACTGCTGGTCGCTTGGTCTATAGATCAACTTGCACTGGTGTTTAGGTTTATTAAATTTATATACTGCTCTGTGGCTCCTAACAAACAATACATTTCAAAAATACAAATTCTGTTTTATTTATTTATTTATGTTGATTTCTAGTCTGCCCTATCCCATGAGTGGGCTCAGGGCAGATTACAACAAACTTAGCATCATAGAATTGGAAGGGACCTCCAGGGTCATCTAGTCCAACCCCCTGCACAATGCAGGAAACTCACAAACACCTCCCCCTAAATTCACAGAATCTTCATTGCTGTCAGATGGCCATCTAGCCTCGGTTTAAAAATCTCCAAGGAAGGAAAGCACACCACTTCCTAAGGAAGCCTGTTCCACAAAGGAACTGCTGTAACAGTCAGAAAGTTCTTCCTAATGTTGAGCTGGAAACTCTTTTGATTTAATTTCAACCCACTGGTTGTGGTCCCACCTTCTGGGGTCACAGAAAACAATTCCACACCATCCTCTATATGACAGCCCTTCAAGTACTTGAAGATGGTGATCATATCACCTCTCAGCCGCCTCCTCTCCAGGCTAAACATGCCCAGCTCCTTCAACCTTTCTTCGTGGGACTTGGTCTCCAGACCTTTCACCATCTTCGTCACCCTCCTCTGGCTTAAGCAATAACAATAAGCAATAAAAATTAGAAATAAATGTAAACAGTTAAAACAACAAAACGATAAAATTACTCCATTTCAGGTGGAAGACAACTAATCAGGCCATTGGGCAAACATTGATGATATCTCAATAGGCCCAATAGATGGTGGAATACTGCAATCCTAACTATGATTGCAAACACTATACCTTGAAAGCTTGACTCTCCTAGATTCCTTGCACACTGCACAGCAGTCTTGTCTGCTTGGGTCTTTTCCTTACCATTCATGTACATTTCTGACAATCCATAATGTTGGGTAAACAATTGCACCTGCAGCCCCTTGGCCCCATATCTCATAGCTGATCAGACACTAGGGAAGGGCTCTCTTAACCCATGAGTTCCTAATCCGGTAGTGAACAGATGGAAAGTCTTAGGCAAGGATCCTTTAAATGAAACAAAGCTCTACAGAAAAACACTGATGAATCCTAGGCTTCATAGAAAACATTTATGACCAACTCTTCCCATTCACCAATGTTGGCCATACCTATTAGTTACATGTAAGGACTGCCTGAGCAGGAAGAAGATGGAACATACAATTCTGCCTGGCCAATCTTTGGCCCCCTTCTTTGCAGGGCTGATGACATTACCACGTTAAACCGTAGAGTCTTGGGTGAATGCTTGACTGTCATGGGTTCTGTGATCTCATTGTGTGTCTGGTGATGTCACTACATTACTGACCAATCACCTCACCCAACTGTTGAGTCTTCCTCCAGCTGCCAGCCGCATGCTGGCAAATTTAGCTGCCAACAGGCCCCTCTAGACCTGCAGGCCCAAGCCAAGTGTACCCTTCCCCCCCACATGTGGGCCATGTTTGCAGTTGCATCTGCCATCCTGCCTCAAAACTCAAAGGTTCAAAAACGTTTTGGGACCACCTTCCCACCCACACATTCTTTCAAAGTCCTTTTTTCTGTGTGCAGTTTTGAGTTCAAAACAACTCATTCTCTGTATTCTTAATGAACATATGAATCAATGAATGAACATATGAAGCTGCCTTATACTGAATTAGACCCTTGGCCCATCAAAGTCAGTACTGTCTACTCAGACTGGCAACAGCTCTCCAGGACCTCAAGCTGAAGTTTTTCATGCCTATTTGCCTGGACCCTTTTTAGTTGGAGATGCTGGGGATTGAACCTGGGACCTTCTGCTTACCAAGCAGATGCTCTACCAGAGCCACCATTCCTCACCTTTCTGAGAGTTCCACCTCCTCCTTTTGAGAGTTCCACCTCCTTGTCCATTGAATAGTATGTGCAGCTGCATAACAATCCCTGGATGAGCTCCACCACCTATTTTTCTACAAAATGACCACTGATATTAGGCTACCCCCCCCGACAATGAAGCCAATCCTCCAAGAGCTTACAGAGCTCTTAGTACAGGGCCTCCTGTAAGCTCTTGGAGGATTGACTCCATGATGGGGGGGTGTAGCCTAATATGCAAAGGAGCTCCTGCTACAAAAAAGCCTTGAATATAACGCATATTCAATTTATAGGCTACCCTTCCCTGCAAGCAGGGCTCAGGGCTAACACCATGGTAAACTACAATATCTCAAGTTAAAAACAGTAGTAAAAGTATCCTTATATTAGAGATGGAAAACATAGTGCCCTAATGGTTGTTAGGTAATTTCTGTGTGTGTGAGGGTGATTGTTTGACAGGCAGGTGTTTGATGTTTTAATTATTACAGTTCCAATTTATTTGTATCATAGTAGGTGGTATCACAATCATTGGCAAGTTCACTATTTGGAGCGGAGATTGGGAAAAATCTGAACTCAGGAGCAGAGTTACCAACTCTGGGTTAGAAGATTACTGGAGATTAGGGGGTGGAGTCAGGAGAGAGCAGGGTCAGGGTGGGGAAGGACCTCAGCTGAGTACAATGCCATAGACCAGGGGTGGCAAACTTGCTTAACATAAGCGACACATAGAATAAACATCAGATATTTGAGAGATGCACGACATGAACGTCAGATGTTTGAGAGCCGCGAAGGAAGGAAGGAAAATGGAGAGGGTGGGGGAAAGAAAGCAACTTTAACTTTAAATGCATTCTCCAAGCCTCTGGCTGACGGCTTAGCTTGAAAGTGATTTAAAGAGAGAAATGCCTTCTCCAAGCTGGGCAGCAGGGGCTTCAAGAGCCATACAATATGTGTGAAAGAGCCATATGTGGCTCCCAAGCCACAGTTTGGCCACCCCTGCCATAGACTCTACCCTCAGAAGCAGCATTTTAGTCAGGGGAACATCTCCATAGCCTGGAGATAATCTGTAATTCTGGGAGATAATTCTGGTTGATCTCCATATGCCATCTGGAGGTTGGCAGCCCCAAAGTGCCTGAAAAAATGGTTAAACAGTTTGAGGGCCATTAAACGCTGGAGAATAGGAGAAAAGGCAATATCAGGGCTCCATGTTGGATTCTTCCTTTCTTCATTGCCAACTCAGAGTCTTCAAAAGTGGGCCCTCCAGATGTGACTGACGCTTACCCCAAGCTTTCTTTTCACAGCTGTTTGGCATAAGGGGTAAAAGAATCCTATGTGGTATTTTTAATTTGGTTGTATAACTGTTATGTGGATTACTCATTCTTCCCAAGATGAATTTTAATCACACTACCTGATACTTTCAAATCTAATAATTGTAACTCAGAACCCCACAGAGAGGAAAATGGTATTCTCACAAATCTAACCTTTCTAAGAGCACTTTACCAAGTAAATTGCTGAGGAGAACACTGGCAATAACTCCAGTATTCATGTGACTTGCCTTTTCCAAAATAGCTTTCTGCCACAATTTTGAAGAGACTGCATTTGAGATAATGTGGAGGTAACAAACTCCTGTTAAATCAAGACTACATATTCTAGTGGATTACAGCAAAACCAAAAAGGAGTTTTATGGCTTCTTAAAGATTAACAGATTTAGCAATGCTTGAAGTTTTGTGAGGCTCTGTTGGCTAAAGCTCACTTCAACAAATGTATGCTGTGAATTTTGTATTAACTAGGATTGTGGGCAGTTGCCAGGCAACTGGGAGGTAGTCTTTGGGCTGGGGAGACACCAACTGCAGTGTCATATCACTTCCGGTAAAAAATCAAAAGTGACATAGATAGATCTAGGAGTTGCTGGAAACTCTGTGGTAAAATCATAGGGTTTCCAGATATTTCTAGAGCTACCCTATATCAATTCTGATTTTCAAGGAAAGGAAAAGCTCCCTGTGCAAGCACCAGTCGTTTCCGACTCTGGGGTGACGTTGCTTTCACAACATTTTCACGGCAGACTTTTTATGGGGTGGTTTGCCATTGCCTTCCCCAGTCATCTACACTTTACCCCCACCAAGCTGGGTACTCATTTTACCAACCTCGGAAGGATGGAAGGCAGAGCCAACCTCGAGCCGGCTACCTGAAAACCCAGCTTCCACCGGGGATTGAACTCAGGTCGTGAGCAGAGCTTAGGACTGCATTTCTGATTTTTCTACCGGAAGTTTAAAAAAACCCTTTCCCTTTGCATGTACTCAGAGTGGAGGCGCTCATAATGGAGGCAGACAACTTGAGCCAGGGGTGCAAAATTTCACACCAAGCTTGGGACTTGGCATCTCTGGTGTCAAGGCTGCCCCTAGATTGTCTGGCACCCTGGGCAAAGCTAGTGTCTGGCCCCCCCTGCACTGATAACAGCACCAAATCATGGGGGGGAGCACCAAATTCAGCACCCCCAAAGGCCGCCACTCTAGGCAATCACCTAGTTTGCCTAGTGGCAGGACCAGTCCTGCCTGGTGTTAATGGACACACAGAGAGACACACACTGAACAGCACTGCGACCATTCTTCAACAAAGGAACGTTAGCAGCGCGAGAAACTTCTAACATAGAATCTATCAATGGGTTTAATGGTATTAATGTGGCATTTATCACAGCTGATACTTTATGTAACTGCTGCAGATGCTACCACTGAAATCATTTGAAGAGTTATTTCAGTCTCTAAACCCATTGGCTTCAATGGGTTTAGACTGGAATGCATATGATTAAACAGCAACTAGCTTAATATAACCAGATGGCCAAGAAGTGGGACCCAATTAGAATCATAGAATCATGGAGTTGGAAGGGATCTCCAGGGTCATCTAGTCCAGCCTCCCACACATTGCAGGAAACTCACAAATACCTCCCCTTGCACACCTCCAGTGAAACTGCTCCATGCTCAGAAGAATGCAAAAACAACAACAACACACAAAACCTCCAGGATCTCTGGCCAAACTGGCCTGGAGAAAATCGCCAAGTGGCAAACAGCATTTCCCTGGGCATGCAAAAAGGGTCACAAGAACTAAGCACTGATGCAACCCTTCCTGCCCTCCCTCTCATGATCTGCCTAAGTTTGCAGAATCCGCATTGCAGTCAGATGGTCACCAAGCCTCTGTTTGAAAACCTCCAAAGAAGGAGAGCCCACCACCTACTGGGGAAGTCTGTTAAAGCCCAAGGAATAACCTATAAGGTTGTTGCTCTTTTCAAGACCTACTTCTGTAGTGAGTCCATATAAAACACAAAAATCTCACAGACTGAACAAGTGGATAGTATATTTTCCATATTTAATACGCAGCTTTTGCTGGGCAACTGCTGCCTTTTATGGGCATTTTGTACCCTTTAAAGAGGCTTGCCCAAATGCACCATCACGCTTCTGAGAGCCTCCTCTGCCTGCACCCTTGTTTCTTCTCTTCCTTCCTGGCCTCATGAGTCACCTGCAGGTTTTGAAGCCCAATCTACAGTAAGAGGACCACAGAGACATCACCAATTACAGCCCTTGTGAAGGGACATCTTTCTTATTGGTTTCAGGTGGGTAGCTGTTGTGTATTGGTTGTTTTGACTGCTGCTCTATGTCTGTTAGTTGACCTTGAAGCACGCTTCACTGCTATCCAGGACCCTGATGCCTACGTTCCTATTGGCTGTTCTTTAGAACCAGCCAATCAGGACATGAGGCATTTCTCTCAGGAAATGCAAATGAGGGATCCTGGAGAGACCAATAGGGTGGATTGCTGCCCACATAAGAACATAAGAACATAAGAGAAGCCATGTTAGATCAGGCCAATGGCCCATCCAGTCCAACATTCTGTGTCACACAGCGGCCAAATATATATATATATATATATATACACACACATACACACTGTGGCTAATAGCCACTGATGGACCTCTGCTCCATATTTCTATCTAACCCCCTCTTGAAGGTGGCCATGCTTGTGGCCGCCACCACCTCCTGTGGCAGTGAATTCCACATGTTAATCACCCTTTGGGTGAAGAAGTACTTCCTTTTATCCGTTTATCCTTTTTTCCTTTTATCCCACATAAGGGGCGTGTTTAACTCAGGCCAAATGGATATAAGGAGTGGGGTGGCCTGCTTGTGTTCAGTTCTGCTCTTGTTCAATAAACGTTCTTGCTTACCTCAAGCTGGCTGACCTCACTATATAATAGTCGCCCTGTCAGTCTGCAGCATAAGGGCAAGCTCTGGATCTAACACCTCAAAGACCAACAAGATTTTCAGGGTAGAAGCTTTCAAGAGTCAAGTTCATGAAGCTTTGACTCTTAAAAAGCTTATACCCTGGAAATTTTGCGGGTCTTTAGGGTATGCTTATCAGGTACACTTTGGAGTTTTGCCTAGAAATATCACCAGTGATACCTTCAAATTCACCACTGCTTTTTTTTCTCTCCATTCGTGTGTTTACATGTATACAAAATGACTGAGAATTCACTCCATGAATTTGATGAAAGTGTGTTATGTGTTTGCTGTGTTCACTGTTAGTAGGCTAGAGCTTGAAGCAGGACCGGATCTATATGTTTTTTGAGGGGGGGCAAAATTAAAAAACGATGCCCCCTCTTGGGCCATTCTATCTTATGGTCCCATAGAACACAATGGACTCTGTAAAGTACTGGGGTCGGCGCAGTAAGAGACCAGAGTCGGAGAGTGATTTCAGCAAGCTTTACTTCAGGAACACCAACACAGACTGAGCTCTATTCAAACCTCCCGCTCCTTTATACAATT
The DNA here is from genome assembly GCF_032191835.1 of Heteronotia binoei. Classification (NCBI taxonomy): domain Eukaryota; kingdom Metazoa; phylum Chordata; class Lepidosauria; order Squamata; family Gekkonidae; genus Heteronotia; species Heteronotia binoei. The sequence goes on from NC_083225.1 coordinate 172,369,114, forward strand.
CTTGCCCCCTTCTGATTGGACCTTAACTATGTACATGGATTGGCTATTTACAGAGGCCTAAGGGCCTATCAGGGTACAGTATGAGCCTAGATGTTGATTGGCTACTTATGTTTCAATCCTTCCCCTGATTGGGCACGCTTAGGCCTTCTCTGGAACCCTGGTGTGGAGTACAAGCTTGGCTTGTTCAGCTTCCCTCCAAAAGTAACAGTTCCCTCCAAAAGTAACAGTTCTCCATTTGAACCTAGGACACAACAGACTCCATACCCAATTTGGTGTCCCCCCTCTGTCAGCGCCCGGGGCAAGCACCCCCCTCTTCCCCCCCACCCCGATCCAGCCAACTTGAAGCATCGAACAGCTTGAATTGCCCCTTGGAGGCCATGCTGATACTCGCACTGGAGTGATGGGTGACTGCGTGTGCCGGATGGTTGAGGGGACGATTCCTCACTGGCAGCAATTCAGCTCAGTGATTTCAGCTCAGACCTTGGGGCTGCCTACCCAAGCAAATCCTGTCCTCATCACCAGTATTATAAAGTGAGTTCAGTTAGTTCTTAAGTAAGCAGCAACAGTTTATTCAAGAAGAAAGTGTCACAAACAGCACAGACTGCTTCACTCACTATATACACTGTGGCTGAGTTAAACACACCCCCTTTAGTTGGCGGCAATCCCTCCTATTGGTCTCTCCAGGATCCTTCCTTTGCATTTCCTGGAAGAAATGCCTCATGTCCTGATTGGCTGGTTCTAAGAGAATGGCCAATCAGAATGCAGGCATCAGGATCCTGGAGAGTAATGGAAGCATGCTTCAAGCTCAGGCCCACTAACAGTGAACACTGAACACAGCAAATACATAACAAAATAGATTCTAGCCCAGAAAATCTATCATTTTTTTTTTAAAAAAATAATCTTTTAGTTTAATCAGTCCTGCAAAGCCTTTTAAAAGCCCATAAACTGTGCATGTAGTTGCACCATTATGTGGTGCTTGCACAGGTTAACTGTTTGTGTGAACAAGGTCACACAAGAAAGAAAGCCAAGAGAGAAAAATGATGAGTGGGAGAGCTGGAGTCATCTAATTACAGGGATTCGTTCCATTTTACCTGCAGCATTTCAGTTCCCCAAGCTTGTCGGTTTGGATAATGAAAGTAGTGTTAATGGTACCAATTAAGAAGTGTAAACGTGATTTATTGGTCTTTGTTATTTTCCAGGTCACTAAAGATGCAACAGGAAGACACATATCCAGCAATCTAAAGACAATTTAAACTGAAGCAGTTCTTTGCAATTTAGGCATTTAATTAAAGGCTTTTAAAGTTTAATTAAAAAGTTAAATCATTAGTCTAATTCTTGGTGGGGGTGAGGTGGGGGGTTAGAATCCTTCTCTACTTATGTGTCAATTATATCGCAGAAAGCAAGAGATATAATATTTGCTGTATTGCTTTGATCATTTTTCTTCACAAGGCACAAAACTGAATTCTGGAACAGAAGCATATAGACAAATGGCTCAATTAAAAGCAGCCTGGGAAGATCCATTCTGAAAGATATGTCCTTTCCCTTGACAAGATTACCTGCTATTATTCTTTCAATAAAATATGCTACATGAAAATATTTAGGAAATCATTTTTAATGACAACAATTTGAAAACCAGGAGGACAAGGCCAGTTTGGTGTAGTGGTTAAGTGTGCGGACTCTGATCTGGGAGAACTGGGTTTGATTCCCCTCTCCTCCACTTGCAGCTGCTGGAATGGCCTTGGGTCAGCCGTAGCTCTCCCAGAGCTGTCCATGAAAGGGCAGCTTCTGTGAGAGCTCTCTCAGCCCCACCTGCCTCACAGGGTGTCCGTTGTGGGGGAGGAAGGTAAAGGAGATTGTGAGCTGCGCTGAGATTCACAGTGGAGGGCGGGATACAAATCCAATATCATCATCATCTACTAATAGTTTTGTTTTGGTTCTTTCCCCCCTGTGTATATTATTAAGCATTGGAAAATACCTCTCATTGGAGAATTTTGTGTCAGAGCTCTGGAGAATTTTGTGACAGCTCTTCAGAAGTATTTATTCATTTATTCTACATGACCTGACTGATTCTTACTATCAACTGAATATTAATTTTCTTTCTCCCATATCATTATTTTTCTCTTTAAAAACAAACTAAACAAAACTTGGAAGAATCTGTGTTGTTGTCCCTAAGTGAGATTCAGGGCAGGCTGGAGATGGATCCTTACAATTTAATGTGTATCCAGAAAAGGTCAAAATATTCTCACAGAAAATGGGAAAAAAAAGTATTCTGCAAAATGAGATGGCTTGAATTTATGTACACCAATAATCAGAATATTAATATTTTTAATATTAATATTTTCTTTGGACTTATTAGTAATTGCTTATTGTGCTATTTTCAAGTAAAAAATTAAATTAAATTTTTAATTAAAAACAAAAACAAAGCCATGTTAAAATATTAAAGGTGTAATTTAAAATTGTTTTTTATTATTACTTACAACTTGTTGGGTATTTTTGTTTTCTCTGTAACACACGACAACTCTTCCTTCTTCCCACAAATCTCTTCTTTCCAGAACCCCTCTCTTCTACAAGAGAGTCAGTTTGGTGTCATGGCTAAGAGCATGTACTCTAATCTGGGAGAACTGCTTCTCCACTTGCAACTGCTGGGTCAGTCACAAATTCTCTCAGAGCTGTTCTCCCAAGAGCAGATTCTGTCAGAGCTCTCTCAGCCCCAAGTACCTCACTAGGTGTCTGGTCTGTTGTGGGGTGGAGAAGGGAACGGAGATTGTAAGCCGCTCTGAGACTCTGAGACCAATTTCGCACTAGAGCTTTAATCCTGGTTTAACTCTGTCCCCAAACTGACTTTCTACACTAAAACCATAGAATCATAGAGTCATAAAGTTGGTTTCTCTGATTCTCTGATTCTAGTGTAGAAAGACAGTTTGGGGATAGAGTTAAACCAGGATTAAAGCTCTAGTGCGAAATTGGTCTGAGTGAAGGATGGGGTATAAACGCAATCTTTTCTCTCCTTCTCAAAATAAAGAAATCAGGTAAAATAGTTGTGCAGATTATGTTATATAATGACATTTAAATTAGATATTGTGCAAACACTACCTTTCAAATAAGTAAATGCAAATAATCCTAAAACTGGGGAGAGGGGATCCTGTAACTTTCAGCAATCTGCTTGGATTCAGACTAACATGTCTGCAAGCGCAACCTATTTTCCTTCTTGGGGCAGTCCGAAACAGAGCTGGGAAAATTGTGATCTGTGGGCAAAAGTCCTTGTGCCTGTAGCAATTTAGATCCAACCCCTGGTTCCACTTTCTGCACTGGATCCTGCCTAACTTTTCCTCTAATAAAAGGAACAGGGTAGTTTCTGGCTGTTCCCTCTTTCTGCCACAGACCCCTGATTTGCCTCTCATGTTGACGGAGCCAGAAGCCAGCATATGCCTTTAGGAAGTCCTGAGTGCTTGTTTGAAGCTTCTATTGTGATCAGTGCTTTGAGAATTACAAAGAATTCCACGTCCCTTCTTTTAGAAAGTTGGGAAATGGAGTGGCAAGAGGAACCGCGGCTTCTGGCTCTGTCAGAGGTGGCCACGAGGAGTCTATATTAACTGGAATCAATGCTACAGCACTTTATTGTACAAGCACTTTTTTGCATGAGCACTTTTTCTGTATAAAATAGGAAAAATATGGAATTTTCTTGTCAATTAATTCATTGTATATGGTTTGAAGTTGAAAGTGCAATTATGTGTGAGAATTGTGTTTTGAAATTGACGTTTCACCCAGAAATTGTTATAATGTCTAGTAATTGTTGTGATTGTAAACTGGTTATTATACAAATAAATCTTTCATAATATTGATCAATTTGTGTTTGTAAACATATTACGGTTTCGATCGATAGTCTTCAACCATTCTGTGAATCATCTGGAGGTTGGCATCCTAATTTTCAAACACTTTATCTAACACTCCTGAGGTACTATGAACATTAGAACATAAGAGAAGCCATGTTGGATCAGGCCAATGGCCCATCCAGTCTAACACTCTGTGTCACACAGTGGCCAAAAAACCCAGGTGCCATCAGGGGGCCCATCAGTGGGGCCAGGACACTAGGACCGATTTCACACTCACCCTACGCTGCTCTCACGTTCATCTTCTCAGCGCGGCGTCCTTCCGATTTTCCACTATTTGCCTTGGGGCTGCAGCAAAGATCGGTGTTTAAGCACAGCAAACAGAAACTGGTTTTTAGCGGTTTCTGTTTGCTGCGCTTAAACGGCGATCTTTGCTGAAGCCCTGGGGCAGATAGTGGGAAATTGGAAGGACTCCGTGCTGAGAAGATGAATGTGAGAGTGGTGTAGGGTGAGTGCAAAATGGGTCTAGAAGTCCTCACACTGTTGCCCCTCCCAAGCACCAAGAATACAGAGCATCACTTGCCCCAGACAGAGAGTTCCAACAATACGTTGTGACTAATAGCCACTGATGGACCTCTGATGGACCATAGGTGAGGGCCTTGGGGGCATCACATTCTCCCCAAACTCTGACCTCGCCCAGTACCCTCCCAACATGATTTGTTGAGGTGGTCTTGGGAACTCTAAGGCAGCTTCACATCTTTCTCCTTTCCAAATTATGAATGTAATATCAGAACTCTGGACTATGTGGGAAGAGCCAGTAAGCTCCTCCCTATATCAGAACCTTTCCTCCCAGATAGTGGGGCAATGCTGGCATAGGAGGGAGCAACATGGTAGATAACTCCCATTTAGCCCTGGGGATTCTCATGGCGCAGGAAGAAGCTGTGTTTCTAAGGGGGAAAAGCCCTAAGATCAGGACTTTTTTTTACAACAGGAACTCTTTTGCATATTAGGCCACACACCCCTGATGTAGCCAATCCTCTGGGAGCTTACAGTAGGCCCTGTACTAAGAGCCCTGTAAACTCTTGGAGGATTGGCTACATCAGGGTTGTGTGGCCTAATATGCAAAGGTGTCCTTGGTACAAGAAAAGCCCTGCTAAGAGAAAAAGAGTCCGCTTTGTTGATTTTATAATGGGTAGAAGAAGAAGATGATGAAGATATTGGATTTATATCCCACCCTATACTCTGAATCTCAGAGCAATCATAATCTCCTTTACCTTCCTCTCCCACAACAGACACCCTGTGAGGTGGGTGGGGCTGAGAGAGTTCTCACAGAATCTGCCCTTTCAAGGACAACCTCTGCCAGAGCTATGGCTGACCCAAGACCATTCCAGAAGCTGCAAGTGGAGGAATGGGGAATAAAACCCAGTTCTCCCAGATAAGAGTCTGCACACTTAACCACTACACCAAACTGGCTCTAGAAGGATTTACCAAAGCCTATTCACTTCAGCGGCTAAACTCTCAGCCAGGAGAAACTCCATCAATCCTCATGTGGAAGAATAATACAGTATCCCTACAAAGAGGAGGTGACTTAACTGGACTATAAATTATAGTAACAGCACTGTTTAATCTCCACCTCTGTTTACAAGGTTAGGTCCCAAAGAAAAATTAGAAAGTAAAAAGGTAAAGATTTATCCATAGATGCCATTTCTGATTTCAGGGCAGCAGTGAGATGGGCAGAAGTTCCAGCAAGACCTGCTCTTGGCTGCATTTTGAGATAAATTGTGAAAAGAGCAGCCTATTGGAAAACATTTACTGACTGTGTTCATATATCTCATTATAGCAGTGTTATTAACTCTGGATAAAGCATCCAAATCTTGTTTTCCTTAAAGCAGAGTGAACTGTTGCACTCATCATATACTAGTAATAAAGTGCATGGTATGTATTAGGTAACACAAGGGAAAGACATGTTGCTGCCTTGCAGGGCTTACGATCTAAATTGAAGGCTAAGGCAGGCATTATATGGGTACAGAAACCCAACAGGAGTGAGTAGGACCATGCCCTCAGTACTGCCTCCTGGTCACGGCTGGCCCTAGGCAAGGCTAACTTCTGGTACCCCCACTTCACTGATAACATCACTGGGACATATGGGGGTGCCCAATTCTCAGAGAGGCCTGAGAGGAGCAAGACAGAGCAGAGCAGCTCTGATAAACTGAGACAGCTGGAGAAGTTGCTGAGAATTTCTGAGTTTTGAAAGACTTCATTCTGAGGCTTGTGTGTCTGCTGAAAAGGCTGAGTTGTGATAGCTGGGGAACTGCTGTAGGTTTCGGTGAGTGGGCTAAAGGTGAAAGTGATTGAGAGTGATTGTTGATGATTGCTTAGGAGTGGTCTGCTCCACCCTCTTTACATTTTAAGCTGCGCCTTGCCAAAGGCGCGAGCCTTTGGTGCGAGCCGAAGCCTGTGGCTCTTTGCCTAGGGGCTTCCTAAGGACCAGGAACCCAGATCCCTGACTATCTGCCCACAGGACAGAAGTCTTGGGTGTGTGCTCGATGTAAGGAGCTCCTGGTCCTCAGGGAACGAGTTCGTACCCTTGAGGCCGAGGTGACTGTCCTGGAGAAGCAGAGATGGTCAGTTAGGCAATTGGGGAAGACTCTTGGGGGCGTATTAGATGAGCCCCACTCTGAACGTGGCAGCCCCGTTGCTGCCAGAGAGCGTGAGGGTCGAGAGGTAACAGGGCACCTTGCTGAGGATAAGGGGAATGCGCCCTCAGAAGGGACCTCTTCTTCGGTTGGTGAGCGGGTATCCTTTCGCGCCAAGGAACCATCCCTAGGCAGGGGCAGAGGGGGGGTCTTGGTAGTTGGTGATTCGATCCTTAGGCAAGTAGACAGCTGGGTGGCAAACCCGCGTATTAACCGTATGGTGACTTGCTTGCCTGGTGCAAAGGTAGCAGACATTACGCGTGTAGTAGATAGGCTGATAGACAGTGCTAGGGAGGAGCCTGTGGTCGTGGTGCATGTTGGCACCAACGATGTGGGGAAATGCAGTCATGAGGTCCTGGAGGAGAAATTTAGGCTGCTAGGTGGGAGACTTAAGGCCAGGACCTCCAAGGTAGCCTTCTCGGAAGTGCTACCTGTTCCACGTGCAGGGCAGGAGAGACAGGCGCAAATTAGAAGTCTCAATGTGTGGATGAGACGATGGTGTAAGGAGGAAGGGTTTAAGTTTGTTAGACACTGGGATGCTTTCTGGAACAAGCGGGAGCTGTACAAAAGAGACGGTCTCCACTTGTCTCCGGATGGAACCAGGCTGCTGGCGCTTAAAATCAAAAAGGTGGCAGAGCAGTTTTTAAACTAAATCTTGGGGGAAAGCCGACAGGAGATGGAATGTCTCTGGTTCGGGAGGACTTGTCTCAAAGAGATGAAGGGTTGGCTTCTATTTTTCTACCAGGTAATGGATCAGAGTTGTCCACTGTGATGGTGACAAACAGTATGGACTGTCTGCCAGAGTCTCGAGGCGGCAGGAGGGAGGTGGCGGGCCTAGCTTGCCTGGGGAATTATAAATGTTTGTACGCAAATGCTAGAAGTGTCCGAAGTAAAATTGGTGAATTGGAATGTTTAGTGTTGGGAGAAAACATAGACATTGTGGGAATTTCAGAAACTTGGTGGAATGAGGAGAATCAGTGGGACACGGTGATTCCTGGATATGTTATATCGGAAGGATAAGGGTTGGAGGTGGGGTGGCTCTGTATGTCAGGATATACGGTCCAGTAAGACTGAGGTCAGAGAATTAGATTCCCTTTTAGAAATGCTTTGGGTTGAAATAGAGGGCCCAAAAGGAAATTTAACTATGGGAGTTTGTTATCGCCCACCAAATCAAAAGAGAGAGGACGATTATAATATGATGGAAGGATTAAAGATAGCGGCTAAACGTAAAAACTGTGTTGTAATAGGTGATTTTAACTACCCGCAGATTGATTGGGTCAATATGTGTTCTGGTTGAGAGAAAGAGATTGAGTTTCTTGATGCTCTCAATGACTGTGCTATGGAGCAGATGGTCTCAGAACCTACCAGGGGTGGGGCGATCCTGGATCTGGTCCTAAGTAATGCCCAAGACTTGGTGAGAGATGTAAAAGTGATTGCGCCGCTTGGGAACAGTGACCATAATGTTATTGATTTCACCATTTGTATAAATAGGAAGTTGCCCAAAAAGACCGCCACAACCACATTTAACTTTAAAAGGGGTAAATTCTCTGAGATGAGGAGGCATGTGAGGAGGGAACTGAAAGGAAAGGTAAATATGGTCAAAACCCTTGGGGAAGCTTGGAGACTATTTAAAACTATAATCCTAGAAACTCAGATAAAATACATACCACAAGTTAGGAAAGGCACAAACAGGTATAAGAAGAGGCCAGCATGGTTAACAAACAAAGTAATGGAAGCTGTAAAAGGTAAGAAGGACTCCTTTAAGCGGTGGAAAACCAGTCCTAGTGAGATTAATAAAAGGGAACACAGGCAGTGGCAAATCAAATGCAAGACTGTGATCAGGCAGGCAAAAAGGGACTATGAATAGCATATTGCAAAAAACATAAAGACCAACAATAAAACTTTCTTCAAATATATTAGAAGTAGGAAACCAGCCAGGGAAGCAGTGGGGCCCTTGGATGACCATGGGGTAAAAGGATTACTGAAGGAGGATGGGGAAATGGCTGAGAAGCTGAATGCATTTTTTGCCTCTGTCTTCACCGTGGAAGATGAGAAGTGTTTGCCCGCCCCAGAACCACTAATATTGGAAGGGGTGTTGAAAGACCTGAGTCAGATTGAGGTGACAAAAGAGGAGGTCCTACAACTAATAGACAAATTAAAAACTAATAAGTCACTGGGTCCGGATGGCATACATCCGAGAGTTCTGAAAGAACTCAAAGTTGAACTTGTGGATCTTCTAACAAAAATCTGTAATCTTTCATTGAAATCTGCCTCTGTTCCTGAGGACTGGAAGGTAGCAAATGTCACCCCCATCTTTAAAAAGGGTTCCAGAGGAGATCCAGGAAATTACAGGCCAGTCAGTCTGACTTCAATACCGGGAAAGTTGGTAGAAACCATTATCAAGGACAGAATGAGTAGGCACATTGATGAACACGGGTTATTGAGGAAGACTCAGCATGGGTTCTGTAGGGGAAGATCTTGCCTCACTAACCTGTTATATTTCTTTGAGGGGGTGAACAAACATGTGGACAAAGGAGACCCGATAGATGTTGTTTACCTTGACTTCCAGAAAGCTTTTGATAAAGTTCCTCATCAAAGGCTCCTTAGAAAGCTTGAGAGTCATGGAGTAAAAGGACAGGTCCTCTTGTGGATCAAAAACTGGCTGAGTAATAGGAAGCAGAGAGTGAGTATAAATGGGCAGTCTTCGCAGTGGAGGACGGTAAGCAGTGGGGTGCCGCAGGGCTCGGTACTGGGTCCCATGCTCTTTAACTTGTTCATAAATGATTTAGAATTGGGAGTGAGCAGTGAAGTGGCCAAGTTTGCGGATGACACTAAATTGTTCAGGGTGGTGAGAACCAGAGAGGATTGTGAGGAACTCCAAAGGGATCTGTTGAGGCTGGGTGAGTGGGCGTCAATGTGGCAGATGCGGTTCAATGTGGCCAAGTGCAAAGTAATGCACATTGGGGCCAAGAATCCCAGCTACAAATACAAGTTGATGGGGTGTGAACTGGCAGAGACTGACCATGAGAGAGATCTTGGGGTCGGGGTAGATAATTCACTGAAAATGTCAAGACAGTGTGCGTTTGCAATAAAAAAGGCCAACGCCATGCTGGGAATTATTAGGAAGGGAATTGAAAACAAATCAGCCAGTATCATAATGCCCCTGTATAAATCGATGGTGCAGTCTCATTTGGAGTACTGTGTGCAGTTCTGGTCGCCGCACCTCAAAAAGGATATTATAGCATTGGAGAAAGTTCAGAAAAGGGCAACTAGAATGATTAAAGGGCTGGAACACCTTCCCTATGAAGAAAGGTTGAAACGCTTAGGGCTCTTTAGCTTGGAGAAACGTCGACTGAGGGGTGACATGACAGAGGTTTACAAGATAATGCATGGGATGGAGAAAGTAGAGAAAGAAGTACTTTTCTCCCTTTCTCACAATACAAGAACTCGTGGGCATTCGATGAAATTGCTGAGCAGACAGGTTAAAACGGATAAAAGGAAGTACTTCTTCACCCAAAGGGTGATTAACATGTGGAATTCACTGCCACAGGAGGTGGTCGCGGCCACAAGCATAGCCACCTTCAAGAAGGGGTTAGATAAAAATATGGAGCAGAGGTCCATCTGTGGCTATTAGCCACAGTGTGTTTGTGTGTGTGTGTATATATTTGGGCCGCTGTGTGACACAGAATGTTGGACTGGATGGGCCATTGGCCTGATCTAACATGGCTTCTCTTATGTTCTTATGTTCTAATTCGGTACCCCCAGAATGCTGGCATCCTAGGCAATTGCCTAGTTTGCATAGTGGCAGGGCCAGCCGTGCTCCTGGTACTGTGTGCAGTCAGTGCAAGTTCTGAATAGAAACTATGAGCATACAAGTGATACATTACATGCAGGGATGGGCACAAACTGGTTTGTGATGAAGTTTGTGATTAATATTGGATGGCTCATGGTTCCTGAACTGGTGTTTGCATAGGGTTGCCAAGTCACCTTCAAGTCCCAAATGGCTAAACCATAGAGTTTTCCCGGAAATGCCTAGAGAGGTTCCGCGTGCATGCCACCATTTTGATTTCGTCACTTCCAGGTGATGTCATCACACCAGTGACACAGGGGGAGGTCCCCCCCGCCGGCCCAATGTGGACCGGTGGCTTGGGAACCTCCCAGGTGGGGGATTCCCTGCCCAGACTGGGGGCTTGGCAGCCATATGTTTGTGGCAAGTCAACTGGCATGAACTTTCAATCGGTTCGCACTGGTTCGTGCATGGATAACATTTCCAGATGGTGTCTGCTCAATCAAGATGTTTACTGATATGCATTGAGTTAAACTTGGTACTGTTGTCTGAGCTTGAGGAAGGCACTCCTTGCCAACCAGGGTCCTGATGCCTACGTTCCAATTGGACGTTCTCTTGGAACCGGCCCATCAGTACACAAGGCATTCCACAAGTAAATGCAAATGAAAGATCCTGGAGAGCAGCACAGGATTGGTGAGTGCCTGCCTGGTGGGCGTGGTTAAGTCTGCTCAAACTGTATATAGTTCATCGTTGTTGCCTGTTTGTTTTGTGACTGTTTCTTCTTGTATAAAGTGTTCTTGTTTGATTCAGAGCTGGCTATTTAATATTTACCAAATTTCAAAGAAACTTCAAAGCAATGGGAGAAATTGTAGACGAGCACGCAGTAGGATGATGTTCCCTGTGTGTTGATGTGTGTAGCTTGCAGGGAGTCCATTCTACGCACTTTTGAACCTGTGCCTGACATTTTCCCCAAAAGCACTTTCCTGGAGGCATCTTCTTTGGGAGCCCATAACTTGGACCACCTAAGGCCAATCTGCACATAACTTGGAGGACATGTAGAGGAGCACCGGTTGGGGGTCTCAGGTAAGTTTGATGTCTCTAGTTTGCACAAGGTCTGTTCTTTACATTCCTGAATTTCATGAATCTATGTCTGTCATTTCCTCAGGATGTACTTTCCTGGGGATACCTTCTTTGAGGGGCCATAACTCAGACCCTGTAAATCCAAATTTCACCAAAGATAGGTAGAAGAGAGTCAGACGGAGACTTCCTGCAAGTTTGGTGTCTCTAGCTTTCTGGGGGGCATTCTACCGTATCAGAGACCTCATGAACTGAATCAGTTCATTTGGCTAGCCTATTGTATTACCACAGATTGTGTAGGCTTCCAAATCCTCTTTAGGTACAAGGGATAACAGGTAGAGAATATATATTTTCCATGCATCCCTATGGCTGGCAAGTAGTGTGGGGCTTCTCAATTGGCCAGCTTTGATATAAACTAGGAGTTCCCAACTTTGTTGAGGCTTTGGGCCCTTTTAAATTTTGAAAACAGTGAGTGGGCACCACCATGAAATGCCTGCCATCTATAAGGCACAACTGATTGCAAAATGGCTGCCATGGAGCCAACTAAAATGCTGGGAGGTTTCAAGCTAAGCACCCTCTGATGAAACAACTATTTCTGAATAGCTGCTCCTGAAGATATACATCTTCCTGTGGCATTCTCTCCCAAAATACTAGAACTGGAGGGTATCCAATGAAGGATAGCTTCAGGATGGACAAAAGGAAATAATTCTTTTACACAATGAGTTGATTGAAATGTGGAATTCGCTGGCCACAGCAACAGACAGCTTTAAAAAGAGATTAGACAGGTTGATGGGAGATAGGTCTATCAATGGTTACAAGCCTCCACATTCAGAGGCAGTCAACCTTTGAATCCAGTGTCAGAAGGCAACATCAGTGGAAGGCCTCAGCCTCTATACCTTGTCATTGGCACGCCAGAGAAACTGGTTGGCCACTGTGTGAGACAGGATGCTGGATTAGATGGCCCACTGGTCTGATCCAGCAGGTGCAGGTGTTCTCATGGCAGCCCCGAGGATGTGGACACTTCAAGTCTGGCCTTGAGGCCTAGAAGATTACATGATCTCCAAATGCCTCAATTATAAAAATAAAAATATATTTTTTTATTTTAAAAAAAACCCGCAGTTTGTAGGATATGCAGTTCAAGAAACAGGGTGTTGTGCACACTTCCCCAGTAGGGTTCCTAATCCTCAGTTGGGGGCAGGGGATCCCCTGGTTTGGATCCCCTGACTTCAGAATTATCAGAAAATTGGGGAGAGGGGTTGAATGACCACTGTGCACGCCATTATATCCTATGGAGACTGGTCTGCATAGGGTATAATGGAGAATCAATCTGTGAGTATCTGCGTTCTGAGGGGAGCTATTTTTTAGGTAGAGAGGCATCAAATTTTCAGCACAGCATATAGTGCCTCTTCTCAAAAAGCCCCCCAAATTTCAAAAAGTTTGGACAAGGGGGTCCAATTCTATGGGCCCCAAAAGAAAGTACCCCCATTCTCCATGATTTCCAATGGAGAGAAGGTATTTAAAAGGAGTGTAGTCCCTTTTAATGTGATGGTCAGGACTCCCTTTAGAGTACAATTGTGCTTGTCACAACTGTTCCTGGCTCCACCCCTAAAGTCCCCTGATATGTCCTAGCAACCCTACTTCCCCAAATCTCCAAGAATTTCCCAACCCAGTATTGGCAAACCCAGCTATTTCTATGTATATTGAATGGCTGTAAGAACCTAATTGGGAATTGCCATTCTTTTCTCCAAAGAAAACATTAGCATAGCCAGCTCACAATAGCGCATGATAAAGACAATTTATTTTGAAAGATCATTAAAGAAGACAGGCCATGGGGATGTGTCTTTACATAAATTAAGAAACCCAAGGCTCTTAGGCTATGTGACAAGCTGAATCTGGTATATTAAAGGGCACCTGCAGAAATGCATATGAAAAAGAATTTCCATCTGTAATTGCAAAACAGGGTACCCTTTATACAGCACGCAAATCCTACCCATTTAAACATGCAGATAGGATTTTTTTCTGCTCCATGGCCATGTAAGGGAAGCACTTCAAGTGCAATTTAGACGGTCATTAGAGTCCCATTTTCCCATCTGAGTGTTTGCTTTGTTAAAAGTCAATCTGCCAGAGGAAAACGACTGATTTCTTAGCGCACTGCACGAATTCTGAGGGTTCTACCATTGACTCCTCTTCAAATAAATAAGTTTAAAAATCAAGGAAAACAAAGCCAGCTTCAGGTATATGGGGGCATCCACTCAAGACACCTGAATAGTAACGTCCCAAGGCAAGGAAAACTCTCTACTTCTAAAATCCATTGTACTATGGTTGCCAGCCACTGAGGGGAGGGACATGGGGGGGGGGCGAAGAGTGCAATCAGATGACAGCATTAGGGATAAAATTACCAAACAAAGGCCAATTCCCCAGTAGCCTTGCCACAGTCTCATGTTCCTTTTTCCCATGGTGCTTCTGCCTGATTTTGCACACACTGCCATGGAGGCGCGACTTGCCCTGCCTTTTTCCCAAGTTCTCTCTGTAGCTTCAGTAGCAGCTCCATGGCAGTGTGTGCAAAATTGGGCAGAAGCACCATGGGAAAAAGGAGTGCGAGACCGTGGCAAGGCTAGTGAAGAATCGGCCAAGGTCCCCTAAAGGACAAAACAAAATTGGAAGAACATTCAGTTGTCCTCCCCTGGTTCAAATCCCTCCAGCTGAACAGTCTCATCACTTCTCTACGCAAGATATGCCCACTGCGTACTTCCTACACTGAATTTGAAAAACAACTAACATGCAAAATACTCCCTAGTAAAGGACTTATATATAGGATTTTGATGGAACCAAATGATTCCAAAGCACTATTTTACCAGAAGGTCTGGCACTCAGATCTTTGGAAGGAATTGTCCAATACACAACGGGCTCAAATTTGGAATGCATCTAGATGTTTCAATATACAGCTTTTAAACTATAGAATCATATCAAGATGGTATTTAACACCAGTTACACTTTCACATGTCACATCATCCACTTCCCCAACCTGTTGGAAATTATGTGAGCAGGGCTTTTTTTTTTTTTTTGTAGCAGGAGCACCTTTGCATATTACGCCACACCCCTCCAATGTAGCCAATCCTCCAAGAGCTTCCAGGGCTCTTAGCACAGGGCCTACTGTATGCTCCAGGAGGATTGGCTACATCAGGGGTGTGTGGCCTAATATCCAAAGGAGTTCCTGCTACAAAAAAAGCCCTGTTTGTGGAAAATGAGGCACCTTTTTCATAGCTGGTGGGAATGTACATAAATTCAAAAGTTTTTGGATATAATTTCTAGACAAATAAAAGAACATATGGGATATGATATTCCAAAGACCCCAGAAGAGCTTCTCCTCAATTTTTGGAAAGCAGAACAATCCCCAAAGCTTATAAAGAACCCATCATGCCAATGCTAACTGCTGCTCAAGCTCTCATAGCCTCATACTGGGGTCAGGGAGGGGGGGCGGGGGAGAGACTCTCTCCCTAATATACAACAATGGCATTCTGGGAATATTGAACGCCTGACAAAATTCCATCTATTTTACAGTATTCATAAAACAACATATATCAAACTGATCTAATTGATAAATGGTATCCATTATTAAGTAAATGATGGTCTGAGTTACCAGAATTTGTTCTGACCATTTAATGCAGCTTTAAATTCACAGTTTAATGTATCAAACTGTACTCCTTTGCTCTAAGTTATACAAATGTTATAGGATCTTTACGTAACCTTCTTATCTATTGAAACCTCCCATGTCACATGCTGTGAATTTACAGTTATTGTTTGTACTTCTTGAGTCAAATTTTAAATAAAAACTGGTTGATTTTTAAAAAAAAGTAGGCAATAGCATTATGTTACTTCTGGGGAAATCTGGACGTGACATCACACCTGTATAGGAATCATCAGAAGTGCTATGGTTTTACTATACAATCTCTGTCAATTCCTAGAGAGTCATAACATCACATATAGGTTTTCCTAGTAAGTGACGTAATGATGTCTCTTATCAGCTTTTTTAAAAAAAAATTATTTTCCCCTCCTACTTGTCTGTTGAAGTGTCAGTGGGCAGCAGGAGCTGGGGGCAAATAATTGAGGTTCCATGCAATACTCCCTCTAAACTGTGTCTTGTGAGCAAAACTTCTACTTTGTGATCTACCGGCATTAAGTTGTGAGCCACTGCATCAATTAGTTTGCTCTGGGGCCATTTTTCCTGAGCGAAGACAAAAATGTGCGAGCCGGAGGTTAAAAACTGTGAGCTAGCTCACACTAACTCAGCTTAGAGGGAACACTGGTTCCATGTGAGTTTCCCCAGTGCCGCAAATAACACCCACAGAGTTGGCCAGGAAAAGTCCAGGGGGAAAGGGTTAAATACCTTTTGTTGAAGCACAGCAAGCACCAACATGCTCCGATCCTCCTGATCTGAATCAGATCCCTGCACACTTGGGAACAGAATTCCCAGTGGGAAAATGTGCAACTCAAATTCCTTGTGACAACCTGGACATGACCTGAAGACTTTGTAATGTGTTGTTAGGCCCTAGATGAGCCAAAATGCATGTGTTAGGCTCATCAGGTATGTATCACAAATAAGAAAGTACTCTAGAATGAAACTTTGATGCCTGAAGGCTGTTGTGCCAGAGTGAACTTCATTGGGGAGGACATCCCATAGTGCGGGCGCCACTGCTGAGAAATACCTGTCATGTGTCTCACTGCTCTTCAGAATAGCAGGCTAAGGATCCATCACCAGCAGCTGCTAGAGGAATGTCCCTGGCTCCTCTGAACATTTTAAATGGCAAACTAATCATTAATATGAGCATGTAGGACAGGGCTGCCAAGTCCCCCGCAGTTGTAGAGTTTTTCCTCTCAAATTACTAGAGTGTCCGGAAAAACCAGAGTTTTCCCGGAAGCTCCTAGAGCAGTCGACATCCAACGTCACTGGCACCATGGCGTCACTGTGAGTGATGTCATCATGCCAGCAACGTTGAGGGAGGATTCTCCCCCACCGGCCCAGTGTAGGCTGGCGGGTTGGGAGCCTCCAGGGTGGGGGAACCCCTTCCCGGCCCAGGAACTTGCAGTCCTAATGTGGGATGCTTCATGCCAGAGAAAATGGATATAGGGAACTTGGCTCAGTTTGATTCGCAAGGATGTTATTTGTGAGGACCAAAGCATAACTCAAGCAGATTTTATTTATTAAATGTTTATTTCTACCCTAAGGAACTTGAGATGGCTTACATTAAATGCATAAAAAATTTAGAAACCACAATTCAGGACAGCAGGGCTGACCCTAGACTATCTGGCACCCTAGGCAAGGCTAACTTCTGGTGCCCCCCCCCACCGCACTGATAACCCATTTTTCGGGAGGCAACAGAGGGGGGCAAAGAGATCTTCATGCTTTTCCAGCCTTGGTTGGAAACACAGAATGAAGCCCAGACACCCTATGCCCCTAGGGCAGTCCGGGAGGCACTGAGGGGAGAAGATGCCTGAGCCACATGGGATGAGTCAATATGGCCGGCACCCTAGGCAGGGGAACCCCCAGTTTGGAGGCCCTCCCCCTGCTTCATCATCAGAAAGTGGCAGGGGGGGGGGGCGGAAATGTCTGCTGGGCATACTCTATGGAGACTGATTCCCATAGAGTATAATGGAGAATTGAACTGTGGGTATCTGGGACTCTGGGGAGACTGTTTTTCGAGGAAGAGGAACTACATTTTCAGCATAGCATCTGGTGCATCTCCTCAAAACACGCCCCCCCCCAAGTTCCAAAAAGATTGGACCGGGGGATCCAATTCTATGAGCCCAAAAGAAGGTGCCCCTCTCCTTTATTATTCCAAATAGTGAGAGAGCATTTTAAAAGGGTACGGTCCCTTTAAATGTGATGGCCAGAACTCCCTTCAGTGTTCAGTCATGCTTTTCACAACCTTGCTCCTGCCTCCACCCCCAAAATCCTCAGATATTTCTTGAGTTGGATTCGAGGTGAAGACAAGCAGTGTGGATATTCCTCCAGGGGCACACAAGGCAGTATACTGCCCCCGAGGTGATCAAGTACTGGGCAGCAGGAGACACAGAGGCAAGGCCTCACAACTTGGGAGGGATGCTGGGAGTCCTGAACCTCCCAGTGGTTGATTCCTTACAAAGGTCAGGTGGTTGTGGGGAGCTGCTCAAGAGTGGAAGGAAAGCCTCTCCGCGTGTTGCGAAAAGGCTAGGAGGGCAGGGCAGAATAGGGCCTGCAGGTCTGAGCAGGTCCGTTCTGCCACACTGGGTATGATCAGCAATAGTTAATGTATAATAGAACAGGGGTGGCCAACGGTAGCTCTCCAGATGTTTTTTGCCTACAACTCTCATCAGCCCCAGCCAGCATGGCCAATGGCTGGGGCTGATGGCAGTTATAGGCAAAAAACATCTGGAGAGCTACCGTTGGCCACCTCTGTAATAGAACCATAAACCATTTTAACTCTATTCAAATCCCTCCCCCCTCCAATCTTCTTGCGTGAGTTCAAAACCCATTTCGTAAACCTTCAGTATGTATTACTGCATCCTTGGCATCCAATCTTCTAAAGAGATGCCAACATCCTTTCCAGGCCTCTACTGGTTGTTGGAACCAGAAAAAAAAATATATCTGTGGAAACGGAAGGTAGGTCTCTTATCAGCTCAGTCATTACAAGAACCTGGCACATACAGAGCATGGAAGCAGATGTTCTAAGGCAAGCCTGCCAAAGCAAAGATGATAATCAGCCACAGTGTTCATAAAGTGCCTGCAATGCAGTAATTCCAGGTGATACTTTTCAGTTTCCGTTGGTCTTACGCTGCTCAGAGGGATTTTAAAATAATCCCTTACCTTTGTTTTGGTTTTGTCCAGGCCTTTTGCCAGTCCTTGTGTCAGTGATTGCAGTGATTTTCAAACAACAGAAAGTTCAATGTATGGCCCTATTACGGTTGCCAACCTTGGTGCTTGGGGGCAGGGGCAAAAGTGGAAGGGCTTCTAGTGTCCTGGCCCCACTGGTGGACCTCCTGATGGCACCTGGGTTTTTTGGCCACTGTGTGACAGAGTGTTGGACTGGATGGGCCACTGGCCTGATCCAACATAACATCTCTTATGTTGTTATGTTCTTAACTTCCATGTGGTGGCTGGAGATCTCTCGCTATTTCAACTGATTTCCAGGTGAAAGAGATAAGCTCCCCTGCAGAAAATGGCCCCTTTGGAAGGCACTGTATTGCATTATAGCCCATTGAAGTCCCTCCCCTTCCTAAACCTCAGGCCCCACCCCCAATATTATTGCAACCCTAGGATCCATCCACAAAACAAATGCAAGAATTCTCTGATCCTCTTTCAATTTTAGGCCAGAATGTGATGAGTGTTGCCACTAGGGTGGCCAGAACGTCCCGCCCTCCCGGGAAAGTCCTGCCCCCGCCTCCTGAATCCCGCGTCCTGATTGGCCAAGCTCGGGACTCATTCAGAGTCCCGGATTGGCCAGCCCCGCACCGCCGCTGTCCTGCCCGCCTTCCTCCTCCAGCCCCGCAGGCCGCCTGACTGCCTCCCGGCCCCTCTTGCCTCCAGCGCCGCCTCTCGTGGGCAGGCCCACACCGCCGCCGTCCTGCCCGCCTTCCTCCCCCAGCCCCGCAGGCCCAGCAGGCCGCCTGACTGCCTCTTGGCCCCTCTTCCCTCCAGCACCGCCTCTCGCGGGCAGGCCCGCACCACCGCCGTCCTGCCCGCCTTCCTCCCCCAGCCCCGCAGGCCCAGCAGGCCACCTGACTGCCTCCCGGCCCCTCTTGCCTCCAGCGCCGCCTCTCGCGGGCAGGCCCGCACCGCCGCCGTCCTGCCCGCCTTCCTACCCCAGCCCCGCAGGCCCAGCAGGCCGCCTGACTGCCTTGCCACCAGCAAGCTTTTTCTTCTTGTTCTCCCTTATTCCAATGACACTTGCCCTTGGAAAGAGGAAATTTCTGTGTGCAGAGGGTTCCCAAGTTCTCACCAGAGGAGGGGTTTTTCCTGACCCAACACACCACCACCTAACTGGCCAGTGGGGAGCCCTGTCCCCAAAGAGCTCCAGCATGCTGTGACATGCCCATTGTGATGACGTCACCTGGCAGTGACACTATTGTGCTGGGCATGTTGCTGCAGAGATGCTGTAGCATTTGGGAAAAAACTCTATGATAATCTTAGAGTTTTCTTGAAACACTAGAGTGTCCCCCTGGGGACATTCCCAGCATGATAACATCACTTCCAGGTGACATAATTGTGCTGAGCATACAAAGAGCATGTGGAAAAGATCCCCCCGCAGGGAGGTAAGTAGCACTTGGCAACCCTATGTGTGCACCAGAAGTGATGTCACCATGTTGCCAGTCACATCTCCTGGCCCTTCCTCTTTCTCCTGGAAAGTCCCCTCACTGGCCAGCGGACCAGTGGCAGGGCCTCATGGTAGGAAACCCATACCTCCATGGAGGGGGGCTGGCAACCCTATGCCTGGGCCATCCAGGTCAGGAAAGAGGTAGCTACAGCAGGCATTAACGCTCCTGAATGCACTCAGAAGCGACCAAGTCTTAGGGGTGCGACAAGCAAATCCCCTCTTATTTCTAGTAAGTGCTGCTGACTGCAGGAACTCATTAGCATATTAGGCCACATCCCCTGATGCCAAGCCAGCCAGAACTGCGTTTTTGTGCATTCCTGCTAAAAAAAAAGCCCTGAGAATGACACAAACCAAGACGATAGAGGGAGAACTTCCAGAGCAAGGTATGTGCGCACGACCACCTTCAGAAAGTTTGCTAGTCAATTTTATGTGTGTGTGTGTGTGTGTGTATACATATATTTCCTGTAAGAAGGAGCTTCACACTCACTTCAACCTATGATTAGTCACTGTTCTTTTCCATGAAGCATCAGTCAACCCCTTGCTCCCCCCAACAAAAACGCATCTTCTCTGCACGAGAGGCATTATCTCAGCACTGCCTCTTCAAGCTCTTGTTCCCTCTCTCCAATGAAAGGGAGTTTTGTGGATTCCATTCTTACCGACCCTTCCCACACTCCTTTGCCACGCAGAGCTTATTAACTGAACAGGTGGCAACAGCCTCAACAACAAACAATAGATTCCAGAAGGTTTCAGAGAAGTGTGCCAACTTAAAAACTCTCCACGTATCTGAATTATAATTGTTTTGTCCTTGGCAACAATTGAACACATATTTTCCCCACTAACTCTTCAGTTTCAAGCACCTTGATTTCTGACACGAAATCCATCAGGCATCTGGAGTCCCACAGCTGTGGTTTTCTTTCCGACCCCTTCATGTGCCTTGCATGTGCACAGTGACGCATCGCATCCCAGCAGTGCTGGTGTTTTTCTGCATCTCAACCAAACGTTTCCTTCAACACCTCAATGTGACATTTCTCCCCTTTTCAATTATCTGTTCTTTTCCCCCCAGTGAGCTGTGGCATGTCATCCAAAATTCATGGCTTCTTTCCTTTTTGTATATTAATGACAGTCTTTGAAGACTCCATAAAGGCTCATGGTGTTTCCAAGCCATTCCAAAAGATATTGTCAGGTTATGCTCTTGATAAAGAAGAAGTGGATGGCACTCGATGTAATGGTGTGAGGTGAAGATCCTTTAAAAAAAAATGTGTTCTGTTGACATTCTTGTTTACGAGTGGACAGAAGACTGGCAGATTTTTACCTTAGTTCAAGGGTTGTTGTTGCTTTTATTGCTTTTCCAGGACTTGCTGAACCCCAGAAGGAAACTGATGGTAGGAAAAGCTAATTAATCTAGTCATTTTTTGCATGCAGTACTGGCTGTTGGATGTGGACTTTTAAAATCCCGCACATACTTTTGTGCAAATAGGACTTGCTCCAGCTGATAGAGCTGTATGCAAAAATCTGTATTGGTCTTTGGATAATCCCTAGGGTTGCCAGGTCCAACTCAGAAAATACCTGGGGACTTTGGGGGCAGAGCCAGGAGACTGGGGGATGAGCCAGGGGACATTCCCATTCCCTAAAGCAAATAAAAATAGAGCAGTGCAGTTCCCCTGAATACAATCTTCATTTCCTCATCCCCCAGCAGCTGGCTACACGTCCACTCAATGAAAGTGAACACACACATTCACAAAGCAGCCAAAACAAAGTTTGCAAGCACACACTTTTATGATCACCTTGGGTCAATTTATTCACAATCTCCTGAATGTAACCATCTGCTGTATTTCCAACAACTTCTGCAGACTAACACAAGAAAACAAAAGGATCTAGTTTACCCTTCACTATGCAAAGGACTTCGAAAAGAAATGTAAAGCAAACTGAGGGACTGGGCCAGCTTCCTTTCTTTTCTCCCAGCTTCACAGACTCTGGGAACATCCAGGTAGCTCTGCTGGCTCACCCACCCGCATCCAGGCTTGCTTCTGGTGAAATTTAAAGGCAAACACACCTTCCAAGTTTCCAAGCTTCTTCTAAGCCTTCGGAGGTGGAAAGGCCCATGGTGACTGTTGGGGCGGCCTTCCCTACATCAGCCAGCTGGCTGGCAGTGAGATGGAGCCTGCAAAACCAGGAGACTGGCAAGCCTAATTGTCCCTCTTGCTTCTCCTGCCCACTCTCCCCTGCCTGTCTCTCTGCTGTCTTCCCATGAATCCAGGGCCTCCCTAGGTCTCAGCATGGGAAGCAAACAGGGCTTGTTCACATCCTGCTCATATACATGAACACACACACATGAAGCCGTGTTATATGGAAGCAGATTATCTTGATCAGTATGGTCTACTCAGACTGGTAGAGGCTCTCCAGGATCTCAAGCAGAGGTCTTTTCACAGCACTTACTACCTGGTCTTTCTAACTGGAGATATGATGGACTGAACTTGGGGCCTTCTGCAGGCCAAACAGATGCTCTACCACCGAGCCACAGCTCCCATCTTCCTTAGGCAGCAGCTCTCACAACCTTTAGCTGAGCCTTTGTCTCCTCCCCTGCCATCATTGGGAGTCTCCCTTTTAACCTCTGTTGTCCACCCCTCTCCCACTTGCACACAATCCCAGGCCAGGTTCCATCCCAGCCAGTGCCTTGACCAATCACTGGTCTTTATTGCCTCTTCCTCTTGCCTCCTTCTCACACCCAGGCAGGATAGCCAATGAGGAAAGGTACTGGGTCTCTGGGCACCGCCTGCCTTGCAGCTACGGGATTTCTGGGCCCCTCCTGCATGACAGCAAACCCACCCTCCCATTGCCTTTAGTAAGTTTGGCTTCCTGCCTGGACTGTCCCCCACTGGAGCCTTTCCCTGAGGCGCTATCCCTACCCTGCCAAACCAGAACCTGCCCTGGCGTTACTGCTGGCCTTGTTGGGTGAGGCTGCTCTCAGCAGCTTTGGCCTCTGCCCTATGTGGGGCACCTAGAAGGGTGCACCCAGATAAGGCTTCAGCAGCAAGGTGGACAGAACCTGGCTGGGAGTTATCTCTGGACAACCTCGTTGAATCGTTGAATGATACATAGCTTAACCTTCTCAGCCAAGACTCCTAGTCACTGCATGGCTGTCTACAGCAGGGACACATGGGTAACATACCCAGTCCTTCATTAGCAATTGATGTGAAGTTTTGGTGGGGAGCGGAGACTAAATACAACATCATCACATGATATGTTGCTATCACTTCGGGGTGGAGACATATGGGACTCTATGGAAGCTCTTAACAGGCTGCACTTTTATTTCTGCGCAAGATTTAAAGTATTTGCATTGACCTATACCAGGGGTGGCCAACGGTATCTCTCCAGATGCTTTTTGCCTACATCTCCCATCAGCCCCAGCCAGCATGGCCAATGGCTGGGGCTGATGGTAGTTGTAGGCAAAAAAACATCTGGAGAGCTACCACTGGCCACCCCTGACCTATATAGACTTAAAAGAGCCCCATGGTGCAGAGTGGTAAAGCTGCAGTACTGCAGTCGGAGCCCTCTGCTCACGACTGAGTTCGAACCCAGTGGAAGCTGGTTCAGGTAGCCGGCTCCAGGTTGACTCAGCCTTCCATCCTTCCGAGGTCGGTAAAATGTGTACCCAGCTTGCTGGGGGGAAAGTGTAGACGACTGGGGAAGGCAATGGCAAACCACTCCGTAAAAAGTCTGCCGTGAAAATGTTGTGAAAGCAACGTCACTCCAGTCAGAAACGACTGGTGCTTGCAGTCTTTTTTTTTATACAGACTTTACTTTTTATACAGACTTAAATGATATGGGACTGTGGTATCTTCCTTGAATATACATGCTTTGGGAAGTTGGACAGATGTCTAGAAGGGCCGTGGTAGTGGCCTGGATGCAGCATTCCCTCCACAGCAAACTTTGCTTCTAGAGCTGCCAATCCTCAGGTGCGGGCAGGGGATCCCCAGTTTGGAGGCCCTTCCCTCACTTCAGGGTCATCAGGAAACAGGAGGGGGTGGGAAATGTCTGCTGGGCACATTATTTCCAAAGGAGGGAAGGGATTTAAAAGGTGTGCTGTCTTTTTAAATCTAATGGCCAAAACTCCCTTGGGAGTTCAATTATGCTTATCATAACCTTGCTTCTGGCTCCACCCCCAAAGTCTCCTGGCTTCATCCCCAAAGTCCCCAGATATTTCTTGAATTGGACTTAGCAATCCTATTTGCTTCACATCTAAGTTATCAACTTTTAGGAACCAGGTAAAGACCACCCTCTTTACTTGTTGTCTTCAGTCATATATAGATATTGTCTCCACGGTCCATCTGCAGCCTTACTGCTAGTTTAATTTTCTTAGTTGATTTATTCAGCGCCTTTTGTGTGGTTGTTTGTTAAAAAGCAGTGCCAGTTATGACTGTCAGAGTAGCATCTGGAGAGACCTGTGTTCAAATACCCACTTGTACCATGGATGTTTTCTGGGTGAACTTGGACCACTCACAGTCTCTCAGCCTAAGCTACCTCACAGTGTTGTTGCAAGGATAAAATGGAGGAGAGGAGAAGGATGCCCCCATTGGGGTGAAAGGCAGGGTATGAATGAATGAATCAATGAATGAATCAATGAATGAGTGAATGAATCAATGAATGAGTGAATGAATGAATGAATGAAATACAAGATTGCACTGATTTCCACCAGTTCCCTCCCTTGGGATCTGGGAGAGCCCCCCCACCCCAGGTGCTAGTGAGTAACACCACACACTCATGAACACACACACACACAGAGGGTTTTATTGTACTTTGAATTTTTAGTTGCCTTTATTCTTGTTAGCTATTTTGAGTGCCATTGTGTCTGCAAAGAAGCCTTTCTAGGGCTCAAACAAAGCCTGCTCTTGATCTGTGAACCAGACTTTAGATAAAATGAATTTCTTCTTTGAGTTCCACCTCCTCTCTTTTTCTTCTCGGGCAGGTATTTCAAGATATGAGTGGAGGACTGAGACACAAGCTCTGTTCCAATCACTGGCATTTACAGGTGCTTAAATCTGAATGATTTTTTTATTACCAGGCTGCATTCACAGTCTTGAACACTTTGCCTTGGAAATAAGACCCAGCTTCACTAATCCTATAGCTGTTTACTGAGAAGCAACGGCTGTTTACTGAGAGAAGTCTTGGCCTCCCCCAGCCTCAGACCCTGGAGAGACACTCCTAAGAAAGGATGATTCTGACCTTGATAGATCCATGGTCTAAGGCAATTTCATGTGTACATTATGAAGGGGAGGTGAAAAGATCAGGTAGCAGATTGTGGGGAAGACCTTGGCCTGAGATCTGCCGCCAGTCAGAATAGAGAATAATGAACCTGAAAGAAGATGATGAGGAGGAAAAGGAGTAGTAGTTGATTTTTATACCCTGCTTTTCACTACCCAAAAAAGTCTCAGAGCAGTTTACAATTGCCTTTCCCTTACAGATAGAGCCAAGAGGGCAGCCGAGTTGGTCTGAAGCAGTTGAACAAAGCAGGAGGCAAGGCGCACCTTTAAGACCAACCAAGTTTTATTGAGAATGTATGCTTTCGTGTGCTCTCTAAGTATACTTCATCAGTCAACGGACATCTTATGAAGTGGGTGGGGGTGAGAGAGCTCTGAGAGAGCTGTGACTTGCCCAAAGTTCACCCTTAACACCTTGGTCACCTTCGTGTGAAGGAGCGGGGAATCAAACCCGGTTCTCCAGAAGAGAGTCTGCCACTCCTAACCACTACACCGTGCTGTTGTTCTGACTCAGCATAATGTTATCCTGTATGTTTAAAAATGGGATATAATGTTAAAAACGGGGTATAACATGGTGTTAAAATGCCATAGAAGAAACATGTAAACTGCTAAATAAGATTTTTTTTTTTATTTTCAGTCTTCCTAACTAGGCCTGAAAATTAAAAAAGAAAAAAAATCATAGCTGTTAAATAAGGTTCCTTTTTGGGGAGTGGTTTCCCTCATTCATAGGTGTTCTGTGTTCTGCAATTCATGTATTTTGATTGTTCCATCAATTAAAAAAAATTAATCTAGCAAGCTTGCCATTATTTAGTCCAGATCTTATTGTTTGTTTATGAGCCTTCCTGTCCATTAGATTCTAATCTCATGGTGTCATCCATTCATGATTTGCGATCCCTGCCAAGTACACGTTACTTTTGGATCCTGCATGGCATTCCCCTCCCCCACCCGTGGCCTTTCTTGGAAGCAGCAGACAATAATTTGGCATCTTAAAACAGATTTTCAAGAAGTCCCAGATGGCAAAAGGTGATTATACAGATCCATTGTTCCATTTCAGAAAGAGAATGGTCTGGCTATTAATGAGGAACCGAAAATTGTTCTGCCATGGCCAAGTAATATCAAAAGGGCATTTTCAGCTCATGAGCTGATAACTTTTTTCAATTACATTTTTGTATGTAATAATTAATGACCAGAAAGCGGGTCCCAGATCATAACAAAAGAGCTTTGTGCAAATGAAATGGAATGAGTTAACAGGAATGGAGGGAGCAAGACTTTTAACAAGTAGATTTACAACACAGTGTGGTGCAGTGGTTAAGAGTGAGAGACTCTAATCTGGAGAAGCAGGTTTGATTCCCCACTCTTCCACATGAAGCCTGTTGAGTGACCTTGGGCCAGCCCACAATTGTCTCAGAAATCTCTCAGCCCCACCTACCTCACAGGGTGTCTGTTGAGGGGAGGGGAAGGGAAGGTGATTGTATGCTGCTTTGAGACTCCTTAAGGTAGAAAAAAGTGGGGTATAAAAACCTTCTCTTCTTCTTGTTCTGGAGTATTGTCAGGAGTTAAACCTTGCTTTAAAATAGTGAGGATTATGTTTTCTTAACATTGAAAATGTATTTTTGTAAACTGAGTTGGTTGGCAGGGTATACCTGAGAATGAAGACCAAGATGAAATCTCTGCTCAGATGTGAACTCCCATGGGTGTCTTTAGGCAAATTGTTGCACTGGGTTTACAGGCTTCCCCCTGCCCCCAGTCAGCTGGCTGGCGGGGAAGCCTCTCCCCCACAGCCACCATGTACCTCTAGATCTCTGGCAAGACCTGCAAACAGGTCCAGTTTTAAAATGTGTGTGTGTGCCTTTAAATTGCAGTAGGAAGCAGGAAGTACTTCATGGGGAAGGGTTAGCAACAGCAGTCCTAGTCAAAGCGCAGCCCCGCCATTTGTTTTGCTTTTGTTTCAGAGCAAGTGAGTGTGTGTAAAAGAGAGCAGCATAGCCCCTGTACTTTTAAGACCTCATTGTGGAGGCACCAGAGACAGTTAAATATGTGTGAGAGTGTGAGAGAGAAAGCGGGGGAAGGGGAGGGAACTCCGTTATTCCCTATAGAGACTTATTCTCATAGGAAATAATGGAGAATTGATCCATGGGTATCTGGGGCTCTGGGGGGGGGGGCGTTTTTTGAGGTAGAGGCACCAAATTTGCAGCATAGCATCTAGGCTTCCCAATCCCCAGGTCCCAGAGGGGGATCCCCCGGTTTTACAGGCTTCCCCCCTCCCCCAGTCAGCTGGCCGGCGGGGGAAGCCCCTCCCCCAGAGCCATCATGCACCTCCATGAACGATTCCCATAGGGAATGATGGGGAATTGATCCGCGGTTATCGGGGGCTCTGGGGGGCCTGTTTTTTGAGATAGAGGCACCAAATTTTCAGTATAGCATCTAGTGCCTCTCGCCAAAATACCTCCCAAGTTTCAAAAAGATTGGACCAGGGGGTCCAATTCTATGAGCCCCAAAAGAAGGTGCCCCTATCCTTCATTATTTCCTATGGAAGGAAGGCATTTAAAAATTTGTGCAGTCCCTTTAAATGTGATGGCCAGAACTCCCTTGAAGTTCAATTATGCTTGTCACACCCTTGCTCTTGGCTCCACCCCCAAAGTCTCCTGGCTCCACCCCCAAAGTCCCCAGACATTTCTTAAATTGGACTTGGCAACCCTAATAGCATCCAGTACCTCTCCCCAAAATATCCCCCAAGTTTCAAAAATATTGGACCAGGGGATCCAATTCTGTGAGCCCCAAAAGAAGGTGTCCCTATCCTTCATTATTTCCTATGGAAGGAAGGCATTTCAAAAGGTGGGCGATCCCTTTAAATGTGATGGCCAGAACTCCCTTGAAGTTCAATTATGCTTGTCACACCCTTGCTCCTGGCTCCGCCCCAATGTCTCCTGGCTCCACCCCCAAAGTCCCCAGATATTTCTTGAACTGGACTTGGCAAACCTAGGTATATTATATCTCAGATGTTCAGACACAACTATGAAATTCCTAACCAATGACATAAACAGCAATGATGGGGGGTGGGCTTTGGAGGAGCTGAATTTGTGGGTGAGCATCTGGTGGTAAAAAGTGAAGTTAAGTTGCAGTCAGTTTATGGTGACCCCTTCAAGGTTTTCAAGGCAAAAGACAAAAGGTTGGTTTACCATGGCCTTCTTCTGCATATAAACCCTGGTTTGCCTTGGTGGTCTTCCATACAAGCACTAACCAGGGCTGCTCAAGATCTGATGAGATCAGGCTAGGGCCATCCAGGTCAGCCTTTGCTGGAACAACATACCATGTTGACTATGCCTCAGGGACTTCTCCCCATCCTAGTCCTGTAGTTGCAGAGAGTTTGTGAACCTCAACCTTGACCAGGCTACTGTTTTGAGCAGGATTGCCCCTGGGAGGGGAGGGGAGGGGAGAGGGAGAGAGAGAGAGAGCGCTACAAGCTACATCTATGGTTGCCAACCTCCCAGTGGGGCCTGGTCTTATCCCAGAATTACAGCTGATCTCCAGAATACACAGATTAGTGTCCCTGGAGAAAAATGGCATTTTTGGAAGGCAGACTGTATGGCATCACAACCCTCCTGAGTTCTCTCCAATCCCCAGACTCCACTATGTCTAGGTTCTACCCACAAATCTTCAGGAATTTCCCAAATTGGAGTTAGTAACTCTATCGTATTCCATGAGTGCATTTGTTATTTGAACAAACAACCGAGGGGTGTGTGTGTGTGTGTGTGTGTGTGTGTGGTTGATTGTTCAAGATCCAGTGGGATTTAGTTAGGGTTGCAAAGTCTAACTCAGAAAATATTTGAGGATCAAGCCAGGAGCCTTTGGGGGTGGAGCCAGGAGACTTTCACATTCCCTAAAATAAATAAAGAAAAATACAGCAGTGCAGTTCCCCTGAATACAAGCTTCATTTCCTCATGCCCTCCTCTCTCTCTCACACACACACACTCATACACACTCACACACCCAAAGCAACCAAAATAAACACTGTACAATCCCACACTTTTGTGATATTACTGGGGCAATTTACTCACAGAGTTGTTGAATGTAACCATCTGCTGTATATTCAACCAAGTTCTTCAGACTAACACAGGGAAATCAAAGGTTCTAGTTTACTCTTTACTCTCTATTTTACTGTGCAAAAGACTTCTGAAAGGAATGTAAAACAAACCCTTAATTTGTTGTGCTGGTTTTTCTTCCTTTCTAGCAGTTCACTGGGAGCAGCCATGTTGTTCTGCCAGCTCCCCACACCCCATTCAGCCTGGCTCCTACAGATTTAAAGGCACACACACCTTCCAAAAAGCAAGCAGTTTCCAAGCTTCTTCTAGCTTTCTGAAGTGGAAAGGCACATGGTTACTGTTGGGATGGGGCTTCCCCACACCAGCCTACTGACTGGGGGAAGGAAGGAACCTGCAAAACTGGGGGATCCCCCTCTGGGACCTGAGGATTGGGAAGCCTAGATTTAGTGCTGTGGCTCAGTATTGGTGAGCCAAATTAACAACTCATTTATGATGAAGGTCCGAAGAAGGATGAGCACATTATTATATTATGCAGTCAATGTGAGGCTACAAGGCTAAGAAATAGCATCTATAACAGGTGGTGGTGTGTGGCGGAACCGGCCCGATTCTGCCTTCAGACCCGGTCCCGTCAGCTCCCCATGGAGTCGCCAACTCCTGGAGGGAGCTATGTCTCCTCCTGCCCCTTGGGCGCGCTGCCACCACCTGCTCAGTCCCGGGGTTCAGATTGAGAGGAACAGGACTCCCAATCCCCCTCTCCAGCTGTGAGGCCAGGCCTCAAGGTCCTCTGCCACCCTGCACTTGGGTTTCACAGAGACCTCAGCGCTTCTTTGGGGCACCCCTGGAGGATTGGCACCTTATCCAACTGCATGCCTTCCCCCCCCCCTTCACCTGGGGCCCCCTTCTCAACACAGCGTGGTCTAAAGCGGTCTGGGGATCTAGGTGGTACAGAGATTGATTGCCAGCATTTAAACAGTAAAAATATATTTATTTAAAAAGGGAAAAGGATAGGGAAAGAAAAACAAACCAAAAACAGTTGCCTTTAAAAAGTTAACACAGCCTAGTACAGCACAACACAGCTCAGCAAACAGCATAACAAAATAAAGGTGGTTTTTAAACGCATCGTATTGTCCCTGGTCTATACTTGATCTGCCTAAGAGAATGACTTACTTTGTCTTACTGCCTGGAGCCTCCCAGGCAGGAGCCCACAGGCAAGCAGCCTCCCTTCCCGAGCGCCTGCTGCAAACTGAGAAACTCTTCCTGCCTAGCACATGGCAAGAACAACAGCCCTTCCTGCCTCTCTAGGAGACTTTCCCCCTAGCGTTGTTGGTTTGGCTCTGGAAGGGAGGGGGGGAGTGAGGGGAAGGCTACAAAGCCGGCTGAATGGATTTACTGATCCCTGCCTTTTTGGATGAAGCACCAACACTCTCAGATGGCGTTTCTCCACACGTCCCCCTCCTTAAATTCTGAGCCGGAGGGGTTGCCTCCTACAGAGGTGACCCCGTAGCAGAATCCAATCAAACAAGGAGAAACCCATTAACCAAAATATTGCACAAACATTCCGGTATTTCTCCAATAATACACAAAGTCCCACAACCTAGGTGTCCATGTCCTTTCTGGACAAAACGTTGCATTGCTGCATGCAGAAGGAATGTCCAGTCGTTAAGATGTACTCCTCCATCTCCCAGGACCACCTCTGGAGTTTGGTGCTCTCCCTCCGTTGCTGCTGTTGCTGGAATGAGTGGTCCATCAAAGGAGGAAATTCCTGGCCCCACATATGAGTTTGGAAACTGCCCAGTTCCCACAAAGTTGCTTCTTTATCCCTCATTGGTGGAATGTTCCCTCTGTCCACTCTGTCCTCCCAGAAAACCACCTCTGGGGCTCCAAACAATTGCTGTCCCAGCTTCTTTTTGTCTCCTTCCTTCCTACCTATATGCACCACCAGGGACCTCGCAGAGAATGGCTGTGGTATATTCACCTGCACCACTTTAACTGCCTTTCCCGTCTTCTCCATAGCCACCACATAAGTAGCATCGCCCAGGTCATCCACAATCACATGGGGTCCCTCCCATTCCACTTTCCGTTCACCAGTATGAAGTGGCAGGGAAACCATCACCCTATCCCCTGTCTCAACTTCTGAGAACTCCACTTCCTGGTCCCTTGGCAACTCACACAGTGGTTCCAGCCTCGGGTCACTTTGAACCTCAGACAGGAACATTTCTGGCTGCCCCAGACTTCCTATCATCTGTTCCTTCAAGCCACCCCTAGTCCCACTGTTTCCAGAACACTTAGCCAAAGTTGGATCTGGGTTCTCCGCCCCCTCAGTTGCTTTTTCAGTGTCAGCCAACTGAGCTCCTTCCTGCCTGGAAGGGTCCACAGCATGCTGCTGCCCTTGTGGAAATTGGCACCCCACTTCCCATTGGGCACACCCTCCTGCAGGGTTTGAGACAGACTGGTCCTCCCCCTCCCTGGTTGGTGGTGAGGTGGCTTCCCTAAAGTTGCCCTCCTCCCCCCACCTTCCCCTGAGGGTTTGGCTTGGGTTCTCAGTCCCCTCGGTTGGTTTTTCAGCACTACCAAACTGACCCCCTTCCTGCCTGGAAGGTCCCACAGCTTCCCAGGACTCCTGTCTGCCCTGCTTCAAGACGACCTGTTTTGAGAGCATCTCGGACGATCCCACTTCCTGATCCACAGCTACTTGGTGAACCGGTTCCAACCTAAGGCCGCTCCGGACCCCCTTCTGGAACCGCTCCCGTCCCCCCAAGCCTTCAGCAATGTGCTCCTCTGAGCCCACATTAGCCTTGCTGCTCTCAGAACCTCCTGTGAAATCTCCACTCTCCACCTTGGTCTCTTCAGCATTCACATCCTTTACGCTAGACAGGTTCCCTTCCTCGCTAGGAACATCCACAGCCTCCGGCTGCACTTGGGGAAAGCTACACCCCTCTTCCCCTTGGGAACACCCTACTCCAGGGCTGGAGACAGGCTGGTCCTCCCCCTCCTGGGTGACTGCCCTCTCTTCGTCCTCAATAACCGGGGCTATTTCCCCCTCCCTGGTTGGTGGTGAGGCGGCTTCCTTAAAGTTGCCTTCCTCCTCCCACTTTCCCCTGGGGGTTTGGCTGCGGGGTACAGCCTTGATAGAGTACTGGCCAACCAACAAATCCCGGCCCAATAACACTGGAACTGTCTGTTCCTTCATTACCCCAAATTCAGAATAGGACTTACATTCTTGTGGAGCCAAACCCCTGAACTGCTTTCGGGAGTGGTCTGGCCCCAGTTTAAACCTTTTAAATACAGTGGCCTTATAGGCCGCAAAAGTTATCCCCCCATCTTCCATAGGCATGCTGTAATAGATGGCTGAAAGCTCTCCAGTCAGGTTGCTACAGAGGTAAGACATATAGTCCTCCTCTGCAATCCCCCACTGTTTGGCTGCCCTCTCAAAGTTGGAGAGGTATGTGGAGGGGTCTTCTCCCTCCTTGTACACTGCAAAGTCTTTGGGAGTGACTTGGATCTCTTTGCTTAGTTCAGCTTCCAGACGTAGCACCTCAAGCTCATGGCGACGTTGCTCTTCTTGTTCCCGTCTGCGGATCTCTGCTTCTTCCTGTCTGCGGATCGCATCCCTCTCTGCTTGTCGTTCCTCTCTCTCTCTTTCCTCCCGTCTGCGGACTGCATCCCTCTCTGCTTGTCGTTCCTCTCTCTCTCGTTCCTCCTGTCTGCGGATCTTGTCCCTCTCTGCTTGTCTTTCCTCTCTCTCTCGTTCCTCCTCTCTGCGCTCTTTGTACGCCTTGGTACGTAGTCTTGCCAGTTCCAACTGTAGCTGCAAGGTTACTTCTGACTGGGTGGGGAACTCTTTTGCAAGTGCCCCTGCATGCTGATGATACTCCAACAGGAGGTCTTTCAAATCCACTACAGCCATGTTGTCACACTCCAACTTGTGCTTTGCACACTCTTCCTGGAGCTGTGGCTTTGTCATCTTCAGGATTTCCAGCATCTTAGCACGCTCCATCCTAACTAGCTAAACTTTCCCTACTCCAGTTGACCCGAAAATAAAACAAAACCGCTGTTGCTTCCTCTGGGTGCTTGCACGTATCAAAAAGCAAAAATGCCTGGCCAATCAAGTTCTCTGTTTGTTCTCATCCCACCGCTGCCGCCAAGTGTGGCGGAACCGGCCCGATTCTGCCTTCAGACCCGGTCCCGTCAGCTCCCTATGGAGTCGCCAACTCCTGGAGGGAGCTATCTCTCCTCCTGCCCCTTGGGCTCGCTGCCACCACCTGCTCAGTCCCGGGGTTCAGATTGAGAGGAACAGGACTCCCAATCCCCCTCTCCAGCTGTGAGGCTAGGCCTCCAGGTCCTCTGCCACCCTGTACTTGGGTTTCACAGAGACCTCAGCACTTCTTTGGGGCACCCCTGGAGGATTGGCACCTTATCCAACTGCATGCCTTCCCCCTTCCCCGGGGCCCCCTTCCTAAAAACAGCGTGGCCTAAAGCGGTCTGGGGATCTATGTGGTACAGAGATGAACTGCCAGCATTTAAAACAGAAAAAAGCATTTATTTAAAAGAGAAAAATATAGGAAAAGGAAAACACCAAAACAAAAACAGTTGCCTTTAAAAAGTTAGCACAGCACAGCACAGCACCGCACAGCAAAGCCCAGCAAACAGCATAACAAAATAAAGGTGGTTTTTAAACGCATCGTATTGTCCCTGGTCTATACTTGATCTGCCTAAGAGAATGACTTACTTTGTCTTACTGCCTGGAGCCTCCCAGGCAGGAGCCCACAGGCAAGCAGCCTCCCTTCCCGAGCGCCTGCTGCAAACTGAGAAACTCTTCCTGCCTAGCACATGGCAAGAACAACAGCCCTTCCTGCCTCTCTAGGAGACTTTCCCCCTAGCGTTGTTGGTTTGGCTCTGGAAGGGAGGGGGGGAGTGAGGGGAAGGCTACAAAGCCGGCTGAATGGATTTACTGATCCCTGCCTTTTTGGATGAAGCACCAACACTCTCAGATGGCGTTTCTCCACATGGTGAAATCTATTTAAGCCTCTCCTGTTTGTTTGCAATACCTCACCCTAGAGTGGCCAACCACCAAGTGGGGCCTGGACATCTGGAATTACAGTGGAACTCTGGACTACAGAGATCAGTTCCCTTAGAGAAAACGGCAGCTTTGGAGGATGGACTCTCTGCCACCACTATACCCCATGGAGGTCCCTCTCCTCCCCACACTCCCCCCCTGGAGAGCCAGCCCGGTGTAGCGGTTAAGTGAGTAGACTCTTATCTGGGAGAACCGGGTTTGATTCCCCACTCCTCCACTTGCAGCTGCTGGAATGGCCTTGGGTCAGCCATAGCTATAGCAGAGGTTGTCCTTGAAAGGGCAGCTGCTGTGAGAGCTCTCTCAGCCCCACCCACCTCACAGGGTGTCTGTTGTGGGGGGAGAAGATAAAGGAGATTGTAAGCCGCTCTCTGATTCAGAGAGAAGGGCGGAGTATAAATCTGCAATTCTTCTTCTTCTTTCCCAGGATCCACCCCCAAATCTCCAGGAATTTCCACACCCTACCTCAGCCTTGAAGAGAACTATACCTTGGGACAGATTTTGTATAACATTGATATGGGAGAAGATTCTACTGATTCAGGTCCTCTGTTTTTTTTATGAACTCTTAATTAAAATTTATTCATACAACTGCTTTGAAATCCTTCAAGGATTACCACTTCACAAACTCCTGTTAATTTAAGTAAATTTATGCAATCGCTACCAATATCAAGAGAGATTACACAACTGCAGCGCTCTCGGATAGTGGAATAACCCAATCAGGTCGTTTCTTGAAATATTTATATGGCCAGCAGAGCACACCTAGATTTCATTTGCAAGTATTTCAGTTTTATTTTCCAAGTCCATGCCTTAACCAAAAAGAGCAACAACACACACACACAGCCGCCCTGAGCCCGCTTCGGTGGGGTAGGGCGGGATATAAATTGAATGAAATAAATAAATAAACCCTATGTACTGTGGGATATTTCCCCCCCTAGGAAGACTGCTTGAAGCTGATTGCCCATCTGTACAGTAAACCTAACTAATTCTGGACATCAAGGTCATTTACAATGTCTATAAAAAGTAAACTCTTCACTGGAATGCAAATAGTCCAAAAGCAAATTGTAGAGGGAAAGGACGATATATCCCACCCTCCCCAAACGCAGGGTTCAGTGCTATAAAACAGTTACAGCTGATCAGTATTTCAGAATTCTTCCATGGAATTGCTGTCCTAGTGAGTGGGCTGAGTCTGCAGAGCTTTCAGGCAGAAGTTCCAGCTGTGATAATGTTAGTCCACGAGATTTCAATATGATTGTGAGAGCATGTATAAAACTGCCTTTCACTCAGTTAGCTCATCAGTCCATCTAGTCCACTGCTGTGTATTTTGACTGGCAACAGCACTCCTAGGATTCAAGCAGAGACATCTTTCCAGTGCCTAGGCTATTAATGAGAGATGACAGGACTGGCCAAGAACTGCCAGCCTCTAGGTGGCACCTCGATATTTCTTGCTATTACGCTTGTTCTTGAAATGACCAAAGTTCGTTCCTCTAGAGGGTGGACTCTATGGCAATATACCTTGGTGAGTTCCCTCCCTTCCTGAAACCTCCTCCCCTGGCTCCACCCCCAAAAACCTTCAGGTATTTCCAGGGCTTTTTTTGAGCAGGAACAGCCAGGAATGCAGTTCCGGCTGGCTTGGCATCAGGGGGTGTGGCCTAATATGCAAATAAGTTCCTGCTGGTCTTTTTCTACTAAAAACCCGTGGGTATTTCCCAATTAGAGCTGACAACAACCCTAACTGGTCAGGGACTGGCCCTTTCTAACTGCAAAGCATGTGCTCTATCTCTGACCTCTGCTCCAGCCACACTAGGAATAAGTCACATTCATAGCTTTGGATTGCTCCTGAAAAAAGCTAAAGGTTACATCTATGGTTGTCAACCTCCCAATGGGGCCAGGATCACCAGGCAGTGATCTGGTGTTCTTTGGCTCCTCAGGGAACAATTCACCATCTGCTTTAAAAAGCTTTATGCTGTCTTGCACGTGCTCTTGGCAGGCATAGCGTTATGTGCACCTGGTCTGTGCTACTACGTTTCTCCATGACCACAACCTGGTGTGTGTTGGAAGCAGATGCCACAGTCTGGTGTGTGTTGCAAGTAGCGTTGGTGCTGGGGAGCCGGTGCAAGGCCAGCGCCCCAGGCCAGGCACCCCTGCTGCCCCTTGCCTCCTCAGCGAGGGCCTTGATAGTGGCTGCTGTGGGGTTTCCAGCCTCAGCATGCATACCATTGCTCCACCCCTTGAGTCTGTGTTTGGAAGCACAGACACAAGGGGCGGAGCAATGGTGAGTGAATAGCGTGTGTGCGTGCTGCGGCTGGAAGCCCTGCAGCGGTGGCCACCAAGCTCACTGTTTCCCTCACTTCCGCGGGTAAAAGGGCCTAAACCGGCACCCTCCCCACAGAGTTGCAGTCGCCTCAGGCTGTCTAATGGATGCACTGGCCCTGGTTGGAAGTGAAGGCCCTGTCCCTGCCTGAGCCTCCAGATTTTGCGACAAGAGAGAAAGATAGCTAGAGACACACTGACATTTCGTTCCTGTGTTTGCTGTCCTGTTGCTATCTCTTTGATATGCAGAATGAAGATCTCAGGGAACAACTTCCTTCCTTCTGTTCATTTTCTCTCACACACTTTCTCCCTTGCATGCACCAAGAGGGATGACACACCGCCCTCTCTTGGGATCAGCAGTCCCTCTAAGCTGAGTTAGTGTGAGCTAGATTATCACTTTTTAGCCTCTGGCTCACTCACTTTTGTCTTAGTTCAAGAAGGATGGCCCCAGAGCAAATTAATTTATGCAGTAGCTCACAAAGCAGAATTTTTGCTCACAAGACTTAGAGGGAGCTTTGCTCTTGCCATCTGCTTCCATCCTCAGCTATTAAACTTGGAATTCTATCCTATCTCTCCTCTTTTCTATGTAGAATCTATCTAGCTCTAAAACAAAGAGACAGGTATTTCTCGTTTAAACCGAAAGTGTGGTTCTGTGTAACTTTGTGGCCAGTGTTGGCCCTGCCACTAGGCAAACTAGACCTAGGGTGCTGGCCTTCTGGGGATGCTGAATTGGGCACTTCCCCGTATGACTCGGTGGCATTATCAGTGCAGAGGGGGGCACCAGAAGTTAGCCTTGTCTAGGGTGCCAGACAGTCTAGGGCTGGCCCTGTTTGTGGTACACTATGCTTTGTTATCCTGCGCTGAAAGCTTGATGCACTTGGCTAACTAATCAATGGTTACTGGGCAAACTATACAAGCTAACCCCAATAGCGTGCAAGTGCTCCATGCTTTCTTAGGGTCTTCACCCAGCAGAGGTTTCTACACAAAGGGCCACATGAGTTACTGGAACGCGTCCACACATGAAATGATTTCCACCTATGTAATGTGATTTTCTCACCTCCCCATAGGCTTCCTAACCCCCCCCCCCCGCCCTGCCGGGGGACCCCGAATTAGCAGCCTCCTCCCCCACTCTCCAAAAATCTGGAAGCGGGGGTGGGGGTGAGGAAACGGCGCCGTATCTCTTTTCCTGCCTGCCTCCCTCGCAGGCTTCAGGCTTCTCCCTACCTCTGGGTCACAAAGACCCGCCCACCGCCGGCCTGCTATTCGCTCCAGTCCGACCTCCCTTCGCGAGGTGCATGCTGGGACTCGTAGTCCTTGCGTCCTCTCCGGCTGCCACAGGCATCTCCTCGGGGAGTCTGGCCGGTGGGGTGGGGGGGGAGCTCCACCCCCAGAGGACCATGTGTGTTTCTACCTCCGGAGGCTTCAGTTGCTGATTGAAAGGCTTCCTCTTGGGATGGTGTGTCTGTGTTACTTTGAAGAAGTTGGCAGCAACTCATGAGTAGAGAGGCCCATCCCCTTTCAGTGTTGCCAGAAATGGGGGGGAAGTCTGCTGAGCACTTCATTATTCTCTATGTGGAGATCAATTCTCATAGGGTATAATGGGGAATTGATCTGGAGGTTTCGGGGGCTCTGAGGGGGCTGTTTTTAGGGGTAGATGCACCAAATTTTCAATATAGTATCTAGTGACTCTCCCCAAAGTATCCTCCAAGTTTCAAAACGATTGGACCATGGGGTCCAATTCTATGAGCCCCAAAAGAAGGTGCCCCTATCCTTCATTATTTCCTATGGAAGGAAGACATTTAAAAAGGTGTGCGGTCCCTTTAAATGTGATGGCCAGAACTCCCTTGGAGTTCAATTATGATTGTCACACCCTTGTTCCTGGCTCCGCCCCGATGTCTCCTGGCTCCACCCCCAAAGTCTCCTGGCTCTACCCCCAAAGTCCCCAGATATTTCTTGAATTGGACTTGGCAACCCTACCTCCCCACTTCCTGCTGCAGCCTAAGCTGCCCCTGAAATATTGTTTCTGAGGATTGCTTGTCTTCCAGGAGTAGCATATGAACATATGAAACTGCCTTCTACTGAATCAGACCCTCGGTCCATCAAAGTCAGTATTGTCTACTCAGACTGGCAGCGGCTCTCCAGGGTTTCAAGCTGAGGTTTTTCACACCTACTTGCCTGGACCCTTTTTAGTTGGAGATGCCGGGGATTGAACCTGGGACCTTCTGCTTACCAAGCAGATGCTCTACCACTGAGCCACCGTGGGGGATACGGAGCTAAGTTGGGGAGAAGGCATGAAAATTCCCCTGCATTGGCAGAAATCATTCCACCTTCATTCTGGTGGATCCAAGCTGATGTGGTGGTTAGTCAGCAGAAGCCCTTGATCTTGTTAAACCTATGAACCAGGTAGTGCACACCAGTACAAAAATGGTTGCTCTGTGTATGTGTATGTGTGTGTGTGAACATGGATGACCTCAAAACAGCTGCCCTGAGGGCTGTGGCCAATAACAAAATGTTGGGAGATTCCAAGCTTAATACCTTCCAAGCTTAATACCTGAATTAGTGCTTCCTGCAAACGCAAAGTGGGCTTTTTTCAAGGTCTTCCTGTTTCAGTGGAATACCAGAATTAACTTTTACTTTGGAGTCTTTTTTTTTTTTTTTTTTGCAGATGAAGCCGTTAGCAGGCACTAAAGGCTGCCAAGCCCTGAGTGGGGTTTCACAATAGAATTCCTGGTGATTCCTAGAGCAACCCTTTGTCACATCCTGTATCAACTTACGGCAATTACACAAGGCTGTACTTAAAAGGGGAAAAAAAAAAACTTCTGCAATGCTATGCTCTTCCCAACCCTTCTGCTGGTTGCTAGGTACCCTATTTATGGGTGCCATGTTGGGGATCACTGGGAAGAACAGAGTTCATATACTACCTTGCTGTGAGACTTACTGGATGATTCTCTCTCTCTCTCTCTCACCTACTTCATCGGGTTGTTGTGAGGATAAAGCGGAGTATGAGAGACCCATGCACGCTGCCCTGAACTCCTTAGAGGAAGAGCAAGGATAAAGATGCACTCAACAGAAAGACAATAAAGAGGATACAATTGCGTCTTTTATCATTTGCAATTTTCAATGCATCCATAGTTTGTCTTGCCTTTCCGGAAAAGTCACCCTACAAAGAAGAACAGATCAGCCCTACAGGATGTCACACAATTCCCTGAAGGCAATTTCATTTTGTTTACGCCCTCTGATTAAATTGTCCTCCATGTGACTGCGCAGGTAAAACATCTCCACACTTTATAGACCATTCCATCAACCATCATTCACAAAGGGATTCCTGGCAACTCGTTCAATTCATCTCTCTTTCTCCTCCCCCCTCCTGTCAGTCTCGCTGCAATTCCCATCACAGAACATCGGGCTCTGCTTGGCGTATGTATTTTTAATACTACCATTTAAAAGAATCATGTATGAGCCTGGTATTGCCCAATGAACATGGGCATAGCAGAAGACAAATTGATCCTGGCAGAGCCCTGCTTTCATGCTTAGCAGTGTGCAAAAGATCGTGACGATTCTGAGGACATTGTAGAAATGAAAATATTATACAAAGCCTTCTTCTCCCTCCCCTTGGATGAAGAGAGCTTTGACTCTCAAAAGCTAATACCCTGAAGATGTTCTCAAAGGTGCTGCTAGACTTGAATCTAAACCTGTTCTTTCCCTCCGATGAATGGAAATGATTTCATCTATTACCATCCCCCCCCATTTAAATATTTTCAGATAGAGAAGCTATATCAAGCAGAATTGGTTTAAAAGGGCACAGGCTTATGGGCTTAGATCAGGCTTCAGACCAGACACGCAAACCAATTCCCATCTCATCTTGGGTACTCACAGGCAAGAAGCAGGGGGTGGATGGGTCAAGACGGCCTCAAATCAATTTATGTATTTATACCCCCTTCTCCCTCTGGGGGAAAATCCAAGACCACTTACATTGTTCTCCTGTCCTCCATTGCATCTTGCTCGCTGCGGGAAAGCAAGCTGCAGCCTCCTGGCAGCTGGTGCAAAATCGTACGGAAGCCCCGCGGAGAAGAGGAGCGTGAGACCAGGACAAGGCTAGTGGGGAATCAGTCTGATCCCAGGTCACCCAGCAAGTTTCCAGGGCAGAGCAGGGAGTTGAACCTGATGCTAGTCTGGCACTCCAACTGCTACTGTGCACTATATCTGCTTTTGATAACGCCATCTTTCAAAGTGCCCATGACTGCCAATGCCCACCACTCTTAGTCTTAATTCATTGCCCACCACTGGATATCCCTAGCTGTAATCCCATCAAGCAGCATTTTGTCCGATAGCATTTAAAATCAAGTCTGTTCCCTTAGCAACTGCTAAACAAGCCCTTAAGCCCTTGGAGCCACAAGAATAAATGGTGTAACTAAAGCTCGCTATATGTTTGTCCCTCGACGAAATAGTTTGTCATTAATGCGGCAAATAGGCTGCTCTTGAAAGAATGGTGAGTTTTAAAATGGCGCATTATTATTTTGGCTCAGGATGTAATTCGTTTACACGGGTTGGGATCTATTTATTTATTTTTTCAGTTTAGAGCTGAGCAGACCAAAATTACAGGGAGGGGGAAAGAATAAATGCACTGAGTCTTTCCCCCCATTAAGTTTCTGATTTATGCTTTGTTTGCAAACAGCTGCTGATGCCTCATGAAAATTTTGCAAAACAGCCACCCTGTAGATAATTTCACTAATATATTATATAACGGCACTGCTTTTTCCCCTTTCCTTTAGCATTCACACACACACACAAATCACTTTGGAAGCATATCCTATAGCAAGATTTGCAAGGCCTGTAAGACAGAGCTGCTCTGCCAGGCCTTTGGGTGAGACGGCAGGCATTAAACCATCTCAGTCTCCCCTGCCTTTTGGGGCCTGCCCAGTGCCTCTCAGCTACTGTTTATTAGCTATGCGGCACTATATTTAGGTACTTCCTATAACCTGATTACAAACTGTCAGGGCTTTTTATTTGTAGCAGGAACTCCTTTGCCTATTAGGCCACACCCCTCTTACGCAGCCAATCCTCCAAGAGCTTACAGGGTTCTTAGTACAGGGCCTACTGTAAGCTCCAGGAGGATTGGCTACATCAGGGGTGTGTGGCCTAATACGCAAAGGAGTTCCTGCTGTAAAAAAAGCTCTGCAAATTGTTATAATTCAGGCAATCTATCACCGCTTATTAAAATGTCACAGGAGACGTTGGACTACTTGTATTTTAATGCCATCTTGTTTAAATTGTTTCAATTGTTTAACTGTTTTTATCATTGGTTTTTATTGTGCTGTGAGCCGCCCTGAGCCCATTCATGGGGTAGGGTGGGATATAAGTTAAATAAATGAATAAATACATAAAATAAATAAAATATATTAGTACAGAGAAGGGCTGTGGCTTAACTGCAGAGCATCTGCTTGGCATGGAGAAGGTCCCAAGTTTGACCCCCAGCATCTCCAGCTCAAGGATCAGGTGGAAGGTGATGTGAAAGACCTTCACCTGGAACCCTGGAGAGCCACTGCCAGTCTGAGCAGACAATACTGACTTTGATGGATTGATGGTGTGATTCAGTATAAGGCAACTGCGTGTGCATGTTCATATGTATCATTTCTGAAGTGTTAAACCAGGAGTCAAGAATCTTACCCGGGAGATCCTACATTCATATATGACCTAGTCTTCTTCATTGTTGTTGTTTAATCATACAGTCGAGTTCGACTCTTTGCGACCCCATGGACCAAGTCAGGCCAGA
The DNA here is from genome assembly GCF_032191835.1 of Heteronotia binoei. Classification (NCBI taxonomy): domain Eukaryota; kingdom Metazoa; phylum Chordata; class Lepidosauria; order Squamata; family Gekkonidae; genus Heteronotia; species Heteronotia binoei. Next base: position 172,411,313 of record NC_083225.1, read on the forward strand.
CCCTTCCACCAAACATCAACAACCTCAATCGCAGACAACACCACTCTAATGGCAGAAAGTGAAGAGGACCTAAAGAACCTCTTGTTGAGGGTGAAAGAAGAGAGCACAAAAGTAGGCTTGAAACACAAAAAAACTAAGATCGTGCCATCCGGCCCCATCCTTCACAAATAGAAGGGGAAGGCATGGAAGTAGTGGCAGACTTCACATTCCTGGGATCCGAGATCACTGCAGATGGTAACTGTAGCCATGAAATTAAAAGATGTTTGCTCCTTGGGAGGACAGCTGTGGCAAACCTAAGCAGTATAATAAAAAGTAGAGACATCACCCTGCCAACAAAAGTCCATATAGTCAAAGCGATGGTATTCCCACTAGAAATGTGTGGCTGTGAGAGCTGGACCATAACAAAGGCCAAACACAGAAGAATAGATGCGTTTGAATTGTGGTGCTGGAGTTAATGCACAAGAGTACTGGAATGTAGGACCTTTCTGATTTATCACAAAGTGGCATGGTTATTTGGTCCCAGCCATGAACCCTCAACTCTGTGGATCACGGAACTCCCAGCTTTGCAGTGTCAGGTGCTTGGATTAGAAATTCCAGGGCTGTAATTCTAGCAGGAGCTCCTTTGCATATCAGGCCACACCCCCTGATGTAGCCAATCCTCCAAGAGCTTACAAGGCTCTTTTTTGTAAGCTCCTGGAGGACTGGCTACATCAGGGGTGTATGGCCTAATATGCAAAGGAGCTCCTGCTAGAATTCCACCCCTGAGAAATTCCATTTTTAATATCTGGCTCAGGATCCCTGAGAAAAGCAGCAAATGTCCCAGGAGCAATCCTTGAAAGGGAAACAGTTCAACAGTCCATGCTGATGGATCTGGCCTCCTTCAGAGTTGGAGCCCCTCTGGATTTGGAATAACCTCGTCACACGTGTTTTGAGGGACAATAACTAAAAGCCTCTAATCAAGAGGAAGACTTTCACCTCCTAAGCCAATGCAATCAAGGGGGTTCCTAATGCCTCCCCCTAATGCCTTTCACCTCCTAATACCAACAGTAGTGGCTGTTCGCTCTGAAAGTGGTACGTAACAACATCACCGAGCAAGTCAGAGACCCTGCACTTGTCAAACATCCTGCCTGATGCAATCATGCACATCCCTCATGGCTTAGAAGTTACTGTAAAACTTTCCAGTAAGTTTTAATACTAATTTCTGGCTCTACTTTCAGCCAATCATAGTGCCCCCCCACACCACTGACAAGTGTCAGGTACAAGATCCATTAGAACAGCCGGTGTAGTGGTTAAGATTGACAGACTCAAATCTGGAGATCCGAGTTTGATTCCCCACATTCTTCTTCCGCCTGCTGGGTGACCTTGGGCTAGTCATGGTTCTCTCAGAGCTGTTATCTCAAGAGCAGTTCTCTCAGAGCTCTTCCAGGACTTTCAGTGTGGAAAAAGCTCAGCAGGAACTCATTTGCACATTAGGCCATCATCACTGTTTCACTACAGGGTATCTGTTGTGAAGAGAGGAAGGGAACGCGATTGTAAGCCACTCTGAGTGAAGGGCAGGGTATACATCTATTCTGGCACCACCGGACTCCCTGCAGCTGGGGGCAAGTCAACATTTCCCCCCTTTCTGGAAGTTCAGTTTAAATAAGTTTGATTCAGGGGTGTCAATCTTATGTGTTATGAGGGCCGAATCTGACATAAATGAGACCTTGTTGGGCCGGGCCGGGCCAGGCATATATCTATCTAAGATTAAGTAGCAGATATATAAACTTTATAAAGGACACAGACAAACACAATTAAATGTTTTGTTTTGTTTTTTTAAGCATAAAACATGCGTAAAACGTTAGCGCTTAGTCTTAAAGCTGCTTTCTTTGTATCTCTCCCATGAGATCCAGGAAACTGGTCAAAGGAAGTTCTGGCTCTTTCCTTCCTTCCCCAGGAGACCAAGAGGGGGAGGAGCTTCAGGCAATAGAAGGAAGAAAGGCTTGGCTCAGTAGCTCTGCTGTGCAATTGAGAGACCCTAGCAAAGCAAGCTCTGCCTTCCCCCCTTCCTCCCCACGGGAGGAGACTCAGCCAATGGAGAAAATAGTATTTTTGCTCTGTAGTTCCGGTGTGATTGAGCAAGCCTTGCAAAGTAAGCTGTTATGCAGAAGGAAGCAAGAGATAGGGAGAAGGAAGCAGATCATAGAATCGTAGAGTTGAAAGGGACCTCCAGGGTTATCTGGTCCAATCCCCTGCACAATGCAGGAAACTTACAAGTACCTCCCCCTAAATACACATGATCCTCATTGCTGTCAGATGACCATCTAGCCTCTGTTTAAAAACCTCCAAGGAAGGAGAGCCCACCACCTCCTGGGGAAGCCTGTTCCACTGAGGAACCACTGTAATGGTCAGGAAGTTCTTCCTAATGTTGATGACAGACAGTTGCTCAGGGGCCAGATAGAAGTCCTCCAGGGGCCTGATTCAGCCCCCCAGGCTGCATGTTTGACACCCCTAGTTTGATTATTAACCAGCTCTGCCATCTCAAAGATTCATCCAGTTGGCTTGTCGGAAAAAGGGAAAAAGCCCTAAACACTTAAAATGCCTGGTACGGGATCCTTCTACCCCCTTTTCTTAACCATCCGTTGAGGGCTTTTATTAATGGCTGCAAGTTAAAATGTATATTTCCTTGTCCAGTGGGTTCCCCACTAGAGTTGCCAAGTTCAATTCAAGAAATATCTGGGGACTTTGGGCGTGGAGCCAGGAGACATTAGGGGTGGAGCCAAGATCAAGGCTGTGACAAGCATAACTGAAATCCAAAGGGAGTTCTGGCCATCACATTTAAAGGGATGGCACACCTTTTCAATTCCTTCCTTCCATAGGAAATAATGAAGGATAGGGGCACCTTCTTTTGGGGCTCATAGAATTGGACCCCCTGGTCCAATCTTTTTGAAACTTGGGGGGGGGGGTATTTTGGGGAGAGGCACTAGATGCTATTCTGAAAATTTGATGCCTCTTCCCCAAAAAACAGCCCCCCCACCAGAGCCCCGGATACCCGCAGATCAATTCTCCATGATTTTCTATGGGAATAAATCTCCATAGGGAATAACAGAGTTCCCAGCAGACATTTCCCTCCCCTCCCCCTGCTTTCTGACAACCCTGAAGGGGGGGGAGGGTCTCCAAACCGGGGGATCCCCTGCCCCCACCTGGGGATTGGCAACCCTATTCCCCACCCCTCATTCCCTTTCTCTGACAGCAACTTCTCTTTTTCCTCTCGTTCTGTTTACCCTAGCCTAGTGGTTTATTTGCGGTAACTCAAAGCCTGGACTAATCGAGGCTCTATGCCCTAGCCTAGAGCCCCTGCCAGTGTGTTTCATCACGAAGCAGCAAAATTACACATCTCTTTCCAGGCTTGTGCAGGTTTATCCAGGCCTTAAGTTTCAGGCTACTACAAATGGCTTCTCTCTGGGTCAGCTTGTCTCAGGCCTTTCCTAGATTAATAAATCAAATATTGAAGAAAAAATATCAGGGAGACCTGGACTGTGATCACACACTCGATAGTAAACTTAAAATCCACTTTCCAACTGGACTTTACTGTGTGAACTGGCAAAATCCTGTTGGAAAGTGCATTTGGAAATGGATCGAAAGTGCATTAGTTAGTGTGTACAACTGCAGCCCTGGTGAAGGAGTTTGACTTGTAGGTCAACAAGGAGCTCGATAAGGGTGACATTTGGCTGGCTACCATGTCCAAGCTCTCAGCATCTCTGTTTTTCTCCCCAACTGGGGACAAAAAGCTTGAGTAGATGATGCAATGGTACCTTTCATATGTATGCAAGTGCCATTAAGTCTCAAACTGACCCCAGCAAGGAGCTTTGAAGGCCAATGAGAAGCAGGAGTGGTTTGCCATTGGCTTCCTCTGCAGAGCCTTCCTTAGTGGCCTTCCATACAAGTACTGAATTTGCTTAGTTTCTGAGATCTGACAAGATTAGGCTATTCTATGCTGCCTTCCTTCCAGAAATGGGGCCTTAAGAACAGAGGATAAAATGGTGCCTTACATATGTATGTAAGCGCCTTCAAGTCTTAAATGACTGACCCCAGCAAGCAATGTTCCCTTTAAGCTGCAGAGTCTTGTGAGCAAAAATTCTACTTTGTGAGCTACTGGCCTTAAAAGTTGTGAGCTGCTGCATAAATTATTGTGCTCTGGGGTCATCCTTCCTGAGCTAAGACAAAAATGTGTGAGCTGGAGGCTAAAAATCTGTGAGCTAGCTCACTCTAACTCAGCTTAAAGGGAATACTGCCAGCAAGGGGTTTTCAAGGTGAGTGAGAAGCAGAGGTGGTTTGCCCTTGCCTTCCTCTGCAGTGCCTTCCTTGGTGGTCTCCCACCCAAGTACAGACTTTGCTTAGCTTCCGAGATCTGACAAGATCGGGCTATACCATTCTGCCTTCCTCCCCAAAACAGAACCTTATGGAGAATTAAATCCTCTTTTTTGCCCAGCATCATAGCATCAATCCATTTAATCCTTCCTGGCTGCTTGATAAAGGCCAAACCATGTGTCAGGAGCTCTGTATAGTTTGACCTTGAAGACTTCATATCTTAAGGCTTTGTATACCAATAGCTTATATGGATCTGTGCAGGGAATGAAGGAATCTGGTAAAGGTTTGAGATAAAAGAGCATAACCTTTGCTGAGCCACCATGAGCCAGTAGAAAAGGATAACAAAGGTAAGGTACCAAGACTGCAAACTTCCTGTTTATGTGTGACTAAGCCCCATGGATTTCTGTGCAGCTTCCTTCCGCATTAACACAGGGTTCATTTGAAAGACTAAAATCTACATTTGCTAACATAGGAACAGGGCTTTTTTTGAGCAAGAATGCACAGAAATGCAGTTCCGGCTGGCTTAGTGGCAGGGGGTGTGGCCTAAAATGCAAATGACTTCCTGTAAAGCCCTGTGTGAAACAATGGTGATGTCAGGGGGTGCAGCCTAATATGCAAATGAGTTTCTGCTGCATAGGAATATAAATCCTATTAAACAAGTGGGCATAGCATTCAAGTAAACATGAATAGCATTGGGTTGCCTGGTCTTTGGGGCAGCTTGAGATTTGCTTCTACTTACCAGCAGAGAGATTAAAGCCTAAAAAGAGTTTTGCTGGATCAGATCAAGCATGGTATTGGGTAGCCGGCCAGAAGCCCGCAAGAAGCTAACACCAACAGGGTTCTGAAAACAAAGCAGTCTTCCCTTTGTGGTTTGTCACCCAGCATCTGGTATTCCTGTGTTTACCTGGACTGGATTTTAGTGTTGATCTTCACTGGAATCTTCCAAATTAAATTTAAACAAATTGAAATATCCACCTACCATTTGAATCTGATACTATGGATTAGTCTGCAAATGAGATGCGACTCGGGGGTTTGTAGTGGAAGTGTTTGTAAAGCTCACCAAATATTTACTTCATTCAGCCTCTGATTATGGAGGGTGTTCCCTCTCCCCATCTTCCAAACAAGGAGAAGGAATGAAGATGGGTAGGATTTATCGTTTTCACCTGGGAAGATCAGGGATTACTCATGTGCCACATAGATTAGACCTCTTTTGCATTGGTTCTTCCTTACTTGTTCTAGCCCACAGTTGCTCAAAATTGGTATCAAACCTCCCTTTATATAACACACAGTCATTTCTTCATCTTGGAGGCATGTTTGATGTGCAAGTGATTCTATTGTTTGCTTATCTATATATAGCCTCTTTAGAAAACAAAACATTAATTGAACCACTGGAAGCCTAATTCATCTTGATCCTGCCTTTAGGATTCAGCACTATTTGCCTGGGAACATGACTATCTTTGAATCACTGAGACTAGCAAGAATGACTGGAAGGAAAAGCTGTTTCTAACCCTCCAGACTCTTAATCAGATTGTATTTTGGGGGATGTCTTCATGCAGAGGCCATAGTTTTTCTTCCTTCATCCTTTTATTAGAGAAGCACTTGGACTGATGGGCTGTCTTGCATTTTGCAAGGAGAAAGTCTTCAGATCTTACACACAGCTGGGGGAGGGAGGGGGTTCAAGGCAAATTCCAAGCGGATAGGCATTCCTATAGTGTATATGGGAAAGAAATTAATTTGTGCACTTTAAAAGAAAATCTAGGAAGGTTTTATCTTAATTAGAATACACAACTGGGTACCACTTAGGATAATTTCCAGTTATTAGAAAGACAATAAAACCAAACACAAATGATAGTATATTTCTTTTCACTGCAACAAGAATGAACACTGTATTACTCTCACTAATGCACGCCATGGTGAATATCAGCTACCCCTTATTTAACTGTGTCCTTCACAGTCATGGGCATTACCGACCATTAAGTCCACAAGGAGAAATCTTATTCTATGTAATGAGACACCAGGTAGTTACTGTTACCACTGCTAATTATGAAAGGGAACTGGAAGCAGATGAATGCCTTAGGGCATCTTTTGGGCAACACAATGCCAACAGTTTTATACTTCCCCCCTTTATTCCCTGCAGATCTTAACAGTAACACAAATCCCACAGCCATATCATGGGCCCTGAAGGATTAAAACCAGATGACTTCAGTGGTAGCTTCTAGGCAGCCAAGAACATCAGGAACTGAAATGCAATTTCTGGCAGAATTTGAATTAAAATTGGAAGGAGCACTGGGTGTTTGTGTGTGGGTGTGGCTGGTGAGATCTAAGCTAAGGAGTTTGTCCAGAAGTGGAGAAAGATATGATAAATAGAAGAAGACTGTAGATTATACCCCACCCTTCTCTCTGAATCAGAGACTCAGAGAGGCTTACAATCTCCTATATCTTCTCCCCCCCCACAACAGTCACCCTGTCAAGGACAACTCCTGCGAGAGCTATGGCTAACCGAAGACCATTCCAGCACGTGCATGTGGAGGAGTGCATGTGGAGGAGTGGGGAATCAAACCCGGTTCTCCCAGATAAGAGTCTGCACTTAACCACTACACCGAACTGTCTCTCTCATCTGCTGGCTGGGGGCCACATGAGCAACACCAGTATTTGACTGGGAAAATTCAGAAAAAATGTATTTACAGAATTCAAATAGAAAACTGTTCTTTCATGGATCCCGAAAAAGGATGATTTAGCCAGGAATGAACATGGAACTTTCTGTATGCTCTGTAGCTAAGAGACCACTGTAGTGTATGTTATTTTTTATTTATTATTTCAAACATTTATATGCCACCTTTCCGCCCAACAGGGTCACCAAGGTGGCAAAGGCATTAAAACAGGAAATGGCATTTAAAATGTATACGTAAATATTTAACAACAGAATAATAACATACAGACATACAAACAAACTGTTATGTATGTGAGTCAATGGTGTTCCTGCCTGGCTCACTGGAGCCTGAAGGACTGAGCTTCGGGACTTGGGAACAATGGGCAGTAGGATCCAAATCCAGACTGCCCTGCTCCAATCACGGGCCCCCTGCCGGTTTGAATGACCCAATAACGTGTTAGTGCGGGACCCCAGTGTTGTATATAGTTGGCTCAGTGAGCCCTGTTCTCCAGTTTGGTGTAGTGGTTAAGTGTGCGGACTCTTATCTGGGAGAACCGGGTTTGATTCCCCACTCCTCCACTTGCACCTGCTGGAATGGCCTTGGGTCAGCCATAGCTCTGGCAGAGGTTGTCCTTAAAAGGGCAGCTGCTGTGAGAGCCCTCTCCAGCCCCACCCACCTCACAGGGTGTCTGTTGTGGGGGAGGAAGGTAAAGGAGATTGTGAGCCGCTCTGAGACTCTTCGGAGTGGAGGGCGGGATATAAATCCAATATCATCTTCATCTTCATCTTCATCTTCATCTTCTTCTTCTTCTTCTTCTTCTTCTTCTTCTTCTTCTTCTGTCTTGTTAGTGCAGCCACCTACCATGCTGTACTCAATAAAGAGCTTGTTATCACTACCACCGTGCCCCATCAATGCATAGAACCCACTATATTATACAAACACAAACAATCAGGGCAGAGGGCTACAAAGTGTTTATCGGAAATAAAGACTTCCCTGCATGCAGAAGACACCAACACAAAGAGACAGACCAATCTCCCTGGTGAAAGAGTTGCAAAGTTTTGGTGCTATGACTAAGAAGACCTTTTCTTGGGTTGCCACCCATCTAGCCACAAATAGCAGAAACACTGGAAGCAGGGCCACTTAATGTGACCTGAGCGTAGGGTTACCAATCCCCGGGTGGGGGCAGGGGATCCCCCGGTTTGGAGGCCCTCCCTCTGCTTCAGGGTCATCAGAAAGTGGCGAGGAGGGAAATGTCTGCTGGGCACTCCATTATTCCCTTTGGTTGGAGACCAATTCCCATAGGGTATAATGGAAAATTGATCCACAGCTACCTGGGGATCTAGGGGGAGCTATTTTTTGAAGTAGAGGCACCAAATTTGCAGCATAGCATCCAGTGCCTCTCTCCAAAACACCCTCCAAGTTTTAAAAAGATTGGACCAGGGGGTCCAATTTTATGACCCTCAAAAGAAGGTGCCCCTATCCTTCATTATTTCCAGTGGAAGGAAGACATTCAAAAGGTGTGCAGTTCCTTTAAATGTGATGGTCAAAACTCCCTTTGGAGTTCAGTTATGCTTGTCACAACCTTGCTCCTGGCTCCACCCCCAATGTCTCCTGGCTCCACCCCCAACGCCCACAGATATTTCTTGAATTGGACTTGGCAATCCTATCTGAGTGGATGGATAAGTCCATATGGAGAAGGCAGTTCTAAAAGTATGCTGGTCCCATACAGTATAATTGGTCACAACTAGGCAGCATTACAGAGTAAAGCCCTGACCTGGATAGCCCAGGCAAGCACGATCTTGTCAGATCTCAGAAGCTAAGCAGGGTTGACTCTGTCAAGTACTTGGATGGGAGACCTCCTTGGAATACCAGGAGGCATGGGCAGGCTTTATTCAGCCTCTCTGAATATCCTCCAGGCTCTTAGTAGGAGTCAGTCACCAGAGGAGTCAGTCACCACAACTTCCAGGTGCATGCTCACTCACTCACTCACACACACACACAGGGTTTCTTTTGTAGAAAAAGCCAACATGAACTCATTTGCATATTAGGCCACACCCCTGACAACAAGCCAGCCGGAACTGCATTCCTGTACATTTCTGCTCAAAAAAGGCCCTGTGCACACATATAAATACAAAAACACCACCCCCAAAAAGAACAGCAGAGTCAAGAAAACCAACTGTGAAGAGGAGTAAAGCTGAGGATCTTGCAACTGCAGTTTGTTCCAGATGTTCTTTCCCACCCTCCCAGAAAGAATGCACATGTGGAAGAACAGTGGACTCATGCCTACGTCTCTGTTCCTAACCTTATGCGTCCAATGGCTTTCTTGGGGGGGGGAAGCCCAGCAGGAACTCATTTGCATATTAGGCCACACCCCTGGTGCCAAGCCAGCTGGAACTGCATTCCTGCTAAAAAAAAAAGGCCGTTCCTACATAGATGCAATGCATATATGCCTGCACATAAAACCAACGAGTGGAGGAAGAAGGGAAGAAATGTAGATATGATTCTGCTCCCCTCCACATGAGATATTATATGTGGATCTTGAAGATCAGAAAATCCCTTTAGATCCTTTCGAACAGACTCAATTGCACGGATTTTCATTCTTCAGGGCCCCATCCCCCAATCCCCGCTCCATTTGTTGGCTTTCTTTACCTAATTTCCAGCAGCTCACGTAGATGACCCTGTTTCCGATGAATGAGTTATTGCCTACCAGTGGCGATAATGATTGCGTTCATTACTTCAAATCAGATCGCTTCATTAGACCCGATAACTTCACAGTGGTTTTTTTTGGGGGGGGGGGGGGTGGAGTGTATAAATTTGCAGAATGGATTCTGCCAGTAGTGAATGATTTACAGCATCTGCTTCTTTTTTTAAAAAAAAAACGTGCACCATTTTTGTTCTAAATCCGAGAACCCGAAGGCCCCTAAATGTAACAGTTAATCTAGTCCTGCCAACCAGAGCTTGGATGCAGCCGCTCTTGGGAGAAAGTAGGAGATGAGTATCAATTAAAAAGAATTTACGGATGACCTAAGGAGGCTCTATGTGGGTCACAGGAGCCAATTTAAAAAAAAAAAAAAAGGTGCCATTTGCAAAATACCTTTAGATTAAGTCTCTCTTGAGTTTTCTCAGTTAGCTGCTCCTGACCGTCACCCTTTGCAAACTGACTGCTTTAACGGAGCAGGTGCCTTTGAGAACTCCCTTCTTTGCCATTAAACAAAACTGCCAGACTCACCTCTCCTCCTCCCAGCCTGTCTAATTTATCCAGTGATTTCTTTAAAAGAAAAGAAAAAAAAAAGCTGGCCGTTTATCTCACCGTTTCATTATGCGGAGTCTCTGGGAGGCAGTTTAGCCCTAAAATGGTGGCCATTATCTCAACCTGCTTTAATTTAAGCTGCAAAGTGATTCACTTCAGAAATTCAGGTTTGCTGTTTTGTGTATTGGTGGGTGGGGGCTGTTAAAGCAAATGGCTTTAAAACATTACAGGGAGGTCTCCCTGGACGAGCTCATCGCTTCTTAGGATTCTGTCTGTACACATATGACAGGGAACACACTCCTATATCCTGCATGGATGTGTGTATATCTCTTTGTGAAAAACGAAAACACTGTGGACAAGTACCTGCGACCCAGCGTGGTGTACTGGGGTTAAAGTGTTGGGCTAGGATCAGGGAGACCCGGATTCGAATCCCTACTTGCTGGGTGACCTTGGGCTATTCCCATTCTCTCAGCCTAATCTACCTCACAGGGTTGTTGTGAAGATAAAATGGAGGAGAGGAGAATGATGTAAGCAGCGTTGGATCTCCATTGGAGAGGAAGGTGGGTTATAAATAAAGTAAATAAATAAAAATAAAATGCAAGGGTTTTTTTTTAAAAGAGCGCATTCGGCTGTAACCTGCATTGGATATAATGTAAGAACTAATGCTCAAAGGAAAATCTTGCATGTGCACGGATTGTCTGTTTTCTCAACAATATTTGAAGGTACAGGAGTGCTCTTAGATTCTGCACCTCACAATCTTACAAGCCCCCAAACCTGCCACAGAACGGATGCTGAAATATTTTAGAAATGTTGAACGGTTGCCATGTTCAGAAGCCTGCTGTTGTAGGACTCTTGTTTCTATGAATGGATCAGATACAGAATTGCACTTGTGCCCCCTTGATCTCAGACCCTGGGGCTGATCAGACCCTAGGAGAGGGGTCTAAGATTGTCAGGGTCAAATCTAGCAGGGAACAGAGAGTTCCAGGCAAGGTTTTTTTTTGGGGGGGGTGCTGTAACCCATTTATTGCATGATATTCAATACAATATCCATTGTAAACAATCTAAACAAGTCTCTCTCTCTCCCCCTCTTTCTCTCCCTCCCTCTCTCCCTTCCTTCCAAAAAGTAATGAAGCGAGACCAGAATTGGACAAACTTATCTTGCGCATGGTTTGGTGTAGTGGTTAAATGCGCAGACTCTTATCTGGGAGAACCGGGTTTGATTCCCCACTTGTAGCTGCTGGAAGGGCCTTAGGTCAGTCATAGCTCTCGCAGAGCCCTCCTTGAAAGGGCAGCTTCTGTGAGAGCTCTCTCAGCCCCACCCACCTCACAGGGTATCTGTTGTGGGGGAAGAAGATAAAGGAGATTGTAAGCTGCTTTGAGACTGATTCAGAGAGAAGGGTGGGGTATAAATCTACAGTCTTCTTCATTATCATCATCATCACCTTCTTCTCCTCCTCTATCCCAGAACTTTCCCTATACAGATATTTTCTCCATTTGATATTACAAACTGTGCTTTCCTTAGCCATTCCTCAATACCTGGTGCTTTCTTCTGTCTTTGTGCTGCAGTTATTAACATTCTGGCTGCAGTGAATAAATTTTCTATTAAACACATCTTGTTAACTGAGATCCCTCTGGGCAGGCAAGGATCCTTTGAATGAAATAAAGTTCTTTTGGAAACGCTGATGCATGCTAAGTTAACCTCATTCACATTTCACTCATCCAAAGTTAGGCAGCGGGAAAAGAAGACGACCCAACAAGAGATGGATTGACTAAGTCAAAGAGGCCAAATCCCTCAGTTTGCAAAGCCTGAGCCAGGCTGTTAATGATAGGATGTTTTGGAGGGTGCTAATTCATAGAGCCCTGTGGCGCAGAGTGGTAAAGCTGCAGTACTGCAGTCCTAAGCTCTGCTCATGACCTGAGTTCGATCCCGGTGGAAACTGGGTTCAGGTAGCCGGCTCGAGGTTGACTCAGCCTTCCATCCTTCCGAGGTCAGTAAAATGAGTACCCAGATCGCTGGGGGGGAAAGTGTAGATGACTGGGGAAGGCAATGGCAAACCACCCCGTAAAAAGTGTGCCGTGAAAGCATTGTGAAAGCAACGTCACCCCAGAGTCGAAAACGACTGGCGCTTGCACAGGGGTCTACCTTTACCTTTTTTAATTCATAGGAACAAAGTTTGAGTCCAGTGGCACCTTTAAGACCAACAAAGTTTTATTCCAGCTTTGTACTGTACTTCAGAAGAAGTATCTGAAGAACTGCGCGTGCACACAAGAAGAAGAAGATGATGATATTGGATTTATATCCTGCCCTCCACTCTGTATTTCAGAGTCTCAGAGAGGCTCACAATCTCCTTTATCTTCCTCCCCCACAACAGACACCCTGTGAGGTAGATGAAGATATTGGATTTATATCCCACCCTCCACTCTGTATTTCAGAGTCTCAGAGAGGCTCACAATCTCCTTTATCTTCCTCCCCCACAACAGACACCCTGTGAGGTGGGTAGGGTGGCCAGACCGTCCCGGGAGCCCGGGAATGTCCCGGTTCTGGCCACCCAATCCCGCCTCCCGGGCTGCCTATACCGGAACCATTAAAGGTCCCGGTTTAGCCAGCCCTGGAGGCGGTGGGCTGCGGGCGCCGGCGGGGAAGGCGGGGAGTGAGGGAGGGAGCGTCCCTGCACCTGCGCAGGGCCCCTGCGCACGCACAGGGACGCTCCCTCCCTCCCTCGCCGCCTTCCCGGCCCGCGCGCGGGGCCCGGCAGCGGTGGTGGAGGCCTCTCCGTGGCCTCCGCTGGTCGCTGGAAGCCCTCCAGAGACTCTGGAGGGCCTCCAGCAACCAGCGGAGGCCGCGGAGAGGCCGCGGAGCACCCGGCGCTGGTCCCGGAAGGCCTTCCAGAGCCTCTGGAAGGCCTTCCGGGACCAGCGCCGACCAGCGAAGGCGTCCCCGCGGCCTCCGCTGGTCCCTGGAGGCCCTCCAGAGTCTATGGAGGGCCTCCATTGACCAGCGGAGGCCGCGGGGACGCCGCGGAGCACCCGGCGCTGGTCCCGGAAGGCCTTCCAGAGACTCTGGAAGGCCTTCCGGGACCAGCGCCGACCAGCGAAGGCGTCCCCGCAGCCTCCGCTGGTCCCTGGAGGCCCTCCAGAGGCTCTGGAGGGCCTCCAGGGACCAGCGGAGGCCGCGGGGACGCCGCGGAGCACCCGGCGCTGGTCCCGGAAGGCCTTCCAGAGCCTCTGGAAGGCCTTCCGGGACCAGCGCCGACCAGCGAAGGCGTCCCCGCGGCCTCCGCTGGTCCCTGGAGGCCCTCCAGAGTCTCTGGAGGGCCTGCAGGGACCAGTGGAGGCCGCGGGGACGCCGCGGAGCACCCGGCGCTGGTCCTGGAAGGCCTTCCAGAGACTCTGGAAGGCCTTCCGGGACCAGCGCCGACCAGCGAAGGCGTCCCCGCGGCCTCCGCTGGTCCCTGGAGGCCCTCCAGAGTCTCTGGAGGGCCTCCATCACCAGCGGAGGCCGCGGAGAGGCCGCAGAGCAGCCGGCGCTGGTCCCTGGAGGCCTCCAGAGGCCAGCGCCGGCAGCTCCCTCCCTCGCCGCGAGGCCGCCGCCACAGGACTCGCCGCCGCCGCTGGACTCTACGCCGCCCTGGAAACAGGTAAGGGGGCCGAAAGCGGGGGGGGGGTGGGGGGCTGCCTTCCTTTCTTCCCTCCCTCCTCCCTTCCTTCCTTCCTTCCTTCCTTCCTTCCCTCCCTCACTCCCTTCCCTTCCTTCCCTCCCTCCTCCCTTCCTTCCTTCCCTCCCTCCCCCCTTCCTTCCTTCCTTCCCTCCCCTTCCTTCCTTCCTTCCTTCCTTCCTTCCTTCCTTCCTTCCTTCCTTCCTTCCTTCCTTCCTTCCTTCCTTCCTTCCTTCCTTCCCTTCCCTCCCTCCTCCCTTCCTTCCCTCCTTATGTTCTTATGTGACACAGAGTGTTGGACTGGAGGGGCCACTGGCCTGATCTAACAGGGCTTCTCTTATGTTCTTATGTGACACAGAGTGTTGGACTGGAGGGGCCACTGGCCTGATCTAACAGGGCTTCTCTTATGTTCTTATGTGACACAGAGTGTTGGACTGGAGGGGCCACTGGCCTGATCTAACAGGGCTTCTCTTATGTTCTTATGTGACACAGAGTGTTGGACTGGAGGGGCCACTGGCCTGATCTAACAGGGCTTCTCTTATGTTCTTATGTGACCAGAGTGGTGGAATGGATGAGCCATTGGTCTGATGCAACAGGGCTTCTCTTATATTTTTATGTGGCACAGAGTGTTGGACTGGAGGGGCCATTGGTCTGATGCAACAGGGCTTCTCTTATATTTTTATGTGGCACAGAGTGTTGGACTGGAGGGGCCACTGGCCTGATGCAACAGGGCTTCTCTTATATTCTTATGTTACACAGAGTGTTGGACTGGAGGGGCCACTGGCCTGATGCAACAGGGCTTCTCTTATGTTCTTATGTGACGCAGAGTGTTGGACTGGATGGGCCACTGGCCTGATCCAACAGGGCTTCTCTTATGTTCTTATGTGACAATACTGACTTTGGTGGACCCAAGCACTGATTCAGTGTAAGGGAGCTTTGTGTTTGTGTCTTCTGGTGCAATTTTGTTCTCAGGTCCTGTATTTACTTCATCAGTATATGGGATAAGGCACTTTCTCAACTGTGCTGCATAATGCAGCCTATTTATTTTGTCCTGTTGGCTCTGTTGGCTCTGTCTGCGCCACCTTCATCACTTTCAGGGTGTGGATCCCCCAGTGGGGTGGTCTCGTGACTCCCTCCGCCGGCTGTTTCTGATAGCCCTGCGCCCCCTCTTTCATTTGATATGTGTCCTGTGCGGGTGCCACCCTCCCGCCGGGAGATGCCGCAAAATGAGCCCCCTTGAGGCTTATGGCGGCAGGGCTCGGGGGAAGCGAGCTAGACTGCTGTTCTTTTGAGGGGTTATAGAGTGTTTCGAGCCCGTCCCTGTGGCATCGGTCCCATCGTTGTGGGGCCCAGGGGGCCGGCGCAGCGGCACGCTGAAGCAGCCTGTCGGTCACTTCCGGGTTCCTGTCCTGCATCTCGACCTGTGTTATTAGTGACAGGCTGCTTCGGCGTGCCGCTGCGCCGGCCCCCTGGGCCCCACAACGATGGGACCGATGCCACAGGGACGGGCTCGAAACACTCTATAACCCCTCAAAAGAACAGCAGTCTAGCTCGCTTCCCCCGAGCCCTGCCGCCATAAGCCTCAAGGGGGCTCATTTTGCGGCATCTCCCGGCGGGAGGGTGGCACCCGCACGGGACACATATCAAATGAAAGAGGGGGCGCAGGGCTATCAGAAACAGCCGGCGGAGGGAGTCAGGAGACCACCCCACTGGGGGATCCACACCCCGAAAGTGATGAAGGTGGCGCAGATAGAGCCAACAGAGCAAACAGGACAAAATAAATAGGCTGCATTATGCAGCACAGTTGAGAAAGTGCCTTATCCCATATACTGATGAAGTATATACAGGATTTCAGAACAAAATTGTTTCCGGCGGTGATATTTGGGGGATTTTTGGGGATGTCACAAGAAGTGCTGTGAAGTCACTTCCTGTTTCCGGCAGTGGCATTTGGGGGAAATGATGTCACAGGAAGTGATGTCACTTCCCATTTCCGGCAGGTGACGCGGGGAAATGATGTCACAGGAAGTGATGTCACTTCCTTTTTCCTGTGGTGGCATGACGTCACCGGAAGTGTCGTCACTTCCTGTTTCCGGCGGCGCGCGCACCCCTACCTCCCCCCCCCAACGTGTCCCTGGCTGGCCTTCAGACATTATGGTCACCCTAGAGGTGGGTGGGGCTGAGAAGGCTCTCACAGCAGCTGCCCTTTCAAGGACAGCCTCTGCCAGAGCTGTTTAATAACAGTAAAACCACTGGAAGCAATGAAATTTACACAGAAATGTGTATAAATACATTTTAGTGCAAGCTTAAATGAAACTTAAAGAAAACAAAACCAAGGAACACTGAGCTTCCAACATATGAATTTTCCCACACAGTCTTTCAGCAGCCCTGTAAATTGGCTTCCTTCGAGAAGACTCAGTTGTGGGTGGATGCTTTTTTCCTCAGTGCCCGACTCCTAATGATGTGGAAGAGAGTAAGGAAGGATCCACTTATGAAAGGACTCCTCACGATTTCGATCACTTCATCAGCCTCCTTCTCCCAACGTTACACGGAGCTTCGGCTCAATTTTTTCAACATGGGTCTACACATACTCTCATCAGTTGCTGCCGGCAACTGAAAACCTTGAAAACTTGGACTCAGACTTTGTTCTACTGCCTCAGATTAATGCAGCTGCCTACCTGAATTAATTAATAGGATCACCATAAGACAGAAGTGACTTGATGGCATTTCACACACATACACAGAGACAGACAAAGAGAAAGACAGACAGACAGAGGTTTTCCAGATCTGGTGTTGTACACAGGCTGCTCAAGCAGGCTGCTTGGTAGGAGACTTCTATTGAAGATGGAAAGCAGATCTCTCCTCTGGATTGTTATTGCTCCATCTCTTGTAAGGCTGATGATGGCATGGTGTTTCCAGCTTTTCTCTGCTCTTGCAGAGTTGTCCTTGAAAGGGCAGCTTCTGTGAGAGCTCTCTCAGCCCCACCTACCTCACAGGGTGTTTGTTGTGGGGGAAGAAGATGAAGGAGATTGTAAACTGCTCTGAGACTGATTCAGAGATTAGGGGCAGGGTATAAATCTACAGTTTTCTTCTCCTCCTCCTCCTCCTGTTTAATTTCCCCCCTTACTCCAGAAAATGCAGGTGTTTCCAGTTCTTGCTTGGTACCAGATGTTCCTTGTTGACATCTCTGCTGGTCTTTTGCCAGGCTCATCTGCTCTGACCATCTCTGGCTGTTTCAGGATGTTTCTCCATATGTTGCCATGCTGGCTAGAGGGGGAAGGAAAAGCAGAGAGAGTAAAGCACAGTGTCCTACTGGAATGGAGCAGGTTGTTCTAGGGTCAAAGGGTGAGATCCTTGACATTTGTCCTACTTCAGCTCTTCACGCATCATTGCACACATTCTGTTTCTAAACAGGCTGAGGAAATTAACAATGGCAAAGTTGCTGAATACAACAAATCAGATAGTTGACGTTTTGCAGATTAGCCATTTTCTTGGTCCCGCAGACTTAGGTGCAGACTCATAAGCATTTAATGTAGCATGATCTATTATCATCCGGTGTTAAACACAGAATCAGTATTCCATGTCTCACAAATGTTTCCAAGAATCCAAGCTGATATCAAGACTTCTCTGTTCAGCCAATACCAAGACCCTCTGTTGGGTAACCATCAGCCTCACTTCTGATGATGGTGGTGCAGTACTTGCTTGGCATGCAGAGAAGGTGCCAGGTTCAAAACGGGGCATCTCCAGTAATAGCAGGTAATGTGAAAGAGCTCAGCTTGAGAAGACAATACTGACTATGATGGACCATCGGATGGACCATGTGGCTAGTTTTCAAAGGTGAAGCAGCCACAACATAACTTCCATAAATGATATCAATTCTTGGGCAGGTCCTTCTGAGTAACCATCCATTACCAAGACTAAACTGAATAAATTAAGGACAACAAAGCATTCCGCAGTACATGCTACATTTTCTTTTACATCTTGTGAAATTCAGTTTCCTTCAAAACTCTCCTACAGTATCCCAGAAGCCCAGGCAGGGTACAAACTGAAATAAATAAACTTCATATGATCTGCAGCATTCTTCTAATTTTCAGCTATACAGACCAAATATATATATATATATGGAAATACCTGAGAGATAATGGCAGTTCACTGACATGGCAAAAAAAAAAAAAAATCGTGCAATTCATGGACCCAAAAGACATGCGCTGAAGACAGGATAAGCCCCAGTAAGATCCATTTTCTCCCAGGGATCAGAACGTAGATCTGTCAGGGTTGACCTGGAAAGATATTCCTCCTAAGCTTGTACCAATGTAAGACTTACAACCAGTCTTCAAAGACATGATTGAAGACTGAATACCAAACAACTTCCCAGGAGATACATTATGCTAATCGCTACGGCAATCAGTTATTTATCATTCTTACAGACATGTATTTTCCATTTATGCTAACAGGGTGGTTGATTGGATTTCGTTCATTAAATGGGCAGAGTCAAAACCAGTCTCACAAACTGCTGTTCAAGTTAATTGGGGAGTACTTTAGGAGCTGGAAACTGAAAATTAAGGTTTTAAAATTATAACCTACATCAATCAGGCCTTCTTCTGACATTAAGCAAAAAATAAAATAAAATCAATCTGCTTAGTGCGTTCAGCATAAAGCTAAAGTTAAAAAAATAATGCTGCCTTGACACTTCTGCCTTTGCAGGAGATGCCAAGTTCTCATCAGCTGAACATTTTGACTAGACTTGGAAAAGGGCGTATTTGAGGAGCTAGTCCATAACATAGCAATCAGACCAAAGTCGACACACAAAGCTGCCTTATACTCAGGGCTTTTATTTGTAGTAGGAACTCCTTTGCATATTAGGCCACACCCCTCTTATGTAGCCAATCATCCAAGAGCTTACAGGGTTCTTAGTACAGGGCTTACTGTAAGCTCTTGGAGGACTGGCTACATTGGGAGTGTGTGGCCTAATATGCAAAGGGGTTCCTACTACAAAAAAAGCCCTGCTTATACTGACTCAGACCCTTGGTCCATCAAAATCAGTATTGTCGACTGAGACTGGCAGCAACTGTCCAGGGTCTCAGGCAGAAGTCTTTCCAATCACCTATTGCCTGGTCCTTTTAGCTGGAGATACTGGGGATTGAACCTGGGTTCTCCCACTGAGCCACAGCCCTGAAGAAGCGAGCAGTGACTCATGAAAGCTGCCACAAATTTTGTTGGCCCTTAAGGTGCTACTGGAGTCTTGCTCTTTTCTACAGCCCCTGTAAGAATTACTCAAGCTGTAAACTGTGCAAATAAAATAAGTCATATTGTGTAATTCGTTCTCCTGGTCTATTAAATCCGGTTTTCTTCTTTTGATGGTCCCAGTGCTCATATATAAAGTTGCACCAATTTCCACCAATTCCTCTGCCCCCACTCCCAGCATATCCCTACTACCCTGACCCTGAGGATCCACTCTCCCTTTCTCTGGCTGAGCAAGACAGGCTGGCAGATGAGGATCAGAACTTCAACAAACAACCCCCCTCCATCAACAAAGAACCCCCCTTCTCCTGACAAAATAATGTACTCAAAGAACTTCTGAGGATATTTTCCAAGTTCTCTTTCTTGAGTCCTTATTTGGAAACAAAGAGAAATTACTAAATGTAATGCTCAGAGACCTACGTCTAATACACCAAGGATAATCTTGATCTCAGGGGGCATCTAATACAATGCAAACCCCCTTCCCAGGACAGCTTTTCAATATATGGATGGATTTAGAAGCATGTTTACCAAAGATAATGGGTTGGTTTGGCACTCTGCTGCCGAGCTCATGGCATTTGAAAAAGGACACCGGCAAAGGACTATTGGATCCCGCCATCTCAGGAAGCTTGCTTTGTGTCACAGATAAGATGCTGTATCATTAGACAACAGAAAGAACTTGCTCAGCCAGGCATGAGGTCAATTGAATGAAATGCTACTTGCTAAAGCTTTGACACGGATACGCTTCACAAAGCTTTCAGTATCTTCTTCTTCTTCTTCTTTTTAAAAAAATAACATTTTGATGGGTTATGCTCCTGGAAAGAAATTGATGCAATTTCCTATTATAAATAACATCAGGAATTCAAAATGTGCTGAATACCCAATTGACAAATGCCTCCTGCCTTAGCCATTTATTGGGATAAGTGTGCTTCGAGTGGGGTTCTGTTCTGTGATTTCATATTCTATGCTGAACAAGTGGCGGCAGATAAAGGCGTTTGTGATAGGGGTACAGTTGAAGAACTCTACCAACCAGAGGACATCATCACACCTGGTAACTGTAGGGTCTAGGGTTGCCAATCCCCAGTTGGGGGTAGGGGATCCCCCGGTTTGGAGGACCTCCCCCTGCTTCAGGGTCATCAGAAAGCGGGGGGAGGGGAGGGAAATGTCTGCTGGGAACTCTATCATTTATTCCCATAGAAAATCATGGCGAATTGATCCGTGGGTATCTGGAGCTCTGGGGGGGCTGTTTTTTGGGGTAGAGGAACCAAATTTTCAGTGTAGCATCTAGTGCCTCTCCCCAAAATACCCTCCAAGTTTCAAAAAGATTGGACCAGGGGGTCCAATTCTGTGAGCCCCAAAAGAAGGTGCCCCTATCCTTCATTATTTCCTATGGAAGTAAGGAATTGAAAAGGTGTGCCGTCCCTTTAAATGTGAGGGCCAGAACTCCCTTTGGAGTTCAATTATGTTTGTCACAGCCTTGATCTTGGCACCACCTCTAATGTCTCCTGGCTCCACCCCCAAAGTCTCCTGGCTCCACCCCCAAAGTCCCCAGATATTTCTTGAATTGGACTTGGCAACCCTAGTAGGGTCTGGCTGAGGATGGCTGGACTGGTCAGGCAGCCATCCTTACCTTCACTTAGCAGAGTGCTCCTTCTGAGCTTCAGCGCAGCAGCATGGCCTAGTCAAATGGTTACCATATTGTCTCACAAACTGCACAGAGAGCCTTGCTTTAAGTTAAGAAACCAATGCTGGTGGATTTATTAAAAAAAATAACATATAACCGCCCTGAGCCTGCCATTGGCGGGGGAGGGCAGGATATAAAAATAAATTATTATTATTATTATTATTATTTAACAGTAGTGGAGAGAAAGAGTGACTAAACTGTTCTAACTAACTGGATGGCTTTGGATTGTAAGTAGGTCATCTGCTTAGTTCAGAGCAGGAGAGACATCAAGAAAAAAGAGGGGGAGAACAAACAGGAAGGAAGTTCCCTGAGTTACATTCTACTGGTTACTGAGGATGAGTGAAAGCAGAACAGGAAGAAGACTGATATGAACCTATCTATCTAGCTTGCTCTATGGTGTTTGTAAGTCTTGGAGGACTGAGCTAGAGACATCGCCAGTCTGTTCTTCCCAATCCATATTATGCCCAATCCATATTATGCTAGAACAGCGTGAGGAGGGTTCCCATTTGCCCACCTGTGGTGGGAGACCTTGAGGCAGAAACTGAGGCCAAAGGGGGGGGGGGGGTTGTGATTGTCCTGGGGAGAAAAAAAATACTAAGATCCCATCTACTCACATGAAGTTCTGACCATAGAGTTCCTAGCAATTCCTAGAGCTACCTTGGTCATTGCACCCCCCCCCCCTTTAGTGCCTGGCACTGTATAAGTTTTAGAGAGGGAGCTTTGAATGTCAAAACTTTATGATCCCCAAATCTTATTGGCCTCTAAGGTGCTACTGGGCTTGAATCTAACTACTGTGAGCAAACTTTTGCTGCAATTGCAGATGCAAAAGATGTTCTGAGGCTGATATGTGGCAGTTCCTATGGCTTCGTTTTGGCATTGCAAGTCCCACCACCATCCTGAAGCTGTTGACCAAACTTGAGAGTCCTAGCTTTATCTTCTGAAGAGCAGGGCTTTTTTGTAGAAAAAGCCCAGTAGGAACTCATTAGCATATCAGGCCACACCTCTGACATCACCATCATTTGCATACTAGGTCACACCCATGCTGCAAGAACTGGTTAGTGTATTAGGCCACACCCTTTGACATCACAAGAAGTGTGGTCATCCAACTATGCCCACCTCAGA
The DNA here is from genome assembly GCF_032191835.1 of Heteronotia binoei. Taxonomy (NCBI): domain Eukaryota; kingdom Metazoa; phylum Chordata; class Lepidosauria; order Squamata; family Gekkonidae; genus Heteronotia; species Heteronotia binoei. Next base: position 172,433,261 of record NC_083225.1, read on the forward strand.
GTTTCTAGTGATTGATATTGGAAGTTTTAGAGAGAGTAAAGACGCTATAGTCACTCCAGTAGAAAAGTACCCCATGTACCTTAACTTTAAAGCAGTTTCCAACACAGTTACCAGAGGCTGCCATGTTGCTAATTTTTTAAATGGAGAAAAGAGAACACGGCGAAACTCAGGACTGTGTGTCTTTAAATTTCTGAACGAGCTCTGAGGAATAAAAGAAGCTGACAGATACAAAACCGTAGAAGAGTTTTTCATATGCCTTCAAAATGTGGGAAATAATTATAAAGCAAAATGTAAAAAAGGAAACCATGTTTCATTTAAAATCACAAGCCCCGCCCCCAAATACTCCAGAAAACCTGGCTCTTTGGCTCAGTGATAAGGATCCTAAGGACACTCTATCAATTGTGGAATTTGGCTCAGTCCTTGCATTAAAAAAAATGAAATAAGTGTCTTCTGCTCAATGAGCTTTTAAGGGTACAGAAGAAAAAGGAAAGAAAATCATAAGGCACTAATATTGGTGGAAACACCAATAAATATGAAGACAATAAAACCTGAGGGAAGAAATTAATACTTCTAAAACAGTTATTTGAAACTGTTTCCAAAGGGTGAATACCTTTGAATAGGAAGCTCACTCAGTAAGTAAAGGGATACCTAAAGGAGATATCTAAATATATCTCCTTTATAAAGAGAGAACATTCACAGCCATGACTACAAATCATCCAAATAGTTGTTCAACACCCCTTCCCAAAGCAAAACGAAGAAACGTAAGAGCAATGGCTGTGACAAAGGTGGATATAACCAGGTATTAAGAACCATTGAAAGCATAGTGACACAAAGGTCTGTGGAAAGAACTCTGAAGAGGGAAGGCAATAACTATACTAACATCAAAAAGAAATAATGCAGAACTTCTGAGAATAGCTCAAGGAATTAAGACACACACAAACACACACAGCAAGAGCAGCCAAAATAAACACAGCACACACACACACAAAATTTGTAATCTCACTGGAACAATTTTCTCAGGAGAATCTAACCAAGACTAACACAAGGAAACCAATCTATTTTACTGTGCAACTTCCCTCACAAAATTTCCCAACACAAAGGACTTTAAAGAACGAATGCAAAGCAAACAGAGACTCACAGAGACTTACTTTCTCACGCCACTATTGATTTACTCTGCAAAGGACTTTCAAAACTGAATGCAAAACTTAGTTTCTTAAGAATGCAAAACAAGGGAGGCTCTCTTACTTTGCCAAAGTTTCACAGACTCACCCAGGCTCCTGCAGAAATCTGAAAGCACATACTTTCCAAAAAGCAAGCCCTTCCCCAACTTCTAGCCTTCCCAAGTGGAAAGGCACATGGTTCCAGCTGGGACTGGGGCTTCCCTGCCAGCCAGCTGACTGGGGGAGGAAAGAAGCCTGCAAACTAGGACCTGGGGACCTGGCAAGCCTAGGAGGCAGGCAGTTAGCCGTTGTAGAAAGTGCCTGTTTTTTCCAAGCCACTGGATTGGAGAAGCAGGCTTGGAGGGGCAGGCACTTCAATAGATAGTCTCTCAAGTGGCTGCCTGCTCTCTGTCAGTCGGAGGGCTCTGCAAACTAGCAGGAACGCTTCTATGGCCAGCAGGAACTGGGATATATCTTGGGCTACAATATTCTTATAATAGTTGCCAACCTCCAGGTGGGCCCCAGAGTTCTCCTGGAATATTGTTCTACAAGCTACAGAGATGAATTCCTATGGAGGAAATGGCAGCTGTCAGTCCAGCATGGTGCAGTGGTTGAGAGATGAGTACTCTAATATGGAGAACTGAATTTGATTTCCCACTCCTCCATATGTAGCTGTTGGATGACATCGGGTTAGTCACAGCTCTCTCAGAGTTTTCTCAGCCCCACCTACCTCACAGGGTGTCTGTTATGGGGAGAGGAAGGGAAAGGCCATTGTAAGCTGCTTTAAGATTCCAAGTGAAGGGTGTGTAAATCCAGTCTTTTCTTCTTCTCAGTTCTGTGGAAGACTTAACAGTTTTACTGCAAGAGTTTCTTGCAATTCCTTGATAGGACTGATGTCCAGGTTTTCCCAGAAGTCACATCAGTTATCTCTAGGAACTGGCAAAAAAAAAAAAAAAACCCTCTATGGTTTTACTGTAGGGTATCTGGTGATTCCTAGAGAGGACTGACATCACTTCTGGGTTTTCCGGGAAGTGATATCTAGCTATCACCAACAGCTGCCTTGTCATGTTCCCACTACTTGAACTTGTTCTAGTTGCCAGACAATCCTAGGTACAAATGTAAAGTAAGAATTTCTGGATCACTGATAAAGCCTGTCAGAAAAAGTAATGGCATAAAACATCTGTAATATACAAAGAGCATAAAACATCTTGTACAATCTGTAAGCCTTGTCCTAGAACTTGTTAAGGTCATGTGATCTTAGGGTACATCCCCAACCTACTGCTTCCCTAACACTGTTGAAGAAAAGGGATACAAGAACTCGTGGGCATTCGATGAAATTGCTGAGCAGACAGGTTAAAACGGATAAAAGGAAGTACTTCTTCACCCAAAGGGTGATTAACATGTGGAATTCACTGCCACAGGAGGTGGTGGCGGCCACAAGCATGGCCACCTTCAAGAGGGGTTTAGATAAAAATATGGAGCACAGGTCCATCAGTGGCTATTAGCCACAGTGTGTGTGTATATATAATTTTTTTTGCCACTGTGTGACACAGAGTGTTGGACTGGGTGGGCCGTTGGCCTGATCCAACATGGCTTCTCTTATGTTCTTAAGGGAACATCTCTAAATTATAAGATTTGTCACTACACAGCCAGCTCTGCCATACCCAAGTTTGCTTTTCTTCTCACTGCTATTTTCCTGCCAAGCTCAGTTAGTAATTAAGAAAGGAAATGTCTTTCATTTTCACAAGAGTGGCAATGATGGTCATAAAAGGACAAGTGTGGGCTGCAGATTGATGGAAGTTCTGACTGGCTTATGGATTTTCAATATATGCTGTTATCTGTGTCAGCAAAAAAAAACCAAAACAGGTCATTACAGCCTTCTGTGACATTCATAGCTAATTTAGTAGAAGGCTCTTTATAATACGCTATTTAAGTAGCAGCCATTTTGTAATTGAAATCTCAGTCAAAACGCCGACAGTAACAATCTATTTTTATTTCCCAGATTGGTTTTTATTTTGCTTATTGTGATATTGCAAAGCCATGCACTCATATCAATATGGATGCAATTAAACAACAGCGGCTGCTCCTCAAAGTCCCCACCTAAGTAAAATTAATAAAAGGCAATAATAAGGTTTTCAGAAAACACTTGAGACTGGCTGTAGATTTCATTTCAAATTAAAAGCTTCCTAAGAATTAAAGAATGAAACCCTTTAAGTCAGAAGCATGGCATGCGTCTGCTATGGATGTGGGAGGAACCACAGAGGGGGTGTTAACTTTCAGCCCCCCCAAAATTGGAAGGCAGATAGTACTTGGAGCCATGTGGAGAGTGTCCTTTGGTCTTTCCAGCTTACCTTGATGTAATGTGTAGAGTAGAACTTTGAGCAGTATTGTAGGCAACAACGCAGCATTGGTTGTATGGATCATCTGATTCCAAGATCAAGAGGATTCTGGGATATATTTTTTATATTTCAGCTTGAATTTCTAGCTGATCCTTTGCCCAGATAAGAGTATCAGAATTAGGGACTAGATGGCTTACCTCTCAGCTTCAAGGTATCCGACACCATCATGCATGGTGTATATTCATCCCAAATTGGCTGCTTCTGCTGAAACAAATGGGCCAACACATATTTCCAGGAGCTGTGTGTTTACATAGAAGGGAATTTGGAGCTCTGGGTTACGGTTGCCAACCTCCAGATGGGGTCTGGAGATACCCTGGAAGTACAAATGATCACACTACAAAGATCTACCCCCCCCGGAGAAAATGGCTGCTTTGAATGGTTGACTTTATGGCCTTATACCCTGCTGAGGTCTCTTCCCTTCCCAATCCCACCATCCCAAGGCTCTACCTCCCAAATCTCCAGGAATTTCCTAACCCAGTGATCAATTTCCCACCAGTCGCTCTGCAGGCACATTTTGATGCATGGCTTTCTCCAGTTCCCCTCATAGTTTCCTAATCCTTAAAGGACAGCATCACAAAGCTGTGAGGGGAACTGGATGGAGTCGCAGGTCAAAATGCACCTGGGGAGTGAATGGTGGGAAATTGATCACTTGCACTGGGGGGAAAACAGAAGCTTGGGAGCGGAGCAACACTTGTGAGAATTCGGTTTGGATTTGGGCATTCGGACTCCAGTGCTTTATCTCTCTCAAGAAGCTGAGCCTACAAAGGCCATTCTCAATTTACTGCTGATCTGAGAGTGAAGAAGTAAGCCCATACCACTCAGCATCTGACAGGACAAAAGATAAAAGTCAATAAAAAGAGAATAATTTATTAAAAAGATCTAATGTTACAAGAACAGTACACAGGAACCAGTATTTGACTGTGTCTCTCACACAGTATATACCATTATATATAGTAAATATATACAAGTTGTATACAAGATATCTAACATTTTGAGATGGGCCTTTCTTTTGGTTTCCAAACAGTTTTATTATTATTTTTCTCTCTCCCTTTGATCGCTTTTAAAATGCTCATCATGACATTGTACAAAAATACAGTCTTTCCAATGAAGTTGGACTCCTCTGTTACAATCCCATCGAAAAGAAAAGAAAATAACCCTCTGTGGCAAAAAAAAAAAGAGGAAAGAAAAAAACTTTCCACAAAATAGCTCCCTCCCCACCCCCGCAACCTAACAAAAAGGGCCGTGAGAAGGCTATGTTGTCATCTACAAAGTAACAAATATGTAATACAGAGATACTTAAACATTTAAAACATGTTTATCGATAGGATCAAAGATGCAAAATACAACATTCTGCACAGATTGAATAGAAAACGATCCCAGCAGAGCAACAACATAATTGGAAGCTGGGTTCGGTAGAACGAACTAAAACTTAGCCATTCAGATGATCCGTGAGATTCACCAGCAGGGAGGCATCAGGTGACAGGGTTTGGACACTCTGATGGACCTCACATACATAAGCGCCGTCAAGTTGCAGTTGACTTCTGACAACCCCAGCAAGCGGCTTTCAAGGTAAGTGAGGAGCAGAGGTGGCTTGCCATGGCTTTCCTCTGCAGAATCTTCCTTGGTTTCCCATCCCATTGTCAGCCCTGCTTAACTCCCAAGATCTGATGAAACCAGGTTATACTTTTCTGCCTTCCCTCAACTAATGAACATCACTAGTCAAATGTATCAAAGAGGAAAATCAGCCACAAGCTGAGAGACTGGTGGAGTGCCAGATTCCCACTGCTGGCTATGGAACGACAAAACATGCACCCTTGGGGGGAAATGTTCACTGTCTATAGACAGCAATCGGAAGCTGGGTTTTATATCTCATTCTTCCCTCCCTTTGCTGTATGACAGCCACCAGAATCCAGAGAAAGGCAAGTATGCAATGCCATTGCAGACTGTGACAGTCCATCTTTTCCTTTCCTTCAAATCTTGAATTGGGAAACATCCCAAATAAACAGGGTATTCAAAATTTACTCAGACCGATTTTGCACTAGGGCTTGTTCCGGGTAGAGAGCCCTTTTGCCCCCATTTTCGCATAAACTGCTGTGGAGCTGCTAGTTGGCGTGCCGCTTTTTCGCAGCAAGCAGAAGCCGCTTGTCAGAAGATCTTGCTTGCTGCAGAATAGCAGCGCGCCAGCTCGCAGCTCCAGGGCAACTTGTGCGAAAATGGAGAGAAGCCCTGGAAGCAAAAGGGCTCTCCACCCAGAACAAGCCTAGTGCAAAATCAGTCAAATTCTTTAATGAAGGCTTGTTGAATGATCAAGACTCTGTTGAAACCCACACGGATAGCATGGAGCAAGGAAAGCTGAGGGCTAAAAGGCTATTTTCCTTCTAACAAGATCTATAACTTGGTAGTGGCACAGACGGTCTCAATGTTGAGAGGGACACAGAAATGACTCTGGGGACTGCTAGGTTCCAGGGGATACCAGTCTTGAGGTGGGACCTGGGAATCCCGCAGAACAACAGCTTATCTCTGAATTATAGAGATCAGTTCCCCTGAAAAAACATGGCTGCTTTGAAGGGTGGATTCCATGGCATTGTGCACCACTGAGGTCTCTGTCCTCTCCAGGCTCCACCCCCAAAACCTCCAGGAGTTTCCTGACTGGAGCTGGTGACACTATCTCCCCAACCTCTTGCTGGTGGCCAAGGAGGACCTGGCAACCCTAGCTCCTGATGACAGATGACATTATCACGGGGCATGCCACAGGCACTTCAACGTTTGCAGTTTGCTTGGAGATTTAGTTTAGGGCCTTAGAGAACTTTGTGGGGCTAGCTAGCTTAATCCATACTGGAGGAGGACAGCAAATTTGGAGACCTTTATGCCTTTGGCACCTTTTAGATCACACTACCAGGAGGACACACAGAGGTCTCGAGAAAGCCTTGGCTTTTACTGAAAACATTTTAGCAGCATTTCAGATACTGGACCTACTCGTTGCAGATATTGGTGCAAATGCTACTTGCTGATGGTGGAATGTCAATGCACCAAATCCATAAAGGTAGCTAGAGACAGTGAGTTCCTATACTCATTTTCCCCTGGAGAAAATGACTGCTTTGGAGGGCAGATGCTATGGCAGGAGTCCCCAGTGTGGTGCCTACCAACACCCTTCCTGGCCCCACCCAGTGTTTTCAGAAAGTGGGAAGGGCAGTAACTGCCATCACAGCCCACTGATCTTCACTGTGTGACTGAAGGTAAACTGTAGCTTTTGTGGCTGGTTCCTTTGTGGCAGCCATTTCCTGGCTCTGTCCACCATGACTGGGAGCTGAAAATGATTGGGAACCCCTGCACTATGGCGTTCTATCCTGCTGAGGTACCTCCCCTCTCCAGTCCTCCCCAGGCCAGGCTTAACCCGCCACATCTCCAGGAATTTCCCAATCTGGCAACTCTAGATGTTAGTGTCACAGGCAGAGAAAGAATGGTGGGATCCCCTCCCAAGCTTTCACCTGTGCTGGTGCTGTGACCCACCCTCTGCACCTGTTTTGCTGAAGGGTGGAGGTATTGTTTGAAACTGCTTTATACCACCCTGTTCAGAAACAAATGACATTTCTGGGATCCATCCACATTTTCTTTCCTCAAAAAAACCCCCCACATCGGATAGTTCCAATCTCAGCAGTTTTCCAATAATCCGACTAAAGAAGGTTTCGTCAAGTGAGATGCTACATGCCCTGGTAGCTTGTGCCTCCAAAATACATTATTCAAACCTGTGTTCTGTGCTACACCGGACTCACTCCTATAAACAAACCTGCCCACTTATTTGTTCACCATTATAAAAGCAGGAAGAAGCACTTTGGTACTTAAAACACCAACATCTACAAAGGGAGTGCTGCTGCTTCCACTGTTCTCGAAAATAAAATAAAAAAGTGTGTGATTTCCCACAAAAACCTTCCTGGATTAAAATTGACAGCAGATGGCCTGAGCCATAATCTGGGTGTCTATGACAAAAATATTCCTGACCAGGGAAAGATGGATTTAGGAGGTGAAAGGAAAGGGGAAGGGCCATCGCTAGAGATTTTGTAAGGAGAGGGACCTAAGGGTGCTCTGAGTTGGTGGCATCAGTGCAAAACCTAAAATGTGGTCATAGATCCAAAGGAGTTAGCCGTGTTAGTCAGTTGCTGCAAAATAGTAAAGATTCTGGCAGCACCCTTAAGACTAACACATTTTATTGTAGCATAAACCTAAATGTGGATACTCGGCTGTCTTTAAAGTGAATACTCATACAGTTGATTAATTTTATAACATTAACAAGTGCCTATAATTATGTCTGTGGATTCCGTTGCCTCTGTAAAAGGTGAAATGTGCCACCCCACCAACTCATGGAGACCCCGTGGCACTCCGCCTCATGGGGTTTTCACGGCAAGAGATGAGTAGTGGTGCTCCGCCCTTGCCTTCCTTTGCATAGCAGCTCTAGTCTTCTTTGGTGGTCTCCCATTCAAATACTGACTCCGCTTAGCTTCCAGGCTCTGATGAGATCAGGCTTGTCTGAGCTATTGCAGCTGCTGTCTCTCTGTTTATGTTTGTTAAATGCCATCAAGTCCACTTTTGACCAGTTCCCTCTAAGCTGAGTTAGTGTGAGCTAGCTCACAGTTCTTTAGCCTCTGGCTCGCAGATTTTTGTCTTGGCTCAGGAAAAAGTGGCCCCAGAGCAAACCAATTTATGCAGTAGCTCACAACTTTAATGCCAGTAGCTCACAAAGTAGAATTTTTGCTCACAAGACCCCACAGTTTAGAGGGAGTATTGCTTCTGACTTATGGCAGCCCTATGAATTAAAGTTGTTCCAAACATCCTATCATTAACAGCCTTGCTCAGGTCTTGCAAACTGAAGGCCTTGGCTTCCTTCATAAGAATGTAAGAGAAGCCATGTCGGATCAGGCCAATGGCCCATCCAGTCCAACACTCTGTGTCACACAATGGCCAAAAACTGCAGGCACCATCAGGAGGTTCACCAGTGGGGCCAGGACACCAGAAGCCCTCACACTGTGCCCCCCCAAGCACCAAGAATACAGATCATCAATGCCCCAGACAGAGAGTTCCAACAATATGCTGCGGCTAATATTGATTAATTGACTGCTGTTGATTCATTGATTCCTTGACTGCTATTTGTATTTGACTCAAAAACCAGAAGGCTGGAGTGAGTTAATTTTTTTACAGAGCAATCTTGGATTGGATCCTGGAGAAAATCCCTACTACTGGAAGGGGTTTCCATCAGCTCTGCAGAGCTCCCATAGCAGCCAAAAATACCCAGTCCAAAAGATCATCAGGTGCAGCGTAGTGTGTGTGTGAGGTGGGGGGCAGGGGAGTCAGAGGTCTTCAGAAGGAAGGGAGAACTAGTGGAAATCACCACCCGATGCCACCAGTGGAAATTTCCACTGGGGCTAAATCATTGCCTCCACATTTCCTCTCATATTTCCAGAAGTAGAGAATAAAAACTAACAATCCAGGGAAGGGACTTGGAATTTCTCTGAGAGGGGCCAGGCCTATGGTCCTACTTGGAGCAGAGAAACAAAGAAAGAAAGATCTGGATCCACAAAGAGATAAAACCAACAACAATAAAGTCAATATTGAGTTGGGTACAACCAGCTTTGGTGAAAAAGAGAGGCAGTATCCCCTTGTGCTCACCCAAAAAAGCTGCCCTGGGGATCATGGGACCTGCATGGGCAAATGTCATATAGGATAGGTTGTAGTAAGGAAGAGAATTGGCTGAGATTGAGGGGAAAAGTCTGGTTAGATCTAACCCATTAAAGGTGGGCCTGATGCTGTAGACTGATTTTGAAGATAGATCCTGGACCTGGAAAGATTGGAGACCACTGAGTAGAAACAGCATTCAACAACATCTGTCCTAGTGTTCCTGGGGACACAGTATCCTTCCTATGGGAACTGTATGTTTCACTGATAAGCAACAGTGTCTTCTCTCGTTCAGGATATGTTTTTTGATCCCCTTCACCAATATAGATGGGTATGGTGCTGTACAAAAATGGGCTACAAAAATAAAGGTCTGAAGACTGACAGCTGCTTGAGGATAGCGGCTCTCTCCTCTTGCATCCAGTTCCTACATCCAATTAGCAATTACTACAGGCTGTGATTGAGCGTGCGATGACAGTTTCAGAGCTATTTCCATTAGCAATCAGTTGTATTCTAGCTATTAAAAATAAATGTTTTGTCCCTTGGCTGCCAAGGTGGACGATGTTCTATCGAAAAATAAGAGGGCTGAGCACTGCACTCTGTCTAAAGACTTCAGATTTACCTCACGATGCAAAAAAATAAAATAAATAATTCTCATTATGTATCCAGTGAACACAATAGAACAGGGAAACAATAGAAAGTTGATGTGGCATTAGGAATTTGTATGGAAGGCAACTTTTCTACAGTGATTTAGAAAAAGGGTCACCTGACAGCTTTTGCCATGCTGTGACAGTTTGTGAGGGGGGTGGTGGAAACCTAACTGTATGAAAAGAGGGAATGGGGCAGCGGGGAGAAAACTCACCAGACTCTAAGTATTTATCAAATGTTGTTCTCAAAATAAAATCCGTAACAAGTCAAAAAAACTAGATGTACTGTACCAGACGTCACGGTTTAAACTACTAATGATACAAGACTGGTGTCTGCTAATAGAAACATATTAGAAAAGTAAATTTGACAGAAATTTAATTCGCTTACAAAAGTTCATTTCATACAATCTGCATATTTTTGGCTGGGCAATAAACATCTCCTCCCCCAAAGAGGACATTCAGAAAAAAAGGAGGAGAAGAAACCTGATCAAGTGTTTTAGCATTTATTCTTCCCCCTCCCTCGACGTTCCTGTGGCACCGCGTCCATTTCCATATGCTTCTGAGAGGTCACTCTTTGCCATTTTCTCCCTCTGGGGACGCAGAGCTCTCTCTCCGTTGGCGTTGGTGGGGTAAAGCAATCAAACAGATGAAAGAAAAAGGTCCACAGTTTTCACCATGAGGTCGATGGAACCATCAGTACTAATAGAAATGTTACAGTTGACGAGGATGTGGAGAAAGCTTGTAGGCTTGATTGAGAACTTGTGACTTTTCCACCTGAGACAAACAAAACAAAGGTGAACAGAAACAAGGCGCTGAGCTCATCATACATTGCAGTAGTCCAGAGGTCTCCTATCTTGCTTAGCCAAGGTCATTGTTGCAATTTTAAGAATAGGTAGTGGGAGCTGCCATAAAATGGCTACTATGGGAAGTACAGACCACCATGAAATAGATGCCACGAGGGGCAAGGATCACAAAAATACGGGGAGGTTCCAATCGCATCTTTTCATGATACAGGTAGTTGTTTCTGAATGAGTATTCCCTACAGACAAAAGGTGATGCCTCTTGTGAATGCATGAAGTTGCCTTGTACTTAATCAGACCCTTGGTCCATTAAAGTTAGTATTATTTACTCAGACTGGCAGCGGCTCTCCAAGGTCTCAAGCTGAGGCCTTTCACATCACCTACTGCCAGATGGAGATGCCGAGGATTGAACTGGGGACCTTCTGCATGTCAAGCAGATGCTCTACCACTGAGTCACAGGCTCTCTCCCCCTCTTTAGGCTTTTTAGAAGCACTTCCTAGTCAAATAAGGGAAAACTAAAATTGGTTCTCTGACTTGGGGAAGGGATACTTTGTGGAAAAACAAATGGTCCTCAGCAAACATATTGGGGGGGTATCACAGGAATCTGTTGAGAATCACTGCTAACACAGTGATTCTTAATGATTACTAACATGTCTTGAAAAATCAAGCTGCCATATTGGGTGTATCTACAGCTTTAATCACATCAGGGAAGGGGCACCCTGGGCACCCGTCTCCCTCTTCCAATATACACACAGAGCATTATACCAAAGGAGGGAGGAAGTAAAGACACACCAGAAGAAAGCAGCCCATACTAAAGGAGCATGCAACGCTGCCCCATGCCAACATTGTAGTATCAATGTCTTTAACTTCCTCTACTCTCTGCTGTACAAATTTTGCAGAGGTGTTGGGTCAAATTTTCAAGCCTTATGGAGCTCTTCCATTGGCTTCGGGGTGTATTTGATGCACTCCATAAACCATTGGCCCATCATGGCTCAGTCAGTGTCTCTGGCATCCAATTGGCTGACTCCCCTGCCCCCACCTACTGCAGGGCTGGGAATGTTGAACAAACCATTAAAACCATCTTAACTCAGAGAAAGACACATCTCCAACTTTTCTCTGTGCCCTCTCTGTTGTAAAGTGACTAGACGGCAAGACCTGGCCCCACTGAGGCCATGGGTCTTTCCTGTCACTCCCTCTCTCCCTTCTCCCCTCAGCCTTGCCCCTAGCCAGAAGCTGTTGCTAGGCAACCAACTTCTGTCAGTAAAGGGAGAGGACACAGGTGAATAGTCCACTCTCCAAAGCAGTTTTTTTCTCCAGGATGGGAAGAGAGATCTGTTGTCTGGAATTCAGTTGTGATCTCAAGAGATCTTCAGGCTCCATCTGGAGGCTGGCTACCCTAGGCCTGGCAGCAACCTCTGGGTGACGATGCCACAAGGCTGGCATGACTTAACCAGGTTTAGCTGCTTGTTCCTGTTCAGCAGCAGCCCACTATTATAGCTACTGTGACTTGGCAGTTGCCAACTCCAGGTTGGCAAATTCCTGGAGATTTGAGGGGTGGAGCCTGGAAAAGGTGAGTTTGAAAAGGGGTGGAATCTCAGGTACAGTGTCACAGCACCCTCCAATGCCATAGACAGCAGCCCCATTTCTTCCTGGAGAACCATTGTTGCCAATCTCCAGGTGAGGGCTGGAGATCACTCAAAATTACAACTGCTCTCCAAATGACAGACATCAGTTCTCCTGGAGGTGTGTGTGTGGGAAAGTGAATGCCTTCACTTTGGTGGGAGGGAAGGCAGCAAGGGTGGGGGGCATTTGTCCAGAGCCTCTTTCTAGAGCCCGCCGTATTTCCCCCCACAATCAGCCTTATTCCTAGTTAAACATGTATTTTACGACCAATTAAATTCAACCTTTAGAATTTATAATTTGCCTAAATTTTGATATAAAAATAAAATGAGTAGATCTAAAAGAAGATTGGATTTTTCTGGCAATTCATAGTGAGGATAGTAAATTATGCTTAGAAGAAATGGCTGTTTGCCACTCTTTTGGCAAAGTAGCTCAATATACTTAGACCGATTTCATATTTATCCATAGGGCAAGGAATACTATCCTAATTATGAATCAACATTTACTTTTACTCTCAGGGCTTTTTTTGTAGCAGGAACTCCTCTGCTTAATAGGCTACACCCCCCCTGATATAATCAGTCCTCCAAGAGCTCACAGTAGCCCTGTAAGAAGAGCCCTATAAGCAGTGCTGGATTAAACCCTGTGGAGGCCCCTAGGCAGTCAAAATCTTGCCCCCCTCACAAATTATCTCAGAGTCGGAGCACCCGCCCCACTACCCATGGCCCCCCCTGCAGACTGCAGGCACCTCCTCAAAAGCCCCTTTGACAAAGCTGCAGGGGAGAGGCAGAGAGAGGCAAACCCGGCAACAACGCCAGCAGCAGCTGCACCAGGCAAGTTGAGCAAAGAGCAGCTCAGCTGCTGGCTGCACATGCAGGCTGGGAGGGCTGAACCAGGGGAATAACTGGGGGGAGGGAGCTGGTCCAGGGCCCCTAAAGGCATGGGGGCCCATAGGCCGGTGCCTACTTGGCCTAATTGTTAATCTGGCCCTGCCTGTAAGATTTTGGAGAATTGGCTGCATCAGGGGGGGTGTAGCCTAATATACAAAGGAGTTCCTGCTACGAAAAAAAGCCCTGCTCTCAGTAATATTCATTGCATGCACTGATCGCTCTGAGAAGATCACTGATTACTGGGTACTCTACAAACATAGAAAAACATGAAGGCAAACCCGCAAAATGTCTAAGGAAAACAAGGGCACCAGACAAGAGCAACAAAGATGACTGTTGCCACTCTTCAACCATTTTTCAGAGACAATATCTACCACTACCTCTGCAACAGCTAATCTAGCCCTGAAAATCAAAATGGGAGAATAATCTGAGGCAATCTTATATGTCACAGTGCCTACAATCATAGAGGCCAGTATAGCTATTTTTCTGAGTGAGAGCTTCGCTTCTGTAAGGAAAATTTTGCACAGTGTCGGGATTAGCAAATTTGCAACACTTCAGTGATTGTAGAGTTAACTTTGTTTTTGTTAGTCAACAGGAAGTCACATGTGTTTACTGTAACCTGTTAGCTAAAGAGAAGGCCCTCGAAAGTCTGTAGAAGGTCTAAGTTAAATGACCTGCAATTAAGTGTTGTGACTGGAAATCAATGCATTGGCTATTCTGCATTGTATGGTTCCTCTTCCTCCCTTTGCCTAAGTCTGGAGAAGAGAAACCATTCCTAGGTTTGTTCTCTAACTGTAAAGATGTAGGAAGTTAGTGTCTGTTATTTTTCTTCTCAGTTTACCCTTCCCTTGTAGTTCTAAGTAAAGCAATGATATTCTTTTAAACACACACATGTTCTCTGCATATTCTTTGCTGCACTACTTTCTAACTGCTAAATAATATTTTTCTCTAAGAATATCCAACACACAGGCATGTCCATCGTTTGGTGAATCAAGCCATGACTTACGTATGTGAAACACCAGTCATTGTTATGTCAAGCCAAATCAATGCTTTTTAGAAGTTGTAGTTACATTAGGGCTGCTGGGCAGGGAGATTCCTGGACATTTTGGGGATGGAGTCAGAGCAGGACAGGGTTTAGGGAGGGGAGGGACCTTGGTATAATGCCAGAGTCAGCCTACCTTCTAAAGCAGCCATTACAGCCATCACCTGGAGACTGTCAACTCTAAGTTACATACAAATGTATGAAAGGCCATTTGGGATCCAGCCAGTGGTCCATCTAGTCTAGCATCGTCTTTCAAACAGTGGCCAGCAATTTACACTGCAGGACCAATGAACAGGAAATAGAAGCCAAGGCCTTCCCATGAACATCATGTTATTAGAGAGCCAGTTTGGTGTAGTGGTTAAGTGTGCAGACTCTTATCTGGGAGAACCGGGTTTGATTCCCCACCCCTCCACTTGCAGCTGCTGGAATGGCCTTGGGTCAACCATAGCCCTGGCAGAGGTTGTCCTTGAAAGGGCAGCTGCTGTGAGAGCCCTCTCAGCCCCACCCACCTCACAGGGTGTCTGTTCTGGGGGGGAGAAGATAAATGAGATTGTAAGCTGCTCTGAGTCTTTGATTCAGAGAAAAGGGCAGGGTATAAACCTGCAGTCTTCCTCTTCTTAGAAACCAAGTGACATGCATGGGTAAACATTTTTAAATCTGATTGCTTGAAACCAGCAAACCAAAAAACTATTTAGAGTCTCAGGTTTCTGCTGGGAAGACTGAAATACAGAGCATCACTGCCCCAGACAGTTCCAACAATGTGCTGTGGCTAACAGCCACTGATGGACCTTTGTTCCATATTTTTATGCAATCTCCTCTTGAAGCTGGCTATGCTTGTAGCGACCACCATCTCCTGTGGCAGTGAATTCCACATATTAATTACCCTTTGGGTGAAGAAGTACTTCCTTTTATCCATTCCAACCTGACTGCTCAGCAATTTCATTGAATGCCCACGATAGTATGCCCATATAGATTGAATGCCCATATAGTAGTATAATCTGATGTGTATCCTGAACAATTGATATATCCATAAGACTTGTAGTTAACCAACAAGTATGTTTTATACCTAATCCTTCTGAGTAACTAAGTTAGAGAATGCTTTAAAGAAAGGAGCCCCAAAGAGGGAAGCTTGAGTATGAGAGAATTGCCTGTTCTTACCCCAAACATCATAGACCTGAGAACTCTTTTAAATATATTTTGGTGCTGGATTTGCGCACCCAGAATACTGGCATATAAGTTTGGGGCTATGTCATCTGTCTATAAATAACAGTTAAGTTTCATTTGCTTCAGAGTTTGCTTTGTTGATTTATCTAAATAAACTTCTCCATTCACCTGCTTCTCCATTCACCTGAGAAGTCCACTTGAGTGATAACTAGAGCAAAACCTTACAGTTTGTAGCGATGTTATCAGCAGGGCTTTTTTTAGTAGAAAAAGCCCAGCAGGAACTCATTTGCATATTAGGTCACACCCCCTGGCATCACCATTGTCTCACACCAGGTTTTTGTGGAAAAAGCTCAGCAGGAATTCATTTGCATATTAGGCCCCACCCCCGATGCCAAGCCAGCTGGAACTGCGTTCCTGCTAAAAAAAAAAAAAAAAAGCACCCCGCATATCATACAGGAATCATCAATAAGGATTCATACACAATTCAGTGTTATTTCCTTGCCTGGGGTTATAATAGCAGCAGTTTTGACATGCGACATGAGCGTGGTCCTACTTTGGATATTCACAGTTGGCATTACCTGAAAAGGACGGTACCCTGATCTGGGAACTCGTTCCATCTCCTCCTTCGCTGACTGCACGGACTTCTATGATGTAGACACCTACATCAGGCAGAAGCACCACTGCAGAGGTCTTCTGCGTTTCGATGACTTCACTGTTGCTGTGACCTTCTTGTCTATATAGGACCTGTGGATGACATAAATAGCCACAGAACATTTAATTCCATGTAAATTCACTAACAGTTAAAGCCTGGAAAAGGAGCCAGATGACTTGCTTAAGTTTATAAAGTACCTAGTTTACTAAAACATTAGGAAAGGTTACTTTGGATAAAAGAAATCAAAGGATACATTGTAGCCATTAAGTACATGCTATCAGTTACACGGCTAACAGAGGAATAGCAACTCTTCTCTGACCTTGTTGAAACAAAGAGCCATAAACTTGTGAATAAATGCATGCAAGAGCAAAGCAATTTCTAGAGAGAAGATACTGACTGACCAATGGGAAGGTCACAAGTCACTAAATTCATATAAACAACTCCCACAAATTTCCCGCCTTGACTAAGCACAACCGCTACCGGCTATGGGCCAGACAGTGTAACATCCTGCTAACTAGCAATAGTATTTAACTGCATAATGACGGAAACTCCAACAACGTGTATTTGAAAACATGAATCTGTAAAGTCTGAAAAATGTATATATGTATACATATGCACCTGCATATATATGCAATGTGCCTACTTAATCTATACGTTTGTTGTGGGCTGATTTCAAATGACTCTAGTGGGTTAAGACTGAACCATTCCCTAAACCGCCTCTAATTTAAGAAGCCAGATGCTACAGGCACAGATTGCCGAATATCCCCAACATAATAATAACAAATCTCCGTATTTGCACTTCTGCTCCATAAAGAAAATATTAATTTTAATGGCATTTATGATGCCTCATGCTTCTGCATTTCCTTAAATCCTACCACAAATACTGTCAAATTGAAGCGTTAGTGCAGATTTTGCTGCAGTCTGTGCCTATTAATAGTCAGATGGGCTGGTGCTAATGGCGTCAGGTGGCATATTTTATCCAGTTTATAATCCCCGGTTGACAATTACTATTTCCAAAACTGACTAAGGGATAAGGGCATTTAATTCTCTCGCAGTCTTTTTTTCCTTAAAAGTTATTGCTTTTGTTTGAACTTCATGTTTAAAACAGTAATGAAAGCATTTTGCAATGGGATTGAGGGGTGGGGGGAAGCTGAGGCATTCAGCCCTCTAAGCTCTTGTGTAGAGCTCTGGTTTCTTGCTAGGAAATGGGCATCCTTCACATGTCGCTAGCTACAGCAATATGGAACTCACTTCCTGCCATTGCAATCCTACAGAGATGGGACTTCAAATAATGGACATGACCATACGAGTTAATCAGATAGATCCACATGATTGGCTCTACTCAGCCTCATTCAGTTGCATCACTTGCAGATGTCAAGAGTGTGTCTTGCCTTGAATTGAGTGGGAGAAAAGTTATGCCTTTTTTGAGTCCTGCTTGGCTTGTTATCTTTATGTTCTTACACACTAGCCTGTTGTGTCTGCAACACATCAAGTATCCATTTCAACCCTGGGAAGGGACACAGAATGGCTCCAAGGCCATCCAATGTTATCTGACTCCCAGAGACTTTCACGGTTTCATTTCTTCATGTTTTTTTTTTGGGGGGGGGGGAGGCTTGGAATGTTTAAGGGGGAATGCTATTGGTAGATTAGGAGTAAGGTTTTGTTATGACAGTTATAACTCAAGAAGCATTTTAAGGTGGATACTGAGCTGATATAATTTAGTACTCCTTCCGGTGATATCAGGAGAGAATGGCATATGCAAATGAGTTATGCAAATGAGTTATGCTAATGAGCTCTGGCATCTCTTTTTCTACAAAATGACCCCTGGTTATACCCTCCTCTTCTCCCCACTCAAAGCAGCTGACAACTTTTCTCCCCTTGTCTCATTTTATCCTTACAACAATAACTTTATGAGGTATACGAGGCTGAGACACAGTGGACTGGTCCACGTTCATCACTGAGTAAGACCAAGGTCTCCCGGATCTTAGTCTGACTATTTGATCGTGACACAGTAGTAGCTCTTAGCAATAGTCCTTGTGCAGCACAACTGTGGTATATAAAAGATGAGAGAAGCTGGCAGGCTAACACTTGGTTCTAGCGACTGTAAAAAAGAAAACAAATTATGCCATTGGACTGAAGAAGGGCTGCCAAGCCCTGGTGGAGGCAGGAAATCCTTTCTCCCAGTCCCTGTTTCCTGCCACCTCACTGAATGATAGTGGAAGGAAAATAAACAAAAAAGCTGTCTGGCCAATGTTGTGATATCACTTCTGGGGAAAACCTGGAAACGATGTCAGTCTTCTCTAGGAAATGCTGGAAATTTTATGATTACCATATTGTTTCCAGTGATTCCTAGAGAAAACTGATGTCATTTCTGCTCCCCCCCCCCAAGGCAACTCTACATTGAAGCAAGGTCCTGCCTGCACAAGTTACAATCTATCAAGTCAAATTCAGCTGCTCCTCCTCTTCCTGGTTTTGCAGTTTCATAATGCCCACAAAAAAACCCCAGGAAATTTATTGAGAGAGACACATGGTGGTGGTAAACTGTGTTTATTTGGTGGATCACAAGTTATGCAGCCCTGTGCCAGTTCCTTAAATCACACGCTACATAAAGCTTCTGGCCTCAAGTTTCATTAAGTAATTTGCAACATTTTAAACTAGGTACCACAGAGTATGGAAAACAGGAAGCTATACTGACTACACAAGTATTCTGTCCTCCCCAGCAAACAGCTGATCTGCATGATTGCCCATTTGTTTGAAAGGATTATATGGGTATAATTCCAGCTACTGCCCATACACACAAATATATATTTGGATCAGGACCTGTGAATTTGGTTACTGTAATTAACAATACAAAAATAGTGTTAGTTTACAACAGTGTAAGAAAGAAAGATGAAATAAAGGCAAGTGAAAGAACATAGTGCTCCAGGGGCTAAGAAGGTAAACATGACATACTGACCTTGTATCCCATGACATCTGATTCATTCTCTAGAGGCCTAACAGGTTCCCATCCCAGAGAGATGTGAGAGCCATCTTGTATCCACATAATATTGCTTGGTGCTTGACTAGGAGCTGAAAGTAGATAAAAGAAGAAGAAGAAGATGATGATAAAGCAAACAAATCAGTCTAAAGCTGCAGGTGGGGGAGAGAGCGGGCAGAGCCACCTGGCTCTTCCAAGTGAGTGTGTGAGAGAGGAAGACAGAGAGCGCAGTAAAGAGTTTACTAGAAACCGCTTATGGGCTGGAGGAAAACTTCACCCCCTGAACTGCTGTACTCTGTACTTTCATTTTCCTATGTTAGTCTGAAGAAGTTGGTTGAAATACAGCAGACTGCTACATCCAGCAACTCCCACAAGCAAATTGCCCTAGGAGATCACAGAAGTGTGGGCTTACGAACTGTTTATTTTGGGGGCTTTGTGCGTGTCTGTGTGTTCACTCTCATTTAGTGGAAGTGCAACTGCTGGGGAACCCTTTGAAGGCAAAAAAGAGGATGAGGAAATGAACTGTACTGCAGGGGAACTGCACTGCAGTATTTTTATTGAGTGATTGATTTGGAATGGACAAGTCTCCTGGCTCCACCCCCAAAGTCCCCAGATATTTCCTGAGTTGAACCTGGCAACCCTAATCAGGAAGAAGGTGGGGGATCATCTCCATTGCCTTTCCCAGGGCTGAAATGTCCAAATATATGGAGAAAATTAATTAAAGGGAAGCAAGCACAAGTATGGGATTGCATTATTCCTCAGCTGGAATGTCCAAATATATGGAGAAAATTAATTAAAGGGAAGCAAGCACAAGTATGGAATTGCATTATTCCTCAGCTGGACTGTTCAAATATGGAAGTTTTTTTTTTAAAAAAAGAAAACAAAATATTTTCAGCTTCCTAAGCAGCGGCACTCATGTTCCAAAATAATTTTTAAAAGATGAGTGGACAATCATGACAGTGGCCTGCTACCAGGGAGGAGGCAGTCTAGTTTGCATTGGGTGTGAAAGGAAAACAAGGCTAACAGTAGTAGGAAAACACTATGCAGGCCCATAGCTACAGTGGGGCCTGGGCGGGGCCAGGCCCATCCTTTCACCCCCCCCCTTCCAACTGTATGGCCCCTCCACTGAAGGGCCCCCAATCTGCCCCCTTTGTTCACTGCCATTCTGAACAAGTAGTAGTATTGTTGCAGGTATTTTTGCCTTTTTTTCTCTCCCCTTCCCTAACACACCTTGCTGAGCAAAGGAGGGGGGGGAGAGTCAAGACGTCTCTGTCTGTCTGAGAGAGGGGCACATAAGAAACGGGTGAGGGGACCAGAGCTGCTAAGATTGCCCAGGTGAAGGGGGGTTAGCATGTGGAACTCAAGGCAGCTTACAGTGCCAAGAACCCTGGGCTGCCAAACTGGGTGCCCCCCAGCCCCCCCAAGCAACTGTAGGCCCCACCAAACATGAAATCCTAGCTACAGCCCTGCTGCTAGGCCCCACCAAGAAGATCTGTTCTGTATTTGCTGCTGTAGGCCCCACCAAACATGAAATCCTAGCAACAGCCCTGCTGCCATGTCTGGGATCTCCATTACGAATGCAAATTGACAAGCACGTCAGCAACAAGTGCGAATTGACAAGCACATCCCTCGTGTGAAAACAGCCTAAGAGCGGCATTTAATATTAATTAATTCCCTGCCGCCCCACCGTGTCAAAAATACTTCGTCTTGTTTCCCAGAAAGCTAGCCCATCAGCTCCTGCGAATGTCAAATGATTCTTCATCACCTTTCACAAATACAGAACAGATCTTCTGAACTGAGATCAGAAACTGAAACAACGCAGTAGCTTTGCTTTACATTGGATATGGAAGGAAATGCTGGAACTGAAGGCCCTCGCAGAACTATGCGGGAACACAAAATCGAGAACTTACGTGATTTCTTGGTGGCTGCACGGGCTGTGTTGCTAGCTGGTCCATACCCTGCCGCATTGAACGCCCTGACTCTCATGTGATATAAGGTGTTGCCTTCAAGCCCTGTCAGAATGATGGATGATTCATTTCCTTCTGTACGGACTTTTTCGGCTGCTTCTTCTTGCTCCATATCTTTCCAGTAACCAACCTGCCAATGAAAAACTGCATGAGCCATTGACTAGTACATCCACGAGGCTCCTTTTTAAAAGAACAATTGCTATTATTCCTGATTCGTATAGCTTTCCACACACACATACCCCACAGACAAAGAGCTTTGTCATTTGTCACCACTGAGATCAAGTAAACTTGAGAAATAGCCATTGATTCTTGAGCAGAAAATAAATGGTGCATAGTTGTCCACTTTTGGAAAGGAAGAGAAGAAAGTGAGATAATTGACAACATAAGGACATAAGAGAAGCCATGTTGGATCAGGCCAATGGCCCATCCACTTCAACACTGTGTCACACAGTGGCCAAAACCCAGGTGCCATCAGGAGATCCACCAGCAGGTCTGCTGTCTCAGCCTTCCTTCCCCCAGTTTCCGTTTTGTCTCACTGGGACCTCCAGTTGCTTACCCTATTATTTGTTGGATTCATTGGACTTGGTGCTGCCAGGGAACCATGAAAAAGTACCATACTCAAGGCTTCAATGAAGCAAAGCTGGGGTTAGGTGCGGCAACAGAATTACAAAGTTACATGGAATCAGCAATCAGTTCTAAAACTAATAAGCAATGTTTATTAAAAGAAACACATGCTGGAGAGCACAGGTAAGAGATAGCTTTAGCTATAGATTACCTATTCTAGCTCTCCAGATGGCGTTGGATGCCAGATGAATGTCCAGCCTCTATGGTGCAAGAGATGGAGAGATCATGAACCTTCTTTGCGTGCGTCGAGAGAGAGGTGTGAGAGAGTAGAAATAGAGTAGCATTCTACTCCAAAGAAAGGGATCAAATAGTAGGAAGGAAAGGATATGTTGTATGTCCTGACCTTCCTGTCTAAACTGGTGCCATCTCTCAAGTTTGAGACAGGAGACAGCACAAAGTCCTCCACTTCCAACATTATTCACCATCTACTTGAGAGATACTTTACCTCCTGGGGTTCAGGGCCTATATGAAAACTAGGATTGCCAAATCCCCAGGTGGGGCCAGGGGATCCCCCAATTTGGAGGCCCTCCCCCCACTTCAGGGTCATCAGAAAGCAGGGGGGGAATGTCTTCTGGGCACTCCATTATTCCCTATGGAGAACCATTCCCATAGGGAATAATGGAAAATTGATCCTTGGGTATCTGGGGCTCGGGGGGGGGGCTGTTTTTTGAGATAGAGGCACCAAATTCACAGCATAGCATTCAATGCCTCTCCCCCAAAATACCCTCCAAGTTTCAAAAGGATTGAACCAGGGGGTCCAATTCTATGAGCCCCCAAAGAAAGCGCCCCTAGCCTTCATTATTTCCAATAGAGGGAAGGCATTTAAAAGGTGTGTGGTCCCTTTAAATTTAGTGGCCAGAACTCCCTTTGGAGTTCAATTATGCTCATTGCAACCTTGCTCCTGGCTCCACCCCAATGTCTCCTGGCTCCACCCCCAAAGTCCCCAGATATTTCTTGAATTGGACTTGGCAACCCTAATGAAAACCTAGGTATTTTGTGGCATGCAACTTTAATGTAGTTTCCATCCTCCTGGTAGAATTGCCAGGTGTCCGGTTTTGAAATGGACAGTTTGGCATTTGTGCTTTCTGTCTAGTAAATAAGTTGAGAAAATACCTGGCATATAAATGTCTGGTATTTTCTAATCAATCAGTGCCCCCCTCTTACTGGCACCCTGGCATTCAGGATGCTACTGCATGACATTAACTCCTCATCCCACATTGTTTACCAGGGTATAAAGGTGATGTGATGGCAACAGCTGCTATGTCTACCCTGCACATACTGCTTACAGATTTGATCCAATGATGCCACCGCTGCTGTTCTACCTTGTCTCAAAGAGTCCACCTGCCTGATGCTGTGATGCAACCAAGCATAAAACAGGCAGTTAGACAGACAGCCCCACCAAGCCCAATCGGAACTGTAACTTTCTCCAGCCATCCAATCCTTAGCCTTAGGGGACAGCAGTACAGGTGAGATTTGGCTTGCCATGGCATTCTGTCCTCCCCCTAGTTTGGCAAACCTTTTTGATGGATTGCATTTCTGACTTTGAAATGAGGGGATTTTTTTGGGGGGGGGAGGAGCTAAATCATACTGTTACTGCCACAGTTCAATTGCAAACACTACTGTGGTTTAAATCTGTTAAGGTCTTTTTTAAATAATAATAACAACACAAATTTGACCAAAGAGCTTAGCTCTTTGAGTACAGAAAGGTTGCTCAGCTGAGTTAGAGAAACAACAGAATTGGATGGGAGGATTACAGAACATTAAAATGGAGAATCGATGTAGTCATGAGCTGATGATGATTATGAATCCCTGTCAGAACTCGGTATCACTTCTTGTCCAATACATAGGAGACCTGGCAATTCCAGACACACAGTGAAATCTCAGCAGAGTTACACTCTTCTAAACCAATTTGCTTCAATTGACTTAGAAGGGTTTAACCCTATTTAGGATTACACTAACAGTCAACTTCAAAATGGCTGCCATTCCAAGCCAAGTGTTCTATGATGGAGGTAGCTGTTTTTTTGACAGGTACTTCCTGCAGACAGAAGGGTAATGCCTTCTGGGCTCTTCTGAAGATCTTTCTCTAGGGAGGTGGTGGGAACTCAGGATTATCTTTCTCTAGGGAGGTGGTGGGAATTCAGGAAGAAGGAAGTGGGCACTAGGAAACACGTCAGTGGGCACCATAGTCTCCCTTAATGTGATGTTGGGAATAATGTCTATTTGTAGGAGCAGAAGCAATAAATGCCTTACTAAAGATCTAAATTAAAGTTTGGTAAGGTTTGGTAGTTCAGTGATAAATGATTGTTTTCTCTATTTCCTGAGTGGTGCTGAAATGAGTTGGGTGTTGATACGGGTTTGGTCTCCTGATTTATTTTTGTGGCATGAGGAGGCTTGTACACATGTTATAGCAATGTTGAGGTATTTTTGGTTTGCACTGGTATAAACATTAAAAGAGATTCATATTGTTTAAATACATGTAATGGCATATTTGTTTTAAATCATCAGCTTCTTGACAAGTAGATACATAGATGGACAGGCAGCTAAGTTTTGAAAACTCCCCCCCTTCCCCTTAACTACTTTTTGTTTTGTTTTCTGGGTTTGGGGTTCACTGTAGGTTTTATTTTTTCATTTTTCCTAAGACAAACCAGGGACCACCATGGTCAAGTGTATTGTGTCTGAAACAGCCTCAGCTTAGCTTCTTGAAAATGCTATTTTGTTGTATAGTTATTTTTTCTCCCTTACAAAAATCTCATCAGTTCTGAGGAAATGTTCCCACACAAAACATCCCCGTGGTTCACTCTCAAGTGGCATTTGGTATACCATTCATAGATGGGTTTTCACATTTTTTACCTCATTGAAATTCAACTCACCTGAAGCCAGTATGAGATGTGACTAGCTAGCCAAAATAGGCGAGAATAAGCACTGACAGGGAGTCAAAAGTACTTCAGAGGAATCAAGGACAGCCCACCTCTTGTGGGTCTTCAAAGAAATTTACTATTCAGACCTGGCAAGCTCTGACTGACTGATGTGAGGAAGTGGCATGAACAATATTTCCTTCGTTGGCGAGACCTGTGCACAACTACAAAGCTCTGAGTCTGTGTAATGAATTGGAGATGACAGAACACCTGAGGAAACCTTGTAGTGGGTTAATCATACCAGAGCAGCATCGCTGGGGGACAGAGGGAAGGGCTGAAGATTTGGTTGGAGTTATTGGGAGAGAAACCGGTTTCTGTCAAATGTAATTCAGGAAGAACCTTCTACACTGTGTGCCTCCCCCTTCACACACAAAAGCCCAAATCGTTTTTGATGTTTACAAGTACATGGTAGTTGTTGCTTGCTTTTGCAGAGTTTCCCCTACTCTCAAGAGATTATGCTGGCAGTCCATGAATACTGAACAGTTCTTTTGCAATCCCGTCAGTAAAGGCACCAAGGTCTTCGACAACACTATTTGCAGTCCACAGAATGTTCACTTTAGGGTAACTCTGGAAACATTCAGTTGTGAGTGCAGCAAAACTGAGGCTTCTTTAGGACTATTTCTAAAACCAAGCCAAGTCAACCTTTCCCAGTGGTCCTGAAAGCAGATGTTAAAACTGATCTTGTGAAGAGACCATCATGTGCTAGTTTGAGAGTCATCATCCTGATGAAAAAAATAATCTCTGGAAGAAGGATGCCGTAAGTAGTAATTTGGATAAATGTGGCTACTCATCATACTGGTTCAGCATGTAAATCAACTGTCACATTTAACACATCTGTACAACAGATATGGGAATTTAGGGACTATTAATCTGGAACTGAGGGAACATGGCATGGTTCAGCCCTATCTCACTAGATCTTGGAATCTAAGCAGGGTCAGCCCTTTCTACACTTCTTGGACCAAAATAGATGTAGAAGGAGGAGGAAAACACGTTAGGAAAGTGGGGCAAAAACTGAACAAGATGTAGAGGGAATTTTACAATGCAAAGGAAAACAGCAGTGAAAGAGGGGTAAAGCATAAATGTAGAAAGGGCCTTGGATGGGTGACGTCTAAGGAAGACAGCAGAGAAAAGCATTGGCAAACCACTTGAAATGAGGGAACATGGCATGGTTCAGCCCTATCTCATTAGATCTTGGAAGCTAAGCAGGGTCAGCCCTTGCCTACACTTCTTGCTTTGACCCACTTCTACTTTTGCTTCAACTCCTGAATAGTCCAGATTTTCCCTCCTGCTCTTTCTACATTCTCAGCTTGTCCCTCTCTTTCATCTGTTTATGCTATTGGGAGGGAGAAGAATGCCTTGCCTCATCTCTAGCTCACTTGCTGGCTCAGCCAGTTTGGTGTGGAGAGCCAATTTGGTGTAGTGGTTAAGTGTGCGGACTCTTTATCTGGGAGAACCGGGTTTGATTCCCTACTCCTCCACTTGCACCTGCTAGCATGGCCTTGGGTCAGCCTTAGCTCTGGCAGAGGTTGTCCTTGAAAGGGCAGCTGCTGTGAGAGCCCTCTCCAGCCCTACCCACCTCACAGGGTGTCTGTTGTGGGGGAGGAAGGTAAAGGAGATTGTGAGCCACTCTGAGACTCTTCGGAGTGGAGGGCGGGATATAAATCCAATATCTTCATCTTCTTCTTCTGTCACTCACTCACAGATAGCCAGGCAGCCAAGTAAGCCACACTCACATGCACCTCTGCTCTCCTATTTTTCCCCAAACCCCAAGCAGAGGAGGGGGTGGAAATCTTTCTTGCCAGAGTGAGTGTCCAGCAAGTCTTAATTTCCCCTGCTTGAATTTACACTATACATGCTTTCCAGCAAATGAAACAAACAGCACAAAAGAAGCTTTCTTTGGAAAATCTCTCTGCTGTTGAAGTTGCACTAGATACAAGCATTCTCTTTTCACAGCAGCACAACCCGCCCCCCCCCCCCAGCAGCCTTTTCCTTCATGGTGTACTACATATCCCAGCAGGCATTAGGTGAGGGGAGTTCACGCATCCTATAGGGTGAAAAATGGGCATGTGATTGCTAGAGGTAATTGGAGAAGTTAAGCATTGTGAGGAAACAGTTCAGGAAGGCTCAGAATTTGGCCCAAGGCAAATGAAAGCAGCATAGCAACAGTGTTTTCAGTAGATCTAGGGCAATTGGGAACCGATAGCTGATTGGACCAAAATAGATGGAGGAGGAGGAAAAACACGTCAGGACAGGGGGTAGGTCCAGGGGAATCGGGAACTGGCAGCTGATTGGACCAAAATAGATGGAGAAGAAGGAAGAAAACACATCAGGAAAGTGGGGTGAAAACCGAACATGGTGTAGAAGGAATTTTACAATGCAAAGGAAAACAGCAGTGAAAGAGGGGTAAAGCATAGGTGTAGAAAGGGCCTTGGATGGGTGACCTCCAAGGAAGACAGCAGAGAAAAGCATTGGCAAACCACTTCTGCTTCTCACTTGCCTTGAAAGCCCCTTGCTGGGGGTGCCATGACTGACTTGATGTCAGGTTATGCAGACATGCACAATCTGGAATTACTTTCCAGAATTCACACTGGGCGTTTTAGCACTTACCTTTTACTGGCTCGACCACCCTCCTCACGCCGGCGGATCTGCAGGGATTTCGCACCAGAAGCGCTGGCGCAGCCAAAAGAGCCGGCAACTTCCGTCGCAGAGCCAGCTCAAACGTTTTCCTGCTTCTTGGCGGTTTCCGTTTGAGCTGGCTCCGCGACGGAAGTTGCCGGCTCTTTTGGCTGCGCCGGCGCTTCTGGTGCGAAATCCCTGCAGATCCGCCGGCGTGAGGAGGGTGGTCGAGCCAGTAAAAGGTAAGTGCGAAAACGCCCACTGATTTACTGAGATCTCCCCTGCTTCTCTTGCATGACTCTTCTTGCCTAACTTGCCAACAGAATCTTGGAACAGAATCTTGGAAAGACAGAATCTTGGAACAGAAAGGACATCTGTAGGACATCTAGCCCAACCCCTGCTCAAGGTATGGAATTCAAAACTAGTGCATTCCCTAGCTTTGGCCTACCTTGGCTTAACAACTTTCAAGAGGGACAGCTCACCTCCTAGGTCAGGGGTTAAGACTGTGGGCACTTTTGAATTTTGAAAACAGTGGGTGGGCATCATCACGTAATGGCTGCCTTCCATGGGGCAAAGCTGATCACAAAATGGCTGGCATGGGGCCAATCACAAAATTTTGGCAGGTTCCAAGCTAAGTGCCCTCTTATGATGGAATAGCTGTTTCTGAATGGGTGCTCCCTGTAGACCTTGATCCTTCCTGGGGTCTTCTGAAGCTCCTTCTATTCCAATGAGATGGAGGAAAGTCAAGACTGACTCTTTTGTTTAGGGAATAAATACTTTCAAGAAGAATGAAGTGAGCACCAGGAGATACACTAGTTGGTGCCATGGTGCCCATGGGCATCACATCAGGGATCAGTGCTCTTGTTTCCACTGTGGAACCTCTCTTATCACTAGGAAGTTTCTTCTAACATTCAGTTGAAACTGATCCTCCTAGTCTTGACCTGGATAGCCCAGGCAAGCCCAATCTCATCAGATCTCATCAGTCTCATCAAGCCCAGTCTCATCTGAGAGCCAGTTTGCTGTAGTGGTTAAGTGTGCAGACTCTTATCTGGGAGAACCAGGTTTGATTCCCCACTCCTCCACTTGCAGCTGCTGGAATGGCCTTGGGTTAGCCATAGCTATCTCAGGAGTCATCCTTGAAAGGACAGCTGCTGTGAGAGCCCTCTCAGCCCCACCTACCTCACAGGGTCACTGTTGTGGGGGGAGAAGATATAGGAGATTGTAAGCTGCTTTGAGTCTCTGATTCAGAGAGAAGGGTGGGGTATAAATTTGCAGTCTTCTTCTTCTTCGAAGCGAAGCAAGGTCAACTTTGGCAAGTACTTGGCTGGGAGACCTCTCTGGAATACCAGAGCCTGGATGCAGAGGCAGGCTTTATTTAGTCATCTCTCTGAATATCCTCTATGCCTCCAGCAAAGGTCAGTCACCAGAGGTTGCCATGACTTCCAGGTGCACACATGCATATAAAAATAGAAAAAATACCAAAAAGAAAAAAAAAGAAATAAAACCTCCTGTATATAGATCTAAAGGCGTTGCTCTCTGGAGCAGCAGAGAACAAGTCTTTGTCCTCTTCCATGAACAGGACTACCATGTTTCCCCTTAGTCTTCTCTTCTCCAAGTTAAACAGACTCAGCTCCTTCAGCCTTCCCCTTCAAGGTACACATTTGCAGGATCTACAGCAAGCATTTTTGCAACTTCAGTATCCTCCTTATATGGTGAGAAAGAACTATTAGAAAGGCCAAAACGATACCCAGGGAAGGCTTGCTACAAGACAAACTCAAAGAAAATGACAATGGAATACTAATCTAAAACAACTTCTTACCTGCAGTGATAAACTACTTAATAGTAACATGGACTCTGATACCATGGCCTGCAACAAACCAAGATGCCGACTTTGCTGCCATATAGATCCTAGCAACGCTATCAGTGGACCCAGCAACATCAGCCATACATCTCAGGGTCATACTCCCACTCATCCTCTAATGTGATATATGCCATTATGTGTCAGCAATGCCCTTCCACCTTCTACAATGGGCAAACAGGCCAGTCCCTTCAACAAAGAATTAATAGACATAAGTCTGACATTAGCAACCACAACATTCAAAAACCAAGGGGGGGGGGGGACATTTTAACCTTCAAGGATATTCAGTGGCTGACCTAAGAGTAGCAGTTCTCTTACAGAGAAATTTCAATGGGAAACAAATACACAGTTCTGCACTAGGGCAAAAAGAACTAAATATATGGTTATAGAATGTGGCTAACTTGACCAGCAGAACATGAGACAGCTTGGCAAATGTCCCACATCCAATTGTTCCTGGGTTTCTCAGTCCAGTCCTGATGATTTTGTCTTCTGTATCTTAACAAATGTACTATGAATTGTTGTTAATTTGTGCATTTTGATAGCTGTGCGATGGATGAGCTTGTATGATGGAAACAGCCCTGCTGGTTTGGACAACGGTCCATGTAGTCCAGTGACCAATCAGACGCAGACCGGATGAGCAGGGCAGTATAAGAGCTGGTGGCTGTCAGAACAGGCAGCAAAGTGTATTGGCTAGAATGTTACAGTAACACATAGGCTTGCCAATCCCCAGGACCCAGCGCGGGTTCTTCCGCTTTCCCAGACTCCTTCCCGCCCCCAGTCAGCTGGCCGGTGGGGGGAAGCCCCACCCCCAGAGGACCATGTGCCTTTCAACCTCTGGAAGCTTCAGTCTCCGATTGAAAGGCTTCCTCTTGGGATTGTGTGTCTGTGTTGCTGTGAAGAAGTTGGCAGCAACTCGTGAGTAGAGAGGCCAATCCCCTGCTTCAGAGTCACCAGAAACGGGGGGTGGGGTGGGGGGAGGGAAACGTCTGCTGAGCACTTCATTATTCCCTATGTGGAGATCAATTCTCATAGGGTATAATGGGGAATTGATCTGGAGGTTTTGGGGGCTCTGGGAAAGCTGTTATTTGAGGTAGAGGCACCAAATTTTCAGTATAGTATCTAGTGCCTCTCCCCAAAATATCCCCCAAGTTTCAAAACGATTGGACCAAGGGGTCAAATTCTATGAGCCCCAAAAGAAGGTGCCCCTATCCTTCATTATTTCCTATGGAAGGAAGACATTTAAAAAGGTGTGCTGTCCCTTTAAATGTGATGGCCAGAACTCTCTTGGAGTTCAGTTATACTTGTCACACCCTTGTTCCTGGCTCCACCCCAATGTCTCCTGGCTCCACCCCCAAAGTCTCCTGGCTCCACCCCCAAAGTCCCCAGATATTTCTTGAATTGGACTTGGCAACCTTAGAAAGACATCATGATTTATATCCCATTCCTATGCATGTTCCCTTGGAAATAAGTCCTACTGAATCCAGTGGAGCTTACTCCCTAGAAAATGCATTTAATGTTGCATCCTTATAGGGGGTGGAATTCTAGCAGGAGTTCCTTTGCATATTAGGCCACACACCCCTGAAAAAGAGCCTTGTAAGCTCTTGGAAGTTGGCTACATCAGGAGTGTGTGGCGTAATATGCAAAGGAACTCCTGCTAGAATTCCACCCCTGCTTCCTTATATTCTCATTCCTTCTCCACCATAATGCTCACTACGTAAACTTGGACCAGCCATTCTGTCTCAACCTAACTAACCTTATAAGTTTATTAGGAGGAGAAAAAGCAGAGGGAGAAATCACACACACTGATGTGAACTGTTTGGAGGTATAAAAATGAGCTCTTTAGATTAGAATATGATGTGATAGATAGAGGATGGCATGGCTGTTTTATTGAAGAGGGCACACTACCCGTGCATAGATTCTCTTTCATCAAAGTAGGTTTCCTCAGGCTGCAGCACCTTTCCTCCCCAGCTGATTCTTAGAGTAAAGAACCAATCTTTCCCAGTTACTTATAAATATAAGGTGTCTTTGCGTTCCTTGCAGCTGCCTGTATCACTATTCATTAATGCCAGGCAGGTGAACTTTGTGGATGCAGATGAATGTGTGCATGTGAATTCTCATACTGCCTCATGGGAACTGTAGTTTCTCCCTGCATCTGCCAAATTCTTATTGTTAGTTTGTTCCACTAGCAAAAGAAGTGTCTCAGGGCTGCATGGCTTATGTTTTTGTCTGATGTTTTTTTCACAGGGAAGGCACACAGAATGTTCAGACCAGGAACTTTTCCATGCATGCTTATTCACACAACGTCTCATGGGAGTTGTACTTAATTTGCAGCGAAGGCTTATCTTCTCAGTAGGAATCACGTGACTCTCATTCTCTGTTATGAAGAGCTGCTATATTCATATGCTCATTTATTTATTTTATTTTCCGCATTTTTACCCTGCTTTCTCCACAGGCAGTCTCATGACCCTGTAGCATACGAAGCAATTAATTGAGGAAAGCCAGGAAATGCTCAATGTGGTGTTTGATT
Source organism: Heteronotia binoei (assembly GCF_032191835.1). Taxonomy (NCBI): domain Eukaryota; kingdom Metazoa; phylum Chordata; class Lepidosauria; order Squamata; family Gekkonidae; genus Heteronotia; species Heteronotia binoei. The sequence continues at coordinate 172,464,777 of NC_083225.1, forward strand.
TGAACTTAAAAAAAAAAAAAAGACAAGATCCAGCAAAGAGTTCAACTTGTGTGTAAATGGACAGTTCATTTATGTTATTGTCAAATACTGACTTTGGTGTATCAAGCCTTCTTGCAGATGTTGTGTTGATATTCTGTTCATGCAGGATGGGAGTTTGCCAGCCATGTTGTTTTTGGGATTGCAGTGTTTACTGCATCACGTGAATAGGGCAGAACGTACACTTTCCATGTGGGTACAGCTTCTACTCACATGAACCAGAACTGAATGGAATTGTAATAGAATAGTAACCCTGGACTTCCTTGGTGGCTTCCCATCCAAGAAATAACCAGGGCCAGCCCCACTTAGCCCCAAAGATCTGACAAGGTTTGGCAAGTCTGACCATTCAGGCCCGGACAGCAGTTTTCTCATACAGGCTTAATGGAAACCACTTGACTCTTTCTGGACTAATGCTAAGAGACTTCCTTCCTTTATAATAGGGCTAGTCTTTCTGAAGGGAACTCATTCGCTATGAGCGCCAGGTCTGACACAAATGAGACCTTGTCGGGCCGGGCCATGTCAGGCCAGGCCATGTGTGTACCTATTTAAGATTAGGTAGCAGAGATATAAACTTTATAAAGGACACAGACAAACACAATTAATGATTTTTTTTTTAAAACTTAAAACATTAGCACTCATTGGTCTTAAAAGTGCTTTCTTTGTATTTCTCCCATGGGATCCAGGGAATTGGGCAAAGGAAGCTCTGGCTCTTTCTTTCCTTCCCCAGGTGACCATGAGGGGGAGGAGCCTCAGCCAATAGAAGAAAGAGAGGCTTAGTTCAGTAGCTCTTGAGAGAGCCTGGCAAAGCAAGCTCTGCCTCCCCCCTACCTCCCAAAGGGAGGTGCCTCAGCCAATGGAGAAAATAGAGGTTTTGCTCTGTAGATCCTGTGCGATTGAGCAAGTCTGACAAGGCATGCTATTATGCAGAAGGAAGAAAGACAGAGGGAGAAGGAAGCAGATGACAGCCAGTTGCTTGGGGGCCTGATTCGGCCCCTGAGCAGCATGTTTGACACCCATGCTCTAGCCAGTGCGACCTGGCAGTATGTAGCCTAAATCTCTGCATGAGATCCCCCAAGTCTAGAAACACTCAGGTCTTGGGGCTTGAGAGATGGCAACCTCCACATCTCAACACTTTGAGACTGAACAGCAATATGGGCAGATGCTGTAGCCTACACCATTTTGGAATGATGTTGGAGGGTGCTTTTCATGCGCCAGATAATTCCTGGATAAAAAGACCTGGAAAAGGTGTTGCTTCCAGGGCTTTTTTTGTAGGAAAAAAGCTTGCTTTGCCAGGCTCTCTCAATTGCATAGCAGAGCTACTGAACTAAGCTCTCTTCCTTCTATTGGCTGAGGCTCCTCCCCCTCCTGGTCCCCTGGGGAAGGAAGGAAAGAGCCAGAGCTTCCTTTGCTCAGTTCCCTGGATCCCTGGTTCCCTGACACCAAGCCAGCCGGAACTGCGTTCCTGTGCATTCCTGCTAAAAAAAACCTCTGGTTGGCTTCTGTACAGTAGGACTGATATTCATAATGGTTTCTCTCCTTGCCATTCTTGGGAATGTCAAAGAAAGTAACATTACTAAAAAAATTCAAAGCAAGTGTACTTTGATAAAAAGAAAAGTAAGTCAGGGGGGGAGGTGTCACTGACAAGCTTACAGTCGCATCAAAAGTAACACCTGCCGACAGCAACCTTTGCACAAAACCCGGGTGACATCATTAGAAGCGCTGAATGTCTGCTGCAGGATGACTGTGAAATTGGACAGATTGCCGTTCACACTCGATGAGAAACACATCAAGACCAGCCGTTCCAAGTAGGTCACGAAGGACTTATCCATCCTGCCACTTGTGCCAGCAAAACAGCAAACACGTGGGAAAGAAGCATACAATTCCCAAACTCTCAAGAAAGCCACGTCAATAATCTCAATACTGCTGAAGAACCAGCAGCTGGTCAGGCTATAGAAGACCCTCCTGATACTGAGGCATATGCAGGTAGCTTAGGTACCAAAGCCTGCTTTCAGAGGTGACTGAACTTATTGGGCCTCTGATCCACAAGACAACAATTTATTTATTTCTATATTTGAAATAGAAAAATAAATAAATAGAAGAAGAAGACCCTAGATTTATACCCCGCCCTTCTCTCTAAATCAGTCGCAGAGGGGCTCACAATCTCCTTTATCTTCCTCCCCCACATCAGACACGCTGTGAGGTAGGTGGGGCTGAGAGGGCTCTCACAGCAGCTGCCCTTTCAAGGACATCCTCTGCCAGAGCTATGGCTGACCCATGGCCATTCCAGCAGCTGCAAGTGGAGGGGTGGGGAATCAAACCCGGTTCTCCCAGATAAGAGTCCGCACACTTAACCACTACACCAAACTGATGCTGCAACAACAACACATAATGCAACCACTACACTAAACTGAAATAACAACAACAAAGGAGATATCCTTTGAGTTCACTCATAAGCCCTGCTTTTATGTTACAGCAAATGTACAAACAACCTGCATGGGCCTGCATATATCCATCTGTAAGAAAGAGCCAACCTACATTCACTCTACAAATTAAATCAGTGCCTGCTTAGGAGCCAGTTTGGTGTAGTAGTTAAGTACACCGACTCTTATCTGGCAGAACTGGGTTTGATTCCCCACTCCTCCACTTACAGCTGCTGGAATGGCCTTGGGTCAGCCATAGCTCTCGCAGGAATTGTCCTTGAAAGGGCAGCTTCTGGGAGAGCTCTCTCAGTCCCACCCACCTTACAGGATGTCTATTGTAGGGGAGGAAGGTAAAGGAGATTGTAAGCCACTCTGAGATGCAGACTGAAGGGCGGGGTATAAATCCAATATCATCTTCTTCTTCTTAAATTCAGTCAGCTGTACATGTGTTATGGTTGCCAACCTCCAGGTGGGTTAACAGTGTATGCCAAATTACTCCAGAAAAAAAAAGAACATCAAATGCTATGTAGCTCTCTATTAGTCACTTGCCAATGTGAATTTTACAATTTGTGAATTTTACAATTTGTGAATTTTACAATGTGAATTTTAACTTTCATTGCATATCATATGGAAACATTCAATGTATTCATATATGTCCATATACAGTTAAGCAACATCTGTGGTCAAGGAATATGCATTAAGTGAAAAGTTTTTCCCACTCAATGCAACAGACAAAATAGTGCTATAAATACAAATGTTCATTACAATACTCTTAAAGTGACTTGCTCAATGGTAATGTTCATTAAATGACTTTCCTTATTCTGAACCAGAGAAGATCTCTTCTAAATTGCTCACATCCATTAGGCAAACATATATGGATGAACAAGGGAATATATTATCAGACTGATTTATGAAACAGCAGGACGAGCCCTTCTGGACTGAAGGTGGTTTTGTTTAATGACTTCTTTAAATTGAAGAACATTTTTGAATGGCAGCAGAATGGTAGAGAATAATATTTTTGAATGGTAGCAAGTTGGATCTGCATTATTGAGGTTTTGCTCATTCATGTTGGGTTCCAAACAAGAACAGTTGCAAGTATTCTTGTTGTTGGAAGCAAACTGGAGAATGTCTCTCCCCCACTGGCTTTCAAAAGCACAGCTTAATAAACACTTCCTCCATGGTGAACTACAGATCCCAGCAGCCTCCTCCAGCAACCCCACTGGCCACCAGCTGCAGTCATCTTGCCAGGAGTCTGAAGCACCTATGTGCATGCCCAGAAGACAAATGAAGAAAAACTGCCCCCCACACCCCACTCTGTGGCTGCTGCATCTGATTGATCAAAGGATGCCTGAACAAAAGAAAGGAAGTCTGAGTAAAACTCTCTGTTTCGAAGAAACCCAGATAAATTAGAAGTTGCTCCAGAGCACAGTAAACTTGGTGCCTGACTGCAGTCATAGAGTTGCTAATGATTCCTAGAACTAATCATAGGCATAAAGTACGCAAGGGCTGGGGGGCTAGAGCCCCCCCCCCCCGGATTTTCCCAGCAGGGGCTAAGCCCCCACTGGGCAACCAACACAAGAATTGGGTTTTCAAAGGCATGAATGGGGTGATAAAGGCTATGTGTTATTTTCCCTCTCAGCTGCAAATGACTTTACAACTTCAGCTCCTTAGAAATGCTAATAGAGCTTCTCCCGCCAGAGGCTAGGTGTCAATACGCATATTAACCAGTGTTGGTAAGCTCCATTTGTGTAAATCGATACATGGACAGACCTGAGTGTGCTCTCACAGCACATATGAGAAAAGTGAGAAAAGCGACTATTGTTTTCATCCAGCCGGCTGATCTAGAGTGTTGAAGGACTCTTGACATTGTAAGGTAATTACTAAAGTATTGATATCCAGCACATATCAATCCTAAGTTTGGTGTCTGTTAGAAAATAAAGCTTGACTGGCTACACCTGGCTCTCTTTGGTGGATTCAAAATACTCGCTTGGTTCCAATTTACATTTTGGGGGAAAGTGAGATTGAGTGTGGGTGGACATGAAGATCTGAGGCCTTTAAGAACAAAATTTGAGGCCAGTGGAACCTTTAAGTTTTATTCTGGGCATCAGCTTTTGTGTGCATGTACACTGTTTCATTTAGATTGCACACACACTTATTTTATCTGACATGAGCCTTTTTTTGCTATTAATCATTGGTCTTATTTATTGTTTTGCTGCTGTTGATTTTATGATGTGAGCCATCCTGAGCCCATTTTGTGGGTAGGGCAGGATATGTTGAATCCTGATATGTTGAATACATGAAATGAAAGTTTGATTTCTGAGTATAAGTGAAAGCTGAATGATTTAGGTATCAGCAGCAGCTGTAAACATATAGTTGGTGACAGCCAGTTTGGTACAGTAGTTAAATGCGCGGACTCTTATCTGGGAGAACCGGGTTTGATTCCCCACTCCTCCACTTGCAGCTGCTGGAATGGCCTTGGGTCAATCATCACTTTTGTAGGAGTTGTCCTTGAAAGGCAGCTGCTGTAAGAGCTCTCTTAGCCCGACCTACCTCACAGGGTGTCAGGGGGGGGGGAAGGTAAAGGAGATTGTGCTTCAGGGTCATCAGAAAACAGCGGGGGGAAGGGAAATGTTTCCCTTAAGCTTTTCTGTATTGCCTTTTACTGTCAAATTTGTGACCATTAGTTTGTCATATGCACATGATATGTATATTTGCAGATCTTGACGTGACTATTCTAAAAGTGAATTTCAAAAACAGGACACAGCAAGAGACCTCTGAGATACCACTATAACCACTGGCCAACTCCCACCTTTTTCTGGGTTTGGCCCAGTCCATGGGCATTGTTGGGGGGGGTGCTCCTTAAATTTATGGGGAGGAAGCTTCTCCATAAATTCATAGGTAGCGATAATGGAGGCCCCTCCCTGTGATGTCACTGGATCAAATGTCTCTGGCTGGGCCCCAGTCCCCCCCCTGGGAAACTGAAAAGTCTTTATCCAAGCAAATTTTCCTACTCATGACAGCAAATGCTGAGAAAATGATGTAAAAATTATTTCTAGTGTGATGAGTGAAGCATATGAGTAGGAAAATTAGCTTGGATAAAGCAGTAATGTGAAACAGGAGTTCTTTAGACTGGTTGTGCCTGTAAGCTGGTTATGATTATTTATTGATTTTTTCAATACCTCCTGCATACATTGTGCAAATCCAGAACATCTATGAACTTTTATGAAAGCCTGGATTAATGAATTTCTATAAATTTTGAAATTTTTGATTTGAATAAAGAAATACATTTTCTACAATCATTGTAAAAAAAAAATCTTTATTGGACATTATTGAGAACAATTTGTACTACAAGAGGTATTCTATACATGAAGCTCCAGTTTGGGGGCCCCACACCACCAGCACAGAGCAGGCCATTGGAGAGATCCCCGCCCCCAAACAGCCTTGTTGCTGTGCGACATGCCCTGTGTAATGACATCAACCAGAAGTGACATCATTGCTCTGGGCATGTCGCACCATGGATGTTCTAGGATTCATGATAAAACTTTATGGTACCATAGAGTTTTTACCGCAAATCTAAAGATAAGCAGATCACTCTTTCTCACGCGCATGAGAGAAGAGTCCCCTGCTGGAGCAGCAGAGGGACTTGGCAACCCTACTGAGGAAACAGGAAGTGAGGGAAGATGGCAGAGCTCAATGAAGTCACAGGAAGCTATACTGTGCATACTGGACCACTGAAGGAAGGAAACAAGGATCAGGTGAAATTGGCATTATTGTCAGAACTTACCAGTTAGAGCCAAGCTGGGTGATACATTACTTTGGCCATAGTGATCATCAGGGATCCTCAAGAGATGGGCCAGGAGGGCTTTTTGGCCAGGGCCTCAAACTCAAAGGGGCTCCTCAAATTCACACATGGGTTGTTGTTTTTTTTGCATCATGTTTGCAGCTTGTTTTTATCTGCATCTTGCGTCATCATTTTTATTCCACCTGGGAGACTCAAAAGCTGAAAGTGGCCCAGTCTTCTTGGTGAGCCACCTGCATGAATTTCCCCTCAAATCCTTCCAACACAATGAGCTATACATTATACATCAATGGAGTCCTACCTGGATAATTCCTTTCATCACCAATTCACAATGATGATTAGAACATTGACTGATACATTTCTTTAGTGGCAGGAAACTTAGGAAATCAAGAAATAAAGCAGAACACAAATATTATTGTATGTGAAATACCTCGAATCCCTGCGGTCTTCCTAGGCTTTCTTTATTATGCCTCCATGAGACAAGAATCTCCGATACAGACAATCCTGTAGCTTTGACGTCAGTCGGAGCATCGCTGGGTTCTGTAGTGAGAAAAAAAAGATTAAAATAACATAAGCTCAGCCATAGCTGCTCGAGTCTATCAAAAACACTAACATTGAAGCTGTCATATTCTCCCCCTGATGTCTCTCTTGTTACTCCAAATAAAACTTCACATTTGTCCTGAATATCAGACAAGCAACATCCCCTCACATATGTGATTCTGTCATATTCTCATTACTGATGGGTTCAGAAAGATGGGTTGTCCTGAATTCTTGTTCCATAATTCACAAGAACACCTGAAGCTGACTTATACAAAATTAAGCCCGTGATCCATCGGAGTCAGTACTGTCTACTCAGACTGTCAGCAGCTCTCAGACAGAGGTCTTTCACATCAGCTAGGACCAGATCCTTTTAACTGGACCTCCCAGAGTTTGAACCTGGGACCTTTTGCATGCCAAGCAGATGTTCTACCACTGGGACATGGCTCCCTCCTATGCCATGTATCAACTGTTATGGAAGAAGAAGAAGACTACAGATTTATACCCACCCTTCTCTCTGAATCAGAGACTTACAATCTCCTGTATCTTCTCCCCCCACAACAGACACCCTGTGAGGTTGGTGGGGCTGAGAGGGCTCTCACAGCAGCTGCCCCTTCAAGGACAACCTCTTCCAGAGCTATGGCTGACCCAAGGCCATTCCAGCAGCTGCAAGCGGAGGGGTGGGGAATCAAACCCGGTTCTCCCAGGTAAGAGTCCTCACAATTAACCACTACACCAGACTGGCTCTCTGATGGAAGTGAATGAAGGTTGAACAATTTATAGAATACTGGTCATGGTGATTGGCATTGCATGTGCAGAGAAAGGCCTGTAAATTGCAAAGCCACCTAAAGATGGCAGCCTCCAGGTGGGACCAGAGGATCCCCCAGAATTTCAGCTCCAGACTACAGAGATCAGTTTCCCCAGGAAAAAAATGGATGCTTTGGAGAGTGGACTCTATGGCATTGTCCCCCATTGAGGGCCCTGTCCTCCCCAGGCTCCACCTGCAAATCTCCAGGCATTTCCCAACCTGGAGCTGGAAGCCCAACTTCCACCCCCTTGCTCGTGTCCAGGGGGATCAGCAACCCAACCCTGCTGTTTGTCTGTATGAAAGGCTGGCATTTTTTTGCATAACATATGGGCTGAAGACATGTGACCTAGACACTTTCAAAAGACAAGCAAATCTTGGTTCAGCTGATGCTTCTTTTTTCCCCCTCCCTTGTCAATATTTTTATATTTATATCCATCCTTTCTTCCCTCTTGAAACTCAGGATGAGATAACACAGGAATCTCAAAGGGGTCTGCAATCCAGGCACCAGGGATGAGCTGATACGGCTCTGTTAATTAGATTTTGATTTACTATGCTGTCATTTTAATCAGTTTTGGCAGGGCTTTTTTTTTGAGCAGGAATGCAATTCTGGTCAGCTTGGCATCAGGGTGTGTGGCCTAAGATGCAAATGAGCACTTGCTGGGCTTTTTCTACCCAAACCCCCCCTGAGTTTTGGTTTGCATCCCTGAAAACAGGGTAGATCAGCAGCTGCCTGCTCCCAGCTCTGCACCAGCTGTGTGCGCGAGTAAAGGGCTGTCAAGTCACAGCTAAATTATGGCGACCCCAGTGAGGGATTTTCAAGACAAGTGAGAAGCAGAGATGGTTTGCCATTGCCTTTCTCAGCAGAGCCTTCCTTGGAGGTCTCTCTTCCAAGTTCTGATCTTGCTTAGCTTCTGAGATGAGGAGACTGGGTTATGCCATGCTGCCTTCCTTTCCTGTTTCAGCTATGAATACTGTCAAATGATAAGTCTCATTGGGTGGATCCTGCCCCTATCATACCACACCACATTTTCTCGAAGGATCTCTTCCCAGAGTCTGGGTTAATGATCCCCTCTTGCAAATTTGGGCTGTGGTCCATAACCACAGAGGTTAACACAAGTCTGAAGCCTTTCTCCAGCTTTCCTCCATCTTAAATGGCTCTTTTCTTGGAGAAACAGCCACTTATGTCGGAGGGCAGCTTCTTGTGGGATGGTTGGATTCAACCCTCTGATTGTGAAAGACTCTTAGATATCATGTATCGTATATTAAATACTGAGATGTGACATCAGTGGCCATTATGGAGAGGGGGAGGGAGTGGGGGGGGGGAGAGAGAGAACATTCAAGATGAAAAACCACACAAGAAAATTCAGAGACTGATTTTAAGAAGCAAATTCTTCAAAACAAATCTTTGATATGGACAACTTTCCAAGATCTGGGCTGAGGTCATATCTCATATCATTGCACTGGAATCCCCCTATGATACCACAGACACATCCTCATGTTTTTGAAGCACAAAGAAAGCAATTTTATGGATCCAAACAGATATTATGCTTCAATATTTTTCACCCGATGTGGTTTTCTTTGCAGTTGGCGCACCTTGTTTTCCGTTTTATGCATTACAAAGATTTGTGCATCAAAAGCCATTTCTCGGATTTTATATCATTGAAGCAATTACCGTGTTGTCAGGGGAGATTGCGGTGGGACAAATAATTTGCAATCTACATAAAATGTTGGGTGGCAGTTTTCTATAAACATAGAAATCATTTCCTTTCATGGAATTCACCAGACAGAGGTTTTTATGTATTGCCCAGAATGGAAACTAAGCTTTCTGCCACAAGGGAATAGGAATCAAGTATTTTTTGTTAAATAGATGAAACAAATGCTTTTTATGCATACTGCACACAATTATTTTCTGAAGATGCCCAGCTATTAGACGCTAAAATGCAAATTTTCAGTAAAAAGGTTTGTGAATATAACATCTACCGATAAACTGTATTATAATTTTGTGAGTTTATGGAAATTGTGGGTTTTTAATTGATTTGGACTGGAACAAGACCATCCAATCTTCTACTATAATATAAAATAGTTGGTAACACAGTCCAATGCTGCGTGTTGTTTGACGAACACTGAGACTAAGATGGATGGATTCATTAGCTTTTCCTATAATTGTTGCTGGTGTTATGAACATAACCTTATATTAATATTGCAGTATCAACTTCTAACTATAAATGTCTTGGCAAATGTATACACAGAGACATTTGAAATATTTTATGCTTCATCTGAAACACTCCCTTCCCCATTTGTGAAGACCTATTTGTGAAATTCTATATTTAGCATAACATATATTACAGATGAGAGTACATAAAACTTGCTGAAGAACTGCATTCCCTCAGTTTCACTGAACGTTAGAAAATGAGCCAATGGTAAAACTGTGTTGCTTTCATTCCAGTTAACCTCCCTAAAGTATTTTGAGAATTCTAGTGTGAGGATGAACATATGAACATATGAAGCTGCCTTATCCTGAATCAGACCCTTGGTCCATCAAAGTCAGTATTGTCTACTCAGACTGGCAGCAGTTCTCCAGGGTCTCAAGCTGAGGTTTTTCACACCTATTTGCCTGGACCCTTTTTTTTGGAGATGCCGGGGATTGAACCTGGGACCTTCTGCTTACCAAGCAGATGCTCTACCACTGAGCTACCATCCCTCCCCAAAGGATGACACTCAGAACACCTTCTCAGGGTTCCTTGGACCTTCCTGCAGAACAGGTCCTGAACATTAAAATGCTTTCCCTTATGTACTAGAAAATATCTTTCTCTTTTCCCACAAAATACATTTTAACACACAGTTTTGGGGACCCTCTGTGTCATGCATCAACTGTATGTTATGGTTTTTTCTATGTTATTTTACGAGTGAATACCTATACGTTTTCCTTGCCTTGACTTGGACAGTCCAGGCTAGCCTGGTGTCATCAGTCCAATTGACAAAAATTAACTCAACCATCTCACCGAAATGTTGGAAATGTGGTTCAGCGGCAGGCTCCTTTTACCATTTATGGTGGACGTGTAAAATAACTCAAAGATTTTGGGTTAGAATTTATGAAACTTTGAAGGCAATATTAAATATAAACCTACAATTCGAACCTGAGATTATGTTACTATCCCTAGTGAGAAAAGGAATTCCCCAAGAAGATGAGCACGTGACAGTTTACACTCTCACTGCAGCAAGAATTACTTTTGCTAAATATTGGAGACAAAAGGAATGTCCGAAATTAGAGGAGGTTCTAGATAAAATTTTGCAAGCCGCAGAAATGGATATATTATCAAATTTGGTGAAAGGGATACCGAAATCTGAAGCTAGCAAAAAATGGGAAAAATTGTATAAATGGTTAAAAAAAGAATGATTTATAGGTAAGCTTAATGTATTGCTGATTGTATGGAATTAATGTATGGATATATTTTATTATAAGAATTCGATCTAATTTTGGTCTAAACCACATTCGATATCAAGGATGACTATTTAGAGTTTGATTTTTCGTTTTATTAATTCACTTTTTTGTTTTTTTTGTTTGTTGCTTTTTTTTGTTCTGTTCTTCATCATTGCTTACTAAATTGATGTTATGTATAAGGATGGAATTTGGTTGGAAAAAGGTGAAATAAAAGAAAATTATATAAAAATAAAAAATAAATAATAAAAAAAAGATCTTAGAAGCTAAGCAGAACTGGTGCTGGCTAGAAGCAGGACTGGATTGACATATTTTTTGAGGAGGGGCAAAATTAAAAAATGGCACCCCCTTATGGGCCATTTTATCTTATGGTCTCATAGAATACAATGGACTTCATACCCAATTTGGCACCCCACCCTCTGTCAGCATCCGGGGCAAGCATCCTCCTCTGCCCACCCTCCCCCCCATCTAGAAGAATAGATGCTTTCGAGCTGTGGTGCTGGAGAAGAATCTTGAGAATCCCTTGGACTGCAAGAAGATCCAGTCAGTCAGTCCTAAGGGAAATCAACCCTAACTGTTCCCTGGAAAGTCAGATGCTGAAGTTGAAGCTCAAATACTTTGGCCACCAAATGAGAAGGGAGCACTCACTAGAGGATCTGATGCTGGGAAAGACAGAAGGCAAAAGAAGAAGGGGACGGCAAAAGATGAGATGGCCAGACAGTGTTACTGATGTAACTAACACAAATTTGAGCAGACTTCAGAGGATGGTAGAAGACAGGAGGGCCTGGCGTGACTTTGTCCATGGGGTTGCAAAGAGTCAGACTCAACTGTGCGACTGAACAACAACAAAGTATTTTTATGAGAGATGGCCAAGGAATACCAGGGTTGTGACATGGAGGCAGCCAATGGCCAACCACTTCTGAACATCTCTTGCCTTGAAAACCCTACGGAATCATCATAATTAGGGTTGCCAGCTGCAAACTGGAACATACCTGGAGATTCTAGGGGTGCAGCCTGGTTGAGTGCAGGGTTTGGGGAAGGACAGGACTTCACTGGGGTATGATGCCAAAGAGTCCACCTTCCAATGTGGCCATTTTCTCCCAGTAAACTCATCTCTGTCACCTAGAGATCAGATATAAAGAGTGTTCCCTCTAAGCTGAGTTAGTGTGAGCTAGCTCACAGTTTTTCAGCCTCAGGCCACACATTTTTGTTTTAGCTCAGAAAAGATGGCCCCAGAACAAACTAATTTATGCCACAGCCAAATCGCTCACTCACAACATTAATTCCAGTAGCTCACAAAGAAGAATTTGTACTCACAAGACTCCACAGCTTAGAGGGAGCATTGGATGTAACCCAGGTGATCTCTAGCCATCACCTGTAGGTTGGCTACTCTAGCCATGTCAGCTGAGATTTGATAGCATTTTTCCACCTCCGTAAGTTTTTGTCATTTGGGGTAAATCAGAATGGAGATAGCCTTTTCCCAGCAAGAAACAAACAGCAGGAGAAAAGAGGTTTTTTTCCTTTCCCCATTCATTCTATTCTCCTTTACAAAAGGTGGTGGTGGTGGTGGGGGGGGGGACAAAAAGCAAAAACAATTTAAAATAAATAAGAACTTGTAACATTGGAGAAAGTCCAGAAAAGTGCAACTAGAATGATTAAAGGGCTGGAACACTTTCCCTATGAAGAAAGGTTGAAACACTTGGGGCTCTTTAGCTTGGAGAAACATGATAGAGGTTTACAAGATAATGCATAGAATGGAGAAAGTAGAGAAAGAAGTACTTTTCTCCCTTTCTCACAATACAAGAACTCGTGGGCATTCAATGAAATTGCTGAGCAGACAGGTTAATATGGATAAAAGGAAGTACTTCTTTACCCAAAGGGTGATTAACATGTGGAATTCATTGCCACAGGAGGTGGTGGCGGCCACATGCATAGCCAAGAGGGGTTTAGATAGAAATATGGAGCAGAGGTCCATTAGTGGCTATTAGCCACAGTGTGTGTGTGTGTGTGTGTGTATATATATATATATACACACACACACACACACACATACAGTGTGTATATATATACATATATATAATTTTTTTTTTGGCCACTGTGTGACACAGAGTGTTGGACTGGATGGGCCATTGGCCTGATCTAACATGACTTCTCTTATGTTCTTATGTGCAGTTACAGAGTGCTTATTTATTTATTTAGATTTTAGATTTGTGACTCGCCCAATCCCTGAATACATGGGGCTCCAGTTTTTTTAAAAAATCAGTGTAATATTGTTAAAATCAGGAAAACATTCCTTCCTAGAAGAAATGATCCTTGGCCACCTACTCATTTTTAATTAGAAATATTGGATGTTATTTTTGAGCACAATTATTTTAGATTTCAGTCCGAGTTTTATTTACAGACATCTGGAGTAGCTATGGGAAGTCATTGTGCCCCGTCAATTGCAAATTTATGGAAAACTTTGAAAGAACCTTTTCTTATGATCCATCAGTCAATCCTTTTAATAGCAATATTACTGGTTATTTTAGATACATCGGTGGTATTGTAGAAGGAAAAGCCATACATTACCAATTTCAGTTGTATCAATAACAGAGGCAGCGTGAGGCGAAGTCAGGAAAACAGCTTTCTTTATTTAACGTGCACATGGGCCCTGCACACGGGCTTCAGACCCGAGAGTCTGAGCAGCAATCACAGAGGCATGCAGGCCTTATATACCCTTTTGCATCATCATCATACATACATGTTTCCGTTTGAAGAGGCTATAAACATTTCCGTTTTACCAGGGCTGTAAACAAAGCTTGATGCCCCTCACCTGTGTTTCAGCTTCCTCTTTCTTGGCCCATCGGGTTGCTAGGCAACCCTGGGCAACCTCAACCGCAACCTTCTATACTTCTACTTCTGCTTATCTATTTCCTTTGGGTTGGCCTGATTGCCCCCACCTTTGCACTTCCACTGTTCTCTGTTCTACTTGCATCTGTTTCTTTCAGTTCCTCTTTTTCTATAGCAAGCTTTACAAGCCTCATAATAAGCTTACAGTTCCTCATTTCAATCTACTAATCAAAGCAAGCCCCAAACATGCCTAATAGGCCTCTTTCTAGTGACCCTTGTGTTCTAAAACATTCCAAAACCTTCTTTCCAAATATTCTTCCATATTTCCTTCTTGGCCTGCCTCAGTATCTTTTGCCTGGACAACAGTTCTTCAGAGGTACAGCCATTTATACAGTGGTGCAATATCCTGCATCCTGCCATTAAGCTTAATTGTGAAAGTCATTAATCTTGTATTAATTTTTAGACACTACTGTTTTTGTCTTGAATACATCTAAGTTGGGGATGAGGGTTTTTCAGAAACCTACGGACCACAATTCACTGCTTCACTTCCAATCCTTCCATACATGTCACATCAGAAAGAATTTACCTTTCAGCCAATTTCTCCATATCAAGAGTAATTCAACTTCAGAACAGGAATTTAATAGCACTAGTAAACAGATGACTAAAGCATTTCTGGATCATGGGTATCCAATGAAAATCATAGACAGAGCCAAACAGAGAACACAGGGAATACACAGATCTGAGCTTTTAAAGAATAAACAGATCAAGAGCTCCTGTTTTACGTGTGTGTTGCAATACTCACCACAAGCTCAAGGGACTGTCTCATTTCTTCGTAAACATTGGCATATAATACAACCTGTGTTAGGCAAGTCAAGTTCAAGTTCAAGATCTTTAATGGCTGTATGAAATTTTCCACTATTGGATGGAAGCGAGGACGTAATGCACAGGATATGTTGGTCCATTCGGATTTGAGAACAGATTTGAGAGTTACAGAATCTCATCTCCCTTAAGAAGAAGAATGCAGATTTATACTCCGCCCTTCTCTCTGAATCAGAGACTCAGAGCGGCTTACAATCTCCTCTATCTTCTTCCCCCACAACAGACACTCTGTGAGGTGGGTGGAGCTGAGAGGGCACTCACAGCAGCTGCCCTTTCAAGGACAACTCCTGTGATAGCTATAGCTAACCCAAGGCCATTCCAGCAGTTGCAAGTGGAGGAGTAGGGAATCAAACCCGGTTCTCCCAGATAAGAGTCTGCACACTTAAACCATTACACCAAACTTTCCCCAAAACCACCGTCTGTGACCATACTATTCAGATGAAGGAGATTACTATAAATAATTTTACCTGGTAATTTAAGCATTTCTCAAATTGTGAGACTCTAAAATTAACCTCGGGGAAGTCAACATTGGAGGGAGGGGGGATGGAAATGTCATATGGGTTAATGTGAAAAAAAAAGAAAAAATTAAGAAATAGATAAGCTTTGTAACCATATGCTACCAATAAATTGTTTAAAACTCAAATTGTGAGACTCTAAAATTATTTACTTCCTCTGCTGTTCCTTCCCCAAATATTATATTGGCTCCACAATAAGACCCTTAAAAGTCCATGTTTTGAAACATGTGCCTCATGTTTGCTTGAAAAACCAAGAAGCCCCAATCATGAGTCATTATTTAAAGTTCAATCATCATACTGATATTCAATGTGCAGCTATTTTAAAGTTTCAGTCCATTAAGAACCATAATGTTAAGAACATACACAAGCTTCTCCTTCAGAAGGAAGCTTTTTAAATACATAAATTTAACACCATAGCACCTATGGGTTAAATGCTGCATTGGACCTTACATCATTCTAATATGAATTTGTATAACTGTGCATTCATGTGCTTCTTGAATAACTAAAGCATCCATGAATTGCTATGCAATTGACAAAATAATGTCAATATGGGTTGTGTCTCTTTGTGTCTGGAGGAGTCAACCAGTATCTGAATATTATTTAATTGGTTGTTGGAGCTTAGGACATAGAACCATTTGGCCTATGTAAATGCTGGAATTGATTTCCTCATAATGCTATGAGCCTTGGGCAGGGGTGGAATTCTAGCAGGAGCTCCTTTGCTTATTAGGTCACACCCCCCTGATGTAGCCAATCCTCCAAGAGCTTACAGTAGGCCCTGTACTGTGTGTGGCCTAATATACAAAGGAGCTCCTGCTAGAATTTCACCCCTGGCCTTGGGTGTGAATTGCATGTATGAATTGCAACCTTTAGTATATGTAATATGAATTGGTTGTTTCATTTAAATGTTTGTTGTATAACTGTAGTTCCAGAGACATAATCACATGGTCAACAAAGAAGACATTCGAAACACACGAAGTTAGAAATCTAGGAAGCATGTTACCATGTTACTGAATCTATACACATAAAAAATCAACAGAAAAACAACTTTTGATTCATTCTTCTATTTGATTAATTCAAGGACTGTTGTATTTGTTGGTCACATATACTGCAAACCTGGCATGTTGTACACAGAAGTAGTTGCTGTTTAAACCTGGCAAACCTTGCATGTTTTTCTTAGAAGTAATTGTTGTTAAAAAGCTGATTGCGGTGCTTTCCCTTTAAACACTGTGAATATAAATACTCAATACTCTGCAGAGTGGGGTCAGGCACTGATATATTTGTGGAGAGTGTGTAATTATTATAATAAGCTGTGATATATTCATTGTAATTATTGTTTGCAAAGTATTTTGTTTCAAAGCCTCCTCACATTTTGCCCCACCTGGAGGCTGGCAACCCTAAGAAAAGAAGACGACTGCAGATTTACACCCCGCCCTTCTCTCTGAATCAGAGACTCAGAGCGGCTTACAATCACCTATATCTTCTCCCCCCCACATCAGACACCCTGTGAGGTGAGTGGGGCTGAAAGGGCTCTCACAGCAGCTGCCCTTTCAAGGACAACTCCTACAAGAGCTATGGCTGACCCAAGGCCATTCCAGCAGCTGCAAGTGGACGAGTGGGGAGTTCTTTCAGATAAGAGTCCGCACACTTAACCACTACACCAAACTGGCTCAGTTTCAGTCAGTTTCAGGGTAATCCTCAACCCTGTTCTGCACTGAAATATAAGTGCACTCGAGACCACTTTCCTCCTCCATTTGACTTCTGATAGGCAACAGCTTCTGTCTGAGACTCTTCTGTTGTGCCTTACTTTGGAAGGTAATTTCAGTCTTGCTTGTAGATATCCTTGGTTTCTGTCAGCTTGCTCTTCCCTGACACATTGTGATGGTTCCCTGATTCTATATGTGGGTTCCCCCACAAGAGGCCAGTGGGACCATTTCAGGCCAGGGAACTGGCACAGAAGAGAGTCTGGAGCTTCTTCTCTGTGCACAGTGCAGATGGAAAACAAATTGGGCACTCCCTCCCCCCCACTCCATGCATTACCCTCTTATTTTTATTCACTTTCAATCCCTCAGTTTTGTATGGCATTTTTGTTTGCTAGGCTAAATATCATTCCTTTTATGATTTTACAGAGCAGTTTTGATGGCGAGGTATATTCTGCAGAATCTGCCCTTGTGGCCTCCAGATAATCAACGCACCAGTTTGATGTAATGGTTAAGTGAACATATGAACATATGAAGCTGCCTTATACTGAATCAGACCCTTGGTCCATCAAAGTCAGTATTGTCTTCTCAGACTGGCAGTGGCTCTCCAGGGTCTCAAGCTGAGGCTTTTCACACCTATTTGCCTGGACCCTTTTTTGGAGATGTCAGGGATTGAACCTGGAACCTTCTGCTTCCCAAGCAGATGCTCTACCACTGAGCCACTGTCCCTCCCCTAAAGCCACCGTCCCTCCCCTAAGTGCGTGGTCTCTTATCTGAAAGAACCGGGGTTTGATTCTCCACTCCTCCACTTGCAGCTGTTGGAATGGCCTTGGGTCAACCATAGTTCTCACAGAGCTGTCCTTGAAAGGGCAGCTTCTGGGAGAGCTCTCTCAGCCGCACCTACCTCAAAGGGTGTCTGTTGCAGGGGAGGAAGGTAAAGGAGATTGTAAGTTGCTCAGAGATTCAGAGTGAAGGGAGGGGTATAAATCCAATATCTTCTTTTCATGTTTTGTTTGTGTGCCTTTTATTTGTGATTCTCAGGAACTCCTATATTATACCCCTGTTAAGCAATTACTTACCCCACCCCTCTCTCTGGAAACTGTTTTCTTCCTACTCAAAGACAATGATGCAAAAATTACCCCAGGTGTAGCTAAATATGTGTCATCCCTTTTAATCTTTGGTTCCAAATAGCATATCTAGAAATTTTCTGCTGCTCAAGCCCATATATTTATGAGCTTCTAGAGCTGAAAGGAAAGGAAGCTGGCACTCATGTTCAGGATAAGAATGTAAGAGAAGCCATGCTGGATCAGGCCAATGGCCCATCCAGCCCAACATTCTGGGTCACACAGAGGCCAAAATCCAGGTACCATCAGGAGGTCCAGTAGCAGGGCCAGAACTCCAGAAGCCCTCCCACTGTTGTCTCCCAAGCACCAAGAATACACAGCATCACTGCCCTAGACATGGCTTTCTATCTATACTTTGTGGCTAAGAGCTAATGATGGACCCTTGCTCCATATGTTTATCCAATCCCTTCTTGAAACTGTCCATGGTTGTAGCCACCACCACTTCCTGTGGCAGTGAATTCCACCTGTTAATTACTCTTTGAGTGCATGGACAAAGAACTGCAACTCAGGTCTAACCACTACACAGGGCACAAGGTGGAGACCTCAGGTCCAGCCCATGTATACTGTGCAGATCTTATCTGTCTTCTTTGTGTTTTATCTTCCTGCTCTTGATCACAGGCTTGATCATCAAGATGATCAAATTATCCTGAAATAATGTCTCCACTTCAGGTACCTTGGTCATCTGCACCAAGCTTTCATATTAAGCAAACTCTACTGAACAGTAGGTTCAGACATTCGGTAAATGGCTCTATGTGTTTCTTGTTTCCCAGTTTGGAAACTCCACCCTCACCTCCCAAGAGTCTCTTTCACAGAATGCTAATGAATTAATGCTCGGTGCATAGTATGTGAAAGAAGATGCTACCTTTTGCTCGTGGAGATATTAATTATCTCCCCAATGGCTTCCTTACAGCGGAGGTAGGAAATGGACAGGCTGATTGATAGAAAACAGGCTCTGTTAGATTAAAAAATGTAAAAGGCATTTCCATGTTCATGAATATAGATGGGCCATTTGTAATAAAGTGGCAGAGCAGCCGGAGTTTTCAAAATAATGGGGTGTGCGTGGAAGAGAGGGGGGGAAATATGCCTTGGTTATGGATTACTGGGACTGCTTCCCACGGGGATAGTGGTACTAATCAAAGAGGAGTTTAATATGCTCCCCAGTACAATGCAGTTGAAAAACAAATCAGAGTAGGTGGCTGTAGTGCAGATTTTAGAGGATCACAGGTGAAAGTTACTGTACAGGATAATAAGGGAGAACTACAGCACGCAGGTCGGGGATGGGAGAGATTAGTGGAAAATGAATGACTCATCTAGGAGATGACCCATGGAGGTGGGTTAGGGTTTCTACCTTTATTGCCCCTGCTCTTTTGCTTTTTGCAGCAGCCTAACATGCAGTAACATGGAGCCCCATGGTACAGAGTGGTAAGCTGCAGTACTGCAGTCCAAGTTCTGCTCACGACCTGAGTTCAATCCCGGTGGAAGCTGGGTTCAGGTAGCCAGCTCATGGTTGACTCAGCCTTCCACACCTCCAAGGTCGGTAAAATGAGTACCCAGCTTGCTGGGGGTAAAGTGTAGATGACTGGGGAAGGTAATGGCAAACCACTCCTTAAAAAGTCTGCTGTGAAAACGTTGTGATGTGACGTCACCCCAGAGTCAGAAACGACTGGTGCTTGCACAGGGGACTGCCTTTACCTACCTTTAACATGCAGTAAATCCTGCAAGTGAAGTGTTCCTTAAGCTTGTACAGTCTAGTTAGAAGATGTCACCTGCTAACTTTTGGCTAGCTCAGCACAGGATGAGGATCAATGAAAATCTGGCAATTCTGAGAGAGCTTCCCAGAACAGCAGAGAAGTGTCAGCTGATGCCCCTAGACTGGAGTGACACAGGAGGGACCTACAGTCCCAGAACCTTCAAGATTCCTGTGTTCCTGAGTCTCTGCTTACATCCTCTGCGTATGTATGTATGTCTGTATGTCCTGGTGCAGAGTGCAGCAACATTTTCCTGCACTCTGCTTGTTTCCACTGCCTCTGGGTCCCTCTCACATTGAGAAATGGGAGACCAGTCCCCATAGTTCACTGCGCCTTCTCTTAGGCATCCAAACATGTAGAGTAGGGGTCCCCAACCTTTTTGAGCCTGTGGGCACCTTTGGAATTCTGATACAGGGGGTGGGCGCAACCACAAAATGACTGCCACAGTGGAACCAATCACAAAATGGTGGCTGCAGGAGGCAAAGCCAACCACGAAAAGTCACATTATATATAACTAATAGCAACTCTTCAACATTTTGGGCAGAAGCTCTGTCTAACAGGATGTCTTTTAATCTACAGAGCCAGTTTGGTGTAGTGGTTAAGTGTGTGGACTCTTATCTGAGAGAACTGGGTTTGATTCCCCACTCCTCCACTTGCGGCTGCTGGAATGGCCTTGGGTCAGCCATAGCTCTCGCAGAGTTGTCCTTGAAAGGGCAGCTGCTGTGAGAGCTCTCTCAGCCCCACCCACCTCACAGGGTGACTGTTGTGGGGGGAGAAGATATAGGAGATTGTAAGCCGCTTTGAGTCTCTGATTCAGAGAGAAGGGCGGGGTATAAATCTGCAATTCTTCTTCTTCTTCAATCAGAAGCCCTGCTAGCCATCCATGTTCTAAAAGCATTTGGCAGGCACCAAGAAAAAGGTGCTGGCGAGTGCCATGGAGCACACAGGCACCGTGTTGTAGACCCTTGCTGTAGAGCTCTGAAGCAAGCAGTAGTAAAAGCCAGGCAGGAGAGGCTGGAGTTACAAGATTCCAGAAAAAGAACAAAGTCCAGTGACACCTTTAAGACCAACAAAGTTTTATCCTGGGTATAAGCTTTCATGTGCACAAACCCTTCTTCAGAACCCCACCTGAATCCATTTGCAAAGTTTCTGGACGTTTACCATCAAAAAATACCAAATATTGTGCCCTCCATGGAACTCAGTGGGCAGGGAAATGGGAAGCATGTAAAATTAGCCATGTGCTCTGGTCTGCAGTCCCCACATGCACCCTGCCATGGTTTCTGTGCACTTCTTACATTCCTATCCCATAATTCTCAACCATCGTGAAAGTCTACATGTACCTAAGCAGGAGGTCTCCTATCCAAACAGTGATTTGATTCAGTCTAGCTTAGCTTCAGCAAGACTGCTAAGTCATATTTGGAAGAGGGGTTATCCATGTTAGTCTGCTGAAGCAAAGCAAACCAAAAGTCTGGTGGTACCTTAAAGACAAATAATGTTTATTTCGACATGAACTTATGTGAGTTAGAGCTCACTCATTTCCCTTACAAGTATGTCAAAATGATTTCTTTCTTACTCCTTTGAAAGAGTAAGCTTTGACTCACAAAAGCTCATGTTGAAATAACTACTCTTAGTTTTTATTTTGCTAAGTCATATGCCTTCTTCCGCCATGACCTGGATGGCCCAGGGTAGCCCCATCTCATCAGTTCTTGGGAGCTAAGCAGGGTTGGCCCTGCTTAGTGCTTGAATGGGCGATCACCAAGAAAGTCCAGGGTCATGACACAGAGGTAGGTAATGGCAACCTCCCCATAAGAACATAAGAGAAGCCATGTTGGATCAGGCCAATGGCCCATCCAGTCCAACACTCTGTGTCACACAGAGGCCAAAAAAACCCAAGTGCCATCAGGAGGCCCACCAGTGGGGCCAGGACACTAGAAGCCCTCCCACTGTGCCTCCGCAAGCACCAAGAATACAGAGCATCACTGCCCCAGATAGAGAGTTCTTATGAAGTCTCTTGCCTTGAAAACCCTACGTGGTCATAAACCAGTTGAGACATGACAGCACTTTCCACCATGTACCTTCCAGCAACACCCTATGCTATGATGTATATGAACACAACCTTGGATTCAATGGATGGGACTCATCTAAAACAAAAAGACGCTTCCTCTAATTGGGAATCCCAAATGCAAAATGGGAAGGGGGCACGACTCAACAGACACATGAGAATTCCAACACCAATTCACAATTGTTAGGTCAGGGCAATTGATTTCCACCATATTTACACATTTGGCAATCTCATTGTCCTTCGTCAGGGGTGCCCAACGGTAGCTCTCCAGATGTTTTTTGCCTACAACTCCCATCAGCCCCAGCCAGCATGGCCAATGGCTGGGGCTGATGGGAGTTGTAGGCAAAAAAAACTTCTGGAGAGCTACCACTGGCCACCCCTATCCTACATTGTTTCTAAGCAAGCATCTTTAATACAATGCAATAGAATTTAAAGCTATGCAAACTCACCTCCCTCAGCAGAATGGATAATAACAATAGGACTGAAGGGCCCGTCTCCTTTGTTGTTATAAGCACCGACTTTCACTTCAAATGGAGTTAAAGGTGGCACACTTTCATCTCTGTAGATAAACTTGGAGGCATCAGACGAGGTTACCATTTTTTCCTTCCAGCCCCTTGCCTCATTGGGCTTGAAAGCCACAATGTAACCGAATCCTTCTCCATTCTGAAACTCTTCAGAGACTGGCTAAAGAAAGATGAACTCAGTTATTCTTTGGGTTGGATGCAGCTAAAGGAATTATAATCTCAGCGATGCTCCCAGTTAGCTGGATTAAGAGAAAACATGGCTTAAACAAAACACCAGGGGCCACCAACCTTTTTGAAACTGCAGCACATCTGAAATTTTGACACAGCATGGTGGGCGCAATAACAGAGTGGCTGCTGCAGGAGATGAAGCCAGCCACAAAACTATTGGCTCAGCTTAATTTCAGTCACACAGTATAGATCTGGTGCTGTGGTGGCAGCTGCTGTCAAAGCAACACGTTAAAAAATCTGCCCAGCCAATCAAATATTCCAATAGTCGATCAAAAGTCTTGTTGGGCAAAAGCTCTACCTAACCCCACCCCCTTTCTAAAAAATTGACAGGTGCCAGAAAAGATGTCAGAAGGCACTTCACTACTGCCCAATATTGGAAGAGAACAGAATAGCTCAAGTTGGCACTAGGAATCCAGGTCTCCCAGACTGGCAGGAGGTATCCCTCTTCCCCCACTGCTTCTCAGTGAGCTGGCTGGGAGTGGGAACTGCTGTTGTGAGCAACACAGTGACATCACTTCCAGCATGACCTGGATGTGAGGTCAGATGTAAGGGCGACTTTCTAGCAATAGCTGCAGACTCTTTTATTATAACTGTTTTTATTGCATTATTAGCCACTACGGGCACCAATATTCACAGAAAGGCCAGATATAAATACAATAGATAGATTTTAAAAAAATGTCTCACATATAAATTGGTCTCGTCTGAGTCCAACGTGATGTAGTGGTTAATGTATTGGATTAGATTCAAATCCCCACTTGTGCCGCAGAAAGTTTCTGGGTGGCCTTGGGCCAGTCACACACTCTCTGCCTAACCTACCTCACAGGGCTGTTGTGAGGATAAAATGGAGGAGAGGAGAACAATGTAAGCTACTTTGGGTCCCCAGTGGGGGGAAAGGTGGAATATAAAAATAAGTCCACCTATGGCAGGAACCATAAATTCTGTGCTGTTCTGTGACTGTTGAAAGATTTGCTGGTTTTACAACATGAAATTGCCATATGAAGGGGAAAGCTGGGAGGGAGGAGAGAGAAAGAGAGGGGTTTTTCAACTCCTCTTCCCTGAGGCCTTTTTACCCACTGAAAACCAGCTCTGCCAAATTGCGTCCAACACTCTCCTCAAACATAAATCGTGTTTATGTGTTTATATATGTGGCTATAAAAAGCAGCTTGGTGGGTAAAAGGAAATCAGCCCAAGGAGAAAGGGTTAAGAAGCCCCCTTTCTACCCTCATCCCAGCCTCCCTCTTCAAACTGCATCTTCTGCCATTATATTGTATAAAAACAAAAACCTTCCCTACAGAATCCCTGATCTAACATGATGTGCCTTCCTCACGTTGATGTTAAATCTGAGCAGGCATCCTTGCCAAGGCAGTGTCAGGCCAAACTCAGGTTCAAATTAAGCTCCGAATAAAACAAACAAACAAACCGAATCGGGGATTCTTTTGAGAAGCACAGATTCTCCGGATGTCTGGCAATTTACCCTTCATGCTACATCTTGCAAACCTCAGGGAGGATTTAACACACATTTTAAAAAACGATCTTTCACGTTCCAAACCTTGACAAGCTCTGCTGTGGAGAAACCTCAGTGCAGACCTCCTTCCTTCCCCAGCTCTCAAAGAAGACAACACAAAATGAGGCCTTTAATCAAAGGGGGTCCCTTACCTCCCATGCTATTACTAATTCATGCCGTCTTCCACTTCTACCACTGACATTTGCTGGAGCTGTCTTTGGAACTGTGAACGAAATGAGAGAGAGAGAGAGAGAGAGAGAGAGAGAGAGAGAGATCAGACCATCCAAATGAGTGATGGTTTCCCACAAGGAATCGCCTTGCTTAAAAAACAATAGAGCCTGGGTGGATGAGGTCAAAACATAAAAATAAAGGAAGGGGGGGGGGGGAGAGACAGAATAAGGGAGGTGGTGCTATCAAAGCTTCAGCCTATGCATTTTTGACTCTTGTTTGGAGGATCCCTGTAGCAAAGCCCACAAATCCTAATAACTCTGAACCTCTCCCTTTAGCAATGGAAACGGAGGAGCAGTACTTAAAACATACACCTTCAACATGCCTATGTGAATTTGAAAATGTGTTTTAGAAACTGTTGAAATTGGAAAGCCCCCTTTCCTATTATGTCTACCAAACTAACAGAAAAACCAAACTGTCTCAGAAGCTGGTGGTCGGCCTGCATAAATCGTAACCCTCAAGGCGACTTCCCTTCTTCAGTGCAGCTGGAGTTGTAAGGATGACACTTCTTGTTCGAGTTCTGATTTTTGAGATATACAAATGGCATAAAATCACCTTCACTGGTGAAGTGGCAAGCTACGTTTGGCCGGTGGAGAAGAATCCATTCCAAGCTCACATGTTAAAAGTTCTTTGCTAAACATTGTGATGATAGGATTTGTATTATAAGTTATAACACATAAGCTTGCCTCGTACAGAGTCAGACAGTTGCTCTATCATGGTCAATACTGTCTTCTATGACTATCATAGTTCTCTAGGGTTTTAGGCAGAGGGCTTTCTGACTACCTAATTCTTTTTAGTGGGGATGCTGGAGACTGGGGTTGGAACGATCTGCAGGGAAAGCAGATGTTCTGCCACTGAAGTTTGCAAACTGCTTGTATTTTGGACTCCCTGTGTGCCTCTATTTTTTATTTATTTATTTACGTTATATTTATATCCTGCCCATTCTATACAGACTCAAGGCGGCTAGCAGCATAAAATAGACAGTAAACAAAAGCAATGTTAAAACAATCAGATAAATGGCAATGGTGCTGCTTCAGGCGGATCATGTAATATTTTCTTTCTCACGCGCACAGATCCTAGACAGTTAGTAATAAAGTGTGATGGATCCAGATGTGGTGGCAGCCCTCTCCCGTTAGATGTTATATGCCATCCAAAACAGTTCAGTCTCGCAGGCCCTGTGGAACTGCGATAAATCCTGCAGGGCCCTGATGGCTTTTGGGAGGGTGTTCCAAAGTATTGGGGTTGCAAGCGAGAAGGCTCTTGCTGCGGTGGAATTGAGCCTAGCCTCCTTTAGCTCAGGGACAGCCAAAAGATTTTGAGAGCTTGATTGCAGTGCTCTCTGGGGAACATGTGGGGGCAAGGCGGTCCCGCAGATAGGTAGGTCCTAGGCCATATAGGGCTTTGAAGGTTAATACCAGGACCTTGAAACGGATCCGGTACGCAACAGGCAGCCAGTGCAGCGCTCTCAGCACAGGCTGAATGTGCTCCTGACGGGGAACCCCATTAGTAGCCTGGCTGCAGCATTCTGACCAACTGCAGCTTCCGAATCTGAGTCAAGGGCAGCCCCAGGTAGAGAGTGTTACAGTAATCGATTCTTGAGGTGATCGAGGCATGGATCACCTCTAAATCTCAGCAGGACAAAACCTGAACAAGCAGAGCCATGTGGCTCTTCCTGGTGAATGAGAGAAGCATGTGAGAAAGCAAGAGAACAGTCCCTCTGTTTGTTTGGAGTAAAACTCTACCACCTAGGCTGCTCTCCTTTTGTTTCCCTTTTGAAAAACTTGGTCGAAATACAGCAGATGGTTATATTCAGCAAGTTTTAATTAACTATTTAATGTATTTTATTGTATAATATATTTATTGTAATCATGGCACTTCCATGTTTGTAAGCTGCCCTGAGCCTGCCTCGGCAGGGAGGGCGGGATATAAATAAAAATTATATATATATATATATATATAAACTTCTGTGAGTAAACTGCCCCACTGAGATCACAAAAGTATGTTCTTGCAAACTGTTTATTCTGGCTGCTCTCTCTCTCTCTCTGTTCACTTTCACTTAGTGGAATTGCAGCTGCTGGGGAAATGAAGATTGTATTCGGGGAAACTGCATTGCTGTATTTTTAATTATCTTAGGAGATGGGAAAGTCTCTTGGCTCCACTCCAAAACTTCCCTGATATTTTCTGAGTTGGACCTGGCAGCCCTACCTATCAGATGTTAGAATAGCATTAATTTCAGTTAAGATTGAGAGGAAAAATATTTTCGAATGTTATATTAAGATTTTTATTTCCCTGCTTCTTTTTCTTTCTGTACCCAGATCTTATTTAAAAATTATAAAACCCATATTTATTTTTAAAATGGCTGCCTTCCGGAGGAGAGATTGACCTTCTTCAATGGACTCCATTTGCACCTAAGGAAAAGAGATCTCCTTCCTGTTGCAGGTCAGGTCAAGGAAACATTTCCTGCAGCTTCTTCCTAGAGGTTAGTTTCTTCAGTGTTTTGTCTATTTTGTTATTGCTCAATAAACTGTGCTTCAACTATGAATTTCTTTCCATGTTCACTGGATTGAGAAAGTCAGTGCCAGTGGGAATCTCTTCAATTGTGCATGATCCTGCCCATTCCTATGAATGAGGACAACAGAGACAGCTGCGAGTTCCCCTTGGTTTGCAGTGTTGGCAGGTGGGACTACCCACCGCAGGCTACTCCTGCAAGGTGGGAGAGCTCCAGAAAACACTGAAACCCAAATTCCTGTCTAACATTTCCCTAACATTTTGGTGGAGAAAGTTTTTACTACAGTGCCTGCTAGTACTTCCCTTGGTGCATACCAAGCTTTTCAGAAAGCAACTGGGGCCATTATAAGCCTTATTATTTGGCTGCCCCCATTCAAATAAATGGGATTTCCAGGGCTGCCACAGCAGCTTCAACCATTGGACGATCTAGGCTTCCCAACCCCCCCGCTTTGCCGGGAGACTTCTGGGTTCGCAGCTTCATCCCCCGGTCTCCAGAAATCGGTAAGCGGGGGTGGGGGGGGTGGAGAACATACCTGTAGGGTTCATGTTGGTGAGCAGTTTGTAAAACGTCTGCCCCTTTAAGGCTGAGCAGGAAGGAGGAAACAGGAAGGGCTTTGGAGAACGGCCCCGCCCTTTCTTTGCTTTCGTTTTCACAGCAAGAGTTCTCTGGGAGAAGATCTGGTAAGTATTTGTGTGTATGAGAGAGGGAGGGGGCAGGGAGGGGGGATTCCCTGGTATGGAGGCCCTCCCCCCCCTTTAGAAAGCGTGTGTGGGGGGGAGGGAAATGTCTACTAGGCACTCTATTATTCCCTATGGAGAACAATTCCCATAGGGAATAATAGGGAATTGATCCGTGGGTATTGGGGGCTCTGGGGGGGGGGCTGTAGAGACACCAAATTTTTAGTATAGCATCTAGTGCCTCTCCCCAAAATACCCTCCAAGTTTCAAAACGATTGGACCAGAGGGTCCAATTCTATGAGCCCCAAAAGATGGTGCCCCTATACTTAATTATTTCCTATGGAAGAAAGGCATTTAAAAAGGTGAGCTGTCCCTTTAAATGTGATGGCCAGAACTCCCTTGGAGTTCAATTATGCTTGTCACATCCTTGTTCCTGGCTCCGCCCCCAAAGTCCCCAGATTTTTATTTAATTGGACTTGGCAACCCTAGGACGATCAGGAGGACTGGTAAGCAACAAGGCTTGTGATTCCATCCCCTCTTCAGGCTTTCCTTCTTTTTATTTCCCCTTCTCTTCCTTCCTTCCTCTGCCCAGGATTTCCTTTGTTTCTTTTTATTCACCAATCTCTATTGCCTACCCCCCCTTTTCTGAGGCCCAGAGAAGGACCCTCTAAGGACAAAAGACCTCATATCCCCAGAGGGAAAATGAGAACCCTAGTCCTGTATTACATCACAATACACTTGTGATACCTGTGTCCCTGTTAGATTTGAGTCTCATAGCCCCTTTGAGCCCAGCAAAAATTTTGGGGTATAAACTTTTGAGTCAAAGCTCCCTTCATCAGATATGTGCTTATGTCCCCATATTTCAACCCCTGTTCTCCTGGACTGCATGAGCCCTCCTCAGGCACCATCCCTGAACTCCCCAGGAATTTTCCAACCCTGAGATGGTGACCCTGCTTGCACATAATAGAAATGTGGTAAAACATCCACAATGACCCCGTGTGTTCTTTACTCCCCACCTCTCTCTTTAGCACATGGGAGGCTTGTGGCTTATTCATTCATTTGTCATTTTGCTGATTTAGAGTGCAGCCCCCTTCTCTGACACATTTAAGCGGATGGCCTTGTTTATTACTCAGCCAGCAGTAAGCACCTTTCTAGAACATCGTTGGTAATAGCCTTGTAGACTGAAGCCCGACTTAAATGAGTAAATGTTCCAAGAATAAACCTGTCCAAAGAATGAATCTCTCTCTGCCCCCAAACTGTAAAATACAAAGACACTCTGCAAAACTCTCTTGAATGAATAACCATTAAAAGAATAAATATGTCAAAAATAATTTTCCCTCTGCATTGCGCCAAACCCAAAAAATGTACAGTCAGGGAGGAAGTAGTCTTAAATGAAAAAATGCTGAATTAAAAAAAAAACTATTAAAATAAACCATATTTTAATGTGTTGTCACTGAGACTGTATATATTTCCCATTTCTCCCAGAAACTTAACTTAATATTACCAAATACAGTTTTATATCAGAACCGATTTGCTCATAAGCTATATTTATTGCTGAGTAATTAGCACCTTGTTGCCAGTCTAGATATTAATTGCCAGTAATGATATGCAGAGCAGCTACTGGCCAATAAAAAATATGAAATTGTACACACAACATAAGATATCTAGAAATAAGTTCTATCTTCTGGTACAAAGTGAAATGAAGAATTTGCTCTCGATCAGGTATTACATACCTCTACTTTTTAATGCACCTCAGAAGGCAGAAACCAGGTATGCATTACAAGTGAGTGGCAAATCTGCTAGTTAGTTTATTGGTCTTTCTGCAGAGGAAAGCTTACCTCTAGTTGGAATTAGCAATGGGCACGAACCTTCTCAATAACAAAAGTTCATGATGAATTTTGGCCAGTTCATGGTTCGTAAGGTAGTGTTCAAGAACTGAAGAGCCACCACAAACTTCCATGAATTTTAAGGCAATTTGTGGCAGTTCATGCAGATCAGAAAGCAGGGGGTTAAAATGGCTTGGAGTCATTCAACCCCCTGCTTTCTTCTCCCTGACACTTATCACAGGGAGCAGAAAGCAGGGGGTTAAAGACATTTAAATCTCTGCTTTCTGCTCTTCACGGGGGTCATGAAACAATATGAACTGGATTGGTTCACAAACTAGCCCCCCAGTTTGATTGGTTCATGGTTCAGTTGCGTGGTTCAGTTGAGTTGAAATGAACTGGCAGTTCCTAGACAGTACTCCTACCAAAGACTTTTCAGAAGCAAGAAACGGGAATGCAGTTGAAATGGGAGTCAGAATTTGAATTTGCACAGCTTGTAATGTTCATACTTCCAAGCAGTGCTCCTTCTAAGCTGAGTTACTGTGAGGTAGCTCACAGTTTTTTAGCTTCCAGCTCACACATTTTTGTCTTTGCTCAGGAAAAATGGCCCCAGAGCAAACAAATGTATGCAGTAGCTCACACTTAACCACTACACCAAACTGGCTCTACGCCTGGAGCTACACCTGGAGCTATGGCACTTGAAGCCAAGTGGGGCTATCGTCATCCCATTTCTGTTTGAATGTGTGCATACTCACATGATTCATATGGTTTCCACTTCCCAGGCAGAGGTGGAAGAACTCCACTCTCCTGATGCTTGCTTTCACTCCAGTGAGCAGTGGGTAGAAAATGCAGGCTACAGAATGGTATCTCATGACATCATGGCATCATTCCCATCTGCATAACCAGAAGCAACATCACTGTGTTGCCAGATGTTCTAGCACAGGGGTCCCCAACCCCTGGTCTGTGGACTGGTACTGGTCCATGGCCTGTTAGCAACTGGGCTATGAGTTGTAGAATTATTTCATTATAACAATGTAGTAGTAGTAGTAGTAATAATACACTCGATTATATCCTGCCTTCCACTCTGAATCTCAGTCTCAGAGTGGCTCATAATCTCCTTTACCTTCCTCGCCCACAACAGACACCCTGTGAGGTGGGTGGGGCTGAGAGAGCTCTTCCCAGAATCTGCCCTTTCCAGGACAACTCTGCAAGAGCTATGGCTGACCCAAGGCCATTCCAGCAGCTGCAAGTGGAGGAGTGGGGATCAAATCTGGTTCTCCTAGATAAGAGACCGCACACTTAACCACCACACCAAACTAATAGAAATAAAGTGCACAATTGTATCATCCCGAGAAAATCCCCCCCCCCCCCGCCCAGTCCCTGGAAAAAGTGTTTTCCACAAAACTGGTCCCTGGTGCCAAAAAAGTTGGGGTCCACTGTTCTAGCATCCATCTCAAACTCTGTGATGTCATGGGATACCATTCTGGTGAGACTTCCAGGGGAGATTTGAAAAGCAATAAGTACTATTGAAAAGTACTAAGACACTTTGCATGCAACAAGTACTAGTAAATGATTCATAGCAATGAAGGTCATATAGTACATTGATCCAAAATACCAAGGCCTTTTTATGCATTAGAATCTGAAATGCTGCTTCCCTATGATTTAGCTGCACAAAGCTTGAATACCTTGACAGTTCTAATTGTATTCCAAATTTTAATGGGCAAAAATTTGCCTTGGAATGTATGCCTTACAGACTTGCATTTATTTTTTTGCTAATGGCAAACTCTTGCGACCTTGGTTGAGCCACAGCGTTTCTTTCCATCATCCTTTAGTCTGTCTCAGTAGTTTTGTCCTTTTGAGATATATTGCCTCTCTTTGTCAATACAGTTCTTATCATAACAGAGATCAGACAAGGCCCTGGAGCAAAGGGCATAGAGTACAACGGATAAGGCTAATCAAGGGAGAAAGGAGGACACATCTGGAATGCCTTTGTGAAGAAAGACAAACCATAGTGGGTAATACTCAGACATGGGTGTTGAGCAGCCATGGAGGAGGCTTCAGCTCTTACTAGCAGATGTGGCAAGGTGGTAGAGATGCTGGTGGCTGGATAAGCACCATGCAGTGATACAGCTGCTAAATTGATAACAATTCCTTGTGCAAGCGTGAACCAATGAGGTCAACAGTACATGAAGAGCATCATCAGCCAGTTGGCCAACATGAACTTGTTTGGTACCAGTCAAGCTTCCAGCTGCTTCCACAAGCTTGAAACACCTGCAAGGAAGGGTCTGGGGCCTCACTGCCATTGGTCAGTGGCTACAGCCCACTGCACTACCTTGCCATTTGCCAGTGAACACTAAACATTGTTTGGAGGATTTAAGGAAGCTCCATTTGTTTATTTGTTTTGCATTGAGCATCGATTAGGAAACTGAGCTTGCATTATGCAAGCCCTATTTATTGATCTTGGTGGCTGGTGGAAATTATCTCCTCCCTAAATACAAGACTGAAGGAATAATGAAATCTATAGATCCCCATCACCTTAGCCTATGTGTTACCAGGCTTGTTGAAATGTTGACTTCTGTTGAGAGATTCTGTGTTCCATATTTTCGGGGGGGGGGGGGGGGGTTGTAGAAAAAGTCCAGCAGGAACTCATTTGCCGATTACGCCACACCCCCTGATGCAAAGTCAGCTGGAACGGCATTCTTGTGCATTCCTGCTCAAAAATATTTTGCATATTTACTGTAAAAATGTCCCATTTTCAGACTTTCTTAGTACTCTGGGTGGTCCTTCTTTCAAATTGCAGCTTCCTGGGTGGCTGGCAACTAGATTAACCTTTTTAGGGTACACTTTGAGTCGTCCCCTTTTACAAACTATAAAAGT
The DNA here is from genome assembly GCF_032191835.1 of Heteronotia binoei. Taxonomy (NCBI): domain Eukaryota; kingdom Metazoa; phylum Chordata; class Lepidosauria; order Squamata; family Gekkonidae; genus Heteronotia; species Heteronotia binoei. Next base: position 172,497,040 of record NC_083225.1, read on the forward strand.
ATTTATTTCAGCTTGTTCCAACAATAGTGGTATATTGGAGTGCACATACATTGAATTTCAGGACTGTATGGACTGGGAAATAACCTAACAATATTAATAGTTCTGTGAAACAAATTTTGAGTCCAGTGGCACCTTTAAGACCAACAAAAGTTTATTCAAGGTATGACCTTTCATGTGGAGGCACACTTGCACATGAAAGCTCATACATAAGAACCTAAGAGAAGCCATGTTGGATCAGGCCAATGGCCCATCCAGTGCAACACTCTGTGTCACACAGTGGCCAGAAAACCCCAAGTGGAAACAGGAGGTCCACCAGTGGGGCTAGAAGCCCTCCCACTGTGCCCTTCCTCCCAAGCACCAAGAATACCTTTAATAAGCTTTTGTTGAATAAACTTTTAAAGGTGCCACTGTACTCAAAATTTGTTCTACTGATTCAGAACATGGATTCCCACCTCGATGAGTAGTTCAGTGAGTCCGTCTTTTATTTTAATTAATTAAAATATTCTCACACTTAACTATAATGTTTCATCCTAATGTGTCAATGGTATCAAGCAGACTTTGAGGATTATGAGAAATATTATTTAGGCACAACATCCAAAAACTGACTGCAAACCTTTCCAAATTGTTGAATAGTGGTAGCCTCAAATCTCAGAGTGGTTTACAATCTCCTTTACCTTCCTCCACCACAACAGACACCCTGTGAGGTGAGTGGGGCTGAGAGAGCTCTTCCAGAAACTGCCCTTTCAAGGATAGCTCTGCAAGAGCTACGGCTGACCCGAGGCCATTCTAGCAGCTGCAAGTGGAGGAGTGGGGAATCAAACCCAGTTCTCCCAGATAAGAGTCTGCGCACTTAACCACTATACCAAACTGGCTGTCATACCTTTCATGCATTTGAATAAACTCTGGATTTGGAGAGAGGTATTTACACTGGCAGCCATAAGTCAGAAAACAATCAGGATAACAGGAATTCCCCCTTAAACATCCTTGGATTTGCTGAAGGAAAATTTCCAATAGCCTCTAGCAGTAGATTCCTTGGCCTAAGGAATGCAATGGTTATTGCCGTTTGTGTGTGTGTGTGTGTGTGTGTCCTGGTGTATGCGCATAATGTTAAGTGTTACATATTTTTAAAGCTTCTTTTATTCATGGTGTTTGATCTCAGGAAAGAAAATAGGTTTGTCAACAGTTCGACTAAGCTTCCCACTGCTTGGAGTAAAGTACCCAGGCGATTTCATTCTGTTCTTGGATTTCACTGTTGTCATTTGCTCCTCTTCCCTTATCTTTTTTTTTTTCCCAGAACACATCTGAAGCAGTGAAACAAATGTTAAGTGAAAACCCTTTCATAGTACGAAAGGGCAGCCCTCAAGTTCTCACCCTCCGAGGAACACATTTCACATCTCATCACTCCCAGAATTATATGTGAAAATGTGTCCTATCTTCCAAAGCAGTTGATGCAACATAAGCACACAAGGAAAAACAAAACAACAAACCATAGTTTCTCTCAGCATTCACAGCAGAGGAAATCATTCCTTTTCAGCCTTACAAACATCTCGTCATGTGTGATTTCAAATGCACTAGTCAAAATACTCCATATCCCCTATTTTCCTCTTCTATCACTACTGATGAGGTTTAGAAAAAGGTACGGACTTAAAGATATCACAAATTTATTCTCCATAAGGTCATAAGAAGAGTCCTGCTGGATCAGCTCAGTGGCCCATCTACTCCAGCATCCTGTCTCACACAGCGGCCAACTAGTTCCTCTGCAGGTCCAACAACAGGGCATAGAGGCCAAGGTCTTCTCCTGAGGTTGCCTCCTGGCCAATGGCGTTAAGAGGTTTACTACCTTTGAATTTAGGAGGTCTCTTCTAGTCATCATGGCTAGTCACCTTCAATGGACCTGTCCTCCATGAATCTGTCTAGTCTCCCCTTTTAAAGATGCCAATATTTGTGGTAGGGTTGCCAAATCCAGTTCAATAAATAGCTGGGGACTTTGGAGGTGGAGCCAGGAGACATTGGGGTGGAGCCAGGAGCAAGTGTGTGACAAGCATAATTGAACTCCAAAGGGAGTTCTGGCCATCACATTTAAAGGGACTGCACACCTTTTTAAGAAGAAGATGAAGAAGATATTGGATTTATATCCCGCCCTCCACTCCGAAGAGTCTCAGAGCGGCTCACAATCTCCTTTACCTTCCTCCCCCACAACAAACACCCTGTGAGGTGGGTGGGGCTGGAGAGGCCTCTCCCAGCAGCTGCCCTTTCAAGGACAACCTCTGCCAGAGCTATGGCTGACCCAAGGCCATTCCAGCAGGTGCAAGTGGAGGAGTGGGGAATCAAACCCGGTTCTCCCAGATAAGAGTCCACACACTTAACCACTACAACAAACTGGCTCTCTGCCTTCCCTCCACAGGAAATGCCTTCCCTCCACAGGAAATAATGAAGGATAGGGGCACCTTCTTTGAGGACTCATAGAATTGGACCCCCTGGTCCAATCTTTTTGAAACTGGATGGGGGATTTGGGGAGAGGTACTGGATGCTATACTGAAAATTTGGTGCCTCTACCTCAAAAAAACAGCCCCCTCAGAGCCCCAAATACCCGCGGATCAATTCTCCATTATTTCCTATGGGAATCAGTCTCCATAGGGAATAATAGATTTTCTGCAGACATTTCCATCTCTCCCCCCCCTGCTTTCTAATGACCCTGAAGCAGGGGGTGGGCCTCCAAACCGGGGGACCCCCTGCCCCCACCTGGGGATTGGCAACCCTAGTTTGTGGCCATCACTACCTACTTGGGGAGTGAATTTCACATTTTATCGCTCATTGTGTAAAGACGTGTTTCCATTCTTTTCTGAAACAATACAACCCCCTCTTATGCAAATCTTTACCTTGAAAGAAGAACTGGAATTTGATACATCCATGCATATTAGCCCTGTACAGACATTAAAAATTGCATACACACAACACAAAATGACACACTACATGTGGGAAGGATCAGGTCTGTGCACAGAATCATAGTGTTGAAAGGGGCCATACAAGCCATCTAGTCCAGCTCTCTGCTCAATGAAGGATCAGCCTACACCATCCCTGACAAGTGTTTGTCCAGCCGCTACTTAAAGACTGCCAGTGAGGGGGAGCTCACCACCTCCCTAGGGAGCTGATCCCACCGTTGAACAATCATGTTCCCCCTCAACCTCCTCTTCTCCAAGTCCTTCACCCTCTCTACATAGGGCTTGGCCTCCAGACCCCAGACCGTCCTCATCACTCTCCTCTGCACCTTTACGTTGGCCCTGCTCCTTGATTTTGGTACACTGGGATTTATTGCCACATACAGATGTCTGGACTTCATACACCCATGTACACACATCTCTAACTCTTCATCACTGAGTCCACACAGTGACGAAGCTTTCTGGGTGATTCTGGGCCAGTCACTCCCTCTCAGCTTATGTTAACCTCACAGGACTGAGGGAAGACAAGGCGGAGGCAGTCTTTAAGTGCAGCCCTATACTATGCTGTACCTAATAAAGAGCTGATGATCGCTACCGCCTCGCCTCTTCCTTGCGTCGAGCCCACTATATTATATGTGTACACTGCAAGGTTCCCATGCTAGAATGCCACTGGGTCATTCGAACCAGCAGGGGGCTGGTGATTGGTCCGGGGAAGCAGATATTTGGATCCTGCTTCCCATTGTTCCAAGCTCAGTCCTTAAGACTCCAATGATCCAGGCAGGAACTACCCACACACATGAAACATAAAGTCCACACACACAACAAATCCTTTACATTCCTCTCTCTTACACAGCAAGTTAACTACCATCAGTGGGGAGGGGCATTAAAGCCTTCTTTATCTAGATCAGGAATAAAACAAGCCGGTCTGAAAGAGCTCATTATTCACCAGTTCATTCCTTAGCAGACCGAACAAAGATCTAATTTGGAATCAGGACTTCTTCTCGCCCTCCTTAATTCCCGCGCACACGCTGCGATGGATAAATGTCACCAGCTTATTAGCTCATGGAATCCAGTGTGCATGCATGATTAGCAGGGTAAACTCTGATTCTACTCAATTTCAACTCTTACTTCCCCATGAATAGATAATGTAATTGATGCCATGCCCCAAGGCTTCAATTGCCCAGCTGCTTCACTGGAATGTCTAGCATGTTTAAATTCATGTTACTGGCTCGTTTCCAACTGGTGGACCTGTAAAATATGTATCAAGGCAAGAAGTTATATGGATACAGCTTGTGCCAGGAAGCAGGGTGCTCTGAAAAGCGACCATTTTAAAGGCAGGGTGAGTCAATGCAGTAGAGGGCTTAGGGTGCTCTAAGAGCTGGAATCAAGTCCAGGAACACCTTAAGGACCAAAAATGATTTTCAGGGTATAAGCTTTCACAAAGCTCATTTCCTCAGAGAGAGTGCTGGAGAAACACTGGTGAGGCCCAGGGCTTTTTTTGGTAGCAGGAACTCCTTTGCATATTAGGCCACACCCCTCTGACGCAGCCAATCCTCCCCCTGTAAGAAGAGCCCTGTAAGTTCTTGGAGGATTGGCTACTTCATGGGGGTGTGGCCTAATATGCAAAGGAGTTCCCTGGTGAGGCCCAAGGTGAAATCCTCACTCAGGGACAAGCTTCACAAGCTGCACAGCTCCAAACATATGCAGAGAACCACTCCCCCCCCAACAACTGTTTGGCTTGGGAAAATGGCATGGGGAATAAAGAGGAAGAAGAGACTGGATTTATATCCTGCTCTTCACTTGGAGTCTCAGAGCAGCTTACAATCTTATTTCCCTTCTCCTCCCCACAACCGACACCCTGTGAGGTAGGTGGGGCTGAGAGCACTCTGACAGAAACTGCTCTTGAAAGAACAGCTCTGCTGAGAATTTGTGGCTGACCCAAGGTCACTCCAGCAGTTACATGTGGAGGAGTAGAGAATCAAACCCAGTTCTCCCAGATAAGTGTCTGCACACTTAACCACTACACCAAACTGGCTCACCTAAAGGCAGGAGACCCTCTTCCCTCCAGGAGACTGGAGCTGAATCAAACTCCTGAACACTTTAAAATTTAGTGATAGGACATTCCCCACAGCTGCTGAATGGCTGGGAGGAAAGAAAGTTGGGTCTAGGGAACCCTGATCTGACTGGGTTTTTTTTTTTAACATATTATGAAGTTTGGCTCTCAACCCTGACTGGGTAATATTAGATCAGTCATTTTCTCTCAGTTTAATCTACCACACAGGACTGTTTATGTCAGGATAAAATGGAAGAAGGGAGGAACAGGAAAAACCATATGTGTGTTATGGTTTCCGAGAAACACAAAGTTTTTCAGAAAGGCTTTCAAACTATATTTTAAATAAGTTGGGAAGACAAAATGCCACAGAGGTAATGCCCCATGTCTTCCAGAAGAAGGACCCCGGATGAATTCCCTACCATCTCCAGTTAAACAATCTCAGACATCAGGAGCTGGGATGGATCTTTCTTTGCCTGGGACCCTGAAGAGCTGCTGCCAGCAAGAGTAGAGAATGGCCTATTACACGTGTGTTCTCCATCGCTTTCAGTATACATGCCCGTCTGGGTGTCCCCCCACCCCTTTCTGCATGTGTGTTCCTTGCTTTAGTGCAGGGGTGGCCAAACTATGGCTCGGGAGCTACATGTGGCTCTTTCACACACATTGCGTGGCTCTTGAAGCCTTCCCCAACCCGTCAGCTGGCATGGAAAAGGCATTTGTCTCTTTAAACTGGTGGCTTGGAGAATGTATTTAAAGTTAAAGTTGCTTTCTTTCCACCTCTCTCCCCAAAAATCTATTTGTCTGCCTGCCTGTCTTCCGGCTCTCAAGCATCTGACATTCATGTTTTGTAGCTCTCAAGCATCTGATATTTATTCTGTGTGGCTCTTAAGTTAAGCAAGTTTGCCACCCCTGCTTTAGTGCTTGCCTTGCTTTCTGTTCGGTTTTACCCTGTGTTTTTTTTAGAGCACTTTTGTGGCAAGACTTTTTTTTTTTGTTCACTTCAAAGTTGAAGTGAATCCAAGAGTTTAACGATTTCACCAGATTACCATGCCTGGCCCTTTACCGCCCTACTTATTTGTCCACAGCAAAGTCATTTTACTCATTCAACCACCTTCCGCCACCCCTTCCTTCACTGCTGTATAACCACACTTTAAATATATTTGGGTTTTTTTTAATGTGGTGGTACGAGAGTAGTGATAAAAAGCTAATTGAGAGTTTAAATCCCCAGTACCCCCCCTTTTTTTGCAGTGAAAATTTAGTGATAGGACACTAGTAAAATGGCTACCTCTCAGCTGTTTAGTTTTTGAAATCTTTCCAATGCACGTTTATTATATTCTTGCAATGATTTTATTAAATGCATCCAATAGGATTTGGGATTCATGAAAAAAAGCATCAGATGCATTGTCACCATCAGAAATTGCTTGGGATCCATTTGGGGGCAGAGTCTGTGCAATCCAATTCCCACGCGCCTCCCTTAGTTTATCTGCAGAGGCAAATGGCATCATCTCTGGTATTAAGAAAAAAGGATTTCAGTGCTGCATTCAAAGCAAAAAAAAAAAAAAAAGGAGGGTGGAATTACCAGAGCTGAATGAAATTGACATGGTTTAAGAAACGAGGAGAAAGAGGCTGGGAAGGGAAGCAAAAAGTGGGGGTTTCTTCATTCCCCAGTCAGAAAGTCATGCTGGGGAAGAAATGCCGAAGGAAACAAGCTTTGAAAATATTTTTTCACTTAAAAAAAAGTAAAGGTAGTCCCCTGTACAAGCACCAGTCGTTTTCGACTCTGGGGTGACATTGTTTCACAACGTTTTCACGGCAGACTTTTTACGGGGTGGTTTGCCATTGCCTTCCCCAGTCATCTACACTTTCCCCCCAGCAAGCTGGATACTCATTTTACCAACCTCAGAAGGATGGAAGGCTGAGTCAACCTGGAGCCGGCTACCTGAACCAGCTTCCGCTGGGATCGAACTCAGGTCGTGAGCAGAGAGATCCGACTGCAGTACTGCAGCTTTACCACTCTGCTCCATGGGGCTCTTTCACTTTAATACTTGAAAAATATGCCATTATAAAATTTCTCACCCACCACATCACCCCCTCCCCCTCCAGTATGTACAGTCTTCAACCCCTTGCTGGCAAAACTGTGCCTCTGTAATTCATGGCAATTGATTAGGGCATCTATGCAAATCTTTGTCTAAATCATTCACCTAATTAAATGATGAGATTATTCCTCTGCCTTAGTGTGCTAAGGAAATGCTTCTTTTAAAAGGAACAAGAAGATCAAAGCATTCTTCTTTGCATTAGCAATCAGGAGTCAGGGGTTTTCAGAGCATTGTTCAAACATTTGATTGTTCAGCATGGTTTCACTTTTTGTGCGAGTTTATTCTTGCCCCATATTCCCCTTTTCCTATAGCAAATAGAGCATCATAAAGTTTTTTTTTGGGGGGGGGGGCGGCGGCAACCATTCTGGCAGTCTCTGAATGCCTGCATCAAAACGGTGCTTGAGCCACACAGACCTTCTGCAAATCATGACAAAGAAAATTACCCTGGATCAGGGGTGGCCAGACTTGCTTAATGTAAACATCGGGTGTTTGAGAGCTGCAAGACATGAATGTTAGATGTTTGAGAGAGGAAGGAAGGAAGGAAGGAAGGAAGGAAGGAAGGAAGGAAGGAAGGAAGGAAGGAAGGAAGGAAGGAAGGAAGGAAGGAAGGAAGGAAGGAAGGAAGGAAGGAAGGAAGGAAGGAAGGACACAGTTTGGCCAGCCCTGTCCTGGATTTGGAGGAAGGAATGCAACTGGCATTCTGAGATTCTTTGACACACTGCTAAGATTAACAATAGTGAGTAAGTGCAAATGAGAGAATCTCCAGGAGAAATGGTGAACTTGTTTTGTTTTTTAAAAGAGGTTCACAGCCAAAGAGGCCACCAGTGACCTTTTAAATATTGCATCAGAGCCCAGCCATGCTCTGCTCAGTGCATTAGCACTAAAGGGCATGCACAATCAGAAAACCATGTGAATTTGCAAGGAAGGTCAGAAAGTTGGCATGATTGTGCAGCTATGACAGAGCACTTGCCACCCCCCCCCCCAAAAAAAAACACACACACACCAAAAAACCCCCTTTGTCGCCACCCACCACCACCTCATGAGTGATATCCCCAACCCAATTAGGAAAAGTATAGTTCTTTGTTGTACTTGCAGAAAGGATACACCAAATTTCTGAAAACAGAAAATCAGGAGGAAAAAGAATGGTGTAAAATGCAAGGACAGAATCTGAATACAAGCTTTATGACTCAATTGCTATAAACATCGGGGTAAGCTGTGCATGCATAATAAGCTAATAATGTACTAAATCAATAACGATGGCCCACGGATGGATTTCTAGTGGGTCTATGAACTGGACACAAACAAATATTTTTTCCTTCCATTTCCTTCCTAATACTTCGAAAATTGCCTTTGTGGGAAAAAAAACTAATGCCAAATTATGTTATTGAAGTATTGTGAAGGGTGGCAGGGAACGCACGATTTTATGTGTATGTGTTTGTGTGTATCTGAGGAGGGGAGGTCCATGGCGTTTATCAGATTCTCAAAGGGAGCCATGACCCAAAAAAGGTTAAGAACCACTGAACTGGATCAACTAGTGGTTTGACACTGTATAAGCAGGGCCAGTGGCCAGGGTTTTTGGTGCCCTAAGCCCTGGCCCCCCAACCTGTGCCCGCTCCTGCGGTGATGAGGGCGAACATGGTGGCAGCAGGTGGCATGGCTCCTAGCACCTCTGAGTGCACCTGCCACCGCCCCGCCCTGCCCCATGGCCCCAGTGGCCCTTCCCTACAGCCGCCCATCCACCAGTAGGTAGATGGCGAGGCAGAGGAGGGCAGCAGAGAGGTGGGCAACAAGGGCAAGAGCCGTGGTGGTGGGAAAGGGGAACTGGAGGTGGTGGGGTGGCACAGGGAGGAGGGCACCCACTGGCCATCCCTGAGTCCAGATAACACCCTAGGCAGCTGCCTGCCTGGCCTACTGGGACATGCCGTCCCTGTGTATAAGGCAGCTCCCACGTGTGCTACACAGAAAGGTAATTATGCGTCTTCACAACTAACCTAAAAATGTAGACTCAGGCTGTTGTCTCCTTAAAGAGAGAGAAAGAAATCTTAGAAGACTGTCAGTTGATAAGTCTGTATATATATATTTTTAAAATGAACCTGATGAAATGGTTAATCAGGCTGTCAGCTGGAGACAGGATGAATCACAAACTTGACAAATCCACCACGTATTTCAATCGGTTCCAACAAGTGTTCTGACTCGATTTATTGATGTTTATAGAGATTATAAGGTGCCGTGTTCCAAAACACAAGCTTGAGTCTAGAGCAATTATGTTGTTAAAGCCTTCAGGATTGCCAGCCAATCAGAATCAAACCATGGTTGGGGCTTTGGCCAAATAAAGCTGTCCGGGTTTGATGAATAGATAGTTTCCCACCATTCTCCGCTCCTATATCCATTTTTTTTAAAAAAAGTCCTGAGTTCTGCTAAGTGACAGGCGCTAACAGTTGGGGGAAGGGGCAGAAGGCATGGTGATCAATGGTTAGGGTTGCCAGAGCTTGGTTGGGAAGTTTCTGGAGATTCTGTGGGTGAGCCAAAGGGTCCACCTTCCAAAGGGGCAATTTCCTCCAGGGGAACTTATCTGTGAAGCCTGGAGATCAGTTGTAATTTTGGGAAATCTCCAGCCACCACTTGGAGTTTAGCAACACTATCAATGTTATGTGGAGCTAGAAACAGCAGTAAGTGGAGCCAGCTGGTTCTGGTTTGGTCCAATGTCGTCTACTTTTGCGCAATGACAAAAAAATAAATTAAGCTCTGCAGTACAAATCCTTGTTGCTTAACTGGTTCCAATGCAGGTGCCAACCTAATTCAAACACTCCTTTTGTTACAGTGTTGGCAACAACGGTGGGATATCAAAGGCAGGGACGAAATCTTGTCAAATGGCCTCTTTCCCAAAACCCGCTACTGAACAGATTAATGAAAACTGTAAGATTTTTGAGATGAAGGACAGGAGTACTGAAGATGTTTTATACAGAGCATGCTGAAACTCTAACTCAAGAGCTCATCTTCCACATTGGAAAGCAATACAAAGCTACGTGTATATGCTGAGGCATCTCCTCTTCCCTGGGTAATTAACTAAGCCCAACCAGCCGAAACCTGATGGTTCCTCCTCCCCCCCCCCAAAAAAAAACTTCCTGGAGCGTTGAGGAGGCAACATTTTTTCTGAAGTCCTTGCAATAAAATGACAATATATGAAGAGTGCCTTTAAGTGACTGCTGTTGACAACTCTACGTATGTTTGAAAATTCACAAGCAGGGCTTTTTTGTAGCGGGAACTCCTTTGCATATTAGGCTATACCCCCCCCCCCGGTCCCGATGTAGTCAATCCTCTAAGAGCTTACAGGGCTTTCCTTACCGAGCCTATTGTAAGCTCTTGGAGGATTGGCTACATCAGGGGTGTGTGGCCTAATATGCAAAGGAGTTCCTGCTGCAAAAAAGCTCTGATCACAAGTAAACTCTACTAGATTCATTCAGATTCACTCTTGAGGTAGTGTGTATAGGTTTGCAGACAAGAGCAGACCTGTGGTTCTAAAACCCAGCACTTCAATGGCACCAACCATGGTGGAATTCTAGCAGGAGCTCCTTTGCATATTAGGCCACACACCCCTGATGCAGCCAGTCCTCCAAGAGCTTACAAAAAAGAGCCTTGCAAGCTCTTGGAGGATTAGCTACATCAGGGGTGTGTGGCCTAATATGCAAAGGAGCTAGAATTCCACCCCTGGCACCAAAAATAGGCATCTGTTCTGCCTCATCCCACAAAATGGTGGCAGTGAAATATGGGCCATTTGTTCCATTGACCAGTCAGGGACTCAGACTTGCTGTCAAATGAACTAATGTAGTAGTGTGGCTCAGTCTGAGTTAACGGGGAAGAAAAGTCCTCTGGTGTTCTTTCCTTGCAGTGCTGACTTAAAGACACGACAGAGACAGACACTATTACTGGCAGCCTACCACCATCTAGACTAGTAGGGATCAGAAAGAGGCAGCTAGAAGAGAGTTGAGAGTGGCCTGAGCAGGTAGATCACTGTCCCATTTGTCCAAATGGACCAGCCTCCACTGCCTTTGCCCCCAGACCCTGCTTATGTGCTCAGGGTTCTTGTTGTTTACAGTTTTGGTATACAAGTTTCCTAAAGGACCAGTCTTATTTTTCTTCCTTTCTTTTTTTAAATCCAAGAGTCAGCAATCTTAACAACACAGAGGAAAAAAGGAGCCTAAGATTGGACAGAGCAAAACCACGGTCACCACCATAATTTCCGGTTGAGTACCAAGTTAGATTCAAGGTTTTGGTTATGACCTTGAGCAGTCTGGGACTGACGTACCGACGGAACCGCCTCCCTGGAAGAGCACTACACTCTACTGGTTGAAATCTACTGGTGATCTCTAACCCCAAAGAGGTCCAGCTGTCCTCAATGAGGGCCAGGACTTTCTCAGTCCTAGCCCCAACCTGGTGGAATTCTCTGCCAGAAGACGCTAGGGCCCTGCGGGATCTTTTACAATTCTGCAGGGCCTGTAAAACAGAGATGTTCCGGCAGGCTTTTGCTTGAGTACAGCAACAGTTGCCGGGCTGGTACCCCCTCCCCACTCCATTTAAAGGGGGGACTGCGCCCAATGCCTAGAAAGCAGAATTACAGCGCATTATAAAGAATGTCCATTGGGCTGCAATTGCTTTTAATTCATCAATTTTACTGATTTTATGTGTACAAAAACCTAGAACCATCCCTGGTACACCACCTCTGTTTGTCTCTTGCCTTGAAAGCTATGCAGGGTGGCCATAATTCGGTTGCGGCCTGACTGCACTTTCCACCAATACAGAGTATGTTAACTGTTACAATCCCATAATTTTCTATATTAAAAAGGCCATTAAAATTCATTTGTGAGTGCAGTTTATGGATTTCCGAGGGAAGAAAATCCTTTTACTTCTCGCTTCTACGTTTTACTTCTTGCTTCAGATTAAAGGAGGAAAAAAGGCGTTTGCAGGATCTCTACTGTATTTTCAGCAGTGGTTTGATGTACAGAAATCAGCAGGTGAGGCTTTTCATGGCATGTAATTATCTCTGGGTCGCCTGCTAAGTGCTACCAGTCAAACTGTGTCAAAGGGATGGTTCAAAAAGTCTGAACTCCAACAGAACTCTACTTGTCCTGACCCACACAGGGAGAGACAGAGATCCAGTTAGTACATCCAGGATTCCTCCTAGTGGCCAAGTTATGGTATCTGCACTTATTGAAAGGTCTTTGGTTCTTTCATCTCTCATTGATATTTCCTTCGCCTTTCCCCGTTATAAGACAAACAGGTTTCAAACTAAGCCTTTTCAGGTATTACATTTGATTGTGCCTATGCAAAGAACAAGTTCTGCTGGAATATTCACGCATTGCCGCCATCAGATTAAATGACATTGCGCGTATGGGGAAGATTATGTATAGTACGTTCTGTCATACATGGGATTAGCTCTGCCAGACTTAACTAGGGTTGCCAATCCCCAGGTGGGGGCAGGGGATCCTCCGGTTTGGAGGTCCTCCCCCCATTTCAGGGTCATCAGAAAGTGGGGGGAGGGGATGGAAATGTCTGCTGGGAACTCTGTTATTCCCTATGGAGATTTATTCCCATAGAAAATCATGGAGAATTGATCTGTGGGTATCTGGGGCTCTGGGGGGGGGGGCTGTGTTTTGGGGTAGAGGCACCAATTTTTTGGTATAGCAGCTAGTTCCTCTCCCCAAAATGCCTCCCAAGTTTCAAAAAGATTGGACCAGGGGGTCCAATTCTATGAGCCCCAAAAGAATGTGCCCCTATCCTTCATTATTTCCTATGGAAGGAAGGAATTGAAAAGGCGTGCCATCCCTTTAAATGTGATGGCCAGAACTCCCTTTGGAGTTCAATTATGCTTGTCACAGCCTTGATCTTGGCTCTACCCCTAGTGTCTCCTGACTCCACCCCCAAAGTCTCCTGGCTCCAACCCCAAAGTCCCCAGATATTTCTTGAATTGAACTTGGCAACCCTAGACTTAACTCCTGCAAAGGGCTATTGTGTTCTAGGATCGGGGCTGGCCCTAGACTGTCTGGCACCCTAGGCAAGGCTAACTTCTGGTGCTCCCGCTGCACTGATAATGTCACCAAGCCACATGGGGAGCATCCAATCTGGTACCCCCAGAAGGTAAGCATCCTAGGCAATTGCCTAGTTTGCTTAGTGGTAGGGCCAGCTGTGTCTAGGATTCTTCAATGAAAGGATAGGTAAGGAAAAACACTTTGTTGAACAAAAGCTTGGATACCGCTGCTGGATGGAGGGTAGGAAGGGTTGCACTGGTACTTAGTTCTCGTGCCCCTTTCTTACATACCCAGGGAAATGCTGCTTGCCACTTTGGGGTCAGGCAACAATTTTTCTCCAGGTCAGTTGCACTGATAACATCACCAAGTCACATTGGGGGGGGGGGGGGGATCCTGGTGTTCAGGTGTCAATATTTATATGCATTACACACCAGATTGTAACACTCTGAGATTTAACTTCCAAGCCATTTTTTAGACATTCAGTTTAGGGCGCCAGCCACATACAATGGGAACATATAGTATCTGGGATCATCTCAACAGCATGGTCACCAAGGCTTTTTTTGGGGGGGGGGAGAAAAAACCCAGTAGGAACTCATTTGCATATTAGGCTACACCCCTTGACATCACCATTGTTTCACACAGGGTTTTTGGGTAGAACTTATTTACATATTAGGCCACACCCCTTGACTCCAAGCCAGCCGGAACTGTGTCCCTGTTTGTTCCCCTTAAAAAAAAAAACCTCCTGATGGTCACCATTCTGTGTGAACAAGCAACATGCCTATTCTTTCCATGTATGTATACCTTCAGTACACGCAAACACATGCACTCACTCAAATCCAGCATTCTGTTCACACACACCAAAGCTGGAAAATACGAGCCACTCTATGCACAAAAAATAATGACCAAACACATTGAAAATACTAGCAATAGTGTACACTTCCATTATGTGTGTTTAGGGACAAAACTGGGACAGAGACAGTCCTTGGTAAATGAGATTGAGTTGGAGCATACAGTTGACACTCTCAGCAAGAGCAGTTTAAATGGTTCTCTCAGCGAGAGCAGTTTAAATTGTTGGCTTCGATACACATCATATAGAACACCTTTTGCCCAGTGTTAGAAGCCTTGTACTCCTTTATAACGACATTGTTTTCCTGAAATACCTGAGACAAAGAAACAAGGTCAATTCTTGTTCTGTGGGCTGGGCCCTTCTTTTCATTTTCTAGCATGTTCTGGGGAGAGGGGGAAGGTGAATCATTAATAAAAGATCACTGAATCATCTCCTGCTCCTTCAGAGCAAAATCCCCTCATGGGAAGGGAAAATTTAAAAAAAAAATCATTTGATTTGCACTCTTGTAAGTGAGCCATTTATTTCTATGGGGTAATATTAGTCTCAAGAGTCTGTGGTACAAGAAACCAGAATAAAGAACAGGTTCTGTAAGATCTTTTGTACTTCAATGCCCTACTCCCCATGAAATGGTTAGTCTTTGAAGACTTTGTGTTCATCCTGCCTGCCAATTCATCTCCTCACCTCTGGCCTGCTCAGTATGACTCCAGCAATAAAGATAAAATGGATGACAGGTCTTTTTTTGCTGTGCTCCCCACCCCTGGCTTCCCAGTAGAATTGTATCCCCTGGAAGTTCATCAGCTGCTCTCTTCCAGGCTTCTAGCTGACTCCCCCTCCCCAATTATTTTACTACCTGCTTTCATTGCCATATAGTTTAGGGTTGCCATGTCCAATTCAAGAAATATCTGGGGACTTTGGAGGTGGAGCCAGGAAACTTTGGGGGTGGAGCCAGGAGACTTTGGGGGTGGAGCCAGGAGAAAGGTTGTGACAAGCATAATTGAACTCCAAAGAGAGTTCTGGCCATCACATTTAAAGGGACCACACTCTTTTTAAATGCCTTCCCTCCACTGGAAATACCGAAGGATAGGGGCACCTTCTTTGGCGGCTCATAGAATTGGACCCCTCAGTCCAATCTTTTTGAAACTTGGAGGGACTTTTGAGGAGAGGTGTTGGATGCTATGCTGAAAATTTGTCTACCTCAAACCCCCTCCCCCCCCACCAAGCCCCAGATACCTGCAGATCAATTCTCTATTATACTCTATAGGAATCGGTCTCCATAGGGAATGAGTGCCCAGCAAACCCCCATGCTTTATGATGACCCTGAAGTGGGGGGAGGGCCTCAAAACTGGGGGATCCCCTGCCCCCACCTGGGGATTGGCAATCTTAATATAGTTTTATTTACATGGATGGCTCAGGCTAGCCTGATCTTGTCGGATCCCGGATGTTAAACAGGGTTGATTCCGGATAGTACTTGGATGGGAGTATAACAAGGAAGTCCAAGGTTGCCACATAGCCCCTGGCTAGTGCTTGGATGGAAGTCCACAAAGAAAGCCCAGGGGCAGAGGTTCTGAATGTGAAGACCTTTTTGCTTGCATTCCCCCACCCCACCCCCAATGGTTACTGGTCCACCTTCTAGTGCTGTCTATAAGGCGCATTCACACACTCTAAATAATGCACTTTCAATCCACTATCAAGGCACTTTGCAACTTGGATTTTTCTGTGTGAAAAAGCAAAATCCACCTGCAAACGGTCACTGAAATGGATTGAAACTGCATTATTTAGCATATGTGAAAGTGCCCCATTAGGTGTCTTTAACTGAATTTTATCTTTTAAACTGTATTTTTAATTGTTTAGATGTTTTTATGTTGTGGATATTGACTGGGTGGAAAGGTGACATAAAAATGTTTTAAGCAAACGAACAAATAAATGAAACAAAGCTTGTTTCACCTTTAAGTGGTACCTTTAAGACCAAAAAATTTAATTCAGACACATGCACACTTCTTTGCTTACACCCAGAATTAAACTCCATTGGTCTTAAAGGTGCCACTGAACACAAACAAATAATTGTATCTTGCCTAGAAAACTCTATAGAGTTGCTGTAAGTCAGTTGTGACTTGAGGACACTTTCTACCACCAGTTTCATCTGTAGTTCTTTTACTTTGCTGGCCCTGTTTTATACTGCTTTTGATGATGCTTTGTTTCTTCTTGCTTCGTTCTTGCAAAACTGCTTTATTATTTTTTAAATGCTGGTTTGGGGTTTTGTTTTGTTTTTTAAAAGCATGATCTAATGCTGCTGCTGTGGGATTGTTTTAACCTGCTGGTTAATTGATTGTTGAACGAACTGTTAAGTTCTGGAAAGGTGTCAAAGAAATAAGCTAAACAGCTAAACTTTAAATTGTCATATTTTTATTATGCAGATGGAAAGATGTCATGAAATGTTCTGTCTGCTAAACTAGTGCAATGTGGTGGAGGGAGTGCCCACACAAAACCAGAGCAACCCGTGTCATGAAATTTTTAAAAGCCAGCTGGTGTGAAAACGACTCTCTCACTGCCTCAAACACATCCGTCCCATTAAAACGCAGACGCTGCCCTTTTAAATGCAAGGCTATGCATTCTGAAGACTTGGAGAACACAGGCGCTGGGACACTGCCTCTCACCTGAGATTCAAGTCCCACTCTCTGTCCTTGTCCTTTCTGATTTGTGCCACCCGGCTAACCTCCAGGAGCAGTTAGGCCATTTGTCGTGACTGAAGGAGTCCATACGGTGTCAGAGAATCTCTAAATCGGAAGGTGGGTAGTAAAAAGCTTCCCAAACATGCTTTTCGGCAAAAGCGCTCATGTATTTTTGATGTCGTTTTCCTTCTTTCCCATAAGACTGTAATGGAGCAAAGTATGAGGCGGGCTGCTGATGTGGGAAAGCAAAGAATGAAGCTCTTGTGTCACTTCCAGATGCTTTTTTCGCCCCCAGCCACAGCCCTGGCTCGATACCAAAGAGCTTTGACCCAATTATAGGACAGCTGCAAAAAAAATCAATGTGGGCCAGCGTGACAAGCTTTGCTCAAGAGTGGGTATGGTGTTGTGGCTAAGAATGCATTTGTCAGCCCAGGAATTCTGTGGCTTGATTTCACCTCAGTTATGAACATCTTCAGCTGCTTCATTTAGAGTCAGATGGTTTAGCTCCAGACTGTCTGCTCAGACCGGCAGCAGTTCTGTGAGGTATCAGAGCAAGTTCTGTCCCAACACCTGAACTGGAGATGCCAGGGGATGAGGTCTGCACGGACAGTGCAGAAAGTGACTGGGAAAAGTGTATCTGCATTTCATAGGACAGGCGACAGCAGCTCTGAAACTTTAAGAGTAACAGAGAATATAAGAGAAGCCATGTTGGGTCAGGCCAATGGCCCATCCAGTCCAACACTCTGTGTCACACAGTGGCTAAAAAAAAACAAGTGCCATCAGGAGGTCCATCAGTGGGACCAGGACACTAGAAGCCCTCCCACTGTGCCACCCTAGCACCAAGAATACAGAGCATCACTGCCCCAGACAGAGAGTTCCATCAATACCCTGTGGCTAATAGCCACTGATGGACCTCTGTGCCACATGTTTCTCCAATCCCCTCTTGAAGCTGTCTATGCTTGCAGCTGCCTATGCTTTCAAAAAACACTGACAAAGCCCTCAGAAATGGGGTAGGAAACTGATTCAGAATGAAGGAACCTGGCACTGGCAGGAGATGGGATGAAGCTCTTTGGGAGTTTGTGGGGAGATGTCACCATGCAGAACATCCCCAGTGTGATGAAGTAACTTCTGTATGATGTCATCAAGTTGGGGACGTCCCATAGGCTCATGGCTGTTGGGGGTGGGGCTTCCCACACAGGCCAGCTGGCTGGTGGCAGGCAGAAGCCCTCAAAATCAGGGGATCTCCTGCTTCCACCTGAGAGGTGGCAACCCTATTACATCAGAATTAAATGTGTGCAGAATGCCCTAAATAATCCACAGCTGTGAAGAGGCCAAAAGGTCCCTGTGGGCAAACTACAGTCTTCAGGCAGGCATCTTTTGGCTATAGTATTACTTTGGGCAGCCTGCCTGGCATTGACCAGAGCCTGGTCCCACTCCCTTTCCTTCATGACTCTAGCTCTGTGGAGTAGGGTCCCTGAAGAGGTGAGACGGGCTCCCTCTTTGAAGATCTTCAAGAGGTGTCACAAGGACTCTTTGCCAGGGATTTTGAAGGGCTTTGAGTGGCATGCATCTCCCAAAGAAGGATGAAGCAGAGATCTAGGGGTTGCTGTATTATTTTTGTTTTAAGCTGGAAGCGCTTTCTTAACTATTGTAAGCCACTTCAAACCAAGAGAAAGGGTGGGGTATAAATGTTCTAATAAGTTCCAGGCTTGCCAGGTTTCCTGCTACTGCAGTTGATTTCCCAGCCCTAGGAGCTTTTTTGGTAGAAAAAACTCTATACTCTGAATCCCAGAGTCTCAAAGCGCTCACAATCTCCTTTACCTCTCCCGCCCACACAACAGACACCCTGTACGGTAGGTGGGGCTGAGAGAGCTCTTACAGCAGCTGCCCGTTCAAGGACAACTCCTACAAGAGCTATGGCTGACCCAAGGCCATTCCAGCAGCTGCAAGTGGAGGAGCGGGGAAACAAACCTGGTTTTCCCAGCGAAGAGTCCACGCACTTAACCACTACACCAAACCGGCTCTCCCATTTGCATATTTGGCCACACCACCTGACATCACCACTATTTCACACAGAGCTTTTTTGTAGAAAAAGCCCAGCAGGAACTCATTTGCATATTAGCCACACACCCTGATGCCAAGCAAGCCAGAACTCCCCACAAACAAGGAAGTGACATTGCCACATCAGACAACACTATAGTATTTGCCCTAAGCCCTACAGTTAAAATGAAGAATGTTGGGTGAATTCTAAGAGCTTTGCTGGTGACACAATGACATCACTTCTGGATCAAGCCTGAAGTGAGGACATCACTTTATTTATTTATTTATTTATTTATTTATTTATTTATTTATTTATGACATCACTTCTGGATCAAGCCTGAAGTGAGGACATCACTTTATTTATTTATTTATTTATTTATTTATTTATTTATGATTTATATCCCGCTCTTCCCACCAAGTGGCTCAGGGCTGCTTATAGCATAAAATCCAACATAAAATTAAGTTTAGGCATTTAATACAGTTAAAACATTTAAAACATTAAAAGCAACAGAAGTCTAATAGAACCACACTTAGTTTCTTGTGCCGGTTAGTTATAAGCCAGCCAGAAGAGGGTTGTCTTACAGGCCCTGCGAAACTGAGCAAGGTCCCGCAGGGCCCTCACCTCTTCCGGCAGCTGGTTCCACCAGGAAGGGGCCATAACAGAGAAGGCCCTGTCCCTGGTAGATTTTAAGCGGGCTTCCTTTGGCCCGGGGATAACGAGGAGGTTTTGAGTTCCCGATCTCAGTACTCTCTGGGGTACATGTGGGGAGAGATGGTCCTTCAGGTAGGCAGGTCCTAGGCCATATAGGGCTTTAAAGGTAATAACCAGATGGCCCCTCCACAGATGGTTAGTCTTCCACCAGTTGCCAGCCAACTCACAAGCTTCTTGTGAGGATAAACAGGAGAAGGGAGGTATCATGTGTGCCATTCTGAGCTCTTTGAAAAAAGGGTGGGTTAACAGTGTAATAAATGGATACTAGACAATACCTAGTTCCTATTTTTCTGTACCAAGCAAGCCTACAAGATTAGCACTGAATATTAATTAACCAGGTGCTTCATTGCCTAGGAAGCAGAGCAATGCTAATTAAATGAAACCAACTGTTAAAATCCAATATAAATTTATTGAGCGACAACATATTAGAAGCCAACAATGAGAGAATTGGTCTTCCAAGAAGTCCATGAATGTTGATCAAATTGGCCTGCCTATGAACAGAGTCATCAAGGTTTTGCTACTCAGAATCTCACAGATCAGAGAGTCACACCAGAGTCTATACATCACATTATGAAGAGCGAGGCATATACTTAAAACACAGATCTAGAACCTCACTTTGGTGGCCAGGGAGGACAAGTGGCTGTTATCTTCCACAAGTCCTTCAGTTTACCCATTACAAACTATAGCAGGCATTAGTGCTGCCAAACCCTCATTGCAGGCAGACCATCACCAGGTCTTCTTAGATAACATGCAAGACCTTTTCAACTCTTGTCTCAAGCCAGGTTTCAGAGAGAGATGGCCTTGGGGCTTTAAGTGATGACCTCCATCTGAATGTAGACAAAGCCCATGCTTCTTTGTTGTTCCTACTGGATTGATCAGCATGATCTGATATGCTACAACATCATACCATCCTGTTGTGGTTTTTGGAGGCAGAAGTAGAGGATGGGCCTTGAACTGGATTACCTTGTTCCTCAAGGGTCAGATTCAAGGGTTGCCACTGGGGAGCAATTACCTTCAGTGTGAGAGTTGTCCTCTGGGGGTTCCATGGGGCAAAGTTTTATGCCCTATGTTATTTAACCTCTGTGTTATTCAACCGCAACCTTTCCATCCCCTTTGTAATTTAACCTTTAGAAGAAATCTGATGTCATCAATATGGTGGTGGTGATAAGAACATAAGAACATAAGAGAAGCCATGTTAGATCAGGCCAATGGCCCATCCAGTCCAACATTCTGTGTCACACAGCGGCCAAATATATATATATATATACACACACACACACACACACTGTGGCTAATAGCCACTGATGGACCTCTGCTCCATATTTTTATCTAACCGCTTCTTGAAGGTGGCTATGCTTGTGGACGCCACCACCTCCTGTGGCAGTGAATTCCACATGTTAATCACCCTTTGGGTGAAAAAGTACTTCCTTTTATCCGTTTTAACCTGTCTGCTCAGCAATTTCATCGAATGCCCACGAGTTCTTGTATTGTGAGAAAGGGAGAAAAGTACTTCTTTCTCTGCTTTCTCCATCCCATGCATTATCTTGTAAACTTCTATCATGTCACCCCTCAGTCGACGTTTCTCCAAGCTAAAGAGCCCTAAGCGTTTCAACCTTTCTTCATAGGGAAGGTGTTCCAGCCCTTTAATCATTTTAGTTGCCCTTTTCTGAACTTTCTCCAATGCTATAATATCCTTTTTGAGGTGCGGCGACCAGAACTGCACACAGTACTCCAAATGAGACCGCACCATCGATTTATACAGAGGCATTATGATACTGGCTGATTTGTTTTCAATTCCCTTCCTAATAATTCCCAGCATGGCGTTGGCCTTTTTTATTGCAAACGCACACTGTCTTGACATTTTCAGTGAATTATCTACCATGACCCCAAGATCTCTCTCTTGGTCTGTCTCTGCCAGTTCACACCCCATCAACTTGTATTTGTAGCTGGGATTCTTGGCCCCAATGTGCATTACTTTGCACTTGGCCACATTGAACCGCATCTGCCACGTTGACGCCCACTCACCCAGCCTCAACAGATCCCTTTGGAGTTCCTCACAATCCTCTCTGGTTCTCACCACCCTGAACAATTTAGTGTCATCCGCAAATTTGGCCACTTCACTGCTCACTCCCAACTCTAAATCATTTATGAACAAGTTAAAGAGGATGGGACCCAGTACCGAGCCCTGCGGCACCCCACTGCTTACCGTCCTCCACTGCGAAGACTGCCCATTTATACTCACTCTCTGCTTCCTATTACTCAGCCAGTTTTTGATCCACAAGAGGACCTGTCCTTTTACTCCATGACTCTCAAGCTTTCTAAGGAGCCTTTGATGAGGAACTTTATCAAAAGCTTTCTGGAAGTCAAGGTAAACAACATCTATCGGGTCTCCTTTGTCCACATGTTTGTTCACCCCCTCAAAGAAATGTAACAGGTTAGTGAGGCAAGATCTTCCCTTGCAGAACCCATGCTGAGTCTTCCTCAATAACCCGTGTTCATCAATGTGCCTACTCATTCTGTCCTTGATAATGGTTTCTACCAACTTTCCCGGTATTGAAGTCAGACTGACTGGCCTGTAATTTCCCGGATCTCCTCTGGAACCCTTTTTAAAGATGGGGGTGACATTTGCTACCTTCCAGTCCTCAGGAACGGAGGCAGATTTCAATGAAAGATTACAGATTTTTGTTAGAAGATCCACAAGTTCAACTTTGAGTTCTTTCAGAACTCTCGGATGTATGCCATCCGGACCCGGTGACTTATTAGTTTTTAATTTGTCTATCAGTTGTAGGACCTCCTCTTTTGTCACCTCAATCTGACTCAGGTCTTTCAACACCCCTTCCAATATTAGTGGTTCTGGGGCGGGCAAACACTTCTCATCTTCCACGGTGAAGACGGAGGCAAAAAATGCATTCAGCTTCTCAGCCATTTCCCCATCCTCCTTCAGTAATCCTTTTACCCCATGGTCATCCAAGGGCCCCACTGCTTCCCTGGCTGGTTTCCTACTTCTAATATATTTGAAGAAATTTTTATTGTTGGTCTTTATGTTTTTTGCAATATGCTCCTCATAGTCCCTTTTTGCCTGCCTGATCACAGTCTTGCATTTGATTTGCCACTGCCTGTGTTCCCTTTTATTAATCTCACTTGGACTGGTTTTCCACCGCTTAAAGGAGTCCTTCTTACCTTTTACAGCTTCCATTACTTTGTTTGTTAACCATGCTGGCCTCTTCTTATACCTGTTTGTGCCTTTCCTAACTTGTGGTATGTATTTTATCTGAGCTTCTAGGATTATAGTTTTAAATAGTCTCCAAGCTTCCCCAAGGGTTTTGACCGTATTTACCTTTCCTTTCAGTTTCCTCCTCACATGCCTCCTCATCTCAGAGAATTTACCCCTTTTAAAGTTAAATGTGGTTGTGGCGGTCTTTTTGGGCAACTCCCTATTTATACAAATGGTGAAATCAATAACATTATGGTCACTGTTCCCAAGCGGCACAATCACTTTTACGTCTCTCACCAAGTCTTGGGCATTACTTAGGACCAGATCCAGGATCGCCCCACCCCTGGTAGGTTCTGAGACCATCTGCTCCATAGCACAGTCATTGAGAGCATCAAGAAACTCAATCTCTTTCTCTCGACCAGAACACATATTGACCCAATCAATCTGCGGGTAGTTAAAATCACCTATTACGATACAGTTTTTACGTTTAGCCGCTATCTTTAATCCCTCCATCATATTATAATCGTCCTCTCTCTTTTGATTTGGTGGGCGATAACAAACTCCCATAGTTAAATTTCCTTTTGGGCCCTCTATTTCAACCCAAAGCATTTCTAAAAGGGAATCTAATTCTCTGACCTCAGTCTTACTGGACCGTATATCCTCTCTGACATACAGAGCCACCCCACCTCCAACCCTTCCCTCCCTATCCTTCCGATATAACTTATATCCAGGAATCACCGTGTCCCACTGATTCTCCTCATTCCACCAAGTTTCTGAAATTCCCACAATGTCTATGTTTTCTCCCAACACTAAACATTCCAATTCACCAATTTTACTTCGGACACTTCTAGCATTTGCATACAAACATTTATAATTTCCCAAGCAAGCTAGGCCCGCCACCTCTCTCCTGCCGCCTCGAGACTCTAGCAGACAGTCCATACTGTTTGTCACCATCACAGTGGACAACTCTGATCCGTTACTCGGTAGAAAAATAGAAGCCAACCCTTCATCTCTTTGAGACGAGTCCTCCCGAACCAGAGACATTCCATCTCCTGTCGGCTTTCCCCCAAGATTTAGTTTAAAAACTGCTCTGCCACCTTTTTGATTTTAAGCGCCAGCAGCCTGGTTCCATCCGGAGACAAGTGGAGACCGTCTCTTTTGTACAGCTCCGGCTTGTTCCAGAAAGCATCCCAGTGCCTAACAAATTTAAACCCTTCCTCCTTACACCATCGTCTCATCCACACATTGAGACTTCTAATTTGCGCCTGTCTCTCCTGCCCTGCACGTGGAACAGGTAGCACTTCCGAGAAGGCCACCTTGGAGGTCCTGGCCTTAAGTCTCCCACCTAGCAGCCTAAATTTCTCCTCCAGGACCTCACGACTGCATTTCCCCACATCGTTGGTGCCAACATGCACCACGACCACAGGCTCCTCCCCAGCACTGTCTATCAGCCTATCTACTACACGCATAATGTCCGCTACCTTCGCACCAGGCAGGCAAGTCACCATACGGTCAATACGCGGTTTTGCCACCCAGCTGTCTACTTGCCTAAGGATCGAATCACCAACTACCAAGACCCCCTCTCTCCCCCTGCCCAGGGATGGTTCCTTGGCGCGAAAGGATACCCGCTCACCAACCGAAGAAGAGGTCCCTTCTGAGGGCGCATTCCCCTTATCCTCAGCAAGGTGCCCTGTTCCCTCTAGACCCTCACGCTCTCTGGCAGCAACGGGGCTGCCACATTCAGAGTGGGGCTCATCTAATATGCCCCCAAGAGTCTTCCCCAATTGCCTAACTGACCGTCTCTGCTTCTCCAGGGCAGTCACATTGGCCTCAAGGGTACGAACTCGTTCCCTGAGGACCAGGAGCTCCTTGCATCGAGCACACACCCAAGTCTTCTGTCCTGTGGGCAGATAGTCATACATGTGACACTCAGTGCAAAACACTGGAAAGCCCCCACCCCCCTGCTGGCATTCTACCTTCATGATATATATATATTAAATATACAGTCCTCTTTAAATGCTGTTGTTTACGTGGCTCCCCTTCTGGAAGGTCAACTTACCTTATTGGGAGAACAAGGAAATCAGGGATCTGGGTTCCTGGTCCTTAGGAAGCCCCCAGGCAAAGAGCCACAGGCCAAGAGCCCTTTAGCTCTCGCCCTTTGGCTCGTGATGATGATCAGGGGTGGAATTCTAGCAGGAGCTCCTTTGCATATTAGGCCACACACCCCTGATGTAGCCAATCCTCCAAGAGCTTACAAAAAAGAGCCTTGTAAGCTCTTGGAGGATTGGCCATATCAGGGGTGTGTGGACTAATATGCCAGGGGTGGCCAACAGTAGCTCTCCAGATGTTTTTTTGCCTACAACTCCCATCAGCCCCAGCCAGCATGGCTGATGGCTGGGGCTGATGGGAGTTGTAAGCAAAAAACATCTGGAGAGCTACCGTTGGCCACCCCTGCAATATGCCAAGGAGCTCCTGCTAGAATTCCACCCCTGATGATGATACTCAGCTCTATAACTATCAAAATCCCCTGACAGTGCAATAATTATGAACCACTGCCTTACTGCTGTGGTTAAAGGGCTGAATGTGAACAAATGGAAACTGAACCTTGACAAGAAGTCACGCTGAGCTCTTAAAAAACATCACGCTTCCTACTTTCAATGGGGTTCGGATGACCCTTGCTGACTGTTAAGAGCCTAGGAGTTTCTACTGGACCCATCATTACAACAGGAGAATCAAATTAATGTGGCTGGGGGGAAAATGCTTTCCTCCCATTTAGTTTAGCATGGAAGAGGATGCCCCCCCCCCCATGCCTTGGCTCATTTGGCCACCTGGATACATGCCATAGGAGCAACTGAGACTAGACAACTATAATGCACTCTACATGGATCTCCTTCTGAAATCAGCTCAGAGACTCCAGCTGGTGCAAAAGGCAGCAGCTCAAACAGGGCTTTTTTTTTTGTAGCAGGAACTCCTTTGCATATTAGGCCACACTCCCCTGATGTAGCTAATCCTTCAAGAGCTTACAGGGCTCTTTGTACAGGGCCTACTGTAAGGTATTGGAAGATTGGCTACATCAGGGGTGTGTGGCCTAATACACAAAGGACTTTCTGCTACAAAAAAAGCCCTGAGCTCAGATATTGTTAGGAGCTAGGTGAAGAATGCACACTACACTCATTCTAAATACACTCCATTGGCTGCCCTTCAGTTCATGAGATAGGTATTGGCTATCACATACTGCCTCAGCACTGATGTCCCACTGACAGCAACTTGGCTCCTCTGAGCAGGGCCTTCTGCAGATGTCACCCTGAAACCAGGCAAGGTGAACAGTTGCCCACACAGGTGCCTTCTTTGTAGTGGGTCTCATCTAGCGGAATGGCCTGCCTGAGGAGGTCAGGAAGGTTCCTAAACTCCTGACATTTCATAAACTATGTAAAACAAAACCGTTTAGGAGGGCATTTTTATAAAGGAAACAGGGTGACATCGTAACAGATTAAAACCAAACTCTTTCGACAGGCCTACAAAAGCTAATGTGGGATGAGGCTGCCACTGCTATGCCACTGAGCGATACAATCTGTCAGACCGCTAACAGATTAACAGCAGAACCGAGAACTAAGATATCGATATAAACTGCCTGTGTTACAAAATCTCTTTCACAGCACCAAATGTTTCGTTTTTTATCCTTTTACAACTGTAACTTAAATTGTTTTATTATGACTGTTAACTGCCCAGAGTCCGCTTGCAGAGTGGGCGACGTATAAATCCAACGTAAATAAATAAAATAAATAAATTAGTCTAAGGGAATTTATTGTGTTTTGACTGATGCAATGCCACACTCTGCATTGTTTAACGTGCCACGTTTAAGGTTTTGTTTAGATAACTGCTCCATTCCAAAATGCTGCGATTCCTAATCTTGTTACATTGCTGATTAGATGTATTACTCTACTGATTGCATTGACAGACAATGTGTAGCCCACGTTGAGACTCAGTAAAAAAAAAGGCAAAATGTAAATAAGTAACCAAGGTCCTTACCTGCCTCCTTGGTCCTGATCACTCTAGATGGCGCACTTGGATCTCCAGTCCCAATTTTGTTAGTGGCTACAACTCTGAACTCATATTCCACCCAAGGGTTTAGATCAACAGCCATGGCAGACTCCAAGTCACCACTGATATTTTCTGGAACTGTTAAGACAGAGGGAAGGGAACAACGTATGCATCATTTCCTCCCAATCTGCTAAACTGAAGTCAAGAGACACAACTCCAGGTGGGCAGCTGTACTGGTCTGAAGCAACAGAACAAAGTTTGAGTCCAGTCAGTGGCACCTTTAAGATCAACAAAGTTTAATGCTGGGTATAAGCTTTTGTGTGCGTGCACAACAAGTATCTGAAGAAGTGTGCACGCACACAAGAGTTTATACCCAGCATTAAACTTTGTTGGTCTTCACTGGGGAATGGGGGAATCAGAGGGCAGCGACAGAAGCTAACGGCTTTGCTGCTGCAGAAAAGGTGCACTTTTCCCACCCCCACCCCCTAATGTGGAACCAGTCTTAATACGCACTATTTAACTGGTAGCTTTACTTTTATTTGTTATTTCTCCAAAAATATTGCAATTAATAGTTCTGATGACATTTTCAAGTGCATTTCAAGAAGCATTTCTTGAAGAGCCAGTTTGGTGAAGTGGTTAAGTGTGCGGACTCTTATCTGGGAGAACCGGGTTTGATTCCCCACTCCTCCACTTACAGCTGCTGGAATGGCCTTGGGTCAGCCATAGCTCTGGCAGAGGTTGTCCTTGAAAGGGCAGCTGCTGTGAGAGCCCTCTCCAGCCCCACCCACCTCACAGGGTGTCTGTTGTGGGGGAGGAAGGTAAAGGAGATTGTGAGCCGCTCTGAGACTCGTCGGAGTGGAGGGCGGGATATAAATCCAATATTTCAATATCATTTCACCTGCTTTCACGCACATTGTGCACTTTCAATGCACTTTAGTAGCAAATGGTGGTTTGCAACTGATTACTAAAGTGCAAATGATCACGAAAGTGCATGATGCAACTTGTGTGAAAGCAGCCTTTTTGATAGCATGATCCTGTGCAATATGGCTCCAGCCCACTGCTTTTGATGTGCCATCGCTGCTGGATGTCTATTAATAGGGGGTTTTAGAGAAATAAAATTAAAGCATCCTCTCACCTGTTTTCACGGTCTGCCAGCCGAGGGAAAATGGACTTCGCGCTTGCAAGTTGTAGGAGGTGATGGGGCTGTGATTGTCTGCCCCAGGAGTCCAAGAAAGCGTTGCTGTCGTTTCAGTGATTTCTTCAACAATCACAACTCCAGGAGGCCCAGGTGGACCTAAAAGGGAAAAAAAACCCTGAATGCATTACAGTATATATTTCCTTGCACTCAGGGGTGGAATTCTAGCAGGAGCTCCTTTGCATATTAGACCACACCCCCTGATGTAGCCTGTCCTTCAAGAGCTTACAAGGCTCTTTTTTGTAAGCTCCAGGAGGATTGGCTACATCAGGGGTGTGTGGCCTAATATGCAAAGGAGCTCCTGCTAGAATTCCACCCCTGCTTACACTTGTGATAATTTATCCTACTAATACCTAGACATACACAGTGCAGTGCTGGAGGTCATTGGGTTTAAAAAGGCATAACTCTGCTTAGGACTGCACTGACACGCTCCACTGCGGTCTGTGTGCCTTCTGAAGCATCTGAGCCCACTGCCCCAATTGGAAAGCCTGCAGGCTAGACCCACTCTCCTGGGATTGACCGTTTGGTATGAGATTAAACAGAAAGCCAGGTAAAGATGAATGAGAGTTTCTCATCACAGCTGATTCAATCTGAAAACCCAGGGCTTTTTTTTGTAGCAGGAGCTCCTTTACATATTAGGCCACACACCCCTGATGTAGCCAATCTTCCAAGAGCTTACAGGGCTCTTAGCACAGGGTTTACTGTAAGCTCTTAGAGGATTGGCTACATCAGGGGTGTGTGGTCTAATATGCAAAGGAGTTCCTTTGGGGGAGGGACGGTAGCTCAGTGGTAGAGCATCTGCTTGGGAAGCAGAAGGTCCCAGGTTCAATCCCTGGCATCTCCAACGAAAAAGGGTCCAGGCAAATAGGTGTGAAAAACCTCAACTTGAGACCCTGGAGAGCCACTGCCAGTCTGAGAAGACAATACTGACTTTGATGGACCGAGGGTCTGATTCAGTATAAGGCAGCTTCATATGTTCATATGTTCCTGCTACAAAAAAAGCCCTGTGAAACCCCCTATTTTGATTAAGCCTCTCCCTGGCAATTCTTCCTTTTGGAATCTTTGGATTTTCTTACACCAATTTCTCTGCTCCCCATTCAATATCATATTTCCCCACATTATTTGTGCATTCATAAATGAATGCCATATAGTATGCAGCTAGTACACATGGCCTGAACTCTCCTTAGAAGCTAAAATGACTAAACCAGATGTGTCAAACTCATTTGTGATGAGGGCTGATCTGACATTAAATGTCACTTTGTCCGGCAGGGCCATGCGTGCCATATGGCTTGGGACCTGTCTTCCTGAAGGACCGTCTTTCCCCGCACGTTCCCCAGAGAGTACTGAGGTCGGGAACACAAAATCTCCTTACTATCCCTGGGCCGAAGGAAGCCCGTTTGAAATCCACCAGAGAAAGGGCTTTCTCTGTTATGGCCCCTACATGGTGGAATCAGCTGCCGGAAGAGGTGAGGGCCCTGCGGGACCTTGTACAGTTCCGCAGGGCCTGTAAGACGACCCTCTTCCGGCTAGCTTATACCTAGCTTGAGAATTTTAATGTAACTTGCCGGATTTCTTTTATATACAGTTGAAATATTTATTAATATTTATTGATAACCATGGTTTTATCTGTTTTTATCTGTTTTAAATGCTGATCCCTTTATATGTTTAAATACTGTAATTTTGTTGGATCTATCACTGGAAGCCGCCCTGAGCCACTTGTGGGAAGGGCGGGATATAAATCCCAAATAAATAATAAATAAATAAATAAATAAAAGGTAAAAGGTAATGCTGTCCTCAACCAGTCCTGGCTCCAACCTGGTAGAACTCTCTGCCGAATGACATCTGTGCCTTGCGAGACCAAGTTCAGTTTTGCAGGGCTTGTAAGGCAGAGATGTTCTGCCAGGCCTACGGCTGAATGGTTTTTAACTGGGTTTTAATCAGCCTGGCCTTTTCTGTTCACTCCCGCTTGCGTTTAGGCAATTTGACTTTAGATGCCATCTGAAATGCTTATCGTAATCACTGTATTGTTTTATATTTGATTACTACTGTAATTTTGAATGTTGTACAGCATCCTGAGCCCCAAGTATGAGAGAGGGCGATTTAGAAATCTGAGGAGGAGGAGGAGAATAGTGGTGGTAGCAATGGTGGTGGTGTCAGGTACCAGAGATATAAATGTTATAAAGGACACAGGTAAACCTAATTAACAATATTCTTTTTTTTCTAGATATCCAATCTCAGTGCCTGACTGAGGCAGCTAGGAAAACCTGTTCTCCAATTCATTTAGGATTATCCCCAATACCTGGCCAGTCAGCCACCTATTTCTGCTCTTTAACTGATCCCCTTCAAAAAAAGGTCATTTATGTTGGCCAGATTCAATGTGCTGTCATCAGCCATCTTCTCTGGAAGATGTCAAAAAATCCCTTATGAATCCAGACAATGCCCATGTAGCCTGGGCACTACTGAAACCGTTTCTCATGTTTTATTAAAATGCCCTTTTTACATTAAGATTTGAGAAAAATTCTTGAACTCTTTTCTCTGTACCTGGTGTGGTCTCTCTGATTGTATTAAGGTCCAGCGATTATTTTTGTGTGACAACTTTTTCATAACTTTTAATGTTGCCTGTTTTCTCCAGTCTGCAATCCGAATTAGGGAAAGAATAGGAAACTGATCAATCTAGTTTTGGCCAGTTTTACAATTGTTTTGATTGCTATCTTTTTTAAAAAAAATATGCACTTCAATGATTTTTTTAAACTTTTGAAATGCCAATAAAGGTCAGTCAGTCTGTCTGTCTGTCAATGTTCTTTTTTACCCAAATACAAATTTGCTTAAACCATTAACGCTCATAGGGCCTGTTCACACAGCTTGTTGAGTCCGTGTTAAACTGACCCGGTTCTGTTCCAAATATCTTTGTTCTGGATATTACCGATCAGACTGCCATACTGCAATTCAAATCACTCCGCGGTGAAACCGTCTTCTGCCATCCACACAACGACACCATGCAGTTCTTTTTCCCCTCTACTATTATGCACATGCACGCATTATGCGCATGCACACACTATGCACATAGGTTAAAATATTATGTGGTTATGCGCATATTGCTAAGTAGTAAAAAAAATGGTGACCATAAACCAGATGTCTGAGGCTCCTTTTGCTCTTCAGACATCTGGAAGTTGGTTAATATTGCAGCAGAACTATCCAGACGGAGAAAACTCTGAGGTGAAACCAGAGAACTCAAAAAAACACCGCAAAGGATCTGGTAACAAAATAATCCGGTTCTGAGAAGAATGGGGGGCGGGGCTACCACAAATTAATACCAGGAGGCAGATGTTGCTGTCTGATCAGCCACTTTAAATCCAGAAGGAAACAGCAGCGACATCTGATTATACTGTGCATCTGAACAGGGCCTTACAGTATTTCCTCACAGTTTCTCCCTGATGCTCACCCTCCCACTACCACTGCCTGTTATGCATTAGCACTGGGATAGTATACAGGGACATAATGCACAATCTCTGTCATCTGGCAATAAAGGTAATTACCAGTTGCTTGTGGGCTGAATGAGAACCCTGGGAAGGACAGTTCTGTTCCACGGGATGTATGTTTGAGATCCCTGGACTACACCGAGGCTACTGTACTTTGGTAACATTCTGAGAAGACAAGAATCACTGGCAAAGAAAATAATGCTAGGAAAAGCTGAGGGCAACAGGAAAAGAGGAAGGCTCAACACGAGAGGGATTGATTCAATCAAGGAAAGGAAGCCAGGGCCCTCAGTTTGCAAGACCTGAGCAAGGCTGTTAATGATTGGATGTTTTGGTTCTCCATAAATCAGAGGGTCACCACAAGTCTGGAACAACTTGACAGCATTAGGGTTTGTAGAATCTTTCGGGATCAAGTGCCGTGTTCTACTGGAGAAAGTTTTCCTTCCAGACGTTTCATTCTCAGCTGCGGAGAACATCCTCAGTGGCGTTGCAGCCGGAGCAGACACTCAGACCTTCTTGGCTGCTGTGCATTGAGTGGGGAAGCCAAGAAGGTCTGAGCGCCTGCTCTGGCTGCAACGCCACTGAGGATGTTCTCCGCAGCTGAGAACGAAACGTCTGGAAGGAAAACTTTCTCCAGTAGAACACGGCACTTGATCCCGAAAGATTCTACAAACCCTAATGATGTTACCAGCCGTGAAAACCTGAAATCTTTGATAACTTGACAGCACTTAACATATAATAGTACACATGACCGTATGAAAACCACATCTCTCTTCTTGAAACAGCCAGATAAAAAAAAAGTTCCATGGGGAAACAAAAGCATTGACCAAAAAAACAAACAAAAAACCCCCAAACAACCCCCCGCCACCCTAAAAAGAAATAAAATAGGAAACATCTGCTCCCTCCCAGTGGCAGCATCTAGGGGTGTTTTCACAGGGCGACCGGTTGCAAGTTGATTTTGCTATTCTTACACAGTTAAATCCAGTTGCAAAGCATGT
This sequence comes from Heteronotia binoei, assembly GCF_032191835.1. NCBI lineage: Eukaryota > Metazoa > Chordata > Lepidosauria > Squamata > Gekkonidae > Heteronotia > Heteronotia binoei. The sequence goes on from NC_083225.1 coordinate 172,529,343, forward strand.
TATTTAATGTGTGTGAATGCACACTAGGATTACAGTACAGTAACTTTTCAGCTGTTCCTTGAGGTAGTCCGTGAACAGCGTTAGTTTATTGACTGTATGTTCATCCCAGTGCAGTACAGTGAACTACAAAACACATGGTTTATTGGTTTTCATTTTAATGCATGTACACCCTTGAAAGTGCTACACATCTCCCGCTGGATGCTATGCTAAGAAGATGACTGGTTCCTACGCCTAGCACTGCCATGCACAATAAAGCTGTTAGCTTTTAGAGTACCTCAAGATTTGTATTTCTCAGTAGCCAAGAATTCACATGAGCATGTGGATGCTACTTCTAGTCCAGAGGTGCAGTAGTTCTCAATTGGATTCTGTGCTGGTGGGAGCCAGCTCCTCTACAAGTGGGCTATGTATGTGATGACTGTGATTACAGAGCGACCATGTGTATCCTGGTGGCTGTATAGACAGCTTCTATACAGAGATGCTGGTTCTCATGAATGGCGCCTTCCAAGGAGTCTGAGAGCTTGAAACATCCATGATCCTACGGTTCTATGCTTGGCACAGGCAAATTTAGTCAATCTGTTTAGATTTAGATAAAGAGATCTGTAGTGAGTGACGGCGTCTCGGCGTAAAGCAAGTAGGCCTTGCTGAAGAATCGTCTATACAATTAAATCTAACTTCAATAATTTAGATGGAGGAATACTCCTATCTCCGATCCTGGAACTAGGTATGTCAACCACAGGGCAATGCTGCAAAGAACAGTAACCACCCCATCTCTTGAATGCTCATCAGGGGAAGCACATCATTTATTACAAGTTTTAATCCCATCGTTCTTCCAAGGAACACAAACCAGCACACACAATTCTCTCCTCCATTTTACCCTCATAATAACCTTGTGAGATAAGGTATATGAAGAGGGGTCGTGGCTCAATTGGAAAACCTCTGCTTTGTGTGTGGAGGTTCGATTCCTGACCTCTTCAGTTAAAAGAACCAGGTAGTACATGATGTGAAAGTCCTTGACACGAACCCCTGGAGAGGTTCTATCATTAGGGTCACCAACTTACAGATGATGCAACCACAAGAAAGCCACAAGAGAATTAGAACTGATGGACTTTGAATGGAATTGATTGGGACGTGATGTATTATGAGAGATGGCTCTGTAATTTGTATTAATATTGAGCCCAAGAATTTTTTTTCATAATATTCTTATTGCATTTGTAGTTATCTTCTCCAGATTTCAACTTCCAGGTGATGGCTGGCGATTTCCCGCTATTACAACTGATCTCCAGGCAACCCAGTTCAGTTCACCTAGAGAAAATGGCTGCTTTGGAAGGTGCACTCTATGATATTATATGCCATTGATGTCCCTCCCTTCTCCAAACCCTGTCCTCATCAGGCTCCGCCCACATAATCTCTAGGTATTTCCCCACCCAGAGTTGATGACCCTAGCTGCCAGTCTGAATAGACCTCGGTAGACCAATGCAAGCTTCATGTGGCCCATGTGAGAGACAACAACAGTCTCAAGGTTAATGGAAAGTGGGGATTTAAATAGGTCCACAATTCTAACCATTCGTCCTTTGATGTCAGTTCACCATTTCACCTACTCCCTGAAGCAAATACCGTAAAGTAGGGCACGAGCTCTTAAAGACTGGTGAAATCGTCTTGTGGTTCCCTTGGGTTAGTCATAGCTATCGCAGGAGTTGTCCTTGAAAGGGCAGCTGCTGTAAGATCCCACCTCACAGGGTGTCTGTTGTGGGGGGAGAAGATATAGGAGATTGTAAGCCGCTCTGAGTCTTTGATTCAGAGAGAAGGGTGGGGTATAAATCTTCAGTCTTCTTCTTCTTAATAAACATTAGAGAAAATAGGACGTTGCGGAGCTGTGGCCCTAAAACCATAAAACAAAGGGTGCTGCTGAAAATAACATTTAGTGATCTTTATATCTCTTTACTGACTGGAAATTATATTAAAAGTCTAATATGATGAAACTACATCATCGTCACAAATTACAGGGGGCCACATTCTAAGGTAGACAGTGGAACCTCTATTCAGTGGAGAAATTGGAAAATCTTTTATGCATGTTCTATTGGGGAGAAAAATGAATTTTGCATGAGTGTCATTTCACTGACAATAATTTAAACATCGTTGAGTTCTTCTGTAGCTTTTCTTTATTTCAATGCAGCTGGCGGAGTAGGCGTTTATGCTGGATTAAGCCCAAGGCTTTCATTCATTCACTCAATAGGATATTTCTTTTAACCCTTTTGAAGCTACCCTCCATTTCTAGGTAGCCGTTTGATCCTTAAGCTCATTTGACATATGGTAGATATCCAAGCTAGCTTTCTGTGTACGGCATACATTATTTTCTATACTGAAAGCCAGATTTGTATTTTCATGAACACACTTTTTCTTCTGGGGGAGGGGGATAAAGTAACACTGGCGGCCTCTTCCTATTATTAGGAACTGTCTAGCTGAAATGAAATTTTCATTGACATAGATCTTACGGAGCTCCCATATAAGGATGCTCATCTTGCAATTTTTTTCCTGCTCTTCCTGATTCCTTGTTTGTAGGGTTGCCAGCTCCGGATTGGGAAATACCTGGAGATTTTGGGGGTGGAGCCTGAGGAAGGCTTTCTTTCCACCTCCCCCTCATCTATTATTATTATTATTGTTGTTAAATTAATTAAATTTATGAATCGCTGATCCCGGCCAATGCCGGCCTCTAGGCGTTGTACAACAAAAGGTACACATAAAGTCAATAAAACCAGTAATTTAAAACAATTGCAACCCAATGAACAATCCAGGGCTTTTTTTTGTAGCAGGAACTCCTTTGCATATTAGGCCAGCCCCCCAATGTAGCCAATTTTCCAAGAGCTTACAGGGCTTTTCTTACAGGGCTTACTGTAAGCTCTTGGAGGATTGACTACATCGGGGGAGTGTAGCCTAATATGCAAAGGAGTTCCTGCTACAAAAAAAGCCCTGGAACAATCTATTTGCCTTCCTTCCTGTCTTGTGGATCTCAAACATCTGACATTATGTTATTCCTACATTAAGCAAGTTTGGCCACCCTTGCTCTTAAACATCACAATTTAGAAGGAGTATTTTATTGGAATCATAGATTCCACCCTTCCCATTCCACCCTGAGTATTTTTAAGATATGAAGATATGGGTCTTTGCAGATGTTTTTTTTAGAGGACTGGATTGAATGGGGGAGTCTATAGATCCAGGGAACGTGATTAATTCTGCGTCCAGTAGGTGGCAGTCATATAGCTTATTCAGGATCTCCAAGGCCATTAAGTTAGCAGAAAGGATTTACATCGTGCATTTCAAGCATTTACAGTAGGGTTTTCCCTTCAGCTGCATTAACTTAGAATACACATGAGGGATTGCTTGTCTGAAAGCATCCTTGCACCAAAAGAGCACTGAAGGCGGAAAGCTTACAGCTTGTGCTCTACATAGAAGTTTCCGCATTCGCAAGCAGAGTTGAGAGAGCAGTGCTTACAAGTGTCCTCCCAAGAGCGCTTTGAACGATGCAATCATAGAGAAGGACTGTACCATGTGTCATCCCGAAATGAGACTGATGTCCAGCCATCTGAGATTCTGCTGGAGGATATCTAGCCAGTACCTACAGAACAAACAGATGTGATGGGGAAGGGCTGTGGCTCAGTGGCTGAGCATCTGCTTGGTTAGCAGAAGGTCCCAGGTTCAGTCCCTGAGATCTCCAGTTAAAAAAGGTCCGGGCAGCAGGTAATCATAGAATCATAGCGTTAGAAGGTGCCTCCAGGGTCAGCTAGTCCAACCCCACAGAGGTGACATGAAAGACCTCTGCCTAAGGCCCTGGGAAGTTGCTGCCAGTCTGAGTAGGCAATACTGATCTTGAGGGACTGATAGTCTGATTCAGTAGAAGGCAGCTTCACGTGTTCCTGTGATGCATCCCCATACTGGTAAATGTTCCCTACCATTCCTCTAAACACAATGTGAAGCCTTCCTCCAGCTGTAGGAGACTCCCTCCAGCTTAAACGAATCCAACAGATAAGCCACTTAAGGTGGAGAAAGGCTGCTTAGGACAAAGGAACTTTTCCCAGCCTTTGAATACCACCCACTACTTTTGGTGGTGGGAAGGGTTGTCAACAGGGCGTTTTTTTAGCAGGAGTGCACAGGAATGCAGTTCCAGTTGCCTCGGCACCAGGGGGTGTGGCCTAATATGCAAAAGAGTTCCTGCCGGGCTTTCTGTGGGGAACAATGGCAACTTCAGGGGGTGTGGTCTAATATGCAAATAAGTTTCTGCCGGGATTTCTGTGTGAAAGTGTTGACATCAAGGATGTGGCCTAATACGCAAATGAATTCCTGCTGGGCTTTATGTGCAAAACAGTGGTAACATCAGGGATGTGGCCTAATATGCAAATGAGTTCCTGCCTGACTTTTTCTACCTAAAAAGCCCTGGTTGTCAAGTTGCAGCCGACATACGGTGACCCTGTAGGGTTATCAAGGCAAGAGATGGTAGAGCTTACCATTGGATGCCTCTGCATCCTGTCCCTGGTATTCCTTAGTGGCCTCTCATCCAAATACTAACCATGGTGGACCTTGTTTAGTTCCGGAAGTCTGATGAGATTGGGCTAACCTGGGGCCATCCAGGTCAGGACACGTCCTCCTACCACAAATTTGGAAAGTATGTCCGCCTAAAACCCGAGCCACATATTTCATTTGCAAAGTCATTACTACTCCTTGCAGTTAATGAGACAGATAGCAGTCTTTGATCCATGCTATTGTTCGCAATTAGTGGAACCATAAACGGAACATCAGAGGCAACAAGAGAAAGAATAAAACAATTACAGAGATCACATAGCTGTTCAGGACAAGTCAGTGGATTGCGATTCCAGAGAAGGCTTTTCCTTTGTTTCTGAATGTGTGAAATAAAAAGAAAAAAAATCAAAGGTTGTTTTTCGATAAACTAGAATGGCACCTTGAAAAACAAATAATGTGCAATTTTTAAGACAGGGAAGGAAGGGAAGAAACTCTGGGGTGCTTTATAAATTAGGGGTTTTTCTTCCTAATGGTGTAGATCCATAAGGCAAAGATTCTCTTTGTAATGCACCAGTGGGATTTCCAGGTAAGCCACTGGTGGTCTTTTTTCTTTACATCTCTGTATCTTCTGCAATCTCCATCATAATAGATGTCACTAGACAGAGTGATGCAATGTTCAATTTAAGCCCCATATAGACTAAAAGATTATGCCTGTCAGGATCTTGACAGCAAACTTGTTGGAATAATAGAGAAGCTGCCATGCGATGTACTTATGAAGAGTGAGAAAGTGTGTGTGTGTGAGAGAGAGAGAGAGAAAGAGAGAGAGAGGAGGGGGGGAGGAAGACAGAGAAGGAGAGAACTCAGCAGAAGCAAGCAACATTCTTTACAGACAGAGCATTTATACTGAATGCTCTGAAATGGGTTGCAATCATTTACTACAGAAGCTCCAGTTGATAGATAGGTTATGGTGGCACAGTCTGTAATACTGTTGGCAACAGAAAGTACGGCGACGCCACTTATCAATGCCAATTACTAGCTTGGGTTTTGATACTCCACAAACAAAGTTTGCAAACCAAATCAAAAGTCAGGACTCAGATAACAAAGTCCCCCTTTGGGAAAATCTAATAAGCCACCATTTCATTCTGACATGCAAGAAGAATGTGCTACCTGCATAAGTTGTCGAATGACAATAAAGAAGCCATATTATAACTTGCCCAGCATTATGACTTTTTGCTTTATAGATTGTTTTGGGAACTAAATCAGGAGTACTGCAACTGCAATAAGGGTTACTGGTCACCTTGAAGAACCACCAAGTTTTAATTTTCTTTAAAAAAAAATTGCACTCAGGTTTCATGCCAACTGAAATACCCAGGAAGCAATCAAAGGGTTCAAATAAATCAAAACTGGTAGGCCTTCAGAAAGGAAGATTTTTGTTCCAGGATCAGCACCAGGAACTGGACTAATTCTTCACTGGCAGGTTCATGGCACACATGAGGACCAATTTCGCACTAAGTTTGTTCCAGGTGCAAAGCTCTTTTGCTCCCGGCACTTCTCTCGGACCTATTTCCCACTCACTTTACGTTGCTCTCACGCTCCTCTTCTCAGCGGAGCTTCCGTCCGATTTCACACTATCTACCCCGGGGGTGCAACTAACTTTGCCTTTTTCGCTCAGAAAACAGAAACCTCTACAAACCAGTTTCTGTTTGCCACACGAAAAAGGCAAAGCGAGTTGCAGCCCTGGGGCAGATAGTGTGAAATCGGACGGAACCCCCACAGAGAAGAGGAGCGTGAGAGCAGTGTAAGGCGAGTGGGAAATCGATCTCAGTTTTTGCACAAGCTGCCCTGGAGCTGCGAGTTAGCACACTGTTTTTCCGCAGCAAGCAAGATCCTCTTACAAGCAGTTTCTGCTTGCTGCATAAAAATGGTGTGCCAACTCGCAGCTCCAGGGCAGCTTGTACAAAAACCGAGAGAAGCATCGGGGGCAAAAGGGCTCTCCACCTGGAAGACGCCCTAGTGGTTGAGAACTGGTAGCTGTGTACTGACACCAACACAACTGATCCTGATGAAAAAAGTGGAAGGGTGTTCTTGCCTCCCAACCCCACCTCAATGCCACCCTCCCCAGCTGCATGGGACCCACAACCCCAGGAATCAGTTTCTCCATGCTTGGAAAATATTGTGGGAAGGGGAACAAGTGAAAGATCTGCATTGATTGTTGTGTGCTTAAACTGAAGTAATTCTGTAACAAATTAGTTACTGAATTCTATTGAAGATCTAATGTTTATAGCACCATATTGTTAATTGTTAATTTTTAATATAATCTGTAATCTGTTTTTTAATTATGATTTTATAAGTATAATTGATGTATAATGTATTTTATGTTGTAAGCCGCCCTGAGCCTGCCTTGGCGGGGAGGGCGGGATAGAAATAAAAAGTTATTATTATTAAATTGTTCTGCAAACAGGGCCAGCCCTAGACTGTCTGGAACCCTATGCGAAGCTAACAACTGGCACCCCCCCCCAAGTCACATGGGGGGGTGTCCAATTTGGCGGCCCCAGTAGACTGGCATCTTAGGCAGTCACCTAGTTTGCCAAGTGGCAGAGCCAGCCCTGTTGCAAATATCTATTCCCCCCCTCCCCCCAACTGGCCATTATTTTCTATATTAAAAAAAAATCCTCAGCAAACACGGAAATAGTGACATATGTTAATACATTTTTCTCCAGCAGGGGGCTGCAGTTCTCCTGGAATGATGACAGCTCTCTAGACCAGGGGTTCTCTATCCCTGGGCCATGGACCGGTACCGATCCATGCCCTGTTAGCAAATGGGCCTTGAGTTGTATAATTATTTTATTATATATTACAATGTAATAATAATAATAATAATAATACATTGGATTTATATACTGCCTTCCACTCCGAATTTCAGAGTTTTAGAGTAGCTCACAATCTCCTTTACCTTTCTCTCCTGCAACAAACACTCTGTGAGGTGGGTGGGGCTGAGAGGGCTCTCACAGAAGCTGCCCTTTCAAGGACAACTCTGCAAGAGCTATGACTGACCCAAGGCCTTTCCAGCAGCTGCAAGTGGAGGAGTGGAAAATCAAACACGGTTCTCCCAGATAAGAGTCCACACACTTAACCACCACACCAGCTAATAGAAATAAAGTGCACAATTGTATCATCCCAAGAACCCCCCCCCCCCCCCCCCGGCACAGTCCCTGGAAAAAGCATTTTCCACAAAACTGGTCCCTGGTGCCAAAAAGGTTGGGGACCACTGCTCTAGACCCTAAAACTCATTCTCCTGGAGAAAATGGAAGCTTTGGAGGGCGGACTCTATGGCACAACATCTCGGCTGAACTACCTTCCTTCACCAGACCTCACCCTCTCCACACTCTACTATCAAACCTCCAAGAATTTTCCTACCTGAAGGCAGTAACCCTATTCTTAGGTATTCTGATAAACATAAGAGAAGCCATGTTGGATCAGGCCAATGGCCCATCTAGTCCAACACACTGTGTCATATAATGGCCCAAACCCAGGTGCTAACAGGAAGTCCTCCAGCAGGACCAGAATTCCAGAAACCCTCCCACTGTTTCCCCCCAAGCACCAAGAATACAGAGCACCACTGCCCCAGGTGAGAAACAGATCACATGGGATGAGTCAATACTAAGATGTTTTTTGGCCTGCACAGAAGAGTCAACTAGCAAGGATTTGGATGATGGGAAAGAAACAGGAAGTACAAGGGTGAGATGCTTCCTGTTCTCTGCAGTCAATCTTGATTTTTGCCCCTTTTAAGTTGTCTTTTATATTTTTTTTGGAGTTTATTTTGTATCCCAAACATCTTTTCAAGAAGTGAAAAATAAACTTTTAACAAGGAAACTCTTCTCCAAGTATATTTGTGTAGGGCCACGGTTATTTATCTAATTTATACTTCACCCAACTGTTTGAGTCTTTTGTCGTTTTCTAACCTGCCCCCTCCCCAAACACTAAAGCCTTAAAATTAAGTCAGTATTCAGGCTATTCACTATCAACTTATGCAAACTTTAACCACACGTTCTTATTTTCAAAGACCAAAAAATAACCTCCCTCCAAAAGAAACTAGCAAGTTCAGTGCGTAGCGTTGAAATACTTGAAAGCTGGTGCGTTTGAATGGCTTTGCATGATAATTTATGTTGATCGTGTCCTCAGACTGTGTTATTAGCATACTCACCCCTAACAAGAAGTTCTGCCTCATCTGACACACTGTCTGCTGTGGTCTGTACCCTGCAGCCATATCTCCCAGCATGCATCAGAAGAATGTTCCTGATCATTAAATCTGCAGAGGATTCTTGCTGCAAAATGAAATGATAAAAGCATTGTTGTAAGAAGACGATACATCTCTCTTTCTAAATAGAGGGTGAGCTTTTCATCAGTACTTTTGGGGTACCGGTTTCATAAAGCACCATGCCACTGGTGCTCCCCCATTTCCCACACTCAAAATTAGTGGCATAGGAAGATTTATGCTAATTATTATGATTATTATAAATGTACAAGTTGGAACCTGCATTTCATGTCCCCTTCCCCATTTCTTTATTCCCTTTCCTGAAAACTCCTGCAGAATCTCTCTCCTTTCCCTGCTTCCTTCTTTCCTTCCCATCCAAAAGCCAACCTACATTTACATGCCCCTACACTTAATTGTCCCCCAGCAGCCTCTGCCTAGGAAAACTATGGCCCAGCTGCATGTTAGAGAACCCTCAAGGACTTGGAGGGAGGGTAACTTTCACCTGCATTTCCCTCCTGCACCTTTTCCTTGTTCCCTCCTCTCAGAAACCCAAGTATCCTCTCCCTTTCCCGTCTCATTTCTCTCAGATATTCACCAACTGACTTTTTATCTGCCTCCCATTGTCAACTTCATTCATTCATTCATTCATTCATTCATTCATTCATTCATTCATTCATTCATTCATTCATTCAATAGCCTACCTTTCTCCACACTAAGGACCAAAGCAGCTTACATTATTCTCCTCCTTTTTATCCTCACAACCCTGTCAGGTAGGTTAGATTGAAAGTAGGTGAGTGGCCTATTCACACATTCACACCTCCTATCACTGGTTTTAAGTATCTTTAGATTTGGCCAACTTGGCTATTAGAATTTGCAAGTGAAGACCCGCAACAAAACATTGCAGATGTATTTATTTTCTTTAATTTATATTCCACCCTCCCCACGATGCGGGCTCAGGGGGCAGCTTACCAGTCACATAATATCATGACGGACACAAATAATGGGAAAACAATAGTCGGCTTTAAAATTCATAGAGTTAAAATCAAATTCTTCAGAAAACAGATGAAGTTACCACTATGATACACCAGCAGAAGCTTTCTAGGCAGTATCATGGGGCTGTCACAGTAGATTCTGTGGCAGCCAGCTTTCATAAGCACTACAATTGGTGGGGTCCTCTTTCTTATGCCGTTTTTGGGGGGGGCACCGTTATGTTTTAGAGTCCTGTAATTTTTTGACAGAACTGTACACAGATTTTGTAAAAAAGTTATTTCTGGTTTTTAGGCAGCTGAAGGGAGGGGAGGAGGGGAGACACAGATTCTTACTTTAAATTGTTCCCAGCTGTTGTGGCTGGAAGAAGGACCCAGTCCTGTGAGAACCTTATGAGTGGAGAGCCCAGGAAAGCAGTTAAGCTTGGAGCTGAACTTTATATTTTTCCATTTGTTATGTCCTGCTCGTTTCCTTTGGGCACCGTCAAAGTAGGATCACAGTCACTTTGTTTATGTGAGGGGAGGAGCAAATATTTTGAAGTGTGCCTAATTTCCCTGCTGCAGTCAGAGGATTTGGAGTGAGCAAGTGCTTTCACATCCTTGCTGTTACCATCCTGGCCAGGGGGTGAGCAACAACTTTTGCTCCTCCCCTCTCCCTCCAGGGGTGGGGGTGAGCTCCAACTCCTCTTCCCATCCCACCTTTCTCTCTGGATCAAGTGCTTGTACTGGGCACGCAGAAAGCAGCAATGCCACCTCCTTCCTCTCTTCCCCCAGCCACCACCTTTTGTCTGCCTTCTCTTCCAGTAAAAGGAACAAGAGGTCCATCAGTGGCTATTAGCCACAGGGTATTGTTGAAACTCTCCGCCTGGGGCAAGCAATGCTCTGCATTCTTAGTGCTTGAGGGGGGAAACACTGGGAGGACTTCTAGTATCCCGGCCCCACTGATGGACCTCCTGATGGCATCTGGGGTTTTTTGGCCACTGTGCGACACAGAGTGTTGGACTGGATGGACCATTGGCCTGATCCAACATGGCTTCTCTTATGTTCTAACGAGAAAGCTGTCCTCTTCCTTGTTCTGGCCCCCATAGCTGCCCTTCTGCCTGTCCAGCTTCATCTCTGTCAGGCAGCAGCACTCAGCTCCTCTTTTTCTGACTCTCACCTCTTCTTGCTTGCTCACTCGCCTGCCCTCTTCCCCTCTTCGGCAAGGATATAATCCAGGGGCCAATGGTAGCTCTCCAGATGTTTTTTGCCTACAACTCCCATCAGCCCCAGCCTTTGGCCATGCTGGCTGGGGCTGATGAGAGTTGTAGGCAAAAAGCATCTGCACAGCTACCCTTGGCCACGTCTCATAATCCTATGTGGTCTTTTTTGGGTTGCTCTTCCTCGCTTTGGCAGCTGCCACACCTTCACCTGCCACAGCTCCCTGAGAGTTGTTTCCCTAGTTGTTTATGTCTGTGCAGACAATGATTCCTGCTTTGTTTGTTTTTTTTAACCCCTGCTTCCTTTTCCCCATTTTAAATTTTTTCTGCAAGCCTGGGACGCCCCTTAAATTTGCTGGAAAATGTTACTTTTGCATAAATGGCCCCAATCTGCAGATTGATGTATTCGCAGATTGGACATGGCTGGCTATTAGATATACAGATGATGGTGGGGTGGTGGTGGTGGTGATTATGATGAAGTTGCATTATACTTAATCTGATTTTTAAATTTTAATCCCCTGTAGTCTATTCTCAACAGCTCTGTACATTTAAATTGGAATCGAATGGAATATTTAGAAATGGGTGGCTTTGAGATCTAACAACCTACCTACACACATACGTTTTTGTGCAATAACCATTCCCAGGGGGGTTTTTTTGTGGCAAGAGAGCCCTGTAATCTCTTGTAGGATTGGCTACATCGGGGGGTGTTGCCTAATATGCAAAGGAGTTCCTTTTACAAAAGAAGCCCTGGCCATTCCTGCTGTATCTAGTAAATTAGTGTTCATCACTGCTGGATGGACACAAAAATGGCATCCCCAGTAGGGCTGCCAAGCCCCCGGGATGGGCGGGGGGTCTCCTACCTGGGAGGTTCCCAACCTGCCTGGCCACAATAGGATAGAGCTTTCTCTCCCAAAATGCTCGAGTGTCCAGGAAAACCATAGAGTTTCCCCAGAAATGCCTAGAGTGACCAGCACGTGACATCGGTGGTGTGATGACATCATCATGGTGACATCATCGCACCATGCGAGCAAAGCACGCGCAAAAACAGTCCCCCGCCAGAGGCCACAGGGGACTTGGCAACCCTAATCCCCAGCCACCCATCCAGGCTGCCTGAATATGATCTCTTGTCTCCATTTTAGCCTCTGCCACCTTCTTTATCTCTACCAGGGAGCTGCCATGGAGGGAGAAAGCTGTGGCTCAGTGGTAAAGCATCTGCTTAGCATGCAGAAGGACCAAGGTTCAATCCTGGCATCTCTAGTTAAAAGGATCAGGTAGTAGAAGCCCTTGGAAAAATGCTGCCAATCTCAGTAGACTGCATTGATTTTGATGGACCAAGACTCTGGTTCTGTATAAGAAGCTTTATGTGTTGATATGAGCTAGAACAGCTTATTCTCCTTCCCCTGTCTCTCTCAAACCTCTTTAAAAACAGTGCAGCAGCCCAGAGATGTCCTGCAGAGTTTCCTGAACTCCATGGCAGTCCATCCTCTCACAAGAATTTGGCCACCATTTTGATTAAATCCTTCCCCTATCTCTCCCAAACCTTCTTTATTAAAAACAGCGCAGCATCCCAGAGGTGTCCTGCATAGCTTCCTGAACCCTCACGAGAGTCCTTCCTCTCGCGAGCTGTTGTGTCCTGCATTTCGGTCCCTGAATTTCCAACACAACGTGACTACGCACGCTGAGGTGAGCTGCGGGAAACCGCGGGTCACCTGACTGTAAGGGACTGATGTTGACCGCCAATTAAGATTTGTGGCACAAACTTTAATTGGGCAGGATTGGACTGGGCAGGGGAGTCGTTTGTTCCGGGTGATTGCATATAAGCGGGGACCTGGCCCCGCCATGTTGTCTTGTAATGTGCTCTACAATAAAGGATGTTTATTGTTGAACATCTCCAAACCCAGTACATTACACAAGCATTTGGCCATAATTTTTGGCTAAATAAAATAAATATCTAGTGACACCTGAAATACCTGAGAGACCAACATTCCTTTCAATATGAGCTTTCGTGGGTCACAGTCTACTTTTTCAGACAGATATATGACTGATGGTGGGCTGTGATCCATGAAAACTCATCTTAAGACAAACGTTGATAGGTCAAGATGGCTAGCCGCGTTTGTCTGGAGCAGTGGAAAAAAGCAAGAGTCCAGTAGCACCTTAAAGATTAACAAAATTTGTAGCAGGATATGAGCTTTCGTCAATCACTGCTCACTTCTTCAGATATTCATAGAATCATAGAGTTGGAGCGGACCTCTAGGGTCATCTAGTCCAACCCCCTGCACAATGCAGGAAACTCACAAACACTTCCCCCTAAATTCACAAGATCTTCATTGCTGTCAGATGGCCACCGAGCCTCTGTTTAAAAACCTCCATGGAAGGAGAGCCCGCCACCTCCCGAAGAAGCCTGTTCCACTGAGGAATCACTCTAATCATCAGGAAGTTTTTCTTAATGTTGAGCCGGAAACTCTTTTGATTTAATTTCAACCCATTGGTTCTGGTCCTACCTGCCAGGGCCACAGAAAACAATTCCACATCATCCTCTCTATGACAGTCCTTCAAGTACTTGAAGATGGTGATCATATCACCTCTCAGCCGCCTCCTCTCCAGGCTAAACATCCCCAGCTCCTTCAACCTTTTCTCATAGGAGTTGGTCTCCAGACCCCTCACCATCTTCATCACCCTCCTCTGGACCTGTTCTAGCTTGTCTATATCCTTCTTAAAATGTGGTGCCCAAAACTGAACACAATATTCCAGGTGAGGTCTTACCAGAGCAGAGTAAAGCGATATCACATCATGTGATCTGGACACTATACTTCTGTTGATACAGCCCAAAATTGCATTTGCCTTTTTAGCCACCACATCACACTGTTGACTCATGTTCAGCATATGATCCACTAAGACCCCTAGATCCTTTTCGCACATACTACTGCTAAGACAAGTTTCCCCCATCCTATAACCATCCATTGGATTTTTCCTACCTAAATGCAGAACTCTACATTTATCACTGTTAAAATTCATTTTATTGATTTTAGCCCAATTTTCCAGCCTGTCAAGGTCATCCTGTATCCTGTTTCTGTCTTCTTCTGTGTTTGCAACCCCTCCCAATTTAGTATCATCTGCAGATTTAATAAGCAAGCATTCCCTCTATTCCTTCACCCAAATCATTGATAAATATGTTGAACAAAACAGGTCCCAGGACAGATCCTTGAGGTACTCCACTTGTCACTCCTCTTGAAGAGGATGAGGAACCATTCACAAGCACTCAACCAGTTACAGATCCACCTAATGGTAACAGGATCCAAACAACATTTTACCAACTTGTCAACAAGGATAGTATGTGGAACTTTATCAAAAGCCTTACTGAAATCAAGATAAACAATGTCTACAGCAAGGTAGTCTTTTTTTTCTAAAAAAAAGAGATCAGGTTAGTCTGACATGACTTGTTCTTGAGAAAACCATGCTGGCTTTTAGTAATCACATCCATTCTTTCTAAATGTTCCAGGACCGACTGACGATTTGTTCTAAAACTTTTCCAGGTATAGACGTCAAGCTGATGGGTCAGTAGTTCTTTCTAAATGTTCCAGGACTGACTGATGATTTGTTCTAAAACTTTTCCAGGTATAGACGTCAAGCTGATGGGTCAGTAGTTACCCGGATAATCTTTTTTCCCCTTCTTGAAGATGGGGACAACATTCGCCTGCCTCTAATCTTCCGGCACTTCTCCTGTTCTCCAAGGATTCTCAAAAATAATAGCCAGAGAATCAGAAATTACATCTGCAAGCTCTTTTAGAACTCTTGGATATCCCAGATACTCATGCTACTGGACTCTTGCTTTTTGAAGAAGAAGAAGATGATGATGATGAAGACGATATTGGATTTATATCTCGCCCTACACTCTAAATCTGAGTCTCAGAGCGGTCACAATCTCCTTTACTTCTCCCCCCCCCCGCAACAGACACCCTGTGAGGTAGGTGGGGCTGAGAGAGCTCTTACAGCAGCTGCCCTTTTAAGGACAACTCCTACGAGAGCCAAAGCCATTCCAGCAGCTGGAAGTGGAGGAGTGGGGAGTCAAACCCGGTTCTCCCAGATAAGAGTCGGTGCACTTAACCACTACACCAAACTGGCTCTCAGGTAAATATTGTTAGTCTTCCAAGCACCCCATTTTGTAAAAATTTGATATGACAAAATAATACCTTCCTTTGCAATCACTATTTTGGTTGTTCTGGCAACCCCACTGATGACTTAGTGTAAGCAGCTGGTGGTGGAAAGTGCTGCCAAGTTGCAGGGGACTTATGGCAACCTCCTAGGACTTTCAAGGTGAACAGAGGTGGTTTGCTGGAGCCAGCCTTTGTGTAGCAGCCTTAGACTTCCTTGGTGGTCTCCTATCTAAGGAATAACTAGAAGAAGAGAAGAAGTCAACTGCAGATTTATACCCCGCCCTTCTCTCTGAATTAGAGACTCAGAGCACCTTACAATCTCCTATATCTTCTCCCCCCACAACAGACACCCTGTGAGGTGAGCGGGGCTGAGAGAGCTCTCACATCACCTGCGCTTTCAAGGACAACTCCTGCAATAGCTATGGCTAACCCAAGGCCATTCCAGCAGGTGCAAGTGGAGGAGTGGGGAATCAAACCCGGTTCTCCCAGATAAGAGTCCACACACTTCACCACTACACCAAACTGGCTCTCATAACTAGGGATGATTCTGCTTAGCTTCCAAGATCTGATGGGATCAGGGCAGGGGTCATTTTGTAGAAAAATAGGTGCTGGAGCTCATTAGCAAAACTCATTTGCATAATTCATTTGCATATGCCACACACCCCTGACATCACTGGAAGGTGTACTAAATTACATCAACTCAGCATCTACCTTAAAATGCTTCTTCAATTATAATTGTCATAGTAAAACCTTACTCCCATCATACTTTTAAAATTACTTTTTCCCCAGTGGCATGATGATGATTTCCATCTGCGTGCTATTTATATGTTTTGGTTATTTCCCCATTTTCTGTTTGGCAAAATATTCGGAAGTTTGTCAAATCTTAGAGTTCAGCAAAATTCTCACAGCGGGTTTGAACAATGGAGCCCAGAAGCAAGGTTTTTTTTTTTTTTTAGGGGGGAGTAAGAAAGAAAGAGAACAATAAAATTTAGAGGTTCCAGAGCTCCGCTCCTGGGAGCTCCTGCCCAAAATGAGGCCCGGATCAGGCCATTCTGGACCATCTCAGTCATAAGCAGTCACGATGGCCTTTTTCAAGCGCTTCCTCTTGCACAAGAGCTTTAGCACAAGCCACATTTCTGTGCTGGGTCCAACCCATTGATTTTGCCTGGAATCACAAACGTAAACAATGTCCCAGATTAAATGTATGTTGACAGAAGTCAGCCAACAAGATCGACTCCCGTTCTAGTGGTATGATGAAGCAGTGGCAGTATTGGTATTGGCAAGCAGCCTGATGGAGTGGAAAGCATCTTAACACAGTATGGTTAGCTCAGCTGGACTTTGACATTGCACTGAATTTCGGACCCTTTCAAACCACACTGCCTGGGTTCATTATTTTTTTTTCCAATGTGGCAGAGAACAGCAGTGCTTTTAAATAGTATGTTAAGGCTGAAGAAGAATAACGATAGAGTCACTTGCTTTTCTTTTTTTTTTTAAAGCCAACTATGCAGAATGGAAAATGATAAAACTAATCTTCTTAAATTGCTATCCCAGTTCTTAGAACTGCTACACTGTGCTGAATGCAGTAACGCACTATCCCTTTCAACATTTAATAGGTAATATGATGAGGTTTTGGCTGAGTGCCTCCTTGCTGAACTACACATCTTGATTTTCACGATGCTTACAATATATATTATTACCACTTTATAAACAGCGTTCGGGTGTTTTTATTTCATTTGTTTTTTATTGGTTACAATGGCAAATAAGTTAAAGAAGCCCTGGTAACTTTGAAGTGACTTGAAAGAAAGCACAACGGTTGGTTCCTTGTACTTGTTGTTGGCACAAACAAGTTTAGGCACAGGTCTGCCAATCACTGATGGACTTCGTATTATCTTCAACAAGGGGCTAGACCTTAAAACAGCAGCCTATTTGTCTCTGTTTCTCATACATTTGAGCCATGCTTGAATGGATTTAGGTGGGTGTAACCAATACTCCCTCTAAGCTGTGGAGTCTTGTGAGCAAAAATTCTACTTTGTGAGCTACTGGCATTAAAGTCGTGAGCTGCTGCATAAATTAGCTTGCTCTGAGGCCATTTTTCTTGAGCTAAGACAAAAATGTGTGAGCAGGAGGCTAAAAAACTCAGCTAGCTCACACTAACTCACCTTAGAGGGAACACTGGTTGTAACTTAGTTTAGGATTGCACTGTTAATTGTGGTGTGATACCATCATGTACCTCAGCATTTACCTATGAAAAAAACCCCAAGTGTTTATTAACTTTTTCTACGGCTCTATCGTGGATCTATCTGAGCAGTTCACAGTGAGAACATTAAAATAAAGGAGAAATACAAATGCTACACGGCATTGCCAGGGAGAGAGGCGAGGGGCACTGAGGTGGGAAAAATGTTTGGCACAATGTGGATAACTGGGTGAGAAAAGGTTATAAAAAGTGGGGTGGTAGTGGGGGACATGACACGGAACTGCCGTTTTCAGCAGAATCCCTGAGCTGATCATTGTGTAGTTTCACCCATTATCAGAAAACATAATTCAAATACTTATGCATATTATTAGAAATGTGTTGCACCAGCTTGTATTGCTGATTGTAAAAATCTTTGATTTTATTTACTACAGTGTCTTTATGACCTGCTTTACTGATTACTTACACCAAATGATGGTGTTGGTTTGGTGTAGCCAGTTTGATGTAGTGGTTAAGTATGTGGACTCATCTGGGAGAACCGGGTTTGATTCCCCACTCCTCCACTTACAGCTGCTGGAATGGCCTTGGGTTAGCTATAGCTCTGGCAGAGGTTGTCCTTAAAAGGGCAGCTGCTGTGAGAGCCCTCTCAGCCCCACCCATCTCACAGGGTGTCTATTGTGGGGGAGGAAGATAAAGGAGATTGTGAGCCACTCTGAGACTCCGAGAATTGGAGTGGAGGGCGGGATAGAAATCCAATATCATCATCATCATCATCATCATCATCATCATCATCATCATCATCATCATCATCATCATCTTCTTCTTCTTCTTCTTCTTCTTCTTCTTCTTCTTCTTCTTCTTCTTCTTCTTCTTCGTTTTGATTTGCCTGCAAATGCGCTCTTTCAGATACAGGAAGAGCAGTGGATATATTCATCACCATAAAAAGAAAACCCATATTGTATGAGCCAGCTGATAATGGCACTGTCAAGTTTCCCTAATTGAGGCAGCCACTCCTTCCGACCAACCACAATTGACAAATTGCTGCTAGCCATATCCATGACCATTCAGCTCACCCACAGCCAAAATGCTATCCTGACATATCAAGGAAGGACTAATCCTCTTCTGTTGGCTTGCTAGTGGTCTGAGATTATCGGTGGATACATCATCAGAGGGAACTGATTATTAGAAGATGTTTATTTCTGACTGGCACTCTATCTGTAGCAAAGAGCTGAAGACTGATGTTGGATCTGTAGGTATAACATAGTGGGTTCCAGGCACTGAAGAGGCGAGGTGGTAGTGATAACAAGCTCTTTATTGAGTACAGCATG
This sequence comes from Heteronotia binoei, assembly GCF_032191835.1. NCBI lineage: Eukaryota > Metazoa > Chordata > Lepidosauria > Squamata > Gekkonidae > Heteronotia > Heteronotia binoei. The sequence goes on from NC_083225.1 coordinate 172,547,968, forward strand.
GTAGGTGGCTGCACTAACAAGACTGGAGAATGGGGCCCGCTGGGCCAACAATATACAACACCCGGCTCCCGCACTAGCACATGATTGGGTCATTCAAACCAGCAACGAGCCTTTGTTTGGAGCAAGGCCGTTTGGATTTGGCTCCAACTGCCCATTGTTCCCAATGCCCCAAGCTCAGTCCTTCAGACTCCAATGAGCCAGGCAGGAACACCATTGGTAACAACATGGATTCTCATACAACAGTAGGGCAGAAATCACACAGAGAACCAATGATAGGCGACATACTGCTCTTTCCGTATCTGATGCAGAATCAACTGTTCTGCAGCCTGATTTAGGGAGTCTGGCTGTGCTCTGCTTTTATATTTATAAATAGATATTGCACACGAATATCCCGTGCTAACTCTGACCACAAGTGAACAAATATAATTGTTAGTTTTGTTAAGAATATTTTTATCCTACCCTTCATCCATGGAGCATACACAGTTTTCCCCTTCTCCATTTTATCCTCCCAACAAGCCAGTAAGTTTTGTGTCAAGTGGCTATTTGTGCTGGAGTGAATGACTTAGCATGCCTGGACATCAGGGGGCGCTACATCACTCTATGTGTGCATTAGTGTTATCTCCTTGAATGGGCTGCTTCTCTCTTTGTCTTAATCTGAGTACTGCAGAGTTCCTCTCTCTCATTCTCCACATGGAATCATGTGTCTCTGCAGATCTCTCCTGTAGAAACAATGCCCTCATATTTCCACATACATGATACCGGATTCTCTGGCCACTTTTGACAGGGAAAAAAAAAATCTTTAGATTAGCCTTCTCTGTCTCCTTTTGACTGCAATCCAAATGTGAACTGCATCTACTTGAATCAATGTTTTACTTTTGCAATATATTTCTTAGGAGATTTATTTTTGAGCACTCACTGTCATGCTTCTATGATAGGACAAGCTCTGCTATTTTGACCAAATACCTCAGTATTTTGAACCCAAGTCTTACTCCAGCACCCTTAACATCTGTACCACACTGGCTTCTCAGTATACACGAACACATGAAGCCATTTCATATTCAGGACTTCTTTTGTAGAAAAAGTCCAGCAAGGACTCATCTGCATATTAGGCCACACCCTGTGACATTCACACAGGGCTTTTGTTGTGGAAAAGTCCAGCAGTAACTCATTTGCATATTAAGCCACACCCCCTGTTGCCAAGCCAGCCAGAACTGCGTTCCTGTGTGTTCTTGCTCAAAAAAAGCCCTGTTCATACTGATAATGGCTGCTGATCTCTCAAGGTCAGTGTTGCTTACTCTAACTGGCAGAGGTTCTCCAGAGTCTCAGGTAGAGCCGTCTCACATCAACTTGTACCTGATCCTTTTAACGGCTGGGAATTGAACCAGAGACCTTCTGTGTGCAAAGTTGATGCCTTCCCACTGAGCCATGGCCTGTACTTTTTGAACTTTCTAACAGTTGGGAAAGAAAAATAAGCCATTCCCTTGTACAAATACTTGGAACTCAAACATATATATATGCACACACACATACATATATATTAGGGGAGGGACGGTGGCTCAGTGGTAGAGCATCTGCTTGGTAAGCAGAAGGTCCCAGGTTCAATCCCTGGCATCTCCAAATAGGGTCCAGGCAAGTAGGCATTAAAATCCTCAGCTTGAGACCCTGGAGAACCGCTGCCAGTCTGAGAAGACAATACTGACTTTGATGGACCAAGGGTCTGATTCAGTATAAGGCAGCTTCATATGTTCATATACACACAGTGCCGGCCTTAGGGTGCATGCACCCCAGGCAGGCTCCCTGCCTGGCACCCCAGCCATCCTTCCTCCCTCCATTGTTTGTGTGCCCCCCTGCCCCAAAGCCTTCCATGATGAGGTTGGGCCCTACTGGCTTTGAGGAAGCCATGCGTTTTTGGAAGCCAGTGTGGGGGGAGGAGAAGCCTTTCCAGAACCGGAAGTGAGGAGGAGCGAAGCCTCCCCCAGCGCTGGCTTCAAAAAATGCACGGCTGCCTTGAAACCACTAGGGCCCAGCCTCGTTGCAGCGGGGGCGGGGGAGTGCGGCGAAAGGGAGGGGGCTGGTGGTGGCAGCAGCAGTAGTGGGGGAGAGGCAAATTAGGCAGTTGTCTTGGGCACCGGGGGGGAGGGGAAGCACAATTCGGCACACCTCCTCCTGGCGCCCTAGGCAACTGCCTAGTTTGCCTAGTGGGCGAGCCGGCCTTGTATACACAACCAAATACAAACTCTGAAAAGGAGTTAAAACTGAGCTGATATGACATCACTGAATATCCAGGGCTTTTTTGTATCAGCAACTCCCTTGCATATTAGGCCATACACCCGTGATGTAGCCAATCCTCCAAGAGCTTACAGGGCTCTTAGTTCAGAGCCTACTGTAAACTCCAGGAGGATTGGCTACATCAGGCCTAATATGCAAAGGAGTTTCTGCTACAAAAAAGTGAATATCCAAATGGCCTCCCTGCCACATACTGTTGTTATATGTTTTATTTTACTGTTTTAACTGTGTAAGATGTTTTAAATTCAATAATTTTATGTTAGATTTTATGTGCTGTGAGCCGCCCTGAGCCACTTCGGTGGGAAGGGCGGGATATAAATTGAAATAAACTTGAAACTGGAGCTTCAATAGATTGTGCCCATCATCTGTTTCCATTTGTCAGCCAGGGATCAGTACTAGTAGAAAATGATGATGATCATCATCTGAATTGTTTTGGTATTATAGCCTGTATGTTTTAGCTAGTTATTTTAGTATCTATGTATTGTTTCACCTTTGATGTTACCCGTCCTGAGCCCATATCGGAAGGGTGGGGAATAGATAATAAATAAAAAAAATATTGCACCAGCATTACAATTTTTTGTGTGTATGAAGACTGAGCCCTCGGCCAGTAGTCCCTAGCATACTGGTTGAGGGTAGGAGGGGGGGAAGAGTCACATCAGTGGCGCACACTGATATCAGAACATCATTTCCAGGTGTGTAATAGGAAGTGATGTCACCCTGTCACTAAAGACTCTGGAACTCAGCGAGGCAGTGATGTCATTTCTGGTTACACAGCTGGAAATGATGTTGTGATGCCACCAATGCCCCCCCCCCCATTTTCTCCCACCAGTCCATTGAATGCTGGCAGGAAATGGAAGTGCTTTGACAGACCTTTACTGATACCTATCCAAGCCAACTGCATCTAAAAATACTAAAGAATTAATTTCATATTTCTGTAGTGGAGCTGGATGTTCTCTCAGGTACTTCACAATCCAGCTCACTGTAGCTCTGAGAAGGGAAGAGATGATGAATTGCTGCATTTCACTTCAGTAAGGTGCCAACTTGGGGATTCAAAGTTTCCAACTTGTCTAGCGCGACAACGCTTATTAGCTGTGAAATATGGGGTATTCGAGAAGATTAATGTTTCTGATATAAAACTACAGATAGTTAAAGAAGAAGACCAAAATCAGTCCACATTTTCCTTCCCCTCAGAGAATAATTTACATTTAATGTGTGCTTTGTTGTTAAGGAAAATAAAAAAAAAAGTATCATATATAGAGAGCGACTGTCTGGTTTTACTGCCTCAGTGCTTTTAGAAATGGTACCTGACGCTCTGCTAGGAAGCTCACAGCTATTGAATCCTAATGCACTTCTCGGGAAATCAAATGTGTATTCAATCTACATAGCTAAATGGCAGACAGCTAGCAATAGGCTGAATCATAGCTTCAGGTAGGAGAGGCAACAGAAATAGCACAGAATCCTGTGAAATGTAGTTCATCCCAACAAACTGGAATAGGAAACTACCACTACTCTGTGGCAAGATTTCTCCGCTTGTAACCAGCCCTTCGGCCCAAACAGGGATTATCTTAGTGAATCTGGGGCCCTGAGCAAAAGCCCAGGGTGGGTCCCCATTATCAGTGCCCACCCCTCTACCACTGGGGCCAAACATGGCTACCACTGTTGCTGGAATCCAGCTACACAAATGGGGTAAATAGTGGGAGGATCCTGCTCTTCTTTCCCCCTTATTTGAGGGAGTGGAGCTCTGAGCAATTGATCCCTGCAAAGCATGGGGCCCAGGGCTTCTGCCCCTGTTGCAGGGTTGCCAAGTCCAATTCAAGAAATATCTGGGGACTTTGGGGGTGGAGCCAGGATACATTGGGGGTGCTGCCAAGAGCAAGGTTGTGACAAGCATAATTGAACGCCGAAGGGAGTTCTGGACATCACATTGAAAGGAGCCGTACACTTTTTAAATGCCTTCCCTCCACTGGAAATAATGAAGGATAGGGGCACTTTTTAGGGGGGCTCATAGATGGACTCCATGGTCCAATCCTTTAAAAAAATGAAGGGTATTTTGGGAAGAGGCATCAGATGCTATGCTGAAAATCTGGTGCCTCTACCTCAAAAAACAGCTCCCCAGATCAATTTTCCATTATCTCCTATAGGGAATCATGGAGTGCCCAGCAGACATTTCCCTCCCCCCCCTGCTTTCTGATGACCCTGAAGCAGGGAGAGGGCCTTCAAACTGGGGGATCCCCTGCCCTCACCTGGGGATTGGTAATCCTACCCGGTTGCCTATTGGCTAGGACCACCTCCTGAAACCAAACCTAGCCCCTCATCTTTTTTATGTATTTTTTTATGCCTCTCATCTTATTTATGTATTAGAATGAATCTCCCACTCATTCGGCTTGTAGTCTGCACTTAAAAGGGCTAAAACAACTGCATAATGGTTTGCCTGTTTTTAAACAGTTTGCAGATGCTTGATCATCCACAAAAGACAGTTGCATTAGCATATATTCTGTTTTTTCACATCTTCCATCATTGCCCCACATTTCACCACCACTGCTATTTCTCCACTAGGTACTTGCCTCAGTCCCAAGGTTTCAAAACAATAACACTTCGAAGTTAGTGACTTTTAGCTTCATTGGACATGCAGAGGTATAACTCTGTTCAGAATTACAGTGTTACCTGTTGCAAGATTCTTCTAGATGAATTTAAGTAAATGCCATTGTTTTCATAAGAGTGGCAAGCCAGAGCTTTTCAGTAGTTCAGAATCACTTTGATGTACTAGGTTCTAGGGATGGTCTTTTAAATAAGAATTATTTACTAAGTTTGCTAACTTTCTAAGTTGCTTGATTTTTTTTAAAAAAACACAATTATATAAAAACCCTATTTTTAAATGGTTTTATTTTGATGCCTGGCTTAGGTTCCATATGCTTGGGAGAAAGGCAGGCCTGTAAATATTTTAAATACATATAAATATAGCTTGGATCCAACCAGCTTTTCTAAAGGTGACAAAGCACAGGAGATCTCCTCTTGCCAACGAAAAGCTATGTTGGGCATCACAGAACCTGCATATACAAAAGCCATGTGGGAGAAAAGCTATAATAAAGAGGAGACCTGGGCAACACTAAATAAAGAAGCTTATTTGGAACCAACCCAAGATCCCTTATTGGTGTATCACCTTGCATTTGCTCTATTGCCCAGCAACCTGTACAAAAAAAAGTTCCTTCTTGGAATGTTATCATCCTGAATAAATTCTGCCTGCTGTTGAGCACAGTTGATTCTTCTCATTCCAGTGCCAAAGTTTGTTTTGTCAAGAGTCAAATTACATTGAACATGAACATATGAAGCTGCCTTATACTGAATCAGACCCTTGGTCCATCAAAGTCAGTATTGTCTTCTCAGACTGGCAGCGGCTCTCCAGGGTCTCAAGCTGAGGTTTTTCACACCTATTTGCCTGGACCCTTTTTTGGAGATGCCAGGGATTGAACCTGGGACCTTCTGCTTCCCAAGCAGATGCTCTACCACTGAGCCACCGTCCCTCCCCTTAGGGCTGCCAAGGCTCCCACTGGGGGGCAGGAGTTCCCAAAGTTTTGGGGGCCCCAACCTGCTGGCATGGAGCGGGCCACCAGGGATCCCTACCCCCACAAGAGCTCTGTCATTGCATGACACACCTGGTGTGATGACATGTGACATAATCACGCTGGGCATTTTGTATGGGGGATGCTCTAGCATTCAAGGTCAAAATTCTATGGCACCATAGAGTTTTAACCCAAATCCTAGAGTATCCCTGGTGTGACGTGCCTGGAATGATGATGGCACTTCTGGATGACGTCATTGTGCTGTGTGTGCAAAGTGCATGTGACACAGCTCCCACACCACAGCCAAGGTAGGACTTGGCAACCCTAAACCACACATTACACTGGAGGTAATTAAACTGAGCTAGAGGGAGCTGGATTGGGACCACAACACTGGGGAAGGGCTGATTAACTCTTTCCCTAAACTCCCGCCCCCTTCATCAGGTCACAACTGACTTATGGTGACTCCTGGTTATGTTTTCACAGCAAGAGATGTTCAGAGGTAGTTTGACATTGTTTGCCTCCATGTCATGACCTTGGTATTCTTTACTAGTCCCATCCAAACACTGACCAAGGCTGACCAGGTCAGGGCCCCTAACTGTTTACCCTAGAGAAATTGTCCCCTGTAGTTCCAATAACTTGTATGGGGCATCTTTTTTGTTTGTACGTTTTTAACCTAACACAAGGTGATAAACTTTGGGACTACTGAACGCACTGTAAAAAACAAACAAACAGTACATCAATTTCATTAGGCGGCAATCTTATCTGCTAGTGTGGTTGCTACAAGTATTGCCTCTCTGCAAGCTAGAACATTTCAAAGGGAGGAAGCAACCAAAGGTTGTGTTGTTTAAATCCACTGAATGTACCAGATTACACATGAAGACCTAGGGAGCTGAGAAGAAGGAGCTGGCTATGATGGTGCCCTTTTGCCACCTTGCTTTAAGCCACCTATGGGATCAAAAGAACCAAAAGTTCATTGGTGCTGGGTGATAGGTTCAGGATGAGGAAAAGGAAAATATTCACTCAACAAGTAATTGAATTGTGGAATCCATTACCAGAGGATGTAGAGATGGCCAGGATCACAGACGGCTTTAAAAGACTCATGGAGAAAACATCCATTGATGGCTTGTAGCCATGATGATAAAGGGAACTGCCCTATCCAGATATAAATTACAGTCATCATCTGCTTTATGATCTTGATCTATTTATTTTCTTATAAGGGCGTTAAACAGATTCATGGAGGATAGGTCCATCAATAGATACCGGCCATGGTTAATAAAGAACACCTCTGATTTCAAAGGCAGTAAACCTCTGAATTCCAGGGTTAGAGGGCAACATCAGGGCAAGCCTTGGCCTCTGTGCCCTGTTTGTTGGCTTTACAAGTCAACTGGCTGGCCCCTGTGAGAAAAAGGATGCTAGATTAGATGGACCACTTGTCTGATCCCAAAGGGAATGTCTTCTGTTCTTATATTCTTATACTATATTCAGCTTCTTTCTTCTTCCTCCTAACTTCCCACCAACAGCAGCATGTTAAATGCAGAGGAAGTTGTAGGTTTAAATTCTTTTTTTTAAAAAAAATCTTTTAAGATGTGCAGAACAAGGTTCATGAATACTTAAGGGCACTTACTACATCGTACTTATCACTACACTGCCAAACAAGCCATACAACAGAATTCTACAGAGGGCAGTAATACCCAAAGTAAAATCTTGCACCGTGACTTATGGACACCGAAACACTGAATTGTAACTCTGTTCTGCATGGAAATGGGGAAAAGTATTGATATTAAGCATGCAAGAGATGGTGGTGGTAAAGGTTACCTTGTTTCATTACATTTATTTAAATATAATGTCGCTTTCCATTATTTTTCCTCTTTGATTCGTTGAATGCCCACCTACTCTTTTGCAGGAGCTAGAGGAGTAACTTTTATTAATATCATTAAGCAAGATTAAATGGTAAAACAGTTCCATGACCAATCTCCATGGCTTTTGATGCTTAAGCAATATAGGTTTTTAGGAAACCCCTTTTTTCTTCTTAAAAAAAGTCACACAGCAGTCATTTTCACAACAACCTTTTGACAGTGCTATGTACAAAGGGGGCCTCATAGAGACAACTGCAAGCTTAATACTGAATCATTCAGTGAGGTAACAATGGAATGTGATACAGAAACCTGTACACATAATTTTTGATCTGAAATTTTTGTAACACATTTTTGGACTTTTTATCTAGAGAGCCCAAATAGCAAGGCACAAGTAATGTTATTGCATATAAAAACACACACCACACACACACGTTAACTTTGGATTTGCAATTCCACAGAACAGTAAGATAATTTCATAGAGTAGTTGTGTTGGTCTGCAGTAGAACAGTTAAATTTGAGTCCAGTAGCACCTTAAAGGCCAAGATTTTCAGGGTATAAGCTTTTGAGTCAAAGCTCTCTCCATCAGATACAAGTCAAAATGAGATCTCTGAGTCCTTAGATCCCAATCAGAAAGTGGGAGGGGTTTGCAGTTCCTTCTATGCTGAGTTCCTTCTTTCTGATTTTCCTCCCTCCCCTCCCCAGGGCTCTTTTTCTAGCAGGAGCTCCTCTGCATATTAGGCCACATCACCTGATATAGCCAATCCTCCATGAGCTTTAGTATGCAGCCTACTGTAAGCTCCAGGACGATTGGCTACTACATCAGGGGGCTTGGCCTATCATGCAGATGAGCCCCTGCTAGAAAAAGAGCCCTGCCCCTTCCACCTACTAACTGGGATATAAGTAGGGAAGGGCTCTGTGATGTCTGGGTTTGTTATATTAGTTACTGCAGTGGCTCTGCAAAGGCATGGCCAGACTTGTTATCCAAGTGCTTTAATGAAGCTTGGAGTTCCAAAACAATAGACCACCTAGATTCTGGAGTCTACCTACTGATTGGACTTGCAGTTGTCCAATAGGAAGTTGGAGGGTACTTCAAACCCTCCAGTAGTTTGGGAAGTGGGAGTTTTTTGTGTATATAACTAGGCTGAGGCCTGAGCATTGCACGGACGTTCTTACTGAAATCACTTAATAAACCGAGCCGATCACTATGACTAGCGTCTGTCAGCATATTGAACCCAGTATTTAACAGGCACCGACCAGCTTCAGAATGTAAGTTTGTGATTAGTTTTGCCATGAACCAAACTGCAAAAGTGTGGCTTGTGCCCATTTCTAAATATAAGGGCCCAGAGATCTCCATTCCAACTCATATCTGATGAAGGGAGCATGGAGCCTCAAAAACTCCCAAAATTGTATTGGTCTCTAAGGTACTACTGGACATGAATCCACAGTACCAGAACACAGGAAGCATCCATATGCTGATTGAAAGCAACGGTCCATCCTTTCCCCCTATATCATCTTTATAATTGCCCATACCTTTCCAGGGACTCAGGCTTTTTTACAGCCTTACTACCAGGGGTCGTTTTGTAGAAAAATACATGGTGGAGCTCATTAGCATAACTCATTAGCATATCCCCCACCTCAGCCAAAAGCAACGTGATGCAAGAAAGGAGAGCCCCAGGCGAGTGAGGCCTGCTTGGACTGGCTAGAGATCCACCCAGTCCAAGCAGTCCTTGCTTGCCTGGGGCTCTCCTGAGCTGCTCCCCACCCCTCAGTCAAAAGGCCAGCAAGGCACCTGCTGCCCAAAATCACATAAGAAGCAGAGAGAGGGTGGTGTGGGCTTCTCCAGGGGTTAATGAGGGCTGCTGGGGTGTGGCAAAACTCCCGATGGCTGCCTGCTCTCCTAATCCAGGGATTGTTATGCAGCTGAACCTACTAGTTAATGGACAAGGTAGGTGGGGAGGAAGAGGTGGAACCCTCAGAAAGGCTCAGGAGCTGCACTCCTGTGAGCTCCTGCTGAATCTGAGGCCTGCTTACTATTCAATATCCTTTAGCTGGGGATGCCGGAGACTGAATATGGTAATTTCTGCATGCCAAAAATATGTTCATCAATGGTCCTACCTAGAACCCCTTGTGTATAACAATATACAGATGGAGTTCTTGCAGTTTCCCAGTCACCTGGGCATGCAAAGGAATGCATGGGCAAATTAATTCCTTCAGACAAATGAATGAAAAAGTCTTTATAATCAAAGATCTCTGTGCACACATCAAAACTCCTGCACTGCTAAGTAGTTGCTGAATCAGAGCATACAGCTGTGGTGTTAAATAATTCAATAGAAAAATGTAGCAGTGAGTTTTGGGTTTACTTAAGCTCCCCACCCCCTTTTAAACAGGAAGTCACTGGGGGGGATAAAGATAATGGAAAGATGGGATAATGGCCACTTTCCTCTTTCCCTACCACTGGCGAAGCATTTATGCACCACCGGGATGACTCATGATTTCTTTAACAGGAATCTTCCAATTAAAAGATGTCCTGTGTAGTAAACTTGTCTGAGACTTTCCAAAAGAAGATTATAACAGGTTATTGCCTCTTCCCACAATAGCCTCCACTTAATAATCAATACGGCAGTTGGTGACAAGTAATGCTGTTTTTGTATAAGTGACTCATAATGTCATTAATGGGCCTTACTGCCCACAGAGTTTCTGTAGACAGCTTACAGCCTTTCCAGAACACGTTCTGAAGGACAACCAGAAAGTCAAAAAAGCTGGGGACAGGCTGTAGAGTAGTAGTTTTCAACCCTGTTCAAACCAGGAGCTTCATATGGATCTGGAGCAGACAACCACAAGCTCAAAAAGTAGGAATGAGGTAAATTGTCCATTTGAGTTTCTCTTAGATTTTGTACAATGTTATTCTCATTTGATTTGATTTACCTCAGGTTTGTTGCTGGCTCTGAGGACTGCTTGGTTTCAGCAAAACTGAGCCTTTTGGCACAGCCATTTTGTCTACATTCCCTACTCAGACCGATTCCCCACTAGGCTTGTTCCGGTGTTGGAGCTCTTTTCCCTACGATGCTTCTATCCGATTTCACACAAGCTGCCATGTTGCAGCAACTTGACCCGTCTCTTTCCCACAGCAAGCAAGATCCTCTGAATACTGGTTGCTGCTTGAAAAAGGCAGGCCAAGTTGCAACTGCAAGGCAGCTTGTGCAAAAGGAGATGGAAACATTGGGGGGAAAAGAGCTCTGATGCCAGAACAAGCCTAGTGGAGAATCAGTCTTAGAGTACACGGCCCTGTGGTTGAGCAGGGACTAGCCCCTCATTGCTACTAGTGCTAAGGAACCAGCAGGGCAAACAGGAGAAACAGACATAGCTGAGGCACAGCTTCAGACTCCAGCTGACCAGACACTTGCCACAGTCAAATAGATCCTACTACCTCCTTCCTTTGTTGCTTTCCTCAAGCCACATTTTAATTTGCAAGATCACTGAGAAATGGGCTGGTTTTCTGCAACTTCATAAAGCATCCTGTGGAATAGAGACTGAGTATATGAACGCACGAAGCTCACTTATAATGAATCAGACCACTGATTTTATCAGGGTCAGTGCTGTCCACTCTGACTAGCAGCGGCTGTCCAGGGTCTCAGGTGGAAGTCATTCTGATCATCTCTTACCTGACTCTGGAAATCCCAAAACTGGATATGCTGGGGATCAAACCAGGGACCTTCTGCATACAAAGCAGGCGCTCTACCACTGAGCCACAGCCCCCTTCCCCGATGATGGCATGACAGAAAGAATAACTCCTTTTCATGAATGAATGTCAAACCAATATCTATTCCTGTAATATTTCCAGCTATATTCTTACTGGCTATGCAAATACTCCCCTGCTTCAATTAACCAAAATGAGATGTATTTAATTTCTCTGAGCTAATATTTCCCTTTTGGCTGTCCTGAATGTAATTACTTCTCTTCCGGTTCTGTTCGAACATTTCTCCAGTAAAACAGTTTTTTATTAGATTGTCAGAGAGTACAGATGTTGGACCATGCCTACCACAAGGATGCTTTCAAAGTGTCCACCTTCCTTCTCAAAATCGATGGGCTGGCCGTTCAATGTCCAGTGGAAAATGACATCTAACGTGGGGTCGTGAATGGCTTTGCAACTGAGGACAATGCTTTCTCCCACAGTCAGCTCCATCCTCTTTGGAGACAGGTCTATCCGGGTAGGCACTAGAGAGAGAAACAGAATCAATGACTTGATGAATCAATGACTTCATCAATGACTTGATGAAGTGGGCAGCCGTGCTGGTCTGAAGTAGTTGAACAAAGTAGGAGTCAAGTTGTACCTTTAAGAACACCCAAGTTTTATTCAGAACGTAAGCTTTCGTGTGCTCGCTAAGCACACTTCATCAGATGAGGAGATCAGGTATTGCGGACTGAAATACAAGCATACAGTCTGCATACTTAATCAACAAACTGCTTATATTTCAGCCCACAATACCTGATCCCCTCGTCTGATGAAGTGTGCTTAGAGAGCACACGAAAGCTTACGTTCTGAATAAAACTTGGTTGGTCTTAAGGTGTGACTTGACTTCTGCTTTGTTCAATGACTTGATGAGTTTTCTTAAAATGGGGGGAGGGGCGGAATTCTGTCCCCATCCTACAGTTCACTGATCAAGGTCTGAAGCATTTCTCTGGCCTAAGAAGACTTCCTCCAATGTAAGGGGCTTTTCATCCAATCAATGAGTCAGTGAACCTGAATTAAGGAAGGCTCTTTAGGTGGGATAAACGCTCACTGGAGGAAGGTTGAACCCAAACCAATATTAAAACAACAGTTTCCTCATTGGTAGTAGTTAGATTTTCTACTGCTGTTTCCAAGAAGCACAAAGAAGGGTGTGTTGGTTTATTTATGACTTATGGTGACTGCATAGGGCAGGGGTGTCAAACATGAAGCCCAAGGACCAAATCAGAACCCTGGAGAGCTCCTATAGGCCTGCAAGCAACTCACTGTCATCAACTTCCTTCTCTCTCTCTCTTGCTTCTTTTTGCATCACAGCTTGCTTTTCCAGGCTTGCTCAATCACACAGGAGCTAAAGAGCAAAGCCTCTATTTTCTCCATTGGCTGACCAGCACATGAAACTTATGTTCAAAAGCTCTCAATGCCCAGCCATTTGATGTTTTCCCCTGGGTCTTAGAGACACATGCCTGAACAACACCTACTCAAGATTGCTACAGCACAGACGTTGTCTCCAGATTTTGATGCAATAATTCAGAGCAAGAGGCGTCAGTTATCAAAAACTGTTAAAAATCTTTTAAGCATGTTTCATTTAATTTTTTTTTAAATTGTGTTTATCAGTGTCCTTTATATTTATTTATTACACTTATAAAATTCATATCTCCTCTACTTGGCATTACATTTTATGACACATGTGGCCTGGTCCAACAAGGTCTCATTTATGTCAGTTCTGGCCCTCATACCAAATGAGTTTGACACCCCTGGGGTTTTTAAGGCACGAGACATTCAAAGGTGGTTTGGCATTGCCTGCCTCCGTGTCACAACCCTGGTATTCCTTGGTCTTCCATCCAAATACTGGTCTCCCATCCAAGTAATGACCAGGGCTGACCTTTCTTAACTTCTGAGATCTACAAGATCAGGCTTGCCTTATTTATTTAGAATGTATTGATCAGGGCTTTTTTCCCCTTTTCTGGAAAAAGAGGTGCCAGAACTCTCAAGAGGGAAATGAAGGAGAAACACACAGGTGCCCCTCATGAACTTTTAAACATTCTTTTTTGAGAATTTTGTTTCCACAAAGAGGTTCCGGAACTCCACTCCGCCACGTCCCCCAAGAAAAAGAAGCCCCAGTTTTGGTCCTGCTTTTCCTCCAGGGAGTTCACCATTCTCCCATCATCCATGTTATCCCCATGACAATCTTGAGAGGTAAGTCAAGGCTGAAAGTGAGTGACTGGCACAAGGTCACCCAGCAAGCTTCATGGTAGAGTGGGGATTTCAATTCAGGCCTTCCTGATCCATGTGCAACTCTCTTTAACTTCCACTGCAATTAGTGGTGATTATGTGTGACCATTTTTCTCTCGACTAGACCTGGATGGAATTCTAGCAGGAGCTCCTTTGCATATTAGGCCACCCCCCCTGATGTAGCCAATCCTCCAAGAGCTTACAAAAACCCCCCTTGTAAGCTGTTGGAGGATTGGCTACATCGGGGTGTGTGGTCTAATATGCAAAGGAGCTTACAAAAAAGAGCCTTGTAAGCTCTTGGAGGATTGGCTACATCAGGGGTGTGTGGCCTAATATGCAAAGGAGCTCCTGCTAGAATTCCACCCCTGGCCCAGGCTAACCTGATCTCATCAGATCATGGAAGCTAAGCAGGGCTGGTCCTGAATAGTACTTCGATAGGAGAATGTCAAGGATTTTCAGGGTCACTACATACAGGCTCACAACAGCAAACCACCTCTGAACATCTCTTGCCTTGAAAACCCTATGAGTTGCCATAAGTAGGCTGTGACTTTCCATGTCATTCAATTTTCTCTGGATTTAGGTCAGATAATGTAAACTATAGGCCCATTCACATGCCACTTTTTCATTGATGAAGTCATCAGAAGATAGTTTTATATGAATAGTTTAAGGCTGCCAGCCTCCAGGTGGGGCCTGGAGATCTCCTGCTTTTACAACTGATCTTCAGCTGGCAGAGATCAGCTCCCTTGGAGAAAAGGGCTGCTTTGAAGGGTGGACTATGGTATTGCACTATGTTGAGGCCCCTCCTCTCCCCAAACCACACCCTCTCCTGGCTCCACCCCCAAAGTCTCCAGGTATTTCTCAACACAGTCTTGGAAATTCTAGAATAGTTTCAGGTGATATTTTTGTGGACATGCCAGTTCGATCCAACGTAAACCTTGGTAAACCCTGGCCATCTAATCTTACAAAGCAAACACTATACATGACAGGGAAAAGGATTATCTCAAAGTGAAGATAGGCCCTAAGAAGTATATCAATCACCTTCTGTGATCCATCAAGTCAAATACAGACCACCACTACTTATTAATTTAGGCATTTATTCTTCACTTTTCCCCCCCAGCGGGAACCCAAAGAAGACTGCAACATTATTCTCTTCTCCTCTTTTTCATCCTCACAACAACAACCCTGTTGGGTAGGTTAGGCTGAGAGAGTGACTTGCCCCTTGGGACTTGCTCTCCCAAGTCCCAGTCTGACACACTAACTATTAAACAATGCTAGGTCTCCAGTAGTCATGTGCTGTGACCTTCCAGGTACTTGACTCTCCCCTCAAGATTTCACAGTTCCATACATGGCTGGCAGTCTGCTTAGTAGATCACAGATTGTGTAGGCCTATACTAGACGTCTGGGGTATTGCCTTAAAACCAGGCAGGGCTTTTTTTGTATAAAAGGCCCAGCAGGAACTCATTTGCATATTAGACCACACCCCTGATATCAGCATTGTTTCACACAGGGATTTTTTTTGGTAGAAAAAGCCCAGCAGGAACTCATTTGCATATTAGGTCACATCCTCTGATGCCGAGCTAGCCGGAACTGCGTTCCTGCTAAAAAAAAAGCCCCGAGGAAGAGAGGAAATCCGACATGCCACAGGATCCTTGTTTTGCCTTACCTTTAATGAACACAGAAGCTGTTATTTCCGCAGAACCGAATATGTTTTCTCCTCGGCATACATATCTCCCCTCATCCAGTTTGGTGGCATTCAGGATTCTCAGGGTCCCATCTGGAAGAACAGTTATCCTGAAAATTATAAAAAAGGTTTTTATCCTGAAATAGCATATACAGGATTATCTCAACGGCAGACAACTTCTGTAGAGTCATCTTTAAGGACTCATAAATAAAGTTACGGGTCTCTGACTATGTTTCTTCAAAAAATGATGAATATACTTGTGGAATCCATTCAGTTCACCAAAGATGAAAGAGATAAATACATTTTATTCCTTCTCTTTCTCTAATAGGAAAAAGTCAAACCTCCCAAATAAGTGGCTTAATCTTCTAAAACTTACAGAAGGAAAAAGCACTTTAAAAAAAAGAGACATTTTTCTTTCAGAATTGAAAAGTGTAACTTTATTATCAAAAGATCCTTCAGTATTAGGCACTGACTGCTGAACTGGAATCTAATAGTGACAAAAATAAAATCTAAAAAGTAAGATAAGAAATAAAAGTTAGATAAAGAAAGAAGAGGAAGTTAATTATGTATAGCAAAATGATTTATAGATGATTTATAGCGTTTTCCTATGGCAGTGCAGAACAAAGATAAAAAAGGGATCTAGTTACTAATACACATCATCTCCATTTATTACAGTTCAACAGCACACTATCTAAATACAGTCAGAAGGACTAAGAGTGGAATTAAATTTGCCATTCCTCCTCTCCTAAAATAATAACTGAAAAGGGATGTCTTTGTAGGCTCCATGGCTGTAGCCAGGATTTCATGTTTGGTGGAGCCCATAGCAGGATTTGTTGTTTGGGTGGGTCTGGGGGGGGGCACCTGGTTTGGCAGCTCTGGGCTCTCAGCACTGTAAGCTGTCTTGAGTTCCACAAGTTAACTCCCCTTTGCCTGGACAGTCACAGCAGCTCTGCTCCACCACCCCTTTCTTATGTGCCCCTCTCTTAGAGAGACTGAGACTTCTCAAACTGAAGTTGAGTGCTCAAAAGGTCAGCTGCAAGAAGACTTCCGCCTCCTTTGCTCTACACACTTTGTTAGGGAAGGGGAAAGAAGAAAGCGAAAAGGGGAAAGCTTTGAGGAAGTGACTTTAACACAGCCGACTGGGCGGGTGGCTGCTGGTCACCCCCCACCCTCCTTTGTTGTTATTTTGTTGAGATGCCTGTCTTGCCTGGCAGTGGCTGCTTTGTCCGCTGTCAAGCAAGCAGATTTCAAAGTAACCAGTCCTTGAGTTGAAACAAAGTATGTTTTATTGATAATCCATGTGCTTCTATTGAGCCAGGTATTGGAACTGATACAGAGTAGCAATAGAATGCATACTTAAAGGTGGCACATCAAAGGTTCTCTAAACATTGCTACAATTGCTAAACAATCCTGTATTCAGGTGTGAAAATTCACACAGTAACTTGTTTATCTCCCCTGCGGTTATTCTTCCTGGGTCCAGGCCCGGCCTGGGAAACTGTCCCTGGAGGCTTTATCTTCAAAGAACAAATTCCTGCATTTGTTAGTAAAAGCAAAAGAGGCACAAAAGAGGCGCCGGCTAATTCTCTACTTTGATGTGCCTAAGCTTAGTTCAGGGTTAGTAATATTTTAAAGCATGGCAGTTATATTCAGATAAACATAGACAGTCATAGAAAGATAAAACATTGCTTGCCCGTCACTGCCCTCCTTTTGCCTTTGCCACCAATGATAGGCCCAAGCCAAGAGGCATCTGGGGCTATTCTATCTGGCAATTGCCAGGTCAGCATGCGAGTCTTTTTCTCATTGGCTCCCTTGGTCCCTTCCCTCTTCCCCCCTGCTTCTCCAAATCGTTGTCTGCTGCTTGTTTTGAGTGACACAGAAGAGAGGCCGGCAGCAATGCTACTACTTGTTCAAAGTGGGGTGAGCAAAGGGGGCAGATTGGGGGCCCACCAATTGATGGGGTGGGGTAAAGCATGCTTTTGGGAAAACACAATTTGCCCATAATAATCTATAAACAGGATTTTGTGCTGGCAATGTATGTACCCAGAGGGGGTTTTTTTGTAGAAAAAGCCTAGCAGGAACTTATTTGCATATTAGGCCACACCCTCTGACATTAAGCCAGCTGGAACTGCGTTCCTGTGCATTCCTGCTCAAAAATAGCCCTGTGTGTACCTAACTTGACAAGTTGTAGTAAACTATTCCGATGGACAACTGCTTTCAAGAATCAGGATAATCAGCCCTTTAACTATTTATTTATTTAATTTATGCCCTACTTCTCTCTCCAGTTGGGATCCAAAGAAGCTTACAACAGTGTCCCCTTCAGAGCCAGTTTGGTGTAGTGGTTAAGTGCGCGGACTCTTATCTGGGAGAACTGAGTTTGATTCCCCACTCCTCCACTTGCACTTGCTGGAATGGCCTTGGGTTAGCCATAGCTATCACAGAGGTTTCTTTGAAAGGGCAGCTGCTTTGAGAGCCCTTTCAGCCCCACCCACTTCACAGGGTGTCTGTTGTGGGGGGAGAAGATATAGGAGATTGTAAGCCACTTTGAGTCTCTGATTCAGAGAGATAGGCGGGGTATAAATCTGCAGTCTTCTTCTTCTTCTTCTTCTTCTTCTCCATTTTATTCTCTTGGCAACCCTATGTGGTAGGTTAGCCTGAGACTGAGAGTGTGTGAATGGCCCATGGTTGACCAGTAAGTTGCCATGGCAGAGTGAAGATACAAACCTGGGTCTCCCAGATCCTTGTCTGATGCTCTAACCACTCCACCACACTGACTATACTTGTCATGAATCTATTCACCTATCAAAAAAGTATGAGCATATTCTTTTGAATGGTGCACGTAAAATGGAAGTTTCTGCTTGGTATTATGAGATCATTTTCTAAAAAGATCCATGGTGATGCAAGTTAAACCTGAAAATGGTGTTTTACTGGCCCCATTAGCAAAATCTTTATCAATTGGGTTAATAGTACCTTACAGTACCTTACATTGCAACAGATCTCTTTTCAGTTCTTATTTATGCATGGGTGGATGTCTAATATGATTTGATAGCAGTTGATAACAAGGATTAGACTACCAAAAGAAGAAGAAGGCTGTGTCTTTGAGTCACAACTGACACACAACCATAGTAGAGCATCTGCTTAGTGGTAGTGCATCCGGTCACTGGCTTAGACTTTCCTTGTAATAGCAGAAATATTTGATTGGGTTTTTTTTTCTTTCCAGCCTTGCTCCTCATAGTTTTACAGTTTCATCAAAATGTAGATTTAACAATTCAAACCTTTTCAAATTCCTCTTACTTTGAGAAAACATACCACTGTTCTCAATTTTTATTAAAATTAACACAATACCTCCTGGCAGATAATCATTATATCATCCGCATATAATGAAACTCTCTTCCTCACTCACTCACTCACTCACTCACTCACTCACTCACTCACTCACTCACTCACTCACTCACTCACTCACTCTCACACATACTTTATTGACTGACCTTTCCTGATACAGAATTAGGAGATATTTTCTCCTCCCCCACCAAAAAAAAGCCACTCCAAACAAGCTAAACTTGTCATGCCTTTCCACATCAAGTGGACATACTGTATGACCTCACTGTGTGGAGAAAAATAAAACTATAGTGTTGCTGTGTGTCTTTTAACGAGATTTATTAGATGAGAAAAGATTCATTGTAATGAAAATGCGAATATTGCCTTTCTTCTCAGCTGTGCCATAGATAGACTTAAAGCTTGCAAAGGGAAATCCAGGGGCATTGAAAGCTCAGGCAGGCAGTATGTGAGAATCTGAGGGACGGATTACAAGAGGATTATCTGTTGAGTATCAAGTCAGTCCTCCATCTAATCACTTTGCATATGTTTTCAAGTTGGTTTCCATTATGATGCTTCACAGTAATCTAGCCTCAGGGCTATAATATCAGGGGCTGACTGCTGCCAGTCACCAACAGGTAGGATCAAAACTGAGTAGGAGACCCAGAGGTCACCAACAAAGGCCCTGCTTTGTGCACTAAGGCATCAGGTTCTACTCCATTTATTTATTTAGCGCATTCACACTCTGGCTTCTGACTTTATCAGTGTATTCAAGGCAGTTTGCACAGGAATCAGCATGGAAAAAACTTGGTTAGAATATTAAAAAAAAAAAAAACCCATGGCAATATGCTAAAAAAAAAATCATGCTACAAATATTTCAAAAAGCCTTCAGTCAGCATCGGAAAATCCCAAAGCATCATTACAAGATCCCAACAAAATCATTTAATGCAAAGAGCCCTATGACGCAATCAAGATTTTACCAGTCACTGGAGGTCTAATAAGACAATCCTAGGAACAATTTAGGGACGTGGAATAGTATTCTATAACCCAATCAGATCTTGAAAGCTAAGCAGGGCCAATGTTTGGATAGGAGACCACCAAGGAAGACTTTGCAGAGGAAGTCAATGGCAAACCACCTCAGCTTCTCACTGGCCTTGAAAACCCTTTGGGAGGTCACCATAAACCAGCTGTGACTTTAGGGCACTTTACACACACACACACACACGCACAACTTTCCTGAGAGTAAGCCCCACAGAGTAGACTTAAGTAGGATTCTAAGTAGGGCTGCTCTCTAAGGATCTGAAGAACTACAGCTCACTTGGATGGGCCAGAAAGAACACTCTGTTTGCAACTCTGAATCACCACAGAAAGTCAGAATCAATGGTACTCCACAGAAGGGACCAAAGTTTCATTCAGTATAAAGTGGCTTCATACATTTGTGTAAAACAGAAATGCTTGGGTCAACTGGGTGACCTTTTCCCCCACACAGTGGCTATGAGACAACTGTCCTGTAAGAGTAAAGACATTAGGAGCAGTGTTCCCTCTAAGCTGAGTTAGTGAGAGCTAGCTCACAGTTTTTTAGGCTCCAGCTCACACATTTTTGTCTTAGCTCGGGAAAAATGGCCCTAGAGCAAACTAATTTATGCAGTAGCTCACAACTTTAATGCCAGTAGCTCACATAGAATTTTTGCTCACAAGACTCCACAGTTTAGAGGAAACGTTGGTTAGGAGAGCCCATAGTTTAATCCTAGCATATGATCCATGCATGTGGTCAGAGATATGACATAATATCTCCAGGTAAAAAGATTTTAGACAACCCCCATGCCTGAATCCTTGGGAACCGCTGTTAAATTGGGTTAGATTGTGTGTGTTAAGTGCTGTCATGTCACTTGTGATGTATTTGGTATTTTTCTTTTCCTGCTGCCTTCATCAACTTTTCGTAGCACTATAGTTTTTTCCAATGACCACTATAGTTTTCATCATGTGACTAAAGTACAATATTCTCAGTTTAGTCATTTTAGCATCTAGGGAGAGCTCAGGTGTTAAGATTGCTCTTATTCAGCATAATATAGTTTCATATGTTCAGTCTGATGATATTTCAAGTGTCCAAAATCTATAGTTCAAGGATATATGGAAGTCTCCATGACTACTACAACAGTGTTGAGATCCGATGGGGTGCAATGGTGAGGGTGCTGGGACTTTATGGGGGAAACCCAGATGGTGACCCTCTTTCAGCAGTGATGTGAACTGAATGGCAATGCGTCAGACACTCTCTCTTGTTATGCCTGGACCCCTCCTCTCCCTCGAAGGACTAGTCTGGTACCTTGGACAAGGTGACGCAGGCAAACTTCTTTCTCAACATCTCACAGGGTCACTCCTCTTGACTGGTCTGCAAATAGGATCAAAATGGGTCCTACAATCACATGGAATGTGTGTCATCAAATACTGGCCAGATGCTTGTCTGGGAAGTGATCCTAAAGATGCAAAGGTCTGGCTTTTGGGAGACCACTTTTAAATCCACCAATGCCAAAGATTAATTTCCAGAAAAGGCAGTACGACTAATTCCCCTACCTTGCTTGATTTGCCTTACCTGGTTCATCCTATGTGAGTCTATAGTCAAAACCATTGTAATCCCATAACACCCTTTTGTAATAGTTCTCTTGTCCTGTGTATTAGAGGTCACCAAGCACAATAGACATTTTCACATGAACGTTACATTGCATTCACAACCCATGGGAAAGCTATGCAGCTTCCCTGGTTCAAATGCATTGTTTCATTCTTACCATCACAGCATTGTTCTAGGAGTGATCACGTTACTGCTCAAAGTTATATCAATCACCCTCTGTCCAAGAGTGTGTGCATGTGTGTGTTTGGATGCCAACAGACTTACAACCCCAGCCATAAGGTTAGGTAAACTTGAGTGGAATGCTGGTTCGTTTTGCTCATCCTTCTTCTTGGATCTGTGTTCTCTGGACAGATAATATAGTCCCATAGAACAGGGGTGGCCAACGGTAGCTCTCCAGATGTTTTTTGCCTACAACTCCCATCAGCCCCAGCCAGCATGACCAATGGCTGGGGCTGATGGGAGTTGTAGGCAAAAAACATCTGGAGAACTCCTGTTGGCCACCCCTGCCATAGAATAAGTTCCTTTTTGTCCCTATAAGCTACTGCCTTTATTTTCTGAACCTGTATGTGCGTTCAGAGCGGTCTTCAAGTGATAACTTTTTTATTTTTATTTCTTTAACTTTTATTAATAAAAATAATTTCATTAATTGAGGCCTGGTTTATTTGAGAGTTCTACTGAGGGAAAAATCACCATAAACGTAAGTGGAGATCCTGCTTGTTACCCCCTCTCACTTGCCTGGGTCTCCTAGCTGATTCCCCCAACAACCTCAGGAGACCCTCACAACCCCTTAGGGTAACACTCTCAAATTTGTTTACTTCATATGGCTGTCACCCAAATAGGCTCATCCCAAGTATGCAACTTTGGAAGTAAAGGCCAAGATACAAATGTGATAATGGTAAACACCTCAAATGGAAAATCCCAGTAGAAATTATTCCAATAGGCAGGGCAAAACACCCGCAGAGAAATCAAAACCATATGAGAGCCAGTTTGGTGTAGGGGTTAAGTGTGTGGACTCTTATTTGGGAGAACTGGGTTTGATTCCCCACTCCTCCACATACACCTGCTGATGTGACCTTGGGTCAGCCACAAGTTCTCTCAAGGCTGTTCTCCTCAAGAGCAATTCTGGGATAGCTCTCTCAGCCCCACCTACCTCACAGGGTGGTTGTTGTGGGGAGGGGAAGGAAAAGGAGATTATAAGCCCCTCTGAGACTCCTTTGTGTAGCAAAGGGTGGGGTATAAACCCAATCTCTTCTTCTTCTCAAACATACTTATTGGTTGTAATGTGACATTGAACAGGTGGTGAAAATATCCTGTAATTATTGTTTTTTTCCTGCAACAGTTTTATAGATTTTTTTTTTAATAAAAAGGGTATGGACTAAGCTTCTTCTTCTACTTCTTAACAAAATATCAAGAGTGGCATCTTCATTCACTGCGTTCTCAGAAAATGATCTGATTACACAGATCAGTAATTTCATCAACCTTACATTTTATCATGATTTTGTTGTCAGTTTTAATAACAGGGTTAAAATGGAAGGACTGCCCTCTTCTCAGAAGGAAGGAGAGAATTTATTTCTATAGAAAATGTATTTACATTGAAAACAAATGGAGTCTGGCTGGCTTCCAGCTGAGAGACAAGCAGGGATTTAGTTTACGTGTCTGAGTGGTGAATTGATCAGACTGAGGAATCGAATTGCTAGGCATATACCTGGCAATCTTGTGCGTTATGGGGAGGTGGGGCATGGGGAGGAGAAGTACTGCTTGACATCAAGTGATGCTTCAGGAATTCCCCGTTCTCTATAAATACCAGAGGGAGAGGGATTTCTTAAAGTGTTGCTCAACACAGTGTTGTCATTTCTGGGTCTTTACCTGGAAGTGAAATTCCCAGTGTTGTGACTTCTGTCCTGTAAGAACAAGCCCAGAAGTGAGATTCTCATACTGTGTGATGCAATCTCCCTTTTTATTTTTTCTCCCACTGCTGAGTTGAGAAGCAGCTAGGAATAGGGACATAGGCGGGAGGCTGACCACCATACTGGTGGACCACCTTGCCACCCTACAGTGGAATCAGTCAGCAAATGTAGGGGGCCATCTTGGATCCCGAAAACTAGAGGAAGGGACAACCATACATGGTACTCTGAGTTTCTTGGAGGAAAGGTTGGATAAAAGAAACATTGATTCTTGCTTGCTGCATTCCTACCCTTTGACCTTCTCCAGTATTGTAGCATCACATTGTCCAGGTCAACAGTTCCCTCTGCTTGTAAACCTCTACACAAGAGTGCTTCTCATTCCATAACTAGTAAGTCTGGTGTGACACACAGTCTGTGGCTAATAGCTACTGATGGACCTCTGCTCCATATTTTTATCTAAACCCCTCTTGAAGGTGGCTATGCTTGTGGCTGCCACCACCTCCTGTGGCAGTGAATTCCACATGTTAATCACCCTTTAGGTGAAGAAGTACTTCCTTTTATCCGTTTTAACCTGTCTGCTCAGCAATTTCATCGAATGCCCACCAGTTTTTGTATTGTGAGAAAGGGAGAAAAGTACTTCTTTCTCTACTTTCTCCATACCATGCATTATCTTGTAAACCTCTATCATGTCACCCCGCAGTTGACGTTTCTCCAAGCTAAAGAGTCCCAAGCATTTCAACCTTTCTAACAACTAAGTGCCATCAGGAGGTCTGCCAGTGGGGCTAGAAGCCCTCCCACTGTTGCCTCCCAAGCACCAAGAATACAGAACATCACTGCCCCAGACAAAGAGTTCCAACAATACGCTGTGGCTAATAGCCACTGATGGACCTCTGCTCCATGTGCTTATCCAATCCCCCCTTGAAGCTGTCTATGCTTGTAGCCACCACCACCTCCTATGGCAGTGAATTCTACATGTTAATCACCCTTTGGGTGAAGAAATACTTCCTTTTATCAGTTCTAATCCGACTGCTCAGCAATTTCATTGAATGTCCACGAGTTCTTGTATTGTGAGAAAGGGAGAAAAGTACTTATTTCTCTACCTTTTCTATCCCATGCATAATCTTGTAAACCTCTATCATGTCACCCCACAGTCAACGTTTCTCTAAACTAAAGAGCCCGAAGTGTTTTAACCTTTCTTCATAAGGGAAGTGTTCCAACCCTTTAATCATTCTAGTTGCCCTTTTCTGCACTTCTTCCAATGTTATAATATATTTTTTGAGGTGTGGTGACCAGAATTGTACACAGTACTCCAAATGAGGCCGCACCATCAATTTATACAGGGGCATTATGATACTGGCTGATTTGTTTTTATTTCCCTTCCTAATAATTCGCAGCATGGCGTTGGCCTTTTTTATTGCAATTGCACACTGTCTCGACAGAAAATTCACTACATTGATAAAACGGGATTACTATTTTGAGAGGAATGTCTTTAAAGGAGCTCTGCTCATTGCAAACCAAGTCCCAGGCACAGGTTGGATATTGTGGTAGAATTTTCCTTCTTCTTTTGACATACTAGTTATAATATTTTAAAATTAACTTTGATTCCCATACTTTCTGTGATAAGATGGAAAAGGGGATGATCATGGCCCTGGAGACCTACTAGGAAAGATTGAGGGATTTGGGAATGTCCCATCTGGACAAGAGGTAGTTTTATACCCCAATTTTCTCTGTCTTAAGGAATCTCAAAGCAGCTTACTGCCTGTTCTTTTCCCTGCAACAGGCACCTTGTGAGGTAGGTGGGGCTGAGAGAGTTCTAAGAGAACTGTGACTGGCTCAAGGTCACCCAGAAGGTTTTGTGTGGAGGAATGGGGAGTTAAACCTGGTTCTCCAGATTGCAGTCCACTGCTCTTAACCCCTGCACCACGCTGCCTCTCAGAAGCTAATAATGAAGGCACTGATGTATAACTGCTTTTCTTTCTTTTTTAAAAAGAAGCCATAGACTAAAAAAAGGAACAGAGAACATTTTGTGTCAGCCTCCAAATCAGCAAGGAGGTTAAAGAGAAAAGAAATCTCTCTTAAATGGTTCTGTTTCCTATTTCCTACTTTTCTCATTTGACATCCTCACTGGGGGTATGAAATTGGTTTGTGCTGTACACAAGCAGTGGGGCTTTTTGGATGCAAAGCAGGTTGGGAAGCCGCATCGACTCATCTACCCCGTGGCCTTTCAGAGTGTTCTGATCCGAGCGATCTGTCATTTCGCATTAGCCTAGATATGGAAGCTGTCAATATTCTTTAATGTAGATTATGTGGAATGAAGTATTTGTAAATAGCTGAAACCTTTATTTCTCCTTGGATGTCTGGTGAGTCTCTCTCTTTCCCTGCCTTATAGACTCATAAGCTTCTAAATCTCGGAGGAGCTGGGAGTGAGTTATTACTTTGCTGGAAGTTCTAGGGTAACCAGGACAGCGACCGACCTGCACGGATTTCTGACAGCCCTTCTCTATATTGAATTTTGTTATTTTCAATATTGCCAACCTAATTAGAAAGAACCTGATTGTGGCAATGCTGACCTTGATGGACCAAGAGTCTGATTCATTGAAAGCCAGTTTTTGTTCACGTGATGTCATTGTACAGTGGCAACCAATGCTGTCCTCCCTGGTGGTAAGTACCCACCTCCTCCAATCTCCCACTGGCTGCCAATCCATGCAGCCCTATCTTTGATAGTCACCTGTCATCTACCACACTTTTTAAGGAGTCAGGTCAAAACTTTTTATTTTTACCCAGACTTCTAACTTTTATCAGTTCAGACATCTCATGATTTGTTTCCGGTCTGTTTTACGAATAATATGAGGGTGCTCAGTGGCTGTTTTATGATTGTCTAATGTCTCTGACTTGCTTTTAATGAATTCTTTTATTTTTATATTGATCCTTTTGGTGTTTTAACAATTTATAGGCTATTATTTTTACTTGTAACCTGCCTCTTGCGGGCATCTGGAGAGACAGCATAAAAACTCCCTAAATCAATCAATCAGTCAGTCAGTCAATCAGTCAATCAATCCAACTGAAAAACTAGAAACCGCATCAGAGTAGAGTGACAGTTATATGGGGTGGAAACTGCAGAGCCATTTCAGTCACTGATGGTGGCACTTCCTTGGTGGTGGTGATGGAAAATGCAGTCAAGTCATGGCTGACGTACAGGGACAATAGGGGTTTTCAAGACTAGAGAAGTTGAGAGGTGGTTTGCCATTGCCTGCCTCCATATTACAACCCTGGTGTTCTCTGGAGGTATCCCATCCAAACACTAGCCATGGCTAACCCTGCTTAGCTTCCGAGATCTGATGAGATCAGGCTAGCCTGGGCTGCTCAGGTCAGGGTGGTCCTTACTTCCAGGGCAAGAAAACTTCCACTAATGCAAGCTCAGTAGAAGACTTTTGCACCAGAAGAAAGTGCTATCAGTAATTGAATAGTTCCTGTGGCATCCAATCCAGGGCCAGCCTTAGGGAACACAGCACCCCAGCCAGACCTGCCACCTGCTGCCCCCTCCCGCCCTCTTCTGCGTCACCCCACCCTGCTGCCCACATGGTGAAGTAGGGCAGGGAAGGCACCCAGGAAGGGAGGCGAAGGCATGCAAACCATCCGGCCAGCTAGCTTCACTCTGCCTCCTTTCTGATTGGCTTCTGAAGTGAAGCCAGTGGGCCAGTGTGCAATTGCTGGCTTCACTCTACCTCCCTTCTGATCGGAAGGGAAGCGAAGCTACCAGCCACTGTGCAACTGGGGCATTTGTCTAGGGCACCGGGAGTGGGGAGCACCCAGTTTGCTGCTGCCCCGGCATGATGCCCTAGGCAAATGCCTAATTTGCCTAATGGCAAAGCCAGCCCTGATCCAATCAACAATCTGAGCAAGAGCCATGCTTAAAGGAAGCTATCCAAGGTAACAAGAATATACTGTATATATTTATGTGTATGTGTGTATGTACACACACACAGAGCAGTGATGACCTCATGAAGGAATCCAAACGAAGTACATTGGGAGACCCTATCTAAATTCTGCTCTAGTGCCCATTTCTATTAATTTTATAACAGGCTCTATTACATATACATTTTGAAGCTGATGGGACATTTAATATTTATTTCTCCTGAAATCAATCTTTAGATTCTTCATTAGATTCACAGAACAACAGATTTCATTCCAAACATTCATTATTCTTCCCCCACTGTAAATCTCTTTTTCTGCCCGTCAATGGCAAAAGCAGAAAATTAACAAATAGCACCCCCCATCTTTTAAACCCTCCCCCCTGATAATGATCTTGGAACAACAATCTATTCCCTCTGCCAGCTCCAATATACAAACACAAATGAGAATGATAAAAAGTAAACACTTAGTTTCTATTACGTTTAGTTACAGGAGATGAAGTTTTGAATGTTAAGAGGACGTATAACAAACCATCTTCTCACTCGCACCATCCAACTATCAGATGGCTTTAAACTGAAATGGAAATTCGCCCTCTGAGATGTGATTAATATGGGCTTATGAATGGCAGAGACCTAGTACACATGCAGATGCTTAGGCTATTATAAATCTGCATCATAATTCATCTAGTTCTGGAAAATTACACCAGAGTATGAAGCGGCTGTGTAAGATATAGGACTGCCAAACTCCCTGGTGGATGTGAGGGGTCCCTCACCATCTGGCCCTGACTCCCACAGCCAATCCCCTGGTCAGTGGGGAGACTTACTCAGAGAGAGACGGCGTCCCAGGCTACATTGATGGCAATGTCACTTCCGGCGTGCACCGTAAGTGATGTCATCGTGTCAGTAATGTCTGGGTGATACTCTGCTATGGTAGAAGCGATTTTCCCAGACACCAGAGAGTTGCTCCAACATCGCAACATGATGACATCACTTCTGGTACTTGTCACTGGCAACACTGCCTGCGCCTCTTTTCACTCCTGGTAAGTATCCCGCCCCCCATCTTCTGCTGGTTGATACCAAACCACAGACTCATCTGACCTAGTATTGTCTACTCTGACTTGTAGTGATGCTACACCAGCACCTCCTAAAGTCATCTTGAGCCTTAGACTGCCCCCCAAAATAGAAAAAGGGGAAGTTAACCCCCACCTTGCTATCATACCCAGAGAAAAAAAGCCCAAAGGCCAAGAGAAGCAGCAGATGGATCAGAATCAGAGGGAATAAGTGACAACATTCTTCAAAATGCAAAACAAGGTTTCCAGGTACCCATTGCTTTGTAAAAGCAAACAATTCTGGCTTAACAAGATCATTTCATATTCTATCTACAAGAAATGGTCAGTGTTTGTGGTATCAAAGGACAAATATTACAGAAGACATAAAGGGATTTTCTTAAAGCTAAATGTCTGACACAGCCAAGAGAACAACCTAGTCTCCTTGCTGAGTTAATTATAAGGACAAAAATTCAACTCCTGACTCCTAACACATCTGTAAGCAAATATTCAATCTTTTTTTTTTTTTTTTTAGTTTATCAGGATATCAGCACACCCTCAGGTCATGGTTAACTTTGCCTCAAACAAATATGTGCACAGGAAATAAGTTCCTTAAATTCTGAACTGGCAAATAAGACAATTTAATTTGACTTCATCATCACAGAACACCCTCCCACCCCTGCTCAGGACATGCCGTGCACTTCGGGTCAGGTTTTTCCATTTAACCTGCCTCTGCCACTAAAGAGACATTTCCACCTTTTTCTTAGTTTCCCCCTCTTTCTCTCACTATGGCTGATAGTCCCCACAAGTTCATCCCCATTGCTCTAACACTGCTCCTTGTTCCTGCCATGGAGTGTCCCTAAAACCTTTCTCCAGACCCCTTAGGTCTCTGGCTCTTGTCCCCCCCCCCCATTTCAATTTGTTCATGTCTCCATCATCTCTCTTTCTCAGATCCTCATGCCTCCTCCTTGAATTCACTTTCATTCTCTCTCCCTTTTTCTCTCTCCCTCACCTGGTAAGTACCCCCACTGACCAGCTGATCATTGGTGTGAAATGCAGCCTGGCAGCGAGGGACTCTCTGCCTCCATTGTGGGGGGAGCTGGCACCACTAATGCAACTCTCTCATGGCCATGGACTAGCCACGAGCATCTTAATTATCAAAGATTTTAATAATCGTTGGGTTAGATATCTGAAATACTTTGCCTTCCTTCTCTCATGTTCTTCAGAGACATGAGAACACATACACATTCATCAACCTTTATTCCGATTGAAGATCAGCCAAGCAGCTTACAAGCACAGTTTACATACAAATATAACGCACCAGTTGTTCCTGACTCTGGGGTGACATTGCTTTCACGTTTTCACAGCAGACTTTTTACGGGGTAGTTTGCCATTGTCTTCCCCAATTGTTTTACACTTCCCCTGCCCCAGCAAGCTGGGTACTCATTTTACCGACCTCAGAAGGATGGAAGGCTGAGTCAACCTTGGGCAGGCTACCTGAATCCAGCTTTTGCTGGAATCAAACTCGGGTCGTGAGCAGAAAGTTCAGACCACAGTACTGCAATACTGCTGCTTTACCACTCTGCGCCACGGGGCCAAAATTCATAACCTTATAGATATAACAGATTATAGATTTAAAAAAGTTATTTAAAGGTCTGGGATATCTGTTTCCTGATGGTCAAAGCCTCAGCACAGAATTTGGACACCTTAAAGGTGGTTTTATTACATTGGTTGCCAAGGATATATATATATATATATATATATATATATATATATATATATATATCTTCTGGGGAACTTAAACGGAGCAGGGGTCAGATACATGGAACAAATGTTGTAAAATAGGCAGTATAATAATACATGTCCCACTGTTACATCCACCCAACTTAGGGTTGTCAGGTCCCTCCTGGTAACTGCCAGAGGATGGGCTATGTTGTTGGTGTCATGGCTATGTCATTGCCAGCATGTACCAGAAGTGATATCATCATGCTGTTATGTTGCACTGTCACTCTAGTATTTGGGCAAAAACTCTATGGCAAAAATGGCTTCTACCCTAGAGTTTTTGCCCAAACAGTAGAGTGTTGCTGAGACATTACTGACAAGATGACATTATTTCCAGCAGCTGCCCTGGGAACCATGGACCAAACTCTTTAAAAACTGTAATATTTTGTCTGGCTCCAGTACCCATTCACATATCAAATGTGAATGCTACGTCACCAGTCACATGGTCCAGGCCTCCCTCCCTTTCCTGGTAAGTACCCCCACTGACCAGCTGATCATTGGTGTGAAGTGGGGTCTGGCAGGAAGGGATTCTCTGTCTCCATGGGGGGGGGTGCGGAGCTGGCACCACTAATATAATTCTCTCATGGTCATGGAGAAGCTGTGAGCATCTTAATTATCAAAGATTTTAGAAACTGTTGAATTAGATATCTGAAATATTTTGATTTGCTAAACGTTTTTTATTGCCACTGCCTTTTAAATTTCCCTTTCCATCTTGCCTTCAGTTTATCCCATTGTAGTTAATAAAGTCAACCCTTTTAAAATAATGGTATTGTCATCTTTTGGGAAATACTGCTCCAGTGTGCAATCTGTGTCTACAAAGGTGGTTGCAGGAGTCCCAGAGGTCAAATTTGATATGTGAATGGGCACTGGAGCAAGACAAAACATTACAGTTTTTAAAGAGTTTGGTCCATGGTTCCCAGGGCATCTGCATGGAACTGCTCTAAATAAGAAAAAGACAGCCCAAATGGGTTCAGAACAGCACCATGGGAAGAGGAAGAGCTCTTGTCCCCCACAAAAAAATGATTTCCTACATGAAAAGCCACACTAGGGGACAATTATTTTCTGTTTTTTGCTTGTCCATGTGGGATATCTGTGCAAGTGGAACAGCAAAACCAGAAAAGTAACTCCCCCTAAATATTGCTGTGAGACCATTTGAGCTCTTTTTTTGGAAGTCATTTCCTGCAACTGCTATATGTAGGCTTGGTAGGTCCTTCCTGGTATCCTGGGGTGGGGATGTGGGAGACTTAGCAGGAATGGGAGGGAGGCCCAGGTGACACTGCTGGCAACAAGGCTATGTCACTTCTGGTGTGTAAAGGAAGTGATGTCAATATGCTGTGATGTCATGGCAACACTGGTGTTTGGGGGAAAACTCTATGGTAAAAATAGCTCCTACAATAGAGCATCACCTGGAGATTGCCAGTATGATGATGTCACTTCCAGTGCATGCCATGACATTGCCACATTGCTGTCAACATGCTGGGCGTCTCTCTCTTGGGCTGCTAAGCCCCCGGTCCAGGTAGAGGTTCCCCCATCTGGGAGGTTCCCAACCCACCGGCCCACATTGGGCCGGCGGGGAGAACTTCCCCCTATGTAGCTGGAACAATGACGTCACTTGGAAGTGATGTCATTGTGCCAGCAACGGTGCGCAGTAGCTGCTCTAGCCGTTTCCAGGAAAACTCTGGTTTTCCTGGATGCTCTGGCAACTGGGGCATCGCCAGTGCGATGATGTGACTTCCGGGTCCTCTGCTCCGGGATGAAGAGGACTTGGCAACCCTATATCTCTCTCTTCTAGTTAGTCCCTCTGCTGGCCAGCTGATAGGAGGTGGGCAGCAGGGCCTGGTGGAAGGGCCCTGCCTCCACTCGGAGGGCTGGCAACTCTCTATAAAAACTGTAACATTTAGTTTTGCTCTCTGAATAACGGTGGCTCCACATCATCTCAGGCAAAGAAAGATCTTTTCTAACACTTGCCTTTGGAGATCTTTTGACTGGTGATACTAGGGACTGAATCTGGAATCTTTGGGGTACAAGTCACAGCCCCACCCTACCTGAAGATCTGACCAAAGGCATCGAAAATCTGAAGGGCAAACTCTGCTTCAAGTAATGTATCATTAACCTTGAGCAATACATAATTAAGCGGTTAATTATTTCCATATTTTCATGAAGCACTACAAATATTAATTTAAGCGAATGTGGCGATAGTCTTGTTAACTTTAAGCTTGCTTAATTGACTATTTGCACAGAAAGTTTCCTTGTGCTTGGGGCAACAATTGTTGAGTTAAATAGTTTGTATTATTAAAATGAGCCCTGTAATAAGATCCACTCAGATGGAACCTACTTCTGCACATGGGTACTTGACTTAAGGTAACACTGCTGAATGTAAACTATATGTAGCGTTGTGCACGTAAGGGATAAAATTAGGGATAGAATTCTAGCAGGAGCTCCCTTGCATATCAGGCCACACACCCCTGATATAGCCAATCCTTCAAGAGTTTACAGGGCTCTTTTTTGTAAGCTCTTGGAGGATTGGGTACATCAGGGGTGTGTGGCCTAATATGCAAAGGAGCGCCTGCTAGAATTCCACCCCTGGATAAAATCATTTTTTTTTCTGTCAATATTCAGAAGTACATAACCCACTGATCTTTAATTACTAGGGCTGCCAACCTCCAGGTGCTGGTTGGAGATCTCTTGGGATTATAACTGATCTCCAGGTGTCAGAAATCAATTCACCTGGACAAAATGGTTACTTTGGAAGTTTGAAACTATGGCATTATACCCCAATGGAGACTGCTCCTTCCCAAATCCTGCCATCCTCAGGATCCACCTCTAAAATTTCAAGGTATTTCCCCACCCACAGCTGGAAACCCTATTTATTCTAACCCATCAACGCACATTAACACTTCCCAACCCAAGTGCAGGCACTATGCTTACTATGAAAGAATTTGGAGCATTCTCTTATGTTTTACAGTCCGAAGGAACTGGCAACTTGTTGACTTGCCCTAAGATCACTGATCATAGTTTGTTGTAGAACAAAGCTTAAAGACTATTGAACAAGATGTTTTACAGCACCATCTTAAGCTGGCACTGTCAATTTATGTTCATGTTAAAGTTGTTTCCAACTATTCCTCATTCTGGCTGTTCTTATCTGTGGACGCCAATATTACACTGACTTGGTTCTGCATTGTCTTGGAGTCTTTGCACATATACATCTGACTGTTTAGACTGGAAGGGAAAGGCATTGGTCTGAGGGTCAAAATACACAATGCTTCATTGCCACCATTTCATCTGCAAATAATTACTTTAAGAATTAAGCAGGTTACTGATCCTTTATCTCTTACTGTTGGATGGTTATTGATTTGCCCAGGACTTTTTTGGTAACAGGAACTAATTTGCATAATAGGCCACGCCCCTGATGTAGCCTATCCTCCTGGAGCTTACAGTAGGCCCTGCACTAAGAGCCCTATAAGCTCTTTGAGGATTGGCTACATCAGGGGAGTGTGGCCTGATATGCAAAGGAGTTCCTGCTACAAAAAAAGCCCTGGGTTTACCTTTTTACTCTGTGGGCACACTGTTTTTAACAATCTGTTGGGTGGTATTGGACTGTGTTATTTGTAACTTTTTGGCTGATCTTCCATTATTTGATTTTTGATAGAGATCATTTTAAATTTGTTATCCATCCTGTCCCTTTCCTAATTTCTTGGTCTTCCTCATGTAAAGAGAACTCACAATGCTTTATTTTTGGACCATATCCCCCCAGGCTTCCACTATTTTTCCAGCAACATTATTTGTCCATATATAAATTAGCAGTAAAGATTATACGCCTGTTACATTTGCATACAATGTATACAGTAGTTAGAACAACCATACAACTTGGACTCACAGTACAAAGGAAATCACAATGAAAAGCAGAGAAATTAAGCTAAGCCAATGAGACAAACAAAGAACCAGTTTGGTGTAGTGGTTTAAGTGCATGGACTCTTATCTGGGAGAACCAGGTTTGATTCCCCACTCCTCCACTTGCAGCTGCTGGAATGGCCTTGGGTCAGCCATAGCTTTGGCAGAGGCTGTCCTTGAAAGGGCAGCTGCTGTGAGAGCTCTCTCAGCCCCACCAACCTCACAGGGTGTCTGTTTTGGAGGGGGAAGGTAAAGGAGATTGTGAGCCGCTCTGAGACTCTGAGGTTCAGAGTATAGGTCGGGGTATAAATCCAATATCTCTTTCTTCCCTCTTGCCTTTTAAAGTAATGCTTTAGTGTTCTTGCTGTTTTTAAACCCCTCCCCCCATGGTTTTATTTCCAGGTACTTCTTGGAGTGTTTATTTTTAACAAAGAATAGGCCTTATAACTTTAAATGAGAGAACAAGATAAATCCCGAAAGCATCAAATGCAAACGCAAACCATTTGGACCCTGTTCTCTTGCTGCCACCGTTGCTGATCCTACCCTGTTTCCAATTTTCTCCCCTTTGATATTCAAGCTACAGGTTAATCATCAGACAGATAGCTTCTCCCCTTGTTTAATTTTTAATGAGCGATTTTATAAATAAGTATTTCAAATTATATTGAAGAGCCACCAGCTTTCTCACGTTTCCTAAAATGTCCAGTTTAACCTTGAGCATTTCAGCACCTTGAAAAAACAGGAGGAGGAAGAGTAAGCTTGGGGGGGGGGGGGCAGAAACACCCCCTCCCACTGTGCTGTCAAATGTATGGAGATGCCACTTTGCTGCTACGACAGAAAAGCTTCTAGTCTGTCAAAGGCAAAAAAATGGGATTAGGCCAATAATATACTGGAATCTCATTAGCCCCTTGACACTGGTTCTTGCTCTGCAGGTTCATTTAGAATTCTGGGAAAGAATTGAGTTATCATGTGCTATGATTGGCAAAATGGATATGGCTGTATCTATCTCTTTTTGCTAACGCTACAAGGTGAATTATGGCTCAGCAACCCGGGAGAGGCAGTTAAAAAGACAGATGTGTCCTTTCCAGAGAACTTTATTACTGCTAATATTCAGGGGGTGAAAAGGGCATTAGCTCCTACTGGCAAACTATCTATTGATTAGGAAATGTCCAGACCTTCTAAGCTACAGTTTACAATGCAGGGCTTCGTGCTCCTTCACTAACAGTTCTAAAGTTCTGACAGTTTTCTTAGGAAGTCCCCTTTACTCTCATTAAAAGGCACACTTCTTGCAGCGGCATCCCCGGATACCGCAGAGGTGAATGGGCACCTGTGTAAAAGTTGTGGATTAAATTGTTTCAACATATAGAACAGTATTTCAACTCAGTTCCATGGCAGGACATTTTTTAAAAAAACGTAATGCCACCGTTAGGGCTCTGCCAAATGATATCTAATTTTGGTATTTGTGTCAAAAGGAGCCTCTGCAACAGAACAATAACAGAAGAAATGTTGTTCTTATGAAATATGCCATTCGGTATCCATTTTATTCCTTTTATTAACCTCCAATTTCCTGGCAACTGATGGGAAGGCGATGGGTGGACATGTGGATGAAGGTCACAAGACTGGCTGTGTCACATCACCAGGGCTTTTTTTTATAGCAGGAACTCCTTTTCATATTAGACCACACATCCTTGATGTAGCCAATCCTCCAGGAGCTTACAGTAAGCCCTGTACTAAGAGCCCTGTAAGATCTTGGAGGATTGGCTACATCAGGGGTGTGTGGCCTAATATGCAAAGGAGCTCCTGCTACAAAAAAAGCCCTGCACAGCACTATTGGTAAAACAAAACAAAACGGAGTTTCCAGCGATTCATAGAGCTATTCGTTGTTGCCTCCATTTTCTGTTACTGAAAGTGACATGACGCAGCAGTTAGCATCATTTTTCAAAATCCCTCTCCCAGGCTGGTGGCAGGAAATGGGAGTAGGAATGGTCATGGACCAGGAAAATGCAGTTCATTTCACCACATGTCCAGTTCACAAAGCACGAACCATCATGAACTTCTAGGGGCCAAAGAAACCAGTTAGGTTTGTAAAGTCTGTGGTTCACCAGAATGGTCCCAATCTGTTGGAGTGGTATTGGACTGGGTCATTTGTAACTTTTTGATAGTGTTCCCCTCACATCCCCCTGTTTGCTCTGCAGTCAATCTAAGTATACTTCAAAGACATGGGAAGATACCCATTATTTTTTTTACTTTAGATTCCCCATTCCATCATCGGACTTTTACTCTGGCACGTTTAAATGCCTTCCCATCAACAGTTCTCTTTGGTAGGTTTAGACAGATACCTCTCCAAAATAGATTATGTCCATGTGAATTAGGAGTCCTTGATTCTATATCCCATATTATTTTAGAATCCTCTCCTGGCCTCACAACGTAGACAATTTTTAGCTGAATACTTCCAACTCAATGTATTTACTAAAAGAAAAACTCTAACCTACTTTTTAGAAGATGTTAATCTCCACATTATTACATGTGTTGCGAATTTCTTAGTAGAAGTCTATAAAATTAAATCTAGGTATACTACTGTATTTTAATTGCTGGGTGTCTACTCTTGATTTGTATCATTGGCCGCTATTTTAATTGATTGATTTATGTATTGTTCTTACTATACTTCAGGCCTTTGCATCTACTCTTGATTGTGAATCATTATTGCTTTCATGCCAATAAAGGTCTGAACGAATGGTAACAATAACTTTTTGGTTTATCTTCTGTTATTTGATTTTTGACAGAGATCATCTCAGATTTCTCATTTTCTCATCTAAGGGCTGTTTCTTCTCAGCACCATTTTCATCTTCTACTGTGCCTTCACAGTTTTTGGCTTTATTGACTCATACTGCCATTTAATCTGGTGGCCACCAGGTTCAATGCAATGTTGTGTCTCCGTTGACAAAATGACTGCGCCCATCAGAATTAAATGGCATTATGGTTTGATGAGACAGGAACATGAAACTTAGAAGAAGGAAAACCACATGGCTAACATCACCAGAAGATTGAGCTTGCAAAGATGTGTCAAAAATTATCAAGAAGGGAAGGTCGTTTGGCTCCTCATGAAAAGTAAGTAGCATTGATTCATCTCTAGTTGCCATCTTAATCCATCACTCTTGTCACTTGCATGCAAAATTGGCTTGGTGTCCTTGGAGATGTGGTACTCTGGAAGCTCTTTTGATGCAGTTTAGGGGATGAGGGCAGTTTCCCTTCTTTTTCACCAGGCTCCCATCCTATAAACTTTCCATGTAGAAGAAGGGTGGAAGTTCAGTCCTAAGGCTGAAATGCTATGCATGCTTAGTCTGTCCCATGGGGCTGAGTAGAACATAACTGTAGCCATAACTCCTAAATAGAACATAAAATTAAACCTGATGCCAAATGCAAGTTTGCTGCTCAAAACGGCAACACTGCCTCCATCTCTCCTTCTAAAAATACTCAGTTTGTGTAGTGTGAAATATGACATCTTCATGCTGGATCATTTCTTCACCTCTGGTCAACATTATTGGCTGTCAGCTAGGTGTGGGGGATCTGGGGGAATTAATGTGATTATAATGTCATTAGGGCTTTTTTTTTGTAACAGGAACTCCTCTGCATATTAGGCCACACACCCATGATGTAGCCAATCCTCCAAGAGCTTACAGGACTCTTAATACAGGCCCTACTATAAGCTCCAGGAGGATTGGCCACATCAGGGCGTGAGGCCTAATATGCAAAGGAATTCCTGCTACAGAAAAAGCCCTGAATGCCATGCATTTCAAGAAGATATCACAGGAAAAAGTGGAGGGAAGTGGACATGGGGCGGCTACAAGGCCACCATTTTCACCAACAAAACTTATCTGGAGTTGCGTCCATAAACTATGGAATAAAACAAAACTGGTTTGTGTACTCAATCCTTGCCCCTTGTCCTTCATTGTCGGTCTCTTTAGGAATATATTTTATCTTGATATTAAAAGGGGCCAGACTCATAAATCAGTAGTTATGATAATCATTGAGTTATTATCATATCTTTCAGACACTCAAGTCAACACTGCAATATCTCAGAGAGAAAGAAAAGCTATAATGGAGCTTGCTGTACTGAAGGTCAGTTGTACTCTGAAACAAAGAAAGCTGTTCCCTGTCACAAAAGAAGAGTTAATAACACAGTGAGGTGCACTGGGCAGTAATAAGTAGCAGTAAAATGATTTTTAAAGAGACAAAAATCTTTACAGGGAGTTCACAAAAGCAACTGCAAACAGCACAGCGATAAGTAAGGTCTGATTTGTTTAGAAGGAGAAAAGAAACCTGAAATTGGTTTCAGGAATATGTTACTAATATATATTCTCACGGTCTTGGCTGCTTTCCCACCAAGAATTTCTCATGTTTCAGCCACTCAACTGATATAGGGTTATTTATTTATTTATATTTATTTATCAGATTTATATCCCGCCCTCCCCCGACAGGCTCATGTTTTGTTTTAAACATGTTGCCACATTATGTTACAATATGTTATAGTTTTGCAGGTCCTGAAGAACAGAGCTGTTCCACCTGGCTTTTGGTTGAGGCACTGGATGGCCAAATCCATCTTGGACTCCTTTTGCTGACAGCACAAATCCTTTGAATCTAGCAAGCTACCCAGATGTACCGCTCCGAAATACTTCCACCTGAGCTTTGTTATCAAGGTAAGCTTGCTCCGGTTTGCTGCACGGTTGATATCAGTGTTAATTTTATACTTAAATTCCTGTTTACAGTTATTTTAGTCATGATCTCTGTGTGACTCGGTAATCTGCCCTGAGTCTGCTTGCAGGGATAAAAACTGAATTAATAAATATAAATAAATAATGTCATACTTTCATTGTACACAGGCTGTTAACAGCCTGTTCTTTCAAAACAAAACAAAACACCCCCAACAACACCGGGTTATTTTTAAGGTATGTAAGTGCTATTAAGTTGCAACCTACTTATGACTATCGGTGTTTTTTGTGAGCAGGAATGCACAGGAACACAGTTTTGGCTGGCTTGGCTTCAGGAGGTGTGGCCTAATATGCAAATGAGTTCCTGCTGGGCTTTTTCTTAAAAAAAAAGCCCTGATGACTATCCTAGCAGGGGGCTTTCAAGACCAATGAGAAGTAGAGGTAAGGTTTGCATTCCTTTACAGAGTTTCCTTGCTGGTCTCCCTTCTAAGTACCAACTTTGCTTAGTTTCTGAGAACTGAAGAGGTCAAGCTGTACCTATTCACACCTATTTGCCTGGATCCTTTTTTAGAGATGCCAGCGATTGAACCTCGGACCTTCTGCTTCCCAAGCAGATCCTCTACCACTGAGCCACCGTCCCTCCCCTATCTTCCGGGCAGGACAGTAGCAGCACAAGTGGGATCTGGGGGCTGGAGCCGAAACAGCATAATTACAGGACTTAGTTGAAGTACCTGTCAGTTACTCTTCATTTGCTGATAACCCCACACGATCACTCCATGGCAACAATTCACACAACAGTTACCCTCCATGCATCTGAGGAAGAGAGCTGTGTTTCTCAAAAGCTTATGCTACAATAAAATTTATCAGTCTTAAAGGAGCTGCTGGACTCTTTACTATCACCTGCCTTATAGACAGAGGAGAAGGGATTGCCAGAGGCTCTACAAAAGTTTCTTTTAAAATACTGTTAAAGGTTCAGGTAGCCGGCTCAAGGTTGACTCAGCCTTCCATCCTTCTGAGGTTGGTACCCAGCTTGCTGGGGGTATAGTGTAGATGACTGGGGTAGGCAATGGCAAACCACCCCGTGAAAAGTCTTCCAAGAAAACATCATGATGTGACGTCACCCCATAGATCAGTAACAACTTGGTGCTTGCACAGGGGATTACCTTTACGTTTTTAAAGGTATTATGTTATTCTTATCCAGGGTACTTTTACTGTTAAAAAAAGAGAAGAGAATCACCTGCCTTTTAGATAGGGGGGAGGGGACTGCTGGAGGCTCTGCAAGTACAACGGGCTCTAGAAAGAGGCTCTGGGTGAGTCCCCCTGCTCTTGCTGTCTTCCACCCACCCAAGAAGGCACGAACTCCCCCCCCCCCACACACACACACAACTGAAGGGCAGCTGACATCTGTTATCTGGAGAGCAGTTATAATTCTGAATGATCTCCAGCCCTCACCTAGATATAGGCAACAGTGGTTCCTCAGGAGGAAATGGCATTGTATCTGTCTGAGGTCTCATCCCTCCTCAAACCCCATCCCTTAAATCTTCAGGAATTTCCTAACCTGGAGTTGGCAACCATATCTCCTCTTTATCTCTTTATCACCCAAAGGGTGATTAACATGTGGAATTCACTGCCACAGAAGGTGGTGGCGGCTACAAGCATAGCAATAATAAAAGTTTATTATTATTAATATATTGTACTGTAGCACCTTCAATTTGTAGTGGTTTTAATTAATTTATTTATCTATATGTGTTTTAACTGTATTTTATTGTATAATTGTATTTATTATAATCATGGTACACTCTATGTCTTGTGAGCTGCCCTGAGCCTGCCTCGGCGGGGAGGGCAGGATATAAATAAAAGTTTATTATTATTATTATTATAGCCAGCTTCAAGAGGGGGTTAGATAAAAATATGGAGCAGAGGTCCATCAGTGGCTATTAGCCACAGTGTGTGTGTGTGTGTGTGTGTGTGTGTATATATATATATATATATATATATATATATATATATATATATATATATTGGCTACTGTGTGACACAGAGTGTTGGACTGGATGGGCCATTGGCCTGATCCAACATGGCTTCTCTTATGTTCTTATGTTGTTATGTTCTTATCCCTCTTTCAGCATTCCATTGCCTCCCCCTCCCTGTAGCTTGTACATAGGAAAAGGACAATCTTTCTTCACACTGGTGGGGAAGACCAAAGCAACTTACATCATTCTCCTCTCCCCACTTTGATCTGCACAACCTTGTAAGTTGGGTTATGCTGAAAGCCTGTGACTGGCCCCAAATCACCCAGTCAGCTTCCACAGCAAAAACCTTGGTATGGCAGACCCCACACTGAAGCCCCACCCCCAACCTTGGCTTTCACTCACCTCCTCACCAATGTTCCCTCTAAGCTGCAGAGTCTTGTGAGAAAAAATTCTACTTTGTGAACTACTGGTATTAAAGTTGTGAGCTACTGCATAAATTATTGTGCTCTGGGGCCATTTTTCCTGAGCTAAGAAAAAAAGGTGTGAGCTGGAGGTTAAAAATCTGTGAGCTAGCTCATGCTAACTCAACTTAGAGGGAACACTGCTTCTCACCCTTGCTGTCTTCCCACCCACCCTGCAACTGAAAAGACACTGGCTTTCCATTCCCCCCCATGTGTGTGTGTGTGTGTGTGTCCCCATGTTTGGGGTGGCTCAAAGGCCATAACAGGGACATTGCAAGGGGGATGCTCTTTCTTAGGGGCAAACGCTATGGTTCAAGTGCAATTTCACAGAATTCTTTTCAATACTCAGATTCTTCAGTAGATGCTTTGCTTATGGAAGTTGCCAAGATCAACTGCAGTGATCTCTAGCAGCAGATGTTGGGAAAGACAGAAGGGGGGAGGAGCTTTACCCAAGATGAATTAAGAACTAAAAGGTTAAGGAAATCAAAATATAAGCGGCCAATAATTCTGTGTCTAAATTTAAAACATAAATATTATCCAGTATACAAAAATATACATATATTTATTACAAATTCAATTAAAAATATTACAAATTCAATAAGAACAAATATAGGCCCAAGTAATAGCCTCAATTCAGAATAAAATCATATAATCCCAAAGATGGACCATTATTGACCCTGATCATGGAATTAATATATTATTTTATTCTGAATTGAGGCTATTACTTGGGCCTATATTAGTTTTTGTATTGAATTTGTAACAAATATATGTATTTTTTTGTTTGTTTTAAGTTTAGACATGGAGCTATTGGGCCCTTATAGCTTTATTATTGGTACCTGAAGGACAACAGCAGGAGGGCTTCTGAATTTCTTGACCCGCTGGTGGACCTCCTGATGGCACCTAATTTTTGGCCTCTGTTTGACACAGAATGTGGGACTGGACAGGCCACTGGCCTGATCCAACTTGGCTTCACTTATGTTCTTATTTTGAATTCCTTAACTTTTGATTTTTCATTCAAGTGTTGGGAAAGACCATTCCCTTCCTGAAATCTATTGCCACTCAGAACAAATAATTCCTGGTTAAATGGATCATTGGTCTGGCTTGCTATAAGGCAGCTTCTTCTGGTGTTCAATGTTCCCTGAAGGTACAAAGCCTGAAAACCATTGTTTTATGGCAGAAGAGATAGAAATAGTGGCCATCAAACCATAAGCTGAATCTTATGAAACCAAAGACTTATGTTCACTGCCTTCCCCAAGACAAGCCTCTTTAGAAATTGGGGAGTAATTTGTGATATGGCTGTGATGGTTCAAAGGACAGGGAGACCACAAATCCACTCAGCCAGCACAGATTCTTTACAAGAACCATGCAGATGTTGGGAGGCCAAAACAAATAAATAAATGGACAGGAAATATGGTAATTCAGAACAAATAGGAAAATGTCATTGCAATAAAACAGGAATAAAGTTAATGACCATTGATTAAGGAAACAGCAAAACAATATTGATCTCTCTATGTGTTGTGCTAATTAAAGAAAAAGATCTGCCATTGAATGGCAAAGAAGGCCGGCTTGAATTCTTATCGCTGCCGTACCAATTACTTGCCTATGGTCCATTCTGAAGCAGAGGACAATGCTCATATGAAATTAAGACAAATGTAGAAGAAATCTATCGGTCCAGACCAAAGAATTGGTTATTGTAAGATAATAGAGGGGAAAAAAATAACATTCCATGCTTGCATCTAATAAATCACAAACAGTAATGAACCAAGAACTAAAGCTTACAGGATCATCAGCCGATATATCTGACAAAATGAATGAAACATCGTTATCTGGAACCAATTAGTTAAGATATAATTGAACTGAGCCAGAAATGAAAGATCATAAATCTAAGAGGCCCAAGGTAATAGGAAAATGGAAAAAAAATGAAACAAAGGTAGATCTAGTTTTCAAAAACAGACAGTTATTTGGCTGTTATTCTAAAATGCAAGGCTCCTATTCAAAACTCTG
The DNA here is from genome assembly GCF_032191835.1 of Heteronotia binoei. NCBI lineage: Eukaryota > Metazoa > Chordata > Lepidosauria > Squamata > Gekkonidae > Heteronotia > Heteronotia binoei. The sequence goes on from NC_083225.1 coordinate 172,590,926, forward strand.
TGCATGCATGCTGGAGACATAAGCCCCAGAGACTTCCATAGAGGATCATCCCTTCAATGAAGCTAGAATACATAGGGTTGCCAGCCCCCACAGTGGGAGAGGGAAAACTCCATTTTTGCAGGCTCTTGCCCACCACCAGCCATCTGGTGGGTGGAAATCCAATCCCCAACTGACCTTTTTCAGCCTACTTTCAGTTTCAGTAGGGTTGCCAAGTCCGCTGCACTCTGCAGTGGGGGACTTTTGTGCACATGCAAAGGACACATGTGATGCAATGACATCACCCGGAAGTGACGTCATCACACCGGCAACGTCCCTGCACAGGCGTTCTAGGCGTTTTCGGAAAAACTCTATGGTTTTCCTGGCCCCTCTAGCCATTTGGGTGGGGAAAACTCTATGGTACTTATTGCACCATAGAGTTTTTCCTCCAAAATGGCTAGAGCATCCAGGAAAACAACAGAGTTTTCCCAGCCCAATGTGGGCTGGTGGGTTGGGAACCTCCCAGGCGGGGGAATCCCTGCCTGGACTGGGGGCTTGACAGCACTAAGTTTCAGGCCTAATTCCAGTTTGTGTGTGTGGGGGGGTGACACTCTGGTTTTTAGGTTACACTCTATGGTTTGAAGCCAAATTTATCAGAGTTTTGCCCAAAAATCAGAGCATCACACCAAACTGGAAGTAGGCCGGAAAATGCCCAATATAACTTCTGATATCCTGGAAGTTGACCTGGCAATTCTATACATATACATTGCTCAACACTGAAACACCTCTGGGAAATCTCTCTATCAGGGCTGGTGCATGGGAGTCACCACTAGGCCACTAGGCACCCCCTTACTCACACAGAGTACTCTTCCAAGCCTGTCTTGAAGGCAGGATCGGAGAAGCGCTGCACAGTGCACTACGCAAGGTGCTGCTTCAACCTGAAAGTGGCTGGGCACCACTAAACAGTGCGCTCTTTGGAGGCTTTCTTGGAAGCCTCCGAAGAGTGTAGTGCAGCAGGAAAGTGGCGGCACAGCAGCACTCTTATGCACTGCCCGTCGGTCTCTCATCCCCCACTCACCACCCTGCATGATGATGTCACTTCCTCCATAAAAGAAGCTTGCGGGGGTGCGGTGCGGTGCAGGGGTCTGCCTCAAGTGGCAGAACCCCTAGAGCTGGGCCTGCTCTCTATACAGCGAAGGAAGTAAAGAGAAGGAGACTTTTTTCCCCCCTGAGAGTCAAGTTGTACAATCTATTGGTGAGTTAACGGCACAGTCCAGAACTCTGCATGTGTGGGCTGCCTTGTGTGATTAGAAATTCCACATGGCACTTTTTAAAGCACTTTTCAGATTTTTGTTTTTATTTTGAGCCCATTGCACATACGAACAATGTAATGCTGGGAGAGTGAATTTCTGTAAGACTGTGGTTCTTCTTTTGTGAACAGGAAAGTCACAAAATGGGTGCTCTCTTTTAAATCTGCTGTTCTGACCTTACTCTGATCATGATGCAAACCACCCTTACCCACAGTTATTTAAAGGAGAGCAGCGTACTGCAGACATGGCTAAACTGCCTGTTCACAGGAAGGTATGGAATCCCAGAACTAGAAAGGCCCAACAAACATACCTTAACTGGGCTCCCTTACTGCTTGGACATCCAAGGATGAAGCACAACTCCAAGTTGCTATTCTCATTTCACAATATGTGTTACGAGGGAATAAAGTTTTTTCCAAGGACCACGGGCACAATGCTGCTGCTTCTCTACTGTCCACCAACACTGTGTTGGGGCCATGACACTCTGCTTGTATGCGCCATTTTAGCCCAGCACTTTGCCTCAATCAGGAACTCTTCAGAGCCTTAACATGGGTAGGGCCAGCCCTGCCATTAGGCAAACTAGGCAATTGCCTAGGGTGCCAGCCTTCTGGGGCTTCCAAATTGGGTGTCCCATGTGTGTGGGGTCACCAGAAGTGAGCCTTGCCTAGGGCGCCAGACAGTCTAGGAATATGGAATGACCTTTGATCTGCACATTTAGGCTTGATTGTTGCAGGGAAGCTGCAGGGATGGGGAATGATGATTCTGCTTGACTATTATGAGGAACTACTCTGTGCACACATGTGTCTGCGGAGAAGAATTTCCCTTCAAGCGATATAGGAATAGTACTGGCAAGTGTCAATACCAGTGGCCATTTAGAACTTTGAAGAGCGTCATGGGCATTTATAACTAAACACAAGGAGAGACGCATACGTTCACCAAACAGATTCCATGAGTTCTGGCATTAAAAGGGAACGCTCTCGCTAGCTATCTTTAAAAAACGGCAAACAAATCAAAGAGAAGGACATTAGCCATCTGGACATCTGAGGGGAGGATTCGTAATCCTTTCAGGTTGTCAGGTCCCCACACATCTATCGCTGGCAACTGTTCTACACAGAGGAAATCTAAATCCGACTGTTGGGCAATCAACTGGACAGCAGATGATTGATGGGAGCAGAATCCACCTTTTATTAAATCTGCAGGTATCTAATTGCTTGGTTCAGTCAAGTAGCACTTGGTGCCCAGAACACTGTGCCAGACAGGGCTGCATTGCCTGTGAAAACCATTCACATTTAAGTGGCATGTGGGCACCGCCTCCCATGTGGGGGAACGGGGATGAGGATGAAGTGACTTTATAATTGAGTCTAATTGCCTCTCTCCCCCCTCCCCACATTTTCTATTCTCCGGTTTCCTCTAAAGGTTAAATAAGACTGTGAAGGATTATGAGCATCCGGCAGTTCATTCCATGTCACACTGTGATCTTATTACTTCAGTCAAGCTACGTGGGCCTTGGTTGGGCTGATAACTTGGAAATGAGACAGTCTCGGGATATCTGTTTCCAGGTAAACAGCTCTGATTCTTCAGGACTTGAGGCAGGGTCAAAGTGGGGCCGAAGCAATTATTACTCCAAACAAGCCAGAATCCAAGCAAAATGGAGGTTCTTTTGAAGAAGAAGACGATATTGGATTTATATCCCACCCTTCACTCTGAATCTCAGAGTCTCAGAGCGGCTTACAAACTCCTTTACCTTCCTCCCTCACAACAGACACCCTTTGAGGTAGGTGGGGCTGAGAGAGATCTCACAGATGCTGCCTTTTCAAGGACAGCTCTGCAAGAGCTATGGCTGACCAAAGGCCATTCCAGCAGCTGCAAGTGGAGGAGTGGGGAATCAAACCCGGTTCTCCCAGCTAAGAGTCCGCACACTTAACCACTGCACAAAACTACTTACTACTTACTTACAAAGCTGCCATAGACTTGCTGTGTTCTCACATGATCTCCACAGTTTGACCTGAATGTGTGGAAAGGGAGAATGTGCAGGAGAGCAATGGCCCTGCCCTTGCACAATGGCTATCTCATGAGTACAATGCCTATGTGTGCAGGCAGTGGCTATGCGTATACTCCTTCCCCATTTGGAAGTCAGCATCCATGATCCCAGGGAGCATATGCATGGCCACTGCTTCTGTGCACAAGCACCATTTTCACACACCAGAGTTCGTGCAGAGGTGAGGAGGCAGGGCCTGAACATCCATGTCCCCTCTCCTTCTCCACACCTTCGGTCAATGCGTAGATGGCTACTGCAACACTTTGTTTATCAAAGGCAGCTCTTCAAGGTTTCAAGTAGAAGACTTTCACATCACCTCTTGCCTGATCCTTTTAACTGGAGATGCCAGGGTCGAACCTGGGACCTTCTGTTTACAATACAGATGCTTTGCCACTGAGGTACCATCCTTGCCCCACCTGCTATGATGTATTGCTGTACTCTCCCAGAGGAAGCTGCATTTACTTTGCACCAGACATGTCCTCTCTGGTGTCGGTGTTCTTTTGCGGTCCTTAAAACAGGCTGATTTTATCTGAGGTTCCTTAAACCAGAAACCTGTCATCATACCTTGCACATGAAGAGAGGAGGGAGGAGAATGCACCCCTCTCAAAGAAAGCTACAAGTTTTGTGACTGTCTGAATGCAGCTGGGCTCATGGGCATTGCTAAAGTTTGGTCCCATGATCTTGCTTTCATTGTCTCATTGTGGCATGGCTTTTGTGTTTATTCATTTGTTAGCAGAGTTGCTTTTTATTGATGGTAAAGTGTTTCTGTTCTGTGCACTGAATGGCATAAAACGAAATGGGATCCAGTGACCCCACTTATGCAAGGATTGCGGATCTTCATCCAAGGGCTGTGGACATTCTCCACTTTTCCTTTCCCCCATAGCTATTTTTGACCTAGGGAAAGTTTATTCCAAACATCACAAGACCCAAGGGGAGTAATAAGCCATGTGGGTTGGTGGGGTGCAGTGAGGAGGCAGAAGGCAGCGCAATTTCCCTTTTTGCCTCTTCCATCTGAGACAAGAGGGAGAAAAAAAAATTTCATCCATTCCCCTCTTCACTGCAGCCCATTAAGGTTGCCAAGTACCTTCTGCTCTAGCCATTTGGGAGGGGAAAACTCTATGGTACCTATTGTAGCATAGAGTTTTCCCCTCCCAAATGGCTAGAACGTGCAGAAAAACCATAGAGTTTTCCCAGAAATGCCTAGAGTGGCTGCCGTGCACCAGCACAATGACATCACTTCTGGGTGATGTCATCATGCTGGCGACAGCGGGGGAGGTTCCCCCCACCTACCCAATGTGGGCCAGCGGGTTGAGAACCTCCCAGGTGAGGGAACCCCCACCTGGACCAGGGGCTTGGCAGCCCTACAGCCCATTAACCTGCAGAGTTTGTTGCTCCATGTGGGTCTCATGACCTTGGAAATAAACTTTCCCACAGGTGGAAGGGGCCACTGAGAGGAGGAGGAGGAGAACATCTACAACCTTCAGTACCTTCTATTGATGGGTTGTTGTATCCAACCCAATATATATAAGTAATTCAAACTTGGAATGGCATGTGTTCATTTTTGTACTTGAAGGAATAAATTGTTCCATAATTGCTAGAATAGCAAAGTGTCAAGTGGTCTCTGTTCAGATACCACGTTGAAATGAATGCTTCATTTTTTCTCCCTTCAAAACTGTGCTTCTTAAGGTCAAACCAGAGTTCAAACATGAAAAATTCAGGGACTGTATGATGCTGCAACCTCCATTTCAATTTTTCAATCTTTAAGGCCGATATTGCACGACTACATTGTATTGGCATTTTTTTTCTCTGCTCTGAATATGCTTAACATCTATGAATTGACATCAATAGCACATAGAACGGCAGCAGTGCCAGATTAAACCCTGTGGAGGCCCCTAAGCAATCAAAATCTCAGGGTGGGGGGGGGGGGCTGGCAAATTATCTCAGAGTTGGTGACTCAGTATGAGCTCACAATTCAATTGGAGTGGCTTCATGACCCGCCACCCACAACTCCCACTGCAGCCTGCAGGCACCTTCTCAACAGGCCCTTTGACAAAGCTGTGGGGGAGAGGCAGAGAGAAGCAAACTTGGCAACGATGCCAGCAGCAGCCACACCAGGCAAGTCGGGTAAAGAGCGTCTCAGTTGCTGGCTGTGCGTGCAGGCTGGGAGGGCTGCAACCAGGGGAGAAACTGGGGGGGGGGGGGGAGTTGGCCAAGGGCCCCTAAAGGTGTGGTGGCCCATAGGCCAGTGCCTAGTTGGCCTAATTATTAATCCAGCCCTGAATGGCAGGTATTTTTTTTTTAGTACAGTGGCGATTAACTTTTCAAGGCCCCAGATCCACCTTTCACTCCTTGTCATCATAGGGCATCATGCGACAGGAAGAGTGAGAACCGGAGTTATGACCTCACTGGTGTCAAGGTCAGGAAGGTGGGCAGCAGAGGAAGAAAGCCAGGAAAAACAAGGCAAGTATCAGGAGGCGCACTGTAATGAGTAATAAACCAAGGGTTAGAGGTGTGGAATAATGCTACATGACGTTGCTTTGTTGTTCCACTGCTTCTTTCAGCTTGCTTCAGAGAGAGGCAGAAGTGGTGGCTCCCTTGTTCTCTACACAGGCATAGAATGTCCTTCCCAAAGGCAGCAGAACAAATACGGTGACTCAGTATCAGCTCACAATTCAATTGGAGTGGCTTCATGACCCACGGGTTGAAGGCCACTGCTGTAGTGTGCATACACCGGAATCTATTCATCCCCTGCTCCTAGGGTTGCCAGCTCTGTGTTGGAAAATATCTGGAGACTTTGGGGGTGGATCTAGAAGAGGGCAGGGTTTGAGGAGGGGATGGGAGGGGCCTCAGCATGGTACAATGCCATAGAGTCCACCCTTCACAGCAGCCATTTTCTCCAGGGGAGTCAGCAGGAGATCAGTTGTAAAAGCAGGAGATCTCCTGTCCCCACCTGGAGGCTGGCAATCCTACCTGCTCCAAGATGATGGCAATTCTAGTGCATCTGGAAGAAAGCCAACATAGGGATACTATTTGCCTGGGACAGTTATGAGAAAATAGGGATTTTCCCTGGAAAATGAGGCAACTGGTTCCCATCTAAGGTAGATGGTTCCCATCTAAGGTAGACTCCCATCAGTAAGTATGTCACAATCTGCATTCACTTTAAGCTCTAGATCTGTTCAGCTTAAGCATTAGAATTTATGTGATGCGCCTGATTATCTTTGAATTTCTGGATTGAGCAAAGGAGCCACGTGGGTGGTGGTGGTGGGGGAGGTGTGCTTGTAATTTGCTGATTAAACAACGTTCTTCACTGAGTGTCTGGCAAGGGGAACTGTGACTCTTGAAAGCTTATACTCTGAAGCTTCGTTGATTTGTGCTATTGGACTCAGACCTAAACATTCTACAAGGCTCAATACAGCGAAGAATGGGATCAATCTACAAATGGTGAAATAAACAGCATTTTCTTTTTGGCATGGTGCTAACGATCAGTCATTTTACCTTTGCTGTTTCAGTCTCCAAGAGCCATGTTAAATTGATTAAGCAAGGATCAAAACACAGCTGGACTTGTTTTGGGCACAGGCATTAAGTGCCTGGCAATTTAATCAATTGCAAATGAAGCAAATATGTGTAAGTTAGCACAGGAGTACTGGTGCGGCATACGATTTGTGATCCCCTCTTCCCTGTCCCGAAAACTCCCTGTTCATATGTATTCTACCTAGGAGGTTTGGATTTATTATTTATGAATTCTGTTCCTCCCTCCACATAAAATATTAAGAGTAGTTATATATAGTTCTGAGGGGAGGGGGGGGGAGGGAATGGGCCAATTTCCATCCAAGGTGTTCTGTGTACCGAAGTTGAGCTCATTGGCAAAAGCTACCTACAGCTTAAGGGGTGAAATTATGCTGTTCTGCTTTGCTCAACTTCTTGAATAATAAAAAAAAAACTTTGTGAAAAAACATATTTAGATAAGTCTTTCTACCTGCTAAATTATTCAATTGCTAAAATGGATTGACAGAATAAAGTAATGCTTTCGGGCGAGGAGGGGAGGGTGGTGGTCTCTCTCAAGTTGCTCTGTTTTCAAGGTCAATTTGTATCCATTTCTCACATTCCAAGAAATAGAAAGATTACCCGACAGAAAAAGAGATAACAAACAGTTCTTGATGACTGACATTCCAGAAAAGAAACATATTGTGTTCACAAAGAATGTCAGCTGTTATCAGTCAATGCTGGGGTAATATATTTAAGGTATGATGTTCAGATGGAATAGGTTCCTATCACATGGCGTGTTTCATTACTATTTTTGTCTACTTGTTCTATTCATGGGCCACTTGTCTTTGAAAACTTGCACTAATATGTTATGCTAAATGATGACATCAGGGGTGTGTGGCCTAATATTCAAATGAGTTCCTGCTGGGCTTTTTCTACAAAAAAAGCCCTGAACACTACCATGGGTAGATGAGTCAAAATGGAGGCCTGGTGATGGGCAGAAGGGAATATCAGAGCATTGCCTGCCCCGGAGCCTCCCAAAGTTTGGAACCAGCACCAGAGATAAGAATTTCATATACTTTAATACATTAAGACATTTTTCTACCAAAAAAACACCCAACAAGAGTTCATTTGCATATTAGGCCACACCTCCTGATGCCAAGCCAGCCAGCCAGAACTGCGTTCTGTGTATTCCTGCTCAAAAAAAACCCTGCATAAAGATACTAGGCACTCTCTGTTGAGCTCTTTTGATCTGAGTTTGCATCTTACAGGGACATCTCCCTTCTCTTCCTTGGTGGAAAAAAAAAGATACACTGGGAATGATTAATGGGTGTGTTTAAAGGTCAAGTCACCCCTTTTATGTTTTAGTGCAGGCAGACAGAGTCCCCCCCCTCCTCGCTTTTTGCTGTTATAGATGTTTTCCTGCACCAAGAGCACATCAAGGCTATAATGGAACCCGTCCCCATGCAACAGAAATTATACGCTTTGCAATCTGATAGCCACCAACCACTTCAGCTGTGAATATCAGGTTTTGATATATTACAAATTAAACTGCCATGGGATTTGTTAGGTGTTTTTGAATTACAGCAATAAGACAGACCTGGGCCGAACTGATAAGGAAGCTTGGTTTTGTTCTATGCTGACTTTGCCAGGCTCGCTTAGGACTCAACGGCCATCAGAAGTACACAAGTTTTAATTTACGCTACGAAGGATTTGCAGGTGCCCTCACTTTGTTATTAGGTATTAGCATGTTGCATTTTCCACTTAGAGGAAAGGGAATGCAAAAGGTTGAACTTGTGGAAGTTGCATCAGATTCAGCTAATGAGATCTGATCTCCGCTGATGAAAAAAGAGCTCACTTCAGAATGAGTGGGAGGAGGCCATTCATTTTTGGGAGTGAAATGCTCAATTTTGGATCAATTTGGTACTGTTCTAAGCAAGAGTGACCCTCTTTGAACTCTTACGACAGGTCAGGTGTGATAATAAGGGATTTTATTATGCTCCAGTTTCCTTAATGATACCTGGGTTTTGGCTTCTGTGTGACATAGAGTGTGGGACTGGATGGGGCATTGGCCTGATCCAACGTGGCTTCTCTTATATTTTTATGTAAAGGAGGGGGGGGGGGGGGAGCCAGCAGGTTTATCTTGCAACTGTTTCCATACTGATGAACCTTGAGAAACAGTAGTCACTTAGATGCAATGGGAAACCATAGTATTAAATTTCCAGTTTATAAATGGGGACGGGGAATATGCAAAGCAACCAATGTGTCTCTCAAATTTTGTCCAATCCAACTAGACATTATGCTGCAGAAATAGTAGTTCTTTCATCTCCATCTCCTTTCTTTTCCGGTAACACAGTCAAATAAAAAGGTGTGACATCATGTTCCAAATTTTCCAACTCCCACAAGTAAAAGCCAACAAAAGGATGAAAATGTGATGAAAGTGGTTCAGAGGAAGTCCATTAAGCATATCAAGGTCTGTGTTTTTAAGGACTAGGGTGGCCATAATGTCTGAAGGCCAGCCAGGGACACCTTTTGACTTCCGGTGACGTCACTTCCGGTGATGTCATGCCACCGCCGGAAACAGGAAGTGACATCGCTTCCTGTGACATCATTTCCCCCGCGCCACCTGCCAGAAACAGGAAGTGACATCACTTCCTGTGACATCATTTCCCCCCGCGCCGCCTGCCGGAAGCAGGAAGTGACATCACTTCCTGTGACATCATTTCCCCCAAATGACATCATTTCCCCCAAATGCCACTACCGGAAACCGGAAGTGACTTCACAGCACTTCCTGTGACGTCCCCAAAAATCCCCCAAATATCACCGCCGGAAACACCAAGATTATTTATAGAGAGGGAAAGGGGGAAATAAAGTTAAATAAAACTCTTTTTTTAGTTTTTTCAAAGTGAGAAGACTAGAGAGAACGGGTTCCACGCTGAGAAACCAGTCAGATTCCAGTGAGATTCCAGTGAGACTGTGCTGCATAATGCAGCCTATTTATTTTGTCCTGTTTGCTCTGTTGGCTCTATCTGCGCCACCTTCATCACTTTCGGGGTGTGGATCCCCCAGTGGGATGGTCTCCCGACTCCCTTCGCCGGCTGTTTCTGATAGCCCTGCGCCCCCTCTTTCATTTGATATGTGTCCCGTGCGGGTGCCACCCTCCCGCCGGGAGATGCCGCAAAATGAGCCCCCTTGAGGCTTATGGCGGCAGGGCTCGGGGGAAGCGGGCTAGACTGCTGTTCTTTTGAGGGGTTATAGAGTGTTTTGAGTCCGTCCCTGTGGCATCGGTCCCATCGTTGTGGGACCCAGGGGGCCGGCGCAGCGGCACGCCGAAGCAGCCTGTCACTAATAACACAGGTCGAGATGCAGGACAGGAACCTGGAAGTGACCAACAGGAACTCATTTGCATATTAGGCCACACCTCCTGATGCCAAGCCAACCAGAACTGTGTTCCTGCTTTAAAAAAATGACTGAAGGGGAGTGACCTCAGCAGGGTATAATGCCACAGAGTCCATCCTCCAAAGCAGCCATTTTCTCCAGGGAGCTGATCTTGGTCATCTGGAGATCCACTGCAATAGTGGAAGATCTCCAGGTGCCACCTGGAGTCTGGCAACCCTAGATGCATTTATTTTTCCCTAGATGCCATTAACTTTTGTCAGTTAAGTAAAGGAGGTTTATTTCATTAATTTAAAACACTTTATTTCATTAATTTATTTTATTAATTTAAAACGCTGCCTTTCCATCCATTTTGGGCCCCTGAGGCAGCTTCAGGTGTTCTAATGGCCTGGTTTTTTTTTTTTTTGGTTTTTTTTTTTTTATCGTGCTGTATGATGGGAAGTTGGGAAGTATTTTTTAAATGGGGAAAGACAAGGGTAATATAAATTTCAGCTGAACAAAAATCTCCGAGAGCTCCTGTCTGCCTGTGGCCTTTGGGATGTCGGTGTTCTGACAGAATGAGGGTGCCTGATTTCCCTCAAGTGCGGTCCCCTTGCGATGTGTACTCTGAAAAAGCCATTTGCCTGGCTTGCAGTACTCCGCCGCTGAAAAATGAGCAGATACAGTTTAGCATAATCCATTACACACCTGATGGAGCTGGAGGTTTTGGGGGGAGGGGGAGAGGAAGGCATGCGCTGAGGAAGAAAGTACGGTTTACGTACACATCAGGCTTCTTTCAGTCACGTAGCAGATATGAGATAGGCTAGGCCTCTGGACTGTTTGTAACAGGGCGCAAGCCCCTATGGGCGGTTCATGTCTGAGAAATCCAGTCAGTACATGTCGCATGTGGAGATAATGAACTAGAGACTCTCCTCCAAGACCGCCTTTCAAAAGAAGAAGAAGATATTGGATTTATATCCCGCCCTCCACTCCGAAGAGTCTCAGAGCGGCTTACAATCTCCTTTACCTTTCTCCCCCACAACAGACACCCTGTGAGGTGGGTAGGGCTGGAGAGGGCTCTCACAGCAGCTGCCCTTTCAAGGACAACCTCTGCCAGAGCTATGGCTGACCCAAGGCCATTCCAGCAGGTGCAAGTGGAGGAGTGGGGAATCAAACCCGGTTCTTCCAGATAAGAGTCCGCACACTTAACCACTTCACCAAACTGGCTCAAGAATCAACTTACTTCCTGACAGTTGTCCAACTGTCACAGTCATACACAGAGACACCCATAAAACCAAGTTATTTTTCTAAGCTACCTTGAACTCTTCCCTCTAAAGATAGAGATTTGTTCCAGCGGAGTTCTTTGGCTTGTCTTCTGCAGTCCTTAGAAAGCCACACAGAGGTCTGGCATACACCTAGTTCTTCCTCAGAGTTCTCTGGCAGGAGCCAACAGTTTGTGTCTCCTGAGCCACAGTTTGGCCAACCTTGCCCTAGGGTTTTCAAGGCAAGAGATGTTCAGAGGTGGTTTGCCATTGTCTGGACTCTGCATAGTGACACTAGACTTCCTCGGTGGCCTCCCGTCCAAGTATGAACCAGGGCTGACCCTGCTTAGCTTCTGAGATCTGGCTAGCCTGGAGGCTCCAGGTCAGGGTAAAATTTTTCATTGTTTGCATGAAAACACACTGTTAGAGAATTTGCACGCAGCAGAAGACACTGAAGGAGAGGGACAGGCAAAAACACAGGAATTAATAGACAAGAGAGATAACTGTATGCAATGGTAGAATATATTTACCAGGACAGTATCCAATATTCAGAGTCGTTGCCAGGCCAAGGTCATACACAGTAATCAGTACACACTCCAGTAGATAACAGTATACACCAGTAAGTATACGCAGCATGATCCAAGCACAGTAGCATAGGATCAACACAAGCAGTGTTCGCTGCCACCCAGACAGTGAGTCTCACAGTACCCACAATCCTTACAGGCAGACAGAGCAAGCTCACTGAGCTTCCCTAAATACACATACCAATCATGCAAGCTCACCTGAGGTTGCATCAGCTCTGTGAGTCAGCACAAAGCCTAATTACAGGTGAGGTCATTCCACCTTACCTCAGTAACAGGTAACAGCTGGGCCATGATGCAGCATGACTCAGCATGACATTGCAGAAACAACATTACTATTACTTAAGATGGAGTCAGTCAGCCATTTTAGGACTGAGTTCCAACACACACGAAAGAAACAACTGAATAATTGATACAGGTAGACAGAAGAAGAAGAACTTACTCATCTATCTCTGACTTATCCATTCCATTAAACATCTGGATTTTTTTTAAAAAAGGAAACTAATATTCCTGTATTAAATGCACACATCTTCAAAAACCAGTGTGTGGCAAAGCTGCAGTTGAGCAAAGGAAAATGATGCCAAGAGGCTCCAAACATGTGCACTACTGCATGGGTGGGTGGGTGCGGGGGAGCACATTTGGTATGTGAATTTTTTTTTTTAAGTACAGGGAGTTCTGTAAGTCAATCAGACACTTCCCATCTTCACCTGAGAACATGGGAGGAAAAGAATTGAGCAGAGAAGCATCGAAATCACTGAAGGGCAGCTGTCAGTTTGACTCTCAGAGATGTCCTCTGTGAACCGGTGTCATGAGCCCTGATGAGGGGGAGCTGGAAGGGTTAACAGACCTGGAAGAGTTGCCAACCAGTTCCTCAGCTGAACAACCAGCAGCTGCCCCATCAATCACTCTTCCCACATTCCAGGCACCAGTGCACCAGTGACAATCACTCTCCTCCAAGCTTTCCCCCTCCCATCTCAAGAGTTTGAAGCAGGCTCCGGAAAGAACTTTCAGAGCGAAGACATGAGGCATGTCGGTGCTTCAGATCTCTCAGCCCTGAGTTCTAGCAGAGTCGCTGCAACCCAGGGAGCAGGCTGATTGAGGCTCCCATATAACTCCCACCCAGGACCTGGTAACCTCATGGAAGCAAAAAGTCGATTCCCTGGCTTGCATCCATGCTCCTTCCTGATTCCAGATCCTGACCTGCTTGAATTCCTTGGCACCCTGACACTGTGGCTTTTGGACACTGACTTCTGATTCCGGTTTGCAATTTTGCTTTGGTGACTTGGCCCCTGCTTGACTTCCTGGACGTTGACCTTGGACTGGCTTTGGACTCCCACCTGCCTGTGCCCTGAGAACGTGAAAACCAGCATCCCTGCCATGAAAGTTTCAGGCTCTCCATTCCATTGCTAAAACTGCAAGTGTAGAATTTCACACTTGCATGGAATCCAGTCTTTCTGTCCTAAGAAACCTTCTCCTGTCCCAGTTGGGACTGATTGATTGTGGTTTCTCAATGCTGACTGATAGGACTGCAAACAGCCCGTAATTTTATATCCTGGTTGGAATTCTACCCTCTTGGCCAGCTTCCAAAATTAGAACAGGAGAAAAAAAATCTAGCCATTTTTGCTGTTAACATGCATGCATGTCACTGTGTACACACAGACACACAAGTGATACACATACTTTTTTGTGGAGCGCTTGTGTGGAGTACCAGTTAAAATGTCAAAGAGGTACTAGGGAGGAATAGATTCAAATTCCAACAAAGGCACGGAACTCAGTGGGTGATGTTGGGCCAAGCACCCCCTCTCAGCAAACTACAGTGTTGGTCTAGAGTTTGAGGAACTTGGGTTCATATCTTCCTTAGCCATAAATCTTGTTGCTGACCATGGGCCATACCTCCCTACCAGTTCCCCTCCAAGAGCTAAGGAACCACAAGCACCAAGAGAATCGCTGGAGACGGGAGGGGCTTTATAAGCTTAATGTGGAGATATATCTGAGGATGTTCAAATGCATAATTCCACGTAAGGCACCCTGGACTTGAAGTTTCCTTTGCAGTTCTGATTCAGTGACTTGGGCTGGGAGAAATAAAGAAACTGCAACTCCTAAACACTGCAGCAGGAAATAGAGCTTTTGATCCTGTTAAGAAATTTCTGGAACTAAGATTTAAGTCTCTTCAGTGAGATCTCCTGCCATTGCATTGTTTGGAAAGGTGCAGGGCTTTTTTTTTTTGTAGCAGGAACTCCTTTGCACATTAGGCCACACACCTCTGATGTAGCCAATCATTCTGGAGCCCTGTAAGCTCTTGGAGGATTGGCTACATCAGGGTAGGGTTGCCAAGTTCCCAGCGTTCCTATTGTACCATAGAATTTTCCCTCCCAAATGGCTAGAGCGTCTGGGAAAACCATAGAGTTTTCCCGGAAATGCCTAGAGCGGCCGCCACGCAATGTCGCCGGTGTGATGATGGCACTTCTGGGTGACGTCATCACGCCAACAATGTCGGGGGAGGTTCCCCCTGCCGGCCCAATGTGGGCTGGCGAGTTGGGAACCTCCCAGGTGGGGGAACCCCTGCCCAGACTGGGGGCTTGGCAGCCCTACATCAGGGAGGCATGGCCTAATATGCAAAGGAGTCCCTGCTACAAAAAAAGCCCTGGAGGATTCACAAGGAAGGATAGAGAGCTGAGCTGCATTGTGCCTCAAAAACAGCTCAGAAAGACCTGAGAATTCCTGGAGAAAGCTCTCTCACACAGAAATTGTTATAATGCCCTAAAGGCCATTTCACATGCTATGTAGCCAATGAGTATACTTCCAGGGGGTGGCTACGTTGGTCTGCAGTAGCACACCTAAGATTCAAGTCTAACAGCACCTTAGAGGCCAACAAGGGTTTGAGGATATAAGCTTTCAAGAGCCAAAGCTCCTTAAATGGGTAGAAATAGAGACCTCTGTCTCCTTTTATCCTAGTCAGAAGGTGGAAGGGGTGCTGCAGAGGATGCAGAGATACAATGCATGCTGTAATCAGCTTTATTAGATCAGCAGGGAAACACTTGGTGGCAGGAAATTTGCATTTGTAGTGAGGATTAAAAAAAAAAAATCCTTCAGTGCAGGAGGGGGACCCAGGAGAGTCCCACTCCGAACAACCTGTGGATGTGTATTTTTTCAACAGGCTCCATTATCACTTGATCACTGTGGATCTGCTCTTTTCACCAAGCTCCATTATCACTTGATAACCAGTTGGAAGAAACAGAATGAGACTTCGTTGCAATTAGTTTTGCTGGACAGTGTCCCTGAGCCTAGCTCTGCAAGCAGGCATGTAGACACACTGGTATGCCAGAAAGCCCAGGCACTCCACACTGCGCCTGATCCATCAAAGGTGAAAAGGGATTCATCTGATCTGGAAAGAAAACACTTCTGTAGGATAAGAAACAAAAGTAACAGACAACATGGGTGACAATGTTTCTTGCCCATTTTTAACACTTTGTGTTGTTGGCCATCAAGTCACAGCCAACCGTGACTGTCTTTCCCCATATGAGCTCCCCAGAGAGCACTGAGGTCAGCAGGGAGATCAGACTAACTTGAGGAGGTGGAAGAGAAGTACAATGGTTCTCATATATATATGATATATATATATCTATATATCTATATCTATATATAAATATATTTATTTATTTAGTAAAACAATTTTTATTAGTAACATATGGTAATAAATCTATATCTATATCTTACATCTTTAAAAATTTCTTTTATCTACCCCATATATTACTTTCCACCCACCCCTCCCCCCATTACTTGACCCCCGCCAGTGTTATTTACTTAAAAAAAATATTAAAGGTACCCTTAACTATTAAAACAAAAATTTATATTCTTCTTCTTTTTAAAACTTAATTATTATCAAAAATTGTCCAATGTCCTTTTATTTTCCACTCTTTTTCTATATATCTTCTAAACTTTTCCCACTCTGTTTTAAAAACTTCTAAATAATAGTCTCTTAATATTCTTGTTAATTTGTCCGTTTCACTCCATGTCATAATTTTTATAATGCAATCCCATTTCTCTGGTATTTTTTTTTTTTGCTTCCACAACTGCGCATACAATGTCCGAGCAGCTGAAAGCAAGTACCAGATTAAAGTTCTGTCTTCCTTTGGAAATTTTTCCATTTGTAATCCCAATAAGAAAGTCTCTGCAACTTTAATTACTTCATATCCCAATATCCTAGAGATTTCTTGTTGAATCATTTGCCAATACTGTTTTGCTCTTTCACAAGTCCACCACATATGGTAGAAAGAACCTTCATGCTTTTTACATTTCCAACATTTGTCTGGCATCTTGTTATTCATCTTTGCTAATTTTTTAGGAGTCATATACCATCTATACATCATCTTAAAACAGTTTTCTTTACTACTTTGACATGTTGAAAGTTTCATAGTGTTCTTCCACAAATATTCCCAAATTTCCATCTGTATTCCTTTATTTACTTTAATTGCCCATTTGATCATTTGAGATTTCACTACTTCATCTTCTGTAGACCATTTATACTACTCCTTCTCTCTGAATCAGTCTCAGAGTGACTGACAATCTCCTTTATCTCCTTCCTCCACAACGGACACCCTGTGAGGTAAGTGGGGCTGAGAGAGCTCTCACAGCAGCTGCCCTTTCAAGGACAACTCCTACAAGAGCTATGGCTGACCCAAGGCCATTCCAGCAGCTGCAAGTGGAGGAGTGGGGAATCAAACCCGGTTATCCCAGATAAGAGTCCACGCACATAACCACTACACAAAACTGGCTCTACACCTTATACAAATTCCATCATATCAGGATGTTGTATAGTCTTTACCTACTACATTCCCGTAAGAACCTGAAAGTTCATATTTTACAGATGAGAAACAGAGGCTGAGAAAGCATGACTTGTTCATGGCCACATGATCAGTCCATGATAAAAGGAAGTCTTGACTGTACATGCCACCTGTCTCTTCAAGTACTCTCATGGGTCTGTGTAACAATAGCTTGAGGATCATAGAACATTGTATTTAATTGTCTGAGTTCTACACTGGGACGGTTCTCCACAAACCGGTTGGATCTCTTCTGGCATTCACTGTATGAGGAATGGTAATCGTACTGTCGTATCTTGGTGGCCATTATACCCCTGACATAATATGATGTATTATGTATAATACATGTATAAATCTTGGATTTTTCCAGTCACACAGGAGGTGTTTGTTGCGTGACTTTAACCCCTGCCTCTGTTCATTGACATCAGCAGCTCCTGGGAAAATTAACAGTCTAACTGGAAAGAATGGAAAAACCACAGATTGCTACCAATGTCATCTGAAACTGGACCTATAATGGCATGTGCAACTGATGGCAATTGTGCTGCAACTGAGTATACTCCAGGGTTGCAGGAGTCTGAAAGCCTAGCATCAGTAAGACATATTAGGGTCATCATTTGTGTATCTGCTGCATTCACATATAGGTGATGTGTGGGTATAAAGTTTTTGTCAAGTCACAGCTGATTTATGGTAACCCCATAGGGTTTTCAAGGCAAGAGATGTCAAATGTGTTTCGCCACTGGCTTTCTTTGCATAGTGACCCTGGATTCCTTGGTGGCCTCCCATCCAAGTACAAACCAAAGCTGACCCTCCTTCTCTTCTGTGATCTGATGTGATTGGGCTAGTATGGGCAACCCAGGTCAGGAGGAGGAGAAGGAAAAAGAAGACGGTATAAGAAGAAGAGGAAGAGGAGGAGCTGGACTTATACCCTTCCCTTCCCTTGGATTCATCAGATCATCACTATAAACAATTAAAACAATTGTTTTAATTAGGGTTTGTAGAATCTTTTGGGCTCAAGTGCCGTGTTCTACTGGAGAAAGTTTTTCTTCCAGACATTTCGTTCTCAGCTGCAGAGAACATCCTCAGTGGCGTTGCAGCCGGAGCAGGCGCTCTGACCTTCTTGGCTGCTGTGCATTGTACAATTGTTTTAATTGTTTATACTGTTGACCTGATGGATTTGTTTAAATTTGACTTACAATCTCCTTCCCTTCCTCTCCCCACAACAGACACCCTGTGAGGTAGGTGGGGCTGAGAGAGCTCTGATAAAATTGCTCTTGAGAGAATTGCTCTGAGAGAATTGATTGACTCAAGGTCACCTAGATGGCTAAGGTCACCCAGGTGACCCAAGGTCACTGACTCAAGTTCACCCAAATGAGGGACTGAGGGACTAAAAAGGCTGTATAGGAGAAAGGCATTGCTTTTACCTCCCTGAATATAATTGTTTTAGCCATTTTTATGGACCTTGGTGGTGATCCAAAAAGTGGTAAAAGTGCCCAGATGGAAAGAGATGTATGGCAAGAGAGGGGGGTCATTCAGGTATCCTCAGCACCCCACATGCAAGCACATCAAAAGAAGTATGCACCTGCCCCCATTGTGTCTAATTTGATCCTGATTCATGCACAGAAGAAAAATTACATAAACTTTTCTTATTTTACATCACTTTGACTATGGAAAAAGTATGACATTGCCAAGGAGTTTTAGCTTCTTCTTTGATGATGTTCTGAAAGATGTTGGCAAGGTGGCCACAAGACACGTAGTAGTTCTCATCCTGAGGATGTCCTTTCCCATCTAATGAGTTTGTTCAATTAATTGTGACATTGCATGACCGTTACTTCCTAAGAAGATGGAGCTAGAAAACTCAGGATCCAATTAATTATTATTTTAAATCATGCAGCACCATTAAGTAATTAACCTCCCACCAAAAAAAAAAAAAAAACCTATCAAGGGATGTTTGTGTGTACAGATTATGCATCTGTGACTCAAAGGCTGAATAAATGACCCATGGTAATAATTCAGTAAAGGTCAACACTCTTTTAAGCCTCTCAACTATGTAACCCAAGTCCCAAAACTCTTAGAGAAGGATGGGTCCCTCATACCTTTGCAATCTCACCCTCAGTGCTGGAGGGCTGGGGGCGCAAGAATGGGAGGGCTTCTAATGTCCTGGCCCCACTGATGGACCTCCTGATGGCACCTGTTGTTGTTTTTTGCCACTGTGTAAAAGAGTGTTGGACTGGATGGGTCGTTGGTGTGATCCAACATGGCTTCTCTTATGTTCTTATGTTCACATTCTGTATTGATCACACTATGCTGGCCTGTTCACAATGTCATTTAATTGGTATTCCTAGTCTCATTGCATTGTTGACTGGATGATCTCTATAGTGAGATTATTTCTCTTTTTCTGATCTGTAATCCGCTTTGAATCTCAGAGAGAAAGGCAACTACAAATAAACTGAATAAATAACATCAAATCTAGAAACATTCCCTATGAATGACCTCAGAGGAGCAGTCCATACCCCCTGGATTTTATTTAGCAGGCATGATCTCAGTGATGGACTAAGACATTCTGAGGACCTAAACTAGGGTTGCCAGATCCCTCCTGGCAATTGGTGGGGGATGGGGTTGGATTTACCAGCAGAAAGAGGAAGACCGTGTTGTTGGCATTGCACAGAAAATGACATCATCATGTTGCACCATTGCTGTGGTGCTCTGGTATTTGGACAAAAACTCTACGGCAGAATTAGCTTCTACCACAGAGTTTCTGCCTAAAAACCAGAGCATCACTCAGATGTTGTTGATGTGATTATGTCATTTCCTGGGCCTTCCTCCTTCCCCCCACTGGCCAGCTGTGGCAAGGGGGTCCTAGCAACCTTAACCTAAACCAGGGCAGATGTCAGTACACCTTTCAGTGGAGCAGCTGCCAAGGCCCAGGTCTTCTGGCAGGGCCCATTGCAGACTGCCCCCGTGACATTCCATTTCCCCGCCAACTTACTTGCGAGTGCTTTACCACCCACGCATCCAGCTGCACACACTGCCCAGTACCATTGGGAACAGGGGTGTGGACAATTCAGATGGCTGTGAGCATGGGCAGTGGGAGCCCTGTGAGCAAGGCAGGGGGGCAATGCAGGCAGAAATCAAGATACAGGGTGAGTGGGTAGGAAGGGGGCCTGGAAACTCTCTGTCCAGGGCCTCCCCCCCAAAATCTGGAACCATTCATGACCTAAACTGTGTCAAGATCAAGAGATCAGATAAAAATGGTAACGGGAGGGTGTATTTAGAGGCCCCTCATGAAGGCCCTAAGTGCTAGCTGACTTTACTTGTACATAAATCCAGTGCAGATTCACTGAACACTTAGATTTAAAATAATAATAATAAAAAATCTTTCAATTCATCCAAGGTACACAGGGTGGCATACAAGGTACTCCCTACTTCCCCATTTTACCCTCATGCCAGCACTGTAAATTAGAGAGACAGAAAGACAGAGATAGAGGAAAAACTCAGCAAATCATTATCAAGGTCAAGTAGTGATTTGAACTTCATTCTCCCTAGTCCTTCCCTCAGTCCTGTACTATATTTCTTCCTGGAATTCCACATCCCAATACGATGAGCTGACAAATACTAGAGAATCAAGGTGAAGGTTTCAAAAGTAGCTGAGGGTAGAGGTAGATGCCTTTGATGACTGGTTTCCTTGGCAATTAGCTTTCTCATAAACAGAGAAACCACAGGCTGTTGACATTGGCTGTTGATACTGCCTTCCACAGATGCTTTATAATCCTCTGAACACAGCTGAAATACGAAGGGTCCCCATGGATTGCCAGATCCAAGCAACGTTCCATTGAAGTTAGCTTAATGCGGGGGGCTGGATGTTAGGATTTCATCGCTGAGATTTTATCATTAGAGAGCCACTCACCTGACTCCACCCTCACATCCGTCTTCTCCGCACGGCGTCCTCCCGATTTCCCACTATTTGCGTCGGGGCTGCACACCCGCGCAGAGAAGACGGACGTGAGGGTGGAGTAAGGGGAGTGCGAAATCAGTCCCAGTGTGGTGTAGTGGTTAAGAGTGTCAGAATATTATCTGGGAGATCTGAGTCTGAATCATGCCATGGAAGCTCACTGGGCGACTTGGGGCCAGTCACAGCCTGATCTACGTCACAGAGTTGCTGTGAGGATAAAATGGAGGAGAGAACGACGCAAGCTGCTTTGGGTCCCACTGGGGAGAAAGCTGAGGTACAAATAAAAAAAAAATAAAAATCATTAGATTTATTAACTCCAAGGGATAGCCTGCAAGACTCGCACGTGTGTGGGAACCCCATATCTCCTCCCCCACACACTGCTGAGCCGATGAAGTGCCAGGTTCCCCAATAAACAATGAGCCTGGCAGTCACCACCACCTTCGGGTCTGGAGCTGCTGCTGGCGTCCAATCTGGCAGTGCTTGGCCCTGATGTCTGCTGCCTCCATGCTAGGGCCCAGAGAAGCTGCCAGTGTCTTCTGCTGTGGCTGGGTCTGAAGCAGCTGCCAACATCTGCTGCAGTTGGGCCCAGAGCAGTAGCTGGCATCTTCCTCCACTGCAGTAGGTGGCTACAGCCATTTCCAGAAGTGCATTGTCTATGCATGAACAGACAACACCAGGAATGAGCAGGAATGCACAGGAAAGCAGTTCCAGCCGCCTTGGTGTCAAGGGGTGTGGCTTAATATGCACATGAGTTCCTGCTGGGCTTTCTCTACCAAAAAGCCCTGTGTGAAACAATGGTGACATCAGGGGGTGTGGCCTAACATGCAAGTGAGTTCCTGCTGGAACCAGGGCTTGTAGAAAAAGCCCTGGACAACACAATTGTATTTGGTGATTTAAGATTTTTCTGTACACTTGGGGTGTTCCTCGAGTGTGCAGAAGAATATCTTTAACTTCCGTTTAGCCCTGATCCACAGATTTAGCTATCTGCAGGTGGAGGTCATGAGTGGCTATTAAAATGTATATTGATAGTTTTAATATGTGTAACCCACTTTGAGTTTAAGAGATACAGAAGTGAATGAAGGGGGAAAATCTACTCATCTACTGCTTTCTCAACGAAGACCAGCTTCTTGCATTCATTTGTAATCTGCTAATCTTGCTGAGATGCAAAGTGGATTACAGAATTAGAAAGCAATGCAATAAACACATTATCTTTTTTTTTTCACTACTCAAAAGGATTAGGCAGAAAGGTGTTAGCTTTGGGTATCTCCTTCAGCAATGTGACAAATATCTGTGATTTTCATTTATGAAGCTGAGATGCTCAGATAGCTTTATTACATGCCTGCATGCTTATATCCCTTCTGTGTTTTTTTTTAAACGAGGAATGCAGGAAGAAGCGCGTGGGCAGCCATTCCCAGCCAGCTCCTTCTGAAGGGGAGAGAGGGCTGGTAGAGGGGCTGGGAGAGCGATGATGTCACTTTTGACATCATTACGCACACACAGTTAGCATCGGGGGGGGGGGGTTCTGCCTGGGGCGGCAGAAGCCCTAGTGTCAAGCCTGGGCAGGACAGCCTCCAACACAGGGAGCCCTTCTCACCTTTTCAGGGAGCCCATTTCACAGAGCTGGAGCTATAATGGAAAAGGCCCATGCTCTGGTTGATGCCAGACGGCCCACCTAAATGTTTGGATAGTCAACAGATGGTTGCCTAGTGACCGTACTTGGTGCATAGGGACAAATAGAAGGAGATGGTCTTTCAAATACGTGGGTCCTAGGTCATCGTGAAGGGCTTTAAGGTTCCTAACCAGCAGCTTGAACCAAAATCAGAAAGGGACTGGCAACCAACGTAGACCTTTCAAAAGGGGTAACATATGTTCCTAGTAACTAGCCCCTGACAGGTGTTCGGCTGCAACATCCTGAACCAGCTGTAGTTTCCGAGCTGTCTTCAAGGGCAGCCCCACGTAGAATGTGTTGCAGTAATCCAACTCTTAAGTTTACAGTCTAGGAAATGAAAGTGTTGGCAAATCAGATGCAGCTGATAGAAGGCACTCCCAGGCACCATGCCAACCAGCTTTTCAAACAGCAAGGCAGGGTCCATCATGAGCACTCTCAAGCTCTTAACCTGCTCTGAATATGCCAGCATCACTCCTTCTAGAACCAGCAGATTTAGTCCCTCTAGAATATCTACCTTCTTGACCAACATAACCATTGTCTTGGTTGGATTCAACTTCAGCTTATTCTGTTTTAGCCTCAAGCACCAGTTCAGAACCAAGGTGTACACATCTGGCAGCTTCGATAATGGGTGGGTGACATCTGCATATTGACAACATCCTACCCCAAAGCAACTCCCGGTTTTAATTCCCACAAACATAAAAGAATCCAGATTATGACTTGTTTCAAATCTTCGATTTTTTTTTAAACCCTTTTTTCTTGCAGGATATGAATTGCCGCTTTGCAGGACATAAATTGCTGCAGGAGGCAGCTGAATCCTAATTTTAGGTCCAAAAATCCGTATCGGATGTACAGCAGAGGGAAACACAAGCCCCAGTAATCAGGTCATCAAAGCTGGATGGAATCTTCAAAGTGGTAAAATCAAACATCTGCAACGGCATCAAATGCCGAGCACACTCAGCAATCATTTATGATCACAGGCCATGGGAAGCACGGATTGCTCCTTGGTTACCTGCACAAAACTTCCAGAGGTTTCAAAACACTGATGCCATGTATCAAAATCTCATGCATGCAGAGTGGAGTTTTTCATTTTATTGAGAGAAAAAAGATTCAAAAGAGAAACCGAGCTATGTGTGCATCCTATAGAAAAGGAAGACGGGGAGATGCAATCCAAAGCATCACGTAACACAGATGCCAAGAATTTTATATCAATGTCAGATCAATTACAAGCTTGCAGGTGTTCAGGATTAACCGAGGGATGGATGAGAACATCTAATATACTTGGCAAGGCAAGGATGTAAAAGCGTACACCAAAAGAGACCCCCCCCCACACACACACTGCTGATAAAAGCTTGGTCGCTTAGGATTATAAATGATAGTGTGGCATGATGGCAAGTGGGGAGGGGGGGAGGAGAAAATACTCCAGACGATTTGCAACTGATTGCAATATATAAAACATTTCTAGGTTGGCAGGACTGTTATTCAGAGAGTTATAGGCTGAAGGTTGTTAATGGCATTGTACGGCATCTATCAAGAGACTGATGGAGTGGGGGGGGGGGGGACCACAAGTTCCTCAGTGACAAGCTTTACATTTCAAAATCAGGGCCTCTCATTTCTGAAATCATGAGAAAAAAATATAACTTGCAAATGTACATCGATGCAAAATACAGAATCTGATTCAAAAAGTTTGGGATGGTGGGATAATTCAGGATTGAGTTGAGGGGGAAGCCATGATTTTTGGTTCAGTCTGCATGTTCTGTAATGAGGTAACTCCTATATCAAGAAGAAGAAGAAGAAGAGGAGGAGAAGGGGGAGGAGGAATCATAGAATCATAGAGTTGGAAGGGACCTCCAGGGTCATTTAGTCCAACCCCCTGCACAATGCAGGAAACTCACAAAGACCTACCCCAAATTCACAGGATCTTCATTGCTGTCAGATGGCCATCTAGCCTCTGTTTAAAAACCTCCAAGGAAGGAGAGCCCACCGCCTCCCGAGGAAGCCCCTTCCACTGAGGAATTGCTCTAATGGTCAGGAAGTTCTTCCTTATGTTGAGCCGGAAACTCTTTTGATTTAATTTCAACCCATTGGTTCTGGTCCTACCTTCCGGGACCACAGAAAACAATTCAACAACATCCTCTAGATGACAGCCCTTCAAGTACTTGAAAATGGTGATCATATCACCTCTCAGCCGCCTCCTCTCCAGGCTAAACATCCCCAGCTCCTTCAACCTTTCTTCATAGGACTTGGTCTCCAGATCCCTCACCATCTTTGTCGCCCTCCTCTGGACCCATTCCAGTTTGTCTATATCCTTCTTAAAATGTGGTGCCCAAAACTGAACACAATACTCCAGGTGAGGTCTTACCAGAGCAGAGTAAAGCAATACCATCACATCATGTGATCTGGACACTATACTTCTGTTGATACAGCCCAAAATGGCATTTGCCTTTTTAGCCACTGCATCACACTGTTGACTCATGTTCAGCGTATGATCCACTAAGACCCCTAGATCCTTTTTGCACATACTACTGCTAAGATAAGTCTCTCCCATTCTATAACTATGCATGGGATTTTTCCTACCAAATTGCAGAACTTTACATTTATCCCTGTTAAAAATTCATTTTATTGGTTTTAGCCCAGTTTTCCAGTCTGTCAAGGTCATCCTGTATCCTGTTTCTGTCTTCTACTGTATTTGCAAACCCTCCTAATTTAGTATCACCGACAAATTTAATAAGCATTCCCTCTATTCTTTCATCCAAATCATTTATAAAGATGTTGAACAAAACAGGTCCCAGGACAGATCCTTGAGGCACTCCACTTGTCACTCCTCTCCAAGAGAATGAGGAACCATTCACAAGCACTCTTTGGGTGCGATCTATCTAACGGTAACAGGATCCGAACCACATTTTACCAACTTGTCAACAAGGATAGTATGTGGAACCTTATCAAAAGCCTTACTGAAATCAAGATAAACGACATCTACAGCATTCCCCTGATCCAGCAAGGTAGTCACTTTCTCAAAAAAAGAGATCAGGTTAGTTTGACATGACTTGCTCTTGAAAAACTCATGCTGGCTCTTAGTAATCACATCAATTCTTTCTAAATGTCCCAGGACCAACTGTTTGATGATTTGTTCTAAAACTTTTCCAGGTATAGACATCGGTAGTTACCCGGAGGAGGAGACTGGATTTACACCCTTCACTCAGAGTCTCAGAAGGCTTCTAATGTCTTGGCCCCACTGGTGGATCTCCTGATTACACCTGTTTTTTTTTGCCAATGTGTGACAGTGTTGGACTGAATGAGCCATTGGCCTGATCCAACATAGTTTCTCTTATGTTCTTATGCTCTTAAGTAATTTCACCCTCTTCCTGCTTTCACTGAACATGATTGCTCATCTGAATGTTGTTGTTTTTTGTTCAACTAAACCAAGATCCAGAATTGGCTGTGACTTTCTACAATGTGTGCACCCTATGGGAAATTCAATTTCTGGAATAACTTATCAAGTGATAGGTGACCTGAATCAGATCTCAGTATATGAACAGCCTTGATGAGTCAGAAAAAAGTCCATCTAGGAATATGTGGAACAATATGCAAAGTTCAAACTATGCATTGGGAAGCAATGCTCAAGAGCCAACTTAAAATATTAAAATTTATGTAAAGAATTTTGGATATCATTAAACATTCAATATCAAAAAATGATAAATATGCCTTTATATATTAACATATTTAGCTTATAGCCAACCAGAAATGTTCTGCTATTTCTTTAAGTGAGAATAGCAGTGGTATTTTTGTTTCGTCCTCAAACAATTTGGGAAAGGGAAGCTGATAAAATAGTCATGGGCAGGGGGTTTTTTTGTAGAAAAGGCCAGTAGGAACTAATTTGCATATTAGGCCACACTCCCTGACATCACCATTTTTTCGCACAGGACTTGTTTTGTAGAAAAAGCCCAGCAGGAACTCATTTGCATATTAGGTCACACCCTCTGATGCCAAGTCAACCAGAATTGCATTCCAATTCTCCATCTAAGCTATAGAGCCTTGTGAGCAAAAATTCTACTTTGTGAGCTACTGGCATTAAAGTTGTGATCTACTGCATAAACAAGTTTACTCTGGGGTCATTTTTCCTGAGCTAACACAAAAATGTGTAAGCTGGAGGCTAAAAAACCTGTGAGCTAGCTCACACTAGCTCAACTTAGAGGGAACACTGCTGCATTCCTGTGTGTTCCTGCTCAAAAAAAGCCTGATCATGAGGGATGTAATTGTCTACACTACAGAAAGAATAATATTGTTTAAAACTTCAGCTTCCTCCAGCTCAGCAAACAAGAAATTGTTTGAATTATCTCCCCCTCCCCTTTTTCCCTATTTAGGATCAATCTAATTATTATTGTCTTCACTGGGGACCAAACCTCACACTGTCCAAAAGAATAATTATTCTTGAGAACATCAGATAACTGTAGCCCCAACCTGGGGAGGGGGGGACCTACTGAAAAGATAACATTAGACCATGTGAGTGTGTTCTGTTGTTAATACAGTGTAAGGGCGCCAGAGGGACAATTAATTCAGAGGCAATGTGTTGCGAGTTTAATCAAAGAAAAGGGAGGAACAACTGTGGCAGAGACACAGAACAAAGGAAGAGGAAGAATACAGCAAGCCATACAGTGCAGCGGTGGAGGAGAGCAAAGCATGACCGAATGAGATAAAGTCAAAGGCGGCAAAGCTCAAAGTTACTGGCCCAAAGAGCCCATCACTGCTCCGTGCACCCCACTGAAACTGGTTCCACCTCTGGATAGTTAGGGGCAAAATTTTTGGCTTTGGCTTCGTTCATTAATAATGTTATCGCTATTTTTCATTCCTCGCCATTGTTCTCAATGGAAAGTAGATTTCTGGCTGTACTTTTTTTTTTCCTTTTCCCTCCAAGCCCATTGAGATGAGATACTCAGATACCGTCCAAAGAGATCCTCCCTTCCACATCTTAGACAGATAGGAGAAAGCATTCCTGTTTATAATAGGCAATTAAAGGCAAAAAGACATCCCTGGTTCTACCTTTGAAGTTCACCATCCAGTTGAGATGACATTCAAAGGCAGCGATCTTGCAGATAGAGGGGAGGGTGGCGCCTCGTTTCAGAGGCAATTAAATAGCTCACTTGTGGAGCAGAGACATGGATGTTTCATAAGCAGGAAGTCAGAACAGGTCCCCAGCACCCCATGCAAGGCAGGCGGAGCTATGCAACGATCACAGGGGCTGGCATCTGGCACACCTAGAAGGCAAATACTAAATCATACCCTCATACACAGTTTAGAAAATTGGAAGCACAAAAGAATCCAGACATGTGCTTCTTTTCCAGGAGGTTAATTATTGCATAAGAGCAAGCAGGGGTGGAATTCTAGCAGGAGCTCCTTTGCATAGTAGGCCACACCCCCCTGATGTAGCCAATCCTCCAAGAGCTGACAAAAAAGAGCCTTGTAAGCTCTGGGAGGATTGGCTACATCAGGGGTGTGTGGCCTAATATGCAAAGGAGCTCCTGCTAGAATTCCACCCCTGAGAGCAAGGAAATGCCAGCTCCCCTTGTTTGTATGGGATCTAGAAGAACTTCCTAAACTCCCAGAATCTGCTGGAGACAGAAAAGGAGATTTGTAAATGCAAGTTCAATGAGCCAGTCTGTCATTTCCATTTTTTAAAAAGGACAAAGTTTTGTTTTAATAAAAAAAAATTATATTTACAAAATGGTGAAGGAAAAGAGAAGGCAGATGTGCTACTTCTGGTTGGTGGTGATGGTCTGGTTTTTGGGCAAAACTCTATGGTTTGAAGCTGAATTTACCATAGGGCTTGCCCCCTAACAAGTATCACCCTTGACAAGAAGTAGGCTTGAACATGCCCAACATCACTTCCAGTCTCCTGGAAGGATGTCAGCAGACCTCTTCTGGCCAGGTAAGTCAACCTGGCAACCCTAGTCTCCAGCAATCAGAAATTTGTCTCATTTTCCTCTAAGGCAGGGGTGTCAAACATGTGGCCTGGGGGCTGAATCAGGCCTCTTGAAGGCTCCTATCAGGCCCCTGAGCAACTGGAGGCCATCTGCTTCCTGCTCTCTCTCTCTTGCTTCCTTTTGCATCACAGCTTGCTTTGAAAGGCTTGCTCAATAGCACAAGAGTTAAAGAGCAAAGCCTCTATTTCCCCCACTGGCTGAGGCTCCTTCCTTGGGAAGGAAGTGGGGGAGGGAGAGCTTGCTTTGCCAGGCTCTCTCAGTTGCACAGCAGCGCTACTGAGCCAAGCCTCTCTTCCTTCTGTAGACTGAGGATCCTCCCCCTCCTCGTCCCCTGGAGAAGGAAGGAAAGAGCCAGAGCTTCCTTTGCCCAGGAGAGATACAAAGAAAGCACCTTTAAGACCAATGAGTGCTAATGTTTTAAACATGTTTTACTTTAAGGTTTATAAAAATCTTTAACTGTGTTTGTCTACATCCTTTATAAAGTTTATATCTCTGCTATCTGGCATTACATTTTATGACACACATGGCCCTGTCTGACAAGGTCTCATTTATGTCAGATCTGTCCCTCATACCAAACGAGTCTGACACCCCCGCTCTAAGGGGTTCAAAGCAGGGTGTTTATTTTACCCTCTCAACAACTTAGTGAAGTAAGTTAGGCTGAAAGAGAAGACCTGAAGTCTCCCAGTAAATTTCATGACTGAGTCAGGACTGTTCCCAAACCTGACATACTAATAAAAAATCAGTGCCCGTTACGGCCATATTTTGTCACAGCTACCACAGAACCTCCTTGGTCAGAGCCATGAGGCCAAAAGCAAGTCAAAAGTTCCTAAGAAATTTGTGCAGGAAAATGAGCAGGGCTGATTTGCCACTATGTTCTTTCTTCCCTCATCTGTCCCATGGGCACTGCCTCCATGGATTCCCTTTATCTCCCTCTTCCAATAGGACCTACTGTCCATGACACTTTTATAGCCACAACTGGAAGCCACAACTGAAAAGTGCTCACTGAACGAAGAGTTATGCCAGGGTTATATTATATTCAATATAAATAGGATATAATAAATAAGAGTTCCACAAGTGTTTCCCAGAGCTCTGCCAGTGCTCTATCGCTTGTCTCACAACAGGGCTGCTCTATTTCTGGTGGCAAAATTGGATTCTCTGTAATCCAGAAGCTCTGTACCTGGTCTTTGGTGTTCTGCACCTTCCCTCTCTCCTCCTACTTGTCTGAAAATGCATTCATGACCATTAAATCTTGCTGTCTGACTCCTTTTAGGCATTAGATATTATGGGCAGAGATGATAATATTCCTTCCAGTGGGGGATGGCTTGATGCGGTTTTACAAACAAGCTTTGCCTCTCTGTACAGTTGCCAGCAGGCTCTGAGCAATGGCAGGAGAGAAAGAGAGGGAGGGAGGGAGGGAAAAGCAACCTTAGCTGTGCCCCTACTTCCCTTCTAGGGGAAATCCAGAAGCAACTTAGGGCAGCTCTAGGAATTGCCGGAAACTCTATGGTAAAGCCATAGTAGATATGGTAGGATATTAGAACCGAATGGATGTTTTAAGACCACTGAATGCCATTTTTAATTGTATTGAAATTAGCACCTGAATTGTTTTTAATTGAATTGTTTTAACTTAATATTTAACTCAATGTTTTATTGTTTCATTGTGAACTGTGAGCCGCCCTGAGCCTGCTTTGGCAGGGAGGACGGCTTATAAATCGAATAAACCTAACCTAACCTATAGTACGGTAAAACCACAGAGCAAATGATAGGGCATCTGGCAAAACAGTTCACATCATTTCCAGTTCTGTGGAAGCCAGCAAGTTGTCAACCACCACTCTGTGAATCTTTGTCCCCAAAATTCTTGTGGGGGTTGTCAAGCAAGGACTGGAAATCACACCTGTGGACTACATGCAGCTTCTAGGTCGTAGTTGGGTCACTTCTACATCAATACAAGAAAAAAAGTCTGTAAGTTTTGTCTGATACTGAATTAGTATACCTAATCAAAGCTTTTTTAAAAATTAAATTTCACTGGAAATATATTATTAAATGCAAAACTTGGAACACAAATCCATGGCACTGAATCATCCTGTTAAGTTATTCAAAGCACATATAGTGTATAAGAACATAAGAGAAGCCATGCTGGATCAGGCCAGTGGCCCATCCAGTCCAACACTTTGCGTCACACAGTGGCCAAGAAAACCAAGTGCCATCAGGAGGTCCATCAGTGGAGCCAGGACACTAGCAGTCCTCACACTGTTGTCCCTCTCAAGCACCAAGAATACAGAGCATCACTGCCCCATAAAAAGGCTGATTCTGCACTAAACCTTTCCCCACGGCAGGCTTCCATTTTTCACCAGAGCAAGCTGGCAATTTTTTGCACCAGTTGCTCCACACCGCCATTTTGTGTGGGAAAAACCCGTGATTTGCTGTGCCACAGTATTAACCTGAGGTTTATGCTGCGATGCGACAAACTGCAGGTTTTTCCCATGCACAATGGTGGCGTGGAGCAACTGTTGCAAAATCGTCAACTCACTCCAGAGAGAAATGGAAGCCTGGCATGGAGCAAGGTCTAGTGCGGAATCAGCCAGAGAGTTTCAACACTACGCTGCGGCTAGTATGCATACAGAAGGGATTAGGATTGCACTCAATGACATTGTTTCCTGAAATCTGAATGTACAGAGCCAAGACTTGCAGTGAGCCTACATGTGCAGAAATGCAGGTATATAAGCTTTGTAGGAATCATGCAAAGAGCAGGCCTCATATCATGTACAATGCTCACATATACAGGGCTCATCTGTATGCTGGACATACAGAGGAACGGCCAGCTAATGCAATTCCTTTCTCCTCTGCTTTGCATAAACAATACAAGCATTAAATGAATAATCTGGGCTAATATCTATCACTTCAGCCCTCTTCAAGTATTGTCTATGCATAAAGGGTGCTTGTGGACCTGCTATGTACCTGATGCTCACAGTTGTCATTTTGTGCGAACTGGGCACGGTGTGGATTTTCCATGTGCGTAGTGCTTCTCTGTGCAGAACCCACTACCTTAGGGTCTATGCATTGCCAGTTCATAGGGCTGCCAATTCTAGGTTGGGCAGTTCTTGGAGATTTGGCGGGGAGGGCAAAGTTTGGGGACATGAGGGACTTCAGTGGGCAACAGTGCCATAGATTCTACCCTCCAAAGCAAGCCATTTTCTACAGGGGAACTGATCTCTGTAATCTGGAGATCAATTATAATTGCAGGAGATCTGCAGGTGCCACCTGAAAGTTAGCAAACCCTACCAATTCACATAACAAGGCAGCTGAGTGTATAGGGCACATTATGGGTGCTGCATTCTCCTGATAAACACAGCTGGAAGGCTTCCAATACATGTGGACAGAATGGCTGAAGAAGGTTGTTGATTCTGTCCAACTTCAACATCTTCAGCATTGTCGTACAGCAGGGGTGGCCAACTGTAGCGCTCCAGATATTTTTTTGCCTACAACTTCCATCAACCCCAGCCATTGGCCATGCTGGCTGGGGCTGATGGGAGTTGTAGGCAAAAAAATATCTGGAGAGCTACCACTGGCCACTCCTGTCATACAGTGATATCTCCCCCTCCCTCCCCATGATCACCAGAATTTGAGATCAGACTCCCACATCTTAAAATTATTGTATTGAAAGGTCCTCTTTCCCTTTTGAAAAGGGAGTTTCACTCATGGAGGCCGGTGGGAAAAGGTACATGGGCACATGGATATTTTTGCTTCTACAAAACAGGGTGCATTGGAATGCCATCCTCTTTTCCAAATGGCCTCTCTCCTGGGTAAGTACATCATAATTATCCCTTGATATAATTTCACATTTAGGAATCTCTTGTAGCAATACTGGATCAGAATTCACCTTGCGTACTCAGCCCGACTCTTATTTAACACTGGCGCCTGCTTTATTGTTGCGAGCTGTGCCTGAAGTCGCGGTTGTTGTTTTTTAATATGGATTTTGCCAGCTAAAGTGACACGAATAAAATGAATCAAAATTGGTAAATAGCTCCCTCGAGCCCTTCCCTCTTCATAAATCACAGCCAATGAAGATGTACCAGAGCAATCAAATTCGCGGAGAGATGTTTAATTAAATTCACCATCTTCCTGGCACTGTTTATAAACAAGCTTGTGTCATTCTCTTCCTTACTGTAGGAAATTAGAGTCTAGATCATGGTTTACAAACTAGATCAAGAGATACTGTTCTCTGTTATTTGATTAACAAAACAGATTGCCTTGCATTTTCCCTTTCTGCAGGAAATGTAGTCTGTTATTAG
Organism: Heteronotia binoei; assembly: GCF_032191835.1. Taxonomy (NCBI): domain Eukaryota; kingdom Metazoa; phylum Chordata; class Lepidosauria; order Squamata; family Gekkonidae; genus Heteronotia; species Heteronotia binoei. Next base: position 172,623,656 of record NC_083225.1, read on the forward strand.
AACAGAAGACTTGCCTCGCGGTATCAGACAAGGTCGATCTAGTCCTTTTTACAACAGAAGCCAGATGGGTGCCTCTGGCAAGTCATAGGACACGGTCTTCTCCATGGTTTGTTCCCAGTGCCTGATATTTAGAGGTACTCTGATTAGTACGTGGAAGTTCCCATTTAAGTGTTTACAGCCATGGTCCTCAAAGACATATTAACCAAGTGAACATATAAAAAGGAAACTGCCTTCTACTGAGTCAGGACATTCGTCAGTCAAGGTCAATATTGTCTCCTCTAACCAGCAGTAGCTCTTTAGAGTCCCAGGAGAAGGTCTTTTATATCACCTCCTACCTGACACTTTTAGCTAGAAATGGCAGGGACTGAACCTGAGACTTTCTGCATGCAAAGCAGATGCTTTCCCACTGAGCCATGGAAGTGCAGAAGTGAACTACATATTCCACCATCTACGTAGAATAATATACCTCAAAGTCCCCACTTTCATCTTGAGCAGCTCCAGAGGGCACATTTGATTTGGTTAAACATGGGGATACACTTCTCATCAACCATACAGCACAGTCTTCTAATAATTACAAATCTATCAACTTTCTCAAGGCACTGGAAAATCCCAATTCAGTGTAGTGGTTAAGAGCGCGGACTCTTGTCAAGGAGAACCAGGTTTGATTCCTGACTCCTCCACTTGCAACTGCTGAGGTGACCTTGGGTCAGCCACAACTCTCTCAGAGCTGTTCTCTGAAGAGCAGTTCTCAAAGAGCTCTCTCAGCCCCACCTACCTCACAGGGTGTCTGTGGTGAGTAGAGGAAGGTAAAGGAGATTGTAAGCCACTCTGAGACTCCGACTGAAGAGTGGGGTATAAATTCATCCTCTCCTCTCCTCCAAGAGAAGGGGACTGGATTTGAGTAAGTTTAATAAGAAAGACGTTAAAAAAGGGAACAAGTTTCTACTAATGAATTTTGTGCATGCTGGATAGTTGCTGTTGAGCATGCTTTCTCTTCTGCTAGAACATCCCTTGGCACAAGGGCCCATTAGAAAAAACTGATCTTGTGCAAACAGAAGTTTTAGTAGAAGAGAACGCATGTATGAGATATAAAAATCTGGGCCTAGGGGATTTATGACTCTTAGTTACTGTTAAATCTTGGAAGTATTTTTTTCAGACCAACAGGTCATGGGACATACAAAAGCTGGAGGTGGGAGTGTAATCATGCAGCAGTTGGCAAACTTAGTGTTTGCTGATGAACAAATAGAAAGTTTTGTAAGAAACAAAAGTGCACAAGCAGCTTAATAAATGAATCCATGTATAAGTTCCTGATCTGTCCAGTTTTGTACAAGAAATCAGTGGGAGGGGCTGTGGCTCTGTGGTAGAGCATCTGCTTTGCATGCACGTGGTCGGGGGTTTGATCCAAAGCATCTCCAGCTAGAAGGATCAGTTAGAAGGTGATGCAAAAGACCTCTGCTTGAGACCTTTGTAGATCTACTGCTAGTCTGAGTAGACAATGCTAATTTTGATGGACCAGAGGTGACTCAGTGTAAGGCAGCCTCATGGGTGAGTGAGAGAAGGAATAAGACTAGGGGTGTGGACTGAAGGTTCGAACTCAGGTCAAGAGAAGATCTGGGATGACAGGAATAGAGACAACACTGGCTGGAAGATCTTTACCTACATGGATGGAAAAGGGCCATAGTCAGTTCCCTGCTGGGAAACATAGGAAGTCCCTGAGGCCATGAACAAACATGCACGTCAACAAGGCCCCAGGGCATCTGTGAATTAAAATCATTCCATCTGATCACCACACCATAAGACAAGATTACCCTTCCATATCCCAGTGCCTGGATCAATAGGTGCCAAGACGACCATACATGCAAGACTCCCCTGACAGGAAGGCAAAAGATGGATAGAAAGAAGAAAAGATTACAAAATCTAAAGACACCTGAAGTGGAGCAGATTCCTATGAGGCAGCGACACTCCCTCTCTCCTCACCCATCAGCACTAAAAGCCTGGCCGGCCATTTTCTCTTGAGACCTTCTTTGAATCTCTAATCGATCAGCACCAAAAGGCCTGACCAGCCATTTCGGCAAGTGTGTGTGAGTGTGAGCGTGTGAGTGTAGTGCATGGTTGTTGTTAAGGCATACTTTGAAACCAGTACAGCTGCAGCTGTGTTTCCAAGACATTCTGGTGTCCTGTCTCTTCCCTTGTACCTCTGTCTCAAAACAAACCCACAGTAAGTTGTCAAGGTGTCTCCTTGCCATAAGCACTTCCATATTGATTCAGGTCATTGTAACAACAGGCAGTTGTGTTTGTAGAAACAGATGGCTAGCTAATCACATGTATTGTGTCTGTGAAACTTACAAGTATCCTTTTCCCTGCTGGGAAACATAGGAGAGCCAGTTTTGTGTAGTGGTTAAGTGTGCAGACTCTTATCTGGGAGAACCAGGTTTGATTCCCCACTCCTCCACTTGCACCTGCTGGAATGGCTTTGGGTTAGCCATAGCTCTGGCAGAGGTTGTCCTTGAAAGGGCAGCTGCTGGGAGAGCCCTCTCCAGCCCCACCCACCTCACAGGGTGTCTGTTGTGGGGGAGGAAGGTAAAGGAGGTTGTGAGCCGCTCTGAGACTCTTCGGAGTGGAGGGCGGGATATAAATCCAATATCGTCATCTTCTTCTTTTCTCACCCTGAGATATGTGGTACAGCTGAGTATTCGTCACCTACTCTCAGAGACTATCGCTTGGCTGAGGATGGTTCTAGCTGGAACGTGAATAAGGGGAGGAAGGGGTGCTGCTTCATTGGTAGAAAAAAGGTGCTTTTTCACTCAAATGATACCAACTAATATATCTGACTGTCTGTACCTGGTTTTCCGGTTCTGTCAAGACAATGTCTTGCCTGTAGGGTGGCCAGACCGTCCCGGTCTCCCGGGACATTCCCGGTTCTGGCCACCCAATCCCGGCTCCCGGGCTGCCTATACCGGGACCATTAAAGGTCCCGGTTTAGCCAGCCCCGGAGCCGGTGGGCCACGGGCGCCGGCGGGGAAGGCGGGGAGTGAGGGAGGGAGCGTCCCTGCGCCTGCGCAGGGCCCCTGCGCACGCGCAGGGACGCTCCCTCCCTCACTCCCCGCCTTCCCCGCCCGCGCGCGGGGCCGGCAGCGGTGGGGGAGGCCTCTCCGCGGCCTCCGCTGGTCGCTGGGGTCCTTCCAGAGTGTCTGGAAGGCCCCCAGCGACCAGCGGAGGCCGCGGGGAGGCCGCGGAGCACCCGGCGCTGGTCCGGGAAGGCCTTCCAGAGCCTCTGGAAGGCCTTCCCGGGCCAGCGCCGGCCAGCGAAGGCCTCCCCGCGGCCTCCGCTGGTCGCTGGGGGCCTTCCAGAGTGTCTGGAAGGCCCCCAGCGACCAGCGGAGGCCGCGGGGAGGCCGCGGAGCACCCGGCGCTGGTCCGGGAAGGCCTTCCAGAGCCTCTGGAAGGCCTTCCCGGGCCAGCGCCGGCCAGCGAAGGCCTCCCCGCGGCCTCCGCTGGTCGCTGGGGGCCTTCCAGAGTGTCTGGAAGGCCCCCAGCGACCAGCGGAGGCCGCGGGGAGGCCGCGGAGCACCCGGCGCTGGTCCGGGAAGGCCTTCCAGAGCCTCTGGAAGGCCTTCCCGGACCAGCGCCGGCCAGCGAAGGCCTCCCCGCGGCCTCCGCTGGTCGCTGGGGGCCTTCCAGAGTGTCTGGAAGGCCCCCAGCGACCAGCGGAGGCCGCGGGGAGGCCGCGGAGCACCCGGCACTGGTCCGGGAAGGCCTTCCAGAGCCTCTGGAAGGCCTTCCCGGACCAGCGCCGGCCAGCGAAGGCCTCCCCGCGGCCTCCGCTGGTCGCTGGGGGCCTTCCAGAGTGTCTGGAAGGCCCCCAGCGACCAGCGGAGGCCGCGGGGAGGCCGCGGAGCACCCGGCGCTGGTCCGGGAAGGCCTTCCAGAGCCTCTGGAAGGCCTTCCCGGGCCAGCGCCGGCCAGCGAAGGCCTCCCCGCGGCCTCCGCTGGTCGCTGGGGGCCTTCCAGAGTGTCTGGAAGGCCCCCAGCGACCAGCGGAGGCCGCGGGGAGGCCGCGGAGCACCCGGCGCTGGTCCGGGAAGGCCTTCCAGAGCCTCTGGAAGGCCTTCCCGGACCAGCGCCGGCCAGCGAAGGCCTCCCCGCGGCCTCCGCTGGTCGCTGGGGGCCTTCCAGACACTCTGGAAGGCCCCCAGCGACCAGCGGAGGCCGCGGGGAGGCCGCGGAGCACCCGGCGCTGGTCCGGGAAGGCCTTCCAGAGCCTCTGGAAGGCCTTCCCGGGCCAGCGCCGGCCAGCGAAGGCCTCCCCGCGGCCTCCGCTGGTCGCTGGGGGCCTTCCAGACACTCTGGAAGGCCCCCAGCGACCAGCGGAGGCCGCGGGGAGGCCGCGGAGCACCCGGCGCTGGTCCGGGAAGGCCTTCCAGAGCCTCTGGAAGGCCTTCCCGGGCCAGCGCCGGCCAAGGAAGGCCTCTCCGACGCCTCCCTGGCCTCGCCGCCGCCCCCGCCGCTGGACTCGCCGCCGCCGCCCGACCCGCCGCCGCCGCCGCCCGACTCGCCGCCGACCGCCACCGCAGGTAAGGGGGCCGAAAGCGGGGGGGGGGCGGCCTTCCTTTCTTCCCTCCCTCTTCCCTTCTTTCCTTTCTTCCTCCCTTCCTTCCCTCCCTTCCTTCCCTCCCTCCCTTCCCTTCCTTCCTTCCCTCCCTCCCTCCTCCCTTCCTTCCTTTCTTTCTTCCTTCCCTCCCTCCCTTCCTTCCTTCCTTCCTTCCTCCCTTCCCTTCCCTCCTCCCTTCCCTCCTCCCTTCCCTTCCCTTCCCTCCTCCCTTCCCTCCTCCCTTCCTTCCCTCCCTCCTCCCCTCCCTCCTCCCTTCCTTCCTTTCTTTCTTCCTTCCCTCCCTTCCCTTCCTTCCTTCCTTCCTTCCTTCCTTCCTTCCTTCCTTCCTTCCTTCCTTCCTTCCTTCCTTCCTTCCTCCCTTCCCTTCCCTTCCCTTCCCTTCCATTCCCTCCTCCCTTCCCTCCTCCCTTCCTTCCCTCCTTATGTTCTTATGTGGCGCAGAGTGTTGGACTGGAGGGGCCACTGGCCTGATGCAACAGGGCTTCTCTTATGTGACACAGAGTGTTGGACTGGATGGGCCACTGGCCTGATCCAACAGGGCTTCTGTTATGTTCTTATGTGACGCAGAGTGTTGGACTGGATGGGCCACTGGCCTGATCCAACAGGGCTTCTGTTATGTTCTTATGTGACGCAGAGTGTTGGACTGGATGGGCCACTGGCCTGATCCAACAGGGCTTCTCTTATGTTCTTATGTGACGCAGAGTGTTGGACTGGATGGGCCACTGGCCTGATCCAACAGGGCTTCTGTTATGTTCTTATGTGACGCAGAGTGTTGGACTGGATGGGCCACTGGCCTGATCCAACAGGGCTTCTGTTATGTTCTTATGTGACGCAGAGTGTTGGACTGGATGGGCCACTGGCCTGATCCAACAGGGCTTCTCTTATGTTCTTATGTGACGCAGAGTGTTGGACTGGATGGGCCACTGGCCTGATCCAACAGGGCTTCTGTTATGTTCTTATGTGACGCAGAGTGTTGGACTGGATGGGCCACTGGCCTGATCCAACAGGGCTTCTGTTATGTTCTTATGTGACGCAGAGTGTTGGACTGGATGGGCCACTGGCCTGATCCAACAGGGCTTCTGTTATGTTCTTATGTGACGCAGAGTGTTGGACTGGATGGGCCACTGGCCTGATCCAACAGGGCTTCTCTTATGTTCTTATGTGACGCAGAGTGTTGGACTGGATGGGCCACTGGCCTGATCCAACAGGGCTTCTGTTATGTTCTTATGTGACGCAGAGTGTTGGACTGGATGGGCCACTGGCCTGATCCAACAGGGCTTCTGTTATGTTCTTATGTGACAATACTGACTTTGGTGGACCCAAGCACTGATTCAGTGTAAGGGAGCTTTGTGTTTGTGACTGGAGTGGACAATACTGACTTTGGTGGACCCAAGCACTGATTCAGTGTAAGGGAGCTTTGTGTTTGTGTCTTCTGGTGCAATTTTGTTCTCAGATCCTGTATTTACTTCATCAGTATATGGGATAAGGCACTTTCTCAACTGTGCTGCATAATGCAGCCTATTTATTTTGTCCTGTTGGCTCTGTTGGCTCTATCTGCGCCACCTTCATCACTTTCGGGGTGTGGATCCCCCAGTGGGGTGGGCTCCCGACTCCCTCTGCCGGCTGTTTCTGATAGCCCTGCGCCCCCTCTTTCATTTGATATGTGTCCCGTGCGGGTGCCACCCTCCTGCCGGGAGATGCCGCAAAATGAGCCCCCTTGAGGCTTATGGCGGCAGGGCTCGGGGGAAGCAAGCTAGACTGCTGTTCTTTTGAGGGGTTATAGAGTGTTTCGAGCCCCTCCCTGTGGCATCGGTCCCATTGTTGTGGGACCCAGGGGGCCGGCGCAGCGGCCCGCTGAAGCAGCCTGTCAGTCACTTCCGCATCTCGACCTGTGTTATTAGTGACAGGCTGCTTCGGCAGGCTGCTGCGCCGGCCCCCTGGGTCCCACGACGATGGGACCAATGCCACAGGGAGGGGCTCGAAACACTCTATAACCCCTCAAAAGAACAGCAGTCTAGCTTGCTTCCCCCGAGCCCTGCCGCCATAAGCCTCAAGGGGGCTCATTTTGCGGCATCTCCCGGCAGGAGGGTGGCACCCGCACGGGACACATATCAAATGAAAGAGGGGGCGCAGGGCTATCAGAAACAGCCGGCGGAGGGAGTCGGGAGCCCACCCCACTGGGGGATCCACACCCCGAAAGTGATGAAGGTGGCGCAGATAGAGCCAACAGAGCCAACAGGACAAAATAAATAGGCTGCATTATGCAGCACAGTTGAGAAAGTGCCTTATCCCATATACTGATGAAGTATATACAGGATTTGAGAACAAAATTGTTTCCGGCGGTGATATTTGGGGGATTTTTGGGGACGTCACAGGAAGTGCTGTGAAGTCACTTCCTGTTTCCGGCAGTGGCATTTGGGGGAAATGATGCCATTTGGGGGAAATGATGTCACAGGAAGTGATGTCACTTCCTGCTTCCGGCAGGTGGCGCGGGGGAAATGATGTCACAGGAAGTGATGTCACTTCCCGTTTCCGGCAGGTGGCGTGGGGGAAATGATGTCACAGGAAGTGATGTCACTTCCTGTTTCCGGCGGTGGTATGACGTCGCCGGAAGTGACGTCGCCGGAAGTGACGTCACTTCCTGTTTCCGGCGGCGCACGCGCGAAGCGCGCGCACACTCCTGCCTTCCCCCCCCCAAGGTGTCCCTGGCTGGCCTTCAGACATTATGGCCACCCTACTTGCCTGTAACAGCTTTGTTAAGTGAATAAAGCTTTCTATGAGTCAACAACCATAGAGCTCATCATGAATGAAGACTGTGCATATGTTTGATATAAGTTGGCAAGGAGCTAGCTGGAGTTTGATCACCTTTCTCTGTATTCTGGCCTCTGTTGGGTTTTTATGTATCGTGCGCTCTGTGGCCAAGACTTTCTAGAGCTCCTGGAACTCTTTCATAATATGCAAACCTTTGTCTATAGATATTAACAATGGGCCATAATCTCCATGACTCATGAGGCAGATTGAAATGTTTTCACTCAAACAATGGGTTGAATCCAATGACCCACTACCTGAATTTAGTGCTAGGGAGCCCTTGGATCCAAATGTAACCTGGCTTCTATGACCACTGGAGAGCACTGAACTTCAAATATAATTCAGCTGCTCTTAATTTTTACTCCCGATTTTCCAAGGTTAGACTCTCTTTTCATTTAACTAGGTCATGCTGACTTTTAATTAATGATGTCCTGTAAAACGAATAAACTAAGGGCTATGCCTGCCTCTTCCGCAGGATTTGTTTGCTTTGCCTTAAATGTTCCGCTTTCTTTCGAAAACCATTCAAATGCTTTGATCATAGGATGGAAAGCTAAAACTGGAATTCTCTGATTTCCCTCCCTTTCTGTTTCAGACTTCTGTGACTGCAGTGTTGTTGTTTTTTAAAAAAATATTCAATTGGATTACGTCAACTTTCCAGTGAGACTGTGACAGTGAATCATCATCAGCCTGAGGTTTTCCCAGGATTTGTTTCCCTGAATCCTCTTTTAATTGCTTTGTTAACTTTTGAGGTTCTCTTGTCTAAAGCAGGCTATTGATCAAAGTCTTTCTTGCGCTAAATTCAAAATTCCCAATTTACTGATGATAATCTATAAATACAATCTTCCTGAGCACTCCTCTGAGTGTTGTTAGGATGTCAGAACATCAATCCTTTCTTTCAGTCATTCACCCTGCTGTGAGAAAAAAAGGTCTTCTACCAAAATAAAATGACTCCCCCCGCCCCCAATATGTTTCTGCACTTTCAGGTCTGCTATGACACCTCATTAGATATGCTTCAGATTTTATTCCCAACGCATTTCAAAAGCATTACTGCATAATATACAACCCCAAATTTAACATTTTGTTTTCAGAATGCTATGTGGCTGTCTTCTTGTGCATTACTAGCAGGCCTCAGATTCAGCAGGAGCTCACAGGCGTGCAGCTCCTGAACCTTTCTGACGGTTCCCCCTCTTCCTCCCCACCTACCTAGTCTATTGAATGGTAGATGCAGCTGCATAACAATCCCTGGATTAGGAAAGCAGCCAGCCAGCCAGCCACCAGGGGCTTTGCCACACCCCCAGCAGCCCTCATTAACCCTTGGAGAAGCCTTTATCTTCCTTTCTCCATTTCTTGTGTGATTTTAGGTGGTGGGTGGCTTGCTGGTCTTTTGATTGGGGGGGCAGCCCAGGAGAGCCCCAGGCGGGTGAGGCCTGCTTGGGCTGGCTGGATCTCTAGCCAGCCCAAGCAGGCCTCGTTCACCTGAGGCTCTCCTTTCTTGTGTCAGGTCGCTTTTGGCTGGTGTGGGGGACGGCATATGCTAATGAGTTATGCTAATGAGCTCCACCGCCTATTCTTCTACAAAATGACTAGCAATGGAGTAATCCATCAGAGGCTTAAAAATAATCACAATGGAATATTCTGAATTACAAAGTGAGGATTAAGTGGAAAAGGAGACACTAGAGCTGGCAGCATTTAGATCGCACCTGGAGATCTCCCACTATTGGAGTTGTTCAAATCAAGACCAGTTGCCTTAAAGAAAATGGCTGCATTGGAGGATGGATTCTATGCCATAGTATCCTGCTGAGGCATTGAGTCTTCCCTCCCCTCTCCATACCCTGCCCTCCCCAGGCTCCATCAAAACCTCCAGGTATTTTCCAGCCCAGAGCTGACAACTGTAGGAGACACTGAGATGAAGAAGATAATGATGACCACAAGGATTGCTAGTTTATGTCCGGCAATTGCCAGGAGATCATGAGGGTGGGGACTTTTTCTGCATCACACCAATGCCAAGATGTCACTTCTGGAATGATCTGGAAGTGACATCAGTGCACTGGGGTGATGTTCCAGGATTCGCCCCAAACCATGGTAAAAACCCCCTGCACATTTTGGTGTGAATGCTACAGCAATGGCAGACATTATGACATCACTTCTGGGTCACGCTGGAAGTGACATCAAGTTATCATTGAACCACCGACCACCCCAGCATTTTCCCTTGCTTTACAGCTGAGTAGAGGTGGGCAGAGGGCTGGAGGGCAAATGGTCTCCCTCGGCAAATGACCAGGGTGATAAAAATTATGGGCTATTCCTGAAAGACACTGCATGGGGCGGTGGGGTGGGGGGAAGCATACACAGGCAGTTTTGCAGATCATCATCTGGGTAATATTCCTCGCATTACAGAAAAGCTTATACCCAGAATTAAGCTTTGTTGGTCTTAAAAGTGCTACTAGACTCAAACTTTGTTCTTAAGGGAAAGTTAATTTCACCATTGGATGTTAAAGAATGGACACAGTTCTCATTGTCCAACTCTTTGGAATTGTATGATCAGGCTGGTCACCTCTACTGTGAGTGCAAATCAAATTGTACTCTTTGGTTTACTACTGTGAGTATCCTGCCTCTTACCTCCAACCTTAAACTTGTCCTTTTATATGTGATCCAGAAAGAGATCAGGAGGCACAAAGGACAAAATCTATAAAATAAATGCCATTAATTTATTTTTGTTTTGGTTACGCATGCTTTTTAAAATAGATGATGGTAGTCTCATTGCTCACTTCTTAACGGAATCTCAGTCCTCTGCATGGCTATGCCACATAGAGGACAAAATCAATTCGATCGGGATTAATATTGGAGATTTATTCCCTCATTCAGAAAAATCAGCTTTCTTATTGATCAGACAAAGATTGGTTGATATTGAATTGCAGGTTCTCAAAAGCCTTGCTAAAGGCAGATGTTCACACTTGAGTTTGGGGCTTTTACCTCCTGGATATAGGGCTGAATATCTCACCTGCCTAATGGCTCCCTGGAAACGCAGAGCCTATTTGCTAGCTAGGTTCAATGTACTACCATCTGTGATACTTGAAGGATTCCATAAAACTCTCTATGCTAACAGATTGTGCTCTTGTGCATGTCCAGCGATAGAAACCTTAGAACACGTGTTCTTAAACTGTACTTTTGACTCTGACCTGTGCTCCATACTCATTGTCCCCTGTCTGAGTGAGCAAACAGTGAAGCCCGACAAATATAAAATTGTCTTCCTGTTGTCAACTCGGAACCAATTGGTAATTGAAACTGTTGCAATTTTTGTAATATTTAGCATCTAGAAGGCACTTAATGTATTTGCAAATCGCCATTCGATCGATGGATTGGTTCCTCGTCATGTTCGATATTATGCCAATAAAGGTTATTGTATTGTATAAAATAAATGCCAGCGTCAGTCTATTATATGCATATATATCATGTACTAGAAGTTAAGAATTTCCAGTGCCTGTGTTACAGCCTTATATCACCACATGAACACGGCTCGGAAAGATCTCCAACACAATTCCATTTCTCATAACTACATGGTAACTAACTATTCCCCAGCTCAGCAAAGCACGTAAATTGTCAACAGTTTAATGAAGCTGTCCAAATTGCAGAAATCAAAGTGGCTATTTTTAGAGTATTTCCCAATTATTCAGCAGTATTTTGCCGCAAGAGGACTGCATCATCTGTTCTGTGCGCAGTCAATTTCACTCATACAATTCTCTGCACTCTGGGGTTCGGTCGGATGTGTGTGAATTACTTCTTTTTTTAATATTATGTTTATGCAATGAAAATTCTTTCATTAACTATATTGGGAAAATTACTTCCAACAGAACAAGTGGCCCCATGCTAAGGAAGAAATGATTTTTAATAAATAGGAATTCATCTGCTGTACTAGCTGCCAGGGTTTATAATTTTTTTTGTCTCCTCCAAGTTATCCTATTACACACCAGGGGGTCTGTTAGCTGTGGAATTTGGATTGTGCCTCCTGGTAGCTACATTTATCTGAGTATCAGGAAAAAGTGAAAATTGAGACAGGAGACAAGTTGCAATTAAAACCTCAAAGGGGAAAGGACTCAAGGGTGGCTGCTTTCCATGCTTGGCAATTCACTGATGGGTCTTCCAAAGTATGCCTGATAATTCTTATGCTACAAGGTCTACCATCTTTTTTCCAGATCTCAGTGGCTTGGGTCCCATGGATTTGTTCCATTAGTAGTGGAACATTCTTCTGGCCCAGGGAGTCTTCCCTGATGCAACAGGTTCTTCAACCAGCAGAAGAACCTCTTGCATAGGAAGAGAAGTTCTTGGTGCACCACTATTCACAGAACCAATCTGTGGGTATCCCAAACTATACATCTGTCTATGGGATAACTCTCTAGAGGACCTTCTTGAGTGGATTTCATTTGCATATACTAGGCCAAGCCCCCTGATATCACCATTGTTTCACACAGGACTTTAAAAAAAAAAGAAAAGAAAAAAGCCCTGATCTATTGTAGTACAGATGTCTTTTCACTGAATGTGGGTTTGACAGTGCCACCCCAAGAAGAATCAATGCAGGAAACTCACAAACACCTCCCCCTAAATTCACAGGATCTTCATTGCTGTCAGATGGCCAACTAGCCTCTGTTTAAAAACCTCCAAGGAAGAAGGTTAAGAACCTCCCAAGGAAGCCTGTTCCACTGAGAATTGCTCTTAAGGAGCTATGGCTTTCTAAGAATCATAGGATTACTGTAACGTTCTCTACATGGGGCTGCCCTTGACTCAGATTCGGAAGCTGCAGCCAGTGCAGAATGCTGCAGCCAGGCTACTAATGGGGCTTCCTCATCAGGAGCACATTCAGCCTGTGCTGAGAGCGCTGCACTGGCTGCCTGTTGTGTACCGAATCCATTTCAAGGTCCTGGTATTAACCTTCAAAGCCCTATATGGCCTAGGACCTACCTATCTGCGGGACCGCCTTTCCCACATGTTCCCCAGAGAGCACTGAGATCAAGTTCTCAAAATTTTTTGGCTGTCCCTGGATTAAAGGAGGCTAGGCTCAACTCCACCAGAGCAAGTGCCTTCTCGGTTGCGGCCCCAATACTTTGGAACACCCTTCCAGAACCCATCAGGGCCCTGCAGGATTTATTGCAGTTCCGCAGGGCCTGCAAGACTGAACTGTTTCGGATGGCATATAACATCTAATGGGAGAGGGCTGCCACCAAATCTGGATCCATAGTGCTTTGATTACTAACTGCCTAGGATATGTGCGCGTGAGAAAGAAAATATTATATGATCTGCCTGAAGTAGCACCATTGTTATTTATCTGATTGTTTTATTGTTTTAATATTGTTTTGTTTACTGTCTATTTTTTGCTATTAGCCGTTTTGAGTCTGTATGGAATGGGTGGGATATAACTATAACACAAACATATAAATAAATAAGCCCATCAGCCTAAACACGCAGCTCTACTTAGGATCGAGTCCAGCAGCACCTTAGAGACCAACAAGGATTTCAGGGGATATGCTGTTGAGAGCCAGAACTGTTATTACTGCAGATCAACCCGCCCCCCCCCCTCTTCTGCCATCAGATTAGCTTAATACTGTATTGTTTTAGCATTTTAACTGTTCAATCAAAAAATGTTTAATTTATTCTCTGATTGTATTATTGATTATCATATGATGTTACTTGCTCTGAGCCCCATGCTGGTGGAGGACAGCGGAATATCAGTCTAATAAATAAATAAATAAATAAATAAATAAATAAATAAATAAATAAATAAATAAATAAATAAATAAATAAATAAAATTCTCTGCTTAGGATGGCATTGTTAGAATCCCTCCACCACTTTTTACAATGGAAACTCTGCCCCCCCCCCCACTTGGGGAACTTGTAACAGGGAATTTGTAACAGGAGTCCAGTAACACCTTAAAGACCAACAACATTTTATTGAAAATGTAACCTTTCGTGTGCTAAAAGCACACTTCATCAGACAATCTTTGTTCCAATGCTCTACAATTATGGCCTGGGAGTTCCATTTATGCAGGATGTCGGATGCCACTCAGACACACATCAGGCATGTGACCAAGGACTCACCTTTAAAAGTACTTTCCGCCACCACTGTGCTCTACAGCCTGGCATGGCAGAAGGAGAGGCTTCAGCCTTCCTTCCCTTCTACCCCATACTCTTTGGGCAATGGCTGGGCAGCACCTGAGTGTCCTGCTTCCAAGAATCATGTGCTGCCCACAGGCTACAGATGCCTTGGCAAGGAAGTCTGTGTATGGAGTCTTGCTGATTTTTTTTTTAAACTTCAGCAGCTCCTCCTTCTGTATTAAGTCCTGTTTCCAGGTATATAACTGACGAACAGGAATGGCATTTCATGGCGAACATGGAGCTGGAGTGGGGAGGAAACCCATAGACAATGCAGAAGTCCTTTGAAGTTAGTCAAAAACAGATACATTTACAGAGCAATCCTAAGCATCAGTGGCTATTAGTCACAGCATATTGATGGAACTCTCTGTCTGGGGCAGTGATGACCTGTATTCTTGGTGGGTTTTTTTTGGGGGGGGGCAGTGGGAGGGCTTCTAGTGTCCTGGCCCCACTGATGGACCTCCTGATGGCACTTGGTTTTTGTGGCCACTGTGTGACACAGAGTGTTGGACTGGATGGGCCATTGGCCTGATTCAACATGGCTTCTCCTATGTTCTTAAGCAGGTCTCCTCAAAATCCTACTCTATTCAGCAAAACTTCCTTCCAGGAAAGTGTTTTTAGACTTACACTGTAGATCATGTTTTAATGCACAGGTGACACATTCTTGATGCTGTGGAGAGTTTTGATTTGTGGAGAGTTTTTACACATGCTTTACTGCTAATACAAATCCATTCCAACGAATCAATTGATTTTTACAAAAGAGATCTAACTCCATTGAAGCAAGGTTAACAAATGGGCATATGTAAAAAGTAGGAATGAGCATCTCTCACACACACACATACCATTTTTAACAAGGAAAGTACAATAGCTGTTCAAATTCCCATTACAAGGCTGTCGGAGAAAAATTAGTACATGATGTGCGCAGAGACAGAGATTGTTCGGGATGAACTGAGGCATGAAATCAGAATTAAGCAAAATGCTAGAAAACCAGGCAGAAGGATGAGGTAGACTCATCTGCAGCCAGTGAGATGCCAACAGCAGTTTTGGGAATGGTTCATGGCATGTTTGCATTACTTAAATTCAAGGAGTGTACATGCTAATTACCATGTCCAAAAGTCTTACATGGTATACAGAGGAATTTATATCAAGATGAGTAGCCATGTTAGTCTGTCTGTTGCTAGAGAAAAGAGCAAAAGCCCAGTGGCACTTTAAAGACTAACAAAATTTGTGGCAGGGTAGAAGCTTTTGAGAGTCAGTGCTCACTGCTTCTGAAGCCAATTTATGTAATTCTCAGAACTGTGACTGCACTCCGTCTTCAGCTTCTGCTCTTTACATGTGTGTTCCTGCCATCAAGGTGCACACGGCCCCCCTCAGCAAGGGTCTTTCAAGGCGACCTCAGCAAGGCTCTTTCAAGGCCAGTGAGAAGCAAAGGTGGTTTGCCATGGACTTCCTCTGCAGAACCTTCCTTGGGGGCCTCCCATCCAAGTACTGACCTTTCTTAGCTCCTGAAATCTGGCAAGATCAGGCTATACCATGTTTGGTGTAGTAGTGTAGTAGAGCCAGTTTGGTGTAGTGGTTAAGTGCGCGGACTCTTATTTATTATTTATTTATTTATTTATTACTTTATATTTATATCCCGCCCTCTCCGCAAGCGGACTCAGGGCGGCTTACAATATCATAAAAACAATCAATTCCATAAAAACATATAAAACCATAATACATTTATAGGTTAAAGCCCATCTGGGAGAACGAGTTTGATTCCCAGCTCCTCCACTTGCAGCTGCTGAATGGTCTTGGGTCAGCCATAACTCTCATAGGAGTTGTCCTTGACAGGGCAGTTTCTGAGAGAGCTCTCTCAGCCCCACCCACTTCACAGGGTGTCTGTTGTGGGGGAAGAAGATAAAGGAGATTGTAAGCCGCTCTGAGACGCTGATTCAGAGAGAAGGGTGGGGTATAAATCTGCAGTCTTCTTCTTCTTCCCTTCCCAAAATGAAGCCTTATGAGTACAGGAAAAAATGGCGCCTTACACAGGTAAGTAATTGCCTTAAAGTCTCAAACGACTTATATTGACCCCAGCAAGGGGCTTTTAAGGTGAGTGAGAAGCAGAGGCAGTTTGCCATTACCTTTCTCTGCAAAGTCTTCCTTGGTGGTCTCCCTTCAAGTCCTGACCCTGCTTAGCTTCTGAGGTTTGATGAGACTGGGCTACACCATGCTGCCTTCCCTTCCACCTTGCTTTACATGCTTACTATTTATTTATGTTACATTGTCTATTTTGGCTATTGGTGTTTCACTTTTTCAATGGGGACCCAAAGCAGCTTTGAGCTGCTGTTTCTTCTCTTTCTAGAAATAGAGGTCGACAGCTAGGATGAGGAGGGACTAAACTAGAGATGTGCAGGACCGGATCTACATGTTTTTTGAAGGGGGGGGGGCAAAATTTAAAAAATGATGCCCTCTTATGGGTCATTCTATCTTATGGTCCCATAGAATACAATGGACTCCATATCCAATCTGATGTCCCTCCTCCATCAGCGCCCAAGGCAAGCACCCTCCTCTGCCCCCCCCCCCCCAAATCCAGCCCTGGAGATGTGACAGGCATGATGGATGGGATGTTGTGGGCCTTTCAAACTCCTGGCTCCTTTAAATTCCTTTAGAAAGCTTGCAGTGAGTATCTTCACTCAACCTATTTTTATTTTATACTAAGCAACTGATCAGGCACAAGTAGTACTACTTAAATTTTTACTCCTATTTTCACAGATCAGATCAAACTATTATAAAAATCAGCACTTTTTTTTGGTAGCAGAAACTCCTTTGCATATTAGGCCACACACCCCTGATGCAGCCAATCCTCCAAGAGCTTACAGTAGGCCTGGTACTAAGAGTCCTGTAAACTCTTGGAAGATTGGCTACGTAAGAGAGGTGTGGCCTATTACACAAAGGAGTTCCTGCTACAAAAAAACCCTGATAAAAAAATCAAATACCATTACGTTGATTTGTAGAGATTATGTCTGCAGCTTCTGATGGTGTTTGTTTACCGTTTAAAACTGATAGGTGACCACTCTTGCTATTAGAAAGGAATGGAAAAGCACAGTTCTAGCTGGCCTAAAATAATTTAGCCCTAGCCTCTCAACAAACATTTTTAAAACAAGCTTGAGGAGTTCTTGTTTCTCTCAGGCTGGAAATAGATATGGGAGACACAGTACTGCTGCTGCTAAAAACTGCAAACCTGAAAGGAAAAACATGAACCACCAAAACTACCCAATAAAGATTCTTCTGTTCCTCTCCTCATGTCACACAGATGCAGCTCATACATCACATGAAAACAAAGTGAATGACATGTTTCCCAGCTTCTTGCCCGAAGTCCCTGACTCCCGTTTCCCGCCACTATCGTAACAGCCAGTGGGGGGGGGGAGGGGGAATCACCATCAGGTAATATCATGACATAACTTCCAGGGCAAACCCAGAAGTGACATCAGCCCACCTCTAGGAACTGCTGGAAACTCTATGGGTTTACTATATTATTGTTATTAATTCAATTTATGAATCACCCCATCCATGAAAAGGGGCTCCAGGTGATATGCATAAATGATAAAACAGTAGATAAAATCATACAATGATTTAAATATAAAGCTAAACATATAATTAAAATATCTAAAAACCAAGATGGTGCCCTAATAAATCTTATTCCCATACTGGACTGTGCCGCTACTCCATGGGCAGGAGGAGGGAAACAGATGAAACAAAGAGAAAGGGAGAGGGGGACCAGCCATGGTCACACCATCACTGTCCTCAACCAAACTATAGAGTTTCCAGTGATCCCTAGAGTGAACAAACATCACACCATCATCCAACAGCATCCCTCATGGGATCCAAGGGCTAACAGAATCCCTTGAATTTTGTTCCCCTAGATCACCCTGAAACATTTCATTCTCTTCTTTCTCCCTTCCTAGAAAATACCTAGTATTAGAAAACATGGGATGTGATATCATTTTGTTAAAGGTTTCTCTGCCCTCAGTCCACTTCCTTTATTGCGGCTTATCTATTTGTTACCTCTGTATTTCCAGAGGAGGAGATACAGGCCTGCTGCTTTTGGTAATAAGTACACATCTCCTTTATGTCACTAGGAAGTGACATAGGCGTGTCAGTGACGTGGGAAGGGGAGACACTCTGGTTTTGGGGCAAAACTCTATGGTTTGAAAATTCTACCATGGAGTTTTGCTCCAAAACCAGAGAGTTGTCCTGGACATCACTGACATGCCTGGTCATGGAGGCATGTCATGTTTACTTCCTGCTTCTTACCTGTTGGAGGGGTAATTCCCTTTGTCGAAAAGGAGCACTCCATGGCCATCTCCCCATGCTTTTTGATAGCTCTGAAGTGAGGGGAGGGGCTCCAAACTGGGGAATTCCCCACCCCCAACTGTGGACTGTCAATCCTAATCTCCTTTAATGTCTTCTCCTGCCCTCACGTTCCTCCAAATGTTATATAAAGGTAAGCTTCTAATTTTGGTTCCCATCAAAAATCCAGCTAGCTGCATCAGTTGCATCCATTATATTTGCTTTTGTTTACTGAACTACTTGTTGCAAGGCAGGCTTATGGCGGAAAAGAAAATTGGGTGCGCCAATTCAATTGAGTGGATTTGATCAAAAAATAATCACTCCCCAAGTCGTTTCAGAATCCACGTTGCCCGTAGACTAATATGGCCAATTAATATAATTGCAGGTTATTGGGCAAACTTCCTTTTTTATATATGAAATGATCTTGCAATTTGTTTTTATTACACAGGCAAAGTTGTCATTGTTTTCCCCTCTCTAATTTATATCCAAATCTCTAATTCCCATTACGAACTGCCATAGCTAAATTAGACTATGATTTATGTTTTTGAAAAGGCAGCAACTGCAGAAATCTCATTGGAAGATTTAAAAAAACCCTCAAAACCTCATAAAATTTGTTTCCTCTTAACTTTTTTTTTTTTAAAAAACTTGCCTCTCTGCTGCACAATAATTAAATCACCACATGGGGATGTGGGGAAATCAGTTAGTAAGTAGCATTTTTATTTTTATTTATTTATTTATGATTTATATCCCGCCCCTCCTACCAAGGTGGCTCTAAGGCAGCATGTCCTTAGATGTTTATATTCTTACATATGGGGAAATGTGGGTTTCTCTTAAGGACAAGAAAAGCAAAAAAGGAACGTCTGAGGTGGAATGGGGGTGTGTGTTAAGCAAATAAAAGACTTTAAGCAAATAATGGCTTTTTCAGGTCTGCCATGGAGTTCACAGAGAGAAAATTGGCTAGCCATTTTTCGCCACCGTGTCAAATGAGCCATAGTTAGAATGAGAATTTACAACCTGTTAGCTGAACTGGTAATTAGCTTGAGATATAAAGGAAGGCAGAAATCAGCAGGGCGCTGTATAGTCAGAGGTGATCTTTCAAGTCATGGAAATTGCAGTGTAATTGTTTTTTTTTTTAAGCCACAAATTCTTGCTTGCTATTTAAGGGGGGAAACCTGAAGAAAGATATTAAATAAAGAATAAGCATTTGAAAATAGGGAGATGATTCAATGGTTGAATAGAATCGATTTCTGGAAATAATTAAAATGGAAAAGGAGTACATTGCAGGAAAGCCTGAGGGCTTCTTTTTATATTACTTCCCACTTTGTGTTTTTGTGTTCTGGAAACTGGTCTTAATGTCAGCATGAGAGGAGGTGTAATCTTGTGGCTCAGAACAGGAACTGTGAAGTTCAGATTAGAGTTGCCTTAAAGTTTCTGCTCTTTGACCCGGCAACTTTGTTTTTGGGTTTTGTTTTTTTACTCTCTCTAGTTCAAATAATAACAAAAAGCCCCTGTGATTCTTTTGTTTTCATTTTCTGATTCCTTACAGCAGATATGCCACATGAAGTATTTGCAGTTTATATATTTAAGAACCAGTATGATATAGTGGCTAAACGTGTTGCACTAGTAGCTGGAAGACCCGGGTTCAAATCCCTGCTCATGCCATGGGAGCTTCCTGGCTGGTGATGGGCCAGTCACAAACTCTTAGCCTAAGCTATTTAACAGGGTTGTTGTGTGGACAAAATGGAGGAGAGGAGAACAATATAAGCCATTTTGGGTCCCCATTGGGGAGAAAAGTATAATATAAATGAATTAAATAAATAAAATTCATAGCCCACTTTTCTCCCTGCGACTCAAGGCAGGTTATAGAGTACACTCAGAGAAAGAAAGCAAAAGCAAGCATATAACAACAGATGGATCATTCAATAGGATTAGGAATACCAAACTGAATAAAGTGATCAACAACATGGTATAAAATATATAATAAACAATGCAAATGAACAATGCAATAGGACTAGGATTACAAAATGTACTGACAACATGAATGGCCAACTCCCCAGACTGCCATAGGGAAAGCATTGAGGAATGTAGGGTTGCAAAGGTGCAGTGCATGTGAAGATTTCCTTCTGGATCATTCTGTCCCATCCCAGATTAACCCCTGAATATTTCTGTTTTCAGCACTTTGCAGAATGGTAGTAATGTGGGAACCTTCCCCAGGCAGGCCATTCCAAAAGGTAGGAGACACCAGTGAGAAAATACATGAGTGGTTGCTGATCTTACTCATAAGAACGTAAGAGAAGCCATGTTGGATCAGGCCAATGGCCCATCCAGTTCAACATTCTATATCACACAGTGGCCAATATATATATATATATATATATATATATATATATATATATATATATATATATATATATATATATATATATACATACACACACATACACATACACACACACACACATACTGTGGCTAATAGCCACTGATGGACCTCTGCTCCATATTTTTATCCAATCTCCTCTTGAAGCTGGCTATGCTTGTAGCTGCCACCACCTCCTGTGGCAGCGAATTCCACATGTTAATCACCCTTTGGGTGAAGAAGTACTTCCTTTTATCTGTTTTAACCTGTCTGCTCAGCAATTTCTCTGAATGCCCACGAGTTCTTGTTTTGTGAGAAAGGGAGAAAAGGACTTATTTCTCTTCTTTCTCCATCCCACACATAATCTTGTAAACCTCTATCATGTCACCCCGCAGTGGACGTTTCTCCAAGCTAAAGAGCCCCAAGCGTTTTAACCTTTCTTCATAGGGAAGTTGCCCTTTTCTGGACTTTTTCCAGTGCTATAATATCCTTTTTGAGGTGCGGTGACCATAATTGCACACAGTACTCCAAATGAGACCACACCATCAATTTATACAGGGGCATTATGATACTGGCTGATTTGTTTTCAATTCCCTTCCTAATAATTCCCAGCATGGTGTTGACCTTTTTTATTGCAATTGCACACTGTCTTGGCATTTTCAGTGAGTTATCTACCACGACCCCAAGATCTCTCTCTTGGTCAGTCTCTGCCAGTTCACACCCCATCAACTTGTATTTGTAGCTGGGATTCTTGGCCCCAATGTGCATTACTTTGCACTTGGCGACATTGAACCTCATCTGCCACGCTGACGCCCACTCACCCAGGCTCGACAGATCCCTTTGAAGTGCCTCACAATCCTCTCTGGTTTTCACCACCCTGAACAATTTAGTGTCATTTGCAAACTTGGCCACTTCACTGCTTACTCCCAACTCCAAATCATTAATGAACAAGTTAAAGAGTATGGGATCCAGTACTGAACCCTGCGGCACCCCACTGCTTACCGTCCTCCAATGTCCTTTGCCCTCTGAGAAGGCAGGTATGCACGATGCTGGTTTGTATCCAGCAAAGCCCCTATGAACTGCACTGTCCTTGATGGAGTAAGGTGAGATTTCTCCAAATTGACCTGCAACCCCAAGGTGTCAAGAAGATGTAGAGTGATGGCAATGTGCATTGACAAACTTTCCCTCGACTTCGCCACAAGGAGCCAGTCGTCGATGTATGGAAAGACGACAACTCCCTGGAGACGGAGATGGGCAGCCACAATGCTCATCCTCTTCGTAAACACCCGAGGTGCAGTGGACAGGCCGAACGGAAGGGCTTTGAACTGGAAGTGCTGGGAACCCACTGCAAACCTGAGGAAACGCCTGAACGCCGGATGGATGCTGACATGGAAATAGGCATCCTTGAGGTCCAGGGTCGCCATCCAGTCCCCTTGGTTGATGTGGGGCAGGATTGTTTGCAGCGTGGACATTCTGAACTTCTGGTACAGAATGAATTTGTTCAGAATCTGAAGATCCATAATTGGTCTTAAGCTCCCGTCCCTCTTGGGGACCAGGAAGTAGTGAGAGTAAAAAAATCCCGTCCTGGCCTCCATCGGAACTCTCTCTATGGCTTGTTTCTGTAGGAGGTTGTTCACCTCCACCAGCAGAGGTGGGGAAGGGGGAGTAGTGATCACCACGGATTGGTTCGGAATCTGCGCAAACTCTATTTTGTAGAGCCCTCTTGTATAACGGACAAGGCCCACCTGTCTGAAGAGATCAACTCCCAGGCAGGTAGGAAAGGGTGGAGGCGGATAGATGTTGAAGTAGGGGCGATGACACGTGCCATGAGAAAGTCAAAGGCCCTGCTTTTGAGGGTGAGCACCCTTGGATTTGCCGGTGGTCTGAGAACCGTAGCGGTTCCTGTTGTTGCCTGAGTACGATGGTCTGTCAGGCTGGGTGGAGCGACGTCGCCATTGCTGTTCAGGCGAAAATTTTTGGAAAGGCTTCTTGGCCCATGGTTTGTGCCACTGCTTTGCCTTAGGAGCCCTGGAGGTGGCCTGCACACCCAGGTTCCTAGAGGTCTTCAGGCTCTTATCTATTTCCTGCAGTGCACTGTCTGTGGTGGTGCTAAACAGGCCATCCCCCCTCAAAGGGCAAGTCCTCAACAAAAGCCCTAGTGTCCTGCTGCAGGGCTGTTGATCGTAGCCAGGAGTGCCGACGAATGCACACAGCGGACGTGATTGCCTTTGCCGACACGTCCACCATGTGCTTTGCTGCAGCCAATTGCTGCTTGGCCACAGCAAAGCCTTCTTTCTGCAGCTTCCTGGCTGCAGCCTTTTTGTCCTCGCTCAGGGAAGAGAGGAGAGAGGTGAGTTGTTCCCATACGCAGTACTGGTATCTAGCCATGCAAGCCGCAAAGTTAGATACCTTTACTTCTAGGGCCCCTGCAGAGTAAATCTTTCTTCCCATATTGTCCAGCTTCTTTCCCTCCTTGTCGGGTGGAGATGAGTGGACCTTTTGTGCCTTGGAGGAAGAAGAGACGACCACTGAGTTCGATTTCGGATGGATGAAAAGGAACTCAGCCCCCGTCTCCTGGACCCTGTACATATGGTCCAGCCTTCTGGATGACACTGGAATCGAAGATGGTTTCTTCCAGGGCTCCTTCACTGCCTGCAGAATCACTCTGGTGACCGGCAAAGTGATTGCTGTGGATGTGTCCCTTTGCATAATGTCAAAGACATTATCATCCACGACGGGTTGTGGTTGCGTCACAGGTAGGGAGAGTGAGGTTGCCATCCTCTTCACTAGGTCGCCATAGGACTTCAGATCCTCTGATGGCGAAATCGGAAGATCTTCGGTCATCTGGGACCTTGGTGAAGGCTCCAAAGCACCTTCCTGGGTGTTGGCACCGCTCTCAGAGTCTGATGAAGAAGACTCCCGGTGCTCAGAAAGTATCGGCGTCGATTCCTGGATCGGCGAGCGGATCGACGTCGATGGTTGCCGACGAATCTCAGCCGCTGATGGAGTACGCCTCTCCAGAGGGATCGATGCCTATGGTCTTCGGGAATGGTGCGACAGCCTCGACATGCAGGACGCCTCTGACTGTTGATCCCATTCCACAAACTCCCTAAGGAGGGTACAGATAGGAGGGCGGACATTGACGCTGCTCCCACGATGGTAGCGGTGGGAAACGGCGTGGTGCCATTGAGGACTCTAGCTCCTGTCTGCCTCTGGGTTCCATCGGGGGAGACGGATCCATCAGCGCCGAAGCCTCCACTTCTGAGATCAACCCGCTCCTACTGCGACGCCGCGACCCGGATGACGAGGATCGCTGGGTGAGGTCGATCTCCTGCTCGGACATTGAGAGATGGTGTTGTTGAGTACTGCCTCTCGATGCCGATGGGCTGTGGCACGGCGACGCCAGGATCTTCCTTGGCGGGGCAGTCGGTGCCGAAACGTCACATGAGGGTGATGGAGTGCGGGGCCTCTTCCGCTTCTCCTTGGCCTTCTTCGGGGCAGATGTTCGGGTCCCCAAGTCATCCCGACGCTTCCTAGTGGGCGTTTCCACTGATCCGTCATGGGATCTTTTTGTGGAGGATCCTCGCTCGATCGGCATTTTGGTCACGACCGGGGTCACATCGGCTGATGTGACCGTCGGGGCCGGAGTGTCTGCCATGGTCGATGCCGACGGCCCCGATGCCGATTTTTGAGGGTGGAGTGCCGATTCGGTTAGAGCCGCTGAAAGCCGCGCCAGCCGGTTCTTCCTCGTTTGCTTGGAGAAGCGGAGGCAATGTGGGCAGGACTCTACATGGTGCGCTTCACCCAAGCAGAGAAGACACAAAGAATGGCCGTCTGGGGGGGGGGGGCTATCTTCTTCCCGCAGGAACGGCAGCGTTTGAAAAAAACCCCAGCGACTTTCCATAGACTCCAGTCGCTAAAAACCTGCTCAGAGTCCTCTGAGGGGAAAAAAACTTTTTGGGAAAACAAACGCGGGGGAAGGCCCCGGAGGGCAGTCTGACAGACACACACACAAACTTTTTTTTTTATATATCTAGCTAACTAACTGACTATCTATGCTAAGAAAAACAACAAACGGGCTATTTACAACGATAAAGGCAAGAAGACCAATATCTCACCGACCGGGAACACAAAAGGCAAACCTCTCCGCACAGCGGTCAGAAAGGAACTGGCGGGATTCCTGCACTGGTGCCGGTGAGCATGCATACTGGGACGCATGCGCATGCCCATTGGCGCTGAGCACGGAAAAATCCCGGGCTTTTCAGATACCGATTCGGGGATTGGCACAGGCGCTCTATCCCATGAGTGTGAAGCACAGAGACCACAAAGAAGATCCAATGGAGTGACTACATAATGGGTGTGGCATGCATGTTCTACCTGATACTGCTAGTATACGGGATGCTAAATTTTGTACCAATTGGAGTTTCTGAGTTGACTTCAAGGGAAGATGCACATAAAACACATTAGAACAGTATAGCTTTGAGGCCACCATGGCATGGATCTATGTGGCCACATTGGCCGAGTCAAGGTAGGGGGCCAACCGCTGGGCTAGGTAAAGCTCATAGAATGCTTTTCTTTGCAGCTGCAGTGGCTTGCTTCTCCAACAGTAATGCTGAGTCCAGTATGATCCCTATGCTCTTAACTGAATCAGATGGTGTCCACCAGATCCCATCAAAAGTGGGGAGTATAGTATCCTTCAAGTGCAGCCATTACCTCTGCTTTATCAGAATAAATCAGCATTTTATATACGTGGACTCCCCCGTAACCCTTCTCAGACTTTGATTTTGGTGTGCCAAACACAAGAAATAGAAGCACCAGGGCTTTTTTTCTGCAGAAAAAGCCCACCAGGAACTCATTTGCGTATTAGTCTACACCCTCTGATGCCATCATTGTTTCACCAGGTCCTTTTTATAGAAAAAGCCCAGCAGGAACTTATTTGCATATTAGGCCACACTCCCTGATGTCACCATTGTTTCACCCAGGGTTTTTTTGTAGACTGCGTTCTTGTGCAATCCTGTTCAAAAAAGAAAGCCCTGAGAAGCACACACTATTCACAACCATCTCAATATGCAATGCCAGCATTTTGCGTGGATAGAGCAATGTGCATTTTTTTTTTCATATGCACAGAGTTTCAATACATGCAAACCCGAATTGCTCCAATGCCATCCAAGGGAGTGACTTCACCAGGGGTTGTTATCCAATCACCAGTCAGATATTTGAATTCTAACGTTCCCAAGTCCATAGGTGAAGTCTACCAGAATGAGGAATGGTTTATGAGGTTTTCTCTCTTTTAGGGGGCTTTCTCTCTTTTAACTGTTTTCTGATCTGATTGTGGCCTGAAGACCATTTTATCGATATTGCTTTGGCTATGAAGTGTATGTCTTTGCTGGTTTTATGCCCTGCCTTTCTTTTGAATGGCTGGATTCCAAGGGGGTTTTGTCTTGCTGTTTTAGTTGCAACCTACCTCAAGCAGGTCTCTGAAGAAACAGTAAATATATATATTTGGATATCTCATCCTGTGCATTTGGATGTTCCGTGCTGTTGGTCATACTGACTTACTCTATGTAATCTGCCTCATGTCTCAGTGAGAAAGGCAGACTAAAATGCAAATAAATACATACACAGATGAAATAAGTAACTTCGACAGGCGTGCACTGCTTAGCATGAGTTTCCATCTGTGAGGTTGATTTATGGTTGACGCAGGACCTTATTTTCACCGTCTGCCCTGATGCCTTAATTTTTTTTATTACAAGCAATCACAATTCTACTCTTATTACCGTCATTGTTTCAAATTTTAATGCCTTGAAAAGCCACCTTAATAAGACAACTCTGAGAAATAATTCAGTCAAATCTTGCATGAACCAAGGTGAGTTTCTATTTGCTTGGACAGCTGCCACATTGAGCTGAATCCTTTATTCTGTTTTTAATTAAGGGCTTGGCAGCAAAGAGCCCTTTTGTTAGCAGTTCTCCAAAAGACAAACCATAATTCTGAAGGAAGGCATTCAAAATGTTCTGGAGGACTGCCAGCCATCAAAAGTTCTTAATTGTTCAGAAACTGCACAGTGCTTAGTTCTAACTTTGCTGTGGAGTCAATAGGAAGTATTTACTGGTCAAAACCAGCACCTTGAATATATTTCCAGAATGCAGGGAACCTGTGTAGAATTTGGTTTGATCCAAAGATTTTGCGATAGGTTTAAGCTCAATAGTAGAGCATCTGCTCAGCATACGAAAGATCCCAGGTTCAAGTCCTGGCACTTCTAGTTAAAAGGATAAGATGATGCGAAAGGCCTTGTCTGAGACTCTGGAGAGCAGCTGCCAGTCTGAGTAGATGGTACTGATCCTGATGGACCAGGAGTCTGAGTCAATAAAGGTAGCTTGACATGTTCATTTGTTTTGCGATCAACAGATTCTCCCGCAAGTGCTGTTGTTTTTTGGACCCTAGCCCTACCTCCAAACCAGCTTTCATCTCCAGTGTCCACTCAAGTGCTCCATCCCAGACCTCTTCCAAATACCAGTTATCTTTTTTTTTCTTTTTTTCCATTTCAAGAGTTGAGAATGCTTAGGTATCCTCTTTCTCCCTTAGAGAACCAAGACACAACCTTGGCAGAAACAATGAAGAACCCAACATCCTTCTTCCCAGATAGGGAGCTTGATAAGCATTGGTGGGTCAACATTCCAAGCTTTTCACTGCCAGTTACAGCCTGGTTTCGAATGTGCGTTAATCTTCCAACATAATTTTCAGAACATGACAATATGTTCAGCAAAATTATATGCTGCAGACCCTCCTAGTCTATTTCACTTCATAATATAAGTGCACATCCAGGGGGAAGTATAGTCTTAAAAGTCCCTGAGGTGGAAAAAGGTTCTTTTTTACATACTCTTGGATGATGTGGAGAAATATGATGACATCAGCATGCCAGGTGACCATAGAAGGCTCCCAGAATGTTCCACTGAGGCCAATCCATTCTCTGGTGTTCAACCAGGGGCACCCACTTACTTCATCACCAATTCCTCCAGCAGGAGCTGCTGGATGAAGTTGATTCCCATGTACCAGCCTAGTGCCTCTCTATAGGGGTGGAATTCTAGCAGGAGCTCGTTTGCATATTAGGCCAGACACCCCTGATATAGCCAATCCTCCAAGAGCTTACAAGGCTCTTTTTTTGTAAGCTCTTGGAGGATTGGCTACATCAGGAGTGTGTGGCGTAATATCCAAAGGAGCTTTTGCTAGAATTCCACCCCTGCCTCTCTATATTTTGGCTTTTAGACTGTAGTGCAACAACAAGGGAAGGGCAGAAAGTCTTTGCTCCTTGTGGCCAGGCTCTTCTGATTGGTTGAGCAGCAGAATGGATCAGCCCCCCCCCACCTCCAAAGCAGTCATTTTCTCCAGAGGAAGTGATCTCCATAATCTGGAGATCCATTGTAATTCTGGGAGATCTATCTCTGAGTCTCACCTGGCTGCTTTGGAGTGGGGTCCTCCCCAAACCCCACCTTCCCCAAGCTCTATCCCCAAATCTCCATGAATCCTCAAACCTGGAGTTGGCAACCCTAGGCTCAGCAGGCAAAACCTAAGTTGGAATCTTCTCTGTGGTGGCAAGAATTAGAGACGTTAAGGACTGCTTCCCTGTTCAGGTTTTGATTTGCAGCTTTTAGGTTCCGAGCTTACCGCTTTCATACATGTTCAGTTCATAACAAATCTCTCCCTCAAAAAGGAAGTTATTTAATTAACATTTCAATATTTATATCCTGTTCTTCTTTGTAAAACAGATTCCGGCAATCACCAGAAAACCTCCAACATTAAAATGCATAATTAAATAATATCACACGTCTAATTATTTCTATCAAGCCTTATAAAGCCAACCATTGTCAATCAAATGAGCTTGCCCGTTATCTCTTTCCCGCAGGCATTCAGACAGTCAAAGGGGGTGAAAATTAATGAACTGACATCTGACCTTTTATTTTCTCTTAGTGCCTTTTCTCCTTTCTTCCACGAGATGGTCGGTTTTGGAGAGGCTTGCGGCTTGCACTCCGCAGCAACTTCTTGGCCGATGGTGACAATGATGGTTTTCTTCAGCTGACTTGGTGGGAAAGTTGGAGCAGAGGCTGTTTGACAGGGAAAGATTTAGGCTTAAGGAAGGATTGCCAGCTTGCAACACAGAAATATAGAGCTGAAAGGGATCCCAAGCATCATCTAGTCCAACCCCCTGCACAATGCAGGAAATTCACAGCCTCTCCCCCCTACTTCCCCAGTGACCCCCTCCTCTAAGGCCAGAAAAAGGGCAGGGGTCCTCAAACTACGGCCCGCGGGCCAGATGCGGCCCGCTGAGGACGTTTATGCGGCCCGCCGGGTTATGGCAAAATCAGACCGGAAGTGACGTTCGACCTAAACTCGCGTTAGCAACGCACACTTCCGGCACTGGGCTGAGGCGGCGGAGACAGAGTGTGAGGCGATACCGAGGTGAGGTGAGTTCCCAGGCCGGGATGTGTGGTGTGGGGAAGGGAGAGAGATGCAGAAGACGGAGAACTGACGGCCCACGGCCTTGTACAGTAACGGCAGTCCGGCCCTCCAACAGTCTGAGGGACAGTAAACTGGCCCCCTATTTAAAAAGTTTGAGGACCCCTGGTATAAAGCCTCCAGGTATGTCTGCTATAGCTCTCAGGGACTCTGGATCTCTAATTTTAGTATGGCACGATCAATGCTTGAAGTGAAAGAAAAAGGGAGATGGTTTCAGTTTAAATTAGACTCTACTCAACCTCTGGTCCATTTTGTATAATGCAGTGTCATGGTTTTTGAGCCACCTGGAAATAATTGCCTTAGTCTCTACCCCACCCCACCCCACTGGATACCATTGACACCATTTCCCATAGAATGTGCTGTGCAGGACTATCTGGCAAAACTTGACCTGAGTTAATAGCAGATTCTTCATAAATTGGAATCAGAGAGAGGAACTTGGCGGAATTCTGGAACTACACACCCAAAATCCTCAGCTCGGCACCGGTGTAAATGGCTCCATGCTTGTTTTCTGCTACACACTGGTACATTCCAGCATCCGACTGATTGACACTGTGGATCATCAGTACACCATTAACCATCTCAATCCTGCTCTGTAATGGAATAGAAAAATAATTCTACAAAAGCAAACAAAATCAGAATAATTTGTTCGGTTTTCAGCTTCAGAAGGAAGTAGAAGGGGGGGGAGGTGTTACAATGGATTAAATGGTCTTATTGTACTCAACAGGCAGTATCTTATTGAAGTTTGTTGGAAGTTCCTCTAGCCCAGGAGTGACCAAACTGTGGCTCCTGAAGCTCCCACTGCCCCGTTGGTTGGCTTGGAGAAGGTATCTGTCTCTTTAAATCACTTCTCCAAGCAAAGATGGCAACTTGGAGAATGCATTTAAAGTTAAAGTTGCTTTCTTTCCATCTCTCCCTCCCCATATATTTCTTCCTTCCTTCCTCCCTCGCTTTCTTCCTTCCTTGCAGCTCTCAAACATCTGACTTTATTCTATGCAGCTCTTACATTAAGCAAGTTTGGCCACCCCTGCTCTAGGCTATGAGAGCCTCCATCCAGTCTTAACAGTCACGTAAGGTGGAGGCAGGCTTCAAACTTTGCTTAAGGGAATGGAAGGTCTTGGCTTTTCCTTTCTTTTGTCTTTGGGAGAATGCTAAAACACTTTGGATACAGGTTAGGGCATGCAATGGTTGCAAAACTACACTTGAAAGTGCACAGGAAGCCACTAATGCAGTCTCAGGAATTATAGTGGTCACAGAACTACTATACTACTCACATCCATATCCCACACACAAGAAGCCTACTGAATTATAATCAGTACTATGTGTATTGTAATTATAGTCATAATTAGGTGTATTCTGCATTACAAGATAGGAAAATTCTGCACCACATTTCTGTGACGGGACAGGCAGAAATTTGCAAATGTGTGCAAATGATTGTACTGTTCATATTTTGTGTAATTCTGCTTCCTCCCAGAGAGGGCAACAAGGCCTACACAGGCAGTGCTGAACGTCTAGCGGTTTCCTCTCAGAGGCCACACTAATTTAACACAAGCAAGGTGAATCGAAAGCAAATTTAAAACTACCGAGCATTTACCTCCTGCCAGAGCGACGCTCCATTTTTTAGCCAGCGATAGGTTGGCCGTGGCTTTCCAGTGGCTTTACATTCCCATCGAAGCTGATCCCCACTGTCTAGCTGGGTATCATTAAGCCTCTCCATCCAGTGGGGGTATGCTGCCAACAAAGAGAGAAAAAGCATCACAATGTTTATTGTTGCTGAACTAGGCAGCTTTATCTAATGTTCTGATGGGTCTGTGTTTGATCTATCACTGAGTGCTTGGCTTCTGTCTATGTCAGCCAATCAAGAGTGCTTATGTAGAATGGGGGGAACACAAACATATGAACATATATGAAACTGCCTTATACTGAATCATTCCCTTGGTCCATCAAAGTCAGTATTGCCTACTCAGACTGGCAGCAGCTCTCTAGGGTCTCAAGCTGAGGTTTTTCATGCCTATTTGCCTGGACCATTTTAGTTGGAGACGCCGGGGATTGAACCTGGGACCTTCTGCTTACCAAGTAGATGCTCTACCACTGAGCCACCGTCCCTCCCCAGGAACATATGAAGCTGCCTTCTCCTAAATCAGACTCTTGGTCCATCAAGGTCAGTAATGTCTACTCAGACAGGAAGTGGCTCTCCAGTCCCAGGTGGAAATCTTTCACATACACCTACTAGCTGGTCCTTTCAACTGGAGAAGGCAGAGACTGAACCTTCTGCCTGTCAAGCAGATGTTCTACCATTGAGCCATGGTGCCTCCCTTGTAAGAAACTAATTCTCACAAGACATTATATGATAAAGCTAAATGGGTCATAGTCCAGAGTAATGCTTTGGTTGCCAATCTCCAGGTGGGGCCTGGCATTCTCCAAGATGGACAACTGTTTTTCAGACCACAAGAATCAGAGAATTGTAGAATCATAGACTTGGAAGGGACCCTCAGGGTAATCTAGTCCAATCCCCTGAACAATACAGAAAATTCACAAATACCGTCCCTCTAAGTTCACAGGATCAGCATTGTTGTCAGATGGCCATCTAGCCTCTTTTAAAAAACCTCCAAGACCCCTCACCATCTTCGTCGCCCTCCTCTGGATCCAGCTTGTCTATATCCTTACTGCCAGCAGTTACCATGGTCTTTTTCTTGCATTTTCTCTGGGAGTAAGTGAAAACTTATTGCAAACCCACTTGCTCCCCCCCACCCCCAGCCGCGGTTCTTGTGCAATTAATTTGGGGGCACTATAATATATGAGGAGGAAAGAGCTGTTTTGTGCAGTTTTTGGTGAACACTGGGGAGCTGGCCAGTTGTTCTAATTCCTTCAGGTCATCTGTTGTCAAGCTGATCTTTTAATTGGCTTTATTGCTCTGTTTATTGTGTTTATTTATTTGTACTGTATCTATTGCATTTTAAATGTTGTCAACCACTCCAAGAGGGTATTAAATAAATAAATCTTGTTGTTGTTGTTAAAAGTGTAAGTGGGGTGACTTGTTCATCCCAGATCCATAGCATTTTGTGGCATCAGACCATCCTCTGGATCATTCACAAAGTCCTCCCTATTAAGCATGCTAGCCTCCAGGTGAGGCCTGGGGAACTCCTGGAATTACAAATCATCCCTAGACTATGGAAGGCAGTTCCTCTGGAGAAAATGGATGCTTTGGAGGGTGGACTCTATAGCACCGTACCAGAGCTTTTTTTTAAACAGGAACTCCTTTGCATATTAGGCCACACACCCCCTGATGTAGCCAATCCTCCAAGAGCTTACAGGGCTCTTAGTACTGGGCCTACTGTAAGCTCTTGGAGGATTGACTACATCTGGGGTGGTGGCCTAATATCCAAAGGAGTTCCTGCTACAAAAAAAGCCCTGACTGTACCCCACTGAGGTCCCTGGCCTTCCCATATTCTATCCCCAAATCTCCACGAATGTCTGTTTTTGAAAACACTTCTGTAGAGTCCCCTGCCCACATGCCTGTTTCAGAATCCCATTTTCCCCATCGAACAAAATGGTTTAGCAACAACAGATGACACTGCAGGCTTACGGCCTTAATAACTATTCTACAGATGCCAAATTCCAAGGGAGAAAAGCCAGCTCAAATTAATAAGGCTTAACTCATTAATCCAGAGCACTGAAGAGGAAAGCCATTTAAATCTCTCCTGTATGGCATTGCAGGGGATCAGGTGTCAATGGCCTTGACACCAAGGAATGCAGAAGAATATATCTGGCAGGGCTGGTTAGTAATTGAGAGTTAGCCCAGCAGAAGGATCTATTTTGGACAGAATAAAATCAATAAAGCACTTTAATAGCAGCTCCTCAGCTGGATGGAATTTAAGAATAAATCTTGCAATCTATTTGGTATTTGACCAGTCACCAATCAGGGTCGGGAGAAGCTGCAAAAAGACATGACAGTTCTGCCCCAGTACGGTTGCAAAGAATATAAATCAAGTTGATATTTAGTCTTGAGTCTCAAGATAGCCAAAGGAGGGTTGGTCTGCAATGTGGACATGTATTGAAAAGTCAATGGAATTCACATGTGTCTATCCAAGAAACAAAATCATCCTTGGTGAAAAATGCCACCAGGTGGGGACTACAGATCTCCTGGAATTACAGCTGATCTCCAGACGACAAAGATCAATTCCCCTAGAGAAAATGGCTGCCTATGGCATTATACCTTTATTTGAATCCCACCTAAATTCCCACCTTTATCTGAATTATACCTTTATCTGAATCCAGACTCCCGTACATCTCCAGGAATTTACCAACCCGTAGTTGGCAATCCTTGTGTAAAATAATGAAGTTTGGAACTTTATTCAGAACATATAATGTATCCAGTGATGGATTCAAACACTACAAACTTGCAAAAGAAATCTCAGTTCTCTCCCTCTCTCTGACTGTCAAGTTCCCAGGGCCGGGTGGGGGTTTCTCCATCCTGAAGGTTCCCAACCTGCCAACTCGCATTTGGCCAGCGGTGGGGGGATTCTCCCCTGACGTCGCTGGCATGATGATGTCACTCGCAGGTAGATACCATAGAGTTATCTCTCCCAAATTGCTAGAGCATCTAAAAAAAAACCACAGAGCTTTCCCGGAAGCTTCTATAGTGGCCAGTGCATGATATCGCCGGTGCAATGATGTCACTTGTGAGTGCCGGAGGCTGTGGGGGACTTGGAAACACCCCCCCGCCTCGCCTCCCACAACCTGCAAAATCTGCTTCTGAAAATTGGGGGGCTCCCTTGGGAAGACTAAGGAAACCTCTTAAGAGTGGGGAGTGATTTATATCAGTTCCCCATTCACCTAATTTGAGGAAACAAACTCCAACTCACAGCTGAAAAACACATTAATGTAGAGTTTGATTCAAGAGTTCCCAACCCAAGAAGTTCTCAGCAATCGTATGTATTTTACTACTTTACACAGAAAGTGATTAAAATGTGGAATTTGCTGCCAGGGGATGTAGTGATGGCTACATAAGCAAACAGTTTTTAAAAAGGAATATGTAGATTCATAGAGGAGAAGTCCGTCAATAACTACTAGCCATGGTGGCTGAGGAGAACTTCCACATTCAGAGGCACTAAGCCTCTGAATCCCAGAGCCAGGAGGCATCATCAGGAGAAGACTTCAGCCTCTACGCCCTGTTATTGGCCATCCAGAGGACCTGGTTGGCTACTGCGTGACAGAGGATGCTGGACTAGATGATTCACTGGTCTGATCCAGCAGGACTCTTCTTATGTGAGGGAAAGAGAACAGGGAAGATGCTAGCATGCCAGCCAGTTCGCAAACTATTCAAAACTGATACCGTTTTCGCACACAGCTTACCACGCGGTCACGTTCCCGTTCTTTCCACAGCATTCATCGGATTTCCCACTATCTGCGCCGGAGTTACAGGAAGTGCTGCAGCTTTTGCGTAGCAAACGTAAACTGGGTTTTAGTGGTTTACGTTTGCTACGCAAAAGCCGTGGAACTTCCTGTAACTCCAGCGCAGATAGTGAGAAATCAGACAGACGCTACTGAGAGAACAGGAATGTGATCGCATGGTAAGTTGTGTGTGAAAATAGTCTGAATCATTTAAGAGGGCTTTTCTACATAGGCATAGTCTAGCACTGTACAAAAGGCTTCACAAAGTTACTTGGATAAATTATTTGGGACTTTGGTCTGTATTACTGTGCATTGTTAGCTGTGGCTGGATCCTATTGTGTAATGTTGTATCATTTAATGTGTCATGTTAATACTTATGCTTTGCTTCAGTTCTGGTTTTGGTTGGTTCTACAACCCAAATCTAATACCAAATGTCCTATCTTGTTAATGGTATTAACTAAATTCTGTAATCCGCCTTGTGTCCAAGTGAGGAAGGCAGACTATAAGCAAGGTAGATAAAATTAGGGCTTTTTTGTAGCAGGAACTCCTTTGCATATTAGGTCACACCCCATTATTGTAGCCAATCCTCCAAGAGCTTACAGGGCTCTTAGTACAGGGCCTACTGTAAGCTCCAAGAGGATTAGCTACATCAGGGGGATGTGGCCTAATAAGCAAATGAGTTCCTGTACAAAAAAGCCCTGGATAAAATTAAAGAGATATATATGCTTATTGTGGGCAAACAGGTTTATTGTACAGCATTCCTCCCCTTCCCTCAACTTGTCCTGCTGGCACTGAGAGGGATTGCTGGGAGGAATCACTAGATTGCACTGTAAATCCCTCTGGACTCAATGCAAATTACATCTAAATAAACTTACATTATAGAGCCCCATGGTGCAGAATGGTAAACTGCAGTCTGATCACGACCTGTCCAATCCCTGCGGAAGCTGGCTCAAAGTTGTCTCAGCCTTCCATCCTTCTGAGGTCGGTAAAATGAGTACCCAGATAGCGGGGGGTAAAGCGTACGTGACTGGGGAAGGCAATGGCAAATCGCCCCATGAAAACTCTGCCATGAAAATGTCAGGATGTGATGTCACCCCATGGGTCGATAACAACTCGGTGCCTTTACCTTCCTAAACATATATATAGGACTGAACTGTAACCTTGTTTAATATAATAAACCATGGTTTCAGATCTCACTAACCTAACTAACCACTGTTGGTGTAATTACCCATTTCCAGAGCATCACACAGTAATTAGTTTAATCAAATAATGGCTTCGTGCAAAGTCTGGACCGAACCTTAGACTCTCATATGAATCTTCTTAACACCATTTGAATCTGACTGTGAGAGAAGAGAGGAGAACATCTTGTATAGAACACGGAAAGCCAGCTGACGTTATTTGCAGTGGTCTTCTTTTAAAATGCAAGGTGTTGAAAAAAAGAAAGGAACTGCAGTGATGAATAGTATTCCACATTCTAGCAGACTAAAAATAGCTAAATACTGAAAAGGCACATAGACCCTCACAATAGAAAAAAAATATATCATAAAATGATGTCCAATAGCAACTACTAAACTAACAGAAAGTAGATTGTGTGGGGGGGGGGAGGCTCTTTGGACGATAAATGGGAATCATTTGCCATTTATGAGAAAGCAACAAAAAATTAATGAGACTACCCAAGTCAACCCAATTGTTCACTTTAATTAGACACATTTGAGAACATTAGGCATACACTGATAAGTCATTCAAGTCTGAAATGTTTTGTTAGCATGTAATTACTAAAATGCTGTTTGGATTATTTTTTTTTTAATTCAAATAATAACAATGTAAAAAGTTAAGAGGATTCAGAGCCTGGACTCCGAAGCTGAACGGTTCATAATGGATTTCCATCTCTCTCTTCCATCTCCAATCCCTTCTACAGTCAGGCATAAGTATGCTGACATCCCTTAGACTAGGGTCCCCAGCATGGGCACTATGGTAGCCAACACCTGTCCTGGCTCCTGCCTAGTGTTTTTATAGAGTCTGTGGGGCCAGGTGGGCTTTTGCCCAGCTAGGCTTCTGATTGGCTGTTGGAGATTTGAATGGCTGTGCAGGGAAAAGAAAATGTTGTTTTGGCAGCAGCCGCTACCACAACACCAAGATCTTCACTGTGCGGCTGAAAGTAAGCTGCCTGAGGCCATGAAATCAGATTCCCAATACAACAATGTTGGCCAAATTTTAGGTGTCTACAGGGATCTTTTGTAGAAAAATAAGTGGTGGAGCTCATAAGCATAACTCATTAGCATATGCCGCCACCACCCCGGCCAAAAGCAACCCGATGCAAGAAAGGAGAGCCCCGGGCAAGCGAGGCCTGCTTGGGCTGGCTAGAGATCCAGCCAGCCCAAGCAGGCCTCACTCGCCTGGGGCTCTCCTGGGCTGCACCCCCAGTCAAAAGGCCAGCAAGCCACCCGCTGCCCAAAATCACATAAGAAGTGGAGAAAGGGTGGTACAGGCTTCTCCAGGGGTTAATGAAGGTTTCTGGGGGCATGGCAAAGCCCCTGGTGGCTGGCTGGCTGCCCGCTCTCCTAATCCAGGGATTGTTATGCAGTTGCACCTACTATTCAATGGACAAGTTAGGTGGGGAGGAAGAGCAGGAACAGTCAGAAAGGTTCAGGAGCTGTGCTCCTGCAAGCTCCTGCTGAATCTGAGGCCTGGGTGTCTACAAGATACAGGCAAGGGGATGGAATATAGCACATGAATTCCAAAAACAGGAGAACCGAATGATTTAGGCCTAGTAATCCCGAACTCGGAGCGATTGTGATCACCTCCAGGGCTGGTTGTCAAGGCAAATGGCTGACAGGTACACTGATTGTTTCCAAAGTGTTGGCTGCATCAGGAATTCACAGTACATCTGGTTGTCAGTACTAGGGAAAATGGGAATCAAATCAGTTCATGACTGCATGAGAACAGACGGCTGACTCTCAGTCTTCCAGGCGTTCCCCAAAGCATCCACTGTGAACTGGATCAGATTCAACTGCCAAGCTGAGCATGATTAAAGCAGACAGAAAGCTAGTACCTAAGGATGAATGCAAACTGGAGCATTCCCCGGAATGACAGGCTTAATCCCGTAACCTCGTCTGAAGCTGTCCAAGGGACCCTCTTGCAAGAGAAGATTGTTTACCTACAAGTCATTAAGTCTGCAGCAAGTAGAAGATGTACTGTTCATGTCAGGCTCTTGACCAAGAATTGGATTGAAGCTAAAAAGCCATAACTCTCTGCAAGGACCCTGTTTATCTTCCAAGACCTGATGAGATCGAAATAACACCATGCTGCCTTCCCTTCCTTGCAAGGGAAGTAAGTAGATTCAAAGCAACGGGCAGCACTGTTTGTGACTGCTTTGGCCATTGTCTAGTGAGAACAAATGTAAATAGTTCCTAGCATTCCTGCTCAAATGCACCTAATCACTCAACAGGTTCTCTACAGAACCAATGCACAACCATGGATTTAGTTGGAGTAGATATTACCCTTGATGAGAAACTCAGGTCTGGAGCTAAACAATCCACAGATGACTTATACATAGGGACAGAATCATCAATGGTTCCAGTAAGTAATTTTAGATTCTGGACTTGATGGATATACAGGGCCTTTTGTCTGGATAGCAGTCTATAGTTTGGATAGAAAACTACTGCCTGCTTTTGTGGGACCCTGCTAGGGCCCAAGACTTTGGCCCTGAAAGTTTGGACTCGATGACATTGTGAAGGAAGTTTACTTCTACCTTACTGAGGAGGCTGCTTTTCCCTACAACCTCGTCCTCAACTGCTTTTCACTCAACCAAGATCCCAAGCAGTCAAGCACACTTCTTTTCACTTGTACTTGCTCTCATGAAAACTGCTTTCCTCCCATGTGCCACTTGGCAGAGAAGTAGCAATCAGAGTCTCCAAAGATGTGTTGGTTGTGGAATGCATACATTCAGAAGCTTTTGGGAGTCAGCCCAAGAAATTTGTAATCTCCAAAACCTTCAGTTGGCTGGTGCATACTGAATATTTCAAGAGCACTGGAGGTTGGAATGGTGGTACATACACGTATGTTGATTGCTGAGTTTCTTTTCTTGACTGACTTATTTAAGATATCTGTATTGCTGCCTCTCCAGAGACCACTAGCTGATCAGAGCCAGAGGTGTGAAGCGGTTGTTTTCATAGTTTTTTAAAAATTAAACACTGTTGAAATTTAATTCCTTTTGGACAGCATATATATTTTTACATCAGTATATCTAATTTCCAACATGGATACGTAAACCCAGATATTGGAGCCATGAAAAGATGACAGATCTTTGTACAAACCTAAAAAAATCCTTAAGTTTGCAGAAAAACATGAAACCCAAATAAATAAATACACTGAGAGGTTGACCCCCCCAATAAGTGACACAGCATCTGTACCTTTAAGAAACTGATGCCTTCTGACATCTCAATGGCCATGTGGTGATTGTTAAGCAACCAAAACAATACTGTCAGCCTTCAAACTTTGGTTTCTATTAGTAAAAGGCAAGGCGAGGGGGAGGCTATTTGACCTCTCATGGCCCCCCTCCCCCGTTCCCCTTCTTCCAGCCCTTGAGGGAGGAATCTTCAGTGCCAGACCCACCAGCAACCACCAGGCAACTTGCTACCATGCAATTTGTGCAATTCACCAAGCTGCAGCTGTGGTTACAATTTGATGCTACACAATTCACTTGAGCACAGCTAGCTGGCTGGGTATGACAGTGGACACTACACAACTCATCTGAGTGACTTTCTACTATGCGGCTTTGGAAATTTGGCCAGGTTTTCCTAGGTAGGGATGGACACAAACCAGGAAAATGTGGTTTGATTTGTGGCATGCCTGGTTTGCTGTCACATTCTCAGGGTGCAGGCAGGCAGGAGTCCAAAGCCAGTCCAAGGTCAAAGTCCAGGAAGTCAAGCAGGAGCCAAGTCATCAATGCAGAATCACAAACCAGGATCAGAAGTCAACGTCCAAAAGCCAAAAGGTCAGGGTGCCAAAGAAATCAAGCAGGTCAGGATAAGGAATCAGGAAGGAGCGTGGATGGGAGTCTCAATCAGCCTGCTCCCTGGGTGGCAGTGACTGCTAGAACTCAGGGCTGAGAGATCTGAAGCATCGGTGTGCCTCATTTCTTTGCTCTGAAAGTTCTTTCCGGAGCCTGCTTCGAACTCTTGAGATGGGAGGAGGAGAGCTTGGAGGAGATTGATTGTCAACAGCTGACACTGGTGCCTGGAGAGTGATTCATGGGCCAGCTGCTGTTTGTTCAGCTGAGAAACTAGCTGGCAACTCTTCCAGGTCTGTTAACCCTTCCAGCTCCTTCTCGTCAGGGCTCATGACATTTGCAACCTACAAAATGTCACAGACCCTTAGAGACTAAATGAACTGGTTTGTTTTGTGAGGATTCTGATGTGAGCGAATGCCCCGATCCCCCAGCATACTAGAGATACCAAACTCACCAGAGATCTCTGGCTGACTCTCCTCTTTAGAGGGCCACAACTCAGACCCCATAAATTCAAGTTTGGTGGAATTGGATTTATGGGGTCCAAGTTATGCCCCCCTAAAGAAGGTGCCCCCATTCTCCATTATTTCCAATAGAAGAGGGGGGGGGAACAAGCCCAGCAATAAAAGCCCAGAAGAACAGATTCAAAGTCACAAATAATCTTTGCAGTAGAAACTGAGGGCAGAGGGCATTTTTGCAAGCCATGTAGAACCAATGCAATGTGAACCAATGCAAGCCCTGTGGAACCAATGCAATGTGCCCAGCAGAACCAACAGGACTAAGATGGAGCTAGAGAATCTCTGTAGTAGAAACTGAAGGTAGTGGGAAGCATTTTTGAAGGTCCAGCAGAACCGGTGCGATGTACAGAGTGCCCAGCAGCACCACTGCAACCAAAGAGTGCCCAGCAGAATCCAGTGCTGCTACGGCAATGCCAGCACAACAGGAATGATATGAAATGCAGAATCACAATCCAAGCAAGGAGGGCAGTTGCAAGCCCAGAACAATACAATACAAGAACTCGTGGGCATTCGATGAAATTGCTGAGGAGACAGGTTAAAACGGATAAAAGGAAGTACTTCTTCACCCAAAGGGTGATTAACATGTGGAATTCACTGCCACAGGAGGTGGTGGCGTCCACAAGCATAGCCACCTTCAAGAAGGGGTTAGATAAAAATATGGAGCAGAGGTCCATCAGTGGCTATTAGCCACAGTGTGTGTGTGTGTGTGTGTGTGTGTGTGTATATATATATATATATATATATATATATATATATATATATATATATATATATATATATATATATATATATATATATTTGGCCGCTGTGTGACACAGAATGTTGGACTGGATGGGCCATTGGCCTGATCTAACATGGCTTCTCTTATGTTCTTATGTTCTTATGAACAACCAGTTCTCTGTACAGATTTTCTAACAGAACCCAGTGCCACTGTAGCACTGCAAGTTTAAAAGGACTGATTTCAAAGCAGAGTCACAAGAAATCCAAGCTGGGCGTGGGGATTTCATAAGTAGGGTTGCCAAGTCCTCTTCATCCCTCGGCAGGGGACATTCGCATGCGTGATGCACGTGCGATGGAATGACGTCACCTGGAAGTGACATCACCAAAATGGCACCGCTCGTGCGGGGCTGCTCTAGGCGTTTCTCGGAAAACTCTGTGGTTTTCCCGGATGCTTTAGCTGTCTGGGAGGTTAAAATTCTATGGTACCTATTGTGCCATAGAGTTTTACCTCCCAAATGGCTAGAGCGTCTGGGAAAACCACAGAGTTTTCCTGGAAATGCCAACAGCCACCCCGCATGGGCACCGACATTTTGATGAAGGTGACACCATCACATCAGTGACGCAGAGGGAGGTTCCCCCCCCCCCCCCCGCCGGCCCAATGTGAGCTGGCGGGTTGAGAACCTCCCAGGTGGGAGATTCCCTGCCCGGACCAGGGGTTTCGCAGCCCTATTCATAAGTCCAGCACAATCAGTTACAATGTGTAGAATGCCCAAAATAACCCAATGCCACTGGCATTGCAAACTTAAAAGGACTGCTCTCAAACACTGAGTCACAACAAGTCCAAGCAATGGGGGGGGGGATTTTGCAAGCTGTGTGCAAGAAAATGGGAAGGGAAGAGAAAGGAATGCAGGCAAAGGAGTGGGGGACCCTCTTGAAATTTTCAAGACTCATTGGAAACTGATCTCCCTCTTGGCTTAAAGTTTGCTTTGAAGTTTGGTAAACATTCAGATTGAGTTAAGGTTCCCAAATCCCCCGCTAGGCCTGGAGACCCCCAATTTGGAGCCTCCTCCCCCTGCTGGCCATAAAAGGGAAAGCGGGGGGGGAGGGGAGGGGGAGAACGGCAGCCCTTCTCACCCAGCCCCGATCGCAGCAGCCAGAGCTCTTCCGTTTTCTCAGGCTGCTTCCCGCCCCCAGTCAGCTGGCCGGTGAAGGGAGGGGGGTGGAGAGGGAAACGTCTTCTCATAGGGTATAATGGGGAATTGATCTGGAGGTTTCGGGGGCTCTGGGGGAGCTGTTTTTTGAGGTAGAGGCACCAAATTTTCAATATAGTATCTAGTGCCTCTCCCCAAAGTATCCCCCAAATTTCAAAACGATTGGACCAGGGGGTCCAATTCTATGAGCCCCAAAAGAAGGTGCCCTTATCCTTCATTATTTCCTATGGAAGGAAGACATTTAAAAAGGTGTGCTGTCCCTTTAAATGTGATGGCCAGAACTCTCTTGGAGTTCAATCATGCTTGTCACACTCTTGTTCCTGGCTCCGCCCCAATGTCTCCTGGCTCCACCCCCAAAGTCTCCTGGCTCCACCCCCAAAGTCTCCTGGCTCCACCCCCAAAGTCTCCTGGCTCCACCCCCAAAGTCCCCAGATATTTCTTGAATTGGACTTGGCAACCCTAGATTGAGTGGAGAGACAGTCTAGAAATATATCTGTTCACGAATCAGCGTGAACTTGCACAAACAGCTTGAAGGCTCGTGAGCCAGTTCATGCCCATCCCTATTCTGAGGAAGAGGGAAAGAAGGGAAGTTGAGATTCTGTGTAGTTGTTAGAGTTCTATACTAGGATCCGGGAGACGCATATCCCCATTTAGCTATGGAAGCTTGCTGGATGATCTTGGGCCAATCACTCTCTCTCTCTCAGCTTAATCTATTTCACAGAGCTGTAGTGAAGGTGAAAATGCGAGAATGATGTAAGCTCCTTCGGGGAGAAAGGTGAGGTATAAATGTAGTAAATAAATAAAGCTGAAGATATGGGGGGAGATAAAATAAATGTGGGTGACAAAATAAATGT
The DNA here is from genome assembly GCF_032191835.1 of Heteronotia binoei. NCBI lineage: Eukaryota > Metazoa > Chordata > Lepidosauria > Squamata > Gekkonidae > Heteronotia > Heteronotia binoei. The sequence continues at coordinate 172,666,119 of NC_083225.1, forward strand.
GGGTGTGTAGGAATTAGAGAAGGAAGCAGAAAAAGGGGAGCAGATATGGGGGCAATCAGGAGGAAATAGAAAAGAGGAAACAGTGTGGAGGAAAGGTTACAGAGGAAAATGAAGTGACCCCCATATTTATTGATAGCTAATTTGTATGAAATAGGGATTTACATAGCACTCCAAAGGATATATATTGTATATTTATCAGTTTATTAATTTGTTTATGATGCAGAATCAAATATAAAATATTAATATTTGGGAGGGACGGTGGCTCAGCGATAGAGCATGTGCTTGGTAAGCAGAAGGTCCCAGGTTCAATCCCCGGCATCTCCAACTAAAAAGGGTCCAGGCAAGTAGGTGTGAAAAACCTCAGCTTGAGACCCTGGAGAGCCGCTGCTAGTCTGAGTAGACAATATTGACTTTGATGGACTGAGGGTCTGATTCAGTATATAGCAGCTTCATATGTTCATAATAAGAGATGGTGTGGTTCTCGCTCTGTCGGAGCCCTCCGTACTTCTAAAAGCATTAGTTTTCTCTTTTGCACTGCTTTTCTGCAGCCAGGAGTGAAAATTAAGTTGTGTCACAATTGTTGCAAGAGAAAAACTTGAAAGCATACTGTATACTTGCAGCTGTCCTCTGAAGACATTCCTTCCACGGGAGTTTTCAGCTTTGCACTCATACGTTCCTGCATCTTCCAGCTGCACATTTGGGATTTCTAGCACCGCTTGGGACTTCCGTAGGCGGCCTTTGCTTGGAGTGGGGCCGTTGACTTTCCTCCATGAGATGGTTGGAACAGGGCTGGAATAGTTAGTGAAGTCACGGTTAGTTCCTTCCCGCCATCAAGAATATAGATCCTGTTACCTGCTAATTTAAGTACTTAATCATCTAAGCAGCAATAAAACATAATCACAATTAACACTCATGAACGGCTTGCTAAATTTCTCTTTCAATGGAGAATATTTAATAAGCACCACGGCTGTCATGGATACTTCCTGTCTATCAGAATGAAAGTTTGTTTCCCAATCACTGAGCCCTTGAATGTAATTTTTCAGGGGCTCAGAGACCGAGCATCCCAGATTTTCACTCAATACCAATGTGGATATTTCTTCCCAGAAGGGGAGAGAAGAGTGGGGTATGATATTTGTTATTTGGCTACACTTCACAACAAAAGAAGCAGAACTGCTTGTTCAGTATTCAAACTACCATTAAATATTGAGAACACAGCAACCTTTGCTGACTGGCGAGCAGAGCAAACAGCGGTGGGCCTCTGCAACACAATAAACCCAATCCCCTTTTTCTCCAAAACAGTGCACCAGACTTTAACTACAAAGACCACACAGTCCATAAAAATCCATTGGCTGGATACCTCCTCAAAACCAGAATCTACCAAATTTCCTCTCAAATTAGAATATGATATTGGATTTATATCCCACCCTATACTATGAATTTCAGAGTCTCAGAGCGGTCACAATCTCCTTTACCTTCCCCCCCACAACAGACACCCTGTGAGGTAGGTGTGGCTGAGCAGCTGCCCTTTCAAGGACAACTCCTACAAGAGCTATGGCTGACCCAAGGCCATTCCAGCAGCTGCAAGAGGAGTGGGGAATCAAACCCAGTTCTCCCAGATAAGAGTCCGTGCACTTAACCACTACACCAAACTGGCTCTCAATTAGACAACCTTGTAGGTCTTCCTGAAATTTGGGATGGATGAGGCCTTTCAGGAAGGCTGTTTCATAGTAAAGGGGAAGCTCTGGAAAAAGATTCTTCAATGGGTTTCTGACAGGTGAGCCACTTGTAACACGGCTGCTAAAAGGAAGAGAAGGAACACCGTAGTTGCAACCAATATTCCCTCTAAGCTGTGGAGTCTTGTGAGCAAAAATTCTGCTTTGTGAGCTACAGCTATTAAAGTTGTGAGCTACTATATATTCAGTTTGCTCTGGGGCCATCCTTCCTGAGCTAAGACAAAAATGTGTGAGCCAGAGGCTAAAAAACTGCAAGTTAGCTCACGCTAACTCAGCTTAGAGAGAACACTGGTTGCAACATCTAAGCTGTGCTCTTTTCCCTGCACTTTCTGTCTCCGGGTAATAAAGTGGGCATGGCCAAAGGCTTGAGCCAAATATCAAGAACCTCAGGGTCCTTGGCCCTTGGCTTTTGAATGAGATGAACCATCGGAGTCTACATCAGCTTGAGTTATAATTGGTTACTTGTTGTTTGTTTTGTTTACACTGCATTTTAAAAAAACACTATTGTATTTATTAATGTTGTATATGCTTTGTGGACCCAACATTGTGGACCCAACTGATATTGCCCCCCACAGATCAATTTTGAGGCTAATTATGTATAACCTCGTTGGCCCTCCAGAGGAACCAGTTGTCCACTGTGCGATGGACTAGATCAGGGTGGCCAAACTTGCTTAACATAAGAGCCACATAGAATAAACGTCAGATGTTTGAGAGCCGTGAGACATGAACAGCAGATGTCTGAGAACTGCAAGACAAGGAGGGAGGGAGGGAGGGAGGGAGGGAGGGAAGGAAGGAAGGAAGGAAGGAAGGAAGGAAGGAAGGAAGGAAGGAAGGAAGGAAGGAAGGAAGGAAGGAAGGAAGGAAGGAAGGAAAATAGATGGGAGAAGAGGGGGAGGTAGAAAGAAAGCAACTTTAACTTTAAATGCATTCTCCAGGCCACTGACAAATGTTTTCTCTAAGCCTGCTGATGGGGACTTCAAGAACCACACAACATGTGTGAAAGAGCCAAATGTGGATCCTGAGCTGCAGTTGGGCCACCCTCAGCCCTAGATGGACCATTGGTCTGATCCTGCAAGGCTCCTCTTACGTACTTATCAAAGGATGTGAACATGGAAGGGCAGATGAATGTAAGAATCTTTCTTTTCTTTTTTAAAAAAAGACTCTACTTCTGCATGTGGTTCACAGGAGTTACGAAACTTTCTATGCAATTTGGTTAATTCAAACTTTGAATGGATTTAACCAGACTTTTATCTTGCCTTAATTGTATGCTGCATCAACTTTACTGCTATCAATTACAGCTAGAGAAATGCTGAAAGATTTTTTTTTTTTTAAGCCACTGCCTGGCCATTAACCAGTCTCTTTCAAATTTTTCCTTTTCCCTCCCTCTGATGATGAGGTAATAAGCCAATTTTTCTCAAGAAGAGAAAATACTCTGGCTGTAAAGTTTTAATGATCTCAAAGGAAATTGCTCCCAAATTGCAAATCAGTATTCAAAGGCAAGTTGTAACTTGCTTTTAATGAATCTCCTTTTCCCCGCCTAAGTCACACCAGTCACGTGGGGTTGAAATCTGAGATGAATACATAGACAGATATGTGGAAAGGTTGCCTCTGTGAATTTGTTTTCTGCCCAAAAAGAAAGCTGTGAAAAATCAAGAATGCAGTGATATGCCTTCATTAGGGGAGGGGGAAAATGTTTATTTTATAAAATGAAAGACTCTCTAGCTACTCTGGATGCCTTTCTTTTGTATTTTGAAAAAAAAAACACAACTAACTTTGTAGGGAAAAAAAAACAGACAAGTGAAGACAGTAATCCAATGAGAAATGCAAGATCTCCTACTTTTATTTTATGATTTATTTACATTCAACTGATCTAATTAATAATAACACCCTGACCTAATCTCATGAATGCAACCAAGGAAATCCCGGGTTGCTATGCAGAGGCACACAATGACAAATCACCTCTGAATATCTCTGGCTTTGAAAACCCTATTGGGTCACCATAAGTTAGCTGTGACTTGGCAAAAAGAAAAAAATGATTTTTTTTTTTTTAGCAGGAAAGCACAGGAATGCAGTTTTGGCTGGCTTGGCACTAGGGAGTGTGGCCTAATATGCAAATGAGTTCCTGCTGGGCTTTTTCTACCAAAAAGCCCTGTGTGAAACAACTGTGATACTGTGGGTGTGGCCTAATATGCAAATGAATTTCTGCTGGGCTTTTTCGGCACAAAAAAGCCCTGGGTGATTACATAGCTTCTTTTCTTTTCTCTCCTAAGGAAGAGGGAATTTATAATCGACTGATTCCAGGAGACATCAGGAATTCTCTCTGCCCTTCCTGTTCAGTCATCCACTTCTAGTAAAAGTCTAGGAAATGATAAATTTGACACGATAAAATTGAAAAACACAAAAAAGAAGCAGTCACCATCTTGAACCAATGGTCCCCTGGTTTAGTTGTAAATACTCCACCGTTGCAATGCCTTTGCCCTGGATCATTACCATGGAATGAAGAAAATGTTTCTCCGAGTCAATGGTTATTAAGAGAGACACCTTCCAATTTCTCATGGCCTTTTTGTCTCTCAGGGGACACCAAAATGACAAATTCATCTTTCTAAAATTTTCTCACCTACTTTCTAAAATAGCACTGTGGAAATAAATGCAGGAGAACCCTGAGCAAAATAGAGGAGGACATTTTGATATTAATTGAAGAGAAAATGAGATTAGAACTGTTTTCACTGAGAGAACCAAAATAAGTTACTGCTTTTTTTTTTTTTTTTGGAGGAACAATTCATAAAGTTATGACAGTGATTCCTGAAGTCAAAGTTGTTGAGGTATTGTGCATTGAGGTATGCATGACCGATGGTCTTACTTGTGTGTTTTTCATCTTCATAGTAGCAATGTTCATCTTTTTCAAAGGGCCAGCATTCCGACAGGACCTCTCTTGGGCTAACCCAGGCTAGACTGACTTCTACTATCAAGCTAACAGATGGAAAGGGTGTGGTAAAGACCACCCCAGTGTATACAGAATGGAAACCATCCCCAAAGCCAGTGAGACAACAATGTGATTAGGTGAAATGCTGAACACAGAAATGTCAATCAGAGATGATGCTATATCATGCAAACAAGAGCCACATTTTCTGATCGGGTGGTGTATCTGCCAGTCACTCCTCAATACCTCTCCTATCCTTCACCAGTCCAATCCATCCAAAAATGGAAGCTTATAGGCCACAGGGGAAATGGAAATAAAAAGCAGAGCCATCAATCCAAATACACAAGTCTGTGGAAATTTTATTCAAATTATTTATCTTTCCAAAGTTATCAGGCAGGGTGTGTTGCTGGGATTAATTCTGATTATGTACTTTTTCTACTGTACACTTCTACAGAGGCATTAAGACCTCCTCTCAATCCTAATTCCAGAGGAAAAAATATTAGAACAGATGCATATCAGTAAAACACCACATGAAAAGAACCTTGAGGAAAACATATTTAAGATCACATCAGTGTTGCTTTGGTTTTGCAGAGTTGGTAATGCATGAGTGCCTTATTGTACTGGAAAGAAAAGGACACAAATAGACCAAAGGACCTGAAAGCTGGGGCAAAGTGAACATCTACTCTGCTTGAGTCTAGTCAATATTTGGAAATAATAAATAAACACTGGATGATTCCCAGAGTGTGAGTTCTACTTTAAGAACGAGCCAGATAATTAGAAATTCCAAAAATGAAGACATTTGTCTGAGGAGAATTTTGGAAGCATGCCTAAGCTCCACCTATTCTTCTAGTTCTGTGAAGGGGCATTTTACTTTGTGTCTTGTCTTCTGTCAAGGAGAAACTGATAAGATACCAAGTTCCAGCACTCTCTGTGTGGCATCTGCATTGTGGAGAGCCAGTGTGGTGTAGTGGTTGGAGGGCTGGACTAGGACTGAAGTTCAAATCCCAGCCATCAAGATCATCAGGGAGGGATGGTGGCTCAGTGGTAGAGCATCTGCTTGGTAAGCAGAAGGTCCCAGGTTCAGTCCCTGGCATCTTCAACCAAAAAGGGGCCAGGCAAATAGGCATGGAAAACCTCAGCTTGAGACCCTGGAGAGCCACTGCCAGTCTGAGCAGACAGTACTGACTTTGATGGATCCAGGGTCTGATTCAGTATAAGGCAGCTTCATATGTTCATATATGTTCATATGTTCATGGGGTGACAATGAGGAAGACTCTCTCCTCTCTCCTTGCCCAGTCTTACTTACCTAAAGGGCTTTTTTTGTAGCAGGAACTTCTTTACATATTAGGCCACACACCCCTGATGTAGCCAATCCTCCAAGAGCTTACAGTAGGCACTGTACTAAGAGCCCTGTAAGCTCTTGGAGAATTGGCTACATCAGGGATGTGTGGCCTAATATGCAAAGGAGTTCCTGCTACAAGAAAAGCCCTGCTTATCTCACAGGGGTTGCTGTGAGGATGAACTGAAAGAGAAGAAAACCATGGGAGGGACGGTGGCTCAGTGGCAGAGCATCTGCTTGGGAAGCAGAAGGTCCCAGGTTCAATCTCTGGCATCTCCAAAAAAGGGTCCAGGCAAATAGGTGTGAAAAACCTCAGCTTGAGACCCTGGAGAGCCGCTGCCAGTCTGAGAAGACAATACTGACTTTGATGGACCAAGTGTCTGATTCAGTATAAGGCAGCTTCATATGTTCATATATGTTCATGTATGCCCCTCCCCCATGAGGAAGGCCAGGGTAAAGCAGTAGAGCGACAGAAAGTATGTTCCATGGAAAAGACAAGAAACATCAAAGAGACTGAAAATACTTCCCAATAGCTATATTGATACACTCAAACAGGGATATTGGTTGCTTTATCCCATTACATATACTGAACCCATCTCCCACTAAATTTTTAATGTATTTTGCTCCTAATGACAAACTATATGTATGTTACATGTTTAAAGGTGGGTTAGTTGGATGGGAAAACATAATATTTCCTTCCTTTTGGCCCAGGTTCATAGCAATAGAGTAACTGACAGACACTCTCACATTTTGACATACTACTGTTTTGTTGCTTTCGCATGCTCATGCTACTCAGATCAAAGGTTTGCTCAGTTTGTTAATTTTACTATTCTGTCATTGAATCTTATATTTGTACCATTTTACCTTCTAAAACTGCCTACCAGATAATTTTACTTAACTGCCATTGGTTCTTAAATCTGTATCATTTTGCATTCTGGGCCACTGCCTACCAGCTATGTATGGCTTTGCTCACTGTGCCAGATTCCTCACCTGACGAAGTGTGCTTAGAGAGCACACGAAAGCTTCCGTTCTGAATAAAACTAAGTTGGTCTTAAAGGTGCAATCAACTCCTATTTTGTTCTACTACTTCAGACCAACACGGCTGCCCACTTGGCTCATACTTCCCGAGGAGTTTCATATTGCCATTTTGTGAACAGGAGAAGACAAACGTTGAAGGACAAATGTTTCCTACTCGCCATTCTGAAGTTCTTTTGAGTTCTTACACCAAGTATGCTACTTTTTTGTACAGATTCGAGATGCTGTCTCGATGGGCGGTTTTGTTTGTTTTGTTTCACAGCTATTTTAAATGTGCTATATTGCTTTCAGGTGCTTTTGGTGTTAGAGAATGTAGCCAACAGATGCAATAAATAAATAATGGTGATAGTGGGAAAGGAAGACACACTTCCATGTGGACAATCCATCCTTCACTAGAATTTTCCTTTCTTCAGAATGTCAATTATGGGGGCCAAACCACATGGACCAAGTTTGACAGGCACATCCAGTATTTTCTTCACCCCCAGTGCTTCAGTCCAGAAGCCTGTGGTGATTGGCAGCTCCAAATAAACACTATTAATAAATCATTAATCTGTAACTAAAAGCCCAGACTCTTTTTAGGGCACACTTGCCAATTGCCGACCACAGAAAGTCTCGGGGGAATATTTGTCATTCTCACAATTACAATGGAGCAGAAGCCTTTCGAGATGGCGTGAGCCAAAATCATAAGGAAAACAGAGACGGAAAGAAAGAAAAAGCCCTGCAGCAAATACCATTTGGAAATTTACTGATAGCTGGCATTTGTTTATTTTATCACACGCACACACCACTAAAATGCTGAACAATAAAGAGATTCTGTTCCCAGATGATTACTCTGCAAAACGTAACAACAGAAACAGTTGTAAATGCTATTAAGGCAGAAAGGGAACGCAGTATGAGATGAGAACCTAAAAGGAGAAGGAATGTCATGCTTGTTTACTTCCTCCTGTAGCCTCCAGGTGTTAGATGAACCCTGAAATGTCATTCATCTAATTATTACAGAATCAAGTCCAAAATGCAGTTTGGGCAAAGCTGGCCTGATTGTGTCCTGATGGCTGGGAAAGAGAGATAAAGACTGCAAGCACTAAAATATCTGCTTGGTCTACTATTAGCAAATGGGCCTGACTTATTAAGATACCTTCCCATCGCTTGACAATAGAGGTGTGTTTTTTTAATGCAAGCTGTGAACTTTGGACATACTCTAATTAAAATTTTAGCTATCAACCTTAATTTCTCATCGCTTGAGAGGGGCGACAAAATGCTGGGACTCAGTTGAGGGTTCTTTTGATTTTCCACAATATTTGACAACGTCCTTTTCACATGAGAGCTGGGTTGTAGCTGATTCACTGAGGCATCAGAATCGACAAACTTTAAGCACAAAGTTGTTGGGATGCTGTAAACTTCTCAAGGAACTCACACAATGCTCATAATAACTTTGTTCAGCACTCACAGACTGAGAAGAGTAGGGATATATTTGGACAGGGCTTTCTTTGTAGCAGGAACTCATTTGCATATTAGGCCACACACCCCTGAGGTAGCCAATCCTCCTGGAGCTTACAGAAGGCCCTGTAAGAAGAGCTCTGTAAGCTCTTGGAGGATTGGCTACATCAGATGTGTGTGGCCTAATATGTAAAGGAGTTCCTGCTACAAAAAAGCCCTGTGTTCGGATTGCACTGAACAGCTTGAAAGGCTGATGAACTAGTTTGCAACTGCCTATTTATCAGAAGCTGGTTCCCAGCTGGTTGGAGGATTAGCTGGGAGTTGGGATCTGGCCATGCTCCTTAAGCAACCTAGCTAGACAGCAATTGCCAATGGAAGAGGAGGAAGAGCTTGTTTCTCTTCTGTGCTATGCAAGCTGATCATCACCACCATCCCAATTTGCTGAATCTCAGCAAATCTGGGAAGGAGAACAATTTCTAGAATGGGAGATCAGAAGAACTGGACTTCCACCTGATTACCTAGGGGAGGGGTGGCCAAACTGTGGCTCACATGTAGCTTCTCCTGACCCTCCAAGCCCTAAAACAACTGCTGAAAACAGACACAAAACTGACCCAAGAAGAGACTGGAAGCTGACTCCGAGGTGATACTCCAGGTTGCAAACAGATGGTTGATTAACTGAATATCTGGACACCACTGGCAAAGAAGAAGTGAGATGAACTAACCGATTTTCAAGTATTCCTACACATGTAGCTTGCAAGTAATACTGGTGAGAGATGTAAAAGTGATCGCACCGTTTGGGAGCAGTGACCATAACGTTATTGATTTCACCATTTGTATAAATAGAGAGTTGCCCCAAAAGACCAGCACAACCACGTTTAACTTTAAAAGGGGTAAATTCTCTGAGATGAGGAGGTATGTGAAGAGGAAACGGAAAGGAAAGGTAAATACAGTCAAAACCCTTGGGGAAGCTTGGAGGCTATTTAAAACTACAATCCTAGAAGCTCAGATAAAATATATACCACAAGTTAGAATAAACAATTTTTATTAGTAACATATGGTAGCAAAACTATATCTACAACTTATAAAAACTTAAAGAAAAAGAAAAAAAATTTCTACCCCATATCTTACTTTTCCCCCACCCCTCCCCCCGTTACTTGACCCCCACCGGTGTTATTTACTTAAAGGAAACAAATATTAAAGGTACCCTTAACTGTTAAAAAACCCCCCAAAAGTTATATTCTTATTTTAAAAAACTTAATCATTATCAAAGATTGTCCAATGTCCTTTTATTTTCCACTCTTTTTCTACGTATCTTCTGAATTTCTTCCACTCCAACTTAAAAAGTTCCAAATCATAGTCTCTTAATTTTCTTGTTAATTTGTCCATTTCACTCCATGACATAACTTTTGTAATCCAATCCCATTTCTCTGGTATTTTTTCTTGCTTCCACAGCTGCGCATACAATGTTCTAGCAGCTGAGAGCAAGTACCATAAAATATATACCACAAGTTAGGAAAGGCACAAACAGGTATAAGAAAAGGCCTGCATGGTTAACAAACAAAGTAATGGAAGCTGTAAAAGGTAAGAAGGACTCCTTTAAGTGGTGGAAAGCTAGTCCAAGTGAGATTAATAAAAGGGAACACAGGCTGTGGCAAATCAAATGCAAGACTGTGATCAGGCAGGCAAAAAGGGACTATGAGGAGCATATTGCAAAAAACATAAAGACCAACAATAAAAATTTCTTCAAATATATTAGAAGCAGGAAACCAGCCAGGGATGTAATGGGGCCCTTGGATGACCAAGGGGTCAAAGGATTACTGAAGGAGGACAGGGAAATGGCTGAGAAGCTAAATGCATTTTTTGCCTCAGTCTTTACTGTGGAAGACGAGAAGTGTTTGCCCGCTCCAGAACCACTAATTTTGGAAGGGGCGTTGCAAGACCTGAGTCAGATTGAGGTGACAAGAGAGGAGGTCCTACAACTGATAGACGAATTAAAAACTAATAAGTCACCAGGTCCAGATAGCATACATCCAAGAGTTCTGAAAGAACTCAAAGTTGAACTTGTGGATCTTCTGACAAAAATTTGTAATCTTTCATTGAAATCTGCCTCCATTCCTGAGGACTGGAAAGTAGCAAATGTCACCCCCATCTTTAAAAAGGGTTCCAGAAGGAAATTACAGGCCAGTCAGTCTGACTTCAATACCGGGAAAGTTGGTAGAAAGTGGTCTTTCTCATTGCCTACTTCCTGGTCCTTTTTAATTGGTGATGCCAAGGAATTGAACCTGGGACCTTCTGCTCTTTCACAGTCCACAGTCCTCTCCCTTTTAAAGCTATGTATTGTCTTCTCAATTAGCAGCGGCTCTTCAGGGACACTACTAGAGGCCTTTCATATCACCCCCTATCCGATCATTTTTAATGCCAAGGACTGAAACTCCTTTAGGCTACATAGATGCTCCACTATTGAGCTATAACCCCTTCTGCTCCTGTGGTTCTAATAATAAATCACATTAGGTTAGTAATTAGCAGCTAGATTACAAACACGCACACACACACACTCACAAAGCCTAGCCCCTAATCTATACAGTAGTAGCAGGTGATTATGGTGCTGCCACAAAAAAATTACTTGCTAAACTCTTCAGACCAAAGTGCTATTACAGATGTTAAAGAGAGCACAGGTCACCGGATTTTGGCTGCTCCACCTTATTTGACAGCAGGTTTAAAGTAGAACCATACAGAGTAGGCCTTGCTCCCCCAAAGAAACCCAGCCCTCACATTTCTGTTCCTTTATCTCTTGAGATATCTGGCCTGACCTAGCCATGCTTCCCCTCTGGATTTAATGTGCACAATTACAACTGTCCCCCCTCCCTAGTCCTGCCCTTACCTACCTTGCCTGAGGATGGGCTGCGACCAGATTAAATAGCTACCGGGAACGTCCCAGTAGTAAATCTCTAAAATCTTTGCAGGGCACATATCCTGGCTGTCTGAATGGTCAGGGACATGCTGCACCTGCTGGCATGTGCATGAACAGTCTAAATGCTCGTCTTGCATGTATGCAGCCCATGCTTCTCCTGGCAGAAGGGTGGGGGCTGTGTGATTGCCATGGCATGGATCAAAGATTCTGGCTTTTTTAGGGCTGGAATACTGATGTGCCAAATCTCCTGTGTGATTTCACCCTAAGGGACAGCGGATTATAACTATAAGTGGGACTTTTTTTGTGGTGGTACTCATCTGTACTGAGTATTGGCACCTTTTTGGGGGTGGCTCTTCCAAGTCCTGAAGGGGGACTCAGTGCAACCTTAATTATGAGAATTGGGACTTTTTGTTATTTCCATTTATTTGTTTGTTTATAGCAGAAAAAGCAAAGGCTATTAGGAGCTGGCCTTGACCTGGATAATCCAGGGTAGTCCAACCTCAGCAGATCTCAGAAACTAAGCTGTCTGCTCTGGTTAGTACTTGGATGGAAGATCACCAAGGAAGTCCAGAGTTGCTACACAGAGGCTGGTGATGGCAAACCACCTCTGAACGTCTCCTGCCTTGAAAACCCTAGGAGTTTGCCATAAGTCTGCTGTGACTTGAGGGAACTACCACTTCTCTAAGGATAACTTCTGAGGTTGTGTGTTCGATAGATCATTCAAATGTAAGAAGAGCTGGCCATAGGTGGAGTTAAACCCTTCTAAATCCACTAAAATCAACGGGCTTCGAAAGATGTAACCCTGCCTAGCCTTACTGTGTAAAAGACCACTCGACATGGCCCTGATAATTAGTGCCTTGGGCTGCGTAGAATACGTTTTCACTGAGCATATCCTATATTGACAAAACACCGCTTCCCTGCAGATTTATGTTTTTGCCCTTCCTATTTCAGGCCAGAAGTTAGGTGACCAAGAAAAGGCATATAAAGGGCTGTTTGGATTTAATATATTTCATATTTCTATATTTTATATTTTAATGTGTTGCTACCCACCCCATGCCTTTGGAATATGATGGAATATAAATCCAGGTAATGTTGCACAATTTCATAACCACTACCTGGCATTTCATCTCTTTCTCCCTTACTGGTTTATCAATTTCCACATTCCGGAGCAATGAAATATTTTATTGATTTAGTGGTCTTACATTGCTAACTCACCATTTCCATCCTGGGATGACTATGAAGAAGGCAACATAGCTATGGATTTTCCATATTTGCAAACAGGATAGACGGCTTTCATAAAAGTTTTTCATGTGATGAATGAACGTACTCAGTGTTTGTTATATGCTTTTTGGGGAGCTTATTAATTTCTTCATGCCTCTAATATGTAGTGCACCAATCTGGGAACATGGTAAATCCGATGGCATGGCCCATTCATCACATAAACATTCAGTTTAATTTTTATTAAGTTGAGCAAGGAAAAGGTTAGAAAAATGTGTGCAAATTGATCAGAGATCTGAGCACTGTATTATTATTGTTATCAAGGCAAAACTGACCCCTATAGATGTTTACTCAAAAATAAACCCATATTTATATAATTTACACCTACCACTAGGGTTTCTACCTTGGGAAATTCCTGGAGTTATGGGGACAGAGAATGAGGTTTGGGGAGGGGAAGAAGCTTAGTGAGGATGTAATTCCACAAAGACCAACCCATGAATCTGCCATTTCCTCCAGGAAAATTGATCTCTGAGGTCTGGAGAGCAGTTGTAATTCCAGGAGAATTCCAGGTTTCTCTTGAGAGAGAACTATGTCTATGAAGCTTAATTAATACACCTAACAGTAAAATCAGTCATTAGTATGATACTTCAGCAGATTGCCAACAGAACACCGCCTGCTCTATAACCTTACCCAAAAAGGGAAGGTTTGATACCGGCTGATAGTTTGCCAATACAGCCGGATCTGCAGATGGTTTTTTCAAGAGGGGACGGACCACAGCCTCTTTAAGGGGCGTGGGAAAGGGATCTATTGATGATACCTTGCAGTGGTTCACGTAGCATCACCTGGCTAGCTTTTATAAGCCAGGACGGGCACGGATCCAACCTACAAGTCGTAGGGCATACAGCTAAAAGGATCCTGTCGACTTCCTCCAGGCTGAGTGGACTGAAGGAATCCAGAACTGGACCAGAAGACGTCCTCGGTGCCCCCAAGTTCTTTCACTGTATCAAATATGGTGGGAAGGTTGTGTCGGAGCAATGAGACTTTATCTGAGAAAAAAACTCGCAAAAGCCTCACAGCCTATTTCCAATTCTCTAATATTTTGTTTACCATGCGGTAAAATTGTTAGTGACCGAATTATACTAAAGAACTGTGCTGGGTGCAAGGTCGCAGATGCACTCCAGGACGTAAAGTAATTCTTCTTTGTGGCCTAGACTGCCATCTCATAGGTTCGCATAAATGACCTATAGGATGTTCTCGTAGCTTCATCCTGAGTATGTCGCCATTGTCTCTCTAGTTGTCTTAATTGCCGTTTCATTGATCGCAGCTCCAGGGTATACCATGGAGCGGATCGTGAACGAGGATGAAGAGGACGTCGGGGAGCGATCTCGTCGATGGCCGTGGAGAGCTGGCTATTCCAGTTCTCCACCAGTTTATCCAATGAGTCGCCAGAGGGCCAGGGATCCCGCACAGCCGTTTGAAGCTGCAAAGTCCATCTGGCTACGTGGGCGAGCTAAAACTTGCTTACCGCCTAGATGGGGTAGAGGTGGCATATTCACACGAACCCTCAGGGCATAGTGGTCAGACCATGGCATCCACTCCAGCTCCTGCCGCAAAGATCAGGTCTAATGTATGCCCAGCCTGATGTGTGGGCGCTGTTATATATTGGGAGAGTTCCAGTGCTGCCATGGAAAGCACTAGGTCCGTCGCCTGAGTGGAAGCTGCGTCCTCAGCATGGACATTGAAGTCACCCAAGACTATAAGCCGAGGGTGCTCCAATGCCCAGCCTGCTACAGCCTCCATCAGGGACGGTAGGGCACTGGCTGGTGCGCTAGGCAGACGATACACCAGCCAGATTGCTAAACTCTCCCCTACATCCCACACCAGGCCAACACATTCTATGCCTACGATCTTTGGTGGAGGGAATGCCCTGAAGGAGCAATCCTCCCGTATGAAAATAGCCACCCCTCCCCCCACCCGCTAGTCCGAACCTGATGAAGAACAGAGAACTCAGGAGGGGCTACTTGGGAGAGACCTACTGTCTCCCCATCCCGCACCCAGGTCTTCGTCACGCAAGCCAGGTCGATGTCCTGTCTGATAAAAAAATCCTGCACGACTGAGGTTTTATTATTTATGGACCTGGCGTTGCACAATATCAGGGATGGAGGCGAGTGTTGCCACTTGGCCCTTCTACATGCTATCTTTGGGATGGGACACAGGCTGGGTGCTCCATCCATATGTGCCCCCTTGCCCAGATTGTCAGGAGGTATGGACTGGGTTGTCACCAATACGCAGACGACACCCAGCTCTATCTATTGATGGGTGGCCAGTCCGACTGTACCCCAGAAAATCTGGACCTGGCTCTTCAAGCCGTAGCATCCTGGCTCAGGCTGAGTCTGCTGAAATTGAATCTGACGAAGACGGAGGTTCTCTATCTGAGCCGGGGTGGTCCAAGGGGAGGGGCCCAGCTGCCGGCTCTAGATGGGGTGCCATTGATACCGGACCCTAAGGTCAAGAGCTTGGGTGTGCTCCTTGAGTCCTCCCTTACAATGGAGGCCCAGGTAGAAGCCACTATTAGCTCTGCCTTTTTTCATTTTCGGCGGGTGTGGCAGCTGGCTCCTTTTCTGGAGCACAATGACTTAGCAATGGTGATCCATGCTACAGTCACCTCAAGAATAGATCACTGTAATGCTCTCTATATAGGGCTACCCTTGATGCTGACTCGGAAACTACAGTTAGTGCAGAACACTGCGGCACGGCTGCTAATGAGGCTCCCTCGATGGGAGCACATTCAGGCAGTGCTGAAAGAGCTGCACTGGCTACTATTGTCTTCCGAATCCGTTTCAAGATGTTGGAATTGACCTTTAAAGCCCTTTATGGTCAGGGACCTGTTTATCTGCGGGACCGCCTTCCCCCATATATCCCCCAGAGAGCACTGCGTTCAGGGACAAAATATCTGCTGTCCATCCCTGGACCAAAGGAGGCCAGGTTGCATTTGACACGAGCCAGGGCCTTCTCAGTGGCAGCACCAGAGTTATGGAATGCTCTCATGGAGGCCATAAGGGCCCTGCGGGACCTTCCTACATTCCGCAGGGCCTGTAAGACCAAATTGTTTCGACAGGCCTTCAATGCTTAAACTGAGAGAGAGCTGCCACCTGACATCAGCTAGAGTTCCTGGTGACCAACCGTCTGAAAAGCAGAACCGCCAACATAGTAATGGTGCAGCACCGTGGAATAGTTTTTAAATTTTAATTGTATTAATGTTTTATAGATTTTATTGACTTATTGTTTTAAATCGTGTAAACAACTGTTGTAAGCCGCCCAGAGTCCGCTTGCGGAGAGGGCGGGATAAAAGTCTAATGTAAATAAATAAAATAAAAACAAAACAGACGGCTATTGTTGGCAATCAAGTGGTATTTCACAACTGCATTCAAGACAGTTGGACAAAGACAACGCATAGTGGAGTAATCAAAGTCAGTCACAGAAGTTGGCCTATAAAGGCATGGTAGAGGGCCCCCTGCTGCTTGGAGATGCCAGGCCAATCTAGAACCTAGTAGAAGTGGAGAAATCTCTGACTTCTTATGATCTGCCATGAGACCACCAAAAATGGGAGATGGCACCAGAAGCCCATGTGATATTGCAGGGCCTTTTAGGAGGTCTCTTATTTCTTAGTGGAAGAACCACTAGAAGTATGTCTTTCATGATTCTTTTAGGTGTCAGAGATGCATGAAAGAATCATGTTCCACTCATTCCTCTGGATATTCATTCCATCAGGAAATGGGAGACTTCTAAAGACCCCAGTAACATCACAGAGACTTCAGAGGCAATTTCCCATGATCTCCTCTGATAGAAGTGCTAGAAACAGAACAAACCCCTCTTTGTCATGCTGCTTATATACCTACCAATATAATTAAGGGTGGAGAAGGCAGAAGAGCACAAGAGAGTCTTTCTTATTTCCTTGTAACATACAAAAAACTGGGGTAAAGAGAAGGGACCTGCGGTAGAGGAGCTCAAGAATACTCAGTGTTCAAGGATGCATAACAATCTACAGCTGACCTTAAGTGATGGGGTTTGATTTGGGAAAAACCAGATTCAGATTAGAGATAGGCACAAACTGCATTCTTTTTTTAGTCTGGTTCATGGTTCATGACTGAACCACAAACCAAACCATGAACCAATATGAACTGGGAGGTTGGTTTGTAAATCTAACCAGTTCATATGGTCTTGTGACCCTGCTTTCTGCTCCCCACTGCTTATGGCAGGGATCAGAAAGCAGGAGTTTAAATGGTTCTGAGCCATTTAAACCCTTGCTTTCTGATTCTACCAGTCAGCTGCTTTTCATGAAGACTGCCACAACTTGCCTTAAAATTCATGGAAGTTCATGGTGGCTCCTTAGCAGAAGGGTGAGATTAAAATGTAATAATGGAATAGGATGGAATAATTGCCCGCTTACACAATTCCCATAATAGCTACTTTATAAAAATCTAGCATAAAGATTAAAGAGGAGGATTTTGTTGTTGCAAAACTGAAATGAGGAACTCCCCCCCCCAATGAAATATGCCATATTATAATAACCAGTGGTACCTAATTATTGAATAATATGTACTTACTTTCCAAGTGCAAAGCACTCCATCTTAATTGTAGATCCCTTTGCAGCTGTAACTGTATATGGAAAATGCACTTCAATTTTTGGCTCATATTCTCCCATCACACCTAGGGAATTTAAAAAAAAGGTCCTTAAAAATAAAATACATGCCATTGCTGGTTTCCAGCTGCAGGATGCTTATTGTCAAAGCAATGATGGCAACATTGTTAAACAGTTAGATTGCAACCCATTATGGAAGGAAATAATTAGTTAGGTCAAATCCTAGATGCCACCTAAAAAGATAGAATTTTTTAATAACAGCAAATCGATATTTTATTTTTTAAAAGAGGATTATCTCTTATGGTGCATGCCCCAAACAGGCATCTTCAAATGGTGACACTCACAATTGACTTGCATGCTGTGAGCTGGGTAAGCCTTAGCATTTTGTATGTAGATCTCCCCCCCCCCCACACATTCCCAAGCATAAAAATCACAATTTAAAACTTGGATTAATTTTCTGGAAAATTAGATTTTATATTTAGAATATTGGAACAGCAAGTTTTATTATTGTATAACATCACAAGAATTGTTTTCCTCTGATTTAATGATCTAATAAAAATACTGGAGGAAAAAAACCCAGCAGTCCTTTGAACACTTGTTTGAGTAAAGTCTCAATAAACTCAGAGGCAATTGCTTCTGAATATATCCACATAAAATATATCCACATAAAATTATCACAAGAGTTTTCAACCTCTTTGAGCCTTTGGGCACCTTTGGAATTCAGACACAGAGTGGTGGGCGCAACCCCCTAATAGCTGCTGTTGGAGGTGGAGTCAACTGCAAAATGGCTGCCATGGGAGGTGAAGCCAACCAAAAAATGGCTGCCATGGGAGGTAGATCCATACTAGGGTTGTCAAGTCCAATTCAAGAAATATCTGGGGACTTTGGAGGAGGAGCCAGGAGACTTTGGGGGTGGAGCCAGGAGAAAGGTCCTGACAAGGATAATTGAACTCCAAAGGAAGCTCTGGCCATCACATTGAAAGGGACCATGTTCCTTTTAAATGCATTCCTTCCATAGGAAATAATGGAGGATAGGGGCACCTTCTTTGGGGGCTCATAGAATTGGACCCCCTAATCCAATCTTTTTGAAACTTGGGGAAAGTTTTGAGGGGAGGCACAGAATCCTAAGCTGAAAATGTGGTGTCTCTACCTCAAAAAACAGCCCCTCTGGAGTCCCAGATACCCACAGATCAATCCTCCATTATACTCTATGGGAACCCATTTCCTTAGGGTATAATGGAGTGCCCAGCAGATGTAGGAGGGAAACATATATCTCCTGGGAAAGAGGAGTGAGGGAGACAATAAAACCAATACTCTGTTGACAGCTGCTGCCAAAGCACCATTATTTTAATCTGCACACTCAATAATCTGCACACTCCAATAGCTACGCGGAAGCTGTGCAGGGCAAAAGTCACCACTTGCCCCCTTCACACTTTCTGAAAACATTTAGAGGCCCCCAGGAAAGTTGTTGGTGAGTGCCGTGGTGTCCACAGGTTCCAGATTGGGGACCCCTGTTTTATTGGTTTCTGGCATTTCCAGATGAAATTAAAG
This sequence comes from Heteronotia binoei, assembly GCF_032191835.1. NCBI lineage: Eukaryota > Metazoa > Chordata > Lepidosauria > Squamata > Gekkonidae > Heteronotia > Heteronotia binoei. Next base: position 172,684,905 of record NC_083225.1, read on the forward strand.
AATCAATTGAGGTCTTTACAATCAGTGACCCGACATTTTTTTGTGATACCCTATCCAGAGATAGGGTTGCCAATCCCCAGGTGGGGGCAGGGGATCCCCTGGTTTGGAGGCCCTCCCCCTGCTTCAGGGTCGTCAGAAAGCGGGGGAAGGGGAGGGAAATGTCTGCTGGGAACTCTGTTATTCCCTATGGAGATTTATTCCCATAGAAAATCATGGAGAATTGATCTGAGGGTATCTGGGGCTCTGGGGGGGCTGTTTTTTGGGGTAGAGGCACCAAATTTTCAGTATAGCATCTAGTGCCTCTCCCCAAAATACCCCCCCCCCCAAGTTTCAAAAGGATTGGACCACGGGATCCAATTCTATAAGCCCCAAAAGAAGATGCCCCTATCCTTCACTATTTCCTATGGAAGGAAGGCATTGAAAAGGTGTGCCGTCCCTTTAAATGTGAGGGCCAGAACTCCCTTTGGAGTTCAATTATGCTTGTCACAGCCTTGATCTTGGCTCCACCCCCAAAGTCTCCTGGCCCCACCCCCAAAGTCTCCTGGCTCCACCCCCAAAGTCCCCAGATATTTCTTGAATTGGACTTGGCAACCCTATCCAGAGATGTCTAACTGGCCTTGACGAGGGCCAGGGCTTTTTGGCCCTGGTCCCTGCCTGGTGGAATGAGCTCCCCCTGGAGATCCAGGCCTTGCAGGATCTACTTCAATTCTGCAGGGCCTGCAAAACAGAGCTCTTTCTCTAGGCTTTCAGCTGAGGCAGCAGACATCACTTGTTATTGGCCTCCCCCCCTTTCATTTCATCCCAGAGCTTTAGGATCTGCTGGACCTGGACAATAGGCCATGTTTGTGAGGCAGAATTTGTCTTTTAGTCTCCACTGTTTACTGTAATTTTAGATCTTATATATTTTAATTGGTTTTAACCGTTGATTGTCTTTTTATGATGTAACCCGCCCTGAGCCTGTTATATGGTCATAAGTAAAACAGTCATAAGTCTAGACTCCAGTCTTGACAGCTCAACTCCAACAGTTACAGGCTAACAGTTACAGATTTTTCTGCAGCCTGAGGGTTCTTTTTTTAGCCAAATTACAATTTAGGAGGTGCAAGTTCAGAGATCCCCTTGAAGCCTGCTCTTGACTTCAATGGCCTGGATAATGGAGATTATGGTGCCAATCATCCAAGAGTTTACAAGGCTCTTTTTTGTAAACTCTTGGAGGATTGGCAACATCAGGGGTGTGTGGCCTAATATGCAAAGGAGTTCCTGCTAGAATTCCACCCCTGGTAAATTCACAGATTACCATACACCACTCCCCAGCCTGAGATGTAATTTTAGGATTTAATTGCCCCCCCAGCAGATAAACCTGTGTTATTCCGTTTATCCTTCCATACCATATTGTACACCCACCAAGAAAGGGCAGTTTTCCCTGGAGTAAATGGTGCGGTGTATTCATTTGCTCTTGGAAGTCACTGCAGAATGAGTGTAAACATCATAGATGCGTAATGTTTGACTTGGGTGTACATCTTAAATATTCTGCACATATTTAATGCTTCTGCAATGTTTGAGTAATCAAGAAGCAATGCTCCCATGAAGCTGCAGCACAGACTATTAAGATCTATCTAAAAAGAAGAGTCCTACATTTATGATCCATCATCTTTTTGAGCTCAGCATTCTTAAACAGCTGATTTCATTTATCTTCCTGAATTGACTGCTAGGAATCAATGAAATAATCCCTAGTCCTGTTTCCATGTACAGTTGGGGACTCAGCCTTCCCTTTTAAGGTTTCCAAAACCTTTTAAAAATCCCTGGACCAAGAGAGGCTAGATTGAAAACAACGAGGGTGCAAGCCTTCTCAGCAATGGCCCCCCGATGGTGGAATCAACTTCCAGAGGTGGTGCGAGCCCTGCGGGACCTGAATCAATTCCGCAGGGCTTGCAAAACCACCCTCTTTCAGCTCGCTTTCAAGATAGAACCCAGCTAAATTGAAATTGACTTCTAGCCATCTTATATATGACTGTGAATTGTAGCACCTTAATTATTAACATATAACAGCTGTTTTATCTAATTTTAACCTAATTTATAACTGTAATTTAATTGTATTTTAATTTGTCTTATTGTATTGATTGTATTTTATTGAAATCATGGTTGTGCCATGTCTGTGAGCCGCCCTGAGCCTGCCTCTGGCGGGGGAGGGCGGGATACAAAAATAAATTTACTTACTTACTTACTTAAATTTTTAAAAAAATATTTAATGCATTTTATTTTATTGAATCTAATCCAATATACCTTCCATCATAATGCACCAGCCTTCCCACCCTTCCATCATAATGTATCAGTGCCAAAACCCCTGGTTATCCTTACATCCATATAACATATGAACTAGATGCAAAGATATACATTCCACACATGTGGGCCAATAGTGCATGATCTATGATCTATTCTTGGACTGTAAGTGGTATATCAACAGTGCCTTGCAGGCCCAGAAAAAAAATCTTTCTTTCTTTCTTTCTTTCTTTCTTTCTTTCTTTCTTTCTTTCTTTCTTTCTTTCTTTCTTTCTTTCTTTCTTTCTTTCTTTCTTCCTTTCTTCCTTCCTTCCTTCCTTCCTTCCTTCCTTCCTTCCTTCCTTCCTTCCTTCCTTCCTTCCTTCCTTCCTCATTGTCCGTCTATTCATCTATCCATGTATCCATCCCCTGCCCTTCTTCCCAACAGGAACCCAAAACAGTCTGCAACATCATTCTCCTTCCTTCTTAGGGTTGTCAGCCCCCAGGTCCCAGAGGGGGTTCACCCACTTTCATTGATCTGCCACTGGCCAGCAAGAGAAACCCCACCCCCAAACAGGGACATCAATATGCAACATCCTCTACATGATGACATCACTTCCAGCTGATGTTATTGTGCTGGGGATATCACGCTGGGATGCTCTGGTACTTGGGCAAACTCTACGGTTTTTGAGGGCAAAAAAACTACAGTTTCACTCAAATACTACAGTATCCCCATCCACACCTGGAACTCCCCTAAAATCCCCCTGCTGGAAGTGTGAGGGGATCTGGCAACCCTATGCCCTCCATTTTAACCTCAAAACAAGAGTGAGAGAAAATGGCCCAAGAACACCTCAAGGGTTTCCATGACAACTAAGGATTCAAACCTGGATTTTTCATATCCTAGTCCTAAACTATAAGCAATTCCCAAGGAGGACAGGGTTTGGAGAGGGGAGGGATCTCAGTGGGGTGTAATGCCATAGAAAAGGGAGGAAGGAAGAAGTTGCCTACCTGCCCCTCCCTTAATCTGCCATAAGGAGGGAGAGAGTGGTAGCTTGCCTCCCTAGTGGGCCATGGGAGGCTTAGGCAGGTCGTACATGGCCTCCTCCTCATTGCAGGAGGCTTTGGTGAATTGTATGCAGCACATCAGCCACTGGCTCCCCATCCCAGCTGATCGGTCCATCGAGAAATGTCTGAGTGGTCCAGTGGTCCTTGCTTGTTCTGCAACCAACCTACATTTTCAGTGTGACTTGTTTCTTTTCTATTGTAAACTACTGCCCCAGTTGCCTGCTGAAAAAGCCCTGGCACTGGTTACCACACACTACACCTCTTAAGGCAGGGGCCCTGAGAACTGGGCTATGGGATGGATCTGAACTGGTGGGCTGTACAATAAGAGAATAGTCCTTCAAGTACCCTGGCCTTAAGCCATTAAGGGCTTTAAAGATCAGAACCGGCACATGGAAAGGTTCTGGAAACAATTGGGAAGCCTCTGCAGAGTGATATAGTTCCTGAAACCTACCCCTGGCATAGTGTAGTTGCTACTCTTTGGACCAGTTGATGCTTCTAGGCAATTTCCAAAGACAGCCCCTTGTACAAGCATGACCATCATCTAGATTAGTATTGTGACCCTATTGATGTTCTTAATTTTAAATTTGGTAGCATTTTTATTTTATCATCTTATCCATTATTATACTTTGTGCTAGCCTTGCAAGCTGCTTTATACGCTATTTAGGAGGCAAGATTTCTAAAACAAACACACAGAAAAGGAATTGGTGGCACAAATGAGTGTGATGTGTATGCAAACAAGCAAGAGCTGTGCCATCTTGGGCAACTCTAAAACCCCCCTACTTAGCAGGAACAAAGGAATGGCAAAAGCCATTGATGATGCATTCTTGGGTGAGAAAGAAGGCATTATTGGGAGAGCAGAGGGACCCACTGCATAGTTTATAGAATGAAGGTAAACCATGCCATCAATAACGTATTTACCTTCTTAATACTCCTGTTTATGCCTTTTGTACTGAGAACTAGCCAATCTCTTTGCAGCACACTTCTCATCAACAAACTTTGACAATTTTCTTTTCCAGTTCCTTAACTGATAATTCACAATTCTTCCGGTAATCTTTGCCCAAAGACACAAGAATGTTCTTCCTTGTGGCCGCAACTGATGGAGGACAGTTAACACGTTGTCATTCCCCTCCATCTCTTTTTCATCATCTGATAATGTCTTTGTCTCCGGTGCGAGAAGCTTTGTCTGAAATTGCCTACACTATCTTCTTCATCATTACCGCCTAAGGTAAAAACAAGTGTGGAGGGGAAGGCACTGCTTCATAAAGCTCCCTTAGAAGACCGAGAGTCACCAAGTTTGAGATGGGAAACTCCTGGAGATTTGGGGGCAGAGCTTGCTGCCTTGGACTTCCTGACTTTCCCGGAAGCATGAGCAGGATTGTGGGCCCTGAGCCAGAGCCCTTCTGCCTCCAGTAAGAAAGCAGCTTGCCTAGTGGGAGGAGTAAGTGAATGATGTTTCTCTAACTCCCACCAGGCTTCCTAAATTGGGAACTGCAGGGCTTTTTTTTTAGCTGAAACACACAGGAGTGCAGTTCCAGCTGACTTGGCATCAGGGGGTGTGGCCTAACATGCAAATGAATTCCTGCTGTGCGCTTTCTACCAAAAGCAATGCTTTTCTACAAAACAATGGTGATGTCAGACGGTGTGTCCTAATATGCAAATGAATTCCTGCTGGGTTTTTTCTGAAAAAAACAAACAACAACGGTGATATCAAGAGGTGTGGCCTAAGATTCAAATGAGTCCCTGCTGTGCTTTTTCTACTAAAAAGCCCTGGATAGTTGGTACAGAATGTTTATATGTGGTAGGACTGAATGGTGGGTGAGTACAGTTGCCAACTCTGAATTGGGAAAATTCCAGGAAAGTTTTGGGGTTGGAGCCTGGGAAAGCTGGGCTTTGGGGAGGGGAGAGAAGTCAAGAGGGCCTAAATGCCATAGAGCCCACCCTTCAAAGCAGCCCTTTTCTCCAGGGGAATCGACCTTTGTCACCTGGAGATCAGTTGTAATTCTAGGAAAAGCTGATAACCTTACGGGGGAGTGAAGAGTTAGCAGGGAATATATTACTGCAGTACCTGTTTGGCGTCTTCCCTGTGCATAATATCAGAAAGCTGTTGCAATACCACCAATATTCTCTTTGGAAACAATGGGGGGATTGAATCTAGCTCTTCTGCTCCTCCAAACAATTAATTGGCACTAAGATTAATAAGCTGCAAAAAGGCTCAGATTTTGGGTGAGGGTTTCCCCCTGGGAGAAACATCCACTGAAGATCGCAGCTGCTTGTGTTTTCTGTTGACTGAAAGTCTGCATATCTTCTATGTGGCCCCAAAACACTGCTGCCTCTAGCTGAATAAATCTCAGTGGTACAAAGGAATATCTTTTTAAATACCTGACCTAAATACTGAGCAATATTTAGCTCGCATTGTGTGGAAGAACTGCAGTACACTGGAAGAAATTTAGGAACACTTTCATGCTCATGTAAATCTAAGCCGTGTGATCAAATCCCTGAACACCACCTGAAAAAATATTGTTTCTTTGTTCTGCAATGTGATTTCTGTATTTTATCAAAATATTGTTTCATTGTTCCTGCTTTCTAGGAACAGATGACATGAAGTGAAATCACTGAGAACCACATTGCAAATGTTCCTGCAAAGCATCTACTAGGTCTACTTGAGACCCTGAAGAAAACATTTCAGCTCCACCATACTCTGTACCCCAGGTTGAATATTGCTCCTAATTATGTACTATCAGGGTTCCCATTCCTGGCTTGGGAAAACGCTAGAATAGGGAGAAGTGCCTGGTGAAGGGACTTCAGTTTCTCCCGGACTCTATGATATACCATAGAGTTTACCCTCTGAAGCTGTCGTTTTCTCCAGGGGAACTGATCTCTGTAATATGGAGATCAGTTGTAAACTCAGGAGGTCAAGGCTTCACCTATAGGTTGGTAGCCCTGCGCACTCTTCGTAGATTTAAAAATGACTTCAGGGCTACATGTCAATGAAATACAGTCAATTCTCATTTTATATCCTATTGCTTAGGTATGTCTGGCATAGTGGTTAGATTGTTGGACTAGGCCAGGGGAGACCCAAATTCAAATCCCTGGCTGACATGAATCATTGGGTGACATTTTTCCCATCATGTTCTCTCAGCCTGAAGTACCTCTCTGTGTTGTTGTGAGAATAAAATGGAGGAGGAGAGAACTATGTATGCCACCCATAGCCTCTGGCTCGGGGAGCAAGTCAGAATGAAACTTTTAATAATATTTAGCAATAACAGAAGGTGAAATGAAAATGAATAAACTGAGGTCCAGTATGCAGAAAGGTTTCATTACTGTATAGAGCTTCACTTCTAGCTCTCTGGATGAATCCCATTAAATTTGTAAGAGTGTAAGATTTTTTTTGCAATAATACACAGTCCTCTAAACTGATGGTCACTGCTTTTTCATTTTATCATTCTGCATATGTGGCATTTCTTATTCTCTGGCACAACTGCCACACCGATGCAGACTAGTTAAATGTCATTTATAGTGCAATCCTAAAAAGTTTGAAGCTTCTAAGCTCATTAACTTCCATTGATTGAGAAGGGATTTCACTGTCAGAGTACCATTTGTGCAGAGATTGTCTGGTTTAAACTGCCTGGGCTTAGTGTTGAGTAATTCTGCACAGGACTGCACTAGAAATGTGTTAAACATTGGATCATGCAATTGTTTAATACCAAAATTAGTTTGACACAATTTTTTCAAGGAGACACTGGGGCCTTCAGAACTTATGAATTGTGACTGGAATGTAGGACATTTTTTGTAGCAGGAACTCCTTTGCATATTAGGCCACACCCCTCTTATGTAGCCAATCCTTCAAGAGCTTACAGGGCTCTTATTACAAGGCCTACTGTAAGCTCTTGGAGGATTGGTTATATCAGGGGTGCGTAGCCTAATATGAAAAGGAGTGCCTACTGCAAAAAAAAAAAAAAGCCCTGCTGGAATGAATTCAGAGAATGGATCACTAACCAGGGTGGTGTAATGGTTAGAGTGTCAGACTAGGATCTGGGAGACCCAGGTTCGAGTCCCCATTCTGCTATGGAAACTGGCTGAGTGACCTTTTCTTGAAAATTGGGGTAACATCTGGCCTCCTCCAGTCTTGTGGCATGTCTCCCATCCTCCAAGAGGTCTGGAAGATGATGGACAAAGGTTCAAGGTTTAACTTGATCTGATTGTAGACACTTTCCTTAAAATTATCACATGGGTACTGTGGGGCCTAAAAGCAAACAATAGCCTGCGTCCTACCTCTACATAAAGTCTGAAGCCTTCCTCCAGGCTAAAATGCCTACCTCTGAATCAAATTAAGTGGCTCTTTCATCCATGGAAGAGCCACTTAAATTATAGGAAGTCTCCTTGACATGGCAGAATATGGTTGTCATCTCTGGGCTGAGAAACTCCTGGAGGTTTGGGGGTAGAACATAAAGAGGGCAGGGTTTGGGGAAGGGAGAGACCTCTGCAGGGTTGAATGCCATACAGTCCACCTGCTGAAGCAGCCATTTTCTCCAGGGGAACTGATCTCTGCAGTTTGGAGATCTCTTGTAATTTTAGGTAGAAATGCTGGAATCATTTCCCCTGGAGACAGTGGATGTTTTGGAGGGTGAACATAAGAGAACATAGGAGAATCCATGTTGGATCAAGCCAATGGCCCATCCAGTCCAACTTTCTGTGTCACACAGTGGTCAAAACCCCAAGTGCCATCAGGAGGTCCACCAGTGGGGCCAGGACACTAGAAGACCTCCCACTGTTCCCTCCCCCAGTCACCAAGAATACAGAGCATCACTGCCCCAGACAGAGAGTTCCAACAATACACTGTGGCTAATAGCCACTGATGGACCTCTGCTCCATATGTTTATCCAATCTGTATGCATCGTACTCTATGCATTTTTACACCACTAAGGTCCATGTCCTCTGTAGGCTCTATCCCCAAATCTCCAGGAGTTTTGCAGCCTAGATCTAGCTACCCTTCCCCTTATTCCCTGCTGGTAGTCAGGAAGGATATGGCAACCCTAATTCCAAGAGATCTGCAGGCTCCACCCAGGGTTTATGGTAGAATGTCCTCCAATCTAAAGTGGGATACCACCATTAGCTTCAGTTTTGCTCCCCAGATGGTCAGAATGGCTGCTCTATATTATGTCTCGAATACTTCCGCCCCCATTCAGCCACAAGAGGTTAATACAGAAAGCAGGATTGCTCTTACTGCCCCTGCTATCCAGTGCGGTTACAACGAATAAGAAAGAGATGCTTGTCAGATGCAATGACCCATGTGCACCACACAAAGGCCAATCAAGCACAAACATCCAGCCATGCCCCTGATAATAAAGACCTGGCAGGCTCCGAGTGCCTCCTCCCTCCTTCAGCAACCCAAAACGTCCCATTATTTTATCGCCAACAGCAACAAAATGCCCTTGTTGCAGATCTGGAGCAGCTCTGTCCCGAAGCCAAACGGCTGCTGTTCGTAATCAGATTGTTCCAATGGGGGCTGACAATCTGACAGGAAATGACAACTTGCTCCTAGCTGGACACCATGTCACATGGCAGGACTGCAGGGAAAGCTGTCAAGCAGGTAAAACGCAGGCAAAGTTTAGGGTTTGTAAACAGAGTGGCGCATAAATATCTAGGCTTGTAAGTCCCATCCTGTTCACTAAGGCAACATCAGCTGGCAAATTTGGCTTTGATTAAGCGGGGAGATGAAATTTCGCCCTGCTTTTAATGGAGGACATGGGGGGGGGGGGAGAAAAATGCTGAGGTAGAGCCCAGAAACAGCCTTGTTCCAGAATCAAGAAATAGTACAGAGGTAAGCAAGAGGGTGGCATACAAAAGCAGGTATTGTTCTCCCTGGGAACTTGTGTTAATGAGCTGTCATACGATGCTGTATGCCCAAGGTCTCTTGCAACCAGATAAAACTTTTGACAGATAATTAGTAGGAGTAACAAAACACCTGCACTTTCCATTGATGGCAGCAGTCACTTTGCGTCAAGTCAACAGTTAAGGGAAACTCTGATTCCGCTCAATTATGGGCAGCCATTCTGTAGGCATTCTCCACACCTGGCCTGTTCCTCTTGGGAATGATAAACTCAGCACAAATCCTTCCATGTCCTGATCCCAAAGCATTGTTTTACAGTTTCAATGCAGACATCATTTTTTTTTTCTGTCAGGCAACCCTATGTCCTCCGCTGCTAGAAGTGATGGTTTCCTTTGGTGCAAAGAGACTTCCTCAGAAGCTGTGAGGTCAGTGGATAAACTCTTTCACTGCCATCAATATATAGAGACCCATCAGAGGCCCAATCCTCAATCAACCTCCTGTGTTGGCTGGCTGCCTGGGGTTACAGAGGCAGGTAAGTTCTCAAGGCTCTGGTAGGTGCCGGTTACTTTTGAGCCACTGAGGGCAGGGTGAAGCAATAACAAAGAGGAAGCAAGGCAGAAATGGATTAGAGATGAGAAAATATTCCTTATTTCATTCATTTTCATTCTTGTTTCTAGTGTTTGACAATTTTTATGCTTCATTTGTTTTGTTTTTATGTGTAACTCGTATCTATAAATATAATGGCTTAGATCCTGAAGATCTGTTCCACTAACAGTGGTGCTTTCCTCCAACACAGGGATCCTTCCCCAATGCAAGAGGTTCTCCACTGACATCACAGCCTCTGGGAAAGGCTCCTTGCACCAAAGGAAACCATCTAGCTGAGGAGGACCTAGGATTGCCATATCCCTCCTGCCAGCCAGCAGGGGATGGGGAAGGCTTATCAGAAGAAGGAAGAAGACTGAGCCGATGTTGCAATGGCATGTCTATATCACTCCCTACATGACCTGGAAGTAATGTCATCACACAGCAATATTGAGGCGATGCTATGATATTTGGGCAAGATCTCGATGGTAAATTTGGCTTCTGCCATAGAGTTTTTGCCCAAATACCAGAGCATCGCACCGATATTGCTGTGTGATGACATCATTTCCAGGTCACATCAGAAGTGACAGAGACATGTTGCTGCAGCATCAACTGGGCCTCACTCTTTTCCCAGGTAAGTCTCTTCCTACCAGCTGGGTGACTCGCAGCAGGATGTTGTGGCCTGGTGACAGGGAACCCCCACCTCCACTGGGGTATCTGGCAACTCTAGGAGGACCACCAGATGCTTAGATAATAGGTAAACCTGAAATGGAAATCACTACAGAAGCCCAAGAGCCTCCATTGGCTGTACTCACCTTGCTTTGGCCAGAACTGACATTTCTAAGGTTTAACTTTAAGATTCAAAGGAATCTCAAGTTCTACTTTTCTTTTACAGAAAACAAGAAATCTTCTATGGACAGTTCAAACATATTCTGTTTTTAATCAACTATGTTGAAAAGCCAGCTGTAAACAACATATGTTCCTACACATATGCCCAAACTAAACTTAAGCTTGAATAGTCATGGAGAAAATTGCCTGAACATAATCACAATATGTTTCCATCTGTCTTCAGGTTTACTTCTCTTCATTTTGCTATGAAAACAGAAATGCATCCACCTTGAAAAATGATGGGAAGGTGGGCTGTCTCTTTCCAACTGAAATACACTTGACCCTCTTCACCATCATTAGTCGATAGGGATGATGCTGATTTGGCCTTCTGGAAGCATCACAGATAGGAGGAAAGTTTGAAAAACACCTCCACTCTTAAATTTGTGGGGAAGAAGAACATTTAAAGGTAAAGTGAGCCATCGAGATGCAACCAATTCACGGTGATCCCATGAAATTCCACCTCAAGGGGTTTTCAAGGGAGGAGATGAAGTGGCTTGCCATTGCCTTCCTCTGCATAGTAATCCATCTTCGTTGGCGGTCTCCCAAACAAGGTCAACTCTGCTTAGCTTCTGAGCTCTGATGAGCTTGGACTGGTCTGGTTTTTTGAGGCTGCTTCAATGAATCCTTAGAGGAGGTGAAAAGGTACAGGAAAAAAAAGATTCTGCAAATGTTTATACTCCATTGCAGAATGTGGCCAGAACTAAAACTAGGTGAATAATTATCTGATTGTTGTTTGTGTGTGTGTGTAAAGTGCCCTTAAGTTGCAGCTAGCTTATGGCAGTGCAATAGGGATTTTTTAGGCAAGAAACTAACAGAGGCAGTTTGTCACCTCTTTAGTCTGCAAAGAGACCTTGGAATTTCTTGGTGGTGTCTCATTCAAATACTAAACAGGGCTGGCCCTGCTTAGCTTCCAAGATCTGATGAGATCAAGCTAACCTGGGTCATCCATTTCAGGGCAATTGTTGATTAGGGGGTAGAACAGTGAGATGGCTGAGGTGGGAAAAGACAGAGCATGGAGTGGGGGTTGGTTCTGAGAATTCATCACTTCATATGTCCTGAATAAAACTGGAAATGAAGACATCATGGGCAAGACTGCATTTTCATCCAACATACCTTTTAAAAAGAATGAATGAATGAATGAATGAATGAATGAGTCAGCCTCTTTAGGGAGTGTTACAATATGAGGTATTTCTGTATGGATTGCTTATAGATAAAAAAACTTTTGAAAATATCAGTAACAAATTAGTAATGAATGAAATTATTGTTTGTGATGTCAGTGAACAATGTATATGCATGCACCACATGGACCTATTTTGTTGCTTTGGGGGGAAAAAACCCTACCTTAATACTATATATATATATATATATATATATATATATATATGGGTTCTCCATGTTAAATAGCGACATGGTGAAAATATTAAAAAGTAAATGAAACCCCCAATGCACTGTTGGTCAGTATTTCCACCCAAATGAAAAACTAAGTCCACAGAATTGCAGATATGGATTATGGGCAGTGCTAAGTCAATGGGCACAGGAAGGGTTCAACTCTAGGATGGCACAGGATGTTTGGTGAGTGGAGAGTAGAGTTCACTAAAATGTGGGGGGACATCACCCCTACTTCCTTACATATAGATCCATGACTGACAGTCCAGTTTACACAAAATCTCAAGGGAAAGAGCAAGCACATTGACTCTCTTTTGGGTAAATGTTGGCCAGTGGTGTGAGACAGTGGTGTGTAGACGGACCACCGATCTGATCCAGCAGGGCTTTTCTTATATCCTTGATGTTTGAACTAGTCCTTAGTGTGTGAAACAAAGCTGTGGCCCTATATTTGCAGGTAGATGGGGATCTGCAAAGGCTAGGGAAGGTTTCTGTAAAGCAACTTGAGTGTCTTTGGATTTTCTGTAAGAAGGTATACATCAAAACATGTAGGGGGGAGGGTCTCATAAAGATACATGCAGCTGGTGTAACTGCACACATCAAACAGCAAATCTTTTGACTGTCAGAGCTTCCATTTTCCACTCTGAAGAAGTTTTTCTGTGGTCTACTTCAGTGAAGATTTTTTTCCCTGCTTCCGGTGTGCAACTGAAACTTCAAAGATGCATCTTCACCTCCATCTTTCTACTGTTTGTAAACCCTTATTAAATAATTCTTCAGACTTTCTAAAGCATTGTAAGAGGAAGCTAATGAAATGAAGCATGATATATTTTTTTTCCCCTGATGAAACTTTTTATCTCTTCAGATAGAATTTTAAATTGTTTTTTGGTAAGTCTGCACAAAGTGAAATTGAATTGTATGGAATGACTGATTGTCAAGGACATCTGCACAAATGAGGTATTCATTTTATTCAGAATCCATTCAAGGATTTCTTGATGTTTTTATTTAATTTGCTTCGTATCAAGGAGATAAGTTTCCCTTTGAGGCAGAGCTCTAAGGAAATAAAAGATTAATATAAAGACAAGCAAATTCTTCCATCCTTCCAGGGTTTGACATAAAGCTATAATATTAGTCAGCTGCCTCAATGAAGATAAATATATATACAGACATGCTTGTCTCAAGAGCATTCTTGTCATAAGAAGCCCAGTCCCAGTGGTATCACTACAACTGAGAATTCTGAACAAGAAGATTCAGAGCAGGTAAACTCAACTGAAAAGATTTTTGTAATTGGTTTACTCTAAATGTCTCTCTCCTCAGCGATCGAACCTGAAACAAACTTGATTTTCTCTAACAATGCAAGAAGAAACTAGATAAAATAGCTTTCTTCCTGAGGTTTGCTGACCCTAGGCCCTGAGCGAAGTTTTTCTTCTAGAATATTCTGTGCCATCGTTGCAGCTCAACCAATGTCAGCAGCAGAAGAAAGAAGCTCGGAGGCAGTCTTCCACTGTATTTCTCCTGCTGTTTCAGCTTCTTTTGCTTAGCACCCATCTCCTCCCCACACTAAGCTTCTCAGCCAACTCAGAAGTGCAGCCAATGGCTAATGAGGGCTCAGAGACGGCTTACTAAAAGCCAAATTGCCAACCGTTCAGCGCTTTAGATATAATTACTTTTAGTAATACACTTTGATGTTTTAATAGGCAACATAATTTTCATCTCCATAATATCCACACAGAAGGTCAGAGTCCAATATTATGATATAGATTATTATTGTGGGAAGGGGAAAGCAAAATTTGGGTTTTCATGGAAATATATGTTTATTCTAGTACTGGAAATTTCCAAGGCAAAAGCTCTGAATGCCCATTATGGTAGCCACTTACATGGTTCTCTTGAGGGACCTCCCAGCAACGGTCCTCATCCCCTGCCCTCACTCAGTGCCTTGCCCCCCCCTTCATATGTTACTGCTCACAATTTTCTTGCAAGTTGCCAGTCACTGTCTGGAAACCTGAGTCTACAATGAGAAAAGCCACTTGCATGGTTCTCTTGAGGGACCTCCCAGAAACGGTCCTCATCCCCTGTCCTCACTCAGTGCCATGCCCCCCCCCCCATATGTTACTGCTCACAATTATCTTGACAGATGCCAGTCACTGTCTGGAAACCTGACTCTACAATGAGAAAAATCTGTTCCCCACACACCGGTATATAAAATATAAATGTTAACTTATAATGAACAAGCGCAGCATCTACTTAGGGGCATTTTCCTACTTTTCCTTCTGTCTTACGGTCTAAGGAACTTCCCATTACATTTGATTTCTCATATAAGATTCTGTTCTACTAGTGAGCAGTGGCCCTTTTCCAGGCAGCAGAAACAGCAGAATCTATGGCTTATTTCCCAGAACACATCAAACCTGAATATGCCATAATTGTATACCTCAACAAGGAGTAGCAGCTAGCTTAGGCTGTTTGCTTTTCACATACACATTTGTCTTGTGTTTTTTTAGCATACACATTTCAAACATTGTATCTTTACTTGTTAAAAATGTAGCGCATCAACAGGCTTGATGAGCTCCGCAGCTCATGTTTTCCTTAACATAGACTTACAAATCTTGCTGTGGTCACTTTCAGAATTTTGAGAACACTTAGAAAACACCACAACAAAATGGTTTCTGGGAGGAGATATGCAGAAAACCACAAAATGGCTGTTACGGAGAGAGGGCTGGGGCCAGTGATAAAAGCATTGTGAAGTTCCAAGCCAAGTGTCCTTCTCTGATGAAGACAATCGTCTCTGAATAGGGCTGATTCCGCACTAACCTTGCTCCATGCCAGGCTTCTGTTTCTCAGGTTCAATCCCCAGTGTGTCCAGTTAAAAGGATAGCAGGTGATGTGAAAGACCTCTAATTGAGACTTTGAGGAGCTGCTGCCAGTTTGAGTAGACAATATGGACATTGATGGGCCAATGGAGCAAGCTAGCGATTTCACACCAGCTGCTCTGTGCCGCCATTTTGTGCGGGGAAAACCCATGATTTGCCGCGCTGCAATGTAAACCTGAAAAAAAACAGGTTTACACTGCAGCAAATTGTGGGTTTTCCCCACACAGAATGGCAGTGCAGAGCAGCTGGTGCGAAATCGCTAGCTTGCTCCGAAGAGAAACGGAAGCCTGGCACGGAGCAAGGTTAGTACAGAATCAGCCTAGGTTTTCTCTGAAGACACAAAACAAATGTCTCCTGGACTTTCTGAAGCATCCTTTGCTTCAGTGAGGAGAGGAAATCAAGGACTGGCTTTTTTATTTTGAACAAAAAAAAAGTGGGCACCAGGGAGTACGTTGGTGGGCACCCTAGCACATGAGGGTGCAACACTGGGTATTACTGTTGTTGAGTAACTGAGTGACATGGACAAATGAAACTGCTTTATACTGAGTCATACCACTAGCCCATCAATGTCCGTATTGTCTACTCAAGCTCCTCAAAGTTTCAGTTAGAGGTCTTTCACATCACCTGCTATCTGATCCTTTTAACTGGACACACTGGGGATTGAACCTGAGACATTCTGCATACCAAGCAGAGGCTCATATGAACATGAACATATGAAGCTGCCTTATACTGAATCAGACCTTTGGTCCATCAAAGTCAGTATTGTCTTCTCAGACTGGCAGTGGCTCTCCAGGGTCTCAAACTGAGATTTTTCACACCTATTGGCCTGGACCCTTTTTTGGAGATGCCAGGGATTGAACCTGGGACCTTCTGCTTCCCAAGCAGATGCTCTACCACTGAGCCACCATCCCTCCCCAAAGGATTGGACCAGGGGGCCCAATTCTGTGAGCCCCAAGAGAAGGTGCCCCTCTCCTTCATTATTTCCAATGAACATATGAAGCTGCCTTCTACTGAATCAGACCCTCGGTCCATCAAAGTCAGTATTGTCTTCTCAGACTGGCAGTGGCTCTCCAGGGTCTAACGCCTACATGCCTGGACCCTTTTTAGTTGGAGATGCCAGGGATTGAACCTGGGACCTTCTGCTTACCAAGCAGATGCTCTACCACTGAGCCACCGTCCCCCCCCCCCCACTAAGCCAAGGCCTCTCCTTTTTTACTTCTTGGGGTAGAAAAGTAGAGAGAGTAATTAACTTTTGAATTAAAATTGGCAAACCAAGTCAGGTTCTTTTAAAAAGCCTTTTCACTGTGTTAAAAATAGAAGCAGAGACTTCTCTTTTCATAAAGGTTGGATAGAGGAAACAACACGTTACCTTAACTGATCACAGAAAGTCAAGAATGGTAAATTGAAGCTGGCGCAGAAGTGAAATAAACTGCTAGGGCATGGAGTGAAATAAGGACCTACTTCTTATATAGGATTCACGCTGTGCAAACATGGAAACTTCCAACCCAGTAGTAATGAAGAGAGATCAACTTAATTCCAGGCTAAGCTCTGAATGAATATATACTGTATCAAATCAAATCATCTTTTTAAAGCCTAGACTTTGTAATGTTCTCACAGTGCTCAAATATTTATAAGACAGAGCAAGTATCTTACTGTGTTTGCATGTTTTTACGGCTTTGTTTAATACTTACTCCTATGAGCTTTTGTGTTTGTGTTTGCATGTGATCAGACTGCTGATGAGAGCTGCAATAGCAAAACCACCTTATATCCTGCTCTTAAATACTTCTCCCAGGCCTTTTTTTGTAGAAAAAGCCAGCAGGAACTTGTTTGCATATTAGGGCACACCCCTGATGTCACTATTATTTCACATAGGGCTTTTTTGTAGAAAAAGCCCAGCAGAAACTCATTTGCATATTAGGTCACACCCCCTGACACAAAGCCAACCAGAATTGTGTTCCTCTGCATTCCTACTCAAAAACCCCCTGCATTTTCCTGAAATCCACTCTGACTGATTTTAAAAGACCATATATTCAGGGTGGATGTTTTGTTTTTGATAGCTGTTTTGCAAGTTATTTTTTTACATTGCTTACATGTAGCAGTATGTCCCATTAGAAAAAAAAAATGTCATCAGTTGCTGGGCAGACTAGGCCCCTCTGTACTGAAAGAAAAAGTGGAGTAGGGAGAAAAAAGATGGAGGAGAAAGTAGAGCTGGAGCAGTAAGGTTCTCTATGGGTGTTTTCGCACTCACGTTTTACTGGCGCCACGACCCTCCTGACGCCGGCGAATCTGCATGGATTTCGCAACAGAAGCGCCGGCGCTCCCAGAAGCGCCGGCGCTTTCCGTCGCTAAGCCAGCGCAAACGTTTTCCTGCATCTTTGCGATTTCCGTTTGCGCTGGCTTAGCGACGGAAGTAGCCGGCGCTTCTGGGAGCGCCGGAGCTTCTGGTGCGAAATCCATGCAGATTCGCCGGCGTCAGGATGGTCGTGGCGCCAGTAAAACGTGAGTGCGAAAACGGCCTATGTGGCCTCAGGAAAGAAATGAATGCCAAAAAATTGTGGATTTATTCATCATTAATTTAAAATAAACAACTGATGGGTGCAGTGACTTTCTTTAGGAAGCAATGATCTCTCTCTTTCTAAGGCATAATTAGCTTTTTAGAAGAGTCTCCCTTCAAAGATACATAGTGCCCAAACTCATTTCAAAATTCTATGAACAAACCTTTACATGAATCTATGATATACATTATATGTGACGTACTGTATATGAATCCAATGGCTGTGACCTGTTTCCACCATTCCATTAGCCTCACAAGAGCAAAAGAACGTAACATAGGCACCAGGTGAGCTTCAAAGGAGAGAGCATTCCATAAGAGCAGTGCCACATAGAGCTCCCATTTGCCCACTTATGGTGGAGACAGCCAGCTCACCCACTAGGCAAACTAGGTGGTTGCCTAGGACGCTGGGAAGGGGGTGCAGAATTGGCTTTCCCCCCTCTGGGTGCCCAAGACAAACACCTAAATTTGCCTCTCCACCCCCCCCCCCGCTGCTGCCAGCTTTCTCCCTTCCCTTCTGCCGTGCTGCGCTCTGCCTGCCCACCCCCCGCACAATCAGAGGAGCGCACCACAACAAGGATCGGCCCTACCAGCTTTGAGATGGCCGGCATCTGAGTGTTCTTTGAAGACAGCGCTGGCAGAGGCTTCACTCCCCCCTCACTTCGGTTCCAGAAAGGAGGGGGGAGAAGCCTCCTCCAGCATGCTCTTCAAAGAAAGCTCAGATGCCGGATGCCTCAAAGCCAGTAGCGTCAATCCTTGTCGTGGCGCACTCCTCTGATCAACGGGGTGTGTGATGGAGCGTGGCACTGTGGTGGGAGGGAGGCAGCGGGGGGTGGGGGTGGCGGACAGGGAGCCTGACTGGGGCACTGTGCGCCCTAGGGCTAGCTCTGATGGGAGACCTCCAGCCAGTTGTAGCCCCTTGCCTTCTGATGCTCAGCTGATCAGTGGATGGAAACTGTGGACAAAGAATGGAGGCCCAATTGTCCTGGGCAGGGCTTTTTTGGAGCAGGAACACACAGGAATGCAGTTCCAGCTGGCTTGGCCAGCGCTATGGCTCAAAAAAGGGTCTCTGGCAAAGGGAAGGCACTAGGCAGCCATGCGTTCCCAGACTGTGTGCTCCAAACTCTCTCATTGGGTCTCTCATTGGGCTGTGTGAGAACACACATCCATGAAATGCAGCTGATAGCACTGTACTGTTCTGTGTCAATATGTGGAAAACAACCTACTGAATGGGTGCTGTCACTTCTGGTGATGTCAGTGGTTGTGGCCTAATATTCAAATCAGTTCCTGCTGGGCTTTTTCTACCTGGATAGAAACTTTAAAAAGAAAAATAAGGCCTCAGGTATTTACAAGAAATTCTGGCCATAGAGTTTCTGACAATTCCTAGAGCTGCCTAGAAGTCTCAAGGGTAGCTCAAACAATTGCCAGAAGTTCTATGGCAATTTTAATATCTTTGGTAATCTTACCATAGAGTTTCTAGCAATTGCTAGAGCTACTCTTGTCACTTCTAGGTAGTTCTAAGAATTACCAAAAACTTTGTTGTAAGAACTTCCAGTAACTGACTGGGCCTTATTTTTCCTTTTAATGTTTCTCTTGGGACACTGCCCCCCCCCCCAATAACCCATTTACTGCTTGGCAACTCTAGAAAAAGCCCTGTCTCTGGTTCCCACCAAACCTTACCTCTGCATGCTACCTTTATCCTGCAATCCACTGAGCTCAGTTTGAAGTCCTCCTCCAGCCTAAAGAGAACAGTGTAAGTTAAAGGAAGGTTCCTAACACTAGAGGAAGGCTTCTTGGAAGAATACAGTATCCATGCCTCTGTTTCTGTGCCTACTGACACATCTGATCTTCCGTATTAAGGGAATCAGGGTCTGTATTGGACAAACCTAGGTCCTAAGCCATACAAATATACCCACCAGACTGGACAGTTATGAATATTCTATCTGAATTACAAAATAGTTCATTGACTAATGACATGATTGTACCTCATTACTTTTTGAAAAAGAATATCTCCCTCCCTTCGATTGTTTTTTCCTCTTGGTGACATAAGATGGTAATCTCTATGGAATAGGGACCTGTGTGTTTCACTTATGAAACTCCTGCAAAGAACTGCCCTGACCTGATTAGTCTAGGCTATCCCAGTCTTGTCAGATTTCAGAAGCTGAGCAGGGTCAGTATTTGGGGTTGCTATGCAGAGGTAGGCAATGGCAAACCACCTCGGAATGTAAGCCATCAGTAAACTGTGACTTAGCAAAACAAATGAAGCAAAACAAACTTCTAGGCTATTGTAATACTGAATTTGTTCTTGTTTCCCACTCAGACACAAAAGATGGCAACCTGTAATCATCAGGGTATGACTTAGTAATGTCTTCCAGCCTATCAGTCCCTTGGAATCATAGGACAGGATGGAACTCAAGTGCCCCAAGTTAGTTGTTCATAAATCCCATATGTAACCTTTGAACTCTTTGGAAAAAGATTGCTGGCATACATGTTCACATAAATAAGTAAAAGCATGAATATTCCTTAACTCCAGATAAACCTTGTTGCTAACATTCATGTAGTGATGCCAGGGAAACTGCTTCCTTCTGTTCTGAGAGGCAGCACGGTTTACTGGTTAAGAGCAGAGGACTCTAATCTGGAGAACTGGGTTTGATTCCACACACCTCCACATGCAACCAGCTGCTGGGTGATCTCAGGCCAATTATGGTTCTCTCAGAGCTCTCTAAGCCCCACCCACCTCAAAAGGTGCCTGTTGTGAGGGAAGGATGGGAAGGTGATTGTAAGTTCCTATGAGGCTTCTTAAGGTGGGCATAAAAATCTACTTTTCTTTTCTTAGCAAAATTGATCTATTCTGAAACAAGAGGCACCGCTCTAACACTGGTCCCCCCATTTTATGTCTCTCCCCCCCCCCATCCGCCTTGCTCATTATATTTCACCTCAGAATTGCAGCTTGCTTACCATCTGTTCGGAGCGTCAATGGCGTCGGAGGGCTAAGGACTCTGGCATTGGTCACCGTGTTCTTCACCAGGCAGATGTAGCTACCTACATCAGATGGCTGCACCTTGGATATGTAGAGATTGCCTGTTTCCTGGGAGATGAACCGCCGGCTATCCTCTGCCACAAAGGAGGGGAACTCATTAAATACCCAGCTATAGATGATTTCTGGAAAATAATAATAAAAAAGCCCATGACAACTGTTACAATAGTTACAAGTCTGGAAACAAATATGGTCAAAATCATGGTGCTTTATGAAATCATGTTTTCTGGAAATTTTACTTGGGGAAGTTCCACAAACATCTGGAGCTTGCAAGTCTCTTATAGTTCTTCAGTCAATATCAATGTAATGAAAAAGTCACAATTTCTACTGGATTTGTTTCTTATATTAACCTAGATATGCTATAATAATCAGAGTATCCCTGTGTGAACAACAAGAAATATGGGCTTGTATCCTTCATCTCCATTCCACTAACACTAACGTTTTTCTTCAATTTAAAGGAGCTTTCTGGCTCTTGCCAATGGAATTTGTGCTGGAATCTGCTTTTTTAGCTGAATGGAGTTGCTGGACATGGCTCAGTTCATGAATGTATGAAGCTTCTTTATACTGAGACAAACCATGGTATATTTAGCACACCGTTTAGTTGATAGATCTTTTCTAGAAGCTCAGTAAGCCTCTTTTTCAACATGCCTGCCCAAAAATCCTTTAACTAGAAATATCATGGATTGAGCCTAGGACCTGCTGAATGGGGAGTGGAGCATAAGCTGTCAAAGGACTTCACACGCCTTTATTTTTGTATATGACAACATAGCAAGACTAATATGCTCTCAGAAATGGAAATCCTTATTGGTACCTACAATAGAAGAATGGATGGTGAAGAAAGTGGAACTTGCAGAAATGGCTAAATTAACTTCTTTGATCAGAGAAAAGACATTAACTACATTTGTAGTAACTAGAAACCCCTGATGGACTCTTTGCACAAAGGGATTGCACAAGAAAGCCCAAAACTTCTGTCCTTCAGCTCCTAAACCATGGACTTTGAAACAAAAACAGAAAGTGCCATTCTCCAACTGAAACCCTTTCCAGTAATGAGGACTCCAATAAGAAATACTTTATGGTGAGTACAAAACATAGCAACTTCATTGGAATATAAAGACTTGGGATTTTTTCTCTCTCAGTAATGAAAAGTAATGTGTCTCAAAGATACCTGAATATAATCCTCATTCCCTTATTATGCTGCCAAAATAGGTAATTTGACAGATTTACAAATATGCCTTTGTCTCTTTAAATAGAAACATATAAAGTTATTACAACACTACCATGTGTGTTCATGCAGTGTAGTTTAACTGGTCATATTTTATCACAAATTGGTAAAAAGCTTCAGGAGATTTTGCTTTATCGCTACTGCTTTTTGTTCTGTTATATTTGTACTGCTTTATTTCCATCTTAAAAACAGCTTTTTTTTTAAAGCTATGTATAAGCTATGTTGGCTACAGCAACAGAGCCAACTTCATCAATCACAATGAAGAAATTCATTGGGTTGTTTCATTTTGATCTTTAGAAATTCATTTAAAAAGGAGAAAAAGGATAACATTTAAATTTTTTTTAAAAAATACTAAAAATACTGACTTTTCCTATACAAGATCTTTTGACAACCATTCAATATTGCTCATCATCACGAGAATCCTGGGAGGAAGAGAAATAATATTTCTCCAAGCAACGGGAGCTATAATTAGCTGAATGAATTTGGAAAGCTGAGAAAACTACAATTGTCATCTGCCCCAGCAAGAAATGATGCCCAGAAATAACAGAGTTTGTAGTTGCAGAATGTATGCCCTTGAAGGGTCTATCCTGTATTTTAAGGAAAAGGAAAAGAAAGGTCCCCTGTGCAAGCACCAGTCGTTTCCGACTCTGGGGTGACGTTGCTTTCACAACGTTTCCACGGCAGACTTTTTACGGAGTGGTTTGCCATTGCCTTCCTCAGTCTTTTACACTTTCTCCCCAGCAAGCTGGGTACTCATTTTACTGATCTCGGAAGGATGGAAGGCTAAGTTAACCTTGGGCCAGCTACCTGAATCCAGCTTCCACTGAAATAAAACTCAGGTCATGAGCAGAGAGTTCAGACGACAGTACTGCTGCTTTACCACTCTGCGCCAGGGGCCCTCTCCTATTTCCAGTTAACGCCCCCCCACTGTAAAGTTAAAGTGTAGCGTAGCCCACGAAATGGGAAGGCGGGGGATATAACAAAAGAGAGAACTTTTATTTGTACAGTATATTGTACCCCACTCGTCTCCCACTCGGTATCAGCTCTGCAGCATATGACGTCCTGCTTTGCAGAGGCTGCCAAGCTATTCGGCCTAGAAGTTAGTCTGAAGAAGACAGAAGTTCTCCACCAGCCTGCACCCCAGGAAGATTATCACCCTCCCTGCATCACTGTGGGTGAATCAGTTCTGAAGACAGTCCAGCAGTTCAGCTACCTGGGGTGCATCATCTCCTCAGATGCCAAGATCGACAAGGAGATTGACAACAGGCTGGCAAAGGCAAACCGTGCATTTGGCCGACTGCACAAAAGAGTGTGGAGCAACAAGCATCTGAAAAAAGGCACAAAGATCAATGTTTACAAAGCGGTTGTGATGACAACCCTCATCTATGGCTCCGAATCGTGGGTTTTATACCGTCATCACCTGCGACTCCTTGAGCGCTTTCATCAGCGCTGCCTTCGCACCATCCTCAACATCCACTGGAGTGACTTTGTGACCAACACTGAAGTCCTCAAGCGGGCAGAGGTTACCAGCATCGAGGCACTGCTGTTGAAGACGCAGCTGCGCTGGGCAGGGCATATTTCTAGGATGGAAAACCACCGCCTTCCCAAGATTGCCCTGTATGGCGAACTCTCCACCGGCCATCGAAATAGAGGGGCACCAAAGAAGAGGTACAAGGACTCCTTGAAGAAATCCCTTAGCACCTGTCACATCAACCATCACCAGTGGTCTGACCTAGCCTCAGATCGCAAAGCATGGAGGCACACCATCCACCAGGCTGTCTCTTCCTTTGAGAACGCACGCATAGCTGGTCTTGAGGACAAAAGGAGATTGAGGAAGAATCGCACTGCTACAGGACCAACCCTAAATCAGACTTTTCCCTGCAGCCGCTGTGGCCGGACCTGCCTGTCCCACATTGGTCTTGTCAGCCACCAGCGAGCCTGCAGCAAACGTGGACTATTGCACCCTTCTTAAATCTTCGTTCGCGAAGCCAAGCCGAGAGAGAGATATTGTACCCCACTATTAAGTTTGTTTTTT
The DNA here is from genome assembly GCF_032191835.1 of Heteronotia binoei. Lineage (NCBI taxonomy): Eukaryota > Metazoa > Chordata > Lepidosauria > Squamata > Gekkonidae > Heteronotia > Heteronotia binoei. The sequence continues at coordinate 172,708,618 of NC_083225.1, forward strand.
GTTGTATTTTGTGTATGTGCTTTCTATACTTTTATTTGTATCTATATTTTTTTTGTTATAAGTCGCTTTCGGGCCCCTTAGGGAGAAAAACAGCCAATAGATACGCTAACTTTTACCAGAATCCCAGCTAGATGCTTTTTTTAAAAAAAAACCTCTCCCTCTCTCTTTTTCGGCGCACTTGACAGGATGATTCTAAGTATAGATGTAGCTGAGGCTGGGGGGAGGGAGTTTGCTCATGAATACTGACACTGAGTCTCAAGTTTAAATGCCAAGTCACTTATAAAGAGGGAGTGGTGTGAGGGGTTCAAGTTTAAGTGACCGAAGGTATCCATGAGCAATGGGTATGAAACTGTCTTTTCATTTGAAGCCTTTCCCCTAATCACTTTTCCCTCAGTCAGGCTTACTTCTGATGTAGGATGAAAAGCACCTGGAGGTAAATTCAGTAGAGATAATTTATTATTGCTTTATTTTACTTCATTTATATGCTGTCTTTTTCCTCAAGGGAACCCGAAGTAGCTTACATCATTCTCCTCTGCTCCTTTGTTTAATCCTCACAACAACCCTGTGAGTTGGGTTAGCAACCTCCAGGTGGGGCCTGGAGATCTCCCAGCTGATCAGTTCCCCTGTGGAAAATGGCTGCTTTGGCGGGAGGATTCTATGGCCACCCTGAAGAAGAAGAAGATACTGGATTTATATCCCGCCCTCCACTCCGAATCTCAGAGCGGCTGACAATCTCCTTACTCCCCCACAACAGACACCCTGTGAGATGGGTGGGGCTGAGAGGGCTCTCATAGCAGCTGCCCTTTCAAGGACAACCTCTGCCAGAGCTATGGCTGACCCAAGGCCCTAACCCCACCTGTCAAGAAACTGAGAGACACCTAAGTGTTTGTAGTTTCAATGTCTATGTGTGTTCTAAGTCTTTCAGAGTTTGCACCAGCAGTATGTCAAAGATAATAGGCACTTAAGTAGTCACAGGTGGAGGCTAACAGGATGCACCTGTGAAGTCAGCCCACAAGTGACATAGATTGTTTAGATCTAGCCTTGACAGGTTAGCATCTAGAGTCATGGCTAGATGACAGCTTTTAAATTAAATCTTGTCAGTGATTGGCTGACCAGTCAGCCAGCCTGGATAAAATCAGGCTAGGTGCCCACAAAAGGAGGAGCTTCTACTTTTCCAAGCCAGAAGCCTTCTTCATGAGATCCAGAAGAAGGTAACAGCACAACCAGGTGAATGAGGATGGGACTTTGGAAGACGTCTCTCTGGTGTTGTGGGCCTGACAGCAGAAAAGCGTCAGTGATAGGGTTGCCAAGTCCAATTCAAGAAATATCTGGGGACTTTGGGGGCAGAGCCAGGAGACTTTGGAGGTGGAGCCAGGAACAAGGGTGTGACAAGCATAATTGAACTCCAAGGGAGTTCTGGCCATCACATTTAAAGGAGCAGCACACCTTTTCAAATGCCTTTCTTCCATAGGAAATAATGAAGGATAGGGGCACCATATTTTGGGGCTCATAGAATTGGACCCCCTGGTCCAATCGTTTTGAAACTTGGGGGGTATTCTGGGGAGAGGCACTAGATGCTATACGAAAAATTTGGTGCCTCTACCTCAAAAATAGTCCCCCCAGAGCCCCCAATACCCGCGGATCAATTCCTCATTATTCCCTATGGGAATCGTTCTCCATAGGGAATAATAGAGTGCCCAGCAGACATTTCCCTCCCCCCTCACACTTTCTAAAGTGGGGGGAGGGCCTCCAAACCAGGGAATCCCCTGCCCCCTCCCTCTCTCACACGCATAAATACTTACTGGGTCTTGTTCCTGCAGAACTTTACTGGCTCTGAAAATGAAAGCAAAAGAAAGGGAGGGGCTGTTCTCTAAGGAAACTGTTACTGATCCTTTCCCATGAAGCCCTTCCTGCTCAGCCTTAAAGGCACACATTTTAAAAACTGTTTGCAGGTTTCTAAACCTGCAGGAGCTCTAAATCTACAGAATGACTGTGGGGGCGGGGCTTCCCCCACCTGCCAGCTGGTTGGGGGCCCGGAGAAGCCTGTCAAAACGGGGGATCCCCCGCTGGGACCTGGGGATTGGGAAGCCTAGTCAGTGAGTATTAGTCTAGGGAATCAGCTAACTATTACACAGTCCAGGGAGATAGGCAAATTGCCTTAGAGTCTTGTTTAAGTGTTCCTTTGTGCACAGTATGTTTGTTTTAATTGCTTTTTATCATCCCATTTTGTGTTTCCCTTTCTCTCATCTTATAAATAAAGTTTATATATTTTTCTATAAGTTTGCCTTTTACTTGGTAGACCTGGGACCTGGTAACACCCTGACCAAAAAGAACCTATGTAATATTTTATTAAGTTTATTATAAATCAGCAGCTGGGCATTTTTGTAACAATAATAACAACAGCTGTAGGTTCCCCTTTTGCGTGTGTCTAGACACCACCTTCCCCGGGGTTTTCAGCCCAGTATTTTCTTACTGTGCTACATGAGACTTGTAGAACTGCACACCGCTGCCATGAGAGTAATTGGAACTCTGGGTGCTTTCACACGCACACAATAATGCACTTTTGATCCACTATCAACACATTTTGCAACTGGATTTTACTCTGTGAAATGGCAAAATCCACTTGCAAACAGTTGCTGAAGAGGATTGAAATTGCATTATTTAGCATGTGTGGAAGTGCAATCTGTGTGGGAAGCAGCTGCTATTCAAACCAAGGGATAACTCTTCCAAAGCCTTGGTTGCCATTCAGGGGTGGGGGAAGGCCATAGTGCTATTTGTCTGCATCCCAAGCAGACTTGAATGTCACTTGACGGCTGGAGTGAATGTGGCTGACCGAGACTTTTCTTTGTTCAAAACGAAACCATTGATAAATAACTATCAGGAATGCACAGAATGGAAACATCCTAAAAGTCTATAAGCTAAACTATGACAGGAGTAGAACAGTAGAAAACAGTATGAGCCCAGTAGCACCTGAAAGACGAACAAAATTTGCAGCAAAGCTGTCATGAGTCATTGCTCACTTTTTCAGATACTTCTTACTTCTCCAGAACACCTAGATTTGAGTCCAGTCGCATCTTAGAGACCAATAAATTTTTTGGGATATGAGCTTCCAAGGGTCAATGCTTCCTTTGTCAGATCCCATTCAGAATGGAGATCTCTGAGTCCCAGGGCTTTTTTTTTTTGGTAACATGAACTCCTTTGTGTATTAGGCCACACAGCCCTGATGTAGCCAATCCTCCAAGAATGTACAGGGTTCTTCTTATAGGCCTACTGTAAGCTCTTGGAGGATTGACTACATCAGGGCTGTGTGTGGCCTATGAAAAAAACTCTGCTGAGTCCTTATATCCCAGACAGAAGGTGGCAGGGGTGTTGCAAAGAAGGAACTAAGGACGCAGAGGTACAATCCACCTTGTAAGAAAGATAATATCAATTTGTACAACTGCGCACATTTTTGTGTGTGCGGTTTATGGATTTTCACTCCATCTGGCTGAATGTGGTGCCTTCCATGAAGATAGAGTAGACATGTTGGTCTACAAGAGAACAGCTAGAATCTACTGCAGACCAACAACATGGCTGCCCCCTGAAATGGCTACAGGAATAGAATCCTCGTCCTGCTGCTGCAGTCACTTTGGAAGACATCCCAGCTCCACCTCAATATTTATCCATATTTCATCATCTCCTCCCTCTTTTTTCCCTCCTCCTCTGACTCCTCTACATTGCTGAACTTTTGACACCCAACATTAGCTGTGAGGCAGCCTCTGCTGGGTTCTTTGACAATCTTGTCAGGTCTGGCTTGAAATGTAGAAATGTCAAGGTTAGCGTCGGAAGAGAAAGTCATTGCTGTCGCTGCCCTGAGATACAAAATGTTTCACCAACACAGTGAGCTGGATGCTTTCTGCCACTAATTGAGTGCCTCTTTTCACCCTGAGCAATGACAGGATGGCAGTAAACACAATCAAGCTGGATGATACCTTAATTCTCGGAAAGGAAAGGTCCCCTGTGCAAGCACCAGTCATTTCCGACTCTGGGGTGACGTCGCATCACAATGTTTTCAAGGCAGATTTTTTACGGGGTGGTTTGCCATTGCCTTCCCCAATCATCTACATTTTCCCCATAGCAAGTTGGGTACTCATTTTATCGACCTCAGAAGGATGGAAAGCTGAGTCAACCCTGCGTCAGCTACTTGAATCCAGCTTCTGCCGGAATCGAACTCAGGTTGTGAGCAGAGTTCAGACCGCAGTACTGCAGCTTTGCCACTCTGTGCCATGGAGGTGCTTAGTTAGTTCTAAGACACCAGTAAAAAAATTGCCTCCGTGTGGTGACTAACAGAATTACCAACTCTGAGTTGGGAAATTCCTAGAGATTTGGGGGTGGAGACTAGAGATGGTGGGAGACCCAAATTATCCCCTACACACTATGTGGAAGGCAGGAAGATGGTTCTCACTCCCTTGCTTGACCAGGCTGAAGGAAGATGGGATTGCTATCAGGGTTGCTATCTTCACAGATTGGGAAATTCCTGTAGCTTTTCCAAGCGAAGGCTAGGAAAGGCAGGGTTTGAGGAGGAGAACAACTTCAGTAGAGTACAATACCATAGAGTCCACCCTCCAAAGCAGCCATTTTCTCCAGGGGAACTGATCCCTACAATCTGGAGATCGGGGGTATTTCTGGGAGATGTCCAGGCCCTGCCTGGAGGTTAGCCACCCTCCGAATTAACAAATTGAAGGTTGAAAGGCTCTCCCCTTCCATTATTTCCTATACTCCCTTTTAACGATAGGGATAAGCAGGGAGATTTCTAAGTATTCCGGTTTTGATATGACAGGATTAGAATGCTATGGTTTGCAAACTTTCTAGCTCAAGGGAACCTCTCTCTAATAGCTTAGCAGGCATCGAAAGTGCTCTGTGGCACATGCCATTCATATGCAAAAGAACGGCTCGTTCTAGCAGAATTGAAAAACATACCCTCCAGCACCACTGACACACACCTGCAGCTCCCATTTTCGGGGATAATTGGTAGTTTTATGAGTGCTGCTTTTGAAAGCAGCTGGCCCGCTATGACTGAACTTCCCAGCAAGTAACTTTTGAGAAGCTTCTGAAGAACACCAGGCTTCCTCCAAGTCACGAGAAAAACACCGGTCTAGATTAATTCATCTCCCACTATCACATTCCTTTGTTGAATTCTATAGACTCCAAACATAAATTTGTGCCCATAAGCTGCTATCTGCTGCTGGAACAATGGGTGAAGCTCTTCTCAGAAAGTGCACTTCACACGTTTATAATTTACACCATTTCTGGTGTTCTTCTGTTCCTTGCAAACAGGCCTGTGTGACTCCACGAAAAAGGGAAAACAGGACAACAATTAAAGAGGATTCATTGTATGCCTCTTTGCAGACAAGGGGAGCTATCTGTGAATCAACTGCTATTGAAGGAACAGAGGACCAACAAGCAGAAGGTAAAAGGTAAAGAATATATTACAAGAGATGGCTCTAAAGGTAAACAGCTAAAACATCCTTGTGAACCTGAAAGACTGGCATTAAAATGTGAACCTGTTCCTGGAGCTACTGCATAGAACAACCGGGATTTGATTAAGACACAATGTAAAACTTAGACCAATGAGATCGGTCAAATTCACATACAGAGCCACCTTATCCTGAGCTAGGCACCTGATCCCTCATGGTCAGCATTGTCTGCTCAGACTGCCAGCAGCTCTCCAGGGTCTCATGGGACTTTCTGCATGCAAAGCAGAGGCTCTTCCACTGAGTCACAGGCCCTCCTCCCCAATTAAGATTATAGCAATGGTTTGAATGCAGACCGTTTCACATGTTTTGGCCAGCTAGGATCTAAAACCATGGCCACATTCTGAGAAGACAAGAGTCACAGGAAAAGACAATCGTCCTAGGAAAAGTTCAGGGCAGCAAACAAGGAGGAAAACCCAACATGAGACAGATTGACTCAACAGAAGAAGACTGCAGATTTATACCCCCCGCCCTTCTCTCTGAATCAGAGACTCAGAGCGCCTTACAATCTCCTATATCTTCTTCTCCCACCGCAGACACCCTGTGAGGTAGGGGAGGCTGAGAGAGCTCTCACAGCAGCTGCCCTTTCAAGGACAACTCATGCGATAGCTATGGCTAACCCAAGGCCATTCCAGCAGGTGCAAGTGGAGGCGTGGGGAATCAAACCCGGTTCTCCCAAATAAGAGTCCGCACACTTAACCACTACACCAAACTGGCTCTTGACTCAGTGAAGGAAGCCCTGACCCTCAGTCTGCAAGGCCTGAGCAAGGCTGTTCGGGAGGTTGTTGATTCATAGGTTCACTGGGGCTGCTTACAGACAGGCGGTTTAAGCCGTCCTGGGGATGGCAGGCGAGTGGATCTAAAAAATGAGTCCAAACAAGCACAGCTGCCTGCCGTCCCTGTCCCATACTCACCCTGACCTGGTCTGGCTGGGAGCTGCCTCAAAAAGGTACCACTGCCAAAGTGCTACCTAATATCTGAGGTGCCTCCCTGGCCGTCTGGAGTCTGAAAAGCAACCAGGGAGCATCTGGGGAGCGGCAGATGGGTGCATGAGCACTCTGGATGCTCCTCCAGGGCACCCATGGCCCATCCCTGTTCTGGGGGTGGGCTGCATGGATCACTTCCAGGTCACCTTGATGCCATCTGGAGCTGCCCGTCTGTAACCAGCCCATAAATCCTTTTTCTCTGGTATCACTGTCACACACTCCCTGGGTTCAGAAATGCATGGCCAGAGTGAAAGCAATCAAACCAGCATTTCTCCAGCACCTGGAGGTGGCAGGGTTTGGGGAGTGAGGGACCTCAACAAGGTATAATGCCCTACAGTCTGCCTTCTAAAGCTGCCATTTTCTCCAGGGGAATGGATCTCTGCCATCTGGAATTAGGTTGCAGGTCTGGGAGACCCCCGGTCCCCACTTGGAAGTTGGAAACTCTACAAAGATACCTTATGAAAATCCCTAATTTCTGCCACAAGAGCATGGGGTGACCTTCAAAGCAAGCTATTACTTTGCCCTCAGCATTTCCATTATCTAACTATCTGTCTGTCTCTGTCTGTATGTATGTCTATACTATCTACCTACCTACCGTCTACCTACCTACCTACCGACCGTCTCTCTTCCTACCTACCTACCTACCTACCGTCTCTCTCCTCTCTTCCTACCTACCTACCTTCTCTCTCCTCTCTTCCTACCTACCTTCTCTCTTCCCATCTACCTACCTTCTCTCTCCTCTCTTCCCACCTATCTACCTTCTCTCTTCTTTCTACCTACCTACCTTCTCTCTTCTACCTACTACCTATCTTCTCTCTTCTACCTACCTTCTACCTACCTACCTATCACCTACCTACCTATCCACAGTTAAATGCTTTGCATCCTTTGATCATAGATGGAGCAGATCTGCATAGGATTACACTGTTGAACACTTGGAGTGTGCTATGTAGATGTTTAATATTATTTCTACACGATAACAGGTATTTTTTTTTGGGGGGGGGGTGGGATTTATAGGCACTTTGGTTGCATTTGCAATTAGATGCCATTAGCAGGCATGAGGAAGAACTGGAACCTCCTTGTTCAGAGGTATTCAACCCTCAAACACAAATTGCTGAGGAACAACAACAGATAAATAATTCAAGGAACCAGGCAGGATATAAATATTTTAAATATATAAATAAATGTCTGTGGATTTCTTGGAGCTATCCGATGGTCAGCTACAGGAAACAGGAAGCTGAACTCTGTGATACTTAGGCTTGATCCATCATGGCTCCTCTTACATTCTTATGATCCCCAGCTCGCAGTCTTCAGCCACCAACTCCCAAAATTCATGATCAAGATATTCGGCCTATGTTCCAACATTTTGGTTTGCACAAAAATTTTATTGCCCCCTTTTTTTTTTACACAATGCCTTCTCCAGCTCCATTAGTAAGTGATAATATGAGCATCATGCAGCAACACAAGCACATTTTCTAAGATTTCCCCCCTCCTCCCAAAAAGGCACATTCTCTTTGCATGGAGTTTGTTAATCACTATGGGTTAGAGGCAGTACACTTTCTTGGAAAGAGCCATTGCTGGGCTTTGCTGCTGATTGATGTGAAATCAAAGGCATTTAATCAGCAACCTGACAGCTCAGCCTTTTAATAATTCATTAATTAGAGCAATGGCTAAAGAACAGACTCTGGGAGAAGCACTTCGGCAGCTTTATTGGAACTGTGCTACAAACGCATTTTGACTCAGCTAGGGCTCTGTGGCCATCCTCTCACGTAGTATTTCCCACACTTTGGATACCTGAGGCTCAGCTTTTCTTGACATTCAAATGGGAGGCACACTTCACTCTTAAACACAGCACGTTTCTTTTCTAGATCATCTCCTAGAATGAAAAGCAGGCATGCGTAGGGTTGCCAGCCTCCAGGTGGTGGATCTCCTGGGATTAACTGATCCTCAGGCAACAGTTCAGACAGAGAAAATGACCTCGTTGGAAGGTGGACTCTATGGTATTACTCTCTCCCCAAACCCAACCCTTCAGGCTCCATCCTCCAGGTATTTCCCAACCAGGAGCTAACAATCACAGGCATATCTTGCAAGGATCAGTATTACAGCCATCCTTTCTCATCAAGAAGAGATTGGATTTATACCCTGCTCATCAGTTGGAGTCTCAGAGTGGTTTACAATCTCCTTTCTCTTCTCTTCCCCACAACAGGGTCTGCAAGACCGTTCTCTTCCGGCTGGCATTTAACTGACACGGCGCCTGTATCTCAGGGAATCGGAAGAAATGCCGTCACCACTGAAATAGCACTTAAATTAATACTCTGTTTTAACTGCTGAATGTGTAATTTTAATATTGATTTTAATTGTCTGTTGTGATTTTATGCTGTGAGCCACCCTGAGCCTGCCTCGGCGGGGAGAGTGAGATATAAATCAAATAAATAAAATAAATAAGCAGCCATCCAATGAGGTAGGTGGGGCTGAAAGAGCTAGGGTTGCCAGCCTCCTGGTGGGGATGGGATATCTCCTGCTTTTACAACTGATCTCCAGCTGGCAGAGATTAGCTCCCCTGGAGAAAATGGCTGCTTTGAAAGGTAGATTCTATGACATTGTACCATGTGAGGCTCCTCCCCTCTCCAAACCCCACCCTCCTCTCTTGGTTCCACCACCAAAGTTTCCAGGTATTTTCCAGCACAGACCTGGCAACCCTAGAGAGAGCTCTGACAGAAGCCATTTTTGAGAAAGTAGCTCTTTCAAGAACTGAGACTGACCCAGCAGGTGCAGGTGGAGGAGGGGGGGATTAAACCTGGTTCTCCAAGGCCCACATTCCACCAAACTGGCTCTCAGGGGAGCCCATCTTAATTTCAGGAGGTACTTTCAAGAACAGAAATGGGGAAATTTCTGCCGGGGCATATGCTGCTGAGCTCCTGCACCTTTTTTTCTACATAATGACCCCTGCATGGTGTGGCTTTCTCCTCTTATTATCCTCAGAACCTTATGAGGTAGAGCAAGATTTGAGTCCAGTAGCACCTTAAAAACCAAAAAGATTTCCAAGGGTATATGTTTTGATCAGCTCTCACTATGGGAGTTTTGAGTCTCAAAAGCCCCAGCCATCTTCTTGGTCTTTAAAGTGCTACTGGAATCTAATAACACTACTTACCTATTCCTTTCAACCATTTTCACTTTTTGGTGGTGGGTGCATATGTATGTTGGGAGCACTACGATGGGAGTACAGTTGGCAACGCATAACAAATATGTACAATGTGCTTAAATCAACATGAATGAGGTTCTCAGTACGATGCTGGATGCTCGATACTGGAAGACTCATCCCAAAGATGGAAGGAAAACAAGTGACATTCTTCCAAACCCACAGATGCATTCAGTTCATATTTTATTGTTTATTGATATACCTGTTCCATTTTTTAAAATGACACATAAAACGACACCTGTCCACTACACAAAGGCTTTGTAGAAGCTTCCGCTGAAATTACAACATGGAGATGCGAGAAAACAAATTGCTAAGTATAATTCATCCCATGTATGCCACCGTATTCTGAGAAGAGAAGAATGAAAGAAAAATCATGAATGGCAAGGGGGTCACAAATTGGCATTCCCCTGAGACAGAGTAATTGTCTGCCAGTAAACTCTGCTATTTGCAAAGTTTGGGTGCTGAAGTGATTAAGTCACCATGGTGACAGAAGAGCTGGCATTTCATCTTACGAAGCATCCCCTACCTTGTTTACAGAAATCTTTCCCTGGAGTTCTCTAGCGAGTTGCCAAAGGTCATTTGGAAACCCTTTCAAAATGTTCCACTGATTTCCACATATTACAGTGCAATCCTAAATGGTGTTACACCCTTCTAAGCCCATTAACTTCAATGGCTTTAGAAAGGTGTAATTTTGCCTAGGACTGCAATGTTAGTGTTGTCGATTCTTTTAGCTTTGTAAGCATGTCATGTGCAGAGAGCATCTTTTGAATCTCCTAATAACAAAACATCAGAGGAGGATTCAGGAACAGGAGAGAAACAGCCCTAGAAACGGGTCCCACCTTAGCCTGTCCCAGAACTGCCCCTCCAAAGGAAAGACAGATGGCCAGAGGTGTGAGCCTTTGGTGTGAGCCGAAGGGTGAGAGCTAAAGGGCTCTTGGCCTGTAGCTCTTAACCTGGGGGCTGTGTAAAGACCAGGAACCCAGATCCCTATTGTCCTTCTGTTCCCAATAAGGTAAGTAGACCCTCCAGAAGGAGAGCCACATAAACAAACAGGATTTAAAAGGGGACTGTATATTTTAAAAAAGCTATCATGAAGGTAGAATGCCAGCAGGGGGGTGGGGGCTTTCCAGTGTTTTGTACTGAGTGTCACATGTATGACTATCTGCCCATAGGACAGAAGTCTTGGGTGTGTGCTAGATGCAAGGAGCTCCTGGTACTCAGGGAACGAGTTCGTACCCTTGAGGCTGAGGTGACTGACCTGAAGAAGCAGAGACAGTCAGTTAGGCACTCGGAGAAGACTCTCGGGGACGTATTAGATGAGCCCGACTCAGAATGTGGCAGCCCCGTTGCTGCCAGGGAGCATGAGGGTCGAGAGGGAACAGGGCACCATGCTGAGGATAAGGGGAATGCGCCTTCAGAAGGGACCTCTTCTTCAGTTGGTGAGCGGCTATCCTTTCGCACCAAGGAACCATCCCTGGGCAGGGAGACGAGGGGTGGGGTCTTGGTAGTTGGTGATTCGATCCTTAGGCAAGTAGACAGCTGGGTGGCAAAACCGCGTACTGACCGTATGGTGACATGCCTGCCTGGTGCGAAGGTAGTGGACATTATGCGTGTAGTAGATAGGCTGATAGACAGTGCTGGGGAGGAGCCAGTAGTCGTGGTGCATGTTGGCACCAACAATGTGGGGAAATGCAGTCATGAGGTCTGGAGGAAAAATTTAGGCTGCTAGGCGGGACACTTAAGGCCAGGACATCCAAGGTAGCCTTCTCAGAAGTGCTACCTGTTCTACGTGCAGGGCTGGAGAGACAGGCACAAATTAGAAGTCTCAATGTGTGGAAGAGACAATGGTGTAGGGAGGAAAGGTTTAAGTTTGTTAGGCACTGGGATGCTTTCTGGAACAAGCAGGAGCTACAAAAAGAGTCGGTCTCCACTTGTTCCCCAGATGGAACCAAGCTGCTAGTGCTTAAAATCAAAAAGGTGGCAGAGCAGTTTTTAAACTAAATCTTGGGGGAAAGCTGGCAGGAGATGAAATGTCTCTGGTTCGGGAGGACTCATCTCAAAGAGATAAAGGGTTAGCTGTTACTTTTCTACCGGGTAATGGATCAGAGTTGTCCACTGAGATGGTGACAAACACTATGGAGTGTCTGCCAAAGTCTCGAGGCAGCAGGAGGAAGGCGGCGGGCCTAGCTTGCCTGGGAAATTATAGATGTTTGTATACAAATGCTAGAAGTGTTCGAAGAAAAATTGGTGAGTTGGAATGTTTAGTGTTGGGGGAAAACATAGACATTGTGGGAATTTCAGAAACTTGGTGGAATGAGGAGAATTAGTGGGACACAGTGATTCCTGGATATAAGTTATATCGGAAGGATAGGGAGGGAAGGGTTGGAGATGGGGTGGCTCTGTATGTCAGAGAGGATATACAGTCCAGTAAGACTGAGGTCAAAGAATTAGATTCCCTTCTAGAAATGCTTTGGGTCGAAATAGAGGGCCCAAAAGGAAATTTAACTATGGGAGTTTGTTATCGCCCACCAAATCAAAAGATAGAGGATGATTATAATATGATGGAAGAATTAAAGATAGCGGCTAAACGTAAAAACTGTCATAATAGGTGATTTTCACTACTCGCAGATTGATTGGGTCAATATGTGTTCAGGTCGAGAGAAAGAGATTGAATTTCCAGATGCTCTCGATGACTGTGCTATGGAGCAGATGGTCACAGAACCTACCAGGGGTGGGGCGATCCTGGATTTGGTCCTAAATAATGCCCAAGACTTGGTGAGAGATATAAAAGTGATTGCACCGCTTGGGAGCAGTAACCATAATGTTATTGATTTCACCGTTTGTATAAATAGGGAGTTGCCCCAAAAGACCAGAACAACCACGTTTAACTTCAAAAGGGGTAAATTCTCTGAGATGAGGAGGCATGTGAAGAGGAAACGGAAAGAAAAGGTAAGTACGGTCAAAATCCTTGGGGAAGCTTGGAGGCTATTTAAAACTACAATCCTAGAAGCTCAGATAAAATATATACCACAAGTTAGTAAAGGCACAAACAGGTATAAAAAAAGGCCTGCATGGTTAGCAAACAAAGTAATGGAAGCTGTAAAAGGTAAGAAGGATTCCTTTAAGCGGTGGAAAGCTAGTCCAAGTGAGATTAATAAAAGGGAACACAGGCTGTGGCAAATCAAATGCAAGACTGATCAGGCAGGCAAAAAGGGACTATGAGGAGCATATTGCAAAAAACATAAAGACCAACAATAAAAATTTCTTCAAATATATTAGAAGCAGGAAACCAGCCAGGAATGTAATGGGGCCCTTGGATGACCAAGGGGTAAAAGGATTACTGAAGGAGGATAGGGAAATGGCTGAGAAGTTGAATACATTTTTTGCCTCAGTCTTCACTGTGGATGATGAGAAGTGTTTGCACGCTCCAGAACCACTAATTTTGGAAGGGGTGTTGAAAGACCTGAGCCAAATTGAGGTGACAAGAGAGGAGGTCCTACAACTGATTGATGAATTAAAAACTAATAAGTCACTAGGTCCGGATGGCATACATCCAAGAGTTCTGAAAGACCTCAAAGTTGAACTTGTGGATCTCCTGACAAAAATGTGTAATCTTTGATTGAAATCTGCCTCCGTTCCTGAGGACTGGAAGGTAGCAAATGTCACTCCCATCCTTAAAAAGGGTTCCAGAGGAGATCCGGGAAATTACAAGCCAGTCAGTCTGACTTCAATACAGGGAAAGTTGGTAGAAACCATTATCAAGGACAGAATGAGTATGCACATTGATTAACACAAGTTATTGAGGAATACTCAGCATGGGTTCTGTAAGGGAAGATCTTGCCTTACTAACCTGTTACAGTTCTTTGAGGGGATGAACAAACATGTGGACAAAGGGGACCCAATAGATGTTGTTTACCTTGACTTCCAGAAAGCTTTTGATAAAGTTCCTCATCAAAGGCTCCTTAGTAAGCTCAAAAGTCATGGGTCGTTTTCGCACTCACCTCCAGCCGGCGCGACCCCCCTCTTCACCGCGCAGGATCTGCGCGGATTTCGCACTAAATGCCGTGGAGCAGCCTTTTGCGCCGGAAACTCCCGGCGCAAAAGCTGCTCAAACGCCAAACTGCTTTTTGGCGATTTACGTTTGAGCGGCTTTTGCGATGGGAGTTTCCGGCGCAAAAGGCTGCTCCGCGGCATTTAGTGCGAAATCCGCGCAGATCCTGCGCGGTGAAGAGGGGGGTCGCGCCGGCTGGAGGTGAGTGCGAAAACGACCATGGAGTAAAAGGACAGGTCCTCTTGTGGATCAAAAACTGGCTAATTAATAGGAAGCAGAGAGTGAGTATAAATGGGCCGTCTTCGCTGTGGAGGACGGTAAGCAGTGGGGTGCCGCAGGGCTCAGTACTGGGTCCCATGCTCTTTAACTTGTTCATTAATGATTTGGAGTTGGGAGTAAGCAGTGAAGTGGTCAAGTTTGCGGATGACACTAAATTGTTCAGGGTGGTGAAAACCAGAGAGGATTGTGAGGAACTCCAAAGGGATCTGTCGAGCCTGGGTGAGTGGGGATCAACGTGGCCGATGAGGTTCAATGTGGCCAAGTGCAAAGTAATGCACATTGGGGCCAAGAATCCCAGTTACAAATACAAGTTGATAGGCTGTGAACTGGCAGAGACTGACCAAGAGAGAGATCTTGGGGTCGTGGTAGACAACTCACTGAAAATGTCAAGACAGTGTGTGATTGCAATAAAAATGGCCAACGCCATGCTGGGAATTATTAGGAAGGGAATTGAAAACAAATTAGCCAGTATCATAATTCCCCTGTATAAATCGATGGTGCGGTCTCATTTGTAATACTGTGTACAATTCTGGTCACCGCACCTTAAAAAGGATATTATAGCATTTCAAAAAGTGCAGAAAAGGGCAACTAGAATGATTAAAGGTTTGGAACACTTTCCCTATGAAGAAAGGTTAAAACGCAACTATCTTTTATGGGTAGAATAGCTCTTATAAAAATGGCTATCCTCCCGAAAGTGATGTTCTTATTTCAAACAATTAATTTTGCTGTCAAGAAGGAATTTTTTTGCTAAATTAAATAGAGTAGTCAGGGATTTTGTGTGGCTTGGAAAAAAGCCTAGGGTTAAAAGGAAAATACTAAGTGATAAAAAAGAAAATGGCGGCCTTGGACTGCCAGATTGGGAAACCTATTATATGGCTAATGTGACGGTTTGGCTGAAAGACTGGATAAATTGGAGAATAAGAGAATTCTTGCCTTAGAAGGACATGACCTCTCAACTGGTTGGCATGCAAATTTATGGTATATATAATAATAATAATATAGAGAAAGGCCATAAATATTTTACAAATCATTTAATTCGAAAAGCCATAGTTAATGTCTGGACAAAAATAAAAAAAAAGATGATATATACTAAGACACCCAGGTGGATTTCACCAGTAGAAGCATCTATAAAACCACAACTGTGGGAACCTTCAAAAATTTTAACATATCAGGAACTGTTGGATGGTGAAGATAAATTAAGGAAAAACAAATGGGAATAAAAATAGACTGGTGGCTGAATATGCAGATTATGGCTAAATTTAATAAAGATAAAACAATTGGTTTTACAAAAAAGAACTTTGATTTAGATGGAATATTATTGGCAAAAGAAGATAAAACAATCAAAAAAGTATATAACTATTTGATGCAAATAAAATTAGAAGAGGAAGTGGTTAAAGAAACAATGATTAAATGGTCACAGAATTTGGGAAAGACCATACAGTTGGAACAATGGTCGCAAGCATGGAAAAACAATTATAAAGTTATCAAACCAGTTAGTTACAGGGAAAATTTTTATAAAATGTTTCATAGGTGGTACATTACACCAGTACTAGTGTCCAAAATGAACAATAGTCTTTCACCTAAGTGTTGGAAGTGTGGAATTAAGCCAGGTACATTTTATCATGCATGGTGGACTTGTGATATTGTTAAAAAAATTGGGTGAAAGTTTATATATTTTTAAAAGAAATGTTAGGTATGAATTTTCATTTTGAACCAGAGACAATGTTACTATCTATGATAGGTAAGGAGATACCAAAAGAAGACGAACATTTGATGATTTATACTATCAATGCTGCTAGAATCTTAATAGCCAAATATTGGAAGAAAGGGAATTGCCCAAATTTGGAGGAATTGGTGGGAAAAGTGCTTTTTGCCGCTGAGACAGATATACTTTCAGCACTTCTGAAAGGGCAGGCGAAACCAGTAGCAAGTAATAAATGGAAGAAATTGTACAGATGGATTGAAAGGAAGACAGAAGGGAAAGAAGGGGGAAAAATTAGGTTGAAGAGGAATTTATGTTATGATAATAATCTACTTTATTTAAAAGTGATAATTAACTTGTGGTTTGAATCCACTTTCACTCTCTGTTTTTTGTTTTATGTTTCATGTATAGGGATTACTCAGAATTATCCGGATGAATGTTTAACTCTTTTGTTAAGATCGTTTGTTTATTCTCAATAAAGTTATAATTTTTTAAAAGAAAGAAAGAAAGAAAGAAAGAAAGAAAGAAAGAAAGAAAGAAAGAAAGAAAGAAAGAAAGAAAGAAAGAAAGGTTAAAACGCTTGGGGCTCTTTAGCTTGGAGAAACGTCGACTGCGTGTATACACACACACACACACACACACGCACAAATATTGGCCACTGTGTGACACAGAGTGTTGGACTGGATGGGCCATTGGCCTGATCCAACATGGCTTCTCTTATGTTCTCTAACGTTCTTATTCCTGCGCAGTCAGCTCATAACAGAAAGTGATGGACAAGCTGGGCAGCTGTTCAGAGTGAGGCCAGAATGGCCTGTCACAACCCTTGCAGTGGCAAGGTGGGGCCAAGTGAGGCTGGGTACCTGGATGAGGTGCACCTCCACCTCTAAATCCCTGCACCTCCAGCTCTCATTGACCCCTCTCTTTGGGCTAGAGTGGCCCTGGTTGAGGGTTACCCCCAAGGTCAGGTGGCCCCGGGTGGGAGGGGCCTCCCACAGGCCACTGGCCAATTGGGACTCTTCCCTTTGACCTTCATATAACCAAGCTGACCCTGCATAATAGGGAAACAAAAGGACTGATTTCCACCTGGAAAATATTCATGATTTTTAAAATTAATATCACACTTAAAAAAAAAAACCCTGATGTGGCAGGATCTGTCTCTTTTCTTATTTACTGAGACGATGATGATATGATATTGCATTTATATCCTGCCCTATACTCTGAATCTCATAGCGGTCACACTCTCCTCGACCTCCCTACCGTCACAACAGATACCCTGTGAGGTAGGTGGGGCTGAGAGAGCATTTTACAGCAGCTGCCTTTTCAAGGACAACCTCTGTGATAGGTATGGCTGACCCAAGGCCATTCCAGCAGCTGCAAGTGAAGGAGTGGGGAATCAAACCCGGTTCCCCAGATAAGAGTCCGTGCACTTAACCACTACACCAAGCTGAGCTATCCAATCTTCCACTCCTAATGGAGAAATACATTAGGGTCTTACTAAGTCAGCATCTGTAGGGCTGAGGAACTGAGTTCTCCAAGGGACTGCCATTCACAGCACTGTAAAAATACAGATCACATATGCTTGACATTCGGACATCAGACCCAGGTAAACAATGTGCTGTATATGTGATCGAAATTGTGACTAATAGATGGAGTTCTTGCCTGGCTCATTGAAGCCTTTAGGACTGAGCTTGGGGACTCAGGAACAATAGGCAGCAGGATCCAAATCCCTGCTGCCCTGCTCCAATCACGAGCCCCCTGCTGGTTTGAATGGTCCAATAGCATGGTAGTGCAGGAACCTTGATTGTTATGCTGCTGCAATACTATTCAATGGACAAGGCGGTAGAGGAGGAGGAACTCTCAGAAAGGTTCAGGAGCTGTGCTCCTGTGAGCTGCTACTGAATCTGAGGCCTGGAGGAGAGTGTTATGGATACCATGGACCAACCAAAAGACAAATCAGTGGGTTCAAGATCAAGTCAAGCCCGAACTCTCCCTAGAAACTAAAAAGCGTAAACTGAGGCTACTGTACTTTGGTCATATTATAGAAAAGAGTCACTGCACTATGGTTAGGTTTGTCAGCTCTGGGTTGGGAAACATCTGGAGGTTTTGAGGGTGGAAGCTAGGAAGGGTGGGGTTTGGGGATGGGAGGGAGCTCAGCATGGTACAGTGCCATAGAGTCCACCCTTCAAAGCAACCATCTTCTTTAAGGGAGCCAATTCTCTCAAGTCGAAATAATAATAGCAGGAGATCTCCAGGCCCCACCTGGAGCCTGGTTACACTATCTGTGCTTTGTGAATTCAAGTTAGAGACTAATCAATTACAATGAGAAGCTGTGTACGTACATTCCAATCTGTGCGTCTTAAGGGAATTTTCTCTGCCCCTGTTGGAGGTGAACTGGGACTCTCCTAGAGTCCCCATATCTCTCTTGCTTGTTGAAGTCTCCATTTTGGTGGAATGATAACAAGTCGAAAACGTTATCTATGGTGAAAAACTTAAATGTCGAGGGGGAGAGAAGCTTTTCAAAAACATCACACAGTCTCTCTCTAATTAACACTGGGTTCTTTTTTCATGTGCCTTCCCACACCTTTCCTCCCATGGGCTAATTTCTACATGCATATTTATAACCTATTGATGCCACCCTTCAGTCACTCAGCACCTAATGACTCACAGCTGTGTGTGTGTGAACAGCTGCCACAGAAAACCGCTGTGTTTCAGGTAAAAATACATCTCTATGATTTTTGATCTTCAACTGCCAATGTGTGTGTGTGTGGTGGAGAAAGTATTTAGGCTTTGGGAGATCCAGGTTCAGATTCTCCTTTAGATATGAACTCACAGAATGTTCAAGGGTTAGTAATTCTTTACTCCCTTTAGGGGTTGTTGAGAGGAGATATATATATATATATATATATAAAAAATTGCATTTTATGCCAGACATTTGCCTTCCATTTTATGGGCCCAGTCAGGTTTTGAAGTCGCATTAATATGTTACTATGCAGAAAAGGTCCAAGATAAACATGTCACGGCTCATGAAAACACTTTCTAGTGCTGGTTGTTCACATTGCTGGCATCATGTCACATTCAGAGATTTACCATGCATGCACAGCAGTTTACACCATATACCACAGCTGCTGGCTTGTACACAAACAGCCCATGTGATACTGTGGTTAAGTGTTGGACTAGGACCAGGCGGGGGGGGGGGATTCATGTTCAAATCCCCACTCATTGTTTAAATCCTTACTCAGTCCTTCCTGGCAACCAGCGAGGGAAGGGATTTACCTGGAGCGAAAGGGAGGCCCATGCTATGTTGGCAGAGACCTGGCAAAATCATTTCTGGTGTGTGCCAGAAGTGACATCATCATGCTGGAATGCCATGATGGCACTCTGGTATTTGGGCAAAAACTCTATGGTAAAAATGGCTTCTACCATAGAGTGTTTGCCCAAATACCAGAGCACAGCCAGGGATTTTATTTCCAGTACCCACTGGAAGTGATGTCACCATGTTGCTGGCAACACAGCCTGGGCCTTTGTCCTGCCACTGCTAAATCCCCTAACCAGCCAGCTGATTAGTGGTGAGGGACAGGGGATCCACTGCCTCCATGGTGGGTTGGCAACCCTACTTGGAAATATTGTTGGCCTTTAAGGTACTCCTGGACTCATGTTGCTCTTCCCTTGCAGACCAACATGGCTACTCACCTGAAACTGTGCAAAATATGGTACTGAACAAAGAATCCAGCTTTCTTCATGTCATGCATAGGAATCTAGTGTTACCGAATGGTGTTCCTGCCTGGCTCATTGGAGCCTGAAGGACTGAGCTTGGGGACTTGGGAACAATGGGCAGTTGGATTCAAATCTCAACTGCCCTGCTCCAATCAGCCCCCTGCTGGTTTGAATGACGCAATAACGTGCTAGTGCGGGAACCCAGTGTTGTATATAGTTGGCCCAGCGGGTCCCGTTCGCCAGTTCAGCTAGTGCAGCCACCACCATGCTGTACTCAATAAAGAGCTTGTTATCACTACCACCTCACCTCTTCAATGCCTAAGAACCCACTATATTATGCTTCGCTTTTTAAAAACAGTATGTTTGAAGCTCTTATGTCTACAACACCACACCTGAAAATGTGTGAGAGAATAGCTGCTGAATTCTCTCAAATGAAAAGAAAAGAAAAGAAAAGGTATCTAAATAAGATTTCTAATGCTTGAGGGTGAGGCTCAGGGTCCCCTCTAAGATTTCAGGTCAGCGGACATAGAGGGCTTCCTCTCATATGAACATATATATGAACATATGAAGCTGCCTTATACTGAATCAGACCCTCGATCCATC
Organism: Heteronotia binoei; assembly: GCF_032191835.1. Classification (NCBI taxonomy): domain Eukaryota; kingdom Metazoa; phylum Chordata; class Lepidosauria; order Squamata; family Gekkonidae; genus Heteronotia; species Heteronotia binoei. The sequence goes on from NC_083225.1 coordinate 172,728,662, forward strand.
AAAGTCAGTATTGTCTACTCAGACTGGCAGTGGCTCTCCAGCGTCTCAAGCTGAGGTTTTTCATACCTATTTGCCTGGACCCTTTTTAGTTGGAGATGCCAGGGATTGAACCTGGGACTTTCTGCTTACCAAGCAGATGCTCTACCACTGAGCCACCGTCCCTCTCCTCTGATGTATCCTCATAACAGCCTTGTGTGGTAGGTTGGGCTAAGAGAATACGACCAGCCCAAAGCCACACAGCAAGTTCCACGGCATAGGGGACATTTCAACCAAGAGCTCCCAGATCACCACGCCTCATTGGCATTTATTTCAGCTGCATGATTTTGTAACTCTCAGGGAAATCAGCTTTTCCTGGGGACAGAATTTTGACCAGCTTGTAACAGAATCTTCTTTTTTCTCATTTCAAAGCATATACAGCCCCAGCTACAGCCTTTGCCATCAACACCATTGACTCTATCAGGTGCATCACAGACCAGACCTTTTTCCTGTGTCCCATCTCCCCCACCCCCACCTGTCTCCTTATACTGCCGTGCCTTATTATCAGTTCTCATTAATCCTCCATGCAATTAATGAAAGCAATTTATTTTTCCCATTGTGATGTACCACAGAGGAAGTGAAGATACTGTCTATTTATCACCTGGAAATGAAATTGCTTCCTTTTCTGCTCTGGGGGGTTTGGTATCTCCTGCACACCCACCTGCCTCCATAGAATTCAATAGACTAGGAATCTGTCTTTGTTCAGGTTTAATTACTGTGATAAATCTTCAGACCTTTCCTTCTGCACAGGGGAGTTACTGAAGATAAGCTAACAAGGTGGACACAGCAAAGAGGGACCCTGCATGGACAAACAGACTACTCCATGTGCCTCAGGGAAAGGGATTTCCTCCCCAATTGTTTCATCAGTCTGCAAAAGATGCTGAAACGCAACTGCAGAAGCAGCTGTTGTCCTGTTTCTGCCAGCAAGAGCAGGGAAAAAGAACTGTGATCTAGGTTGCTGGAAATGTTACGTTCACCTGATGAATTTGTGGCACCACAAGCATTTGTATGACACCGCAGGGTTCTTTTTCTAGCGGGAGCTCCTCTGCATATTAGGCCACACCCCCTGATGTAGCCAATCCTCCTGGAGCTTACAGTAGGCCCTGTACTAAGAGTCCTCTAAGCTCTTGAGGATTGGCTACATCAGGGGGCGTGTGGTCTAATATGCAGAGGAGCTCCTGCTAGAAAAAGAGACCTGTCAGACACGTGTGCTCAAGAGGGAAGGTGGCATGGTAGGACCTGATCTCATCAGATCTTGGAATTTAAGTAAGGTCAATCCTTGGAAAGAGGACCACCAATGAAGACTCCGCAGAGGAAGGCAATGGCCAGCAACCTCTGCTTCTCGCTTGCCTTGAAAGTCCCTTGCTAGGGATGCCATAAGTCAGTTGTGACTTAACAGCATTTTACACACACACATCCCACTTATGCTCAAAGCAGTTTACGATAAAAACAAAATTGTTATATACAGTCATCAGTAAAAGTTTTTTGAAAATATCGTTCAGTTATCAATATAACCCATCCAATGTTCCCTCTCAAATTGAGTTAGTGTGAGCTAGCTCACAGCTTTTTTAGCCTCCGGCTCACACTTTTTTGTCTTAGCTCAGGAAGGATGGCCCCACAGCAAACTAATTTATGCAGAAACTCACAACTTTAACACCAATCACTAGCAAAGTAGAATTTTTGCTCACAAGACTCCACAGCACAGAAGGGTCATTGAACCTATCTAAGAGGAGGATCCCAAAGCCAAAAATATAAAAGAAACAAAATGCAGGCAAATTTTGAAGCATCCTGAAATTAAGAGAAATTGAGCTGTTTCTCAGTTACAGGATGGGGGAGCGGGATGAGAAGGGTTGCATGGATCAGAAATACTTAGGATTTTCTAGTCACACACATACTCAATATTAAATTTGTGTATACAATTTGAACCCCTATCTCAATCTTTAAAAAAAAAAAAACAACTGAGGCAGTCTATTATATTTTCTAGGCTTCGTTCCTAATATTTCATATGTAGATGTCAGGAAGCCTTAAATGTTCTACTATGCAAATACAGACTTCAAGAATCCCTCTAATTTCCATCCTGATTGCAAGTTTGTAACATTGGTTTCTCATGAGGAGACTTACATGGAATATGAGCAGTTCTTTTTCATCAGTATGCAAAGGTCACTATGGGCGTTTTCGCACTGACCTTAATCGGTAGCGACGCCCCTCTTCACTAATTGCACTAATTGCCGTGGAGCACCCGGAAGAGCTGGAAAGTCCCGCAGCTTTTGCGGCGCAAATGGAAACTGGGTTTGGCGGTTTCCGTTTGCGCCGCAAAAGCCGCGGGACTTTCCGGCTCTTCCGGGTGCTCCGCGGCAATTAGTGCGAAATCCGCGCAGATCCTGTGCGGTGAAGAGGGGCGTCGCTGCCGATTAAGGTCAGTGCAAAAACGCCCATAGTGACCTTTGCATACTGATTTCCACATTAGACTATAATCCCAGTTCAATCCTGTTCCCAAATCGGCATTCCAAACTATACTTGAGTTCACCCCTGTTTTTATCTCAGTTTTTTTGTTTCCACACTAAACTCAAGTTTGCCCCTCATTCTTTTTAATTTTGTTTTTTAAATCTTGTCCCCTCCCACCCCTCATTCCACATTACACTGAGTCTGCCCCAGTTTCACCCCACAATTGTCACAGGATATACAGACACTGTTTTGCCCAGGTTCTTCCTGCAAGCTACATGAATGGAAGTCAAACTCAGAGAAAACCCAGGTGGAGGTCCAAGTGTGGGAAGTTGTGCATATTTTGAATACAGTTAGGAACGGAGCTTTGACCCTCAAAAATGTATGCCTCAAAAATCTTGTTGGTCTCTAAGGTGCAACTGGACTATATTTTGAATTATAAGAGACCATGCTTATATTTTAATTTAACAAGGTTTTCCTCTTCAGTTTTCTGGGGGTTTTGTTCATTATTCTTTAGGATATTTACAGATTTATTGTTTTATAATACATGCCTGAAATCATTTGTACTTAAGATTTTTAGCTTGATTTCAGTTGTGACTTGTCATATGTAGCATATTTGCACCACTGAAGGTGAAAACCAAAATATGTTTGGTGTTCTGGATTAGCTGACTATGTGACAAACACATTCAAGATGTTTATATTGGTTTATTGGCTATTTAGCATTGAAGAAACTATTTTTATTGTTTGGGTTTTTTTGCCCTGAATTCACAGTTATCCCATGGGGACCCTGTAGGATTTTCAAGGCAAGAGAAGTTCAGAGGTGGTTTGCCATTGTCTGCCTTTGCTTAGCAACACGGGTATTCCTTGGTGGTCTCCCATCCAAATACTAGCAAGGGATGACCCTGCTTAGCTTCCAAGATTGGATACAACTCAGATAGCCTGGATTATCCTGGTCAGGGCATTGTGTTGCTAACCAAGTATTTTTACTTTGGTTTCTCCATTTATACATTTTTAAGCTTGCTCCTTCCTTCCTTCCTTCCTTCCTTCCTTCCTTCCTTCCTTCCTTCCTTCCTTCCTTCCTTCCTTCCTTCCTTCCTTCCTTCCTTCCTTCCTTCCTCCCTTCCTCCCTCCCTTCCTTCCTTCTTTCCTTCCCTCCTTCCTTCCTTCCTTCCTTCCTTCCTTCCCTCCCTCCTTCATCTGTCTCTTCGGGTTTTGTTGCCCCCCCCAAAAAAATTTGCATTTGTTGTTGTTGAGGAAGAAAAAAATCTCATGATTGACAACAATGTAACATATCATCTGCAAGTAATGGATCCGCGCTTAACCACACTGTTTTCATATCATTCATCACCTCAACTGTAGAACCCAAACTAAGCACACACGTTAAGGAAAGGAATCCCTTCTGAACAGTGCATTACCAAAATGGAATTTGCCCAGGTCCTTGCAGAATAACGAACGCTTTGCGAATAGGATTAAGAAAACCCAGTGAACCAATAGTTGGGGATTGATATCTCGATTCATTGCATGAGAATTAATTAAAATCCTTTGAAGCCTGGTTGGGAAAGAGGGGAACTAGTCACTATATCAAACAGTTAGTCAGCTGCCTAATGAGGCCAATATTTCTGTTTAGCCATATGTTAGGTCAATAAATCACAATCAATACAACTCCTCTGCTGTCATCATTCATGTGGTCCCTAGCAGTGCAAAAATGTGCTGCCCTCACCTGATCTTATATATACATAAAACACAGCTGAGTCCCTGTTATCTCATACATCATGTAGAGCTACTGGAAGCTTGCAAACAGCTTCCATCCATCTTCTCCTTGTCAAATCATTGTTATTTAGAGATCATGCATAGCCATCTGCTGTCTCGTTCTGAGCCCAGGGCTTTGTCCCATGATTACACTATCTCTTCAGCCCCTTAGCAATAGCAGCCAAAGTGATGGGGTTTGGGCACTAGGAATATATATCAGGGAAAATAGGTGATGGTTCACCATTGCAGCTGACTTATTTATTGTTATTAAAATACACCATCCAGCAATTGGTTAAGTATTGTGTTCTTTTCCCCTAGGGCGTGCACCTCGGTTCCATCTTTCACATGTAGTTGTGCAAACAGAACCTTGTAAATTCAAAAGCATGTTCAGTTGCATCATGTGGTGGTGGTGGTGTAGCTTCAGAGCTTCCCTCCACTGAAAACAGTGTGTTTGCACCCCAAGATCCTCTAGTCTGATGGCCTCCTAATGAGAGTTGGAAGCGAGGAGGAGGAGGAGAAGAAGAAGGAGAAGAAGGAGAGGAAGATAATGATAATAATTATGACTGATGATGATGATCAGGGCTCTTTTTCTAGCAGGAGCTTCTCTACATATTAGGCCACGCCCCCTGTTGTAGCCAATCCTCCTGGAGTTTACAGTAGGCCCTGTACTAAAAGCCCTCTAAGCTCTTGGAGAATTGGCTACATCGGGGGGGGCGTAGTCTAATATGCAGAGGAGCTCCTGCTAGAAAAAGAGCCCTGATGATGATAATGATATTGGATTTAGATCCTGCCCTCCACTCTGAACTTCAGAGTCTCAGAGTGGCTCACAATCTCCTTTATCTTCCTCCCCTACAACAGACACCCTGTGAGGTGGGTGGGGCTGAGAGGGCTCTCCTTACACCATGGACGTATTTTGCATTTTCTATGATCCCTATACCACAACCACTTCTTCACCCAAAAGGTAATTAACATGTGGAATTCACTGCCACAGGATGTAGTAGTGGATACAAGCACAGACAGTTTCAAGAGGGGAATGGATAGACATATGGAGCAGAGGTCCACGCGTGGTTATTAGCCATGAGATATAGATGGAGCGCCATGTCTGGGGCAATGATGCTTTGTATTCTTGCTGTTTGGACTGGATGGATCATTGGTCTAATCCAACATGGCTTCTCTTATGTTCTTCACAACAATCGCTAAATGAAAATAATATACCTCATATATGGCCTTCAGAGGTTGCAGATGGTACTGCCTAAAGATGGGGAGCATGTTTGGTCCCCAAGCCAGTGGCCTATCTTCTTATCTTCTCCTATATGGAACAAAACAATGAACTATACTGGGGATGATTTACTAAGGACAAAACCTGTTCTGTAACCTTCATGATGGACAGCTTGGCCATTTCTGAAGGATTCTGCATGGCTATACCTCACCCATCAAAACAATGAGCATTCTGCAAGTAAGTGGAACCAGGCTGCTTTTGACATCTTCTCAGTCGTACAGCAGAGAACTCCTACCTTAATAAGGTTGCTATCTTTTTTTCTGCCTGTCTTGGTAGATGTAAGATAGTACACGTTGAATAGGGCAAGAACAGAAATTGTTCTGTCTGTTTATGGCAGGAAAGTACTGCTTGCCTGTTACAGAAAAGGGAAATGAAATGCTTTGTAGCATGATATCTCCCTTGATCATCCAGATACTGGAATGAAATGTAATACACTTGTACAAGACACAATTCTACCTTTCATGTTCACACTCCATCGTGACCCCCTGCACCCACTTCTATCAACCAACAGAAATGAAACTGCCTGTGCCAAGATATGAGAAGAGAAGTCTTTGGTTGTGAGATCAATGCTAAGGACAGATAATAGGTTACCCCCCACCCTCTAAGGTTTGAGCTGCTGCAGTTGGTAGGAAGGATGCGTCATAAAAATGCAAATAAATAAATAATGCAATGGGATGATAAGGGCATTGTGGCCTGTGCTGCGTACTCACACCTACATGTCTCTGATAAACAAGTACCCAGGGCTTTTTTTTGTACAGAAGCCCAGCAGGAACTCATTTGCATATTAGGCCACACCCCCTGAGGTCACCATTGTTTCACACAGCAGAAACTCATTTGCATATTAGGCCACACACCCCATGACACTAAACCAGCCAGAACTGTGTTCCTTCTCAAAAAAAAGCCCTGCAAGTACCCATATTGCTTTTGAATAATCAACTGACCATTTGGGGATGGGGCTAGGGGAGGGAGTTAATTATTTCCCTTCAAACTGGTTCTTGATTTTTTTAAAAAAATCCATCCTCTTCTGTGTTGCTTATGGCCCCAATAGAGAAAAAGACAGGCAAAGGGAAGATGCCTGTCTTTTTCCAAACCAAGAATAACAGTAGCCTAATGCCCCCCATCACAAAATGTCCTGCAAGCACCATTCTGCTATGGGCCCTATGAGTAACTGAAACAGTCAGTGGCTGTTTCTGGCAGCACACTGCTCTCCTGAGCTCACTCAGTGGCTCTTTGCTTCTCTCTGGATATCTAAGCTGCCGCCAGCTGGTTGATTAGAATACTTCCCTCTAAGAAAGCCAGCACTCCTAGCACTTTACCACATTGCTGTTTACAAGTTCTACTTAGAGTCTTCATCTCTTGCTTTGCTCCAACTAACCTTTACAGGGAGAACTTACCACACTTGCTCGCATCAGGAATCTAGTAATCTATTGGCCAATCCATTTCCTTCCCTTTGGCACCCTTTTAGTAACATGCTCAAGTTGTGTTTATTACAGCAAATTTCCAGCTTTGAAAACTGAGGAAGTGGAAAGTGCCATCAAGTTGCAGCTGATTTATGCTGGATAATGGTGGTTGGGATGGTGGGGACTTACTGGGAGGTCCAGCTGAGTCGCAGTGATCTGTCTGTGTCACTGTCCATATGCCCATAAGCCATCACATCTGGGATGTTGGGGAGATGCTCTGGTAGTTGGGCAAAAATTCTATGGTAAATTTGGCTTCTACCGTAGCATTTTTGCCCACATACCAGAGTGCCACCCCAATGACCTGGACATGATAATGTCACTTCAGGGTCATGTGGGCTCCTGCTGAAGTTCACTGTGCTATCATCACAGCCCAAATATCCTGACAGCTGCATTGTGTTATTGGTTAAGTATTGTGTTATTTTCCCCTACAGCGTGGACCTTGGTTCCATCCTTCACATGTAGCTGTGCAAACAGAACATGTAGCTGTGCAAACATCACTGTATCTCCCTCTTTTACAAACCACCCCGTAAAAAAGAAAAGTCTGTAATGAAAATGTTGTGATGCGATGTCACCCCAGAGTCGGAAACGACTGGTGCTTGCAAAGGGGACTACCTTTACCTTTTTATCTACTCTGCCAGCCAGCAGATTGGCAGTGGGGAGGTTGGTCCTGGGAGTGGGGGACCCCCATGTCCACTAGGGGATCTGGCAGCCCCACTGTAGGGTTTTCAAGGCAAGAGACAAACAGAGGTATCTCTAAAATTTAGACTCTATACATAAAATTTCACATCGAATTCTACAAGCTGCTGAGAAAAAATTAGCACAGCTAATAAGTGACTTGTGGATTCACACCCATCAAAAGCTTTCTTAAAATATTGGCATCAGAACAACCTAAGTAATTATTAAGCAGAGGGGAAATTACATTGGATCGAACTTCCTGATAGAAACGACAACAAAACAGTACATATTCTACAGATTCTATCTCATCACTGCCACATGGACAGGTTCTCGCCTTCATGGAAGTTTTTCTTAAATCTCCTTTCTACAACTGCATTTGGGAGGGCTTGCCATCTTGCCAAGGTAAAAGACCTCCATTGACTGGGTATCTCCAGAATGGAGAGGTTACTAAATATCAGTACTCCCAAACTTCTGCTACAGACAACTCCCTTACTATCAACCAAAGAAATACAGCAAAGCCATCAATTAATTTAATTTATATATTTATGTCCCACTTTTGTTCTGAATGAGGACTCAAAGGTGCTTACATCTTTGTTCTCTCCTCCTCCCATTTCTCCTCACAAAAGAAGTTAGCTGAGGTTGAGAGACAGAGACTGAGACTAATCCAATGTTACTCTGTAAGATTCCACAGTAGAGTAAGGATTTGAACCTGGGTCTGCCAGATCCAAGTCTGACACACTAAGCACAATACCATGCGCTGGCATCTTATGAAGTCTCTTGGTTGCCACCATGGATGTGTGCTATCTCATGAGCAGGAAGCTGTCTAAGAAAAATGGGATTTTATGAGCTTCATACATAGATCACTGAGGCTATTCTAATTTGCTATCATCCTCTGAATCCCAGAGCCAGGAGGTAACATCAGGGGAAGGCCTCGGCCTCCATGCCATGTTGTTGGCTCTCCAGAAGAACTGGTTGGCCACTGTGTGAGAGAGGATGGTGTGTGAGACAGGATGCTGGTCAAGAATGTTTACTAGTCATGGAAGAATAAAATCTTGGCAAGATATGCAAAATGAAGGCAAGACTATTTAATGGCTGACACAATCAAATGACATCTAAATACAAAGAATTAATAGCGAAAGAAGAAGGCCACCTATGACAGAAAATGGCTCATGAACATTTGATTACAGGTGATCTAAAACATCTGTTAGGAAGAATGCCTACTAGTCTGATCCAGCAGGGCTCTTATGTTCTTATATAAAGGACCATAGCAGTCAAGAAGAAGATGATGAAGATATTGGATTTATATCCCGCCCTCCACTCTGAAGAGTCTCAGAGTGGCTCACAATCTCCTTTACCTTCCTCCCCCACAACAGACACCCTGTAAGGTGGGTGGGACTGGAGAGGGCTCTCAGAGCAGCTGCCCTTTCAAGAACAACCTCTGCCAGAGCTATGGCTGACCCAAGGCCATGCTAGCAGGTGCAAGTGGAGGAGTGGGGAATCAAACTCGGTTCTCCCAGATAAGAGTCCGCACACTTCACCACTACACCAAAACAAAATCCCATCATGATCTCTAGGCTTAAAGTGAACCACTTTAAAGCAAGTCTCATCTACAGCAATTTGAAGCCATTACTGGAATGCTTAGTGTTATAACGGTCTATTTTCCTCTAGACATAGAATTCTCATGTGTTGAAGAAAGCAGACAGATCAGTTTAAGGCTATCAAAATTATGGTGGCTGGCACCAAAGCCTCCATGCTAGTTATAGCTAATTTACAAAAAGTAGATTAATGAGGATTGTACAGTAACAAGCTCTTAACCTGTCCCTAAGGAGTGGGGGGGGGGGGAGAAACCCTTTCCCATCATTATTGTCCTATCTATCAGTAGCTACATATGTTAGATACCCGAAAGGCAATAAAAGACGTGGCTGAGAGCCAAACGTCTCAGTGCATTTTTCAAGTTAATTAATTGCCATCTTTCTCTTGGTTTCTCTTTTGCTCACAATTGAGTCTCTTACAAAGGCAGCTGAAATTATCCTTGTCAATGTTACTAAGGTTGTGTTACAGCAACTGACAGTCCTAAAGGAGATCCTTGTCAGGGTTTCCCATTCATCCAGCACTGAGTTCAGGCTTAATTGGGCAAGGTCAGCTAGTTTTCCTTACTCCCAGTTCTCAATGTCCCTGGAGGGAAGAGCCATTCGGGGAGTGAACTGCCATGTCCAAGACCACTCTGTTTTCAGCACTTGCTAGTTCAGAAGTCAGTTTTTCCTGATTGGTCAGAATTCCAAGTAAGCAAGAAATAGAGGAATGAGAGAAAGTCATTGGATGGCTACCTTTTCGGGAATTTTTTTTTGATGGGAACTTGGTAACTCAATAATGTACATCCATCAAGTATGAGCGGTTGGCATGTCAGACTAGGACATGGCAGGCCATGGTTAAAATCCCATTTTGCTATAAAGTTCCCTCTGGCTTGAAGATCCATAATAATTCTGGGGATTCTCCAGGCCCCACTTGAGATTAGCAAATCTACAACTGATCTTGTGTATGTGGACTCAAGTGAAAACTGAATTGGGTGTTCTGGCCTGGCTCATTGGAGCCATATGAACGGAGCTTGGGAACTTGGGAACAATGCGCAGCAGAATCCAAATCCCTTGTTATCGGGGGCTGATTGAGGTTATGAAAATATTACAGAGGGGGGAAATATTAAACTGACTTGATGGTTACACCTGCCCCCCACCCCAGTTATTTCTGCTTTAAAGACTTATAGCAGACAGGATCTCCACAGTAATGGCCCCCTTTTTACGGAACTCCTTGAGCAAGATGATAGTCCACAAAGCCACTTGCTGGCTTAGATTCTTCCGCTTGGACTAGATTTTGTGTAACTATGGCTGCCGCATCCAATCCTGTCTCAACTGTGTGATTACTTTGTTTCCTATCGATTGTTTCAATGGGTTGCATATGACTTGTTATTGTATTCTAATTGCACTGCAGGCAATATATATATTTTGAATAAAATAAAACAAAGCATTGCATGCAGACATCCAGAGCATGCACAGCAAGTGTGATCATCCTCACTAAAATTAATCATATGTGGAGGATAACTTTTTAAAGAAACATGGTTTCCAAAGTTTTTCTTCTTGTACCAGAAGGACTAATGCAATCTCCTTTCACTTCATTCTATCAGCATGATGAAGACAAAGCAGACAAGCAGGTTCAGTCAACAGAACTCCTGGGAAAAGGGAAGCCATTTCTGTCCTCAGTGGAAAAAGTACTCCTTAGCATGTTCATGTGTTATTAAAAGAGATATTCTTCACTGAGGGGGGGGGGCACAGAACTTACAGCACAGCTTCCAATTAAAGTTTTTTTAAAAAAAGATCTGTCCTTTGGAACGCAGTAATAAAAGTTTCAATTTAGCATCTGTACAGCTGTTATGTCTAATGACTACACTGCAGAATCATTTATGGGACGCAATGTCCTTTGAAGCAAGAGGGAGTCAGTATCTGCTTTTTGGACCACAGTACATAAACGCTGCTCTAATTTAACAGCAAGAGAATTCTCGCTGTCTATTAAAGTAGATAATAAAAGCTTTGAACAGAAGGATTCTTTTCTTTTTTTTAAAGGAAGACTTGAAGCCATTACTGTTCTATTACCTTTCCCTCTTTTGAAACTTGTAATTTGAAAGATTAAATAATAGAACATTTAAATGATAGAATATTTACATTCAGGAAAATATCACAACAAAGCACTGTGACACTGTTGTTGGAAAAACAGCCCTCTGGACTCATGAAGAACAATACATTTTACAATAAGTGACATCCCATGATATTGACATCTGTTGCCGCACTGGTTCTTCTGCTGTCTAATAGGTACAAGAGTCAATGTAATTTCAGTCTAATAGTTACAAGAGTCACTGTAATCTTGGGATAGCGGCTTTTCCCATTCAGTTGAAAGTTCTGTCAAGGAAGCTAAAAAACTACAGCCTATAACTCCTAGGGTTCTGGGGCAGGGGTGTCAAACATGCAGCCTGGGGGCCGAATGAGGCCCCTGAAGGGCTCCTATCAGGAATGCGAGCAAGTCTGCTTCCTTTTCCCTCTCTCTTGCTTCCTTCAGTTATCAGAGACTTAAATAAAATACTGCAAGAGTGCTAATCTTTTAAGCATGTTTTATTTAAAGTTTTTTTTTTAAAAAAATCTTTAATTGTGTTTGTCTGTGTCTTTTATAAAGTTTATTTCTACACTGTCTGGCATTACATTTTATGACACAAACGGCCTGGTTCGACAAGCTCGTGTATATGTCAGATCCAGCCCTCATAGCAAATGAGTTTGACACCCCTGTTCTAGGAGGTATGCAATACAAAATTCACAAGGACATACTATTTTTAAGAGAGGGGAACTGTCTTGGAGCTGAAGAAGTGAGCAGTGACTCACAACATTTCATACTCTGCCACAAATTGTGAGTCTTTAAATTGCTACAGGACTAACATGGCTACCCATCTTGATCTCTCTTAGATCCTATCTAGTGCCAATGCAGTGTCACTCACAAAACTGAACTTCCCCATATTTCCACCCACTCCAGTTGGATTCTGCAATGCCACCCCCAGTGGATCCTGGGAACTGTGTGGGGAGTGGTCTGGCTTAGAAGTAGATGGGGGGGATCAGCACCCCCAGTCCCTTTTATACAGGTGGATGTGTCCTCCAACAGAAGGCAATCCATTGGAATCTAAGCCTTTATCATCAAAGTATTGAATCATATGCATTTTTTTTTTAAAAAATGAAAGAACAAAGAAGGGAAGAATATGAGAGGGATAGTTGCTCTCATACCTTTATTTACTTAGATTATTTCTGGCCTAACTACTTTCACATGCATTGAATAACGCAATTCCAATCTGCTTTAGCAATTGTTTGCAACTGGATTTTCCTGTTGGCAACAGTAAAACCTACTTGCAAACAATTGCTGAAGTGCAATTTCTGTCAGAGCTCTCTCAGCCCCACCCGCCTCACAGGGTGTCTGTTGTCGGGGAGGAAGATAAAGGAGATTGTGAGCTGCTCTGAGACTCTGAGTGGAGGGTGGGATATAAATCCAATACCATCAATTGTGCAAAAGGAGAGGTCATGATTCTAATCAGGGCTTTTTTGTAGCAGGAACTCCTTTGCATATTAGACTACACCTCCCTGATATAGCCAATCATCCAAGAGCTTAAATCATCCAGGAGCTCTTCTTCCAGGGTCTACTGTAAGCTTTTAGAGAATTGACTACATCGGGGGGTGTAGCTTAATACGCAAAGGAGTACTACAAAAAAAAGAGCCCTGATTCTAATCATTCCAAATTGACTGGAACAAATATTGCCCCATGGCCAACATTCCATTTTGGGTAAGGTGCTTGAGTGGGTGGTGGCCACATAGCTTCACATGGTCTTGGGGGAGATGAATTATCTAGACGCATTTCAATCTGGATTCTAGTCTGGGTTTGGGACAAAAAGGGCCTTGGTTGCCCTGATGGATGATCTTCACTGTGAGAATGAAACCAGGAGTTGATTCTCCTACCCGTCCACCTCTGGCATTCTATACTATTAACCATGGTATCCTGTAGAGCCTTGTTGAGGTGTGCATGGGGGGCACATGGGGAACACAATGCTTCAGTGGTTCAGCTCTTACTTGATGGACTTGGAAAGTTTCAGTTTCAGTTTATTTCAATTTATATCCCGCCCTTCCCACCGAAGTGGCTCCCACCGAAACTGTTGTTTCTTGGTGGATTGGATAAACATATGAAACAGAGGTCCATCAGCGGCTATTAGCCACAGCGTCTGGGGCAGTGATGCTATCTATTTTTGGTGCTTGGGTGGGGGGGGACAGTGGGAGGGCTTCTAGAGTCCTGGCCCCACTGATGGACCTCCTGATGGCACTCGTGTTTTTTTGCCACTGTACGACACAGAGCGTTAGACTGGATGGGCCACTGGCCTAATCCAACATGGCTTCTCTTATGTTCTTATGGTGTCTGTGGTCTGTTTGCATGAGCTATATTTTTATGCTGGTGGATTTGAATGGTGGGTTTTAATTAATATCTTTTTATGCTTTGTTTTTTATGACTTTTTAAAAAATAAATTGTTTTGGGCAGGTTCTGGAGAGACAGTTTAAAGATGTTCTATATAAATTAATTAAGTCAAAATGAAAACTTCAATTTGCATTCAACCCTTGCTTCACATAGCACTGATATCTAGAATAATTTTATATGGGTTATTTATGTGAATCTGGAAGCAACCTGCCATTCATCCATGGCTCCTGGTATTCCGATCCATGAGTCAAACGGGAATCAAGCAGGCTGATCCTTGAAACCTTGGTGGGCCTTTGCAGTAGATGATCTTTCATTTCTCCTTTGGTTCAGCAATCAAACTGTGCCTGTCTCAAGTTTTAATGATCCACAATTGAGACCACAGCTGAAAATTATAAGCATGTGGGAAAGCGAGGGTCATATCAATATAGAAGGCAGTCAACTGTACCTGGGGAGTGAAGTGGAGGAGAACACATCAGCACGACACCTTGACCTTCTCGCACTGAGACGGCACTTCTCGTCCGGCCACTGAAATTCCCCAGATCTGTTAACATAATAGAGTGATTTTTAGATGCATGGAAAAAAAGTTCTTGATGGTGGTTACAAATCTCTCTCCCTCCCTCCTTCCCTTATGCTAAATGGAGAATGCTCATTCTTATTTCTTGAAATCTATATGAAAATGGCCAGTCCTTTCAAAATAAATCTGTTCTAGCTGATATCAGCTGGAAAACAGAAATAGTTTTCCACGGCACATCGACACCTGTTTTATTGCTCCTTATATGGTGCAGAGATGGTGTCAGCAAAAAGACATTAGGCGATATAGCCTTTTGTTACCAGCATTTAATAGCTCTTTTATTCCTTTTTACTATTTCCTGTTTATCGATTTCTTCCTCAGTAAAAGTCATCTCTGCATAGTGAAAATAGAAATAAAGGCAGAGAGGAGACATTGCTTCTATCCTGTATCCGGGGAGGGGGCTCTTGGGTATCATCAGAGGGCTACTACACACACAGTAATATTAAAATGCTTGATCTGATGGGAAATCTCTTTTACAGAGCCTAGAGGATACTGTATTGGTATCATCCATCATTTATATATTGCTCAAAATGTGCCAAGTTCACAGACTTTATCTATTCAAGCCAAAACAACCTTGTGGGGTAGGTCACTAATTATTTCATCAATTGCCTACTATAACTGAAGCACACTCACCAAGATATAGGTGACAACACAAGAGCTTGATAAAAGAATGATCATATATAATTGGTGAACAATTATAATTGGTTCTGTTGGCTACAGGGATAAGTGAATGCTTTCATAGAATCATAGAGTTGGAAGGGGCTTCCAGGGTCATCTAGTCCAACCCCCTGCACAATGCAGGAAACTCACAAATACCACCCCCTAAATTCACAGGATCTTCATTGCTGTCAGCTGGCCATCTAGCCTCTGTTTAAAAACCTTTAAGGAAGGAGAGCCCACCACCTTCTGAGGAAGCCTGTTCCACTGAGGAACCGCTCTAACGGTCAGAAAGTTCTTCCTAATGTTGAGCCGGAAACTCTTTTGATTTAATTTCAACTCATTGGCTCTGGTCCTACCTTCTGGGGCCACAGAAAACAATTCCACACCATCCTCTCTGACAGCCCTTCAAGTACTTGAAGATGGTGACCCTATCACATCTCAGCCACCTCCTCTCCAGGCTAAACATGCCCAGCTCCTTCAGCCTTTCCTCATAGGACTTGGTCTCCAGACCCCTCATCATTTTCATCGCCCTCCTCTGGACCTGTTCCAGCTTGTCTATATCCTTCTTAAAATGTGGTTTCATTTTACATTTCTTGATATTTTGATCAACAGTTGCTGTTCTTTGCTTTTCCCTGTTGATTGTGTAGAGAGCCACTGGGGTACAATGGTTAGAGTGTTGAACCAGGATCTATGAGACTCAGGTTTCCATCTCCATTCTGCCCTGGTAGCTTGCTGGATCACTCATGTACTCTTAGTCTAACTTCCAGCACAGTATCGTTATGAGGAAAAAATGAAAGAGATGAGAATGACATAAGCTGGACAGTAAGGTGGCTACAAATTAGTAGATTTCTCATGACAATTCATTGCACAAAAACTGGAAATGGCACAAGATTATAGAATTTGATTTGTACAAGGGATGCAAGAGATCAAGATGGGGATTTCAGCTCAAACCAGCAAGGATGAAAAACTGAAAATCTGTTCAGAAGAAAAACTGCGGCCATTGCTTGGCTACGAAGAAATCGTGCGATCAACAATAATGAATAACCGAAGAAACACCTACCTGGTCTCTACTACTGATATTATTTTACCTCACAGTATAGTGTATATATTCCCGGTTGTTATTTGTAAACTGACATGAAATTGTACTTTGCGATAGATTCAGAGAAGATAGGTCCATAATGGCTATTAGCTTTGATGACTAAATGGAATCTCTATGTTCAGAGGCAGTAACACTGAATAAAAGTGCTAGTGGGCAAAATCCGTGGGGAAAGCATTGACCTCTGTACTCTGTTTACATGTCTTCCAGGGGAAACCTGGAAGTGGTCCATATAGAAATGGACCTCTATATGAAAAGATGCAAGACTAGATGGACCACTGGTCTGATCCAGCAAGACTCTTATGTGATGCAGGAATCAGAGGCTGGAAGATACCCATGCAGCCCTCTATTATTACTTTTCACATGTAATTTGCTCCATGAAGCTGCTTAGTAAGACAGCTATAAGTCAGTTCCTGAACTGCCTTTCCCCATTCTGTTTGTCAACCCTCCTTTTTCATTACCTTTGCTTTCCTACTGCACTCCACTCAGTCAAACAAAGAAATCTCCTCATTTCTGAATGATTCCACCTTCTCTGCCAGCGCTCCAGTGACCAGAACATTGTGCTGGGGATTATTACAAAAGGGGTTAGAAATAAAACAGCCAATACTGTAATGCCCCTATATAGATCTATGGTGTGGCCTCATTTGAAACACTGTGGACACTTCTGATCATTGTGTCTTTAAAAAGGACATCACAGAGCTAGAAAAAGTACAGAACAGGGCAACCGAGATGATTAGGGGGTTGCAGCAGCTTCCCTAAGAGGAAAGGCTGAAGAGTCTGGGATTTTTACAGTCTGGGGGGAAATAAAATGGCTAAGGGGAAACCTGATAATGGTTTATAAAATTGTGCAGGGGGTGGAGAGAGTTGACAGGTGAAACTTCGAAAATACTAGAACTCAGTGACATCCAATGTAGTTGATTGGCAGTGAGTTCAGGATGGGCAAAAGGAAATACTTTACTCAGCTAGTGAATAAAATGTGGAATTCACAGCCAGAGGATGTAGTGAGGCCACAGAATCAGAAAGCTTTAAAAAGGGGATTAGGTAGATTCACGATGGCTCACAGACAGGGTTGCCAAGTGAGGCTGTCAAGCTGACAGGAGGCTCTGGGAGATAGGAGGGAGGGTCTGGGAGAGGGAACTCTGGAGTGAATTCCAGGTGAGTTGCTGTTGCATTTAAAGGGACCATGTTCCTTTTATGCTTTCTCTCTACTGAAAGTAAAGAAGGATAGGGCACCTTCTTTTGGGGGTCATAGAATTGGACCCTCTAGTCCAATCTTTTTGAAACTTGTGGAGTTTTTTGAGAAGCAGCACCAGCAGCTATGCTGAGATTTTGGTGCCTCTATCTCAAAAAACAGCCCCCTCCCGAGCCCCAGATACCCATGGATCAACTGCCCAGCAGCTATTCCTTCTGCCCCCCCCCCCCACTAACTGATAGTCCTCAGGTGGGGGGAAGGACAACTAGGGGATCCCCTGCCTCCAATGGGGGATTGACAACCCTACCCCTAGCCATGGTGACGAAGAAGAAGAAGAAAAGAAGAGATTGGATTTATACCCCACCCTTCACTACCCGAAGGCATCTCAGAGCAGCTTACAATTTCCTTTCCCTTCCCCAAAACAGACACTTTGTGAGGTAGGTGGTGTTGAGAAAGCTCTCACAGAAACTGCTGTTGAGAAGAACAGCTCTGTGAGAACTCCAGGTCACATCAGTAGGTACATGGGGAGGAGTGGGGAATCAAACCCGGTTCTCCCAGATAATAATCTGCATGCTTAAGCACTATGCCAAACTGGCTCTTCTAAAGGAAACTTCCATGTTTAGAGGCATAAACTTCTCAATACCAGCGCCAGGGCCAGGAGGGGAAGACCTTGGACTCAAATTCTCTGTTGCTGGCCCTCCAGAGGAATTGGTTGGTCACTGGGTGAGATAGGATGTTGGACTGAATGGACCACTGGACTGATCCAGTAGGGCTTCTTGCATTCCTATTTTATGTATCTGATGAAGAGAGCTTTGTGTCTCAAAAGCTTGTCCTCTAAAAATCTTGTTTTTCAAACCTAACTGTTCCCCTGCAGACCAGCATGGTGACCCTCTGAAATTATCTTATGCTCTTAAAATATTCAATTTTCTATGAAGCCCATGACTTAATCATTTAGTCCTCCTCATTCCCTGGCTAAAATCAATGGTTGGATCTCATCAGCTTTTCCACTGGTAGAAAAAAAGGAGGGAATATTCCTTGACCACTGAAAAGACTGTTTGCGGGGGGGGGGGGGGAGGGCGGATCATAGAACCTGCATGGACAAAACCCATGTTAGATGGAAGCCTTCCCCTCACTGGAAATAAAAGTTCTTCTCATGCAGCCTGGGGACCAAATAATACCAATTTGCATACCCAGAAAAGATATTTCCAAATAAGGAGACGTGGGTAAGGCTTTCTCAAGCAAGACTCTCCTCTTCACTTAAGGGGAAATGTGTTTGTTCTTAAGCTTGGGAAAGGAAAACTTCCAGGGAAGGATGGCATGTATATGGTTTCTGTGAAAAACTAGGCCTACATTCAGATAGGCTTGACCCCAATTTTCAAAGGGCCAAGGATTTCCAAACCAGGGAATTTTGTACTCTGCTTCCATCTTTTCTTTTCTTTTCTTTTCTTTTCTTTTCTTTTCTTTTCTTTTTTAATTTTTTTGCTTTGTGTGTGAGTATGTGTGTGCACCTAGAAGTCATGGTGAGCTCTGGTGACTGATATCTACCAGGGGCATGGGGGATATTCAGAGAGGAAACTGAATAAAGCCTGCCCCTGCTTCCTTATGTGGTATTTCAAGGAGATCCCTCATCCAAATTGGCTTAGCTTCCAAGATGCCAGAGTTGGCTTAACTTCTGAGATATGATGAAATCAGGCTTGCCTGGGCTATCCAGGTCATGGCTGCTTCCATCTTTACCTGCCTTACAAAAATTCCAGCAAAACAGTGCAATTTGAGATTTTGCTATGTAAATAACTCGCTGTGAATATGAAATATTACTTAATCGCTATGGGTTGCAAAAGAGGAAAGAAATCTCAGGTGATTAATAGCATGAGAGTGTATCAGTGAGTTGATTAATTAATCAATTACATTTGCATAGGTTTGCATGCATGTAAAAGAACAACAACAAAAAAAACCAGATTTCCTTTGCTTAGAGATGATGTTCCCATAGGCGCCATCTTAGGGGAAGCAGTCCCTCCGGACTGAGATGGGAGAATGCTGCCTATAAGATGGCATTTACCCACCTGCACGTTTAACTATTTTTAAAATGTATATACTGCCTCAGGTTTATATGAGGCAGCTCAAAATCAAAACACATAAACTATTTATTTATTTATTCAACTTATATCCTGCTCCTTTCCCTGCCATGAAGGACTCAAGGTGGTTTCCAACACTCAAATACACAATAAGATCAACATACTACAGTTTTAAAATCCAAATATTACAAATTGAAAAACCTAACAGTAAGTCTGCTCTGTCAGATGGAGTCTCAACAATCCATCACAGTTGGACAACTGGAGAGTCAGTCAGTACAGAGACATTTCAAGTTTACTATAAGAAAGCTCAGTATGTGGCCTCTATTGCATCCACAAGCTCAATTGTTTAGATTAATTAGATCTCTTCCGTCCTTGTGAAGGGAAACTTCAGTGATATGACTGTTAGCTATGAGGCTTTTACAAGCTTTTTGTTTGGTAGAGAAAGTCTTGTCCTTTTGCCATGACCTCCCTGCCGATGTAGATGTTGATGAACTAGACCTTTACAAACCATAATACTAGAATTAAAAACTCAAAGGCTACACTCAGAGCTAATACTTACAACCAGGGATTTTTTTTTGTAGCAGGGACTCCTTTGTGTATTAGGTCACACCTCTCTGATGTAGCCAATCTTCCAAGAGTTTACAGGAGGCCCTTTAAGAAGAGCCCTGTAAGCTCCTGGAGGATTGGCTACATTAGGGGTGTATGGCCTAATACTCAAAGGAGTTCCTGCTACAGAAAAAGCCCTGCTTACAACTAAACAGTTTAACAGAAGTCTGCTTGCCCCATACAATGGAAGTGACTCCTAATTTCTTCACAACAACAAAGCAGCTCAGGAACTCCACCCAAACTGGCTGTCATTAGAGAAGATCCCCTTTGCACATCCCTCAGAAGGACTGAGGAATCAGCTATGCAAAAGGCTGCTGAATATATTAAGAAAATAAACCTCCAGACAAAAAAGACACATTCTACCACATTTTTTAAAAAAATTCTGCTTTTTTCCTTGAAGAATCTCAGATGGCCTACATGGTTTTAATCTCATATTTACCACAACCTTGTGAGGTACTCTAGGCCTGAGGTAACCTGGTGAGCATTTGAAGCCAGGTTCTGGCAGTCCTACTCCAAGAAAGAAGAACTGCACCTATCTGAAAGCATTACGCTTATGCACCAGACATAGTATGCTGTTTAACTTCTAAAGAAACTCTAAGTTTAAGTAAAAACAACTGCTTTATCTAGAGTAAAGGATCCCCCTTTACCTCAGCGACACCTCCATGTGCTGACTATTCAGTCATTCTACTAAATATATCTTGTTATTTAAGTCCAACTAAGCATTTGAAGGCCTTTGGTGGTAGCAAAAATAAGAAGGAAACACTAAAGGATGGCAAGAAGGCAGGTAACATATTACCTCAGAACACTACAGAAAAGTGCCTTTCCAGGTATAACATAAAAGAGCAAAACATTACAGTCTCATATAGCAGAAGTGGCCAATGGTAGCTCTCCAGATGTTTTTTTTGCCTACAGCTCCCATCAGCCCCAGCCAGCATGGCCAATGGCTGGGGCTGATGGGAGTTGTAGGCAAAAACATCTGGAGAGCTACTGTTGGCCACCCTTGTCATATAGGGTTGCCAGTCCCCAGCTGGGGGCGGGGAATCCTGCAGTTTGGAACCCCCCCACCCCCGCTACAGGGCTATCAGAAAGTGGCGGTGGGGAGTGGGGGAGGAAGTGGCCATGAGAGTTAGAAAAAGCTGTAAGAGTTGCAAAATCTTAGAGCTGCAATATAACCAAGACCAGCATTGGATTCTCCCTGGTTAAAGAACAGAGATGAGTTTTGAGTTCTTAGAGGATATGTAATTGAAATTGACTTATAATAACTTTCAGTATTTAACATTGGACATGGTCCATTTGACTACAGTGAAAGAATGGATCTCAGATGCGTATTGGATAGCATGGGAGTATTATGTATAGTCTTTATTCAATTTTAGCGCGAGTGTGTAAATTAGCATTTTATAGTTTATTGATTTACACAGACAGTAACAGTTGATAGGATAATAAATTATTGTGTTTTTTCAGATTCTGTACAGTTAATTGCCGCTCAGCGGAGAATCTGGGAAACAATACCAGGGGAAATGGCATTGCACTGACACCATGACATCACTTCCAGAATTACCTGGTTAAATTGTAGAGTTTGGGGCCATAGCATTTGGTGATACCTTTGGCACTTCTAGAGCTGCAGCATTTGGTGATACCTTTGTGCAGGGCTTTTTTTTTTTTTAGCAGGAACTTCTTTGCATATTAGGCCACACACCCCTGATGTAGCCAATGTTAGTACAGGGTCTACTGTAAACTCCAGGAGGATTGGCGACATCAGGGGTGTGTGGCCTAATATGCAAAGGAGTTCCTGCCACAAAAAAAGCCTTGCCTTTGTTACTTCTAATAATAAGACAAAGATGTTGGATTTATATCCCACCCTATACTGTGAATCTCAGAGTGATCGCAATCTCCTTTATCTCCCACCGACAACAGACACCCTTGGAGGCAGGTGGGGCTAAGAGAGCTCTTACAGCAGCTGCCCTTTCAAGGACAACTCCTACGAAAGCTATGGCTGACCCAAGACCATTTCAGTAGCTGCAAGTGGAGGAGTGGGGAATCGAACCCAGTTCTCCCAGAGAAGTAGAAGAAGACCGTAGATTTATAACCCTCCCTGTCATTTCATCCAAGACCTACAAAGCCACCAGCGGAGTCAAAGATGAATCCCTGAGACAGTACTATCGGAGCTTGGCTTGTTCCAAGTGTGTCTAGCCAAGTACAACCCTCACACCCCTCACACACACATTTTGTTTGCTGGAATACCAACATCTTCACAACCATTTGGACAAAAAAAAAAAGAGAGGCTGCCTACTGCTCTCACAGGATTAATGGCATGATAGATGTGTGATCACCATCTCATGGCTTAGAAAATAAGGATTACTGACCACTCAAAACCATTTGAAAAACTTGAAAATTAATAAGAACATCAGAAGAGCCCTGCTGGGTCAAACCAGTGGTCCATCTAGTCCAGCATCCCATCTCACGCAGTGGCCAAATAGTCTGGAAGGCCAACAACAGGGCATAGAGGCCAACACTTTCCCCTGATGCAGCCTCCCAGCACTCAGTTTCAGAGGTTTACTGCCAGTGATTCCAGAAATGCATCTGGCCACACCCAGAACATTTACATCAGCACATGCAGTTGCTTTATAGAGAAGTCCATACTGTCTATTCACATTGGCTGTGGCTGTCCAGGATCTCAGGTTGTCTACCATCCTTATGAGATGTCAGTTTTGCATAAATATCACTCTCGTATGGAAGGGAATCGTAAGTAGAAAAATTTCAGAGCTGAATACCCATCCTATACGTTGCTCATTCTGCTCTTCTCTGCCTGAAAAGGGTTGACATCATTAAACACCAAAACCAATTTGATCTCCTGTTTCTCTTGCTGCATGCCAACCTTCTCTAAAGCATTGCACCGGTGTCATTTTGCTTTTGTTTCCCGTCCTCTGAAAGAACGGCTTAAGACTTTTGTCTGTATTCTCAAAAGACAACAGTAAAATATGGATATTTGTACAGTTTGCTGCGTCTGTTCCATCGATTCTTCTCTTTGTGGGCCTTTTCCAGAAGCAGAAACTCCATGACAAAGAATATTAATGGCTCCTCTGTCGCCATATAATTGCATTCTTGGAAATACATGCGACGCCATGTGCTGCAACAATTCACAAAATAGTTCTCAGAACTGTCCTCGCGGACTGTAAATAAATTATGTACCATTAAGGAGTGATAAGATGGAAATCTATTTTGCTTTTGCCACACCAGCATGCAGCTTTGGGAGGTTTCTGAAGAACACGGTCACTGGATCCCTGCCCCCCCCCCCCCAATACTATATAAAACATAACAAAGCCATTGGGCTATCAGTAGCTTACTATGTATCTCACTGGGTTGGATCCTGCCATAGAAAGTGTGGATATTTCCCATCCTCTCTTCCCCATAGCAGTCTCATCCAATCACTAGAATGCTGATTCCAGTAGACTAATAACCCATGGGGATTGAGGGGCTTCTACAATTTTTAGAGGAAAGAGTGATGGATTTGCCCTTTCTGCCATCAGATGGAAAAGAGAGAAGAGCACACTTTCACCCTTTTCCCTTCTTCATGGCTATAATATAGTGGGTTCAACGCAAGGAAGAGGCAAGGTGGTAGTGATCATAGCTCTGCATTTCAGTACAGCATAGTATAGGGCTGCACTCTAAGACTGGAGAACTGGGCCAACGGGGCCTACTATACACACATCAAGATTCTCACACAAGCACACCATTGGGTCATTCAAACCAGCAGAGGGCCTATGATTGGAGCAGGGATTTGGATCCTACTGCCCATTGTTCCCGAATCCCCAAGCTCAGTACTGCAGGCTCCAATGAGCCAGGCAGGAACACAACTGAATATTACAATTCACATATACAACATCGGCTATTAGCCCTGTAATTGACTACTGCAGGAACAGATGAAAAAGAAGAAGAGGAGAAGGAGGAATTTATATGGTGCCCTTTACTACCCGAAGGACTCTCAGAGCAGCTTACAATCTCCTTTCCCTTCCCCTCCCCACAACAGGCACCCTGTGAGGTAGATGGTGCTGAGAGAGCTCTCCCAGAATTGCTCTTGAGTGGAACAGCTCTGTGAGAACTTGCAATGGACTCAAGTTCACAGCAGCAGCTGCAGTCAAACCCGGTTCTCCCAGATAAGAGTCCACACACAACCAAACTGGTTAGATAGGGCTAGAGATGTAAAATTGCTGGAAATTTTGGAGCCACAATTACAGAAATTGTGGGGAAAACTGAAATATATGCAATACTTACTGTCTTACCAAACCAAAACTAATTTTACTGCTTTAACAGTATAAAATGCATAATTTACAACAGCATATAAAATTGCAATGTATGACATATTTATGGAATTTAAAAGTTATGCGTGGCTTAGTTTTGTAGAAGAAGAAGAATTGCAGATTTATACCACACCTTTCTCCGTGAATCAGAGACTCAGAGCGGCTTACAATCTCCTATATCTTCTCCCCCCACACCCTGTAAGGTGGGTGGGGCTGAGAGGGCTCTCACAGCAGCTGGCCTTTCAAGGACAACCTCTGCCAGAGCTATGGCTAACCCAAGGCCATTCCAGCAGGTGGAAGTGGAGGAGTGGGGTATCAAACCTGGTTCTCCCAGATAAGAGTCTACGCACTTAACCACTACACCAAACTGGCTCTCTTTGTACAAGCCAAAATGGCAAATATACCCAATATGTGTGAGAAAACTGCAAGATGAAGCCATGCTAGCTTAGCACATGTACCTTATTTTTTGCTACCTGTGAAACCTTGTGTTTTCCTCTGAGGTTTTGGCACAGTTTCTGCCCCACTCACCTTTTGATTTTTTCCCTCCTCCCTGTGAGGTAGGGCAATAAGGTACTTTTTACCCAATTTGTGGGTATATGTGCCACAGTGCTCTGAGGGAAAGGTAAAAAGCAGGGCTTGTTTTGTAGAAAAAGCCCAGCAGGAACTCATTTGTTTATTAGGCCACACCCCCTGACATCACCATTGTTTCACACAAGGCTTTTTAGTAGAAAAAGCCCAGCAGAAATTCATTTGCATATTAGGCCACTCCCCCTGATGCCAAGCCAGCCGGAACTGCGTTCCTGTGTGTTCCTGCTCTTAAAAAGCCCTGGTGATAAGGTCAACCATATCAAGTCAAAAAGAAAACAGAAGGCAACTGTTGAGAAGCAATGAAAGTCCTGCATGTTCCCCCTCATTAGGTATCTCTCTAGGTGCATCTTGAATTTAAGAAGCTGCAAGTGGAAGAGTGGGGAATTAAACCCAGTTCTCTCAGATAAGAGTCCACGCACTTAACCACTACACCAAACTGGCCATAGAGGTTGTCATTTGTGGTAGAGAATTCATACATACTTGCATCCAGAGGACTTCATTACTATTTTACAGGATGCTGTTTAGTTGTCTTCTGATTTCACAAAGATACATACCATTGTGTAGCAGTTGTATGCACAAACAGCACTGCTAGGGTTTGGGATGTTGGAGAGGGTTTGGCAATCTGGCTGGTGTACTGACCGCCTAACGCACCAGCTAGCGCCTTATCGTCCCTGATGGAGGCCGCAACAGGCTGGGAATTGGAACACCCAAGGCTCTTAATCTTGGGTGATTTCAATGTCTATGCCGATAACGCGAACTCCAATCAGGCAACAGATCTAGTGTCATCCATGGCTATGCTAGAACTCTCTCAATTTGTAACAACACTCACGCATCAGGCTGGGCACATGCTGGACTTGATCTTTGCATTGGGGGATACAGTGGACCGAATTACTGCTGATGCAGTGCCATGGTCGGACCACTATGTCCTGAAGGCCTGTATGGATGTGCCACCCCAAACCCGTTTAGGCAGCGAGTGTATTTTAGCTTGCCCACAAAACCTAATAGACCCAGTACAGTTCCAGAGGGAACTGCGGGATACCTGGCCCCCTGGCGATTCTCTTGATGACCTGGTTGAGTCCTGGCAAGACCGGCTCACCATGGCCATTGATGAGATCGTTCCCTGGCGCCCTCCGCACCCTCATTCAAAGCTGGCGCAGTGGTATAACATGGAATTGAGGCTGATGAAACGGAGGCTCAGACGGCTAGAGAGGCAGTGGCGGCATACTCGAGACGAAGCGACCAGAACATCTTATAGAGAATTTATAAGGCCCTACAAGATGGCAGTCAAAGCCACAAAGAAAGCTTACGTTGCGGCCAAGATTGCATCTGCGAATTCACGCCCAGCTCAATTATTTAGTATTATTCGGACTCTTACAACTCTGCCACAAGGCAGACCAAATTGCAGGGAATTGGGCATTGGCTGTGAGGCTTTCGCAACCTTCTTCGCAGATAAGATCTCACAGCTCCACCGCGACCTCCCTGCCACAGTTGAAACAGTATGCGAGCTCGAGGCTCCGTGCCTGTTTTCCAGATCAGCTTTAGACAGTTTTACAACACTTAGCCTGGAGGAAGTTGACAGAATTCTCTCTACTGTGCGCCCAGCACCATGTTATTTGGACCCTTGCCCATCCTGGCTGATTAAAGCGTGCCGGATGGAGCTTCGATATCCTTTACGGGATATTGTAAATAGATCCCTCTCTGAGGGGCTCTTTCCAAGACCCCTCAAAGAGGAAGTAGTCCACCCCCTCTTGAAAAAACCAACATTAAATCCGGCGGAATTGGCACACTACCGGCCGGTCTCGAAGTTGCAGTTACAGAGCTTTCTGGAGGATGCTTCCATCCTAGACCCACACCAGTCCGGCTTTCACCCGGGTCATGGGACGGAGACAGTACTAGTCGCCCTGGTGGATGATCTCCAGCAGCATCTGGATCGAGGCGGTTTGGCAGTGCTGATGTTGCTGGACCTGTTGGCGGCATTCGACACAGTCGACAATCAGCTGCTGGTCCACCACCTTGCCGATGCAGGGATTCAGGGGTTGGCCCTGCAATGGCTCTCCTCTTTTCTCTTCGGTCGGGGACAAAGGGTGGCTATCGGGGGACAATCGTCCCAGAGACATCCGCTTAATTGTGGGGTGCCTCAGGGGATGGTGCTCTCCCCAATGTTGTTTAATATCTATATGTGCCCCCTTGCCTAAATTGTCCGGAGATATGGGCTGGGTTGCCATCAGTACATGGATGACACCCAGCTCTATCTACTGTTGGATGGCCAGTTGGCCTCTGCCCGAGAAAATTTAGTCCTGGCATTGCAAGCCATGGCAGGGTGGCTTAGGCTGAGCCGTCTGAAGCTGAATCTGATGAAGACAGAGGTCCTTTGCCTGAGTCGTGGCGGTCTGGGAAGGGAAATCCCTCTACCAGCTTTTGATGGGGCACCACTTATATTGGTGCCAAAAGTCAGAAGCTTGGGGGTGCTGCTGGAGCCCACATTGGCAATGGAGGCCCAGATAGCAGCCATTGCAAAAATCTGCCTTCTTTCACCTTAGGCGGGTACGACAGTTGGTCCCCTTCCTTGAGCACAGTGACCTAGCAACTGTGATCCATGCAACGGTCACCTCGAGATTAGACTACTGCAATTCCCTCTACATGGGGCTACCCTTGTCTCATATCCGGAAACTGCAGTTGGTGCAGAATGCGGCAGCCAGGCTATTATTGGGTCTCTCTATACAGGAGCACATACAGCCAAGGCTGCGGGAACTGCACTGGCTGCCAATAGTATTCCAGATTCGCTACAAGGTGCTGGTTATCACC
Source organism: Heteronotia binoei (assembly GCF_032191835.1). Taxonomy (NCBI): domain Eukaryota; kingdom Metazoa; phylum Chordata; class Lepidosauria; order Squamata; family Gekkonidae; genus Heteronotia; species Heteronotia binoei. Next base: position 172,756,236 of record NC_083225.1, read on the forward strand.
TTTAAAGCCTTATATGGCCAAGGACTTGTCTACCTTAGGGACTGTCTCTCCCCACATGTTCCCCAGAGGATACTCAGATCTGGAACGCAGAACTTATTGTCAATCCCCGGGCCGAGGGAGGAGAGACTGAAGGCTACCAGAGAAAAAGCCTTCTCAATTGTGGCCCCCTACTGGTGGAACCAACTCCCAGAAGTAGTAAGGGCCTTGCGGGACCTTGCTCAGTTCCGCAAGGCCTGTAAAACAGCCCTATTTCGACTTGCTTTTAGCTAAATTATAGTATAAGTAGATGCCCAACATCGCTGAACTTAATGAAATCAACACTAGCACCAAAATTGTTTTAAATCATTTTAAACTGTTTTAAAATTATTTAATTGCTATCAATTAATTGTTAAAATTTTAATTGTTTATTGTTTTAGTTTGACTGTTGTGAGCTGCCCTGAGCCTGCTTCAGCAGGGAGGGTGGGATATAAATCTGTGAAATAAATAAACAAAAACTGCAATCCTCCATGGGCAAGGAAGCCTTTGTCAATTTATTTTTATGTTCCTAGCCTGGAAACTGGGTCCTAAGCATTAATACACTAAATGTCCAGTATACACATATAGGAGAATGTGGAATTACGGATGTGTGACTAAAAAAAAAATGTATTTTTGGGATCCAGATATCAGGGAGCCAAATTATATCAATATTCCTGGTTATCCAGGATCCAAATATCAGTTTGGTATTCAGATCTGTGTTTTTGTGCGTGTGTGTTCCCAATACTCCTGAACAGACTGGTGCCCACCATTGCAGAAGAACTCCTCCCAGAGAGCCAGTGCGGCTTCAGAGCTAACAGGAGCACCACCGACATGGTATTTGTTCTCAGGCAGCTCCAAGAGAAATGCAGGGAACAGAACAAGGGTCTGTATGTGACTTTTGTCGACCTTACCAAAGCTTTCGATACCGTTAGCAGGAAAGGCCTGTGGCAAATCTTGGAACGTTTAGGATGTCCCCCAAGGTTCCTCAGCATGATCATCCAGCTACACGAAGACCAGCGAGGCCAAGTCAGACACTGCAACGACCTCTCGGAGCCCTTCCCAATAGGCACAGGTGTAAAGCAAGGCTGCGTTCTCGCGCCAACTCTCTTTACGATCTTCTTTAGCATGATGCTTCAAAGAGCCGCAGTAGATCTAGATGAGGACGATGGTGTCTACATCCGCTATCGCACCGATGGCAGCCTGTTCAACCTGAGGCGACTAAAGGCACACTCCAAGACAATGGAAAAACTCATCCGAGAGCTACTGTTTGCTGATGATGCTGCACTCGTCTCCCACTCGGTATCAGCTCTGCAGCATATGACGTCCTGCTTTGCAGAGGCTGCCAAGCTATTCGGCCTAGAAGTTAGTCTGAAGAAGACAGAAGTTCTCCACCAGCCTGCACCCCAGGAAGATTATCACCCTCCCTGCATCACTGTGGGTGAATCAGTTCTGAAGACAGTCCAGCAGTTCAGCTACCTGGGGTGCATCATCTCCTCAGATGCCAAGATCGACAAGGAGATTGACAACAGGCTGGCAAAGGCAAACCGTGCATTTGGCCGACTGCACAAAAGAGTGTGGAGCAACAAGCATCTGAAAAAAGGCACAAAGATCAATGTTTACAAAGCAGTTGTGATGACAACCCTCATCTATGGCTCCGAATCGTGGGTTTTATACCGTCATCACCTGCGACTCCTTGAGCGCTTTCAGCAGCGCTGCCTTCGCACCATCCTCAACATCCACTGGAGTGACTTTGTGACCAACACTGAAGTCCTCAAGCGGGCAGAGGTTACCAGCATCGAGGCACTGCTGTTGAAGACGCAGCTGCGCTGGGCGGGGCATATTTCTAGGATGGAAAACCACCGCCTTCCCAAGATTGCCCTGTATGGCGAACTCTCCACCGGCCATCGAAATAGAGGGGCACCAAAGAAGAGGTACAAGGACTCCTTGAAGAAATCCCTTAGCACCTGTCACATCAACCATCACCAGTGGTCTGACCTAGCCTCAGATCGCAAAGCATGGAGGCACACCATCCACCAGGCTGTCTCTTCCTTTGAGAACACACGCATAGCTGGTCTTGAGGACAAACGGAGACTGAGGAAGAATTGCACTGCTACAGGACCAACCCTAAATCAGACTTCTCCCTGCAGCCGCTGTGGCCGGACCTGCCTGTCCCACATTGGTCTTGTCAGCCACCAGCGAGCCTGCAGCAGACGTGGACTATTGCACCCTTCTTAAATCTTCGTTCGTTCGCGAAGCCAAGCCGAGAGTTCCCAATATTATTTGGTTCTGTTATTCCCTAGGGGACTGGAAGGGCTTTTTTCTATGTTAATGGCACCAAAAGGGGAGTTGCTGGTAGCTGTCAACTAAATAATCCCCACGTTTCAAGTGAATTGGACGTGAACCAGTTATCATCTATTGTTTCCTATGGAAAGAAAAATGCCAAGCTTTCTTCAGGGCAAACTAACCAAATGCTCAACAGCAAGCAAAGCAATCACTGGTCTTCCTTCCTTCCTTCTCACTGAGACTCAAGGTAAATTAAACAGGATAAGCCAAAATGACCATCAGGATGGGGCATCCACTAAACAATGGAATAGGGTCTGGACTGCAGACATCTGAAAACAAGCGGAAGTCTGAAAACACAGCTGAAACAAAGCATAAGCATTTAAACATGACATGTTAAATGATGCAGAAACTACAAAGTAGGAGCACACTTACAGCAACAGACAGTAGATGTTACAGCAGCAGACAGAGCCATTCAAGAGTCAGGGCATGGCTAATGACATAAAGGAAGACCATTTCAAGCTTAATATGGATGGGGGAGTAGGAAGTTGAACTCTCATCGTCCTTGCTTTCCCCATGAAATTGCATTGGTTTGGCTATTTTTCTCCCAGCAGTGTTCTGATGCTAGAAGTTACCTCCATAAGAGGTCATTTTTGGCTTCACTTTCTCATTTCATTTCATTTCATTTCATTTTATTTTATTGCATCCAGTGCATCTTAACATCTGTTTTACACCCAGCACTGAATATCTAATTAACTTTGCAATCCTGAGCAGAGGTTTTCTCTTTTCAGGCCATTGAAATCAATGGATAGCACTGTACATCTGCAACATCTCCTCGACTTCCTCCTTTCCACTTTCTAGAATTCCTGACAAGAACGGCAGACACTGGGCTTTTATTATCCTGCCCTGAAACTTCTTCTAGTCCCCCTCCCTTCCTTTTTTGTACTCTCAGGTTGATGAAGACTTCTATGGAGCTTTTTAAGACAGGCACTTATAACTAAGCTCAAGTGGTTAATGCATCATTTATTTATTTGATTTATACCCCGCCCTCCCCACCGAAGTAGGCTCAGGGCGGCTTACAGCATAAAATTCCAGAAACAATAAAATTAATAAGTATTAAAAATACAAATTCGGTAATAAATAATAATGATAAAAACAGTTAAAACAATTAAAACAGAAAAACAGAAAAAACAGACTATTAAATTGGTGCTATTCTGATGGAGACGGCCTTCTTCCACAGCTCTTAAATACCGGTGCCAGTCAATTGTATGCCGGCTGGAAGAGGACAGTCTTGCAGGCCTTGCGGAACTGCACCAGGTTTCGCAAGGCTCTCACTTCATCTGGTAGTTGGTTCCACCAGTAGGTAGTTGGTTCCACCAGTATGATTGAGAAGGTCCTGTCTCTAGTTGATTTCAATTGGGCCTCTTTCAGCCTGGGGATTACTAACAGATTTTGTGATTCTGATCTAAGTACTCTCTGGGGAACATGTGGGGAGAGACGGTCCCTAGGGTAGGCAGGTCCTAGGCCATATAGGGCTTTAAAGATAATAACCAGCACCTTGTAATGAACCCGGTATACTATTGGCAGCCAATGCAGTTCCCAGAGCCCCAGGTGAATGTGCTCCCACCTGGGAAGCTCCAATAACAGCTGGGCGGCCGTGTTCTGCACTAGCTGCAACTTCCGGGTTTGGCACAAGGGCAGCCCCATGTAGAGGGCATTACAGTAATCCAACCTCGAGGTGACCGTTGCGTGGATCACTGTTGCCAGGTCGCCGTGTTCCAGGAAGGGAACCAACTGCTTTGCCCGCCTAAGATGGAAAAATGTGGATTTAGCAGTGCTGCCATCTGGGCCTCCATTGTCGAAGTAGGCTCCAGTAGTACCCTCAAGCTCTTGACCTTGTGCGCCATTGCCAGTGGCACTCCATCAAAGGCCAGTAGGGGGATTTCCCTTCCGGGACCACCACAACTAAAGCAAAGGACCTCTGTCTTCGCTGGATTAAGCTTCAATCTACTCAGCCTATGCCATCCAGCCATGGCTTGCAGCGCCAGGTCCAAATTTTCTGGGACACAGTTCGGCCGTCCATCAGTAGACAGAGCTGGGTGTCATCAGTGTACTGGTGACAACCCAACCCATACCTCTGGGCGATCTGGGCAAGGGGGCACATGTAGATGTTGAACAACATCGGGGAGAGCACCGCCCCCGAGGCACCCTGCAATCAAGCGTGTGTCTCCAGGACAGTTCACCCCCAATTGCCACCCTTTGTCCCCGACCATCAAGGAAAGAGGAAAGCCATTGCAAGGTCGGCCCCTGCGTCGGTGAGACGGCGGGTCAGCAATTGATGGTCGACCATATTGAATGCTGCCGATAGGTCCAACAATATCAGTACCGCCGAGCTGCCTCGATCCAGATGCTGCTGGAGGTCATCCACCAGGGCGACCAGCACTGTCTCCGTCCCATGGCCTAGGCGAAAGCCAGACTGGTGGGGGTCTAGAATGGAAGCGTCATCCAGAAAGCTCTGTAACTGCAGCGCCACTGCCCTCTCAATAATTTTACCCAAAAAGGGTAAATTCTAGACCGGCCGGTAATGTGCCAATTTGGCCGGGTCTAATGTTGATTTTTTCAGGAGAGGGCGTCTTTAAGAGGTGTTGGAAAACGCCCTTCCATAAGGGATCTACTCACGATATCCCGTAAAGGATATCTGCGCTCCCTCTGGCAAGCTTTAACAAGCCAGGAGGGGCAAGGGTCCAGATCACAAGTTGTAGGTTGTGCAGTAGAGAGGATCCTGTCAACTTCCTCTAGGCTGAGTGTATTGAAGCAATCCAGAACAAAACCAGAAGACAGGCACGGGGCCTCGAGTTCACATACTGTCTCCAATATGGCGGGGAGGTTGTGGCGGAGCGACAAGATCTTGTCTGCAAAAAAGTTTGCAAAAGTCTCACAGCCAATTTCCAATTCCTTAGAATTTGGCCTGCCTTGTGGTAGTGTTGTAAGGGTCCGAAATGTGTTGAACAATTGTGCCAGGCACGAAATTGCAGACACATTCTTGGCCGCAAAGTAAGTTTTCTTTGTGGCTTTGACTGCCATCTCATAGGACCTCATAAACTCTCTATAAGATGTTCTAGTCGTTTCATCTCGAGTATGCCGCCATTGCCTCTCTAGCTGTCTGAGTCCTTGTTTCATCTGCCGCAACTCCAGGTTATACCATGCCACTAGAGCGAGGGCACAGAGGTGCGATCTCATCGATGGCTCTGGAGAGTCTGTCATACCAAGACTCTGTCAGGTCATCCAGGGAATCGCCAGGAGAGCAGGAACCCCATAGAGTCATTTGGAACCATTCCGGGTCCATCTGGCTCTGCAGGCGAGCTAAAATATGCTCACCACCTAAATGGGCTTGAGGTGGGACATCCACATGAGCCTTGAGGGCATAGTGGTCCGACCATGGCACTGTTTCGGCAGTAATACCATCCACTAAAACTCCTGCCACAAAGATCAAGTCTAGCATGTGCCCTGCCTGGTGAGTGGGCGTTGTAACAATTTGGGAGAGTCCCAGTGTTGCCATGGATGACACTAGGTCCATCGCCTGACTGGAGGTCACATCATTGGCATGAACAATGAAGTCACCCAGGATCAAAAGCCTTGGGTACTCCAATGCCCAGCCTGTTACGGACTCCAGGGACGGTAAGGTGCCAGCTGGTGCATTAGGTGGATGGTACACCAGCCAGATCACCAACCCCTCCCCATGACATATTTGACTTTCCACAAGGTGAATATAAAATGAAATCAAGATAAGATTTGATAACACAAGGATATAGTTGTCAATGTTTTTATTTTGTACACAACTATTATAAAGGTTTAAAGCTGACAAAAGGTTGTTTGGATTTGATTAATCTATGACTGCATTTGAAACAGAATTATGTATGAATGATGATGAAGATGTTATCACTAAAATGTATAAACTTTAGTTGAAACAGGAGACAGAGAAAGAACAAATGAAAGAATTTAGGATAAAAGGGGCAAAAAACTTTGAACATGATCCTTTTAACTGGAGATGCCAGGGATTGAGCCTGGGATCTTTGGCATGCCACAAAGATGCTCTGCCACTGAGCAATGGCTCTTCCTCACAGGGTACATCTGATCCTATTCAGATCACCAGTGTGACATACAGAAGTGAATATGCTTGCCTCTGGTGATATTCTGCTCTTAATAGATGACATTATCAGATTGGGTTTACATGGAGACAATCCCCCATTGTGCTCAGATTCTTATTGCAAATGTGGAATCATTCACAACAGTAATGGAGCCTCCACACATGGATATTTGCTCAACTTTTCTCTTACCATTCCTCTGTCCCCCTCATCAGAACATGTTTTTTCAGCTATTTTTTTAAAATAGTGTAGTGTTGCTACAGTGCTATTGTCACATACTACGGTACAGGCAGGGGAAGTGACTGGCGTCTGAGCTGGAAAGCAGAGAGGGAACCACAGGGGGAAATCCAAAGCACAGAGTTCAAGTCCAATCCAAGGTCAGAATCAAAAGAGCAGAACAGGAACCAAGAGAACAACATCCAAAACACAAACTGAGAGCAGGGTCATTCAAAGCCAGGAGTCAGGAAGCCAAAGGATCAGGTTTCAAAACCAGCCAAGGTAGATGTACATTGCAAGATAGACCCCTTGCTTTCACAGGAGGCTCAGTCTACAGTAGGGAGGTAAATGGCTTGCCACCGCTGCTTCCAATTAGCAAGCGGCCAGGCTCCAGTTAGAACTCCGGGCTGAAGGAATGCCTAGATAGCAGTCGCGCCTCTCAGCACTGGGTTCACAAGTCTTGGCAGAGTTGCTCCCATGCACAAGCCATCCATGGGGATGAGTCAGGATGGCCTTGTGTTTGTTGCCGCACAAATGCCGGGAATGTGGGCAGCAGCAGCCAACTATCAGTTTCTGTTTCTGCAGAGGGCCCAGCTGCCAGCTTTGCTGCGACCAGCAGCTCCCCTTCGTCATCACCCATGACAGATATACTTAGTACTGATAAAGAGAAAACCAGAAAAAACCCTGCTGGGGTTGGGGATGGGGAGAGAGGGTGGGCATAATCGGAAATGGTGAGAAGATTGTGCCCAGTGTGGGTAGACAGGTGCAGAGTCAGGTAGGATTTTACCAAAGCTTGGAACTGATGAAGCAAAGATGAAGAAAACATGGAAGGCATATAATTGCATGACATCATGCATAAAAAAGATAAAGGTAGTCCCCTGTGCAAGCACCAGTCGTTTTTGACTCTGGGGTGACGTTGCTTTCACAACATTTTCACGGCAGACTTTTTACGGGGTGGTTTGGCATTGCCTTCCCCAGTCATCTACACTTTCCCCCCAGCAAGCTGGGTACTCATTTTAGTACCGACCTCGGAAGAATGGAAGGCTGTGTTGACCTGGAGCTGGCTACCTGAACCAGCTTTCGCTGGCATCAAACTCAGAGGGCTCCGACTGCAGTACTGCAGTACTCTTTATGGGTGTGTGTGTGTGTGTGCTTCCTTGTGTGGAAGCTTTACGGGAGAGGGGTGTGTGCTTCCTTCTGTGGAAGCAACCCCGACACCCCAAAATTGGAGGCAAGAGATCCAGTCTGTCGGAGTGGGAAGAGTGGACTTGGATCTAGTGACCCAGGTTGGAACCCTCATTAAGAACATAAGAGAAGCCATGTTAGATCAGGCCAATGGCCCATCCAGTCCAACATTCTGTGTCACACAGCGGCCAAATATATATATATATATATATATATATATATATATATATATATATATATATATATATATATATATATACACACACACACACACACACACACACACTGTGGCTAATAGCCACGGATGGACCTCTGCTCCATATTTTTATCTAACCCCTTCTTGAAGGTGGCTATGCTTGTGGACGCCACCACCTCCTGTGGCAGTGAATTCCACATGTTAATCACCCTTTGGGTGAAGAAGTACTTCCTTTTATCCGTTTTAACCTGTCTGCTCAGCAATTTCATCGAATGCCCACGAGTTCTTGTATTGTGAGAAAGGGAGAAAAGTACTTCTTTCTCTACTTTCTCCATCCCATGCATTATCTTGTAAACTTCTATCATGTCACCCCTCAGTCACCCCTCAGTTTCTGCAATAGAAACTGCTGGATGACCCCTGATCTCACTCAGTCTCACCTAACTGATGGGGTTGTTCTGACGATAAAATGGAGGGCAGGAGAATTATGTAAGTTGCCTTGCATTCCTACTGGGAACAAAGGAGAAGGAAGGAAGGAAGGAAGGAAGGAAGGAAGGAAGGAAGGAAGGAAGGAAGGAAGGAAGGAAGGAAGGAAGGAAGGAAGGAAGGAAGGAAGGAAGGAAGGAAGGAAGGTGTAAATTAGGGGGAAAATCTGGCAACAAATGAAGACAGCAATTAAAAACATAATCCAGGACAGAGATTTTACAATTTCTCATTTTTGTTTTATATCCAAGTATCAAGGCAGCATCCATTTTACAATACCCAAGCATTAATGTTAAATTTAACATAATTAGGCTGAAACGGAATGTGGAAAGAGGCTGCTGCTGTTTCATGTAAGAGAACAACAACAACAACAAAAACCAATTTCTGATAGGGAAGCATAATGAAAACCACTCTGTCTGGCCACATTCATTATGCATCAATTTATATGTGCCAAATGCCAAACAGCTTTAGTGACAGTTTTTACCTGGGCATTTGCAAAATTGTTGAGGGGGAAATGCAGAAATGTGAATTCATTTTATTAAATTCAATTACCACTCTCAAGGAATTGTTTCCAGTAAACAATACAAGCCCTCTTTGCAAGTGAAAATTAATTGCTATTCAGGTGCTTCCAGGCCAGGAAAGGAAATACTGCACAAGAGGGTGTAGACAAATTCAGCATCCAATATAAGCAGGACTTGTTGCAGCATTAGCTCTAATTTAATCAAAACAATTAACCATCTGTGAAACAGAGACTGAAGACCTTTGCTTATGACAGTGGACAAAAAGCTTATAGATGTAGCCTTTGGATCTGGATACGTGTGTGCTGGAAAGAAATCAGGCTACCAGAATCCCACCCCGCCCCCTGCCCCGAGGATAGCCTCTGCAGTAAAAGCTAGATTTGAGTCCAGAAGAACCTTGAGAACCAGTCAGATTTTGGGGGTCTATTTCAAGAGTTAAAATTCTCTTTTTCAGAATTATTTTTGAGAGGCACATTCCCTCTCATTTTTGGGCCACTGCATTTGATCCTCACTCTTCCAGTTCCAATTGGAAATTCTTAGAGATACCAATTTTTCCATGTTGGGACCCCCTGAAAATTAGGGGGAGGGGGATTGGAATCCTACCTTAGGCTAGAGCAGGGGTGTCAAACATGCAGCCCAGGAGCCAAATCAGGCCCCCGGAGGGCTCCTATCAGGCCCCTGAGCAATTGGCTGTCATCTGCCTCCTCCTCCCTCTCTCTTGCTTTCTTCTGCAAAACAGCTTGCTTTTCAAAGCTTGCTCAATTGCACAGGAGCTACAGAGCAAAACCTCTATTTTCTCCATTCGCCGAGGCTCCTCCTGTGGAGAGAAAGGGGGGCGAGGGAGAGCTTGCTTTGCCAGGCTCTCTCAATCACACAGCAGAGCTACTGAGCCAAATCTCTCTTCCTTCTATTGGCTGAGGCTCCTCCTGATCCCCTGGGGAGGGGAAGAGCCAAAGCTTCCTTTGCCCAGTTCCCTGGATCTCATGGGAAAAATACAAAGAAAGCACCTTTAAGACCAATGAGTGCTAATGTTTTTAAGCATGTTTTATTTTAAGTTACACACAAAAAAATCTTTGTGTTTGTCTGTGTCCTTTATGAAGGTTATATCTCTGCTACCTAATCTTAAATAGGTACACACATGACCCGGCCCTACACAGCCTGGCCCAACAAGGTCTCATTTATGTCAGATCCAGCCCTCATGAGGTCAACACCCCTGGGCTAGAGGAAGCTCTTCCAGGTTAAAGAAAGATCTCCCAGCCAAAGGACTGTTGGAGGAAGAGCCATTTAAGCAGGAAGAAGAAAGCTTTAAAAGAGGATTAGATAGGTTCATGGAGTATCGGTCTATCAGTGGCTACCAGGCGCAGAGACTAAGGGGAACCTCCACATTCAGAGGCAGTCATCTTCTGAATCCCAGAGCCAGGAGGCAATTTCAGGGGAACACCTCAGCCTTTGTGCCCTAGTGTTGGCCTTCCAGAGGACATGTTCAGCCACTGTGTGAGATAGGATGCTGGAATAGATGGACCACTGGTATGATCCAGCAGGGGTCTTTTTATGTTCTAATGAAGGCTCCTTAGGTTGGAGGAAGTCTTCAGCTATTGCTTACTAGAGTGATAGGATATAAATTATCTTCTTTTGATAATTCCATGAAAATCACTGTGCCCGTGGAACAAAAAATCTTGCGTGCTTGGTTGGAACTTGTCAGTAACAGAGGAAGGAGGACAGAGGATTAAAGAGTGTGGAAATATGGTGTTTTAAGGGCCTTTTGTTGATGATTCAGATCATACATTGAGACCCACCGCCAGCGTCTTTGTGGATTGGAGAAAGAGTCTTTTCCATGGTGGCACCACTGTTATGAAGTAACATATGTACATCAGTAAGGGGAAGAAATGAATTACTATGGCTGAACAATTCCAGGAAGGACTTCTCTCCTGTTCACCTACTTCAACAAGTCTCCTTATTCCTCAGAGATTAATACATTTATTGTGATACATAGACTGATTTTGCACTCACCCTACGCCGCTCTGACGTTCCTCTTTTCAGCACGGCGTCCTTTCGATTTCCCACTATCTGCCCCCGGGCTTCAGCTTGCATTGGTATTTTTGTGTGGCAAAGAGAAACCAGTTTCTTTTTGCCGTGCAAAAACGCTGATCTTTGCTGAAGCCTCAGGGCAGATAGTGGGAAATCAGAAGGACGCCGCACTGAAAAGAGGAATGTCAGAGCAGCAAAGGGTGAGTGGGAAATCGATCATAGTTTTGTGAACCAGAGCACAAACTTTTGCACTCGATTGGCTGGCAGTTCACACAGAGAGCGATGCCAACGGGAGGAGAATGGGGGATGAGTAATAGTAAGGAAGCCCAGAAGGCTCAGCATTCAAAGGCCCAGGTGGGTTGCATTACATTGCAGAGCACGGATGAGGACAAGATCTAATCAAAAAAAGTACACAATCCCATCAGAGTGGTGATGAACTGGCAAAGTAAGGTGGATAGAACCCATAAACTTCTATAGAGAAACAATTACTTTCTGTAATGAGCTAATTGCTTCTAGTCTTTGCTGAGCCCAGGTTTGATAGTGTCAAATTAGTATATGAATTCCAATTTAGCAGCTTCATGGTGAAGTCTCCCTTTGAGCCCCCTCCCCACCCCCCCAAGAAAGTACTGTCATCATGGACTCTTTTGTTGAATATCTGGGGTGAGAGTTGCAATGCTCTCTCGTTGGTTTCTCAGTGCATTATTTAAATTGTTGTGTCCCTTTATTTTCTGGGCTAGAAATATTCTAGCTTGTCAAATTAAAAGGCAGCAGGGGGCTGCTGGATATATTGTAGAGGAAGTTGTGTTAGAGGATTTGCAGGCAGAAGAGGAAGATATTGGATTTATATCCCGCCCTCCACTCCAAATCTCAGTCCCAGAGAGGCTCACAATCTCCTTTATCTCTTTCCTCCCGACACACAACAGACACCCTGTGAGATGGGTGGGGCTGAGAGGGCTCTCACAGCAGCTGCCCTTTCAAGAACAACCTCTGCCAGAGCTATGGCTGACCCAAGGCCATTCCAGCAAGTGCAAGTGGAGGAGTGGGGAATCAAACCCGGTTATCCCAGATAAGAGTCCTCACACTTAACCACTACACCAAACTGGCTCTGGTGAATGGCTGAGGTTGCTGGGTCCTGTTGATAGCATCACTCAAAGTGGATATGAGAGGAAAGATAATGCGGGGGTTTATTTCAGGTGCTAATCCCTGGATTTGTATCTGCGTGTTGCTGGTCAGTAGCTACTCAGGTTTAAGGTTGCCAGGTGTCCAGTACTGACCTGGACATTCCAGTATTTTCACTGACTGACTGGGGGGGAAAACGGGGGGGGGGACCCTGAACATTTAAGTTAATTTTTTTTCCTGAGCAACCAGTGAAAGCACTGGACAGTCTGGGTCAACAGGTACCCTTACCAACGCCAAACAACTCAAAGCATTCTGTGTGGGCTTGGAGTAGGCCACTGCTGCTTCACACCTGAGCTTGGTGCTCCCCCCAGCACAAACAGCATGCTTCAAATTGTTTGGGTGGAAGGAGGCAGCGCTGAGCCTCCGTGTGTCCAGTATCATGTAGATAAAATATAATTCCCTGGGTCCCAGTGGGGGATCCCCCAAGTTTTGAGACTTCTGTCCACCTCCAATGTGATGACATCATGTGGAGGTGACATCACACAGCAGCACTCTATAGTTTGTGTGATGTCATCACACCACAGAGCCATTCCCCACTCCTGGAAGGCTCCCTCCCATCTCCACCCCCTGCTGGCACATCATCGGGACCTGGCAACCCTAAATCCCATTCAGGTTTGGAGGTCTCTTTGTAAGCAAAGAGTGTTAGATGTTTCTCAAAGGTGCTTGTCAACAGGACCTCATCAATTATGAGAGAGATCTTGGGAAGATAGCTGCAGGCCTGGGTGTGCCTTGGTCTGATAAACATCAACATTTTTATTCACAACTTGAATGAAAGATCCTCATCAAACATAACACAAAATTGGGAGGGAGAGCTAAACCCTTAGAAGCAAAAATAGAATATAAAATGACCTTGATAGGTTGGACAGCTGAGATGAAACAAAGCTAAAATGATGGAGATAAAGAATCAACTGCACAGGATGGATTGGTAGTCCATGTGGAAGGGATCTCAGAATTGTGGTTGACAGGGCTTTTTTGGTAGAAAAAGCTCCACAGGAACTCATTTGCATATTAGGCCACACTCCCTGATGTCACCATTGTTTCACACAGGGCTCTTTTGTAGAAAAAGCCCAGCAGGGACTCATTTGCATATTAGGCCGGGCATCCTATGTGTTCCTGCTAAAAAAAAAAAAAGCCCTGTTGCTTGATCACAAGTTGAATACAATGAGGATATACAAAATGACTAATGCGATTTTAGGCCGTTATAGTAATATAGTATCCAAGTCCCCAAAGATAATAGTTACTCTTTACTTTGCACTAGTCAGACCTCATCTAGAGTACTGTGACCAGTTCTGGGCACCACAATTTATGAAGCAAATAGGAATGGGTTCAGAGAAGGGCATGGGAAAAGAGGAAGGTTGAAAGAAATTGGTGTATTTAGCCTGAAGCGGACAACTACCTTCAAGACTGTCATGGTCTGGTCAAGATGACCCTTATGCGCCTTCCAACTATAATACTCTTTGACTCTGAGTTTATGTATCAGAAAGGTTTAAACTCGGAGCTGTAGGTGGCAGCCAGTGGTGTCCTGCTACTCTCACTGCTGGGCTATCCTGTAGGTAGAAGGAAACCCTGCCCATGAAATTAATTGGCCTTGACTATTTTTTCACTGCAGCTGGATACTATGGTTTTAGGAATGCTTGATGAATGCTACAGGTTTTGCTCTTGTCCAAGGAATAAGGATTTGCTACAGACAATGAACCATGTGCTATGCTTTCAATAGTCACGAGAAGCGTTTAGGCCAGTATAGCAGTCAGCTCGCTTCTGGTATAAAGTGGTGTCTATATATCCATTATGTAGCTGTACAGTGGTGTTTACAAAGCAAACCAGTTTCATGGACTGCTGGAAGGTGTAAAAGACCCAGCAGAATGCCCTTCTCATGGGTCCAGATAAGCTGAGTACATAGAGAAGAAGCATTTGGGAATAGGAACATTGTATTAAGTGGGCCCTTAAACATGGAATATTATGAGGCCTGGCAATGTGGTTGACTTGGAAAAAGCAAACAAATAAACAAGCTATCCTCAAATCTGAAACAGCTGTGGGCAAGGGAAAATTCATAATGCTCAACAGCAAGGCAAGGTCTGTTGAACATTATCAAGTTCAAGAATAATATTCCTGATGGCTTGTGGTCCATTTTTGGGTGAAGTACTGGTATAGAGAGATTCCACATCCATGGTAACCAGGATGGATACAGATTTTTGATCTGTAAAGATTGGAAATACACAAATCGTGCCTGTAGAAACAACTAGGAGAACTGGAGGCCTGAAGGCAGTGTCCATATGGAGGGTGCTCCGTACGGAGAGTGGTACATTCAGAAGAATTGTCCCTCGTGGTGCACAAAACAACTGCACCTAGAAATACTGAATGGACTCAGTAGAAATGCCCACTGGGATTCATTTTCTAAGCTTTACTTCCAATAGTCAAGAATCCAATTCAATTTTTTAAAACATTTCCCCCATGATTACCATAATAAGACATGCACTACTTTATGTCCATCAAGATTTCAAATAAACCTTGCAGTTTCTTTTATGCTGTACCATGTCACCAGGAAATAGCTAGCTCTGCAAACCAAGAACAGAAAAGTGGCATCAAAGCAATTTCTCCTAAATTCAGGGGAAATAGCACACTGAATCTGCAGGACAATTTTTGGGCTTCTTGAAAAGGTGACAGTTTCAAGCAGAAACGGGACAAATAAAAGATGGATTCTGTTTCAATCTGAATAAAGGCAGTGACGTGTTTTTTTTTTTAAACTTGTTTGGAGAGTTCAGCAATTGTTATACAGTGAAAGAATAAATTGTGTGTGGGGGGGGAGAGTTATAATTAAGGATGGAAAATGTACTGTCAGGATGCCAGGTCTATTGAAGTGGTATTAGCATTACAAAATAGAAGAATGACTATATACATTCACAAGCTGGTAATTCAATGCCATTTCTTTGGCACTGGTGCACCTTTGGACAATTCTGAGAAATAAGTGGTTTCCCAAACTGGGGGCTGTAGACAAATTAACTCAGAAATTGATTCAAACTTGCATTTATGGTCTTGGGATCAGTGGCACTATATACTTTTAAGCTAATTGTTTCTTTTAAGACAATGAAATCAACAATTCCATAGGATTGACAAATAGGCATTCTCAGTCTATCATCTGCATTTATAATTGAACAAGTGTGTTTGTGAAAAAAAAGCTTCCACAACTATCCAATTGCCACTCCATTTTTTCCACGGCAGGTGCTACAGTGAGATTTGTTTTCACAGCATTTACAAAGTGCTTTGATATGCATAGAAAAAAAGGAACAATAGCAAAGTTCCCTGACTTTCTTGTACTTTTTTACAAAACAATTTATTCTTTAGTCTAAACTTCTGGTTTAAGAGAGTGACACATGGCCAATATAAATCCACGTGGATACTTATTTTTATCACCGTGGTGATACAAAAGAACATAGAAGAAGCCATGTTGGATCAGGTCAGTGGTCCATCTGTGGTCCATGTTGGATCAGGTCAGTGGTCAACACTGTGTCACACTGTGTCACACAGTGGCCAAAACCCAGGTGCCATAAGAAGGTCCATCAGTGGGAGCAAAACTACAGAAGCCCTCCCACTGTTGCTCCCCAACCACCAAGAATATAAAGCATCACTGCCCCAGACACAGTGTTCCATGTAGACCTTGTGGCTAATAGCTATTGATGGAACTCTGCTCCATATGTTTACCCAACACCTTCTTGAAGCTATCTATGCAGGTAACCACCATCACTTCGTGCATCACTGAATTCTACATGTTAATTACTCTTTGCGTGCAGAAGTACTTCCGCTTATCTGATCTAAGCCTACTGCTCATTAATTTCGTTGAGTGCCCATAAGTCTTTGTAGTGCAAGAAAAAGAGAAAAGTACTTCTTTCTCTGCCTTCTCTGTCCTGTGCATAATTGTGTAAACCACTATTATGTCACCCCCCCCCCAGTCATTGTTTATCCAAGCTAAAAAGCCCTAAACTTTTTATTCAAAGGAAAGGTGTTCCATCTCCTTAACATTTAGGTTGTCCTTTTCTGCACCTTTCCCAAAATATAATTTGTGACGTACAGTGATCAGAACTGTACACAGTATTCCAAAGGAGCCACGCCATAGATTTTTACTGAGGCATTATGATACTGGCTTATTTGTTTTCCATCCCTTCCTAATAATGCCAAGCATAGTATTTGCCTTTTTTTATTGCAGTCACATGCTGAGTTGACATCTTCAGTGAGATATCTACCATGATCTCTCTCCTGGTCAGTTACTGCCAGTTTGGACTCCATCAATGCATATTTAAAAATCAATGGACCTAATACCGAGCCCTGTGTTACCCCAGCTGGGAGCTATAGAAAAGTCTTCCTCATTGCATCTATCCCCCCCCAACCCCGCAAGCTCAGAAATGTTGAAGTATCAAGTCCCATATTCATTCATTCATTTATTCGGCTTATATCCCACCCTCCCTGCCAAAGCAGGCTCAGAGCGGCTTACATTCCGCAAAAGTCATATAAAACCCAGTACTGATATAAATCACAGACATAAAAATATATAAATACATAATAAATAAAAACATAAAACAAACATATAGGCCATTTCTTATAAAATTTAAATAGTTGCAGCCAACTTATGGCAACGCTGTAGGTATTAAAGACAAGGGATGACAACTGGTGCCTTGTCACTGCCTGCCTATCTATAGCAACCCTGGATTTCCTGGGTGGTCTCCAATCCAAGTACTAACCAGGACTGACCTTGCTTAGTTTTTGATATCTGATGAGACGAGGCTAGCCTGGGACATCAAGTTCAGAACCAAGCAGTTTTAGAGCCTCAAAAAGAACAATCACAGCTTTTGTTAGGTGTATTGATGAGCAGTCTTGGAGTATTAGTTACCAGAAGTTAAGCAAAGCAGAGTTGTTCAGTCCAAAGGTCAGAGTTCCAGGAGTCAGGCAAGGAAGAGTCATTCAGTTCAAAGGCCAGGGCTCCAGAAAGTCAGGCAAGGCAGAGTCATTGTTGAGCATCTATCATAAGTTAGGTACACCTAACAGCCTCTTTTGGCTGGTTTTATAGCCACACACCTAAAGGTCATGCTTGCAGCCAGCTGCTTGGGAATAATCCTGCAAATACTGATCTTTGTTATCAGCGAGCAGCTGGTGTCAGGCCAGGAGGCATGCACTTTGCTGTCTTGTCTATAGCTCTGTTCTTAGTCTCCATCTGCAGTGCTCTAAGGATGTGGATAGGGTTGCCAAGTCCTCTTCAAGCCCTGGTGAGGGACATTTGAAATGATGTCACCCGGAAGTGATGTCATCAAAATGGTGGTATGCGCATGGGCCGCTCTAGGCATTTCTGAGAAAACTCTATGGTTCTCCCAGATGCTCTAGCCATTTGGGAGGTTAAATTTCTATCGTACCTATTGTACCATAGAGTTTTACCTCCCAAATGGCTAGAGCAGCCCCACGTGAGCGTCACCATTTTGATGACATCACTTCCAGGTGACATCATTGCACTGGCGATGCAGGGGGAAGTTCTCCCCGCCGGTCCAATGTGGGCTGGCAGGTTGGGAAGATACTGGAGGGCTGGAAACAACCAACTGAGTTTCACTTGCTGAATCAGGAATAGAGGATGTCAGTGGTTCTATAAATTCTGTACAATGAGCCACAACAGGTGAGAGAGATTTGGCAATGGTCAGTGATTTTGTTAATCTCTCAGAAGCCATGCCATCCTAGAAGCATGACACAGAAGGCAAACCTTTAAGAGGCTCATTTCTGTACTTTGAATAGATATAGCAATCAAGTAGGATATGATTTATGGCCTCTATTTTCCCACTGCGACAAGGGCATAACTTTTCTTAGTATGGTTGTTTTATGCAATGTCCACCAGTAACCGCTGAGGGTAGTAGCCTAGATTTAACCCTATGACTCTCAGTACAAAACACATCCCAGAGTCTTACATTAGCCTTCCCACTATTATGTTCTTCAAAGAGAGCCTTTCTTAGTATGCGAGAATTGTGGACCTTACTTTCCCTGCCTCTCTCCCTCTACTGTAGTCCACTGAGCCTTCCCACCTGAGGGGATGGGGTAAGTCAAAATACAGTCTGCAGTGGGAGGGATAAATCAACAGAAATACCCCTCCCCCCCCGTTCTGAAAATGACCATGCCTCCCCATTTTTCCTGGGGAGTCAGTGGACTCTCGGGAACAGCATAGGAGTCAATATAGGGTCTGCAGTCGGAGTGAAAAATCAACAGAAACACACCTACCCCAGTTCTGAAAATGGCCATGCCTAGGGCTTTTTCTGTAGCAGGAACTCCTTTGTATATTAGGGCAACACACCCTGATGTAGCCAATCCTCCAAGAGCTTACAGGGCTCTTAGTACAGGGTCTACTGTAAGCTCCAGGAGGACTGGCTACATCAGGGGTGTGTGGCCTAATATGCAAAAGAGACCTGCTACAACAAAAGCCCTGGCCATGCACTAAGAGGTAGCATGTAAGCCAGTATATCCCCTCCCCGGTAAAAGAGGGTATTTAATATTTAAAGAAGAATAGGATTCCCGAGATGCTGGGATTCCCGAGATGCTGAAATGAATGGGAAGCTACAGCTAAAGTAAAACGAACAATTCGCCTTTGTAGGCAGTTTCTACCGTTCTCCTTTCTGCTCTGCTCTTTGGCGAGAGGTTACTGCAAATTGCGCTTAAAAGTAGGGGGTAAATCAATATGCCTTTTCCACTTCTATTCTTGTGTCTACACGTTGCCATTGTGATTGGTGTGGATCCCACTTTCTTCCTTGCTGACACGGAAAGATTCGTTTGTTTCTTTTATGCAGTTGCTCTCCAGTGTCATTGCACTGTTCCTGCCTATAATGTTGACCTGCTGAAGCACAGAGAAGTTGAAAACACACATACGTTTCATGAGAAAAGGCTGCTGCAAGGAAACAGGAAACTGCAGAAATGAAGGCTCCTGGGTTCAAAATGCACAAGGGAGAAGTCAAATCAAAAGAGGAGATATTTTATGAGAACTAGCAAGGCTGTGAAATTAATAATCATCCACATGAAGCTGCCTAGTACTGAATCAGAGCCAGGGCTTTTTATTTTATTATTATTTTTTAGCAGGAATGCACAGGAATGAAGTTCCGGCTGGCTTGGCATCAGGAGGCGTGGCCTAATATGCAAATTAGTTCTTGCTGATTTTTTTACAAGAAAAGCCCTGTGTGGAACAACGGTGGGGTCAGGGGGTGTGGCCTAATATGCAAATGAGTTTTGCTGGGTTTTTTTTTTTTACAAAAAAGCCCTTTGTGAAACAATGGTGATGTCAGGGGGTGTGGTTTAATATGCAAATGTGTTCCTGCTGGGCTTTTTCTACAAAAGAAACCCTGATCAGACCACTGGTCCATTGAGGCCAGTAGTGCCTGCTCTGACTGACAAAGCTCCCTTTGTCAGATATAAGTAGGAATGGAGATCCCTGAGTCCTCTTATCCCAATCAGAAAATGTGAAGGGTATTGCAAAGAAGGTAAAACAAGTAGGACCACAAGTAGTGGTATTACTCCGATCTTTACATGACAGAGATAGTGAAGATGCTATCCTAAACTGCACAGTTTATTCCCAATTGGGAGACATCTTGGCTCAGCAAACATCACAGCTGCGTAAACATCAGTCTATTATGCCAGATGGATCTCTCCATTCCTCCTTCCAAGATCCTGTCTGTAAATACACTCCTCTGGTTAAAATGCTGCTCAAATGTTGCCATTTCTGCTTTGGTTTTCAGTGGGCAGAACCATCAATCGTATTTCACAACGCATGATGTTGTGCACTTAATCAATTTTTTAAACGTGAGTAAACAAAGTTCAGAAATTGTCAATAAAGCCAAAACAGAGCTGCCTTATTATCGCAGAAGTCAGTTTGCACATTCAATTTCCAGCACAGAGGAGAGAATACTTTCAAAGGCACAGTTGTTGCAAATGAAAATGAGTCCACTGTTTACTTGTTCATTTTCACTTGTGCGTGTGCAAACATAATACAGAGTTGATTACTGCCTCTGCGCACCATTTGGTAGACTGCCATTTGGACATCATGGTATGTCTGTGACGGGCATAAATAAAACAGGTTGTATAAGCAAACGTATGTGAAACACCTGCCTTATACTGAATCAGGCTATTGGTCTATACACAAACTGGCAGCAACTTTCCAGGCTCTCAGGTGGAGGTCTCTCACATCTTCTACTACTTTTAACTGGAGATGCCAGAGAGGCAGCGTGGTGGAGTGGTTCACCACTCCTCCACATGAAGCCAGCTGGGTGACCTTGGGTCAGTCATAATTCTCTCAGAGCTGTACTCTCATGAGCAGTTCTCTCAGAGCTCTCTCAGCTCCACCTAAAGGAAGGGAAGGAGATTGTAAGCCACTGTGAGACTTTGAGTGAAGGGTGGGGTATAAATCCAAATCCAATTCTCCTCCTTGCATTCAAAGCAGTTGTTCTACAGCTGAGACATAGCCTCTCTCAATATTTCCTTTCTCTTCCCCCACTCCCCACTGTATCTGAAACACAATCTTCTTGTTTTGGAAAGTCCTTTTTGTAACATACCAAATGAAGGCAAGTGATGAACTGGCATTTCACCCCTTCTTTCAGGGATTAAATCAAAGTTGTTGGAGGAAAGCAAGTCCCAAATTCACAGCATTTGGAAATTACAGGGAGCTGGAGCTGGAATTGGAGCTTCCCATATTCGGAGCCCCTGATTGTGCTTAGCTCATGATGCATGGGATGAAGAATGAAGGAAGTGCAAAATCACAACAAACTGTATTTGTGCATATTTCTTGTTTCTCACCTTCTTGTGAGAGCTCATTGCCTATTCTAGTGCATATTCTCGTCTTCATGCAGAATAGCTGGAAATACATTAGCATTTTAAGCAGCAGCTCATGTAAGTCCAATGTCTAGAAGTTAGGATTTCAGCCCAGAAGAGTCAACACCACATCGATGTGGGTCTGTCATGTCAGCCCGTGGCTTAGCTGTCAACGTGGTTGCATGTCAGCGCGGACGAATGAATTGTGACATGAAGAGCAGGCTGTAACTTTTGCATGCATATTTCCTAGAGTTTCAGGGAATTTGTGCGGTGACGCTCACATAGAAAGGTCAGCTTTTGACAGTTCAGATGCCTTCTGTGGCATTGTCAGCCTGCAGAGTAAGGTGAAAAACACACAGTACTCCCCACAGCCAAACAACACATGCTTAAGTCTGGCTGTCACCAAATTTTCTGCATCCATGGCTGTATATAATAGAGCTGTGGATTATTTCTGAACGGGTAAGCAGCTTTCACAAAGGGCATGACTGCCTCTAACCATTGAAGAGGAAGCTTGAACAAGAAAGTTGTATGCTGTTCAGCCATTGTCTTACTTTTGGCGCTTTTGATAAGTTATTCCTAGACTTATTCATTCACCTGGTTAGTGTGTTAGCCCAAGAGTCATAGCGAGTAATGCAATGAAAGAGGGAGATCGATGCATCACACAACCAATCAAATCAGCATAAATTCTTATATAAATTCGGGTTTCTAAACAACCCATAACTATAATATTTATTCATCCAGGTGGGCAGCTGTGTTGATCTGAAGCCGTAGAACAAAGCAAGAGTCAAGTCGCACCTTTAACACCAACAAAGTTTTATTCAGAATGTACGCTTTCGTGTGCTCTAAGCACACTTCGTCAGACAAAAGTATGGAACAGCAAGTAGTCCTAAATATAGCGAAAGTGGGCAGTGAGTTAATGTGCAGAGTCATGGAAATGTTTCTTAGCAGAAAAAAGAGTCACAAGTTGGGGTCTGGTGTTAGTTTATGCTATGTTATATTAACTGGGCTGAAACAACAATTAAGTTGGAATAGCAGATTGATTTTATTCAGAATGTAACCTACTCCAACTTAATGGTTGTTGTTTCAGCCCAGTTAACATAAACTAACAAACACCAGACCCCAACTTGTGATCTGCTAAAAAACATTTCCATGACTCTGCATACTAACTCACTGCCCACTCTCTCTATATTTAGAACTGCTTGCCATCCATACTTTTGTCGGATGAAGTGTGCTTCTAGCACACGAAAACTTACATTCTGAATAAAACTGTTGGTCTTAAAGGTGCAACTTGACTCTTGCTTTGTTCTATAATATTTATTTTTTATTTATTTAGAATATTTCTACCCCACCTCTTCTGATTCCTGCTCAAGACAGCTTACAATTGATAAACACCGTATTTTTAATGTTAACTATCTAACATCTTTTGTTAGGCTTGCCAATCCCCAGGTCCCAGCGGGGGTTCTTCCGCTTTCCCAGGCTCCTTCCCGCCCCCAGTCAGCTGGCTGCTGGGGGGGAAGCCCCGCCCCCAAAGCCACCATGTGACTTTCCACCTTCGGAGGCTTCAGTCTCCGATTGTTAAGGCTTCCTCTTGTGATGGTGTGTCTGTGTTATTTTGAAGAAGTTGGCTACAACTCATAAGTGGAGACGCCAATCCCTCGCTTCAGAGTGGCCAGAAATGGGGGGGGCAGAGGGGGGAGAGAGGGAAGGAAATGTCTGCTGGGCACTTCATTATTCCCTATGTGGAGATCGATTCTCATAGGGTATAATGGGGAATTGATCTGGAGGTATTGGGGGCTCTGAGGGGGCTGTTTTTTGAGGCAGAGGCACCAAATTTTCAGTATAGCATATAGTGCCTCTCCCCAAAATATCCCCCAAGTTTCAAAACGATTGGACCAGGGGGTCCAATTCTATGAGCTCCAAAAGAAGGTGCCCATTCCTTAATTATTTCCTATGGAAGGAAGGCATTTTAAAAGGTGTGCCGTCCCTTTAAATGTGATGGCCAGAACTCCCTTGGAATTCAATTATGCTTGTCACACCCTTACTCCTGGCTCAGTCCCCAATGTCTTCTGCCTCCACCCCCAAAGTCTCCTGGCTCCACCCCCAAAGTCCCCAGATATTTCTTGAATTGGACTTGGCAACCCTATCTTTTGTTAATATTGTAAGCCACTCCATAATCTCCATAAAGAAAGTGATGAACAAATATTTCAAATAAATACATGAATAAAAACATTAAAAATCTATTAGACATAAGCAGAATAATAACTATCCATAAAACATAGGCTATTAAAAAGCTGATAAGATAAAAACTCCTCATGAAAAGCCTGGTTTTAGCCTGTTGCCAAAAAGAAAGTAAAGTAGGTGCCAAGTGAGCCTTGAAGGGGAGGGCATTCTAGAGAGCCAGTTTGGTGTAGTGGTTAAGTGTGCGGACTCTTATCTGGGAGAACCGGGCTTGATTCCCCACTCCTCCACTTGCACTTGCTGGAATGGCCAGAGGTTGTCCTTGAAAGGGCAGCTTCTCTGAGAACTCCCTCAGCCCCACCCACCTCACAGGGTGTCTGTTGTGGCGGGGGGTGGGGGTGGGAAGATAAAGGAGATTGTGAGTTGCTCTGAGATTTGGAGTGGAGGGCAGGATATAAATACAATATCTTCTTCTTCTTCCAAAGACAAGGTGCTGACACGGAGAATGCCCCTTTTGGGAAGTTATCTCTGAAGTCATAGGCCCACAGGGCAGAGTTTGAAAAGTAGGTCTTAACAGGTGTGCTGGATAGTATGCATTCTCCTAATTCTGTTAAGGAAAGATATATTGAGGTTGTATTCCAGGTTCTGGTGAATGACAAGAGATGTATCAATTGCTTTGATGTGGGAGTAACTTTAGCACATTTCACTTCTCCGCTGGGAAACAAAGTCTCCCAAAGGAGCTCAGTTTTGTCAAGGCCACACCCTGTTTATAGAGCCAAATATATACCAGGACAGTCAGATTCGTGTGATGGTCACCTCCAGACTAGACTTCTGCTGGTCTACCCTTGAGACTGACCTGGAAATTACAGTGAATGTCAGGGATAGCACATATACAACCTGTGCTACGCCAGATGCACTAGCTTCCGGTTGAGTACTAAATCAGAATCAAGGTCTTGGTTTTGACCTTAAAGGCCTTCAGCGGTCTGGGACCAATGTATCTGCGGGACCGTCTCCTCTGCTATGCCCTTGGTCAAGCGTTATGCTCTTCTAGTAGTAATCTGCTGGTGATCTCCAGACCTAAGGAGGCCCAGCTGTCCTCGACTAGGGCCAGGACCTTTTCTGTCCTGGCCTCAACCTGGTAGAACTCTTTGCCAGATGACATTCAGGCCCTGCAGGACCTTATGCAATTCTGTGGGGCCTGTAAGGCAGAGATGTTCTGCCAGGCTTTTTATTAAGGACCACAATGGCTGGCACCTTCCCTTCTTTTCTGTCTACTCCCTTCAGAAATGTTACTCTCTCCCCCTCTGTATACTCTGACAATTCGAAAGGAGAACTTAACTAGGGGGTCACCATTATGGGCTTTGAGAGTTTTATAGCCTTAGCTTTTTGAAATGCCTTAATTAGAATTTTATTAATTTTGTATTGTTTTATTTGTCGTACATCGCCCAGAGTCTGGCCTTGACTGGGATGGGTGATTAAACAAGTCCAATAAATAAATAAATAACAATAAACAATAAAGGAGGTGGTGTTTGGTTGGACATCGTTTATGGACTAGATTAGGCCCATGTATCCTGACACTTATCTCTGCTACAGATGTGGAAACACAACATGAAGCTGCCATAACCAAGTCAAAACATTGGAACTTTGAGGTCAACTTTGTCTCTCCCGGCTTGACTTCGCGAACGAAGTTTTAAGAAAGGTGCAGTAGTCCATGTCTGCTGCAGGCTCGCTGGTGGCTGACAAGCCCAATGCGGGACAGGCAGGTCCGGCCACAGTGGCTGCAGGGAAAAGTCTGATTTGGGGTTGGTGCTGTAGCAGTATGATTCTTCCTCAATCTCCTTTTGTCCTCAAGACCAGCTATGCGTGCGTTCTCAAAGGAAGAGACAGCCTGGTGGATGGTGTGCCTCCATGCTTTGCGATCTGAGGCTAGGTCAGACCCCTGGTGATGGTACTTTGTCTACTCAATACTGCTATCAGCTCTCAAGAGTCTCAGGTAGAGGTCTTTCACATACTGCTACCTGATCCTTTTACTTTTTACCTGAAGATACCCTGGGCTTTTTTTTTGGTAGAAAAAGCCCAGCAGGAACTCATTTGCATATTAGGCCACACCCCCTGACACCAAGTCAGCCAGAACTGTGTCCCTGTGCATTCCTGCTAAAACCACCCCCAAACCCTGAAGATACCAAGGACTGAAAGTGTGACCTTCTGCATACACAGCAGATGCTCTGCCACTGAACCACAACTTTACCCCAACTGTCAGTCACATAAGGAGGACCTAACCCTTAGGTCTCTTTGTTTATGATTTATCATCGAATTCATTTATTTCAGATTCAGTTTCCCACCCTAGTTCTGTGAAATGGCCTTCTGCAATGCTCATTTTACTACTGTGCAATTGCAAAACAGAGAAACCACTGACTTCAATGAATTTATAAAGGGGTAACTCTTTTGGATTGGTTTTTCTTTTCACTCAAATGGGGATGGCCCAGGTTGGTATTTGAGATCTTGTCAGATCTCAAAAGCTAAGCAAGGTGGGTTCTGGGCTAGGATTTGGATGGGAGACCACCAAGCAAGTCTAGGGTCATGATGTAGAAGCAGGTGATGACCAACCATCTTCGAACGTCTCTTGCCTTGAAAGCACTATGGCATTGCTGTAAGTCAGCTGTGACTTGATGGCACTTTTTACCACCACCAACTCTGTTTAGCTTTGCAATATTGAGCATGCTAACATACTTAATTTCCTACGAAAATGAATATATAAGGGGCAGGAAATCCATTCTTTCTTCCTGGAATTATTTCACCCCTTCATGGCTATTAAACGACTCAGGAGAGTGAGCATCTCCCAGAGGGATGCAATCCGACACCAATGCCAGCTGAACAAATAGTCACCATCCAGTGAGTATCGATAGGCTTTAATGGCTAGAGAAATCCACAGAAAGGAGAAGCCCACCAAAACACTTCCTGAGTTCATAAAAGAGGGCGCCATGCCAACCCTTCCTATGCCAAGCAAAGATCAATTAGAAGAAGATGAAGAAGAAGATATTGGATTTATATCCCGCCCTCCACTCCGAAGAGTCTCAGAGCGGCTTACAATCTCCTTTACCTTCCTCCCCCACAACAGACACCCTGTGAGGTAGATGAAGATATTGGATTTATATCCCGTCCTCCACTCCGAAGAGTCTCAGAGCGGCTCACAATCTCCTTTACCTTCCTCCCCCACAACAGACACCCTGTGAGGTGGGTGGGGCTGGAGAGGGCTCTCCCAGCAGCTGCCCTTTCAAGGACAACCTCTGCCAGAGCTATGGCTGACCCAAGGCCATTCCAGCAGGTGCAAGTGGAGGAGTGGGGAATCAAACTTTGTTCTCCCAGATAAGAGTCCGCACACTTAACCACTACACCAAATTAGGTAGACTTACTATCTCTAATAAGAACCTTTCAAAACAAGAAGTTTCATTCTGCATGCCAATTTGTAGACTGTGGCCTTTCTTCCAGACATAGCATTCCGCTTTCCTTTATCGTATGGCATGCTCACGAGGGAAGAGCAATGAGGGTGACATTCGCAAGAGAATCTCCATAATAGATAACTTATTGCCCCAAATCTATGCGAGTTGCGCTTTAATGGCATAAACTATGCAAAGAATCTGCATAAACAGTAAACAAGAGCGGGATAAATCAACCTAAGGGCTTCGCCGCGTTTCCGTTCCAGGCAATATTTTAAAGGGCTGAAGGAGAAATCTCATTTCCCCCCAGCCATTATAATTCAAAGCGCGAAACTTGTAAACCATTTTATTACAGTCCTTTTTCATAACACCTAGACTTAATGTATCAAACATGTCTCTTCCTAGACATTTGTGGCATCTGTGCGGTGTGAACAATGAGGACGGCATTATTCACCGAGCATGCTTTACTTTGAGGCAATATCTATAAAAAGGTAAATATACGACTCCTGTAATTACCTCAAACCAAAATTCTGCTGTCACATTGAATAAATCAGGGACACCTAAAGCGTCCCCCGATGCATGACTGTCTTCCCTAGCAGCTGAAAACCTGACTTGGCGAAAAAGGGAAGTGAGCCATAGCTCATTCAGAAATTCAGGGCTCCGGGCTGATCTTGTAGAATAAATTCTTATTATGTAGGAGGTTATAAGAAACAAGATCATAATGGCCCCTTAAAGCTCAATATGTATCAATTAGCTTCAGGAAAATCCACAGGCAGAACTGTTTAGGGCCAGTTTGGGGCAGTGGTTAAGTGTGCGGACTCTTATCTGGGAGAGCCGGGTTTGATTCCCCACTTCTCCACTTGCACCTGCTGGAATGGCCTTGGGTCAGCCATAGCTCTGGCAGAGGTTGTCCTTGAAAGGGCAGCTGCTATGAGAGCCCTCCTGGCCCCATCCACCTCACAGGGTGTCTGTTGTGGGGGGAGAAGATAAAGGAGATTGTGAGCCGCTCTGAGTCTCTGATTCAGAGAGAAGGGCAGGATATTAATCTGCAGTCTTCTTCATCTTCTTACCAATGCTGTTCACCCAGCCAAGGGTTGCCAATCGCCAGGAGAAGCCTGCTGATCCCCGAAATTACAACTGACCTCTGGACTACAGAGATGATGAAGAAGAACAGATTGGATGTACACCCGCCCTTCATTCGAAGTCTCAGAGTGGCTTACAATCTCCCTCCCTTCCTCTCCCCACAGTAGATCCAAGTGGTTGGTCTGAAGCAGTAGAACAAAGTAGGAGTCAAGTTTCACCTTTAAGACCAACAAAGTTTTATTCAGAATGTAAGCTTTTGTATGCATGCATACTTAGAGACTACCAGTTTGGTGCAGTGGTTAAGTGTGCGGACTCTTATCTGGGAGAACCGGGTGTGATTCCCCACTCCTCCACTTGCACCTGCTGGAATGGCCTTGGGTTAGCCACAGCTCTGGCAGAGGTTGTCCTTTAAAGGGCAGCTGCTGTGAGAGCCCTCTCAGCCCCACCCACCTCACAGGGTGTCTGTTGTGGGGGAGGAAGATAAAGAAGATTGTGAGCCACTCTGAGACTCTGAAATTTGGAGTGCAGGGCGGGATATAAATCCAATAACAACTTCTTTAAACAAGGGGATACTTCTGAAGAAGTATGCATGCATATGAAAGCTTACATGCTGTGAGGTAGGTGAGACTGAGAGAGCTCTGAGAGAACTGCTCTTGAGAGAACAGCTCTGTGAGAACTGTGGCTGACCTAAGGTTCCCCAGTAGCTGCATGCAGCAGAGTGGGGAATCAAACCCAATTCTCCAGATTAGAGTCCATCATTCCTAACCACTACATCAATTTAGCTCTCATTGCCAGTCAGGTTAAATGGAATAGTAGAATCACCGAGTTGGAAGGGGCCATACAGGCCATCTAGTCCAACCCCCTGCCCACTGCAGGATCAGCCTACAGCATCCCTGACAAGTGTTTGTCCAACCTCTGCTTAAAGACTGCCAGTGAGAGGGAGTCAGTTTGGTGCAGAGGTTAAGTGTGCCAGTTTGGTGTAGTGGTTAAGTGTGCAGATTCTTATCTGGGAGAACTGGGTTTGATTTCCCACTCCTCCACTTGCAGCTGCTGGAATGGCCTTGGGTCAGCCATAGCTCTCGTAGGAGTTGTCCTTGAAAGGGCAGCTGCTGTAAGAGCTCTCTCAGCCCCACCTACCTCACAGGGTGTCTGTTGTGGTGGTGGGGGAGGTAAAAGGAGAGTGTGGCCACTCTGAGATTCAGAGAATTGGGTGGGATTTAAATCCAATATCATCATCATCATCATCATCATCATCATCATCATCATCATCATCTCCTTCTTCTTTGCTGATTTCATTGTTGACCAACTCTTTTTCCTCAACCCACATCCCAGTCAAAGTGCACTGTGAATTGTCTTCTGTCAAAAATCTGTCAGTTGGTTTCATTTCCAGCCTATAAGCTTTGCATGGACATTTCCTTTACTTGCCTCAAGCAAAAGTATTAGGATGCTTTTTCATATGCCTGCTCACTCACATTCTCAGTGTATAATGAGTTTGGTAGTCTTAAGTCTGCATAAACGTGGACACATTCTCAAGAATGCCTGCCTCCTCAATTCTTTCAAATTTTGCATGAAAGTATTTAAAAATTCCAAAGATAAATATACAGCAGATATACACAGTTCTTCCTGGGTAAAAGAATATACTTCCAGCAACTGAAATGTATGCATTTCATTAAGTATGACAGCTATTTTGGACTCCTTTATTGAGGATGCTGGGATCAAGTCTATCGGTCAGTGGAACTGTGTTGATACTACTGGAGATGTCCAGATTCTAAAAAAAAATGACTAAGAGAACAGGAACTGGAAAGTGGACAGGGAGAGGGAGAGGGACTCAAAGGCTCCTGTTAAAAATGATGGGGGATAGATTCAGGATGGACAACAGTATTTCTTCAGTAGGTTAGCCACTGTATGAAGTGGGACTACATGGACAATGAAGTGTCAAGTAGGTGAATTATTTCTGAAAATGATGTGCATTTGGAGACAAAGTAATTAATGGTATCTAATTGTGAGGAGCCAGACAGGGTGTAGGGCATTCATCTATGCAAAAATGTTATGAGGAGTCAAGTTAGATTGTAATGTTAATCTTCTTTATTAGTATTTCTGGAAGGTTTAGGCCTTTCCATTATTTCCTGCTTAAGAGCTATTAATCACTATTACGATCTGGAAGCAATATCTGCTAAAACAGATGAAATGTCATTAGATCTATTAATATTAAGGCTCTAAACTAAACAAAATGCATCATTTTCTAATGTTTCTCTTTTTCCCTTTACTAAACCACAGACTCTCGGCTTTCATTTTAATTTATATATAATTTACGGTTGAGTCCTTTGCCACGGAGGCTATACATTTTCATTAACAAGGAGAATGCAAACAAGGATATTTATATAGGCTAATAAAACTGACAAAACAATTTACAAGAAGGGTTAATGTACTCTGTTTTGTTTTGGTTTTTTGAAACCATTAAAAACACACAGACAGTCCTGATTAAGTGAAACTGACTGTTACATGCAGGGTTCATTACAGTGTGTTATCACAAAGCAGTTGGGTTTTAGATTAATAACCAGTGTGTATGAATATGAGAATTCTTGCAGCTGATCCAGAAAGTTTAACAAGTCAAAACAGAAATAACTTTTAATTTTTTAAAAAAAGACTGATTTAGAAACGGTGCATCATTTCCGTGAAAGCGACAAGAAGCTACGTGCCATCTCGATCTGCAAGAGTTGTCATGAATTTCTCAATTGCGCAAAAAACGATAGGTATGAAGGTCTGTTATTGTTCCGAACCACCAACGCTTGCAATAAAATTGTTACACACTGAGATAAACCTGATGTTTCCATGCCATGAACGGTTATTTCATTTCCTGTCTGAGCTGACGCAGGATTATTGTTTCAGATTTCTCCTGTTAAGGAGATGGAAGGAAACCAAGATTCTCAGCAAGGTTATGATACATTAAAGATTAATCGGTTTATCGCTTTTTAAAAAGCATTGTATTTTATGAGGGATTTTTATTAGATAAAACATATAAAACATATAATCCTAAACAGTTACACCTTTCAAAACACATTGTTTTCACTAGGCTTAGAAGGGGGTAACTCTTCTTACGGTGGCGCTGGTAGTATCCTAATAACTATGACCATGTTATTAGAAAGCAAAGGGATTTGTGCCTTTGGCAACCGCTGAGCATTGGCTACACAAGTCTAAGTACTAGGCTTCCCAACCCAAAACGGAAGCGGGGGGAGGGGGTGGAAACGGCACCGGGGAGCATGGCCAGCCGCCGCATCCCGGAGCCGGCGAGGCCGCCGCGCCGCTGCTGCCCCCTCCCCTCCCACCACAGCTGCTCCTCCGAGATGAGCCCAGGCTGAGCTCATCTCAGAGGAGCAGCCAAGAGGCGGCAGCAGCGCAGGGGAGGGCGAGGCAGGCCAGGACCATGGCGAGCAGCGAATCCAGGCCCTTCTAGGACCCAGACTCGCGGCTCGCCACGCCCCCGGCCCGCCTCCACCCCCCCTCTGCTTCCACCCCAGAGGCGGAGCGGGCGAGGCGGCAGCGGTGCGGCGGCCTCTTCTCCGCTCGTCGTGGCAGCTCCTCCGAGATGGGCTCAGGCTGAGCCCATCTCGGAGGAGCAACCACGGCGAGCAGAGAAGAGGCGTCAGCTGCGCAGGGGCGGCTCGCCGTTTCCCCCCTCCCCCTAGCTCCACCCCATTGTCTCCTGGCTCCACCCCCAAAGTCTCCTGGCTCCACCCCCAAAGTCCTCAGATATTTTGGGGTTTGGACTTGGGAACCCTACTAAGTACACTGAAGTCCCGTAGATTTAGAAAGGTGTAACTCTGTTTAGGATTGCGACCGCTCTGAGACTCTGGGACTCAGAATATAGAGTGCGATATAAATCCAATATCATCATCATCATCTTCTTCTTCTTCCTCTTCTTCTTCTTTTATTTATTTTAGACAATTTATATTCCGCCCTTTCCCAGATGGGCTCAGGGTGGATAACAACACTTTAAAACAGTAAAATAACAATTTAAAACCAATAAAAGCAAACAGGACAATTTGGCAGCTCAGTTGGGCACATCATAATATACTGAACATCAGATATAAACTCAGTATTCCAGGAGAGGTGGCACTGCGACATAGGGTCAGCCGATGGAATAGGACGCCTGCTGCCTCAGCCAAATGCCTGGTGGAATAGCTCCGTCTTACAGGTCCTACAAAAAGGTTACAATTCAGTAAGGGCCTGGATCTCTGAGGAGAGCTGATTTCACTAGGCTGGGGCCAAGGCTGAAAAGGCCCTGGCCCTGGTCGAGGCTAGTCAAACGTCCTTTGGACAAGGGGCGGTCAGCAGATGTTGAGTGCCAGATCTTCTGTCTCCATAGTCTGAGTAAGGTTTCCCCTGCTGCCCAAAATGAGGCCTGCTCTGGAGAAACCAGTGGCCACTCTTCACCTTCTTGCTAATTGCTCCGCTCAGTGGCTATCCACCTTACCTGTCGGCCTTGCTTTGCCTAGTGCCAGCCAACTTCTGCCTGCCAGACATCACAAACCCCAAACTGTCAGAGTGGATAATTAAAGGCGCCTAATATGAATTATCTGCACAGAACTAGCCTACTCTTCCTCTCTTGCCTGAACCAGGAGATGAAAGTTTAATTCCAATGCCATTTTATGCAATTACGATGTCTAATGTACTGTCACTTCATTTATATAATACCACTTAGAAACCCCCATAAATGGATGGTGCATTATAGTGTGGGCATGCAATGAGTCAAGGCCCTTTAATTGTTATTTAGGGCTATTTTCTGTACAGCCTGGATTCCTCAGCCTGCCGCTTCATTTATTCAAATCTCTCACCTAAAACTATCAGAACATTACGTTTCCTTAATTTGTTCTAAAAGCAATCTGTTTTTTTTTTTTAAAAAAAACCCGCTTTTTAAAAATGTCGGCATTAGCTAGGTAAATGGAAAAAGCAGTGAAATAAATCAAATGCAAGGGGCGCTCTTCATTTAGGCTGCCAAAGAAATTAACTTTTAATTGTTTACAATAGACAATGGCATCCCAGTCAATGTTCGGCAGCAAAAAAAAAAAAAATCTGTTCTGTACACTGCTTTGAAAAATGGCTCGTTCTCAAGTGCCTTCCTCACTCTGTGATCCTTCCTTAGGCAAGACTCCCCAAGGGCCCCAAGAGAAGACGGAGAGCTCCAGGGCTTTTTTTGTAGCAGGAACTCCTTTGAGCATAAGAACATAAGAGAATAGGGTTGCCAATCCTCAGGTGGGGGCAGGGGATCCCCCCCAGTTTGGAGGTCTCCCCCCACTTCAGGGCCATCAGAAAGCAAGGGGGAGGGAAATGTCTGCTGAGCATTCCATTATTATTCCCTATGGAGACTGATTCCCATAGGGTATAGTGGAGAATTGATCTGTGGGTATCTGGGGCTCTGGGGGAGCTGTATTTTGAGATCCAATGCATTTCCCCAAAATACCCTCCAAGTTTCAAAAAGATTGGAACAGGGGGTCCAATTCAGTGAGCCCCCAAAGAAGGTGCTCCTGTCCATTATTTCCAATGGAGGGAAGGCATTTAAAAGGTGTGCGAATCCTTTAAATGTGATGGCCAGAACTCCCTTTGGAGTTCAATTATGCTTGTCACACTCTTGCTCCTGGCTCCACCCCCAAAGTCTCCTGGCTCCACCTCCAAAGTCCCCAGATATTTCTGGAATTGGACTTGGCAACCATGTAAGAGAAGCCATGTTGGATCAGGCCAATAGCCCATCCAGTCCAAACACTCTGTGTCACATAGTGGCCAAAAAACCAGGCGCCATCAGGAGGTCCATCAGTGGGGCCAGGACACTAGAAGCCCTCCCACTGTTGCCCCTTCCAAGCACCAAGAATACAGAGCATCACTGCCCCAGACAGAGAGTTCCAACAATACGCTGTGGCTAACAGCCAATGATGGACCTCTGTCCATATATTTATCCAGTCCCCTCTTGAAGCTGTCTATGCTGGCAGCCGTCACCACCTCATGTGGCAATGCATTCTATATTAGGCCATACCCCCCAATGTAGTCAATCTTCCAAGAGCTTACATGGCTCTTACTACAGGGCCTACTGTAAGCTCCAGGAAGATTGGCTACATCAGGGGGGCGTGGTCTAATATGCAAAGGAGTTCCTGCTACCAAAAAAAAGCCCTGGAGAGCTCTGATGGTACAATTTGCTCACCCTATTCCTTGGACCTGCAGTGTCGCCGCTACAGCAAAGTGATAAAGAATGATCCTGAAATCTATAAAAGCCTGTTTGGACTCTGATGCAGGCAGTAGATTGGAGCAAAAAGAGACACATTTTGGATCTGGACTTGGCATGGAAGAAGCTTTCCATTATTCATTGGAAAATGGATTTGGAGCTGCGGTCAGAGGTAGTTTTTATAAGCAGAGATCGTGATGCTGGGTACCACTGGGAGCTGATCTGCGTGTTCCAGAGAAGCTGGGGGAGACAACGCAGGAGGAAATTATGCCTGGCTTCACTTGGGAAATTCAGAAACAAGCTGTTCTGAACCATGTTGAGATATGAATAGACCAGGCAAGATCCCCATTGCCCATGTCCCCTGCACAATGCACAGAAGTTAAGCTTGCTCAAGAGCATGGTTGTAAACGACAATCTGCTTAATCCTTTTGGCAGGATGGACAAAAGGAAATACTAGTTTACACAGAGAGTGGCTAAAATGGGGAATTCGCTGCCAAAGGATGTAGAGATGGCCACACAACAAACAACTTTAAAAGGGGATTAAATAGATCCATGGAGGAATTATAAGTGATGAAGCTGGGGTGGGGATAAACCTATCCTGCATATACTGCAGGGTGATTGGACATTTGTACCATTCAGCATGCAATATACACTGATAGAAGCAGCTCCCCATCCCCTACTAGCACATGTGAAGAAGATTCCTGTATTATTTTAAAATCATTTTTAGGCAGATCACGAGAAGGAGGACAAGAAGGGTTGCGTCAGTGGTTAGTTCTTGTGACCCTTTCTTACATCCCAACGGAAATGCTGTTTGCCACTTTGGAGTCAAGAAACAATTGCTTCTCCAAGCCAGTTTTGCCAGAGATCCTGGAGGGTTTTTTTTTTTTTTTGCCATCTTCTGGGCCTGACCAGGTGTCACTGGGGAGTTGTGTGGGGGAGTTTCCTGCATTGTTCATGGGGTTGGACTAGATGACCCTAGAGGTCCCCTCCAACTCTATGATTCTATGATTTTAAAATATTTTAAATCATTTTATAAAGATAGCTGGACATCCAGAATACGCATCGTGATGCTTTTCTTGGCCCCCACTAGGACTGCTCGATGCATCTGTTGCTGGAAGTGGATATTTCCACATGGGGCCAAAAGCATAATGCACTCAAACGAAGCTGGACTGTGGCCAGTGATTTTAGCAGTCACCATAAGTCCCCAAGAGGCAATGAAGCTCACTAAAGTCAGTTCACAGGTGGTGGCAAGTTCTCCAATGAGCTGTCATGGGCATGCCATGATGGAATGCGCAACACGCAGGGCTGTCTCCCCAAAACCCTATTGATTTATTTGCCTGTGTCACTGCGGACTTCTTATCCTGTCTGTCAACAGGCTGTTATTATGCTGCAACCATTGGCAAAGGGAGATATGAGTTATAGCTAATCGGTACTTCTCTTTCTGTAGCCTAAATGGGAAAATAGATTTAAGGTGCAAGAAATGCCAAAGGAGATAAAAAAGGAGGCAGTAACAACCAGCCAAGTAAAATTGGAAGGCGAAGTTGAATTGAAAATTTATGAGATAGGTTTGGAAGAGAGAAGGTAAATAATACAGTCAAGTCAAGGCCCCCAAACAGAAAGAAAACAATCTATAAACAAATAAAAGGTTTTATCACAATAGGAAGAATGTCAATAGTACCTGTGAGAGGCATCAGTGGAAGAAGTACATTAACAAACAAATGACACCAGAGTTACATTCCACTTCCCAATTAGGCATGCTTCCATGCTGTGACAAGGGAGATCATTCTACTAAGCACTCCCCTGGAATGATCACCCTCTTGTTGTTTCAGGTGTCAAAATTTACCTTTCAGAAAATGGCACAGTAGGCACAGGTAGCAATTTAAAATAAGTTTTTGGTTTATTTAAACAGACTGGCAGGAAAGGGATGGGATATTTACATAGGTTTCTGGGATTTTGAAGATGTACACAGACAGTTAAAACTGAACACAGAACTATGTTTGAGGTTACTGACTTCACAAGATACAATGTTACCCTTCAGTTGGTTTAACTTTCACTAAAGGTATCCTTGATGTCAAACGTTTATCTTTTGCTAAATGTTCTATATGTCTAGTCAGGTTTTTTTTTTTTTTTAGCAGGAACTCCTTTGCATATTAGGCCACACACCCCAATGTAACCAACCCTCAAAGGGCTCACTGTAGGCCTGTAAGAAG
Source organism: Heteronotia binoei (assembly GCF_032191835.1). NCBI lineage: Eukaryota > Metazoa > Chordata > Lepidosauria > Squamata > Gekkonidae > Heteronotia > Heteronotia binoei. Next base: position 172,792,417 of record NC_083225.1, read on the forward strand.
AGCCCTGTAAGCTCTTGGAGCATTGGCTACATCAGGGGGGTGTAGCCTAATATGCAAAGGAGTTCCTGCTACAAAAAAAGCCCTGCGTCTAGTTAACTTTCCCACTTTATAATCACACAACCTTGAGTGTACCCTGCTTTGTCCCTTTGGTTATAAGACTAATGTCTCTCCACTAGACTTCTTTCTCTGCCAAGATCATTGCTATCCTCCCTTTAAGATAAATAACCAGGGCCTTTGACACTGAGGGCCTTTCACTGCCACCTCAAAACCCTTTGCCAAAGCCTGATATTCTAGACTTCCAGTCTCTCCCCCCCCACCCCCTGCTTGGACATTTGGAAACTGTTTTCCTTCTCAAGATGTGATTCTCTGTTTAAAAAATACAGCGACTATTCTTAACTCCCGGGAACAGCCATCTACCAGAGTCTCTACTATTCAAAGCCTCCCCACACAGGCTCTGAATCAGGTTTTGCTCTGTGTCCCTTGATACACACTAGAGAGCATCACAAAGATCACCACTCTCTTTTAAGTCACTCTCCAACTGCTTCAACTCAGTAACTGCTTTTTCCAACTGCCTAACTGCCACCTTCTTTTGACAGTTAGAAATAGCTCACCAATCAGAGTGAGTTCCATTAGCTGTCATTCATATGCACTGTGTCTCAGCATGCACATGCCTGCTGTCCATCACACATGCCTTCACCTTCAGTGACTCTTAAGAAAGCATGACTACTCACTGGACTGCAAGGGAGGGTGACCTACCTTGGTAGTAGGAGGAAAGTGAAATCAAGTCCCAGCCAAATTATGGCAATCCCATAGGGTTTTCAAGGAAAGGGACAAACAGAGGTGGTTTGCATTACCTGCCTCTGTGTAGCAACCCTGGGCTTCCTTGGTGGTCTCCCATCCAAGTACTAACCAACAAGTCACAACTGATCTAACGAAACCCCAACAAGGGGCTTTCAAGGCAAATGAGAAGCAGAGGTGGTTTGCCATTGCCTTCCTCTGCAGAGTCTTCCTTGATGGTTCCCCCATCCAAGTACTGACGTAGCTTCTGAGGTCTGATGAAATTGGGCTATACCATACCTTTCACATCCCACCAGATATGTAGATACCATAAGAATAAAACTTTAGAAGAAACTAAATGAAACAAAAATAAAGAAATAATAAAGAAATAAAAGAAACAAAAATGGCAATCCACACAGTGGGCAGAGAAGACTGCAATATTCTGGATATGAAGGCAGAGAGATATAGGCTTGGATCTACTGGAAATCTCCATGGATGAGATTTCTCTCTAGAGATTTGCTGACTCCCCTCCCCAACTGTAGCCCAAAATTCCACCCCCAAATGCTGCTTCTCAGGGCTTTTTTTGAGCAGGGACGCACAGGGACGCAGTTCCGGCTGTCTTGGCATCAGGGGGTGCGGCCTAATATGCAAATGAGTTCATGCTGGGCTTTTTCTGCAAAAAAGCCCTATGCGGAACAATGGTGGTGTCAGGGTGTGTGGCCTAATATGCAAATGAGTTCCTGCTGGACTTTTTCCTACCAAAAAAGCTCTGCTGCTTCTTGGGGAGAATTGCTCTCATTCTGATCAAAGAACTCGTCTACAGGATCCAAACTACAGTGCATAAAGTGGCTGCACTGGCAGCTTTATTACTCATTTGTAATAATTATTAATATAATTTATATCCCACTCATCCAGCAGAGGTTGACACCTGCCAGTCACAAAGCGAGGTGACTCAAGAAGCAAAGCTCCCTCATCACCTTCCACCTTCCCTTCGGCTGCAGATGTTGTTGCGACTTATTCATGCAGCTGTATTATTAAACTCTCATGTAGGTAGTGAATGTTTCCCACGCACCTCAGTCGGGAGAAAGAAAAAGGAAGTGGATTAATGTTGTAAATCCTGGGCTACCAACACAAGCTTAGTACATAAAACTAAATCATGAAATCTTTAACAGGCTATTATTATTATTAGGCAAGCTCTCTCTCTTTCTCCCTCTCAAGGGGCTTTTAGAGGAAAACACACTTCTTTATAAGGACTAGTCATTCATCAAACTTTAGCCTGTGCTTTAATCACAGGCAGAAAACTGCTTCAAGAACTATTGCTAGCCAAAGAAGAAGCGGGTCATACAATTGCAATCAGAAATGTGAGACCTGTGATGAGGAAAAGACTTGTTACACCCACAATAAAATGAGCAAGAGGAGGGACCATGGTTCAGTGGAAGAGCATCTGCTTGGCATGTAGAAGGTTCCAGGTTCAATCCCTGGCATCTCCAGTTTAAAGAATCAGGTAGTAGGTGAAGAAGAAGAAGAAGGAAGAGGAGGAGGAGGAGGAAGAGATTGGATTTATACCCCACCCTTCACTTGGAGTCTCAGAGTGGCTTACAATCTTGTTTCCCTTCTCCTCCCCACAAAAGGTACCCTGTGAGGTAGGTGGGACTGAGAGAGCCTTGAGAGGACTGCTCTTGAGCAGAACAGCTCTGAGAGAGTTATGACTTAATGATGTGAAAGACCTCTACCTGAGACTATACAGAGCTGCTGCTAGTCTGAGTAGACCATTCTGAACTTGATGGACCAATGGTCTGATTTTATATAAGGCAGCTTCACATCCATATCCCCACATATGCATTCGTACATGTATACTCCCAATCTCTACAATCCTACCTCTAAACATGGGAAGGAATCAAGTACTATCATTGATTGTGGGGTTTAGGGTGTGGGCAGGCCAGACCTCCTGCCACTTACCCCTATTCCTCACTGGCACTTCCAAAACTAGAAGGGAAATGGGATGGAGGTGATAGCAGTGTGCTGGAATGCAATATCAGTTCTGTTGGGAAAAAAAATGAATTGATATCATTATGTCAGGAGAGATGCTCTAGGGTTCACACAAAACTAGAGTTCTGAACGAACTCAAGGATGTAGCCCCAATGTAATGATGTCACTTCTGGTTTTTCACCAGAAGGGACATTGTGTACTAGTGCAGAGCTGTGCACGTGCCCCCACCTCCAATTCCCCCTGGCTGCAGCTGGCAACCCTAGTGAGGTCGGGCTTGATCCAATACTGCCTGCACAGGATTTTCATTCACCAGTTGTGTGAACCAGCCCTAGGTGTTATGATATCCAGTAGGGACGGGCACAAACTGGCTCATGAACTAAAGTTCATCAGAATTTTGGCTGGTTCATGGTTCATGATGTTCATGAACTGAAGAGCCACCATGAACGTCCATGAATTTCAATGTGGTTTGTGGCATTTTGTAAAGAGCAGAAAGAAGGAATTTAAATTTTTATTTTTATTTATTTATTTAGAATTTATATCCCGCCCTTCCCACAAGTGGCTCAGGGCGGCTTCCAGCATTAGATCCAACATAAATTAAACAATATTTAAACATGTAAGGGAATAACTTTAAAACAGATAAAACCATAAAAATTAATAAATATTCCAATATATACCGAGATCTGGCAGGTTGCATTAAAATTCTCAAGCTAGGTGTAGGCTAACCGGAAGAGGGTTGTTTTACAGGCCCTGCGGAACTGAACAAGGTCCCGCAGGGCCCTCACCTCTTCCGGTAGCTGATTCCACCATGTAGGGGCCATAACAGAGAAGGCCCTTTCTCTTGTAGCTTTCAAGCGGGCTTCTTTCTTTCGGCCCAGGGACAGTAAGGAAGTTTTGTGATCCCGACCTCAGTACTCTCTGGGGAACATGCGGGGAGAGACAGTCCTTCAGGTAGACAGGTCCCAAGCCATATAGGGCTTTAAAGGTGATGACCAGCACCTTGTACCGGACTCGGTATATCACTGGAAGCCAGTGCAGAGTCCGAAGACCCAGCTGAATGTGCTCCCACTTTGTGCTCTCCAAGACATGGAAGCCCCTACTTTCTGCTCTTCATAAAAAACAGCAACAGCACTCCCAGCAAAAAAAAAAAAAAAAAAAAATACACAGAAGTGACATCATTATGTTCGGGTTATACTCTAAGATTCATTCAAAACTCTACTTTTGTGCACATCCTTTAGCATCTCTCCTGATATAATGACATCACTTCAGGTTTTTTTTTCAGCAGTTGTTTAGTTTGTATGGCTCAGAGTGGTGGGGAACAGAAAGCAGGGGTTTAAACTTTAAATAGCTCATGAACCGATATATGTCAGTTCAGTTTGCAAACCGTTTTGCATCCATTTGTGGTTCATGTCCATCCCGGATATTCCAATTCTGGTTCATTATTATTGTTATTTTGCAGAACCAATCCTTTGCATTATGCATCTAAAGTGCTACAACACACGTTTACACTTCTGGGGGTGGGGATCACAGCACAATGTCCTGGTGACAGAGAACTCATCTGGAATATTTACCAACTCCAAGAAGCTTCCTATTAGGATCCAAAACAAAACTCTATAGGATCTTTTTGTCAAAACAAGCAGGTAAAGCTTGTCAGACAGTCTACTGTGGCATAAGAGAGTTATTGAGAAATCCCCTGCATATTTCTCTCCTTTGCAGGAACTTTACACATTCCCCGTATACCTGAATGACAGTGCAGCTCCAAAGTAGGACCCCTGGGATTTCCTTGCAACCTGCATTTGACTTCTGCCAGCTTATACCCCACCATCACTATGTTCTCCTTATCCTCAGATCCTGCAGTCATTCATTTATTACATTTTTATTCCTTTGTTTTCAAAGGTCAATGGGTGTGGTTTTCAGCCCCAAGAGTTTATCTTCCTGTCAAGATGTGTTCTTGCCACGATCTAGTTGGTAACCTGTAACCTTTGTATTATGAACCATAGTTCGTTGGGTGGCTATCTTGTCCTGTAGTAACCTCTTTCTCTCCCAAATTTGCCTGCTATCTATTGTGCTCTGTCTTGTAACCATCATGTACCCACTATTGCCCCGTGCTGGACTCTTCAAGGTCGGGGAGTCTGGTTCACAGAGATTTGCTTGCACCTGCGTCCAAGGGGCCATCTGGGAAGGAACTTTGGGGGGAGGGAATGCTTTTTGGAGCCTAACGCTTGAATGTTTTACGGTTATCCTCAAAGTATATATAAGGGGGCATATGCCCACCAAAGCCAGTTCTAGCAACACTCGTCTAGCCTGTTATGTCTGTCTCTCAATAAACTGATCTCCTGAACCCATGGGACAAACAGTATGGACTGTCTGCTAGAGTCTCGAGGCGGCAGGAGAGAGGTGGCGGGCCTAGCTTGCTTGGGAAATTATAAATGTTTGTATGCAAATGGTAGAAGTGTCCGAAGTAAAATTGGTGAATTGGAATGTTTAGTGTTGGGAGAAAACATAGACATTGTGGGAATTTCAGAAACTTGGTGGAATGAGGAGAATCAGTGGGACACGGTGATTCCTGGATATAAGTTATATCGGAAGGATAGGGAGGGAAGGGTTGGAGGTGGGGTGGCTCTGTATGTCAGAGAGGATATACGGTCCAGTAAGACTGAGGTCAGAGAATTAGATTCCCTTTTAGAAATGCTTTGGGTTGAAATAGACGGCCCAAAAGGAAATTTAACTATGGGAGTTTGTTATCGCCCACCAAATCAAAAGAGAGAGGACGATTATAATATGATGGAGGGATTAAAGATAGCGGCTAAACGTAAAAACTGTGTCGTAATAGGTGATTTTAACTACCCGCAGATTGATTGGGTCAATATGAGTTCTGGTCGAGAGAAAGAGATTGAGTTTCTTGATGCTCTCAATGACTGTGCTATGGAGCAGATGGTCTCAGAACCTACCAGGGGTGGGGCGATCCTGGATCTGGTCCTAAGTAATGCCCAAGACTTGGTGAGAGACGTAAAAGTGATTGCGCCGCTTGGGAACAGTGACCATAATGTTATTGATTTCACCATTTGTATAAATAGGGAGTTGCCCAAAAAGACCGCCACAACCACATTTAACTTTAAAAGGGGTAAATTCTCTGAGATGAGGAGGCATGTGAGGAGGAAACTGAAAGGAAAGGTAAATACGGTCAAAACCCTTGGGGAAGCTTGGAGACTATTTAAAACTATAATCCTAGAAGCTCAGATAAAATACATACCACAAGTTAGGAAAGGCACAAACAGGTATAAGAAGAGGCCAGCATGGTTAACAAACAAAGTAATGGAAGCTGTAAAAGGTAAGAAGGACTCCTTTAAGCGGTGGAAAACCAGTCCAAGTGAGATTAATAAAAGGGAACACAGGCAGTGGCAAATCAAATGCAAGACTGTGATCAGGCAGGCAAAAAGGGACTATGAGGAGCATATTGCAAAAAACATAAAGACCAACAATAAAAATTTCTTCAAATATATTAGAAGTAGGAAACCAGCCAGGGAAGCAGTGGGGCCCTTGGATGACCATGGGGTAAAAGGATTACTGAAGGAGGATGGGGAAATGGCTGAGAAGCTGAACGCATTTTTTGCCTCCGTCTTCACCGTGGAAGATGAGAAGTGTTTGCCCGCCCCAGAACCACTAATATTGGAAGGGGTGTTGAAAGACCTGAGTCAGATTGAGGTGACAAAAGAGGAGGTCCTACAACTGATAGACAAATTAAAAACTAATAAGTCACCGGGTCCGGATGGCATACATCCGAGAGTTCTGAAAGAACTCAAAGTTGAACTTGTGGATCTTCTAACAAAAATCTGTAATCTTTCATTGAAATCTGCCTCCGTTCCTGAGGACTGGAAGGTAGCAAATGTCACCCCCATCTTTAAAAAGGGTTCCAGAGGAGATCCGGGAAATTACAGGCCAGTCAGTCTGACTTCAATACCGGGAAAGTTGGTAGAAACCATTATCAAGGACAGAATGAGTAGGCACATTGATGAACACGGGTTATTGAGGAAGACTCAGCATGGGTTCTGCAAGGGAAGATCTTGCCTCACTAACCTGTTACATTTCTTTGAGGGGGTGAACAAACATGTGGACAAAGGAGACCCGATAGATGTTGTTTACCTTGACTTCCAGAAAGCTTTTGATAAAGTTCCTCATCAAAGGCTCCTTAGAAAGCTTGAGAGTCATGGAGTAAAAGGACAGGTCCTCTTGTGGATCAAAAACTGGCTGAGTAATAGGAAGCAGAGAGTGAGTATAAATGGGCAGTCTTCGCAGTGGAGGACGGTAAGCAGTGGGGTGCCGCAGGGCTCGGTACTGGGTCCCATCCTCTTTAACTTGTTCATAAATGATTTAGAGTTGGGAGTGAGCAGTGAAGTGGCCAAATTTGCAGATGACACTAAATTGTTCAGGGTGGCGAGAACCAGAGAGGATTGTGAGGAACTCCAAAGGGATCTGTTGAGGCTGGGTGAGTGGGCGTCAACGTGGCAGATGCGGTTCAATGTGGCCAAGTGCAAAGTAATGCACATTGGGGCCAAGAATCCCAGCTACAAATACAAGTTGATGGGGTGTGAACTGGCAGAGACAGACCAAGAGAGAGATCTTGGGGTCATGGTAGATAATTCACTGAAAATGTCAAGACAGTGTGCGTTTGCAATAAAAAAGGCCAACGCCATGCTGGGAATTATTAGGAAGGGAATTGAAAACAAATCAGCCAGTATCATAATGCCTCTGTATAAATCGATGGTGCGGTCTCATTTGGAGTACTGTGTGCAGTTCTGGTCGCCGCACCTCAAAAAGGATATTATAGCATTGGAGAAAGTTCAGAAAAGGGCAACTAAAATGATTAAAGGGCTGGAACACCTTCCCTATGAAGAAAGGTTGAAACGCTTAGGGCTCTTTAGCTTGGAGAAACGTCGACTGAGGGGTGACATGATAGAAGTTTACAAGATAATGCATGGGATGGAGAAAGTAGAGAAAGAAGTACTTTTCTCCCTTTCTCACAATACAAGAACTCGTGGGCATTCGATGAAATTGCTGAGCAGACAGGTTAAAACGGATAAAAGGAAGTACTTCTTCACCCAAAGGGTGATTAACATGTGGAATTCACTGCCACAGGAGGTGGTGGCGTCCACAAGCATAGCCACCTTCAAGAAGGGGTTAGATAAAAATATGGAGCAGAGGTCCATCAGTGGCTATTAGCCACAGTGTGTGTGTGTGTGTGTGTGTGTATATATATATATATATATATATATATATATATATATATATATTTGGCCGCTGTGTGACACAGAATGTTGGACTGGATGGGCCATTGGCCTGATCTAACATGGCTTCTCTTATGTTCTTATGTTCTTATGAAAGAACTTATAGGAGCTGACACGAAGGCATGGTAAGTGTGGCTGATAGAGAATGACCAGCCCACTCAATACGTTCTTTCAGTCAGTAGGGATTTGAACCTGAGTCTCCCTCTCCTACTCCAGCTGTTTAACCACTGCATCAGCTTGGATCCCACTGCAGGATTTTGGTTATTTGGCAAAACTTTCTTCCTTCCCTGCTACTGCTGCAGCCTCAAGTGCCCCTGAAATTCTGCTCCTGGGGACAAATTACCCATAATTGATTGATTGATTGATAGAAACAGTAGGAGGGAGGAACTGGAGGCCTGCCATGGGAGAGGCTACAGGCATTTGAAATACATCCTCTTTCATATTGGGATTATGTTGTATTTCCCAAGAATGCTTTAGCTATGCTCCGTTTTGTTTGTTTGATGCAATACTGGGTTTTTTACGTTAATTCATTGTTTTGTGTATATTTATCTAATCATTTTATGAATATAAGTGCACATTTTGATATTATTGAACATTTAATAAATATAAAGTTATTAAAAAAAAGAAAAGAACCAGAAGCATCAAAGAACTTTGGGGTGACATGAACATATGAAGCTGCCTCATACTGCATCAGACCCTTGGCCCACCAGTCAGTATTGTCTACTCAGACTAACAGCAGCTCTCCAGGGTTTCACATCACCTTGTACCTGATCATTTTAACTGGAGACATTGGGGATTGAACCTGGGACCTTCTGCATGCCAAGCAGATGCTCTGCCAATAAGCCACAGCCCCTCCCCAACTCCAACCATGGAACACCAGCGTTCTGAAATATGCATGCAATATAAATCTAGGAATGAAGCTTAATTTCCCGAAAGGCAATTACTAGTAGGCCTGCCAGCTATTTTTTCTATCATCACTTCTTTGCCTTGAAAAACTTCCTGACAGTTTTTTCCTCCCTGGCATATATATAGTGTGGGGGAAACGTACTACATTTCTACATATTAGGCATTTCTGAAAGTCAAGTGGATTCTGCTTTAAAAATGTCAGCAATTCTAGATCAGAATACTTAAGCCTGCCCCCAAATTTCAGCTTCCAAATCACCTATCATGCCTCACAGCTAACTGATCATGGTGACTTGGAAGAACTTTCGACACCTGATCATGCAAGCCTCCAAAGAGACAATCCTCTCCGCCCATGAAAGGTGACATTTGATTATCCCCAGGCAGTCAAGGCAAAAGGGCACACCGTACTCAGCAATTCTTTAAATTTAAAAAAAGAAAAAGAATCCGAGATGAGTAGCATTGCCAAGTCACAGAAAAGGCAAGTCAAGGAGCAATGGATTATCTGCCTTCTCCAACCAGTGAAGTCAAACATAAAAAGGTAAAGGTAGTCCCCTGTGCAAGCACCAAGTCATTACCAACCCATGGGGTGATGGCACATTACAACATTTTCTTGGCAGACTTTGTATGAGATGGTTTGCCATTGCCTTCCCCAGTCATCTACACTTTACCTCCACCAGCAAGCTGGGTACTCATTTTGACCTCGGAAGGATGGAAGGCTGAGTCAACCTGGAGCCAGCTTCTTCCGGGATCAAACCCAGGTTATGAGCAGAGCTTGGGCTGCAGTACTGCAGCTTACCACCCCGTGCTACAGGGCTCCTTAAAGTCAAACATACATGTGCATTAAAAAAAAAAAAACTTTTTAGGGAGAATATAGAAAGTGTGTTTTTGGATTTTTACTCAAGATTTCAAGCACCATAATGGAATATAGATATTTAACCAATGCAAGTGTCCAACCAATGCAGAAATCTTTAACCAAGAAGTGATGTCATGTAGGTCAAACAGCTAATTTTTGTATAAAAACATCTCCCACAGTTGGTCTGAGTGGCAGTGAGAAGTGGAATTTGGGTGTAGGAAATCCCCTGTTCCCACCAGGGGCCTAAGCAACAGAAAAAAGTCACACGGACAGAAGACAGAAGAGAAGAAGAAGAAGAAGAAGAAGAAGAAGAAGAAGAAGAAGAAGAAGAAGAAGAAGAAGAAGAAGAAGAAGAAGAAGAAGAAGAAGAAGAAGAAGAAGAAGAAAAAAGAAAAAGAAAAAGAAGATATTGGATTTATATCCCGCCCTCCACTCCGAAGAGTCTCAGAGCGGCTCACAATCTCCTTTACCTCTCCCCCCCACAACAGACACCCTGTGAGGTGGGTGGGGCTGGAGAGGGCTCTCAGCAGCTGCCCTTTCAAGGACAACCTCTGCCAGAGCTATGGCTGACCCAAGGCCATGTTAGCAGGTGCAAGTGGAGGAGTGGGGAATCAAACCCGGTTCTCCCAGATAAGAGTCCACACACTTAACCACTACACCAAACTGGAAGGAGAGCAATAGCTCCGTGCACAATATGCCTCTTATCCAATTATCTGTTCTAAGAGTTCAATAAAGAATGCTTTCTCCAACAATACTGAAAATCCAGTTTCCTTTACTGGTAGCAAAAATATACGGAAACATCCGGATTTGCACAATGTATGCAGAGGATCCTTAAACACAATTCCCAGGTACCAACATCAGCTTACAGGCATAACCAGTCTGTGTTCCCGTTTTGCATTACTGCTTTATCCAAACTATAGTTTCGTGCCACTATTTTGCTTTATTCTCCACACTAATACTCAGTTCTCATAACATTCACTCCGACAATTGCTGATATCTTTTTAAAGAACAGATAATTGGATAAAAGGCATACTGTGCGTGGAGCTGTTGCTCTCCTTCCAGCCCGCCAGGGGCCTGGCAATCCTCACTGCAGGGCTAATTTTACGTCAGGTATCTTTGGCAAATTGGGTTAGATTTTAGAGTTATCCTTGGACTGGCTCTACGAACGAAAAGCAGGTGAGCCTTTGCCAGCCGTGTCTCCCCCCCCCTCCGCCCCTAAGGTTCCACCTGGTTTGTGAATTGTGCCACAGCTCGATTCAGTTGATCTGGTCACACTTATCTGCAGTACTGTGATCTCTGGGCTGGATTACTGCAATGTGTTTCCCATAGGTCTGCCTTTGAAGACAGTTTGGGAATGTCAGCAAGCGCCAACTGTAGCAGGAAAATCTCCAGGAATTTCAGAATCCAGAACTGGCAAACCTAGCTCATTTGTCAATAGGTACAAATTGCTCCAATCGGAGTACACACGTATTGGATCATTTGCACTGGCTTACAGTTTTATTCCCGAGCTCAGTTTTAGGTTCATGGATTTTCACTAGGGCTGTGCAGCAGAAGCAACATTCAATTGACAATATGGAATCACCGTCCCTGCCTTCAGACTTTTAAAAAAAAAAAAAAAATGGAATCCCTTTTACATCAAGTTTGGAGAGCTAGTTTGGTGTAGTGGTTAAGTGTGCAGACTCTTATCTGGGAGAACCGGGTTTGATTCCCCACTCCTCCACTTGCACCTGCTAGCATGGCCTTGGGTCTGCCATAGCTCTGGCAGAGGTTGTCCTTGAAAGGGCAGCTGCTGTGAGAGCCCTCTCCAGCCCCACCCACCTCACAGGGTGTCTGTTGGGGGGGAGGAAGGTAAAGGAGATTGTGAGCCGCTCTGAGACTCTTCGGAGTGGAGGGCGGGATATAAATCCAATATCTTCTTCTTCTTCTTCAATAGAAAGTAGACATTTCCCACTAAAAGTAAGCAAATCCCTTTTTTACAAAGTTTCCCACTATTCCTAGAGCCTATGGCAACCCTAATAGATGTAGCAAATGCACAGCAATACTTACAGTTGCTACGCAGCACTGCCTGGGCACTGAGCAAGCACTGCAACCGCCAGGGCAGCACTGGGCATGGCACAGAGAAAAAGAGGATGATGGTGATGGAGGAAAGTGCTGTCAACTCACAGCTGACATATGGTGACCTTATATGGTGACCTTATAGGGTTTTCAACGCAGGAGATGTTCAGAGCCTGCCTCAACGTTCTGATGCTGGTATTCCTTAGAGGTCTCCCATCCAAATATTACCCAGGACTGACCCTACTTAGCTTCGGAGATCTGGTGAGATTGGGCTGGCTTAGGCTATCCAGGTCAGGGCGAAACAGAATATAGCAGGTGCCAAAACAAGTGGATTCTCTGAACAGCACTGCTAGTAGCTGGGGCTGGCCCTAGACTGTCCTGCGTCCTAGGCAAAACTAACTTCTGGTCCCCCCCCCCCCTTGTAATAATAACATCACTCATGTGAAAGGAAAGGTCCCCTGTGCAAGCAGCAGTCATCTCCGACTCTGGGGTGACACTGCTTTCAGAACGGTTTCACGGCAGACCTTTTTTACAGGGTGGTTTGCCATTGCCTTCCGCGGTCATCTACACTTCCCCCCCAGTAAGCTGGGTACTCATTTTACCGACCTCGGAAAGATGGAAGGCTGGAGCCAGTTACCTGAACCAGCTTTCGCTGGGATCGAACTCAGGTCGTGAGCAGAGGGCTCCGACTGCAGTACTGCAGCTTTAACACTCTGCGCCACGGGGCACCCCCGGAAGACCAGCACCCTAGACAATCACCTAGTTTGTCTAGTAGCAGACAATTAGTGACAGAAGGGTGGGAAATGACTCCCAACAATAGAGGGACAGACTGTTTCAGCATGCAGAGGACATGGCTGGGGAAGCAGGAGGATTCTAAGCAGCTGTGCCCAACCCTGACTTGGATAGCCCAGGCAAGCCAGATCTCAGAAACTAAGCAGGGTTGACTCTGGCAAACACTTGGATGGGAAGCCTCCTTGGAATATACTACCAGTCAGGAGGACGCGGGCAGGCTTTATTCAGTCACCTCCCTGAATATCCTCCAGGACCCCAATAGGAGACAATGACCAGAGGTTGCCATGACTTCCCGGTGCGAACACAGACACACACTCATAAAAAATACAAAAGAAAAAAAAAATAAAACAGCTGTGCCTGCCTTCCAGTTTGAAAGGATGAATGGGAAAGCGATTTATGTTGCCTGTGCAAGCCCTAGGGTTCCACAAGTGTAGACAAACATCAATCACAGATATTGCTATTAGGACTGTCCTCCTTCCCCCGGCAAAATCAGTCAGGGGACACTCAGTTTCTTGCCTCTACCAATCTTGGGGCCACATTGCCTGGGCACAGGGCTTTTTTTTGGTAGCAGGAACTCCTTTGGATATTAGGCCACACCTCCCTGATAGGCTTGCCAATCCCCAGGTCCCAGCAGGGGTTCTCCCGCTTTCCCAGGCTCCCTTCCCGCCCCCAGTCAGCTGGCCAGCAGGGAGAAGCCCCACCCCTACAGCCACCATATGATCTTCCGCCTCTGGAGGCTTCAGTCTCTGCTTGAGAAAGCCTTCCTCTTTGGATGGTGTGTCTGCGTCTTTAAGGCTGAAGGAGAGTGGGGGAGAGGGAAGAGGCAGAATAACATGGCTGTGAAAGAAGCCCAGACCCTCCGTTTGTTGTACAATCCTTGCAGAGGTCCTTTGCACTGTGTGAAGATAAACTTGATCCTTTGGTTACCCTATGTTACTGTGAAAAACTTGAAAGTTCAGCAACTCATGAGTAGAGGTGCCAATCCCCAGGTGGGGGCAGGGGAGCCCTGGTTTGGAGGCCCTCCGGAGTTTCAGGGTCATCAGAAACAGGGAGGGGGGAGGGAGGGAAATGTCTGCTGGAGAATTAATATTGGAAAATTAATCCCGGGGTACCTGGGGCTCTGGAGGGGCGGTTTTTTGAGGTAGAGGTATCAAATTTTCAGCGTAGCATCTGATGGGTCTCCTCAAAATGCTCTCCAAGTTTCAAAAAGATTGGACCAGGGGGTCCAATTCTATGAGCCCTAAAAGAAGGTGCCCCTATCCTTCATTATTTCTAATGTAAGGAAGGCATTAAAAAGATATATAGTCCCCTTAAATGTGATGGTCAGAACTTTCTTTGGAGTTCAATTGTGCTTGTCACAATTTTGCTTATGGCTCCACCCCCAAAGTCTCCTGGCTCCACCCCCAAAGTCCCCAGATATTTCTTGAATTGGACTTGGCAACCCTACTCCCTGATATAGCCAATCCTCCTGGAGCTTACAATAGGCCCTGTACTAACAGCCCTGTAAGCTCTTGGAGGATTGGCTACATCAGGGGTGTGTGGCCTAATATGCAAAGGAGTTCCTGCTGCCAAAAAAGCCCTGCCTATGCATGTTTCATTTCCATTTTTCACGCAGCCCAGCCTGCTTTATGTAGTATTCCAAATATCTGGAATTCTTCTGAGTATCTGGAATTATAAAATACTATGGTAAATAAATATTTGGAATATGCCAGCTGTGGCATTACTCAATGAATTCTGAATATTTCTGAATCTGAATTACACATCCCCAGTTCTGATTTTTGAAGCCTTTCAATGGTCTGGGACTAGGCTTACATTTACCAGGTGGGAGTGCAGGAACTCCCACCCCTGTTCCCTTCCCTCTTTCCAGGGAGTAGTGGGGAGAAAATATGGAAGCCAAAATGGCATTCCCCAATTTCATGACATCATTACTGGCCACTGAACCAGAAGCGATGTCACTGCATCACCTAATCAAAGTTTCAAGTGAATGCTAGAGCAGCCAGCAACATGATTCCAGCTAAGCAGGGCTTTTTTTGAGCAGGAACGCAGTTCCAGCTGACTTGGGGTCAGGGGGTGTGGTTTAATATACAAATGAGTTCCTACAGGGCTTTTTCTACAAAAAAGCCCTATGTGAAACAATAGTGACATCAGGGGGTGTGGCCTAATATGCAGATGAGTTCCTGCTGTGCCTTTTCTACAAAAATAGCCCTACAGCTAAGTGTCTGGAAATGACATCGAAATGTCGCCATTCCAGTAAGTTTCCATCCCCCACCCTTTCTGAGATCCAGATGCCCAAAGAACCAATCTGGTATAGTGGTTAAGTGTGAGGACTCTTATCTGGGAGAACTGGGGTTGACTCCCCACTCTTCCACTTGCAGCTTTGGGTCAGCCATAGCTCTTGCAGAGTTGTCCTTGAAAGGTCAGCTTCTGTGAGAGCTCTCTCAGCCCCACCTACCTCACAGGGTGTCTGGTAAAGGGAGGAAGATAAAGGAGATTGTAAGCCACTCTGAGACTCTGGGATTCGAAGTGAAGGGCAGGGTATAAATCTATTATTATTATTATTATTATTATTATTATTATTATTATTATTATTATTATCATCATCATCATCATCATCATCATCATCATCATCATCATCATCATCATCATCATCATCATCATCATCATCATCTTCTCTTCCTATATGAATCCATCCACTCTGTTCTTCTCAGCAGCTTCTGGTCCCTGATGCTTCTTACAGGGAGTTTGTATCAACTGATAGGAATGGGATTGTGAACCTCCTGGTGTAGCCTGAAGTTTTCTTAGAATTACAACTGATCTCCAGACTACACAAATAATTTCCCCTGGAGGAACCTGCAGCTTCAGAGGGCATCACATCACTGCTGAGCTCCCTTTCCATCCACCCCCAAATCTGCAGGAATTTCCTAAAGCAGGATTGTCAGCTCGGAGCAGGACACTTTTGGTGGTGGCTCCACTTTTGACCCATGCGTTGCCAAGTGAGGCAGGGCCTGCATCTTCATCTTCCTTGCTGTCTTTTGGACAGTACATAAAGAAGTGTGGTTTCAAAAGGCCTTCTATTGATTCTCAACTTGATTGTAGGCTATGCTATTTATTTGAGGTATGGATAAAATGATCAATTTCATGAACACTGATCAACATTTAATGAATTCTATTGTCATATTATGTGTGTAGTTTTTGGGGGGCTGGGGGGGATGTATGGGAATCACCTTGAGGGAATGGCAGAATATGCATTAAGGAAGTGCTCTAAATAAAACTAAAGAATGGGTTCTACTTTGCAAACAGAACAAACTAAACAGGAATTGCCAGAGTTTTTTTGTAGAAAAAGCCCAGCAGGAACTTTTTCCACACCCCTTGATGTCACCATTGTTTCACATATGGCTTTTTTTGTAGACAAAGTTCAACAGGAACTCATTCGCATATTAGGCCACACCTCCTGACACCAAGCCAGCCAGAACTGTGTTCCTGTGCATTCCTGCTCAAAAAAAGCAAAAAGCCCTCTGGAGGGAGAGGGAATTTGGATGCACCCTCCCCTCCTAGTTATATCAAAGATACGGGGCACCATTAGATCCTCTACTCAACAGAGCAATTCCCTGCAGAGTCCTAAATTAAATGATTCCAACTTATAAGCAAGTGCTGCAAAGGGGAGGGGAGGGGGAACTATAAGGAAACGTTCCAGCTATAAATCATCCCAAAGCCCTGGAAAGCAGAGTGCTCTGTATTTAGATGCATGCTATCAATTTAATAAGGTTGGTATATGGAGACTTTGAAGATGGAAACAGCATGGGAAAACTCGCTGTTTTCTTCTTTAAATTCATTTTGCATTTGATACAAATTGGTAAAAACCTAAACTTTTGATAGATTGCTAGCAGCTCTCAGAGTCTAAACTCAGCTGGATGCGAGGGAAGTCGGAGATGTCACATTATCAATTCAAAGACCTTATCAGCATGGTAATAAGTTAATATGGCACCGTGACAATTTTATGCAGAGAATCGCGGCAAGTCATTAAAAATTACTGTATCTGGAGAGAGTATTTGTTATTGTGGAGTACTTCTGAAATGTGACAAAATTATTCCAGCTGCCTCCTGCTTCAAACAAAGCAATGCGACGTTCGAGCATGTTAATCACAACTCATCTTATAGAAACAGAGAAGTTTTAACATTAGTGTACAAGCAGTGGAAGCCCTTCCTCTGGAATATTTTGCTCTAGGGTTGCCAGGTCTGTGTTGAAAAATACCTGGAGACTTTGGAGGTGGATCTGGGAAAAGGTGGGGTTTGGGGAGGGGAGGGGCCTCAGCATAGGGTTGCCAAGTCCAATTCAAGAAATATCTGGGGACTTTGGGGGTGGAGCCAGGAGACTTTGGGGGTGGAGCCAGGAGACATTAGGGGTGGAGCCAAGATCAAGGCTGTGATGACCCTGAAGCGGGGAGGGCCTCCAAACCGGGGGATCCCCTGCTCCCACCTGGGGATTGGCAACCCTACCAGCCAGCAGGGAAGGCAAGGAGGGCCTCTCCCTCCGGCTACCAGCGCAGCTCCCCTCCCGCCCCCCTTGCCCACACAGGTCGCCTTCGCCCCTGCAGGGAGTGGAGGGGCAGGGCGCAAGTCCGGCCTGCTCTCGCTCCTCCAGCGTTGCTGCTCGGGGTCCTAGAAGGACCCAGATTTGAGGCTCGCCACGCTTCTCCGTAGCTGCTCCTCCGAGATGGGCTCAGGCTACGGGGAAGAGGCGGCAGCTGCGCAGCGGCGTCGCCCGCTCCTTGGCGCCATTTCCCCCTCCCCCCACTTCCGTTTTTTTGGGGAGCGGGGGAAGAGGCTGGAAATCCTGGGGTCCCCCGCCAGGGCGGGAGGGTTGGGAAGCCTACCTCAGCATGGTGCAATGCCATAGAGTCCACCCTTTAAAGCAGCTATTTTCTACAGGGGAGCTGATCTCTACCAGCTGGAGATCAGTTGGAAAAGCAGGGGATCTCCATGCCCCACCTGGATGCTACAATACTGATGAAGAAGAAGACTGCAAATTTATACCCTGCCCTTATCTCTGAATCAGAGTCTCAGAGTGGTTTACAATCTCCTATATCTTCTCCCCCCACAACAGACACCCTGTGAGGTGGGTGGGGCTGAGAGGGCTCTCACAGCAGCTGCCCTTTCAAGAACAACTCCTGCGATAGCTATGGCTAACCCAAGGCCATTCCAACAGGTGCAAGTGGAGGAGTGGGGAATCAAACCCAGTTGCCCCAGATAAGAGTCCACACACTTAACCACTACACCAAACTGGTTCTCATTATGAGGTACACCACACTAAGTCTATGCCAAAATGAAAAAAAACCCTTGTGACTTAAAAATACTATGAATCTTAATAATCTACATAAAATGTATTTACTAAAAAATTAGAAAAAATATATTCATACAAATATCAATATACAAAAATATGCAAATTCCTTGAAGGCAATGCTCCCAATGAAGCTTGAAAGTCTGTTAGAGACAATGCTCCTAATAAAGTTGATATTCCAATGTCCATACATACAGGACCACTGAATTTTCCTTCCTGTTTCAGATCTTTTGTTAGTCATGGGCTTATTGATAAAGTTCAAATAAGTCAATGAAGACATAAACTTGAAAGTACATTATCAATGGGACCGTAAGTCCCCAATGGTTTCTCCAACTGGCAAACAGGAAGGAAAATTCGGCGGTCCTGTCGTGCATTCATTGCTTTATGGGATTAACAGAATTGTGAACCTGCACTGTACGGACATCTGAACACCAACTTTATTAGGAGCATTGTCTCTAATAGCCTTTCAAGCTTCATTGGAATCACTACCTTCAATGCATCTGCATATTCTTGTATATGGATATTCGTACAAATACATTTTCTAATTGTTTTGGTAGGTTATTAGGATTCATAGTGATTTTAAGTCTGACCTATTTCCCATTCACTGACCTATTTCGCACTCAGCTTACCCCGCTGTCACGTTCCTCTTCTCTGCGCAGCATCCGTCGGATTTACCACTATCTCCCACTGCCAGAGTTGAGGAAGTGTAGTGGCTTTCACGCAGTGAATAGAAACAGGTTTTTAGTGGTTTCCGTTCGCTGTGCGAAAGCTGCAACGTTTCCTGTAACTCCGGCGCAGATAGTGGGAAATCCTATGGACGCTGCGCAGAGAAGAGCAACGTGACAGCAGAGTAAGCTGAATGCAAAATCGGTCACCTTGTTTCTGTCTCGTTGCTCCTTTTCCCTGTGGGGCTGCTGCTGAATTTCTCACAAGCTGTCCCAAACAGGCGAGTTGCCCTGCCCCTTTTCAAGTTCCCTCTGCAGCAGACAGAAACCGGTTTTCAGAGGATCCTGCCTGCTGCAGAGAGAACTTGAAGAGAGGCAGAGCAACTCACTGGTCCGGGGCAGTTTGTGCAAAATCCAGCAGCAGCCTCGCAGAGAAGAGGAGAGTGAGAGTGGCCTAAGTTTAGTGGGAAATTGGTCTCAAGTTTTTTTTTCATATTGGCATACCCACCTGGAGGCTTGCAACCCTATTTTGTTCAGCTTCGTGACCAAAAATGGATGTGTGTGACAGCTGAAAGGCAAGGTCGGATGGCCACACCAGGGCTCTGGAGACCCCACTTCAGTGGGGAAGCTGTAACACACTTTTGCTGTTTGCTGCTTTTCTACTAGGTGTACTAGTCTAATCCCCTGCAATTAGAGAGAAACATAGTATGTCTGCAAGCTGCATTCCCTGCCATGTAATATCTCTTTCCAGGATTTTTTTTGTAGCAGGAACTCCTTTCCATATTAGGCCACACACCCCTGATGTAGCCAATCTTCCAAGAACTTACAGGGCTCTCAGTACAGGACCTACTGTAAGCTCCGGGAAGATTGGCTACATCAGGGGTGTGTGGCCTAATATGCAAAGGAGTTCCTGTTACAAAAAAAAAGCCCTGTCTCTTTCCTACCTCCAGGAGTCCTGTAGTTTCAGCCATGAGTGCATAAGACATAAGCAACTTAGGCCTGCAGTCTGAATATTACTCCTGTCAGGATACCAAAAATTTGGGCTGGTTAGAAGGACAGACATTGCTTTTTTCTCAAACCATATGGTTTGTTCCATTTTGTGCATAAGTATAAAGATAAATATTGAAACTTTGAGATAATGTACTTTTATTGAATACCAGTGCCAGGAGTAGGGTTGCCAATCCCCAGGTAGGGGCAGGGGATCCCCCGGTTTGGAGGCCCTCCCCCCGCTTCAGGGTCGTCAGAAACTGGGGGGAGGGGAGGGAAATGCCTGCTGGGAACTGTTATTCTCTATGGAGATTTATTCCCATAGAAAATAATGGAGAACTGATCTGTGGGTATCCAAGGCTCTGGGGGGGCTGTTTTTTGAGGTAGAGGCACCAAATTTTCAGTACAGCATCTAGTGCCTCTCCCCAAAATATCCCCCAAGTTTCAAAACGATTGGACCAGGGGGGTCCAATTCTATGAGCCCCAAAAGAAGGTGCCCCTATCCTTCATTATTTCCTATGGAAGGAAGGCATTGAAAAGGTGTGCCGTCCCTTGAAATGTGATGTCCAGAACTCCCTTGGAGTTCAATTATGCTTGTCACAGCCTTGATCTCGGCTCCACCCCTAATGTCTCCTGGCTCCACCCCCAAAGTCTCCTGGCTCCACCCCCAAAGTCCCCAGATATTTCTTAAATTAGACTTGGCAACCCTAGCCAGGAGGCAACATCGAGGGAAGGCCTTGTCTTCTATATCCTGTTGCTGACATTCCACAGAACAGGCTGGCCACTGTGTGAGACAGGATACCTGTCTAGATGGACCACTGATCTGATCCAGCAGGGTTTTTCTTATGTTCTTAAAGATGCCATGAATTTTGCTGCAAATATGCTTGACAGGAAAATGCATTGTACTCGTCTGTGATATTCAGATGTGAGCCAATCACTGTGGTTGTTTAGTTTGGCAGCAGCCAATTCAAATGCTTGCTGGACAGGTTGCATCAGATTTTTTTTTTTAAACTTCACATGCGCAGGAATGCTACAGTTTCAAACAGATTGGCTGCCATGAATGTTACTAAGACGACTACTGAATATCAGGATTTAAAAAAAAACCCACTGGATTTTTTAATGACGGATTCATTTTTATTTTACTTGACAATTTGATTCTTTAAACAACTCCTTGCCCATCAGAGTAGCACCACAAGAAAAGACAGAGAGTAGAACCTATGAGAGGATACACATGCGCAAAAAGCTGATTGCACTGTGAAATTCGGAAGGAATACGTTGAAGCAACTAGCTGAACAGCCATAAACAGGTTGATGAACAGACAAACAGTACATCAAGAAAATCCCAAGTGGTGAAGAGGATGTGAATGGAAGTAGCAGGTGTTTGAACATCCCAAGAACAGATGTTTTCTTCTCCAAGGAAATCGGGACAGAATTCTATCATTCTTAATTACCATAGCATGCTCAAATCATAGTGGTGTCATTTAGAAACCTAATAAAAACCACTGCAGAAGCCATCCTAAACAGGTCTGCAGAGAAGTAAATTCCATGTAATTCAATGAGGCTTAACATTGCTACTTGACACTGAGAGTGATTAAAATGTGGAATTTGCTACAAGAGGATGTAGTGAGGGCCGCAGGATAAAGCTTTAAAAGGGATTAGATAGATTCATGAAGGACAAGTCTATCAATGGCTACTAGTTATGGTGGCTGAGGAGAACCTCCACATTCAGAAGCCCTGATCCTCTGAATCCCAGAGCCAGGAAGCAACATTAGGAGAAGGTCTTGTCCTTTATGCCCTGTTGTTGATCATCCAGAGGAACTGGTTAGTCACTGTGTAAGACAGGATACTGGAGTAGATGGCCTGATGCATTGGTCTGAGCCAACAGGGCTTTTCTTGTGTTCTTAACATTGCTTGCAATAATTTTTCCGTTTCCCAGCTAGGTGTTCTTTGATAACCCCAATGTGCTAACATTTCAAGTAGGAAGACGAAGATAACCAGGCTTGAAGATAAAGGAACAAGCAGAAAGGTTTCCTATCGAGTACTCAGTTCTGGAATAAGCTGCACATGAAACTCCTTTGTGAGATGTTTCCGAGAAAGTGTCTAGCAATCGTCAGTCAGTCGTACAAACTTGTGCCTTAGGGTAGGGATTTCTGTCAGCCCTGCCCTAGACCAAAAGACAATACATCAAAAAGCTTGTTTGGTGCCTTTCCAATCATTCAGTATTAGAATGCCGTTTTAACATGGCATTTGTATCCCATTTCAGGACTGTGATGTACGATTTGCACGCGTGATTTATTCTCGTCATACAAGATGATAAATTTGCATGCTAGGATCTGTTAATCTGTACTTATTCATGCCGTATAGAACAAATAAAAAAGCAAATTTGTTTCCCGGAAGCTTTTTAAATTTTAAGCATAACTGAAAGCACGAATGTCAACTGTGCATGGGCGCTGGGTGAAAGTAATAAATTCCTGCAGGTAACAGGCTTAGAATACTCACTTTGAGTTTAGAATACCCCAGCACGGCTGGGTGGTTAAGAATGGTGGACATTAATCTGGAGAACTGTGTTTGATTCGCTACTCCTCCACATGAAGCCTGCTGGGTGACCTTGGGCCAGTTAAAATTCTCTTAGAATGCTCTCAACCCCACCTACCTCACAAGGTACCTGCTGTGGGGAGAGGAAGAGGAGGAGATTGTAAGCCATTTGGGACTCCTTAAGGTAGAGAAAAGCAGGGTATAAAATCCCATTCTTCTTCTTCCATTATTTATTCCACCTGCTGTGAGGATAGTTGATTAGACAGCACAAGATGCCTCCAACCTAAGCCTGGAACTCTGAAGCTCAGCATGCCAGATGATCACCTGAGTTACATGGCCAAAAATCTCAGCCTGGTGTTTTGTGATCCACTGGATCCTCATGCTGTATTTCCTAAAACTGAATGGTGGATTTAATAATGTGCCTTTGCGGTCGACTGCACAGAAGAAACCTACACATTTTGTGGACCTCTTTCCCCTGTAAAACTTGCATAGGAAGATGCTTGTGGCCTCTGCCGAGCTGGCCTAGCGGCACTACGGAAGACAAGTGAGGCCGTGGGGTGGAGTGTGTGGCTCTCCAGGTCACAGGGAAGGAGCGGCGGTGGTGCCGGTCCGGGTCGGGCTGTGCTGAGGAGGACGGACGAGCCCAGGGAAAAGTGGAGCGACCCAAGTCTCAAACGAGGAACGGAGCCAGCAGCAACTGCTGTTACAGTGGAAAACTCGTTCGGACAAGGAAAACTTGCCATCCCTCCTAGCTGACCTTCGCTCTGATGAGGAGAACTCACCGACTCTCCCAGCCGCAAGCCCCACTGCAAGTTCTACACAGCAGCAGTTTGGCCTACGTCCTCGCCCGGCACTACTTAGCTGTGAGCACCATCTTAGTGGCAGTATCAGCCAGTCATTCAACCTACTGCTCCTGCCTGCTTAGTCATGAATTCAAGCTTGGTGGTAGTCGGGATTGTCGCGATCTTCAACTAGCGATTTCCTGGACTACCCTGGACGACTGTTCCCTGGACGACTGCTCATCCGCAGAAATTATATCTGGCGACCTCTGGACTACCCCCCTAGCTGCTGCTGTCAATACTAACACTGCTACTCAGCTGCAACTTCCAACGAAGCAGCTGCTTGGATTGTGCTCAGCTCGGTAATATTGCATTTAGTCCTCCGCTGAAGAATTTTTGACAGCCAGGAGACACAGGGAGGGTCTCTAACCCCCTCTGTGCCTGCTGATTAGTGGAGACTTATAGGACATAAGAGGTTCCTGCACATAGACCACACTTTAAACATCTCTGCTTTACCATCTTAGCACTTTAATTCTCAGCACTTTCATCTCAGCACTTACTACAATCTGCACTTTAGTGATTATTCACTTAATTCAAGTCTTCCATTGCTAGCTATGGGATTTAAATTTATGTTTTTGTGATTATTAGCTGCTAAATTAATTGAACCTATTGCATTAGTGGTTGATAAATTGGGAAGAGGAATTATAAACTGGGTTGGAATTTGGTTATTTGAATTAATTAGCTACTGAGAAATTTGATTGAATAACTGGCTAATTGAGTTGGGGGAGAGTATAAATTAGTGGATGGTTGGGGCTTAGAATTTAATTGGCCATCAAGGATAAATTGATTTATTTATTAGCTAATTAATTGGGCTGTAGTTGAGAGGGGTTTTAGAATTAATTAAATATTTAGGAGAAGTTAATTAGCAGGAATGGTAGGCTGATTGGGGTGGCTGTATTTTAGCTAGCAAAGGAAGGGAGAGAAGAAATTAGAAACTAGAATAATACAGGATTGTAAGCAGGGCATCCCATTTATATATTATTCTGAGGCTACTGCGGAGATCAGTGGGGGGATGACCGGCCTGGGGATTCCAGTACTTCTGGGGAGGTGAAGGTATGACGGTGGGAACAGACATTGTTATAAGGGAAGGAGATGGAGACATGGAGGTGCTCGGTCGCCTTCCAGTCTGTGTCCCATCCTGATGGTGGCAGGTGGTGGGATCAGGTTGAATTACTCGTCTCTGTCATTGGTGTTATGCAATGCCAGGTTCATAAATAATAAGACCTCAGTCCTCTGAGAGTTTCTACTCGAGCAGGACATGGACCTGGCTTGCGTGACTGAGACCTGGGTGTGAGACGGAGAGACTGTAGCTCTCTCCCAAATGGCTCCCCCGGGATACTCAGTCTTTCACCAATCACGGACTAGCAGGTGGGGGAGAGGAGTGGCCCTATTCATACAAAAGGTTTACTCCTTTTGGGCGCTCCTGGCCCCAGAGATCAATGACATTGAATGTGTTGGTCTGGCGTGGGATGTGGGGGAAGGGTTGGCAATACAGCTGGTGTACCGTCTGCCTAACGCACCGGCCAGCGCCTTACCATCCCTGATGGAGGCCGTAGCAGGCTGGGCATTGGAGTACCCAAGGCTAGTGATCCTGGGCGACTTCAATGTCCATGCTGACGATGTGGCCTCCAGCCAGGCGATGGACCTAGTGTCATCCATGGCGACACTGGGACTCTCCCAACTTGTTACATCACCCACCCACCCACCAGGCGGGGCAAATTAGACTTGATCATTGTGGTGGCAGATATTATTGTGGAAGCAGTGCCATGGCTGGACCACCTTGCCCTTAGGGCTCGTATGGATGTCCCACCCCAAGCCCGTTTAGGTGGCGAGCATATTTTGGCTTGCCCGCAGAGCCTGATGAACCTAAATGGTTCCAGATGGCTCTACAGGATCCCTGGCCCCCTGGCAATTCTTTCGATGACCTGGTTGAGTCCTGGCATGTCCGGCTTTCTAGAGCCATTGATGAGATCACACCTCGGCACCCTCTGTGCCCTCATGTTAAGATGGCACCATGGTACACCCCGGAATTGTGGCAGCTGAAACAAAGGCTCAGATAGCTAGAGAGGCAATGGCAGTGTACTCGAGACGAAGAGACTAGAACATCTTATAGAGAGTTTATGAGATCCTATGAGATGGCAGTCAAAGCCACAAAGAAAACTTACTTTGCGGCCAAGATTGCGTCTGCAAATTCGTGCCTGGCACAATTGTTTAGGACAATTCAGACTCTTACAACGCTGCTGCATGGTACGCCAAATGCTAGAGAATTAGAGATAGGTTGTGAGGCTTTTGTGGAATTTTTTGCAGATAAAAACTCGTCTCTCCGTTGCGACCTCCCCGCCACATTGGAAACAATATGTGAACTCAAGTCCCCATGCCTGTCTTCTGGACTAGCTCTGGATTGCTTCAACGTGTTCAGTCTGGAGGAAATTGACAGAATCCTCTCCACTGTATGCCCAATGACTTGTGATCTGGACCCTTGCCCTTCCTGGCTAATTAAAGCTTGCCAGAGGGAGCTTAGATGTCCTATACAGGACATCGTAAATAGATCCCTCTTGGTCGCCCTGATGGATGACCTCCAGCGGCATCTGGATCGAGGAGGCTCGGCAGTGCTGATGTTGTTAGACCAATTTGGCTGCGTTCAATACGGTCGACCATCGGTTACTGACCTGCCGCCTCGCCGACGCGGGGATTCAGGGGTTGGCCTTGAAATGGCTTTCCTCTTTCCTTGATGGTTGGGGACAAAGGGTGGCGATTGAGCAAGAACTGTCCCGGAGGCACCAACTTAATTGCAGGGTGCCACAGGGGGCAGTTCTCTCCCCGATGTTGTTCAACATCTACATGCACCCCCTTGCCCAGTTTGCCCGAAGGTATGGGTTGGGCTGTCACCAATATGCTGATGACACCCAACTCTATTTACTGATGGACGGCCGGCCTGACTGTGTCCCAGAAAATCTAGATCTGGTGCTGCAGGCTGTGGTGTGGTGGAAGCTGAGAATAGTCTCCACAAGATACATATGGAACAGCTTCCTTGGAGGTTTTTAAACAGAGGCTAGATGGCCATCTGACAGCAATGAAGATTCTGTGAATTTAGGGGGAGGTATTTGTGAATTTCCTGCATTGTGCAGGGGAGTGGCCTAGATGACCCTGGAGGTTCCTTCCAACTCTATGATTCTATATAAATATAACATCCCAACATAACTTTCTGTTATGATATTGATTCTGCCAATATTTAACAGAAACGACAACCACGTCATTTCTGACTTTCCACTATGGAATGAAAATGTCAGTTTTTGAAGGGCAGGTCCCCTAAAACAGATGGTATAGGTGGGATACAACAGAGGTGCAAAAGTATGCTTATAATTAAATGAAAACTAAATATGGTAGTGATGTGACACATCTTATGGAAACTCCGGCCTGAGAAAAAGCTGAATTCTCAACTGGATGCAAAATTCTAGCAAACAACCTCAATTAGCAGAGAGCAACAGATGGATGAGAGTTGACAGGCCCAATGATTGATTCCTGCAACGCTCAATCAAACTCCTCCCAGGGACTATCTTGAACGTTCAAAGCCCAGCACACCTTCATCATCCAAATCTTGATTTAGGCTTCAGAATAGGATCAACAGTGCCTTGTTACTTACATGCAAATTGAAGAATCGCTTCTCTGCTCAGAATGCTGCCAAACACATTGGTAGCTAAGCACTGGTACTGTCCTGAATCCTTTGTCTCGCTGGGATTATTGATGATAATGCTTCCTTCTATCAAACTGTAGCGGTAGTCACTTTCAGTGTCAATCTCTGTTCCATTCCGGAGCCATCTTTGGAGGAAAGCAGAGAAAAAATGAGTCTGATAAGCATCCGCTTCAAGAAAAGTTAAAATGTGGAAACAAAATGTAAAACACGGGGCAGATAGACTAAGTTTTACCTGTCCATCTATCTAATTTTTAAATGAATTTATGGCTGTTTTATTCTATCTCTTTATTATAGTCACAGATACCCAATTTAATGAATGCTTTTGATGGTTTTATTTCACGTGTTGTAGCTAAATGCTTTGTATGAACTGATTAAGAGTGCTGGCCACTGACCGTAGCAATAAACTTAACTTGATAAATGTTTTAATGGTTTTAACAATGAACCTTACAGCTCTGTTGCGTGTCTTTTAAAATGTTGTGAACCACCCCATGCCCTGCATTGTGAGAGAGGAGTAAGATATAATAATAAACAGGGGTGGAATTCTAGCAGGAGCTCCTTTGCATATTAGGCCACACACCCCTGATGCAGCCAATCATCCAAGAGCTCACAAGGCTCTTTTTTGTAAGCTCTTGGAGGATTGGCTACATCAGGGTTGTGTGGCCTAAAATGCAAAGGAGTTCCTGCTAGAATTCCACCCCTGATATAAATAAATGAAAATTCACAACTAGAATTGTCAACCCTTGGCTGGCAGCAGACTTACCATGCTACCTTGGGGTAGCAGATGGTGACTGAAATGGCATCATGCAACACCATTTCCCCCTTCCCCTTTTCTCCCACTGCTCATTCAAGCAGCTTCAGGAGACTGGAAAGGAGTGTTAGAAACCCTCCTGCTGAAATTTGGTAAGTGACGTCTTTATTCATTAGTAAACAGGGATATGAGGATATCTGAGAGGGGCCATGGCTCAGTGGCAGAAGATCTGTTGGGTATGCAGAAGGTCCCCACCCAGGTTCAATCCCTGGCATCTCCAGTTAAAAAAGACCAGGCAGTAGGTCATGTGAAAGATTTCTGCCTGAGACTCTGAAGAGCTGCTGCCACTATGAGAAGACCATACCGACCTTGAGGGACCAAGGGTCTGATTCAGTATAAGAAGAAGAAGAATTGCAGATTTATATCCTGCCCTTCTCTCTGAATCAGAGACTCAGAGCGGTTTACAATCTCCTTTATCTTCTCCCCCCACAACAGACACCCTGTGAGGTGGGTGGGGCTGAGAGGGCTCTCACAGCAGCTGCCCTTTCAAGGACAACCTCTGCCAGAGCTATGGCTGACCCAAGGCCATTCCAGCAGCTGTAAGTGGAGGAGTGGGGAATCAAATCCAGGTCTCTCTGGCATGGCTAACAAGAGTCACCAAAGACCTTCCAACAAAGATTCTCCCAGGGCCCTCTTGCAATACCCAACCCAAACATTTGATTAAGAGCAATCTCATAACCCTCCAAGATAACCAGTCTGTAGAGTTTTATCTCTCAGGTCTCTTCCTCGATGACCTTGCCATATATTTCTAGTCTGATATGCTACCATCCCATTTGCTTACCTTAAACCTATTGGGAACTCAAGTGACAGTTAAGACTATGATACAGATAGATTTTGAGAATTATTATGGAATATATGCATATTCGAGTTCAGTTTTGGCCTCTGGAAACAATCTGAATAGCTTTGCCATCTGCCACACATTCCTTCCAGAAAATCCCACAAGGAATCCATTTTTAAAAACTCCTGAACCTTGAAGGATCATGTTCTCTGCATTGTCAGCCCTCCATCCCACCTCAGTCTTTCTGGTACCTCTGCTAGCCATTACATAGCTCAACTTCCTTATCTGTGATTTACATACAGAAAACCAAAAGCAGGAGATGTAAGGCAAGGTTGGCGGGGGAGCACAGAATAATGGCTCACAGCCAAAGGACTGCTCTATCAGACCCAGCAGGGGAGCTTGCCACGTGTGTTTTGGAGCCAAAGCATAGCAGGAAAAATAAAGGAAGCCAAGAGGAGAAGCACCCTGTGGGCTATGAGTTTTCATTGGGGTTATATGTGTATACTTGTGGTTTCAGGGGCCTCCGCACATCTGTCCTCAGCAACTCCTTTATCTATCATGCCCTTGTCTGCCTTGCTTGGGGAGACACCTGGTCCCTGTTCCTTCACTCTGTGTCTCCAGTGCAACCTGAAGAGAGAACCTGGCTACCTCCTCACTGGCCTGCTTCTAAGTCTCTTATGAGGCCAGTTGAGCAGGCTGTCCATGCTCAGTCAGTTCCCCCAAAATCTTGTTGGAACTAGCTGTCTCGTGCAGGCCTGTAGCTATGGGGGGGGGGCTGTAGGGGCCCTGCCTCATGACTTCATGTTGGTGCCCCAGACCTTCCCTTCCCCTGCCACTGCCATGGGGGTGAAAACTGAGAGGCTGGGGCCACCCCTCCCTTCCCCACAATTTAAATTGTATGGGGGGGAGTACCCACAAGCAGTCACTGCCCAGGTGGCGCCTGGACACCTCCCGCTTTTACAACTGATCTCCAGCTGGCAGAGATCAGCTCCCCTGCAGAAAATGGCTGCTTTGAAGGGTAGACTCTATGGCATTGTACCACACTGAGGCCCCTCCCCTCCCCAAACCCTGCCTTCTCCTGGATCCACCCCCAAGGTCTCCAGATTTTTTCCAACACAGACCTGGCAGCCCTAATGTATACCCTGATCCAACATTATGGGCAATTTCCTCTCTGATTGAGAAGAGGATAAACGGAAAGAACTATCTCTGCCTGCACTCAATATTTTGAATTCTGTATTTCCCTGCTCCCCTGTTCCTTTTGCCTCCACTGATGTAGTCTGTTTTTTTTTTAAGGGGGGGGGGGCAATTACCCTATCTTCAAAGCAACAGGCCTGAACAGCTTGTTATTTTCAAATCCCCTTTCAATTTTCCTCACATCAAATTCTGGTTTCTCTCCCAAGCTATCAGTGAGAAACTTGGTGGCTCAAGGGATCAGGGCAAATTCCTTTATGCCTAACGTGTGTTTAACCCTCAGTTGTAAGAAGGCAACGTGTCTCTCACTCCCTTCTTCCAGTTAAACAAACCCACCAGAGGCACGAATAAATACAAACTCCCAGCTGCCCAAATCCTCAGAATATGGCAGGGCATCAATCTAAGCACATAGATAACAAACCTGAGAAAAAGGAAGCTTCCCTTCTGAGCACGTTCTTTACCTGTAGGTTGGAGCTGGGTTCCCTCGAGCTTGACAGCTGAAGGAAATTTTCTTCTCATCTGAATCGGTTGGGAAGATCACATTGTCAGGCTCCTGTATAAACACCGGCCCATAATCCACACTCTCTGTGAAGAAAAGAAAGAACCATTTCCTTCAGAGGTCACTGCGTAAATCTCATACAGGTAGGATTTTGCATCACTCCCCAGTAGCCTCTGGCCTTGTTTGTGTACCAGTCTTCCTCACAGTCACAGCCAAAGCAAATGCTTACTTGCATGAGTAAATGGGTCAATCGGAGCACTACAGGTAGAACATCTTGGACTGACAACTGGCCTCGATGTATGAGCTGAGGTCTGATATATACCAACGTTAAGGGATGGTCTTCAAGGCAAATCTGGATAGGGTTGCCAAGTCCAATTCAAGAAATATCTGGGGACTTTGGGGGTGGAGCCAGGAGACATCGGGGTGGAGCCAGGAACAAGGGTGTGACAAGCATAATTGAACTCCAAGGGAGTTCTGGTCATCACATTTAAAGGGACCGCACACCTTTTTAAATGTCTTCCTTCCATAGGAAATAATGAAGAATAGGGGCACCTTCTTTTGGGGCTCATAGAATTGAAACTTGGGGGATACTTTGGGGAGAGTCACTAGATACTATACTGAAAATTTGGTGCCTCTACCTCAAAAAACAGCGCCCCCAGAGCCCCCGAAACCTCCAGATCAATTCCCCATTATACCCTATGAGAATCGATCTCCACATAGAGAATAATGAAGTGCCCAGCAGACTACCCCCCCCCCCCATTTTTGGCAACACTGAAGGGGGATTGGCCTCTCTACTCACAAGTTGCTGCCAACTTCTTCAAAGTAACACAGACACCCCTTCCCAAGAGGAAGCCTTTCAATCAGCAACTGAAGCCTCCGGAGGTAGAAACGCACATGGTCCTCTGGGGGCGGAGCTCCCCCCCTCCCTGCCGGCCAGACTCCCCGAGGAGATGCCACCCAGGAGCCGAAGAGGACGCAAAGGCTACGAGTCCCAGCATGCACCTCGCGAAGGGAGGCTGGACTGGAGCGAATAGCAGGCTGGCGGTGGGCGGGTCTTTGTGACCCGGAGGAAGGGAGAAGTCTGAAGCCTGCGAGGGAGGGAGGCAGACAGGGAAAGAGACACGGCGCTGTTTCCCCACCCCCACTTCCAGATTTTTGGAGAGCGGGGGAGGAGGTTGCTAATCCAGGGGTCCCCCAGCAGGACGGGGGGTTTGGGAAGCCTAAATCTGGAAGACCCAGGTTTGAATCCTGACTCTGCCATGAAAACTTGCTGGGGACAGTCACCCCACCCCCTCCAGCTTAACCTACCTCACAGCATTGTTGGGAGTACAAAATGGTGAAGGTGGAAATGTTGTCAGCCTTTTTAGGGAGAAAGGGTAGAAAAGTGAGATATAAAATAAATTAACTGGTTGATTTCTGGGAAATGTATCTTGTGTTAATGGAAAATATTGTGGTCCGTTCAAATATGCCGAATCTTATTTCTCCCCTTATCTCCAAGGGGCCTAATTATACATTATTGTTGTGTATTATTAATGGTGTTTCCTCCTGGCGCATTGGAGCCCTTAAGACTGACCTTGGGGACTCAGGAACAATGGGCAGTAGAATCCAAATCCCTGCTGCCCTGCTCCAATCATGGTCCCCCTGCTGGTTTGAATGATCCAATGGTGTCCTTGCGTGGGAACCCTGAAGTGTACATAATTGGCCCCATTGGCCCAGTTCTACCGTCTTAGAGTTCAGCCACTACCATGCTGTACTTAATAAAAGCTCTGATCACCGCAATCTAGTCTGTCCATGCATTGAACCCGCTATATTATAATTATGTTTCACCCAAGGATGTCTCACTATCAAGCCAAGAGATGTATTCTGGAGTTTTGCACTTCTCAGGCATGAGTGGGCCTGATTTGGATTGGGACTATAGCAGCCAGGGAGCAGAGGCTTAGACCTTCCTTGTACTGTTTTCTTGACCTGAAATGGCCCCGATTATCTGCTGTTGGATCCACTTGGGACCCATGGGACATCTAGCCCATCAGTATGTGAGGAGCCTTCAACATAGCAAAAAGTGA
This sequence comes from Heteronotia binoei, assembly GCF_032191835.1. Taxonomy (NCBI): domain Eukaryota; kingdom Metazoa; phylum Chordata; class Lepidosauria; order Squamata; family Gekkonidae; genus Heteronotia; species Heteronotia binoei. Next base: position 172,824,463 of record NC_083225.1, read on the forward strand.
CTCCCAGGGAAGTTCCAGATCAGGAAACCAATCCAGAGGGAAAGGACAAAGACCTGTCTCCTACAGCATCAATCCAGATGGAGTTTGTTCCAGTGTGAGAAGTGCAGCGCTTCAAAACATGCGTCTCAGCCTGACACCAGAGATTTTCCTGAGAGAAACATAATGGGCTCTTCCACATTCTCATTTTCCTCAGGACAGGCAAATTAACCAAAATCAACTCCAATTTTGTGTGCCTTACAGCTTTAAAGCTTCGTATGTCCTAAACTCCTGAACTTTGCCTGAATTATGCTAATGTCATAAATGTTGCTAGCATCATTAGGAAATGATATGTTACGAATGTATGTGCGTACTTCAGAAAGATCTAGTACTCAAAACTAGTGCCTGGTGATATCTGCTCTGAACCCAGCCTCAGAGATAAGATAGGAGGTTAGAAGACGAAGACATAAATCACAAACAGTTGCTTACTGAGTAAAGGCCTGTTATCTTTAGGGTTTAGGGTGCTTTTGGCTGACAACAGACAGCTGGTTTTGGGTGGTTTCAAGCCACCCTGAAATTAGATGGCCGGAAATAGAGCGCCCCAGATGGCGCTTGGGAAAGGGGCAGACTGTGGGTGCCCAGAAAGCATCTGGATTGCTCATGTGTCCATCTGTGGCTCCCCAGGTAGGGAGTCTTCCAGACGGCTGGGGAGGCACCTTGGAGGCGCCCCAGCAAAAGGGCACCACTTTCAAAGTGGTGCCTTTTCAAGCCAGCTTCCGGCAAGCCGGGGGCGACTCGAAGGTGGTACGGGAGGCAGATGTGCATGTGTAGAGGCGCTTTTTTGGTCCACCTGCCTCCCGTCCCCAGGGCTTTAAATGCCTTCTGTTCTCACCCCCTTGTAACCAAGAGCTGAAATGTGCATTAAAAAAATATAACAGGCAGGCCTTTTTTGGTTTTTTTTTTTTTAAAGCAGGAATGCGCTGGAACACATTCCTGATATGCAAATGAGCTCCTGCTGGGCTTTTGTACAAAAAAAGCCCTGCGTGAAACAATGTTGATGTCAGGGGGTGTGGCCTAATATGCAAATGAGTTCTTGCTGGGCATTTTCTACACAAAAAAGCCCTGATAATTGGTAAGCTTAGCAAACAATAATGAAAATGTAGTGAATAGGTCACAGGGTAATTGGAGCTCAAAGATTTTACTATATAATGCATGGTGTGTCTGTTAGAACTTTGGAGAACTTATTTCCAGTATCTGGATAGGTTCTCTCTCTGTAGTTCAAACTACTTAATAAATTCCTTTCTGTTGAAGCCCTCTATCTCTATTGAACCCCTTGTGGGGACCCTCAAAATTTTCCTGTCATGCCTGACCTGGATAGCCCAGGCAAGCAAGCCTGATCTTGTCAGATCCCAGAAGCTAAGCCAGGCTGACCCTGGCAAATACTTGGAGGGGAGACCTCCAAGGAATATCAAGGCTGGAACACAGAGGCAGGAAATAGTAAGCCACCTACCTGTTTATTGATTTGCCTAATAGTGTTGTCATTGCTGATGAGTAATCAGTTATGCAGTATATATTCATATATTCATAACTACATTGTTTTATGAAACAAAGTTGAAGTCAGGTCGCACCTTTAAGATCAACAAAGTTTTATTCAGAATGCAAGCTTTCATGTACTAGAAGCACACATCTGATGAAGTGTGCTTCTACCACACGAAAGCTTACAGTCTGAATAAAACTTTGTCGACCTTAAAGGTGCAACTTGACTCCCACTTTGTTCTGTTGCTTCAGACCGACACGGCTGCCCACTTGGATCTATCTACATTGTTTTATGTGTTCATACATGTACCTACACCCATATATTTATGATTGTATTAACCCATATATTGCAAAATCAGTATTGATTAACCCTCAAATATATTCGCAGTATTCTTTTAAAGTTCTAAGTAGAATACCATCTTGGGGAGGGACGATGGCTCAGTGGCAGAGCATCTGCTTGGCAAGCAGAAGGTCCCAGGTTCAATCCCTGGCATCTCCAACTAAAAGGGTCCAGGCAAATAGGCGTGAAAAACCTCAGCTTGAGACCCTGGAGAGCCACTGCCAGTCTGAATAGACAATACTGACTTTGATGGACCCAGGGTCTGATTGAGTATAAGGCAGCTTCATATGTTGTTCATATGTACCATTGATAACAAAGGAGGCCACACTGGAGGGTACGAGAATGTGGGAAGCAGGGACCTAATCTCATCTCCCTGGTAATGGAAGACAGGTACCAATGAAGATGCTTGTAAACTGGAATGTAACCTTAGGGATTGTACTAACCCAGGGGTGTCAAACTCATTTGTTATGAGTGCCGAATCTGACATAAATGAGACCTTGTTGGGCCGGGCCATGTTGGGTGAGGCTGAGCCATGCTGGGCCGGGCCATGTGAGTACCTGTTTAAGATTAGGTAGCATAGATGTCCATTTTATAAAGAACACAGACAAATACAAATATATATATTTTTAAAAAAACTTAAACATGCCTAAAACGTTAGCACTCATGGGTTTTAACAATACTTTCTTTGTATTTCTCCCATGGGATCCAGGGAACTGGGCAAAGGAAGTTCTGGCTCTTTCCTTCCTTCCCCAGGGGACTGGAGAGGGGAGGCCTGGCTCGGTAACTCTGCTGTGGAATTGAGAGAGCCTGGCAAAACAAGCTATCCCGCCCCCCTTTCCTCCCCAAGACAGAAGCCTCAGCCAATGGAGAAAATAGAGGTTTTGCACTGTAGCTCCTGTGCAATTGAGCAAGCCTGGCAAAGCAAGCTGTGATGCAGAAGGAAGCAAGACATAGGGAGAAGGAAGTAGATTACAGCCAGTTGCTCGGGGGCCTGATAGGAGCCCTTTGGGGGCATGATTCGGCCCCCGAACTGCATGTTTGACACCCCTGTACTAACCCAGATAGATGATAGATAGATAGATAGATAGATAGATAGATAGATAGATAGATAGATAGATAGATAGATAGATAGATAGATAGATAGATAGATAGATAGATAGATAGATAGATAGATCTAACACCATTGGCTGGGAACTAATTCAAAGACTTTGGAGTGGGAGATGTTTAGGCAGGAAGAGTGACAGGCTGTTAACCTATAACCTACATTTGGACTGTACGTTTTATTTTAGGACAGTCTGGCAAGTACAGTAGCCTGGAAACTGCTGGTTGATGAAATACCAGCTATCACTAGAGTGACAGCTAGGTTTTGGGCCCAAGTGATCAAACGGAAGAATAGTTTTAAATCATAGGAGCTTTCTCTTTTGGTGGCGACTTTGTGGAGCTATCACAAATAACTACTGCTATGTACTAAAATTATTATCTACATTTTAATGTTGTTGGATTATATGGACATGTATTTTGGTAGCATACCTTTGATAGTACTCTATCAGTACTTTTTTTTTATTACTGATAGATTTATGCTTTTTACCTGGTCTATGACTGTTATAATAAACACTGCACAGTAGCCTTGCATACACATGCTACAAATGTTTGCGATATGTTTCTTCATTAAAGGATCTTCTGCAATTACTCAAGAAGTCTTATGGTAGATTCTGGGCAAAAAATCCATGAATGAAGCTTTCCCCATTGCTCTGTCCTATGCTGGGAAAAGTTCTCCTGGGCCATTCTGTTTGTCACATACCTGCAACGGGGAAGGATGAGGGGGAGAGGACAGGCAAGTGTAACTTCACAGGAACACGAAGTTCTTTATACTTTGAATAATCACAGCCCAGCTCCACGTAAACAACGGAATAATTTGCTTCGTATCTTTTGGCTTCTAATTCCCGTGACATGAATGTTCTTAAGCAAGCCAACAATTTCATCTGCTGATTTGGAGGATTTCCACATGCACAAAAATACCCCAGTGCGTAGGAGCTTGCGCGACTGGGCTCCTCCGCTTCTCAGCAGACATAATGATTCAGATCAATCCTTGTCAATTTGGGTCCTCACAGGAGCATGAAGGGATTCCTAGCAAATTACAGCTATGAATATCAGCAATCTATCTGTGGGAGGGTTGTGGCAAGACATCTGCAGATATTTATTCTTCCTTACATTCAAAAGAGCGTCTTCAAAAAATCGGAAAAAAGTTTATAGTAGTTTATTAAAAACAGCAAATTTCTAAAAACCCATTTGGGAATTGTAAAGCAGGCTATGAGAAAAGGCAGCAGTGATATCATGCTGCCGTATCAACTGTGTCATCTGAATACAACAAACAGTGGCTTCAACATGACCAGTTGTATTACCCTCTAAAGCTTTTGCCAAGAAAACTTTGTTGGACTCTAAGGTACTACTGGACTTGAAACTCGCTGTTGTGCTGCAGACCAACATGGCTAGTTTGGTGTAGTGGTTTGGTGTAGTGGTGTAGTGGTTAAGTGTGTGGACTCTTATCTGGGAGAACCGGGTTTGATTCCCCACTCCTCCACTTGCACCTGCTGGCATGGCCTTGGGTCAGCCATAGCTCTGGCAGAGGTTGTCCTTGAAAGGGCAGCTGCTGTGAGAGCCCTCTCCAGCCCCACCCACCTCACAGGGTGTTTGTTGTGGGGGAGGAAGGTAAAGGAGATTGTGAGCTGCTCTGAGACTCTTTGGAGTGGAGGGCGGGATATAAATCCAATATCTTCTTCTTCTTCTTCTTCTTCTTCTTCTTCTTCTTCTTCTTCTTCTTCTTCTTCTTCTTCTTCTTCTTCTAATACTCTTTACAGGTCCATCCCAGGTCACATGAGCACATGAAGCTGACAGATACTGAATCAGATCCTTGGTCCATCAAGATCACTATTGTTTATTCAAATTGGCAGCCACTGCAGCCCTGTAGCCAGAAAATGTTACTTTAGGGAGCTATGGAATTTGCAGGGGGCAGCACTGAAACTTCTTCCCATGCTTATGGATGAGCCTTGCAAGGCAAAGTCGGTTCATGCCCCTTTCTCACCACTAACTTCAATGGGGAAACTGGCTGCATGGGCAGTCTGTCCACCCCCCCCCCCCCAACAAGTACCATCAGAAGATACTAGTATTTGTGCCAGAATCCAACTAAACTCTTTGGAGTCTGTACATTATTTTAAGCAGGGCTTTTTTTGAGCAGGAACGCACAGGAATGCAGTTTCGGCTGGCTTGGCATCAGGGAGTGTGGCCTAATATGCAAATGAGTTCTGCTGGGCTTTTCCCACCAAAAAACATTTTTAAAGCAATGGTGATGTCAGAGGGTGTGGCTTAATATGCAAATAAGTTTCTGCTGGGTTTTTACTACAAAAAAGCCCTGATTTTAATGATCACATGTCTTTTTTTACTGTCAGCATAGGATCAGTTTCTGGAACTCTTTCAGCTGTACAACAAAAGAGCTGCATTAATTACAGTGCCATCGTAGCAGAGTTACACTGATGTCCATTGATGCTGAGAAAGGCTACCTCTTTGCCACAGTGGGAGCAAAAACAGGGGAGGCGCAGAGCCAGGCTTCTACTTGTACCTGGAAATGACATCATGACGCTCTAGGAATTCCCCTATCTCTGTGGTAAAAAACAGAGAATTCTAGAAATTCCCAGAGCTCTGTGATCATTTGTGGGGACAATTGTTGTTAACCGGCCTGAGCCCACCATGGGATAGTGTGGGATATAAGCGCAATGAATAAATAAATAATAGATAAAATTGGAAGTGACATTACAATAAATCTGTGCTGATGAAAGTGGTTTCTGTCACTGGAACAAGACTTCCTGTTTTCTCCCACTCACCTGCTGCCTCAAAAGACTCCTCAAAGGTTGCTTCTTGGGGACAGAGAACCCCAGGAACAGCATGAGAAGAGACTCTGAAGTCCACAGCAGGAAAGAAGAACTGGTGAAAATTGTTAGCAGAAAACTTTTTTGGGGGGGAAATCCAACCCTTTTTCAGGGGTGTCAAACTCATTTGTTATGAGGGCCGGATCTGACATAAATGAGACCTTGTCGGGTTGGGCCATATCAGGCTGGGCCATGTGTGTACCTATTTAAGGTTAGGTAGCAGAGATATAAACTTTATAAAGAACATAGACAAACACAATTAATTTTTTTAAAACAGCCTTAAAATACAACATCCTCAAAACATTAATGCTGGTTGGTCTTAAAGGTGCTTTCTTTGTATTTCTCCCAAAGGGTCTAGGAAACTGAGCAAAGGAAGCTCTGGTTCTTTCCTTCCTTCCCCAGGGGACCAGGAGAGGAGGAGCCTGAGCCAATAGATGGAAGAGAGGCTTGGCTCAGTAGCTCTGCTGAGCAATTGAGAGAGCCCGGCAAAGCAAGCTCTCCCTTCCCCCTTCCTCCCCAAGGGAGGAGCCTCATCCGCTGGAGAAAATAGAAATTTTGCTCTGTAGCTCCGGTGCGACTAAGCAAGCCTTGCAAAGCAAGTTTTTATGCAGAAGGAAGCAAGAGGGAGGAAGAAAGAAGGAGATGACAGCCAGTTGCTCAGGGACCTGATAGAAGCCCTCTGGGGGGTCTAATTTGGCCACTTGGGCTGCATGTTTGACACCCCTGCTTTATATAGTTTCAAGTGTGTAGCCATGTTGGTCTCCAGTAGAAGAGCAAGATTCAAGCAGTGTACCTCTGTGACCCAGCTCCCTTCGTTGCATCACCTTTCCCATCTTTTGATTGGGATATAGGGGCTCAGGGGTCTCCATTCCTACTTGCATCTGATGAAGGGAGTTTTGGCTCTTCAAAAGAACATAAGAGAAGCTGTTATATATTGTTCATAGTTCTGGAACGAAGCATGCTTCTGCCCTCCAGGATACTAATGCCTATACTCTGATTGGCCGTTCTTTGAGAATCGGCTAATCAAGGCCTCAGACATGTATCCACAGTATGCAAAACATAGGATCCTGGAGAGACCAATAAGGTTGTTTCCTGCTGACTACACGAGCGTGTTTATGTGTGTTCCCACGGTATATATTCCCTGCCTGTCTGTATGTTTCCTCAGTCTGATTAAAATAAAATAGAGTTGTATCGCACCTACGGCTGAACTCACTATTTAACAGAAGCCATGTTGGATCAGGCCAATGGCCCATCCAGTCCAACACACAATGTCCAAAAAAAAGCTTATACTCTGGTGATCTTGTTGGTCTTTAAGGTGCTCCTGACTTGATATGTACAGTATGTGTATTTAACTGTAATTTATAAATTGTATTGAAATTTTATTGTGTTGTATGCCACCCTGTTTTTCAGGGAAGAGTGGCCTAAAAGTCAAAATAAATATGTACCATGTGCTACATTTGTAATGTGTGCAATGCTGAACTAGTGAATAATGTTGAACATGCATACTTTTAATGGGAAAATGAGCCTGAGGAAATAGAAAATTATGCGAAAATCTCACAAGGTCAGTTGGCAGAGGGGAGAAGCAAAACTGATCTGGGAGGATTTTCCAGGCCATGACGGCAAAGATGAAAAATTGAGAAGCATCCATGTACTCTCTCATTCGCTCAGATATATGAGAACACAAAATGAGAAGAGATTTTAATAGGATTTAAAGAGTCATGACAAAGATGTCGATGCATAATAAATCAAAGTCTTTACTTAACAAAGACACATCAATCGAGGAACAAAGACAGACAGGCAGATGTCATTGTTCACTTCTGTAATTTCCCACAGGCACTTTTTTTTTTGTTTTATTCTTCATAGGGACATTTATTAAAACAGATCACTCTTCTGAGCCTACCTGCGACTGTCACAATTAATGGTATGTTTATGTGGCGCAGAGAGACTCTCAAGGACTGCCCATGATCAAGGGGAGGGGACATGCAAATTAGTCTAGCCCTCTGCACTCGATCTCTCTCCATGTTGAGTGAATGAGCAAAAAGTACAGTTGCCAACTTTGGCTTGGGAAATGCCTGGAGATCTGGGAGCAGTATGTGGGAAGGGACTTCCATTCGCCAAGAATCTATGGTATGTCACATTGCTTGCACTCTGGGGATCCATTTTTCCCCCAGGGGAATTGGTCTCTGTTGTCTGGAGATCAGTCGTAATTCTCTGAAAACACCAGCCCTTGCCTGGAGGTTGGCTGCTCCAGGGCTTTTTTTTTTTTTGTAGCAGGAACTCCTTTGCATATTAGGCCACAACCCCTGATGTAGCCAATCCTCTTGGAGCTTACGATAGGTCCTGTAATAAAAGCCCTGTAAGCTCTTAGAGCAGAGGTGGCCAATGGTAGCTCTCCAGATGTTTTTTGCCGACAACTCCCATCAGCCCCAGCCATTGGCCATGCTGGCTGGGGCTGATGGGAGTTGTAGGCAAAAAAAACATCTGGAGAGCTACCATTGGCCACCCCTGTCTTAGAGGATTGGCTGCATCAGGGGTGTTTGGCCTAATGTGCAAAGGAGTTCCTGCTACAAAAAAAAGCCCTGGGCAGCTCTAATAGGGAGCAGGGAACATGAATGTGTCTTGCCCCTGCCTCCGTGTGGTCAATGGGCCATCTGTAAAATGTGAACTTGAGGAGGAAGTATTTGTGTGTAAACTCATCCCTTGTGATTGGAGATGCTGCTTCCCAGACATGTGACTGACTCAAGGTCACATCAGCAGGTGCATGTGGGGGAGTGGGGAATCAAACCTGGTTCCCCCAGATAAGAGTCCGCACACTTAACCACTACGCCAAACTGACTCTCATGGGGAGGCCCGTGGGTGGTGATCACATGGAGACAAGGGTATCTTCCTTATTAACAAAATCTTTAACTATGACCGAAGAGACAGAGAAGAGGACCCAGGCAGTTTAACAATAACAGATTTATTATTAGTGCCCAAACAATTGTGGGTAGTAAAACATTTAGTGCAACAATGAAATAAAAAACAGTAAAGGCTGGTGTAAACAAACAAAAGCCCTGACACATCTGACTAGATATTCCCTTTCTATAACATTCCTCTGTCTTCAGCCTCTTCAGAACCTTTCTCCCTACAGCCTTTTTCCTGAGAGAGCACCCTTCCTCTCCAGCCAGGCCTTTTATGCTTTCCCAGGTCCCACAACCTCTGGTGAAAGCCAGTTTGATGTAGTGATTAAGTGTGCAGACTCTTATCTGGGAGAACCGGGTTTGATTCCCCACGCCTCCACCTGAAGCAGCTGGAATGGCCTTGAGTTAGCCATAGCTCTCATAGGAGTTGTCCTTGAAAGGGCAGCTGCTGGGAGAGCTCTCTCAGCCCCACCCACCTCGCAGGGTGTGTGTTGTGGGGAAAGGAGATAAAGGAGATTGTAAGCTGCTCTGAGACTCTGATTCAGAGAGAAGGGCAGGGTATAAATCTGCAATTCTTCATCTTCTTCTGGGCAAGTTTTCCCTTCAAAAATTCTGCTACCCAATCAGAGGGACAGAAGGAATCCTAGGAGATGCAGGCCCTGTATCTACTCCTGGGCAGGCTTCTCCCTGTCCTCTAGGCCAGTGGTCCCCAACCTTTTTGGCACCAGAGACCAGCAGCGTGGGGAACCGCAGGGTGGGGGAACTGAATTTGGTCTCCCCCTCCGTGCCACGCAGCCGCCTCGCCTCCTCCTCCTGCATCATCTCCTCCTCCCTCCGTGTTCATTATGTTAAGCCAGGGGAAGCATCTTCCCGGCTCTTTAAAAGCTCGTCTCCCAACCCCCCTGTGGCAGCAGCGGTGAGCGATCTGCTAAACAAGCGGCACTGCCTTTGCCTCTGGAGGCAAGAGCAGCGTGGCTTGTTCAGTGGTCACTCGCTGCTGCTGCTGGTTTCTCCTGCCGATCAGCTGCTGCTGTGGGAAGGGAGGTGAGCTTTTAAAGAGCTGGGAAGGTGCTTTCCCCGGCTTAACATAACAAACACAGAGGGGGGAGGAGGTGACACAGGAGGAGAAGGAGGTGGCGGGGGGTGGGGGAGGCTGTGGGGCACCGTGGGGGGCAGCTTAGCTGGCGGCCCAGTTGCTGATGGGCCACGGACTGGTATCAGTCTGGGGCCCGGTGATTGGAGACCGCTGCTCTAGGCCTCAGATCATAACAGGAAGTGAGGCTTCTCAAAGCTTTTGTATTAGGGTTGCCATCCCCACCAGCTGCCAGCAGGAACGCTCTAGCAATTTGGGAGAAAACTGTATGGTGCCATAGAGCTCCCCCCCCAATTGCTAGCATGTCTCCACATGAAACCATAGAGTTTTCCCTGAATTCCTAGAGCATTCCCATGCAACGTGCCCAACACAATATGTCACTTCTGGGTGACATCATCACACTGCTTGTTGCTGCATATAATGAGGTTCTTTGGGGGTGGGGATCCCCCTGGTGGCTTGCTCCATTCTGGTGGGTTGGGGGCTCTGAAATCGGGGGAAACTAAATAATATTAGTAGCAAATAGCCATGGATAGCTGATTCACAGATACTGTCGCACAATAAGGAGTTGTATACCCACATTAATTCTGCACAGAAGTTCTATGCTTACACTACACAGAACACAAGAGATGTATCCATGTGCAGACAGAGCAGCAGATCCATCACCTCATCAGCTTGAGATGTTTGGACTGGCCATGTACAAGAGAACCCAGCAACGTCTTGACACCTCTGTGTGTGACCTCATGTTTCTTCCCTATCAAGGAAGAGCCACTGAAGGTTTATCTGTTGTAACAGCTGCTCCATACTTACAAATTGATATATTACGCATAAGCTGATTTTTCATGTAACTGTGAACAAGCTCCTCTATCCATTCAGCTTCAAAGGGTGCACCCTTTCACAACCAGCAGTCTTCATCATTGTGGGATGACTGGCCTGCAGCTTCCCAACATTGTGTGATTGGCCTCGGCCAACATGACAACCATTTCTGGAGGCTGTCTATTGGATAGCTCAGGATAGCCTTATCTTATCAGATCTTGGAAGCTAATTGGGGTCAGCCCTGGCTAGTATTTGGATGGGAGACCTCCATGGAATACCAGAGTCAAGACTTGGAGGCAGACATTGGCCAATCACCTCTGAACATCTCTTACCTTGAAAACCCTCTGAGGTGGGTTATACACCCAGGCTTATATGCTCAGATTAAAACTGTCAGCCCTAAGGGTGCCACTGGACTCAAACTTTGTTCTGCTGCTTCATACCAACATGCCTACCCACCAGATTCTAATTTCTGAAAACCATATTTTGGGTGAATTCAACACAAAGAAATAGACAGTGGTGTGCATGGCTTTTTTTTTTTTTTTGCGCAGGAACACACAGAAATGCAGTTCCAGCTGGCATGGCATCAGGGTGTGTGGCTTAATATGTAAATATGTTCCTGCTGGACTTTCCCTATTAAAAGCACTGTGTGAAACAATGGTAATGTCAGGGGGTATGGCCTAATATGCAAATGAGTTCCTGCTGGTCTTTTTCTACAATAAAAGCCCTGGTGGTGTGAATTTTTTTTTTAAAAAAAACACCATTGCTATTTGTCATTTAAGAGAACTAAAATTAATTTGGTGGAAAGTGCTATCAAGTCAAAGCGCTGTCAAGCTGACAAGTTGGAGAGCAAGTTTGGTGTAGTGGTTAAGTGTGCGGACTCTTATCTGGGAGAACCGGGTTTGATTCCCCACTCCTCCACTTGCATCTACTAGCATGGCCTTGGGTCAGCCATAGCTCTGGCAGAGGTTGTCCTTGAAAGGGCAGCTGCTGTGAGAGCCCTCTCCAGCCCCACCCTCCTCACAGGGTGTCTGTTGTGGGGGAGGAAGGTAAAGGAGATTGTGAGCCGCTCTGAGACTCTTCGGAGTGGAGGGCGGGATATAAATCCAATATCTTCTTCTTCTTTTGGCAATCCTGTAGTGTTTTCAAGGCAAGAGATGAACAGAAGTGGTTTTCCATTGCCTGCCTCTGCATACCAATCCTGGATTTCCTTTGTAGTAATAGCCAGAGCCAACCCTGCTTAGTTTCCAAAATATGATGAGATCAGGTTAGCCTGGACCATCCAGGTCAGGGCAAAATGGATATAGAGATATTCATATCAAATCTGCATAATTAAGTCTCATCTCAGGTCTATATTTAGATAAGAAACCAATTTTCTTTTTTTCCTTTGCAGACCTCAGGCAAGCCAGGTATTCTCTGTTGTTCAACACGTCATTTTCACTTTGCTGTTCCTTCTTTGCATGTTTGCTTTCAATTTACAGTTATGCTGTACGCACTTGAGGTGATGGCTCTTCAGGGTCGTTCAATTAACCTTCATTACCATGGAAAGAGACAGTCTGATCTCTTAATCAGTTTTGAAATTCTCCAGATAGCACACACAAGACAACAACTTTCAGGGGGAAAAAAATAATTCCGTTGTGTTAAATGTCTTGTGTCACAAAAAATAATAACATTAAATTGCCCTTTTGATCTAAATGTCTAAAAATGTAAGCTATGATACTATTTCCCTCTTTTTTTCCCGAAGTACTGAATATGAGCAGTTGTATATTTTTGATTCAAAGCCAGAAAAAGAATATACTGCATTGATTTTGCTAAGCTAAAAAATTGGTTACATTCTACCAATTTTGGGGGGGTAATACTATAGTTGCAGGTTCTGTATAAGCACCAGTACCCCATCAACCATTCCTTCCTGAACAGTTTGCTGGTACAGGGGAGGTACTGTCAGAAGTGAGAGAATGGGATAGGAAAATCAGAGATAAGTTCATAATAGGAACATTGTCCAGCTCTAAGAGCTTCGCCAAACAGAATTGTTCTGATTGGGGCTTCTGTACTCAGCAATTCCATTTCCCACCATTCACTGCAATGCCAGGGAAGGCTTTCTGGAAGGCAGGAGCAGTTCCACCAATTCTTGCCTTTATCTGATATGCTGTGTGCTTATTGCCAACTCTTTCTTCCTTTCTGCCTTTTGGGATCGCCAAATGCTATACAAGAGGGACTGTTATGGGCAATAGAATGCATTATCCTGTCTCTCTATACTATGTCCCAAGTATCATCCTTTGGATATGGTGGCCAAGCCACCAGCAGGAGACAGAAGCAGTGGGGTCATGGAGAGGCAGCCATTTTCCTGGAAGTGACATCACACCTCTCTCAGAATCAACAGAAACTCTGGTAAAGCTACAGGGGTTTATGATGATTCCTAGAGAAGTGTGATGTCAATTCTGGGTTTCCCAAGAAATTATGTAATGAGATAAAAGGACAAGTTCTCTTGTGGATCAAAAGCGGGCTAATTAATAGGAAACAGAGAGTGAGTATAAATGGGCAATTTTTGCAGTGTTGGGTGGTAAGCAGTGGAGTACCGCAGGGCTCAGTACTGGGTCCAATGCTTTTTAACTTGTTCATTAATTATTTGGAGTTGGGAGTAAGCAGTGAAGTGACTAAGTTTGCAAATTACACTAAATTGTTCAAGGTGGTGAGAACCAGAGAGGAGGTTCTCTGTGAGGCACTCCAAAGGGATCTGTTGAGGCTGGATGAGTGGGCATCAACGTGGAAAATGAGGTTCAATGTGGCCAAGTGTAAAGTAATTCGCATTGGGGTCAAAAATCCTAACTATAAATATAAGTTGATGGGGTGTGAACTGGTGGAGACTGACCAAGAGAGAGATCTTGGGGTCGTGGTAGATAACTCACTGAAAATGTCAAAACAGTCTGTGACTGCAATAAAAAGGTCAACACTATGCTGGGAATTATTAGGAAGGGAACACAAAACAAATCAGCCAGTATCATACGACCCCAGTCGTTTCCGACCCTGGGGTGATGTTGCATCACGACATTTTCACAGCAGACTTTCTACAGGGTGGTTTGCCATTGCCTTCCCCAGTCATCTACACTTTCCCCCCAGCAAGCTGGGTACTCATTTTACCAATCTCGGAAGGATGGAAGCCTGAGTCAGCCTTGAGCCAGCTACTTGAACCCAGCTTCCGCCGGGATCAAACTCAGGTTATGAGCAGAGAGCTCAGACTGCAGTACTGCAGCTTTATCACTCTGCACCACGGGGCTCCTATCATAATATCCCTGTAAAAATTGATGGTGCGGCCACATTTGGAGTACTGTTGTACAATTCTGGTCATCACATCTCAAAAAAGATATTATAGCATTGGAAAAAGTACAGAAAAGGCCAACTAGAGTGATTAAAAGGTTGAAATACTTTTCCTATGAAGAAAGGTTAAAATGCTTGGGGCTCTTTAGCTTGGAGAAACATTGACTGAGGGGTGACATGATAGAGGTTTACGAGATTATGTATGGGATAGAGGAGGTAGAGAAAGAAGTAGTTTTCTCCCTTTCTCACAATACAAGAACTCGTGGACACTCAACGAAATTGCCAAGCAGTCAGGTTAGAATGGACAAAAGGAAGTACTTCTTCACCCAAAGGGTGATTAACACATGGAATTCACTGCCACAGGAGGTGGTGGTGGCTACAAACATAGACAGCTTCAAGAGGAGATTGGATAAACATATGGAGCAGAGGTCCATCAGTGGCTATCAGCCGCAACATATTGTTGGAACTCTTTGTCTAGGGCAGTGATGCTCTGTATTCTTGGTGCTTGGGGGGGCAACAGTGGGAGGGCTTTTAGTAACCTGGCCCCACTGATGGACCTCCTGATGGTACCTCTTTTTTTTTTTTTGTCATTGTGTGACACAGAGTGTTGGACTGGATGGGCCATTGGCCTCATCCAACGTGACTTCTCTTATATTCTTATGTCACACTGTTGCTGAATTAGGGTTGCCAGCTTCTAGGCTGGAGGCTATACCATGCTGAAAATAGTGCTTTCGTCAAGCTTTGAAGTTGTGATGGTGCACGAGAGAAAATAAATTACTTTTTCCTGTGGATTGACAACAAAGAACTCTGCATAGTTTTGGTGGTCATTGGCTACCTTGTATATCCAAGTGGGTTCACTGATGAAGGTTATCAGAATGAGACTTGTACCTGGGATTTCTCATGCAAACGGAATGTGAACCATACATCTGAGGAGAACTGACCCTCCAGAATCTTTGTCTTGATTCTTCTGATATTTGCAAATTATGAAGGCTACACTTTATTTGGAATTTTCGTTGTATGCACTTTGACTTGTGGATTAATGCAGCATGTAGCATAGGTATTATGTTTGTACACATTTCACAGAGTTAGATTTTGAGTAGCTATGCCTTTTTGCATATATTACTCTATGATTTTTTTGGGTAATTTTTAATATATGGACTGAATTACTGAGCACCGTTACAGTAATTTTTCTTGGGAGGTTATACATTCTGTATACTGCAATCCTTGTTATATCCACCCAATGCACATAGCCCCCAGGTGACCTCCCGCTTTTACAACTGATCTCCAGCTGGCAATGATCAGCTCCCTTGGAGAAAATGGCTGCTTTGAAGTGTGGAAGATGAGAAGAAAAGAGATTGGATTTATATCCCACTCCTTCACTACCTGAAGGAGTACCAGGGTGGCTTACAATCTCCTTTCCCTTCTCCTCCCCATAACAGACACCCTGCGAGGTATGTGGGGTTGAGAGAGCTCTAACAGAAACTGCTCTTGAGAGGAACAGCTCTGTGAGAAACTGTGACTGACTCAAGGTCACATCAGCAGGTGCATGTGGAGAAGTGGGGAACGAAGCCCAGTTCTCCCAGATAAGAGGTCACACACTTAACCACTACTCCAAACTGACTCTATGGCCTTGTATCATGCTGAGGCCCCTCCCTGCCTCAAACCACACCATCCTCTGGATCCACCCCCAAAGTCTCCAGGTATTTTCCAACACAGACCTGGCAACCCTGTTGCTGATGGCCATTATTTTTGGGGGGGCAAGGACTATTTGGAGGTGAGAGATCTTAGGTGAGGGCCAGAGCCAAGGTATGAGTCCACAAATTATCCAAGTTTAAGAGGCCAAGGGATGAACAAAAATGGGGAAATCAGTACAAAAAAGAATTGTTTATGGAGATTTTATTTATAGGCCCCTTATAATCTGAGGCCCTACACTATCGCTCACTTAGTGTATACATTCAGCTCAGGATAAAGATTCCGAAATGTCTTGCCAATGGGATGATAAATGTTTTAAAACTATACATGGAAAGATGTTTCCCACTGAAACAAACCTAAATGTTAATGGAAGTTAAGAATAAAACTGAGCCTGGATGATATCAAACAATGTAAGGAACAGTGAGAGCTGCATCTGACTTCATATGCTCTTATTCCAGATTTAATTTCAGAGATTCCCTTAAAATTGTTCTTGTGGCCCTCCACTTTGTGGAAAAGGCTGCCTGGTGAGGCAAGAAAGAATCCCACACTTCTGTTAGTTCACAAAATATACAATGGAACTGTTGGGGAGGGAATTTTCATAGAAGGAAGAGGGATGTAATAAAACAGAATTCTGTAGTAGGGTAATTTCTCTATAGGCAACAACATTTCACTTTTAATTGCCTGCAAAATCGTTAGACAGCCTTCATTCCTGTTGGAATACAGCAAAGTCTTGCTTACATAGAAGAGGAAAGAAGATCCTGCAGGGGGCAGCACGCTCTAGCTAGACAGGACTTTCGAGGGGAGTAAGAGGTTTTTATTTGTCTGTCTGTAGAATTCTATTCTCAGGCTATTCTTCTATAACTCACACTGTCTCTTTATCAGCTAGGAAGGCAGCTAGGTTTATCTCTCCTCTTTCCAATCCAGTTTGTTAGTTCCACAAATAAAGATTCTGTTACTCTTGATCAGTTTAGGGTCCTGATAGCCGCAAAAGAACTCTGCCAACATTTTTCTCCTCTTGTATACCGCATGGCTGACTGGATACATTAGACTGTTTGTAGTACAGTGTCCTGTAACTCTGGAATCCAGTTTTTAAAAAAAATCTTGGAACTCTAATTCTGAAATCCAACATATGCAATGCATCATACCGTTCCTGTTTCATATTCTGCAAAATATATAGCCTCGTTTTATTGTGCTGTTATTGTCGCTGCACTTTTATATCTGCCTTGCACAGTTGCCAGCTTCCAGGTAGCCAACCTCTAGTTTGCAATTATGACTGGCCTCCAGACAAATGAGATCCGTTCCCCTGGAGAAAATGGCTGCTTTGGAGAGTGGATTCTAAGGCATCAGGGCATTTTTTTGTATCAGGAACTCCTTTGCATATTAGGCCACACACCCCTGATATAGCCAATCCTCCAAGAACTTACAGGGCTCTTAGTACAGGGCCTATTGTAAGCTCTTGGAAAATTGACTACATCGGGGGGGGGGGCGGTGTCTAATATGCAAAGGAGTCTCTACTACTACAAAAAAAGCCCTGTAAGGCATTATAATACACTGAGGTCCCTCCCTTTCCCGTGCAGCACCCCCAAAATCTCCAGATATTTCCCTACCCAGAGCTGGTTAACCATGTCTCAATGACAGATGATATATTATGTATGTTAATAAACTGGAAATTAAATGGGAATGTTATGCAGAATAAAGTTATGCTCCAGAACAATAAAATAGTGGATCGAGGAAATATATTCATTTCAACCTAGGAGGGACAGGTAAAGAGATCATCTCTGCTACACAAATCCCATCTATATGATGCACTATTTTTGTCCAGGCAGCTGATTTTTAATTCACCATATGCACTTACCACATTGTTGAGGTATGTTTCAAAATGTCACGATCATTACCAGTTGTACTGCTCTAATTTTTTTAGTTATTTTCATAATTGGATTTTAATAAATTACCCTTGGAAGTTTCTTTCTTTCTTTTTTTTTAGGACTAACAATAAATAATATTAAATCCTTATTAAAGATTCATGAGACAAAAAGAAAAAATGCTGGGTGGAGAGAAAAAAAAGCTATCAAATGAAAGGGAATATTTGTCATCTTGGAAGTTTTTTTTTTACTTTGGGAAATACGAAGGCGTGTTAAAGGGGAAATGGAAAACTTCTATGAAAGTGTTTGATTTATGATAAAATTAGTTTGATAAATAGAACATCGCAGATATAGGAGATATAACTAGAGTTACAGAGAATAGTCAATTTGATAAACATCGCGCAGGAATCAAGGGAGAAATATATTAGTTTCTCAAACCCCCTTCTATTGACTTTCAAAGATACAAACATAAGTAATACAGATCAGCTTGAGTTGTAATGCAATTTCATTTCGTCTCTACTTTCCCACAATTATGTTACTATGGCTTCAAGAAGAAAAGAACCCTAGGAAATACATTTAAAGGGCTCATTTTAAGATTAATCTCAGAGATTTACAGGAAGGTGCTTTTTTGCTGAATGCTGTTTATTGAAATTTAGTGGCAGATACGAAACAATTTGAATGTAATAAATAGTTTTAGAAAATGTTAGCACCACAGATCTGTGTTTTCTTTACAAAGCCCCCCCCCCCCCAAGGCAGAACTGAACGTACCATCATGTTTGAAGGCCTCGGAGGCGTGTTGGAGGTTTGTCGGGGAGTGATAATGCTGGGCTGCTCCTCGCCAGCTTGGTGCAGAGATGCTTCCCAAGTCAGGGCTGCTGCTGGATCGTTGCCGGCTCTTTGAGTTAAAGGCAGAGGAGGAATAAGGTGAACTGGCAGATTTCAGTCTTAAGACAGCAGCGTATGAAGGAGGGATTCCTGGGACAGCTTTGGAATATTCTAGAAAAGAAGAAAAAAACATGGATTCCAAGCTGGAGATGAGACACTTTGGGTGCAATCCTACAAGTGCTTTCCTTTAGGGTTGCCAATTCTGGGTATGGAAATACCTGGAGATTTGAGGGTGGAGCCTGGGAGTGTGGGGTTTAGGGAGGAGGGACATCTATTAGGGTACAGTTTCATGCAGCCCACCTTTCAAAGCAGCTATTTTCTCAAGGGGAGGTGGAATAAATGTTTTAAATAAATTAATAATAAACCAGCAATATCTGGAGTCAGGAGATCAGTTGTAATTCCACGAGATCGCCAGATCCCAGCTAGTGGTTGGTGACCCTACTTTCCTTGGAGTAAGCCCAGGGCTTTTTTGGTAGAAGAAGCCCAGCAGGAACTCATTTGCGTATTAGGCCGCACCCCTTGGTGTCACCATTGTTCTGCAAAGGGTTTTTTGGTAGGAGAAGCACAGCAAGATTCATTTGCATATTGTGCCACACCCCCTGACACCCTGTTCCTGTCTGTTCCTGCTAAAAAAAGCCCTAAGTAAGCCTCATTGAACAAAGTGAGATGTACACTGTTTAGGACTGCCTGCTTACAGAGCAATGCTATACAGTCTAAGCCTATGTACTTAGTTTGAGGTAAATGCTACACAGGATTGCAGTTTACCTTTTAAGTGACCATTTTTGTACAGCAGGCACAGCCCCCTGTCCACCCCTAGGGTACTTAGTGATTCATGTTTTCTAAAAAAAATCTCAGCCTAAAGGTGTAAAACATAATAAAACACGAGAAATGAAATAAAACCTCAAATTGCAATACAAAGCAGAACACACCTTTGCAATAAAACATCAAAAATACAACTCCACCCCACCCACAATGTCCACCCCAAGATGACCACATTACAATTCAAATGAACACCAGCTAAAGCAACCCACAATATAAGAATATAGCTATGCTTAACCTTTAAATGCCAGCAGAGAACAGCAAGATATTCCCAAACGAGAGCTCAAGCCCCACCAGTCAAGTAACCTGATAGTCTAGTTGTTTATTGTATTTATTAGACAAAATTTGTATCTTCCCCTTTTCAGACCTCATGAGGACCACCAAGGTAGCTAACAAAATAAATATAATACAATTGTATTTTACTACCATTAAAACCATCTCCCTCGTCCAGCCCCCTCCCTCTCAAGATAATTAAAACTAGAACTAAAATTCAAGGACATATAACCACAAATCCTCCCATACTGACAAGATGACTCTGTATCTTAAGAGTGATTTAGATGTTTAGACAGGGAACACAGTTCAGTTCATGTGGGACTACCCTACTTTAAGATAAACCTTATGTGCCTCTACATGAAATATCTTGTGTCTTGCAATTCAGTCCCTGAATTTACAACACAGTGTGAGTGCGCGCGTGCAGAGGGGACCAGTGGGAAACCGCAGGTCGCTGGATGTAAGGACGAAAATGCACTCCGCCTATGAAGATCTGTGGCGGGAAGTTTAACTGGCCAGGATTGGACCTGGCCAGGTAGGGGGGTTGTTCCGGGAGATGTGTATAAGCGGGGACCCGGCCCCGCCATGTTCTCTTTTTGTGATGTACTCGTCAATAAAGCATGTTGCCTTCTAAACGTATCAGAACTCAGTACATTACACTGGCAATGAGGATGGGATGCTAGCCAGGTCCATGGGCAGCTAGTTCCCCCCATCAGGAAATCGCCGACCTGGCTGGAGATGAAGAAGGCACACAGCCCAGAGGGGCAGAAGTGCCCATTGCCGCTGGAGCAACCACCGCTGCTGGAGTGCCCGCCGCCGCCATGGCAACCCCGAGTGGGATGATGGGCCACATTGCAGAGTTTGACCCCGCCAAACCCGAACGGTGGGAGACCTATGCAGAGTGGGTCGACTGCTACCTACAGGCGAATGTGATTATGGATGACATCCGGAAGCGAGACGTGCTCCTGAGTGCCTGTGGGGATGCCACATGTGAGATCGCCAAAGGTCTCTCTGCCCCCGCGAAAGTCACCGTGAAAACTTACGAGGAGGTAGGCAAACTCCTGACCGGGCATTTCTCGCCCCAGCCATCCATCATCACCCGCCAATTCCTGGATGTAAAGACCAAAATGCACTCCAGCTATGAAGATATGTGGTGGGAAGTTTAACTGACCAGGATTGGACCTGGCCAGGTAAGGGGGTAGTTCCGGGAGATGTATATAATCGAGGACCCGGCCCTGCCATGCTCTCTTTTTGTGATGTACTCACCAATAAAGTATGTTGCCTTCTAAGCATGTTGTCTCAGAACTCAGTACATTACACATCTCATTCAATGTATCAAGCTAGCCTGTCAGGAAGGTAGCTAAACCGAATGTCTTAAGTGAAATCTGAGGTTACATTCAAATGTCTGAGGTAAGAGTTGTGCAATCTGAGGTCAGTGCTGATTATAAAGGACTGGATTTGAAAGGCTTGACAGGCCTTGCTTAGGTTTCCTTGCCCAGCCTGGAAATCCTGACATCATCCTTCCACCATATTATTGTTCCCAAGTTGGTGTCAGTGGGCACCATGGTGACCACCAAGCATTTTTAGAAGGTGGGTGGAGCCAGGTGGAGGTTTGTCCAGCAGGGCTTCTGCTTGGCCACTGGATTTCTCATTGGCTGGGCAGATTTTTTAAAAAGTTGCTTCAGCAGCAGCTGCCACTACATCAGAAGGACGCACAACCTCACTCTCTGACATTTTGTGGTTGATTCCCCCTCTTGTGACAGTCATTTTTGGCTTTGCCCACCACTTTGTGTCAGAATTTCAAAGTGCTTCCTGGCTCAAAATGGTTGGGGACCCTGGCTTTAAAACCTCCAGAGGATGATCATACACACTAGATTTATTGTTTTGTAAGATCCAAATAACAAGTGGTCTGAAATTCTGGGCACCTTTACAGAGGATCACATCTCCACGATTCAAAGGCCTGATGCAGCTGGGCAGATGGAACCAGGGGTGAATTCTAGCAGGAGCGTCTTTGCATATTAGGCCACACCCCCTGGTGTAGCCAATCCTCTAAGAGCTTACAAAGCTCTGTTTTGTAAGCTCTTGGAGGACTGGCTACATCAGAGGTGTGTGGCCTATTATGCAAAGGAGCTGCTAGAATCCTGCTAGAATTCTACCCCTGGATAGAACCAAACAGCAGGATCTATAGGACTATTCTAAGCAGAGTTACATCCATTGAACTCAGTGTGCATTGAACAAAGTGTGACTCTGCTTTAACTTTGCTTAGGACGGTGGTGTTAGTTAGACAATGATGGCCACTGATCAAGACCAATGTTCCCTCTAAGCTGTAGAGTCCTGTGAGCAAAAATTCTACTTTGTGAGCTACTGGCATTAAAGTTGTGAGCTACTGCATAAAGTAGCTTGCTCTGTGGCCATTTTTTCTGAGCTAGGACAAAAATATGTGAATCAGAGGCTAAAAAACCATGAGCCAGCTCACACTAACTCAGCTTAGAGGGAACACTGATCAAGACCTGGCTGGCTTTTATAAAAAATGATCGAATACAGGATTCTTGTCCAGTTTGGGGGCAACAAAGTTTAGGCGTGTCAGAAGAAAGGTTAGAAGTATGAACATAAGAGCATAAGAGAAGCCATGTTGATCAGGCCAATGGCCCATCCAGTCCAACATTCTGTCACACAGTGGCCAAAAAACCAGGTGCCATCAGAAGGTCCACTAGTGGGGCCAGGACACTAGAAACCCTCCCACTGTTGCCCCACAAGCACCAAGAATACAGAGCATCGCTGCCCCAGACAGAGAGTTTCATCTATACTCTGTGGCTAATAGCCACTGGTGGACCACTGCTCCATATGTTTATCCAACCCCCTCTTGAAACCATCTATGCATGTAGCTGCCAACACCTCCTTTGCCAGATGGACAGTGTGCAAAGACCCAAAAGAGCCTTGAGCCAATGGATAGGACAAGAGTGGTATTTACACATTGATTAAAGCAGCCTACTAAATCTTTGGATGAAGATTGCTAGTTGGCCATTAATGAAGCATAGATGCAGATATAGACCTAGACTACCTCCTCCACCACATATTCACATTTAGACCCCCATCCTAATATATACTTACTTGAGAGGCAGCCCCATTACTTTCATGTAAACATGTCTAAGATTGGACTGCTAGACATCATGCGCTTGTGCATTCCATCACTCTTGTCACTCACCAAGGGCTTTTGCTGCTTTATAATTTAGCACATATGGGCAAGCTGTCAAGCACGATAGACAAATATGATCTTCAATCAGGTGCTGATGGCAGTAAACTGCAAACTCTGCTATGAAATGCCAGCTTGACTATATGGTGAGAAAATAGATGCAGTCATATGAATCTGCCTTATACTGAGCTAGACTTTTGGCCCATCTCACCTAATGCTTTCTATTTTTATTGGAAGCCAGCATGGTGCAGTGGTTAAGAGTGATTGTAGTGTATGGCGTTCGTAGAACGCCATCATTCCAGACAGCGCAACCATTTCGTTATGACGTACCATCGATAAAGCGTTAGTCCGCTAAAGCCGCGGAGGCAAAGGTGACAACCCGATGCCTCCGCGAAGAGCGCTGGTCATCCGCCAATCACAGCGAGTGGCGGGAAATATGGCTGGCCAGCATTGGACTGGCCAGCAGGGTGAATAGTTCCGGATCTGTATATATGCGGGACCCGGCCCGCGTGTTCTCTCTCTTACCTCGTGTTTGTACCATGCAATAAACTATGTTGCCCTACGCGCGTCTCCCAGACTGGTACATAACAGTGGCGACGAAGGTGGGATTTTAGTCCTTCGACAAGGGCTACGAAGGAGACGCCCGGGCAACTCGTCGTCCCATTGCTTCATCGCTGTATCGCTACTTCGCAACGACCGCCGCCATGACCAGTACCAGCGGGAACACCAGTCACATCGAAGCTTTCGACCACACGAAGCCCGAGGGATGGGAATCCTATTCGGAGAGAGTCGATTGCTACCTGAGGGCGAATCGAGTAACCGAGGACGGCATGAAGCGGGACGTGCTCCTGAGCGTCTGCGGGGCCGCCACCTTTGAGATCGCAAAGGGTCTCTCGGCGCCCGCCCGCCTCACGGAGAAAACGTACACGGAGGTCGTCCGCCTCCTCACGGGCCATTTCCTGCCGCAGCCGTCGCGGGTGGCCCGACGGTTCCTCTTCCACAAGAGGGACCAGGCCCAGGGAGAATCCGCTGCAGACTACCTGGCCGCCCTGCGCCAGATCGCCGGAAGCTGCAACTTCCCGAATTTGGAAGAGACCTTGGCCGACCGGTTCGCTTGGGGCCTCCGCGACGAGAGGCTCCAGCAAAAGCTCTTCGCAAAGGAAGAGCTCACGCTTCAGGGCGCCTTCAGCGAGGCCGTGGCCTTCGAGCGCGCCTCCCGGACATTCTCCAGGGCCAAGTCGGAAGCCGTCCACCACGAGGAGCTGGACCCCCATCACCCGGACGAAGGAGAAGCGCTCCAGATGCACCGCTCGGCAAGACCAGCCTCCCGAGCCCCACAGCGGCCCCGGGCGAACGAAAGATCGAACCAACGCAACAACGAAGGAGCGAACTGCGCCAGTTGCGGCGACCCCCACGACCGGCGGGACTGCAAGTACAGGACCTGGGACTGCAGGAGCTGCAGGAAGACCCGTCACATAGCGCGGGCTTGCCGAGCCAAGCCCCACCGCCCGCGGCCAACCACGCACCACGAGGCCGCTGAGTTCCACTCCACGGCCTCCACCACGCTACAGGTACTGAACCTGCCCCTGGCCACCCCCAACAAGATTAAGGTGTCGGTCCGCATAGAGGGGGCCCCCTGCCTCATGGAGGTGGACTCGGGCTCCTCCATCTCCATAATTGCGGAGGAGACCCTGAGGCGGTTACACCCCGGCTACAAGAGACAGCTGCGGTCGGCCGACTTTGTACTGCGGGACTTCCAGAAAAACCCGGTCCAGATCGCGGGGTGGGCGAGGGTGCGCGTGGAGCGAGGGTCTTTCAGAGGCCCGCTAGATATCCTGGTAGTCAAGCGACCAC
The DNA here is from genome assembly GCF_032191835.1 of Heteronotia binoei. Classification (NCBI taxonomy): domain Eukaryota; kingdom Metazoa; phylum Chordata; class Lepidosauria; order Squamata; family Gekkonidae; genus Heteronotia; species Heteronotia binoei. Next base: position 172,848,931 of record NC_083225.1, read on the forward strand.
TGGCGACCCTGTTGGGCCTCACGTGGTTCGGCCCCTTAGGAATCAGAGTTGAGGTGTCACAAACGACCATGGCCGGGGGGTTCGGGGAGGTGTGCCGAGAATTCCCAGAGGTTTTTGACGGGTCGTGGGCTCCCGTCACTATGAAGTATCCACTGAGGGGGGCCAGATCCTACGCCGGCACATCGACCAGATGCGCCGCAGGACCCTACCCGAAGCACCCACAGAAACAAGAGGGGCAGCCCAACCCGAGGAGCCTACCACAACCCCGCCGCCATCCATGTCGCTGCCGCCTCCTACAGAAGTCAACCAAGCCCCCGAACTCGCCCCGCAACCCTCGGATGCTCAGGCTCCCGAGGAGACGCCGGGGCCCGAAGTCATCACGACTCCGCAAGCCACCCCACGACGTTCGACTCGAGAGCGCCGGCCTCCCACCTACCTACAGGACTATGTTACTAACTGAGGGGGGAGGGGTGTGGTGTATGGCGTTCGTAGAACGCCATCATTCCAGACAGCGCAACCATTTCGTTATGACGTACCATCGATAAAGCGTTAGTCCGCTAAAGCCGCGGAGGCAAAGGTGACAACCCGATGCCTCCGCGAAGAGCGCTGGTCATCCGCCAATCACAGCGAGTGGCGGGAAATATGGCTGGCCAGCATTGGACTGGCCAGCAGGGTGAATAGTTCCGGATCTGTATATATGCGGGACCCGGCCCGCGTGTTCTCTCTCTTACCTCGTGTTTGTACCATGCAATAAACTATGTTGCCCTACGCGCGTCTCCCAGACTGGTACATAACAGTGATGGATTCTAATCTGGAGCACCAGGTTCAATTCCACAGTTCTCTACATGAAGCCAGCTGGGCGATCTTGGGTCAGTCACCGCTCTTTCAGGGCTCACTCAGCCCCCCAAAAAGTCCTGCTCACCATCTACTGGTGCATAATGCTAAATAGCTAGAACTTCAGGCTGCCAAAACAATATTAGGATCTTCTACACACAATACCATATGGTAATTATTGCTATTACTGGAAGCAGCACTCCAAGGCCCCAGGTCTTCATCATCTGGAGTAACGCATAGTTACAGTGGTGAATTTCTGAAATGGGGATGGAATACAGCTGAAATCATCTTCCCAAATTTGAAATTACTTCAGCCATTATAACCTGGGTCCCACTTCCTCCAAATTTCAGCTTATTTCCGCTCCTATATGGATCAATGCCAGCACTCTCCTTTTGCCAGTTTCCAGTTCCCACCACTTCCTTTCCATTCATTCCATGCTGTGAGGGAGGAGGAAAAGGAGAAAAATTGGTTTTTATACCCCACTTTTCTCCACCTTAGGGAGTCTCAAAGTGGCTTATTATCTCCTTCCCTTCCTCTCCCCAGAACAAAGCAGGAGTCAAGCAGCACCTTTAAGACCAACACACTTTTATTCAGAATGTAAGCTTTCGTGCACTCTAAGCACACTTCTTCAGACGAGGAATGAGCTCATAAAATTAATTTCTGAATTTGTTAATTTTACTATTCTGCTATTGGATTTTAACTTTGTACCGCTTTGCATTCTAAACCCCACAAGCTATATGTCGCTCTGCTTACTGTACCTCATCCCTGGTCTGAAGAAGCGTGCATGCACACGAAAGCTTACATTCTAATTAAAGGTTTGTTGGCCTTAAAGGTGATACTTGACTCCTGCTTTGTTCTAGTGCTTCAGACCAACATGGATCTATCTCCCCAGAACAAGACCTTTATGAGGTAGGTGAGGCAGAGTGAGCTCTGAGGAACAATGACTGGCTCAAGGTCATCCAGAAGACTTCTTGTGGAGGAGTGGGGAATCAAACCTGGTTCTCCAGATTACTGCTCACCGCTCCTAACCACTACACCAGCCAAGAGGATTGGCTGAAGCTGAGAATGCTTACAGCCTCCATTGCTGATGGAGACTGTTGACTTGTTCAGAGCCTCTGTTGCTTTTCCGTTCATATGCTCTGAAGTCATCCATACATAAAGTTGGAAACTCCAGAAAAGTCCCCAGCACTAGGCAATCATTTTGTCTCCCATTTTCCCTTAGAAAGTTATAAATAATAATAATAATAATTATTATTATTATTATTTTATTCTTATATCCCGCCCTCCCGGGCTCAGTTCTGAAACATGGAAGAAAGTAGGAGGAAGAGGTAAAGAAGCAGATGAAACATGGCACCCTTCCAATTAAAGTTTTCCAAAACTTTGCAGAACTTCCAGAAAAAAAGTTTGTATTTTCTGGAGTTTTCTCAGAACGGGTTTGGGAACCCTTCCACTATTACTTGACCATTTTCCAGGTAACACAAAGATACAATAAATATAAATACCAAAACTGAATAATTAAAAAAACCCAAAGTTTCTCATAATGAATGTCATGCATATAAAGACAATAAGCAAGATTATTAAGGCACTGCACATTAAATTATATAGAAGACAGCACTAAGCAGAGCCTACATTAAAACAAAGAAAACAAACCTTTTAAACATTGGACATTTTCAAATAACTAGTGACAGTATCTCTCCCAAAAGAATTAACCTGTGAACTTAAGCGTAACAATATCAGAACTTTCATTAATAGAGAAGACAAATGTTGACCATGTTTCACAGAGTTTATCAGATTGTGAGTAACCTTTCATGAATCAGAAATGAAAAGTTAACTTTCCCATCAATGCTTCATCCCATGTTATCTCATTCTCCACCTCCTAGCAATTTCTAATCTAGCAGCAGAGATACTGGAGATGGGTGAGTTTTGCCCATCACTAACTGAAAATTGAGCTGGGACTTTCGGTGTGCAAAAACATGGGTCTGCCACCAAGTGGTCACTCCTCCCATACGTATTATTATTTACAGGGGTCATTTTGTAGAAAAAAATAGATGGTGGAGCTCATTAGCATAGCTTATTAGCATATGCCCCCCCCCAAGCCAAAACCAACCAGATGCAAGAAAGGAGAGCCTCGAATGAGTGAGGTCTGCTTCGCCTGGCTAGAGATCCAGCCAGCCCAAGCAGGTCTCGCTTGCCTGGGGCTCTCCTGGGCTGCCCGCCCCCCAGTTAAAAGGCCAGCAAGCCACCCGCCACCCCAAATCACATAAGAAGTGGAGAAAGGGTGGTGCAGGCTTCTCCAGGGGTTAATGAGAGCTGCTAGGGGCATGGCAAAGCCCCTGGTGGCTGGCTGCTTTCCTAATCCAGGGATTGTTATGCAGCTGCACCTACTATTCAATGGACAACTTAGGCGAGGAGGATAGGCTTCCCAAGCCTCCCGCCCTGGCGGGAGAATACTGGATTTTCAGCCTCTTTTCCCGCTTTCCATAACTCTGGAAGCGGGGGGAGGAGGGGGGAATGGCGCCAAGGAGCATTTGCGTCGTCCGGGGAGGAGGTGCTGAGCCTGGCAAGGGAATCTTGAGAAGGGAGGCTGGCTCGCCAGCGAGCGGGTGGAGGTGGCTGCCGAACGCAGGCGGGTCTTGACGGACTCCAATGCCCGATGCTTCTCCTCCTCCCTTCCCTTCCCACCCAGCCCCGTTGCAGCAGCCGTTCTTCCTTTTCGCAAGCTGCTTCCCGCGCCCAGTCAGCTGGCTGGGGGGGGGGGGGGAGGAGAGAAGCCCCGCCTGCAAAGGACCATGTGCCTTTGCACCTCCGGAGGCTTGATTGCAAGGCTCCACTTTGGGATGGTGTGACTGCTGCTGTAAAGAAGCTGGCAGCAACTCGTGAGTAGAAAGGCCAGTCCCTCGCTTCAGTTGCCAGAAAGGGGGGGGGGGGAGGGAGGAGGAGAGGGAAACGTCTTCATTATTCCCTATGTGGAGATCAATTCTCATAGGGTATAATGGGGAATTAATCTGGAGGTTTTGGGGGCTCTGGGGGAGCTGTTTTTTGAGGTAGAGGCACCAAATTTTCAATATAGTATCTAGTGCCTCTCCCCAAAGTACCCTCCAAGTTTCAAAACGATTGGACCAGGGGGTCCAATTCTATGAGCCCCAAAAGAAGGTGCCCCTATTCTTTGTTATTTCCTATAGAAGGAAGACATTTTAAAAAGTGTGCTGTCCCTTTAAATGTGATGGCCAGAACTCTCTTGGAGTTCAATTATGCTTGTCACACCCTTGTTCTTGGCTCCGCCCCAATGTCTCCTGGCTCCACCCCCAAAGTCCCCAGATATTTCTTGAATTGGACTTGGCAACCCTAGGGGAGGAAGAGAAGGAACTATCAGAAAGTTTCAGGAACTGTGCTCCTATGAGCTCCTGCTGAATCTGAGGCCTGATTATTTATGAAGATGTATATGGCCGCACTCCTCAGGCTAGAAGCCAGCTGTAAAAGCCATTTTAAAAAGCTCAAAGTTTAATCCAAAGTTTATTTAGAAGTAATGTTTTGGTTTGGCATCTAAAAGAGTAATATTGGTGCCAGGCATTCCAAATACAAGGTGCCACCACTGAAAAAGCCCTGCACCTGTCCATCAGCTCCCTCACTCTGGTAGGTGAGAGCACAGAGGGGGATCTTAACTGGTGGGCAATTCATGATGGATGGAGAAGATCCTTTACGAGCCATGGCCCAGAATTGTCTGGGGCCTTGAAGGTAAGAAGCATCAGCGTTTTGAATTGTGACTGGGAATAAATAGAAGCCAGTGCTGATCTTTCAGTATAAGCAGGGCTCACTTTGTAGCAGGAGCTCCTTTGCATATTAGGCTACACATCCCTGATGTAGCCAATCCTCCAAGAGCTTACAGTAGGCCCTGTAGGAAGAGCCATGTAAGCTCTTGAAGGATTGGCTGCATCAGGGGTGTGTGGCCTAATATGCAAAGGAACTCCTGCTACAAAGTGAGCCCTGAGTACAAGATTGATACAGTACCTGTATCCCACACCGGATGCCACAGTAGCCTGGATGCCACAGTTTGGGACCAGCTGAAGTTTCTGGACAATCCCAGCCCAGCTAGCTTCTCTAGAAGGGTACCATGCTTGAAAGTATCAAAAGCCACCAAGAGGTCCAGGAAAATCAACAGGGACTTTAGTTTTAGTTTAGTTTATTTATGATTTATATCCCGCCTTTCCCACCAAAGTGGCTCAGGGCGACTTGCTTCCTTTGCCAGTCCCTGACAATGTTCCATTTCATGTTTGCTGTTCTCTGACTGATGTTTGTATTGCTGATGTTACTACCCGGGTATTATTATCCTTGCTTATTGACAAGTTCATGTTAAATGTAGCCCATTCTGAATTCCAAATAATAATAGCCTAATTGTGTACACTTGTTCTCAGTTACTAACAATCACAAGTTTTCATTTTGAAAGGTTCAGTATTTTGTGGAATGTGGGATGCAGGCTCATAGGTGATAAGAGGCAGCCAGGAGACAGGTCTAATCTGATCTCCCTGGGCAACGCTGATAGGCACCAACTGAAGAGAGGATTTGACCTTGATTACTGAGGCCTGAGAAAGAACTGTATATTATTCCAAGAAACTTTCAAAAGATTTTTGGCAGGTGTGAGAAAGTGAATAGTAGTTGTCCCCCTCTTCTGTAATAGTTGATAACTTTCAATTGTACTTCAGTCTGGCAAGTCTTGGACTAGTGTGAACACTTGCCATGTCATGTTTGCTTTAAGTATCTTCATTAAAACTTCTTTTGATCCCACTCAAGAAGTCTCATGATTGAACCTGGGCAAAACCTCACAGCCATTCACTAAGCAAAGTACAGCCCAGGGTGAAGCAGAATTTGAATCTACACCCTTTGGTCATCTTAAATCAGCTGCCAAGAATATACCACCTCACCACAAAACCGAGCAGGGGTGTACTGATGGAGTTAGTGGGACCTCAAATACAGGTACAAAAAACCTTCCACAAAAAACCCCCAACAACACTACACTACTGTCCTGGGATAAAATTAAGCTTTTTTGATGCCTTCAGATGGATCATAGCCTGTTTAAAGTAAAATTCAAAGTCTGAGTTTTAAGCAAAGTTACATTTATTTGTGGAATGAAGAAAATTGTCCTTCAATTTTCAGCTCATGCCCTGATGAGATAAAATTTATGGACTGCAGAGACATGAACAACTCAGGGTGTAATCCAGAACATCTGTCAGGTTTGCAGCCAAAGTCTCTCAGCCTGAACTCTTGAGAGGCTTTGGGGATTTAAAGCCAGGCACTGTGTTATAAAAATAGAAAGCTCCAGCACAGGCAGGCAGACATTAACACAGGTGATGCCTCAATTTTAGGCTGTGTTAGGATCAGCTGATTTCAATCCAGGGCAAAAAAGAGAGCATTTCCTGAGGTAAACAACACATGCCATGTAAAATTGGATGACAAAGCTCCACCAAAAACCCCCAAAAGTGGGGGTTTTCCCCTCTTCAGTACAAAAGCTGCCGGGAGGTTGGCTACATCAAGGGTGTGTGGCCTAATATGCAAAGGAATTCCTGCTACAAAAAAAAGTCCTTCTCAGCAGGGTATAGTGCCAAAGAAGCCACCCTCCAAAGCAGTCATCTTCCCCCCAGGGGAATTGATTTACAACTGAATTATAATTGGTTTTAATTTCAGGAGATCTCCAGGCCCCATCTGGATACTGGCAACCCTACTACTCAAAAGAAATAATCTGGAATATTACTTTGTATAAGAATACACAGATGACTAATGTTTTAGGATAACAAGTATTCAGCCTTGAAATGGCATCCTGTTTTCTTAAAGGCTTTTTACTTCTCACTGTAAATAATTTCTTGTTTTGTTTTATAATGCCCTCCTGCTACACCCATAAAGTAGAGATAGCAGTGCTGCACAATGTAATGCTAAAAATTAAAATGAAATATGAGCATAGGACTTACAGGATTTTAGGTAGAGATGGCGCCAGAATCCACCTAGCTATATAACGTGGTTTTCCTTGCAACATTATCTTTCACTGTCTCTTGATATATTCCTCATCATATTTTACACTGTCCCAGAAGGTAGTGCTTGCAGATTGGTCGTAATTTCTATGTGGGACAGGAGACTAAGCAAACACCTTGCCTAAAAAAGAGCCTTTTGGTATTCAACATGCACATTAACACCTTCAGAACAAAATCCAGTTCTGTCGCTCTGTTTATAAATGTATGGGGATGCTTTAAAGTTCTTTTCTGTTCCAAGTTCTTACATTCCACAGAAGATTTTATTTCTCAGAGAAACAAAGCAACTCAAGGGGGGGAAAAGGAGGAAATTAAAAAAAAAATGTTTACAATCCTGATCATAGGATTCTTGATCAATTGTACAGTATCACTCTCCAGTAACTATTTTCTAAGTGTAATGCTTTTAAAAAGGTTTTAAAATGAGTTTTCTACACTTGAATAAGTTCACAGGAAGCTTCGTTCGCTTGAAATCTTGTACACTGTTTTGTGCCATTTTGGTTAGTTCTAATGAAAGGTATTATATGAGTTCTGTTTTTGAATTACAGTTGAATAAGAGTCAATAAATAGTATAATTGTTTTATTTACTTACAGTTCGTTTGCCCTTGCTTCACTGGCTCAGGGTAAAGAACATGGATATATCCCATTTTCTCTTCACAAACCCTCAGAGAGGCAACATAGGTTGAGAATAGGGTTGTCAGGTCTGAGTTGGGAAATTCTTAAGAACATATATGTATATATGTTCCTCATCAAAGGCACCTTAAAAATGTATATATACATGTATATACATTTATGTATATATATATACATGTATATACATTTATATACATATATATACATGTATATACATTTATGTATATATACATGTATATACATATATGTATATATACATACATATATGTATATACATATACACACACACTGTGCCTAATAGACACTGATGGACCTCTGCTCCGTATTTTTTTCCAATCCCCTCTTGAAGCTGGCTATGCTTCTAGCTGCCACCACCTCCTGTGGCATTGAATTCCACGTTAATCACCCTTTGGGTGAAGAAGTACTTCCTTTTATTCGTTTTAACCTGTCTGCTCAGCAATTTCATCGAATGCCCACAAGTTCTTGTATTGTGAGAAAGGGAGAAAAGTACTTCTTTATCTATTTTCTCCATCCCAATTTTTGATCCACAAGAGGACCTGCCCTTTTACTCCATGACTCTCGAGCTTTTTAAGGTGCCTTTGATGAGGAACTTTATCAAAAACTTTCTGGAAGTCAAGGTAAACAACATCTATTGGGTCTCCTTTGTCCACATGTTTGTTCACCCCCTCAAAGAAATGTAACAGGTTAGTGAGGCAAGATCTTCCTTTATAGAACCCATGCTGAGTCTTCCTCAATAACCCGTGTTCATCAATGTGCCTACTCATTCTGTCCTTGATAATGGTTTCTACCAACTTTCCCGGTATTGAAGTCAGACTGTCTGGCCTGTAATTTCCCGGATCTCCTTTGGAACCCTTTTTAAAGATGGGGGTGACATTTGCTACCTTCCAGTCCTCAGGAATGGAGGCAGATTTCAATGAAAGATTACAGATTTTTGTCAGAAGATCCACAAGTTCAGCTTTGAGTTCTTTCAGAACTCTTACATGTATGCCATCCGGACCTGGTGACATATTAGTTTTTAATTCGTCTATCAGTTGTAGGACCTCCTCTCTTGTCACCTCAATCTGACTCAGGTCTTTCAACGCCCCTTCCAAAATTAGTGGTTCTGGAGCGGGCAAACACTTCTCATCTTCCACAGTGAAGACGGAGGCAAAAAATGCATTCAGCTTCTCAGCCATTTCCCTATCCTCCTTCAGTAATCCTTTGATCCCTTGGTCATCCAAGGGCCCCACTGCCTCCCTGGCTGGTTTCCTGCTTCTAATATATTTGATGAATTTTTTATTGTTAGTCTTTATGTTTTTTTGCAATATGCTCCTCATAGTCCCTTTTTGCCTGCCTGATCACAGTCTTGCATTTGATTTGCCACAGCCTGTGTTTCCTTTTATTAATCTCACTTGGACTGGTTTTCCACCGCTTAAAGGAGTCCCTCTTACCTTTTCATTTTCCTTTACTTTGTATGTTAACCATGCAGGCCTTTTCTTATACCTGTTTGTGTCTTTCCTAACTTATATATTTTATCTGAGCTTCTAGGATTGTAGTTTTAAATAGCCTCCAAGCTTCCCCAAGGGTTTTGACCGCATTTACCTTTCCTTTCAGTTTCCTCTTCATATGCCTCCTCATCTCAGAGAATTTACCCCCTTTAAAGTTAAACGTGGTTGTGCCGGTCTTTTGGGGCAACTCCCTATTTATACAAATGGTGAAATTAATAACGTTATAGTCACTGCTCCCAAGCGGTGCGATCACTTTTACATCTCTCACCAAGTCTTGGGCATTACTTAGGACCAAATCCAGGATCGCCCCACCCCTGGTAGGTTCTGAGACCATCTGCTCCATAGCACAGTCATTGAGAGCATCAAGAAACTCAATCTCTTTCTCTCGACCAGAATACATATTGACCCAATCAATCTGCGGGTAGTTAAAATCACCTATTACGACACAGTTTTTACGTTTAGCCGCTATCTTTAATCCTTCCATCATATTATAATCGTCCTCTATCTTTTGATTTGGTGGGCGATAACAAACTCCCATAGTTAAATTTCCTTTGGGGCCCTCTATTTCAACCCAAAGCATTTCTAGAAGGGAATCTAATTCTTGACCTCAGTCTTACTGGACCGTATATTCTCTCTGACATACAGAGCCACCCCACCTCCAACCCTTCCCTCTCTATCCTTCTGATATAACTTATATCCAGGAATCACCGTGTCCCATTGATTCTCCTCATTCCACCAAGTTTCTGAAATTCCCACAATGTCTATGTTTTCTCCCAACACTAAACATTCCAATTCACCAATTTTACTTTGAACACTTCTAGCATTTGCATACAAGCATCTATAATTTCCCAGGCAAGCTAGGCCCGCAACCTTCCTCTGCCGCCTCGAGACTTTGGCAGACAGTCCATACTGTTTGTAACCATCACAGTGGACAACTCTGATCCAGTACCCGGTAGAAAAGTAACAGCTAACCCTTCATGTCTTTGAGATGAGTCCTTCCGAACCAGAGACATTTCATCTCCTGTCGGCTTTCCCCCAATATTTAGTTTAAAAACTGCTGTGCCACCTTTTTGATTTTAAGCATCAGCAGCCTGGTTCCATCTGGGGACAAGTGGAGACCATCTCTTTTGTACAGCTCCCACTTGTTCCAGAAAGCATCCCAGTGCCTAACAAACTTAAACCCTTCCTCTTTACACCATCGTCTCATCCACACATTGAGACTTCTAATTTGTGCCTGTCTCTCCTGCCCTGCACGTGGAACAGGTAGCACTTCTGAGAAGGCTACCTTGGAGGTCCTGGCCTTAAGTCTCCCGCCTAGCAGCCTAAATTTTTCCTCCAGGACCTCACGACTGCATTTCTCCACATCGTTGGTGCCAACATGCACCACGACCACTGGCGACTCCCCAGCACTATCAGCCTATCTACTACAAGTGTAATGTCCGCTACCTTCGCACCAGGCAGGCAAGTCACCATACGGTCAGTATGCGGTTTTGCCACCCAGCTGTCTACTTGCCAAAGAATCGAATCACCAACTACCAAGACCCCCCCTCTCTCCCTGCCCAGGGATGGTTCCTTGGCACAAAAGGATAGCCGCTCACCAACTGAAGAAGAGGTCCCTTCTGAGGGCGCATTCCCCTTATCCTCAGCCCTGTTCCCTCTCGACCCTCATGCTCCCTGGCAGCAATGGGGCTGCCACGTTCAGAGCCTTCTGAGTCTTCCTGGAGTGCCTAACTGACTCTCTCTCCTTCTCCAGGGCAGTCACCTCAGCCTCAAGGGTACGAACTCGTTCCCTGAGGACCAGGAGCTCCTTGCATAGAGCACACACCCAAGACTTCTGTCCTGTGGGCTGATAGTCATACATGTGACACTCAGTGCAAAACACTGGAAAGCCCCACCCCCCTGCTGGCATTCTACCCTCATGATAGTTTTTTTTTTTTTTAAATATACAATCCTCTTTAAATCCTGTTTGTTTAAGTGGCTCCCCTTCTGGAGGGTCAACTTACCTTATTGGGAGAACAAGGAAATTAGGGATCTGGATTCCTGGTCCTTACAGAGCCCCCAGGCTAAGAGCCACAGGCCAAGAGCCCTTTAGCTCTCACCCTTCGGCTCGCGCCTTTGGCAAGGCGCAGCTTAAAATGCAAAGAGGGTGGGGAGCACTGCCACTCCTAAGCAATCAGCAGCAATCAGCAACAATCACTTTCAATCACCTTCACCTTCAGCCCACTCAACCAACCAAACAGCAGTTCCCCAGCTACCACAACTCAGCTGTCTCAGCTTATCTCAGAGCTGCTCTGCTCTGCTCTCCCTCAGACCTCTCTGGAGATTGGAGATTTGAGAGATGAAGCTAGAGGAAGGAGGGGGTCTAGGGAGAGTAGGATCCTCCATGGGGTACAATGCCACAGAGTTCACCTTCCAAAGCAGCCATTTGCTCAAGGGGAACTGATTTCTGTAAACTAGAGATCAATTATAATTCTGGGAGAAAGTAATATTCCAGCCACCACCTGGAGACTGGCAACCCTAGATGAGACATTAAGATTGAATGGAGATTTGAGTTCTCCCTGATCTAAGATGTCGTTTCCAAATCTTCTCTATTTACAAATGTACTTTATATAAAATACAAATAAAGCCATTCCTGTGATGGAAGTCGAAAGTGCCTGGTCCAAAGGTAGAAGGTTTCATATTAACAAAACAGAAATTTCACCTATGGTACGGTAGCAATATCCTTTGCCAACATCACATTATGCAAACTGATGCCTGACCTATCCAAAGCTTAATTGCTAAAGGGGTCCTTTGGTTGTTAGGGTTTAATGTTAACGATCCCATTCCATTTTACCGAGGTTGTTTTACGATGCTCATGAGGGTTTCTGTGTTCCTAGAAACAGGGCCTCTTGTAAAACATTTTTAGGAACAGTTAATAAATTATGTAGAGAAAATCTTTCTTGCTCTTTATTTGGAGCCTGGTGTCTCACTAGAAAGGCCTCACAGATAGCAAAAAGCACACAGACCAGTGTTCCCTCTAAGCTGAGTTAGTGTGAGCTAGCTCACAGTTTTTTAGCTTCCAGCTCACACATTTTTGTCTTAGCTCAGGAAAAATGGCCCCAAAGCAAACTAATTTATGTAGAAACTCATAACTTTAATGCCAGTAGCTCACAAAGTAGAATTTTTGATCATAAGAAGAAGAATTGCCGGTTTATACCCCGCCCTTCTCTCTGAATCAGAGACTCAGAGCGGCTTACAATCTCCTATGTCTTCTCCCCCCACAACAAACACCCTGTGAGGTGGGTGGGGCTGAGAGGGCTCTCACAGCAGCTGCCCTTTCAAGGACGACTCCTGTGAGAGCTATGTCTGACCCAAGGCCATTCCAGCAGCAGCAAGTGGAGGAGTGGGGAATCAAACCCGGTTCTCCCAGAGAAGAGTCCGCACACTTAATCACTACACCAAACTGGCTCCACAGTTTAGAGGTTAAGCTACACCAAACTGGCTTCACAGCTTAAGACTCCACAGCTTACATGGAGTATTGACATTGACCCCCAAATAAGCCCATTTCCAATACAAATGCTTCCCTGAAGCAGCCTGGGCCTGCTTTCCCTGTCTCTGGTCTAGGCTGTGCAGCCTGCAGGTCCTGGAAGGGGATCTCCCAGTTTTGCAGGTTCCTCTCCATCAGCAGCCAGTTGGCCAGCAGGGAGAAACCCCTCCCCAACAGCCACCATATGCCTTTAAATCTTAGAAGAAGCTTGGAAACTGCTTGTGCTTGTGTTTTGGGAGGGGCGTGTGTGTGCCTTTTAATCTAAACTGTATGGATGGAGCAAGCAGGCAGAACCACATGAATGTGTGAAGCATGTGAAGCTGATCTCTGCCAGCAGGAGATAAGCTGTAAAAGTGGGAGATCTACTTTTGTTTTCTAGTTAGTCTGAAGAAGATGGCTGAAGTGCAACAGATGGTTACATTCAGCAACTCCCATGAGTAAATTGCCCCACTGAGATCACAAAAGTGTGTGCTTGGAAGCTGTTTATTTTGGCTGCTTTGTGAGTGTGTTTTTTTTCTACACAGAGACACATACACAATCATGTCTGGTTTTGACTTTGCATTCTTAGGTGTATACTTACAAAAATTAATGCATGAAGTAGATTCAAGCTACATGGTAACCCACACTCTACAAGTAGATTGAGAATCATCATGAAATGCTAAACTCCTTTCCATTGATTTCTAATAGACACAGTAGTTCAGTCCGTGCGCTGCAGGCTATGTAGGACACTGAATCAGAAAACTGAACTCTGACAGTGGAACAGTCACTAAATGAAGGACAGATATAAAATGAAGTTACAGAGTACTGGAACATTTCCAGGTGGAGAGGTTGACAGGATATGTTTAAATCAACATATCCATATAAATTTTTGTCAAGTTCAGTTTTATTACAAAAGCATCACTTAAATAGCACTTTAATTGTAGTGTGGACATCGGTGCAGAACCACCAGATTACCTTGGGGGTAATTATCTCCTTACAAGTAGAATTGGAAAGGACCCCCAGGGCCATCTAGTCCACCACCTGCACAAAGCAGAAAATTCACAAGTACCTCCCCCACACCTCCCACATACATCCACAGTGACCCCTGCTCCATGCCCAGATGGTGGCAAAAACCTCCAGGATCCCTGGCAAAACTGGCCTGGAGATAAATTGCTGTCTGACCCCAAAGTGGCAATCAGCATTTCCCTGAGTGTGTAAGAAGGGGTCATGAGAACTAAGCAATGATGCAACCCTTCCTGCCCTCCTTCACATGATCTACCTAAGTTCACAGAACCATCTAGCCTCTGTTTAGAAACCTCCAAAGAAAGGAGAGCCCACCACCTCCTGAGGAAATCTGTTCCACTGAGGAACTGCTCTAACTGTCAGGAAGTTCTTCCTAATGTTTAATTGAAAACTCTTCCGAGTTAATTTCAACCTTTTGGTTCTGGTCCAACCTTCTGGGGCAACAGAAAACAACTCCACACCATCCTCTATATGACAGCCCTTCAAGTACTTGAAGGTGGTGATCATATCCAGCCCTGGTGCTAGAGGTGCCTGTGCCCCTAGGCTGAACCCCGATCCTCTGCCCCCCATTGATATTTCTGTGACCCTATGACCTCATAATGATGTCACTGCCACACCTCCCCTCCACCTGAACTTTGCTAAGGCCTCCTGAGCCTTGGCAGAGTCTGGAAGGCAGCAGGTACGCTCAGAGTTGGCTCTGAGCATGTTCGCTGCACGCCCCCCCCCCCAGACTTTGCAGAGGCCTCCTGAACCTCAGGAAGCCTCGGCAGAGTCTGAAAGGCAGCGAGTGCACTCAGAGCTGGCTCTGAGCATGCTTGTTGCCACGGCCCCCTATCTTGTGATAGCAGTGGGCACAGGGAGGTGGACAACAGTGGGCCTGGGGAGGCGGACGGCAGTGGGTGTGGGAAGGGGGGGTGCCTCATGGTGCCCCTAGGCCAAGTGGCGCCCTAAGCAGCCACCTACTTGGCCTACTCCCACACGCCGGCCCTGATCATATCACCTCTTATGTCTACTTTCCAGGCTAAACAAACCCAGCTCTTTCAGCCTTTCCTCATAGGATTTGGTCTCATTTCTGGTTTTGGTGCCATGATGGCTGTGGAAACTGAAATCTGAACATCCCTTAACAACCACCCTTTGTGTGTTGTTGTTGGTTTGTGTCTGTCAAGTCACAGCTGACTTAGGGCAAGTCCATAGGGTTTTCAAGGCAAGAGACGTTCAGCGGTGGTTTGCCATTGCCTGCCTCTGTGTAGAGATCCTGGACTTCCTTGGTGGTCTCCCATCCAAATGCTAACCAGGTCTGACCCTGCCACAATGGTCCCCCATAGTAAGAAACTCAGAAAAAAAGTGAGAAGATTGCTTTTACTGGCCTCATGAGTCTATAAAAGAACTGGAAGTGAGCCTTCAAATGACATATTCCTTGTCACTTAAACTCCAGTGATGAATGTGCAGTATTTTTTATAGACTAGTGAGACCAATAAAAGGCATCATCTCTCCTTGCATTTCTCCTGAAGTGAGGGGCCATCAAACTTTCATCAATGAGGAAGAAATGCTGTGATTCTTTTTTCCCCTCTCTCTTTCTTTTCTGGAGAGTGAGGTCTTCCTGTGTGATAGGTTATCCATTCCTTGATGTTAGAGATGCCTGATGGTAGTCAGTGCTCTGAAAACCTAAAGAGCATTTCCTGACAGCTTGAAGCCGGCATCCAAGAAAGTGGCTGCTTTGTTCAAATCAGCATGAGAAATTCAAATGGCACTTGATGGTCTTCATGGCCTCCTTAGGTTTGCCAGTTAATGAGGGTCCAGGGATATTTCTCCTCTTATTACCATCTTTTTATTATCTCATCTTATTATCTCAGATTCTGGACTCCTCTGCCCATTTTCCCATGCTGTCTTCTGCAATATGTACATTTACTTCAAATTCTAGTTGTTTTCTAATCACTAAAGTTCATAAGTCCTGGCTTTGAAAGTAAGCTTTGGCACCTCATAACGTGTGCCTTCAAGACAGTATTGAACTGAGTGAATAAAGCCTCCTTTCCACCAAAAGAAAGAGGAAGGCCCAGGCCATACTATATCATGCCAGTGACATCCAGGTGATGCCCTGCTATTTAGATAAAAACTCTATGGTAGAAGTTGTTTTTACCATAGAGTTTTTGCCCAAATACCAGAGTGTTTCCCAGATGTCGCTAGCATGATGACGTCACTTTCTTTGTGACACTGGCCATGTGGCTCTCCTCTTCCTGCTGTTAAGTCCCCTGCATTCCCCACCAGATGGCAGGAGGGACCAGGCAACCCTACACTGAGCTCTCTCCCCTTCACATGACCCAAAGCCCCCTGGCTTTGCCCCCAAATCTCCAAGAATTCAGAGTTGACAACCATACA
The DNA here is from genome assembly GCF_032191835.1 of Heteronotia binoei. NCBI lineage: Eukaryota > Metazoa > Chordata > Lepidosauria > Squamata > Gekkonidae > Heteronotia > Heteronotia binoei. The sequence continues at coordinate 172,864,824 of NC_083225.1, forward strand.
ATGTTTATTTTTAAAAGACCCTTAAATGGTTGGATCAAGAGACTCTTTGCTTTGTTCTGAAGACACTTTCTAAAGTATGACTTCTTTTTAACCAGCATATTAATATTTCTATCTTTTCTGGTGACTTTGTAATGAGTCAGTCTTGTTAAATTATTGATGCAGGCCTAGCTATTCAGCGCTTGCAGCTGTTCAGAGCTTGATATGATCAGATTTAGACATAATTCCCCCAAATGACACCATAGGCAATGCAGACGCATGGAAATTCTCAGTGGCTGGAGCCTCATTTTTACAGAAGAGAATTCAGATTCCCTGAAAGATCTAATTTGATGCGTCAGAGATGAGAAATTTGTTAATGTTATTCATAAGGAACATGAATTCTATGTAGTCCTTGATCAAATCATTACATTTCTTCAAGCCTATAGCTAAGCTGGGCATGGGAGAGGCCAGTGGCCATTTCTCAGACTTTAGAACAGGGGTGTTGAACTCATATGTTATGAGGGCCGGATCTAACATAAATGAGACCTTGTTGGGCCAGACCATGTCGGGTTGGGCTGAGCCATGTTGGGTCAGGCCATGTGTGTACCTATTTAAGATTAGCTAGCAGAGATATAAATTTTATAAAGAACACAAACACAAATATATATATACACACACACACACACACACATATATATATACTAAAAAACTTAAAACATGCTTAAAACGTTAGCACTCATTGGTCTTAAAGATGCTTTCTTTGTATTTCTCTCATGGGATCCAGGGAACTGGGCAAAGGAAGCTCTGGCTCTTTCCTTTCTTCCCCAGGGGGGGGGGATCCTCAGCCAATAGAAGGAAGAGAGGCTTGGCTTAGTAGTTCTGCTGGGCGATTGAGAGAGTCTGACAAAGCAAGCTATTCCTCCCTCCTTCCTCTCTAAGGGAGGAGACTTAGCCAATGGAGAAAATAGAGGTTTTGCTCTGTAGCTCCTGTGCAATTGAGCAAGCCTTGCAAAGCAAGCTGTTACGCAGAAGGAAGCAAGATATAGGGAGAAAGAAGCAGATGACAGCCAGTTGCTTGGGGGCCTGATAGGAGCCCTCCAGGGGCCTGATATGGCCCCCAAACTGCTATTCCTCCCTCCTTCCTCTCTAAGGGAGGAGACTTAGCCAATGGAGAAAATAGAGGTTTTGCTCTGTAGCTCCTGTGCAATTGAGCAAGCCTTGCAAAGCAAGCTGTTATGCAGAAGGAAGCAAGATATAGGGAGAAAGAAGCAGATGACAGCCAGTTGCTTGGGGGCCTGATAGGAGCCCTCCAGGGGCCTGATATGGCCCCCAAACTGCATGTTTGACACCTCTGCTTCAGAAACTTTGCTTCAAGAATGACAGATACTTCCACTCTATAGACAACTACTTTTCTGTCAACTTAGAAGGTTCAAGGAACCACGGGGCCTTCTCTACCTTCCAAGCTGAAACTATGAGCTTCTCCAAGTAGTAGCTACGGGGCCACTTGGCCTAGAGGTGCCATGAGGCACCCCCCTTCCCACACCCACTGCCATCCGCCTTCCCGCACCCACTGGCATCCGCCTCCCCAGGCCCGCTGCTGTCCACCTCCCTGTGCCCACTGCTATCACAAGATAGGGGGCCGTGGCAACAAGCATGCTCAGAGCCGGCTCTGAGTGCGCTCGCTGCCTTTCAGACTCTGCCGAGGCTTCCTGAGGCATGTTCGCTGCACCCCCATCCGCACACGTTGGTGCGTTTGAACAACGGCAACTCTCCTATTGGTGACGGGTTGTAGAGCTGAATTCACAGAGGAGGGGCCTATCTCGAGGTTGCGGTATCGCTAGTGACGAGCGTATTACAGAGTAACAAGGTTGTCTAATGTTATACATTGTGATCGCATATTATATTTTATTCGGTTATTTGCCATGGCCCTCTAAGACACGCGTAATCAAAACAACGAATTGCTCGGATGCTTTAGAAGCAAAGGCCCCGATTTGCGTGCCTTTGTATTAAAACTGAAACGCATCTTCTAGATCGTCTTCCGTGTCTTCATGGTATGTGTTATAACGTATAACGACGCTATTATGTTCTAGAATATAGGTACAGCTGTAAACAAAGGAAATAAAATCTCGCAGTCGCCTTAAAAAACTATTTATTTCAACACTATTTGGTTATGATCCATTATATTTTTGAAGCTGCAAAGTTTGTTCCCTGTGTTATATGCGCGGCTCATAATCTCTCTGGTTTCTCACAAATTGTTAGGATCGTTCTTTTGTTTCAGACGGCGGATGTTTGTGCTCTGTGATGAGTTAAAAAAAATGTTTACAAATCTGTGTTGGAGAGGCCTGGACAGGACACAGGAGGCAGGATCCGTGCACACACGTTCAGAAGGAAAAAAGACAGCCTCGCAGAACATCTTCCCAACTTACACACACACACGGGCAAAACCGGCTGTGGACGTATGTCCTGTGAAAAGCGATGAGCCTATACCGCGCATCGTTGTTGAGTACAGCATCGTTCATATGGAAATATATTAGTAAAGATCCGGTCTAAACTATCTCTTTTTTCAGAAAGGCCTGGGGGTAAAGTGTTCCCACACAAATTCTCTTCTAGCCTGGGGGATACTAAGTCTGCTTAGGAAGGCCCAGCTGCACCCTAAGAACGGCAAAACCTGTTCCTGCATAAGGCACGGTTGTACTTTTGCCACAACACAACGGTGTTGAGAACACACTGAGAACATAAGAGCATAAGAGAAGCCATGTTGGATCAGGCCTATGGCCCATCCAATCCAACACTCAGTGTCACACAGTGGCCAATATACACACACACATTGTGGCTAATAGCCTCTGCTCCATATTTTCATCCAATCCCCTCTTAAAGCAGGCTATGTTTGTAGCTGACACCACCTCCTGTGGCGGTGAATTCCACATGTTAATCACCACACATTGCCAATCTTAAAAAGGGATAAAGTAAGTAACAGTGACTTTAAGCGTGCACCAAGTTGTGAAACACAAGTTCCAGATCATAATAAGAACATGAGAAAAGCCGTGTTGGATCAGGCCAACACTCTGTATCACACAGTGGCAAAAAAACACACACAAAAAAACGTGTTCCATCAGAAGGTTCACAAGTGGTGCTAGAAGCCCTTCCACTTTGCCCCCACCCCAAGTACCAAGAATACAGAGCATCAGTGCCCCAGACAGTTCCAATAAAATGCTGTGGCTAATAGCCGCTGATGGACCTCTGCTCCATATTTTTATCCAATCCCCTCTTGAAGCTGGCTATGCTTGTAGCCGTCACCACCTCCTGCGGCAATGAATTCCACATGTTAATCACCACACATTGCCAATCTTAAAAAGGGATCAAGTAATTAACAGTGACTTTAAGTGTGCACCAAGTTGTGCAACACAAGTTGCAGATCATAAGAACGTAAGAGAAGCTGTGTTGGATCAGGCCAACACTCTGTGTCATACAGTGCCCAATATATGTGTGTGTGTACGTATTAACATGTGATTAACATGTGGAATTCACCACCACAGGAGGTAGTGGCAGCTACAAACATAGCCTGCTTTAAGATGGGATTGGATAAAAATATGGAGCAGAGGTCCAACAGCGGCTATTAGCCACAGTTTATATATCACCCTTTGGGTGAAGAAGTATTTCCTTTTATTTGTTTTAACCTGCCTGATCAGCAATTTCATTGAATGCCCACGAGTTCTTGTATTGTAAGAAAGGGAGAAAAGTACCTCTTTCTCTGCTTTCTCCATTCCATGCATAATCTTGTAAACTTCTATCATGTCACCCCGCAGTTGACGTTTCTCCGAGCTAAAGAGCCCCAAGCGTTTTAACCTTTCTTCATAGGGAAAGTGTTCCAAACCTTTAATCATTCTAGTTGCCCTTTTCTACACTTTTTTCCAATGCTATAATACCCTTTTTGAGGTGTGGTGACCAGAACTGTACACAGTATTCCAAATGAGTCCGCACCATCGATTTATACAGGGGGGCATTATGATACCAGCTGCTTTGTTTTCAATCCCCTTCCTAATAATTCCCAGTGTGGCGTTGGCATTTTTTATTGCAATCGCACACTGTCTTGACATTTTTTTTTCAGTGAGTTATCTACCACAACCCCAAGATCTCTCTCTGTCTTGGTCAGTCTCTACCGGTTCACACCCCCATCAACTTGTATTTGTAGCAGGGAATCTTGGCCCCGATGTGCATTATTTTGCACTTGGCCACGTTGAACCTCATCTGCCACATTGTTGCCCCACTCACTCAGCCTCAACAAACCCCTTTGGAGTGCCTCGCAATCCTCTCTGGTTCTCACCACCCTGAACAATTTAGTGTCATCTGCAAACTTGGACCCTTTGCTGCTTACTCCCGACTCCGGATCATTCATGAACAAGTTAAAGAGCATGAGTTGTATCGACACGCAACCTGATGTTAAAGGGACGTGTTACACGTATAAAGTTAGCCGTGCTCAGTTTTAAAGCCATCATTTTATCCGTTGGGTATGTCTCCTCTCCAAACTATGGCCGCTTAGAACCGTTGCATCTCCACAATTCTCTAAATAACGTCTGTGTTGCAAAACACACTTTCCCCCAAAACAATATGAAGCCTGCTACACCAGTGGCTGAGACCTCCTCCCCCCCCCCCGCTTAGGAAACAGCCGGCATTCCTTGGGGGGGGCGGATCCCTAGCTGCCCCTCGGGGACTGTTGCATCACTCCCCCATAAGGAAACATATGGTGCTTGTTTTTGTGTGGGCATGTGTGGGCGGGGTAGCTGTCACTTTGATGATGATAGGAGCCCCCTAGCTACTACTTCTCCACATTCTAAGGTCTCATGAATAGCATCACCGTAAATTTTTTTGAGTAAGGGCAGCTTTTGTTCCAGAAACCACTCAAATCAAATCTCATTAAGTAAGGTTTCCAGACAGTGCCAGGCAACGCCTGGCAACCAGCAGGAGGCTGGGGTGTGTGTGTGAGATTTTTTTTTTTTAAATGCAGTCTTGTGCAGTTACAAGAGGATCTTACTGGAAGTGCCAAAAGGGTAGCTCTAGGAAACCCCAGAAACTCTTTGGTAAAACTATAGTGTTTCTGGAGATTCCTAGCTCTATTCCAGAAGTGCCAAAATAGTTGCTCTAGGGATTTTTGGAAACTCTATGATATAACAGAGTTTCTAGTGTTTCCTAGAGTTAGCCTTTGACACTTCCAGTAAGAAATTATAGTAAGTATAATAGGCTGTATTTTTGAGGGGGGGGGGAAATATCTCCAGCAAGCAATGGTGGGCAATGGGATCTTGGGGCAGGGAAAATGGCAGCTTTGGAGAATTAATTCTATGGCAATGGCATCTCATCCCTGCTAAGCTCTGTCCCCAAGCACTGGCCCAAAATGCCTGTAATTTCCAAACTCCGAGTTGGCAAAGGTATCTAAGATACACACACACACATACACACACACAGAGTGACCTTGTATAACCCCCATTCAGCCTCAGTCTCCCATCTGCAATATGGGAAGAGGCCATAGCTCAATGGTTGTCTATCTGCTTCGGATCAAGAGTCCCATGTTAAATCCCCAGCATCTCAGTTAAAAGCATCAGATAGTAGGTGATGTGAAAGACATCAGCTTGAGACCCTGGGGAGTCACTGCTTGTCTGAGAAGATAATACTGACCTTTACAGACCAATGGTCTGATTCAGTAAAAGGAAGCTTCATGTGTTCAATGAGGGTGTGTGACCCTCATCAGGCTACTTACATTGTAGGAGGATGTTTCTTCACCTTCACTGTCATTATCTGATCCCTGATTGGCTAGGATCAATCACTGAACTAGTCTGCAACCATGAAACGTTGCTTTCAGTCTAAACTGGCTCTGTCTGTCTTAAGTAAATAAAAAGGGGTGAACAGTCTACTCTTGTGTAAAAGCATTCTGACTTCTGTTGCTGGTTCTGACTTTTCAGTGACAGCTGGTCAGTGGCTACGACTCAATGACATTTACTGGCTCTCTAATTACGATGGAGTCTTGCTTATAATACTTGCAAATGTGACCTTCGCCTGTGTATGTTGTTGCTAGCTAGCATGTTTAGTCAAATGTCACTAAAACTCCAAGACAGTTTTTCTCCATGCAGCAACTTTTAATTATGTTGTTCCAGAGGAATTGCTTATTTCTTTCCATTGCCCTGACTTATGCCATGTTTTAAAGGGTAGTGTGGAGGAAGGGGGGGAATCGTGACAAGTCGCTTTGGGTCCCAGTTACAGAGAAAAGCAGGAAATAAATAACTAATAAGCATAAAATAAAAATAAAGATTTTAGTAGTATATTTTTAACCATTAAAGTGGGTCAGATCTAACACTCTGAAAGTACAGCTCTGGTTGAGGAGCAAAACTTTTCCACCTTCTTATTTGCACTGTCTCTCTAGGGTTGCCAGATAGGGGCCTTCACCTGTGATATGATGACATCACTGATGACACACTGACATCACTCCCTGTGAAGTCAGTGCATTGTTGTAGGATACTAGGGATGGTCTAGCATTTGAACAAAACTATGGTTAAACCAGTGTCAGAGCATCCCCTGGCAATGTGCTGATGTCACTTCCAGGAACACAGGAAATAGCAGTATGTCCAGACGCTGCCAATTCCCCCCCCCCACCTCCAGTATGGTAATGATAGCCCTGTGTCTTTCATTGTTTCCTCAAAATGCTACCTCAGGCTGAGTGTGGAGATGGTCAGTGAGAGGAGGGAGTCAGCAAAAACAAGCCCCCACTGCAGATGGAAGTGTGCTGAGTTGACTGGAACTGAGGCTGTGACAGGCTCCTGCTGCTTCTTTGACTGTGAGGCAGATTAGCTGTTCCCCACTCTGACTGAGCAGCCCCCTGCAGTGTGTGTTAATAAAAGATTTTTAAATTTTGGTGTGTCCCACCCCTTTTGTCAAATAAGCTATTTGGCTTTTGCCTAGTTTGCTAAGCAGGAGCCCTCTTGATAATCCCTTTATTTTAAATAGCACTTGAGACATTGCAGAATTCAATCTGATATAGTGGTTTTATTTAAGAGGCATGGCTGGGTTAGGGATAGGAAGGGGATGAGAAGGCTGGGGTAAATTTAATATTTACAGGTTATAATATTTTTAACAGGCTACAGAGTATTGTTGACACTTATTTTCATAAATCCTTGTTTCTCAACAATGAGAGATTTCTTTGTCTTAGAAATTTCTTTGCAGTGTGTTTTCATAAAGATTCATTTAACTTTGTTTCCAGGAGGCAAGTAATTTCTTCCTGTACTTAACTCTCTCCCTGCGAGATTATAGCAGTCCTTTTTTGTCTGTGTTTTCTTTTTCACAAATCAGAGGTCCTTTCAGAGATGAGCCCACTGAATAACTAAAAAGGAAATACTCCCCATTTCCTAGAAGCAATATTCCTTTTATATTTGGCTAGACTGGCAGTTTCAACCTACTGACCAATCTCTTCTGCCAGACCTGATCCTCAGTTCTTAACACTGAATTTTCAGCTCAGCTGACGCTTAGATTAAAGTTCCTACTTTGAACTTTTCCTCAGATTATGGTAGTATTCAGTGAGGGCAAGAAGTTGTGTCCCTTCAATTTCAAAGTGACTGTCTCATTTCCTCTGACAGATAAGGGTTGCCAATCCCCAGGTGGGGGCAGGGGATCCCCTGATTTGGAGACCCTCCCACTGCTTCAGGGTCGTCAGAAAGCGGGAGGAGGGGAGGGAAATGTCTGCTGGGAACTCTATTATTCCCTATGGAGATTTATTTCCATAGAAAATCATGGAGAATTGATCTGTGGGTATCTGGGGCTCTGGGGGGGGTGTTTTTTGGGGGTAGAGGCATCAAATTTTCAGTATAGCATCTAGTGCCTTTCCCCAAATGCCCCCCAAGTTTCAAAAAGATTGGACCAGGGGGTCCAATTCTATGAGCCCCAAAAGGAGGTGCCCTTATCCTTCATTATTTCCTATGGAAGGAAGGAATTGAAAAGGTGTGCCATCCCTTTAAATATGATGGCCGGAACTCCCTTTGGAGTTCAATTATTCTTGGCACAGCCTTGATCTTGGCTCCACCCCTAACATCTCCTGGCTCCACCCCCAAAGTCTCCAGATATTTCTTGAATTGGACTTGGCAACCCTACTGACAGACCCACCAACTCAAGCTGTCTGGCTACTTATTGTAAAGTGAGTTCAGTCAGCTCTTAAATAAGCAGCAACGGTTTATTCAAGAAGTTTATTCCCAACACAAACAGGCCACACAATGTAAAGTGAGTTCAGTCAGCTCTTAAGTAAGCAACAACAGTTTATTCAAGAAGTTTATTTGCAACACAAACAGGCAGCACAATGCAATAAATACACTTGGGCTGGGTTAAACATGCCCCCTTAAACTGATGGCAATCCTTCCTTTTGGGTCTCTCCAGGATCCTTCATTTGCATTTCCTGGGAGAAATGCCTCATGTCCTGATTGGCCATTCTCTTAGAACTAGCCAATCAGAATGTAGGCATCAGGATCTGGAGAGTAATGGAAGCATACTTTAAGCTCAAGCATACTAACAGTGAACACAGCAAATAGAAGAAGAAGAAGAAGAAGAAGAAGAAGAAGAAGAAGAAGAAGAAGAAGAAGAAGAAGAAGAAGAAGAAGAAGAAGAAGAAGAAGAAGAAGAAGAAGAAGAAGAAGATGATGATGATATTGGATTTATATCCCGCCCTTCACTCCGAAGAGTTTCAGAGCGGCTCACAATCTCCTTTACCTTCCTCCCCCACAACAGACACCCTGTGAGGTGGGTGGGGCTGGAGAGGGCTCTCACAGGAGCTGCCCTTTCAAGGACAACCTCTGCCAGAGCTATGGCTGACCCAAGGCCATTCCAGCAGGTGCAAGTGGAGGAGTGGGGAATCAAACCCGGTTCTCCCAGATAAGAGTCCGCACACTTAACCACTACACCAAACTGGCTCTCCCTACATAACACTACTGACTTTCCAGAAACAACAAACAGGCCAAAAAGGCACTTTTCCTCAGTAACTCTTAAAGTTCTCCTCAGCCAGCACTGACCAATCAGGAAAAGGGTGTGTGGCCACCCAGGCAACCTATCCATCAAACTCTTAATTCTTTACCTCCCAGCTCTGTGAAATAGCTGCACTAGGGAACCTGTTTTATGCGCATTCTGTCACAGATACCCTTGCATCATTACAGATCAGGTAAAAATATATACTGTTGTCGGAATCGTCATGCAATGACTATTCAAAATTCAAAAGCTTTGCATTGCCAGCAACACTGTAGGAGACAATCAGCCCTTTTCGCCTCCCCTGGAGAAAGATTCCAAAAGACTGATGTGACACAGAAGGCTCATACTGAAAGAGGCAGTTTTTCAAGCAAGGGATCAATAGATTCCCCTCGATTGCTTTTCAGTATTATATTTACTTGGGCAAACCTTAGATTTATTTCCCAATGACATAAAGAGTACCCATTGGCTTGCATCCAGAGTAGATGTTCGCAAAGCCAGAGAGATTTCCACCAATGGAGCACTGTTTTTCCACTTCCCTGAAATCCTGTTCTTGGAGGAGAGGGGACCCAGGAACGGGATTTCAGAGGGAATTTAGTGCTGCTGCAGGAGGGGGAATCATGATCCATGAGGTTATTTTAAAACAACTTTTAAGAACTAGAAAAGGGCTCAAACTGACTCACAAACTAAAGTTTATCATAAATTTTGGCCAATTCATTGTTTGCAAAGTGATATTTGAAAACTAAAGAGCTGCCACAAAGTTTCATGAATTTAATGCCATTTGTGGCAGTGCATAGTGATTTAAGAAGAGCAGAAAACCTTCTGTTCCCTGATGCTCAGCTGTTTGGATTTAAATGGCTCAAAACCATTTAAACCCCTGCTTTCTACTCCTCCACAAAAAACAATGGGAAGCAGAAAGCTGGGGTATTAATACCTCAGAGCCATTTCACCCCCTGCTTGGGCTGTTTCTACATGTTCAAAGCTCACTGCTGCTTTTGGCAGGAAGCAGAAAGCAGGGGTTTAAATGGTTTGGAACTGTTTAAACTCCTGTTTTCTGCTTTTCATGAAAAGTGGCAGTGAACAGAAAGAAGAGGTCATGAACTGACACAGCCTGGTTTGGTCTGTGAATCATGAACCAAACTGCAAAAATGCAGTTCGCGCCCATCCTTTGTAAGATCTATAGCAAAGTTATCAATATATATCACCCTTTTTACTTAAAGAGATCCATGCCTTTGGAATGCATACCTAGAGTACATTGTATTTGTTTATATAGTCACAAAGTGCGTAGTAGGGATGCTGTTGATTTTGCAAGCTTGATTTGAATATCCCTTTTTTGGTTCTCCCTTGTGTAAAATGAACACCAGACTTTATTTCTGCATCCATTTCTGTTTTCTCAGACCAACGCTTCCCCATAAAATGTACACATTTTTTAATTTTGTTTGCACAACAATAAATCAGTGTGCGCATGGACACCATATAAGAGCCCCGTGGTGCAGAGTGGTAAAGTTGCAGTACTGCAGTCTTAAGCTCTGCTCACGACCTGAGTTCAATCCTGGAGGAAGCTGGGTTCAGGAAGCCGGCTAAAGGTTGACTCAGCCTTCCATCCTTCCAAGGTCGGTAAAATGAGTACCCATCTTGCTGGGGGGAAAGTGTAAAAGACTGGGGAAGGCAATGGCAAACCACCCTAGAAAAAGTCTACCGTAAAAACGTTGTGAAAGCAACGTCACCCCAGAGTCGGAAATGACTGGTGCTTGCACAGGGGACCTTTCCTTTACCTTTTATGTACACCATATACACTGTATTAAAAAAAAAAAAGATGAAAAGAAATAAACTTCCCATACCAGCAATTAAATCAGGCTGACTCAAAAGATTCACAATAACATATGGGAAAAAAACTGAAATAAAAATGAAACAGGAAATAGTTCTCCAGCACTAGAGCTGTCATGTACTATCAGACAAAGATTCCCCCTCCTCCTCATTCTGGTCCAACTCAAATACCATATGAAAGGAAATCACATGACAACAGTCATATAAGGACAACTGGGCAACAGTTTTATGGACCTGAAGGGTCACTGGGGCTCCCAAAATTTTGTCTCCAAGTCTATTCTTTATATCCACTTTGTACAATCCTGGCATAAAGAACAAATGCACTGTCCAGAGTTATTATGGTTGCCAGCTTTGAGTCGGGAAATTACTGGAGATTTGGAGGTGGAGCCTTCAGAAAGGAAAGATCTCAGCGGGGTACAATGCCATGGCGCCCAACCTCCAAAACAGCCATTTTCTCCAGGGAAATTAGTCTTTCTCTTCTGGAGATCAGTTGTAATTCCAGATCTCCAGGTGCCACCAGGAGGCTGGCATCCTAAGAGCTATAGACAGGATTTTTTTTAAAGCAAGAACGCACAGGAACACAATTCCAGCTGGCTTGGCATCAGGGGGTGTGGCCTAATATGAAAAATGATTTCCTGCTGGGCTTTTTCAAGAAAAAAAGCCCTGTGGTAAACAATGTTGACATCAGGGGTGTGGCCTAATATACAAATGAAGTCCTTCTGGTCTGAAACATGCTGGGCAAGTAGGAAAGTGAACCCAAAATGTTGTTGATGAGATCTAGCTTGCAAGGGAGGAATCAGAATTAAGAGTGAGTAGTGTTCTCTCCTTCCATGTCTTCATTGCTGCACAGTGCCACTTTGCAACTCTTTTGACTCTTCATTAATACTTGCTTTAGCAGGAGGATATCAAAAACTAATTTCCAAATTGAAGCATTTACAGTTTGAATAATTCTGTTCCTCTTTATCTTTCCTTCTGTATTGCTGATGTGCACATGCCTGTTGGGTCAACACTGCACAAAAAGCAGCCTAGATGTGGCCACGAATAGGATTTCATCAAGGATCTCTTGGTGTAACTGTTCCACAATGCACATATGCCTCTTTTCAATGGAAGAATGCCATGGCAGAAGGAGAGTAAAATATAACCTTGAATACCATTGCGTCAAGGGTGTACTTTTGTGCAGTGTTGCTTAGGGGCACACAGAGAGAAAGTAGATCAGAGGTGTTGAATTAATTTGTTACGAGGGCTGGATCTGACATAAATATCACACAGTCAGGCCAGGCCATGTGTGCCATAAATGTAACATGAGGTACTGAAGATATAAACTTTATAAAGATTATTTCAGATACCAAATGGCAATAGCAGGTGAATGACAATAACAGGCATGATTGGACTAGATGTGATATGCAGAAGGGTAGTAGATGTGGAGAAGTCTCAACTGGTCCAGGACGATTCAGTGCAGAAGGATGCAAAGAATAAATGGACATAAATCCAAAGAAATTAGCAGTGATTCACAAAAACTCATACCCTACCACAATTTTGTTAAGTCTTTAAGGTGCTACCGGACTCTTTCTACTTCTAGTAGAAACCACATAATTCAAAAACCAGTGGTGGAAAATTTAACCTTCCAGGACATTCAGTTGCTGACCTAAGACTAGCAGTTCTTTTACAAAGGGATTTTAGAGGGAGATTGGAGAGATAATGCTGAAGTGCAACTGATAATTAAGCTCAAGAGTCAGAAAATGCATCCTCCTGGACTGAATTGAGACCTTAGTTTCTTCTCTCATCAACCACCATCTGCTATTGTCATTGGCATCTGAAATCACTTTACTCTCCAAGATATAAGGACAGATGGACTCACATTCTAGCTGTATCTGAAGATGTTAGCGATGACTCATAAAAGCTCGTGCCCCGCCACATTTTTCTTTGTCACTAACATGCTACTGGACTCTTGTTCCCTTCCATTAATAAAGATTGCAAACTGTGCTGTTAGGTTTCTCTTCTCCTCCCCCCTCCATCTGTTAGAACGGGTAAGGGGGATCTCTCCAAGTGAAATAAGGTGTTGATTTTAGACTTGGCAAAATCCAGGCAGTCCTAGTGCTGATAATGAAACAGTTTAAAAATAAAGGGGGGGGGGGGAATGTGAAGAAAGGCAGCCAGTGAGGGGGGAGGGGAGAGAGTGAGATCACATGTTGAACTGGAATGTATGGAAACATAAATGTATTTTTAAATATATAGCCCTCTAATTCCAGTCACTGAACAAAGGAATCTAATTCAAGTGTTGTATTTCCTAATCAAGGTCTTTTTGAAAGAAAATAAAATTCCAGATTCTCAGATAGGCCCAGAGAAATCTAATCTACTCCCCTCCCCCACAACTTTTCTGAATAAGCCAAAATAATTTTCTTTTAATTCCCTTTATCCCAGATGCATCTCTTTACTGCCCTCTTTCCTTTCTAATATGTTTGTGGTCAGGTCTCAAAGTAAACAGCAGAGCAGGATGATCTTAATGTAACTAGTACTTGTCGGAATAATAATATTTCTCCCTTCCTCCTTCCCTCTGAAGTGTGTGCGCACACAAAAGCTTATACCTGATATAAATCTTTTTTGGTCTTAAAGATGCCACAGGACTGATTCTCTCTCTCTCTGGCTCCTTCCCTCTCCCATCCTTCTTCCCAAAAGGCGGAGGAGGAAACCTCAGCCAATGGAGGGAGGGGAGGCTTGATGACACAGCAGCAGCCCCAGAGAAGGAAGCAGAAGATAGTGACTGAGGGAGCTTCTCCCTCTTTTCCTCCCCTTCCCTTCCTCCACAAAAGAGGAGGAGGGGTGAAGATCTCTGTAAGTGGAGGGAAGGGAGGCTTGATGACACAGCAGCAGCCCCAGAGAAGGAAGCAGAAGATAGTGACTTTAGGGAGCTTCTCCCTCTTTTCCTCCCCTTCCCTTCTTCCACAAAAGAGGAGGAGGGGTGAAGATCTCAGTAAGTGGAGGGAAGGGAGGCTTGATGACACAGCAGTAGCCCCAGAGAAGGAAGCAGAAGGTAGTGACTGAGGGAGCTTCTCCCTCTTTTCCTCCCCTTCCCTTCCTCCACAAAAGAGGAGGAGGGGTGAAGATCTCTGTAAGTGGAGGGAAGGGAGGCTTGATGACACAGCAGCAGCCCCAGAGAAGGAAGCAGAAGATAGTGACTGAGGGAGCTTCTCCCTCTTTTCCTCCCGTTCCCTTCCTCCACAAAAGAGGAGGAGGGGTGGGGATCTCAGTAAGTGGAGGGAAGGGAGGCTTGGTGACAGTGCAGCAGCCCCAGAGAAGGAAGCAGGAGAGAGCCAGTTGCTCACAGGTCCCACAAGCCATATGTTTGACACCCAAGTAGATGAACAGAAGGAATTGAATAGTTGCAGCTTACACGTACTGATATTGCCTCCCTGTCACATGCTGGTCCACTTTGGAGTTGTGATTGATTATGGCTATTTTCATTCATTGTTATTGTTCAGCCAGGCATCAGGTTATTGAAATGGTCACCATCTGATTTTTTTTCTATATTTTACTTTGTCAATTAGTTTATTTGGTTTTATGTTTGATTAGTTGTTTCAGAAGTTATGTAATTTGTTTTATTCTGATCTGGCCTCCCCTGAGGCCTTCCGGAAATGATGGGATAGAAATATGAAGAAATAAATAGTTAAAAGGTGACTGTTCCTAATGCAGAGCTTCAGTTTTGCAAACAAGAGCAAGTAACTCAGAGCCAGTTTGGTGTAGTGGTTAAAAGCAATGGACTCTGATTTGAAGAACTGGGTTTGATTCCTCATTCCTCCACATACAGCAGCTGGGTGATCTTGGGTCAGTCACAGTTCTCTCAGAGCTACTCTCTCAAGAGCAGTTCTCTCAGACCTCTCACAGCCCCACCTACCTCATGGGCTATTTGTTGTGGAAAGAGGAAGGGAAGGCGATAGTAAACCGTTCTGAGACTCCGAGTGAAGGGTGGGGTATAAATCCAACTCTTCTTCTTAATTCAGAACAGCAAAGTCTGGAATGCTATTTAGATGAGACAGATTTTGGTTCCATCCTCAGGGTATATTATCAGGTATGAATGAGGAGCAGTGATCTGTGTATGACACAAATTCACCTCATTTATTTTATTAGAGGGAAGGCAACATTAAATATTGTTTATGGCCCAGTTGGGTGGAAGTTCAGTCACATTGCCCTCCCCCCCCATAAGAGATGGTGTCACATATTTTAGCTAAATATTTGTATATATTTATACCAGGTATGTATCTCTTTTTATTGCTACCTGGAGTACTGCATTATAAAAATGAAATATATGCCACAACACTTGGCACATTATGAGGCTATAATTTTGTACCAGTGTTCTAATGACAAGGAAAAACCACTCATATACACTTCCTATGGTTTATGTTACAACCAAGAAGCTTTTAGGCATACTTGAGATAAAAAAACAAATTACTATCATAAGTCTTGGGCAGCCATAAAAATAACCTATTTTTTTAAAAAAGAGCCAAATATTTTCAGAAAACAATTCTTCGTATAAAATCTAAATTGCAGAGCAGTAAAGGTGGAGAAGTGTTATATGAAAAAACCACACCTCAAAATAGATGAGGTGCCATTTGGTTAGATGACGAGTCATCAATTCAGTAGTGGGAATGCTGAGCTGGTTTTGGAGATTCTCCATACTCACAATACAATCATAAGCAGAGTTACACTTGTCTAAGTCCACTGAAGTCAAAGGGCTTAGAAAGGTGTAAGTCTAAAAACATAAGAGAAGCCATGTTGGATCAGGCCAATGGCCATCCAATCCAACACTTTGTGTCACACAGTGGCCAAGACTCAGGTGCCATCAGCAGGTCTGCCAGTGAGGCCAGAACTGTTAAGAACTGCATTGTTGCTCATGCACCCAAGACACACTTATACAGTTGCCAGCTTCCAGGTGAGGCCTGGAGATCTCCCACTTTTCCAACTGATCTCCAGCTGACAGAGATCAGTTCCCCTAGAGAAAATGGCTGCTTTGAAGGGTGGACTCTATGGCATTGTACCATGCTGAGGCCCCTCCCCTCTCCTCCCCAAACCCCACCCTCTCCCGGATCCACCCCAAAAATCTTCAGGCATTTTCTAACATAGACCTGGCAACCCTATTTATACCCCATCTTTCTGCCCAATGGGAGTCCAAAACAGCTTACAAGTACCTTCTCCTCTCCTCACAACAACCACCCTGTGAGGTACATCAGGCTGAGAGAAAGTGACTGGCCATTTTTGTACCTTAGCAATTTTATATCTTGTCACGGGTTTATAAACTTATAAATCAGTCCTCAGAGTTAGAAGCAGACCATGAAAGAACATTTTTAAAACCCTCTTAATTAAATGCCTGGGTAAAAATAAATGCTTTGGCCTGGAGTTTAAAAGGCAGTATGGTAGGCAGGCACCAGGAAAGCCTCAAGGGAGAGGGCATTCCAAAGGTGAGGTGCCACCACAGAAAGGGCCCTGTATATAGTAACTGCCTCACCTCTAAAGGCAGGGGCACAGAAAGCAGGAGATGAGTCTTAACATGGCAAGTTGCTTCATCAATGCTATTTTTACTCCATTTTCCATCACATATATGTGATAGATTTGTATATGCTGTCTATACCCAATAATACAAAACTAATACTGCAAAATTCATTAATTTGGAGAGTGAAGATTAACTAGATTCATTTGTCACAAGAGAAAAACAAAACTGCAATGCGGATATTTGAGTGAAGTCTTTTTAATTCTTTTTTTTACATAACTGAAATCAGACTCACTCCTAGCGTACATTTAAAGTGTAAAGTATGAATCTATTTATTTAGCCACCCTGAGTCCATTTTGGAATGGGCGGGATATAAATAGAAGGTAAATAAATAAATAAAATAACAATAAATCTGACACATGCATCAATGACATGGCTTCGCTGAGACCAGTGACTGGATACAGCTACTTGAGCATAATGAAAAGTTGGGTTTCCATCTGAATAATGTGCAAAATGACCCTTGGTAAACTTACCCAGTCTACAAATCAATGTGTGCAAGAGTAACAAACAGCTCACAAAGGAAGTAAATGATCCATAGAAAAACCTGCCTGGCGTGAGAAGTTAAATGGAATCTCATGCCATCTCTCTGCTCATAGCTTCAAGGTTTGTGTGTGCGTTGTAGCTTTATGTCACTAAACTTCCAATCTATTATAGCAAGGCCTTTATAAAAAGTAAAATGGATACGTATGATTACACAATTATTTTAAACATATGAACATATGAAGCTGCCTTATACTGAATCAGACCCTTGGTCCATCAAAGTCAGTATTGTCTTCTCAGACTGGCAGCGGCTCTCCAGGGTCTCAAGCTGAGGTTTTTCACACCTATTTGCCTGGACCCTTTTTTGGAGATGCCAGGGATTGAACCTGGGACCTTCTGCTTCCCAAGCAGATGCTCTACCACTGAGCCACCATCCCTCCCAATTTTAAATGTTCTTATTACAGTGAAGATCAAATTAGGTAGCAGACACAGGAAGCTCAGTTTGGCACCAGATCAGAAAAAAGTAAGTAAGAGACCCACAAGGACTTGTGGTAGGAGAATCTCATTTCTCCCTCCACCTAAGTTCCAGGTGGGGGAATCCTCCGTTTTTGCAGGCTCCTCCCTGCTGCCAGCCAACAGCCACCATGTACCTTTAGATCTCAAGCAGGTTTAGAAGCTAGCAAACTGCTTATGTTTTGGAAGGGGTGTGTGCATGTGCCTTTAAATCTCAGCAAGACTGAAGCTCATGGGGGTAGGGTAAGCAGGAAGAGCCATGTGTGTGAGAGAGGAAGAGAGAGAGCCCAGTCCCTCTGTTCATTTTGCATTCCTTTCAGAAGCTGTTTGTATAGTGAAGGGGATAGTAAAGAGTTAACTAGAACCTGATTATGGGATAGAAAAAACTCCACCTCCTAGACTGCTGTCTTCCTAAATTGGTTGAAATACAGCAGATTGTTACATTCAGCAACTCTGGTGAGTGAAACTATCTACCATTGCCCCAGGGAGATCACAAAAGGGTGGACATGCAAACTATTTATTTTGGCTGCTTTGTGAGTGTGCTGCAGGGGAACAAAAAAGGCAAAAAAAAAAAAGAGGATGAGGACATGAAGACTGTATTTAGGGGAACTGCACTGCTCTATTTTTATTTATTTGGAATGGCTTCACCCCCGAAGTCCCCAGCTATTTCCTGAGTTAGACTTGGCAACCCTACCTTCACCACTATTTTCTGTTTCCCTTCTTTGAAAGCCCCCATAGCCTCTTCCCTTTTCCTGATTCCTTTTCTTCTTCCCACCTTCCTTTATGTTCTCCATATCTTCAGCTTCCCCTCCCCTTCCCCCACCAACAAAGACTGTGCAGAGCAATGCAATGGCAAACTATGTCTGCTTCTCACTTGCCTTGAAAGCCCCTAGCTCAGGTCATAGAATCATAGAGTTGGAAGGGACCTCCAGGGTCGTCTAGTCCATTTTTTGCTATTCTTACACAGTAAAAATCCAGTTGCAAAACGCAATATTTATTGTAGTGTGAATGCATCCTAAGTTTTCAATGAGACTTAATCCCTAGTAACTATAATTAGGATGGAAGCCTTTATGTACCGTTCTTGTGGGTGGTGGTGGTGGTGATTTAACAGAGGAAAATGGATAATAATCTAGTATGCTTTATTAGAAATATATTGCTTGGGCAGGGGATTTAACTTTCCCCATTGCATCCCTGTTTCTTTGTTGCTTTCTACAATCTATTCCTCAGCATTGCCTGATCTTGGGATAATATTCCACGCTGCGGTTTAGTGCCTGCTAAATATTTTACAGCATTCCGTTCACCTTGCTGTGCTTTGTTAAGACCTTTCTGTGGTTTACTTTCCCCCAGGAATCCTGCAAATTAATCACTGGCTGTATTGTCAGCATGGCAGGAGATGCCTGTAAACAGCTTTTGCTAACACTTAATTAAACTAACCTTTTACGTGGGAAGGCTGAAATCCATTGCAGTCCACAGGACCAACCCAGCATAACACCCAAGTCTCTTGTTATCCCAGGGACTTATAGAGATCTTGCTGGTTTCACAGCTGGGCAGCCTTTCGGCCATGTGGTGAAATGCCTGAGGCTGTTAAGCGTAGCCCAAACTCCACTAGACAACCAGGGATGCCAAAGATTCTCCAGCCCCCTTCCCTCCTTTCAGACAATTATATAAAGAATTTGAAGAGGGAAGCAATGCATTAGTGATAACCCAGTACCTGATCCAGGAAACTGGTGGCCCATGGACACAACCATGCATGGCTTTCAGAAGAAAACATTCAATGTTTAACTTGTCTTCTCCCCCCTCCTCAAAATAAAATGTTGACCTTTCCCTTGTACACATCATCCATCTCGTGACTTAGTTCCCTGGGATCTTTCATTTCATAAGGCTAAGATATAAGAACAATCAGGTCTTGAATTCAGCAGGACCTCACAGCAGCACAGCTCCTGAACCTTTCTGATGGCCCCCCTTCTCCTCCCCTCCACCTTGTCAATTGAATAGTAGGTACAGCTGCATAACAATCCCTGGATTAGGAGAGCAGGCAACCAGCCAGTAGGGTTGCCAAGTCCAATTCAAGAAATATCTGGGGACTTTGGGGGTGGAGCCAGGAGACATTGGGGGTGGAGCCAAGATCAAGGCTGTGACAAGCATAATTGAACTCCAAAGGGAGTTCTGGGCATCCCATTTAAAGGGATGGCACACCTTTTCAATGCCTTCCTTCAATAGGAAATAATGAAAGATAGGGGCACCTTCTTTTTGGGGCTCATAGAATTGGACCCCCTGGTCCAATCTTTTTGAAACCTGGGGGGTATTTTGGGGAGAGGCACTAGATGTTATACTGAAAATTTGGAGCCTCTACCCCAAAAAACAGCCCCCCCCCAAAGCCCCAGATACTTGCGGATCTATTCTTCACAATTTTCTATGGGAATAAATCTCCATAGGGAATAACAGAGTTCCCAGCAGACATTTCCCTCCCCTCCCCCCGCTTTCTGACGACCCTGAAGCAGGGGGAGGGCCTCCAAACCGGGGGATCCCCTGCCCCCATCTGCGGATTGGCAACCCTACCAGCCAGCCACCAGGGGCTTTGCCACACCGCCAGCAGCTTTCATTAATCCCTAGAGAAGCCCACGCCTCCCTTTCTCCACTTCTTATATGATTTTGGGTAGTGGGTGCTTTGCTGGCCTTTTGACTGTGGGGAGGGCAGCCAAGGATAGCCCCAGGTGAGGGAGGCTTGAGCTGGCTGGATTTCTAGCCAGCCCAAGCAGGCCTCGCTTGCCCAGGGCTTTCCTTTCTTGCATCAGGTTGCTTTTGGCTGCTGGAGGGGGCATATGCTAATGAGGTATGCTAATGAGCTCCACCACCTATTTTTCTACAAAATGACCCCAGAAGACAATTGTTCCAATCCAGTACATCCCATCTTGTTTTATTCTACTCTGCAGGATGCAAGACTCTTGTATTCAATATTTGCATAGATAATTATTTATACCCTGGGCGATGGGAACACAGCTAATTTTGTTTGGACACCCTATAGCTTTTTAAAGTAGGAATGACTGGATAGCAATGCAACTTTTAAAAAACAAAAAACGCATTTCTGTATGATCTTGGTTTTTAGGGAATTAAAACCCCTTTACATATGCTATTTACAGCAACAAAGCTTTTATGAGATGACCCTTCTGATTAGAGAATGAAAACTGTATTCCAATAATGTAGGACATGAACTTTGCAAATGAACCGTTAAGGCAAGTAATAACATTACAAACCTCAATGATATTGGCAGAAGCAACATGAAGCCTTTAAACATTGCCCAGGTAGCACATTGACATTGAAATAAAGCAAGGATAATCAGTATCAGGGGTCATCTGGTAGTAAAATAAGTGGTGGGGCTCATCCAGGGATTGTTATGCAGCTGCACCTACTTTTCATTGGACAAGGTAGGTAGGTGGGGAGGAGGAGGGGGAACCCTCAGAAAGGTTCAGGAGCTGTGCTCCTGTGAGCTCCTGCTGAATTCAAGGCCTGATCAGCATAAGGAAACAGTAGGCCTTATCTGCCTGGGGAAGGCTGATCAGTTGAAACAGATGAAAGGCACTCCTGGGCACAGCTGCCAGCTGTTTGTTCCGCAGCTGGATCAACGAGCACCCCCAGACCCTTCAAGCACTCCCAGACCCTTCAAGGGATTGCAATCCAGACTGGTTTAACACCTCAAATCCTGGGTCAGACTAGGGTTGCCAATCCCCAGGTGGGGGCAGAGGATCCCCTGGTTTGGAGGCACTCCCCCCTGCTTCAGAGTTATCAGAAAGTGTGTGTGTGGGGGAGGGAAATGTCTGCTGTGCACTCCATTATACCCTATGGAGACCAATTCCCATAGGGCAGGGGTGGCCAACGGTAGCTCTCCAGATGTTTTTTTGCCTACAACTCCCATCAGCCCCAGCCCCAGCCAGATCAAACTTCAGAGCACCCGAGCACGGGCCTTTTCAATCGCGGCACCTGCCCTATGGAATCAGCTCCCTGAGGAGGTGCGGGCCCTGCGGAACCTTGATCAGTTCCGCAGGGCCTGCAAGACCACCCTCTTCAAGCTAGCATATACGGACTGCTGAATAAGGCTGTTAATTAAGGATCCGCCAACACGGTCCTATTTAAGGACCTATGTCATTGTGTAAACTGTGTAAACTGACAGAACTAGCGTCAAAAATGCCATCGTCACTGTCAGATTAAGCTATAAAAATTTTAATTATATTGACTGGTTTTTAAATGATGTTAAATTTAAAGTTTTATATTTGTTAAATTTAAAGTTTATATTTATCATTGTATGTTTTATGAAATGCTGTTAGCCGCCCTGAGCCTGCCTAGGCGGGCTGGGCGGGATACAAATAAAATTTTATTATTATTATTATTATTACCGTTGGCCACCCCTGTCATAGGGTATAATGGAGAATTAATCCATGGGTATCTGGGACTCTGGAGTAGCTGTGTTTTGAGGTAGAAGCACCAAATTTTCAGCACAATATACAGTGCCCCTTCGAACAACACCCCCCAAGTTTCAAAAAGATTGGACTAGGGGGTCCAATTTTATGAGCCTCCAAAGAAGGTGCCCCTATCCTTTATTTCCAAACAGAAGGAAGGCATTTAAAAAGGCGTGCGGTCCCTTTAAATGCGATGGGCAGAACTCCCTTTGGAGTTTAATTGTACTTGTCACACCCTTGTTCCTGGCTCCACCCCCAAAGTTTCCTGGTTCCACCCCCAAAATCCCCAGATATTTCCTGAGTCAGACTTGGCAACCCTAGGTCAGACACTTTCTGCTCACGTAGAACTTCCATCTGGGCAGGATAAAGCTTCAGTTTGAGGATTATTGGCAGAGTGGGAATTTGAAACTGGGACTTTGAGGTATAGCGCAAAAAGTGGAAACAGTGTTCACAAATTTGGGTTGTGAAATTCTCAGAGAATTGGGGGGGGCGAAGCCTGGGGAAGTCAGGGTGCAAGGAGGGAGGGACCTCAATGGGGTATAATGCCATAGAGTCCACCTTACTAAGCAGACAATTTCTCCAGAGAAACTGATTTCTGTAGTCTAGAGATGAGCTGTAATTCCAGGAGAACTTCAGACTTCCACCTGAAGATTTGTCACCTTATATGGAAACAAAAAAAAAAAAGGAGAAATTTGCTCAGCCCTACCTGCTTCACTGGATGACTCACCATGTGGTAACAGTTCGTACAAAAAACTTTTAAAATTGCTGTGATATAACAATCAGAAACAACAAAAAAAAAATGGGCCTAAAGCTGGGTTGCTGACATAGCCACACACCTGAGAATTTTGTAGCAGGAGTCGGGGATGGGGTGGGGAGACAACAACTTCGCTTTCGGCAAATTCTCTTATTTTCAAAACTTATCTAACCTTTACACAAGGAGCCCTGAATTGAAAGGGTTAATATACTTCCTTTCCCCTTGAAGGACTTGAATTACAAAAACTTCTCAGAAGCTTGAGCACCTCAAGAATTGGTGACAAACATAAAATTTACCTAAGCTGCCGTGTAAATGTTGAAAAAGGCTTGTCACAGAGAAGGTGGCGAACAAATAATTCTCCCTCTGTTTGCTTTAGAAGACAACTCAAATTCCACAATAATCTTGGTAAAAGGAAAAGGTCGTATTCCGTTCCCCTCGCCCCCACTAAAGAATTTCTATACTAAGGAATACCAGGGTTGCGGTGGGCTGTTCCAGAGGACTGGACCCATCACGGAGAAAACCTATGACCTAGCTGTTACTGTACAGACCATCTTGAGATAGAGAAATTCACCTATCCTCCTTTTACAAAATAGCAGTAAAGTTGCGGTGTCATGATCCTAGGCCTAGTGAGGCTGAGAGGCACCAGGGAAGTCTGTATTAAAGTAGCTACACGGCCCACGTTTCCCAGGATCCCTTCTGTCCCTCTGATTGAGTGGCAGCAGTTTTGAAGGGAAAACTTGCCCAAAGGGGGGGGGGGGGACCTGGGAGGAAGGAAATAGGCCCAGCTAGAGAGGGAGGGTTGTTATCTTTGAAAAAACTGGGCTGGAGGAAGACTGCAGTCATGAGAGCTCCCTCATCCAAAGGGTGGTAAATCAGTTGGAATAAGAGGAAGTGAACATATAATTAATTGTTAGAGCTTTTTATTTTGCTTTATAATAACTTTACTCTTTCCATGTTCACTATTGCACTAAAAATTACAACCCACTTGTTTGTTCTTGAGCACTTACAATAAATTTATTGTTGTTATACTGCCTTGGTCTGCACATCCACTCAGTCACAGATAAAAGGTGCTTGCTGAGACGTAAGACCGGGGTCAGGTATACGGTCTGAACATCTCTTGCCTTGAAAACCCCATAAGGTCACCATACATCAGCTGTAACTTGAAGATGATGAAGAAGATATTGGATTTATATCCCGCCCTCCACTCCGAAGAGTCTCAGAGCGGCTCACAATCTCCTTTACCTTCCTCCCCCCCACAACAGACACCCTGTGAGGTGTGTGGGGCTGAGAGGGCTCTCACAGCAGCTGCCCTTTCAAGGACCTCTGCCAGAGCTATGGCTGACCCAAGGCCATTCCAACAGGTGCAAGTGGAGGAGTGAGGAATCAAACCCGGTCCTCCCAGATAAGAGTCCGCATGCTTAACCACTACACCAAACTGGCTCTCCTTCAAATGTAGATGAGCCACAATAACAAGAAAGAATACTGAAGCAGTTCCTCTTCAGGCTGTCTTTTAAACAAGCTAAGCAGCGAGCTTGGATTGAAGACTGGAAGGATGTGGGCTAAAAGCTGCTTAATCTCATACAAATAACTGCCGGTAGTTAATTATGATTCCAGTGTCTTAATTTTCATTATGTATATATTTATGGGATAATGCCAATAGCAAAAATGTGTTGCTGCTGGGATAACAGTATCAAACTGCTAAATAAATGCCGCTGCCCACTGCCTGCTCTTTAGCTCGGCGGGGAGTAAAGAAATACACCAATTATGGCTTTCCGAACACTTTATTGTTCTCTCCCACTGTGCCGAACAGCTATTTGATTGATGCTCCTCCCAACACGCTCCTTCCAATTAAAAGCAACTGATTATGTGGGGTCCTTGGAATTTTGCTGATATTAAAACCCTCTTGCTGTCTTTGGCCAGCATGCTCGGTTCTTGTGCTCTGTCTGAAAAGTTCTTCAGCTAGTCTTTTGTGCATGCCATTCTTTTCACAACTTTGAAATATGTGAAAATCGCGAGGGAGTGTTGTTAGGGTTGGTTTTTTTTTTTTTTAATAGCCTAGCAAACTGGAACAAATGCATTGCTTTAGACATACAACCAAAGATTGGGATTGCTGTCTCCATATATGAAATGCCATTCACTACAACTCTTGTCTTGTTCCCCTTTCTCGGACTCTGGAGCAGAGGTGGCCTCGCACCTGGGGAGTTCACCTGCAGGCAAAACACATTAGTAGTTTCCTCCGGAAAGCTGGGTGGGGATGAGCTATCCTTATGTGGCAGACCTGAGGGTTAGACCAGGTGCAGGGGATAATAGAGAGAAGGGCTAGGAATAAGGAAAGAAGAAAGAATTGGTTCGAGGGGACTGGATGGGGAAAAGCAGGAAGGGGAGGAGCTTGGACTGGAGAAGGGGCAGTGCTGGCCCTAGACTGCCGGCACCCTAGGTAATGCTAATTTCTGCCCCCCCCCTCAAGAATGTCACTGAGTCACATGGGGAGCAGTCGAGTTTGGCACCCCCAGAAGGCCAGTGCCCTCGGCAATTGCCTAGAGAGTGGGATAAAAGGAGAGCCTGTAAAGTTGGCTGGAGAACAGAAGGAAGTTGCTTGGTTGACAGGAGGATGAAGAAGAACACTTGCAGGTAACACAGAAAGCAGATCCTGGGAGACCTTTGCCTTTCTGAGGGAGTACAAATGGAATGGGGTGAGAGAAGCATCTTACAGAGAACCAGGAGGGCAATCACACTTGGTTTTCCTTATTTCTGGGCTTAACTGCATTACGACAAATATGACTTTGATGGGGAAAATACCTCACCCACTTGGAGTGAAATCTAACCTGGGGCCTATGTGTTTTCCCACATTCCCTCCTCCCAGCAGCTAACATGCACAACAACATTGACATGATGGAGGTAAGTTTTGCTATGTGTTATACTGGAAGGAGTGAACCTGGCCCACAGTTTTCAATAAGATCATCAGAAGAACTATGCAGGGTGAGACCAAAGCCCATCTAGTCCTGCATTCTGTTCTAGGAAGGCCACAAAAGGAAGGCTGCAACAGCATCATCTTACCTGTAATCCCTAGAAGAAGAAGAAGATATTGGATTTATATCCCGCCCTCCACTCCGAAGAGTCTCAGAGCGGCTCACAATCTCCTTTACCTTCCTCCCCCACAACAGACACCCTGGAGAGGGCTCTCACAGCAGCTGCCCTTTCAAGGACAACCTCTGCCAGGCTGACCCAAGGCCACGCTAGCAGGTGCAAGTGGAGGAGTGGGGAATCAAACCCGGTTCTTCCAGATAAGAGTCCGTACACTTAACCACTACACGAAACTGGCTCTCCCACTTGTTTGAAAAAAACTGGGCTGGATGACTGATTAATAGCCATTGATAGTCCTATGGTTAGTAGCTACTGATAGCCTCATCCTACATGAATTTGTCAATCCCCTTTTAACGCCCTCCCAGTTGCTGGCCATCACCACATTATGTGGCAGCAAATTCCATAAATTAACGATATGCTGTGTGGAGAAATACTTTCTTTTGTCTGTCCTGAATCTCTCACCCTTTAGAGTCAGTGGATATAGTAAATTTCTCTTAATGATGAAACTCCATCAGGTTCATCTTGAAAGCCATATCTATCTTCTTTGGTGATTTCATTCCTATCTCTGTGCTCCTAGAAGGATCCCATACCTTATTCTGATATCTCTTCATCTATTTTTTCTGGACTGTTCTTTCTTCTGAGTTTCTGTGTCACCAAGGCCAGGCTCAAGGTCTGAGGGGACTAAGACTACTATAGGAGAGGGACTGACATCTGAAGGTATAAAAATGGGCATTTTCACACATTATTCATAAAAATGCCTTAATGAGCCCATCTCCTATTTTAATTGTTTTATTACATTCCTTTGATAGGGTTGCCAAACTCCAGTTGGGGGTCTGTGAAATGTCCTGAGCTACATTTGATCTCTTTATTACAGAGATCAGTTCCCCCTGGAGAAAATGGCTGCTTCTGAGGGTTGACTGCATGGCATCATTGAAGGCATTCTTGGAGTGGATGTGGGCCAAATTGAAAGTTTAATCCTAACAAGACGGAAGTGCTACTATTTAGCAGAAGGTGTGACCCAGGATCTAAGATGCCACCTACTAATATTGGTGTCAGTATTACTTTTCTGAGTAGGGTTACCAACCTCCAGGTGGGGCTTGGAGATTTCCTGGAGTTACAGCTCATCTCCAGACTGCAGAAATCCAGTTCCCCTGGAGAAAAATGGTTGCTTTTAAGGCTGCTCATATTGCATTATACCCAAGCCTCAGATTCAGTGGGAGCTCACAGGAGCGCAGCTCCTGAACTTTCTGAGAGTTCTACCTCCTTGTCCATTGAATAGTATGTGCAGCTGCATAACAATCCCTGGATGAGCTCCACCACCTATTTTTCTACAAAATGACCCCTGATTATACCCATCCCCTTCCCAAACACCACCACCTCTAGGCTCCACCTCAACATTTCCCAGAATTCCCCAACCCAGAAATGGCAGCCCTACCAGAAAATTAAAACCAGTAGCTTGAAACTGAATGCAGAAGCCATAGTATTGGCCTACTGTTAGGCACAAAATAGTTATGGCACAGTGGAAGTCATGATGGGGAAAAGTGCACAGATTACAGCTTGGATTCATAGGAGAGTAACAACTTTTATGTTAATGGAATGGCACTTCCATTATTGGGGGAAAGGGGGCAATTCTGCTGATTCTCCCCCACTTAGGATTATGGAGCTCAGCTGTCTACAGCAGAAGGGAAGAGGTGGGAAAGTCGTCTTCTTTTTGTTCTTCTCTTGGCATTCTAAATCCAGTTCCCTGTCTTCGAATTTATAAACAGTCTCAGCTTAGTTGACTTCCATTTTGAGTTGACCTACTCAAAATCCTACTCCAATGTATATACATGGGTCTTACTCCTAGGAAACTTAGGATGGTGCTGGACAGAAGATTCTGTTTTCATCACATGCAGCTACATACAATCCTGCAATTGCTTTGTCACTACAGGATTAAGAACATAAGAGAAGCCATGTTGGATCAGGCCAATGGCCCATCAAGTCCAACATGTGTCACACAGTGGCCAAAACAAAAACAACAACAACAACAAAAACAAGTGCCATCAGGAGGTTCACAAGTGGGTCTAGAAGCCCTTCCACTTTGCTCCCCCCAAGCACCTAGAATGCAGAGCATCACTGCCCCAGACAGTTCCAATAATATACTGTGGCTAATAGACACTGATGGACCTCTGCTCCATATTTTTATCCAATCCCCTCTTGAAGCTGGCTATGCTTGTAGCCGCCATCACCTCCTGTGGCAGTGAATTCCACATATTAATCACCCTTTGAGTAAAGAAGTACTTCCTTTTATTCGTTTTAACCTGACTGCTCTTTTGTAGTCTTCTTTATTTAGCTATGGCTTCAGTTTCAGGTGGGTAGCTGTGTTGGGCTGCAGTAGAAGAGCAAGACTGGAGTCCAGTAGCACCTTAAAGACCAACAAGTTTTGCGTTCAGTTTTGGGTACCACATTTTAAGAAGGATATAGACAAGCTGGAACACGTCCAGAGGAGGGCAACAAAGATGGTGAGGGGTCTGGAGACCAAGTCCTATGAAGAAAGGTTGAAGGAGCTGGGCATGTTTAGCCTGGAGAGGAGCGACTGAGAGGTGATATGATCACTATCCAATACTTGAAGGGCTGTCATATAGAGGATGGTGTGGAATTTTCTGTGGCCCCAGAAAATTGGACCAGAACCGATGGTTTGAAATTAAATCAAAAGAGTTTCTGGCTCAACATTAGGAAGAACTACCTAACCGTTAGAGCAGTTCCTCAGTGGAACAGACTTCCTTGGGAGGTAGTGGGCTCTCCTTCCTTGGAGGTTTTTAAACAGAGGCTAGATGGCCATCTGACAGCAATGCAAATCCTGTGAATTTAGGAGGAGGAATTTGTGAGTTTCCTGCATTGTGCAGGGGGTTAGACTAGATGACCCCGGAGTCTTCCAACTCCATGATTCTATGATTATTCCAGGGTATAAGCATTTGATAGTCAAAGCTCCCTAGCACTGTTATATACCCTGGAAATCTTGTTGGTCTTTAAGGTGCGATTGGCCTTGAATCTTGACTTCGTTTTAGTTTTCATTAAAGCTTCCAGCCTTTAGAACTCTGATCAAAGGGAATATTTTTTCCCCATGAATATAATGATGGCGGATCAAATTTTCCCCTGGTGGCCCCACTGTGACTATTTCTACCTATGCGAATAGTGAATTCCAGAAGGGTTAGTCCTAGTTAAAACAGAGTAAATGAATGTGTTTCCTGTTTTATTTTAATAGCAATTCAATTAGCAATTTATATTTTAAACATTGTACAAATATCACACTCAGCAGGAAACCATTTCTCAAAGCACGTTCGTAGCGCTTCTAGTAAGCTGGCATAAACACTTAATGAAGAAATTGCCTGAAATGCCAAGTGAAGCCTGGGGAGCTTATGTGTCCCCCCCACCACCACCACTAAAGATCAATCATGACCATCAAATTACTTGAAATGAGTGATATTTAAGAACGGCCAGAGAAGGTGAAAAGGAAGAGAATTAAA
Organism: Heteronotia binoei; assembly: GCF_032191835.1. NCBI lineage: Eukaryota > Metazoa > Chordata > Lepidosauria > Squamata > Gekkonidae > Heteronotia > Heteronotia binoei. The sequence goes on from NC_083225.1 coordinate 172,893,948, forward strand.
GAAAAGGAATGCAGTTTTCTGAAGTAACTTTCAGTCCGTTTCAATGTATCTGAGGAAGTGCGCCTCCTCATGAAAGCTTATACCTTGAATAAACTTTTGTTGGTCTTATGGACTCAAAATTAGTCCTAACCAGTGAATGTGGAAGGATGCTGATGGACAAGCTGTAACCAGGGCCAGCGGGTGGGAGTCAGTGAACTAGGTGATTGCCTAGGGTGCCAACTCCCAGCAGGGGTCGTGGGTGGGTGCCCCCTCCCTGCTCACGCTGTTCCTGAGCCTCCCGCTCCTTTTTTCGGCTGCGAGGGATCGGGGGATCCCTCAGCAGAGAAAGAATGGCATTTCCCTTCCCCTGCATCCTCTGAGGGCGCTGGGGAAGTGAAGGGCCAAGGGTTTTTTTGGTTCTGAGGGGTCAGAGGAGCTCCCTGATCCCTCAGAGATGAAAGAGTGGTGTTTCCCTTCCCCAGCATCCTCCAAGGGCGCTGAGGAAGGAAAAGGCTGAGCCATCTGTCCCCGTTCAGCCTTCCTGCACCATGGGAAGGTTGAACGGAGGGGGTATTTGGGGGCTCTGTGCAAAGGGGGCCCAATTTTGGCTGGTGATGGGGCCCTCCCTCACTGGAGAGTGGGGGCAGAGCCTTGCCTGGGGCTGCACAAACCCCAGCACCGGCCCTGGTTGTAACCTGTTTTCATGATGACAAGATCACTGTGGGAACATAAATACAGAAATCTGCCTTACAAACCTGTCTTAAATTGACCATCTAGCTTTGTATTGTCACTACCTTTCCATGGTTTCAGGTAGGTGAAGATCTTTCCCAACACTTGCTACCATCTACCGGGAGATGCCAAAATTGACCTGCTGCATGCAAAGCAAATATTTTCATCAATAAATGAGCATAATGTACATTAATGAAGGACACTGCACATGCACAAGTGTGTGTGCACACACATATACGTGATACAAATGCTGCACAAAGTCTGTTCAAATCCACTGAATGAACAGCAAACAGGACAGACCCCAAATCAATAAGAAAAGCACAAAGGAGTTTTTTTTAAAAAAAATCAAAGTAAATACACACTTTTGGGGTGGGTTCATCCCTATTTCAGATCTTCCCTTATCGCTCCTACACATATATTTTATCAAGAATGTTAATGCTGGACTTTTCTGTTCATGCTTCTTGTTTAATGATTGCTTTATTCCTTTTAAAAATCACCTTGAGGCCTCTTTGCGAGCGGAAACGTAGGCTATACATTTTCTAAATAATTTAGCAAATCAATAAATATATAATAGCGGAGAACCACAGAGGGCAAGAGAGGAGGCTGGAGACATGTGGATGTTCCATGAGCAAGTGGATGATTTGCGTGCTCTTGCTGCTTAGCATGGTAGAAGCATGCTTGGAAGTGCTACTTTAGGATACTAGAAAAGATGAGGGCTAAAAGGATTGAACCACAGGGCACATATACAGACTCCAGGCTTGCCTTTTAATCTGGCAAGATTGAGCTCTCCCTTGCAGCGCATCCGAGCAAAGTCAGCACACCACCGCTTTGCCACAGAAGTGCTGATGTACACATGCTCTTTTGAAATTAGTGGTTGCTATAAAAAAATGTGGGGAAGATGATGAAGGACAACAATAGGCTTGTAAAGATTTTCCAGGCATACAGAGAAGTCGCAGCCCTGCTCTTTAGCCACCAAATGGCTGTCTTTATGATGCGGGGATGGGCTCACTATGTACTAGTAGGACATTTATGAAGTGTAGCTCACTATGGGACCCCTGTCACCTACCCACTTTTGGGGTGTGAGGAATTGGTGTGGAATCTAATCTGGGACCCCTCTCAGTCTTGACTCAGCACATTACAATCCAAGCAAGACAGCAACTGATCTGCCTCCAGAGCTGCATTTTCCTCTCCTGGACAAGCTTTTACTGATTTACACACACACTCTTGTCCACTGGTAAAAACATCAGAGAAAAAAGAATTCACTACACATACTATGGAGCAGATGGTCTCAGAACCTACCAGGGGTGGGGCGATCCTGGATTTGGTCCTAAGTAATGCCCAAGACTTGGTGAGAGATGTAAAAGTGATTGCACCGCTTGGGAGCGGGGATCATAATGTTATTGATTTCACCGTTTGTATAAATAGGGAGTTGCCCCAAAAGACCAGCACAGCCACGTTTAACTTTCAAAGGGGTAAATTCTCTGAGATGAGGAGGCATGTGAAGAGGAAACTGAAAGGAAATACAGTCAAAACCCTTGGGGAAGCTTGGAGGCTATTTAAAACTACAATCCTAGAAGCTCAGATAAAATATATACCACAAGTTAGGAAAGGCACAAATAGGTATAAGAAAAGGCCTGCACTGTTAACAAACAAAGTAATGGAAGCTGTAAAAGGTAAGAACGACTCATTTAAGCAGTGGAAAGCTAGTCCAAGTGAGAGTACTAAAAGGGAACACAGGCTGTGGCAAATCAAATGCAAGACTGTGATCAGGCAGGCAAAAAGGGACTATGAGGAGCATATTGCAAAAAACATAAAGACTAACAATAAAAATTTCTTCAAATATATTAGAAGCAGGAAACCAGCCAGGGAGGCAATGGAGCCCTTGGATTTTTCATTTCCTTCATTTCATTTTATTTGATTTATATCCCGCCCTACCCCACCGAAGCGGGCTCAGAGTGGCTTACAACACAGAGATTCTAACAATAAATTTCAAATTTTAAATACAATAACAATTTATATAATTAAGAGAATGACCAAGGGGTAAAAGGATTACTGAAGGAGGATAGGGAAATGGCTGAGAAGCTGAATGCATTTTTTGCCTCCATCTTCACTGCGGAAGACAAGAAGTGTTTGCCCGCTCCAAAACCACTAATTTTGGAAGGGGTGTTGAAAGACCTGAGTCAGATTGAGGTGACAAGAGAGGAGGTCCTACAACTGATAGACGAATTAAAAACTAATAAGTCACCAGGTCCAGATGGCATACATCCAAGAGTTCTGAAAGAACTCAAAGTTGAACTTGTGGATCTTCTGACAAAAATATGTAATCTTTCATTGAAATCTGCCTCCGTTCCTGAGGACTGGAAGGTAGCAAATGTCACCCCCATCTTTAAAAAGGGTTCCAGAGGAGATCTGGGAAATTACAGGCCAGTCAGTCTGACTTCAATACCGGGAAAGTTGATAGAAACCATTATCAAGGACAGAATGAGTAGGCACATTGATGAACACGAGTTATTGAGGAAGACTCAGCATGGGTTCTGTAAGGGAAGATCTTGCCTCACTAACCTGTTGAATTTCTTTGAGGGGGTGAACAAACATGTGGACAAAGGGGACCCAATAGAAGTTGTTTACCTTGACTTCCAGAAAGCTTTTGATAAAGTTCCTCATCAAAGGCTCCTTAGAAAGCTTGAAAGTCATGGAGTAAAAGGACAGGTCCTCTTGTGGATCAAAAACTGGCTAATTAATAGGAAGCAGAGAGTGAGTATAAATGGGCAGTCTTCGCAGTGGAGGACAGAAAGCAGTGGGGTGCCGCAGGGCTCAGTACTGGGTCCCATGCTCTTTAACTTGTTCATAAATGATTTGGAGTTGGGAGTGAGCAGTGAAGTGGCCAAGTTTGCAGAGAACACTAAATTGTTCAGGGTGGTGAGAACCAGAGAGGACTGTGAGGCACTCCAAAGGGATCTGCTGGGTGAGTGGGCGTCGATGTGGCAGATGAGGTTCAATGAAGCCAAGTGCAAAGTAATGCACATTGGGGCCAAGAATCCCAGCTACAAATACAAGTTGATGGGGTGTGAACTGGCAGAGACTGACCAAAAGAGAGATCTTGGGGTCGTGGTAGATAACTCACTGAATATGTCAAGGCAGTGTGCGATTGCAATGAAAAAGGCCAACGCCATGCTGGGAATTATTAGGAAGGGAATTGGGAATTATTAGGAAGGGAATTGGCTTCTGCAGCCAGTATCATAATGCCCGTGTATACATTGATGGTGCGGTCTCATTTGGAATACTGTGTGCAATTCTGGTCACCGCCCCTCAAAAAGGATATTATAGCATTGGAAAAAGTCCAGAAAAGGGCAACTAGAATGATTAAAGGGTTGGAACACTTTCCCTATGAAGAAAAGTTAAAACACTTGGGGCTCTTTAGCTTGGAGAAATGTCGACTGCGGGGTGACATGACAGAGGTTTACAAGATAATGCATGGGATGGAGAAAGTAGAGAAAGAAGTACTTTTCTCCCTTTCTCACAATACAAGAACTCGTGAGCATTCGATGAAATTGCTGAGCAGTCAGGTTGAAACGGATAAAAGGAAGTACTTCTTCACCCAAAGGGTGATTAACATGTGGAATTCACTGCCACAGGAGGTGGCGGCGGCTACAAGCTTCAAGAGGGGGTTAGATAAAAATATGGAGCAGAGGTCCATCAGTGGCTATTAGCCACAGTGTGTATATATATTTTTTGCCACTGTGTGACATAGAGTGTTGGACTGGATGGGCCATTGTCCTGATCCAACATGGCTTCTCTTATGTTCTTATACGATCACAGCAACATTACCTTCTACTGTTCTGTCACTTCTCTCAGTCATGTCATAAATAAAAAGAGGAGGAAAGATGAAAATAAAGGAAACATTATTTTGTGAGCTGGATGGGGCAGGTATATTACTAGTCCAAGTGAGGGAAATAAAAGGGAGTGCAGGCAATGGCAAATAAAATGCAAGTCAATGATCAGACAGGCAAAAAAGGAACTATGAGGAACATCAATCAAAAAGCATGAAAGACCACCAATAAAAAATTCTTCAAATAGATTAGTGGCAGAAAACCAGCGAGGGAAGCAGTGGGGTCATTGGATGACCAAGGGGTAAAAGGATTCTAAAGGATGATAAGGAAATGGCAGAGAAGTGGAATGCATTTTTTGCCTCTGTCTTCACTTTGGAAGATGGGAGGTACTTGCCCACTCCAGAAATGCCCATTTTGGGAGGGGTGTTGAAAGACTGGAGTCAGATTGAGGTGGCGAGAGAGGCATTCCTACAACTGATGGACAAATTAAAAACTCCAGAGGGATCTGGTGAGTGGGTGTCAAAGTGGCAAATGAGGTTTAGCGTGGGCAAGTGTAAAATAATGCACACTGGAACCAAAAATCCTAACTATAAATACATGTCGATGGGGTCTGAACTGGCAGAGACTGACCAGGAGAGAGATCTTGTAGTCATAGTAGATAACTCACTAAAAATGTCAACCCAGTGTGTGGTGGCAATAAAAAAAAAAAAAAAAGGGAAAGGCTATGTTGGGGATTATTAGGAAGGGATTGAAAACAAATCAGCCAGTATCATAATGCCCATATATAAATTGATGGTGCAGCCTCATGTGGAATACTGTGTACAGTTCTGGTCATTGCAGCACAAAAAAAGATAACTTTAGCATTGGAAAAAGTGCAGAAAAGAGCAACTAAAATGATTAAGGGGAACACTTTCCCTATGAAAAAAAGTGACAATGGAAGAGTGACATGATAGAGGTTTACAAAATTATGCATGGGATAGAGAAGGTAGAGAAAGAAGTAGAAAGAACTCACGGGCACACAGTGAAATTGATAAGCATTAGGTGTAGAACACATTAAAGGAAGTTCTTCAGGTAAAGAGTAATTCACGGCCACAGGAAGTGCTGGAGTCTAAAAGCACAGACAACTTCAAGAGGGGATTAGATAAACATAAACATATGGAGCAGTCAAGCAGAGGTCTATGAGGAAGAGGATGAAAAAGAAGGAGTGCTGGACTTATACCTGCTCTTCACTTAGTGTCTCACCCTGTAAGGTAGGTGGGGCTGAGAGAGGTCTGAGAGAATTGCTCTTGAAAGAACTGTGACTTACCCAAGATCACTCAGCCATAAGTTATAGATGGGACACTATGTCTGGTGCAGTGATATTCTGGAGTGTGTGTCTGTGTTTATTCATTTATATTATTTATAGTCTACCTTTCTCACTGGGACTCAGATAACACAGCATGAGTCAATACAAACAAGAATAGGATGGGACAGTGATGTCTGGGGCAGTGATTTTCTGGAGTTTTGGCCTCCTGATGGCACCTGTTTTTTTGGCCATTTTTTAACACAGAGTGTTGGGCTGGATGAGCCATTGGCCTGATCCAACATGGCTTCTCTTATGTGCTTACTCTCCTTCTGCAGTCACTCTACTGGCTGCCCATCAGTTACCAGACTCAATTTAAGGTACTGCCCAGATCTCAGATTCAGCAGGAGCTCACAGGAGCGCAGCTCCTAAACCTTTCTGAGGGTTCCCCCTCTTCCTCTCCACCTATGTTGTCCATTGAATAGTAGGTGCAGCTGCATAATAATCCCTGGATTAGGAGAGCAGGCAGCCAGCCAGCCACCAGGTGCTTTGCCACGCCCCCAGCAGCCCTCATTAACCCCTGGAGAAGCCCGTGCCACCCTTTCTCCACTTTTTATGTGATTTGGGGCGGCAGGTGGCTTGCTGGCCTTTTGACTGGGGTGGGGCAGCCCAGGAGAGCCCCAGGTGAGTGAGGCCTGCTTGGGCTGGCTGGATCTCTAGCCAGCTCAAACAGGCCTCACTCGCTCAGGGCTCTCCTTTCTTGCGTTGGGTTGCTTTTGGCTGTGTGGGGTGGCATATGCTAATGGAGAGCCAGTTTGGTGTAGTGGTTAAGTGTGCGGACTCTTATCTGGGAGAACCGGGTTTGATTCCCCACTCCTCCACTTGCACCTGCTGGCATGGCCTTGGGTCAGCCATAGCTTTGACAGAGGTTGTCCTTGAAAGGGCAGCTGCTGTGAGAGCCCTCTCCAGCCCCACCCACCTCACAGGGTGTCTGTTGTGGGGGAGGAAGGTAAAGGAGATTGTGAGCCGCTCTGAGACTCTTCGGAGTGGAGGGCGGGATATAAATCCAATATCTTCTTCTTCTTCTTCTTCTTCTTATCTTCTTAATGAGTTATGCTAATGAGCTCCACCACCTATTTTCTACAAAATGACCCCTGGTACTGGCTATCACATACAGAGGTCTTGGACCATCATATCTGTGAGACTCTCCACCTTCCCTTATGCTCTGCCACAACAGCTTCACATATCTGAGCAAGGTCTTCTACAAGTGCCAACCTGCAAATGGGCAAAATCAAACAACTGCCCATATATGTGCTTTCTCTGTTGTGGCTCCCGCCGTGTAGAACCGCCTGCCATAGGAGGTCAGGAAGGCTCCCAACTCTCTTTGTTTTCCAAAAACTATGCAAAACTGAATTATTCAAGAGGCCAGCACTGTACAAAAGCCTTCACAAAGTTATTTGATAAATTACTAGGCACTGTGGTCTATACTACTGTGTATAGTTTGCTGTAAATTCAATCCTATTGTGTAATTTTGCATCATATAATGTCTTATGTTAATATTTATGCTTTGCTTCAGTCCTGTTTTAGACTTCTGGTAGTTTCTACAAGACAAATACAACTTCACTGTTACTTGACTGTCCCATCCTTTTCGTGATTGTATTGACTCACTCTGTCTAATTCAGCTTGAGTCTCAGTGAGAAAGGTAGACTATAAATAATATAAATACATAAACACAGACACACACGATGGAAATGGGGTGGTGGAGGTAGAAAAAGCCCAGCAGGAACTCATTTGCATATTTGGCTGCATCCCAGACACCAAGCCAACCAGAACTGCATTCCTGTGCATTCTCACTAAAAAAAAAAAGCCCTGATGGAAATAAAAATGTGATAATGGTGAACACCAGGTTTCTCATTGGAAATAGGCTCAGGCAATTCTAAATTCCAAAAACCAGGCAGAAACTCAGGTCAGGAACATTTTTTGAAAGCATGGATGTATGGGTTTTGTGCCAATAAAAGTATTTATTTATTTATTTATTTATTTATTACTTTCCATTTATATCCCGTCCTTTCCGCAAGCGGACTCAGGGGGGCTTACAAGTATCAATCTAATTTAACTGAATTAGATATATAGGAAAATGCAGGACTTTTTTTTTTTTTTTTAAAGCAGGAACGCACAGGAACGCAGTTCTGGCTGGCTTGGCATCAGGAGGTGCGTCCTAATATGCAAATGAGTTCCTGCTGGGCTTTTTCTACAAAAAAGCCCTGGGAAAATGTAAAGGGGTACACTGAGGGCAACAGCAGAACCTCCTCTCTGCCATGATCAAAACCACTTAGTATCAAACCCTTTCCGTTGTGGAAGCCTCCAGGCTGTAATTTCATATTTACGGCAGAATGCTGAGAACTTGCCTTTTCGTATATGCCCTGTCCCAGAAGGCCCACACTAGCCCCATCTCATCAGATTGGAAGCTAAGCAGGGTCAGTCCTGATCAGTATTTGGATGGGAGGAAAGCCCAGGGTTGCTAAGCAGAGGCAGGCAATGGCAAACCACCTCGAAATGTGTCTTGCCTTGAAAGCCCTATAAGGTCACCATAATTTGGCTGTGGTGGTCTCCCATACATATAATGCTTTGCCCTAGGAAATTTACCTGACATCAACTTCGAGATGATTGTATTAGCCATGTTATCTATTTTAACCTGTTTTCACTGCCACAAGAGGTACTGGAAGCTACAAGCATAGTCAGCTTCAAGAGGGGACTGGGTAAACATATGGAGCAGACATCCATCAATGGCTCTTAGCCACAAGGTACAGATGGAAACTATAATCCTAGAAGCTCAGATAAAATACATACCACAAGTTAGGAAAGGCACAAACAGGCATAAGAAAAGGCCTGCGTGGTTAACAAAGTAATGGAAGCTGTAAAAGGTAAGAAGGACTCCTTTAAGCGGTGGAAAACCAGTCCAAGTGAGATTAGTAAAAGGGAACACAGGCTGTGGCAAATCAAATGCAAGACTGTGATCAGGCAGGCAAAAAGGGACTATGAGGAGCATATTGCAAAAAACATAAAGACCAACAATAAAACTTTCTTCAAATATATTAGAAGTAGGAAACCAGCCAGGGAGGCAGTGGGGCCCTTGGATGACCATGGGGTAAAAGGATTACTGAAGGAGGATAGGGAAATGGCTGAGAAGCTAAATGAATTTTTTTGCCTCCGTCTTCACTGTAGAAGACGAGAACTTTTTGCCCGCCCCAGAACCACTAATTTTGGAAGGGGTGTTGAAAGACCTGAGTCAGATTGAGGTGACAAATGAGGAGGTCCTACAACTGATAGACAAATTAAAAACTAATAAGTCACCGGGTCCGGATGGCATACATCCGAGAGTTCTGAAGGAACTCAAAGTTGAACTTGTGGATCTTCTAACAAAAATCTGTAATCTTTCATTGAAATCTGCCTCCGTTCCTGAGGACTGGAAGGTAGCAAATGTCACCCCCCATCTTTAAAAAGGGTTCCAGAGGAGATCTGGGAAATTACAGGCCAGTCAGTCTGACTTCAATACCGGGAAAGTTGATAGAAACCAGAAAGCTTTTGATAAAATTCCTCATCAAAGGCTCCTTAGAAAGCTTGAGAATCATGGAGTAAAAGGACAGGTCCTCTTGTGGATCAAAAACTGGCTGAGTAATAGGAAGCAGAGAGTGAGTATAAATGGGCAGTCTTCGCAGTGGAGGACGGTAAGCAGTGGGGTGCCGCAGGGCTCGGTACTGGGTCCCATGCTCTTTAACTTGTTCATAAATGATTTAGAGTTGGGAGTGAGCAGTGAAGTGGCCAAGTTTGCGGATGACACTAAATTGTTCAGGGTGGTGAGAACCAGAGAGGATTGTGAGGAACTCCAAAGGGATCTGTTGAGGCTGGGTGAGTGGGCGTCAACGTGGCAGATGCGGTTCAATGTGGCCAAGTGCAAAGTAATGCACATTGGGGCTAAGAATCCCAGCTACAAATACAAGTTGATGGGGTGTGAACTGGCAGAGACTGATCAAGAGAGAGATCTTGGGGTCATGATAGATAACTCACTGAAAGTGTCAAGACAGTGTGCGTTTGCAATAAAAAAGGCCAATGCCATGCTGGGAATTATTAGGAAGGGAATTGAAAACAAATCAGCCAGTATCATAATGCCCCTGTATAAATCGATGGTGCGGTCTCATTTGGAGTACTGTGTGCAGTTCTGGTCGCCGCACCTCAAAAAGGATATTATAGCTTTAGAGAAGGTGCAGAGAAGGGCAACTAGAATGATTAAAGGGCTGGAGCACTTTCCCTATGAAGAAAGGTTGAAACGCTTGGGACTCTTTAGCTTGGAGAAACGTCGACTGCGGGGTGACATGATAGAGGTTTACAAGATAATGCATGGAATGGAGAAAGTAGAGAAAGAAGTACTTTTCTCCCTTTCTCACAATACAAGAACTCATGGGCATTCGATGAAATTGCTGAGCAGACAGGTTAAAACGGATAAAAGGAAGTACTTCTTCACCCAAAGGGTGATTAACATGTGGAATTCACTGCCACAGGAGGTGGTGGCGGCCACAAGTATAGCCACCTTCAAGAGGGGTTTAGATAAAAATATGGAGCAGAGGTCCATCAGTGGCTATTAGCCACAGTGTATGTGTGTATATAACATTTTTTGCCACTGTGTGACACAGAGTGTTGGACTTGATGGGCTGTTGGCCTGATCCAGCATGGCTTCTCTTATGTTCTTATGGAACACTGTCAGGGGCAGTGATGCTCTGTATTCTTGGTGCTTGGGGGGCAACAGTGGGAGGCCCCACTGGTGAGCCTCCTGATGGCATCTGGTTTTTGGCCATTGAGTGGCACAGAGTGTTGGAATGGATGAGCCATTGGCTTAATCCAACATGGCTTCTCTTATGTTCACCAGCATATATATTAATTATTACTTATAACTGATTACCGTATTTGCCGGCGTATAAGATGACTGGGCGTATAAGACGACCCCCCAACATTTCCACTCAAAATATAGAGTTTGTTATATACTCGCCGTATAAGACTACCCCCTCTTCCACACACCTCCCACACACCAAATAAAAGGTAAAAGAAGATCCAGACCGCCCCTGCATCTCCCTGTGACTGGCACTAGTGCGCAAGTGCAAGCTCTGCGTAGACAAGGGGCGGGGCGGAGTGCCGCTGCTTCCCGCCGAGCAGAACGGGCCGGTCATGCCGAAAAGGCTGGCACCCCTGTCTCGCTGCTCATGCTTGCTGCAGCCACGCTGATGACCCGCTGCGGCCACGCTGGATACCGCGCGATACTGGACGGTATGTAGAATGAGGTGGGCAGGCATCGGGAGGCCACTATGGGCACCGGGCGAGCATCGGAAGGCCACTATGGGCAGCTATGTCTATCCCAACTGAAGTGCACCCGGCGTATAAGATGACCCCCCCACTTGGAGGCATGTTTTTCAGGGCAAAAAAGTAGTCTTATACGCCAGCAAATACTGTAATTACATTATCCCTCTCCAAAAATATTCCTTCTGTATCATCATAGACTTCATTAATACATTTTCCATGGTAGGAACAAAACATCATTCTTCCCTCCGCCTTTCCCCCCTTTTTTATAAACATGAAGGAAAGGAAAGGTCCCCTGTGCAAGCACCAGTCGTTTCCGACTCTGGGGTGACATTGCTTTCACAACATTTTCATGGCAGACTTTTTTTTACGGGGTAGTTTGCCATTGCCTTTCCCCAGTCATCTACACTTTCCACCCAGCAAGCTGGGTACTTTTATCGACTTCAGAAGGATGGAAGGCTGAGTCAACCTGGAGCCGGCTAACTGAAAACCCAGCTATCGCTTTACCACTCTGCACCACGGGGCTCTTCATAAACATGAAAGGAACATCAAATAAAGATATATAAAAAAAGAAGAAGAAATCCATATCATAGTGTTTGCATCATTCTTATGCACCACCACTGTACTGACTGAGATATATTTCTGCTGGAGGCAAGTATCTCAAGGAATAGCTAATATTTGGTCATTGCATTCAACACAGAAACAAAGCACTTGTCCTTGTGTTTTGTACAATCCAAATGGTAGAGGATTTCAGTCAACAGGAGGCAAACAACATGCTTTGGTAAAGTGCTGAAATGCAGATCTTTACAAATATATAAAAAAGCCCCTTTCCCTCTGATTCTCCTTCCCATTTTTTTCCTCTCCCAAGAACATGAGGCTTAGAATTGCCCTGACGGCAATGCTAACAGATGCTCATAGTTCACAATCAATGAGTCTCTGTAGATTTGGTGGGGGCGGGTTGCACACGCAAGGCGTCTTGTCAGTCCGCGATCAAAGCAGAACCACAGAGGAAGAGGCTGGAGTTTTATTCTTTGTATACTTGCCAGACCTGGCATGCCTACAGAGATACCCTAGTTTGCTTTGAGACACTGCAAAAAATGGAACTAGGAAGAAGAGAGGTTTTCAAGAAGCCTATTGGATGTGGAAGGGTGGGATTTTTGAGGCAGGACATAAGAACATAAGAAGAGCCCTGTTGGATCAGCTCAATGGTCCATCTAGTCCAGCATCCTGTCTGACAAAGTGGCCAACCAGTTCCTCTGGATGGCCAACAGCAGGGCATAGAGGGTGATGTCTTTCCCTGATGTTGCCTCTTGGCTCTGAATGTGGGGGTTTCCCTCAGTTACCATTCATTCATTCATTTTATTTATATCCCACCCTCCCTACCAAAGACAGGCTCAGGGCGGCTCACAGATTAAGGGTCACACAATCAGACTAGCATGACCAAACAAGATAAAACAACAGTAAAAACATAAAACATAAGAACAATGAGTAAAACATAAAACATAAGAACAATGAGTAAAACATCCACAGGTACTAGTACAGTAGTTTCAGACAATGATTAGAATTCTAATGGTGGTAAGTAGCTAGATGGTCAATATGAGATGTTCTAAGAGATCCCAGGATCACCATAGCGTGATCAGATAGAACTCTTGGTAATATTTTATGGGCCTGTTCGATCGCTGCAGGTGTTGCCATTATGAAAATGCATGGTGGAAGAGTGCCATTTTGCAGGCCCTGTGGAACTGTGAAAGCTCTCGCAGGGCCCTGAAAACTCTCGCAGGGCCTTGACTGTAGCTAGTAGCCACTGATAGACAAACCCTCCATGAATCTATCGAATCCTCCTTTAAAGCTGTGGCCATCACAACATCCTTTGGCAGCAAATTCCACATTTTTATCACTCTCTGTCTAAAGCGGCATTTCCTTTTGCTCATCCTCAACCTACTGCCCGTCAGTTTCATTGCATGTAGTGTTAAACAATCAAAATGCAGTGGTAAGACACAAGCTACACAACAGCTGTGCTGACCCCTGCTCAGTGTGAGAGCCACAGACAGTGTAGAGACCAGCAGATTCATTGGCCTATCAGAGCACTGATACCCCATGAATAAAATGGTCTTCAGCTGCCTCCTAAAGATCAAGAGTTGACGGGGCCAGGTACATTTCCTTGGGGAGGTTGTTCTATAACTGTTGGGTAGCCACTGAAAAGGTACTCTCTTGTGTACCCATAAGATGAGCTTCTTTGATTGATGGGACATTCAAGAGCGCCTCTCCTTATGATCATAGTGCCTCAAGCAGTAGAGATGGGCCAACCTCCAGGGGATGGTGGGAGATCTCCCACTATCACAACTGATCTCTAAAAGGAAGAGATCAGTTCACCTGGAGAAAATGGCCACTTTGGAAGGTGGACTCTACGACATTATACCCACTGAAGCCTCTTCCCAAACCCCATCTTTCTCTAGTTCCATCCCCCAATATCTCCAGGTATTTTCCAATGCAGAGGAAGAATAGGTTTTGATGCCCCACTTTCTCTACCCTAAGAAGTCTCAAGGTAGCTTAAAAACACCTTCCATTCCTCTCCCCACAACAGGCGCCTTATGAGACAGGTGCAGCTGAGGGAGTTCTGAGAGAAAAGTGACTGGCCCAAGATCACCCCAGCAGGCTTCATGTGTAGGAAGAAGTAGGGAGTCAAACCTGGTTCTCCAGATTAGAGTCCACTGCTCTTAACTACTGCGTTATGGTGGGTCTCAAAGCTGGCAATCCTATCAGACAGGAACATATGGGAACTAGATCCATTATCCAACCAAAAAAAAACCTAGCAGTTGGATGATATACAGCACAATCTTGTACACAGTATCTCTGCAGAGCATTGCACTGTAACACTGTCAAATTCTAAGTGTCTGTTTTGAATTATGAAAGGTTCTGGAAATTTGAATACAAGGGATGACTCAGCCTGACTGACAGAAGATCATAGCCAAAGCTTTGCACAGAGTACTACACACAGACATCAACTTGAACACAAGAATTCTCCATGAAGGAGTATATTTTACTCTTCCTTCCTTTTATGCTTTCCAGCAGTACACTTAAAAAGGCAAGATGAAGGAGATAAAAGGGGGCACGATCCAGAGCCACTGGTTCAAACAAATGGGAATTCAGTTCTCCTGCATCATATACAAATAAGGAGCTGGGCTTTCACTTTCAAAGAGACACCAGGAACTGAATATTGTCACACATCAAAAACATTAAAGGAACGTGTGAAGCTACCTTTTGCGTCATTATCACTATATGTGCAAGGGAAAGTACGGCCTAACCCAGGCATCTTTTAGCTGCTTAGATGCATTAGAAAACTGGATATTGGCTGTGGCTAATAGTTTGCATGAATTGAAACACTACGGCTCCCACATGTATGCCTGGAACCCCCAGGAGACTTTTGGGGGTGAGGCATCAACATCACTTCTGGCTACAACCCAAAAATGACATCACTGTCAATCTCTGATTTCACCAGTCTCTATGGTAAAAAGCATAGAGATCGGCAAAATATATAGTGTTAGCGACATCGCTTTTTGGATTTAACTGGAAGTGATGTCAATGCATCAATGACATTCCCCCCTCCATCTTCTCCCCCCCCCCCCTCATCTAAATCCTGGCATGGAGCGGGGTGTTTCGGCAGGCGTTTGTCCACCAAAAGCAGGCAAATGGCACCCCTTTAGAAACACACGTTGGATCCTGTGGGAAATATCTGCTGACAAAAGGAGTGCCATCAGAGAAGCACAGCTTTCTCACACCTTCTTCCCCCTGCAGGCCAAAAGGCCTCCTGAAATTATTGTTGGCAGTTGTATTTGGCTCTGCAATAACAGTTCCATAAATAAAAAATAAAAATAGCCAGTTTGGTGTAGTGGTTAAGTGTGCGGACTCTTATCTGGGAGAACCGGGTTTGATTCCCCACTCCTCCACTTGCACCTGCTGGAATGGCCTTGGGTCAGCCATAGCTCTGGCAGAGGTTGTCCTTGAAAGGGCAGCTGCTGTGAGAGCCCTCTCCAGCCCCACCCACCTCACAGGGTGTCTGTTGTTGGGGAGGAAGGTAAAGGAGATTGTGAGCCGCTCTGAGACTCTTTGGAGTGGAGGGCAGGATATAAATCCAATATCATCTTCTTCATCATCTTCTTAAAATGGAAACCTATCTGTAGTGTACTGAATTTAACGTTTCGCAGGAAACGCTAGAGACTCTTGATTGATTTGAACACGAAGCAGTAATCAATGAGCGGTCTTGGCATGAAACTTGACTGCCGTGATTTGGTATGGGTATCGGGGGCGGGTGGGTGTTTCGTTTGCATGTATATAAGCAGGATCTTAGCCCTGCCACGTGGTCATAGTATGTAGTTATCAATAAAGCTTGTTCCTGTTTGAACTTCAACGCATCAAACCCAGCATTTAACACTATCCATTAATTCCCACTACCACCCAATCATTGGAGTTGAGCTTACGTCCCTCCAAAATGGGAAAGGCCACAGTGCAGGAAAAAAAAAATGACTCTTGCTTTCCAGGAATCAGAAGTGCACAGTCTGGGCTGCCAAGACAGGAATACTAGGTGAACAAAATTCTGAGACTTCTGATCACCATGGGGTGACAAGTCATGTGATTTGATTTCACATGATGTTTGGATTGGATCAGGATCAGAATCGGGCAAGGAGGCCCGTGGTGGATCTTCTTCAATTCCCGTTCTGTACAAATGCACGGGAACTTCTCAGTAGGGTTGCCAGCCTCCAGGAGGGGCCTGGAGATCTGCTTTTACAACTGATCTCCAGCTGGCAGAGATCAGCTATCCTTGAGAAAATGGCTGCTTTGAAGGGTGAACTTGATGGCATTGTACCATGCTGAGGCCCCTCCCCTCTTCAAACTCCACCCTCTCTTGGCTCCACCCCCAAAGTCTCCAGGTATTTCCCAACAGACCTGGCAACCCTGCTTCCCAGCATGCCATGCCTTAAAAAATGCATCATCTGCAAGTACTCACAACTTTCAAAAAGTATTGGGGAGAGGGAGGAAAGTTGATGCTACTTTGGCAGCCTGGAAATAAAAGAAATATGAAAGGAATAAACAGTTGGAATAATTTCTAAGTAAATGCAGCTTGGAAAATGCTGGTTTTTAAAAAAGAAATAAAACAAGTGGCCCAGTTTCTCTATTGTGAGCTCCTGAGCTGTCCAAGTACTCAACAGTAATCAGAGAAGATGAATGAGAGAAGAAATAGCTCCAGTAAGTACATGCCTACCTAAGTCACAGTTTTGTGCTATTTAAAGCATTCTCTCATCTACAAAAAACCCCATATTTTTTTAAAAAATAAGCACCACATGACTCCCATATTCAATGCCCACTTTGACTAACTTTACTCTTATGGCTTAGGGAAAAAAGGAGACTGGTGGAAAACATTTTTAGCTCACCTTGCTTTTGTCCTTTTGTAGTGTTATGTGACTCTCACCAACTCTGAAGCAGGGGTCACATGACTTGTTAACCCCAGAGATAGATTCATTTTCAATTTGTAATCATTTTGAAACCATCCTGTTGGTCAGCAGGGCTTTTTTTTGTGCAGGGACACAGTTCCAGCTGACTTGGCGCCAGGGTGTGACCTAATATGCAAATGACTACTGCAAATGACTTCCTGATGGGCTTTTTCTACAAAAAAAAAGCCCTGCCGGTTGGAATGTATTAGGACCAAAGCTCAGCTTGTCTTGGCCTTTGCCTGAGTAGAACACTCACAACTCTGTAGAAAAAAAAAACAATACAGTTTGGGTTTAATCCTACAGTGTCCTGTGACGTAGTAATGTCATGTTCAGTACACCGTGACATTATGGACAGCATTTCACATCTCCCATTTTCTCCTACTGCCCCATGGGGATTCTTTGGAAAGCAAAACAAACGGTAAGTGAAACCAAAGAACTAATCCATCTCCAAATGGCAGCCATTTTGTAGTAGCCAATCCCAATGGTAGAGACTTTGTGATTGGCCATTTTCCCTCTTCCGGCAATCACCATTTTGTGGTGGCACTCACTACTTTCCCCTCAAAATTCCAGAGTACCCACAGTTTGGGGAATCCCAGAACCAAATCATGAGCAGACTAACAAGGCTTGCAATCTTTCCCCGCCCCCCCCCCCCCGATGGTCTTTGAACACTCATGTTTTAACCTGAAATGAGGTTATCTGTTCTTTTATTTATTTCAGCTTAGCATTGTAGTTTTTGACACATCCATCACAAAGAACTCTTTAGTTCTGTCTGTCAGGACAGCACGTATTAGAGAAAATTATGCTTTGCTTTTTTAATGTCTCTCAAGGATTTGGTAGGAAGCTCTTAATATCAGTGCCTGGAATTGACATAGAAAGGAGGCAGGCACAACAAAACACGGGCCTAAAAATAGATGCTGTAAAATACATTCCCAATAAACAGTCCCTGTTCTTTTATTTTGTTTCAGTGTAAATAAAGCACAAGCTTAGTTGGAAGCTGAAAGAGGGTGTTTTTCTCCCCGTTAAAGTCAATTGAACAGCGTACACAGTCATACAAAATTAGATCATTGTGAAGTCTCCAGGAAGACAATAAAAGGGAGGGGAGACCCTCTGAGGAAAGATATTTACAGATTATCCTTTGAAGCACAAGAAAAGCTATAAAGCAAAATGGTTTTCAAAATGCTGCAGCCGTATGAGAACCGAGCACACATTTGTTTCACGGTGCCAAATATAGAAACACCACTCTCTCGTTCCCCTTCCCTTGTATTGCTAACCAGGCCTACAGTTCATAACTCATAGTGGTTTTTCTCCCAGTCTTGTATAAGCAGAGTGTGAGTTCATGAAGCTCCCATAATAGGAAACAAGGGCAATTCCTGCATTTGTCATGGATAGGGTTGCCAAGTTGGACTCAAGAAATATCTGGGGACTTTGGGGGTAGAGCCAGGAGCAAGGGTATGGCAATCACAATTGAACTCCAAAGGGAGCTCTGGCAATTGCATTTAAAGGGACCGTACACCTTTTAAACACTGCCCCTCAATTGGAAATAATAAAGGATAGGGGCACCTTCTTTTGGGGCTCACAGAATTGGAGCCCCTGGTCCAATCCTTTTGAAACATGGGGGGTATTTTGGGGAGAGGCACTAGATGCTATGCTGCAAATTTAGTGCCTCTACTTCAAAAAAACAGCCCCCTAGAGCCCCAGATACCCACAGATCAATTCTCCATTATTCTGTATGGGATTCGGTCTCCAAAGGAATAATGGAGTGCCCAGTAAACATTTCCCTCCCCCCCCCCACTTTCTGATGACCCTGAAGCAGCAGGGCTTCCAAACCAGGGGATCCCCTGCCCCCACCTGGGGATTGGCAACCCTATTCATGGGCCAGGCAGCTGCCATGTTTTTGGGTGAGGAGGAACCTGAAGAATCAGGCCCCACATGGTCAGAATCCCCATCTGAGCAGCTGGATATGTCAGCAGACCCAACGGAGAAAGCACTGGGAAGCTAGAATGCTTCCCAATTATGCCTGGGCTTCTCTGTCTTTGAGGAAGAGAAAGAGACACCAAAGAGGCTGATTATCCACCCCACCCCACTAGTCTCTCCTGGGCCAGTAGAGCGTAGAAGAAGAGAGTGCTTTGTGGCTCAGGAGAGATGCAGGAGCTCCTATTAGGCTGCTCAGCAATGGTCAGCATTAGTTCCTAGAGAGGAGTGCTTGCAGGACCAGGACTGACAGGCTGATAGAGAAACAGTGAAAAGACTCACACCTGTAGAAAGGTGAGCAGGACTGTAAGGAGCAACACTGGGCCCTTGGAGGATGAGTCAGCAAAAGGTAGGCTTCCCAATCCCCAGGTCCCAGCGGGGGATCCTCCGGTTTTACAGGTTTCCCCCAGCCAGGTGGCTGGCAGGGGAGGCCCCGCCCCCACAGCCACCATGCAGCTCTAGATCTCCGGCAAGTTTAGAAACCTGCAAACAGATCCATTTCAAAATGTGTGTGTGTCTGTGTGCCTTTAAAGTTGAGCAGGAAGTACTTCATGGGAAGGGCTGGCAACACAGTCCCTTGGTTTGTTTTGCTTTCATTTCAGAGCAACTAAATGTGTGTGTGGGTGTGAGAGAAAGAGCAGCGTAGCCCCTGTTCTTTTCAGATGTCGTTGTGGAGGAACCAACCGGTAAGTGTGTGTGTGTGTGAGAGAGAGAGAGAGGGTTGCCAATCCCCAGGTTTGGATGCCCTCCTCCCCCACCTTAGGGTCATCAGAAAGCAGCGGGGAGGGGGGGAGGGAAATGTCTATTGGGCAATTATTCCCTATGGAGAATGATTCCCATAGGGAATAATGGGAAATTGATCCACGGGTATTGGGGGCTCTGGGGGGGCTGTTTTTTGAGGTAGAGGCACCAAATTTACAGTATAGCAGCTAGTGCCTCTCTCCGAAACACCCCCAAGTTTCAAAATGATTGGACCAGGGGGTCCAATTCTATGAGCCCCCAAAGAAGGTGCCCCTATCCTTCATTATTTCCTATGGAAGGAAGGCATTTAAAAAGGTGTGCTGTCCCTTTAAATGTGATGGCCAGAACTCCCTTGGAGTTCAATTATGCTTGTCACACCCTTGCTCCTGGCTCCACCCCCAAAGTCTCCTGGCTCCACCCCCAAAGTCCCCAGATATTTCTTGAATTGGACTTGGCAACCCTAGCAAAAGGTGCAGATAAAAAGAACACACTGAACAAGGGTTGGTGTGGAAGCAACTTTGCTTACCACCTCTCTGTGAACTGACCTGTTTAGCAAACAGAGCTATACGCTGACCCTGCTGCCTCATATCTTGTCTCTAGTCATCTGTGCTTGCTCCTGAAGCCTGGGACCCAGACTCTTGTATCCTGCATCTATTCCCAAGCCCTGGAAATAGATCCTTGGATCCAAGGACGGCCCTAGACTGTCCGGCACCCTAGGCAAGGCTAACTTCTGCCCCTACCCTGCACTGATAACATCACCGAGTCACATAGGGCATTCAATTTGGCTCCCCCAGAAGGCCAGCACCCTAGGCAATTACCTAATTTGCCTAGCAGCAGGGCCAGCCCTGCCTGGATCTTTGTACCATGACCCTTGGACTGGATTTTTAGATATCTGACTCTGGACTGGTTTGTAGAACTTGCTCCTGTGTGTTTCTGTGCTTGCTGTCATCGTATTTGTGTATTCTGGAAACCCCGGGTAGAGGAACAGAGCCAGGCTTAGCCTTGAATGAGACACCCTTCTTACTTCAGGACAACATAATATATGCCATATCGTTTGAGATCCTCAACACTGAACACATGAAGCTGCCTCATACTAGCCCTGTACAGAGCATCTGGCCATGTGGAAAGGGAGAAAGCACACAAGTCTCCTGGCTCACCTCCCCACGTAGTTGCTGAGTGATCCACATCTGCATGTACACTCCTCCCCATGATCAGTGATGCTGCTTTCCAAATGCTGCTGATCACAGGGAAGGATCGCATCCACGGGCTCTTCTTCGGCAGGGTTGCACCAAGGAGATCGCTCTGCCATTGTGTGGAGGCAGGGCCCATGCGGCTGTGGCCACCCCCTCCCCCCACAGGGCTTCTGAGGCAGATCATTAAGAATATAACAGAAGCCATGTTGGATCAGGCCTATGGCCCATCCAGTCCAACACTGTCACAATGGCCAAAAAAAATAGGTGCCATCAGGGGGTCCACCAGTGGGGACAGGACACTAGAAGCCCTCCTACTGTTGCCCCCCTCAGCACCAAGAAGACAGAGCATCACAGCCTCAGACAGAGAGTTCCAACAATAGGCTGTGGCTAATAGCCACTGGTGGACCTCTGCTCCATATGTTTATCCAATCCCATCTTGAAGCTGGCTTTGCTTAGGATTGCCAAGCCCCCAGGCTGAGCAGGGGTTCTCCTGCCCTGGAGGTTCCCAATGCTGGCCCACATTGGGTCAACGGGGAGAACCTTCCCCGATGCTGCTGGCACAATGATGTCACCAGCAAGTGATGTTATTGCAATGGCAACATTGTGTGCTGGCCACTCTAGGCGTTTCCGGGAAAACTCTATGGTTTTCCCAGATGCTCTAGCAATTTGGGAGGGATAACTCTATGGTACAATAGAGGGAAATTGGGAGGGAAAACTCTATGGTACTTGCTGGAGGCCGTGGGGGGCTTGGCAACCCTATCTATGCTTGTAGCCACCACCACCTCCTGTGGCAGTGAATTCCATATGTTAATCACCTTTTAGGTGAGGAAGTCCATTGGTCCATCAAGGTCAATATTGTCTGCTCTGACTGGCAGCTGCTCTCCAGGATCCCAGATTGAGATATTTTGCAACATCTGATCCAGATCGAGAAAAGTCATGTTTCAAAGAAAAGTTGTCTTGTTTCCCCCCCTCCCCGCACTGGTTTAAGAAAAAGTGGAGGTGTACGAGGGAATTTCATTCTGGGTACAAGATCTACAGTTCAACTCAATGAAACATACTAGTGTGAATTTAGTAGTTTGACTTGAAAAGTCTTTGCCATTCAGATCTGCCTGAGGTCTGGTCGGCCGTGACATTGGGCAGCCAGCCCAAGTTCACAGCCATACAAATTATGCTTAGCCCCAAAGCACTTTGTCACTATGTCGTTCGGGAAATGCCAAGATACCAAGCCAGAAATTGCTGCTGCTGTGAGTACTGGTAATGCCACTGCAGTAATTAAGTAACTTATAAGTCACTGGCGTTTGGATCTCAGAGCCTTCCATAAATGAATAGTGCCAGAGGAATGAGGCTGTGGATGTGCGGAAAAGGTGCAATTGGTGTCATCCAGGAAAGCCTTTGCTGAAGAAAGGGGCTTCCTGGAGTGTAAGGCTTGGCAAATTAGGGTTGCCTGCTCTGGGGCAGAAAATACCTGGAGACTGAGTAGGGTCGCCAGGTCTGACTGGGGACTTTGGGGGTGGAGCCAGGAGACCTTGGGGTGGAGCCAGGAGCAAGGGTGTGACAAGCATAATTGAACTCCAAAGGGAGTTCTGGCCATCACATTTAAAGGGACTGCACACTTTTAAAAATGATTTCCCTCCATTGGAAATAATGAAGGATAGGGGCACCTTCTTTTGGGGCTCATAGAACTGGACCTCCTGGTGCAATCTTTTTGAAAATTGGAAGGGGGAGGTGTTTTGAGGAGAGGCACTGGATGCTATCCTGCAAATTTGGTACCTCTACTTCAAAAAGCAGCTCCCCCAGAGCCCCAAATACTCACGGATCAATTTTCCATTATACCCTATGGGAATTTGTCTCCATAGGGAATCATGGAGTGCCCAGCAGACATTTCCCTCCCCCTCCCACTTTCTGATGACCCTGAAGTGGGGGGAGGGCCTTCAAACTGGGAGATCCGCTGCCCCCTCCTGGGGATTGGCAGCAATAATGGGTAGAGACTGGGGGTGGCAGGGTTTGGGGAGAGGAACAATGTTGGTGGAGACACCTGAAACTCTACTCCATGCCCCAATGGGAAGTTGGAAACCCTAAGATAAATGTAGAGGCTGAAGGGGATAATAATTGTGAGACACTGTTGATTAAGTGGAAAGGTAAGTACTTGAGTCTTGAAGACACTATGCCTGCACTCCCGTTTTTTAGGTCCCCTGAAAATAGAAAAAAAAAAAAATCTACGTGAAGCGATAATACAACTTGGAGAAGATGGTGACTGACCACCTCAAAATTGTGTTGCTTTAGTAAGAGCCCAAGAGGCAAAAAGAGCTGAATAGTAGGATGGTCAACATTCAGATGGCACCTGGAGATTTCCAGGACCATCACTCCACTAACACAACTTCCTGGTAGGATTGATGGAAGCTGTAGTTTCTACCACCTTGCAGGTTGAATTAAAAGGCTGGGGGGAAACTACACCTCCCATCAATCCCAGCAATTTCGATGAATGCTGAGCACACACTAACGATGAAGGCCACCAAATGCACAGATGGAACGTACACAAATGTCTACTCTTTCTACATTGCATACAAATTATCCACATGAACCATGCACTGTGTGAGCTTGACAAACTCTGACTGTGATTACACACACTAAATAATGCACTTTCAATCCACTTTTAATGCACTTTTAAACTGGATTTTACTGTGTGAACTGGCAAAATCCAGTTGGAAAGTGCGTTGAAAGTGGGTTGAGAGTGCAATATTTAGTGTGTGTGATCACAGCCTCGGTGTGTCTGATTTTCAAGCATATTAATTCAGAGCATAATGTGGAAGACATTGGCACAGGGAACACAGCATAGACCATCACAACCTACAAAGTTGCTGCTGCAGGCTCAAGGATATTTGCACAAAACTGCAGGCAAAGGAGGCACAAGCCAGTTCCAAAGTCCAAGCACTTATTATTTTTTTTAAAAGTCAAAAGCAGGTGGTGTTTCTATTTTCACCTTCAAAAGCAATATGGTCTTTAACGCCGTAAGCAGAAACATAGCAGATGCTTTACCAGAGCCCAATATTAATTAATAAACGAGTCAGGCATTTTCCTTCTGTATGCAGAGTCCAGAAAGCCACATTGGCAAATGATGCATGAAGGACACAAGAAAAAAAAAAAAACCCTGCCAAGCAGGTGAGTCGAGGAGGACCTTGCAGGTGTGTGATCTGCAGGTTCAGCTTTTAAAAAAGCAATGACAGTGGACGCTGGGGTCCCAGGATGGAAGGATAACTGGCACATCCGATCAAGAGCACCGGGCACAGGTGCGAGATTTGTGAGCTCAGCTTTTCACGGGGGGGGGGGGGGGGTTGATGAAACTGGCAAGGGGAAACGGAATGAAGAAGGCATGACCGATTACAGAATGAGATTCATCACAGAGAGAACAGGAAAAAGGCTTGCACCGTCAGCAGGTTCCCATTCTGTACGCAGCGCAAGAGCTCTGGGCCTGCTCCAAGTAATTGTCTGAAAAGGTATTATCAAAGATTTCAGGTTTTCACGGCTGGTAACATCATTAGGGCTTGTAGAATCTTTCGGGATCAAGTGCCGTGTTCTACTGGAGAAAGTTTTCCTTCCAGACGTTTCAGCTGAGAACGAAACGTCTGGAAGGAAAACTTTCTCCAGTAGAACACGGCACTTGATCCCGAAAGATTCTACAAACCCTAATGAAAAAGTATTGTTGTGGGGTGGAAAAGCATGCTTGTTTGCCACCCTTGTGGCTTACTAGCCCTTGATCACCTTCAGAGGCTGAGCTTCACTTGCTGGTAAAGGTCATCTCTACTGAAAAGGGACATCCTTGGCTCAGCTGACTCCAGTCAAACTGTCCAACTGGATTGGCTCAAATGTCCACCTATGCCAACATTTTGCTTCCAACAGCAACTAGATTTCGGGGCGGCTGATAACCCAAATGTGAAGGCAATAACCTAGAGTTGTCAAGTCCAATTCAAGAAATATCTGGGGACTTTGGGGGTGGAGACAGGAGACTTTGGGGATGAAGCCAGGATACATTGAGGGTGGAGCCAGGAGCAAGGTTGTGACAAGCATAATTGAACTCTAAAGGGAGTTCTGGACATTACATTTAAAGGGACTGCACACCTTCATTGGAAATAATTAAGGACAGGGGAAGAAGGAGAAGGAGGAGATTGGATTTATACCCCACCTTTCACTACCTGTAGGAGTCTCAGAGCAGGAGGAGGAGATTGGATTTATACCCCACCTTTCACTACCTGAAGGAGTCTCAGAGCAGCTAACAATCTCCTTTCCCTTCCCCTCCCCACAACAGACACCCTGTGAAGTAGGTGGAGGTGAGAGAGCTCTGACAGAAACTGCTCTTGGTCACATCAGCAGGTGCAGGTGGAGCAGTGGATAATCAAACCCAGGTCTCCCATGCATTTAACCACTGCATCAAAGTACACCAAACTGGCTCAATAATCATTGATTTCTCTTTTTTATCTTTTAAAAGAGAAAATCTCTTTCATTTCTCTTTGATTCCTCTTGGTAGAAAACTAAAAGAAAAAAATGAAAGTGAACCCCCTCTTTTAAGCTATGCACCCTTTTGTAACTTCATCCTTTGCAGTTGTTTCAATGTTATACAGGGTGGTGCTCTAGGAGGAGGGCAGAGCTGTTTGGGAAGGCAGGGCCTTTCTCGGAGCACCCAGAGTAAATTCTGAAGCTCTGCAGAACCTCCCTTCCTTCCTCTTGTCGCTTCAAATTCCTCTAGGATCGAAACAGAATTAATTAGAAATTGGTTGCAGAGGAAAATAAATAGATTCTTGGATTTCAGGGAGAGACTGGGTAAAGAGAAATTAAGACCATTTCTCCAAACAGCGCTATTCTGTACATCAGTAAACTATCTGTACATTAGTACACCCATTGTAGTGGCATTGGAGAAGAAACCGTTGAGAAGAGTAGGGAATGGAATGATCAGGGAGCCTTATCTGAGCTAAGGTTTAAGTGGCTGCAGGATCCATTCCCTTTTTAATAAGGGGATGCCAGCGGCAAGTACCAGAACTTGCCTCAACATGCCTGCCAAGTGATGCTTATGGAGACTATACCTAAGCAGGCTACAAAAACAGGCAGGGCCAGATTAACAATTAGGCCAAATAGGCACTGGCATATGGGCCCCCACACCTTTAGGCACCTTGGGCTGGTTCCCCCTCCAGGTTCCCCCCTGCTTGCAGCCTTCTCAGCCTGCACATGCATCCAGCAACTGAGATGCTCTTTGCCCAACTTGCCTGGTGTGTCTGCTGCTGGTGTCATCACCAAGTTTGCCTATCTCTGCCTCTCCCCCACAGCTTTGTAAAATGGGCTGTTGAGAAGGTGCCTGCAGGCTGCAGCGGGGGCTGCAGGCAGTGAGACAGGCTCTCTGACTTTGAGATAATTTGCAAGGGGGCACCCAAGATTTTGACTGTCTAGTAGGGTTGCCTCTTCATCCCTCGGCGGGGGGGGCATTTGTGCACGCGATGTGCGTGCATGTGATGAATGACATCACCCAGAAGTGACGTCATCAAAATGTCGGCGCCCGCGCGGGGCTGCTCTAGACACTCTAGCCATTTGGGAGGTTAAAACTCCATGGTACTTTTGTACCATAGAGTTTTAACCTCCCAAATGGCTAGAGTGTTTTCCCAGAAATGCCTAGAGCGGCCCTGCGCAGGCACCACCATTTTGATGACATCACTTCTGGGTGACATCATCACAGCGGGAGATTTGCCCCGCTGACCCAATGTGGGCCAGTGGGTTGAGAACCTCCCAGGCGGGAGATTACCGCCCAGACCGGGGAGTTGGCAGCCCTACTGCCTAGGGGCCTCCACAGGGTTTAATCTGGCAATGAAAACAGGAAGAGGAAATAATAGCATTTGGACTTCAGTAGAGTTGCTGAAAATTGTTGTTGTAAGAAGCCCCCAGAAACAAAAGGGATCTGAGGATCTTTCTGTTATTTGTTCCCACAGTGCCTTGCCCTGTTGACTATCCTCAGCCCCCAAATCCACCAGAAAGAACCACTGCCTCAAGAAAATGGCCTCTGGAAGAACAACAGTATGTTGCAGAACATGTTGCAGTTTTATACAGTACTTTTTTTTGGGGGGGGGGGAGGGTTGAAAAAGCCCAGCAGGAACTCATCACATATTAGGTCACACCCCTGACTTCACCATTGTTTCAACACAAGGGTTTTTTTTAAAGAATAAGCCCAGCAGGAACTTATTTGCATATTAGGCCGAACCCTCTGGTGTCACCATTTTTCCACACAGGGCTTTTTTGTAGAGCAAGCCCAGCAGAAACTCATTTGCATATTAGGCTACACCCCCTGGTGCCAAGCCAGCAGGAACTGTGTTCCTGTTCATTCCACTCTTCAAAAGCCCTGGTTTTATACAAATGTAAAAAAATGAGTATGTATACATACATGTACAGATTAATAAATTTTCATATTCTCACTTTTTTATTTCCTCCTTACTATGATGTGTCCAGGGTAGTGGGGAATGGCAGGGATAACATCACCATCGCTTTCTTCTTGGCAGCCCATGCTGTCAGTCCCAGCATCCACTAGGCCCCATTGGGCCATAGATGCACCCTGTAAAGGACTACACATGCTAGCTGATCAATGGAGGCTGGCCCTTTAAAGGTCATGTGGTCACTGACTGCTGGCCCTTTGACAGCCAGGGGGCAGGGAAGGGGAGAGATTATTTGGAATATTGGCCTTCACAGGCTTGGCCGTGCCCTCCTGCTAGGATTTCTGGCTACCAAGACAACATCATGCATGTGCTTATAGTGCAACTCCTTTCCTCTTCCACTTCTCTTTGTACCAGGTCAATAGTTGTCAATAGACTTTGTGGAAATAGAAGCGCCAGCAGCTGAAAAAATCAGCTATGCTGTGGTGGGACACCATCCCAGGATGGCTGAGAAGGATTCCAGAGGTGGTAAGCTACCAACCCGACACATTAATGCACGTAATAACTTTTATGAAAAATAAACAATGCCAAGTGGAAGCAACAACAACAGTCATCTTTCTGGCTTCTGTGCAGTCCCCCACACATGGGCAGACCAGCTTTGGAGAATTCTCTCAAGATTTCTAGCTCTTTCTAAAGGCTTCAGGAGTGCCTGCACAGAAGACCACTCAATGAACAACAGTTATAGGTCAATGCAACTCTGTTCTCCCCCAGTGCCTGTATTATATAGGCTAGATCCAAGAGATCTCAGAGAATGAACCCTGGGAACTGTCCTATAAGAAGTTGTTTTAATTGAAATAGTACTTCCACTCTGCATACATTTTGCCTCGTTTCATATTCTATTATATCTGATGCCTTAAATATAACTTGACAAGCGTATGATGTCGCTGCCTATAATTTGTACAATTGTTGATTGTGCTCATTTTTGAGTTATCCGTGTCTGTAGGGAAAGACTATCTTTAGCTGTACTTGTTTGTACTCCCCCCACACACATAAAAGCAGTTCAGATGAGTAATTTCCACTAGAGACTGCAAGTGATGCCTCTCTCTCTCTCCCCCCCACCCCGGTGCATTTATTTTTAGAAAACTTTTAACTTTGGCTTGGCTGACATATTGAGTTCTTTTGATTTTAAAAGCTCCTAGACAAGAATGGGTACTTAATTAGACTCTACATAAGCCAATAAAACCAATATCGGACAACAAATTAACCACAGTGGCTTCTGAGCTACTACAGATATTCCCTGAATTTAGAATTTGGGCTACCACAGATGTACCAATTGTTTACAAGGGAACATCTTTAATTTCTAGTACCTGTAGGTCTTAAATCTCTCCCCCTTGTTTGCTCGTATTTTGGAAGTGTGGAAGTTGTTTGTTAAAAATTTTGCTTGCATGAGTTAGGGTTTTGTTGCAATTTATTTATTTTGATATTTACACCCTGTTTTTATTCCCAGTGGGGACCCAACGTAGTTTACAACATGGTTATAATCTCTTTTTCATCCTCATGACAACTATGCTGTGAGAAAGGATAATAAACAATGTTAAAAGGAGGGTTAGATAGATTTGGGGAGGATAAGTTCTATCAATGGCTACTAGCCATGGTGACTGAGGAGAACCTTATATTCAGAGGAACTAATCCTCTGAATCCAAGAGCCAGAAGGGAACATCACAGGAAGGTTTCAGCCTCCATGTCCTGTCGTTGGCTATCCAGAACTGGTTGGCCACTGTGTGAGACAGGATCATGCTGGACTAGATGGATCTGATCCAGCAACACTCTTTTTATGATAGGCTGCAATGAGGCAATTTGCTAAGGTTCAGTAAAGCTTTTGGCAAAAAGTGTCATTTTTCTGTCATTTAAATAAAGGGGATACCCTAACCTTTCCCTCAGGTCCTGGGCTGAGAAAATGGCCACTACATATTACTGACACAAGGTGGGACTGCTAAAGCTGCTTTAAAGAGAAGAATACATATTACCAGAGCTGCTCAGCCTGACAGGACACAAAAGAGAAATGGAGGGGAAATCTTGCCCCAGAGGAAGGAAAATGGATGGGGTCTGTCATAATGGCATTCTCATGATCCAGTAAACTCATCACTTGATCAGAGAAGGAAATGAGATTTGTTTGGCAGCTCCTGTTGGGAACGAATCAGTGCTGACTTCCTTGGATCATCAAGTTGTCCACAGACTGACTCCTTTAAAATCTGCTCCAGTATCTTTTCTAAGACAATGGCCAGATCGACTGGCCTGTAGTTTCCTGGGTCATATTTCCTCACTTTTTTGATACTGGAAAACATTTGCCCTCCTGTAGTCTTGTGACACATCTTCTGTCCTCCAAGAAATGACAAAGATGATGGACAAAAGCTCTGCAAGCTGACTAGAAGGTTCTTTGAGGACTCTTGGGTATACTCATCCAGTGCAGCCAGATACCTCTCACCAACCTCTTCGCTCATGTCAACCAGCAGCACAGACGCTGTGCCTTGCCTACTACCATTTGTAAAGAAGCCTGTTCTCGTCTTCAGAGGGGAAATGAGGCAAAATAGGCATTGAGCCTTTCTGTTTTCTCTGTCCTCCAGAGTTTCTCCATTTTCACCCAACAGTGGGCCTATCGCCTCTTTCACTTTGACAGATTTCTCACTAGCGTTGCTCTACCCAGGCTTCTGTTTTCTCCAGCACAAGAGACTGATTTCCCACCAGTTGCTGGGTGGATGCATTTTGACCTGTGGCTCCCTCCAGTTCCCCTTGCAGCTTCCTAATTCTTAAAAGACAGCATCCCAAAGCTGCAAAGGGGAACTAGAGGGAGCTGTGGGTCAAAATGTGCCCGCACAGCAACTCGTGGGAAATCTCTCTCATGTACCAGGGAAAACAGAAGCCTTAGTGAGGATGGAGCAATACTATTGAGGAATCTGTGCTTGTGTTTGCTTCTCACATAGTTGTAGTGGCCCTCCTTGGCCAAGCTCAGCTCATGTTGAGCTTTGGCATCTCTGATGGCTGACCTACAGTCTTTAACAACCATCAGATACTCTTCTTTAGAACTATGTCCCGCCACTGGAAATTTCCTTTGTTCTTTGCTCATCATGGAGTTTTCTGTTCATCCACACTGGCTTCTTGGATCCCTACCATGTTTTCAACTTGTTGGAATAGTGATGACTTGAGCTTGCGAGAACTTTTGTTTTAGTAGATCTCACTTTCACTTGCTCCTTTCCCTTCCAGTATTCTTGCCCATGGAATGACTCTCACTATGCTTTTGAGTTCATTCAACTTTCCCCTAATAAACTCTAGCATACACATCTGGCTACGTGGCCCTCTACAGCAAAAGTAATTCTAGGAGGACCCAGTCACTTCTCCGTAAGGTCCCCACCACCTTCACCCTATCTACCAACTCTTGCCTGTTGATTAATATTAAAGTCAAGCATGGCCAATCCCCTTGCAGCTTCCTCCACCATTTGAAAAAGCAAATTGAAAGCCAGACAGGTCAGGAAGTTGCATGACTCTGGACGCTTAGCAGATTTGGTCTCCCAGCACACACCAGGGAAGCTGAAGTCACTCATAACTGCAAAGTCATATTGCTTGGATACACAATCAAGCTGCTAAAAAAGGGCAGCATACATCTTCCCACCCTGGTCAGGTGACCTGTAGCAGACTTCAACCATAATACTGTTTGTCCTTCCCATATCCTCACCAAGATACTTGGCACTGGGCTGTTACGTACCTCTCCCTGTATTTCCTGACAAGCAAACCTTCTCCCCTCCATATAGCCAGGCCTCATTTTGGGCAGGAGTTCACAGGAGCGGAGCTCCGGAACCTCTAAATTTTACTGTGCTCTTTCTTTCTTACTCCCCCCCTCCAAAAAATAAAACTTGCTTCTGGGCTCCATTGTTCAAACCCCCTGTGAGAACTTTGCTGAACTCTAAGATTTGACAAACTTTCCAATATTTTCCCCCACAACAAAAAGGGAAAATAACCAAAGCATACAAAGCAGACAGATGGGAATCTTCCTCATGCCACTGTGGCCACAAAGGAAAAAGTAATTTAAAAAGTACGATGGGAGTAAGGTTTTATGATGACAATTACAATTCAAGAAGCATTTTAAGATAGACGCTGAGCTGATATAATTTAGTGCACATTCTGTTGATGTCAGGGGTGTGCGGCATATGCAAATGAGTTGTGCTAATGAACCCTGGCACCTCTTTTTCTATGAAATGACCCCTGCATATAGCACCACTTCACCTCCTCTTTGACCCATTTGTTTATTCTTGAACAATTCATATCCATCCCTTACTATATTCCAGTCATCAGAACCATCCCATCAAGTCTCTGTAATGCCTACTGAACCATATTCCTCTGTCTGCATTAGAAGCTCCAGCTCTTCCTTCTTATAGCCTGAGCTTTGGGCATTGGTACCAGAGGCACCTGAAGCCCCGCATCCGTTTCCCAAAACAGAGTTTGCACAAATAGCATTAAAGTGTGTCAAACATGCCCAAGAGGAACAAATAAATAATAAAAATCAGCAACAGCAGCAGGCAGACTTTTGCGCTAGACTCGTATAGGAATGTGTGGGATAATCACTTCCTACTACCATTTAACTTCGTTCATGAAATATAGGTCACACTCCCAACAGAGGAAAAGCTAAACCTTGAAAAATTAGACTTGGAAATGATACATTAATCTCAGTTTGCATAACATCAGCTCAGTTCATTTAGTTTGCCCAAGCAATAAAAAGGAGCGAGGGCATTAAACTGCATACAACAAGCTTATGAAACGTGCTGTTAAAACCTCTTTAAAATGTAAGGCATTCATTAAGTACAATATTGCATGCGAGTGCATGTCACTGACAATGGCAAACCAACGGGCACCGCTTCCTTACAAAACATGCCAACTTTTGTCAAGAGGAACTGATTGCCATAGCCTGGAAATGCTGTAATCCTGGGAAAACTTCAGGCCCCACCTGGAGGATGGTAACCCCCTGCCCCTCATGCAAGAAAGCTAACAGAATGGTTCCATTGGGATCCAATCCTGTGATCTTCATTTCCACCACACTGGCTGGTGTGTGTGGGAAGCAGGACACTGGACTAGATGGGCTTTGAGGTCTCTGACTCAGCAGGGCTCTTACAGTCTTAGCTGTAGTTGTGATGGGGAAAAAGCAAGAAATGAAGTGACCCCCCCCCCCCAGCTTTCTCCCTATGGAACTGACTGCCAGCTCTTTCTCTGCAGGATTCATTTCTCCAGCCTTGTATCTTCCCAATCGTCTGCCACTCGGCTGATAAATGGGTCATGTCTCTGCAGTGGGCATGATCAGCATTCAATCATTCAAAATTGCCTGTCCGCAGAGAAGCCTCGTTCTGGGTTTTCCTCCTTCCAAGCAGAGGGCAAGCCCTGGTCATGCGTAAAATGCATTTTTCTGAAATCCAGCAACTTTTATACCCTCGAAAAACATAAAACTTTTGGGCACGAGAGCAATATCTGCCTCCAATTTTCTTTTCTTTTTTTAAGTGCTTCTCAATGGTCAGAAATACAGAAAGGGCAGCGCTGTATACTTCCTTTTGTGACTTTTTCCCTTGTCCCCAGTAGCTTTTCAGATACAGCAAAGGCCAGTAGGGATGGATTTCCAGTCTCTCTCTCATTTGTTCCAGCATCTCCTGCAATTTCAGGTTTCTCATGTTTGGTTATTTCATCCTGGGAAATCCTCATGCCCGTTTCACTTCTAGCTCATGCAAACCGAGGCTTGGATCCTGTGATCATATTACCCATGTTCTTCGCAGCTTCGGCTATAGGGCAGCTTATTTTCTCTGCCACTACAGCTTTTGTTTGCGTCAGATCAACAAGTTTCAGGTTCCCAGCTCTGGGTTGGGAAATACCTAGAGATTTTGCCTGAGGAGGGCAGGATTTGGGGAGAGGAGGGACTTCAGTGAGGAATAATGCTATAGAGGCCACTCTCCAAAGCAGCCATATTCTCCAAGGGAATTGATCCCTGTTGCCTGGAGATCAGCTGTAATCCCAGGGGATCTCCAGCTACCACCTGGAGGTTGGCAACCTTATGCAATGAAGCTTGTGGAAACAGAAGTACCAGCAGCAGAGAAAATGAGCTATGCTGTGGATGGACTGTGGATGGAAGGATCCATGCCATAACTCACGATACTTTATTTTGTCATACTATCAAAGCCAGAGATTCTGGCTCCTCCTTGCTGGAGAGCCAGTTTGGTGTAGTGGTTAAGTGTGTGGACTCTTATCTGGGAGAACTGGGTTTGATTCCCCACTCCTCCACTTGCACCTGCTAGCATGGCCTTGGGTCAGCCATAGCTCTGGCAGAGGTTGTCCTTGAAAGGGCAGCTGCTGTGAGAGCCCTCTCCAGCCCCACCCACCTCACAGGGTGTCTGTTGTGGGGGAGGAAGGTAAAGGAGATTGTGAGCCGCTCTGAGACTCTTCGGAGTAGAGGGCGGGATATAAATCCAATATCTTCTTCTTCTTTACTGTTACGGATGTTGAAGAGGAGAGGCAGAAACATTCTCTGAGAAACAGACTAAACTTGGAGGGGAAAGGTAGTTTGGATCCGCCCTGAGCCTGTTTTATGGGAAGAGCAGGCTAAAAATCAAATCTATTTGTTTGTTTCATTGTGAGTCACAAGAAACAGAAATTGAGTCAATGCCATTTTACGTTCCCTACATCTAAGTGGGTTCTAGATCAAATCAAGCCTGAATTCTCCGTAGAAGCTAAAATGAGTAAAATGAGGCTATCATACTTTGGTCACATCATGAGAAACCAAGACTCACTGGAAAAGACAATCCTGCTAGGGAAAGCTGGAGGCAGCAGGAAAGACAAAGACCCAACATGAGATGGCCTTCAGTTTGCAAGGCCTGAGTAAAGCTGCCAATGGTAGGGCGTTTTGCAGGCCATTCACAGTGCAGTCCTAAGAAAAGTTACTCTAATCTAAGACCACTGATTTCAGTGGGCTTAGACTGGAGTAACTCTGTTTAGAATAGCATTATAACTCACTGAGTCACCTGAAGTGACTGGATGGCACACAACACACACACGTGCATACAACTAACTCTATGTTAGTTCTGTACACAATACCATGCATGCAACACTGTACATATGCATGTAAGGTATCCAGCCAGCTTTGATTAGAGAAATTTCCAGAGATTTGGGAGCAAAATCTGGGGACAGCAGAGATTAGGGAAGTGAGGAGGTTGAAATGGATGTGATGCCAAGAGTTGTCAACTCTATCGGGAGAAATTCCTGGAGATTTGGGGGCAGAACCTGGGGAGAACAGAGGGGGGTGGGATTGGGGGGGGGAAGGGAACTCAACAGGTATGAGATGCCATGGAGTCAACTCATCAAAGCTGCCATTTCCTCCAACTGAGTGGATCGCTGTAGTTTGGGAACCAGTTGTAATTCCTGGAAATCTATAGGTGCTACTTGGAGATTGGCAATCTAAGTCCAACCCCTAAAGCTGTCATTTTCTCCAGGGGAACTCATCTCTGTGGTGTGGAGATCAGTCATAATTCAGCAAGAACCTCACCTGGAGGCTGGCAGCACTATAGACATACAAAAGCATGTTTTGCATCAAAATTTAGGCAGGGGGGAGGGAGAGAGAGAGTTTTGCTGTCAGGTTGCAGCTGAGTTTTCAAGGCAAGAGACATTTAGAGGTGTTCCGCCACTGCCTGCAAGTGTATCACAACCTTGGTACTCCTTGGTGGTCTCCCATCCAAGTGCTAAGCAGGGCTGATCCAGCCAAGATTTGATGAGACTGGGCTGGAATTTCCAAAAGCAATAGCAAAAAAAGCACAGCATCAAAACTACTGACAAAACCAGAAAGAAATGTTAGCGAGAACAAAATGGAGAACTTTTACATTCCTTGAATCAAGCAGAAGACGAAAAGGAGTCACCTGTCCACTAAAAAAAAGAAAAAGACTTGTAAACTACTTGTGAATGCACATCCTGCATTCTCATCTCTGACAGTAGCGGTATTTCAGAAGATACCAGGGAGGTGGTATTTACGGCAGGTGTAGTCCTACTTAGAAACTAATCTCACACACATGGCTGTTAACGTGAAATATGGATTTTAATAATCCCAGCTGGGTGAGAGATGCACGTCCGCCTAGTGGGAATGTGATTAGCCACCGTCTACAAGATTAATTGAGATGTATGGCATCAGATTACATCGAGTGAACTCCAAACCCATCTGATTATGCAAGAGATCAGTTAGTTGAGGCTCTCTCTTTCTGGATATATGGAACAGATAAATTATGTCCTCTATTCTGGCTATGGGATAACCTTCCTTTGTTTTCAAGTACAAAAGAAGAGCAAACAGGTGAATGCAATATTGATGCCCACATAGTCCATATGAACAACTAGCAAAAAAGCTATACAAAATGTATGTATTTTATTTTGGCTTCTTATTAGGCACCTTCTCTAGGGGAAAAAATAAAACTCTCAAAGCAGCTTACGAGAAGATCAATAAAAACATTAAAAATACATTCTGAAACCTCTAAAATCAATACCGTCAACCAAATCAAGTCAATAAAGCAACAGAATAAGTCACTGGCTAAAAAGGCACATTAAATAACTTTGACAGGGCATTTAAAAAGGTGTAACTGATAGCATTTCAATGAGGGCCCCTCAAACAAAAACAAATCTAAGTTAACACCAAGCCTAGGCAAATGCACAGGTTTTTTATGTGGTGCCTGAAACGTGAATTGTTTCATTTCACAACTGAGGTGCAACCTCAGAAAAGGCCCTGTCTCTTGCTCCTCTACTGGGGAGGTAGCTTAAATCCTAATTTTAACTGATGATCAGTTTGATATAGGATTTAGGGAGAATGGGGAGAGTAAAGCAATACATATGCCAATGTATGCCAATCAATAATATTTTTGTCCCACCATTCTACCATGGAACTATACAGTCCTGTCCTTCTCTGTTTTCTTCTCATTCCAACCTTCTGAGGTGCATCAGACTGAGAGAGAAGGACAGGCCCAAGTGAATTTCATGATGAGCAGAAATTTCATCCCAGGTCTTCTCAGGCATATCCCAATTCTCTAACCACTAAACCACACAGTGTCCCATCAGCTTTTTATCTCCTTTCCTGTCCATCCATTTGCTCTCTTGCCCGTGACCATTTGTTTCTTTGTGTGTGATTGTGAGGGGAGATCAGTAAATCTCTCCACTTTGACTAAGAGAAAAGAAAAAGATGGAGTAACAAGGGAAGCAGGAGTTACATGATGGAAGTGGTGTGAAGTCTGCTCCTTCCCTTGAGAGTGAAAGGAGGCCTCCTCAAGAGCAGTACTCTGAGCTTGAACCAGTTTAAAAGCAAGATCATAGAATCATAGCGTTGGAAGGGACCTCTAGGGTCATCTAGTCTTAACCCCCTATACAATGCAGGAAACTTACAAACAGCTCCTCCTAAATTCACAGGATCTTCATTGCTGTCAGATGGCCATCTAGCTAGCCTCTGTTTAAAAACCTCCAAGGAAGGAGAGCCCACCACCTCCCGAGGAAGCCTGTTCCACTGAGGAATCGCTCTAACAGTCAGAAAGCTCTTCCTAATGTTGAGCCGGAAACTCTTTTGATTTAATTTCAACCCATTGGTTCTGGTCCTACCTTCCGGGGCCACAGAAAATAATTCCACATAATCCTCTATATGACAGCCCTTCAAGTACTTGAAGATGGTGATCATATCAACTCTCAGCTGCCTCCTCTCTAGGCTAAACATTCCCAGCTCCTTCAACCTTTCCTCATAGGACGTGGTCTCCAGACCCCTCACCATCTTCGTCGCCCTCCTCTCGACCCGTTCCAGCTTATCTATATCCTTAAAATGTGGTGCCCAAAACTGAACACAGTACTCCAGGTGGGGTCTTACCAGAGCAGAGTAAAGTGATACCATCACATCACGTGATCTTGACACTATACTTCTGTTGATACAGCCCAAAATTGCATTTGCCTTTTTAGCCACCGCATCACACTGTTGACTCATGTTCAGCATATGATCCACTAAGACCCCTAGATCCTTTTCACACATACTACTGCTAAGACAAGTCTCCCCCGTCCTATAACCATGCACTGGATTTTTCCTACCTAAATGCAGAACTTTACATTTATCCCTGTTAAAATTCATTTTATTGATATTAGCTCAGTTTTCCAGCCTGTCAAGGTCATCCTGTATCCTGTTTCTGTCGTCTTCTGTGTTTGCAACTCCTCCCAATTTAGTATCATCTGCAGATCTATTCCTTCATCCAAATCATTGATAAAAATGTTGAACAAAACAGGTCCCAGGACAGATCCTTGAGGCACTCCACTTGTCACTCTTCTCCAAGAGGATGAGGAACCATTCAGAAGCACTCTTTGGGTGCGATCTGTCAACCAGTTACAGATCCACCTAATGGTAACAGGATCCAAACCACATTTTACCAACTTGTCAACAAGGATAGTATGTGGAACCTTAAAGGAGATAAAGGAGAACATGGCCGTAAACGTATATATTAAAAGTACGGGAAGGAGAAAGAGAGGCAAAAGAGAAAGTTGTTTTATGGCTTATGAGAGAGGGAACCCAAGTCACATGAAGTGGTCTTATACAGAATCAGACCTAGGACTGCCAGATCAACCACTACAGTAGGACCATACAGTTTCCATTGAAACCTAGAGCCCCGTGACATCACTTCCGGGTTCAACCTAGACATGACATCAGGCCATTGATTTGATGGTACTCCCCATGTGGTTGCCATTCCCTTGTTGGGGGCGGGGGGTTCCCCGGTTTTGCAGAAGTGACATGGGCATGTCAGTGACATCAGGGATGGCAATGCTCTGGTTTTGAACAAAACTCTATGTTATGAGGCTGATTTTACCATAGAGTTTTACCCCAAAACAAAGCATCACCCCAATGTCACCTGTGTGCTTATGTCACTTCTGGGTGATGTGGGCAGGTCATATGACAACACTCTTGAAACATTCCTCCCCATCCCTTCACCCAAGTTTCTGATGGACCTGGCAACCCTATCTCCCCAGCACCCCCCCCCCCCCACACACACACAATCTCCTGCTGTGTGCTAGGAGCATAGGAAGGAACCTAGATTTATCCATAGGTTTTGCAAAGGGACATAGCCAGCTAAAACGCTTCCAAATGGGACCAGACCTTTCCCTACCAATTTGCATTGTAGGAGGAAAGTGACATCATGGCTGAGAATGATTTTATATAGCCTCCAGATTTAATAAATTGACCATCCCTGCTGTAAGGTAACAAAGCCAGGCCAGAAGTACAAATTTTGACAGGTTTGGCTATCAAGGGCCTCCTACACAAATAATATCTGCAGAAGTAACAGCGGGTGGGATGGGATTTTGAAGGAGAGAAGAGGTGTCACCACCACAGAGCTACAACTCTTTAGACGAAGCCAAGGCTAAGGATTTGGAATGTGTTATCCCTGCTGTTCTGGATCCCCAAATCCTACTTTTCATATTTATTTCACTCCTCCTTTGTGGTTACTGAAGATGTGATTTATTTTTTTTCTTTTCTTGCACTGGTTGTATCCTGTAATGTGAATGTATTTTTCAATGTTTGTGTATGCTTAGACATAACTGTATAAATGGCACATATAAAAACCACATATACACTGTATACCTAACAGCTCCACCCTTTCCTCTTTTGTGTGGCATTCCTTCACTGACCCTTCTTTCCCATTCAGGTCTTTACGTGTTTTGTGCCTGTGGTAGGCGTTTCAAGCTTGTTTTAATGATTTTTACACCCTAACTTGAATGGTCCAGGCTAGCCTGATCTTGTCATATCTTGGAAGCTCGTAAACAAATGCTGGGACCACTTAGGTTTACAACCACGAAATGACAAGAAAATACTCTCCGTGTACAAAACAATTTCAAATTTACAATATTACAATGACTACAATACAAATTTACAGTGACAAAAATACCATCCTGAGCACACAACTCCGACTAATGGCTGGCAATGGAAAATGGCAGCAGCGTTCCAAATAAGAAAATAAATTTGAAAAAGCCTGGAATACAGTGAATTGTAATGCATTAAGGCACCACCAAACTACTGCACCTATAAGCAAAAAGGACAGTCCCAGAAGAAGGATTATCTAGATCCAAAATGAGATTGGATCGGTTCTGCTATCATTGTTGGACTGCATTGAATGAATATTGCATAAATTATTGTATGGACAGTAGCGGAGTTGTGTGCTCAGGATGGTATTTTTGTCACTGTAAATTTGTACTGCAGTCGTTGTAATATCGTATTGCAAAGAAGGAATCACTGTGATAATTTTTTGACATTGTTTTGTACACAGAGAGTATTTTCTTGTCATAGCTGGGAAGTTCAGCAGGATCAAGCATGGTTAGTTGTTGAATGGGAGACCAACAAGGAAGTCCAGTGTAACCATGCAAAGACAGGCAATTGGAAGCCACCTCTTGAACATCTCTTGCCTTGAAAACCCTACAGCTCAGGGTTGTCATGTAGAGGTAGGCAATGGCAAACCACTTCTGAATGTCTCTTGCCTTGAAAACTCCACGAGGGGTTGTCTGAATCGGTTGTGGCTTGGTGGTGCTTTACACACACAATGGTTTACACACTGTCTTGGGTACCCTAAATTGGGTAGAAAGGCAGCTTAGAAAAACAAATTAAAAGTAAGTTTAACTTTTGACCACTGTCTACTCCAGGGAATCCAGTCAGAAGACCCGGTGCAGAATGTTGTGAACCTTAACAGAACCAAACTGGAACAATCCGCTCCTTCGTTTCCCCACATCCTTTTAAAGCTATCTTCCGTTGCCTTAAAAGGGTCTTATTCTGATTAGGATTAAGTAGGAGTCAAGTTGCACTTTTAATGCCAACGAAGTTTTATTCAGAACGTAAGCTTTCGTATGAAGGGATACTTCTTCAGACGAGGGGATAACGTCTGAAGAAGTATGTCTGCATACGAAAGCTTACGTTCTGAATAAAATTTTGTGGGTGAAACTTAAAGGCGAAACTTGACTCCTACTTTGTTCTACTGCTTCAGACCAATGCGACTGCCCACTTGGATCTATCTGCTTAGGATTGTTCTGTAAGCACCATGGGCAGTGTCGGATTAAACCCTATGGAGGCCCCTAGGCAGTCAAAATCTTGGGGGCCCCCTTACAGAGTCAGAGCACCCGCCCCACCCCCTGTGGCCCCCACTGCAGCCTGAAGACATCTTCTCAAAAAGCCTTTTGACAAAGCTGTGTGGGAGAGGCAAACTTCCTGAGCATTTCCGATACTATCTTGCCTTCTCATTTTAAAAGCATCTGCCTGCAACAACTGAAGCTTGAAGTATGGAAGGAAAGAACTGATGGGAAAAACTTCTATTGGGAAATGTTGCAATGAAGACACTGACACGAGTATCTTGAGGAGGGAATGACTTCTTCAGCTTGCTGGGCAAGCAGTCTTTATTTATATACGTTCACCAATCATTCAAAACCGTTCTAGTCTCAAAATACAATGACAAAATAGAGCGTCACAGGAAAGTGTGGCGTGGAAGATAACATCTTGCTTAGTCCGCAAGAGTTCACAATAGTCTGGTTGTTGCTTCCCAAAGTATCATTATCAGAAAGGAGAAGGAATGCTGTGACGTTAACGGTTGCTGTTTTTTTCCCAGAGATTTGCAAGCTTGGCAAATCTCTTGATAGCTGGTCATTAGGTCAAAACCTGATCTTTCCAGGATTTTGGGGGTATAAGTAGCCATTCTCATTACATGATATCTACAGGGAAATTGTAAATTACATGAACAAGTCACAGTGGAGGGAAAGCACTGGAAGAGCCGGTGTATCCAACAAAATTATGAAGCTAATGTAAAATAGTATACGAGGACAAGTTTTATTTAAATTATCAGTGATTGCCCTGCTCTTTCTGTGCCATTTGGATGGGTCTAAAAGACCGAGACTCGTCAAGCATGACAAAAGTCTTCTGGATCTTTAGTAATATTATCCATTATGGCTCTGCCTAGACAGGCTGTTCTGTTATTATTAAAAATGTATTTAGAAATGAATATTCAACAATGCCATCAAAGAATGAAGAATCATGCTTGACTGGTGATCTGAAAAATTCCTTGAAGTAGTATGAGTATGTGAACATACACATCTGTTTTCTCCTTGATGAAAACAAGCAGGGTTGCCAACCTCCAGGTTTGGCCTGGAGCTCCCCCAGAATTACAATTAACTTCCAGACTACATAAATCAGTTAACCTGGAGAAAATGGCAGCTTCAGAGGACAAACTCTATGGTACATCACAGATTCTAGGTGAAATCTCTCCCCCAGTCCACCCTTCCACAGCCTCCATCTGCAAATCTCCAGGAATTTCCCAGGCTGGACTTGGGAACTGTAAGAGCAAATGATTTCTCACTTTGAATGTGTAAAGTGCTTATGGATTAAAACTGCCCTGATTACAGGCATGACACATGTACCAATTTGTGTAACAGCATTGCAAAATCCATTAGTAATAAAAAATAATAATAAACACAATAAACAAAATTGATTCCAGCACATTCAGAGTTCATTTCATCAGATGCATCTTTAAAGTGCCACATGGACTCCTGCTTAGATTTAAAGCAACAGGCTAGCACAGCTCCCCCTCTGAAATTACTGAGCATGCAACATTGGCAATTGCAGGCAGAAACTGATCAGTATCACATATCCCTGGTGGGATACAAGCGGGAGACCTGTGAAATCGGGGGGGGGGGGGGGATTCTATCTTTCCCCCAACTTGACTACAGTGTTAGCCTGCCTGGCTCCCATGATAATGGAGGGGGGGCTTGGGCAGTGGCAGTTCCCCTTCCCCCCTCCCCTAGCACCTGCTTGCTGCCTACACCCAACTTGGGGGGGGGGGGTTCTGTGGGAGAGAGACTCCAACAGTTGCCCTGCAAATTTGGAGCCTCTACCTCAAACCCCTCCCCCCACCACCACCCGCAATTCATTATACCCTATTTTGCCATTAACTACAACGGCCCACAGGGTATAATAGAGCCAAATGGCTGCCACATTCTGGCAGCAATTTGCAGCTGCTGTATTGGGCACCTGAATCAGATCAGAGAATCTCAATCTGTTCTATATGGCCTGAATACAGCCAAATCAGCTGTTTTGCGGGTTGTATTTGGTTCAGCTGAACCAAATGCACGCTCTTAGGAATCATACCTAGTTCTCCAGATTAGAGTCCACAGCTCTTAACAATCACACCATGGCTGGCTCTCAGTTCAAATTTAGAATTTGTACAAACACACACACACACACACACACACACACACACACACACAGAGCTTTCTTTTAAATGATTACATAATCGCCACTGACTGAAACAGTACATTTGAGTGATCTAACTCATTCTGGCATTTTCAGTGTTTCTCTACCGTAGCAATAGAGATATATGCCTTTATAGGGCAGTTACAACACATCCAATTAAACAGGGCTATTTAATTAGCTCCTTGGTGTGTTTTACATTCCTCTTCGGGCAAAAATGAAGATATTGCCTGGATCTGCTCCTGCCTGCTGAAATTTCAAGTCAGATTGTAGGAGCTTGTTCATATAATGTATGTATAAATACACCAAACAGGAAACCATGAAGCTACTTAGTAATAATGCTTGATAAATAAGAAGTCAGTCTGTCTCCAGCAGTAGGAAAGAACAAGAGTCCAGTAGCACCTTAAAGGCTAACAAATTCTGTAGCAAGGTATGAGCTTTCTGAAGCAGTGGCTCACAAAAGCTAACACTGTACCCAGGGGTCGTTTTGTAGAAAAATAGGTGGTGGAGCTAATCAGCATAACTCATTAGCATATGCTGTGCCCCCCCCCCAGCCAAAAGCAACCCAAAGCAAGAAAGGAGAGTCCTGGGCCTCGCTCACCTGGGGGTCTCCTTGGCTGGGACCCCACAGTCAAAAGGCCAGCAAGACACTAGCTGTCCAAAATCACATAAGAAGTGGATAAAGGGTGGCATGGGCTTCTCCAGGGGACAATGAGAGCCTCTGGGGGTGTGGCAAAGCTCCTGGTGGCTGGCTGGCTGGCTGCTCTCCTAATCCGGGGATTGTTATGCAGTTGCACCTACTATTCAATGGACAAGGTAGGCGGAGAGGAAGGAGAGGAACCATCAGAAAGGTTCAGAAGCTGCGCTCCTGTGAGCTCCTACTGAATTCAAGGCTTGACTGTACCACAATTTTGTTAATCTTTAAGTTGCTGCTGGACTCTTGCTTTTTTTCCTACCTGAAGAGGTGAGCAGTGACTCCCAAAAGCTCATGCCCTGCCACAAATTTTGTTAGGCTTTTGGGTATTACTGGACACTTGCTGTTTTCTACTGCTACAGACAGACTAACTCGGCTACCCACCTCAGTCTGTCTCCAATAATTTATAATAATTTCCATAAGTGTACTCACCAAACAAACCTCTGGCATTCATATTTAATAAGCAAAAGCAGCCACGGTGGGTAATAAAAAGGGTAATAAAAATCTGAGAGAGATATATAAAATTGCTGAAAGTTTCTGAAATAATTAAGGGAAAACTGCTTTATTGTTGGCATCACTCTGTACTCAGAAGGCATGGGAACAACCACAATAGCAACCAAGATACTTCCAAGGGGGGGATTTGTTATTTATAATACTGGCATCAAGACTGTCCATAAAGCATATCAAACTTAAAGCATTATTTTAATTTTATTATAGTCTTTCCCACCATCGTATAGATACAATGGCATGTATACAGCTACTGTGTTCCAAAGGATGAATGACACTTTTTAGACTTAGGGAAGAGGGAGCAGCAATTTCTACTGAAAAGAAACTCAGAGGATCCAAGAGGGTCCATCTCGGAGGAACAGCCATGGCGAGCGGAGAAGAGGCGGCAGCGGTGCAGCGGCCTCGCCCGCTCCGCCTCTGGGGGGGTGGAGGCGGGCCAGGGGCGTGGCGAGCGGCGAGTCCGGGTCCTAGAAGGGCCCGGATTCGCGGCTCGCCATGCTCCTGGCCTGCCTCGCCCTCCCCTGCACTGCTGCCGCCTCTTGGCTGCTCCTCAGAGATGGGCTCAGCCTGGGCTCATCTCGGAGGAGCAGCTGCGGTGGGTGGGGAGGGGGCGGCAGCGGCGCAGCGGCCTCACCAGCTCCGGGATGCGGCGGCTCGCCATGCTCCCCGGTGCCGTTTCCCCCTTCCCCCCGCTTCCGTTTTTTTGGGAAGCGGGGGAAGAGGGTGGAAATCCTGGGGTCCCCCGCCAGGGCGGGAGGGTTGGGAAGCCTAGTTTCCCATTAATTTCTTTTAAGC
This sequence comes from Heteronotia binoei, assembly GCF_032191835.1. NCBI lineage: Eukaryota > Metazoa > Chordata > Lepidosauria > Squamata > Gekkonidae > Heteronotia > Heteronotia binoei. The sequence continues at coordinate 172,938,209 of NC_083225.1, forward strand.
TGTCTGTGCTTAGATAGCTTCCCTTTTAAGCTGTCCATGACTATAGCCATCACTACATAAATCACTCATTGCCTCAAGAACTATTTCCTTTTGTCCATCCTGAATCAACAGGCCACCAGCTTCTTTGGATGACCTCAAGTTCAAAGATATTGGGAAAGAGAGAAAGAGTTTTCTCTGTCCACATTATCTAGACCTGCACATAATGTTATAAATGTTATAATGTTATGCTACGGTCACCTTGAGAATAGATCACTGTAATGCTCTCTACATGGGGCTACCCTTGACCCTAACCCGGAGACTACAGCTAGTGCAAAACACTGCAGTGTGGCTGTTGAGAGGGCTCCCTAGATGGGAGCACATTCAGCTGGTGCTGAAAGAGCTGCACTGGCTGCCTATTTTGTTCCGAGTCCATTTCAAGTTGTTGGTTCTGATCATTAAAGCCCTTTATGGCTGGGGGCTTGTCTATCTATGGGACCGCCTTTCTCCGCATGTTCCCCAGAGAGCACTGCATTCAGGGACACAAAATCTATTGTCCATTCCCAGACCAAAGGAAGCCAGGCTATGCTCCACTCAGGCTAGGGCTTTTTTGGTGGCAGAACCGGAAATGTGGAATGCCCTCCTGGAGGCCATGAGGGCCCTGCAGGATCTTTCACAATTCCACGGGGCTTGTAAAACTGAACTGTTTCAACAGGCCTTCAACATATGAATCCGGGATAGAACCACCACCTCTCAACACTGAGAGAAGCTACAAATATCATGGGATCATCAACAGAAAAAGAAAGATCCCGCCATATTAAAATGTATAGCACCATAAAATGTTTTAAATGTATTTTATCATTTTTAAATTGTTTTATATAATTGATCATTAGCCGCCCTGAGTCCACTTGTGGAGAGGGCGGTATATAAATTCAATGTAATAAATAATAATAAATAAATAAACCTCTATCATGTCCTCCTTGGGTCATCCCATATTCTTTAATCTTGCCTCACAGGGAAGGCACTCCAACTCCTGATCATCTTGGCTGCTCCTTTCCTGTGCTTCTTCCAGCTCTGCGATGTCCTTTTTGAGATATGGTGACTAGAATGGCACACAATATTCCTAATGAGGCCACACCATAGATCTATACAGGGGCATTGCAGGATGTGGGAACAGCACAGAGCTAAAACAGATCCCAGCCAAAATCACAAGAGAAATGGTGAGAAATAGTTTCTTCATCCGTTGAGTGCATTTTTACCACACATTTTTACCACACCCTTCTTCCAAGGAGCTATACTCCCCCATCTCCATTTTCTCTTCAGTTCTACCCTATGATGAGGCAGTCTCAAGGTCTCCCAGTCTTTCACAGCAAATGAAGAACTGAACCTGCATCTCCCAGACATTGTCCAGTACTCTTATTACTATAGCCAAAATTTAAAAAGGAGAATTAAAACATTGAGACATCATGTACTACAGCACACTTCAACAAACGTTTCCTTCTGACAAGTTATCATGTATTTTCCTTAACGCTCCCTTCTTCCCTCTTCAGCCTTGACATAATTTATGAATGGATCCTTTTTTGCATTATGGCCTTAAACGTGTTTTGTGCGGAAGGATTCTTCGCCTGCAGCATTCTCTTCTTTCCATATTGACATTTGTCTGCCCTTTTACTTATCCTTCAGATCTGCTGCCATGGGGAACTCTTAACTGCTTCCTCTTTGATTCTGCAAAGGCGAAGCAACACAGTGCTTTGGACCAAGCTTCTCTGTGCTGAGAATGCTGAGATTTGGGGATGTGCTTTGTGCTTGCTGAAAACATCAGCTGTTAAAGGGAGATAAGAAGTTATATCTCCGCTTAGTTTGGATAAAAAAAATTAAGCACGGCTTTTATGTCAGTTGTTTTCTCTTTCTACTCTAGCAGTTAGAATCAGGAGCATCCAATTTCTAAATCTTTGGGATGTCTGGTCTGCAGACACTATGTTATGTCTGTGCTGCGATACATAGAGACTCTTCCCTGTTAACAATAGAACACCTGAATGGAAACACCTGCAGCCCAGTTGGTCAGGTTGCCCAGCACTACCTATAGGGGGCTTGTGAGCTAGTTTGAATGCACCTATGTGTCAGGAGTGGGGTGGAGTCTCTCTGTTGATAATTGTCATGAGCTGGGGCCAGGCCAGGCAAAGTCCAGGGGCAGTCCAAGGTCTGTAGCTGGTGAGCAAAGAGGGTTCAAAGCGCCAAAACCAAATCACAGTCCAGGTATCGCAGGTCAGAGATTCAGAAGCCAAAGTCAGGGGGTCCAGAAGCCAAAGTCAGAAGCTGAAGTGGATGCTAGAACGTCAGGTAAGTGACTAGTTGCTTCCACAAAGCCTTCTCCCGAAGCCCACAGCTATATAGCCCTCTGCTGGCTGTTGCCCATTTGGATTAATTGCTGACTCAGAGGGCGGCCAGGATCCTGCTGGGACTCAAGCATCCTCACTCCTAGAGGGGCCAGGATCCTTTTAGAACTCAGGGCTCAGGGAGCGTCTTGCTCGTGAGCGTTCCACCCTCCTCCGGTCCCCGAGATCCTGACGCAGGTGGTCACGTACACGAGCCACCCGAGAGGGCAAGGCCGGGGGGCTTGGATCTTCTCCAGTAGGTGGCAGGGGCACTGGTGCCGGTGGCAGGGGCACAGTTTCTTCTGCAGGCTCAGCTTCTTCTGCAGGGTCCCCAGCACCCATGACACTAACCAGGCCACGACCTGGGGTATGCATGCTTGCACATAGTTGAAATCACTTGAGTAAATAAGATCCTGATAACTACTCTGGGAGGCCTTGTTCTTTTCACTGAACCCAGTATTTAACACACTAGTTCAGGGATATCAAACTCATTTGCTATGAGGGCCGGATCTTGACCTTGTCGGACTGGGCCATGTGTGTCATAAAATGTACTGCCAAGCTGGGGAGATGTAAACTTTATAAAGGACACAGACAAACACACAAGGCCTAATCCACCTCACTGGCATTCTGAGCCTCAGCCAACAGAAAGAAGAGATGCTTGGCTAAGTAGCTCTGTTGTGCAATTGAGAGATCCTGGCAAAGCAAGCTCTCCTTCTCCTACTTCCTCCCCAAGGGAGGAGCTTTGCTCTGTAGCTCTTGATTGTGATTGAGCAAGCCTGGCTAAGCAAGTTGTGATGCAGAAGGAAGCAAGAGAGGGAGAAGGAAGCAGACAAGTTGCTTGCAGGCCTGATAGGAGCCCTCCAGGGCCTCATTCAGCCCCCGGGCCACGTTTGACACCTCTGCATTAGTTAAATGTAGGCTTCCCAACCACCCCGCTTTGGCGGGAGACTTCTGGTTTTGCAGCTTCATCCCCCGGTCTCCAGAAATTGGGAAGCGGGGGGGGGGTGGAGGGAGGGGAGAACATACCTGTAGGGTATTGAGCTCCTGAGCAGTTTGTAAAACGGCTGCCCCTTTAAGGCTGGGCAGGAAGGAGGAAACAGGAAGGGCTTCGGAGAACGGCCCCTCCCTTTCTTTGCTTTCGTTTTCAAAGCAAGAGTTCTCCGGAAGAAGATCTGGTAAGTATTTGTGTGTGTGAGAGAGGGAGGGGGCAGGGAGGGGGGATTCCCTGGTATGGAGGCCCTCCCCCCCTTTAGAAAGCGTGTGTGTGGGGGGAAGGGAAATGTCTACTAGGCACTCTATTATTCCCTATGGAGAACAATTCCCATAGGGAATAATAAGGAATTGATCCGTGGGTATTGGGGGCTCTGGGGGGGGCTATTTTTTGAGGTAGAGGCACCAAATTTTTAGTATAGCATCTAGTGCCTCTCCCCAAAATACCCCCCAAGTTTCAAAACGATTGGACCAGAGGGTCCAATTCTATGAGCCCCAAAAGATGGTGCCCCTATCCTTAATTATTTCCTATGGAAGAAAGGCATTTAAAAAGGTGAGCTGTCCCTTTAAATGTGATGGCCAGAACTCCCTTGGAGTTCAGTTATGTTTGTCACATCCTTGTTCCTGGTTCCACCCCCAATGTCTCCTGGCTCCACCCCCAAAGTCTCCTGGCTCCGCCCCCAAAGTCCCCAGATTTTTCTTTAATTGGACTTGGCAACCCTAGTTAAATGAAACTCTAAGAATGCCTAATTACAGTGTGGCTTTCTAGTCAAGTTGATACCACACAGCTAGAGCTCTGTTTGGCAACCAGTGGGAAGGTTGTGGGTGGGGACATTTTCAATAAGTATTTATCAGGGTTTTTTCCAGCTCCATTTATACCAAGCACACACCCCTAGTCTCAAAAAGTTTTTTTTAAAAAAATCAAAACAAGGCAACAATAAAGTCATAAAAACAACAAACAGGAAAACTGTACGTATTAAAGCCAGACCCAAAGCCAGCAAAGAAAGGACAACAAATAAGCATAAAACAATATTCAGCAGCATAAAAAGACAACTTCAGCAGAAAACAGTATTCATAAAACAGCCATTTGACTGGCAGCAACAGAAAAGAGATGGCTGAGATTAAATGTCTGCGTAAAGATAACGGCTTTGACTTGGCAGGCAGCAGGCAGGCCTCAAGGGGCAACAACAAGGGGCCTCAAATAAAAGGTCCTGTCTCTGGTGGGCACTCACCTTCACGGGCACAGCATGGTCTCAGAAAGAGGATCTTAGGATGGACAAGTGCAGCAGAGAGAGTCCCTCAGGTACCCAAGCCCCCCCTTTTTTGGTACGGCAGCCAGCCCCTCATTGGGAGCAGCAGACCTCCAAACCCAGCTGCCACTCCCCTGCCACTCCCCTGGCACAGTCACCAGCAGCATCCCAATGTGTTTCCATCACTTCCTGTGTGCCCAGAAGTGACATCAGCACGTCACCGGCAATGCTGCGGGTGCTCTAGTGCAGGGGTGACCAAACTGTGGCTTGAGAGCCCCATGCAGCTTTTTCACATATATTGTGTCATTCCTGAAAGCTGAGGAGGAACTTAATGCAGACTTAATCTCAAGTAAGTGTGTCTGGCATCTGGACCTCAGTCAGCCTCTTAGCTCTGACCTGTAGGAAGGCAACTATTTCCACTATGTGTAAAGCAAGGAGGGAGGGGAAAATAGGCAGGCTTGCAAGCTCTTCTCCTCCACCACAGAGGTCATTCGGAGACCTCGAGCGAGGAAAGAGCATAAGACCCGAGGGAGGCACTGGAAGGAGGGACAGAATTAAAGATGGCAGCACTCTCCCTTTAGCACTTGTTGTCAGACATTGGAGAACATCAATGTGCTTTTATACTGAATGCATTTAGTGACTTGTTTCTTGACATGACTAACCCCATTTTGAATTCCTAATACTAACTATGAAACAGAAGACCTTGCATTTCAAACGGTCTCAGGAATGTTACTAACTCATGCTGTGAACTCCTCTGCATAACACTAACAAAGCAATAGGCCTTTGAAGATATCAAGTCTCAAGGAGAGCCAGCAGGGCTCCTCCGTGAGAAAGCGAACCGCAAGCGATAAGGGTGGGAGGGAAGGTGTTACTTCTGACACTAGAGTGTGAGAATGTAGGATTGTTTATGAATGCTTTGATGTGAGGAGTTAAAACCCATGTTTGTATCAATACCTGCTATCAGTTCCAATGACTGCCTGTCCAGAACTTTGAGATATCAAATAAACGCTACTACTTTGCAACAAATGATGGTGCGTTTCCTTTGAAGCTCCAACGTCTGACACTTGTAGGAGCTGTATTTACTAACCTTGGTGTCAAGGCAAAGACAGGTGCATAAGGATGCAAATAAGGATGGTCAGTGATTTATATGGTACATGTGTGTTTCCTTCTCCCACTGGTGCAAAAAAATAAATCCCTAACCTTTCCCGATGCTGGTTTCATGGGGACTGTTATTCCCAGCTTTTTAAAAAAGTCTCCTTCTAGCATGGCTGTGTTGTAAAATACATACTTACATATTTTATCTTTCTGTGCAAATGAAGTATTAAGAGTTTTAATGAAGATTAAATTATTTGTTCATGTCCTGCAGCTCTCGAACATCTGACATTTATTCTATGTGGCTCTTACATTAAATAAGTTTGGCCACCTCTGCTCTAGTATTTGGTTTTACCACAGAGTTTTGCTTAAGAAACAGAGTGTCTCTGGCATCATGAGATACACTGACATCACTTCTGGTGTATGAAACTTAAAGCACCATGTCATCAGGCTGGGTCTGCCCCGCCACCAGTAAGTCCCCCCTGCTGGTTGCAAGGAGGGACCTGAGAATGCTACTGTCTAGTTAAAGATAAGAACCAGCACTTTGAATTGTGCCAGGAAACTAATGGGCAGCCAGGGCAAATCCTTTAGCATTCTTCCCAGTCCCTATCAATAGCTTGGTCACCATACTTTAGACAAACTGAAGTTACTGGACAATTTTCAAAGGTAGCCCCAGATAGAACACATTAACCTAATCTACTTGAAGAAGAAGACGATGATATTGGATTTATGCCTCACCTTTCACTCTGAATCTCAGAGTGGCTTACAATCTCCTCTACCTTCCTCCCCCACAACAGACAACCCTGTGAGGTAGGTGGGTCAGCCATAGCTCTCCCAGAAGCTGCCCTTTCAAGGACAGCTCTGTGAGAACTATGGCTGACCCAAGTCCATCCCAGCAGCTGCAAGTGGAGAAGTGGGGAATCAAACTTGATTCTCTCAGATAAGCTTTATTCAAGGTATGAGCTTTTGTGTCTACACCCACTTCTTCAGATAGCATGGATTTTCCAGGGCAGGGCAAAGCTTACCCTGAGCAGTATTGCTCCTTTTTGTGAATTTCTGACCCTCTCTCTGCATGCTCTTTCTGAATTTGATATGTTCTTTTCTTAATTTGGATAAATGCGACCGAAGTGCGAACAGAATAATTTCTTTCTGAACTCAATAAAACTTTAAATAACTTACTTAAAAAAAAAAATAAAGATGGTCCCCAGCAGCTGCCTGAACCCAGCACGGCTTATCTAAGCCAAGAAACCCACATCCCAGTAATTAGTTGTCACATTATTTATTTATCCTTCCCATACCCCCTCATTATAAAGAGCAAAGCTTAACACTTAACCAATCGTAAATAAATCATCCCTTTCCAAGTCAATGAAACTTTTTTTTTGCCTGAATAAGGACTACTGGATTTGTTCCTTAAAGTACTTATTGAATTCCAGTTGAGTTATTTTCTTGGCTGTTCTCCTGGATTAAATTTCGCGGTGATGCAAATATCTGAAAAAGAAGGCGAGCCCTTGTGGGATGTAACAAATATCTTGTTGGCTTCTCTTGGTTTACAGGAAGGTGCTTTTTGAGTGAACCTTCAGCTCTGCAGCCATACCAGGCAGTCTCACTGATTCTTTGCACCCAAGGAGGAACTGATCCTGACCAATTCAACAGTGAGTCATTGGTTTGTCTAACTAAGGTTGCCAAGTCCAATTCAAGAAATATCTGGGGACTTTGGGGCTGGAGCCATGAGACATTGAGGGTGGAGCCAGAAGCAAAATTGAAATCCAAGTACAGCTGAACTCCAACGGGAATTCTGGCCATCACATTTAAAGAGACAGCACACCTTTTAAATGCCTTCCCATCACTGGAAATAATGAAGGATAGGGGCACCTTATTTTGGGGCTCATAGAATTGGACCCCCAGGTCCAATCTTTTTGAAACTTTTGGGGGGGGGGGTGTTTTGAGGAAAGGTACTGGATGTTATGCTGAATATTTGGCTCCTCTACCTCAAAAATAGCCCCTCAGAGCCCCAGATACCCACATATCAATTCTACATTATACCCTGTGGGAATCGATCTCCATAGGGAATAATGGAGTGCCCAGAAGATATCCCTCCCCCACCCCCGCTTTCTGATGACCCTGAAGCAGGGGGGAGGGCTTGCAAACTGAAGGATCCCTTGCTCCCACCTGCGGATTGGCAACCCTATGTCCAACAGAAGGTCCCAGATTTAATGTCCAGCATCTCCAGTCAAAAGACTGAGATTGTAGGTAATTTGAAAGACCCCTGCCAAGTGCATTGTTGTCAAAGTAGAACTCAAGAGACCAATGTGCAACTGCACAGCCAGGATATTTGAGGAACGTTCTCTTCAAGAGAAGATTCTCAGAATCAGCCTCTACCAGTTTGGCTTATTGTTTCGCTTTCTGCTTTAGAGGCCCAAGCCAGTACTTTCAAGGGGTTGATGATAAGTCAGTGATATTACAATTTCACTTTCTGAATACTCTATATTGTATTGAAGACTATGGGGTCTTTTTGGTGACTACCCCATTCTTATTTATTTATTTGTTCAATTTATATCCCACCCTCCCCACCAAAGGAGGCTCAGGGCGTGAACAGCTTTCTAGAAAAATCGAGGGGGACTTCTTCACTCTTGGCTATTCTGCAAGGGTGTGAAGCAAAATTATTTCACAACTGCTTATAATATAAATAATATTCCAAAGGTTCTTTATAGGCAAACAAACAAACAAAATAAAAGTAAACATATAAAACAGATCACAATTTGGTAAGGCTAAAAGCCATTTACTCTGTTTCACCAAAAATCCTCTTAGCCACATATCGGTCTTACAACACTCGGTAAAATTGTACAAGTTCTGACTTCAGTAAGTCTTGAAGAGAGATAATTCCATAGCTGTGCTGCAGCCGTATAGGGAGTGGCTATTGGAAGTCACATGACATTTCAACATTTTGCCGAACTAATATGGGTCAGCGATGATATTCGTCTTAGGGATCAAGACAGCACGAAGCCTGAAATCCTAAGCGTGCATCATCGAACTCAGTGGGATCTACTTCCAAAGAGGGCTAGATTGCAAGGGTATATTTGCATTTCTGCTCTCAAACGGCAGAGCTGGCTTCAATAGTCGACTCAGCAGTAGTACTTCCCTTCCCTACGGTCTGCAGTGCCAACTCAGTGAAGTATTCCCACTGAGTTGTAAGCGCTAGTGTAAACAACTGCTGCCTGCAAGTGTAGATATAAAGGCACCCATAGAGAAGGAGATGGGCTCTGATGCACGTTGGACCAAAGCCATCTAACAAGGTGATTCTCTGTTTGGCACTTTAGGGGAGTCATTTAAAAAATCCTTCAAAGGTTAGAGAATTACCGGTATCACTACTGTAAATGTTATACTTGGGATTTAGAGAGAAAAAAAGGTGTCCCATAAGCTAGCAAAGTGGTTTATTTTGCCCGGTTTTAAAAATCCTTAGAAAACATTTGCTCATCTTGATATTTATGAAATTAATTTATGTCTGCTGGTGTGCATATTCTTAAATTCAACAGCGTACCCAGTAGGCCAGATAATTATTTACATACTCTAGTTGCTTTATCATTGTTCTGGACTGGTCCATGCTATTATATACCTCCTCAACCCTTTTCCATTGGGGATCCCAGCAAATCACGCTGAACAAATGCAAGTTACTTAAAAATAAATAATAAAACCCAGAATGTTTTGGAAGGAGACGAATAAAGTATTTATTTCCTTGGAGACTGTATTGCTATTATTTCTGATTCCAAAAAGTTCAAAAAGAAGAAGCTCATAATGCACATTTCTCTTGCCTGTAATATTTGTCACCATTACGAGCTGAGCACCTTGCTGTGAAATTCCTCCATCCACAATTAAAAAGGGGAAGTATTTTGAGAGTTGACGGGCTGCTTTCATGGGTGTGCAATCCCTGTTCATCTGACTAAGTCAGCAGCCATAGTCTGTTCAAATTCAGAAGCTGATTCCAAGGAATCTATAATCAAATTGCAGTTTTGTTTCCATTGATTTATCTCTGTGAGACAGTTCTCAGTTGCTGAAAGTTTATTTGTAAAGCTGCTACCCTCCTCATTCTCCATTAAGGGAGCAGGACTGGATATACATGTTTTTTGAGGAGGGGGCAAAATTTAAAAAAATGATGCACCCTTATGGGCTCATTCTATCTTATCAGCCCACAGAATAGAATGGACTCTATACCCAATTTGCCCCTCCCCCCATACCCAATCTGCTCCCCACTAGATCCAGCCCTGTAAGGGAGTCCTGTCTAGTAAAAACAGGACATGGAAGAATTCATTGTGGTCATATTATATAGCAAATATATAGAAGGAAAGGGAGCATCACCTAGACAAGGGCAGTGCAAGATCAATGAACTCCCAAAGTAGCCCAATTTGGAACTCTTGATCAAAAATTATCTCTGTCTCTCCCCACTTCCTTTTTTTAAAAAAAAACAACTTTCACAGATGGGGTTCACTCAACTGTTGAGCTGCAGATAGGGTTCTGAGCACGAGATTGGCTACCAGCAGGAGACTTATCTCCCAAACTGGCACCTTCACTGGCAGCATTCTGGCATTAGCTGAAACTCTATGGCAGGCATGACCAATGGTAGCTCTCCAGATGTTTTTGCCTACAACTCCCATCAGTCCCAGCCATTGGCCATGCTGGCTGGGGCTGATGGGAGTTGTAGGCAAAAAAAATATCTGGAGAGCTACCATTAGCCACGCCTGCTCTATGGTTTAATCATACAGTTTTGACTAATTGCTACAGGGGCACTGGTGACATGCTGTCACTTCCAGTTGCACTAGAAGTGACATTAGTACATCGGGGTGCATACATCTGCCCCTCAATTTCCCTCCCTAGTTTTTCCTGCTGCCCAGTGGAGCAGGAAGGGTCCACTAGGGTGGGTGTTCTTCCACCCCCAGCAGGCAAATGGCAATGCTAGTTGCAGAGAGTTCCCCCATGATAGGTATTATGGTATTATTTCACTCATGGAAATGCATCTTACATCAGCAGAAGGGTCTTTGCCTCTAGAAAAGAGATCTCTGTTAACAAAACAAATGTGGAGGGTCAGGGCTATTTTTTGGTTGAAAAAGCCATAAGAACATAAGAGAAGCCATGCTGGATCAGGCCAATGGCCCATCCAGTCCAACACTCTGTGTCACACAGTGGCCAAAACCCCCCGAAGTGCCATCAGGAGGTTCACAAGTGGGGACAGAAGCCCTTCCACTTTGCCACCCCAAACGCCAAGAATACAGAGCATCACTGCCCCAGAGAGTTCCAATAAAATTAAGGTCCCGCTAATAGCCCAGCAGGAATTCATTTGCATATTAGGCCATACCTCAACATCACCATTGTTTCAAAATTGTTTTCTACAAAAAAGCCCAGCAGGAACTAATTTGCATATTAGACCACACCTTCTGATGCCAAGCCAGCCGGAACTGCGTTCCTGGGCGTTTCTGCTTAAAAAAAGGCCTTGTTTAAGATCCAATGCAGCTTGCTTTCCTGAGTTGCAGAAACAATCAGTAAAGAGATCCCTGCCTCCCCCCAAGGAATCTATAATCAAATTACAGTTTTGTTTCCATTGATTTATTGTAGACACTGTGAAAAGCAAGCAAACTGTTCTTTACAGACAGGTTAGTCTCCCTCCTCTTGCCTCCAGTCTGAACAAATTGAGTTCTTTTCTTTTTTTGATCGTGCTGTTATGGGTCTAATTATGAAAGTTCAATATCCCCTCCCCCTTCAACCTATCCCACGCATGTTTACATGAAAGTGGGGTTGCCAGGTCCTACCCAGCAGCTGGCGGGGGAATCTTTGGTCCTCTCCGGAATATTCTGCTGATATTGGGGGGGGGGGGGGTGATGTAAATCTGCAGTCTTCTTCTTTTAGGAATTTCATGTAAATCACAAATATATCCATATACATGACAGACACAATAAGAAAGTGTACAGCACAACAAGTTTGAAAACACACCCCCTGCTTAGATATCTAACAAATACAGTGATACCAGTATAACATAATAATAAGGTTCTTCGAGCAATATTGCTTTTATACACCACAGGGCTTCTTTAATTTGCAATTAAAACACTAATCGTCTTCTTAATTGCCTGCGTTCTAAGGATTTTTCAGTTTTAGTTTGCTGCAAAATTTCTCTGAGAAAAGTATACACAATCTGATTAAAAAGAACCCTGGATAGTCTAAAGTCGCATTGATGCATGTACAACATTTATCAGCCGCCTCTTTTTCCCTTGCAGAACCCAAAGGGGCTTGAATATTAATAAAACAATATACACAAAACAACGTAAAAAGCAGTTATAAAGCTCACAAAAGACACAATTTAAAAGCTCCAGTTAGGACTGCCAATAACAGAAACTAAATCAAAATGCAGTCTTAAGTAAAACGAGGGCTGCCAATCCCCAGGTGAGCAGGAGGAAAGAGCCACACAGGCATTCACGTTAAACCAACCTCAAATCCTTAGAAATTCAATTATTTATATAACAAATCATTCATAGAAAATACAGTGTATCACAAAGTGCAAAGATAAACTACTCCTGAAACAACGTCCTATATTGATGTCTGACAGTTTGTTCCTTGAGAATGGAGTCGGGAAATGGTGTGCACACTATTCTCAAGGAACAAACTGTCAGACGTCAATATAGGACTTTGTTTCGGGAGTAGTTTATCTTTGCACTTTGTGATACACTGTATTTTCTATGAATGATTTGTTATATAAATAATTGAATTTCTAAGGATTTGAGGTTGGTTTAACATGTATGCCTGTGTGGTTCTCTCCTCCTGCTCTACCTTTTCACGTTACTCTGTTTGGTTGCTATAATCCCCAGGTGAGGGCAGGAGATCACCTGGTTTGGAGGCTCTCCCCCTGCTTCAGGGCCATCAGAAAGTTGTGGGAGGGGGAGGGAAATGATTGCTGGGCTCTCCATTATTCCCTATGGGGACCAATTCCCATAGGGTTTAATGGAGAATTGATCTGCAGGTATCTGGGGCTTGTGGGGGGGGTGTGTCTTTTGAGGAAGAGGCACCAAATTTTCATGTAACATCTGGTGCCTCTCCACAAAATGCCCTCCAAGTTTCATGAAGATTGGACTAGGGGGTCCAATTCTATATGAGTTCCCAAAGAAGGTGCCCCTATCCTTATGCCCCTATGCCGAATACCGCATTCGGAATAGCCGCATATATGGTAGATGCACGGCTATTTCCGAATATACGGCCCTATTATACCCTATGGGCCATTGAAATCAATGGCAAATAGGGTATATTTGAAGCCGCCTGGAGGGGAGGGGGTTTGAGGGAGAGCCCCCAAATTTGCAGGGGACCTGCAGGGGACTCTTCCTTCCAACCCCCCAAGTCCCAAAAAGATTGGGCCAGGGGATCCCATTCCAGGGGCACCCAAAGAGGGTGCCCCTATTCCATCATCATACCCTATGGGCCATTGAAATCAATGGCAACATAGGGCATAATTAGAGGCTACTGGGGGGCAGGGGGCTTGAGGGAGAGCCCCCAAAACTGCAGGGAACCCGCAGGGGACTCTCCCCTACAAAACCCCCAAGTCCCAAAAAAGATTGGGCCAGGGGGTCCCTGTCTTTGGGCTCCCCAAAAGGCCCATTGCCAACAATGATGGGGAAAGCCCAATTAGCCACTTCCTCACTGTAATTGTCATAAGAACATAAGAACATAAGAGAAGCCATGTTGGATGAGGCCAACGGCCAATCCAGTCCAACACTCTGTGTCACACAGTGGCAAAAAAATTTATATATACACACACACTGTGGCTAATAGCCACTGATGGACCTCTGCTCCATATTTTTATCTAAACCCCTCTTGAAGGTGGCTATACTTGTGGCTGCCACCACCTCCTGTGGCAGTGAATTCCACATGTTAATCACCCTTTGGGTGAAGAAATACTTCCTTTTATCCGTTTTAACCTGTCTGCTCAGCAATTTCATCGAATGCCCACGAGTTCTTGTATTGTGAGAAAGGGAGAAAAGTACTTCTTTTTCTACTTTCTCCATCCCATGCATTATCTTGTAAACCTCTATCATGTCACCCCGCAGTCGACGTTTCTCCAAGCTAGAGTCCAAGCGTTTCAACCTTTCTTCATAGGGAAAGTGCTCCAGCCCTTTAATCATTCTAGTTGCCCTTCTCTGGACTTTCTCCAATGCTATAATATCCTTTTGAGGTGCGGTGACCAGAACTGCACACAGTACTCCAAATGAGACCGCACCATTGATTTATACAGGGGCATTATGATACTGGCTGATTTGTTTTCAATTCCCTTCCTAATAATTCCCAGCATGGCGTTAGCCTTTTTTATTGCAAACGCACACTGTCTTGACATTTTCAGTGAGTTATCTACCACGACCCCAAGATCTCTCTCTTGGTCAGTCTCTGCCAGTTCACACCCCATCAACTTGTATTTGTAGCTGGGATTCTTGGCCCCAATGTGCATTACTTTGCACTTGTCGTGGGAAAAGTGGCTCTGGGGAGCAGGGGTTTTTGAGGAGAGCCCCCCAAACTGCTATGCAGCTTCAGGGCACTGTCCCACACAAAACCCACAAGGCCAAAAAAAATTGGACAAGGGGGTCCAATTCCTGGGGCACCCAAAGCCAAACCTAACTTCACACCAGAGAATCTCTATAGGACCTAAATACACTACATCCCTCTATCTACGCTATGAACCCTGCAGGCCTGGAACCAATATAAATTCAGTTGCCAACATCACTTCCACAGAAAACACAATTGGCTCAAGGTCTGCTCTGCAGACCTGGCTGCAGCAAACCCAGATGCCAGCTCTCCAGCCCTGCCCCAAGCAACACGGGGAGAGCTGGCCAACCACAACAAGCCTGCTGATTCTGGGTCTCTCACTCAGGTGCCAGCTTCCCTGCCACAGAACACACAATCTACAGATGCCAGCTCTCCAGCCCTGCCCCAAACAACACAGGGAGAGATGGCCAACTACAACAAGCCTGCTGGTTCTGGGTCTCTCACCCAGGTGCCAGCTTCCCTGCCACAGAACACACAATCTACAGATGCCAGCTCTCTAGCCCTGCCCCAAACAACACGGGGAGAGCTGGCCAACCACAAGAAGCCTGCTGGTTCTGGGTGTCTCACCCAGGTGCCAGCTTCCCTGCCACAGAACACACAATCTACTCTCTAAAAACAAGAAAGTGACCCAGCCCACACAGCCCACACACACCCTCGCCAACCCCACACCAACCAGAGGTAATTAAAAAAAAAACAAAAAACAAAACCAGCAGAATCACAAAAGGCCAAGTGAAAAAAGTGGCCTTTTCACCAACAAGAAAGCTCAGGCCAAATAAGTCAACAACACCCCCCCAAAAAAAACCTGAACCAGGAAAAGGGGGACAAAAGTGGCCTTTTAAACAATGGAAATTAGATCAAACAGCACCCCTCCCCAAAGAACCAGAAGAGAAGAGTAACAGCAGCAGCACAACACAGCAGCAACAAATCCCCCAGCAGAACCTAACCCCAACCCCAAATAAGCTACCCAGTACTCACCCACCCAAATCTGGATAAGTAAAGGGACTCTAGTCCTTTTACCAACAAAAACAAAAACAAGAACCCCAAAACTGTCATACCTTGTCTTCTCTACTCCAGGGAAGTCAGGTAAGGCTGAGTGAGAGAGCAGCAGGCAGCAGCTGAAGCCAAGGGCCAGCCAGCAGCAGCACAATCTCTCACACCAACCAACATACACCAACAAAGCAGCAATGGAGGAGTCCAGCCAGGAAGACTTCTTTAAAAAGTTCTCTGGCCCTACAGAGAGCAATTTCAAAAAATAGCACTGCTCTCTGATTGGCCAGACAACAGTGCTTACTTGGATACCCAAGTAAGCAAAAGATCAAAATAACAACAATGTTGCTGATGGCTGGGCCATCAGCTACACAACAGCCCTGCAAAGCATGCATTTGCAATGCATTTTGCAAATGCATGCTTTGGATTGGCTGCTGGGGCTCCTCTTCCCCCCCCCCCCGATCCCAGGGAGGCTATGGGAGAGGCGGGAAAAGGCTACTAAAGGCGGGAAAGTAGGCAAGCAGCTCCCCTGAGGCTGCAGAAGCCACTTTCCCGCCTTTTGCATTGACAGCCATATACTTCCGAATATCTATTCGGAAGTATACAGCGAGCCGTATTCAGCTGCCGTATAATGGGCTTCAATGGGAACCGGCTGCAGCCGATTTTGTATACAGCCGAATCAGTGGTGATTTGGCTGTAAATACGGTTCGGCCGAACCGAATGCACATCCCTAGTCACAACCTTGCTTCTGGCTCCACCCCAATATCTCCTGGCTCCACCCCCAAAGTCCCCATATATTTCTTGAATTGGACTTGGCAACCCTAAATAAAACTGTCTTCAGCTGCCTTTTGAGGGTCATTCATGAGGGAACCAGGTGCCTGTGCCTGCTAAGGTTATTCCATAATTGTGAGGCAGGCTTAACTTTCTTAAGTTAATAGGAACTTGAGAAATCCATGTAAGGCTCAAATATAAAATGTCAGCTTGCTTTGACCCATTTTTGTCTATATCCACTTGCAAACAGTCGCTGTGTGATAACACCCTGTATGTTTGACTCTTCACTAAAGCCATCCAGATCAAGTATTTGGAGTGAATGTAGATCTTAAATACTGAATTCAATGCACGAGGAGGCTCGTTGCATAGTGATTAAAGCACTTTATTAGTGATACAGCATGTTTATTCAGTGACTACAAACTACTTCCAAACACTCAGAACATGCGGCAATATATCCAGTTGGGGCAGGGGAAAACCAGCCCCCATGAAGCAGAGAACACTCTGTGATAGCACCCTTTTTTGATCCTTCATTATAATATGCGTACTTATTGGCAGATCCTAGGATACTCTGATACTGCCTCCTGATAGGCCAGTTTGAATTGTGCAGCCAATCAGAATGCAGATCTTTGGATCCTCTCAGTCTATTGTGTTGTGCCTCAAGCTCAGGACACAACACCCAATATGTCCAGGCATGCCTTCACATACATAACAGTAGAGTTGCCAATCTCTGGTTTGGAAAATTCCTGGAGATTTGGGCATGGAGTTTGGGGAAGGCAGGGACTTGGGGAAGGGAGAGATCTGATTGGATCTAATGCCCTAGAGTTCACCCTAGCAGCCATTTTCTCCAAGAGAACTGATCTCCATCATCTGGAGATCAGGTTGTCATTTCAAGAGCTGTCCAGCTCCCACCTGGATGTTGGCAACCATATGTGGATGGGCTATGGGTAGACACAAAACAGCCATACCAGGTCTCCTCTCCAACTGGTGGTCTATTCAATTTTAAAACATGCTGGACAGCCAGCGCGCCAAACTTGCTTAACATAAGAGCCACATAGAATAATCATCAGATGTTTGAGAACTGCAAGACATGAATGTCAGATGTTTGAGAGCTGTAAGATATGTATGTCAGATATTTGAGAGCTGGAAGGAAGGGAGGAAAGGAGGAAGGAAGGAAGGAAGGAAGGAGGGAGGGAGGGGAGGGAAATAGGGAGAAGGGAGGGAAGATGGAGAGAAAGCAACTTTAATTTTAAATGCATTCTACGAGCCACTGTCTGGCTTGGCTTCGAGAAGTGATTTAAAGAGATCAATGCCTTATCCAAGGTGGCTGATGGAGTGCAGGTGGGGCTTTGAGATAAGAGGTAGACAAAAAAGGGCTTTCAGAAATGCCTGACTGCTTGATTTTTCTCTCTCTTGCAGCTTGCAAAATGGGAAGCAAATTTCTCTGTCTGCTTATTTATGGGCCAACTCTCTTTTTCTTTGAAGTTCTTAAAGCAAGGATGAGTCATATATATATATCCATAATAATAAAAAAAGAAAACCATAAAAGTCTTATGCCTGTATTTTACAATTGAAAATAATAATATATTACGGAAGGGCTAATAAATAAATGTTTTAGTACTCCTGACTTGCCGCTCTCTGCTGTTTTCTTTCTTGCCACAGAACAGTATTAAGTTCATAGTTGTCACTTTTCTTTAATGTGGGAATCTTTCAGGAGCTAGAGAAGATTTGGCTAGGGGTGCTGTGCATATAGCATTAAATTAATAAAGTGAAATCCCTCTTAACTACAATTACAGTTCTGAAAACAACAGAAACCATTATGGGGGAAAACTGATCTATTTTCTCATCTCCATATTATCACAGATGAGAAGCGTAAACTTCTATTTTCAATAAAGTGATGACCAATTAAGACAACAAGAAGCTGAATGAGTAATTTAGGGAATATAGTTTGAGTCCAGTAGTACCTTTAAAACCAGAATAGCTTAGTTCTGGGTATAAGCTTTCATATGCACTTCTTCAGATACACTGAAACATACTTTGCCAACCATTACATATAGGCAGAGAGATGGGTTATGTTATGTAGGTGTTATGTACTGTGTTCTACTGGGTTCTCGTTGCCTGAACTAGAGGCAGACACTCCTTGCAAAGTAGGATCCGGAAGCCCGGAAGAACTGGTCAATCAGGATGCTAGGCATGTAACAACTAGTAACAAAGAGATGCAAATGAAGGATTCTGGAGTGAGCCAATAGGAGTAACTGTTGCCTGCTTGGGGGGGGGGGCATGGTTAACCATGGCCAGATTGCTTATAGTTGCAATAAGCTGGCCTGTGAATAGCAGCGTTAGCATACGGATAATAAAGAGCAGGGGTGGAATTCTAGCAGGAGCTCCTTTGCATATTAGGCCACACACCCCTGATGCAGCCAGTCTTCTAAGAGCTTACAAAAAAGAGCCTTGTAACCCCTTGGAGGATTGGCTACATCAAGGGTGTGTGGCCTAATATGCAAAGGAGCTCCTGCTAGAATTCCACCCCTGATAAAGAGTTGAACAGATATGAAGTCTGTTTCAAGTATCTGAAGTATGCATTCACATGAAAGTTTATACCCAGAATTAAACTTTGTTGGTCTTAAAGGTACCACTGGGTTCAAACTTTGTTTTGTTGCTTCAGACTAACATGGCTACCCACCTTAAACTAATTTAGGGAACAGAGCTGAGGGCGGCTAGGCCCCTTTTACCTGAAAACAAAAAGCTCCAAGTAATTCTTTCTAACAATATCTGAGACAGTGATTTATGTCCACTAGCAGTGCAATCCAAACCAAAGTTAGACTCTTCTAATTGAACTCACTGGACCTAGGAAGGACCACATCTGTTTATGATTGTGTGGTGGGTCTTTTACCAGAAGATGCCTATTCATTAGAGGATGTCTTTCTTCTATGGTTGCCAGCTCTGGGTTGGGATTTTTGGAGGTGCAGCCTAAGGAAAGGGGGGGGGGGTTGGAGGGGGGGCCGTCAATTGGATGCCACGCCAAAAATTCCACCTTCCAAGTGGCCATTTTTCCCCCTAGATGAACTGATCCCTATTGCCTGAAGAAGACCAAACAGCATGCATATCAGATTTTAATAATGCTTTTCTACACCTCTAAAAATTGCCAGAGCTCCCAGCGGTGTATAATTTTCTCAGGATAACAAGGGATATTGCAGAAGTTTTACAGTGTAGGAACAAAATGCAGTTTTGCGATTCTGTACTAATCGTAGGAGTGATGTCAAATGGAATTCTATTTAATGCCGTTTCAACACAGAGGACTCTATCCTCTCGTTATTAGTAGCCAATGGAAAAAGACTTCTTCACTTTGGCATGTTTCGCTGTGATTTGAAGTCTGTGTAAAACTCTCACCAAATCCTTTGGTGCTCCAGGGAACATCTTTTGAACTGTTCGTTGATTGCTACTTTTCTAAGCATCTGTCACTCCTGCATCGAAGCCAAGGTGGCTGCAGTAGGTCAGTGTTTACAACATGGGTAAGTCCTTAGACTCCTTATGAGGTAAGAAAGTTTTATTCTGTTTTACAGAAAACGATAACACCCAGAGGATTTTTTTTTTTTAATGTGAGACAAAAAGGTTGCGTTGATGCTAGGGCTTCCATCTTCTGCAACGGGGCACCCCAGGTGGGGGATCAGAGCCACCTGGGGCCTAGAATCGTCTTGCCACAGCAGCATATGGAGCCAGTTTTCACTTCACAGTGCCTTCTGGATACGCAGTTAGTATTTTATTAGACACACTGGCTCCATTATGATATGAACATTTAGAATAACATTATGCTTCTGAGATCTTCCCTTTTAGAGATATACATATATACATTATATATATATATATAATATATTTAATATATATATTAAAAATCTTGTTCAGAAGGAGCTGATAATACACTATCACCTGCACTAACTATAAATGTGCAAATATCACCAGCTTACCTTGGATTCCATCTTGAAGAAATGGAGGTATATGTGGATAAATCACTGTTGACACATTAATACACATGAAGGGCCATGGCTTAATGGAAGAGGAGTAGGGGAGAGATTGGATTTATACCCTGCCCTTCTCTGCCTGAAGGAGTCTCAGAGCAGCTTACAATTTCCTTTCCTCTCGCCTCCCCACAACAGAAACCCTGTGAGGTAGGTGTTACTGAGAGAGCACTTGAGAGAACTGATCTTGAGAGGAGCAGCTTTGACAGAGTTATGACCAGTGCTTCCTCTAAGCTGTGGAGTCTCATGAACAAAAAATTCCCACTTTGTGAGCTACTGGCATTAAAATTCTGAGCAAGTGATTTGGCTACTGCATAAATTTGTTTGCTCCACTTCAATCTTTCCTGAGCTAAGACAAAAATGTGTGAGCCAGAGACTAAAAGCTAGCTCACACTAACTCAGCTTATAGGGAACACTGGTTATGACTGACCCAAATTCACTCCAGCAGTTGTATATCTGATCAGAAACTTATCAGAATTTTTAATGTTTAATGTTAATGTAACCTTGTCTTTTGTATAAGGGAAATTGAATGATGTTGTTAGCCGCCCTGAGCCTGCTCCGGCGGGGAGGGCGGGATATAAATAAAATTATCTATCTATCTATCTATCTATCTATCTATCTATCTATCTATCTATCTATCTATCTATCTATCTATCTATCTATCTATCTATCTATCTATCTATCTATATGAAGGAGTGAGGAATCAAAGCCGGTTCTCCCAGATAAGCCTCCGTGCACTTAACCATTACACCAAACTATTATCTGCTAGGCATACAGAAGGTCCTAGGTTCAATCCCAGGAATCTCCAGACGAAAGGACCAGGCAGGAGGTGATGTGAAAAACTCATCCTGAGACCCTGGAGAGCTGCTGCCAATCTGAGCAGCACCCTCAATTTCCTCTCTTGTATTCATCCCTCTCTTCTTCCACCCAGTCCAACTTATTTGCTCTGCTTCTATGAAACAACACAGTAGTAACAGTGGGACAGAAAATGTTATCCCAAGAGAGAACAATAGTGTCCAGAAAACCTGCTTCTTAATGCCAGTCCTTCTGTGAAGTGGATTTCTCCAAATGCACTCAGTGGAGAAGGAATCAGGTAGTGTCTGCTGCATTATGGGATGATAGTTCTCAGACTACCTGATACTAAATGTCATGTATTCAAATAGCACTGGTGGGGAGGGGGGGAAGTGGAAGAGTAAAAGGAGATGGTGTTCAAAGAACAGAGTGGCGATGTTTCTTGCTAAGTCCTCCAAGACTACAAACACCATAGAGCAAGCTAGAAAGATAGGTTCATATCAGTCTCCTTCCCGTCTACTCCACTATCATTCACCCTCTCTGATCGGTAGAATGTAACTCAGGGAACTTCTTGTTTGTTCTGCTCCTTTTCCTTCCTTCTCCTTTCCTGCATGCATCAGGAGGAACAGCATGCTGTCTCTCCTCCTCATCTGAACTAAGGAGATGGCCTACTACATTCCAAAGACATCCAGTTAGCTAGAATAGTGTAGACACTCTTTTTCTCCACAATACTTATATGTTATGTTTTCTTTAAATAAACACACCAGTACTGATTTCTTAAAGCAAGGCTCTCTGTGCAGTTTGTGAGATAGCGTAGTAACCATTAGACTAGGCCACACTGCTGTGCTGAAGCTCAGAAGGAGCACTCTGCTAAATGAAGGTAAGGATAGCTGCCTGACCAGTCCAGCCATCCTAAACCAGACCCAAGACATGGAACAATGCTGCTCCAAGAATCCTCCCCTCTTAGGTTGGCTCCCACTCCAAATGCATTTCTCTGCATCAACAGAGAAGATAAATTAAGATGGGATGAGAGAGGAAGAAGAAAAAGAGGATGGGGAAAGGGGACTTTTCTTTGGCTCAGCCATGTCTTTTAAGTCAAAGATAAATTTGGCAGCTGGGAAGCCAACCTCACTTTGAAAGACTGTTTTTTTCAAGCTGCTGAAAACTCACAGTTCAAGCAAAAGGAGTAGAAACTGTGTAAGCATCTCCAGCAGGAACTGCACACAGCCATTCTACACTTCATGATTTTGTTGCAGAATACAGCAGGTTAGCAACTCCCAATGGAGTAATTAGAGTGCGGTCTTCTATCACACGCACAGCCAGCGTGAGGAAGTGCTGTATTACTACGGGGGAGATCCTGGTTGAGAATCCCACTTTTATATACTGAGAGCCAGTGTGGTGTGGTTGTTGTAATGTCCCCCTTTGGCTGCGGGTTCCCAGATTAGAGTACTCACTCAGGCACCCGTCCTCAGGTCCATTCAGCAGAGACAAGATTGCTCAAAATATCAACCGTTTATTTGCAAGGGGACGACTCTCAGAAACCAGCTAACATACAAAACTGGAAACTGAAACAAGAGCTTCACCCAATAGGACCAAAGTAAATCATACAGGTATCAGGGGTGAGGGGGAGCAGACTGTTCCATTACATCCTTACTAGGGTTGCTAATCCCCAGTTTGGGGCAGGGAATCCCCTGGTCTGGAGGCTCTCCCCTCACTTCAGAGTTATCAGAAAGTGGGAGGGGGGAATGTCCAATGGGCAGTACATTATACTCTATGGAGACTGGTCCCCGTATGATATAATGGATAATCAATCCTTGGGTATCTAGGGCACTGGGGGGGGGCTGTTTTTTTTGAGGTAGAAGCACCTAATTTTCAGCATAGCATCTATTTATTTATTTATTCCATTTATATCCCACCCTCCCTGCAAATCTAGTGCCTCTTCTCAAAAAATCTGCCAAGTTTCAAGAATATTGGACTGGGGGTCCAATTCTATGGGCCCCAAAAGAAGGTGCCTCCTTCCTCCATTATTATTTTTAATGGAAGGGAGGCATTTAAAAGGAACATGGTCCCTTTAAATGTGATAGCCAGAATTCCCTTCAGAGTTCAATTGTGCTTCTTGCAACCTTGCTCCTGGTTCCACCCCCAAGGTCTCCTGGCTCCATCCCCAAAGTCCTGAGATATTTCTTGAGTAGCACCTGGGAACCCCAATACATACGCACATGGAATAACTATATCGCAGTGAGTAGAGTGTTAGACTAGAAACTGGGCAACTCAGGAGCAAAGCCCCAGCCTTCCATAGAAGCAGACTTTGCAAAAGTCAGAGAATTGTTGTAAGCATGAAACAGAGGAGAGAACAAGAAAAACCACTCTGGGTCCTAACTAGGGGAGAAAGTTGGGTTTAAACCGAAGCAAAACAATTTTTAAAAAATGCTGTTAAATTCCCACTCTTAATTCTCCTTTACCTACTTTTCTCTCTAAAATCCAACAATCCATTTCATTTCATTTGTAATCAGTCCTGTGTGGATCAAAGACAAATACAAAGAGGGAGGCTTTGCAAAATTTCCGAATTTCACTCCGTAGATGCCCAGAGGCAGGCTGCGTCTTCCCAAACCTTCCTAGCCTCCCGCTAGAGCACCACTCTGTGTTGTGTAACACAAAGCAATGGCAAGGACCAAATTCCGAGCAGGGTGCGTTGCTTTCAGAGAGAAAAGAGAAACAGCACTTTTAAAAAGATAAGAAAAAGAATGAGAGAAACCTTGCTACATCTAAATAAGTGAATTTTGTGGATGGGGAAAGAAATCTTACGTGAAGCTCATACACAGGAGATCCCACACAGTGACTGTCTCTCTGAGTTGTACAGATAAAACATAAGAGGGGGGGAAACATGTAGGCGGGGAGGAAGGCAGGATAAAAATATGATAGTTCAATTCCTCTGGTGAACAAGAACTTCTTTTTTTTTTTTTACGGTGGATGATTATTTTGCAAACAGTTTATTCTCCACATTTCACTGTTTTGTATCTTATTCATTTGTATTCCATATGCTTGCGGTACGGCTTTTATACACAGTCGATAGCATTTATTTAGAAAGCGTTCTCGCTTTATTCCGCTGCTCTTCAGTTTGGCATATATCCCTCACCCCTCCTCCATATTTATATGTACAATGCGCATCCCTGATTTGTACACAATGCATGTCGTATGGATAGGTTCAGTGGGTAGCCGGGTTGGTCTGATGCAGGAGAACAAAGTCTGCATCCGGTGGCATCTTTAAGACCAACAAAGTTTTATTCTGGGTATAAACCAGGGGTGGCCCAGCTGTGACTCGGAAGTCACGTGTGGCTCTTTCACACAGATTGTGTGGCTCTCAAAACCCCCGCTGCCTGGATGGCTGGCTTGGAAAAGCCATTTGTCTCTTCAAATCACTTCTTCAAACCAAGCCAGCCAGCAGCTTGGAGAATACATTTAAAGTTAAAGTTGCTTTCATTCCACCTCTCCCTCCCCCTATTTTCCTTCGTTCCTTCCTGCCTGTCTGCCTGCTTTCAAACATCTGACATTTAGTCTATGTGGCTCTTACGTTAAGCAAGTTTGACCATTCCTGGTATAAACTTCCATGCGCATGCACACTTCTTTGGATACCATCTGATATAATATGGAGTTACTGAAATGGTATATATTTTGTAGTAAACATTCAGCGAGAGAAAAGAGAAGATGCCACAAAAAAATTCATGGGTTCTATTTGCACAAGGGAAAGATGAAATCAGAAAGGCGATTTGCAGGTCAAATGTGGAATTGCTACTAGTGAACGCTGACCCTGATGACAGTTTAAAAAGCTTCTTGTTTTCAACAGGCACAAAATATCATCCAAGACGTTTTATATGATCTTCTGTTTTAGACAGTGGCAAAAGAGAACGCTGAGCTTTCAACAGGGCCAATGTATTTGTCCTCCTTTTTGGTCTGCTTTGCCCCACTTTCCTTCCCTATCTGAGCTATAAATATTCAGAAACCCAATCTATCTCCCACTAAATAAACAAAATAAAACAAATGCTTTCAGCTGCAAATAATTCTTGCTCCCGGCTACATATTGCCCAGATAGAAAAATCAATACTAAGGAATGAACTCAGCAAAAATGAATTAACTGTGGCTCAGAATCGTTCGGCAAACTTTTTGTTTTGCTGTTTTAAAAACCTCTCAGGTGCTCCACTTACCGCAAATCAAATAAGGAAAATAGGGAGTGGAAGCCAAACACCAAGGAGATTGGTTTAATAGCAGCTCACTATCAATCCTCAATTTTTTTAAAAAATACCAAATAGTAGCTTGGTCTACATGGGGACCAAATGACAGCTCTAGCAGTCATTCCAACATCTGCAAACCAGGATTGTATGCCCTCGCTGGAGACATGACTTTCCAGTAATTACTGGCATTATGTAACATGAAAACATTAATACTATTTATGGGTGCTTTCACACATGCTAAATAATGCAGTTTCCAGGGCTTTTTTGTAGCAGGAACTCCTTTGCATATTAGGCCACACACCCCTGATACAGCCAATCCTCCAAGAGTTTAAAAAAGAGCCCCGTGGCGCAGAGTGTTAAAGCTGCAGTACTGCAGTCCTAAGCTCTGCTCACGACCTGAGTTCAGTCCCTGGCAGTAGCTGGGTTTTCAGGTAGCCGGCTCGAGGTTGACTCAGCCTTCCATCCTTCCAAGGATGGTAAAATGAGTACCCAGCTTGCTGGGGGGAAAGTGTAGATGACTGGGGAAAGCAACAGCAAACCACCCCATAAAAAGCCTGCCATGAAAACATTGTGAAAGCAACATTACCCCAGAGTCGGAAATGACCGGTGCTTGCACGGGGGACCTTTCCTTTCCTTTTCCAAGAGTTAGTCTTAGTACAGGGCCTACTGTAAGTTCCAGGAGGATTGGCTACATCAGGGGTGTGTGGCCTAACATACAAAGAAATTCCTACTACAACAAAACAAAACAAACCCTCTGGCAGTTTCAATCCAGTTCAGTGACCATTTGCAAGTAGGGTTGCCAGGTTCCTGCTGGCCATGGGCAGGGGGTGGGGGGGAGTAGAGATGCCAGATCTAGGGTGGGAAACTCCTGGAGATTTGAGGAAGGAGCCTGGAGAGGACACGGACTTCAGTGGGGTACAATGCTCTAGAGTCCACCCTCCAAAGCATCCATGTTCCCTCTAAGCTGAATTAGTGTGAGCTAGCCACAGGCCTTTTTGTAGAAAAAGCCCAGTAGGAACTCATTTGCATATTAGGCCACACCCATGACACCAAGCCAACTAGAACAGGGTTCCTGTGCATTCCTGCTCAAAAAAGGCCCTAGAGCTAGCTCACAGTTTTTTAGCCTCCAGCTCACACATTTTTGACTTAGCTCAGGAAAAATGGTCCCAGAACAAGCTGATTTAATAGCCAATAGCTCATGAAGTACTTCTTCACCCAAAGGGTGATTAACATGTGGAATTCACTGCCACAGGAGGTGGCGGCGGCCACAAGCATAGCCAGCTTCAAGAGGGAGTTAGATAAAAATATGGAGCAGAGGTCCATCAGTGGCTATTAGCCACAGTGTGTGTGTGTGTGTGTGTATATTTATATATATTTTGCCACTGTGTTGGACTGGATGGGCCATTGGCCTGATCTAACATGGCTTCTCTTATATTCTTATGAAGTAGAACCTTTGCTCACAAGGCTCCACAGCTTAGAGGAAGTATTGATTGCAAGTGCGTGTGAAAGCACCCTGGGTCTGTTTGGGCCTGCGCTCCTTTCCCTGCTTTGCTTCTAGAAGCGTTGCAGGCATTAAAGCATCCTTGTAATTCTCATAACAACATTCTAGTTAGGCAGCCGAAGAATTGGGGGGATCGCACAATAGTCCTTGGGAGGAGTACACAATTTGCTGGAAAAACAGCTTGCAAAAGGGAAGCACTAAAGGGACTGCAATCCAATTGGCAAAGTTGTACCCTGCGGCATTCTGCAGGGAGCGATGCTGTGTAAAGAAAGAGCTGTTTAAAAAAGCAAGATTTCAGGAACTGCACTCTGAATTCAAATTCGCTTCAGTCACAAGGGCTTTGTAAACCAAAATGTCAAACGATAAGAGGCTCAGTCCTCAAACAAGCTGCTTTTAAAATGTGTGAACTCTCATGGCTCTCAGCAGATAAAGGGATACCGAGATGCTTCCAGGACTGGCTGGTATCAGAGCTAGCAGATTTCAGGTCTGTATTTGGGTATGTCTAGGGATGAAGCAGGAGCCCTGTGGCACAGAGTGGAAAGCTGCAGTACTGCAGTCCAAGTTTTGTTCG
The DNA here is from genome assembly GCF_032191835.1 of Heteronotia binoei. Lineage (NCBI taxonomy): Eukaryota > Metazoa > Chordata > Lepidosauria > Squamata > Gekkonidae > Heteronotia > Heteronotia binoei. Next base: position 172,965,324 of record NC_083225.1, read on the forward strand.
CAACCTGAGTTTGATTCCCGTGAAAGCTGGGTTCAGGTAGCCGGCTCAAAGTCGACTCAGCCTTCCATCCTTCTGAGGTCTGCAAAATGAATACCCACCTTGCTGGGGGTAAAGATATCAGAAGAAGATATTGGATTTATATCCTGCCCTATACTCTGAATCTCAGAGTCTCAGAGCGGTCACCATCTCCTTTACCTTCCTCCCCAACAGACACCCTGTGGGGCTGAGAGAGCTCTTGCAGCAGCTGCCCTTTCAAGGACAACTCCTACGAGAGTGTAGATGACTGGGGAAGGCAGTGGCAAACCACCCCTGTCAAGAAAATGAGTGATGTGGCATCACCCCGTGGGTCAGTAATGATTCGGTGTTTGCACAGATGTTCCCTCTAAGTTGAGTTAGTGTGAGCTAGCTCACAGATTTTTAGCCTCCAGCTCACACATTTTTGTCTTAGCTCAGGAAGGATGGCCCCAGAGCTAGCTAATTTGTGCAGTAGCTCACAACTTTAATGCCAGTCGCTCACAAAGTAGATTTTTTTGCTCACAAGACTCAACAGCTTAGAGGGAGTATTAGTGACTACCTTTACCTTATTAGGAATGAAGCGTTTAAGTTTATTGGATTTATATCCCACCCTCCCCGCTGGAGCAGGCTAAGGGCGGCTCACAACACGTAAAAATAGAACAGTCCACATTACATTATTAAAACTATTAAAACAGTTTAAACATTCTGGTGCTAGTATCACTCTTATTGACACTATTATTTTCAGATAGCATTCAGAATATAAGATATCATTCCCATGGAGAGCCAGTTTGGTGTAGTGGTTAAGTGTGCGGTCTCTTATCTGGGAGAACTGGGTTTGATTCCCCACTCCTCCACTTGCACCTGCTAGCATGGCCTTGGGTCAGCCATAGCCCTGGCAGAGGTTGTCCTTGAAAGGGCAGCTTCTGTGAGAGTCCTCTCAGCCCCACCCACCTCACAGAGTGCCTGTTGTTGGGGAGGAAGGTAAAGGAGATTGTGAGCCGCTCTGAGACTCTTCGGAGTGGAGGGCGGGATGTAAATCCAGTATCTTCTTCTTCTTCTTCTTCCATATCATCAATCCAGATTAAAGGCCAGCCAGAATAGTGTCATTTTACAGGCCCTGTGGAACTGGGTGAGATCCCGCAAGGCCTTAACTTCTTCTGGCAACTGATTCAACTAGAAGGGAGCAGCGATTGAGAAGGCTCTCTCTCAAGTTGACTTTAATCTTGTCTCCTTTGGTCTGGGGATCACTAATAGATGTTGTGTCCCAGATCTAAGTACCCTCTGGGGAACATGTGGGGAGAGACAGTCCCTAAGGAAAGCAGGTTCTCGGCCATATAGGGCTGCAAAACAGGATGAAGGGGTAGTTTCTACCACTGGGGGGGGGTTTCTAATGGGAGGGGTTTGGGCTCAGTGATGTTCCCAGGTTCAGTTCCTTGCATCTCTTTGTAGCCCAGCAGAAGCCTGGCTATGGAGATTCCCAGGCCTCAGATTCAGCAGGAGCTCACAGGAGTGCAGCTCCTGAACCTTTCTGACAATTCCACCTCCTCCTTCCCACCTTGTCCATTGAACTGCATAACAATCCCTGGATGAGCTCCACCACTTTTTTTTCTACAAAATGACCCCTGGAGATTCCTCCCCTAAATGATCTCTCCCCACCACCAGTTGGAGAGTTTGGGGCAGGGGGTGGGAATTGACATCAATAAACAACAGCAAACTTTGTAGCTTCACAAGCAATTACGAAGTTGAATCAAAAAACCCTCCTTCAAGGTAGTGAACATTTATCATATACCCACCAGCTTCGCAACTATGAGTAAAACTGAATCACAGTGGCTATGAACCCAGCAACACAGATCTTCAGTGCCCCTCGGAACAAAGGCAAGTCCTAGCAAACCATGCCCAGTAGCACCAAGAAAAGAGAAAAAAAAAACACAAAATGCTAACTTAATGAAGTGCAGAACTGCTTCTTTTGTTTGTGCTCTTCGTTTCTGCTTTTAATGCTTTATTTCTTTGGTTTGGGCCTGCAAAGAAATCAGCAGTCCCCTCAGTTCAGATCTAGGCCTTCTCTCCTGCTGGAAGCCAGACTGCCTCTGGAGAAAGAGTTTGAAACAATACTACTCATCATTCCAACCACTGTGCAGTCCAGAACAGGAGGATGGTGCTTATGAGCTACATCTCTTGGCATTGGTTTGTGAACACACATGGGAAAGTGAGGAGAGGCATGTAGGGTTGCCAGTCTCCAGGTGGGATAAAAAAAAGGCTCTGGTGCACTGAAGAATAATGTCTATGTTCAAAAAATACACAGTTATTCTATATCCTACATCATATAAAATACAAGGGGGGGGGGAAATCAAGACACACTTTTCTCATTAATACACACTGCCTACACTCCCTTTTTCATCAATCACAATAGCCACATTCCTATGTAAACACTGTCTCTTTAAATCCACGTGCTGACATTGCTTCTCCAGGAAATAACAGCTTGCTTATGCTAAACAATGCCTGTGCTACTGCTGGCCGATATTCTGGAATAAAGCATGCAGAGCAGAAGAATCCACAGAACAATATAAACACCAAAGAGAGATAGAGAACTCATCCTTTCTGGCATTTCCCGATGGTTTTGTCTGCTCAGTCTCTCATAAAAGAACAATAATTTCTCTAGGAAACAAAATAACACACCCCTACATGGATGAACGTATAGTCTTCCAAGTTTCTGCACATGGCTCATTGTACCATTGTACCTCCCCTCCCAAAACCTTGCCCTCTCCCAGATCCACCCTTAAAGTCTCCAGGTCTTTTCCAGCACAGACCTCGCAACCCTAGAGGCAGTATTTCTATTGAGTTCAGACCCAAGTTGGGGCTGTCCAAATGCTGACAACCCCGTATCATTCCTTACATCATGTTAACTCTGTACCTTTGGGATACACAGGGTGCGGTCACACGTCACATTAAAAGCGTGTGTATAGCGCTCAAATTTGAACCACTGAATATTGATTCGATGCAGGGTCGTTCAGATGAGCCTCCAAGAATGCTACTCATTCTGTTGTTGAGCGTTCAGACATCCAATACTATCACGCTCTTTTCTTGGAGCATGCGTGATCAGATGGTGATTTCTGGGAGGGGGGGTCCATTGAACATGCGCCCAACTGTTTGGAGGTGGGAAATCAAACATTGCTTCAGAGGCAGGGGGGAAGGGTGAAAGTTTCCGGAATTAACGTTGCCGATTCAAACCAAGGAACTGCCAGGAATTACTTTCCTAGAAATTGGCAGTGACAATGATATCTGGAAATCCTCCACATTCAAAAAAAGATTTTTTTCCTATTCTGAATAGTGGGATAACGCCTCCCCACCCCCCAATCCTGTGTTGATTGGAGAAGCAGAAGCGTCACCTGGCAATGTGCATGTCTGCTGGGGCTTTTTTTAAAAAAAAAAAGGTGGGGGGGCGGTAGACATTCCAAGGGGCAGTATCGCGCGTGAGCTGTCGAAACAGGAAAAAGCCGATCTTGTGCTGCTTTTTTGAGAAAGGGCCGGACTTTCTGTGGTGTCAAATTAATGTGGCACTGATCCGCAGCAAGTCAGAATGACCCTGGATGATGCTCGATTGCCAGATGTGGATGTGTGGATGAACATATTTAATCCATCAGCGAGACAGAGCTGTGTTGCCACTAATGGTACGTGTGACCACACCCACAATGTTGAAAATGCCCAATACATGCCTGTGTGGGATATAGTTTTCCTTAAAAGACATATACTTTTGCATTGTTTTAAGGCAGGGGTTCCCGACCCCCGGGCCATGAACTGGTACCGACCCATGGCCTGTTAGCATCCGGTCCATGAATTGTATAATTATTTCATTATATATAACAATGTAATAGAAATAAAGTACACAATTGCATCATTGTGAAACCATGCTGCCCCCCCCCACCGGTCCATAGAAAAATTGTCCTCCACGAGACTGGTCCCTGGTGCCAAAAAGGTTGGGGACCGCTGTTTTAAGGTTAAAATAATGTTCCCTGAATGTACACAGTTTCTCTGGCCACTGTTCTTTAGTTCATTCTCCAGGAGGGGAAACCAGGTTGATGCCCACAAATAGAGATTTCCTTCCATTAACTCTGAACGTGCTCAACAGTCAACTCCAGCTAAGCCCTGCTTGGTCATTATAATTCTAGCGATGCGTCAGCAGACAAGGAGAGATTGTGCTACAATAAGCGTGGCTGCCATTTGGAGTGAATAGAGCAACTTGTGCATTTTCTAACTTTGATGCATGGAATCAGTTTTCAGAGGGAACGGATTGCATTCACACACACCGAAGCTGGGAAATAGAAGCCTCCTGAAGCCCGCTGCATCGCAGCCTGGCTGAAGGGGAAGTTTTGCCCCCCCTTGGAGGGAGAGCGGAATCTTCAGCGCGCTTTTGAGCGCGTCCTGAGGGGGCGGGGCTTCAATGCTGTTGCTGAAGCCCCGCTCGGCGCCGCGGCAGTCTTCCCGGCGTTTTCGGAGGGCTCGCAGCATGTTTGCAAGCTCTTGACGCGTCGGGGCTGTCTGGGCCGTGGAGCCTGTGGAGCGTCTTGTGGATCGGCTGAGAGGAGCGGAACGCGTCGCGGGAGCATTTTTCTTGAACAGTTTGATTGCCGGGGCTTGCTGTGTGCCCTGGAGCATTTTTGTCTTGGGGGCTGTTATAGGGTGTTCTTTTGGGTTGGTCTTTTGCAGGGGCTCTAGGAACGTCGCCTTTTGGGGTAAAGAGTAGTCCATTTGGATCCCCCCTCTTTCCTTGCTTGCTACTGGACTGCCCAGTCTTGGAAGCTAAGCAGGGACGGCCCTGTTTAGCTCTTGGATGGGAAGAAAGGAGAGGTCCCCTGTGCAGGCACCAGTCGTTTCTGACTCTGCGGGGACGTTGCTTTCACATTTTCATGGCAGAGTTTTTATGGGGTGGTTTCCCCTTGCCTTCCCCAGTCATCTGCACTTTCCCCTTAGCAAGCTGGGGACTAGTTTGGCCGACCTCAAAAGGATGGAGGGTTGAGTCGACCTTGAGCCGGCTGCCTGGGCCCAGCTTCCGCGGAGATTGGGTCGTGGGCGGAGGGCTCAGACTGCAGTGCTGCGGCTCTGCCGCTCTGTGCCACGGGACTGCTGCTTTAGCATAGGAAAGGAAAGGTCCCCTGTGCAGGCACCAGTCGTTTCTGACTCTGCGGGGACGTTGCTTTCACATTTTCAAGGCAGAGTTTTTGTGGGGTGGTTTCCCATTGCCTTCCCCAGTCAACTGCACTTTCCCCTTAGCAAGCTGGGGACTAGTTTGGCCGACCTCGAAAGGATGGAGGGTTGAGTCGACCTTGGGCCGGCTGCCTGGGCCCAGCTTCCGCCGGGATCGGGTCGTGGGCGGAGGGCTCAGACTGCAGTGCTGCGGCTCTGCCGCTCTGTGCCACGGGACTGCTGCTTTAGCATAGGAAAGGAAAGGTCCCCTGTGCAAGCACCAGTCGTTTCTGACTCTGCGGGTACGTTGCTTTCACATTTTCATGGCAGAGTCTTTTTTATGGGGTGGTTTCCCATTGCCTTCCCCAGTCATCTGCACTTTCCCCTTAGCAAGCTGGGGACTAGTTTGGCCGACCTCGAAAGGATGGAGGGTTGAGTCGACCTTGGGCCGGTTGCCTGGGCCCAGCTTCCGCCGGGATCGGGTCGTGGGCGGAGGGCTCAGACTGCAGTGCTGCGGCTCTGCCGCTCTGTGCCACGGGGCTGCTGCTTTAGCATAGGAAAGGAAAGGTCCCCTGTGCAAGCACCAGTCGTTTCCGCCTCTGGGGTGACGTTGCTGTCACAGCGTTTTCATAGCAGACTTTTTTAGGTGCCTTATTCAGGACTGTGGTGCTGTCAGGGGATTGGGTAGCCATTTGACCAGGACTGTGGGGAACGGCAGGGCTGGGCGGCCGTTTTGAGAGGCTGAAATTCGGGGGTGCTGGTAAGAGTACTTCTCCCTGAGGCTGGGTGGCCATTTTTAGCCTTTCTTCTTCTCCCTCATACCTTGTGCTTGGGGCGGCCATTTTGAGGTGCTGTACTTCTCCCTGGTGCTTGGTGGCCATTTTGGCCTTGCTTCTTCTTCATCACACCCTTGTTCTTGGGGCGGCCATTTTACGAGGTGTTTAGGCAGCGGCCATTTTAGAGTCACTGGGGTGGTGGCCATTTTGAGGGCTGTTTTCCTCCTTTTATTCCTTTGCTGGCCTCAGGCTTGGCTAAGCTAGTTAAAGAAAGTCTGCTGTTTGCTGTGCTCTTTGGCAAACATGTCGGGTCGCAAAGGCAGTGGAAAATCAAAAGGGAAACAGCCTGCCCCTAAGGCTCCTAAGCCTCCTTTTAAGCCCCCCCCCCCTTCGTCTTCGGACACTGAAGGGGACGATGAAGTTAATGCAGCCATTTTTCAGAGGCTGCGGGCACTTGAGCAGGCATCGGGGTTTCCACCTTCTCAGTTGCCCAAGATGGGTCGGTTGTCCAAGCGTGCTTTGCAGGCAGATGTATTGACCCGCTTATCTCTTTTGGAGGGCAGATCTGCTGTAGTTGCTGCTGGAGGAGCTGTGGGGCCTGCTTGCTCTGATGTTGGTGCGGGCACGTCGTCCGGTGCGGGAGGTACTGGATCAGCTTTGGTGCCTGCTTTATCAGCTGGTAAGTCGGGGGAAGGCTCTTTGCCTCATCCTGGGCCTGTGTGGCCTTGGGGGGCTTGGGGGTCTGCTGGTCCTGGTGGGGTGGGTGCTCCATTGGGCAGTGCTGGGGGCTCCTTCTACTCCGGGCTTAGAGCAGCAGAGCAACCGGATGTAACCACAGGGTCAGTTGGTCCTTTGGGTAATTGGCCCGTGGTTGGTCAGCAGGGATCGGCAGCGACTTGGCCTGGAGGTTGGGGTTTCCCATCTCCATACGGGGCGGTCCCCTTTAGTGCTATGCCTTTTGGGGAGGTGGCTCTGCCGCTGGGTGATCACCTGCTGCCTGCCACAAGACAGAAAATCTTATAATGGGAATATGTGGTCGTATTCCCCCTTTTAATTAGGGAAGTGGAGAAGGGGGACAAGGAGGAGTTGGACGATAGAGAAGAAGAAGCTCTGGAAGAGGAAGGTTTATCTGACCTTGGCCAATTGGCTCCCGGGGTTTTTCATATATGCGGGAGTGATAGCTCGTGCGCAGCCCTGGCGGGCCGCCGCGTTGATTCAATATATGGACATCATATACAAGGGGTATACGATGTTCAGCGGCCTGGCCTGGATCCAATATGACCAGGAGTTCAGGATGAGGGCCGCTTTGTACCCTTCACTCCCTTGGGATCGGATTCACCAACAGTGTGGCTGCAGGTGATGTCACCTCAGCTGGCCACAGACGCTGATCTGGAAGCGGCGCCAATGCCCCAGGAGCTATGGCTGATTGGAGAGCCGAGGCCTGCAGAGTGTATAGGCTTAGCCATTGTACCTAGCACCAGGAAGTCTTATGAGCGTGCTGTGTGGCAGTTTGAGGACTTTAGGGCTGAGGTAGGGTATCGCATTGTTGGCCCCTCCCAGTGGAGCAGTTGCTCCATTATTGTCTTTCCTCGAGAGGTAAGGGATTGGCCATGCGATCAATTCGGGGACGCATGTCTGCGCTGGCCTTCGCTAGCAAGGCCTTGGGGTTTAAGAGGAATCAGCAGATTTTCGTATTCGAAAGATGCTGGAAGGGTGGTCCTAGGGAGGCTAGGCCTATGCCTGATACTAGGGTCCCTTTGTCTCCTGATATTCTTCGGGGTTTGAAAGGGGGTTTGGAGCGCAGTGCGTGCGTCTCATTTCGAGGCAGTTTTGTTCCATGCAGCCTCTTTGGTACCCCTTTGGGGCTCTGAGGGTTAGTGAACTGGTGGCAAGCTCCAAGAATGATGTTTCGGGTAGGGCGTTGTTATTGAAGGATATTACGTTGCCCAAGAGGGCACGGGGACTGTGCTAGAGTTAGGTCCGTGTTCGGAGGCGGAGCTTTGCCCAGTTTCCGCATTAGCTGACTATTTGGCTTTGCGGGAGGGCTGCGAAGGATCGCTGTATTGTCACGCTGGGGGCAGTCCGTTGGCAAAGCATCAATTTTGGACTGTGATATCAAAGGCTTTAGCCCTGTTGGGTTTGTCTGGATTGAGGTTTGGTACCCATTCCTTCAGAATCGGTGCAGCCTCGACGGCTGCTGCCCTGGGTTATCCTACTTCGTCCGTTCACGCCCTGGGTTATCCTACTTCGTCCATTCAACGCCTGGGCCGTTGGCGTTCTCCAGCTTACAAAGGTTATATTCGCCCTTTGCTCCGCTAATAAGTTTTGGTTAGGAGCTGGGGGTATTTTGAGGTTTGGGTTGTATAACTTGTCTGTTTCTTCCTTTTAGATGCTGTTGTTCCTGGCCGGAGGAGCAGAGTTCTCATCTGCGGGCGCAGTTATGTGTTTTGGGAGGCACATCAAGCTCGGAGAACTGCTGTTGGCTCTCAGCTGGGGCTCAGCAAACATGTCACGATAGAATGGAGGGGGCGCCTGGGTCTTCAGTGGCCTGGCTTGCTTCCCCTTTTGTTTCATGGGTCTGGGGGCCCTCCTCCGCAGGTATTGATTTTTCACCTGGGAGGGAATGATCTCGGGCTGATTAAGGGCAAGGCATTGATCTTGCAGGCTCGAGACGATTTCAGGTACATAAGGAACAGATGGCCTGGTACCATTATAGTTTGGTCGGCCATGATTCCGCGCTTGGTGTGGCGCTGTGCCTGGGGGTTTATGGCACCATGCGGCCTGGGGAGGACCGGTTAGCCTCCCCCTTTTTGGGGAGTTAGGGGTCTGTCAGGATCAACCTTGGGTGTGGCTCGAGGTTTGTGAATGCAGACTGTCCTGGAGACTCGATTGGATGGGAGCCTTTCGCTGAGACTCGCGTCTGGTGTTTGGGCCCTCCGGTGCGAGCCTCCCTGCTGGGCCTGCCTAACGGGAGCTGTGGCTCACAGCTCCGGCTGGGGGGCCGGGTCTCTCGCCCGCTGAAAAAGGCAGGGGAGCGGTCTGATGAGACCCCTGGCCCTGACCTGGCCGCAGTTCTGTTGCCCACCGAGCGAATAAGGAAATTTGCAAGTTTATGGAGGGTGGTTTGGGCCACTATTTGCCCCATCCGGATATTTCTAAAGACCTCTACAGAGGGGATGGTGTGCATCTCTCGGAAAAGGGTAATGTGCTTTTTCTGAGTGATTTGCGGCAAGGGCTTTTGTTGGGTTTTGGGTCTTTTTGTGGGTGCTAAGCCCTAAGTAGAGACTTGGCCTTAGTTGTGGCAGGTTCTACGGGGTTATGGCACCATGCGGCCTGGGGAGGACCGGTTAGCCTCCCCCTTTTGGGGAGTTAGGGGTCTGTCAGGATCAACCTTGGGTGTGGCTCGAGGTTTGTGAATGCAGACTGTCCTGGAGACTCGATTGGATGGGTGCCTTTCGCTGAGACTCGCGTCTGGTGTTTGGGCCCTCCGGTGCGAGCCTCCCTGCTGGGCCTGCCTAACGGGAGCTGTGGCTCACAGCTCCGGCTGGGGGGCCGGGTCTCTCGCCCGCTGAAAAAGGCAGGGGAGCGGTCTGAGGAGACCCCTGGCCCTGACCTGGCCGCAGTTCGGTTGCCCTTGCCGTTGCTAGTTATTTTAATAAAAGTGGCCCATATTTTCACCAATTTAATTGTGTCCGTCTCTTTATTCCGACTTGGGGGGCAAAGAAGCCTCCTGAAGCCCGCTGCATCGCAGCCTGGCTGAAGGGGAAGTTTTGCCCCCCCTTGGAGGGAGAGCGGAATCTTCAGCGCGCTTTTGAGCGCGTCCTGAGGGGGCGGGGCTTCAACGCTGTTGCTGAAGCCCCGCTCGGCGCCGCGGCAGTCTTCCCGGCGTTTTCGGCCCACCCGCCCGCCCTGTTTGTTATGCAGGCAATTGCTGGTCGCTTCCGTTTGGAGGGGCCGGGTAGGAATTTTTTCACTCCCCGGCGTTTTGGCATGTGACTGGGGGGTGTTTTTTGCCTACCTTGCATAACATTTCAGTGGATTGAGGAATTGGCTTAGGGTTGGTGCCTTGGTAGAGTTTGGTCACTTTTTAGGGCAGGTTCTACGGGGTTATGGCACCATGCGGCCTGGGGAGGACCGGTTAGCCTCCCCCTTTTGGGGAGTTAGGGGTCTGTCAGGATCAACCTTGGGTGTGGCTCGAGGTTTGTGAATGCAGACTGTCCTGGAGACTCGATTGGATGGGTGCCTTTCGCTGAGACTCGCGTCTGGTGTTTGGGCCCTCCGGTGCGAGCCTCCCTGCTGGGCCTGCCTAACGGGAGCTGTGGCTCACAGCTCCGGCTGGGGGGCCGGGTCTCTCGCCCGCTGAAAAAGGCAGGGGAGCGGTCTGAGGAGACCCCTGGCCCTGACCTGGCCGCAGTTCGGTTGCCCTTGCCGTTGCTAGTTATTTTAATAAAAGTGGCCCATATTTTCACCAATTTAATTGTGTCCGTCTCTTTATTCCGACTTGGGGGGCAAATACACATTGCCCTATTTATGCAAAAAGGCAATCCTGCATATTGGGAGGGTAACGTGCTCTCCTTTTATTTACATCCGGAGTGTTGAAATCATAACAACGGAACAGGGTCAGCGCTCTTGTCTTCCTTCGCTGTTTCAATGATGACTGTAGTATACCAGAAGTGGCCAGAAGTAGCAATGCAAATCCACAGATCTGGAATTCTAACAGCATCCCAGACATAATTTATTTATCACCAATGAGTCTGTCATCGTCATCATCAGGGACTTGAATACTTATAGGTCTTGTTCTGTTTTCAAAGCAGCACCGCATAAACGCAAACATGTGAGATGATCAAAATTAAAAAAGCTGTTGTTCGACAGAGTCCCCAGGCCTCGGCGCATGCTTTGTCAACGACACGCGCTAATTCCAGTCGCTCCAAAGGAAAATGCAAATGCGCGTGTTATTTGAGCTATCTCTAATTTATGCAATTATTGTGGTCAGCGCTATTGATTCCTCCATCAAGCTCGGACAAATTGGACTGGACAAAAGCTCTCAAAAATCATTCACTAATTATTATCTCCCTGTAAACATCTCATCCATCATGAATAATCAAGCCTTTAACACAGACATGAAAATATTCAATTGCTTGGCAGACGTGGAAGTTCCACAATGGCAGCCGTTGCCAGAATTTTGGAGGTTTTTAATGCCTAAGCAAGTCACAAGTGAAATAACTGGCAACAGGAAATGCCTAGAACTCCTCAAAGTAAGCCAGCAGCCTCATCTTTTGCTCTAGCTACATGCCTCTGGCCATATACTTGGCTCTGTTAAAAATCTGGCAACTATGTCATATGTAATAGATTTGCATCACATGGCACATTAGGAAGGGAATCCAGCTAGATCGGAGAGGAGGCTGTTACTGTAATGCCAACAGAGAGAGGCATATCAACCGGGGTCGTTTTGTAGAAAAATAGGGGGTGGGGCTCATTAGCATAACTCATGAGCATATACTGCCCCCCACCAGCCAAAAGCAACCCAAAGCAAGAAAGGAGAGCCCCGGGTGAGTGAGGCCTGCTTGGGCTGGCTAGTGATCTAGCCAGCCCAAGCAGGCCTCACCAGTGGCTCTCCTTGGCCACCCCCCCTCCCACACAGCTAAAAGGCCAGCAAGCCACCCAACACCCAAAATCACATAAGAAGTGGAGAAAGTGTGGCATGGGCTTCTCAATGGGTTAATGAGGGCTGCTCAGGGTGTGGCAAAGCCCCTGGTGGCTGGCTGGCTGCTCCCTCTCCTAATCCAGGGATTGTTATGTAGCTGCACCTACTATTCAATGGGCAAGGTAGGTAAGTGTGGGGGAAAGGGGCCATCAGAGAAAGGTTCAGGATCTGTGCTCCTGTGAGCTCCTGATGAATTCAAAGCGTGATACCAACCACACCTGCAAATAAAGTGGAGATGGTAGTACTATGTTATTTCACATTGAAAAGATTGGGCTAACATTACAATGGAGGCTCTACAGATCTCTACTTATTAGAAAAGTAATAAGAGAATAGCTGGGAATATTCAGCAAATTATTAACTTGCAGAAAAGCAAGAGAAATGCATCCAGGGCACTGAAGGGACAAGGAGACTAGTATGGGACAAGGAGACAACATTCTATTTACTTACTTATTTACTTATATATTTATTTGGAAAAAAAATCCTCATGCCATTTCTCCAGGGTACTGGCCCAGTGTGGCTTGCAAAATAAAACATAATACAAACGTAAAACATCATAAAAGTTATTAAAGCCCCCCATTCAAAGCACAGTAGCGTTTAATAACATAAAATAGGAAGCAGCTTAAAAATGGGTCTTAAATCTTTTTCAGGTTGAAAACAGACTATAAAATTATAATAGAATGATTAGCCTCTTAGTTAAGCCTGGGCGAATAGAAACCTTTTGGCGTGGCACTAAAACAATAGTTGTGTGGGCACCAGTTGGGCTTCAGGGTAAAGGCAAGGGGCCACCACTTAAAAACCCACGTCTCTGCCACTCTCCTCACTTCTGATGGCATGGGCACACAGAGCAGGGCTTGTGAGGAAGATCTTGATAGACATATGTAGATTTCAGCATTGTCTGAATCAATCCATTAAGTATTATTTGAAGCTTGGCAGTTAAAGAACAAAAGCACACAAACAGGGGCTGTGGGTTTTCTACCACAATGCTTGATCCTAGCCACACACTCATTATTCAGTCAGTACCTTTTATTTTCCAATTAGATGCTGTTATTCAAGAGCACAAATGCCCTGTTTGGAACTCCAGGATAGATGGCATACTGCAGTCATTACAAAGTGTGTGATGGGGTGCTAAATATATAGGAGAAGGAGACATGAAAGTATCGTGAAATAACTTTCTATTTTAAACATTAAAAAAAAGAGAGAGAAATGACTCCTTGTTAAGAATGTAGTCTATTTTGTATTCATTGCAGTAGCACAGTAGAATAAAAATATGCATGCTTAAAAAACAACAAAAATGGCTGGGTTTCTATGGTTTTGGAATTTAAATGATTTTATGCTTATTGTGAATTTGGTTTATTTTTAATGATTTAATTGTTTCCTTTTGTGATCTGCCTCAGGCAGGTCTCCAGCCAGCCAGGGCATTAATTCTGTAAAGTGACAAGTAGTTTCAAACAACAACTAAGGACAGTCATGACTCTGAATCCTATAAATTAAAGTTACAATTGCTGATTTAAAATTGCCCTCTCCAAATCGATCAAATTCGTTTATTTGATTAATGTATCATTGAAATACATTAAACACAGACATAGGCGCGCACGCACACACACACACACACACACGACTGTCAGAAGCCCCGCAAAAGACCATTTTGAGCACTAAATGAACACAAAGCCATAAAGTTAATTTATCTCCAAAACATCAAGATCCTTTCAGTAAATGGGCCACATAGGCACAATAAACAACAACATTAGAGAATCTGCAACATGGCAAATAATTAAGAGATTTGTCAAGAGCCAATATAAAATCCCCATTGCCGGATCAGCAAGTTAGAAAGCCCTGTGAGCCTTCCTGCAAATATGGAAATGTGTAAGGATGCAGGGAAAAATGCCTGAAGTGTTAGTCCGGACACAGTAGTGTTTAACATGAAATATTAAATAAACACCCATTTGAAACGAAAGGCACTTTCCACCATTTATGCTCTTTATCACATCTGCAGCTTATACAAAATGCAAGGATGGAAACAAAATCCAGCTAAGAAAAAGAAAAAAGGGGGGGAATCCCAAGCATGATGTACAAAGTGTATTCAGAAGTCTAAAAGTGAAAGAAAAATAACGAAGACTACATAGGACCAGGCCTCAGATTCAGTGGGAGCTCACAGGAGCACAGATCCTTGAACCTTTCCGAGAATTCCACCTCCTCCTTCTGAGAGTTCCACCTCTTTGTCCATTGAATAGTATTGCAGCTGCATAACAATCCCTAGTTGAGCTTCACCACCTATTTTTCTACAAAACGACCCCTGCATAGCAGTATGTGTACAAGTGTCTAATCAAGACAAGGCAATATCTATTTTTGCTTTTATTGCAAACACCTGATTTTTGAGATTCATCAGAAAGCCACAATTCATGTTAACAGCTAGACTGGAATCCAGTAGCATCTTGGAGACCAATAACATATGAACGTATGAAGCTGCCTTATACTGAATCAGATCCTCGGTCCATCAAAGTCAGTATTGTCTACTCAGACTGGCAGCGGCTCTCAAGGGTCTCAAACTGAGGTTTTTCACATCTATCTGCCTGGAGATGCCGGGGATTGAACCTGCTTACCAAGCAGATGCTTTACCACTGAGCCACCGTTCCTCCCCAATAAGATTTGGGGACATAAAGCTTTTGAGAGTCAAAGCTCCCTTTGTCAGATACCATTGAAATTTTGCGCTAACAAGGTTTCAACTAACTAATATGTTTGGCCCTCCATTGATTTCTTCCCCCTCAAATATTGTACAGCCCTAAGAATGATTTCAGGTCATCAGGACTTTTTTTTTTTTAATTAGAAAAAGCCCAGCAAGAACTCATTTGAATATTAGGCCACACTCCCTGATGTCATCATGGTTTCACACAGGGCCCTTTTGTAGAAAAAGCCCAGCAGCTCACTTGAATATTAGGCCCCTGATGCCAAGTCAGCTGGAACTGCTTTCTTGTCCATTCCTACTCAAAGAAAAGCCCCACAGGTCATAATCCAACTCATTCCACACGTGCAGCTTACAGGGCTATGCCTAGAGGAGGAATTTAAGGACAAGTAACAGAATGGGCCCTGACCATAAGCTAGACTAGTCTTGTCTTATCGTGGAAGCGAAGCAGCCATGGTTAGTACTTGAATGGGAGACCACCAAGAAAGTCCAGGATTGTTATGCAGATAGACAAACCATTTCAATGACAAACTACTTCTGAATATCTCTTGCCTTGAAAACCCTATGGGGCTGTCATAAGTCGGCTGTGAATTGTCACCACTTTCTACTACCACCCCAAAAAACGATTTGCTCATCCCTACACTCGTGTTTCTCAGTAGGAAATATTTGGTGGCAAGACTGCAGGTACTATAACAGCGAAGAAACACAACCTTTCTTTCCTGGAGGTTACATCCTGAGCTTTTTAGCATTCCACTTGGTTCTCAGGACGATGCGCTTTACAAAGATTGAAGCAGACAACTCGGATGGGGAGACAAATGGAGTGGCTAATGCCGTGTAGCTAGAAACACATTGTGTCTGATAACAGAATGAATGTAAAAATGCAACTGAGCAGCAGAAGAAAGAGAACCGTGTGCTGTCTTGCACCTATTCCTGCACTGGGATCAGAGTCATTTGTCAAGAATCAGAAGCTTGCAGCCTGCAGCGTAGCTGCTAGGCTGCTTCTGCGCTGTTTGCCTCCCTGGGAGGGAAGAGTCAGAAGTCGCCCATTTGGGCGCGCAATGTGAGGGGCGGGGCTAGCCGCTTTAACAGCTAGCTCCACGTTCCCCTCAGTTCATTCTGTCGTTGATCGGCCCTCCCTCCCGCCCTGTCTGTTATGTAGGCTTGGCTGGTTGCCTCATTTGAGGAGCCGGGTAGGAATTTTTTACACCCGGCTGATTGGCTGTTGCTGGGGTGTGTTTTTCGCCTACCCTGCATAGCAGTGCAGTGGATTGTGGAATTGGCTCAGGGAAGGTGCCTTTAAATAGTTGGTCACTTTAGTTGGCAGGTTTTTGGGGTTTAGGACACTATGTGGCTAGGGGAGGACTGCGAAGCATCCCCCTTTTGGGGAATTTGGGGTCTGGCATGAACAACCTGGGGTTTGAAGACCCGGGTTTGGAGATTGCAGACTGTCCAGGAGGCTCGGCTAGAGGGTGCCTTTCTGGCGAGACGTGCGTCTGGGTTTGGGGCCCTCTGGTGCGTGCCTCCCTGCTGGGCCTGCCTGGAGGGAGCTGAGTCGCTCAGCTCTGGCTGGGGGGCTGGGTCTCTCGCCGTTAATGGCAGGGGAGCGGTCGCGGTGACCCCTAGCCCTGGCCAGGCCGCTGGTGGGGTACCCTTGCTGTTTATGCTGTTAGTTAATAAAGTGGCCCAATTTTATTCCAATGCATTGTGTCTGACTCTTTATTCTGACCTTGGGGGGCAATCAGGATCAGTGTGATTTCAAGCTGGCACAAACGGCACAATTGCTATTTACTTCAAAATTCAACATGAAGAGCAGTGGTATGTCTACAAACTGAGGGGCAGGAGTCCCATGGACGAGTACTTGGTTCATTCAAATACCTACCCCTCCTTCCACACCAATAGATTATACAGTTGAAAGTCCACACCAATATATTATACAGTTGAGAGTCCACAAAGAAGATAGGCAACATTATTGAAACATTTCACCTGAAGCCTGTTATTTCCAGCATTTGGTAATAAAATCATAGGGATCTTATGGACTTTTTGAATGATAGGAAATGTAATATTCCCAGTGCTTTTTTTGAAGTAGGAACTCCTTTGCATATTAGGCCACACCCCACTGATGTAGCCAATCCTCCTGGAGCTTACAGGGCTCTTCTTACTTGGAGGACTAGCTACATCAGGGGTGTGTGGTGGCCTAATATGCAAAGGAGTTCCTGCTACAAAGAAAGCCCTGAATATTCCCTATAAACAGAAATATGAACATATGAAGCTGCCTTATACTGAATCAGACCCTGATATTTACTTTGTGTGTTTTAACTGTTGTTAGCCACCCTGAGCCCAAAAAGGGAGGGCGGCGTATAAATAACAACAACAACAGTCAATATTGTGTACTCAGACTGGCAGCGGCTCTCCAAGGTCTCAAGGTGAGGTTTTTCATGCTATTTGCCTGGACCCTTTTTTATTGGAGATGCCAGGGATTGAACCTGGGACCTTCTGCTTACCAAGCAGATGCTCTACCACTGAGCCACCGTCCCTCCCCATATCTAGCACAGGGGGTTCACAAGCTTTCTAAGCTTGTAGGCACCTTTGGAGCTCTGACCTACAGTGGTGGGCACAACAACAAAATCACAGTCACAGGAGATGATGCAAAGCACAACATGGAGGCCAGAGGAGCCACTGCCAAACACAAAACATGAGGGAGTGATGCATAATGCTGTAGCTCTTCAGCATTTCAGACAGAAGCTTGGGTAAAAGTTGGTTTTTTCAAACGAGCATATAAATATTTTCTTGCATGCACATGGAATAAGTATGCATCTTGAACTAGCAAAGGGACACTCATCTGGCAGTATCTCTCAAATCTCCAGTGGCCAATTGGAAGCCCTGCAAAAGCCTCACATGACCCACCCACTTTCTAAAATGCTTGGTGGGTGCCAAGGAAGGTGTTGGCCTGCTTTAGAAAATGACTAATATTTAGAGGCAGCCACACTTCTTTTTTCTCAGCTGTATTGGAGCTTAATCATGTTCCTCCTACAAATAAAGGGAAAGTGTCATTTATGTCAGTGGTATTTGCCAGTGGTGTGGACCACCATTCTGTCTTCTCAAAAATGCAGAGTCTTCATAGATCCTTAGACAAAGGGTCCTTCTGCTGCCCTGCCCAAGAACACACATGAACACATGAAGATGAATCAGACCCTTGGTCCGTCAAAATCAGCATTGTCTACTCAGACTGGCTTCATTTTATACAAATGCGAATAAACCCTTATTTTTTGATATGATTATTAATTCCACGAACATTAAGTGTAATAGCCTTCAAAGGGTGAGCCATATTATTTACAACAAAAAGATATCTATATCCTTTTCTTTTTTTCTCACCTTAATAGGAATATAAATAATAACTTTGATCAATAATATTTGTTTTCAACGAGTTCTCCTTTTCTTTTAATCAAAGTAATAAATCTTCTAATGAATGTAAATTTACCTCTTTTAATAAACAAACTGAATTATAACTTAAACTTATCTATTACTAAAACTATAAACTAATTCTTATCTTACAATATACTATTCTATTAAACTACGATATCTATATACTAACTACTTCTTTCTTTATGTTAATATCTAAAAATCTATACTATCTCTTCCTTTACTTATATGACCTTTCTGTCACAGTCTCTAGGACCCTCTCGTCTTCAGTGGGGCAGTAGAAATTCTATTTCTACTACCAGAACAGTAAAAACCTATCTACCTTTTGTATGCGGTGTATAAAATAATATAAACCAAAATAAAAAATGCAACTTTTCTTGGAACCCTTCGTTGCAGACCCTTATGTCTTATTTTCCAGTCACAGCATATTGAGAGAGCATATGTCTAAATTCAAAACGTTATACATAACAATATAACCAAAGCATAAAATACTTTTCACAAGTATGAAATATCTGAATTGTTTACAGTTAGTTGTTCTTCTGTGTAGGAAATGCAGAGACAGGTATCCTGCTGTTCTTCATTCTGGGAGGAGTAGTTGTCTGAAAAAGTTTCCTTTTAGAGTTTTTTCTTTGCTCTTCAGGTGCTGCATGGAGGCCCAAGGCTGCAAGAAGCTGGTATCCCAACTCTAAGTTGTTTGCTTGAAGCTTCGTTCCCTTGTGGATAAGTTGTAATGAGGCCGGACCATACCATCTATGTCATTGGTTTGCTGCCTGAAGCATTTGAGTTACGGGTTTTAATTCCCTGTGCCATGCAATAGCCTCAGCTGGCAAATCTTGCAAGATTTCGATTTTATGCTCTTTATATATGAAGTGCCCTTTTTTCCTGGCAGCCATTAATATCGAAGTCTTTACTCTATAGTCCATGAAAGTTAAGACAATGTCCCACGAGCCTTTTCTCTTAGCGTTTTGTTTAGTCCCCATTCGGAAAGCCTTCGTAATTATGGAAATCATGTTGTCTTCAATGCCCATTTCCTTGGCCAGCCAGTTTGCCGCAAATTGTCCCAAGTCTGTAATTTCCTCTAAGTCCTCAGGAAAGCCACGCAGTTTGATATTATTACGTAGCTGAGTTTCCAATGTTAGCACTTTAAGTTGTATTTCTTCTGTGTCCTTTTGTATTAGTTGATTTTCTTCTTGCAAGGTCTCCACAAGCGTCATGGCACAGTCTGCTGTTTTTTTAACCTCCCAAACTGCAATATTTAATTTGGGCAGCTGCGTTTGTATAGGACCCAACAACTTCTCTATCTTATTAGTTAGCCTTTCCTTCATAGTGTCTAGATCACTTTTAGTCACTGGCAAAGCGGCATCGGTTACTTCCATCTGTCCCTCTGCCATTTTCTGCCCCTCTCATTTATTTACGCCCGGGTTTTGTTTCAGTGGTTTTTTTAGCGAAAAAAAATCACTTACCCGGTGCAAAGAGTTTTCTGTAGAAGCACTGGACTTTTGTGTTTGTTTTTCTTTTATAGCTTTGCCCATATAGCAAGTATGAAGCCTTTTTTAGGAGCTTTTTGGGCCACAACAAAGGAGTGCAATGGGATTAGGCGTCCATGTTGTACTCATGCAATGCCACGCCCCCCACTTGCACCATCTCTTGAGCATATTGGGGACAGGGAAGCTACAGGGTACAAAATCTGCTGAGCTCTTGCAAGACATCAGCAGTGAAAATCCAGTGGTAAATCCAGTAAGATTTACAATGGTAAAAACACCTGTGGAACAATACCATAGGCTTCAGACCACAGCCCTTAGACTAATGAAACTTCTTAAAGATCAGAGCCATAAAGGGTGTGTGAGCACATAACTTCCATGAGATCTGGAGCTCTGCACAATCTTGTTGGGCAGTATAAAGCTGCGGAGTTCTACAATGCAAGCAGGAACCTGATAGGAATTTAGGAATCTATGTGTGGTAGCACCTGGGGATCTTCTGCTATTACAGTTGATCTTTAGATGAACAAGATCAGTTCCCTAGGAGAATATGGTAGCTTTAGAGGGTGGACTTGATGACATTATACCCTGCTGTGGCCCCTCCCCTCCCCTCCCCAAACTCCTTCCTCCACAGGCTCTCCACTGCCCTCACAAATCTTCTAGCATTTCTGACACCAGAGCTGGTAACCCTACTGTGAGGTCTATATGTGGAGGCTTTTCTGAAGACAATCTAACTAAGGTTAAACACTCATAAAGGCCTCTGATTTCAATGGAAAGTCAAGCATGTGCTTGTATCCCAACAGCAATTTGGATGATTACATGTTTTTTTTCCCCCCTACAGCTGAAGTAGCTTGCAAATAATAAACCTCCAGGCAGACAGGTCAACCGCTTGTGAACAGTCTGAATGGCTGATTATTTGGTAGTGCAATGAAACATACAGGGGACATAATTCTACAAAGTAATGGTAAAACATAAGGTTGCCTACTCTGGGTAAAGAGCCCCGTGGCGCAAAGTGGTAAAGTTGCAGTACTGCAGTCGGAGCCCTTTGCTCACAACCTGAGTTCGATCCTAGCGGAAGCTTCTTTCAGGTAGCCGGTTCAGGTTGACTCAGCCTTCCACCCTTCCGAGGTCGGTGAAATGAGTACCCAGCTTGCTAGCGGGAAAGTGTAGATGACTGGGGAAGGCAATGGCAAACTACCCTGTAAAAAGTCTGCCATAAAAACATGAAAGCAACATCACCCCAGAGTCGAAAACAACTGGTGCTTGCACAGGGGACTACCTTTTTTTCTTAACCTCTGGGTGGGGAAAGTACTGAAGATTTCATGGGTGGGGCCTGGGGGGGGGGAGGGAGCTCAGCAAGGAACAACGCCATTCCGTCCACCCTCCAAAGCAGCCATTTTCTCCAGGGGAACTCATCTCTGTCACCTGAAGATAGTTGTAATTCCAGGAGATCTCTAGGTCCCACCTGTAGGTTGGCAAACCTAGCCAAACATCATTTTGAAAATGAAACCTTTGGGGGGGTTTGTTGCAAAACAATTACAATATGTTGTATAAAAAATTAAATATGCCGTATAACTAGGCCTCGGATCCAGTGGGAGCTCACAGGCGCGCAGCTCCTGAACCTTTCTGAGAGTTCCACCTCCTTCTGAGAGTTCCACCGCCTTGTCCATGGAATAGTAGGTGCAGCTGCATAACAATCCCTGGATGAGCTCCGCCACCTATTTTTCTACAAAGCGACCCCTGCGTATAACTGATTTCAAAATTCCGTAGCTGAACAAGTGAAGAAAATAATCATCTGAAATCTTTCCTCAGTGTTTTGAAAGTTCTGTGTTGGCAGGTGATGTGTTTAGCCCATAACACTTGCATCCCATTCCATGTGCCAGAGAGAGTCAAAAGACTCCCGCTTCCGATCACCCGCTTCAGCTTTAATTCCATTAACGCAAACTGACTGCAAGCAAGTCTACATTGGCGGCAGCAGGGGTTGTAAATTTCACTCTAACTGATTGGAATGTATGAGCTAACCCAAACCGAGGGAAGACCACCTGCTGTGGTGAGCATATGAGTTATTAAGTCAACTCTCCCTATATTTCAACTGCCATCTGTAAAAGAATTATGCTAAATATGCCTGGATCTTAAAAGTCGCAATTAGAAGGAAGCAGTCCATTGTGATTCGCACTAATGTCTAGAGGGGAAGACAATTCCTACCAGTTGGATGGATGCTAGTTAAATCTACAAGAGTTTATAAGTGATATATTTATGGAAATGCACAGACTGAAATGGATGGCACCTGCTTCCTTATGCCTCATCCTTATGCCTCCATGTAAGTACAGTATTGTAGGGTCTATTCCAGGAGTGGCCAAACTTGCTTAACGTAAGAGCAACACAGAATAAGCATCAGATGTTTGAGAGCCACAGGACATGAATGTCAGATGTCTGAGAGCCATAAGACAGGAAGGAAAGCAAACAGATGGGGGAGGGAGAGATGCAAAGAAAGCAACTCTAACTTTAAATGCATTTTCCAAGTCACCAGCTAGCTTGGCTTGCATAAGTGATTTAAAGAGAGACATGCCTTCTCCAAGCTGGCTGACAGGGCGGTGGGGCTTCAAAAGCCACACAATATGAAAGAGCCACATGTGACTCTTGAGCCACAGTTTGACCACCCCTGCTCTATTATTAGGATTTGTGCTTCAGATAGCCCTGACCTGGATTGTGCAGGCTAACTTGATCTCATTAGATCTTGGAAGCTAAGCAGTCCCGGTCCTGGTCAGTATATGGAAGAGAGACTGCCAAAGAATGCCAGTGTGATGAGGAGGAGGCAGGCAATGGCAAACCACCTGTCTCTTGTCTTGAAAAGTCCACAAGGTTGTCATGACTGCTATTCTACATGGCATAAATCCACCTTGACTATCCATTCGTCACTTATCCCCTCTCTCGATATGCTGCCTTGCAACAACAGTGCTCCTACTCTAGCCAGTTTGGTATAGTGTGTGGACTCTTATCTGGGAGAACCAGGTTTGATTCCCCACTCCTCCACTTACAGCTGCTGGAATGGCCTTGGGTTAGCCATAGCTATGGCAGGAGTTGTCCTTGAAAGAGCAGCTGCTGTGAGAGCCCTCTCAGCCTCACCCACCTCACGGGGTGCATGTTGTAGGGGAAGAAGATATAGGCAATTGTGAGCCGCTTTGAGTCTCTGATTCAGAGAGAAGGGTGAAGTATAAATCTGCAGTCTTCTCTTCTTCCTCTGAACAAAGTTTTTGAAGGTGTTCAATCCTGCAAAGAGTAAGAACAGCTGCTTATACCCAGGCATTCTCTGTGGCCCCGGCACCTGGTGGAATGGCCCACCTGAGAAGTTTTCCCTCACTTTTATTGTTCTGCAAAATGTGTAAAATGGAATTGTTCAGGAGGTCACTTTTATAATGGAAATATGCTGTGTAGTAAAAATAAGCAACTTGTTTGTTGTATGTGTAATACTGTTTTCCTTGCATTTTTTTTTAAAAAATGATCAAGTCTTAGAATGAAATTAAAACTCCTGAGAAGATGGTCACAAAGTGTGTGCAATACTAAGGAGGAGGAGGGTAAGATCACATTTGATGGCCGCTCACATCATGTCTGATTAAAGTTGCCTGGCCTGGCAACCAGTGGGAATCTGTAGCAGAGTAATACGAGGAAGTGAAAGTTTGACATCATTTCCAAGGAAAACCCAGGGAAGTCATGTCACTCCTCTCTAAGAATTGCCAGAAACTCTGTGATGAAAGTATACAGTTTTTGGCACTTCCTAGAGCAGACTGACATCACTTCTGGGTTTTTTCTTGGAAGTGATGTCACACCATCACTGACAGCATTTTTTAACATTGTTTTTTTTCCCCACCAGCCACTGGAGTGGCAGCATGAAAATGGCTGCCCTGTGTCTGACCTCCATGGGTTGTGGTTCCTGAGCGTATATGGCCTAGAGTGCACCGATTCCTAGGGCCACCCAGCCACTAGACAAACTAGGCGATTCTTCTGGGAGGGCCAAAATTTGGGCATTGCCCCTGTGACTCAGTGATGTTATCAGTGCAGGGTGTCAGAACTTGTAACTTTTGCTTTACTTGCCTTGACCAAACTGACTCCATGCTGTAACTTAGTAATAACATAGAGTGTCTGACCACAGCCATTAACCCTGGCCCCTGTGCTATGCCAAATATTTAGGGCAGTAGGACAGGCGGCAGATAGTCTCTGCTTAACATCCACAGGTGCCCTTTGAAGACAGGCCGTTTGGCCTTCACAACAGGGAAGCATCCTCCCTTCCGATAACGAAGGCTGGGAAGAAGAGACACTTGTTTGAAACTGTGTGAATGATTGTTTTATTGTGCTTTGCTGCTGGCATAAAATGTAACCAACTGCCAGGAATTGGCATTACTGTTATTTCGTTGCTCTAGTACTGTAGTTCTTCAATAAAGATCCTAACTTGTAACAAGTATTGGACTCGTTTGAAGTTCATCCAAGTTCTGACACAGGGGGTGCCAGAGGTTAGCCTTGCCTAGGGTGCCAGACAGTCTAGGGCCAACCCTGTAGATTTCATAAAATTTTCCTATGTGGCTCAAATAGAACTGTTGAAGTGTATCTGTCCTTGATATGCAAACATAGCTTCAGTGTTGAATCTGTGTTGCTGGATCAATGTAGTTACCAAAATCCCACTAATTCTTGACTTTTACCGTTTTCGCACACAGCTTACCTCACAGTCACAATCCTGTTCCCTCTGCAGCGTCTGTCGGATTTCCCACCATCTGCGCTGGAGTTACAGGAAGTGCCGCGGCTTTTGCGTAGCGAACGTAAACTGGGTTTTTAGCAGTTTACGTTTGCTGTGTAAAAGCTGCAGCACTTTCTGTAGCTTCGGCGCAGATGGTGGGAAATCCGACCAGACACTGCGGAGGGAACAGGATTGTGACTGCGAGGTAAGCTGTGTGCGAAAACGGTCTTTGTCTCAACAACAACAATGGCTTCATTTTCACCAACTAAAATTACATTTATAGAGATTTCTATTAAACCACTTTAAAACAATTCTACTTAAAAAAAACAAAAAACTTTTAAATCTTTTAATGAGTTTCTGAAGTTAACATCTGGGCATTAGATACATTATAGGGCAAACTTAGCGGAGAACTGATTAGCCAAGTGTATGCACATAAATCAATGCAGCCTATTTAAACAAACAACACTTATTTGCACTCTTTGCCTGTTGGATGCAGTGACGAATCTATTAATTCCATCAATATCTAATACTCTGAGATCAGAAAGAACAGAATCTAAGCAAAACTAATTAACAGAAATCTTTGCCACTTGGCATAATAATACTTCTTTAATCAAAAACTGGACTTACAATTTCACTTTATTATTATAACATGATGAAAGAGTTGTCGGCTCATGTTTGCCAGAGTGCAGCCTTGCGTTTTAATCAACCTCAAGCGAGTTGGAGTTTGAATGCATAATAAACGTTTGGCTTTCTGTCCATTTGCAATGAAATACAAACACAGGGAAAATTACCAATAAAAACTTTTTTTAATTGCCATATTGGTACCCACTTCTCCTTAGCAACAAATCAAAAAGCTTTATGGGACAGGGCTTTTTTGTAGCAGGAACTCCTTTGCATATTAGGCCACACACCCCTGCTGTAGTCAATTCTCCAAGAGCTTACAGGGCTCTTAATACAGGGCCTACTGTAAGCTTCAGGAGGATTGGCTACATCAGGGGTGTGTGACCTAATATGCAAAGGAGTTCCTGCTACCAAAAAAAAGCCCTGTGGAAACAAATCTATTCTGTAGCCAATCAGCATGGGAGGCAGGTTCTGCCAGTCTCAGCCTCCAGGTGGGACCTCCAGATCCCCCAGAATTACAGCTCATCTCCAGAGAAAATGGATGCTTTGGAGGGGGGACTCCATGGCGTTGTACCCCACTGAGGTCTCTGTTCTCCCCAGACTCCACCCCCAAATCTCCAGGAGTTCTCCAAACTAGAGCTGGTAACCCTACCTCCCACACCCACTGGTAGCCGAGGGGGATCTGGCATCCCTATCTCAGCAGCAGGTGTTTGCCTCTGTGCTAGTTCACCCACTGCCTTAAGATAGGACTACCTGCTCTCTGGGTGACCGAGCAAGAATTTTTGGTGCACCACAGAAAATTGGTTGAGGTTATGGCACACACCCCCCCCGGCCCGCTCCACAAACTGCTACAAAGGGGGTGGAATAGTTAAATAAGAATGTCAAAAGTGTAGTTATATCCAAACTGAAAGCAGATCCAGAGTGAATTTTTGCAACCTCCTGCAAACACCCATATTGTAAGGCCCAAATAATTTCAATCTTGGCCTGCCTGGGTCCCAAACTAGCACAATTCAAGGTGCTGGCACTGACCTTTAAAGCCTCTTGTGGATTGGGACCAACGTACTTGAAGGAAATTTTCTAAAGCCCTGATTCGGGTGTCCCCGCCTTTTGAGATAAGGTGGGTGGCACCCTAGGAGAGGGGCCTTCTTGGTCATGGCACTAAAGCTCTTAAACTCTCTCCCCATGGCGACTTGTCTGTCTTCTGCTGTTGCCATCTTCTACCAAAGAAGATGAAGAAGATGATATTGGATTTATATCCCGCCCTCCACTCCGAAGAGTCTCAGAGCGGCTCACAATCTCCTTTACCTCCCCCCCCCACAACAGACACCCTGTGAGGTGGGTGGGGCTGGAGAGGGCTCTCACAGCAGCTGCCCTTTCAAGGACAACCTCTGCCAGGGCTATGGCTGACCCAAGGCCATTCCAGCAGGTGCAAGTGGAGGAGTGGGGAATCAAACCCAGTTCTCCCAGATAAGAGTCTGCACACTTAACCACTACACCAAACTGGGTCTCCAGTGCATAAACATTTTTTTTTCATTTGATGTTGCTTCAGCAGTCACTGTTTTCTGCCCCAGGTTAAATTGTTTTTATATATGTATTTTAGCTCTGCTTGTCACTGTTTTCATACTGCGTTTTCAACAACAACAACAACAACAAATTTTATTTGTATCCCGCCCTCCCTGCCGGAGCAGGCTCAGGGCGGCTAACAACATGGTTCAGGGTTGAATTATACAAATGGATAAAATTACATTAAACATTATAAGCATTTAATTAAAATCTGGTTAAGTTTTAAAATTAAATTAATTAATTTTTAAAAGTGCTAGTGCTATGTTTACTTTTTCTGATGGCGGTTTCCTTCGCAATTTCCATTTTCATCAGGGAAAGCCAGTCTGAACAGGAAGGTCTTGCAGGCCCTGCGGAACTGTTCTAGGTCCCGCAGGGCCCGCATTTCCTCTGGAAGTTGGTTCCATAGGCTCGGGGCTATAGAGGAGAAGGCCCGGTTACGGGTGCTTTGCAGCTTCACCTCTCTCGGTCCGGGGATAGTCAGCAGGTTTTTCCCGGCTGACCTCAGTGCTCTCTGGGGTTCATATGAGGAGAGACGGTCCCTAAGGTAGACAGGTCCTCGACTATATAGGGCTTTAAAGGTAATGACCAGCACTTTGTAACGAACCCGGTATGTAACTGGCAGCCAGTGCAGTTCGCGCAGCCCAGGCTGTATGTGCTCCCATTTAGGGAGTCCCAGCAACAGTCTAGCCGCTGCGTTCTGCACCAGCTGCAGCTTCCGGGTTCGGTACAGAGGCAGCCCCATGTAGAGGGCATTACAGTAATCCAGTCTCGAGGTGACCGTTGCATGAAGCACCATTGCCAGATCTTGGCGCTCTAGGAAGGGAGCCAATGTCATGGGTGCTGGGGACCCTTCAGAGGAAGTTGAGTCTGATGAGGAAACTGTGCCCCTGCCACCTGCACCAGTGCCCCTGCCTCCTGCTGGAGAAGATCCCAGCCCCCCTGCCTCGCCCTCTCGGGTGGCTCGTGTGCGTGACCGCCTCCGGCAGGACCTCAGGGATCGGAGGAGGGCGGCACGCTCACAAGCAAGACGCTCCCTCAGCCCTGAGTTCTGAGAGGATTCTGGCCCTTCTAAGAGCAAGGATGCTTGAGTGGTAACAGGATCCTGGCTGCCTCCCTGAGCCAGCAATTAGCCCAAACGGGCAACAGCCAGCAGAGGGCTATATAGCTGTGGGCTTTGGGAGGAAGCTTTGTGGAAGCAACTAGTCATCTCCCTGACATTCTAGCATCCACTCCGGCTTGACTTTGGTTCCTGACTCCCTGACTTTGGCTTTGGACTTCTGGACTCCCTGACCTCGGCTTCTGGACCTCAGACCTGCGATACTTCTACAGTGATTCGGATTTGGCGCCTCGGACCCTCCTGCTTACTGGCTAAAGACCTCGGACTGCCTCTGGACTTTGCCTGACCCGGCCCCAGCCGTGACAGATTGCTTCCACCCACAAACACCCACTCCACAGGATGGATGCTGAAGCAAGTGAAACCACAGAACTACTGGCTGCGCTCCAAGCCCAGGTACAGCAGCTAACACAGGCAGTAGTGCACTTGCAGCAACAACCTGCGGCCAGTGCTCCAGCCAAGTGCCCAGTTCCCCCACCTGACAGATTTGGGGGTGCCGTGGAAGAATTTCCTGCCTTCCTAGCACAGTGTCGGCTGTACTTTGAACTGAGAGCACGGGACTTCCTCAATGACAAAACCAAGGTGTGTTTCGTCATCAGTCTGTTAAAGGGGCAGGCGGCCAAATGGGCCACACCCTTACTGGTCGCGTCCTCTCCCCTACTGACTGATTACCAGGGGTTTGAGGCCCACCTGTCTGCTGCTTTCTCAAACCCAGTCCAAGCAGCCACAGCCAACCGGAAGATCAGGGCACTGAAACAAGGCAACTCCTCGGTGGCTCAATATGCCACTGAATTCAAGCTCCTGACCCAGGACTTGGCGTGGAATGAGGCTGCCCAGATGGACCAGTTTACTGAGGGGTTGGCAGAGGAGGTCCTGGATGAACTGGCCAGGGTGGAGCAGCCACCCACGCTCCAAGAACTTATCACCCTCTGCCTCCGCATCGATGGCCGCCTGGAAAGTCGCCGCCAAGCCAAGACCAGAGGGCGCCAGCTCCCTGCGCCGTGCTACCTGGCTCCTCGCCCGTCCCCAGCTAGTACCAGCACCAAGGATGAGCCTATGCAGCTTGGAGCTGCTCGACCCCGCCTGACCCCAGAGGAAAAGACCAGACGCCGCACGCAGAATCTGTGCCTCTACTGCGGCACGGCAGGCCACTATGCCTCTGGCTGCCCTGCTAAGCATCGGATACCTGGGCCTTCGCTGCCACCGCCGCCAAAAGGGCAGCCCCAGGCGTAAGTGGACCCCCCAGCCTGGGGCGACTAGCTGGGTCCTCCGAACAGCGGGCTGATACCCCAGGGCCATTCCTGCTACCAGTCAAACTCCGTCTGCCTGACGAACGCTGGCTGTTCGTGTATGCCATGCTGGACTCGGGAGCGGCCCACTGTTTTATAGATGCCGCCTTTGTGAAGCAGCACCAGATCCCTGTGCAGACAAAAGGGATTCCGTCGCTGGTGGAGGCTATTGACGGGCGCCTCCTCCGTTCTGGCCCCGTCACCCAGGAGACCTGTCCCATCACCTTCCACGTCCAGCAGCACCAAGAACAGCTGCGGTTTGATGTCGCCCGCATGCCTCGCTTCCCGCTGATTCTAGGCCTTTCCTGGCTGAAGCTGCACAACCCCATCGTGGACTGGGCCCAGCAGGAACTACGCTTCCGAGACCCATGCCCCCATCTGACTCCTCCCACCACTCTAGCAGCTGGCATCCCGAGTGGTGGTCCTCAGCTCCCTCAGAAGTATGTGGACTTTGCTGATGTCTTCGAAGAGACAGGAGCTGATCAGCTTCCCCCTCACCGGCCCTACGACTGTGCCATTGATTTGGTACCTGGGGCACCACTCCCGGTGGGGCGTCTGTACCCAATGTCGGAGCCGGAGTTGGCAGCTCTGCGAGACTTCCTGGACAAGAACCTGAAACGCGGATTCATCCGACCCTCAACCTCTCCCCTATCTGCTCCAGTGCTCTTCGTGAAGAAGAAAAGTGGGGAGCTCCGGCTGTGCAATGACTACCGGGCCCTGAACAAGATCACCATCCGCGACCGGTACCCTCTACCACTGATCCCTGAACTCTTGGATCGCCTGAAGGGGGCCCAAATCTACACCAAGCTGGACCTCCGTGGAGCGTACAATTTGGTGCGCATACGGCCCGGAGACGAATGGAAGACCGCGTTTGGGACCCGATACGGGCAGTACGAGCACCTGGTAATGCCCTTCGGACTGACCAATGCCCCCGCTGTCTTCCAGAGGTTCATGAATGACATATTCCGGGACCTGCTCGACCGCTTCGCGATCATATACCTTGATGACATCCTAATTTACTCCCGCAATCCTGCCCAGCACGCCGAGCACGTCCGCCAGGTCCTGCAGCGCCTACGAGCCCATGGTCTCTACGCCAAGCTGGAGAAGTGCGACTTCGACCTGCGCTCCGTCGAGTTCCTTGGGCACATCGTGTCACCGCAGGGGATCCTCATGGACCCGAAAAAAGTAGAAGCGGTCCTGACCTGGCAGGCTCCTCAGAATCGCAAAGACCTGCAGCGGTTCCTCGGTTTTGCCAACTACTATCGGCAATTCATCCCGGCCTACGCATCCCTGACCACACCCCTGACTCAACTACTCCGCCCCAAAGAACCCTTCCACTGGTCCCCAGAGGCCGATAACGCCTTCTCCACCCTGAAGACTCGCTTTGCCACCGGGCCACTCCTGAGATACCCCGATCCCCAGCTTCCCTTTACGGTGGAAGCTGACGCCTCCAACGTGGCCCTGGGAGCAGTGCTGTCCCAGCGCGAGGAGCCGTCCCAGCCACTACAGCCCTGCGCCTATTACTCGCGGCAGCTCACTGCTGCAGAGAGGAACTATACCATCTGGGAGAGGGAGTTGCTCGCGATCAAGGCGGCGTTTGAGGTTTGGCGACATTACCTCGAAGGGGCTCGCCACCCTGTTCAAGTGCTCACCGATCACCGGAACTTGGAACACCTCCAGACCACCCGCCGTCTCAACCAGCGCCAGATCCGGTGGTCCCTATTCTTCTCTCGCTTCGACTTCCGGATCTCCTACATCCCCCATACCCAGAACCGGAAAGCAGACGCGCTCTCCCGGAAACCGGAATACGCCCCTGCCTCAACTGAGACCGCGCCCGCTGCTCCAATCCTGCCGCCCTCAGTATTTGCAGCCACCTCCACTTCACCAGCACTCGTGGAGGACATTCGGGCTAGCCAGGCCAATGATCCCTGGGTCCAGCAACACCTCCAGGCTCTCCAAGATGACCCAACAGGGGAGTTCACGACTCGAGGCGGCCTCTTGCTACACCGCGAACGCCTCTATGTGCCGCCCGGGCCCTTGCGGGCAGAAGTGCTACGCCTGACCCACGACTCGTTACCCGCCGGGCACTTTGGACAGCATAAGACCACCCACTTGCTGACAAGGGAATTCTGGTGGCCACGAGTTCGCGCTGATGTTGCCCGCTATGTCAGCTCCTGTGACGTCTGCCGACGGGCCAAAGACATCCCAGCCAAACCCTCAGGGTTGCTGCAGCCCTTGCCCACATCTTCAGGACCCTGGGATACCATCTCGATGGACTTCATCACGGAACTCCCACGCTCCAAGGGTCAGACTTGTATCTGGGTGGTCGTCGACCTATTTACCAAGATGGCCCACTTTGTTCCGTGCCCGAAACTCCCCACAGCTCAGGAGACGGCCCAGCTTTACCTGCAACACATCTTTCGTCTGCATGGACTCCCAGCCCATCTGATCTCCGATCGGGGCCCTCAGTTCTCCTCTCGGTTCTGGCAAGCCCTCCATTCCAGCCTGGGTACTCGAGTGCACCTGTCCTCGGCCTACCACCCACAGACAGATGGCCAGACAGAGCGCACCAATGCCACGCTAGAGCAATATCTCCGCTGTTACACCTGTTACCAGCAGGATGACTGGACCACTCTATTGCCCCTAGCGGAGTTTGCATACAACAACGCGGTCCATTCATCCACCCAAATGACCCCGTTTGCTGCAACCTACGGGTACCACCCTCGGTTCTTCCCAGCGATCCTACCACCCACGAATGTCCCCGCCGTCGATGCCTACCTGCAAGAACTCCGTGCCAGCCAAGACTTGCTCCGAGAGCAGCTACAGCAAGCCAAGGAGGCATATAAACGGGCTGCGGACCGAAAGAGGCAAGAAGGCCCTCCAGTGCAGCCGGGGGATCAGGTGTGGCTCTCAACTCGCTACCTGCGCCGGCCTGGTCGGTCTCACAAGCTGGATGCACGGTTCATTGGACCCTACCCCGTCGTTGAACAAATAAACCCCGTCGCCTTCAGGCTCCAGTTGCCACCCCACCTCCGCATTCACCCCGTGTTTCATCGCTCCCTCCTTGTTCCGGCTGCACCCCCTGACCCAGCTCGGACTCCTTCCCCACCGCCGCCACCACCAGTGTTGGTGGATGACGAGGAAGAATATGAGGTGCGCCAGATCCTGGACTCCCGGTACCATCGTGGAGGCCTCCAGTACCTGGTGGACTGGGAGGGATACGGCCCAGAAGACCGGTCTTGGGAGCCCGAGGACAATCTTCATGCCCCGGACTTGGTGCACCAGTTCCACAACGACCACCCCGACCTTCCAGGTCCCTCGACGGAGGGGGGCCCTGGGGGGGGGGATAGTGTCATGGGTGCTGGGGACCCTTCAGAGGAAGTTGAGTCTGATGAGGAAACTGTGCCCCTGCCACCTGCACCAGTGCCCCTGCCTCCTGCTGGAGAAGATCCCAGCCCCCCTGCCTCGCCCTCTCGGGTGGCTCGTGTGCGTGACCGCCTCCGGCAGGACCTCAGGGATCGGAGGAGGGCGGCACGCTCACAAGCAAGACGCTCCCTGAGCCCTGAGTTCTGAGAGGATTCTGGCCCTTCTAAGAGCAAGGATGCTTGAGTGGTAACAGGATCCTGGCTGCCTCCCTGAGCCAGCAATTAGCCCAAACGGGCAACAGCCAGCAGAGGGCTATATAGCTGTGGGCTTTGGGAGGAAGCTTTGTGGAAGCAACTAGTCATCTCCCTGACATTCTAGCATCCACTCCGGCTTGACTTTGGTTCCTGACTCCCTGACTTTGGCTTTGGACTTCTGGACTCCCTGACCTCGGCTTCTGGACCTCAGACCTGCGATACTTCTACAGTGATTCGGATTTGGCGCCTCGGACCCTCCTGCTTACTGGCTAAAGACCTCGGACTGCCTCTGGACTTTGCCTGACCCGGCCCCAGCCGTGACAGCCAACTGCTTTGCCCTCCTTAGATGGAAAAAGGCTGACTTGGCAGTGGCTGCAATCTGGGCCTCCATTGATAATGCAGGCTCCAGTAAAACTCCCAGGCTCTTAACCCGGTGCGCCGCTTTCAACGGCGCCCCGTCGAAGACCGGGAGAGGTATTTCCCCTCCCCGAGCGCCCCGACCCAGACAAAGGACTTCTGTCTTCGCTGGATTCAGTTTCAGCCCGCTCTTCCTCAACCAGGTTGCCAAATCCTGCAGGGCCCAGTCTAAATTCTCTGGGACGCAGTCAGGCCAGCCGTCCATTAGCAGATAGAGTTGGGTGTCATCTGCATATTGATGGCACCCAAGTCCATGTCTCCTGGCAATCTGGGCAAGGGGGCGCATATAGATATTAAATAGCATTGGTGAGAGAACTGCCCCCTGAGGCAAGGGTCTAGGATGGAAGCGTCATCCAGAAAGCTCTGCAACTGTGACGCCACTGCCCTCTCTATAATTTTACCTAAAAACGGTAAATTAGAGACCGGTCGGTAGTTTGCCAATTCGGCCGGATCCGCTGTACTTTTTTTCAAGAGGGGACGGACCAAAGCCTCTTTTAGAGATGATGGAAAGCGCCCCTTCGAGAGGGATCTATTTATGATGTCCCGTAAAGGACATTCAAGCTCCCTCAGGCAGGATTTAATTAGCCAGGAGGGGCATGGGTCCAAATCGCAAGTTGTAGGGCGTGCAGAGGAGAGAATTCCGTCAACTTCCTCCAGGCTGAGCGGGTTGAAGTGATCCAGGATTAAATCAGAAGACAGGCATGGGGCCTCGGGCTCACATACTGTATCCAAGGTGATGGGCAGGTCCTGGCGGAGCGACGTGATTTTGTCTGCAAAAAATTTCGCGAAAGCCTCACAGCCTATTTCCAATTCTCTAACGTTTGGTCTGCCTTGGGGCAGTGTGGTTAGCTGTCCAATTATTTTAAACAATTGTGCTGGGCGCGAATTTGCAGACGCAATCTTGGCCGCGAAGTACTTCTTCTTCGCGGCCTTGACTGCCACCTCATAAGACCTCATAAACGTTCTATAGGATGTTCTCGCCGCTTCGTCACGAGTGCGCCGCCACTGCCTCTCTAGTCGTCGGAGTCCTTGTTTCAACCGGCGTAGCTCCAAGGTATACCAAGGAGCCAGCCTTGAACGAGGGCGCAGAGGACGTCGAGGTGCGATCTCGTTGATTGCCCCGGATAGCCGATCTTGCCAGGCATCAACCAGGGCATCAAGGGAATCGCCAGGGGGCCAAGGATCCCGAAGAGCCATTTGGAACCGTTCCGGGTCCATCAGGCTCCGCGGGCGAGCCAAAATAGGCTCTCCGCCCTTACAGGGTTGTGGTAGCGTCTCCATACGAGCCTTGAGGGCTAAGTGATCCGACCATGGTATCGTCTCCGTTGCGATTTCGTTCACTTGAATCCCGGTCGCAAAGATCAGATCTAATGTGTGCCCAGCCTGATGCGTGGGAGTCGTAACAAATTGGGAGAGTCCCAGTGTCGCCATGGAAGACACTAGGTCCATCGCCTGAGTGGAGGTCGCGTCATCGGCATGGACACTGAAGTCGCCCAGGACCAGAAGCCCTGGGTACTCCAGCGCCCAGCCGGACATCGCCTCCATCAGGGATGGTAAGGCGCTGGCCGGTGCGTTAGGCGGACGGTACACCAGCCAGATTGCCAACCTCTCCCCGACGTCCCACGCAAGGCCAACGCACTCAATACCGTCGATCTTTGGGGCCGGGAGAGCCCGGAAGGAGTAACCCTCCCGTATGAGTACCGCCCCCCCGCCCCCCCGCCCGCTAATCCGGGACTGGTGAAAGACCGAGTAACCTGGGGGGGTCATCTGGGAGAGTGCCGTCATCTCCCCCTCTTGAATCCAGGTCTCGGTCACGCAAGCCAGGTCTGCGTCCTGTCGAAGCAGGAAGTCCCTAATGGTTTCGGTCTTATTATTTATAGACCTGGCGTTGCATAACACCAGTGTCGGACGCGGGCAATTTCTCTTGGTCCCACTACTTGTCACCGTTGGGATGGGAAGTAGACTAGAAGGGGGCCGAGCACTGTTTTGTCTCAGCCTCCTTCTCTCACATCTCCGTCTATTCCCACCGTCATATCTTTTTGTTTGTTCTAATGGTTTCGCAAAGTGATTATATTATGTATGTTTTGTTAGCTGCCCTGGTGGCTCTTATGTGGGAAGAAAGTAGATTTTGGAAGGAGGAGGGATTTAATTTAATTTTAGTTTAATCTGAGATTTATACCCCGCGCTATCCCTCAAGGCGGGCTCAGGGCGGCTTACAACATTAAAACATTGCAGTCACAATAAATAAAACATATCCTATTAAACACAACAAATTTAAAATATCTCATAAACATAATACATAGAATAGAGGGTCATAACTTCAACAATAATACAGCCAGAAGCCACAGTTCAGCAGTTGGTACAACTTCAGCTGGTTAACACCACTTAGAACAGCTTCATTGATACCACTCAGGTCCTTGACCAACTCAAGCACAAGGATTGGAATTATACCCCGTCCTTCACTACCCAAAGGAGTCTCAGTGTGGCTTACAATCTCTTTTCCTTTCCTCACCCCACAACAGACACCCTGTTGGGAGACTGAGAGAGTTCTGAGATAACTGCTCTTGAGAGAACAGTTCTAAGAGAACTGTGGCTGTCCCAAGGTCACCCAGCAGTGCCATGTGAAGGAGGGGGAAATCAAACCCGGTTCCCCCAGATTACAGTCTGTGCTCTAAACTGGTTACAGTTTCATTTGCAAAGTGAATGTGTATTGTCTCTTTTTTACAAACAGTATGTGTGGGTTCACTGTAATATGTGAACACAGCTATTGTCTTCTTAAAAATATATATCAGTTAGGCAGAATGCCAATAAGAAAATGCTAAATTAAGTTGTGAGACAAGCTGACCACATATAAAGGGAAATAATGGAGAAAGAGTCAATCTCAGGATCTTTAGCTCCAAAAGAAGAAGAAGAAATTGGATTTATACTCTGCCCTTCACTCTTAATCTCAGAGTATCAGAGTGGCTTACAATCTCCTTTACCTTCCTCCCCCACAACAGACACCCTTTGAGGTAGGTGGGGCTGAGAGAGCTCTCATGGAAACTGCCCTTTCAAGGACAGCTCTGGGAGAGCTATGGCTGACCCAAGGCCATTCCAGCAGCTGCAAATGGAGGCGTGGTGAATCAAATCCGGTTTTCCCAGATATAGGGTTGCCAAGTCCAAGTCAAGAAATATCTGGGGACTTTGGGGTGGAGCCAGGAGACATTGGGGGTGTGGCCATCACATTTAAAGGGACCACACTCCTTTTTAAATGCCTTCCTTCCATAGGAAGTAATGAAGGATAGGGACACCTTCTTTTGGGACTCATAGAATTGGATCCACTGGTCCAATCATTTTGAAACTTGGGGGGTATTTTGGGGAGAGGCACTAGATGCCATACTGAAAATTTGGTGTCTCTACCTCAAAAAGCAGCCTTCCCAGAGCCCCCAATACCTCCAGATCAATTCCCCATTATACCCTATGAGAATGGAACATCGTAGGGAATAATGAAGTGCCCAGCAAACATTTCCTCCCCACCCCCTTTCTGGCAACTCTGAAGCGGGGGATTGGCCTCTCTACTCACGAGTTGCTGCCAACTTCTTCAAAGTAACACAGACACACCATCCCAAGAGGAAGCCTTTCAATCGGAGACTGAAGCCTTCGGAGGTGGAAAGTCACATGGTGGCTGTGGGGGTGGGGCTTCCCTCCGTCGGCCAGCTGACTGGGGGCTGGATGGAGCCTGGGAAAGGAAGAACCCCTGCAAGCCTACCCAGATAAGAGTCTGCGCACTTAACCACTACACCAAACAGGTTGATGGGATTTCTTACTGTCATCCTATACTTGCTTAAACCACCTTTGCCTGTAGAAGGGCTGGGGCATGACAGCTTCTGCCATCAGTCTTTAAAAAAAAAAAAAATGAGTAAACTGAGGAAAATAATCGGCCCTATGAGTTTTCATCCTTCCAGGGGCTGCAATAGTGTCAACTAATGAATTACTTACCATTTACAAGCCTATCACTGGGGTGCAGGAGGATGGATTACTTTAGGAAATTGTAGCCTGGAGACTCCAGGGCAAGAATTTGGCTGATCAATAGCTTTTTTTTGGGGGGGGGGGGGGAGGGAAATTGTGTCGTAAGCATAACCCCCAGGCAAAGAAATATTTTTTACTGAATTGTGCGGTAGATTTCTTTTAAAAAATACTGCTGAGTTTTAAAGCAGATTGCAAATCCATTGTTCTGCCTCGATTTGTATTTTGATACCACAAAATTTCTATTAAGAACACACTGGGAGAACTCAAAATAGGCTTTTTTGGGAGGGGGAGGGGGAGGAATTTACAGTTTTTCATTTCTTAACCATCAGGCAAACACGGCGAGTGCCGTGATTAATTCCGTGTCTTTAGTAAAGCTTATCTCCCTGGAGACAGACTGATAAATTATTTACTGTGCTATATATTTTGCAAAGATGAATAATATTTCTATTTGATAACTCTAAATACTAGCAGGATTGAGCAGCCTCTGGAACAAGCTGCTGGAGCTGCTCTCAGTTTGAAGTATTCCCACCTCTTCTAAGACAGCTGTTACGTAATGAAGGGGTGCTCTGTTTTTAAGAGATCAAGCAACAAGACCGGGAGGTCTAGATAACCCCCTCTTCTAGGGTTGCCAATCTCCAGGTGGGGCAGGCAAAAAGCACCAGGGCATCCACGCCAAGACAAGCCTCCATACTTTTAAATATTTCTACAACACTTTTTTTATACTTATAGAAACATTTACACTGGCTAAAAAGAAGACTGGGACTCTATCTTCACAACTCACTCTACCACATCCCGAAGTTCCAGTTTCAAAGAAATGATTGTTATATACAAACAGATGAACTTGATGTTCTGGTGTAGCTTGTTTATGCACTTTGTATAGTATTATTTTTCTATAAGTATAAAAAAGTGTTGTAGAAAATATTTAAAAGTATTGAGGCTTGTCTTGGCGTGGATGCCCTGGTGCTTTTTGCCTGCTCCAATTTTCACATTAATCTTGTTGGTTGCTATAATCTCCAGGTGGGGGCAGGGGATCTCCCGGTTTGGAGGCCCTCCCCCCGCTTCAGGGTCATCAGAAAGCAGGGGGAGGGCGTGAAATGTATGCTGGGCACTCCATTATTCCCTATGGAGACTGATTCCCATAGGGTATAATGGATAATTGATCTATGTGTATCTGGGGCTTGGGAGGGGGGCTGGTTTTTGAGATAGAGGCACCAAATTTGCAGCATGCCATCCGATGTCACTCCTCAAAACACCCTCCAAATTTCAAAAGGATTGGAACAGGGGGTCCAATTCTATGAGTCCCAAAAGAAGGTGCCCCTATCCTTCATTACTTCCAATGGAGGAAAGACATTTAAAAGGTGTGGTCCCTTTAATGTGATGGCCAGAATTCCCTTTGGAGTTCAATCCTGCTTGTCATAACCTTGCTCCTGGCTCCACCCCCAAAGTCTCCTGGTTCTGCCTTCAAAGTCTCCTGGCTCTATCTTCAAAGTCCTCAAATATTCCTTGAATTGGACCTGGCAACCCTACCCTCTTTCTCCCCACAGGTCCCCAATTCCAAGGTAGCTTGGTCCTCACTTCCTCTTTTCAGTTAGAGATTTTTGAGTATCATGAACAACTAGCAATAAATGTCCCAAATACAGTAACAGGTTTCCAATTACTTTTGGCATATCAGCATACGCCAGATTTTCCTAGTTTGCATATTAGTGTGAATCCTGGAATCAGGGGTGGAATTCTAGCAGCGGCTTCTTTGCATATTAGGCCACACCTCCCTGATGTAACCAATCCTCCAAGAGCTTACAAAGCTCTTTTTTTGTAAGCTCTTGGAGGATTGGCTACATCAGGGGTGTGTGGTTTAATATGCAAATGAGCTCCTGCCTGGCATTATGGTACATTGGTACATTATGGTATACTTACATTAATGTAAAGGCAAGCATGGATATGTGAAAATCACTGATGAAAATATACAAGGCCACTCCATTTATATCATTCCCCCCTTCCCGTGATTTCATAACAAGCATGAAAAAGAACTCTATACCGTTAAATGAATGGAAAGCACAATATTTATAGGTTGTGGGGTAGGTGTGTTTGAGAACCAAGCCATTGGGTCTGTAGATCTGGTTTTTCAGACAAGTGGTCCAAATGTGCAGTATAGCTTTCAGAGAGGGAGAAACTTCTAGCATTCAAGGTATGTTCATCTTATACAAATTTGTCTAATCATGAATTAATAATCACCACCAATCTTGTAGAAGTGAGTTACACAAGTTAACTTGTGTTTTGTGTAAATTAAATTGGGTACCCACAAGGACTTGGAAGGAGCATCTTCTTTTCCCATATATCTGTGCTCCATAAATCCCCCTCTTCCTTCCCCATAACCTCTCTCATTTTTTTTCTGTATCCTTTTCTTTTCACTCATCAGCCAACTCACCTTTATGTGCTTCCTGGTTTTAGCTTTCCTGCCTTCCCTCACCCTGGCAGCCTTTCCACAGGAAAAGTCTGGCCAAGTTGTAGGGTTGCCAGTCCCTAGTTTGGGGGGCTTCTCCCTGCCATAGACCATCTGACCAGCAAGGAAAATCCTGCCCCTAAACAGGGACAAAACTGAGGCAAAACTCTGCAGTTTGAGGGCAGTGTCACCTCCAGCATTGCCAACATGATGATGTCACTTCTGGATGATGTCAGTGCATCACATGACATTGCACAATGTCCCTGCCCACCCCAGAATGCCCCCCAAATCCCCCCCCCCACTATAGTGACAAGGGGATCCGGCAACCATACCAAGTTGTGCAATGGAGGTGGTGCAGCTACAGGCATAGACAGCTTCAAGAGGGACTGGATAAACACATGGAGCAGAGGCTCATCAGTGGCTATTAGGCACAACGTATTGTTGGAACTCTCTGTCTGGTGCAGTGATGCTCTGTATTCTTAGTGCTTGGGAGGGGCAACAGTGTGAGGACTTCTAGTGTCCTGGCCCCACTGATGGACCTCCTGATGGCACCTGGGTTTTTTGGCCACTGTGTGACACAGAGTGTTGGACTGGATGGGCCATTGGCCTGATCCAACATGGCTTCTCTTATGTTCTTATGGCTGCTACTGCTGTGTCAGGTTGAATGACTGAGTTTGAAATTAGATATATGATTTTATCTGTTCTGAATCTACTTCTCACCAACCTCCCTAGGTGTCTCTGAATTCTAATGTTATGGAAGCATGAGAATATTTCTATGTACTTCCCCCATGCCATATTTAATTGTGTTAATATTCTATCCCCTGTAGTTATTTGTTTTCTAAGTGAAGACAACTCAACCTTGGTAATTTGGTTGCCCATTTTCCAGCTCTATGTAAATAAAGCACAAGTAAATACTTTTAACAGTAAACTGACCTGAGTTTACTTGGTTATTTTCGAGCAAAGGTGTATAGGATTGCAATCTTAAACCAATGTAACAGGCATTACTTATTCCCAGGCAACCGTGAGAACCGTGTTGGGGTGAGGATCTCTGTCAAGAGATTTCATAGCATCATCACAAAACAACAATTCCCAGGGGGGAGGGGAGGGAGCCAGGAACTTAAAGTGGTGAAAAACTACTATGTGTCATGTAGAATACATGATATTGGACATGTTTTCCCCTCATGCTACAAAAGATTACCTGGTACTTTAAACACACCAGGCTGAGAAATGTCAAACAGACAGTGATTCAAAATCCACTACGGAGCAATTACTGAGGTAACTCAGGCAAAAGAAAATATTGTGAAGGTGAAGAAAATTGTGTCTTAAGATTTAAGCAATTTTCCCTTTTCAACGAGATAAGAAAATGAGAACGTTTCAGAAATTACATTTCTTGGATCTTCAGCTAAAGTGGAATTTGATTTTTATTTAATCATCACTAATATTCTATTTTGCCCTTTCTAGGATTTCTTGATTATATACAACAAATATAAAATGTAAATAGCCTACAACTAAGCAGCTGTTTTGTAAAATAATACAACCTCCCTACGGCACTACCCTACTATCACTGATAATGCTTTATAATTTTTTTTTCCTTTGGCACAGAATTGATTTAATGATAATTTTGATAAATCAAACACAGTTATGAACACATAACCATAGATTAACTAGTCAGAGTGCACTTTCTGTTTTACTCTCACTGGAAATAGTTTTATCCGCTTCTCCATAAACAGCCAGAATAACCTGACGTTTTTAAAAAAATCAGATATGGGAATTAGGGTTGCCAAATCTGGCTTGGGAAATTCCTGGAGATTTGCAGGCAGTGCTGGGGGGTGGAGTTTGGGAGGGATGTGATGCCCACCACAATCTGCCCACCAGAGCCTCTATTTCCACCAGGAGAACTGATCTCTATAGTTGAGAAATCAGTTGACATTTTCGAAGAACTACAGTTTGCAGATCCTCTCATCATCCAGCTAAGGGATGCTGTTTCTGCAGAGTACCAGCCTATTGAGATGCCGTAGGCCAAGTTAAGGATTCCTAAAGGGTCAAGATTTGGGTTTTATTATTTTATGTTTGGTTTTAACTGAAAATGTTTTAACTATTATTGTGAGACACACTGAACTATGATGAAAGGCAAGATAACTATGAGGAAAGGAAAATCAAGGAAGGAAGGAAGGAAGGAAGGAAGGAAGGAAGGAAGGAAGGAAGGAAGGAAGGAAGGAAGGAAGGAAGGAAGGAAGGGCATTCCCTGATAAGAAGGAAAACTCACTCTAAGTAAAGCTTCCCACAGCCTGCTTTCCTATCTGCCTTAGATTTGGTAGACCTCCCTTGAGTGAAAGACACAGGAGGTGGTGGCGGCCACAAGCATGGCCACCTTCAAGAGAGGTTTAGATAAAAATATGGAGCAGAGGTCCATCAGTGGCTAGCCACAGTGTGTGTATGTGTGTGTATCTCTCTCTCTCTCTCTCTCTCTCTCTATCTATCTATCTATCTATCTATCTATCTATCTATCTATCTATCTATCTATCTATCTATCTATCTATCTATCTATCTATCTATCTATCTATATGGCTTCTCTTATGTTCTTACACAATCCCTGAGAATCTTGTGCAGGGGAAAACCCCACAAAATTACAGGTGGAAACCTGTTTCCTTTTGAAACCAACAAAAACAACTGTAAAAGAGTTTTTAAAAAGTTTTAAAAGATGTTTTAAAATTCTAAATTGAACCAAAATTCAAATTGTGCTCCTCTTATACTACAGACCTGCTGCTAGTTATCTACCTGATTGCTTGCGCTAGTAATTCACTACCTCTCTGAGCAGCAGTGGGAGAAAAGCAGACAAAAAAGGTATGGTCAACTGTGACGGCATGTCACTTCCAGTGAAAAACCAGAAGTTATATAGGGTTGCTCTAGTAGTCACCAGAACTCTGTGGTTATACCATAGAGTTTTTGGCAATTCCTAAAGTTACCCTTTGTCACTTTCAGTTTTGCTCTGGAAGTGATGCAACCGGACAGATTATGTTGTATTCCTCCTCATGTCTTGACCACAACCTCCCCACTAGTTGCCAGGCCATGCCCTGCTCTTTAATAAAGGATCTGATAAGACATAACATGCAAGGTGTTCGACACCTATGGAATCCTCCACAGTCTGCCAATATGTCTACTGCTAAATGCTCATTTTATTCATACAAATATGACCTTCATTCTATGGAGATAATTGGTACCATGATTTAGGACGACTAGTCTATTATTTGAATTCTGAACTGTCCTTTTTTCTTTGACTGGATAATGCAGCAGGGATTTATTACGGGGAATGGAGAAGCCAGATTTATGAGAGTAACAATTTCTTATGCTCTTCCTATCCTTTTCTTTCTTGATATGGATATAATTTAATCTTATCATACTTGTTTTATCTTTCCATTAAGTTGAAGATTTAAAGATGTAGCATGCCAACCCCAGAAGTCAAGAAGTTTCCTATCTTCCTTTATCTAACTCAGTTGGGTTTTTTTTTTTTTTATGATTTACTGATCTTGTGATTTGTTCTGAAGGTGAAACATTCCCTGGTTTTGTCATTGCAACATTTTTTTTACCAAGCTGATCAGAAGGGAAAACAATTACTAAAAATCTGTTCAAATTGTGCACTTTCTATTCCAGATATCTAACACACGGCATGCTTTGCATATTCTACTGAAGGACATCTTAGATCTGCTGTAAGTGTAGATCTGATCCTTCTGTCGAAATGAATGGGGAGACTTATGTGTGGCAGAGCCTGTGTATTGTAACAGGAATGAGTGTAAACATTACCTTTTTGAACTGAAAGGAAACACTGTATAGAAATACTAATAAAATGAAGAGCCAGCATGATGTATGCAGTGGAAGATCAAGGTTTGGATCCCCAAGTTTGGAATCACAGAATTACAGAGCTGGAAAGGGCCTTACAGACCATCTAGTCCAACCCCCTGCTCAGTGCAGGAGCAACCTAGAGCATCCCAGAGTGTTGGACAGTCACTCTTTCTCAAAGGGTGGTTGTAGTTAGGATAAAACGGAGGGGAGAGTGATGCTATAGGTCATTTTGGGGACCTGTTGGAGACAAAAGTGGGTATAAATATCTAAATAAATAACTCAGCAAATGCTTGCTCCAAAATAGTGCTCCACCCCAAAAGCCCTCAGATACTTCCTGAGTTGGACCTCGTAAAACCTCACCTGGAGTATTGTGTTCAGTTTTGGGCACCACATTTTAAGAAGGATACAGACAAGCTGGAATGGGTCCAGAGGAGGGCGAGATGGTGAGGGGTCTAGAGACCAAATCTTATGAAGAAAGGTTGAAGGAGCTGAGTATGTTTAGCCTGAAGAGGAGTCAGCTGAGTGATGAAATGGTCCCTTCCTACTCTGTGATTCTATGATTCTATGAGGAGAGGTGCCAGATGCTTTGCTGAAAAAATGGTGCCTCTGCCTGAAAAAACAGCCCCCCCTAGACCTACCCTAGAGCTATCCTTCATAATTTCTGTGGTAACTCTAGGAATCACCAGAAATTCTATGGCTTGAGCATTGAGTGTCTGGTGCTTTCTAGACCTACTCTTTGCTACTTCTTGTAAGAACTTATTGTGAATACAAGAGCTATATATATATTTAAAAAAAAACACTCTTGTAGCCTGCCTGGTAGCCCTGTTTTGGAGCAAGTTATTTATTTAGATATTTATACCCACTTTTCTCCCCAACAGGTACCCAAAATGACCTATAGCATCACTCTTCCCTCCATTTTATCCTAACAACAACCAGCCTTTGAGAAAGAGTGACTGTCCAACACTCAGGAAGTATCTGGGGGCTTTGGGGGTGGAGCTAGGAGACTTTTGGGGTGCAGCCAGGAGCAAGCATGATTGAACTCCAAAGTGAGTTCTGTCCATCACATTCCTTTTAAATGCCTTCCTTCCATTGAAAATAGTGGAAGATGGAGGCACCTTCTTTTGGAGCTCATAGAAATGGACACCCTGTTCCAATCTTTTTTTTTTGGGGGGGGGGGGAGGAATTGGGGGCTAAAACTAATAAAATGAATTTTGACTGGGATAAATATAAAGTTCTGAAATTAGTTAGGAAAACTCCAATGCATATTTATAGGATGGGGAAAACTTTTGTCAGTAGTATGTGCGAAAAGGATCTAAGGGTCTTAGTGGACCATATACTAAACATGAGTTAACAAACAGTGTGATATGATGGCTAAAAAGGCA
Organism: Heteronotia binoei; assembly: GCF_032191835.1. Lineage (NCBI taxonomy): Eukaryota > Metazoa > Chordata > Lepidosauria > Squamata > Gekkonidae > Heteronotia > Heteronotia binoei. Next base: position 173,009,601 of record NC_083225.1, read on the forward strand.
AATGCAATTTTGGACTGTATTAGTGGGCAGATCACATGACATGATTGTATCATTGGACCTGGCAAACCTATATCATCTGGCATCAGGCTTGCTCTACAAAGTATCCTGAAGCTGGTTTCTTCCCTCCAGAAATTAGCTGAATTAGTAGATATTTTGTATGGTACTGACAATTATTGACCCAAACAACCTGTTCTCATTATAAAAGAGTAAAAGGTTTATTGGAAACTCACAAACACCTCCCCCAAAGTTCACAGGATCTTCATTGCTGTCAGATGGCCATCTAGCCTCTGTTTATAAACCTCCAAGGAAGGAGAGCTCACCACCTCCCGAGGAAGCCTGTTTCACTGAGGAATCGCTCTAACGGTCAGAAGTTCTTCCTAATGTTGAGCCGGAAACTCTTTTGATTTAATTTCAACCCATTGGTTCTGATTCCACCTTCCAGGGCCACAGAAAACAATTCCACACCATCCTCTATATGACAGCCCTTCAAGTATTTGAAAATGGTGATCATATCACCTCTCAGACGCCTCCTCTCCAGGCTAAACATCCCCAGCTCCTTCAACCTTTCCTCATAGGACTTGGTCTCCAGACCCCTTACCATCTTCGTCGCCCTCCTCTGGACCTGTTCCAGCTTGTCTATATCCTTCTTAAAATGTGGTGCCCAAAACTGAACACAATACTCCAGGTGAGGTCTTACCAGAGGAGAGTAAATTGATACCATCACATCATGTGACCTGGACACTATACTTCTGTTGATACAGCACAAAATTGCATTTGCCTTTTTAGCCACCGCATCACACTGTTGACTCATGTTCAGTGTATGATCCACTAAGACCCCTAGATCCTTTTCGCACATACTACTGCTAAGACAAGTCTCCCCCATCCTATAACCATGCATTGGATTTTTCCTACCTAAATGCAGAACTTTACATTTATCCCTGTTAAAATTCATTTTATTGATTTTAGCCCAGTTTTCCCGCCTGTCAAGGTCATCCTGTATCTTCTCCTGTGTTTGCAACCCCTCCCAATTTCATATCATCGGCAAATTTTAAAAGCATTCCCACTATTCCTTCATCCAAATCATTGATAAAGATGTTGAACAAAACAGGCCCCAGGACAGATCCTTGAGGCACTCCACTTGTCACACCTCTCTAAGAGGATGAGGAACCATCCACAAGCAATCTTTGGGTGTGATCTGTCAACCAGTTGCAGATCCACCTAATGGTAACAGGATCCAAACCACATTTTACCAACTTGTCAACAAGGATAGTATGTGGAACCTTATCAAAAGTCTCACTGAAATCAAGATAAATGATGTCTACAGCATTCCCCTGATCCAGCAAGGTAGTCACTTTCTCAAAAAAAGAGATCAGATTAGTCTGACATGACTTGTTCTTGAGAAAACCATGCAGGCTCTTAGTAATCACATCCATTATTTCTAAATGTTCCAGGACTGACTGTTTGATGATTTGTTCTAAAACTTTTCCAGGTATAGACGCCAAGCTGACAGGTCAGTAGTTACTCGGATCGTATTTTTTCCCCTTCTTGAAGATGGCGACAACATTCGCCCGCCTCCAATCTTCTGTCCTTGGTTATAAAGATTCTAAATAAATAAATATCTCTGAAGCAGTCTTTCCTCACGAGGATACAGAGCCTGCTTGTGAACTAATAATGCTTAGCACGGTGAGGGCCAGAAGGAAGCATGCATCAAAATGCACAAAGGTTCCGGACTATGGCAGATACAAATGAGAAATGGCAAAGTGTAAGACAGGGAGGAAGAATGACTCTTTTAAAAGCAGTTTTATGAATTCAAACAATGTTTCCAATCTTTATGCACTGACATGGGGGGGGGGGGATCTCAATTATCTCAACGAACTAGCAAGTAATTTTTAAGAATTTAATATCTTTCCCTATAGAAATTGCTTCTTGTTCAAACTAGGATACATTGCTTAATTGTTTGAGGAAAAGGACATGGGCTAAAAGTACATCCCCAGGGCCAAATTCTGCTTTTTAGTTCCTACTGTTGGTTTCAGGTCAAAGGCACCATCAGCCAGGAAGTTCACCTATATGAGTGAACTTCCTTCATTGCTGCATTTGCTCATATATTGAAAAAGGTCCTTGCCCTTAATACTCAAATTGTAGTAAGAAGGAGCACTGCCCTAGCCTGCCCCTTGCTGATTAAACTCTATTCTGCCTTTTGGATGCTATATTAGTTTACTCTGCAGTAGCCTGCTCTGGTTTAAAAACTAACATGTTTGTTCTCTAGCTTGAAGATGCGCTAGAAGACTGTTACTGCCTTAGTACTAGGGCTATCACCTCTGAGTTGGGAAATAACTGGAGATTTGGGCAGTAGAGACTGGGGAATGCAGGATTTGAGGAGGGGAGGGACCTCAGTAGGGTATAATGTCATAGAGTCCACACCCCCCCCCCAAAAAAGCAGCCATTTTCTCCAGGAGAACTGATCTCTGCTGCTTGGAGATCAGTTGTAAAAATGGGAGATCTCCATTTGTACAGAGATCTCCAGGCCCCACCTGGGGGCTGGTAACCCTAGCACATTTTTAACAGGTCAAACTGAGCCTCACCAGGGTGTTAAATGGCAGATCTGCACCATTATGATGTTTTAATGTTCATGCATCTGTCGGATGAATTGGAGCCAAACATCCCCTGCAAAATTTAGATATACAAGAGATTCTGGAAAAAAAGAGAACTCCAAACTTCAGCATCTAATACTAAAGAAAAAAGGAGGAAAAAACAAGGACAGCAGATGATAAAATTCTTCTATTGGAGGATACAAGATCTGTTGTAGAGTATGAAATCAATTCGTACAATGTCCCTGTTAAACATAGAGTTGCCAGCCACCAGATAGTAGCTAGAGATCTCCCAGAATATGAACTGGTCTACAGATGACAGAGATCAGTTCCCCTGGAGAAAATGGCTGCTTTAGAAGTTGGTCTCTATAGCATTATACCAGGCTGAAGTGCCTCCCCTCCTCAGACTCAAACCCTCCCCCCCCACCATATGTCTAGGAATTTTCTAACCCAGAGGTGGCAACCTAATTATATGCCCATACAGCTCAGTGAGTCACAAGGGGTACAGACCTAGACAGTACACAATTGATACTTTCTTGACCTATCATGGTCCATTATCTGGTACCTGATCATGCATACCAAACCTTGCTGGTCTTCTGGTACCCAACACTGTGGCTTTCATAATATTCCTCAAGGAGTCATCCTTTGCCCCAAGAGGACTACTGTAACTTCCTACCCATGCTCCCTGAATCTCCTGTGCTTTTCTACAGACTGTTAAGTCACTTTTTTGTTGAAATCACCTCATTCACTGTACTTATAGATACCCTTGACATGAACGACAGATGCTTCCACCGCTTGGGGTCACATCGGATCCTACTAGCGGCGTAGAGTTGTTCAAGAAGCTAAAAAAAAAATAAAAATCTTTCCCCCTCTTTTCAAGAGAACTGCCATGGTACAATGGAGCCATTGTTTCCCGCAGTGTACATCCTCCTTTCTTTTGTTTCACTTGTCATCTCTGATCAAGCATGTTTGGCAGCTTTTTGAAGCGCTACAAAAGCCCATGAAATAGAGATGACAATAAGATGAGAGTGTGTGCTATAAACAGCCATGTCTCAGTCATTCTGCTGCCAACTTTCCTTTGATGGGCAGGCTCGTCTTTATTGCAGGTGGGCTTTTGTGTCTCCCTTACATAACGGTGATCTGTTGGAAGATCAGATGCTGCTCTGGCCTGCTTCAAGGATTCTGATCCTGTGGGCAGTTGCTTGCATGGACTACGAGATCCTGCCCTGAGGATTAGCGGTGGGAGGGGGAACACAGCAGTGTTGTAAAGCTCTATTAAGTAGCAGCTGATATATGGCATCCCTGTAGGGTTTTTAAATGCAAGAAACTATCAGAGGTGGCATGCCATTGCCTGACTCTGTATAGCAACCCTGGACTTCATTGGTGGTGTCCCATCCAAATGCTAACCAGGACAAACCCTGCTTAGCTTCTGAGATAAGGCTGCCCACGTACCTCCTGGACCCTGGCATATGGTGATGGATGAGGACTTACCAAGAGTAAAAGAAGGCCTAGGCTGGCATTATCAGCACAGCACACTGGAAGTGATATCATCATGTTGCCTCCATCACAGGGGCATTCTGGTATTTGGGCAAAAACTCTGTGGTAGAGGTCATTTTTACCATAGAGTTTTGTCCAAATTACATAACTTGCCAGGGGTGTTGGCCTAGGATTCCCAGCAGTTTCCCACCAGACAGCTGATTGGTGACAGATAGGGGGGCAGAGCAGTGATTCCCCCACCTCTTGCTGGGGGCTGGCACCCCTATTCCAAGAGCTGATGAAATTGTGCTACCTATTCCGAGATCTGATGGCATCAAACTATCCTTGGGCTATCCAGGTCAGGGACCGACAGCAGTAGCCTCCATCTATAGAAGCAGACTTAAGCAGCAAGTTAACCATCCAGGTCAGCACAAACAGGCAGTAATCAGCTTTACCTCTGCCCCAAAGAGGGAAAAGTGACAGGCATTTATTTTAGGAGGATGCTGGGACAGTGTTGTGACCCTATAAAGTTTTGAGTTTTAAGGTAAGATCCAGAAGAGAAGCAAGGAAAAGAGCCATATCCCTTTAGGTTCAGATTTCTTTCCCTTACCACCATATAATCTGCTTTAGAAAGCCCCATAGAACACACCCAGCTAGTGCCAGATGTGCCAATTGCATCATGGGAAATCTCTGGAGATTTGGGGGTGGAGTCTGAGGATGTCAGGGGTTTGGGGAGGGGAGGGTCCTCCTCAGTGGGGCATAATGTCATTGAGTCTATCCTCCAAAGCAGCTATTTCCTCCAGGAGAACTGCTCTCTGCAGCTTGGAAAGTATAATTTATACTATCAGTAGTATAATTTTGTAGTATAATTCTGGGAGATTCACAGGACCCACCTAGAAGCTAGCAACCCTACAGCACAAATGCCCTGAAGTTCTGCAAGATCAGATCTTTATTTGATCTTCTCTTAGGCTGGCAGGTGCACTTTGGGGGCACAGGAACAAGTCCCTTATGCTGACTCTCTCCAGCACACCACGTCGTAATGGGTGATGTAGTGGTTAGAGTGTTGGACTAGAATCTGGGAGACCCAGGTTCTAATCTCCACTGTGCTGGTGAAGCTCACCAGGTGGCTTTGAGCCAGCCACTCCCCCTCTCTCTGCCCTAACCTGAATGGCCCAGGCTAGTCTAATCTTGACAGATCTTGGCAGGCTCATCCCTGGCTAGCATTTAGAAGGGTGACCTCTAAGGAATACCAGGGGTGTGTCACAGAAGTAGGTGATGGCAAACCACCTCTGAAACATCTCCTGCCTTAAAAACAAGTCTAGCTCACCATCCTGTGGGGTTTAATGCTAAAAAAGCTAGAACTTCTAGCTGCCAGATCTTAGAATCTCTGCCACACAATAATTATTCTCTCTCTTTCTCTCTCTGTCTAACCTACTTCCTACGGTGGATGTAAGGATGCAGCAGAAGACAGCAGGACAATATTTTATGGAGAGCCAGTTTGGTGTAATGGTTAAGTGTGCGGACTCTTATCTGGGACAACCGGGTTTGATTCCCCACTCCTCCACTTGCACCTGCTAGCATGGCCTTGGGTCAGCCATAGCTCTGGCAGAGGTTGTCCTTGAAAGGGCAGCTACTGTGAGAGCCCTCTCCAGCCCCACCCACCTCACAGGGTGTCTGTTGTGGGGGAGGAAGGTAAAGGAGATTGTGAGCCGCTCTGAGACTCTTCGGAATGGAGGGCGGGATACAAATCCAATATCTTCTTCTTATGTCACTCTGGGACTCCATTGAGGAGACCTACACTTCAATCACACATATGCAATAATGTACTTTCAATCCATTTTCCATGCACTTTCTAATTGGATTTTACTGTCTGGACTGGCAAAATCCAGTCGGGAAGCACACTGAAATTGGACTGAAAGTGCATTATTTAGTGTGTGTGATCACAGCCCCAGTGATTCAGGAGGGCTTTTGCACAGAGGTGATAGGGCTGCATGGTAATGAAACAGCTGAGAAAGATTCTTTGGTAACTGGATAAGGATTATGGACTATAATGTAGTGTACAGTCTGCTGCTGTAAGCAGGCTCTTACTATGAAATCCTGCATCGTTTGGTCATGTTTAAATGCAAGTCTGTTTCAGCTTTCAGGAATCCCAAACCCTACTGCACTGCTCATTGGATGCCCCATCCTGTTGACTGTGTTGTCTTCCACCATGTAATCCACCTTGAGTTTCAGTGAGAGAGGTGGGATATAAATATCTAAACAAAAAAAGTGGGATATAAATATCTAAGCAAATAAATGAAACTACCTCTGAACAGGGGTCATTTTGTAGAAAAAGAGGTGTCAGAGCTCATTAGCACAAGAAGAAGAAGAAGAAGAATTGCAGATTTATACCCTGCCCTTCTCTCTGAATCAGAGACTCAGAGTGGTTTACAATCTCCTATATCTTCTCCCCCCACAACAGACACCCTGTGAGGTGGGTGGGGCTGAGAGGGCTCTCACAGCAGCTGCCCTTTCAAGGACAACCTCTGCCAGAGCTATGGCTGACCCAAGGCCATCCCAGCAGGTGCAAGTGGAGAAGTGGGGAATCAAACCCGGTTCTCCCAGATAAGAATCCACACACTTAACCAAACTGGCTCTCTAGCACAACTCATTTGCATATACCACACACCCCTGACATCACTGGAAGGTGTACAAAATTATATCAGCTTAGCATCTACCTTAAAATGCTTCTTGAATTAAAATTGTCATAATAAAACCTTACTCCCATCCAGTGTTCCCTCTGCAGAGTCTTGTGAGCAAAAATTCTACTTTGTGAGCTGCTGGTATTAAAGTCATGAGCTGCTGCATAAATTATTGTGCTCTGGGGCCATCCTTCCTGAGCTAAGGCAAAAATGTGTGAGCTGGAGGCTAAAAATCTCTGAGCTAGCTCACACTAACTCAGCTTAGAGGGAACACATCATTCTTTTACAATTACTTTCTCCTCTATGGGCACAGTGTCATGATGAAGATTTCCATCGGTCTGCTTGATATGTTTGGGTTATTTCCCCATTTTTTGGTGGGGAAAAATCTTAGAACGTTTGCCAAGTCTTCGCGTTCAGCAAAATTCTTACAGGGGGTTGAACACCCAGAGCACAACAATGGAGCCCAGAAGCAAGTATTTGGGGAAGGGGTTAAGAAAGAAAGAAGAGCCCCGTGGTGCAGAGTGTTAAAGCTGCAGTACTGCAGTCCTAAGCTCTGCTCATGACCTGAGTTCGATCCCCGGCGGAAGCTGGTTTTTTAAGTAGCCAGCTTGAGGTTGACTCAGCCTTCCATCCTTCTGAGGTTGGTAAAATGAGTACCCAGCTTGCTCGGGGGAAAGTGTAGATGACTGGGGAAAGCAATGGCAAACCACCCCGTAAAAAGTCTGCCATGAAAACGTTGGTCGGAAATGACCAACGTTGGTCGGAAACGTTGGTCCTTGCACAGGGGACTTTCCCTTTTCTAAGAAAGAAAGAGCACAATAAAATTTAGAGGTTCCGGAGCTCCGCTCCTGTGCGTTCCTGCCCCAGATGAGGCCTGCCTCTGAATAACCTGGACTAGATAAGGAAACAAAGAAACCGTTAGGGATCTTGGTAAAATCCTGGGGAATGCCAGTAGCCTCAAGTCTCTGAGTGGAAAAAAGTCTCATCATTACTCTCCAGTCTTCAAATCTCCCACAAATTCCTCCAGCATTCTTTTCCATTTAGAGCCCACCATTCACAATGCAGTACTGAGCTAAAGCAGCACCATCAAAAAGTATGTGATGAGCCACGGTCGGCCACCTACAACTTGTGCACAGATGTCACTTTGCACAGATGTAAATTGCCGCTACCTATTAGGCTGTGACTAAAGCACTCCTTTTTTTCCACAGTGGCCTGCTGGGCCAAGAGCTCCTGCAGAACAAGGAAGCCTTGCCATGCCCTTGGCACAGCATTCATTACGACAGGAGACAGCAAGGTTTGCATGACACACTTGACCTCCCAGTCTGACGTCTTTATTCCTTACTTTGACTGAATGGGAGGGCTTCCTTTGGCACCGGGCCTGAAGAATTAGTTTGCATGACCGAAACGGCACATCGTACAGGGCAGACGGGGCATGTTGAGAGTAAGTCGATGTAATGAAAGGACTAGAAAGTCTCCTCTTTTTAAAAAGGTGGTTTTAAAAAAAAAATAAGATGACACAGCCAGCCATGCTGCAAAGAAAAGTTAAAAGCTTAGGATGCGTGCTCCTCCGGCGTTATCAGGAGATTTCACACTACTGCACTTAATGGGGAAAAGCTACCTATCAAAACACTCCACTGAGCAACACAGTTGCTAGAGACTGTAGTTAATGGAGCTGGGGAAGAGCTCAGCCTCCCACAGAACTCCCCTTCGACAGTATAAGGCTTTCTACAGACTGAACAGCAAGTTAACTTCTTCCATTTTTTTTTTTTTTTTAGATTGTGTTAGTCTCCAAACTGTGTCTTGTTAGATCTGGCATAACTCGATCGTAAACCAATGGTATTACGTGTCACGGAAATGTATTAGAGAATCATCCAATTGGAAGCAACCCAAGGGATCAGGTAATTCAGTCCCATTACCCAATCTCCTGCAGCGAAAGCATTCCAGATTGGTATGTCGACAACCTTGCAGCTTTGCCGAACTGTATGTTCGACGCGGCTAGAAAAGCCCACCTGGGGCTCCGAGGAGAAAGGGCAGGAAACAAAGGCAATAGACCATTTTGATTTCACTTCTCCCTTGCGCAAATCAAACCGGCTATTCTTTATTTTCACACCACTTTTTTTGTGGCTTTGTACTGAACGTTTTGTTCCCGTGACAGTTGAAGCAGTTCCTCAGTGGAACAGGCTTCCTCAGGAGGTAGTGGGCTTTGCTCCTTTGGAGGTTTATAAACAGAGGCTAGACGGCCATCTAAGAGCAATGCTGATTCTGTGAACTTAGGCAGATCATGAGAAGGAGGTCAGGAAGGGTTGCACTGAGTGTTCCCGCTAAGCTGAGTTAGCATGAGCTAGCTCACAGATTTTTAGCCTCCAGCTCACACATTTTTGTCTTAGCTCAGGAAAAATGGCTCCAGAACACACTAATTTATGCAGCAGCTCATGACTTTAATACCAGCAGCTCACAAAGTAGAATTTTTGCTCACAAGACTCTGCAGAGGGAACACTGGATGGGAGTAAGGTTTTATTATGACAATTTTAATTCAAGAAGCATTTTAAGGTAGATGCTAAGCTGATATGATTTTGTACACCTTCCAGTGATATCAGGGGTGTGTGGTATATGCAAATGAGTTGTGCTAGAGAGCCAGTTTGGTTAAGTGTGTAGCTCTCAACTTTAATGCCAGTAGCTCACAAAGTAGAATTTTGCTCACAAGACTCTGCAGCTTAGAGGGAATATAGGTTGCATTCATGTTTAATTCTCATGGCCCTTTCTTACACACCAAGATAAATGTTGACCACTACTTTGGGGTCAGGAAGCAATTTTCTCCAGGGTGTCTGTGTGAAATGACTCTTCCCACATGAGCGCCCCCCCCCCCCCCGGTTTTGAGATCTGCTGCATGACATCTTCTTGTGGTCCCTGGTCCTAAGGACACCCAACTGGCTTCAACAAGGGCTAGGGTCTTTTCAGTCCGGGCCCCTACCTGGTGAAATGAGCTCCCCTTGGAGATCCGGGCCCTGTGGGACTTATCAAAGTTTCACAGGGCCTGTAAGATGGAGCTCTTCCACCAGGCTTTTAATTGATCTGTCGGGTGTCCCTTTGGTATTAACTTATCTCCCCATCACCTTATCGTCATGGTGACTGTGCTGAGTTGATAGATATCAGCCTATATGCTGTTGTTGGCTTTCCCTCTGTGTTTGTGATGCTGTATTGCCTTTGTTTTTATACTGTTTATGTTTTTATGATGTCTTTAAATCTGTAATAGGTGTCTAAATTTCTGTTGTAAGCCGCCCTGAGCCCACTTGTGGGAAAGGGTGGGGTATAAATCTAAAAAATAAATTCAATTAAATGGGAACAGGACAAAGAGCAACCCCTTACAAGAACCTATGCCCCAGTGAGCACTTCAGTCCGGGTCTCAAAACCTGTTTGACAGTTCCCAGCATCAGAGAAGTGAGGCTCAAATCAACGAGAGCCAGGGCCTTTTCCGTTGCTGCTCCTAGCTGGTGCAACGAGTTGCCGGAGGAGGTCAGGGCTCTGCGAGAGCTCCCACAGTTCCGCAGGGCCTGCAAAATGGCACTCTTCAGCCATGCATTTTCATGATGGAAACACCTGCAGCAATGGGACTGGCCCATAAAGACACTGCCAACGGTCCACCTCATCCCACTATGGCGATCCTGAGACCTCCTAGAACAACTAACCACCATTAGAATTTGACTGCCATCTAAAACCATGTTATTAGCGCACGTAGATGTTTAATAATTGTTTTTATGTTTTTATTGTTGTTTTATCCTATTTGGTCGCACTAATGTGATTGTGTGACCCTTAATTTGTGAGCGGCCCTGAGCCTGCCTTTGGGGGTGGGGGTGGGGGCGGGGGCGGGATATAAATTAAATAAATGAATATATAAATATATAAATAAACCTGAGTTGCCAGAGTAAAGCTGACAAAGAAGTGGTGTGTAACAACTGCAGTCAACCGCTCAGTCCACAAATGACTGTCTTTTCTAGGGCTTGGCATAAACATGTTCCAGAAACACACCACACCATTGAGCTTTTAGACTAGTGGACTTTTCTTGACAATTTTAACCAATTTAAGAATCTCTTCTGAACATGCAGACATGAGGTTGTCAGCTCCAGGCTGGGATTTAGGGGTTACAGATTTAGGGGTACAACCGGGGGGGGGGAGGGTTTGGAGAGAGGAGGGACCTCAGTGAGTTATAATGCCAGCCTCCAAAACAGCCATTTTCTCCAAGGAACTGATCTTTGTGGTCTGGGGAACAGTTGTAATTCTGGGAGCTCACCAAGGCTCTACCTGGAGGGTTAGCGATCCTATAGTTCTGAAAGCATTTCTAGTCCCCTGCTGGGCACTTCCTTCAGAAAGCTCAGTCCTTATTTCCTCATGACCATCTAACAAATACCACAAGGGCTAACACCAGTAGCCTATGGATAAGTTCATCTGATGAGTTAACAGGGCTACAGATCAGACTGTTCCTGGGTACCCATAGCCCATATTAGCTCTTGCTCTTAGTTCTGATTTCTCACCTCTTCTGGCTTCAATTCTTGGGATAATCTCTGATTACTTGATTTTGTCTGATGGGTCCTTTTGGCTCAACTCTGGCACTGAGTCTCTGTGAGCTCCTCATGCTGGTATCTTCTCTAACCACCGCTGGTTCTCCTGAAGTTGTTTCTTCATGTTCTCATCTTATCCACCTCTGATGCTGGTTCCACACTTTGCCAATTTGTTTATTCAGTCCTTCCCTTCTCCTCTTACTTTATTTATGGCTTTCATTTCTTGCCTACATAGCCTGTGCCCTCATAAGACACGCTTCTCCAAAGTACCGGCCCTCGAGGAGAATATGCCATAATAAGACTGTGAAATGTTTCTATTGCCGTTGTCTTATGTCGTTATGAGGGCATTTTGTGGAGCCCCAGGAGAAAAATGCTTAATTACATTCCAGCTGAGAGGCCACCACAACAGGTGATTGTCTACCAGCTATACCTATATAACGGTGTGGGAAATATTTCCCTAAAGTGCAATCCCAAGCCACTGAAAATCTGTGCATAAAGAAATCTGGGTAAAGGTGATTACATGACTTCTCCTCATGTGAACTTAGCCTGCCCTCTTCCTTAAGAGGTGACTCCTTGAAGTAAAAGTAATATGGTTTCCTGATATCCCCATTCTCAGAGCAGCATGGAATCACACCATGAGTGAATCATTCCCAAAGCATAAGCAAAATCACTAAATTAGGTGGTGGAACGAGAGGCCTGCCCTCCATTGCCTGCAAGTGCCCACTGAAGTAGTGGGAGAAAATGGGAGTGAAAATCAAGCTTGCCATTCCTCCTATTGGGATGGCACCTGGGTTTTTTGGCCACTGTGTGACACAAGAGTGTTGGGCTGGATGGGCCATTGGCCTGATCCAACATGGCTTCTCTTATGTTCTTATGTTCTTAAGCAGGGGCTGTTTTGTAGAAAAATAGGTGGTGGAGCTCATTCAGGGATTGTTATGCAGCTGCAATACTATTCAATGGACAAGGAGGTGGAACTCTCAGAAAGAGGAGGCGGAACTCTCAGAAAGATTCAGGAGCTGCACTCCTGTGAGCTCCCACTGAATCTGAGGCCTGTTCTTAAGATCCCCCATGGCCAGCAGCCATTTTCCCACCACCAGTCATCTGGCCAGTAGAGGGGAAATGTTAGAAAATGAGGGGAGATGTTGGCAGCATCCTGATGCAATTCTGGGTAAACAGGGAGTGACATCAGTGGATTGCTGGCAATGTCATTATTTTACTGGCCAGGGCCCTGACCTCTAGTAAGATGTCCCCCATACACACACACAGAGAGACTGGTTGCCTGGCCATGCCTAGCAACCCTAGAAAAATGACCTTACCGGAAATGGCATCATGCAAATCTGGAAGTGGCACCATACATAAACCACTGAATTTGGGGGCGTTGCTAGAGCGTTGCAGGAATGCATGATGTTGCTTCCAGTTACTCAACCAGCAGTGGCTGGCCTCAACATCAAAAACTACTGAACAAAGCAGGAGTCAAGGTTACCTTTAAGACCAACAAAGTTTTCTTCAGAACTTGATTCCTATTTTGTTCAACTGCTTCAGACCAACATGGCTGCCTACTTGGATCTACCAAAAAACTACTGGGGGCTGACAGCTCTGCAACCCTAGTTGATGATCAAAGTAAGAACAAACTGCTGTAAAGTCCTTAAAGGCAGCATAGCCAATGCCTCTCTCTGACCTTGTGGTCATATTGTTTTATTCATTTATCTCTTTAACCTTATACCATTGGGGTAAACTAGAAGCTGCACCATGCTTAAAAATCGTCAAATATGTTACAATTTTTCAAGCAACTTTCAGAATGCTAAAACTATATTCACAATACTACAATATCAATAATCACAAAATGGGGGGCGAAGGGGAAAGTAGCATTAAAAATGTAGTCATTCTTCAGAGGCCCAAATTCCAGTGCAATAAAAAGCAGGGTTTTTTGCATATCAAAGGAAGGACTATCAGTTTAAGAAGGACTTTTTAAATGGACATTATTTTTAAATATTTTCTTACATACACACAGCTTACCTTCAGTCACATAATCTTCATCGTGGGCGCATGCAAGAACATGAGTTCATCTTTTTTTAAATTATCTGGATGAGGGGGTGGAAGGAATATTCATTAAATCTGCAGAGAATACCAAATTGGGAGGAGTAGCAAACACACTGGAAGACAAAGATAGAATTCAACAAGAAAAGATTCCAGATGTGAATAAGATGTGATTCGGCAAGGACCAAGGCAGAATTCTACAACATCTGGGTAATAAAAATTAGAAGCACAGACACTAGATGGGCAGATACACTCCTGGGTAACAGTGCGCATGAACAAGATCTCGGGGTATGGGTGGATTGTAAGCTAAAAGTCAGTGTGATGCAGAGGCAAAAAAGGCTAATAAGGTATTGAGGCATGACATCCAAAACACAAGGCGTTCTAGTCCCACCATACACTGCATTGTTCAGGCCATACTCAGAGTATTATATGCAGTTCTGGAGGCCTCGCTTCAAAAAGGATGTGGACAGAAATGGAGCAGGTGCAGAAGAAAGTAATGAAGATGATCCGTGGTGTTGAGACCAAGCCCTGCAAGGAAACGCTGAGGGACTTGGGAATGTCCAGTATGGAGAAGAGGAGGTTGGGGGGGGGGGGGGACAGGATCGCTCCCTTTAAGTATTTGCAGAGCTGTCACAATCTTGCCACACACAGCAGGAAGCTGCTCCTGTTGGCAGCAGAGGGTGGGACTCACAATAATGGGTTTAAATTACAGTCAGAACGGTACTGGCTGGATATTAGGATATTACTCCTTCTACAGCAGTAGTTCAGCATTAGAACTGGTGGTCTAGGGAGGTGGTGAGCTCCTCCTCACTGGCAGCCTCGAAGCAGCAACTGGACAAACACTTGTCAGGGATGCTCTAGGCTGGTCCTGCATTGAGCGAGGGGTTGGACTAGATGGCCTGTGTGGCCCCTCCTAATTCGGTGATTCTAAGATCCTTGTGCTGTGCTGGCAGCTGCTGCCAAAGCATCATCTAAAAAAACAATCTGCATAGCCAGTCTCCAATGGGCATTCGGAAACTTAACTGGCTTTGCTTCCTTTCTCAAAACACTTGGCAGTAGGGTTGCCAGCCATCCTTGGGGGCAGCAGGAATCCCCTATCCCCAGCTGACATTTCCCATTCCATTCCAGCCTTAGACTGTCTGGCACCCTAGGCAAGGCGAACTTCTGGTGCCCCCCCCCCCCGCACTGAAAACATCACTGAGTCACATGGAGAGCACCCCATTTGGCGCACCAAGAAGGCTGGCGCCCTAGGCAATTGCCTAGTTTGCCTAGTGGCAGGGCCGACCCTGGCTTCCACTGGTGCATTGCTTCAGCAACAATCCTGCCACTCTCTCAATGTACAGGGAGGACTTGGAACATTGCCTTCTTCAGAAATCTCCTCCATGCATCGCTAGGCCTCCTCTTCTATAATACAAGGCTTGAGAGAGAACTGATGCCACCACCCCCTTGGCATAAAGGAAATGCTGGCATATGAAGGAGGACTTTGCATGGAAGGGCCGGTTCCAGAAATGAAGCCTCTGTACAAGCATTAGTCAAATATATAACCCTTTTTGTCTGCCACACATTCTTGGAGAGCGTTTTCCTATCTGACTTGCCAAATGACAGGTGGTCCGTTTCCTGATTGCCTTGTCTACTGGGCAGAAACAAACCATCTTACCCGAACTGAAAGACTCCCCCCCGTCCGCTGGACTTGACAAAACCGGACAGAAGGTGCAAGGGGGAAAGGAGAGCGGAAAAAGCACTCTGGCCAGAAAGAAAGGTGCACGTGTTGGACGGGACTTTAATGACTTTTTGATCCTGCAGGCAATGAATCCTTATGCTGGTAGTGACTGCAATGATTCCAAGTGCTGCACGCTGGGCAGTTTTTTGGGAAGCATTCAGAGGTTGTCCCGTCTGTTCTATGCCGAGCCTTCAGCTTGCCAGATGGAGAGGGAGGGATCTAATAAGAAGAGACGTAAGTTCTTTCTCCCACCAGCACCTGGAGGTCAAAACGTCAGGCAGGGGTGGCGAAACTTGCGTTCGTGCGACACGTGTTCGTCTCTTAAGGGTAATTTGGGTACTGCTGTATAAATGGCTCGGCCGGCTGTTCAGTGGAGCCCTGCTGCTTTCTGATTTGAAGCAGCCAACTCGGGGTCCCAGAGCAGATGCCTGTCCATGCGAATCCTCGGTCTGGAGGAATAGCGGTGTTTAGTTAAAAGCCAGGAGTGAAATATAGGATCGAGAGAGTGAAATACATTAATTTTCGCTTATTAGCCTTCCGAGCTCTCAAACCTACGATTCACTCGTGGCTTTTAACTAAATGCAGCAGCGCTGAGCTCTCTAAATCTTTAAAAGTTGCAGCTTTCAGTGTCTGATCTTGTGGGTTGTATTTTTTTTAATTCATTTGTTTCTTGATTACATTTTACCTGTAGGGAAAGGGTAAACTAGAAGCCCCCCTGTGCTTAAAGATAAGAGCCATCGAATACATTACAATTTTTGAGAGATATTCAGAAGACTAAGGACACACTAAAATGTGTATGCAATACAACACCCATAACTACAGAAGCGGTGTGTGTGTGTGGGAAGTAGTATTAAAAAATATTGGCATCCCACCGAATCCAAAAATCCAGTGGGATCAAAAGAGATTTCGATCTGCTGACCAAAAGGAGGACTATCAGAGCAATCCTAAGCATAGTTAACCCTTCAAAGCCCAGTAGCTTCAATGGATTTAGAATGGGGTAACTCTATTTAGGATTGCACTGAAGGTTTATCGGATTGCTGACTCCAGATTGGGAAATTCCTGGAGATGGGGGTGGGGGGAGTTTGGATGAAGGTAGAGTTGGGGTAAAATGCCATAGAAGCCACCCCCAATGCAGCTATTTTTGCCAAGGGAACTCTTAAATGGATTTAGAATGGAGTAACTCTGTTTAGGATTTAGCTATTTTTGCCAAGGGAACTGTTCTTTGAACAGTCTGAAGATCAGTGCTTGCCACCTCAGGTGAGACAGCACCAGGCCCCAACTGGATGTTGGCAAGGCTTACCTAGGCTGGCCTCTGGAGGAAGAGCATTACACAACAAGGGAAGGAAGGAAGGGAGGAAGGAAGGAAGGAAGGAAGGAAGGAAGGAAGGAAGGAAGGAAGGAAGGAAGGAAGGAAGGAAGGAAGGAAGGTTGGTTACAAGATTATGCATGGGATGGAGAAAGTAGAGAAAAGTCCTTTTCTCCCTTTCTGACAATACAAGAACTCGTGGGCATTCAATGAGATTGCTGAGCAGTCGGGTTAGAACGGATAAAAGGAAGTACTTCTTCATCCACTGTGATTAACATGTGGAATTCACTGCCACAGGAGGTGGTGGTGGCTACAAGCATAGCCAGCTTCAAGAGGGGATTGGATAAAAATAAGGAGCAGAGGTCCATCAGTGGCTATTAGCCACAATATATTATTGGAACTGTCTGGGGCAGTGATGCTCTGTATTCTTGGTGCTTGAGGCGGGGGGCAAAGTGTAAGGGCTTCTAGACCCGCTTGTGAACCTTCTGATGGCACTTGGGGGGTTTTTTTGGCCACTGTATGACACAGAGTGTTGGACTGGATGGGTCATTGGCCTGATCCAACATGGCTTCTCTTATGTTCGGAAGGAAGGAAGGAAGGAAGGAAGGAAGGAAGGAAGGAAGGAAGGAAGGAAGGAAGGAAGGAAGGAAGGAAGGAAGGAAACTACTTAGTGAGTTATTTCTTGTCTCGGATGTGACCCTGTTGGGGGCTCCCCATCCTTTCATTCAGCATTGAATCTCTTTTCTATTTAATCTTGGCTTGAACAGATGTCCCTTCTACACAGAGCCCTTATGATCTTACTATTTAAACGCTGTCTCTGAACATGGAGTTCAAGCAGTGTCCACATCCATGCTTTTGTCTCAAAGCGTGCAGTCCAGAATCCCAATAGCTAAAATGCTAAAGCACCTGACTTAGTGAACCATGTAGGAACACAATCAATAGAGAAAGCATTTTCAGCGGCACACATGCTTCGGTGAGTGCAGTAACACAACACAGGCCATAATTGCAGAGCGGTGCGATCAAATGTCAAAAGGGACAAAGGCAAAAGTGCATTCTTTGAATTAGCGCTTACCTTGACAACCAGCCCGATCCTGTTGGTGTCCAATTCAATTATCTCTGTACCTATAAGCCAGTTCCCCACATTTCATCCCACTCTGTCAACATTCCATTGCACACTGGTGTGATCAAGAAACAGATCATAAGAAGGGCATTGTAGATAGCTACAGGCTAATGGCATCAGCAGCATGAAGAACACATTTTTTAAATACAGATGAAAGTTGTAGCAGGAGAAAAGAGTAAGAGTCTAGTAGGACTTTAAAGACTAACAAAAGTTGTGGGCAGATATGAGCTTTTGTGAGAGTCGCTGCTCACTCTTCAGATATAGTTAGAATGTGAGTCCATCTATCCTATGTATTGGATAGTGGAATGATTTTAGATGCCAAATGACATTAGCAGTCAAATGACAACAGGTGATTGGATTAGGTGCGATATGCAGAGGGGTAGTAAAAAAAGGTAAAAGGTAGTCCTCTGTGCAAGCACCAGATGTTTCCAATTCTGGGGTGATGCTACATTACGATGTTTTCACGGCAGACTTTTTATGGGGTGGTTTGCCATTGCCTTCCCCAATTATCTACACTTTACCCCCAGCAACTGGGTACTCATTTTACCGACCTCAGAAGGATGGAAGGCTTAGTCAACCTTGAGCCGGCTACCTGAACCCAGCTTCTGCCAGGATTGAACTCAGGCCGTGAGCAGAGAGCTTGGACTGCAGAACTGCAGCTTTACCAAACTGCACCACGGGGTAGTAGGCATGGACAAATCAGCATTGATAATGAGACAGGAAACCTAAATTCAATCCAGGTGGATGCATTGTCTTGAGTTTTGTTATCTGTTGCAATTCAGCAGTCTCTCTTTCCAAACTTCCTTTGAAATTCCTTTGTAAGGTAACTTCTACTTTACTGTAGTAGAATGGAACAACTCAGGACAACACCTTTACAGTGGAATAGGATTGTAACCAATGCAATGATTATTCGAAGTACCATCATTGCCTTTGCAATGCCCTTTCTGTGTTGTAGGGTTGACAGGCCTGCTCCTGGGAATTTTTGGAGGTGGGGAAACAGGAAGGGCAAGCAGTGTACTTCTATAGGAACTTCTCCAATCTCTATGGTAAAGACCACAGAGATTGGGGAAATTCCTAGAGCTTCATGGACATGGCAAGCAGAAATGATGTTGCTGCATTTGCAGCCTCACCCCCACTTTCTCCTGCTGTAAGAATGAGTGAGAACATGGGAGAGCCAGTGGGGTTGGGAATACATTGCCTTAGATAGTTCGTTATTTGCATTGTTCTCTAAATCTGTAATCCTAGTCCAATTGCTCTGTTCCTTGCTTGTCTTATCCAATCTGTTCATTTTGCATCCTGTAACTTGGCTTCACTCTCGGCATGAAGAAGAAGAAGACGGCTGCAGATTTATATAGGGTTGCCAAGTCCAATTAAAGAAAAATCTGGGGACTTTGGGGGCGGAGCCAGGAGACTTTGGGGGTGGAGCCAGGAGACACTGGGGGTGGAGCCAGGAACAAGGGTGTGACAAGCATAATTGAACTCCAAGGGAGTTCTGGCCATCACATTTAAAGGGGCAGCACACCTTTTCAAATGCCTTTCTTCCATAGGAAATAATTAAGGATAGGGGCACCATCTTTTGGGGCTCATAGAATTGGACCCTCTGGTCCAATCGTTTTGAAACTTGGGGGGTATTTTGGGGAGAGGCACTAGATGCTATACTAAAAATCTGGTGCCTCTACCTCAAAAAATAGCCCCCCAGGGCCCCCAATACCCACGGATCAATTCCCTATTATTCCCTATGGGAATCATTCTCCATAGGGAATAATAGAGTGCCCAGTAGACATTTCCCTCCCCCCCACACACACTTTCTAAAGGGAGGGAGGGCCTCCATACCAAGGAATCTCCCTCCCTC
The DNA here is from genome assembly GCF_032191835.1 of Heteronotia binoei. Taxonomy (NCBI): domain Eukaryota; kingdom Metazoa; phylum Chordata; class Lepidosauria; order Squamata; family Gekkonidae; genus Heteronotia; species Heteronotia binoei. The sequence continues at coordinate 173,028,937 of NC_083225.1, forward strand.
TCTCACACACACACACAAATACTTACTTGGTCTTCTTCCGGAGAACTGTGCCTGCTGAGAAAACGAAAGCAAAGAAGGGAGGGGCCGTTCTCCGAAGCCCTTCCTGTTTCCTCCTTCCTGCCCAGCCTTAAAGGGACAGGGATTTTACAAACTGCTCAGGAGCTCTACAACAGGAGCTCTATAGGTATGTTCTCACCCCCCTCCACCCCCCCCCCCCCGCTTCTCAATTTTTGAAGACCGGGAGATTAAGCTGGGAACCCAGAAGTCTCCCGCTAAAGCGGGGGGATTGGGAACCCTAGATTTATACCCCACCCTTCTCTCTGAATCAGAGACTCAGAGCAGTTTACAATCTCCTATATCTTCTCCCCCGACAACAGGCACCCTGTGAGGTGGGTGGGGCTGAGAGAGCTCTCACAGCAGCTGCCCTTTCAAGGACAATCTCTGCCAGAGCTATGGCTGACCCAAGGCCATTTCAGCAGCTGCAAGTGGAGGAGTGGGGAATCAAACCCAGTTCTCCCAGATAAGGATCCGCACATTTCACCACTACACAAAACTGGCTCTCTTACCAAACTGGCTCTCTTAAAAAGGTGAACAGAACAGTAAACAAATAAAATATAAATATTTTTAAAATGTGCCCCAAATAAGTCACATTTTTAATTTACCTGTTGGGTTTTCATATTGTCCTACGGTGATTAATAAGGAGGTGCACTTAGAGCCAGTATTAGGATGGGGGAGGGAACCCTGTCCTCCACCGCTCTCTGTGGGTGGCCCTAATGCATAGAGATCCTTTACAAGATGTTCTACCATGTTCCAGCACAAAGTACAAACCTTTTCACTGATAAGCAAGGTCTTCTGCAGGTCCCAACCTACAAATAGGCAAAATCAACAACTGCCCGTACACGTGCCTTTTCTGTTGTGGCCCCCACCTTGAGGAATGGCCTGCTTGAGAAAGTTAGGAAGGTTCCCATTCTCCAGACTTCCTGCAAACTGTGCAAAACTGTATTATTCAAGAGGGCTCTTCTACACAGACAATAGGATAGCACTCTGAAAAAGTTATCAGATAAGTTATTGGGGACTGTGGTCTGTACTACTGTGTGTAGTTTGGTGTGAGCTGGATCCCATTGTGTCATTCTTCATTGTTTAAGATGTCATGTTCAACACTGACTTATTTGGGGCACATTTTGCTTCAGTTGTTTTTTTTTTTTTTAGGCTTCTGGTTGGCTCTATAAATCATGGATCCTGTTGAATGTGTTGACTCACCCTGTGTAATCCACCTTAAGTCCCGGTGACAAAGGCGGACTGTCACCTGAACATGTGTGTGTTCACCTGAACACACATGAAGCTGCCTTATACTGAATCAGGCCATCAGTCTGTCAACATCAGTATTGTCCACATAGACTGGAAGCAGCTCTCTAAGGTCTCAGCACATCACCTCCTGCCTGGTTCTTTGTAACTGGAGATGCTGGGGATTGAACCAGGGACTTCAGGGGACCCTAGGCTCCATCTCCAAATCTCCAGAAATTTCTCAACTTGGACCTGGTCACCTACATTCCCATCCCCTGCCGGTGGTCGGAGAGGGCCTGTTTCAGGTTATCTGTAATTGAAGTTTATATGCTGCTTTCCCCCAGTTCAGTCTGTAGGATTCAGAATGCTGACACATACTCAGAAATTAATGGACCTAATTGCAATTGTCTGACAGTGCTGTAAGAATGCATAAAGTACTTGTGATCCAATTTGGAACATTCAATGAACATTCTCAGCCTTAGAAGCTAAGTGCTAAAATCCTTCAGGGACAAGCCACATAATCTCCCCTGCCACCCTGCCAGGATCTAGATGCAGAAAGCACTCTGTGTAAAGTAATTCCACACATGCCCCTGGTCACTGGGTTGGGTGCAATGTTCCCTCTAAGCTGTGCAGTCTTGTGAGCAAAATTTTTACTTTGTGAACTACTGGCATTAAAGTTGTGAGCTACTGCATAAATTAGTTTGTTCTAGGGACATTCTTCCTGAGCTGAGACAAAAATGTGTGAGCTGGAGGCTAAAAAATTGTGAGCTGGCTCACACTAACTCAGCTTAGAGGGAACACTGGTTGGGTGGACATCAGATGGAGCAGGAGATGGCTATAGGAAACAAGCAGAAGAACAGACACACTCAAATGATCTGTGACATGATTTAGAACCACCTCGAGTCCTCCAAATGTTGAGACCAACTTCTTTATCAAAATTACAAATTGAGCAGAGAAGTGATCACATATCACAGCCATGAGCCACCATGTAGCTGGGGCTGGGTTATTCTTAAATGTTTCCAATAAATTCTATATTACAACAGACTGGACACTGGGACACAACTGGTCAACTGCAAACATTGCAAGGTCCCCTCACCAGTTCAGTGGGGGGATTTGGGGGGGGGAGCATTCTGGAGGTGGGTGTCCTTGACATGATGCCATCACCCAAAAGTGACATCATCAAATTGGGGATATCACACAGGGGATGCTCTGATTTATTGGGCTAACTCTATGGTTGAATTGGGCTTAAACCATACAGTTTGCCAAAAAACAGTGTCCCCACGTGATGTCACTTCTGAGTGATGTCATCACATTGGGGACATCACACGGTGATGTCCCTCTTTGGTGGAGGGTTTTCCCCCACTGGCCAGCTGGGGGAAGCCTCCCCTCAAATGGGGGATCCCCCACAAGGAGCTGAGGCTGGCAATCCTATCCACTCTACACCCCAGATACTGGGATCTCCAGAAGAAGATTTAGCATATACTGCAAGAGCATCCAAAGAGCATCTGTTTACTTTCATCTAACAACAAATGTGAACATTAGACTTGGGTACAGAGTCATGTCGGGGATAAAACTTGACCACCAGCCTTACTACTAAGTGGCCCATCATTGCCAATGTCAATCCCTTAATGTTTGTATACAATATGTCCCTGACTGCATATTCCAGGAATCCCTGTAATACGCACAGCCTTCCTATATGATCCTGGAAGTTCCTTCCAACTCATATGATTCTATAATTCCTCTACCCATGTTCTGCTACCCTAGGGCTGCCAACCTCCAAGAGGTATCTGAAGATCTCCTAGGATTACAACTGATCTCTGGGCAACAGTAGGGTTGCCAAGTCCAATTCAAGAAATATCTGGGGACTTTGGGGGTGGAGACAGGAGACTTTGGGGGTGGAGCCAGGAGACATTAGGGGTGGAGCCAAGATCAAGGCTGTGACAAGCATAATTGAACTCCAAAGGGAGTTCTGGCCATCACACCTTTTCAATTCCTTCCTTCCATAGGAAATAATGGATAGGGACACCTTATTTTGGGGCTCATAGAATTGGACCCCCTGGTCCAATCATTTTGAAACTTGGGGGGTATTTGGGGGAGAGGCACTAGATGCTATATTGAAAATTTGGTGCCTTTACCCCAAAAAACAGCTCCCCCAGAGCCCCAGATACATGCGGATCAATTCTCCATGACTTTCTATGGGGATAAATCTCTATAGAGAATAATAGAGTTCCCAGTGGACATTTCCCTCCCCTCCCCCCGCTTTCTGACAACCCTGAAGCGGGGGGAGGGTCTCCAAATCGGGGGATCCCCTGCCCCCACCTGGGGATTGGCAACCCTAGGCAACAGAGATAAGTTCACATGAAAAAAAAAATGACTGTTTTAGAAGGTGGACTGTGTGGCCTTATGCCGCATTGAAGCCTCATGCCTCCCCAAACTCTGCCCTCCTTAGGCTCCACCCCCAAAATATCCAGGTATTTCTTAACCCAGAGCTTGCAATGCTACCAATGATGGACAGTTTGATAGTCAACATTTGTTGGACTGTACATTCTAGAAACAACAAGCAGCATGGCAGCTATTAATGCATGCAAATTCCACAAGCGCAAATGTTATTTGTAGAGGTAAATGCAACACACAATAGCAGTGAATCAAACATTGTTTTTTCTACAATAATCTTCTTTAGCAAAGCTGCAATAAATCTGGGGATCTAGTCAATGAATTAAACAGGATAACACAGACCTCAGTGAATACCTGGCAGGAATCAATAGCAACTGAAAACAAAGAAAAAGCAAACAGGTATTTAATTTTAAACAGCATTCCTGGGTGACTGACTAATGCTTTCAGTGCTCTGCGCTTCTTCAAACTAATTCTCTGCTTAGCATTTAATTTCAAGGAAAGTGCAATATTATTATTATTGTTTGGTTTTTCTTTTTTTCTTTTGGTAATGCTAATCTTTCCCTTTTCTGGTGCTTTGCATTTCAAAAGGGCAGAAGAGTCTCATTTGAGGAACAGACGGATTGGAACATCTGATAACAGTATATGGAATTGCTTTAAGGGGAGAAATAAAAGATTTTCATATCTTCTTTCACCCAGGACTAATGTCTTCTAAACTCTTGGTGTGTCCAGGAGGAAAGGGAAACAAGTCTTCTCTGAAGCAAGCTCCATTCTGTACTATGGGGCCCAGGAAAAAATACATCCTAAATGCACTGCGGGCTAAGTCTGCATGAAGCCAGATCCTACAAGGAAGGAATTCCCTTAACCAGAACACCTAAAAATGGGTTGCTACAACTGCAAACCTAATCCTCAACCCAACTGTGAACCTCTGTTTGCGCCTCCATTCTCCCTCCCCTGTGACTAAATTTGTATTGGTCTTGAACCACATGGAAAGGTACAGTATAATTTTTTTTAAACAGTATAAATGTTTTAATAAATAAATATTGCAAGAGCCTCTTAGACGGAGTTTACAGTTTGCATATGCTACTATCCAGGGCTCTTTTTCTAGCAGGAGCTCCTCTGCTTTAGGTCACGCCCCCTGATGTAGCCAGTTATCCTGGAGCTTACAGTAGGCCCTGTACTAACAGCCCTGTAAGCTCTTGGAGGATTGGCTACATCGGGGGGGGGGGGGGAGGAGCTCCTGCTAGAAAAAGAGCCCTGCGTACTATCTAAGGTCCCATATGTATTTATGGAGTGATCAGGGTTACCAGCTCCAGGTTGGAAAACTCCTGGAGTTTGGGGGCGGAGGTTGGAGAGGATGGGTTTGGGAAAGAGAAGGATCTCAGCAGTAATATAGGGTCTCCCCTTCAAAAGACTCCAGGGGACTGATTTTTGTAGTAGGGCTGCCAAGTTCCCTCTGGGGGAGAGGGATCCCCCAGTTTGGAGGGCCCCAACCCACCGGCAGGGAGGAGGTCTCTGGGGGGATCCCCGTCCCACAAAGAATCCCATCAAAGCACAGTGTGTGTAATGCCCAGAATTGATGTTTCATGCCAGGAAAGTCACACAGAGACTCTCTAGGAATTCGTGGGAAACTCTATGGTTTCGTGCAGGGACGCTCTAGCAATTTGGGGAGACCATAGAGTTGTCCCCCAAATTGCTGTGATGTCTCCATGCAAAACCAAAGAGTTTCTCACAAATTCCTAGAGCGTTCCTGCACAATATGTCACTTCTGGGCGATATCATCATGCCTATGTGCACCCCAAAAGAGTCCCTTCTGGCAGCCATGGGGAACTTGGCAACCCTATTTTATAGTCTGGAAGTCAGTATCATAGAGTTGTCCCCCAAATTGCTGTAATGTCCCCATGCAAAACCACAGAGTTTCTCACAAATTCCTAGAGCGTCCCTGCACAATATGTCACTTCTGGGCGATATCATAATGCCTGTGTGCACCCCAAAAGAGTCCCCTCTGGCAGCCATGGGGGATTTGGCAACCCTATTTTGTAGTCTGTAAGTTAGTTGTAATTTCAAGAAATCTCCAGGCCCCATATAAAGGTTGGAAAATAACTGGAGAATTGGGGGGGGGGGGGTGGAACCTGGGGAAGGCAGAGTTTGGGGAGGGGAGGGACATACAATTCACCTTCAAATCAGCCATTTAGGGGAACTGTTTTTAGTCACCTGGAGATCAATAGCTGTAGATTTCCATGTGCCACCTAGAGGTTGTAAACCCTACCTAGAGTTTGACAATTCTTACAATAATTCTTACAATATACATAATTCATGGACAGTCTGGGTCCATTAGTCTTAGTTAGTGTACACTAAAGAACAACTATTTCTAGTATCTATATTTTGGGCAAAAATGTTTTTCACATTTAAACCATTTTTAAAATAGTTTTTATTTTTCACTGACAGACAGACACAGAAAAGGGCAGAGATCGAAATTCTATATTATTACATTTTCACATGAACAATCGTGTTTAGTGAACAAAAACACAAATATAAATACATGAATAGACAGACATTTAAACCATTTTTATTCCACCTTTCCACCCAACTAAAGTATCAAAACCAGCTTTAAAAAGAACACACAAACATGCACACACACACCATTTTTTTTTTAAATCAGTATGAAGGAGGATTAATAAGAGAACACAAAATGAAAAGATCTACCTGCCGGGGGAAGATAATTATTAAAAAGGGGAGATTAATATCTCTTCTACTGTTTTGACTCTATAACCAAGAAGGTCCTTTCTCAGGTTGCTGCCTGTCTAACTTCAAATAACAGTGCACCCAAAGGAAGGTTTCAGAAGAGAGACCTAAAATGCAGGTAGGTTCGTATGGGAAAGGTGGTCTTAAGGTATGTTGGTCCCAAACCACAGAGGGTTTTAATAGTCAATACCAGCACTTTGAGTTGGGCCCGGGGCCAAATTGGAATCCAGTACAGATGAAACAAGACCGAAGCGATATGTTTCCTGCAACCCACTCCAGTCAACATTCTTGCTGCAGGAATTTGGACAAACTGTAGTTTCCAGACACTTCAAGGGAAGCCCCACGTAGAGCACATTGCAATAAAGAGAATTGCTCAGTTCAAATGTCATGGAAAGCCGTGGTTTAATTAAGCATACTATGTTGTTTGTAACAAGAAGGAATTGAAATAAGTGAGCCATCGTTTTGAGTGGGCTGAAAGGGAAAGATTTATATTGATTTTTTAAATTTTAAATTTAACCTCTAGATCTCCACCATTTCAGGTCCCCGAAGCTGCTTTAAGTAAGATGATGAGATATTAGATTGACAACTACATCCAACTAAAATGAAATCAGCACCAAACACAATTGCATGAAGCCAAATAATGCCAGTGAAAAATCCAGAAACCGTAGGGAATCACATATGACCAAAGCATTCAGTAAATTAAAAAAAAAGATTATTTCAGAAAACCAAAAGGTTATTGAAGTAGGGACTTGACAGATGTGTCTGACAAGGGCATCTACAATCTGGGCACCAAAACCAAGAAGGTCCTTCCTCAGGGAGCCACTCATCTAATTTATAAATGTAGAACAAAACAGGACATCAACAGATACTCTTGAAACGTAGGCAAGTACAAGTGAACAAGCAATGCGTATGATAACCTAGCTCCGCACCATCTCAAACTATAAAGTTCTCAAAAGCACACTGAATTGCTCTAGGAGACAAAACGATGGTTCATGAAATTGCTTCAAAACCAGCAAGATATACTCAATTCTATGGGGTCCAGTAAGCAATCTGACTGCTGTAGGTTGAATCAGTTGAAGTTCTTAGAGGCCTTCCACATGATAGCCCCTATAACTAGTTGCAGTATCATACAAGATGCAAAGACGCTGGAGATCACCTTGATTCAGTTTTGTGCAGGCTGGTCACTGTGGGTTGCACAAGTTCAAGGTGGCATCTGGGGAAGCCTTCCAGCCTACAGAAATCAGTACCCATGGAGGAAATGGAAGGTTCAGAGGAGGAAGTCTATTGCCCCCCATCTCCTCTGAGCTTCGTACCCAGAGCTGGCAATGTTAGTGTGTAATGTAATGTAATGCAATTTGAACATCAGCCATGAACACGATACATCCTGTAGTTTTCTTTTTGGAACATTTCTTTGCTACTGAAGGGGAAAAAACACACACGTGGGCTATGATATGATAGAAGCACCAACTCGTTCCACTCAGGAAGATATTTGCTAATTGCCTTTGCTAAAATAAAACAGAAAGGTGTTTGGGCCTTCCATTAAATAATTATTACCGGCTGAGACGCAAAGGATTTCAGAAGCAGTTCACAGCAGGAGAGAGTGGCTTGGATCTAAGTTGCTCAGCCAGCAGCCCTCAATAGTGGAACAAGGCAAAGTCTCAATGCTTTCACAAGCAGCCCATTCAGTTCAATTCAAACAAACAAACATTCTGCTGAACACGCCCAAGCGGTTCCAATTCTGTCCATCAATCTTATCCTGCTCTATTTCGAAATCTCATGATACACTGAAATATCAACTGATAGAAAACTGTAGCATGCAAAAGACTTCAATGGAGTTAAACTACATATCCCCCCCCCCCAAAGGTCAAATAATGCATATCTCACCCTACCCAATAGATCCATATTTCTGAAACCAAGATAAAACCACTATAACTTATTCATTAAAAAAAAACCCCTCCAAGGAATGAATGACAGTGAAACCACAGAACAGTCAGAAACAGCAAACAAAGAAGACATCTGAACAATTATTGGGCCCAAACTGAAATTTCAACTTGCAAACTGCCATTCAGTCCAGATTTATACTTATACGTAGGGATTTTTTTTTTTGGTAGCAGGAACTCCTTTGCATAGTAGGCCCTGTATGAAGAGCCCTGTAAGCTCGTGGAGGATTGGCTCCATCTGTGGTATGTGGCCTAATATGCAAAGGAGTTCCTGCTACAAAAAAGCCCTGCTTATATGATCCATAGAGCAAAATGTCAGGTTTCTAGCCCTGGATTCAATAATGCCTTTACCCCAGTTGAATGTTTAACAATATAGTGTCATGTGGCACCAAAACTTTTAATGCAAATAATCTTATTATTTCCAACATCAATATAAACATCTATATACAAAAAGTGATTCCACAATATATTACAATTAATAAACAGAACAAAAACCAGACTTGTGTTTGTCTCATATCTTCATTACAGTCTAAATTGTATATCGTCCGAATTGTAGCTCTTATATCTGGTTCTTTAAGTAAGACAAGGTCTACTAATCAAGTGCAGTTCACTGCTGGAAGCCCTTCAATATACGTAAAAACACCAATACAAGATGAACTGGTTTCGGTCCTAAGACCTTATCCAAAATACATCCAGGGAAACATGGCACAATATTCAAAGAGATTTACCTCAGTTGAGTCACACTCTCACAGACAGGGTAGTGGTGTAGAGAAACCATAAGAGGAGTTCAGGGAAGCTCATATGTGCTGCTTAGCTTGATGAGACCTCTAACTTCACCTAAGATGAAATAGGATTGTCAGCCTCCAGGTGGCATCTGGAGACCTCCTACTACTACACTTGTTCTCCAGGTAACACAGATCAGTTCCCCTGAAGAAAATGGCAGCGGACTTTATGGCCCTATACCCTGCTGAGGTTCCACCTCTCTCCATAACCTGCACTCCCAGGCTGCACATTCCAAATCTTCAGGTATTTCCCAATCCAGAGCTGTCACCCAGTCCCAAAGCACCAGAGGAGCCACATGCCTTGACTTCTTTGGTCTAGGCTGCAATGACTGGTCAAACCAACTGTAACAATCCCTACCTAGACAAAGCAAGGGTCCTGTTTGTCCAGGATCCAATGTAAAAGTTGACCAAGTGTGGTTGTGAGCCGCTGCTCTGCCCAACTGCAAACTGCACTTGTGGGCAGTATACATCTGCTGGTACATGCAGCTGAAATAGCTCCTTGGTATGCCTGGAGTTGTCAGGGTCTGATTCCTCAGCTTACACTTGTGGGAAAGTTTCAATTCAAAACTTTGTGGATTGGGCCCTTGCTATGCAACTCTTAATCAACTTCAGGACCAACATAGCTGATTCCTACTCTTCTAACCCTGGTAGGAATGTTGGGAAATTCCTGGAGATTTGGGGGTGGGGCCTTGGGAGGGCAGAGTTTCAGGAGGGAAGGTAACTCGGTGTATGATGCTACAGAACCTACCCTCCAAAGCAGACATTTTATTCAGGGAAATCAATCTGTGTAGCCAGAGGCCCACCTGGAAGTTGGCAACCCTAAAACCTTGGTGTCCAGTACTTGTCTGCACGTGCCTCTTGAACATGCATTACTTTCAATGCTTGTTTCCTTTCTAGGCTTCCATTCTCTCCTTGCGCCTCCTTAAAATGAAAGAGTGAGAGTTTCTTACCTGTAAGACAGCTAGTCAGTGACAGAAACAGTGTGAGTTTCCATGACGACTGCATGGTTTGCCTCTGAGGTCTTCGGCCTCCACTTGTGTCACTGTTAGCAGCTCGGAGGTTTCTTCATTAAAACGCAGCCTGGTGAAAGAAAACACAGCTCTTTGATAAGGACTTCCTCCTGCTTCTGTCTGCAACTGCAAACGACTTCTGACAACATGTAAGAACAATTACAGGGCTCGCTCAAGGAATGAGGAGGCCCTTAGAACAAGGTACGCTCAATGGAGAGCCTTATCCTACAAGTTACTGTTGCCAACCTCCAGGTGGAGCCTGGAGTTCACCCAAAGTTAGAACTGATCTCCAGATCACAAAGATAACTTCCCTTGGAGAAAATGGCAGATTTGGTAGTATCATATTCCTCACTTTCTCAAATTCCCCAGCCCAGGTATCAAATCTCCAGGAATTTCCCAAGCCAGAGTTGTCATCCATACACAATGTACAACTAAGAATTCTCTCACTCTGCCTCCAGCTGTTATGAGTCACCCCAGCAATGCTGATCCTGACACAGGGTTGGCAGCCCCTTGGGTATTAGCGGGGGTTTTCTCACTTTTTTTTGGGGGGGGGGGGTTGATCCTTTGCTGGTCAGTGGGGAATTCCACCCTCAAACAGGGACACCACTTTTGGGTGATGTCTTTGTGCCAGCTTCCCAAACCCCACCCCCCCAATGATGGTGGGGAAACTTGACAACCCTATCCTGACACCTTTAAGAAGAGTCCTCCACAGGCCTCAATATGCCCACAGCACGGGTTCCTGTGAACGCTTCATATGCAGGCCCTACGGTTTTTCTTCAGCAACCTGGCTCAGTCTCCATTCCCCTGGATTCAACTGACTAGGAACTTCCTGAGGAGACCTGAACCCTATAATCCTATCAGCCCCACTGGCTGACCTGGAGTCATTATGGGATCCTGCACTCCCAGAATCTCCTTCAATCTTTTGACAAGGCTGCTAACTTCATTTTTTAAAAATAATAAATGTTTTAATTTTAATCTAATCCAATACAAACTTCATATTGGAAAATCCTTAACTTGGGGAGGGGAGAGCCATTTTCTCCAAGGGATCTTATCTCTGTAGTCCAATGATCAATTGGAATTCCAGGAGATTCAGGCCCTGCTTATAGGCTGACAACCCTAACATATGCAAACTGATCTGTGATCTCTGGAGAAAGAATCCAAAACATTCTCTCTTTTGTTGTCATGCACATACAGCTGGAAGTCATTGCTGACTTCTGGTGCCTCCTACTGGGGCATGGAGAAAATTCAGAGAAGTGGCTTAATATAGCCTACCCCTGCCTCCCGACCCTGGTATTCCAAGGATGTCTCCATTCCAAGTATTTTCTAAGGTTGGCGCTGCTTAGCTTCTGAGATCTGACGAGATCGGGCTTGCCTGGACTATCTAAGTCAGGGCACAAAGCATGCTCTGAAGATCTCTGGAAACCACTGCAAAAGTTACTGAAGACCACCTTTCAGACTCATGGGAATGTTTCCAGGGAATGTTGGGAAAGGGATGTTCTGGTAACTGGATAGAATGCACCATCAACACCACCCCCCACACAGAGGATGGATGAATGCCTCTTGCTTTTCTTGTTATATCCTTGTGTCCTGGGCAAAACACACACATTTCTCCTGCAGTGCTATGTATAACTTAGTAAACTGGCTAAATGGAAAATCAGCAATGGCGAACCCACTCCCTGCTCGTAATTCTCCTAGGCTAACTAAAATCCATCAAATTCTGTGTATGTGTCCTGGTAAGCAAAATTTGGCTAGAGATGTGTAGAAATTCCCTGGACAATTCTGCTGAATTTCTCTTCAATACCAGACAGACAGACAGAGAGATAGCCACAGCTGAACCTCCTGGATTTTGCTTTTGGTGAACTCCTATATTCCATATTATGGCTGTCTCACAGGCAATGGTGTCTGTGGACCATGTCTTCATGCCCTGCTACATGCCATCTCTAGCAATAACAACTCTGGGAGTGCATATCCCTACTAACCTCCATGCAGGTCCTGGAGATTTCCTGGAACTGCAACCGATCTCCAGGCTATGCATATCAGTTCCATTGGGGAAAATGGCTGCTTTGGGGGGGCTGACTCCATGTTGGGATGCCAAATCTATAATCAGAATGGGGAATCCCCTCTTCCCAACTTCCCATTTACAGTACGGAAGACATTAAACGTTAAATAGAAAATTAACAAAAATCTCGCCAGCATCTGCCACACAAATGATGCCACTTCCAAGGAATGCCTGGAATGGTGGTAGCTCTAGGAATCACTGCAGACTAGCATTTCCATCAGTTCCTAGTCCTACTGTCATTGCTTACAGGTATTCCCCAGAAGTGATGTCATTGTGCATGTGATGCTAACCCCCTCCCCCAACATCTTGCATCCATCCCTACTCTCTTGATGTTTGCCTTCATGGCATTATACACAGTCCTTTCCTGAATCCCCAGGAATTTATTAACACAGAGTTGGCAACTAGGGTGGTGGCTAGAGATCTCCTGGAATCACAACTGATTTCCAGGCAACAGAGGTCAGTTCACCTGGAGAAAATGGCTGCTTTGGAGAGCGGCATCTAAGGTGTACCCCGCTGATGTCCCTCAAGTCTGCAACCCCACCCACAGTCTCCCTCCCCCCCCCCCCAAAAAAAAAATCTCCTGGCAACCCTACTAGCAACTCTGCCCTCCAGGAAGCTAAGAACCATCCATTTCTTAATATTTATGCATAAAGTCTTCTCCCCTGAAACAAAGTACAGTGACCAAGTTGTCAAGTAACTTCCCACACACAGTGCCTGCAGCTTATCTGAGCCTCAGGGAGGGGGAGGGGAATGCTTCCCAATTAAACATTCATACCAGTGGCCTTCGTTTTTCACTTCTGTTATAATCTATGTTTCTGCATCCTCGCTGGGTTGGTGAGTTATCTCTTTGGTGAATATCTTGAAGGCCAAACCTCTGGGAAATAAGTATGTCCCATGAATATTTAACTTTCCTGAGGGCCGATAAGTATTCTCCCCCCCTCCAACCACCCCTATTCAGCAGTGTTCTCATGCTGCAGCTGAGCATCTGTAACAGCACAGGACTTCTTTAGATATAAACACAGGAACAAAATAATTCATGTATTGTGAAAAATGGAAAGTGACTGAGGGGAACCCTATCTGCACTTGCGTGGAAACGAGCCCCATGGAACTCAGTGGACCTTGCAAATGAGTAGCCAAGCACAGCAAAAGACATGAGAGCCAGTTTGGTGTAGTGGTTAAGTGTGTGGACTCTCATCTGGGAGAACCGGGTTTGATTCCCCACTCCTCCACTTGCACCTGCTGGAACGGCCTTGGGTCAGCCATAGTTCTCTCAGGAGTTGTCCTTGAAAGACCCAGTCTGGTGTACTGATTAAGTGTGCGGACTCTCATCTGGGAGAACCGGGTTTGATTCCCCACTCCTCCACTTGCACCTGCTGGCACGGCCTTGGGTCAGCCATAGCTCTCCCAAGAGCTGTCCTTGAAAGGGCAGCTGCTGTGAGAGTCCTCTCAGCCCCACCCACCTCACAGGGTGTTTGTTGTGGGGGACGAAGATAAAGGAGATTGTGAGCTGCTCTGAGTGGAGGGCGGAATATAAATCCAATGACTTCTTCTTCTTTTAAAACTGTTTTCTTATTACTGCATATTGTCTAGTATGACTGCTACCTGGCATTACATTTTTGACACAGCTGGCCTGGCCCAACAAGGTCTCATTTATGGCAGATCTGGACTTCTTAAGTTTGACACCCCTGAGTTAAAGTATTGGACTAGGCTCTGGGTGATGGGATCACAATATGCACTCTGCCATGGAAGCTCATTGGATGACCTTGGGCAGATCACATGATTTCAGTTTAACCTACCTCACAGGGTCGTTGTTGTGATAAGGTGGAAGGGGAGATGGTGATGTGATAAACTGCCTTGAGGTCCCCCTTTTTTTTGAGAAAACTGGGATTTAATTTTTTTTTATTGAAAAAAATCTCATTACAAATTGTGTGGTGGCATTTTGCAAACAGTTGACATATAGAGCAAACCGATTGTGAAAAACACTCCTAGTTTTCTTCTATATGTGTGTGTATGGAAGTTAATGCACATGCTGACATCAAAGGTTTTAAAAGCAGGCATTCCACAACACCAACAGCTCTTTAATTTGACATTATATTTGCCTTTGATCCATTAATGGAGTAAGAAATAGTTTGCTAGACTGAAACAAGGTCATCCAGTTCTCTTCCAGGAATTTTGGCAGGGAAATGCTCTCTAGGATTGTGGTTGTTCTCTAAATACTCTGATAAAATGTGGTGCTGGGTATAATGGGTATCTTCAGAAATTTGCAACATACACTCAGTAGCTCTGGCACCTAAGAGACAATTGGATGTACTGGTTAGAGCAGGGGTGACAAACTCATTTGTTATGAGGGCCAGACCTGACATAAATGAGACCTCGTTGGGCCGGGCCATGTAGGGTTGGGCCGAGCCATGTTGGGCCGGGCCACATGTGTGCCTAATTAAGATTAGGTAGCAGAGATACAAATTTTATAAAGAACACAAACACAAATATTTGTTTTTAAAAAACTTAAAACATGCTTAAAATGTTAGCACTCATTGGTCTTAAAGATGCTTTCTTTGTATTTCTCCCATGGGATCCAGGGAACTGGGCAAAGGAAGCTCTGGCTCTTTCCTTCCTTCCCCAGGGGATGGGGCGGGGGGGGGAGGAGCCTCAGCCAATAGAAAGAAGAGAGGCTTGGCTCACTAGCTCAGCACCGCTATCGAGAGAGCCTGGCAAAGCAAGCTATTCCTCCCACCTTCCTCTCCAAGGGAGAAGCCTCAGCCAATGGAGAAAATAGAGGTTTTGCTCTGTAGTTCCTGTGCAGTTGAGCAAGCCTTGCAAAGCAAGTTGAGATGCAGAAGGAAGCAAGATATAGGGAGAAGGAAGTAGATGGCAGCCAGTTGTTCAGGGGCCTGATAGGAGCCCTCTGGGGGCATGATTCTGCCCCCGAACTGAATGTTTGGCACCCCTGCTCTAACTGATATGCCAAGCTGGTTCCCCATTCAGCATCTTCATGAGACATCAACAGCGTAACAACTACATTTCTAACTCTGATTAAAGATAATTCTTTTATCTTTAATCTTTAAAGATAATCTTTAAAGATAATTCTTTTATCTCTGAGCCTGCCGTGGCGGGGGAGGGCCGGATACAAATAAAATTTTACTTACTTACTTAACTTATAAACCCCTAAATAATTGGGTACCTCAGCAAATCCTTTCTCCCCTATTAATCTAACTAAAGTTTAAGATTGTCGACAAAATCCTATTTCCATCTCATGCCAGGTTTCTGATCTAAAGCACTGGAACTCCCTGTCATGTTCTGGTCATTAGACTCTCTCATGTTCCATAGGGTTGCCAAGCGTCCCCTGGTTTGGAGGCTCTACCCCTGCTTCAGGGTTATCAGCAGGGAGGGAGAGATTGAATGTCTGCTGGGCATTCCATTATAACCTATGGAGACCAATCCCCAAAGGATATAATATAGAATTGATCCTTGGGTATTTGGGGCCCTGTTTTTAAGTTAGAGGCAGGCCTAATTTTGGGTAGGAGTTCACAGAAGCAGAGCTCCAGAACCTCTACATTTTATTGTGCTCTTTCTTTCTTACCTCCCCCCCCCAAAAAAAAAAAAACAACAAAAAACTTACTTCTGGGCTCCATTGTTCAATCCCCCTGCGAGAATTTCTGAACTCTAAGATCTGACAAACATTCTAATATTTTTTCTCCACACACAAGAAAGGGGAAATAACCAAAACGTATCAAGCAGACAGATGGAAATCTTCATCATGCCACTGTGGCCACAAAGAAGAAAGTAATTTAAAAAGTATGATGGGAGTAAGGTTTTATTGTGACAATGATAATTCAAGAAGCATTTTAAAGTAGACGCCAAGCTGATATAATTTAGTATACCTTCTGGTGATGCCAGGGGTATGTGGCATATGCAAATGAGTTATGCAACTGAGTCATGCTAATGAGCACCAACACCTCTTTTTCTACTAAATGACCCTTGGGTGGAGGCACCAAATTTTCAGTATAGCATCTGGTGCCTCTCCTCAACCTCCTCCCCAAGTTTAAAAAAGACTGAACCAGGAGGGCCAAGTCTATGATTTCCAAAAGAAGGTTCCGCATCCTCCGTTATTTCCAATGGAAGAAAGGCATTTAAATGGAATGTGGTCCCTTTAAATGTGATGACCAGAACTCAGATTCCATCATGCTTGTCACAACTTTGCTCCTGGCTCAACCCTCAAAGTCCCTGAGTCAGACCTGACAACTTAATTCTGGAAGAAGGTAGAACAAAATTCTATTTTGTTCTCCTTTGGAAATTCTATTTTGTTCTCCTTTGGAAATATACTGTCAGGATATATTGAAGATTTGTTTGCTTTTGTTTCGACACTATTTTGTAGTGTGTGTTTTTAAGATGTTTTATGCTCTTCTTGTGGAGGCACCTATAGGACTATAGCTCTGAAAAGCACTTTACATATTGCATAAATAAGTAAATAATGAATAAATATGTTTAACTTTATTACCCTATTTAATATAAGACAACTCCCTTGCCATTTTACCAGAGGTGTTTTCTAGGTCAAACACAAAATGCAATACCTTCAGGCATGGCCAACCAGCAATACACAGGTGGCAACCCCTGATAGATGGATGGATAAAACACTGGAATGGTGTCCTGGCCTGTCATAACGTTATTTCCAGCTCTGTGACCAGAAGTGAAGTCACCCCATCAAAGGACATTCTATGACTTCCCTGCAACTCCATGATAAAAACTAGAGTTTGAGGGTATCCTAGAGTATCCAGTGACATGGTGACCTCACTTCCCCTTACCAGTTGCCAGGACACCATTCTGATCTCAGCTTCTCTTGCATTTATCTCCAGTTGCTTCCTGGAGCTCCCCAATTCCCCTCCCCAGCAATTTTATTCTGTCCCTTGTACAAGTGGGCTGTGTGACTCACAAAAGCTCCTACTGAAATAAATTCTAGTATTATGGGAGAGGAAGAAAGAATTATCTACTTAGAAGGATGGGTATAATGCCATACAGCTCACCTTACAAAGGGGTCATTTTCTCCAGGTGAACTGATCTCTGTAACCTTTTTATCCTCCCCACCCAAATCTACAGAAAACATTGCAATCTTATTCCCTTAGAAACTTGCCTTGTCAGTGAAATGCTGCCTTAATTGGGGTTTGTCCAGCATTTTCAGATGAATAGCTTCTCCCCTTTCAAATCAGGAGAAGCAGGTATGAGGTTTTGCATATAAATCCAAACCTAACACATTAAATCAGGTCTTTTTTCAGATGGGCTCATTGGCTTGACTAGGAGAGTAATGCAAGCAGAAAAGTTAGGATACCCCAAGGATATTAAGGTTTATGGATTTCTTTTGCATAATAATGGGATTTCAATGAGCTCGAAAGCCTCTTTCTGACTTGTTAAAGGGAGAGATGGCATCTCTATTACACTTCCCCTACCCCCCCCACCCTCCCACAAAATCCCATTTTTTATTCTTATCACTTTACACTGGAGTGTGAAGCATCGTGGAATCAGTCCTTTTAGATGAGGAGAAGATAAAAATTTGCCTGCTGGCAACTGAAAACGGATCATCATCCTCCACTAGCCAGTGATAGGCTATAGATGCTTTGTGCAGAAAATGCAGCCTCTTTTTCATCTTCCAGGTCATCTATGAGGCAATTTTCCGTTTCCTTGTGGCAGCCCGCTTGCTCCTTCCTTCTGAACCTTCTGACAATTGATGGGCGACTGAGAGAAATTATTATATATATATTTTTAAAAGTGACAAAATTACACACGGTGGGAATTTTGTATCCATGAGCCTAAAGATCTGCACAGCATGTAAATCCAATGGCACTGCCTAGAGCTGGAGGCAGGCGCGGCGCTGATTCCCTTCAATCTAGCAAAACCCATGATAAACTGAGGTCGGGATACTGCATGACCCAGCAAAGGGGGTTGTGATTGGCAGGCACGGCCAGTGGGTTGGAGTAGGCTAAGCAGGCAGCTGCCTCGGGCACTGCTTGGCCTATGGGGTGCTACCAGAAGCCCCCTCTTCCCACGTGCGTGTGCTCCTTGGAGCCTGCCTTCCCCAACTGAAAGTAGGCTCCATGGAGCGCAGATGCTGCCCAGCCGGTTTCGCATTCCCCAGGTCTGTAGCACAAACCTGGGGAATGCGAAAGCGGGTGGCAGTCATGCAGTGTGCCCCTTAGAGCCTCGAAGGCTCCAAGGACTGCACTGAGCAGGTGCCACCCACCACCCCTGCCCAGTCTTCCCGGGCCACGGGAAGGCCGAGTGGGGTCGACGGAGTGCCCAAGGACTGAGCGCACTTGGAGCCTGGCTCTGAGCATACCAACTCCTTCCTGCTGCTGCCCTGAAGTCACCCAGGCTTCCAAGAAATATCTTGGAAATATCTTGGAAACAATGTTCCCTCTAAGTTGCAGAATCTTGTGCGCAAAAATTCTACTTTGTGAGCTACTAGCATTAAAAAGTTGTGAGCTACTGCATACATTATTGTGCTCCGGAGTCAGCCTTCCTGAACTAAGACAAAAATGTGTGAGCTGGAGGCTAAAAATCTGTGAGCTAGCTCTCACTAACTCAGCTTAGAGGGAACACTGCTTGGAAATATCTTGGGACTTTGGTGGTGGAGCCAGGAGCAAGGGTGTGACAGGCATGATTTAACTCCAAAGGAAGTTCTGGCAATCACATTTAAAAGGACTGCACATCTTTTAAATGCCTTTCCTCCATTGGAAATAATGGAGAATAAGGACACCTTATTTGGGGCTCATAGAAACTTTGGGGGTGTTTTGAGGAGAGGCACCAGATGTTATGCTGAAAATTTAGTGCTTCTACCTCAAAAAACAGCTCCCCAAAGCCTCAGATACCCATGGGTCAATTCTAATAATAATAATAATAATAATAATAATAATAATAAATTTTAATTTATATCCCGCCCTCCATGCCGATTCTCCATTATACCCATGGGAATCAGTCTCCATGGGGTACAATGGAGTGCCCAGGAGACATTTCCCCTCCCCCTACTTTCTAATAACCCTAAATCAGGGGGAGGGCTTCCAAACCAGGGGATCCTCTGCCCGCAACTGGGGATTAAAAAGTAACAGAGAAGAGAAACGCGGAAAAGTGGAGCAGGAAAAAAGGTAAATACCTCCACGAGTAACCACACTCAAAACAGAAAAACGATAGAAAAAGAATAAATATTTATAGCAATACAACATGAAATCAATCACAATATAGAAGCCACACCTGCACCCCAGTTTCAAAAAGATGAAATCATCCAAAATTACAGTGCAGAGGTCCAAGTTCTGGCAGAGGAGTAGTACTCACAGGAGTCCCAAGCTCCAAATCTTCTTTACAACAATTTGATGGAAATATTCCTGTGAAGCGAGGCACAAATGCAACGCTACAGGGTTGTACTAAATTCCCTGTTTCACAATAAAAGCTTCCACGAGCTATACAGTTTCTTTATACATTTTACAAGAGCACTAGGCTTCAGAATTCTTGGCTCGCGCAGGAGCTCAATCAGATAATGATGTACCAATCAGATAATGATCGTACAGATAACGCTCTTGTAAAATGTATAAAGAAACTGTAAAGCTCATGGAAGCTTTTATTGTGAAACAAGAAATTTAGTACAACCCTGCAGTGTTGTATTTGTGCCTTGCTGCATAGGAATATTTCCATCAAATTGTTGTAAAGAAGATTTGGAGCTTGGGACTCCTGTGAATACTACTCCTCTGCCAGAACTCGGACCTCTGCACTGTAATTTTAGGACGATTTCGCCTTTTTGAAACAGGGGTGCAGGCGTGGCTTCTATATCGTGATTGATTTCACGTCGTATTGCTATAAATATTTATTCTTTTTCTATAGTTTTTCTGTTTTGAGGCTGGTTACTCGTGGAGGTATTTACCTTTTTTCCTGCCCAACTGGGGACTGGCAACTCTAGCTTTAAGGTTCCAAAGTTCCTGCTGGGGATGGGTTCCCCCCCAATTTTGGGGCCTCCAACCTGCCACTCCGTAACACCAGTGGAGAAGCCCTGCCCCTGAAAAGCTCTGGTGCTCCATGACATGCCCAGCATGATGACATCACCCGGAAGTGACAGAATTGTGCCAGGCATATTGTGTGTGCAACTCTCTAGCAATTGGGTAAAAACTTTATGACACCACTGAGGGATTTTTTTGGAATGACTGCTAGAGAGTCACATACGTGACATGCCCAGCACTGTCACTTAGGTCCTAAGAATTTTTTTTTTTAATGCATCCTCACATACCAGAAATTCTCACTGGAAGTGACAATGGATAGCTCTGAGAACTGCTAGAAACTCTTTTACTATAGAGTTTCTGGTGATTCCTATGGCTTCTGTTTGTCACTTCTGGGGTAGCTCTGGGAATTGCCAGAAACTCTATGGCTCCACCAGAATTTCTGGCAATTCCTTGAACTACCTTTTGTCACTTTTAATAAGAGCTACATGAGGCTGCATTAAAATAAATACTTTGTTAACACTGCAGCCCCCCCCCCCCCGCCCTCTGAATGGTTGCCTGGCACCTTCAGCTTCATATTTTACCGAGTACAGTGACACATAAAGGTCACTGACTTGACTCTTCATCCCTGACCACCTCTCTCCAAACTCCATCAGACAAGAATGATCTAACCTGCTCCAATGTCCTCCTGTAACCCCCAGTCTAGTCTCTAAGCACTTTAACAAAATCAAGTGGTCGGTCGTGTCAAAATGTGGCTGAGAGATTAAGCAAGGTCAAGAGAGAGCAGTTTCGCTTATCAGCATACACACGGAGATAGTCTTCCATGGCAGCTAAGGCCGTCTCTGTTCCGTAACCAGGTTTAAAGGCAGAAATGTCACCCAGGAACCCTCTTGGTCTTGATTATGCACACAGCTTGCATGCGGTTTAAAGGCACGTATGGAATTTAAAGACTGACATAATGAAAGTCTGTATATGCATGTGTATGCATTTTATGGTTCATATCACACATAGGTACATAGAGGCATTTTCAATACACAGACTTGGACAGACTCAGTAGCTTGCAATTACCTGATGGCACTCTCTGTAGAGGAAATCCTGAGTGAATAAAGCCTCTGTCTGCATGAAAGTTTGATTATGCAAGTATTTTGTTTTAGGCCCATCAAGCTAGTCTAGTAAATGAGATGTTATGCATTGCATCATCTGCTCACACACATTTATGTGCGACTGAACATACACAAAGGAATCTCAAGTCAGCCAGCGGAGAGAGACAAAACTCTGTGTGTCTGGTTTTGTCCAAAGCAATAACCATGGCTATATTGTAGATCATCAAACACCCCTTTCCTTTGCCGCACAGGTATCATGCTGGCATTTACAACATATTAATTCAAAATCTTCACAATACCTTGGTCATATGTTAGGTTTATAATCTATAGATGGATAAGCCTCCCTTTCCCCATGGGTTCACAGCAGATAGTAATCTTCATAAAACACAATTAAACATGACATATTAAAAAAGCCAACAAAATCCCAGCCTGGAAACCCCTATTAAATATTGCAATAATTTCATAACTATAAAAATACAAATCTGCTGGAAGTCTGTGTGGGCTATAACCCTCTTCCTGTTGAGTTAGTTTTCCCCCACCGGCAAACTAAGCAGGTGCTCACAAAATTTATTTTAGTATTGGGTTAAAATGGTTTGATACCATCCTGCAATGTGGTGATCGAAGAGGCTCACGAGCAATAAGAATCCAATAGAATAAAGCAATAAAAATCAATTTCTTAAACTCTTTCCTCCAGAGCCTTTGTGGGACAGTTGTTAGCATTTGTGAATGGCCAAATCTAGGAAATTCTCAGGCCAGGGTTGGCAATTAGAGTTGTCAGCTCCAGGTTGAGAAATATTAGGATATTTTGGGGGGTGGAACATGGGGAGAATGGGGTTTGGGGAGGGGAGGGACCTCAGCAGGATATACCATACAGTCCTCCTGTTTTCTCCAGGGGAACTGATGTGGAAACCAGCTGTAATTCCAGGAGATCTCCACCCACCAATTGGACGCTGGAAACCCAAAGAGAGAGTCACTGTCTCACAGTTTACCTGGTATCATCAGGTTGCTGAGAGGGTAATATGGAGGAGGAAGGACCATGAGTGCTGTGCTGAGTTCCTTAGAGAAAGGGCATGATAAAAATGTACTCAGACAGACAGACTCAATAAAGCAGCAGCAGCAGCAGAAGAAGACTGCAGATTTATACCCCGCCCTTCTCTCTGAATCAGAGACTCAGAGCGGCTTACAATCTCCTATATTTTCCACACACACAACAGACACCCTGTGAGGTGGGTGCGGCTGAGCGGGCTCTCACAGCAGCTGCCCTTTCAAGGACAACTCCTGCGATAGCTATGGCTAACCCAAGGCCATTCCAGCAGGTGCAGGCGGAGGAGTGGGGAATCAAACCCGGTTCTCCCAGATAAGAGTCCGCACACTTAACCACTACACCAAACTGGCTCAACAGCAAGTGTTAAAAACAACCCAGGAAAGTGAGGAGGAAGAGGTTAGGTTGTTGTCAAATCTTCAGATGGGGCCTGGAAATCTCCTGGAATTGCAACTCACTTCCAGACTACAAAGACTGGTTCCCCTGGAGAAAATGGCTACTTTGGAAAGAGGGTTGCCAGCCCCCAGGTGGGGCCTGGAGATCTCCAGCTTTTACAACTGATCTCCAGTTGGCAGAGATCAGCCCCCCTGTGGAAAATGGCTGCTTTGAAGGGTGGACTCTATGGCATTATATCATGTGGCGGCCCCTCCCCTTCCTAACCCCTGCCCAATTCCAGCTCCACCCCAAAGTCTCCAGGTATTTTCCAACACAGACCTGGCAACTCTAGAGGGTGGACTCTATGGCAGTCCATTCTATGGCTGAGGGTCCCTCCCCTTCCCAAACTCTGCCCTCCTCAGGTTCCACCCTCAGATATTTATGAATTTTACAAGTCAGAGCTGGCAACCCTGGGAAGAGGGGAAGAAGGCATCATTATCAACAAGAGCAGCTTCATACTGTCAAAGTCCTGAGGGCAAACCCCCCCTACATTAATCCTTCACTTATCTCAATATTTAATCAAGGCAAAACAACAACAACAACAAAACCCAAATCACCATGGACAAAAAAGAGACCAGTTCCTCACTAGCAGTTGCTCCACCTCCAGGCTGCTGCTTTCCCCCGCTCAAGCTATCAATTTCCCACCAGTTTTTGCGTGGGTGCATTTTGATCTGTGGCTCCCTCCAATTTCCCTCACAGCTTCCAGATCTCCAAACATAAACATCTGGGGCAGAGGTCCATCAGTGGCTACTACCCACAGTGTAATGTTGGAACTCTCTGTCTGGGGCAGTGATCCTCTGTATTCTTGGTGCTTGGGGGAGGAAATAGTGGGAGGGCTTCTAGTCTTAGCCCCACTGGTGGACCTCCTGATGGCATCTGGGGTTTTTTGGCCACTGTGTGACACAGAGTGTTGGACTGGATGGGCCATTGGCCTGATCCAACATGGCTTCTCTAATGTTCTTATAAAACAAGCAGGAAGTCATGAGGGAAACTGGAAGGCATTGTGACGAAGCGACGAGAACATCCTATAGAACGTTTATGAAGTCTTATGAGATGGCAGTCAAAGCCGCAAAGAAGGATTACTTTGCGGCTAGGATTGCATCTGCAAATTCGCGCCCAGCACAATTATTTAAGATAATTGAAAATTTGACCACTCTGCCCCAAGGCAGACCAAACATGAAAGAACTGGAAATAGGCTGTGAGGCTTTTGTGAAATTTTTTGCAGATAAAATCTCGTCGCTCCGCCAGGACTTTCCTGCCACATTGAATGCAGTAGATGAACCCGGGGCTCCGTGCCTGTCTTCTGATGTTATCTTGGATCACTTTGACGCGCTTAGTCTTGGGGAAGTCGACGAAGTTCTCTCAACTGTACGCCCTACAACTTGCGACCTTGACCCATGCCCCTCCTGGCTAATCAAATCCTGCCAGAGGGAGCTTAGATATCCTATACGGGATATCATAAATAGATCCCTCTTGGAAGGGCAATTTCCAACATCTTTGAAAGAGGCCATGGTCCGCCCTCTCCTAAAAAAGAGTACAGCAGATCTGGCCGAATTGGCAAATTATCGACCGGTCTCGAACCTACCATTTTTAGGTAAGGTTATAGAGAGGGCAGTGGCATTACAGTTGCAGAGTTTTTTGGATGACACTTCCGCCTTAGACCCTCACCAGTCCGGCTTCCGTCCGGGTTATGGGACGGAGACAGTGCTGGTCGCCTTGGTGGATGACCTCCAGCAGCATCTGGATCGAGGCGGCGTGGCGGTGCTGATATTGTTGGACCTGTCGGCTGCATTTGATACAGTCGATCATCAGCTACTGGCCCGCCGGCTCGCCGACGCGGGGATTTGGGGATTGGCCTTACAGTGGCTTTCCTCCTTCCTCGAAGGACGGTGACAAAGGGTGGCCATTGGGGGGGAGCGGTCCCGGAGGCACCCACTAGTATGTGGGGTGCCACAAGGGGCAGTTCTCTCCCCGATGCTGTTTAACATCTATATGCGCCCCCCTTGCCCAGATTGCCCGGAGGTTTGGGCTTGGGTGCCATCAATACGCTGATGACACCCAGCTCTATCTACTAATGGACGGCCGGCCTAGCTCCGTCCCAGAAAGCCTGGACTTAGCATTGCAAGCCGTGGCAGGTTGGCTCAGACTGAGTGGGCTGAAGTTGAATCCAACGAAGACAGAGGTACTTTGCTTGGGTCGCGGTGCCCTGGGAAGGGAAATCCCCTTGCCGGTCCTTGACGGTGTGCAGCTTAAAGCAGCACATAAGGTCAAGAGCCTGGGGGTTCTTCTGGAGCCTTCATTATCAATGGAGGCACAGATAGCGGCCGCTGCCAAGTCCGCGTTCTTTCATCTTCGACGGGCGAAGCAGTTGGCCCCCTTCCTGGAGCGCCGTGACCTAGCAATGGTGATCCATGCTACGGTCACCTCGAAACTGGACTACTGCAACGCCCTCTACATGGAGCTGCCCTTGTGCCGAACTCGGCGGCTGCAGCTGGTGCAGAATGCGGCAGCTAGGCTGTTGCTGGGGCTCCCAAGGTGGGAGCACATACAGCCGGGGCTGCGTGGGCTGCACTGGCTGCCAGTGGCATATCGAGTTCGCGACAAAGTGCTGGTTATCACCTTTAAAGCCCTATATGGCCGAGGACCTACCTACCTGAGGGACCGTCTCTCCCCATATGAGCCCCAGAGGGCACTGAGGTCATCTGGGAAAAAACCAGTTGAATGTCCCTGGGCCAAGGGAGGCCAGACTGAAGGCCACCCGGGATCGGGCCTTCTCTGTCACCGCTCCACTACTGTGAAATCAACTCCCTGAGGAGGTGAGGCCCCTAAGATGTTTAGATCGATTTCGTAGGGCCTGTAAGACCCACCTTTTCAAGATGGCCTTCAACTAGTGACAAAACTAGTGATAAAGCTAGGTTTGCTGCTGGAAATGCTCTTATTTTCTGAATTCCACTAAAAATCTAATGTTTATAACGCTATTGTCATGTTAATTTTAATAATTTATAACTGTTTTAACTATGTTTTTATAAGTATACGGATGTAATGTGTATTTTATGTTGTGAGCCGCCCTGAGCCTGCTCCGGCGGGGAGGGCGGGATAGAAATAAAAAAATATTATTATTATTATAAAATGCCCCTCACACAGCAACTGGTGGGGGATTGATTGCTTGAGTTGGGGAAAGCAGACGCCTGGAGTTGAAGCAACTACTAGTGAGGAATGGTAACAGTCTCCCATGGTTGTATTAATTTACACTGAAAGCTTTTTTGCATTATGAATTTGGAGGTGAACAACTTTTGTTAGACTGACCTCTCCCTGTTTTGTTGGTTTGTTTGTTTGCTATAAGTAATCCCTAACCTACTTACAGCCACCCGTAGAATTTTCAAGATATTGCCTCTGGACATCAGTGCTGGACTCCCTTGGTGGTCTCTCATCCAAGTACTAACTACAGCTGACCCTGCTTAGCTTTTGACATCAGAAAAGATCGGGCTAGCTTGGACTTTCCGGGTCAGAGTACCTATCTGTGTAGACAAGAACAATACCAGGAGAACTTCTGTAATAAAATGTAATAGCAAATTTTGCTGTCAGTCAAATAACAGTGCAGTACTAAACAAATCATAAACAGGAAGACAAGCTTGTAGCATTGATTGCTTCCTTGAGGGGAAGGCATTTAGTTTGGGATTTACTCCTCCTCTCTGTTTTTAAGGACTGCATTCTATTCTTTTAAGACAAGGTTAAGAAGAGGGACACTTTTTCCAGCTGGATCCCCAAAATGTATTGTAAACCCTTAAATATTCTGGTAAATATGAAATATAATCAGGATGGGCAGCCGAGTTAGTTTGTCCGCAGCAGTAGAGAGCACAAGTCCAGTAGCACCTTAAAGACTAATGGAATTTGTGGCAGGGTATGAGCTTCTGTGAGCCACCTCTCTGATATGCGAGAAGAGTTGGAGGCAAATTATTAAGCTAACAATGCTTCATATTTATTCGTACCGGACAACTGCAACAATTCCACTAAGTGCACAGGTCAAACTTTACCTGATGGAAATCACAGATCTCTCTGCCTCTCTCTAAACCGACTTACAGATGTCTGTGACCCAACTTGGATCAGGGCTGCATGGGAAGGCAGAGGGAGTATAACCTTTCTACCCCATATGGTTTTGCTACTCCAAACCATCACTACTCCACTGTTGTTATTTCTTTGAAGAAAACAAAAGACACTCACTTATCTTTTGACTGTCTTCCTCCCTGCCCTTACAATTTGTAAAGCTACTGGAGATTTCTGACTTGAAATCTCCAGTAGCTTTAAAAATTGTAAGGGCGGGGAGGAAGACAGTCAAAAGATAAGTGAGGTAAAGTTTCCAGTCAGAAATCTCTCCGTGTCGCACTTGTTCTGACTTTCCAAGTCAGCTCATTAGTAACAACCAGAGTGCAGTGTATTTTAAAGAATACAGAAGAAAACTAGTGCATACTTATCATCTCTTCATTGCCCTTTTTATACCCTACTTCCTACATGGATCTCAGGGCAGCATAGATGGTTCTCTTCTTATTCCATTATAACATGTGCGGTATACACAATTTTATTTTATTTATTTTATTATATTTATATTCCGCCCTCCCCTATCGGGCTCAGGAAACACATGAATCTGCCTTAAACTGAATCAGACCCTTGGCCCATCAAGGTCAGTACAGTCTACTCAGATTGGCAATGGCTCTCCAGGATCTCAAGCTGAGGTCTTTCACATCACCTCTTGCGTGGTCCTTTAAACTGGAGATGCTGGGGACTGATCCTGGGACCTTCTGCATGACAAGCAGATGCTCTATCACTGAGCCATGGCCCCTCCCCTAATGGTTAAGCAGGAAGTGTTTAAACTGAGTGACAGTGACTGGCCTAAGCTGTTCTAATGGTATCAGTTGTAACTCTCCCCACATTTAGCAAGGCCAACAGAACAACTACCTGCCACCCAGCGGGTCCAGCAACATTGTCCCACCCCCACTGGCCTTCAAGGAGAAGCTGGAAGGCCCCAGAACAGTGAAAGTGCTCCGAGGCCCGCAGTTATAGTAAAGTTGTATGGATCCTTTAAGGAGCCACAGCTAGTAGCTAGTCAACACTCCCAGAAGATGACCAATAGCCACAAAGTCACACTTTATCATGGAAATTAGGAAGGTTGTTGAAAAGTTTAATTTGGGCTGATCTGTCCCTGTTAACAAATCTACAGATTTCTGAACTATGCCACTTTAGACAGTGGTGAAAGGGTTGCATTCTAAGTGCTGTCCCGTTATTCACTGCAAACAACCAAAACAATTAGCACAAATCAGGGAGAAACATTTTATTGCCTTTGTATTGTATCCCTAGAACTCCTTAGCATTTCCCATCCAAGTACTAACTAGGGCCAAACCTTTGGTGAGTTCAGGCTAGTGTGTACTATCCAGGTTAGGATACATTTAAGGATGCATTAAAATAAGAGAATGTTGAATATTATACTCCACCTAGCAGAGTGAAGAGAACCACCATGGTGTAGTGGTTAAGAGCAGTGGACTCTAATCTATAGAACCACATTTGATTCCCCCACTTCTCCACATACAGCCTTCTGGGTAACCTTGGGTCAGCCACAATTCTCTCAAAGCTTTCTCAGCCCAACTACTTCACAAGCTGCCTTTTTGGGGAGAGGAAGGGAAATAGTAAGCTACTTTGAGATTTCTTAGGGTGGAGGAAAGTGGGGTATAAAAACCAACTTTTCTTCTTCTTCTGAAGTGGTACAGTCCATTCTAGCAACCTAGTGCTTTAGTACCTCATTATTGCAACATTCTCTTGCATAAGTAGGCAATTGGTCCTTAACTGAGGCAAAACAGTGCAATCAGATGGTTGGTCACTCACTATAGCCCTACGTGTCATTTCTCCCCTTCCTCAGAAACTGAATCAAGATGTGATCATTTCAGTGAACCATCGACGACCTAGAGACTGGGTGCTTTTGCTGTCTGGTTTATTCTGTTGTGCTTATCTGACTTTGTTTCCGTGGGCTTCTGTTACATTATTTTCATTTGTTGTCCATGCTTCCTCCCCCGCCCCCGCCCCGCATACACACACCTTAAATATGGGAGGGTTTCAGTACATCAGTTTTTTAAAAAAATGTCAGCTGCCTCAAGGGCCCTGTACAAGGATTGAAAGGTGGGATCAAATTGTTTTAATAAATAAGAAAACACATTAGCACATATTGTAGCTTTGGTGGTCTTTTGCATGTATGTGATATTAAGTCAATGAAGTAAATATTGAAAATTGCCAGTTAACCATTCTGTGTAAATTGAGAAGAAATCAATAAATGTTTTCAGGAACAACTTGTCTGACAGTTTTTCCAAACTGAGAGAACATGGCACTTTCAAAATGGGTACCAGCGATGATCTTACTAGTGGTCAGGCCTCATTTTGAGTAGGAGCTCACAGGAGCAGAGCTCCAGAAACTCTAAATCAGGGGTGTCTAACTCATTTGTTATGGGGGCCGGATCTGACATAAATGAGACCTTGTTGGGCTGAGCCATGTCGGGCCAGGCCATATAAATACCTTTTTAAGATTAGATGGAGAAATAAACTTTATAAAGAACACAAATACAATTTTTTTTTAAAAAAAAGAAACTTAAAAATAAAACATGCTTAAAACATTAGCACTTATTGGTCTGAAAGGTGCTTTCTTTGTATTTCTCCCATGGGATCCAGGGAACTGGGCAAAGGAAGCTCTGGCTCTTTCCCTCCCTCCCCAGGAGACCAGGATGGGGAGGAGCCTCAGTCAATAGAAGGAAGAGAGGCTTGGCTCAGTAGCTCTGCTTTGCAATTGAGAAAGCCTGGCAAAGCAAGCTGTCCCTCCCCGCCTTCCTCCCCAAGGGAGGAGCCTCAGTCAAGGAGAAAAAAGAGACTTTGCTCTATAGCTCCTGTGCGATTGAGCAAGCCTTGCAAAGCAAGCTGTTATGCACAAGGAAGCAAGAGAGAGGGAGAAGAGCAGGGCCCTTTAAATGGCATGAGAGGGGTAGCAGCTGCTCCTGGGTATCCCTCCTGTGCAATTTAAATTGTGGGGGGAGGAAGGGGGTGGTTCCCCAACCTCTCAGCTTTCACCCCCATGGTGGTGGCGAAGAGGTAGAGAAGGTCGGGGCACCTGACAGGAAGACAGGGGGCATGGCCCCCACAGGTACCCCTGTAGCTACAGGCCTGGCGGATCCTTATTTAGAAGTTTGCTTTTATAGAAAATAAAGAGGGAGGATGCTTTATCAGTTTTACTTTTTAATTGGGATTCTTATTCTGGTGTATTTTTCTTTTTAAAAAAAGGTTTTGGTTGTCTGAGGCAATCTTTCAGTTGTCATTGCAAGCCACGAGAGACAGCCTAGAAAAGTTTCAGGCTAATACACTGTGATTCAGTTTGTTCAGTCAGCATTTTCTCTCTTCTTCCCCTCTCCTTTCCAACTAATCATTATCCTAGATCATAATTTGTGACAATGGCCTCAAGATTGGAGTCGTGAGAGGCATTTGGGCTATGCAGACCAACTTTCGAGAAAAGTGTCTAATAATGAGATTTGACTGCAGTGTTGGAGGGAAGCACAAAAAAAGATTGGGTGCGGGGAGGGGTTTGCATTCAATACTCCCAGTTAGCGATAGCATACTTCATTTTTCTCTTGGAGTAATCATTGGTAGCTGATATCATGGCTCATATATATTGTAGAACTTGGCAGACAGCCCTTACTTTCCAGTAACAATGCAGATAACCTTTAATTAAACTAGTTGTGAGTAGCATGCAGTTTTGTACTCCTCTGTCAGGGTAGTCATGAGCAGGGCTTTTTTGTAGCAGGAACTCCTTTGCATTTTAGGCCACACACCCCTGATGTAGCCAATCCTCCTGGAGCTTACAAGGCCCTTAGTACAGGGCCTACTGTAAGCTTTAGTAGGATTGGTTGTATCAGGAATGTGTGGCCTAATATGCAAATTAGTTCCTGCTACAGAAAAGAAGTCCTGGTCATGAGACTTGTCCTCCGAATGCGTACAGAAGCCAATCCTGGGGGTGTTTCTAAGTCAAAACATAATGCTGCATTTTTTAAAAATATACTTGACTGCTATCAAGCAAGTAGGGTTTTTTTTCCTGACAAATGAAGCATCTTTTTTTCTGTTATCAAAAAATGCACTTTTCTGAAAGACAGTTTATTCGGGTGCTTTTCCCCCCCAGAGAATAAAATATTTAGAGACAGAATTTAAGACTGTGACATTTCATTGACAAAAGACAAGTTTACTCTCTTGACAGCTCCCACCTGAACAATACAAACAATAAAATGATTTTTGACTAGATAGACAGATCTATAAGTATGCTTTGTTGCTTTTTAAACTCTTGAGGTACAGTGGCTTAGATCATGCTAAGAGAGCCATTTTCCCCTTCATGAAAATAACGATTTTTGCCATTGTCAAATAATGGCAGGTAGGCTATTTTAGCGGCAGTAAAAAATGGGCAATTCTATGCTAGGCATTATTTGGAAAGCGATTAAAAACAAATGACCAAGTTCATAACACCCTTGTGTAGTTTGTAGAAATACACATGAGGCAGAGAAAGTGAATGTCCAGTATGGATTGCTAAAACTAGCCCAGTCCCATCAGGTCTCAGAAACTGGCATAATGGTTAAGTATGGTGGTCAAGTGTGAGCACTCTTATCTGGGAGAACCAGGTTTGATTCCCCACTCCTCCACTTGCAGCTGGGAAAAAGTCTACAGGTGGTTAGAAAAAAATTGATTTTTATAAAGTATAATTTACTGTTTTTGTTATAATTAACTAATATAAATAGGAAGATGGTTAAAAATTTAAATCTTTACTTTGGGTCTTAAACCACAACTCATCTCTTTAAGTATGCAAAGGAGCGTGTAATTAACTGTATAGGATGATGTTAATCCTTTTTCTGATTTTCTTTTCTGTATGTTTTTGGGGTAAGATCGGAATGATAATTAAAAATGTAAAAATAAAAAAAAGACCCACAAAAAAAAAGGACAACTCCTGTGAAAGCTGTGGCTGACCCAAGGCCATTCCAACAGGTGCAAGTGGAGGAGTGGGAAATCAAACCCGGTTCTCCCAGATAAGAGTCTGCGCACTTAACCACTACACCAAACTGGCTCTCTTGAGTCAGCCATATGTCTCATAGAGCTGACCTGGAAGGGGCCTAGGCTTGCCAATCCCCACTTCCCAATGGGGATTCTTTTGCTTTCCCAGGCTACTTCCCACCCCTAGTCAGCTGGTCGGTGGGGGGAAGCCCCGCCCCCAGAGGACCATGTGCCTTTGGAGGCTTCAATCTTCGATTGAAAGGCTTCCTTTTGGGATGGTGTGTCTGTGTTACTTTGAAGAAGCTGGCAGTAACTTGTGAGTAGAGATGCCACTCCGTTGCTTCGGAGTCACCAGAAACGGGGGGGGGGGGGAGGAAAATGTCTGCTGAGCACTTCATTATTCCCTATGTGGAGATCGATTCTGATAGGGTATAATGGGGAATTGATCTGGAGGTTTCGGGGGCTCTGGGGGAGTTGTTTTTTGAGGTAGAGGCACCATAGTTTCAGTATAGTATCTAGTGCCTCTCCCCAAAGTACCCCCCCAAGTTTCAAAATGATTGGACCAGGGGGTCCAATTCTATGAGTCCCAAAAGAAGGTGCCCCTATCCTTCATTATTTCCTATGGAAGGAAGACATTTTAAAAGATGTGCTGTCCCTTTAAATGAGATGGCCAGAACTCCCTTGGAGTTCAATTATGCTTGTCACACCCTTGTTCCTGGCTCCACCCCCAAAATCCCCAGATATTTCTTGAATTGGACTTGGCAACCCTAAAAGGGCCTGGCCTCACCGATGACACCTAGGTTTGGGACACTATGACTGCTAACAGACTGGCACTTTGGGCTGACTCAGAGATGCCTCTGAAATCAACTCAAAAAATCCTTCCACACACGAACATCTGCTGCCCATCCTTGTCCCATACTTACCCTGTCCTCCAGCCTCCACAGTGCAACTCAAAAAGCTACCACTTCCGAAGTGGTAGCAAATTTTGGAACCACGTGCCAGTCGCCTCCTTGGCATCTGGAAGTGGAAGAGTGCGATCGAGGCGCCTTGGCGGTGTGAAACCACCAAGCCGCCCCAGGTCACATCTGGCTTTTTAAAAATAAAAACTATTCAGTGTGCATGACTACTGAAAATGCATGGGGAAGCTTAGTGATGGGAATGGTGCGCAACAACCATCTGAACACGCCCCTGTTGCCCAATGAATGGGGATGGCTTGTGGGGGGAGCATGTGAAGGCTTCAGGACAGCTCTTTTTGAGCTGGCCCAATTCAAGATGCCTCCCAACCACCCCAAAATGCCAGTCTTTTATCTTCCTATGTGACACAGAGTGTTGGACTGGATGGACCATGTTCATACATGGTGCTAAAATTCATGATATGGACTTTTTTTTTTTTGCTACTGTGAACTTAATGCTTTGTCTCCTGCTCCCTCCCAGAACCCATTGTTTATTTAGCCCAAGCCTTACTGAAGTTAGGGTTCAGTTGATAATGAGCATCTATTTTATGTATTTGTCCCTCTTTCCCGATTCCAATTTTCCAGGTGACCGTGATTGGAAGACCCTACAATGTGGCCTCCACTAGACCCCGAGCTTGGTGTTGCCTTGGAAGCATTCTAAGTTGTAAGCATTCATGAGAGATGGACTCACTAGAATTACGGGACTGAACTTTAGGATGGGCTTGGAAATAAAATAATGTTTAGATTTCCCCTGAGTTCATTCTGATTCAACCCATGGCAGTTGTGGGGTAAATTACCTCACATCAAACACAACATTCATTTACATTTTCCATTGGTTCATCAGTGCTACAATCCTAACTCTCTCTCTTTGCTGACCACTTTCCAGCAGCACCATGTGGTTTAGCCTTGTTTTGTTTGGCAAAGTCAGGGAAGTTTGAATGTTTATAAACATTTTGTAATCTCTCAGGGTTGCAGCCAATAGCTAGGGAAGTCATATTTTAATCAAATCAAGCCAGCCAGTATTGACAGAGTATTGACACCATCCATGGGTGTTTACCTCAAGATTCTGCCTTGTATTGTTTGGCTGAATTTGATAAGGGAATAAAAGGAAAGGGCTATTATTTTTTTTCTGGAAATCTGCATGTTTTGTACTTTGTTGGGATAGGTACAAGTTGCTTACACTTACAGAATTAACTGTTGTTGTTAATAAGCAGGAAATTACATAGCTGACCTTGAAACCAATTAAGGTAGACTTTAGTTAGACCAGGAAAATTTGTTAGAGGTATTAGTACAATGAAGTGGTCTGTAGCCTTTCTGTTGGTCAATCAATACGTCGCTTGAAGAAATGCTTTGATGTTCTTTGCAGTTGTTTCATCTTTTACCACCGTTTGTGAGCAAGAACTTTTTGTGAGGCATTAAGCCGCTTTCCTTTAAACCGTAAATATGTAGTCTACTTCAGGTTAGATAAAGATGTTATTTTCTTTTCTCCAAACTTCCCTTCCCTAACTAGTAAAGTTATTTTTTAAATATTTCAGGTTTTCACGGCTGGCATCATCATTAGGGTTTGTAGAATCTTTCAGGTTCAAGTGCCGTGTTCTACTGGAGAAAGTTTTTCTTCCAGACGTTTCGTTCTCAGCTGCGGAGAACATCCTCAGTGGCGTTGCAGCCGGAGCAGGCGCTCTGACCTTCTTGGCTGCTGTGCATTCAGTGAGGCCAGGGCTGCTGGAGAGCTGCTATTTCTAGGCTAAGAGACACAAGAGACACTGTCGCTTGTTTCAGCCAGAAAAATCAGCTGTCGCTGAACATGCACTTCAAGAAGGAGACCACATCATCCACTTTGAAAGAACTGAAGTCCTTTCTATGGTCTCACATTATCACACCCGCCTGAACAGAGAAGCTATTGAGATTTACAAACACCAGCACAACTTTAACAGAAAGGAAGAAGGCATTTCCATCCACCATTCTTGGTATCCAGCTCTGCAAAACACCCTATAGACTACAAATTGCAGAAGGTCACAGAACAACCAGCACATTCCAGAGAACAATCAGCACAATCAACAACCATCTTCCTTATCTTCACACCCCTTCCAACCCTCCCAGCAATCAACACAGAACAATGGTCACATTCCACAGCCAGTTTCCTTATCACCACCCTTCCAGGAAGCCCCACCAAACAATGGGTACATTCACAAACCAATTGCCCTCTCACCACACCCCCTCCAGCCTAGAAATAGCAGCTCTCCAGCAACCCTGGCCTCACTCAATGCACAGCAGCCAAGAAGGTCAGAACGCCTGCTCCAGCTGCAACGCCACTGAGGATGTTCTCCGCAGCTGAGAACGAAACGTTGGGAAGAAAAACTTTCTCCAGTGGAACACGGCACTTGAGCCCGAAAGATTCTACAAACCCTAAAGTTATTTTTCTTTTTAAAACTTAAACACAGTGCCTGCGCTGGCTCTGCCATTTAAGAATCAAACTCAACATACTTTAAATTGGTATCTTTCTGCAATCATAATAGCTTCTCAAAAAGATTATCAAAAGCTGCGCCTTTAACTTCCCAATGGAAATCGTGATTTCCTCACCTTTAAAGTGGCTCATCTGGAGCCAATTTTTAGAGTGCTGCCAAATCATTGGCTAGCAAGCTTCATCGCTAGATTGAGTGGAAAAAAAAGAGAGAGTGGTAGTTTGAAAATATTAATTAAATTCACTGAATAGTTTCCATAGTATAAACACTCTTTCTTTCTTTCTTTCTTTCTTTCTTTCTTTCTTTCTTTCTTTCTTTCTTTCTTTCTTTCTTTCTTTCTTTCTTTCTTTCTTTCTTGATTTATATCCTGCCCTTCCCAACAAGGTGGCTCAGGGCGGCTCACAACACATGAAGTCTAACACAACAATATTAAGTTAGACTTATTAAGTCTACTGAGACTCTTCGGAGTGGAGGGCGGGATATAAATCCAATATCTTGTTCATCTTCTTTTAGGCATTTTACACATTTAAAACATTAAAACATCAGAAGTCTATTAACTACACTTAATTTCCTATGCCGGTTAGTTGTAGGCCAGCCAGAAGAGGGTTGTCTTACAGGCCCTGTGGAACTGAGCAAGGTCCCGCAGGGCCCTCACCTCCTCCAGCAGCTGGTTCCACCAGGAAGGAGCCATAACACAACACAAAAGAATACAAGCCATCACTATAACACAAAAGAATACAAGCCATCTTTGTGACCCTTTTGCTTATTCAGATTGTTACAGTTTGAGTGATGGGAATCAAAAGAGTATAAGCCAGTCAAAAGCTGTCTGCTTAACGAGGGGAAACAGTCATGGATGGTTTGTTGATCAGATTCTTTTGTTTCAAAAGTTGTGATCAAACAAGAGCCTTGAATGTCAAGCTGTTTGCTGCAATACTCTGAACATAAAAGTAATATGTAAGCATTCACTTTCATGGCAAAAAAGTGTTATCTTATGGTTGGATACTTATCTCATTATGCAATAGTTCTATACATTTGCCTGCGGTGAGTGTCTACATCCTTCTGAATTTTTTTAAAAAAATGAAATTGACCTAGATAGACATTCATTTTGAGTTGTGTTTAAATCCCATTTGTTAAATATTACAAATTCAATCTTTATTTCCATGACAGCAATGTGTGTACACTTTTAATTTAATTTGCAATTTATACCCCACTCTATCCCTCAAAGTGGGCTCAGAGCAGCTTACAACATTATTCAGTATGGACTTCTATTGGCCTGAAAACCTACAGAAAACAAGCAAGAAGAAGAAGAGTAGGTTTTTATACCTCACTCTGCTCTACTTTAAGGAGTATCAAAGCAGTATACAATCTCCTTCCCTTCTTCTACCCACAACTGAACAAAGTCTGAGTCCATTGACACCTTTAAGACTGACCAGCAAAGTTTTATTTGAGGTATAAACTTCTCTGTGTGTGGTTAGTCTAGGTTCTGGGACACCTGAATTCAAATCCACACAATGCCATGAAACTTGCTGAGTGGCTCTGGGCCTGTGATTCTCTTTCAGAATAACCTGCCTAGCACTACGCTTAGAGTTTTTGGCAGGAAAGGTGGGACTGGGATGTACTAGACAATTTTATAGGATTGGCCTTGCTGGATGCATATTAAAGCTCTGGAATATTTTTTTTTTATGAAAAAGATTCCAAGTGACTTTTACCTTTCCCTAAAGCCACTGCAGAAGTTGGGTTCAGGTAGCTGGCTCAAGGTTGACTCAGCTTTCCATTCTTCTGAGGTTGGTAAAGAGTACCCAGCTTGCTGGAATAAAGTGTAGATAACTGGGGAAGTGTAGATGACTGGGGAATGGCGAACCACCCTGTAGAAAGTCTGCCAAAAAATGTCATGCTGTGATGTCACCCCATGGATCAGTAACGACTTGGTGTTTGCACAGGGACAATCTTTACCTTTAAAGCCATCCAGCATCTGAAATCTTTCAGTGTTGCTATTCAATTTTCTTTTCCTTATCTTGACCAAGCATAGAACTTTTCTGAACTATTCCAAAATTTGATGGAACCCCAGGGGATTTTCAACACAGAACTAAAATGTTCCAATCTTATTGAAATTTTGAAAAAAAAAATGATGTTTTTCAGTTGAAGAGTGTCCTTGACACACTTTAGAATATCGACAGATCACAGGATATCCTATAATCAGCCGTACAAAGTATTATCACTCTCTGGAACTTTCTTCAATCATTTCTTCAACCTTGCCTTCACACTGAAGATGCATAAAATCTGCATTGATTAATTGGCATTTACAAAATTCAGGCAATATGATTTTATAAATTCAGATACATTTATATGAAGTCAAATATCACCTTAAAAACAACCTTGGCTTGGAAACCTCCCAATGTCATGCATAATGAGAAATACTTAAGAACCTTTGTTTTGAAATGTCAAACTGTGTATTACTAGAATCTGTAATGGCTGTTTTGTCCTCTTTCTAGTTAGAGGAAAAACTGAACTTTCCTGTGTCACTTCACTTGCCACCCCCTCCCTGAACTAGGTCTGTTATAATAGCAGAAGTCCAATTTTTGCATCCTCAACAGCCACACTCTAATTCAAAAGAGTGATCCCTGAGACTAGAAGTGCATTTTGTCTCAAAATCCAGCCCTCACCTATAGAGGTGCTAGTCATGTCCTGGGGACCAACAGGAGATGGTGGGAGGTGGGTACGTCTTTCAGGGAAGGTGACAGTCTTCGGCACTGCATGATGTTGTCACTTCCGGCTCAATTCAGAAATGCCAGCATCACACTGAGGTGACCCTCTAGCATGTAGTTAGGGTTGCCACGTCTTACCGCACTCCTGATGTGGGGGGGAAATCTGCACTTTACTGAATTTTGCAAAACCAAACAGTTATTTCACAGCTGGGGTAAGCCTCAGCATCAGCCAGACCCCACTCACTGCTAACTCCTGTACTGGTGGGGACACATGGAACTAATTTATTGTGGATTGGATGTTTGGTCCATCAAAATCAGTACTGCCTACTGGCAGTGACTCTCCAAGGTCTCAGGCTGAGGTCTTTCACATCACCTTCTACCTTGTCCTCTCATTTGGAGATGCTAGGGATTGAACCTGGGACCCACTGCAGACTAAGTGGATGTTCTGCCACCTCTCCCCTCATGTTGCGTTGCAAAACACAACTATCACAAATGCATCAGTTATCACTAGTGTTTATGGAAGAATCACTCTGAACCAACAAATGCAGAAGAGACAGTTAAAAACCACGCTACTACCATCATGTTTGATCACAGTGACGCTTAAATTCTAATAATATGAGATCTGCAAAAGAAGGCAAAGAGGCTCTTATTTCACATGGAGCACTTTATTCCCCCCTTTTCCTATGTAGGCAAAGTCCTGTATTAATAATGCCATTTCTAACCCACTTTCGTATCCCAACACTATTTCTTAGGGAACTATCTGCGGTATAACTAATAATAATGTGGTGTATAAAATGCATCTTTAAAGAACTAGACATCACTTCAGAGCAGGTTGTAATTAGAAATGTAAGAATAATGTGCGATTAAAGATGCTCATAAAAACGAATATATAGATACATCCTTTAAAACACCAGTCAATTTGTTCCATAATTAATATCTGTCAACCCAGTACGTTTATAAAACTTTTCTGCAGTAATTCAAGTGGAAAATAGTTAAAAGCAACATTACTAGCACTTAAGCCACTGTAACCACTTGGATACAACAAGAAAATCCCTTAATTATCCTGATTTGATATTACCGCTGTTATGGGAAAAGGAATTTCTTTCCCTAAAATTAACTCTTTAAGATATAGCCATAGATTCTTTTGGTCTCTCTCCCCCCCCACCCCCCAAAGGTATTTTTTCCCTTTAATTTCTCCTTCCAAACAAAGAAATTACCTGCAAAGAAGTCTCTTCTGGAGGACTTGATAATGCATATGAATGGGGGCTGAGAAATACTCTTAGGGTGGCCAAGTCTCTCCACCACTGTGGTGGGGGACTCCTCTCTCGCACATGAAGCATGCATGGAATGATGACATCACCCAAAAGTGACATCATCATGCTGGGCAAGTCACACCGGGATGCTCTAGGATTTGCAGTAAAATGACATGGTACCATAGAGTTTTTACAGCGAATCCTAGAGCATCCTCAGCGTGACGTGCCCTGTGCAATGATGTCACAACTGGATAACATCATCGCACAGGGCGCAACATGTGACAACAGGGCTCTTTGGGGGAAGGGATCCACAGTTTATTGTTGGAACTCTCTGTCTGGGGCAGTTATGCTCTGTATTCTTGTGCTGGGGGGGCACAGTGGAAGGGCTTCTAGCCCTACTGGTGGACCTCTTGATGGCACTTGGGTTTTTTGGCCACTGTGTGACACAGAGTGTTAGACTGGATGGACCATTGGCCTGATCCAACATGGCTTCTCTTATGTTCTTATGATACCCCCAGTGGCCAGCTCTGGTCTGTTCCATGCTGGTGAGTTGGGGACCCCCAAACCAGGAATATAAATCAGGTTTTTTTCATATGAAGTATTAGATGTCCTAGCCCCTTCTGTCATCGCTCTTCACTCTAGCAGAAGCAATACCAGGATGGGAAGTGAAGCCATGCAGCATTGTGATGTCACTTCCAGTTGTACTGGTGATGTTACAACACTCCTCAAATCTGTGGTTTTTACCAGAGAGATTGAGGAATTCCTGCAGCACTGCCCTGCTATTTTTGCTCTCACTGAAATGAAGAGCCTGGCTGGCAACCCTGTGGCCCTTCCTGTGACTAGCCCAACTCAGATGTAGGGTTTCTTGTTGGTATGGTCAGTCCCCCTGCAGCTTTCTTTTCCCATCAGAACTGAATGGTTGTGCAGAAGGTAAAATCCTGTCTCCCATTCCGTTGCTTTCTAGTTCAAGGCCCATTGTGAATTCAACACCTGGCTTCTGATGTTTATGGCTTTGAAAACTATTTTTGTCTCCTTCCAAGTGAAACCGTGGGAGAGGTTTTAGTCATTCTTGGGAACATATTAAAATTGTCAGATTTTGCGTGGGTGTAGCTCTGACCCAAAAGATCTTTCTCGGACACTACTGTACTGCACAATATAGTTGAGACATATGACTCAGTGACAAAATTGACGGAAGAGCTGCCGGGACTGATTTTTCTCTGTGGATGGCGCCCTTTATTCCTCCACTGTGTTCAATCTGGCAGATTTCTTGGATCACTAAATAGAATGTTAGCAGGATTAACAAAGGCTTACAAAACAGCTGCACAGTCCTCCTGAGCGTCTCCCGTAGATTCCGCTCCAGCCTCACAAACTTACTCTTCGCTAAGACTTTTTAATTATAAACAAATTGAATCAAACACAAAATCCCAGGGAATGGTCGTGCCTGCGGGCATCATCACAAACACACCAGTTGTTTTAGCTGTGCATCAATAAGGCCCTTGGTTCTTCGGATACTTCATGGGCCTGAGATCACAGTGCGTTTTAAGCTCAGCAACTGTTCTTCGGAGAGCTGCCAGAGAACTGATGTAATGGAGACTTGCATCTCAGAGCTGGTTTTACCCTTTGCCATATGGTGGGGCAATATTCAATGCAAGTTGGAAGCCTTGTAATATAGGGACTCCTTGACAATTGGTTAGGGTTGCCAACCACATGTTACATACAATTAAACCCAAGGCTTTTTTTGTTAATCCTTTGAAAATGGTAGCATGGTGTCTATGGGTAGGATATCACATAGGTTTGCCTATGTGTTGGGAAGTGCCTGGAGACTTTGAGTTAGGGCTGCCAAGCCCCTGGTCCGGGCGGGGAATCCCCCGCCTGGGAGGTCCCCAACCCACCAGCCCACGTTGGGCCGGCGGGGGGAACCTTCCCCTACATCACTGGCATGATGACATCACCCAGAAGTGACATCATCAAAATGATGACGCCTGTGCGGGGCCACTCCAGGCATTTCTGGAAAAACTCTATGGTTTTCCTGGATGCTCTAGCCATTTGGGAGGGAAAACTCTATGGTACAATAGGTACCATAGAGTTTTAACCTATTCGAAAGTCCCCCGCCAGGGTTGAAGAGGACTTGGCAACCCTACTTTGGAGGTGGATCCAGGAGAGGGCAGGGTTTGGGGAGAAGAGAGGCCTCTGCATGGAACACTGCCCTTCAACCCTTCAGAGTAGCCATTTTCACCAGGGGAGCTGATCTCTGCCAGCTGGAAATCAGTTGTAAAAGCAAGAGATCTCCAAGCTCCACCTGGAGTCTGGCAGCCCTAACAATGCAACAGAGGAGTGACTTGGGCAGTGTGTGCACACTGGAGATTGTTGTGTCTCACTTTTGAGTTGCTCTCATTTGCCTGGGTGTGGGCTAGGACTGAAACTAGAGTCTTCCTGATTTGCACACTGGTGCTCATGGTGAATCCTTCAAGACTGGTTTTTGGTAGCCATGGAAAAGATACCTATCACTAGTGGGGTTGCCAGGTCCGACACATGAAATATCTGGGGACTTTGGGGGTGGAGCCAGGAGCAAGGTTGTGACAAGCAAAACTGAACTCCAAAGGGAGTTCTGGCCATCACATGCAAAGGGACCGCACACCTTTTAAATGCCTTCCCTCCATGTGGAAATACTGGAGGATAGGGGCACCTTCTTTTGGGGCTCACAGAATTGGAGCTCCTGGTCCAATCTTTTTGAAACTTGGGGGGTATTTTGAGGAGAGGCATTGGATACTATGCTGAAAATTCAGTGCCTCTACCTAAAAAAAACAGCCCTCTCCAGAGCCCCAGATATCCACAGACTGATTTCCCATTATACCCTATGGAAACCAATTTTCTAATTTGTATTGATTTTAACTACAAAAAGAAGAAGCATAAGCATAGATACATAAAAGGGGGGAAGGGCATATACAGGATGGGAAAAGCAGAAAAAGAGAAAAATACAAATATATCAGTTATAGTTCTACCTCCAAATAAAATACCCAATTCATTCTACCTGCAAGTATAGAGTTCTCCATGTATTTTACCATCTTTATCTTTCATTATAAACCATTTTTACTGAACTATTACTTGCAATACAAGTCTAAACGATTCTTCTTCAACACAAATAAGTATAAAAAAGTCAGAGCAATCTCAACACGGAACTGGCTGTTTTAGCTTAACCATGTTGAAAACACAGACTAGTTTGTTAGTTTAACAATACCTTCATTAACATAAACACATAAAATTCATATCTTTATCCTTAAGAAGCTTAAAAAAAA
Organism: Heteronotia binoei; assembly: GCF_032191835.1. Classification (NCBI taxonomy): domain Eukaryota; kingdom Metazoa; phylum Chordata; class Lepidosauria; order Squamata; family Gekkonidae; genus Heteronotia; species Heteronotia binoei. Next base: position 173,071,426 of record NC_083225.1, read on the forward strand.
TAAAACATAGTATTTTGCCTATCTCATTATAAACAGTTTCTCCAGGGAGGAGTATTAAAAGAAAATCTGACAGATTACAAAATAACTGTGCTGTCTGCCTTTTTAACAATTAATCCAACTCTTATATCCCTATTGGTCTAGAAAAAACAACTTAATATAACCCAAAAATAAAAGTCACATACCTGTTCTTATTGAGAGTTCCATACCTAACCACCCACAAAGATAGAGACATTTCAAGAGACCCTTCTTCCTAAAAAGAAATCTATCTCCTGACTTATAACTAAAATACACCTTTTCTCTCCTTAATACAATCTGAGACCAATATCTTTATCCTTAACAGGCTAGAAATTGAACACAATAATTTATCTATCTTATTACAGACAATTTCTTCAAACAAACATATTAGAAGATCTACTAATTTACAAAATAATTATTATGTCTACCTTCTTAACAATTACAGACTATTAGGGATTGTAGAATTTTTCGGGCTCAAGTGCCGTGTTCTACTGGAGAAAGTTTTACTTCCAGACGTTTTGTTCTTGGCTGCGGAGAACATTCTCAGTGGCGTTGCAGCCGGAGCAGGCGCTCTGACCTTCTTGGCTGCTGTGCATTGAGCCCAAAAGATTCTACAATTCCTAATGATGTTACCAGGCGTGAAAACCTGAAATCTTTGATAATTACAGACTAATTTGTAGGATTACCCATATCGATAGCAAACATAAAAAGCTAATATTATTATCTGTTAAAGACAAGTTTACCAATTTACAAAATAATTATGCTGTCTGGCTTCTTAAAAGGTTAACTATTTTTACATAAAAAATTTTTCAAAAACTTTTCAGCCCTTTAGTTTTTATGTCCGTATTATTCTAGACAAGCCAACTTATTATAGCCCAAAAAAAGAAGAAAAAAAATCTCAACCTTCTAAAATCACATATCAGATTTTCTTGCAAAGTCCATATCCAACTATCCACAGAGAGAGATCTAGTTCAGGAAGCCCTTCTTTCTGAAAGATTTCCACATCATGATTTTCTGGTTATAATGCACCTTCTTACTCCTTAATGCAGTCATCCCTCTTGAAGAAAATGGGAAAAATTCCACAGCCTTTGTTCCTCTCAACATAACTTCAGTCAATCTCCATTTCCGGTCTTCTTTTTTAACTACGCCATAGGGTTCCATTTTGATTTTCTTTTGTTCGTTTCCCAACAAGTCACTCTCCCATTTCAATTCCACAGATGTCACTGGGTTCTCTTTAGCACTCTGCTCATGTAGATTTGAGATTTCACTAGCTTTCAGCACAAAAACTCCCATTTGTTTCTTAACCAACTCTGTCAATAAACCAAGATCCTGCTTCAGAGAATTCAAACTGCTTAAAATATCTTTTTTTGTAGAAGATTTCGTTTAGCAAAGCCATTTTTCTTTGTCAGCAAACTCAGTCCATTAATCCAAGTTGAAAAGTAGCTCAGAGTCCCAGGTAGTCCGTCCTTCCCAATCTCCTCCAACTGGTGCTTTGAGTGTTAGCGTATGAATTTCAGTCAGTTGACAAGGAGAAATCTCTCTAACAAGTATCTCATTTTGTTCAGACCGTATCGCAGCCGAATAATAGTCTTTTTAACAAATATCCAATTATAATCCGGGTTGATTTGAGTATCCATATTCAGGTTAATTCAAATTATTTCCAGTACTTAAAGATGTTCTTTAGCTTTTTGAGGCCTCATTCACAGGGAAATTGGAGGTATCGACCTCTTTCCCTTCCTTTGAACTGCCCGTTTATTGAAATGTAAAACGACCCATTAGCCATTGGTATTGAAAGCACATTTACTTGCCACGTAGAAATGTCATGTTTGAAGTAGAGAAGCGATAGATCAAAAGCTTATTGAAGAGAAGAGAACCAAACGATCGGGCATTCACCTCTTGCTGCTGTAATGGCGAACACGACGGGGGGAGCTTTGGGGCATACAGGGAGAATAGGAACAACTGCTGTTGCGCCCTTGTCTTGCTGTAAAAGCCCCATGCTGAAATGAGACCCCTTCAGGGCCTCTTTGGGGGGTGTCACATCTGTGGCACCCCTCCACCCACCTGATTCAGAGGGGCTGCAGGCAGGAGAACCTGTGGACCCTGCTGAGATCAAGGCGACGTAGCCCGGAAGTCTGGAAACCAATTTTCATAGGGTATAATGGAGTACCCTGCAGACATTTCCCACCCACACTTTCTAATGACCCTGAAGTGGGAGGAGGGCCTCCAAATCAGGGGATCCCCTGCCCTCAACTAGGGATTGGCAACCTATAATGCTGCTCCGTCTTCATCCTCATCCATTTTGCCTGCCCTCTACACATGGTGGTGGTGGAAAGTGCTGCCAAGTTGCAGGCAAGAGATGAATAGAGGTGGTTTGCCATTGCTGGCCTCTCTGCATAGCGACCCTGGACTTCTTTGGTGGTCTGCCAAGCAAGTGCTAACCAGTGCCAACCCTGCTTAGTTTCTGAGTTCTGATAAGATTGGTCCAATCTAGGTAGGGTTGCCAAGTCCAATTCAAGAAATATCTGGGGACTTTGGGGGTAGAGCCAGGAGACTTTGGGGTGGGGCCAGGAGCAAGGATGAGACAAGCATAATTGAACTTCAAAGGGAGTTCTGGCTATCACATTTAAAAGGACCGCATGCCTTTTAAATGCCTTCCCTCCATTGGAAATAATAAAGGATAGGGGCACCTTCTTTTGGTGCTCATAGAATTGGACCCCCTGGTCCAATCTTTTTGAAACTTGGAGGGTGTTTTGAGGAGAGGCATTGGATGCTATGCTGAAAATTTGGTGCCTCTTTCTCAAAAATAACAGCCCTCCCCCAAGAACCCTGCAGATCAATTCTCCATTATACCCTATGGGAATCGGTTTCCTTAGGGAATAATGAAGTGCCCAGAAGACATTCCCTCCCCCCCCCCACTTTCTGATGACCCTGATGTGGGGGGAGAGCCTCCAAACCGGGAGATCTCCTGTCCCCACCTGGGAATTAGCAATCCTAAATCTAGGCCTTCCAGTTAAGGCCGCCCAAGGGATACCAAGTAATCTATGTCTTTGGTATTCACACAGCAGAGCTAAAACTGAGCCAACAAGGTTACTCCCTCTGGCCCTTCCAGCATTCCTCTGACCATGAAGTGTTTCGGGGCCTCTAAGGCAATCTCCCATTTCTGCTGGAAGGAAACCAGGAGGTAGTGGAGCACTGACTCTTACAGTGCTCCCTTGGGCCCTGTTGGTACTGCTGAGGCTTAAAGTTGCATGGAAGAGTCATGTCCCACTTGCTCCTCTGAGTGCTTCTCCTGTCAGGAGGTTTAAGGTCAGCCTGAAAATTGCAGGGACCTCCATGATGATTTCCCTTTTCCTGATGGGTGTGCACGGCCCAAGTTTCTCAAGTTGGTGAACCCTCTGCTAGGTATTATAAGTAGGGTTGCCAATCCCCAGGTGGGGACAGGGGATTCCCCTGGTTTGGAGCCCCCACCCAATCTTTGCTGAACTCTAAGATTTGACAAACTTTCTAATATTCCCCCCCACACACACACAAAAATGGGAAAATAACCAAAACATACAAAGCAGAAAGATGGAAATCTTCCTCATGCCACTGTGCCCACATAGGGGAAAGTAATTTTAAAAGTATGATGGGAGTAAGTCTTTACTGACAATTATAATTCAAGAAGCATTTTAAGGCGGATGCTGAGCTGATATAATTTAGTACACCTTCCATTGATGTCAGGGGTGTATGGCATATGCAAATGAGTTTTGCTAATGAGCTCTGGCACCTCTTTTTCTACAAAATGACCCCTGGAACCAACCCATAATGCCTATACTGTGTTGACTTTACATGCCAAAGGGTGTAAAGGAGGTCCAGGGTTGCTACACAGAGGCAATCTTGTCCAGCCTCTAGGCACTTTTAGAATTTCTGGAAAACACTAAGCAGGGGAGGGGGAAGAAAAGGGGGAGGATTTGTACACCATCTTCACTCAGAATGGCTTGCAATCTCCTTCCCTTCTTCTCCCCACAACAGACACCACCTGAAGTAGATGGGACTGAGAGAGCTCTAACAGAAAATGCTCTTGAGGAACAACTCTGATGGAATTATGACTGACCAAGGTAACAGCAACTGCATGTAGAAGAGTGGGGAATCAAATATGATTCTCCAGGTTAGAGTCTGCACTCTTAGCCACTACTAGGGTTGCTAGGTCTGACTCAAGAAAAACCTGGGGACTTGGGGGTGGAGCTGGGAGCAAGGGTGTGACAAGCACAATTGAACTCTGAAGGGAGTTCTGGCCATCACATTTAAAGGGACCATATGCCTTTTAAATGCCTTCCCTCCGTTTGGAAATTGTGAAGGATAAACACACCTTCTTTTGGGACTCATAGAATTGGACCCCCTGGTCCAATCTTGTTGAAACTTAGGGAGTGGGAGTTGAGGAGAAGCATGCTATGATGAAAGGTGTGCCGTCCCTTTAAATGTAATGGCCAGAACTCCACTTGGAGTTCAATTATGCTTGCCATGACCTTGATCTTGGCTCCACCCCTAATGTATCCTGGCTCCACCCCCAACATCCCCAGATATTTCTTGAATTGGACTTGGCAACCCTACGATACGCTGAGCCCGCGCAAAGTCACAGGAGGAAACATTTCATCTCGCCACCTCTCATTTACAACTTGCTGTAGACTCAGACTCTCTCAGGCTGTTTCTTTTCTTTTTCTCCAAAAAAGGAGAGAGGGGGGAAAAAAAACTGCAGAGGAGAGACTCATAGGAACCCAGCCTGAATTCTATACTTTGAGCCACAGATTAGTCAGTGTTAGGAAAATGGGGAAATCTATCTGATTTTATCATCCTTTTTGATTTTTTTCCCTCTCCTATCCAGCAGCCAGCTATTTGAGTAGCACTGTCATCTGCCTAATTTGGGGCAACATAATGAAAACCCAGGAACACTGACAAGCAAAATCAATGGCATCCTGGATTCTTTTATTCATGGTCTCTTAGTTACGGCAGATGGCAAAATTTTGGAGAATTGGGCTCCTCCAAGCGCCGGAGCGTCAAACTGGGACTGAACTGAAAGTTTCATTCTTGAAGGGGACAAAAAAGGAAGGCAGATAAAAAGCCCAATGTATTCAAAAAAACTCCCCCCCCCTCAGGAGCAGCAGAATCAATCTTTTTTCTTCAGCAAGATCTCCCTTAGAAGCCCCTCTTGAGCAGCCTTTCTCTTAAACAGGAGAATTATTCTTCTAGACACTCCTGAGGGAGCCTAAGTAACCGCATTTCTTTCTCTCTTTTCTTGCAACAATAAAAACTCTACATTTCCCCCCCTAGCCTTCTAACACGGAGTTCAGGGTGGCATATATGTTGGAGAGGAACATAAAACAAACATTTTGCCCACCATATTTTAAGCTATGCTTTGAAAGTTCAAAGCCCTTCCCGCTTATGGAGAAATAATGTGCATTCCAAATAAGTTCAGAACAAAGAATGCCCTGAAGCTAAAGTACGGATACAAAATGTAAGGATTCCTCCCAGTTGTATGTGTGTTGAGTGCCTTGAGGTTGCTTCCAACCTATGGCGCCCTTATGAATTAACAGGGGTGGAATTCTAGCAGGAGCTCCTTTGCATATTAGGCCACACACCCCTGATGTAGCCAATCTTCCAAGAGCTTGCAAGGCTCTTTTTTGTAAGCTTTTGGATGACTGGCTACATCAGGGAGGTGTGGCCTAATATGCAAAGTAGCCCCTGCTGGAATTCCACCCCTATGAATTAATGACCTCCAAAATGCCTTATCATTAATAGCCTTGCAATGCAAACTGAGGTCTATGGCTTCCTTTATAGAGTCAATCCATCTCACGTTGGGTCTTTCCTGTTTTCCTGCCTCTGCCCACTTTTCCTAGCATTATTGACTTTTCCAGTGACTCTTGTCTTCTCATAATGTGACCAAAGTACAATACCTTCAGTTGAATCACTGGAGCATGTTGTAAAGTATGCCTCAGAGCATGTGTAAAGTTCCTTTCCCCTTACCAAATATCTACAGCTCATCGCTACTACTTCCAGTTCAGAAGGAATCGTTTCCAGGTATTTAAAAAATATATATAAACTATTAAGTCAACCAAAAGACAACTTACACGTTTGCACCTCCTTCTCAGTCTCCCCTCAGTTCACCCAGGCCATCACAGAAGTTAAACTGCAAGTCTTTGGAAGGCACTCCCTGCTCTCCAGTCTAAGTGGAGACTGAGGCTCTGACCCGGCTTCCCAGGACTTCCACTATAGTGGAAGGCCTCCTGCTGGCAAGCTCCATTGACCACTCTGAGCAGCAATGGAATATTTTTTTTTTAAAGCGACATCAACATCGGGTGTCAGTCTGTCACTTCGGGATGCAATCTGGAAGTGACAAAAGGGTAGCTATAGTAAAACCATAAAGCTTCTGGTGATTCCTAGAACTACCCTTCATAACTTCCAATTTGTACCTGGAAGTGACATCACCAACATCTTACGCCCCATGTTCCCATCTCCACCCTCCAGTCTGTCAGCCCAACAACACCATCTTCCAGCACTGGTTCATTTCATTTTGTATCATTTCTCTTCAGCTAGGAGCTTGAAGAAGTTTACAGTGATGATAAAGAAGTGGGGAGGCACAGCAGTATGCGTGGAGACCAAAGGGGAGATTGCTTGGGATAAAAACAGCTCCTCCATAGGCAGTCCACCCACAGTCCTTCTCAGTTGCCCAGAAAATGACATTCTTAATAAAGTCAATCTAATCCTAAGAATTTCTATGCAGAAGCAACTACTGAAAATGTCTAGAAATGACATCTTAAATTCTGATGTTAGTCTGAAAAGACTGGTGGGTTTTTTTGGGTTTTTTTTTTTTTTTAGGAAAGTGAATTTTCTGGATGAACATAATTCTGTTCTGAAGACAAACACATTGAAAATATTACTTAGTGTGGCTTAGCAAATGGATCATAGAGCTTGTTGGAGTTTGCTAGGATCAACAAACCAAATCCTCTTCCTCCATCTGTGTCTCTGTTGCAGTGGCTACATCTGTCTTGGACTCTAACAAGGTATCAACCAGCAAAGCAGTCTTCTTTTCTTGTCTTCCACAGCACCACAATGGACGTGGGTCACGTCACGTTCTCAAGCACATCCCACTTCTTTCAACATGACATAAAAATCAGATGCACAGCAAGCCCTCAAGTTATCCCCCAGTTTGTCTCATATATACACCCAGGGCTTTTTTTGAGCAGGAGAGCACAGGAACACAGCTCCAGCTGGCTTGGTGTAAGAGGGTGTGGCCTAATATGCAAATGAGTTCCTCTGGGCTTTTTCGACAAAAAACCTGTGTGAAACAATGCTGACATCAGGGGATGTGGCCCAATATGCAAATGAGCCCCTCTTTTTCTACACCTCTCTACTTCTTGCACTACTGAGAGCATAATGTTCATTTATTGGGTTGCCATATGGCAATATACTGTGGATTAGCTTTGTTCTAAAATCAGGCAAAATAGTTTTTTTATCATCAAAGATGCCAAATAGCCTGGATTAGCAATAATTAGCTAGGCTAATGAGTTTCAACATCAGGTGAAGCATGAATTACAATAAAAACCAGGCAAATGTACTCAAATTCAAAAGGCAGGGGAGTGCCCTGCCTCAGACGACATGCATGATGATAAAACTTTCCCCACACTTGGCTTTTATCCTTAAAGACAAACAATTAACAGGCTGCCCCCTCCCTCTCATCCAGTCCAGCTGTTAATCAAAACGACTCAGCTATGCTATGCTGGTCTCTGCAAAATGAAGGTCAGTTCATTCCTGCAACAACTCAAAAGGTCTCTTCCTTACAATTCCCTATGGGAATCAGTCTCCATAGGGTATGGTACAGTGCCCAGCTAGGGTTGCCCAGGTCGGGGCAGGGGATCAACCAGTTCGGAGGCCCTCCCCCGCTTCAGGGTCATCAGAAAGCGGGGGCGGGGGAGGGAAATGTCTGCTGGGCACTCCATTATTCCCTGTGGAGACCGATTCCCATACGAAATAATGGAAAACTGATCCTTAGGTATCTGGGGAGGGGGCTGTTTTTTTGAGGTAGAGGCACCAAATGTTCAGGTCTAGAATTGACATGTTTTCTGTAGGCACCGTGTTCAGGCACTGACTTTATTGGTCCAAGAAGGTGGTCAAGCTCCACAGTCTATGCGTTTTTAGCTAGTGGCATAGGGCATATAGTTTTTGAATAAAAATATAAATAAGGAATGTGTTAATATCTTTAATAAATAATTTATAATAGGTGTTATAGTTCATTGGAAAGAATTCGCATTTTGGAATGGATTTTGTAATTTTTGCAATAAGAACATAAGAGAAGCCATGTTGGATCAGGCCAACGGCCCATCCAGTCCAACACTCTGTGTGACACAGTGGCAAAAATTTTTATATATACACACACACTGTGGCTAATAGCCACTGATGGACCTCTGCTCCATATTTTTATCTAAACCCCTCTTGAAGCTGGCTAAGCTTGTGGCCGCCACCACCTCCTGTGGCAGTGAATTCCACATGTTAATCACCCTTTGGGTGACGAAGTACTTCCTTTTATCCGTTTTAACCTGTCTGCTCAGCAATTTCATCGAATGCCCACGAGTTCTTGTATTGTGAGAAAGGGAGAAAAGTACCTCTTTCTCTACTTTCTCCATCCCATGCATTATCTTGTAAACCTCTATCATGTCACCCCGCAGTCGACGTTTCTCCAAGCTAAAGAGTCCCAAGCGTTTCAACCTTTCTTCATAGGGAAAGTGCTCCAGCCCTTTAATCATTCTAGTTGCCGTTCTCTGGACTTTCTCCAATGCTATAATATCCTTTTTGAGGTGCGGCGACCAGAACTGCACACAGTACTCCAAATGAGACCGCACCATCGATTTATACAGGGGCATTATGATACTGGCTGATTTGTTTTCAGTTCCCTTCCTAATAATTCCCAGCATGGCGTTGGCCTTTTTTATTGCAAACGCACACTGTCTTGACATTTTCAGTGAGTTATCTACCACGACCCCAAGATCTCTCTCTTGGTCAGTCTCTGCCAGTTCACACCCCATCAACTTGTATTTGTAGCTGGGATTCTTGGCCCCAATGTGCATTACTTTGCACTTGGCCACATTGAACCACATCTGCCACGTTGACGCCCACTCACCCAGCCTCAACAGATCCCTTTGGAGTTCCTCACAATCCTCTCTGGTTCTCACCACCCTGAACAATTTAGTGTCATCCGCAAACTTGGCCACTTCACTGCTCACTCCCAACTCTAAATCATTTATGAACAAGTTAAAGAGCGTGGGACCCAGTACCGAGCCCTGCGGCACCCCACTGCTTACCGTCCTCCACTGCGAAGACTGCCCATTTATACTCACTCTCTGCTTCCTATTACTCAGCCAGTTTTTGATCCACAAGAGGACCTGTCCTTTTACTCCATGACTCTCAAGCTTTCTAAGGAGCCTTTGATGAGAAACTTTATCAAAAGCTTTCTGGAAGTCAAGGTAAACAACATCTATCGGGTCTCCTTTGTCCACATGTTTGTTCACCCCCTCAAAGAAATGTAACAGGTTAGTGAGGCAAGATCTTCCCTTGCAGAACCCATGCTGAGTCTTCCTCAATAACCTGTGTTCATCAATGTGCCTACTCATTCTGTCCTTGATAATGGTTTCTACCAACTTTCCAGGTATTGAAGTCAGACTGACTGGCCTGTAATTTCCCGGATCTCCTCTGGAACCCTTTTTATAATATATAATATAATAATAACTTTTTATTTCTATCCCGCCCTCCCCGCCGGGGCAGGCTCAGGGCGGCTTACAACATAAAATGCATTATACATCAGTTTACTTATAAAATCACAGTTAAAACAATTATTACAATTATTAAAATTAACAATAGCAATATCAACATGGTACTAAGCGTTAGGTCTTCAGCAGAATTCAGTAATTAAAAGCATTTTCAATGGCACTTCCTGGTTTGTCATTGGTTGAAGGCTACTTTGAAGAGGTGGGTCTTACAGGCCCTACGGAATTGATCTAAGCATCGTAGGGCCCGCACCTCCTCCGGGAGTTGATTCCACAGCAGTGGAGCAGCAATAGAGAAGGCCCGGTCTTGGGTGGCCTTCAATCTGGTCTCCCTTGGCCCAGGGATATTCAGCTGGTTTTTCCCAGCTGACCTCAGCGCTCTCTGGGGCTCATATGGGGAAAGACGGTCACTCAGGTAGGCAGGTCCTCGGCCATATAGGGCTTTAAAGGTAATAACCAGCACCTTGTAACGAACTCAGTATACCACTGGCAGCCAGTGCAGTCCGCGTAGCCCCGGCTGTATGTGCTCCCACCTTGGGAGCCCTAACAACAGCCTAGCCGCCGCGTTCTGCACCAGCTGCAGCCACTGAGTTCGGCACAAGGGCAGCCCCATGTAGAGGGCGTTGCAGTAATCTAGTCTTGAGGTGACCGTAGCATGGATCACCGTTGCTAGGTCACGGCGCTCCAGGAAGGGGACCAACTGCTTCGCCCGTCGAAGATGAAAAAACGCGGACTTGGCAGCGGCCGCTATCTGTGCCTCCATTGATAATGAAGGCTCCAGAAGGACACCCAAGCTCCTGACCTTATGGGCTGCTTTCAGCAGCACACCATCAAAAGCCGGCAAGGGGATTTCCCTTCCCAGAGCACCGCGACCCAAGCAAAGGACCTCTGTCTTCGTTGGATTCAACTTCAGCCCACTCAGTCTGAGCCAACCTGCCATGGCTTGCAATGCTAGGTCCAGGCTTTCTGAGGTTGGCCGTCCATTAGTAGATAGAGCTGGGTGTCATCTGTATATTGATGGCACCCAAGCCCAAACCTCCGGGCAATCTGGGCAAGGGGGCGCATGTAGATGTTAAACAACATCGGGGAGAGAACTGCCCCTTGTGGCACCCCACACACTAGTGGGTGCCTCCGGGACAGCTCCCCTCCAATTGCCACCCTTTGTCCCCGTCCATCAAGGAAGGAGGAGAGCCACTGTAAGGCCAACCCCCTTATCCCTGCGTCGGCGAGCCGGCGGGCCAGTAGCCGATGATCGACTGTGTCGAACGCAGCCGACAGGTCCAACAACATCAGCACCGCCACACCGCCTCGATCCAGATGCCGATGGGGGTGACATTTTAAAGATGGGGGTGACATTTGCTACCTTCCAGTCCTCAGGAACGGAGGCAGATTTCAATGAAAGATTACAGATTTTTGTTAGAAGATCCACAAGTTCAACTTTGAGTTCTTTCAGAACTCTCGGATGTATGCCATCCAGACCCGGTGACTTATTAGTTTTTAATTTGTCTATCAGTTGTAGGACCTCCTCTTTTGTCACCTCAATCTGACTCAGGTCTTTCAACACCCCTTCCAAAATTAGTGGTTCTGGGGCGGGCAAAAAGTTCTCGTCTTCCACAGTGAAGACGGAGGCAAAAAATTCATTTAGCTTCTCAGCCATTTCCCTATCCTCCTTCAGTAATCCTCTACCCCATGGTCATCCAAGGGCCCCACTGCCTCCCTGGCTGGTTTCCTACTTCTAATATATTTGAAGAAATTTTTATTGTTGGTCTTTATGTTTTTTGCAATATGCTCCTCATAGTCCCTTTTTGCCTGCCTGATCACAGTCTTGCATTTGATTTGCCACAGCCTGTGTTCCCTTTTACTAATTTCACTTGGACTGGTTTTCGACCGCTTAAAGGAGTCCTTCTTACCTTTTACAGCTTCCATTACTTTGTTTGTTAACCATGCAGGCCTTTTCTTATGCCTGTTTGTGCCTTTCCTAACTTGTGGTATGTATTTTATCTGAGCTTCTAGGATTATAGTTTTAAATAGTGTCCAAGCTTCCCCAAGGGTTTTGACCGTATGTACCTTTCTTTTCAGTTTCCTCCTCACATGCCTCCTCATCTCAGTGTATTTACCCCTTTTAAAGTTAAACGTGGTTGTGGCGGTCTTTTTGGACAACTCCCTATTTATACAAACGGTGAAATCAATAACATTATGGTCACTGCTCCCAAGTGGCGCAATCACTTTTACATCTCTCACCAAGTCTTGGGCATTACTTAGGACCAAATCCAGGATCGCCCCACCCCTGGTAGGTTCTGAGACCATCTGCTCCATAGCACAGTCATTGAGAGCATCAAGAAACTCAATCTCTTTCTCTTGAGCAGAAAACATATTGACCCAATCAATCTGCGGGTAGTTAAAATCACCTATTACGACACAGTTTTTACATTTAGCCGCTATCTTTAAGCCTTCCATCATATTATAATCGTCCTCTCTCTTTTGATTTGGTGGGCGATAACAAACTCCCATAGTTAAATTTCCTTTTGGGCCCTCTATTTCAATCCAAAGCATTTCTAAAAGTGAATCTAATTCTCTGACCTCAGTCTTACTGGACCGTATATCCTCTCTGACATACAGAGCCACCCCACCTCCAACCCTTCCCTTCCTATCCTTCCGATATAGCTTATATCCAGGAATCACCGTGTCCCACTGATTCTCCTCATTCCACCAAGTTTCTGAAATTCCCACAATGTCTATGTTTTCTCCCAAGACGTCTCTTTGAGACGAGTCCTCCCGAACCAGAGACATTTCATCTCCTGTCGGCTTTCCCCCAAGATTTAGTTTAAAAACTGCTCTGCCACCTTTTTAATTTTAAGTGCCAGCAGCCTGGTTCCATCCAGGGACAAGTGGAGTCTGTCTCTTTTGTACAGCTCCCGCTTGTTCCAGAAAGCATCCCAGTGCCTAACAAACTTAAACCCTTCCTCCTTACACCATCATCTCATCCACACATTGAGACTTCTAATTTGTGCCTGTCTCTCCTGCCCCTAACGTGGAACAGGTAGCACTTCTGAGAAGGCTATCTTGGAGGTCCTGGCCTTAAGTCTTCCGCCTAGCAGCCTAAATTTTTCCTCCAGGACCTCATGACTGCATTTCCCCACATCGTTGGTGCCAACATGCACCACGACCACAGGCTCCTCCCCAGCACTGTCTAAGTATTTGCATTGCAGCTTTGTATTTTTAATGGTTTAAGATGATTTTTACATTTTGTATCTAGCAGATAACTTCTAATTGTAATAATTACCTGCAGGATACAGCTGTGAGTGATTGGTGATATAAGATTGTGTGCGTCACAAATGCTCCTTCTGAGCATTTGGTGACGCCAGCGGTTCATGCTGAACTCATGTGAGCACTGTGACGGTAGCTTTGGTAAGCTCTTTTAGATAAATATGTGCAATATGACTGAGATTTGGAGGCATATTGGAAATACTATCACAAATTGTGGAAAAGTCATCATAAATTGTGTTTATGTTGCAGTCCCTTTAAACATACACTCTTGAAGCACACATGCGCCTGAGGAAGCTATTCTGAGAAACAGGGTCTTGCCGGTGTCCTGTTGCGCAATGCAAGATATCTACAACAGGGACTTTTGGAACAATTCTTATGGACTGCAAGGGTGGCCAACAGTAGCTCTCCAGATGTTTTTTTGCCTATAACTCCCATCAGCCCCAGCCATTGGCCATGCTGGCTGGGGCTGATGGGAGTTGTAGGCAAAAAACACCTGGAGAGCTACCGTTAGCCATCCCTGGAAGGAATTTTTCTTTGACGCTCGAAGGAACCACTTTGTAAAGCGCATTTAAATCGCATTTCTGTCTTGTGCAATATTTGAATGTGCCTTTAAGAACTATTACACCACGGAGCGAGTGTTTTTCGTGCACCGCTTCAAAAAACTTTCATTGAGGCAGTACGTTGGATTAAAACAATCATTATTTATTGCTACACAAATGTTATGAGTGCTTTATAAGTCTTTGCAGCATCAAAGGCTGTGTACCCGGTTTGGGTTTTGTTGTTTTCAATCCCCAGGTGGGGGCAGGGGATCCCCCCCCCCCCGGTTTGGAGGCCCTCTCCACTTCAGGGTCATCAGAAAGCAGGAGGGGGGGGGAGGGAAATGTCTGCTGGGCACTCCATTATTCCCTATGGAGACCGATTTCCATAGGAAATAATGGAAAACTGATCATTAGATATCTGGGGAGGGGGCTGTTTTTTTTAGGTAGAGGCACCAAATGTTCAGCATACCATCCAATGCCTCTCCTCAAACAACCCTCCAAGTTTCAAAAAGATTGGACCAGAGGGTCCAATTCTATGAGTCCCCTATGCTTCATTATTTCCAATGGAGGGAAGGCATGCGGTCCCTTTAAATGTGACGGCCAGAACTCCTTTTGGAGTTCAATTGTGCTTGTCACAGCCTTGCTCCTAGCTCCACCCCCAATGTCTTTTGGCTCCACCCCCCAAAGACCCCAGATATTTCATGAATTGGACTTGGCAGCCCTATGCTCAGCAGACATTCCCCACACCAACGCTTTCTGATGACCCTAAGGGCCTCCAAACTGGGCGATTCCCTCCTCCCAACTGGGGACTGGCAACCCTAAATTAAACCCATCACTTTCACAGAGAGAAGAGGAATTTCACTCCTCATATTGCAAATGAACCCGGGCTAACCGGAGGTGGGGGGAGTTTATATTTATGGAATTGCTGATCACATTATATGTTATTACACTGTAAACACACAAAGACAGTGGTGCTGCCATGCACACAACATTTTAAAATTTAATTTTGCATTTGACATGGCCTTCCCACTGGACTATCTGAAAAAAAGAAGAGCTTGTTTTCTTTTGTTTTTACAGTCAAACTGTTTGGAGTTATTGCCTGGGGCTGGCTTAACTAAGTTTCCTAAATACAGTCAAAAACTATAGGCAAAAAAAGGGAAACACTGGGGATAATGCATCAATGATACAATTATATCGTGCATGGTGGTAAAGAATAAACATTCATGCTATGAGAACACTGCCTAGACTCCAAATAGCCTCAAAGTAAGGAGGCTGAAGTTGGTTCTTTATTTGCAGATCCTTATTCATTCCTTATTTGTGAATTCAACCAAAAACACTGAAGAGAGTTTGAAAGCTCTGAACCCCAAAATAAGGTCTGGACCCCCATATATCATATACGCCCTTCTTCAGGGGATTCTGTCCTACGAGAGGACACATGCTGCTTCATGGTCCAATGAGCGGTTCTCGTGCCAGCTGCTCCAAAACAAGGTGCCCCCAGGACACACAAACAGACAGACACTGGGGACATACTACACCGCAAAACAATGTTTGGACCACCCCAAGTGACACATCCCCACACTCGGAGCACTGTCCTCTTCAAGAAGACATGCAGAGGTGCCTGGTCCAAACTATGGTTCCAGTGCCACAAGCTTCCATTGCGAGTGCCACCTAGAAGCTTGTGTTCCAAAGGAGATTTGAATAAGGAACTGTTTTGACTGTTTGCCCTCTGCACCCCAAAATGCACTTTAGACCACCACATGCCATACACCCCCACGTTCAGGGAACTCTGCCCATTGAGAGGACATGTGCTGCTTCATGGTCCAATGAGTGGTTCTCGTGCCAGTTGCTCCAGAACAAGGTGCTCCCAGGACACTAAAAGAGGCAGAAACTGGGGTCAGGCTGTACCCTAAAACTATGTTTGTACCACCCCAAGTGAGACATCCCCATACTCAGGGCACTGTTCTCTTCAAGAAAACATGCAGAGGTGCCTGGTCCAAATATTTGTTCCGGCGCCAAAAGCTTCCAATGGGGTGCCACCTAGAAGCCTGTATTTTAAAGGAGATTTGAATAAGGAACTATTTTGATTGCTTGCCCTCTACACCCCAAAAAATGAATAATCAACAACTTACAACCTCTATTGGATAGTGACAGCTCTCTTTCAAAAGTACTGGGAGGTAAACCTTTTCTTGCACACAGACAGACCCCTTATCTCAAACAACTCACCCACAACAATACAACATCTCGTCTGAGCATAGATACTGGTACCAGAGCTTGCAGTAAACCCAAGTGCCAACTTTGCTGCCACATACACCCAGACAACACAATCACTGGACCTAATCTAACGGCTTTAACAACACAATCTCAGGCTCATTCACTTGTTCATCTTCCAACATTATATATGCCATTAAATGCCAACAATGCTCTTCACTTTTCTACATAAGGCAAATAGGACAAACCCTACGCCGAAGGATAAATGGACACAAATCTGACATCAGGAATTACAGAACTGAGAAACATGTGGGGGAACACTTAAACCTTCCAAAGCATTCCATGGGTGATGTCAAAGTAGCTGTTTTACTGCCAAGGAACTTCAAGAACAGAATGGAGAGAGAAATTGCTGAATTACAAATTATTATGAAACTGAGAACAAACACCTCCCCAGGACTGAACAGGGATATTGTTTTTTTTATCTCATTACAGATGCTAAACCTACTCTCACTAAGTATAGTTATACATCCACAGTGTTCCAATGTATTTCTCTTTTAGAATATAGTAGCAGAATAATTATTTGTACTGGCATACTCAAAGCAGACATATTGGCTGTTTGTCTTACTACATATACTTAACCCCTTTTCACTATATTTTATTGCATTCTTTTTTTCTATGGCAAACTAGAATGCTGTTTATATGTCAAAAAGTAAATTAGATAGACAAGAACATCACTATCCAATGTATTCCCCTTTTAGCTGTATTGACATACTCAAATAGGGATATTGGCTGTTTATCTTATTACATATACTGAACCCATCTCCTACTATATTTTAATGTATTTTTCTCCTAATGGCAAACTAAATGTATGTTACATGTTAAAAGGTAAATTAATTGGATGGGGAAACTCCTGAGATAGAAATGCCTTCCTTTTGGCCCAGGAACAGACATTCTCACATTTTGACATATTACTGTTCTATTGCTTTCACATGCTCATGCTACTCAGATCTAAAAGTTGCTCAATGTGTTAATTTCACTATTCTGTCATTGGATCTTAAATTTGTACCATTTTGCATTCTGAGCCACTGCCTACCAGCTTTGTGTGGCTCTGCTCACTGTACCGGATTCCTCGTGTGATGAAGTGTGCTTAGAGAGCACACGAAAGCTGACGATCTGAATAAAACAAAGTTGGTCTTAAAGGTGCCACTTGACTCCTATTTGGTTGTACTACTTCAGACCAATACGGCTGCTCACTTGGATCTATGTCCTTTTGTAATTTACCTATACTCTCAGAAACAACAATTGGCAGGCAAGTTTTATCATCTTTTATGGCTATCCAGACCAAATGGTCTTCTCAATTGTCGCACTGTTACACCCGACTGTGATCCCAGTTCTGTATCAGCTGGCCCTCTTCATCAACAAACTGCATGTATTTCAGCCCACTGCACCTGACCCCCTTATCTGAAGAAGTGTGTTTTTAGCACATGAAAGCTAAAAGGTGCAAACTGACTCCTGCTTTGTTCAACTGCTTCAGACCAACAGGGCTACCCACTTAGATCTAATCTCAAAGGTGTTACCCTGGACAGTTTTTGTATGTGATTGGTCAGTGACTTAGGACTAAGACGGATGTGAATTGTGCAAGTTTCTATGAGATGCTTTTGGTCCTGAAACAACTTACTCCACATAACCCACAGTGGTTGTTTGAGGTCAGATTTTTCATACCTATTTCAGGAGCATACTGAATTTTCATCTTTATATATTTGGTAAGCTCTTTACATCATTGTGAGATCATCATTTATTTGTGGAAATGTCTTGGAAAGACAGAAAAGATGGATCTGCCTTTGAGGACAACATCGTAAGTGCATTCCTACAGCACTATCCTTTGGCGCAGAAGGAAGGCTATTGGAGGACTGCTTCTGTTTGGGGAAGGATAACAAGTGAGTTATATTCAAATACAATGCAGTTTAGGAAATGGCTGTATAATTTTTGGCATGAAGACCGAAGGGGACTGAGAACCAAGACAATTTTAATGGTTTGAGCTGAGGAAACCCGTGGTGACTGTAAGCGGCCTGAAGATTCATGTCCTGATGTCATGTATGATGAATGCATGGGTTGGTCTCCTCCAATAACATCTGAAGCCGCAAAATGAAATCTTGCTGCAAGTGGTGGTGTGGATCCTCAGAGTGTGGTAGTTTCCCATAACAGTATAAAAAAACATGAAAGTGCCCATGAATGTTTGTGTTTTCTGAAAAGATGTGCTCAGTTCCAATGAGAAAAACCAGCACGGAACTGTTGGTCATGGCAATCAGTTACTTGTGTCTGAAAACAGTGAAATGATTCTTAGCAATAGAAGGTGGTGGTCAGAAATTCCACCTTGCAGTGATTGCTGCACACTGAATTACCTGTTTCTGCAAGTGGGGAATTTAGAGCCACATGTTTACCTTCATTTACCATCACTTTGTGTACAAGTGAATGGAGACTGGTATACTTGGGCAAATCACAGCCTAGATTACATCTGTTTTAGCCCTCAGTCACTGACCAATCACATACAAAAAGTGTCCAGGGTAACACCTTTGAGATTAGTTTAAGCCAGCTTGCTAGCAATAGGGCAATCAACAGACAGCTTTTATCACCTTTTATTGTTGTCCCGCGCAAATGTTATCCAGACCAATTGCTCTTTCAGTTTGTTAATTTCGCTATTTTGCAGTCAAAATAATGGCAAACTAGAATGATGTGTGGGACTTGGGTGAGGTACATAAGCACCAAAGGTGAGGTAAGAATCCATTGAGCCCTGATGGGTCCATCATTGTGAACTTGAGAATGAGTTCAAATTTAGATATCTCAGTTTGTTACCATGAATTGAAGCTTGGAGGACTGTTAATCCCTATTCAGAACCAAAATGATTTTCACTTTATGGAGGTCTGCAAGCTGGCACATTGCTGGGAGAGGTTCCTTTATCCAGTTTGGTGTAGTGGTTAAGTGTGCGGACTCTTATCTGGGAGAAACCGGGTTTGATTCCCCACTCCTCCACTCACACCTGCTGTTATGGCCTTGGGTAAGCCATAGCTCTGGCAGAGGTTGTCCTTGAAAGGGCAGCTGCTGGGAGAGCCCTCTCCAGCCCCACCCACCTCACAGGGTGTCTGTTGTGGGGGAGGAAGGTAAAGGAGATTGTGAGCCGCTCTGAGACTCTTCGGGGTGGAGGGCGGGATATAAATCCAATATCTTCTTCTTCTCCAATGTACTCTGAAAGATAGGCCTTTACAGTGGTCCACCAAAACAAAGCATGCAGCGCCATACTTTTTAGAAGCTGGCGTGAGCTCTTTGGACCATGAGGAAGCACATGTCCTCTCACAGGGCAGAGTTCCCTGAATGTAGGGATGTATGGCATGTGGTGGTCCAAAGTGCATTTTGGGGTGCAGAGGGCAAGCAATCAAAATAGTTCCTTATTCAAATCTCCTTTGAAATACGGGCTTCTAGGTGGCACCCCAGTTGGAAGCTTTTGGTGCCGGAATGAATGTTTGGACCGGACACCTCTGCATGTCTTCTTGAAGAGGACAGTGCCTCGAGTGTGGGGATGTGTCACTTGGGGTGGTCCAAACATTGTTTTGCAGTACAGCCTGTCCCCAGTGTCTGTCTGTGTGTCCTGGGGGGACCTTGTTTTGGAGCAGCTGCCACGAGAACTGCTCATTGGACCATGAAGCAGCACATGTCTTCTCGAAGGGCAGAGTCCCCTGAAGAAGGGGGGTGTATGATATATGGGGGGTCCAGACCTTATTTTGGGGTTAAGAGCTTTCAAACTCTCTTCAGTGTTTTTGGTTAAATTCACAAATAAGGAATGAATAAGGAATGAATAAAGATCTGTGAATAAGGAACCAACTTCAGCCTCCTCTCAAAGTATCACTTCCTAAAATGCAATTCGTATTAGGCACGTATGATGTTCTGAATGCTTTATGTCTGTTGCCATAAGAGGGCAAAAGAGGCCTAAGTAATTGAGCCAAATAAGACTGAGCACCATAACCACACAGGTTCCCCTCCACTGGCAAAACCTGGGAGAGTTTGGGGGCAGAGCTTGGGAGGAGGCTTTATCATAGACACCATTACATCATATCAGGGGTGGACTTCTAGCAGGAGCTCCGTTGCATATTAGGCCACACACACCCTGATGTAGCCAATCTTCCAAGAGCTTACGAAATAAGAGCCTTGAAAGCTCTTGGAGGATTGGCTACATCAGGGGTGTGTGGCCTAATATACAAAGCAGCTCCTGCTAGAACTCCACCCCTGCATCATAGCCACATGAATAATCTGGAGTAACATCATGAAGCATGTGACACTGCAGAAATCCCCCCATCTCTATGGTCTTTCACTTTAGACATGAGAGAGGGATTCCTAGAGCATCACGGATGCCAGGACATCCACTCCCCACGCTCACTCAAGATGTGATATCTACCACCCTTCCCTTCCTCTATCCATTGAGTGTGGATGGATTGACGGAGTGGGAGGTGCCTGCCAAGGTGGGCTACTTGGTAAGCTTAGCTGGAGTTGTTTACTTAAAGATGGATGCAAGGTGAATTCTCTGTAAAACAGTAGCCAGATTACAACTAGCAGGACTTTTTTTGTAGCAAGAACTCCTTTGCATATTAGGTTACAGCCCCCTGATGTAGCCAATCCTACAAGAGCTTACAGGGCTCTTCTTACAGAGCCTACTGAAGAAGAAGAAGATGAAGAAGATATTGGATTTATATCCCGCCCTCCACTCCGAAGAGTCTCAGAGCGGCTCACAATCTCCTTTACCTTCCTCCCCCACAACAAACACCCTGTGAGGTGGGTGGGGCTGGAGAGGGCTCTCACAGCAGCTGCCCTTTCAAGGACAACCTCTGCCAGAGCTATGGCTGACCCAAGGCCATGCCAGCAGGTGCAAGTGGAGGAGTGGGGAATCAAACCCGGTTCTCCCAGATAAGAGTCCGCACACTTAACCACTACACCAAACTGGCTCTCTACTGTAAGCTCTTGGAGGATTGGCTACATCAGGGGTGTGTGGCCTAATGTGCAAAGGAGTTCCCGCTACAGAAAAAGCCCTGACAACTAGGGATGTTCAACCTGTTAGTTGAATTTGTTGGATCTAGTTTAGGATGGCTGAACTGGTCAGGAAGCCATCCTTATCTTCATTTAGTACGAGTGCTCCTTCTGAGCTTCAGAACAGCAGGGAGACCCAAACTAATGTTTACCACACCATCTTACAAATTGCACAGAGAGCCTTTCCTTCAAGTTAAAGAACCAGTAATGGTCTATTTATTTAAAAAAATACAACATTTAAGTGTAGTGAAGAGAAAGAGTGACTAACTGTTCTAGCTAACTAGGATGCCTTCAGATTAATAATAGGCCATCTGCTTCATTCAGTTCAGGGGGAGACACCATGCTGTCCCTCCTGGTGCATGCAGGGAAGAAGGTGGGAGAAGAGGAGAACAAAGAGGAAGGAAGTTCCCTGAGATACATCCTACCTATTAGAGAGGGTGAGTGATAGCAGACAGGAAGGAGACTGATATCTGTCTTGCTCCATGGTGTTTGTAGGTTTGGGGGACTGACCAAGGTACATCGCCAGTCTCTTCTTCCAGCAGAATTCAGCTGCTGTTCACACATTGTGAACAGGGAACCAATCAGTTCACTGTCCGTGAACCATTTTGCCCTGTTCATTGGGTTCCTTTTGAAGCATTCGAACAGGGCAGGGCAGCGTACTGCAATCAGGAGTATTTCACATATGCATGTTCTCAAAGATCCCAGCAGCAGTCCTGCTTTCCATCTCCCCTTCAGAGCTGTCGTCACTGCATGTTGCTTGACAAAAAATAGTGGAAATAAACAGTAACCAAACCATTATAACGAAAATCAATTATACACACACACTCACACAAACATATATTCACAAAAGTATTGCTTGATGTTCATGCTACTGACGTTGTTTGCATATGCATTTTTGTACAGCCTTATGGGAACTGTAGTCCCTCCCCACAGGACCCAGGACATTATTTAATTATTTAAAGGTAAGTATTCGTGACTTGAATTGAACTCAGAAAAGGCTGGTTGGTTGATGGTCCTGCCCAGTGGTTTTTGTTGGTAGAAAAAGCCCAGCAAAAACTCATTTGCATATTAGGCCACACCCCCTGGTACCAAGCCAGTCAGAACTGCATTCCTGTGTGTTCCTGCTCTACAAAAAAAAAAAAAAAGCGCCCTGGCCCTGCCCCAATTACAGATACTTTTTGATTTATCCTTGTCCTTCATGGCAGTCATTTTATGGTGACACCCTTGATTACCCTTTCTCAAAAACTGTTCACAGGCTTCAGAAAGGTTGAAGAAAAGTTCAAGAAGCACCATTTATAATACCCCAGGGCTCAAATTCTGAAGAAGGGTGAAACATTTGCTATGAATATGACACCAAATATCCATTAAAACTTCAGTTCACAATATTAAGGTTGTTTGCCACTGAAATAACAGATACTGTGATCAGTTGGGACTCAGTGGTATTAAACACTGTTTCTTCCCCCAAGCATTTCCCAGTTCCTCCAGCTTTGGTGTTTTCATGCTTTCAGCTATCATTTCCCCTTCCGATACTAAATTCTCATGTCCCATTTTGTCTTCCTCCTTTCCTTTTGTCGGACGAGGGCTATTATTCTGTTGCCCAAAAGACAGAGTTACAGCTTTCTGCACTATCCCTTTTATTTAGCTTCCTTAGAAGCAACCTTTCTGCTCATAAAGGAGTGCCCCTCCCGGCCAACTCGAGACAAAAATGCACAATAAATGTAATTACATACAAATGCGATTAAACGGAGGGAAGCCAGTCAATAAAAAGAAACAGCCAACCAAAATTACACAACCTTACCTGAGTTGCCATCAAAATTCTAAATGCTTCAGCGAACTGACTAAAAGGCCCTCTGAAATAATGAAGAATTCTTGACACTTGCAGGGCATAGGTTGTACACAGGAAGGCAACTGTGTGTGTGTGTGTGTTCTGTAAATCCTTTGGGAAAGGATCCTATCATGGCTGGGGTTCCCTGTCCAGTGCACAGTACCATCTCAGTTTATGTTCAGGAGCAGAGGTTGTTGTCACTCATTCCATCACGGCCTGTCCAGCCATGAGGAAGATGACTGCACCCAAAGCAATTTCTTTCCTTCTTCTGTTAGCTACTTAGATAATGAGCTTTTGCACGGAATGGTTAGCTGCCAGCACAGAAAGGACTGCCGTGAATTGGAGGAAGTGCTGAGCAAATAATTACATCCTTAGTAAGGACTTAAGTCAAGCATACTCTTCTATCGGATAAAGGTCACTGGCAAAAAAAATCAGCTTTATTGGATCGAGGGTTGACTGGTGAGGCTGACAAGCAGGCAGGGGACTTGCCACGAGATTCGAGAAGAAGGGAGGGTGTCACGGCTGGGGCCGGGTCAGGCAAAGTCCAGAGGCAGTCCGAGGTCTGTAGCCAGTAAGCAGGAGGGTCCGAGGCGCCAAATCCGAATCACTGTAGAAGTATCGCAGGTCTGAGGTCCAGAAGCCGAGGTCAGGGAGTCCAGAAGTCCAAAGCCAAAGTCAGGGAGTCAGGAACCAAAGTCAAGCCGGAGTGGATGCTAGAATGTCAGGGAGATGACTAGTTGCTTCCACAAAGCTTCCTCCCAAAGCCCACAGCTATATAGCCCTCTGCTGGCTGTTGCCCGTTTGGGCTAATTGCTGGCTCAGGGAGGCAGCCAGGATCCTGTTACCACTCAAGCATCCTTGCTCTTAGAAGGGCCAGAATCCTCTCAGAACTCAGGGCTCAGGGAGCGTCTTGCTTGTGAGCGTGCCGCCCTCCTCCGATCCCTGAGGTCCTGCCGGAGGCGGTCACGCACACGAGCCACCCGAGAGGGCGAGGCAGGGGGGCTGGGATCTTCTCCAGCAGGAGGCAGGGGCACTGGTGCAGGTGGCAGGGGCACAGTTTCCTCATCAGACTCAACTTCCTCTGAAGGGTCCCCAGCACCCATGACACTATCCCCCCCCCCAGGGCCCCCCTCCGTCGAGGGACCTGGAAGGTCGGGGTGGTCGTTGTGGAACTGGTGCACCAAGTCCGGGGCATGAAGATTGTCCTCGGGCTCCCAAGACCGGTCTTCTGGGCCGTATCCCTCCCAGTCCACCAGGTACTGGAGGCCTCCACGATGGTACCGGGAGTCCAGGATCTGGCGCACCTCATATTCTTCCTCGTCATCCACCAACACTGGTGGTGGCGGCGGTGGGGAAGGAGTCCGAGCTGGGTCAGGGGGTGCAGCCGGAACAAGGAGGGAGCGATGAAACACGGGGTGAATGCGGAGGTGGGGTGGCAACTGGAGCCTGAAGGCGACGGGGTTTATTTGTTCAACGACGGGGTAGGGTCCAATGAACCGTGCATCCAGCTTGTGAGACCGACCAGGCCGGCGCAGGTAGCGAGTTGAGAGCCACACCTGATCCCCCGGCTGCACTGGAGGGCCTTCTTGCCTCTTTCGGTCCGCAGCCCGTTTATATGCCTCCTTGGCTTGCTGTAGCTGCTCTCGGAGCAAGTCTTGGCTGGCACGGAGTTCTTGCAGGTAGGCATCGACGGCGGGGACATTCGTGGGTGGTAGGATCGCTGGGAAGAACCGAGGGTGGTACCCGTAGGTTGCAGCAAACGGGGTCATTTGGGTGGATGAATGGACCGCGTTGTTGTATGCAAACTCCGCTAGGGGCAATAGAGTGGTCCAGTCATCCTGCTGGTAACAGGTGTAACAGCGGAGATATTGCTCTAGCGTGGCATTGGTGCGCTCTGTCTGGCCATCTGTCTGTGGGTGGTAGGCCGAGGACAGGTGCACTCGAGTACCCAGGCTGGAATGGAGGGCTTGCCAGAACCGAGAGGAGAACTGAGGGCCCCGATCGGAGATCAGATGGGCTGGGAGTCCATGCAGACGAAAGATGTGTTGCAGGTAAAGCTGGGCCGTCTCCTGAGCTGTGGGGAGTTTCGGGCACGGAACAAAGTGGGCCATCTTGGTAAATAGGTCGACGACCACCCAGATACAAGTCTGACCCTTGGAGCGTGGAAGTTCCGTGATGAAGTCCATCGAGATGGTATCCCAGGGTCCTGAAGATGTGGGCAAGGGCTGCAGCAACCCTGAGGGTTTGGCTGGGATGTCTTTGGCCCGTCGGCAGACGTCACAGGAGCTGACATAGCGGGCAACATCAGCGCGAACTCGTGGCCACCAGAATTCCCTTGTCAGCAAGTGGGTGGTCTTATGCTGTCCAAAGTGCCCGGCGGGTAACGAGTCGTGGGTCAGGCGTAGCACTTCTGCCCGCAAGGGCCCGGGCGGCACATAGAGGCGTTCGCGGTGTAGCAAGAGGCCGCCTCGAGTCGTGAACTCCCCTGTTGGGTCATCTTGGAGAGCCTGGAGGTGTTGCTGGACCCAGGGATCATTGGCCTGGCTAGCCCGAATGTCCTCCACGAGTGCTGGTGAAGTGGAGGTGGCTGCAAATACTGAGGGCGGCAGGATTGGAGCAGCGGGCGCGGTCTCAGTTGAGGCAGGGGCGTATTCCGGTTTCCGGGAGAGCGCGTCTGCTTTCCGGTTCTGGGTATGGGGGATGTAGGAGATCTGGAAGTCGAAGCGAGAGAAGAATAGGGACCACCGGATCTGGCGCTGGTTGAGACGGCGGGTGGTCTGGAGGTGTTCCAAGTTCCGGTGATCGGTGAGCACTTGAACAGGGTGGCGAGCCCCTTCGAGGTAATGTCGCCAAACCTCAAACGCCACCTTGATCGCGAGCAACTCCCTCTCCCAGATGGTATAGTTCCTCTCTGCAGCAGTGAGCTGCCGCGAGTAATAGGCGCAGGGCTGTAGTGGCTGGGACGGCTCCTCGCGCTGGGACAGCACTGCTCCCAGGGCCACGTTGGAGGCATCAGCTTCCACCGTAAAGGGAAGCTGGGGGTCGGGGTATCTCAGGAGTGGCCCGGTGGCAAAGCGAGTCTTCAGGGTGGAGAAGGCGTTATCGGCCTCTGGGGACCAGTGGAAGGGTTCTTTGGGGCGGAGTAGTTGAGTCAGGGGTGTGGTCAGGGATGCGTAGGCCGGGATGAATTGCCGATAGTAGTTGGCAAAACCGAGGAACCGCTGCAGGTCTTTGCGATTCTGAGGAGCCTGCCAGGTCAGGACCGCTTCTACTTTTTTCGGGTCCATGAGGATCCCCTGCGGTGACACGATGTGCCCAAGGAACTCGACGGAGCGCAGGTCGAAGTCGCACTTCTCCAGCTTGGCGTAGAGACCATGGGCTCGTAGGCGCTGCAGGACCTGGCGGACGTGCTCGGCGTGCTGGGCAGGATTGCGGGAGTAAATTAGGATGTCATCAAGGTATATGAT
The DNA here is from genome assembly GCF_032191835.1 of Heteronotia binoei. Lineage (NCBI taxonomy): Eukaryota > Metazoa > Chordata > Lepidosauria > Squamata > Gekkonidae > Heteronotia > Heteronotia binoei. Next base: position 173,097,614 of record NC_083225.1, read on the forward strand.
CGCGAAGCGGTCGAGCAGGTCCCGGAATATGTCATTCATGAACCTCTGGAAGACAGCGGGGGCATTGGTCAGTCCGAAGGGCATTACCAGGTGCTCGTACTGCCCGTATCGGGTCCCAAACGCGGTCTTCCATTCGTCTCCGGGCCGTATGCGCACCAAATTGTACGCTCCACGGAGGTCCAGCTTGGTGTAGATTTGGGCCCCCTTTAGGCGATCCAAGAGTTCAGGGATCAGTGGTAGAGGGTACCGGTCGCGGATGGTGATCTTGTTCAGGGCCCGGTAGTCATTGCACAGCCGGAGCTCCCCACTTTTCTTCTTCACGAAGAGCACTGGAGCAGATAGGGGAGAGGTTGAGGGTCGGATGAATCCGCGTTTCAGGTTCTTGTCCAGGAAGTCTCGCAGAGCTGCCAACTCCGGCTCCGACATTGGGTACAGACGCCCCACCGGGAGTGGTGCCCCAGGTACCAAATCAATGGCACAGTCGTAGGGCCGGTGAGGGGGAAGCTGATCAGCTCCTGTCTCTTCGAAGACATCAGCAAAGTCCACATACTTCTGAGGGAGCTGAGGACCACCACTCGGGATGCCAGCTGCTAGAGTGGTGGGAGGAGTCAGATGGGGGCATGGGTCTCGGAAGCGTAGTTCCTGCTGGGCCCAGTCCACGATGGGGTTGTGCAGCTTCAGCCAGGAAAGGCCTAGAATCAGCGGGAAGCGAGGCATGCGGGCGACATCAAACCGCAGCTGTTCTTGATGCTGCTGGACGTGGAAGGTGATGGGACAGGTCTCCTGGGTGACGGGGCCAGAACGAAGGAGGCGCCCGTCAATAGCCTCCACCAGCGACGGAATCCCTTTTGTCTGCACAGGGATCTGGTGCTGCTTCACAAAGGCGGCATCTATAAAACAGTGGGCCGCTCCCGAGTCCAGCATGGCATACACGAACAGCCAGCGTTCGTCAGGCAGACGGAGTTTGACTGGTAGCAGGAATGGCCCTGGGGTATCAGCCCGCTGTTCGGAGGACCCAGCTAGTCGCCCCAGGCTGGGGGGTCCACTTACGCCTGGGGCTGCCCTTTTGGCGGCGGTGGCAGCGAAGGTCCAGGTATCCGATGCTTAGCAGGGCAGCCAGAGGCATAGTGGCCTGCCGTGCCGCAGTAGAGGCACAGATTCTGCGTGCGGCGTCTGGTCTTTTCCTCTGGGGTCAGGCGGGGTCGAGCAGCTCCAAGCTGCATAGGCTCATCCTTGGTGCTGGTACTAGCTGGGGACGGGCGAGGAGCCAGGTAGCACGGCGCAGGGAGCTGGCGCCCTCTGGTCTTGGCTTGGCGGCGACTTTCCAGGCGGCCATCGATGCGGAGGCAGAGGGTGATAAGTTCTTGGAGCGTGGGTGGCTGCTCCACCCTGGCCAGTTCATCCAGGACCTCCTCTGCCAACCCCTCAGTAAACTGGTCCATCTGGGCAGCCTCATTCCACGCCAAGTCCTGGGTCAGGAGCTTGAATTCAGTGGCATATTGAGCCACCGAGGAGTTGCCTTGTTTCAGTGCCCTGATCTTCCGGTTGGCTGTGGCTGCTTGGACTGGATTTGAGAAAGCAGCAGACAGGTGGGCCTCAAACCCCTGGTAATCAGTCAGTAGGGGAGAGGACGCGACCAGTAAGGGTGTGGCCCATTTGGCCGCCTGCCCCTTTAACAGACTGATGACGAAACACACCTTGGTTTTGTCATTGAGGAAGTCCCGTGCTCTCAGTTCAAAGTACAGCCGACACTGTGCTAGGAAGGCAGGAAATTCTTCCACGGCACCCCCAAATCTGTCAGGTGGGGGAACTGGGCACTTGGCTGGAGCACTGGCCGCAGGTTGTTGCTGCAAGTGCACTACTGCCTGTGTTAGCTGCTGTACCTGGGCTTGGAGCGCAGCCAGTAGTTCTGTGGTTTCACTTGCTTCAGCATCCATCCTGTGGAGTGGGTGTTTGTCGGTGGAAGCAATCTGTCACGGCTGGGGCCGGGTCAGGCAAAGTCCAGAGGCAGTCCGAGGTCTGTAGCCAGTAAGCAGGAGGGTCCGAGGCGCCAAATCCGAATCACTGTAGAAGTATCGCAGGTCTGAGGTCCAGAAGCCGAGGTCAGGGAGTCCAGAAGTCCAAAGCCAAAGTCAGGGAGTCAGGAACCAAAGTCAAGCCGGAGTGGATGCTAGAATGTCAGGGAGATGACTAGTTGCTTCCACAAAGCTTCCTCCCAAAGCCCACAGCTATATAGCCCTCTGCTGGCTGTTGCCCGTTTGGGCTAATTGCTGGCTCAGGGAGGCAGCCAGGATCCTGTTACCACTCAAGCATCCTTGCTCTTAGAAGGGCCAGAATCCTCTCAGAACTCAGGGCTCAGGGAGCGTCTTGCTTGTGAGCGTGCCGCCCTCCTCCGATCCCTGAGGTCCTGCCGGAGGCGGTCACGCACACGAGCCACCCGAGAGGGCGAGGCAGGGGGGCTGGGATCTTCTCCAGCAGGAGGCAGGGGCACTGGTGCAGGTGGCAGGGGCACAGTTTCCTCATCAGACTCAACTTCCTCTGAAGGGTCCCCAGCACCCATGACAGAGGGAGACTCTGAGAGAGGGAACTCTGAAGCAAGTTCTGGGTAAGCTGCCATCGCATTTAAAGAAACCACATTCCTTTTAAATGCTTTCCCCTCCATTAGAAACAATGGAGGATGGAAGCACCTTATTTTGGGACTCATAATTGGACCCAAGTGGTCCAATCTTTTTTAAACTTGTTTTTTTTTTTTTTTTTTAGGAAAGGCAACAGCAGCTATGCTGGAAATTTGGTGCTTCTACCTCAAATAACAGCCTCCTCCCCAAGCCCCAGATACCCACAGATCAATTCCCCATTGTACCCTATGGGGATTAGTCTCTATAGGGTATAATGGAATGCCCAGCAGCTCCCCCCACCATCACTTTCTGACTGCCATGAAATAGGGAGAGGGGCTCCAGCCCAGGAGATCCCCTACCCCCAACTGGGGGTTGGCAACCCTAATTGGGACAGGAAAGAATACAGTGTTATTGTGCATTCCTAATGCTATGTCCCATCAAAGTGGAAGACCTCTGATTAGCAGCCCCTGATAGGGCTGCTAATCCCCAGATGTGGGCAGGGGATCTCCCGTTTTGGAGACCCCCCCCCCACTTCAGGGGCATCAGAAAGCAGGGGTGGTGGAGGAAAATGCCTACTGCACACTCCATTATCTGCTATGAAGACCAGTTCCCATAGAATACTGGAAAAAATAGATCTGTGGGTATGTGGGGCTCTGTTTTTTGAGATAGATGCACCAAATTTGCAGCATAGCATCCTGTGCCTCTCCTCAAAACACCCTCCAAGTTTCAAAAGGATTGGACCAGGGGGTCCAATTCTATGAGCCCCAAAAGGAGGTGCCCCTATCCTTCATTATTTCTAAAGGAGGGAAGGTATTTAAAAGGTGTGTTGTCCCTTTAAATGTGATGGCCAGAACTCACTTTGGAGTTCAATTATGCTTGTCACAGCCTTGCTCCTAGCTCCATCCCCAAAGTCCCCAGATATTTCTTGAATTGGACTTGGCAACCCTAGCCCCTGAGCTCTTGAGAGCCACTTGTCAGGGCAGCAGGGAAAGAAATAAGGAAAAAGTGAGTCTGTCAACAAGGCCAATAACATCAATTCTGGTGCAAACCTCGAAGTGACATCACACCAAGGTAATACTTTAGGATTTCACCAAACCCACAATGTTTCAATCAAACCATACAGTGTCACCCTCATACAATGACATCACTTCCTAGTTCACACCAGAAGTGACTTGATGGTATTGGTGTGATGTCAATTATGTGTTCCCACCACAAAGATACTCCCATTGGTTACTAATACTCAGCTAGCAACCCTGTGCACCTCAACATTCCACAGATTAAAATAAGAATAGTTGGAGCAGATGCTTGTTAACATATTTAGCTGACCTATTATTTATTTTGTTATTTATAGTCCACCTTTCTTGCTGAGACTCAAGGCAGATTACAAAACATAAACCAAGTACAAACAGCAGCATGAGTACAGGCAATTATCAATTTTGCCCATTGGTACCAAGATCAAAGGCCCTAACTAGGATGAGTCAAGTTGGCACGGCAGACTCTCATTAAGAAATCAAAGGAATAACAATAGATTAAAATAAATCAAAATCATAAATAACACAATAAATTAACATACCAGGAGCCACCAAAGTAGTCAGTTTCCAGCAGACAAAATTAATCCCATTAGACCTCATCAAAAGTCCTTCTAAACAGTTTTTTTCTAGCATCATCTCTAGAAAGTCAACAATGAACATGCCTTTTGAAAATGCTTCAGTAAGGTGGACAGTTTTGGCTTAGGAAAATCCTGGAGACTGTCCAGGTCAGGCAGGTACCACAGACAAGATACTAGAAGTACACTGCAAGGTCAAAGCAAACAGCCCATCTCAAGCAGCTCACCAGTTTGGTGTAATGGTTAAGTCACAAGTTCTCACAGAGCTGTTCCTCTCAACAGCAGTTTCTGTCAGAGCTCTCTCAGCTCCACCTACCTCACTCACAGGGTGTCTACCATGGGGAGAGGAAGGGAAACAAGATTGTAAGCTGCTCTGAGACTTCTTCAGGTAGTGAAGGGTAGAATATAAATCCAATCATCATCTTCTTATGAACAAATGACTTCCACAAGTTACTCCCTTTTCTGGCTGCTATTATCAGGATTCCTTTGGGGTCTGGTGCAACTCATCAAAACCTGCTGAGTTGTCTAGGGACAGGTGCAAGTCATCCATGACTGAGCAGCCTACAGAGCTGTCAGCCCTGATCCTGCAGTGACTCCTGCTCACAGGCAGAGGTTGACCAGTGCTGGGCTGCCAATTGGCACCACTCCTGTACCTCCTTCTGGGCCTGCCTTCTCCAGCATTCCAAGGGCTCTGGTGACACTGGGGGTGAGGCTGATGGTTTCAGGGCCTCTGCTTCAGCTTTGGATCGCAGGCTGCAGGGTATGGCATGCTGACTTCAGCCTAAGTCCATCTACATTTGACAGAGTCTCTACCTTCACTGGTGGGTCTTCCCACAGCATCTCACGACTGTGTCAGTTTCCTCCCTCACCCTCATCCGAGAAGTCATTGGCAGGCAGACCCATGACAGAAATTTGGGGTAGTGACTAGGAAGGACCATGTTTGTGGGGCAATGGAGCTCAGTGGTAGTCAGTGAGGATGCGCTACTATAGAATCCACCATCTGAAGCAGCCATTTCCTCCTGTGGAGTTGATCTCTGCAGTCTAGAGATCAGCTGTAATTTTGGGAGAACACCATGGCAGGCAACACCAGTTGGGCCAGTTCTACACTGAACTTTTAATCCTGGTTCAGCCCTGTGCCCAAACTGACTTTCTACACTTGACTCTGGGAATCATAGAAACCAGCTCTATGGGTTTATGATTCTAGTGCAGAAAATCAGTTTGGGAACAGGGCTGAACCAGGATTAAAGGTTTAGTGAGGAATCATGTTTATGAAGGGCATTCTAAACAGTGCAGGCAGCCACCAAAAAGCTCTAGATCAAGCAGTGACCTGTTAAGCAAAGGTATCGACATGAGTAACAGGAAAACACTGAGATGATGATCCATGTTGCCTCATGGGATCACACTGGGAGAGAGGGTTCTTAAAGCAAGCACGCCCCAAGCAAGAATAGGCTTTAGAGGTTAACACCAGAATGCTGTATGAATTTGGTTGATTTAGACTGCCATCTTTCCTAGATGTAAGCCCCACTGACCAAAATGGGAATCCTTCCGAGCAGAGCTACTTAGGATATCTCCCTTGATCATTCTGGATAGGTTTAGACCAAAAAAACCCAAATAAGTTGGTTGTAGATCAAATCAAGCCTGAACTCTCCTTAGAAGCTAAAATGGCTAAACTGCGGCTGTTGTACTTTGGTCACATTACGAGAAGACAAGAATCACTGGAAAAAAGACAATAATGCTAGGAAAAGTTGAAGGCAACAGGAAAAGAGGAAGACCTGACATGAGCTGGGTTGACTCTATAAAGGACACCACAGTCCTCTGTTTGGAAGACCTGTGTTAACAATAGGGTATTTTGGAGGTATGGTTGCCAGACCTTCCAGTGGAGGTGGGGGTCCCCCACTGCTAGCCCCACCTCCCTGCTGCTTATTAACCAGCTGGGGGGGGGAACTTACCCTCTCAAAAGAGGGAGGACCGTCTGATGTGCAGCAATGTCACTGCCCATGTAACTCAGAAGTGGTGATCACATCTGGGACATCAAGGCGATGCTCTGGTATTTGGGCAAAAATAAATAAATGATAGGAGTCAAATTTACCACAGAGTTTCTGCACAAATACCAGAGTGTTGCCCCAATATCCCATACATGATAACATTACTTCTGGGTCACATAGGCAGTGATGTAGACACTTTGTTGTACATCAGCTGCACATTCCTGTTGCTCCCAATAAATCCCCCCCATTCCCCACCAGAGGGACCTGGCAACCCTATTTATAGGGTTGCCATAAGTCAGAAATTGCTGGAAACCAGGGGTGGAATTCTAGCAGAAGCTCCTTTGCATATTAGGCCCCACACCCCTGATGTAGCCAATCCTCCAAGCACTTACAGGGCTCTTTTTTGTAAGCTCTTGGAGGATTGGCTACATCAGGGTTGTGTCGCCTAATATGCAAAGGAGCTTCTGCTAGAATTCCACCCCTGCTTGAAACCATAACACATATATGGTTTTGTCTAAAAGCAACTTACACTGCAGTGCTAAACAGAGTCAACCCTTTCTAAGCCCACTGAAGTCAATCAGTTTAGAACGGTGCAGCTCTGCTTTGGATTCCACTGTCTATGGTATCATATTTTTACATATGTATATATACCTCCACCACACACACACCTCCACAGTCTTGCCCTCTCCTATATCCACTGAGATGCCCTAGGAAATTGTTTCAAGAATTTCATTAATCCATTTGTTTAATCAAGCCATCACTTAATCACTTAAGTGATGATTAAAGGATGAAAAATCCCTTTATGGTGAAACCAAGCAGTGGCGTAATTGGATTTTAAAGAAAGCATTGCATTCCAGCTGAAATGCATGCCACAATCAGTGGTTAATCAGGTAAGGCTAAGAAGGTTGGTCTAAAAATACATGCAAAATAATAGTGAGTGGATCAGAACTGATCAGCATAGAGACAGACAGTAGGTATATAGATAGATGATAGATTTCGTTTAACTAGGAGAATTTCTAAAATTGATCACTGATATGAACCAGGAACAGTTTATTATGAACTTCAGTTCTTTTTCCCCTCCATCAACATTTTATTGAATCCAAGGCTTACAAGGCTCTTTTTGTGGGCTCTTGGAGGATTGGCTGGGTTGGGGGTGTGTGGCCTGGTGTGCGCAGGGGCGCCTGCTGGAATTCCACCCGTGTATAAATTTGCATGTATATAAATTTGGTTGTCCAAGTTATTCCAATATTTTATAGTAATGGTTTTTAATGTAATGATTTAAGGTAACCAGGATGTTTCAAATCAAAGATAGGCATTTCTTTGTAATCAGTCAGGAAAATATTTCACCAGCTTTTTTTTTGTTTGTTTGTTTCTTAATTCATTTGAAATAAATATCAAGAGACTGAAAAAAGGAACATTTTATTGAATTCATGAAGAAGAAACAATAACAACATAAAGAATAGTAATTAACATCCAATAATAATAAGCTTATGGATCTACGCCACATGGCACCTGTACACAATGATAAAATATTTTCCCCACTGGGGGAAAAAAAAAGCATTGACATGATCATAGACATGACTGTATAAAGTTTTAGGGGGCAGTATTTTGATGCATACATGTGCTCCTACACATCTGTATGCAGCGGCAGCTTGAGGCAGAACAGCGCCGAAGCAGGGAGCCCCGCCCCCTCCAAAAGCAGCGCAAAACAGCTGTGTGCTTTCACTGCAGAGCGCAATGTGAGGCTGTACTAGCTCTGCCCTTATGTCTGACACAGCTGGCAGAGTGACAGGCAGCCCCGCGGCACGCTCTGCAGCACAAGTGTGCAGCTCCCTTGAGCTGCTTCCACCAGTATTTCCCTCACCACGGAGGTAAGGGTGGGAGGAAGGACCATTCCAGCACTCTCCCCGGGCCTGCACCAACACCCTTGCCAGTACCATGCCCCAGGCAGCTGCCTGGTTTGCCTAGTTAAAGGGCCGGCCTTGTCTGTATGCACATCTGCCTTCAGGTGGGCCCTGGAGGATTTCCAGAATTACAATTGTTCATCGGACTACAGAGTTTGCCTGGAGAAAATGAGAACTTTAAGGGGCAAACTCTATTGTATAGCATAGATTCCAGGCAACATCTTTTCCCAGATTCCCCCACCCATTGATATTTCCTTTAAATCCTGAGAAACTTAGGGGAGGAACAGTGGCTCAGTGGTAGAGCATCTGCTTGGTAAGCAGAAGGTCCCAGGTTCAATTCCTGGCATCTCCAACTAAATAGGGTCCAGGCAAGTAGGCATGAAAAACCTCAGCTTGAGACTCTGGAGAGCCGCTGCCAGTCTTGAGTAGACAATACTGGGCGTTTTCGCACTTACCTTAAGCCGGAGCGACATCCCTCTTCACCGCGCAGCGTCTGCACGGTTTTCGCACTAATTGCTCCGCAGAACCTGGAAGAGCCGCAAAGTCCCACGGCTTTTGCGTCGCAAATGTAAACCGCCAAAAACCAGTTTACATTTGTGATGCAAAAGCCATGGGACTTTGCGGCTCTTCCAGGTTCTGCGGAGCAATTAGTGCGAAAACCGTGCAGACACTGCGCAGTGAAGAGGGACGTCGCTCCGGCTTAAGGTAAGTGCGAAAACGCTCACTGACTTTGATGGACCGAGGGTCTGATTCAGAATAAGGCAGCTTCATACGTTCATATGTTCCCAGGCCAGTGCTGTCAACTCTACTAAGCTGCCAAACAAATCAAAGCACAAATGCAAAAGGGAGAAAATAATCACAGTCAATGGAGGAATTCAAAACTGGAGCAAACAATATATGTACAAAATATGAAAATAAAATATGTTAACATGGCAAATGTCTAAGCAAGACTAGGTTGTTCAGATTCTTAAAACTGGAGATGAAATTTGGATGAGATGAATTTCAAAAGCACCATAATATTTTTTGATTAACCTTTTATCAGCTAAGCATTATTGCTTTTCTACCGTATCTTTTCTTGATGGCATATGTGCCAAAGATAAATGATTCCAGCATGCATCAGGTCTAAAAAATGCACTTGCCATCCTATCATCCATGTGACACAGACAGCAGAAGTTTATAGCCCGTCTGGATAGGACCATATGCCTACACATGCCAAAGACTGGAGCCTACATACATTCCTGTTGCATCTCTCATTGAACATAGATGCCTACTCTTATCTTATACCTTGAACTTGTGGCAAACTCCCCCAAGGAGTTGCATTCATTTATTTATTTAAAACCTTTTTGACTGCATTTTGACCCAATCCAGGATTCCCAAGGTGGCAAATATCAGAACATTAAAATATTAATAATAAAATAAATATTTAAAATATTTTGGACATAAAACGTTATAATTAAGTAAAACATAAGCAAACAGAAGAGGAGGAGAAGGAGGAGGGAGAAGAAGAAGAGGAGGAGGAAGAGGAGGAAGTTGGACTTATACCCCACTCTTCACTCAGAGCAATTTCCCTTCCTCTCCTCACAACAGACATCCAGTGGAGGTAGGTGGAACTGAGAGAACTCTGAGAGAACTGCTCTTGACAGAACAGCTCTAAGAGAACTGTGACTGACCCAGAGTCACCCAGCAGCTGCATATGGAGAAGTGTGGAATCAAACCCAGTTGTCCAGATTAGTGTCCGCTGCTCATAACCACTACACTAAACTGGCTCTCTCAAAATATGAGGAGACCTAATAAAAGTTGAAGAGGGGTATGCCAAACAAAGCAGAAAGGACTTCTCCCAGTGGCAGATGTCAATGATAGAGTCAGAAGAATCTCCTTGGGGACAGAGTTCCAAAGTTTCATACCACTACCAAGAAGGCCCTTTCTTGGGTTACCATCTATCTGCTTCACATTGTAGGGGCACCTGAAGCAGGGCCTCCAAAGATGACCAGAGTGGTCAGGTAAATCCATAGGGAAGTAAACAGTCCTTAAAATTGACAAGCACTGATTTGAAACTGGTAGATTTGAGTCCAGCAGCTTATTAGCACCTCCATTTCAACTCATATCTGACAAAGAGAGCTTTGACTGTCAAAAGCTCATACACTAAAAGTCCTCTTGGTCTCTAAGGTGCTACTGGACTTTTACTGCAGACCAACAAAGGTACCCTCTGAAACTGGTTTGAAGCTATTCATATAAATAAAAGTGTTTGGGTTCATTTTGGTCACAGCCAACTTATAGTGACCTTCTTAGGGTTTTCAAGGCCAGAGATGTTGAAAGGTGATTTACCATTGTCTGCCTCTGTGTAGCAATCCTGGATTTCTTTGATAATTCTCCATCTAACCAAGACTGACCCTGCTTAGCTTCTGAAATCTGATGGGGTTGGGTTAGCTTAGGTTACACACATCAGGGGAAACAGAGAGGAGGCCAATAACTAATTATTATTCTTCATGAGGTCTCCCCCAAATATTTCTTCTTTTTCTGAAAATCTGATGTGTGAATTCAGAGAACAGAATGGTTGTAGGAAAAAGGTTCCCAGATGAGGCAACTTTTGTTGGAAATTTTAAACTACCCAAGTGAGAGAGTCTATGGGCTTACATCTGAGTGTGTTTCACAAATGGATGTCAAAGCAAATCTTGAAAATGCTCAGTCCGTTTGTGCATAAAACACAATTCAAACTATAAGTCAATTTCTAAACCACTGTATGACCAGGGAAGAAAGTGCATTTATATTAAGGTTTCAAGCACGATGTGCTTTTGGCCCAACTTCTGAAGAGACTCTAGTTAAAGTGTATCATTAATCCTCCATCTGCAATTATCATAAGGGACCGTCTTTCCCCGTATGAACCCCAGAGAGCACTGAGGTCAGTTGGGAAAAATCTAATGACCATCCCTGGGCCAAAGAAGACTAAATATCAGAATACTAGGGTACGGGCATTCTCAATCGCGGCCCCTACCCTATGGAACCGACTCCCCGAGGAGGTGCGGGCCCTGCGGAACCTTGATCAGTTCCGCAGGGCCTGCAAGACTGCCCTTTTTAAGCTTGCACACCTGGACTGCTAAGAAGATCGGCAATTAAGGATCCGCCAATGCGGTTTGAAGACCTATACCGCTGAATAATTGTACTTACTAGACTGTTTTAATGCTGTTAAGTTAGTGTTTACTGTTTTATATTGTTTAATTTAAAGGCTTTTTAACCACTGTATGTTTTTATAAAATGTTGTTAGCCGCCCTGAGCCTGCCGAGGTGGGGAGGGCGGGATAGAAATAAAATTATTATTATTATTATTATTATTATAAGAACATAAGAACATAAGAGAAGCCATGTTAGATCAGGCCAATGGCCCATCCAGTCCAACATTCTGTGTCACACAGCGGCCAAATATATATATATATATATATATATATATATATATATATATATATATATATATATATATATATATATATACACACACACACACACACACACACTGTGGCTAATAGCCACTGATGGACCTCTGCTCCATATTTTTATCTAACCCCTTCTTGAAGGTGGCTATGCTTGTGGACGCCACCACCTCCTGTGGCAGTGAATTCCACATGTTAATCACCCTTTGGGTGAAGAAGTACTTCCTTTTATCCGTTTTAACCTGTCTGCTCAGCAATTTCATCGAATGCCCACGAGTTCTTGTATTGTGAGAAAGGGAGAAAAGTACTTCTTTCTCTACTTTCTCCATCCCATGCATTATCTTGTAAACTTCTATCATGTCACCCCTCAGTCGACGTTTCTCCAAGCTAAAGAGCCCTAAGCGTTTCAACCTTTCTTCATAGGGAAGGTGTTCCAGCCCTTTAATCATTTTAGTTGCCCTTTTCTGAACTTTCTCCAATGCTATAATATCCTTTTTGAGGTGCGGCGACCAGAACTGCACACAGTACTCCAAATGAGACCGCACCATTGATTTATACAGAGGCATTATGATACTGGCTGATTTGTTTTCAATTCCCTTCCTAATAATTCCCAGCATGGCGTTGGCCTTTTTTATTGCAAACGCACACTGTCTTGACATTTTCAGTGAATTATCTACCATGACCCCAAGATCTCTCTCTTGGTCTGTCTCTGCCAGTTCACACCCCATCAACTTGTATTTGTAGCTGGGATTCTTGGCCCCAATGTGCATTACTTTGCACTTGGCCACATTGAACCGCATCTGCCACGTTGACGCCCACTCACCTAGCCTCAACAGATCCCTTTGGAGTTCCTCACAATCCTCTCTGGTTCTCACCATGATTATCATCATCATCATCATCATCATTTACAGAGATGCATAATTTTGGGAATTGACAAGTGGGCCAGTGACCTTTCAACCATTGGTAGAATAGCTCAGGGCCACTTTTTCCAGCTGAAGTAGATTCACTTGTGAAGAATTTAATTCTCATTCAGTGAATCTGCTAGCTACGAGAGCAATGACACTGGTTACATCAAAAGTTCATGGATGATCAATAAAGAAAATTTAATGTCACTTGTGAAAAATACCCTTAGAGTATCTAATAAATTTTTATGTAATATTTATAAGATAACACCCAAACAGCTGTAGGCCTGGGGTTTGGTGGGGTACTTGAGCATACAATTGAGGTAATTAATAAGTGTTAAAACTAGATGTAAGAACATAAGAGAAACCATGTTGGATCAGGCCATTGGCCCATCCAGCCCAACACTATGTGTCACACAGGGGCCAAAACCCAGGTTCCATCAGAAGATCCATCAGCGGGGCCCTCCTGTTGTCCCGCAAACACCAAGAATACAGAGCATGTTCCATCTACACCTTGTGGCTAATAGCTATTGACAGACCTCTGCTCACATGTTTATCCAATCCTCTCTTGAAGCTTACTATGCTTGCAGGTGCCACCACTTCCTGCAGCAGTGAATTCCATGTGTTAATTACACTATGGGTGAAGAAGTACCTTGTACCTGTTCTAAACCTACTGTTCATTTATTTCTTTGTATGCGCACAAGTTCTTGTACTGTGAGAAAGGGAGAAAAGTACTTCTTTCTTCACCTTCTCTATCCCATGCATAATTCTGTAAACATCTATCATGTCATCTATCATGCCACCCCTTGGTCATCATTTCTCCAAACTAAAGAACCTTAACCTCTTTAACCTTCCTTCATAGGGAAAATGTTCCACCCCCTTAATCATTCTTGCTGCACCTTTCCCAATGCTGTAATATCTTTTTTGAGGTGTGGTGACCAGAACTATACACAGTATTTCAAATGAGACTGCACTACATAATTATACAGGGGCATTATGATACTGGCCAGTTGCTTTCAGTCCTCTTCCTAATAATTTCTAGCGTAGCATTTGCCCTTTTTTTAATTGCAGTCACACACTGAGTCAACACATCCTCTTATGCTACGGCTGCTAGGCTTACCCAGAATTCTTTGATGAGGAACCTTGACAAAAGCCTTTTGGAACTCTACCTGATGTCTACGTGACTGCCTGATATCCACATGCCTGGCAATCTGCTCAAAGAACTCCAAGTTATCCCTGAAGTAGTACCTCCCTTCACAGAAGCCATGCTGATTTTCACTCAGGAGAACTTGTTCCTTGATGTGCTTAATCATTCTCTCTTTAATAAGACTTTCTACTAATTTACCCAGAACAAATATTAGGTTCACTGACCTGTGACTTTCTGTTTCCTCTCTGGGCCCATTCTTAAAAACTGACCTTTATTTGGGAGGGGCTGTGGCTCAGTGGTAGAGCATCTGCCTGGCATGCAGAAGGCCCCAGGTTCAATCCCCAGCATCTCCAGTTAAAGGGTCTAGTAATAAGGTGATGTGAAAGACCGCTGCCCGAGACCCTGGAGAGCCTCTGCCCATCTGAGTAGACAGTTACTGACCTTGATGAACCAATGGTTTGATTCAGGATAAGGCAACTTCATGAACATAATGGTGGGCAAGTGCTGGTTTGCAGTAGGACAGAAAAACTGCCTTCTCTCAACTGATGGAAAAGCAGCTTCTGCCAGCCAAACATAATAGTAGGATGGAAGCCTGGAGAAGCCAAATGTTTACACAGGGCTAGCTATGCTTCTCAATGGTTAATTTGCCCAGAACTTCAGGCAACAGAATGAATACTAAGCAACAGGGCTCATTTTGCAGCAGGAGCTCCTTTGCATATTAGGCCACACCCCCTGATGTAGCCAATCCTCCAAGAGCTTACAAGGCTCTTTTTTGTAAACTCTTGGAGGAACAGTTACATTAGGGGTGTGTGGCCTAATATGCAAAGGAGCTCCGGCTACAAAATGAGCCCCGCTAAGCATTTCCATCAGCTGGTGACCATCTTCTCTACCGCGGTTCATCAATAATTTTTACGCTTTTTGCTAACTTCTGAGAAACAGCCATAACGTGCTGAAATTACACACAAAACTGTGTTATCTGTTCTTGTGAAAAGCACTGAATCTTTTTTTCCCCAGACACTTAGACCTTTCAACAGAGTTCCTTTTTCTAATGCTAATATCTCTCAGGAAGTGATAATGAGTTTGAACTCGCTTTTGGTAAGCAGAGTGTAAGCCGACTTGACTAACTTGAGCAATACCCATGGATAGGATGTGTGGGTGTCAGTGCTTTTAAAATAACAATCAGAATGCACAAAGGGAGGGGTGTGTGGTTATGGTACATTAGTTCAGTGCCCAGGCTAAGACAGCTCGTCTCGTTTATCTGTCATTGGGGAAAGTGAGATTGGTTTCTGGCTTCAGACTGTAGTTCCACCATAGCGAATCCTGTGATCCAATAACAGAACATTCATCCTTCATGGGGCTCTGGTTAATTAAAACAATGTAAGTAAAACTAACACCATGTAAGCCCATGGGAGAGTCCTGGGAAAGTAATGGGGCCTCTCACTGCCTCAGTTTCTTGCATACAGATTTCATCAATTGCACTAAAGGTTTCCTACAAAATCTTTGTGGGTTTGTAGAGCAAAGTTTGCATCCAGTAAGACTACCAAAGTTTTATTCAAGGTATGAGCTTTCGTGTGCATGCAACTTCCTCAGATACACACATGCGTGCGTAGGCACAAAAGCTCATACTTTGAATAAAACTTGGTTGGTCTTAAAGGTGCCACTGGACTCAACCTTGGTTCTACTGCTTCAGACCAACACGGCTGCCCATCTGGGTCTATCTTTGTGTATTTTTGTGTGTATATAGAGCATGCTGCCAAGAAAATACTATTTGCAAAATTCAGGCCGGATTTACAATGAGGGATGTAATCCAAATATTTATTTATTTATTTATTTATTTATTTTATTCGATTTATATCCCGCCCTACCCCACCGAGGTGGGCTCAGGGCGGCTTACAACACTAAAAGCTAACAAGGATCAGTTTAAAATACGTTAATAATTATACAATAAAATACGTTAATAATTGTACAATAAAATACATAAAATACCTAAAAATACATAAAACTCACATCAATATGAACTATGCTACCTTTCCCTTAATCAATCCTTCAAATTTTTCCAGTATTCAATAATCTGATGTTCGAGATTTAATATTCAGGCATTCTGATCACAATTAATTATATGCCAACCGGAAGAGGGCTGTTTTACAGGCCCTGCGGAACTGTTCAAGGTTCTGCAGGGCCCTCACCTCCTCCGGGAGCTGATTCCACCAACAGGGAGCTGCAATCGAGAAGGCCCTGTCTCTGGTCGCTTTCAGACGGGCCTCCTTTGGCCCAGGGATTGTAAGGAGGTTCTGAGACCCCGACCTCAGCACTCTCTGGGGAACATGTGGGGATATCTGTAACAAATATCTGTAATCCAATCATCTGTATCCATATTCCGGGTTGGCCTGGAACCTGACATGCACAAGACCTCAAGTTATGATACAATTGCCATCATATGTATTTTACTTGATATTGTAATTGCCTTGTATTATTTGTTTTTTTATTGTTAGGTGAGGCAAAGGAGAAGAAGGAGGGAGAGAAGAAGAAAAAGAAGAAGACTGGATTTATATCCCGCCCTTTACTTGGAGTCTCAGAGCAGCTTACAATCAATCTCCTTTCCCTTCCTGTCCCCACAACAGACACCCTGTGAGGTAGGTCAGTCTGAGAGCAGCTCTTTCTGTGAGGTAGGTCAGGCTGAGAGCAGCTCTTTCAAGAATTGTGACTGACTCAAGGTCACATCAGCAGGTGCATGTGGAGGAATGGGGAATCAAACCTAGTTCTCCCAGAATAGAGTCTGTGCTCCTAACTACTAGACCAAACGGGCTTTCTAATTGAGCAAATGCAATAAAACATACTGCACTTAGTATGATTCACTCATCTGTTTAAAGAATACACCACTTGTTTAAGACAACTACGCATGTTCGTAAGAGAAGCAGCGTCAGGCCACTGGTCTATCTCAATCAGCGCTGACCATTTCAACTGGCAATGCTCTTCTAGAACTAAGAACAACAGTATTTCCAACTTTTGTTACCTGAAATCTAGGGTTGCCAGCTCTCTGGCAGAGAATCCCAGGAGTTTCTGGGGGAGGGGGAAACTGATATCAAGTAATGCTGCAATGTCACTCCCATGTATGCACTTGGGAGTGACATCACAGAGTCAGGAATCACTAGCAATTCCCCAAATCTCTGTGGTAAAAACCAAAGAGATTTGTGAAATTTCTAGAGGGATGCCTTATGTCATGGTCACTTCTGGGTATGTATGTTGCAGCATCACCCAATACCAGTTCCCCCACCCCATTTGCTCCCAGCTCTTCCACCATGAGCTTTGAGACTCAGTCTCCCTGCTGAGATCCTTTAACTAGAGATACCAAGGATTGGACCTGTGAATAGGCTCTTTTCTGGCTAGCCAAGGGACTCAGGCTTAGATAGAAAGCTTGGATTCCTGCCCTTCATGGAAGGCTAGTTTAGGTCCTGACCCTGAATTCCTGCCAAGACTTAAAGCAGCCCATCTTCCTCCTGAGGAAGGTTGGAATGAGGTAGGCCCACAACTGCCCATTTTGTGTTCCTTTGCTGGGTTCATGCCCCTGACTTGACCACATGAACACATAAAGCTGCTTTATTCTGAATCAGTCCACTGGTCCATCAAGATCAGTACTGTCCTCTTTGACTGACTGTGACTTGCCAGGGACTCAGGCAAAGTCTTTCACATCACCTACTATCAGGTTCTTTAATGGGAGATGTGAGGATTGAACCTGGGACTATCTTAGCCATGGACCCTCCCTCCATCTTCTCCATTGGCAGAGGTTTGGGGAAGAGGCTGGAGGAGCAGAGGCCTGTCAGAGCTCCTGGAGTGACCCCAGGTCAGCTAGATATGGGGTCCTGGTTTCCTCAGGAGGATCATGGTTAGCTGAATCCCTGGGGATGGGGACTAGGTCTGATTTTGGACCATAGATCTGCCTGCAAAGCATTTGAAGGGGACTTGAATATCTCAGGGTCCATGAGGGACCTTTCTTTGTCCAAGGTTTCAGTATCAGTGGAGACAGGCTGAGTGATATCACTGGGCTCTACTGAGGCTATATGGTCACCATCTACAAGTACTTGAAGGGCTGTCATATAGAAGACGGTGCAGAGATGTTTTCTGTTGCCTCAGAAGGTTGGACCAGAACCAATGGATTGAAATTAGATTGATAGAATTTTCAGCTAAACATCAGGATGAATTTCCTGACAGAGCAATTCCTTACTGGAACAGGCTTCCTCAGGAGGTGGTGGGCTCTCTTTCCTTGAAAGTTTTTAAGCAGAGGCTAGATGGCCATCTGACAGCAATGCTGATTCTGTGAACTTAGGCAGTTACATCAGTGCTTAGTTCTTGTGGCCCTTTCTTACATGCCCAAGGAAATGCTGATTGCCACTTTGGGGTCAAGAAGCATTTTTTCTCCAGGACAGTTTGGCTAGGGATCCTGGAGGGTTTTTGCCATCTTGTGGGCACAGAGCAGGGGTCACTGGCTGTGTGTATGGGGGAGGCATTTATGGATTTACTACACCAGGGGTGGCCAAACTTGCTTAATGTAAGAGTCACATAGAATAAACAACAGAGGTTTGAGAGCCACAAGACACAAATGTCAGATGTTTGAGGAAAGGAGGGAGGGAGGGAGGGGGGAGGGGAGAGAGGGGGGAGAAGGGGGAGGGAAAGCAACTTTAACTTAAATGCATTCTCCCAGCTGCCAGCTGGCTTGGCTTGGAGAACTGATTTAAAGAGAGAAATGCCTTCTCCAAGCTGGCTATCTGGGCAGTGGGGGCTTCAAGAGCCACACAATATGCATGAAAGAGCCACATGTGGCTCCTGAGCCACACTTTGGCCACTCCCGTATTACATTGTGCAGGGGGTTGGACTAGATGACCCTGGAGGTCTCTTCCAGCTCTATGATTCTATGAGGCTTGTCAGGATTTTTCAGTGGGGAGAAGCAATGCACACATAAGTGCATGCTGATTTGGGTTTAATGTTTTAACTAACTTTTTCATGATAAAACACATTAAAAAGCAGAAATAGAATAAAGCATGGGAGTATTCCTTTCTGCCTCCTTGGGGAATACCTGCAGCTGTTGCTCCAATCTACAGCATCATTTCTATTTTGGTATCACTCATTTTGAAGTCAGGCAACTGTCAAACTTTTTTGGTGGAAGCAAAAAGCACGAGGTTGGAACATCATCAAGAAGCCTCAGAATAAATCCACATACATCAGCAGGAGAAAAGTCTTCTCATTAGCTTCCTGGATCCCACCAAACGGGGGAGTGGGGTGGGTGGGAATCAAATGTTGGTCCGCAATCCCATTATAAAACCGCTTGAACAAATACTAATAAATAATTCAGTGCCTTTTGCCTTTAAAGGAAAGAAAGCAAAGGAGGAAGATAAACACAGAAGAGAAGAAATTAGTCAATGATTTCAAAGGAGGGGGGGGGAAGAGTGATTATACTTGGAGATAACACACACAAACACACAAAAAGGAATATATTGCAAGAGAACAGCAGCCCACGTCAAAGCCCATTTAAAGGTAGCGTGCTTTAGCCAAGAACTCCAAGGCAATTTACTGGGCTTGTTTAGACAATAGAACAAAGCAACAGACATGTCGCACCTTTAAGACCAACTAAGTTTTAGACAAATTACTGTTACGGGGATTGGATTCCCCCCCCAAAAAGTAATAGCCTTTTTGATAGGTTTTGGTTTTCTTGTTCATCCTGTGTCAGAACTAGGCTGTGTGCAGATGAGCCCATATCTAGATTAAGTATTTTGAGATGTGGTTAAAGTGTAGGGCTGCCAGGTCCCTCTTGACCACTGGCAGGGGATTGCCAGATCTGGATTGAGGAACTCTTGGAGATTTGGGGATGGAGCCTGCAAAGAACAGATACCTCAGTGGAATACAGGTGCGGGCCCTGCGGGACCTAGGGCAGTTCCGGGCCTGTAAGACAGCCCTCTTCCGGCAGGCCTATAATACTGACTGACAAGGAAATCTTTTGGATGGAACAAAATGCATCTGTAGACCGCCGGTTTTTATCTATCTTGCTTTTATTAATTTATGGTTTTAATTTTACTTGTAAGTGTTTTAAATTGTAGTATTTGTATTATCATGTTGTAAGCCGCCCTGAGACACTTCGGTGCGAAGGGCGGGGTATAAATCCCAATATAAATATAAATCCCAATATAAATAAATAAATACAATGCCACAGAGTTCATCCTCCAAAGCACCCATTTTCTGCAGGGGAGCTGATCTCTGTACTCTGGAGATGAAGTGTAATTCCAGGTCCCACCTGGATACTGGCATCCCTGTTAAGAGTATCAGACCAGGACCTGGGAGAATCAGGTTCAATGACCATTGACCATGGGCCTGTCACTCTGTTTATGCCTAAAGTCCTTCACAGGGCTGTTGTTGCAGGTGCAGAGAGGAGAGACTGATGTGATACGCTGCCTTGGGTCTCCCCTGGGGACAACACTTGGTTAGTACCATTAGGGTAAGACTAAAGTTGCCCTGACATGGATAGCCCATGTCTGGCCTAATCTCAACAGATCTCAGATGCTAAGCAGGGCCTGCTCTGGATAATACTTGGAAGGGAGACCACATGGAAGTTCAGGGGTGCTACACCAAGAAGAAGAAGATATTGAATTTATATCCCGCCCTTCACTCTGAGTCTCAGAGTCTCCGAGTGGTCACAATCTCCTTTACCTCCCCCCGCCACAAAAAACACCCTGTGAGGTGGGTGGGGCTGAGAAAGTACTCGCAGAAGCTGCCCTTTCAAGGACAACTGCTGGCAGAGCCATGGCTGACCCAAGGCCATTCCAGCAGCTGCAAGTGGAGGAGTGGGGAATCAAACCCAGTTCTCCCAGATAAGAGTCCACACACTTAACCACTACACCAAACTGGCTCTCAAGGAAGGTAACTGCAAACCATCTCTGCTTAAAAATCCAATGGGGGTCTCTGTAAATTATTTGCAGTCTGATGGCACTTTGCACACACACAAAAGTCGGAGAAATGTGACAATTGTATTTGGCAGGCAAACACATTGTTTCCTGCAGCTCATGAGCCCAGTCTCATCTCAGCGTCACTGTTTCCTGCCCAACTCACTGGGAGAATCCCAAAGTCTCTGAATTTGCCACTTGCTGCCCTCTCCTTCACATTGTACCAACTAGCCCAATGCAGAAACCCTTCCTCTTTCCAAACCCCACTGTCTTCCAAGCTGTACCCTCAAATCTCCAGGAATTTCCCAGCCCAGAGTTGGTAACCATGATCCTGTCAAACAAAAAGGAACAAGTGCAGGCACTGCAGCATGTTGGGCATGTATTAATGGAAAGCCACCTTGACAAGAGGCAAGTTGTTAAGGCAGAACATGTAAGAATCCCCACTATAATAGGAATCAGGGAATTCCTGGTTGATTCCACAGGCTCTTAAGATACAGCTGGCAACCAGTGGGAGTCCAGGAGAGGCAGGAACATGGGAGGGTGCTGCTGGATGATGGCATGATGTCACTTCCAGGGAAAACCCACAAGTGATGTCATACTTTTCTAGGAACTGCTGGAAATTCCATGGTAAAACCATAAAGCTTTCAGTGATTACTAGAATGGACTGACATTGCTTCCAGATTTCCCCCAGCAATGACATCCCGCTGTTGCTCAATAGAGATTTTTTTAACAATATTTTTCTCCCACCAGCTTCAAGGGCAGCAGTGGGAAATGGGAGGTGGGGGCAGTGGATCCCTGGTCCATGGATGGGAAATGGCAAGCCTGCTTTACACATTTACCAGATCAGCTCTCAGATATCATTCATTTAGTCATATAATGCAGACTCATAGTCTCCAATTGTATTGGGATGACAGGGCAGGGGGAGAAAGGATATTATCATTTGTCCTGCATAGCTTCATCATACAGAAATAGCGCCCTCCACAGTATGCAAAAATGATACACATTGCACTTATAAACACAATGCAAGAACTTTACAACATGCGTACCCGTAAATCTACACAACCAACAATAAAAAGCAAAAATAATTGGCAAAAACCTAAATGAAAAGGAACAAAATACAGTGTACATACTTATCTATAATGAAAATATTTATTTTGTAATTTTAAAAAAGAGAAAATCTGTCCACAATCTATTCTAAAGCTGATTTGCCATATACTCCCCAGAGGTTGCTTCGATCCAGTTCTCAAAATCTTTTGGCAACCCCTGGGCCAAAGGAGGTCAAATTGAAGGTCACCAGGGAAAGGGCCTTTTCGATCATGGCCCCCCACTGATGGAATCAATTCCCAGAGGAAATACGGGCCTTGTGGAATCTTGGTCAGTTCCACAGGGCCTGCCAAACAGTTCTCTTGCAGCTGGCCTTTAATTGAAATGGAGTCTGCATCATAGCTGGAATGCTGTCGCACTGTAAAATCGAACAAGATAATATCTAGATCTGAAGACCGAATGATATGTTGTTTTAATTTTTAAATGTATAATTTTATAGAATGTATTATTTTATAATATGTGTTGTTTTAACTCTGTGATGTTTTATGCTGTGAGCTGCCCTGAGCCTGCTTCAGAGGGGAGGGCGGGATACAAATCAAATCAAATAAATAAATAAATTTTATCAATGGGACAGAGTTTAATTGGCAGAGACAAATTTTAATTGGTGGGTATATGACCTGCTAGTTTACTGCTGAGGCTACTGTGTTTCTGGAAACTGAGAATGAAACAGAAAATATCCAAAGCGCCCATTCATTGGAAGTTACATAATTTGCCTCCAGGATCTCAACAACAACAATAACAACAGCAACAACAAATAAAAAATCCCACAAAAACCATAAAACACCTCCCTGAACACATAAAGTATTCTGATAATATCCAAATGCATTCCATCAACTAATGTGTTGATTAAAAAGGAGATGATGCATTAACCCTGCATTGGCTGTGGTCACACACACCAATTAATGCACTTTCCATCCACTTTCAATGCACTTTCCAACTGGATTTTGTCAGTTCACACAGCAAAAGCCAACTGGAAAGTGCGTGTGCGATTGCAGCCATTCTTTACTTGGTTGACAGTGTTACTATTCCTTTCCACTGTACCCAAAGCAGTAGCCCATCATTAGGAAGTTTCAAAGGTTAGCTTTTGTTGGTCTGCAGTAGAACAGCTGCTAGATTCAATTCCAGTAGTAGCTTAGAGGCCAGCAAAATTTTGGAATATGAGCTTCCAAGACTCAAAAACTCCCTTCGTCAGATGATATTGGTGTCTGACTCTCAAAAGCTCATACCCTAAAAATTGTGTTCATTTCCACAATGCTACCGATCTCAAATCTACCCATAACCCATTATTAGGAAGAAACCTTTATCTGTTACCCTGTGATAAAAGCACTCCAGAGCATGTTAGCAATGTTTTAAAATGACCACTGAACAGCTTCTATCACCATCTTGCTTTCCTTTTTCACCATTTGTAAAGCTTTGGGTAATCTGATTTTGGATTCATTATTTTTAGAAACCCAAATCTCGGGCACATGACTAATCCTTCAATTGCAACCAAGCTGCCAAGGTCAGTGTATTTATAACTAGGAATTGTCCTAACTGGATAGCTTTGGAAAACCAAGGCCGATTTCCCACTCACCTTACGCCGCTCTCACGTTCCTCTTCTCAGCGCGGCTTCCTTTCAGTTTCACACCATCTGCCCTGAGGCTGCAAGGCTGCAGCTAGCGCCAGCTTTTAAACGCCGCAAACAGAAACTGGTTTTTAGAGGTTTCTGTTTGCAGTGCAAAAAAGCCGACACTAGCTGCGGCCCCAGGGCAGATAGTGTGAAATCGGAAGGAAGCCCCACTGAGAGGAGGAATGTGAAAGCGGTGTAAGGTGAGTGGGAAATCAGTCCAACAGTGAAAGGTGCAGCTGTCACAAGCAGCAAATTAGAATAATAGAATTGGAAGGTACCTCCAGGGTCACCTAGTCCAACCCCCTGCATAATGCAGGAACTTCACAAATACCTGCCCCCCCCCCCCCACATGCATACATCCCCAGTGACTGTCAGAGTATATGCAAAGCCAAGCAGTTTCTATACACATGCTGGGAAAGTGAAAGTAACAGAACTGCCAGGTAGATCATCTAAGTGACAGAAGGTGGCTGGTTACCAGGTTGCATCAGCCTGGGCAATGTCAGCATGACTCAGCAGCAAGCTGATTGGTTACCTGGCTGGACCTTATGTATAAATGTACAAAGACACTTTACTGTGTGTGGGATATGTGTGGTGGTGTTGCAGCGGAGCATTCTGTCGGTTTGGAGAGTGAAGGTGTAAATAAATTGTATATAGTGGTTTCAACACTGCTGTGTGCAAGCCTTCATTCTTTGCGTCACTAAAGACCACCCTCACTAAGCACAGGCGCATCAACAGTGACCCCTGCTGCATGCCCAGACAGTGGCAAAACCCCCAGGATCCCTGACCAAACTGGCATGGAGAAAACTTGCTTCCTGACCCCAAGGTGTCAACCAGTATTTCCCTGGATGTGTAAGAAAGGGCCACAAGAACTAAGCACTGATGCAACCCTTCCCACCCTCTTTCTCATGATCTGCCTACAAATCATGAGAAAGAGGGCAGGAAAGGTTGCATCAGTGCTTAGTTCTTAGTCCTGCCTACAGATTATGAGAATTAGATGGCACATCTGCATCTGCCCTGTTTCTCCTTGTGTTTTGAAGTTCCAGATCACCTGGTTTTGCCTCCAAAGTAGAACGAGACCACAAGCAGTCCTCCATTGCTGCATTTTTTACATTTCTTAACTATGACCAGAATGCTGTGCTCACATCATTTGCCTCGACTTTTAATTCTTTCATGTTCCTTTGTGCCTTCTTTTCTTCCTCTAAATTAACCACCGACATGTATGCATAAGTAAAATGATGCAAGAAGAAATCTTTGATCAGAGATGCCATGAATTTAGCGGTGGGTGTGTTGGGCTGACAACCGAGGCAAGTGAATCTCTGGATTTGCTCGGTTTGGCAACAAACGGCACAATAGGATTGCCAAGCAGTGCCTGGGAACCAGTGGGAGGGCGTGGGGGGGTGGGACACAGCATTACAGATCTTTAAAACAAACAAACAAACAC
Organism: Heteronotia binoei; assembly: GCF_032191835.1. Classification (NCBI taxonomy): domain Eukaryota; kingdom Metazoa; phylum Chordata; class Lepidosauria; order Squamata; family Gekkonidae; genus Heteronotia; species Heteronotia binoei. The sequence continues at coordinate 173,122,280 of NC_083225.1, forward strand.
AAAACAAATGCAGTATCATGTACTTATAGGTGTCCACACAGGAAGCAATAAAACCATAGAGTTTCTGGAGATGCTGACAGCTACCCTGGGAAGTTGGCTCTAGGAATCTAAGCAATTCTTAGAGCTACCCTTTGTCACTTCCTGTATATAGTAAGGCTGTCAGGCAAGAGATGCAGGACTTGGCAGCAGGGGATTGCCCATCTCCACTGGATGTTTGACAGCTCTACAGCAACACCTTGCAATCAAATTTGCAGCTGCATACCAGATGTGTTTACTAATTTTCAGTGGCCTGCAGACAGAGCAGAGCAGTTTCTGGTCCTGCTACAGCTGGTTTTCTAGCAGAAAGTGCAAATAATAAGGTTGCTAATTTTGGGATGGGAAATACCTGAAGATTTTCTGTGTGGAGCTTGAGGAGGGCAGGTTTTGGGGAGGGGAGGGACTTCAGTGGGTTATAATGCTATAGGGTCCACCTTCCAAAGCAGCTATTTCCTCTAGGGGAACCGATCTCTACTGCCTCCAGATCAGTTGTAATCCTAGGAGACCTCCAGACACCAGCACAACCTTGGGAGAGTTTTTTATGACCAGGGTGAGAGTCAACTTGATGTAGTGGTTAAGAGCTGTGGACTCAGAACCAGATTAGCTTCCCCACTCTTCCTCCATGTGCAGCAGCTGGGTGACCTTAGGTCAGTCACAGTCATCTCAGAGCTGTTCTCTCAAGAGCAGTTCTCAAAAGAGCTCTCTCAGCCCCACCCACCTCACAAGGAGGCTGTTTTGAGGACAGCAAGGGAAAGGAGATTGTAAACCACTCCAAGACTCCTTCAGGTAATGAAGAGCAGAGTATAAAACCAACTCTCCTTTTTACTCTTCTTCAGTTCCTTCCAAAATATTCTGTTTCTTTTGGGGGGGTTCTCTGTTGGCAAATCACATTTTTATTTTTTAAATTAGTTTGTTCAAGATATTAAAAACAGATGTGAAACACTGCAACTCAAAAGTATCCTACAGTGTTTTTCAAACTTGTATATGCACAACCCCCCTTCCAATCCAAGTAGATTCTTAACCATTACCTAAGCAATATAGAAAGGAATAGCAAATGGCAGGCAGGCAGGCAGGCAGGCAGGCAGGCAGGCAGGCAGGCAGGAAGGAAGGAAGGAAGGAAGGAAGGAAGGAAGGAAGGAAGGAAGGAAGGAAGGAAGGAAGGAAGGAAGGACAGACATAGATGATATAGATATAGATATATCAATCAGCAATTATAACAAACAATGTAAATCTGCAGAATAACAAGGCAAATAAATAAATAAAGCAGAAATGAAACAATGAACATAGCTGAAGATGAGGGCCAGATAAAAGGTAGGTTGGTTGGTGGATGGAAAGGAGAGAAAGAAGCAGGGGAAATGAGGGTATGAAGGTTGCCTGAAGGAGGGAAAGAGGAAATACTGTGGGGAAAGGGGTACAGGAGAGAATGAGACGTTCCATACAAGTCCTTACGGGTTCCTCACAGCACATCCAGCCTGGCAGATGCCACGGTGCAACTTGGCCATAGTTTTCCTGGGAAGAGGCTGCCAGGGGAAAGAACGGAGGGGAAGCTGAAGACAGGACAGCAGATAAAAGGTGGTGGTGGGTGGGATGAAGAAAAGGAAGTAGGAAAGGGGAGAAACTATGGGGGCTTTCAGGGGAAGGAAAGACAACACAGCAGAGGAAGGGGAAATGAGACTCCGCCCACAAGTTCTTGCAAGTCTCTTGCTTGTGTCATGCGTGTATTAATTTCCCAACAGTGTATATGCTTGATGGCTGATATAACTCTACATTTTTGGCTTTGTTTTGCAGAACGAAGTGTCACGCAGTAATAACTAAGAGGAGAGGAAAGCTTCATCAGGCCATGTGACAGCATTCATGCATGAAAGCTGATAGTGCTGTGTGGTGTTGGGAAGGAATACGGTAACCCTTTGAATGGCTCTGTGCAGTCAAACCAACCCTCAGAAACCTGGCAACCTGATTGTGACTGGCAGGCACCCAAACCAGATGGTGTTCACGTATCCAAATCTTTCATGTGATTGTATCAATGACTGCATCAAGGTTCCCTTGATTTGGTGTTTTACCAGTGTGCACACAAAGGCCATGATCCGGATCGCGTGCATTGATCGAATGTACAATCAATCAAAACTATTTCTGCAGTGTTTTAGTCACGTTTTACATTAATTAGTAACATGAGGGGAGATGCAATTAAATGGGAGGACAGGCAGGGTTTTTTTGTGTTTTTTTTGCAGAAAAAGCCCAGCAGGGAATCATTTGCATATCGGGCCACACCCCTGATGTCACCATTGTTTCAAATGGCTATTTTTGAAAAAACATCCAGCAAGAACTCATTTGCATATTAGGCCACACCCCCAACACCAAGCCAGCCAGAACTGCGTTCCTGCTAAAAAAAAAAAAAAAAGCTCTGGGGACAGGAAACAGAGGCAAACTGCACATGTTCCAGATCTAGGATTGTCTGTGTAGAAATCTTCCTAGGCAAACTGGAAATAGAAAGCAACTGAACTTAAGGCAGTGAGAAATCCCACAACGATAAAGGAATAGATTTAGGGGGGAAACTCTAACTGTAGCAAATTAGCGACAAGGCTATACTAGCACTCTTCCCCTGAACTGAAGTTTCTGTGTACAGAGATGTAAAAAAAAAAAAATCAAGAAGAGTGCTCTTTCATGTGAACCCCTGCCTGCCGTTCAATATGAAACAATTCAAACATTGATTCACTATCTTGTTTGCAGTTTGGTTGATCTCCCTGTAGCCAGTTTGGTGTAGTGGTTAAGGGTGTGGACTCTTATCTGGGAGAACCGGGTTTGATTCCCCACCCCTCCACTTGCACCTGCTGGAATGGCCTTGGGTCAGCCATAGCTCTGGCAGAGGTTGTCCTTGAAAGGGCAGTTTTTGTTTGAACTTCCTCAGCCCCACCCACCTCACAGAGTGTCTGTTGTGGGGCAGGAAGGTAAAGGAGATTGTGAGCCACTCTGAGATTCAGAGTGGAGGGCAGGATATAAATCCAATATCATCATCATCTTCTTCTTCCACAATCAGGCACCAGGCTTCACTTTGGGCAGGAGGTCACAGGAGCGGAGCTCCGGAAGCTCTACATTTTATCGTGCTCTTTCTTTCTTTACTCCCCCCCCCCAAAAAAAAAAAGAAATACTTGCCTCTGGGCTCCATTAGTCACACCTCCTGTGAGAATTTTGCTGAACTCTTAAGATTTGACAAAATTTCTAATATTTTCCCCCCACAAAAAATATGGAGAAATTTATAATATAGTGGGTTCCATGCAATGAAGAGGTGAGATAGTAGTGATCATAGCTTTTTATTGGTACAGCAAAGGATAGGGCTGCACTCAAAAGACTGAAGAGTGGGTCAATGGGGCCAACTATATATATACATTCAGGTTCCCGGGCAAGCGTGCCATTGGATCATTCAAACCAGTAGGGAGGCCATGATTGGAGCAGGGCAGTGAGGATTTGGATCCTATCGCCCATTGTTCCTGAGTCCCCAAGCTCAGGCCTAAAGCCAGGAACACCTTTACAATATAACATCATTAGTTTCTGCACACAACAAAATTACCCAAACATATTAAAGCAGACAGATGGAAATCTTTATCATGCCACTGTGGCCACATAGGAAAAAGTACTTTTTAAAGTATGTTGGGAGTACGGTTTTATTCTGGCAATTATAATTCAAGAAGCATTTTAAGGTAGTTGCTGATCTGATCTGATTTGGTGTCAGGGGTGTGTGACATATGCAAATGAGTTGTGCTAATGAGCTCCAGAATCTCTTTTTCTACGGAATGACCCCCTCCGGGCACAGAAAATGCAAGGTGACCCATCCAAACCACTGTAGAACATTTTACATTGGTCAGTGAGATTATATTTTTAAGTGGCCGGTGCATGCTGCAAGCACACAAAAGTTTCTTGGTGTGTCCAAGTAAGACACAGGCATCAAAGCTGTGCAAAGTGTCACCAGCTCTAAAGAAATCAGCTTCACTGATCTTTGTTCTATCATTAAATTAAACCTGTCATCTTCAATCTCTTTAATCCCATGCCTAGAAATATCGACAGAAAGATTTCTACTAAGAACTTCCAATTGATTCAGATACTTTTATGTATAAGGGACCAATCTGTTCCCGCTATAATCCTCTTTACTCTTTGTGATGTGCATAAAAGGGGCCCATAATATTTCTAAGTGTTGTTTCACTTTTCGATACTTGAAATTCATTTCAATTAAATACCAGAATTCAGAGGTGAGGAGGTTACTCACTGCATTTTGATGAGAAAAAAAAAAGTTAGCAGTGGTTTTGATACAATAATTAGTTTTCCACTAAAAACAGCAACACTTTTTAATGCGTGTGGTTATTTGCACTGTGAGATGGACAAACGTTCCCTAGGCTTGATACAGAAAAGGCCTTGCTTGCTTGCGAGTGACTCTGGTTGACTCGTGGAAAAACACATTTCGTTTCCTAGAGAGTTCTCCATGCAACTCTTTGGTCCCAGGCAGGGCCGGCCTTCCCACTAGGCAAACTAAGTGATTGCGTAGAGTACCAAACTGGGTGCCCCCCACGTAACTCAAGGATGTTATCAGTACAGGTCTTACCTAGCGTGCCAGACAGAAGTTAGCCTTGCTTAGGGTGCCAGACAGTCTAGGGCCAGCCCTGGTCCCAGATTCTCTAAAAACCTAAGAAGAGCCCCGCTGGATCAGACCAGTGGTCCATCTAGTCCAGCATCCTGTCTCACACAGTGACCAGCCAGTTCCTCTGGATGGCCTTAGAGGCCTTCCTCTGATGTTGCCTCCTGGTTCTGGGATTCAGAGGCTTAGTTCCTCTAAATGTGGAGGTTCCCCTCAGTCACCATGGCGAGTGGCCACTGAGGTTTATCCTCTACAAATCTGCCTAATCCCCCTTTAAAGCTGTTTATTCCTGTGGCCATCACTTCATCCTCTGGCAGTGAATTTTCATCATTCTCTGCGTAAAGTAGTATTTCCTTTTTTGTCTGTCCTGAATTTACTGCTCATCAGCTTCATTGGATGTGAGCCTCTCTGGCCCCCACAGTCACTCAAACGCCCAAATCCCATTTTCTTTGTTACTGCTACTTTTCTGGCCATTGTTATGGTAGTGGTGGCCAGATGGCAGACAGGTGGCCAAAAGGCAGAGAGCCTAGTGCTAGATGGCTAGCCATACGAGTAGGTAGAATGCATTTCTGGTTTCACCTAGATGATATATGTGACCCACATTGGAACTGGGATCCCTGAACGTGACTCATAGTCCACTAAAGAGCTGAGAACTATCATTTGGGGAGGGACTGTGGCTCAGTGGTAGAGCATCTGCTTGGGAAGCAGAAGGTCCCAGGTTCAATCCCTGGCATCTCCAAAAAAAAAAGGGTCCAGGCAAATAGGTGTGAAAAACCCCAGCTGGAGACCCTGGAGAGCCGCTGCCAGTCTGAGAAGACAATACTGACTTTGATGGACCAAAGGTCTGATTCAGTATAAGGCAGCTTCATATGTCCATATGTTCATTCCCAAATGCTGTAGGGCCAGATTCTGCTTCCAAGTGTGGTGGAGGGAGGTATCATTTTTGCAAGCTGAAATGTCCACCAGAAGCCTCCTGCTGATCCTCTCTGATCCCCTTTGCTGTTTAAATTAGCATTGGGGGGAATCAGGGAGGGACACTGCACCACATCTCAAAATCATTCCTGACTAAAACCCTCAAAAAGTTTTGTGATGATGTTCTAGGAATTCCCCCAGATATCTATTGTCAAACCACAGAGATCCGTGAAGTTCCTAGAGCACCACTTCAATGCAGTGATATCACTTCCTGTTTTTTGTCTAGAACTGACATTGAGGCATTGCAGTGACACCATTTCCATTCATCTCTACTTCTGGAGCATCCCACCAGTGGACCATCGCAGCTTGGGAAACCTACACCCAGGCTTGAACAGTCAGCAACCCATCAAGCGGCAGCCCATCACCTACATATTATGGCGTGTCAGATTGTTTACAGTCCCTCAAAATCACAGGCACCAAAAACAAGGAAGTGTTTGAACCAGAATGCAAGGCAAGTGGCTTAAATTCATCCGAGAAGGACAATCATATAAACATATAAATTGTACTCTCAGTTTTGTCTGTTCCAGTGGTCTGGCCAAGAATTCTAGCATAAAGAATGAAAACAAAGTGGTTAAGACCTCACTATAGCAGAAGCAACATAGAAAACACTTTTACAGCAGTATTAGCACATCCATGAAAGCTGTACAGAAAGCCTTCAAAACAGTTACATGCACTGAGCTACAAGCAATGAACCATATGTACCAAATAAATCTACTAATGGAATTGAGCTCATACAAGTAATGCTCATTGCTAAATGACCCGTGGGACGAGAGATTAGTTTCCCAAAAATGGTGGCTTTATAGAAATTGCTCAAGGCACCAATTTGCTCCGAAGGCTGACAATAAGCCTCCCTGTAATTAATAAATTTAAATTGAAAGCATCCACAAGTCTTTATAGCAGACCGAGTATTAATTAAAGCTGCGTTTTTGGTAATGTACTCAAAGTGATCCAAATCTTCACAGAAGGAAGTCTATATACACAGTTCCCGGTGACATTAATTACCCAGTAATGCACAGCCACTTCCAAATGGTGATGCATAATCTCCCTGTAGAACAAACTGCAACTGTGTCACCAATGTCAAGCGACATCTACAAATAGTTGGAGAGGAAGATCAAGCTTTAGCGAGAATGCTAGACTAGCTTACTTTCGTTTGGTTTTGCAAGCACTTGTCGGGGTTGCCAACCTCTAGGTGGTGTAACAAATCTACAGGCTCCGGTGTCAATGTGACCGGCCGTAAGAATTGCCGAAGAAAACAAAATACACTACATACTATCTTTCATACAATTCGTTAAAGTGCTCGTACTCACATATGCAAAATACTCAACAATACAATGCAAAGGATAATTCAGTTACAATGATTCACAATAGCCACATTTAGCTCTCTTGAAGTACAAGTGAAAACATACAGACTTAAAGAGACAGCGTCTATATTATTATTATTTATTGCACTTATATCCCGCCCTCCCCAGACGGGCTCAGGGTGGCTATTGAATCTCAAAACAGTGTGAATGGTCTATTACTGTAATTGAATTACATTTTCCATTGGATTGCTGAGTATCTTATATAGGTGAGTTTAATGATTTGTATGAAAGATAGTATACAGTATATTCTGTTTTCTTCGGTGATTCTTACAACCAACCTCTAGGTGGTGGCTGGAGATCTCGTAGGATTATAACTGATCTCCAGGCAACTTAGATCAGTTTACCTTGAGACAGGGCTGCCAACATCCAGGTGGCATCTGGAGATCTCCAGGCTACAGAGATCATTTCCTCTGGAGAAAACGGCCACTTTGGAGGGCAGACTCTATAGCATAATACCCTGCTGAGGTCCCTCCCCTCTCCAAACCCTGCCTTTGCCAGGCTCCACCCCCAAAATTTCCAGGTATTTTCCCACCAGAGCTGGCAACCCTACCGCGAGAAAATGGCAGCTTTGGAAGCTGGACTTTATGACATTATTGAAGTTCCTCCCCTTTCCAAACTCCACTCTACTCAGGCTCCAGCTGCTAAATGTCCTGGTATTTCCCAGCCCAGAGCTGGAAATCATAGTGCTCACTGTCACACTGCCCCATGGGAATTATACTGTGGGTAAGAGAGAAAGACAATGTATTTCCTGGGCTACAGGGACAAGTTCTCTTTCATTTCATATGTGTCTCAAGTCACAGTAACTTGCCCATGACCGGTGGCTGGCATATGCTCTGCATTTACTGTCAGAGATTCCCTCATAGTGGAAGTGGCAATAGTAGTATTGCCTGATGGATTATTTCAGTTTCTCTGAGTCCAACTATGACGCTAAAATATAGCAAAGAATTTTTAAAAGACACATCTATACCACTCCTTGAGGTGTATCTGTTTCAAGACAACCTCCATTGTCTCCAGTCCACCTCCACACGAGTATCCTGCCTGCTTCTCAAGGAAAAGGCTACTGGGTTGTCATATGGAATGGAGGGAGGGAGGGAGATAGAACGAAGAGAGAGAGTTTAAAGGGACTGCAGAAGGCAATCTGAAACAACTAAGAGGTGGTCCAGCCACTCAGCTTTTTTTGCAGGGGAAGAGAAAGCAGGGGTTTTAAGGGATGCAAAGTACTTTAAGCCTCTGCTCAATCCATGAACCAACATGAACTGTTTTAAAAGTTAGTGAAAATTCATGACAGTAGACCCATCACAAACTTCTGTTTGTGAACCATAAACAGGGCAAAACTCATGATGAATTTTGCTTCATGGTTCGGTTTGTGCCCATCCCTAGGGGACTTTATGGCTTGGTACCCAAGCAAAGTCTCTGTTCACCGCAGGCTCCACCCCCAGTCTCCAGGAGTTTCCTTGATCTGGCCACCTTACCCCCCCCCCCGCACCCCATCCTTCATTGGTGGCTGGGGAGGGATTTGGCAACCCTAATGGCATCGTTCCCCGCTGAGGTCCCTTCCCTCTCCAAACCCCACCCTCCCCAGGCTCCACTCACAAAATATCCAGGTATTTCCAAACCCAGAGCAGACAACCATTGGTCCTTCAAGGCCAAAAACCTGATGTTATGAATTGGCTTGCTCCTGCCTTTCCTTCTGCACTGCCCAGCACCTTTGACCTGCAAGCACTCTCCTGAATATCTTCAAGATGGGGGATGGTCAGAATGCTGAGTTTGGCAGAATAGGTGGGAAAGTCACAGGCCAAAGGAGAAGACTCATGCAAACAAAATGGAAGCTGAAAAGTCATGGCAGTGCCGATTAGTATTAGCAACCATACCCAAACTGCACTGAACCAAAAGACCACAGCGATACAGGAATATTCAAATAAACCAAAAATGAACACGCAGTTTTCCAATACATGGAGGAAAATAATAGATATTTTGAGCATCTGCACTTCAAAGAGAGCAACGCACAGCTAACAGAGCTAATATCCTATATAATACTTGGAAGTGAAATTGCCTTCTCTTATGATTCTTAAATAGTCTAGTTATGACGGCTTCTCCTGCTAATCTTGAAAGCAATTAAAAATAAATGATCTTTAACATCAAATAATGGAGTGCTGCAAGTGGATGACAACCTGGTGTTTGATGTACTATTAAATTGCCCAACTTATGAGCACAGCACAGTGAGAATTTACAGGAAGGATTTCCACCCCCAAAGTAATGAAATGGCTGGTTTTATGGCCCCCAAGATCACCCTAATATCTTCACAGTTACTACAACTGGTATTACTGCATTTACAATTTCACTCCAACAGCAATCTAGACATCCTTTTAAAAAAAAAAAAAATTCAGGCTACAAATCTAAATGTTATGTTATTAAAACCTGTGTTAATTGTTAGAGTCATTCAAGCTTAGTGAGGGAGTAAGATATCAACAGCAATATTAGAAAATGCAGCTTATACCATCTAAACACTGTAAAATTGGCTAAATGATGGGCTAAGGGCACACTGCAAGATGTTCATGTCCAAATGACATTAGGAGCAGAAGTAGGGATGCCAGTCTCCAGGTATGACCTGGGGATCCCCCAGAATTATACATCATCTCTAGAGATCAATACCCATGGAGAAAATGGATACTTTGGAGGGTGGACTGTATGGGATTGTACCCCAGTGAAATTCCTATACTCTGCAGGCTTCATCCCCAAGTCTCTGGCACCCTGACAACCCTACCCCCTATCCCCAACCAGTGGCCAAAGACTTTGTAACCCTATGCCTTAACCAGTTGATATGGGAGCCACATCGCAGTAGCCATGTTTTTTTTTCCTGCTCCTTTCTCCCATGGGAACATCTAGTACTGCAAAACTTGGGTTGCTAACCTCAGGTTGGGAAATGCTTGGAGATCTGAATCACTGGCCCTGAAAACCAGCTGTTCAATCCCCAGATAGGGCAAGTATGAGCAGCCACCAGTGGCCCCACCCTCTGAGAGACTGGTCTCCCCCCCTATATAAGACTGAGGGCAGGTCAAGGATGGGACCTTTTTCAGGGACAATTTTACCTTTCGCTTTGCCCTGATCACTGGTATGATGGGTGGGGCAGCTACAGGGCAAGGGGCAGCAGCAATAAGCTGATTGTGTCTGCTGCTGCCTTGAAGCCATCACCACCCACTGCAGCTCCAGAATCAACAGAGAGGCCCTTGGTGGCAGCTGATGGGAGGTTGGGTGCCCTCCAGCATGGCCCTCTTAGTGTGAGGTCCGGGGCAGCTGCCCCAGGTTGGCCTTGGCTAGGACCACCCCCTGGCTACAGACTGATTTTGACTCTTTCCTGCTGTGAACTCCGCTCCCCATTAGTTGAATGACAATTATAAATGGAACCTCTTTGTTTTCTTTTAAAAGATCTGTTAACAAAAATGTGCACACCCCTTGTGTTAACAGGCTTCCTTTCTGGCCTGCTTGCAATTTCATTGTTCAGTTAGTGGTTGTCCAAAGTCTTGAGTGAACCCCTTCCTGACATCCTTTTGTTTGAGGCTGAGGACCCTCTGTGGGCGCTAGTCTGAGGTCTCTCTGCTGATGCTAATGATTCATTTGGTTTTGTGGATGAACAGAGACCCCATCGCTTGTCACAAATTCATTTCCGTCTTGTCCTTCGCTGTCTCAGAATCTCTCTCTTGTGCTTTCCATAAATGCATATTTCCTCCTCCTGAAATCAACAGCATGAGCTGTGTCGTAGGGGTTCTTCTTCTTAAAAAATAATAATTACCCTTAATAAATGTTGCATTTATATAGTTACACCCATACCTAGCCTGGTGAATATGATCCTGCTTCCCAGAAGAAAAAAGACAAGAACCAGATCCTGTGATGGGGAGATTCTAGGATTTGAAGGAACTGGTGTAGAGATCATTTTAGTAAATAATGTAAATCTGGCATATTGAAGCATAGGCGAAAAGGTGTAGGAAGGAGGCCTCATCAAAATGAGTCATAAAAAGTGTTTATGGTTCATTCATTTCTAAAATGCTTAGCAGCCTTGGTGACCCTGATGAGGGCAGAAAGGTGGGGGGTAGGTTTTTTATATAAATACATAACATTTTTGATGTACCACAGAAAGAACAAAAAACAAGAGACAAAAATCAAGACTCAGAGAGCTACTTTAGGCATTCCTAAGACCATGGAGTGTTACTGGCAACCAAGATCTAGTTAGTTCATGCCATGCCATTACTATGGATGAGAAAGTTGGACAATGAAGAAAACTGACAGGACGAAAATGGATTCCTTTGAAATGTGGTGTTGGAAGAGAATTTTATTGACACTGTGGACCACCCCCCCCCCCCCAAAAAAAAGACAAGTAAGCACTTTCTAGATCAAATTGAGCCTGAACTATCTTTAGAAGGTAAATGACTAAACTGCAGCTGTTGTATCTTGATCACATTACAAGAAGACAAGTGTCACTGGAAAGGACAATACTGCTAGGAAAAGCTGAAGGCAGCGGGAAATGGATTGGCTCTATAAAGGCATATATGACTCTCAGACCTGAGCAAAGCTGTTAACCATCAAACAATTTGGAGGTCATTAATTTATAAGCTTACCCTAAGTTAGAAGTGACACACACACACAAGACCTCAATGTGCCCAATGGAATTCATGAGCTAGTGCAGTGACATGGTGAGAGAGTTGGACTAGGATCTGGGAGACCCACATTCAACCCTCTCACTGGCATAAAACGTTTCTGAGGTGACAATGGGCCAGTCATTCTCTCCCAGCCTAATTTACCTTACAGATTTATTGTGCAGATAAAGTGGAGGAGTACAAAACAGAAATAAAGATGACTAAGGGGAGGGCATAATAAAGGTTATAAATTGAGAGAGAGAGAGAGAGGAGTGCATGGTTTCTTCCCTCACTCAAAATATTAGAACTCAGGGGCACTCAAGGAAATTAATGGACAAGATTCTGGCCTGACAAAAGAAAATACACTTTACTCAACAAGGGACTTAAATTGTGGATTTCACTCCCAACAAAAGTAGTGATGGCTATTGTCATGGATAGCTTAAAAGGGGATTAGACATATTCATGGAGGGTGATCCATCAGCGGCTGCTAGCCATGGTAACTAGAGGAAGCTGCCTCATACAGGGGTAACAGGCCTCTAAATACCGGTGCTAAGATTAAATATCAGAGAAAGGCCTTGGACTCTATGGCCTGTTTGTAGGCCTTCAAAGGCAACTGTGAGGATGCTGGACAAGGTGAACCTGGGGAAGGGCTGTGGCTCATTGACAGAGCATCTGCCTGGAATGCAGAAGGTCCCAGGTTCTGTCTCCAGCATCTCCTGTTAAAAGGATCAGGCAGTAAGTGATGTAAACGGCTTCAGCCTGAGATCCTGGAGAGCCACTGGCAGTCTAAGTAGACAATAATGACCTTGAATGTCCAAGGGTCTGAATGACCAATGTCATGTGATCACTGGTCTGATGCACATATTATGTTCTTATAATGTATGTTGCCTTGAGCTTCTTAGAAGAAGAGTGGGATATAATAAGTATCAAAAAAATAAATGTATCCCCCCCTTTAGAATGGCAGTAGTTTTGGAGGGTGGAGCCTTAAGAGGGCAGAGTTTGGGGAAGGGAGGAACCTCAGAAGTGTACAATGCCATACAGTCCACTTTCCAAAGCAGCCATTTTCTCCAAATGAACAGATCTCTGTCACCTGAAGATCAGGTGTAATGGTGAGGGGGGGTAATCTCCAGCCACCACCTGGAGATTGACAACCCTACCATTGCCACAGTTCACTCAGTGACTTATCTGTTTAAATTGTTAATCCATTTCTGACTGGATATAATGTCAGTTGTGTCCAGAAGAGGTCATGGAATAACACTACCCCTGCCTGTATATGCTCACACAAAGATATACACACACATTGGGTAAAATGCTCCTCAGTCAATCAGTGACTGTATTTTCTATTTTTTTAAAAAAGTTATGGTTTATTTTCATTCAAAAACAGGATTAATATTGGAAGACATCCACTACTTTCATTCAGAAGGGATTTCCAACTTAACAATGCATTTTTCCTGTAGCAGGTTTTACTCCTGATAGTACTGAGGGATTTTTTCCCCCTCCATTAATGCTCTTCCTTCACAAATATCAAATTGGCATAGCGTACCTCAGGAATTACTACAATAAACTTAAAATATCTCCATTTGTCAGCATTCAAATATGCAAAATGTGTTTTCAAAGAGGGGAGGGGGAAATGATGGAAAGGATTTCTAGCAGATTCATTTCAGCTTCAAAACAATAACACAACTATATCAAACCTACCAAACTCTTAAAACATCAGCATTTCAGCTGTTTTATTTCAGCCCAAGTAGAGCCTGCTGTGCCAGAAATGGAGTCTCTTGAAGAAAACAAATGCATATAAAGCACAGCTGACATCCAGTTTACAACAATACCGAATAAGTTACAAACATTTCAACCACACATACATTCTCATAAATATGAGATACATTTAGGTCAGGGAGAGTAAACAAAACTGGGGGGTTCTAAATGAAATCATGGGAATAAACAGTCTAGTAACATCTCTATTTACATTACTTATAGCCTACATTTAAGATTGCCAGCTCTGGGTTGGAAAATACCTGGGGATTTTTTGGGAGATGGAACCTGGGAAGTGTGGGTTTGGGGAAAGGAGGGACCTCATCATACAGCCCATCCTCTGAAATGGCCATTTTCTCTGTGGAAACTTATTTTTGTTATCTGGAGATCAGTTGTCATTCATGGAGATTTTCAGGCCCCACCTGGAGGTTGGCAACCCTAGTCACCACTCTCCTTGAGCAGCTTACACCATTCTCCCCTTCTCCATTTTACCATCACAACTGTCGTTTGTGGTAGATTAGGCTGAGAGTGTGCAACACTGGCCCAAGGTCACCCAGTAGGGTTGCCAAATCCAATTCAACAAATATCTGGGGACTTTGGGGGTGGGGCCAGGAGCCATTGGGGGTGGAGCCATGAGCAAGGTTTGAACAAGTACAATTGAACTCCAAGGGGAGTTCTGGCCATCACATTGAAAGGGACTGCACACCTTTTCAATGCCTTCTCTCTATTAGAAATAATGAAGGATAGGGGCACCTTCTTTGAGGGCTCATAGAATTGGTTCCCCTGGTCCAATCCTTTTGAAACTTGGAGGATGTTTTGAGGAAAGGCATCAGATGCTATGCTGCAAATTTGGTGCCTCTACCTCAAAGAACACTTCCCCCAGAGCCCCAGACACCTGCAGATCCATTTCCCATTATTCCCTATGGGAATCGTTCTCCATAGGGAATAATAGAGTGCCCAGTAAACATTTCCCTCCCCCACCCCGTTTCTAAAGCTTTCTAAAGTGGGGGGAGGGCCTCCAACCTGGGGAATCCCCTGCCTCCACCTAGGGATTGGCAACCGTCCCTCTCTCTCACACACACACTTACTAAGTCTGGTTACTTGCTCTTGAAATGAAAGCAAAACAAATGGAAGCTGCAGCTGACCTTCCCCATGATGTGCTTCCTGTTTCCTGTTTCCTGCTCAACTTTAAAGACATACAAACAACAGAAACACACATTATAAAACAGGACCTGTTTGCAGGTTTCTAAACCTGCTGGAGTGCTAAAGGTACATGGTGGCTGTGGGGGCGGGGCTTCCCCCGGCGGCCAGCTGGCTGGGGGCAGGGGGAAGCCTGTAAAACCGAGGGATCCCCTGTAGGGTTGCCAAGTCCAATTTAAGAAATATCTGGGGACTTTGGGGGTGGAGCCAGGAGTCTTTGGGGGTGGAACCAGGAGACATTGGGGTGGAGCCGAGAGCAAGGGTGTGACAAGCATAATTGAACTTCAAGGGAGTTCTGGCCATCACATTTAAAGGGACTGCACAAATTTTTAAATGCCTTCCTTCCATAGGAAATAATGAAGGATAGGGGCACCTTCTTTTGGGGCTCATAGAATTGGACCCCCTGGTCCAATCTTTTTGAAACTTGGGAGGTATTTTGGGGAGAGGCACTAGATGCTATACTGAAAATTTGGTGCCTCTATCTCAAAAAACAGTCCCCCCAGAGCCCCTGATACCCGCGGATCAATTCCCCATCATTCCCTATGGGAATCGTTCATAGAGGTGCATGATGGCTCTGGGGGCGGGGCTTCCCTCGCTGGCCAGCTGGCTGGGGGAGGGGGGAAGCCTGTAAAACCGGGGGATCCCCCTCTGGGACCTGGGGATTGGGAAGCCTAATCCCCTGCTGGGACCTGGGGTTTGGGAAGCCTATCACCCAGTGAGCTTCCATGGCACAGCAGGGCTTTCAACATGGCATTTCCAGATCTCATTCCATCATGTTAACCACTAAACCACACTAGACTTATGTTGGAGAAATGCTCCTTAGGTTAAGATAGATAGATAGATAGATGAATTTATTGTCATTGTTCTCAACAAAAAGAGAGCAACGAAATGAGGTGCTCTTCCACAAACATACCAACACATCAAACACACATATTCATAAACCATTTAAATACATCTAAAACCATTAAACCATTTAAACCATTAAAACCATTTAAATACATCTAAAACGGATAAACATTCATAAAACCATTAAAACCATTTAAACCATTAAATAAACATTCATAAAACCATTAAACATTCATAAAACCATTAAAACCATTTAAACCATTAAATACATCTAAAACAGATAATCCTTCATAATCCTGCATTTAACCAACATCTATGAATTTGCACACATTAAACTTTTTTCTTTGGGTTAGAGATTCCAGCCTTCAGGTGGGACCTGGGGATCCCCCAGAATTACAGCTCATCTCCATGCTACAGAGATCAGTTCCCCTGGAGAAAATGGATTCTTTGGACAATGGACTCTATGGCATCGTACCCCATCAAGGCCCCTGTCCTCCCCACAAATTTCCAGGAGCTTCCCAACCGGGATCTGGCAACCCTGCCCCCCCATCCTCCACTGGTGCCCGGGGGGAAACCCCGCAGCCTGGGCAATGGGTTGCACCTTTCAAAACAAACATAAAAAATTACAATGTATCCCCAACATCTCCCCACTGTTCACCAAATGGGCAGTATCATGGAATTTTGAACGTCTCTGGTAAATAGACACATTGGGAATGTTTAAGTATTGTATTATATCATGGTCAAAGTCAACTGCTGTATCAGAAGCAAAGCTCTGACAAGTCCCATACTGCCAACATACCAATCCCCGGTTCGAGGATTTAAATATATTGGGGGAAGTGGTTTTGATCTCTGTGTCATCGCAGCGTACTTTTGAAGATACGTTACACAAATAGAAAAGTGGCAAAGCTGCTGCAGGCATTTGGTTCCAATCTGATTTCCCTTTTTTTTTGCAGGAAGAAAACATAGACTAGGAGAAGCCAGGTCAGGAACAGTTTTCCATCAAGGAAATCTTCGCAGCATTTTTGCCAAAACAGCTAATGAAAATTCAGCACACGGTCTTGAGCTGAGGGCATGGATGACACGAGGAGATCTTCCTCTGCCCCATGGCTGTATTTACAGTCATGTCAAATTGCACTGCAAATCTCTGGTTTTATTTGAGACATAAAAGGGGAAGGCAGTACACACTGGTGCATAATTGAAATTATTATTTATTTATTTTTTAAAAAAAAGCTACCCTCCGAACTCAGGCAGAAGGAAAAGTAGCACCTGTCAGAGCCTGTGTTATAAGGAGTGATTCTCTGTGAAACTCCCAGCACACTTCAAAGAGACTTTCAATTAATTTAAAGGGAAAGACGAGGCAAATTAAGAGAGGCATGCCTGGGCAAAATAGCTGCGAGATGTTTAGAAGGAACTTGAAAGAATTATTATGAAAACTGGCAGAGGTTTCTCAGAGAATTTCACACTTATCCCCCTCTCCTCCAGTCATAAAGTTTAGGATGCAGGCTAGGGCTGCCAAGTCCCTGGTCCAGGCAGAGAATCCCCTGCCGGGGAGGTTCCCAACCTGCTGGCCCACATTGGGTCGGCGGGGGGAACCTCCCCCTACATTGCTAACGCGATGACGTCACCCAGAAGTGATGTTATCAAAATGCCGGCACCTGTGTGGGTCCGCTCTAGGCGTTTCTGTGGAAACTCTACGGTTTTCCTGGATGCTCTAGCCATTTGGGAGGTAAAAACTCCATGGTACCTATTGTACCATAGAGTTTTCCCTCCCAAATGGCTAAAGCATGGAAATGCCTAGAGCAGCCGCCCACTGATGCCACCATTTTGATGATGTCACTTCTGGGTGACATCAAGCTGCACGCGTGCAAAGCACGCACGAAAGTCCCTCCCTTCAGGAAGCTGGGGACTTGACAACCCTACTGCAGGCCTAAGTGCCCCAGGGAGTAAGTCTTATTTTGCTAAGAAGGATTTCCATTCAGACAGTAAACATGCTTAAATTCAACCTATTCCACAGGTTGTTGTGAGCATAAAACAGAGGAGAGGAGAATTATGTACATAGCCCTGAGTTCTGTGGAGGAGAGGCAGGATAATTTTTTTTTGGGGGGGGGGTGGGGGGTAGGTCTCAGAAGGTTCAGTGTAGTTCAGTCACCAAATTCTCTATTTCTAGCAAAGGCTGCTAGTCAGAAGGCTGTAGGGTTGCCAGACCCCTCAGTGAAGGCAGAGGTCCCCTGTCATCAGGCTCCGCTCCCCATATGTGGATCAACTGCCTGGCAGTGAAGAATAATCAAACAATGTGGATGAAGTTAC
This sequence comes from Heteronotia binoei, assembly GCF_032191835.1. NCBI lineage: Eukaryota > Metazoa > Chordata > Lepidosauria > Squamata > Gekkonidae > Heteronotia > Heteronotia binoei. The sequence goes on from NC_083225.1 coordinate 173,140,009, forward strand.
AATCCATGAATGGTGAAAAACCTTTTCAGTCCAAAAACCAGTATCCTTAGGCTGTTTGTTCTTGATACTGGCGAAGCTTCTGGTCTCTGTGTGATTGCTGAAGACTACTGTGTTCCATTTCTAAGAAACTTGGTTGAGACACTAATTGAGAAAAGACAGAGCTCTTGAGGAAGACATGAAACTACTTATATTCGAATAGCAAGTCGGGCTCAGGAATCCATCTCTCCTATTTGGAAGCTTGTCTCTTATTCAAGCGAAGTTCCATTGGTTAGTGGAAGAAAAGAGGAAAGCACTCTTTATGGGACTATATTTGTAGAACACCTGTTTTTGGACTGGAAAGGGTTTTTTTTGCCATTCATGGACTGTAACTTCCTCTATATTGTTTGATTATTCTTCACTGTAATATACTTATGTTTGTTGAGAATTGCATGGTCTTTTCATTGTTTTTGTCTCACTGAAGGAAAGCATCCCAAAAAGACTGGCTCAGGACTGGCTCTCCCGCTGAGAAGCAAAGCGCAGCCTATGAGGAGCTTCTGTGAGCCCTTAAAAAGATTACCTAGATAAAACAAATGGGAGGGACACCAGAACTCTCATGCCCCTCCCATTCTATTTAGGGAATGGAAGAATGGAACAGCGGAATGGCACCCAGTATGGCCATTAATATTAATATCATGTTTCACAGGGGGGAAACTAACTTGAAAAGAACACAATTAGTACCATTATTGTGGCAAAGAGGGAATACGCCAACGACACCACGCGCACAGCTGGTAATACATTTAAACACCAGGTTATCTGCGCCTCGCGTCTCCACCAGCAGCAGTATGGCAAACAATAGATTATTAATACCGTCACAAGCCATCTTCATTAGTTCCCCTTTTTCCAAATGTCTGTGGGTCCCTCACTCTCCCTTTCTCCTTGTCTTTTATTTGTCACTTATTTCATTTTTTTTTTTTTACCCTCGCAGTGATTTCTGCCTCTCTGTGCCTTGATTGTTCTGATGACCTCAATCAAAAGGCAATTACCCAGTGAGGGCGGAAGGTAATTATTCTCATCAAGGAGAGATTGAATGCACCTGAACAGACAGCTGCAGCTCTTCCCAGGATTATATTAGGCCGCGAGAAATTGCCTTCGCTAATTTGTGACGCGTGTCAAAAAATTTATGATGAAAAGCAGATTTGTTTGCAGGGCAGCTCGGGGCCCTTGGCTGTTCAGCACCTTCCTATCTCTGCTCCCCTGAGAGAGAATATTGCACAAGGATATCAGCCTGTTGCTTCGGTCTAATTCTTGACGCTGCTCTGCACATCGCCACCCTAAACAGCAGCCGTGTCAATAAATAAAGACTCAGACTTAGTCATAATAATAATAATCACCGGCATCTCCAGCTAAAAGGATTAGGCAGCAGGTGACGTGAAAGACCTCTCTACCTTAGACTCTGGAGAGCTGCTTCCAGTCAGATAAGTCAACACTGATCTCGAGGGACCATTGTTCTCATTCAACATAAGGAAGTTTCATGTGTTGAGGAGCTCTGGATCACTGGCAGAGCATCTGCTTGGCATGCAGAAGGTCTCAGGTCCAGCATTGTCTGCTCAGATAGGCAGTGGCTCTCTAGAGGCAGGGGTGTCAAACTCATTTGTTATGAGGGATGGATCTGACATAAATGAGACCTTGTTGGGCTGGAATAGGCCATGTCGGGCTGGGCCATGTGTGTACCTATTTAAGATTAGGTAGCAGAGCCCCGTGGCGCAGAGTGGTAAAGCTGCAGTGCTGCAGTTGGAGCCCTCTGCTCATGACCTGAGTTCGATCCCAGAGAAAGCTGGCTCAGGTAGCTGGTTCCAGGCTGACTCAGCCTTCCATCCTTCCGAGGTTGGTAAAATGAGTACCCAGCTTGCTGGGGGGAAAGTGTAGATGACTGGGGAAGGCAATGGCAAACCACCCCGTAAAAAGTCTGCTGTGAAAACATGAAAGCAATGTCACCCCAGAGTCGAAAACGACTGGTGCTTGCACAGGGGACTACCTTTACCTTTACTTTAGCAGAGATATAAACTTTTTAAAGGACACAGACTAAAGCACGACTAAAGAATTTTTAAAACTTAAAATAAAACATGCTCAAAACATTAGCACTTGTTAGTCTTAAAGGTTCTTTGTATTTCTCTCATGGGATCCAGGGAACTGGGCAAAGGAAGTTCTAGCTCTTTCCCACCTTCCCCAGGGGACCAGGAGAGGGAGGAGCCTCAACTAATGGAGAAAATCAAGGTTTTGCTCTGTAGCTCCTATGCAATTGAGCAAGTCTTGCAAAGCAAGTTGGGATGCAGAAGGAAGCAAGAGAGAGGGAGAAGGAAGCAGATGACAGCCTGTTGCTTGGGGGCCTGATTCGTCTCCTGGGCTGCATGTTTGACACCCCTGCTCTTCCATAGATGTATAGAAAGTAATTAGTAACAACCATGATATATTTATGAAAGACTAAGTAAATTTTCCAAGTATAATAAATATTAATACATTTCTGTGTGTTCACATAGGCATAAACATTAAGGAATCAATCTACACTGTTAACAAGCACAGTGCATCATCTGAAGTTCTTCTCTATTGCGGGTGTCTGCTTGGTCCTCTTTACCTCAGGCATCATCCAATGCAAATGAAGTGCAAGTCAATTAACATTCTTTGTGACTTTCTTATACTCGTGTTATTTTGTAGACAATCAGCATAAGAGTTCTGCAGACAGACTCGCTCAAACACATGTTTCAATAGGCTTCTTCAAAGCAGAATACGCGGAGACTGTGAAATCTTTTCCTGCTCATTTCCTTCCTCATTGTGTGTTCTCTCTCACGGCTTAAATAGCTTTTTTGTAGATGTGGCAGACTGCACTTTTTAAAAGCTTACAAGTACTGTACAAAGTACAGCTGAAGGATTATGAAGTGTTAATTCTTCATTGAGCCTTGAGTGACAGGCTGCTCCAAACAATCTGATTGGTTAGCATCTGTTGAGCGCAGAAAGACTTCTGAAATGGATGCTGAGGGGAATTCAATCTGATTTCAGTCCTAGATGAGAGGAGTTGAGTACTGACAGTTTCAGAATTCAGTCCTGATGGAGAGAAGTTTAACACAGATGGGAGAACTGGGGAAAGCTGGCAAGGATGAGTGGGGAGTTAGATGGACTCCCATATGGACCAAGAAAAGGGGATCTGTTAGAGAGAGAAGGAATTTCCCTCTCCAGTCTAAATAGCGTGACAGGTCTGAAGCAGTATCATAGCATTGGAGAAAGTCCAGAAAAGGGCAACTAGAATGATTAAAGGGCTGGAACACTTTCCCTATGAAGAAAGGTTGAAACGCTTGGGACTCTTTAGCTTGGAGAAACGGGTGACATGATAGAGGTTTACAAGATAATGCATGAGATGGAGAAAGTAGAGAAAGAAGTACTTTTCTCCCTTTCTCACAATACAAGAACTCGTGGGCATTCGATGAAATTGCTGAGCAGACAGGTTAAAATGGATAAAAGGAAGTACTTCTTCACCCAAAGGGTGATTAACATGTGGAATTCACTGCCACAGGAGGTGGTGGCAGCCACAAGCATAGCCAGCTTCAAGAGGGGTTTAGATAGAAATATGGAGCAGAGGTCCATCAGTGGCTATTAGCCACATATATATATATGTGGCTAATAGCCACTGATGGACCTCTGCTCCATATTTTTGCCACTGTGTGACACAGAGTGTTTTGCCACTGTGTGACACAGAGTGTTGGACTGGATGGGCCATTGAAGAGAAGGGTTTTGGCACTGGAAAGAGTGTACCAAGCCCTCTGGAAACCAAAAGAGTTAGAAAATACTCAAAGAAAGTGTACTAGAGTGCCTGGGAAAACACTGGAACAAAAGTATTTCAACATAAATATTTTAAATCACTGTGAATAGCATAAGGAACTCTCATTATCCTGAAATATAAGAACTAAAGCCTGTGCATGTGCTGATTTTACCTCATAGTATCTGTACTGAATTACCTCAGGAATTCTGCCCTTGATTTCACCTGTCCTTTCCCTTCTATGTTGAACAAAAGAGTTGATTAATTTGGAATCTTTCTCTCTCGTGCCATTTAAGTCATATAAGTAAAAGAGGCCTCCCGTTCCTTCCCTCCGGTTCCTGCGCTGAGCAAACAGCCAAAATATTATACTATGACAGGGTGGGGCAGCCAGAATTCTTCAAGACAACTAGGGCAGCTCAGTCACAAAAGGAAAGCAAAAACAGAGGAAATATTGCCTCTGAGGAAGGGAAGTGGATGGGGGAATCATAGTAGAAGTCTTTTGCATCACCTCCTACCTGTTCCTTTTCAGTGGAGATGTCGGGGATTGAACTTGGGACCTTCTGCCTGCAAAGCAGATACTTTTCCATTGAGCACAGCCCCTCTCAAGTGACTCCCCTAATGTACCTCTGGGATCAACCTTATGAAAATTCTTAGCAACCATGCCTCCCTCCCTCCAGGCATGGCTGTCAGGAAGGCACAGCGACATGGCCTCAGATCTCAGAAGCTAAGCAGGGTTGACTTTGGTTGGTACTTGGTTGGTCTCCAAGGAAGACTCTGCAGAGGTAGGTAATGGCAAACTGCCTCTGTTTCTCATTTGCCTTGAAAGCTCCTTGCTGGGGTCACCATAAGTTGGCAGCAACTTGGCAATGCTTTACACCCAGCCACCCACCCACCCACCCACACAAACACACACCAGGAGCATGAAGTATGGATTCTTACAGAGTGAGAGTCAGTGTACTGTAATGGCTACAGTTTCTGGTAAGGACTGAGTGTCACAGTTTCAAATCCCCACTAATGGTCATTTAGTGATTTGCTGTGCTGCCTTAAGGAGATGACAGACTTTTAAATTCACTGAAGTCAATGGGTTCAGAAGGATGAGAGCTTGAACTGAAGTTGCTCCCATGCTCTGTCACTCTAATCTACCTTGGAGGGATGTTGTGAAGATAAACTGGAAATGAGGAGAACTGTGTGTGCTGCTCTGAGCTGAGAGGACAGAAAAAAATGTGTATAAATAGACTTCAAAGTCACAGGGTTTTGCTTTTTTGTTTTTGGAGGGCTTTTTTTTTTTTTGCAAAGGACATTCCAAGGCTCTTCAACTGCAGTCATCTTTTTACTTCTGGAGCCATTTCTCCTTTGTTAATTTAAATTTAAATTTCAGTTGCCAAGAGGAACTGTGAGCTTCCCACTGCTAAACTAGGCTGAAGGCTTTTAATTTCCCCTTCTCTCTCTCTCTCTCTCTCTCTCTCTCTCTCTCTCTTTCTCTTTGTAGCTTTAGGATTCTTGGGGTATTTCTTCTCCCTTCTGAAAGGAAATCAGCCATAATTAGAATATGTTATTCTCTTTTACTGTCATGGCATACTGTTTGCACATGGTTTGGTGTAGTGATTAAGTGTTTAGACTCTAATCAGGAAGAACCAGATTTGGTTCTCCACTCCTCCACATGCACCTGCTGAGTGACCTTGGGTCAGTCACAGTTCTTGAAAGAGATGTTTTCTCAAAAGCAGTTCTCACAGAGCTCTCTCAGCCCTGCCCACCTCACAGGGTGTCTGTTGTGAGGAGAGGAAGGGAAAGGAGATTGTAAACCACTCTGAGACTGCAAGTGAAGGGCAGGGTATAAATCTTCTCCCCCTTCTTCATTTGATTTCTGGGCTCTGCAACTGGAACACCCATAAAACCTGGTGCAGGCATGGGAGAAAATGGAAGGAAGTGCTGTCGTGGCAATGCTGCAGCATCACTTTCAGTGGTGTAACTGGAAATGGTATCACACATTGCCACACCAATCTAGCCACTCCCCCGCATCATTTTAACTATCTCCCGCCTTCAAAAAGCTACTTAGCTAAGGATTAGCCAGGTCTTTGTGCATCTGTGCAAGTGACATCTTTCAGCTTGTTCCTAGGTAACTTTTGCATTAACACAGTTGCCTTTCCAAACACCTTAGATCATTATCAGAACTTTAATGAGTAAAGAATGTTTATACATCTGGGACTTGGTCATAAGCAGGCTTCAGATTCAGTGGGAGCTCACAGGAGCACAGCTCCTGCACCTTTCTGCGAGTTCCTCCTCCTCCTTCTGAGAGTTCCACCTCCTTGTCCATTGAATAGTAGGTGCAGCTGCATAACAATCCCTGGATGAGCTCCACTACCTATTTTTCTACAAAACGATCCCTGGTCACAAGCAACTGACTACTAGCATTTTGAACTCATGGGCCTTGCAAATGGAGGAGGAATAAGCCTGTATTCCCAACTACCAGGACTGTCATTTAGAATAGAAGACATTGTTTTCCAGCAATGAAAGTTAAAACTGAGATAAGGGAACAGGATTTCAAGTTCATTGCAGAGATGCCTGGATTCATGGCTGATCTCTAACTAGAAGATGGTACAGTATAGTAGTAGGATTTTGAATTCAAATTGCAACAGGGACATTGTTTGGAACTTTCTAGGGTTGCCAAGTTGCAACCACTGGGAGCTTTGGGGGGCAGGGCTATTTCCCCCCACAAAAAAACCTGGGAAAATAACCAAAACACATAAAGCAGACAGGTGGAAATCTTCATCATGCCACTGCGGCCAGATAGAAAATAATGTTAAAAGTATGATGGGCGTAAGGTTTTATTATGACAAATTTAATTCAAGAAGCAATTTAAGGTATATAAAGTTAGTACACCGTCCTGTGATTTCACCTGATATAAGTTAGTACACCTCCCTGTGATTTCAGGGGTGTGTGGCATATACAAATGAGTTATGAAGATGAGTTGTGCTAATGCGCTCCAGCACCTCTTCTTCTACTAAATGACCCCTGGATAGAGCCAGTGTAATCTTAGCAGCAAACTAATTATGCTACAGCCATAAAGACCCACGAAGAGACAGAACTTCTCTTACTTCTCTTCTTGGCCTTCAAAGCCTTAATTGAAGTGGTAGCATTTACTGCCAAGTTGGTCTAATCCGTGGCTTGAAACCAGGGGTGGAATTCTAGCAGGAGCTCCTTTGCATAGTAGGCCACTCAACCCTGATGTAGCCAATCCTCCGAGTGCTTACAAGGCTCTTTTTTGTAAGTTCTTGGAAGATTGGCTACATCAGGGGTGTGTGGCCTACTATGCAAAGGAGCTCCTGCTAGAATTCCACCCCCGCTTGCAATACTCAGGACAGCTGCTCAGAAGAGCTAACAAAGGCCAGTGATGCGACCACTGCTGGACTGTTCCATTTCATACCGTGGGAGGGGGGGGTGTCAAAAGTTTAAACATTCTCCCACATTAAACAAAATGGGATCCTGAATCATTCTGCCTGGCTAGTAGCTCATGTAATGCGTGCAGGATTTATTTGATGGGGTGGGGTGCATTCCAACATTCAGTCTTCCACGTCTAATTCAGAATGGCACATTCCAGAAAGATTGCATTGAAATTCTGCTAATGCACTTCATATTATTAAAGCTACAAAATGCAGAAGAGGGTTTTCTGAATGGGAGCAATTTGGGTACTTCCTTTATGAAGAAAACTTGTCCTTTGAGGGGGAGGGGAGGGAAGAAGTGCATCTTTGGTCCTCTTGGTAGAATTCGTAGCTCTCAATAATGTGAAACAACTGTGAAAATTCTGTCATGACTCGTCATCTCCATATGCTTGCTTTTGGGACTTTCTGCTATCAGGCTATTAAAGTGCAGGATACCCTCAGTAATGCATCCGCAATACTATTCTAATAATAAACAGAAAAAGGACTATAAATGTCTTCTGCAGAAATGGGTGAGAGATGAATATAATGAACGCACAGAGGGGAACACTTTAAAACCCAGTGTGTGGCACCGGTAGGCACCAAACCAATTACGCACATGATGCGCACATCACTCACGCACTGTTTTGCAAATCAGCAAGTGCCGTAAAGTTCCTTCTAATGAGAACTTTTGCTGATTGTTACCCTGGGAAGAGATTCCCATGCCATTTCCTTTTTAAAAAAGTTTCTTTCCTTCTTTCCCGTTCCTGTTTTAATCAGCAAAATGAAAAGAAACTAAACAGAAATCACAGCAGCACCAATGAAACAGATATCTAGTGGCATAAGGTAGCATTGTCATAGGAAAGTCATCCAAGGATGCTGGCCCAAATGCAACCCCTAGAAGGCATCATCTGAATTGTTTAGTATAATATAGTGGGTTCTTAGGCATTGAAGAGGCGAGGTGGTAGAGATAACAAGCGCTTTATTAGTAAGTTCCACAACATGGTAGGTGGCTGCGTGAACAAGACTGGCGAGTCAGCCAACAAGGCCTCAGCTATACCCTATACAACTTAGGGTTCCCACAGAAGCACGTTATTGGATCATTCAAACAAGCAGGGGACCTGTGATTGGTGCAGGGCAGCAGGTATTGTCAGACTCAGAGACAAGGAAAAGTCAAGTATAGTTCAAGATCTTTATTCCAGCATCATGAGCAGATACAAGCCTTGTCGGAACTGGCTATCACACCAGTTCCTTATCCTTATAAACCTTTGGCCTGACAGTTATAAATCAGGCCAAGCACGCCAAGCTAAAGTGGGGAATTTTGCTCGGGTTTTCAGTTACTCTGTCATCACCCAGGTGTCTGTTATCAGCTCCCTGGTTACATCTCTCCAGCTCTCCTGACCTTGGTTGTATGCTTCCCAATCCCCAGGTCCCAGCAGGGGATCCCCGTTTTTACAGGCTTCTCCCCACCCCCAGCCAGCTGGCCGGCGGGGGAAGCCCCGCCCCCCCACAATCACCATATAGTTTTAGAGCTCCTGCAGGTCCATTTTTAAAATATGTGCCTTTACGGCTGCGCAGGAAGCAGGAAACAGGAAGGGCTTCGGAGAACAGCCCATCCCTTTGTTCTGTTTTCATTTTCAGATCAAGTAAAGTTCTGCAGGAACAAGACCCAGTAAGTATTTGTGTGTGTGAGAGAGGGAGGGAGCAGGGGATTCCCTGGTTTGGAGGCCCTCCCCCCACTTTAGAAAGCGTGGGGGTGGAGGGAAATTTCTACTGGGCACTCTATTATTCCCTATGGAGAACGATTCCCATAGGGAATAATGGGGAACTGATTTGCGGGTATTGGGGGCTCTGGGGGGGGGCTATGTTTTGAGGTAGAGGCACCAAATTTTTAGTATAGCATCTAGTGCCTCTCCCCAAAGTACCCTCCAAGTTTCAAAACGATTGGACCAGGGGGTCCAATTCTATGAGCCCCAAAATATGGTGCCCCTATCCTTCATTATTTCCTATGGAAGAAAGGCATTTAAAAAGGTGTGCTGTCCCTTTACATGTGATGGGCAGAACTCCCTTGGAGTTCAATTATGCTTGTCACACCCTTGTTCCTGGCTCCACCCCCAATGTCTCCAGGCTCCACCCCCAAAGTCCCCGGATATTTCTTGAATTGGACTTGGCAACCCAACTTGGTTGCATAGTAACTAGTCAGTTCCCAGACATGCCACCCTCCCTTCAGATAAGTGGCAAGAAGCTTCAGAGCTAGCATAGCAAAGCACAGCATTAGCATTATATAATTGGATACATATGGCAAGAGGAACAGACTGGAATAAAACAAAATGGAGTGACTCTTGACATTCTACCCCTCCAGAGCTCCCTCCCCCTGGACTTATCAGGATGTTTGTTGTAAAAGTCCTTAATCAGAGCTTTACAGTTCATATCTTTGGAGCTGACCCATTCAGCTTGGTTTAAGGGGAAGTGAGTCCATTTGATAAGGTAAAACAGTTCACCATGTTTGATCTTGGCATCAAGAATTTCCTGCACTTCATGATAGATCTGACCACGAACCAGAGTCGGGGGTGGTGGTTCCGTCTGGGGGTGCCATGACGAGGGCCCAGAGTCCTTCTTCAGATAACTTGCATGAAAACAAGGGTGGACATGTTTAAGATTTTTTGGCAATTCTAATTCAACAGTCACTTTATTTATAATCCGTTTGATCGGGAAAGGCCCCATATACTTCATCGCCAACTTTTTGCAGTTTTGTGCATTGGGTAAATGCTTGGTTGAAATATCATTTTGTCTCCCACTGCTAGTTTCCAAATTTCAGAGTGTTTTTTATCCCCTTTCACTAATTGTAAATCCTCCCCTGGGGGGTTCTTGACAAAGGCTTGTTTCAGTTCCCCTAGAAACCCTTCAGGGGGTTCCGCCTCCTTCTGACTTTGTGCATGCATGGTCACTAGTGTGTTTAGTTGGGAAGGCGTGAACAGTGAGTCAATAACCTCCTCCATTTTGCTGTCGTGTTGAGGGAGGCGGGACAACACATCCGTGAGGAAGTTCAGTTTCCCGGGAATGTGACCCAGCTTGAAATTGAACTGCCGGAATAATTCTGCCCACCGCACTTGTTTATTGTTGAGGTTTCGGGTGGCAATGAGCGCGGCCAGATTTTTGTGGTCTGTCCATCGTTCAAATGGCTCTCTCGCCCCCTCTAGGTAGTGCCTCCATTTTTTCAGGGCAAGCTTTATGTCGGAGGCTTCCTTGTCCCACACTGACCAATTACGCTCGGTGGGGCTGAATTTTTGGGACAAGTATGCGCAAGGGTGCAGCTGGCCATCCGGGCCTTCTTGGAGCAATACAGCTGCATGGGTGACATTGCTCGTGTCACATTGCACCACAAACCTTTTATTCTCATCGGGGTGTATTAGGCAGGGCTCGGACGTAAACCAAGCCTTCAGTTCCTTGAACGCCTTTTGACACTCTCCTGTCCACGGGAGACTGGAGTTGCCCTTTGAGGCTAGCGATCCCTTCCCCTTGGTTTTCAAGAGTTCTGTGAGGGGTAGGGTGACCTCGGCAAAGTTGCTGATGAACCCCCTATAAAAATCTGTGAAACCGAGGAAACTCTGGAGCTGTTTGTGGGTTTGAGGGGGTTCCCATTCTACAATGGCTTATATTTTATTCGGGTCCATCCCCAAGCCCTGCCCCCCCCCCCCCCCGTGGATTCAGTACCCCAAGAAATCGAGTTCTGATTTGTGGAATTCACACTTGGACGGCTTGGCAAATAGTTTGTGTTTATACAGGGTCTGCAGCACCTCCCTCACTAGGCAAACGTGGGAGGGCTGGTCATGAGAGTATATCAAAACATCATCCAGGTAACAGACCACGCCCTTATACAGGTACTTGTGCAACACTTCATTGATTAAGTTCATGAAAACTCCCGGGGTCCTCTTTAGACCAAACGGCATGACTAGATACTCATACTGGCCCAAGGGTGTGTTAAAGGCAGTTTTCCACACATTCTCATCTTTGATGCGCACCCGGAAATAAGCATCCCGGAGGTCAAGCTTGGTGAAGATTTTCCCTCGAGACACCTCCCCTAGGAAGTCCTGTATAAGGGGGAGAGGGTACGCGTTACTAATGGAAATCGCGTTTAAGCCGCGGAGGTCAGTGCAAAGCCATAAACTGACGTCTTTTTCTTTCTGAATAGTACCGGGGCAGCATGAGGGGACTTGGTGGGTCGTATGAACTTCCTGCGCAGATTAAGTTCTATGAATTGTTGCAACTCCTCCCTCCCCCCCCCCCGACTCATGGAGTACAGTTTAGCTTTGGGAAATGGTTCTCCCTCCACTAGTTCAATTGCACAGTCATTGGGTCTGTGTGGGGGTAGCTCGTCTGCTTCCTGGGCATCAAACACCTTTTGCAGATCCTGGTATTTGGGGGATACACTAGGCACTTCCACCTTGGTAACACAAAGTTTTTCCAGTTGGGGAGGGGTGTGTGGGCCCCACTTCTTATTTCACTGGTGACTCTCGCACACAGGGTCCAGGAAGTAGATTGCACTCCCGCTCCACTGGACAAGCGGGTCGTGATCAGCTAGCCATTCCAGCCTGAGGACAGCTTGGAATTTGGCAGCTGGGGCGATGATAAAAGTGCGGGGCTGTCAATGTTTCCCTGCCCCCAGGGCGCATACTTCCGTCCCCATGCTACATGGTTCCCCCTTCAATGGGCTCCCATCCATTTGTTCGAACACATAGGATTCTCGAAGGGGTAGAGTCATTAGCCCTAATGCTTCCACCAAACGAGGGGATAGTAAGTCTTTAGAACATCCCAAGTCCAGTAGGGTCCTGATACAGGAAAACCACTTAGTGACTGGGTTTACTAGGGTTATGAGCACATAGTACAAAGTCCTGGATAATCTCACCCGTAATGGCGTGACCGTGGCTTGGACCTGCTGTTGCGCGCTCCTCACAGCAGGTCGTGGTTGTTTCCTAGCAGCTGGGACCCTCCGTCCTCCTCCTCGGATTCCTTTGGGATTGGCTCCTGGAACTGCAACACCGCCGACTTGGCCTTGGCCGCTGGGGCGCCCGAGCCTCTGGTCTTCTTCACCTCCAGCTTTAGGGGTGTGGAGGTCCTCGGCTCCTTCAGTCTGCTGGGACACTTGCTGGCGATGTGATTCTCCCTCCCACATTTGAAGCACAGTTTAGCTTTAGCTCTATGGTCGCGCTCCTCATGGGAGAGCTGATTGGGGGCAAACTAAACCTGGGAGTCTTCTCCCGGGCTTCTTTCGCTGCCCCCCGTTGCTGCTTCTTGTGGAGGGCAATCATCTTGTTGCAGTTCTCTATTTTGCAAGCTAGTTGAGTCCACCTCCTCTTTGGTGGTTTTGATGGTCTCCATAGCTTGGTGCTGTTCACCAGCCATCATGGTCTGGGTTTAGGCCAATTCGGGGTAAAAGGAGTTCCGACAAAATGTCAGACCCAGAGGCAAGGAAAAGACAAGTATAGTTCAAGATCTTTATTCCAGCATCATGAGCAGATACAGGCCTTGTCGGAACTGGCTATCCTGCCAGTTCGTTATCCTTATAAACCTTTGGCCTGACCATTATAATTCAAGCCAAGCACACCAAGCTAAAGCAGGGAATTTTGTGCAGGTTTTCAGTTACTCTCTCATCACCCCAGGTGTTTGTTATCAGCCCCCTGGTTACATCTCTCCAGCTCTCCTGACCTTGGTTGCATAGTAACTACTCAGTTCCCAGACATGCCACCCTCCCTTCAGATAAGCATAAAGAATCTTCAAAGCTAGCATAGCAAAGTACAGCATTAGCATTATATAATTGGATACATTTGGCAAGAGGAACAGACTGGAATAAAACAAAATGGAGTGACTCTTGACAGGTATTTGGATCCAGCTGCCCATTGTTCCCAGTTCCCCAAGCTCCGTTCGTATGGCTCAAGTGAGCCAGGCAGGAACACCCAATTCAGTCCTATACATTAGGTTCTATACACAACAGTTAGTAAATCAGAACAACAACAACAACAACAACGTGATCTAGAAAATTGTCATTTGAGGCAACAGGACTCAGCAGCAGAGCATTCCGGGGGGGGGGGGGGGGCGGGGAGGAGATAACGACCCCATTCAATCTCATTCTCAATTGATATTAGGTGAAACTCTCTCATCAAGTCCCATCACAAGGACAGTACACACAGAGAGAAAAAAAACCCATATGCATGAAAACACAACATGGAATTACTCATGTCTTCCATCATTATGTTGCCCAAATAACGTATCAAGAAAACAACAATGTGGTAGATGGAGATCTTTATTTACCATCACAGGAACGCAGTTCCGGCTGGCTCTGTGTCAGGGGGTGTGGCCTAATATACAAATGAATTCCTACTGGGCTTTCTCTTTAAAAAGCCCTGTGTGAATCAATGGTGGCATCAGGGGGTGTGGCCTAATATGCAAATGAGTTCCTGCCAGGCCTTTTCCTACAAAAAAGCCCTGTTTACCATACTAACTTTGCTGGCTTATAGAGACATGTTTACGCAGGAAGGCAGCAAGCCAACAGCCACAGGGTTATTTCCTACATATGCCTCAAATGGCACAGCAATATGGCAGCTCACCTGTTGATTAGAGCCCCATGGTGGGAAGGAATATCTTCACTGGTTCCCCATCCATACCTGTATACAGGTTAGAGTTCTGTTTTCAGTCTTTCATGTCCAACACAAGCTGAGGCCTGCCTTTCTGAATGTCAGCCTCTCCTGTATTGTGCCATCTTAGATCTAGCAAATTTTTTTTTAAAATATATATATATTTGCATCTGGATACATTAGTGCCAAAGAATTCCAAGTTTTTCAGATTCTGTAAGGTATTCAGGTCCAGGTTTTTGGGGTTTCTGATATTTTCCAGCTCCATTATTTCTTATGGGGAATCTTTTGGGGCAGGGTTGGGGAATGCTTTTATAGGTACTGGCACTAGAAATTGCAGGGGAGCTGCTGGTGTGTGCCCTTTAAATCACTCCAGTTTCCAAGGGGTTGTTTGGACCAAGAGGAGCAATTCCTTCAGCCCTTAAAGAGTCCCCGGCCATCCTCCACTGTTTTCTATGGATGAAAAAAAAACCCCACAAAAAAGTAAAACACAGCTTCCCCATATTGAAGCTATTACAAAGTCAACCAATGTAACATCTGGGAATCTGGAACTATGTGACACCTGAGAATCTGAAACCATGTAGCATTCAAGAATCTAAAACTGTAAAATACACACATCTCACCCTATGTAAAACACAAGAATTTCAATGTTAAATGTGAGAGTCCACAGGGAAACACCAAAAACAAAACAAAACATGAACCTGACACAAACTAATTTGAGCAAAGAACAAATTTAAACACAAGAAACACTTGAAAGTAACTGCTGACAAGGTGAGAAATCCTTGGAGACACAGGCAAGGGGGAGGGGGAGAGCAAAGAAAACGGAAGAGGGGAGTTCTGGAAGCCTGCAAATGCTGGCTCCTGATATTCCCAGTTAATCCTGAAAATTTCAGGATTTTTGGGATACCCTTTTCAGTCTCTCTTCAAAAATTCCAGAGCCTAATATATCCAGGGCTGGCCTTAGACTGTCCAGCTCTCTAGGCAAGGCTAACGTCTGACACACATACACACCTCACACTGATAACATCACCAAGTCACATGGGGCACCCAATTCAGTGCCCTCAGAAGGCCAACATCCTAGGCAATCATCTAGTTTGCCTAGTGACAGGGACAGCCCTGAATATATCTGAAAAATACATAGAGACTTATTGGGTATATTTTTGGCTCGGCTATACCTGAATGCACATCTTTACTTAGATCCTCCCAACTTTTCTCCCTTTAGAGCAGGGGTGTCAAACATGCATCCTGGGGGCTGAATTAGGCCCCCGGAGGGCTCCTATCAGGCCCCCAAGCAACTGGCTGTCATCTGCTTCCTTCTCCCTCTCTCTTGCTTCCTTCTGCATAACAACTTGCTTTGCAAGAATTGCTCAATCGTACAGGAGCTACAGAACAAAACCTCTATTTTCTCAATTGGCTGAGGCTCCCCCCTTGGGGAGGAAGGGGAGGAGGGAGAGCTTACTTTGCCAGGTTCTCTCAATTGCACAGCAGAGCTACTGAGCCAAGCCTCTCTTCCTTCTATTGGCTGAGGCTCCACCCCCTCCTGGTCCCCTGGGGAAGGAAAGAAAGAGCAGAAGCTTCCTTTGCCCAGTTCCCTGGATCCCATGGGAGAGCTACAAAGAAAGTACCTTTAAGACCAATGAGTGCTAATGCTTTAAGCATGTTGTGTTTGTCTGTGTCCCTTATAAAGTTTATGTCTCTGCTACCTAATTTTAAATAGGCTCAGTCCGACATGACCCGGCCTGGACCAATATGGCCTGGCCCAACAAGGCCTGATTTGTGTCAGATTCAGCCCTCATAACAAATTAGTTTGACACACCCACATTAGAGACCCCCCCCCCCCCGAAACACTTTCCCTAGTGCAGAATTGGATCAGAATTGGCCTATGTGATTTCACATTGGGAGAAAACCCTCTGCAGGTATTACTGGAAGTCATTCCTCTCTTCCTCTGTAGCCCAGTGCCCCTCCAGTTCTGTTCCTGAGGGCTTTTTTTTTTCTTGGAGGAACACAGCAGAGCAGAGTTTAAGAGTTCATGAGGGGCACCCATGTGTTTCTTCTTCTTCATGTCCCTCTTGAGAGTTCTAGCATCTCTTTTTTCCAGGGGAAAAACGAAGCCCTGCTGAGGGCTATTGGACCCTTAGAAACATCATGAGGGTGAAGTAGGATCTGCAGTAGGAGGGGAATTGGCATGCTTTAAAATGAAAATGTTTTAAAGTCAATAAAGAACGTAGAAGCCTTCAGAACAGCAGTGTTTATCATTTCAGCTTCAGCACACACTATATGGAATTCAAAGTTTTTCTGTAGCATGGACTCAAGAGGAAAATATGTCTGATGTCCTCTCCAGCCTAGGTAGTAATCACTCATTAGGAGTGGTTGATGGGTCATGTATACTGCTGTTACATGCGGCTGGATATCTCCAAATAGCTCAACAAGGCCCAGAAACATAGAATTTCAATGCTTGTGTATATGCAAAAGAAACAAACATCCATAACCTTTCTAGACATTCAGATGCCCGCAACCTTTCAGATTTGGAAATATTTCTAATAGGGAAAACAGAAATCCCACTGTGGGGCAGTGGGGGCAGTGGGAGTAAGGAGTAGTGAGGAATTTAGGTGGTGCAGAGTGGTAAAGCTGCAGTACTGCAGTCCGAGCTCTCTGCTCACAACCTGAGTTCGATCCCAGCAGAAGCTGGTTCAGGTAGCCGGCTCAAGGTTGACTCAGCCTTCCATCCTTCCGAGGTCGGTCAAATGAGTACCCAGCTTGCTGGGGGTAAAGTGTGGATGACTGGGGAAGGCAATGGCAAACCACTCCATAAAAAGTCTGCTGTGAAAACATCGTGATGCAACATCACCCCAGAGTTGGAAACAACTGGTGTTTGCACAGGGGACTTCCTTTACTTTTATCTTTTTATCATTACTTACGGAGTGACCTATGATTTTAATTATTTTTAAAGAAAAAAGAATTACATAGCAGGTGTTACTGTCTTAGTATTTTTCCACCCTCATCTTCCTTAGTACTTGGCTCTCAGAACTAGGTTTCAAAGCCAGCTGTGTTACTGATGAAGGCCAAGGCAGAAATTCTTATCTACACAATTCTCACCTTCTGCCTGTTTTGTTAGTAACTTATTGCCACACAATATTTTGTGAATAGCTGTAGAGTCTGCTTGAATGTGATTCTCCTTAGATGTTTTCAGATCACAGAGAAGCGAAAGAACACACAGAGATACCTACAGGGCTAGGTGAACCTTAAGGGCTCCAGCTCATGCTCATTCTTCCTCGCAGAATTCGAAAACTTGGTTTTTATGACATAACTCTATTTTCTCTTTAAAAATAGTGATGACGTCCATTCAATGTAATGATGGTCAATTGGAGGGGGGCAGGTCCCCCTTGGCACCTGGTGGGAGACATACCTGGACGGGGTGGGGGCTTGCTGGCAATGCAGTGATGTTGCCAGCAACTAGCTGATGTCACTGGTGAAGCAATAACAATACTGGCGATGCACTTGTTAATACTGTTCACCTGTTTCCCCGTTTGGTGTAGTGGTTAAGTGTGTGGACTCTTATCTGGGAGAACCGGGTTTGATTCCCCACTCCTCCACTTGCACCTGCTGGCATGGCCTTGGGTCAGCCATAGCTCTGGCAGAGGTTGTCCTTGAAAGGGCAGCTGCTGTGAGAGCCCTCTCCAGCCCCACCCACCTCACAGGGTGTCTGTTGTGGGGGAGGAAGGTAAAGGAGATTGTGAGCCGCTCTGAGACTCTTTGGAGTGGAGGGCGGGATATAAATCCAATATCTTCTTCTTCATCTGCCTGACCCAAGAAGAAGAACTTGGCTCCCTGCCAATGAAGAGGCAGCTGGGGAAAAGACTGATCAATTAGTCTTGACTTCTTTGTCTAGGCAGGCAAAGGTCAAGAAGAAAGAGGAAGTCTCCTCTCTTAGCCAAGTGTCTTTCATTGTGTTAGGATGTAGCTCTTGGAGTTTGTTGTTTTCCATCCCACTTCCCCATCCCTGTAGAAATAATAAAGTTATGATTTGTTTTTATACAAAAGGCTCTCTAATCTCATTTTATCCAACGATCCATTGAACTGTCTGAGATATAGAAATTGAATTTCAAACAGAAAACCCCCCTAACTGAAGGGAGGTACGTGACATTCCATTTCAGGAGTGTTTATGTGCCCCTGCTACTGAGGAAGCAGAAACAGTTGAGCATGTATTACTACATTGCCCATTTTATGAAGACCTCAGATACACTTTTGTTCAGCCTATCCTCCATAAAATTTGAGGAAGATCGGCGGAATGGTACACCACCTTTCTTCTAGCTGACCTTGAGTCTGGAACCGTGGACACAGTTGCAAAATTCTGGGCAGTCACAAGATACAGTCTACCAAGGTTCAGTGCTGGTTTCATGCACCATATTTCCCAGTTTGGCATTTTTATTGGCTTCTTCATTCTGTGAGAGTGGGTGTGGGTGCTTGGATGCATACTTTTAGAACATTTAGAACCATCTTGTTGATTCATCTAGATCAGGGTTGGGCAAACTTGATTAATATAAGAGCCACACAGAATAAACGTCAGATGTTTGAGAGTCACAAGGAAGGAAGGAAGGAAGGAAGGAAGGAAGGAAGGAAGGAAGGAAGGAAGGAAGGAAGGAAGGAAGGAAGGAAGGAAGGGAGGGAGGGAGGGAGGGAGGGAGGGAGGGAGGGAGGAAAATAGAAGGGGAGGGGGGAAGAGGAGGAAAGAAAGCAACTTTAACTTTAAATGCTTTCTCCCAGCCACCAATTGGCTTGGCTTGGAGAAATGATTTAAAGAGAGAAATGCCTTCTCCAAGCTGGCCAATGGGGTGGGGGCTCAAGGGCCACACAGTATGTGTGAAAGAACCACACATGGCTCCCAAGCCACAGTTTGGTCACCCCTCGGTCTAGTTGTTTGATTTTGTATATCTGACTCTGCTGGTCTTTGACAATAACAAACAAAACTGAACTGAACTGGTGATGTGCTGAGGTCACTCCCCATCCACCCAGGTTAGTGTGTTGCCAGGGGATGTCTGGGACTTCTGGATACACAGAGAATGATGTTAACACATCAGAACTCTGCCACTATCTCCCAGTCAATTCCCTGCCATTATTTTCCCCCACTGGCCAGCTATGTGTTATCAGGAAGTGGAGTAAACTCCTGCAGCCCACCTGGGGTTCTGGCAACCCTACAGCTGAAAATTCTGAGGTCGTTTTCGCACTCACCTTCCGCCGCGCGACCCCCCTCTTCACCGCCCAGGATCTGCGCGGATTTCGCACTAAATGCTGCAGAGCAGCCAGAAAAGCCGGAAGCTCCCGGTGCAAAAGCCGCTCAAACTGAAACCGCCAAAAAGCAGTTTGGCGTTTGCGTGGCTTTTGCGACAGGAGCTTCCGGCTTTTCTGGCTGCTCCGCAGCGTTTAGTGCGAAATCCGCGCAGATCCTGCGCGGTGAAGAGGGGGGTCGCGCCGGCGGAAGGTGAGTGCGAAAATGACCTGAGAGTCAACCAAGAAAAAAAAAAATCAGATGCAGTGTTGTCATGGCATCCCTAGTTTATACCCGTTTCCAATAATGTCCTTTGACTGAGTGTCTATGATATCACTACACTAGCCTTTCTGGGAAGGTGCCGTTTGTTAACGGATAGCCAATTCTGATCTTTCAGACCTCCACTGGCAGTGCTGGATTAAACCCTGTGGAGGCCCCTAGGCAGTCAAAATCTCGGGGACCCCCTCGCAAATTATCTCAGAGTCAGAGTGTCTGCCCTGCCACTTGCAGCCCTCGCTGCAGCCTGCAGGCACTTTCCCCAAAGCCCCTTTGTCAAAGCTGCGGGGGGGGGGGAGGCAGAGAGAGGCAAACTTGGCAACGACACCAGCAGCAGCCGCACCACGTAAGTTGGACAAAGAGCAGCTCAGTTGCTGGAAGGGTTGCCACCTCCAATTCAAGAAATATCTGGGGACTTTGGGGGTGGAGCCAGGAGCAAGAGTGTGACAAGCATGATCGATCTATAAAGGGAGTTCTGGCCATCACATTTAAATGGACCACACACCTTTTAAGTGCCTTCCTTCCATAGGAAATAATGAAGGATAGGGGCACCTTCTTTTGGGGCTCATAGAATTGGACCCCCTAGTCCAATCTTTTGAAACTTGGGGGGTATTTTGAGGAAAGGCACTGGATGCTATACTAAAAAATGGGTGCCTCTGCCTCAAAAAAACAGCCCCCCCAGAGCCCCAGATACCCGCAGATGAATTCTCCATTATTTCCTATGGGAATAAGTTTCCATAGGAAATAATAAAATTCCCAGCAGACATTTCCCTTCCCTCCCCCCACTTTCTGATGACCCTGAAGCGGGGGGAAGGCCTCCAAACTGGGGGATCCCCTGCCCCCACCTGGGAATTGGCAACCCTAGTTGCTGGCTATGCATGCCGTGTACAGGCTGGGAGGGCTGCAAGCAGGGGGGGGGGCAGGGAGAAAACCCAGCCCGGGGCCCCTAAAGGCGTGGGGGCCCATAGGCCAGTGCCTACTTGGCCTAATTGTTAATCCGGCCCTGTCCACGGGACAGGCACACTTCAACCTTCTCCTTTGCCAGCTAGAATCTTTGAATGGATTTCAAGGACAACTTGAGAGAGCAGAAGGCATTCATCTAAGCCTCGGGACACAGAAGACCCAGGCAGGGTGCCTCCATAAAAAAAAAAGTCAGCCGGCATGTCTGAATATTTCCAAAATAACCCCATAAAAATGATGTCTCAGATCTTTCAGTATGAAATATCACTGGACAGGAGCTGGGACTTTACTGCCAGATAATGCCAAAGACATCACCTTTAAGAAGAAATAAGGGAAAAAAAATTCTTTGAAGTGCATTAAATTGTCTCCACAGAAGCTGGGCAAGTTCTGAATTGAAAAGTGATGTCACGATTTTGAAAGGCAAGATGTAGCGAGGAGGGCTAAGACAGGAATAAAGAAGTGAAGGCGCAGAAGCCAAGAACATATAGGATGGGAAGAGGGTTGCCAGATCACCCCTGGCTGCTGGCAGGTGGGGGTGAGTAAAGATGCCATATCCAAATTGGGAAACTCTTGGAGATTTGAAGAGGGAGCCTGGGGAGGACAGGGACCTCAGTGGGAGACAATGCCATTGACCCCACCCTCCAAAGCAGCCATTTTCTCCAAGGGAATTTGTTGTGTACTTGACTCAAGGGAGGACTGAATTAGGTGTTTCTGCCTGGCTCATTGGAGCCATACGAATGGAGCTTGGGGACTTGGGAACAATGGGCAGCAGGATTCAAATCCCTGCTGTCCTGCACCAATCACAGGCCCCCCTGCTGGTTTGAATGGGACAATAATGTGTTTGCGCGGGAATCCTGAGTTGTGTATAGTTGGCCCAGTTCCTCAGTCTTTGTAGTGCAGCCACCTACCATGCTGTATCGAATAAAGAGCTGTTATCACTACCACCTCGCTTCTTCAATGCATCGAACCCACTATATTATAGAATTGATCTCTGTAGTCTGAAGATGAGCTGTAATTGTGGGGATCCCCAAGTCCCACCTGGAGGCTGGTATCCCTAGATGAGCAACTTCTATAGTTGGACACACATTGGTTTTCAAATTGGGGTCTTAAGGACTGTTTTGTACATAATCACATGAAGCTGCCTTAGAATAAGTGAAAAACTAGACACGACAGCATCCTTCTGACTGCCATAGTGTTGCTGGCAACATTTTAAAGTCAATTAGAAATGCCACGAGGACCCATGGTGCAGCATTCCTTTTGCTCCCCCATAGCTTTGTAAGTGCTGGAACATCTGCAAGGGAGGGCACGATTTTGGTACAATAAAGTAAAAGTTTTCAGGGCAACCCTATGGTAGTAGGCGGGTGCAGGTGGACAAGAGCACCTCAATCTGTTGTGGGCTTTATCAGGATTGGGACCTCACAACATTTTGTGAGAAAGGGAAGGAAAGCAGCCTAGCCTCTCTGTTTGTTTTACAGCCCCTTCAGAAGTCATTTGCACAGTAAAATAGAGAGAACTTCAGGTTTCCCTGTGTAAGTCTGAAGAACTTGGCTGAGTATACAGCATTTGACAACTCCCATGGTGAATAAATTGCCCCAGTAAGACCATGAAATGTGTGCTTCCAAACTGTATTTATTGTGGCTGTTTTGTGTGTGTGCATTACCGAGAGTGGAAGTGGAAGTGCAGCCAGCTGTTAGGGGTTGAGGGAATGAAGACTGTGTTCAGGGGAACTGCACTGCTGTATTTTTATTTATTTGTTTTAGGGAATGGAAAGCCTCCTGGCTCTGCCCCAAAGTCTCCTGGCCCCACCCCCAAAGCCCCCAGGTATTTCCTGAGTTAAACTTGGCAACCCTACTCCCCTTCCTTCCTGGCCTGGATCTAAGTCAGGTCCACTCATGGATGGACATCCACAAATGTCATTATTTTAATCTTCTCTCTCAATCATGGCTAAGAAATCAGCAGTATTGTATCAATTTCTTGTGTCTGTCAAATGCTTTCCAAATCTCAACGAAGGAGGAAAGAAACCTACAGTAAAGATCTAAAATGGATAATGGTAGTAAATATTGGGGAATTGCATTTATATGTCGGGTTTTTTTTTAAAAAAAAACCAGAAACCAAATACCTTGTCAGAACTGCAGAGAGTGACCTATAGGTCACTGCTATTTTCATTTCTCGAGATATCCTTTCATCAAACCCACCACATCTGAAAAGGAAGATCTTACTTTCTGAAGAACTTCTCTACTCATTTGACTATTGTCACTCAATCGCTGCTGCATTCAAAAGAGTATTCTTTTCCTCAAGAATAATCGTGTGTCAGAAGGTTACACTTCTGGGACAAAGGGGGGGGGGGGATAGCAGAAAGCCAAAGAGAAAAAAAGAAAGCTTTTAAGTTTGGTAGCTTAATATAAGGTATCCCAGAGGTTTAGTAAAGATATGCAGCCTTCTTCTTCCCAATGCTACTGGTTCAAAAACAGCTTGGATGAGACACTGTGATAAAAACATTACAATGGGGAACTGCGGCATGAAATGTGTTAGTGGCATGCACCCTGGATAAGGCTGCCAGTTGAGTTCTGGGTTGGGAATATCAGGAAATTTGGGGGTAGAGCTTGAGGAGGGCAGGGTTTGGGGAAAGGAGTGGGATATAATACCATAGAGTCTGCCTTCCAAACCAGCCATTTTTTTCCAGGGGAAGTGATTTCTGTTGCCTGGAGATCAGTTGTAATAGCAGGAGATCTCCAGCCACCACCTGTGGGCTGCAGATCCTAACTTTGGAACACATTTATGAGGACCATCGGGACTCATTTTGTAGCAGGAGCTCCTTTGCATATTAGGCCACACCCAATGTTTAGGCTTGCCAATCCCCAGGTCCCAGCGGGGGTTCTTCCACTTTCCCAGGCTCCTTCCCGCCCCCAGTCAGCTGGCTGGTGGGGGGAAGCCCTGCCCCCAGAGGACCATGTGCCTTTCCAGCTCCGGAGGCTTCAGTCTCTGACTGAAAGGCTTCCTCTTGGGATGGTGTGTCTGTGTTACTTTGAAGAAGCTGGCAGCAACTCATGAGTAGAGAGGCCAATCCCTCACTTCAGAGTCGCCAGAAACGGGGGGGGGGAGGGAAACATCTGCTGAGCACTTCATTATTCCCTATGTGGAGATCGATTCTCATAGGGTATAATGGGGAATTGATCTGAAGGTTTCGGGGGCTCTGGGGGAGCTGTTTTTTGAGGTAGAGGCACCAAATTTTCAGTATAGTATCTAGTGCCTCTCCCCAAAGTACCCCCCGAGTTTCAAAATGGTTGGACCAGGGGGTCCAATTCTATGAGCCCCAAAAGAAGGTGCCCCTATCCTTCATTATTTCCTAAGGAAAGAAGACATTTAAAAAGGTGTGCTGTCCCTTTAAATGTGATGGCCAGAACTCCCTTGGAGTTCAATTATGCTTGTCACACCCTTGTTCCTGGCTCTGCCCCCAATGTCTCCTGGCTCCACCCCCAAAGTCTCCCGGCTCCACCCCCAAAGTCCCCAGTTATTTCTTGAATTGGACTTGGCAACCCTACCAATGTTCCCTCTAAGCTGTGGCGTCACAAGAGCAAAAATTCTACTTTGTGAGCTACTGGCATTAAAGTTGTGAGCTACTGCATAAATTTGTTTGCTCTAGGGTCATATTTCCTGCGCTGAGACAAAAATGTGTGAGCTGGAGGCTAAAAAATTGTGAGCTAGCTCACACCAACTCAGCTTAGAGGGAACACTGGCCACACCCCCTGATGTACCAATCCTCCAAGAGCTTACAGTAGGCCCTGTAATAAGAGTCCTGTCAGCTCTTGGAGGATTGGCTACATCAGGTGAGTGTGGCCTAATATGCAAAGGAGCTCCTGCTACAAAATGAACCCTGAGGACCACAGTTATGGTAACCAGCTCTTCTGTCAGCAGCCTTACCAGTTGGCTGCCACTGCTCTGAGGGGTGACAGGAAGAAAACTGAAAAAGTCAGTAGTGTAATAGAAGAACATGACGAGATTGGATTTATACCCCGCCCTTCACTACCTGAAGGAGTTTCAGAGTGGCTTACAATCTCCTTTCCCTTCCCCTCCCCACAACGGACACCCTGTGAGGAAGGTAGGGCTGAGAGCTCTGACAGAAACTGCTCTTTCCAGAAAAGTCTCTGACAGAGTTATGACCGACCCAAGGTCACACCAGCATCTGTATGTGGAGGAGTAGGGAATCAAACCTGGTTCTCCCAGATAAGAGTCTGGGAGAATCACTACACCAAACTGACTCTTTAATGATGATGTCACTTTCAGGGAAAACATGGAAGTGAAGTAGGGTTAGGGAAACCTATAATGGCATCATATCCCTGGCTGAGCTCTCCCCTCTCCTCAAACTACCCCCTCCTCAGGCACCACACTCAAATCTCTAGGAACTAGCTGGCATTGGCCACCCTGGTGATTATGGATAATACCTCCTTTTCACATGACTTTTGAATGTGCCATTTCAGAAGAGAATCTGGCGTTTACTATTTTAAATTCATTTCCATTGGAAGAAGAAATTGCTCATGTTGACTTGCCAGCAATAACAAAGACAAATGCTATTGTTTATCCAAGAAGTATTATGCGACTGTTTGCAACTGATATAATAAAATATGTATAATTGGAAGTTATTAAAAATGCATCCATATTTTAGACCACTTCAGCCCTTGCTTACCATCCCAGCAATTCATCATACTTGCTTCAACATCATCTCTCCCCACCCCCCAATTCCGGCTAAGCTATAAATTGCATACTTTTAAACAATGACTCAACAGATATTTTACCTACCATAAATAAATGGTATTTGAGACTGGAGAACATGAGTCAGCTAAAATATATATATATGGTGATGAGATACACAATTAGGGTGACTTCCAAGGCTGTGACATCATTTGTCTGCTTTCTGGCATCTGCATTAAGGATGCTGCAAATGTTGCCTTGAACATCTTCAACAATTAAACTTGCTGTGTTTTGACGGGGCAATCAAATGCGATGATCCAGTGTGTTCCATTAGCACTGAGCAACTCAGAAGCCTGTCAAATAGGTTTGCATTGGGATTTTTCAAAATGTTGCATGTGCAAAATGCTGTTGATCCAAATAGATTGATAGCCATTGATGTTATAAAGGGCTGCTTTAAACAAACACTGGAAATAACATTTATTTATGGCATAGATATGATTTTGACCATTTTAATCATCTGTGCTTACATCCAAACCATTTCCCCTGCATATTTCCCCAGCTATGCCACCTCAAGGTTTTTTTTTTTTTAAATATTAACTATGATGAAGCACTTATGTTCCAATGACCTACCATCATGATCTACTACTTCCCATTTTTCCTTTTTTAAAAAATAGACTCTAGACCTTTTCCTTGTGGGGTTATAAGCAGAAACATGCAGCCTGCACATTTCCTCTTTTAGCCCCATGACAGACACTTCTTAAAAAGAAATAAAAGTTGGGAAGGAGTGAGTCACGGCAGTAGATTACTAAGATCCTAGTGCACAATAGTAATAGTAACAATTTTTAAAGACCTCAAAACTGTGTAGCAAAATGGAAGAGAAGAAAACAGTGGCCAGAACTGTATAAAAACAGGATTGCATTGTGCTGCACCATTAGGAATACCACAAATCAACCTGCCAAACAGCCACAAACAGGTCAACAAACAGAAGACTAGTTGTGCAAAAAAAAAAAAAAGGCTCTTTCTTTGTCACTGGCAATCAGGATGTCAGCCAAAGAAGTGGGTAGTCAAGCAAATTTTAACATCCACATAAATAATATCTTGCTTTGGTAGCTAATGTCGGTATAAAACTGGAATGGTTTGAAAGCAAAGATCCCAGAATACCCAAATCAATGAACTAAAAAGGCTAGACTGTAACTCTCCTCAGAATGGACGTTCTTAATACTACAGCGGTATATGGATAAAATGCAACTCTGAATCCAGGTTAAATCCAGCTGAATGCATACACCTCACAGGATAGTAGTTGCCTGGCTCTAGGCTTATCAAGGTTGCATTTTCCATGTCCAACGGCATGACTGCACATTATTGTGAGACAGCCAGATTTTGTATTATTCCTGACCTTTTGCTTGTTCCAAGTAACATTTCTTAGACATTTTATTCTTATCCACTTTTCCGAAGTAAAAATATACATCCTGAAATATGTCAGATTCATCTTTTTGGTACACATCAACAGTATGTTGTGCACAATGAGAGCGGACTGGAGAAGGTTCATCCACTCTGACAGCTCTCCTTATTCATAGGAAGGTGCAGGATAAAATGCACAAGCACAAATAAGGGTTTTTTTGCACATTACTGGGTTCATGTGTATCGGTCTCCCATGATGTTGGAAAATGTGCACAAATTTGATGAACGAAGAGACTGATAGTGATGGTGATGAAAATCATGATAATGGTTATAGTAACGGAATTAAGGGAAAATGCTATCAAACTGGATTTAAAAGAGATTAAGAGTCAGAAGAGTGGACTTGTAATATTATAACAATAACGGAATGCATTGTTGGTGTTTGTATGAGCTGTGTTGAAGTTGCCATCTTAATTGTAGGGGGGCTTTATATCTATATTTATACTTTGTTATTTCATATTTCCTATATATTTCTTTTTTCTGTATTTCTCTGTCCTTTAAAACCAAATAAAATCTTTGAAAATTAAAAAAAGTAGGAAAATGTGCACAAACGGACAACGTTAATCACATACACTGACCCACATGCATGACAATACATCTAGATAAACAAATATATCGGGAAAGAAGCCGCCGGCCCAACCCATGTGCGAAATGCATATGGAAAGTATGCATATCGACTGAACAATGTACAGCACATCCGGGATCAGTTCATGTCAACATCATTAAAGGGTGACTACTTATACTAGAACACGTGAAAGACATGAAGGCAAACATTATGCATGAGCAAAAAATCAACTCAAAATCATTAGGGTTTGTAGAATCTTTCGGGCTCAAGAGCCGTGTTCTACTGGAGAAAGTTTTTCTTCCAGACGTTTCGTTCTCCAGTAGAACACGGCACTTGAGCCCGAAAGATTCTACAAACCCTAATGATGTTAGCAGCTGTGAAAACCTGAAATCTTTGATAACTCAAAATCAGCTTCCCAAAAGATGATCAGTGTAAAAGTGGTCACAAAAGAACTGGGGTAGACATGGGGGACAAAGAAACCAAAGTGAAAACTAAAGGCACAAAAAATGTGTGCTGTAGTTGGCATAAACTGAAGCCGTACGGGGTCAGAACCGATGGAAAACCTCCAGGTGGAAAAGCCCAGCACAAGGAAACAAACCATCATATGGCAGTATGTTTCTTTAGCTTGTAGGCATCTAAAGCACATATGTCAAAGGAAAAGGAAAAACACTTCTTGTCTTAGGTATGCTCTTTCTGCGAGCCCTTCCCTTGTGAACCCAACAATTTTTAAGCAACAGCATTACTTGTAACAATAATTGGTGCTGAAGGGCTGTGAGTGTTCCTTGCAAAGTAGAACAGCATTATACCATGAACATAACACATTTTTTAAAAAACCTAGCCTGACCTGCTTTCTAAAAATACTTGGTGTGCACAAAGAGAGGAACTGGAGGGCACCAATGCACCACATCGGGGACCTCCGATACAGGTTCTGTTGCTTCTCCCTTTCCACTTATTTCAATGGGGGCACACATCAGAGATGCCTCTTGTGCATTGCTGAAGTTGTTGGAAAGCCCTCATCCTGGCTTCTAAGCAGCTCCTTTCCTTCACCCCTAGGTTTTATTTAGGGGACCGAATTGTATCACGCACACAAGAAATTCAAGTTCTACGATCCATGGATGTACCCCCATTTTATCCTGAGAAGAAAAGTAGTTCTGGCTGAAAGACAGTGGCTGGCACAAGGCCATCTGGAGAGCTGAGGGCCACATCGTGCTTTAACCAGAGGCTAAGCCCACTTCAGGTTTTGTAGTGTACTTAGGGAGAGCACTCACTATGTGGAAGGCTGTAAAACAAACTTTCGTTGCTTGTAGCACATGTGAGTCAGAATTCAGTGCATTAAAGGAACGCGTGTTAAATCTGGAATGGATTCTGCAGTTGTTAACAGATCTAAATGTGATGTGTACCTTGCCAATTGCAGTGTTTAATGACAGTTCTGCTGCAAAGCAGTTAGCTGAACATTTATGTGCAAGAGGGAGGAGTAAGCACATTCTCATCCGATATTACAATGTAAAGGAGTCGGTTATTCGTGGACTTATGCTATTGCAAAAATGTTCCACGGAAAACAACATTGCTGATTTGTTTACCAAATGTCTGTGTACTGAAAGGCATGTAAAACCAACTGGATTATTAGGCATGCATTCACTAGCAGCCTAGGAGGTGTGTTAGTATATGAAGTCTGCTGTGAAAGCATGGTTAGATTATGTGCTGTCAGAATGACAGGTGTCACATGACAGGAGTCACATGGCTACTGTGGCTGATGCAACTAGAACTGGTAACAGCTGGACTTTCTACGGGAGTCACAGCGAGTCAGCAGAATTAGCTGATTGGTTGACTGGACTATATAACAACTGAGTAGTCAGAATGATTATCTCTCTCGATGTGGATGGAGGACTGGCGAAGCATTCTGTTACTCAGGACTGTGTTTGTATATATCCTCACTTCTGTAAATAGTTTGTATAATACACCGTTTGTTCTGAAAGAAACTGGTGTGTTGGCTCTTCTTGCTGGCGTTTCTACCGATAGGAGACTTCAAGGTTTGGTCTAGGAGCACTCTGCGCACACTCCAGCCGTCAGTTTGTGCAAGTGAATGGCAGAGTCTCTCTGTCACACGCACATACACATGCAAGGTTTGCTATCGTCACTGTGAGAACAGAAACCCATACTCTTGGTGCCAGCGGTCACCTGCTTTTTAGACTCACAGGGCAACCCTATGCAAAGTTTAACACCAGTCTAAGGCCACTGATTTCAATAGATTGGAGTAACCCTGCTTAAGATCCCACTATTAGGGAACAATTGTAAACAGGTATAAAAAGGTAATGGTAGTCCCCTGTGTATACTCAGATGTAAATCCTATTCAGCTCAAGAGGACTTGGCAGGGGTAGAACATGGCATCAAGTCACAGCTGACTTAGGGTGACCCATAGGCAGGCCTTTTTGTAGAAAAAGCCCAGAAGGAACTTATTTGCATATTAGGCCACACCCCCGATGTCACCATAGTTTCACACTGGCCTTTTGGGTAGAAAAAGCCCAGCGGGAATTCATTTGCATCTCAGCCCATACCCTCTTACACCAAGCCAGCCGGAACTGCATTCCTGCTCAAAAAAAGCCCTGCCCACAGGATTTTCAAGCCAGGAGATGTTCAGAGGTGGTTTGCCATTGCCTGCCTCTGTGTCACAACCCTAGTATTCCTCGGAGGTCTTCCATCCAAAGATTAGCCATTGCCAACCTTGCTTAGCTTTTGAGATCTGACAAGATCAGGCTAGCCTGATCTGAGAGCCAGTTTGGTGCAGTGGTTAAGTGTGCAGATTATCTGGGAGAACTGGGTTTGTTTCCCCACTCCTCCACTTACAGCTGCTGGAATGGCCCTGGGTCAGCCATAGCTCTGGCAGAGGTTGTCCTTGAAAGGGCAGCTGTTGTGAGAGCTCTCTCAGCCCCACCTACCTCACAGGGTGTCTGTTGTGGGGGAGGAAGATAAAGAAGATGGTCAGCCGCTCTGAGATTTGGAGTGGAGGGCGGGATATAAATCCAATATAATCATCATCATCATTATCCAGTTCAGGAGCAACAGATGTATTCCCAATTAAACATGCAGGTTCTGAATCGTCAGAATCGTCAGAACCTAGAAAAGCAGAAAGGTTATGCTCATGCCCCTTAGAGGTGGTTGACTCTGTAGAGCAGGGGTGTCAAACACATTTGTTATGAGGGATGGATCTGACATAAATGAGACCTTGTTGGGCCAGGCCATGTTGGGCTGGGCCACGTGTGTATGTATTTAAGATTAGGTAGCAGAGATATAAATTTTATTAAGGACACAGGCAAACACGAAGAATAAAACATGCTTAAACATTAGCACTCATTGGTCTTGAAGGTGCTTTCTTTGTATCTCTACCTGTGCGATCCAGGGAATTGGGCAAAGGAAGCTCTGGCTCTTTCATTCCTTCCCCAGGGGACCAGGAGGGGGAGGAACCTCAGCCAATAGCAGCAAGAGAGGCTTGGCTCAGTAGCTCTGCTATGCAATTGGGAGAGCCTAGCAAAGCAAGCTATCCCTCCCCCCTTCCTCCCAAATGGAGGAGCCTCAGCCAATGGAGAAAATACTTTGCTCTGTAGCTGCTGTGTGATTGAGCAAGGCTTTCAAAGCAAGCTGTGATGCAGATGGAAGCAAGAGAGAGGGATAAGAAAGCAGATGACATCCAGTTGCTTGGGGGCCTGATAGGAGCCCTCTGGGAGCCTGATTTGGCCCCTGGGCTGCATGTTTGACACACCTGCAGAGCATGTTTCTTTAGCTGTCTTTTTTATAGGATGGTTCATCTAGAATTATTATCCTGTTACTTGAGATGATCCCTGGTCACATAAACACAGACAAAAAGATCACATGTCAAATTGCTAAATTTTGTGCACTAATTCTTAAATTACAGGAATCCTATTTTTAAAGTTCCTACATTTGAATTTCTTTTACTGTGTTTTATGCATGATTAAAATGTATACTGGTCTTAAGATCATAATAAATTAATGAATGAAAATGAATGAACCTAGAAAAAGCATGGAGAAAAATACCTTGCAGTGGCAAAGAGCAAATAGAAACCATTTTGGAGCTGGTTTCTTCTTTGTTTAGAAGTGTACACGCGCCACATGTTTGCCTGGCAACTTCCTCTCATTTGGGTAAATCTCTTTAAAGACATGGTAACGTTCCAAGGCACATTATTTACAGGGGTTTCCAGAGGCTAGGAAAGCAGGGTGCCAACGCTGCAGTTGCATTAAGGCACTTGACTGCCACACAAAGGGGGCCTCCTTGTGAAACAGACATTTTGATAAATGGAACAGTTTATCTCTCTGAGGACCGGAGGTGTGTGTGTGTGTGTGGGGGGGGAAGCTTCTGGAGGTGAGAATCTCTGATCTTCCGCTTGCTGGAAGCAGAGAGACTGTCGTTCCGCTGCAGCGAATGAGGGAAAAAAAATGCCTAGGGGAGCTGGCAACACGCCAGCAGCATTTCAGAGGGATATGCTTTTCTGCCCATGCAACAAAGAGGGGGCCCTTCAGGTCCTTAAATACTACTTCCTCCAGGGTGGAACAGCCATGATGCCTTTGTCAGAAGCAGAGAATTAATAGAGAACTCAAAGGCTGGCTGCACCAAGCCTGTCAGCGCTAGTCCCAGGGACAGGCCTTGCTTGGCCTTCCTTGATGCTTTCAGAGAAATATCTCTGTCATCAGGCAACAGACTGCATGCAGTGCTGCCTGTGAGCCTATGGCAAAACTTACTAGAGCATTTGCACAGAAGCACAGAGGAATTGTCAACGGGAGGCCTGAGAATCAGAACTAGCCCCGTTTGGTGTAGTGGTTAAATGAGCCAGTTTGGTGTAGTGGTTAAGTGTGTGGACTCTTATCTGGGAGAACCGGGTTTGATTCCCCCACTCCTCCACTTGCACCTGCTGGAATGGCCTTGGGTTAGCCATAGCTATCATAGGAGTTGTTCCTGAAACGGCAGCTGCTGTGAGAGCCCTTTCAGCCCCACCCACCTCACAGGGTGTCTGTTATGGGGGGAGAAGATACAGGAGATTGTAAGCCGCTCTGAGTCTCTGATTCAGAGAGAAGGACGAGGTATAAATCTGCAATTCTTCTTCTTCTTCTGTTAAGAACATAAGAACATAAGAGAAGCCATGTTAGATCAGGCCAATGGCCCATCCAGTCCAACATTCTGTGTCACACAGCGGCCAAATATATATATATATATATATATATATATATATATATATATATATATATATATATATATATATATATATATATATATATATATATATATACACACACACACACACACACACACACACACACACTGTGGCTAATAGCCACTGATGGACCTCTGCTCCATATTTTTATCTAACCCCTTCTTGAAGGTGGCTATGCTTGTGGACGCCACCACCTCCTGTGGCAGTGAATTCCACATGTTAATCACCCTTTGGGTGAAGAAGTACTTCCTTTTATCCGTTTTAACCTGTCTGCTCAGCAATTTCATCGAATGCCCACGAGTTCTTGTATTGTGAGAAAGGGAGAAAAGTACTTCTTTCTCTACTTTCTCCATCCCATGCATTATCTTGTAAACTTCTATCATGTCACCCCTCAGTCGACGTTTCTCCAAGCTAAAGAGCCCTAAGCTTTTCAACCTTTCTTCATAGGGAAGGTGTTCCAGCCCTTTAATCATTTTAGTTGCCCTTTTCTGAACTTTCTCCAATGCTATAATATCCTTTTTGAGGTGCGGCGACCAGAACTGCACACAGTACTCCAAATGAGACCGCACCATCGATTTATACAGAGGCATTATGATACTGGCTGATTTGTTTTCAATTCCCTTCCTAATAATTCCCAGCATGGCGTTGGCCTTTTTTATTGCAAACGCACACAGTCTTGACATTTTCAGTGAATTATCTACCATGACCCCAAGATCTCTCTCTTGGTCTGTCTCTGCCAGTTCACACCCCATCAACTTGTATTTGTAGCTGGGATTCTTGGCCCCAATGTGCATTACTTTGCACTTGGCCACATTGAACCGCATCTGCCACGTTGACGCCCACTCACCCAGCCTCAACAGATCCCTTTGGAGTTCCTCACAATCCTCTCTGGTTCTCACCACCCTGAACAATTTAGTGTCATCCGCAAATTTGGCCACTTCACTGCTCACTCCCAACTCTAAATCATTTATGAACAAGTTAAAGAGGATGGGACCCAGTACCGAGCCCTGCGGCACCCCACTGCTTACCGTCCTCCACTGCGAAGACTGCCCATTTATACTCACTCTCTGCTTCCTATTACTCAGCCAGTTTTTGATCCACAAGAGGACCTGTCCTTTTACTCCCTGACTCTCAGGCTTTCTAAGGAGCCTTTGATGAGGAACTTTATCAAAAGCTTTCTGGAAGTCAAGGTAAACAACATCTATCGGGTCTCCTTTGTCCACATGTTTGTTCACCCCCTCAAAGAAATGTAACAGGTTAGTGAGGCAAGATCTTCCCTCGCAGAACCCATGCTGAGTCTTCCTCAATAACCCGTGTTCATCAATGTGCCTACTCATTCTGTCCTTGATAATGGTTTCTACCAACTTTCCCGGTATTGAAGTCAGACTGACTGGCCTGTAATTTCCCGGATCTCCTCTGGAACCCTTTTTAAAGATGGGGGTGACATTTGCTACCTTCCAGTCCTCAGGAACGGAGGCAGATTTCAATGAAAGATTACAGATTTTTGTTAGAAGATCCACAAGTTCAACTTTGAGTTCTTTCAGAACTCTCGGATGTATGCCATCCGGACCCGGTGACTTATTAGTTTTTAATTTGTCTATCAGTTGTAGGACCTCCTCTTTTGTCACCTCAATCTGACTCAGGTCTTTCAACACCCCTTCCAATATTAGTGGTTCTGGGGCGGGCAAACACTTCTCATCTTCCACGGTGAAGACGGAGGCAAAAAATGCGTTCAGCTTCTCAGCCATTTCCCCATCCTCCTTCAGTAATCCTTTTACCCCATGGTCATCCAAGGGCCCCACTGCTTCCCTGGCTGGTTTCCTACTTCTAATATATTTGAAGAAATTTTTATTGTTGGTCTTTATGTTTTTTGCAATATGCTCCTCATAGTCCCTTTTTGCCTGCCTGATCACAGTCTTGCATTTGATTTGCCACTGCCTGTGTTCCCTTTTATTAATCTCACTTGGACTGGTTTTCCACCGCTTAAAGGAGTCCTTCTTACCTTTTACAGCTTCCATTATTTTGTTTGTTAACCATGCTGGCCTCTTCTTATACCTGTTTGTGCCTTTCCTAACTTGTGGTATGTATTTTATCTGAGCTTCTAGGATTATAGTTTTAAATAGTCTCCAAGCTTCCCCAAGGGTTTTGACCGTATTTACCTTTCCTTTCAGTTTCCTCCTCACATGCCTCCTCATCTCAGAGAATTTACCCCTTTTAAAGTTAAATGTGGTTGTGGCGGTCTTTTTGGGCAACTCCCTATTTATACAAATGGTGAAATCAATAACATTATGGTCACTGTTCCCAAGCGGCGCAATCACTTTTACGTCTCTCACCAAGTCTTGGGCATTACTTAGGACCAGATCCAGGATCGCCCCACCCCTGGTAGGTTCTGAGACCATCTGCTCCATAGCACAGTCATTGAGAGCATCAAGAAACTCAATCTCTTTCTCTCGACCAGAACACATATTTACCCAATCAATCTGCGGGTAGTTAAAATCACCTATTACGACACAGTTTTTACGTTTAGCCGCTATCTTTAATCCCTCCATCATATTATAATCGTCCTCTCTCTTTTGATTTGGTGGGCGATAACAAACTCCCATAGTTAAATTTCCTTTTGGGCCCTCTATTTCAACCCAAAGCATTTCTAAAAGGGAATCTAATTCTCTGACCTCAGTCTTACTGGACCGTATATCCTCTCTGACATACAGAGCCACCCCACCTCCAACCCTTCCCTCCCTATCCTTCCGATATAACTTATATCCAGGAATCACCGTGTCCCACTGTTGAGGATGGCCCTCTGTCTCTACTGTACATAAGAAGAGCCCTGCTGGAACAGACCTGTGGTCCATCTTGTCCAGCATCCTGTTTCACACAGAGGCCACCCAATCCCTCTGGAGGGCCAACGATAGGGCATAGAGGCTGCGGGTTTCATAGGAACATAAGAAGAGCCCTGCTGGAACACACCTGTGGTAAGGGGCATCTTTTAGGCTAGCCTGAAGTGGAAACCCCGCCCTTCCACCTTTTTTTGTAACTGCATTAACCTGCTTCTCCAGTAATAACACTAGATCCAGCCATTGCAGGGCCATCAGTCATGCATACTAAGGCATTAAGCAAATCAATGTACATGAATACGCATGAAGTTTTCTTACATCAAATCAGCCCATCAAGGTCAGTATTATCTATTCAGACTGGCAGTGGCTCTCCAGGGTCTTAGGTGGAGGTCGTTTATATCACCCACTCCCTGTTCCTTTTAACTGGAGATGCTAGGGGTTGAACCTGGGGCCTTCAGCCAGTTTGGTGTAGTGTGCAGAGTGTTATCTGGGAGAAGTGGGTTTGATTCCCCACTTCTCCACTTGCAGCTGCTGGAATGGTTTTGGGTCAGCCATAGCTCTGGCAGAGTTGTCCTTGAAAGGGCAGCTCCTGTGAGAGCTCTCTCAGCCCCATCCACCTCACAGGGTGTCTGTTGTGGGGGAAGAAGGTAAAGGAGATTGTAAGCCGCTCTGAGACTATGAGATTCGGGATGGAGGGTGGGATATAAATCCAATAACAATATCTTCTGCATATATAGCAGAGGCATTTCCGCTGAGCCACAGTCTGTTCACACCATGTGGCAACTATACATATTGGGAGGATTGTAGATAGTGTGTGTTCCCATTACATGTCATTGGTGGGAATATAATGCATGATTGCTAATGCCGGGAAAGCCCTATTGTGTCTCCTACTTCCCATTCTGCTTGCTCTCAAGGCAGCATGTACTTAGTATCATGACACC
Organism: Heteronotia binoei; assembly: GCF_032191835.1. Classification (NCBI taxonomy): domain Eukaryota; kingdom Metazoa; phylum Chordata; class Lepidosauria; order Squamata; family Gekkonidae; genus Heteronotia; species Heteronotia binoei. Next base: position 173,176,051 of record NC_083225.1, read on the forward strand.
CCACACTGACTGATTATCATTTGCAAAGATCTACAGCTGGTAGCTCTCAAGGTAGAAATTACTGCATACGAAGGAAGGCTTTCCTGCACAAGGTTATCTCAGAATTGGAGCAAACCGGCAGGAAATATGTTCTCCCAAATTGCCGGAAATGTGTTCACAAGACAGTTTACCTTTGTGAGATGGCCCTGAATTTTCCAGCCTATTTAAGGCTAGCGCTAATTAGTTAAAAACTGCACTGTGTAATTACCTTGCTCTAAATGGCTTGTAATTTCCACGAAGATCAAAGGAAAATTGATAGCGTCTGGGGTATTTTATACACTGACTCTAAAATAGTTTGCAATTTTTTTTTAAAAAAAATCCTTCCTAGCAATATGCAAAGCACACCCCTCAGTAATTTCTGTCTTGTCATTATTGACTGGCATCTACTCATCCTTAGCTGATGCTCCACAAAACAAATAAAATTTGACATCCCAGTTGAGAAAACTACTCAAACAGGCTATCAATAAAACAATTTTGATTTCTCTTATTAAAATGGTGTCTTCAGATAGACTTCTCTCTCCATAGCAATTGTCCTGCAATAACCTAGCACTCTTTGAATAGTGAAAGGAGAGCCAGTTTGGTGTAGTGGTTAAATGTGCTGACTCTTATCTGGGAGAACCGGGTTTGATTCCCCACTCCTCCACTTGCACCTGCTGGAATGGCCTTGGGTCAGCCATAGCCCTGGCAGAGGTTGTCCTTGAAGGGGCAGCTGCTGTGAGAGCCCTCTCCAGCCCCACCCACCTCACAGGGTGTCTGTTGTGGGGGAAGAAGGCAAAGGAGATTGTGAGCCGCTCTGAGATTCTTCGGAGTGGAGGGCGGGATATAAATCCAATATCATCTTCTTCTTCTCCTTGAAAGCTGGTAACCAGGAATTTCAATTTCCCGGAGTGCATTCTAATAGCCAACAAGATGCTTGAGCTGTCAAAATACATCTATGCCATGGGAAGGCATGGAGGAAACTGGAAATGGCTCTGGTACAGCACGATACTTCCCTCTTGTTCAGAAAAGGAAGATAAGTGTGTGGCAGCCAGCATTTTTATCAAAATAGTTTCTGCTATTTATTTATTTTATTCGATATTTAGTTTGCCCTTCCTGTAGGACAGGCTCAGGGCGGGTTAAATCATAAAAACAATCAACAATAAAAACAATAAAAGACCAATTTAAATACATAACATTTAAAACTACAGAATGACTCACAGGCCTCACAGACGTGGCCTGTTGTCCAGGTCTAGTAGTTCATACAGCACTGGGATGGAATGAAGGGGAGAGGCCGGTAACAAGTGATGTCCACTGTCTTAGCTGAAAGCCTGGTGAAAGAGTTCTGTTTTACAGGCCCTGTGGAACTGGAGCAGATTCCACAGGTCCTGGATCTCCAGGGGGAGCTCATTCCACCAGGCAGGGGCCAAGGCTGAAAAGGCCCTGGTCCTCGTCAAGGCCAAATGGATAAATCTGGGGCTGGGTATTACCAAAAGTCGCTGGGTAAAAACCTCCAGGGCTCTTATAGGGAGAGGCAGTCCTGAAGGTATGCTGGCCCCTGGCCGTATAGGGCTTTAAATGTAAGCACCAACACCTTGAACCGGATCTGGTACTCAACAGGTAGCCAGTGCTGTTCATGCAGCACAGGATGGATCCGTGCCCTTACAGGCGACGATGTCAACATTTGCGCAGCAGTGTTCTGCACCAGCTGGAGTTTCCGGAGGAGTGTCAAGGGCAGCCCCACGTAGAGAAAGTTACAATAATCTAGTCTGGAAGTAACCATTGCATGGGTCACTGTGTCCAGGTTGTGGGGGGCGAGATTTAGAGTTGGGTCAGGGCTCTTTTTCTAGCAGGAGTCCCTCTGCATATTAGGCCATGCCCCCTGATGTAGCTAGTCCTCCTAGAGCTTAGAATAGGCCCTGAACTAAGAGCCCTCTAAGCTCTTGGAGGACTGGCTACAACAGGGGGGCATGGCCTAATATGCAGAAGAGCTCTTGCTAGAAAAAGAGCCCTGGGTCACATGATCCTACAGAGTGGATTACTGGACAAAATGTTAAGTGCTATCAGAATTCACTTTCAATAGGGGGAGGGGAGGGAAGCAGCAGAGCAGTTGGACTTTTTACATAAATTGGTCTGGTAGTTATGCCATCCCTTTGAGAGGAAGGTCCCTTGTAATGACTCTCCTCAACATAGCATCAGTATCCATTGCCGCTTGCTTCATAGATCTCCCCAATCACTGTCAATCCGTTAGCCTACCAGAATCCTCCCTCTCAAGTTTGGTGGCAGATACCCTTCTGATACTGTGAAAATCAGCATCTGATGGTTGGTAGTGTTCAATCGCTGACACTGAGAAGCTGCTGACAGAAAACTTGGAAGTTGGAACAATTCCAAGCAGGAAGGAAATGCCGCTTGACGGAAACATAATCAGCACTAAGGACTCATTTGTTCTCCCCACATTGTCCCGGTTAATGAACTACAACACAAAACCTAGAAACAGATTCTTTGCAGCTGAAAGCAGAGTTTTGCAGATGCACATACAATGTTGGTCAGAAACTAGTTTTAAGGGACAGCCAGCTCTGAGGGAGAAATGGGATGTGCTAGGCACCCATTGGTCTCCCATCGATCCTGCTTAACTCTGAGATCTGATGAGACTGAGCTGCACCATGCTGCCTTCTTCCCTCCTCAACTCCATGTATACATGAATACATTATTTGGAGTCAGACCATAGGTGATTCAGAGAGAAGGGTGGGGTATAAATCTATGGTCTTTTTCTTCTACAGTCTTTATTGTGCTGGATTGATGTTCTAGCATTCACTCCCCAAACTCAATATTCTAAAGAGTTTTTGGGCATCACTCCCTTTGATGCCAGAACTTTTGGGTTGCACCCAGCTGACATTATAACTGACAATAATGTCAGTAACTGACATTATTACATGGCAGTGATGACTGCTGCCCTCTGCAGTGAATACCAACCTCCTCCCATCTCCCACCAGCTGCCAAGCCATGGGCAATGCTACCTGTCTTATCACCAGCAGTTTCATGCTTTCCCCTCTCAGTCTTTGACCTGGCCTCTTTTGAATGGAATACACTGTACATTATGTGTGCATGTCTAGAATATGGGCATTCAAGTGGGAAGAGTCAATGCTCAGTAGGTAGCGCATCTGGTGTAGGTAGAAAGCCTCAGGTTCAATCCTTGGTTGGCATCTCTAGTTAAAAGGCTCAGGCAGCAAGTGATGAGAAATAGTTTTATCTGAGACTCTGTTAAACCACTGCCAATCAGATGAGACAAAACTGACCTTGATATGATCTGAATCACTATAGGACAGCTAGTTGTGTTCTAGCATTGCTGACAGCTTCTGTGAGACCAGCTTATTCCACTCAGCAAACTTTCTTTAGTCTCAGTATTCCTTCCAAGTTTTTAAAAATTCTTCTTCATTGTATGGAAGATCCTTTGTAAATGGTGCTTGTCTGGGTTACTGCCCGGGTTGAGTGTGTGTGTTCCTTTAAACTCAGTGTAGAGTCTAAGATGGCAGTTCTTATGAGCAGGTTTTATTATGACAATCAGGGGTAGAATTCTAGCAGGAGCTCCTTTGCATATTAGGCCACATACCACTGATGTAGCCAATCCTCCAAGAGCTTACATTTAAAAGGTGTGCGGTTCCTTTAAATGTGATGGCCAGAACTCCCTTTGGAGTTCAATTGTGCTTGTCACAACTTTGCTTATGGCTCCACACCCAATGTCTCCTGGCTCCACCCCCAAAGTCCCCAGATATTTCTTGAATTGGACTTGACAACCCTAATTTTAAGGCAGATGCTGAGCTGATATAATTTAGTATACATTCTGGCAATGTTAGGGGTGTGTGGCATATGCAAATTAGTTATGCAAATGAGTTGATCTAATAACCTCTTTTTCTACGAAATGAACCCTACTTATGAGCATAAGAGTGACAGGCCTGACTATCCACACTGTTAGCAATTCACCCTCCTCCTCTCATTGAGGGGCAGTTTATAGCTAGAAAACCATAAACACCCTTCCTACAATATCAACTCAAATATCAGAAGTGCAAGACACTGCCTGACACAAAATGTATGCCGTCCAGAAACAAGCTTGGTCATGTAGTTTAGAATTGTGAGTAAAAGCGGCTGGCCAGCTAATGACCTCCTCCTCGCCTCAGAGAGATGCATAATTTAGGACGATGGGTCTCCTAAGAACCTAATGGCCAATCTCATCAATGCCCAGCCTCACTTTCCTGCATCCATTTACCCCAATTAAGCAATATTTAACAGTATTCACCTAACCTGATAGCTTTTCCCATCTGGTACTTACAGGGTCATCAAGCACCACTTTCACTTATTTACATATTTCAGGTAAACCCATCAAGTTTCTGCCAAATCATTGCCCACTTCTGATAAACCCATCAAGTTATTGTTTTGGGGGCTAATATGTCAGCTTGCCCCGGGAAACATCGCATCCTGTAACTTATGGCATCCTGTTTTATAGAAGAGTGTGTGTGTGTTCTGAGATCCATACATGCACCCCTAAATCTATTTGGGCCTTTGGCTACAATTCTGGGAGATCTTCAGGTTCCACCTAGAGTTTGACAATCCTAGGACACACACAGCACTAACCGGGACCACTTTAGTACAGCCCAGAGTCTAGGCAGGCCTGCTCCACACAGCAAGTCTGTTACCACAGTATGACTTCTTATGACATTTCAGAAACAAAGGAGAAACTATTATTTGATGCAATCATATGAATGTGATAGAAAAAGGGAGAGACCCCTAATTACAAATCTGCAGTGGGTTAGGAAAAATTATCTTTGGTACTTGATGTGCATCGGCACCATCAACATGCATGGAAGGCTATTTATGCCTCCCAATGTCTCCTAATGGGCTGAGGCTTTCTTTCAAAAATATTGTGTTCCACCATGAAATTTATGTAGTGCTCTTATGGGGAAGGGAATGTCTCCTCCCCACCCCCCACAAATCCACATTTTAAGATGCAATGATTCATTCTTTTTGTTCTCTTTTTTCACACTGTTAAAAAGGGATATCTCATTTTTCTTTGGTTTCCTTTTTTGTAGAGAAATCAATGAACCCTTTTGTAACTTCAGCCTTTGCAGTCGTTTCATGTTCTGCATTACAGGCTGGCACTTAGGAAGAAGATTAAGGTTTGGGAAGGTGTTGCCTACCTCTGAGCATGTGCAGGATGAAATTCTGAATATCTGCAGAACTTCCATTGCTACCCCTTTTCTCTTTGATTTGCTCTTTTATCAAAATGGAATCAACTAAAAACAGAATCCAAATTCCTAAAAAGAGGGAGGGTGGAATGGATTGTTGGATTTCAGGAAGAAATTTGAAAGAGGAATTGGAAAGGCAAATTAGGAAAATTTCTCTTAACACACAATGTATGATATTTTTTGTTATCAATTAATGACATAAATGAGTTCTAGGTGGGCAACCATGTTGGTCTGAAGTAGCAGAACAAAGTTTTAGTCCGGTGGCACCTTTAAAACCAACCAAGTTTTATTCAAGGTATAAGTTTTCCGTGTTCACACACACTTCCTTAGATACACTGAAACGGAAGCTACTGGTCCATACATATAAACTGAAATAATAAATAAACAGAGGTTGAACAGCAAATTAGCATACTACATAATGAAGAAGCTTTAACAGGTGCAAACAGGAACAGCAAACTAAATTTATATGGTCATCATTTGTTTGGATTTAATAGGCCTCTCTTCTGCATCCAGAATTCACCTGATTTAATTCTGGGGGAATTAAATTAGGTAATTCTGATTGCAGGAGAGAGGCCTATGGAGTAAAGACTGGTGCAGGTTAATAATTTCTTAACTCATTCTTCTAAAGAAAAACTCTAACTCAAAATAGATTAGGGATGGTTTTATGTACGGTATATATATAAAAAAATCTCACCTCTGTTGCTCCAGGCCCAGAATACTCATATCAATTAGCTTATCCCATATGGGAATTTAATCTCTTCTTTTTTCTGATTTTTGAGGTTCCTGCCCCACTTTTCTTCTGTAAACATTATTTATTTCTGCTTTTTATCCTTGTAACATTCCAACTCAAAGAGCACTGTGTAAATCTCTCTGTTTTTGCAGAGTTTATGCATTGACACAGCAGTATAAGAATGCTCTGAATATCTTTAGAATATATGCAGAAGGTTCAATAAATGCACTCTGAATTCATACAGAAATATTGGAGATATGAGCTACATAGCCTCCCTCCTTTGCGTTAGCATCAAGATGGCCAAGAATACCACCTATTTTGTAAGTTAAATGTATTTTTATTCATTGGTGGGAGTGATGGATGGACAGCAGACAGGGGAGGTGGAAGGCTGGAGGAAACCAGTGTGAGAACGCACATGGACAAAACACCTGCAGTACTGTTTTCATTAGGGTAATTTACTGCTCTGTATTTAATGATCAACCCAGGCTTTCAGTGGCCAATGCCATAAACTCAGAGCTGCATTCCTGTGAATTAATGTACTGAAAGGGTTCACCCAGGGCACTGAAGATGAAATTGATCAAGGCTTTTGACTCCCTGGCTTCTGCGTTGCTCTTCTATCCAAGCTAATATAGCTAGACCTCATCCAGGATATGGAAAATGAAACTGACCGAGGTTCTGTCAGCTGTGAAGGTCGACATAAAATGAACCTTGGTCTCTTTCTGCTCAATTTGACAGCTGAAAGAACCTTGGTCAATTTCACAGATGTACCAGCTGGGATACTAGAGCAACTCGGAGTCCAGATATATAATACTTAATAAATACTGCACGTTTTTAAAATTGCATATAAAGCACAAGTCTGTAATATCAAATCTACAAAGCCGTCACCAACAAGGAAACAATTTACAAAAATGATGCATTGCTCACCCCCTAATGGGGATCTTTTGTCATTTACACCATTCTGGATTCCCTTTCATTCATTGTCCAATTTATCTGTAAGTCCTACCAATGCTAATTGATGCTTATATTTTATCTGAAACTTTCAAAATCATACAAAATTATTTCAGTTCTTAAAACACACCTTGATTTTATTTCTTTTGGAGAAAAAAAAAAGCACAGTTTTTCCAAACATTAAGCGTATTAAGGCTGGGTTTCTATCAATTTCACGATGTGATAACATTCAAACATTTATTATCTCAAAAATGCAGAGCATCTTGGGATGGCTCTCCCCTCCTTTCCATATTGTCACTAAGCAACAATTTTGCATTTCCCATTACTTTTATTATGCAAAAAGTGTCCAGGAAAAGAAAGACATTGAAAGAAAAAAAAATATTCCTGTGGTGAGATATTTTGACATAAAAAATCCTTCGCCCATCAAAGACGAAAAGCACCTTGTCACTCAGTTCTAATTACAACCTTGTATCTGTCAAGGCAGAGAGATGACAACTCCCTGTGGTGATGTCATACAATGACATTTACAAAACGACATTGGACCTGGCCTGCTCCCCATGTTTGCCAAGATCAGTCAGTGTCATCAGAGCGCATACAGAGGATGGTAAAGGCAATTCACAGCTGAGACCAGTATTGCCTTCAAGGAAGGTGCAGGACTCATAACGTTCGTTGAATTTTTGCCCGTTGCAACAACAGCAACAACAATAATCACTGTGTTGCCATCAGGGATGTAGAGAATTTTACAATTGCGATTGATGTTCAAAATTACCCTGTCTGAAGATGATCATTTTTCTCAATATTAGCCTCTGTTAGAAGAAGAAGAAGATATTGGATTTATATCCCGCCCTCCACTCCGAAGAGCCTCAGAGCGGCTCACAATCTCCTTTACCTTCCTCCCCCACAACAGACACCCTGTGAGGTGGGTGGGGCTGGAGAGGGCTCTCCCAGCAGCTGCCCTTTCAAGGACAACCTCTGCCAGAGCTATGGCTAACCCAAGGCCATTCCAGCAGGTGCAAGTGGAAGAGTGGGGAATCAAACCCGGTTCTCCCAGATAAGAGTCCGCACACTTAACCACTACACCAAACTGGCTCTCCAGTTTGGATTGTCTCTCAAGCAATACTGTCTGCAGTTTTGCATCTGTGCAGTGAAAACGTGAACCTGAATCAGACCAATGGTCTATCAAGGTCAGTTTTCTCTACTCCGAGTGGCAGCGGCTCTTAAGTGTCTCAAAGTACTTCCACATCACCTAGGATCCGGCCCTTTAATTAGAGATAGCCAGGTATTCAATCAATCAGGGTTATTATGGTCAAAAGACCAGCAAGGTTAAAAACAGATAAAAACCCAGTTTTTAAGATTGATTCATAAATATAGGATCACAGATAAAAGGAAATTCATATTTCAGCATTTAACATTTTCTTTAGTCAGACAGTTTCGCTTTCTGAGAGCAAATACACAAAATTTTGCTAGAGCATAAGATACAAGTTGACTGCCTTCTAAAAGGTATATCCAAAGAATTTCAGAGTTAAAGTCAATATAATATTGTAATGGCTTAAGTCTGGAGAGTAATGGGGGCCAGGTATTAAAACTGGGACCTTCTACAAGGCAAACAGGTACCCTACCATTTGATTACTAGCCACAAACCCTCCCATTCAAAGCATTCAAGCACAGTAGCTGGTAGGGCTATCAAACTATCAGTGGAGGCAAGTGATCTCCCATGCCTGGGTCCTGCTGAACGTTTGGTGTAGTGGTTAAGTGTGCGGACTCTTATCTGGGAGAACCGGGTTTGATTCCCCACTCCTCCACTTGCACCTGCTGGCATGGCCTTGGGTCAGCCATAGCTCTGGCAGAGGTTGTCCTTGAAAGGGCAGCTGCTGTGAGAGCCCTCTCCAGCCCCACCCACCTCACAGGGTGACTGTTGTGGGGGAGGAAGATTAAGGAGATTGTGAGCCGCTCTGAGACTCTTCGGAGTGGAGGGCGGGATATAAATCCAATATCTTCTTCTTCTTCTTCTGATTTTCACCATAGAGTTTCTGGTGTTTCCTAGAGCTACTCTACTACTGGGCAAAGGAAGCTCTGGCTCTTTCCAGGGGACCAGGAGGGGGAGGATCCTCAGTCAATAGAAGGAAGAGAGGCTTGGCTCAGTAGCTCTGTGATTGAGCAAGCCTTGCAAAGGAAGCTGAGATGCAGAAGGAAGCAAAAGAGGGAGAAGGAAGCAGACAAGCTCAGTAGCTCTGTGATTGAGTAAGCCTTGTAAAGGAAGCTGAGATGCAGAAGGAAGCAAAAGAGGGAGAAGGAAGCAGACGAGCCAGATCACTTGCCTCCACTGATGGTTTGATAGCCTTACCAGCTACTGTGCTTGAATGCTGTGAATGGGAGGGTTTGTGGCTACCTTGTGGCCTGTTAGGAGCCCTCTAGGGCCTGATGTTTGACACCCCGGGTCTAACTCATACATTTCTGTGAACCTACGGATGACACTGAACACTTTCCTGAGACTGTGCTCCTCCCCCATTGGCCATCCTCCCCCCATCAATTGCAACAGATTTTTTTTGTTTGTTTAAAGTTCTAAATCAGAGATTATTTCTTTGGTTGATGTCAGGCGGTGGTGAATTTATAAGTTTGGAAGGCAGGCCTTTGTGACAGCGGCACAAGCTCCTCTTCTCCTCTACAAGGTGGACAGGCAGCCAGGACTCCCGTTGTGCACTGATGGCCAGGCAGTGTTCCGTTGGGATTGCTCTGGCCTGTCCTCACCTGGTTAGGATGAAACCTAGCCTGGTGCCACCATCCTGAAGCCCACAGTGGGATGGGGTAGCAGGAAAGCTGCAGGGTTAGTTTCTGGGCAGGGGAAAGAAGCAAACTAGGAGGATTCCAGTGGGTGTGGGGCAGGCCCGTAGCCAGAAAATTTTGGGTGGAGGGCCCTGGGAGCTGAAAATTTTTTTTGTGGGGGGGGGGGGCTGCGGGCATTGCTCTCTCGCTCTCCCGCTTTCTGTCTCTCTGACACTGTCCCCCTTTCTCTTATGCTGCCGTTCTGCCGCTCTCTCACTCTGTCTCCCTATCTTTTGGGCTGATGTTCTCTCTCTCTCTTGCTCTGCCACTGTCCCCCTGTATTTCATGCTGCCATTCTTTCTCTTGCTTGGCTGCTCTCTCACTCTGTCACCCTGTCTCTCTCTCTCTCTCATTCTCTGTCTTACTCTGTCCCTGTATTTCATGCTGGCTCTCTCTGTCTCAGCAGCTCTCTTACTCTGTCCACCTGTCTTTTGTTCTGGCTCTCTCTCTCTCTCTCTCTTGAGGAGCCCCACCCCTGCTGGGCTTTCCTGCTGCGTGGGAAAGACCAGTGGACCTGGATGGTCCTGTTTGCACTGGATGGTCCCATTTGCATGGGAAAGACCAGCGACGCAGATGGTCCCGTTTGCACTGAAGGCTGGGGAGTCCTCGGTGCAAACTCCCCCCTCCCCCAGGCTTTCCAACAGAGGGGCCCTACAGAGGGAAGGGGGGCTTTAATAGAGGGGGCGTGCCCCCCTGGGCTCCACGTGGCTATGGGCCTGGTGTGGGGCTGGCCTACAAAATAAGAAGCAGCCCTGCAGACAGGTGGCGAGGGGGAAGGCATCTGGATTAATGATAGATTTTAGAGTTGGAGTGTGGGATGGGTAGGCTTTAGGGAGGGGAGGGACCTCAGCAGGGTACAACGCCATACAGTCCACCCTCCAAAGCAGCCATTTTCTCCAGGGGAACTGATCTCTGTGATGTGGGGATCAGTTGCAATCCTGGGAGAACTCCAGAGCCCACCTGCAGCCAGGCCATCCTAGGGCAGAAGGAACTTGGCTAGGCCAATTGGAGATTTTATCTAATCCCCCAGACTTCCCAGTCACAGGGGTGGGGTAGAAATGGCCTAGAGGCTGCTGTAGCAATCCACTGGTTATTTAAAGGGGACTCAGAAGCAGACAGGGATGTTGTAGCTGATCCTGCTCAGAGTGATGAGGAGCAGAGGTCAACGGAGAGGAGGAGGGGGATCTAGATCTAGATGTTATTACAATCCTCCTTCCTTCTCCTCATTGGAAACTAGCAAGCCCTCAAGTGAAAGGAGCAGTTGTAACAAAAGGAAAAGCCATGGATCAAGGGCACAAGGAGCCCCTCAGTTGTCTTGATCCTAACTGGGTGGCGGGGGGCGGGGAGCAGGGATAAGTGGAGCCCCATGATTTGTATTTCAAATATTCCAGCCTTTCCATGTGCCTGACTCTTGAATAGGGTTGCCAGCCTCCACACAGGGCCTGGAGATCTCCCGCGTTTACAATTGATCTCCAGCGGGCAGCGACCAGCTCCCCTGGAGAAAAATACAATAGGATGAAAATAACTCCAGAAACACACTTACATTCACACTGCCATGTGTGTAAAAAACATCTATTACCGGCAAAGACTGTGTAACATCATTTAAATTTATATAAGTAAATATTTATTGCTCCTGGAATCGCCGCTGGTTTATAAATGCAGTAACGGTAAGAGTCTGAGGGTAAAGAAGTCAATTCAATAAGGTCTGTAAGGCCTAAACTGCCTCAATAAAAGTAACTTTGTGCCCTCTCGTCTTCCGTGCCACTATCAAGGAATCCAAAATTCCACAAGAGAGAAAATGGCATTGTAATTAACACCCCTGGAGAAAATGGTTGCTTTGAAGGGTAGACTCTGAGGCATTGTACTATGCTGAGGGTTCTCCCCTCTCCAAACCCCGCCCTCTCCCAGATCCACCCCTAAAGTCTCCAGGTATTTTCCAACACAGACCTGGCAACTTTAAAACAGAGTGTATTTACGGACAGCACAATCCAAAGTAGAGTTATATTGTTCTAAACCCACAAAGTCAAATGGACTTAGGTGGACAGAACAGTCAGTGTTCTCAGTTGGATTGTAAATACTTAGCTCATTCTCATCTTATGTAAGCTTTAAGCAGGTGGCTGGGAAGACAAACACAACCCATACTCTTGAAACTGAATTGGATTTAAATTGTGAATGATCGTGTCGTGAGGGTCTGGGGATATATGTAATCCTAGCAAGCAAGTCTATCATGAACACCCACCAAGGAGCACGCCACTCACTGTGAATTGTGAAGACGGCACCGATGCCTATCAAGAGGCAAAAGGATTGACCTTTTTTTTCCTCCTCCCACACAATGCGCATTAGAATGGGAACAACACTGAGTACTGCTCAATCAGGGTCATCCTCTGTCCGTGTGTCTCCAACGCACCTTGAGTAGAAATGAGGGTTCGCTATCTCGTAACACAGGCTTGAGAGGAGAGCATAAATACGACATATTGATTTCCTGATAGGTTCTGCAAACAAACCATTGGGATTGAATTAATAGCTACTTAATTTTAAGCACAAACAATTATCACCTTAATTAAACCCTTTATTTAACCCAAACAGAGTTGCTGCACTCCCAGTGACCCCCGTTCTGTCATGCTGAGCTCGGCTATCACCAGCTGAGCTCATGAATTGAAATATCCTCCATGTCAGGCACGCTCTGATCTTTCCAGGACCAGCATTTGTTGGTTTGTTTGTTTGTTTAAAAAAGAAAGCAAGAATGTGCTCTTTCCCTCCCCCTTTTTAATATCAGTTGCAGTATTGCTTTCTGCTTTCGGAATCAAACTCAATACATTGCGTTTTGTCATTGGCCTGTGAACTGTTTGGGGATGGGAGAAACATGGTGCACAAATTTCATTTAAAAAAAAAAATAGAACAAACCAATTATTTCATATGGAAAGAGGAAACAAACACTTCTGCATAATCAGGACCAGGACTTTTTTGTAGCAGAAACTCCTTTGCAAATTAGGCTACACCGCCCTGATGTAACCAATCCTCCTGGAGCCCCTGTAATAAGAGCCCTGTAAGCTCTTGGAGGATTGGCTACATCAGGGGTGTGTGGCCTAATATGCAAAGGAGTTCCTGCTACAAAAAAAAGCCCTGATCAGGACATTCCATGGAAAGTCCCATGATAACAGTGCTTTGGGTTGCCAAACATCAGGTGGAACTCGGCAGAGACAAAAGGATCACAGAATATATTCAGAAGCAGGGAAGTGTCTCGAAATGAAGTAGTTGCATAACATTTGGCTGATATTGAACCAAGTGTTACTCTTGTTGTGGCATATTTTTTTATCTATGGTTTTTGCTGACCTTTTCTCTTCATGACATATTTTATACTTTGTTTTTAGTATTTCTGGTTATTTGGTTATATTTTATATTACTGGATTGCATCATTCTGAACCTTTGAATTACTGAATTTATTTGCTTAGGACCCGTTGGTCTGTGAGCACAAAGTATAGAATAAAAGGTGGTGGGGGGAAATACCCCAGGATTATAACCAGGGCTTTTTTTTAAAGCAGGAACTCCTTTGCATATTAGGCCACACACCCCTGATGTAGCCAAACCGTCTGGAGCTTATAGCAGGCCCTGTACCAAGAGCCCTGTAAACTCTTGGAGGATTAGCTACGTCAGGGGGGTGGTGGCCTAATATGCAATGGAGTTCTTGCTTTAAAAAAAGCTCTGATTATAACTAAGCTACAGACCTCAGATTTCAGTTTCCCTGGAGGATGTGGTGGCACTGGATGGTAGTTTCTGTATTAACACAAAACCCCACAGAGCATCCTCTCCAGGCTGTGCCCCCAGATCTCCAGTTCAATAATAATATAAAAACCTGGGTAAGAAAAGATGTTTGTACATACGGCCTCCAGGTTAGCAAGGAGGACCATAAGCACTAGCAACCTTTTTCTAGGAAAAGTCGTCCTTGCGATCAGGAGCAGGCTAGATGTGTGCAAGCTCTTTCAGTTTGTTCCCTGTGTATATATTTTGCCTTCCTCAACTGACATTGCATGTCTGAGAAATGCAAATGTGACTTTCGCAGTTTCCATTTTGTTGCTTGCCACAGCTTGTACGCACCATCAAAATTAATTGTGCCTCTGTATTCATTTAATGGGGTCTTTTACTGATGCAAGCACGTGGGGGGAATGCTGTGAATTTTGCCACAAATGTCAAACTTCCTGTGTTCAGAGTTGCCGATCGGAAGGGTTGCCAGCCTGTGGGTGGTACCTGGAAATCTCCCGCTTTTACAACTTATCTCCAATCAACAGAGATCAGTTCCCCTGGAGCAATGGCTGCTGTGGAGGGTGGACTCTATGACATCATACTCTGCTGGGATCCTTCCCCTCCCCAAATTCCACCCTCCCTGGGCTTCACCCCCAGAGTCTGAGACTCTGAGATTCAGAGTGAATGGCGAGATATAACTCCAATATCATCAAAATTTCCAGGTGTTTCTGAACCCAGAGTGGGCAAACTGACTGATCTAGGCTTCCCAAATCCCCCGCCTAGCCGGGGGACCCCCGATTTGGAGCCTTCTCCCCCCGCTCGCCAAAAATCTGGAAAGCGGAAGGGGGGGCGGGAATGGCGGCCCTTCCCACCCAGCCCCGATCCCAGCAGCCTTTCTTCAGTTTTCCCAGGCTGCTTCCCGCCCCCAATCAGCTGGCTGGTGGGGGGGGAGGGAGAGGGAGCCCCGCCCGCAAAGGACCATTGCCTTTGCACCTCTGAAGGCTTGACTTGAAAAGCTTTAATTTAGGATGGTGTGTCTGTGTTTCTGTGAAGAAGCTGGCAGCAACTGGTGAGTAGAGAGGCCGATCCGCTGCTTTACACTCGCCAGAGAGAAGGGGGGGGGGGAGAGGGAAACGTCTTCATTATTCCCTATGTGATCAATTCTCATAGGGTATAATGGGGAATTGTTCTGGAGGTTTCGGGGGCTCTGGGGGAGCTGTTTTTTGAGGTAGAGGCATCAAATTTTCAATATAGTATCTAGTGCTTCTCCCCAAAGTACCTGCCAAGTTTCAAAACGATTGGACCAGGGGGTCCAATTCTATGAGCCCCAAAAGAAGGTGCCCCTTTCCTTCATTATTTCCTATGGAAGGAAGACATTTAAAAAGGTGTGCTGTCCCTTTAAATGTGATGGCCAGAACTCTCTTGGAGTTCAATTATGCTTGTCACACCCTTGTTCCTGACTCCGCCCCCAGTGTCTCCTGGCTCCACCCCAAAGTCTCCTGGCTCCACCCCCAAAGTCCCCAGATATTTCTTGAATTGGACTTGGCAACCCTAGACTGATCGAGCAGTGGTTGGACATAGGGGTGGAATTCTAGCAGGAGCTCCTTTCCATATTAGGCCACACACCCCTGATGTAGCCAATCCTCCAAGAGCTTACAAGGTTCTTTTTTGTAAGCTCTTGGAGGATTGGCTACATCAGAGGTGTGTGGCCTAATATGCAAAGGAACTCCTGCTAGAATTCCGCTCCTGGTAGGACAAACATTTGTCAAGGATGCTGTAGGCTGATCCTGCACTGAGCACGAGGTTGGACTAGATGGCCTGTCTGGCCCCTTCCAACTCAGTGATTCTATGATTTTAGAACCAGAGCCCAGTCCAAAGCAAGGTGGAGACCCAGGTCACGGCAGGGTGGGGGTTAAGCACCGTGGCCTCTGTAGCAAAGGTTTACTGGACCCAGCCTGCAGCGAAATCATATAATCATGTAGCCAGTATCTCTCCCGAAGCAAGCACAGAACAGCCATGGAGAAGGAGGGGAAAGTTCAATTTCAAAAATGAAGGAAACCTAATTATTGGCTTTTGTCAAATCCTGCCGCATTTTTTTAAAGGCTTTTAGTGAAATAGCCATTCAGCTAATATGAGCAGCTTCTGAACAAATGCTCTCTGCTCCCCTCTGCTCTCGCCTGCATTAACCCAATTGTGCTAGAATACCAAACACAGATTTACATTAGCTGAATTTTAATTAGGCTTTATTAGTTTTTAAAAGGTAATCCAAGACCAAAGGGGGATTGACATTAGCCATGTGCCGACCTCCCGGAGCTAATGGAAGATTTGTGAAGGCAGACAGGATTCTTTTGCCTGTCAGGAACGGTTATGTAGCACAGGGAAGGACGCTGTCAGGAACGAAAAGTTGTGCTGTGCCACAAAGAGAACAAACATTTTTTTTTCCCCTGTTGCGGCTTTGATGTGAAGAGACGAAACAGCCATGAAGCACCCTCTTTAAATGTTTAGCTGTATAAAATACCTATTCCACCACCACCACTCCCCCCCCCAAAAAAAACCCCACCTGCAGTAACAAAACCATACTTCCTTGGTTTGTCAAACAGATAGATTGGATTCCAGGAGCACTTTAGAGAGAGACAATATTTTAAGGGCATAAACAGGGGTCGTTTTGTAGAAAAATAGGTGGTGGAGCTCATTAGCAAAACTAGGGTTGCCAAGTCTAACTCAGATAATATCTGGGGACTTTGAGGGTGGGGCCGGGAGACTTTGGGGGTAGAGCCAGGAGATTTCCCCTAAAATAAATAAATGAAAACACAGCAGTGCAGTTCCCCTGAATACAGTTTTCATTTCCTCACTCAAGCAGCTGCAAATCATCTCTCTCTCTCTCTCTGTCTCCCCCTCACACACACACACACACACAAGCAAAAATGAAACAGTTTGCAATCCCACACTCATGTGGTCTCACTGGGGCAATTTACTCACAAGTTGCTGAACTTCCAATAATACAGGGAAACCAAAGGTTCAAGCTTACCCTTTACTATGCAAATTATCTCTGAAAAGCTTGTACAACAAATGGAGGGTCTGGGTTGCTGTCACAGCTACTGGAAGCAGCCACATTGTTCTGCCTGTTCACCTCACCCCCATTCTGCCTTAAAGACACAGACACACCATCCAAAAAGGAAGCCTTTGCAAGCTTTCTCCTAGCATTCTGCAGGGGAAAGGCACGTGGTAGCTGAGGGGGCAGAGCTTCCCCCTGCTGGCCAACTGACTGGGGGTGGGAAGGAGCCTGGGAAAGCGGGAGAACCCCTGCTGGGACCTGGGGATTGGCAAGCCTAATCAGAACTCATTAGCACATGCTGGCCCCGCCAGCCAAAAGCAACCCAAAGCAAGAAAGGAAAGCCCTGGGCGAGTGAAGCCTGCTTGGGCTGGCTAGAGATCCAGCCAGCCCAAGCAGGCCTTGCTCACCTGAGGATCTAAGGCTACCCAGGTGCGGGTTCTCCTGCACAGGAGGTTCCCAAGGAAACCACTCTCTCTCGGCTTGACTTCGCGAATGAAGATTTAAGAAGGGTGCAGTAGTCCACGTCTGCTGCAGGCTCGCTGGTGGCTGACAAGACCAATGCGGGACAGGCAGGTCCGGCCACAGTGGCTGCAGGGAAAAGTCTGATTTGGGGTTGGTGCTGTAGCAGTGCGATTCTTCCTCAATCTCCTTTTGTCCTCAAGACCAGCTATGCGTGCGTTCTCAAAGGAAGAGACAGCCTGGTGGATGGTGTGCCTCCATGCTTTGCGATCTGAAGCTAGGTCAGACCACTGGTGATGGTTGATGCGACAGGTGCCAAGGGATTTCTTCAAGGAGTCCTTATACCTCTTCTTTGGTGCCCCTCTATTTCGATGGCCGGTGGAAAGTTCGCCATACAGAGCAATCTTGGGAAGGCGGTGGTTTTCCATCCTAGAAATATGCCCTGCCCAGCGCAGCTGCGTCTTCAACAGCAGTGCTTCGATGCTTGTAACCTCCGCCCTCTTGAGGACTTCAGTGTTGGTCACAAAGTCACTCCAGTGGATGTTGAGGATGGTGCGAAGGCAGCGCTGATGGAAGCGCTCGAGGAGTCGCAGGTGATGACGGTATAAAACCCACGATTCGGAGCCGTAGATGAGGGTTGTCATCACAACCACTTTGTAAACATTGATCTTTGTGCCTTTTTTCAGATGCTTGTTGCTCCACACTCTTTTGTGCAGTCGGCCAAATGCACGGTTTGCCTTTGCCAGCCTGTTGTCAATCTCCTTGTCGATCTTGGCATCTGAGGAGATGATGCACCCCAGGTAGCTGAACTGCTGGACTGTCTTCAGAATTGATTCACCCACAGTGATGCAGGGAGGGTGATAATCTTCCTGGGGTGCAGGCTGGTGGAGAACTTCTGTCTTCTTCAGACTAACTTCTAGGCCGAATAGCTTGGCAGCCTCTGCAAAGCAGGACGTCATATGCTGCAGAGCTGATACCGAGTGGGAGACGAGTGCAGCATCATCTGCAAACAGTAGCTCTCCGATAAGTTTTTCCATTGTCTTGGAGTGAGCCTTTAGTTGCCTCAGGTTGAACAGGCTGCCATCAGTGCGATAGCGGATGTAGACACCATCGTCATCATCTAGATCTACTGCGGCTCTTTGAAGCATCATGCTAAAGAAGATCGTAAAGAGAGTTGGTGCGAGAACGCAGCCTTGCTTTACACCTGTGCCTATTGGGAAGGGCTCCGAGAGGTCGTTGCAGTGTCTGACTTGGCCTCGCTGGTCTTCGTGTAGCTGGATGATCATGCTGAGGAACCTTGGGGGACATCCTAAACGTTCCAAGATTTGCCACAGGCCTTTCCTGCTAACGGTATTGAAAGCTTTGGTAAGGTCGACAAAAGTCACATATAGACCCTTGTTCTGTTCCCTGCATTTCTCTTGGAGCTGCCTGAGAACAAATACCCAGAGAGCCAGTGCGGCTTCAGAGCTAACAGGAGCACCACCGACAAGGAAACCTAATTATATATAAAAACAGGTTTGCTACTTCACTCGTTAAACATGCTTTCATCATTGCCTCCAGAAGATGAATCATTATGCTGATTTGTCAACAACTCAGGTCACTGGGTAAGATGCTGGCGCGTGTTTGTGATTCCAAATCACATTTCGTATTCATCTATAAATTACATTCAGCATCATTCAATTGATATTGGCGTTATCCCCCAAACACAACACCCTACTTTGTAATCAAGGTCTTTCCTGAATACTCAGATGTACGCTAGATCTGTCTTTGGTCAACCCCCTTCTTGTTTTCATCCTTAGTGAGATAACACAGACTCTAAGACCACAGAATATGTGCCTGGCTAGCACATTATTCACTATTCCTCACAAATACTCGTAGTAATTCTCACAAAAACCCTGTAGTGCTTCGATAATGTTAAAATCTGAAGCCATGATGGCCATGTTCAGAATTAAGGATATTTCCTGCATATCTATGAACATGGCTTTTCAATCATTTCTCAAATCCTGCACATGGAGGTAGATACAAAGCGGCTGCCTACAGAGCTTCCACTTGGTTGTTGCAGTTTGTGGCAGCTTTTGTCCAGTCCAAGAACTAAATAATTGGATTGATTAGAAAACAGGCACTATCTGTGATTATTCAGTAGCTTATCCTCTCTTTCGTGCTTTCGTAGCCGGACGTTTCCTTTACAGTGCAATCCTAAACAGAGCTACACCCTTCTAAGCTTTTTCATGTGTTTAGAAGGGTGTAACGTTGCTTCAGATTGCACTGTAAAATGCCCAGCATCAGACAGATTGCATTGGTTTCTGTTTTGTGTCTCCCTGCTCAGTAGCATCTATTCAAGAAGTGCCTGCATGAACTGATCACAAGATTAGGTGAGTTCCGGGGCAAACACTGACAGCATAAAGAGACCTAAGTAGAAAGTCTAAACTCCAAAAATAGCAACTTTTCCCTCCCATTCTACTTTGAAAAATTAGAAGTGGTGATGCTTTATTTAAGAATATGATATTTTAAATGTTTTTTTTATTGTGCTTTTTTTTGTAGTTTTATTGTTGGTACTTCAGAATATGTAAATGTTGCTTTTGGAGTTTTAATATTTTATTGCAAACTCAATGATGATGATGATGATGATAATTTTAAAAGTCATCCAATCATGTGAGAAAGCAATGTAATTGTGAAAACTGGATGCATATAAACAGCCAACTGAATGATCAGCTCGGTTTGCTGTTGGTGAGCAAAATATGAACCAAACTACTCGGTGTTCAAACACAATACAGGTCAGCCTAACCAATTATAACAACAACGACAAAATGAAATTGGTCCGTCTATCAATGTGTTATGCCATAATGTCTAAACGAACCCTCTGCATACTAAGGCAGTGTACCTTTGAGGAGAGTCTAATTTTGTTTCCTAAGGACAGAGGTGACTTGCCACTAACCTCTGCTTCTAAGGGCTCCCAGGGGTTACCCTGGCTTCTGTGAGAATAGGGATAATTTGCTCTTGATGTATCTCTGGTGCAATCCAGCAGGGTTCTTACATTTTTATGACAAACAGGATAAAGTTCTTATCTCTTAAAATCTTGACAGGGTGAAAGATTCAAGTCATCAAGACCATATGGAATGCTAAAGGTTCCCAAAGAACCTGACTATGGGAAGAATCTCTTGCTTCCCCAGTAGGTTTTTTTTTTGGGGGGGGGGGGGGATAGAGAGTTACACTGATGTTTCCCCTCCTTCTCCCCTCTCCCCCTCCCATCTTTCACCCTTGTTCCCCATCCTTTATTCAATAATGGCTGCAAGTTCCATATACCGAAGAGATTTTCCAGAACTCTCATGAGATATCCTCCTCATGAGAGTTCAAGCACCATTTGAGTTGCCTTAATAACCTCATCAGGCAATGAGGCATCTTGTTTTGCATTTTTCCACCTCGCAGTGTGGCCTGATTGGAGAGGTAATTCCTTGAGGGTCGAAAGTGGAGCACAGTTCAGAGAGATGGTGCATGTTTGAAATCACAAGATGCCTTGGAAAAGCCATGCCGCCTCCTTTCACAGACTCTTACACGAAACATTGTGAGGAAACATGCCTTATTTCATTTGTCTGAACATACAAATGTCAAACCCACTCTCCATATCATCTACATGCCAATCATCCAAAGCATGCTGCTGTTTAGAAATGTACTGGAAATCTAAACTGAGCAGCAATATGAAATGAAACCTTAGGGTTTTATTTTAAAATCTTAGGGGGTGTGTTCTGCGTGCCCTTTTTCTGCCCTGTTTCTGAAGCCCAACCTTTCCCACAAAGGGGCAGGCCCAGCCCAGCACCTGAGGAATGCATCTGGAGGTCAGCAGGGAGGGAAGCCGGCTCACCCCACCGCTTGGGCTGGGGCCCAGCCTCGTGGCTTTCGTTGCTCGGCCAAAGGCAGCCCTGCCAAAAGAGGGGTGGAGGCAAGAAGATGGAGGGGAACAAGAGAAGTGGAAAGATGGAGAGGGAGAGGAGGCAACAACGCCTGACAATTGAGCATCTCCATTTATAAAGGGGGGTGGAGCTGGAACTGGGGAGGGGGGCAGGCAGACAGAACAGGGATAGAAAAGGGAAGGCCAACAAGGGTCGAGGAGGAAGTGCGCTGGTGGACTGGGTGACCCAGAGATAGATGAGAGCCAGTCCCAGGGAGGGTGTGGGAGACACCAGGGTGTTGTTAACCCAGCTCTCCATCCAATTATGAGACCCCGGCCAGATGGCTAGGCCCTGGGCAGCAGGGTGAGGTGATGGCCACCAGGGGTGGTGATGCAGGACATGACATTCTGGGAATATCTGGGATGGAGATACTGGTATTGACTGTGGCCAAGGTTGAGATTCATAGCTTTATTTGCTGACTGATTTCTTTCCATTGCTTCTGCATTCCTTTCCATTGCTTCTGCATTCCTTCTCAGCATATCCCTGCAGAATATGGGGGCTCTCCATGTCACAGCACAGAGATGTGGGCATCCCTCCTTTTCCTACTCATGTGTGACAGCTTTCGGAAAGGTGGAGAGGCTGTGGCTCAGGGAGAGAACATTTGTTTTGCACACAGAAGGTGCCACGTTCAGTCTCCAGCATGCCCAGTTAAAATGAAGAAGACGAAGAAGAAGATATTGGATTTATATCCCGCCCTCCACTCTGAAGAGCCTCAGAGCGGCTCACAATCTCCTTTACATTCCTCCCCCACAACAGACACCCTGTGAGGTGGGTGGGGCTGGAGAGGGCTCTCACAGCAGCTGCCCTTTCAAGGACAACCTCTGCCAGAGCTATGGCTGACCCAAGGCCATGCTAGCAGGTGCAAGTGGAGGGAGTGGGGAATCAAACCCGGTTCTCCCAGATAAGAGTCCGCACACTTAACCACTACACCAAACTGGCTCTCCAATGAGCTGGTTGATCAGGTGGTAGGGTTGCCAATTTCCAGGTGGCATCTGGCGATCTCTTGCTATTACAATTAATCTCCAGAAGACCAAGATCAGTTCCCCTGGAGAAAACAGCTGCTTTGCAGGGTGGACTTCATGGCATTATACTCCACAGAGGTCCCTCCCATCCCCAAACCCCTCCCCCCAGGTTCCACCCCCCCAAATCTCCAGGTATTTCCAACCCAGAGTTGACAGGGAACGCTATCAGGGGGCATGAAAGACCCCTACCTGAGACTTTGGAGAACCACTGCCAGTCAGAGCAGACAATATCTTCATGATCTAATGGCCTGCCCTAGCAGAAGGCAACTTCATGTGGTAACTCGGTCAACAGCCCAGTTCAAATTCACCCTCCTCCAGAGCTTTTTTTTATTATTGAAGAAGCACAACAGAAACTCATTTACATATTAGGCCACACCCCCTGACACCACCATTTTTTCTAGGAAAAGCCCAACAGGAACTCATTTGAATATTAGGTCGCACCCCCTGACACCAAGCCAGTCAGAACTGCATTCCTGCTAAAAAAAAAAAGCCCTGCCTCTCTCCAAAAATAAAAACTCTGCTGTCAACAATCCTTCATCTTGCAACCTCTCAGATTCTTCAGGAGTCTCTCAGATCCCGCCCCCTCACCTGTGCTGGAATCTATGCCTTCTTTCCCTGGTGCAATAGAGATGATAGTATGTATATACCTATTCGCAGGTGTCAAAGAAAAAAGAGTCAACACATCCGTTGTATTATGATAAACACTTCCTACAGCGGTATTGATTTGTCCTCCGGAAAACCGTGCTTACATAAGTCTGACATAAAAAGAGATGAAAGGCAAGGAAGGGGTGACGGCGTGTGACTGTCACATTTGTTAACATCACCGAACAAGTCTGTTGACTTGTACAATGACTTATGTCAGATGGCTAATGGTAAAGTTAATCAGATGTTGCAAGTGGCGTCAGAAATGCCATTAAAAATCCCAGGGAATTCAGAGCGCCATCTCTCTCGCCCACCGCAACAGAGTATTGGCCATGTTCTGTGCAAATTTCACATCATTCGCTGTCTTCTTCAGCGACAGAATGAAATGCCACTTCGTCTCACATTAGAGGCTGGGTAACCCCAGCTATTGGCATGACTTGCATCATCAACTAAAATGGTCGGAAATTGACTCAAGGAACAAACATTTGAAAGGGAGAAAGAAAACTTTTACCTGACCAAAAGCCAGAACAATGGCTCCTAAGAGAGGTATACAACCCTGAGCTTCCACTGTTCCTCAGCTATTCTCCTTGGGCCCTCCCATTCATAAAAATGAGGGCTTGATAACCTTTCAGACCTACCATAAACCCTCCACTAGTATTTTTACATAGCGACTTCAATCAAAAAAGAAGCTGATGTCATGGATGATTCAGCAGCTATTTAGCCTAAAGCACCGCATTATAAAAGAAAAGATATTTTAAAAGAGTGTTACCACCAGCTTTCGTTTTGGAAATTCCTGGAGATTTGTGATCCCTGGGGAGAGAGTGGGGGTTGGGAAGAAGAAGAAGATATTGGATTTATACCCTGCCCTACACTCCGAATCTCAGAGTGACTTACAATCTCCTTTATCTTCCTCCCCCACAATAGACACCCTGTGAGGTGGGTGGGGCTGGCAGGGCTTTCACAGAATGGCTGACCCAAGGCCATTCCAGCAGCTGCAAGTGGAGGAGTTGGGAATCAAACCCGGTTCTCCCAGATAGGAGAACATAAGAACATAAGAGAAGCCATGTTGGATCAGGCCAATGGCCCATCCAGTCCAACACTTTGGGCATTTTCGCACTCACGTTCAGCCGGCGCGACCCCCCTCTTCGCGCAGGATCTGCGCGGATTTCGCACTAAATACCACGGAGCAGCCGGAAGAGCCGGAAACTCCCGTCGCAAAAGCCGCGCAAACGGAAACTGCTTTTTGGCGGTTTACATTTGAGCGGCTTTTGCGCCGCGAGTTTCCGGCACAAAAGGCTGCTCCGCGGCATTTAGTGCGAAATCCACGCAGATCCTGCGCGGTGAAGAGGGGGGTCGTGCCGGCTGAACGTGAGTGCGAAAACGCCCTTTGTGTCACACAGTGGCCAAAATTTTATGTGTGTGTGTGTGTATATATATATATATATATATATATATATATATATACACACACATAAAATTTTGGCCACTGTGTGACACTGTGTGACATATATATATATATGTGTGTGTGTGTGTGTGTGTGTGTATACACACACACACATATACACACTGTGGCTAATAGCCACTGATGAACCTCTGCTCCATATTTTTATCTAACCCCCTCTTGAAGCTTGTAGCCGCCACCATCTCCTATGGCAGTGAATTCCACATGTTAATCACCCTTTGGGTGAAGAAGTAGTTCCTTTTATCCATTTTAACCTGAATGCTCAGCAATTTCATCCAATGCCCACGAGTTCTTGTATTATGAGAAAGGGAGAAAAGTACTTCTTTCTCTACTTTCTCCATCCCATGCATTATCTTGTAAGCCTCTATCATGTCACCCCACAGTTGACGTTTCTCCAAGCTAAAGAGCCCCAAGCGTTTTAACCTTTCTTCATAGGGAAGGTGTTCCAACCCTTTAATCATTCTAGTTGCCCTTTTCTGGACTTTTTCCAATGCTATAATATCCTTTTTGAGGTGCGGAGACCAGAATTGCACAGTATTCCAAATGAGACCGCACCATCAATTTATACAGGGGGATTATGATACTGACTGATTTGTTCTCAATTTCCTTCCTAATAATTCCCAGCATGGCGTTGGCCTTTTTTATTGCAATTTCACACTGTCTTGACATTTTCAGTGAGTTATCTACCATGACCCCAAGATCTCTCTCTTGGTCAGTCTCTGCCAGTTAACACCCCATCAACTTGTATTTGTAGCTGGGATTCTTGGGCCCAATGTGCATTACTTTGCACTTGGCCACATTGAACCTCATCTACCACGTTGACGCCCACTCACCCAGCCTCAACAGATCCCTTTGGAGTGCCTCACAATCCTCTCTGGTTCTCACCATCCTGAACAGGAGTCTGCGCACTTAACCACTACACCAAACTGGGAGGGGAAGGAGCTAAGCAAAACATAATGCCATATAGCCCATCCTTCAAAGCTGTCATTTCATCCTGAAGAAGAGATCTCTGTTGTCTGGAAATCAGTTATGATTTCAAGAAATCTCCAGGCCCCATCTGAAGGTTGGCAATAGAAGTGAGAATCACAGATTTTTTTTTTTGTTATTTATACTTTATTAAATTTTTCATAAGCACATCGCGGAGAGTCATTCCGTCAAACAGACAATGGCACTCATCCCACACCCAGTGCACCACCACCATGTATTCTCCTGATCTAAACTGCCTGTAACCTGAACGACTTAATTAGATGCCGGCATGCCAGTTCCCCAGCCCACGCGCCCCCGGGCAGGCAAATCCCAGACTTCAAGGTACAGAATATTGAGTATTTGATGCTTCTAAAAAAGCCGACCAAATCTCTTCGAATTGTCGTTGTTGACATTGCCGGCGATATGCTACCCTTTCTTGCACAGCTAAGGCATACATTCCCTCGAGCCAAATTATAATCGTGCCGGTGAAGTCTTCACACCACTGCCGCAGGATAAGCCGCTTCGCAATCATTATAGCACGTGCAGCCCATCTTCGCTGCATACGAGTCAGTGGCCAGGTCGATGGGAAGTAGTTCAATAATATCTGCATAGCAGAGATAGACTGGTCAATATTGAGTACCTGTTGCATCCATCGAATGATCCCGTCCCAGAAATTTTGTAGCATCGGGCAATTCCACAGCATGTGAACCAGACCCGCCTCTGCACGCAGACACCGCCAACAAGCCGAGGATTCAGCCAAACCTTGCTTATAGAGGCGGAGAGGAGTCCAGTAAATTCTAAACAAAAGCTTTTGCTGTATTAAAATCAGACAAAGATCTTTTGAACAGAGATCACTACAAATAGCCGCCCATTGAAAAAAGTAAATAGGGCAGTTGATTTCCTCGCTCCATTGACATCGCAAATCTTCCATAGAGTATTGCGAGTCTTTTTTCAGGCATGAATATAAAACACGGACTGGCTTATTTTGTTCTATTGCATGTTCTAGAGTCTGCAGGAGAGGTGCGGCATCCGGAACTGCCAAGGCATCTATGCCGAAAGAAGTGGACAGTGAATGCTTCAGTTGCTGGAATTGCAGCCATTAGTTAGCTGGTAACCCAAAGCCGCTTTGTAGATCCTCAAAAGAAAGAAATGCGTCCTCATTGCTATCTTTAAGCTGATTGAGAGTTAAGAGACCCCTCTGTGCCCATAGCTTCCAAATCACCAGCCGTCCCCCTATCTTCACTTCAGGGTTGCCCCAAAGGGTCATCCAACTATGAATGTAGTTGTCAAATCCGTAGGTATCACCCAAATATTGCCATGTTTGTCTTGTCGCCTAAATTGATGGAATTGATGGAAGAACCGGCTCTCCCTGATGGTATGTTGACCTGAGCGCATTCCATGTCAACAAAGGAGTGAGAACGGCAGTTTCCAAGTTCATCAGGGGTGACCCTACAAGTTGATTAAGTGAAGCCCATCCCTGAATACCAGCCAACAAGTATGCCCAATGGTATAGGCATAAATTTGGCAGGCCGAATCCACCTCGGTCGAATGGTAACTGTAGACGTGCCCACGACAGCCGGGGGGGGTGTGTGTTCCCCTCCCACAAGAATTTCATTAATCATAGATGAATTGGCAAGGAAAAAAGGCACCGCCTCTGTGTAAGGTGCCTCCAATTCTCTTAAAGTGATTAAAATTCACTATAATTACTTAAAACAAGAAAATGATTACTTTTCAAAGGATCGCAAGTATTACAAAACGCTACAAAACAGAACACACAAGAGAGAGCAGGACATAAAACCCCTAAGTCAAACAGGTAAAGTTCAAAGTATAAATGCAACCATTCTTCTTTTTCTTCAGATAAACATCCACAGCTCCCACAGTAGAAGAAATTTTCAAGCAGACAGTTAAACGAGCACTTCCGGAATGTTCGAAACCTATTAGGAAGTACAAGAGTTTGAAGTTTGGATCTGACAAAATGTCTTTGTCTTGAATGTGAAGCTTAGATGAAGCTTTCAGTGAAAACGGGGTCCAAATGTTCCGGAAGTGCTCATTTAGCTGTATGCTTGAAATTCCTTATTTGAGAGTTGAATTTGGACTGAAGGTTGGCAACCCTAGTACCATACAAGCCAACAATGAAGCACTTGTCATTAAATGATGGAATTTATTGCAAGTGGATGTAGGGATAGCCACAAGCAAGACTCTGAAAAGGGATTAGACAGGTTCATGGAGGAGCAGTTCAACAGAAACTACTAGCTCCAATGACTAAAGTGAGTCTTCCACAGGGAGTAAATCTCTGAAAGCCAGTGTTAGGAGGCAGCATCAGGGGAAGTCCTTGGCTGCTGTGTCCTGCTTGTTGGCCTTCAGGGCAACAGGTTGGCCATGATGCTGGATGATATGGACTAATGTCTGACCCAGCAGGGCTCTTCCTATGGTCTTAATAGCCCTGAGCACTAGGCTGCTGGATGTACTTGCAGCTGATTGCCGGTAGCTACAGCTCTAGATATCAGTGCATGCTTCCTCCATCATGGTGTGTCTCCATTCTTGCCTCCACATGCAGCCACTCCACACATATGCCAGGCTGCTGGATCGCATGGGACATAGCTACACACCAGGGGAGATGACAATGCTGACAGTACATAAGCAAGATGTGATAGAAACCGCCACCCCTGCTTGATGACATTGTCATTTGCACAGTGAGAGCTATGCTTATGTACACTGCAACGGTCCTCTGGGTCTTCTCCAACTGAATGGAGATGCATTTTGATGTGCCTGGGAATGTTCATGAAGCCACCAGATGTCAGACAGCATAGTTTTTGCCTCTGATTGTAACTCAATAGCTTCCATTGACGTTCATCTTGCCTCCCTCATCTCCCCTCAAAGAATGCTTGTACCATTATATAAATGGATGGCAGTACAACATTGTTGTAAGATGGTACAAAGTTTGAGTCCAGTGGCACCTTTAAGGCCAACAAAGTTTAATTCTGGGTATGAGCTTTTGTGTGCATGTGCACTTCTTCAGATACTTCAAGTTGGGGCCTATATTTCTCCTAGAATGACAAGAGATCTCCAGACTTCAAAGATCAGTGCCCCCAAAACAGCCAGTCTGGAGGGCATATTCTACAGTTATCACATCCTCACTGAGAGTCAGTTTGGTGCAATGGTTAAGTGCGTGACCTCTTATCTGGGAGAACTGGGTTTGATTTCCCTACTCCTCCCCATGCACCTGCCAATATGACCTTGAGTCAGTCACAAGTTCCTCTCAAGGGCAGTTTCTGTCAGAGCTCTCACAGCTTCACCTACCTCCCTGGGTGTCTGTTGTGGGGAGGGGAGGGGAAAGTAAACCACTGTGAGACTCCTTCAGGTAGTGAAGGGCAGGTTATAAATCCAATCTCTTCTCTTCTTCCGAGCTCCCGCCCCACCTCAAGTACTATCCCCAAATCTCCAGGAATTTCACAATCTGGAGTTGGATCTGGGAATTTCCCAGAGGTTTGGGGGTGGAGCCTGGAGAAGGTAGGGTTTGGGGACAGGAGGCCCCTAAGGTGGGTATCATGCCATAGAGTCCACCCTCCAACGCAGCCAGTTTTTTTTCAGAAGAGCAGATTCCTGTAGTCTGCAGATCAGCTGTAATTCTGGGAGATTTCTAAGCTCCAGCTGACAGTTGGCAACCTTACTGAAAGCCCCATTATAAATGTTAATTAGGCAGCATGAGAGAGCTGCTTTGTACATTTAGGTGACATGATATTGTACTTTTTCTCAGACGAATAGCCTTTGCTCACAGGTTACAGACTGAAAAACCCGAAACATTCAGTCTCATTACTACACCATTGATAGGTTACACCTCTCATTTTCACATTTTAGCACTCTACTTGCTACTAATAAGATCACTTTAATACTCGGTGATTACAGGACTTTGAAGTATGCACACTTCCCCCAAATGCCTCCAGTACATCTTTTAGTTTTACATCCCTCTGACCTTTGCAAAAGTAAAAGAACATGGTAATCAGTTTGGTTTAGATATAAAACTAATAACATTAAACTTTGTAATGATCCTCCGGTATTAGGTTGGATAAGAAAGACTGAATTGCCTAGACACATTTTGATACCGATGAACTGGGATTCAATTCAACCGATGCCATTACATTGTAGGCCAGGGATGGCCAACGGTAGCTCTCCAGATGTTTTTTGCCTACAACTCCCATCAGCCCCAGCCATTGGCCATGCTTGCTGGGGCTGATGGGAGTTGTAGGAAAAAACATCTGGAGAGCTACTGTTGTAGGCAAAAAAACATCTGGAGAGCTACTGAATGCCAATTCACTCTGGCATTCTAACAAGGGTAACTCTTTGAAGACCGTGGTAGGGATGTCAGCTTCTGGGTGTGTGGCGCCCTGCCTCCTCGGCCAGCCTCTCCCTTCAGGTGGCTATTGCTACTCCCCCCTTGGCAGCAAGGGGACCTCAGTCTAGGTGAGGAGCCAGGTTAACTGCTCCTGGCTCCTAGCCGCAGCAGCACTGGAGGCTGGTCTCTCTCTCTCTCTCTGGGTTGCCGTCACCTCCCGGTCTCTGCCTCACCATACTTCTCATCAGCCCCTTGTCTCTGCTGCCTTCCCTCCTTTTATATTTTTCCTGCTCCCTTGCCACCCACCCATTTCTCTTCCCCTCTGCCCCACCCCCTGTATAAAGGGCCAGAATGCCAGACTGCCTCCCAGGTGTGGTGGGGCTGGCTTCCTGCTCTGTTGTGGTGGGGTGACTGCAGCATCCCTGTAGGCCTGCCATGGCTTTGGGCGGCGATGTGGCTGGCATGGGGCCCAGTGGCCTCATCAGGAGGCCATCAGGATCTTCTGGGGCCAGTGGCGGCTCCCAGAAATGGGACTGGGCTGCTGCCTGGGGGCTTGGGACTGTTCCTGCACCAAGCCCCAGACTGTGTGGCATCCAGGCGTCTTTGGGTGGCCGAGCTGGCTCGAAGATAGGTGTGGGGGCTTTGGGGGGCATCGGCAAAGGGGGAAAAGAGGGGCCTGGTCAGGACAGGGTGGGACCTGGGGATCCCCCTGGAATAATAGATCATCTCCAGACAATACAGATCATCTCCCCTGGAGAAAATGAATGTCTGGGAGAGTGTGCTTTATGGCATTGTACCTCACGGAGGTCCCTGTCCTCCCCAGGCCCCACCCCAAATCTCCAGGAGTTTCCCAGCTTGGATATGGCAACCCTACTTCTTATTACTGAAGAACAGCAGTTCTCAGGAGTTGAGCAGGCACAAGGGCTTAGGGATGTAGGCACTTGATGAAAAATTCACCTTTTTCATTTGGGCTGTGCGCCAAAGTGAAAAGGACAAGTTGCTCAGCTGCATAAAGATATTTGCATTAGGAAAAATGCGTCCGTAGGTTTTGCACAAAGATCTGAGAAGAAGAAGATGATGATATTGGATTTATACCCCACCCTTCTCTCTGAATCAGTGTCTCAGAGCAGCTTACAATCTCCTTTATCTTCTTCCCCCAAAACAGACACCCTGTGAGGTAGGTGGGGCTGAGAGAGCTCTCACAGAAGCTGCCCTTTCAAGGACAACTCTGCGAGAACTATGGCTGACCCAAGGCCATTCCAGCTTCTGGGTGTGTGGCACCCTGCCTCCTCAAACCTGGTTCTCCCAGTTAAGAGTCTGCACACTTAACCACTACACCAAACTGGCTTGAGTCGCTTTTCAGTTCAAGTTGGGACACACAAAAGCCCAGCTTTGGAGAGAGGTTCAGGGAGGGGAAGGAGCTCCATGCGGGCAGACTATGTCCCATCTTCTCCCCATTTTCCTGCTTCTGACCTCCCCACAAAGCAGTGGCACAATTGTAATATTGTGGCATCTGAGACTATTTTATCCAGGTCTTTTTTTTTGAGCAGGAACACAGTTCCAGCTGGCTTGCCATCAGGGGGTGTGGCCTAATATGCAGATGAGTTCCTGCTCAGCTTTTTCTGCAAAAAAGCCCTGGTTTTATCTATTTATTAGTTCTATTTATTATTTTAGTATTTATGGACATATTTAATCACTGTTGTTCACTGCCCTGAGCCCTGTGTCCTCAGAGGAGGGTGGTTTATAACTTCAAATTACAAATAAATAAATAACCACAACAATGGTCACAACCTGATTAAAGTGTAGATGAAGGTTTATTTAGGAACTAATGTACTTGATAGTAAAGAGGAGAGACAGAGAGAGGTTCCTAACAGCATCTCTAGCTGAGAGAAGGGGACTAAAGAGAGAAGGAGAGACTAAAGTGTTGAACTTCCAAGGAGGAGGAAATTGCCCTAAAAATAGCTATCTGAAGACAGAAAAGGAATGACACTTAAAAAGAGAGAAGGTGCTGACCTCAGTAGCCTATCTATCCTACTGCCCCCTGTGGAATCTTATTTTCTTCGTTGTCTATTCCAGCACTCAGTAGGGGAGAATGCCATAAATTTATCCTTCCAAAGCAACCATTTTCTCCATCAGAACTTATCTTGGTCACCTGGAGATCAATTGTAACCCCAGGAGATACCCAGATGCTGTTTGCAGCTTGCCCTACAGCTCTGCCTGGTTGGCCTTTTTTTTCTTGGCCATCAAGTCGCAGCCAACTTATGGGGTTTTCAGGGCAAAAGAAATTCAGAGGTGGTTTGCCACTGCTTGGCTCTGCATAGTGATCCCTGGCATTCCTTGGCGGTCTCCCATCCAAATATTATCCAGAACTGTCCCTCGCTTAGCTTCTGAGATCTGATGAGACAGGGCTAGCCTGGGCCATCCAGGCCTGCTCTTCTCCAGAGTTCTACCGTCTCCGTCTCAATAGAGAACAGAGTTTCTGTGTGAGCAGCTTCTCCATTCATTTCTACAGAGAAAGTTATTACTGAAGAACAGCAGCTCTCAGGAGTCGAGCAGGCACAAGGCAATTCTACATTGCCAGGTCTCTTGAATTACGGGTGCTGTTTTAGAGATATGCCTCCCTTCTCAACCATTTTTTAAAAAGATGAGGGCCTTTTCTCTAGAGAGAGTTCCAAAGCCTTAGTAAAAGTCCTTTTAGCCTCCCTTGAAAAATCCTCATATTTTTGTCCAGGCAGACACCTTCAACATCTGCCTCACATTTTGCTTCAGGCAGAATTCTGGGCCAGCCACAAGATGGGGGGGGGAACTCCCCGAGAAGATACACTCACCTTATTGAAACCTTTATAAAAGCTTCTCACACAAATCTTTTGAAACATTTCCCTGCAGGAAGCTCCAAAATTTTACCTTAAATTTTGCTGCAGGCCAAATTTGGTAGCACGTCGAGGTCCCCCCCACCTTAATCCTAGTCTAAGAGCACCAGGCCAATGACAGTAGAAGTTTCTAGATGCCTTTTAAGCCTGCTACTACCCAGAGTTCAAAACTGATCAAGAAACAGGGCTCAAAATAAATCTTAAACAAAACCTTTCCAAAGCCATGCTTGTCAGTTCTGTTGAAGCATTTGCTGGCAGTGTTAATTGGAAGTGAGTATTGGAGAAAAAAAATAATAACAAAGCCACACTCATTCACCTCAGACAGCATTCAATTGTAGGAAAACTCCAAAAGTTATTTCATGCACAAACAGATAACATAAAGTCACCTAGCTTGTTATTTCCTAATATTGAAGGCACTGGCTAAGAGCTATGTTGTTTGGAGCAGCGTGCCTCCAGTTAGCCATGATGCAACACCAATTAGCATGAATGAGAACTGTGATCATCTTTCCATGCGCCATCATTAAAACATACCTCCAAGGTATTCTGAGGACATGCCCATAATCATGCAACGTTGAGGAAAGCTAAGACTGCATTATTAGGGTTTCCTACTCCCCCTGGCCACTAGTAGTGAATTGGGGGAAAGGATGCAATGGCAAGGAGATTTAAAGGGTGGAGGGTGGAGTTTGGGGAGGATGTGATGTCATTTCTGGGCGATGTCATGGTCCATGGTCTTTACCATAGTCGAAATTCCTAAAGAATCGCTATGTGGAGGCTATTTTTTTCTCTCTCCCACACCTCAGGTCCTTGGTGGCAGAAACAGGTTCCTGACGAGTGTAGCTGGGGGTGGCTCTGTTACACGTATTGCTGGTGTTGCTGTCACGATTATCTTTATTCATTAACAACCCATCTTTATGCAGATGTACTTGTATCCATATGATGTACTAACCCCCATATTGCAAATGTATTCATGACTGCTGCCATCCATTGTATTTCTTAAACATTTAGTGCTTTGTGTGTGTAATGGGATGTCCCAGGCTTGCAGGTGGAAAGGGAGTGCGGGGAGACAGCTCTAATCAGGTCTCTCTGGGCAACGCTGATACGGACCAACTGAACTGGAATGTGATCTTGATGTGGAATGTGATCTTGATGGGGAAGAACACTGAGACCTGAGAAAAGACTTCATATTACTTAATTCAAATGATTTTGGTGAGCACGGGAAAAAGGGGAGCCTTTATTTCAGAAAGTATAATGATGGGGGATTGCCCATCCATTTTAGTCCGGCAAGACACAGTCTTGCGAATGGTATGCTGTTAATGGTTGCTATCCGATCTATTAATAAAGCTTCTTCTGCATATACTCAAGGAGTCTTATGATAGTATCTGGGCAAAACACTTGGAGGTGGAAAACTGGGATTGAGGATGGGCAATTCCCTCCCCTGGACAAGTAAATGGGAGGCCTACGCTTTGCTGATCAGCTTTTTGCGGGAGGATGAGACAGAAAGGGCTCTGGAATAGCAGAGCAGTGCTCTGAATTCCCTTCTTGACCTCTGCATTTCGGTCGCAAGACTACTTGGCAGCAATGCACACTGAAGCTTCACACAGCGACATCTGCACATGACTGCCTCACCACAGGCAAGCCCAGAAAACTCACTGAACAATTTAATTGCCAGCAGCCTTCAGGTGCCTGATGGCCTTGTGAATCAGACCTCTCGTACCATTGAGAAAACAGCAGCCTGGAAGGAGTTGCCGGAAAGTGGCAGGGATTCAGGTGTCATTGGGATTGATGGAGGGGGAAAGAAAAAGAGTACTTGGTGCGCCCGTCTCGGTTAACTGATGCAGAAGGGTGGAGCTGATAAAAAATCCATAATTATTTGAAGGGCTAATTTATCCAGGAAGGAGAAAGAAAATTACTGAGGCTGATGTGAGGCAACCAGCTTCAGAGATGAGCCGAACGACAGAAAGAAGACATGGAGACGCTAATTTGTGGGATCTCTGCAGATGCTATCGCTGGCAATTAGAAATGAGATCGGGAGGGTGGATTTCACCAGCCAGAAGACCTGCATTAGTAACAATGACAAAATTATATAGCGATTATATAGTGATGTAATGAACGGTCACAATGTCAGATTTTATTCATTCTCGCTGTTGGGTAAATTTGTATTGCAAACACAGCCAAGTATTTATTCTCAGGCTCTAATTATTCCTTTTATTAACACATATTTGCACACATGCAAGGGGAATGGTCAAATGAATTCTCCCCTTGTGAACACTCTCTGAATAAGCAGATATCTGCCAAATATCCAGCAGCAGGATCAGAAATTTGCATGCAAGTGTTTTGTAATAGCAGTGGCCGACATTTGATGGCATCCAAAATCCAGCATTCAATAGCAGAGAAATTTAGCATGCATAATGGGGCAACTACAGTAGAATCAGCCATGCTACAATCAACATGTACCAGATAACAGACATGCAGTAGCAGTTAGTATCTGACATGCAATGACATGCAACTGAATTCTATATCCATTCTATCCACTAATTAACAGGTTAATCCTATGGTCTCACTATGCCAGTTATCTGTCAGGTACACAGCTATCCTGCCCATGACATCTTTCAAAGAGCTCAGGGATTCTCCATCACCATTTCAACCAATAAGATGAGAACAAAGGACTGATTTAAAGTCACCAAGTAAGTTTTGTGCCGAAGTAGAGATTTGAATGTGGGTCTCCCCAGATCCAAGATGAGTAAGAACATAAGAGAAGCCATGTTGGATTCAGGCCAATGCCCCATCCAGTACAACACTCTGTGTCACAGAGTGGCCAAAAAAACCAGGTGCCATCAGGCATCAGTGGGGCCAAGACACCAGAAGACCTCACCCTGTTGCCCCTCTCAAGCACCAAGAATACAGAGCATCACTGCCCCCAGGTAGAGAGTTCCAACAATAAGCAACTAATAGCCACTGATGGACCTCTGGTCCATAATAGCATCACTGTACCACACTAGCTCTAATGGCAGCCATGCAGTGGCTATGCAGCAATCCCACCCACTCTCAGAAGCAAATCAGCAATAAAAACAGTATTAGTAGAAACAAGAGATAACATGACTGGCTCAAGGTCACTCAACAAGCTTTCTGCAGCACCGATGGGATTCAATTCTGGATCTTAGTCCAAACTTAGTCTAACCACTACCTCATGCTGACTTTGCTTGCTATGCTGTTCGGGGGTGGTGGTGGTGGTGGTGGTAGTTTGCTGATCCCATGAACAAAATTTCAGTGGCTTCAGTAGACTGCTAAAGAAGCAAACAATTCATCACACAAATGCGAACACAGAATAGACATTATAGTAACTGACAGAAGGATCAGGGCAAGCCATTTGATGAGTCATAAACTGGATGGCCATGATGGAGATCGCTTTGGTAGCACTGTCACGGTGACCATTCCATGCGCTTCTTGGCCTCATGTTCTGTATAATATGTGGAACAAGGAGAATATTTGGGCAAGGAAGTTTTAACCCCCCCCCCCCCATAAGCTGGATCTAATCAAAAGGTTGCTGTCCACAAGTAAGTCATAAAGGCAAGAGGTTACTCCTGTTGGTTGCTCCCTCACCAGTTCCATTACTACTCTAAATATAGTTGCCAACCTCCATGTGGAGAAAGTATTAGCAGTGAAGGACCATAGTGTGCCATTAGGCCCTGGAGATCTGAAAGAATTAGAAGGATTCTAAAGACTACAGAGATGAAGAAAATGGTTGCTTTGGAGGGTGGACTCCATGGAATAACGTCCTATTGAGCTTTCTCCCAAAACTCCACTCTTCTCAGTTACCACCTCCAAATCTACCAGAATTTCCCAAGCTAGAGCTGACCTAGTTACCTCTCTATCGGTTGTGGAAAGTGCTGTCAAGTCATGGCTGACTTAAGGAGACCCCATAGAGTTTTCTAGGCAAGGGATGTTCAGAGGTGGTTTGACATTGCCTGCCTTGGCATCATGACCCTGGTATTTTTGAAGGTCTCCCATCCAAATACTGACCAGGGTTAGGGTTGCCAGGTCCAACTCAGGAAATATCTGGGGGCTTTGTGGCGGGAGGGGGGGGGAGCTGGGAGACTTTCCTATTCCAAACAAACAATCAAACAATACAGGCATGTGGTTCCCCTGAATACAGTCTTCATTTTCTCCTCCTCTTTTTTTCCTACAAAGGGTTCCCCAGCTGTTGCACTTCCAGTAAATGAAAGTGAACACACACACAAAGCAGCCAAAATAAACATTCTGCAAGCCCACACATTTGTGATCTCACTGGGGGAATTTACTCATGGGAGTTGCTGGACGTAGCAATCTGCTGTATTTCAACCAATTTATTCAGAATAACATAGGGAAATGAAATAACTGAGAACAGCAGTCTAGGGAGTGGAATTTTCCTCCATCCCATAATCAGGCTCTAGTTAACTCTTTACTATGCAAGTGACTTCTGAAAGGAATGTAAAACAAACAGGGGGACTTGGCTCTCTCTCTTCCTCTCTCACACACTCACTGAAAACAGCCACATGGCTTTGCTTCTTGCCCCTCCCCCCCAACTTTAGTCTTGCTGAGATTTAAAGGCAAACACACACCTTCCAAAACACAAGCAGTTTGCAAGTTTCTAAACCTGCTGAGACTGAAAGGGACATCAGGGCTTCTCACCCACCAGCAAGCTGGCTGGTGGTGTGGCAGAGTCTGCAAAACTGGGGAATCCCTCACTGGGACCTGAGGGCTGGCAAGCCTAACCAGGGCCAACCTTGCTTAGCACTTGAGTTCTGAAAAGATCAGACTAGCTGGACTATCAAGGTTAGGGATACCTCTTTGCTACCCCCACAAAAATAGCATTAGAATGGGGGGGGGGGGGGGGCATGATATGATTGCTGAGAAAGGAAGCCAGCAAAATATTTTGTGATGGACTCCTGTGACTTTTTATCCCACTGAGGCCTGTCCTTCCCTTCCTTAGGCTCCACCTTCCCATTTCCAGGAAGTTCCCAATCTTGAGTGGCAACCCTAACTCTAAGCCTGAAGGTATTGCGCCTAACATGATCAGGGAGGAAGCTGAAGCAGAAGGCTTGCAATCTGCTATTTCGCCCTTAAATCTATGGTTTTCTAAAAGCTCTTTTAAGGTTCATGCCCTTTCTTTTGCACTGATCAGGAAGGAACCTGTTGCAGCCAACGGCGGCGAATTTGTCCTCAGCTCATAAAATCATGTTCTGTCCTCTCCAGCAAGTGCTTCTGACATCCTATATATATATATATATTTACATTTATATCCCGCCCTCCCCGCCTAGGCGGCTCAGGGCGGCTAGGGGTCTGGCTCAAGTGCAAGGAGACAAGGAA
The DNA here is from genome assembly GCF_032191835.1 of Heteronotia binoei. NCBI lineage: Eukaryota > Metazoa > Chordata > Lepidosauria > Squamata > Gekkonidae > Heteronotia > Heteronotia binoei. Next base: position 173,213,650 of record NC_083225.1, read on the forward strand.
GTAGGGGAACAGGCGAGCAGAACTTGCGTAAGAGACCAATTATTCTCCAAAATGTAGAGGAGTGTCCCGGAGGTCCCTGATTTTAAATGAAGTAGTGCTACAGAGCATGATCTCACACAAGACATATTTGCCCTTTTTAGTACAAGGCATCTAAAAGGAATGCAGAAGCAGGCCAAAGTTTTATTTTTCTGAAAAGTAAATGCAGTACAGACACAATGTATCTCTCTCCCCCGCCCGCCCCAATATCTCTCCCATGAGATCCAGAGAACTGGGCAAAGGAAGCTCTGGCTCTTTCCTTCCTTCCCCAGGGGACTAAGACAGGGAGCATCCTCAGTCAATAGAAGGAAGAGAGGCTTGGCTCAGTAGTTCTACAATGCAATTGAGAGAGCCTGGCAAAGCAAGTTATCCCTCCTCCCCAAGGGAGGAGCCTCAGCCAATGGAGAAAATAGAGGCTTTGCTCTGTAGCTCCTGTACAATTGAGCAAGCCTGGCAAAGCAAGCTGTGATGCAGAAGGAAGCAAGAGAAAGAGAGGAAGGAGCAGATGACAGCCAGTTGCTCAGGGGCCTGATAGGAGCCCTCTGAGGGCCTGATTCGGCCCCCAGGCTGCATGTGTGACACCCCTGCCATAGAGAGTGCACTCTGAAACTGCCATTTCCTCCTGGGGAACATATCTCTTTAGGGTGGGCATCCACTGTATTTCCAGAACTCTAAGTGCCACTTGAATGATTAGAGATGCCAGCCTCCAGGTGGGACCTAGGAATCCCCCAGAATTACAGCCCCTCTCTAGACTACAGAGATCAGTTCCCCTGGTGAAAACGGAGATTTTGGAGAGTAGACTGTACAGCATTGTATCCCATGGAAGTCCCTGCCATCCCCAGGCTCCGTCCTCAAATCTCCTGGAGTTCTCCAAACTGGATCTGACAACTCTACCCCCATACGCCGCTGGTAGCGGGGGGCGGGGGGGAAGGGGACCTGGCAGCTCTAAATCCTTGCCACTAGAGGTCTCGGAGAGAAGGGTGGAGGTTTTGTTTTCTAAAAGTGAAAAGCTCTGGGAATAAGGTTGCCAACCTCCAAGTTGGGTCTGGAGTTCTCCCAGGATGACAAGTAATCTCCAGATTACAGAGGTCACTTCTCCTGGAGGAAATGGCACCTTTGGAGGATGGACTTTACTGCCTCAAATCCCTGCTGAGCATCTTCCCATTTCCGGACACCCCCTCCCCAGCCTTCATTCTCAGATCTAGTGGCAACCTCATGTGAGACTCAGTTCTGCCTTGCAGCAAAAGTGGGGCTGCCAGCAGGCCCAGCACTGGGGGTTCTGCTGCCCCAGGCAGACCCCCACTCCCCACCCCGAGTCTGGCCAAGGTCCAGATAGCAGCGGGCATGCTCAGAGCTGGGCTCTGAGCGCGCTTGCTGCTATGCCACCTGTCACGTTCTCAGGGTGCAGGCAGGCAGGAGTCCAAAGCCAGTCCAAGGTCAAAATCCAAGAAGTCAAGCAGGAGCCAAGTCACCAATGCAGAATTACAAACCGGAATCAGAAGTCAATGTCCAAAAGCCAAAAGGTCAGGGTGCCAAGGAAATCAAGCAGGTCAGGATCAGGAAGGAGCATGGATGCAAGCCAGAGAATAGACCTGTTGCTTCCACAAGGTTACCAGGTCCTGGGTGGGAGCTATATGGAAGTCTCTATCAGCCTGCTCCCTGAGTGGCAGCGACTCTGCTAGAACTCAGGGCTGAGAGACCTGAAGCATCGGCGTGCCTCATGTCTTCACTCTGAAAGTTCTTTCCGGAGTCTGCTTTGAACTCTTGAGATGGGAGGAGGACAGCTTGGAGGAGATTGACACTGGTGCCTGGAGAGTGATTGATGGGCCAGCTGCTGTTTGTTCAGCTGAGGAACTGGCTGGCAACTCTTCCAGGTCTGTTAACCCTTCCAGCTCCTCCTCGTCAGGGCTCATGACACCACCCAACTTCACCAAAGCTGCCCGAGCCTCGAGAGCCTTGGCGAGGTTGGGAAGGCAGCAGGTGTGCTCAAAGCTGGGCTGTGGGCACGCTCACTGCTGCCACCCCCAACTTCGATGAGGCTTCTCAAGCTTCGGTGAGGTCTGGATAGCAGTGGGCGTGCTTAGAGCTGGGCTCTGGCTGTGCTCGCTGCTACCGCCCCCCCTCCCCCAAATTCACAGAGGCTTCACGAGGCTTGGGAAGCCTTGGCGAGGTCAGGAAGGCAGCAGGCGCAGCACTTGATTTGGTCAAACTGTGTACAGTTATCATTAACATAGAAAAATAACAAGAACAACAATTAAAATAATCTTATATCACCATTTTCAAAAGGGCTCATCCTTGCGTTATTATAAAACAAGACGAGTAACTAGTTGTAAACTCAGGGCTTTTTTGAGCAGGAATGCACAGGAACCCAGTTCCTGCTGGCTTGGCATCAGGGGTGTGGCTTGATATGCAAATGAGTTCCTGCTGGGCTTTTTCTACAAAAAAAAGCTCTGTGTAGACTTATTTCATGTTACAACTTCTCCAGAAGTTTTCACTCTTCATTAATTACCTTTGTCTTTTTGCTCTGCAGTTACCTTCCTGTTGTCTCTCTTCAATGCCACTTTGACTTTCTAAACAGAAAGACAAGCATCCATAGGGTTTCCAAGTCCAACTTAAAAAAATATCTGGGGACTTTGAGGGTGGAGCCAGGAGACTTTTCCATTCCCTAAAATAAATAAAAATACAGCAGTGCAATTTCCCTGAGTAGTCTTCATTTCCTTGCCTTCCCCCCAGCAGTTCCGGTAAATGAAAGCAAATGAAGCCATACTAACAAAACAGCCAAAATAAAAAGAGTTTGCAGCACACACTTTTGTGATCTCACTGGGGCTTTATGCACAGGAGCTGCTGTATTTCCAACCAAATTCTTCAGACTAATACAGGCAAATGAAAAGAGAGAGAGAGCTGGAGTTTTCCTCCATCCCATAAACAGGTTTCTATAAACAAAATCTGGGACAATGCAAAACAAGCACAGAGACTGCTCTCTCTCTCTCTTTCTCTCTCTCACACACACTTTCTGGCTGTGGTTCCGATACAAAAGCAAGCAGAGGTATTGCTCTCTCTCTCTCACACACACACACACACACACACACATGTGGCTCTGCTGCTGGCCCCTCTCAATGCAATTTTCACTTCCTGCTCAAATTTAAAGGTGCACATCCTTGCGTTATTATAAAATAAAATTATTATAAATAAAATTTATTATTATTATTATTATTATTATTATTATTATTATTATACACATTTTAAAATGCAATGTGTTTGCAGGCCTCTAAACCTGCTGGAGATCTATAGGCACATGTTGGCTGCAGGAGTGGGGCTTCTCCCACTGGCCAGCTAGCTGGGGGCAGGGTGGAGCATGGAAAACTGGGGGTCCCCTGCTGCGACCAGGGGACTGGGAAGCCTACGCAGCTGGCCCCTCGACTCAACAATGCTGGACACTTTCCTCCTATTTAAGCTCCTCCTTTGCTGTAGGAAGAGCTACTGAATTTGTAGGAAGGTGCCTTAAGTTGGAGGAAAGTTTCCAACTTTTTTGAGTGGAGGGGTCAGACGCAGGCCATTCTATTTAGATGTTTCAAGGAATCAGTTCTTAAAGAAGCGGATTGAAATCTAATGGCTACTTATGCTAACACCTTTTTACATTAATGCATATGGGCCATCTGCATTTGAAATATCTCAAAATGGAGTCTCTCTTAAATATCTCAACAAAATAGATTATGACAGAGTGCCAGAAAAGCTGCTGAAAAGGGCAATCAAAATTAGTAAGAGCTTTGAGCACCTTCTCTATCGAGGGAGGAAAAAAAAATCACTTGTGGATGGCACTGATAGAGGTTCATCACATTATGTCTGCTTTGTAGGCTAGCAAGAGAACATGGCCACCTATCATAAGGCCTGCACAAAGTCACCAACTCTGGACAGTGAAATTCCTGAATACTTTTTTTTTACACCCTCAGCAGGGTGTAATGCCATAGACTCAATCTTCCAAAGCATTCATTTTCTCCAGGGAGATCTGTTGTAATTCTGGAGATCAGTTGGAGATCAGTTGTAATTCTGGAAGATCTCAGGCTCCATCTGAAGTTTGGTAACTCCAGCACCTGTGGCCAGATTACCCAGTAGGGCTGCCTCCCTCCAGAGAGATGCCAAACTCCTGGGATTACAGAGATCAGTTTGCCTGGAGAAAGTGGCAGCTTTGGAAAGTGGACTTTAAGGCATTTTACCCCACTGAAATCCCTCTCCTCCCCAAACAAGCTCCACCCCAAAAATCTCCAGGTGTTTCCCAACTCAGAGCTGGCAACCCTATCATCCAGTGAAATTGACTAGTGATATATTAAGACAGAAAATTTTAAAAACAGGTATTTCTTTCACGCACTGTATAATGGCTAAATTTGCTCTTACAAGATGGGACAAGGACTTCTGTATGATACCTTCCTGCTCACAGGTCTCTTGTGACAGATAGGCCTCCACTAGAATCGTGAACTTCGATAGATTTTCTCAACTCTGGGACTCAGACTGCATTAGGGTTGCCAAGTCCAATTAAAGAAAAATCTGGGGACTTTGGGGGCGGAGCCAGGAGACTTTGGGGGTGGAGCCAGGAGACACTGGGGGTGGAGCCAGGAACAAGGGTGTGACAAGCATAATTTAACTCCAAGGGAGTTCTGGCCATCACATTTAAAGGGACAGCTCACCTTTTTAAATGCCTTTCTTCCATAGGAAATAATTAAGGATAGGGGCACCATCTTTTGGGGCTCATAGAATTGGACCCTCTGGTCCAATCGTTTTGAAACTTGGGGGGTATTTTGGGGAGAGGCACTAAATGCTATACTAAAAATCTGGTGCATCTACCTCAAAAAATAGCCCCCCCAGAGCCCCCAATACCCACGGATCAATTCCCTATTATTCCCTATGGGAATCATTCTCCATAGGGAATAATAGAGTGCCCAGTAGACATTTCCCTCCCCCCCCACGCTTTCTAAAAAGGGGGAGGGCCTCCATACGAGGGAATCCCCCTCCCTGCCCCCTCCCTCTCTCACACACACACAAATACTTACTTGGTCTTCTTCCGGAGAACTGTGCCTGCTGTGAAAACGAAAGCAAAGAAGGGAGGGGCCGTTCTCCGAAGCCCTTCCTGTTTCCTCCTTCCTGCCCAGCCTTAAAGGGACAGGGATTTTACAAACTGCTCAGGAGCTCTATAGGTATGTTCTCCCCCCCTCCCCCCCCCCAGCCCCCCGGTTCTCAATTTTTGAAGACCGGGAGATTAAGCTGGGAACCCAGAAGTCTCCCGCTAAAGCGGGGGGATTGGGACCCCTAGACTGCATATCAGCATTTAGCATAATACTTCTAGCAGAGGAAGGATATCTGTGTACAAGTCAAGGTTAGGATGTCTGCCGAGGACTCGACCTTCTAAATGGAATTGTATTCCTTACTGGCACAACACAAAGCCAAAAACAATGTTGCTGTGTTAGGGGAAGTTAAAAGGGAAACACACAGATGAAGGAGGAGAGTTCTCTTCTCTCTTAAATAGAGGAGAGGAGATTGGATTTATACCCCACCTTTTACTACTCAAAGGAGTTTCAGAGTGGCTTACAATCTCCTTTCCCTTCCCCTCCTACAACAGACACCCTGTGAGGTAGGTGTAGCTGAGAGCTCTGACGTAAACTGCTCGTTCCAGAACAGCTCTGATGATACCCAGGAAGACACCCCTGTACTTATTCCCAAGCCATGCACCCCTGGAATGTGATATTGCAATGTAACCCTAGAATATTAATTGGATACAGCAATGCCCATTTGAATTGGAATGGTCTTTCTTGCACATAAGGGAGACAAATCCAGTTCCTTCTTGACCCAAAGCAGGTCTGTAATGTGATTCTGGTACACAAGCCAGAACAACATGTGGCCAGCTGAAAGGTTGAGAAGCGTCCATCTTTCTGCTCCTGGGAGTGAAAAAGTTTCGGGCTCAGAGAGACTGGTGGGCAGTGCCATAAAAATTCCTTCACTTTTGGCAACCTTTAAAAAGTCCTGTTATCAAAGCATAAGGAAATAAGAATGACCCAGGAAACCTCCAACAAAAATAAATGGCTTGTATCTGGTAATCCTCAGGACAAGATGGCAAAAACACGAGGTTAGAGGCCAAGCACTCCTTTTGTTGTGAATGTGTGTTATAACCTGTAAACTGATCTCACAATTCTGACTTTTAACAAAGTTTCTATTTTTCTTTAATTAATTGCTAAGGCCATCAAAGTCAGTCAGTCCCCTGACCACTTGATGGATGCCCATCCATGTTTGACACTAAGAGAGAAATCTATCACTTTTGGGGAGCTTCAAAGGAACCAGTTTTGGGAAAAACAAGGCCATAAAGTCATTTGGCCAGTGTAATTAAAATGCCTATGTTGGGGTATGGATCTATGATACGAATGGTCTCTGATTGGATATTACACACATGACACCCCGACTTTCCATTGGTGTGACACTCTGCCCCCTCATTGGGTAGGTTAATTGAGTGATGTGACGTAATTTTCCTTAGAAAACAGACAACCCAACCTGTCAGGTTTAGCGTAGGGCAGCACAGCGAGAAGCGTGGGAAGAAAGGGAAAAAGGGAATCCCTTCATCCTCTCCTTCCTCCACCCCCTTCCTACCCTCACCCCCCTTCCTCTCAAGAGAAATCTTCCTCCAGAAGCCTTGCAATTTCCTCTGACTGAGTCTACCCTGCAAAGATCTAGGTATTGTATCACCCTCCCCCATCCTGCTTATTCAGCTAACCTCTTGTATTCCTCTTGTATGCTTGAAATTGTTTGATTGAGATGTAACTATTTGAAACCTATGCTATAATAAAATCCATTATTAACCAAAGGATTTTCAGTGGTCTATCTCCGTAGACAAAGACATAGATCCCATACACCTCACCTCTCGTAGGCCTACCATTTTGAGCTAAGAAATATTAATATTCCCCAATAAAAAGTTGTTTGAGGTGTAACACTGACACATTTATGACTGACTCAAGGCAGGGTTGCCAAGTCCAATTCAAGAAATATCTGGGGACTTTGGGGGGTGGAGCCAGGAGACTTTGGGGGTGGAGCCAGCAGACATTAGGGGTGGAGCCAAGATCAAGGCTGTGACAAGCATAATTGAACTCCAAAGGGAGTTCTGGCCATCACATTTAAAGGGACGGCACACCTTTTCAATTCCTTCCTTCCATAGGAAATAATGAAGGATAGGGACACCTTTTGGGGCTCATAGAATTGGATCCCTGGTTCAATCTTTTTGAAACTCAGGGGATATTTTGGAGAGAGGCACTAGATGCTATACTGAAAATTTGGTGCCTCTAACCCAAAAAACACAAACACCCCAGAGCCCCAGATACCCGCTTATCAATTCTCCATGATTTTCTATGGGAATAAAACTCCATGGGGAATAATAGAGTTCCCAGCAGACATTTCCCTCCCCTCCCCCCACTTTCTGACAACCCTGAAGCAGGGGAAGGGCCTCCAACCCGGGGGATCCCCTGTCCCCACCTGGGGATTGGCAACCCAAACTCAAGGTCACTTCAGCAGTTATATGTATGTGGAGGAGTGGGGAATCAAACTTGGTTCTCCCAGAGAAGAGTCCACAGGCTTAACCACTACACCAAACTGGATCTCAGCACTTCCTTTTCCATCCCCAAGCCATGCTTGTGAGAAATAAGAGGCTCTTTTTACTGCTGTATGCCAATAAACTTAGGAATAGAATTGCCAGCTGTAGGTTGGGAAATACCTGGTGATTTGGGGGGGGGGGGGTGGAGCATTGGGAAGGTGGGGTTGGAGGAGAGGAGGGGCCTCAGCAAGGTATAATGCCATATTTTTAAAAAATATGACACACCCTCCAAAGCTGCCATTTTCTCCAGGTAAACTGGTCAGGTAATTAATAATAATAATAATAATAATAATAATAATAATAATAATAATAATAATAATACTTTTTATTTGTATCCCGCCCTCCCCGCACAAGCAGGCTCAGGGCGGTTCACAACATATAAATGCAATACAATGCAATAAAATCATACATAGCAATAAAATCGTCTTAAATCAATATACAGTTACATTAAAATTAACATTAAGGTGCTAAATAGATCTTTTTAAGTTCAGCGGAAAGAAAAGAAAACTTATACAGCGGCATTATCTTAGCTCGGTATCGGCGAAGGCTATTTTGAAGAGGTATGTCTTACAGGCCCTGCGAAATTGGTCTAAACATTGCAGGGCCCGTACCTCCTCCGGGAGTTGATTCCACAGTAGTGGGGCCGCAATGGAGAAGACCCGATCTCGGGTGGTCTTTAATCTGGCCTCCCTTGGCCCAGGGATATTCAGCTGGTGCTTACCAGCTGACCTCAGTGCTCTCTGGGGCTCATATGGGGAGAGACGGTCCTTCAGGTAGGCAGGCCCTTGGTCATATAGGGCTTTAAAGGTCATGACCAGCACCTTGTAACGAACTCGGTAGACCACTGGCAGCCAGTGCAGTTCGCGCAGCCCTGGCCGCATGTGCTCCCATCTTGGGAGCCCCAATAGCAGCCTAGCCGCCGCGTTCTGCACCAGCTGCAACCGCCGAGTTCGGCACAGAGGCACCCCCATGTAGAGGGCGTTGCAGTAATCCAGTCTCGAGGTGACCGTAGCATGAATCACCGTTGCCAGGTCCCGGCGCTCCAGGAAGGGGGCCAGCTGCTTTGCCCGCCGAAGATGAAAAAACGTGGACTTGGCAGTGCCCGCTATCTGTGCCTCCATTGATAATGAAGGCTCCAGAAGAACCCCCAAGCTCCTGACCCTCTGGGCCGCTTTCAGCGGCACACCATCAAGAGCTGGCAAGGGAATTTCCCTTCCCGGGTCACCGCGACCTAAGCAAAGGACCTCCGTCTTCGCCGGATTCAACTTCAGCCCACTCAGTCTGAGCCAGCCAGCCACGGCCTGCAATGCAAGGTCCAGGTTTTCTGGGATGCAGTCAGGTCGGCCATCCATTAGTAGATAGAGCTGGGTGTCATCTGCATATTGATGGCACCCAAGCCCAAACCTCCGAGCAATCTGGGCAAGGGGGCGCATGTAGATGTTAAACAACATCGGAGAGAGGACTGCCCCTTGTGGCACTCCACACACTAGTGGGTGCCTCCAGGACCGCTCTCCCCCAATTGCCACCCTTTGTCCCCGACCATCAAGGAAGGAGGAGAGCCACTGTAAGGCCGACCCCCTAATCCCTGCATTGGCGAGCCGGCGGGTCAGTAACCGATGGTTGACCATGTCGAACGCAGCCGACAGGTCTAACAACATCAGCACCGCCACGCCGCCTCGATCCAGATGCCGCTGGAGGTCATCCACCAAGGCGACCAGCACTGTCTCCGTCCCATGGCCTGGACGGAAGCCGGACTGGCAGGGGTCTAAGGCGGAAGTGTCATCCAAAAAACTCTGTAACGGTAGCGCTACTGCCCTCTCAATAACTTTACCTAAAAATGGTAAGTTCGAGACCGGTCGGTAATTTGCCAATTCGGCCGGGTCTGCTGTACTTTTTTTTAGGAGGGGGTGGACCATGGCCTCTTTCAATGATGTTGGAAATTGCCCTTCCAAGAGGGATCTATTTATGATATCCCGTACAGGATATCTAAGTTCCCTCTGGCAAGATTTAATTAGCCAGGAGGGACATGGGTCAAGATCACAGTTGTAGGGCGCACAGTAGAGAGAATTCCGTCAACTTCCCCTAGGCTGAGTGTGTCAAAGTGGTCCAAGGCAAGACCAGAGGACAGGCACGGAGCCTCTGGTTCTTGTACTGCATCTAATGTGGTGGGAAAGTCCTGGCAGAGCGACGAGATCTGCAAAAAATTTTGCAAAAGCCTCACAGCCTATTTCCAATTCACTCATATTTGGTCTGCCTTGAGGCAGAGTGGTCAAATTCTCAACTATCTTAAATAATTGTGCTGGGCGCGAATTTGCAGATGCAATCCTAGTCGCAAAGTAGTCTTTCTTTGCGGCTTTGACTGCCATCTCATAAGACTTCATAAACGTTCTGTAGGATGTTCTTGTCGCTTCATCACGAGTATGCCGCCACCGCCTCTCTAGTCGTCTGAGTCCCTGTTTCAGCTGGCGCAACTCCGAGGTGTACCACGGAGCCAGCCTATTACGGGGGCGCAGAGGACGCCGGGGAGTGATTTCGTTGATGGTCCTAGATAGCCTGTCATGCCAGGCCTCTACCAGGTCATCAAGGGAATCGCTAGGGGGCCAGGGGTCTCGCAGAGCCATTTGGAACCGCTCAGGGTCCATTGGGCTCCATGGGCGAGCCAAAATAGGCTCGCCGCCCAAACAGGGTCAGGGCGGCGCACCCACACGAGCCTTGAGGGCCAGGTGATCTGACCATGGTACCGCTTCTGTAGCGATATCGTCCACCAGAATCCCGGACACAAAGATCAGGTCTAATGTGTGGCCGGCCTGATGCGTGGGAGTGGTAACAAATTGGGAGAGTCCCAGTGTCGCCATGGAAGACACTAGGTCCAGCGTCTGATTTGAGGCCATGTCATCCGCATGGACATTGAAGTCACCCAAGACTATAAGCCTTGGGAACTCCAATGCCCACCCTGCCACGGCCCCCATCAGAACTGGTAAGGCGCTGGCCGGTGCGTTAGGCGGACGGTACACCAGCCAGATCGCCAACCCCTCCCCCACATCCCACGCCAGACCGGCGCATTCCAGACCATCGGTTGTTGGGGCCGGGAGAGCCCTGAAGGAGTAACCCTCCCGTATGAATAGCGCCACTCCTCCCCCCCCCCCCGTTTGTCCACGATTGGTGAAAGACTGAGTAGCCCGGGGGCGTCATCTGGGAGAGAGCCACCGTCTCTCCATCACGCACCCAGGTCTCGGTCACGCAAGCCAGGTCCATATCCTGTTCAAGCAGGAATTCCCTGAGGATCGAGGTCTTATTATTTATGGACCTGGCATTACATAACACCAATGACGGAGATCTCCAGCCACCACCTGGAGCCTAGAAATCCTACTTAGAAAAAATTAAAAATTATATATTTCTTTGACCTCTTTTTTTCCTGCTAAGCATAGTGTTCATCGGAAAGAGGCTGTCCTGAGTGTGCTGTGCCTGGAGGAGGAAGAGTTAAAGCAGAGGGTGGTGTTTCCCTCCCCTTTACCCACTGTACTGAGAGACTTGCTGAGAGTGAAGGTGCTGGATTGGAACAGGCAGGCGACCAGTGTACGGGCAGAGGGGAGCAGCAGGAAAGGGATGCCCCACCACAATGCACCCCCAGAGTTTTCCTGGGCTGATGAAGCAGCAAAGAGGTTAGCGCCACATTTGCAGTTGCAGTGGCCTGAAGCAATTGGGCGGGCTCTGGGTTCCCTGGCCTCTCCAATCAAGTGATGGATCCTGAAGGTGACACCCCCTGAGGAAAAATCTACGGTAGAAAATTTCACATAACACAGTTTTAAAAAACACCATTGTGGGGAATTTCACTACTGCTGAAAAGGCCCTAAAGTAAATTCTGAATTAAACTGGGAGGGTTTATCTGCAGGGTTATCTACACAAAGAGGTGTAGGTTTTTTTAAAATAAATAATATGTCTGTTCTAGGGTTGCCACGTCCCCCATGGCCTCCATAGAGTTTTCCCTCCCAAATTGCTAGTGTGTCCGGGAAAACCATAGAGTTTTCCCAAAAGCTCCTAGAGTGACTGGCATGCGCCGCTGTTGGTGCAATGACATCACTGCGAGTGACGTCATCATGCCGGTGACATCGAGGGATGATCAGGTTGGTGGGTTGGGAACCTCCAGGGCAGGGAAACCCCTGCCTGGCCCAGGAGTTTAGCAGCCCTAATCTGTTCTACACGAAATTGAAAATACCTGAATATCAGCATTCTGACTGGCTTGGCATCAGGGGCTGTGGCCTGATATGCAAATGAGTTCCTGCTCGGCTTTTTCTACAAAAAAAACACCCCTCTGTGAAACAATGGTGATTTCAGGGTGTGTGGCCTACAATGCAAATAAGTTCCTGTCTGGCTTTTCTACAAAAAAACCCCTGCCTGTTATGACCAGGGATGTGACACGCCCTTTCCAGGAGTTCTGCTTGCTCCCTCAAAGCTCATTTCGCTTCCCTCAAAATTTCTAGAAGAGGCATATCACATCCCTGTTCATAACCAGGTGTTTTCAATTTCCTGTAGAACAGACAGATTATTTCTTTTCAAAAATAAAAATAAAATAAACCCTACACCTCTTTGTGTGTATTTAACTGTCACTGAAAGAATTCTCCCTCACTGCATCTTCCCCCCACCCAGAGCCATGAGTGCATAGGATTTCTGGCATGTACCCAAACAGGCCACCACGAATAGGATAATGTGACAATCTGTTATCATTAACTGTGTTGGGAAAGGCTCTCAAGACACAAGAGAGAATTAAATGACCTGGAAAACTCAGTCTATGGGAAAGTCTATTGTACTCATCTTCGTTATTTCCGCTTCTATGCATCACTGGGCCTGCGGAACAGCATGATTTGCTGAGGTAACAAACACAAAGGTCAATTCCCCCCTTTTCTCTTTCTCCAAAACCATCTAGGGATCTATCATATCTAATTCATGAGGGATCTTTCAGCATGTAGGATATGTTAATTGATAAGGGGAGGAGGGGGCAAAATCGTTGAAGGGGAAGCTAAATTAACAGCTTCACCCAGAGAGCACAAAATAAGCAACACAGTGGACTGTGGATCCACAGTCAGGGCTTTTTGTGAGCAGGAATCTAGTTCTGGCTGGCTCAGTGTCAGGGAATGTGGCCTAATATGCAAATGAGTTCCTGCTGGGCTTTTCCTACAAAAAAGGCCCTGTCCACAATGGAGGGACAGAGCGGTCATTATGGCTACTGGGACTTCTCCTAGGGTTGCCAGATCCAGGTAGGGAAACTCCTGGAGATTTGGGGCTGGAGCCTGAGGAGGACAGGGACCTCAGGGAGGTATAATGCCAGAGGAGGAGGAGGAGGTTGGTTTTATAACCCACCCTTCACTTAGGGTTGCCAAGTCCAGTTCAAGAAATATCTGGGGACTTTGGGGGTGCAGCCAGGAGACATTGGGGTGGAGCCAGAAGTAAGGTTGTGACAAGCATAACTGAGCTCCAAAGGGAGTTCTGGCCATCACATTTAAAGGACCTCACACCTTTTAAATGCCTTCCTTCCATAGGAAATTATAGAGGATAAGGGCACCTTATTTGGGGGCTCATAGAATTGGATCCCCTGGTTTAATCTTTTTGAAACTTGGGAAGTGTTTGGAGGAGAGGCATTGGATGTTATGCTGCAAATTTGGTGCCTCTACCTCAAAAAAACAGTCCTTCTGAAGTCCCAAATACTCATGGATCAATTCTCTATTATACCCTATGGGAATCAATCTCCATAGGGTATAATTGAGTGACCAGCAGACATTCTTCTCTCCCCCCCCCCACCGCTTTCTGATGACCCTGAAGTGAGGGGACATGTCATTTGTATTGAAGTTTGAGAGTGAAGCAATATGAGATTGATGAATTGTTTTTGGATGATGCGAGCTGTTGCTGGAAAAAGCATTTGAGTGAAACAGGAAGTTATACCGGTAAATCCTGTTGCGCTATGATTAGTATGCTGCTGTGGAATTTTCTGTGCAGCTAAGATAAAGGATCTTGTTCAGTGGATGAACTGCATGTGTTTCCCACGCTTTTCTGAAGGCTTGGTGCCATATACAAATAAATTGGACTTGATCGTTTGACATTTCATCGTTTGACCTCAACGATGAAAGTATATGAGTTGTGTTTTAAAACAGTTATTTTTTAAGGCCATTTATACATGGAGCCTTGGACTGTTTCTCCACACTCCACTTAACTGTGTGACTTTTTTGGTTGCTCTCACCTGGGGACTGGCAACCTTACCTTCACTACCTGAAGGAGTCTCAGAGTGGCTTACAATCAACTTCCCTTCCTCTTCCTACAATAGGAGGAGGACTGGGGAATCAAACCTGGTTCACTGTCTGCCACTCATAACCACTACACCAAACTGGCTCTCCAAGTCCCAAAGGCAATGTATTTGTCTATATCACCCTTCTCTTGGGACATCGTTGTATTCTGCCATTACCAATCCTATCCAGGAACAAAAAGGTGGAATCACAAAGGCTTCTGCATATTGCAGGCAAGTAAGCTGAGCTCCCTTTCTTTTTCTCTTTAAAGAGAGACTGTCAAACCTTTTTTTACTAGCCCCAGTATATGTCATGAATATTGAACTGTTGGGGGGGGGGGGGGAGAGGCAATGCTTTTGGCTCACTAGGTCATGGGAATCCTGCCATTTGTATAATCCAGATAAATTTAGAGTGGCTGGCACATTGCCAATGGTATCAGCTCTTTCGCTGAGTCTGTGCCAGCCGCGGCCGTGCCGGTTAGAAGTCAAAATGTCTCAGCCGCAGAAGCAGAGTCAGGTGCTCGTAAAAGAATGGATTACCCTTCAATCAAGCCCCCCACCTTGCCTCCCCCAAATAATCTGGTTAAGCCGCCCGAATGCTTTTTTAAGCGGTCGCGGAATAACAGATCGGGTGCAAGAAGACGAATGGGGCTGGAGTGTATTTAAAGTGACACAGTGAATCCACTCTAATCAGGTCCATCACTTCTAATTCACTTACGTCTGTTTTGGAGTGGCTGGTCTATCTCATTTGTTTCAATAGCTCTCTCTCTCTCTCTCTACCCCTCCAATATAATTCCCAATTAGATGGGCAGGCGGGGGAAAACGCCTGACATCACCTCGAGTGAACTGTGCCCTTCCCAATCTGTTTGTGCAGACACACAGATAGGCCTTTTAACCAGGCACCTTCTTCCCCACGTCCGAGATCTCTGGTTTTATTTGTAGGTCAACAACAACAACACAAATGAAAATTTAATTAGAGGTGTTTGGAGCTGCAGAGATATAACTCACTTTGCTGCTAAATTATGAAGCACACCGGTTAACGGATAACGGCGAACATTTGCTCCTTCGT
This sequence comes from Heteronotia binoei, assembly GCF_032191835.1. NCBI lineage: Eukaryota > Metazoa > Chordata > Lepidosauria > Squamata > Gekkonidae > Heteronotia > Heteronotia binoei. Next base: position 173,228,653 of record NC_083225.1, read on the forward strand.
CCCCTTTCCTTCTCCCACAATAAAATTTAATTGGATATCCATCATCCATCTGGCTAATGAGCCTCAGACCCAAAAACTCTCCTCCTTGCAGCTGTTGTGCTACCTTGGTTTGCATGCAATTGCAAGCAAGCGCTGAAACGAAATGGGCTCATTTGTATTAACTGGATGTATGATATGGATTTGGACACAAAGTAGCTCTTCCAGAGGTAATTGAGGGGCTTTATTTGTTTATGGCCTATATAATGGATGAGTGTCTTTTGTCAAAGGGCCGCTTGTACCTAACAGAATAATGGTTTTCAAACTTCAGGAAAAGTCTGGGAGTCCTTAGAAGTTTAGCAGAGGTCCTCTGATGAGAAGGTCCATAATGACAGACAAGCGTTCCATGCAGGTGAAGTCAAGAGCAGAGGGTACCTGAAAAGTCCAGGTTGAAGATTGATAAAATGTATCCTAGCACAGCAGTTCTCAGCCTTTTTGATATGGTGACCCAGAAGTCAAATGTACTTGGTCTGGTGACCTATCCAGGACGGGGTCAAGGTTTTTTTTGGCCAATTATTGTAGGCAGATTATGACCTTGGCACCCATACATTACACACAGAAGTGCTTTGTTTTGCACACACATTAGCAGAAGTACACATTCTCAAAATGCACGGTGGGTTGGTAATGGAATGTGTGCTTTGCATGCTGAAGAGCCCTGGTTCAGCCTTCACTATTGACCTTTAATGGGTTTTAGCTAAAACTAGCTAAAAAGTGCTACAGCAAACCTGCCTGAAACCCTTGAGAGGGGCTCCCAACCAGTGAGGACGATGTTGCAGTAGGTGGACTTATGGCATAGCTTAAGAACATAAGAGAAGTCATGTTGGATCAGGCCAATGGCCCATCTAGTCCAACACTCTGTGTCACACAGTGGCCAAAAAATTTATACACACACACATATATATGCACACTGTGGCTAATAGCCACTGATGGACCTCTGCTCCATATTTTTATCTAACCCCCACTTGAAGCTGTCTATGCTTATAGCCGCCACCACCTCCTGTGGCAGTGAATTCCACATGCCAATCACCCTTTGGGTGAAGAAGTACTTCCTTTTATTCGTTTTAACCTGACTGCTCAGCAATTTCATCGAATGCCCACGAGTTCTTGTATTGTGAGAAAGGGAGAAAAGTACTTCTTTCTCTGCTTTCTCCATCCCATGCATTATCTTGTAAACCTCTATCATGTCACCCCGCAGTCGACGTTTCTCCAAGCTAAAGAGCCCCAAGCGTTTTAACCTTTCTTCATAGGGAAAGTGTTCCGACCCTTTAATCTTTCTAGTTGCCTTTTTCTGGACTTTTTCCAATGCTATAATATCCTTTTTGAGGTGCAGTGACCAGAATTGCACACAGTATTCCAAATTAGACCGCACCATCGATTTATACAGGGGCATTATGATACTGGCTGATAAATATAATGATACTGGGCATTATGATACTGGCTTAGCATATAAAGCAACACTGAATCTTCACAAACTACCAAAAGCAATATGTTTTCATAATGGATGTATTTCAGCAATATTTAAGAACTGAAGATATCAGAATAACTTTTTCTCCCTCCTTGCTAAGTGAAGCTATGGGCAAAAGTTTCATATGCCTTCATTAAAATCAAACAGAACTATTAGGGTTCTGACCTAGTAGCTCCAGAGAACCGAGCTGGACCACAGACTGCTAGTTGCCCTTCACCCCTGGCCAGGCCTCATTTCGGGCAGGAGCTCCCAGGAGCAGAGCTCTAGAACCTCTAAATCTTAAGCTTATGCTCTTTGTTTCTTAATCCCCCCCCCCCCAAAAAAAATGGCTTCTGGGCTCTGTTGTTCAAACCCCCTGTGAGAATTTTGCTGAACTCTAAGATTTGACCAACAGTCAACAACGACGACTGCAGATTTATACCCCGCCCTTCTCTCTGAATCAGAGACTCAGAGCGGCTTACAATCTCCTATATCTTTTCCTCCCACAACAGACACCCTGTGAGGTAGATGGTGCTGAGAGAGCTCTGACAGCAGCTACCCTTTCAAGGACAGCTCCTATGAGAGCGATGGCTGATTCAAGGCCATTCTAGCAGCTGCATGTGGAGGAGTGGGGAATCAAACTCGGTTCTCCCAGATAAGAGTCCACACACTTAACCACTACACCAAACTAATATCCCCCTCCCCCCCAAAAAATGAGAAAATAACCAAAACATAAAAAGCAGACAGATGGAAATCTTCATCATGCTACTGTGGCCACATAGGAGAAAGTAATTTAAAAAGTATGATGGGAGTAAGGTTTATGACAATTTTAATTCAAGAAGCATTTTAAGGTAGCTGCTGAGGTGATATAATTTAGTGCACCTTCTGGTGATGTCAGGGGTGTGTGGCATATGCCAATGAGTTATGCAAATGATTTGTGCTAATGAGCTCCGGCACCTTTTTTTCTACAAAATGACCCCTGCCCCCGCTACAGATTTCCATGGTATCTGGACTCATAATATTTTATGCAGTACTCAGCCACAGACACATCCTCCTGAACAACTCTCAGTAAACAGCACTCTCCCTGCCCACTTTTGTCAGTTAGCTACAGAGATATTGCCAGAGGGCATGAAATTGACAAAACTGAAACGAAATTGCCACGCTTTCTGTCAAAATGATGGCATAACGCATAGTTTGCAGATTCCCAGCAGTAATTAATTGTGTACACTGCAACCAATACAAACAACCAATACAAGCAGGGGGAGGGCGAAAAATTGTGCCTTCACAAGTCAAACAATTAGCCTGCCAGGGGAGGGGTAGGAGCAAGCACCAACATTTATAGCTTTAAAAACTTAGAGCAGGTGGGCAATTAATTAAGTGACCCGCCAAGAAGGCACTGCAAGCAGAAAAGAACACAATTAGCGCATCTTCCAATTCATCACACCAAATGCCAGGCACAAATTAACACCACATGAAACAGTAATGGCCACAGGAACCCAAAATGAACACCACGGGGTTAATCTGAGCCAAGAGAAATTGGCACACTCCGAGAACCTATTTTGCATAGGGGATAAGTGATTAGACATATCAGGCAAATGCAATTTTGAGCTGTATCAACAGTATAGTGTCCAGATTATGTGAAGTGACGGTATCACACCTCTCTGGTATGACTTCACCTCGAGTACTGTGATCAGTTTTGGGCATCACATTTTAAGAATATAGACAAGCTGGAACGAGTCCCAAGGAGGGCAACAAAGATGGTGAGGGGTCTGGAGACCAAATTCTATGAAGAAAGGTTGATGGAGTTGGGTATGTTTAGCCTGAAGAGGAGGCAGCTGAGAGGTGATATGGTCACCATCTTCAGGTACTTGAAGGGCTGTCATATAGAGGATGGTGCAGAATTATTTTCTGTTGCCCCAGAATGTAGGATCAGAACTGAGAAGAATTTCCAGTTCAACATTAGAAAGAACTTCCTGACAGAGCGGTTCCTGAGTGAAACAGACTTCCTCGGGAGGAGGTGGGCTCTCCTTCCTTGGAGGTTTTTAAGCAGAGGTTAGATGCCCATCTGATAGCAATGCTGATCCTGTGAATTTAGGGGGAGGTATTTGTGAATTTCCTGCATTGTGCGGGGGGTAGGACTAGATGACCCTGGGGGATCCCTTCCAGCTCTCTGTATGTAAAGATGCTGCAGTAATCCACCAAGGTTTCATTCCTAACAGGAACATCAACAATTCACAGCTATGGATTATTATTTACTCCAGACCTTTCTTAGGGCTGACTGTATCCAATTTATTCCACTGGGTGGGGCAATAACTGGAGACTGACTGGTTGTGCAAAGCCAAACTGGGGGAGGGGAGGAGCAGACTTTTTTTGCTAGTAGCGCTGCATAACTCTTCATGAGATGCAGATTCCCAATCACAAGTCAACATAAATACACCAGACCATTGTTATCATGAGCACTGAACATCAGTGTCCACAGCTGCTTTTCCCAGAATAACAAGAATAATATCTTGAAAATACAATCCAGGATACCCTTGTCAGGGATACCTAACTATGGATTTCCCAGGGCTTTTTTTATAGCAGGAACTCCTATGCATATTAGGCCACACAGTCCTGATGTAGCCAATCCTCCAAGAGCTTGCAGGGCTCTTAGTACAGGGCCTTCTGTAAACTCCAGGAGGATTGGCTACATCAGGGGTGTGTGACCTAATATGAAAAGGAGTTCCTGCTACAAAAAAAGCCCTGGGAATTCCATATAATTTCCAGGAAACAAGGAGTGCACAGAACTTCACCGAAACAAAAGGAGAGGTTTTAAATACAATTACTTCTATGTTTTTGCATAAGAAAAATATATAGATTAACAAAAAAAAGTCTAGAAGAAAGCAACTGATCTGTTATTAAACTCATAAAACCATGCACCTTCGGTATCAAAGCAAAAATTAACCTGGTATAGATTTTCCCCTCCCATATTTTCTTGTCAGGCGGCAAAGATAATTAACACATTCATCAGTTCTATTTTTGATGCACACTTCCTGAGTATGGAAACAAGCCCAACGACAATAATGAAATACTAAGTTCCACAGAACCTTCGGAAATGGCGTAAAGTCAAACTTCAGCAAATAAAGGCTTGTCCTACCGGGAAAGAAGATGGCAACCTGCATCAACAGATAGATGCTTTCTACGAGCATAACATGTAATTGATTCCTCAGGGATCATCACTCTGGTTCCTAACAAGCCAGCCGCACGTTGGCAACTTTACGCATTTGGGAGCAGGTATGACATTAACAATGCAATCCTAAACGGGGTTATATTTTTCCAAGGCTACTGAAGATATCGGGATTTTGAAGGCGATAACTCTGCTTAAGAACACTTTTTACGCCCTGAAAAGAGGGAGTTACTGGAATTAATCCCAAGTGCGCGTAACACAGATTTAGCATGTTGACATAACTGAAAGACAAAGTAAACTTATGACTCGTCTTACCTCACTGTCGCTTCAGACTTATCTCGAAATGGACAGGGTCTCAGCAAAATAGTCCGCAATTGGGTGTTAGCAGAGGAAGGCAGAGTGATGCGTTCAATCAAAAATAGAATCCTTTCAGATGATCTGAGGGAATAAAGGGGAAAGAGTTATTCTGTTTGCTTCTTGCGAGGCATAAAAACTGTTCTGCTCCGTAAAAAGCCAAATGTCTGTCTGGGCTTGGGAGTGTGGTGGTGAGGAGACATAGTCAGCTGATGAAAATGGCTGGGGGTGGGGGAAGAGATCACATTCATATCCATATTGGGGCCTTTGTACTCTGCTTTTCTCCCTAGTAAAGACCCAAGGCTGCTTACCAAAATACATGTGGCCCTAGGATTGCCAATCCCCAGGTGGGAGCAGGGAATCCCCCGGTTTGGAGGCCCTCCCCCACTTCAGGTTCGTCAGAAAGCGGGGGGAGGGGAGGGAAATGTCTTCTGGGAACTCTGTTATTCCCTATGGAGATTGATTCCCATAGAAAATCATGGAGAATTGATCCGCGGGTATCTAGGGCTCTGGGGGGGGGGGCTGTTTTTTTGGGTAGAGGCACCCAATTTTCAGTATAGGATCTAGTGCCTCTTCCCAAAATACCCCCCCAAGTTTCAAAAAGATTGGACCAGGGGGTCCAATTCTATGAGCCCCAAAAGAAGGTGCCCCTATCCTTCATTATTTCCTATGGAAGGAAGGAATTGAAAAGGTGTGCCATCCCTTTAAATATGATGGCCAGAACTCCCTTTGGAGTTCAATTATGCTTGTCACAGCCTTGATCTTGGCTCCACCCCTAATGTCTCCTAGCTCCACCCCCAGAGTCTCCTGGCTTCACCCCCAAAGTCCCCAGATATTTCTTGAATTGGACTTGGCAACCCTATGTGGCCCAGAGGGTGCTAATGAGGGCCAAAATGCATATCTGGAGTTTCAATCTTGGGACCCCAATTTCACATGGAATCTGGTCTTCAGACTTTTGTCAATCACACCACAGTAGTCATACAAAAAACCCTGGCTTGTATCCCACTGTTCCACACAGCTGGGAGAGCACCTTCCATCTCCTGACATTACCAACTGCTCTCCCAACTACGGAGATTGGCTCCCAGCAAGGTTCCATGGTAGAGTGGGGATTTGCACCCAGGTCCAACACTTTAACTACTGCACCACACTGGCTCTTTATGAATGCAGTCTGTGTATCTAGGTTATAGGGAAAGCCATACTAAGCAGGAAAGTAAAAATATATATATACTCGCTATTTTAATGAAAGAAAAAAAAATGCAAGAGCTGTTCTCGCTGTGATTTTAAATAGAAGAAGCATTTTTTTTTAAAAAAAAAATCCCGTTATGTGTTTGGGAAAAGACCCCTTCCAACTGATAGGCTGCTAACTCAACGGGATCACCCATCTAATGAGATCCATTCTCAGCTAGGTTCCAGAAGTAACCCAGTGAATGCATTAGAAATTCATAACGAGATGGAATTTGGTTATTACTTAAAAGGGAACGCGTGACGCTCTCCAGCAAGATGCTGGATTGGCTTCATCACCTCTCACCAGATGGGTACCATCTTGGGAACTTGCCATTGTTACATTTCATTTATAATATGCCAAAGTTCCCCTACAATACAGGCAAATTCCCTCCTTGTGGGCTCATTATCTCAAATTAACTGACATCCTAGGAAGGGCAGAGGAAGTTAGAAAGAGAAAGAGAGTGAAATCTGAACAAAAGAAATCTGCAGGGACAGCTGCAGGCAGGAAGTGTCTATAATCCCCCCTCCACTCATTCCAATCACAGAGTTTCTCTCCTTCACTTTCTTCATTCCAGTCACAGCTCCCTTCTCCCAAAATCCCAAACTGTGACTGTGCGGGAGAGGGAGAAACCAATTCTTGTACACTGTATCTAATCTCAGCACTGCCAGAGAGTCTAACAAGAAGGCGAATGGGTTCTGCTACTTCCAGCTCTCCTCCAAACGGGGAAGTGGGAGATTGCTCTAGAGATCCTTGCAGCTAGGGTTGCCAGAGACAGTCTGGCATCCAGGGCCAAGGGGGCAATGTAAGGTAGGTACCGCCAGGCAGTGGTGTGATGTCAGTTCCAGGGGGAAACTGGAAGTGATGTCATGCTTCTCTGGGAATAACCAGAGATTCTTTCATGATTCTTAGAGTGGAGTGGACTGACATGATTTCTGGGTTTTCCACCACTTATTTGCTTATTTATTTATTGCCCCCCCTCCCAGATGGGCTCAGGGCGTGTAACATCATATATGTAAACAAGTTAGACCAATTAAGTTAAAATGTTAAAACAGCTAAAAACTACATTAACAATAAAAAGATGGTGAAAAAAAAATGCAGCACTACTAAGTCATCAGAAGGAGGACCGAGACAGCACTTCAAAACCTACCACCAGCTGGAGTCACACAGAGCTATATAACAGGGGTGGCCAACGGTAGCTCTCCAGATGTTTTTTTGCCTACAACTCCCATCAGCCCCAGCCAGCATGGCCAATGGCTGGGGCTGATGGGAGTTGTAGGCAAAAACATCTGGAGAGCTACTGTTGGCCACCCCTGCTATATAACATAGAACTCCACACAGGGCAAATGGTCAGGGTGGACGAAGGGAGGCCAGCAAATTGAACATCTACTGCTCTTCAATGGGAATCTCCCCGCGCCCTGTCCCACCCCTCATAGGCCACTCCCATGCCCAGGGCTTTTTTTGGTAGAAGAAGCCCAGCAGGAACTCATTTGCATATTAGGTCATACCCCCCTGATGGCACCATTGTTTCACACAGGGCTTCTTCTGCAGGGAAGATCCAGCAGGAACTCATTTGCATATTAGGCCAGACCCCCTGATTGCACTATTGTTCCATACAGGGCTTTTTAACAAAGCCCAGCAGGTACTCATTTGCATATTAGGCCACATCCTCTGATGCCAAGTCAGCTGGGATCCTGTTTCTGTGCATTCCTGCTAAAAAAAGCTCAGCCCATGTCTATATTTAAAACAATTCAAGCCCATGAGTCTAGTGATATGAGACCATTGCTAGTTTCATGACATTTGTAAAAAAATAAAAAGACTCCCAGCTGGGTTGCCCTCTCCTGCCCCCTGGTGTAACTGGGCAGCATGAGAAGGCAGTGCAGAGCTGTCAGGAGCCATCAGCTTCCCACATGCACCGCGAGCTCAGCTAGGCTGCCTTCTCATGCCACCGGGCTCAAACTGGGCAGCAGTCCAGCCAGGATTCTATTTTTCCCAAACTGATCTTGCGAACGTTGTGAATTTCCTGCATTGTGCAGGGGGGTTGGACTAGATGACCCTGGTGGTCCTTCCCAACTCTATGGCCATTTTCGCACTGACCTTTTACTGGCGCGACCACCCTCTTCACACCGGAGGATCTGCCCGGATTTCGCACAAGAAGCGCCGGTGCACCCAAAAGAGCCGGCTACTTCCGTCGCGAAACCCGCTCAAACGTTTTCCTGCTTCTTGGCGGTTTCCGAGGGTGGTCGCGCCAGTAAAAGGTCAGTGCGAAAACGCTCTATGATTCTAAGAAGGCAGCACAAAGCTGCACCTGCCGAGAGCCCCTGGATCCCCACACACCCAGTGAGCCTAGCTGGGCCACTTGAAACCCAAACGGCAGGAGGAGGCAGTGCTGAGCTGAGCACACGGAGGGCCATTGCCTCCCCGCATTCACAGCAAACCTGGCTGGGCTGCCCTCTGGTGCGCAAGAATCAACAGACTGGCAAAAAGGAATGGTGCATTCCGCAGACGCACAATCAGAAGTCCAATGTAAAGGCTCGACTGTTCAGATTTTCTGCAGTAAGCTGTGTGTGCATAATAGACCAAAGCCTTCTGCTTTCATCAAGCAGCCCAGCAGTATTAATATCTGGCAGGGTTACACTGGGACAGGATTTGCAGGGGTGGCTGTATCCCTCATAAAGCTGCACTGCATTCCACCTCCACCGAGCGAGTCCCCTCTTGTGGATCTCAGGGTGTGGAGGGACTCAGTTTCGAGAGTCTCAGCCCAGAAAGAGAAGGGTCTTGGTTTGTGTCCAGTGATCTGATCAGAAACCACAGAACGTGCCGAAGCAAAATTGGGAATACCAGGAAAAATGCCAGGACATGTCCACAGCTGCCTCACAGATGTCCATTTATATGGTTCCCTAGAGCTGCTACCTCCATAGTCGTAAACTATCCATGTGCAGTGGTGTGCATCTCAGCCTTTCATAAACAGCACTTCTTCCCTGGATCCGTTTCATGACAAAATAAGTTCAATTTTCTAGACCCAATGAAGGCCAGATGAGCAGTGTGGGCCTCATTCTGTTTGCTAAACAGTTAACAGCTGAGTGTTTCCTGAGCATCATTAGAAAGGCCTAGGATGTTGACAGATGGGGAAGAAGCCGAGGAGTAGGAGATGTGTGGATTTATACCCCACCCTTCACTCAGAGCAGCTTACAATCTCCTTCCCTTCCCCTCCCCACAACAGACACCCTGTGAGGTAGGTGGGGCTGAGAGAGCTCTCAGAGGACTGCTCTTGAGAGAACTGCTCTGCAAGAACTGTGGCTGACCCAAGCCAACTGCATGCTGAGGAGTGGAGAATCAAGAAGAAGACGACAACGATGACGAAGACATTAGTTTTATATTCCACCCTCAAGAGTCTCAGAGCGGCTCACAATCACCTTTATCTTCCTCCCCCACAACAGGCACCCTGTGAGGTTGGTGGGCCTAAGAGAGCTCTCACAGCAGCTGCCCTTTCAAGGACAAGCTCTGTGACAACTACGGCTGACCCAAGGCCATTCCAGCAGCTGCAAGTGGAGGAGTGGGGAATCAAACCCGGTTCTCCCAGATTAGAGTCCACCACCCTTCAGCACTACACCAAACTGGCTCACAGGACTGGCAGTCTTCTGTCCAGAATGATAACTGGTGATTCAGACAGAGATGTCCATCATTTCATTATTCATATTTGATGGCTCATTATGGGAACTGATGCTCTTGCAAAGGACCGCATTTCAGTTGACCAGCATGGTGCAGTGGTTAGAGCCTCAGAAGAGGGTCTGGGAGTCCCAGGTGTAAATCCCCACTCTTACATGGAAACTTGCTAGGTGACTTCACGACAATCACATGCTCTCAGCCTAGCCCACCTGACAGGGCTGTTGTGAGGGTAAAATGGAGGAGAGGATAACAACATAAGCTATGTTGGGTCCCCACTGAGGAGAAAGGTGGGGCACGATTTTTTGTTTTTTAAATATTACTCTTCTGCAGTGTTCCCTCTAAGCTGAGTTAGCATGAGCTAGCTTGCAGATTTTTAGCCTTCAGCTCACACATTTTAGCTTAGGAAAAATGGCTCACAATTTTAATGCCAGTGGCTCACAAAGTAGAATTTTTGCGCACAAGACTCTGTAGTTTAGAGGGAACATTGCTCTCCTGTTGGCTACATAATAATAATAAATTTTTATTTGTACCCCGCCCTCCCCCGCCGAAGCAGGCTCAGGGCGGCTAACAACACAGTGACCAATGGTACATTAATAAATAAAACATTAATAAACAACATAGTAACCAATGGTGCATTAATTAAAACCATTACATTACATTAATTACTACAGATTGCAAAAAAGCACGATCACTTCTGCTGTTGCTTTATCTAGTACGGCTACAACTATCCTGTCAGGAGGCAGAACTACTCATTCAGCATTCAAGCTGCTGTTAAACAGGGGTGGAATTCTAGCAGGAGCTCCTTTGCATATTAGGCCACGCACCCCTGATGTAGCCAGTCCTCCAAGAGCTTACAAAAAAAAGCCTTGTAAGTTCTTGGAGGATTGGCTACATCGGGGTGTGTGGCCTAATATGCAAAGGAGCTCCTGCTAGAATTCCACCCCGGCTGTTAAACATTGTGAGTGCAGCAAGCTACGGATTGGCGAGAGGAGTGAGTGGGCATGCCTCTAGTAGCACACAAACTGACATCCAGAACATGAGGGTTTAATCTGTGGCACGTGACCCAGCGATGGCTCTTCCCTAAAAACATATGGGCAGCATTACCGGATCAGATCAAAGCTGCATCTATCCAGCATTTATCCCCGACAACTCTATCCAGACAAATAAAATGGACAAATGGGTTCTAGCTCAGATCAAATCAAGCCTGAACTCTCCCAAGAAGTGAAAAATGACTAAATTGAGCCTCTTGTACTTTGGTCACATTAGGAGAAGACAAGAGTCACTGGAAAAGATGACGATACTGGGAAACATGGAAGGCAACAGGGAAAAGAGGAAGACCAGCATGAGATGGATTGAGGTGGGAAGAAATGATGCAGGAGAAACAATGGAAAGGGGTGGGTGGGGAGGCGAATGGTGCAAACATCTGTACTGTAAGAAGAGGCAGTCGGGGAGGAGTGGTTTATTTCAAACCTCTCCAGTTTTCCCGTTTTACATCCACATTTTCCAAGGCAAACAGAGCAACAGAGGTCTGCCCAAGTGTCTTCACCGTGGTGAAGGTGGCAGGTCCTTCATTCTCAAGTTCTGTTGCCTACAGCCACTCCACACGATGGAAGAATTTTTTTTTTTAAATACAGGCTTGTGTAACAGAAGTTCTAACTGGAAGTGACAGAGGGTAGCTCTAGGTATCTTTGGGTACTCTATAGTAAAACCATAGAACGTGTAGCAATTCCTAGAGCTACATTTTGAATCTGCTAGTAAGAACTTACGGTAAGTACACAAGGCTGCATTTTTCGAATTTTTCTTCTGCAACACTGTGCTCCCCCAACCCTCCTGCCAGTTGCTAGGTACTGCCTGGCAACCCTAGTCCATCCCTTGTTTAAGGCATATACAAGGTGCAGGTTTATAGTCCTTATCAGCTCTGTAAAGAAAAGCGTATGAATGGGTTCTGATTCTATCAAATTAAAAGCTGAAACATTCCATCTTATTTATTGGAATCCAAGTTTGAAGTAAGCCAGGGCAGCTTGGCAATCATTTGGAGACTATGGGAAGACATGGGGTTAGCCAGTGGCAACAGTGTGACATCACACCTAGGGAAACCTGGAAGTGACATCAGTCATCTCTAGGAATCACCACAAACACTATGGTTTCACCACAGAGTTCCTGCTGATTTCTAGAGAGGTGTAACATCATTTAATCATAGAATCATAGAGTTGGAAGGGACCTCCAAGGTCATCTTGTCCAACCCCCTGCACACTGCAGGAACTTCACAAACACCTCCCCCTCCACACACCAGTGACCCTTGCTCCATGCTTAGAAGATGGCAAAAATCTTCAAGGTCTCTTGTCAAACTAGCCTGGAGAAAAATTGCTGACTGACCCCAAAGGTCTTTATGTCCTCCTGCTGCACCCAGTGAGAAATAGGACCTGGGGGCAGAAAGGGGCTGGTAACCCTGGTTGGGAGACTGCAGTGCTACGCATTTCCATTCAGCTGCATCCCTTGCAACGGTTAGGAACATCTCTTTGCACATATATTCCCTGTCTTATTTCATTTTGTAGCGCGATATACAAATAATAATTATTTTCAAAAGGCGCAGTCGAGTGCTGCGTTCAGGAAGCGCCGCTTTCAGGAAGCGTAAGCAAGTTAGATATCCGATTCCAGGACAATGTTACATATATATGCTAATTGCCGCCGTGAACCGTCTGACTTGTTCAAAGCGATTGCAAACAGTTTTGCTTCTGCAAACAAAGCAAACTAAATTTATGTTTGCTGCTAACCACTCATTCACATGTCGCTAATGTGCAAAAAATGGATTAACCCTGTCACAATGCTTAACCTCTGCAGTGCTCGATGCGGTTTAATGGAATGCTCATAAATTGAACATTTGAAAGAGCTTTAATTTCATGGTGCCTAATGGAAACATTCCTTTCAATGTTAACAGTCAACCTAAATAATAAAGACCGCATCAAATGCCATTCCGTTTATCCCGAAAACAAACAGAATGGTAGCAATGCACAAAATTCACATTTGCCCAACTAGGAACAACTGCTACAGGGTTACCAACCAACTTCTGGCAACCAGGAGGAGGCCTGAAGGCAAGGAACTTGTTTGCATATTAAACCACACCCCCTGACGCCAAGCCAGCCGGAACTGTGTTCCTGCTCAAAACAAGCCCTGCTTGAAGGTATGGGGACACACAAAATGACCCTCTAGGATTCCACAGAAACACTATGACAGAAACCCCCAACATGATGTTTATGGATACTGTGGTGCCCAAGACACTTTCCTGGGCACTAACAAGGCTTCTTATTAAGAACATAAGAGAAAACATGTTGGATCAGGCCAGTGGCCCATTCAGTCCAACACTCTGTGTCACACAGTGGCCAAGAAACCCAAGTGCCACTGGACACCTGATTGGCTAATCAGATTTGAAAATATTGCTTCAACATAGGGTTGTCAGGTCCTAGGCTCTCGCCTGGTGGGTGGGAGCTTTATGGGAGTGGAGGGGCAAGGCAACATCACTGCACATGACACCCCTGGTGTGATGATGTCATGCGGAAGTGACATCATCATGCCAGGGATGTCATCACATTGGGGATGTTGTGCCAGATCGTGGTTGTTGGGGACAGGGCTTCCCCCACCAGCCAGCTGGCCAGTGGCGGTAAGGAGCCTGCTAAATCAAGGGATCCTCCACTCCCACCTGGAGGCTGACAACCCTACTCCAACAGAACCTGTCACCACAGCACATGGTAGGATAGATTTGCCAGGTCCCTTTTGACAACCAGTGGGGGATGGGTGTCAAGAGTCACTCCATCTTTGTTCCTCTATGGTAGAAGCCAGTTTTACCGTACAGTTTTTGCCCAAACACCAGAGTCACTGACATGATGATGTCACTTCCTGTGTGACATCAGCAATGTGACTTAGGCTGCCAAAGATGCAGTGACTCTTGACAAAGATGGAGTGACTCTTGGCACCCATCCCCCACTGGTTGGAACAAAGATGGAGTGACTCTTGCGAGCAAAAATTCTACTTTGCGAGCTACTGGCATTAAAGTTGTGAGCTACCGCATAAATTATTGTGCTCTGGGGTCATCCTTCCTGAGCTAAGACAAATATTTGTGAGCTGGAGGCTAAAAATCTGTGAGCTAGCTCATGCTAACTCAGCTTAGAGGGAACACTGCTCACAGGGTGACTGTTGTGGGGAGAGGAGGGGAAAGCAATCGTGAGACGCTCCGAGACTCCTTAAGACAGAGAAAAGTGGGGTTATAAAAATGTATTCTTCTCTTTTACTATTCCTGAAACATTTGAGGCAGTTTACAGACAAAAGTTTAAAAATCAGTAATATGAATCTTTAAAAAAAAACAACCCCAAACTACTAAAATAGTAGGAGAAAACGTGCACAGAATCAGCAGCGTTCTATGGCACCGGCAGATGCTACACCGGTATGCATGCACGGTATGCATATGTTCCACTTCTAAATATAGCCCCTTGTTGAACAAAGGACAAACTGAAATGTGACATTTCATCAATTTTACCAGTAAATATTTAACTATAGTTTCAGAAATGGGATCTAGGGCTTGAGTCAGGAATCTCATAGCCTGAGACCAGGGCTGGCCCTGCCACTGGGCAAACTAGGTGGTTGCCTAGGGCGCCAGTCTTCTTGGGGTACCAAACTGGGTGTCCCCATGTGACTCAGTGACAGTGCAGCAAGGGTGCTAGCAAGTCTAGGGCTGGCCCTTTCTGAGGCTTAATCTATGGTACAACTCTAACCAGAGTCACATAGGGTTGCCAACCTGCAGGCGGTGGCTGGAGAGCTCCTGGGAATGGGATTACAACTGATCTCCAAGTGTCAGGGATCAGTTCATCTGGAGAAAAAGACCCCTTTGGAAGGTGGTCTCTGTTGCACTTTCCCCATCTCCTCAAACCCCACCCTCCTCAGGCTCCACCCCAAAAATCTGCAGTTATTTCCCAATCCAGAGCCAGCAACCCAACAGTTACACACTTCTTAGCTTAATGAAGTCAACAGGCATAGAAGGATCTAAGTTTGTTTAGGATAACTCTGTTAGAAGCGACGTCAAAGAATGAATGGGCAGAAGTCTGACATTAAAAACAACAACATTCAGAAACAAGTGGGGGAACGTGTAAACCTTCCAGGACGTACATGGCACGTTCACACTAAACTAAATAATGTGTTTTACATCTGGATTTTTGCTATTCTTACACAGTAAAAATCCAGATGTAAAAGGCATTATTTAGTGTAGTGTGACCACACCAACAACAGTTGCTGATCTAAAACTAGCAGTTTTTTTTTTACAAAGGAATTTCAAAAAGGGATTAGAAAGAGAAACTGCTGAATTGCAATTGATAATGAAGCTCAAGACAATGCATCCTCCTGGACTGAACTGAGATCTAGGTTTCCTATCATCAATTGCTGATTTCTCCATGCCTATCAACATATCACACCTAATCCAGTCATGCTTCCTATTGTCATTCACCTGCTATTGCCATTTGGCATCTGAAATGACTCCACTCCAAGATATAAGGGCAGATGGACTCACGTTCTAGCTGTATCTGAAGAAGTAAGCAGTGGCTCATGAAAGCTAATACCCTGCCATAAATTTTGTTAGTCTAAAGTGCTACTGGGCTCTTGCTGTTTTCTACTGTTGGCTATTGTAAGTTATGGTCAAGCGAGACCCGCACAAGGCCTTGCTTTAGTGCCAGTAAAAGTTTCAGCCATTCTTCGAACCAAGTCCTTGGGGATTTATTACAAAGCATCTGCCTGAGCTAGCTTGAACAAGACGGATACCTTTACACGGTCATTTGAAAGCCACATTCGTTTCCACAGAATTTATTTCAATCAAACAGCTTTGATTTACAGCCCAATAATTTAACTCAGTGAATTTCATTCACAGTCATGCCCAGTTGCTGGAACATCGGTGTGTAAGCTATGCTCTTCTGTAGCCAAAAATGATTGCACCCTGACTCTGCTTACAGTATTCACTGACAGGATCCCATCACCCCTCATGCGACCGAGAAATACTAGAATAACCACTTGTGAAATCCAACCCAGTACAGCAGTCTGAATGCTGGGTTTGGATGGTGATAAGAATTTGGGTTCCAGCCCCTTCTTGGGGCCATGAAGCTCATTGGGTGATCTTGGTCCAGTCACGGGGTTGTTTGGAGGGATCACCCCATCCATGACTGCAGGAAGAATATGCAGGGATGGGATATTTAATATGGCAAAGGACAACACAACTTCTTTGTTTTCATCCTTCAGTATATAGGACCCACTATAACCAAAGCAATGAAGAAGATTTTTAGGGACACATTTGATGTTCTTTCCATTGATCAGTCAAGTAGATGTAATTTAATATTTTCACTGAGGGTTGGAATAAAATCAGTTTTAATATCCATAATGGTGAAAGCCCAATTATGTCTTTACAGGATGGGGGGCTGGAATCACTAGAGAGCCAGTTTGGTGTAGTTGTTAAGTGTGTGGACTCTTATCTGGGAGAAGCAGGTTTGATTCCCTCCTCCACTTGCAGCTACTGGAATGGCCTTGGGTTAGCCATAGCTCTCGCAGAGTTGTCCTTGAAAGGGCAGCTTCTGTGAGAGCTCACTCAGCTCCACCTACCTCACAGGGTGTCTGTTGTGAGGGAAGAAGATAAAGGAGATTGTAAGCCGGTCTGAGATTCTGATTCAGAGAGAAGGGCAGGGTATAAATCCATGGTCTTCTTCTTAGGTTAGATTTGTGTCTGTGGTAAGGGCTGCAGACAGGTCCCAGATTCAATATCTGGTTATGTCCAGTTAAAATATCAGGTAGGAGGTGATGTGAAATACATGAGATCCTGGAGAGCTGCTGCCATTCAAATAGATAATACTGACCACAATATACCAATGTTGTGTTTCAGCAGAAGGCAGCTTCATGTGTTCAGCTTTTGGTCCTGGGACTTTCTACTACAAGAGTTGCCCACCTCCAGGAATAATGTCCTAGAGTCCACCTGGATCTCCTGCTATTACAGTTGATCACCAGGTAATCAACATAAATTCACCTGGAGAAAATGGGTGTTTTGGAGGGTGGACTCTAGAGCATTAAACCCTGCTAAGGTTCCTCCCCTTCCCAAACTACAGCTGCCAAGCCCCTGGTTCGGGCAGGGATTCCTCTGCCAGGGAGGTTCCTAACCCGCTGGCCCACATTGGGACAGCAGGGGGAACCTCCCCCTATGTCACTGGTGTGATGACATCACCCAGAAGTGATGTCATCGTGCTGGCGACGTCATTCAGCAGCCACTCTAGGCACTTCTGGGAAAACTCTATGGTTTTCTTGGATGCTCTAGTCATTTGAGAGGGGAAACTCTATGGTACAATAGGCTCCAGAACACAGGGGCCTTGGCAACCCTATCCCAAACCCTGCCCTCCCTAGGCCCCTATATAAATCTGGAGACCAAGTCCTGTAAGGAAAGGCTGAAGGAGCTGGGTATGTTTAGCCTAGAGAGGAAACAACTGAGAGGTAATACGATAACCATCTTCAAGTTCTTGAAGGGCTGTTATATAGACGGTGGTGTGGAGTTGTTTTCTCTTGCCCCAGACGGTCGGTCCAGAACCAACAGGTTGAAATGAACTCAAAAGGGTTTTTGACTAATCATTAGGAAGAACTTCCTGACAGTTAGAGTGGTTCCTCAGTGAAACAGGCTTCCTCGGGAGGTGGTGGGCTCTCCTTCTTTGGAGGTTTTCAAACAGAGGCTAGAAGACCATCTGAAAGCTATGCTGATTCTGTGAACTTAGACAGATCATGAGAAGGAGGGCAGGAAGTGTTGCATTAGTGCTTAGTTTTTGTGGCCCTTTCTCACACACCCAAGGAAATGCTGTTTGCCACTCTGGGGTCAGGCACCATAAGAACATAAGAACATAAGAGAAGCCATGTTAGATCAGGCCAATGGCCCATCCAGTCCAACATTCTGTGTCACACAGCGGCCAAATATATATATATATATATATATATACACACACACACACTGTGGCTAATAGCCACTGATGGACCTCTGCTCCATATTTTTATCTAACCCCTTCTTGAAGGTGGCTATGCTTGTGGACGCCACCACCTCCTGTGGCAGTGAATTCCACATGTTAATCACCCTTTGGGTGAAGAAGTACTTCCTTTTATCCGTTTTAACCTGTCTGCTCAGCAATTTCATCGAATGCCCACGAGTTCTTGTATTGTGAGAAAGGGAGAAAAGTACTTCTTTCTCTACTTTCTCCATCCCATGCATTATCTTGTAAACTTCTATCATGTCACCCCTCAGTCGACGTTTCTCCAAGCTAAAGAGCCCTAAGCGTTTCAACCTTTCTTCATAGGGAAGGTGTTCCAGCCCTTTAATCATTTTAGTTGCCCTTTTCTGAACTTTCTCCAATGCTATAATATCCTTTTTGAGGTGCGGCGACCAGAACTGCACACAGTACTCCAAATGAGACCGCACCATCGATTTATACAGAGGCATTATGATACTGGCTGATTTGTTTTCAATTCCCTTCCTAATAATTCCCAGCATGGCGTTGGCCTTTTTTATTGCAAACGCACACTGTCTTGACATTTTCAGTGAATTATCTACCATGACCCCAAGATCTCTCTCTTGGTCTGTCTCTGCCAGTTCACACCCCATCAACTTGTATTTGTAGCTGGGATTCTTGGCCCCAATGTGCATTACTTTGCACTTGGCCACATTGAACCGCATCTGCCACGTTGACGCCCACTCACCCAGCCTCAACAGATCCCTTTGGAGTTCCTCACAATCCTCTCTGGTTCTCACCACCCTGAACAATTTAGTGTCATCCGCAAATTTGGCCACTTCACTGCTCACTCCGAACTCTAAATCATTTATGAACAAGTTAAAGAGGATGGGACCCAGTACCGAGCCCTGCGGCACCCCACTGCTTACCGTCCTCCACTGCGAAGACTGCCCATTTATACTCACTCTCTGCTTCCTATTACTCAGCCAGTTTTTGATCCACAAGAGGACCTGTCCTTTTACTCCATGACTCTCAAGCTTTCTAAGGAGCCTTTGATGAGGAACTTTATCAAAAGTTCCTCATCACCAATTTTTCTCCAGGCCAGTTCGGCCAGGTATTCTGGACGTTTTTTTTTTTTTTTTGCCATTTTCTGGGCATGGAAAAACAACAACATGATGGGATCACAGTTCATAGTAAAGAATATACAGACAAACAACACTGTGATATGCTGGCTAACATATTTAGGGAAACTTTTTCTAAAGTACTATATCACAATTCTTACAAAGCTATTTGTCATATTAGAAGGAAATACAATGTTACAAAAAGTTCCATCCAATGAGCACCCGGTTTAGGCTCATTTCATCAACTTCTTTCTCAAGGATGTTCCTGTACATGGCAAGGTTATCAGCTTCCTGTTGTATTCCAGTGTATGTATTAGGACCAAATTGGTCCTTAACTTCTTAAAACAGAAGCAAAAAGCCTTCTGGTTTTGACTGGTAAATGCTCTCTGCAATCTCTTTGTTTCTTTCAAAATTACCACCCTCTCAGTACCACTTGTGCTTACATGTATATGGAGCTTTTAAACCAGTCCTAAACCTAGTCTGTTGCAAAAGCCTTCAGAGATTAGATGGTACAATGTTTGTTTTTTTTTGGGGCTGGAAAATATTCTCTCCCTTTTTCTGTCATAAGTGGTTTAATTTTGAAGCAAGATAGTTCTAAATTTCTTTAGCAGATACAAAAGCCTTCTAATTATTACTGGCAAAATGCTCTTCTGGGCATTGAGAAGGGATCACTGGTGTGTGTGTGTGTGTGGGGGGGGGAGATATTTGTTATTTTCCTGCATTGTGCAGGGGGTTGGACTAGATGACCCCGCAGGTCCGTTCCAACTCTATGGGCGTTTTCGCACTCACCTTCAAGTGGCGCGACCACCCTCCTCACGCCGGAGGATCTGCAGGGATTTCGCATAAGAAGCGCCGGAGCAGCCAAAAGAGCCGGAAAGTTCCGTCGCGAAACCCGCTCAAACGTAAACCGCCAAGAAGCAGGAAAACGTTTGAGCGGCTTTTGCGACGGAAGTCGCCGGCTCTTTTGGCTGCTCCGGCGCTTCTTATGCGAAATCCCTGCAGATCCTCCGGCGTGAGGAGGGTGGTCGCGCCACTTGAAGGTGAGTGCGAAAACGCCCTATGATTCCATGAAAACAGAAATTAAAAAAAGAAAATGGAAAACAGGGGCATGTATATATTACTTTAAAATTAGGCCTGTTAGCATCTTTTCTGAATAAATGACAGCTTGCCATTTTCTTTAATTACAAGGCCTGACATGTTTAACAGCAGAAAACTGGCCTCTAGCTTGACAGCTTTCTCTCTCTCTCTCTTTTTTTTAAAAGAAAGAAAGAATAAATCAATACTTAGACTCGAGGGCACCAGCTTGGTCATCAGGATCAATATTAGAAAAAATATCGCTTGTCAAGGCCCTCTGGCCTCCTATTGATCCAAATAAGGAGCTGCTAGCGGATTGAATAATGATAGCCCACTGTAGCCCAAATAATTCTCGGGTATCAGCGCTTCTGGCTAATGAATTTCTGAGTCATGCAAATGAAGGGGTATTTTTCTAGACAGCAGAATCTGGAAGACGATAAAGCAATTAGCTAGCCTCCCAAAAGTCAAGTTTTGAATATTGTCTAATAAAGGTTGCCAGATCTGTGCTGGAAAATATTGGAGACTTTGGGGGTGGACGTGGGAGAGGCCTGAGGCACAGCAGGCCTGATCAGGATTGGGACCGCCTCATGTCATTTTTAAATTCCTTCAGCAGCCTTGTGGAAGCCATGAGGATACTTTTCCGTCTAGTTTGGCCCTCTGCTAGAATAAGGAAAAGGAAGTTGTTGCTACTGCAGCTCTGAGAGAGAAAACATCACTTATTAAGGAATTGAGAAAGCAAACCTTCCCTTTCTTTTATACCCTTAGAAGCGCATCGATTCACGAATTCTGAGCAGCAAGACAGTTGTTTCTTTTCTTTTCTTTCTTCCTTTTTTTTCCTCATGCAAGAGCTAAAAAGACTGAGACAAATTTTGCAGTTGCTAAAATGATCTTTGGATCCTTATCACTGAGCAAAAAAAGCCAAGGGGAAAGAAAACCTCATTTATTAAACCTGTGAAAGAAAAGAGAAAGAAAATACCACTTATTAAACTTGTGCTCCTAATGAAAACTATTTCATTATTTCCTGATTTTGATGGCAAGCCTTCAGAATGCCAGCCTCCAGATGGGACCTGGGGATACCCTGGAATTACAGCTTATCTCCAGGCTATAGAGATCAGTTCTCCTGGAGGAAATGAATGCTTTGGAGGGTGGACTTGATGGTATTGTACCCCACTGAGGTCTCTGTCCTTCCCAGGCTCCATCCCCAGATGGAGCTTCCCAACCTGGATCTGGCAATCTTATGCCCCCTCAACCACAGCTGGGGGGACCATGCAACCCTAGAAACAACATACATTAACTAATGTTTACTGTTTCAGCCTCAGGTACTTACACAGACATACAAGACTGTCTTATACTGAGTCAGACCATTAATCTATCGAGGTCAGTCTTGTTTCCTCTCCAGGGTATCAGGCAGAGGTCTTTCAAATCCCCTGACGACTATTTTAATTGGAAGTAAGACAGACTTCCCTCTGGAGAGATCTTTTAAGGCCTTTAACAAAGGCAGCAACCTAGGCACATCTCTTTGTGGGTCTTCGCTGTACAAACCTGGAAGTGACATTCACCACATCAACATGATTCCTCCCAGCTACCACAGAGCTTTTTTTGAGGATCCTAGAATGTCATGCCAATGTAATGACACCACTTTCAGGTCTGTGCCAGACATGACATTCTGCTTCCAGCCTGCTAACTGACTCATTTCTTTGCTTACAACGTTAGCACTTGTTGGTCTTAAAGATGCTTTCTTTGTATTTCTCCCATGGGATCCAGAGTACTTTGCAAAGGAAGTGCTGGCTCTTTCCTTCCTTCCCCAAGGGACTGTGGGGGGTGGGGGGGGGAGAGCCTCAGCTAATTGACCCCATGAAAGTGGGGATCAGGACAGTGAGTGAACAGTGGGAGGTGCCAGAGACCTTGTAAGCCAGTTTGGTGTAGTGGCTAAGTGCACCGACTCTTATCTAGGAGAACCAGGTTTGATTCCCCACTCCTCCACTTCCACCTGCTGGAATGGCCTTGGGTCAGCCATAGCTAGGGTTGCCAATCCCCAGGTGGGGGCAGGGGATCCCCCGGTTTGGAGACCCTCCCCCCGCTTCAGGGTCGTCAGAAAGCGGGGGGAGGGGAGGGAAATGTCTGCTGGGAACTCTATTATTCCCTATGGAGATCTATTCCCATAGAAAATCGTGGATAATTGATCTGTGGGTATCTGGGGCTCTGGGGGGGCTGTTTTTTGGGGTAGAGGCACCAAAATTTCAGCACAGTATCTAGTGCCTCTCCCCAAAATACCCCCCAAGTTTCAAAAAAGATTGGACCAGGGGGTCCAATTCTATGATCCCCAAAAGAAGGTGCCCCTATCCATTATTTCCTATGGAAGGAAGGAATTGAAAAGGTGTGCCGTCCCTTGAAATGTGATGGCCAGAACTCCCTTTGGAGTTCAATTATGCTTGTCACAACCTTGATCTTGGCTCCACCCCTAATGTCTCCTGGCTCCACCCCAAAGTCTCCTGGCTCCACCCCCAAAGTCCCCAGATATTTCTTGAATTGGACTTGGCAACCCTAGCCATAGCTATCCCAGGAGTTGTCCTTGAAAGGGCAGCTGCTGTAAAAGCTCTCTCAGCCTCACCTACCTCACAGGGTGTCTGTTGTGTGTGGAGGAAGGTAGAGGAGATTGTGACCGCTCTGAGACTCTGAGATTCAGAGAACAGGGCAGGATATAAATCCAATATCATCTTCTTCTCTTCTTAAGCCTAGCTTCTTCACCTAATTGGATGGGGTGAAACAGGTGGTATGGGTACCACTACAATCTGTTAAAATTAGTTTTCTAACTAAATCTGATGATGCTGTCAAATAATTGTGATGGTGGTGGTGATGATGATGATGATCCACTCTCCCAAAGCCGGCTCAGAGCGGGTAACATCAATTTATAAAACACATTACATTCTAAAACAAGAAATACGATAAGAACATAAGAGAAGCCATGTTGGATCAGGCCAATGGCCCATCCAGTCCAACACTCTGTGTCACACAGTGGCCAAAAAATTATATGTATATATACACACACACACACACACACAATGTGGCTAATAGCCACTGATGGACCTCTGCTCCATATTTTTATCTAAACCCCTCTTGAAGGTGGCCATGCTTGTGGCCGCCACCACCTCCTGTGGCAGTGAATTCCACATGTTAATCACCCTTTGGGTGAAGAAGTCCTTCCTTTTATCTGTTTTAACCTGTCTGCTCAGCAATTTCATCGAATGCCCACGAGTTCTTGTATTGTGAGAAAGGGAGAAAAGTACCTCTTTCTCTGCTTTCTACATCAAAATTATAATAAGTCCAATAAATACAATAAAATCCATAACATACCTCCAGTATACAGCTATAAGATGCCATAATATCCTATGGGGAGCTAACATATAACCATTTGATAAGAACAGAGGGGGAGGGGGGAGAGAAGGCGGGGGAGGCCAATTGTAGATGAAACCCGTCAGCACATGTTCTAGTGATTGACTCTAGGCTGATTCTGCATTCAGCAGAGGGTTGGCCTAGATGGCCTGTATTGTCCCTTCCAACTCTGTGATTCTCTGATTCTATGACAAGTCTGTTCCCTATACCCAGCGGGTGAGGTGCTTTGTCGGAGACTGAACCTGGGACTTTCTCCATGCACAGATGCCGTCTTCCACTGAGCGACAGCCCTTCCCCAATCTGGCTGTCAACAGATGCCAGCGTATACTTTGTAAAGCAGGTCTGGAGAAAGCCTTTGTTACTTCCCACGTTATCAAATATGCTGTTTAAAAAGATGGCAGCAGCTTTTAACATTACCTATAGCACTGATCCTGCTCACATAATTACCACCCAGTTCCAAATCTATGCAACGGCATCTACTCCCAGTCTATTTCCTCACCTGCTCCCCTCCTTTCCCCGCCTTCTTAGTATGAATAAATCATTAGAACAGATGGCGGGAGATTATCAATAAAAGGCGCTGTTAACCTCAGTATAAATCCACCACACTCAGTCAACAGGCTTCGCTAAGCCACCTGCTCATTTATTACACTCAGAACAACCCTTCAATGGTTAAGGAATTAATTTTTTTTTTTAATGCTAGTGATGGTGTTGCAAAGTAGACTAATGTAAAAAATAACGTTAGGCGAAGCTGACAGATTTGTGAGCACAAAAAGCTTTAAGGGGACTGATTTTCAACGGAACGTCTCCCTTTCGTAGCCACAGTTGAACTGCTTGTTTGGAAAGAGGTAGGGCATCTGGGTCGAACGTCATAGAAAAGAAACCTGGCGGATTTTTTTTCCAAGGCAGTTTGTTTGGGGTTTTTTTTTTCCCACCAAGATGTTTTCAAAAGATTAAAAGGTCAGAGAAGTTGCTTGACAAATACGGCATGCCATATTGTGTAGATTTGTTTGGCGGCCTATAGGTAGAAGATGCATATGGTATTCGAGGGATGGCGCCAGGGCTCAGGGAAAGAGCATGTGCTTTGTAACTTAAAGCCCCAGGTTAAATCCCTAGCATCTCCAGTTCAAAGGATCAGGCAAGGTGAAAGACGTGTGCCTGGGAGAGCCCAGGTTCATACAGATATAATAGGATTGCCTTTCCCACGGCAGCCCTGGGGACACCCACAATGTTCAGGGCTTTATCTATACAGTTTAATTTATTTCTTAAAAAAAAAAAAAGTTATCACATCCAACCCTTTGGGTACCCAATTTTGTCATTTATTAAGGTTGGTTTCTTCTCTGTTTTTGTTTTGGCGTGAGAGAGCCATGGCTAGCCAGAGTGGGCAATATTAACCTGGGATGTCAACCTACCGGTGGTGGCTGAAGATCTCCATCTATGACGACTGATCTCCATGTGACAGAGAGTAGTTCACCTGGAAAAAATGGCACTTCTGGGAGGTGCACTTTATTATAGTCCCTATCCAGGTGTGGCATTCTAGCAGGAGCTCCTTTGCATATTAGGCCACGTACCCCTGATGTAGCCAATCCTCCAAGAGCTTACAAAACAGAGCTTTGCAAGCTCTTGGGGGATTGGCTACATCATGGTTGTGTGGCCTAATATGCAAAGGAGCTCCTGCTAGAATTCCACCCCTGTCCCTATCTCCCCAAACCCCAATGAAGTCCCTCTCTCCCCAAACCCCGGCCTCCTCAGGCTCCACCCCCAAAATCTTGAATTATTTCCCAACCCTCCCACCAGTTACCAGACATTGCCTGGCAATCCTGATCACCTGTCAGATAGCTTTGCTGGTGCTCTACCCCCAACAGACAATGCTATGCTTAAAATGCACATTATTCATTAACTAAAAGGCCATCCATTAGATTCAAGCAAAAACTCATACTGTGTAAAGATCATTTGTACTGCTGGATTGGGGGCCCGTCCCATTGCCGCGGCCTTTCAGATCATAGCGCCTGTCGCTTTTGTCTGAAAGTTTTGCAACCGCTGCTTTTGCAGCCAAATGCAATAAGAAGAAGCCCTTTGGGAACAGACAAGGCCCAAATAAGTTTATGTTCTTCCAGCTTCACCCACTGTTTATGTATTCAGCTAGCGTTCTGCTCTCTGCGATTGCTTTTGGGTATCTTTTTATTCAGCATCATTTAACACACAAGGTATTATCAAAAGCACTATTTAACATATTTTACCTAACAATTATCACAATATTGTAATTCTAAAAATGTAAATGATGGGGGGGGGGAACTCCCCTTTTAAAGCATTTCGGAGAAAATACAATTGGCAATTATGCTGTATGTTCGTTGGGACACAAAACTCAGAAGAATGTTTGATTGCGCTGGAAAGCATCTTAACGGGCAGCGAGAAATGAACATGACAAATGAACATGACTAAAGCACATTCAAATACAGTGTAAATACGGTGTGATGATAATATAATCTTACAAAGTGGCGACAAATACTCAACAATTACTTACAGTCATCAAGCCGTCTAATTACGAACAATCATTTGACTCTCTCTTGCTGGCTTTACATATTAATACCTGCAATTTTGACAAGATGATGCACAGAATATAGACAGAATGTTGGGTACATTTAACTGTACAGGTAATCACTCTTCAAAGCAGTTTGCTAGAAAGAAATACTGAGAAGACTAAGGTGGGAACTAAGGGGGCACAACACAGCATCCACACTAGTTTCACTCTGGAAACACAGGATACAGGCTTGGCAGGTTGCATTTTATTTTGCCCTTGAGGGAGGGCCCAAGTTTTATTTCATGTGCTTTGTAATAAGAAGATGAGAGGTGAAATAAAGTGAGTTCAGCCAGCTCTGAATCAACCAAGAACACTTTATTGCAAGAAGAAACAGTCACAAAGGAACACAGGCAAAACTGCAACTATATACAATCTGCCCATGGTTAACCACGTCCCCCTAGCAGGCAACAGTTACTCCTGTTGGCTTACTCCAGAATCCTTCATTTGCATCTCTTTGTTACAAGCTGTTACATGCCTAGCACCCTGATTGGCCGGTTCTTCCAGACTTCAAGATCCTGGTTTGCAAGGAGTGCCTGCCTCAAGCTCAGGCATGAGAACCCAGTAAAACACAATACATAACAAGAGGTGTGCTGGATCAGACCTAGTCCCTAACATCTGGCCTCATGTTGAAGCCAAAGCCTTCCTTTGCTGCTGCCTCATAGAGCTGGCCATCGGTGGTTTGCTGCCTCTGATTGTGGAACTTCCTTTTAGTCATCATGGCTATGTCCCCTTTGATGGATATATTGTCAACAAATCTTGTCCCTTTCAAAGTCACTAAATTAAAGCCAGGGATCTGCCAAGATCCACAGCCTGGAAGAGGTTCCATCCCCTAACTGGAGAGTACAATAGATTTAGAGATAAATATTTTAAAAGATGCAATTTAAGAGGGAAGGGGAGCTTAACCAGTCCCAATTTAAGCCTTGAGCTACTTTTTACCTAATGCTTTGAGAAAAATAAATGGGATTTCCAACGGAACTGTCATTTCTTTCAACTGATACGACCAGTTCTTTCTCTTTCTGGCTCATTGTGGATGAGGTTTCCTCACACAAATAGGGTTGCTAACCAGCAGCCATTTTCCCCAGGTGAACTGATTTCCCTTGCCTGAATATCAGTTCTAATCCCAGGAGTTGCCCAGCCACTACCTGGAGGTTTGGCAACCCTTTCATTGTTCAGTCGCACAGTCAAGTCCAACTCTTTGCGACCCCATGGACAAAGTCACACCAGGCCCTCCTGTCTTCTGCCATCCTCCGAAGTCTGCTCAAATTCGTGTTTGTTACATCAGTAACACTGTCCAGCCATCTCATCTTTCGCCATCCTCTTCTTCTTTTGCCTTCTGTCTTTCCCAGCATCAGGATCTTCTCCAGTGAGTGCTCTCTTCTCATTTGGTGGCCAAAGTGTTCAAGCTTCAGCTTTAGCATCTCACCTCCCAGGGAACAGTCTGTGTTGATTTCCCTTAGGACTGACTGATTGGATCTTCTTGCAGTCCAAGGGACTCTCAAGATTCTTCTCCAGCACCACAGCTCAAAAGCATCTATTCTTCTGCGCTCGGCCTTCCTTTACTACTAGCCATACATTACTACTGGGAATACCATCGCTTTGACTATACAGACTTTTGTTGGCAGGGTGATGTCTCTACTTTTTATTATACTGCCCAGGTTCGCCATAGCTGTCCTCTCAAGGAGCAAACGTTTTTAATTTCATGGCTACAGTCACTATATACAGTGATCTTGGATCCCAGAAACATGAAGTCTGTCACTACTTCCATGTCTTCCCCTTCTATTTGCCATAGTGTGATGGGGCCGGATGCCATGATCTTAGGTTTTTTGATGCTGAATTTCAAGCCTACTTTTGTGCTCTCTTTTTTCACCCTCAACAAGAGGTTCTTTAGGTCCTCCTCACTTTCTGCCATTAGAGTAGTGTCATCTGCATATCTGAGGTTGTTGATGTTTCCCCTGGCAATCTTAATTTCGGCTTGTGCTTCATCCAGGCCAGCATTCTGCATGATGTACTCTGCATATAAATTAAATAAGCAGGGTGACAATATAAATCCTTGTCGAACTCCTTTTCCTATTCTAAACCAATCAGTTGTTCCATATCCCGTTCTGACCATTGCTTCTTGACCCTTATTCAGGTTTCTCAGAAGACATGTGAAGTGGTCTGGTACTCCCATCTCTTTAAGGACTTGCCACAGTTTGTTGTAATCCACACAATCAAAAGCTTTAGCTTAGTCAAAACAGACATTTTTCTGATACTCCCGTGCTTTCTCCATAATCCAGCGAATGTTGGCAATTTGATCTCTAGTTCCTCTACCTCTCCGAAACTCAGCTTGAACTTCTGGTAGTTCCCGATCAACATACTTCTGAAGTCTAGCTTGTAGGATCTTTAACATAATCTTGCTGGCATGTGAAATGAGTGCAATGGTGTGATAGTTTGAACATTCCTTGACATTACCCTTCTTTGGGATTGGAATATAAATTGACCTCAACCCTACTTAGAAATAAATATTTAGAAGTAAAACAACTGCTGTCCAGTATGTGTCATTGTGAATAGCCTTGAGGTCTCTTGGGTGGAGAACCTGGATACAAACCAACCAACCATCAGAAGGAATTCAGAATTATTCTCTGTGAGGGGTGGAGATTACAGACTGATACAAAATGGTAACCTGTGAATGTATCCATATGGAGAAGAGTGACTAACAATACACTCCCTAACAATGACATGCTTCTAAAGTCCACAGACTTTTGTGAATTTACAATGTGTGTAACTCCTCTTAGGAATACACTGTGAACAGAACTGAAATTCAGTAGGTTTTTAAAACCCATGGAAATTTATACAGACAAATTAATACCTCTGGTATCAACCACTGGATCCAGATTGTGTGAACAAGCCTTTTGAAAAAGCAAAACATTGTAGAAAGGGATACTATTAATTAGGGAAGGGGGAGTCACACTTTGCTCAGAGAAAAAATGCCTCCTGTGGCTACGCATAATAATGCCTACTGTTACTAAAATTAAAAAAGGAAACCCAGCAGGCACCAATCCGTTGTGGCTATTTTTTAAAACGGCTTTTCTGCAATTAACAATGCTTAGGTACAAGTTGGCTGATATTTATCAAATGCGTGCTTCCAATACTTTTTTTCCTTCTTCTTCAGAACTATAATCAAAAGCCTGTCAAGAATGGACTGATTCTATGAAAACTGAATTTGTGTCATGTGCTATGAGTAACAGGCAGGGATTGCTCTGGAATTCACAGACGCACACTTCTTTTTGTTCCCCCTCAACATTAATTTAGCATTACATGAACAGAAATACTCAAACCCTTCTCTAAACTGAGCATGGTTTGATAGCTAGACTATCTAACTAGGACCAGAATTACTCATGTTCCAATTCCCACTCTGCCATTAAATTCGACAGTCATTTCTCCGTCTTTCCTAGCGAGGTCAGCCTCCAGGTGGGAACTGGGGATTCCCTGGAATTACAGCTCATCTCCAGACTACAGAGATCAATTAACCTTGAAAAAATGGAAGTTTAGGAGAGTGGACTCATTGTACCCGATGGAGGTTCCTGTCCTCTCCAGGCTCCACCCCCAAATCTCCAGGAGTTTCCCAACCATGATCTGGGAAATCTACCCCCTCCATCCCCTGCTGAAGGCCAGAGGGGACCTGGCAAACCTACTCCCCTCATAGATCTATTGGGAGGATACAACTGAGAAAGTTTACACTACGAGGAGTTCATAGAATTATAGAATCAAAGAGCTGGAAGGAGCCATTCAGGCTATCTAGTCCAACCCCCTGCTCAATGCAGGATCAGTCTAGAGCAGGGGTCCTCAACCTTTTTAAATAGGGGGCCAGTTCACTGTCCCTCAGACTGTTGGAGGGCCGGACTGCCGTTACTGTACAAGGCCGCGGGCCGTCAGTTCTCCGTCTTCTGCATCTCTCTCCCTTCCCCACACCACACACCCTGACCTGGGAACTCACCTCACCTCGGTATCACCTCACACTCTGTTTCCACTGCCTCAGCCCAGTGCCGGAAGTGTGCGTTGCTAACGCAAGTTTAGGTCGAACGTCACTTCCGGTCTGATTTTGCCATAACCCGGCGGGCCGCATAAACGTCCTCAGCGGGCCGCATCTGGCCCACGGGCCGTAGGTTGAGGACCCCTGGTCTAGAGCATCCCTGACAAGTGTTTGTCCACCTGCTGCTTCCTTGGAGTCATGGTACTTAGTCTCACTGGGGATCCCAAACAACTTACAATATTGTTACCGCCTCCTCCAGTTTATCCTCACAATAACCCCATGAGGTCAAGACTGGACTAAGCTCACCAGCAAGCTTTCACGGCAGAGTGGAGATTCAAACTTGTGCTTCCAAGATCCTAACCCACTCCTCCGCTCTGAGTTCCTTGGAGGAAGGGTAGCATCAAGTGATGAGAGACAAACGGCAAGAGCTTAACTCTCCCACTGATAGGCTCACCAACTGACCTGGAGAAGAACATCCTGTCTAGATTTGACATTTGTCAAAGTTATTTGAGTTACAGAAGAAAAAGGGGGAAATTAGCATCAGGGGTGATGCTCTAGGAATGGCAATGGCATTATTATAGGGAATGGAATTTCTTTCCCCCAAAATTTGCTTTCTAAAGATATAGCAGTTAATTCCTATTTTTCTCATTCAAAAGAAAAAAAAAATCTCTTTATAGTTTTCTGTTACACCTCCGTGCACCCCTTTTGTAACTTGAATTCTCATGGCGGGGTTAATGCTATACACCACAGTGAGCTCTAGAAGGACACTAGGAAGTTTTGGGTTGACACAAACTGCCTCTGGGCATCTGCAGAAAGGCATTCCAGAATTTTGCAGAACTTCCTTTTCTGCCCCCCCCCTTTTTTGAATTTCTCTGCTGATCCAAATGAAACTGATTAAAAAAAAAAAGATTTCAAACTCCTAAAAAAAGAGAGAGAGGAAAACAAATGGACTGCTGCATTTCAGGGAGAAAATGGGTAAAGAAGAGTCCTGAAAATTCCTTGTAACAACACTGGGTGCATTACATGCTATCTACCACAGACAACTTATTGGCAACCCCAGCAAGGGGCTATCAAGGCAAGTGAGAAGCAGAACTGGTTTCCCATTGCCTTCCTCTGCAGAGTCTTCCTTGGTGGTCCCTCACCCAAGTACCAACCCTGTTTAGCTTCCGAGATCTGATGAGATTGCGCTATAGTGTGTTGCCTTCCCTCCCTGTAAAAACACTACAAGGTGACAAATAATTTCACCTTGTAAATAACATCCCATTCGGGTTTTTATTGAAGGGACAAGTCATTCCTTTCTCCAGGCAGTCGGCAACTACAGATGTTGAAATAAATGCTATTTAAAATCGTCCAAAGCATTTTATCTCTCGTGAAATAACTCTCAGTCATACTCTCCGCTAAAAGTAACCCGAGGCAATGTACAAACTTTTTTTTTTTTAAAAAAAGCAATACAAATCCTAGAGGTATAGTGGAAAAAAAAAAAAGATATTGTAAAAGTCAATTAAATACCAATTCCTACCAGTAAAACAACAGCATTCCCATAAATTAAACTCAGCAGCCAACTGGTAGCTTTGTCTGGATCTTGCCCTTTATCGGCTACGTAAATCATTACGGTAAAATTTACCAGGGAGTCATTCTGAATTAATTCTCCGCATCTGTTATTTAACAGCAGCCTCATTTTATACAAGACTGAAAACCAGAACAGAGAGCGGCGAGGTGGGAACTTGCCCACAGGCAGTGAATTCACAGTGGAGGAAACATAACAAAAAAATATTTCCTTGGTCCAAATCAGGTGGCTTATCCAGGACTTCTCAGCCGTTCCTTATGATTTAAACTGCTATTCTTACCTGCTTCTACACAGACAGATTTCATCCCCTCCCCACACACCTTTGACTGCCCATTCTGCGCAATCAGAAAAGCTTCTGTTCCAAATTATAATAAAATGGCATTATGTTCATGCAAACCTCACTGAATCTCATAAAAAAGCCCTTTTCACGGTGGCTGTGCACTTCATTGCCATCCAAAACAAGAGCCTTCTGTCCAATTATTTAGCCCTTTCAGTGGCCCATGAAAGAGAAGGCTCTTTCAGCGCACAGAGACTGTTGAACTTGCTTATCTTCCCTTTCAGCAGGTATCCCTCCCTGGGGAAAAATTCGGCTGCAGGTACAAGGTCAGCGAGCTGCCAGCCTGCCAATGTCAGAGCAGACAAAAAGAATTCTTTGGGAGAAGGGCCTGGCAGGTGCCGAGCAATTGAATTGATAACTCGCAGCTGCCCTCCATCACTCCCAGGCCTCAAGGTTTCCACTGCAGAAGGCCACCTCGGGACGAAAGGACAGATGCTGCGGTCTATCACTTCATGCTGAAAGAACGGCTTCTTGCCTCGCCTTCTCAGCAACAGGCAATAATCTTAATAGTCACACCTTGTGCTTAGTAGCCTTCAGTGCCGATCAAATAAATGGGCCTTCCGGGGGACATCTCACACGTGAGTTCACAACAGAGTTACAGTTTTCAGATAGTGGAAATTCTGTAGCTGAAACTCCCACCTGATTTCAGTAGGACTCCGGGAGCTTTTGTGATGCAGTGGTTAAGAGCAGGCCTCAAGCTTTTTTATTTTTTTAGAAAAAGCCCAATAGGAACTTATTACATATTAGGCTACACCCCCTGATGGCACCATTGTTTCACACAAGGATGCCCGTGTAAACAAAAATTTGTCGAGTCAATTACTCATGTTCTCCTGCACTGCCATCTGTATACGGATCTATGCTATATGTATTTGTACCCTGTTTTAGCCAGTATGATCGACTGCTCTGACACACTTAAGGTCCATAGACTCTTGAATGATTTTTCTATCAATGTTACTGTGTGGTCAGCCAAGTTTCTGTATTCTGCTCTGAAGCTACACCAAAGGATATCACAGAAATAAATTCTGTTCATACAGGTGTACACGAAAGCTGCATTTTTATCCTGTATATTAATTTTGTACTGTTATTTTTATGCCGATAAAGGCTGATGACCTGACTTCACACAGAAGAAAAAGGCCAGCAGGATCTCGTTTGCATATTAGGCCACACCCCCTGACACCAAGCCAACCAGAACTGTGTGCTCCTGCTCAAAAAAAGCCCTGAGAGCAGCAGACTCTAATCTGGAGAACTGCGATTGATTTCCCCACTCCCTCTCCACGTGAAGCATGCTGGGTGACCTTGGGCCAATCACTCTTCTCTCATACCCCTCTCAGCACCCCCCTCCCACCTTACAAGGTGCCTGTGGTGGGGAAAGGAAGGGAAGGAGATTGTAAGTGGCTTTGAGACTAAGGTAGAGAAAAGCAGGGTATATAAGCCAACTCTTCTTCTTGTAGCTAGGTCTCTTCTAGTGCTTTTTAGAAAAGCCCGGCTCACCTCACTTTCCAGTGGGACCAAAAGCATCTCGCATCATTCTCCTCTCCTCCATTTTATCCTCAAACAACCCTGTGAGGTAGGTTAGGCTGACAGGGCATGACCATTCAAAGGTTGAGAGCCACTCTGATGTAGTAGTAAAGTGTGCAGACTCTTATCTGGAAGAACTCGGTTTGTTTCCCCACTCCTCCACTTACAGCTGCTGGAATGGCCTTGGGTCAGCCATAGCTCTCACAGGAGTTGTCCTTAAAAGGCAAGCTGTTGTAAGAGCCCTCTCAGCACCACCTACCTCACAGGGTGTCTGTTGTGGGGGAAGGAGATAAAGGAGATTGTAAGCCTCTCTGAGTCTCTGATTCAGATAGAAGGGTGGGGTATAAATCTGCAGTCTTCTTCTTCACCTGGCAGTATCAACCCCAGCCCAAGTTATCTTCCCAGTCTCCCCTTCCTGGATCTTGCTTATAGGTGTTTCAGGATGTTTACCTCTCTCACACACAGAAACCCCTCTTTGGCTTCTTTCTCCTTAATCCTTTAACTGTTAAAATCACTGCCAATATGCTATACGCAGTCACTGCGAGGAAACTTCTGTATGACTCAACCCAATTTTATTTGACAGATGCACATAAGGAAAAGTTAGTGAATAAAAGATCTAATGCAGTGGTTAGCTAATAAACTAATCCTCAGTTTCTAACAGTTTCTGACCCATCTGCATTCTGACTCACCATGTGGGGATGGACAGCAGGGAAGGAGGTGCTGGCCCACCCACCACCACGATCACTGAGTTATCTGCATGGTGCAAAAGCATGATGGAGGAAATGCCCACACACATATCCCCTCTGCATAATCAACGACATTCAGAAAGCAGATGATTCAGTGAGCACATGGAGAAGGGCCGGCACACGCATGCATGTTCTCTCTTCCCTTGGTGAGACAATGCATAGATGGGGCAAGCCTCCCACACACTGACCCAGATGCTTCATGCTCACACTGAGGCACCTCCTCCAGCCCTCAGCCAATCACATTCCACATGCAAAGCACCATTCCTCCCACACTGCCATTGGTTTACTCCTTCCACCACTCGAGCCATCCCTTCTCCCTCACTCAACCAACATTTCCACAGATGTGATTCCATGTTCACAGGGCTTTTTTTGTAGAAAAAGCCCAGCAAGAACTCATTTGCGTATCAGGCCACACCCCCTGATGCCAAGCCAGCTGGAACTGTGTTCCTGTGTGTTCCTGCTCAAAAAAAGCCAAGGTCATTTTAAACCCTAGGGAGAACACAGCATCTTCATGGAAACTGAGTGGAAATACAAACGTTCATTCAGAGAAACGAGATTCCACCCCCCCCCCCCTTTCCTCAATGGAAAGAAGTGCTGCCTTATTTATAACCAAGCTGCAGCCCCTTGGTAGTGACTAAGGCAATCTGGAAGACAGCCCAGGAACTGCATTTCCGAGTGTCACAGACGACAAGGCATGTGTTCATGATAGACTTGGGTTTGGAAACGCCAAGCTGGCTCTGTTTGAGAACATCCGAGCATTTTCGTTTTCCAGGAGGGAAGGAAGCCAGGGGCTTCGAGTACCAACTTTTCAGCAAGGCACATAATGAATCTATCAGGGTCACTTGCCCAGCAGCTGTTAATCCAGTCTTCAGGCCAGCTAAAAGGGCATTCAACAAAAAACCAGTTGAGGAAGCCAGGCCAGTTTTCTGTGCTGTAGACGTATTGTCCTTCTCTTCTGTTGTACTCGCTTCGATGTTATTAATTAGTGCTAACTGGTTCTTTGAGCTCTAAGAATGTTAATGGCGTTTAGAACTAGAGCTCAGTAATAACTTTTTGCAATGTTATGCAAAGTGTACAATAACTTATGTTAAACTCATTTGGTATCACAAGTGATGCCAACATGGAACGATTTGCATTTTTACTAATGCAAAAAACAAACAAACAAACAAACAAACCATCAAACCACAATGAGTTTCAGTGAAAAGAGACAGTAGTAAATAAGTGCATAAAATAAATGTGAATGTTCATAGCATTTGTGAATGTTCACAGCATTTGCAAAAGGTACACATGCATAATTTCCTGCCCTTCTGCCAGTTTTGGGAGGGGGGACAGAACCTGGGGAGGGGGGGGGGAAGTGCTGATGCTGTGACATCCCTTTGGGCCAAGCACTCAAAGGTGATGTCACAGCACCTGCAACCTTCTAGGAATCCCGCGAGATCTATAGTAAAGACTATTGAGATTAGTGGAGATTCCTAGAGTGCCTGAGACAATGTTGTCCCCCCCTCCATTTTTCATACAGCTACTTGAGTGGGCGTGAGGCTTACAGCACAGAGCTGAGCAATTGCTCATCAGTGGTGGGTGACTAGTAAGTGTGGGAAGAAGTAACTCGCTGGAGGAAATGGCTCTTTAAACAGGATGGGCTCCAACTGCGGCATGTCTTGAGTTGCTAGTTTGGGGTTGGAAATACATGGAGATTTGGGGGAGAGGGGCGGTGGAGCCAGAGGAAGGTGGGATTGGGGAGTGGAGGGACATCAATGGAGTATAATGCCATAGAATTCACCTTCCAGAGCAGCCATTTCCTCCAGGGTGACTGATCTCTGTCGCCTGGAGGTCAGTAGTAATCCCAGGAGATCTCTAGCCATCACCTGGAGGCTGGCAATCCTAGCATGTCACTTTTTTTTTGTAAATTGTTCTTCCCAATCACCTCCAGCATGACTTCCTGCCAGGACAAAACAGCCATTGCAATTTTAGGGCTTTCCAGAACACGAAGTCAAGAAAATGACAGTTCCCATTACTCCAGTTTGGTGTAGTGGTTAAGTGTGCGGACTCTTATCTGGGAGAACCGGGTTTGATTCCCCACTCCTCCACTTGCACCTGCTGGAATGGCCTTGGGTCAGCCATAGCTCTGGCAGAGGTCGTCCTTGAAAGGGCAGCTGCTGTGAGAGCTCTCTCCAGCCCCACCCACCTCACAGGGTGTCTGTTGTGGGGGAGGAAGGTAAAGGAGATTGTGAGCCGCTCTGAGACTCTTCGGAGTGGAGGGCGGGATATAAATCCAATATCATCATCATCATCTTCTTCTTCTTCTTCTTCTTCTTCTTCTTCTTCTTCTTCTTCTTCTTCTTCTTCTTCTTCTTCTTCTTCTTCTTCTTCTTCTTCTTCTTCTCCTCCTCCTCCTCCTCCTCCTCCTCCTCCTCCTCCTCCTCAGCTATCCAGTAAATTCTGAGCGTGCTTCAACTGTGGCTAGCAGCTGGCTGCCCACATGGAGAGAACTGCCGCCAAATATGTTGACAGAAACAGAAGTATGGAGGATAAGTCTACCAGGAGCTACTAACCATGGTGACTGAGGGGAGCCTCCACTGTCAAAGAGGCACTAAGCCACTGAATCCCAGAGCCAGGAGGCAACATCAGGGGAAGGCCTTGGCCTCTACGGAGAAGGCATTGGATTTATATTCTGCCCTCCGCTCTGAATCTCAGAGTCTTAGAGCGGATCACGATCTCTTTTATCTTCCTCCCCCACAAAAAACACCCTGTGAGGTAGGTGGGGCTGAGAGAGCTCTCACGGAAGCTGCCCTTTTGAGGGAAAGCTCTGCGAGAGCCATGGCTGACCCAAGGCCATTCCAGCAGCTGCAAGTGGAGGAGTGGGGAATCAAACTTGGTCCCAGATAAGAGTCCTCACACTTAACCACTACACCAAACTGGCTCTCCTGGGATTCAGAGGCACTAAGCCTCTGAATCCCAGAGCCAGGAGGCAACATCAAGGGAAGGCCTTGGCCTCTATGCCCTTTTGTTGGCAGGAGAACTGTTTGGCCACTGTGTGAGGCAAGATGCTAGACTAGACACAGGGCTGGTTCTGCCACTAGGTGATTGCCTAGGCTGGGCACCAGCCTTCTGCAGGCACCAAATTGGGCATCCTCCATGTGATTCGGTGACGTTATGGGGAGGGGGCACCAGAAGTTACCCTAGGGTGCCAGACAGTCTATGGTCGGCCCTGACTAGATGGACCAGTGTTCTGATCCAGCAGGGCTCTTCTTGTTTTCTTAAATACATTCAAAATAATTACCATTTCCAATTGTGAACGAGACGAGTCATCCACAAGAGCATATGCAGTGCTCAGAAGAGGAGAAAGCAGACGTGCCCCTGCTTTTTTTAAACCCTCCCTTGCATATACAGTCTCTGTCTATTTGTCTATGTTCACACTTGATCTTTCTTAAAGGGGGAATCAGGTGCTTTGTGAGGAGAGCCTCACCACAAAGAAGCCTAGCCTATGCATTTCCATGCATTTGGGGCATGCAAAGAAGCCTTTTTACCAGTGCCCGCTCGCGGCGGTCTTGAAACCACCATATGAAAGAGGCAAAATAAGGAGAGAAAGAAACCCTTTTGAAATGCCATTTCGGTGTGCATAAAAGAGGAACCTTTGCCCTTCGGTCCACTTATTCTCATCACACAGCCAAGCTCACCACGGTCGGAATCGTGTTCGAGAGCAGAAAACTATTGACAAATTCAATCTAAGTACTTAATGGAGGTAGCAATAGCGGGTTGTGTTGCAGGGGCGCTTTGAAGTTGATCAGAAAATGGCAAAGGTAATTATAAAAGACAAGAGATTAAAAGCAACACTCCTTTTAATCAGTATGATATAGTTACTGGGTGGTTTCCCCCTCCCTCCCTCCCTAACATAACAGCCCAGCTTTAAGATATCAAGAGGTTTAGGAGCACCATCAAACACAGTCAGTTCTTTCTTTTCGGCTTCCTAGAATCGGAACACCGAGTTCCTTTTCCTTTCTCGAAGTGATCCTTGTTAAGTGACATTTCTCCCTAATAACGCACAGCTCTAACATAATTCCCCCACCCCCAAATCCCTGTATTATTTGTACATATTTGATGTGGCATTTTAAAAAAAAATTCTTTTCACATTGCTCTCTGAATGGGCTCTTTCTCCCCAGCCCAGCATTATATAACTAACAGAATGTTGCAATGCTATTGCCGAGTGCTTTATTTCTATTACAGCTTTCCTTCTTTCAAGTGTCTTACATTTCCTGTCGCTTCCTACCACCTTGCCTTTATCAGATCCAGGTGACTGCCCAGACTGCTTCTCGGCTTCTAGGATGTTTATCTCGCTTCTGAGATACGCGGTGAATAAAGTAGTCAGGGGAGGGGTGGTACGCAGCTCCTGACTGTTCTGCTCCTTCCTTTTTCATATTTATTCTGTGCCGGGTGTCAGCTTTGAATCTGGTTTAAGTAAGAGAATTCCTAAAATGAATCCCAGGACTGGATGTAGGGTTGCCAACTCTAGCTTGAGGAATCCCTGGAGATTTGACAGACAGTGCCCGGAGAGAGGAGGGAGCGCAGCTGGGATGTGATGCCATACAGTGAAGGCTGGCCCTACCACTAGGCAAACTAGACAACTGCCTAGGGCGTTGGCCTTCTGGGGAGCACCAACTTGGGCACCTCTCCATGTGATTCAGTGATGTTATCAGTGTGGGGGGTGGCGGGGGGCAGAACCTAGCCTTGCCTAGGGTGCCAGACAGTCTAGAGCCAGCCCTGAATACAGTCTCCCTCCTTCAAAGCTGCCATTTTCTCCAGGGAAAAGAATCTCTGCAGTCTGAAGTTCAGTTGTAGTTTGGGAGGAGGAGGAAGATGAAGAAGAAGGAGGAGGAGATTGAATTTATACCTTGGCCTTCACTAGCCAAGGGGCTCAGAGTGGCTTAAAATCTCCTTTCCGTCCCTCTCCCCACAACAGACATCCTGCGAAGTAGGTGGGTCTGAGAGAGCTCTCCCAGAACTGCTCTTGAGCATAACAGCCTTGAGAGAACATGTGGCTGACCCAAGGTCACATCGACAGGTGCAAGTGGAAAAGTTGGGAATCAAATCCGGTTCTCACAGATAAGAGTCCGTGTACTTAACCACTACATCAAACTGGCTCTCCAAGACCAACCTTGAAGTCGGTAACTCTAATCGGAACTGATGAAGATGGCCGGTGTACAGCTAGTTGATTTTCTCCTGTCCTCGTCCAAGGAGTAGGGTTTCTTGTCCAAGATACTTTTAGGGTTGCCGGGTCCCCCATGGCCAGCAGTGGGGGATGGGGATCTAGGGTTGCCAGATCCAGGTTGGGAAACTCCTGGAGACTTGAGGGGGTGGAGTCTGAGGAGGACAGAGACCTCAGTGGGGTACAATGCCATAGAGTCCACCCTCCAAAGCATCCATTTCCTTCAAGTTGGAGATGACCTGTAATTCCAGGGGATCCCCAGGCCCCACCTAGAGGCTGGCACCCCAGGCAGATGCCGCCCACTGTACCCCCCACTGATCAGCTGACTGGAGGTAAAACACTGCTGCTGCGGCCACTGCCCCCCTCCCTTCCCTTTTGCAGCAGTGCTGTGCTTCTCTGCCTCCCCGCATGCACTGAATATGGCTAGAATCAGCCCTACCCTTAGAATCAGCCCATGCCTCTTAGCATTCTCCTCTGAGGGAGGATGCGTGGGCCAAGTCTAAGGGTAGGGCCAATTCTAGCCACACTCACCGCGCAGGGGAGCAGTGGAGCACGGTGGCGGTGTGCTGCAGAAGGGAAGGGAAGAGGGGTGGTGGCTGCAGCAGCAGTGTTTTACCGCCGATCAGCTAATCAGCGAGGGACACGGTGGGTAGCATATGCCTGGGGCACCGTGTGCCCTAGGGCCAGCACAACAGTTTATTCACACGCAGTTTCTCAGTGTAATCCTATCTGGAAGCTGGCATCCCTAGCTCCTAGTCATTCAGCAGCTGAATGGTTAGAAGGTTCTGTGGCACTGTCTGCTGCAGAATGTATTTTGGCCAGGGTGTTGTGTTCCCCTTCACACTGACCTTACAAAGCTACTTGCTGCAGAGTCAAGACATTGGTCCATCAAGGTCAGTATTGTCTACTTTGACTGGTAGTGGCTATCTGGGATCTCAAGAAAAGCTCTTTCTCATCACCTAATGTTTGAGCCTTTTAAATAGAGATGCCAGGAATTGAAATGGGACCTTCTGCACACCAAACAGGTGTTCCAACCACTGAGTCACGGCCTTCTCCATTGAAGCAGTGGAAGCTGGATGGCAGGGATGGGATTGAACTGCATTTTTGCGGTTTAGTTTGTGGTTTGTGGGTTTCCCAACAAACCTACATGAACAGATATGCCATTTCATGAACCAAACCCATTCGTATAGGTTTGTGAGCCATTTGGTGCAGTGGTTAAGTGTGCGGACTCTTATCTGGGAGAACCGGGTTTGATTTCCCACTCCTCCACTTGCACCTGCTGGGATGGCCTTAGATTAGCCATAGCTATCGCAGGACTTGTCCTTGAAGGGGCAGCTGCTGTGAGAGCCCTCTCAGTCCCACCCACCTCACAGGGTGTCTGTTGTGGGGGGAGAAGACAAAGGTAGATTGTAAGCTGCTCTGAGTCTCTGATTCAGGGAGAAGGGCGGGGTATAATTCTGCAATTCTTCTTATTCCTAAACCAAACAGGTGAGTGGTGGGTCTGTTGCTCAGCTGATTTAAACCCAGACTGATTTCGCAATCACCTTGTGCCACTGTCATGTTCATCTTCTCAGTGCAGCATCCTTTGGATTTCCCACTATCTGTGCTGAGGCTGCAGCAAACATCGTGGTTTTCATGCAGCAAATGAAAACCGCTAAAATCCAGGTTTTGTTTGCCGTGTGAAAACTGCAATGTTTGCTGCAGTCCTGGCGCAGGTAGTGGGAAATCTGAAGGACGCCGCACTGAAAAGACGAACATGACAGCGGCTTCAGGTAAGTGCAAAATCAGTCCAAGTTATTTGAACCCTCTGGTTCTGTTCCCCACCACTTCAAGGTGGGAGAAAGCAATACTTTGAAGCAGCAGGGAGCTTAAAGCAGTGGGGAGCAGATCAGAAAGGTTTAAATGGCTGGAAGCCATTTAAACTAACAGCTGAGTGGCAGATCCCACATCCAGCCATTTAAACCCCCCCCCCCCATTTTGCTTCCCACCACTTTGAAATGAGGTACAGCAAAACAAGAGGGTTAAATAAGGGGTGAAGTGCCTCTCAGGGACATTTCACCCCCTCTTTTTGGCTAGCCTCAGCTTCCCCCAGCCAGCAAAAAAAGAAGGGCTGAAGTGTTTCCAAGGGGTTACATCACCCTCCTTTCTACCAATAAAAAGGAAGGGGTGAAGTGCCTCCCAGGGGTTTTCTGCTCCCCACAAAAAGCTGTGTTGAGCAGAAGGCAGGACCATTTAAGCCCCTGATTTCTGCTTCTCATGGAAAGCCACAGGGGGCAGAAAGCAGTGGTAATTTAAATGACTCCATTTGACCTCTGCTTTCTGCTCGCCATAAAATGTCACAGGAAGCTGAAAGCTAAGTTTAAATTGCTTTGAACCATTTAAACCAAGCAGCCGAGCAGTGAGGAAGTTTCAGCCACTCAGCTGAGTGGAGAGCAGAAAGCAGGGGTAATCCCCTGCTTTTTGATCTACATGAACCATCATGAGCCACAATGAAGTGTGCCAAAATTTGTGGAAGTTCGTTCTAGTTTTCCAGTTCATGAACTTCAACAGCCCAGAATTCATGATGAACTTTAGTTCATCAGCCAGTCCATGCCCATTCCTACTGTTTGGCTGCCAGCCATCTGCGAAATGAATCACCACTGGCAGTATATCACTTAAACAGATGTTGGGTGCTCTTGTTAGTCTTGTATGATGCCCTTGGTTCTTGCTTGCACTCTGCTAGGAAGATTTTTTTTTTTCATTAAAAGAAA
The DNA here is from genome assembly GCF_032191835.1 of Heteronotia binoei. Taxonomy (NCBI): domain Eukaryota; kingdom Metazoa; phylum Chordata; class Lepidosauria; order Squamata; family Gekkonidae; genus Heteronotia; species Heteronotia binoei. The sequence continues at coordinate 173,270,846 of NC_083225.1, forward strand.
AGATTCATTTTTCATGTTATGAACTGTATTGATTTCTGCCTGTTTGTCTTGGCCTCTGTCAGCACCCTTTTGCAATAGCAAAGGAAAATGAGGACAAAGGATGGAACTTCTTCACTTCTGCGGCCATTTTTCTAGTGCAGCAATAATCCTCCCCAGCAGCTGCTCCCAATATGTATCAAAAGTGCCTTTCCCATACCTCATATACACACCCACCTGTCAGGAAGGCCCATTGAATGTTTTGGGACTTTCCTCTGAGGACCAAGTTGTATAGGTAGAAGAAATATGATTATATTTATATCACATATTTTTTCAAGATACGCCCTCCTCTCTCCCCGTAAATGCAATTGTAATGTTGTTGTTTTTTTACTTTGAATATCCAACCTGAAAGAGTTCCATGTGGCAGAGTTACTTGCTCTCTGTCACCTCCTCTAACCCCTCACACATCTGGCTTAGTATTTCTATAGGCATCTAGCAGTGAGTTTGGATGTGTTTATATATATTAGTCAGTCCACAATTTTCTAGAGTTGCCAGCCCCCAGGACCCGGTGGAGGATTCCCTGGTTTTTCAGGCTCCTCCCCACTGCCAGCCAGATGGCCAGCAGGAGGAGACCCCACCTCAACAACCATGATGTGCCTTTAAATTTCGGCAAATGTAGAAGCAGCTTGCGTCTGTTTGTGTTTTGGAATGTATGTGTGCCTTTAAATCTCAGCAGGACGAAAACTGCATGGGGGGAGGAACAAGCAGAATGGCATGGCTCTTCCAGGTGACTGTGAAGCCAGTGAGAATGGAAGAGAGCACAGAAATTGTTTGTATAGTAAAATGTAAAATGATTATGGGATGGCGGAAAACTCTATCCCCTAGGCTGCTTTCTTCCCTACTTTCATTTTCTATGTTAGTCTGAAGAAGGTGTTGAAATACAGTAGACCAGGGGTGGCCAGTGGTAGCTCTCCAGATGTTTTTTGCCTACAACTCCCACCAGCCCCAGCCATTGGCCATGCTGGCTGGGGCTGATGGGAGTTGTAGGCAAAAAACATCTGAAGAGCTACCGTTGGCCACCCATGCAGTAGACTGTTACATTCAGCAACTCCTATGAGTAAAGTGATATTTATAACATTGCCCCGGTGGAATCACAACAGCATGGACTTGCAAACTCTGTTTATTTTGGCTGCTTTGTGAGTGTGTGTGTCCCTTAATAAAGCCATGATTGGAAATGCTTCCAAAGCTTGACAAGGGACTTTTTGGGGTATGGAAAATTTCACTTTCATTTAGTGGAAGTGCAGCTGCCGGGGCAGGCAAAAAAGAGGATGAGGAAATGAAAATAGTATTCAGAGGAACTGCACTGCTGTATTTTTATCTACTTATTTAGGGCATGGGGAAGTCTCCAGGCTCCATTCCCAAAGTCCCCATGTCTTTCCTGAGTTGGACCTGGCAATCCTACTAGGCCTTGATGATCCCACAGTGGGAGGCTCCTGTGGCAAGAATGGCTAGAAATGGCATCACTGTGAAATCTTGAAACAATTTCTGGCTGAAATACTGGACATAACCACAGTGTGGTGACTCTCTAGGAACCCCATGGAGCTCTATAATCTGACCTCATAGACATATGAGCCCGTCAGGGGAGGGCAAAATATAAATTTGATAAAATAAATAGGGAATTCCTAGAGCATTAACACATCTCTGTGGTATCTGACAAAGTGAGCTTCAACCTCAAAAGATTATACTCCTAAAATTGTGTTGGTCTCCAGTTGCTACAGGACTCGAATCTAGAACATCTCAGCGATGTTGCTTCCAGTTTTTTAGCTGGAAATGACAACAAGGCACTGTGCAATACCATTTCCCCCTCTCCATCTCCCCCTGCTGCTCATTTGAGCATGATGGGGACCAGGCACGATTGGCAGGAGCTCTCCCACTAGCAGCAGGTAAGCAGTGACCAGTTTCCATCCCGATTTATAGTTATGAAGATGCAGATTTGAGGACAGGCTGTAAGAAAAGGCACAACTATCAGTGGCTCGGGGCACCAGGGAGAGGGAATAGGCTTAATTCCCTCCCCAGAGAATGCCTCTTTTATTTTTTAAAATCATGAAAGTCTGCCTTGAATATCCAAGGGAAACCTAGATCGAGGTAGGCAGCCATGTTGGTTTGAAACAGTAGAACAAAATTAGAATCCAGTGCCAACTTTAAGACCAACAAAGTTTTATTCAAAGTATGAGCTTTTTGTGCAGTAGCCAAATCACTTGCTCACAGCTTTCATGCCAGTAGCTCGTGGAGTAGAATTTTTGCTCACAAGACTCCACAGCTTAGAGGGAGCATTGGCTAGGGGACATTTTGCAACCTCCCATTTGTACCCAGTCTTTGGTGTAGTAAAGCCAGTTTGATGTAGTGGTTAAGTGTGCAGACTCTTATCTGGGAGAACCGGGTTTGATTCCCCACTCCTCCACTTGCAGCTGCTGGAATGGCCTTGGGTCAGCCATAGCTCTCGTAGAAGTTGTCCTTGAAAGGCCAGCTGCTGCAAGAGCTCTCTCAGCCCCACTCACCACACAGGGTGTCTGTTGTGGGGTGGAAGGAAGGTAAAGGAGATTGTGACCGCTCTGAGATTCAGAGTATGGGGCAGGGTATAAATCCAATATCATCTTCTTCTTGCTTATGAACACTTAGCGTAGTCCTTCACACTTCTGTGCCTAGGCTTGCCAATCCCCAGGACCCAGCGGGAGTTCTTCCGCTTCCCCAGGCTCCTTCCCGCCCCCAGTCAGCTGGCCGGTGGGAGGAAGCCCCGCCCCCAGAGGACCATGTGCCTTTCTCCCTCAGAAGGATTCAGTCTCCGATTGAAAGGCTTCCTCTTGGGATTGTGTGTCTGTGTTACTTTGGAGAAGCTGGCAGCAACTCGTGAGTAGAGAGGCCAATCCCTCCCTTCAGAGTCGCCAGAAATGGGGGGGAGGGAAACATCTGCTGAACACTTCATTATTCCCTATGTGGAGATCGATTCTCATAGGGTATAATGGGGAATTGATCTGGAGGATTCGGGGGCTCTGGGGGGGGCTGTCTTTTGAGGTAGCGGCACCAAATTTTCAGTATAGTATCTAGCGCTTCTCCCCAAAGTACCCCCAAGTTTCAAAACGATTGGACTAGGGAGTCCAATTCTATGAGCCCCAAAAGAAGGTGCCCCTATCCTTTATTATTTCCTATAGAAGGAAGACATTTAAAAAGGTGTGCTGTCCCTTTAAATGTGATGGTCAGAACTCTCTTGGAGTTCAATTATGCTTGTCACACCGTTGTTCCTGGCTCCACCCCCAACATCTCCTGGCTCAAATTTGTGAGCCGCCCTGAGCCTGCCTTGGCGGGGAGGGCGGGATACAAATCAAATTAATAATAAATAAATAAAGGCATGCAGTTCCTTTAAATATGATTGCCAGAACTCCCTTCAGAGTTCAATCATACTTTTCACACCCTTGGTCCTAGCTCCACCCCCAAAGTCCCCAGATATTTCTTGAATTGGACTTGGCAACCCTATCTGTGCCTGGGACTGAATCACGTCAACTGAGACAAATCTGAATATTTTCAGAATGTACATTACACATGTACGCAGAGCCCTTGCAAACTGCAATATTCAACCCCCCCCCCTTGCATCCACATTCCTACCACCTCATTATAATGTTGGGGATTTTCTGCTAATTGGATGTTTAAAAGCAGAGATACAACAAATGTTAACGTGAGGAATTTTATTGCTTGGAAGGGAAAAACGTATTTTAAAAACAACAACAGTGTAATGACCTTCTCCAACTGTCCACCAGAGCCAGCGTTAGAAGGAGGATTAGGAGCTGGATTTATCCAAGTTGCTTTTTAATGTGCATCCAAAGAGGACTCAATGTTTTGGCCATCTGTGTGGTCATCTGGACAGCACGGATCGGTTAGGTAATCAAAGGGTAAATTAAGTTTATGGTGAGTTAGCTCGATTCCTGGCTGAAGGATTAGAGTGCTCTCTTCCAGTTATTATAGCAGTCCTGATTTCACTGGATTTATTGTCAGATACCGTGGCAGCCCGACTGAAATATAGCGTTTCCACCTTCTCCCATTACAGTCCCTTCGAGGAATGATAACCCACCAAATCTATCCCCATTTCAGGGCAACTGTGTGACAAGAATAGAAAGCTGGCGTTTGATGAGCTCCTGTTCGGCGTTTCGCAGGCATCAAATGTGAACCTCAACTGCAAGCTAAGTAGAAAGCAAAGCGATTCACTCCAGGGAGTTAGCTCCTTATTTCAAAATAAAATTAAATAAATAAATAAAAGAAGGTGTCGTGTGTCAGCACTCATATTAATGCAGCTGATCGGCTTACTGAAACGAAAAGAAGGTGTAATGAGACACTAATTGCATCCTGCATTACAAACAGTTGGCCCTTCATCCAGGGGTTATAGAGCTTCTGTCCTGACTCCCCTGACTGGGAAGGTAACATCACATTTCTTTCTTGCAATGAAGTTACAGCTCAGTGATAAGAACATCTGATTGGCGTGCTGATGTGCATTTCCCAGGTTCACTCTCTGACACCTCCAGTTGAATGGATGGAATTATAGGGGATGTGAAAGATTAGACTTGTGAACTGCCACCAGCCAGAGCAGAGAATAGTGAACCAGATCAATCATTTGGCTCAGTAGAAGAGACCATCATACGAATCTTCACCAGCTGGCCAGAGAGGTGCAGGACATCGGTGTGTAAGGGAGTGTGACAGAGCTAAAACGCTGAACTGGACTAAGTTGTTGTTGTTGTGTAGGAAGCATTGGTTAGGGGACATTTTGCAACCTCCCATTTGTACCCTATCTTCGGTGCAGTGATTTGGTGTAGCAGAGCCAGTTTGATGTAGTGGTTAAGTGGGAGACTGTGGACTCTTATCTGGGAGAACTGGGTTTGATTCCCCACTCCTCCACTTGCAGCTGCTGGAATGGCCTTGGGTCAGCCATAGCTCTCACAAGAGTTGTCCTTGAAAGGGCAGCTTTTGTGAGAGCTCTCTCAGCCCCACCCACCTCACATGGTGTTTGTTGTGGGGGAGGAAGATAAAGGAGATTGTGAGCCGCTCTGAGATTCTTGAGTGGAGGGCGGAATATAAATCCAATGTCGTCGTCGTCTTCTTCACCTCCTGTGGCAGTGAATTCCATGTGCTAATCACCCTTTGGGTGAAGAAGTACTTCCTTTTATCCGTTCTAACCCGACTGCTCAGCAATTTCATTGAATGTCCACAAGTTTTCGTATTGTGAGAAAGGGAGACAAGTACTTCTTTCTCTACCTTCTCTATCCCATGCACAGGAACACAGTTCTGGCTGGTTTGGCATCAGGGTGTGTGTAGCCTAATATACAAATGATTTTTTGCTGGGCCTTTTCTACAATCCCCCACCCAATATAAGAATATTCCTTTCGCAGAAAGGCTCTGTACCTGCCCCTTAATGGAGAAGAAGCTGGTGAAGAGAGGAGAAGAGGAAGAAGAGATGGGATTTATACCCTGCCTTTCACTTGGAGTCTCAGAGTGGCCTACAATCTCCTTTACCTTCCTCCTCCCTACAACACACACCCTGTGAAGTAGGTGGGGCTGGTAGAGCTCTTTCCAGAACTGCTCTTGAGGGAACAGCTCCTTTGAGAACCATGACTGACCCTAGGTCACTCCAGCAGCTGCATGTGGAGGAGTGGGGAATCAAACACAGTTCTCTCAGATTAGAGTTTACACACTTAACCACTACTCCAACCTAGATCTCAAGAGCAAGATGAGATTGAGACTACAGAGCACATTTTCCCTTTGTCTGTATTATAAGGTGGCACATAAGGTGATCATCACCCCGCTGACTGAAAAAAATTTGGCCCTGCCAGAAGCAGCTAAACATGAGTTTCTTCTATCTGATAGATACTCCAAGACTACCGACCAAGTAGTCACCTTCTATATGGCAATCCTCAGGTTACGGAAATTGCATTGCAATCAGATAGTAGGCAGTTACGGTAACTAGACATTAAACAAATTTTAAAACTGTTTTTATTTTTTTTAAGTATTTAAAACTCTTAAAATCTTGTATTATTTGTACTTTCCTTCCGTCTAAGGACCGGTATAATAATAAACAAGCAACCTTACTAAGGCTAATACAAGACACGTAAATCAACAGCAGGAATGCCTCCCCTAGAAATAGCTGATGAACACAGATTGAATCCACAGATTGTTGACGTCCAACAACAACAGCAGCAACAACAACAAGAGCAGCAGCAAGGCCCAGCTTGGAAGCATCCTTCACTAGGACATTTCTACGTTAACCCATATTTTGTGCTAGGGCTTGTGACATGCCCCCTTTGTGTACAGCCTTCAGTGCTGACATGCACAGAAGGGGAGGTGGTGACCAGTCTGTAGCCTAGGCAATGAGACGTGTCGGGATGCCAAGGGGATGGAGAGTTCGCAGAATGTGTGCTGGCTGAGGTAAAAAAAAAATCAGAGATGCGGATTCCAGGGCAAGATGAGATGTGGCGACTGGTTGGCTTTCCTACTCTTCCATTCTCACAGCATCAGTTTCAGTTTATTACTTTATTCCACAAACAGAATGCTGAATGTAGGGCTGCTTATATGGGTGGGAAAGCAAGCAACGGGGTGCCATATTATTTGCTTCCAAGCAGCATGAGCAAGATATCCCCCCTCCCCCTGGCCACCATGTTGGATGGAAGGGATTTCTGCTTCAGCTGTGTAGAAGGTTTGATCCTTTTTACTACAGTTATTATTATTATTATTACTCACAAAGATTCCACCTAGGGTTGTCAACTTCCAGGCACAGCCTGGGGATCTCCCTGTATTACAACTGATCTCCAGATGACAGAGATCAGTTGCCCTGGAGAAAATGGCTGCTCGGGAAGGTGGAGTCTCTGGCATTGTCGCTGCTGAGGTTCTTCCCCTCCCCAAAACCCACCCTCCCCAGGCTCCACCTCCAAAATCTCCAGATATATCCCCACCCGGAGCTGGCAACCCTAGGTCCACAATGCCTGGTTTTTGTAATGTTGCCAAATACCTGCTCATCAGAAAAGAAGGATGAAGCTTATGAAGCTATTCTATCCAAATGCAAATTTCAGCAGGGAGAAAGAAAGAGGGCAGAGAGATTTGAGGGCATGGCAAGGCCACTTTCATAGCACAGTTAAAATGCTTCCTCTTGGCCCATGTTCAAGGTCAAACTGCTATATATATATATATATATTCTATTTTAACAGCATCTTAATACCTTGTAATAACTATAGCTGCATTGTCAATAACAGTCATCCTTGGGTTTTTTTGGAAGTCAAGGGAGTTTTGCCTCTGGCATGGCTACATAACACACAGGCCCATTTAGTTGTTTATAGTAATAGCTGCTCGGTGTGTTGAAGCAGTGAGTCGCCCAGAGGTTTTCCTCAGGCATAATTACATGTGGTCTGAAATGTAGGCGATGCCTGCCTATTTATTTGAAAAGGTACCACAGCTTTCATAGAAAGCCACTTTCTGGCTCTCTGCTATGGTTGCCAGCCCCCACCCCCGCCACTGATGGGTGTTGGGGATATAGGGTTGCCAGATCCAGGTTGGGAAACTCCTGGAGATTTGGGAGCAGAGCCTCTAGTGGACAGGGACCTCAATGGGGCACAATGCCAGAGGGATGGTCTCTGTCCTCCCCAGGCATTCCCAAATCTCCAGGAGTTTTTCAACCTACTCTCCATCCCCAGCCAGTGGCCAGGGGGGACCTGGCAAACCCAACAGCTGCTCTCCAGACAACAGTTAGCAATTAGCCTAGAGAAAATGGCTGCTTTGGAAGATGGACTCAATGGCACTGCACTCTGCTGTCCCTCCTCTGCTCAAACCTTGCCCTCCTCAGGTTCCACCCCCAAAATTTCATAGAATCATAGAGTTGGAAGGGATCTCCAGGGTCATCTAGTCCAACCCCCTGCACAATACAGGAAGTTCACAAATACCTCCCCCTAAATTCACAAAATCTGCATTGCTGTCAGATGGCCATCTAGCCTCTGTTTAAAAACTTGCAAGGAAAGAGAACCCACCTGGAATTCCCCATGTCTAGCAACCCTAGACATGAAGCCACGAGATCACGTTCCCTTCCTCTAATGCCAGCTGGTAAGATCCCACTCAATATAATTAATGTTGACAACTTGGAAGGGGGGAGGGTGAGGAGAGGCTGACGTTGTTTTCCAATCCCCAGGAACGAATAAGGAACTGGGAACCAACTTCAGCCTCTTAAGTAAAGACGTTAATAAGAAGAATAACTCTATAGAGCAACCTGCCTGAATCAGAGCTCTACCACTTTTTTACAAGACATAACCAATCTCATCTTGAAAAGCAAGGTCGAATTAATGAAATAAGCCAGGTCAGAAAATGGTGTTGCCCTCACAGGAAGGCTATTATAATTTAAGAATGTCAGGGTGCAAAGATCATGCCTTAACCTTTTCAAAACCCTTTCCTTGAATTAGATGCAACAAAAATTGCAGAAAAGCTGTCTCGTCCTGTAATATTTTGCATACTGAGAGAAGTGGACTGGATTTTCGGAGAGTGCTTATAAACAGCTACTACATGTAGATTGCTTGGGCAGATCCTCCAGGGGCGGGAAGGCAGAGATCACCACAATCACAAATAAGGCATTCGCTCCCCTGAGAGAACTGCTTTGTGGGTACTTGCAACAAGAGAAAAGGGCAGGGAGGCTATGACTGGTATTGTGCTTGTTCTGTGATAAACACAGTGCAAACTGGAATGATCCGTTTATCAGTTCATTTTCTGGGTTCCCAATCAGTTAGGCAAGCTACGTTACCATGCATTTGCATAGTTTAGCATGATCTGCTTTAGTAACTTTCAGTGTGACTTATCAATAATTGTGCATATAGTATAAACACAGCAGATTAATTTTACAGATGAATGTAAATGAGTGAGAGAGAAAGCTAGAGAATCCGGGACTTTTTACTGTAAACACAAGGTGATGAAGGGGTGAGACATGATAGAGAGAAAAGGTTTGGAGAGTTTTTCTCCTTCTCCCATAACACTAAAACATGGTTCTAACCTTTAAGGACCATAACGAACAGGGACCCTCATACCTTTAGGACCACATCTCCCAGGATGCACCTGGGAAGAGTGTTATGCTCAAGCAATAAGAAACTTTTGGTGGTCCCAAGCCCAAAGGAGGTGCACCTGTCTTTAACTAGGGCCAGGGCTTTCTTGGCCCTGACTCCTGCCTGGTGGAACACTCTGACTGAGAACACCTGTGCCCTGCGGGAGTCATCTTTCCATAGGGCTTGCAAGGCAGAGATGTTCTGCCAGGCGTTTGGTTGACGACAGTGACCATTTAGCATTCATATCCTCCCTCTCTCCCTCCCTCAATTCTATATCCCAGGGGCTGGTGGGTTATATAAATTTTGCCCACCATCTGATGCTATATGGTTTCCTGCTAATGCTGAATTTTAACATTAGCAGTTTAACTTCATTTATTGTTTACCTAGCTGTTGTGAGCTGCCTTGAGCCCTATTTTTAGGGAGGGAGGGAGGGAGGGAGGGAGGGAGGGAGGAAAGAAGGAAGGGAGGAAGGAAAGAAAAAAGGAAAGAAAAAAGGAAGGAAGGAAGGAAGGAAGAGAGAAAGAGAGAAAGAGAGAAAGAGAGAAAGAAAGAAAGAAAGAAAGAAAGAAAGAAAGAAAGAAAGAAAGAAAGAAAGAAAGAAAGAAAGAAAGAAAGAAAGAAAGAAGGCAGGGAGGAAGGAAGGAAGAGAGGCCACCAAGGAAGACTCTGCAGAGGAAGACAATTGTACGCCGCCTCTGCTTCTCGCTTGCCTTGAAATTTCTTTGCTCTGATTGCTGTAAGTCAGCTGCAACTCGACATCACTTTATACACACACATGAACCATTAGGACTAGCAGGGCTTTTTTTGAGCAGGAACGCATAGGAATGCAGTTCTGGCTAGCTTGGTGTCAAGGGGTGTGGTCTAATATGCAAACGAGCTCCTGCTGGGCTTTTTCTACAAAAAGCCCTGTGTGGAACCATGGTGACATCAGGGGCGTGGCCTAACATGCAAATGAGTTCCTGCTGCACAAGATGCTGCCCCGACCACTAGCATCTTGTGTTTTTTCAAGTGATTTTTCCTCCGGATGAAATGTTTTGATCGAGTTGTGACATTGACAGTGCAATCCTAAACAGAATTACACCAAAGCCATTCGTGTCACTTGGAAGGGTGTCACTCTGCCCAGGATTGCACTGTTGGTCACTTTTGGGAAAACCATCCTCATGCACAGACTACGTGACGCTCTGATTTCCAGCACTGAGACTTGTAGGATTGATTAAATGGAACAGAACCCTGGAGGGAGTCTTTCGCACTTCTGAAAACATGAGACTTCATCTAATTAGTCCAGAGAAAGATAACAGGCATTTTATGGAATATAATGGAACACCAAATGACTGAGGGAGACAGTGCTTAATGTAATTGTTGCAGAATCCTTTGCGATTAAATTAAAATCAGCAAGGATCTGAAAATGGTGGTGGGTCATACTCATTTGCCAACAAACTGTCTTTCATTCTGATAGGTGGGCTGTTTTAATTGGAAGGGTGTGGGGAGCACTACACTGGGGTCTACATAGGAGCTCCATTAGTAGAAACTTGAGGAGCCATCTTGTGGAGTGGTAGTTCATCACTGGTCCCCATGACTGCCGTGCTTGAAATGAAGCCAAGCTTTAGCTCTTCTTATCTGTGTTCCATATAATAGCTTCTTATAAAGAGCCAGTTTGATGTAGTGGTTAGGTGCACGGAATCTAATCTGGGAGAACCTGGTTAGATTCCCCACTCCTCCATATGCACCTGCTGGGTGACCTTGAGTCAGTCACAAGTTCTCACAGAGCTATTCTGCTCAACAGCCGCTCTGGGAGACCTCTCTCGGCTCCAACTATCACACAGGTTGTCTGTTGTGGGGAGGGGAAGGGAAAGAGGATTGTAAGGTGCTCTGAGACTGCTTTGGGTAGTAAAGGGTGGGGTATAAATCTAATCTCTTCTTCTTTGCCTTAACCCAGAATTCAGTTTATGCCATTGAGAACTAACCCACCAAAGCAAAACAGCTTTAAAAGTGGATTAGGCAGATTCACGGAGAATAAGTCTATCAGTGACTACTAGCCATGGTGACTGAGGGGAACCTCCACATTCAGAAGCACTAAGCCTCTGACTCCATGAACCAGGAGGCAATGTTAGGGGGAGGCCTTCGCCTCTATGCCCTGCTGTTGACCCTCCAACTGGCTGGCCACTGTGAGATGCTGACGACATGGAACACAAGTCTGTTCCAGCAGGGCTCTCCTTATGCTCCTATGAAACCCTCAGCCTGTTGTTGGACCTTCAGAGGAACTGGTTGGCTGCTGTGTGAGACAGAATGCTGGACTAGATGGACCACAGATCTGATCCACCAGGGCTCTTCTTATGTTCTTATGATAACCCCTTACTTGTGTAGCCCTATACCAGGTTCACAGTCTTGTCCTGATACTCAAGTGTGAATAGAATTTGGAAACAAATGGTTTCTGCCTAGAGAGCTACATGCAAATCTACAGCTAATTTTTCAGCCAAGGGATAGCCTCTGAGAATGCTTCAAAAAACTAGTATGGTATGGTTGCCAACTCCAGGTTGGGAAATTCCTGGAGTTTTGGAGGCATAGCCTGGAAACAGTGGAGTTTCAGAGTAATTAGGAGCTCAGCAGAGAAGGGATACCATGAAGTCTACACTCTAAAACTGCCATTTTTCTCCGGGGACGTTGGTTTGTGTGATCTGAAGATCAGTCACAGTTCTGGGGGAAACTCCAGGTCCCACCTGGAGGATGGCAACTCAATCAACAACAAGCAGCTTTCCTGTCTTCCAACCAAGGTTTATTGTGTGTATTGTGAGAGAGGTTTATCTGGCCAATATTGAGCATAGACTATGCCTCTTCACCAAAACTGGTGTTCTCATTACGCTTCCAAGCCAACCACTTACATGAAAATCCGTCATTATCCAATAACAATCCGTTTAGACTGGCATTTATTTCAGACCATTACCAAGATTCGCATATCAGCCATAATGAAGCCTTTGGAATCTGAACAATGCGCAAATTAATTTTTACGGTAGCTCCTTCATTTCGTATTCAAGTCCAGAGAGCAAAAGTTATGTTTCAGCAGCCTTCGGATTTGGCTTTTAGGTATCGAAATGAGAAAAGGGAGCATTGGAATGCATCCGCAGGCTCTGGATCACAGCACTGCATCAGCTTTCCTTGCCAAAAATTATGCTCTCGTAGCCTGATACGAAGAGCTAGAGTTACCAAGGGTGTCACAGAGAGATGTTTCGAACAGAGGTATTTAAGCTAGAGGTGCCAGTGATTGAAACTGTACCCCAATGCATGCAAAGCATGTTCCCCCAACACAGATCTATATCCTGTCTTCAGATTTCCACACACCCTCAGAAAATATCCATATTTCCATACACCCAATGCAGCATTTTTGGAGCTAGACCTTGAACGCATGCAGCTATCTTACACTGAGTCAGATCACTGGTCTAATCAAGATCAGTATTGGGTCCACTCTGGCAGGGAATGGCTCTTTAATATCTCAGGCCAAGGTCTTTCTGATCACCTGATCCTTTTAACTGGAGATGCCAGGGATTGAAGCTGGGACCTCATGCATGCCAAGCATGTCACAGTAACTTCACCCCATAGCTTGCTTTTAAGATGTTAAACCTGGGTTTGGGATGTCCCACTTCTGACTGCGGGTCTGCAAGTGTAGTAAGTGGGGGACCCACAGTGAAATGTTGTGGGTTGGTTTCAGCTTGTCCAAGGATATTTACAATGGTGGGACTCTTCCCCACCTTGAAGCAGTACTCATGGCTAAGAGGCAGTGTGTGTAGTGGTTAGAGGGGGGCCCCCACACTATATCATGGAAGCTTGCTGGATGACCTTAGGCCAGCCACTCACTCTGTCTCTGTCTCTCTCTGACACAGGGTCATTACAAGGACAATGGAGAAGGGAAGAGTGATGTTGTAAGCTGCTTTGGCACTCTGTTGGGGAGAAAAGTGGAATATAAATATCCAAACAAACAAATAGGCAGCTAGGACAATCCCAGCGGCTGTTTTCTTGACCTCAAGGATTATTTGGAATTTGGAACTCAGCCCAAAGAAAACCATTAAACTGTGGTTTATTTTTTTTTTAAATGGTTCAAAGTGTTAAATCATCACTAAGTATTAAGCAGGCAGCACAGCAAAGATTGACAATGCAGATCTATGCTGAATTGCTGTAGTTTTAGCCCATCGACTTCAGTCAACTTAGACTAGATTAACTGCATAACATTGCACTGCGAGCCAGCAAAAAGCAGAGAGAAATAAAAGAAAAAAAACCTTAGCCACAATTCTAAGTGCCAATAATGACTGCCCCAAGAGCACATTGTAGAGAGGAAGGCAGTCCAAAGGAGGGTTACCAGGTCTTTCCTGGCCACCAGTAGGGGATGGGGGTTGAGTTGCCAGACCCAAGTTGAGAAATTCCTGGTGATTTGGGGATGGAGCCTGGGGAGGACCGAGACCTCAGTGGGATACAATGCCATAGAGCCCACTCTCCAAAGCATCCATTGTCTCCAGGGGAACTGATCTCTGTAGTCTGAAGATTAGTTGTAATTCCAGAGGATCCGCAGGTCCCTCCTGGAGACTGGCATCCCTGTTCCAAAGACACGGTGCCACAGCTTGCAAAGTCCTTATCCATTGAATTATAGCCTTTTGAGTTTTTACAAGAACTAGACAGTTCAGAGGATGGTGGGAGTAGTTTCTTGGTAACATCCTGGGTGGAATTCTAGCAGGAGCTCCTTTGCATATTAAGCCACACACTCCTGCTGTAGCCAATCCTCCAAGAGCTTACAAAAAAGAGCCTTGTAAGCTCTTGGAGGATTGGCTACATCAGGGGTGTGTGGCCTAATATGCAAAGAGCTCCTGCTAGAATTCCACCCCTGGTGACATCACAGAATGCCAGCCAAACAGTAGCATGCGCAGCTAGTTTCCAGTTCAAGGCAACGGAACCATTTTTTCTTCATGACTCAGCATGGGAAAGCAATCACTACATTTGGACATGGGAAGGGTGTGTCAAAGCCAGCTCCTCTGCTCAAGGCAAGCTCAGTCTGCCTTTGCTTATAGAAGCCCATCCGATGAAAAGTTGACAATCTGTAAAATATAAGAACGAGGAACTTCAAAAGGCTCATGCTCAGGCAGCACTCCTTTGCTGTGTCAGCAGCAGGGGTGGAGAGGCGTGTGTGTGTGTGTGCGTGCGTGCGTGAAGTGCCATTGTCACTTCTAACTTATGGGAACTCTGTTAAAGACCTCCAAAAGACCTATCAATAACAGCCTTGCTCAGGTCTTGCAAAATGAAGACCGTGAGCTTCCTTGATTGAGTCAGTCCATCTCATGTCGGGGCTTCCTTTCGTCCTGCTGCCTTCAACTTTGCCTAGAATTATTGTCTTTTCCAGTGACTCTTGTTTTCTTGTAGTGTGACCAAAGTAGGATAGACTCAGGTTGGTCATTTTAGCTTCTAGGGAGAGTTCAGGCTTGATTTGATCAAGAACTTATTTGGCTTTTTTTGCCATAAGCTCTCCTCCAACACCAAATTTCAAATGAATCAACTTTCTTCCTATTAGCTCTTTCCATTGTCCAACTTACACACTCATATATAGCAATGGGGAATGCCGTGGTATAAATTATCCTGATCTTGTTCACTTAGGCTGACCCCAAAGGTCCGTAATAACTTGGTGCTTGCACAGGGGACTACCTTAGGTAAATGAGATTGTAAGACGCACAAAGATTCAGAGTGAAGGGCGGGGTATAAAACCTTTACTAGATAGGGTGGGTGGGAAAGCATCATGGCATAGCCCCATCTCATCAGATCTCAGCAGCTAAGCATGGTCCGTACTTGGATGGGAGACCACCAAGGAAGACTCCTGCAGAGGAAGGCAATGGCAAACCACCTGTGCTCCTCACTTGCCTTGAAAGCTTTTTGCTGGAGTCACCATAAATTGGTTGTAACTTGACTGCACTTATATAGATACTGGATAGGGCTGTTTGATTTGTCTAGACAGATGCTTTCCAGCACCAAAAGCTATTACAGCAATGTTTTGGATGCTTTCCCAGCTAAGGACCCACTTCGTTTTTTTTCCACTGTCATTAGATTTTGTGAGAATACAAAGCAGTAGACACACATACACACACAATTACTGGAGAGGCTCTTTAGATTGAAACGTCAAATGGGCTGCTGTTGTTCATCTGCTCCTCGATGACTGGACACCTCAGTTTTAGTGCCGGAAAACATCAAGAGGTTGAAACAAGACAGGCACCAATGCAAATGGACACTAATTCATTTGCTAATGATCAACGTCAGCCATAAGGGGCAGGTGGCCACCAGTGGTTTTGTGTCCGTTCATGAAAGAAGAGAAGGAGCCAAATGAAATGTTTTAATTGTTGCAAGAGGAATGGATTTGCTTTTATCAGATCGATATCCCTTTGACCAAGAATCAATTAAACTGACAAGGCTGCTGCTATGGAAGCAAGGAAAGGAGCATAATTAAATTCTATCCTGGAGACTGTAGATGGCAAAAATCAGAGATGGGAGCATGTACAAGGCCAAACTGTTCAGCTGGCTGACGAATAACTGAATTAGGGTGAAGTTCTAAATTAAAATACCTTGTCATTGCAAGGAGAAAGTTGCAGGGTTTCAAAAGGGAAATCTCAGCAACAGGGCAGACCTTTCCAGGTCTGAATGTGTAACTGGAAAATAAAATCTAATCCCTCCTTGTTAGTCTCAAAAGGGTGACAAATGTGAATGAAAATCATTACGTAATAAAGAAATAACTGAATGTACCATATCTGATCTTTTGGTGGTATCCTACATTAGGATAGGACTTGACCCGGATATCACAGGCTGGGTCAATCTCATCAGATCGCTTGCTTTGTGTAATGTGGGGGAGGTCCATTTTTAAACAAACTTGGAACACCTGACTAAGGTGAATCAGCATAAAGTTCCCAACCTCCAGGCAGTACACGGCAATCTCCCGCTATTACTATGGATCTCCAGGTGGCTAAGACCAGTTTCCCTGGATAAAAATGGCTACCTTGGAAAATGGCTGAAGGAAATGGCTGCCTTGGCAAGTGGACTCTATGGCACTATATTGTGCTGAAGTCCCTCCCTTCCCCAAACTCTACTCTGCTCAGGCTCCATCCCCAAAATCTTCAGGCATTTCTCAACCCAGTGCTTCAACCCTAATAAACTGGAAGGTGTCAGGGGTTGAACCCTCTGCACACAAAACACATATTCTAAGTGAGCTACCATCACTCAGTAGAAAGGCAGACATCAAAACCTGCCCTCTACCTCTGGTACTGAGTGTCCCACCCATCCCAACTGAAGGACAATGCAGAAAGCCAGGAAGAACGTTCTCAGACAAAAGCAAAAGAAGCAAAAATGTCAAGCGGAGAATCAAAACAAATTGCAGGTTACAGGGGGCCAGGCAGTCCAAAGGTGAGGGCAAACTAACAAAATTCACTGTCCTGCATATATTATGCAAATAAATGATACATTACCTGTAAACGCATAACTTGTTTTACTTAATCAGATTAAGTATGTCCACATATATTTGTCTCTTCTTAGATTAAGTTTATGCTTGTTGTGCACATTCTTTTTCCTACTGCATAATTTTGCATAATTCCCACCCCCCACTTCTCATGAAAAAGGTAATAACGGATGAAACGAGAATGCTATTGAATGAAGAATGGTTACCCATAATGATAATACCATACTGTTTACCTCAGCGCTAGTAAGACCTCTCATGAGGGAACTAGTGATATTCAGAACTGGGCATTAGGAATCATTTTTTTTACCTCATGATAGTAGGTATGATCCAGAGAAGAACTAGCTGGAAAATAAATGTTTAAACAGAAAACTTTATGAGGATAGTATGGTTGCCAATCCCCAGTTGGGGGTAGGGGATCCCCTGGTTTGGAGGCCCTCCCCCCACTTCAGGATTATCAGAAAGTGGGACAGGGAAAGGAAATGTCTGCTGGGCATTCCATTATACCCTATGGAGACTGGTTTCCAAAAGGTTTAATGGAGAATTGATCTGCGAGTATCTGGGCATCTGGAGAGCTGTTTTTTTGAGGTAGAGGCACCAAATTTTCAGCATAGCATCTGGTGCCTCTCCTCAAAGCAACCCCAAAGTTTCAAAAAGGCTGGACCAGGGATCCAATTCTATGAGACCCAAAAGAAGGTGCCCCTATCCTTCATTATTCCAAATGGAGGGAAGGCATTCCAAAGCTTTCACAGTTCCGCATGGACTGCAAAACGGCACTCTTCTGCCTAGGCTTCCCAATCCCCAGGTCCCAGCGGGGGAGCCCCCGTTTTTACAGGCTTCTCCCCGTCCCCAGCCAGCTGGCCGGCAGGGGAAGCCCTGCCCCCCACAGTCACCATGTAGTTTTAGAGCTCCTGCAGGTCTGTTTTTAAAATATGTGCCTTTAAGGCTGAGCAAGAAGCAGGAAACAGGAAGGGCTTCGGAGAACGGCCCCTCCCTTTGTTTTGCTTTCGTTTTCAGATCAAGTAAAGTTCTGCAGGAACAAGACCCAGTAAGTATTTGTGTGTGTGAGAGAGGGAGGGGGCAGGGGAATCCCTGGTTTGGAGGCCCTCCCCCTACTTTAGAAAGTGTGTGGGGGGGGGAGAGAAATGTCTACTGGGCACTATTATTCCCTATGGAGAACGATTCCCATAGGGAATAATGGGGAATTGATCTGTGGGTATTGGGGGCTCTGGGGGGGGGCTATGTTTTAAGGTAGAGTTTTTAATTTTTAGTATAGCATCTAGTGCCTCTTCCCAAAATACCCCCCAAGTTTCAAAATGATTGGACCAGGGGGTCCAATTCTATGAGCCCCAAAAGATGGTGCCCCTATCCTTCATTATTTCCTATGGAAGAAAGGCATTTAAAAAGGTCTGCTGTCCCTTTAAATGTGATGGCCAGAACTCCCTTGGAGTTCAATTATGCTTGTCACACCCCTGTTCCTGGCTCCACCCCCAAAGTCTCCTGGCTCTGCCCCCAAAGTCCCCAGATATTTCTTGAATTGGACTTGGCAACCCTACTTCCACCATGCATTTTCATAATGATAACATCTGCAGCAGCGGGATGGGCCCATAGAAACATCACTGATGGTCTACCTCTTCATGTTATCGTGATCCTAGGACCTCTTAGAATGGCTAAACACCATTCAGATTGCAGTTTGAAACCTTGATACCAGTGTAAGTAGGTGTTTTTAGAAATTGTTTTTTATGTTTTTATTGTTGTTTTATTTTCTTTGGTTACACAATGTAACTGTGTGACCTCAAATTTGTGAGCCGCCCTGAGCCTGCCTTGGCGGGGAGGGTGGGATACAAATCAAATTAATAATAAACAAATAAATAAAGACATGCAGTTCCTTTAAATATGATTGCCAGAACTCCCTTCAGAGTTCAATCATACTTTTCACACCCTTGGTCCTAGCTCCACCCCCAAAGTCTCCTGGCTCCACCCCCAAACTCCCCAGATATTTCTTGAGTTGGACCTGGCAACTCTAGAGGATAGACTGAAACAGCTAAGCAAGGATGAAGGCCACACCAGCAATTTGGTATACCAGATCCCTCAGTTATAAGAAGGCTGACCATGTAAACATGCCTGAATACAGCTGCCAGTAACGAAAAGCCCTTGCTTCACCAACACATAGGGAGGGGTCTGGAAAAAGGTTGCCATTTTCCAGGTAGGTTCTGGAGATCTGGTATTACAACTGCTCTCCAGACAACAGAGCTCAATTTCCCTGGAGAAAAATGGCTGTTTTAGAGGTAGGCTTGACAGCCTCTTGGGGGCACATGGAGATCTCCAACTATTACAATTGATCCCCAGGTGACCAAGAGGTCAGTTCCCCTGCAGAATATGGCTGCTTGGAAGGGTGGACTTGATGGCATTATACCATTCTGAAGTCACTCCTCTCCACAAATCCCACACTCTCCAAGGTCCACTCCCCAAATCTCCATATATTTCCCAATGCAGAACTGGCAACCCTATTTAGAGGGTAGACTCTATGATGTTATGTCATACTGTGGTCTCTCCACTCTCCAAACCCCACCCTCCCCAGGCTCTACCCCCAGAATCTCCACAAATTTCCAAACCCAGATCCCTAATCTGGGACTCTGTGGCAGAGCACCTGAATGCTCTCCACACGTGAGGTTCCAAGTTCATTCCTTATCTTCTCCAGTTGAAGAATCGAGACAGGCCTCTTAATGAGATGCAGGAGAACAGCTTGCCAATCAGAGTAGACAATGGTGACCTTAATATAGGGTTGCCAAGTACCTCCACTATTGCGGCAGGGGACTGTTCTCTCACACGTGCAAAGCACACACAGCATGATGACATCACCCAGAAGTGACATCATCGTGGCAGGGATGTTGTGCCAATGATGCTCTAGGACTCATGATAAAACTCTGTGGTATCATAGAGTTTTACTGCAATTTCTAGAGCATCCCCAGCATGACATCCCCAGTGCGATAATGTTACTTCTGGGTGACGTCATCACACAGGGCACATTGTGCGGCAATGGGGTTCTTTGGGGGCAGTGATCCCCCCAGCGGCTTGCTCCCTGTTGGTGGGTTGGAGCCCTCCAGACCGAGGGATCTGCTGTCCCTGGCGGAAGCGTGGCAACCCTACCTTCATATACAAAGGCTCATAATTTAAGGCAACTCCACACGTCTGTTAATGTTTGTTTTGAGGTGGGATGATTCAAAAGCAGGTCCACATTAGGGACATTATCTGAAGTAGCTAAATATGCAGAATTCTGGGGAAAGGGAGAAGTTTGTTGCAGAGCATTTCCCCCCTTCTCCCAAGATCGGTGAAATCGCAGATGTAAAGAAAGCAATACCATCTGTGCACCAGTCAGGAAGAAGGGAGTGAGGAGACTGCTCAATAAACTGTAGAAGAAAATTGCTGTATGCAACTGAGACAGTGATTTGCTGGTGATGTTAGCAAAGCAGAGCTCTCCGAGCAAGAAGCGCAGGACCCGAGACCTTTCCGCATATTACAATACTTCCGATCCCCTTGCCTGCAGCTGCTCTCACCCAAGTCTCCCAACACAATGTCTGTTCCAGTTCTTTTGCCCTTGGGCTGCATTGCTCACTGAGGCAAGTAATTAGAGTGCCAAATAATGGAGGCTAGCTTCCAAATTAACTTCCAATATGGCCATCTCATTGCCGGTGGCTAAAACAACGATAACAATGTGGTGAGATCAGTACACTTCCTTGCTAAACATTAAACAATGGTTCAGTAAGAACCAGCTGCAGCTTCTTTGGTCTACATGGTCTCTTTTCTGGGTCGCATATGCACCACACACTATAACTTACAGTTTCCCTTGGAAGTGGAACTATGCATTCTGGGTATGCAGGGTTGCCATTAAAAATGGTAGCACTGTGTCTAGTTTTCTCCTTTTGTGGGATGAGGTATCGCTGTGTTATACACCAAAGCAGTCAATAACGTAATAGGGAACCGTTCAGTATCATATGTGTTGTGCATGTGAACTGTGATATGTATATTCAATGGTGTTCCTGCCTGGCTCATTGGAGCCTGCAGGACTGAGCTTGGGGACTTGGGAACAATGGGCACTAGGATCCAAATCTCTGCTGCCCTGCTCCAATCACAGGCCCCCTGCTGGTCTGAATGATCCAATGGTGTGCTTGTGCAGGAACCCTGGAGTGTATATAGTTGGCCCCGTTCTCCAGTCTTGGAGTGCAGCCCTATACTATGCTGTGCTGGAATAAAGAGCTATGATCACTACCACCTCGCCTCTTCCTTGCATTGAACCCACTATATTATAATATGCTTATGACAAGATCAGTAAGAATGGAAGAACTTGTCATGAGCAGCCCTCATTTTGGGAGCTCACAGGAGCTCTGGAACCTCTAAATCAGGGGTGTCAAACATGTGGCCTGGGAGCTGAATCAGGTCCCTGGAGGGCTCCTATCAGGCCCCCGAGCAACTGGTTGCCCTCTACTTTCTTCTCCCTCTCTCTTGCCTGCTTCTGCATAACAGCTTGCTTCTCAAGGTTTGCTCAATTGCACAGGAGCTACAGAGCAAAGCCTCTATTTTCTCCATTGGCTGAGGCTCCTCCCATGAGGAGGAAGGGGGAGAGGGAGAGCGTGTTTGGCTAGGTTCTCTCAATCACACACAAAGCTACTGAGCCAAGCCTCTCTTCCTTCTATTGGCTGAAGCTCCTCCTCCACCTGGTCCCCTGGAGAGGGAAGGAAAGAACCAGAGCTTCTTTTGCCCAGTTCCCTGGATTGCACAGGAGAGATACAAAGAAAGCAACTTTAAGACCAAGTGCTAATGTTTTAAGCATGTTTAAGTTTTCTTTTATAAAATCTTTGGTTGTGTTTGTCTGTGTCCTTTATAAAATTTGTATCTTTGCTACCTAATCGTAAATAGGTACGCACATGGCCTGGCCTGACAAGGTCTCATTTTTGTCAAATCCAACCCTCGTAACAAATGAGTTCGACACCCCTGCTCTAAATTTTATTGTGCTCTTTCTTTCTTACTTCCTCCCAAAAAACCCTTCCTTCTGGGCTCCATTGTTCAAATGCCCTGTGAGAATTTTGCTGAACTCTAAGATTTGACAAATTTTCTAGTATTCCCCCTCACAAAAAAATGGAGAAATAACCAAAACATATAAAGCAGACAGATGAAAATCTTCCTCGTGCCACTGTAGCCACATAGGAGAAAGTAATTTAAAAAGTAAGATGGGAGTGAGGTTTTATTATGACAATCACAATTCAAGAAGCATTTTAAGGCAGATGCTGAGCTGATATAGTTTAGTACACCTTCAGTGATGTCAGGGGTGTACGGCATATGCAAATGAGTTGTGCTAATGAGCTCTGGCACCTTTTTTTCTACAAAATGACCCTGATCATGAAGATGCCATTTTCAGCAGCAGCTCCATGTTTACCAGCACCATCTGCTTCTGCCCTTAGGTGCATTTCTTTCTCTTGGTTGTTTCCTGCTGCTATCTCCCCCCCTCCCAATTCCAAGAACATCCTTGCACCCAACATCTTTTTGGAATATCCGGGTTACATAGCAGTGACATGAATTCGGTGCCCCTTTCCTTTGCTTGTGTCCAGTGGCACCTTTAAGACCAACCAAGCTGAATTCTGGGTATAAGCTTTTTGTGTGTACGCACACTTCTGTATCTGAAGAAGCATTCATGTGTACTAAATAGGGTTGCTAGGTCCACTTCAAGAAATATCTGGGGACTTTGGGGGTGGAGCCAGGAGACATTGGAGTGGAGCCGGGAGCAAGGGTGTGACAAGCCTAACTGAACTCCAAAGGGAGTTCTGGCCATCAAATTTTAGGGACCACACACTTTTTAAAATGCCTTCCCTCCATTGGAAACAATGAAGGATAGGGGCACCTTCTTTGGGGGCTCCTAGCGTTGGACCCCCTGGTCCTATCTTTTTGAATCTTGGAGGGTATTTTGAGAAGAGGCACTGGATGCTATGCTACAAATCTGGTGCCTCTACCTCAAAAAACAGTCCCCAGAGCCCTGGGTACCCACAGAACAATTATCCATTATACCCAAAAGGAATTGGTCTCCATAGGGGATAATGGAGTATCCAGAAGACATTTCCCTCCCCTTGCTTTCTGATGACCCTGAAGCGAGGGGAAGGCCTCCAAAGCAGGGGATCCCCTGCCCCCACCTGGAGATTGGCAAACCTAGTACTATAGCTTATACCCAGAATTAAACTAGGTTGGCCTTAAAGGTGTCATTAAACTCAAACTTTCTTCTGTTGCTTCGGACCAGCACAGCTACCCACCTTAATCTCTTTTCCATTGCTCTTAGCGATAAACCTCATTAACAGTAAAATAAATAAAACCCATCAACGATGACATTCAAAACTCACAGCTGTCACTACATCACTGCTGAGATTTTTTTTCTTAAAGTTCAAATCAATTCGCATGTTTGTTTGTTTTTTTCACTTCTGTAATATTTTTACTGAAATAATTCAATTTGAATAATACGGGTTATCCACAGGCCATTATGCTCTTCATCCTGCTACACCCCTGAAATCAGATCTGTAAGCATG
Source organism: Heteronotia binoei (assembly GCF_032191835.1). Classification (NCBI taxonomy): domain Eukaryota; kingdom Metazoa; phylum Chordata; class Lepidosauria; order Squamata; family Gekkonidae; genus Heteronotia; species Heteronotia binoei. Next base: position 173,293,969 of record NC_083225.1, read on the forward strand.
AAAAGGCACAAAATAAAAAGCTATATAAATACAAAGCAGTCTATCCGTCAAGGCAATATTAAAATTAATGCATGTAACTTAAAAAAAAAATCAGAATAAATCAAATGTCCAATTGACTATACTGGCTGCCTTGTTCTTGTGTCAGCCAGCCTACCGTGATTTCATTCCTAGCATGACAAACAGTATCGCTAACCCTGCCATATTAAGGGCACCAAAAGACAAAATAGCAGTGAGAATGACAACCATTTTAAACTACAACATTCGTTATGCAAAGCAACCTAGAGCAAATTCCTTGTGCATGAGAACAAACTGTGTTTCACTTGCAGTGTTCTTACAAGTAAGATCACGAATGGATAAGCATCCTCTTGGGTGTCAATATGTGTGTGAAACCCTGCTATTTGGAAAATGCCCTTGTCAGTTACTTATCTGCTGAGTCACACCGGGAAACTGAATCAGTTCAAGAAAACTCTCTTAATGGATGCAAATATGATACCTCCTAGGGAATGTTATAGCTTTCTAAGCCCACTAAAGTCAAGGAGCTTAGATTTCACTGCCAGATCAGGATAGCAATAGACCAGAATCCCTCAAAATTCCAACTCAGTTTTCTATTTACTTACAGGGGCAATCCTAGGAAGAGTTATGCCGTTCTAAAGCCTATGGGTTTAAATGGACATTGAAGGGTCTAATTTTGCTTGGGGAATGTACTCTTAGTTTTGAGACTGAACATTTGAACATAAACTCTTCCACTGGTGCTCTCATCTCCTTCTGGGGCTATGCTCACAAAACATCTTTTTGGACCAGTTGTCATCTATTACTAGGGATGTGCATAACACAATTCTCAAGTGCCAAAGATATACATAGATATTATTGGTTCAGGTCAATGCAGTGATTTCCAGAAATGGTAATACAACAAAATGATAATATAACAAAAAGCCCTTCCCTGAAACAATCTGTGGTTTTGTTTGTTTTACTTCAGGTGCTTAACAGAAACGCAGCATGCACTCGTCTTTTTCTTTGATTTCACCGCTTTCTCGGCAATGACATTTGTCTCTTCCAATCAGACCCTTGCAAGGGAGAACAGAGCACACCCAGCCAATAACCTTCAGAGACAAGCTGTAGAGAGCTACCACTCTCCTTTGCTTCCTCATTTATAGGGGTGGGGCCCTTATTCCTTCCACAATTAGGATGCCTGGGAGGGACACCTTCAATAATTGAAACCCTTTGTAGAATTTGCTTGACTCTTGGGTGGTCTTCAGGGGACAGGCAGCCCACAATCCCCTGCTATTTTGGTGCCATTTGACTGAAAGAAGCCCCCCAATACCCCAACAGGGAATAACGGAATAGCTGCCAATCTCCTTCCTCATTTTGTGAAACAAACTGACCCACAAGGAAGGATGGCAAACGCAGAACTTCCAGCAGAAAGGTAAAACTTTTTCTGCTGTTAGTTACTGTAAGAGTAGGAAATTCATTGAATGCAGACAGGCTCCCCCCCCCCCCCCCCGTGGTCAGCCAGTGCCATGCTTCCCAAACTGCCCTAGATCTCTCCCCCCACTGAGATAAACATCCCAAAATTCTGAAACTTAAAAAAGCACATGCATTTGAATCCCAAGCCAGTAATGTCCTATATAAATGTTGAAAAAATTACAGAGAAAACCCCAAACCCTGGACATAAAAATATAACAATTTTTTTTTCTTTTCTGCACACCCCTACCACCCCATTCCTAACTGTATATATTAAGAGAAAAAGTCAGTGATCTTTCATACTGACATTTCTAAAGCAGTTTTATTTTACTCCTTTACTCTTATATAACTACAAAAATAAATCTAAGGACAATAGATGTGTTGTTTCTGGCAAGTAGAACTCTCATCTCCTTTTCCCCATGTTTGTTGGCACACCGACAGCATCACAAATAGATGTTGCTTTGTTTGGGCATTTGGACCATGTAGGGTACTTGCCACCCCTTATAGCTGCTGGAGGAGAATCTTCTACTCTCAAAGCCCCTTCAAGGACCGAGAGTATTGTATAAGGACCAAGAGTACTGCATTTAGCACAATGGACCGTGCCCAGTTGCATATCATAATTATTTTACCTCTGTATGCAACGGGTTTTGCGCTTCTGCTCCTTTCCCCTCTTAATCTGATTATATTTGTTGCACAGGCAATCAGCTCTATGAAGCCAACACACATGACTGAACAGTGCTGAATACTGAGATAAGGTAACATAGCTGCGGGGCAGCTGCAATATTCAGTAGTTAGACTTATGCACCATCCTCTCTCCGGGGAATTCCCACAGAAAATGTGGATAACGTTGTGCACAGGCAAGCAGGAGGGAAAAAATAACTAGAAACGGTTGCATTAGGTAGTTTATCTCGGAGGGCACTTCACTGAGTCCTTTTCAAATAACAACACAAGAGCTCTCAGAGGTTTTTAGCTATATCCTTGGGTAGAGAAGTCTCTCCATACAATGCAATGCACTTGTTCCTTCCACTCTGCTGGGTCCATATTTGCTTTTGCTCTGCAAGACCCCGAGCTTGGAAATATAATACCCATTATAATGGGGATATGGTGTGCTTTTCAGTTAAATCAAACCACTGGTTGTGAGTTGTCTTAAGTGACAATGTGACCCCTCAGAATGTTATAAGCAAAAGCAATAGACTGGGACTGCTTTTGTGGCATTAGTGCTCTTGTGAAACAGACATGGTTTTTCACAGAAAAAAGCATCCTGTCCATATTTCATCAGAAGTCAGTTCCAGTTGAGGCTTACAGCCTTCAGATTACAAAAGAGTTCCTACATGGAATATACTGTGTGCAGTGGTCATTTTGCAGAAAAATAGGTGGTGGAGCACATTAGCATATCTCTTAGGTGGCCAACGGTAGCTCTCCAGATGTTTTCTGTCTACAACTCCCAACAGCCCCAGCCATTGACAATGCTAGCTGGGGCTGATGGGAGTTGTAGGCAAAAAACATCCGGAGAGCTACCGTTGGTCACCCCTGGCATATCTCATTAGCATATGCTGCCCCCCCACCTGCCAAAAGCAACCCAACACAAGAAAGGAGAGCCCTGGGAGAGTGAGGCCTGCTTGGGCTGGTTAGAGATCCAGGGACCCAAGCAGCTCTCGCTCACCTGGGGCTCTCCTTGGCTGCTGCCCCCTCACAGTCAAAAGGCCAGCAAGCCACCCATCACCCAAAATCACATAAGAAGTGGAGAAAGGGTGGAGTGGGCTTCTCCAGGGATTAATGAGGGCTGTGGGGGTGTGACAAAGCCCCTGGTGACTGGCTGGCTGCCTGCTCTCCTAATCCAGGGATTGTTATGCAGCTGTACCTGCTATTCAATGGACAAGGTAGGTGGGGAGGAGGGGGAACCCTCAGAAAGGTTCAGGAGCTGTGCTCCTGTAAGCTCCTGCTAAATTCAAATCCTGCCAGTGTGTGATAATTAATATGAAAATCACATGGCTATCATAATGGATGCTTCAGGAAATCTCCTCACCGATTTTTTTCCCTTGGGAGTTTTGAATTCTGAATCATCTGTGCTGTTTTCCAAAGTGGATTTTCTACAGCTCTGTTTTGTAAATGCAAGAAAGATACAGAACCCTGTATACAGGGCTTTTTTGGTAGAAAAAGTCCAGCAAGAACTTATTTGTATATTAGGCCACACCCCTGATGTCACCATTGTTTCACACAGAGCTTTTTTTTTTAGAAAAAGCCCAGCAGGAACTCCTTCGCATATTAGGCCACACCTCCTGACACCAAGCCAGCCGAAACTGCGTTCCTGTGCATTCCTGCTCAAAAAAGCCCTGCCTATATATTTCCATAACTTTCTGATCTAGTCTCTGTCCGTCAGTTTTGATACACCAGTATCAGTGTACACGTTCACACTGATAAAACACTGCCAGAAGAGAAACCACCAGGGTTTTTTTTGTAGAAGGAACTCCTTTGCATATTAGGCCACACACACCCTGATGTGGCCAATCCTCCTGGAGTTTATAGTAGGCCCTATACTAAGAGCCCTGTAAGCTCTTGGAGGATCGGCTACATCAGAGGTGTGTGGCCTAATATGCAAAGGAGTTCCTGCTACAAAAAAGCCCTGGAAACAACAATTTTGATGTCATCAACATGTTCAAGATTCTTTTCCTAATATGTAGAATGCATGCTTTACACACCATACAAAAGTTTTGGGTGCTGGAGAGGGATTCTATGTATGACTTCCTCCCCATGCAAAACAAACAAATAAACAAGTAAACAAACAAATCTTGCCTATGGGACCTATCTTGTCATTGAGAATGCTACTGGCATAGTTTTCTCTTGGACATGTTCATTTTCTGTCTGCGGAGTTATAGTTCCATATTTATTGCCATCGTTCAGAATGGTAGGGATCAGTGTTCCCTCTAAACTGAGTCAGTGTGAGCTAGCTCACAGTTTTTTTAGTCTCTAACTCACGCGTTTCTGTTTTAGCTCAGGAAAAAATGGCCCCAGAGCAAACTTATTGATGCAGTAGGTAGCTCACAACTTTAATGTCAGTAGTTTATGAAGTAGAATTTTTGCTCACAAGACTCCACAGTTTAGGGTGGGTATTGGTAGCGATAAAGTTTTTGTCTTGATGTAATAAATATGCTGAATCTATCAAGCCTTACTGATGATACAGATCTCATAATGGAGTCCTATGCACACTTATTCTGGTATAAATTCACCGACTTCAGTGGTTTTAGATTGGAGTAAACCTGATTAAGATTATACTGTAAATGTGTAGTGATTGTAGTGCTATAAACCACAATAACACATGAGCAGGCCTTCTGGGTTGGGAGATTTTGGGGGTGGAGCCAGGGAAGAGCAGGGTTTGGGAAGGAGAGGAACCTCAGTGGGGTACAATGCCATACAGTCCACCTTCTAAAGCAGCCATTTCTCCAGAGAACTGACCTTTGTTGCCTGGAGATCAGTTGTCATCCCAGGTAGGGTTGCCAAGTCCAATTCCAGAAATATCTGGGGACTTTGGGGGTGGAGCCAGGAGACTTTGGGGGTGGAGCCAAGAGACACTGGGGTGGAGCTAGGAGCAAGGGTGTGACAAGCACAATTGAACTCCTTCCCTCCACCCTCCCCTTCTCCAATTCCACCCCAGAGGCGGAGCGGGCGACGCCGCCGCACTGCTGCCGCCTCTTCCCCGCCCCACCGCAGCCACTCCTCCGAGATGGGCCCAGCCTGAGCCCATCTTGGAGGAGCAGCCACGGAGCAGCCGAGGTGAACCAGAGAAGGGGAGGGGAGGGTGGAGGCAGGCCAAGAGCACGGCGAACCGTGAGTCCGGGTCCTAGAAGGGCCCAGACTCGCTGCCTGCCATGCTCCTGGCCCGCCCCCCCACCACACCACCTCAGAGGCGGAGCGGGCGATGCCGCCGCGCCGCCCCCTCCCCACCCCATCCCAGCTGCTCCTCCGAGATGGGCCCAGCCTGAGCCCATCTCGGAGGAGCAGCCACGGTGAAGCGGAGAAGAGGCGGCAGCCGCGCAGCAGCGTCGCCCGCTCCGAGATGGGGCGGCTCGCCATGCTCCTTGGCGCCGTTTCCCCCCTCCTCCTGCTTCCGTTTTTTGGGGGAGTGGGGGAAGAGGCTGGAAATACTGGGATCCCCTGCCAGGGCGGGAGGCTTGGGAAGCCTAATCCCAGGAGATCTGTAGCTAACACCTGGAGGCAGGGCTGGCCCTATACTGCCTGGCATCTGAGGAAAAGCTAACTTCTGATCCCGCCCCCCCCCCACTGATAACGTCACTGAGTCACATGGGGGCCCCTGAATTTGGTGACCCCAGAAGGCTGGCACTCTAGGCAATAGTTTAGTTTGCCTAGTGGTAGGGCCAGCCCTGCCTGGAGTTTAGTAACCCTGGCAAGGCCTTCCAATAGAAAGATGGGAGAAAGATGGGGAAGAGGAACCTGAGGGACTTAGAAGGTGGTGTTTTTAATGGTTTTAAAATGTATTTTAGCACTGTTTTTCATTGTTTTAATAATGTGTTTTAGTTGGTTTAAGAACATAAGAGAAGCCATTTTGGATTGGGCAATGGCCCATCCAGTCCAACACTCTGTGTCACACAGCGGCCAAAAAACCCAAGTGCCATCAGGAGGTCCACCAATGGGGCTAGAAGCCCTCCCACTGTGCCCCCCCAAGCACAAGAATACAGAGCATCACTGCCCCGGACAGAGTTCCAACGATAAGCTGTGGCTAATAGCCACTGATGGACCTCTGCTCCATATGTTTATCCAATCCCCTCTTGAAGCTGTCTATGCTTGTAGCCACCACAACCTATTGTGGCAGTGAATTCCACATGTTAATCACCCTTTGGGTGAAGAAGTATTTCCTTTTATCAGTTCCAACCCGACTGCTCAACAATCAGTTTATTGGTTTTTAAGATGCAACTTTATTAGGTATGTTTTTAATTTGTTAGCTGCCTTGGCAGCCCTGTAAAATAAATCAGTGGCTTCCTGTAGTTGGCCCACATGTTGGGTCACAGGTTCTTGTTTTTTGAAAAACAACAGCAGCCCTTTTACCATTGTTAAGAGAAATCTGCCTCTTTACTCCATTTCTCCCTGAAATTCAGCCATCTGTTTCTCTCCCCCCCACACACACTTTTAAAAAGGAATATGTAGTTTGTTCTAATCAATTCCATTCTTTAAAATCAAGCTGAAAGTCAATGTGAGAAAGCTCAGGGACAGAGGTTCTGCTAAATTTCAAAATGCCACTCTGTACATGCTCAGAGGCAGGCCACGCCTTACTAAACCCTCCTAGCCTCTTGATACAGCTTGTGGTGGGTAAAACAAATCAACTTTAAGGGCTGATGTTACATAAGGGTGCATCGATTTCTCTTCAAGGAGATATGAAAGATAAATCCCTCTTTTAAAGGGGGAAAAAAGAGAAGGACAATAGGAGGAATCAGTGGCTATATCTGAAAAAACTTCAATTTCAGAAAAAAAAGAAATTCCCTTCCATGTAACAAAAAAGCTAGGTCTCTTGTGTTACCCAGGGGTGGAATTTTAGCAGAAGCTCCTTAGCATATTAGGCCACACCCCCTGATGTAGCCAATCCTCCAAGAGCTTACAAAAAAGAGCCTTGTAAGCTCTTGGGAAAAAGGAAAGGTCCCCTGTGCAAGCACCAGTTGTTTCCGACTCTGGGGTGACGTTGCTTTCACGTTTTCATGGCAGACTTTTTACGGGGTGGTTTGCCATTGCCTTCCCCAGTCTTTTACACTTTCCCCCCAGCAAGCTGGGTACTCATTTTACCGACCTCGGAAGGATGGAAGGTTGAGTCAACCTTAAGCCAGTTACCTGAATCCAACTTCTGCCGGAACTGAACTCAGGTCGTGAGCAGAGAGTTCAGACCACAGTACTGCAGTACTGCTTCTTTACCACTTTGCGCCACGGAGCCGCTTAAGCTCTTGGAGGATTGGCTATATCAGGGGTATGTGGCCTAATATGCAAAGGAGCTCCTGCTAGAATTCCACCCCTGGTCTTACCCATGTTACAATTCCAGGCCTTCTGGAAACCCCAAGTCCTTCACCATCAACAGTTTTTGAGAGTGAGATGCTTCAGAAGGTTATATAGGTTGACTTAAGAATCTGTAACAAAGAACTCAGCTATGTTACTAAGAAAGTATAGCCCAATCTAACTGTTGGTACATAGCTTTATTCCACGTGATGGAGCTGAGCATTTGGTTCCTGTCAATGACTAAATATAAAGGCTACAAAGTGGGAAAATGAAAAATGACAGTGACCCAACAGCAGGTATTTTAAATGATTCTAATGGATAGCAAAATTGGTGACTCAGAGCGTTTTATTTCTAGATATTCACTTTTCTCTGCTCCGTTTTCCCATTCAGAGAGACCAACCGTTTCCTCTTTATGAGCAAATATCGTCCCACTTTTTGCCTTTCATTTCTGATTCATTTGGACAATTCTGTCATAGTACTCAAGGGAGATTACATTTAAGCCCATGACATGACATTTCCCCCTGCAATCTACATTCACCCCAATTTATCTAGCATTTCAATACTTCCCCCCCTCATTCCTAGGGAACTTTTTTTTTTTAAAGGATCTTGAAATAGGACCTGCTTGACTTTCTTCTGTTGCTTGCAACTTCTATATTTAGCTGTTATGGAGATCAGCTCAGAATTTCTCTCTTCAATATGCTGTCAGAATACTTCTGATTTTTATAGGTTAGAAGGAGCAAATTCATTCTTCAATTCTAGCTCAGAGATACCACACTGTGGAGCCAATAAGTGGCCCTGGCATTTCTAGTGTGGAAAGTTCAAACTGAAAAAGAGAAAAATCATTCACCTACAAAATATACTGATTGGAAAATGCCTAGGCAGAAAAGTGAAATATGGGAAGAACATACAGTTCCAGTTCCACAAACTTGCTCCATCATGGGTCCCCAAGGTGGCACTCAAGGATGGCATCCTTGAGTGCCAACTGGCACTTTTAGGGTTGCCAGTCCCCAGGTGGGTTAAACAAAGAGAGAAGTCCCCACAGAATTGCAAAACAAAACACAACCTCAAAGTTATGACAAAACAGAGCGCCTGCTCCGGCTGCAACGCCACTGAGGATGTTCTCCGCAGCTGAGAACGAAACGTCTGGAAGGAAAACTTTCTCCAGTAGAACACGGCACTTGAGCCCAAAAGATTCTACAAACCCTAATTATGACAAAATTACTAATATTGCAACAAATAACAGTACATAAAGAGAACAAGACCCTTGATGAAAAATCATGAGGTGTCAATACCCAGTATCCAAATGGACTTGATATGGATTCCAGTAGATGCAAAGGTATTCAAGTCTCACACATAGTTGAAGTTGGAATTCCCCAGAACAGGTTGTCGACTTCTGCCACACCTGTTTCAATCCTTTGTCAACACGGGATATTCCACAGTATATAGAATACAGTTTGCAGTATTCAACCATTATACAGAGGGACCAACCAGTCTCCACAAAATGCTCTCTCAGTTAGGGCACACGCTCCTAAGTGGGCCTTGAGCACGCGCCCTCATTGAGAGAGCATTTTGTGGAGACTGGTTGGTCTCGCTGCGACGAGGCCGGGCCAAAAACCAGAGCATTGCTGTACAACATTCCCAGAATGATGATGTCACCTGAAAGATGTCATTGCATCAGGGCTATTGCATGGCAACAACCCTATTTCGGGTTTTCCCCTGCTGGCGGACCAAACTCCCCAAAAGTGAGGGGACCCCCGCTTGGGACCTGGGGGATAGCAACCCTGGTTCTCAGAAGCTGAGCAGGGTTGTCCCTGGTTAGCACTTGGATGGAAGGTCTCGGGCTGCTGCACAGAGGCAGGCAATGGCAGATCACCTATATTCCTCCCCTGCCTTGAAAATTCTACGGGGTCACCAGAAGTTGGCTGTGACTTGATACACTGTCCACCAGCACATCCATGGAGAAGAACCCTGCAAGGAGTCACTAAGCAAGCCAGAATACTGACCTTTTGAGAGCCAGTTTGAAGAAGACGACGACGACTGCAGGTTTATACCCCTCCCTTCTCCCTTGACTTTACTTTACTTGACTTCCCCTCCTTTCTGAATCAGAGTCTCAGAGCGGCTTACAATCTCCTTTATCTTCTCCCTCCGCAACAGTTTGGTGTAGTAGTTAAGTGTGCAGACTCTTATCTGGGAGAACCAGGTTTGATTCCCCACTCCTCCACTTGCAGCTGCTGGAATGGCTTTGGGTCAGCCATAGCTCTTGCAGAGTTGTCCTTGAAAGGGCAGCTTCTGGGAGAGCTCTCTCAGCCCCACCCACCTCACAGGGTGTCTGTTGTGGGGGAAAATGATAAAGGAGATTGTAAGCTGCTCTGATTCAGAGAGAAGGGCAGGGTATAAATCTATGGTGTTCTTCTTCAACAATCCCTATGCAGTTGGATATGTTGTTGTGACCCGTGCTCCCTCACCATTCCTTCCCAGCTGCCATTGCTCAGATTTATCTCTTTTCTGCATTTCCCAAGAGTGGGACAAGAGGTTCAAATGACTGTGGCCTCTCCCACAATACTAGGATCGTTAAATGTAAAGGTGATACCCCATACACACTACCAAATGTTAGTTAACAACAACAGCAGGTAAGAGTAGAGTTTCCAATCCCCAGTTGGAGGCAGGGGATCCCCTGGTTTGGACGCCCTTCCCCTACTATCAGAAAGCAGGGGGTGGTAGGAAATATCTGCCGAGTACTCCCTGTGGAGAATCAATCTGCGAATATCTTGGGCTCTGGGGGGGGGGGTGTTTTTTGAGGTAGAGAAACCAAATTTTCAGCATAGCATCTGGTGTCTTTCCTCAACACCCCCCCCCCACAAGATTTAAAAAGATTGGACCCAGGGATCCTATTTTTGAGTCCCAACAGAAGGTGCCCTCAGCCTCCAAGGAGCGCAATCCCTTTGAATGTGTTGGCCAGAACGCCCTTCAGAGTATAATTGTGCTTGTCACAACTTTGCAAACTGAACCTATGATCCGTTATTTTGTTCCTCTAACCAAAATTTCTTGAAGAATTGGGGTTTTTTTTATCCTCACAACAACCCTGTGAGGTAGGTTAGGCTGCAAGAACGTGACTGAGGTCTGTTATGGACCCAGGCCCAGGGGCTTCATAGGTTTGTGAAGTTCCCAAAGGACTGATAGGAGAAGTCCAGCTTTACTTTAGATCTTAACTAACACATCAGAGTTGTCAAAGATGATGCAACCTAAGCTCCAGTCCACTGGCCTTGAGAATACACGTGCACAGTGAAGCTTAGCCATACCCTGAGACCAAGCGCATAACTATTTATTCATGTAAAAATGAACTGTATATACAAAATATCCTATATAACCTGTATAAATACCATGCACCTCTGCACAATACAAACAAACCTATGAAATGCACAGTGAAAAGATGAGAACCCAAACCCGTGACAAAAGACCAACAAAATAAAAAGGAAATTAAAACAGGGAACATTCACTCATCCATAATCCTAGCTCATATGTCATGAATACGGGGCATATTCCTGTTAAAACAAGGGACATTTTGAAAAAAAAAAAAAATCAGAAAACCAACCTTTATACCCAGCCCTTTATGTGACATTCAAAATCTAATCCCTTCTGAACAGAGGATCAGCTTAAGGTAAACAAAGGAAATGTCCATTTGACTCTGTTCTCCGTTATTGCTGAGAAAAATCAAGTGACCAATTTTGTTAAAATCATCCTATTCTCAATTTATTTTTCAACAACCGCACCCCCCCTCACATTCTCCTATCTTGAAATGCCACATGCTCTTCCCACAACATCTTGCTTATGCTTGATTAGCCATTTTAGCAAATCACATAATGCTTTAAGATAACCAAACCTTTTAACAATTTTCTGGCTATTTCTTCTATTACAGGGAAATTTGTTCCCTGGCATCTTACTCTGAATTTATATATTGAACCAGCTGAAGCTACAGCACTCTAAGTCACAGGTAACTTCAAGTAGAATTTAGCCTATAATATCTGATTGTACCGTCTCACTTCTAATGAAAACAAGCCTTTCAGTTTAAGTAACATTGATTTTTGGTTGATTTTTTTTTTCTTCGAGTAGTGGCAAACAAACAGGAATCAGAAAAGTTGGAGGTCTAGGTTTTGCTCAGGGGGAAAGACAGAGATGCACTCAGCTTTTATTTAGAATGTGGATTCTTTGTTACTGTTTTTAGTCTCCTGGAAAACAGCCTCCCAAAGCAGAGCTAGCTAGCAAGATAAAGACTGAGAAGAAGACCCAAGTTCATCCCTGCTGAGCTGTGTGACACTCATTGCATGATCTTGACCAGCCACCATCTAGGGCTGCCAATCCCCAGGTGGGGGCAGGGGATCCCCCGGTTTGGAGACCCTCCTCCCGCTTCAGGGTCATCAGAAAGAGAGGGTGAAGGGAAATGCCTGCTGGGCACTCCATTATTCCCTATGGAAATAGATTCCCACAGGGTATAATGGAGAATTGATCCATGATTATATTGGGCTCGGGGTGTGTGTGTGTTTTGAGGTAGAGGCACCATGGCATCCAATGCCTCTTCTCAAAACACCCTCCAAGTTTCAAAAGGATTGGACCAGAGGGTCCAATTCTATGAGCCCCAAAAGAAGGTACCCCCATCCTTCATTATTTCCAATGGAGGAAAGTCATTCAAAATGTGTGTGGTCCCTTTAAATGTGATGGCCAGAACTCCCTTTGGAGTTCAATTATGCTTCTCACAACCTTGGTCCTGGCTCCACCCCCAATGTCTCCTGGCTCCACCCCTAAAGCCCCCAGCTATTTCTTGAATCGGACCTGGCAACCCTACCACCACCACTCATCCTGTGTGTGTGTTCAGTGCTGTCAAGTTGCATCTTGGGGAGGGACGGTGGCTCAGTGGTAGAGCATCTGCTTGGGAAGCAGAAGGTCCCAGGTTCAATCCCCGGCATCTCCAAAAAAGGGTCCAGGCAAATAGGTGTGAAAAACCTCAGCTTGAGACCCTGGAGAGCCGCTGCCAGTCTGAGAAGACAATACTGACTTTGATGGACCAAGGGTCTGATTCAGTATAAGGCAGCTTCATATGTTCATCTGACTTATAAAAACCTATGAATGAATGACTTCAATAACATCCTATCATGAACAGCCGTGCTCAGGTCTTGCAAACTGAAGGCCGTACTTCCTTGATCAAGTCTACCCATCTCATGCTGGGTCTTCCTCTTTTCCTGCCGCCTTCAACTCTTCCTAGGAATATTGTCATTTCCAGTGACACATCTTATGTTATGGCCAAAGTATAATAGCCTCAGCTTAGTCATTTTAGCTTCTAGGGAGAGTCAGGTTGATTTGATCTAGAACTCCCTTATTTGCCTTTTTTGGGGGGGGCATTCCAAAGTAGCTGTAAAACTCTCTTCCAACATCATGTTTCAAATGACCACTCTGCCTGACCTACCTAACGAAAGAAAGTTCTTGTAAAAATATTCTGGCTCACTCCAATACACCATCAAGGAGGGCACCAGACTAAGACAATTTCTAAAAGCTAACTCTAGAATTAGTGCATGCATGGTTTTGTTGCTCTGTACACTCGGGCTGACAGCTCCAATTCAGGAGATACCTGGAGGTTTTGGCCATGGGGCCTACAGAGAGAGGGTTTGTGGAGGGGAGGGACTCAACCCCCAAAGTCTCCTGGCTCCACCCTCAAAGTCCCCAGATATTTCTTGAGTCAGACTTGGCAACCCTAGAGAGTTCAGGCTTGATTTGATCTAGAACCCACTTATTTGTCTTTTTGTCAGTCCGCAGTTTCTGTAAAATTCTCCTCCAACACCACATTTCAAAGGAACAAAGCAGGAGTCAAGTTTCACCTTTAAGACCAACCAAGCTTTATTGAGAACATAAGCTTTCGTGTGCCCTCTAAGCACACTTCATCAGACGAGGGGATCAGGGATTGTGGGCTGAAATACATGCAGTTTGTTGTTTAAGAGCGCTCTTAAACAACAAACTGCATTTATTTCAGCCCACAATCCCTAATCCCCTCGTCTGATGAAGTGTGCTTAGAGGGCACACGAAAGCTTACGTTCTCAATAAAGCTTGGTTGGTCTTAAAGGTGGGACTTGACTCCTGCTTTGTTCAACTGCTTCAGACCAACACGGCTGCCCTCTTGGATTGTTTCAAAGGAATCTACTTTCTTCCTGTCAGCTTTCTTCATTGTCCAGCTTCCACACCCGTACATAGTAACGATAACTATACAACAGCCTTGTATTATTGATGACTAGAGCACCACCTTTTAAAAACAAATCTTGATTTTGAAACTAATGAATAATCCAAAAGTTGGACAAATGAAACGGTAGAGAGCAGGAGGGAAAGAAAAACAAAATGCTACACGTGCCCTTTGTGTGACATGAACCTTCTCAGCCGGATCATGGACTTCCCCATCTAGCTGAAATGCTGAATAGGCTCTTCACTTCATTGCAAGTCAGTGAACTCACAACAGTGGAAGCTTGTGCTATAAGTGGCCACTTAACAAAAGGTGCACCCTGAGGCCTTTGACTCTGGGCCCCATCCCTTGTCACTGACACTCCCTCATTACCACCCCCTTCCTCTGGCCACCTTCTCCACCCCTCATCTGGGTTTGATTCCCCACTTCTCCACTTGCAGCTGCTGGAATGGCCTTGGGTCAGCCGTAGCTCTGGCAGAGGTTGTCCTTGAAAGGGCAGCTGCTGTGAGAGTCCTCTCCAGCCCCACCCACCTCACAGGGTGTCTGTTGTGGGGGAGGAAAGTAAAGGAGATTGTGAGCCGCTCTGAGACTCTTCGGAGTGGAGGGCGGGATATAAATCCAATATCTTCTTCAATATCATCTTCTTCTACCACCCCCTACCTCTGGCCACCTTCTCCACCCCTCCATCTGGGTTTGATTCCCCACTTCTCCACTTGCAGCTGCTGGAATGGCCTTGGGTCAGCCATCGCTCTCCCAGGAGTTGACCTTGAAAGGGCAGCTGGTGTAAGAGCTCTCTCTGCCCCACCTACCTCACAGGGGTGTCTGTTGTCAGAGGGAGGAGAGGTAAAGGAGATTGTGACTGCTCTGAGATTCAGAGTATAGGGCTGGATATAAATCCAATATCTTTACTTCTCACTGGCCGCAACCCAATAGTAACTGGAGATCTCCCATCATAACAGCTGATCTCCAGAAAACAGAGGTCAGTTCACCTGGAGAAGATGGTTGCTTTGGAAGGTGGACTCTGCAGAGGAGAAGGAGGAGGAGGAGACTGGATTAATACCCCACCCTTCACTCAGAACAACTCACAATCCTCTTCCCTTCTCCCCACAACAGATATCCTGTGAGGTAGGTGGGGCTAAGAGAGCTCTGAGAACTGTGGCTGGCCCAAGGTCACCCAGCTGGCTGCATGTGGAGGAGTGGGGAATCAAACCCAGTTCTCCAGATTAGAGTCTGCCACTCTTAACCACTTCACCAACCTGAAGCCCCTCCTCACTCCAAACCCCTTCAGGCTCCACGCCCCAAATCTCCAGGTGTTTCCCAACCTGGCACTGGCAACCCAACCGACTCTCCTGCTTCCTTTCCCTGCTTGCCTACCCATCTGCTTCTCATGATTCCCATCCCCCTTTCTGGAGCACGGTACAGGTCAAAAGTATCGGCATCATTTTACACAGCCCGTGTGTGGTTTTAAAAGAATGGTATGTTTCAGAGTTGGAGCTCTTAAAAATTAAAATTACACAGACAGGAAGTCTCGTTAGGCTGCTTAAATAAATATTGTCAGTTCCAACCAACCTCATTATAGGTTTCCTTTTGAAGTTGACGGCACACTTAAAGAAGAGCGTAAAAGGTCACGTGTGGGCAGCGTTCTGAAAGCAGAAAATATCACTGCAGTAGCCAACGGTTATTAATTTCAGAAAGGACTTTTCAGGACCGCTCGGTGGCTTAATTGCTTTGGAAAGCTACTAATGAAGAATTGTGATGCGAGGATCCCATTCTCCCAGGCAAAAGTGTATTTTTGGTCCTCCGCTTTTGTCGGCAAAGAAAAGAATATGAAAAGCATTTCTAGACATGCCTGAAAAGTGCATTAGCCTAGCTTGCTATTGTTGCACATCAAGATTCCCAGCTTTTTTACGGGTCTGAAAGCATATAATGAAATAGCCAGTTGAAATGCAGTTTTTAAAAAGATTAAAGCCGTGTCAGCTGCAAACACATATCATTGGCTTAGGGCTGGCTACCTACAGCAAATCCAAGATAGAGAGATTTTGAAACATTTCAAAAAGATGGCTGGGCCGTTAGAGCTGATTCAAGGAATGGGGACTTTGCAGTTATGGGAAAATCAATGAGAATACTTGTATCTGAGCTTTCACTATGTTACTATGACAGGCCAGTGGTGGTTTTCATTTTATTTCAGACATTTGTACCCCAACCTTACTCCAAGGAGTACAGAGTGACAGAGAGCCAGTTTGGTGTAGCAGTTCAGTGCTCCGACTCTCATCTGGGAGCACCAGGTTTGACTCCCTACTCCTCCACATGCAACTGCTGGGTGACACACCCCTCATGTAGCCAATCCTCCAAGAGCTTACAGGGATCTTAGTACAGGGCCTACTGTACTGTAAGCTCCAGAAGGATTGGCTACATCAGGGGTGTGTGGCCTAATAGGCAAAGGAGTTCCTTCCTGCTACAAAAATAGCCCTGTATACATACATAGAAACTGCAGGGGGCTTCCAAGAGCCAGCATGGTGCAGTGGCTTTAGTGTCTGATTTGGATCTAGGGTTGCCAATCCCCAGGTGGGGACAGGGGATCCCTCAGTTTGGAGGCCCTTCCCCCACTTCAGGGTCATTAGAAAGTTGGGGGGGGGGATGTCAGCTGGACACTCCATTATTCCCTATGAAGATCGATTCCCATAGGGCATAATGAAGAATTGATCTGTGGATATCTGGAGCTCTGGAGGGCTCTTTTTTGTGGTAGAGGCACCCAATTTGTAGCATAGCATCTGATGCCTCTCTTTAATACACTCTCCAAGTTTCAAAACAATTGGACCTGGGAGTCCAATTCTATGAGCCCCAAAAGAAGGTGGCCCTATCCTTATTTTTATTTATTTATTTATTCTGGGATTTATATCCCGCCCTTCCCACGAGTGGCTCAGGGCGGCCTTCATTATTTCCAATGGAGGGAAGGCATTTAAAAGGTGTGCGGTCCCTTTAAATGCGATGGCCAGAACTCCCTTCAAAGTGCAATGATGCTTGTCACACCCTTGCTCCTGGTTTCACCCCCAAAGTCCCCAGATATTTCTTGAATTGGACTTGGTACCCTATCTGGATCTGAAAAAATCGAGTTTCAAAGCCTCACTCTGCCATGGAACCTCTTTTCACTGAAAGTGAGCCAGTCACTTTCTCTCAGCCTAACCTGCCTCCCAGGGCTGTTGTGTGGATACAGTGGAGGAGACGACAATGATGTTGTAAACCAATTTGGGTCTCCATTGTGAGGGGGAGGGGATGGGGTAGGAATAAAGTTGGCTAGAATTACCAACCTCCACTTGGGGCCTGGACTTCTCCTGAAATGACTACTGGTCTCCCAGCTACAGAGGCTGGTTCCCCTGGAGAAACAATCCAGGAGCCTGGATTCTATGGCATCACAGCCTTGCTGAGATCTCTCTCTCATCCCCAAACTCCACCTTCTCCATTAGGATTGCCGTCCAATTCAAGAAATATCTGGGGACTTTGGGGGTGGAGCCAGGAGACTTTGGGGGTGGAGTCATGAGCAAGGTTGGAACAAGTACAATGGAACTCCGAAGGGAGTTCTGGCCATCACATTGAAAGGGACGGCACACCTTTTCAATGCCTTCCTTCCATTAGAAATAATGAAGGATAGGGGCACCTTCTTTGGGGCCTCATAAAATTGGCCCCCCTGGTGCAATCCTTTTGAAACTTGGAGGGTGTGTTGAGAAAAGGCATCAGATGCTTTGCTGCTAATTTGGTGCCTTTACCTCAAAGAACATCCCCCCCCCACAGAGCCCCAGATACCCGCAGATCAATTCCCCATTATTCCCTATGGAAATCATTCTCCATAGGGAATAATAGAGTGCCCAGTAGACATTCCTCCCCTCTTTCTAAAGCTTTCTGATGCAGGGGGAGGGCCTCCAAACCGGGGAATCCCGTGCCCTCTCCCTCCCTCTCTCACACACACACTTACTGGGTCTGGTTCCTCCACAACTTTACTTGCTCTGAAAACAAAGCAAAACAAACGGAGGGTCTGTACTCTGATGAAACTGCTGATGACCCTTTCCCATGAGGCGCTTCCTGTTTCCTGCTCAACTTTAAAGGCACACATTTTAAAAACAGACCTGTTTGTAGGTTGCTAAACCTGCCGGAGCTCTAGAGGTACATGGTGACTGCGGGGGCGGGGTTTCCCCCAGCTGGCCAGCTGGCTGTGGATGGGGGGAAGCCCGTAAAACCAGGGGATCCCCTGCTGGGACCTGGGGATTGGGAAGCCTATTCTCCATACACTGCGCCCCCCAATTTTGGGGACAGATTTCCAAGCCAGAGTTGGCAACTCTAGATTTAGGGTATTGATCCCTCTCAGTCTCCCCTGTGTAACATGCTTTATCAATTACATCACCAAACAGGCTACTTGCATTCAGTACTGGATAGAAGGGAGCTTTGATTCTTAAGAGCTTTGATCTTGGAAATGTTGCTGGGCTTTAAGTTGCTATTGGACTCGAATCCTCTGTTCTTCATTTGCAGACCCACACAACTACCCACCTGAGACTATTTTCATTCCGTATTAGAAATCAGAATTATAGGACTTTTTTTTTTTTGAGAAAAACTATTGCTTTAGTATCTAGGATCTGTTTTATCTCTGTACCCTGGTGCTCTCAAAAATAATAAGGCTGAAGGATTTCAAAGCCCAAACAAACCCAAGACAGAGATGCCGCTGAATGTCTCACTCCTGCTGGTTTGGTCTGTTTTGATTTTGCTTCTCTCTCCTGCAAATCAAACCCCAAAGCCGTTATTTTCATGCTGCCTTTTGTTCCCTTGCACCAAATTTTCCCATTTAAAACTAATACATTTTCAATGCTATTTTTGAAGTTGACTGCATTTAAATAGCATGCGAAGGATGTGTTAGATACGTAAAATGCATGAAAGTGCGTAAGGATGCCTTAAAAGAACCAGGAACAAATCAGGAATGCGGGCAATGAAAACAGGCAGACCAAAAGGGGCAACAATACAAAAGCAAAAAAGACACCGAAGAAGAAATGTCTGTACATATCTCAGGAGACATAATTTGGAGTACATTATAACAACAGATCCAGCTGGGCAGCCATGTTGGTCTGAAGCAGCAGAACAAATGCTGAGTCCAGTGGCACCTTTAAGACAACAAAGTTTCATTCGAGACTGCTGGTCTTAAAGATGCCACTAGACTCGAAATTTGTTCGACCTTATAACAAGTTAGAGGTTGCAAGTTAAAACAGTGAAAGGACTATACTCAGAAGGAGAAGTTGAGATTTATAAAAAGATATCATTGCAGGCATACTAGGCTTCCCAACCCTCCCGCCCTGGCGGGGGACCCCAGGATTTCCACCCTCTTCCCCTGCTCCCCAAAAAAACGGAAGCGGGGGAAGGGGGGGAAACAGCGCCGGGGAGCATGGCGAGCCACCCGATCCTGGAGCGGGCGAGGCCGCCGCGCCGCTACCGCCCCCTCCCCGCCCACTGCAGCTGCTCCTCTGAGATGGGCCCAGGCTGAGCCCATCTCGGAGGAGCAGCCAAGAGGCGGCAGCAGCGCAGGAAAAACCAGAGAAGGAGAGGGCGGAGGCAGGCCAGGAGCATGGCGAGCTGCGAATCTGGGCCCTTCTAGGACCCAGACTCGCGGCTCGCCACGCCCCCGGCCCGCCTCCCCCCCCCCTCTGATTCCACCCCAGAGGCGGAGCGGGCGAGGCCGCCGCGCCGCTGCCACCCCCCCTCCCCACTGCAGCTTCTCCTCCGAGATGGGCTCAGCCTGAGCCCATCTCGGAGGAGCAGCCACAGCGAACGGAGAAGAGGTGGCAGCCACGCAGCGGCGTCGCCCGCTCCGAGATGGGGCGGCTCGCCATGCTCCCCAGCGCCGTTTCCCCCTCCCCCCTAGCTCCACCCCAGTGTCTCCTGGCTCCACCCCCAAAGTCCCCAGATATTTCTGGGATTGGACTTGGCAACCCTAAGGCATACCCTCCTGGCCATGGTAAAATATGGATTAGTACTGGTGTTAAATTACCAATTTTTGTAATAGAAAATTCAACAAACCAATCCCATGCCGGTAACCAATGAAGAACAACTTCACAGCTACCGCTAAGTGTTTGTCTCTTAATTATATTTATAATACAACTGAACAAACGATCTGGACTGGGATGGATCCACACCAGCATCCAAGCTGGATCTCTGTTTGGTATCTTTGGGCTTCTCCCATATTCTGTTTGCTCAGGAATGTTGGCCTGCCTGCCTCTAGTGCTATTCACAACATTTTATCACAGGTAGTGGACTAAATAGAACCGGATCAATGAAAACCATCTCACTGTAATTTTTTTGGCCTTGGTAAATAGCTAAAAAGAGGTGTATGTTTGCAGGCAGGCGCTGCACAATTAATAGGTATAATTAAATACCATTCGAATGCTTTTCCCTCCCATTGAGTATTTAGAAATTGTTCGTTTCTAATCATAATTGTTTGGTTCAGGAAACAATTGCAATCATATGCCTAAAGAGAGGGGAGAGAGATACTGTGCAGCACATTTCCAGCCAGCGTAAATAATAAAATATATTGTTTCCAGAGCTTGTCTTGGGAATTTAATGATAGATAGAGCTTCACCTGTAAATTTCTCCTATTTTGTTCCGTAAGCTGCTTAATGATTTAATTTGAAGTTTACCCTGCAAGAACACCACATGAGGTTACGGCTTGTTTTGTGAAATGCCCTAAGGGATAAAGCCATGTACATATTCTAGAGTAACTGTTGCATAAGATGGCATATTTATCATCGCTTTTACGATACAGAGCACAAAACGCAATTGTATGAACATAGCCTATTAAACACACAGGGGAACAGTAATTTTAATGTGTATCACCCTAAGGCCATGATCTGAAACAGGTGATGGTTCTTATAGCCATGCAAAGTTCCATTCAAGCACAGATTGTTTCTTGGGGAACTGCTATGTATATTTTCATTGAGATGGAAGAAGCTGTACTGTAAGTTACTGCACTGATCCCATATCCCAGTTCCAGGCACAAAATTGAGACAACCATTGGTTTCCCAATATCAGTTTTTATGCACTGTCTAGATTGAGGGAGAGGCAATGCCTGGGAAAGATGGAGTTTGAAGAGGATGTGCTGTCATCTCCAGGTGACGCTCTAGGAACTCCTCCCAATCTCTCTGGTAAAGACTATTGATACTAGGGAAAATTCCTAGAGCAGATTTGGATCCATTAGGTGGATCTGTAACTGGTTGATAGATCACACCCAAAGAGTGCTTGTGAATGGTTCCTCGTCCTCTTGGAGAGGAGTGACAAGTGGAGTGCCTCAAGGATCTGTCCTGGGCCCTGTTTTGTTCAACATCTTTATCAATGATTTAGTTGAAAGAATAGAGGGAATGCTTATTAAATTTGGAGATGATACTAAATTGGGAGGGGTTGCAAACACAGGAGAAGACAGAAACAGGATACAGGATGACCTTGACAGGCTGGAAAACTGGGCTAAAATCAATAAAATGAATTTTAACAGGAATAAATGTAAAGTTCTGCATTTAGGTAGGAAAAATCCAATGCATGGTGTAACAACCTATACTCCCCTCACACCGAGGCAGAGCAAGGTGTTTTATTTACAGTGACAGACATGGCAACACAACTCAAAGATAAGCAAAAATATTACTTTATTGAGCTGGCAGGCAGTTTCAGAATAGACTGGTTAAGACAACCATTGGTTTCCCAATATCATTGGTATCCCAATATCAAAATAACAACATTATAAAATATAATAACTAATACTACTTACATAGTCCCATAATCACCAGCTGGTAAGCAGGACAACTTTTTGCCAAGAAAAAAAAAAAACAATAACAACTAAGCGGTTTTTGGGACTATCAATAATTTGCTGCAGAACAAAACCTCTATTTTCTTCATTGGCTGAGGCTCCTCCCTTGGAAAGGAAGGGGGGAGGCAGAGCTTGCTTTGCCAGGCTCTCTCAATCACACAGCAGAGCTACTAAGCTAAGCCTCTCTTCCTTCTACTGGCTGAGGCTCCTCAACTTCCTGGTCCCCTGGAGAAGGAAGGAAAGAGCCAGAGCTTCCTTTGTCCAGTTCCCTGGATTTCACAGGAGAGATACAAAGAAAGCACCTTTAAGACCAATGAGTGCTAATGTTTTAAGCATGTTTTATGGTTTTTTTAGAAAAAATCTTCAATTGTGTTTGTCTGTGTCCTTTATAAATTTTATATCTCTACTAAAGGTAAAGGTAATCCCCAGTCCTTTCCCACTCTGGGGTGACATTGCACCACAACGTTTTCAAGGCAGGCTTTTTACGGGGTGGTTTGCCATTGCCTTCCCAGTCATCTACACTTTCTCCCTAGCAAGCTGGGTACTCATTTTACCAACCTCGGAAGGATGGAAGGATGAGTCAATCTTGAGCCAGCTACTTGAAGTTATCGTCGGGATCAAACTCAGGCTGTGAGCAGAGAGTTTGACTGCAGTACTGCAGCTTTAAGAGCCCCGTGGCACAGAGTGGTAAAGCTGCAGTACTGCAGTCAGAGCTCTCTGCTCATGACCTGAGTTTGATCCCAGCAAAAGCTGGTTCAGTTAGCCAGGTTGACTCAGCCTTCCATCCTTCCCAGGTCAGTAAAATGAGTACCCAGCTTGCTGGAGGGGGCGGGGGGAAGTGTAGATGACTGGGGAAGGCAATGGCAAACCACCCTGTAAAAAGTCTGCCATGAAAACGTTGTGAAAGCAACGTTACCCCAGAGTCGAAAACGACTGGTGCTTGCATTGCTTGCACAGGGGACTACCTTTACCTTTTTTTAATGCAGCTTTACAACCCTGCACCACGGGGCACAATATCTCTGCTACCTAATCTTAAATAGGTACTCATATGGCCTGGCCCGACATGGCCTGGCCCGACAAGGTCTCACTTATTTCAGATTCGGCCCTCATAACAAATGAGTTCGACACCGCTGCACAGGGCTTTTACATTAAGGGACAGATAGAGGTGGTTAAGAAGAAGATGATATTGGATTTATATCCCGCCCTCCACTCCGAAGAGTCTCATAATATAATAATAATAATACTTTTTATTTATATCCCTCCCTCCCTGCACAAGCAGGCTCAGGGCAGCTCACAACATATAAATGCAATACAATAAAATCATACATAGCAATAAAATCATCATAAATCAGTTTACAGATTATATTAAAATTAACATTATGGTGCTATAATAGGTCTTTCATAAGTTCAGTGGCAAAAAACATATCCAGCGGCACTATCTTAGCTCGGTACAGGTGAACGCTATTTTGAAGAGGTAGGTCTTACAGGCCCTGCGGAATTGGTCTAGACATCGCAGGGCCCGTACCTCCTCCGGGAGTTGATTCCACAGCAGTGGAGCCGCAATGGAGAAGGCCCGATCCCGGGTGGTCTTCAATCTGGCCTCCCTTGGCCCAGGGATATTCAGCTGGTTCTTTCCAGCTGACCTCAGCGCTCTCTGGGGCTCATATGGGGAGAGACGGTCCCTCAAGTAGGCGAGCCCTCGGCCATATAGGGCTCACAGTCTCAGAGGGGCTCACAATCTCCTTTGCCTTCCTCCCCCACAACAGACACCCTGTGAGGTGGGTGGGGCTGGAGAGGGCTCTCACAGCAGCTGCCCTTTCAAGGACAACCTCTGCCAGAGCTATGGCTGACCCAAGGCCATTCTAGCAGGCGCAAGTGGAGGGAGTGGGGAATCAAACCCGGTTCTCCCAGATAAGAGTCTGCACACTTAACCACTACACCAAACTGCCTCTGCGTAGCAACTCAGATTGCCCTTCGTGGTCTCCCTTCCAAGTACTAACCAAGGCCAACCTTGATTAGCTTCCAACATCCTGGGCCATCAAGGTCAGGGCCATCAAGGTCAGGGCAGGAGCTGATCATCTAAAACTTTGATACATCCCATTTTATTGGAAACAAAATAAAACCCAATAAACTTATATAAATGGGCTCCTAGAATTGATGTCAGTGTTTTATAATCGACATTAAGTGGAAATATGGATCTCAAGGACTCAGGAAGAGAGTGCCTTTAGTGCTCTTGGGCACAATGATCAATCTGGACTCATTTCACATTTCTGGTAAACCACTGCAATCATATGCAATAAAGGAACTGAAAATCTGTTGGAAAATTCTGTTGGAAAGCAATCTGGGTCATATAATTCATTAATTTTGAAAGATGCAGTAGTTTCTTGCATCCGTCGTACCGTTATAGGAACATTTAATAAGTATCCAGTGTCCTAAGATAAGTTAGCTCCACTCTGCTCACACAAGGGATTGAACCTCTTCCTGTCCACTGAAGTCTAGCATACCAGTCTGCTTACAAATATATGAAGGTGCCTTATAGAGTTTTAGTATAATCCATATTGTGTGAATGCATCCATTCATGTCTTGCGCAGGCAGAAAGAGCCTGGAGGTGAGCAACAGCAAAACATCTGGCAATGTGTGGATTGAGTTCCTGACTCCAAGTGTAATTACTAGTTCATCAACATCTTTTCCAACCCTGCAAGTGAGGTCATTAAAATGGTGTGCCGATGGATTGAATCTGAGACCTTCACGTTATGGATATGTTTTATCACTGAGCTCTGGTTTCTCTTTGAACATGAGTAAAAAGCACATCTAGACCTGAGCATGTGTAAAAAAACACCTTGAAAAAACCCTAAACCAATGCAGTGAATAGCAATTGTAATGGAAAGTCTACCTTGCAAAAATGTCTTATCTAATTCCTCCATTTCTTCATGCCACCATCTGCTATATTCCTGTTTCAGAATCAAGATAATTATGGAAGTGACTGGCTTCTTCATTAATCAACAAGCAGGTGGACATTCAATAATATCATCAAGTCTGATGAAGGTAATTAAAATGAGTTTTTGAACCTGGGAACTCATAATGTACTCTGACTATTATGGCTTATATATGTGTGTGGTGGTGAAAAGGGCCATCAAGTCACAGTTAGGGGTGGGCACAAACAAAACCATGAAGCAAAATTTGTCACAAACTTCGTTTGTGGTTCATAAACAGATATCCAGACAGACTGTCTCCGCTCTATCAATGTCTAGCTTGCACAGAATGCATTCTATACACTTCTGAACTCTCCTGAGCTGGAGACAATAAAGCTGCAGGGGGACCTCGCCGGATTCTCTTCTACCAGCCCTGCAATTTTGGTGTGTCAAGCTTCCACAGGATCTGTTCTATACACTCCTGAACATCCTGAACCTGCAGTTGTCAAAATGACCATTCTGACAGGTGCAAGTTCAGGAGGGTCAGGAGTGTGTAGAATGGATCCTGCGCAAGATAGACACACCAAACTTTCAGGAGTTCTCTGCCTGACTCTCCTCTCCCTGCCCTCCAAGTTTGATGAGGATTGGGGAAAGAACGCAATTTTGGATTTGGTGAAATCACTTTCCTGGGGGCACTTTCTTTGTGGGGGTGGCATAATTCAGACCCTGTAAATCAAATTCTCACCCAGCCTGGAGGGCAGATAGAGAAGAGTCACTTGGAGATCTCCTGCGAGTTTGGTGTCTCTAGCGTGCCAGGAGTGTTCTATTGCCTCATGAACCGTACATACCAAAATGATTCATAAGGTGTTTAAAAATTTGTGATGGCCCATGGTTCATGAATCGGGCATGCCACAAATCACAAACTGAACCACATTTCCCCAGTTCATGCCCATCTCTCATCACAGCTGCGGGGCTTTTCAAGGCAAGAGATGTTTAGAGATGGTTTGCCATTGCCTGCCTCCGCATAATGACCTCGGGATCCCTTTGAGGTCTCCCATCCAAATACTAGCCAGGGTTGGCTCTGCTTCATGCCAAAAATCTGCCTGTTGGAGCAAGAATCTACATAAACCCAGTCTGACAGCTACAGTATGACAGCTGGTGATCTAGCTGCCAGGCTAGGTCACAGTGACCTGATCAGCAGACCGGCTTGAGCCGGCAGAAGCCAAGTGATGCAATCTGCTGAGTCAGCATGGCCAGGATTGGCTGCTTGGACTATATATGATCTGTGTGTGCATCACACAGGTCTCTCCCTGTGAGATGGTGGTTAGGCGAAGCACTTTGTCCGTGGAGGTGATATTGTATAGACTGCACAAGAGAGCACTTGTTGTGTATATATGTTAATACACCTTTTGGCACTAGTTGCACGTGTCTGCCTGATTTTCTTTCCTGAAGCCCTGTGTCGGGCAAGTCATCTCCCTCACTCTGCTACTCCCGCTCCGACAGGGTTATGGGCCCAGCACGCTTCCGCTGCGCGGAGGAGAGAGTTGAGAGTTGAGCTGACTGTGAGCTTGGAAAGAGCCGGAGGCGAGGAACGCCGGTGAAGGACACAGAAGCACCACCGTTCTCTGTTTGAGAGCCAGAGGGACGTCGGCAGCCAGCCGTGAGGAGGAGTCGGCACGATGGCTCAGCAACAGCTTGGAGTAGCCGTTGAGAAGCTCACCTCAGCCAACTACGCGGTGTGGAGCCTGAGAATGCAACACTACCTCAAGCGTGAAGGGCAATGGCTGTTCGTGAGTAACCCCCCTGCTGACTTATCTCCTGCCGAGACTGTGTTATCGGATAAGGCACTGGCCAACATAGTGCTATCTATAGGAGATGACCAGCTGGTTTATGTGCGAGGGAAGGACACTCCCAAGGCTGCCTGGGACGCGTTGAGTGCGGTGCATGTTAGCACCACTGCTGGTTCCCTCATGGCCTTGACAAGGAGGATGTTCCGCACCGTTATGCCGGCTGGAGGGTGTGTGAAAGATCACATCAAACGGCTAACGGACTGTTTCGTTGAGCTGGAGGCAAGAGGCAAGACTGTAGCTCCAGACGACAGAGTGTACGTTTTGCTGTCGTCGTTGCCACCTGAGTACACTCCCCTGATAACTTCTCTGGAGACGGTGGACGTAGCGACCCTGACCATGGAATACGTCTGTGCCCACCTGCTTGACTTCCAAGAGAGAATTGCGGCCGTGAGCTGTCCGGGGGTGTCGGCCAGGCAGCGTGCTGTTATCGGTGTGTCCGGGAAGACAGCCAAGAACGAGCCAGCTTTTGCTGCTGGCAGGCGTCCGAAGGTGGAGGAAGTGGAGCCGACTGCGTTTGCAGTCCGTCGCTGCTATGGATGCGGGTCGTCGCAGCACCTGCTCCGAGCTTGCCCTGAGAGGGAGAAGAGGCGGGGGCGTGTGCGGCGAGAGCGGAGGACCGCCAGCCCGTGTGAGGAAGCAACCCGGCTGGTCACGTCTGCAGTAGAGAGCACAGGGTCTGCTTGGATTTTAGACTCCGGGGCAACGAGCCATCTCTGCTGCGAGAAGGAGTTGTTGAAAAACATTGACAGTCCTGAGCATAAGTATGTGAGATTGGCTGATGGGACCACTGCCAATTCTGTTTGCTCAGGCAATGTGGAATTTCCTGCACTGAAATGTATGTTGCAAAATGTGTTGTATGTACCCTCACTGCAGTCTAACCTGTTGAGTGTTAGCACACTGTTTGACCAGGGATACCAGGTGAGATTTGAGAAAACCTGCTGCAAAATCCTGGGAGGTGGGGGAAAGTTGCTTGTGACAGGAAAAAGGGAAGGTAAACTGTATGTGGTCCAGAGTGATTGTGCCCAGGTGGCTCAGGTGTCGAATGAGCCTGTGCACAATAATTGTATACATTTGCTCCATAGGAGACTTGGGCACTGCGGATTTAGGGCGTTAAAGAAAACCCTGGAGCTTGTGCCTAGTTTGAAAGTAAATCCTTGCAAATGTTACTTGGATTGCCAGGTCTGCAAGAAGACCAAAAGCAAGGCGTGTGCTGTTGCTAAAGAAAGCTCAAGGGAAAGCACACGAGCCCTGGAACTAGTCCATTTAGACGTTATTGGCCCATTGCCAAAGAGTCTGTCGGGGAGGAGATACTGCTTGGTGGCCACCGACGACCACACGAGGTACGCGTGGGTTTTCACCATGGTGCATAAGTCTGAGGTGTATAAGACATTCACCAAGTGGGTCAAAGCAGTGGAGAGACAATTAGGGGTTAATCTCCTAGCTGTACAAACCGACAGAGGGGGGGAATTCTTATCTAACCAGATGAAACGTTGGCTGGAGAACAAGGGCATTGCCCACCGTCTGACGAACCCGGCAACGCCCCGAGAAAATGGGCATGGGGCTGTATTGCAGAATGTGATGTATTGCATGTTAGAGGACGCACAACTGCCAATGACCTATTGGGCAGAAACCATACATGCAGCTGTTTTTTTGCAAAACAGGGTTTGGTGTAATACTGTGAAAAATGTGCCTTACAGGTTACTGTTGAACAAGACCCCAGATTTGAGTTCTTTAAAAGTCTTTGGGTCACGGGCTCGGGTTGGCATCCACTCCACGAGTAGCGGGGAGGGGGATGTCCGGGCAGAGAGCCTAATTTTTCTGGGCTACAAGCCAAGGGCCAGGTGTTATCGTTTCTGCAATAGCAAAAGCAAGATAACACTTAGTCAGAGTGCCCAGTTCAATGAAGAAAGCAGCTGGCCAAGGTTGCACTCCTTGCAGAAACAATTTGTCCTGCTGCCAAGTAGCGATAACGATGTTGGAGCGCAGCCCAGAACTCCAGCCCAGGAGGTGGCACCCAGTGGGGCTGGAGAAGGTGAGCCGAATGCTGGCACAGAGCCTGACGAGCAGAGTCAGGAGGCAGAGCCTCAAATGCAGGAACTGGAGGTAAAGTGTGAGAGTCAGGAGGTTCAACACCCAATTACAGGGGCAGAGCAACCAGCCCAGGAGGTGGGAACAGAGCAACCCGAAGAAGACAAAGCTGGTCCAAGCACAGGGCCACGGGTGTCTGCCAGGTCCACCAAAGGCCAACGTCCCGCTAGGTACAAGTGTCCCTATGTCACTCTGACTGTCAATCCAGACCCACCCGGATTTGAGGAAATGTTAAAAGAAAAGGCTAAGAAATGGAAAGCCTGGGTGGCAGAGTGCGAGGCAAGGGAGAAGGAGGCTGAAGCCAAGCGTCTGAAAGAGCTGGCTGAACAGGAACACGATGATGTGTTTTACAATCATGATGAGTTCCTGAACGAATTCCGGAAAGGGTTCCGAGCTACGTAAATATGAACTGTAATGTTGCTGGTGGACATGTATGTAAACTGTGTAAAGTGTTTTGGTGCACTGGGTTTAAATAGATTAGGAGGTGTGTTGGAGCAAGAATCTACATAAACCCAGTCTGACAGCTACAGTATGACAGCTGGTGATCTAGCTGCCAGGCTAGGTCACAGTGACCTGATCAGCAGACCGGCTTGAGCCGGCAGAAGCCAAGTGATGCAATCTGCTGAGTCAGCATGGCCAGGATTGGCTGCTTGGACTATATATGATCTGTGTGTGCATCACACAGGTCTCTCCCTGTGAGATGGTGGTTAGGCGAAGCACTTTGTCCGTGGAGGTGATATTGTATAGACTGCACAAGAGAGCACTTGTTGTGTATATATGTTAATACACCTTTTGGCACTAGTTGCACGTGTCTGCCTGATTTTCTTTCCTGAAGCCCTGTGTCGGGCAAGTCATCTCCCTCACTCTGCTACTCCCGCTCCGATTGGGTGGGGCTGCATGAATCTATGCAGGGGGTTTTTTGGTAGAAAAAGCCCAGCAGGAACTCATTTGCATATTAGGTCACACCCCCTGACGTTACCATTGTTTCACACAGAGCTTTTTTGTAGAAAAAGCCCAGCAGGAACTCATTTGCATATTAGGCCACACTCCCTGATGACAAGCCGGCTGGGACTGTGTTCCTGTGTGTTCCTGCTGGAAAAAAATGCCTGAATCTATGTTATTATACATTACAAGTTCTTTTTCCATAATGGTAGACTTTTAAGCACATATAGTATAAACCAATATTCACTGCCTTGGTTTGAGTTCTTTTTGTTGTTGGTTTTATTACAGATTTTCCCAGAGCACCTGCTCCTTTCTTGTGTTGGTGGTGTTTGTGTTCTCTTTTAACATAACTAAATGGCAAATGAAATAAAACGATGAGATATCTGTGAATGGATTTGCCCTGCGATTTTAAAAGGCACCCAGTGGCTGCAGGTGGCCTCTTTTCAGATGGAGGCCAGAATGAGGGGAAAGAAGCTAAATGCTTTTGCTTATTGCGATTGACTATCCTGGAGGGTAAGGCTAAAGCTAGGTGGTAATGAAAAAGTTGATCATTATAACATTAATTGCACCGTGCAATGTAAGGATTTTTGTAAAGACTTCCTCCTGAGTTCTGAAGAATTTATGCCCTAAGCCACTGCAAGCTTCCTAAAGGAAGTTGTATAAGTCAGTCCTCTGAAAGGGCAACTAGGTGCATAGATGGCTAGGTAGTCTGTTCTTTCGAGTAGTTTATAATCAGAACTTTGTGGTCAGCCAATGCTGAAACCCTCCTTCCCCGAAACTACAATGCAAGCCTGCTCATTGCCACAGGCTAAAAAGATCACAGGGAAACTCTTATGAGAACTGCCAAAGTGAATTCCTCAGGTGGCAAAATGCTTGTGGTAAATCTTTTAAATGATCTAATACATCACATGAAAAGGGAAATGTCCCTGTGATGCTTCCATCATCTAGTGTAACCTTATTAGTTCTGGAAAGGGTGGAGGAGAGACAGATAAAAAAGATGATGCATTTTTTTTTTCACTGCCAGTAATATACAGCGTGCGAGTCAGGTTTATTAGCAAAAGGGTTCCACCGCTTCTCCCCTTTGTAGCACGGTAGTCATGTGAACTGGGGGCTGTCGTTTAACATTTTAAAAAGTTGGAACAAAGGCCTTCATGGATCCTTCAGGTGCCTGAGGCAGTGTGCATGCACATGAAAGCTTATACCCAGAATTAAACTTTGTTGGTCTTAAAGGTGCCATTGGACTCAAACTTTGTTCCACTGTTTCAGCTTAACAGGGCTACCCACCTGAATATACCTCCATTTTAAAAGGCCATGAGAGCTTGACCCTGATTGGTCCCCCAGATAGGGTTGCCAGGTCCCTCCTGTCAATCAGTGGGAGATGGGGGGGGGCGGTCTTAGCAGGAGAAAGAGAAAGGCCCAGACTATGTTGCTGGTGTTGCACAGGAAGTGATGTTAGGCAATGCTCTCGTATTTAGGCAAAAACTCTGGTGAAAACTGTTTCTACCATACAGTTTTTGCTCAGAGAGTAGAGCATCACCTAAAAGTTGCTAGCATGGTGATGTAATTTCCTGTGCTATGCCGGCAACGTGGCCTGGGGTCTTCCAATTTCTCCTGGTAAGTCACCCTGTTTCCCAGCTGATTTGTGGCTGGAGGGCAGGGCATAACGGTAGGGGACCTCCCCTCTGGCAACCCTACCCATGAAGCAGCACTCTTTGTCCTTCCACTCCATGTCTTTTCAAGTGCCAAATAGCTGTGGAGGGAGGGGGCAACCATTTTGGCATTTGATATGGTATGTGGGCAGGGGGGGGGGGAGAAGAAGAAAACTTCTCTCCGACATTCTTAAGGCAGCCATGTTACCTCTGGTTTTGCCCATAACCGCCAGTGAAGCGTAGGGCTGCCAGCTTCTCTTCCCCATCACTGCTCTAAGTGGGAGATTTTTTTTTTAAAAAAATGGCTGTTGAGCTGACAGTGTGGCAGTTCTGGGAAAATCCATCATGCCTCTCTAGGAAATGCAAAGGAGCCTCTATGGTTTTATCCCCATATCCCCACCCCCACTAGTTACTAGGTCGAAACCAGCAGCCCTAGTGAAGGGAGGCAGAGGCCAAGAAGTACTTGGGCTTGGGAAATGGGTCCATGCAAGGTTTTGAGGGTGCACAGTAAATAAAATGGCCTGAACAGGCAATGCTGGGTACTGTCTGCTTCATAGTGTCAAGACTAATGGCTATCTTTGGCCAGCCTGCGGTGCTGTGCTTATCTGAAACAGAACACAGTTCATGTTTCAAAAAGAACAAGCACCTGCCAAGTCACCCATTAGCTCAGAATCTGGTATCTGTGCAAAAACTGTATGGTAGGACCCAAAGGACGGCCACAGTTACACACAGTTTGCAAACTATTCAGGGGGGCAGCTTGCTAACCACTGCTGGACAAAGAGTATTGGTGCTGGATGAATACAGAATTGCATCTAACAAGGTTGTTCTTAGGTTCTCAGAACAGCAGCAAAAGCCCCTGTAGCATTGCTGTTTCTTTGGTGACTTGTATGTCATTGTAATTCCCTATGGTTCCCCCCCCCTTTCCCTTTGTTGCATTTCTTTTTACAGAAAAGAACAGTTTGAAGTTACACAGAACCCCATAATAGCACATATGGAGTAATGCTACTGAAAATCATTCTCTGGAACAAGCTGTATATATGTTAATCATATGTAAATGCCTAAGAATATGTAGAACAAATGCAATGATAGGAAAGGAGGGTGTATATTAAATGAATTCATGTTGCCCAGAGGTGTTGTATTACTGTCTCCTCGCAACGTACTTGTGTTCTACAGAATGTTTATGGTGTCATAAAAGTAATGGAAGGTCTTTCACAAATGTTTAGGCACTATTATGGGGCATTTATCCTGCTCCTGGGATTCCAAATGTGGCTCTGAAAGTACATTCAGGCAATGTGGGAGTCCCTCAGCTTGAGTGTTCTCCTGCAGGGAAAGGATCGGGCAGAACTGTTGACGAAGAGATCTCTGTTTCACACTTCAATCCAGCCGTACGTTAAGAAGCCCAAGACAAGCCATGTCATTCTCATGCAGAAATCCTTCAACTCCTCGTAATATGGAGAAAATAAATCATCGAGGCTGACCTTACAGGGTTGATGGAACAATGATGATGTTAAAGGGTTGGTTTCAAAAGTACCTTTGCATGAACAGAAGGGGGGGGGGGGCTCGCATTAGCTCAGAATCTGGTATCTGGCAAAAACTGTATGGTAGGAACCAAAGGACGACCACAGTTACACACAGTTTGCAAACTATTCATAATGTACCTTCAGTCCACTTTCAATGCACTTTCCAACTGGATTTTACTGTGTGAACTGGCAAAATCCAGTTGGAAAGTGGATTGAAAGTGCATTATTTAGTGTGAGTGATTGCAGCCTATGATCTTCATGCATTTCCTATTGAGAGGCAGACCCCTTTCTTTCCTGTTACATGGTATCCAAGGGTTCCCGGACAGCAGCTTTTCATGTTATGCATGGGGGTGGAGTGGGGAAGCAAAGAGTGGGTGAAATGGAGAGATTTGTTCAGTGAGGAGACCTCTGTTCCCAAATCTTTGGATTCGGTCCAAAGTGCTTTGGATGCAAAGTGCATTGAAGTCCTACAGTGTGTGACACAAATGTCAATCATGTGATCTGTAGCCTTTTTTAAAAAAAGAACATGAAATTGTGTTCATATGGACTCACACGTAGTGGTCACATTCCATGCTCAATGTTTTTTGCTCCCTCCTCCATTCTATACTCAAAACATTTATGTGAATTAGGTTTGTGATAGTGGAAAGTATCATCAAGTCACAGCTGATGTTTGGTGACCCCTTATGGTAAGAAATGTTCAGTGGTGGTTTGCCATTGCTTGCCTCTGTGTCATGACCCTGGTATTCCTGGGAGGTCTCCCATCCAAATACTAACCAGAGCTGATCCTGCTTAGCTTCTGAGACCAGAATTACAACTGATCCCCAGACTACAAAGATCTGTTCCCCTGGAGAAACTGGCAACTTCAGAGGGTGGACTCTATGGCATTATCCCGTGCTTAGATCCCTTCCCTCCTAGGTGGGACCTCTTATCTCCAGCTGAGAAAGATCAGTTGCCTTGGAGAAAATTATGCTTTGGAGTGTGGACTCTGTGACATTGCACCCCATTGAAGTCCCTGTCCCTCCCAGTCTCCATCCCCAAATCTCCAGGAGCTTCTCAACCTGGATTG
This sequence comes from Heteronotia binoei, assembly GCF_032191835.1. Taxonomy (NCBI): domain Eukaryota; kingdom Metazoa; phylum Chordata; class Lepidosauria; order Squamata; family Gekkonidae; genus Heteronotia; species Heteronotia binoei. Next base: position 173,327,499 of record NC_083225.1, read on the forward strand.
AGCACCCCTTGCCCAAGACCAGGGGAGACCTGGCAACCCTATTCACTCCCCAAACTCCACCCACATATCTTCAGGAATTTCCAAAGGGGAGTTGGCAACTCTACTGATGCCTGTTGTCAGAATCCTCACACAGAATCCTCACACAGCATAACATGTACGACATGATGATTTCCCCCATTTTTGGATTGCTACAAAAATTGTCCTAGAATTCTGCCACTCCAATCCAGGACCTGGAGAAGAAGTTTAACGAGAGGGCATTTTGAAGGCCATTAATTCGTAGGGTCTCCATAAATTGGAAGCAACTTGACATAATTTCACACACACAGCCCAGAATTTCCCAGAATATGTCCAGGATCTCACTGTCACCAGCAGCTCATTTCTGCCTTTTCCCCAAGTCTGTATCAGAGGTCCATACATCCTCACTCAGGACACCCACTTTACGAACAATGGAATCCCCACCCCCATCTTAATTAGTATAACCTGTTCATTGTGATTCCAAAATATGAGCGTCTTCCCTCCCTCCCTCCCTCCCTTGCAGAGAGGCAGCCTGCTAGTGAATGTTACCAAGGAAAATGCATTTCGATAATAATTACTACAATCATAATTATTACACTCGACTGAAGGTTAATCCCTCTGGTATTAATTTAGCTCCAGCGTTAGGAGATACATTGTTCACATTCATTTTGCTGCTCTTAACATATTACTAAAAATTAAGGTCTGCCTGACCAAAAATAGAGATATTTCAAACCGGTAGAGCGTAGACGGTATTAATCCAAGTTGCCTAAAACCTGCTCCAGTCCATCACAAAGCAAACCGCACCTTACAGTGAGCTGGTAATGAAGGGAGTAAATCATGCAAAAGCTAACCATCTCCCCAGTGTGGAGCTTTTGTTTATGCCTTTCCTTATTCCCCTGAATCTTTCTTCAGGCACCCTTGCAAAGTTCACTTCTCTATGGAAACAATGTCAAGATTCATTTTGGTGCTATCCAGAAGCCTGTCAGTATATGTACAAGCACTGCTTCTATAGTATAGTGAATTATATAAAAAAAAACAGCTATCGAGTTAATTAAGCATATGCAATTTCTCAGATTTAATTAAGATCACTCCACAGCTTTGGAAAAGATCATTATTGTTATTAATAAGGACCTCGCTGCACTCACTCAAAAGCAAAACAAATTCGTTGTCTCCTTCCATTCAACATCACGGAACATTGCACAGATTTATCATTATCATTATTATTTTAAGGGCCGTATATTCTAGAGGGCTATGAAAAAGTGCCAAGGTAAGAACTGAAATTTAGAATACTGTGTGGGAATACTCGGGGGGGGGGGGGGGGCGGGGGGGGGAAGAGTGGAAAGCTCAGATCTCTTTTTTAACCTGTATTATCCCACTCAATCCATCATTAATAAGCATCAAGTCAATACACATATTAAGGATTTATCAAATAGATTCATTAGATTGTTTAGTAACCAGAGAGAGGCAGAGCCAAATCTCTCAGATTGCAAATAAAACTGATAACGAAACCCCAACCCCATCACTGCTGTGATTCTCATGTTCCACAGAGCATTGGAGAGAGGGGGGGAGGAATCAGAGACAGACACAGGAGTCTCACTTTGCAAGCTCTGCATCCTCCAGGAGAAAGGGATCCACAGAGAGTGCTTTGTCCACGCCATTCCCCCACCCCGACCCTTCATCCGGGAACCAACACTGCTGGTGGCAAAAGAGTTCCAGCATGCCAAAAGTCAAAGCCAATTGATATTATTGTCCATTACCTACATGTTGGTTGCTAGCCATCAGGGGAAGGAAAAGGCAGACATTAAAGTTCGTTAGCGGCAGAGGAGGCTTGCTGTTGGCAATGGCGCATCATTGTGTCTTTTGTCTCGTCGACGCGGTATCCAATGCCTATGATACAATTATTACGCTAGTCCTGATTACTTCAGTCTTTTGGCAAGTTAATCCCCAGGGTATTAATTTACTCACACGGAAAAGGCACTGCAGCGTCTTGCCTTTTAGCCCTCTGAGGACGGACCCTGTAATTATTCAGTCGGTTATGGCACTGGGGCCTCTCCAATGTATCTCATTCCCAATCAGTTGAGCAGCTCCCATCCACAGGCCCATTAAGACAAAATTAATGGACTGAGCATGACGGGAGTTCCTGTTAACTGGGTAGCTGAGTTAACTGACTTGATTTCAAGTACTTTAGCTAGACTTGTTTGTAGATCAGAGTGAAGGACAGGAAACTGCCCTGCTGTTTCTTTTATTGTTACCTAAAATGTATCACACACTTCCCAGGTCAAGCAGGGCTCTTCCAGCTACCTACAAATCCAGGTGGGATGGATAAAAGTTGCCAACCACCAGGTGGGGCCTGGAGATCTCCCAGAATTACAACTGATCTCCAGACTATGGAGTTCAGTCCTCTTGGAGAACCAGTTTGGTGTAGTGGTTAAGTGTGCGGACTCTTATCTGGGAGAACTGGGTTTGATTCCCCACTCCTCCACTTGCACCTGCTGGCATGGCCTTGGGTCAGCCATAGCTCTGGCAGAGGTTGTCCTTAAAAGGGCAGCTGCTGTTAGAGCCCTCTCCAGCCCCACCCACCTCACAGGGTGTTTTGTTGTGGGGGAGGAAGGTAAAGGAGATTGTGAGCCGCTCTGAGACTCTTCGGAGTGGAGGGCGGGATATAAATCCAATATCTTCTTCTTCATCTTCTTGGAGAAGATGGTTGCTTTGGAGGGTGGACTCTATGACATTGTACCTCACTTGACTTCTTTTTCCAGGTTCCACCCCTAAATCTTTGTGAGTTTTTGCAATTTGGGATTGGCAAGCCAAGGGATAGACACAGACTCAACTATGTAATTTCCACCAATCTCCGTCTCTCGTTGCATATTCCTGAATTGCTCCTCCTGCCATTCTTGAGGGTCCCCTGTTCTCTAGGAGCAGCATTTCAGGGAGACCAGTAGACTAAACTGGCAGGCAGGAGGAAATAAAATTTTGTCCCACTGAAGGGAGTGCCTTCTATTGGCAGAACAATTAGCCTGGATCCAACCCGGGGTTAACATTACTAGCAATGCTCAATAATCGGCTGATCTGGCTTGCAGTCTGATCTCTAGCTGTGCTCCACATAGTCGACCATTCCATAAGATGTTTGCCAGTGTAACATGTTTTAATTGCACTACAGTGCCCAGTTGCACATGCACAATCTCATATTGTTTTGTTTAAGTCGAAATGGTTTTATTGGTCCATATGTATGAATTTTTTAATCTGTTGTACATCACTTAGAGCCTGGCAACAGCCAGGATAGGGCAAAATAATGATGATGATGATGATTGATGATGATTCCCCTCCATTCACTTCTACCACTGTCTCATTGCATACAGTTCACTTCATTTGTAACATTAAGGAAAGGTCCCCTGTGCAAGCACCAGTCATTTCCGACTCTGGGGTGATGTTGCTTTCACAACGTTTTCATGGCAGACTTTTTATGCGGGGGGGGGGGGGGTTGCCATTGCCTTCCCCAGTCGTCTACACCTTCCCCCCAGCAAACTGGGGACTCATTTTACCGACCTCGGAAGGATGGAAGGCTGAGTCAACTTCAAGCCGGTTACCTGAAAGCTACCACCGGGGATCGAACTCAGGTCGTGAGCAGAGCTTAGGACTGCAGCACTGCAGCTTTAACACTCTGCACCAAGGGGCTCTTTTGTAACATTAAGGGGAGCCTTTTATTCTGTTTTTAGTTTGAAATGTTTTAACATTTGCTTCTAAGGAGTTTTGAACCAAAGATAAACATGTAAATAAATAAAATCTTGTAGCTGTTTTCACAGTAACTTAGAGATGTGATACATTTGCCTCATCACTTGTAAATGTGGACGTGAATGTAGATATATTTGAGCTAAAGTTGCCCACCCCCACCCCACACAGTGGAGGTGAGGGTCCCCTGCTGCCAGAGGCCACCTTCCCACCTCCAATCCGCTGGCCAACAGGAACTTATCCCAAAAAGGAGGAACATTCATCCAACGTGCAGCAATATGTCTACGGCACTGCTCACATGACCTGGAAGTGATGTCATCACATCCAGAACATCGGTGCAACACGTTGTTATCTGGACAAAAACTCCATGGTAGAAACCAAATTTATTATAGAGATTTTGCTCAAATACCAGAGCATCACCCCACTGTTCCAGACATGACGTCACTTCCAGATAATGCGGGCACTGATGTGGACATGTCACTGTACATTAAATGGATTTCCCTCATGCTCCTGGTAAGCTCCCCCCATCCCTTGCCAGTTGCCCAGGAGGGACCTGGCAACCCTAATTTCCACATTCTCATCTCACACAGCCACTTTGAAACTGTAGACCCTCATCTCTCGATAAACCCAGCAAATCTGATTATTAAGCACTTGTTTTGCTAACAGAAGGCAGATCTCAGAATTGGGTGGCTTTGAATTTTAGGCTGTCCCAACCCCTGGCCATAAAGCAATTGTTTCAATGCAGTAAAGCACAAGAGCTAGAGTGATCAACTAAGGCTGTGATCCAAAGCAACTTGCTTGGAACTCACTTCATCTGAAAGCAAGGGAACGGGTGCATAAATTCAATGTTAAAGGAGACACTAATGAGGACAATAGCAGGCCTGTGTTACACTGAATGGCAGTCTATTCATATTTTTATCCACTAATGCCACCATTGAGTAGGCAATGGGTTGTGAAACGGTGGCTTGGAGCACTTCACCTGGAGAAGCTCGTAAGTAGGTATGTATTTGAGTCCGTGAGTTCTTTGAATCCAGGGGTTTGCATGAAACCCATAAAGCCAAATATGGCTTTGTAAAAAACAACCACCAGTGATTAAAAAAACAAAAACAAGAACACACAGGAACACAGTTCCAGCTGGTTTGGTATCGGGGGTGTGGCCTGATATGCAAATGAGTTCCCACTAGGCTTTTTCTTAAAAAAAAAGCGCTGGAACCAACTGCGGCTCTTAAACAAAGAAAACTAAATATTTAAAGTCGACTGAAGCGGCAGGTGTGATGCTAGAATAACTAGCATGTGAAGCGAATGGCAGGCAAAGATTTTTATGAGACTCCTTAAGAGTTGCTTCACAGAGAGGGGAAATGCTGGAGGTGAATAATTGCCAGGGTGAGCCGGGTCACAGATTTATGACAGTCCACTAAAATAATCACGTGACATGCTTCTTTGTCTCTTCGTCACTTCTCGTGAGACTTCGTGCATGCCGCTTCCAAACAAAACATCTGCAACAACCAGCGTCTGGGATGCAGAAAGTCGTGGGTTATTAATGAATAAATGTAATATGTCTGTTATCAGATTCAGGTGGGGTAGCCGTGTCAGTCTTAAAGCAGCAGAATGAAGTTTGAGTCCAGTGGCACCTTTAAAACCAACAAAGTTTTATCCACAGAATAAGCTTGTACACAGAGTAAGCTAGGTACAAAACCTAGACTTGTACCGAGAATAAAACTTTTTATTTGTCTTAAAGGTGCCACTGGACTCAAACTGTGTTCTATCAATTGTCAGTAAAATTAACTTCTATAGATCCAGATGGGCAGCTGTGTTGGTCTGGAGCAGTAGAGCAAAGCAAGAGTCGAGTTGCACCTTTAAGACCAACAAAGTTTTATTCAGAATGTAAACTTTCATGCGCTCTCAGCACATTTCATCAGACAAAAGTATGGAATGGCAAGCAGTCCTAAATATAGAGAAAGTGGGCAGTGAGTTAGTATGCATAGCCATGGAAATGTTTTTTAGCAGATTAAGAGAGTCACAGGTTGGGGTCTGGTGTTTGTTAATGTTAATTGGGAGCATACATTTTAGAAATTTTAGAATAGTGTAGAGAATAATGGGTTTTTTTTGTATTGCCATACTCAAATAGGAATACTGGCTGTTTATCTCGAAACATATACTAACCCATCTTCCACTATATTTTAATGTATTCTTTTTTGTAATGGCAAAATAGAATTATGTTTATATGTGTGTTATTTGTTTAAATCAAACCTCTGAGAAACCTATGCCCTCATTTTAACCCAGAGCTAACATTACAACAGACTCTCGTTTATTGCACTTCACACCCAGGAGACGCAATGGATTTAGTACATGGATATCAATCTGCTATTCCAATTTAATTGTTGTTGTTGCAGCCCAGTTAACATAAACTAACAAACACCAGACCCCAACTTGTGACTCTTTTAATCTACTAAAAAAAACATTTCCATGACTCTGCATACTAACTCACTGCCCACTTTCTCTATATTTAGGACTGCTTGCCATTCCATACTTTTGTCTGATGAAGTGTGCTTAGAGGACACGAAAGCTTACATTCTGAATTAAACTTTCTTGGTCTTAAAGGTGCAGCTTGACTCTTGCATTAACTTCTATAATTCTAATTGTGCTTTCTCAGGGCTTTTTTTTTTAGCAGGAACGCACAGGAATGCAGTTCTGGCTATCTTGGAGTCAGGGGGTGTGGCCTAAATATGCAAATTAATTCCCGCTGGGCCTTTTCTATTAAAAAGCCATGTGTGAAACAATGGTGATGTCAGGGGGTGTGGCCTAATATGCAAATGAGTTCCTGCTGAGCTTTTTGCACAAAGTCCTATGCTTCCTTGTCCTGGCTCTTTGTTGAACTCCAGCTCTGAAATTTGACATGCTTTGCTTTTGTAATTGTAAATAACATAGGGTTGCCAAGTCCAATTTAAGAAATATTTGGGGACTTTGGGGGTGGAGCCAGGAGACATTAGGGGTGGAGTCAAGATCAAGGCTGTGACAAGCATAAATGAACTCCAAAGGGAGTTCTGGCCATCACATTTAAAGGGACGGCACACCTTTTCAATGCCTTCCTTCCATAGGAAATAATGAAGGATAGGGGCACCTTCTTTTGGGGCTCATAGAATTGGACCCCCTGGTCCAATCGTTTTGAAACTTGGGGTATATTTTGGGGAGAGGCACTAGATGCTGTACTGAAAATTTGGTGCCTCTACCTCAAAAAAACAGCCCCCCCAGATCCCCAGATACCCGCAGATCAATTCTCCATTATTTTCTATGGGAATAAATCTCCATAGGGAATAACAGTTCCCAGCAGACATTTCCCTCCCCTCCCTCCCCCCGCTTTCTGATGACCCTAAAGCAGGGGGAGGGCCTCCAAACCGGGGGATCCCCTGCCCCCACCCGGGGATTGGCAACCCTAAAATAACAACAACAACAAAACCCCTCTATATTAATCCATATTCCCAAAAGCACAGTACATGATGTAGTTCAACAAACATACAAACTTCAGTAGTAAAATTGTCACCAGTATTAACATTCAGGGGTTAACAATAGTTTTTACAGGTGTTAATCTCCTAATAACTTTGTTAAGCATGACAGATTGGAGAAGGTTGCTCCAATCAGCAGAGAGCTGGGAGCAGGTTTAGTATGGAATAGGCTGAGAACAAGGCAGAAGCTGGTGTGACTTATGATCTAGTTATATAGTTGTTTTAAAAGTTGCAAAAATATCAGAATGCTCCAGTGTTAATCTCTTCCAAAGAGAATGAAAATTCACACCCTTAAATCCTCAAAGACAAAACAGAACTTTTAGAGCAGGGACTGATCTTGTAACAGCTGAGATGACTCAGAGGTTTGAACAATAAGGGTAATTGGGTGAGAACAAGAAAAGATAGGGGCAAATCACACATATGTATCACTGAGACACCTGTCATTTAGAAGTTAAACAGCCAAAACCAGAAATTATGAGCAAAACACAAAGACAACAGAGATGTACAACAGACAAAAAAAAGAGAAACAAATACATGTTTAAAAAGAAGTTAGAATTTAGATTCCGTGAATTGAAAAGCTCCCTTGGAGGAACTGAAAACGTATATGTCAATGAACCAGCCATGTGCAAGCCAACACTGGGTCTCTTGTTTCATACTCAATACTGTGCCGAAAAAAGGACACTAGCCCTGTATCAGACTTTTCAATCATAAGTGTTAGGAACAAAGGTTTGGATCTTAATTACTGTCAATGGAAGCAACGTGGATATTTTGCAGTCCCTTCTTACCTCCAGTAACTAGATTCCTATGGTCACAAAAAGGAGTATGCAACAAAGATTTATGCTCCGGTGGTGGTGGTTAGGTCCCAAGCCCATGAATCTCAGCCTGCCAATTCTATTTCAAGTTATATACTTGAACTTCTGTTCCATAAACATTATATATATATATTTTAAATCTTGTTCATAGTACTGTATTTTGCTATGTATTTTTTATGTTTTAATTTTTAGGGCTAGAAGTAAACTGTATACTTGGGGGGGGGCGTTGCTGGGTTGTTATGGCCTATGACTACAACAATAAAATACTTTGACTTTGAGATGTACACTGTATTTGTTTTTTATTGAATCAGATAGTTGGTTCAGCAGGGGATTCTAATTGTCAGGGATGTGGAAAACACGTTTGATAGATGAGTGTCTCAGATCTGACGGCTGTGATCACCCAGGAGGAGAAACATCTAATCTGTTCACCTGCCTGCCTTCTACCTTAACTGTCTGTTGAACATCTCTGAAGCTGTGCAGCAGGTGTGGTGATGGGAGTTTCATTTCTTGGTGGCTGTGGAGATTCATTTCTTTGCTTTGCGGGGGCTCTTGCATCTGCACAGTAGGCGAGATGGTTCTACACAGATCTACATGGATCGGGTCAGGTAATTAAACAGAAGCAAAGTAAGGGGACTCCACCTCCCCTCATCCTGTCTGACAATGCGCAGGCATGACACCACATCAGAAGGACAAATGCAAACTACCATCAAAGATTAAGACTTTTGAAACAATATGCTGACCGGTTGATTATTATATTGTTTATTAATGCAGTTGGCTACTGAGTGCTGCCCAGCGACAGCAGGCCTCTAGGTGAGGGGGAGAAGGAAAAGATGGTCTCCTGTTTGACTGAGTGGCATACATCAAACACTGCTTATGGCATTGTACTGTACTATTTGAGTAGGTGACAAGCAGGCCTCGGATTTAGCAGGAGCTCACACAGTGAGCTCCTGAATCTTTCTGAGGGCTTCCCCTCCTCCTCCCCACCTCGTTCATTGAATAGTAGGTGCAGCTGCATAACAATTTCTGGATGAGCTCCACCACTTATTTTTCTACAAAGCAACTCCTGATGACAACCCAACAAAGTGTTCTTCTGCATGTTTATTACAACAGTTGTGTGCCTGTACTACATCAGGTTCTTTCCCAGTTTGGTGGGAAAGCCAGTTTGGTGTAGTAGTAAAATGTGCAGACTCTTATCTGCAAGAACAGGGTTTGATTCCCCACTCTTCCACCTGCAGTTGATGGAATCGCCTTGGGTCAGCCATAGCTCTTGCAGAGTTGTCCTGGAAAGGGCAGCTGCTGTGAGAGCCCTCTCAACCCCACCCACCTCACAGGGTGTCTATTGTGGGGGAAGAAGATAAAGGAGATTGTAAGCCACTCTGAGTCTCTGATTCAGGGAGAAGGGCATGTCCATCATGAAAACTCTGAATGTTATAACACAAGAATCTGGGAAGTTTTCTAGGAGTACACTCAGCTCATACAGTGTTGTAGTTAGCATTCATGCAGTTTTACGTGTACTGAAGGATAGCCTAGAGTATTGCCGAACGTATGTGCTGGAGTTGCTCATTTTAGGGGACAAACTGAAGTAGAGCATTTGTCCTTCAGGGAAGGTAGACCAGCATCGCCGATCTTCCCACTGAGGAATTCTTAACAAGTACTAAGAAAGCCAAGAGTGCCCTCAACACAGTTGGAAAACCACTGCTTTAGTGGAAGAAGGGATGTGGTATAACCCGATTTCATTAGATCTCAGAAGTTAAGTAGGATCAGTACTTGGATGGGTACTGGCAGGATCAGTACTTGGACAACTAAGGAAGGCTCTACAGAGGAAGGCAATGACAAACTGCCTTTGCTTCTCTTCCCTGCTACATCATGTAGCTCACTGGTAAATTTCAGCCAGTTGTGATCTCAAACTCAAATCTACACCCTTCATCCAATGGTATAAAATATATACCACACTGAATTTCTTGGGAAGTGGGTGAATTACAAAAGAGATAAACATGATCAGAGTTCTCTGACACTTCTGCAGCACCTCTGCTGCTGTTCATACTGTTAAAACACTCCTGATATTGCTCAGAAATTAATCAGTGGGTGAAAACACTTGGCACCAAATGCAGTCTGTTTTTTTTTTTTAAACTTGCAAATTAGCCATGACTGTTTCCCTTTCTACAACAAAATAGCTGAATGCATGAAGGTGCCTTACACTGAAACCAGTGGTCTTTTGAAAGTCTGTTTGGACTGACAATAGCTTGCTGGCAGATGCTAAGACCTGATCCTTTTAACTGGAGATGCTGGGGAATTAAACCTGGGATCTTCTGCATGCAAAGCAGATACTCTGCCAAGGAGCCATGGCTGCTGTAGTTATGGCTGTATTTCTGGATTCCCACTGCATTAAATAAGATATACATTTCATAGCATATTTTGTTTCTCAAGCATAGAAGTTTCTTTCTTCCTACTGTCTGAATATGTTGTTATTAATTCTATTCTTAGGTGACTGAGCAACTGAAGAACCTATGTTCACTGTAATTTCTTCTTAGGTGGTCACCAGCAGCTTCCATGATCAAGGTAAAAAGCCTTTCTTTTTACTCAGAAGATGGCACAAGACTTCCTGCCCATAACATCAGTGACACTCCATGCATACTGGCAGGGGGATTTGATAAAGACAAAGAGAAGCTCCTGTGAAGACCAAAGCACAATTAAGCAGAGCTCTCAGCACTTCTAGATCTCTGGAGCATATGATAAAGCTCAGATCTGAATATCGATGCTTTGCATGACAGAGAGAACCAATCAGAAAAAACCAATCCAGTCAGGGGGAAAAAATGTCAAAAAGAGACATCAAATCCAGACATCCAATCCAGACATCTTGATTTCCAACATTTTGCTTTTCAATTTTATTTAATTCCTTTGTGATAGAGTTGCCAGTTCCAACTCAAGAAATATCTGGGGACTTACTGGGTGGAGCCAGGAAGCATTAGGGGTGGAGCCAGAAGCAAGAGTGTGACAAGTATGACTGAACTCCAAAGGGAGTTCTTGCCATTACATTTAAAGGGACTGCACTCCTTTTAAATGCCTTCCTTCCATTGGAAATAATGGAGGATGGGGGCATTTTCTTCTGGGGCTTATAAAATTGGAACCCCTGGACCAATCTTTTTGAAACTTGGGCCTTTTTTTTTAGAAGAGACACTAGATGCTATGATGAAAATTTGGTGCCTCTATCTCAAAAACCAGCTCCAACTGAACAATTCTCCATTGCACCCAATGGGGACCAGTTTTCATAGGGTATAATGGACTTCCCAGCAGACATTCAACCCCCCTCCCCGCCTTCTGATAATACTGAAGTGGGGGGGAGGGCCTCCAAACTGGGGGATCCCTTGCCCAATCCCTATTGGTGACGATAGCAATGGTGGCCTTAGCAATGATAGCAAATTGATGGCAATTTAGTTTATAGTGTCAGTTAATTTGGATGTGAAACATTTTGTTTGCTGAAACTTCACAGGAAATACTTTAAACTTTAAAAACCTCAAAAAGGAGCATCTGGGATGGGCTGACACCACTGAGTTCCTCACCAGATATTGATGCCCCTTTGTTGCTCTCTTGGAGTAATACCAAGAGGGATCTAGAGCAATTTGTGAAATCCAATGAGCAATCACAGTTTACTAGTGCAGCCACCAGATGAAAGAGATCATGGAAAGATCAAAGCATAAAGGCGCATCTTCCATGTGTATCAGTGATCACACCAGATGATCAGGTGGCTTGGACAGTCACCAAGTCATGTCCTTGGTCAACTGAGAAAGCCTTTCTCCTGAGTCAACCAGCCACACCCTCTCAGCACACACTAGTAGTTATCCAGATTGAATCACACTGAGTCATTTTGGGATCAATCAGATATCTGATTGGGAACAATTACTGAGCTAAATCTCATGCCCATTTTGCTAAAGTTTTGACCCCAGCACCTACCATACTGCAGATACAACGCAAACCATCAACAGAGACAGGGGTTTATAACCATTAAGACACCACATCCCAGACATTGGAAATATCCAAAGAATCCTTTGCTCAGGTTTTCTACATCACTGAAACATGTCAGTCATTCTGTGTAGTGAGGGGAATCACTTTCTCTGACGACTAGCCACATGATACCAACCACATATCCATAAAACTTCCCCTTCCAAATCAGAGACCAGTGTTTCCAATCAAGTTTTTTGCAGACTGTCACTCATGAGCAAACAATATCTCCAGTTCTTGAGGCAAAACAGACTCCATTGTGTTCCAGTATTTGGAACATGACAAGCACAGAATGACTTGAGTGAAATGAAGCAAGCACAGGGAAGAACGTCCACTTGCCAAAATCAGACAACTGGATGTCTGCCACTCTTGGGCTGTCAACTGAACATGCCACAGCCTATTACCTTTACTTAAAAGGCTGGGACACGACCCAGAAAGAGGGACTTGTTTTATTTTTCTTTCAACCCATTTCCTTTTTAAGCCCAATTTTTATGACCGGAGCATTCATTTTATTGTTATATCAGTGTACGATACAAACTCCCAGAGAGAAGCTTTTTAAAATTTATTCTGCACCCTATGAAATTTGGTACTGATTTCCACAATCAGTGTCAAGGCATTGTCCCAGAACTGGAACAAAGTCTGCTCGGCAGAACCACAGGAGAAGCTTAAAAGCAGCAAGGAGTTTAATGCAGACAAAGAAAGCTTAAATCAGGTCAACTTAAACATCAGGTTTTTGTGGATTCCAGAGAGTGGAACATCTGCCCCTGAATGCAAAGATAAGTTTTTCTTTCCTTGACTTCCCAGAGTCATAAACAGTCAGAAGAAATGAATTTGAAGTGATTTGCACAAGGCTATATATTCTGAATACCCACATGAGCGCAGAGAAACAAATGCAGGCATTGTTTAGTATTGGATTCAGAACAGGGATGTCACCCAAATTTGCCAATGGGCTTTCAAGAATTCATTTAGCTCGTGGGCCTTTCGTACAAGGGGTGAAGCATAGTCCCAAAATAGAAATGTCCCCGTAAAAACTGGTGATGGCTTCAGCATAAAATGGCACAGTACTGATAAACAGAATTGTTATTAACAATTAAATAAATAATTCCACATAATTCCAGAAGGCAGAGAAGAGTTCCCCCAGCTGCCTTGGAAGGTGGCTCTGTGGCATTATGCCATACTGAGGTCCTTCCTTTCTTTCAAAATCAACCTTCCACAGGCTCAATTTCCCAAGTCTTCAAGAATTCTCCCATCTGTGGCTGGCAACCCTAGTATTTACCTGTGTTTGGGAGGTACACCATATGAGGAAAGCCCTGAGACGCTACTGGAAGCAAAAGGGTGGACAGTTCTGAGATGCCTCCTCTGGAAAAGCGAGAAAACCTTCAGGTGGAGACAGGATGGGCTGAGGAGCCTGGAGCCCAGGGAGTGGAAATTAGCTGCAGCTGGGAGTGGGTGGGGCAGCAGACTGGCTAAACCCAACTCCCCCTTGAGGCATATCTTGCAAGCAGGGAGAGGAATTCAAGGACCATGAAGGATGCTGTTAACCACGTCCTTGTCCTTAGGGTTGCCAGGTCCAATTCAAAAAATATCTGGGGGGTTTGGGAGTGCAGCCAGGAGACATTGGGGGTGGAGCCAGAAGCAAGGGGGTGACAAGCATAATTGAACTCCAAAGGGAGTTCTGGCCATCACATCTAAAGGGACCGCACACCTTTTAAATGCTTTCTCTCCATTGGAAAGAATGAAGGATAGGGGCACCTTCTTTGGGGCTCATAGAATTGGACCCCTGGTCCAATCTTCATGAAACTTGGAGGGTAGTTTGGGGAGAGGAGCTGGATGCTATGCTAAAAATATGGTGCCTCTACCTCTAAAAACAGCGCCCCCCCCAAGCCCCAGATACCTGCAGATCAATTCTCCATAATACCTACCGGAATTGTTCTCCATAGGGACTAATGGAGTGGCCAGCAGAACATCCCCCCTCCCACTTTCTGATGACCCTGAAGCAGGGAGAGGGCCTCCACACTGGGGTATCCCTTCCCCCCACCTGGAGATTGGCAACTCTACTTGCCCTATGAAAGCCTGAATAAACGTCTCCTACAAGAACTGATCTGATCTTCGGGGGGGGGGGGGACCAGGACCAATACTGTCTAGACTTTTACCCAGCTTCCTATGAATCCCAAGGCTATAGGTTGCCTAGGAGAAGCCCAGTCCTGCCCCATATGGGGATTCTTACACTGGACATAGCTTAAGACCTCAGCAAGCCTTGATTTGGCCTTGTTCCCACCTTCTTGGATGGGAACCATTGTTTGGCTCACAGCCCTCTTTAAAAGGGGCACACCAGCTCTTGGCCAGTCTAGGATGTGTGCTAGCATTCTGGCCAATAGAGAATGCTGAATGGAAGACCACTGGGCCAGTCTTTTACTAGTGACATTTTCCAGTCCTCTTTGTTTTCACATGGCCGTCTGGGATTAGCTGATCACTTTGAGGCCAAGCAGGAATTTGAGGGTCTTTCTCAAATTCCAGAGAGAGGCCTTTCCCCCTCTTTTGGTCTGTGAAGAAGAAAAAGAAGAAAGGTTTGGATGTATACCCTGCCCTTCACTCGGAATATCCCTCTACACCATGGCTGGCTCTCTCATGTGTTCCTATAAGAAGAAGAGTTGCATTTATACCCCACCCTTCATTACCCAAAGCAATCTTGGAGTGACTTACAATGTCCTTCCCTTCTTCTCCCCAAAACAGACACCTTGTGAGGTAGGTGAGGCTGAGAGAACAGTGGCTGGTCCGTAGTCACCCAGCTGGCTTCATTTGGAGGAGTGGAGAATCAAACCTGGTTCTCCAGATCTGCTCTTATCCATTACACCAAACTGACGGATAGCGAGAGTAAGCTGAGAACTGGCCAAATAGGCAGATAAGAATAGCACGCCGACAAGGAGAGACTCCACACCAGTTCTTCCAGAACTATAAGTATATTTACAGGTATTCACAGAAGTGTAGCAGATATACAATAATTACAATACAAAGCTTCAAAGTGCTTCGCCAGACTATCAATAATACAGAGAGGAAAACGTCTCTAGCACTCAGCTCCTTTTATAGTTCAGCCCACCTATCAGGTGAATATGCTGACTCATTGTGACTACAGTGACTTTCCAGGCATTGCATCAGCCTGCCTTGTGATCCTTATCACATGACCTCACTACTTTATAATAATAATAATAAAATTTTATTTATACCCCGCCCTCCCCACCGAGGCAGGCTCAGGTCGGCTTACAGAGTGTGGCAAAAGCCATGTTAAACAATAAAACAATTATACATTTCAGTACCATTTAAAATTACCATTAAATTTACATAATATAAAAATCTAAAATCAATCTAAAATAATCTTATCTTATTGCTAACTCGATTGTTGATGTTAGTGATGGCATGGTGTTCATTTCAGGTTTCATCTTGGAAGGCTAGCCGGAAGAGGGCGGTTTTGCACGCCCTACTTTGACATTAGATGATCTTTTTACTTTGACATTAGATGATCTACATGCTTAACTTGTAAGCTACCCAGTCACTGACACAAACTGGCTCTCATAAAGGAAGGTGATGTAAACTAAACAGACCGAACTAGGATTGGGTGGTAATAGTTAGGGTGGCCAGTTTGAGGATGGGGACTTGAAATTGTTTAAGGATGGTTTCGAAGGCAGATCTGGGTGGACAGCCATGTTGGTCTGAAACAGTAGAACAAAGCAGGAGTCAAGTTTCACCTTTAAGACTAACAAAGTTTTATTCCGAATGTAAGCTTTCGTGTCTAGCACATGAAAGCTTACATTTTGAAAAAAAAAACTTTGTTGGCCTTAAAGGTGCAACTTGACTTAGGTTTTGAAGGCAATCGGTGGTTGTAATTTCATTTAAGATATGAACATAGGTGATTGACCTGGAAATATTGCACCCATGGGATAGATGTACCAACCTAGTTAAAGTGCAGCCCTACTTTGCACTTTAAGGCTTGTAAATCCTATTGGGGGGAGGGGGGTCACCCTAGGTTGCCTGCAATTTGACAGCACTTTCTGCCACTACTGCTTTTCTGTTTGATAAATCAGTACATATCCAAACTGCACTGATACCTAAGGCTGAATGCAGACTCCTGGACGCGCAATGGGGGAGTTCCTTCAGCACATCAGATTTTACTTGACTTTCTGCTTCTATGCTGGCTGATGCTCATTAGCATGCATCAGTATGCCAACACATTCCAATCCTGGACCATGATTGATGTTGACTATTGACCATATTTGAATTACGAATGTACCTGCTGCCCCAGGACACTCGTTAACGAGCTATTTCAGGAGCTGATCCCGGAGTGGCATGGCATTTGAAGACATCAGATGAGGCAGTAGGACACAATTGGATTTTATAGATGAACCGGCGAGTCCTACATGTCTGAAAATGATGACAAAGATAGCCTACAAGGTCAAAAAAATGTAACATCAAAATGGAAGGATGGAAGGATACATTCCCCCTTCTTTTTTTTACAGAAGCGGAGAATCATACAATAGCTTTTCCTCCCAGTTTATGGGATGATGAGTTTGTAAGCATGTGGAATATGCAGCAAAACACTCCGGGAAGGCATGAGTTGGCTGACTGCCCAATGTGGAATGAGCTATGACTCAGTAGAAGAGCCTCTGCTTGGCATGCAGAAGTTCCCAGGTTCAGTCCCTGGCCTCTCCAGGTAAAAGGGACCAGGTGGCAGGTGATGCGAAAGACCCTCTGCCTGAGACCCTAGAGAGCAGCTGTCAGTCTGAGGAAACAATACTGGCCTTGATGGACTGATTCAGTAGAAGGTAAATTCATGTGTGTGCTTCTAAGGCCATTTCCCATTCACTGTTTTCCCCACAGGTCCATCAGTGGCTATTAGTCACAGCATATTGATGATCTCTCTGTCTGGGGCAGTGATGCTCTGTATTCTTGGTGCTTTGGGGGAGGGGGCAAAGTGGGAGGACTTCTAGTGTCCTGATCCCACTGGTGGACCTCCTGATGGTGCCTGGTTTTTTGGCCACTGTGTGACACAGAGTGTTGACAACTGGATGGGCTACTGGCCTGATCCAACATAGCTTCTCTTATGTTATGTTCACAGCCATTACATTAGTTGGGTTTTTCCCCCTTCCATGCAGTTGAAGATTAGGAACTTGATCCTGGTTATTTATACATTCCCAAACTTGTCAAGATTATGTCCATTTGTTGTTTAGTCGCACAGTCAAGTCCGACTCTTTGCGACCCCATGGACAAAGTCACGCCAGACCCTCCTGTCTTCCACCATCCTCCGAAGTCTGCTCAAATTCGTGTTTGTTACATCAGCAATGCTGTCCAGCCATCTCATCTTTTGCCGTCCCCTTCTTCTTTTGCCTTCTGTTTTCCCTAGCATGAGGATCTTCTCCAGGGAGTGCTCCCTTCTCATTTGGTGGCCAAAGGATTTGAGCTTCAGCTTCAGCATCTGACCTTCCAATGATCAGTCTGAGTTGATTTCCCTGATTTGATCTTCTTGCAGTCCAAGGGACTCTCAAGAGTCTTCTGTCCATACCATTTAAAAAAAAAACCCATGTCGTCCTGCAGGATATGGGAGTATATTTTATCTTATTTATTTAGGTATTTATACCCCACGTTGCTCTCCAATGGGGCCTCAAAACAGCGGACATAATTCTTACTTCCTCTGTTTAATCATCCATTAAATGGCTGTTTTGGAGTGTAGACTATGGCTTCACACTTTGCTGAGGTCCCTTCCCTCCCCCAATTGCACCCTCCCCAGGCTCCACCCCCAAATATCCAGGAGTTTCCCAATCTGGAGTTGACAACCCAGCAAGCTTCCATGATAGAGAGATACAAACATGAGTTTCCCAGTTTCCTCGTCTGATACAGTAGCCACTACACCATGATGACTGTCAGGGGCCTGGGAGGACCTTCTCAGTTGATACTCTTAAATCCTTTTTCCATGATAGATGGACACAACAGGCACCGACTCTGCAGACCTTCTGGCTAGAATCTGAAAACCTATCCTTCAGAAGGGCTTTGAAGCGAATACTGTTTGTTGGTCCACACAAATTGGTCTGCAAAGACCACAGACCCAGAGTGTGTAGAGATAACTGCAACCACGCCCTGGGTCAGAAATGATATTTTACTTGTATAGGCTGGCTTTCTGCCTACAGAGTCTAACACACCAGGAAACTGCTATCCATCCATATCCTAGGCTGTTTTTCTTTTTTTTCAAAGGCTGTGGAAATCCTCTTCAGATTGATGGTAACCAAACAAAGCTTTTGATGGATTATTTGAAACTTCTGAATAACTCATCAAGCCCTTCCTTTCTTCCCCCTTCCTTTTCAAAAATGGTCTTTCGCACAAGTGCTTGCAATTTTAACCCAAGAATCTGGAGTTGTGATTCATTAGTATCCATTGTACGATCAACACACACATTTGATGCCTCTTTAAAGGTGTGTTTACACACTTAACAAAGAAGCCTGATAGATGTACACCAAAAGCTTCTTTCAAGAACTGCACCTAAATGACTGAATTGCTGTTGTGGGCACGTACAATAAATGTTCAAGGACTAGCCTCTGAAACTTCAATGGTAAGAAGGAACTATTCATCAGTGAATAATCTCTCCTTCTCAGCAGGTCCTTTAAAACTTTATGTATAGATCTCAGACCAACTCTTCTTATGCTTGGTTGACTATGTCAATAGGAATCTTAGGACAGAGCCTTGGAACTAATTGCAAGTATACAGGATATTGCCATGGCGGAGAAGTTTTACTTTTCGAAAGGCAATTTTATCTTTGCCAATTTGCAGCATAGTTTAGTTATAATCTTATTTTAGAAAAAAAATCAATATATTAATTTCTTACTTCACTGGAGAGCAAAAAGATGGGGAGGGGTTGGAAGGGGGAACGGATACACCAGCAACAGGGTTGAAATTAAATGGCTCTGCCAATGTTATCATTTGAGAGAAAAAAACAGTTTCCAGTTTCTTTGCTGGTGCTGCTGTTTGCTCAAAATGGTGGCAGAGTATATCTCTTCCAGCCTTGCATTCTCCCCCCCCCCCCACAGTGCCTTGTTGCACCTTGGGAAATGTAGTCTTCAGTATATCTGACATCTTAATTCCAAACCACCTAAGGACCACCTAATGGGAGGGATGGTGGCTCAGTGGTAGAACAACTGCTTGGGAAGCAGAAGGTCCCAGGTTCAATCCCTGGCATCTCCCAAAAAGGGTCCAGGCAAATAGGTATGAAAAACCTCAGCTTGAGACCCTGGAAAGCCGCTGCCAGTCTGAGAAGACAATACTGACTTTGATGGACCAAGGGTCTGATTCAGTATAAGGCAGCTTCAGATGTTCATATAAGGAGTACTGGGAGACTCATGTCCAGGGAAAAAGGGGGTGAGTAGGATGGGGAGAAAGGCTCTATGTCCCAACACACATCAGTTGGGTGGCCTCTAAGCCATTCACCTGCCTGCCCACCAACATCATTTGCACGGCCAACCATCCCAGTAGATTCAGTGATAAATGAGATTGAGGAAAGAGATAAAGATAACTGAGGAATCATGTCATAGGTTCATTAAACTCAACATAATAAGTCATAGGTTCATTAAACTCAACATGCTTTAGTTGAGGTTCTTTAAATCATTACATGAAGTCAGGCTCTGAAGCTGATTTGTTAACCAGTTATTGTTAACTATGGTTCCACCTGGTGTATTAATAAGGACACCCTGGTTTAGACCTGATAGCTTCTTCCCCATCAAAGCAAAAAAAAGGACTTTGCTGATCATCTGTGAGCTGAGTTCTGGCTTCACGTAGTTCAATGAACCATGATTTCAAATGATTTCTAAACTGAGCCTCCATCTTGTGAGCACAAGGGCATATTTCACTAGTGTATGAAAACCCCTTAGAGAATACATGCCATTGAAAGGAAGGTTTGAATACTTGCATCCCGTTGATCCTTGCTCTCCTGATCACACTTTTGAATCGTGATCTGGAACTCAGTGTTGTTTATTGCAGTACGGACACTGGACTATACCACTACTGGACTATACCACTAGTGGAAGAGTAACTCTATGTACCCTTCCCTTTGAATGTGCATAACTGCATATGGCAGTACTATGCACCTGAATATAGCAGTAAATGAATGGCCAGCTCCCATGCTCACAAAGTCAAGGAATGGATCTAAACAGACTTTAAAGTATCGACCTAGGGTATGATTCCTAGAGTGTGTAAAGGACTCTACAGAGCCCTGTTTTCCATAGGCTTCTTGGTACTGGTGGATCCTTTCATGAAAAGTGGAAAGTCTGAGCTGGTCTCCTCGACCTCTCAGCTCAATATAATGTAATTGGGCTTCAGTAATTTTAGATATACCCAACCCCCCCAGCAATCTCACATTCTTTCAGCACTATTTATTTGTTCAGAGCATTTGTAACCTGCCTTTCTCTGAAACCAGACTCAAGGTGGATTACAATACTTAACACATCAGAAAAAGAAATATCCTGCCCCAAAGGAAGAAATAGCAGCTGCATAACATCCCTGACCAAGTCAAGCATCTGCTCTGAAAACCGTGCATGATTTTGCACAGTTTGCAGAATCTCAACCAATCCCTGTGCATTCAGACAAGACATTTGACAGAGTAGGAGCCATCACTGAGAGCACTCATGATGTTGCAGATTTTTGAGAACCTAACACATGTGTGGGAGGACACAACTTGGCAGTGTTAATCTGATGAGCAAAGATGGAGCATAGGCGTACATAGGGGGAAGGTAGGCTTGCAGATGTGTAGCCTCTGGGCCACAATGGGCTTGAAAGAATAAGAAGAGTTGGTTTATTGTAAAACTTTTTTCCTCTGCCTTAAGGAATCTCAGTGTGGCTCACAATCACCTTCCCATCCTCTCTCCACAACAAGCACCTTGTGAGACAGGTGGAGGCGAGAGAGTTCTGAGAGAACTGTGGACTGGCCCAAGATCACATATTGGCCAGCTCCAGTTAATGAATATGTTGCTGCATTTTGAAGCTTCCAAATTGTTTTCAAGGGCTTCCCTACGTAAAATGTGTTCCCGCAGTTCAAGCTTTTGTACTGTCTTTTATTCGTTTGCAATGTTAGAAATTAGTGTGTAATGTTAGTCCTGACCAGGACAGCCCAGGCTTAGCCTGAACTCATCAGGTCCCAGAAGCTATAAGGGTTGGTCTTGGTCAGTATATAGATGGGAGACTACCAAGGACTACCAGGATCCCCGCACAGGGCAGGCAATGGTGAACCACCTTTGAGACTCTCATGCCTTTATTTTTTTTTATTTTATTTTATCATATTTATATCCTGCCCTCCCCTGATGGGCTCAGGGCAGCTGAGTTTAAAATAAAATAAAAAAAAATATTTATACCCCGCCCTCCCCGTCAAGGCAGGCTCAGGGCGGCTTCCAGGACATGGCATACTGGTGTAGAAGAGGTCTGTCCACAGCACCTACTCCTTGATTCAAAAAGAAGATGCTGGAAATCAAACCTTGGACCTCCTGCAGGAAAAGCGGATGCACTACCACTGAGCCCCAGTTCTTCCCAATGACAGAGATACAGGAGGCCCACATCAGCCCTTCTGTTCCTCTAATGTAGGGGTGGCCAAACTGTGGCTCAGGAGTCATGTGTCTCTTTCACACATATTGTGTGGCTCTTGAAGCCCCGCCCCCCCAGTCGGCTGGCTTGGAGAAGGCATTCGTCTCTTTAAATCACTTCCCCAAGCCAAGCCAGCCAGTGGCTTGGTGAATGCATTTAAAGTTAAAGTTGCTTTTCTCCACCTCTCTCTCCCCATCTATTTTCCTTCCTTCCTTCCTTCCTTCCTTCCTTCCTTCCTTCCTTCCTTCCTTCCTTCCTTCCTTCCTTCCTTCCTTCCATCCATCCATCCATCCAAAATGTGGCTCTCAAACATCTGACGTTCATGTCTCGCAGCTCTCAAACATCTGACGTTTATTCTTTGTGACTCTTGCATTATGCAAGTTTGGCCATCCCTGCTCTAATGGCTAAAGCATGTCCACTTGTCTATCCTTTCATATGTCCCAGATTCTGCTTCTTTGAGGCAGATCATACCTTGACTTTTGGAATTTTACAAGGACAATGGGAGGTCATAGAAATGTTGAAAGAGTTGGAGAGATTAGCCCATAAAGAAGAATACTGAGCTGGGCTCCAAAGCACCTCGTGTAACATAATACCAAAGTATATATATAATATGATATGAATGTCAATGCTCACAATAGCTTCCGTCTTCTTCAGTATGGCTCATTGGATTGGATTGTGTCTTGAATGGTTTATTATTACATGAAACCTACTCAGTATTGAAGAATAGTAAATTACAGGAAGGTAGATATAAATTTCATGGGAGAGGGGGGGGGAAGCCCCTCAAATATTACCAGTTCATCTGTGGAATAAAAGCAGTCTAGGGAGGTTGTAAAATATCAGTCTGTGGAAATTTGGAAAGGTAAAAAAAGCAGGTTTGGCATGAAAAATTTGACTCAAATTGGACTAGATGGTATTTAGTCTATAAGAAGACTGTAATGGAAGATTGTACTGATCACCTAGAGACCAAGAAGAAGATATTGGATTTATATCCTGCCCTCCACTCCGAATCTTAGAGTCTCAGAGCGGCTCACAATCTCCTTTATCTTCCTCCCCCACAACAGACACCCTGTGAGGTGGGAGGGGCTGCGAGGGCTCTCACAACAGAGGTCCATCAGTGGCTATTAGCCACAGCATATCACTGGAACTCTCTGACTGAGGCAGTGATGCTCTGTACTCTTGGTGCTTGGGGGGCACAGTGGGAAGGCTTCTAGTGTCCTGGCCCCACTGGTGGATCTCCTGATGGCACTTGGGTTTTTTGGCCACTGTGTGACACAGAGTGTTGGACTGGATGGGCCATTGGCCTGATCCAACATGGCTTCTCTCTTATGTTCTTTCAAGGACAACCTCTGAGAGAGCTATGGCTGACCCAAGGCCATTCCAGCAGCTGCAAGGGGAGGAGCAGGGAATCAAACCCATTTCCCCCAAATTAGAGTCCAAACACTTAGCCAATGCCCCAAACTGGCTCACTATACCAATGGCTCTGGTCTGACTGGAACACTTTCTACTTCTATCTAAAATCCTCATAAGTTTGGCTGAAGCAGGGAACTTTGAATTTGCCACAGAATTCTGCTTTATGGGAAATTCAGCAGCAAATCAGGGTTTATGGAGTTTTATGGCATGCCAGCATAGTGTTGTGGTTAAGAGCAGAAGACTCTAATCTGGAGAATCGGGTTTCGTTCCCCACTCCTCCGCATGAAGCCTACTGGATCACCTTGGGCAAACCACAGTTCTCTCAATCAGGCCTCCTGGAAAGGTGTCTGTTGTGGGGAGAGGAAGGAAGAATGATTGTGTAAGCCACTTTGAGATTCTCTGAGGTAGAGAAAAGCTCAGTATAAAAACCTTCTCTCCTTATGTTAGTTTTATGGTTTCTTTAGAAATTCTTCAGTTATTCTCTTAGGCTAGGAGTCTCCCCTCAAAAGTACCTCAAACAAACTTCTGTTTGCAAAATTAAATAACAGCTCAACTCAAAGGCCTGACATCCTAGCTTGGACAGCCTAGCCCTCAAGCCATTTACAGATGTGGATGGAGAATTCCAAGCCAAATGCTCCAGCTGTTTTAAGAAGAAGAAAAGTAGATATTGGATTTATATCCCGCCCTCCACTCTGAAGAGTCTCAGAGCGGCTCACAATCTCCTTTACCTTCCTCCCCCACAACAGACACCCTGTGAGGTGGGTGGGGCTGGAGAGGGCTCTCATAGCAGCTGCCCTTTCAAGAACAACCTCTGCCAGAGCTATGGCTGACCCAAGGCCATGCTAGCAGGTGCAAGTGGAGGAGTTGGGAATCAAACCCGATTCTCCCAGATAAGAGTCTGCACACTTAAGCACTACACCAAACTGGCTCTCCTTTTAAGTGCTATCTAACTTTTACTGCTGTTGTGATGCCACTGAAGGCCTTGGGCTGGGTCTTCAGTGCATTCCACTAATGGTGGAACAACCCTTCAATGCAAGGAGACTTCCCCTTGATACAAGAAGTTATACACCAAATGGAAGAGTCTGTAGCACCGGGAAGATTCCTTGCAGGATCTAGTCAATTGCAACCAAGAAGAAAGTAGCCAGGTGCATTACTTTTGGTATGTATTATAATGAGAAAATGTGGTGTTTCATGTCCATCATAATTAATATGGAAACAAAACAAATGTTCCATCTAAATAGCTTATAATGGGGGGGAGGGACATGACCTTGTTTTGTTTTTGGTGTCTTTCATTATTGCAGTCTCTGTCTCTATCCGTGTCACTTTAACAAGGCAGTCAGCATTTCTCTAATAAAAAAAAGCATAGAGACATTGTTCCTAAAGAGGAAGGAAGAGAGAGATGCTCTGAGCTTACTGGAATGACTGCAAATTGCAGCCACTAGGATTACTTATATGTGTGAGGTATTCCAGTCATAAAGGAGATGAAGTGAGACTTTGTTTTCCTTTTTCCTCTCAATGCGTGCCATGAACTGCTACATTTCCCTTTGCAGATTGCACTCCACTGCTTTCCAGCTGTTCTCCAAGCCCTAACCAATGTCCAATAAAATCCACCTCAAGGCCTTCCTCTTGTAAGGCTACCAGTTTTCAGCTGGTGCCTGGAGATCTCACAGAATTACAACTGATTTCCAGGTTACAGCAATCAGATTCCCTGGATAAAATGGCTGCCTTGGAGGGGGGACTCTGTGGCACCATGTTCCACTGAGGTTCCTCCCCTTGCCAAACTCCAGCCCACCTCACCCCAACTCCAGGTATTTCCCAATTCAAAGCTGGCAATCCTACAGATGCTTTACCAGGTTTTTTTTTTTTTTGTAGAGCAACTCTTTTAGGCCACACCCCTCTGATGTAGCCAATCCTCCTGAAGCTTACAGTAGGCCCTATACTAAAAGCCCTGTAAGCTCTTGGAGGACTGGCTACATCAGGGGTGTGTGGCCTAATATGCAAAGGAGTTCCTGCTATAAAAAAAAAGCCCTGTGCCTTACCTTTGTTCTGCCAGTGGCTGCCATCAAATGCCCTTCTCAGTCTGCTCTCTCCTGTACTACTGTTCTTCAAGCTAAGTGATTGCAGTGCTTTCAGTGTTACTGCTTGGACTCTTTCCTATCAGTTCTCCCATAGATTTTAATGTTAAATATGTGTGCCTTCCATGCTTTCTAAACGAAGAGGGGGGGAGGTATTCTGTCTGTTTGAAATTTGGCAATGTGGATGTCCCCACATGAAACTGCCTTATGCTGACTCAGACCCTTGGTCCATCCAAGTTAGTATTGTCTACTCAGACTGGCAGTGGTGCTCTAAGGTCTCAGACTGAGATCTTTCACATTGCTTACTGTCAGATCTTCTAACTGGAGATGCTGGGGATTGAACCTGGGACCTTCTGCCTGCCAAGCAGATGCTTCACCACTAAGCCATGCCATCTCCCCTCAGGGAATATTACAATCCCCTTTGAAGTTTAGTCCAATTTGGATAGAAAGTCATGCAGGCAGAAACTAGAGTTGCCAGGTCTGTGTTGGAAAATACCTGGAGACTTGGGGGGGGGGGGTGGAGCCAGGAGAGATTGGGGCTTGGGGAGGGGCCTCAGCATGGTACAATGCCACAGAGTTCACCCTTCAAAGCAGCCATTTTCTCCAAGGGAGCTGATCTCTGCCAGCTGGAGATCAGTTGTAAAAGTGGGAGCTCTTCAGGCCCTTCCTGAAGACTGGCAACCCTAGCAGAAACCCAAGAAAGGAAGGGGGGGGGGGTTGCATTGAAACCAAAGGGAAAAAATAACAACATAGAATTATGAAAACAAAAATGAAAGACAAATAATAAAACTGGAATTAATAGCAAACATTTAAAAAATAAGCATTCATGCACAAGTCTAGATGAAAGCATGGTCTCCTCCTTTATTTCTCTTTCTTCCCTTTCTTGCTTACTGTTTCCTCAAACCCACACACATCATTTATGACATCAATCCTCTTGATTTCAGTGGAACAAACTTCCAGGTCAGTCCTACTTATTTCTTTGTAACATTTATGCCCTACACTTCTATCCAAAATAGTTCCCGGGGGGAGGGGGGCTTGCAAAAAAAAAAACATAACAAATTTATCCTTCTAAAAAACCCAATAAATTTTTTTTGCCAGAAAAACATTGCCAGCAGATAAGAAAAGAACGTGTCTAGTGGACAAACAAAACAAACAGCAGCATTAGTCACGTACCCAAGGCCCTAGGGGAAAAGTAGGATTTTCATTTTGCTGATGAAAAATCAACAGAGAAATAGGTGCATGAAAGATGAAATGGCCCCAAAAGAGGGCAGCCTTAGATGATGAGTGACACTGAAACAGCTTTTCTATCTTTAACTTTTCTTCTTTGTATGTTTTAAATATAAGTTTGTCACTCGGGCGCACACAAATTGGGTTACAATGATATGTCTTCTGTAAATAATTCTTGTGGCTAGATCTGTCTGTATCTTCAGAAGGTACAACCCAAGCTCTGGACCAGTGTCTACTGAGAACAAAATCCACCCACACCTAGAATCTCTTTGGATGAGACTGATCTCGTCAATGCCTGCACCAAACTGGTGTTTCTCCCACCTCTGTTTTTCAAGCTTGAGCTTTTTTTCTTCACAGTTAAGCCACTCTGTCCAGGATTACTGTGGCAAGCCTTCCCATGTGATCTCACTTTGGTATATGGCTGCCGATCACCCAGTGGGGGTAGGGGATGCCTCATCTCCAGGTTGCATTACAACAGTGGGAGAAATCTTTTTAGGAACGTTTTGGCACCAGATGCTCTTACTGGAAGTGATGAAGCGTAGCTCTGGGAATTGCCAAAAACTCTATGGTTTTACCATAAGGTTTCAGGGAATCCCTAAAGCAGGAAATAATTTGCATATCAAGTCACACTCCCTGACACCCAGCTAGTTGGAACTGTGTTCCTGTGTATTCCTGCTCAAAAAAAGCCCTGCTTATACCCCAAGGTTAGGGAGATTGATATGAAACCAAAGATGTCCCTGACTCTTGGTCCTTTTCCTTAGGCAGTAATTCTGTGATTAATGTTAGCCAGTGTATGATCTAGCCAAGCCGTTCTCTTTTCCTGCTCTTGTGAATCATAGCCTGGGGGGTGGAGAAGACTCAACAGAATCAGGAGATTAACTTCACCGCTACCTCTTTCTTGCTGCTGTTTTTAAACCACCGAGTTAATTTGCCCACGTGCTATCAAATTACGGATTGATTTATTGTATAAAGCACCATTTAATTGTACATGTTATTCTGAGCCTCCATATGTTTGTAAGATGTGCCAAATCCTTCCCGCCAAGCGCTGTCAAAAGCCTGTTTCAAGTCAACAAAATGATTAGATGGTTTTGCTTCCTTGAGTCATCTAGGTTTGTCTGACTAAACAGATGCTGGGCTTGGATTGCCATGTGAGATTGTGATTTGGGGCATGGGAGAGGATGTGATTAAGAGCAGAAGATACCGGGGCTCAAATCTTCCTTCTGCTCCTCAGTTCATTTAGGGTTGCCAGGTCCCCTTGCCCATCTAGTGGGGAGATTTGGGGGTCATTCGGGGGGGTGGGCAGGGATGTTGCGCAACATTCCTAATGTGATGATGTCATCCCACAGTGACAGCATTACATTGGGGATGTTGCACAGGGGACACACTGGTTTTTGGGCAAACTCTATGGTTAAATTAGGCATAAACCATAGAGTCTGTCCAAAACCCAAAGCATCCCCTGTGCAATGTCCCCAAAGCAATGATGTCACTTCTGGGTAATGCCTGTTTAGGGGAGGGGATTCCCACACTGGCCAGCTGGTCCATGGTGGAGAGGAGTCCCTGAAACCAGTGGATCTCCCACTGGGACCTAGGACCTAACAACCCTAAGTTTATTAGATGGCCTGCTGCTCTTAGACATGCCTGTTCCCATTTGAAATCTGGAGGGAAGAGGAACAACAGTCTATTTGATAGGGTTGTTGTCAGGACAATGGAAAGAATGTGAAGTAATTTGGAAACAGCAAGAATTTCCTAACCAGGAGCTGGTATCACCCAGTGTGTTTCCATGGTACAGTCTAATGCTCTAACCAGGGGTCCCCAGCATGATGCCTATTGGCACCCTGGTGCCTGTTAACACCTTTTCTGGCAGCCACCAAATGTTTCTAGGAAGTGGGCAGAGCCAGATAGGGCTTTTGCCCAGCAAGACTTCTGATTGGCCACTGGAGTTTTGATTGGCTGTGCAGGGGGTTTTTTGTTTTAAAAAAACATTGTTCTGACAACAGGTGCTAGCACAGCACATGGATCTTCACTGTGTGACTGAAGGTAAACTGAGGCAACCATTTTTGGGCTGGCTTCACCTCTTGCAGCAGCCATTTTATGACTGTGCCCACCATGCCATGTCAGGATTCAAAATGTGCCCGCAGGCTCAGAAATTTGCAGACCCCTGCTCTAACCACTACATCATGATGACTGGCAGGGACTTGAGAAGGTCTTCTCAGCTGATGCTTGTAAATGCTTTCCCACAAAAGATGCAACAGGCACCAGTTCTGTAGACACTTTGGTTAGATCTGAAAACCTACATTTTGGAAGGCTTTTGAATAAACCCCTTAAGTCAATCTTCCATTTCTTGCTGGGAGTGGTACCTGGAAGCAACAAATCTTTGGCATTCCTTTTTGAGTCTCTCTAGTGCTTATGGGATTTAAAGGAGTATGACAGAGTCACTCTTGGCAAAGGAGATACAGCTAGCAGTTTATCTCTTGAGAAGCTGATACAAGTGGAGAGTTGACAGAGAATTTTTCCTCCCAATGTCAAAATATTAGAACTCGAGGGCATCCAATGAAGCTCACAGGCAATAGGTTCAGGATGGGCAAAAGGAAATACTACTTAACACAGAGAGTGATTAAAATGTGTGGTTTGCTGCCAGAGGATGTAGTGATGGTCATTGGACTAAACAGCTTTAAAGGGGGATTTGTTAGTTTCATGGAGGATAGATCTATCAGTGGCTACAAGCCAAGTTGATTGAATGGAACCTCCATATTCAGAGGCACTAAACCTCCGAATCCCAGAGCCAGGAGGCAACATCGGGGGAAGGCCTCAGCCTCTATACCCTGTTGGATCTCCAGAGGAACTAGTTGGCCACTGTGGGAGACAGGATGCTGATCTGGATGGACCATCGTTTTGATGCATCAGGCTCTTATTATGTTCTTAAGGACATTAGTTCACTGACCATGTCCTAGGAAGAGTGTTGGGAGAAACCATCAGGTCAATAGGCGGGCCATTAAAATGTTGGGTGGGATATGGTGTGGCTAAATCCCTCCTAATGGTCTTTTGCAATCTACTCTCATGGTTGAACTGAAGGAGGGTGTCTGTTTTTCTCTCACCTTTTCCTCCTCAGCTTGCTGTTCCCTGCTGCAGAAGAACAAGAGGCCTTCCGACAGATCTTAGTAGGATCCATGCCACCCTTCTGCTCACAATACACTACAGCTCCCCCCCTCCTTTTATGAAACTATTAAATTTCTAAATATAACAAAATATTGGGGATAGAAATATCTTGTGATCCTACTGCTTCCTGGAGCATCTGTTGAGGAACGTATGGGAAACAGGGTGCTTCTCCACCAATAACGTCATGTTTCTTTGTGAATATGGAATAGATATGTATGGAAAAAATCCCTGACACAATAGCACTTCAGAGATAAAGAAGTTTTGCAAAGTGAAAATAGGCCCATCGATCATGCTACACTTATTCATGATGAGTTTAGTCTTCCATGGTGATTCTGCGAAAAATAAAACAACACTGTGCCGTGGCCACACATACTTCCTATCTTTTGGTGAAAAGGTAGGTGGAGTCATGGGAAGGAAAGTGGCATGGAATAACCTGATCTCATCAGATTTTGGAAGCTAAGCAGGGTTGGTACTTGGATGGGAGACCTCCAAAGAAGGCTCTGCAGAGGAAGGCACTGGTGAACCATCTCTGCTTCTCATTTGTCTTGAAATCCCCTTGTTGGGATCAGCATAAATTGGTTGTGACTTGATGGCATATACATATATATATATGGAGTCCTTATTATGGCCACTGGTATCCAAGTCCAGCTTGATGAAATAGGAACACATTCATCAAGTGATGGGAAGGTGTGTCAATAACACACACACACACACAAAGAGTTTCAGGGTATAAGCTTTGGACAGTCAAAGTTCCCTTCTTCAGACAGGAGTCTGATTTAAGAATATAAGAACATAAGAGAAGCCGTGTTGGATCAGGCCAATGACTCATCCAGTCCAACACTCTGTGTCACACAGTGGCCAAAAAAACTAGGTGCCATCAGGAGATCCACCAGTGGGGCCAGGACCCTAGAAGCCCTCCCACTGTGCCTCCCCCAAGCACCAAGAATACAGAGCATCACTGCCCCAAACAGAGAGTTCCAACAATACACCCTGGCTAAAAGTCACTGATAGACCTCTGCTCTATATGTTTCTCCAATCCCCTCTTGAAGCTGCCTGTGCTTGCAGCTGCCACCACCTCCTGTGGCAGTGAATTCCATGTGTTAATCACCCTTTGGGTGAAGAATTATTTCCTCGCGTGTCTGATGAAGGGGGCTTTGACGCTTGAAAACTTATATAATGGAATTCTTGTTGGACTCTAAGGCACTACTGGACTCAGATCTAACAGTTCAACTGCAGACCAACATGACTACCCTCAGAAATGGTCATGGCAGAAGCATCAGGTGTGGATCGCACCCTGACATGGCAGCTCTTTTGAAGCTGGCTAGCTAGCCCATGCCTTCTGACAAGACAAATCTCACCATTCTAACACATTAGCCTCAGGCTAGATCATTCTGCATCCCTCGACTACATTTGCATTCATTAAACGCTGCAGTGGTAGCATCTTAGCAAGTGGCAATGTAGCACTAGCATTGAGCGATTAGCTCAAGCGATTAACAATCTGCTGTCTGAAAAAATTATACCAAGATAGCCCTCTATTAGGGCTGAGTTCCCTGCTACCCACGCGAGGCTTTAATCATGTGTAGAGGGAATTAAACGGAAAGCTGAAAGTTTTGCCTCATGTGATAAGAGAATCTGGAATTTTGTCTCATAAGATTTTCTCTTTCTGTCTCTCGTTTCCCCCTTACTGTCTTCCGTATTTCTCCTTTCTGTGAGAAACTAAAGCACATACATTATTTACAGCTTAGCACTCCTATCCAATTACTTTTCTTTACTATCTCATTTTATGTAAATATTTCTTTTTATATGGTGATGGCAAAGGGTTTTAAGGCATCCGAGGCGATGCAGAAACAGCTCCGTCGAAAGCACTCCGAAGGCAGAAATCGAAAGCTCAAGTTATCTATTTGTCATACAGCAGTACAGGTTTATTAGGCTGATGGCTACACAGCTATTTGGCTCTCCTAGGAGGGCCTTAATGTATATTTTATTTTATGCAAAACACACAGCTTGCCAAATCAGTGGCAGAAACACCAAGATTTCATTTTTAAAAAAACAAAACAAAACCAAAAAAACAAACAAACGGTTGAGCAAAAACCTGTTGCTTGGGTGTACATTAACATGGATTGGCAAAGCTATTTCTATTCTAATGTTACCATGGAAGAAAAGTAAGGTTCTAAAGATAACATCATAGTTCCTGGACAAGATCTAACTTTTCAACTGCAGATGGGGCTGCCAAAACCCTGGGCCGGGTGGGGGTTCTTCCACCTTGGAGGTTCCCAACCCACCAACCCACATTGGGCTGGTGGGGGGAATATCACGGGCACAATGATGTCACCCACAAGTGACATCATCACACTGGTGATGTTGCGCACCAGCTACTCTAGGCATTTCCAAGAAAACTCTATGGTTTTCCTAGCACTCGAACAATTTGGGAGGGAAAACTCTATGGTACTTATTGTACCATAGAGTTTTCCATCCCAAAATGCTAGAGCATCCGGGAAAACCATAGAGTTTTCCCCGAAATGCCTAGAGCACCCAGCAAGCGACATTGTCAGCACCATGACGTCACCTGCAGGTGACATCATCGCACCACACCTGTGAAGCCAGTGGCCGCGGGGGACTTGACAACCCTAACTGGCTACCCTCTGATCAACATGGCTACCCTCTGAAAGGGTCATGGCAGAAGCATCAGGTGTGGATCGTACCCTGAAATGGTGTATGTTAAGTGATGTCAAGTCACAGCTGACATGGTGACCCCTACAGGGGACTTTCAAGGCAAGTGAGAAGCAGAGGTGGTTGGCTACGGCCTTTTTCTGCGGAGTCTTCCTTGGAGGTCTCCCATCCAACTGCTAACCACATAGCTTCCAAGATCTGACAAGATTGGGCTGTACCTTCTACCAAGAGATGCAAAGGCATTAACTCTGCAGGCCTTTTTGGCTATCCCCGAATAGATATATATTTCAGAAGACCTTTGAAAGGAATACCATTTGGGATTGCATGAAATTTTAATTCAGTTGTTTTGCGTTTTTAAATTATTAAGAAGCGTTCTGCTTTTTACTGTTAGCCACCTTGAACTCAAAGGCATGAAATCACTACATATCTAATCCTGAACTGAGCTCCAGTGTAGAGCAAGAAACCCAGAGTCTGAGGCCAAGTACAGTTAAGAGATATTTGTCTACAGATAAAGATATTTCTTTATAATGTTTGTCTTCCAGTTTGGAAGAAAAACACTAATAAATAAACAAAAATGCAAAATCTCAGTTTGGGGAGTTAAGACCAAGATCTCATGATCAATGCTCCCTCAAAACTGTAGAGACTTGTGAGCAAAAATTCTACTTTGTAAGCTACTGGCATTAAAATTGTGAGCGAGCGATTTTGCTACTGTATATTTAGTGTGCTCTGGGCCATCCTTCCTGAGCTAAGACAAAAATGTGTGAGCCGGAGGCTAAAGAACTGTGAACTAGCTCACTCTAACTCAGATTAGAGGGAACACTGCTCATGATGCTACATCTTGAGGGAAGTCATGGACAGGGAAGGAGGAGGAGGAGGGAACACTGCTCATGATGCTACATCTTGAGGGAAGTCATGGACAGGGAAGGAGGAGGAGAAGCTGAAGAAAAAAAGAGCTGAACACCAGCACTATGTGGGCTCAGAGGGGGCTGTAGCTGTCCACAGATTCTCATTTAGTTAACCACAGAAAAGTTAGCCACTCTAATTGTTTCCCCTCTTGGGGGTAGTGAGGAGAAGGTAGTCGTGGGGAGGGCAGACTAAGAAAAAGGGGGCAGCTGGGGGGAAAGGGAGAGGTGGGAGCAATGTTGGGCGTAAGAGAGAGGAGGAGGAGGAGGATAGGGGAGGAAAGAGATGGAAGGAAAGAGGCAGCAGCAGCAAGATGAGGTGGGACAAAGCATCTGGAGGGGTGTCTGAAGCCAGAGGAGAAAGCAGAGACGATAGAGGGAATTTCTGGGCGAGTTTCACTTCTGTCATTCCGCAGCATGTGCAAAACTGGAATGCTCAAAAAGGCATTTTAAAAAGAGATTAGAACTACAGCAGAACGAACAGCCCCAAAGGGCACTTTTCTAATGGAGTAGTCCACTGCAAAGATTGCTGCAGATATCACCTCCTTTTACTGCATGGTCTTTATCTTGTAATCCTCTTTCTGTATTATTTATACCTCATCGGCCTTTGTTTTTTTTTTTCACATTGTTCCCTTGCATTCTGCATTGGTTCTTTTATGCTGTCTGACTGCATCCTTTAGATCTTGTAATCTGCATCTTGACCTGGATGCCCCAGGCTAGCCTGATCTCAGATCTCAGAAGCTAAGCAGGCTGATCTCAGAAGCTAAGCAGGCTCAGCCTTGATTAGCCTTTGGATGGGAGACCACCAAGGGTTTCTACGTAGAGGCAGGCAGTGGCCAACCACCTCTGAACATCTCTTGCCTTGAAAAACCTTAGAATACAGAGCATCACTGCCCCAGACAGAGAGTTCCATCAATTCCCTGTGGCTGATAGCCACTGATGGACCTCTGTTCCATATGTTTATTCAATTGTCTCTTGAAGCTATCTATGCTTGTAGTCGCCACCACCTCCTGTAACATTGTACCATGTTGAGGCTCCTCCCCCAACCCTGCCATCTCCTGGACCCACCCTCAAAGTCTCCAGCTACTTTCCAACACAGACCTGTCAAGCCTACCACCACCATCCATCTGCCTTGAGTCTCAGTGAGAAAAGTAGCCTATAAATAAATGAACGAAATAAAATAATTAACAACAGCAAGTTAACAGCCAGCAAGGTCTGAGCACCAGCTTCTGACTTACGGATAATTAATGTGAATGAATGACCTCCAATTTAACAGCTTTTCTCGGTGTTGTGGCAGGATCCTTTTAATACACTACACTCAGGTCTTGCAAACTAAGAGCCCTGTAAGCTCTTGGAGAATTGGCTACATCAGAGGTGTGTGGCCTAATATGCAAAAGAGTTCCTGCTACAGAAAAAAAAAACTGATGAAAGCTATAGCGTTGGCATGTGGCAATGCCCAAAAAACTCATAAGAAAAAAGTTTGGGTTTTTTTTGAGGGGGGGGGTGCAGCCTGAAGGGACCCAGTTGTCTCTTGCCCCTTTCATTTTATTCCCTGTGATGCCCTGCCATCAGTTTTGGTCTTCCTCCTTTTCTTTCCCCCCCCTTGCAGTGATTGATCATTTGTTTGTTTCCTTAATATGTAATTGACATGCTAGTGACAATGAGAAATTCATACATTTTTATGAGAGAAATTCAGCATGACAAAAAAGACAACCACAAAAAAAAAAATAAAAGGCTTGACAGGTTTGGTTCTTGTGAGGGAGCAGCCAAATCAAAATGAGGCCAGTCCAATGAATCCCAAGAGACTGCAACATTCAGCCTCACCCCTTTCCCACTTTCAATGGGAAAACACCACTACTAGGGATGGGCACAGACCCAAACTCGAACTAAAATCTGACCCGGACTTTACCTTGTTCGAGGTTCGAACAGCTCGGTTCAAAAGTCACATGTTCGGACCCGGAAGTCTCCGAACTTTCTGCCCGGTTCGGAATCTCTTGTGCACTCTTGGCAAAGGAACTCCACCCATGGAGTTTTGTGCTGAAAAATGGGTATGAGTGGGATATTTCCAGCCATCGAGGGACCAATAGCGACAGTCTGAAGATGACAGGCAAGTCTGATTTCTAATGACAGGCATCAATCTGACTTCCTCAGGATGGGGGGGAGGGGGATGTATATAATCACTGAAGGTGCATTCCTGTCCTCTGTTTGTGTTTGGTTTTGCGAGTCTTGTTCTTCTTGTGAAAGAATATCTTTTGGTGGACTGAAGGGGAGGGGGATCACTGGGGTGGGTGGAGAAACCTGTTGAATCTCCTAGCCTCTATACAAACTGCCAGAGTAAAAGCATCACCTCTCTCTTTTTTCTCTTTTCCTTGCATTCAGAGCTACATTTCTCCCCACCCCCAACCCCGTCTTTTTCTTTGCTGTGAGGTGTGGGAAATGTGCAGAGTGATAAAGCTGCAGCACTGCAGTCAAGGCTCTGGTTATGACCTGAGTTCGATCCCAGTAGAAGCGGAATTCTACTCACAAAGTAGAATTTTTGCTCGCAAGACTCCAGAACTTAGAGGGAGCATTAGTAGGTAGGAGGAAGGATCTCTGCCTAGGACCTTGGACAGCTCCCTGCAGCTGTAGATAGATAGTACTGGCCTTGAGAGACAAGGGCTGTGATCACACACACTAAATAATGAACTGGAGAGCCAGTTTGGTGTAGTGGTTAAGTGTGCGGACTCTTATCTGGGAGAACCGGGTTTGATTCCCCACTCCTCCACTTGCACCTGCTAGCATGGCCTTGGGTCAGCCATAGCTCTGGCAGAGGTTGTCCTTGAAAGGGCAGCCGCTGTGAGAGCCCTCTCCAGCCCCACCCACCTCACAGGGTGTCTGTTGTGGGGGAGGAAGGTAAAGGAGATTGTGAGCCGCTCTGAGACTCTTTGGAGTGGAGGGCGGAATATAAATCCAATATCTTCTTCTTCTTCTTCTAGAATCTTTCGGGCTCAAGTGTCGTGTTCTACTGGAGAAAGTTTTCCTTCCAGACGTTTCGTTCTCAGCTGCGGAGAACATCCTCAGTGGCGTTGCAGCCGGAGCAGGCGCTCTGTTACCAGCCGTGAAAACCTGAAATCTTTGATAACTTTCAATCCACTTTCAGTGTGCTTTCCAACTGGATTTTGCCAGTTCACACAGTAAAATCCAGTTGGAAAGTGTATTGAAAGTGAACTGAAAGTGTATTATTTAATGTGTGTGATTGCAGCCAATGGCAGCTTCAAGCAGTCATGTGAAAACGCCCATGGGCCTGTTATTTCCAAAGAAAATGTTTAAAAGCTCACTGTGTAAATATAGTACTTTGGATTCTGGTCAGCCTTAATAATGCAAGATCTTTCCCCAAAGTGTCCCAAATTTTACATTTCAAATGTGGGCCTCCATCTGTAAAGGTGTAATCATATAGTTTGCTAGGCAGAAGGGGATGGAAATAATAAAGTCATTACTTGTTTATGAATTTTAGGTGTAATTAAATCCCACTACAGTCAAGTTGGGACATGATCCCAGTTAGGTTCAAGCCTTCAAGCCTTGTTTGTAACTTCTGAATTACACCCAGTTCATGATCTTCCAAATTTGTTATCTATAGCTGAAAGGTCTTTAAAGTGTTCTGAAACAGCAGTTAATGTATACTGGCAACATGCATGTAATCACAGAGAGTATATGACTCCCAATACAAAATTAAAAATTAACAAATATAGAAAATCCCCTATTTTTTTTTTTAAATCATCATTTTAAAATAAAAGACAGGAAGTAGACATGACAGATTTTCTACTCTGGTCTCCGGTGAATTCATGATCTGGACGCCCTAACAGTTTCGGCAATGTAAATCATAGCTTGAAAACAGGCAGGAGAGAGTTTGGAAAAAACCCTTCCCCCTTCTGAAAAATGCAAATGTAATTTCTATCATAAGTCTTTAAAAAAAACGAATGAGGTTCAGGGTTGGAGAAAATTAAATGTGAAATTCACTTCGGTAAGAACATACAAATCATGGCAAACTAACAGAATGAAGAGACAGGCGTAGCGCTGCAGCCTTGAATTCTGTTTCTTCAGAGAACTTGCTGGTGCATCATTCTCCTGGAGTCCAAAAAAGCTACAGGGTTTGGGGGCTTAATGTGGAAAAGGTAGTGTGTCACTTTTCCTCAAAGGAGCCCACACTTTCCCCCTATCTTTACATTTCCCCCATGATGTAGATAAAAGTGACTGGTCAAGGTGACCTTGTGAACTTTGGAGCTGAATGGGAAACTGAACTAAGTCCAACATGATCTAGCTGAGATGTGCTGCTCATAAGGGAAAAAAAAAAGGAATATTTTTCAAGGAGCTGAAAAGTATCAATACCCCCCGTTTGCCAAGTCCCAAATACCACTTTCCTATTTGGAGCCAGGGTTTTGTTTTGGAGGGATTCCGATCTCATTTGGCTCCATTATTCCTTATAGAGAATCTTTCTGGAGGACTGGAGGGACTTGCAGAGGAGCTGCTGGTGCCCTGTAAATAAACACCAAATTCCCAGTCAGTTGAACCAAGAGGTTATATTCTATGGGCCCATGAAGTACGGTATATGTCCCTGGCCAACCTCCATTTTTTGCTATGGGAAGGGAATTCCACACTTTCTCCAAGACACAGAATAGCCAGAGACAGAAGAGGAAGCAATGCGACCAGTTTTGGCAGAGATTCTGTGATGTGTATTTGGATTTGGATATACCCCCAAAATACCAATACGGTATTTTCCCCTGGGTATTTTTGGGGGGTTCGGATATATCCCAGTGGCACCCCTATAATCTAATAACTCCACCATATTAAATTTAGAGCTGTCTGAATAGTTTTTAGAAGAAGTGTGGAGCAGGGCTTGTGCTTCAGCAGTATCCCTATAAGACCTCCTTGATCTGTATATTTCATTTGTAAATTTTTTTAAAAAGTGAGATTATTATCACAAAGACCACTG
This sequence comes from Heteronotia binoei, assembly GCF_032191835.1. Classification (NCBI taxonomy): domain Eukaryota; kingdom Metazoa; phylum Chordata; class Lepidosauria; order Squamata; family Gekkonidae; genus Heteronotia; species Heteronotia binoei. The sequence goes on from NC_083225.1 coordinate 173,365,575, forward strand.
TATATCTTCAGTTCTTTTATCTTCCAAAGCACAAAGGGGTCCACAAAGGCTACCTTGAACTTTCCTTTGCTTCACTGAAATGGAGCAAAAAACAATTCTTGAACAATTTATCACCAACAAAAGGCAACCATCGGGATAAGGGTAGGCGTTCTTTCAGATCTATGCCCAACATGCACCTCTTGTGTGGGATATACTTCTCTTCCCTGTTCTCTGCTTTTTCATAATGATGCTTGGCTATTGAGCCTTGGGATATTTTCTTAGGCTTTTAAGCCATGATTTAGAAGAGGAGAAGATAAGAGTTTTGGAATTTATTTGATGTTTTATGTTTATTCAGGGAACTTGCTGCCAGTTGCCTTTAATCATATTTGCCTTGTCTAATGTGTTTATGGATTGATGGGTGCAGAAACCATAAAGAAAGAAAAGAAAAAAACCATGGCAAACTCCCCCTCCTTTGTATTTCTACCTCTTTTCAGAAGCATTTCTCTCTCTTTTTTTTTTTGTCTTCATTTTGCATTTGCGATTCAGTGTGTGTTCCTCTTATTGTACTGTTTAGGCACATTTTCATCCCAACAAATGAAGAAGAAGAAGAAGAAGAAGAAGAAGAAGAAGAAGAAGAAGAAGAAGAAGAAGAAGAAGAAGAGGAGGAGGAGGAGATTGGATTTATGTCCTGCCCTTCATTACTTGAAGGAGTCTCAGAGTGGCTGACAATCTCCTTTCCCTTTCCCTCCTCACAACAGACACCCTGTGAGGTAAGTGGAACTGAGAGAGCTCTGACAAAAACTGCTCTTGAGAGGAAAGGCTCTGCGAGACTGACTCAAGGTCACACCAGCAGGTGCATGTGAAGGAGTGGGGAATCAAACCTCATTCTCCCAGATAAGAGTCCACACACTTAACCACTACATCAAGCTGGCTAACCAATGCAAGTTTTTCAGGGCTGTATGTCCATGTGCACTTACACGTACATATGTATGCACATGCAAAAATAATTTATCTCCATTATTTAAAAATATTAAACTATCAGGTAGCATATTATGAACAGCTTCAAAATCTCCTGCTACAGTGGAAGATCTCCTACTTGCCAGTCCTCAGTCTCCACAGCCCTTGAATATGGCAGTAGGGGGAAGAATGCATGAAAAAAATGCCATGACTCTGATGGCATGGCAGCACTTCCTGTGCAAAAGCGGAAGTAACATCATCATGTTGGGAGGATGCTCTAGGATCCCACTGAAACTCTACAGTAAAACCGCAATTGACTGTAGGTTTCCTGCATTGTGCATTTGCATTTGCATTTCCTGCAAATTTGTGGGTTTCCTGCATTATGCAAGGGGTTGGACTAGATGACATAAGAACATAAGAGAAGCCATGTTAGATCAGGCCAACACTCTGTGTCACACAGCCATGATCTAAGCCACACAGCCTGATCTAAGCCATGTTAGATCAGGCCAACACTCTGTGTCACACAGTGGCAAAAAAAATTATATATATACACACACACACTGTGGCTAATAGCCACTGATGGACCTCTGCTCCATATTTTTATCTAAACCCCTCTTGAAGGTGGCTATGCTTGTGGCCGCCACCACCTCCTGTGGCAGTGAATTCCACATGTTAATCACCCTTTGGGTGAAATACTTCCTTTTATCCGTTTTAAACTGTCTGCTCAGCAATTTCATTGAATGCCCACGAGTTCTTGTTTTGTGAGAAAGGGAGAGAAGTACTTCTTTCTCTATTTTCTCCATCCCATGCATTATCTTGTAAACCTTTATCATGTCACCCCGCAGTCGACGTTTCTCCAAGCTAAAGAGTCCCAAGCGTTTCAACCTTTCTTCATAGGGAAAGTGTTCCAGCCCTTTAATCATTCTAGTTGCCCTTTTCTGGACTTTCTCCAATGCTATAATATCCTTTTTGAGGTGCGGCGACCAGAACTGCACACAGTACTCCAAATGAGACCGCACCATCGATTTATACAGGGGCATTATGACCCTGGAGGTCCCTTCAAACTCTATGATTCTGTGTCCCCACTCACCCTGAGTCTACTGCTTGTTGCTAGCACTTGGCTGGTAACCTTAATATTAAGGCACCCCCAAAGACTCACTAACAGTGCAATTCTACAAAAGGATACAGCCTTCAATGGATTTAGAAAGGTATATCTCTGTTTAGGGCTAACACCATGCCATCTAAAGCACTTCTGATATTTTTTAGGGTCTAATCTTCACAGAATTGTTCTAAACATTCTTCTAAACTAGAATGTATATCTGGGAAGGAAATTTCATCATTGCAGAGAGAGCCCTATTGTTACCGACTAGAAAGAGTGTGCAACAGGGCTTCCTCTACAAATATCAAGGTACATGAAGGGTACGGTAGGAGAAGGTTTTCTTGTAGATACATATGAAGCTGCCTTACCCCAACTCAGGCCACTCATGCATTTAGCTGAATGCTGTCTATTGTGACTGTCAAATGAAAAGTAACTGTCATATGAAATGTGTTTGTCAGCAGTTCTCCAGGGTGCACAGTTGCCAACCATTAGGTCTGCAGATCTCCCAGAATTACCAATGGTCTCCAGATGACAGAGATATTTCCCCTGGAGAAAATGGCTTCTGGATTCCATGGCATCATGTCATGTTGAGGTCCCTCCCCTCCCCTCTCTAAACCAAACCCTCTCCAAGCTCCTAAGTCTTCAGGGTTTCTCAAACCTACCTGTGTATCAAGAAGAGACAGGTCTCTCCAAACACCTTTCACTGGAGACACCTGCATTTTTATCTACGAAGCTCTGCGTGGCAAGCATGTGTTGTACCACTAAGCCCACACAACTTGGGTTCAGGGCTTTCAAGTTGGGGCTTTCATGTTCAGCTGAAATTAGACCTGAAACATGGTCTATACAGATCCTTCAAGAGAGGTGTTATGTCTATAATCTTCTCCTGATAGAAGCCTCATGGATACAGTTGCTGGGCTTCTTGCTAGTGACAGAAGTGACAATGGGTAGCTCTAAGAATTGCCAAAAACCCTATGGTCACCCCCCACCCCCATGTCCCTATTCCTCAACCCTCCTGCTGGCTACCAGCCTCAGCCCAATTTCAAGCACATTTCACAGGCAGTGCAAGCCTATATTGGTTCAGTGTCTCTGAAGCAAGAGGTCTCATCTCCTCTTCCAGGAGCTCCACATCGACCAAGGCACAAACCAAGAGAATATTTTCCTTCCCGTAAATGTATGCAAGCACACCAGAAAAACACCCTGTGTCGTGTCACTGAAGCTAGCGAGGGGAACCCCAAGCTGTTCCTCACCGCTCCTGTGCCAAGCAGTCATTTGGTCCGCTTGCTGAACAGCTCATTAGCAAAACAATTAAAATAATAACATCCATGTTGACAATGGTAATTTTGCTCTTACAGACATTATTTCACAATCTGGTGGGATTACATGGCAAAATTCACAGCAACCGTTTTAGTCCCCGGAAAAGCGTGTGATGACAATCTCTTAGCTTGTCAATAAATGTTGCAAGATGGTTTGGTTCAGAAGGGCTGACTGCATCGAAACAGTGGGCTACCTAGGCTCATAAAGGTTTCAGCAAAACCCTTCACTCTTCATCACCCACAAAGCCTAGTTACAGTATATCCATCTAGGACATAAATCCCCCCTTCTTCCGAGGACCTCAGGGTGGCTTATATGATTCTTTGTTTCCCATTTAATTGTCACAGCATCACAGGGTTGCCAGTGGACATTGTTGAGCTGTTGCCTGCTATATTTTGAACTGGAGCCTCACCAGGAAGTTTTCATTGTATCGGGTGTGTATGTTTGTGTACTTTGTGGTTTAGAAATACAGGGACCAAGTGGAATTCCAGCTGAGCATACTATTGCTTTATATGAATTTTGAAATGTGGAAGCTCAAGTAGAATCATCTCTGAGGAAGGAAAACTCTTATTCTGAAACACAGCTTATATCTGGAATGTGTCTATCCATTTGGTGGATTCCTCGTATAAATACATTGCCTTTATGCTGTTGTGACTTTGTATGGACTTTATTATTGAAACTGTTATATTTGTGAGATCATTCAAGAGGACTGCTTTGCCTGTTACTTGCTTGCAAATGCTATACTTTATTAGTGCTTTGTGGTCACAGTTTATTTTCATCGATTTTAAGCCTACACAACAACCACGTGAGGTAGGGCAGCCAGAGAGAGAATGTGTAGCAGTGATGCAAGAGCAGAGACCAGGTCTCTCGGGTCTTGGTTGATGCTCTAACCCTACACATTACAATCAGGAGCAGAAGTGAGAATGACCCTGGAGTAAGCCAAGCGGCCCTTGCTGTAATGTAATGTAATGTAATGTAAAATTTTATTTATATCCCGCCCTCCCCCGCCGAAGCAGGCTCAGGGCGGCTAACAGCATTTCAAGTAAACAATACAATAATAAAAACATTAAATTCACATTAAAACCAGTCAATAGTCAATAATTAATTAAAACATTCCTAAATTAACACTGGCGGTAAACGTTATTAATCTGGTGGTAAACATTAATTCAGTTATTGGTGAACGCCTGTTTGAAGAGGGCGGTCTTGCAGGCCCTGCGGAACTGGTCTAAGTTCCGCAGGGCCCGCACCTCCTCTGGGAGTTGGTTCCAGAGTTGTGGGGCCGCAACGGAAAAGGCCCGAGTGCGGGTGCTTTGAAGTTTAACTTCTTTTGGCCCAGGGATATTCAGTCTGCTTTTCCCCACTGACCTCAGTGCTCTCTGGGGCTCATATGGGGAGAGACGGTCCCTCAGGTAGGTCGGTCCTTGGCCATATAGGGCTTTAAAGGTTATGACCAGCACTTTGTACTGGATCCGGTATACGATTGGCAGCCAGTGCAGTCCGCGCAGCCCCGGCCGTATATGTTCCCATCTTGGGAGACCAAGTAACAGCCTGGCCGCCGCGTTCTGCACTAGCTGCAGCTCCCGGGTCCGGTACAGAGGCAGCCCCATGTAGAGAGCGTTACAGTAGTCCAATCTTGAGGTGACCGTCGCGTGGATCACCATTGCTAGGTCCCGACGCTCTGTGCTAGAACCCAGCACTGCAAGGCCACTCAGCTTAGTGGGTCCAACAGTGGGCATGAGCTCACCCACTACATCATCACCCAAAACTGGAAGCAGTGTGGGGCAGACAGTTTGTGAGCTGACACAAACTGCCTTGGCTGGTGATGGGTCTGGGCCAAATAGCCCCTAAGGCTCTGGCAGAGTTGCTGGGGTTTGGCTTTATTTGCTCCTGGCCACCAACGGCTCTCTAGTGGCCCAATGCGATATTTCCCTGTATGCCAAATGGCCAATCTGCCCCATATGTAATATACACTATTACCTTATGCAGGGCTGTAAAAAAAAAAAATAAGCAGGAATTTATTTATTTATTTGGCTGATTTATATTCCGCCCTTTCCCATACGGGCTCAGGGCAGATCACTAAGGCCAAATGCACAGGAATGCAATTCCAGCTGGCTTGGTGTCTGGGGGTGTGGCCTAATATGCAAATGAGTTCCTGTTGGGCTTTCTCTACAAAAAGCCCTGTATGAAACAATTGTGTCACCAGGGGTGTGTGGCCTAATATGCAAATGTGTTTCTGCTGGGCCTTTTCTAGAAAAACCTAGTGTGAAACAATTGTGTCACCAGGGGGTGTGGCCTAATATGCAAAAGAATTCCTGCTGGGCTTTTTCCACAAAAAGCCTGGTGTGAAACAACTGTGTCACCAGGGGGTGTGGCCTAATTTGCAAATGAGTTCCTGCTGGATTTTCTCTAGGAAAAAGTCTTGTGTGAACAATGGTGCCACCAGGGGTGTGGCTTAATATGCAAATGACTTCCTGTTGTGCTTTTTCTACCACCGGCCCCTAAAATATAACATTTGTTTCCATTTGTGCTTTGTTACCAATTTGGTGTCCATCTGAGTTGTCCTTAGCAGTGTTAATGACTGCTGATCTGTTTGGATCGGTAGTATTTTAGTTCACGAGCCGTTGTGGGTGGGGGAAAGACTGACGTGAGCCTGTTTGGAAAAGCATTTGGGTCATTCAGTGATGAGCTGAACAGACCCGACAATCAGCTCATGTCTGATCATCACAGCTGAACTGGGTAAGTTTGACTGGCAACACATGTTTGATGAAAAATTCACCACATAAGAGAGAGACTGACTGGGAGCCAAGCAAGGGTACTGTAAAACGAGTTCTCCTTATTTCATGAATTTAGTCTGATAGACTGGACCTGATGCATGCAAATGAAATGTGAGTGATTTTTCCCCCCATTCACATGTCACAAAGGTGCACATTTTCTCCTAAAACAGACATTCTTTCAGCCAGTCTATTCTCAGCATGTGTTCCTCGCTTTGCTATGGTCTGCTGTTCTTTCCTCCTAACACTGCAGAGTTGCAGAGGAAGGGAGTTGGATTAGAAGAGCACTTTGAATGCCGAGTCTCTGTTGTTGAGTGGGAAAGAATCCCCTCTTCCTTTTCATACTGGTGGTTGAGTAGCTCGGCTGCCAGGTGGAGTAAACTATTGTATCCATTTGCTTAGGGAGAGATTGAGAGACGTATGTAAGAATCCCACGAAGCCACTCTTTTCAGAATGAATGCATGTTATTTTATAAGCATCAGGATTTCAGCATGAAGGTGGAATTACTCTTAGATGTTTATGAACACAAAGGAATTCTGCATTCTTTATATATTTACAGATTGTATATCATTCGTAAAAGCTGCCATAAGGCTGAACATACACATTCTTCTAATCCAGTATTTCCTAGGCACATCTTTTGTGTAATTCTGCTTAGAATGGCATCAACAGTCTCTCACACAGTTTAGCAGATCTCTCAAGATTATGAGGATTTAACACAGGAATATTTAGGTTTGGAGGGTGGGAACATGGGAGGATGTGACATCAGCTAGCCCAAGCAGTTGCCAGAAACTGTAGCTCCAAGCGTTGCTGGAAATTCTTTGGTTTTACAACAGAGTTTTTAGCAATTCCTAGAACTATCCATTGGCACTTCTGGGTTGTATCTGGAAGTGACTGCTAGCAAGTAAGGGAGTGATCAAATCTATGGAGTCAATGCACTGAAAGAGATGGGGTACGAAGTTTCCATCAACATCACCTGTCCTTAACCACCTATCTGCTTATCAGCATACCTGCCTTGCAGGTCCGTGTCTGCTTTAACTACAGACTACCAGTTCTCACTATGAGGATTACAATCTCACAGTCTGCTCTAAGCCTTTTCACAGGAACAATATTGTAATGCTTGAGCCAAACCAATTGAGGCTCTTCCTTGGCTCAGTTTCTAGTTAGTGGTAGCAGCTGCCAAGTATGCCTATTCCCCATCAGCCTTCAAATATTGCAACACCCTGGCCTATATATGCAGACAATACGCTTGCAGATCCCACGGTGATAGAGTGTACCACTTCAGACTGAAGCTAGGGTTAAAATTGCCTTATCCAGAATAGACTTATACTGGTCTGTCAAGGTCAGTATTGTCTACTCTGACAGGCAGCAGTTCTCCGGGGTTTCAGCTTGAGACCTTTTATGCCTCCTCCCACCTGATCCTTTTAACTGGAGCTGCTAAGGATTGAAGCTGGATCTTCTGCATGCAAAACAGATCTTCTACCACTTAACCATGGTTACGTGTAAAGCACCCAGATTGTCAAGCATCGATATTTCTCAATAATCAGTCTTTTGTTGTTAAATCAAAAGTTGCTTTATTGTAGAAACTCTGAAGCTTTACCAAAGACAGAATCCTTGGAAGTAATGACGTATACACGATTACGCTGTTACTATATAGGATTACTTCAAAGGATAACATACAGATGCATTTTGAGTCACGGGTTCAAAGGTTAGTACATAGTATCTAGTTTATTACTAAGGAATTTAGGTTATTAAAAACATCTCCGTTTCTCACACTTCTTTCAGACCTGATAAGAACTGTCTGTGTGAATGTGGAGGAGAGGCATCACACAGCCAGGCTGCAGCATAAACATCCTTGGGCTAGATGGATTACTATTTGCCCAACCTTTGGAAAAAAAAAAGGGAGGGAGGTGGTGGATACTAGCAGCCTCCTTTCTGTCTAAGAAGCCACCATTGTACTTAGAAATATGCATGCTTGACACAGATGACCCAAGCTAAATCTACTCAGTAGTAAAGGGTGCATGCAACACATGCCCATTCGCACCATTAGAAATCACCCTTGATGTGCTGTGGCATAGAGCACATGCTTTGTATGCAGAAGGTTCTTGGTTAACAGCGCCATCCTAACAAGAAATACAACCCATCTTACTCCATTGAAGTCAGTGGGCTTTGATGAATATACCTTTGGCTAGAATGGCACAGTAAACTCCTAGCATCTCCCAGTTAATGATCTCAGACAGCAAGTGATAGGAAAGAACCTTCTCTTCTAGTTGTGGCCCTAGAAAGCCACGGCTAGTGAGAGCAGACAGTCCTGAGCCAGGTGGATTGATTATTTTGACTTGTTCTTAGGTAGGTTTCTATCTACATCTGTAGCTACATCAATTTTAATATCAGCGTAGGCTTCCATCAGGCTGGATCCTTCCATCTCCTTCTGCTGGTAAAAAGGGAGTGCTCTGAAAGAGCTACTCACATCAACACAAAAGCCACATAGGTCATGGGATAGGAGTTGCAGAAAGGAAAGAAATCAGGGGAGACAGACTGGAGGAGCAGGTAGGGTCCAACTGGTTGCTTTGCATTTTAACTCCAGGATTGCAAGACAAGCTGTTGCTCTAGTGTAGGGGTGTCAGACTCAATTGTTATGAGGGCCGGATGTGACATAAATGAGACCTTGTTGGGCTGGGCCATGTGTGTCATAAAATGTGGTGCCAGGTAGTGGAGACATAAACTTTATACATAGACAAATACAATTAAAACTTTTTTTAAAAAAATGCTTAAAAATTAGCACTCTTGCAATAACTGAGGGAAGCAAGAGAAAGGGAGAAGGAATCAGACTTGCTCGTGGGCCTGATAGGAGCCGTCGGGGGTGTGTGTGTCTGATTTGGCCCCTGGGCCACATGTTTGACACCCCTGCTCTAGTGGCTTTGGAGGGCAGGGGGGAACGGCTTAACTGGGACTTTTTTGAAACGACATCTTACTAAGTGCTAGATTTGTTAGGAAAATGATATAATTTGATTTAATTCAAACGTTAATTGCTCGGTATCGAAGGAAAATCACCTCAAGTACTTAAGCGTATTAACTATGGAAAAGTAATAAAGTAGACTGCTTATTAAGAGATTTAATTGAACATATCGCTTGGTGCCAAGACTAACAACTGCACTTTTCTAGCCCAACAGCCCTCCGAGAAAATACTGCCACACATCCTTTGCTCACTTGCTGCCCAATTTAAGTGTCATGACATTGAAAGAGATATTAATATGATGAAACATTTATTACTGCGATTAACTATTTTGTTGAATGTCGGGTAATTTAGTTTTTACGCACATAAGAGACAAAGCGCTAGCTGTCACCAATCGGCATGCCTTCCCAGCCATTGGCTGAGCTGCTGTTATGTCACAGCTTGTTCACAGACATTCCAATTCTCTGGTGAAGCTGTCGGCAGCTGAATGTTCACAAACATTGCAGCTTCTGTGAAGAAAAGAAGGAATCTCACCAGGAAATAATGCAACAGCTTGAATTTGCAAAAGCCACCAAAGGCTGTTCTCTTTTCCCATCATGCTAAAGTCTTCAGAACCAACCTAGGAGATGTTAAAGTGAACTTGTTTGTACTGATACACCATGTGGTTATAAATTACAGTTGGCTGGGTTCCACTGGTAGAATATCTAAATGTTATGGTCCACATCTAAAACTTTCTCATAGTTTTGGCATTGTTGATGGCCTCATTCATAAATCCCTAGAATCTTCCTATTCTCCTGTGCTTTGTGGCCAAAAGATAAATATGAGAATCTTCACTGGAAAACTAGCCCTGATTTGGATAGCCCAGGCAAGCCTGATTCCATCAGATCTTGGAAGCTAAGCAGGGTAGACTCTGGCAAGTGCTTGGATGGAGAGCTCCTTGGAATAGCAGTAGTCAGTAGGCAGGGGCAGGCTTTATTCAGCCACCTCTCTGAATATCCTCCTGGCCTCCAGTAGGGGTCAGTCACCAGAGGTCACTTCCAGATGCAGACACACATTCACACATATGTGCACCCACATACACAAAACTTCACTGGAAAACCTTCTATTTCAGCTGACATCAGGAGGTATAAATTTCTGTGTGCTGCTAGATCTGTGATGACTCGTTCATATCTGCCAGTTATCTGATGTTGCTGCAAATGTTATCCAACGAAGAACATGCGTAAATGCCCCTGACCTGGATAGCAAATTTCATCCGATCTTGGAAGCTAAGCAGGGTAGACTCTGGCAAGTACTTCGATGGGAGGCCTCCTTGGAATACCAGAATCTGGAGGCAGGAGCAGGCTCTGTTCAGCCACCTTCCTGAACATCTTAAATGCCTCAGTAGGGTTCAGTCACCAGAGGTTGCCAAGACTTCTGGGTGCACACACACACTCACATGCACACATAAACAGAAAAATACAAAAAAAAAATGCATAAATGAACCAGTCTTTGCCTATTGTTAATACATTGCCAGAACTAACAGTGCCTGTGCCCTGGGTAGCCTGATCCAGGCCTCAGATTCAGCGGGAGCTCACAGGAGCGCAGCTTCTAAACCTTTCTGAGAGTTCCACCTCCTCCTTCCTACCTTGTCCACGGAATAGTAGGTGCAGCTGCATAACAATCCCTGGATGAGCTCCACCACCTGTTTTTCTACAAAATGACCCCTGGTCTGATCTCATCAGACTTCAGAAGCTAAGCATGGTTGGTCCTGGCTAATATTTGGATGGGAGACTGCTAAGGAATACCAGAGTTGTGATGCGGAGGCAGGCAATGGCAAACCACCTCTGAATGCTTCTTGTCTTGAAAACCCTATGAGGTTGCCATAAGACAGCTGTGTCTTGACAGGGAAAACAATAATAACAAATGGTGCCTGTGAAGACTATATGGACTGAACAGATCTTTCTTCCAATTTTATTTGCAATTCATCTTTGTGTGTTGGCTCTTTTTCCCCATTGATAACAAAACTAAAACCAAGGGCGTTTTCGCACTGACCTTAATCAGAAGCGACACCCCTCTTCACCGCGCAGGATCGGCGCGGATTTCGCACTAATTGCCGCGGAGCACCCGGAAGAGCCGGAATGTCCCGCGGCTTTTGCGGCGCAAACGGAAACTGCCAAAAACCAGTTTCCATTTGCGCTGCAAAAGCCGCGGGACTTTCCGGCTCTTCCGGGTGCTCCGCGGCAATTAGTGCGAAATGTGCGCCGATCCTGCGCAGTGAAGAGGGGCGTCGCTGCTGATTAAGATCAGTGCGAAAACACCCCAAGAGTTTTTAAAAAAATGTCTGTGGAGTTTGAATTACCACTGGATTATTGCAAGTTCATCTATAACTCTATATCTGGGCATGAATGAAATCTCATCCCAACAGGACTGCCAGCCTCCAGGTAGGGTCTGGAGTTCTCCTAGAATTATAACGGATCTCTAGACAACACAGATCAATTCCCCTGGGATGGGGTCTCTGAAGAGGCAAGGGAAGCACAAACTGATTCCTCACTAGCAGTTGCTCCACTCCTGGGCTTCCATTTTCCCTGGCTCAAGTGGTCAATTCTTCAATAGTTGTGGCATGGATTTTCCTGCATTTTGATCTGAAGCTCCCTGCAATTTCCCTTGTGACTTCCTGTGTCCACACAGCTGGTAGGGTAGCCAGGCTGAGCTTGACAACTGGTAGGGTGGTTTTACCAGAGAGTTTCCAGTGATTCCTAGAGCTACCCACTGTGACTTCCAGGTTTCTCCTGGAAGTGATGTTGTTACAACAGCATCACTGTCAGAAGCTCAGGTCAGGGCAAACCCCCCTCCCCCAAAAACCAGGGTTTTGGCTGCCCTATTAGCTGGTCATTGTTGAAAGCAGGATGCTGTCATGGGTACTGGGGACCCTGCAGAAGAAGCTGAGCCTGCGGAAGAAACTGTGCCCCTGCCACCTGCACCAGTGCCCCTGCCTCCTGCTGGAGAAGATCCAAGCCCCCCTGCCTCGCCCTCTCGGGTGGGTCGTGTGCGTGACCGCCTTCATCAGGACCTCAGGGATCGGAGGAGGGCGGCACGCTCACGAGCAAGACGCTCCCTGAGCCCTGAGTTTTGAAAGGATTCTGGCCCTTCTAGGAGTGAGGATGCTTGAGTCTCAGCAGGATCCTGGCTGCCTCTCTGAGCCAGCAATTACCCCAAATGGGCAACAGACAGCAGAGGGCTATATAGCTGTGGGCTTTGGGAGGAGGCTTTGTGGAAGCAACTAGTCACTTATCTGACGTTCTAGCATCCACTTTGGCTTTTGACTTTGGCTTCTGGACCCCCTGACTTTGGCTTTGACTTCTGGACCCCCTGACTTCGGCTTCTGAACCTCTGACCTGCGATACCTGGACTGTGATTTGGTTTTGGCGCCTTGGACCCTCTTTGCTCACCGGCTACAGACCTTAGACTGCCCCTGGACTTTGCCTGACCTGGCCCCAGCCCGTGACAGATGCATGCTTTGGTAGAGCCTGAAAAGCTCTTTATATTCTTATTATTAATGTGGACCGAAAATGTTAATCTCCATGTTTCTCATGAGACAAAAAAAGCAGTCTTGAAACATCAATCAATCGGAATAGGCTGTTCTCAGCTGGATGAATCTTTGGTCTAAGCTAGATGAAGCTGTGGTCGAAATCAGTACAAAGCAAGTCTTCCTACCCTTAGAAATGAACCAAGCCACTACAACAGCAGCCCAAGGTATTTCCCACAGTGTTGTTAGATAACGGTGTCGGAAGACATCTGGAAGTTGACGAGAGATTCAGGTGTTACAAAAGACTGAAAGCAAAGTGAATTGTGTTCTGTGAGACAATGCAAGTTGTAAGACTTATAATAGCTCCCGAGTTCCCCGAAAGGAAACAGAGAGGAAATGAAAATATTGATCAAGAACAAAATCTTTTTGTTGTTGTTATTGAGAGACTCATAAAGCAGAGAGTTGTGAAATCTCAACTTAGTTTTCTTCTACCATAGCAGAAAAATACCTTTTGAGGATGTTGAATATGATGAGCCAATTGTAAAGTGCAAACACTGAAGCAAGTCAATATTCCACAGAGGGCTGCTGCACACAACACAATAGCGGAAGTCTCTCTTGAACTCTTTCTTTCATCCGGAAGCCTTTCATCTTGAAATTTTAAGCACAGCTGTGGCATCTCGCCTGCCACAACTCGAATGCCCGCTTGCCGCTCCCCCCCTCCCCCAAATCCAAGGCCTGAAAGCTTCCAAAATGCTTTGGCATGCAGTTCTGATGTACAGAACTGTGACGCGAACATAAGCCCAAATTTGAAAACAAAATGTGTTTTCAGTGGAAAATGGGCCTTCAACAGTTTAATCCCACTCAGATAATAAGCCTCCTGCTGGCATATTGGAGTGACACAAAAAGCAGACTGAAGATTAGCTCTGACAACCATTCACACTTGATAAGAACACACTGTGAGTTCACAGGAATGCCTGAAGTCAGGCCTTGAATTCAGCAGGAGCTCACAGGAGCACAGCTCCTGAACCATTCTGAGGGTTCCCCCTCTTCCTCCCCACCTATCTTGTCCATCGAATAGTAGGTGCATAACAATCCCTGGACTAGGAGAGCAGGCAACCAGCCACCAGGAGCTTTGCCACACCCCCAGCAGCCCTCATTAATCCCTGGAGAAGCCCGCGCCACCCTTTCTCCACTTCTCCGCTATCCTGTTGTGTGCAGCAGCCCTCTGTGGAATATTGACTTGCTTCAGTGTTTGCACTTTACAATTGGCTCATCATATTCATCCTCAAAAGGTATTTTTCTGCTATGGTAGAAGAAAACTAAGTTGAGATTTCACAACTCTCTGCTTTATGAGTCTCTCAATAACAACAAAAGATTTTGTTCTTGATCAATATTTTGGGTGGTGGGTGGTTTGCTGGTCTTTTGACTATGCGGGGGGAGGTGGCCAAGGAGAGCCCCAGGTGAGTGAGGCCTGCTTGGGCTGGCTGAATCTCTAGCTAGCCCAAGCAGACCTCGCTCGCCTGGAGCTCTCCTTTCTTGCATCAGGTTGCTTTTGACTGGTGGTGGGGCAGCATATGCTAATGAGTTATGCTAATGAACTCCAACACCTATTTTTCTACAAAATGACCCCTGTCTGAAGTTATTCTCATGTACATGAAAGAAAGAACAATCACATCAGGAGTACAATCCTTCAGCCCAACATGTGTGTATGCAAAGTGTCATCTGGTCACAGTTGACTTATGGAGACCCCATAGGATTTTCAAGGCAAGAGGCATTCAGAGGTGGTTTGCCATTGCTTGGTTCTTAAACGCAGGACTTCCTTGGTAGTCTTCCATCCAAATACTAATCAGGGCTGACCCTCCTCAGTTTCCAAGATCTCACCAGATCAGGCTAGCCTAGACCATCCAAGTCAAAGCCCAAGCAAAGATACAGATGGCTGTTTCAGATCAATAAGAGAATCTAATTGCACGTATTTCCTATGAAAATGACTCAGTCCTTGTCAATCGGGTTTGATTGAGACAATCGAGCATGTCCCTTCAAATTGTTGCTTTTATCAGAATATTCGTTTGTCATATATCACTCCAATTTTGGCTACGTACCCAGGCAGATCTAACACATTTTATATCTCTTTGTTTCTTGCTCATTGTTCTAAGGAGACTACTTCAAAAGATGATGAGGTTATGTGCCGCAGTATGTATAATTAGGCAAAAAAGATTGTGTTGCTTTAACATTACGTTTAATTATGTATTTTATGTATTTTGTATTTTTAAGTCTGGTATATTCATATGCATTGAATTTAATTTTATCTAGAAATTATTTAGATGTGACTGTTTTGAAATAGCTGATCTTTGATTGTCATAAATGATTGATTGATTAAATAATAGAATCTCTGACTTTTTCCCAAATCCATGGCTCTGCATCTATGCTAGAAAGCAGCGAACATTCTCAGTTTTGTCTCTTCGCATATTTGTTATACAATATATTGGTGTCAACTGTTTTGGTTCTCTGCTTCTTGCTGTTGGTTTCTCAGTTGGTTCTCAGTTTTGTTGGTTCTCAGTTTTGTCTCTTTGCATATTTGTTATACAGTATATTGGTGTCAACTGTTTTGGTTCTCTGCTTCTTGCTGTTGGTTTCATGGCTTTGTTTAATTTGTGGATACAAAATGTTCTTTATACAAAAACTGTATATTTTTCTGTCTGTTAGACATCAGTTAGATGTACTGTAGTGCACAATGCTGATTTATTGAAGCATGAATAACATTGAAAGGTATGTCTATTTCACAAGATATTACAAAGAGAAGAAAATGACTTGGAAAAGAAAGAATCACCAGTTTGATCTGCACAAGGGAAAAGAGCAACTGAGGGATTTTCAGGCCCAAAGAGTTGGGTTAAGAAATTCAGAATCATCCTTAATGTACAATCTTTTCTACTCGTTTGTTTTCCTGTCAGTATTCATTCTCCTCTCTCTTCAGTCATCCCTTCATTGTTGTATGACTTGTTGAGGAATGTTGCATTGGAGGTGGTACCCTTGTCCATAGTTCCAGTTGCCACTGGGACAAATGGTTCCAGCAGTTGCTAATATTGAGTTTTTCCCAGGAGTCGAATCCTAGCAGGAGCTCCTTTGCATATTAGGCCACACACCCCTGATGTAGCCAATCCTCCAAGAGCTTACAAGGCTCTTTTTTGTAAGCTCTTGGAGGATTGGCTACGCCAGGGGTATATGGCCTAATATGCAAAGAAGCTCCTGCTAGAATTCCAGCCCTGGTTTTGCCACATGTCTTTATCATTGTATGCATGTACTGTGTCAGGTTTTTTTTTTCTTACACATGTTTTGCTTCCTCTAGTGATTGCTTTGATATTTCATCACTACATAGCTGGCTTATTTACAAGCACATTAATAGTGCTTGTAAATAAGTTGCAGATACAGCAATAAAATATCAAAGCAACCACCAGAGGGAGTAAAATGTGTGGGAAAGCAGAGAAAAAAACACAATATGGGCAAACAAGTGAAGAAGTAACATGTGCAAAAATGCCCAGAAGTAAGAAATGTGTCAGGACAAGTAGCTGCTGATGTGCAGCCAAAGAAGGACCAGGTTTGTAACATTCATTCAGCAATGAATGTTGAATGTCTTTTAGGGACACTCCAGGCAGTGGCTCATTGAAAGTCTAGAGAAGCCAGGGAACATCTATCTTGTTTTTACTAATTTATGGTCTAATTGTATTTTTAAATGTTTTAAACTGAAGTTGTTTTAATTATTATGTTGTAAGCCGCCCTGAGACACTTAGGTGAGAAGGGCGGGGTATAAATCTTAATATAAATAAATAAATAAATAAACATCAATGCCAGGAAACATCACTCCAAAGGGAGCAGGATCAAGTGCACATATAGCAGGGAATTTTGTTATTGTTGTTCAGTCACACAGTCAAGTCCGACTCTTTGCAACCCCATGAACAAAGACATGCCAGGCCTTCCTGTCTTCCACCATCCTCCGAAGTCTGCTCAAATGTTAGTTACATCACTATCGCTGTCTAGACATCTCATCTTTTGCCGTCCCCTTCTTCTTTTGCCTTCTGTCTTTCCCAGCATCAGGATCTTCTCCAGTGAGTGCTCCCTTCTCATTTGGTGGCCAAAGTATCTGAGCTTCAGCTTCAGCATCTGACCTTCCAGGGAACAGTCATGGTTGATTTCCCTTAGGACTGACTGATTGGATCTTCTTGCAGTCCAGGGGATGCTCAAGATTCTTCTCCAGCACCACAGGAGGGAATTACAAAGCATCAAAGAAGTTTTCATGGGTATGTGTTTGGTCAATATTCAGGAGGACCAGGAACAGGCAAGGTCATAACTGGACCATGTACTGTAGAGATATCCTTCACCAGATGTGGAACTGCGCAGTGCTGCAGCCCTGATGTAACCTATCAACACCCTTCCAGCAAGGACACCATATCCTTCTCCACCCTGAGTGACAATTGGCAGTGTTAGTCCTTCAGTGAACATCCATATATGACCCATCTCTACCTGGTTGGTTGGCATTAGAGAAAACACAGTATCTTTTCACGATGAGCATACAGTGATGGAATGGACTGTCACACAATTACACAAACATCATTCTGGTTTATACAATCTTTACCAGGGGTAGAAAGGAATTGTACAAGTGTAGCTTATGCACTTCATATTAAATCCTCAAGTCAATATTGCCTTTTGCACATAGAGCAGTGTGTATCTCCACTGTAACTAAGGTCCAGATGGGGACGTGAATCAGCCAGAAGGAAGCCGCAGTTGCAAAGCAGAAGGATGGGTGAGAATAAGCAAATGTTTGTGGGGAAAAAAGGGAGGTGACAAAGGAGGAGTGAGAAGCCACAATCTGGAAAGCTATTATGGTGGGAGAAGTGGAAACCTGCACTGCTTGTAGAATTCTAATACAAAATACTGCCATGCAATCATGAGTAGAGTTACACCCTTCTAAACCTTTCATCAGCATCACTTCGAGGTTTGGGGCATTATTCCCACCACTCTACTCACATCTACCTGCTCACCTTCCCTTTCCCTAATGCATCATCCCCCTCCATGTTTGCTCACTTGCATGACCTCCCAGTTTGGTGTAGTGGTTGAGTGCGTGGGCTGTTATCTGGGAGATCCGGGTTTGATTCCCACTCCTCCACTTGCACCTGTGGAATGGCCTTGAGTTAGCCATAGCTCTGGCAGAGGTTGTCCTTGAAAGGGCAGCTGCTGTGAGAGCCCTCTCAGCCCCACCCACCTCACAGGGTGTCTGTTGTGGGGGGAGAAGATAAAGGAGATTGTAAGCCACTCTGAGTCTCTGATTCAGAGAGAAGGGCGGGGTATAAATCTGCAATTCTTCTCCTCCTCCTTCTTCTCCCATCTCCCACACTTCCAGCTGCACACACAGTGTTGGACAGCACACGCAGCCAGGAATGTGAGTGTCAGGAGGACTCGCAACTGGGAGGGTGGCGGGGCACAGTGAGCCCCACCAGAAGTTCAGCAGCTGCCCCACAATGGATATGTTGATGCTGACCCTGACTTTAGTAGACTGGGGGGGGGGGACTCTTCTCAGGATTGTGCTGTGAGGCTGCAAGACAGTACAAACTTACTAGGAAGTAACCCCCAGTGAACTCTGGGGACTTTACTTCTAAACAAATACTTTCAGGACTGAGTTTTAGGGCTTTGGAATTTCAGAGTCTCCTCCACTAGGTCTGCTAAAGCCCTGCTGAGCTTAAAAGCAGCTTGTGTACTTACAGAAAGTTCTTATCAGATGTGACAAAGGGAATCTCTAGGACTCACCAGAAACTGGTAAATTTCCAGAGTTGCCCTTGTGTCACTTCCCCATCCACCTACTAAGCTTGAGTACACAATGGCATTAAAGGTTTGAGGGTGTTGTAGCTCCCAAGTGCATAATATTTGTGTTTTTGGTGTCTTTTCTATCAAAGCAGGAAATGATCACGCCTTAGGAGAAAGGGAGACCTGTGGACTGAGATTCTCACTTCCTTTCTTCACTTCATACCTTTCAGCTCTGCCAAGCTCTGAGCTGGCAATGTTTTCCCCCCATCATTATGTAATGAGCTCACTTCACCGGTAATGATGCTGTGATAAAAGACAGCTCAAGAAGGCAATTTGTTGCTCCTATTATTGTTATTATTAGGTCCCCTTGAACTTCGTGCAGATGGAGGTTAAATGAAGGCTGCTTCCCAACGCTTTCCTGACCATCGAGACTTTCATCCTTTTTCAGCCTTTCTTTCTCTAGTTTACAGAGCCATCGATTCAAGGTGCTCAGTAAGTAGGGTTGCCAGGTCTGACTCAAGAAATATCTGGGGACTTTGGGGGTGGACGCAGGAGACTTTGGGGGTGGAGCCAGGAGCAAGGGTATGACAAGCACATTTGAACTCCAAAGGGAGTTCTGGCCATCACATTTAAAGGGACTGCATGCCTTTTAAATGTGTTCCCTCTATTTGGAAATAATGAAGGATAGGGGGACCTTCTTTGGGGGCTCATAGAATTGGACCCCCTGGTCCAATGCCTTTGAAATTTGGGAGGTGTTTTGAGGAGAGGCTCCGAATTCTATGTTGCAAATTTGGTGCCTCTATCTCAAAAAAATACCCCCCAGAACCCCAGATACCCATGAACTTAGGGGGAGGTATTTGTGAGTTTCCCGCATTGTGCAGGGGGTTGGACTAGATGACCCTGGAGGTCCCTTCCAACTCTATGATTTTATGATTAATTCTCCATTATACCCTTTGGGAATCGGTCTCCATAGAGTATAATGGAGTGCCCAGTAGCAATTTCCCTCACCCCCACTTTCTGATGACCCTGAAGCGAGGGGAGGGCCTCCAAACCAGGGGATCCCCTGCCCCCAATTAGAGATGGGCAACCCTATCAGTAAGATGAACAAACATGGTAAGCAGTGGGGTACTGCAGGGCTCAGTACTGGGTCCAATGCTTTTTAATTTGTTCATTAATGATTTGGAGTTGGAAGTAAGTAGCTAAGTTTTTTGGATAACACTAAATTGTTCAGGGTGGTGAAAACCAGAGAGAATTGTGAGGCACCCCAATGGGATCTGTCGAGGCTGGGTGAGTGGTTGTCATCGTGGCAAATGAGGTTCATCGTGGCCAAGTGCAAAGTAATGCACATTGGGGCCAAAAATCCTAACTATAAATACAAGTTGATGGGGTGTGAACTGGCAGAGACTGACCAAGAGAGAGATCTTAGGGTCATGGTAGATAACACTGAAAATGTCGAGATAGTGTGTGACTGCAATAAAACAGGCCAATGCCATGCTGGGAATTATTAGGAAGGGAACTGAAAACAAATCAGCCACTTGATGGAACTCTCTGTCTGGGACAGTGATGCTCAGTATTCTTGGTGCTCGGAGGTGGGGAAACAGTGGGAGGGTTTTTAGTGTCCTGGCCCCACTGATGGACCTCCTCATGGCACCTGTTTTTTTTGGCCACTGTGTTACACAGATTGTTGGACTGGATGGGCCATTGGCCTGATCCAGCATGGCTTCCCTAATGTTCTTATGTTCTTACTCCTGCAAAACAGCGGACTGCTTTTGGAAAACACTGCTATGCTTAAATGCATTGTCAGCAGGGGAGGGGGGGGGTAGAAAATTAGGATAGTGAAATGCAAATCTTTAAAATAAACAGCAAATGCTGCACAGAAATAATCATCTATTAAAATAAATTACCTCTTTAAGCAAATAAACCACAGCCCATGTCTATAAACTCGCGGTTTCCCTATAAACTCTTTTTGTATACTTCTGCTGTGCTGCCTCACTGGAAGGCACCAAAGGTACCAACTTAAGTGCAGTTGAGCTGGGGCTGCCTTTATGGTGACCCTCCAGCAAAGGACTTTCAAGGCAAGTGAGAAGCAGAGGTGTTTTACCATGACCTTCCTTTGTGGAGCCTTCCTTGCTGGTCTCCCTTCCCTTTGAAATTAAAAGAGTTTTGGCTAAACATTAGGAAGAACTTCCTGACGGATAGAGCAGTTCCTCAGTGGAACAGGCTTCCTCTGGAGGTGGCGGGCTCTCCTTTGGGGGTTTTCAAACAGAGGCTTGGTGGCCATCTGACAGCAATGCTGATTCTGTGAATTAGGCAGATCGTGAGAGGGAGAGCAGGACGGGTTGCATCAGTGCTTTATTCTTGTGGCTCTTTCTTATTTCTTCTTATTATGTATTGGATTTATATCCCGCCCTCCCCCGACAGGCTCACAGTTTAAAAACATTAGCAATTTACAAACATCATATTAAAAATAAAATATATAAAAAACACTTCCATACATATTAAAAATCCAAGATGGCAAGCTTCTGATTTCCATTATATTAGTTCAGTGAGATTGTCGGTGCTGTAAGGTAATAGACACCTTCCCGTAACCATTGAAAGTGAGTTTGAAAAGTTTGGTCTTACAGGCCCTGCGGAACTGTGGCAGATCCCACAGGGCCCTAATGTTTTTGGGGAGGGCATTCCACAAAGTGGGGGCTATTATCGAGAACACTCTGGCTGTAGTGCTGGTCAATCGAGCTTCTTTCGGTCCAGGGATCTTAAGGAGATTTTGAGACCCTGAACGTAGTGCTCTCTGGGGTATGTATGGGGAAAGGCAGTCCTGAAGATAGACAGGTCCCAGGCCATATAGGGTTTTAAAGGTTATAACCAGCACCTTGAAGCGAGTCCGGAACGCCACAGACACCTAGTGTAACACTTTCGGAACTGTAAGTGCCTGGCATGGTCTTTTAGTACTTAAGAGAACATAAGAGAAGCCATGTTGGATCAGGCCAATGGCCCATCCAGTCTAACACTCTTGTCACACAGTAGCAAAAAACCCAAAAACCCAGGTACCATCAGGAGGTCCACCAGTGGGGCCAGGACACTAGAAGCCTTCCCACTGTTGCTCTTCTAAGCATCAAGAATACAGAGCATCACTGCCCCGGACAGAAAGTTCCATGTATACCCTGTAGCCAACCCTCTCTTGAAGCCATCGATGCATGTAGCTGCCACCACCTTCTGTGGCAGTGAATTCCATGTATTAATCACCCTTTGGGTGAAGAAGTGCTTCCTTTTATCCATTCTAACCTGACTGCTCAACAACTTGCCAGTCAATTTGCCAAGTCAACTTGCCAAGAGTTCACTAATTCCAAGCTGATTCTACCACAGAGTTTTGTTGAAGAACCAGAGTGTTGCCCCCCAATGTCACTGACATGCCCATGTCACTTTCCATGTGACATAGGCACATGATGTTTATTTCCTGCTTCATGCCTGCTTAGGAAGGTGATTCCCCCGAGCTGCAGGATGCTCCATGATAGGATGGAGCAACGGAAACTGGGGGATGCCCCAGCCACTGGGAGCCTGGTGACCCTAGTAACCCAAAGATCAATTGGAATGGTGGTAGATTTTCAACCACCACTGGGAGACTGCCATCGCTACCCAGTAGGCCGCATGTGGAAGAGCGGGAATCAAACCCATGTCTCCGGGTTAGAGTCTGCCACTCTTCACCACTACACCATGCTGGCCAGGAACCCCAGGCTTCAGCAGCAAAATGATTCCCCCCGGAACCTTCTACCTGAGACGCTTGAATTGCGAATTGGACTTAGGACCAACTGCATTAAAGACATGTGATTTTCCATGGATGCTCAGCTGCTCCTTAGGAAGAGCTTTTTACTAATCCTTGACAGTAACTGGCAGACCCCGCCCTAATCAGAGTCAAACCCAAGGCTTTTTTTTTAGCAGGAACACAGTTCCAGCTAGCTTGTCATCAGAGGTGTGGCCTAATATTCAAATGAGCTTCAGCTGGGCTTTTTCTACCAAAAAAAAGCCCTGGGCAAACCACTCTGATTCCACTGAAGGCAATGGACTTAGAAGGGCATAATTGTGCTTGGGAGGGCACTACCAGCTGCATGCTTTGAAAGAATTTAAAACAAGACCTTTTGCATGTTTGAACACCGCTAACACTAAAATATTAAAAAACAAACAAACCCCCATTAATATTAGAGTTGATCATTTTCACCTAGTAAAAAAAAAGAAGCAGCAGCAAATAAATAAGCCCATTATGCTTAATAGTATTAAACTGGGAGCTTTGTTTACACTGACATTAATGGTTTGGAAGCTATGCTTGGAGAAATTATTTTTTTTTCCCTGTACCCTTTTTGCATAAATTACACTGTGTAATGATTTCTGCTAAAAATTAACATATAAATATGGTAGCATTTAACTGAGGCTCTCCGCTGCGTATAAAATGTAATGTCTCATCAAGATTTTATTTGAGAACAAAAAGCAAGCTCTGCCCTATTTCAATCCAGTGGCAGAAATTCCACAATAGGCATTTGCTGTTGGCTTTATCATGCAAAATTATGGGATCACTTCAACAGACTAATGCCTGCATACTGGAAAGAGGCAAAAGGGGTTATCAGAGCAAATCGTGGGTACAATTGACCAAGGAGGGTGCTATTCAAATTAATTGGAGATGTGGAATATTGATAGAGGAAGGTGACAAAGTTGGTGAGAGGTCTGGAGACCAAGTCCTATGAAGAAAGGATGGAGGAGCTGAGTTTGTTCGGCTGGAGAGGAGGTGGCTGAGAGGTGATATGATCGTCATCTTCAAGGGCTCATATAGAGGATGGTGTGGAATTGTTTTCTGTGGCCCCAGAAGGTAGGACCAGAACCAATGGGTTGAAATTAAATCGGAAGAGTTTCCAGCTCAACTTCCTGAGAGTTAGAGTGATTCCTCAGTGGAACAGGCTTCCTTTGAAGGTGGTGGGCTCTCCTTCCTTGGAAGTTTTTAAACAGAGCCTAGATTGCCATCTGACAGCAATGCTGATCCTGTGAATTTAGGGGGAAGTACTTGTGAATTTCCTGCATTGTGCATGGGGTTAGACTAGATG
Source organism: Heteronotia binoei (assembly GCF_032191835.1). Classification (NCBI taxonomy): domain Eukaryota; kingdom Metazoa; phylum Chordata; class Lepidosauria; order Squamata; family Gekkonidae; genus Heteronotia; species Heteronotia binoei. Next base: position 173,389,033 of record NC_083225.1, read on the forward strand.
AACCTGGAGATCCTTTCCAACTCTATGGTTCTATGATAGTTGGTCAATGTGGATAGAACATCAATGGTGCATTTCCAAGCAGAGTTACACCCTTTTAAAGAGGTTGTAAGAGTTACACTACAGGTTAAATCTGACGTTTACCCAGTTTGTACATTCAAAATCATGCATTGAGTCATGTGGGCGGTTGCCAAATCTCTAGGTGGACTCTGGGGAGCTCCTAGAATTACACCTGTTCTCTAGACTACAGTGATCAGTCCTCCTGGAGAAAATGGTTGCTTGCAGGGTGGACTGCGTGGCGTTAAACTTTGCTGAGGTTGCTCCCATCCCCAAACTCAGGTGATACTTCAGCACTACTGGGCTAGGCAAGTTGGTGCATCATGTGTACCTGAATGGGAAGCCTGGGAGGCCTCCATGCACAGCTTTAAGGTCTCTAATGGAAGGAAGGTGTCATATAAATGGAATGGATACATTAAACACATCCAGCCAGGGGCAATGCTGGGGGAAAGGTGCTGTGCAAACCCCTACCATTCTCAGTGAAGAGTCCCCACTGCAAGCTTGATCCTCTGTGCATCTGCCCAGTTTGCATGGCCAGTTTGGGGAGACACAAAGTGCTCCTCCATCCTGAACAGATGAAAGAGTGGCTCTTTCCATTCTGCCATACTGGCTAATAACTATTTCCCAACATGGAAGGACTGGAAATGTCCCATAGTTCGGGCTTATAGGAATGAAAAAGTCACTAATGCCAGCAAGTAAAGGAGTAGTTGAATCTATAGAGTCAATGCATAGAAAGAGATGGGGCACTAACAGGGCCAGCACTAGACTGTCTGGCACCCTAGGCAAGGCTAACTTCTGGTGTCTCCCTCCTGCACTGATAATGTCACTGAGTCCCATGGGGGGGGGGTGCCCAATTTGGTGCCCCCAGAAGGCTGACACCCTAGGCAATCACCTAGTTTGCCTAGTGGCAGGGCCAGCCCTGGGCACTAAGTTTCCAGGAACCTGTTTGGCTTCCTATTGCCTTTCCCTTCCCCAACTCATATCGTTCTCACCTGAACACAAGAAGCTGCTTTCTACTGAGTCAGACCAGTGCTCTAACAAGGTCAGTGTTGTCTGCCCTGACTGGCAGCAGCTGTCTAAGGGGATGAGTTCTTTCACATCACCTCCTATCTGATCCTTTTAACTAGAGATGTCCAGGATCAGATGTGGTCCTTCTACATGTCAAGCAAAACTGTCTGCCTTCTGGCTCTGTGATGCCTGGCCTTTCTACATTACTCTACAGGTCAGCTTCAGTATCAGAGGCCTGGGAATATTAAACTTAATGAGTATTTGACAAAAATACACGCTGCGACTATGAAACTGCTCTTGACGGCGCTTTGTTTAAACATGGTGGCAATTTCCAATTAAGGGAGACATTTAAAGGGGGGGAAACAGCTGGGAGATAGGCTTTCTCAAGGCAGGAAGACAGGAAATCTCTCGGGTTTCTTCATACAGACATTTAAGTTCAGGTTATCATTTCCTCTCACAGGGAAATATGAGCAGGAGTCTGTGAGACACGAACACATTGCTAGGAAGCCTGCATTATGTAAATACAGGTCAACCCTGCCAGCAGGCCTAGTGAAGAAGCGACTTGAAATGGAAGATATCAGCACACATTATTACAGAGTAGCAAATGGTCAGCACTTTCAGCTTTTTCTATATGATGGAATAAGGGAGTGAATTCATAGAAATGCTTTTACTGCCATCCCTTTGCAGCTCCTGTTAGGGAAACCAGGTCCCCTTCTTCAGCGGGAGACCTTCCTCCCCCCACAAGCTCTTTATACCATTGCTAGGGGGAAATGTTTGGGGAAATGGGTGGGCGACTGGCATCAGTGCTTTTTTGTAGAAAAGGCCCAGCAGGAACTCGTTTGCCTATTAGGCCACACCCCCTGTCATCACAATTGTTTCACACAGGACTTTTTGTAGAAAAAGCCCAGCAGGAACTTATTTGCATATTAGGCCACACACCCCTGACACAAAGCCAGCCAGAACTGTATTCCTGCGCGTTCCTGTGCAAAAAAAGGCCTGACTTGGCATTATTTAAGTCATTGCATCAGGTGATGCTCTAGCATTTGCCTAAAACTGTAGTTAAACCACAGAGTTTGGGTGGATGCTAGCATGTTGGTCCACCCAGTGATGTCACTTCCAGGTCACACAATGAAAGTAGCCAAGCTAGCCTCTCGGCAGGACCTAAGAATCCCCTGGAATTACAGCTCAGCTCCAGACTTTTGCCATCAAGTCACAGTGAACTTATGGTGGCCCCACAAGGATTTCAAATCATGCTTGCCATTACCTGCCTCTGCGTAGCAACCTGGACAACATTGTGGTCTCCCATCCAAACAGAGTATACCATAGACAGACACTATTTTCTAGGTGCCATTAAAAGCTCACCTGTCAGGGCCAGCCCTAGACTGTCTGGCACCCTAGGCAAGGCTAACTTCTGTTGCCTCCCCACACTGATAATGTCACCAAGTCACATGGGGGTGCCCAATTTAGTGCTCCCAGGAGGCCAGCACCCTAGACAATCACCTAGTTTGCTGAGTGGCAGGGCCGGTCCCGCCTGTGATAGATTCTTTTAGTAAAAACCAGATACAGTGGCTCTCCAAAATCCCAGAAAGTTTCTAGAGTTACGAGCCCTTCTTACAAATATTGCAAAGTGAAAATCTGAGCCTGAGCTGAAATAAAATCTTAGCCTTCTGGAAATTACACATCACTCTGCATCCAGAGCACACAATATAACATTTCTCCCCCACATCTGCTATATATTTGTCTAACAGTTTGAGAAGACCATAAGCAAGTTTTATTTCTTGCAATACTTTTTGTCAGTTTGGGAACATCCTTGCAGTATTTTAAAGCAGAGCAAAAAAAAAAAAATTAACAAGAACGTTAATGTTTCCCAAAGCCATGGTGCATAGCAACTGCGAGCAAAATGTGCACATGGACAAAAACATCCATATGTTAAAAGCAGAGAAATATTCTGCTGGATCCAGCCAGTTTTTCACTCAATCCCACCAATTCCTTTCCTTAATACAACCCTTGTCCCACACAATTTTTGTATATGCAATTCCAATGATCCTAGGGTGGCTATTTCCCAGGTTGGGGAGAGGGATGTGGGGGCTGGAGCTGCCTCTAGGGGCACCACAACATCATTTCCAGTCTCATAAGCAGAAGTGATATCCTTACATTACCAGATGTTCTAGGATACATTCCAAACTCTATGGTTTTATATGGCCGGATATGTATCCACCAAAGCCTTCCTTTTTTGGTGGTGAAAGGGAACCATTCCTTCATTTTTTGTCAGCAGCAAATCTAGTTGGATCCAGCCCATGGAAAAAAACTGACATTTTAATTGGCACACATTAACATTTGGACTGACTGTTTGCCAACCTCCCCCCCCCCCAAAAAAAACAAAAAAACCCAACTGCTCAAGATTAAGAGAAATGCATTTAAAAATGGAATTCCTCCAGAAAATGTCATACATTCCAAACTGTATGCTAGATCTCAGCATTCAGCTCTGAAGAGATGCTCCGCAAGCCCTCTTCTTTGCTGAACCTGAATTTTAAAAATCTAGCGATAGCAATAATCTAGCCTAGAGGATACATCTGTGGGAGCAATTTGGGAGCAGCACCCCAGCTGTTGCTTCATTATAGCACGTGGAGAAAATGCTTCGGGGGTCTCTCCAGATGTAGTCCCAAGTTACCCGTGTCTATCCTTGGAGTAAAATTGTTCTATTATCTTCCTGCTGCTTGCTGATTCAAGATCTGAAGAAAATCACTTTTATTATCATGCGAAACAGGGAGGGGAGAAAAAAAAAAGTTTCCAGAAATTAAAATCTGATCCAGTGCCAGCGCTCGTGCATACTAAACAGAGCATTTCATTCAGCGTGGAAGCGCTAATGAGAGAAACGCCTTCTGGCTGTGTGTACTCGAAGCCCAAGATGAAATTCTTCACCAAGGTTATGCCCGCTCTATGCCAAGAAAAGTCTATTTATTCCAAAATCGGAATACAGACGATCCCACTGAAAACACCCCTGGGCACAATCATAGCAGCTAGATAATCAATTCAGCGCTATTTCGATAGGTTCAAAATAAATTGCCCTGAATTGGTTAGAGATCGATTTAATGTGCAGAGCATAGATAGGAGCTGGCAACACACAATCCATATCTAATATATAATATATCACCCCGCCTGCTATGTTGCCTTTCCAATAGGGTTCCCGGTCTCCCACTGGGGGAAGGGGTTCCCCTGGCTTTGAGGCCCTCAACCCATTGGCATGGAGCTGGCCATCAGGGGGATTCCTGCCCTGAAGAGCTCTGTTGGCACCAGACGTGCCCAGAACGATGACATCACTTCCGAGTGACATCATCAGGGGTGGAATTCCAGCAGGAGCTCCTTTGCATATTAGGCCACACACCCCTGATATAGCCAATCCTTCAAGAGCTTACAAAAAAGACCCTTGTAAGCTCTTGGAGGATTGGCTACATAGGGGTGTGTGGCTTAATATGCAAAGGAGCTCCTGCTAGAATTCCACCCCTGGACATCATCATGTGCAAGAACCATCCCCCACTGGCAGCCAGGGAAGACATGGCAGCCCTACCTTACAACTACTAATGCAAGCCCAATGAGTTCTTTATGGATGTGTTATCATCATAGACCATTATTGGTCTATCAGCAGTCACACAGAATATTTTTATGGAGGTCTTGGCTGCAGAGAACTTGGCCACAGTGCATCAGGGAAGGGCCATGGCTCAGTGGTAGAGCATTGGCTTGGCATGCATAAAGTCCCAGGTTCAATCTCCCGCATCTCCAGTTACAAAGATCAAGTAGTAGGTGACATGATAGATCCCTAGCTGAGGCACCCAGAGTGCTGCCACCCATCTGAGTAGACAACACTGACCCTGATGGACTGTTGGTCTGATTCAGTATAAGGCAGCTTCATGTGTTCATCCAGGAGGAGAGCCTTTTATGGACAGCGAGGCACCTCCAAAAGGGATGCACTCACTCTCTGTATGTTTGCTGCCCTACCCATGCAGAGCCAAGTCCATTCCGAAGATGTAGTCAAGAAGAAAAAGAAGAAGAAGAAGACTGCTGATTTATACCCCACCCTTTTCCCTGAATCAGAGACTCAGAGCGGCTTACAATCTCCTATGTCTTCTCCCCCCACAACAGACACCCTGTGAGGTGGGTGGGGCTGAGAGGGCTCTCACAAGCAGCTGCCCTTTCAAGGACAACCTCTGCCAGAGTTATGGCTAACCCAAGGCTATTCCAGCAGCTGCAAGTGGAGGAGTGGGGAATCAAACCCGGTTCTCCCAGATAAGAGTCCGCACACTTAACCACTACACCAGGGGTGGCCAACGGTAGCTCTCCAGATGTTTTTTGCCTACAACTCCCATCAGCCCCATGATGGCTGGGGCTGATGGGAGTTGTAGGCAAAACACATCTGGAGAGCTACCGTTGGCCACCCCTGCACTACACCAAACTGGCTCTCTAGTGAAGGGCATTAAGGTGGATATCTGAGTTCTGAGTGCTTCTCCTTACTCTATCATACTGAAAACTAGATCCAAATAGGCAGCTATGTTGGTCTGAAGTAGTAGAACTGCTACTGGATTTTAACTTTGTACCACTTGGCATTCCAAACCCCACAGGTATATGTGGCTCTGCTTAATGTACCTCATTCCTCGTCTGAAGAAGTGTGCATGCACATGAAAGCTTACGTTCTAAATAAAACTAAGTTGGTCTTAAAGGTGCAATCGACTCCTTTACTGAAAACTGGTCCACAGAAACAGAGTTTCATTGAATAAACTGTTTCATCACCAAAGGCAGAACTATGTTTGTTTGTTTTTAAATGAAGAACATGTTTTTGTAGTAAAAGCCCTGCTGAATCAGTCCAATAGTCCTTCACCATGTCCAACATTCTGTTTCATACCCTAGAGAGCAGGGCTTTTTTAGTAGCAGGAACTCCTTTGCCTATTAAGCCACACACCCTGGAGCTTACAGGAGGCCCTGTGCTAAGAGCCCTGTAAGCTCTTGGAGGATTGGCTACATCAGGGGTGTGTGGCCTAATAGGCAAAGGAGTTCCTGCTACACACACACACACACACAAGCCCTGCTAGACGGGCAATAAACAGGGCACAGAAGGCAAAGAGAGCTGCCAGCCTCCAGGTGGCACCTGGAGATCTCCTACAATTACAACTGATCTCCAGACAATTGAAATCAGATTCCCTCTGGAGAAAATGGCTGATTTGGAGGGCAAACTCTATGGCATTATAGTCTGCTGAGATCCCTCCCCTTTCCACCTCTTGTCTTCCTAAGGCTCCACCACCCAAATCTCCCAACCCAGAGCTGGCAAGTGGCAACCCTAAGTGGCAAACTCTAAGGCCTAACCCAGGACTTGGAGTCGGACTTTCCCTTCCTCTCCCCACAACAGACACCCTGTGACGTAGGTGAAGCTGAGGGAGCTCTGAGATACAAACAGCTCTGAGAGAACAGGGACTTCCAAAGCATACAAGGGTTTCTCTGTTTCCATCTCTTGGATGTTGGAGGGTGTGTCACTATGGACATGGTCTGAGATGTGTGAAATCCAGAAACGCACTGAGATGTTTCTGAACATCAATCTATTCCTGGATGCTTATTTGTCAGGTCCTCCCTGGCTGCTGACTTGTGAGTTTCTATACTTTGGAGAAACAGGATTTTAAAAAAAAAAATTAATTACACTGGATTCAGTTTGATTTGTTATATTAAAAATAATTTAAATTTACAGAGATTAGTTCTTTAGAGATTTTCTAAAGGGAGGAAAAAAATCAAAACCAGACAGCTTGAATTTTAACTGTTATCCACTGTCCTTGCACAAGTAGTAAAATGGATAATAGATATTTTGGGGAAGGGATAATTGCCAAGGAAGGGCAAGCTAATTTAAAATATGCATTAATGTTCTCTTAAAAATCCTTGAATTCTCATTAGATTCCTCTTTCAGTGTTATTAGCATTTGGGGAGTATTATTGCATTTAGGTTGTGCCTGGAGGCCTTTGCTAAGATGCGTGCCGCAGTGCTATTTGCCAGTGCAGAAGACGCATGAAATGAAACCATGTCTGGACTGAGCTTAACCACAGTACACCACCACAGCAGCCTGCTTGTACTAAGTGGGGCTGCCAGATGTCATGGTGGGATGTAAAAAAAAAAAAAAAAGAACTCATCAAAATTTACAGAACCTACTTGCTAAACCCAGTTGTTAGTATGTAGGGTATGGTTTATGAATCTTTTGTTTCAGAAATAGATAGGGCTATTTTGGTAGAGAAAAGTACAGCAGGGACTCATTTGCATATTAGGCCACACCCCCTGATATCCCCATCGTTTCACACATGGCTTTTTTGTAGAAAATGCCCAGCAGGAACATATGTGCACATTAGGTCACACCCCCTGGCATCAAGCCTGCCAGAACTGTGTTCCTGTGCGTTCCTGCTCAAAAAAAGCCCTGGAAATAGATATGAATTAAAACCATGTTTATACCACAGGTGGAGGATCACATTTTGGAACATTCCTCTTGGTATGAAATGTCTTGCAAACAGAAATCCAGCACAACGAGCAAGATTGTGGGGAGCAGAGAATGTGGAAGAGGAAGAACAGAGAACGTGGGGAAGGGATAGAGGGGGAAATTATATTCCCCTCTTCAAGCGCTTTCTGGTCCCCTGCTTCACATTTCCAATAAATGGAAAACCAGCGCAACATGTAATGCACTAGATTACAGGCTTTCTCCCTGATAATCTTTTTAAAAAATTATTTTTACACAAAGAGCATATATGACCATCCCAGCTGCAATCTGATGTGATACATCACGTTTCGCTACCCCAAAATTCAATCAGCTTATTAGGCTTCATATCTAGATCAGGCCCTGGTTTCTTGAGGGGAATTTAGTTTCAGGACCATGTAAATTCAATAAAGGTAATAGGTTATTGAACAATCCACACAGGCCAGATGAAATTGGGGGTGGAGGGGGGGGGGGAGGTAGGCAGGTTTGCTGACAGAAGTTTAGAGCAATACCACATTCTGAGGGCACTAGTTGCCTCATTTAAAAAAAAACACAGATGTTTTCCTATGTTTTTTCCTATGTTTATTTTCAAATGGAGCAATGGATTAAAAAAAACATACTAAAATAGTTAGAGTGGAACCATAGCACCCCCATTGATTCCACTGTTGCTATGCCCCCAGATGAGCAGTAAGCCTTACTTGAATCCATCATGAAACAAACTTCCAGTCACAAAGTCTCATCCCATGGTGAATGTGTGTGTGTGTGTGTGTGTGGGGGGGATTACATTAAAACATGTGGAGCAATTTGGGGAGTTTTGTCATGCAGAAAAGCTGGCTAAGAATTGAAAACACATCTAAGTAAAGAAATGACAGGTTTGTGTAAAATACTGAGAGAAACATGTCAAAATGACTTGTTTAGATATTGCTAGGGGTGGGGCAGGAATTCTTGGCAGAGAAGGGTGGAATAATTATGTTTTACCCCTGGAAATAGTTTGGGATAAAATCTGAACTGTGCTAAACTTTTAATAGTGCAATTCAGTCTGATTCTGTTCATGATCTTTCCAGAAGCTAGAATGCCCTGCATGACCCCTATTGGTTGTTTAAATGTACATTGGTCCTATATATATATATATATATATATATAGGGTGTACATCATCCTTGGGGGGAAACATGCCATGTTAAACTTAAACATGGTTGCCAGCCCCCAGGTGGGAGTGGGGGATCCCTTGATTTTATGGGCTCCTGACCACTGCCAGCCAGCTGGCTAGCAGGGGGAAGCCCTGCCTCCAAAATCACGACCCAGAATGATGTCCCCAACACAATAACATCACAAGGAAGTGAAGTCATCAGCACTTTGAATTGTGCTTAGAAGGCCTTTTTTTGGTAGCAGGAACTCCTTTGCATATTAGGCCTCACACCACTGATGTAGTCAATCCTCCAAGAGCTTACAGGGCCTACTGTAAGCTCCAGAAGGATTGGCTGCATCAGGGGTGTGTGGCCTAATATGTAAAGGAGTTCCTGCTAAAAAAAGCCCTGGTGCTTGGCAAAACTCTATTGCTCAAAATGCCAGAGCATCGCCGTGTGATGTCCCTGGTGTGATTATGTCATCGCCATGTGACATCATTACAGCCGCCACCTGGGGGCTGGCAACCATCATTACATGGTGACATTGTCCTGTCCCCAATCCCAGAAGGTTCCCTCCTGCCCTTTTTTAGTGAAAGCCCCTAGGCAACCTGGCAACCCTAAACTCAAACCAGATTCTGGTCCAACATTGGCTGCTGTAGGAGTTTCCGGGAAAACTCTATGGTATAATTGGTACCATAGAGTTTTCCCTCAAAAATTGCTAGAGCATCCAGGAAAACCATAGAGTTTTCCTGGAAGCTGCTAGAGTGGCTAGTGCACGACATCGCCGGCACAATGACATTCCTTGCTAGTGATGTCATTGCACCACATGTACAAACTGGGCGCAAAAACAGTCTCCCACTGTAGGCTGCAGGGGACTTGGCAACCCTAGAGGGGAGGGGCCTCAGCAGGGTAGAATGCCATAGAATCCACCCTTCAAAGCAGCCATTTTCTCCAGGGGAGTTGATCTCTGCCAGCTGGAGATCAGTTGTAAAAGTGGGAGATCTCCAGGCCCTGTCTGGAGGCTTGGCAATCAAAGCCAGGACCATGGAGGTTACTGTAAAAGAAAACACCTCAAAGCCTCTCTGTGTAACAAAAACAATACTCCTTATTATTCCTACTTATCCAGTATTTACTAGTAACAAACACAGTGCCTACAGTGATAGCCAAACATAATATAAACAAACATATTTATACAACACAAAATCATCTGGAGGCTGGCAGCCCTAAATCCATAATGGCTAAAATAATTAAAATATTTGCCTGTTTGTTTTAGAAACTGGGTATGCCATATTTCCAGACATGCTCAAGACAGGTCTGGGTAAAGAAAACAATGCATAAAAAAAATTAAAAAATAAATCCAAGTAAATGGATAATAAAAATATTTCAAAATACCTATTAGAATACATCCATAAAAGAATCAAATCAATTCAATACAAAATTGCCAACAAAAACAGCCAATATAAGCAAGCCAGGACATAAGAACACATCCTGTGGAGCAGTGATAAAATGATAAAAACTGTCATCAGGCTAGGAGCAACCACAAAATGGTTTAAAAATATGTGTTCCTTAGTTAGAAGCCTAGATAAAAAGATCAAGATATTGCATTCTCAACGCTTCCTTTCACTGTCAAATTTGGGTTCTTCCATCCTTCGCAAATGGGAACCACTATTGTGTTGGAATTTTGATTCTTCTTTCCGTTCTTCTGCTCTCCTGCAGGAGGACCCTCTCTCTCTATTAGCTGCACATTGATTATTTTCACCTGCTTGATCTTCTTGTCTCTTCCTGATCTGTTAAGCTTTACTTAAGATATTTCTTTTGTTTTGGTCAATTCTTTGCGCTCTTGTTTGCTTATAGATTGTTCATGTTTACCTCATGGTGTGCAGCATGCTCTCTGACTTTTTAAAAAAAACATATATACCCATATTCATAGCAGCAAGATATTGCATAGGAGAGCCAGTTTGGTGTAGTGGTTAAGTGTGCAGACTCTTATCTGGGAGAACCGGGTTTGATTCCCCACTCCTCCACTTGCACCTGCTGGCATGGCCTTGGGTCAGCCATTGCTCTGGCAGAGGTTGTCCTTGAAATGGCAGCTGCTGGGAGAGCCCTCTCCAGCCCCACCCACCTCACAGGGTGTCTGTTGTGGGGGAGGGAGATAAAGGAGTTTGTGAGCCGCTCTGAGACTCTTGAGTGGAGGGCAGAATATAAATCCAATGTCTTCTTCTTCTTCTTCTTAATTGCATCTGGTATATTAGATCATGGTTAGCCTTGTATTTATGTGACCTAAGCAGCAGTTATTTGTTTGTTTAATTTATTCAATTCTTATAATACCATGTAGATAGATCCAAGTAGGCAGCCAAGTTGGTCTGAAGCAGTAGAACAAAGTAAGAGTCAAGTTGTACCTTTAAGACCAACCTTTTATTCAGAATGTAAGCTTTCGTGTGCTAGAAGCATACTTCATTAGGCAATAGGATAGAATGGCAAACAGTCCTAAATATAGAGAAAGTGGGCAGTGAATTAGTATGCAAAATCATGGAAATGTTTGTTAGCAGATTAAAAGAATCACAATTTGGGTTTTTTGCATACTAATTCACTGCCCACTTTCTCTATATTTAGGACTGCTTGCCATTCCATCCTACGGTCTGATGAAGTGTGCTTCTAGTACACGAAAGCTTACATTCTGAATAAAACTTTGTCGGTCTTAAAGGTGAAACTTGACTCCTACTTTCTTCTTATACCATTTACTGATGTACTTGCAAAAAAATAATTTAAAAATTATTGTGTTGCCCAAAAAGAAATAAATAAAAAGAATTTTGGGGGCCTGGTGCCTAAAGGAAAAGAATGTAGGCACCAGGTGCGCCTGAAGGGAGAAGTAATTCCAAAGGTGAAATGCCAAAAGCCCTCTCTCTGGTCACTGCCTGCCAGGTCTCTGAAGGGAGGGGCACAAAGAGCAGGGCTTGAGAAAAGGATCAAAGCTAATGGCCTGGACAATCCATTAAATCTATTTAGCACTTGTCTTTGTTGTGCTTTGAAGTCCCGTGGCACAGAGTGGTAAGCTGCACTACCGCAGTCCAAAGTTCTGTTTACGACCTGAATTCGATCCCGGCAGAAGCTGGGTTCAGGTACCTGGCTCAAGGTTGACTCAGCCTTCCATCTTTCTGAGGTTGGTAAAATGAGTACCCAGCTTGCTGGGGGGAAAGTGTAGATAACCAGGGAAGGCAATGGCAAAACCATCCCGTAAAAGTCTGCCGTGAAAACATTGTGATGTGACGTCACCCCAGAGTCGGAAACGACTGGTGCTTGCACAGGGAACTACCTTTACCTTTTGTTGTGCTTATGGTATACCCCTTTAACTTTGTAGAATATTTTCTGCAGTGTTAGTATGTACATGGGGTTATCATTTGATTGCTTTGTTGTTGACCACTAACATTTCTTAATACTTATTTAGTAAAAATTATGCACACCATAGGTGGCACATGAGATTTATTATACATAGGAGAATATGATTGTGGTTACATTTGGTATTTCACAGACTAGCTATGATGGGCTGGAGAAGGTAGTCCTTTAGCTGTCTTCGCCCCATGATGTTTAGGATCTTAAACCAGGATTTTGGATTGTCCCTGAAAACAAATGGGCAGCCCATATAAAACTTTCAACACAGGCCTGAAACAGTCTCATTAACTGCCTAATTTAGGTTTCTGAACAGTTCTCAAAGGCAGCTCAATGTAGAGTGCATCACAATAATCTACAATACTTAGGGTTGCCAGGTCTGTGTAGGAAAATACCTGGAGACTTTGGGGGTGGATCCGGGAGAGGGTGGGGTGAGGGGAGGGGAGGGGCCTCAGCATGATGCAATGCCACAGAGTCCGCCCTTCAAAGCAGCCATTTTTTCATGAATTGCCACATTTTAATACCTCGCTGTAGAAAGTATTAATAGGGTTGCTATTAATTTGTCCTGAGGGCCAAGAGCCATCTATCATCTGTTGCTTATTTTTTTGGTATTGCTGATGCCCAGCCTCCCCCTTGCTTCTTCTTCTCCCCACTCTTTCTTTATACTAATCTCTGCCTTGTGCTTGCTTAGCTGGAAGAGCACTTGGGCGAAAGCTGAGAGCCTGTTACAGATTCCTCTTGACAACTGCATTAGAACTAAATGGCCTAAGATTAGAAACCTAATGGAACTGACAAAGTCATCACTGCCCTGTCTTCACGGCAAAGAGGTCAAGGATGAGCTGGAATCCTGCACAAACAAGCCTGGGAAAACACCCCCTCCCCTTTTATGTTACAGAGGAGAGAATCCCAAACTTCTTCTCATTTAAAATCAACAGCCTGTTTGCAATAAATAAAAGGCCAAGCAAACCATTACGCAGTATGTTCAGCTCCCGCTGAAAAAGGTAATCATATACCTAATTCCAGAATGTGTCTGGTTCAACCTGTCTAGTATCAATGCCTCCTTGTTTGGATGCAATGATTAGGAAGGAAATCAAATCCCGAAAGCTGTCCGGCTGAATATGAATACTTGCATTTCCATATCATGTCTCCCTCATGAGAAACAAGCCCACAAGTCTTTATTTTCGCATCACTTCCTTGTTTGCCCTGCCAAATTATTCCCAATAAAATGAACATGATTTTTCAATGTCACTTCGGTAATAATTGCATATAAATGGCATACTAATGGCCTAGAAATTGTGTGGAGATAAAAATGGCGGGAAAGATCACACAGTCGTCAAGGGCAGCAGCAGAACTGAGGCAAACGGAGATCAATAATAAGAATGACATACAGACTCCAAACAAAATGAAATTGGTCCAGTGGCTGCCCCTAGTTTTCCTGCTCCTTCTAGGGATAGCCAAGGGATGTGGAACTGTGGTGAGAGAACACAGTACATTGAGACATCTCAAGAATATTTCCCCTGATATTACAAAAGGCTGTGGGGAACACGACATTGGGCCATAACTGTGGGCTTGTTAAACTACGTATTTTTCGGACCATAAGGCGCTCCAGACCATAGGACGCACCTTCCTCCTGGGGAGCGATCCGCTGCCTCCGCTTCCAATCCCGGCGCTTCCCCCGGACCTGCCTGTCTGGCTCCAGCTTCTTCCAGCAAGCACTGGGATCGTTCCATGCTGCCCCTACCGCAAACCCAGCTCTTCGCAAGCGGCAGCTGCGGAGAGGGCAGTGTGCTTCCTCCGTGCCTGTCTGCCTGGCTCCAGCTCTGATGCTTACAGCAAGCGCCAGGATCGCTCCCTCCGCCCTCCGATCCCAGCGCTTGCTTTAAGCATCAGAGCTGAAACCAGGCAGACAGGCACGGAGGAAGCACCCGCCCCCTCCGCAAACCCAGCGCTTCACGAGCGCCGGCTGCGGAGAGGGCAGTGTGCTTCCTCTGTGCCTTTCTGCCTGGCTCCAGCTCTGACGCTTACAGCAATGGAGAATTTATCCGCAGGTATATGGGGCTCTGGGGGGGGGCGTATTTTTTGAGGTAAAGCCACCAAATTTTCAGCATAGCATCCAGTGCCTCTCCCAAAAATACCCGCCAAGCTTCAAAAGGATTGGATCAAGGGGTTCAATTCTATGAGCCCCCAAAGAAGGTGTCTCTATCCTTCATTATTTCCATTGGAGGGATGGCATTTAAAAGGTGTGCGGTCCCCTTAAATGTGATGGCCAAAACTCCCTTTGGAGTTCAATTATGCTTGTCACACCCTTGCTCCTGGCTCCACCCCCAAAGTCTCCTGGCTCCAACCCCAAAGTCCCCAGATATTTCTTGAATTGGACTTGGCAACCCTAATAATGAGTTCTAGGTTCACACCCTTTCTGTTTGATTCAACGATCCCCACTTTGTTTTGGCTTCTTCCTTGTAAGCACTGAATCTGTCATTTCTTTTTGTACGATTTTCCCTTTCCTCACACCCCATTTACCCATCCAAATATCCTCATTTTTACAATGTAGGTCAACAAATCAGCATTACTTCTTATACATATATTATCGGTATAGGCTCTGTACATCCTACGGAAACAAACTGCATCTTAAAAAACCAAAAACAAAGCCATACGCATGCGATACAAATGAGTCTATAAAACCAACACCGCAAAGCAGAGAACTAAACAAATTGCCCAAAATATTAAATATATATATATATAATAGGGAACATCCACTCATCCCTAACAGAAACCAGTCAGCTTTCAATAAGAACATGATTTTCTTTCTTTTGCAGTCCCGAATTTTCTCTTGTATCTTTTCCAACAAATTAATTAACACTTCCACTTTTGTTTACCCAGCTAGTCCCCCAAGTTCAATATATTCCTTCAGCAGAAGGATTTATTCCGTTGGTCAGCTAGCCAGAACAAAAGGATGCTGCAGCTGGCTGGCTTGTACTGTTTCTTGATGCAGCACAGTTTATTTTGAAGGTTCCTTCGATGGCCGTAGACTTTAGGGCTCCTTTGTCAATGTTATTATCCCCGTCCAGTGCCTGGCAGACATAATCGAGGGCTATTCCAGAGGTCTCTAATGACTGTAACGCATGGCATTAATAATTTTGCTCATGATCTAATGCCATTTTAAATATGTTTTGAACGACTGAAAGTTCAAAATCAATTTGTAAATGTGACATTTTGCCGCTCACTCTCCTAAATGCAGTCATAGTACATTTATCTTCTAGACAGCGAAAAGGACAAGTCGGCTCACATCCCAGCACCGTCTCCTGACATTCCTAATGGTTCTGGGCCATGATGGTTTTCCATTTATTTGCCTTAAATAGAGCGATGGGCTGCATGAGCGTTGGAGCCTTTTGAAGAGTGTGTGTGGGAGGATGGAAGGAAAGAAGAATTTTAGTTCAAAACGAAAGGAAGACCGCTTAAAGGCAGAAAGTCTGCCATGCAGAAGTGGATGACATGCTGCCAGTGCAGCCCTAAGCAGAATTACACCTAAGAGGGGGTTGCCAAACTCTAGGTGGGGCCTGGAAATCCCCCAGAAATGCAACCGATCTCCAGATGTCAGAGAAGAAGAAGAAGAGGAGGAGGAAGAGGAAGAAGAAGAAGAAACAGCAGCAGTGGCAGTGGCAGCCGTGGAGGCTCTGCCTGTAAAATGCACGTATCAGGCTTGTGCGGCCTCACTTTGCCTCGGAATTGTGCAAGGAGGGAGAGGGGATTTACCCCTTCAACCCCCACCTCCACTTGATTTTGTTATATGAATCTAGGCTATTTGCTTTCTAATTCACATCTTAAACAGGGGTAAATGCATACATTTAAAGGACACCTCTTTTTGCCCTTAAATGCTTGAGAGCACAGCAGGGAAGCCAGTTTCAGTTAGCAGAAAAGAGTACCGGATGAACAGTTAAGCCTCCTCTTTCTCTCACACGTGGCTCTGAGGCCAACTGAGGCTGCATGAGTTTGCAATTTCCACTTTATTGACAGATGGAGATGCACGACTTTCATCATTCCCCCTCAGGTAAGGTCAGTGGGACCTCCCTCACTTTGAAACTGCTTTCTGGATGAAATTAGGAAGGCTACTTCTCCTCATTTCTCTTTAGAGCATCCTTTCACTCATCTATCATGTTGATGTTCCCAAAGTAGTTTTTGGGATTCAGTGCATCCGCTTCATTGGGAACATTTTGAGGCTGCTGTTTCTGTTCCTGGGTTGCTTCATTATGGCTGATGGCTTTGATTGATCGTTATAATTCTGGTTTGTTTCTGGTGGCTTGTGATTGACTTATGCAAAATGCCTTGAACAATTTGAAAAGCCAATCTACAAAAACTTTCAACAAATAATAATCAAGCTTTCACTCTCTAAATAACTGCATGTGGTTTGACTCAAACACTTTTTAGACAAGTCTGAAAATGATCATCAGTGCTAATGGAGATATTCAAATTTTCAGATCCCACCTAGAATGAATACGGAGAGGAAGAGATGTTTCTCCCCTAGACCAATACTTGTCCAAAGGCTTGATGTACAGAGAGCCTGTGCTATACATCCTCAAATTTCAGCTTGTCTTGTTACCACCCAAGAGCATCTGGAATAAGCTTCTCTTTATTTCATTTTGTTTGCTTCATTGATGCTGTCTTTCTCCCCAGTGGGGACTCAAAATAGGTTTGATTCTCCACTTCTCCACTTGCACCTCCTGGAATGGCCTTGGGTTAGGCATAGCTCTGGCAGAGGTTGTCCTTGAAAGGGTAGCTGCTGTGAAAGTCCTCTCAGCCCCACCCACCTCACAGGATGTCTGTTGTGGGGGGAGAAGATATAGGAGATTGTAAGCCTGAATCTCTGATTCAGATAGAAGGGTGGGGTATAAATCTGCAATTCTTCTTCTTCTTCTTCTTCTTCTTCTTCTTCTTCTTCTTCTTCTTCTTCTTCTTCTTCTTCTTCTTCTTCTTCTTCTTCTTCTTCTTCTTCTATTGTTCTCTCTTCACAACAACACAGTGAGGTAGGTTAGGCCTGAGAGCATGTGACTGGCCCAGGGTCACCTGCCAAGCTTCCTTGGCAGAGTGAGGGTTTGAACCTTGGTCTCCCAGATCCTTGTCAACTACTTTAAGCACTGCACCATGCTGGCTTTCATTCAGTTCAGAGCCAGGGTTGCCAGCCTCCAGGTGGTGTCTGGAGATCTCCTGGCATACAACTGATCTCCAGGGGTCAGTGATCAGTTCATCTGGAGAAAATGGCCACCTTAGAAGGTGAACATTATGGCCTTATTCTCCATCTTCCCAAACCCCACCTTTCTCAGGCTCTGCTCCCCAAATCTCCCAGGTATTTCCCAATCCAGAGTTAGCAACATAAGAAAAGCCATGTTGGATCAGGCCAATGGCCCATCCAGTCCAACACTCTGTGTCACACAGTGGCCAATATATGTGTGTGCAACCCTACTCAGAGCTATTCCCCTTCCACACACACACACTCAAGCCAGAAACAAGGCTAGGTAATGTAGTATAATTAGGGTTGCCAAATCCAATTCAGGAAATATCTGGGGACTTTGGGAATGGAGCCAGGAGACTTTGGGGGTGGAGCCAGGAGACACTGGGGCCGGAGCCAGGAACAAGGGTGTGACAAGCGTAATTGAACTCCAAGAGAGTTCTGGCCATCACATTTAAAGGGACCGCACATTTTTTTAAATGTCTTCCTTCCATAGGAAATAATGAAAGATAGGGGCACCTTCTTTTGGGGCTCATAGAATTGGACTCCCTGGTCCAATCGTTTTGAAACTTGGTGGGTACTTTGGGGAGAGGCACTAGATACTATATTAAAATTTGGTGCCTCTATCTCAAAAATCAGCTCCCCCAGAGCCCCCGAAATCTCCACAACAATTCCGCATTATACCCTATGAGAATCGATCACATAGGGAATAATGAAGACGTTTCCCTCTCTCCCCCCCGCTCCCTTTCTGGCGAATCTGAAGCAGCGGATCATCCTCTCTACTCACCATTTGCTGCCAGCTTCTTCACAGAAACACAGACACACCATCCTAAATTGAAGCCTTTCAAGTCAAGCCTCCGGAGGTGCAAAGGCACATGGTCCTTTGCTGGCAGGGCTCCCTCTCCCCCCCTCCCCCGCCAGCCAGCTGATTGGGGGTGGGAAGCAGCCTGGAAAACTGAAGAAAGGCTGCTGGGATCGGGGCTGGGTGGGAAGGGAAGGG
This sequence comes from Heteronotia binoei, assembly GCF_032191835.1. NCBI lineage: Eukaryota > Metazoa > Chordata > Lepidosauria > Squamata > Gekkonidae > Heteronotia > Heteronotia binoei. The sequence continues at coordinate 173,407,327 of NC_083225.1, forward strand.
CAAAGAGAAGCTGCTGGGATTGGGGCTGGGTGGGAAGGGCTGCCATTCCGCCCCCCTGCTTTCCAGATTTTGGCGAGCGGGGGGAGAAGGCTCCAAATCGGGGTCCCCCGGCTAGGCAGGGGATTTGGGAAGCCTAAGTATAATAGTTAATATGTTGAACATTGAGTAGCGAGGCCTGAATTCAAATCCCTCACTTGCCATGAAATTTACATGGTGATCTTAGGCCAGTCTTTATTAGTCTAATTACCTGTAAGATAGTAATGAGTCCAGTAGCACCTTTAAGACTAACACATTTTCTTGTAGCATAAGCTTTTGAGAAACACAGCTCTCTCTGTGCATCTGACAAAGAGAGCAGTGTTCCTCAGAAGCTTATGCGGCAAGAAAATGTGTTAGTCTTAAAGGTGCTACTGGACTCTTTACTTTTTGCAGCAGCAGACTAACAAGGCTGACTCCTCTGGAACGAATTACCTGTAAGAACACTGTGATGATAAATTGGAGGAATGGAGAGCTGTGTACTGAGCTCTGTGATAGAAGGGTAGGGTTACCAATTCCAGGATAGGAAATACCTGGAGATTTGGGGGGTAGAACATGGGGAGGGTAGGTTTAGGTAGGGGAGGGACCGAAGGAGGGTATAATGCCATAACAGTCCATCTTCCAAAGCAGCCATTTTCTCCAGGGGAACTGCTCTTGATCATCTGGAGATCATTTGTAATAGTGGGAGATGCAATGGCTAAAAAGGCAAATGCATGGGCCTGATGGACATTTGCCCGTGGGCCCCAAGAGCATAGGCCATCTGACAGCAATGCTGATCCTGTGAATTTAGGGGGAGGTGCTTGTGAATTTCCTGCATTGTGCAAGGGGTTGGACTAGGTTAGCCTGGGGGTCCCTTCCAGCTCTATGATTCTATGAGATCTTCAGGTGCCACCTGAAGGCTGGGAACCCTATCAGGAAGGGAGAAGTCAAAATGCACTCAATAAATGCTTCCATGTTTGAACACTGAAACCATAAATAGAAGAAGGATGTTACAACCTCTTCTAACACCAGAGTAATCCCAGGCATTTTTAAAAATTCACATCCTCCTTAAAATAGCCAATCTCGCATCTCTTTGCAAATCTGTTTCAGCGCGAACATTATTTCACTGCACTGCAAACAGAAAGACATTTGTAAAATGATCCCATCATCCGGTTTAATTCTTAGCAAACATCAGCAAAGTTATGAGCCAGATGACTCCTTTCTGGCATCTGAAACCCGTTTGGCAGGGGAAGGACCATGCAGAGGCAAGGCAAAACTGGTCTTTGATGGTTTCACAATGTGGCATATGTTATAAAACGGAGCATTATTATCCATGAAGACAAAAAACACCCGGCATGAGACATCTGAATAGAGGAAGATAACGATAAAAATTTAGCAAGCGTGGATAAAAACACTTCTACAAATGCACCCAGCGTCATTGTGGACTAGCAGTGATTCTGAATTATTGTTAAAGAATCCAGTCAATAAGGCTGCCGGGCTGTGAGCCTCAAGACTATTCACTGCTCCACCGTGCATCTGGCAATACTAGGGTTGCCATTCCCCAGGTGGGGGCAGGGGGTCCCCCGGTTTGGAAGCCCTCCCCCTGCTTCAGGTTCATCAGAAAGCAAGGGGAGGGAGGGAAATGTCTGCTGGGCACTCCATTATTCCCCATGGAGATTGGTTCCCATAGGGTATAATGGAGAATTAATCTGCAAGTATCTGGAGCTCTGTGGGGCTGTTTTTTTGAGGTAGAGGCACCAAATTTGCAGCATAGCATCTGGTGCCTCTCTTCAAAACACCCTCCACATTTCAAAAAGATTGGACCAGGGGCTCCAATTCTATGAGCCCCAAAAGAAGATGCCCCTATCCTTCATCATTTCTAAATGGAGGGAAGGCATTTAAAAGGCATGTGGTGATTTTAAATGTGGTGGTTAGAACTCCCTTCAGAGTTCAATCATTCTTGTCACACCCTTGCTCCTGGCTCCACCCCCAAAGTCTCGTATCCAGTTGAATACAGAAAAGGTAGAATTGAGCAGCGCAAGAATTATTACAGAGCAGAACTGGCCTTTGTTTGGTACTTTACCAGCACAAGATACTCCCACGTCAGTAAAACATGACATGAGAAGAACCCTGAGGCAATCCTATATAAAAGCCAAGCTTTTTGTGGTGATAACTCACCTACCTTCCCTTTGGCTGAGCTAGGTGTCCATGACAAACCACCTCTGAATATCTCTTGTCTTGAAAACCCGATGAGGTTGCCATAAGTCAGCTGTGACTTGACGGTGCTTTCCACCACCACTGTAAACTACCATAGGTGGCTGGGTTTGGAAATAGAAGAATACCCCGCCCTTCTCTCTGAATCAGAGACTCAGAGCTGCTTACAATCTCCTTTATCTTCTTCCCCCACAACAGACAACTTGTGAGGTGGGTGGGACTGAGAGGGCCCTCACAGCAGCTGCCCTTTCAAGGACAACTTCTACAAGAGCTATGGCTAACCCAAGGCCATTCCAGCAGGTGCAAGTGGAGGAGTGGGGAATCAAACCCAGTTCTCCCAGATAAGAGTCCGCGCATGTAACCACTACACCAAACTGGCTTTCCCACCAAACTGGGAAAGAACCTGATGTACTACAGGCATACAACTGATGAAGTAAACATGCAGAAAAATACTTTGTTGGATTACTTGTCACCTACGCAATTAATACAGTACAATGCCATAAGTAGTGTCTTCCAATCGGTCAACGTTGTTAACTCTGCCTGACACTTGAACATCAAAATGGTGGGCGCCAGGAACATCGTGAGCTGAACTTGACCCCATATTTTTCAATCTCTTTGAAAAGATGTCCTAGGCGCACAATGGATGTAGGTAATATTATCAGAGATTATTACATTATTACAGCAATAATGGCTGACAGTGGAATTCTGCCGAGTGCTTTCAAAAGAGCATCAGCGGAATGTGTTGAAGCTGCACTTGGCAAATATGTTTTATATCCACTCTGCACCTTACGTGAAATGGATCGGTCACAGTTCACAACATCACGGGAGCGGTGTGTTTCCTTCGTAAGAAGCTTTACTGTTAACAGCAATGAAATTTGACTGGCCTGGTACAGGAAATAAAGGGGTTAAAGGTACCTCACAAGAAAGCAAAACCCAAATAAAGGTTTCGATCAAATGTATTCAGAGTTTAGTCAGCAGATTATGAAGGGCTCCTGTCTGTGGTTCCATTTGGATTAATGAAAGCACTAAATAGGGTAGTGTCGACTTAAGCAGATTCATCCTCTTCTAAGTCCATTGAACTCAATAGGTGTGACTCTGTATCAGTCAGTTCTATAGAATAGAGCTCCTGGGTCACGTTGGGACCAATAAGTGAATTTCAGCAAGTCCAGCTTCTTCCAGGGCTGGCGATCAGAAGAAAAGCATATGCTTTGCAAACAGAAGCTCCTAGATCTAAAGCAGGCTTACCAGGTGTTTACCCATGGCAGGCAAGCTCCCATTCCCACCCCTACTTGCCTGCAGTCACTCAACTGAGCAAAAGTGAAAAAAAATGAGAGGTAGGGCGTTTTCGCACAGGGCTTACCCCGGAGCGACGTCCCTCTTCACCGTGCAGCGTCTGCGCGGATTTCGCACCAACTGCTCTGCAGAACCCAGAAGAGCCGCATAGTGCCAAAAACCAACTTTACATTTGCGACGCAAAAGCCGCGGCACTACGCGGCTCTTCTGGGTTCTGCGGAGCAGTTGGTGCGAAATCCGCGCAGACGCTGCGCGGTGAAGAGGGACGTCGCTCCGGGGTAAGCCCTGTGTGAAAACGCCCGTAATCACATATGAACGTATATGTCAGTCCTAAGGGAAATCACTGGAGAAGGCAATGGCAAATCACCCTGTACAAAGTCTGCTGTGAAAATGTTGTGAAAGCAACGTCACCCCAGAATCGGAAACAATGGTGCTTGCACAGGGAACTACCTTTACCTTTTTATTTTATTTATTTATTTATTTATTTATTTAAGATTTATATCCCGCCCTTCCCACAAGTGGCTCAGGGCGGCTTCCAATAGTAGATCCAACAAAATTACAGTAATTAAACATATAAAGGGATCCGTATTTAAAGGAAAATCAACCCTGACCGTTCCCTGGAAGGGAAAGAAAAGAAACTGTGTTTTCTCTAATGCCAACCAACCAGGTAGAGATGGGTCATATATGGATGTTCACTGACGGACTAACACTGCCAATTGTCACTCAGGGTGGAGAAGGATATGGTGTCCTTGCTGGAAGGGTGTTGGTAGGTGAGATCAGGGCTGCAGCACTGTGCAGTTCCACATCTGGTGAAGGCTATCTCTACAGTACATGGTCCAGTTATGACCTTGCCTGTTCCTGGTCCTCCTGAATATTGACCAAACACATACCCATGAAAACTTCTTTGATGCTTTGTAATTCCCTCCTGTGGTGCTGGAGAAGAATCTTGAGAGTCCCTTGGATTGCAAGAAGATCCAATCAGTCAGTCCTAAGGGAAATCAACCATGACTGTTCCTTGGAAGGTCAGATGCTAAAGCTGAAGCTCAGATACTTTGGCCACCAAATGAGAAGGGAGCACTCACTGGAGAAGATCCTGATGCTGGGAAAGACAGAAGGCAAAAGAATAAGGGGATGGCAAGAGATGAGATGGCTGGACAGCATTACTGATGTAACTAACACAAATTTGAGCAGACTTTGGAGGATGGTGGAAGACAGGACAGCCTGCTGTGACTTGGTCCATGGTGTCACAAAGAGTCGGAATTGACTGTGCAACTGAACAACAGCAAAACCCCTAAGAGCAACCCTGGTATTCTTGGCTGGTCTCCCATCCACAAACTAACCAGGGCCAATTCTGCTTAGCTTCTGAAAGCTGACAAGTTCAGGCTAACCTGGGCTATCTAGGTCAGGGCTAAAAGACCTTGCCCAGCCGAAAATAAATATCAAAGACTTCGTTCAGATTGAGGCTGACAACTGGGGAGAGCAAACCTCAAGGATATAAATGAGAGGAGGTAGGAGGGAAATTCAAAATTGAAATATAATGACATTTGTTTACCTAGATATACAGGGTTATCTAGAATGCAGGGAATGCAGGTCAGAATTAATTCAGGACTGCCCACCCATCTTTGCAAAGAATATACTGTGTGTGAAAACCTGTGTATTCTTTAACACAGTCATTCGGTGTATATATTAAACCAGGGTTTCCCAAACTTTTCTTTCCTGTGGCCCGGTTATTTTTACACTTCTCCTTTGTGGCCCACTAAAAATTCGGGGTGGAGCCAGAAGACTTTGGGGGTGGAGCCGGGAGACAGGAATCATGTCATTTCCTGTGGTGTCAAGGGCCAAGTGATGTTACTTCTGGGGCACACTGAACCAAAACTCCACCTATTTCTGTGATGTCACTTCCAAGGCATTCCCCCAAACCTGCCTCTTCTTCTAAAGTAAATTCATTTTCAGAAAAATCTCTCTGAAACTCATGCTGATCCAAAATGGGGGTAGAAAGTAGGTGGTCCTCTCTTTCCACCCCCACACCTGCATGCACGTTTGTGCGTTCTTTTCCAGCTTGCAAGCATTCCTAATGCCCATGTTAAATTGCCTGCACCACCTACATGTCCCTTCCTCAACAGCACTGGCCAGTGTATGCAGTTAGGAATGCTGTTGCCATTGCCATCAGGAATGCCAGCACTGTGTACCAACCACACTGGGCCCTGGCAGCTGCTCTACCTCAAAATATGCTGACACATTTAGTAGGCCCTTCCTTCAGCTGCTACTACTGGAACCCTGCCTCAAGCTACAACCAAGCTTGCTTGGTTTCAAGAAAATCTTTCGACAGCTATTTTTCATACTTTTCTTTGGTTGAAACATGGGGAAATTGCTGTGAAAGGTAGCAGAGAATTATACTGCAATTAATTAATTAATTTCAAGTTATATGAAATTCATACAACTTTTTCTGCAGTTATCCCAAGAAGGATATTTATGAGGGGCTTGCAGCTTTTTACTGGCTGTGTTTCCCATGCCTGTAAAAGCAACCTGTTGTGCAGATACTTAGCCAGTGAACTTCTTTCATCCTTTTTAATATCTACAGGAGGAGTTTAATTTTGGTGTCAGACAGCTGTTAAAAGCAGTAAAATGGTGCCAAGTTCATAGTACCATCACTTCCAATGCTGTTGAGATATACAGCAGTAATCTCCAATAATCTCTTTCTGCCCCACACCTCACTCTCACTCACTCACGCTCACTCACTCACACAGAAATCTCATAGAAGGCCAGCTGGCTGCAATTGGAAGTGCCAACTTTTCATTGGCAGAGCTCCTATGCCTGCAACAACAGTATGATGAACAGAAAAGTTTCATCCAGTAAAAATGGAAGGAAAGAAAGAAAGAGAAAGGGAAAGAATGAAATGGAAGTAAAGGAAAAGAAAAGAAAAGAAAGACATGGAAAGAAAGAACATAAACATAAGAGGAGCCATGTTGGATCAGGTCAGTGGACTATCCAGTCCAAAATTCCCTCATACAATGCCCAAAAAGCACTAGAATGTCCACCAGTGGAGCCTGGCCACTAGAAGCCCTCCCACTGTTGCTTCTGCTCTCCTCCCAGCACCAAGAATACAGGCAGAGCATCACTTGCAAGAAAAGAAAGAAAGAGGGGGGGGGGGCAAAGGAAAAAAAAAAGCCTTCCTCACCATCAGATGACCCCAGCCAGCAACAATTCTGTCCAGAGGTCGTGTTGTAAAAAAAATAGCTAATGGAATGCCCACTCCCTGCCTTTCCCAGCTGAAAAAAACTCCCCTTCTTTGCCTCCCAGGGAAATCTCCCCAAAAAGAACATACTGCAAGGCACATGAAAGCTCATACCTTGAAGAACACTTCATGGTTCCAAAGTGCCAGCAGATGCCAGCTTTTCTCTCAAACACTGGGAGCGGGGGAGATGGAAGGAGAGGCAGCCCAGCTCCTCTCTGCACAGCACAGAGAAGGGGCGGGGTTAGCTTTGCTGGGGGGTGGGGCTAGCTTTGGCTTTTCTTGTGACCTAAAACTGAATAATGATAGTTCTGTCAATGGCTACTTCCCATGGAACTTCTACATCCAGAGACATGATGATTGCCTAAGAGCAGGGGTGGAATTCTAGCAGGAGCTCCTTTGCATATTAGGTCACACCCCCTTGATGTAGCCAATCCTCCAAGGCTCTTTTTTGTAAGCTCTTGGAGGATTGGCTACATCAGGGTGTGTGGCCTAATATGCAAAGGAGCTCCTGCAGAATTCCACCCCTGCCTATGAGTAGGATTGCCTGTGATGCAAGCATACCTTTATGACTGTGCAGTAGATAGAGTAACTTTCACTAAAGGGTGGGTGGTTTAATACAGTGTTTCCCATTTGCAGGGTCATGACCTGGTACTGGTAGAGATGCCCACAGGCTCACAAAGGTTGGGGTCCCTTGATTTAGTGCCTTGGGGAGACACTATGAAGCTAGGTTAATCAGGTTGTTTTTAATATGAACATTTCATTCAGAAAGATGCAACCTCTCCAGGAAACCTTTTCCAGTGGGCAGAGAGGGGGGAGCACAGTCAAGAGCTTTCAAGATATACGATGATTAAAAAAATGAGAAAAAAATATATCATCAAGTGCTGTTTCCTTTCTTGACACAAGTGACCTTTCTTGAGGGAAAGGTTAATTTTGGGGATAGAAATACATTTCCTTTTTTTTTTTTTTTTTTTTTTTTTGAATAAACAATTTTATTAGTAACATATGGTAGTAGAACTATAACTACAACTTATAAAAAGCTTAATATATATTAAGAAAAAAACCATCATTCTACCCCACATCTTACTTTCTCCCACCCCTCCCCCAATTACTTGACCCCCGCCAGTGTTATTTTCTTTAAAAAAACAGATATTAAAGGTACCCTTAACTATCAAGAAAAAAAACGAAACAAAAAAGAAACATAGGGAAGAAGAACCCCCTTCAAGAGTTATATTGTTATCTTAAAAATCTTAATCCTCAAAAATTGTCCAATGTCCTTTTATTTTCCACTCTTTCTCTATATATCTTCTGAATTTCTTCCACTCTTGGTTAAAAAGTTCTAAATCACAGTCTCTTAATTTTCTTGTTAATTTGTCCATTTCACTCCATGACATAACTTTCATAATCCAGTCCCATTTTTCTGGTATTTTTTCTTGCTTCCACAACTGCGCATACAATGTCCTAGCAGCTGAGAGCAAGTACCATATTAATGTTCTATCTTCTTTTGGAAATTTTTCCATTTGTAATCCCAGCAGAAAAGTCTCTGCCTCTTTATTGAATTCATATCCCAGGATCTTAGATATCTCTTGTTGAATCATTTGCCAAAACATTTTAGCTCTTTCACAAGTCCACCACATATGGTAGAAAGAACCTTCATGCTTTTTACATTTCCAGCACCTATCTGGCATCTTATTGTTCATCTTTGCTAATTTTTTTGGAGTCATATACCATCTATACATCATCTTAAAACAGTTCTCTTTAATACTATGACATGTTGCGAGTTTCATGGAATTTTTCCACAGATATTCCCAAGATTCCATCTTTATTTCTTTATTTACATTAATTGCCCATTTTATCATTTGAGATTTCACTACTTCATCTTCTGTAGCCCATTGTAAAAGTAATTTGTACACTTTTGAAATTAATTTCTCATTATCTCCAAGCAGAACTCTTTCCATTTCTGTTTGTTCTTTCCTTATTCCTTCAGCTTTGATATCATTCTCCATCAAACTTTTTATTTGTTGCATTTGAAACCAATCATATTTATAGTTTAGTTCTTCTGCAGTTTTCAATTCTATTTTCCCGCTTTGTATTTTTAGTAACTGGTTGTATGATAGTTGTTTTTCCTTGACTGTTTTGGCCGTTAACTTTATCACTTCAGCCGGCACTATCCATAAAGGTCTCCTCTCATCACCATATTTCTTGTACTTTATCCACACATTTAATAAGCTACTCCTTATATAATGGTGAGAGAAAAGACCGTCCATCTTCTTTTTTTCATAGTACAAATATGCATGCCAGCCGAATTTTTTTCCATGGCCTTCTAACATTAGAAGTTTTTTATTTAATAACGTTATCCATTCTTTTAACCATACTAAACAAATTGCTTCATGATACAGTTTCAAATCTGGTAATTGGAATCCACCTCTCTCTTTCGCATCTATCAGGACTTTCATTTTAATTCTAGGTTTCCTCCCGGCCCACACGAATTCCGAAATTTTTCTTCGCCATTTATCAAATTGCTTAGCATCTTTCACAATGGGGATGGTTTGAAACAGATACATAATCCTTGGTAAAATATTCATTTTTACTGCAGCTATTCTACCCAACAGTGACAAATTGAGCTTGTTCCACTTTAGCATATCTTCTTCTATTTTACGCCATAGCTTTTCATAATTGTTCTTAAACAAATCAATATTTTTCATTGTTATCTCTACCCCTAGGTATTTTACCTTAGAGGTAACTTCACAACCCGTTAGTCTTTGTAGTTCTTGTTGTCTATTTTTCTGCATATTCTTACATAAGATTTTTGATTTTTCTTTGTTTATATAAAGTCCCGCCAACTCCCCAAACTCTTGTATTCTCATTAACAACAAAGGTGTAACTTGTAAAGGATTTTCATTTATAAACATTATATCATCTGCAAATGCTCTGTATTTATAGGTAAATCCTTTTATTTGTAGTCCTTCTAAATCTTTTTCTTCTTGAATCTGCATTAGTAAAATTTCAAGAGTCATTATAAACAGCAATGGCGAAAGCGGGCAGCCTTGTCTGGTACCTTTACTAATTTTCATTTCATCTGTAAGATCTGCGTTGATGCACAGCCTTGCACTTTGTTCAGAATATATTGCCTTTATCATTCTTATAAAACTTTCTCCAAGCTCCATTTTTTCCATCACTGCAAACATAAAGTCCCAATTTAAATTGTCAAATGCTTTTTCTGCATCCGCAAAGAATAGCGCTACTTCCTTTTCTGGATGTCTTTCATAATATTCTACAATATTTACAACAGTTCTAATATTGTCTCTTATTTGTCTTTTGGGAAGAAAACCGGCTTGGTCCTCTTTTATAAAATTTATCAAATATTGCTTAAGACGTTCTGCCAGAATTCTTGTAAATATTTTATAATCATTGTTCAAAAGTGAAATTGGTCTGTAATTTTTCACATTTGTAACATCTCTTTCTTCTTTAGGTATCAAAGAAATAACAGCTTCTTTCCATGTATTTGGTACCTTCCCTTTGACTCTTATTGCATTCATCAGCTTCTGTAATTTTGGTATTAATTCATCTTTAAACATTTTAAAATACTTGGCTGTATAACCGTCTGGCCCGGGAGCTTTATCATTTTTCATCACGTTGATTGCTGCCTCAATTTCTATTTTTTCAATTGGGTCATTCAAAATTTTTCTCATATTCTCAGTTAATGGCTCAATTTTTATTTTCTGTAGATATTCATCTATCTTTTTTCTCTTTACTTCAGCACCTTTAAACAGCTTGGCATAATACTTAAAAAATTCTCTTTTTATTCCCTCTTGAGTAACTACGTCTCTTTCATCTATCACAATTCTATTAATTATTTTATTTTCCCTCTTTTTTTTCAGCTGCCAAGCCAAGTATTTCCCCGTCTTATTTGCTCCTTCAAACGATTTTTGCTGGAGCCTTTTCAAATTCCATTCTACTTCTTTGTTTAATAAATGTCTTAGTTGAGTTTGCAATATTGAAATTTCCCTTAGAATTTTCTTTTTCCCTGGTCTTTTCCTCAGCTCTCTTTCTTTTTTCTTTATTTCATTTTGAATATCCAGTAGTTGTTTTTCTTTTTCCCTTTTATCTTTATTGTTCAAAGTAATCAGCAACCCTCTCATTACTGCTTTATAAGCATCCCAGACCGTCTGAAAATCGATATCTTCTTTATCATTCACTTGGAAAAATTCTTTAGTTTCTTTTCCTAGGAAAGTCACTGTTTCTTTGTTCTGTAGCAAGTCTTCATTCAATCTCCATCTTCTCAATCTTTTGGACAGTTTTGTAATCCACATTATTGGGTTATGGTCAGTGCCAATTTTAGGCAAAATCTCTATCTTTCTTGTTATGAGGCCTAAATCTCTGGTTCCCCATAGCATGTCAATTCTAGAAAATGTCTTATGTCTTGCAGAAAAAAAAGTATAGTCCCGCACTTCAGGGTTAAACTTTCTCCATATGTCCTCCAAATTTTCCTGTTTTACTAATTCAAAAAAAGACTTTGGCAATTTTCCTTCTTTTCCACTATTTTTTTTCCCTCCGGATCTATCCAATGAGTTCTCAACTGTTCCATTAAAATCTCCCATTAAGAGTATTTGATCGTAGGTCAACTCATCTAGTTGTTGTGTAATGTCTTTAAAAAAAACATCTTTTGCACCATTAGGTGCATATAGTCCCAATAACAGCGTTTTTTTCCCATTTGATGTTATTTCCACTGCTACAAATCTTCCATCCTTATCTTTAAATACCAATTTTGGCTCCAGGTCTTGTTTAATATAAAAAACTACTCCCCTTTTTTTCTGGTCAGCTAACGAAAAAAATTCCCTTCCCAATTGTTTGTTCCATAAAAATTTATAATCCTTTTGTTTAATGTGGACTTCTTGCAAACAAATTATATTACAATTTTGCTTTTTAATCCAATGAAAAGTTGCCCTTCTTTTTTGTGGTGAATTTAGTCCATTAACATTCCAAGACAATAGTTTGTAATCCATCATGGTGCAAATTCTTTATTTTCTTCAAAAAATCTCCTCAGTTCTCGGGCATTTGTGATCGTGACTCTCTTCCCCTGAAGTTCAAAGCTCACACCCTCGGGGATTATCCATCTATACCTTGTGCCATTGTCTTTCAATTTTTCTGTCAACTTTTTATATGTTCTCCTGTCATTTATCACTTCTTTCGGTAGCTCCTTCATAATTCTCACTCTGCTACCTCTTACTATCAATGATTGTTCAAAGTTTCTCTTCATAATCCTTCCCACCATTTCCTTTGTCATGAATCTTACAACCACATCTCTTGGTAAGTTATTTTTTTTGGCATATAACGAGTTGACTCTATACATGTGATCATACATGCTTTTAGTCTTATCAGGGTCTTCTTCTAAGAATTCTGCGATTATGTTTGTTATATATCCTTTCAAATCATCATTCTCTTCCTCAGGTACTCCTCTCAAACGTAGCTGATTTTCCATTAATTTGCAGTCGTGAATCGTCACTTTTTCTTGTACTTTCAGCAAGGTGGTATCATGTGTTTTAACTTTCTCCTCCACCTCCTGTACTTTCTTGTCTATTTTCCCAATTTGGTTTTTGAGGTCATCCACTTCTTTTTTAATCACTGTAGTAAGTTCTTCCTTCAACTCTTCCATCATTTTCTTAACTCCTTTCATAATCCTGGCTTCCATAGCCTCCATTTGGTCTTGCATTTTTTCTAATGAAAGGGCTCTTGTTCGGAGCTGCCTGGGCTCTGACATTTAAGCAAAGAGCAAGGGGGATGCAATTAAAATACCAAAAATTTCCGTCGCACAATTTGCAAGTTTGACTACCAAGTTCAGAAGGTCTAAATTTTCTCTCTCAATTAAACTTTGTTCTGTTTTCTTCTGAGCTTCCCAGGCCCAGATATAAATTTTTGAAGAATTTTTCCCCTTTAAAAAAATGACGAAATTTTTGACCTCACCAATTTAAAATCTGACAGTCAGGTTCAATAGAGCAGGGCTTGCCCTTTCCAGCAAGCCCAATTTCGCTGGTTTCTGAGCCCCCAAAGCAAAGATATTTAACAAAAAAGTCTTTAAAAAATCCAAAATGGCGGCCGCGATTTTTTCTCCTTTTAAAGATTTTTTTTCCCCTTTTAAAATCACCCCAGGAGCCCACCAATAATGTAGTCAATAGTTCTTATCTTCTTACCCTTTTCCCTGTCGTTTCTGTCACTTTTTAAAGTCCCAAATCTTTTTAAAACGATGTTTTAAATTGGACCTCCCAGCAATGGCTGCCGATGTTTCTCTATGATGTAGAGTAGGCTTTTTTCTTTACTGCTTCCTGTCTCTGTCACCTTCAACCTTATAGATTGCTTGACGCACTTCCTGTCTTGCTCAGTAGAGTTAGAGGACTGTTCCAGTATATTCCTGCGCAGTATGGTTGTTTACATTCCACAAATCGTAAGTAGACACAACAATGATTTCTCTTCAATTTTTAGCAGTTTTTAACACTGTCTTTTATGTCAAAATAGTCCAAACTTCACCCTTCCCTTCTTCTACTTGCAAGTTTTATATTTTCCCCTTATTTCCACCTTTAAAACGTCTCTTTAGTCTGTAAATAGCTCCGGAGTGAAAGAAGAGTTTCTGTACCTTTTTTCCTCTGTTTATCCAAGTTCCACTGGTCTTCCAAGACTTTAGTTGTTTAAAAATGTCCCAGAAGGTTAGGATCGTGACGAGCTTATGCCAAATCCATGGCTCTGAGAGATCTTGCAGACGATAATTTTGCAAACTTCTGAGACTCCTCAAAGCCTCAAAGGACCCTTCTCCAAAGCTCCTTTTCAGCCAAGGTAAATCTCTTCTAAAGTTTTTAGTGCAAGTCTTGGACCTTTCTCTCACTGAGAAAGGTAGGCAGTGGGCTTTGGTTTGCCCTCCACTACCCCGAACAAGACCTTCAGCTTGCTCCCGTTACGAGAGACAACTCAGCTCGCCATTTTCCTCCCCGGAAGTCAGAAATACATTTCCTGAGCTATATATAAATTAAATGAGCCAAGAGGAATTGCAGCATCATTTTTATCTTCAAAACTTGCAGGTGGATTAATGACACATGATCTTTATCTCTCTATGGTCTTTCTTTTAATCTTTCCACTAAGGGAGATAAAGAAAAACAAAACATATCAATCAAGATTCTGACAGTTCTGTCACGGAAAAAAGGATTTGAAATCTCGAGGCCACTTTTCAATTAAAAACACTGGAGGAAGAAGCAGCAATGCCTAGGGAAGTCACACCTTATTTCTCGGATGCTTTGTATCAGACTTGTGATATAACAAGCTGATCATCATACCCAGGCAACGTATGAGTACAACTTACGCTACATTGAACCACTGATCCATCTAGCTCAATCTTCCCTGTGCTGATTGGCACTTCCTGACTCTTCAAGGCTGCTGGGAACAAAAGACTTCTCCATCAGAGCTTATCTGACTACCATTGAAGTGGAGATGCTGGGAACTGAGGCTTTTTTTGAGCAGGCATGCACAGGAACACAGGCTTGGCGTCAAGGGTGTGGCCTAATATGCAAATGAGTTCCTGCTGGGCTTTCCCCTCCAATTAGAGCGCTGCATGGAACAATGGTGATGTCAGGGGGTGTGGCCTAATATGCAAATGAGTTCCTGCCAGGTTTCTTCTTCTTAAAAAAAAGGCCTGCTGGAAACTGAACCAGAAACTCCTTGCATGCAAATCTGGCCAGTACAATAGCTTGTCAAGGTGCAAAATGGTGTGGAACGGGATTTCTCAAGTCCTTGATAGGTCTGACATGGGAGACAGCTTGAACATGGAGCACGGCATGTCGTACAGGTACACTGGATCCAAAATAAAAATAAAAATCACAGTGTGTGTTACATACAAAAGTCATATTATTTGGTCTCTAACAAGTGCACAGAGGGAAGGCAGCATGGTATAGCCTGATCTTGTCAGGTCTTGAAAACGAAGTAGGGCCAGTACTTGGAAGGGAGACCACAAGGAAGACTCTGCAAAGGAAGGCTAATGGCAAACCACCCCTGCTTGTCACTTGCTGTGAAAAACCCTTGTTGGCATCATCATAAGTCAGTTGCAACTTGACAACACTTTACACACACACACACTCAAGTACACTGTTATCTCACCCCAAGGGTGAAATAAAGAAGCGAGTTCTAATATGTATTATAACTATTGTTTTTGAAGAATTTTTCCATCCTTAAATAGAACCCTGTGACGCAGAGTGGTAAGCTGCAGTACTGCAGTCCTAGGTCTGCTCACAACCTGAGTTCGATCCTGGCGGAAGCTGGGTTCAAGAAGCCGGCTCAAGGTTGACTCAGCCTTCCATCCTTCCAAGGTCAGTAAAATGAGTACCCAGCTTGCTGGGGGGAAAGTGCAAATGACTGGGGAAACCACCCTGTAAAAGTCTACCAAGAAAATGTCCTGATGTGACATCACCCCATGGGTTGGTAGTGACCTGGTGCTTGCACAGGGGACTACTTACTCCATCCTTAAATTGAAATGTAAAACTTTTTTAAAAAGATAATTTATTTACTCCTCATTCTTTGGATCCACAAACAGTGAAATCTTTAAAAACAGTGATCTGCTAGTTGTATACTAGGGAGACTTCTCTGGAACATCACCTTCCCTTCCCTTAGTTTCAGTGATAGCTAAACCAACTTTGAATGAGACTTTACTGCAGACTGCTGTTCTGCAGTGGAGGACCTCCCTTCACTATTAGGCACATGACAATAGCTGTGAGGTGCCCCGATTTGGATTGCAGCCACAGCCTAGAGGAGGAACATCATAAATCTTTCTCCTGTGCTGAAAACTCTACTGGGTCACCATAAGTCAGCTGTGACCTGATGGCACTTTTCACCACCACCATCCTCTTCTAAAGTCACTATTTGCCTGGTGATCTTTCAGCAGCTTTTTAATATGGAAAGTATTTTAAGCTGCTCAGTGGTCTGTTGTTATGATCCTTCTTTTTCACTGTGGCTGGGATTTTGATGCTGGATTTTTCAAAATTAATGCTTTCCTTTCATTCTGTTTTATTTTGTAAGCTGCCTCAGGCAGGTTGCCTGGAAAGGGAGCATAAATGGAGTTCTGGAAACTTTTTGTGGAAACAAAATTCTCAAAAAATGTTTAAAAGTTCATGAGGGTTACCTGTGTATTTCTCCTTCATTTCCCTATTGAGAGTTCCAGACCCTCTTTTTCAAGGGGGGGGGGGGACACCTTGGAGTGATAGACTAGATAACTCATGCTAGAAACCTGAGAAAAGCCCCAAATTTGCAGGAAAAAAAACTTTTAAAAAATTATCATGGTGACTTCATATTGTAGGAGAAAAGTGGGATATAAATGAAGTAAACAATCAATACAACTGAAGATGGGAGTGCATATAAAAGGAAGGTTGGTGAGAGGGAGGAATTGAGAGAAGGAAGCAGGGAAGGGTAAAGATATCAGGGTGCCAGGAGGTGGGAAAGAGAAAATAAGGTGAGGGAGGGGATACAAATGAAAGTGAGATGCTACCCACAACTCCTTGAGGGTTCCTTGCTATGAAACTTGGTCAAGCAGCGGAACCCCAGGCCCTACCTGCAGGCTGGCAAGCCTACATCCAGTACCAAACTGGCTTTTAGTTAAACCCCCGAGCCAGGTGGGGGTTCTCCTGCCCTGGAGGTTCCCAACCCGATGGCCCACATTGGGCTGGCAGGCGGAACCTCCCCCAATGTCGCCGGCACGATGACATCACTTGTGGGTGACGTCATTGCGCCGGTGATGTCATGTGCTGGCCGCTCTAGGCATTTCTCTAACAATTGCTCTAACAATTTGGGAGGGTACATAGAGTTTTCCCCTCCCAAATTGCTAGAGCATCCGGGAACACCACAGAGTTTTCGCAGAACAGAGCGGCTGGCACGATGATGTCATTTGCGGAGGACTTGGCAACCCTACCAACCCAAAGGACGCAGGGGACTTGGCACCCATACCAGCCATATTCACCCTGACAAGGATGATCCAGAAATGTTTATGTGTAAAAAGAAAGATTTTCACCAAGCGGGGAGGGTGCATTAAATCATGCAAAGCCATGTGCATTCTGAATTGCTCCAGCTCCATTAGTCTGCTGTGCTCTGCACTCCCCTGATCAGCTCTCTGATGATAATGCATGCTGCTAAAGGTAATAAAATACTACTTGTGTCATTTTGCTCAGCTGCTGGATTTATCACTGGGACAGCCCTCGCAATATATTCGTTTCCTAACATTTCTTTCTTTTTTAAAAATAATTTTCTTCCTTTACAAAACATGAATAAATGCACCGGGGGATCGATAAAGACCGTATTATATTTGGCAAACTTCATCATTAAAAACAGTCCATCAGCTAGACAGCCTACAATAATGAGAGTGCTTTTCCAGATACATTTTCCAGGCAATTTCACTGCCTTTCTACCTATTTGGATACCTAGTATTGATTGGTGTGTCCGTTTCAAGTAAAAGAAGAATGCAACCGGTATCCCGTGCTGATTTGGAGAGTACAGTTTGCATTCAGCACCATACCTGGAAAGAATTCAGTGGAAGAGTCAGTTTGCTACCTCACTTGAGCTGCTTATTCTGTTGATTTTATTTAATTGCAGTCAACGCTGCAATGATGCAGTGGTGGAGAAACAGCATCTAGGCATTGCATTTTTTAAATTCCTCAGGGTAGTGTATGTAGTTCTCCTTGCCTTAACATTATTCTCATAACTACCCTATGAGACAGACATTGGGAGAGAAAGTAATTGGACTTTGATTCCCCAACAAGATTTGACCTCATGTCTGCCAAACCCCACTGTGATTCTCTAACCATGGTAACACATGCCTAGCAGAAAGGATGCCTAATGGCCACATGCCATCTATGCTTGGACGTGAGACTCAACTGCTCATTTTTTTTTTAAGGGCAAGGGTTTGGATTTTGACCTTTCAGTGTCTTGATCATGGCTACACTGAGATCTTTTGCTGAACTTCTGCAGCTAAAAGATCTCAGTGTAGCCATGATCAAGACACCTTCAAGAGGGGACTGGATAAACATATGGAGCAGAGGTTCATCAGTAGCCACAAGGTATAGATGGGCAAGTGATGCTCTGTATTCTTGGTGCTTGGGGAGGCAACAGTGGGAGGGTTTCTGGTATCCTGGCCCCACGGGTGGGCCTCTTGATAAGAACATAAGAACATAAGAGAAGTCATGTTGGATCAGGCCAATGGCCCATCCAGTCCAACACTCTGTGTCACACAGTGGCCAAAAAAATTATATATATATATACATATATACACACATATATATACACACTGTGGCTAATAGCCACTGATGGACCTCTGCTCCATATTTTTATCTAACCCCATCTTGAAGCTGGCTATGCTTGTAGCCAACACCACCTCCTGGTTTTTTGGCCACTGTGTGACAGAGTGTTGGACTGAAAGGGCCATTGGCCTGATCCAACATGGCTTCTCCTATGTTCTCATACCTCTTTTATTTTAGCTTGCCCTGCCTTCCCACTTCCACATTGACCTCACAACAATCTTGGGAGTTTAGGTAGGTGGAGAAGTCATTGGCCAAAGCTACACTCAGGTATCAGAATTCTGTGTTCAAAGAGTTTCCAAACCATAGAGCAGTAAAGGCTTCCTATACAGCATTAACAGGAGTTCTGCCATGGTGGCAAATCTCCCGCTGTCAGCCCTCTCTTTCCACCACTGCTTGGAGCAGTGGGAGAAAAAAAAACCCACAGTAATATTGTGACGTTATTGATGTTGCATGCTCCCATGCCCCTGCCCCCAACTCTCCTTTAGGGTTGCCCGGGTGTTTTCTTGGTAGAAAAAGCCCAGCAGGAACTCAATTGCATATTAGTGACATCATCTTTTCTGTAGGTTGCTTTCCGCATATTGACACAGAACAATACCATGCCATCAGCTATATTTCATGGATGTGTGTTCTCAAATAGTCCAATGAGAGACCTTGTTTCACTCCCAACATGGCCGGAAAGAGAGAGCCATGTCTGGTGGAACAGGCAATGACAGGCCCAGCTTCTCCCAGGATGGCCGCTCATGGATGGCTCCATATCTCTCATTCTCTTTGCAAGCCCGCTGGAAACTGGAGACAGCAGAGAGGATGGAGCGCGCAATTTGGGACCACATTGCTGTCTAGTGCCTTCCCTCTGCCAGAGACCGTTTTTTTTTTTTTTTTTGAGCCAAAGTCCTGGCCAAGCCAGCCAAAGCTGTGTTCCTCCTCAAGAAAAGCCCTGGGGTTGCCAGGTCCTTTCTGGCTTTAGGTTGGAAAATTCCTGGAGATTTGGGAGTGGAGCTGGGGAGAACCTCAATAGTATACAATGCCATAGAGTGTACCCTCCAGAGCATCCATTTTCTCCAATAGAACTGATCTCTGTAATCTGGAGATAAGCTATAATTACAGAGGATCCCCAGGTCCCTCCTGTAGACTGGCATCCCTCTACTCCTATTCCTGAACGTCCTCCTTTCTTCAAGGCCTGGTATCTTCTTCAGAAAGTTTATGTTTCAAATTAGTTGTGAGGTTTTAGGCCTTCGAAAGCCTGTCTGAGAAAGATAGCCGGGTTAACTTGGCTCTTGTCAAATTCATTAACACTTGAAACAAAGCTAGCCATAGAGGGGATGAGATATCCTACTTTGCCATGGTCTTGGGGTGCTCTCCATCAGCAGGCCTCAGTGATTACTCCGTTACGCCTGCTGCTTCCCCCTTCGCTTTGCTCTCTTTTCTGTCATGATTGCCTGCCATTGGTTCTGAGTGCCTGAAAACCCCTATCTTTCAAGAACGGAAGCTCTCATCCGGCGCTGTTCTTATCAGATTTACTGTTATGCGCTATTTGGATCCCTTGCTACGTGTGCACATCAGAAGGCAATTACCATTTCATGAACAATTTATCCATGTGCCAGACTGATGACATTTCTGTGAGTGCCAAGTATTTATCGAAGGTCTACTGAGCAGATAAAACCTGTTACCTTCATATTAGAGTTTCTGCAGAATGTGGGCATGCGAAGAAGCCTCATATGGGTTGTTATGATTTCGGCGATCCAACCATGCATAACAGGAGACCACACTATGTGACATTCTCCGATACATACACTTGCTATTACATGCTAATGGGGGATTATATATTGTCCAGCTTCAGTATGTGTGACTGAATGCCCAGATGTTTCTAAAGTATATGTATGTGCATGCCAAAACTAGAAGTATTTTGTAAGCCATCTTGGGCAGCTTCTTGGAGAGGCAGCACAAAAATGGCTATAACTAACTAAATATGGACCAGTTTCCCTTTCATACCAAATGGCAACCATTAGGGTTCCCAACCTCCAGGTGGGGCCTGGTGATCTCCCACTTTTACAACTGATCTCCAGCTGGCAGAGATCAGCTCCCCTGGAGAAAATTGTTAAAACAAAGGACCAAAGCATGGAGAATACAAATCAAAAATACACTCTTCCAGGCACAACAAGAGACAATTTAGTAGTAACCAGTCATTTGTTTACAAATATACAACATACAAATCCCAAATATAAAGTATAGATAACAGTGGGTCCTTGGAGTCTGGTTTGGCCCCATTCCAAAAGAGATAACAATTATTAAGATTGTAAGCTCTTTGGAGCCCAGGTTGGTCCCACTTCAAAAGGACAGCAACAAACCGGACTATAAAATTTTGGATTCAATCTATTCATTCTTGGACCTGAGGAAGATTTGAAATGATATACTGGATCGACCCACAGTAGTCTATGCTTTACCCCCTGGAGAAAATGGGTGCTTTGAAGGGTGGACTCTATGTCATTGTACCATGCTGAGGCCCCTCCCCTCCCCAAACCCCACCCTCTCCTGCATCCACCCCCCCCCCCAAAGTCTCCAGGTATTTTTCAACACAGACCTGGCAACCCTAGTGACCATGCATATTGGGGACCTTACAGGAACCACACTTTCCCCTTTATGCATTATAAACTGTAATAGGACTACCAAGTTGGACCATTGATCCAACTAGATTGGTACTTTCTATTCAGATTCCTATTCCACCTCTCCAAACACCACACAAGGTGGGTCACAAAGAATAAAAGCAATGCAGCAAAATCACACAACTCCCCCCATTCCAACAGCACCTGAACTATCAAGTCATAAAAACTGCTATATCATAGGAAGTTGTGAATTCAGTGATGTTCCCTTATTGAACTGCATAGTTGTTTCCCCCTAGTCCCTTAGGGCCAAGAGAAGCATGTTCTGCAGTTTAGTTTCATTTTCCTGTGCTGGTGGTTAGTTTTATGTTCTGGCAGAAGCTTGGGAAGGTCCTGCTTTGTTCTGTCATGGTGTGCTTGGGGAGTTATTACAAAAACAAATGATCAAATAGCAACACGTATCTGTAAGTAGGGATGTCAGCTCTGGGTTGGGAATTTTTTTGTGGGGGTGAAGCCGGGGGAGAACAGGGTTTGGGGAGGGGAGGGACCTCAGCAGAATGCAATTCCACAGAGTCCACCCTCCAAAGCAGCCATTTTGTCCAGGGAAACTGATTTGGGCAAGGGACAGTGGCTCAGTGGTAGAGCATCTGCTTGGTAAGCAGAAGGTCCAGGTTCAATCCGTGGCATCTCCAACTAAAAAGGGTCCAGGCAAATAGGCATGAAAAACCTCAGCTTGAGACCCTGGAGAGCCGCTGCCAGTCTGAGTAGACAATACTGATTTTGATGGACCGAGTTTCTGATTCAGTATAAGGCAGCTTCATATGTTCATATCTTGGTCATCTGGAGATCAATTGTAATAGTGGGACATCTGTAGGTAACCCTTGGTGGTTGGCCAGTTTATCAGTGAAGTGACCTGCACATTCCCACATGATCCATTTTCTCTAAAGCAAGATTTAAGAAAAATTTGAGCCGCCATGGTTGAAACATCTGAGAATGTTGGAAGAAAGCAAAACGAATTTCAATTTTTAAAAATCTCAGAGAAATTTTTCTACATGTGTTATCTTACAGCTGGTTCCATATTTCACCAAGAGCCAAAGTCTTCAGATTAATTGATTTGGCAAAGTGTCAAGGGAAGGTAAAATACTATCAATAATAATGAAATTTCTTCAAGTAAATGCCTGGGGGGTGGGGAGGGGGCCTTACACATCACTACATCTTTTCCTGTTTTGCATCCAGACTTTCATTTGCCTGTTAGATTTTCAGCTTCAATCCCCAAATTGGCAAGTCCTCCCATGCATACACATCTCTTCTGCATACTCAAAACTACTCATTTCATTTCAACAAAAGCTGCCAAGCTGCATATTGGAAAGGAATGTGTCTCCAGGTATATTAATGACAGCGATTGAAACAGTGCAGGATCCACAAGACAACAGATCAATTTAAAAAAAAAAAAAAAACGGTTTGGGTACCTGGCCGCCCTTCATCAGCTTCTAGCTGGCATTATTTATTTCTATGGTAGAATATTTATATTGCTTTTCATATTTTTTTCCATAAAATGGGTTACATTGCATGGGATAAGGAAGAAGAATTTTGAGGGAGAAAATAATATCAGAGGCTTGTAATACTAAAAACAGTTGGCAGGCAGAAAATCAAACTTGTAACACACAAGAACACTCCTTATGTTGCAGGCTGTTGTTACTAATACTAATAAACTCAGTGTTTCCCTCAACTGGTTAACACTCTTAATAATAAATCTGTTATAAAGATGGGGGGGGGGGGCGGAGAAGCAGAATTTTGAGAATCTGCCTGCCATCTAATAATATCAGAATTGAGCTTCCATTTCTCTCAGGGTTGCCAATCCCCAGGTGGGGGCAGGGGATCCCCCGGTTTGGAGGCCCTCCCCCCACTTCAGGGTAATCAGAAAGCGGGGGGAGGGGAGGGAAATGTCTGCTGGGTACGCATGATTCCCTATGGAGACTCATTCGCATAGAAAATAATGGATAATTTTTCCACGAGTAACTGGGGCTCTGGGGGCCCTGTTTTTTGAGGTAGAAGCACCGTATTTTCAGTATAGTATCCAGTGGCTCTCCCTAAAATTCTCCCCAAGTTTAATAAAGATTGGACCAGGGGGTCCAATTCTATGAGCCCCCAAAGAAGGTGCCCCTATCCTTCATTATTTCCTATGGAAGGAAGGCATTGAAAAGATGTGCCGTCCCTTTAAATGTGATGGCAAAACTCCCTTTGGAGTTCAATTATGCTTGTCACACCCTTGCTCCTGACTCCACCCCAATGTCTCCTGGCTCCACCCCCAAAGTCCCCAGATATTTCTTGAATTGGACTTGGCAACCCTAATTTCTCTTCTTATTGCAGGTATTTAAAGCCTGGCTGTGGCCAGAAGCTCTTCTAGCAGTACTGGAGATCTTAGATCTTCCATCCAGATAGGGTTGCCAAGCCTCTAGTTGGGGAAGAGGACTTGGGGCACCCAGGTCCCTCTGCTTGGGAGAAAAGTTAAAAGAAATGCAGCCTCGTGTACTTACCAACAGTTTTTACTGGAGCTGACAAGGGTAGCTCTAGGAATTTCTGGAAACTCCATGGTGAAACCACAGTATTTCCAGCAATTCCTAGAGATACACTTTGTCACTTCAAGGGAAACTTTGGGAATTGCCAAAAATTGTATGGTTTTAACACAGAGTTAACTTTAAGAATTGACATAATTCTCATAATTCCTCCCTCCTTCAATCCTTCCTGGTTAGTGGGAAACCAGCCAGCATGCGATGAGCTAAGTATAACAATTAAAATCTTTAAACAGGGATTATTGTTATAATTATATTGTTATTGTGGGGTTGCATGGCCTTCAAGCCGCAAATTGCTGTCTGGTTCTTGTGTTGTCTATAGTTTATTTGAGGTGGATTCCTTTCAAAAGAGGATGAACTGGAAAAATCCAGCACCTTATGGAGAAGGTGAACTGACTCACAACAACCAATAACCTATTAAGTGATCGAACTCAAAGAGAGTACCAGTTACAAGTTCCTGTTCAGTGTGATCCCTATATGTTAGCTATAGCAATATAAATCTTTCTTGCAGTGTTTAGGATCTGGAGATTCAGGATGGAATGCCTACTCTGCCATGGTGGTTCATTCATTGGGTGATCTGATGTCAGTCACTCTCTCTCTCAGCCTAGCCTACCACAAAAGGTTGTTGTTGCGACCAGGGGTGGAATTATAGCAGGAGCTCCTTTGTGTATTCGGCCACACACCCCTGATGTAGCCAGTCCTCTAAGAGCTTACAAAACAGAGCCTTGTATGCTCTTGGAGGATTGGCTATGTCAAGGGTATGTGGCCTAATATGCAAAGGAGCTCCTGCAAGAATTCTACCCCTGGTTGTGACAGTAAAATGGAGGTGGGGGGGAATGTGGTTGCAAGCCACTTTGGGGAGAACAGCACAGCACAAATATATAAATATTTATTTATTTATTTAGATTTTAGACCATGCTTCCCTTGCCAAGGCAAGTGTCAGGGCGGTGCACAATATAGTAAGTTTGTAACGTATATAATTTAAACAGCTTTAATACACACTGTCACTGCTGTACCGGGGGTGGGGGGAGACGGGATGAGAATGCAAGAAGGATGAGACAGTTGCTGTCCTCAGCCATAAGCCTGGCAGAACATCTCTGTCTTACAGGCCCTGCAGAACTGCATCAAGTCCCACAGGCCATGGATGTTATTCGGCAGAAAGTTCCACCAGATTGGAGCCAGGAACTACATATTGTTCTGTATGGTGGAGGGTTTGGTGTTGAAGAAATTCTGCTCTAAGTCAATCTCTTTTGCAAGTTCTGTTGTTGATCAAGTCTCACAGAAAGCCAGCCCAGGCAGAGGTTATATGGGGACTCAAAAAACATCCTAGTTTTCTTTGCTTTTTAGTAAAACTAGGAAGGCTGTCAAGCGCTGGCTATAATTCATAGCTGGTGGGTGGGCTCTTTTTGAGTTGGAGGCACATCAAATGCCTTGGGCCCCTGTATTGTTAATTCTTCCACGTCTTAAACAAAACCTAGTAGTACAGTAGCATGCCTGAAGACTCTTCAAGCTTGAACATTTTTGGCTGTTTTCACTTCTAACAAAGATAAGAAGCTTCAAAAGTTGTTCTGCTGTGCACCGAATGGAACAGATTAATGTTTCCTGGCAGATTTTCTTTTTTTTCCAAAAAGCGCTTGTCTAGCAGAGAGACCTTAGGTCCTTCTAATTTAAGCCCTGCCTTCATCCACACAGTAAATCACCATTAATTGAAGATGCTGGGTGCTTTGGAATATTGTGACAAAACAAACTAACCAGGCTGAATTTTCTTGAGAGATCATTAAACAATTATATCCTCTCACTCTGTAATCTGATTGTTTTGCAAATCTTATGTGGAAATCACAAGATTTACTCCCCCCCCCCAAAAAAAATCCAAGTTATTTGAACACTGCAACAGCTTGATGGAGAAAAACCTAAAGTGGTCGGTTCAACCTGCAGAGTTCTGTACCTCTTTGAATCATTTTCACATGGCACTTTATTTAGGAAATCCGCACTACTGAGCTTGAGCTAATAGCCTCCAAGCTAACTGCCGTGCTTTCTTCTGCTGCTCCCTGAGTTTTTGGGAGTGAACTCCAAAATATTATTTATATGGAATCAATGAAGGGTCTATTTCATGGTACACTACAATAAAACACAGCAGAACTAGTGCTGAATTCACCCTAAGTACTCCAGGCAAAGCATGTTATTCTGATAGAGTAATGCTTTCCATCATATGTTGTTTGATTGAGATATTCTAAGGGAACCAACAGATGTATGCTCTTAAACGTTTTCTCATCTGTGTTATTTTTGCCCTTTTTTCTGTTTGCCGACCTCAGAAGGATGGAAGGCTGAGTCAACCTTGTGCCGGCTACCTGCACCCAGCTTCTGCCGGGATCGAACTCAGGTCGTTAACAGAGAGCTCAGACTGCAGTACTGCAGCTTTACCACTCTGCACCACAGTGGGTGAGAAATGTCAGTACTTTTAAATTTATTTAATGCTTACTTATTTCATTTTTATACCACTTCTCTTTGGCTAAGAGTCCAAAGGAGTTTGCGTCAATGAAACACTACATCAATTCAATTAGACACAAAAATAGCATATTAAATACTCATTAAATTCTTCTACAGTTATATATAATACAAAATACATAGAACCAATCTGATCCCAATGCTGAAACCATAGGAACCTCTACAAATAACATCTGAAATTACGATACCCACATGCCAACAGAGAAACATTATGAGCCAAAAACACACTGGAATCATTCTGCCTTACAAAGAAATGCTGCCTGGTCCTGTCGTGCATGAATGTCTTCTGACAGTGCATTCCAGAGGTGGGGTGCCACTGTTGTGAAGGCCCTTCCCCTTAAAAGAAAATCATGCTGTCCTGGGACCTATGATCACTAGCAAGCCCTGCAAATATGAGCAGCAGGAATTGGGGAGGGGGGATCATAACAGAAGAGGCAGTCCTGTAAATATGGGGGTCCCAGACCATAAAGGGCCTTAAAGGTAAGAACCAACTTCTTGAATTGGATTTGGAACCTAATTGGTTCTTTTTTCACGCCTTGGGGAACACAACCACATTTCTTGATCATTTTCATGCTGCTGTTTCCCACGGGAGTCTCAGCTTTTCTCCAAAGATTCTGCCAAGTACTCCTGAATCCTATAAAACAGCGGTCCCCAACCTTTTTTTGGCACCAGGGGCTGGTTTCATGAAAGGCAATTTTTCCACGGACCGGGGAGAGGGTGATGGTTCAGGATTATACAATTGTTCACTTTATTGCTATTATTACATTGTAATATATAATTAAATAATTATAGAACTCATGGCCCGGTTGCTAACAGACCACGGACCGGTACCAGTCCATGGCTGGAGGGTTGGGGACCCCTGCTATAAAACAATTGGCAACTGGTTTAGAAACTGAAAATGCCACTTGGACCAGCTTTTATTCTTGTTCAGGCTGGCTTGAAACTTACTTGAACACTTCCCATAAAGAACACGCAGACCCTCAGATTGAGAGAATCAGGCCACCAAATGCTAACATTTACGGGGAAAGGTTGCACTATTGATATTTCCTTTAATATTCTGTACCTCCCAGCTATTTATTTCCTTTGAAACTTGGTCTCCGCTGTCTCTGCCTCTTGAATATTAGTAACACACACAGCTGGCCTACTCACGCAAAAAGTACCACGTTGCAACCCCATCTGTTCAGAAAGAGTGATCTGTAACTGCTCAATTTGGACAAAAGCTGCTTCATCATCACACGGCTCCTAAATAGGACTCAGAAATAATGATGCTCAGTTTCCACATTTAGATCCCAGGGAGATAACATCCGTCTAGACAGATGGCTATCTGGATGGTGAAAGCAAGGACAGCTGAGAGGAGAGTGAACGAGGTTAGCTCTGAACGTACCTTCATTACTTTTCGGTCCCTGGGAAATGGTGATCACCGACTGCCTTCTGGGCTCTGGGGAAGGAGGGAAGGTTGCAAGAATGAGATGTGAAGCCTCAGCAAAGAGTCTTCCTTGGAAAAGGGTGGGAAGGGGAAGGAAATAAAATGCAAAGTTCTTGTGCTAGGCTGATGTAGGGATGCCAGCCTCCAGGCAGGAACAAGCAAGAAAGCTCATGGCCAAAATTACTAAGAATAACGCTTACAAGTTGAAGAATAAAGCGATAATGTATAAAAATGCTCTGTGTGAAATGAGTGCAAATTGTAAATGCAAATTACATATCAATCACAAAGGCTGAACACTATCTGCTTACAAACTGATTCAAAGGCTGAAACCTCATAGTTTAGGGCAGGGGTCATTTTGTAGAAAAATAGGTGGTGGAGCTCATCCAGGGATTGTTATGCAGCTGCACCTACTGTTCAATGGACACACTAGGAAGGAGGAGGGGGAACCCTCAGAAAGGTTCAGGAGCTGCGCTCCTATGAGCTTCTGCTGAATTCAAGACCTGGCTTACGGTATATACACACACCACACTTCAGTACAATTATTTGTACACGATCTTAATCATCACACCTGAGTAAAGTCTTTACAGTAGAGATTTACTCCCTTTTAATATCCCTCCTGTGGATGTTCACATAAGAGAAGCCATGTTGGATCAAGACACTGGCCCATCCAGTCCAACACTCTATGTCACACACTGGCCCAAAAAAAATTATACACACACACACTCACTGTGGCTAATAGCCACTGATGGACCTCTGCTCCATATTTTATCTAACCCCCTCTTGAAGCTGGCAATGCTTGTAGCCGCCACCACCTCCTGTGGCAGTTAATTCCACATGTTAATCACCCTTTGGGTGAAGAAGTACTTCCTTTTATCAGTTCTAACCCGACTGCTCAGCAATTTAATTGAATGCCCACAAGTTCTTGTATTGTGAGAAAGGGAGAAAAGTACTTCTTTCTCTACTTTCTCCATCCCATGCATAATCTTGTAAACCTCTATCATGTCACCCCGCAGTCGACATTTCTCCAGCCTAAAGAGCCCCAAGCGTTTTAACCTTTCTTCATAGGGAAAGTGTTCCAAACCTTTAATCATTCTAGTTGCCCTTTTCTGCACTTTTTCCAATGCTATAATATACTTTTTGAGGTACAGTGACCAGAATTGCACACAGTATTCCAAATGAGACCGCACCATCAATTTATACAGGGGCATTATGATACTGGTTGATTTGTTTTCAATTCCCTTCCTAATAATTCCCAGCATGGCATTGGCCTTTTTTATTGCAATCGCACACTGTCTTGACATTTTCAGTGAGTTATCTACCACAACCCCAAGATCTCTCTCTTGGTCAGTCTCTGCCAGTTCACACCCCATCAACTTGTATTTGTAGCTGGGATTCTTGGCCCCAATGTGCATTACTTTGCACTTGGCCACATTGAACCTCATCTGCCACATTGATGCCCACTCACCCAGCCTCAACAGATCCCTTTGGAGTTTCTCACAATTCTCTCTGGTTCTCACCACACTGAACAATTTAGTGTCATCTGCAAACTTGGCCACTTCAGTGCTTACTCTCAACTCCAAATCATTTATGAACAAGTTAAAGAGCATGGGACCCAGTACTGAGCCCTGCGGCACTCCACTGCTTACCGTCCTCCACTGCGAAGACTGCCCATTTATACTCACTCTCTGCTTCCTATTAGTTAGCCAGTTTTTGAACCACAAGAGGACCTGTCCTTTTACTTCATGACTCTCGAGCTTACTAAGGAGCCTTTGATGAGGAACTTTATCAAAAGCTTTCTGGAAGTCAAGGTAAACAACATCTATTGGGTCTCCTTTGTCCACAAGTTTGTTCACCCCCTCAAAGAAATGTAACAGGTTAATGAGGCAAGATCTTCCCTTACAGAACCCATGCTGAGTCTTCCTCAATAACTCGTGTTCATCAATGTGCCTACTTATTCTGTCCTTAATAATGGTTTCTACCAACTTTCCCAGTATTGAAGTCAGACTGACTGGCCTGTAGTTTCCCAGATCTCCTCTGGAACCCTTTTTAAAGATGGGGGCGACATTTGTGCCTTCCAGTCCTCAGGAATGGAGGCAGCATTCAATGAAAGATTACATATTTTTGTCAGAAGATCCACAAGTTCAACTTTGAGTTTTTTCAGAACTCTTGGATGTATGCCATCTGGACCTGTTGACTTATTAGTTTTTAATTCATCTATCAGTTGTAGGACCTCCTCTCTTTTTACCTCAATCTGATTCAGGTCTTTCAACACCCCTTCCAAAATAAGTGGTTCTGGAGCAGGCAAACACTTTTCATCTTCCACAGTGAAGACAGAGGCAAAAAAATGCATTCAGCTTCTCAACCATTTCCCTATCCTCCTTCAGTAATCCTTTTACCCCTTGGTCATCCAAGGGCCCCACTACCTCCCTGGCTGGTTTTCTGCTTCTGATATATTTGAAGAAATTTTTATTGTTGGTCTTTATGTTTTTTGCAATATGCTCCTCATAGTCCCTGCCTAATCACAGTCTTGCATTTGATTTGCCACATCCTGTATTCCCTTTTATTAATCTCATTTGGACTAGCTTTTCACCGCTTAAAGGAGTCCTTCTTACCTTTTACAGCTTTCATTACTTTGTTTGTTAACCATGCAGGCCTTTTCTTATACCTGTTTGTTCCTTTACTAACTTGTGGTATATATTTTATCTGAGCTTCTAGGATTGTAGTTTTAAATAGCCTCCAAGCTTCCCCAAGGGTTTTGACTGTATTTACCTTTCCTTTCAGTTTCCTCTTCACATGCCTCCTCATCTCAGAGAATTTACCCGTTTTGAAGTTAAACGTGGTTGTGCCGGTCTTTTGGGGCAACTCTATTTATACAAACGGTGAAATCAATAATGTTATGGTCACTGCTCCCAAGCGGTGCGATCACTTTTACATCTCTCACCAAGTCTTGGGCATTACTTAGGACCAAATCCAGGATCGCCCCACCCCTGGTAGGTTCAGAGATCATCTGCTCCATAGCACAGTCATTGAGAGCATCTAGAAACTCAATCTCATTCTCTCGACCAGAACACATATTGACCCAATCAATCTGTGGGTAGTTAAAATCACCTATGACGACACAGTTTTTACATCTAGCCGCTATCTTTAAGTCTTCCGTTATAATCGTCCTCTATCTTTTGATGTGGTGGGTGATAACAAACTCCCATAGTTAAATTTCCTTTTGGGCCCTCTATTTCAACCCAAAGCATTTCTAGAAGGGAATCTAATTCTCTGACCTCAGTCTTACTGGACCATATACCCTCACTGACATACAGAGCAACCCCACCTCCAACCCTTCCCTCTCTATCCTTCCGATATAACATATCCAGGAATCACCGTGTCCCACTGATTCTCCTCATTCCACCAAGTTTCTGAAATTCCCACAATGTCTATGTTTTCTCCCAACACTAAACATTCCAACTCACCAATTTTACTTTGAAGACTTCTAGCATTTGCGTACAAACATCTATAATTTCCCAGGCAAGTTAGGCCCGCCACCTTCCTCCTGCCGCCTCGAGACTCTGGCAGGCAGTCCATACAGTTTGTCACCATCTCAGTGGACAACTCTGATCCATTACCCGGTAGAAAAGTAACAGCTAACCCTTCATCTCTTTGAGATGAGTCCTCCCGAACCAGAGACATTTCATCTCCTGTCGGCTTTCCCCCAAGATTTAGTTTAAAAACTGCTCTGCCACCTTTTTGATTTTAAGCGCCAGCAGCCTGGTTCCATCTGGGGACAAGTGGAGACCGTCTCTTTTGTACAGCTCCCGCTTGTTCCAGAAAGCATCCCAGTGCCTAACAAATTAAATCCTTCCTCCTTACACCATCGTCTCATCCATACATTGAGACTTCCACAGATAATCTCTGGTGTCCCTGCATGTTCTGACAACGGACTGCTAGCTGTGCTGAGCCATTTTAGGATAGCTTCGTCAGGCGAACAAGCCAGGGACTCAAAAAACTAATATCACCCATTCATGCATAATTTCATACACATGAGTTAAGCTGGTTTCTCCAAAGCATCCAGAAACCTCCAGGCAGGACCTGTGGATCCCCAGAATTACAGCTCATCACCAGACTACAGAGATCTGTTCCCCTGGAGAAAATGGCTACTTTTACTTCTAAGACGTTGTACCCCATCATCCCCAAGCTCCATCCCCAAATCTCCAGGCATTTCCCAACCCAGATCTAGCAACCTTACCACCCTCTCACCCCCTGCTGGTGGCTTGGGAAGGCTTGGTAACCTTAGACTGATGTAATTTCCCAGGGAGCCTTCCTAGAGATACATCTTTGGGGATGGATGGGCTGTGGCTCAGCAGAACAATTGGCTTTCAGATGAAAAAGAACCCATGTTCAACCTGGCATTTCCACTTAAAGGGATCAGGTTACAGGTGATGTGAAAGGCCACTCTGCCCAAGACTACTGCCAATCAGAGCAGACAATACTGAGCTTAAAAGAACTGACTCAGCATAAGGCAATTTATGGGCATGTTGGGTGCCATCGGAGCTCTTTGGGGGCAGGGCTTCCCTGCCAGCCAATCCTGTGCCAGTGGGTTGGAGGCCCTGAGATCAAGTGAGCCCTCACCCCCAGTGGGAGGTTGGGAACCCTAAATACTACTAGGAAGAGCTGAAGGCTGTAGTAAAAGAGGAAGACCCAATAGGAGATGGATTGATTCAGTAATGGAAGCCACAGCCTTCTGTTTGCGAGATATGAACAAGGCAGGTAATGATAGGCTGTTTCAGAGGTCCTTAAATGTGTGTGTGTGTCACATTGCTAAGTGCTAAGTCACATTGGACTTCTGGTGATCCCAGCAAGGGGTATTCAAGGCAAGTGAGAAGCAGAAGTGATTTGTCATTGCCTTCCTCTGCAGAGTCTTCCTTGTTGGTCTCTCTTCCAACTGATCCTGCTTAGAACATAAGAGAAGCCATGTTGGATCAGGCCAATGGCCCATTCAGTCCAACACTGTGTCACATAGTGGCAAAACAAACAAACAAAAAGCCCAAAACAGGTGCCATCAGGAGATCCATCAGTGGGACCAAGATACCAGAAGTCCTCACCCTGTTGCCCCTCCCAAGCACCAAGAATACAGAACATCACTTGCCCCAGACAGAGAGTTCCATCAATACACTGTGGCGAATAGCCATTGATGGACCTCTGCTCCAAAGGTCTATCCAATCCCCTCTTGAAGTTGGCTATGCTTGTAGCTGCCACCACCTCCTGTGGCAGTGAATTCCATGTGTTAAGGAGAATTCCATGCGTTAAGAAGTAAAAGGAAGAAGTACTTCCTTTCATCCGTTCTTAGCTACCAAGGTCTGATGAGATCAGGCGGTATCATGCTGTCTTCCCTCCCAGGTTCTTAAATAGGGTTGCTGTGAGTCGGAAGCAATTGGTTGATACATATCACACACAAATAGTCCTGAATGGGATATTAGAACAGAATGTGATTTCTTCATCCCTAAAGAATCTTACTACAGACTCTACCACTCCCAGGGACCTCTGTGAGTTAGGAACCTCAGCAGGGAGCTCCAAAAAATCCTACCCAGGCTCAGGGATGAAGGGAACACCTACCTGTCTACCTTTGAACCCCACATCATCATCCCTAATGCCCTAAGAACAATAATATTCTGCAATACAATAATTAACACATCCAGATGGCTCAGAGGTCTATAGGAATACCCAAGATTGAAAGGGCAATGGGCAGACACCCTCACCCTGTAGCAATTAAGTAGTCAGAAGGGGAGGTGAGGCAGAGGAGACCATAATAATGTGACATCTCAACCCAGGGCCTGGCAGAACATCTCTGTTTTACAGGCCCTTTGGAACTGAAGTAACAAATCAATACTGCAGTCTGAAACAGACTAAAGCCTGGATATAAGGTTCATCACTGATCCCATCTCATAATGTTACTTAGGAGCTGAACTTTGGTAGAATGCTGCTCTAGTGACTTGCCTGGTCTGCCCTTCTTCCAGCCTAAATTCTTCTCTTTCAGGATCCTCCTGACCTTTATCCTGCTTATCACCATTCTTAGACAGCTCCTGCACTGATCTGTGCTGAGCTGGCAGCCCTTGAGCTTCCCTGACTGACTGACTAAATTGGATAGAATCAGGCTGGAAGAGGATATTTACAATACTGGTGTTGCCAGAGGTGGTTTTGTATCTGGTTGAAGCGAAGGCGTGTTCGCCCTGGATGGGCAATATCCTCAGCATGCCGATCAGTTGCAAGGGGAGCGTGATGAATGTTCAATGTGGCTTGTTTTAATAGCTTGATTTTTTGATTGTGATTTTTAATTGTATGCCACCTTGAGCTAGGGTTGCCCAGTCCAATTCAAGAAATATCTGGGGGGTGGAGCCAGGAGCAAGGGGGTGGCAAGCACAATTGAACTCCAAAGGGAGTTCTGGCCATCACATTTAAAGGGACCGCACACCTTTTATAATGCCTTCCTTCCATAGGAAATAAAGAAGGACAGGGGCACCTTCTTTGGGGGCTCATAGAATTAGTCTCTGGTCCAATCTTTCTGATCCAATCTTTCTGAAAATTGGGGGGTATCGTGGGAAGAGGCACTGAATGCTGTACTGAAAATCTGGTGCCTCTACCTCAAACAACACCCCCTCCCCAGAGCCCCAGATACCCGCAGATCAATTCTCTATTATGTCCCATGGGAATAAGTCTCCATAGGGAATAATAGAGTTCCCAGCAGACATTTCCTTCCCCTCTCTCCGCTTTCTGATGACCCTGAAGTGGGGAGAGGGCCTCCAAGCCTGGGGAACCCCCTGTCCCCACCTGGGGATTGGCAACCCTACCTTGAGCAGGACCTTGAAGGGGCAGCCCAGAACTATCCTAAATCAGCATATTTCATTCCAGATATTCTCTGAGCATTTGAATGCTTACTAAGTAGTTTAGATGTGTATCTAAGGCAAAAGTAAAGTGTGGCATTGAATCACAGTGACACTATGAAGTTCCACCTCATGCAGTTTTCAAAGCAGGAGATTGGTGGAGGAGGAGATTGGATTTATACCCTGCTCTTCACATGGAGTCTCAGATTGGCTTACAATCTCCTTTCCCTTCCTCTCCCCACAACAGACACCCTGTGACGTGGGCAGGGCTGAGAGAGCTCTTTTGAGAACTACTCTGGAAAGAGCAGCTCTTTCAAGAACTGTGACTGACCCAAGAGTCGGTCCAGAACCAATGGGTTGAAATTAAAAGAGTTTCCGGCTCAACATTAGGAAGAACTTCCTGACCGTTACAGCGGTTCCTCAGTGGAACAGGCTTCCTCAGGAGGTGGTGGGCTCTCCTTCCTCTGGAGGTTTTTAAATAGAGGCTAGATTGCCATCTGAGAGTTTCCTGCATTGTGCAGGGGGTTGGACTAGTGACCCTGGAGGCACCTTTCAACTCTATGATTCTAAGGTCACTCAGCAGGTGCATGTGGGGGAGTGGGGAATCAAACCCCGTTCTCCCACGTGAGACTCCACGCACTTAACTACTACACCAAACTGGTGGTTTGCAATTTTATACAATCCATATTTTATTTTGGTATTCGACAGATTATATTTGGCAGTGCTTGGATGGCATTATTAATGACTCATGCTTATTAGTAGCAGTGTTAGCATTTAGCGATGTTTGAATAGTTATTAGTCATGGCAATAGCGTCGGTAGCATTTAATAAGCCCATGTGCAGCATTTCTGTATTTGGCAAAATTCTGGTGGATGACATGAAGTATTGTGGCATGCTTGATGATATTTGACAGTCAGCAGGCATACAACAGAATTTAATATTTGACTTCAAAGCATACACTGCTAAACAGACTCAGAAGTGATTCTTTCTCCAGTGGACAGAGGAAGTTCAATATATATACCGTGTGCTATTGTAGCCTAGTACTCTTTTAAAATGAGAAAAGTAGCTTTCAGAGCAGAGAACTGGAAGACGCCTTTGGCCAGCTGGGGAGGGATACTGAACAACAGACAATGCGATGTAGTGGAAAGACTGTTGGGATAGCATCTGGGAGACGCAGGTTCAAACCCCCACTTTGTCAAGAAAGCTTGCTGGGTGACTTTGGGCCAGTCACACACTCTTAACCTAACCTACCTCACAGGGTTGATGTGAGAACAAAATAGAGGAGAGGAGAAAGATTTAAGCTGCTTTGGGATCCCACTGGGTATAAATGAAGTAAATTAAATACATAGATATAGAAGAGAACAGCACAGCATGACCTCCACGGAGTGTCTTTGTTTCAGAGTTTCCAATTTATTTCATTTATATCCCATCATTTAGTATGGAACTCAAAGCCAATGCATAGGGCTCCTAAGTCTCCAGTCCGCAGAATCTTCAATATTTTCCTCAGGGCTTTTTTTATAGAAAAAGTCCAGCAAGAGCTCATTTGCATATTAGACCAAGTCAGCCAGAACTGCATTCCTGCTCAAAAAAAAAAAAAGAACCTTTTTTCTGCCAAGGGCCATGTGGATATTTATAACATCATTCACGGGCCATAAAAAATCATCAACTTAAAAAACAGTGCTCTGCCAAGGGAAATGATTCAGGCCAGCAAAATTAATGAAAATAATTGTTTTTCTATTTGAATTCATATGGGGAGAGCCTAATCTGGCACACATACAAACACACCCGGCCCGCCACCCCAGGCAAATGCATAGGTCCAGGGCTTTTTTGTAGAAAAAGCCCAGCAGGAACTCAGTAGCTTATTAGACCATATCCCCTAATATTGGCATATTAGGTCACACACTCATTAGCATATTAGGCCACACCATCTGAGATAATCAAGTGCAAACTGAACGGTGACAGTAACTTTTCCAGGCCCTGCAGCAATTCTGGCCAGCCAGCCAGGCCCCAGGGAGGCTGCCACACAGTACATCTGGGCCCTGTGATCCCTGCCTGGCCCTGGGGAGGCTGCTGCACAGTGAGGCTGGGCCCCACAGCTTGGTTCCACCCAGCAATCTCCAAGGGCCACACCAAGTGACCTCGAGGGCCGTATACAGCCCTTGGGATGGAGGTTCCCCACATCAGCCTTAAACTGACCACTTCTAGGGGTCCATCAAAGGCAAGGTGCCAATTACATGCTTCAAGCCTCCCCCATAAAAGACAATGCCCCCTCACAAGATACGTTATATTAACAAGATGAGACAGAACTTTTCCGCCTGGTATGTAGCAGTTTTTTCCCCATGTGGAAAGCCATGGGATTCTCCATCTGTAGCTTGATGTAAATATAGTTAGGCTTGCCACCTCTAGTTTGGGCAATTCCTGGAGATTTGGAGGTGGAGACTGTGGAGGGTGGGGTTTGGGGAGGGGAGGTACCTCAGCAGAGTATAATGCCGTAAAGTCCACCCAGGGCCGGCCGTGCCACTAGGCAAACTAGGCTATTGCCTAAGGCACCAGCCTTATGGGAGCATCAATTGGTCTCCCCCATGTGACTTGGTGATGTTATCAGTGTGGGGGGGGGCACCAGAAGTTAGCCTAGCTTAGAGTGCCAGACTGTCCAGGGTCGGCTCTGAGCCCACCCACCATAGCTGCCATTTTCCTAAGGGACGCTCATCTCTGTAGACCAGGGGTGCCGAACTCATTTGCTATGACCTTATTGGGGTGGGCCATGTGTGCCATAAAATGTAATGCCAGGTCAGGGAGATATAAACTTTATAAAGGACACAGACACACACACTCAGCCTAATCCACCTCACTGACGTGTTGAGCCTCAGCCAACAGAAGAAAAAGAGGCTCGTCTCAGTAGCTCTGCTGTGCAATTGAGAGAGCCTGGTACGGCTAGCTCTCCTTCCCCCACTTCCTCTCCAAGGGAGGAGCTTTGCTCTGTAGCTCCTGTGTGATTGGGCAAGCCTGGCAAAGCAAGTTGTGATGCCGAAGGAAGCAAAAGAGGGAGAAGGAAGCAGACAGCAGTGAGTTGCTCGCGGGCCTGATAGGAGCCCTCCAGGGGCCTTATTCGGCCCCTGGGCTGCATGTTTGACATGCCTGCTGTAGTCTGTAACTTGTAATCCTGGGAGATCTTCAGGCCCTACCTGGATGTTGGCAACCCTAGGTACAGTCCAGGGAAAGCTGTACTGTTTGATCTGAGCAAAGATATACACCAGCTCTCAGCGGTAGAGTGCCGGGCGGGGGGGGGGGGGCACATAATATTGATTTTTAACACAGACCTCTTTCTGTTTCGCTGATTATCTCTGTTTGTACTCATTCCAGTGACGTCAATAAACCGGCAGTGGAAACGAATTCAGAGTCTGATCTTGTAAACAGAAAGGAGTCCTTTAACGAACTGGTTTTATGCTTGATATGAATAATGCAGTCAAG
This sequence comes from Heteronotia binoei, assembly GCF_032191835.1. Classification (NCBI taxonomy): domain Eukaryota; kingdom Metazoa; phylum Chordata; class Lepidosauria; order Squamata; family Gekkonidae; genus Heteronotia; species Heteronotia binoei. The sequence goes on from NC_083225.1 coordinate 173,444,839, forward strand.
CAATGCCCCCCCTTCTCTCCCCCCCCCCCCCGCCATGCAATCATTTTTCGTTCTTCTATTCCACGTAAACTGATCTCCTTGTATTCCAAAAGATAATATTTAAAAAACAACAACAACAGTATTTCCCCTTGGTTTCATTGTATTCACCCCTCGCCGATTGCATTCCATTCATTTCAGAAAGAGATACGAAAGATTTTTTCCTTTTAATAACACAGCGTACCAAAAGCACCATGTTGTTCCTTAGCGCATAGAGAGGACAGAGCAAACCCCCAGAGGCTTGTATTAGGCTGCCGACCATAAACCGTGGAAAGAGCGGAGAGGGATCTTCCCTGAGGCAGCATCCCTTCCTGGAACTCAAAGCACAACTCAGCAGAGAACTTCGGAGACAGAGAAAAGCTAACAGCAGGAACGTTCCTTTCTGGAGGTCAAAGAAGCAGGCGACTGGAAGGGAAAGGGAAATTATTTCAAGAGAGGGAAGAGGACGAGGCAGCTGATTTGCTGCTGTCTGCAATTTCGTGTGGGTCACGTTTTGTGAATGCAACCACCAAAACATCTTGCTGAATGCCAAGCTATTATTTGTGTTTTTAAAGCCCACAAAATCTAGGCTTGCCAATCCCCAGGTTTTGCAGACTTCACCTGGCCCCCAGCCAGCTGGCCAGTGGGGGAAAGCCCCATCCCAACAGCCAGGATGTGCCTTTAGATCTCCACAGGTTAGGAACTCCTTATGGTTTTAGAATGTGTATGTGCCTTTAAATCTGAGCAGAAAGTGAAAACTGCATCGGGAGGGGCCAGCAGAAGAGCCCTATGTGAGTGAGTGATAGCATAGTCTTGTTTTGCCTTTGTTTCAGATTTCTAATTATAGGTATCAGACCCAGAGGGAGAGGGAGTGGGAGGGAGGGAAAGCGAGAGAGCAGTCTGTGCTTGTTTTGCATTGTTACAGATGTTTTTGTATAGAAACCTGTTTATGGGATGGAGGAAATCTCCACCTCTCTCTCTTTTTATTTGCATGTGTTAGTCTGAAGAAGTTGGTGGAGATACAGCAGCTCCTGTGAGTAAAGCCACAGTGAGATCACAAAAGTCTGTGCTTGCAAACTGTTTATTTTGGCTGCCTTGTGAATTTAGGTTCACTTTCATTTATTGGAGTTGCAGCTGCTGGGGATGAGGAAATGAAGACTATTCAGGAGAACTGCACTGCTATAGTTTTATTTATTTATTTCAGGGAATGGGAAAGTCCCCAAGCTCCACCCCCAAAGTCCCCAGATTTTCTGAGTTGGACCTGGCAACCCTAACAAGATCTGGGGCCAAACCAAATATGCATTAGGGTTTGTAGAATCTTTCGGGATCAAGTGCTGTGTTCTACTGGAGAATGCACAGCAGCCAAGAAGGTCTGAGCGCCTGCTTCGGCTGCAACGCCACTGAGGATGTTCTCCGCAGCTGAGAACGAAACGTCTGGAAGGAAAACTTTCTCCAGTAGAACACGGCACTTGATCCCGAAAGATTCTACAAATCCTAATGATGTTACCAGCCGTGAAAACCTGAAATCTTTGACAAATATGCATTATTTATTTATTTACTCTATTTATGTCCTGCCTTTGTCTTCAAGGGGGGCCCAAAGCAGCTTACTACATTCTCCTCTCCTCTGTTGATCCTCACAACAACCCCATGAGGTAGACTAGGCTGAGAGTCAGTGTGGAGACTGAACATGGTTTAGCAGACTAAGTGTCAGATGAGTATCTGTGAGATGTGCGTTCAAATCCCCACTTGTGCCATGGGAATTTGCTGGGTGACCTGGGCTATTCCTACATTCTGACCCTAATCTATTTCTCAGGGTTGTGGTGGGGATAAACCAGAGGGGAGGAGAATGATTTAAGCTGTTTTGGGTCCCCTTTGGGAAGAAAGACAGAACATAAATTAAGTTTAAAAAAATGGACTGGCCCAAGGTTGCCCAGGAGGATTCCATGACTAATTGGGGACTTGAACCTGAGCTTCCCAGATCCTAACCACTACACAATGCTGCCTCTCAAATAGGATGCTGGACATCGAAGTTTGTTGGATATGTTAGCTTTTTTCCTTCTTAAGACATTTTCATTGTGTCTTTCTTGGCCATTCATGGTGACTCCAGGCATCCTACACCAATACTCAAACCCAGCAAACTAGGGTTGCCAGCTGTGGGTTGGGAAATACCTGAAGGAATTAGGGGGAGGAGCCTGGAGAGGGCAAGTTTTAAGAAGGGAAATACAGCAGCTCCTGTGAGTAAAGCCACAGTGAGATCACAGAAGTGTGTGCTTGCAAACTCTGTTTATTTTGGCTGCTTTGTGAGTTTAGGTTCACTTTCATTTATGTCCTGCCTTTCTCCTCAACGGGGGCCCAAAGCAGCTTATTACATTCTCCTCTCCTCTGTTGATCCTCACAACAACCCCATGAGGTAGACTAGGCTGAGAGTCAGTGTGGAGACTGAACGAGGTATAATGCCACAATGAGGTATAATGCCACAAGAACCACTTCCAAAGCAGCCATTTTCTCCAGGGGAACTGATCTCTGTCATCTGGAGGCCACGTGTAATTCCAGGAGACTGGCAATTCTACAGCAGATAAAAGCAATACAGCCAATGTACCAAAACCACACAGTAGCCATTTGCAGATATTCAATTGTGCTTTACCTACCACCATGCCACAGGAGCACGTGCTACCTATAGTGAAGGCCATTTAAAGGTAAGCTGAAAAACCCAATGGACACAATGTGGTTAGAAGCTATGGCTTTGGGAAATGGGAGGATAACTGTCACCTGTGACACTTTTCCATTGGGAAATCCCTCCCCCCCCCGCCCCCGGTATCTTTTAGCTTCGGTGAAGAAAAAAAGCAGCTACACATACAAAGCCTGAGTCCAGTAGCACCTTTAAGACCAACAAAGTTTTATTCACAATGTCAGCTTTTGTATGCATGCATACTTCATCAGACAATGGAATGGGGGAGCACCTGGATCTACATACAACACCTGTCTGTTTTCCCTACTTGCCCTTAAAGCGATCCATAAAGAGCATCTCTGACTTGCAAAATGGCACATAAGAGAAGATTGCTCAGCCATTTCCCCAGCAGTGCCATCCTAATCCATAATATTCTCTGCAGGTACTTTTTGGCATTCCAGAGGATCTGAACCCATCAAGTCTGGTTTAGCCCTAAGAGTATCAGCTTCAGGTTGTTTCCCAACCTGGAGCTGGCAAAAACCGTAGTTTCTCCACACCTGGGACAAAACTGTGGGCATCCTTCACCATAGTTTGTATTAATTACAACCAATCAAAACACCGTGATTCAAATGAATTGGGGGGGGGGGGGTTGCACCAGTTGAGTAAAAACGGCATATAACTATATACATTTCATCCAAAAGTTGTAACAGAAAGAGAAATGAGAAATCTGCCAAGAACAACAGAGGGGATGAAATGTGGAATCTAATCACATACAAAAATGGAAACAAATATGGGGGAAATCCATATCCATGTATCCAAATGTCAAAGATAATCTCTTTGGGATAGAAATGTAGTGGGGGTGGGAAGAATAGTAGCAGTGATGAAGCATGTGAGGAGGCAGCTGCTGGTGCCACCAACTCTGCCTCAGATGGCAAAATACTGCTGGTAGGTCCTACCGGGAAATCCCAGCATTTCACCAATAAAAAGAGGGACATGCTTGTAACATCTCTATTCTTATCCCACATCTATTGCTGTCTGAGCCTCCTTACACATGGCTGGTCTGATACATCTGCTGCATTAAGTGTGTGTGTGGGGGGATGCATTCCTATAATCTGCAATAGCCTAACCTCTTCTACTTTTAACAGCCTGGTTAAAATGCATTAGAAGAGAATAATTGTTCTGCATGCTGTTGGTAATAGCGCAAAACATATTTCACCATTATATGAAAAGCTAGGATTACCAGGTGCCAGGAGACATTCCCATCCCCTAAATAAATAAATAAAAATACAGCAGTGCAGTTCCCCTGAATGCAGTCTTCATTTCCTGAATATATTTCCTGGCGAGTCAGTTTGGTGTAGTGGTGAAGTGTGTAGACGCTCATCTGGGAGAACCGGGTTTGATTCCCCACTCCTCCACTTACAGCGGCTGGAATGGTCTTGGATCAACCATAGCTATTGCAGGAGTTGTCCTTGAAAAGGCAGCTGTTGTGAGAGCCCTCTCAGCCTCATCTACCTCATAGGGTGTCTGTTGTGGGGGGAGAAGATATAGGGGATTGTAAACTGCTCTGAGTATCTGTTTCAGAGAGAAGGGCGGTGTATAAATCTGCAGTCTTCTTCTCATTATCTTTTTTTTTTTGCCTACCCTGGCAACTGCACTTCCACTAAATGAAAGTGAAATTTGTCATACCCCAAAAAGTCTTCCTGTCAGGCTCTGGAAGCATTTCCAAGCATGGCTTTTTAAAAGGAATCAAACCTGGTTCTCCCAGATAATAGTCTGTGCACTTAACCACTACACCACACTGGGTCTCTTTATGGGTTAAAGATAGTGCTGCCAGATCAAGCCTGGCAACCAGTGGAAAGCTTGGGGAAGGAGAGAATCACCTCCAGGGAAACCCCAGAAATTATGGTGATGATGATATTAAATTTATATCCCACCCTCCACTCCGAATCTCAGAGTCTCAGAGTAGCTCACAATCTCCTTAACCTTCCTTCCCCACAACAGACACCCTGTGAAGTAGGTGGGGCTGAGAGGGCTCTCACAGCTGCTGCCCTTTCAAGGACAACCTGTGCCAGAACTATGGCTGACCTAAGGCCGTTCCAGCAGGTGCAAGTGGAGGAGTGGGGAATCAATCCCAGTTCTCCCAGATAAGAGTCCGCACACTTAAGCACTACACCAAACTGGTGGGTAGTTCTAGGAATTCCCAGAGCTACCCACTACATTGGCATGCTGGCAGCACTGCTTTTTTAAAAAACACACACACCACTTAGAGAGGCAGTGGGCAATGGGAGCTCTCCTTAGACTGACTGGAGGCTTGGGAGCCCTACTTAAAAATGAGTGCCCTAGGAGGATTGCGCCTTATTACAAAGTTAGTTCAATCAGCTCTTATTTAAGCAGCAACAGTTTATTCAAGACAAAACTGTCACACAAGAATAGGCAACATAGTAAACTATATACATTTTAGATGAGTAGAACATGCCCCCTTGGGTTGGTGGCAATCCCTCCTATTGGTCTCTCCAGGATCCTTCATTTGCATTTCCTTGCACCCTGATTGACCGGTTCTAAGAGAACAGCCAATCAGAATGCTGGTACTGACCCTCAAAACCCTATATGGTAGGGTTGCCAAGTCCAATTTAAGAAATATCTGGGGACTTTGGGGGTGGAGCCAGGAGACTTTGGGGGTGGAGCCAGGAGACATTAGGGGTGGAGCCAAGTTCAAGGCTGTGACAAGCATAATTGAACTCCAAAGGGAGTTCTGGCCTTCACATTTAAAGGGACAGCACACCTTTTCAATGCCTTCCTTCCATACGAAATAATGAAGGATAGGGGCACCTACTTTTGGGGCTTATAGAATTGGACCCCCTGGTCCAATCTTTTTGAAACTTGGGGGGTATTTGGGGGAGAGGCACTAGATGCTATACTGAAAATTTGGTGCCTCTACCTCAAAAAACAGACCCCCCCCCCAGAGCCCCAGATACCCGTGGATCAATTCTCCATTATTTTCTATGGGAATAAATCTCCCTAGGGAATAATAGAGTTCCCAGCAGACCTTTCCCTCCCCTCCCCCCGCTTTCTGATGAACCTGAAATGGGGGGAGGGCCTCCAAACTGGGGGATCCCCTGCCCCCACCTGGGGATTGGCAATCCTAAGCTGACACCATGGCCAGTCCACCACTGCTGCCACCAGAACCCGACCATGCATGCCTGTTTGTGCAGAGGCCGGTCTACCCGACAGCCACGGGGCTCCCTCTAAAGAAATGAGCCCTGAAGGCGAGCAGGTTGTCGTTGTCGCCGCCGCCGCCACACAAAGGAACCTTCCTCCTCACCCCACACACGCAAAGGCTTCCCTCCGTCAGCATGCCTCCCACCTGTACAAAGCTCCCTCTCCACAAACAGAACTGGCCCGTCAGTGAGCAGCTGTTTACCTCAGTGAAAGGGTTCATGTCTGCAACAGGCACCGCTACAGCACTCGCTCTCCCTTCGCTGCGTCCCTCTGAGGCAAGAGTGGCTATCAACCACCCTTCAGATTTGAATTTCAGTGCCTGCTGCTGCCCAGCCCTGCAACATGCCTGCGCCCCGCCCAGCCCGATCATGTGGTGGGGGGGAAACGAGTGCAACCGAAAGAGAGTCTGGCCTGCCTGGTCCGCTGCAAACGCATGCGCGGTCTTTCCTACAATGTAGGAGCGATCCAAGGCCGGAGGAACAAAGTAGGATTCAGACCAACAGGGCTGCCCACTTGGATTTATTTAGAGGCTGCTCCTCCGAGATGGACTCAGAAGGACCCGGACTTGCGGCTCGCCATGCTCCTTGGCGCCGTTTCCCCCCTCCCCCTGCTTCCGGATTTTTGGAGAGCGGGGGAAGAGGCTGCAAATTCGGGGGTCCCCCGTCAGGGCGGGAGGGTTGGGAAGCCTACTATATGGTCAAGAGCCTGCCTATCTACTGACCCTCAAAACCCTATATGGTCAAGAGCCTGCCTATCTACGGGACCGCCTTTCTCCATATGTTCCCCAAAGAGCACTGCATTCAGGGACACAAAACGTACTATTTATCTCCAGACCAAGGGTGGCCAGAGTGTGTTCTACACGGGCTAGGGTCTTCTCAGTGGCAGCATCAGAAATGTGGAACACCCTCCTGGGGGCCATAAGGGCCTTGCGGGACCCCTTCCAATTCTGCAGGGCCTGTAAAACTGAACTATTTTGACAGGCCTTTAAACTTAAATGGGAGAGGACTGCCACCATACACTGCTGAGTGATATCACTCATGACCAAGGCTTTTTTTTTTTGAGCAGGAATGCACAGGAATGCAGTTCCGGCTGGCTTGGCATCAGGGGGTGTGGCCTAATATGCAAATAAAATCCTGATGGGCTTTTTCTTCAAAAAAAGCCCTATGTAAAACAATAGTGGCATCAGGGGTGTGTGGGCTTTTATGCAAATGAGTTCCTGCTGGGCTTTTCCTACCAAAAACCCTGCTCATGAGGAATTATGATCACTATAGGATCACTCTCAGAAGAAAGTTATGATCCCGCCGATACTGAAGTTTTGAGCAGCACCATGAAATGTATTTTAATTGTTACTTTACTGTTTCAAATTATAACCATGAATTGTTTTTGAATAGACTGCTAGCTGCCCTGAGTCTGCTTGTGGAGAGGGCAAGATAGAAAAGTAAATAAATAAACAAATAAATGCAGGCATCAGGATCCTGGAGAGTAATGGAAGCCTGCTTCAAGCTCAAGCCTTCAACTGTACAACACAACGGCAAATACATAACATGCCTTACAGTGAAAAAAAAGTAATAAACAACACATTTTGTGGTTTGCTTTATTTAAATTTTCCTGTTTGCTCTCATGAGCCCCTTTGGTTCCCTTTGTGGATAAAAATGGGAGAAGATATTTTAAAAAAATTAATTAATTAAACTACCGGAATGTAGTATTTTATTTATATTTTAAAATATTTTAAAATGACAGCGTAGTCTTTGAGGTTTTTCTTTTTCTTTTTTTTTCTTTGCAACCGGAAGGTATTTCTAAAGCTATCATAGCAGGAGTCATTTGAAGTTAAACCACCAAAGGCACAGGGCTTAACGTAAAGTGCCAGCAGTCTATGCGATTCTTGGGAACTCGAGTTCCTAAGGAAAGGTCAGTGGCTGAGCAGCACAGCTGAGGAGACAGAGCATGGCTGCCCCCTGGGGACACTGTCATTTTCTCCTCGTGAGGAAAAGTATGCTTTAGAGAGTTGACCAGGGGGGGAAATGTCCCCTCCAAAAAAAATCCTGTATGGAGTACAGCAGATTTTATAAATTACATCTACCAGAGGATTTTAGTCTTGAGAAGGTCATAGTAGGCCTTTTCTGTAGTAAGTGATTGTGAAATTTTGGTAGATTGGCAAAATGTCTTCCCCACCCTCCGAAAATGAGCAATATGATCAGGTGTTGTAAGATCCAAGGTGGGATGCCCTCCTGTGATTCCCTGTGAAGCAGACGGCTATGCTCCTTCCTCCATTCCATTGGTCCTCTACCTGAAACACTACCTAATTAATAAGGGAGCTATTGAGCTGTAGGACTATCAATTCACAGCCTTCCTTGATATTTCAAGGTCTCTGAGATAATCTCCCATCTCCTGGTTGGAGATAATCCTAAAGGCATTGTAGAAAGGGGTAGTTGGCTAGACACCTGCTGTAATATCTATCACCAGAACCTATTTTGTTAGAAAAAGCCCAGCAGGAATTCATTTGCATATTAGGCCACAGCCCCTGATGCCAAGCCAGCCAGAACTGCATTCCTGTGTGTTCCTGCTCTAAAAAAGCCCTGTCTATCACACCAGAAACTGGGAGATCATCCCATAAATCAGGCGTGGACAATGGTACCTCTTCAGAAGTTTTTTTGCCTACAACTCCCATCAGCCCCAGCCAGCATGGCCAATGGTTGGGGCTGAGGGGAGTTGTAGGCAAAAAACATCTGGAGAGCTACCGGTGGCCACCTCTGCTATGAGTGTTTGTGGTGTTGCTGAGCTCTCTGGAGCATTATTTCATTTTCCCATAGAACTGCATATCCAGTCAGTGAGCACATGAAGCAGGTCTTCTACTAAGTTAGACCATCTGTCTATCAAGGTCAATGTTGTCCTCACTGTCTGGTAATGGCTCACCAGGATCTCAGGTCAAGAGCTTGGCAGATCACCCGCTGTGACCTAATCCTTGGCAAGCGCCTCACCATGCTGACTCCAATACTGGCTCTGGAATATGCTCTGAGTGTTTTTCTTTCATCAAAGAGAAAAGGAGAGAAGTCTACTGTAATGTATATGGGTTTAGTATGTGTTTCCTGCATGGCTCATTGGAGCTATGAGAGCAGAGCTTAGGGACTTGGGAACAATGGACAGTAGGATCCAAATACCTTCTGCCCTACACCAATCACAGGCCCCCTGCCTGTTTGAATGAACCAATGACGTGCTGGTGCAGGAACCAGTAGTTGTATATAGGTTTGGCCCGTAGGCCCTTTCTCAGTCTTGTTAGTGCAGCCATCTACCATGCTGCCTCTAATATAGAGCTGTTATCACTGTTGCCTTGTCTTCTCGATGCTTTGAACCCACTAGATTATATCTACATACACAGGACCAATGTTCCCTCTAAACTGCAGAGTCTTGTGAGCAAAAATTCTACTTTGAGAGCTACTGGCATTAAACGTGAGCTACTGCATAAATTATTGTGCTCTGGGGTCATCCTTCCTGAGCTAAGACAAAAATGTGTGAGCTGGAGGCTAAAAATCTGTGAGCTAGCTCACACTAACTCAGCATAGAGGGAACACTGCATAGGACTAGTAGACGTTGTGTCAGAAGAGACTAACTGGTCACCCAGCATGCAGTCACCCCACATGATTTTCCCAGAGCAGCTATGCTGGAGAAATGCCTCCACATATGTCCAAAATGTTTTCAATCTTTATGCATTTCTGAGACTCCAAAGTAATCTCTAAGCACTTCTATGAATTGGAGTTAGCACATGCAGAACTTCTTAAAATTGACCGATTGACATTTCACACATGATTAGACAGCTGTCGTTTTGGAGACTGGATCAGCATATATGAACCTATTAATTCTATACTATCCTCAGCAGAGGCCCTGGGCACCACCCCCAACAAGGAGTGAAGCACTGAAAAATGCAGTATGGCCATTTAAGAGCAAGGCCCAAGTCTGGGAATACTTAAGGAAGTCTGTCTGTGCCTGTTCTGTAATTGCTTTTGAGGCTAATACAAACCTGTCTATTATAAGCAAGAGCACTGGGCTCTCTATGCTACACAAAAAGACCAGTTCTATGATGTTGGAAATGACCATCAGTTCCACCTCTGTGAACGGCTCATTTGCTTAGAGTTGCAAACCTCTAGGTGAGGCATGGAGATCTCCTGGGATTACAAGTGACTGCCAGATGAAAGAGATCACCTTTCCTAGAGGAAAAAAATGGCTGCTTTGGAGGGTATTATACCATGCCCTTCCCAAACTCCACCACCAAATCTCCAGGAGTTGGCAACCCTACATTTAGGTTCCCAAGCCCCCCGAGGCCTCCAGTAGGGGGCTATTGTACCATAGAGTTTTCCCTCCCAAATCGCTAGAGCATCTGGGAAAACGCCTAGAGCGACCAGTGGGCGACATCGCTGGCGTGATGACATCACTTCCAGGAGACATCATCATGCTGGCAATGTCAGGGGAGGTTCCCCTCACAGGCCCAATGTGGGCCGGTGGGTTGGGAACCTCCAGGGCAGGAGAACCCCATCCGGCCTGGGGGCTTGGCAGCCCTACCTACATTAGCTTGGACTTACAAAGCAAAATCAGGACAGAATTTAAACAAGGCAACTGGCAACAAGGAAAGAACAGCCAGTGTGGATGCTGTTTTGCCTCATTCCCCATTATCAAGCTGCTCTTCTCCCTCCCTCCAGCCTAGACTATACTAACAAGCACCTCTTTACTCATTACTCACACTTATTACTGTAAGGGATCCAACCAGGTGCCAGCAGATGGCTGCACCCATTTCAAGAGGGGGATTCTGTCTTGTGCCTTATTCCATGTCATTCAGCTTCCTACTGAAGCAAGCAACCTAGGTTTTCTATGCAGAGGAGAATCTGAGCATATACATAACTCCAGCAACTATTTGCTTCTTCTCATAATTTAGCTGGGAATTGTTACACAATAAAAACAAATGAGCACCTTTGGCCATGTGCAGGAGGCCAACTACAAAAAGTCCATTTTAGAGAATACAATATGACTTTCAGGCAAACCACCTGGATCAGCCATAACTCTTGCAGGAGTTATCCTTGAAAGGGCAGCTGCTGTGAGAGTCCACTCAGCCCCACCCACCTCACAGGGTGTCTGTTGTGAGGGGAGAAGATATAGGAGTTTGCAAGCTGCTCTGAGTCTCTGATTCAGAGAGAAGGGAGGGGTATAAATCTGCAATTCTTCTTCTGCTTCTTCTTTGCAGCCCTAAGTTCCCCTCATTGTTATTTAGAAATGACAACAGGGGAAGACGATGGACTAGACTTTTTTAAAAGGCTACCACTGCCACAAAGTAAGTTCCACAGCATTATTCTCACATTTGAAATGTTTGTGGTCAGAGTCAATTTAAAAGAAAACCTTTTTTCCCCCCAAATACAAAACAGCCCAGCATCTCAACCAACCAAGCTAACTTACTTTCCTAATCTCCTGTTTCAAAAGGCATGCACAGTGTGAAACTGACCAATAAGAACAGACCAATTAGCTTGTCAGGGGAGGGGAGGGGAGGGGGAAAGTCAGAGGAAATGTTTCTGCTTTTAAAGGCTTGGAAGTGAATTAAGAGGAGGGGGGGGGAATACTGCTCTGAAAAACCACTCTTGGAAACTACGGAGATGCAGAGGAGTGACAGCAGAATGCTGGGAAAAGGATGTGGAAGGGATTTCAAAATCTGATGAGAGAGTGCACAAGTGAATATGGAAGCAGGTTTTAAAGCGACGGAGGTGGGCAGTGAGAGCCGTAGTAAACACAAATACAGAAAGGGCCTATATTTGACCAGACTATATGGCTGGTGCAGAGAAGGAGGGTTATTGTTCCTCCTGTAGTGGCTGCTGTCCAGATTTCTGTTTGTGCACATGTGAGGCACGTACCCAAGGCAACACAATCTTCTCCTGGCCAAAGCTGTTCCTCATTGCTGACTCTTGGATTGACTACAATTGCTGTGGCATCCATTGAACACAGAACAACCACCAACCCTTTGGAGTGCCTTCTATTTTAAGCAGTAAGATGGCAGATGGAAGCGTGCAAGTGTGACATTAAAAATAAAACATGAGTATCCTGCTCTCCATTATACAGAAATGAATCAGAAGGAAGGCAAAACACACACACACGCACACACACATATTCCAGCTGAATTTTCCCAGGATCATAAATAATCTCATAAGAACATAAGAAGAGCCCTGCTTGGTCAGACCAATGGTCCACCAAGTCCAGCATCCTGCCTCAAGCAGTGGCCAATTGGAGGGCCAATAAGCAGGCCACAGAGGCCAAAGCCTTCCCCTGATGCTGTCTTCCCATGCTGGTGTTTAGAGACTTACTTCCTCTGAATGTGAAGGATCCCTTTAATCACTATGACTTTTAGTCATCAATGGACCTATCCTCCTTCAAGTCAATTCCCTTTTAAAGCTAGCTATGTTCATGTGCGGAAAGGATCTCGGGATCTTAGTGGACCATACACTGAACATGAGTCAGCAGTGTGATGTGGTGGCTAAAAAGGCAAATGCAATTTTGGGGTGTATCAACATACGTATAGTGTCCAGATCACATGAAGTGATGTTATCATTTTACTCTGCTCTTGTAAGACCTCACCTGGAGTATTGTGTTCAGTTTTGGGCACCACATTTTAAGAAGGATATAGACAAGCTGGAATGGGTCCAGAGGAGGACAATGAAGATGGTGAGGGGTCTGGAGACCAAGTCCTATGAAGAAAGGTTGAAGGAGCTGGGCATGTTTAACCTGGAGAGGAGGTGGCTGAGAGGTGATATGATCACCATCTTCAAGTACTTGAAGGGCTGTAATATATACGATGGTGTGGAATTGTTTTCTGTGGCCCCAGAAGGTAGGACCAGAACCAATGGATTGAAATTAAAAGCGTTTCCGGTTCAACATTAGGAAGAACTTCCTGACAGTGAGGGCGGTTCCTCAGTGGAACAGGTTTCCTCGGGAGGTGGTGGGCTCTCCTTCCTTGGAGGTTTTTAAACAGAGGCTAGATGGCCATCTGTCAGCAACGAAGATCCTGTGAATTTAGGGGGAGGTATTTGTGAGTTTCCAGCATTGTGCAGGCGGTTGGACTAGATGACCCTGGAAGTCCCTTCCAACTCTATGATTCTATGGCACAGTTATCATTCCCCAGGTCCAGATGCAGAATCCCCTCGTTTTTGGGGCTTCTGCCTGCCACTGGCCACCTGGCCGGTGGGGGAAACCCTGCTCCCAAACAATGACATCGCTGCACAACATCCCCAACACAATGATGTTACATGAAAGTGACATCATCACATCAGGGATGTTGTGTGGTGGCACTCTGGTTTTGGGCCAAAACTGTATGGTTTGATGAGAAATTTTATCATTTTTATCATAAGAGTTTTGCTCAGAACCCAGAGCATCAGCACCGCTGTCACTTCCAGGTGATGTCAGCATGTTGCGTGATGTCCCACTCACTCCTGGAATGCCCCTTAAATCCCCCCACTGGTGCAAGGAGGGGACCTGAAAACCTTAGTTCATGGCCATCACTACAGCCACTGGCAGTGAATTCATCAATTAAATTATCTGTTGACTAAAGAAGTATTTCCTTTGGCCTATCCTCACTCACCTGTTGAATTCGCTGGTAACCCCCATGTTCTAGAATTATAGAAAGAACAAGTTCTTTCTGTCCACCCCATCCATATAATCCCAGATGATCAATAGACATTTGTAGCATCCTGCATAAAGTAAGTTTGCTGTCTTCTAGAGAATGTTCTCTGTCATGTTTGATCTTCTCATTCAGCCTTGGGGAATCCCCCCCCCCCCCCCAACAAACTATGAATACTTTAAAAGTTCTCATTCAAATGTCTTTCCAACATGTGAAATTCTAAATTACCTGGTCTTGTTTTTGAAGTCAAAATGATGCATAGGAACTTTCCTTTGATCAATCTTTTCTTTAAAATCTTAGCATTGTACAAGTCAGGCACTGTGTGTGCAATGTTTGCCACAGCTTTCAGTTTCTTTTGCTCACACGTATTTCTCCCTCTTCCACATGGGCACAGGCTCATGAATTCACTGATAAAACCCTGCAAAAAAGCAGTAGTCGTGATTGCACCTACAATGGGATAAAAAAAATCTTTTTTTGCTCTGGTGTGCTACCAGAATGCAGGCATGCATGTATCATTAAGACATGCATAAAAAAGAATCTTAATGCAATCCTATGTGCAATCTAATCAAGACCCCCCTCTCCTCCAATATGGTTACGACCTTGAGGTGAGGCATGAAGATCTCCCACTTTTGCAACTTACCTCCAGGCTAGAGAGGTCAGTTCCTCTGGAGAAAATGGCTGCTTTGGAGGGCGGACTCTAAAACATTGTACCCTACTGAAGTCCCTCCCCAACCTCCACCCACTACAGGCTCCACCCCCAAAACATCCCCCCCAGGTATTTCCCAATCCAGAGCTGGCAAACCTAGACTACATCAGTAATGTGTAAGGAGGACATATACAAATAAATGGAAGGAACTCAAAATTTACAGTTAATTACAATGTTGAATTTCCCAATTAAATATAGATATCATTTTAATTAAACAATAATTCTGGAGGAATGGAAACCAGAGAAAATGAATTCACAAAACGGGGGAGGTTGAGAAGAATTCTGTTCAACCCTCTCCATGAGACATTTTAAAAACCACTAATGTAGAAGATACAGCTCATATTCAGAACCCCTTCTATTAATATATGCCTGGTTTCTTCATTGGAAGCAAATGAATGAATGAATGGTGCAATTCTAAACAGAATTACATCCTTCTAAGTCCATTCACTGGATTTAAGAGGGTATAACTGTGCTCTGAATGAAAGAAGCTAAATGCCCTCCTCAAGGGGTATGTGCTTGTTAATAGTATTTCTAGATTGTCTTTTAACCTAGAGATCCACAAAATGGTAAAACTCTGTTTCAGTTCTTATTCAGCCCCCACTTGCTAAATCAACAACCATCTCTAGCAAGCAAAAAAACCACACATACCACATCTTTCACGACAAGGAGGTTAGGAAAAAGAAGGAAAAACATTCATAACTGTGGAAAGCAACTACTAAAATGATGTTTGGTGCATGATCTTGCAATTACTGCTTGGGAGAATCTAGGGGGAGAAACTGGTTAAAAATAGTTCAAAAAAATTCAAGCAAGTGTCTCGGGGCTATTGAAGATCTAATTAATAGAACCTAGCTATCATCCAACCCCATCCACAAATATCTGCATGGTCCAGGGAACAGAAGAAGAAATAAATGAGGCTGTTGTATAAAATTTGGCATTTAGGGTGAGTAGGAGCAGCCGAAGACCAAGTAATAAAAATCTTTTTTTAAAAAAAACCTGAACTAGCAATGGCTGATGGTTCTTATACAGGGAGACCATGGCCTTTCAAGAAACAACAAAAGGAGAAAAGCCTATTAAGAAATAGTTAAAAAGGTTAATAACTGCATTATAGTGTTTAAATTTATTTCTAAGGTGACCTATTGACATTTTGTTGAAGAGAACTGTGGGACCACTTAGTGTTTCATAAGCTTTTCATGTACAACTTTCCTGAAAGTTTGCTATTGGCTGTCTTGTCTACAAAATACTTTTGGTTAACCTGATATACAGAGTCCATCTTCTAAAAAACCTACTCAGTACATCCTGCTTTGGCTCACACTGTAAGGGACCAACATCTGAGCTAGAAAGAATTCATATTAAAAAGGGAAGTCACCTCATACTTGTTGAGAGGGTGTTTTCAGGTTTTTTTGTAGCAGGAACTCCTTTACATATTAGGCCACACACCCTGATGTAGCCAATCCTCCTGGAGATTACATAGGCCCTGTACTAAGAACCCGGTAAGAAGACTGGCTACATCAGGAGTGTGTGGCCTAATATGCAAAGGAGTTCCTGTTACAAACAAAGCCCATGGTGTTTTACTCATCATTAGCCAGCTAGCAGAGAGGATGTCCCACTCATCCTCAAAGTCCATTCCCCCAGATCTTAAGAGTTCATTAAGCTATTTACTCAAGCCAATCCCATCAATGACAGCAAAACTGAGATCCAAAGCAAATCTGAGATGACAAACCTTCTCATGAGATCATGGTGTTCCTTCCTTACTAGGACTGTCTTGACAATGGTCTTTCCACCATGCATTGAGTTGTGGTGAGAAGCAGAGTATCTGTAGCAGTGTGTTGTGTCTAGGGGGTGAGGGAGGAGAGACTCTAAGGCAACAACCTTCTCTACTGAAGGAGGAGGAAGAGAAGAGGTGATTGGATTTATACCCCACCCTTCACTCAGAGTGTCTTATATTCTTCATTTCCCTTCCCCTCCCCACAACAGACACCCTGTAAGGTAGGTGGAACTGAGAGAGCTCTGACAGAAACTGCTCTTGAGAGAGCTTTATAAGGACCTAGAGAGCCCCAAAGAGCCCCGTGGTGCAGAGTGGTAAGCTGCAGTACTGCAATCCAAGCTCTGCTCACAACCTAAGTTTGATCCCAGCGGAAGCTGGGTTCAGGTAGTTGGCTCAAGGTTGACTCAGCTTTCCATCCTTCCGAGGTCGGTAAAATGAGTACCCAGCTTTCTGGGGGTAAAGTGTAGATGAAGGGGAAGGCAATGGCAAACCACTCCGTAAAAGTCTGATGTGACATCACCTCATGGAAGCTGTGGCCCTCATATTACAAGACCTGAAAATTGCTGAGATGATGATGATATTGGATTTATATCCCAACCTCCACTCTAAATCTCTGAGTGGCTCACAATCTGCTTTATCTTCCTCCCTCACAACAGACACCCTGTGAGGTAGGTGGGGCTGAGAGAGGTCTCACAGAAGCTGCCCTTTCAAGGACAACCTCTGCCAGAGCTATGGCTGACCCAAGGCCATTCTAGCAGCTGCAAGTAGAGGAGTGGGGAATCAAACCCAGTTCTCCCAGATAAGAGTCCGCATACTTAACCACTACGCCAAACTTGCTCTCTACAGGAGAAGACAACAGAATGTTTTGGAGGTTAATCATTCATACGGTTGCCACGTCAGATGCGGCTTGATGACACTTAGCGCACACACAACATGCAAAGCAATGATCAACAACTGGATTTTTCTGTGTGGAATAGCTAAGCAAATGATTGTTGTAATGCAATGGTAGCACATACCCAATGATGTGCGAATGCCACTTGAGTCACTACATTGAGACAGCTCCCAGCAAAGGTCAAGAACCTGTGATTCATAGTGGGGAACGTGCTCTTATGGAGATTGGCTAGAGTGGGTGGAGTGCACAGTTCTTTGGCTTGACACAGTGACCTGCGAACAACCCCCAACAGTCGGCACTGTAATGCAGGCAGCACTTGTTATCATGGGAGAGAACAATTTCTCACTCTCAGGTTGCCTAATCCTGTAATTCCAAAATTATGTGCTGGGCTACATTAGTATGCTAGAAGTTCACAGCTAGCGTGCTGGCTGAAAGAAATAAGTTAATTAAAGCATTTCCGTATTCTGTGAGCCCGAAGTCCCCACTCATAGAAGAGGCTGCCTGCTGTGTCTCCGCGTGATTCACAGCTTTGGCCTTGTCTGTTCCAATCAGCCACTGTCAGGAAAGAATAATTTTGCTGTGTCTGTGTACCAGATGTGATTGGATCATTCAATCACTCCAGGGCAAGAGAGGCAGGAGAATTACCTGCCCTAAGAAGAAGCACAGCCGGAACAATGACTCACCCCTAACACAGTGATAAGATAAGATAATGTTCCCTGCATGGTTTATTTTATATTCATTTATTCTTTGCCAGCGGCTGCAGTTCTCCATGGTTTTCTGTTGGCCTGAAGGTTTGTTTGTAATCTGCATGTATGGCATGTTGGTTGGTTGGATGGCTGGATGGATGGACAGATAGACAGAAGTCTGAGCTTGTCAGAATTTAGGAGCAAAGTAAGATTGGTAATGGGATGGGAGATTATTGGAGCAGCTAAAAGTCTAGTTACTGTAAACACTGCTGAAAAAGTAGTTTAGTCCACTTCTACCTTAGGGCGAGCTGTGGTGCAGGGGTGTCAAACATGAAGTTTGGGGGCCAGATCAGGCCCAAAAGCAACTGACTGCCATCTGCTTCCTTCTCCCTATATCTTACTTCCTTCTGCATCACAGCTTGCTCTTCCAGGCTTACTCAATCACACAGCAGAGCTATTGAGCCAAGCCTCTATTTTCTCCATTGGCAGAGGCTCCTTCCTTGGGGAGGAAGGGGGGAGGGATAGCTTGCTTTGCCTGGCTCTCTCAATTGCATAGAAGAGCTACTGAGCCAAGCCTTTCTTCCTTCTATTGGCTGAGTCTCCTCCCCCCTCCAGTCCCCTGGGGAAGAAAGGAAAGAGCAAGAGCTTCCTTTGCCCATTTCCCTGGATCCCATGGGAGAAATACAAGGAAAACATCTTTAAGACCAATGAGTACTAACATTTATAAAATTTATATTTCTGCTACCTGATCTTAAATAGGTACACACATGGCCCGGCCCAATCTGACACGGTCCGGCCCAACAAGGTCTCTTTTATGTCAGATCCGGCCCTCATAACAAATGAATTAGACATCCTCGGTTTAGGGTTTACTGAATGTTTTATCTTGCAGTTCAGCCTACCACTTGTTGGTTCTCTCTCTGCTCTGTGTTAGTATGTGTTAGTGCTTGTGCTCTGAGGACCTTTCTGTTGTATTGTGGCCTGCTGTCAATTAATGTATTTTTGCAAAATCCTGTTAAAATAAATTCATTGAAAGCCAACTCCAAAGCACAGACTGGATTATTTCCTAAACTCTGCCAATAGAGATCACCAAGGAAGGCTGGAGCAGTTATACAGAGGAGGGAAATGGCAAACCAGCTCCACTCATCTCTTGCCTTGAAAATCCTATGACGATTCATGCTGAGTCAGTTGTGACTTGACATCACTTAATCATCTATGTCTACTGTAATAATAAAAGGACCTGTCTGTCAATTTGTGGCAGATGTAACTCATTTAAAAAGGAAGCTAGGAGTCTCAAAAATGGCTACCAGCATCAGGATGGTTGTGTGCCAAAAATGAAGGGAATCAGAACTTCCTGGCCCAGGTTATCTCCAGAACATCCCTCCGCCATTTGCGAAGGCTTTGCTACCTAGAGCCAGGAAGGTGGAGGGAGCACAGATGGGAAAGGTAGAAAACATTTCCTTCTTTACAAATATCTCCAGAACATCCCTCCACCATTTGTGAAGGCTTTGCTACCTAGAGCCAGGAAGGTGGAGGGAGCACAGATGGGAAAGGTAGAAAACATTTTCTTCTTTACAAATAGGGTTGGCCAGGTCTGACTCAAGAAAGATCTGAGGATTTGGCGGGGAGGGGATGGAGCCATCTCTGGACTGTGAATTTCCTGGAGATTTGAGGGGTGGAACCTCATGAGGAGAGAGTTTGGGGAAGGGAGGGACCACAGTGGAGTATAATGCCATAGAGTCAACCCTCCAAAGCAGCCATTTTCTCCAGGGGAACTGATCTCTTACTGGACCAGTTGTAACTCCGAGAGATCTCCAGCCATCAACTTGAGACTGGCAACCCTAGAGCAAGCTAAAAAAAACCCTGTAATGTTTTGATGCAGCTCCTTGTTTGTATACATGTTTGCAGAGAATGTACACTGCTGATTTCTTAATGCACAAGTGATGTTGGGAAAATGTACATATATGTTTAATGGTGAAATCTGGTGACAGGAAATGGAAAACCACGCAGAGTCGTGAAGTCAGCTCAAAAGTAATTTGTGACATTGAAAATGGAACTTTTTCTTTGGGGGGGGTCAAAGGAGAAGGGTTGAGAAATGTGAAATCACAAATGAAAAGGCTGGGAACCGTCACATGGAGGGAGGGGGCAGGGCAGAAACTGATTTGGACCCCCCCAGTGTGTTTTCTACACTTTTATGGATTTTTGGTGGCTGATTTCTCTTTATTTCACCTCCTTTTTAATTGTCTTTCATAATAACTGGGACATATAAAGTCCTCATTAGAAGTCACCCACACCCAGGGTGGTTAGCTCCAAGTTGGAAAACTCTTGGCAATTTCGGGGTGGAGCCTGGGGAGGACACAGACCTCAGTGGGGTACAATGCCATAGAGTCTACCCTCCAAAGCAGCCCTTTTCTGGAGAGAAACTGATCTGAAGATGAGCTGTAATTCCTGGGGATCTCCAGACCACACCTGGAGGCTAACATCCCTACCACACCTGATCGCTTCCTTTGCAGTTGGGGAGTTCTTTGTTTCGCACATACTAAAAGGTGTGTGTGGTGAGTGGTCTATGCATCCAATTTTAATTTAGTCCAAAACCTTTCACCTCTCCTGAAGGAGGGGAAAAGCAACCATGTTCACTCAACTGTTCCTTCTAATCCCCATTCGTGCTCTTTGGCTTTATGCTCAAAACCAATTTTAATCTTTAGGAAAATGGATATGCAACTAATTTAGCATCAAACACTTTAGAGCTTAAATAAACTGTAAATGGAGATTAAGCCTCCCCCCCCCCCTCCTGCTGCTCGAGTTCTTTTCCCAGTGCTTATTTACTATTACAACCCATATTCATAAAGGGGGATATTGGTGTACAGTTAAAGATAACGGCATTTTGCACTGTGTATCAATAAAGCAGTTTCCAGTAAATGAAACACAATTTCAGGAAGGTCTGTTGTCATGATCCCTAAGAGGTATTAAATTGGCCCCGTTAAAGAAAAGAGGCTGCTAGGGTACAGTTTAGCGGAATTAAACATTACCCTTACAAAGGGTAAAAGCAATTTTAGCACAATATGGCTACCTAAAAGCCTCTAACAGATACAGCCAGCCATAAACATAACTATAATTGCCGCTCTCCTCCATGTCACAAGAAGCACATTCATCTGCTGTAAGCACCTCGAGACTTCCAACGGTTCCTAAGTGTTGCAGCTTCTTCCGAGAGACAGAGACGAGGAAATCAGGGACAACTCACGACGTTTCATCATTCACGTCTGACATTGGCTGACATTTGCGTTCTGTCACTTTTACAATTAGGGGAATTGACAAAAGATGTCTATTCAATAGATGGGATTCAAACATTCAGCATCTCTTCATCAATTCATGTGTGTTGAGGGTCAAATAACAACTTGGCAGCCCAGCCTAGTCAAATCTCATCAGAGCCTAGAAGCTAAGCAGGGTTGGCCACGGTTAGTCAATGGCTGGAAGGCTACCAAGGAAGTCTGGGGTTGAGATGTGGAGGAAAGGCAGTGGGAAACCACCTCTCATTTGTCTCTTGCTTTGAAAACCCTATAAGGTTGCTTTAAGTTTTTTGCACTGGCAAAAGAACCTAAAAGAGAACTCCCTCTTTGTGGAGGGAGTTCCAAAGTTTGAACTAGAGATGCTGGGATTGAACCTGCAACTTATGGGATACAAAGCCAATGCTCTAGTGCCGAGCCATACCCTTACCAATGACCACATGAAGTTGTTTTATATTGAGTTAGAAAATCGGTGTATTAATGTCAGCATTGTCTGTTATCACTAGTGGCAACTGTCCATGGTCTCAGGTTGAGGTCTCTCACAACTACTAGATCATTTTAACTAGAGTTGGTTGAGACTGAACCTGGGATATTTGGCATTCCTAGTAGGTGCTACATAACTGAACCATGGCCCCACCCGTTAACAAGAGGGAAACCAGAGAGACGTTCACCCAGTCTGCTGAATCAGTAACAGATAAATGTGTTCTGCCAAGAGAGCCCCTCTGTTCTTGTTGTTCCTGTATTTGTTCCAATTTGTACATTACAACAGGACACAAACACTAGGACAGGAGAACAAGCATAATCATAAGAACATAAGAGGACTTAAGAGAAGCCATGTTGGATCAGGCCAATGGCCCATCCAATCCAACACTCTGTGTGGTCAAAATTTAGGTGCCATCTGGAGGTCTACCAACAGGGCCAGGACTCCAGAAATAATTCCACTCTTGTCTTCCAAGCATCAAGAATTCAGAGCATCATTGCCCCAGACATAGTGTTCCACCTATACTTTGATGCTAATAGTCACTGACGGTCCTCTGGTCCATATGTTTATCCTATCCCCTCTCATAGCTGTCTGTGTTTGTAACCGCCACCACTTTCTGTGTGCAATAAATTCCACATGTTAATTACTCTTTGGGTGAAGAAGTGCTTCCATTTATCTGTTCTAAGCCCCAAAAGGCAACATTCTTTAGGCTCTCAAGAGAGCCAGTGTGGTGTAGTGGTTAAAAGGGGCGGACTGTAATCTGGAGAACTGGGTTTGTTTCCCCACTCCTCCACATGAAGCCAGCTGGGTGACCTTGGGTCAGTCACAGTTCTCTCAGCCCCACCTACCTCACAGGGTGTGTGTCGTGGGGAGAGGAAGGGAATGTGATTGTAAGCCACTTGAAGATTCCTTTGAGCAGTAGGATGGCCAGGTCTGGGGACTTTGAGGGTGGAGCCAGGAGATATTGGGGAGGAGCCAGAAGCAAACTTGTGACAAACATAACTGAACTCCAAAGGGAGCTCTGGCCATCACATTTAAAGGAACCACACACCTTTTAAATGCCTTCCCTCCACTGGAAATACTGGAGAAGGGCACCTTCTTTGGAGGCTCATAGAACTGGATCCTCTGGTCCAATCTTTTTGAAACTTGGAGGACATTTTGAGAAGAGGCATTGAATGCTATGCTGCAAATTTGGTGCCTCTACCTTTACAACCATCCCCCCAGAGCCCCAGATACCAGCAGATCCATTTTCCATTATTCCCTATGGGAATTGGTCTCCGTAGAGAATAATGGTACGCCCAGCAGACATTTCCCTCCCCCCTCCCCACTTTTTGATGACCCTGAAGTGGGAATAGGGCTTCCAACCAGGGGATCCCCTGCCCCCACCTGGGGATTGGCAACCCTATTGGGTAGAGAAAAGCAGAGTATAAAAAAACAGCTCTTCTTATTCTCTCAGAGAAATTAATTTTGACCCTTAGGCATTTGACAGCAGACTAGGCGAACCTAATATAACAAAGACTTGTGGTTTCATTGTATTTGTTTTTTAAAACAAGACTGGTGCTTGTCCTCAACTCTCTTGAGTGTGAAAATAGAGCAAATCACATGCAACTCAGCAGGCATCTAAGCGGCTCACAGTTCTTACTTTCAACATCTATGCATTTTCCCTTTTAAATGAGTATGACTGGATCAGTGGGAAGGGGGGGGCAAACTAGGGACCTCCTGGGAGCTGAGAAAAATCGTGCCTTCCAAACATACAAAATGACGGAGGGGAAAAAAGGTTTCTCTGGGTAAAAATAAACCTTTGTAGACGACTAAAGAAATGTCCCAAGCTCCCACAGGGCTAAGACGTGCAACTTGTACATTCTGGCTTTTGATGCAACCCCTCCCCCCTTCCCCGTTTCCATTGTTTATATTTGTAAATGTAAGGCTTGATTTTTGTTGCTGCCACTGTATAATTAGGAGATTATCTTTGGAACTGAATAGACCACCAAGCACAATCGAATTTTCCCATCATATTCAGTCTGCTCTCTCCTGTTTGGACTTATACCTTGTCATTAGGCAGTAATCCATAGGACTAGCTGGAAACCAGCTGTCCCAACGTAGCGTTTGCTGAGGGACTGGAGCAGGCAAGAAACATTACGTTCACCCACTGTGCTCAGATACAATGGCTTTATTTTTTTTTATTTTTTAACTTCATCTCTACTCTGTCTTTCTCCCCAATGGGGACCTGAAGCAATCTCAACTCCTCCACTTTTTCCTCACAACAACTCTGAGGTAAGTTAGGTTGAGAGAGTGTGACTGACTCAAAAGCACTCAAATGAGCTTCCACGGCAGAATGGGGACTCAAACGCTGGTCTGCCAGAACTAGGGTTGCCAGGTGGCACCTAGAAATGTCCTGCTATTGCTATTGCAATTGCTCTCCAGATGACCAAGATCAGGGAAGGGATGGTGGCTCAGTGGTAGAGCATCTGCTTGGGAAGCAGAAGGTCCCAGGTTCAATCCCTGGCATCTCCAAAAAAGGGTCCAGGCAAATAGGTGTGAAAAACCTCAGCTTGAGACCCTGGAGAGCCGCTGCCAGTCTGAGAAGACAATACTGACTATGATGGACCAAGGGTCTGGTTCAGTATAAGGCAGCTTCATATGTTCATCAGTTCCCCTGGAGAAAATGGCTGCTTTGGAGGATGGATTGTGTAATGTACTGAGAACCGAGACGGTTTGAAGGCAACATAGTTTATTCAGTAGCACATTACAAGAGAGAGAGAGCACGCGGGCCGGGCCCCGTTTATATACATTGCCCGGTACAGCCCCCTTGTCCGACCAGGCCAATCCTGGTCGGTCAAACTTCCCGCCACAGGTCTTGATGGGCGGGGCCTCAGGCGAGCTCCATCTGGGGACGCAAGGGTCGCCTTTAGTCGCCATCGCCATGAGGTCTGGTTACTTATGTTCAATACATAACAGATTGTATGACACTGTATCGAGCTGAGGTCTCTCCCCTCCCCCATGCTCTCTACAGCCTCCACCCACCTACCCACCCCACCCCCAAATCGCCAGGTATTTCCCAACCCAGCCCAATCTAGATCCGAATAGATCTAGCCACTACACCACACCGGCTGTCAATGTTAAGGACTGACGTCTTGCTCTTATATTATTTCCTTCCTTCCTTCTTGAAACTTCTGCATGTATTTTGGGTCAATTATAACACCCTCCCCCCCCAAGATTACAGTGTAGTAAGCATCAATAAAGAATAGGAAACAATGAGAACAAAAGGGGCAGAATGGCAACTTTGGTGGCCCTGATGAGGGCAGAAACTAGGATATGAATTTTGTAAAATGAAACATAAAATGAAGACTGAGCTCAAGCTTAAAATCCAATGAGCCAACAACTAACCCCAAAGCAAGCTGAATGAGAAAACAAGCGACTTTTTACAGCCTAAAAGTCACCAGAGAAAGGACCAAGACAGTACCAATATGCACTATCACCAAAATGCTCTGTCACATGTTGCCACCCTTCAAAAGAATTGTACACAAAGCAGAGCTTCATTAGATTACTCATTTTGTAGACTCCCCACCCCCCAAAAACCCCTAAAGTAACATTTTGCTTTAAAAGTCCTCCACTGTAATTTTTGCAGCTTCTTTCTCATTCTAAAAATAAACGTTTGCATAAGCAAACACACTCATTCAAAAAAGGAGAAACACATTCCTCTACCAAGCCTGAAGATGTATCTAGGACACTGGGCCAATCTTCTGCCCAAGAGGGAAACCAGCCATATACACACATCATTATAAACAAGCGGCTGCCACCTGAAATGGCAGTTTCCCCTCTTGTCTTGTATTAAGCATCACTTTGAATGTTGTATATTCTGTGCATCCAGACCGGGAGCAGCAAATGCCAGAAGATTTGGAAGGCAGTGGCCTGGGGATGGCACAGGCCTACAATGCCCTTTCCCCCAGTCAAGGCAAGGGATCCCCCACTTCCATTTACAAAAAGAAATTAAACAATGTAAAAGCCCTGTACAGCTAACTGTGGCGTCACATCACTTCTGGTAAAAAAAAACAAAGAAAACCCCTCAGAAGTGACATAGGGAAACTCTAGGAATCACTGGAAACTCTATGGTAAAACAATTCTCAACCTAGAATTAGCAACCCTAGCTAGGAAGCAGACTCGTATTTATTACAGAATTCAGCAATGCAGAGGGTCAGGCTGAAGACCCTTACCTACATAGACAATTATAAGGAACAGTCTTTGACCTTGTGTATTTTATGCATTTCCCCCCTCTAATTTCCCCTTCTCTCACAATGCCATGTATGTGAAGGGGTGGGCTCAGCAAGGTCATTTCTAATCATGTATTGTAGTCATGAATCAAAACATGTATTATATTCCAGGGGTTCCCAGCCTTTTTTGAGCCTGTGGGCACCTTTAGAATACTGACCTAAGATGGCAGGTACAGCCACAAAATGGCTGCTGCAGCAGGAGGAATTACACTGGGAAAGCAGAAGTGCAGGGAAGAGGGGCAATTTTAAAAAGTACACTGGAAAAGAAGAGCGTTATTTTAATCTGCATAGGCAATCAGTTCTTCAGTGGCAAATTTGAAGTCCTGCTGGGCAAGACCTTCATCCGCTCTCTCTCTAAAAACACTCAGGGTTGCCAAGTCCAATTCAAGAAATATCTGGGGACTTTGGGGGTGGAGCCAGGAGACATTGGAGGTGGAGCCAGGAACGGTGTGACAAGCATAATTGAACTCCAAGGGAGTTCTGGCCATCACATTTAAAGGGACAGCACACCTTTTTAAATGTCTTCCTTCCATAGGAAATAATGAAGGATAGGGGCACCTTCTTTTGGGGCTCATAGAATTGGACCCCCTGGTCCAATCGTTTTGAAACTTGGGGGGTACTTTGGCAAGAGGCACTAGATAATATACTGAAACTTTGGTGCCTCTACCTAAAAAAAACAGCTCCCCCAGAGCCCCTGAAACCTCCAGATCAATTCCCCATTATACCCTATGAGAATCGATCTCCACATAGGGAACAATGAAGTGCTCAGCAGCCGTTTCCCTCCCCCCCCCACTCCACCCCCGTTTCTGAAGCGAGGGATTGGCCTCTCTACTCATGAGTTGCTGCCAACTTCTTCAAAGTAACAGACACACCATCCCAAGAGGAAGCCTTTCCAATCAGAGACTGAAGCCTCTGGGGGCGGGGCTTCCCTCCACCGGCCAGCTGACTGGGGGCGGGAATGAGCCTGGGAAAGTGGAAGAACCCCTCTGGGACCTGGGGATTGGCAAGCCTACACTCGGTGTGTATCAAGAAAAGTGTCAACCAGCACCGGGGCAACTCTTTGGTGACCTCTGTCATATATGAACGTATGAATTACATCATTTGTCAATGAAACTTTACCACTCAGCCCTCTCCCACTCCCCCCAAGCTCTGGAACACCTCACACATTTACACATCATCATATTCCATTCTATTACCTTGTTTGAAGGAGCCCAGGGTGATGTGCTTTTACAATAACCGTGTAAAGACGGTCACAACAACAACCCTATAAACAACAACAACAATTTTTATTTGTATCCCGCCCTCCCTGCCGGAGCAGGCTCAGGGCGGCTAACAGCATTAGCAGGTCATGCTGAGACCAGCGGGATTTGCCTACAGTCAACGAGCGAACTTCATGTTCCTGTGGCAATTTGGACCCAATTCTCCACAGTCCAGATGCAACACTATGCTATCTCTTGCACTTTCCTTGACGGGGGTGGGGGGGCATGTTTGTTTGTCTCTTTATTATTTTCATTTGAGCTCTTGGGCCCCTGAAGCTGACACCAGGAGGCCTCCCTTCGAAGTAAACTGTGTCTGCAGCCCCTTGGCCGTTTCATTTGTATATTTTCCTCCTTCACTTTATTAATAGTGTTTATCTTTTGCTCTTTGGGTGCTGACTCAGAACCACATTTTCCCTGCCATTAGAACGATTAAGCATTCCAGAAAGGTGCTGATCAAGCTGCTGAAATTCACATCTCAAGGGATTTTGTTGTTACAAAATATGGGATTTTGTCAGCCAGAACATTAATGTTACCCCGCCCCCCCCCCCCGCCCTTTCATAATCCGGTGCATATGCTGCCAACAATATCCAGAGACAGAAATCTAGTAGGGTGTAGGAGACAGTGTTTTGCACACATACCAGGTTAGGGTTGCCAAGTCCAATTCAAGAAATATCTGGGGACTTCAGGGGCGGAGCCAGGAGACTTTGGGGGTGGAGCCAGGAGACTTTGGGGGTGGAGCCAGGAACAAGGTTGTGACAAGCATAAATGAACTCCAAAGAGAGTTCTGGCCATCACATTTAAAGGGACAGCACACCTTTTCAATGCCTTCCTTCCATAGGAAATAATGAAGGATAGGGGCACCTTCTTTTGGAGCTCATAGAATTGGACCCCCTGGTCCAATCATTTTGAAACTTGGGGGGTATTTTGGGGAGAGGCGCTAGATGCTATACTGAAAATTTGGTGCCTCTACCCCAAAAAACAGCCCCCACAGAGCCCCAGATACACGTGGATCAATTCTCCATGATTTTCTATGGGAATAAATCTCCATAGGGAATAATAGAGTTCCCAGCAGACATTTCCCTCCCCTCCCCCCGCTTTCTGACGACCCTGAAGCGGGGGGAGGGTCTCCAAACTGGGGGATCCCCTGCCCCCACTTGGGGATTGGCAACCCTATACCAGGCAGATTTGGGGTCAGATCCTTACTCAGCTTTCTGATTTGACCTTGAGTCCATCATTATTCACTACATTTCTATCCCATAGGGTTGCCTACCTCCAAATAGGGGCTGGAGATCTCCCAAAATTTCAGCTGATCTCCAGGCAACAGGGGCCAGTTCCCCTGGAGAAAATGGCTGCTTTGGGAGGTGGCACTGTACCCTTCCTCGGGCTCCACCCCCAAATTCCCAGGTATTTCCCAAGATAGACTGGCAACCAGTATTCCCTGTAGGCTGAGTTAGTGTGAGCTAGCTCACAATTTTTCAGCCTCCGGCTCACACATTTTTGTCTCAGCTCAGGAAAAATTAGCACACTAATTTATGCATTAGCTCACAACTTTAATGCCAGTAGCTCACCAAGTAGAATTTTTGTTCATAAGACTCCACAGCTTAGAGGGAACATAGGTGGCAACCCTATCAGTCCTCCAGAGAGCTCAGGAGAGCATATACTGTTCTTGGGGTTTTCAGGTCCTCCCTGACCACTGGAGGGGATGAAGGGGTAGATTTGCCAGATCTGGATTAGGAAACTCCTGGAGAATTGGGGATGGAGCCTAGGGAGGACAGGGGCCTCAGTGGGTACAGTGCCTTGGAGTCCACCCTCTAAAGCATCCATTTTCTCCAGGGGAACTGATCTGTGTGATCTGAAGATGAGCTGTAATTCCAGGGATTCCCAGGTCCCACCTGGAGGCTGGCATCCCTAACAGTTTTCCCTTTTGCTTCTTTTTATAGTGCAACGCCAATACAAATTAGAAGACAACTGCAGATTTATGCCCTGCCCTTCTCTCTGAATCAGAGACTCAGAGCGGCTTACAATCTCCTATATCTTCTCCCCCCACAACAGACATCCTGTGAGGTGGGTGGGGCTGAGAGGGCTCTCACAGCAGCTGCCCTTTCAAGGACAACCTCTGCCGAAGCTACGGCTGACCCAAGGCCATTCCAGCAGCTGCAAGTGGAGGAGTGGGGAATCAAGACTCAGTTCTCGCAGATAAGAGTCCACGCACTTAACCACTACACCAAGCTGGCTCATGAATCTGTGCAGATTAAGAGCTGAGAAGAGTGTTGAGGTAGGTTGCCAGCCTCCAGGTGGGGGCTGGAGTTCTCCCAGAGCGACAACTTATCTTCAGACTACAGAGATCCTCATAAGAAATGGCAGCTTGATAAGGTGGACTCTATGGCACTGTATTCCTGATGAGTATCCTCCCTACCCCAAACTCTGTACAGCGTAGGCTCTGCCCCTGAACCTCCTGGAATCGTCCAACCCAGAGTTGGTAAGTTAAGGGACTTCAAAGTTAGCAGTGCTATATCCACAGAGGTTCTCCTAACAAGCCACATTTAAACAAAGTCTCACTTGAGCTTCAGTCTGATAGTAGGGCTCCCATATATTTGTTCCAGTTTACACAATTTACCACCCCTCACAAGCCTGTTCCTGGCTATAGTTATCTCCCATGCATCTTTCTCTTTCCCATTCAGTTTCTTTTCCCTATCCCTGCTTCTTAGGTCAGAGTCAGGGGAGTCATAGGTTGTTTCTACACTTGACAGAAGATTTCCCTCCCCCGATGTAGCCAGTCCTCCAAGAGCTTACAGAGCTCTTAGTACAGGGTTCTGTACAAGTACTAGGCAGATACTCAGCTTTCTGATTTGTCCTTGAGCCCATCATTATGCATTGCATTTCTATCCCATAGGGTTGCCTACCTCCAAATGGGGGCTGGAGAGCTCCCAAAATTTCAGCTGATCCCCAGACAACAGGGACCAGTTCCCCTGGAGAAAATGGCTGCTTTGGGAGGTGGATGCTATGGCATAAGAACATGAGAAGCTATGTTCAGGCCTATGACCCATCCAGTCCAACACTCTATGTCACACAGTGGTCAAAAACCCAGGTGCCATCAAGAGGTCCACCAGTGGGGCCAGGACACTAAAAACCTTCCCATTGTGTCCTCCAAAGCACCAAGAATGCAGAGTGTCACTGCCCCAGACAGAGTTCCATCAATACCCCGTACCTAATAGCCACTGATGGACTGTAAGCTCTTGGAGGATTGGCTGCATTAGAGGGGTGTGGCCTAATATGCAAATCAGTTCCTGCTACAAAAAAAGCCCTGGTGATGCATATTATAAGCATACAGACTTCGTAATTTAAAGCCTGCTCTGGTCTCAGTAAAACCATTTCCAAAATTATTTAAAGAAACCTTGACATTTTTTTTGTTATTTGTTGGCAGGAGACATTTTGCTCCTGACATGGATAATGCAACAGTGCTGAAGAAATGAGGAAGCTCATTTGACATGCGGCCCCCTACTGGATGGAAAAGCTGCTCCAAACAGGTACTGTTTCTGAGCCCTGCAAGTTCAGAATTGTGTGTGTGCGTGTGCATGTGCTGCTCTGATCAAGGATCGCAGTCCTCGGCTGTAAGTTGTTTAGGGCGCACCGACTTTGTCTTGCAGAATACAAATGCCTCTTTTTGCCTGGAGAGCTGGATGCAGGAACCAGGAGCAATATTTGTGCGGCTGCATTTTGTCTTGTTAGGAGCTCATTTTCTTCCCCAAATGCCCTGTTTCCATTTGCAATTAGAATTCAGGAGGCACCACCGACTGGGTAGGTGCGTGTCTGCGTTTTGGTTATGTCTGTCTGCTCGATCACCTTCGGGGAGCCTGCAAAACAAGATCTTGCTTCCAGCCAGAATTTCACATTAGGCAAACGTCAGAGGGTTCTCAAGTAGGCCTTTGAGCTTTCACGGTGAAGTAAATAGAATACAAGAGATGGGTGATTAGGGTCAAAGCTGGAGCCAGGTTTGGGGGCCCTCTGGGCAAAATAGCCTCTTGCCCAAGTGACTCATGGCGGCCCCAGGGTTGAATGGTGATGAGAAGTCCAGTTTCAGGTCTTTCTCTGGGAACTCCAGTGGTGGAAATGCTCAGAGGAAGACCAAGGGGAGGGGAAGGAAAGCTAAACAAACACCTCCCCAAAGGTCTACATATTAAGACCGCAGCCAAGAAGCATGATGTTGCATAGCAAAGACCAAAAAGAAAGAAAGAAACCATGGGAGATGTAGAGAACAACACAAGGACTGGAAAAACTTGACCACCCTTCATTCTACAGTTGTCAGGTCCCTCAGAGAATGGAGGGGGCTTACCAGAAGCAGAAGAGAGGCTCAGATTATGTTGTGGGAAGTGTTCCCTCTAAGCTGAGTTAGTGTGACCTTGGTCACAGTTTTTTTAGTCTCCAGCTCACACATTTTTGTCTTAGCTCAGGAAGGATGGCCCCAAAGCAAACTAATTTATGCAGTTGCTCACAACTTTAATCAGGGTTTTTTTGGTAGGAAAAAGCCCAGCAGGAACTTACTTGTATATTAGGCCATACCCCCTGATGTCACCATTGTTTTGAACAGGATGATTTTTTTTTTTTTAGAAAAAGCCCAGCAGGAATGTACAAGTGATTGCTTGTTGAGCATAGAGAGGGCTTTTTTGTAGAAAAAGTCTAGCAGGAATTCATTTGCATATTAAGCCACACCCATGATGCTAAGCCAGCCAGAACTGCATTCCTGCTCAAAAAAGACCTTGACTTTAATGGCAGTAGCTCACAAAATAGAAGTTTTGCTCACAAGATTCCACTGCTTAGAGGAAGTATTGGTTGTGGGTGGCACAGTGATGTGGCTCTGGGATTCAGAAGCTTTGTGCCTTTGAATATTGAAGTTTCTCTCAGTTCCCTCTGCTATGTTTTTTCCCCTATTCTTTGTCTCACCATCATTACCCCACCTCAGTAGCCTGGAGTTTAGAGTTGTTTTAGAGTGCTGTTTTTAGAGTTGTTAAAACTCTGCTTTTAAATAGGCCTGAAGAAGAGAAAGCCAGAGGCATTAGTTCCTCCAGGTTCCATAAGAGGACAGAGGCGACTAAGAGAAAGGGGCAAGGGTTGGTGAACATGAGGTGGGTGGAAACGGTTGGAGCCCCCTGCCCAAAATTCACTGCCTGAAGAGACCATCTTACCTCTGAGAGAAGCTTCCAATCTCTCTCCCTGCCATTCACTTTGAAATGCAAAACTGAACATTGCTATGTATGTATGCATTACATTTGATTGAGGGGGGAAATTAATTATATTTTGGAGAAGTCTGCAGCTGAGCAGATGAATGGGAAAAGTCCTCCAAAGGCGAGATTACTCCTTAGACCAAGGCTGACGAAGATTGCTGTTAATCACAAATTAAAGCTGTGACCAGGATAGGGAGGGGGGAAAGACAGCAGCCTGCTGTGAACTTCCAAGGTCAGAAAGTGGGGTGGGGAATTTTCTGCTAAGATTATGTTTCTGCAATGTAAATAATGACTCACTCAGAATAGGCACAGTAACCATAATGCATGGGGAAAGGTACCAGCAGGGACAGCCCTAGACTATCTGGCGGCCACAGGCAAAGCTAACTTCTGGTGCCCCCCCCCACTGATAACGACTCTGAGTCACATGGAGGGCACCTAATCTGATGCCCTCCAGAAGGCCTGTGACCTAGGCCAGGGGTGGCCAATGGTAGCTCTCCAGATGTTTTTTGCCTACAACTTCCATCAGCCCCAGCCATTGGCTATGCTGGCTGGGGCTGATGGGAATTGCAGGCAGAAAACATCTGGAGAACTACCATGGGCCACTCCTGCCCTAGGCAATCACCTAGTTTGCCTAGTTGTAGGGCCAGCCCTGCCTCTTTCCTTCCTTCCCCAAGGGATTGGGGGGGGGCAGGCGAGGAGCCAATAGAAGGAAGAGAGACTTTGCTTAGTGGCTCTGCTGTGTGATTGAGAGAGCCTGGCAAAGCAAGCTCTGCCTCCCCGCTTCCTCCCCAAGAAAGGAGCCTCAGCCAATGGAAAAAAATAGAGGTTTTGCTCTAGCTCCTGTGCAATTGAACAAGCTTTGCAAAGCAAGCTGTTACGCAGAAGGAAGCAAGATATAAGGAGAAGGAAGTAGATGACAGCCAGTTGTTTGGGGGCCTGATAGGAGCCCTCTGGGGCCTGATTCGGCCCCTCAAACTGCATGTTTGATACCCCTGCTCTATGGTATTATTCCACACTGAGGTCCCTCCTATCCCCAAACCCTGGCCCTCATCAAGCTTCACCGCCAAATCTCCAGAAATTTCCCAACCCAAAACTAGCATCCCTAAGAAATTCCCTGTTCAGAGGCAATAATATTCTGTATACCAGTGCTAGAGAGAGGGCAACAATAGATAACACTTGAAGCTGCTATATACTGAATTGGCCCCCTGATCCATCAAAGTCGGTTCTGTCTACTCAGAGCAACAGCAGCTCCCCTAGATCTCAGGGCGAGATCTCTTCACATCACCTACTACCAGATCTTTTAATGGGAGGTGCCAGAGACTGAACCTGGGACCTTCCGCATGCCAAGCAGATGCTCCACCACTGAGCCGTGGCCTCTCCCATGGCTTGTAGTTCTTTTATTGGCTGCAGTGCAAAGCAGGGTGCCAGTTTAGATGGAGGAATAGATGCAACTCTGTTAGGTTCTTCTTGAAAATGCACTGGAGATGTTTTAATGTGAAAATGATAGAAAGAAACAAAAGAATTAGAAACACCTGCAAAGGAAATCAACAATGTTACTTTGCAGGAAATACAGATTCTCCATAGTCACAGATGCACTGGAAGTTTTTTTTTTCAAAATAGTGGCCCCATATCATAGATTAAATACGTCGCACAAAAGAACAGCTTGAAACAGCCGCGATACCAGCCAAAGCAAGAGTAAAAATGTTCCACCGGAAACCAATCAAGAGGAACACAATTTAAAAGAGCTGCTTTTTTTTTTGTCCAGATAAGAGTTTTGGTGAAGGAACGGTTGAAAGAAATCATGCACAGAATCCATGAAACTGAAAACAACTGTTTTTTGGGGGTAGGAAATCTCCAAGATGGACTGGTCATGCTCACGTAAAGAAACATATGAGAGTGCAGTTGAGTGTAGAATGCCCCAAATGGTTTTAAACCAGCAGCATTATCTACCTGAAATGATCCCCAAAGTGCTAGAGCAACCTAAATGTAAGATACAGCAAGAGAGACGCCAGGAATCAATCCTTTAAATCCAGACTGCAAAATATAGGAGAATTGATTTTATACCATACTCTTTACTACCCAAAGGAGTCTCAGAGTGGCCTACAATCACCTTCCCTTCCTCTCCCCACAACAGACACCCTGTGAGGTAGATGGGGCAAAGAAAGCTCTTTTGAGAACTGCTCTGGAGAGAATAGCTCTGAGAGAACTGGGGCTGACCCAAGATCACCCAGCACCTGCGTGTGGAGAAGTGGGGAATCATTAATCAAGCTATCCCAAACTCTAAGATGAGCCAGGCCATCTCATCTATTGGTGAGAGAAAACCACGCTTCCTAGATAAGAGCTGCCAACAAGCATGGGAGAGAAGAATATTCTCTTAGGAGCAGCCTGGCCACTGTCCATCATACTACTCAGGGCACTTAAAGGTCAAGCACCAGCTTGTAACAAAAAATAGAATTACAGAGGCTATACAGCATGCATCCGCATTAACATTTTGATGGACTGAATACATGTAAGAGGAAATCAGTGCTGTCATGGCAAGCTTCCCCTGATGGGTGCATGTTTGCTTGAAGATGAGTAAAGGTTCTCCATACATACATACAGCTATGGCGAACCTAGGCAGTATAATAAAAAGTAGAGACATCAGCCTGCCAACAATGATGGTACTCCCAGTAGTAATGTATGGCAGTGAGAGCTGGACCATAAGGAAGGCTGAGCGCAGAAGAATAGATGCTTTTGAGATGTAGTACTGGAGAAGAATCTTGAGAGTCCCTTGGACTGCAAGAAGATCCAATCAGTCAGTCCTAAGGGAAATCAAACATGACTGTTCCCTGGAAGGTCAGATGCTGAAGCTGAAGCTCAAATACTTTGGCCACCAAATGAGAAGGGAGCACTCACTGGAGAAGATCCTGATGCTGGGAAAGACAGAAGGCAAAAGAAGAAAGGGGCAGCAAAAGATGAGATGGCTGGACAGCATTACTGATGGCATGACAGTCCATGAGGTTGCAAAGAGTCAGACTCAACTGTGCGACTGAACTACAACAACAACAACACATACAAGTGTAGTTCTATCATTATTCATTATGGGAAACCCAGTCACACAAGAGATGAAATGAACATGTGTGCATAGGGAACAAAGCTTGTGGCTGAGATTCTGTCTCCAAATCATAAGCGTTTATTCTTCTTCAATGTATTATGCAAAAAGGGTCATGCTATCATGTGACCAAGAAACAGACCATCTGTAGGGCAGGGCTAGATCTGTCTGTATACCCACCAGGACTTTTTTTGTAGCAGGAACTCCTTTGCATATTAGGCCACACCTGCCTGCTCTTATTACAGGGCCTATTGTAAGCTCCTGAAGGATTAGCTACATCAGGGGTGTATGGCTTAATATGCAAAGGAGTCCCTGCTACAAAAAGAGCCCTGATAGCCACACACATAAACATACAGAACAAACGTACTGAAAGAACACTGTTCACCCTCCTGGATGCAAAAGGAAACTAGGAATTCAGAACCCCCAAGGTGATAGATTTCAAATCCATTATGTCATATATAAGTCCAGGGGTCGTTTTGTAGAAAAATAGGTAGTGGAGCTCATCCAGGGATGGTTATGCAGCTGCACCTACTATCCAATGGACAAAGTGGGGAGGAGGAGGAGGAGGGGGAACCCTCAGAATGGTTCAGGAGCTGCGCAGACAGGTTAAAACGGATAAAAGGAAGTAGTTCTTCACCCAAAGGGTGATTAACATGTGGAATTCACTGCCACAGGAGGTGGTGGCGGCCACAAGTATAGCCACCTTCA
This sequence comes from Heteronotia binoei, assembly GCF_032191835.1. Classification (NCBI taxonomy): domain Eukaryota; kingdom Metazoa; phylum Chordata; class Lepidosauria; order Squamata; family Gekkonidae; genus Heteronotia; species Heteronotia binoei. The sequence continues at coordinate 173,480,748 of NC_083225.1, forward strand.
AGAGGGGTTTAGATAAAAATATGGAGCACAGGTCCATCAGTGGCTATTAGCCACAGTGTATGTGTGTATATAACATTTTTTGCCACTGTGTGACACAGAGTGTTGGACTTGATGGGCCGTTGGCCTGATCCAACATGGCTTCTCTTATGTTCTTATGTTCTTATGCTGTGAGCTCCTGCTGAATCCAAGGGCTGTATAAGTCCAAGCTGCTTATTTTGACTGCAGTGTAAACATCCATGCATGCCAGTAGGTCAGGGGTCCCCAATATGGTGCCTGTGTGTGCCATGCACCTTCTGGCACCTGCCAAGTGTTTTTAGGAATTGGGCAGGGGCAAGCAAGGCTTTTCCCAGCAAGACTTCTGATTGGCTGTGCAGATTTTTATAAAAAAACATGTTTTGGCATCAGCTGCCACCACAACACAAGGATCTGTGCTGTGTTACTGAAGTTAAGATGCAGCCATCGTTTTGTGGCTCCGCCTCCTGTGGCAGCCATTTTGTTGCTGCACCCACCAGAACTCCAAATGTGCCTGGACGCTCAAAAAGGTTCCCCTAATAATTATTCAGCCATCATCCTGATTTCCCAAGTTCACAATTCTAAAATGAGAAGGGATGCTTCTTGGGGAACCCAACAAGGCAAATATTAAGAAATATAGGAAGAACACAGAGCGATCAAGGAAAACAGCAATCTGACTCTGTCCAGCTTGAAATAATATGAAAATAGTAATAGGAAGAAATGCAGAAAAGCCGTTTGTCTTTGAACTCCCAGTATTGAAAGGGAAAGGTGAGTATCTGAAGGCAGCAGGTATGCGAATCCTGGAACTGAAAGGGAAAGGAGACAACCCAGAGGCAACATCTATTCAAGTCCTGATGATCAGTTTGAAGGAATATAGCCTAGGGGCACAAAAAAAATCCCAACTCTGCTGGCACGCTTGCAAAGAGAGAGCTGGAGGGCAGGAATCGCTCCGGCCCTAACAATGAGCTAGAACGGACAGATCTTAAAGGTCTGCATTTGCATTAAGGCCTCTCAAGTATGAAACTGATGAGGGAAGGGAGATGGCGAAGGCTTTGTGCAGGGTTTCCTCCCTTTAATAGCCTGTGGTAATGAACACAGCTGGCAAGAGAGGGAACACAATGCACCGTCCATGCTCTGCATTCAAACAGAGGCAGAAGAGCTTAGGATAAACATCAGGGACCACAACTAAGAACAAGGAAAAACAGGAATGGCACTTTCTAGTCCAAAGAACTAGGTGGTCTAGGAGAGCCGACAGTCTGATTCAGTATTACACTGCAGATGAGTTTCAGGGGAGTAGCCATGTTGGTCTGCAGCAGAAGAGAAACATGTGAGTCCACTAGATCTTTTATAAGGGTAGGAAGGGTTGCATCAGTCGTTAGTTCTCGTAGCCCCTTCTTACAAGCCTGATCACCACTTTTGGGGTCAGGCGGGACCGGCCCTGCCACTAGGCAAACTAGGGCGCCAGACTTCTGGGGCTGCCAAACTGGGCATCCCAATGTTACTTGATGATGTGATCAATGCGGGGGGGGGGGGGGCACCAGAAGTTAGCCTTGCCTAGGGTTCCAGGCAGTCTAGGGCTAGCCCTGGGTTCAGGAAGCAATTTTCTCTAGGCCAGTTTGGCCCAGCATCCTGGAGGAGTTCCTTCCCCTAATCTTCAGGGCATGCAGCAGGGGTCACTGGGGGGTGGGGGTAGGCATTTGTGAATTTCCTGCATTGTGTGGGGAATTGGATTAGATGATCCTGGAGTCAGGTTGCTAGTCTCCAGATGGAGCCTGGAGATCTCCCTCTTTTACAACTGATCTCCAGCTGGCAGAGATCAGCTCCCCTGGAGAAAATGGCTGCTTAGTAGGGTGGACTCTATGGCATTGTACCCTGATGAGGCCCCTCCCCTCCCCAAACCCCACCCTCTCCCAACTCCACCCCCAAAGTCTCCAGGTGTTTTCTAACACAGACCTAGTAATCCTGCGCTGGAGGTCCTTTCCAACTCTATGATTCTAAGATTTCCAGGGTATAAGTTTTCAAGAGGCAAAGCCCATTTACAGTGGAATCCTAAGAACACTTTCCTGAGACTCAGTCCCACTGAATATGCCTGAGTTGGATTCCTAGTACACCTGTTTAGTGTTGTTCTCTTAGTTACAAAAAGGTGCGCCTTGCCAAAGGCTGAGCACATCTCACAGAGGTCTGGGAGGAGCAGAGCAGAGCAGCTCTGATAGCTGAGACAGCTGGAGAAATTGCTGAGAATTTCTGAGTTTTGAAGGACTACATTCTAAGGTTTGTGGGGCTGCCTAAAATTCTAAGGTGTGATAGCTGGGGAACTGCTCTTTGTTTGGTTGACTGCTCTTTGTTTGGTTGACTGCCTTAAGGGTGAAAGAGATTGAGAGTGATTGCTGCTGATTGAGAGTGATTGCTGAGGAGTGCCCTGCTCCACCTCTTTGCATTTTAAGCTGCGCCTTGCCAAAGGCGCGAGCCTTTTGCGCGAGCCGAAGGGCGAGAGCTAAAGGGCTCTTGGCCTGTGGCTCTTCGCCTAGGGGCTCTCTAAGGAGCAGGAACCCAGATCCCTGGCTTCTTTGTTCTCCAAATAAGGTAAGTTCCCAATAAGGTAAGTTTAGGTAAGTTGACCCGCCAGAAGGGGAGCCACTTAAACAGCATTTAAAGAGGACTGTATATTTTAATATATATATATATACAATGAAGATAGAATGCCAGCAGGGGGTTGGGGGCTTTCCAGTGTTTTGCACTGAGTGTCACATGTATGACTATCTGCCCAAAGGACAGAAGTCTTGGGTGTGTGCTCGATGCAAGGAGCTCCTGGTCCTCAGGGAACGAGTTCGTACCCTTGAGGCCGAGGTGACTGCCCTGGAGAAGCAGAGACGGTCAGTTAGGCACTTGGGGAAGACTCTCGGGGGCGTATTAGATGAGCCCCGCTCTGAACGTAGCAGCCCCGTTGCTGCCAGAGAGCGTGAGGGTCGAGAGGGAACAGGGCACCGTGCTGAGGATAAGGGGAATGCGCCCTCAGAAGGGACCTCTTCTTCGGTCGGTGAGCGGGAATCCTTTCGCGCCAAGGAACCATCCCTGAGCAGGGGGAGAGGGGGGGTATTGGTAGTTGGTGATTCGATCATTAGGCAAGTAGACAGCCGGGTGGCGAAACCGCGTACTGACCGTATGGTGACTTGCCTGCCTGGTGCGAAGGTAGCGGACATTACGCGTGTAGTAGATAGACTGATAGACAGTGCTGGGGAGGAGCCTGTGGTCGTGGTGCATGTTGGCACCAACGATGTGGGGAAATGCAGTCGTGAGGTCCTGGAGGAAAAATTTAGGCTGCTAGGCGGGAGACTTAAGGCCAGGACCTCCAAGGTAGCCTTCTCGGAAGTGCTACCTGTTCCACGTGCAGGGCAGGAGAGACAGGCACAAATTAGAAGTCTCAATGTGTGGATGAGACGATGGTGTAAGGAGGAAGGGTTTAAGTTTGTTAGGCACTGGGATGCTTTCTGGAACAAGCCGGAACTGTACAAAAGAGACGGTCTCCACTTGTCTCCGGATGGAACCAGGCTGCTGGCGCTTAAAATCAAAAAGGTGGCAGAGCAGTTTTTAAACTAAATCTTGGGGGAAAGCCGACAGGAGATGAAATGTCTCTGGTTCGGGAGGACTCGTCTCAAAGAGATGAAGGGTTAGCTGCTATTTTTCTACCGGGTAACGGACCAGAGTTGTCCACTGTGAAGGTGACAAACAATATGGACTGTCTGCCAGAGTCTCGAGGCAGCAGGAGGAAGGTGGCGGGCCTAGCTCGCCTGGGAAATTATAGATGTTTGTATGCAAATGCTAGAAGTGTTCAAAGTAAAATTGGTGAATTGGAATGTTTAGTGTTGGGAGAAAACATAGACATTGTGGGAATTTCAGAAACTTGGTGGAATGAGGAGAATCAGTGGGACACGGTGATTCCTGGATATAAGCTATATCGGAAGGATAGGGAGGGAAGGGTTGGAGGTGGGGTGGCTCTGTATGTCAGAGAGGATATACGGTCCAGTAAGGCTGAGATCAGAGAATTAGATTCACTTTTAGAAATGCTTTGGGTTGAAATAGAGGGCCCAAAAGGAAATTTAACTATGGGAGTTTGTTATCGCCCACCAAATCAAAAGAGAGAGGACGATTATAATATGATGGAAGGCTTAAAGATAGCGGCTAAACGTAAAAACTGTGTTGTAATAGGTGATTTTAACTACCCGCAGATTGATTGGGTCAATATGTGTTCTGGTCGAGAGAAAGAGATTGAGTTTCTTGATGCTCTCAATGACTGTGCTATGGAGCAGATGGTCTCAGAACCTACCAGGGGTGGGGCGATCCTGGATTTGGTCCTAAGTAATGCCCAAGACTTGGTGAGAGATGTAAAAGTGATTGCGCCGCTTGGGAGCAGTGACCATAATGTTATTGATTTCACCGTTTGTATAAATAGGGAGTTGTCCAAAAAGACCACCACAACCACGTTTAACTTTAAAAGGGGTAAATACACTGAGATGAGGAGGCATGTGAGGAAGAAACTGAAAGGAAAGGTACATACGGTCAAAACCCTTGAGAAAGCTTGGACGCTATTTAAAACTATAATCCTAGAAGCTCAGATAAAATACATACCACAAGTTAGGAAAGGCACAAACAGGCATAAGAAAAGGCCTGCGTGGTTAACAAATAAAGTAATGGAAGCTGTAAAAGGTAAGAAGGACTCCTTTAAGCGGTGGAAAACCAGTCCAAGTGAGATTAGTAAAAGGGAACACAGGCTGTGGCAAATCAAATGCAAGACTGTGATCAGGCAGGCAAAAAGGGACTATGAGGAGCATATTGCAAAAAACATAAAGACCAACAATAAAACTTTCTTCAAATATATTAGAAGTAGGAAACCAGCCAGGGAGGCAGTGGGGCCCTTGGATGACCATGGGGTAAAAGGATTACTGAAGGAGGATAGGGAAATGGCTGAAAAGCTAAATGAATTTTTTGCCTCCGTCTTCACTGTAGAAGACGAGAACTTTTTGCCCGCCCCAGAACCACTAATTTTGGAAGGGGTGTTGAAAGACCTGAGTCAGATTGAGGTGACAAATGAGGAGGTCCTACAACTGATAGACAAATTAAAAACTAATAAGTCACCGGGTCCGGACGGCATACATCCGAGAGTTCTGAAGGAACTCAAAGTTGAACTTGTGGATCTTCTAACAAAAATCTGTAATCTTTCATTGAAATCTGCCTCCATTCCTGAGGACTGGAAGGTAGCAAATGTCACCCCCATCTTTAAAAAAGGTTCCAGAGGAGATCCGGGAAACTACAGGCCAGTCAGTCTGACTTCAATACCGGGAAAGTTGGTAGAAACCATTATCAAGGACAGAATGAGTAGGCACATTGATGAACACGGGTTATTGAGGAAGACTCAGCATGGGTTCTGCAAGGGAAGATCTTGCCTCACTAACCTGTTGCATTTCTTTGAGGGGGTGAACAAACATGTGGACAAAGGAGACCCGATAGATGTTGTTTACCTTGACTTCCAGAAAGCTTTTGATAAAGTTCCTCATCAAAGGCTCCTTAGAAAGCTTGAGAATCATGGAGTAAAAGGACAGGTCCTCTTGTGGATCAAAAACTGGCTGAGTAATAGGAAGCAGAGAGTGAGTATAAATGGGCAGTCTTCGCAGTGGAGGACGGTAAGCAGTGGGGTGCCGCAGGGCTCGGTACTGGGTCCCATGCTTTTTAACTTGTTCATAAATGATTTAGAGTTCGGAGTGAGCAGTGAAGTGGCCAAGTTTGCGGATGACACTAAATTGTTCAGGGTGGTGAGAACCAGAGAGGATTGTGAGGAACTCCAAAGGGATCTGTTGAGGCTGGGTGAGTGGGCGTCAACGTGGCAGATGCGGTTCAATGTGGCCAAGTGCAAAGTAATGCACATTGGGGCTAAGAATCCCAGCTACAAATACAAGTTGATGGGGTGTGAACTGGCAGAGACTGATCAAGAGAGAGATCTTGGGGTCATGATAGATAACTCACTGAAAGTGTCAAGACAGTGTGCGTTTGCAATAAAAAAGGCCAATGCCATGCTGGGAATTATTAGGAAGGGAATTGAAAACAAATCAGCCAGTATCATAATGCCCCTGTATAAATCGATGGTGCGGTCTCATTTGGAGTACTGTGTGCAGTTCTGGTCGCCGCACCTCAAAAAGGATATTATAGCTTTAGAGAAGGTGCAGAGAAGGGCAACTAGAATGATTAAAGGGCTGGAGCACTTTCCCTATGAAGAAAGGTTGAAACACTTGGGACTCTTTAGCTTGGAGAAACGTCGACTGCGGGGTGACATGATAGAGGTTTACAAGATAATGCATGGAATGGAGAAAGTAGAGAAAGAAGTACTTTTCTCCCTTTCTCACAATACAAGAACTCGTGGGCATTCGATGAAATTGCTGAGCAGACAGGTTAAGACGGATAAAAGGAAGTACTTCTTCACCCAAAGGGTGATTAACATGTGGAATTCACTGCCACAGGAGGTGGTGGCGGCCACAAGTATAGCCACCTTCAAGAGGGGTTTAGATAAAAATATGGAGCACAGGTCCATCAGTGGCTATTAGCCACAGTGTATGGAGCACAGGTCCATCAGTGGCTATTAGCCACAGTGTATGGAGCACAGGTCCATCAGTGGCTATTAGCCACAGTGTATGTGTGTATATAACATTTTTTGCCACTGTGTGACACAGAGTGTTGGACTTGATGGGCCGTTGGCCTGATCCAACATGGCTTCTCTTATGTTCTTATGTTCTTATGAGGAGGAGAAGGAAGAGGAATGGAGACCCCTGAGCTCTTATAGCTCAATCAGAAGGTGAAAGGGGTGCTGCAAAGAAGGGAGTTGGGATACAGAGATACAATACAAACTATAACCAGCTTGATTTGAGCAGGGGAGAAATGTTTAGAAGAAAATCCTGGAAATCTGATTTTTAAGGTGTTTCAGGACTTGACTCTTCCAGTGTTACGCTAGGTAATTCTTTATATCCACCAGTGGAAATTGAACCAATGCGATGAATACACTAGGAGGGTTTACAGAACACAATTTATTGGGAGTTCATAGTATTAGAGTTCAAAGGTACCTCCATGGTCATCTAGCCCAACCCCCTTCACAATTCAGGAAATTCACAAATACCTTCTCCCCAAACACATCCCCAGTGACTCTTGCAGCACACTCAGCGGAACCTGGTTCTCCTGAATAGAATCCACTGCTCTTAACCACTACACCAACCTTATACAGATCTTTGCAGGGTATCATTAGTATATTAGAAACAGAAACAGACACAGTAAAAAAAACAAGACAAGCAGAGTTTTATGAATGGCTTTTGTAGTATCTGGAAGTTTTTGGGTTGTTTTTTTTTTTAAACCAGGGATCTCCTATCTTCCCCACCTGAAGCATGAAATGGCAAAAGTGATATCCTTCAGCAGGGGTCCCCAACAAAAAAAAGCCTTACCTTCAGCCATGCAGTGAAGTGGGGTGTGTGTGGGGAAATATTTTAAAATAATCTGTTCCTTATAAAGGCATCCTGTTAAACAGTACTTCTGCCTGAAATGTTGAAGAACTGCTATTCGAGTTAAGCATGGTCTCATTGCCTGACATTTTGTGGTTGGTTCTGCCTCTTGCTCCACTTCTTGCCACAGCCATTTTGTTAGTCAGGCTCACCACCTTGTGCCAGAATTCCAAACGTGCCCTCAGGCTCAAAAAGGCTGAGGGCCTCTGCCCACCAGCATTCCACAGATTACATGCTTGTGATTCCCTGGTTTTCAGAAAAAGGATCACTGCATCACTTCCTGCCTCACTGCTCACTAGGATTGTCAGGTCCTACCTGGCAGCCCTCAGTGGGATCATCACGCCTCTCCAAGAGGTTCTTGTGATGACATCACCAAGAAGTGACATCACTCTTCACAGTTTTAAGAGGGGATTGGATAAACATATGGAGCAGAGTTCTATCAGTATCTATTAGCCAAAGCATATTGTTGGAACTCTCTGTCTGGGGCAATTGATACTCTTTATTCTTGGTGCTTGGGAGGGACAACATTGTGAGGACTTCTAGTGTCCTGGCCCCACTGATGGACCTCCTGATAGCACCTGGGGTTTTTGGCCATTGGGTGACACAGAGTGTTGGACTGGATGGGCCACTGGCCTGATCCAACATGGCTTCTCTTATGCTCGTATGTTTACATCACTGATGTTGGGAGTGATGCTCTAGATTTCAGGCAAAACTCTACGGTTTGTAGCCAATTTTTATCATAAAGTTTTACCCAAAAACTAGAGCATCTCCACGAAACATCAGCAATGTGATGCCATCACCTCTGGGTGACATCTTCACATTGCCTTTCAAGCCAGCAGGATTTTCCCCTGCTGGCCAGTGGTGGGGAAATCCTACCGCAAAACAGAAGTTTCCCCACCCTCTTCAGGGGTCTGACAACCCTACTGATCACTACAGAAGGAAGTATTCTCCCTGATATAGATTTGGGGAGGGACGGTGGCTCAGTGGTAGAGCATCTGCTTGGGAAGCAGAAGGTCCCAGGTTCAATCCCCGGCATCTCCAAAAAAGGGTCCAGGCAAATAGGTGTGAAAAACCTCCGCTTGAGACCCTGGAGAGCCACTGCCAGTCTGAGAAGACAATACTGACTTTGATGGACCAACGGTCTGATTCAGTATAAGGCAGCTTCATATGTTCATATGTACCTAGCAGCAGCTGCTCCTCCACCCATTTGAAAACCAGATGCTTGCTCTTGACATTAAAGACACCCCCCCCCCCCGATTTTGGGTCCCAAAATATAATTGCCTTATCATACATTACCACAAGTTCAAAACATACCTTTAGCAGCTGCCATGTGTGAGACAGCAGACTGTGAAACTGCACAGCACCTTAATATTCACATGCCTAGACTTACACACATGTGTGTCCTGGGGTGCAGACAGACAGAGGCACTAGTCCCAAGTATCAGAGCCAAGAGTCCAGTCCAAAGATCAGTTCCTGAATGATGGCAGGCTGAACCCTGACAGTCATCCAAGAAGTCTAGCAGTCCAAGGTTAGTCACAAACAAGGCAAAAACAGGCCCAGGAATCGAAGTCAAGAGTTAGTCCAGAGGGCACAGGAGCAAGGCATCATGCAGTGACCTCTAAGATATTCTGATTTATTGCTTCCACACCCAGCAGCTTCTATTGGCTGGTTTTTATAGGCATGTGTCTTGAGGGTCCCGTTTGCTGCCAGCTGCTCTAGAGTAATTCTGCAACTACTCAAGCGGCTGGCATTGGGCCAGAAGGAAAGCATTTTGCCATCTCTCTTGCAGTGCTTCTTGGAGCCTCTGTTTACAGCTGGGAATAATTAACTGAGTGTTACCTGTTGACTCAGGGCTGGAGACTGTCTGTAGCTCTGCAGCAGGTGTTGACTATAACTTCCAGTCAACCTGAGATTTGCCTTCCTGCTTGCTGGCTTCTGCTGCTCAGAGCTGGTTAGAGGTGGCTGCTCTTCTCCCGAGGAGTCCTCACTGAGTCCTGACTGACCCAGGACAATGTGCATTATGTAGCCATTACCAACTCCCTGCTCAAAAGTTTAGGTTAGTTCTAGAGGGAGGGAGAAGTATTAAATCCTGAAGAGTTTTTGGATTTCATTTCCCCCCATTTTGAGCAAGTACCCACTTGTCTTTGATCCTCAGGTTGTTGGTTTTTTTGCCATTAATCCTGCAGTTAAGAAACCTGTGGCCAAATTTTTGTCTATTATAATCTCTCTGAGACACTCCCCTGCTAAGTATCAATGTGACAATCTTCCAGTTTTACAAGCTGTGTCGTTTCTGTGTAGTGTGAGGAGAGCCCCATGGTGCAGAGTGGTAAAGCTGCAGTACTGCAGTCCAAACTCTGCTTCGATCCCAGTGGAAGCTAGGTTCAGGTAAGTGGCCGAGGTTGGTAAAATGAGTACCCAGCTTGCTGGGGTGTAGATGACTGGGGAAGGCAATGGCAAACCACCCTGTAAAAAGTCTGCTGTGAAAACGTCATGATGCGATATTTCCAGAGTCGGAAACGACTGGTGCTTGCACAGGGGACTACCTTTACCTTTAGTTTTCTTTCAACATCATTCTGTCTTTGGTACTGATATTTGTACTGTGTATTGTGATTTTATAGCATGGTTCAAGACCTTCAGTCGAATGAATTTGCTGTTAATAAAGGAAAGGAAAATTAGGGGAAAATCTCTGTTGCAACCTATGCTTTCTGTGCTCCTGCCTGCAAAGGTAAAATGTGTGGTGACCAGAGATGGTTCTCTCTGTGGTGGTACTGTTAGGATAGCAATAACAATGGATCACACAGTATAGCAGGGGTGGCCAACGGTAGCTCTCCAGATGTTTTTTTGTCTACCACTCCCATCAGCCCCAGCCAGCATGGCCAATGGCTGGGGCTGATGGGAGTTGTAGGCAAAAAAACATCTGAAGAGCTACCATTGGCCACCCCTGCATAGAATTGGAGAGGTATTTAACGGGTTAATTTACTTGTGATATTATTCAACAGATGGGGGTGCTGTTGCCTAGTAACTAACTGTGACATAGAAGCTTCTTCTAGTTTCTGTTTTGTTTGAGGGCGGGGTTTGAGGAAGGGAGGGACTTCCATGGGGCATGATACCACAGAGCCTACCTTGGAAAGCCGACATTTTCTCCGGGTGAACTGACACCTGGAGATCAGTTGTAATCCCAGGTGATCTCCAGCCATCACCTGGAGGTTGCCAACTCTACCTTTTCCTTCCTTTGGTGCCTACTGAATCCACTGCAGACCAGGAGAGAGGCCTGCACAGTACCTAATTAGTTATCTGTTCTCTGTGTTTGAAAATTAAAGTGCTACTTCCTGAAAGTCTGAACTTAATCTAATTTGCAAAAACTGCAACATCTATCAGGTACCTCACTTATGCTTGCCTGGTGCTAGCTTCTCACTGTAGCTTGCCTGGTGCTAGCTACCTCACCATCCTAGGAGACAGGGCAAATTGAATCAATCTTCCTCACAGGCAGAAATTGGGGGGGGGAAGGAAGGGCTTTGCCACAAACAATAAAATGGAAACTGTTCTTGGGAAATAGGTACAGTTGGAGTCAGTTTTCCCTCTAAGCTGAGTTAGTGTGAGCTAACTCCCAGATTTTTAGCCCTCTGGCTCGCACATTAGCTCAGGAGAAATGGCCCCAGAGCAAACTAATTTATGCAGTCGCTCACAACTTTAATGCCAGTAGCTCACAATATAGAATTTTGGCTCGCAAGACTCTGCAGCTTAGAGGGAGTATTGGTTCGAGCATATGTGCCCTTATGGCATTTTATTCTCCCTCAAGGGATGGTGACTCAGTAGTACAGCATCTGCTTGGTAAGGAGAGGGTCCCAGGTTCAATTCCTGGCATCTCCAACTAAAATGGGTCCAGGCAAATAGGCATGAAAAATCTCAGCTTGAGACCCTGGAGAGCCACTGCCAGTCTGAGTAGACAATACTGACTTTGATGGACCGAGGGTCTGATTAAGTATAAGGAAGCTTCATATGTTCAAGTCACAGCTGATTTACAGTGACACCATAAGGTTTTTGAGGCAAGAGAAGGTCAGAAGTGGTTTGCCATTGCCTGTCTCCATATCACAATCCTGGTCTTCCTTGGAGATCTCCCATCCAAATCCCAGCAAGGGCTGACCCTACTTAACTTTGGAGATTCAATGAGATCCAGCTAGCCTGAGAATACCCATGTTGCATCATGAGAAACGCTAAATGAGTACAGCTGAATTTCCCTTGCTTTCATTTTGGTTCCACAAATGAGAACCTCTACAACCCGTAAAGGTAAAGGTAGTCCCCTGTGCAAGCACCAGTCGTTTTGACTCTGGGTGACGTTGCTTTCACATTTTATGTGGTGGTTTGCCATTGCCTTCCCCATTTGCCATTGCCTTCCCCAGTCCTCTACACTTTCCCCCTAGCAAGCTGGGTACTCATCCTCAGAAGGATGGAAGGCTGAGTCAACCTGGAGCCAGCAACCTGAAGCCAGCTTCTGTCGGGATCGAACTCAGGTCGTGAGCCGAGGGCTCCGATTGCAGTACTGCGGCTTTACCACTCTGCACCACGGGGCTCTCTACAACCAGTAACCTCAGCCTAAACACCATTCCACTGGTACAGTTACTTGATTTTTTTTTAATGTAGAAGAGAGTACTTTTACAAAGTTCAGTGGAAAAACCTTATTAAGGTCACTAGCTAAATTATTAATTTAGCACCAGTTTCGGAAATCAGTCCCTGGGGCATGCTCCTGGAGTGAATCCTGTCCATCTTATCTCCATTTTGAACTTCGGCGGAAGTGAGGCATGGATAATGAAGCTTCTTACTGGCGGGGGTCACCTTCGATTTTATCTATAAACTAATATCAACACTTTGATTTACTAGGGTTTACGGTCAGGTCTGCACAGTGATCGCAAAACCCTCTGGGCAAAATGAAAAGCGCGGTGGAGATTTATTTTAAAAATGCCTTTAGTAAGGACGCCGGATTTTATTGTGCTTCTGAATTATAGATATGCCAGCTCGTTCAGGCTCATTCATGAGCCCCGTCATGGTGAGCAGGAAATATTGTTAGTTATTCACAATGAATCGCTACATGGGAGGGGGGAGAGAAACAAAAGAAAATGAATTTGTGCACCCACTTAAAAATAAATTGAGAATTTGAAAGATGGCTGTGTTTTGCAAGCTAGGTCTGGTTGTGCTGTTTATACATAAATTGGAAACGGAGAGGTGTTGTTGAAAGAATGAATACGGGGAGTTCTCTTGGTTTCCCCTCTTTAGGCTTCCTCCTTAAACAGAGGTAATAAATCCATAGGTTGCCACTGGCGAAACCAAAAGGGTACAATTTTCATTTCTTTTTACTGATAAGGCAGGAAAACAAACTTTTTAATTGCTTCATCTTTTAAACGAGTGACACATGTCTCGCCCTTGTTGCAAACAAATGTTTATACCGCATGCACTTCACGGATTGCATCAAATACCATTTTTTTGCAGATGTAGAATTCTGCTTAAAAAAAAAATGGTTTAGAAGATTGGACTGTGCCCACATTGCCAATTTGCGTGGGTGTTTAGAACCTCCTCCTAACCTGAAGTGGTGCTGTCCAGAACTCAACCACCTCTGCCCATCACCAATGTCCCTTTCTCACATTACCTTTGTGGCACTGTCTGATGCCACTACAATGAGCAGCCATCTCATTGAGAATCCTTCTAATTCATAAATCCAGAGGTTGAAGTCATCCCACTAAAGACCAATTAAATTGATGACCCAATTAAAGAGATCATACCCTGCTATGGATTTCAATGGGGTTAGACTGGAGTAACTGCACAGAATTCCACAGATTAACCACATGCTTTAATTGATGCAATAATCACATCTGCACGATTTGCATATGAATAAAGCAGCCATTTTCGTTTATTTGTTTCATTTATGTACTCTGCCTTTCTCCTCAGTGGGATCAATTGTCTTACACAGGAGTGGAATTCTAGCAGGAGCTCCTTTGCATATTAGGGCACCCCCCCCCCCGATGTAGCCAATCCTCCAAGAGCTTACAAGGCTCTTTTTTGTAAGCTCTTGGAGGATTTGCTACATTGGGGGAGGGTGCCCTAATATGCAAAGGAGCTCATGCTAAAATTACATCATACTTGTCTCCTCCATTTTGTCTTGACAAAATCAAGTCTATTTGTTTGGTTTTTAGAGGACATGCCCTATTGTCATGGTGGGCGTTATCTTGGAAGAGGCATTTCTTCCTGTATGGTGAGATGGCAGGAGAACCAGCTCTGAATGTCCAGTTATTATTCAGAAGTGAATGGAATGTCAACTGGATTGGTGCTATAGTGCTTTGGAGGAAAGATAAACCTTTCCACTTTCCAGTTTATCTAGGTTCAATCTATTTGGTGTGTGAGGCTGTTGGGGAATCCAATGACAGCACATGTTGGTTTCACTAATGGGTCAAATAGTACACTCTCAAGACTGTTGCATAGGGTGTAAGACTTAAACCCCTTCTCCACTGTTGCCATAGTCACAATTCACATTGGGTACTATATGTGGGAGAAGTGAGGGCATCCCAAAGTGACACAAGGTGGAGACTTATAGGAATCAGTCTTACATGCTAGTATTTCCAAAAAAATGGAAGAAGGGAATGTGCTACAGCAGCTTTAATCAAACTAAGCAAGTCTGAGTGGGATAAGTGCTTGGATGGGAGACTTCCAAGAAACTTTCCCCTGGAATTACAGCTATCTCCAGGCTATAGACATGAGTTCCCCTGGAGAAAATGGATGCTTTGAAGAAGAAGATATTGAAGAAGATATTGGATTTATATCCCGCCCTTCACTCCGAAGAGTCTCAGAGCGGCTCACAATCTCCTTTACCTTCCTCTCCCACAACAGACACCCTGTGAGGTGGGTGGGGCTGGAGAGGGCTCTCACAGCAGCTGCCCTTTCAAGGACAACCTCTGCCAGAGCTATGGCTGACCCAAGGCCATGCCAGCAGGTGCAAGTGGAGGAGTGGGGAATCAAACCCGGTTCTCCCAGATAAGAGTCCGCACACTTAACCACTACACCAAACCGGCTCTTTTGAGGGTAGATGCTATGGCATTATAACCCACTGAGCAAGGGTGGCCAAACTGCGGCTCAGGAGCCACATGTGGCTCTTTCACACATATTGTGTGGCTCTCGAAAACCCCACTGCCCTGTCAGCTGGCTTGGCGGAGGCACTTCTCTCTTTAAATTACTTCTCCAATACAACCCAGCTAGAAGCTTGGAGAATGCATTTAAAGTTAAAGTTGCTTTCTTTCCACCTCCACCTACCTCTCCCATCTATTATCCTTCCTCTCTCAAACACTTGACGTTCATGTATTGCGGCTCTCAAATATCTGACATATATTCTATTTGGCTCTTACATCAGTAAATACAGCTCCTACAAGAGCTATGGAACTAAGGGGGAACCCTGCACTGCCCTCTTTAATTCTGTCTCTCCTTCCAGCGCCTCCCTTGGGTCTTGCACTCGTTCTCCACTCTAGGTCTCTGAGTGACCTCTGTGGTGGAGGAGAAGAGCTTGCAAGCCTGCCTATTTCCCCCGCCTTCCCTGCTTCACACACAGCAGAAATAGTCACTCTCCTTGTTTAAAACAATTTAATTTAGTAACATATGGTAACAATATCTATTTCTTGCATCGTTAATAACTTCTTTTTATCTATCCCATACATTACTTTCTAACCACCCTTCCCCCCGTTACTTGACCCCCGCCGGTGTTATTTCTTTAAAATACTAACATTTAAAGGTACCCTTAACTAATAAAAACAAAGATTAATATTCTTCTTCCTTCTAAGACTTAATCATTATCAAAAATTGTCCAATGTCCTTTTATTTTCCACTCTTTTTCTACATATCTTCTAAACTTTTTCCACTCCATCTTAAAAACTTCTAAGTCATAGTCTCTTAAAATTCTTAATTTGTCCATTTCACTCCATGTCATAACTTTTACAATCCAATCCCATTTTTTTTGGTATTTTTTCTTGCATCCACAACTGCACATACAGTGTCCTAGCAGCTGAAAGCAAGTACCAAATTATAATTCTATCTTCTTTTGGAAATTTTTCCATTTGTAATCCCAACAGAAAAGTCTCTGCAACTTTCTTAAATTCGTATCCCAAGATCCTAGAAATTTCTTGTTGAATCATCTGCCAATAGTTTTTGCTTTTTCACAAGTCCACCACATATGGTAGGAAGAACCTTCATGTTTTTTACATTTCCAACATTTATCTGGCATCTTATTGTTCATCTTTGCCAACTTTTTAGGAGTCATATACCATCTGTACAGCATTTTAAAACAGTTTTCTTTAATACTATGACACGTCCACGTTGTGGAATTCTTCCACAAATATTCCCAAGTTTCCATCTGTATTTCTTTATTTACATTAATTGCCCAATTAATCATTTGAGATTTCACTACTACATCTTCCGTAGAACATTTTAAAAGTAATTTATATAATTTTGAAATTAATTTTTCATTGTCTCCAAGCAGAACTTTTTCCATTTCTGTTTGCTCTCTTCTTATTCCTTCAGTTTTAATATCATTTTCCACCAAGCTCTTTATTTGTTGCATTTGGAACCAATCATATTTATTATTCAACTCTTCAGCAGTTTTCAATTCTATTTTGCCACTTTGTATTTTTAATAGCTGATTGTATGACAACCACTTTTCTTCACCCGTCTCAGCTGTTATTTTTATTACTTCTGCTGGCACTATCCATAACGGTTTTCTCTCATCCCCATACTTCTTATATTTCATCCAAGTATTTAGCAAATTATTTCTTATATAATGGTGAGAGAAAAAAACCATCCATCTTTTTTTTCCGGTAGTACATATAAGCGTGCCAGCCAAATTTATTTCCAAGACCTTCCAACGCTAAAAGTTTTTTGTTTAACAGCGTCACCCATTCTTTTATCCACACCAGACAAACTGCTTCATGATATAATTTTAAATCTGGTAATTGGAGTCCTCCTCTCTCTTTTGCATCTGTTAAGATTTTCATTTTGATCCTTGGTTTCTTCCCAGCCAACACAAACTCTGAAATTTTCCTTTGCCATTTATTAAATTGTTTACTGTCTTTCACAATCAGAATAGTTTGAAACAAATACATTATTCTTGGCAAAATATTCATCTTAATTGCAGCTATTCTGCTAAGCAATGAAAATTCTTCATCCATTTTATGCCATAGCTTCTCATAATTGTTTTTAAACAAGTCAATATTCTTCATTGTTATCTCCACACCCAAATATTTAACCTTAGAGGTAACTTCACATCCCGTTATCTTCTGCAGTTCCTTTTGTTTGCTTACTTGCATATTTTTACATAGAAGTTTTGATTTTTCTTTATTAATACACAGTCCCGCCAATACCCCATATTCTTGTATTTTAGCTAACAACAAAGGTGTGACTTGTATGGGATTTTCATTTATAAACATTATATCATCTGCAAATGGTCTATATTTGTAAGTAAATCCTTTTACTTTTAATCCTTCTATTTCTTTATCTTCTTGGATTTGCATCAGTAAGATTTCAAGAGTCATTATAAACAACAGTGGGGAAAGCGGACAGCCTTGTCTTGTACCTTTGCTAATTATCATGTCTTCTGTAAGATCTGCATTTATACATACCCTTGCACGTTGTTCAGTATATATTGCTTTTATCATCCTTATAAAGTTTTCCCCCAACTCCATTTTCTCCATTACTGCAAACATAAAGTCCCAATTTAAATTATCAAATGCTTTCTCTGTATCCGCAAATAATAATGCTACTTCCTTTTCTGGATGTCTTTCATAATATTCTACAATATTTACAACAGTTCTAATATTGTCTCTTATTTGCCTTTTGGGGAGAAACCCCGCTTGATTTTCCTTTATAAAATTTATCAAATATTGTTTAAGCCGTTCTGCCAAGATTCTTGTATATATTTTATAGTCATTATTTAATAGTGAGATTGGTCTATAATTTTTTACATTTGTGACATCTCTATCTTCCTTTGGAATCAATGAAATAACAGCTTCCTTCCATGTATTTGGTATTTTCCCTTTTATTCTTATCATGTTCATCAATTTCTGAAGTTTCGGAATTAACTCCTCTTTGAAAGTTTTAAAAAAATTAGCTGTATATCCATCTGCCCAGGTGCTTTTCCATTTTCCATTGCATTAATTGCTGCTTCAATTTCTATTTATTCAATTGTCAAGTCTGCTCATAACTCTGGTCAGGCCTGCACCTAATCACTGGTTTAGGACAAAAGCATCCTGGGTAAAGCCATACTATATTCCATTGCTGCTAGCTTGAACTCTCCTCACCCCCCTCCTTTCTCTTTGTTATGTAGTATTGCTTTGAAATGGGAATATGTGAACAGTTTATCTGTGCCTTCTCAGGCTTGGCACCGGGGGAGGTTGGAGCCAAGAGACGCTCAAGGCCAAACCAGGCCTGAGAAAGAAATTGTAACATCAATGTGTGAATGTGCCCTGCATAGCACCCCTCCCTCAAGAATCCCTTTGAAGTATACCTTATATGCTTGCATTCTACTGTATGATCTTTAGTCTTTCAATCTTACTGTAGTCGAGAGCCATGATATCAATAAACTAGATACTTTGTTTCAACGAAGACTCGTTATTGAATCTGCCGACTTGACATCAATTGGATCATTCAAGACTTTTCCCATATTTTCTGTTAAGGGTGCTATTTTAATCTTTTGTAAATATTCTTCCATCTTTTCTTTCTTTATTTTAACACCCTTAAATAATTTGGCATAATACTTAAAGAATTCTCTTTTTATTCCTTCTTGATCTACGACCTCTCTTCCCTCCACCACAATTTTATTAATAATTTTACTTTCTCTCTTTTTCTTCAATTGCCAGGCCAAATATTTTCCAAGTTTATTTGCTCCCTCAAAAGATTTCTGCTGCAACCTTTTCAGATTCTATTCCAGTTCTTTATTTAACAAATGTCTCATTTGTGTTTGTAATATTGTAATCTCCCTCATAATTTTCTTTTTCCCTGGCCATTTTCTCAGTTCCCCTTCTTTTTTCTTTATTTCATTTTGAATGTCCAGCATCTGTTTTTCTTTTGCCCTCTTGTCTTTATTATTCAATGTAATCAATATTCCTCTCATTACTGCTTTATAAGCATCCCACACCATCTGAAATTCTATATCTTCTTTATCGTTTATTTGGAAGAAAGTTTTAGTTTCATTTTCTAGAGATGTCACTATTTCTTTATTCTGTAGTAAATCTTCATTCAATCTCCATCTTCTCGACTTTTTAGACAATTTTGTAATCCACATTATTGGGTTATGATCAGCCCCTATTTTAGGTAAAATCTATATTTTCTTTGTTATAAGGCCTAAATCTTTAGTACCCCACAACATGTCAATTTTGGAAAAAGTTTTATGTCTTGCTGGAAAAAAGGTATAGTCCTGCACTTCAGGCTTAAATTTCCTCCATATATCCTCCAAGTTTTCTTGTTTGACCAATTAAAAAAAAGACTTTGGCAATTTTCCTTCCTTATTATTCACGCCCCCCCCCCAGACCTATCCAGTGTGTTCTTAATTGTCCCATTAAAGTCCCCCATTATCAAAACTTGATCATATGTCACTTCATCAAATTGTTGTATAATGTCATTTTAAAAAGCATCCTTTGCTCCATTTGGTGCATACAGTCCCAGTAACAACGGGGTTTTTTTGCATTTAATATTATTTCTACCGCTACAAATCTTCCATCTTTATCTTTAAACACTAGTTTCGGGTCCAATTCTTGTTTAATATAAAAAAAAAAAAACACTCCCCTTTTCTTCTGTTCAGCCAATGAATGAAATTCTAGTCCCAATTGTTTATTCCATAAAAATTTGTAATCCTTTTGTTTGATATGTACTTGTAAACAAACTATATTACAATTTTGCTTTTTAATCCAATGAAACGTTGCCTTTCTTTTTTGTGGTGAATTTAGTCCATTTACATTCCAAGATAATAATTTGTAATCCATCATGGTACAAATTCTTTATGTTCTTCATAAAATCCACGCAGTCTGTACCTTTTCTGTAGTTATCCAGATCAACACCGGTCTTGTATAGCTTTAGATGTTTAGCAGTATCAAAGAAGATTAGGATCCTGTCGAGCTTATGTCAAATAAATGACTCTGGAAACTTCTGCAAATGATGAAAATGCAACCTGTCTCCGGAGATCCCTCAAAGCCTCAAAGAAGCCCCCCCCCCCCCCCCGGGACTCCCTTTTAGCCACGGTAAATCTTCTCAAAGTTTTCTGTGCATATCTTGGACTGATCTCTGACTGAGAAAAGTAGGCAGTAGGCATTAGATTTCCTTCCACTATCCTGAACAGAAGTTCCAGTCTGCTCCCCTTCTTAGAAGCAGTTCAGCTCCGCATTTTCCAACCCCGGAAGTAAGCAGAAATAGTCACTTTCCTATGGGTCAGCACTCAGAGTCTGACTGAGGTCCATATGCCAAGCACACTTATTTGAGAGTGTGTCTGCATTAAGTTCCTGCTCAGCCTCCAGGAGCCACACAATATGTGTGAAAGAGCTCCATGTAGCTCTTGAGCCACAGTTTGGCCACCCCTGGTTTAAGGTTTCACATGAAGGTCATGGATGTGGCCAGTGGGCATAAACTCAATCACAGTTCCTTCTGTGGATGACAAATTAGTTCGGATTAACATCCAAGTACTAACCAGGGCTGACCTTGCTTTGCTTCTGAGATCTCATGAGATCAGGCTAGCTTAGGCCATCCAGGCTATACTTATGATCCAGGCTATACATACAGTTCAGGATATATTTACAATGAGGGATTTCAGATGCAAAGAATAATTATCAGAGGAACTTCTGGAGGTGATAAATAGAGACTGTCTCCCAACAAACTTATCTGGATTGAATGTCATCGCTTTACCAATGAAAACAAATGGCCCAATTTCCAAAGATATTTAACACAGACAGCTCCCTGCTGATTTGATAGCAATTTTTAAAAAATACAGGCAGAGAACATGCCAAAGAAGATGAGTAACACCACTGGGAAAATAATACTTTCCCAACCGCAGAGTATTTGAGGGTCTTTCACCACAGCGCTCAATCTAGCCTATCACATGCCATTGTTTTTCATTAGCTCACCATGCTGCATTGTGGCTCCGTACATCTTCATTTGATGCTGTAACTAATACTAAGAGAGGACATGGAAAAAGACAATGGCTAGTTAAACTTTGCAATGAATGCCTGATAGAGATGTCTCGACTCCTGACCGCCAAGCTGCCGATGAAAACTAAGGTGCTATAAATCCCTTTTCTGGGAGCTTCAGACTATTCTGATAGGAGCTGTCCAGGTCTGTAGTCTAGATGTTGGGTAACATCCCAGGACAAAAGGCTTTTCTACAGGAAGACAACGTGGTGCAGAATGCACGAGGCCAACCATACAACCTGTGCAACCTACACTGGTAGAGCAGTCATCCCTGTCTATGGTGATTCATTGAGGTCTTTGCCCCACCTCTACTAGCAGAGGCCATCTTGAGTTTAAATCTGAGACCTTCTGCATAGAAGGCATGTGCCCCCTACAGAGCTGTAGCTTTTCCTCCCCCAGGACTGTGCATAGCAAAATGAGTTCTCTGACCCCATGTGTTCAAGCCAATTCAGAACAAGCATAAGGCACAGACGAGGGTAGCCAGCTCTGGTCTGAGAAATTCTTGGAGACTGAAGAAGAAGAAGATATTGGATTTATATCCCGCCCTCCACTCCGAAGAGTCTCAGAGCGGCTCACAATCTCCTTTACCTTCCTCCCCCACAACAGACACCCTGTGAGGTGGGTGGGGCTGGAGAGGGCTCTCACAGCAGCTGCCCTTTCAAGGACAACCTCTGCCAGAACTATGGCTGACCCAAGGCCATGCCAGCAGGTGCAAGTGGAGGAGTGGGGAATCAAACCCGGTTTTCCCAGATAAGAGTCCGCACACTTAACCACTACACCAAACTGGCTCTCCAGACTGGAGGGTGATCCCTAGGTAGAGTGGAGTTTGGGAAGTGGAGGGAACTCGGCAATGATGTGATGCCATAGACTCCGCCCTCCAAAGCTGCCATTTTCTCCAGGAAAACTTGATCTCTGTAGTAGGGTTGTCAGGCTCCCCTCTCCAGCTACCAGAAGGGGAAGAGAAAGTAGGTTTGCCAACTTCAGTTTGAGGAAATTCCTAGAGATTTGGGGATGGAGCTTGGGGAGGATAGTAGGGCACAGTGCAATAAAGTCCATCTCCAAAGCATCCATTTTCTCTAAGGGAACTGAATTTTGTAGTTTGGAAATAAGCAATAATTCTGGGGGATTCCCACCCTGGCATCCCTACATTGTAGTCTGGCGATCAGTTACAATTCCAGGAAAACTGCAGGCCCCACCTGGAGGCTGGCAACCCTAGCCAGGACTCACTCTCCAATTCCCAAGAAATGGGGGTTGCTCTAGCTGAATGTTTGACACTCCTAGAGTCTATAAAGGTAGCAAATGAAAGATTTGCTATCAGTCACAACAAGGCAAAGTGTGTTAAAAAGTCGTTAAACAAAAAGTGACTCATTTATAGATAATCCCTGAAGAACATAAAACAAGACCGCTTGCAGCAAAATTCAATCTGGTCCAGCATTTTATATCAAAGAGCAAACCTGTCACATCTAGGAATCTGAAACTGTGCATAAAGCCCTTTTCTGATATTTGTCCCAAACTCTGAGCCTTTTTCTGAGCCTATATGAAGTAAGCCTCTTTTCACACATTAAGGGTACCACAGAAAAGGGAAATTTCTTTCTATAGGCATGAGGATCTTCTCTTATATTTGTATGACAAACATATAAATTCATCCATAGAAGATGGGAAGGATTTTGCCCTTCGTCTGTTAGCATGGAAATAGGACTGTATCCGATTCCTTGTCTGATGAAGTGTGTTTAGAGCACACTGAAGTTTACATTCTGAATAAAACTTCGTTGGTCTTAGAGGTACAACTTGACTCCTATTTTGTTCTAGCTCAGTCACTTGTTCTTCTATCTGTTCTATGTAACATATGAAGCTACCTTAGCCGCCCTGAGCCTGCCCCGGCGGGGGAGGGCGGGATATAAATAAAATTTTACATTACATTACATTACATTACATTACATAAATCTAGTCAACCCATGAACATCAGGCAGGCTTTCCAAATCAGAAGGTCCCGCACCTCCACTCAAGACACCCAACTGTTAAAAGAAAATTAAGATCATTTATTTGTTGAAGGACTTCTTTGGTAATGCTTTCTCTACTGGAATTGAAGCTGGACACAGTGATCAGTGGCTTGATTGTGGGAAGTGTCGTCAACTCGCACCCAATTTATAACAACTCCATAGGGTTTTCAAAGCAAGAGACTAACCAAAGGTGGTTTGCTGTTCCTTGCCTCTGCATAGCAACCCTGGACTTCCTTGGAGGTCTTCCATCCAGGCCTTGAATTCAGCAGGAGGACACAGGAGCACAGCTCATGAACCTTTCTGACAGCCCCCTCTTCTCCCCCCACCTACCTTGCCATTGAATAGTAGGTGCAGCTGTATGACAATCCCTGGAGATTGGGCAGCCAGCCAGTCACCAAGAGCTTTGCCACACCTCCAGCAGCCCTCATTAACCCCTGGAGAAGCCTGCACCACCATTTCTCCACTTCTTATGTGATTTTGGATGGCAGGTGGCTTGCTAGCCTTTTGACTGCGGGGGGGGGGGGGAGCAGCCAAAGAGAGCCCAGGTGAGCGAGGCCTGCTTAGGCTGGCTGGATCTCTAGCCAGCCCAAGCAGGCCTCTCTCACCTGAGGCTCTCCTTTCTTGTGTCAGGTAGCTTTTGGCTACCTGACACAAGAAACATGAAGGTTCTTTCTACCATATGTGGTGGACTTGTGAAAGAGCAAAAAAGTATTAGCAGATGATTCAACAAGAAATTTCTAGGATCTTGGGATACGAATTTAAGAAAGTTGCAGAGACTTTTCTGTTGGGATTACAAATGGAAAAATTTCCAAAAGAAGACAGAACTATAATTTGGTACTTGCTTTCAGCTGCTAGGACATTATATGCGCAGTTGTGGAAGCAAGAAAAAATACCAGAGAAATGGGATTGGATTATAAAAGTTACGACATGGAGTGAAACGGACAAATTAACAAGAATTTTAAGAGACTATGATTTAGAAGTTTTTAAAATGGAGTGGGAAAAGTTCAGAAGATATGTAGAAAAAGAGTGGAAAATAAAAGGACATTGGACAATTTTTGATAATGATTAAGTCTTAGAAAAAAAGAAGAATATTAATTTTTGTTTTTATTAGTTAAGGGTACCTTTAAACATTAGTACTTTAAGTAAATAACACCGGCGGGGGTCAAGTAACGGGGGAAGGGGTGGGTAGAAAGTAACATATGGGATAGATAAAAGAAGTTATTAATGATGCAAGAAATATAATTTGTTACCATATGTTACCAAATAAAATTGTTTTAACCAGGTAGCTTTTGGCTGGTGGATGGGCAGCATGTGCTAATGAGTTATGCTAATAAACTCCTTCACCTATTTTTCTACAAAACCACCCCTGCCCCCATCCAAATACCAACCAAGGCCAACCCTGCTTAAACTTCTGAAATCTGATGAGATCAAGCTAGTCTGGGGCATCTACGTCAGGGTAGTCACTGCTTAAATGATTTTAAAGGAGACCTTTCACCAGCTTCCCCAAGTTTAGCCTGCTCCATGAGGAGGACGATTCAGTCATGGTAATCCACGCTCTGCTCTAATCTGGATGGCCCAGGCTAGACTAATCTCATATGAACATATGAAGCTGCCTTCTACTGAATCAGACCCTTGGTCCATCAAAGTCAGTATTGTCTTCTCAGACTGGCAGCGGCTCTCCAGGGTCTCAAGCTGAGGTTTTTCACACCTATTTGCCTGGACCCTTTTTTGGAGATGCCAGGGATTGAACCTGGGACCTTCTGCTTCCCAAGCAGATGCTCTACCACTGAGCCACCGTCCCTCCCCAAGATCTCATTAGATCTTGGAAGCAGATTTGGCCCTGGTTAGTACTTGGATGAGCCTCATGGTGCAGAGTGGTAAAGCTGCAGTACTGCAGTCTGAACTCTCTGCTCATGACCTGAGTTCGATCCCAGTGGAAGCTGGTTCAGGTAACCGGCTCCAGGTTGACTCAGCCTTCCATCCTTCCGAGGTCAGTAAAATGAGTACCCAGCTTGCTGGGGGAAAAGTGTAGATGACTGGGGAAGGCAATGGCAAACCACCCCGTAAAAAGTCTGCCGTGAAAACGTTGTGAAAGCAACGTCATCCCAGAGTCAAAAATGACTGGTGCTTGCACAAGGGACTACCTTTACCTTTTAGTACCTGGATGGGAGACCACCAAAGAAATTCAGGATTACTACAGAGAGACAAACCATATGGAATTGCAATAAATTGGCTGTGTCTTGACTGCACCTCACACACACACACACACAAAATCCATGCTGTGAACAAATTCAGGCTGGATTACGGTAATGCATTCAGAATCTGAAACAGCCACATTATTGTTGGTGGTTGATTACAGAAAACCTATTACCCCTTATGGAAGGATCAACACCAGGCCTCGGATTCAGTGGGAGCTCACAGGAATGCAGCTCCTAAACCTTTCTGAGAGTTCCACCTCCTCCTTCTGAGAGTTCCACCTCCTTGTCCATTGAATAGTATTGCAGCTGCATAACAGCTGAATAGTATTGCAGCTGGATGAGTTCCACCACCTTTTTTCCCTACAAAACGACCCCTGATCAACACTGATTCCCTATTTGTGTCCGAGCACAATTCAGAGTGCTAGCCCTAAATAGCCAAGGTACGTGAAAGGTACTGCCAGAGAAGATCTGCACCTAGAGCCCTGTTCTGAGTGTTTGCATCTATGACAGTGAGGTGGGTAGTATCAAGACACAGGGATTTTTTAGTGGTGGTTCCCAAATATAGTATACTTTGCCAATGGAAGTTCAGCTGACACCATCTTCAAGACGATTTGGAGAGATGGACTCAAAATTTCTGGCTGTTGGCCATGTTGCCTATTTTTGCCTGTTTTCACTGCCACAGGAAGTGGTGGTGGCTATAGCTTCAAGAGGTGATTGGATAAACATATGGAGCAGAGGTCCATCAGTGGCTATTAACTGTAAGGTATCTCTGGGGCACCGATGCTCTGTATTCTTGGTGTTTGGAGGACCGTGGTGGGAGGGCTTCTGGAGTTCTGACCCCACTAGTGGACCTCCTGATGGCACCTGGGTTTTGGCTACCATGTGACGCAGAGTGGTGTACTGGGTGGGCCATTGGCCTGATCCAACATGGCCTGATCCAACATGGCTTCTCTTATGTTCTCACCTGCTCTATGGGCAGCCCTGCTGTATGGATTTTTAGACGGATTTTATTTTTCCATTGTTCTCTCTCTGGTTAATTTTTTTGTCTTTTTTTAAGTTTTGTGGTGTGCT
The DNA here is from genome assembly GCF_032191835.1 of Heteronotia binoei. Lineage (NCBI taxonomy): Eukaryota > Metazoa > Chordata > Lepidosauria > Squamata > Gekkonidae > Heteronotia > Heteronotia binoei. Next base: position 173,506,763 of record NC_083225.1, read on the forward strand.
TATTTTGGATTGCTGATTAAAAAAAAACAAAAACAACCCCGGTCATCGTTTTAAATCTGTTGCAATTCTCAAGCTGTTTTGTTGAAGAGGTAGCTGGGAAACGATGCAAATAACTAAATAATTCAAAGAAATACATAAATCAATTGATCGAACAGAATAAATAAGTAATCATACAGGACGAGTCCAATCTGGGGCCATGGTAAGACTGCCATCTGGGTTCAAATATACTGCCACGAAATCTGCTGAGTAACTGTGGGCTGGTCATTTGCCCGGTGATCTTTTTGGTACAGTGAAGGACTCCCCCCACTCATCCCTACGCGCCTAAAATTACATATGGTATTCTACCTTGTTTGCATGCACAAGATCTGAAATTTAAATAGACACCAGAGCAGTGCTTTAGCAATGAAACCATTTTTTTTCTCTTCCTCCGGCTGAGTTTTTTTTTTTTTTTTTTAGAATGAATTTGTCAATGCTAGAAATGACTTTGCAAGAAATCCCGTCACAACATTCATCTCAAACCTTTCTAATCTCCCACGGCCTGCATTGTTTTGGTGCAAATGCTTTGCAGATAAAACACATTGTTTAATTAATACTGGAACACCTGCTTCCTCACGCTCCGTTTTGGTGCTACAGAACTTAATTAAAACTTATTAGGTTCACAAAGCATTTTTTTTGGGGGGGGGGTGCTATAATGTAGCATTTATTGCAAAGGCAAAGCTATTCAGTCATGCTTTGGGTGAGTGGAGTCAGAATGTCTGGCTGTTGGATGATAACAGCAGCCTTTCAGATAGTAAACAGATGCTGGAATAATTCATCAATACACATAAAAATCTCCTTGCCGGGATCTGAGACCAATCTTTGGAAGGCACTGGCAATTTAGCTCAGGCTTCCAATCCCAAGGGGGTGGAAATTAACATACATGGAGTTACCACCAAATTTACTCTGCAGCAAAAGTATCAGGCAGACTTGGTGGGGGAGGGTTAGAGTTGGCGACTGGGCTGGGAAATTCCTGGGGATTTTTTGGTATAGCTGGGGAGGTCAGTGTTTGGGGAGGGAAGGTTCCTCCGTTAGGCTGAATGTCACTGAGTCCATCTTCCAAAGGAGCTATTTCCTCCAGGAGAATTGATCTCTTTAGGCTGGAAAGCAAATGTGATTCCAGGATATATCTAGGCCCTACCTGGTGGTTGACAATAGGGCTCCCAAGCCCCTAGTCCAGGCAGGGATTCCCCTGTCCGGGAGGTTCCCAGCCAGCCAGCCCACATTGGGCCAGCTGGGGAAACCTCCCCCTACATCACCGGCACGATGATGTTACCTGGAAGTGATGTCATCACGCCATCAAAGTCACATGGTGGCTGATCTAGGCATTTCCGGGAAAACTCTATGGTTTTCCCAAACACTCTAGCCATTTGGGAGGGAAAACTCTATGGTACAACAGGTACTTGCCAGCAAGCGCAGAGGACTTGGCAACTCTAGTTGGCAGTTATAGGGTCTCCAACTGGAAATGACAGCAGAACTATTCTAAAATTATAAGTTCAGTGAGAATTGTAAGTTCAGTGGCTAGCTGATATACTATTGCTTTGTGTTTAACTGTTTAGTAACCTGCCAGTCTTCACTGACTTCATAAGCCCTGTGCAGATGCTTAAGAAAGTGGGAAGAAACTGGAACCTACTTGGTAGACAATCCCTATCTCCCTAAATTGGTGGAACGTGCTCAGGGTGTATCCCACCATTAGGCCTGCTGAGCTCCAGCTGGGGGGGTGGGGTTCTCTCAGTTTGGGGGCTCCCAACCCGGCAGCATGGAGCAGGCTACTGGGGTGATTCCCGCCCCCAAAGAGCTTCATCATCATGCGATGTGCCCAGTGTGATGACATCATCTGAAAATGACATCATCATGCTGGACACATCACACTGGGGATGCTCTAGGATTTGGGTAAAAACTCTATGGTACCATAGATTCCCCTGCCGGAGCCAAGGTAAGACTTAGTGATCCTACCCACCATGCACAGTTTCTGTTGCATCACCAGTACCCTGAAAATACCCCACACTGAGTGATCTGAGTACCTTTTAAACAGATCATATTTTATTTATTCGTTTACCATTCTGTTGTGCATAGAAAAGCATCAACTGAATAGACATATACGCTTCTGATAAAGTGAGCTGTGGGTCATGAAAGCTTATACTGAAACAAATTGTGTTAGTCTTTAAAGGGCCACTGGATTCTGTTTCAATACAAATACAGCCAGTGCAGTATGGCAGCGAGGGCTCTGGATTAGGACACAAGGGCCTAAGGTTTCCAATCCCCAGTTGGGGCAGCGGATCCCCCAGTTTGGAGCCCCTCCTCCCACTTCAAAGCTATCAGAAAGTGTGGGGGGGAATGACAAGTGGGTGCTCCATTGTACCCTATAGAGACCAGTCCCCATAGGGTATAACAGAGAATCAATCCATTGGTATATCTGCAGTTTGGGGGCGGGGCTGTTTTTTATGGTAGAAGCATCACATTTTCAGCATAACAGCTGGTGCCTCTCCTAATAAAATAATTCCGAAGATCCAAAAACATTGGACTGGGGGGGGGTCCAATTGTATGAGTCCCCAAAGAAGGTGCCCCCATCCTCCATTATTTCCATTGGAGGGAAGGCATTTAAAAGGCATGCAGTCCCATTAAATGCAATGGCCAGAACTCACTTCGGAGTTCAATTGTGCTTCTTCTCACCCCTCTCCTGGAGCCTCCCGCTAAGTCCCCCACTAGGGTGTCAGCCTTATGGGGACACAGGCTCAAATCCTCATGCTGCCTTGAAGCTCACTGGGTGGTTGTTCGGCGGTCTCTGGCAACTGTAAAACCATAGAGTCTTCAGTGATACCTACAGCTATTCTGGAAGTGATAAAAAGTAGGTCTAGGAATCAGCAGACACTCTAGTGTGGACTCTATGGTAAAATTCTATGGTATGTGATTCTTAGACATACCTTTTGTCATCTCCAGTAAGAACTTCTGATGACTACAGAAGGCTGCATTTGGAGGCCTTGGACCTAGGGTTGCCAAGTCCTCTTTATTCCCTAGCGGGGGACATTCGTGCACGTGATGCATGTCGCGTGACAAAATGATGTCACCTGGAAGTTGCGTCATCAAAATGGCGGCACCCATGTGGGGCTGTTCTAGGCAGTTCTGGGAAAACTCTATGGTTTTCCCAGACGCTTTAGCCATTTGGGAGGTTAAAACTATATAGTACCTATTGTGCCATAGAGTTTTACCTTGCAAATGTCTAGAGCGTTCGGGAAAAACCATAGATTTTTTCAGGAAATGCCTAGAGCGGCCCCGCATGGGCACCACCATTTTGATGATGTCACTTCCGGGTGACATCATCATGCCAGTGATGCAGGGGAGGTTCCCCCTGCTGGCCCAATGTGGGCCGGCAGGTTGAGAACCTCCCGGGTGGGAGATTCCCCGCCCAGACTGGGAGGCTGGCAGCCCTACTTGGACCACTCACACATTCTCAGCCTATCTTACTTTACAGGGTTGTTGTGAAGTTAAAGTGGGGGACACAGAACCATGTATGCTGACCTGAGTTCCCTGAAGAGTAAAAATGTAATGGCTAGGTAAAATGAGAAACAAGCAATAAAACCAGATCGGCATCAGACAGCGTCAAGATCGATGTGTAAAAAGAGTGAACCTAAAGCACCGGACAAAATCATTAAAACAAAGAACGTACCAATAAAAAAGAAACAAATCACATAGGCCATTCACACCATATGCAGCATTGGAAAGACACACATAAGCCTTTGCATACAATCAACACACGGAAATTGACAACAAGGTGTAGTTTCTTTCCTTTCTCCAGACATCTTTTTTTACCTTGTTTGACTGTACGCATAGGGCATAATCAGAATCCGTTTGGAAGCATGCCGGCAATTCTTGAAGGCCACAGATTTAATGGGGCTTGTTGTATTATTCTTTAACACATACAAATGAGGTTCGTTCTTCGTGCAGTACTTATCCTCTGTGCTTTCCTCGTTAATTTTCATTTGCAGTGAGATGTGGAGATGCAGTACATAACTCGAACCAATGGAACTCACCCGCTCTCCCCCGTTTTGTGCACTTGGATTTCATGAGTAAGCTTCATGCCGAGTAAGTTAACCTCCGCGGCTGTCACGTTTTAGTGACTGGCTGCGTGGCCGATGACTAGCAATTTGTTGTGCTTGTGCTGCCTTGACGTGTTGTTTTTCCCTCCTGCAGCTGAGCCCACAGGTCTCTGACAGTTGTGGAATGGACAAAACCCGTTTTGCATGCAGCCCATGCATTTTCATTAGGACCGTGCAACATCAGTGTGTCTGTTATTATGGGGACCTCATCGTTAACAATGTAGAGCCAGTGGCTAATGCATAATGATGCCGATCAAGATGACTAAGCTCCGTCGCCCACGCTCTGAACTGTATGACGCTTTACATGAAGGATAGGAGAGGCCTTTTTCCAAGCCCTGTCAGTCTATTGATACAAACAACCCAATTTGCACTGAATGTGGGAGGCACAGTTGCCTAAATATAGGGTGTCTTTGCACTAGCACACATCTGGACCAATTGCAAACATCTGGACCTATTGCTGATGGTTCACATTTAGCTGTGGGGGGAGGTGCCAGTTTTGGCTGGGACAATTCTTGGATGTTTGACAGTGTTGCCTAGGGAGGGCAGAATATGGGGAGCAGACAGAGCTCAGTGAGGATGCCATGCCATGGAGTAATCCCTTGGAAGCTACCATTTCCTTCAGGGGAACTGAGCTCTGTAGTTTAGCAATCAGGTTGCAATTATGGGCAGGGCTTTTTTTACAGCAGGAACTCCTTTGCATATTAGGCGACACACACCCTGATACAGCCAATTCCCCAAGAGCTTGCAGGGCTCTTCTTACAGGGCCTACTGTAAGCTCCAGGATTGGCTATATCAAGGGGGTGCGGCCTAATCTGCAAAGAAGTTCCTGCTACAAAAAAGCCCCAATTATGGGAGGTCTCCAATCTTCATCTGGAAGACGGCAACCCCACAAAGGAAATCTGAGTTTAAAATTTCTATAGGAAAGTGCCCTAGTGGTTTAATGACATGCCCCTTTGACTACTGGAAATATAGTTGTTTGGGGCTACTAGTCCCCTAGTGGGGAATATCCTGCTCCTGCCTCTTGTTTCCTGCCACCACAGTGGTGGGAGGGAAAAAAAAATTAAAAATGGTCATTAGGCTACCTGTGTGACATTACTTCTGGTAAGACCTCAGACGTGACATTGCACCGTTCTAGGAATTGCCAGAAACTTTTTTGGTAAAACCATAGAGTTTTTGACGATTCCTAGAGAGCACTGATGTCAGTTCTGTGGAAAACCTCACCAGTCATTCCAGGCATTTGGGAATGACTAGATCCTTCCACAGATGTTTCCTTGCATACTTTTAATTGTGCGGCTTACATTATTTATAGTCTGCCTTTCTCACCTGGACTCAAGAAGGACTACATGGGGTGGGACTAGAGGGGGTGGGAGTTCATGCCTGCTGGCCTGGCCTCTGATTTCATATATTCAACTATACATCTGCAGTGAGCCCCTGTGTGTGTGATAAACTCAAGGAGCCCCTGTGTGCACATGTTTAGGGACTTGCTGCAGAATGTTAGCTGAGCACAGTGGGTGCAACCCTTCTCCTCTGTATGGCTGTTCACTCAATGTGGATCCAGACTTCTGAACATGAATGACAGCAGCTTCTGTCCTCCCAGAGCTGCTGAGGGGGTGGGGGCCGGGATAGGGATCTGCAGCCTTTTACAACTGAGAATCCAAACTATGTTGAAAATCAGAGGAAGAGATCAAGAAGAGCCAGTATAAGGAAGCCCAGTTGCACTACTGGGACAGAACGAGTTCTGGTGGCCCCTTTCCACACCTTTTGTAACTCTTCGGCTGCTTACAGACAGGCAGTTTGAGGCAACCCAGAGACGCCTCAGAAACCAACTAGAAAAACCTGTCCAAACAAGCACATCCGCCACCTGCCCCCATTCTGTGCTCACCCCATGCTCTGAAGTCTGCAGAGGAGCTCAAAAATTTTCTGAGCCGCATGCCAGTCACCTCCTCAGCATCTGGATGCAGAAGCTCACAAGCAAGGTGCCTTGGCGGTGTGAACCCACCAAGCCACCCCAAGATGCTTCTGGCCTTTTTTGTTTTATCTATCTATCTATCTATCTATCTATCTATCTATCTATCTATCTATCTATCTATCTATCTATCTATCTATCTATCTATCTACCTACCTACCTACCTACCTACCTACTTATCTAGATTTTAAGTGCATGGGTGCATGAGCACTCATGCACATAACCAATAAATGAATTGGAAAAAAAGAAACCCAAACCAAGCTCCAGAGATGATGTGCAACAGTTGTCCGATCGCGCCAAGTCGCCCCGTGGGCAGGATGGTAATAACTTGTGGGTGAGTGTGTGGACAGTTTAAGACAGTTCTTTCTGAGCCAACCCGATTTGGGATGCCTCCCATGTGCCCCAAACCACCTATCTGTAAGCAGCCATAAAAAAAAAAAGGTAGTCCTCTATGCAAGCACCAGTCATTTCCGACTCTTGGGTGACATCGCATCATGACGTTTTCACGGCAGACCTTTAACGGGGTGGTTTGCCATTGCCTTCCCCAGTCATCTACACTTTCCCCCCCCAGCAAGCTGGGTACTCATATTACCAACCTCGGAAGGATGGAAGGCTGAATCAACCTTGAGCCAGCTACGTGAACCCAGCTTCTGCCGGGATCGAACTCAGGTTGTGAGCAGAGAGCTCAGACTGCAGTACTGCAGCTTTACCACTCTGTGCCACGGGGGGGTTCTAAGGAGCCATAGGTACCCTTTTTAAGATGAAGCAGTCTCTTTCCTAGTTATCCACCTGCAGTTGAGAATTGATTAGGAGATATCTGTACACAGGCAACATACTTAACAGTCCCAGAGTTAGACATCTTTTCTTTTTCTTTTTTTGCCATGAGGTGCATTGTTTCACATTTACCTGCAGTGAAACTCATTTTCTGGCTTACTGCTAGAGTTACCACCATCCAGATGGTCCTGGAGATATCCCAGAATTACAACTGATATCCAGGTGACAGAGATAATTCCCCTGGAGAAAGTGGCTGCTTGGGAAGGTGGACTCTATGGCATTGTACCCCACTGAGGTCCCCACCCTCCCCAGGTTCTATCCTCAAATCTCCAGAAATTTCCCAATCTAGAGCTGGCAACCCTTTTTACTGCCCGTTCACTAAATCTGGGTATTGTCTTGGAGCTTCAGAAGTCTCACCATCCCAAAAAACCAAGTGTCACTTGAAAGCTTGGTTCCTACGCCAATTACACTCAGCTCCAGATCATTTCTGGCTAAGTGGTCCCCAGTAGATATCTTTAGGGCAGGGCTTTTTTTTGTAGCAGGAACTCCTTTGCATATTAGGTTACACCCCCCTGATTTAGCCAATCCCCCAAGAGCTTACAGGGCTCTTCCTACAGGGCCTACTGGAGGATTGGCTACATCAGGGGGGTGTAGCCTAATATGCAAAGGAGTTCCTGTTACAAAACAAAAGCCCTACTTTAGGGGAACCCATTCCTTCCTTCTCTGTATTTGTTTTTCCTAGTCTTACTCCTTGTACCTTAACCACTCATAGATTTATTAACAGCAAGAGACAATATCTTATCCTGCTTAAATTGAGCTGGTGTTTCAGGGGGATCCATATTAATTTTCTTTTTGCTAAAGTAAGCATCCAGCATCAATAGGGGGGAAAAAAAGATCTGCTGATCAGGAATATTCCATTTTTGCACTGTTCTAGGAGAAAACACCCCAACAACTTAGCATGTTTTAATTACAAAGCTGAGTTGTTTCAAATGAGGCAGCAAAGACTCACAAGCAGAAACCATAGGAGTAATATGGGAATGTATGTTATTGGCTTGCTTAGTTTGTCTTATTCAGAAATGCTGGAATTCTCTTAGCAAGTGTAGTTTCACTCCCAGTTCCACCTAACTCAACCTGCTGAAAATCCTTCTAGCCAGAGCCAGTTTCAAATTTTGTAGGTCTCTTTGTTTTATTTTATATGATTATTTTATTTTATTCTTTTTAAAATTTTATGTTATATTTAAGTTTTCTTTTATTATCTAACAGTTATTATCCCTTGTGGTTCTTTTGTCTGGTTGTGGTTTTGTTTTTCATTGCTGTACTTCAGACCAACATGGCTGCCCACGTGAAACTTTCGGCTTTAGTGCATAATGGAGACATCTTCAGTAATGAGGGAGGATGGGACTTGGGAGATCCTTGAAATAAGAACATAAGAGAAGTCATGTTGGATCAGACCAATGGCCCATCCAGTCCAACACTCTGTGTCACACAGTGGCCAAAAAAACCAGGCGCCATCAGGAGATCCACCAGTGGGGCCAGGACACCAGAAGCCCCCCATCGCCGCCCCCACAATCACCAAGAATGCAGAGCATCACTGCCCCAGACAGAGAGTTCCAACAATTCGCTGTGGCTAATAGCCATTGATGGACCTCTGCTCCATATGTTTATCCAATCCCCTCTTGAGATGTCTATACTGGCAGCCATCACCATCTCCTGTGGCAGTGAATTCCATGTGTTAAGAAATGACAAAAAAATGTTACACGCATGTCCCTGTTCTCACCTAAGGTGGTACCTGGAGATTTCCAGCTATTACAATTGATCTCCGGACCGCTGAGAGAAGATCCACCACAGAAAATGGCTGCTTTGGAGGGTGGATGCTATAATACCCTACGGAAGTCACTGTCCTCCCCAAACCCTGCCCTCCCCAGGCTCCACCCCCAAAATCTCCAGATATTTTCCATCCCAGAGCTGTTAACCCGTCTCTACAGACTGTTGGGAGAATATGGTGGTTTTCTAGATCTACGTAGGACTAAGATGATTTCACTTCAGTTGAGTTTAAAACAGAACCCTGCCAGGGGCAGATTGGTTGTTTAACTCACAGGGAAATTTCCTGGTGGGCTGCTGTCCTGGGAGGCCACTGAGGCCAGGAGCAAGCAAAGTCAAGTGCCAGTAATTCTGCCAGGGCCACCACTTGACTTGAACTCTTCAACAGCAACATGGATCAGCATCAGTCCATCAGCTACCTCCTCCTGCACTGCCACCAGCCATGGGTACTGGTTCACCTAATATGCAAGAGAGTGATCAATGTGGTTTGCACCTGTTCTCTTAAATACAATTGGGAGGGAGAGAAGAAGAAGATATTGGATTTATATCCTGCCCTATACTCTGAATCTCAGAGTGGTCACAATCTCCTATACCTCCCCCCACACACACACACACCCTGTGAGGTAGGTGGGGCGGAGAGAGCTCTTACAGCAGCGGCCCTTTCAAGGACAACTTCTACAAGAGCTATGGCTAACCCAAGGCCATTCCAGGAGGTGCAAGTGGGGGAGTGGGGAATCAAACCCGGTTCTCCCAGATAAGAGTCCACGCGCTTAACCGCTACATCAAACTGGCTCTCTGGAGGAGAAGTTTCATACCCTGTCCTTCACTACCTGAAGGAGTCTCAGAGCAGTTTACAATTGCCTTCTCTTCCTCTCCCCACAACAGACACCCTGCAAGGTAGGTGGGGTTGAGAGAGTTCTGAGAGAACTGTGACTCATCCAAGGTTATCCGGCTGGCTTTATGTGAAGGTCTGGGGAATCAAACCTGGTTCTCCAGATTAGAGTCCTCTGCTTTTAACCACTACACCAAATTGACAGATTGAATGATATAACTGTCTAAAATATGCATGCACGTACACATGAAGCTGCCTTATACCGAATTAGATCCAGGGTGGAATTCTAGCAGAAGCTCCTTTGCAAGTAAGGCTGCACTTCCCTGATGTAGCCAATCCTCCAAGAGCTTACAAAAAAAGAGCCTTGTGAGCTCTTGGAAGATTGGCTACATCAGGGTGTGTGGCCTAATAGGCAAAGGAGCTCCTGCTAGAATTCCATCCTTGATCAGATCCTTGGTCCATTGGGGTCAGTATTGTCCACAGACCAGCAATGGCTCTCCGGGGTCTCAGGCAATGATCTGCACATCACTTGACCCTTTTAACTGGAGATGCTAAGGATTACACCTTGGACCTTCCACATGCCAAGCAGATTTTCTCCCATTGAGCCACGGCCCCTCTCCAATGATTAGCTTATTTTTCTTAAAGGCGCAGATAATCAGAATCACAAATAATCAGATACTTTGCTTGAGATATTTGTGGCTGGCTGACCACCTACCCTGAGCCTGCCTTGTCGGGATGGGCAGTATGTAAATCCCAATAATAAAAATAAATAATTTTATTTATTTATCCATTGCATAGACTGCTTTTGGGTTAGTTCAGCTCCCTCTCCTGTCTGGCTTGCCCTCCACAGTGTCTTTTCAGAAGCTGTGTGTTTCATGTCCACCTCCCCTTCCAGAGATTCAAGGCAGCCACTCGTGGTAGGAAAGGGTTACAACTGTTGTTCCTTCAGCTAATCAGGATGACTTTTTCAATGCAGATCGTAGCTGTTAACCCAAGCCTGGACAGAATTGATTGGTCACTTCAATCAAAAGGTATTAATATTTAAAGTGGCACCACATCGTTCGCAAAGGAAGGGCTAAAGTGTTTGTTTACTCCGCACTAATTATTGTAGTCAAAGCAGGCAGACTTGAGGATCTACATTATTCATTAAATAGCCAAAAATGAACTTAATACCGGAAATGTTTGTTTGTTTGCTGGTAAGAGCCTCACAAAATTAGATGACCTTTCCCTTCACTTTGATCTTTAAGGCAGGGAGATTTTTTTTTTAAATGTAGTCTGCACAAATTAAATAAATAGGCACGGACTACACAATGATGGTATTACAAAACTGTTTTTAGTAGAGAGTCCTAACAGGAATTTTTTTATATATATCTGCACTCACAGAAGTAATAATGTCTGGAAACCACCCTTGGGAATTTCTGTAATGTCATTTTTTTTTAATTGAACTTCTCTGGAAAGTTTTTTAGTGTGAAGAAGAATCCCCCCCCCAATCACTTTGTTAGCAAATCCAGGGGTGGAATTTTAGCAGGAGCTCCTTTGCATATTAGGGCACACACCCCTGATGTAGCCAATCCTCCAAGAGCTTTCAAGGCTCTTTTTGTAAGCTCTTGGAGGATTGGCTACATTAGGGAGGTGTGCCCTAATATGCAAAGGAGCTCCTGCTAGAATTCCACCCCTGAACAACTCTATAAAGAAACATTTGGCAGCCAAAGTGAAAACTGTCTAAATCCTTTTTAAACCCATATACATGCCAAGATACCAGATCTTATTATCTTGGCAACTGCCTGTCACAGAATTTCTCGGTGGTCAACCACCTTTGCAAAAATCTCTGTCAAATGCTCAGAACCATTCAGCTTGTGAATGCTACACTCAAAACATATATGTGCATAAACACATTGTCCATTGTTTTAAAACTATCTTTCTTTTAAGGAGCTCCAGGCAGGGTCTGCAGCTCTCCCACTTCAAGATGCATTCACATAGGGCTTTTCTTTGTAGCAGAAATCGCAAGGAGTCCTGCAATAAGCGGTTCCTCCTTACTTTCTCCGTGCCATTTGGAGTTGAACGCTGAATTCAAAAGATTTTGCCCACCTCTGTGTCTATTAGAAGAAGCCGACTTTCAGGCTTTGTGGGGACATTATTCATACTGTATACTCAGCGTTATGTTCTTTTTGTTCAATTCAGTTTGCACGAAATATATTTGTACACCGTTTTGTGAAAGTTACATTGTTTCCGGTGATTTCCTTTTATTATCCATTGAGTACACCAGTTCCAGTTGTGTTTATCATTTTCTCCAGGGGAACTGATCTCTATAGTCCGGGGATCACTGTAATAACAGGAGATCTTCAGGTGCCACCTGGAGGTTGGCAACCTTAACTCTGGCCAGACAACAACAAACGTTGTTGGGGAAAGACAACAAGTATGGCAACCATAATATTCCTTATGAGTCAGAGAATAATGGAGGGCAGAGCAGGCTTTTCTCCACTAAACAATTGTGCCAAGTACCATCTGCACATTTTGTTTTCAAGTTTGTCATGTCCAAGGGCTATACATTTAATTGTTTTAGAAATGAAGCTGTAGTTCCAGGACAGGTAATAGTCCAAGCAGTTGCTCAGTGACATACCCAGAATCAAGGCAAGATGACAACAGCAGGAGGACTGGGGTGTAGAGATGTGGGGAGGGCATGTGATGTCAATGACATCTGAGACATCAATAATTCGCTTCAGAAGTGACCGTAGGTTGCTTTAGGAATCATCAGAAACAATATGGTAAAACTATAGAGTTTCCAGTTGTTCCTAGAGCTACCCACTGTCACTTCCAGTTGTACTTGGAAGTGATGTGTTTTAAAATACTTTTCACACACTTCCACTCAGAGTAGCAGCAGGCACTGGAGGCAATCAACGGAGGCAACCTTAGACTACAGACATATGAAACTGTCTTACGCTGTGTTGTTTCAAAAAATATTGATATCCCACTTCTCTTTCCAAATGAGTTCTCTATGTGGCTGAGTCATACCCAGGCATTACCTGTCTTCCAACTGTTAAGATCCTTTTAATTGAAGATGCCTGAGACTGACCTAAAAACCTGGAGGGGCAAGAGTAAATGTCTTATGGTACTGTATCCCTCAGAGGGCTTGCGTGGCCGACTGTCAAGGGATAATGCCTCACAGTGTCTGAGAACCTTTGAGTGACCGGCTGTTGAAAAGGAATTCTGTGGAGAACATCAGTTAAGAAATGACAGCCAGGAACAGATAGTTGAAGAAGAGATAGTTAGCACTGACTAGGGTTGGCAGTTACCAGTTGGGGGCGGGAGAGCCTCTGGTTTGGAGCCCCTCCCCCACTTTAGACCTATCAGAAAGTGGGAAGGTGGAATGGTCACCGGGTGTTCCATTATAACCTATGGAAGACTGGTCCCCATGGGGTATAATGGAGAATTGATCTGTGGGTATCTGGGGCTCAGAGGGGGGGGGCTCGGAAGGGGGGCGTGTTTTGAGGTAGAGGCACCAAATTCTCAGCATAACTGCCAATGCCTCTCCTCAAAAAAAAAATCAAGGTCCAAAAAGATTGACCGTGTGTGTGTGTGTAATTCTATGAGCTGCAAATGAAGGTGCCCCTAGCCTCCATTATTTCCAGTGGAGGGAAGGCATTTAAGAGGAATGCAGTGCCTTGAAATATGATGGCCATCTCACCAAGAACTCCCCACAGCGGTATGAGCTCCCCACAGAGATCAGGGCCCTGTAGGACCTACTTCAGTCCTGCAGGGCTTGTAAAACGGAGCTCCTCCGCCAGGCTTTTAATTAAAGGCTATGGGCATATGATACAAACCGGCCCCTCCTGCTGTAAATCTGCCGCACATCTGCTGTAAATCAGCCCAGACCTGTTTTCATCTGTCACATTGACTCTGAAATTTGACTGTGAGTAAACAGACTTGGAGATAATTGCCATCTTGATTGTGTAGCTTATATCATATTGTTTACATGGAGAATTGTATACTTTTATTATCATAATGCATTGCACTTGCACTGTATTGTCTTGTATTTGTGCTTGTAACCCACCCTGAGCCTGCCTTGGTGGGATGGGCGGGATAAAAATTCCATCAGCTAAATAAACAAACAAACTTGTTTCAGAGTTCAATCATGCTTCTTCTCTCCTAGCTCCCGGAGCCTCTTGATAAGTTCCCCACTGGCTTGTCGGCCTCACCTGCCAATATATCACTGACTGAGGAAGGGAATTGAAAACAAATCAGCCAGTATCATAATGCCCCTGTATAAATCGATGGTGCGGTCTCATTTGGAGTACTGTGTTCAGTTCTGGTCGCCGCACCTCAAAAAGGATATTATAGCATTGGAGAAAGTCCAGAAAAGGGCAACTAGAATGATTAAAGGGCTGGAAGACTTTTCCTATGAAGAAAGGTTGAAACGCTTGGGGCTCTTTAGCTTGGAGAAACGTCAACTGCAGGCATGGGATGGAGAAAGTAGAGAAAGAAGTACTTTTCTTCCTTTCTCACAATACAAGAATTCGTGGGCATTCGGTGAAATTGCTGAGCAGACAGGTTAAAATGGATAAAAGGAAGTACTTCACCCAAAGAGTGATTAACATGTGGAATTCACTGCCACAGGAGGTGGTGGTGGCCAATTTTTTGGGGGGGGGCCACTGTGTGACACAGAGTGTTGGACTGGATGGGCCACTGCCCTGATCTAACATGGCTTCTCTTATGTTCTTATGAGGGCTGGGAAGGAGACAAAAAGGAGTGGGAGGATTACTGAAGATCCCCATTCAAGCCAAAAGAGAGACAGAACTTCTAGTCTAGAGAAGTAATTCCCTGCCCAGTGAAAAGGAAATATAGTTCTAAAGAGAGGAATGACCCCTGTAGGGCTGCCAAGACCAATTGAAGAAATATCTGGGGACTTTGGGGGTGGAGCCAGGAGACTTTGGGGGTGGAGCCAGGAGCAAGGATGTGACAAGCATAATTGAACTCCAACAGAGTTCTGGCCATCACATTTAAAGGGACAGCACACCTTTTAAAATGCCTTCCTTACATAGGACATAATGAAGGATAGGGGCACCTTCTGTTGGGGCTCATAGAATTGGACCCCCCTGGTCCAATCATGTTGAAACTTGGGAGGTATTTTGAAGAGAGGCACTAGATGCTATACTGAAAACTTGGTGCCTCTACCTCAAAAAACAGCCCCCCCCAAGAGCCCCTGATACCTCCAGATCAATTCCCCATTATTCCCTATGAGAATCGATCTCCACATATGGAATAATGAAGTGCCCAAAAGACATTCCCCCCCCCCCATTTCTGGCAACTGTGAAGTGAGGGATTGGCATCTCTACTCACGAGTTGCTGCCAACTTCTTCAAAATAATAGACACACCATCCCAAGAGGAAACCTTTCAATTGGAGACTGAAGCCTCCAGAGGTGGAAAGTCACATGGTGGCTACGAGGGTGGGGCTTCCCCCCGCCTGCCAGTTGACTGGGGGCAGAAAGGAGCCTGGGAAAGTGGAAGAACCCCCGCTGGGACCTGGGGATTGGCAAGCCTAGACCCCTGGCCTGAGTTTAAAGATGGATTTTGGGAACTTGGTTGTGTGTCCCTGCCTTCTAAAAACTTGAAGATTCAGTGATACTCAGTAACTTATACTGAAGTGTTTAAGCAGAAACTGACAATAAATCTTTTCTCCTCAGAGTTTCAAAGACTTTCTTGAAAAGCAAAATTATTCCCAGATCGAAACACTGTCATTTCTGGCTGTACCTGGAACACCTATTTATTAGCAACAAATTATCTTGAATTTAGTGTGATTATAAAAAGTTACCTCAGTTGTCATCTGTTCACCTTATATATCCACACCCTGATTTCACCTGACCTTTTCCTCTAAAAGTTAAATAAAATAAAATTATTTTGTTTCTTTTTGAAATTTCAAAAAACCTCTCATGCGCCATTACAGAAGTAGAATAGAAGCTGGTGATTTTGTCTCTTTCCTTGAGCCCCTGAGCTGGGCCAGCATCAAAATATATAATAATGTAAAAGGGTGGGGAAGCCATATACTAACAAAAAGGAAGAAAATAGATACAGGGGCTGTTCAGCAAGAAAGGAAAGGAAGAGGGTGAGATCACCATAACTTGAAACAGAAGATGGTACATCAGCCATTTTCTGACCACCACTCTGTACCTGCCCATATTGGCTTTTACCCTGATCTTCTGTACACAAAATATGTATACTGCCACTGACCTATGGCCATTTGCCAGTCTGATGTTCCTGGCTGCACAGGCTTGTCTGATGTTTGGTTTCACAACCCAACTTTTGAAGCCGTGTAGAAGAATTCCATGTAATGTCCTTTAATGCCTTCTAATAGTCAAGTAGCCACATTTCAGAACCAAGTTCTACCACACGAACCTAGATGTTCTAAAGCTATCAACAGTTGTCGCAAGGACCTCATCCAAAGGACACTCCACTCAAAACCAAACAGAAAACATGGTTTCTCTCAAAACAGCTGGGATGTGGACTAGATGCCCTCCAAAACTATGTATCCTATGGTCAAAGCATAGACAGGTTCCACACATTTGAAAGCCAAGGTGTCCTCCTCAACATCGTATGGCTGACTTTGCCTACATGGCCGTCTAGTTTCCATCCACCATGTCCTAGTTGAACCGTATCCAGGTTTTTAGCATCCAGTGTATTAAATATTAGTCAGATACTGAGAAAGCCAACAATTTGTTGAAAATGAGATCTAGAGCTGGCTAGAGAACCAGTGTTTCGGATTTCTTTCAGTGCTGGCAGAGAATTTTAGAGCCATGTTTTCACTGGTGGAAGACAGCTGTGCTGTTTGCCTTGTAGCCAGATATTAAACATGTTTACAAAGAAGTAGGTCCACTGGGTTCTGTGGAGCTTATTTACCGGGAAGAATTGCAGCTCTGAGGGGGACCAACTGCAAAAAGAATTATTGCTGGCAATCAGATTGGCTTGGAATATCTTACACCAGCATCTGTAGGAATGCACATTCAGAGCATCACTAACCAAGATCCAGTCAGAACACAGCCGGTTAGTAACGAGGAAGGGTAACCGATAGGGCTGTCAACTCTAACTCAGAAAACACCTGGGGACTTTGGGGGCGGAGTCAGGAGGCTCTTGATTGTGTAGTTTATATAATATTGTTCACATGCCCTAAAATAAATAAGTAATATATTGACAGAAGTGCAGTTCCTCTGTATACACCCTATGAGACCCTGTGGGAATCGATCTTCATAGGGAATAATAGCAGACACTCCCCCTCCCACTTTCTGATGACCCTGAAGTGTGGGGGAGGGCCTCCAAACCAAGGGATTCCGTGCCCCCTCCTGGGAATTGGGAACCCTAGGGGAGATGAAGGGATGATGCTGGTGATGTTGCCAGTGTTACCATGTAACTTCTGGGAGTGGCAATGGGTAGCTCTAGGAATTGCCAGAAACTCTATGGTAAAACAGTGCAGAGGCCAGTGGCATTTAAAAAAAAATCCCACCACTACTTGAAGTCACAGCAGGGAATGGCAGATATCAGCAGGGGGACTCCCACAGCAACCCTACCAATCTCTAAGAAATCACCATTTCTTTTCCCCCAAGCTGCTCGGGCCCTTTCAGTTTTCTTTTAAAATGGCACCTGAATATCATTATAACAATATGTTTAACAGGTTCTCTGAATTCTCAGTCTTCTTCCTTTTTTCCAAGTCTCTGTCTCCTTCCATCTTAGAGATATGCCTTTCCCATTTGCATCTCCACAACAAAAGGGGCTATAGTAGGGTTGCCAAGTCCAATTCAAGAAATATCTGGGGACTTTGGGGGCGGAGCCAGGAGACTTTGGGGGTGGAGCCAGGATACATTGGGGGTGGAGCCAGGAACTAGGGTGTGACAAGCATAATTGAACTCCAAGGGAGTTCTGGTCATCACATTTAAAGGGACAGCACACCTTTTTAAATGCCTTTCTTCCATAGGAAATAATGAAGGATAGGGGCACCATCTTTTGGGGCTTGTAGAATTGGACCCCCTGGTCCAATCGTTTTGAAACTTGGGGGGTATTTTGGGGAGAGGCACTAGATGCTATATTAAAAATTTGGTGCCTCTACCTCAAAAAATAGCCCCCCAGAGCCCCCAATACCCGTGGATCAATTCCCCATTATTCCCTATGGGAATCGTTCTCCATAGGGAATGACAGAGTGCCCAGTAGACATTTCCCTCCCCCCCTCATGCTTTCTAAAGTGGGGGGGAGGGCCTCCAAACCAGAAAATCTCCTGCCCCCTCCCTCTCTCTCACACACAAATACTTACTGGGTCTTGTTCCTGCAGAACTTTACTGGAGCTGAAAACGAAAGCAAAACAAAGGGAGGGGCTGTTCTTCTAAGCCCTTCCTGTTTCCTGCTTCCTGCTCAGCCTTAAAGGCACATATTTTAAAAACGGACCTGCAGGAGCGCTAAAACTACATGGTGATTGTGGGGGGCCGGGCTTTCCCCACCCGCCAGCTGGCTGGGGGCGGGGAGAAGCCCGTAAAAACGGGGATCCCCCACTGGTACCTGGTGATTGGGAAGCCTAGGCTACAGACATTTTTAATGAAAGCTGGGACTTCACAGAACTGCTTACATATACTGTTATAACATTGGGATCAGTATAATAATATTCAGTTACCAATTTTAAAAAGACCCAGGAGTCCTCTCCAGTGGCAAGGGGCGGGGGGGCGGGGATGATAATTGTAGGGACAGGAAAAATGGCTGCCATGTGGGTAGCAAAAAGCCAAATTTACCCATCCCACAGCAACCATACAGGGTATACTGAGCTCTTTCCCAAAACTTCAAGGAGGTTTACCTGGATACGACAGTTTACCAGAGAAATTTACCTGGACACTGTAGAGAAACAGGAAGAAGAAAAGGAAAAAAACCCAAAAACCTTCCTAACAGCAATCAAACCTGGACGTATAATCTGTATGGAAATGTCCTAATTCACATGCGATTTCCTCAGGCTTTTGGATCTAAAACAGCTAGGCCAGATCTGACAGTGTCGCAATGACTACGGCTGCACTTTTCATTCACTTTTAATTTCCCTCAAGCTACCTTTACGTTTCCATTTCTCAGGGAAGAGGAGGGGCAGCAAAACGAGATATATTCCTGCAATGGATATCATCCAATCAATTCCCTTAGTTCATGCTGGCACCATATTGGGATTTTTCTGTGGACAGTATTCCCTCCATCCATACTGCTGATTCTCTGGCTTGGTAAAGGCTCTTGTTCTATATGAACAGGGGTGATCTTTGCCTAGGTCATTCCAGCTCTGAGGCATTGGGGGAAAGTTTGGATAAGAAACAGTACTTGTCCCCTCTGAATATTTGCGGAATACCATGCTGCAGTTAGAGCCTTCCCCAAGAGTCTGATGCCTAATTATAAACTTGAATAGGTAAGTTCTCTGTCAGCTGAACCAGCAGGGGGAGGGAAAAATAATCCACATTTCTGCACATTTACAGAAGAACAAGACGGCCCAGGCAGAATAGTATCAGTGCTTCAGATGGATACTTACAAAGCTAAAGAGGGTAATTTAGTGAAGCTCCACTGCTTGCTAGTATAAGCAGAAGCTCCATGGGACCAAATTTAAGAACTCATTTTTAATTGAGTAATTTAGTCACTGGTGAGATCCATTTCCCAGACAAGGCAGTGCTGACAGTCACTCCCAGGATACTCTCATTGAGACAGAGTTGCAGGAAAGACAGAGGGCTGATCTCTAGAGAAGGTATGAGGTAATGGAATATGATGGTGTGGTGCACTATGGATATCATTAAGGGTGGCAAAGAGGGAGTCAGACAGATTTGGCCCCTCATGTGATAGTATGGGGGCAACGGGATATTCTTCTCAGCCACCAAAACATCCTTGGTTAGCAAAGCCATCCCCCCCCCCCCTGCCCCATTGCTTCTGACCTAATGCATGAGTGTTTTTCCTGTGAGCAGCATGGAAGACAATTTCATTTTTAGATATACTTTGTCGCAACCTGCAATTCTCCTGTATTTAAGGTGGCCAGGCCCTCTGTTATGGCAGGAGAACTGCCAACAACCAATTCTTCCTTCCACAAATCAGAAAAATAAACAAAGCACTGAGGTCAATGGTGTGACATCACTTCCAGGGGAAACCTAAACGTGACATCAGTCCTCTCTAGGAATTACCAGAAGGTCTATGGTTTTGCCACAGGGTTCCTGATGATTTCCAGAAAAGACTAATGTCACTTCTGGGTTTTCCCCAAAAGTGACTTCATACTATCACCAACAGTGCCCTCCATGTCCCTGCCCCCTTGGGCTCCCTCCAGTTGCAAAGCCATGTCTGGCAAAGCTACCAGTGTTGCAGTCTTTGTAGGCTACTTTTAGACATATGGGGATCAAAATCAGGTGCTTTGGCTGTGCTCCCATATTGTGCCTAGCCTGCATGTTGTCAGGAGCCATGCGCAGGTCTTTAAAAAAAAAAAATTGAGCAGGAACACACAGGAATGCAATTCCAGCTGGCTTGACATTAGGGGGTGTGACCTAATATGCAAATGAGTTCCTGCTGGGCTTTTTCTACAAAAAAATAGCCCTTTCTATGCATATGATCTGATCCAACCAGTTTTAAAGGGTACATACTGCATCCACTGAAGACATTAATCTGTCTGTTTCAAAGATCCTTTAGATAGAGATTCCAGGGAATGAACTTGGGATGTGCTGTATACCAAGTGTGTACTCTGCTACTGAGCTGCAGCTTCTTTCTATACATTAATATGTCTGTCCAGATTGAAGAATCCCTTTCTATAGGGCTGCTGTGGTTTTCTGTAGGCTTTGGTGCAGAGATTTTGGCTGATGGCATTTGCAGCCATCCATCAGTCCTGAAAAATGTCTTGATGTGGCACATCTATAACAATCGGTGTACCTAATTAGGTTTTTTTTGGGGGGGGGGGCGCTCACTCACCCAAATAGCATCCTGCAACTCTGTGACATCATTCCTGGCTGTGTAAATGAAAGTGACATCACCACATCATGGGAAGCTCTGGAATCTTCATGAGACACTATAGAAAACACCCTAGCAGTTCAGGGGATCCTAGAATGTCCCATAATGTAATGATCTCACTTCTGGTGAGGCTGCCAGAAATGATGCTGCAGCATCATGGGATGTCATCCTGCCTTCTCTACTATCCCCCCTCCATTGCTCACCAAAGCACGCATGGGCGACAGAGAACAGATAATTATCTGTTTTACAGATAGCACATTCTGGCATATTGTGCTTGGCTGGATTACAGTAAATTGATAGCAGTGGTCTCAGATCATCTGTGAGGGTGTTTTGGTTTCTTGGAACAAGTCTAGTTATTTCTGCAGAGTCAGTGTCTTTTAATTAAAGAAGCCAACTTCTCCAGCCCAGCTCTGTCCTGACGGAAGACTCAAAATTTCTTTGGGAGCCATAAATTTCCTTAGTTTTTTTTTTTTTTTTTAATAGTAACTCAGCAGCGAAGAGGGGTGGAGACAACCAGGATCATAAAACTAGACTGGCTTATTATCTCAGCCCTTTGGTTGGGAAGATTTGTGGACCCCAGCCTGAAACTGCAATATAAATAAGAGAAAGTCCTGGCCGCCAGCCACCTCTGGCTGCCAGCCAAATTCACCGCTAACCTAAGCAGGAATAACTGCATCGATTTCATGGGAGTTGCTCTTGCATTTTGTGAGCAGAGAAGCTGGTTCTGTGTGTGAGGTTTTTTTTTTTTTTCCTCTCCCCTTTCCCCCTTTCCCTAGTAATAGCCTATCAATCGCGCCGTAGCCTTGTTCTAATTATAACAGAGCTATCCTGGGAGAACGGATGATCATCGCAGCTGTAAGAAACGAAAACTTTGCAAATATATAGCAGCTGGGAGAAAGAGAGCAAGAGATGCAGAGAACAGTAGCTGCCAAGTCAGGGACCTGAAGGCCTGTTGTTCACTGAAGGCCTGACCCCTAACTTCTTTTACTTTTAACACCAGGAAGCAGAGGAGGTCTATGCATGTAAACCGACTTCCGCAAAAACAGCCCCGGCCGACCCTTCTCAGTAAGCAAAGGAGTCTTACAGCAACTGCTATTTACGGCTCCCAGTAGCCCAATCCACATTCCAATTAAACGAAAGTCGTAAAATTACATTCAATTGAGTGCCATCCTCTTCATTAGGATTACAGGTGCAGCTGTACAAGCACACTCGGAAAGGTTCACGGCTCCTGAGGCTGGACCCAGGGAACGGGAACTCAGATTTGCCGGCACTTGACCTGGATGGCCCAGGCTAGCCCAATCTTGTCAGATCTCAGAAGCTAAGAAGGGTCAGCCCTGGCTAGGCTTCCCAATCCCCAGGTCCCAGCGGGCGATTCCCTGGTTTTACAGGCTTCCCCCTCCCCCAGCCAGCTGGCTGGCGGGGGAAGCTCCACCCCCACAACCATTATGCACCTCCAGGAACGATTCCCATAGAGAATGATGGGGAATTGATCCGCGGGTGTCAGGGGCTCTGGAGGGGCTGTTTTTTGAGGTAGAGGTGCCAAGTTTTCCGTATAGCATCTAGTGCCTCTCTCCAAAATACCTCCCAAGTTTCAAAAGGATTGGACCAGGGGGTCCAATTCTATGAGCCCCAAAAGAAGGTGCCCCTATCCTTCATTATTTTCTATGGAAGGAAGGCATTCTAAAAGGTGTGCTGTCCCTTTAAATGCGATGGCCAGAACTCCCTTGGAGTTCAATTATGCTTATCACACCCTTTCTCCTGACTCCGCCCCCAATGTCTCCTGGCTCCATCCCCAAAGTCTCCTGGCTCCACCCCCAAAGTCCCCAGATATTTCTTGAATTGGTCTTGGCAACCCCAGCCCTGGCTACTATTGGGATGGGAGATCTCCAAGGAATACCAAAGTCACGATGTAGGGACAAGGAATGGGCAACCACCTCTGAACATCTCTTGCCTTGAAAGCCCAACAGGGTCACCATAAGTTAGCTGTGACTTGACTACAACAACAAAAATGACAATTATTTGCCAGAAAGATCTCTAGTCCCTTCTACGTGGAAATTTTGCACATGAAAAACAAGCTTTGTTGTGCGTATTTTGTCAAAGCATGACAAGAAATGTAATAAGCAAAAATAAATTCCCCAAAGGTCATGGTAATTAAATCTCTTTACCTATATATGGAGTATATTTTTAGACTCTCCTTACTACATGGAGATCATGATAACATACGCAGTTTTATCCTTGCAACAACCCTATGAGGTAAGCTCATCTGAGACAGGGGTACTGTCCCAAGGCCATCTAGTGAGTGTTTATGGCAGTTTGGGGATCTGAACTCCTGTACCACAGGTCCTACTCCAACATGTAGTCTAACCACTACACCACACTGGTGTCTCATGTATGATAAAGGCATGCCATAAATCAGCTTTCATTTAACTATTTGCTTTTAAATGTGCCAAGTTTGACAACGGAAATTTAGGGTATTCATGTACAGTCACATGTCAGAAGCAAGTCTGAAATCCCTAAGAGGAAAATGGAAGCATCGCCCACTGGTCTGAACTACCTTGGTCAGAGGCCCTTGGCTACAGCGGTACCCCACCAGCAGGCTGTAATGCCTTGGAGCCCACCCTCCAAAGCAGCTATTTTCTCCAGTAGAATTAATCTGGGCTGCCTGGAGATCAGTGATAATAGCATGAGATCTCCAGGTGTCATCTGCAAGTTGGCAACCCTAAATCAGTCAAGGTCTATCCTTCACTTACTGTCTGGACATAGCTACTCCCTGCCCCCGCAAAGGCCTGTCTGCATGTGACAGATGTTTACAGGGCTGCCAGCTCTGGGTTGGGAAATATCTGGAGATTTTGGGGGTGGAGCCTGTAGAGGGCAGGATTTGGGGAGCGACTACAGTGCCATCATTCCCACCTTCCCAAGCAGCCATTTTCTCCAGGAAAACTGATCTTTATTGCCTGGAGATCAGTTGTAATCCCAGGAGATCTATAGCCACCACCTGAAGGTTGGAGGTTTATATTATATTTACTTCATTTATACCCATTTTTCTCCTTAATGAGGATCCAGAGTGGCTTCCATTGCTCTCCTCTTCCCCATTTTATCCTCTCAAGGACCACATGAGGTAGGTTTGGCTGAGAAGTGGGACTGGCCCAAAGTCATCCAGTCAGCACCCATGGCAGGGAGGGTGAACTCTGAAGCAAGTTCTGGCCGCTTTCAGCTGCTGGAATGGCCTTGGGTTAGTCATAGCTATCACAGGAGTTGTCCTTGAAAGGGCAGCTACTGTGAGAGCCCTCTCAGCCCCACCCACCTCACAGGGTGTCTGTTGTGGGGGGAGAAGATATAGGAGATTGTAAGCCACTCTGAGTCTCTGATTCAGAGAGAAGGGCAGAGTAGACGCCATAAGAGAAGGCATGTTGGATCAGGCCAATGGCCCATCCAGTCGAACACTCTGTGTCATACAGTGGCAAAAAAATACAGGTGTGATCAGGAGGTTCATCAGTGGGGCCAGGAAACTAGAAGCCCTCCCATTGTGCCCCCCCCCTCCGCCAAGCACCAAGAATACAGAGCATCACTGCCCCAGACAGAGAGTCCAAACTTGAATCTTTCACATCCTGGTCCAATCACTACACACCATTCTGGTTCCCACTAAGTATCCAGTTTGAGTGGATAAGCAGAATTATGCCCTTCTAGGCTCATTGACTTCACTGGATTTAGAAGAGTGTAACTCTTCTGACAACTGTGCTGAGAATGTACCAGCTACAATTAATCTCAAACTGCGCTTGTTAAGAACGGCCATTGTGCCATTTTTCTTTCCTTCTCTTCTGTTTTACAAAAGATTGGTGGGAGCCGATTAGTACTAGGCCATAGTAGTAGGCCAAGATAGGGAAGAAGCATGATTGAACTGTGAGGCAAATTCTGGCCATCACATTTAAAGGGACTGTCTTCCCTTAAAATGCCAATCCTCCATTTGAAATAATGGAGGGTAGGGGCACCTTCTTTGGAAGCTCATAGAATTGGACCTCCTGGTCCAATCATTTTGAAACTTGGGGGGTTAGGAGACACACCAGCAGCTGGTGACTCTACCTCAAAAAACATGAACATACTTTCAATCTGAGAATTCTAGTTTTTGTTGTCAGTTCTCCATCCGTGGGGTAAAACTGATGCTGTCCATCTCCCCAGTCAAAATTGGATAGGAACGCTGCTATGAAAACTTAACCTGACTGTGCATGTAAAATGGCAACAAAGAAAGTGACAAAACAGGGAAGCCAGCGAAGCAATGAAGCACAATGAGAATGTTCACCTGTGAAAATGAAAAATGGCATATCCATGCAGCTCTTCCCACCATGCTGACCCTCAACGCCAAGCCCTAATTAGCAACTACATGATTACAGTTCACTGGGGCTCAGCAATAGTGACTTACCCTGAGCTATCCCAGATGCTTTACGGTTGAGCTGAGATTCTGCTAGGAAAGGGCATTGCCTAAGTAGCTGCCGCCTCCCCAGACCAGTATATCCAAGAATGTGCCAGGGGATCAAAAGAAAATGGTGGGTTTCCTTCAGTCTTCCTGCTAGTTTGCAGCAATAGTCTGGTTTTTAAAAAAGTAAATGAATTCCGCCTTTGCAGCAGCAAACTGAGTTATTGTTTGCTGCAATTCTTATGTAAATTAAATGTCAGCAAGCAGGGCAAGCTGCTCTAGTGGTTAGGGTTGCCAGCCTCCAGGTGGAGCCTGGAGATCTCCCACTTTTACAAGTGATCTCCAGCTGGCAGAGATCAGCTCCCCTGGAGAAAATGGCTGCTTTTAAGGGTGGACTCTGTGGCATTGCACCATGCTGAGGCCCCGCCCCTCCCCAAACCATGCTCTCTCCTGGATCCACCCCCCCCCCCAAAGTCTCCAGGTATTTTCCAACACAGACCTGGCAACCCTACTAACTGTGGACAAATAGAACCCACTCAAAGTACCAAAATACTAGAACTTTGGGGCATCCAATGAAGCTGATGGGCAGTAGATTCAGGATGCACAAAATACTCCTTTTAAAAGAGAATGTAGAATCACAGAGTTGGAAGGGGCCATACAGTCCATCTAGTCCAACCCTCTGCTCAGTGCGGGATCGGCCTGGAGCATTCAAAACAACTAGTGTTTGTCCAGCTGCTGCTTAAAGATGCCAGTGAGAGGGAGCTCACCACCTCCCTAGGTAACTGATTCCACTGTTGAACAACTCTTTAAAAAGTTTTTTTTCTAATATCCAAGAAGAAGAAGAAGACGACTGCAGATTTATACCCTGCCCTACTCTCTGAATCAGAGACTCAGAGCGGCTTACAATCTCCTATATCTTCTCTCCCCACAACAGAAACCCTGTGAGGTGAGTGGGGCTGAGAGGGCTCTCACAGCAACTGCCCTTTCAAGGACAACTACTATGAGAGCTATGGCTAACCCAAGGTCATTCCAGCAGCTGTAAGTGGGGGAGTGGGGAATCAAACCCGGTTCTTCCTGATAAGAGTCCACACACTTAACTACTACAACAAACGCCAGATATCCAGACACTACTTTCCTGCCTTTAATTTTAACCCATTGTTGCGAGTCCTCTCTTCTGCTGCCAATACGAACAGCTTCCCTGCCATCCAAATACTAGATACTTGACAGCCCTCCAAATACTAGATACCTTTCAAATACTTTAATTTTAAAAGAAGATAGCCACAGGAATAAATAGCTTTAAGAGTGGATGAGATAGATTCATAGGTGATCGGTCTATCAGTGGCTACTAACCATAGTGGCTGAGGGGAACCTCCATGTTCAGTGGCAGTCAGCCTCTGAATCCCAGAGCCAGGAAGCAACATCAAGGTAAAGCATTAGCCTCTATGCCCTGCTGTTGGCCCTCCAGAGGAACTGGTTGGCTGCTGTGAGAGACAGTATGCTGGAGTAGATGGAGCACTGGTAGATCCAGCAGGGATCTTATGCTTCCCAGTAACCAATTTCTCAAGCCATTCTAGTGCGGGAGAAATAGACCCCATTGAAAGTACCCCAGTATCAAATTTCCCAAGCTCTTCTTAGACTTGAAGTCCATGCCTTTTATAACATAGCGGGTTGGATCCTATTGCCCATTGTTCCAGAGTCCCCAAGCTCAGTCCTACAGGCTCCAATGAGCCAGGCAGGAACACCATTGAATATACGTATCACAGTTCACATACAAAACAGCTTTCTTACATTTCCAGGTGATCTTTGCGCTTTGATAGTGGGTGATGCTGATTTGTTTGACTGGTGCATTTTTTTTCTTATCACTCTGCATGGAACATGATTCTTCCCACCCCCCCAGTTTTCTGTCATGAGCCTTTGAAAAATCCAAATTAGAACCGGGAGAAGGGAGAACTGGCAAATTATTGCAAATAATGGATTTGTGTCAGTTGCCATATATGAAATCTCAAGCGTGAGAAGAGAAAACAAAAGTAAGTGTCAAACCGTAGGCAAGCGGGGGGGAAATAATGTACAATAGTAATATCAGTATCCCTTTCTCAGCCCACAAACACAGAAAATGCTGATCAAATCTTATTATGCACAGAATTATACAGTGTACTGCTTTGTCTTCTATAAAACAGTTCTAGTCATTCAATTCTGTAAGTATTATTATGAGTAGGTACCTGAAATCTCCCGTCTGGTGAAATGAATAGCTGATTCGGAGGAAGCGTATTTCAGAACACAGGAAGAAGCCTGCCAGATCAGACCAATGGTCCATCTATGCCAGCATCCTCTTTCTTACAATAGTTAACTGGTTCACCTGCAAGGCCCACAGCCGAGACATTCTACCCTAGAATCATAGAGTTCAACTCTATGATCCTGTGATTCTAGTGTAGATTGCCCGTTTGGGGACAGGGCTGAACTTGGACTAAAGGTCTAATGCAGAATTTGTTATAATGTCTCCTGCTGTTGTCTCCTCCAACCACCTGCCTGCTAATATGAAGGTCTTGTTTGGTCCTTCATGAGTTTGCTCAGTTACCTTTCAACAAGAATGGAACAGGAGCTTTGTGGGAGCAGAGTAACAGCTCAACTGGGAAAAGACACATGAGCAGCGCTGGCCCAAGACTGTCTGGCACTCTAGGCAAGGCCAACTTCTGGCAACCTCTCCTTCACTGATAACATCACCAAGTCACATGGGGGGCACCCAATATGGCACCCCTGAACTTGGGCCAGCACCCTGGGCAATCCCCTAATATGCCTAGCGGCAGGGCCAGCCCTGCATGTGAGGCGCCAAGTTTCCTCATCCAGTACCGCTACCCTGATCTAATTAAGAAGTCTCACATGTTTCGAAAGTAAAAACAATTCCATGGAATTCTGACCACAGGTGTCCTGAATCGCTTCAAATTAGACTGACACATCAACTGCAATTGTTTCTTTGTTATCAGGAGATCAGGTGCTCACTGAGTTGCTGGTGGAAAGAAGCCACTTGAGTCATTCAAAGCGGTGCTCACACTCTTTCTAGCTCTGAAAATCCAACAGCCAATCCCACATCCTCTCCTGATAGATAAAGTTTCATGATCTACTGCACTGCTTACACTGAGGCAGTTGGTTGTTGATGGAGACTCAGACTGCTGGGATATCCTTCTCTGCTGTCAAAGGACTGGTATTCCATTGGATTGAATGGAATAGAGATTGGCACGAACGGAACCACAAAAGAAAATTACAATTTTTGCTCTGTTCATGGTTTGTGAAGCAAAGTTTTAGAGAAGTTCATGGCAGTTCTCGGAGGTTCCTGGATAGAGTAGAAAGCTGGGGTTTAAAGGGACTCTGAGAGCCTCCCTGCCGTTCAGCTGTTTTTAAGGCTTTCTTGTGTCTTTAAAGGGACTGCACAAGAAGGTGAAACACCTGAGCAGGGGGTTCTTGTGCCTTTTTTTGGTTCATGCCCATATTTATGGCCTTCACCTGTAGTGAGAAAAATATTTTCACAGAATTTTCCCCCTTTATATATTCATGTTATTTATACTTTGCCTTTCTCACTGGGACTCACGGCAGCTTATGCAGAATGGGTCATTACAATCAACAGGATGAAACATCCAATAGACAAAGCAAGAAGATTTGCCTTGTAGAAATCTGGAACCAGCCGGAGTTGAAGCAAAGCATGAGTATTAACATGATACATTACACAAATGCAAAACTTACATGGGCCCCAGTTTTGCCTCTTTCTCCAGGATTCCTAATAGCCCCTTTTCTCCAACTGGAAACAGAAGGAAATAGTTTCGAGATTATTGTGAGATTCTTATATACATAGCTCTAATGAAGTATTGATACCTGCCTCCAGACCTGGGGAATTACAGCTCACCTCCAGGCTACAAAGAACAGTTCACCTGGAGCAAATGGATGCTTTGGAGGGTGGACTCTATGGCATTGTACTCCACAGGGGTCCCTCACCTCCTCAAGATCCACTCCGAAATTTCTAAGAGTTTCCCAACCTGGATTTATAAGCCTACCCCCCCTCCAATATGCCAAATTGTGGAGTCTTGTGAGCAAAAATTCTACTTTGTGAGCTACTGGCATTAAAGTTGTGAACTTCTGAATAAATCAGTTTGCTCTGGGGCCATTTTTCCTGAGCTAAGACAAAAATGTGTGAGCTGGAGGCTAAAAAACTGTGAGCTAGCTCACACTAACTCAACTTAGAGGGAATGCTGCCCCCCTCTTCCCTGCCAGTGACTGGGGCAGAGGGGCTGGCAATCCTAACAAGAAGACTTTTTTTAGACACAAATAAGATTTTATCATACAAGCTTTTGAGAATCTCTTTAAATCTTATAACTCCCAAATCTTGTTTGTCTCTAAGGTGCTACTGATCTTAAATCTGGCTCATCTACTACTAACACTGCTACTTTCTGAAGCTATCTGTTTCCTTCCTCTATCACTTGTGTTATCACAGAATAAAAACCAATGGGAAATTTGCCATATCACAGAATAAAAACCAATGTCAAATTTGACTGTTATCTCCTGCACAGTTAAGATTTCATTCCCCAAACAAAATCCACATGCCACTCAGGTCCATTGTAAAACCTTGACTGATTCACCCATGCAATCTGTACCATCTTTATTTTTTTACAGCATGCAAATTAAACACTCAGCTTCAAAATATTGCAGGTGTGATCAGAGGGTAAATATTTGTCGTACTGAGTTGCAATCTTTTTTTTTTCGTATTACTTTTTCAATATTGTGATATTCAGGTCTTGAACTACCTGGAGATCGTTGTCAGTTCCTGCCTGTTCTATTTATTTTTTAAACTCACTGGAGGCATGTACCGCTGATAAGATTTCGTGCAGAGTGTTGAGCACCGTTCAGTGCATCACAGTTCAAAGAAGGCAGTTCAGGCGGGAGGAGTGAATGGAAGAGATTCCGAATTAATGCTACAAAAAGTGGTAGGTAATGGATCTTAAAGATGTGCTGTAATAGCTGGATGAACTGTGTGTGCTTAGTCTAGAGCACAGTTTGGTGTAGTGGTTAAGTGTGCGGACTCTTATCTGGGAGAACTGGGTTTGATTCCCCACTCCTCCACTTGCACCTGCTAGCATGGCCTTGGGTCAGCCATAGCTCTGGCAGAGGTTGTCCTTGAAAGGGCAGCTGCTGTGAGAGCCCTCTCCAGCCCCACTCACCTCACAGGGTGTCTGTTGTGGGGGAGGAAGGTAAAGGAGATTGTGAGCCGCTCTGAGACTCTTCGGAGTGGAGGGTGGGATATAAATCCAATATCTTCTTCTTCTTCTAGAGGAAAGCAGAGATTCAGTAACCTAATTATAATAACCTAATTAAATAAGCAGTTTGGTGTGGTGGTTAAATGCGCGGACAGGAGACTTTCGGGGTGGAGCCAGGAGCAAGGTTGCGACAAGCATGATTGAATGCCAAGGGCCTCTCAAACATCTGACATTTGTTCTATGTGGCTCTTATGTTAAGCAAGTTTGACCACCCTTGCTATAGTGCCATACATTCCACCTTCCAACGCAGCTATTTTCACCAGAAGAAGTGGAATAAATATTTTAAATACATTTTTTAAAATGTGATTTGTACAGTCTGGAGATCAGTTGTAATCCCAGGAGGCTCCAGTCTCCACCTGGAGGATGGCAACCCTAAATTGTCTGCAAGTAGAATCCTATCATGCAGTTTCTGTACTAATTACCTCCTCCTGTTAATACTTGTACTATGCATCAGTTCACTCTGGTGGATCCAGATTTCTAAAATCCTAATGCATTGGTTACTGAATGTCCTATTTTGTTGATTGTACTGACTCACTATGTATAATCCACCTTGGGTTTCTGTGAGAAAGGCGGAGTATAAATAGCATCAAGGAGAGCCAGTTTGGTGTAGTGGTTAAGTGTGCAGACTCTTATCTGGGAGAACCGGGTTTGATTCCCCACTCCTCCACTTGCACCTGCTGGAATGGCCTTGGGTCAGCCATAGCTCTGGCAGAAGTTGTCCTTGAAAGGGCAGCTGCTGTGAGAGCCCTCTCCAGCCCCACCCACCTCACAGGGTGTTTGTTGTGGGGGAGGAAGGTAAAGGAGATTGTGAGCCGCTCTGAGACTCTTCGGAGTGGAGGGCGGGATATAAATCCAATATCTTCTTCTTCCTCAATGTCTTATTTTTCCCAATATGCGGACTAGCCCCAAATATTCCTCCTCAACTAGCAACCAAGTCGTCACTCGTTCTAAGTGTAACGTTTGCTAAACACATTTTGCATATGCTTCATAAACTTCAAAAGGTATATTTCATCCACAGCCAACTTGTTTGAATAATTTGTATATGCTGACTTACTTGAGTACCAAGTAGTTTGTGTAAATAATTCCCCCCACTGGATTCATTTAGCAATGTCTTCATCCATTGTCAGTGACAACCTAATTTCCTTCCTGGTGATCAATTGCGAAGACACAAACAGTGGACCATGGCATCCATTACTGACCCAAAGAATAAGTGACTGAAAAAAAAAACACCAAGACAATCCATGGGCTAGGTGATCTATCAGTTATGAAATGTAATGAACTACAGAGAGAAAAGGGAGGAAACACAGAGGGTTTGCCATTTTAGCTGCATACCATATTGTTCAAAACCATGGCTGGAATCTAAATGAGTGCTGGAGCAGAAAGGAAAGAGGCAATAGTGTCAGAACTTGTAACTGTGATCTCTTAGCTTAGCCAAACTGTCTCCATGTTGTAACTCAGGATATTGACAGCGGTCATTGACCCAAGCCTCTTTGCTATGCTAAATATTTAGGGCGGTAAGACAGGCGGCAGAAAGTCTCTGCTTAACATCCACAGGTGCCCTTTGAAGCCGGGCCGTTTGGCCTTCACAATAGGGGGGCATCCCTCTTAGCTGATAACGGAGGCTGGGAAAGAGACAACCGCTCGGAACCGTGTGAATCACTGTGAATTATTGTTTTATTATGCTTTGCTGTGGGCATAAAATGTAACCAACTGCCCAGAATCGCCATTACTGTTATTTCGTTTCTATAGTACTGAAGTTCTTCCAATAAAGATTCCTAACTTGTTACAAGTATTGGACTCTTCTGAAGTTCATCCAAGTTCTGACATTATAACAGTAATCCCTTTTGTTTGGGCTTATCGGGACTGGCAACCTGGCCCCATGGCGGCACTGGAACCAGACAACGGAGAGCCCACTATTCCACCAGACGAAGAACCCCTCGACCCGAAGGTAACTGGCGCGAGGAGGAAAATTAAGGTCCCCGCGCCGTTCACCGTCGACGCCTTCCCCTCCCGAACCTGGAGCCCGAGGAAGTCGACGGCCGCTATGGAGGCCACGGAGCAGCGCTACCGACTCATCGCCATGGGCGGAGGAGAAGGGGACGAGGACGAGCCCAGAGACGAGGGGCTCGGAACTTACGGTGGAGGGGACCCGATCCGAACGCTGCGCAACGAGCTGTTCGATTGGGTGAGAGAGATCCACGACGAGGTTCACGCATCCCGGGTCCTGATGGCAGAAGAGATGCAACAAAACCTGGGAGCGGTCCGCGATCAGATCCGCACGCTCCAAGGGATCGTGGCCGCGGGGCAAGCCCCAGGGGGAGGACCAGTGGGCCCGCCAGCAGGCGCACCGGCGGGACCCCCAGCAGGGGCTCCAGCGGGGCCGCCGGCTGGGGCTCCAACAGGACCGCCGGTCGGCCCCCCGGCGGGACCCCCCGTGGGGCCACCAGCCGGGGCTCCAGCGGGGCCACCGGTTGGGGCTCCAGCGGGGCCGCCGTCTGGGGCTCCCACGGGACCGCCGGTCGGCCCCCCAGCGGGACCCCCCGTGGGGCCGCCAGCAGGACCCCTGGCCGGCCCTCCGGCGGGTCCCCCGGTTGGACCACCAGCCGGGCCTCCGGTGGGACCACCAGCCCCACCACTCGGCGGACCGGTGGCCCCAGTAGCTCCGATGGCTCCCGCTCCAGTCGCCCCGGCCGGAGGGGACGGAGGAGGCCACCGGGAGTTGAAAATCACCTTCGATGGGGACGGAGACGCAGTGGAATACTTCACGATCCAGTGCAACGTGTTTTTCACGCACTGGGGAGCGGGGTACCCCACGGAAGCAAGCCGCGTGGCCCACATCGCCTCCAGACTAAGGGGACCGGCCCAAAAATGGTACGTGGGACTTTACACGGGGCGGAAACCAGAACTAGCCACCGTGGCCGATTTTCTACAAGCCATGCTTCGGCAATATGGAGACCCCCTGCGGGAAGAGAAGGCTGTCGCGGCCCTGCAAAGAATCGAGCAAGGCAACTGCACCACCCGGGAGTACGCCACCGAGTTCATGGGCTACTGTGCGGCAGCCAGGGGGTGGAATGAAGTCATGAAATACACCGCGTTCAAGAACGGCCTGAACGCGAACATCCTAGATCGGTGCTACCACCAGGGAAGACCAGATACCCTGGTGGGATGGATCCAACTGGCTGGGGAGGTGGAGACCGACCTCCAGCACGTCGGGATGCGGCGCCAGCAGCAGAGCAAAAAGGCCGGAAAACCGAGTCCCTCACCGAGCAAGACAGAAGGGAAGCGGGGCCCTACGACCTCCACCCCCTCGACAGCAGCACGAAAATGCTACCGGTGTGGAGACCCGAACCACCTGGCCGCCAATTGCCCAGGGAAACCGATTCCGACAGCGCCGCCATCTAAATCGACGCCCACCGCGCCGAAGAAGAAGGGCGGACGAGCAAAGGAGCCCAGTCGGGGCACCGTCACCACCTCCCTGGCGATTGACGAGGATATTACCACCATAGAAGAATCCAGCGAGGAGTCCTGGGACCAAGAGTCGGCGGGAAACGACAGCGACCTGCTTTAATCAGTGCCGCGAGGCAGGTCGACAAAACGCCGGCACTACTGATGGTGAGAGTTACCGGGGGGCTATTGTTCATGGCAGTCACCCTTTTGAACCCTAACCTAAAAAGATTCATGCACGCCCGGGCCTTAATTGACTCTGGGTGCACTCGGGACATCATTACCCCCCGCTTAGTAGAAGCGCTGGGACTAGCCACGGCCCCCCTCCCGCACCCCATTCAGTTTGAGCAAATGGACGGGACGCCAATGCGGGGGGAACCTTGCACCCAAGAGACCCAGGCCATCCCCGTGGGGACTGAAGAACACTGGGGGGTGGAGGCGTTTGTCATAGCCCCTTCTTGCTCTTTCGACGTGGTGGTGGGATCAGGATGGCTAGCAAGACACCAACCGGACATTCGATGGGCAGAGCAAATAGTGCGGTTCCCGGATTGGCGGTGCGAGCACCACCATTGGAAACCGGAGTGGGGCCCGAAAGCACCCCCGCAGAACGAAAGACTCTGCCTCACCCTTGAGGAGATAGGATCGATTCCCAAAGAGTACAGGGACTTAAGGAAAGCATTTAGCGAGAGGGAGGCGGACGAACTCCCCCCTCATCGCCCCACGGACTGTGCCATTGAACTCATTCCGGGGCAAGCGCTACCGAAAGCAAAACTGTACTCTATGGGCTGGGCAGAAAAAGAGGAGCTGAGGAAATTCATTGACAAAAATCTGAAACGGGGTTTCATCCAGCCAGCTACCGCCCCCCATGCCGCCCCAGTATTGTTTCGCAAGAAGAAGGATGGGGGGCTTAGACTTTGCACAGATTTTCGCGGGATAAACGGGATTTCGATGTCTAATGCTTATCCGATCCCGTTGATAAGAGACCTCCTAAACACTGTGGCCGAGGGCAAGATCTTTACTAAGCTCGATCTCAGAGACGCGTATTTCCGCGTACGGATTAAAGAAGGAGACGAGTGGAAGACCGCGTTCAACACGCCTATGGGACAGTTTGAATACCTAGTCATGCCATTTGGGCTACAAGGCGCACCAGGGGTTTTTATGAACTTTATAAATGAAGTGTTGAGAGAATTTCTGTTCAAGGGGGTGGTGGTGTACCTTGATGACATCATTATCTATTCGAAAGATCTTGAGTCCCATGTGCCTCTTGTGAGAAAAGTACTGGCGACCCTTTGTAAGAACAAACTGTATGCTAAACTGTCTAAATGTGAGTTCCACAAGACGGAACTAGACTATCTGGGATTCCGAGTGTCAGGGGAAGGGCTAGCAATGGACCCCGCCAAAATCCAAGCTGTTCTAGATTGGGAACCGCCCCGAACCCGACGGCAATTACAATCTTTCATCGGGTTCGCAAATTTCTACCGCAGGTTCATTAAGGGGTTCGCCCGGGTGCTGCTCCCCCTCACGGAGCTCCTAAAAACGAAGGGGGAGGGGGAGGCGGCGAAAAAACCCGGGGCGCGCCTAACTTGGACCCCCGAGTGCCACCGGGCGTTCCAAGAACTTAAACAACTCTTCACCTCTGAACCAATATTGGCTCACCCGAATGAATTGAAACCCTTCGTGGTGCAATGCGACGCCTCCGACGTCGCCGTGGGAGCCATATTGATGCAGAGGAACGAAGAGGGGGAACTGCGTCCTTGCGCCTACATCTCACACAAATTCTCAAACGAGCAAAGGAACTGGTCAGTGTGGGACAAAGAGGCTTTTGCTGTAATGTTCGCCTTGAAAACCTGGAGATCCTGGTTAGAGGGAGCACGAGTCCCCTTTGAGATTTGGACCGATCACAAAAACTTGGAGGCTCTCACAGGTCGCCGCAAACTGACCGCGAAACAAATTCGGTGGGCGGGTTTCTTTGCCAAATTTGACTTTGTGCTGAAGCACATCCCCGGCACAAAAAACTTTTTAGCCGATGCACTGTCACGCATGCCCCAGCACGAAAGTCAGAGGGAGGAAGTGATCGACTCTCTCATCCCACCGTCAGCTATTGCGGGAGGGGTCACTACCCGTTCAGGGAAAACAACCGGGGGCCCCGAAACACCACAGCAGGAGCGCTTCGCCTCGGAAGCAGAATTAGAAGGCGCAGACCGCCCAGATGGGCTAGAGCAAGGGGAGGGGGGACTTTGGTTCCACAAAGGGAAAATCTATGTGCCTAAATCCATGAGGAAGGAAGTGCTAGAAAAATGCCATTCCAATCGCCTGGCAGGCCACTTTGGGTATGTGAAAACGCTCCACCTTATCACACGACAATTTTGGTGGCCAAAGCTAAAGAGAGACGTTTCTGAGTTCGTACTAGCCTGCCCTACATGCATCATGTCCAAACGTAGAGGGGGTAAACCCCCCGGACACCTCGTCCCTCTCCCCACGGCTAACCGACCCTGGGCTGTGGTGTCCATGGACTTTATAGTGGAATTACCCCCCTCGCAAGGGAAAACAGTGATATTGGTAGTGGTGGATACTTTTTCAAAACAAGCCCACTTCATCCCTTGCAAGAAATTGCCCACCGCCAAAAAACTGGCCCAGCTTTTCTTCAATCACGTGGTCCGTCTACACTCATTCCCCAAAAAGGTCATTAGTGACCGCGGGCCACAGTTCGTTGCCAACTTCTGGCGGGAGTTTTGCAAGTTAGCTGGCATCGAACAAGGACTTAGCTCAGCCTACCACCCACAAACGGACGGACAGACGGAGAGGGTGAACGGGCTTCTCGAGCAATATTTAAGGTGTTACATCAATTACCAACAAACAAACTGGGTGGAGCTACTGCCCTTCGCAGAATATGGGTACAATAACAGCCTCCATAGTTCCACCAAAACCTCTCCTTTCCAAATAGTCAACGGCTACGAGGGGAAACCTTTCCCAAACCTCCCCCTTCCAGCAGGGCCTAAAGAACCCACGTCCTGCCTCCAGTGGTGGGAGGGGATAAGGGGAGGGTGGAAAGTGATTCAAGAAAACCTGGAAGAGGCAAAGAAGGAATACAAACGGTACTTTGACAAAAAGCATGCCCCCCAATGGGACATGAAGGAGGGAGACACAGTGTTCCTATCCACAAAAAATTTACCCCTTCCACAGGGATGCCGGAAGCTCGCACTTAAGTATCTGGGGCCATTTAAAATAAAGAAAGTGATCAACAAAGTAACTGTCGAGCTAGAGTTGCCAAAATCCCTCAGTAAGATCCACCCTGTTTTTCATTGCAGCCTTCTTCGCAAGGATCCTGGAGCTACGCCATTCCATCCCCGCCCCCCGGAACCGCCGCCGACATTAGTGAAGGGTCAGAGTCACCATGAGGTGTTAGATATTCTAGACTCAAAGATCCGGAGGGGGGCGTTGTACTACCTTATTAGGTGGAAGTATTTTCCCCCTAGCTGTGATGAATGGGTCAAAGCCACTGATGTATCTGCTCCGCAACTGCTGAAAAAATTTCACCTACTGTACCCACACAAGCCCAAGGCGACGAGCTTAGGGGGGGCAGTATGTCAGAACTTGTAACTGTGATCTCTTAGCTTAGCCAAACTGTCTCCATGTTGTAACTCAGGATATTGACAGCGGTCATTGACCCAAGCCTCTTTGCTATGCTAAATATTTAGGGCGGTAAGACAGGCGGCAGAAAGTCTCTGCTTAACATCCACAGGTGCCCTTTGAAGCCGGGCCGTTTGGCCTTCACAATAGGGGGGCATCCCTCTTAGCTGATAACGGAGGCTGGGAAAGAGACAACCGCTCGGAACCGTGTGAATCACTGTGAATTATTGTTTTATTATGCTTTGCTGTGGGCATAAAATGTAACCAACTGCCCAGAATCGCCATTACTGTTATTTCGTTTCTATAGTACTGAAGTTCTTCCAATAAAGATTCCTAACTTGTTACAAGTATTGGACTCTTCTGAAGTTCATCCAAGTTCTGACAAATAGAAATCATCATCATCATATGGCATTGTGTGTGATATAGCCAGGAGATCTGAAGACTGTCTGGCAGCTTTAAGTTCTAACTCTTTTAGTGTTATGCACCACTAGGTGGCCAGCTAGGCTTATTTGGGGGGGGGGGGGCTGAGAGATCTCTGAGAGCCATGACTGATCCAAGGTCACCAAGCTGACTTCATGTGGAAGAGTGCAGAATTGAATCAAGTTCTCCATATTAGAGCCCACCACTCTTAACCACTACATTTTACTTTTAATCACTATTTTTAGCCCTCCCTTCCTCCAAATGGGCTCAGGACCAGGTAGTCATAATAATAAAAAATACATATAAGCAAGATTAAGGGAGAGGTATTTAAAAAATTGTCCCACTGTATGAGGAAAAAAAGGAGCCTCTCAAAGTCCCCCTTAAATCAGCTACGCAGCACACAATTCTTCTACTCTCACAAAAACTACCTCTTAGTTATGCAAAGGGAAAGCAGCTGAGTCAGGGTGTGATAGTATAGTTATATATAATCTGCTCCCATAGAGCAGAATGGGAGCTCTGTGAATGGCTCCCAGAGCTGCCAATCAAGCTATGGACAACTGCTGTGGGTGTTTCTAGGGCTCTCCACAAGTCCACCCCCAGCATTGCCTAGAAAATGATTGAATTGGTGCCAGGCTCTCTGGAGAACAAACAGCAAAAAGTGAACCACCCGAACCTCCACAGAAAAAAGGCAGTTTGTTTTTTGGGTTCAGGAATGATGCAACGAAAAAAACCTGGTTCAAAATGAACCACATACCAACCTGGTTTGTGCTCAAACTGCAGTTCATTTTTCAGTTTGTGCCCATCCCTAACTGAAGCAATTACATCACATAAACAGAGAGAAGGGTCAGTGCGGGAATAACAAACAAAACAGCAACCAGAACTGGACCTGATACGCCAAATGGAGCCTCACCATAGTTCTAAAGTCATTACAATGTTAGCCATTTTATTTTCAGTCTATCTAATAACTTCAGCGTGAAGTTTGCATTTTTCACCATTGCTACACACTGAGCAGACATTTTAATCAAGCTGTCTACTACAACCCCAAGATCTACTCACCCTATTTAGAGAGATCCTCATGGATCTCTTCACAATCCCCCTTGGTTTTTACCATCCTGAATAATGTAGAATCATCAACAGACTTGGCTGCAACACTGCTCAAATCATTTGAACAACTAAAATAGCATAGGTAAAAAACCCCAATCTTTGTGAGAACCCATTGCTCATGTCCCTCTATTGTAAGAACACTCCATGTATTCCTACGGTATGCTTCCTGTTCATTTAACCATTTTTTTAATACCTAAGAGGACCTGTCCTTTTATTCTGTGATTGCTAAGCCTCCTCTTTGGTGAAGTAACTAGTTAGAGGTCTTTTGGCAATCGAAGTATATAATTACTAGAACAGCTATATTCACTTGCTCGTTCATTTTTTCAAAGAACTCCCAAAGACTGGTGAGGCAGAATTTCCCTTTGCAGAAGCTATGCTGATTTTCCCTCAACAGGGTTTGTTCCCCTATGTGCTTAATACATCTATCTTTCATGACAATTTCTACTAATTTACCTAGAAGAAATGCCAGACTAACTGGACTGTAATTCCCTGGATCATTATAAATATATATCATACCCTTGACTGAAGAACGGTACACTCCTATCTGGGAGGGTCGTCCTCTTCCACCAAGCATGCAGCTTCAGGAGGGACGCACATGGAGTGGTGAGGGAGGTAGGGGACACCTGCCTAGCCAGCCGGATCAGTCGAATCAACCCTGGCGATCAATGGGGTGACAGATGTCACAGCCAGATCGCCCTCACATCCATTCCCTGGATCCGTATTGGACCTTTTTTAAAAATTTGGTGTGACATTTGCTACTTTGCCAGTCATCTGGAACAGAGGCCAATTTTAGTAACAAGCAGGGGGGGGGGGGTGTTATAGCAGGAACTTCTTTGCATATTAGGCCACATACCCCTGATGTAGCCAATCCTCCAAGAGTTTACAGAGATCTTCTTACAGGCTCTACTGTAAGCTCTTAGAGGATTGGCTACATCAGAAAGGTATGGCCTAATATGCAAAGGAGTTCCTGTTACAAAAAAAGCAATGGTAACAAGTTGCATATTCTGGTCAGTAGAACAACAATTTCACATTTGAGTTCCTTAAGAAGCCTTAAGTGTATGCTGTCTAGATCTGGAGACTTACTAGTTTTCAGGTTGCCTAGCAGTGCTAAAACTTCATCTCTTGTTGCCTCAATTTTACCCAGCTCTTCAGACAGACACCCTTTTTCAAAGCAGCACCTCTAGCGTGGGTATGTGCCCTACGTTCTCCACCACGAAAACTGACACACACCGTTCATTAGGTTTCTCTGCCATCTCCTCATCTTTCTTATGCGATCCTTTTATTCCTTTATCATCCAAAGATGCAACAACCTCCCTTGGCCAGTTTCCTGCCGCTGACATATTTGAAGAAATGCTTATTGTTTGTCTTAATATTTTTGGCCATCTGTTCCTCAGACTCTCTTGTTGCTCATCTTAGCATCAACTCGCATTTGTTTCACCAGAACTTGTGCTCCTTTCTGTTCACCTCAATTAGAGAAACCTTCCACTTTTAAAAACATTTTTTTGCCTTTTATGTAGCCAACCTCCAGGTTCAGTTCCCCAGGAGAAAATGGTTGCTGGGGGGGGGGGGGGCAGGGCGCAATGGCATTGTACTATGCAGAGACCCCTCCCCACCTCAAGCCCTGCCCTCCCCAAGCTCCACCTCCCCAGATAATCAGCTATTTCCCATTCCAGACCTAGCAACCCTACTTGTGGCTCCTTTTATTTTAGTTCTCATCTAGGCAGATGTCCTTGTAGACGGAGTGGTGCCTTTCCTCTCTCTCTTGCTTCCTTCAGTGTCAGCTTGCTTTGCCAGGCTTGCTCAATCACACAGGAGCTACTGAACAAAGCCTCTATTTTCTCCACTGGCTGATGCTCCTCCCTAGGAGAGGAAGGGGGGAGGGAGAGCTTGTTTTGCCAGGCTCTCTCAGTTGTATAGCAAAGCTACTGAGCCAAGCCTCTTTTCCTTCTAATGGCTGAGGCTCCGTCCTCTTCTCATCCCTTGGGGATGGAGGGAAAGAGCCAGAGCTTCCTTTGCCCAGTACCCTCAATCGCATGGGAGAGATACAAAATCTATGGCCATGTGTTTGTCTGTTTTCTTTATAAAGTTTATATCTCTGCTAACTGGCATTTAATTTTAGGACACACATGGCCTGGCCCAACAAGGTTTCATTTATGTCAGATCCTGCGCTCTTAACAAATGAGTTTGACATCCCTGATTTAAAGTTTTATTAAATAATTTGCAGACATCCTGAAGGGATTTGACTCTCTTAATTCTCCCTTTTACATTTCTTTAGACCAGCCCCCGTGTTTGTGCAAATTTCCTTCTTTTGAAATGGACTAGAATTCTGAACATAATAATAGTGTCATATAACAAAGTAGGAGTCCAGTAGCATCTTTAAGACCAACAAAGTTTTATTCAGAATGTAAGCTTTTGTGTGCATACATACTACTTCAGGCAAGGAATGAGGTACAGTGAGAAGAGCTACATATAGCTGGTGGGCAGTGGTTAAGAACGTAAAGTGGTACAAAGTTAGACTCCAATGGCAAAATAGTGTAATTAACAAATTGAAAGAACATTTGGTCTGGATAGCAGTTGCATGGGAAACCAATAAAAGGTAATAAAAGCTGTCTGTTAATTGCCCTATTGCTAGCAAGTAGGGTTAAACTAAGGACATGTTTTTTTTTTCTTAAAGATGTTCTTGTCCACCCAATTTACTTTTTAAAATGTAACATGCATTATTAACATCCTTCTAGTTCGTCATAAGAAAAAAAAAGAATACATTCAAATATAGTGAAAAACGGGTTTAGTATATGTAACACAGATGCTATCCAGACCAAATGTTCTTTCATAGTGTTAATTACACTATTTTGCCGTTGGATTTTAACTTTGTACCATTTTGCACTCTTAACCACTGCCCACCAGCTATGTGTAGCTCTGCTCACTGTGCCCCATTCCTTGTCTGAAGAAGTATGCATGCATATGGAAGCTTACCTTCTGAATAACGCTTGGTTGGTCTTAAAGGTACTACAGGACTCCTACTTCATTCTATTGCTTCAGACCAACACAGCTGCCCACCTGGATCTATTAACAGTGTTGCGTTTACTGTTCCCAGTGGGTGCCACAACACCTGCATCTCACATCTCTAATCAAGCTCTCCTCATGAACC
Organism: Heteronotia binoei; assembly: GCF_032191835.1. Lineage (NCBI taxonomy): Eukaryota > Metazoa > Chordata > Lepidosauria > Squamata > Gekkonidae > Heteronotia > Heteronotia binoei. The sequence goes on from NC_083225.1 coordinate 173,548,724, forward strand.
AAGTCCAGAACCTCCAGTTGGCTATATGACCAAATGTTCCAATGCACAGTCACGTACGATGCTTCAGTTGTACAAATAGCCAGCGTGTAGGCAGCTGAATATAGTTCAAAGCAAACAGGTTCATCGATGGCAAACAGGGTCAAAAAATGAATAACATTCTCACGACTTAATGATTCAGGTGGGGGTAGCCGTGTTGGTCTGAAGTGGCGGAACAGAAGTTTGAGACCAGTAGCACCTTTAAGACCAACAATGTTTTATCTGAGGTATAAGCTTTCGTGTGCAAGCACACTTATGGGTTATTCCTCCAAATACTATTTTTTTTAATCTGAAAAAAAAATGAAACAGAAAATATTTTGAGCAGATATTGTTTAAAGACATAATTGTGTTTTTAAAAAATCAGGTGCACTCAAGGACTTGAGAATCTGCGTAGGACTTCACATTTTTCAAGAACAAACCCACACACCACATCACAAGCAGCTTGTGAAAACTTCACCCAGTGTGCTGGCTGCTGTGCTGATTAAGAAACAAGCCTGAACTTCATTTGGCCATGAGCTAATTCTTTAGACTCAGGCCAATACCTTTGAACAAAATCTAGTTTATAGGGACTCTTACATCTCTGTCCAGCTCCCTCCTGGCCACACACAATGACTATTATAAACAATGAAACAGATGCATTTGACAAAGTCGAATGGCAATATTGTTACCGCCCCCCCTCCAAAGTGACTGATTTATCCATGTTGATAATATTGGTATAGTGGGTATTGGGATATATATATATATTTTAAAAGCAATCACAATAAAGACTCTGAAAATCCTCTGCTCCTCTTTTGCAATTTCAATGTTGACTGTGTCCTAGAGTGAGCCATTAAACCATGCTAAGAATTCACCCCAGAAACCTAAAAGAACTAAATTCTTAGCCTCGGAAAGCCAATGTTAATCTACAGTACACTCCCTTTTCAACTTCTGTCGTTCTGTTTCAACGTTGGATTTTTCCCTTCGAAAATTATACTTCTTTGATTCTCTCATTTTGTCAAAAATGTAGCCTTACTAAAAATAAAACACACTGGAGATCTGGAATGACTCTCTCCCCCCTCTCTTACACACACAGCACAAGAATCTCTTTGCTGATACCCTTCTAAATTGTGAAATGGTACTTCTCTATTGTGCATCAACTTTCTGCTCTCTTTAAGAGCTGATATCAGAGCCCCACAAATATGTATCCATTTCCAGTTCTCATTTTATAATTTGATTTCAGTGCATAGAAAGAGCTTGGCAACCTTGATTCTTGGATCTTCCCCAGCATCTAAAACTGCAAATGCTTACAGGACTATTCTGGGTCAGGTCAGGGAAACCAGTACAGTGGCACAGAACAGGCAGAGGAAACAGAAATGAATAAGCCTTCTTTCTAATGTCCCACTTCTGATGTGGCAAGAACCTTCTAAGTCAGGGGGGTCAAACATGCTGCCCTGAGCAACTGACTGTCATCTCCTCGTACCCTGGAGAAGGAAGGAAAGAGCCAGAGCTTCCTTTGCCCAGTTCCCTGGATCCCATGTGGGAGATAAAAAGATCCCATGGGAGAGATACAAAGAATGCACCTTTAAGACCAACCAATGGTAATGTTTTAAGCATGTTAAGTTTTTTTTTTAAAAAAGAATCTTTAATTGTGTTTGTGTCCTTTATAAAGTTTATTTCTCTGCTACCTGGCATTACATTTTATTTTATTTTGAAGTTCATATATTTTATTAAGAAACATAAAAACAAACTAACAGAGAATAGAAAACAAATAAATAAAGGTAAACAAACATACAAACATATAAAGGAACGTATGAATCATTTCTATTACATATAACTTATTCCATCAACTCGATTCCCAACTGCTTTGCCCATTCATATATTGGTTTCCAAGTTTTTCTAGATTCTTCTAAGTTTCTTTCTCTCAATTTTACAGTTAAAAAGTCCATTTCCGCGGCTTCAAACAGCTTTTGCAAAAATTCTTCTCTATCGGGTAACAGTTGAGTTTTCCAATATTTAGCAAATAAAATTCTGGCTTATGTCACTATATGAAGCAGAAGTTTTTTTTCTGTTTTAGAAATCGGTACCTTACATACATTCAGTAAATACAATTCTGGAGAATGAGGGATTTTTGTTTTTAAAATTTTCTGACTCCATAAATATATTTGAGCCCAATATTTCTTAGCAAGCTCACACTGCCACTATATATGATATAGAGATCCTTTAACCTTCCTACATTGGAAGGAAAATTTGAAGTTAACTAAGTCTTCACTTTTTAAAGAAAACTTGTATAAGATGATTTACCGTTGGTACCTTACACTAGAGAGACTCTCTAAAGTTTATCCAAATGTCACCAACAAATGCTGGATATGTAGGAAGGTTAAAGGATCTCTATATCATATATGGTGGCAGTGTGAGCTTGCTAAAAAATATTGGGCTCGAAGTCAGCACCTTCCATTACCAAGAGCCTTTTGTTCTTTAACAATAACCAATCTCTTATCCAGGTCAAAGCACAAGCCTTATAATAGGTCTGCCGATCTGGAAGTACAAAGCCCCTCCTCAGTTTACTATCCTGTAAAACTTTTAGCTTTATTCTAGGTCTTTTGTTCTGCCATATGAATTTTGTTACCATCTTATTTAGTTGTTGAAAGAAAGTTTTTGGCAGTACAATTGGGATCATCTGAAAAAGGAACAGAATTCTAGGCAAAATATTCATTTTGATCAAGGCAGCTCTCCCTAATAATGAGATTTGCATGTCACACCATCTCTCAAGGTCTATTTTTATTTCCTTTAATTTTTTTTTCATAATTATCCCTCTGAAGAGTTTTCAAATCCGCTGTTAAATATATACCTAAATATTTTACTTTTTTCTCATAAGTAAATCCAGATTTCACTTCAAGCTCAGAAATTTGTTCTCTAGTCATATTATTAGTCAAAAATTTAGTTTTTTGGTAATTTACCTTAAGCCCCACCACCTCTCCAAATTGTTTCAACCTTTTTAAAAAATTTTCAATCGATATAATGGGGTCTTCCAAAATAAACAACACATCATCTGCAAAAGCTTGAGTTTTGAAAATTTCATCTTTGACCTTCGCCCTTTTAATCTCATGATCATCTCTTATCATTTTTAGCAAAGATTCTAATGTTAAAACAAAAAGTAATGGGGAAAGTGGGCATTCTTGTCTAGTTCCTTGCTCGATTGCAATTAAATCTGATAAGTGACCATTAATATTTATTCTAGCTTTTTGGTTGGAGTATATAGCATTAACTAGGTTTAGAAAAAAATTTCCACATCCAACAGCCCTTAAAGTTTTTAAGATAAAATTCCAATTAACATTATCAAATGCTTTCTCAGCATCCAACATAATAGCAGCAAGTTGTTTCTCTGGGTGTTTCCGATAATATTCCAAAATATTTAAGATAAACCTTATGTTTTGCCTCATTAATCTTCCTGGTATGAAACCTGTTTGATCTTCATGTACAATATCAGGTACAATTTTTTTTAATCTATTGGTTAAGATGGCAGCAAAAATTTTATAGTCTGAGTTTAATAAAGAAATTGGTCTATAATTTCTAATATCTGTAGGATCAGTTCCTTCTTTATGAATTAATGAAATTAGAGCCTCATTCCAAGATTCTGGGACTCTAGGAGTTTCTTTTATTCCTTCCAAAACTCTCTTATATGGGATCAGCAAGGCCGATTCAAAACATTTAAAAAATTCAATTGGTAAGCCATCAAGTCCTGGAGTCTTATTACTTCTCTGAGCCTTAATTGCATCAACTATTTCTTGTACAGTTATTGGATTCTCCAAGATTTTTTGCTGATCTCCCGATATTTGCTTCATCTTAACCTGTTCAATATACTCTTTTTGTTGGTGTTCCGATATCTCCTGTTTTTTTATAAAGTTTCTGGTAAAATTTCTTAATGACTTCTATTTGGACCTTTTGCGTAACTTCCTCTTGATTTTCACCTTTCAAAGATCTTATAATTTTTTCTCTCTCTTTTCTTAATTTAAAAGCTAACCACCTGCTAGTCTTATTTGCACTTTCAAAAAAGGTTTGTTTTGCCCATTTTAATTTTTTCTCCAATTTTTCTGTAAATAATAAATTTATCTGATGTTGTACAGCTTGAATATTCACTCTAATTTCCTTTAATTTTTTTTTCTTTTTGGAGTTTCTCTTGTTTACTCAAGTTTTCTATTAACTCATTATATCTTTGCATTCTTTCTTTCTTCCGTCTTGATGAATAGCTAATTGCAAGTCCTCTAAAGAAAGCCTTAAAGGCATCCCATATTATTTGCACAGGTGTCTTTTTCCAGATTCTGTTCAAAAAACATTTTTATATTTTCCTTAGCTTCTTCCACAAATTTTTCTTCTTTCAGAATTTGAAGATTCAAGGTCCATCGAGTACTATTTATTAAGTTCTGATAAATAATTTGCACTGGATTATGATCCGCATATGACCTTGGTAAAATATTAGCTTGTTCTATTAACGGTGCTAGAGAGGTGGAAATCCAGCACATGTCTATTCTAGGCCAAGAATCATGCATATGTGAATGGTAGGAAAAATCCATGGTTTGGGGATTCTTCATCCTCCATGCATCAATTAAATTTAGCTCATCAGCCATCTTGAAAAAAGCTTTGGGAAGCTGACTACGCTGTCTTTTAAAATTCTTTTTCTCAGATTTCTTATCTTTGTCCACGTCAAACACTGCGTTGTAGTCTCCGAAAATACAATAATTTGGAACATCGAATTCAATAAGTTTCTTGTGCAGATTAGCATAGAATTTTTCCTGATTATTATTTGGGGCATATATGTTACCCACTATCACTCTTTTTTCATTAAATTCTATTTCTACCAATAAGATTCTACCGGTATCTTCATTATAAAGCAGTTTGGATTTTATCTGTTCTTTAATATGAATAGCAACCCCTCTTTTCCTCTTTTGATCTGATGGTTGATAAAGTTGGCCTAATTTTTTTATTTTGCAAATATTTTATATCTTCTTTCTTAATATGGGTCTCTTGAAGACATATTATATCAGACCGTAGTTTCTTAAGCTAGAGAAAAGTCTTCTTTCTTTTTGGGGGGTTCATTTATTCCATTAACGTTTATCAATGTAATTTGCAGTTCTGTCTTGTTCATTTTACCACTAAAATGTTACTATCCAGTATGTTCTTTTGTTCTTTTTGTGTCTGGTGTCTTGTCTTCATTTTCCCTCTCTTCCTCCTCTTGGAGTCATCTTCCTCAGTTTTGCTTAAGTCTGCTTCTTCTCTTGTTCTTCTTCCATTTCAGATTCTTGGCTGTCAACATCAACATACCAATTCCAAAAGTCTTGGGCTTTCTCTAGTGATGTTAAGTTAAATCTTTTATTTTGAAATATAAAAAATATACCCTCTGAGGTTAACAAAATGGATTGTCCTATTAGCCAAGTCGTCAATTTCTTATGTCCAGTTCTTCTATACCTTATACTCCAGGGTACATCCTTTAATATTTTTATTTTGTTGCCTCTCCACATTAGGTCAGCCTCTCTCGTAACTTTCAGAATCTTCTCACACATTGAGACTCCCATAAACTTGGCATGTGTTTCTCTAGGTAAATTAAACTTTTTTGTATATGCAGTAGTCAGCCTTCTAACACAATCTATTTCTTGCCTCACATCTTGAGTTATTTCCTCTTCTCCTGATGTCAAAATCTCAATAATTTTTCTATAAATGTCTTCTCCTTTTTCTTCTGGAATATTCTGAAATCTTAGGCTGTATGCTGCCTTATCCATCTCTATCCTAGCCATCCTGTCCTCCAAATTCAAAGACTTGGTTTTAACTTCTCGCATGTAAGAGGCCATTACATTCCCTTGGTCTTTTAGAGCCTCTATTTTAGCTGACAATTTATGCGTTTGCTGTGTATTAGCTAAAAGTTGCTTCTGGAATTCCTCCACTTTTTCATTTGTCTTTCTTATTTCTCCCTTAAGTACTGTCCTAATTTCTTCCAAGGCTTCTTGATTTTGCTTAAACCCTGCAACCATAATATTTTGAAGCTTCTCCAAAGTGTCCTGATTCAGAGCTGCCATGGCTGATTTACCCCCTCCTGAGGGGGTGCCTTGGGCCAATTTCTTAACTTTAGTATCCATTTCCTATAAATAGTTACACACTTATTACCTTACTTAATTACTAACTAACTATTTTAACTATATTTCTAAATATATATATATATATATATATATATATATATATATATATATATATATATATATATATATTTAAAATCTCTCCCCCAGTATCTCTTATTTCATTAAACCTTTAAATTGGACCTTGATTCTTACATACATTTATGAAGACTTACATTTAATTCCTCCCACAAAAATTCATTAAACCACTCAAATATATCTACAACTATTCTCATAAACAAGCTACTTTCTTCAAGACCAGTAATTAATTAATTCATACCTAAATAATAAATATCAATACAATTCTAATATGTCAGTACAATTCTAATTCATTGATAATCACTTAATAAATATACAAAAATACATGTCCACTTTAAAGTAGCACAACTCAAGTCTGGGACAGTACGTCACAGAGTACACTTCCTCCTTCTTCTTCCCAGCAGGCTTCACAATATTACCATCACAGCAAGGTCCCGCGCCATTTTAAAATGGGACAAAAACACAACAAAAAGCTTCCTCAAAATTTCATTAATGTCAATGTCCACTACCCAAATAAGAATGTCTAACAAAACAAAAACAACAAGCAAAATAAAAACAAAAATCACCTTCCCAATCTTCAAGGGGGAGGCAGCCGCGAAAACAGATCGCTAAGAGCTGCCTCCTCCTCCTTTAAGCCAGTCCGAGTATCCTCCTAGTTGTCTCTGTGCGCTTCATCCACTTCTCCTCGAAATTCTCTTTCTCTTGAGCAGGCTCTCCACTACCTCTTCTCCGGTCTCTTCTCTTCACTCTGTCATCTCCAACTACATCACCAATCAAACAACTTCCTCTTCCTTTCTCATTCAAAGCGTTCCAGTTCACCTCTCCTTGCTCTTCCTCTCTTTCCGTCTTCTTTCACTCCTATGCCATTTTTAAACCTATCAATCCAAATCACCTTCTACTCCACAGCTCCCTCCTCATGCAAATAGCCACTCGCAGTCTCTTTCCTTCACTCCAAAAAGCTCTCTCTCAACTCACGCTTAATCTATCCTGGCCACGGTCACCGCTGCCGCCATCTCTACCACCGTCGCCATGCCACTCTGTCGCTTCTATCCAAAGGTATATCCGATTGTTTTTTCCTTTCATCCACTGTTTAAGTAACTCCAAGTTTTAAATTCAATACTCAGTAAGGGCTAAGATTAATTGATGCAAATTGCCAAAATCCATTCCGCTCCTTATCCGGTGGCCCAGTTAATGCTTTGTAGCATTCACAAGCCTCGGCCCGGGCAAGGCTGGTATCGTCAGGGGAAGCCTCCATCACTCCTTCCAAATCCCCGCCAGCTCCCTTGGCTGCAGAACATCACCAGACGCTCTTTTAAGAGGTGTCCTCTAATGAGGGCCCCCTCTGAGGCTTGAAAATCGGGGTGTCTCCAAGAACGCTTGGATACACACTCCGCTTCACCATGTCATCTTACTGGACAAAAACTACCTGGCATTACATTTTAGGACACACATAGTCCAGCCCAACAAGGTCTCATTTATGTCAGATAAGGCCCTCAAATGAGTTTGACACCCCTGCTCTAAGTCAATGTTTTGTGTGTGTTGTTTTTTAAGTGTCAGTATTCATATATAAGGTTGCATGAATCTCCACCCATGCCTCTCTCAGATCTTGGGAGTCTCCGCCCTTAAAAAAAAAAGGGTATTGGCACTTAGTACTGATGAGCACCATCACACACACACATACCACACAAAGCTCTACTCTCACCCTCACCTCTGAATTTGTGGATACCATATTACCAAGATCAAGGGTATTCTGGATGCTAGAGGATGCAATCAATTCTGGTACTGGGGAGCTCAGCCTTGGAAGTGAGAGAAAAAGATGAACTTTCATATGGGTGTTCCTTTAATAAGCTCCCTGAAGAGCTATAAGGATTTGTCAACTCTCTCTGTGTTTTACTGACTGTTGGGCAAAAAAACAAATGTTCCAAAAGCAAAGGTCCAGCTCATGTTCAAATGCAACTTTTATCTGCAAAGAGTACAGTGTTAAGGATTCCAATGGGGGAAGGAAGGAGGAACAATATATTTTTTAAAAGCTTTTATTTGCATTGAATAAGGGCCGTTTGGGCCTTGCATCTGTGAAGGGCTTTCTTCTTCTACAAAAGGGGGAAAAAAAATCTTTCTCTGAAATAGATATTTGTATGAGAACTGTGGATTTCATCATTTTATCATCAAAAAAATTGTTTTCATTTTCTTTCTTTGAATGTCCCTGGACATGCTAATAGCAACGTTTACCCAGGAACAAAAGAAACAAATTCTGAGTCAGTGGAGGGGGGGAGGGCAGATCACGGAAATGATAACAATAGTACTTCCTTTCCAGTCTGGCGTTGGGTTGCCAACCCCCAAGCAGTGTGAAACCAACGAATTATATTACACCTCATATAAGTCCTTCCCCTCCCCAATTCCCGCCCTCCTCAGGCTCCACCCCCAAAATCTCTAGGTATTTCCCAATCTAGATCTGGCAACTGTAGTCTGACCCTGTGCATGCAGGCCATTACATTGTTGAATGTGAAGTTGTTAAGTGGTTCCTCCAGGACTTTTTTTTTAAGGAAAAGCCCAGCAGGAATTCATTTGCATATTAGGCCATACTAGAGATGTAAAATTTCTGGAAACTTTGAAGCTCGGGAAAAAAACCCAGTTTTTTCTCATTTTTTTCCAGAAAAAAATGGAAATTTTTGGAAAAAATGAAAAAAAGCACTTCTTTTTTCTTTTCCAGATTGAAAGTCATTCTGTTACTTTAGAAACGTAAAATATGACTATGAACAATTTTACTTGGCATGAAATTATCAAAACTAGCATATTAAAAATAGTGTTTCCAAACAATTATTACAAGCAGAATTTACTTTTTAAATAATATTTATTTGTAATTGTAACAAATGGAGCAACAATCTCCTGAACTATTTACTAGTTTATCTGGAACAGACAAAAAAACCTTCACAAAACAATTTTTAAAAATCCAGCGGTAACAATTATTTCTATTTCCTTTCTATAGTATTAAATAAAAATAAAAAAGTCATTCTCATAAAAAGAATTGAAGGGGGGGCGTGTATAGAAGGGAGTCTAGGACTAAGTTTCAATGAATGGGCATGAATTTGCTTGTCCTCAGTGCACGAAAATTAAAATAATCTGATACCACACATATTTTTTAGAAATGATTTGGAAAATATTTGAACACCTCGTCTTAAAATATTATATTCATCAGGTTAAAATAAAACGTTCCATAATCAATTTATTTTTCTTTTTTTTCAATTTTTCCAATTTGGGGGGGGGGCAAAAAAGGCTTCAGAAAAAAAAAATGGGAAAAACCCCGTTTCCCCCCTGAATTTTTCTGTTTTTTTTTTCCAGGCTTTCACATCTCTAGGCCACACGTCCTTATATTACCATTGTTCTGCACAGGGCTTTTTTGTAGGAAAAGCCCAGCAGGAACACCTCCTGATACCAAGCCAGCTGGAAATGCATTCCTGTATATATATATATATATATATATATATATATATATATATATATATATATATATAAGCCCTGAGTTCCTCTATGATTCAACTGGGATAGGGAGGGAAGGTCAACATGCAAGTTGGCCCTACTCAAGAAACGTCAGGCTTATTTCATTTATTTATTTATTTAGTAAATGAACAAGCAGGAAGTGACAAAGAATAGCTCTAGGAAATGTGGGAAAGCCATTGAGTTTCCCAAGGATTCCTAGAGCTACCCTTTGTGATTTCCAGTAATAACTTTTGGTAAGTAGTACATGAGACCACGTTTTTCAAAAAATTTCTCCCGCCACTGCTCCAAGCAGTAGCAGGCAATGGCACATGTAGGCAGAGGATCCTCTGCCCCTATGAGAGCCTGGCAACTCTAATGGAGAGACCCTCCCAAGCTATTCAGATGAATGAGCTCACCTGCCCAGCCAGGGCCTCTTTTTAAGAACATAAGAGAAGCCGTGTTGGATCAGGCCAATGGCCCATCCAGTCCAACCCTCTGTGTCACACAGTGGCCAAAAAAATTATATATATATACACACACACACACACACACTGTGGCTAATAGCCACTGATGGACCTCTGCTCCATATTTTTATCTAACCCCCTCCTGAAGCTGGCTATGCTTGTAGCTGCTACCACCTCCTGTGGCAGTGAATTCCACATGTTAATCACCCTTTGGGTGAAGAAGTACCTCCTTTTATCCATTCTAACCCGACTGCTCAGCAATTTCATGGAATGCCCATGAGTTCTTGTATTGTGAGAAAGGGAGAAAGGTACTTCTGGAATAGGATGATCATATACATGACTGGCATTAAGGAGGAAGCAGATATGTAAGGGAACTTTGATGGCCATGTTAAGAAGGGACACAGGTCTGCTGGGCTGTGTCTTACACATTCATTAAATGTAAAGGCAGGGCTTTTTTTTATAGCAGAAACTCCTTTGCATATTAGGCCACACACCCCTGATGTAGCCAATCCTCCTGGAGCTTACAGTAAGCCCTGTACAAAGAGCCCTATAAGCTCTTGGAGGATTGGCTACATCAGGCTTGTGTGGCCTAAAACGCGAAGGAGTTCCTGCTATAAAAAAAAGCCCTCGGTAAAGGTATCCCCTGTGCGAGCACTAGTTGTTTCTGTCTCTGGGGTGACATTGCTTTCACAACATTTTTATGCCAGCCTTTTATGGGGTGGTTTGCCATTGTCTTCCCCAGTCATTTACACTTTACCCCCAGCAAGCTGGGTACTCATTTTACCAACATCGGAAGGATGGAAGGCTGAGTCAACCATGAGCCAGCTACCTGAATCCAGCTTCTACCAGGATCGAACTCAGGTCATGAGGAGAGCTTGGATCGCAGTACTGCAGCTTACCACTCTGCGCCATGGGGCTCTTACATATTCATTAGACCTAACCATTCAATTCCCTGGTTGCTTTTGAAGTCTCTTGTCTTAATTTAAGCAGGATTGTAGCTTCAAGGCCTTGGGTGGAGTCCTCAAACAGTTCTGAAAAGACAACAGTGTTCCAGTCCCCCGCAATGGCAACAGATGCACACCTCACTGGGTACAATTGCAATCTTTTTGTAGCTGACCTCACAACACAGGGTTTCTATGATGGTGCTGAGCCAGTGTGCAAATCAGACAGAGCTGGTGTGGATGGTTCTTTCCACCTGCTGATGGAAGAGGAAATTAAAGCTTTATGAGGCATCGGAGTGTGTCATTGGCAGCACTAAAGGCAATTCAAAGATAGCTGGGAATGAAGGGCGGGTTCATTTTAAATGGTGAGGTTTATTGAATCAGCTGGAAATCCACAGCCGCCACACTGGAGTGCTGGATCCCCATCTTAAAAAGAGCTATAATGGGCTTTCTCTTAAAACAGCAATTGCAGGTCAGATGCATTCATGGTCTTCTGCAGAAAGCATACGTAATTCTGAGCCTACATTATACTGCCCAATCAGTGATCCAGGTTCTCCATCCATGGTAGTGGGCTCCCGGATCTCAGGCAGAGAATGGCCATACCTGCTATCTGACTCAGATCCTCTGATCTGAAGAGTCCACTTTGTAGGGATGCCATACTCCAGGGGGGGCCTGGGGATGCCCTGGAAATACACCTCATCTCCAGACAACAGAGATCAGTTCCCCTGGAGAAAATGGGATGTTTTGAAGGGTGGACTCTCTGGCACTGTACCCCACTGGAGCCATCGTACCCCACTGGAGGGTGGACTCTAGGGCATTGTACCTCACTGAGGTCCCATTCCTCCCCAGGCTCCCTCTCCAAGTCTCTGGACACAGATCAGTTAAGACTTTGCTTTGAAGTCTGGAAAGGCTTTTCTGAGCACAAACAAGAGCAATGGAAAACCTAAAGTTTAAGAAGATCTGAAAGTAAAGGCCTGATAATTCTGATAGTCAGATTAAAAACATCAAATATTGACAGATATACAAAAATATACATGCATTTATTGTCAGTCAGCCAATACCTTTCATAGCATAAAACAGTTATTATAAAATAGTTTTAAAAATCCATAAATATTGGCAAGGGTTGCCTGGTCCAACTCAAGAAATATCTGGGGACTTTGGGGGTGGAGCCAGGAGCTTTTGGGGGTGGACCCAGGAGCAAGGGTGTGACAAGCATAATTGAACTCCAAAAGGGAGTTCTGGACATCAATTTTAAATGCTTTTCCTCCATTGGAAATAATAGATAATAGGGGCATCTTTTTGGGGGGCTCATAGAAATGGACCCTCTGATCCAATCTGTTTGAAACCTGGAGAGTGCTTTGAGGAGAGGCAGTGGACACTATGCTGAAAATGTGGTGCCTCTACCTCAAAAAACAGCCCCCTCTGAGCCCCAGATAGCCGCAGATCAAATTTCCATTATAGCCTATGAGAGTAGTTCTCCATAGGGAATAATGGAGTGGCCAGCAGACATTGCCCTGCCCTACCCACACACACTTTCTGTTAACCCTGAAGTGGAGGGAAGTCCTCCAAATGGGGGGGGGGATCCCCTGCCCCCAACTGGGGATTGGCAACCCTAATATTGGCCCTGGTGATAGCATCAATTAAGAACTGAATTGTACAGGGACGACCAAAATTGACTATTATGGACCCTAACCATATGTGTTTTGACCCGTTGGACTTCCTCAGTGGTCAAACAAATGATATTACAGAACAAAAATTATTTCTTATAAATTGGCCAAATTGAAAGTTTTTTTCATGAATATTGTCTGCAACCAAAGTCAAAGGTATTAATCAGTGGCCTGAATAATTTGATCATTTGCTACCATGGTCAGGCACACTGTCCTATAGTCAGGGCTTTTTTGTAGGAAAAGCCCAGCAGGGACTCATTTTCATGTTAGGCCACACCCCTGATGCCACCATTGTCTCACACTGAGCTTTTTGCAGGAAAAGCCAAGCAGGAACTCATTTGCATATTAGGCCACACCCCTCGATGGAGCCATTGTTTCACACAGAGCTTTTTGTAGAAAAAACCCAGCAGGAACTCATTTGCATATTAGACCACACCCTCTAAAGCGAAGCCAGTTAGAACTGCGTTCTTGTGCGTTCCTGCTAAAAAAAAAAAAGCCATGAATGGAGAGAGTTGGTGAACCAAATGCAGCCTACCTGCTTTTTGCCATGCAGTTTTTCAACCACCAAGACTGGGTCCATGAACATTTCTCAAGAACACTTTGCCCAAGCCAGGACAGAAATTGTGCTTTGTGTATACCCTGTCTACGTATCCCAAAGAGTCAATAGGAAAGTCTGGGTTCGGTCCCCATTTCCAGATTTGTCCAGAACACTCATCTTCCTCAGAACCACACCTGAGATGTCCAGCTTGCAATATGAGCCATGCATGTATGTGCCCAGACCCAAGCATGGTTCCCTGATTGCAGTTGTCTTTGTCGGTTCCTGCTTCTGAGAAATTTGTTCCATTCCTCTGAATGCACCGTCGAATTTTTGATCTCCATTTTGAACCCTCCATATGTTCCTGCAATCAGCTTGCCTGTTACGTTTTCTGTCAGCTTCTGAAAAAGCCTAGATAACTCATGCCATTTCTTATAGCTTAAAATACAAACAACTCATTGAAAGCTGCCAGGGCTGGAGTGACTGAATTTTTAATTCCTGCTGCTCTTGCGATGTCCGGTTGGTCGCTGCTAACTTTATACTCCTGGGTGTGGGGGAGAGCGTTCTGAGCATATGGTAGCTTTCCTTCTGCGAACGGCTTTTCTCCACCGCTTTATCAAGCCCCTCAACAATGTTTTCTCTTTTCCAGCAATGGAAGCAATGGAATCCCTGGAGGATTTTATTCTCAGAGTTTTTGGGATCGATAATTGCATGTCAGAGATGAGCAGATTTTAAAATTAAATCGGTAACATCTGAAGACATGCATTCGGATGTTATTAGAGGTCGGATGGGCTGGGAGAATAGTGAAAGTGCATACGTTTTAAAGTACAGTCACGATTGTTTGCTCTTGTTTGGTACTGTTACATCAGTATTGACCCCTGGCTGCGTCAAATCTTTCTGACCAAGTGAGAAAGAATATCTTTTTAAAAAATTAGGTACACAATTGAACCATCACTAAAGTCAGGGCTTTTTTTGAGCAGGAATGCACAGGAATGCAGTTCTAGCTGGCTATGTGTCAGGAGGTGTGGCCTAATATGCAAATAAGTTCCTGCTGGGCTTTTCCTACAAAAAAGCCCTGTGTGGAACAATGGTTATGCCAGGGGATGTGGCCTAACATGCAAATGAGTCCCTGCTGGGCTTTTCCTACAAAAAGCTCTGTGTGAGACAATGGTGGCATCAGGGGTGTGGCCTAATATGCAAATGAGTTCCTGCTGGGCCTTTTCTACAACCCCCCCCGGACTTAACCAATCTGGTCATGTTGATCCATGTTCACTGTTCGACTACTCTAATAAAACGATACGCAGGGCTGGGCCTGCCACTAGACAAACCAGGTGATTGCTTAGGGCACTGGCCTCCTGGGGGTGCTGAATTGGGTGCCCCCCCATGTGACTTGGTGACGTTGCCATTGCGGGGGGGGGGGGGCACCAGAAGTTAGCCTTGCCTAGGGTGCCAGACAGTCTAGGGCCAGTCCTGACTCTTTGTTTGACTGTCCTTGAAAACAACTTGGGAGACTGCAGCTGCTTGAGATTTGCCAGGTCTCTCCTGGCAAATAGTGGGGGCGGGGGGACTCACTGATAGTAGGGAGAGGCTTAGGCAAGTGTCACAAAAGAAAATTAAAATGGAATCTTGTGGCGCACTTAAAAAAGACCGGAAATGGAGACCGACTCAAGCTAAGTTGAGAGGAACGAAGGATGTGGAATTTTTCTCATCTCGTTCGAGAAGGATGACTGCATTAAGTAGGAAGAAGATGCATTTTAACCAGAAAATCATGATGTGGAAATCTTTCAGAAAGAAGAGTCTCCTGAACTAGATTTTTCTCAGAGGATAGCTGGACATGGACTTTGTAAGAAATTCTGAATTAGAAAGCTAAGTGAGACTTCTTTTCTTTTCTTTTTGTTTGTTTTTGGGCTATATGCTGTCTTGTTTAAAACAATATGGATTTAAAAGGGCTAAAAAAGTTCTTGAAAAGAATTTTATGTAAAAAGTTATTTTTGATTAATTTTTAAGAAGGCAGATAACGTAATTTCCTGACAAATTGCTGAACTTGTTTTTACTAGATAATGATATTAGTTTCTATGTTTGTTATAGATATGGGTAATTCTAGAAGTTAATCTATAAATCAGGAGATAGATTTCTTTTTAGTAAGAAGGGTTTCCTGTAATGTTTTTACTTTGGATAGTTGGGTAGGTAACTCTCAATAAGAACAGGTACGAGACTTTCATTTTTGAGTGATAAAAAGTTGTTTTTCCTAGCCCAATAGGGATACAAAAGGTGGGTTAATTGTTAAAAAGGCAGATAACACAGATGTTATGTAAACTGGTAGATTTGTTTTTTTTATTAATGTCCCCCAGGAGAAACTGTTTATATTGAAGTAAACATAGTACCAGGTTGTACTTCTTTTTAGGTTTTTTTTAAGGATAAAGATAAGAATTTTTCGTGTCTCTGATAATGAGGATAGTGATAAACCGACAAATTAGTTTGTGTTTTTTAACAAGTTTAAGCCAAAGTAGTCAGTTTCGTGCTGAGACTGTGTTGAAGAAGAACTGTTTAGACTTGCATTGCAAATAATAGCTTGGTAAAAAATGTTTTATAATGGAAGATAAAGATGGTAAAATATATGGAGAATTTTATACTTGCAGGTAGAACGAATTGGATATTTTACTTGGAGGTAGATTTAAAATTGATATATTTGTATTTTCCTTTTCCCCCCCGCCTTTCCCATTTTGTATAAGCCCTCCCCCCCTCTTTTGTTTGTATCTGTGCTTATGCCTTTTCTTTTGTAGTTAAAACCAATACAAATTATACAAATCGAAAACAACTTGGGAGACTGCAGCTGCTTTAGGGTTGCCAGGTATCTCCTGGCAAATAGTGGGGACAGGGGGGGACTCACTGACAGTTGGGAGAGGCTCAGGCAAGCGTCACAGTGATGTTGCTGGCAACGCTGGCTTCCAGCATGCATTGGAAGTTGCCAGATCCCTCCTGGGTATGGTTGCCAGATCCAAGTTGGGAAACTGCTGGAGATATTGGGATGGAATCTAGGGAGGACTAGCACCTCAGTGGGGTACACCATACCGCCCACCCTCAAAAGCATTCATTTTCTCTTAAGGAACTCTAGAGTTGAGAAATGAGCTCTAATTCCAAGGGATCCCCAGGCCCCACCTGGAGGGAGCATCCCTGATCGGAAGCGATATTGTATTGTTGGTGACACAGGATGCTCTGGAATTTGGGCAAAAACTCTGCGATAGATGCCCCCAAACCAATAATTCTGCATCACCAGCAATGTGATGATGTCGCTTCCAAGGCACTCTGGCAGTGACCCTGTCCTATTGCAAGCGGCATCACTTCAATATTGGCCTAGGCCTCCCCCCACTGCCAGGAAGTCTTGCTGCCAGTGTATGTGTGTGTGGGGGGGGGGGGGAGGTGGCAGCTGGGGTGAGGGGATTCCCCAGCCCCTGTGGGGACTTGGCAGCCCTGAGCAGGTCTAGAATGCAACAGGCCCAATGGTTGACAGCCAATGAAAGCATACCCTGTCCATATTAAAACAACCACACCAGCTGCCAGTTTTCCCCTTGAATTCAATTCTGGCTATGACCCTAAGCCAAAGGTGTCAAACTCATTTGTTATGAGGGTCACTTTGTTGGGCTGGGCCATGTGTGCCATAAAATGTAATGTCAGGTACCAGAGATATTTTACCTGAATATGCCCCATGCCCCTCCTCAGCAGAGGCCAAACCGGCCCTTCTTGGCCCTTATGCTTGCCAACTCTGGGTTGGGCAATCCCTAGAGATCTGGAGGAAGACCTTGATGAGGACCTGCATTTGGGGGTACAATATTTGGTCCATATTTGGACTGGTTACCCTCCAGTTGCTCATGGGCTGGATAAGCACCCTAGATGGGCCAGCTCTGGCCCCGCGGCTATATATTTAACACAGGGGTGTCGAACTCATTTGTTATGAGAGCCAGATCTGACATAAATGAGACCTTGTTGGCCCGCGCCGTGTGTGTACCTATTTATGATTAGGTAGTACCAGACCACCTCACATGTCTCCTGAGAAACGTGTAAAAGGGTCAAGAAGCAACTGTCAGAACAGGATATGGAACAACTGATTGGTTTAGAATAGGAAAAGGAGTTCGACAAGGATGCATATTGTCACCCTGCTTATTTAATTTATATGCAGAGTACATCATGCAGAATGCTGGCCTGGATGAAGCACAAGCCAGAATTAAGATTGCTGGGGAAAACATCAACAACCTCAGATATGCAGATGACGCCACTCTAATGGCAGAAAGTGAGGAGGACCTAAAGAACCTCTTGTTGAGGGTGAAAGAGGAGAGCACAAAAGTAGGCTTGAAACTCAACATAAAAAAAACTAAGATCATGACATCTGGCCCCATCACCCCTTGGCAAATAGAAGGGGAAGACATGGAAGTAGTGACAGACTACACATTTCTGGGATCCAAGATCACTGCAAATGGTGACAGTAGCCATGAAATTAAAAGACGTTTGCTCCTTGGGAGGACAGCAATGGCGAAACTGGGCAGTATAATAAAAAGCAGAGACATCACCCTGCCAACAAAAGTTCATATAGTCAAAGTGATGGTATTCCCAGTAGTAATGTATGGCTGTGAGAGCTGGACCATAAGGAAAGCCGAGTGCAGAAGAATAGATGCTTTTGAGCTGTGGTGCTGGAGAAGAATCTTGAGAGTCCCTTGGACTGCAAGAAGATCCAATCCGTCAGTCCTAAGGGAAATCAACCCTGACTGTTCCCTGAAAAGTCAGATGCTGAAGCTGAAGCTCAAATAATTTGGCCACCAAATGAGAAAGGAGCACTCACTGGAGAAAATCCTGATGCTGGGAAAGACAGAAGGCAAAAGAAGAAGGGGGAAGCAAAAAATGAGATGGTTGGACAGCGTTACTGATGTAAGAAACACGAATTTGAGCAGACTTTGGAGAATGGTGGAAGACAGGAGGGCCTGGCATGACTTTGTCCATGGGGTCACAAAGAGTCAGACTCGACTGTGCGACCGAACAACAAAGCAGAGATATAAACTTTGTAAAAGACACAAACACAATTAAAAAATATATATTATTTTTTAAAAGGTAAAGGTAGCCCCCTGTGCAAGCACCAGTCGTTTAGAAAACCTTAAAATAAAACATACGTAAAACATTAGCACTCCATCCTAAAGGTGCTTTCTTTGTATCTCTCCCATGGGATCCAGGGAACTGGACAATGGAAGCTCTGGCTCTTTCCTTCCTTCCCCAGGGGGCCAGAAGGGGGAGGAGCCTCAGCTATCAGAAGAAAGAGAGGCTTGGATCAGTAGCTCTGCTATGCAATTGAGAGAGTCTGGCAAAGGAGGGAGGGGTCTCAGCCAATGGAGAAAACTGAGACTTTGCTCTGTAGCTCCTGTGTGATTGAGGAAGCCTTGCAAAGCAAGCCGTTATGCAGAAGGGATCAAGAGAGAGGGAGAAGAAAGCAGATGACAGGCAGTTGTTCTGGAGCCTGATAGGAGCCCTCCAAGGGCCTGATTACACACACAGGCCGCATGTTTGACACCCCTGATTTAACATGTCTACCCTAAGCCCTCCATGGTCTGAAGGACCATCTCCTCCTAGCATGCCAACTAGGCTCTGCCATGGCCTTATTTTCCCCCTTAGGGTGGCCCTGCCTAGCATTGACCAGAACCTGGACCTTTTCTACAGTGGCCCCCATTCTGTGGAATGCACTCCCCGCAGAGGTGGAGGGAGCCCCCTCCTTGAAGATCATGTTGGATGTCGCACGTTACGTAGCAACAAAACCATGTCTGAAATGAAGCATTCATCTGATGGGGAAGCCCCATCCAGCCCCAGCTGGACCCCGTACCATATAGCTATGATTTGTTTCCCATGAAGGCTCTGCAACGACTGTGCAAAGGGATGTCTAAAACTGCAGTTAAAAACAAGCAACCCCTTGACACAATTGTTTTAATTCAAGGGAACGAAACCACAGGACGACACCGTTCGACTCTCTTACACAGAAAGGTGCTTTATCTCCTCAGTAAAGTGTTTATCCTTTGCTGACCCCCTCTGGTCTCCTGAACGGGTTCCAAAGCAACCAGCCTTCCCTTTGCCAAATCAATAGGGAGGTTTTTTTGTGTGTACCAAACGGAGCCCTTTTTTTGTCATTGTTTGTAAACCACATAAGCCAAGGCCACAAATCTCCCGGTTGACTTCAATGTCAGTGAGTTACACAGGGCACGCCATCAAACCTACCACTCCTGACCTTCCTTTTTGGGTATTGGCATTCTGAATTTCGGAGGCCTCAAATTACTTAGCGCAATCTCTCTCTCTCTCTCTGTTTTTCACTCCATGAGCATTTCTATTACCCTAACAGCTGCATCATGTTTATCTGAGCCAGTCTCCGAGGGTCCCTTGATCTTTCTTCAAAGGTTAGGCTATCTTTGTCAGAGAAAACCTTCTTATCCCTTTTTCAAACCCCGAGGGTGTACATACTGCCGTTGCTTAAGACTAGGATGTCCATTGCTATTTCTTAAACACAGGAAAAAGTCTAAGGTGCACAGGCAACCATTCATAAGGGAAATAACACTAAGACAGCCCCCTGTTTTCAATGCATGTACATTTCTTTTCCAGGACCGGATCTACATGTTTTTTGAGGGGGGGCAAAATTAAAAAACTTTGAGACAGTTGTTTTCAATGTATATAGATTTCTTTACCATCCTATTGCAAAGATTCAGAAGAGAAGAAGAAGATGGAGAGATTGGATTTATACCGCGCCCTTCACTAACCAAAGGAGTCTCAGAGCGGCTTACAAATCCCTTTCCCCTTCCTCCGACAGACACCCTGTGAGGTAGGTGAGGCCAAGAGAGCTCTCCTAGAACTGCTCTTGAGCAGAACAGCCTTGAGAGAACTTGTGGCTGACACCCAAGGTCACATCAGCAGGTGTATGTGGAGGAGTGGGGAATCAAACCCAGTTCTCCCAGATAAGAGTCCACACACTTAACCACTACGCCAAACTGGCTCTGAGGTTACACTAAACTGGTTCTGAGTTAAAAATATGCCCATGTGCACAAAACATTATACCTTGAATATAACTTTGCTGGTCTTAAAAGGTGCCACTGGACTCAAACTTTGTTCTAGTAATAACCTTGTAAGATAAGCAAGGAGTGCAGCTTTATAATGTATGTATCAGGGTTTCCTAAAAGGAAAGCATTTCAGAGTAGAAAGCAGCATGTTGGACAATCATTCCCTCAGTATGTTCAGGGAGCATCTATGCGCTAGGAAAGCACAGCTAGTATCTACTTCCCATCTCATGACCACGCTCTGAAACAAACACATTCACAATTGCCAATTGTTACACAAGTACAAGATAGGTAAACAGCTCTACACGGGGTTTTCATGCTTTTTCCCACCCAAAAGTGATTCTGAATGGGGAATTCATTGTGTTTGAAACTTCTACTAACTTTAACAAGGCATATAGCTGAGTAGGAACCGAAATTGGATCTTCTGCAGTAAAACCAATGGTATGTCATATATCCTGTGGACTCCTCAACTTTGCAAACAGTGGATCAGAATAGTGAGAGGATACTCCAGACCACCTGTGCAGTCCAAAGAAACACTCAAAAGGGTTTAAAATACCCCCCCTTTAGAGATCCACTGCATAATGGATCACACTGGGTTTCACCAGCCACCTTTTTAGTAGAGTTATACGCAAAGTGGTTAAAATATTGGCTTCAGTTGATGAAGAGGGGGAAACTGTATCATCTTTCCTAAGGCAAGGATACCCAAATGTGAACTTCTAAAACAGCATTTATTCCTAGAATGGTCTGAAGGAACTACACATTTCAGCTTTGCTGCCAGAGAATCCTTCCACTATGAAAGATAGAAACCCCCTGCAGTTGAAATTAAGCTCACTTTTGTCTAGCAGCAATTGACTGCATTCATCCCTGGTCATCCTTCTCCCCAGTGTCTCCCCCACCACCACCGCCCATCCCTATTGCAATCCAAGTTCTGATAATCACCTTGGGGCAAGAACCTAGTTATTTTTTGCCACATATTTAGCAATAAATTAGGGATTCACAATGAACTGACCCCTATCTGGAGTCACTCACAATGGATTTACCCATTGCTGGACAATCTAGTCCACAAACCCACTTTGGTGTCAGAAAACACATGGAAACCACATGTCGATCCTCATCTACCCACCTGCCTTTCACTACACTTAAATTTTAGCCAACTTTTTCCCATTTGTATCTTGCACTCCAGAAGAACTGGTTAATTACTGCATAGGGTTCCAGGAACTAAGCAGATATTTCCCATGCTTTTAAACAAACAAAATGCTTTTACTTTTAAAGAATAGTCTCCGAAGACCTATAGCACATACTGCTCTTCACTGCCATTATCTTTACAATCGGTCTTATTTCATCACGTAGTGAAGTTAAAATTGGCAGATGGGACCCCCCCCCCATGTTTAAGAAATTGAAACTGTTCCCTTTGCCACATTCTGTGTTCATCTATCAATCACGTTTCAAACTAATGTGTTTTTCAAGTCTGCCCACCCCCTTCTAGCACCTGCTCTTTCACAGGGAAATATTCTAGAATAAGATTTTTTTTGGGGGGGGGGGGGAGAGACCTGTCAAGCATAACAACAGGTGTGACTCTGAAGTGCTTAAAAACTTTCTTTGCCTGTGTCTCTAAAATGTGTATACAAAGGGCTAAACTTCTCTGGGGCTCAAAATAGTAGGGTACAAGGATATATCACATACAAACTGATTTAACAAAACCACACTTTTTTGTTTTGAAAACCAGAAAACCAGTTCTAGGGCACAGCAGTTTTGAGCAGAGGTGCAGTGTAAGGGGTGTGGGGGTGGGGGTGGGGGTGTGTGAGTGATTAACCCTTTCTCCTCTGGCTATTTTCTGTTCAGAATTGTGCCACCACTTCCAAGATTCATCCGTGGCATGCCTGTCTGAGCTGCAGCTAGCAGTGATCTAGACTGGCTGTAGGCACAGAGCTGCTAAATTTCCAAAGGAACTGATGGCACCATTACAGAGGTGGCCAGGGTTTGTAACTCATTGTCTGGACATGCAAATCAAGACTGTGGAGTTGCTCAAATTAAATCTTGAACGGAAATACTCTGGAAGAATCCAATCTGATCTAAAGGTGTTTTTTTAAAAGAACAATCCCACTGAGGTCCAGTGCTCCCTCTAAGCTGAGTTAGCATGAGCTAGCTCACAGATTTTTAGCCTCCAGCTCACAGATTTTTATCTCAGCTCAGGAAGGATGACCCCAGAGCACACTGATTTATGCAGCAGCTCACAACTTTAATGCCAGTAGCTCACAGAATAGGATTTTTGCTCACAAGACTCTGCAGCTTAGAGGGAACATTGCTGAGATCTACTCAGAATCCTACTCCCAGGAAAATAGTTTTAGGCTTGCTCCTTTGTAGGTTTTCAACTTCTCTGCAGCTGGATTTTTTCTTTAACTCTGCAGGAGTGAGAAAGGGAGAGGAGGGATGGAAGTTTTGGGGCAATAACCATGCCTCGGTCTCAAGCTGTTGAAAGAAAGGCGCACCTATAAAATCTCTTTTACATAATAAATGAAGTCATCTCTGAAACTTTTTCCAAAACTGGAAAACTTTTTTTTTTCTTTTAAGCAATGATCACACGTTCTCTATTATTTAAAAACAGCGTCCCCACAAGATGGTAAGCAAATCTACACGCCTGGAATAGCGTTATTTTTCTCTTCCAATATTATTTGAATAGTCACAACTGGCCAAAACATAGGCTGATTCTTCCCTGGAGAAGAATTCATGGATCAGAAGATTCCAAGGCTGTGTCTACATCCCGCATAGGAATCCTCTGAACCCATGAAAGAAATCTGGATTTTTTAAATATATATAGATCATTCTAGTTTTGCTCTTCAAAAAAAAAAAGGTGGTGGTGGTTTGGAGGCAAATTTTAACCCCGAGCTTGGCAGAAGCAAGAGCGTGTGGCTTCCACCCCGCCTCCCCCAACCCGATTCATAACTTCTACCCAACTCAACTTTCCGGGAAAAGAAACACGGGCAGCTGACGACGGTTTGCCAAGGCTACCAAAGACCTAGCCGGGGAGTTGGATCTCTCCCACCGGGCGTTCGAACCCCTCTTCTCTCCATCCTCACAAGCCAACGTTTCCGCCAGTCCCTAAAGCCGGCAAACGAACAAGACACGAACACGGATCTCCCCAGCTCATGCGAGGGACCCTCCCCGCGCCCGCCTCCCCTCTTCCCAAGTCATCCCTGCGCTCGCTTGACCTGCCCAGCCAGTGCCTTCCCGAGCGCAAAAGCGCTCGGACAGCCCCCCGAACCGACAACGGGCAAAGAAGCAGCCGCGCACAAGACGGCTCGGAAGGACGCGGCAGACCGACGAGCCGCCTCCCCGAAGCCGGCCGCCCTTCGCCAAAGTGCGCGCAGAGCCCCGGAGGCGAAGCGGCCGCACCGCCGGCGGCTCACGCCCGAGAGGCAAGCGAGCCACTCACTCACCGCTGGTCTGCTGCGCTCCGCGCTCCGCTCGGCTTGCCCCGCCGTCCTGCTTCCGCAGCCGGCCGCTGGACATCCCCCGCTCCCGTGGGGTCCTTCGAGCAGCCCGGCGAGGGGAGGAAAAGACGCCGGAGTTTGGGACCAAGAGCTCGCCAAGCTACGGCGCCTGCCGGGGACTCGGCTCCAGCCCGAGCGAGGCTTTCGAGCAGAGGTGAGCAATAGCAGCAGCAGCAGCAGCGGTCCTTTCCCGCAGCCTCCTCCAGCTTTGGTTTCTCCGGCACTTCTTGAAGGCAGGCTGGCCGGCGAGCCCGGCGGCGCGTTGCTCTCGGGCTCGCCCTCTCCTCTCTCCCTCTTTCTCGGCCAGGCTTTCCTCCCTTTTCAGATTTGGAGGAGATTTGGGGGAAGAGGTGCCAAGACCTCCTCTGGTTGGTGATGCGCTCGCTACAGCGGCTGCTCCGCCAATGCCTTCTCGCTCGCCTCTCGCTCGGCGCCTCTGAGTGGCTGCGCTGCCTCTTGCAAGCTCGGGCTCTCTCGCTCGCACGGTGGATGCGTGTGTGCGCCTCTCACTCGCTCGCTCGCTTTCTCTCCCGCGCGCTCACACACACACACACACACGCAGAGCGGCTCGCTGCTCCTTGCTGGAGAAAGGGTCCTTTTCGGAGCCGTCCCACCGGAGGGCTTCAGGCTGTAGGCTCTCTGCACCGCCACGGTGTGGAAACCGGCTTTGAACACGAAAGCAGATTTCGAAGAGTCTTTTTTTTTAAAAAAAAAAATTAAATATATATATCACTGTGCTTCAGGTTCACCGTGGTCACTGCGAGAGAGAGAAGCGCACGGAGAGGGTGTGTTTGCATCCCGCTGAGAAGGAAAGGGAAACCCCAGCAACCGCGCCATCCTCAACAGACTTAGGCCTTTCTAAGTCCGTGGACTGCAAAGGGTGGAACTCTGTTTAGGATCCCGCTGTAAGGAGCTGCATGCGGAGATTCCGATGTCCTTAAGAGAGTTCACGCCCGTTCTGATCATTCCACTAGATGCTGTAATTGATCTGGGCGTGCATACATGCGAGTGTATTGGCCTCTGTGTGGAAGTAGGTATGTTGCAAAGGGGTCGGTATGTTTCATATTCACTGGGCAAAACCACTCCAGCGGTTCTCAGCAGCCTGCAGGGTTTATTTCTTGCATTATTTAAAGAACAGAACCAGAACCTGTCAAGGTCCGACGCCTGGGACCTGTCAAGCAATATTGACAGCCAATACTAAACTGGGAGGGGGGATTAGCGGTTTTCAGCAGGCCAATAAGTGTGTTTAGGCCACATTGCAAAAAGGAAGGTCTGGTCCTGTGCAGAGTTAGGTGTGCTTACCCTCCCATTCTAGCACCCCGGAGCAGGTAGTCCTAAGTATGGTCAGGCTGGGAAGGGGCAGTGTTGCACTGCAATGAACCAAAGTCTGAGCTGCATGACTGGTCATATGCCAAAGTCCTTTTCCTCAGTCCTGAATTAGTAGTTTACACCAGGGGGGCAAACTTGCTTAATGTAAAAGCTACATAGAATCAGGTGTTTGAGAGCCACAAGACATGAATGTCAGATGTTTGAGGACAGGAGAATAATGTAAATGCATTTCTACTGGGAACAAAGGGAAGGGATGGAGGGAGGGAGGAAGGAAGGAAGTCTCTCTCTCTCACACACACACACACAGTTTGTTCCTTTATTTACAAAAGTTGTAAGCTGCCTTTCTGCTGAGTCAGGACCACCATCCGTTTATTTCTTTGTTTCATCTGTCGTCTACCTTCCTTGTTGAGACTCAGGGTGGATTGCAGCTCAGAGCTGTAAGAATAGTAGGGCACAGCATGAATATCAAGCAACAAGACCATATTAAATTATTATAAGGCTGGGACATGAAGTGCCCTGATCTGGATGACCCAGGCTAGCTGAATCTTGTCAGATCTCAGAAGCTAAGCAGGATCCAGCCTTGGTTAGTATTTGGATGGGAGACCATCAAAGAAGTCCAGGTTTGCAACTCAGATGAACGCAATGGCAAACCACCTCCGGATGTCTCTTGCTGTGAAAACCTATGGGGTGGCCATAAGTCCGCTGTGACTTGAGGGGCACATTCCACCACCACAATACTAAACAACCATTAAAATATAATACAAAGCAACAAAACAGTTGGCTAGTAGTGCTTGATGACCAACAAGATTTCAAGGGTAGGAGCTATCAAGAATCAAAGATTTCAAGGGTAGGAGCTATCAAGAATCCCTTCAACTGAGCTACACCCTTCATTATTGACTTCTGTAGACTCAGAAGGATGCAGCTCCACTTCTGATTGCATTGTAACTGACAAGACTATGTATGTTGACTCAGAAGTATGACTCTCGATAACCTTGGAACTCAGCATCCATGTGTAGCATGATTGCAGTCTATGCTGGGTTTAGTTGTCCAGAAAAAATGTGGTTATTAACTTGTTCTCTGCTAAGAACATAAAAGAAGCCATGTTGGATCAGGCCAATGGGACATCCAGTCCAACACTCTGTGTCACGCAGTGGCAAAAAAACAACCCCAGGTGCCATCAGGAGGTCCATCACTGGGACCAGGACAATAGAAGCCCTTCCACTGTTGCCCCCCCCCCCAAAAAAAACACCAAGAATACAGAGCATCACTTGCCCAGACAGAGAGTTCCATTTATACCCTGTGGCTAATAGCCAGTGATGGACTTCTGCTCCATATGTTTATCCAATCCCCTCTGGAAGCTGTTTGTGCATGTAGCTGCCACCACCTCCTGTGGCAGTAAATATTAATCACCTTTTGGGTGAAGAAATATTTATTTTTATCCATTCTAACACTTACTATCCAACTAAGGGAACTTTGACTCTCAAAAGTGTATACTCTGGGAATCTTGTTGATCTTTAAGGTACTATTGGGCCCAAATCTTGCTCTTCCATGGCAGACCAACATGGCTACCCAAGTGAAACAGTCCGATTCAAGTGACTGTTTATTCCTCATGCCCATTTCCTTCCAAATCAAGCTTGGTTTCAGCCATCACTGCTGGCAATCAATCTTCTCCAGCCCCATCACATTTATTTATAATGTGAGATATGAAGCTGCCTTATATGGAATCAGACCACTGGTCCATATAGGCCAAGATTGTTGACTTTGACTAGCAGCAGATTGCCAGCTAGCCACCTGGCATGGGAGATAATAGATATTAAACCCAAGGCCTGAAAGTGTTTGTTTCAGCCGTGGATGTGTCTGATGGTGAAAGGAAAGTCCAATGTGGCAAAGAATATAACACAAATTTGAGCAGACTTCCGAGGATGGTGGAAGACAGGAGGGCCTGACGTGACTTGGTCCATGGAGTCGCAAAGAGTCGGACTCAACCGTGCGACTAAACAACAACAGCAGCTCACAAAGTAGAATTTTTGCTCACAAGACTCTACGGCTTAGAGGGATCATTGGCCATAATTATCTGAGAGCTGTTCCACTCAACAGCAGTTCTGGAAGAGCTCTCTCAGCCCCACCTACCTCGTAGCATGTCTGTTGTGGGGAGGAGAAAGGAAAAGAGATTGTCAGCCACTCTGAGACTTCTTTGGGCATAAATCCAATCTCCTCCTCCTCCTCCTCCTCCTCCAGGTGTGGATGCAGATCCACATGGCGTGATCCCATTACCCCTTTCAAATTGTTTGTTTTTAGACTAGATTTGCACAGGATTAAGAGCTGAACTTGCCTTGACCTGGATGGCCCAGGCTAGCCTGATCTCCTCAGTTCTCAGAACCTAATCAAGGTAGGCCCTGGTTAGTATCTGGATGGGAGACCACCAAGGAAGTCCAGGGTTTCTATTCAGAGGCAGGTAATCGCACACCCCTCTGTTCATTCCTTGCCTTGAAAACCCTGCGGGGTCGCCAGAAATCGCCTGCAAATTGACGGCACTTTCCATCGCCAAGAGCTCATCTGAACTGCCTTGAATATGAACCACCACAATGGCCCTACATCCACGCAGTCCAGGAGCCCCCCCCCAAGTCCGCATACCATGTGTCCATAAGATGTTTTATGAACAGGGGAAATGTACATGTTTGGCGCATGCCTACAGCTTCAGTACATTCGAACCAGAGCCCTGAACAATCCATTGGTCAGTTTGTGCATCTGGAATCTGAACATGAATGCAAAATGTGTGCGTTCCCTCCGCTCAGAACATGGCAACCCTGCGCAGGGGTGGTTTTGTAGACAAATAGGTGGTGGAGCTCATCCAGGGATTGTTATGCAGCTGCACCTACTATTCAATGGTCAAGGTGGGAAGGAGGAGGGGGAACTCTCAGAAAGGGTCAGGAGCTCCCGCTGAATCCAAGGCCTGCCCTTGTGTATCCAGAGACTCTACCCATGATTGGGAAGCTCCCAGTAGGTGTGGACGTAGGGCTAGATCAAACCCTGTGGAGGCCCCTAGGCAGTCAAAATCTCAGGGTCCCCCTTGCAAATTATCTCAGAATTGGAATGGCTGCCCCACCGCCTGCAGCCCCCGCTGCAGCCTGCACCTTCTCAAAAGCCCCTTGGACAAAGCTGCGGGGGAGAGATGGAGAGAAGCAAACTCGGCGATGACATCTGCAGCGGCCCCAACAGGCAAGCTGAGCAAAGAGCGACTCAGTTGCCGGCTAAACGTGCAGGCTGGGAGGGCTGCAAGCAGGGGGGAAAGCAGAGGAGAAAGCTGGCCTGGGGCCCTAAAGTCATGGGGGCCCATAGGCCAGTGCCTACATGGCCTAATTGTTAATCCAGCCCTATGTGAACATAATTCTGAAAACTATGTGGGCAGATCCTAAGCATTGCTCTGTGTCATCCCTCTCCCTTCTTTTTGCTACTGATTTCACGCTAAACCAGGCAGTGGAATTATCAGCAACAGGAGGAGGAAAAAAAAACCCAGCTAGATCAGTGCTAATTGGGTTTCTCGTGGTACTTTTTCTCTCTCCCTGAAGCACATTCTCGTGCACGAGAGTGACTGATGGTTTCTTGGGCCGCTCCTCTCCTCCTCGATTTGCATGCTTCCTGCCCATCCTCAATCTCCAGGCATCCTGCGTATATTTCTACCTATTCCTCCCTCTGCCTTCTCTCCCCGCTTGTGGTTGGTGGGAGGAAAAAAAGTCCCTTTTTAGCCTGAGATACCACCGGAGCCGTTCCTGACTTTTTTAGATCACAATAACTGTAATTGGAAAAATAACACGGGCTGTAAATCCACCTGGCTGGCGGCTCGAGTGCCGTTGTTCTGTGGCAGCCATCCTTATCTTCCTCTCTCTCCTCCCCCTTACCTTTGTGGAGCCTTTCTCTAACCCCCTGGATTCATTGGATTTTAATTGAATTAGACCTAAAATAAATCCTGCCATCTTCCTAGCAGATGAGCTTTCTTCCTGCGTACATGCGTGCGTTTCTCTCGCCTTGTTTCTATATTTAACTTGAATGAAAAATCCTCCGTTATGACGATGATGATGATATTGGATTTATATCCTGCCCTCCACTCCAAAGAGTTTCAGAGCGGCTCACAGTCTCCTTTATCTTCCTCCCCCACAACAGACGCCCTGTGAGGTCGATGAAGATATTGGATTTATATCCCGCCCTCCACTCCGAAGAGTCTCAGAGCGGCTCACAATCTCCTTTATCTTCCTCCCCCACAACAGACGCCCTGTGAGGTCGATGAAGATATTGGATTTATATCCCGCCCTCCACTCCGAAGAGTCTCAGAGCGGCTCACAGTCTCCTTTATCTTCCTCCCCCACAACAGACACCCTGTGAGGTAGATGAAGATATTAGATTTATATCCCACCCTCCATTCCGAAGAGTCTCAGAGCGGCTCACAGTCTCCTTTATCTTCCTCCCCCACAACAGACACCCTGTGAGGCAGATGAAGATATTAGATTTATATCCCACCCTCCACTCTGAAGAGTCTCAGAGCGGCTCACAGTCTCCTTTCTTCCTACCCCACAACAGACACCCTGTGAGGTAGATGAAGATATTGGATTTATATCCCGCCCTCCACTCCAAAGAGTCTCAGAGCGGTTCACAGTCTCCTTTATCTTCCTCCCCCACAACAGACACCCTGTGAGGTGGGTGGGGCCAGAGAGGGCTCTCCCAGCAGCTGCCCTTTCAAGGACAACCTCTGCCAGAGCTCTGGCTGACCCAAGGCCATGCCAGCAGGTGCAAGTGGAGGAGTGGGGAATCAAACCCGGTTCTTCCAGATAAGAGTCCGCGCACTTCACCACTTCACCAAACTGGTGGTTATGCCTCACCGTGCTGCTTAGGGAAGGCAGGATTCTCACTCAGGCCCCCAGATGCCTTTGGAGCAGAGACATGATTGATATCCAAGCATACATCAGATTGCAGTCTTCTCCCTTGCCCCCTTTCCTTGACATTTGGTTTGGTTGACAAGGGGTTGAGTGAGTCACTTTCCCTTTTTCAAGAGGGGTGTGCTTTATGTCATTCTGTTTCTTTTCCTTAATACAAGATTTAATTACTGCAAGGCTGTGGCTTCTTGGAGCTCTCTATTAACTTGTGGAATTCACTGCCACAGGAAGTGGTGGTGGCTATAAGCATAGACAGCTACAAAAAGGCAGGCCTCAAATTCAGTGGGAGCTCGCAAGGGCACAGCTCCTGAATCTTTCTGAGAGTTCCACCTCCTCCTTCTGAGAGTTCCACCTCCTTGTCCATTGAATAGTAGGAGCAGCTGCATAACAATCCCTGGATGAGCTCCACCACCTATTTTTCTACAAAATGACCCTTCCAAAAGGGATTGGGTATACTTACGGAACAGAGGTCTATCAGTGGCTATTAGCCATAAGGTTTAGATGGAACACTATGTCTGGAGAGTGATGCTCTGTTTCTTGGTGCTTGGGGGGCAACAATGGAAAGACTTCTGGAGTTCTGACCACATTGATGGAACTACTGATGACACTTGGGTTTTGGACGCTGTGTGACACAGAGTGTTGGACTAGATAGACCACTGGTCTTTTCCAACACAGCTTTATGGTTTCCTCAGGCCAAAGGGAAGTATGGAGGAGGTCCCCACTCTAGAACTGGGAAGGAGAAGAAGAAGAAGAAGCGACGATATTGGATTTATACCTCACCCTTCACTCAGAGTCTCAGAGTGGCTTACAATCTCCTTCCCTTCCTCTCCCCACAGCAGACACCCTGTGAGGTAGGTGGGGCTGAGAGAGCTCTTTTGAGAACTCCTCTTTCGCAAACAGCTCTGTGAGAACTGGGGCTGACCCAAGGTCACCCAAAAGCTGCATGTAGAGGAGTGGGGAATCAAATTCGGTTCTCCCAGATTAGCGCCAATGCTCTTACCCAGGATTTTTCTGAAACACGATGGTAAAAACCAGCGAGATCTGGGAAATTCATAGAGTGTTGAATGATGTGGTGACATCACTGCTCAGGGCTCTCCCTTTTCTCCTATGACTACCACCAGGACCCCTGAGCAGTGATGCCACCAACATACCATCCTCTTTGCATGTATACCCTTCATCTGCCTGCTCATGACCACTCCCAAAGCCACCTGCATGCTCCTGACTCACTAGCATTATGGACTGGGTGTGGCTAGGAGTGTCACTGCTGTGATTGTCATCAGAGCTCTTAGTAAAGGGCTTCTATAAGCTCCTGGAGGATTGGCTACATCAGGGGTGTGTGGCCTAATATGCAAAGGAGTTCCGGATAGATAGATAGATAGATAGATAGATAGATAGATAGATAGATAGATAGATAGGTAGATAGGTAGGTAGGTAGGTAGGTAGATAGGTAGGTAGGTAGGTAGGTAGATAGATAGATAGATAGATAGATAGATAGATAGATAGATAGATAGATAGATAGATAGATAGATAGATAGGTAGGTAGGTAGGTAGGTAGGTAGGTAGGTAGGTAGGTAGGTAGGTAGGTAGGTAGGTAGGTAGATAGATAGATAGATAGATAGATAGATAGATAGATAGATAGATAGATAGATAGATAGATAGATAGATAGATAGATAGGTAGGTAGGTAGGTAGGTAGGTAGGTAGGTAGGTAGGTAGGTAGGTAGGTAGGTAGGTAGGTAGGTAGATAGATAGATAGATAGATAGATAGATAGATAGATAGATAGATAGATAGATAGATAGATAGATAGATAGGTAGGTAGGTAGGTAGGTAGGTAGGTAGGTAGGTAGGTAGGTAGATAGGTAGGTAGATAGATAGATAGATAGATAGATAGATAGATAGATAGATAGATAGATAGATAGATAGATAGATAGATAGATAGATAGATAGATAGATAGATAGATAGATAGATAGATAGATAGATAGATAGATAGATAGATAGATAGATAGATAGATAGATGATAGATAGATAAGCCCTGATTGTCACTATCTGCAAACTCTTTTTTTGGATTGGGGTCAGCCCAGGTGGCTGGGAGGAAAGGAGGTAGAGGGCTTGCAAACAAATGACCAAAGATAGGGGGCAAAGGTAGGTGTCAGAGTAGGTGTGTGAGCAGGAGCTGGTGGTGGTGGGTGGACCTGCCAGAAGTCCTTGAAGATGCTCCATCCCAGGTTATGTTGACACCAGCCCTGGCCCTATGAATGGGGTCTCCAGGAGTTGCCATCTCGATGGCATGTTCTTTTTTCCTACCTCTTATTTGTGCACTAGGGCTGAGGATAGGATAGGATACGGTCCCTCCTAGCCACTGGTGGGGGGATAGGGTGTTAGGGTTGCCAGGTTCAGGTTGAGAGATGCCTGAAGATTTGGGGATGGAGCCCAGGGAGGACAGGGACCTACGGTGTCACAGATCCCACCCTCCAAAGCATCCATTTTCTCCTGGGAAACTGATCTCCATAGTCTAGAGAGGAGCTGTAATTCCAGGGGATCCCCAGGTCCTGCCTGGAGGCTGGCATCCCTAAATCAAAGAGGATTTCCAGTTTGCTCTGCAGCACCCTGCCAGATTCTGCAGAGAGCTTGGCTTTGCATTATATTCTGCTCATGAAAAGCAGCTGCAAGCAAGTCACACTGACAACTGAAGCTCCGCTAATGATAGACAAAAGAAAGCTGGAGGGGATTGGTGGCAAAGGCACCAGGAAGCAAGAGCCGCTGGCTGCCTTTCTCCAATCCATTGTTTATCTCTGTTTATCTTATCTCTCATTTAATGGGTAATGGTTCCGGCTCCTCCCTCTCCCATTGCCTAAGGACAATTAGCTACAAAAGGAGTGATAAGATCGGCAAAGCGATAAGTAAGGAGGGAGCAAGAGCCCGAGTGCCTGCAGAGAATCTTTGTAAGTTTTCTTTGCAAGACTTGGAGAAACTTCAGGGTTTTCAAAAAGGCTTGGGCTTGATTAACACAACCAGCAAGGGTTAGTGGTTGTACTATGATCCAGGAGACCCAGATTTGAATCCTCATTCTGCTATTGGAAGCTGGCTGGGTAACCTTGGGCCAATTACATGCTCTCATCCGGGGACGGGCATGAACCACATTTTTGCAGTTCGGTTTGTGATTTGTGGCCAAACTTTGAACCGAACCACGAACTGATAGGCAGATTCATGCACCGAACCAGTTTGTATCGGTTCACCAGCCAAGTTTAAACCCCTGTTTTCTGCTCCCCACAAAAAGTGATGGGGAGCAGAAAGAAGGGCTTTAAATGGATCTGAGCCATTTTGTCCCATCTTTCTGCTCACCATGGCTTTCCACATGGAGCAGAAACAGGACAGTAGCCAGGATTTTAAAAGTCAGGGGGTCTTTAAGTTTGAGTTGGGGGGCACCCCTTCCCATCCACTGCGGGGTATGCCACTTCTCAGAAGCTTTCTGAAGTGGTGGTGGTGGTGGTGGGGAGCTGGAGGCTCTGAAAGTGGCCAAGTCAATGCAACCAACCCTAAGACTTTGGATTGAAGAAGGAACTGCACCTTGCATGCAAGCAGGAGGGTTTCTTCCACCTCCCTCTCCCCCATCCTGGTGCTTTGCAGTCAGCAGCTCCATCCATCCCCCTCTCCCTCACCCATTCCATGCCGCATCATCTGACTCCCACTCCTCTCCCTCCCTCCTCTCTGCCTGCTGCTTTTGCTGCTGCAGTGCACTATGCCCTGCTCAGCTCCCCCAGCTCCGGAGGGCCCCCTGGAAGTCAGGGGGCAGTGTCCCCACAGGCCCCACTGTGGCTACAGGCCTGAGCAGAAAGCAGCAGTGAAATGCCTCCCAGCCGTTTCACCTCCTGCTTTTTGCTGACCATCAAAAGCCACAGAGAGCAGAAAGCTGGCGTGGTTGTGGTGTGTGAAATGGCTCCAAGTCAATTAAACCAAACAGCTGTTTTTTTGTGAAGAGTAGAAAGCAGGGGTATAAATGGCTCAGAGCCTGTTTTCTGTTCTTTATGAACACCCCAGACTGCCGTGAACTGCATCAAAATTTGCCAGCAGCTCTTCAGTTTGTGGGTTTTTCATGTGCTTATTCAGGTTTATATTGATGCCAACGGTGTGTGCTCACACACATAATTGGCATAAACATAAACATGAATATACACATGTCAAACTAGCACAGCGTAGTAGCTAGGATGTCAGATTGGGGGAGACCCAGGTTCAAATCCCTGCTCTGCCATGAAGTTTGCTGCGTGAACTTGGGCCAGTCACATAGGGCGTTTTCGCACTCACCTTCAAGTGGTGCGACCACCCTCCTCACGCCGGCGGATCTGCAGGGATTTCGCACCAGAAGCGCCGGCGCACCCAAAAGAGCCGGCGACTTCCGTCGCGAAACCAGCTCAAACGTTTTCCTGCTTCTTGGCGGTTTCCGTTTGAGCTGGTTTCGTGACGGAAGTCGCCGGCTCTTTTGGGTGCGCTGGCGCTTCTGGTGCGAAATCCCTGCAGATCCGCCGGCGTGAGGAGGGTGGTCGCACCACTTGAAGGCCAGTGCGAAAACGCCCATTGTCTCTCTGTCTCAGCCTCGCCTATCTCACAGAATGTGCTGTGACTGTAAAATAGAAGACTGGTGTACACCACTCAGTGGTCCTTGAAGGAAGAGCAAGATAATAATGTATGAAATCAATATGCAAGAAGTATGTTCCCAATTACGTTTTCTGCCTCTGAACAGGATGAATCATAGAATCATAAGAGTTGGAGGGTACCTCCAGGGTCATCTAGCCCAACCCCCTGCACAATGCAGGAAACTCACAAATACCTTCCACCCCACCTCCCCAGTGACCCCTGCT
Source organism: Heteronotia binoei (assembly GCF_032191835.1). Taxonomy (NCBI): domain Eukaryota; kingdom Metazoa; phylum Chordata; class Lepidosauria; order Squamata; family Gekkonidae; genus Heteronotia; species Heteronotia binoei. The sequence continues at coordinate 173,583,707 of NC_083225.1, forward strand.
CCATGCCCAGAAGATGGTTAAAAAAAACAACTTCCAGGATCCCTGGCCAAACTGGCCTGGAGAAAATTGCTTCCTGACCCCCAGAGTGGCAATCAGCATTTCCCTGGGCGTGTGAGAAAGGACCACAAGAACTAAAGACTGATGCAACCTTTCCTGCCTTCCTTCTCATCACCTGCCTAAGTTCACAGAATCTGCATTGCTGCCAGATGGCCCTCTCGCCTCTGTTTGAAAACTTCCAAAGAAGGAGAGCCCATCACCTCCCGAGGATGCCTGTTTCACTGAGGAACCATTCTGACTGTCAGGAAGTTCTTCCTAATGTTCAGCCAAAAACTCTTTTGATTTAATGTCAACCCATTGGTTCTGGTCCGATTTTCTGGGGCAATAGGAAACAGCAGAAAACATACAGAGATACGACAGCCCTTCAAGTACTTGAAGATGGATGATGGTAACATGCAGTTGGATCCTTGAGTCTTCCATGCAGAGTGATATAATTCCATTGAAAAGGGATCCAAGGTTCATCGATGCTATCCCAAATGACTGACTATACGGGACAGCAAGGATGTGACACATATTGCTTTGAAGTGTGCAAAAATCGGAAATGGGTGCTTTTTGGAAACTGCACAGAAACATTTTAATTTAAGAGGGGGGGGGGAGGCTATCAAAGCAGTGATGGCAGGGCAATTATTTTTGCGCACGAAATCCTAGCTTCAAAGAGCGCATCAGCCACCGAAGCGGAGTCACCGAAGCAGAGTGAAAGCTCAAAGACAAGACAACAGTGGGTCGGTTAATACATCAAGGCTTGCAATTCAGCCTGTCTTTAGTCCAGAGACATCAGAGTAGATTCCTGTTTATGATTATGACGGTAGTCCAGGCACGCCTTGGAATAAATGCAGTTGCACACAAGGTATTGACAGCAGAGCCGATGATCTCTTTTGCTGCTCGGATATACAATTTAATGTTGTTAAGGCAGGGCAGAAAGCATAAGGCGACCATTTTGAAGTCAATGACCCATTTGCCCCTATGCCAAGTTTACATCTCGGCTCAAGAGCCAGTATGATGAAGTGGCTCAGGTGCTGAACTAGTTTCTGGGAGACTCAGAGTCACAGTCCCGCTCTGTCATAGAAGCTCAGGCAGTGGCTTTTGATTGGTCTATCTCTTAGTCTAGTCTACCTCACAGGGTTGTTGTGAGGATGAAATTGAGGATGAGAAAGTGATATTTTAAGCTGCTTGAGGGACTTCATTGGGGAGAAAAACAGTGTTGAATAGAACAGAACAGAATAGAACAGAACAGGTTGTATTACATGGCTCTTTTTTGAGCAGGAATGCACAGGGACACAGTTCCAGCTGACTTGGCAAAGGGGGGGCATTATGCAAATGAGTTCCTGCTGGGCTTTTTCTACAAAAAAGTCCTATGTAAAACAATGGTGATGTCAGGAGGTGTGGCCTAATATGTGAATGAGTTCCTGCTGGCCTTTTTCTACCAAAAAAGCCCCGTGTGAAACAATAGTGGTGTGGCCTAATATACAAATAAGTTCCTGCTGGGCTTTTTCTACCAAAAAAGCCCTGCATAGAACAAACATGGCTACTTTTTTGTTTTGTTTTGTATTTTTAAAAGTTCATATAATGGAGGGGGTAATATGTGTAAGCATTCTGACTTAACAGATAGAGTTTAGCATGCAGAAGGCCCCAGGTCCAATCTTGCACAAGACTTTTTTTTTTTTGAGCAGGAATACACAGGAATGCAGTTTCAGCTGGCCTGGCATCAGGGGTGTGGCCTGATATGCAAATAAGTTCCTGCTGGGCTTTTCCTACAAAAAAAGCCCTGGTCCTGTATATATCTAGTTAAAAGGGTTGCAAAAAGACTTCCGCCTGAGCCCCTGGAGTCACTGCCAGTCAGAGAAGACAAATCTGACCTTGACGGACTAATACTCTGACCTGGTATAAGACAGATTCCTGAGTGTTCAGGCAACACAGATGTTATTCGTCTCAATTTCTGTGCTTTGGTTTGATGGGCTATACATCTCTTTATTGTCATCTTAAGTGCCCTAAAAGCACAATCCCAAATTTGCCCCCACTTTACCCACAGACAGATGATACCTTTCATCCTTACTCATTTTCTGTATCTCCTGTGGACAGTCATTGAAAACCTCTATAGCAGACAATCACACTGACTTGGAAAAAATCTGACTCTCCTTCTATCCGGGTTTGGGCATCCAAATTATGGGAATATTTTATTTTGGATAAACTTGTCAGTACTCAAACCTCCCACACTCTGTCAAGGTCTAATACTTCTCTTCTCTGCAGATGGGAACCCCTTTTAAGGTGAAATTTAGGTTCCTCTCCTCTTCCACAAGAGGAATACCTCACTTTACTAGCTATACATTGACAGTCTCCACTGGTTTGACTCTTCTTTTCTTTCTCTTTATCTGACAACTCATTTGAGTAGTACTTTGTAATGGTAACTATTGTTAAGAAGAATGCTAGGCTAAATTTTTGTGTTTTAGTTCATTGTTTATTTATCCTTATTGACCACTTATGTGTAGTGTGCAATTGATAAATATTTTGTACATCCTTTCTTTTTTAGCAGCAATGTAATTCTAGTCTAGATCCAGTTAATATGTTTTATGTTCCATTGCATAGTATTGTGCTTCAAGCAGCGACTCTTTGACTTTTCTTGTATGCATTTAATGTTATACATCTACACTATTGTAATTGATAGTTGGTTTTTTTTCAATAAAACTTTTTGAAACTTAAAAAAAAAAAGCCTCTATAATATTACTGCCCAGTAGAACACGGTGTTCATACACACATATTCACACTTTCTAAGGTCTCAAGCAGAGAAAGGTCTTTCCTGGCCCATCCCCTGTTAAATATTCTAAAACATCCTGGGATGCTATGGGGGAACTGTGTCCTATCATTTCTGTTGAACCATTTCTGTAATATATCTAAGAGATCACAACGAGTTCAGAAAATCTGACACATATTTTTATATGCACCCTTGACCAGTTTACCAGAGCCAGTTTGGTGTGGAGGTTAAGTGTGCGGACTCTTATCTGGGAGAACCGAGTTTGATCCCCCACTCCTCCACTTGCAGCTGCTGAAATGGCCTTAGGTTAGCCATAGCTATCGCAGGACTTGTCCTTGAAGGGGCAGCTGCTGTGAGAGCCCGCTCAGCCCCACCCACCTCACAGGGTGTCTGTTGCGGGGGAGGAAGATAAAGGAGATCGTGAGCCGCTCTGAGACTCTGAGATTCAGGGTGGAGGGCAGCATATAAATCCAATGTCGTCTTCTTCTGTCAGAGTGGTGTAGTGGTTAAGAGTGGTGGATTCTAATCTGGATTGCCTCCACTTGAAGCCTGCTGGGTGTCCTTTGGCCAGTCACCATTCTCTCAGAGCTCTCTCAGCCCCATCTACCTCAAGGTGCCTGCTGTGGGGAGGAATGAAGAGTTGATCATAAGCCACTTTGAGACTCTTTAGGGTAGAGAAAAGTAGCATTGGATGGAGGGGGTTCTGTGCATGGTCTTTAGGTTGTGGCAGGTGTTGCGTGGCCTTGGCCAGGTTGGGACAATTAATTAAATAGACATCATCATCATCTGCTAGTTGGTGGCAGAATTGCAAAATATGTGTAGGGTTCCCAGACACTCAGTCCGGGTGAGAGATCCCCTGATTTTCAGGGCTTCTGCCCATCACCAGCTAGCTGGCTGACAGGGGAAGACCTGCCACTGAACAACAATGTTGTATGGTGACACTCTGCTTTTTGGGCAAAACTCTACGGTTTGAGTCCAATTTTAAACACTGTTTTCCTAAAATGCAGAGCATCACCCCTGACATCGCCAACACGATGTCACGTCTGCATGACATCATCACATCATTGACATCCCTGCCCATTCCTGGACTGCCCCCCAAATTCCCCCCCCCCCGCACTGGTGCAAAAATCACATCTTGCAGCCCTAAACATGTGTGATGTTATTGCTTTGCAGCTACTGAGAACTAGCCACTGGATTTCTCCCCCCCCCCCCATCCTTCTTGGAAACAGCAAAGCAACCTGAGATCCAATGTGACATAGTGGTTAGAGTGCTTACCAATTTCTTAAGCACAGGAGGCAACCATGCTAATTGCTACAATGTGCTACACCTTCTCTGTAGCGAGAAAAGCTGTTGAGGGATGTAGTCAAGTGCTTAAGGTGTGTGCAAGAGTGGCGGTGAGTGGGCATTGTGGAGAGAAGTCTGCTCTCTGAGTGACGGTGCAAAAGAACAGTGGCAGCACAATATATGAAATCCAAAAATACAGCAATACAAACTATTGTGCACAAACAAACACTCTTAACTGGTGTATATAAAGTTCTATTATAATGAAATGAACAGCCTACAACATACCAAGGAGGACCCCACACAGTCACTGAGTTTTCCAAAATGAGTACACAGACTCAAAAATAATGTTCCTCAGGAGTCCCTCCGTTGTTTGTTGACTTCTGAAAACTTCAGCCAAGTTCTTTCTCAAATGCCCATTTTGATATCTTGATATCCGCAAATTAAGATATCAAAATGGGCATTTGAGAAAGAACTTGGCTGAAGTTTTCAGTTGACTTACGAGGAAGCTGCAGGAGCAGCGGAACGCAATCAAATCCGGGGTTTGCGTGAAGGCTAGAATTTGTCCTTCAGAAGTCAACAAACAACGGAGGGACTCCTGAGGAACATTATTTTTGAGTCTGTGTACTCATTTTGGAAAACTCAGTGACTGTGTGGGGTCCTCCTTGGTATATTGTTTTGAGACTGTTGTTTTCTATTTATACTGTATGAATGTATGCCCACTGTTGTAGGCTGTTCATTTCATTATAATAGAACTTTATATACACCAGTTAAGAGTGTTTGTTTGTGCACAATAGTTTGTATTGCTGTATTTTTGGATCTCTGAGTGACGGTAGCAGCTCTCAAAATTTGCAGCTGCTATAGGCAACAGGAAAAGCTTCGGCATGAGCTGCGCCTAACCATGCGATCCTATGCACAGTGACTCCAGTCAAAGCCGATTGATTTAAATGGCGTCATTCTGCCTAGGATTGCCCTATTCATCTTGTTGAAATCAATGGTGCGTAGGGTTAGTTACGACTAATAATGTCCCATGGATTCCAGCACGTGTATTACGCGGCATGTGCAAAAATGATAGAAAGTGCGTGCTGTCGGGGTGTGTGTGTGTGTGTGGATTGTTGAACATCCTAAACTGAAATCTATTTAGCCAGGATTAAGACCCACTTAGTAGAATTGAGCGACTTTCCAAGTGAGTGCATTTGGGATCACAGCCGTCGTTGCTTCCTGTAAATGTGGGTGAGAGTTATCTCGATGCATTACTGTGGGGCAAACGATATTGCAATGTGACATATCAAAGCTTCTCTTCATTGACTCAATCTGCGCTGTGTTATCATCCGGTCATTATTTCCTGTGTTACTAGGTTACACACCAGCGTTTAATCAGGAGCCAGAAATAGGGACGGAATTAATTCCGATCTCATGAATAATACAGGAGCTGCCATTTCTCAATATTTCTAACCATCACGGTGCCAGCCAGAACTGCTTTTGCTAATAAATGGGATTTAAGAGGATACATACATAAAACCTCCGAGTGCTATTATTTATGACAAACAGAGCAAAATTAGTGCTAAAGACTTGACTCCTAACCCTCTTGTCACTAGTTAAGGCTTCACAATCAAAGGGGTGCTGTTAACAGACAAGTGGAGGTCCTGGATCCATACAGACGAGCAGATGCTGGGCAAGGGTATCAAACTGAGTTGGAATTTCCACTGGGGGTCTGATGGATGGATATTTATTTATATGTTGCATTGATGAATCGCCTAATCGTCACAATTGAGGACTCTAGGCAATGTGCATGAAAAGTAGTGGGTCAGACGCTATAGTGATTCCAGCACAACTCTTGTATTAGTGAAAACCCAACTGAAGGCACGCGTGGCTAGCTGCAACTATATACACAGACATTCCACCCAAAGCACACCTCCAGCAATAAACAACCCAATAGAAAAGCTGCCACTTGGAACCCTCATTTGCATTGGGGGTGATGTCATCATGTTGAGGCAACATGCGGATGCTCTGATATTTGGGCAAAAACTCTACAGCAAAAATGCTGTAGAGTTTAGGGAAGGGACAGTGGCTCAGTGGTAGAACATCTGCTTGGTAAGCAGAAGGTCCCAGGTTCAATCCCCAGCATCTCCAACTAAAAAGGTGTGGAAATAGGTGTGAATATGTGTGAAAAACTTCAGTTTGAGACCCTGGAGAGCCACTGCCAGTCTGAGTAGACAATATTGACTTTGATGGACTGAGGGTCTGATTCAGTATAAGACAGCTTCATATATTCAATGGCTTCTGGAAATGACATCACCATGTTGCCAGTGACAATGCTATTCCAACTTAATTGTTGTTGCTGCAGCCCAGTTAACATAAACTAAGGAACACCAGACCCCAATTTGTGACTCTTTTAATCTACTAAAAAAAACATTTCCATGACTCTGCATACTCACTCACTGCCCACTTTCTCTATATTTAGGACTGCTTGCCCTCCCGTACTTTTGTCTGATGAAGTGTGCTTAGAGCACATGAAAGCTTACATTCTGACTAAAATGTTGTTGGTCTTAAAGGTGCAACTCAACTCTTGCTTTGTTCTAATGTTTGTAATTGTTACTAGCCTGGTCCTTAATTTGGTTAGTCTTTTCTAATTTAATGTGCTCCTCCTACTAAATATTCCAAGACACTAGTTTTTCAGCAGCAAGAAAGTTGAAGTGAACAGGGCCAGCAACATTGTCCCCCTGTTGTGATAGGGTTTTTGTTTGTTTGTTTGGCTGTCATTTTGCCTATCTGATTCAGTTGTCTAACAAGCATTGTAGAAAACACATAATCTCTTTATCACAGTGTCCCCAGTGGGCACACAGACAGATGCCGCACATCTGCAGTATTTCAACTGCCTCTGAACTTGCATTTTATTTGTCTTGCCAAGATGTTTCTACTGATTTATGCTGTCAAATGATCAGCCGGCTCCCCTCCAGAGTACTCAGGGTGGCAGAAATGGAATGTTTAGTAATGGGGGGTCACCTGTAGTCTTCGTCACATGTTACACTGAAAGCACCCATGACCTGAATGTATATACGCTCAGCTGTTTGTAAGGCAAAACCAACACACATTCACTTTTCTAATGAAACTGGAGACCAGTATCTGGATCAATGTGCACTTTCAATCACATGTTAAGCTGTACATATGTTGAATGTAACATGAGAATTACTCAACGCGCATATAAAGAAACATCAGGTGTACACTGCCTGCAGACTGTACATGCATTCACTGTAATCTATGAACAAGGCTTGAGCCAGTCACAAAAACAGCCATACCAGGCCACCTCCAGACAAAGGAAGAATTTCCATAGGCTTAGATAGGGTTGCCAAGTCTGGGTTGGGAAATGTCTGGAGAGTTTGGAGGTGAAGCCTTGGGGGGGGGGGGGGGGTGGCTCAGGAGGTTATAATGCCATACAGTCCAACCTGCAAAGCAGCCATTTTCTCCAGGGGGACTGATCTCTATTGACTGGAGATCGACTGTAATCCTGGAAGATCTCCAGGCCCCATCTGGGGGTTGGCAACCTTAGGTATGCAGGAACGGATATGACTTTGTAAATGAACAACCTGATGAGGGCTGGGTATAGTCCAGAAGGCTCAGAATGGGCAAGTCCATTAAAAGGAAAGATGGCAGAGGGAGAGTGGATTGCCAGATCCCCCCTAGCCACTGGCAGGGGAGGGGGTAGTGTATTCAGAAATGCTGGGGATCTCCTCTTTTTTATGGTGAATTTATCAGAGGTAGACCCAGATAGAGCTCTTGTGGAGCAGAATCTTCACAAGGTATATACCTCTAATAACTTCAGAGAGGTATATTTCAGAAATAACCAAACCAATTAATATTTTGAAAAGGAATAATTAGTGAAGAAATAACAACAACAACAACAACAACAACAACAACAACAACAACAACAACAACAATAATAATAATAATAATAATAATAATAATAATAATAATAATAATAATAATAATAATAATAATAATAATAATAATCGAGGCACTGCTGTTGAAGACGCAGCTGCGCTGGGCAGGGCATATTTCTAGGATGGAAAACCACCGCCTTCCCAAGATTGCCCTGTATGGCGAACTCTCCACCGGCCATCGAAATAGAGGGGCACCAAAGAAGAGGTACAAGGACTCCTTGAAGAAATCCCTTAGCACCTGTCACATCAACCATCACCAGTGGTCTGACCTAGCCTCAGATCGCAAAGCATGGAGGCACACCATCCACCAGGCTGTCTCTTCCTTTGAGAACACACGCATAGCTGGTCTTGAGGACAAAAGGAGATTGAGGAAGAATCGCACTGCTACAGGACCAACCCTAAATCAGACTTTTCCCTGCAGCCGCTGTGGCCGGACCTGCCTGTCCCACATTGGTCTTGTCAGCCACCAGCGAGCCTGCAGTAAACGTGGACTATTGCACCCTTCTTAGATCTTCGTTCGCGAAGCCAAGCCGAGAGAGAGAGAGAGAGAATAATAATAATAATAATAATAATAATAATAATAATAATAATAATAATAATAATAATAATAATAATAATATAACTTTTAAAAATACACTCAAATATAAATATAACTTTTTTATAAAAATACACAGGGAGAAAATTAAGCTTACACACAACAAGAACCCCAGTTCTGGTGTTCATATGTTTTGGTGTTCTTGTTGTGTGTGTTAGCTTAGTGTTCTCTCTGTGTATTTTTATAAAAAGTTATATTTATATTTGTGTGTATTTATAAAAATTGTATAACAACAACAGCAACTGCACCAGAAAATAGAGATTAGCAGAGCGGATAGGGGATGAGGTTGGCGGGAGAAGATTTTAATAGCTACCTGTCTTGGAGAGCTGAAGTCCATGAGAAGGAGCAGCAGAATGATGAGCATCCTACTGCGGGAGTTACCCAAACAGAATTTGGGGGTGCAGACACACTGAGCATGTCAAGAATGTCTCCTTAAGTAGACAAAAATGTAACCTCAGGGCATAGGTGGTCAGGATGTTCCTTGGAACAATGTAAGATTGGATTATGAAGTTCTGGGATAATGTGTGCACGGGTGAGTTGATTGGTGCTGCTGAGACAGACAGAGGGTCTCAGGATGCCAAGGTGATGGGTTTGGGTGTGGCTAATAGGTGCTGATAGCCCATTTCAGGAAGAGATGAGGGGAGAAGTATTGAGCATAGGTAGGGATTAGTCAGGTGGAGGCAGGAAGTTTCTGGGATGGAGGCAGGGAGAATCAGAAATTGGAACATGAGATATTGACAGGAAACATTGACAGGTTATTGACATGACTGGAAGTGATATTGACAGAAACAAAAGGTTGGGGGAGAGGACAGAAATTCAAGTGAAAACACTTTCCATAGTCTATGAGTTTAATGGAAACTGAAAAGGGTGATGAGATTAGCTAGGTGTCTGCTTGCTCCGGAGCTCGAAGCCACATCTTAGCCAGAGACAAAGAAACTGAGGCATCCCTATCCGCATTTCTAAAGGCTTTCATGAACTGGAGTCGACCTTGAGAATATAGCATTTGTGGAGCTGTCCATGGTGCTGCCATACTCCATTTTGTGTGCCAAGCCTGGCAGAGTGTGTCCAGAATCCAACGGTGTCATGAGTGTCTAGTGTTACTGAGGGGTGCCTGCTTTGTGGTACAGCCTGGCTGGCCCTCCATAAAGCATGTGTGTGAACAGGGCACATAGGTGGGGTAAAAGTAGGGTGACCAGATCTAGGTTGGGAAACTCCTGGAGAATTGGGGATGGAGCCTGGGGAAGACAGGGACCTCAGTGGGGTACAGTTCCATAGAGTCCACCCTCCAAAGCATCCTTTTTTCCAGGAAACTGTTCTGTGTAGTCTGGAGATCAGCTGTAATTCTGGAGGATCCTTAGGTCCCACCTGGAGGCTGGCATCCCTAGCAGAAGTTATTCTGTCAAAGCCTCTGAAAGCTTACAGATCCTAGAAGGGTAGAATAGGGGTAGAGATTGCCAACTTCTTTAACCATTTTAGGGGGAGATTTCCTCATAAGCCACCAGCCTGTACCTTAACAACTCTGCTGTTCATATAAAGTCAGTTGGCAACCTCTTGGCAAGGCATTGAGATCTAGAATTACAATGGATCCCCAGATGGCAGGGATCAGCTGCCCTAGAGGAAATCTGCTGCTTGAAGGGCACTTGGTGTAATTGGAAGACTGATCAAAGCCACCAAGTAATACACCGTCTTTCAGTTTGCAAAAATATATTACAAGGATTGTGTACAACACATAATTAATAATACAATAATGATAGAGGCTGGCGGTGCTAGGGCCTTTTAAAGTAACAGAAACCCCAAGAGGCCAAAAAAGCCCATCCCCAAATGAATAGATATAAGTCCAAACTTAGAAATAGTCCAACTGAAATTCGCAAGGTGGGTGCTCCTGAGAAGTGTAGCTTCAACGCAGCCGCTTTCTTAAAAAGACATCTCTCTAGATTTTGATGACATTTCAATTCTTTCTTCAGTTTAACAGCTCAGTTACTTAGGAACTACAATGATAATAATAATTACCAACCAAGGCTTAAACAAAAAAAAATATAAATTAAAGTGTAAATGAATTTCAATTGGACTATTTCCAAATTTGGACTTATATCTGAAAGACAGTGTATTTGGGGAGGGACGGTGGCTCAGTGGTAGAGCATCTGCTTGGGAAGCAGAAGGTCCCAGGTTCAATCCCTGGCATCTCCAAAAAAGGATCCAGGCAAATAGGTGTGGAAAACCTCAGCTTGAGACCCTGGAGAGCCACTGCCAGTCTGAGAAGACAATACTGACTTTGATGGACCAAGGGTCTGATTCAGTATAAGGCAGCTTCATATGTTGGTGGCTTTGATCAGCCCTAAAGAAAATGGCATTCCACCTCCCCAAGGTCTCTGGGGGAGAGCTGGACCATAATGAAGGCCGAATGCAGAAGAATAGATGCTTTTGAGCTGTGGTGCTGGAGAAGAATCTTGAGAGTCCCTTGGACTGCAAGAAGATCCAATCCGTCAGTCCTAAGGGAAATCAACCCTGACTGTTCCCTGAAAAGTCAGATTCTGAAGCTGAAGCTCAAATATGTTGGCCACCAAATGAGAAGGGAGCACTCACTGGAGAAGATCCTGATGCTGGGAAAGACAGAAGGCAAAAGAAGAAGGGGGCGGCAAAAGATGAGATGGCTGGACAGCGTTACTGATGTAACAAACACAAATTTGAGCGGACTTTGGAGGATGGTGGAAGACAGGAGGGCCTGGTGTGACTTTGTCCATGGGGTCACAAAGAGTTGGACTCGACTGTGCGACTGAACAACAAAACAAGGTGTCTCCCCTCTCCAAACCCTGCCCTCCGCAAATCTCCAGGAATTTTCTAATTTGAAGTTGACAATAATATTCCAAAGCGAACTCATTAGAAGAATGTCCTGAGAGATACTGGGAAATACTCAGAATAACCCTGAACCATTAAGACAGTGCCTTCTTGGGATTCCTGGAGAAAAGTTCTGCCAATGAGAAACGGAAAGGGAGCAGGAGAAACTGGAAGCTCAAAAGGGGATGTAATGGATAAATAGATATTTAGATGTGCAGAGATATCAAGTTTTTTCGGTATTTCCATGAACAATATGGACTGGGTGAGGACATGGGAGATATTATCAAATTACAGTTGAGTTTTAGTTGTTGCAGATGCCCGGGGCTTTTTTTGTTGAAAAGTCCAGCAGGAGTTCCCTTGTGCCTTCCCCAGTGCTCCCACCACAGTGGGCACACTGGAGAAGGCTAAAGCCATCGGGGAGGCATTCAAAGATGTCTCATGCACCTTTCTCAGCATGCCAGCTGAAGCACTGACCAGCCCAGACGAAGCTCCACTCCTGTGTGCTCCTGAACCCAAAAAGCCCTGCAGATGCCAATATTTAGCAGACTATGGCCTGCTGAAAAGAGAGCACATGGATGTGCATGTACACACACACACACACACAATGAAGTTTGACAGCAGTTTCTGGCCTGGAGACTTTGACAAATGGCTCCAGCTCTGGGTTGCACTCTGACATCTGGGAAGTCTAATTGCAGAAGGGCTATTTTAGAATGTCACACGTTCTTTTACTTCATTGGTCTTCCTAGTAGCCAGTAATTTGTGATGTCTGAAAGCACTCTGAATGTCAGCTCCCTAATCTCTTTCTCATTAAATCACCTAGGGGGGAAAAACCCACAAATAGTCAGGGTTTTCTGGCACTGGATTTAACCATGCATTTCTGGAGAGCTGACAGATAACATGGGCCATCTGCAGAGATAATGGTAGGCTGGACAGCTGCCTAATGCTACAGCAGCTAAAACGGAATTCTAATCGTGTCAAGTCCAAGAAGGGGGACCTGGTTCTGCCTCATTTGCCCCTTAATAACCGTGAACAGGGGGAGAGGGCAAGAATACAGCCACCTATCTATTTCTCAGAGCAGTGATTCCCCAATGTGATGCCTTTGGGATCCACAGCACCCACCAACAGGTTTCCAGGTGACCATTTGGCACCTTGACATAGCATCTGTTCTTCACACCAAACTGCTGGTTCTGGATTTACATCATTGGAACAGCAGGTGTTTCAGAATGTATGGTTTTGTGCAAAATTGACAATTACAAACTTGGATAGATGTTGCTATATCAGATCAACTCCGTGATTCTGGGCAAAAAGTCGCCATTCTTGACAATGTAGGTAGGCAAGTAGGCATGAAAATCCTCAGCTTGAGACCCTGGAGAGCCGCTGCCAGTCTGAGAAGACAATACTGACTTTGATGGGCCGAGGATCTGATTCAGTATAAGGCAGTTTCATATGTCATATGTCCAATGGCCAGTGAAACGGATTTCAACCAGGTATCCACTGAATTGACTATAAAATTAATCAAGAAGCCCACTTGAATCAAGAATATATTTCAGTCAAGGAGTTTATAATGTTTTTAAGTTGGACTATAAAGGAAAATTGTTACTACATATTGGATACATCAGGAGCTGGACTTTAAGAAAAATTATTAACTACACATGTTGTTTATAGTCATACATGCATGTGAGGAATCTTTGGAAACCATAACATTGGAATAATTTGCGCATTAATGATGATACTTATATGATGTGGAGAATAACTATTTCCAGGATATTGTATTATAATACAAAGTTTTTTTAGTTACTCCCAGGGCTTTTTTTGTAGCAGGAACTCCTTTGCATATTATGCCACACACCCCTGATGCAGGCAATCCTCCTGGAGCTTACATTAGACCTTGTACTAAGAGCCCTGTGAGCTTTTGGAGGATTGGCTACATTGGGGTGTGTGGCCTAATATGCAAATGAGTTCCTGCTACAGGAAAAGCCCCAGTTACTCCAGTGGATTGTTTTGACAAAGGGCGGTGTGGTTTGTCCTAGCTGCTAGAATGAGTAGACAGTACTGACCTTGATGGACCAGAAGTCTGATTCAGTATAAGGCAGCTATATATGACGGAGAGAGCTGTTTCTGGTGCTTTCTGAACCCACTGCTTGAATGAACTGGTGGAAAGCCAGGACTGTACCTTTGCTTTGGGGGAGAAGACAGTGGTACCAGGAAACACAATGGTGGGTTTCATGGAGCTCACAGGTACTGATCACACTGGTAGTCTTTGCTTCAGATTTTCACTGCTGCAGCTTTTCCTGATGGGAATTAACTAATACCAGCTAACATAGGAAGCTTGTTTTTCAGAAGTAACCTTGAAAAGTTAGAATAGAAGTTAGGAGACATTCTGTCAACCAACTGTCAAATCAGTTGCAGTACAATGGCACCTTTAGAGCAGGATATGGTTATAGAATGCAGTCTGTTGAACCACTGACGCTGGATCATAAAGGGTTTTTTTTTCCTGTACTATATCAATGGGTTTACTCAATGCATACATCATGTATCCAGGTGAGGCCATGGCATAGCGATGGATAAAATGTTTTGCACAGTCCTTTGTTTTGTTTTAAGATGGAACTCATAGAGGAGACTGGGCTGATCCCCACCAATTTCCCCCTCTGGATTTGGTAGATCCCTGAAAAAAAGGTGCTGATACTGATAGGGTTGTCTTGCCAGGTCCCGAGGGGCCACTGGCGGGGGGAGGCAAACAGTTGCCAGCTCCAAGTTGGAAAACTCCTGGAGATTTGGGGGTGGAGTCATGGGAGGACAGGAACCTCAGAGGGGTATAATGTCAGAGTCCACCCTCCAAAACATCAATTTGCTCCAGGGGAACTGATATCTGTAGTCTGGAGAGGAACTGTAATTCCAGGAAAATTCCAGGCTCCATCTGGAGGTCAGCATCCCTAATTTCACACACAAAGCCATGGTTTTGCATGCACAAGGCACTAGGTTCAGTCCCCATCATTTCCTGCTACAGGATCTAAGAAAGGACTGAGACTCCATCACAGGAAATGCCAGGACTGACAACTGCCAATCACAGGAGGCAACACTGATTTAGAGAATCTGACATAACATAAGGCACAGAGTTTGCATGCTGCATTGATCAGACTATTATCAATGAAGAATTTCAGTGAAGAAAAAGTTGTAATAGATATCTGTGTTCTAATTCACATTCAGCCATTTTTTTCACTACTCTCTGAACATGCTGGTATTCTTGATGCATTTTTTTCTTAGTTTTATTGCTATTTGATGGTTTTTATTGATGATCTAATGGTTCTATCTGCCCCCCCCCTTTTACTGCTGTTTCTGCTGATTTGTTTATGGGATGCTGTTTTGTATAGCTTTAGGCCACTGATAGATGTGTTCTGAGTTGTTTGTCTTTAATTCTGTATTCACCAGTGCAATACTATGGAGAGTTACTCCAGTCATAGTGCCTTGGAAAAATGGGCTTAGACTGGAGCAATTCCACATCAGACTGCAGCATTAATGCTGGGATGTTTAGAGACTGCTCTGTGTATTTCAGAGAAGGAGTTGGCTATAAAATGAAGTGAATATATCTGGGGAAGACCAGTATGTCTGAGCCCTAACTATTGGCAATATGTAGTCAATATAACAGAGTTTGCCCAGTCCTAGGAGTGTGACTTTGCATGCGGTAGACAAAACTCCCAAGAAGTATATTACAAAAGTAAACCTTAACATTTATTCAGGCAAGTTCAGTTCACATTCAGACTGCAGCTGGAAGGAGAGAGAGAAGCCCAGTCTAAAGAATATTAATCCCATCACAGTGACCTAGGCTCGCCAACCTCCAGGTGGCACCTGGAGCTCTCCCACTATCGCAATCGATCTCCAGCAGGACTTTTTTTGCAGCAGGAACTCCTTTGCATACTAGGCCACACTAGGCCCTGATGTAGTCAATCCTCCAAGAGCTTACAGGGCTCTTAGTGCAGGGCCTACTGTAAGCTCTTGGAGGATTGGCTATATCAGGGGTGTGTAGCCTAATATGCAAACGAGTTTCTGCTACAAAAAAAAAAAAGCCCTGATTCTCCAGATAATCCAGATCAGCTCCCCAGGAGATAATGGTTGCTTTGGAGGGTAGACTCTATGGCATTTTACCATGCTGAGGTCCTTCCTCTCTTCAAACCCTGTCCTCCCCAGGCTCCACCACCCAAATCGCCAGGTATTTCCCCACCCAGTGCTGGCAAGATGGCCAGATAATCCAGGGTCATGCATGTGGGAATATGAGGGTAGTGTTTCTGCTGGAGAGAGCTGTATATGTGTCTGACTCCCTGAAGAGCCACGTGGAGAAGTGGCATAGAACAAGATGCACAGGGTGAGAGGAGGGGTTAGTCAGCAACTTCTAGGTTAAGATGAAGAGGCACCCCATTAAGGAATTCACACTTGTACACACTTCATGATGTGGTGTCCCCAGTGTCCAGGCATGCTGAGTTGCCTTACTTCAATGCTAACTCTCCTAGGAGAGATGTTGCCACTGACTCTGTGTATAGTTCTACACTTTGCTCGTAGCTTCAGTGACTCATGGCAGAGCCCTTGTGCTGCCCAGTTTGCAACATCTAGTACCAAGGATGGCCAACTCCAATCAAGGAAGCTTTTCCTAATGCTCCCAGAGTTTTCCTTCCTGAAGACTCTCTACCATTTAACACCTCCCAATCTCTGTTCCCTGCTTGGGGAAGAAGGAGAGCTTGACCCACCCATTATCTCTCCTGCTAGATCTATTGGCATTTGTATTAAGGTGTGCTGGGGTATATCTGGAAATTGCACTGACCTCATCCTCTCCTGCCTCTTCTCTGCCCAAGGGGGGCATTTAAAATGCAAATTGGAGGTTTTGCTCGCTTCAAACTTCCCAGGAAAAATGCATTTCTTCAAAAGAAGCATGGGGTGTAAGATGCTGTGGAGTTCTTCTTTTAAGGAAAGCTGAGGTAGGAAGCTGGATTCTCTACTTTTACATTTGCACAGCATGAGTCATTGAATGCAAGAATGTACACAGCCTGAGGAGTGACCACTTACCTCTGAAAGAAATAACATCTGAATTGGCTCCTGGAAATATCGTGCTGAATGCCTGTAACTCTTGGCTGATGGAAGATTGAAACTGCATTATGTAATCCATCAAGCATTCAGAGATCTCTACAATGGAAAGGATAAAGCTTGAAAGATGAGGGGAATGGGCAAAGAAGCCGGTGAGAAGCTGGGGTGTATTCAAAGAGGATGCCAAGAAAATGGGTACGTGAGGTTTACCGTAACATGGCAGGTCAATGGGCAAAAAAGGGGCCTTTTTTTCATCGTATTACTGGAAATGTGGGCCTTGATCCAGTGAAAGGTAGGCACTTTCAAGTCCCATAAATTTCCAGAAGAGAGCGAAGTGTATCATTAAGTTGTTTCCACTGAAATCAATAGACCTTAAAGTGCTTAAAGTGTCCACCCCAAAATGAAGATATGAGACACCGTATTATGGGTTGAACTGAATTGCTGAATGCCTTTCCTCTTAGGATAGTCTATGCTAGGCGCAGTCCATCAGTCTGGGGACATTTCTGGGCAGCTCCACCCTAGCTTCAAACTCAGCTGCCACTGCTCCTGTCTTCCTTTATCTCAGCCTCCACAGAAAACAGAAGGAGCCTCCAGCAGCAACTGTGAGGAAGTGGTGTGAGAAGTCAGGAAAAGCTGTTGACATGCACACAGTACAACC
Organism: Heteronotia binoei; assembly: GCF_032191835.1. Taxonomy (NCBI): domain Eukaryota; kingdom Metazoa; phylum Chordata; class Lepidosauria; order Squamata; family Gekkonidae; genus Heteronotia; species Heteronotia binoei. Next base: position 173,600,895 of record NC_083225.1, read on the forward strand.
TAGTCCATATAAAGGGCCTAACAGCAGGCCAGGGAGACTGCGCTGGATCTTCTCCAGGCTGTAGAGGAGAAAAGAAGAATAACAAGGTGCTGTTAAAACCTCCCCTTTCTGCATCTGAACCTAGGATTGTCAACCTCCAAGTGAAGCCTGGAGATCTCCTGGAATTACAACAGATCTGCTGACAACAAGTAGTGTTGCCAGCCTCTATGCAGGGGCCGGAGAGCTCCTGGATACCACTGATCTCCAGCCTACATAGATTTCTTAATATTTGTTTGTTTGTTCATTCATTCATCTATTCAAAAGATTTATTCCACTTCTTCTGGAGAAAATGGCTGCTTTGGAAGGTAGTATCCCCTACTGAGCTCCCTCCACACCCTCAAGTCTGCAGATATTTCAGAACCTGGTGCTGGAAACCCAAGATGACCGTTCCCCTGGAGGAAACAATGGCTGCTTTGGAGGGTGGATTCTCAGCATTATACCTTGCAGAGGTCCCTCCCCTCTCTAAGCCCCACACTACCCAAATCTCCAGGAATTTCCCAACCTGGAGCTGGAAATCTTAGGGCTTTTCCAACCCAGTGATTTCAGCTGGAACCATAGAAGTGAAAAGGGAGGACCTAAGTATCCACAGACTCTTCAGATCCCTATAATATGTAGATTGGATACTTGAATAGGTAAAAGGTAGAGGTAGTCCCCTGTGCAAACACTGAGTCATTACCAACCCATGGGGTGAAATCACATCAGGACGTTTTCTTGGCAGACTTTTTACAGGGTGGTTTGTCATTGCCTTCCCCAGTCATCTAGACTTTTCCCCCAGCAAGCTGGGTACTCATTTTACTGACCTCTGAAGGATGGAAGGCTGAGTCAGCCATGAGCCAGCTACCTGAACCCAGCTTCCGCTGGGATTGAATTCAGGTCATGAGCAGAGAACTCAGACTGCAGCTTACCACTCTGCACCACGACGGGGCTCCTTACTTGAATAGGTATTTATTTATTTGTTTGTTTGTTTATTTTCTTAGATTTCTATCCCGCCCTCTCTGCAAGCGGACTCAGGGCGGCTCACAGTCAGATCAGACCAATTCTATTTACAATTACAACCAATAAAATACAATTTCAATTAATAAAATACAATTTCCATGGTAGCTCATGACAGAAATTCCCAAACTCAATTTCCCTCCCCACCCAGGCATGCGTTTCCTGCCCCAATCCAGCACGATCAGTTTTACAGAGATGTCTTTGTATATCTTTTCTTCCAAAGGCTGTGACCCCCCCTCCTATGTTACAGAATGTTCTATGTATTTCAGAACAAAAGCTTACTGAAAAGTGAACAGGTGTGATGTGGGTCGGTGAGATGTCATGGGGCAGCTGCATAAAATAATGCTTCTCAAAAACCACATAAGGCGATGCAACCTTGGAAGCATAGCTATCCATTCTATGCAGAGAGTGTGTTTTGTTCCAGCTCTCTACTTCCTGCGCCGCCTCCATTCAAGGAAACGCACATGGAAGAATGACTCGGTAACGACTCTCCACCATGACCTTGATGCAAATCCTGACTGTTTCCTATGAGCCTTCAAGGGAAGCTGCTGTTGACCGCGTCAAATAGCTCAGCGATCTGTGATGCGCTGGCAGAAGGCAGAATTGAATTCAAAGTGCCTGAACTGAATTGGATGTAGTATAAGCAATTAAAATAACACAAATCAACATTCCCTGGCTTACCTGCCTGCCCACAGGGATTACATTCAGCGTTTGACTTTTCTCTTTGATGCCTCACCCTGTCTATTATGTATGCCAAAGAATGGCAAACGTGTAACTGCTTAAATAGCTGCCGTGCTGATGGCAACGCAGTGGTGCTAGAGACATTATGAGCCATGCAGCAGCGGTTGCTGTCCGTGGCCCCCAACTAGGTCATTAGCCTGTCAGGATGGCTATGTTGAGCTGGCCTTGAAACAGCTATGTCCGTATAAAAATAATGGAAATAATTCCTTAAGCAATCCCACTTGCAAGGCTTGTGACTGTGCTCGATTCAAACGGGGATGAGACACAGAGAGCTTGTCTTCCCTCTTTTTACTTGCCTTCGCTGGTGATTAATTTAAGGGCTAGCCTGCAAAATGAAAACAAACTTCAGTGGCCCTGTAATATAGTGGGTTCAATGCATGGAAGAGGCGAGGTAATAGTGATCATAGCTCCTTTATTCAATACAGCATGGTAAGGGCTGAACTTGCAGTTTTAAGATATGAATGCCCTTTTAGTGGCCATTGTATGGGTTGCTAGGCAACCACAACTATATTGCCAGGCTTCAAGCCTTGAGCCCTGAGCCCGCTTCGGTGGGGTTGGGTGGGATAGAAATCAAATGAAATAAATAAATAAAAGTCTGGAGAACTGGGCCAGTGGGGCCAACTATATACACCTCACGGTTCCTGAGCAAGCATGCCATTGGATAATTCAAACCAGCAGGGGGCCCGTGACTGGAGCAGGGCAGCAGGGATTTAGATCCTACTGCCCATTGTTCCCGAGTCCCCAAGCTCAGTCCTACAGGCTCCAATGAGCCAGGCAGGAACACCATTAATATGCTCACTACATTTCGCATACACATCAGGCCTCGATCTGGGTCTAGTCATTGCTGTGCATGGACAGGTGCACATAACAGCCACTGATCCCAAGAAGAAAGTACAGCATGTTGTGGTGGTTACAATGTTGGACAAGTACCTTGGAAACTCTGGTTTAAATCCCCAATCAGCTATGAAGTTTGCAGGGCTGTAGCCAGCAGGGGGGGGGGGGCACAGGAGTGATGCCCCCCATAGAATGTGCATCACTCCCACCCAATCTTCCTTTTCACTGAAAGGGAAGATTGGGTGGAGGTGCTGCAGATTCTATAGCCCCTGCTGGCTATGGCCCTGGAAATTTGTTGGGTGTCCTTGGGCCATTCACTCTCTTTCAGCTAAACTGATCTCGGGCTTTGTTGGGAGAATAAAATGGATGACTGAGACCCATGTATGCCACCTGGAGCTCTTTACTTACTTACTTACATACTTCACTTGTTTATTTATACCCCAGTTTGGTGTAGTGGTTAAGTGTGTGTGGGCTCTTATCTGGGAGAACCAAGTTTGATTCCCCACTCCTCCATTTGCACCTGCTGGAATGGCCTTGGGTCAGCCATAGGGTGTGGAATATTATGCTGTGAGCCGCCCTGAGCCACTTGTTGGGAAGGGCGGGATATAAATTAAATAAATAAATAGATCTTGCAGAGCTGTCCTTGAAAGGGCAGCTTCTGTGAGAGCTCTCTCAACCCCACCTACTTCACAGGGTGTCTGTTGTGGGGGTGGAAGGTAAAGGAGATTGCAGGCTACTCTGAGACGCAGAGTGGAGGGCGAGGTATAAATCCAATATCTTCTTCTTCTAACTTAGGTCTCAAAGATCCTAGTCTGAATTTCTAAGCACAACATCACAGTGGCTTTTGTAAACTGTCTACTGTTGAATAGTTGTAAAAATCTGTGCCTGGATAAGTCAATTGAGTAACATGGTCATAAGTCACCCAGTGGTTGTTGGATTAGTCACCAGTGAATACTACCTCAAAAGCCAAAACAACCCTGGAAAGGGCCCTGTCCCCTCCATCTGTCTTTGACTGGCTTGAAGCCTGGCAATATAGTTGTGGTTGCCTAGCAACCCATACAATGGCTACTAAAAGGGCATTTATATCTTAAAACTGCTTCTATATTACAGCAGCCTGTATAGCCTAACTAAGCCTGAGCTCCTCAGCACTTGGAAGCTAAGCAGGGTTGACCCATGGTTAGTACCTGGACAGGAGAACACCAAGGAAGATTGGGATTGTGATGACTAGCAAACAGCCTCTACTCATCTCTTCCTTAGATTGGCATGTGAATGTGCATTTTCTTCTTAACAACCTAATGTAATGTAATGCCTCTGAGAACCATTTGGTGTAGTGGTGAAGTGCGTGGACTCTAATCTGGGAGGACTGGGTTTGATTTTCCACTCCTTCACAAGCACCTGCTGAGAGACTTTGGGTCGTCAGTCACATTTCTTGAAAGAGCTTTCTCAGCCCCACCTACCTCACAGGGTGTCTGTTGTGGGGAGGAGAAGGGAAAAGAGACTGTAAGGCACTCTGGGACTCCAAGTGAAGGGTGGAGTTCATCTCTTGTCTTCTTTCTTATTTTGAAGAATTCTGATTTTTTTTTTCCTATTATGCAAACCTGGAGCTTTTCTCAGGCTTTTAGAAAGCTTTGTCTTGTCTCTTCACCGTTCCCATCTCTGGATTTAAGTATCCATAGATTGGGCCAGGTTGAGAATTTTATATATATAGGAAGAGAGATATTATAGCATCAATGCACTAAAGTGTGTGAAATCCTCAGGAACGATAGTAACGGGGGCTACATAAATGCCAAAGATGCATTGTACACAGCATCTAGCCATTAGGAGTCCGGGGTGGGTGGGGGGGGGGCGATCTAAAAATAAAAGAAAATGGGTTGAAATTTGTCGTATAATGTTTGCATCTGAACAAGGGTAAGTGCTTTGACAGTAAAGTATGTTTCCAATTTTTATGCAGTATAATGGCAGAGTAAAAGTTTAGTGCGCGCAACGCTTATTCGGGAAAGAAATTTACAACTCCGCTACAAGTCCAATGAAATTGAACATGATCAGCGGCCACTCAACTGCTCGATCATTTGTTTCAGCACGGACAAAAGGATGGGAAGGCAACAGTAATATTTAAGAGTCTTCTGCTTTGCAAGTCCAGTAAAAGAAGATGTCCTTTTATTCTCCTCCTTTCCCCCTTTCTCCAATGCTTTTATTTTCTTAGTGGGAGCCTGCAACCTAATAGCACAATAAACTCGCAAAATAGCTTTTCCAAAGCGTTTAAGGTCTATTGTCATTGTAAAAGAGGATTCAAAATGCTGATACACAAATCTCCCTTTAATGTGCATTACCTAAACTGCATAATTATGTTTCTACTTGACTTGATAGCTTTTAATGTTATTTTAAATGTCATTTTACTATATTAACAAATAAAAATAAAAATCCTGGATTCGCTACCCATAGCAGAAGCTATTTTTGCTACATAACCGTTAAGAAACATCTTTTCAGCCTGTCACCGTCTGCTATTTCTTCGTCTCCTCCAATTATACCTGTGATCAAGTAAGGGAGTTGGTGACTTGTTAATGACCTGGAAAGTATCCAGTAGGTGTAGGTTGGAACTGGAACTTTAAAGAAGTTCTTTGTTGAACAAATCTGCTGAGAAGTTAGGGGGGTAGGTAGAAACTGCTGTGGAATTTGGCCGATCTTTTCAACACTTGTTTCGATAGTCAAAATCCCTCAGTCATTTACTACAACCTCACTTCCAGAGTAATTTCCAAATTTTGCTCCAAACCTTATGGAGAACTCAAGGGGGGAAGAAGAAGAAGAGGAGGAGGAGGAGGAGCAGTTGGATTTAAACCCACCCTTCACTCAGAGTCCCTTACAATCTCCTTCTTTTCCTCTCCCCGCAACAGACACCCCGTGTGAGGTATGTGAGTGAGAGAGCTCTGAGAGAACCGACTGACTCAAGGCCCTGCATGTGGAGGAGTGGGGAATCAAACCCAGTTCTCCAGGTGACAGCCCGCTGTTTTTAACCACTACACCAAACAGGTACTAGGGCTGCCAGCTCAGTGCTGGAAAATATCTGGAGATTTGAGGGAGGGGAGTTGCCTAAAAAGAGCAGGGTTTGAAGAGGAGAGGGACTTCTGTGGAGTATAATGCCACAGAACCCACCTTCCAACATGGCTATTTTCTCCAGGTGAACTGATGTCTGTTGCCTGGAGATCAATTGTAATAGCAAGAGATCTCCAGCCACCACATGGAGGCGGCAAGCCTAGTCTCCACTCTTTGTCCTGGGTACCAGTCACATGTGACATGCAGGTTCTATTCAATTTCTGTGCATACATCAGAGCAATCAGTCCCCATTTTGGATTGGGACTGTGATGCAGGTAGAGAGGGAGCTTCAACTTGAACTCCAAAACTTTTCAGAAACCCTCGTGTAGGTCCACCTAAGCCTCCAGTTGGAGGTGTGCCAATTCCAGGTTGGGAAATTCCTGGAGATTTGGGGGAGGAACCTGGAAAGGGCAGGGTTTGGGTAGAGGAGGGACCCCACCCCACTAAACCCACCCTCTCCAGGCTCTACTCCCAAGTCTCCAGGAATGTCCCAACCCTACCCTCACTACGCCCTCACTCTGAGCTTCTTGGAAGAAAATATGTTAAACTGATGGAGAACAACATAGAGTACCAAACAGCTGAGGCTCAATGGCAGAACATGTGCTTTGTGCGCAGAAGGTCCTAGTTTTAATGGCTACCATCTCCAGTTGAAATATTTTTTCAGTAAAAAAATGTTGCAAGAATCCTTTCTGTGCTTGAGGGTCTGAAGAACCAGTCCCAGTCAGCATCCAGGTTACAGTTCGGGGTTGGTTTAAAGTGATTGTATCACCCAGGTGCTAAGAGATATGCACTGGCTACCCCTCCACTTCCGGGTTCAATTTGAAGTTCTATTTTTTTTTTTTCAATTTAATGACTTGGTGCAAGGATACCACCAGTAGGCCATGATGACCAAAGCCACCAAGTTGGGTTGTAAAGGGAGAGGCAGTCCCTCAGGTATGGCAGTCTCAGACATTTAGGGCTTTAAAGGTCAAAACCAGCATCTTGAATTTGACTCAGAAAACAATAGGCATTTGTGCTTTCCGTTGGTCAAACACCATTCTTCGGATTGCCACAGCCTCTACTTTCAGCTTCCAAGACTCCTTGAGGAGTCCCATTTCAGCAGGTCTCTTGATAGCACAGCTTCACACCTATGTTGGCTCACCCCTGCCAAGATGGGCAAAACCACATTTGTTTAACATCAGGAAGGAGCACGACACACAATAAATATACACAGTAATCAGGTGCCATTTTTGCAACTTGAATCCTCCATGGAGTTTTAATGTTTGTTTGTTTTTTAAAAAAGCTAATAACATGAATAAATCATGACAACCAACACATTAAGAGCCTGAAGCCCCCCCCCCCCCGGTTTATATGACATACCAACATTTTTAGGGTTTGTAGAATCTTTTGGGCTCAAGTGCCGTGTTCTACTGGAGAAAGTTTTTCTTCCAGACATTTCGTTCTCAGCTGCGGAGAACATCCTCAGTGGCTTTGCAGCCGGAGCAGGCGCTCTGACCTTCTTGGCTGTTGTGCATTGAGTGAGGCCAGGGCTGCTGGAGAGCTGCTATTTCTAGGCTGAAGATGGCCTTTGCTGAATGCTGATGAGAGATTCGCTGCTGTTGTATTCCGCCATCAATTTATTAAAAACCTGTAACTTAGCACCATAACTGTTAATTTTAATTGGAATGTTGATTTAAATGATGGTTTTATAATGTAGTATTTATTGAATTATATGATTTTATTGTATTGTATTGAACTAATATGTTGTGAGCCCTGAGCCTGCTTTGGCGGGGAGGGCAGGATATAAATAAAAAGTATTATTATATACTACACAGTATTCTGTCATTCAGGGATATTCCTGATGTCATGGCATAATGCTACTGGAGAACAGTGTTGGAGACCCTTGGCAGTTACTGGGAAGTTGGCTTGATTTTTTTTTGTGTGTGAATCTATCATTAGCTCAGCATTCAGTGAAGGCCATCTTTAAAAGAGTAGTCTTGCAGGCCCTGTGGAATTGCTCAAGACTCCGCAGAGCCCGCATTTCATCCAGAAGTTGATTCCACAGGTGTGGAGCTGCGATAGAGAAGGCCCATTCCCTTGTGTTCTTCAATTTGGCCTCCCTCGGCCCAGGGATATTCAGCTGGTTCTTTCCCCTTGACCTCAGTGCTTTCTGGGGTTCATATGGGGAGAGAGGGTCCCTCAGGTAGGCAGGCCCTCGACCATATAGGGCTTTAAAGGTAATAGCCAGCACTTTGTACCAAACCCGGTATGCAACTGGCAGCCAGTGCAGCCCGCGCAGCCCCGGCCGTATGTGCTTCCACTTCAGGAGCCCTAACAACAGCCTAGCCACTGTGTTCTGCACCAGCTGCAGCTTCCGGGTTCGGCACAAAGGCAGCCCCATGTAGAGGGCATTATAGTAATCCAGTCTTGAGGTGACCGTTGCATGGATCACTGTTGCTAGGTCCTGGCGCTCGAGGAAGGGGGCCAACGGCCTCGCCCTTCTAAGATGAAAAAACATGGACTTGGCAGTGGCTGCTATCTGGGCCTCCATTGACAATGAAGGCTCCAGTAGAACTTTCCTTTTTTTGGGGAAAAAATGAAATTGAGAGCCAATTTGGTGTAGTGGTGAAGTGTGCGGACTCTTATCTGGGAGAACCGGGTTTGATTCCCCACTCCTCCACTTGCACCTGCTGGAATGGCCTTGGGTTAGCCATAGCTATTGCAGAGATTGTCCTTGAAAGGGCAGCTGCTGTGAGAGCCCTCTCAGCCCCACCCACCTCACAGGGTGTCTGTTGTGGGGGGAGAAGACATGGGAGATTGTAAGCCGCTCTGAATCTCTGATTCAGGGAGAAGGGCGGGGTATAAATCTTCAATTCTTCTTCAATAAATCTGCAATTCTTCTTCAAGATTTTTTAAATCTTAGATCCTTACCAGTCCGGCTTCCACCCAGGCCATGGGATGGAGACAGTGCTGGTCGCCTTGGTGGATGATCTCCAGCGGCATCTGGATCGAGGCGGTGTGGCGGTGCTGATGTTGTTAGACCTGTCAGCTGGGTTCGACACGGTCAACCATTGGTTACTGACCCATCGGTTAACCGACGCAGGGATTAGGGAGTTGGCCTTTCAGTGGCTTTCCTCCTTCCTTGATGGACGGGGACAAAGGGTGGCAATTGGGGGAGAGCTGTCCCAGAGGCACTCACTAGATTGTGGGGTGCCGCAGGGAGCAGTTCTCTCTCCGATGTTAATTAACATCTACATGCGCCCCCTTGCCCAGATTGCCCGGAGGTATGGGCTGGGGTGTCGTCAATATGTGGATGACACCCCACTCTATCTACTAATGGACGGCTGGCCTGACTGCGTCCCAAAAAACTTGGACCTGACACTGCAAGCCATGGCAGATTGGCTCAGGCTGAGTGGGTTGGAGCTAAATCCAACAAAGACGGAGGTCCTTTGCTTGGGTCGTGGCGCTCTGGGAAGAGAAATTCCTCTCCCAGTTTTTGACAGTGTGTCACTGAAAGTGGTGCACCAGGTCAAGAGCTTGGGGGTTCTCCAGAGACTGGCAGTCAACACTGGAACAACTGGAAGGAGACGAGGGGAGTCAGAGATGGGAGGGCACCATCGCATCAACCTCATGATGTCATTTCTGCGGAGATCCCAGATGTGATGCTTCTCTATTATTCTGTGGAAACTCTATGGTTTTACCATAGTTTATGCTGAAACCTAGAGTGGCATGACATCACTTTCAGGTTTGCCTTTGGAAAGCATTACAGCAACTGTTGCCTTATTTTTTTTCCCCATGCCAGCCTCTGGAGTGGCAGTGCGGATTGGGGAAGCAGCTGGGCAAGAGGTCTCTATACTTGGAGACCTGGCATCCCTAGCAACAGCCAAAGATGCAGCCAGGGTTGCCAGTCCGCATTTGGGGGTGATGTCAGGTTCCATGTAGCTCTCATCAGCTCAGCCTCTTTGATTTGAATCACATCAGGATTTTATTGAAGAGATGCATGTTCACAGCAGGACAATCCCATCCCCTGCTTGCTGGTCTGACTGACCAGATGACCCTGAGTACAGCTGTGTGAGCCTCTGTAATATGCAGCTAATCTGCAGGTACGATGTTGCTCAGCCTGAACTTGGACAAGTATTGAAAAGACCATTTATGTCTAATCCCAACAGGAAAGGAAAGGAAAGGAAAGGAAAGGAAAGGAAAGGAAAGGAAAGGAAAGGAAAGGAAAGGAAAGGAAAGGAAAGGAAAGGAAAGGAAAGGAAAGGAAAGGAAAGGAAAGGAAAGGGGAAAGGAAAGGAGAAAGGAAAGGAAAGGAAAGGAAAGGAAAGGAAAGGAAAGGAAAGGAAAGGAAAGGAAAGGAAAGGGGAAAGGAAAGGGGAAAGGAAAGGGGAAAGGAAAGGGGAAAGGAAAGGGGAAAGGAAAGGAAAGGAAAGGAAAGGAAAGGAAAGGAAAGGAAAGGAAAGGAAAGGAAAGGAAAGGAAAGGAAAGGAAAGGAAAGGAAAGGAAAGGTCCCCTGTGCAAGCACCAGTCATTTCCAACTCTGGGGTGACGTTGCTTTCACAACATTTTCACGACAGACTTTTTATGGGGTGGTATGCCATTGCCTTCCCCAGTCTTTTACACTTTCCCCCCAGCAAGCTGGGTACTCATTTTACCGGCCTCGGAAGGATGGAAGGCTGAGTCAACCTTGGGCCGGCTACCTGAATTCAGCTTCCACCAAAATCAAACTCAGGTCGTGAGCAGAGAGTTCAGACCACAGTACTGCAGTTCACACCCACAGATAGCAAGGTAAATTCACCTGGAGGTTGAGTTACTGTTGAGGTTTTCTGCATAGTGCAAAAATGGAATTGAGAAAAAATAAAAAGTGAAAGAAAAGTGAAATTGAACAGGGTATTATTGCTAGGATCTATGAAAGTGTAAGAAACTTGATATATCTTTATTGACTGTAGTTTTGAAAACTTAAAAGCCTTTCAGAGTTCACACGCATATACTTTTAAAGAAAACTAAATATTAAATATTGTTGTTAATTTATGACTACTTATTTTCTTCTGTGCGGAGAAAGTCTAAGAAAAGAAAAACCACTTGAGGTCTAAAACGTGCCTCATAAAGGATTACCTGAATTAATAAAATTTGAAATTAAATAATTATTTTTACAATTATAACTTGACAAAATTGCCGTAAGGAAAGATTCTTATTGCTAGCACTACACAATTATATAATTGAGTAATTAGCAATAAATTACCTGCTGGTAATGATAATATCTTCACTCGAAAAGCACTCTAAAAATATATTGGTTTTTCTGACCTGGGTTATTTTGTCACCTGTTTTGACGTCAAAACAGGCAATTTAAAAACTAAGGGGTTCAATCCCTCATCACAGCTTCTGTACGATTTCCCATTTCCAGTGAATGGGGTTTTGTATAGAAGCAGCGCTTGGGGGATTGTGTTCAATTTTTGCTAATTTTCTCCTCTGCATGGAACAATTAAAGTTATGAAGGAGCGGGGGGGGGGGGAGGCAAACAATGAAAACTCTCTTTTATTTCTGCTTCCTTTCGTTTAAGTACAACAGAAAATGTGCTCAACATAACTTAACTAGTATTACGCAACAATATTGTTATTACAGTATCAAAGGCATGGATGTTCAACAGGAATACTTCTGAAGTTCCCCTTCCCCCAAGAGTATGGGCTGGATAAGAAATGGCCAAACTTGCTTAATGTAAGAGCCACTTAGAATAAACATCAGATGTTCAAGAGCCACAAGACAAAGGAAGGAAGGAAGGAAGGAAGGAAGGAAGGAAGGAAGGAAGGAAGGAAGGAAGGAAGGAAGGAAGGAAGGAAGGAAGGAAAACAGATCGTGCCCTTCCCCTCCAAAAAATTTAAACAAAACAGCTTTGGGAAATGGTGTACTGATAGGGTTCCCAGATCCCTTCCGGCAACCAGTAAGGGATGGTGGGACTAAGTAGCAGTGGTGAACTGGGAGCATAGTGAGCGAGAGGTCTTCTGCTATTGCGGTAGACCTCCTGGTCCTCCTACTTGGACATTACTGTAGTTCTATGGTCTTGTCTTCTAGATTTCAGGTGTCAGGCTCTGTAACTCTATCATACTGAAATTATAAAATACTAACCAAATGGACTTTTCTATACTAACCCCTAGCCTTTGTGATATTGTAGTCACCATGCATATCAAAGGGAACATTTGAAGTGTTAACTTTGTTTAGGTTGTAAAGGGAGCAAGGAATGTGACTGTTAATAGATACCGCCGCTGGCCAGCATCTTCTCAGAGGCTAGGAGATAAGCAGAAACTCTCGTGTGAAAGTTTGCACCTTCACTCCCTGTTGTTTTGAGAATAATGTCTTTGTTCAGATATTGCTTTGATGTAGATTCCATAAGACCCAGAAACACCCCTGCCAAGGTATTAGTCTCAATTTCTGTTTCAAGCTATGAGTTTCCAATAAAGTATTACATTGTCTCAAATGAATACAGCCTTGAGTCTCCATCGCCTGACATCAGGTGGCTGCCCTGTACTTTAATAGGCTTGTTCCTGTCCAAAATCCTAAAGTTCTAGTCTCTTGGAGAGCTACTAGCCCAGCAGGAAGTATGTACCATTGAGTCATGAATGTTACAGAGGCTGTAAGGCTCCAGAGATAAATATTGTGAATTTGATACATAGCTTTGAGAGCCTCAGTGCAAAGGCTTAAGTTGTTTATATGTGCATCTCTTGATAAAGATATTTATCGAAATGGGAAGTATAACGATCGAAATTCTGTTGAGAACCTACTTTATGCACATTTGGAGAATTTACATTCATACTACTCTTCGGTATTGAACATTCTTTACATACTCTGTGGAAGCCTGGAATTGAATTGGAACGTCATAGTTTGGTTTCTGTTATTCAGATTAATATAATTATTGGCAACAGTGTGTGTGTTAGAACATTTTGACTTTTTCCCACAAGCATTACTAGTGTTTTGTGTATTTTTCATGTGTTTGTGTAATAAATACAGTGCTTTCATTGCATAAGAGAGGTATCTGGTGTTCTCTGGTTGTTTAGTCTTTCTCCCTGTCCCTGTGTTTTCATTGTTGGTAGTCTCTTGCATAGCTTTGGCTCTGTTTCACTGTACCTTTTTGCCAGGGCTTTTTTTTTTTGAGCAGAAACACACAGGAATACAGTTCCAGCTGGCTTGGTCAGAGGGTGTGGCCTAATATGCAAATGAGTTCCTGCTGGGCTATTTCTACAAAGAAAGCTCTGCCTTTTGCTCCATATCCTTATAGTCATCATACTGAGTTCCTGGATATGACCAATGGCTCAGTTTCTGCCAAAGCCTTTGTGTGTATCCTATTGTCTGTATCTTTTGGATAATTGCTGTCACCTCTGCTAGTCCTAGCTACTTTAGACTTTAGGTTGGGTTGCTAAATTTCTTGAGGTTTGAGAACTGAAACAGGAATGGAGCCTTTGCACTCAGGATCCGTGCAAAGCAGATCAGGGGGAAAGGCCTTTTAGGACAGGAGTGAAATCTCATATTCCTTTCTAGGACAAACAGTGGATAAAGCAAGGCAGCATATAGTAGAGGGGTGGAGCCTTGAGGACAAAGTGGAGCCAATAGCAAAAGCCTTAACAAGTTCCATCCACACCTCTTACCTCTCGTTCAGAAAGTGAAAAAAGCAGAGGAATTACCTCTGTGGAAAATATGCTCCTTCACCTAGAGATGCCTATTAATCTGGTTCTCCTCCCAAGAAAAGAGGGCAGGCTCTTCAAGTTTATAGCGTTTGGGCAAAACTGAGAGAGCCAGTTTGGTGTAGTGGTTAAGTGTGGTTATCTGGGAGAACCAGGTTTGATTCCCCACTCTTCCACTTGCACCTGCTAGCATGGCCTTGGGTCAGCCATAGCTCTGGCAGAGGTTGTCCTTGAAAGGGCAGCTGCTGTGAGAGTCCTCTCAGCCCCACCCACCTCACAGGGTGTCTGTTGTGGGGGAGGAAGGTAAAGGAGATTGTGAGCCACTCTGAGACTCTTGAGTGGAGGGCGGAATATAAATCCAATGTCTTCTATGGAAGAAGTCAATTTTACCATGCAGGTTTTGCCCAAATGTCGGAGCATCCAAGTGTTGATGTCGACGTGATGATGTCACTTCCAGTGCATTTCCAGCGTGTTAGATAGTGGGATGACACCTGAAATGACATTGCATGTTGGTGCAGCATTGGCATGAGTGTCCCCACCCCCAATAGCTCCCTGCTGTGGAAGGAATTCAGTTTCACCACATTGCTGGCAACAGAGCACCAGTTTGCTGCTGGTAAGTCCCCCCACCAGCCAGCTGAATGGTGCTAGGGGAAGGGGCGCCAAAGCAGGGGATCCCCTGGCAGGGGTTTGGGAACCCTAGGAGGGAATGACAAACACAAATTACACCCATTGCCTTTTCCCATGCAACTTTCTTTGCTAATATGGCACTCAAGCAGCCATTTGGGTCACTTGCAGGGCTTTTTTTTGTAGGAGGAGCTCCTTTGCATATTAGGCCACTCACTCCTGATGTAGCCAATCCTCCAAGAGCTTACAGGGCTCTTAGTACATGGCCTACCGGAAGCTCCAGGAGGATTGGCTATATCAGGGGGTGTGGCCTAATATGCAAAGGAGCTCCTGTTACAAAAAAAGTCCTGGTCACTTGGATAGCAAACTGGCCCTCCACTCATGCAGCATTCAATGTTTCTTGTTTTTCTAACTACACAATTTCTTTCCTTGGTGCAGGGATTGTAATTTGTACAAAGAGCTTCCTTCCCACTCCTACTTCTTTCTTTCTTTCTTTCTTTCTTTCTTTCTTTCTTTCTTTCTTTCTTTCTTTCTTTCTTTCTTTCTTTCTTTCTTTCTTTCTTTCTTTCTTTCTTTCTTTCTTTCTTTCTTTCTCATTAAGCAGCTCTATGGATGCTCTACTACCTAACAAGGACGGGAGGCAACAGTAGCAAAAAACAAAAACAAAATCTGCTGTTGGGGCTTACTTTTTAATTTTGATCTACCTGCAATAATGGTAGTTCTATTAATTTTAGTGGCACCGGTTTTAATAAACCTTCCTTCCCTCCGACTGTTTTATAGTCATCAGAATTGAGAGTGTGTGTTACCTTGCTGATTAGAACATAAACGTTTTAAACTTCTGGGGTTCAAAACCAGCCGACTCTTTTGCTCCAGATAAGCAAAACCTTCTAGCTCAGCTGTTTCCACACTGAAATCTAATTCAGTCATTTGTTCTTTGCTATCAAAATAACCATCTCTGTTGACTTTAAAAAAAACCCCAAACCGCTACCTAATATACTGTTCACTTCTTTGTGTAATAAAAAGACTTTGTGCCATATTTCAGAGATGCTACAGTAGCGAGTGGACTTGTATTTCAGTGGGGGGAGAACATGCGGTGCATACAGAAGACCCCAGGCTACATTCCTAGCAAGGGGGCAGAAGAGAGTAGCCAGGGCCTTTTTTTTTTTTTTTTTTGTAGCAGGAATTCCTTTGCATATTAGGCTACAGCCCTCATATACAGCCAATCCTCCAAGAGCTTACAGGGCCTACTGTAAGCTCCTGGAGGATTGGCTACATCAGGGATGTGTGGCCTAATATGCAAAGGAGTTCCTGCTACAAAAAAAAGCCCTGAGGGTAGCTAACATGATCAGATGCTTTCAGAATCTGTTTTAGGAGGAAACGCTACAGATGCTAGGGCTTTTTAATATTTGGGAAGGGTGGCTAAAGGGTGGGGAGTGTTTGGTTTTTGCAATCAGATGCTCAAAAAGCAGCCATGTTGCTTGCAGTGTCCATGCTCAAATGTAAAAAAAAAATGTTTTTAAATAAATAAATAAATACATTTTATTTTGGGTGAAGCATCCCAGGCAGTCCCCTTGATGATTTCCTTCTCCTTTGAAATGAGCAGCAGTGATTTGTATCTGAAAAGTTGGCAAGATGCTGTTTGAGGGCTGGGCAGGGAAGGCACATTGAGACGGGCTGTGGTTCAAAGGTAGAGCACCTGATTGCATGCAGAAGGTCCCAGGTTCAGCACCCAGCCTCTCCAGTTCAAAGGTCTCTTCCTGAGACTCCAGGGAGCCACTTCCAGCCAAAAGAGACAGAGCTGACCTATAGTCTGACTCAGTATGAGACAGCTCATTTGCTCACATGCTCACACTATATTGGATTACTTGGAGACCGGGCCCGTCACACATTTTCATACAGTTCTATTTTCAGAACACAAGCTGTTTTTTGCACCTTCACACTTGGTAGCCTTTATTGGTGAACAGCATTTATCATTATTGATATGTGCTCAGCCTTTACTGGTTGAACAGCTGTTTCCGGATAGCGGCAGAGAATACTCATATTTATTTGTGTAATCCTGTTTCCAGTACTCAATTAACAAGCACAGCCTGGAGATCAGTTGTAAACAGGGCTTTTTCTTTTGTAGCAAGAATTCCTTTGCATATTAGGCCACACCCCCGATGTAGCCAATCATCCTGGAGCTTACAGTAGACCGTGTACTAAGAGCCCTGTAAGCTCTTGGAGGATTGGCTACATCAGGGTGTGTGGCCTAATATGCAAAGGAGTTCCTGTAAAAAAAAAGCCTTGGTTGTAATTCTGGGAGACTTCCACCTCCCACTTGGAGGCTGGCAACCTTACCTATGGGTAAACAGACAATTAGGAAGTCTTTTTGCACTGTTAGTCTAGGGCAGGGGATCCAAGCTTTTTGAACCTGGAATTCTGAAACAATGTTGGGGCCACACTACAAAATGGCTGCCATAGGAGGTGAAGTCATCCACAAAATGGCTGCAGCAGCTTACCATCAGTGGCACAGCAAAGCTGCTTGTGCTGTGCTGGCAGCTACTGCCAAAGCAATGTGGGTTTTGTTTTTGTTTTTTGTACTTGCAATGTCAATCAAATCTCCAACTTCCAGTCAAAAGCCTTGCTGATCAAAAGTTCCACCTGGCCCCACTTACTTTCTAAAAATGCTTGGTGAACACACACAAAAAGTGTTGGCAGGCATCATGGTGCCCACAGGCATAACATCTGAGACCTCTGGGCTAGGGGCTGAAAGTCTCTGACATGAGCCATTTATTTGTCCTGAAAAAACCTACATGATGAAATCATTGCCAGATTTGGAGGAACTCCAGAACTTAATTTGAGGCACAAATAATTGATCTGGGCAGTTGGACTGCTCTGTTTAGGAGTGTCCTGAGGATACCTTGCTGCTTTCCTTGTGGAAGCTAGGCATGCAATTAAGTTTGGATATGTAATCCAAGTTCTTGGCCCTATGTAACAAGGAATGCTGGGGCACAGAGAGCTGGGGGTCCCTGGCAGGGCAAGGCTGAGTCAGCATCATCTTGCAAGGGAGAGATACGGCATCTGTTGAGCACTTTACCTAACTTAATCATATGTTAGGATAGTGATGGTAATGGATTGCACACTACTGAAATGGAGAGGTACGGTAATTGAAGAGTTACTTGCAAAGTTATTCGATTGACAGTGGGGGATAATGGTGCCTAGTAACTTCCAGGGGACTAGAAGAGTGTTCTGCCCTCCAAAGCAGACATTTTCTTTGGGGGAACTGACCTCTGTCATCTGCAGATCAGTTATAATTTCAGAAGATCCTCAAGCTCCACCTGGGAGTTACAGACAAAAAGAGATTTACAGAAAAAGGATAAAGCCAAAACCATTTGCTGTGAACAAATAACTATGAATATAATTCTTCTATGATTTATGATTACTCCAGAACATTCAATATTTAAATAATTACAATAACCCACCAATATAGTGCAAAAGTTCAAAATACATTATTCATCTATTCTTCCTTGAAAAAGTGTTTTGTGCTGTAATAAATGGTCCTTAGAGAGCAACGTTCAAACATCACACTGAGGAGCAAGAAGAGGACACCCTCGTTCTGTCTAATAGAGCTAACCATCTTTTAATTCCATTTGCTCAACACTTTATTAAACCTGAAAGAGACATCGTCCTACTGGCCCAAAAGCAGGGCTTTTTTGTAGGAAAAGCCCAGCAGGAACTCATTTGCACATTAGGCTACACTCCCTGACACCAGTACACCTGGAACTGTGTTCCTGTGGATTCCTGCTAGAAAGAAAGGGAAGAAAGGGAAGGAAGGGAAGGAAGGGAAAGAAAGAAAGAAAGAAAGAAAGAAAGAAAGAAAGAAAGAAAGAAAGAAAGAAAGAAAGAAAGAAAGAAAGAAAGAAAGAAAGCCCTTCTTACAGGCACACAAGCATGGAGAATGACGTCTCCACGGTAGAGTAGGGATTTGAACCTAGGTATCCCAGATCCTAGTCCTACAGTCTACCACAATGGCTCACTGTTAGCCACAGTAACTGAATCAAAACTCCTGAGAATCTGCATGACTCTGATCACCACCAAATGAAAGGGGCAACTCACGGAGATGATAGGGTTGCCAAATCCCCTGCTTCCTGGAGTGGTGCGATGACGTCACCCAGAAGTGATGTCATCAAAATGGCGGCACCATGTGGGGCCACTCTAGGCGTTTCCAGGAAAACTCTATGGTTTTCCCAGCTGCTCTAGCCATTTGGGAGGTAAAAACTCTATGGCAGGGGTGGCCAACAGTAGCTCTCCAGATGTTTTTTGCCTACAACTCCCATCAGCCCCAGCCAGCAAGGCCATTGTGTCCTCATGACAACTGTTGCATCTTCCATGGTCTCCTCACAACAATCCTTTGAAGTGGGTTCAATGGCCCAAGGTCACTCAGCAACTTTCCATGGCAGAGTGAAGATCTGAACCTGGTTCTCCCCAATCCTAATCCGACACTCTAACCTCCACACAGTTCTGGTACGTTACCTGGTTATGTATGCCAAATTCAGAGTCAAAAGTCTCTGAATACCAGCACTGGGAGGCAACAACAGAGGGCAACTGTGATCTCCGCTCATTGCTTATAGACCTTCTGGGGGCAGCTCATTGTCCTCTGTGTGATGGGCTGCTGGTCTGCTCTGTCATGGCTGCTCTAAAGTTTTGCTTGAGGTGAATTTCTGAGGCGGCTCTAACTCTTCTCCCCCAAGCAGCAAATCTAGGTACAACTGCTTTTAAAATATTGACAGCCCAATTCCTGCAGCTATTCCTAGAGAGCTACAGCTGTACCTTTGCCGCTTGAGTTTCACCCATCTCTTCCATAATGAGTTATCATGTCTTTTCATCTCAGGCACTGAAGTGTTTTGAGAGCCTTTGTGCCTGAAAGATGCTGAATGGAAATGAATTGAATTTTTACTGTTTTTTGCCTAAAGCAGGTGTTAGACTAGGTGGTGATTCAACTTCCTCTGTTCTCTGTACTTAGCTGTCATCTTTTTAAACAGATGTTTCATCTATGTCTGTGTGCGTGTGCGCATGCATGTGTTAATGTTATTTATCAATCCAGCAGACAAAACAACTCAGATGTTGTGTTTTATTTTTAGCAAGGCTCTTATTTTTACAAAAATAAAACCTAGAGATCAGAATAACAGATGTGTAGAATCTTTGAGGGGGGAGAAAAAAAAACTACATTAAGATCAGGAGACAATGAAACAAATATTGGATGTGAAAGAGATGTGATACATAGAATCATTTGCTCTCTTTGGCTTAAAATCCAGTCGGGAAAATCCATTTTAGATTTCAAAAGGCAACTTGTCAGTTGGGGAGAGGAGAATTTCAGCAAAAACTTGAGGATCTGTTCTGATATATATCCCAGAGAAGCTGCATAAAAACACCAGAGTACATCGTCTCTAGTATGTGCAAAGCTGAGGTAGAGGAAAGGGAACTTTCCCACCACACTATTCCCATGAAAGCTTCTTGAGCCTGTCAAAGGGTCAGTATGACAACATTGGGGGGGAGGGGTGATAACTGCCCTGAGAGGGAAGAACTGCCAGAACTGCAGTTCTTTCTTGCCTCTCTCGGGCACAAGTGCCTGACTGCAAGTGGAAAAGGAGATTAGGTTGAAGAGCCATTTTCCAAATTAGAAGGAAGAACCACTGACGGTTGCAGAGGGATAGATTTTTTTTTTTTGCTGTCAAGTCACAGCTGACTTATGGTGACCCCACAGGGTTTTCAAGGTGAAAAAATATTCAGAGGTGGTTTGCCATTGCCTGCCTCTGCATAGCAACCCTGGAGTCTCAGATCCAAATACTAGCCAGGGCTGACACTGTTTAGCTTCCGAGATCAGATGTGATTGGCTAGCTTGGGCCATTCTTTCCACTGGAGGGAAGCATCAGACCTTGATATGTGGCCGTTTCATTTTAACAGCATTTGTGGTTGTTACTTTTCATATTTCCATAATACTTCAGGCAACATATTTCCATAATACTTCAGTTATTCTTAAAAATATAGTTTAAATATAATTTAAAATAATTCATTCTGAGATTTTAACAGGGTTATGGAAGTAATCTTCTAAAAAACCCCTAATTTATGTGACAGTCAAATGTAGACTTGTTCATCCCTCAGGAAGTACTATACATTTCTTGTTAAATGTGTATTTCTAGAGACTATTTTGGAGCCATAATTATGATGTATATCATTTTTGAGAGTTATGTATACAAAGGATCCCCAATCTTTTTCAGCCTGCCAGCAACTTTGGAATTCCAACACTGCAAAATGGCTGCCACAGGTTACCTTCAGTCATACAGCAAAGATCCTTTGTGCTGTGGTGGTTGCTGATGACAAAGCGACTTTTAAAATTTGCTCAGCCAATCAAATCTCCAATGGCCAACCAGCAGACTTGCTGGGTAAAAGCCCAACTTAGTCCTGCTCACTTCCTAGAAACACTTTACGGGCACCAGAAAAAATTTGTCAGCAGGTGTCATGGCAACCACAGTCACTATGTTGGGGACCATCACTGCCATCAAAGGCCTTGACAGGGTGGATTTGAATATTACCCAGAAGCTCTTGCATAATCTCTTTACCCTAGGGTTGCCAAGTCACCATAGAGTGTTCCCTGCCAAATGGCTAGAGCATCCGGGAAAACCATAGAGTTTTCCTGGAAAAGTCTAGAGCAGCCACACATGGCAGAGGCAGTGCGATGACATCAATGTGGGCCAGTGGGCTGGGAACCTCCCGGGCAGGGGAATCCTCACCCGGATTGGGGGCTTGGCAGCCCTACTTTATCCCCCTTCTAGCCAATCCTGAAGGGGAGATCACAAGTAATCATTTTGTATGTTAAGCGCAAGTCTGAAACTGGGCAGCCAGATGCAAAGAGAAACTAGGATCCTGTAACTGGCTAGACAACAGAAGCTCAGCGGGTCCAATTTCTCCTCACCTTTCCATGGCAAGTTGCACCAAAATTTATGTGCACAGTCTTTATTAAAAGTACAAGAATCTCGTTCTGTGGAACATCTGAATTTTACAAAAAAAACCCTGCGAGTCACACAGCATCAGCTCTGTAAGGTGGTGCTCACAGAAACTCTGAAAGAATTAAGCAACCTAGTCTGTTTTGCTGTTTCCAAAGCAGGTGTGAGATGCTGTTGATTTCCTATTGAGCTGCACCTGGGCAAAGCAGCAGCAAGTCTAGCCTGCTGCTGGCAGAGAGGGGATTTTCTTTACTATATTAGTCTCAGAGGCTTTGCTTCTGTTTCCCCCTCCATGTCAACAAAAAATTCCAACACGGAAAACACTTCTGGAAAGGAGGGATGCAACAGTCCCGTCCTTTCCAAGAATGATTCCCAGATGTTAATGGGAGAGTTCTCTGTCCCCATTTATCAAATGCAAGAAGTTGTAGCAGAATCTTGGATAGAATACTTGGCGATGGAACAGACTGTGATAAGATGAGCCTCTCTTGACTTTAAAATCTGCATTTATTTATTGCATCTGAATCCCACCCCTTCTTCAAAGAGCTCAAGATGGCATTTATATTTCTCCCCTCCTTCATTTTATCCTTGCCACCGTGGTTAAGCCAGGGGTGTCAACAGTGAAGACTCAAGTTGTTTCACTTGATGAAGAAAAGAAGAAGAATTGCAGATTTATACCCTGCCCTTCTCTCTGAATCAGAGACTCGAAGCGGCTTACAATCTCCTATATCTTCTCCCCCCACAACAGACACCCTGTGAGGTGGGTGGGGCTGAGAGGGCTCTCACAGCAGCTGCACTTTCAAGGACGACTCCTGCGATAGCTATGGCTAACCCAAGGCCATTCCAGCAGCTGCAAGTGGAGGAGTGGGGGATCAAACCCAGTTCTCCCAGATAAGAGTCCATGCACTTAACCACTACGCCAAACCGGCTCTCTTAAAGAGAAAAGCAGGAGTATAGCTCAACATGAAGAAGACTAAGAAATTACTGCCAGCAGCAGACTAGATCTGTGTTCAGATCCTCCCTCTACCATGGAAGCTTGCTCAGTGATCTTGGGCCAGTCACACACTTTCAGCCCAACCACCATGCAGGAATAGAATGGAAGAAAGAAGAATGATGTAAGCAGCTTTGTGTTTCCATTGGGGAGAAAGGAATGTGTGTGTGTAAATGGAGTAACTAAGTAAATAAAGCCTTTCATGCCAATCCTCATTAGTCCATGTAGCTTTAATTTCAAGGTAGTATGACTCTTTGGTACTTTGCAAAGTCACTTTCCAAATTGTTAACTTGTCAACAGCAAGCAGGTGGCAATTTCTGGAGTCCTTCGCAGCACAGACAGCTCGAACATGTTGCCTTTCCCCCTTTGTTTGCTGAGGCACATTTAAAGGTGTTCTCTAAATCATCCTGTTTTATTGCACAAAGGATATTTGAATACTTGGTGATAGCCCCTCAGGGGCATGGTGCATATGTTTTCTTTTCGACTGATGTTAGAAAGATTTCCCATTTTTTGAAAGGGGGAAAAATTGCTTTTCTTTGTGAAATTGCTTCCCCTCAAAAAGTGACAGTAAGACCTGATTTAAATGTGACACAGACAGGACATTACAGCTCAGCTGTAGCCCTCTGCAGACCATTACGGAAACCAGGGGTCCCCAAAATGGTGACAATGGACACCAGAGGGCCAGGCCCATAGACCCCTATGGGGCCCAGAGGGCCCAGCCTCCTTGTAGATTTTATGGGCCCCCTCTCCAAGCCTTGGCTCCCCCCTCCTCCTTGAGACACCTCACCTTGATCATCTCAGCACATGAAGCAGGTAGTGGCACTGGCAAGCTCTCCCATGAAACACTCTGAGTAGAGTTTGGTGAGCGGTCAGATTCCAAAAGTTGGGTGGATAGGTGGGCAGCCAGCCCCACCTCCTGTTCCCAGCAGCCCTTAGTCCAGCCATGAAGAGCTGGAGGCTCCATGTGCTGCCTTGCTTTTCACCTCCATGAGTCTGAACAGTAAGTTCTTGGGTGGGTGGGAGGAGAGGCCCCTAGATTGCATAGGCTGCAAGGGCAGCTAGAGTCCTATTGGGTGGGAGGGAGGAGGGCAGCAAGGACATGTCTCCCCCAGCCAGCGTGTACAAGCCAGGTGCGTTCCCTGCTGGGAAAGGGCACAGGAAAGCTGGGAAATGGAGAGGGAGTGCAGAGATACAAATCAGCCTTCTTTCGAACTTCAGAATTGGATGCTGATCACTGCAGGCTGAGCTCCAGGAAAGGTAGAAGGAGAATTGGAGCTTACATGCAATTTTAATTTCCACTGGAGGGAGGAGAGAGAGGGGTGGTCTCCACCCTCTCCAGCTTCTTGCTCTCACCCCCATGGCCCCCCTCCTATGCCCCCCATGGTCCCCTTTCCCTGTGACTCTTAGCTACAGGGCTGCAGGGGGCACCCACAACACTTTTCTTATTGCCTGTTGAGTATTTTTGGAAAATGAGAAGGGCTACGTGGGGCATTTGTCTAGCAGGCCTCCTGATTGTCTGCTCTGATTAACAAGAGAAGGCAAAAATGCTCACAGTCCCACCAGCTGTAAATATAATGTGTAATGAAGGATACCAAAAATCTCAAGTCAAAAATCTCAAAGCTATTTTCATCAGACCTCAACATCAGCATAGGAAAAGGAACGGGGGTTCCCTGAAACAGACTAACTGGTTTTTGGACTTTATGCTTTTAATTGATTGCATCTTTTTCAAGTCTGCAATGAAATTCTGTATAAAAACAATGTATAGGGTTTTAATTACTACCCGTTGCAATTATTTGAAATATTTTTATACATTGTTCTTTATCAACTTGAGATTTGGGGTATCGTTCATTGTAAAGTATATTTACAGCCGATGTGGGCGTGAGCATTTTGGCTTTCTCTTCTTCAGTCTCACATGGCTTCCTCTTGTGTTTGGCATTGCTCCGGTTAACAGACATGATGTTAAACAGAACTTCTGCCAGAAATGTTGAATTGTTATGGTTAGAGTTATGTATAACCTCAGTCACGGATGTTCCGTGGTACTCCTCTGGCAGTCATTTTTCAGATTGTGCCCGCTGCCCTGGGTCAGAATTCCAAAGATGCCAGCAGGATGAAAAAGGTCAGGGAGCCTGGATGTAAACGGAGAGCCTGCGTGCTGCAAGTATCAGAAGTACAGGCTGGAAGGTGGCCATCAAAAAGGAACTGAGCTTTTCTGTGAGGATACAGCTTTTGTTCACCATGATGTTCTCAAACTGAGCCCCCCCTCCCCTTGGTATGTTTGTATTAATGATTTGTTTGCAACAGAACTGTTTTGGAAGTACATTGGTATCTAGAAGAAGAAGAAGAAGATATTGGATTTATATCCCGCCCTCCACTCCGAAGAGTCTCAGAGCGGCTCACAATCTCCTTTACCTTCCTCCCCCACAACAGACACCCTGTGAGGTGGGTGGGGCTGGAGAGGGCTCTCACAGCAGCTGCCCTTTCAAGGACAACTTCTGCCAGAGCTATGGCTGACCCAAGGCCATTCCAGCAGGTGCAAGTGGAGGAGTAGGGAATCAAACCCGGTTCTCCCAGATAAGAGTCCGCACACTTAACCACTACACCAAACTGGCTCTCTGTTGTCTACACTGTTGACATCTAGTCCAGGGGTGGCCAGACTTGCTTAAAATAAGAGCCACATCGAATAATGGTCAGATGTTTGAGAGCCGCAAGATATGAACATCAGATGTTTGAGAAGTGCAAAACAGGAAGGAAGGAAAACAGAGTGGGAAGAGAGAGATAGGAGAAAGAAAGCAACTTGAACTTTAGATGCATTCTCCAAGCCACCAGGCTGGCTTGGCTTGGAGAAGTGATGTGAAGAGACAAATGCCTTCTTCAAGCCAGCCAACAGGGTGGTGAGGGCTTAGGGAGCTACACAATATGTGTGAAAGAGCCACATGTGGCTGCCGAGCCACAGTTTGGCCACCCCTAATCTAGTCAGTGTTTTGTAGCGGTTAGAGAATGGGACTAGGATCTAGGAGATTTTCTAGAATTTCCACTGGAAGTGGTACGATGAGGTCAGATGAGTCGTTAAAGAATACCTGACTTGTGTGCTGTCAGGAGAGTTCAGATGTCTGACCCCCCCCCCCCCAGGGAGACACCAGGCAAGGAGCCAAACATTTCTGAGTGTGTGCAATGTTACACAGCGGTAACACACAATGTCCTGCACCTGTTGACAAGTAGAGGCACCATGAAATCTGCATTACTGTCACCAGGGCAGTTCTGGCTGGCTTGGTGTCAGGTGGTGTGGCCTAATATGCAAATGAATTCCAGCTTTTTTCCTATCAAAAAAGCCCTGTGTGAAAAAGTGTGTGCCGGGGGTGTGGCCTGATGTGCAAAATTTTCCTACAAAAAAGCCCTAACTGTTACTGTTAGACTAATCTCCTACTGTATTTAACAGTAAGTAATAGTATGAGAAGACAGAATTTACCTTTTCCTTTGCAGATATTCAGTATATGCTTAAATCAAGAGTACTGCATATGTATGTTGACAATTACGTTGTGCTCTATTTTTACTTCTCTCTGTTTGTTCAACTGAATGTTTTATTGATTGTTTGTGATTTAAAAACCTTAATAAAATGTTTGGAAAACAAACATTTGTAAGTGTTCAATAGGGATGTACAAGTGATTGCTTGTTGGGCATAGACAGGAGGGGGTTTTTTGCAGAAAAAGTCTAGCAGGAACTCATTTGCATATTAGGCCACACCCCCTGACACCAAGCCAGCCAGAATTGCGCTCCTGTGCATTCCTGCTCAAAAAAAGCCCTGGGCATAGAAGGCTTCACCCATTTCTACTAGTTGCTGCTTTAATACTGATTTCCAGGGCCTTTTTGTAGCAGGAACTCCTTTGCATATTAGACCACACGCCACTGATTAGCCAATCCCCCAAGAGCTTACAGTAGACCCTATAAAAAGAGCCCTGTAAGCTCTAGGAGGATTGGCACATCAGGGGTGTGCGGCCTAATATGCAAAGGAGTTCCTGTTATAAAAAAAGCCCTGTTGATTTCTTTGTTGGGCATAGAAGAGTTCACTCATTCCTCCTAGTTGCTGCTTTAATACTGATTTCTTCTTCATGGAATAAAAAAATAGACTTGTCAGATCAACAATTTCTTACTTCAGTGAACCAAACAATCTTACCCAGTATCCTATTGAAACACCTCAAGTCCAATTCCAAGTAGCAGAATATGCATCTCACCAACTTGCTTTCTGTCCTAAAAAAATATTAACACCAATGTCATTCTGTTCCTTGTGCAGCAGCCAGATTTTCAAGTCAGTTTAAGAAAATCAGATGCTCAGAATGTCAGAAGTTGCTGAATGTCCAAGAGAATTAACAAGATGTTCTCAGTGCCTATCATTAGACAAAGATAATCCATTCAGGACCATGGTCACAGCCAGTTCCAAACCCAGGAAGAAGAAGGAGGAGGAGGAGGATTTATACCCCAACCTCTACTCTGAATCTCAGAGTCTCAGAGCAGCTTACAATCCCCTTTACCTTCCTTCCCCACAACAGACACCCTGTGAGGTAGGTGGAGCTGAGAGAGCTCTCACAGAAGCTGCCATTTCAAGGACAACCTCTGCCAGAGCTATGGCTGACCCAAGGGCATTGCAACAGCTGCAAGTGGGGGAGTGGGGAACCAAACCCAGTTTTCCCCGATAAGAGTCCACTCACTTAACCACTACACCAAACTGGCTCTCAGGCAGGATGCTGGAGCGACACAGACCTAAGATATTTCATCTTGGAAGGCCTTGTTCTGAGTCTTGAATCCCCCGCTGCTAAGGAATTCATCCTCTATCTGACACACTCGTCACTATACAAAAAGGGTTACTTAAAATAGTTCTGCTGGCTGCAGTTTTCTTTAGAGGACATCAATGGTCTTTCATCCCATGTAATATGTGGACAGAGGATTGACGTAGTTTTGTGCCTCAAAACCTATTCATCCCAGGATTCAGCAGTGAAAGTTCATACTTACAAATGCAGCAGGCTGTATTATGGACATTTTAGGTTTGAATTCTGAATTAGCTGCACAGTTTGTTGGTTTGGAGGTTCCTGGTTTTATCCACAGCGTATCTTCTGTATATGCCACTACAGTCTTTATTGATCCATGCTGATCACTATCATACAGCAATGAGAAACTAGGGGGTTAGATCCAGCAGAAGAAATCACAGAAGCTTTTATAGAGTCTCCCCCTTATCCTGAGTACCATAGGGATGGAATTCTAGCAGGAGCTCCTTTGCATATTAGGCCACACCTCCCTGATGTAGCCAATCCTCCAAGAGCTTACAAGGCTCTTTTTTTGTAAGCTCTTGGAGGATTGGCTACATCAGGGGTGTGGCCTAATATGCAAAGGAGCTCCTGCTAGAATTCCACCCCTGACCATAATATTTTTCCCCAAACTTTTTTTTTTAAGATTGAGAGAACAAAATGAACCACTGGCTGTCAGGGAGCTGCAGTGATAATGGGGAAATCAAATTAAATGGCCTCCTTCTTCCTCTTCTATGGATGCAAGCTAAGAGCAGAAGAAAGAAATAAGAGGCAATTTTACTTGATTATTTCTTGTTGCTGCAATGCAGTGCCTTTTGTGCATTGTGCTTGTACGGTTCTCCTGATCCTCAAAGAAAAGTTTTAGGACAAAGGACCAGCTGCTTGGAGAAGGAGAAGGCTGGGAAAGATCCCCTCCAGCAACACCTTCCATGGACAATGGGGAAGGGCTGTGGCTCAGCAGTAGAGCATCTGCCTGATATGCAGAAGGTCCCAGGTTCAATCCCCAGTGTCTCCAGTGAAAAGCATCACATAGTAGGTGATGTGAAAGACCTCTACCTATGACCATGGAGAGCTGCTGCCAGTCCAAGTAGACAATACTGATGATAATGAACCAATGGTCTGATTCAGTATAAGGCAGCTTCATGTGAACTTTGCCAGTTTCCATTAGGCAAAGTTTTTCATTGCACTAGAATGCCCTATTTATCATTTAAAACCCCCACCATATTCTACGGGATACAAGGTGAACAGTCATGTCCCCAATCCTGTTAGGTCGTATGGTGTTGATTTAAAGATTAATTAGAATATTATGTACCTCTCCTCCCGTCAGCTGGAGGCAATCAAGAAATATTGGTGTTGTTACTGTTTGTATAACTAAAACCAATAAAACTATATGATCGTGAAATTAGCACAACATAAGCCCAATAGAGATCAGCGAATCTGGCCAAGATTGCAGACTACTCTCTGATAGTGTTCTACATTTCCAACATCCATCATGCTTGACTGCAAATCAAGCACCCTTTCTTTGCATCTCTCTTTTTTGTTTAGCTAATTAATATTGAAATGCGTTTAGAGCTGGCATTTTTTATTTGCTTTGTAGAGTTGGCATTTATACCACAAGGCATATTGAGGATGCTGTGAAATTGCTTTCTGTGGCCCCAGAAGGTAGGGCCAGAACCAATGGGTTGAAATTAAATCAGAAGAATTTCTGGCTCAACATTAGGAAGAACTTCCAGACAGTGAGAGCAGTTCCTCAGTGGACAGGCTTCCTCGGGAGGTGGTGGGCTCTCCTTCCTTGGAGGTTTTTAAACAGAGGTTAGATGGCCATCTGACAGCAATATGGATCCTGTGAATTTAAGGGGGGGTATTTGTGAATTTCCTGCATTGTACAGGGGGTTGGACTATATGACTCTGGAGGTCTCTTCCAACTCTATGATTCTATAAGACAGCCAAGAAGGTGGCTGCTGTTAGCACATGCTCAGTACATGGTTGTTTTAACCCTTTATTTGATATGGTTGAGAAAAATCCTGGTAGCAGAAAATTGACTTGATTTTTTAAATTGCACTATAATTTAGAGCATGGGTATGCAGAATGATGGTGTGTCAGTGGGTGCATTCACAATGAACTAACTAATATGTTTTACATCTGGATTTTTACTGCATAAGAATAGCAAAAATCCAGATGTAAAACGCATTAGTGTTTTTAATTTGACTAAGAATTATCAGGCCTTTACTTTCAGATCTTCTTAACCTTTAGGTTCTTCATTGTTCTTGTTTGGAACTCTCCGTCTGGGGCAGTGATGCTCTGTATTCTGGTGCTTGGGAGGGGCACAGTGGAAGGGCTTCTAGCCCCACTGGTGGACCTCTAGATGGCACTTGGTGGCTTGTTTGTTTTTTTGGCCACTGTGTAACACAGAGTGTTGGACTGGATGGGCCATTGGCCTGATCCGACATGGCTTCTCTTATGTTCTTAGGTAACGGAAAGGTTAAAAAAACCCCTCAGAAATCAATGTTAGACTGTGAAAACTGTTGCCACTTTGGACCTTTCAATCAGACAGATCTGAGGAAAGGAGACTTCCCAGACCACAGAACACAGACTGCTTGCCGTAACTCAATTGCATTTGCTAGTAAATATACACCTTTGCAGTATGACGGGGTTCATATTGGAGCCAGTTTCCCCAAGACAGGGAATTTTCATCGCACTGCAATTCTGTTAAAGCGAGAACAAATATTAATGAATAATACAAATGAACAGGCAAATCTTCAATGTCCTACAAACAACAGAGAGGCAGAGAGAGAGAGAGAGAGAAACAGAAAGAAATAAGAAATCTCGCCCAAGAGTCCAAATTGAACGCAGCGCATATCGAGGAAAATGCCTCTAGACAGTCACGACAGCAGCTATATTTCATTTTAATTTATTTGAGAGAATGAGACCGGAGCCTGAAAAGAAATGGGACAACTGCGTTTTCCTTGTCAGACAACTCAATTGGAAGTTTTCGCTGCCCTCGGACAACCAATCAGGAGCCCGGTTCTGCTCGATACTGTCACTTCTTCCTTTCAAGGAAGGTTGAACGAAACATTTGTGTGGTGGTGGTGGGGAGGAGAACAAAAAGATAACAGAGTTAAGATGAGAGATTAAGGGAATGAAAGGCTATGGGAAGTGTTAGGTTTTTAAGCTCTACCTTTGTCATAATGGAAGAGAAGGGAGGAGGAAGGGTTGGCAGAAACAATTATAATGGCTTGTTTTGGCATTTAGTTTGCACCATTTACAACTGAGCGGCTCACTTGCAGTGTGACTTTTCCAGGGGTCAGGAGGGTTGCAGCAAAGAGCAGGTACTCAGCTGTTCCAAACGTCACTGGAATGTGAAACGTATGGTGCTTAAGGACACATGTTTACTGAGGGTACCTTGGCTCTTCTAGACAGTGCTGTACACTGATAGGTCATCAGTGATGGATCTGTCCCTGCTGATCATTAAATGAAGGCCCGTGGCTTGGAAGGCAATAGAGCTCCCCTTGCTTCCAAAATAGCCGAGCAAGTCACTTTTGTATTTCTTTTTATAGAGTGTAGCAGTGCTCATTGGACCAGAACTTGTTGTTGCTTTCGGGGAGTGCAGGGAAACCTATGTACGATCATACATAGTTGCAGGGCTTTTTTTGTAGCAGGAACTTCTTTGCATATTAGGCCAAACACCCCTGATGTAGCCAATCCTCCTGGAGCTTACAGTAGGCCCTGTACTAAGAGCCCTGTAAGCTCTTGGAGGATTCGCTACACCAGGGTTGACTCATTGGTTTGGGGGGTGGAGCCAGGAGACATTGGGGCAGAGCCAGGAGCAAGGGTGTGACAAGCATAATTGAACTCCAAGGGAGTTCTGGCCATCACATTTAAAGGGACAGCACACCTTTTTAAATGCCTTCCTTCCATGCTGCCAACTTCTTCAAAGTAACACAGACACACCATCCCAAGAGGAAGCCTTTCCAATCGGAGACTGAAGATGGTGAGGGATCTGGAAACCAAGTCCTATGAGGAGAGGTTGAAGGAACTGGGAATGTTTAGTCTGGAGAGGAGGCGGCTGAGAGGTGATATGATCACCATCTTCAAGTACTTGAAGGGCTGTCATATAGCGGATGGTGTGGAATTGTTTTCTGTGGCCCCGGAAGATAGGACCAGAACCAATGGGTTGAAATTAAATCAAAAGAGATTCCGGCTCAACATTAGGAAGAACTTCCTGACCATTAGAGTGATTCCTCAGTGGAACAGGCTTCCTCGGGAGGTGGTGGGCTCTCCTTCCTTAGAGGTTTTTAAACAGAGGCTAGATGGCTATCTGACAGCAATGAAGATCCTGTGAATTTAGGGGGAGGTGTTTGTGAGTTTCCTGCATTGTGCAGGGGTTGGACTAGATGACCCTGGAGGTCCCTTCCAACTTTATGATTCTGACTCAGGAAATATCTGGGGACTTTGGAGGTG
The DNA here is from genome assembly GCF_032191835.1 of Heteronotia binoei. NCBI lineage: Eukaryota > Metazoa > Chordata > Lepidosauria > Squamata > Gekkonidae > Heteronotia > Heteronotia binoei. The sequence goes on from NC_083225.1 coordinate 173,632,096, forward strand.
GAGCCAGGAGACTTTGAGGGTGGAATCAGGAGAAAGGTTGTGACAAGCATGATTGAACTCCAAAGAGAGTTCTGCCCATCACATTTCAAGGAATTGTGCTCCTTTTAAATGCCTTCCCTCCACTGGAAATAATAGAGGGTGGAAATAATAGAGATTCTGATCCAATCTCTTTGAAACTTGGGTTTGTTTGTTTGTTTTTGAGGAGAAGCACCAGATGCTATGCTGAACGTTTGGTGCCTCTACATCAAAAAGCAGCCCCCTGAAGCCCCAGATACCCATGGATTGATTCTCCATTATACCCTATGGAGAAAGTTTTCCATAGGGTATTATGGAGTGCCCATCAGACACATCCCTCCCCCCCTGTTTTCTCCAAACCAGGGCAATCCCCTGCTCCCAACTGTGGATTGGCAACCCTTCTGCATGACACAGCTCAGGGGAGCTCCCTAGCTTCTACAGTCCCTGAGCTTTTCTGATCAAGTTCCAAAAATCTCCCTGATCTGAAAGAACTAAAGATTAGGTAATTCTCTTAATATTAGATGGTTTTTAGTCTTGGGCTCAGGGAAGTCAGAAGGGATGACTTAACAGCAAACTGGAAGTGCGATTGGACATGCAAGTCTTTCCTTGTGTGTGATTACTGCAGTGTTTGCTGTTGCTAAACACCCACCAGGAATGTGTTCCAGCCATCACCCACAACACGTGTGGGTAACAAAATCATGCTTCCAACTCTTTTGGAGTATACCCCTCATGTTTTGTGCAAAACGAAATCGACAGAGATGTATGCAGGCCTGGAGTGACTCATCCGTTTAGCCTCTGCATCATTCTTCTCCTACGTCCTCCCTTTAAAAAATATAAATTGGGAAACAGGTGTGCTTTTTGGAAAAGGCTGAGGTACAGGTCAGGGCTATGCATGGGGAGGTCTAGTCCTGCAAAAAATATGAATCTTCAGTTGGGGAGGAGAGAGTTTAATTTAGTCTTCTGCCTTCCTGCCAACCTCTGCCTTCTTGAAGAGAAAGGGCTGCCAGCCTCCAGGTGTAATTGCAAATCCCCTGGAATTACAACTGATCTCCAAACTACAGTGAATAGTTCCTGTGGAGAAAATGGCCACACTGGAGTGTGCAAGGTATGGCATTATATCCTGGTGAAGTCCTTCCTCTCTCCAAACCTGAGGTCCCCAGGCTCCACCCCATAATTTCCAGGAATTTCCCCACCATAGTTGGCAACCCTGGGTGCACCTGCTCAATCTGGAGCTAGGGACACTAGTCTCCAGGCAGGGTCTGGAGTTCTCCTGTAATTATAACTGATCTCCAGACTACAGAAATTAGGTTCTTAGAAGGAAATGTTAGTTTCTATGACATCATATCCCTTCTAAGCTCTCTCCTCTCCAGAAACTCAACCCTTCTCAGGCAGTGCCCCCACATCTCTGGGAATTTTCCAAGTCAGAGTTGGAAGCCTTTGGGTCAATATGTGTAGTTGCTGAGAAACATGCATGCGTCCCATCCTGGCTGATGGGATGGGTTGTGTAGGAATCTATGCTCATATCAGCCTGGCATGTTACAAATGTCAGGTCACAGTATAAAATTGATCTTAGTTGGATACAGTCTACAGCTTCAGTGAAACGGCTGCATCCATGTCTAAGAGCCAATTTGGTGAAGTGGTTAGGAGTTGTAGACTCTCATCTGGGAGAACCGGGTTGGATTCTTCCACTTGCAGCCAACTGGGGGGCCTTGAGCCACAGTTCTCACAGAGCTGTTCTCTCAAGAGCAGTCCTCTCAGAGCTCTCTTGGCCCTACCTACATCAGAGGGTATCTGTTGTGGGGAGAGGAAGGGAATAAGATTGTAAACTTCTCTGAGACGCTGAGTGAAGGGCAGGGTATAAATCCAATTTGCTCCTCCTCCTCCTGATTTTAGAAATGCTGACTTTTTGTCACTGGACCTGTACATATTGGCAAGAGGTCGTTGTACCCTTTGTATGATGTAAGCACTGAAAGACAGTTGCTGCATGAGTTATGAGCTATGAATCAAAACATGCTGTAATCTAAAAAGTTACTTGTGTGGTTTGGGTATATCATAGAAGAGTATGTGTGTACATGTGTAAGAAATGCTGACCCCGCCCCCCCCCTCCGCCCATTGAACCTCACTGAAAACAGCAGCTATATTTATAACACCAGCTACTCTGTCCTGATGTGTTTGATTGCCTACAAGGAGAAAAATGGGTGCTGTGTGCATAATACCCTAGACCAGGAGTGGGGAACCTCCATCCTGAGGGCCGTATGTGGCCCTCGAGGTCACTTGGTGTGGCCCTCAGGGATTGCTGGGCTAAATTGAGCCATGTGGCAGCCTCCCTGGGGCCTGGCTGGCCAGCGAGGAGCGTGGGGCCCAGCCGCACTGTGCAGCAGCTTCCTCAAGGCCAGGCAGGGATCACAGGGCCCAGATGTACTGTGCGGCAGCCTCCCTGGGGTTTGGCTGGCTGGTCAGAATTACTGCAGGGCCTGGAAAAGTTACTGTCACAGTTCAGTTTGCACTTGATTATCCCAGATGGCGTGGCCTAATATGCTAATGAGTGTGTGACCTAATATGCTAATATTAGGGGGTGTGGTCTATGCTACTGAGTTTCTGCTGGGCTTTTTCTACAAAAAAGCTCTGGACCTGTGCATTTGCCTAGGGTGGCGGGCCATGTGTGTGTGCGTGCGCGCGTGCCACATTAGGCTCTCCTCACATGATTTCAAATAGAAAAACAATTATTTGCATTAATTTTGCTGGCCTGAATTATTTTCCCTCGGCAGAGCACTTTTTTAAATTGATAATTTTTTATGGCCTGCGAATGATGTTATAAATATCCATATGGCCCTTGGCAGAAGAAAGGTTCCCCACCCCTGCCCTAGACCATAAGTAAGGAGCCTTTTTGAGCATTCTTCCTCCAATGAACCTTTCCTTTACCTTCCTCTATTGTTTGCTAAAGCAAGTGGGATTTTTCTTTTTCCCATTATGATAGGTGGGCGGGTGAAAGGACGAGTGGAGGAGTCAGGCAGGAGGTACAGCAGCTGCGTTTTCTAACACTGCTTTGGAGCATTCAAAGGTATAAGCAACGGGCTAAAATCTGACAGCCCAGAGACTTAGCATTTGACTTTAGTAACATGAAGTGACCTTATACTGAGTCAGACCATTGGGTCCACCAAGCTGAGGATTGCCTACTGTGACTGGCAGGAACTCTCCAAGGTCTTAGATAGAGAAGTATGGGATTTGAGGCCCTTGAAGCTTTGATTCTTGAAAGTGTGTACCCTGAAAATCTTGTTGGTCCTTAAGGTGCTACTGGAATTGTTATTGCTCTCTTGAGAGGCTGTCACTTAAAGGAGGGCAGGGAGCTGTTCCTGTTGACAGCAGAGAATAGACTCACAACAATGGGTTTAAATTTTGGGTGGAAAGATATTGGCTGGATATTAAGATTTTTTTTTAAAATAGTAAGAGTAGTTCAGTAGTGGAATCAGCTGCCTAGGGAGGTAGTGAGCTTCCTCTTACTGGCAGTCTTCAAGCAGCAGTTGGACAAATGTTTGTCAAGGATTGTCTAGGTCAGGGGTGGCCAAATTTGCTTAATGTAAGAGCCACACAGAATAAATGTCAGATGTTTCAGAGCCATAAGGGTGGGAGGGAGGGAGGGAGGGAGGGAGGTGGGTGGATAGATAGATGGATGGATGGATGGATGGGAGGGAGGGAGGGGGAAGTGGAAAGAAAGCAACTTTAACTTTAAATGCATCCTCCAAGCGGCTTGCTGGCTTTGCTTGGATAAGTGATTTAAAGAGACAAATGCCTTCTCCAAGTCAGCTGATGGGGCAGTGGGGGCTTCAAGAGCCACACAATATGCATGAGAGAGCCACATCTGGCTCCCGAGCCACAGTTTGGCCACCCCTGCTCTAGGCTCACCCTGAATCAAGTAGGGGGTTGGCCTTGATGGCCGGTATGGCCCCTTCTAACTCTGTGATTCTGTGAGTCTATGATTCTATTAAACTATCTTCAAGGTAGTGAGGTCTTTCCCATCCCCTGCTACCCTGTCCTTTCCACTGGATTGAAACTGGGATCTTCTGAATTATATTCTGCCTCTCGAGCCAAGGTCCTCCCGCCCCTACCTAGATCAGCTGAAAGGTCTGCTGTCACTGAGTCGAACATGGAGAGGAGGGAGGAAGGATTCTGCTAGGAGAAGTCTTCAACAAAGAATATCTATAGAGACTCTCCCTTCTTTCCTTCCTTCCTTCCTTCTTTGGTTAGAGGAACTATTCTGGGAAAAAGAAAAAGGCTCCTTCAGTTAAAGGTGACCCTGTGCAGCTTTAACCCACACAATGATTATTTGCGCAGCAGATCACCAAAGGTCTGTTTGAATGTGGTAGCGTTAGAGAAGGTCATATTTTCTCACAGATGAACTGCTCCCAAACCATTCTCCAATTTATGGGGCGGAAATAAGCTCTCCATCAGTTTCAGGCATGAGGGTTCTTCTCCTCCCCTCCTGTATTTTTTTTTCTTATTATATCACCCTTTTTGCTTTTCCATCAGTGTTTTTCTCATTGTTGCAAGAAGAATAATTCCACACCAAGGTGAGTGATGAGTTTCCCCTACATTTTCCCTTCGATTGCATTTAACTAAAGCAATGAAGATCTTGGTTTGGACTGCAAGGTTTATCTCCATCTATTTTGTTGATGGACTCTCCAGGTACAGTTTTTCTTACGAGAGTTTTTTTTTTAAAAATCTGATGCCAGAGTAATTTTTTTTAAAAAAAAATCTGATGCCAGGGGAATAAAACTCATTGTTAGAGACCCAATGCTAAAACCCCACTTGCTTATTCTCTGGATTGTTAGCTCTATAAAGGTAAAGGTAGTCCCCTTTGCAAGCACCAGTCAATACCGACTCATGGGGTGACATCACATCACAACGTTTTCACAGCAGACTTTTTACGGGGTGGTCGGCCATTGCCTTCCCCAGTCATCTACACTTTATCCCCAGCAAGCTGGGTCCTCATTTTACTGACCTTTGAAGGATGGAAAGTTGCATCAACCTTGTGCCGGCTACTTGAACCCAGCTTTCTCCAGGATCGAACTCAGGTCGTAAGCAGAGCTTGGACTGCAGTACTGCAGCTTACCACTCTGTGCCATGGAGCTCCCTTGTTAGCTACCATAGAAATAATGCAGACATTAAGGTAACCACTTATACCTAAGACTTTTGAAAAGGTATGCCTAAAATTTATTCACTCATTTGTTTACACAGGTATACCCCCACTTTCCCATGATTTGTTCCAAAGGTAGTTTATACAGAATTCACATCATGAAATAAGAAATCAATCCAGATCTCCTGTTACTGTTCATTAGAGTGGGGTGTTCTCTTCCACAGAATGGCTGGACAATAAAGATGTCTCAGAGTAGAATGACTAAATGACAATTGGCAAAGCAAGATAATGGAAGATGATTTTACGGAATGTTGGTAGTTGGATTCAAAAAATATAAATTTAGGAAAGACTGACAATAGGATATTGAAACAGGGCTGCAATTGTGAATTCTATGAGTAGGAATGGATAAACTGTCACCTAGTTGCTTGTGTTGTATTCCAGTGAACGTTTATGCATAAGATGGTGTTTGCCTAAGATTGCTAACTCTTGATGGATTGGAACAAAGTTACAGTCCAATGGCTCCTTTAAGACCAACAAAATTTGGACTCAAGTATCCAAATGGATACAAAAGATATTAAGAAAGCAAATTCCCCATCTACCCGAATTGTTTTTATTAAATGTTTGTAAAATTGATGTGTCGAAATCGGAGAAAAAAATACTACTCCATGTGTTAACTATTGCCAGAATACTATATGCCAGATATTGGAAGACCTACAACATACCAAACCGAAATGAATTTATAGTTAAACTATTGGAGACCGTGGAAATGGATTTTCTTACCACGAGGTTGAGAGATGGAAATATGAAGGAATGCAGAGATACATGGAAACTGGTGTATGATTGGGTGGAAAACTTAAGATTTGAGTAGATAGAATAAGAAATAATTGTTAGCAAGTTATCTTTGTGTTCCTTTAAATGTGGTGGTGGTGGGTGTGTCTATTGGGTGGATTGTTTGTAATATGTGGATTATAGAATACAATAATAAAGGAACATTTATTTTTTTAAAAAAAAGACCAACAAAATTTTATTCAGGGTGTGAGCTTTTGTGCACATGTACATGTCTTTAGACAAACTGGAATGAAATTTACCAGTACATATAAGGCAGAGGTTGAACAGCAAATTAACATACAAACAAACAATTGAATGAAATGTTTTAATAAGTACAAACAGGAATAACAAGCTAAGTTTATAAGGTCATCATTGTATAGATTTAATTCTAGGGGAAAACAGTGAGGCAAATAAAGATGTCAGAATTGGCACTAGATGTGTGAATGTATCCATCTTAATTATGGAGTGTTAAGAGCAATCATCTGATCCTGCTGTAATGCTATCACCTGTTAGGGTTCAACTGAGGAGTGGGGGGATGTTTGTCTTTCCAAAAAGCTTAAGACAACTTGGTGGTGGAAACTTCTGTCAAGTTGCAGTTGACTTATGACAACCTGACTTCGCAGGCTTTTCAAGGCAAGGGATGAATACAGGTAGTTTACCATTGTCCACTTCTGTGTCGCAACCTGGGACTTCCTTGGTGGTCTCCCATCCAAGTACTAATCAAGGCTGGCCATGCTCAGCTTCCAAAATCTGACTAGATTGAACTACCCTGAGCCATCTGGATCAGGGATAAGACAATTACGAAACAATAAAAATATTGCAAAAATAGAACAAAACATAACAATTACTAATCTATTTTACCAGAAAGTATCAACCCAAACATGTCACAGATTAAAGTAGCATAATATAAGGACAAACACATTGCAAGACAATTTCTCTAGCTGGCTTAGAGCACCAAAGATTGTGTTTTAATGGAAACGGACTTCTTCGCAAGGCTTCTGAAAAGTGCCTCTATCAGTCCAGTCCATTAAACTGTTGTGGTGGTGGAAAAAGAACAAGTGCCATCTATACTAGTAGTACCCAACTTTTTTGGCACCAGGAACCAGCACCAGGGTCAGCCTGCCCACTGCGGCCCCAGGGCCGGCAGGTTGGGGGCACTGAATTTGGCCTCCCTCTGCCCCCTAGGCCCTGGGAAGGGGCGGTGAAGTGCCTCCTGGGCTATTTAAAAGCCAACCCCCCACCTCCCGCTCAGTTGATCGGCGGGAAAAACTGCACTGAAGGCTGGGCTCCTATGGCCCTCTGGCATGCTCACGATCAGCACTGGGGGCAGCAGTGGCAGGTGACCCACTGAAAAAGTGCCACCGCCCTTGCCTCTTCCCCACTTACTTTCCATGCCCAGGAAAAAAGTGGGGAGGAGGCAAGGGTGGCACCACTTTTTCAGCGAGTCGCTCGCTGCTGCTGCCCTTAGCACTGATCATGAGCATGCCAGAGGGGCATAGGGGCCCCGCCTTTGGCATGATTTTTCCCACCAATCCGCTGATCGGCAGTGGGGAGGGGGAGTCGGCCTTTAAAGAGCGCTTCACCACCCCTTCCTGGGCCTTAAAATTGTGAATTATGGAGGGAGGAGGAGGTGTCATGGGGAGCAGCATTTCCCTTCTCAGTTTTTCTCCTGATTCTGCATTGTTCAAACATGGGCAATTGAGGATGGGGGTGGGAGTCTGCGCATTGTGGGTGGGCACATGGTAAGCCTAAATGCGGCTGGTAAGTCTAATTTGGAAGGCCCAGATCAAAAAGGGATTTAAAAAGATTCTGGTATGTGACCTTGGAGCACAGGAGAGCTACATTTACATTTATAACTGCTGCATCTGCATCACCTGTTACCACTGCTCCCACCTACCATGTGGGAACTGCCTATGGAGGAACCACTCTAGAGCCTCACCTGGAAAGCAGTGTATGAAAAGGTGCACCGGAGCTGAGCTTGGCTTCTTCATGTACCTTTACTGAGGTGGCAAACTCTATTTTAGGAAATTCCTGGTGATTTGGGGGATGATTCCTGCGGCAGGCAGATTTGGGGAGGGAGCTCAGTAGAGATCTGATACAGTATAGTCCAACTTCAAAGCTGCCATTGCCTCCAGAGGAGCTGAACTCCATAGGCTGCAGGTTACTTGTAAATTGTAATTCCAGGACAAAAGGCCCTACCTGGGTGTTGGTAAACCTAACCAGGACCAGCCATTCAGTTCAGACATGCGAAGAAGAAGAAAATGAATCTCAGAGTCTCAGAGCTGCTCACAATCTCCTTTACCTTCCTCCCCCACAACAGCCACCCTGTGAGGTGGGTGGGGCTGGAGAGGGCTCTCACAGCAGCTGCCCTTTCAAGGACAACCTCTGCCAGAGCTATGGCTGACCCAAGGCCATTCCAGCAGCTGCAAGTGGAGGAGTGGAGAATCAAACCTGGTTCTCCTAGATAAGAGTCACTTAACCACTACACCAAACTGGCTCAGAAAAAGAATCTGCAAGAGTTTTACTTCAGAATTTGTTGGCTTTCACCCAAATTTAGGCAATGTGGTTCTTTTAGGCTTTTGTACACACAAACGCACAAGTATTATGACAATAGAGCGGTATATTTACGTGTGCTTACACTGGTACAGGAAATGGCTGTTCCTTATTCTGGTTGGCAATCTGAGAAATGTCTCTCTTCAACTACAGGTTTTAGCACAAACTGTTCCTGTTCTCTGCATTTTGCTTCTTTCCATGAGCAAGACCCAGATGAACTGTCTATAATTGCATCAGAATATTTTTCCAGTATTATTTTCTCCCCTCATTCCTTATTAATCATAACATTTTGTTTGCTTTTTTGACAACTGCTGTAATATTGCATGGAGAGAAAATTAGTCATGTGTTGAGCTGGCTCAGAGGCTCAGTCCATGAAAATACCTCTGCAGGAAGACTTGATGGGGGGAAAAGAAAAGATTTATTTTTAGATCTTGAGGCTGAAGGAAGAAGCAAACAGATTTGTAAATGGGTACAAGTTTGGAGATCCGAACAATTCCATATGCGTAAGTCCTGTGACCTTGCCAGCCCCCAGGTATTGACTGGAGATATCCTGGAATTACAACTGATCTCAAGCTGACAGAGATCAGTTCACCTCGAGAAAACAACTGCTTTGGAAGATGGATTCTATGTCATTATGGGCATCCTGAAGACCCCGCCATGCTCATCCCCCACCCACCCCAGGCTCCACTCCCAAAATCTCCAGGTATTTCCAGACCTGGAGCTGGCAGCCCTAACAATAGAAGCCATGACTTAAATCTCAGTATTGCAGAAGTCAACAAGATGAAGTTTGGTCAATGGATCAATCAAAGAACACTACCAACAAGACATTCTATTTGTAGTCAAATAATATCCCATTAAGTCAAGAACATCCATCATGGAATGCTCCTTCATGAAACACACACCCACAAATATGTGGGATCTTGCCCGGATGTTGGATTCAGAATGAAAATGGGCACTGGTGCTTGAAGCTCCACTATTTTCCTACACTGTCCAGCCTGCCGGTTAAGACCCTCCTCGCAAGTCTTGCTTTCTGTATCTTCACCTGCCTAGGTAATATCGGTAGCCATCAGAGAAGGGGAACTTTCAGTTGAGGCTCACCTGACATCTGCCCTACTCTCTTTTAGGCATCAGGCCAAGACTTATCTTTTTATCCAAGTTTTTGACTAAGGTTTTGATTGCATCAGTTGTTTTTACAGTCTGCTTCCAGCCTGCCTGAGGACTGTTGTCAGAATCATTGAAGCTGTCTAATGTGTTATGCATTAGGGTTTTATGCATGTTTCTGAGATTTCGTGGTTTTTTATACATCTGACATGTTACTTGTCTTCATGCTTCTGGGTTCTCTTAGTTCATTTTTAATTGTCATTCATTTTACTGATTTTATGCTGTATGATTTTTGTCTTTTATGTTGTGTGCCACTTTCAACAGGTCTCTGAACAGGTGGCACATATAACTATTTTAGAAAATAAACTGGAATGTTCCTTCGGTTACCTCTCAGCCCACAAAAATCTCTCTGCGAAGACATGAAAAGGAATCTTGCCAACCACTGGATTCAGAATTAAGGTAGATCAATTGTGATTAAGATAGATCAATTGTGATCAGGCCTCAGATTCAGCAGGAGCTCACAGGAGCACAGCTCCTGAATCTTTCTGACAGTTCCACCTTCTTCCCACCTTGTCCATTGAATAGTAGGTGCAGCTGCATAACAATTCCTGGATGAGCTTCACCACCTTTTTTTTCTACAAAATGACCCCTGATTTTAATGATGGAAAAGCTGTTGTATTGGCTCAAGTGAGGTTGCTGATTTCTATAATGTAGTGGGTTCTATTCATGGCAGAGTCTCAGAGGGCGTTTTCGCACTCACCTTCAGCCGGCGCGACCCCCCTCTTCACCACGCAGGATCTGCGCGGATTTCGCACTAAACGCCACGGAGCAGCCGGAAGAGCCGGAAACTCCCGGCGCAAAAGCCGCTCAAACGGAAACCGCCAAAAAGCAGTTTCCGTTTGAGCGGCTTTTGCGCCGGGAGTTTCTGGCTCTTCCAGCTGCTCCGCGGCGTTTAGTGCGAAATCCGCGCAGATCCTGCGCGGTGAAGAGGGGGGGTCGCGCCAGCTGAAGGTGAGTGCGAAAACGCCCAGAGTGAGTGATAACAAGCTCTTTAATAGGAATCACATAGTAAAAAGTCACAGTACAAGACTGGCTTTGGGGCCCATGGGCCGAACTTATATATATCTCTGGGTTCCCACGCAAGCACATTATTGGGTCATTCAAACCGGTGGAGGCTTGTGATTGGTCCTGGGCTGTGGGGGTTTGAATCCTACAGCCCTTTGTTCCCAAGTCGCCAAGCTTAGTCCATATGGCTCCGATGAGCCAGGCAGAAATACCAAAGTCTTGAGTCGACATACATAACAGTTGCTCTCATTGCTGACTAATTATACGCAATGTCAGCCACTTCCAGAGGCCAATAGTCTGAAACAGGGCACATAAGTCTGCCAGGTGTGACAACAAGGGTCAGTGCCTCAGGAACCACTGTACAGCTCTTCAGACCACTCAATAACTCTCATCGGTTGCTCTCAGGGAGAGGCAAAACCCACTCTGTCCAGAACACTGTCCAGAACACTGATCTACCGTCTTGGAACATATAGACGGTTTTCGCACACAGCTCACCTCACAGTCACGATCCTGTTCCCTCCGCAGTGTCTGGTCAGATTTCCCACCATCTGCACCGAAGTTACAGGAAGTGCCACAGTTTTTGCGTAACAAACGTAAACTGCTAAAACCCAGTTTACATTTGCTATGCAAAAGCCGCGGCACTTCCTGTAACTCCGGCGCAGATGGTGGGAAATCCGACAGACACTGCGGAGGGAACAGGATTGTGACTGCGAGGTAAGCTGTGTGCGAAAATCGTCTATATGTTCCAAGACGGTAGATCAGTGTTCTGGACAGAGTGGGTTTGCCTCTCCCTGAGAGCAACCGATGAGAGTTGGTGGAATGCCAGGAAAAAACATTTGGAAAACAGCAGTTAGAGAGCAGTGAAACTGTGGAGAAAAGCTGTTTAGAGCTGACTGAAAAGAGTTAATCTGCAACAAAGAATCCTAATTGCTGGAATAGGGAAACAGTTCAAACAGCTCAAATGGAAACAAAACATTGTGACATCTACCTTACTTTCTTCAGTGCTATGTTCAAACCATAAATAAAAGTTAACTCCTTGTTTATTTAACCCCATGGGCTTTGTGTCTCAAGGGAAGGAACATACACATCAATATCTCTGTATTTATATATGTTTGAGTCCACAACTCCATTAACTCAGTGCAGTGTCTGAGAGAGGGTTAGGGTTGCCAGAACTCTGGTCCAGGTGTGGGTCCCCTTAATTTGGGGGGCTCCAATCTGCCAGCTGCCAACTGGCTAGCAGGGGGAGCCCCACCCCAAACAGCCACCTCCCACATCAACAATGTCAGTGCAATGACATACTGCAGAAGAGATATCATCACACCAGGCATGTCACGAGGCCATGCTTTAGCATTTTAGTCAAAACTCTGGTAACCATAGAATTGTAACCAAAATACTAGAGAATTGCTGCATACTTAGATGTTGCCCCACCTTCCCCACTCCCAGAAGAAGAAGATGAAGAAGAAGATATTGGATTTATATCCCGCCCTCCACTCCGAAGAGTCTCAGAGCGGCTCACAATCTCCTTTACCTTCCTCCCCCACAACAGTCACCCTGTGAGGTGGGTGGGGCTGGAGAGGGCTCTCACAGCAGCTGCCCTTTCAAGGACAACCTCTGCCAGAGCTATGGCTGACCCAAGGCCATGCTAGCAGGTGCAAGTGGAGGAGTGGGGAATCAAACCCGGTTCTCCCAGATAAAAGTCCGCACACTTAACCACTACACCAAACTGGCTCTCCTCCCACCCCCTGCCAGCTGTGTAAGTAGACCTGGCAACCCTATGAGGGTCTGTTATTAAGGGGGACTGTCTGATGATGCTGTTGTGCCTGTGAGTAAGAGAGATAACCTGAGATGTGAAATGGTAATCTCTCTTTCTGTATTTTAAAAGAGATGAGGACAGTGAATGTGATGGCCTGACCTACTTGTAGCCCTAAATTTGAGAGAGAGAGAGAAGTTGTAGAGGGTAATAGGTAGCAATGTTCCCTCTAAGCTGCAGTTTTGTGAGCAAAAATTCTACTTTGTGAGCTACTGACATTACAGTTGTGAGCTACTGCATAAATTAGTGCGCTTCCTGAGCTCACATAAAAATGTGTGAGCTGGAGACTAAAAATCTATGAGCTAGCTCATGCTAACTCAGCTTAGAGGGTACACTGGTAGACATTCTGCATGTGGAGAATGGGCATCACAACCAGTGGTCCATTAATCTGACAACATATATCCTATGAAGATGCTGGAGACTGAACCTGGGACCTGCTGAATGCCAAAAAGATGCTCTACCATAGAGCCATGACTCCTCCCCTCATATGTCACATCAATAAAGGATGTGACCAAGTGACCTCTCCATCGTCCAATGTGTCCCATTGGCTCTTCTTTATTGCAAGGCCATGTTCATGGTTATCATTGTAAACAGCCCCTAAATGCCACAGCATAACATTTTGTGGCTGGGAGTCAAAAAGTCCTAGATCAGAGCTTGAAATAAATCACAAACAAGAACAGCACAGACTCTCTGCATGATAATGAGTCATCTCATTTCCCTTCCAACACATTCACTTAAAGATAAGAAAAAGAGGAGCTTAAAAACCTATACATCCAAGCCTCCAGAGATTAATTAACGCTTCTTGATATCTCTTCTAGAGAACACCTGTTGTTGCAGAGGTGAGCTTTTCTACATGTGTTAGCTCGTAAGGTAGAGTTCATCTGTCCCTTTTAAATCCCAACTTCACTTCTTCTGTGATCCCATGTATATACATACCAGCATTGTGCTCCTGTATGAATGTTGATGTATCTTTCCTTTCTGGTGAGCAATCTCAAGCATTTGACATCGTATTACTCTTGATGGGCGGTATGGAAAAAATGAAATGATAGACATTTTTCTTCGACTCTCAGCTGTACAGCTCAGCTGATGAAATTGATTGGCAATAGACAGCACAGACAAAAGGAAGTGTTTCTTTTCAAAGTGCAACATTAACATATGGAATGTGCTGATGTAGGCTGTAGTAATGTAGTGTGTGTGGTGGTGGGGGGATTCCACATATCCTGCCTTATTACCCATTGGGAATGGCTGTGGCTCGGTGGAATGCAGAAGGTCCCAGGTTCAACTGACAACCTCTCCAGTTGAAAGAACCAGAGACAAGGGTGATGTGAAAGACCCAGGGGTGAAACACTAGCAGGAGTTCCTTTGCATATTAGGCCACACACCCCTAATGTAGCCAATCCTCCAAGAGTTTACAAAAAAGAGCCTTGTAAGCTCTTGGAGGATTGGCTACATCAGGGATGTGTGGCCTAATATTCAAAGGAGCTCCTGCTAGAATTCCACCCCTGGATAGACCTCACTCAGTCTGAGAACTTGGAGAGCTGCTGCCTGTCTGAGAAGACAATACTGACCTTGATGGAACAATGGTATGATTCAGAATATGACAGTGTCAAGTGTGTGTTGATGTGTGGTGCCTCTGGCAACAGCAGGAAGAAATATAGGAGGAGGAACATGAGTCAGCATCACAACCAGAGGTTTTTTTTGAGCAGGAATGCACAGGAACGCAGTTCCGGCTGCCTTGGTGTTAGAAGGTGTGGCCTAATGTGCAAATGAGTCAATTCTGGGCTTTTTCTACAAAGAAGCCTTGTGTGAAATAATGGTGGCATCAGGTGGTGTGGCCTAATATGCAAATGAGTTCTGCTGGGCTTTTTCTACCAAAAAAGCCCTGATCGCAACTGCATTTATGTCACTTCCAGTCACAACCAGTTTCTCCTCCTTGCTGGTTTTTCATTGAATTATTTCAGAAGAGCAAGGCCACCCTCAAAGCCACCTTTCAAGCGCTTGCAGAGCTGCTTGTAGGAGCCACAATCTGCCCTGGGAAGCTGCAGATAAAACATCCTGGCATCATTTTCTAAAAAAAACTGCCAGGGCCTCGGAGGCCTTCTGGGCATTCCAGTCTTTCACAGAAAACAGAAGCTCAAGGTTAGCCAGGTACTTACTGATTCCGGGCCCATCTGAGTGACCAGTAAATTTCTCCTCAGGCAATAAGGTTTTTGCCCTCTTTAAGCTGCTGCCACCTGTTGTAACACATCTGTTTACAGAACCAACTTTAATAAGTAGTTTCCAAGAGGTCTCCACTACAGCCTCCAGCATAGATCTTTAAACAGTTGAGCAATCAGCTGTCAGAAAAACAGTGAACTAGAACCAATCAGGAAAACAGTGAACTAGAACCAATCAGGAACTCCTTTGCATATTAGGGCACACATTCCTGATGTAGCCAATCCTCCAAGAGCTTACAGGGCTCTTAGTACAGGGCCTACTGTAAACTCCAGGAGAATTGGCTACATCAGGGGTGTGTGGCCCAGAGGTGGAATTCTAGCAGGGGTGGAATCCTCCAAGAGCTTACAAGGTTCTTTTTTGTAAACTCTTGGAAATTGGTTACATCAGGGGTGTGTGGCCTAATATGCAAAGGAGCTCCTGCTAGAATTCCACCCCTGGTGTGGCCTAATATGCAAAGGAGTTCCTGCTTCAAAAAAAGCCCTGGAACCAATATAGAACCAACCCAAATCCAGATGTGCCACATCACTTCCTTGGTAGTCTCCCGTCCAAGTACTAACTAGAACTGACCTTGTTAGCTTCCTAACTCAGATTAGTCTGGATTATTCAGACTGCTTATTCTAATACTCTTCAAAAGAGGAGTTCTTACCAGAGGGATGAGTGGATGTTACGCCAAACGTTTCGGAAGAATATGATGGAAGCCTTTTGCCAGTTCAAATGCACTTTAGACATATTAAAGCTCTGATCCTAAATTTATTAGGTTATTAATTTATATCTGAGTAAACGTATTTCAGGTCAGATGGCCGGCATTATTAAATGTCGAGCACCTGCTTCTGTCCCTAAATCTTTACCTGTTCAGTTTCAAGTAGGGTCGCCAACTCAAGAAATATCTGGGGACTTTGGGGGTGGAGCCAGGAGACTTTGGGGGTGGAGCCAGAAGCAAGGGCATGACAAGCATGACTGAACTCTAAAAGGAGTTCTGGCCATCATATTTAAAGGGATCGTGCTCTTTTAAATGCCTTCCTTCCACAGGAAATAATGGATGACAGGGGCACTTTCTTTGGAGGCTCATAGAATGGGACCCCCTGGTCCAATCTTTTTGAAGCTTTGGAATTATTTTGAGAAGAGACACTGGATGCTATGCTGAAAATCTGGTGCCCCTACCTCAAAAAACAGCTCCCCCTGGAGTCCCAGATACCCACCGATCAATTCTCAATTATACCCAAATTGATCTCCATAGAGAATCATGGCATGCCCAGCAGACATTTCCCTCCCCCCTCCCGCTTTCTGATGACCCTGAAGCGAGGGGAGGGCCTCCAAACCAGGGGATCCCCTGCCCCCACCTGGGGATTGGCAACCCTAGTTTCAAGGATTCAAAATGAAGCCGTGAATAGCAGAAGCCATTTCCAAGATAAAATCTTATCAGGCTGTCAAACAAAGGACAGGGCCGGGGATTGTTAGCACACCTTCTTCCGTTCCTTGTATAGACTACCTGAAAATAGGAAATAAGTAGTCTGAATGTATAAGTCACTATATATTTAACCGAGCCCGGACTGAAGCCTATTAATTCAGTCTTTCTGAGAATGCTATTTGGGGCTTATTAAACAAGTGCCAAGTGTCGCTTTTGAATTACCCTCTCCTGGAATGAGCCGAAATGGCTGACTTGCACTTTGCAGACAAAGACACACAGCCAAATCTCATTGCACACCCTCATTTATGACACTGGCAACTTCATGTGGGTGCTGTACAAAGAATGATCTGTCGCTTTTTTTTTTTCTCCCACAGAGGAGATTGCAATTAATTTAAAAGGAGTTTTACAGCACCGTGGAATATTCATTCGCTTGTATCCTGGCATTTATTCTTCAGTGGATGCTAATTATAGCTATTAATATTGTTCATATCCCCTTACATGTTAGACACATATTGTTTCTGAGACTGGGGAAGAAATAGTACCACTTTACTCAGCACTGCTCAATAAAATATACTAAAGTATTATGTTCACTCTTGTGCACCAAGGTTCTAGAAGGATCTGGGGTAGGCATAATCCCATCATGGAATGCTCTAGGACTCTTGATGTTTTGTTGTTCTGTCAGGAAAGTAGACACAATAGGTATTATGCTTAACTAGGAACAATTTATGTATAGAAAACTGTCTAGAACATGAGTCCTCCATCTTGTTAAACTTGTGGGCATTTTTAGAATTTTTTTTTTTGGGGGGGGGGTGGTGGTAGTGTCCACCTTTACAAAATGGCTGCCATAGCATTGGGACCAATTGTAAAATGGCTACCACAACCAGAGCCAATCACAGAATGTTGAGAAATTCTACAAAATGTTTAGAGGTTCCAAACCAAACATTCTCCAATGAGGAGCTATGGTTTTCAGATGGATGCTTGCTACCGATACTTCCTGGCTTTTCTGAAGGGCTTCTTACTTCAGTGAGATGGAGGGAAGTTAGGATTAAGTCTTTGCTTTTGGGCCATGATACATTGTCCTCTGATCAGAGAAAATGCATACTTCCCAACATTTCACAGATGCATTCATGCATAATGGTAGTGCCACAGTTTTCACACCAAGACTGTTCTTAAATCCTTGTTCACTTTAAATGCTATACATTGTCCAAGGCTATTCTCCGCCTGTTGCATATCACACACTTGTCTTCATATGGTTTTTGCAATAGTTAGCTTCCTTTTAAAAAATTAAGTATGTCAAACCTATATTTAATTTTTCAATGGATGCACTAATTGTATCAGAGCCATGGTGAGGGGTGGCAGCTCAGGGCCATAGTATCTGCTTTGCAGGTAGATCTCTGGGTTCAGTCTCTGATGTCTCTAGTTAAAAGGATCAGGTTGACCAGGTGATGTGAAAGATCTCCACCTGAGACCCTGGAGAGCTGCTGCCAGAGTAGACAAGGCTGGTTTTTTTAAAAAGTAGCCGTCTGATTCACTATAAGGCAGTTTCGTGTCTTTACACTTCAAGTTATACATGCGGTCTGGACGCTACTAACACTGCAAAAAATATTGGCAGGGAGGGGAGGCAGAGAAGCACAGAGCAGAGTTGGTGGCAGCAACATCCAGTCTGCATACAAAAACTTCCCCAGACCTTTACCTTTCACGCTAATGCATCTAAAACAGATTTGATCAGAAATGAGTGACATCAATGTCAATAAGATTTACATCTAAGTGTACATGCATAGGCTTACAGCCTTAATTAACATTCTAATTTTAGAATCTTTTTTAAAAAAAAAATAATTGCAGTCTCTAAGTGCTAACGGGAAGCCTGTTTTGAGATGTCATGCATAAGTAGGGTACATGCAGTGGGGACATGGCTGGAATCAAGCACATGAAGCTGGGCTGATCTGAAGATGCAGTGATGGGAAGCTTCCACTGATGAATTTCAATCTGTTACGCACAGGGCTTTTTTTGTAGCAGGAAATCCTTTGCATATTAGACTACACCCCCCCTGATGTAGCCAGTCCTCCAAGAGCTTACAGTAGGCTCTGTAAGAAGAGCCCTGTAAGCTCTTGGAGGGTTGGCTACATCAGGGGTATGTGGCTTAATATGCAAAGGAGTTACTGCTACAAAAAAAGCCCTGGTTACAAAGTAGTTAAAAGATTGGGATGGGGGAGGAAGCTGCCTTAGATACCAGGTTGTATCAGAGGTGCCTTGAGCAAACCAATTCAGATGTTTTAAATAAGCAACTCAAAGAAAACTCAGATTCTGGGACAAGTGAAGGACAGACTGAACCCAAAATTTGTTATTCAGTCCAAGAATTGAAAACAGAGACATCAGTGGCTGGCATCTAGCTTGTTAACTCTTGAAAACAGAATGACCTTAATTGACCTTGGTCTGAACCACTGGGTCAATTCTGCCTTTCTAGCTCCTGACCGAATGACCTTGTGCCCTTGAACAAAATCCCAGCGGTTTGACAGTCACAGGCATTAAACACTGAACAATGAAATAAATGACAATAACAGGAGGTAGCTTGAAACTAAACCCATCTTGGTCTGATGTGCCTCCTGGATGGGAGGTAGCCTAAGAATCCTTGTTTCTATGGAAGGAAGATGAGAAATCAGTGTAATAAAGAAGTAACATTTTACTTAATAAATGTGTGTTAATTTCCTCTTTGGGGATGTACAATTGTGTGGTGCAGTCCAATTTCACATCTCCAAAAGTACTTGGATGGGAGACAACCAAGGAATACTGTGCAGGTGAAAGCTATAGTAAACTGCCTCTGCTTCTCACTTGCTTTGGAAGCCCCTCTGGGCATCCTAGCACTCATTAATAATTTTTTTATTCCCTAACGTATCTCTTCCCAAAAGCTCCTTGCCAGGGTTGCCATAAGTTGGTTGTGAGTTGGTGGCACATTCATGGTGCATATAATTTCCTCTTTGAACAGTCAGATGCAAGAATCTACCATTACCACTGATTTCACCCAGGCAGGCAGCCATTTGACATCAGATAAAACCTCTTCTGTCCCACTCATACAAAGTGAGTTGGTAGTGAATTGTATAAATATCTACAATACATAGGAGATGGCTTGAACTCTGTGCAGAGAGCCAGTTTGATGTAGTGGTTAAGTGCGTGAACTCTTATCTGGGAGAATTGGGTTTGATTCCCCACTCCTCCACTTGCACCTGCTGGAATGGCCTTGGGTTAGCCTTTGCTCTGGCAGAGGTTGTTCTTGAAAGGGCAGCTGCTGTGAGAGCCCTCACAGCCCCACCCACTTCACAGGGTGTCTGTTGTGGGGGGAGAAGATATGGGAGATTGTAAGCCGCTCTGATTCAGAGAGAAGGGCAGGGTATAAATCTGCAATTCTTCTTCTTCTTCTTCTTAGGGAGAGTTACAACTCTCTCTTTTTTATTTACACTTTTTCAAACTTTTAACAACCAGTTTTTAACCACCAATATACAATACACAATACAACATTTAAAATCTGCATATTTGTTACATATAGGCTGCAGTCACACACACTAAATCATGCACTTCAATGCACTTTCCAACTGGATTTTGTCAGTTCACACAGTAAAATCCAGTTGCAAAGTGCATTGAAAGCGGATTGAAAGTGCATGATTTAGTGTGTGTGACTGCAGCCATCAGTTATTTAAACTAAAAAACTAAAATAGCACGAATTAAAAATAAATCATTATTAAATACAAATGATTTTTTTTAGAATGATATCATTTTGAACTAAATATCCTAGTACTGGAAATTATACATCCACTACCTACATCTCATAATTCTTAGGGGATAAATTGGAACATGCATAGGCCATTTTAGAAAGGATAAAGTAGTCCCATATTTAATTAACCAGTGTTGAATAGTGGGTGTTTTTTGGTCTAACCATTTTGTGGCATTGACATTTTTTGCAATAGATAATAAAACAGATTAATTCACATTTGGAACTGTCTATGTTTAGTTGTGGCCAGTCTTCCAAGAAAATTACCTCAGGTGCATAAGGTAAAGTTACATTTGTGATATCTTTAATTTTTGTTGAGTTACTAAGCAAACTGAAGTCAATGTACTTAGAAGGGTATAACTCTGTTTAGGATTGCACTTTTAAGATGCTAAATCCCTCTGAGACCACAGATATACATATATTCTGTTTCTTTTCTACCCCAAAAGTAGAACATCATACACCAAGCATGGATTAACCTAGGATCCCCAACCTACATACACATATATATATGTAGCACAGAGACATGAAAGAGAGAAAACACACATGCTACCCAGAGCTCCTTGGAGGAACCAGGGTTGTCATCCTCCAGGTGGGACCTGGCAAGCCCCCGGAATTATAAATGACCCCTAAACTACAGATGACAGATCCCCTGGGGAAAATGGCTGCTTTGGAGGGGAGACTCAAAGGCATTATACCCCACTGAGGTCCCTCCCATCTCCAAACTCACCCCTCAGCAGGCTCCACCTCCAAATCTCCAGGAATTTCCAAACCTGGAGCTTGCAACTCAAAGAGGAAGGGTGGGGTAAAAACATGATTGCTAGGTTAATACACTGCTTGGTGTCACCTCATTCTGGAGGTCTGATGAATGTTCCCATCCTTTCAGTTCAGCGGTGTTTGCAAAAGAACGAATCCTGCACCCAATATTCCCTCTAAGCTGCAGAGTCTTGTGAGCAAAAATTCTGCTTTGTGAGCTACTGGCATTAAAGCTACTGCACAGATTATTGTGCTCTGGGTCATCCTTCCTGAGCTAAGTCAAAAATGTGTGAGCTGGAGGCTAAAAATCTGTGAGCTAGCTCACGCTAACTCCGCTTAGAGGGAACACTGCCTGCATCCACATTCATTCAATGCTGCACTATTGGAGTGGTAGAGCAATCATTAGCAATAGTTTTTCCTATGTAGACTTTTTTCCTGTATATACAAGCCGAGCCAGTTGCAAGTGATTGATATCCCACAACAATAGCCCGCTATTGAACAATGCGTTGAGGCAGCCAAAAATATGTATGGATTGGGTCCATTATCCTTCACAGAAGACAATGATGTTTTCCGCTGACACACTCGGTGCACAAATTATATTTTTAATGTGCCGGTTGTCTGCGCAAGTTATCTCCCAGATTGTGTACGGAGGGAACATGAGAGGTTTTTTGTTTCTTTTTTTTGCTAGATCTTTAACAGCTTGCCAAAATAAAGCAAAAAAAATAAAAAAAATCCCAACCACCATATATTTGAAGTGCCAAGCGAGTTTAAAATGAAATGTAACTTAAAAAAAAAAAAACATGCACATGGATTTGGGGCAGGATTTGGAGTCCTTTCTTTTGCAGGCAGCATTATAATAAATCAGCACCTTTTGAATCACGCTTCATGCTCAAGGATAAGGAGAGACTTGCTCTTTGGTCTTTCTTCATGTGCCGAGCAGTGCAGGCAAGTCAGGGCCTTTGTCACTTTTGAAATTATTCATTCCGGCTCAGCCCCCGTTCCTTAGCAGAGCAGCCTGAATACAAAGCAGTCCGGGAGGGAGCTGAATGGTGCTTTTGCTGACAACTGATTAGGGGCACCGAACGCAGCCGAGATGTGAGTTATCATGCACTTGTCGAGTGGCTGTAGAATGCACAAACAGTGCGCGGGATACATAGGAGGTGTCTTCGTGGCGAGAGCTGCCGGACTGAGATTACTCAGAGCAGATTGGAACCCAGCCACGAGCGAGAGAGTCGAGAATTTCAACCAGTTGGGACCAAATGCTACAACAGTGGTGTGGTGGAGAGTGTATTGAACTTATGGGGTTGAGAGAATTACAATTACAATTTCAGAATTACAATTACAGCTGATGGAGTAAAGCTCCATCAGAGGCTATTAGCCACAGTGTATTGATGGAATTCTGTCTGGGGCAGTGAAGTTCTGTATTCTTGGTGGTGAGAGGGGGAACAGTGGGATGGCTGCTAGTGTCCTGGTCCCACTGATGGATGTCCTGATGGTGCCTGGGGTTTTTTGGCCACTGTGCAACACAGAGTGTTGGACTGGATGGGCCATTGGCCTGATCCAACATGGCTTCTCTTATGTTTTTATAATCTCCAGCAGGGGTCGTTTTGTAGAAAAATAGATGGTGGAGCTCATCCAGAGATTGTTATGCAACTGCACACACTATTCGATGGGCAAGGAGGTGGAACTCTCAGAAGGAGGAGGTGGAACTCTCAGAAAGGTTCAGAAGCTGTACCCCTGTGAGCTCCCACTGAATCTGCCTGATCTTCAGACTATAGAAATCAGATTCCTTGAAGAAAATGGCTGCTTTGGAAGGCGGACTTAGCATTACACCTTGCTGAGGCCCCTCTCCTCCCCAAACCTCAGCCTTCTCAGGTTCCACCTCCTCCCCTCCCCAAAAGAATCTCCAGGTATATCCCAACCTCAGCATGTCCTATACTCAGGGGTTTTTAAAAAGCAGGAATTCCTTTGCATATTAAGCCACACACCCCTGATGTAGCCAATCCTCCTGCAGTTTACAGTAGACCCTGTACACCTGTAAGCTCTTGGAGGACTGGCTGCACCAGGGTGTGTGGCCTAATTCGCAAAGGAGTTCCTGCTACAAAATAAGCCCTGCAGTTAGTCTACCAAGGTTAGGATTGTCTACTCAAACCAGCAACAGTTCTCCAGGGCCTCAGGCAGAGGCCAAATCAACTACTGCCTGGTCCTCTCAACTGGAGATGCTGGGGATTAAACCCTCAAGTCAAGAAGAGGATCTTCCATTGAACCACAGCCTTTTCCCTGCCTCCCAGATCAATCCAACTCCTTGATGCTTCTGTTGGAATTTCTGCTCCCCCTCTTCATTATACACTCATAGAGTTTCCCCCATCTAAGTCAGAACTTGAAGATTCTTTAACTCCCTCCTCACTTGTATGAAAAGCAATGACATGCAGAGCACCTTCCTGCTATTAAGCATTCTCAACCACTCAATCCAAGGTCTAAGCAAAAGCTCTTCAGTTGCTTCCCTCTCATTAGAAGCTGCTCAGAGAAGGTCTGAGATGGGAAAAACTGCAGAAAAGCTTCAATAGGCATTTTCACAGAGGATTTTCCTGTGCCTCACTTTGTGAAGAAGTGGTGATGATGATATTGGATATTGGATTTATGTCCCGCCCTCCACTCTGAATCTTGGCGTCTCAGAGCGGCTCACAATCACCTTTATCTTCTCCCCCCACAACAGACATCCTGTGAGGTGGGTGGGGCTGAGAGGACTCTCACAGAAGCTGCCCTTTCAAGGACAGCCTCTGCCAGAGCTATGGCTGACCCAAGGCCATTCCAGCAGGTGCAAGTGGAGGAATCAAACCTGGTTCCTCCCAGATAAGAGTCTGCACACTTAACCACTACACCAAACTGGCTCTCAACTGGAGATGCTGGGGATTGAACCCTCAAACCACTACACCGAACTGGCTCTCAACTGGAGATGCTGGGGATTGAACCCTCAAGCCAAGCAAGGGGGTCCATGCAAGGAGCTTATTATTCTCATGGAAAATTCTCTTTAATTCTCATTCATCACCTATGCTCAAACAAGCCGTGTGTTTCATTCTCATTCCTTACCATGGTCAAACAAGTCACAGTTGACTTATGGTCGCCCAATCCTATAGGGTTTTCAAGGCCAGAGACAAACAGAAGTGGTTTGTCATTGCCTGCTTCTGTGTAGCAGCCCTGGGCTTCCTTGGTGGTCTCACATCCAAGTAGTAACCAGGGTCAACTCAGCTTAGCTTCCAAGATCTGATGAGATAGAGCCATCTTGTGCCATTCACATCAGAGTAGTAAAACTGATAAAAAGCCATAAAGCCAATGCATCCAAGCTAGAAATGTCCAGAAGATATTCCATGTTGCCAGCGAACCTTCACCATCACTGAGTCTCCTGTTTCTTCACTTTGCTCGTAATTGGGTGTGCATTGGGGGGGGGGGGGAATTGTGAATTCCCTGCATTATGCAGGGAGTTGAACTAGAAGACCCTGGAGGTCCCTTTCAACTCTATAATTCTGTGATTCTTCAATTGTTGGCCCTGGGTTAAAAGGATAAAGGATGCTTCCAAAATTTTCTTTAATTTATCCCCAGATTTGGAAGTTCTGATCCTCTCCCCCCACCTTTTATTCAAAGTGCAAGCACCACATTTTAATTTCTAAATTTTGCACACTTTTGCATATGGTCAGGTTGCCAACTCAAGCTTCGGAAATTCCTGGAGACTTGTGGGGAGGCATGCCTAGGGAGGGCAGAGTTTGGAGAGGCAACAGGGTTGCCCACTCTGGCTTGGGAAATACCTGGAGATTTTGGGGCTGGAGCCTCAAAAGGGAAGGGTTTGGTGAGGGGAGGGGCTTCAGTGGGGTATAATGCCATAAAGTCTACCTTCCAAAATAGTGCATCCTCCAGGAGAACTGATCTCTGTTGCCTGGAGATCAGTTGGAATCCCAAGAGATCTCCAGCTACCACCTGGAAGTTGGTAACCCTAAGAGAAGAGGAAGCTCAGCTGGGATGTAATGCGCTACCCTTTGAGGCTACCATTTCCTTCAGGGGAACTGATTTCAGAAATCATTTGGAATTCTGAGAGAACTCCAGGCCCCATCTGGAAGCTGGTGATCCTAGAATACAAACATGGTTTCCTGCAGCTTTGGGTTCTTTCAGCTCCCTTCTGTATGACTGATGTACATGCTTGCATCGATAAACACACTGGGAGGGGGGATCCTGATTATAATGTGAATTCATGACATCAAGATTCTTTACCAGTACACACGTGCATGTCGGTAGGCTGACAACGTAGCTGCAAAAGGGATTCATTTCGTGTTGTGTTCAGAAAGCAGAGGACTGCAGTCTGCATCAGTAAAGCACTGCACAAAAAGAATCTTGAAACAGCCATACATAAGATCACATCAATATTTTCCCCCAGTTATTTCACAATTGCGTGTATCAGTAATGTGCCTCAGTAAGGTAGCAGTGGGAAAGGTTACAGTAGATAGAGCCAAGTGGGCAGCCGTGTAGGTCTGAAGTATTTATTTTATTTATTGATTTGATTTGATTTATATCCCGCCCTCCCCACCGAAGCAGGCTCAGGGTGGCTCACAACATAAAATCCCACAAACAATTAAATTAATAAGTATTAAAATTACACATTCAGTAATAAAGTAGATATACAATGATTAAAACAGTTAAAACAGAAAAACAGAACATTGAGTTGGTGCTATTCTGGTGGTGGCAGCCTTCTTCTATTTCTCTTAAGTACCAGTGCCAAGTCAATTGAATGCCAGCTGGAAGAGGACAGTCTTGCAGGCCTTGCAGAACTGCACAAGGTTCCGCAAGGCCCTCACTTCATCTGGCAGTTGGTTCCACCAGCAGGGGGCTACGATTGAGAAGGTCCTGTCTCTAGTTGATTTCAGTCGGGCCTCCTTCGCCCTGGGGATTACTAATAGATTTTGTGATTTCGATCTAAGTATTCTCTGGGGAACATGGGGAGAGACGGTTCCTAAGGTAGGCAGCTCCTAGGCCATATAGGGCTTTAAAGGTAATAACCAGCACCTTGTAACGAATCTGGTATACTATTGGCAGCCAGTGTGGTTCCTGTAGTCCCAGCTGAATGTGCTCCCACCTGGGAAGCCCCAATAACAGCCAGGCAGCCGCTTTCTGCACTAGCTGCAACTTCCGGGTTTGGCACAAGGGCAGCCCCATGTAGAGGGCATTACAGTAGTCCAGCCTCGAGGTGACCATTGCATGGATCACTGTTTCCAGGTCGCCATGCTCCAGGAAAGGGACCAACTGCCTTGCCCGCCTAAGATGGAAAAATGCGGATTTAGCAGTGGCTGCTATCTGGGCCTCCATTGTCAAAGCAGGCTCCAGTAGCACCCCAATCTTGTGCGCCATTGCCAGTGGTGCACCGTCAAATGCCAGTAGGGGGATTTCCCTTCCCGGGCCACCACGACTCAAGCAAAGGACCTCTGTCTTCACTGAACTGAGCTTCAATCTACTCAGCCGAAGCCATCCAGCCACGTCTTTTAGTGCCAGGCCCAAATTTTCTGGGACACAGTCAGGCTGGCCATCCATCAGTAGATAGAGCTGGGTGTCATCAGCATACTGGTGGCAACCCAACCCATACCTCCAGGGGATCTGGGCAAGGGGGTGCATGTAGATGTTGAACAACATTGGGGAGAGCACTGTCCCCTGAGGCACCCTGCAGTGAAGCGCGTGTCTCCGGGACAGTTCACTCCCAATTGCCACCCTTTGTCCCCGACCATCAAGGAAAGAGGAAAGCCATTGCAAGACCAACCCCTGCGTTGGCGAGATGGCGGGTCAGCAACCGATGGTTGACCATATCGAACATTGCCAATAGGTCCAACAATATCAGTACCGTCGAGGCGCCTCAATGCAGATGCCGCTGGAGGTCATCCACCAGGGCGACCAGCACTGTCTCCGTCCCGTGACCTGGGCGGAAGCCGGACTGGTGAGAGTCTAGGATGGAAGCGTCATCCAGAAAGCTCTGTAACTGTAGCGCTACTGCCCTCTCAATAATTCTACCCAAAAAGGGTAAATTCGAGACCAGCCGGTAACGTGCCAATGTGGCCGGGTCTAATGTCGATTTTTTTCAGGAGAGGGTGGACCACAAGGGATGTATTTATGATATCCCGTATAGGATATCTGAGCTCCCTCTGGCAAGCTTTAATTAGCCAGGAGGGGCAAGGGTCCAGTTCACAAGTTGTAGGGCGTACAGTAGAGAGGATCCTGTCAACTTCCTCTAGGCTGAGTGTATCGATGCAATCCAGAATAGGACCAGAAGACAGGCGCGGGGTCTCGAGTTCACATACTGTCTCCAATGTGGCAGGGAGGTCTTGGCGGAGCGACGAGATCTTATCTGCAAAAAAGTTCGCAAAAGCATCACAAGCCAATCTCCAATTCCCTAGAATTTGGCCTGCCTTGTGGCAGTGTTGTAAGGGTCCAAATTGTATTAAACAATTGTGCCAGGCGCAAAATTGCAGACGCAATCTTGGCCGCAAAGTAAGTTGTCTTTGTGGCTTTGACTGCCATCTCATAGGACCTCATAAACTCTCTATACGTAGTTGAACAAAGCAGGAGTCAAGTTCACCTTTAAGACCAACCAAGTTTTATTCAGAACATAAGCTTTCGTGTGCTCTCTAAGCACACTTCATCAGACGAGGGGATCAGGAATTGTGAGCTGAAATACAAGCAGTTTGTTGATTTAGTATGCAAACTGATCACGTGGTAAACCAGTGTGGCTGTATTTCTCTTTTATAATAGTGTATCAGAATAATGTTTTATATTGGCATACTCAAATAAGGGATATTGGCTATATATCTCATTAAATATACTTAACCCATTTTCATTTTATGTATTCTTGTATGTTTTCTAATGGCAGACTAGAATGGTGTTTATAATGTATAGATTGATGTTGATAAGTAAATTAGGTGGACTACAACTAGGAAATATACATCCTTTTGTGATTCACCTAGATTTACAGAAACGCCAATCGGCAGAGGACTTTATTACCTTTTATGGCTATCCAGACCAAATGGCCAAGCCACACTTTACCATGTGATCAGTCTGTGTACTTAATCAACAAGCTGCTTGTATTTCAGCCCACAATACCTGATCCCCTCGTCTGATGAAGTGTGCTTAGAGAGCACACAAAAGCTTACGTTCCAAATAAAACTTGGTTGGTCTTAAAGGTGCAACTTGACTCCTGCTTTGTTCAAAGGTTACAGTAGTTCTGAAAAAAGTTTTCTTAGCCAGCCATCTTAGATAGCTTGATATTTGTTCCTCTGATTCCTAGTACGCCTGCACTTAGTGCATTCAGAGCTACTGTTTTGTCGTTCCTTGATCTAATTAAGGCTGCGTGGCATCTCTTTCCATCAATAGGGTCATTTGTAATATCTAGTCTTGGTGCCCTAGGGATTTTGTAACCCCACAAAAATCAATCCATTCTTTTGGAGAGCATTCATTAGAAACCCTTTCCCTTCCCCCAGTTGGTGGCTATTTTTAGTCTTGACCGTTTTTAAGGGCTTCTACCTGACAGCCTAAGAAAGAAATTGCCTTTGGGTGGACTCCTCTTACCTTTCCTCCAAAATTTAATGAGAAAATACTTCCCTATTGGACCCTTGAAATAGGGACTGTAGCCCGAGAATTTTGCATGAATAGTGGCCCATGATCAGTGCTAACAGGCCCCTTAAAGCAGGAGGTCTCTGCTCCTTTGGGTTCTTATCCCAGTGGGTGGGCGACTGGCAGTGACAAGACGCATGAACTCCGAAGTGTTACTGCTACAAATTAGGTGGTTTATTGGAAGGCACTGTTCCACTGTACACTACAGAAGCAAACTGCAGTCTGCAAATGGAAAAGGAAGCATCGTACAGGAATACATATGAAAAAGGCACGGATAACAGAAGCAGCAGAAAGATGCAGATGGTTGTAGAAGATAATACAAAATGCACAAGTATAGATAAACAGATAAAACGTGAGTCTATGGTACAGTTCTAAACCAGAATGTGTCAGATTGCCAATCAGCAAATGCCAATTATCAGCAAGTGCATGGCACCACCACCAATCTGGGATGAATTGTATGAATTCACCTCTCCTTCCCACTGCTTTTGAGCCTCTACTTCAAAACAGGCCCCCCCAGAGCCCCAGATAACTGCGCTGCAGTTACAGGATTTTTTGGAGGACGCTTCCACCTTAGACCCATGCCAGTCCGGCTTTCGCCCGGGCCATGGGACGGAAACAGTCCTGGTCGCCCTCATGGATGACCTCCGACAACAACTGGATCGAGGCGGCTCAGCAGTATTGCTGCTACTAGACCTATCGGCTGCGTTCGATATGGTCGACCATCGGCTGCTGACCCGCCGCCTCGCCGATGCAGGAATTCGGGGGCTAGCCTTACAGTGGCTCTCCTCCTTTCTTGAAGGTCAGGGACAAAGGGTGGCAATTGGGGGGGAGCTGTCTCAGAGGCACCCACTTCATTGTGGAGTGCCTCAGGGGGCAGTTCTCTCCCCGATGTTGTTTAACATCTTCATGTGCCCCCTTACCCAGATTGCACGGAGGTATGGGCTGGGTTGTCATCAGTATGCAGATGACACTCAGCTCTATCTACTGATGGACAGCCGGGCTGGCGATGTCCCTATAAATCTTGACCGGGCGTTGCAAGCCGTGGCTGACTGGCTCAGGCTGAGCGGGCTGAAGTTGAATCCGGCGAAGACTGAGGTCCTTTGCGTGGGCCGCGGCAGACCGGGAGGGGAGATTACCCTACCGACTTTTGACGGTGCGCCACTGATACCAGTGCGCAAAGTCAAGAGCCTAGGAGTGCTACTGGAATCCTCCTTATCAATGGAGGCCCAGATAGCTGCCACTGCTAGATCCGCCTTCTTTCATCTCAAGAGGGCGAGGCAGTTGGCTCCCTTCTTGGAGCGCAGCGACCTAGCAACTGTGATCCACGCAACGGTCACCTCGAGACTAGACTACTGCAATGCCCTCTACATGGGGCTGCCCTTATACCGAACACGGAAACTTCAGGTAGTCCAGAACGCGGCAGCCAGGCTGCTAATGGGACTACCACGGTGGGAACACGTGCGGCCTGGGCTGCGGGATCTGCACTGGCTGCCGGTTGTGTACCATGTTCGCTATAAAGTGCTGGTCATTACCTTTAAAGCCCTATATGGCCGAGGACCTGCCTACCTAAGGGACCGCCTCTCCCCATATGTCCCCCAGAGAGCACTGAGATCCAGTTCTCAAAATCTGCTAACAATCCCTGGGCCAAGAGAGGCCAGACTGAAGACTACCAGGGAGCAAGCCTTCTCCGCAATGGCCCCTCGATGGTGGAACCATCTTCCAGAGATGGTGCGAGCCCTGCGGGACCTGAACCAATTCCGCAGGGCTTGCAAAACATTTCTTTTCCAGCTCGCCTTTGAAACAGAACCCGGCTAAACTGACGTGTAGTTACCTAGCCATCTTGTGGATATTATAACTTATAGTATTTATAGCACCTATTTTATCTATCTTATCTATTTTATTTAATTATTTATGTAACTGATTATATTTAAATTGTTGTGTATATTGTTTTATTGAATCATGGAATGCCATGTCTGTAAGCTGCCCTGAGCCCATCATTGGCGGGGGAGGGCGGGATATAAAAATAAATTTATTATTATTATTATTATTATTATTATTATTATTATTATTATTATTATTATTATTATTATTATTATTATTATTATTATTATTATCAACTTTCCATTAATCTCTATGGGAATTGGTCTCCATAGGGTGCTCAGAAGACATTTCCTTCCCCCACTCTTGCTTTCTGATGACCCTGAAATGGGGGGAGAGCCTCCAAACTGGGGGATCCCCTGCCCCCACCTCCCCACTATGAGTTTTAAAAGTGTGTGTGGGGCGGTGGTTTCCTTCTCTCTGGAAGTGACATGGATCCAATTCAATTGCCTGCTAAATTACAGCTATACTTACGCTAATGGCCCTGGTAGGAAAACCAGCTTTGGAATCTGGTGCTAGGAAGTCTCTAGGTGATTCCCCAGAATGCCTTCCAGGAGGGCTCCCGAGATGCAACTGTGACCTGGGTGGACCAGATCAAGAGGGTGGAGGGAATGCTGTAAAGGGGGTGGAGACACGGGTTTGATAAAATTGTTTCACACAGGGCTTTTTTGTAGAAAAAGCCCAGCAGGGACTCATTTGCCAAGCCAGTCAGAACTGCAGTCCTGCATGTTCCTGCTCCAGAAAAAGCCCTGCTTAGGACCATACCGTTAGTTGACGACAGAAATATCCCCTTGCTTAGCTTTCTAGGTTTATAGTCCCTTTGGCTGGCCCAGCAGAGCACTCGCTTTCCTGATTGTAACAGTTGGGGGGGGGGGGAGGAAGAGAAATTTCCCTCCTCCTAATCATTTCCTCATCTAGGCTAGGGCTGCGAAGCCCCTGGGCCGGGTGGGGATTCTCCCGCCCTGGAGGTTCCCAACCTGCCAGCCCACATTGGGCTGGCAGGAGGAACCTCCCCCAATGTTACCTGCACAATGTCATCACCCGGAAGTGATGTCATCGCACCGGCGACACTGCGCACCAGCAGCTCTAGGCATTTCTGGGAAAACTCTGGTTTTCCCGGATGCTCTAGCAATTTGGGAGGGAAAAGTCTATGTTATGAGAGGTACCATAGAGTTTTTCCCTCCCCAATTGCTGGAGTGTCCAGGAAAGCCATAGAATTTTCCTGGAAATGCCAAGAGCAGCCGGCACACCGCATCACAGGTGCACTGACATCACTTCAATGACATCATTGCGCGTGCGAAAACAGTCCCCCGCCGGAGGCCGCAGGGGACTTGGCAACCCTAATCTAGGCAGAACAGCGTTTCCAAAAAGGCTTCTTCATTCTACTTTGTTTCCCTTTCTTCCCCCCAAGACGCTCTCTCAAGAGAGGGGAAAAGGGGGAGGAGGTGGAGAGAGGCTGACGTTTACAGAAAGAAAGCTTCTCCTTTTGCGTGCACCGTCGGAGCTCTCCGAAAAGGAGTCTGGCTAGTGGGATGTGCGAACAAGGCCCTTCTGCTGAGTCTGTTTGACTCAAGAGAGGGTTCTGTGAGTTTACAAGGAGACGAGGCTCGCCATGTGCAAACTCTGGAATGTGTTTAAAAATAATATTTTTTTGTTAAAAAAGGGGGAAAAAATAAGATTTAATTGCGCTTGGCATTTCGGAGACTCCTGCTGGAGGCAGTCTGCTCGCTGTGGAGCAAAAGCAGCCCTGACACTTGTAGAACAAGGAGGCCGCTGCCAAGGACAACAGAAAGACTTCTTATTTATTGTCGGTTTTTTTTTAAAAAAAAACCAACAACCAAGGATCTTACTTTCAGAAGAGACCTTTAATTATAGTGGAAGCATTTCAACATTCTGCAGACTGGCTTTTGGGGAAAAAAAAAATCAAATCAAATACCCCATGTAGCTATAATTATGTGCCAATTAGTTTGCACCACTGTAAATGTAACTGCTCAAGAGCAGTTCTCAAAAGAGTTCTCTCAGCCCCACCTAACTCACAGGGTGTCTGTTGTGGGGAGAGGAAGGGGAAAAGATTGTAAGTTTCTCCTCCTCCTCCTGCTCTTCCAAGGACTCTTTTTGTAGAAGAAAACCAGCAGAAAGTCATTTGCATATTAGGTCACACCCCTAACATCATCAGCAGGGGCTGGCCTTGGGTTAGCTATAGCTATTGCAGGAGTTGTCCTTGAAAGGGCAGCTGCTGCGAGAGCCCTCTCAGCCTCACCCGCCTCACAGGGTGTCTGTTGTGGGGGGAGAAGATTGTAAACTGCTCAGAGTCTCTGATTCAGAGAGCAGGGCGGAGTATAAATCTGCAGTCTTCTTCTTTATTTGCATATTAGGTTGCACACCCCGGACACCGAGCCAGCCAGAACTGTGTCCCTGTGTGTTCCTGCTCAAAAAAAGCCCTGTCTGTTCCACTCTGATATTGTACATTAGTGGCTATCAGTGGGTATTACACACCCGCAAAGATGGGCCAACAGTGTTATGTTGATTTAATCACATAGCGCAAATTGTGAATAAAATCCCTGAACGCTCAGGGAAAAAAAAAAAAAATTCACAACACGTTTGAAAATGCTACAAATGGTATTAAAATGTTCAGGACATACCCAGTCTTATTCTGGGTTACTCTGACCCCCTTCCTTGACCACCGGTTGTCCATCCAATCAGACAGGGGAAAAAAATAACAATCGGAAATATTTTCTGTGGCGGTCTCAAAGCAGCTTGGGTGAGAAGACAATTGGCATGCATGGCTTATCTTTCTAGTATTCTCACCCAGCTTAGTTTGTCAGCTTGACTCCCAGAGCTCCGTGTGTTTGTGTGAACTGAGCACTGCATATTCTCACACTGCTGCCTGGGTGTTGATCCTTAAATTCTGAGCATGAAGCCACATGGGGAAGAATACTCCCTGACGATTGACATTGCTGTGCAAAAGCAGCATGTATGTACACTCAGCATGCTGGTAATTTTATATGACAGAGGATCCTGAAACACTGGCAATCCAAGCCAGCCCCCCCCTCCCCCAAATTTCAAGCATGCATTACCTGGCCATCCACACATACTAAATATTGCCATATACTGCTTGTTGTAACATTGCACAGTGCAGCGCTTTCTTATTTTTTTTGTAGCAGGAACTCCTTTGTATATTAGGTCATCCATCCCTGATGTAGCCAATCCTCCTGGAGCTTACAGTAGGCCCTGTGCTAGGAGCCCTGGAAGCTCTTGGAGGATTGGCTACATCAGGTGTTTGTGGCCTAATATGCAAAGGAGTTCCTGCTACAAAAACAAAAAAAAATCCTGGCACATTGCATTCGTTACTTAGAAAATTCAGTAGCATAGGTTGTGGCAATACCTACTATTTTAGATGCACTCCACCCTGCCAGGGGTTAGACAAATGCGTAAGATGGTGAAAGGCCTGCAGAAAGCGAAATGGAATGGAATTTCAGGGGCAGGGAGTTCCAAAGATCAGGGCAGCTACTAAGGTGCTCATATAGAGGTTCCTGCCAAATGTACTGTCCCAATTAGGAAGATCAGAGTAGATAATACTGAGCTGAATGGACCCCATAGTCTGATGGATGATGAGGCAGCTTCAGTGGTTATTAGCCCTGATAACTTCAGAGAGGAAAAGGCTTTGGCTCAGTAGAAGAAGACATGTCTTGCATGCAGAAGATCCTAGGTTCAATCCCTGGCATCTCCTGTTACATGAGCTCAGGTAGCCCAAAGAGAAAATACTCTACTTACTTGGGGCAATTTTATACCATGTTTCCACTTCAAGAAAAGTGCTCCAGGTGGCTTGCAAATTAATGAAATCCAAACACAGTCACAACGATAACATTCCAGAAGCACTAAAGCTGTAAAAACTATGGATGCAGTGAACTTTGTAGTGAATAGCTTTGAACGTCTGTAGTCATTTGGATCTGTTTGCCAGTTTGGTGTAGTGGTTAAGTGTGTGGACTCTTATCTGGGAGAACCGGGTTTGATTCCCCACTCCTCCACTTGCACCTGCTGGAATGGCCTTGGGTCAGCCATAGCTCTGACAAAGGTTGTCCTTGAAAGGGCAGCTGCTGTGAGAGCCCTCTCAGCCCCGCCCACCTCACAGGGTGTCTGTTGTGGGGGAGGAAGGTAAAGGAGATTGTGAGCCGCTCTGAGACTCTGAGTGGAGGGCGGGATATAAATCCAATATCTTCATCTACCTCACAGGCTGTCTGTTGTGGGGGGGGGGGGGGGAGGAAAGTAAAGGAGATTGTGAGCCGCTCTGAGACTTTTCGGAGTGGAGGGCGGGATATAAATCCAATATCTTCATCTACCTCACAGGGTGTCTGTTGTGGGGGAGGAAGGTAAAGGAGATTGTGAGCCACTCTGAGACTCTTTGGAGTGGAGGGCGGGATATAAATCCAATATATTCTTCTATCTTCTTCTACTTTGAGCAGTTGCTGAAGTTCTTCACAATATTCCCCCCCTCCCCCAGGCACAAGCCACTTTCGTGTCTGTGCAGTAGATGAAACTGAATCTCCCCCAGGGTCTTAGTTGGTAAGTTCAAGTAATGAAATTAAGTATGGGAGGTACACACTAACACCTGAAACTGCCTTATACTGAATCAGACCATCAGTCCATTGTCTCCTCTGACTGACAGTTGCTCTCTAAGGTCTCAGGCAGAGGTCTTTCCCATCACCTACTGCCTGGTCTCCTTAGCTGGAGACACCAGGGATTGAACCTGGGACCTTCTGAATGCCAAGAAGATGCTCTACCATGGAACCACAGCCTCTCTCCATATTACAAGTCCCTTATCGCTGTGCAAAAGATACGTGCAGAATAAATTCATCAATAACACAGATTCTGTCTGTTTTGGTTATTTCCCCATGGCGGGAGGGGGGGGGAATACTGGAAAGTTTGTCAAATCTTAGAGTTCAGTAAAATTCTCAAAGGGGGTTTGAACAATGGAGCCCAGAAGCAAAGTGGTTTTTTTGGGGGGAGGGGGGGTAAGAAAGAGCACAATAAAACTTAGAGGTTCCAGAGCTTTGCTCCTGTGAGCTCCTGCTCAAAATGAGGCCTGACAATAATTGCACTTCTAGAATACATGAACAGTAACCCAACCAACAGGATTGAGCAGCTCATGAACTGTTGAGCACCCCATAGAAAACCTGGCTCCCTACTTGTGACCAGCGGGGAGCTCCAGCATCTAGTCAAACTGTTTCAGGCAGAAATTAAAACCAGGGGCGAGAAGCTGCGTTCAAAAGCCTTCTGAAAGAAAGAAGCCTTGAGCCGATGTTGAAAGGCCTGCAGTAAGGCGAGAGGAATGTAAGCATGCTTTAAGTTTTTTTCTTTTTAAATTTACAGTTGTGTTTGTCCGTGTCCTTTTAAATGTTTATATCTCTGCTACTTAAAATCTTAAATAAGTACACACATGGCCTGGCCCAGCCCAGCCCAACAAGGTCTCATTTATGTCTGGTCTGGCCCTCATAACAAATGAGTTCGACACCTTTGAGCTAGACTTTCGACTAGGTCCAGCAGGGAAAGTTAGACAGTTCTCTTCTTTCTTCCCTGAGTGCCATAACAGTGGGGCCAGGCCCACTCCCAAGAAGAGCTCACTGAAAATAGATCTTGATCACAGTCACTTAAAAGAATAACTAGCTTTGAAGTGTCCACAAATTCACTAA
The DNA here is from genome assembly GCF_032191835.1 of Heteronotia binoei. Lineage (NCBI taxonomy): Eukaryota > Metazoa > Chordata > Lepidosauria > Squamata > Gekkonidae > Heteronotia > Heteronotia binoei. The sequence goes on from NC_083225.1 coordinate 173,667,952, forward strand.
AGGAATTGTGGTAATCAAATGCAACTGTGCTGCCACATCTGCATGTTAATTGGATTGATTTTATTCAGCACCCCGGCTTCTCTATGGTAATAGGCAAGCTCTGGGAAACGGGAAAGGACAGATGAATTAAAAGACACAAAATCAATACTTGGCCCCCCGAGGTGCCCTCATTCTCAAAAGGAGCAGTACCCAAAAAAATAAAAGAAAAAAGTCTTCTGTAGCCGGAGAAGTTGGGAAGGTTTGGTTTAGTGTTTGCCTTGTACCTGGCTTCTCCCATCTTTCTCAAACCTGCATTGCTCCCCAGGTTTTTGGGAAGTCTGCAGGAAAACCTGGATAACTGCACTGTGGGTGGGAACAATCTTTGCAGTGGAAGACGGTAAGTAGTGGGGTGCCGCAGGGCTCAGTACTGGGTCCTATGCTCTTTAACTTGTTCATAAATGATTTGGAGTTGAGAGTAAGCAGTGAAGTGGCTAAGTTTGCAGATGACGCTAAATTGTTCAGGGTGGTAACAACAGAGAGGATTGTGAGGCACTCCAAAGGGATCTGTCGAGGCTGGGTGAGTGGGCATCAATGTGGCAGATGAGGTTCAATGTGGCCAAGTGCAAAGTAATGCACATTGGGGCCAAGAATCCCAGCTACAAATACAAGTTGATGGGGTGTGAACTGGCAGAGATTGACCAAGAGAGAGATCATGGGGTCATTGTAGATAACTCACTGAAAATGTTAAGGCAGTGTGCGATTGCAATAAAAAAGGCCAATGCCATGCTGGGAATTATCAGGAAGAGAATTGATAACAAAACAGCCAGTATCATAATGCCCCTGTATAAATCGATGGTGCGGTCTCATTTGGAATACTGTGTACAATTCCGGTCACTGCACCTCAAAAAGGATATTATAGCACCGGAAAAAGTCCAGAAAAGGGCAACTAGAATGATTGAAGGATTGGAACGTTTTCCCTTTGATGTAAGGTTAAAATGCTTGGGGGTCTTTAGCTTGGAGAAATGTTGACTGCGGGGTGACATGATAGAAGTTTACAAGATTATGCATGGGATGGAGAAAGTAGAGAAAGAAGTACTTTTCTCTCTTTCTCACAATACAAGAACTCGTGGGCATTCAAAGAAATTGCTGAGCAATCGGGTTAGAACAGATAAAAGGAAGTACTTTTTCACCCAAAGGGTGATTAACATGTTGAGTTCACTACCACAGGACATGGTGGCGGCTACCAGCATAGCCAGCTTCAAGACAGGTTTGGATAAAAATATGGAGCAGAGGTCCATCAGTGGCTATTAGCCACAGCATATTACTGGAACTGTCTGGGGCAGTGATGTTCTGTATTCTTGGTGCTTGGGAGGGGGGGCAAAATGGAAGGGCTTCTAGCCCCAGTTGTGAACCTCCTTTTTTTTTGGCCACTGGGTACTCATTTTACCGACCTCGGAAGGATGGAAGGCTGAGTCAACCATGATGAGGCTACCTGAAACCAGCTTCTGCCAGGATCGAACTCAGTTCGTGAGCAGAGCTTGGACTGCATTACTGTAGCTTTACCACTCTGTGCCATGGGGCTCCGTAACTGTAGATAGCAGGAATTAAATATGGGATTTAACAGTCATTTCCCTATTGAACCACAGCAAGGACAGCTGTGAGAAGACGGAACAGGCTGAAAGTGTGATTTGTAAGCACGCTTTGCTCTTCCTACCAAGTTCAGCTGTTGCAATGTCTCTTTTTAAAATCTATAATTCAAACAAGTTAACTTTCGGTCTTGGCTCCCTGGGCTACAGGAGTCTGCACAACACACACAGCCTTCTGGCTCCCTGAGACATCTTCCTTTCCACTCTGTGCAGCTTCATGCATTTATGATGCCGTACCGATTCCATTCAGGCCCCTTGGTATTTCCCTTCCCACCTCAATAATATTGCCAGCCTAGAATCTATTTTCCCCCCCAAGCCAGTTCATCATCCAGAACTTCAGGGACGACTTTAAGTTTGTAGTTCTAAAATTCTATCATGTACGGCTGCAAACCTCCAGGTATAGCATTGCCAGTTCCGACTCAGGAAATATCTGGGGACTTTGAGGGGTGGAGCCAGGAGGAAGGTTGTGACAAGCATGACTGAAGGGAGTTCTGGCCATCACATTTAAAGGGGCCACACTCCTTTTAAATGCCTTCCCTTCATTGGAAATCATAGAGAATGGGGGCGCCTTCTTTTTGAAACTCGAGGGGGAAGTTTGAGGAGAGACACCAGATGCGATGCTGAAAATTTGGTGCCTTTACCTCAAAAAACATCCCCCAGAGCTGCAGATACCCTAATCTTAAAGCCATTCATATCTCAGAATCTACTGTCCATTCATATCTACAAAATCTACTGTCCTTCCCTAGACCAAAGGAGGCCAGGCTATGCTCCATAAGGGTTAGGGCCTTCTTGGTGGCAGCACCAGAAACGTGGAATGCCCTCCCAGAGACCATAAGGGCCCTGCGGGATCTCTCTACCTTCCACATGGCTTGCAAAACAGAACTGTTCCGACAGGCCTTTAACATCTGAGCCGGGAGAGGACTGCCACCCTACATCTTTAAAGAGTTATGATTACTATACGATCACCATCAGGAAAAAGAACCCGCCTATGCTGAAGACAGCACCATAGAATGTTTTAGAACGTTTTCATTGTAATTGTATTTGTATTTTATTGGTTTTTAAACTGTAAATGTAAATGTCTGAACTGACTGTTAGCCACCCGGAGTCCGCTTGTGGAAAGGGCGGGGTAGAAATTTAAGGTAAATAAATAAATAAAATAAATAAAAAAAGATACAAATGAGATGATACTGCAACGGAAGTTTTGTAAAAATACACACACACACACACACACACACACACTGTAGGCTTTTCAGGGCAAGAGATGTTCAGAGGTGGTTTGCCATTGCCTGCCTCTGCATAGTGACCCTAGCCTTCACTGGTGGTCTCTCATCCAAGTGCTGACCAAGGCTGACTCTGCTTAGCTTTTGGGATCTGATGAGATCAGGCTGGCCTGGGCCATCTAGGTCAGGGCAACAGACATGATAGCAAACACTTCATGCCTTACTCCCTGGGGTTGTCATCTCTAGGCTGGAAAACCTGTGGACATTTGCAGGCAAAGCCTTGGAGAGGGAACTCGGTGGGGATGTGATGCCACAGAGAGCCAGTTTGGTGTAGTGGTTAAGTGCGTGGACTCTTATCTGGGAGAACTGGTTTGATTCCCCACTCCTCCACTTGCATCTGCTGGAATGGCCTTGGGTCAGACATAGCTCTTGCAAGAGTTGTCCTTGAAAGGGCAGCTGCTGTGAGAGCCCTCTCAGCCCCACCCACCTCACAGGGTGTCTGTTGTGGGGGGAGAAGATATAGGAAATTGTAAACCACTCTCTGATTCAGAGAGAAGGGCGGGATATAAATCTACAATTCTTCTTCTTCTTCCATCCTCTGAAGATGCCATTGGCAACACTAAGAGGAGAGTATCAAGGTATCTGTGGTTGTGAAGGTAAAATAGAAATATCTTTTATTCAATGTTATGGGTTCGTTTAAGGGAATATCCTACAAGAACTTAGGGAGGGGTTCTTTCCCTTTGCAGTGGTGAAACAGAAAGATTGAAAATAAGCCAAACATATAGACTTGGACCAGGCTAGGTTTAAAGTTCAATACTTATTTTTTATAAATAACAGAACTTGACATGGATAGACTATACAAAAGGGGAAAAAAGTTCACACTATTTGCAAAGCTAGCAAAACAAAACAAAACAAAAACCTGAACTACTTATGCTTACCACTAGGACTTTCTTTGTAACAGGAACTTCTTTGCATATTAGGCCACACACCCCTGATGTAGCCAATCCTCCAAGAGCGAACAGGGCTCTTAGTACAGGGTCTACCATAAGCTCTTGGAGGATTAGCTATATCAATGGGGTGTGGCCTAATATGCAAGGGAGTCCCTGCTACAAAAAAAGCTCTGCTTACCACATAACCCTTACAGCCAGTAGTAACCTTTCAGGCTCTTCCCAGGAACCTGGAAAGCATTTCACAGCACAATAACACGCAGAACCTTGTGGAAGTCAGTGCTGAACAAAGATCCACTTGCCCTACAACATCTTCAGCCCTACCACTCTCAGGATTGTCAGCTGGAGACCTTCTGGATCAAACTCTGGCTCCCTGTATTCTGGCCTCTGCATTTGGTCCTAGTAGGCCAGCCAATCCAGATGGTTAATTGATCTAGATGTTCCACTCAAGAACTGTCAAGCTGCTTTTTACCACTCTAGATGTCAAACTGTCAGATGAAATGGTTGCGATTGATGACAGACCCAGCTGCTCTGATACCTAACTACCTAAAAGTCAATTCCTAAATAACTTACACACAGGTGAAACCTTTGAATGTACAATGGCTTGAGCCTTTACATGATTTAGAGACCAGGATTAACCCACCTAGGGGTGCGGTCACACTTACCATTAAATCCATCTTTAACGCGTCTCTATTATAATCCATTGCACAAATTCCCCGATCAGACAGCTGTCGTGTTCCCATGCTTTCCCGTGTTGATCCCGTCGCTGGTCGATCAGAGCACTCTACCGGTCATCTTTTCAAGAGACGGCGATCAGCATTAGCGCAGGCGCAGTGATGCCCGCTATTGCTGTTTGGTTTCGTTAAGAGGAAGTAGACTCAGCATTTCTGCGCATGCGCGTTCGTTAAGAGGAAGTATCACTTACAGGTGTGCCACTCCGTTTGCACTACTTTTTTGGAATGAGATGCTTTGCATGCTGAAAAAAGCGCAGGATTTCTAAGCAGCTCACATCCATAGTTAACATTTATTTTCGAAATTGAGTTTTATTTCCGTAAATAAGCTATTTATCAAGCCAGCTCTTGCTCGATCATTCAGTTGCGCAATGATATCCCTTGTGGCAGGAAGCGCTGGTGCGCTTCCGACGAGTCACCACCGATGGCGCATTCAAGCGCAGAAAATCCGCTCAGGAAACATTGTAAGTGTTCTGCTCCGGATTTAAAGCAGTATCAAAGTAATCCGCAATCAAGGCGCATCAGCACGGGACTTCCACGAGCTAACCACCATTGGCAGATTCTGACGTATGGACAACCACTGAAAATCCGACATGCTTCCAGACTCCACTCATGCTGGTAACCGGATATAATGAACGTCTGACCGCACCCCTAGGAGACTCAATCTCTTGACAGGGAGAAAGCTTGGCTGGGATGTGATGCCTACAGTCCACCCTCTAAAACCACCATTTCCTCCAGAGGAGGAGGAAGAAGAAGAAATTGGATTTATATCCTGCCCTATACTCTGAATTTCAGAGTCTCAGAGCAGTCACAATCTCCTTTATATTCCCCCTCCACAACAACCTGTGAGGTAGGTGGGGCTGAGAGCTCTCCCAGAAGTTGCCCTTTCATGGACAGTTCCTATGAGAGCTATGACAGACCCAAGGCCATTCCAGCAGCTTTAAGTGGAAGAGTGGGGAATCAAACCTGGTTCTCCCAGATAACAGTCCATGCACTTAACCACTACACCAAATTGGCTTTCAACTGATCTCTGTTATCCGGAGAGCAGTTGTCATTTCAGAAGAACTCCAGGCCTCACCTGGAGGCTGGCAAACCTACTAAAGTGTGCTTTTATGCAACTTCTCAGTACTCCCTTCGTTTGTTCTGAGATTGTGATTGGATCGGGTGGCTTTCTTTCTGTCATTCTTCTTTCTCCTTCACGCAGTATTCCTATTTTCTATTACCTCAATTTCCTTCAGCGAAGAGAGAACTCCTGCCAGCAGCTTCCCAACATCTAGGAAGAGTTTCTATTTTAAAGCTTGTGTGGCTTAAGTGCCAATTTCTCTGCAGTTTCACACTTTATTTCCTTCAGGAGTCTCCAAAGGATTTCACCAGTCTTGCTGATTTACTACAGTGGAGGCTCTCGAGTTGCTCAGCAGCTTCCTCTAGGGGGCTTTGGTCTCAGGCAGGGCTACAGATGAAAAAGTACCCTTGGAAAAGAAATGTCCTCAGAATTTGCAGTGGCAAAGACCTATCAAGAATTCATTCTGTTCTTCTGGAGCCTTAGCATTGCCTGGAATTGTCATGAATAGTCAGGGGCTCAGCAAGGCTGTTCACAAAAGGAAGTTTTTGGAGGACATTCATTCATAGGATCGCCATAAATGGAAGGCGATGTGACAGAATTTAACACATTCACACAACTCAAAGTTATACAGTCCCACATTTGAGTCTCAGTGGTCTCCATTAGATGCCAGACTGGCTCATTATTAATCACTATTAGTAAATGGGAAAAGCCCTGGCCAAACTTCAGAACCCCAGAGAAGAAAGTCATGAGGAATGTGGGATCTGTGTTTGAAAATCAGGTTTCTTTCTTTAATTTACATTTCTTCAAAGCCTCGCACTCTAACAGTGTTCCTGAAGCAGAATCCTGTTGGTTTGAACAGGATGAGATGTGATTTCTGAAGCTTGGCACTTGGTTTTTTGGCCACTGTGTGACAGTGTTGGACTGGATGGGCCATTGCCCTGATCCAACATGGAGAGCCAGTTTGGTGTAGTGGTTAAGTGTGCGGACTCTTATCTGGGAGAACTGGGATTGATTCCCCACTCCTCCACTTGCACCTGCTAGCATGGCCTTGGGTCAGCCATAGCTCTGGCAGAGGTTGTCCTTGAAAGGGCAGCTGCTGTGAGAGCCCTCTCCAGCTCCACCCACCTCACAGGGTGTCTGTTGTGGGGGAGGAAGGTAAAGGAGATTGTGAGCCGCTCAGAGACTCTTCGGAGTGGAGGGTGGGATATAAATCCAATATCATCATCATCTTCTTCTTCTCTTATGTTCTTACGTTCTTAAGCTGTCTGGTTTGATTCAAAAATCCACACTGTTTCAAGAACCAATGGTTTTTCATTTTCACAATTTTTGGAAAGCTAGTGAGTTTGATTAGACTATCCCCATTTCAATATTGCTTCTCTCTTGTAAGAAAAGAAGCAGTGGCTCGGACTTCCGGGGTTGGAAAATTGCAAGCTGTGTTGCTTTCCCTAACGGGAGCAGGATGGCACCTCTGTTCAGGGTAGTAAAAGGCAAATTAATGCCTTCTGCCTACATTTCTCAGCTAGAGAATTGTCCAAGATATGCACAGATACTTTGAGGAGACTTCCCTTGGCTGAAAGGGAGTCCCGGGGGGGGGGGGCTGCTTTGAGGCTTTGAGGGATCTCCAGAGAGAAGTTGCATATTCATCGTCTGCAGAAGTTTCCAGAGTCATCAATTTGGCATAAGCTCGACAGGATCCAAACCTTTTACAATTTTAAACATCTAATCTACAAAGGACTGGTGTTAATTTGGATAAACTACGGAAAAAAGGTACTGATTGCTATCTCTTCATTCCGGGACTAATTAAAGTTAAACAAAACAAAAGTAAAAGGTGGGAGTTGGAAATACTGACAGCCTGAAAGGAGAAGATAAGGGGCTAAATTTGAACTTTGTAAACTTAAAAGACAGTGTTAAAAGAAGAAAGGAATTTATTGTTTAGTCTATCTGTGGTTGAGGAGGCAGCTCCATCATTACAGATCTGCAGTGTTCACAGTCAGCACAGGAAATACGTCAGATATCATGAGATTTCTCTACCAGTGAAATGAGATTTGAAGGCAAGAAAAGCAGGAAGTATTGGAGGAAGAAGAAGAAAGTCAATGACGTAAACAGCCTACTCTAGGATTATAATACCAGAGAGAAACATCGGTGGCCATTGTTGTTGGGAGGACTAAGTTTTAACATTGTTTTTAAAGTGAATGGGACATTAAAAATTGGTGGAGTTAACATATTTGGCAATTAAAAATTACTACTGTTGGATAGTAGATAAGAAGACTTGAACTGGTAAAAGCGAATAAAGAAATTTTTTTTTAAAGTGAAGCAAAAGTTGCAACCGCCATTTTGGGAGAAATAAAAGCTTTAAACATTAATATCTGAGCCTGGGAGGCTCAGAGGACAGTAAAATTGGGTTCATTGGAAAGGGCAAGCTTCACTTTATCAAACCTAATGGTTCAAATTTAATTTGGTGAGACAAAAAATTTTGATCTTTTTTTACATGTCAGATCCGAAACAAACTCGTGCTAGGTCTGCTTCAATAGAGAAAATGCAAGCTCAATTAGATGCAATGGAAGCTAGGATAATGAAGGGGGTGAAAGAAATGATAACTGCCTCTAAAATAAAAATAAGAAAGTATATTCAGGACTCAAAAAAAGAAGTACTTTCTTTGTTATTACCACAGTATCATTTCTGAGATTCTCTATTTCTTTTTTAAATTCTTTTTTGAGTCCTGAATATACTTTCTGATCATAACCCAATAATGTGGATTACAAAACTGTCGAAAAAGTCAAGAAGATGGAGATTAAATGAAGATTTACTACAAAATAAAGAAATAGTGACATCTCTAGAAAATGAAACCAAAGAGTACTTCCAAGTAAATGACAGAGAAGATATAGAATTTTGGACAGTATGGGATGCCTACAAGGCAGTAATGAGAGGATTACTAATAACATTGAATAATAAAGACAAGACAGCAAAAGATAAACAGATGTTGGACATTCAAATGAAATTAAGAAAAAAGAAGGTGAATTAAGGAAAAGGCCAGGGAAAAAGAAAATTATAAGGGAGATTACATTATTGCAAGCACAAATGAGACATCTGTTAAATAAATAATTGGAATGGAATTTGAAGAAATTAAAACAGAAATCTTTCGAGGGAGCGAATAAACCTGGAAAATATTTGGCCTGACAATTGAAGAAAAAGAGAGAAAGTAAAATTATTAATAAAATTGTGGCTGATGGAACAGAGATGGTAGATCAAGAAGGAATAAAGAGAGAAGTTTTAAAATGTTATGCTAAAATATGTAAAAGTGTTAACGTAAAGAAGGAAAAGATGGAAGTGTATTTGCAGAAGATTAAAATAGCACCCTTAACTGATTATATGGAAAAAGTTTTGAATGATCCAATTGAAAAAATAGAAATTGAAGTAGCGATTAATGCAATGAAAATTGGAAAGGCATTTGGACCAGATGGATTTACGGCAAATTTTTTTAAAACATTTAAAGAAGAATTAATACCGAAACTTCAAAAAATAATGAATGTGATAAGAATAAATGGGAAAATACCAAATACATGGAAGGAAGCAGTAATTTTGTTGATTCCAAAGGAAGATAGAGATGTCACTAATGTAAAGAACTATAGACCAATCTCATTATTAAACAATGATTATTATACACAAGAATCTTAGCAGAACGGCTTAAACAATATCTAATAAACTTTATAAAGGAAGACCAAGCGGGTTTTCTCCCTAAGAGGCAAATAAGAGACAATATTAGAACTGTTGTAAATATTGTAGAATACTATGAAAGACATCCAGAGAAGGAAGTTGCATTATTCTTTGCGGACGCAGAGAAAGCTTTTGATAATTTGAATTGGGACTTTATGTTTGCAGTAATGGAGAAAATAAAGTTGGGGGGGAAACTTTATAAGAATGATAACAGCAATTTATACTGAACAACGTGCAAGGTTATGTATAAATGCAGATCTTACAGAAGAAATGACAATCAGCAAAGGTACAAGGCAAGGTTGTCCGCTTTCACCATTGTTGTTTATAATGACTCTTGAAATCTTATTGCTGCAAATACAAGATGATGAAGAAATTGAAGGAACGAGAATTAAAGGATTTTCCTATAGAGCATTTGCAGATGATATAATGTTTATAAGTGAAAATCCTATGTAAGTAACACTTTTGTTGTTAGCCAAAATAAAAGATTTTGGAGAATTGGTGGGACTTTATGTCAATAAAGAAAAGTCAAAAACCAAGGATTAAAATGAAAGTTTTAACAGATGCTAAAGAAAGAGGAGGATTTCAACTACCAGATTTAAGATTATATCATGAAGCAGTTTGTCTAGTTTGGATAAAAGATTGGGTGACACTGTTGAATAAAAAACTTTTAACGTTGGAAGGTCATGAAAATAAATTCGACTGGCACGCTTATATGTACTATGGAAAGAAAAAGTTGGATGTTTTGTTTTTTTTCCTCACCATTATATAAGAAATAATCTACTAAATATTTGGATGAAGTACAAGAAATATGGCGATGAGAGAAAACCACTATGGATAGTGCCAGCAGAAGTAATAAGAATAACAGCTGAGACAGGAGAGGATAAAGGGATGTCATATAATCAATTACTAAAAGTACAAAGCGGTAAAATAGAATTGAAAACTGCTGAAGAGTTGAATAATAAATATGGTTAGTTTCAAATGCAACAAATAAAAAGTTTGGTGGAAAGCGATGCTAAAACTGAAGGAATAAGATGAGAAAAAGTTCTGCTTGGAGATAATGAAAAATTAATTTCGAAAATCTATAAGTTACTTTTAAAATGGTCTGTGGAAGATGAAGTAGTGAAATCTCAAATGATTAAGTGGGCAATTAATGTAAATAAAAAAATACAGATGGACACATGGGAATATTTGTGGAAGACCTCTATGAAACTCAACATGTCAGAGTATTAAAGAAAATTGTTTTAAAATGATGTACAGATGGTATATGACTCCTAAAAAGTTGGCAAAGATGAACAATAAGATGCCAGATAGATGTTGGAAATGTAAAAAACATGAAGGTTCTTTCTACCATATGTGGTGGACTTGTGAAAGAGCGAAAAGAGTTGAATCATCTCTTGTGAAAGAGATGATTCAACAAGAGATTTCTAAGATCTTGGGATACGAATTTAACAAAGTTGCAGAGACTTTTCTGTTGGGATTACAAATGGAAAAATTTCCAAAAGAAGATAGAACTTTAATCTGGTACTTGCTTTCAGCTGCTAGGACATTGTATGCTCAGTTGTGGAAGCAAGAAAAAGTACCAGAGAAATGGGATTGGAATGTAAAAGTTATGACATGGAGTGAAATGGACAAGTTAACAAGAACCTTAAGAGACTATGATTTAGAAGTATTTAAGATGGAGTGGGAAAAGTTCAGAAGATACGTAGAAAAAGAGTGGAAAATAAAAGGATATTGGACAATTTTTGATAATGACTCAGTATAAGAGGGAGGAGGATATTAATTTTGGTTCTTATTAATTAAGGGTACCTTTAATATTAAGATTTTAAGTATATAACACCAGCGGGGGTCAAGTAACGGGGGGAGGGGTGGGTAGAAAGTAATATATGGGATAGATTAAAAAAAAGTAATTACTAATGATGTAAGAAATTGAAATTTATTACCATATGTGACTAATAAAATTGTTTGAAACAAAGAAAAGAAGCGGTAGCTCTTTATTTTGCAGTAGTTTCTGTTTCCTCCTGTCTGTTTTCTCCTTTTGGAGAGCGTGGCAGCTCAGTGTTATAGTATCTGCTTTGCATGTGGAAGGTCCAAAGTTCAATCACTGATAATGTCACTTTCAACAAGTGAATTCTTTCACCAAATCAATAATGACCAAATTTTAAAAGTAGTCTTTTTGACTCATCCTCAGAATTCATGTTTGGCACGGCCATGTTGCATCAGCACCAGGGGTCATTTTGTAGAAAAATAGGTGGTGGAGTTCATCCAGGGATTGTTATGCAGCTGCACATACTATTTAATGGACAAGGAGTTGGAACTCTCAGAAGGAGGAGGTGAAACTCTCAGAAAGGTGCAGGATCTGTGCTCCTGTGAGCTCCCACTGAATCTGAGGCCTGGTCAGCACTATGCAGGTCTACTTCCAGTAGGGCTGCCAGATCCAGGTTGGGAAAGTCCTGGAGATTTGGAGATAGAGCCTGCGGAGGATAGGGACCTCAGTGGGGTGCAATGCCATAGAGTTTACCTTCTAATCTAGAGCATCCATTTTCTGCCAGGGAACTGATCTGTGTAGTTTGGAGATGAGCTGTATTTCTGGGGGGTCCCTAGGTCCCACTGGGAGGCTGGCAATGCAGGACTTTTTTTGGTAGAAAACCCTCAGGAGGAACTCATTTGCATATTAGGCCACACCCCCTGATGTCAGCATTGTTTTGTGCAGGGCTTTTTTGTAGAAAAGCCCAGCAGCAACTTATTTGCACATTAGGCCACACCTCCTGACGCCAAGCCAGCTGGAACTGTGTTCCTGCGTGTTTCTGCTCAAAAAAAGCCTTGGCTGGCATCCCTAACTTTCAGTTATGCTGGTTTATCTCCTGTGTGGGTTTTAGCTGCTATTGGAATTACCTGACCAACTGGCTTGACAAATGCTCCATTGATTCCTTTTGAAACCAACACCTTTTTTATTTATACAGTTTCCCTCTTTCCTTCTGCAAATCAGAGCATCTCACAGATTTCTGTAAATGAAATTGGGGAATAATTAAAAAAGAGAGAGAGGGGGAGACGTGCCTAAGAAAGTCTAAGTGGGCTCCACTCGAGAGCTCACCAGCCCTCTTCTGGCTGCCATTCTGTGCCCTCCTCTGTATAAGAGCTCTTTTAAAAAAAAGAAGCCAAAAAAGCAACATTAACAGAATTTATAAATCGTGTTTTATTAGTATTAGGTGTTTCAAGCTGCACTTTTGTATTTATTAGGCGTGTCTTACTGCTCTCGCAGCTGAAGAGGATTGCAGTCAAAAGTTAAATACAGCTCATTTACTGATTTGTATTTTTTTTAAAAAAAAATCCCCACTCTTCTCCTAAGGAGGTAAAGGTGAGACAGAGAGAGAGCAGAGCAAAAACTGAAAGTTGGGTTCATGTACTGATTATTCCTCCGACATTAAAACAGTCAAAACAGCTTCTGTGTCTCTCTCTCCCATCAAAGTACTGATCGGCAGAAGAATCTAACAGAAGAACCTGAGAGCGGCCATGTTAGATCACACCAATGGTCCTTCTAGCCCGGCTTCCAGTTTCTCATACTGGCCAACCAGATACCTATGGAGGCACTATCCAACCACTGCAGTCACAGTTGGAATCCCTGCTTTAGATGGCTCTGCCTTCTGAGATTTGTTGGGTGGCAGTCCAAAAGAGGACCTTCTTGATCGTGGCACCAAAACTCTGGGACTTTTTGCCCTGGGAGGTTCATCTGTCTCCTTCGGATGCCATCTTCCACCAGAGGGTGAAGATCTTTTTTTAGTTTATTTCATTTGGTGTTTTCTCCATGATCTCTCCTTCCTGTCCAAGTTTTAATTCTTTTAAATGTTTTAACTGTTGTTTTTACATCTTTGTATGTTTTCAGCACTAGTTTTAATTGCTTTAATGATATGTTGCTGTTGTTGTAGGGAGTTGGTCATTTTTGATGGTTTTAAAATATAATATTATGTTTTAATTTGCTAGCTGCCTTAGTGGCTCTTTTGAGGGAAGAAAGGCAGGATAAAAATTCAGTTAAATGAATAAATAAAATAAAAATACCCCCAGACAGCCTACAAGGAAAACAAGAAGGCCCCAAATATTACCTTTTGTTGACTTCTGGAGGCAGAATTCAGAGGTATCCAGTCTTTCAACATGGATGTATACTATGGTTGCCAGGTGTGACTCAGGAAATATCTGGGGACTTTGGGGGTGGAGCCAGGAGACTGAGGGTGGAGCCAAGACCAAGGTTGTGACAAGCACAATTGAACTCTGAAGGGAGATCTGGCCATCATATTTAAAGGGACTACAATCCTTTAACATGCCTTCCTTCCATTGGAAATAATGGAGGACGGGGACACCTTTTGGGGGGGCTCATAGAATTGGATCCCCTGGTCCTATCTTTCTGAAACTTGGAAGGTTTTTAAAAGAGAGGCACCAGATGCTATGCTGAAAATTTGGTGCTTCTACCTGAAAAACAGCCCCTCTCCCAGATACCCATTAAATGATTCTCCATTATACTCTATGAGGAATTGCAACCCTAATGTATACCATTTAACTTCACTATTCCCACAGGATTTGTTGTTTTCCAACATGGATGTAACTGAAGGGCTCATTGCTGTGGGCTTGCTTTAAAAAAAAAAATCTCATCTTTCAACTACATGTCTCCTTTGTGGAAATCAAATCAATGTTTGTACTGTTTTCTGTTCTCTTGTACCAAATGAAAAGTCCAAATGAATGCATTTTGTAGGAGGCTTTTTTGTACCCATTGACAAGTAAACACTGCGGAAGGAACAAATGGGGAACAATAGCAACAGCAACTGACAGAAGAAAAAGCCTCACAAGGACAAGATATAAAAACAAAGAGGAAAAAAAGCAGAGCATATCTGTACATCTTTATTCCTGGATCATTCATGAGTCTCACATTTCAAATTTTTATAGCTTTTTAAAAGAACTGAAAGGAATCAATGTATTATATTTTGTAACACTTCTAACACTCCTCCACATTGGTTGGGGAACAATGGAGCATTCTCATAGACATAAGGATTCCCACCCATGGAGTGTAACTTTCACACCTCCTCTCTCCCACTGTAGTCCAAAATGCCCCTCCAAATGCTGCTTCCAGGAGAATTTGGGGGCTGCTGTAGGAAGGAAAACATTCATATGAATCCAAGCCTCGGTGTGTTTTTTCCTACTGGGCATGGTAGAACCTGAGCTTTGTTTGTTTCTTTAGATACTTGTACTTTTGTCCAACTGGTTACCTAGTAATTATATTTCATGTAACCCTATTAGCAAAGCCCCAATGCTGGTTGGTTGGATGCATTCAATGCTTAGTTTACCTGAGTGTCAACCAATACTCCCTCTAAGCTGTGGATTCTTGTGAGCAAAAATTCTACCTTATGAGCTACTGGCATTAAAATTGTGAGTTAATGCATAAATTACTTTGTTTTGGTGCCATTTTTCCTGAGCTGAGGCGTTTTTCCTGAGCTGAGGCTGTGTGAGATGAAGGATAAAAAACTGTGAGCTAGCTCACACTAACACTCCTTAGAGGGAACATTGGTGTCAACCCAGACCAGGTCTGTGGTCAGATCTCCAGTCTATTTGGGGTAGAGGAACAATTTGGCCTGGAGCCATGTTTGGAAGGGTGATTAACTCTTTCCTCCATGTCATTTTCCTCACCTAAGATGTTCCCCTGGAGCTACTTCCCCAGTTAGGGAAAACATACATGCAACATAACGACCTGTATGTACATTCTCTCCCACCATGGCAAATACCAGCTATGGGGGAGCCATTTTGAGATTGGGGCAACAGTACTGAGTGAAACTCTCTCCTTCTGCCTTTGCCCTGATCTGAATCAAGGGCTCTGTGGCTGCCAATTAGCAGAATAGCATATGTGGTGGTGTAGTAATTCAAGCACCAGTCTAGGATCTGGGAGACCTCAGTTTAAATCCCAATCTGCCATGAAAGCGCTCTGGGTGACCTTGGGCCAGTAACACATTCTCAGCCTAATATACTACACAGGGTGCTTGTTGCAAGTGAGTCAGTTTGGAATAGTGGTTAAGTGTGTGGACTCTTCTCCGGGAGAACCAGGTTTAATTATCCACTCCTCCATATGCACTTTCTGGGTGATCTTGGGTCAGTCACAAGCTCTCCCAGAGCTGTTCTCTCAAGAGCAGTTTCTGTCAGAGCACTCTCAGCCCCACCTGTTTCACAGGGTGTTTGTTGTGGTGAGAAGAAGGGAAAGGAGATTGTAAGCCTCTCTGAGACTCCAAGTGAAGGGTGATGTATAAATCCAACCTCCTCCTCTTCTAAAATGGAGGCAGGGGGAACAGTGTTGCAAGGCACATTGGGCCTCTGTTGGGGAGATAATAATAATAAATGTGTGCCATCAAGTCACAACCAGTTCATGGTGACCCAAAGAATATGAAGTTTTCAAGGCAAGAGACAAACAGAAGGGTTTTTTGTTTTTGCCATTGCCTTCCTCTGTTGCCTTCTTTAATTTGTATGCTGATTTAAATTTGTAGTGGCCAATGGCTATGTAATAAATTTTACTACTGCTACTACATTGCTTTCCTCAGCATAGCAGCCCCTGTCTTCCATGGTAGTTTCTCGACCAACCATGGCTGACATCTTAATAGCCAAACTAAAGTGAGATTAGGCTAGTCTGGGATGTCAGGCTGCTATTGGGAAAATAAGAGGAGTATAAATATATATATATATTTAAAAATGTGGCAGAGTTCTGTTATAGGATTATCTAGAAACTTGCCCAGTCTGATGTTCAGATGTTACATGCATCCCATATCACAGATCAGCTTCTGAGTTACCACAATAAATCTTAAGACCCCTCACTCTAAGTAACAACACAGTAAATGACGAAACTGAGGCTATTGTACCTTGGTCATTCTGAGAAGACAAGAGTCACTGGAAAAGACAAGACTGCTTGGAAAAATTGAAGGCAACAGGGAAAGAGAAAGACCCAACATGAAATAGATAGACTCAATTAAGGAAGCCATGGCCCTAAATCAAGGAAGCCTTTGGTTTGTAAGACTTGATCAAGGCTGTTAACAATAGGATAGGGTTTCCATATTTTTTAAAAGCGAAAAAGAGGATATATTTCCGGACTGAATGGTGGGGGGAGGGGGGAAATCACTCTGGCATAGGGTTGCCAAGCGCATTTCAAGAAATATCTGGGGACTTTGGGGGTGGAGCTAGGAGACATTGGGTCAAGCCAGAAGCAAGGTTGTGACAAGCATAATGGAACTCCAAAGGGAGCTCTGTCCATCACATTTAAAGGAACTGAGCACCTTTTAAATGCCTTCGCTCAATTGGAAATAATGAAGGATAAGGGCACCTTCTTTTAGGGCTCATAGAATTGGACCCCCTGGTCCAATCTTTTTGAAACTTTGAAGGTAATTTGAGAAGAGGCATTGGGTATTATGCTGCAAATTTGATGCCTCTACCTCAAAACATAGCCCACCCCCCACCAAGCCCCAGATACCTACAGATCAATTTTCCATTATACCCTATGGGAATCGGTCTCCACAGGGTATAATGGAGTACCCAGCAGAAAGTCCCCCCTCCCTTACTTTCTGATGACCCTGAAGCGATTTGGAGGGCCTCCAAATTGGGGGATCCCCTGCCCTCACCTGGGGATTGGCAACCCTACTCTGGCAAATCTCATTTTAAATACCCCTACTCTTTAAGCTGCACTGTGATAATTGCTACAAAAAGAGGTCATTTTCATCTGTTTTTTAAAAGACCCCAAAAGAGGACAGACTACAAAAAAAGATGATGTCCTATAAGAAGAGAACATCTGGTAACCCTATGACAGGACATTTTGGAAAACGCTAATTCATAGGGTCACCTTAAGTTGGAAGAGAGTTGATGGCCTTAACACACACACACCATTGATTAAATGAACCATTACTTAGCAAAAAAAGAGAAAAGCCTCCTATTGTCTTAGTGCTGTTTTCACCTTTTGCATTTTGGATATTTGTGCATCTCATCTGTACTGGGTCCAGTACAAAGTGTTGGTCATTACCTTTAAAGCCTTATATGGCCGAGGACCTGCCTACCTGAGGGACCATCTTTCCCCATATGAACCCCAGAGAGCACTGAGGTCAGTTGGGAAAAATCTAATGACCATCCCTGGGCCAAAGGAGATTAAATACCAGAATACTAGGGCACGGGCATTTTCAATCGCGGCCCCTACCCTATGGAACCGACTCCCCGAGGAGGTGCGGGCCCTGCGGAACCTTGATCAGTTCCGCAGGGCCTGCAAGACCGCCCTTTTTAAGCTTGCACACCTGGACTGCTAAGAAGATCGGCAATTAAGGATCCGCCAATGCGGTTTGAAGTCCTATACCGCTGAATAACTGTACTCATTGGACTGATTTTAATGTTGTTAAGTTTAGTGTTTACTGTTTTATTGTGTTAAATCTAAAGGCTTTTAACTACTGTATGTTTTTATAAAATGTTGTTAGCCGCCCTGAGCCTGCCGAGGTGGGGAGGGCGGGATATAAATAAAAATTATTATTATTATTATTATTATTATTATTATATCATCTAAGTCAGACTCTTCTTCCCCGAGCTGGAAGCTGGAGAGGCAGGCAGTCGACACTTCCTCGCAGTGAGGGCCACACGGCTGGAATAGTGTGAGATCAGACAGAAGCAACCATTCAAAGAGCATTTCATGGATTGTCAATTAAAATCAGCCACCACGGCACTAACTATCAAAGACAACCTAATTAGCAATTCTTTGAACTGAGCAGAAGTGGTCTTACTGGGTGCAAATGAAATTCGTTTGACATGGAGTCAGTTAAAAGGTGAGGAGACCTTCTTGTCTTTCCAAAAGATGAAACAAAAACCCTTGACGGTGCAGGCATTGGCAGCAGGCAGACAAAACACTGCAATTTCACAAAAGGCAATTAAGGGAGAGGGGGTGAACAGAGAAATGAATTGGGCAGACATTGGCTTCAGTTCTTGACATTCAAAATAACCTCAAATGGCAAAGGTTTAACGTATGCATGCAGTAGGCATACAAAGAAATTAGGCTTCTGTTTATTTACTTGAATCTACAGCTGACATGAGGAGGGCAGGCAGCATAGTATAGCTCAGTCTCGTCAGATCTTAGAAGCTGTATGAGATTGGTTCTTGGAAGAGAGACCACCAAGGTAGACACTGCATAGGAAGGCAATGGCAAACCACCTCACTTGCTTCACTCTCACTTTGAAAGCCTCTTTCAGGGGCCACCATAAGCCAGCTGTGACTTGATGGCACTTTATATGCACACACAGTTGACCACCATCTCTTTTATGGTTAAACATCAATGGCAGTGGGGTTCCCATTTGGCACACTGCAACCAAGGAAAGTGAAAGTGGGACAATATGGGGGTGGGGATCTTCATGCATTTAGAAGATTCTGTTCATTGTGTGTAAATAAAGGAAAGGGATATTTGGTTTTAAATGAACTGGATTATCATTTAACCTTCTTTGTAGAAGGATCCCTTGTGGAGACTTTGCACTTCACCATAGCTCATTCATAATAAAGTAAATAAATGATGTGCTCACTGCCACTGTACTCATTACACCCTCCCCATAAAAATTGAGTACACCTTCCGGTGATTTCAGGGATGTGTGGCCTAATATGCAAATGAGTTATGCAAATGAGTTGTGCTAATGAACTCCGACTCCTCTTTGGCTGATTCCACATTTGGCGTTTGCTTCCCTTTCGCTCCGAGGTTGTTCCATGCGGGTGTGATTTCCCGATTCCACACTAGAGGATTTCTCCCAGATTCAATTCCCAATCTGTTCCGTGTGTTCTAATTCCGCATTACTGTTGCTCCCGGAGTTTCCCCCACAATCGTAGCAATTTCCCCCCTCCCTCATACGTTTCCCTTTTTTTTTTAACGCGCATGCGTGTTAAAAACACCTATTAAAAACACCTATTCCAGTTTCTGTTATGCACTGAAGCAACACCAGCAAATTACGATCTTACGGATTTTGCATTTTTCCACCAGGAACTACGTATGAATTTTTAAAAACAAATGTTTTTGTACATATGTTTCAACAAGCTGTAGTTAGAAGCAGCTCTCCAACTGCATCAGCAGAATAGCTAAGAACTTTTGCTGGCACAGACTGAGTTTATTTTTCGCCCAGATCTTCCATGCAAAACGTAGCTCTAAAGCAACTTAAAGCATCATTCCCCCAAGGGTTAAGTTTTACGATTCAACAACAGGCAAGCCCCATATTTCAGAACCTCATACATACTTATTTGAAGATACATCTAACGCTGAAACTTTTGGGAGCCTTTCACTGTAATAGCCAGAAAAGATAAGGACTATATGGGTAAGGAGGAGGAAAAAAGAGGGAGAGGGCAAGAAACCCCTTTTAGCTTGGCTAGACAAGGTGCTGGGTTACATAGCCTTTTTCCCCTCTGGGGCTCTAGTGCTGAGTTTATTCTACATTAGTCCTTAAATATTAACCTCTGCAGGAAATGTCTTCTTTTTTGGCTACAGAAGTTCCTGGATTGCGCTGCTTTTGTC
Organism: Heteronotia binoei; assembly: GCF_032191835.1. Classification (NCBI taxonomy): domain Eukaryota; kingdom Metazoa; phylum Chordata; class Lepidosauria; order Squamata; family Gekkonidae; genus Heteronotia; species Heteronotia binoei. Next base: position 173,687,786 of record NC_083225.1, read on the forward strand.
CTTCTGGGGCTCCAGAATGTTGAGTTTAGCTACCATTAATCCTTAACAATTAACCTTTTAAAAGCAATTTCTTCTTGGAGCCTGGGTCAACAAGTTCCTGGATTGTATGGCTTTTATTTCCACTGGGCTTCCAGAGTCTTCAGCTTACCTACCATTTAAAGACTAATATCCAGGGCTTTTTTTTTAGCAGGAACACACAGGAACGCAGTTTTGACTGGCTTGAAGTTAGGAGTGCGGCCTAACATGCAAATGAGTTCCTGCTGGACTTTTTCTACAAATAGCCCTGTGTGAAACAATGGTGTGGCCTAATATGCAAATGAGTTCCTGCTGGTCCTTTTCTATCGAAAAAGCTCTGCTAATATCAACTCTTTCAGACTAATATCAAGCTCAACTGGTGCTTTGCTTTACATCCAAGGCTTATCATGTTTAACTGTAACAGTATTCCACATATGAGCAGAGGCTTAGTCTTTCTACAGTCCACTTTAATAACAAGCATGCAAATATGTGTGTGTGTGTGCATGCATGTGTAAAGTGCCACCAAGTCACAGCCGACTTACGGCAATCCCAGCAAGGGGTTCGCAAGACAAGTGAGATGCATAGGTGGTTTAATGCATGTAAGCAGCACACATCAAACGCACAAAATGTGTAAAATATTATGCACAAAATGCAAAATCCTAAAGCAAACAAGAACAGAAATGGAAATAATCAAAAAACAATAATTGGGCAAAGAAGCCAGTCAACAAAGCAACACTGAGTAAAGAAACAAAAGGAAACGATCCACTTTTGACCATCCCTAATGACAATTAATAAAAACAGAGCCATGCCAAAGACTTGCTGCTGTCTTATCATGATTGTTTGGCAGGCTTCAAATTGCTCTGATATTTAATCACTGTTGCATGTTATCAATCAACTGCAGACAGGTATCCAATCAACTCCATTTGTATCCTGCTCTTCGTCCTGGGGATCCAGGGTGGCATATTTGCTTCTCCCTCATCCATTTTATCTTCACAGCAATCTCATTGTATCTGCAGAATGCTGGGAGGTGGGTGAGAACGAAAGGGTGCAGCTGCCGTAAGATCGCTCCATGAGCATTATCCCTAAATGCACATCTCCAGCCCTATTCCAATGTGCCAACTATTGTACCATACAGGCACGCCACTGCATGTCTGCTACAATCGAACATGAAACATAATTGCATGGTAACCATCTAATAATATGTGGGTGCGTTAAGTGCTGTGTGTGAGTTAAAAGCCATCAACTTGGGTTAGCCATAGCTATCGCAGGAGCTGTTCTTGAAAGGGCAGCTGCTGTGAGAGCCCTATCAACCCCAACCACCTCACAGGGTGTCTGTTGTGGGGGGAGAAGATATAGGAGATTGTAAGCTGCTCTGTCTCTGATTCAGAGAGAAGGGCGGAGTATAAATCAGCAGTCAGTCAGTCAGTCTAAGTTGCTTCTGACTTATGGTGACCCCAAGAATTAACATTCTCCAAAATATCCTATTGATTACAGCTTTGTTTAGGTCTTGCAAACCAAAGGCCATAGCTTTCTTTATTGAATCTATCCATCTAAGAAGACATGAACATAAGAGAAGCCATGTTGGATCACGCCAATGGCTCATCCAGTCCAACACTCTATGTCACACAGTGGCCAAAAAACCCAGGTGCCATCAGGAGGTCTACCAGTGGAGCCAGGACACTAGAAGCCCTCCTCCCACTCTCCCCCCCCCCCAGCACCAAGAATAAAGAGCATCACTGCTCCAGACAGAGACCGTTTTCACACACAGCTTACCTCGCAGTCACAATCCTGTTCCCTCCGCAGTGTCTGGTTGGATTTCCCATCTGCGCCGAAGTTACAGGAAGTGCCGCAGCTTTTGCGTAGCAAACGTAAACCGCTAAATTCCAGTTTACGTTTGCTATGCAAAAGCCGCAGCACTTCCTGTAACTCTGGCACAGATGGTGGGAAATCCGACAGACGGGAAATCCCCATATGGGAAATCCCCATATGAGCCCCAGAGAGCGCTGAGGTCAGCTGGAAAAAACCAGCTGAATGTCCCTGGGCCAAGGGAGGCCAGATTGAAGGCCACCCGGGATCGGGCCTTCTCTGTCGCAGCTCTACTGCTGTGGAATCAACTCCCTGAGGAGGTGCGGGCTCTACGATGCTTAGATCAATTCCGTAGGGCCTGTAAGACCCACCTTTTCAAGATAGCCTTCAACTAATGATAAGCTAGGAAATGCTGCTGAAAATATTAGTACTGAATTCCACTGAAGATCTAATGTTTATAACGCCACATTGTTAATGTTAATTTTAATAATCTGTAATTTGTTTTAACCATGATTTTATAAGTATAATTTGATGTACAGTGTATTTTATGTTGTGAGCCGCCCTGAGCCTGCCTCGGCGGGGAGGGCGGGATAGAAATAAAAAATTATTATTATTATTATTATTATAGATGCTGCAGAGGGAACAAGATTGTGACTGCGAGGTAAGCTGTGTGTGAAAACGGTAAGAGAGTTCCAACAATACCCTGTGGCTAATAGCCACTGATAGACCTCTGCTCCATATGTTTATCCAATCCCCTCTTGAAGCCATCTATGCATGTAGCTGCCACCACCTCCTGTGGCAGTGAAGCTCCTGTTAAATCTGCCTCTTTTCAGGTGCCTTCAGCTTTTCCTAGCATTATTATCTTTTTCCGGTGACCCTTCAATTTGTCAGTTTAGAGGCAGTCTTTGAAATGACGTCCCCTGAATCCCTGTCCACATCAGCCCCGGTCATCGCTTTCGACCATTATCATAATCCACCCCTTGCCAGAAGACAGTCGCAAGAGTTTTCAAAGCAGCATCTTACTGTTTGTGTTCTACAGCAAAAGAGTACTGCGTCATCCCAGTGATGCCGCTCCTTTTACCTTGGGGGCTTTCTATTCTAATCCAAAGGCCTGAGGCATGTTTCTTGTGTTCAGAACACAAGGGTAATGCATACAATGAAGACTGAAAGACAAAGGTATGCTTTGTACAGCTCTTGCATTTCCAGATCTAGAGAGTTAGAGAAAGACAGAGCTTTGTTTTGTAGCAGGAACTCCTTTGCATATTAGGCCACACCCCCTGATGTAGCCAATCCTTCTGGAGCTTACAGTAGGCCTTTTGCTAAGAGCCCTGTAAACTCTTGGAGGATTGGCTACCTCAGGGGTGTGTGGCCTAATATGCAAAGGAGTTCCTGCTACAAAAAAAAAAAAAAAACTTGGAGAAAGAGAATTTTTTCTTTGCCAGATCCTATTTATCATTCCTTTTGCTGTTTGCTAATATATTGTTTCTCCCCACCACCACTACTGCAGGCTCCTAGTCCTAGCACTTCCCTTAAGTGACCTCACATCTTTTCTTTGGCAGGGACAGGCCTCAAGTCGAAACCATCCATTCAGATCAATAACTGTCAAACAGCAGCTGAAGACTGAGCCAGCATTTTCTCCAGATCCACACGTCTGTCGCCGTGGGAGCTCTGCTTGATTTTTGCAAACTCATTTCCCCCCCTTCCCTGGTTCTACTGCCTACTAGATAATCCCACTCCACTCTGTCTCTTGCCACCCTGTGGCTGTTTGAAGTCACTGCAGTGAAATACATCCTAATGCACTACTTAAAACGGTGTTTCAAGAGGTGAGAAATCCACGGCTGGGGTGGAAGTGCTATTCTTTGTTCTCCAGTTTGGGTACATGCCAGCAACATGGAAAGGATTCAATTTAGGTACATTTGCGAGCAATACTTCTGAAATTTAAAAGGTAAAGGTAGTCCCCTGTGCAAGCACCAGCCGTTTCTGACTCTGGGGTGATGTTGCTTTCACAACATTTTCATGGCAGAATTTTTACAGGGTAGTTTGCCATTGCCTTCCCCGGTCATCTACACTTTCCCCCCCAGCAAACTGAGTACTCATTTTACTGACCTCGGAAGGATGGAAGGCTGAGTCAGCTTCGAGCCAGCTACCTGAACCCAGCTTCCTCTGGGATCGAACTCAGGTCATGAGCAGAGCTTAGAACTGCAGTACTGCAGCTTTACCACTCTGCACCACGGTGCTCTGCTTCTGAAATTCCCCTTGTCCAAACTCCCCTACCACCCCTGTCTTCTGGAGATAGCCATTCTCAGGGCTTTTTTGAGCAGTTCCAGCTGGTGACAGGGAGTGTGGCCTAATATGCAAATGAGTTCCTGCTGTTTTTGTTTTTACAAAACGCCCTGAGCAAAACAATGGTGACATCAGGGGGCGAGGCCTAATATGCAAATGAGCTCCTGCTGGGCTTTTTCTACAAAAAAAGAGCGGCTCTAGCCATTCTTATTCCTAAAGTAGGCACATTAGAAATTCTCTGTTCTGCTAGGTTTTATTTCTGAATCAAGCTGAGCAAGTGCTGTGCTCTACTGCAGATTTCTCTTCCTGCAATTCATTGATAAGCCCCCTTCCCCTGGCATTACGGTGGCATGGCAGTAAATTGAGAAAATGTGGGGTAAAGAGCAATCGAGAAATAAATGTGTTTATAATTGTATCTCAATGCCAGGGAGGCCATTGGTCCAGATTCTCTTCACCCATCATGGATTTAAAATGATACTGGTATCTGCTTGCATCTTTGACCTCTCCAATTGAAAATATATATAGCCACAAACAGAAAACTATTTGTTCTAGCTCATGCGTCGGTGGTCACTTACTGACTTACTGTACAGAGTTATACCTTTTTTAACTTTGTTGACTTAAAAGGACATAAAAGAATGTAACTTTGTTTAGGATGGAACTACAAATCTGACAAATAGCATCCTCACACAAACAGGGTAATTCCTTCAGATTCTGCAGTGCCTATTCCAGCAGTTAAACAGAAGTCCCATGGCATGTTAAAGACTATCAACTTTTATTCCAGCAAACACTGTGGTGCAGGGGTCCCTAACCTTTTTGAACCTGAGGGCATGTTTGAAATTCTGTCACGGTGTCGTGGGCATAGCAACAAAATGGCTGCCACAGAATGGCTACCACAATAGGGGGAGCCAGCCGCAAAATGATTGCCACAGCTTAACTTCAGTAACAGTGCAGATCCTTGTGCTATGGCATTTTAAAGAAATCTGCACAGCCAATCAAATGTCCCATACTCCATCAGAAACTTTGACGTGGAAGAGGAGGAGGAGGAGATGATTGGATTTATACTCCACCCCTCACTCGGAGTCTCAGAGCAGTTTACAATCTCCTTTCCTTCCTTTCCCCACAACAGATGCCCTGAGAGGTAGGTGGGACTGAGAGAGCGCTGAGAGGTTTGTGACTGACCCAAGGTCACCCAGCTGGCCTCACCCGCTTCCTACAAACACTTGACAGGTGCCAAAAAAGGTGTTGGTAGGTGCAATGGTTGGTTTGATGTTGGAGACCGCTGCTATGATGAGCAGGAGCCCATATCTCACATATGATGATGTGAGCACTGATTCATGAAAGTTTGTGCCAGAAAAAGTTTTATGAGCTTTTAAGGTGCCCCACTATACTCTGGTACCGGTTTTGTGAAATAGATTAACCCTGCTACCTCTCTCTAGAATGATTTTAGCTGCTCTCTCTGAGGACTGTGATGTCAGAAATTTATTGGATGGCAGTTCTGGGAGTGGGTATGCAATTCTTGGATCCTCTAGTTCACTGGTAAGCTCTACTTGATTCAATATCTCTCGGCTTGGCTTCGCGAACGAAGATTTAAGAAGGGTGCAATAGTCCACGTTTGCTGCAGGCTCGCTGGTGGCTGACAAGACCAATGTGGGACAGGCAGGTCCGGCCACAGCGGCTGCAGGGAAAAGTCTGATTTAGGCATAACTGAATGGGTTATGAACTGATTCAATATAGGCATAACTGAATGGGTATATGAGGACGATAACTCATACATCTGCTCAGTGTGGCCATGTCAATTTGCATTATGCACATTGGTAATTTCCTAAGAATATAGTCTCCTTGCAGCTTGGATTGCACTTCCCCCCCATCTTCTCTGTCTCATCTGTTTTTATTTGCTGATTTTATTTAAAAATTTATACCTATCCTTCCACAGGGCAGCTTACACATGACAAGATAAAAGCAATGGCAAATAGGAAGTAAAATATGATAAAAGAGCCCATAAATTTGTCAGCGTCAAAAGACAGCTGCACAAATGGTTAGTTGCAAAATGCCAGGCAAAAAGGTTTGAGGGGGCTTTTGGAAGATCTGTGAGGTAGAAACCCCTCCACCGAAGATGACCATGAGTATGCTGAGGATCAACAGACTTGTCTGGCAAGAGGCACAACCAACAGTCTACAGGGGAGACCTGAAGAGGAAGCCTGGGTTCACGCCAGGATAGTTGGTCCTTTATGTCGGTCTCAAGTTATGAAGGCTTTAACTGTCAAAAGTAGCACTCTAAACTAGAGTTGGCAGCCATCCACTAAGCTCCCCTTGGAGTGCTGGGGAGTAGTGATTGTGGAAAGCCAGCATCATTGTGATGTCACTTCTGGTTGTGTACCTGGAAGTGATGTTATTGTTTCAGTGGCACTCTCGGAACTTCCTAAATCCCTAAATCTCCTGGCAAACCTTCCATATGCCTGCCAGCATGTGAATGGCAGTGAGAGGAAATGGGTTGGGCCTGGGGAATGCACTGAGCTGGTGGTTGATCCTTTTTCTTTCATTTTCTTGCCATCATAACTTCTGACTTATGGCAACCCCCTAAAGTTTTCAAGGCAAGAGACATTCAGAGGTGATTTGCCATTGCCTGCCTCTGCATCATGGCCCTGGACTTCTTTGGTGGTCTCCCAAGGAGGAGGAGGACCAACCCTGCTTAGCTTTCAAGATCGGATGAAATTGGGCTAGTCTGGGCCTTCCAGATTAGTAAATTCTACCACAGAGTTTGAAAATTCTAGAGTCCAGCAATGCCACATCTGGGTTTTAGCAGAAGTGACGTCAGCAAGCTGGTGTCATGCTGGCTCACAGGTCCTTCCCTTTTTTGCTCATATTGCAAGTCTATCTGCCACTGAGCCATGGCCCCTCCTTACCCCAAGCTCAAGACTGTGCCTCATGAGTGTGCAGGAACGCAGTTCCGGCTGGCTTTGTGTCAGGGGGTGTGTCCTAATATGCAAATGAATTCCTGTTGGGCTTTTTTGTAGAAAAAAAGCCCTGGCCCTCAGTATCCATTGAGGGTTCTGAGTCCCATCCAAAAGGCATCTCGGGGAATGTCCCTAAAATTCCTCCTCAGTTTTTGAATGTGTTCCCGCGTAACTTCACTCTTTCCAGTTAGCCTGGTGAATCTGCAACCTAATAAACCAAATTCCCTTCTGGAAGCTGGGTTTCTTTCTTTTTCCCACTCCAGGAAAACTTCTACATCTGCTCCCAGGACAGACCAAAGGATAATCTTCTCTTTCACTCACTTTAATATCCACTAGCCACCCATTTATCTCTCTGACATGACTGAAATTGGCCGGGGCATATCTCAGCAGGCAGCGCTTGGTGAGTTATATGCACAGAGGGCTCTTCTCAGAGGAGGCAAAAGTTCATCTCCCAAAAATGTTTAAGCAGGCACCTCATTTTCTTAAGTGCTGACCTACCAATTAATTCCAGAACAAGTTCTGGGTATGCAGAACTCCCAAATGCTGAGGCAGGGATTCATCCTCCAGTGTTGAAAAACTCAATTTAATAGGCAGTTTCAGGTGGATAGCCGTGTTGGTCTGAAATAGTGGAATAAATGTTGAGTCCAGCAGAACAAAGTTTGAGTCCAGTGGCACTTGAAGGTATCTGAAGAAGCATGCCTGCACTCAAAAGCTTCTACCTTGAATAGAGCTTGGTTGGTCATAAAGGTTCCACTGGAATCAAACTTTGTTCTATAATAGGCAGTTCCAGGTGAGTAGTCATGTTGGTCTAAAGTAGGGGTGTGCAAAAAAAAAAAATTCGGAATTAATTGGATTCAGAAATATATGGGGCCAAAATATTCAGAATACCATATATTTCCGAATACCGGTATTCGGAATAGCCATATATACTGGAGATATATGGCTATTTCCAAATATATGGGGGGGGGGTTTGAGGGAGAGCCCCCCAAATTTTCAGGGGACCTGCAGGGGACTCTCCCCTATGAACCCCCCAAGTCCCAAAAAGATTGGGCCAGGGGTTCCCATTCCAGGGGAACCCAAAGAGGGTGCACCTATCCCACCATTATAACCTATGGGCCATTGAACTCAATGGCAACATAGGGCATAATCAGAGGCTACTGGGGGGCAGGGGGTTTGATGGAGAGCCCCCAAAACTGCATGGAACCCTCAGACTCCAAAAATAGCTCTATAAAAACATGAAAGTGACTCACCTCACAAAGTCCACACACCAACCCCTTCACACCAACCAGAGGTAATTAAAACAAAACAAAACATGACAGAAAGAAACTTAAGTTTTAACTCCCCCCCCCAAAAAAAAAAAAACAGAACCAGGAAAAGGGACAACAGGACAGGATGCAAAACCAACAGCAACAGGTCCAAACAAATCCAACAGAAAAAAGGCCAACAAACTCAACTGTTAAAAAACTGAACTTTTTAACAATAAAAATTAGGCCAAACAGCCCTGCCCACCCCCACCCCCCGAATCAGAACCAGAAGAGAAAAGGAACAACAGCAGCACAACACAGCAGTAAATCAAACACAGAATCCTTTTAAAACAGTAAAAAACTTTTAACAATACAGGAACCTAACCAACCCCTCCCCCCAAAAAAACCTTCACCCTAACCCCAAGAAATCCAAGCCACCCAAATCAGGAAAAGTAAAAGGACACTGCACTTTTAAAAGGCCTCTCACTAAAGTTAGATATAGGCAAATTGGCAACCCCCCACCCCAGGCCCCCACCCCCAGCAGAACCCCTTAGCACCAAATAAGCTACCCACCCACCCAAATCTGGATAAGTAAAGGGACTGAGTCTTAAAAAGTCCTTTTACTTTTATCCTAACTAAAATAAAAGCAAAAACCCCAAGACTGTCTTACCTTAGATGTCTTCTCCAGGCAGGTCAGGCAAGTCTGAGAGAGAGCAGCAGCAGCAGCTAAGGCCAAAGGCTAGTGCAGAACAATCTCTCTCACACACCAACACAGCAGCAATGGAATGGAGCCCAGCCAGGCAGACTCCTTAAAAAGTTTCTCTGGCCCTACACAAAGCAGTTTCAAAAAATACCACTGCTCTGTGATTGGCCAGAGAACAGTGTTTACTTGGATACCCAAGTAAACAAAAGAACAACAATGTTGCTGATGGATGGGGGATTAGTCCAGCCATCAGCTACACAACACCCCTGCAAAGCAAGGGGCTCCTCTTCCCCTCCCTCCCTGATACCAGGGAGGCTATGGGAGAGGCGGGAAAAGGCTTCCAAAGTTGGGAAAGGAGGCAAGCAGCTTCCCTGAGGCTGCAGAAGCTCCTTTCCTGCCTTTTACATTGAGTTCCGTATACTTCTGAATGTTGATTCGGAAGTATACGGGGAGCCGTATACGGCTCCTGTGTAATGCCTTCTAATTGGATTCGGAAGTATACGACGCCATATACTTCCGAATCAGGGGGTATTCGGCAGTCTATTTAGTTCGGCTGAACTGAATGCACACCCTTGTCTGAAGCAGGAGAACAAAATTTAAGTGGCACCTTTAAGACCAACAAAGTTTGAGTCCAGTGGCACATTTACACCTGGAGTAAAACATTATTCGTAAAGGTGCCCCTGGACTCAAACTTTATAATAGGCAATGTTAGGCTTTGAGGGTTTTGACGGATCACGAGTCTACCCTGGAAAGGAAAGCATTTTCTCAGTTTACAGCCTAGTTTAATGCATGTTTATTGAGATGTCCATCCCATTGTATTCAATGGAGTCAATTCATAAGTAAAGAGACATTGTAATCAGTGGAGTCTATTTATAAGTAAACAGACAATGCAGTCATGGAATTACCAGCTGGTTTTTGTTTGGTGGTGGAAAGTGCCGTTGAGTCTCAGTTGACTTATGGTAACCCCATGGGGTTTTCAAGACAAGAGACACTTAAAAGATGCTTTGTCATTGCCTACCTTTGCGTAACAATCCTGGGTTTCCTTGGCAGTCTCCCATCCAAGTACAAAACAGAGACAACCCTGCTTAGCCTCTGAGATCTGATGACGTCAGGCTAGCCATCCAGGTCAGGGTGGTCAGGGCTTTTTTTCTAGAAAAAGCCCAGCAGGGACTCTTTTGCATATTAGGCCACATCCCCTGACATCAGCATTGTTTTACACAGGGTGTTTTTGTAGAAAAGGCCCAACAGGAACTCCTTTGCATATTAGGCCACACCCCCTGACACCAAGCCAACTAGAACTGCATTTCTGGTGTTCCTGCTCAAAAAAAGCCCTGAAGATGGTTTTTTTTCCTTTTTGTTTAGCAAGAACAAAATGCCATCATTACTAAAAACAGATTTTAAAGCCTGTTGTAGCTTAACTAGGTAGGAGATCTTCAATTTACCTTCACATTGAAACAGAAGGGAATGCCATTCAATACAGCAAACTTTATTCTTGGGTGAAAGCCTGGGTCCTAATTTGCCCAAGTGAGCCATCACGGACCAGTGAGGAACACACATGGCCACATCACAATACATGGAAATGGTGTATTAAGCACTATGTGCAGCCTAGCAAATAAAATGACACAAAAGCAATAAAGCCTTCAAACCAAGAAAAGATACAGAATACATAAAACATGGGCAGTGGGAAAACGTAATGCATTCCTGGCAAAGCAATTAAAAACCATTGATTAAAAAGAAGTTATATAGACCAATAACTAGTGGTTAGACAACAGTAAAATACGCAATTGTCTAACCTCCCAATTACCTCCAGCCCATCTACTTGAAAGCTAAGCTAACCACATTAGTTACTCAGTGTTGCTTGTTCTAAAGCAGGTTGCATGGCTACTGTTTCTTCCTCTGGATTTCCTTTAGATGGAATCTCTCCAACAAGGAAACTTCCAGAAATATCCCATTTACCAACGTTTATTTTTGTCTATTGTAGCTCTTGGAACTTTGGGAGGTGGGCGGCTGGAGACGTGGAAATCTAATGCTGGACACTGCTGCAGAATCACTTCCAGGCTGGTACATGCCAAGAAGTGATGTCATGGTGCAAAGAAACACTCCAGGATTTCCGCAGAACTCTGTGGTTTTGTTTTGGAGTAGCAGTAGGGGCCAGGGCAGGGAATGGGAGCTCACTCACTACAGTGGGGAGCCTGGTCTCCCTATAGTTAAGCCCCTAACAGGCCAAACTCCGGGCTCTTGAGAGTAATTGGACTGGACTTTATGTCCAAAAATCAGGTTTGGGGGCTGGATTAGCAACAGGGATACGAGTTCAGCCAGGCAACCCAATTCTATCTGATTAGTCTCATGGTGTTTGATAGGCCTAATAAGAATTATAGATTTTCAGTGCAATGCAATGCTAAGACTATTTGATACAAATAAGTCCAACTGCGTTTAGTGGCTGTTCTAAGCAGAAGAGATTGGATTATGTAGGGTTGCCAGCCTCCTGGTGGGATCTGGAGATCTCTGGCTTTTACAACTCTATGGGACTTCCTTACAAGTCAACATGAGCAAGATTAAATAAATATGATGAAATACTGATGTCCTTGGAAGGAGGGAGTCTTGTTTTGTGTAATAAGCATCGTGGAATTAGCTATCAAACTTACATTGGTACTGATTTAGCAGCATATAAAACAGTCTTACAAATGGGAGTAGCTACCCACAGTGCAGCTGGGAAGAAGTTTAATCCTGTTCATGTTTACTTGTAAGGGAGTCCCATGGAATTCTAATATTAACATCTGGAAGAGACCCCAAATCTGCTTTTGTGCCATCTGCCTAAGAACAGCAATTTGTGCTGTAATTGTGCTGAATAAAACAGAACCTGGCTGATCAGCTTGTCTGTCTGTATGTCTATGCTCATCTAGAAATGCATTACCCAGTTAACGGGTAGACTTAATCTGCTTCCATTATAACACTACCCATTAAAAAGCAGAGAGAATATGTTATATATCATGTGATCGATAACATGAAATGACTTGCATTTCAATATTTTGTATTTATTTCTACTCCAGGCCATAAAACATTTGCCAACTTTGGAACAAAAAATCATGAACTGACAAGTTTGGTGCAATTGACTTGCATCGTAAAGTGGAAAGTTTGACCTCTAACAAGTACTGGTGAAAATTAACTTTAACCCTCATACGTTTTTTTTTTTTTTTTAAGCACTTTCATTTTCTACTTCTGGGATCATGTAGACCAGCATTTCCTAGCTTGTGGGTCAGGACCCCAAAGTGGGTCACAATGCCATTGAAAGTGGGCTGGAACCCAGGCCTCCCTATGGCAGCTCCTGCTCTGCCCATTGCTCTCTTTTGTATCTTGGAAACCAAGATCTGGCCCTGGAAACAGCATCTTCCATGTCACACATAGTTGGTATTTTTTCTCCTGTGTATATACATGTTGATCAAGCAACGTGTCCTAGGGGTTGCTAGAGCGAGTTTTCTACAAGCTGAGGCAGGATTAGAAGAAGTAATGGAAAAGGAGAGGGTGGTCAAACTCTGGAATACAAAGGCTATATATGTCTGAATACCACTTGTCTGGGGTTCATGGGGGAGCAGCTGCACCTATTGTGTGATGTTTCTTGGGTTCTCAAAAGCATCTGGTTAGCCATTGTAGAAAAATGGAATGCTAGCTAGATGGGTATCCAGGCCATATTTTGTGTATAGGTGCTAAAAACCCAGTTTGGTGTAGTGGCTAAATGTGTGGACTCTTAACTGGGAGAACTGGGATTGATTTTCCACTCCTCCACATGCACCTGCTGATGTGACCTTGAGTCAGTCAGAAGTTCTCACAGAGTTGTTCCTCTCAAGAGCAGTTTCTGTCAGAGCTCTCTCAGCTCTACCTGTCTGTTGTGGGGAGGGAGGGAAAAGAGATGGTAATCCACTCTGAGATTCTTTTGGGTAGTGAAGGGCAGGTTATAAATCCAATCTCCTCCTTCTCTTCCTCTTCTTCCTCCTTTTTTCCTTCTTAACAAACCTTAGGCCAGCCTTCGATGGGACACCATATAAAGGAAACTGGGACTTGTTTGTCACTTGTTTGTTTCTCTTTAGCTTGGAGAAACGTCGACTGCGGGGTGGCATGATAGAGGTTTACAAGATTATGCATGGAATGGAGAAAGTAGAGAAAGAAGTCCTTTTCTCCCTTTTTCACAATACAAGAACTCGTGGGCACTCAATGAAATTGCTGAGCAGTCACGTTAAAACGGATAAAAGGACGTACTTCTTCACCCAAAGGGGATTAACGTATGGAATTCACTGCCACAGGAGGTGGTGGCGGCTACAAGCATAGCCAACTTCAAGAGGGGATTGGATAAAAATATGGAGCAGAGGTCCATCAGTGGCTATTAGCCACAGTGTGTGTGTGTGTGTGTGTGTGTGTATTTTGGCCACTGTGTGATACAGAGTGTTGGACTGGATGGGCCATTGGCCTGATCCAACATGGCTTCTCTTATGTTCTTATGTTCTTACTCTACCCAAAAGGTTGTGAACTGCTCATATAGGCAAGAATGAAATTAAAACAATTTGGTTTTTCACAATTTATTTCTATTTAAATATAAAATATGAAAGTGTGTTAAGGATTATTATTGTTCACATCTGCAATTATACATTTCCTCAAAAGCCCAAAGTGGTATGCAGTATTTTAAATCTGCAAATGGTGGTGATATCATGAAGATGACTGTTGTGATATGGGAACAGCATACATCCTCTGAGAAGCTTCTGTGTTTACTAAGGAATTGTTAATGTATGGTCTGGGACCCAGCTGGGACTCAAAGTGGCTTACATCTCTGTTATTTCATCCTCCCAATCAGGTTAGACTGCAAATGTGTGGCTGATCTAGGGTCACATAGTAAACGTCCATGGCAGAATTGGAATGTGGAGTCTCCCAGTTCCTAGTCTTTGGGGGAGCATACCAATACTTTGCAGCATCAGCCAATGAGAAGCTGTGGAAACTCTGGGAGGGGAAGGAAGAGAGTCAAATGGAGCCACAATTGCTTCAGGGCTTGGGGAAGTAACAGAGGAAAAGGGGGAACTCCTAGGAGATTAGGTAGGTAGTTAGGCTTTACCAGGGGAAGAAAAAGAGCTCATGCTGTTATAAGATAGGTAGACAGGGCTCAGGGACTAGAGAAGAGGCAGGAATAGAGCAGGTGTACTGTGTTACCATGAGGAAATAGTGGGTTAATGACTTGTGAGGGGACTGAGGGACAGATATCAATAGACAAGCTAACTGTATTTCACTAGGCTGAGATTCTTCCGTTTGAGGAAAAGTTGAAAAGTCAAATAAGTCTCTCTCTCTCTCTGGCAGAAACACCATCAGTTCAGTGAAGTTGTTGATGTGTGAAATTGTAATGGTTCTAAAGCAGAGCTTCAGCTATCCTTTGCTGTTAATAACTAATAGCTTGTTACGCTCCTGGCTTTATCTACCAAACCACTGAAAATCGAACCTTTCTAAAGAAGAGACAATAAACTTATTTGTGTGTGTGTGTGTGTGTTGTGAAAAGAAGGTGTTGGTGTGAATCACTCCAGGAGAAGGGAAAAAGGGAAGCATTAGAAATCATCCTGGATTCCTATTCTGCCACCCGAGGCTTCCTCGATAACAGCAGCATGTAACCCAGAACAATTGTCGGTTAACATTGCCTTATGGACCACTCGCAACCCGCACTGTAACGAAAAACAACTCCTGATATCTGACAAAGTGTGCCTGCACATGAAAGCTTCAACCCAGAATAAAAAATTTGTTGGTCTTAAGGGTGCCACTGGACTGGGACTTTGTTTTGTTGCTTCAGACCAACATGGCTACTCACCTGAATTATTATTTTTTTATTATTTTGGATTTCTATCTGGCCCACCCTGCAAGCAGGCTCAGGATGGGTAACAATCTAAAATAAACTCTGTCACTGCAGCTAGAAGGTGTGACAGGTAGGCCTCATTTTGGGCAGGAGCTCACAGGAGCAGAGCTCCAGAAGCACTACATATTATTGTGCTCTTTCTCCCCGCCCGCCCCCCCCCCCCCATATTTGCTTCTGGCCTCCATTGTTCAAACCCTCTGTGGAAATTTTGTTTGCCTCTAAGATTTGACAAACTTTCTAATATATCCCCCCACAAAAAAATGGGAAAATAACCAAAACAGATAAAGCAGACAGATGGAAATCTTCATCATGCCACTGTGTCCACATAGGAGAAAGTAATTTTAAAAGTATGATGGGAGTAAGGATTTATCATGACCATTATAATTCAAGAAGCATTTTAAGGTAGATGCTGAGCTGATATAATTTATCAAAGATTTCAGGTTTTCACGGCTGGTAACGTCATTAGGGTTTGTAGAATCTTTCGGGATCAAGTGCCGTGTTCTACTGGAGAAAGTTTTCCTTCCAGACGTTTCGTTCTCAGCTGCGGAGAACATCCTCAGTGGTGTTGCAGCCGGAGCAGGCGCTCAGACCTTCTTGGCTGCAGCAGCCAAGAAGGTCTGAGCGCCTGCTCCGGCTGCAACGCCACTGAGGATGTTCTCCGCAGCTGAGAACGAAACGTCTGGAAGGAAAACTTTCTCCAGTAGAACACGGCACTTGATCCCGAAAGATTCTACAAACCCTAATGATATAATTTAGTACACCTTCCAGTGATGTCAGGGGTGTGTGGCATATGCAAATGAGTTATGCTCGGGGTGGAATTGTAGCAGGATCTCCTTTGCATATTAGGCCAAACCCCCTGATGTAGCCAATCCTCCAAGAGCTTAAAAGGCAATTTTTGGTAAGCTCTTGGAGGATTGGCTACATCAGGGGGTGTGGCCTAATATGCAAAGGAGATCCTGCTAGAATTCCACCCCTGGTTATGCAAATGAGTTGTGCTAATAAGCTCTGGCACCTCCTTTTCTACAAAATGACCCCTGGTGACAGTCACATGTGCCAACTGCCAGTCCTTGATGTAAACTCCTACTAAAATTGCCACATGCCTCCAATTCTCTTCAGGACATGGTGTGGGGGGAAGGGCTCCTGTCTCCCTTCACCTACACCCCTAACCTGTAACAGCTGGGAGGGGGAAGATAACACAATTTTCATGGACGTCGCCACTACGTACTGGCAACCAGTACCTGCCTGTCAGCCTCCATGGTGAGCAACTGGTAAAAAGTCATGTCTAATTTTCACCCTAAGGTGTTCTGTTCTTGATGAAAGAATCAGGGACCCACATAGGGAACAGCTGGTACAGTCAGACTGGTAAAGATAATAGCAGGGACATCATAATACAAGGAAGGAGCAAGAGAAATCAGTGAACACTAAGGACAATTTTAACTACACAACATGGGGGGGTGGGGGAGAGTGTGAACCATGGAAGTCATAATGCTCATGCCCTCTGGACTGACAGCAGTTTCCCTGTGATATTTCTAGCGGCGAGACTGTCCAGATGGTGCCAGCTTATCTACTGGGCAGCTCTAGTGCATAAACCAATACTTAGAGCCAGTGCACTGGCAGGGATGGTAGAAAGGGAGGCCAATGTTTATGCATGTCTTTGCTGAATTTTCTAAGCTTTCCCCTCCAGCATACACTGCAAACCCATCTCCAGCACAGCAGGGACAATTATACATGAGTGCTAAGCTTCTCTTTCTGGAGGGAATACTGGGAGAAGGCAGCCTCATTAAAATGAATGAACACCTGTTGCCAATGGATTCTGAAGGTTGGCGAAAAAGGAAGGCCGTGTCTACATGAGGCTCTTTCCAGCAGTCTTGGAAAGGGTGTATTTTGCTTTGCGCTTCCAATCCACGAGATTTTGAAGGGTTTTTTTTTCCTGATTGTATTAATCCCATGCCTTTGAGGAAAGCTGTATTCTAATTAAAGTTTTTTTTTAATTGATTTGTTTGCCATCCACAAATAATAGTCACTTCTCCAACACTGCATTCCTTGCACTAGTTACATGTGCTTACCGACATTAATAAGCAGCATCTAAACAAATAATTGAATGGTAAAATACGAAAACATCACAAAGTTTTCGTGATCCTAATTTTCCAAGTAAATAATGAGGATTTTGAATTAATATAAAGTCCATTCTCTGGCCTCTGTGTTACCTCCCATCAAGGTCACATTCCACATACTCTTCCCTTTTCAGTTGGTCCATATCAGTGTTGCCCAGGGAGACCAGATTAGAGCTGTCTCGCCCCAGTCCTATTCCACCTGCAGGCCTAGAACATCCCACTACCAATAAAATACTCAATGCCTAAAGATAATCAGTGTTAGTACTTGTGATTACCATTACAGTATGTGGTTAGTGAATCATGAAGGCTAAGATATAGTGAAACAACAGTAAACCATGAATAAGCAAGAATAATAATGCCAGCAATATAAACAGCAGTGAGACATTGAAGCCATAAGTGCCAGGGGCTTGTTCTTGACAGTAAGTAGCAATGCCTTGCGCTGTTTCTTTCATTCTTCCTTTGTTTCATACTGCCCCAGATTTCACAGACCCTGCATTGTAGTTTAACTAGTACAATTTATAGAAGAAGATATTGGATTTATATCCCGCCCTATACTCTGAATCTCAATGTCTCAGAGCAGTCACAATCTCCTTTACCTCCCTCTCCCATAACAGACACCCTGTGAGGTAGGTGGGGCTGAGAGGGCTCTCACAGCAGCTGCCCTTTCAAGGACAACCTCTGCCAGAGCTATGACTGACCCAAGGCCATTCCAGCAGGTGCAAGAGGAGGAGTGGAGAATCAAACCCGGTTCTTCCAGATAAGAGTCCGCATACTTAACCACTACACCAAACTGGAAAAATAATTCTGGAATTTGAACATGTATGTCTAGCTAGCATGTGTTTATTCTGCTCTTTCTCCAAGCCATAGGCACAGTCATTTTGAGTTTAATTTATTGGAATATTTTATCAACAGAAGAAACTGAATCATGTGGGAAGCTGCATGTGCCTAGTGCTCTGTTCAAATTTTGGAAAAGCATTTCCACTACATTGTTTCTACTTCAGAAAGCAGATCAGGTCATTCTGCTTTTAAAAATTTATGAACAATGTCAGCATGGAGAATCCATATTCTACCATACAATTTGCTGTGAAGAGAAACTCCGCAATCCAACTATCTGAAAGCCAAAATCTTTTAATAAGATTATTGTCCTGCAGTGGATACCGCTCCATGTGGAACAAAGTCATGCGTGTCTCATGCACATCTTTCCTGTAGGTACATGTGATGCATATAAATGTAGATTAAAAATTGCAATTTATGTAGAAATTACTTTTGAAAACATGAAGCTGCCTTACACTGAATCAGACCATTAGGGTCAGTATTTTCTACTCCAACTGGTAGTAGCTCTCTAGTGTCTCAGGTACAGTTCTCCACATCACCTAGTACCAGTGTTCCCTCTAAGCTGAGTTGTCATGGGTGCTGGGGACCCTGCAGAGGAAGTTGAGTCTGACGAGGAAACTGTGCCCCTGCCACCTGCACCAGTGCCCCTGCCTCCTGCTGGAGAAGATCCCAGCCCCCCTGCCTCGCCCTCTCGGGTGGCTCGTGTGCGTGACCGCCTCCGGCAGGACCTCAGGGATCGGAGGAGGGCGGCACGCTCACAAGCAAGACGCTCCCTGAGCCCTGAGTTCTGAGAGGATTCTGGCCCTCCTAAGAGCAAGGATGCTTGAGTTATGACAGGATCCTGGCTGCCTCCCTGAGCCAGCAATTAGCCCAAACGGGCAACAGCCAGCAGAGGGCTATATAGCTGTGGGCTTTGGGAGGAGGCTTTGTGGAAGCAACTAGTCATCTCCCTGACATCCTAGCATCCACTCCGGCTTGACTTTGGTTCCTGACTCCCTGACTTTGGCTTTTGACTTCTGGACTCCCTGACCTCGGCTTCTGGACCTCGGACCTGCGATACTTGTACACTGATTTGGATTTGGCGCCTCAGACCCTCCTGCTTACTGGCTACAGACCTCGGACTGCCTCTGGACTTTGCCTGACCCGGCCCCAGCCGTGACAGAGTTAGTGTGAGCCGGCTCATGGATTTTGAGCCTCCAGCTCATACATTTTTGTCTTAGCTCAGGAAGGACCCCAGAGCATAATAATTTATGCAGCAGCTCACAACTTTAATGCCAGTAGCTCACAAAGTAGAATTTTTGCTCACAAGACTCTGCAGCTTAGAGGGAACATTGCCTAGTACATGTATGTGTGTGACTTCCCATGGAAACCTGTTCTGGGATCAAGATGTGTTCCTTCAATAGGGTACAATATGCTGTTCCTCAAAGGTCTCCCTGATCCCACTCACGGGACTACATAAACAAAGTTGTCTTCAAACGCTAAAGCATGGAGTCAGATCTGCAATGGATGTAGGGTAGATTCAGTTCCCTCAGTCCATGCTTCTACTAAATAGCTGGTTGTCGTCATCAATTTTCCACCAAGGGCTCAGTATGCATGGCGACAGGTAGCCAATTGGATTTGGGATTGCCATGATAGCATGGTATACATAAGGGCAACAGACTTTAATTAAACTGTCCAATTTATCTGTGAAAACGTGCAGCACGAATTAAAATGTCTCCCTTTCCAAATTAATCAAGGGATCTGACACAGAGCCAAAACTTGGGCTTTTTTCTCCACCAAGAGGGCCTCTCAGATGCCATCACCTGAATCTCCTTGAGAATTTTTTGATATTAAACTCATGTTTGGAATCCTCTAGCAGCATGTTGCTTGCGAAACTCATAAACAGAAATGAAGCTGCTTGTATAAGCTTAAAAAACTCTCCCACCTTCTCTATGGTTGTAGTAACCAAATACGTATTATGCAGCATTTACATGCATAATTGATTCATCATCCTTACAATAACTGGCATCGACCCTCTTCCCTGGTTCTGTTATGTGTGTTGTCTATTCTGATATTTTTATTGAATTGTTTAAATATTTTAAAGGTAAAGGTAGTCCCCTGTGCAAGCACCCGTCGTTTCCGACTCTGGGGTGATGTTGCTTTCACGACGTTTTCACGGCAGACTTTTTACAGGGTGGTTTGCCATTGCCTTCCCCAGTCATCTACACTTTCCTCCCAGCAAGCTGGGTACTCATTTTACCAACCTGGGAAGGATGGAAGGCTGAGTCAACCTTGAGCCGGCTACCGGAACCAGCTTTCGCTGGGATCAAACTCAGGTCGTGAGCAGAGGGCTCCGACTGCAGTACTGAAGCTTTACCACTCTTTTTAAATTTTTAAATGTTGCTTTAATGTCTTAAATGTTTGACTGTTCAAATGTTTTAATGTTTCATGTTTGCCACCTTGAGAACTCTATTTGGGTGGAAAGTCATCTAGAGTTGCCAGCTTTGGATTGGGAAATATTAGGAGATTTGGTGGGTGGAGTCTAAGGAAGGTGGGGTTTGAGGAGGGGAGGGAGTATAACGCCATAGTGTCCACCTTCCAAAGCAGCCATTTTCTCCAGGCAAACTGATCTGATCTCTGTTGCCTGGAGATCAGTTGTAATCCCGAGAGATCTCCAGCCATAACCTGGTGGTTTATGTCGAGAAGAGTCATAAAAATTAACTAATTTAAGTCACCAAAAATCAAAACTCTGAAAATTCTGTTTGTTCTTTTATGTTCTTTTACGTCTCTTTTACGTCTCTTTAACAGAACAGAAGTGGAAAGGTGGACCTATTTAATAGTGACTGAATATGGACTTTTGTATTTATGGATTGGATAGATTGGATATGTATTGATTTGAATTTTGAATGAGTGACCATTTCTTCTTATAATTATATTTCACTAAGAAATAGCATTTTCACAGTTTGCAATATTCGGTTACAGGTTCAATCCCCAGCATCTCCAATTAAAGCAACAGGGCTGTAGGTGATGTGAAAGACCTTGGGAGCTGTTGCAAGTCTGAGCAGATGATACTGACCTTGAGGGAACAATTGTCTGATACAATGTAAGGCAGCTTCATATGCGTTCATCAATGAGATCAAAGAGCCATGGATCTCCACTCCAGGATAATCAAGCATCCGTCAAATGAAAATATCAGGTAGTCGGTTATGTGAAAGACCTCCATCTAAAACCATGGAGAATTATTGCCACTCTGAATAGACAATACTGATATTCATTACCCTCTAATTCCAGATGTTTGGGGACATTCAAAAAGAAGTGGAGGGTTTTTTGAATGCACGGGTCAGAATTTGCAACCAAACCGCAAATCTGAATAGAAGTTCTTGTCAGTGCAATCCTAAACACAGTTACCCCTTTCACTGTAGACCGTGGGCTTCTTTAGAACTGCACTGCGGGCATCCTACATTTGACTGTGTTCCCATTCAAGGTTCCAGAGGCTACGTTGGCTGTTGGTATCATTTGTCTTTCCCTGTTACCGCTTCTCGTTCCTTTTATGACACCCCCCTGGAAACATATGGGGCGAAAACGCAAACAAGCATATAAAGACCATCATTGGGATTAATAAATGCTGCAAGCTACCCAATGCCTTGCAACTGGGTTATTTCTTGGTGCAATTCCCAGTCTTGTCTTTTACATATAGAATTGAGAGATAAAAATCAAAATTCAATAGGCTTACAGTAAAGGAGATATATTGAACGCCCATTTTGTTACTATTCATATGGTTTTCTATTTGCTTTCTTTTCCGAGTTTAATCTTCTTTACATTATTGGACTTTCAATCATCTGTGACTCTGGTTTTGAAGCTGGAAGGGTTTTTTTTTAAAACCCCATTATTTTTCAGTTTATGTTCCTTTCCACAATTCCCCCAATAAGCCTTTTTTCCCCTCCAGAACTAAAATGGAAAGACCAAAAAACCCCCCATTTTCATGAACATAAGAATGATTATGAATACACTACATTGTGCAACCAGAAATTTTTGATACAGAGCTTTACCAGACTTGAAAAAAGGCTAATTGTGCTATTTTTAGCATGCTGTGAGCTTCATTAAAATAATTAGATTGTTGCCATTTCATGAATGAAATGCAACAAGCATTATTATGTTTTTCACTCTCTTAATTGTTCTCATGGTGTCGGCTTGCTTCATTCAGAGCAGATTTTTGCTAACTGCTTTGAACTTGGGAAAAGGAACATAGAGATATTTTTTTAATGAATTGATAGAGAAATCTAACATAGCAATTGTTATTTCTCCTATAGTAGCCAGAGCACACAAGGGGGTCTTTTCTTGAAAAGCCAATATTAAGTGTGCCCACTAAGCTTCCACATTGCTTGTGTCAAACTTCTGAAGAGCTAAAAACAGAATAAAACTTTGGTTAGGAAGGAGAGATCCTTGAGGGAATGTCAAATGAAACAAGAAAGGCCGTTTTCCCACAGAGCTTACCGTGGAGCGACGTCCCTCTTCACCGCGCAGCGTCTGCGCGGATTTCCCACCAAATGCCAGGAAGTGCTGGACCTTTTGCGTCGCAGATGTAAACCACTAAAAACCAGTTTACGTTAGCGACGCAAAAGCCGCGGCTCTTCCTGGTTATGTGGAGCAGTTGGTGGGAAATCCGCGCAGATGCTGTGCGGTGAAGAGGGACGTCGCTCCGCGGTAAGCTCTGTGGGAAAACGCCCTGAGTGTTCACCTGCTGGTGGAAGTTTGCAACAGACAGATCAATCTCTTTGGAGAGACAGTTCCAGAAGGTGGTCGTTGTAGATTTTCTGGGCTCCTGGATTTTGACCCAGAGAGAACTCCAGTTTTCTGGGTTACACCTCTGAGGATGCCAGTCACAGTTGCTGTTGAAACATCAGACTTCACAATGCCAAGACCACAGTCACACAGCCAGGAAAATCTACAACAACCAATGGACTCTGGCCCTGAAAGCCTTTGACAACATATAGTTCCAGAAGTGACTGGAACATGGCCATTTCTTTCCAAGCAGGTATTTGATAGTGCAACTCATGGAACCAATCAGATTCAGAATATCATTGTGCTGAAGCCGCAAAGCCAGCTCAGGAAGGATCCTGTTTCCTTTCCATCACTGTGAATTGGAAAAAACATTTTTGCCATTATTTACAACCTCTGCCCAGGTATCAAAATGGAGGCAACAGATAAAAGCTTTGCAAAAAAACCCTGTCCTTGCTTTTGGTTCAGTTCTAATGATAGCTTTACCAATACTCTTTACTTTTTCAGATGTCCTTTTCAAACTTGCAAAAGCTTCCTTCTACATTCTTTTTTCCTTTGCTCCTGTAATGCCTGAACATCTGCACTTCCAGCTGAAAGGTGATTCCCCCAAGCCAAAGCTAGAGTCAACAGGGCAAAAATTCAAATGTTGTTCCAGCAGTGCCAGAAGATGGACTGAAGTACTCCCACAAGAAAGTGGAGATGCAAGGGCTGCCTTGCATCTTTTTTTTTTTAATTCTGTTTTAATTTTCCAACATTCTCAACATATTAAAGAAGTCGATCACATATATCAAACAGCAATTAATCCCACATTTAAAACCCATGCCCAAATTGAAATTTGACCATAAACCTTCCTAGGAACAGTATATCTTATATCTGATAAATATCCTTATAGCTAATTTAATAATTTACTATTCTTATTCCTATATTGTACCATGCAGCTATAAATTACACTTAATTATGCTTGTACATATACAGCTAAGCGATGAAAACGACAGAGGGCTTAGTATTTCTCAAATGTGATGTATTTAAACACCAGTAGCTTTCTTCAACCAATCTCATCTCAAATTCAAATAATTAGAAATATATCAGATTTTGGTAATGTTTATTCTTAGGTAGGATATCTCTCTCTCTCTCTCTCTCGGCTTGGCTTCGCGAACGAAGATTTAAGAAGGGTGCAATAGTCCACCTCTGCTGCAGGCTCGCTGGTGGCTGACAAGACCAATGCGGGACAGGCAGGTCCGGCCACAGTGGCTGCAGGGAAAAGTCTGATTTAGGGTTGGTGCTGTTAGAGGTCTGTTAAATAGGTGACAATTGGCAGCCATCACAAAGGCCTCCTGAGGTTTACAGGAATGCTTATTTATTTTCTCAAGGATGAAGTAGTCCCAAAGAGTCTGATTCTCCAGTCATATATCGATGGCATTGTATGATTTTTCCAATGAGCCATCAGGATCAGTCTTGTTACTCCCAAAAGGATTGAAAGGCATTCTGATGCAATTTTGTTCTGGGGGAATTTTAGCCTACCAACCTAATAGAACAGGAAGCAAAGGTATTGGCTCTGCTATTATTTTAAAGGTGTGACTTTCCCTGCAGCTACTGTGGCCGGACCTGCCTGTCCCGCATTGGTCTTGTCAGCCACCAGCGAGCCTGCAGCAAACGTGGACTATTGCACCCTTCTTAAATCTTCGTTCGCGAAGCCAAGCCGAGAGAGAGAGAGAGAGAGAGAGAGAGAGAGAGAGAGAGAGAGAGAGAGGCTTGGTTATGGCTGCAAGTACTCAGTTTCCTGTTCTTGTAGTGCTTGAGCAGTCAGCTGGAGAAGCACTTCAGAAGATGCAGCCAACTCTGGAGCACCAGTTCTGATTTTGAGAAGGAAAGAAAGGATCCCCTGAGCATTCAGTATACCACTCTGACCAGGGCTTTTTTTTGTAGCAGGAACTCCTTTGAATGTTAGGCCACACCCCCTGATGTAGCCAATCCTCCAAGAGCTTACAGGGCTCTTAGTACAGGGACTGTAATAAGCTCTTGGGAGATTGGCTACATCAGGAGGGTGTAGCCTAATATCCAAATAAGTTCCTGCTACAAAAAAAACCCTGTCTGACCTTTCACGCCACTGATTGGTGGTGTTGGGAGTGAAGCCAATACTCCAGGTGAAAAGGAAGGTGAGGCACCCTGTTCTTAATAATAATAACTTTTAATTTCTATCCCGCCCTCCCCGCCGAAGCAGGCTCAGGGCGGCTCACAACATAAAATACATTATACATCAAATAACATAAATTGCAAATAAAATCCAAGTTAAGACAAATTACAAGTTAAAATTTACAATGTACAATATAGTGCTAAAACATTCGATCTTCAATAATTCCATAAAATTCAGTAACCAAGAGCAATTTTTTAAAGGCATTTCCTAGTTTATCACTGGTTGAAGGCTAGTTTATAGAGGTGGGTCTTACAGGCCCTGCGAAATTGTTCCAAACTCCGCAGGGCCCGCACCTCCTCCGGGAGTTGATTCCACAGCAGTGGAGCAGCAATAGAGAAGGCCCTATCTCGGGTGGCCTTCAATCTGGCCTCCCTTGGCCCAGGGACGGTCAGCTGGTTTTTTCCAGCTGACCGCAATGCTCTTTGGGGCTCATATGGGGAGAGACGGTCCTTCAGGTAGGCAGGTCCTCGGCCATATAGGGCTTTAAAGGTGATAACCAGCACCTTGTAACGAACTCGGTATCCCACTGGCAGCCAGTGCAGTCCGCGCAGCCCCGGCTGTATGTGCTCCCATCTTGGGAGTCCCAGCAACAGCCTAGCCGCCGCGTTCTGCACCAGCTGCAGCCGCCGAGTTCGGCACAGGGGCAGCCCCATGTAGAGAGCGTTGCAGTAATCCAGTCTCGAGGTGACCGTAGCATGGATCACCGTTGCTAGGTCACGGCGCTCTAGGAAGGGGGCCAGCTGCTTCGCCCGTCGAAGATGAAAGAACGCGGACTTGGCAGCGGCCGCTATCTGTGCCTCCATTGATAGTGAAGGCTCCAGAAGAACCCCCAAGCTCTTGACCCTGTGTGCCGCTTTCAGCTGCACACCGTCAAAAATCGGCAAGGGGATTTCCCTTCCCAGGGCACCGCGACCCAAGCAAAGGACCTCTGTCTTTGTTGGATTCAACTTCAGCCCGCTCAGTCTGAGCCAACCTGCCACGGCTTGCAATGCTAGGTCCAGGCTTTCTGGGACGGAGTCAGGTCGGCCGTCCATTAGTAGATAGAGCTGGGTGTCATCCGCATATTGATGGCACCCGAGCCCAAACCTCCGGGCAATCTGGGCAAGGGGGCGCATGTAGATGTTAAATAACATCGGAGAGAGAACTGCCCCTTGTGGCACCCCGCACACTAGGGGGTGCCTCCGGGACAGCTCCCCCCCAATTGCCACCCTTTGTCCCCGACCATCAAGGAAGGAGGAAAGCCACTGTAGAGCCAACCCCCTTATCCCTGTGTCGGCGAGCCGGCGGGCCAGTAGCTGATGGTCGACCGTATCGAACGCGGCCGACAGGTCTAACAACATCAGCACCGCCACGCCGCCTCGATCCAGATGCCGCTGGAGGTCATCCACCAAGGCGACCAGCACTGTCTCCGTCCCATGACCCGGACGGAAGCCGGACTGGTAAGGGTCTAAGGCGGAAGTGTCATCCAAAAAGCCCTGCAACTGCGACGCTACTGCCCTCTCTATAACCTTACCTAAAAATGGTAGGTTCGAGACCGGTCGATAATTCGCCAATTCGGCCGGGTCTGCTGTACTCTTTTTTAAGAGAGGGCGGACCATAGCCTCTTTCAAAGATGTTGGGAATTGCCCTTCCAAGAGGGATCTATTTATGATATCCCGTATAGGATATCTAAGCTCCCTCTGGCAAGATTTAATTAGCCAGGAGGGGCATGGATCGAGGTCACAGGTTGTAGAGCGTGCAGTTGAGAGAATTTCGTCGACTTCCCCAAGACTGAGCGCGTCGAAGTGATCCAAGATAACTTCAGAAGACAGGCACGGAGCCCCGGGTTCTTGTTCTGCATCCAATGTGGCAGGAAAGTCCTGGCGGAGTGACAAGATTTTATCTGCAAAAAATTTCGCAAAAGCCTCACAGCCTATTTCCAATTCTCTCATATTTGGTCTGCCCTGGGGCAGATTGGTCAAATTTTCAATTATCTTAAATAATTGTGCCGGGCGCGAATTTGCAGATGCAATCCTAGCCATGTACCTGATTGTACCTGATAAAGGGAGCCTTGACTCAAAAGCATAAGAACAACCCTGGAAATTTTGTTGATTGTTATGATGCTGCTGGACTTGAATCTTGCTCTTCTACTGCAAACCAACATGGCTACTTGCCTGAAACTAGTTACCAATCTCCAGGTGGAGCCTGGAGATCTCCAAGAGTTACAATTGATCTCCAGGCTACAGAGAATTTCCCCTAGAGAAAATGGCTGTATTGGAGCATGGAGTGCAGGGGCTTTTTTGTAGCAGGAACTCCTTTGCATATTAGGCCACACACCCCTGATGTAAACTATCCTTCTGGAGCTTACAGTAGGCCTTGTACTAAGAGCCCTGTAAGCTCTTGAAGGATTGGCTGCATCAGGGGTGTGTGGTCTAATATGCAAAGGAATTCCTGCAACAAAAAAAGCACCGATGGAGTATTACACTGTGCTGAAGTCCTTGTCCTCCCTAAACTCCATCCTTCCTCAGGTTCCACCACCATATCTTTAAGAATTTCCTAACCTGAACCTGCCAACCATAACTGAAACTGTTCTTTCAGTCATTCTCCACCATGGATAGGACTGAGTGAGGACTCAAAGGTCATTTAATGGAAGGGCTTTTCAGAATCCAAAATATGACATTCCAGCTTGGCAGAAACCAAAGGTTGGCTTTAAAAAAACCCCTCTAGATGTAGTCAAGGCCTCTGATAAGATACAGTGGATGCTATTAACTACCTGGGAGAAGTCTTCAATTTAAGAAACAGTAAAAGCAATTCAGTACCAGCAGTGAATGAATGTCTGTCATTTGGACAGTCTCCTAGCAAGAGACATGGGACTCTGAAATATTAAATTGTCACCTAAGAGACCCATCAAAGAGACATGGACATTTTTGAACGGGAGTGAATGAAGGCATCCACTTCTGACAAGAATGAGGAGGAGGAGAAGCAGAGATATGGAAAGAAAAAGGACAAAGGAAGAACAAATGAACAGAAGTAGCTGACTTACTCTAATTGAGGCAGGTAACACACATTGTACAGTCAAAAAATATGTTTTCTCTCATTTTCTAACTGTTAGTTTTTGCTTCTTTTTTTGGAACAGATGATTAGGCGTGTAGCAGAATGGTCCCCGTTATTTTGAACAACATTGCTCAAAGGGGAAAAAAAACCCTGCAATAAAATAGGTTCCATGTAGGAACAAATGTTACTGTGTACAAGGAGAGGCCCTTTGTATACATGAAGGGGAAAGGACATTAAAAAAAAAGTTCAGAAAAACAGAATTTATAAACACACCCTGGTGCGTCGGAAATCCAAATATACATTTTGGGGTCTTTAATTTAAGCAAAGTTTCTGTAATAATCATATTATTCTAATATTATAGTCATTATTATTTTATTGATCTTATTTTATTCTATTTACAAGCTGCCTAAGTGCTTTTCAAAGCAAAAGATGGAATATAAATATTATAAGCTCACCTGTGCTTTTCAGTATAAACATGAAATGCTATCATTGGGAATTCTGGAGCTGGGAACAGTATCTATACTGTTACCTGAATTGCCCAAAAACTAGGCTTGGGGAATTAGACGGTGGGCAATTAGGCTTTAGTGAGATCAGAATCTGTGTATACAGAAGGTTTCTCCTTTGGAAGCCACCCAATAATGAGGAGATATTTGTCTAATAATAAGGGGTTTTATTATTCAATAAGGGCAAGTGTATAAGGGTAAAAAATCATACAGCATACATACGGGCCTAGGAAAAACAGCAGGAAATTGTACAGGGGTAAACACAGGGATGGACAAACAGGGTAATAATTACCTATCGTCGTCTTCGAGGAAGGCTCCAATGGCAACAAATGAGGGAGGTGGGTAAGGGGGCCCCCAACTGATCAGGTATCGGGGGCATACTGTCAGATGCACACTTGTGGGGTGTAGGGTCAGAGATTATAAGGTCTACCTTGAGCCCTTAGGGAGTAGGAGGGCAGAGGATTATGACATGGGGTCAGATCAGTGTTCCCTCTTAGGTGAGTTAGTGTGAGCTAGCTCACAGATTTTTGCCTCCTGCTCACACGTTTTTGTCTTAGCTCAGGAAAAATCGCCCCAGAGCGCACTAATTTATGCAATAGCTCACAACTTTAATACCAGTAGCTCACAAAGTAGAATTTTTGCTCATAAGACTCTGCAGCTTAGAGGGAACATTGGGTCAGATGGGACATGATGCGGCATCACATTTTACCTCAGGAAAAAGGGGAGGCTCCAGAATGACAGTTTGGGCAAGGAATGGGTGGAGGTATGGGTGGTGGGGATTAAAGCACGTTATACAAATTTATCTAAAAGTGACAATAGAGAGCCAAATTGATACCTAAGGTGACACATGATCTACACAATAACTCTGGCTCTGGGTAAAGCTGATCTTCCTCTTCTTGC
The DNA here is from genome assembly GCF_032191835.1 of Heteronotia binoei. Classification (NCBI taxonomy): domain Eukaryota; kingdom Metazoa; phylum Chordata; class Lepidosauria; order Squamata; family Gekkonidae; genus Heteronotia; species Heteronotia binoei. Next base: position 173,717,008 of record NC_083225.1, read on the forward strand.
TCCTCTGGCTGGCACCATCCTTTGTCTGAAGTTCCGTTTGACAAAATCTTGGGTAGTCCGGCAGAATCCACGCCTAAGATAAGCATGACTGCCTTATGCAGATGTTTGAAATAGCTGTTGGATATGTGAGTCTCTCGCTTCTCTATCATGGAGTCTGGCAGTGCAGGAAAATGGTTGCTGATGATGTTAGCCTAACAGCACGTCTTTCGTGGACAAGGCTGGAAACTGCTTGACTGGACAGCTCATGACGGCATAATTTTTTCCACTGCAATGGCCCAGATTGTGCACGCACGGAGTGGCAGGGAACCTGTCTGTACTTCTGGCTAGCGCCCTTCCAGAGATAGGGAGTGCTGCTGTAAAGCTGAGGCTGTTAGTATCCATATAAGTCCCTTAGAAAAATGGCAGGTAAAACCCATGTTTCAGAGTAGATGTGTGTGAGTTGAAACTCCAGGCACCCTGGCAACCAAACAGGTGATCACGTATATAAGTGAAATTAGGGGTCTCTTGCTTACAATACAACACTCAGGTACATATTTCTAAGCCTGCCTCCACACATCTTTGATATTAGGCTATTGTAGTGCTATAACACTAATGAATATTGGGCTATTGTAGTGCTATAACACTAATGCATCACAGGTTTATCCAGCATAGGGAAGCTAATCCAATGACAAATGAATACTTTAGCCCTGTAATAGTTCAATATCCAACCATGCGCATGTGCAACCCTTTTCTAAATCTGGCAGCAAACTGTCTTGAACCAGTGCTTGAGACTTAGGTCAAATTGATGGGGGTAAATTGACTGATTATATAAGAGGCTGTGGCAAAGAATCTTCTTGGCATGCAGAAGGTTCCAGGTTTAATCCCTGGCATTTCCAGGTAAAGGCTGAGGTAACAGTTGGTGTGAAAGACTGCCACTCAAGACCTCTAGAGAGCTCCTGCCAGTCTGAGCAGACAGTACTCAACTTGATGATTCCATGCAGTATAAGGTGGCGTCAGGTGGTTCTGTGTTGACAAACTGGCCTTCTATATAATCAGACCAATGGCCTATCAAATTGATACTGTCTACTGAGAGGAGAGGATGTGGCTCAGTGGAAGAACCTCTGCTGTGCATCAGAAGGTCCCAGGCACAGTCCCTGGCAGTGTTACCCAAACTGGAGGGGAAGGGAAATTAGTTTTAACAAGGGTTCCAGGGGCAAATGCAGCTGAGGTTCAAGAAGCTGTGCAAGAAAGAAAAAAGGAGCCTGTGACTCAGTTGCAGGGGTATTCAGGTAGTGAGAAAACCTGGCACACTTTTCACTGACCTGGGATGGTCTATTTTTAAGGAAAAGGTTCCCATAACTAGACATGGAAATCCACTTTCCAAGCAACATGATTGGTCCAAGATACTAAGCTTGAATTTGACTGTGCAGCTTGAAGGTAACCACTGTCAAAATCTGGCTGGCTGATGATAAAGAAGAAGAAGAGGAGGAGGAGATGGATTTATACCATGCTCTTCACTACCTGAAGAAGTCTCAGAGTGGTTTTCAATCTCCTTTCCCTTCCTATCCCCACAACAGACACCCTGTGAGGTAGGTAGAGCTGAGAGAGCGCTAACAGAAACTGCTCTTGAGAAGAACAGCTCTGTGAGAACTTCTGACTGACTCAAGGTCACATCTGCAAGTGCATGTGGAGGAGTGGGGAATCAAATCCAATTCTCCCAGATAAGAGTCCACAGACTTAATCACTACACCAAGGGAAACACCTGACATTCCAGACAGTGGTGGACTCTGATCTGGAGAACTGGGTTCAGTTCCTCACTCCTCCACCTGAAGCCAGCTGGGCAACCTTGGATCAGTCAGAGCTCTCTCAGCCCCCCAAAATAAGTCTAATTCACCACCTAGTGGAGCATAATGCTAAAAGAGCTAAAACTTCTGACTGCCATACAATCTTTGGATCACCTACATGCATTGCCATTTGATAATAAAAGAAAATATTATTACCTGACATTCCAAGGTGGGGTGAAACACATTTGGTCAGTGTAGTAATTAGAAATCCATCAAATGCAGATGTGAAATTGGTATATGTTTGGCAATTTTATGCTGTCTGGCATTCAGACAATATGTTTTAAAATTCATATTTGTGTATGTTTTATAATAAACGATGTACATTTTATGACTTGTGGTATAGGCAGCTTGACCCTCCATTACACAGTGTAAATTTGGGTTGAGTTTTTCCCCTTCCCCCTTTCTTTGTTCCAGGCAAGCTGGTAGCCAGGTGTGGAAATGCCATGATTATGTGGGGAGGCTGCAGAAACTTGGCTCATTGCTATGGTAAGGCTGGGGTTGCCAAGTTCCCTGTTTCCTCCCGCAGCGGATTTTTTTCACACATGTTTTGTGCACACGATGTGATGACGTCACCCACAAGTGACGTCATCGTGCTGGCGACATCGCATGCCGGCCGCTCTAGGCATTTCCAGGAAAACTCTAGGGTTTCCCCAGATGCTCTAACAATTTGAGAGGAAGAACTCTATGGTACCATAGAGTTTTCCCTCCCAAATTGCTAGAGCATCTGGGAACACTTTAGATTTTTCCCGGAAACGCCTAGAGAGGCTGGCGCACAATGTCACCAGCACGATATCACCTGCAAGTGATGTCATCGCGCCAGCTATGTCAGGGGAGGTTACCCCCACCAGCCTAATGTGGGCCAGCGGGTTGGGAACCTCCAGGGCGGGAGAACCCCATTCCGGACTGGGGGTTTGGCAGCCCTAGGTAAGAAAGATGTGCTCTCACACTGCCACCGTAGTCAATTTGGGTGGCCTATTTATTGCAGAAATGAGGATGAATTCCCCTGCCCATGGAAGCCTGAATGTCACATGGGAATTTGGGGAGGTAGTGGGAAGAATGTGCTACTCACAGATTGTGCTTAAGGATAAGAAACTGAAGGTTTGTCCAGGCCTAAGATGATTTCTTTGGGGCTCAGTCGAGCACTGGAAATCTTGATCTGGAAGGAAAAGAAAGCCTACTGTAGGGCATATCACATTATTCTATTTCATTTTGAAACAATCCTGCGCAGCGTATCTCTCAGCAAGTTATGCTCAGTGGAGATGACAGTACAACAAAATGAGTAATTAAAAAGTTCATATATAATAGGTCTCAGTTAGGACAGGTTTTAGTCCATTCCTAAGGCTTCTTATAATGCTTCAGGCACAGGTAGGGTTGCCAAATCCAACCCCAGAAATATCTGGGAACTTTGGGGGTGGAGCCAGGAGACACTGGGGTGGAGCTAGGGGGGAGGGGGGAAACGGCGCCGGGGAGCGTGGCGAGCCGCCCCACAGCTGCAGCCTCTGCTCCGCTCGCTGTGGCTGCTCCTCTGAGATGGGCTCAGCCTGAGCCCATCTTGGAGGAGCAGCCACGGCGAGCAGAGTAGAGGCGGCAGCGGTGGCCTCTTCTCCACTCGCCGTGGCTGCTCCTCCGAGATGGGCTCAGGCTGAGCCCATCTCGGCGGAGCAGCCACGGCGAGTGGAGAAGAGGATGCCTCGCCGCAGTCGCCTCGCCCGCTCCGCCTCTGGGATGGAAGCGGAGCGGGGGGGTGGAGGCAGGCCGGGAGCGTGGCGAGCCGCAAGTCCGGGTCCTAGAAGGGCCCAGATTCGCAGCTCGTCATGCTCCTGGCCTGCCTCGCCCTCCCCTGCGCTGCTGCTGCCTCTTGGCTGCTCCTCCGAGATGGGCTCAGCCTGGGCCCCTCTCGGAGGAGAAACTGCGGTGGGCGGGGAGGGGGCGGCAGCAGCACCGTGGCATCACCGGCTCCAGGATCCGGTGGCTCAGCGCCGTTTCCCCCCTCTCCCCCCGCTTCCATTTTTTGGGGGAGCGGGGGAAGAGGGTGGAAATCCTGGGGTCCCCCGCCAGGGCGGGAGGGTTGGAAAGCCTAGGCACAGGGCAGGGTAGATCTGACCACTTTGTTTTACTTAGCCTTGAACATAAGAAGAGCCCTGCTGGATCACACCAATAGTCCGTCTAGTCCAGCAGCCTGTCTCCCACAGTGGCCAACCAGTTTCTCTGGGCAGCCAACAACAGGTCATAGAGGCTGAGGCCTTCATAAGAATATATGAAAAACTCTGCTGGGTCTGACCAATGGTCCATCTAGTGCTTTCTCACACAGTGGCCAACCAGTTTCTCTGGATGGCCAACAACACATCATAGAAAACAAGGCCTTCACAAGAACATAAGAAGAGCCCTGCTGGATCAGACCAGTGGTCCATCTAGTTCAACATCCTTTCTCACACAGTGGCCAACCATTTCCTCTCGATGGCCAACAACACAGCATAGAAGACAAGACCTTCATAAGAACATAAGAAGGGCCATGCTGGATCAGACCAATGGTCAATCTAGTCCAGCATCTTGTCTCACATAGTGGCCAAACAATTCTGGAATACCTAGCCACATCCTTCTCCCCGTGTATAAAGCATTCCCATTGAATTTAATAGGACTGCTTCTTCAAAGCATGGCTGCTGTGAAATGCTATGTTAGACTGTGACCCTAAACACAGTCATTCAGAGATGAACTCCATTTAAATCGGCAGGAAGTACTTCCAAGTCAATATATGCCAGATGAAGATGCTTGACTGAAGTTTCACCCCAACATCACCCAGGAGACGGAAATTCTCCCATCTCCCCAGCAATTATGTTTCATTGGCTGGATGATTCCTGCTAGCCAATATTACAGCCCAATTAAGCGAAAGTACATGGACTTAGTGCAAGTTTAGTCATTACTTACCAACCGTGACTTCTAAGTGCTATCAAAACATATAATGAAGCTTTATACTGAGCCAGGCCATTGGTCCATCCAACCCACTATTGTCTTTGACAAGCAGCGGTTCCCCAAGGTCCAAGGTAAACATGTTTTTCTAGACATAATACTTTTTTTTTTTTTACTGGGGATGTCAAAGAGTAACATACTGGTACTATCAATGAATTGTTTTTATAAGCAATGATTGCCAATTTAAACTCCTAAATTGCAACAACAATTACAGCAACACTGACAAAGTGGTAATAACATGCACAGGAGAAGTTCTGACTTGTGGCAAACTCTTGCAATAAACATGGACCAAGTGTCAGCTTGTTTCAACTTGCGACAAACTTGCAACAAACATAAGCATCAACTGGATTAGGGCCTAAATTTCATGAGAGGTCTTTCTCAGAAGGGGATCAGCTCCAAAGGTATTTTCATTACAGTCTCTCCCAGGGGTTTTTTCATAGGAAAAGCCCAGCAGGAACTCATTTATATATTAGGCCATACCCCTGCCACCAAGCGAGCCGGAACTGAGTTCCTGTGTGTTCCTGTTCAAAAAAAGCCCTGGTCTCTTCCTTGGAGTTGTCTGAAACAAATCTTCAAATTACAAAGTTCATATATAGAATCAGGTCACATTTTGAGCAGGAGCTCACAGGAACAGAGCTCTGGAACCTCTAAATTTTATTGTGCTCTTTCTCCCCACTCCCCCCCCCCCAAATACTTGCTTTTGGGCTAATTGTTCAAACCCCCTGTGAGAATTTTTTGCTGAACTTTGCTAAGATTTGACAAACTTTCTAACATTTCCCCCCACAAAATAATGGGAAAATAACCAAAACATATAGAGCAGACAGATGGAAATCTTCATCATGCCACTGTAACTTTAAAAGTATGATGGGAGTGAAGTTTTACTATAGGTACTTCTTCACCCAAAGGGTAATTAACATGTGGAATTCACTGCCACAGGAGGTGGTGGCGGCTACAAGCATAGCCAGCTTCAAGAGGAGGTTAGATAAATATATGGAGCAGAGGTCCATCAGTGGCTATTACCCACAGTGTGTATATATATGTGTGTTTTAACCTGTCTGCTCAGCAATTTCATCGAATGCCCACGTGTTCTTGTATTGTGAGAAAGGAAGAAAAGTACTTCTTTCTCTACTTTCTCCATCCCATGCATTATCTTGTAAACCTCTATCATGTCACCCCGCAGTCGACGTTTCTCCAAGTTAAAGAGCCCCAAGCATTTCAACCTTTCTTCATAGGGAAAGTGTTCCAGCCCTTTAATCATTCTAGTTGCCCTTTTCTGGACTTTCTCCAATGCTATAATATCCTTTTTGAGGTGCGGCGACCAGAACTGCACACAGTACTCCAAATGAGACCGCACCATCGATTTATACAGGGGCATTATGATACTGGCTGATTTGTTTTCAGTTCCCTTCCTAATAATTCCCAGCATGGCGTTGGCCTTTTTATTGCAATTGCACACTGTCTTGACATTTTCAGTGAGTTATCTACCATGACCCCAAGATCTCTCTCTTGGTCAGTCTCTGCCAGTTCACACCCCCATCAACTTGTATTTGTAGTTGTAAAAGCAAGAGATCTTCAGACCCCACCCGGTGGTTGGCAACTCTACCTGGAAGGATGGCACCTTATCATATAATCCCTGCAATTTGTATTTCTCCACTAGCTATGATGGATAACTGCTTGGATATTTAAACACAGTTCTGGCTGGCTTGGTTTCAGCGGGTGTGGCTTAATATGCAAATGAGCCCCTGCTGGGCTTTTTCTCCCCAAAAATGCCCTGTGTAAGGATAACATGGAGGAGAGGGCAGCAATGTAAGACAGTTGGGATCCCCACTGGGGAGAAAAGTGAGTAGAAATGAAATAAAATAAATATATAGATAAAGTTTAAAAGTGACCCTGCATGTTCAGAATCTTGCTTTACATTCTGAGCTGGAAAAGATCGTTTGGGGCAACATAATGTGATTGGCTATGCAACCAAATATTACAAATTCATATTCCAAACTAGGCAGTGGTGTACATCTCAGTAGCATCACTGATCTCCCCAGACAAATTAATCCCATGAGGCCAGAGACTTCCCACAGTGTTTCACAAGCATTTCAAGTGGTGTGAAAGATACTTTACATCCAGTGCATACATTTCTTTTTCATCGCTGTCAATTCTCATCAAAGAAGTTTTGCAGGCTTTAAATTTTTTTTAAAAAAAACACCCTGCCAGAGTCTATTATTAGAGGTGAAAATCGGATAAGTGCACAGACCAGTGACTAGACTATATCAAACCTTATTCATCTCTGGGGGGCGCGGAGGGTGGGGGAGTCTGTCTCTAGCCGCTGTCTGCAAAGCAGTTCTGTTTTATTTGCTGCCGCTTCTGTCAATGTTGTTTATCATGTGTGTGATTTGGGATGGCATTCTTAAATGACAGAACATTTTGTTTCTCTTCCTTTTATGCAATCTGATTGCTTAGAACACATAAAGCTTTTGATGTGACACCCTATAATTCTTCACTTTTGATCGGACACTGATTACAGAGTTCTGTGGCTAACGTTGTCACTTAAAAACCATTTATAAGCAATCCGTTTGCTTTAAGGTAAGCATAGCTGCCGAGATGGGATTTCTTGGTAGGGGTGCAATCCTCAGATCATTTCCTTGGAAGCAAGGCTATGAGAGTGAGAGCTTGAGGATTAGAGCTTTGGATCTCAGTAAAATAATGTTCTTATTCTCTGCTGTTAACATTGGGATTCTTTTAAAATTTTCTTATTAATTGATGTTTTAGCTGATTTTGCTGTCAACTACCTCAGGTATTTTTAATGGAAACAGCAGGATGAACATATTTAAAGACCACCCCAACTTTCTCACCTGAACATAATGCTAATTTTGTTGTTGTTGTAGAGAATATAATTTTGATGGAACAAAACAGAACAGCAGGTTTGAAATGCATGCGAGTTTTCATAACATAACTCAAGGCTATCTGGTGTCATGGCTGGGCACAAGTTGCACATTCAAAATAAATTCATCTTTGTAGAAATGCTCTTCACAATCATTTTTGGTTAACTTGGGTTGCCAACCTCCAGATATTGCCTGGAGATCTCTTGGGATTGGGGAGGGGGTGGCTCAATGGGAGAGCATCTGCTTGGCATGAAGAAGGTCCCAGGTTCAATCCCTGGCATCTCAATTTTTTTTAAAAAAAGGAATAGGCTGTGGGTGATGTGAAAGACTTCCGCTTGAGACCTTGGAGAGCCACTGCTGGTCTGAGAAGACAATACTGACCTTGATGGATCAAAGGTCCAATTCAGCATAAGGCAGCTTCATGTGTTCATATGGGATTGCAACTGATCTCCAGGTGACACAGATTGGTTCCCCTGGAGAAAATGGCAACCTTGGAAGGTGAATTGTATGGACTTAAACCCCATTGAAATCCCTTCCCAAATCCCACCCTTCTCAGGCTCTGCCCTGCCGAATTTCCAGGTATTGCCCAACTCAGAGTTGGCAACCCTACCAATTTCACCAGGAGGAAACTTCACCAGGAGGCAACCTTACCAATTTCACCAGGAGGAAACCAAAACCAGGGTTTTTTTTTGTTTTTTGTTTTAAAGCAGGAACACAGTTTCGGCAGACTTGGTGTCAGGGGGTGTGGTCTAATATGAAAATGACTTCCTACTGGGCTTTTTCTACAAAAAAACCCCAAAAGCTCTGGCCAAAACTATGGGTGTAGAAGACTGCTCCTAAGACTTTCATCTTTGCTTCAGCTTTAAAAAAAACAGAAAGGAAAAGAGTTGTTTAATTGAAAGGACAGCTGTCCTGAAAGAGCCCTGTCCTCTTGAAACTCCTCATCCTGGACTTCGCAAAGGCTACATGCAGAGGCCGAATGGTTTGTGTTTAAATTGACATTACAGTGTTCCTAGGCTCACACTGGTTTTAAATCCTACAGTGTGCCTTGATTCATTTAAAATTACCTAACAACAAAGCTCAGACTGGTCAGGGGTCTTGCAGCACAATCCTGTGCAGAGTTATTCCCTTCAAGCCCATTGACTTCAACAGACTTAGGAGGGGGTAATAGACATGTACATTTCTTTAGTTATTAATTACAATAATTTAAAAAATGAGGTGTTTTGTAATTATGGGACTTAATCTGAAAATGAAACAAATTCCACATCAAAACAGCTTCTAGTGAAAAGAAACCCAAGATTTTATTTTGTTCCAGTTTCTTTTGTTATTGCAGTTGACTTGTATTAATGTTCCTGGTTGTCCAGCAGTAAGCAGACATTAAAAAAATCTGAAACAGATTAATTTTGTTGTTGTCGACATCATTGACAAAAAGTTCAATTGTAAGAAGTTTAATTTTGCATTTTCAGGGCGTTTTCGCACAGGGCTTACCCTGGAGCGACGTCCCTCTTCACCGCGCAGCGTCTGCGCAGATTTCGCACCAACTGCTCCGCAGAACCTGGAAGAGTCGCAAAGTCCCACGGCTTTTGCGTCGCAAATGTAAATTGGTTTTTGGCGGTTTACATTTGCGACGCAAAAGCTGCGGGACTTTGCGGCTCTTACGGGTTCTGCGGAGCAGTTGGTGCGAAATCCGCGCAGACGCTGCGCGGTGAAGAGGGACGTCGCTCCGGGGTAAGCCCTGTGCGAAAACGCCCTAAAAATAGTAAGTTAATGCTGGGGATGCCAGCTTCCAGGTGGGACGTGGGAATCCCCCGTAATTACAGCTCATCTCCAGATTACATAGGTTAGTTCCCCTGGATAAAATGGATGCTTGGAAGTTGGACTCCGTGGCACTGTATTCCACTGAGCACTGTTTTCCCCAGGCTCCATCCCCAAATCTTCAAGAGTTTCCCAATCTGGATCTGGCTATCCTACCCCTCACCCCACACCAGTGGCCAGGGAAGACCTGGCAACCATACTGAATACTCACTTACTTATGCGTTAGTTGATTGTGTATGTAGATCTTATGACTCATGTGTTATTATTCTTTATTCTTTCTAAGAAGAACACTAGTGCATGATCTAGAACCCTGAGGTGAGCAAGAGCCCATTTTACCTATTGCATGAAGAGATGACATGTGTGTTCTAACGTCCCATGGCGAGCTGGGTTCTAATGATCATTCACAGAACGTTCATGTCCGCTAGTATCAGCTCAAAGTGGGGATGCTTTCAAAATACTCCTCACCTGAATTGCTCCCTGCATTTTGGAATTCCAAACTACCTGGTAATTTCCTCCCAAACTGGAACTAGCATACTAACAATCCTCTAGTTTCTTTTTTATAACATGCCAAAATGCTGTTGGGCATCTGTATCAACCATGCACAAGTCCCTTCCAATTCCTATGCATCTTTTCACCAGTAGCATTAACTGATATGCAGGTATGCATTGATTAAAAAAAAAAAAACCATCCAAACCCTCAGACGGTATGTTCAGTGCACCAAGCTTTTTTGTGTGTGCTGGTTTAAGGTTAGTAATAACTGTACATATTATCCTGAGGTTAGTTTATTTACTTATTTGAATGATGATTCTGTAATTTTGTAATCTAGGCTTGTTGTTGTTTTATTGCCTGCAATATAAAGTGTCACTGCAGTGTTTGCCTCCCTGGAAATACTTGCGTTATTGTCTGTATCAGACTTGGCTTTTTGTGCAATGTTCTCTAATTTAGCTGCTTGTACGAATTACACTGTTGTCAGTGCACTGTTTTTTTTTTTTTTCCAGTTGTCATCCACCTTGAGTCTCACTAAGAAAGGCAGACTACAAATGAAATAAGTAAATAAACTCCTGCAAAGCTGGAACATGGATGTAATTTTTGATCCAGGTGAAGAAAAGTCCCTGGTTATAACCCCTGCTCATCAGTGGGCTCATATATTTTAGCTATGCAATTCTCTCTCATCCTCAGAGTTTGCCTGGGAGTCAACCACAGTGTTAGGATGCAGGTAACAAATGTACCTATGGTCTCTCCAATGAAAAACCATGCTAAAATTGGAGGAACCAGAGCCAACCCTACCACTAGGTAAACTAGGTGATTGCCTTGGGTGCTGGCCTTCTGAGGATGCTAAATTGGGCAGTGGCCAATGTGACTTGATGTCATTATCAGTGGCGGAGGGGGGGGTGTGTGTGCCAGAAGTTAACCTTGCCTAGGGTGCCAGACAGTTTAGGGCCGGCCCGGGTATGAACAACAGAAGGCTGAAAGTTTTAGAGAGTCACAGAAACGCTCTTTTGTTCCTTGCTAGGTGTTCCTCTGGGCACATGAAAAGTACCCCTTGTGCTGTGAGTCCATGTACTTCTAGACGGGAGTCAACTGGATAATCTTATAACATCATTAATTGGATTGACAATTGAAGAAAACTAGAATTCCGCCTATATTAAAACTTTGAAGCAGCACCATAAATGTAATTTTAATTGCTAAGTTTTTATCTTAATTCTGTAATTTAAAACTGTTGTTTGAATGATTGTTAGCCGCCTTGTGTCCTCTTGAGGAGAGGGCAGGATAGAATTCTAGAGTAAGTAAATAAATAAAATAACCTTGAGTCAAAACTCTTATTTATTTTAGTTCACCGTTCTACTGCTCTTTCTCTTCTTTTTTATTCTCACAACAACCCTGTGAGGTAGGCTGGGCTGAGAGAGAGATTGTGTGGCTGGCCCAAGGTCACCTAGCACAGTATTTGAACCTGGATCTCCTAAATAGGGTTGCCAGCTCCCAGATAGGATGGCCAGCTCTGGGTTGAGATTTTGAGGTGCAACGTGGGGAAGATGGGGTTTGTGTGTGGGAGGGTATAATTCTATAGAGTCTACCCTCCAAAGCAGCTGTTTTCTCCAGAGGAACTGATCTTGGTTGTCTGGAAATCCATGGTAATAGTAGGAGATCGCCAGATATTTCCTGGAAGCTGGGAACTCCGCTCCCAGGTCATAGTCCAGTTCCCTAACCACTACTCCACGATGGCAATTTCCTTCACAAATGAAGCCCTCTTCAGTTTGACTTTATTTTAATACATGCCCAAGAGTAAGATGATTGCTTCTGACAGTCAGGTTATCAAAAGATTGCTCCATTATTATTATTACGTTAATTGCCTTTTCCCTAGACTTGATTATCTCTCCCTTTTTGTAATTCCAGACCCTATCTCCATTGTCCGCATGATATCTCAGCTCCAGTATAATTTAAACAAAACCTTGATCTCATCATCTTTTATTGCTGTGATTAATCTATCCCCGTGTCCACGTCATTTCAGTACAAGGGACAAGGCTGAGATCTCCTGAAACATCCTTATTTGAGTGTTGTGTTTCCCGTCTGATAGCTGATGGGGCATGTGATTTGATTTTTTTGCAAGCTGATTGCTTTGATCAACTCTTGGTTTTGTGTTAATGCTGGCAGATTGGTTCAACTCCCATTCTGTGAGAGTTTCTGCTCTGCTTGTAGCCTGAGAAGTTGACAGTGTTCATTGGAAAAGCAGAGGACTGAAGCGGAGGGCGGAGGGTAAGGCAGATACTGGCAGCAGCTGGATCCAGGTGGGCAGCTGTGTTGGTCTGAAGCAACCAAACAAAGTAGGGGTCCAGTAGCACCTTTAAGACCAACAAAGTTTTTATTCAGAATGTAAGCTTTCCTGTGCATGCATGCTTCATCAAACCATGGAATGAGGTACAGTGAATAGAGCTACATATAGCTGGCGGGCAGTGGTTAGGAATGCGACATGGTACAAAGTTAGAATCCAATGGCGAAATAGTGACATTAACAAATTGAAAGAACATTTGGTCTGGATAGCATTTGTGTGGGAAACCAATAAAATGATAACATATCCGAATGGGAGAATGATGGTGCGAGTGTCATAAGGCAATAAATGCAGTCTGTTAATTGCTCTGTGGCTTGCAAGCCTCGGTTAAACTGAGAACATGTCTTTCCCAGAGGTGTTCCTGTCCACCTAATTTACTTTTCAACATGTAACTTACATTATAAACATCATTCTAGTTTGCTATTGGAAGAAAAGAATACATTAATTATAAGCCGCCCTGAGCCCGCTTGCGGGATAGGGCGTGATATAAATCCAAAAATTAAATTCAATTAAAATATAGTAGAAGAGGGGTTTAGTATATGTAATGAGCTCAACAGCCAGCAGCTGTCCAGTAGAGGCTGAGGTCCATCTGGGCTGACTTTTCCCCTTCTAGTCCTGCAAGCATTTGCATCTAGTCCTAAATGCAAGCATTTGGGTGGTGGGCCTAGAGGGGCAAAAGCCAAAGGGCTCTTAACCCATGGCATACAGCTGTTAATGTTGCCAACTTTGAACATAAGAACATAAGAGAAGCCATGTTAGATCAGGCCAATGGCCCATCCAGTCCAACATTCTGTGTCACACAGCGGCCAAATATATATATATATATACACACACACACACTGTGGCTAATAGCCACTGATGGACCTCTGCTCCATATTTTTATCTAACCCCTTCTTGAAGGTGGCTATGCTTGTGGACGCCACCACCTCCTGTGGCAGTGAATTCCATATGTTAATCACCCTTTGGGTGAAGAAGTACTTCCTTTTATCCGTTTTAACCTGTCTGCTCAGCAATTTCATCGACTTTGAGTTAGGAAATTCCTGGAGATTTGGGAATCAAGCCTAGAGACTGGCTACCGATAGCGTACTGGATTTATTTCAAGGTGCTGGTTATTACCTTTAAAGCCCTATATGGCCAGGGTCCTGCATACCTTAGGGACCGCCTTTCCCTGCATATGCCCCAGCGAGCACTTCGGTCTGGGCCTCAAAACCTGTTGACAGTTCCCAGCATCAGAGAAGTGAGGCTCAAGTCAACGAGAGCCAGGGCCTTTTCCGTTGCTGCTCCTAGCTGGTAGAATTTATTATTTGATTTATATCCCACCCTCCCCGCCGAGGCAGGCTCAGGGTGCCTCACAACATAAAATCATAATAACAATTAAAACAATTATATTATAAAATGACAAATTCTGCAGTTTAAAACAATTCAAATAGGTTTGGTGCTAATCTCATCAGATGTATATTTTCAGTGGCGACAGCATCTCTCCAGATTCCTACGATGTAGGCTGCGCGTCAATTAAAAGCCAGCCGGAAGAGAGCAGTCTTGCAGGTCCTGCGGAAATGAGCAAGGTCCCACAAGGCCCTCACCTCCTCTGGCAGCTGGTTCCACCAGTGGGGGGCTGCAACCAAAAAGGCCCTCTCTCTGGTGATCTTTAGTTTGTCCTCCTTCAGCCCGGGGATTACTAATAGATTTTGCAATCCAGATCGAAGCACCCTCTGGGGAACATGTGGGGAGAGACGGTCCCTAAGGTAGGCAGGCCCTAGGCCATATAGGGCTTTAAAGGTAATAATCAGCACCTTGTAATGAATCTGGTACACTATTGGCAGCCAGTGCAGTTCTTGCAGCCCTGGCTGTATGTGTTCCCTCCTGGGGAAGGGGACCAACTGCCTCACCCGCCTTAGATGGAAGAAGGTGGATTTGGCAGTGGCTGCTATCTGGGCCTCCATTGTCAGGGCAGGCGCCAGTAGAACCCCCAAGCTCTTGACCTTGTGCGCCATTGTCAGTGGTGCACCGTCAAATGCTGGTAAGGGAATTTCCCTGCCCAGACCACTACAATTCAGGCAAAGAACCTCTGTCTTCACTGAATTCAACTTCAATCGACAGCCTGAGCCAACCTGCCACAGCTTGCAGTGCCAGATTCAGATTTTCTGGGACACAGTCAGGCCATCCGTCCATCAGTAGATAGAGCTGGGTGTCATCAGCATACTGGTGGCAACCCAACTCATACCTTTGAACAATCTGGGCAAGGGGGCGCATATAGATGTTAAACAACATTGGGGAGAGCACCGCCCCTTGAGACACCTCACAATTAAGCGCATGCCTCTGGGACAATTCTCCCCCAATCACTACCCTTTGTCCCCGACCATCAAGGAAAGAGGAGAGCCATTGCAAGGCCAACCCCTGTTTACCCTGAGTCAGCGAGGCGGTGGGTCAGCAACCGTATCGAATGCAGCCGATAGGTCTAACAGCATCAGTACCGCAAAGCCACATCAATCCAGATGCCGCTGGAGGTCATCCACCACGGCGACCAGCACTGTCTTCATCCCATGACCTGGGTGAAAGCCAGACTGATGGGAATCCAAAATTGAAGTGTCATCCAGAAAACTCTGTAACTGTAACGCTACTGCCCTCTCAATAATTTTACCCCAAAAGGGTAAATTCGAGACCAGCAAGTAGTGTGCCAATTCGGCTGGATTTAAAGTAGGTTTTTTTCAGGAGAGGGCGGACCACTGCCTCTTTAAGAGGCATTGGAAAAAGCCCTTTCAAGAGGGATCTATTTACGATATCCATATAGGATATCTAAGCTCCCTCTGGCAAGCTTTTATTAGCCAGGAGGGGCAAGGGTCCAGATCACAAGTTGTTGGGCGTACAGTGGAGAGTTGTTGGGCGTACAGTGGAGAGTTGTTGGGCGTACAGTGGAATGAGTTGCCGGAGGAGGTCAGGGCCCTGTGAGAGCTCCCACAGTTCCGCAGGTCCTGCAAAATGGCACTCTTCCACCATGCATTTTCAAGATGGAAACACCTGCAGCAACGGGACTGGCCCATAAAGACACTGTCAATGGTCTACCTCATCACGCTATGGTGATCCTGAGACCTCCTAGAACAGCTAACCACCATTAGAATTTGACTGCCATCTAAAACCATGATATTAGCACACGAAGATGTTTGATAATTGTTTTTATGCTTAATGTTTTTGTTGTTGTTTTATCCTATTTGGTAGCACTAATGTGATTGTGTGACCCTTAATTTGTGAGCTGCCCTGAGCCTGCCTTTGGTGGGGAGGGCAGGATATCAATCAATCAATTAAATAAATAGAGATGATGAGTTCCAGGGAGGAGAGAGAGCTCAGCAGGGATGAGATGGGATATCAGAGAATCCACTCTCCAAAGCATTTTTTCTTCAGGGGAACAAATCTCTGTAGTCTGGAGGCCAGTTCCAATCCTGGGGATATCCAGGCCCCACCTAAAGGCTGGCAGCCCTAACAGACAGGGACCAATGAGCATCAGCTTGGAAGAACCAGAATGATCCAGATGTGTTGTTGGTTTCTTTGTCTATCATCTTTCCTAATCTGTAACATTTGTTTCCATTTTGTAAACTGCTTTGGGTCTCTCTGGGGTGGAAAAAAAGCTTTAATTAATTGATTGATTCTGGTATTCTAGTTGCTAGGGCTGGACAGCCTGGGTTCAAATCCCCACTGGGCTGCAAATCTCACTTGGGTGGTCTTAAACTCTTCTCTTTTTTCCCAACATACTGAACATAC
Source organism: Heteronotia binoei (assembly GCF_032191835.1). Taxonomy (NCBI): domain Eukaryota; kingdom Metazoa; phylum Chordata; class Lepidosauria; order Squamata; family Gekkonidae; genus Heteronotia; species Heteronotia binoei. Next base: position 173,733,072 of record NC_083225.1, read on the forward strand.
TTCCTAGGGTTTCATGGGGATAAAAGAAAGAGAATAACACACGCACACACACACCAAAATGTGACAAAAATGCAATAGGGAGATAGTTAACTTAGCTGGTAGCTGAAGATTACATGTGAAGCTGCCTTGAGGCAGCTAAGACCGTTGGTCCATCTAGCCCACTCCAGACTAGAGAGATCAATTCCCCTGGAGAAAATGGAAGCTTCAGAGGGTGGACTCTATGGTATTCTACTTTGTGGAGTACCCTCCCCAAACTGTGCCCTTCACAGGCTCTACCCCGAAAATCTCCAGGAATTTCCAAGCCCACAGTTCTTTTGCATATCTCATTACCTGATCCTTTGAAGTAGAAATGCCAGGGATTGAACCTGACCTTTTACATGAAAAACAGATGCTCTAACGGGTGGGCATTCGGCCAGTGCTCCGCAGTCTGCACTGGCTGCCTATTGAGTACCGGATCCACTTCAAGATTTTAGTTTTAACATTTAAAGCCTTATGCGGCCTGGGACCAACATACCTGCGGGACCATCTCCTCCCATATATGCCTAGGAGGTCATTATGTTCGGCCTCCCAACATCTGTTGGCCGTCCCCGGCCCAAGAGATGCCCATCTTGTCTCAACTAGGGCCAGGGCTTTTTCCATCCTGGCCCCGACCTGGTGGAATCAGCTCCCTACAGAGATCTGGGCCCTACCTGGCTTATTAGCCTTCCATAGGGCCTGTAAAATGGCGTTCCGCCAGACTTTTAGTTGAGGCTGCGGGCGTCTATTCTTGATCTGGTTGGCCTCCCCTGCCGGCACTGTCACCTGTGCTAGGAAATGGAATAATATCTGCCATCTCTATGAGATAACATCTTATCATGATGTGAGACAGCCAGGCTGGGCATATGTGATGATATGGAAAATTTTCTCAGTGCTGTTGAGTTGTTTGTTTATAAAATGATTTTATTGTATTTTATTGTTTTATCTTATGTTGTACTCCACCCTGAGCCCTAAGGGGAATGGATGGAATAGAAATATACTAAAATAAATAAAATAAAATAAAAACCCAGAGTTAACCACTCTGTCTCAGGTAGACTTTTTTTTTAATTGCCTATGACCAGGCATTGAATTGGGTACCTTCATATGAACATATGAAGCTGCCTTCTACTGAATCAGACCCTCAAAGGTCCATCAAAGCCAGTATTGTCTTCTCAGACTGGCAGCGGCTCTCCAGGGTCTCAAGCTGAGGTTTTCCACACCTATTTGCTTGGACCCTTTTTTGGAGATGCCAGGGATTGAGCCTGGGACCTTCTGCTTCCCAAGCAGATGCTCTACCACTGACCCACCGTCCCTCCCCTTCTACATGAAAGCAGATGCTGTACCAGTTTGCCATTGCCCCTCCTCTAAATCCTTCTCTCTGGGACCTCTCTTCTGCCACGCTCTTGGTATGCTTGGCACATCTCCCCTCTCTCCATAGTGCTGGAGGATTAAGAACTGGCTACACTAAGCCAAGGACAATGGCCAAGCTGCTACAGGCTTTTTGATCGGGTGCTAAGTCTTTCTGAAAGTGCAATGATTTTTCAGTTGTTCCTTTCTTAATAGGGATTTCTCAGGTCTTTGCTGATTAATAAAGCTCAATAGCTTCCCCACATAATAAAGGCAACCTATCAGATGCTAGGGAAGCATCAGCATCAGCAGTTTAACATAGTTTACAGCTTAATTGTACTTCTAAATCAAGAATTAGTTACGAAGGGAAAATATCGAATTCTCCCCCCTCCCCAAGCCTGTGTTTTTTAGAGATTTAAAGGGAAAAAAACATGCGGGCCAAGCTATTTGGGACAATTTATTCTGAAGATTTAGCCTGCATTTGTTGCCAGCAGTGATTCGACAGAGTGTTCAATGAACATGGCAAGCACTTTGAACTGTTTGTAAAAGATGCGTTCTGAGCATTCAGTCAGTGGGCAAAGATGGACAGGGCTCCTGCTTTAAGAACATAAGAGAAACCATGTTGGATCAGGCCAATGGCCCATCCATTCCAACACTCTGTGTCACACAGTGCCCCCCCCCCCAAAAAAAAACCCAAGTGCCATCAGGAGGTTCACAATTGGGGCTAGAAGCCCTTCCACTTTGCCACCCCCCAAGCACCAAGAATACAGAGCATCACTGCCCCAGACAGTTCCAACAACATGCTGTGGCTAATAGCCACTGATGGACCTCTGCTCCATATTTTTATCCAATTCCCTCTTGAAGCTTGCTATACTTGTAGCTGCCGCCACCTCCCGTGACAGTGAATTCCACATGTTAATCACCCTTTGGGTGAAGAAGTACTTCCTTTTATCTGTTTTAATCTGACTGCTCAGCAACTTCATCGAATGCCCACGAGTTCTTGTATTGTGAGAAAGGGTGAAAAGTACTTCTTTCTCTTCTTCTTCCATCCCATGCATAATCTTGTAAACCTCTATCATGACACCCCACAGTCAACGTTTCTCCAAGCTAAAGAGCCCCAAGCGTTTTAATCTTTCTTCATAGGGAAAGTGTTCCAAACCTTTAATCATTCTAGTTGCCCTTTTCTGGACTTTTTCCAATGCTATAATATCCTTTTTGAGGTGCGGTGACCAAAATTGTACACAGTATTCCAAATGAGACCGCATCATTGATTTATACAGGGGCATTATGATACTGGCTGATTTGCTTTCATTTCCCTTTCTAATAATTCCCAGCATGGTGTTGGCCTTTTTTATTGCAATTGCACACTGTCTTGACATTTTCAGTGAGTTATCTACCACGACCCCAAGATCTCTCTCTTGGTCAGTCTCTGCCAGTTCACACCCCATCAACTTGTATTGTAGCTGGGATTTTTGGCCCCAATGTGCATTACTTTGCACTTGGCCACATTGAACCTCATCTGCCACATTGACGCCCACTCACCCAGCCTCAACAGATCCCTTTGGAGTTCCTCACAATCCTCTCTGGTTCTCACCACCCTGAACAATTTAGTGTCATCTGCAAACTTGGCCACTTCACTGCTCACTCCCAACTCCAAATCATTTATGAACAAGTTAAAGAGCATGGGACCCAGTACTGAGCCCTGTGGCTGACAAAATCCTGCAGGATATGCCAGCATTGTCCTACCATTTGAAGGACTGATTTATGAAGAAAGATCTCTCCTTGAGGATTGCATGGGTCAGTGGTCTTATAGTAATATTTTTTATTGCCGAAGTTCCAAAATTGCCAGTCTGTTGTTCCATAGGGTTCAATCCCTGGTGTAGACTGGATTTGGGGAAGTGCCACATTGTATAAACATACCAGCAGCACTTTTTCTGAGCAGGAATGCACAGGAACGCAGTTCCGGCTGGCTTGGTAATGGGGTGTGTGGCCTAATATGCAAATGAGGTCCTGCTCTTTTTCTACAAAAAACCCCTTTCCATACCAGAATTAATACTAAATGGAGGATGATGCTTGGGATTCTATAGCAGAAAGCTTTTTTAAACAGAAGTCCAGCAGTACCTTAAAAACTATCTCTCTCTCTGTATGTTTGTGTGTGTATTTATGTGTGTATGTGTGTGTGTGTATGAATTTAGGGAGAAGAATTTGTGAGTTTCCTGCATTGTGCAGGGGGTTGTACTAGATGACCCTGGAGGTTCCTTCCATATCTATCTATCTATCTATCTATCTATCTATCTATCTATCTATCTATCTATCTATCTATCTATCTATCTATCTATCTATCTATCTATCTATCTATCTATCATCTGTCTGTCTGTCTGTCTGTAATTTATATATGCCAAGGATTGAATCCAGGACTTTCTGCATGCCAAAAAGATGTTCTTCCATTGAGTCATGGCCCCTCATCAAAGATATACTTATGCAAACAACAGAAAGGTGGGCAGATATTGCAAAATGTGGCCACTTAGAAACAATGACCAGTCAAAGAAGATTTACTCCATTGAGGACCACTTCCAAGTGTAGATAGATGAAAGTGCAGGATGAACGTAACATTAGATCTAATCAAGAAAGGAGTGTTATGCAACATAAGCACAACAAATTAATATCAGCAAAAAGCCAGCATGGTGTTGTGGTTAAGAGCAGCAGACTTTAACCTGCAGAACTGGAGTTGATTCTCCATCTTCTACATAAGCTCTCACAGCTCCACCTACCTCATGTAGTGTCTTTTGTGGGGAGAGGAAGGGAAGGTTATTGTAAACCACTTTGAGACTCCTTAGGGTAGAGAAAAGGGTGGGTAATGCTGAGCTTTTTGCACCTAGAGTAAATTGCAAGTAAGCTTATTCATGCCTGGACCGGATACTGACTCATCACTTTCATACTGGATTCTTCTTTTGAAGTTCTTTCGTGCACTTGTGACCTTTATGCCTTTTTCTTTAACATAATTTTACATGAAGAAAAACAGATGTCACACATCAGACTTTCCCCCCACCTGGCAATAATGTGTGTAGGTGGAAAAAAATGTTTGTATTATCACTTATTTGTTATGGCCCAGCTGTGAGCTATACCTCAATTATAAAAGTCAGGAAGTCAGCATAAATGATAAATAGGGATGCAATATTACATAAAGGGGGGGGGAGCTCAATTTAGCCTTCTCCTAGACTACCCAGGACTGCCATTGTTCTGACCCTCTGTGAAATCTTTGGGTACGTCTCTCCCCTCCCATATTTCATAATTTGCCCTACTTTTGGAAGGAGGGGGAATGAATATTAGAGAAGACTGAAATTACACAATAGTGACTTATTTTATGTCGTTAGCTGCCTTGAGCAGATTGTAGGATATACATTTTATGCTTTTTTATATTACTATGAGCTTCCCCATGAACCTGTAAAAACTGAGATTATGGGATATAGGATTTTTTTTTTTTAAGTCTGGTATATGATGTTAGAGAATCAATAATGTGTTAAATGTTGTACAGAAGTTAGGCAGAGTTCAAGCATTTTTCCTCTAGACCTGATACAATTTTGTAACACAGGCCAATCTCCTTTATATTATTATTTATTATTTATTACTTTACATTTATATCCCGCCCTCTCCGCAAGCGGACTCAGGGCGGCTTACAGTATAGAAACAATAAATAAATAAATACATTCTAAAACCTACATACAATCTCATGAGACATTATAAAAAAATCTCTTTGATTCCTGAAATGTTATTAACAAACCATAATATAGTAATTGCCTTGTAGCTCAGGCTTTGCCCCAATCATCTCACAGGTCTCAGTGTACCCCATCCTACCCCATAATTCATGCTTGGGTCCTGAACTTAGAGATTGCCACCTACTCTTTTATACTTTATGCACAGTGTAATCCTAAGAACGCATTCTTGGGAATAAGTATCAGTGAATAGGCTTGAGTGGGATTCTGAGAGGGCCTATTTAGGATTACTATCTTGGATGTGCAAGACATGAAAGGGAGGAGAAATCTGGAACTGACCATACATTGTGGGGGCTGTCTAGGAAGAGGTTGGTGGCAGCGAGAGAACAAGGAAAATGTGCCTTATTCTACACCCATGAATTCTGGAGAAGATACAATATAGTGGGTTGGATGTGAACAAAATTTGCAACTAACAGAAGGGGAGGAGTAATTTCCACCAAATTGTCCTGTTGTAGATCCCCAATGTGCCCCTGGTCCCATTCCTGAAGGCTCCCTGACCCCCAGCAGCAGCATTTGAAGAAGGGTCATGGCTTCATGGTAGTGCATCCACTGGACACACAGAAAGTCCCAGGTTCAATCCCAGGCAACTCCAGTTAAAAGGATTAGATAGCAGGTGATGTGAAACACCTCTGTCTGAGACCCTGGAGAGCTACTGCTGGTCTGAGTAAACTCTGCTGACCTTGATGGACCAAGAGTCTGATTCAGTATAAGGCAGTTTCTTATGTTCATTTAAGATCATAAGAGAAGCCATATTGGATTAGGCCAATGGCCCATCCAGTCCAACACTCTGTGTCACACAGTGGCCAAAAACCCCCAAGTGCCATCAGGAGGTCCACCAGTGAGGCTTGAAGCCTCCATTATAAGATGAGCATCTGACCTTAGCTATGGCCTTCCCTTTAGTCACCCAGTTAATTTGTTGATTTCTTGGAAATCAGTGGACTGGTGTGGGAATTAGGAGGAGGAACAGTTTGGTTTCATCGACAGAAGTATCTTCCATTAGTGGAAAATTGAGTCCTGATCCAACCTAGCATCTGCAATGTAGAGTTTTCTTTTTCTCCCAGTATTTGAGCTCTGCACAGTGACTATCTCTGGACAATAAACCTCTCTCAATCCATAATGAAGACAACAGGCGATGAAATCAGATTCCCTCCCCCAGCTTCTGCGAATGCATAATATGCACTACTTAAAAAAAACAAAAAACACCTTCACACGTCATTTCTCATCATTAGATACATGAAAGGAAAAGAGAGAGGGAGAAAAGACCGTTTCAGCATATTTTAAGCAGACCTATTTTTCCCCATCCTCTGCAAATCAGTGACACTGAAACCGCATGGCAAAATGTGTGAACAAGTTATAAAGGGATTGATTCCTGCATAAGGAAAGAGATTGCTCCACGTTTTCCAAAACAGTCCGGCGTCACAGCTCTAGAGGAGCCAGTATATTTAAAAGGACCCACGGTAAACTCTCCCGTAGTGGAGCTTGGCTAATTTGCTGCCGCCGTGGTGCCCATGAGCTGAACAAGTCTCCGGACTTGAAAGATGATCCCCAGAATCAGCAACTTCAGCTGTGTCATATTGAAACGATTAAGCGGGTGGTAGTTGAGATAAATTGGTGATAACAGGGTGCCGGGTCGAATATCAGTAACTATCTTGCCGTGGGCCCCCATTAAAAGATGAGCATCTGACCTTAGCTGCGGCCTTTCCTTTAGTCACCCAGTTAATTTGCTACACAGGAAACAGTCGAAATGGAGAACGGCCACAGATAACGGGCCGTTGCTTATGTCCTCCTGCCCTAAGCTGACCTTAGTCAATGATAATTGCTGTAGATATTTCTCTTTCACAGCTCATTTTGCCTTCTCTCTCATTGCAAATATTGTAATGACCTGGTGAAAAAGCATTTGGAACACAAAGATGCGCCCCGCATAGTGCTGAGGATAAGACTATCTCTGAGCCAATTTCCCCTGCCCTCACTCTAGTGAGAAGGCGTCAGAGTGCATTCCTGATTTTTGTAGATAAAAAGGGCTGGTACTTCAGCATTGCTTCTTGCCTCCTCTCTAGCACTATGGAAGTCAGTCAAACACATAAATGGTACCCAGAAGACATGAACAAGTACACATGAAGAAGTGGCAGCGGTAGCACCCAAATGTTTTTTGAGAAGCTGTCTTAAGATTTGCTTATCATAGAGCTGGAAGGGGTCATACAGGCCATCTAGCCCCCCCCCCCCGCTCAATACAGGATCAGCCTAGAGCAAGGATGTCAAACATGCGGCCCGGGGCCCAAATGAGGCCCTCAGAGGGCTCCTATCAGGCCCCCAAGCAACTGGCTCTCGTGGAGAGAGGAGAGATGGAAATATTGGATTTATATCCTGCCCTCCACTCCAAATTTCAGAATCTCAGAGCGGCTCACAATCTCCTTTATCTTCCTCTTCCACACCAGACCCCCTGTGAGGTGGGTGGGGCTCAGAGGGCTCTCACAGCAGCTGCCCTTTCAAGGACAACCTCTGCCAGAGCTATGACTGACCCAAGGCCATTCCAGCAGCTGCAAGTGGAGGAGTGGGGAATCATACCTGATTCTCCCAGATAAGAGTCTGCACACTAAACCACTACACCAAACTGGCTCTTGTCTGCTTCCTTCTCTCTCTCTTTTGCTTCCTTCTGCATCTGAGCTTGCTTTGCAAGGCTTGTTCAATCACAGAGGAGCTACAGAGCAAAATCTCATTTTTTTCCCATTGCTTGAGGCTTCTCCCTCTCTTGGTCCCCTGGGGAGGGAAGGAAAGAGCCAGAGCTTCCTTTGCCCAGTTCCCTGGATCCCATAGGAGAAATACAAAGAAAAGCACCTTTAAAACCAAGAAGTGCTAATGTTTTAAGCATGCTTTATTTTAAGTTTTTAAATCTATAGTTGTGCCTGTGTCCTTTAAAAAGTTTACATCTCTGCTACCTAATCTTAAATAGGTACACACAGGGCCCGGCCCAACACAGCTCGGCCCGGCCCGACAAGGTCTCATTTATGTCAGATCCAGCCCTCATAACAAATGGGTTCGACATCCCTGGCCTAGAGCATCCCTGACAAGTGACCAGCCGCTGCTTGAAGGCAGCCAGTGAGGGGGAGCTCACCACCTTCCTAGGTAGCTGATCCTACTGTTGAACAAGTCTTACTGTAAAACAAGTTTCCCCAGGGCTTTTTTTAAGAAAAAGCCCAGCAGGAACTCATTTGCATATTAGGTCACACCCCCTGATGCCAAGCCAGCCAGAGCTTCATTCCTGCTCAATTCCTAATATACAGCTGGTCTCTTTCCACCTATAATTTAAACTCATTATTGTGAGTCCTATCCTTTCCTGCCAACAGTAACAGCACCTAGCACTCTAAGTGACAGCCTTTCAAATACTTCAGCTGAGCAATTATTTCCCCCCCTCAACTTCTTCTTCTTCAGACTGAACATTCCCAAGTCCCTCAGCCTTTCCTCATAGGGCTTGGTCTCCTGGCCCAAACAAATATCATTGATGCTTCTCCAATACCACATTTAAATAAACCTCTATAAGTAGCAAGGGGTAGAGAAACCAGTGGTCAACATTATAAATAAAAGGGGAGTAAAGGAAAATCTTATCTTGACATGGGATTGCCATTTTCAGTGGCAGCTCTGTGTTCAGTGTTCTTTCTCATTCCCTTCAGAGTTTTTCCCAGAAGCAGAAAGCTTCCAGGTTGTCCTGAGCCCAGTATCTCTCCTTTTGTAAGAGTAAACCCTGTTACAAAACCTTTGCTGGCAATAAGACAAGGTGATAGAAAAACTACTTCATATTCAACAGCTTTCTATCAGCTTTCTCATTTTTTTAAGGGAATAGCTTTACAGGAAACACTATCAGGGTCAAGATATTGAGGCGCCATGTGATATTACCATAAGCTGGAAGGTGATGTGCGGTTACATTGGCTTTTATTAAGCATGCTGGGCTCATTGCATACACTTTAAAAGAAACAATAAGCAAAACAATAACATCTGTACAATTCTGCCATATAGTTTATCTGCACCTCTAAACAAAACTAATCCTACATACAGCAATTTGTGAGGAAACGTTCTTGTGTTTTCTAATACTTCATGAAGTAATTTTTTGTTGTTGTTATGAGCAGGTGTGGTGCAGAATTGGGAATCTTTATGTGGAGACAGGCTATTTATCTTTCTAAAATGGCCTTTGTTGGAAGGGGAGGCTGAAGTCGAGACACCATCTCAAAACAATATTAGTCATCTCGGTATTCTTTTGTCAGCTAGATAAAAACACAAATGGGCTGAAGGTTATTTTGGGAGTCACTGTTTTCCCTGGTTCTTAGGTTTTTGATAAAATTGTCCAACAAAAAGGGCTGTGCCAGCATTTTAGAATCGGTGTTTGTGCTGTATGTATGCATCTGTGCCTGTGTGTGAGTGTGAGAGAGAAAGAGAAAGAGAAAGAGAGCACAAGTCCATACCTTTCTTCAGAGGTACATTTCTCTGACTTGAACTGGATGGCCCAGGCTAGCCCAGTCTCATCAGATCTCAGAAGCAAGGAAGGGTCCATCTTGTTTAGAATTTGTTCTGGGAGACCACCAAGGAAGTACGGGTTTGCTACACAGAGGCAGGCAATGGCAAACACCTCTGAACATCTCTTGCCTTGAAAACCCTATAGGGTCACCATAAGTTGACTATTACCTGATGACACTTTCCACCAGCACCACACTTCTCTGGCCTGTACAACTATAGGACAGCAACTTTTCAGGGCCCGACACAGCTACAGATCCTTCCTGGTAAGAATTTTCTCTATGTTGTTTATGGTTCCCCTCCACACACTGCATATTTGTTGCACCAATTTTTGGTTGATACCTCCTGAATTTTGTGTCAATGATGACCCAATGAGGTGTAGGATCTGACTAGGATAGGGGAGACCCTGAGTTCAGATCCCAAGTCTTTCATGAAGCTTCCTGGTTGATCTTGGGCCAGTCACTCTTTCCCTCAGCCTAAGCTTCCCTGTGAGAGGAAGGAGGTCCATGTGTGATGTTCTGAGATCTTTGGAGGAATTTAGAAAAGCTGTACTGTGAAATAGATGGGAATGGAGATTGCAGAAAGCACCAAATACATTAATCCCCACACACAAAAAAGAAGTCTGTTGAAATCCTGACCAGAAAGTTTTTATATGAAGTCAAGGAATGCCACATGTTCTGGCCTACTTGGAGTGGCAAATTGGCTCAGTGGGAGAGCATCTGCTTTGCATATAGAAGGTCCCTGCCCAGTTCCTGGCCTCTCTAGTTAATGTCATTAAGGTTGCAGTTTTCAGAAAAGATCGTGCTCTGCTTGATGCCCTGGAATGTTGCTGCTACTAAGAATAGAAAAATCTCATTGAAAGGGACCAATGGCCTGACAGTATAAATGAGTTTCATAGGTCAATTGTTATTAGTTTGTCTTTCCTCAAAGAACTCCTAGCCTAAGGACAAAGGGGACAAAATTCAGGAGCCTGGCTTATCTCAAGGATGCATACTGTTAAGCAAGTTATAGGATTTGTTTCCATGGGATGTTCTAGTTGGGTGTGGATGGTATGGAAGGAACTAGAGGAAATCTTAGGCTGAAAAGCTAGGGGGGTTCTTGGTAGGCTTACCCAGGTTCCATTCTTGGAAGATCTACAGTACAGTAGACTCAGTGCAGTAGACTTCCAAAGGCCATCATTTTTATACTGCCTTGGGCGCATCTCTCCACTACTAGTCCAAGTAGATGTCATTAAAATACTGCTAAAAAGGTGCAGTGCAGAGATATAGAGGATACTTCTTCTACAGTCAGGGTATGGTTACGTTGATAAATTTAGCAAAGCAGCAGATATGCAAAAGCCCACCTGCTTCCTCTCCATGAGGCTGCTTTCAAGGGGTTCTGGCACAGTCATCCTGCCTTACACCACAAGTGCGCTCCATCATTGGGATGCCAGACATCAGGGATGAGTGAAGGAGACTGAGCTGAGTCCATTAAGCAACCTTATATGACTGGATAAAGCTGAGACAGGGTGAACGTTCCTTGTAGCCAAGTCTAGAGTGAGGAAAGCAGAGTCATTTGTGCTATTGTAGCAGGAAAAGCTGCTCTGTCTTGTAAAGCCGGTGCCTTGACAAAGGAGGCTTGAGTCGAGGTCAGGAAAACAGCCAAGCTTTTATTTGATACGTACGCACGGGCTCAGACCGAGGTGGGCATCTGAGCAACAACCACAGGGCACGCAGGCCCTTATATACCATTTACACAACTGTTGACTTCCTTCAGTTAAACTAACACCCAAAAGCCCAAAACCAAAAAACCAAAAGCCAACCTCTATACAACATGCTATGTTTATACAACATGTTCCTCTTTCAGTCCCCTGTTAGTTCCTCTTCTAACCCTCCCTGGTTCACCCGTTTCCTAGGCAACTTTATTCTGTGGTTTTCGGTCTTTCTGTTTGTGGGGAAGCCTTTCTGCTTCCCTGTGCTACTAACACCTGCAAAGCCTGAGCAGGCCCAAGCCAACATACTATTGTCGGGAGCCTGAACTAAACCAAGCTCCCTTCACCAAGCTACCTTGCTATTTCTATATGTCTAAGCTCAGCTAAGCTAAAATGCCAAGTCAGTAAGCCTAAAGTAACCTGAGCCAAGACAGTCTGTTAACCAAGTAAGTCAAGACATGTCCGGCCTGGCCTGTTTCTATTGATCCCTGTATTCCAATATATCTTTGCCCAGAAATCTAAAAGCTCTTTCCAATATCTCCTCCTTCACTATCATGAGTACTTTGGAGAACATTGGGGTAAAAAGTACTGGATCAGTGATAACTGAGCCAGTTTGATGAAGTGGTTAAGAGCAGCAGACTCTAACCTGGAGAACTGGGTTTGATTCTCTACATGCATTTGCTGGATGACCTTGGGCCAGTCACAGTTTTCTTGGAGCTCACTCAGTCCTACCTACCTCACAGGGTGTCTGTTGTGAGGAGAGGAAGAGGAGAATGTAAACCCCTGTGAGACTCTGAGTGAAGGGCAGAATATAAATCCAATTTCCTCCTCCTTCTCCTCCTCCTCCAACTCTTCTTCATCTTCTTCTTTTCCATAGTTTTCATCATTTTCTTAAGTGGCTCGGGAGCCATATGTGGTTCTTTAATATGCTACTTGTTGGTCTTCTGATCTGAGCACTGTTCCCAACATGTCACTTGCCTCCTCTGGGTTCAGATATAGCTGGAGATCTTGGGGGTGGAGCCTGGGGAGGGCAGAATTTGGGGAGGGGAGAAACCTCAGAAAGGTATAATGCCAGAGTCCACCCTCCAAAGCAGCCATTTTCTCCAAGGAAACTGATTTCTCTCATCTGGAGATCAGTTCTAATTCCCGAAGAGTTGTCGCACTATAATGGATATTATGGAATTGTTTCAATTTTTTAAGGCACAATTCTTTGAAAAAGTGGGCTAGTAATGATTTTAACAAATAAACAGCTCTATGAGATTCACCGATCTTACAGCTTCCCCTCTGTGCAAGCCTGTAATGATCTTTTTAGCATCCTTGGAAGAGATATAATGAAAGCAGCCTCTATCAACTCACCCTTCCTAGGACAGATTCACCTTATCTCAGATGGATTATGATAATCATGTCTGAGAAATAATGGCCCTAAGCCAAGACAAGAGACAAGGAAGTAGAGATCTGTTATCAAGGTGAGCACCAGTGGAGAGAAGTGCATAATTGAGAGTCATGGCCATAAACTTCTTTGGGAATACAGCTATTTAAACATTGCCCAGAGCTAATGCCACAGCTGGATTCTGTGTGTAATAAGAGATATTTAGCTTATTCAGGAACTGAGATTTTAGTAAATCTAACAATGTCCTTTAAAACAACAACAACATTCACTTTGAAATGTCCAGTACTATAGAATACGTGTTCTCATTTCCTCATCCCTTTTATATATGCAAAAGGTGTACTTTTTCCTTGCTCCAGCAATTTTAATTGGAGTTTGCTTTTGGGGGAGGATGGTGGGGTTGCAGATGCTTCTGCTCAAAACATTACTAATCACCCTCAGTCTCTCTATATGAGGGCCCATTGTGTAGGCTAGATCTACCACGCGCCTTTTTGCCCCATTAACTTTCCCTGGGAAGGAAAGATAATGGAGACTATAAGACTGCAGTGCACAAATACATGGGTGCATACCATGACTGTTTCTCTCTCTGTGTGTATTAATGGACAAATACAACTTTTGTTTCTTTTTGTTTCCTTCAGTACATCTGCATGTTCTTCATAGGAGTTCCCATCAGTCTGACCCCCACCATGAAATTTTCTAACCATGACAATGGGATAGATGTAAATTTCTCCATTCACAAATCATCTTGCCTTTGATCACAGTAGAATATGACAAGGGGGATGACCTGTTTCATGTGTGTTCTGGGACAGACCCATAGTCATGAATTTCTGAGCCACTCCCTCTTTACTTCAGCATGTATGTTTAGGCAATCAAGCAATAGAAATTTGGGGGGGATCTCAATAATAATAATAATAATAATAATAATAAATTTTATTTGTACCCCGCCCTCCCCCGCCGAAGCAGGCTCAGGGCGGCTAACAACACAGTGACCAATGGTACATTAATAAATAAAACATTAATAAACAACATAGTAACCAATGGTGCATTAATTAAAACCATTACATTAAGAACATTAAATTAAGCATTAACTTAACCTTAAAAACCAGTAGAACATTAATTAAAACAAACTATAACATTATCATTGACGCTATTCTAGTTAGTGCTAATGGCGGATTTTCTTCGTTGTAAAATTGTACTTCAGCTGTTCATAAAAGCTAATTTAAAAAGAGTGGTCTTGCAGGCCCTGCGGAACTGATCAAGGTTCCGCAGGGCCCGCACCTCCTCTGGAAGTTGGTTCCAGAGATATGGGGCCGCAGCCGAGAAGGCCCGTGAGCGGGTGTTCTGTAGTTTAACTTCTCTTGGCCCAGGGGTAGTCAGTCTGTTTTTTCCTACTGACCTCAGTGCTCTCTGGGGCTCATACGGGGAGAGGCGGTCCTTCAGGTAGGCCGGTCCTCGGCCATATAGGGCTTTAAAGGTAATAACCAGCACTTTGTACTGGACCCGGAATACAATCGGCAACCAGTGCAGCTCGCGTAGCCCCGGCCGTACATGTTCCCATCTTGGGAGACCAAGCAGCAGCCTGGCCGCCGCGTTCTGCACTAGTTGTAATTTCCGGGTCCGGCACAGAGGCAGCCCCATGTAGAGGGCGTTACAGTAGTCCAGTCGTGAGGTGACCGTCACATGGATCACCGTCGCTAGGTCCCGACGCTCCAGGAAAGGGGCCAACTGCTTCGCCCGCCTCAGATGGAAGAATGCTGACTTGGCAGTGGCTGTTATCTGGGCCTCCATTGATAATGAAGGCTCCAGCAGGACACCCAGACTCTTCACCCGCTGCGCCGCCTTTAGCTGCACACCGTCGAAGGTCGGGAGGGATATTTCCCTTCCTGGAGCGCCGCGACCCACACAGAGAACCTCTGTCTTTGCCGGATTTAACTTCAGCCCACTCAGTCTAAGCCACGTTGCGATAGCCCGTAACGCCCGATCCAAGTCTCCCGGGGCGGAGGCGGGCCGGCCGTCCATTAGCAGATAGAGCTAGATAGAAGAAGTCCAAAACCACCTCAGCTCAGCCAAGGGCAGTGAGAAGATGGTATACTAAAAGAATAACAGATCTCTCCCAAGTGCCCAGCAACAGGTACAAACATTCAAATGGAACTTTGCCTGAAAACACCTGATATGGAGAGGCTTCCCTGACTTACCATGGCAAGTCTGTCTCCTTAACTCTCGGGTAGATCCAGGTGGGCAACTGTATTGGCCAGATGCAATAGAACAAAGTTGGAGTCCAGTAACACACTTCATGACCAGTAGCACGCAGTCAGACTTTGACTGGAGATTCTTCCTTTCCCCACCTTGTCCAGCTAGTCTTTCTTATCAAATCTTGGATGTAAATTGTTTTAGATTTAACCAGGGGTGGAATTCTAGTAGGAGCTTCTTTGCATATTAGGCCACATCCCCATGATGTAGACAATCCTCCAAGAGCTTACAAGGCTCTTTTTTTGTATGCTCTTGGAGGATTTGGCTACATCATGGGGGTGTGGCCTAACATGCAAAGGAGCTCCTGCTAGAATTCCACCCCTGGATTTAACTACCTAGTGTTCAAAAAAGTCTTTCAATGGCTACTAGCCATAGTGACTGAGGGGAACCTCCTCTGAAACTCAGTGCCAGGAGGTGACATTGGGGGGAAGTCTTAGCCTCCATGCCCTGTTGTTGGCCCTCTGGAGGGACCAGTTGACTATTGTGTGGGACAGGATGCTGAACTAGACATACCACTGGTCTGACCCAGAAGGGCTCTTCTTATGTTCTCATGTTCAGTATGGAACACTAAACGTTTTTTTTCCCACTGAGATGTTGATGATAACTTAGCTCTGAGACAGGGTCCCCAATTATACAACTTCTTCAAGAGAAAGGTGGGCTACAAATGAAATAATAATGTTAATGCTTGGAGGCGCCAAGAATCGTAAACATAAGCAATAAGGAAATCTTGATGAGGGATTCTATGAGTTTAAATTTCTGTAGTAATTCTAGCACTTGTTCAAGTGTTCTTGTCATCAGTCTCATCTTCAAGGTCATGAGAACTGAGCTGAGCATAATGGTTTGAGCCTTGTAGGTTCTGTGGGGCTAGCAGAAATCGACAAGGACAACCTCAAGAGAGCTAAGAATAAAATTTGAGACAAGGCTCAAGACTCCTTCACTCTAACCCTTCTTCTACAAATAGGAAATAATATTGACATAACTCATGTAGTTGAGCTCTCTATATAGTAGGGCTGTTTCATTGGTTGTTCCACAACTCTGGAATGTCTTTCTCGATTTCCATGATGTTCATTTGGCTCCATCTGTTGGGCCTCCCAAAAGGGAGAGCAGGGCAAAAACTTTCTGTACACA
This sequence comes from Heteronotia binoei, assembly GCF_032191835.1. Lineage (NCBI taxonomy): Eukaryota > Metazoa > Chordata > Lepidosauria > Squamata > Gekkonidae > Heteronotia > Heteronotia binoei. Next base: position 173,749,165 of record NC_083225.1, read on the forward strand.
TTGTCTTTTAATAAACTTGGTTTCCTACCCTGCCGTCTTTGTGGGCTGCTATTCTTATATTAATGTTTTGCATATTAAAGTGATGATGGTATGATGTCTGAATTAGGCATTGGTGTTCCTATAGCTCAGCTTTTCTTGAATGCCACTGGGGGGGGGGGAATCTTTGAAAAAAGGCTGAGATTTTATAAATAAATACAAAAATATATATTGTGTTAAAAATAGTGAAGAACTTTGCACAGGAATCAAGAAGTAAATATCTGCAGGAAATCAGAAGAGCAGAAGGAAGCCGGAGGTGTTATATTTCATTAATATTTATATTTATATCCTTATATTTTCCAGATGTCTTCTGCTAGTGCAGTATGCGGAGGCAAAGTAGGAAGGCAGCTGAATTTTGCAAGCTGGCAGGTTCAATACACCATTTAGATCTTTCTCCATTTGGAGAAACGAACCCCTGAATCTTTATCTTTCCACCATCTTCTGTTTCTTAGTGTCAATCGCCTCCACCTCAATAAAATGTATACATTTTGTAATGCTTTTTTCTGTTGCAGCAGGTATGATTGGCATAAAAGATCAAGAAAGCACAGTAAGGGAAAGAAAAGGGTGATCACCAACCATAACAACAAAGAAATGGGCCAAATCCAATAACAATTACAACATATGCAAGTCTGTGGGGTATAGAGGTTAGAGTGCTAGACTAGGACCAGGGAGATCCAGGTACGAGTCTCACCTCTGCCACAGAAACTCACTAAGAGACCTTGGGCCAGTCACCTACTCTCTCAGCCTCGCCTATCTTACAGGGTTGTTGTGGAGGTAAAAAAGGCAGAGGAAGGGAATTATGTATTTCACAGTAAACTCTTTAGGGGAAGGATGAGATAAAATGAAATAAAACACAGAAAGGCAAAATACCCATGTTAGCTCACTCAAACATGAACCTCATTTTTTTCCCTTTCTTTTAAATAATAATAATAGGCACAACTGAGGATAAAGGAATAAGAAAAAAGGTGGGTTTTGTTCAAGTTTGACCAGGATATATCTGAAAATTCAAAACTGAAGGGTCAGAAGGTGGGAGCAACCAAATAAGCCATCCAATAGTCAAACATTTGGAAGTGGAAACTTTTGCCTCTGCAGCTAGCATTTACAAATTTAATAACTTCACTAGCTACTGATGGTCTCCTTGGGGAATCTCTGGGAGGTGGAATTGTAAACTTTACTTAAGAATGAATGAGCTGTTCCTTCTGCGTAAAAGAAAAGAGTAGCCTCCAGAAAATTCTCCCTTTGTTCTTTTTTCTTGCCTTTTTTCTGATTGTAGTCCATGCAAAAATAATAGCAAAAAAAATGTCCAAGTTGTTTTTTTTTTAATCTGTCCTTTTTGAAGTCGAAGCCATTCTTAGGCTTTAACTTGGATCATCCTACTGAGATACTCATTGAAATTCTTAACTTGGACCCAAACTGCAAGTTTAGGGCATGGCATTTCTGCTATGGATGCTGCAATCTTTGCCATAAATGAATCTGCCAGGTGAAATAACCATAATCACATTTCTGTGGCAAAGGGCCCAGTCTCCTTCCTAACCTGCCATCAGCAAGCACCAATGGCAAACAGTTGGTATGCTCCTTCCATTGCAGAGGAGCAAGTGAAACAAGGAATGGATCACAAAAAACAAAGGGAATGGGTCAAACACAGAGCAGGAAAGTAGAATGGGCTGCAATGAAGGTTGCCAATCTCCAGGTGGCACCTGAATATCTCCCCATGATCTCCAGACTAGGAATGTGCAAAAAAATGTAAAATTTGGATTTGGGGGCAAAAATATTTGGGGGCTGAATATCCCTGAATATCAGATTCAGTGGCCAAATTTGATTCAGGAGATATACGGCTTCAGGATACTCTATTGTCCATTGAAGTCAGTGGCAAAACATAGTGTATAGCAGGGGTGGCCAAACAGTGGTCGGGAACCACATGTGGCTCTTTCACACATACTGTGTGGCTCTTGAAGCCTCTACCAACCCATCTGCCAACTTGGAGAAGGCATTTCTCTCTTTAAATCACCTCTCCAAGCCAAGTCAGTTGGCAGCTTGGAGAACGTATTTAAAGTTAAAGTTGCCTTCTTTCCACTCTTTCTCCCTCCCTCCATTTGCCTTCCTTCCTTGCTACTCTCAAACATCTGATATTTATGTCTTGTGGCTCTCAAACATCTCATGTTCATGTCTTGCAGCTCTCAAACATCTCATGTTCATGTCTTGTGGCTCTCAAACATCTGACATTTATTCTATGTGGCTCTTACGTTATGCAAGTTTGGCCACCCCTGGTGTATAATGTATGGAGGTTGGGGAAGAGGCGGTTTGAGGGAGAGGCACTATATTTGCAGTGTAGCTGCAGGAGCCTCTCCCCTAGAGAACTCCCAAATTCCAAAAAGATTGGATTAGGGTTTCTATTCTATGGGACCCCAAAGTGGTTTCCCCCATTTCTTATTGTTTCCTATTGATAGGGGGAAACTTGCAAACACAGGCAGCGGTCAGATTCTTCTAGAGAATCTCTGCAGTGGAAAGTCAACTGTGGTGAGGATGCTTATTGGCAAGAAGCATAGCGGTGCTATGTGCCCAGCTGAACAAAAGCCCAGCAGAGCAAGTACGACACTTGCTCATTTCCAATCTGTCATTAAAATCAAAATCCTTGGACTATGTCATGGCTAATGCATAGTAGCATTGCTAGTCAGTTTTTCATCTCTGATATTGCCAAAGTTGCACATCTAATATACATATATTGTCATATTTATTGGGGTGAGGGTGGTTTTTGGTTGCAGTTCTGAATTGCTACCAAGGGAAATATGTTCTCTTATAATACAAAACATCCACACAGTATCACATTCTTAAAAGAAAGCATGCTTAGAATTCTGTAAACAAGTGGGTTTCAATCCTTATAAGTGTTAGCATTATATTACTTTTTTATTTTTGTTTTGTGCATGTGATTCTGCACTTGGAAGTCATGGCAACTTCTGGTGACCGACCTCTACTGGGGGCCTGGAGGAGATTCAGAGAGGGGGCTGAATAAAGCCTGCCCCTATCCTCCCAACTCCTGGTATTTCAAGGAGGGCTCCCATCCAAATACTTGCCAGAGTAGATCTTGCTTAGCTTTCAGGATCTTATGAGATCAGGCTTATCTGGGCTATCTAAGTCAGGGCAGTATTACATGACTTTTTAGATCTTGTTTATTGTAGGCTGTTAATCACCCCCAAGTTTTTTTTTTTTTTCACACCAGCCTTGCTGTTAATTCAGATAAGTGGACCAGCTAATTAACTCCCAAACAATTTGCTGGGATTTTTTTTCCCCATTCTGCTTCTGATAGCAGGTACATTGTTTTTCTCATTTTTTCACCCACCAAAACAGTGAGCAATGTTTGACTTCACATTTCTATTAAGTAATGCTTTACAGATGCTAAATTATGCTGGTAAGCTGAGGAAGCACACGTGATGCCCTCATAAAGGTCAAATGAATGCTTTATGATTGGCGCTATTATAGCGAATACCAAACAATTTCATTATAATTAGCGCTATTACAATGAATACCAGAGGAATTCATGATAATTAGCTGCTGAACGATGAATGGCAAATGAGTGCAGAATGAGAGGCTGTAACATGTCATTTTCCGAGGCAAAAGGAGTCGTAGGCTTTTCATGATTTAATGTTGTTTTGGATGACTATAGAGTTTGCCACGACAATGAGGCCAAGAATGCTAAAGCACAGACCTTGTGGGTAAACTAAAAAATTATGAGCAGTTCTATTGTTAGACTCATGAGGCAGTTGTCTGGAGGGACAGAGGATTTTGGAGTTAGGTATTTAAAGGAACACATGAAGCTGCCTTATGCTGAATCACACCCTTGGTCCATCAAGGTCAGTATTGTCTACTCAGACTGGCAGCAGTTCACCAATGGAGGTCTTTCACATCACCTACTGCCAGATCTTTTAACTGGAGATACCTGGGATTGAACCTGAGACCTTCTGAATGCCAAGCTGAGGCTCTACCACTGAGCCACAACCCCCTCCCCCAGTCAGGTAGATTTATCTTTCCTTCTGTCATAGATTTAGCTTTCCTTCTGTCATGCCCAAATATTGAGCTAATAACAGATGTTTACAATTGGACATGCATTAGTGAAAATCAAACCAGAACAATATTTATTCTCATAAATAATGGAGATGCACTGAATATAAGCAAAATAATTTTTATTTTTTTTAAATATATATATATATATATATATATATATATTTACTAAAAGCATTGTAGATAATTACTTATAAACATGTGTACATTTTGCATACATTACATACTCTAAGGAAATACCTTACATTTAAAAAATCTTAAATATACTGCAGTAACTAATCTTTAGCCCATCCAATGTTTTATACAATATTTATCCAGCCAGCCAGTGTGGTAAAGAGGTTAAGAGCAGTGGACTCTTATCTGGAGAACCTGTGTTTGATTCTTCACTCCTCCTCAACATGAGGCCTGCTGGATGACCTTGGGTCAGTTACAGTTTCTCTCAGAACTCTCTCAGCCCCACCTAGCTCACAAAGTGCCTGTTGCGGGCAGAGGAAGGGAGTGTAGTTACAAGCCACTTTGAGACTCCTTAAGGTAGAAAAAAGCATAGAAATACTCTTCTTACCAACAAAAAAGAACACTTTAGCTGTGATCACACACACTAAATAATGCACTTTCAATCTACTTTCAGTGCATTTTCCAACAGGCTTTTGCCAGTTCATACTGTAAAATGCAGTTGGAAAGTACATCAAAAGTGCATTATTTAGTGTCTGTGATCACAGCCTTTTGTTCAGGAGTCGTTCCTTTGGTCCACCTCCCAGACTTGACCCAAACCCTCCCGGCTGGGAGGGGAACTCCCATCTGCAGCCTGCAAGCCATCGGATCAACAGTCAAACCTTCCAATTGCAAGGAAGCCCTGTCTGGTACCCCGGACCCACCACTGAGGACTAGGGCAGCTATCCCGATGACATCCTCTGGGTTGGCAGGACCACCAGAGGCCTTAGGGGTAACTACACTGGCTGCAAAGCCCCCTTATGGGTTGGAATTCTGGGCTCCCAATAAAGTTCATGGGTTTGTGAAGGGAGGGGGAGGGGGCTGGACAGATGGGGATTTAATTGAACGGACACTGACATACCAGGGAGGAAGAGCGTGCTGCCTAAACTGAGAGAGGTACAGATAGAGGGAAGGCGTGAGCAGTGACTGACAGAGGACCAGGTGTCGCTAACCTCCCTGCAGTCACGGTCTGAGGCATGGCAACTGGGCATTAAATCGAGTCCTGGAGCCACTGCCCCCACCCTCCACTGTGCCGGAGCCCAAGGACCCTGACACTTTTCTGTTAAATTTATCTTGGGCTAATCCTTTCTTTCCCGTAAAACATTTTTGACTTTCAGAAAAGTACTCAGAAATATGCTAGTTTGACCATTTATTCAACACCACTGTTATTTAGCTTAAGTTTCCTGGGCAACTGGAGTGTGAGGGGCAGAAGCAGTGGGAGGAAAGAATAGCAGCAGGAATTGTGTCCAACTAAAAGAGCTTCCATTACACAGGATTGTCCCAATGGACATGATTGTACTCAGCACTCTCACAGTCCACTAATCATTGTGCTGTCTCCCTGACTTGGGATGTGAATGTGTGATTGCTGATCCTGTAGAATTTATTTCTGGGTTAGACACCAATATAGAACATCATCTGTACATGAAGAAAAAATGCTGAAAGCACCAGAATGCAGGGTGCTGGAAGGACCAAAATTTAAGTCCCCTTGGAAGAATGACCAATGCTTGTCTACCACCCTCCATACACACATCTAGCCCTCTGCTTAAGTATCCAAGGAAAGGGAAGAGTAAGTTCATTCCCAAGTTAGTTCATGCCTGTCTGTGACCACCTTGAAAATCAGAACATTGAATGATTAACTCATAAAATGGGAATAGTTTTGCCTATTTGAAATTTGGGTGGGCAATCTCTTGTGCTAGGGATCTCCAAGAATTTCATCATAATTAATTTGGGAGAAAATTAAACTCTTAAATGTGATTCCTTTCATAACTAATGGAAGCTACTGAGGATGGGCACAAACTGGGAAAATGTGGTTTGTTTTGGTTTGTGGCATTCTCAGTTTGTGAGCCATGAACCATCATGATTTTTTAGTCCCAAATGAATTGGCCCAGGGTCTGAGGCTGATGACACAGCAGGACAGTCCCTGGCATGCCAGAGACACTAAGCATGCAAGGAAGTTTCAGGTGACTCCAAGTTTTGTGATGACTGAATTTATGGGGTCCAAGTTATGACCCCCACTCCCTGGGAAAGTGCTTTCTGGGGAAATGACAGGCACAGGTTTAGTAGGTTCAGGAGAATATAGAATGAAGGTGGCGCAGATAGAGCCAACAGAGCCAACAGGACAAAATAAATAGGCTGATTTATGCAGCACAGTTGAGAAAGTGCCTTATCCCATATACTGATGAAGTAAATACAGGATCTGAGAACAAAATTGCACTAGAAGACACAAACACAAAGCTCCCTTACACTGAATCAGTGCTTGGGTCCACCAAAGTCAGTATTGTCACATAAGAGAAGCCCTGTTGGATCAGGCCAGTGGCCCATCCAGTCCAACACTCTGCGTCACATAAGAACATAGGAGAAGCCCTGTTGGATCAGGCCAGTGGCCCATCCAGTCCAACTCTCTGCGTCACATAAGAACATAAGAGAAGCCCTGTTGGATCAGGCCAGTGGCCCATCCAGTCCAACACTCTGCGTCACATAAGAACATAGGAGAAGCCCTGTTGGATCAGGCCAGTGGCCCATACAGTCCAACACTCTGTGTCACACTTAAGAACATAAGAGAAGCCCTGTTGGATCAGGCCAGTGGCCCATCCAGTCCAACACTCTGCGTCACATAAGAACATAGGAGAAGCCCTGTTGGATCAGGCCAGTGGCCCATCCAGTCCAACACTCTGTGTCACACTTAAGAACATAAGAGAAGCCCTGTTGGATCAGGCCAGTGGCCCATCCAGTCCAACTCTCTGCGTCACATAAGAACATAAGAGAAGCCCTGTTGGATCAGGCCAGTGGCCCATCCAGTCCAACACTCTGCGTCACATAAGAACATAGGAGAAGCCCTGTTGGATCAGGCCAGTGGCCCATCCAGTCCAACACTCTGTGTCACACTTAAGAACATAAGAGAAGCCCTGTTGGATCAGGCCAGTGGCCCATCCAGTCCAACACTCTGCGTCACATAAGAACATAGGAGAAGCCCTGTTGGATCAGGCCAGTGGCCCATCCAGTCCAACACTCTGTGTCACACTTAAGAACATAAGAGAAGCCCTGTTGGATCAGGCCAGTGGCCCATCGAGTCCAACTCTCTGCGTCACATAAGAACATAAGAGAAGCCCTGTTGGATCAGGCCAGTGGCCCATCCAGTCCAACACTCTGCGTCACATAAGAACATAGGAGAAGCCCTGTTGGATCAGGCCAGTGGCCCATCCAGTCCAACACTCTGTGTCACACTTAAGAACATAAGAGAAGCCCTGTTGGATCAGGCCAGTGGCCCATCCAGTCCAACACTCTGCGTCACATAAGAACATAAGAGAAGCCCTGTTGGATCAGGCCAGTGGCCCATCCAGTCCAACACTCTGTGTCACATAAGAAGTTAAGAACATAAGGAAGGAAGGAAGGAAGGAAGGAAGGAAGGAAGGAAGGAAGGAAGGAAGGAAGGAAGGAAGGAAGGAAGGAAGGAAGGAAGGAAGGGAGGGAGGGAGGGAGGGAGGGAGAAAGGGAAGGAGAAAGGGAGGGAGGGAAGAAGGGAAGAAAGAAAGGAAGGAGGGAAGGAAGGAAGGAAGGAAGGAAGGAAGGAAGGAAGGAAGGAAGGAAGGAAGGAAGGAAGGAAGGAAGGAAGGAGGGAGGAAGGAAGGAAGGAAGGAGGGAAGGAAGGAAGGAAGAAAGGAAGGAAGGAGGGAGGGAAGAAAGGAAGGCCACCCCCAACCGCCAGCCCCCCCCCGCTTTCGGCCCCCTTACCTACGGCGGCGGCGAGTCCAGCGGCGGCGGCAGCGGCGGCGAGTCCGGCGGCGGCAGCGGAGAGGTCTTTCCAATGCCCTCCCGGGCCTCCGCCAGCACGGGGGGGGGGGGTAGAGGCCGGGGAAGCGTCGGAAAGGCCCGCGGTGGTCGCTGGAGGCCCTCCAGCGACCCCCGCGGGCCTTTCCGACGCCCTCCCGGGGGCAGGAGGACGGGGGGTGGGGGAAGCGAGCCCCGGGAAGCGGCGGAAAGGCCCGCGGGGGTCGCTGGAGGCCCTCCAGCGACCCCCGCGGGCCTTTCCGACGCCCTCCCGGGGGCAGGAGGACGGGGGGGTGGGGGAAGCGAGCCCCGGGAAGCGTCGGAAAGGCCCGCGGGGGTCGCTGGAGGCCCTCCAGCGACCCCCGCGGGCCTTTCCGACGCCCTCCCGGGGGCAGGAGGACGGGGGGTGGGCGAAGCGAGCCCCGGGAAGCGTCGGAAAGGCCCGCGGGGGTCGCTGGAGGCCCTCCAGCGACCCCCGCGGGCCTTTCCGACGCCCTCCCGGGGGAAGGAGGACGGGGGGTGGGCGAAGCGAGTCCCGGGAAGCGTCGGAAAGGCCCGCGGGGGTCGCTGGAGGCCCTCCAGCGACCCCCGCGGGCCTTTCCGACGCCCTCCCGGGGGGAGGAGGACGGGGGCTGGGCGAAGCGAGCCCCGGGAAGCGTCGGAAAGGCCCGCGGGGGTCGCTGGAGGCCCTCCAGCGACCCCCGCGGGCCTTTCCGACGCCCTCCCGGGGGGAGGAGGACGGGGGGTGGGCGAAGCGAGCCCCGGGAAGCGTCGGAAAGGCCCGCGGGGGTCGCTGGAGGCCCTCCAGCGACCCCCGCGGGCCTTTCCGAAGCCCTCCCGGGGGGAGGAGGACGGGGGGTGGGCGAAGCGAGCCCCGGGAAGCGTCGGAAAGGCCCGCGGGGGTCGCTGGAGGCCCTCCAGCGACCCCCGCGGGCCTTTCCGACGCCCTCCCGGGGGGAGGAGGACGGGGGGTGGGCGAAGCGAGCCCCGGGAAGCGTCGGAAAGGCCCGCGGGGGTCGCTGGAGGCCCTCCAGCGACCCCCGCGGGCCTTTCCGACGCCCTCCCGGGGGGAGGAGGACGGGGGGTGGGCGAAGCGAGCCCCGGGAAGCGTCGGAAAGGCCCGCGGGGGTCGCTGGAGGGCCTCCAGCGACCCCCGCGGGCCTTTCCGACGCCCTCCCGGGGGAAGGAGGACGGGGGGTGGGCGAAGCGAGCCCCGGGAAGCGTCGGAAAGGCCCGCGGGGGTCGCTGGAGGCCCTCCAGCGACCCCCGCGGGCCTTTCCGACGCCCTCCCGGGGGAAGGAGGACGGGGGGTGGGCGAAGCGAGCCCCGGGAAGCGTCGGAAAGGCCCGCGGGGGTCGCTGGAGGCCCTCCAGCGACCCCCGCGGGCCTTTCCGACGCCCTCCCGGGGGGAGGAGGACGGGGGTGGGCGAAGCGAGCCCCGGGAAGCGTCGGAAAGGCCCGCGGGGGTCGCTGGAGGCCCTCCAGCGACCCCCGCGGGCCTTTCCGACGCCCTCCCGGGGGGAGGAGGACGGGGGGTGGGCGAAGCGAGCCCCGGGAAGCGTCGGAAAGGCCCGCGGGGGTCGCTGGAGGCCCTCCAGCGACCCCCGCGGGCCTTTCCGACGCCCTCCCGGGGGGAGGAGGACGGGGGGTGGGCGAAGCGAGCCCCGGGAAGCGTCGGAAAGGCCCGCGGGGGTCGCTGGAGGCCCTCCAGCGACCCCCGCGGGCCTTTCCGACGCCCTCCCGGGGGGAGGAGGACGGGGGGTGGGCGAAGCGAGCCCCGGGAAGCGTCGGAAAGGCCCGCGGGGGTCGCTGGAGGACGGGGGGTGGGGGTTGAGAGCCCCGGGGAAGCGTCGGAAAGGCCGCGGGGGTCGCTGGAGGGCCTCCAGCGACCCCCGCGGGCCTTTCCGACGCCCTCCCGGGCCTCCGCCGCCACCGCCGGGCCCCGTGCGCGGGCGGGGAAGGCGGCGAGTGAGGGAGGGAGCGTCCCTGCGCGTGCGCAGGGCGATCTGCGCACGCGCAGGGTCGCTCCCTCCCTCACTCGCCGCCTTCCCCGCCCGGGCGCGCGGCCCCCGGCTCTCTGGCTGGCTAAACCGGGACCTCAAAATGGTCCCGGTATACCCAGCCCGGGAGCCGGGAATTGGGGGCCAGATCCGGGAAAGTCCCGGGAGACCGGGACGGTCTGGCCACCCTAGTTCTAATCCATTGTAATGTTCCAGGCATTTTGGTCTTTCAAAATGGAACGAGTACCTTATGTGGAGTCAGCATGTTAGTGTAGATAGCTCAGTACTGTCTACTCTGATTAGTAGTGGCTTTCCAGGCTCTCAGACATAGAAATGGCATCAAAACTAGCTACCTGAAGACCTTTAACTGGGAGATGATGATTGGGAATGAATCTCTGTATTGTGCTGTACCACTAAGTCATGAGTCTTCCCTTCAAATTTGTTGCAAAAAAACACTGACATTATTAAAGATTTCAGGTTTTCATGGCTGGTAACATCATTGCAGCCGGCATTGCAGCCGGAGCAGGCGCTCTGACCTTCTTGGCTGCTGTGCATTGAGTGCTCAATGCACAGCAGCCAAGAAGGTCAGAGTGCCTGCTCCGGCTGCAACGCCACTGAGGATGTTCTCCGCAGCTGAGAATGAAACATCTGGAAGGAAAACTTTCTCTAGTAGAACACGGCACTTGAGCCCGAAAGATTTTACAAACCCTACTGACATTATTGATTATTCCCTACTTTCTCAAAGGATTTTTGTATATGATCCAACTCTCGGGTTGCCAGGTCCCCTTCCTCTACTTGAGGAAGATGCTGGAGTAGAGCTGATCCAGGTTGATAAACTTCTGGAGATTGGGGGTGAAGCCTGGGGCGGCTTCAGTGGGGCACAATGCCATAAAGTAATGATCCCCAACCTTTCTGGCATCAGGGATCGGTTTCGTGGAAGGCAATTTTTCCATGGACCCGGGGCGGGGGGCAATGGTTTTGGGATGATACAACTGTGCACTTTATTTTGGTGTGATGGTTGTGTGTGTGGACTCTTATCTGGGAGAACTGGGTTTGATTTTCCACTCCTTCACTTGCACCGGCTGGAATGGCCTTGGGTTAGCCATAGCTCTCTCAGGAGTTGTCCTTGAAAGGGCAGCTGCTGTGAGAGCCCTCTCAGTCTCACCTACCTCATAGGATGTCTGTTGTGGGGGAGGAGGATAAAGAAGATTGTGAGCCACTCTGAGATTTGGAGTGGAGGGCAGGATATAAATCCAATGTCTTCTTCTTATTATTACTACATTGTAATATTTAATGAAATAATTATACAACTCACGGCTTGGTTGCTAACAGATCACAGACTGGTACCGGTCCACTACTGGGGGTTGGGGACCCCTGCCATAGAGTGTACCTCCAAAACATGCACTTTCTCCAGGGGAACTGATCTATGTAGTCTGGAGATGAACTGTAATTCCAGGGGATCCCCAGATCCTACCTGGAGGATGACATCTCTAACCAACATCCCCATCAGTCCTTTTCTAACTACATGAGACAGTTTAAGGTGGAATGTAATGACTGGGCCAAGGTCATCCAGGGAGTGTCACAGCTCAGTGATCCAAATCTTTCTTGTTCTCATCTGAGCTTCTATTCATGATGGCACACAGGCTCTTTATCCTGGACCTTGTCAGATCCTTGAGATCTTTGCAAAGGTCAACAGCTCATAGCATCAGAAATGAAATTCCTCCCTGTAGTCCAAGGAGAAATCCTGTCCCTCTTCCTATCATTAAGACCAATCATAACCCGAGAGCCTCTCAGTAGCTTCTACTGATAAGTAGCGCCTGTCCTGTTTCTCGATCAGGGCCTATCACTACATATTTTACAGTACAATAAAGTATCTTTTTTTTCCCCCTCCAAAAGATATTTAGAATTGATTTGGGATGAATTTGGAGATTTAACTGCTCATTGTTTTCTTGATTCTCCTCTGCCCTAATCTTTCTTGGCTTCTGTTATGCTTTTATTTAGTGTTAATCTTCTGATATTGTTTTAATATTTATCGTTAGCAGATAGACTTTTTTATTGTGAGATGAACCTGTCCGACCCAGAAAACAGGATATGGGTCTCTTAAATAAAATAACATAGTAAATAAATCAACTGTTTGGCCCTCAGAGATATTTTTTTATCTATTGCAAAATGGGAATACAGTAATCTACTTCATAGAGTTGTTATAAGGTAAACACTATAAAAATTTTAAAGTCTCTTGCACAGGATACGTTGATCTGTTGTACGGGTTTATATATCAAGATCAATAGTTGCCTCTTTTCTCTCCCTTCATTGAGGCTTCCCATACCTGCATTTTTGGTTAAGACTGTGGGGAAAATATCAATGTTCATAGTTTGGGAGGAATACATTACACTGTGTTTCGCTTTTAACTTTTTAAAAAAAGTTCTGATAGATTTTGGAATGACGGTATGTTGTCTATGAATTCAAGGTATCTGGTAAGTAGGCATGCCAGGTCCCACCTGACCACTGGAGGGGGATGAGGGTACAGTGGCCTGTTCCAGGTTGGGAAACTTCTGGAGATTTGGGGGTGGAGCTTGGGGGAGACAGGGACCTCAGTAAAGTCAATGCCATAGAGTCTACCCTCTAAAGTACCCATTTTCTCCAGAGGAACTGATCTATGTAGTCTGGAGATAAGATGTAATTCCAGGGGATCCCCTAGTCTGGCAGCCCTACGAAATATCATGGGAATGCCTTGATAGCTGTGAAATATTACTTTGGTTTTTATGATATGAGATCTGCCATGAGGCTGGAATGGAACTCATTATTGGGACTTTTCTCCTCCCTTTGATGCACTCACATTACCAGAATTTCTTCTTGATGGTTATCTAGGGTTGCCAAGTCCAATTCAAGAAATATCTGGGGACTTTGGGGGTGGAGCCAGGACACATTGGGGGTGGAGCCAGGAACAAGGGTGTGACAAGCATAATTGAACTCCAAGGGAGTTCTGGCCATCACATTTAAAGGGACAGCACACTTTTTAAAATGCCTTTCTTCCATAGGAAATAATGAAGGATAGGGGCACCATCTTTTGGGGCTCATACAATTGGACCCCCTGGTCCAATCGTTTTGAAGCTTGGGGGGTATTTTGGGGAGAGGCACTAGATGCTATACTAAAAAATTGGTGCCTCTACTTCAAAACATAGCCCCCCTAGAGTCCCCAATACCTGCAGATCAATTCCCCATTATTCCTTATGGGAATCGTTCTCCTTAGGGAATAATAGAGTGCCCAATAGACATTTTCCTCTCCCCCATGCTTTCTAAAGCGGGGGGAGGGCATCCAAACCAGGGAATCCCCTGCCCCCCCTCTCTCTCACACACAAATACTTACTGGGTCTTGTTCCTGCAGAATTTTACTTGATCTGAAAATGAAAGCAAAACAAAGGGAGGGGCTGTTCTCCGAAGCCCTTCCTGTTTCCTGCTTCCTGCTCAGCCTTAAAGGCACATATTTTAAAAACGGACCTGCAGGAGCTCTAAAGCTACATGGTGATTATGGGGAGTGGGGCTTCCCCCGCTGGCCAGCTGGCTGGGGGCGGGGAGAAGCCTGTAAAAAGGGGGATCCCCCACTGGGACCTGGGATTGGGAAGCCTATGGTTATCAAGGGCTGGAAGAAGAATCTGGATTATTAGAAGGGGCATGTTCCTTTCTGGAAGAGAAATAGTTGGCCACAGATTGTATTAGTCTTTCATCTCCACTCTTCACAAGAAATGAAACACTTGGGCAAAGGAGAACCAGAGATATTAGAAAGGTTTGTTCTTCCTAAATGTTGCTGTATTTCTTCTGCAAACTTTCTGCTTGGGAATAATAACAACAACAACAACAACAACAACAATAATAATAATAATAATAATAATAATAATAATATATTTGACTAGAAGATGGTGTGAGATCTAGAAGAAGACCATAGATTTATACCCTATCCTTCTCTCTTTTTACAATCTTCTTTATCTTCTTCCTCCACAACAGACATCCTGTGAGGTAGGTAGGGCTGAGAGAACTCTCACAGAAGCTGCCCTTTCAAGGACAATTTTTCAGAGAACTATGGCTGACCCAAGGCCATTCCAGCAGCTGCAAGTGGAGGAGTGGGGAATCAAACCCAGTTCTCCCAGATAAGAGTCTGCACACTTAACCACTACATCAGACTAGCCAGGTTCTTGGGAATTGCAGATGCATCTTCACAGGATTCTTGGTGTTCCAAGCAACCCTGTCTCCTGGAACTGAACTCGTGTTATTTGTTCAATGCCCAGAGTGTCTGGGTGTTTCTTGAGACTTCCAGGCACTGCTCCAAGGGCTCCAGTGACAACTGGCACAACGGTAACCTTCTTCTCCTGGACGTTCTCCACTACACCATCCTCCAAAGTGGCCCTTTCTCCAGGAGAACTGATCTCTGTCATTTGGAGATCAGCTATAATTCTAGGAAATCTCCAGGTCCCACCTGGAAGTCGGCAGCCCTGTGATTTTCCTTTGTCATTTGCAAGTATCCAACACTGTTAGAACTCACTAAGGAATTCCCATATTCAATGTAAAGGAAATAGATTGTCCTTGCTTTTTGCTGTTGTTGGCTAATTTTATGGGAATGCAATAACATAGGCTGTGGATAGGGATGAGAGAGTGTCACCAACTTGTTTTTTTATATATTCATTATTTTCAGTAGTTTGTGATGTCTGCTTTTTACAGTTGGCTTTGTAGGTTTCTTTGCATTGTATATGCACATTGCACATTTTTAGTTGTACTTAATGCATAAACCATACATGAAATGTGTAATGCTGACTTAAGGATGCCCAGATCATGTTGGAAAACTGATGTGAGGAAAGTGAAAATAGCACAAAAATAAAGAAGCGTGGCTTCAGGTTGCACAAGGGAGACATGAAATTGAAATGAGGGTTTGGGAAGATGAACAGTACTGATGAGAAACTTGAAATCATCTCTAGCTGTGGCTGCCAGCATAGGCTTTGGGAAGCACATGTGTGGGACAGCTAGTAAAGATGCCCTTCGATATGCGGTATTTTAATGTTTTAACACTTGCATTTTTACAGCTTCGTAATTCAATGTGAACAAAGTTTAAAGTGGCATCCTCTGAAATGTCCTTCGGTTTGCTTTCTTTGCAAAGGTGATAATCCTGAAATAAAAGGGGTAAGCAGCAAACTGCTTCCTTTTCACAGCAGTGGTGCAATTCTCAGCCCTCAGCTCTCCTTTGGGGGGGGGGGGAACGTGTTGAGAAATGTCACTAGCAGGGGTGGAATTCTAGCAGGAGTTCCTTTGCTTATTAGGCCACACATCCCTGATGTAGCCAATCCTCCAAGAGTTTACAAAAATAGCAGGAGTCTGGGGTGGCTGGGATTTGAGGAGGAGAGGGACAAGAGCAGAATAGAGTCCATCATCAAAAGCAACCATGTTCTCCATTTGGAACTGATCTCTGTAGGTTGGAGATCAGTAATAATTCTGGAGGCTGGTGGCCCTAATTCAGTCACACTTCTGCTCCCAGATTGTAGCAACTTTAGCTAATCTCCCAACAAGACATGCCTATGAGAGGAGATTGCACCATTGTACAGATGTACTCTCTTTAGGGTTGCTAGTCCTCAGGTGGGGGCAGGGGATCCCCCAGTTTGGAGACCCTCCCCTCGCTTCAGGGTCATCAAAAAGTGGGAGGGGATGTCTGCTGGGCACTCCGTTATTCCCTATGGAGACCGATTCGCATAGGATATAATGGAGAATTGATCTGTGGGTATCTGGGACTTGGGGGAGGAGGCTGTTTTTTGAGGCAGAGGCACCAGATTTTCAGCATAACATCTGGTGCCTCTCCTCAAGTTTCAAAACGATTGGACCAGGGGGTCCAATTTTATCAGTCCCAAAAGAAGGTGCCCCTATCCTTCATTATGTCCAAATGGAGGGAAGGCATTTACATGGTGTGCAGTCCCTTTAAATGTGATGGCCAGAGCTCCCTTTGGAGTTCAATTATGCTTGTCACACCCTTGCTCCTGGCTCCACCCCCAAAAGTCTCCTGGATCTACCTTCAAAGTCCTCAGATTTTTCTTGAGTCAGACCTGGCAACTCTAGACTCTATTCATGTTTTCTGGGTGCCCCAGTTAGAAATGTTCTAATCCTCCCCCCCCCCCCCCCTTAAGAAATGCTGCTAATTTTATCAACATTTTTTTTTGCTTCCCTCATCCCTTGTCCAATGTTTCCTCAACCAACCAACAACATTTGTCTTAAAATGTCACTTTTGGGAGAGAGAGAAAGAGACATCCCTCCCCCCCCCACCTGAATCGTCTCTTTTTAGATTTCCACACCTTTGCTGTTAAAGAGAAAATAGCTGTGTGCTAGACCACAATTTCCTGCTCATTGTGAGGGAAAGATCAAAATGGCGCTTATGTTCTCTCTTTCATTTGTGAGAACTTTGCCCGGATGGCTGATAAAGGGGATCGTGTTGGGCAGAATGTCTGTCTTTTCCCGCTTGGGAATGCCTTTGCTAGAGAACAGCTTTAGATTACTGCCATTATTTATTTATGTACTACAGTTTCCCTTCTACCGTGACCCGTTACAGTAACAGGATCAAACAAAGGAATCAATAAAAATGCCTTTGCACACACTGGAGACAAACACTTCCAGCATCTACAGAAATGAGCCTTTTCACACATTGGGAATAGCCAGCAAGAACAAGAATATTCATTTAGAAGTGTAGCCTGCCCATTCTAAGGCTGAGTAAGAGAAGAATCTCTCACTGTCCCAAACAGAGCAGATTGAACTGTATCCAGTTACCAGGTTAGTGCTAGTCAGAATGAGTGACAATCATGCGTTAGACTGATCAGTGTGCTGACCCTGTATAAGATGGCTACATGTACTCATATTTTCATGCTTCAAAAACATGTGTATACACATAGTGTTCAGTGATTAGGAAAACATTGCCCATAGGAGATTCCCAGCATTTGTACACACAGACAGTATCTGTGCTATTGCTATTCATGACAGAAGAGGACAACCAAGATTATTAGGGGGCTGGAGCACCTTCCTTTTGAGGAAAGGCTGAAGAGTCTGGGACTCTTCAGTTTAGAAATGAGATTACTATGGAGGGGCAATTATGCATAGGGTGGAGAGAGTGGACGAAGATAACGTCTTCTCCCTCTCCCAAAATGCTAGAACTCAAGGGCATCCAAGGAAGCTGATGGGCAGTGAATTCAAAACAGACAAAAAGAAATACTTCTTTACATGATTAAAATGTGAAATTCACTGACAAAGAATGTAGTGATGGCCACAGGTATAGACATCTTTAAAAGGGAATTAGATTCATGGAAAATAAGTCTATCAGTGGCTATTAGCCATGGTGACTATTTTTTTTTTTATTTGGTAAATTTATATTCTGCCCTTTCCCAGATGGGCTCAGGGTGGATCACATTCAAGTAAAACAGGTCACATACAATAAAACCAATGAATACAATTAAAACAACAGCATTATATAACAAATGTGGGTGGGCACATAGTGCAAATTAAGGTATAATCATTCAGTGGCCCAGATGTAGTAGTTCAGATGATGGTTCACTGTGGGGGAGGATAGCCGATGGTATAGGCAATACAGTAAAGGACGCCCGCTTGCCTCAACTAAATGGCTAGCGGAACAGCTCTGTCTTACAGGCCCTATGGAAATGGAACAAATCCTGTAGGGCCCGTATCTCCACAGGGAGCTGATTCCACCAGGTTGGGGCTTGGCCCTGACCCTGGTCAAGGCAAGACGGACATCCCTAGGGTCAGGGATGACCAGAAGATGTTGGTTGGCCGATCGCAGCGCCCTTTGGGGTTCATATGGGGAGAGGCGGTCCTGGAGGTATGTTGGTCCCAGGCCACATAAGGCTTTGAAGGTCAGTACTAAAATCCTGAAGTGGATCTGGTACTCAACTGGTAACCAGTGCAATGCTCACAGCATCGGTTGACTGCTTGCCTGTACAGGCAATCTAGTTGGGAGCCGTGCTGCTGCATTTTGCACCAGTTGAAGTTTCCAGATCAGTCTCAAGGGCAAGCCTGCATAGACCAAGTTACAGTAGTCCAACCTGGAAGTGACCATCGCATGGATCACTGTAGCTAGGTCCTGGGATGTCAGATTGGGTATCAGCTGTTTGGCCTGCTGCAGATGGTGGAAGGCAGATCGTGCAACTGCTGTGACCTGGGCCTCCATGGAAAGGGAGGCATCCAATATCACCCTCAGACTCCTCACCTTCTGAACTGGCACCAAAGAGACACCATCTAGGGTGGGTAGAAGGGAACCTTCACATTCAGAAGCAGTCAGACTCAGAATACTAGTGCCAGAAAGCAACATCATAGAGGCCTTGGCCTCTATGGCCTTTTGTTGGCTGTCCAGAGGAACTGGTTGGCCACTGTGCAAGACAGGATGCTGGATGTGATGGACCCCTGGTCTGATCCAGCAGGGCTGTTCTTATGACAATCAAGCTACAAGGAGGAGGAGGAGAGTTTTTTATACCATACTCTTCACTACCCAAAGGAGTCCCAGAGTGACTTACAGTCAGGGCCAGCATGAGCGGTTCTGCCACTAGAGGCAGCCCCCTGTGCCACGCCCTCCCCCTCAAAGCTCCCTCTATGGAGCTGATATCACCAAAGTGATATCACCAAAAGTGACAGCAGGGAGGAGAGAGCAACAGGTGGCACACAACAGAACTACTGCACTGTCACTTCCCCCCTGCAGTAAGCTCAGCTCACTGATTTAGTGGCGCGGGTTGCTTTCGGGTTCCAAAGGTGCCACTTGTCCGCTTTCAACCCAAAAGTGACTTGCGCCGCTAAAACAGTGTTCTGAGCTTACTGCGGGAGAAAGTGCTCCTCCAATCTTGCCTTCAAGGCAGGGTCGGAGAAGTGCTCTGCGTGGGTAAAGGAGCACCTCATGGCACCCCCAGGCAGGGTAGCACCCGTGGCCGCCACCTACCCCGCCTATTCCCACACGCTGGCCCTGCTTACAGTCTCCTTCCCTTCCTCTCCCCACAACAGACAACCTATGAGGTAGGTAGGACTGAGAGAACTCAGAGGGAACTGTGACTGTCCCAAGGCCACCCATATGGTTTCATGTGGAGGGGACGTATTTGCTTTATAGGACTTTATCACAAAATAGCTCTAAGACAGTAACTTTCTAAATTCCTTGTTTGCTTCACAGGTATCTGTTGTGGGGAGAGGAAGGGAAAGGAGACCACTCTGAGACTCCAAGGAAGGGAAAGTAAACTGCTCCAAGTGAAGGGTGAGGTATAAATCCAATCTCTTCTTCTATGGAAAGCAGATGGTCTCTCACTGAGCCACAGCTCTTCCAGTGATCACAGAAGGAGACTGAGTGCCATGAATGAACATAGGTTGGGGACAGAGCTTACTCCTGTTATCTGGCTCTTCTCTGTGCATTTTCTGAGTCGAGAGAGAGAGAATAAGTTAAAATTAAATCTGGGTTGCAGCTGCTCGGGGCTTTGATGTAACCATGAAAAAAATGAAATGGACTTCTCAATATTACAAGACTGTTTTTCTAAACCTGATGCATGGTTGGTATTGTTAAGAGAGCAGCCTTGTGAATCTCTCAGAACATAAAAGATCCCAAATGATGAGATGTTCCTTAATGTATTCTAGGAAGCTGCAGAAAACTTGGTAGGTTGTCACCAGCCCAGTGAATTGTGCCTGCAAGAAAACAAGGCAGTGCAGAAGAATTATGGAAAGTTTATTTATTTGGAGGACAGCGCTAGCACCTTCCAGTGTTTCTTAAAGGTTGTGAGAAATGTTCTCATGTAACAACAGAGTTGCCAATACCCAGGCCTGGCGCTAGGGGTTCTGCCACCCCAGGCATAACCCTGAGCCCCTGCCTCCCCAGGACTCTAATTGTGTGTGCTTTGCATGCGCAGCATGATGATGTCACCTAAAAGTGACATCATTGCAATGGTGTGCTCTGCTGGCCCAGCCAGCTCCCTCTGAAGGGCAGGGGGAGAGGGCTGGGTGAGGGGTGGGCCGAGTGTTCTCGCTTGACTTCCCCTCACCCAGCCTTCTCCCCCACTTCAAAAGGATCTGGCTGGGCAGCAGCCGCCCACGTGTTTCTTCCTTCATTCCAAATTGGAACGAAGGAAGAAGTACATGGCTGCTGCCCAGCCAGCTCCCTTGGTGCAAGTGGGGAGGGGAGGGGGCACCTGCTCCAGCCTCCCAACCCCGCAGTGAGGGGGCACCCCAGGCAGCTGCCTACCTCGCCGACTCCCATGCTCCAGCCCTGCCAATATCTGGAATTACAGCTGATCTTCAGATAACAGAGATCAGTCCCCCTGGAGAAAATGGCTGCTTTAGAGGGTGAACTCTATGGCATTTAACAGCCATCTATGCCATCAAGGTCTCTCCCCTCCCCTTTCCCAACCCCAACCGCCAAATCTCCAAGTATTTCCCAATCTGGAGCTGGCAACCCTACAACAGTGTTGTGTTGGAAGATCTGAAAGGAATCCCATACAGCAGGGTTTGGGTTTGGGTTTTTTTAGCAGGAATGCACAGTATTTCAGTTCCAGCTGGCCTGGTGTCAGGGGTGTGGCCTAATATGCCAATGAGTTTCTGCTGGGCTTTTTACAAAAAAGCCCTGCCATACAGAGCCAGTATTTGGAAATACCAGGGGATTTGGGGTATAAAGCCAGGAAATGGCAGGTTTGGGGAGGGGAGAGACCTCAGCAGGCTAGCCAACTTGGAAGAGAAACTACCAATGAAGGCTCTGCGGAAGAAGGTAATAGCAAGCCACCTCTGCTTAGTTGCTTGCCTTGAAAACCCTACAGGGTCACCATAAGCCAGCTGTGACTTGACTGCACTTCACACACACACACACTCAAGTAACCTTTCAATTCCACGATTCCCTTAGGAAGATGCTCTGTGGCCACAAAATCAATTCCCATTTTAACAACCATCTTCTCCCTGGAATGAATTCTGAGATGTGTCCTGTCCAATTCATTAGCCTTGGGTCATATTTAAGCAGCCACAACTCTTTCTATTAGGGGAAATAAGCTTTGCTGCAACTTGGATGGGCTGCCGAAACATAAAATCATATGAACATACATGAGAGAGCCTCAGGGGGCTGCTTGAAAGAGCAGACAACTTCCTACAGGGATGCATAAATCCTCTTCTGAATTTAGTAGCTGGAAAAGACGGAGAAACTCAATTTCAAATGTTCGACAGGGAAATGGAAGAACTGCTCTGAGTAACTATGAATCCCCATGGAGCTTCATGACGAAACTTTACCATTCCAGGGTTCATTACGACCTCAGCTATGACAGTAAATAGAAAATAAGAATGCCTCATGATCACACTAGAATACGATATAAATTACAATAATCCCCAATGTGTGTATTATTCTCCATTTACCTGTCTGAGAGCCAGTTTGGTGTAGTGGTTAAGTGCGTGGACTCTTATCTGGGAGAACCGGATTTCATTCCCCACTGCTCCACTTATAACTGCTGGAATGGCCTTGGGTCAGCCATAGCTCTTGTAGGAGTTGTCCTTGAAAGCCCTACCTACCTCACAGGGTGTCTGTTGTGGGCGGGGGGAAGGTAAAGGAGACTGTGACCACTCTGAGGCTCTGAGATTCAGAGTATAGGGCAGGATATAAATCCAATATCTTCTTCTATCTTCTAGGTATTAACCACAGAAACCATTCCGGGTTCATGAACCTACTTGTGGCATTTCCTCCATGTCCCCCAGAATCTAGTAAAAGCCTGCATAGATAGATGAACACAATATGATATTTCTCTTCAAAAATACTCAAAGTGAAGAAAAAGGCAGTTAATTGGAATATACATAAATGGAAGGGAGTAGTGGGCAAATATTTATGGGTGCTGCCATGGTAGTGGCCCTAATAAAAATTTATTATTATTAACCTAGATAGGCCAAGCTAGCTCAAATTCATCAGGTCTTGGAAGTTAGGCGCATGGGAGTTGGCGAATTAGGCCTAGGGTGCCAGCTCCCAGCAGGGGCGGAGGACAGGCACCCCTCCCCTCTCGCACCGTCCCTGAGCCTCTGACTCAGCTCTGAGGGATTGGAGAAGATTCTCCAGCCCCTCAGTGCCCAGAAAAAATGGTGCTTCCCATCCTCTGTGCCCTCTGAACTCAGAGAGCGCTGGGGAGTGGAAGTACTGTGTGTTCTTTCTGAGCACTGAGGGCTTGGAGGAGCTCCCCCAGCTCCTCAGTGCCCAGAAAGAATAGCATTTCCTGTCCTCAGCACCCTCCGAACTCAGAGAACACCAGGGAGTGGAAGCGCCACATGTTCTTTCTGGGTGCTGAGGGGTCAGAGAAGCTCCCCTGGCCCCTCAGAAACCAGAAAGAATGGCGCTTCCCATCCTCGGCACCCTCCAAATTTGGAGAGCACTGGGAAGGGGAGGTGCCAAGTGCCCGGCGTGATGACATCACCTCTGGGTGATGTCATCATGCTATGAGTGCATGCTTTGCACGTACACAATATTTTTTCCCTGGTGGGGGGTGGATGTCCATGCATTGGGGTTCTGCCTTGGGCAGCAGAACCCCACGTGCTGGGGCCGCTGGCTAGTATTTTGATAGGAGATGTTTCCTCTAAGCTGCAGAGTCCTGTGAGCAAAAATTCTACTTTGTGAGCTATTGGCATTAAAGTTGTGAGCTACTGCATGGATTAGTGTGCTCTGGGGTTATCCTTCCTGAGCTAAGACAAAAATGTGTGAGCTGGAGGCTAAAAAATCTGTGAGCTAGGAGCTAGCTCACACTAACTCAGCTTAGAGAGAACACTAGAGACCACCCAGGAATATCAAGCAATGGCAAACCACCTCTGCAAACTTCTTCCCTTGAAAACCATATGGGGGTCACCATAAATGAGCTGTGACTTGTTGGGGTGGTGGTGGTAATATTACAAATAGCTGAAAATATTACAAAATGAAAATTCAGAGGTGAAAAAAGTGCAGAAGAGGGCAACCAATTTGGTTAGGGGACTGGCATACCCTCCCTATGAGAAATGGCTGATGAGTCTGGGACTTTCCAGTTTAGGGGGGGGGGAGATAACTAAGAGGAGACATGAAAGAAGTTTATAAAGTTTATAAAATTATGCTTGGGGTGGAGAAAGTCAACAGAGGGGATGTTTTCCTCTCCCATAATAAAATTGGGGACATCCAGTGAAGTTGAGGGGCAACAAATTCAGGAGGCTTAAATATGGAATTTATTACCCATGGACATGATAGTGCTGAGAGTAGGGTGGGGCCCAGAGTTCTCTCATAATAATCCAACCACTCTCTAGACCAGAGATCACTTCCCCTGGGAAAAAAAATGGCTGCTCCAGAGAGTGGACTGTATGACATTGTACCCCACTGAGGGCCCTTTTCTCTGCAAACCTCACTCTCCTCAGGCTCTGCCCCCAAATCTCCAGGAATTTTTTAGCTGAGAGTTGGCAACCCTAGCCATGGGTATAGATGGCTTTAAAAGTGGGTTTGGGAGTGGCTGTGGCTCCATGCTGGAGCATCTGCTTGAAATGCAGAAGGTCCCAGGTTCAATCTCTAGGTTCTCGAGTTAAAAGGACGAGGTAGTAGGTGATGTGATGTGAAAGGCCTCAGCTCGAGACCCTGGAATGCCACTTCCAGTTTGAGTAGACAATACTGACTTTGATGGACCAAGGGTCTGTTTCAGTACAAGTCAGTTTCACGTGTGTTTATGTATGTTCATGTGTAGACAGATTGACAGAGAAGAGGTTCAGCGTGGCTAAAAGCAACCTCAGTACTCAAATGCAGCAGGGCCTTGACTCCTATGCCTTGTTTGTTGACCAGCATCCACGTGGGGCCTGGAGATCTCCTGCTTTTACAACTGATCTCTGGCTAGCAGTGCCAGATTAAACCCTGTGAAGGCTCCTAGGCAGTCAAAATCTTGGGAGGGCCCTTGCAAATTATCTCAAAGTCTGAGTGCCTGCCCCACTGCCCATGGCCTCGGCTGCAGCCTGCAGGCACCTTCTTAAAAGCCCCGCTGCAGCCTGCAGGCACCTTCTTAAAAGAGAGAGGCAAACTTGGCGACAATGCCAGCAGCTGCCATACCAGGCAAGTTGGGCAAAGAACAGCTCAGTCGCTGGCTGCATGTGCAGACTCAGAGGGCTACGAGCAGAGGGAAAACCAGGGGGCAAGAACCACTCCGGGGCCCCTAAAGGCATGGGGGCCCATAGGCCAGTGTCTACTTGGCCTAATTGTTCATCCAGCTCTACCAGCTAG
Organism: Heteronotia binoei; assembly: GCF_032191835.1. Lineage (NCBI taxonomy): Eukaryota > Metazoa > Chordata > Lepidosauria > Squamata > Gekkonidae > Heteronotia > Heteronotia binoei. The sequence continues at coordinate 173,773,474 of NC_083225.1, forward strand.
CAGAGATCAGCTGCTCTGCAGAAAATGGCTGCTTTGAAGGGTGGACTCTATGACATTGTACCTTGCTGAGGCCCCTCTGCTCCCCAAACCTCGCCCTCTCCTGGATCCACTCCTAAAGTTCCCAGGTATTTCCCAACACAGATCTGGCAACTTTATGCTTGGCCCCTAATGAAACAGAATGCTGCGCTAGATGGTTCACTAGTCTAAACCAACTAATCTTATATATCCCCAAACTGCAATTTTCGAATCAAAGCTGTATTTCTGAGATCGAGGGACCCTGATTTAGTGATCTTTCCCCAGAGTACTTTAGAAAATCTCAAAGTTAGACCTATTTACTAAATCTTAAAGAAAAAGTTTTCGCTTAGTGAGAGATGACCCCCCCCCTCCCCAGAACATTGAACATAACAATTTAACGGTACCTAAGTGGGTTATTGTCATTTTCCGCTAAGCATCTGCCAGTTTCCTAGTCAGGAGGTGAACAAATGCAGAGCTGTGCAGTTCTCAAGATTGCCAGAGTCTCATTGTGATTGCTACCTTCCAGGCTTTAGAAGCCCAGCCATGATGTGTTGATACTAAATACATGTTGCAGCTTCTTTGCAATTTTGGGCTAGTCTGATGATCGGAGGAGATGCACCTGGATGATTTGTAGCTGTTCGGGTTCACACTACTCTGCACGGGAGATATATTTTGCAGAAGAAACAAAGAACAGACTGTATCGATGATAAATAAGGCCGACCGTGAGCCAGCAGAACTGATGTGCACGCGGAGTATAACTTGCTGGTTTTCTTCCATTAACAAGGCTATACTCTGTAAATACAAATAATGAATCTCCTTGCTGGTAGGAAAGGAGAATAAAAAGGGACTTACTAAAACGAATGACAAGATGGTCCATAGGAAACAATAGCAAAGCTTGGATGGCTCATAGGATATAATGGGAGAGAAGATGGTCCATTGATTTGCATGAGCTTCACTGAAATACATGGAAGCACAGAAACAGCTGCAACAAAAACCTGGAAAGGATAATCTTCTCTCTCATTGCATCCTATTGACTATCTAGGCTCCCATCCTGGTATTGTTTCCTATGAACAATCATCTGCCAACCTCCAGGACTGGATTGACAGTGCTTTCCCAACCTCCAGACTGGATTGACAGGGGAAAATGTACTTTGCCAACCTCCAGGACTGGATTGACAGGCAAAAAGGTACTTTGCCAACATCCAGGACTGGATTGACAGTGGAAAATGTACTTTGCCAACATCCAGGACTGGATTGACAGGGGAAAATGTACTTTGCCAACATCCAGGACTGGATTGACAGGGGAAAATGTACTTTGCCAACCTCCAGGACTGGATTGACAGTGGAAAATGTACTTTGCCAACCTCCAGAATTGGATTGACAGGGGAAAATGTACTTTGCCAACCTCCAGGACTGGATTGACAGGCAAAAAGGTACTTTGCCAACATCCAGGACTGGATTGACAGTGGAAAATGTACTTTGCCAACCTCCAGAACTGGATTGACAGGGGAAAATGTACTTTGCCAACATCCAGGACTGGATTGACAGTGGAAAATGTACTTTGCCAACCTCCAGAATTGGATTGACAGGGGAAAATGTACTTTGCCAACCTCCAGGACTGGATTGACAGGGGGAAATGTACTTTGCCAACCTCCACGACTGGATTGACAGGGGGAAATGTACTTTGCCAACCTCCAGGACTGGATTGACAGTGGAAAATGTACTTTGCCAACCTCCAGAATTGGATTGACAGGGGAAAATGTACTTTGCCAACATCCAGGACTGGATTGACAGTGGAAAATGTACTTTGCCAACCTCCACGACTGGATTGACAGGGGGAAATGTAATTTGCCAACCTCCAGGACTGGATTGACAAGGGAAAATGTACCTTGCCAACCTCCAGGACTGGATTGACAGGGGGAAATGTAATTTGCCAACCTCCAGAACTGGATTGACAGGGGAAAATGTACTTTGCCAACCTCCAGGACTGGATTGACAGGGGGAAATGTAATTTGCCAACCTCCAGGACTGGATTGACAGACAAAAAGGTACTTTGCCAACATCCAGGACTGGATTGACAGTGGAAAATGTACTTTGCCAACCTCCAGAACTGGATTGACAGGGGAAAATGTACTTTGCCAACCTCCACGACTGGATTGACAGGGGGAAATGTAATTTGCCAACCTCCAGGACTGGTTTGACAGACAAAAAGGTACTTTGCCAACCTCCAGGACTAGATTGACAGGCAAAAAGGTACTTTGCCAAACTCCAGAACTGGATTGACAGCGGAAAATGTACTTTGCTAACCTCCAGGACTGGATTGAAAGGCAAAAAGGTACTTTGCCAACCTCCAGAACTGGATTGACAGCGGAAAATGTACTTTGCTAACCTCCAGGACTGGATTGAAAGGCAAAAAGGTACTTTGCCAACCTCCAGGACTGGATTGACAGGAGAAAATGTACCTTGCCAACCTCCAGGACTGGATTGACAGGGGGAAATGTACCTTGCCAACCTCCAGGACTGGATTGACAGGGGGAAATGTTCTTTGCCAACCTCCAGGACTGGATTGACAGGCAAAAAGGTACTTTGCCAACCTCCAGAACTGGATTGATAGGCAAAAAAGTACTTTGCTAACCTCCAGAACTGGATTGACAGCAGAAAATGTACTTTGCCAACATCCAGGACTGGATTGACAGGGGAAAATGTACTTTGCCAACCTCCAGGACTGGATTGATAGGCAAAAAGGTACTTTGCCAACCTCCAGGACTGGATTGACAGGGGAAAATGTACTTTGCTAACCTCCAGGACTGGATTGAAAGGCAAGAAGGTACTTTGCCAATCTCCAGGACTGGATTGACAGGGGGAAATGTACCTTGCCAACCTCCAGGTTTTCTCCCAGCCCATACAAATTCTGAAACTTTTCTTTGCCATTTACTAAATTGTTTATTGTCCTTCACGATTGGAATTGTTTGAAATAAAAACATAACCCACACACACCGACCGCTATCTAAATAAGAATTCCAATCATCATCTTCGCCAAAAACGTACAGTTGTAAAAACCCTCATCCACCGTGCATCACGCATCTGTGAACCAAGCCAACTCCAACAGGAACTACACCACCTCAACCAGTCACTGCAGGCCAATGGATACTCCCAACAAGAAATTAGAAGAGCCCTCCATCCCAGGAGACCATCCACACCAAATCCTGAGCCACACACAAATGTGGGTACAGCCTTCCTGCCCTTCATAAAATCTGTCACCAACCACATTGGCAAAATTCTCAAACGCCACAATGTTGACACAGTCTTCAAGCCCACACAACAGATCCGCCACAAGCTGCGCTCGGCCAAAGATATGAGAGATCCACTTTCAACCCCTGGAGTCTACAAAATACCCTGCTTCTGTGGTGCAGTCGACATTGGCACTACCCAACACAGTATCAACACCCGTCTCACCAAACACAAGAGACACTGTCGCTTGTTTCAGCCAGAAAAATCAGCTGTAGCTGAACATGCACTTCAAGAAGGAGACCATGTCATCCACTTTGAAAGAACTGAAGTCCTTTCTACAATCTCACATTATCATACCCGCCTGAACAGAGAAGCTATTGAGATTTACAAACACCAGCACAATTTTAACAGAAAGGAAGAAGGCATTTTCATCCACCAATCTTGGTACCCAGCTCTGCAAAACACCCTACAGACTATAAATTGCAGAAAGTCACAGAACAACCAGCACATTCCACAGAACAATCAGCACAGTCAACAGAACAATCAGCACAGTCAACAACCATCTTCCTTATCTTCACACCCCTTCCAACCCTCCCAGCAATTAACACAGAACAATGGTCACATTCAACAGCCAGTTTCCTTATTACTACCCTTCCAGGAAGCCCCACCAAACAATGGGCACATCTTCAAACCAATTGCCCTTTCATCACACCCCCTCCAGCCTAGAAATAGCAGCTCTCCAGCAGCCCTGGCCCCACTCAATGCACAGCAGCCAAGAAGGTCAGAGCGCCTGCTCCGGCTGCAACGCCACTGAGGATGTTCTTCGCAGCTGAGAACGAAACGTCTGGAAGGAAAACTTTCTCCAGTAGAACATGGCACTGGAGCCCGAAAGATTCTACAAACCCTAATGATGTTACCAGCCGTGAAAACCTGAAATCTTTGATTCTTCTTTTATTCTGTATCCCCAAATCCCACATTTTCTTCAAAAAATCTCCTCAATTCCTGTACATTTGTAATTGTAATCCTCTTTCTTCCATATTCAAAACTTAGACCTTCAGGCAGTATCCATCTGTATCTCACTTCATTCTCCCACAGCTTGTCAGTTAATTTTTTGTACAATCTTCTGTCATTTATAACTTTTCTTGGCAACTCTCATAATTCTTACTCTGCTTCCATAAATTTTCAATGTTTTTTTCAAATTGTTTTTTAAGATCTTTTCCAACATGTCTCTTGAAATAAATTTTATTACCACATCTCTTGGTAGTTTATTTTTCTTGGCAAACGATGAATTGACCCTGTATATGTAATCATAAAGATAGCTAGATTTATCAGGTTCTATCTCCAAAAACTCAGCAATAGTACTTATTATATATGTCTTTAAGTCAGCTCCTTCATTCTCAGGTACTCCTCTCAGACATATCTGCTTTCCATTAACTTACAGACTTGCAGAACTACTTTCTCCTGCAATTTGTTAATCATGGAATCTTGATCCTTTACCTTATTTTCAACCACATGTACTTTATTTAATGTTGCTTGTGAGTCCTTTCTGAGATCCTCAATTTCTTTTTTAATTTGTCTTCACCACTTCTGCACTTGTTTCAATATCTTTTTTTAGTTCTTTGATTAATTGCTTCTTATTGTCCATTATCAGATCTTTCATCACTTTGACCAATCTTGCCTCCATAGCATCCAGTTGATCTTGTATTTTAGGCATTATACCTTCCTCCTGTGAACCAGTCCTTGCACATGTCTGTTTTGGTGCCGGCTTATGATCAGACATTGCTGTTTTCCCACTGCCAAAATAGGCTCTTAAGTTGATCTCACCAAATTGAAATTAAACCATAGGATTTTATAGATTAGGAAATGCCCTTTTCAGTAAGCCCAAAATTGCCATTCTCAGGGCTTCCTAACTCAAAATATTATTTTTTTAAGTTTTAAAAATGCACAAAATGGCGTCCGCAATTTTTCAGACCCTTTTGAAAGTTTTTTTTCCTTTTTCACCAAAAAGCCACCAAAATTAATTCCAATGTTATAATCCAATATGTTTCACTTTCTGATCATGATATCTGCCAGCTCCACTAATTTTTAAAGTCTCAGTCTTTTTTCTTAAATATTTAAATTTTTTTTACCTTCCTTTAATGGCCACCGCAATTTCTCCATGGTTTTCAAGTCCTAGTGAAGGCCAGGAGGTTTGAAATTTCCCTTCTTCTAATGGCTCCTTCCTGCTTCCCTTGCCACGAAGTCATGTTCTCAATGGTTGAGAGATCTCGCGATGCTTGTATGACGCCACTTCCTGTGACGTCTTCCAGTTCAGCAACTCAGTGATGAAGGGGCTTTTTTTTTTGCAGAAACCACAAGTATTCCAAACAATAGTTGTTTTTCGTCTTTTAACTTTGCTTCTTAAATTCCAAAAGTCCCAAAATTACCCCCTTCTCTTCTTTGCAACTTTTGAATGTTATAGCTCAGTCCAAATTTTAATCTTTATCTCAAATAAGCTTGATTTTAGTCCTGGAATGATAGATGAAGATTGGATTTATATTCCGCTCTCCACTCCGAAGAGTCTCAGAGCGGCTCACAATCTCCTTTACCTTCCTCCCCCACAACAGACACCTTGTGAGGTGGGTGGGGCTGGAGAGGACTCTCACAGCAGCTGCCCTTTCAAGGACAACCTCTGCCAGAGCTATGGCTGACCCAAGGCCATTCCAGCAGGTGCAACTGGAGGAGTGGGGAATCAAACCCGGTTCTCCCAGATAAGAGTCCACACACTTAACCACTACACCAAACTGATAAAGATCTTCTTACCTTGCAGCCAAATTTACCCCTCTCAACACCATTCGATCCGAAGATTAATATTTAGATATTAAAATAGTCCAAAGAAAACTTGAATCATGATGAATTTAAGTCAATTTAATATCCACGGAAGCCCTCTGTAGACGTTGGAATGCAATTCTTCACCGGGGACTCTTCAAAGCCTAAAAGGAACCCCACATGGACTCCACATCAGCCAAAGTAAATCCCCTCAGAATTCTCTTAAGCATGTCTTGGCCTTTTCCCTTCACAGAGAAAAGTAGGCAGCAGGCGTTGGGGTCGCCTTCTCTGCCCAGAACAGAGGCTCCAGTCCGCTCCTCTTAGAGAAGCAGCTCAATTCTCCATGATCCAACCCCAGAAGTCTATTGGCAAGAATTTTTGTAAAGATTTTAGCATCCACATTTAATAAAGTTATTGGGCGATAGGATGATGGGTTTGTCAGGTCCTTGTGCTCTTTTGGGATCAGTATCAGATTGGCCTCTGACCACATCGGAGGGAATTCTTTATGTTCTAAAATGTAATTGCATAATGATGCCATTGAATCAGCCAACTCAGAATTGAAAACTTTATAAAATTCAGGACCAAACCCATCATTGCCTGGGAGTGTGAGATTTTAATTGCTTTATTGTATCCTGAATTTCTTGTTTAGTTATAGGTTGGTCCAAAAAAGATGTGTGCGAATCAGATAGTGTTTTGAAACTTGCAGATGAAAGGAGATAATTTTTAATGGACTGGGCATCTATTTGTGTAGCTGCATACACAGACTTATAATAATCTGCAAGAACCTTAACACACTTATCTGTTCCAGTCTGCAGCTTCCATGAGCTGTCTTTTAATTGGTAAATATGCCTCATTGATCCTTTTTCCTTCACCCTCCAGGAGAGTATCTTTAAGTTCCTGGGAGTTTTTTTGCCAAAAGTACATTTTTGCCTATCCAGTCCTGGAGGTTGGCAAGGCACATTTTACCCTGTCAATCCAGTCCTGGAGGTTGGCAGAGTACATTTTAGCCTTCAATCCACTCCTGGAGGTTGGCAGAGTACCTTTTCTCCTGTCAATCCAGTTCTGGAGGATGGCAAGGTACCTTTTTGCCTGTTGATCCAGTCCTGTAGGTTGGCAAGGTACATTTTCCCTTGTCAATCCAGTCCTGGAGGTTGGCAAAGTACTTTTTCCCCTGTCAATCCAGTCCTGGAGGTTGGTAAAGTACCTTTTTGCCTGTCAATCCAGTTCTGGAGGTTGGCAAAGTACATTTTACCCTGTCAATCCAGTCCTGAAGGTTGGCACATTACATTTTCCCCTTCAATCCACTCCTGGAGGTTGGCAGAGTACCTTTTCTCCTGTCAATCCAGTCCTGGAGGTTGGTAAAGTACATTTTAGCCTGTCAACCTAGTCCTGGAGGTTGGCAAAGAACATTTTCCCCTGTCTATCCAGTCCTGGAGGTTGGCAAAGAACATTTTACACTGTCAATCCAGTCCTGGAGGTTGGCAAGGTACATTTTCCCCTGTCAATCCAGTCCTGGAGGTTGGCAAAGTACATTTTAGTCTGTTAATTCAGTCCTAGAGGTTGGCAGGCGATTCTTCATAGGAAATAACAGCAGGATGGGAGCCTGGATGGTCCATAGGATGTAATGGGAGAGAAGATTATCCATTCCAAGTTTTTGTTGCAGCCGTTTCTGTGCTTCAGTGTATTTCAATGAAGCCCATGCAAGTCAATGGACAATCTTCTCTCCCATTATATCCTATTGACCATCCATTCTCTGCTATTGTTTCCTGTGGACCATCTTGTCATTTGTTTTAGTAGGTCCCCAATAAAAGATATTATGTGCAACATGGTACAGCTAGACCTGCTGAGGGGAACAGGAGGCTGATGAATGATTGGCTGCATGCTTAGCCATGTTTTAGAGCAGGGGTGTCAAACTCTTTTGTTATGAGGGCCGGATCTAACATAAATGGAATCTTGTTGGGCTGGGCCATGTGTGTCATAAAATGTAATGCCAGGTAACTTTATAAAGGATAAACACAATTATTATTTTTTTTAAAAAAACTTAAAACATTCTTAAAATATTAGCACTCGTTAGTCATAAAGGTGCTTTCTTTGTATCTCTCCCACAGGATCCAGGAAACTGGGCAAAGGAAGCTCTGGCTCTTTCCTTCCTTCCCCAGGGGACCAGGAGCGGGATATAGAAGGAAGAGAGGCTTAGTTCAGTAGCTCTGCCTTGCGATTGAGAGAGCCTGGTAAAGCAAGCTCTCCCTACCTGCCTTCCTCCCCAAGGTAGGAGCCTCAGCCAATGGAGAAAATAAAGGATTTCCTCTGTAGATCCTGTGCCATTGAACAAGTCTGATAAAACAAGATGTGATACAGAAGGAAGAGAGAGAGGGAGAAGGAAGCAGATGACAGCCAGTTCCTTGGGGACCTGATAGGAGTCCTCTGGGGGCCTGATTCAGCCCCTGGGCCGCATGTTTGTCACCCCTGCTTTAGAGCAACCCTCTTGCCTAGATTTCCTTTAATAAGGTTGATTTGCTCAGGCTCCATCTCTCCCCATTGCAAATCTGTTTATTAGTTTGTATGAACGGAGTTACGCAGAATCAGGGAAATGTCTGCCTTAGAAACTGAATGAATGACATGGAATTGTCCAAGGAATGCTCCTCTTTCTTCTCTGAACTAATGCAGTAATAACCCACTGAGCCCCACTTTATGGCAATTTATGAACAATATAGTCTAATCTCCACCCCCTCATTCTCTTGAACGGATTGTGGATTCCCAAGAGGGTTCCACAGTTCACTGTAGACGTGCACAAAGAGACCTAGCTTGCTGTCTGTTATACACATATGTGGAGCGGCCTCAGAAATAGTTGTAATTAGCGCCACAAATGAAATGAGTTTATAAATGATTTATAAGGTAGATTTTAATCAATTACTGATATTGTTGATTGCCTTAATGTATTATATTGTACTGGATTGTTTCATGTGATTGTTGGATTGTTGCAACCATCTCTGAACCTTGCCATGTTGGAGAAGGTGGACTAGAAAGCTAATATTTTTTAAAAAAAAAATTAGCATGGCCAGGGCTCCTTGCAAATGCAGTAGAGGTCTTGGATCCCTGCCTGTCTGCAGTGATTAACTGGCTAGAAGTGAACAAATAGAAAATAAACCCAAAAAAGACAGGGAAAGCTGGTTGGGAATAGGGCTGCCAAGCCCCCAGTCCGCCCGGGAGGTTCCCAACCCGCCGGCCCACATTGGGCTGGCGGAGGAAACCTCCCCTGATGTCGCTGGTGCAATGACATCACCCAGAAGTGACGTCATTGCACCGGCAATGTCATGCGCTGGCTGCTATAGGCATTTCCGGGAAAACTTTATGGTTTTCCTGGATGCTCTAGCCATTTGGGAGGGGGAAACTCTATGGTACAATACCATAGAGTCTTTCCCTCCCAAATGGCTAGAGCATCCAGGAAAACCATGGTGTTTTCCCAGAAACGCCTAGAGCGGCCACCACGCAACATTGCGATGATGTCACTTCCAAGTGATGTTATCACACCACGCACGCTTTGCTGGAGGCTGTTAGGGACTTAGCAACCCTAGTTGGGAAGGAGGAAGTGTTGAAGGGTATTTTTCTTCCCACTTGTGGTGGAGTTCTACTCACCCTTGCTGTCTGAGTTCAAAGCCTCGTGGGGTCATACTGGATCCAGCTTTATTACTGGAGAAGCAAATTGATGCAGCTTAAAACAAACAAACAAAAAAACCTCTCTACCAATTGAACTTAGGCTGTAAGATATAGCTGACCTGGCCACCTTTAGCCACACCACAGTGATGTTGAGACTAAACTATTGCAATGCACTAAACATTGGTTTGCCTACAACAATCGACTCAGAAACTACAACTGGTCTAGAATGCTTGGCTATTAATAAGCGCTAGAAAGAGGATATACAGAGCCCCGTGGTGCAGAGTGGTAAAGTGGCAGTACTGCAGTCCAAACTCTCTGCTCACGACCTGAGTTTGATCCCAGCGGAATCTGGTTCAGGTAGCCGGCTCAGATTGACTCAGCCTTCCATCCTTCCGACGTCGGACAAATGAGTACCCAGTTTTCTGGGGGAGGGGGGGAAGTGTAGATGACTGGGGAAGGCAATGGCAAACCACCCTGTAAAAAAATCTGCCGTGAAAACGTCATGAAAGCAAAGTCACCCCAGAGTCAGAAACGACTGGTGCTTGCACAGGGGACTACTTTTACCTTTTTTAGAAAGAGGATGCATACTCTGGTTCTGCAGATACTCCATTGGCTGTTCATCCGTTACCATGCTCCGTTCAAGGTATTGGCTGCCATGTAGAAAGCCCTTCATGGCCTTGGCCCCGCTTATTTGTGGGCCCACTTCCCTCTCTGTGCTCCACCACAACAACTTTGCTCAAGTCAGTAGGGGCTTCTGTAGGTGCCAACCTGCACATGAGCAAAACCGGCCATTGCCTGTACATGTGCTTTGTCCATAATGGCTCCTGTCTTGTGAAATGGCTTGCTTGAGGAGATCAGGAAAGCTCCCACTTCTCTGGCTTTCTGCAAATGGTGCAAAACTGAACTATTAAAGAAGGCTTTTCTGAGCAGATCATGGGACTGCACTGTATAAAATGGTTTTTCAAGTTTGCTTGGATTAGGGATTGTGGTCTATACTGCATAGTTTATTATAAATACAATCCTATTACTGTCAAGTCCCCTTCCTGTTATCTCTGTTGCTGTGCTTCTTCTTTCTCTTTTGATGTGGAATGTGGAATGAGTGAGTAACAATGCTTAGTCTGCTGCATGACCAGAAGTTAACCCACTTGGCCTCCTTGGAGATGGGAGATATCTTGGTACCAAGGTCATTGCTCAGTCCCTTGAATGTTTAGGCGAAAGTTATGTAGTGAATGTGTGTGAATGACCTGGAGCCAGTAAATCTGAACTGTCTTCACGCCCTAAGTTCAGGTGTGCTTTTAATTATCACTGCAAGGGTATATCATCTAAGCTTTTACCATTGTGTATTACTTTCAACACTGCTTGGCAGCAAGTCAGTGTCATGTATTCTGCCTTACAATAAATGCTTATCCAATTCCACGGGGAGTCATCATAATTGAAAGAAATTTGGGAACTTGACAATTATGTATTTTCTGTACTGCTTAATGTGTCATGTGAATACTTATGCTGTGCTTCTGTTCTTTCTGGTCATTCCAGACTTCTAAAATTCTAATGTACTGGATTTAAGGAAGGGGGTGTTTATGGCCTCTTCCTATAATCAGGTCCTAGAGTAGAGGCGTCAAGCATGCAGCCCGGGGGTCTGAATCAGGCTCCCAAGCAACTGGCTGTTGTCTGCTTCTTTCTCCCTCTTTTTTGCTTCTTTCTGCATAACAGCTTGCTTTGCCAGGCTTGCTCAGTCGCACAGGAGCTACAGAGCAAAACCTTTACACCATTGACTAAGGCCCTTCCCTTTGGGAGGAAGGGGCGGAAGAAGAGCTTGCTTTGTCAGGCTTTCTCAATCGCACAGCAGAGCTACTGTGCCTAGCCTCTCTTCCTTCTATTGGCTGAGGCTCCTCCCGCTCCAGGTCCTTTGGGGAAGGAAGGAAAGAGCCAGAACTTCCTTTGCCCAGTTCCCTGGATCCCATGGGAGAAATACAAAGAAAGCACCTTTAAGACCAAGAAGTGCTAATGTTTTAAGTATGTTTTGTTTTATGGGGTTTTTTGTGTTTGTCTGTGTCCTTTATAAAGTTTATATCTCTGTTACCTGGCATTACATTTTATGACACACATGGCCCAGCCCAACAAGATCTCATTCATGTCAGATCCGTCCCTCATAACAAATGAGTTCGACACCCCTGAAGAGCATGTGATGCAGGAGTCCACCATGGGAAATATTTCTCCTAATTTGGAAATTCTTCTATCTAAGGAAGTGCTTGGGCATCTGATGAGCATATGGGGTAAGATCTCATCATGCCCAGATTAGATGGATTGGGATAACTGAATTCTAGAAACCATATATCTGGTCGATCTTCCTTTCATAGATGGATATTTGCAGCAAGGATGCTTGAGCACCCACCCTCTTAGCTCCCGTTTTGATTGCCAGTTGCAAGCAAGGAGCCATTTTTTCAATGGGATGCTTACCTGTTTAGGAGCAGCTTGAGCCTATTTGGTGGGTTAATTTGCCAGTAGACTCCAACATGACAGTACACTGTGATCAGCAGCATTTTGCAGATGTGCATTTTTATAAACCCAGCAGGAGTTATATTCCTTCCACACATATGCCATCACTGCAGGCAACTCTCCAGGAAATTATTTAAAGGAAGAGTGAACAAATCAGTCCTTTAGTCATCGATCAATCAAAGAAATTGGAAGGAACAATCACAATTAGTCCACAACTGCAAATTAACTTTGGTACTAAGTGTAGTTTCAAACACATCACCACTATGGTATTTCCTTGCTGTGATGAGAACAGTTTGCCATGTTCTTAGCTCTGAAGGTACATGAAATGTTTTCATGAATGAAGCATGAAAGGAGACAACAGTTGTTTTGGGCATGCCTAGATTCCAAAGGGCATATGGACAAAAGCTTAGCTAGACATTAGGGAAGGAGTCCCCAACTTCTTTGGAACCTGTTGGCTAGGGGGTTTTTTTGTAGCGGGAACTTCTTTGCATATTAGGCCACACACCCCTGATGTAGCCAATCCTGCTGGAGCTTACAGGGCTCTTCTTACAGGGACTAATGTAAGCTCTTGGAGGATTGGCTACATCAGGGGTGTGTGGCCTAATATGCAAAAGAGTTCCTGCTACAAAAAGAGCCCTGCTGCTGGCACCTTTGGAATTTTGTGCCACCCTAAAATGGCTGCCACAAGCAATAGAGTCAAACCCAAAATAGCTGCTACAAGAGGTGGAATGAAGCACCAAATGGCTGCCACAGGGGGGTGGTGCCAATCACATTATGGTTCTGAAGTATAAAATACTTTTCTCCAAGGAAAGGAAAGGTCCCCTGTGCAAGCACCAGTTGTTTCTGACTCTGGGGTGACGTTGCTTTCACAATATTTTCACGGCAGACTTTTTACGGGGTGGTTTGCCATTGCCTTCCCCAGTCATCTACGCTTTCCCCCCAGCAAGCTGGGTACTCATTTTACCGATCTCGGAAGGATGGAAGGCTGAGTCAATCTCGAGCCGGCTACCTGAAAACCCAGCTTCCACCAGGGATTGAACTCAGGTCATGAGCAGAGTTTAGGACTGCAGTCCTGCAGCTTTAACACTCTGTGCCATGGGGCCACTTTTCTCCAAGGCTAGATTAAATGCCTTACAATTAGGAGAATTAGCAGGCAGATTCCTAGGAATTCCTTTTTCTGAGCGGCTATGCATCTGTAAATCCGGTGACTTGGACTCTATTTGGCACTTCTTTATAGATTATAATAAGTATAATTTGGCTCACAATAAATGGATTCCAGTCTATATCCAAAAATGGAGTTCTGCCACAAAACAAGAGGCTGTAGCAAGATTATTAGCAAACATTGATCCAAATGTGACTCTGGCAGTTGCAAAATTTTTGTCTATGTTTATGTTTAATTCAATTTATACCCCACCCTCCCCGCCGAGGCAGGGTATTATTTCCTAACGTAAAATGGTATTATTTCTTAATGTAATGGTATTATTCCCTAATGTAAAATCTTGCATCTATGTTTTCCATATTGCATATCCATGTTCTGCATATTGTCTATATATTAATATAATGCTTACGACTTATTGGTCTTCAAGCACTAATAAAGAACTGATTATCTCTCACCTCACTTTATGAAATAATAAAAGGAAATGGAAGAAAGCCTGAGGGTGGAAGGAGAAGGGGGGAAGACAATGGGAAATTTAAAAAGTCTAAGGAAACTCCAAAGGGTGGAGGAAAGGGGAGAAGAAGAAGATATTGGATTTATATCCCACCCTCCACTCTAAATTTCAGAGTCTCAGAGCAGCTTACAATCTCCTTTACCTCCCCCACCCCCACAACAGACACCCTGTGAGGTGGATGGAGCTGAGAGGGCTCTCACAGAAGCTGCCCTTTCAAGGTCAACTCCTGTGATAGCTATGGCTGACCCAAGGCCATTCCAACAGCTGCAAGTAGAGGAGTGGGGAATCAAACCTGATTCTCCCAGATAAGAGTCCATGCACTTAACCACTACACCAAACTGGAGAAAGAGAAAGGGAATAAAAAAACATGTAAACAAGCTGGGGATTGGAGCAACAAATCCAAATGCTAATCAGTTCTCCTCAGTCCTGAGAGCCTGCTGAGTAATGGACACTAATCTGGAGAACCAGTTTGATTCCCCACTCCTCCACATACAGCTGCTGGGTGACCTTGGGTCCATCACAGTTCTCTCAGAGCTCTCTCAGCCCCACCTACCTCATAAGGTGCCTGTTTTGGGGAGAGGAAGAGAAGGTGATTGTAAGCCACTCTGAGACTCCTTTGGGCCATGAAGGGCAAGGTATTAAACCAAACCACCACCTTCCCCTCCTCCTTCATCCTCCAGTAGCTGTGACTGCTCTTGCACACATGGAAAACCCTTTCATTTGAATGAGGACAGCTAATAGCAAACCCTGTTTTACAATGGCCCCGGTCATTTTAAGGAAAGTTCAGCAGGTGCCGGAGGAAGTACTGGTGGGAGCCCTGATACCCATGGTTGTCACTAGGGTTTTTTTTTTTTGTAGAAATAGCCCAACAGGGACTAATTGGCATATTAGGTCACACCCCCTGATATCACCATCATTCCACACAGGCTTTCTGCAGAAAAAGCCCACCTAGAACTCATTTCAGCTGGCAACCTTTAAAGCCCTAGTTGGCCCGGGACCTGCTTACCTTTGAGACCTCCTTTCCAAACACCCCTAGAGAACACTGTGTTCAGGATCTCAGAATCTTTTAATGATCCCTGGGCCAAAGGAAGCCTGACTGACTACCACCAGGACCAGGGCTTTCTCTGTGGCAGCTCTCACACGGTGGAATGCGCTCCCCAATAACATCAGAGCCCTGTGGGACCTTCCATAGCTTCACAGGGCTTGCAAGACTGAACTTTTTCATCTTGCATTTAAGCAAATAATGGGAGACAGCTGCCATGCCACAGAACTGCCAGTCTTGGCTGACACCACTGCACTAACATCATGAGTGCCATATAGAAGCACAGAATCATAGAGTTGCAAAGGACCTCCAGGGTCATCTAGTCCAGCCCCATACACAATGCAGGGAACTCACAAACACCTTCCCCTAAATTCACAGGATCTTCATTGCTGTCAGATGGCCATCCAGCCTCTGTTTAAAAACCTCCAAGGAAGGCGAGCCCACCACCTCCGCATAACCACGAAAGATCTTAGATTGTTGCTGGCTATTGAATTTTGTAATTTTATTGATTGTTTTATTGCATAGTATTGTTTTAAGTCTTATATTTCAATGTTGTTTTATTGGTTGTTCACTGCCCTGAGCCCTTTAAACAGAGGGTGGGATATCTCTCTCTCAGCTTGACTTCGTGAACCAAGATTTAAGAAAGGTGCAGTAGTACGCGTCTGCTGCAGGCTCGCTGGTGGCTGACAAGACCAATGCAGGACAGGCAGGTCCAGCCACAGTGGCTGCAGGGAAAAGTCTGATTTGGGGTTGGTGCTGTAGCAGTACGATTCTTCCTCAATCTCCTTTTGTCCTCAAGACCAGCTATGCGTGCATTCTCAAAGGAAGAGACAGCCTGGTGGATGGTGTGCCTCCATGCTTTGCGATCTGAGGCTAGGTCAGACCACTGGTGACGGTTGATGCGACAGGTGCCAAGGGATTTCTTCAAGGAGTCCTTGTACCTCCTCTTTGGTGCCCCTCTATTTCGATGGCCGGTGGAAAGTTCACCATACAGGGCAATCTTGGGAAGGCGGTGGTTTTCCATCCTGGAAATATGCCCTGCCCAGCGCAGCTGCGTCTTCAACAGCAATGCCTCGATGCTTGTAACCTCCGCCCGCTTGAGGACTTCAAAGTTGGTCACAAAGTCACTCCAGTGGGTGGGATATAAATCTAATAAAACAAAATACAAATGTGCATATTATGCCACACCCCCTGATGCCAAGGCAGCTGGAACTGCATTCCTGTACGTTCCTGCTAAAAAAAAAAAAAAGGCCCTGGTTGTCACACTGGGCAACCCTGCATTAGAGTCTCAGAGAGATACGAAAATATCCAATTGTGTGTGTGCAGGGCAAAGTGACAGGCCTGCTGCCTGGAAGCTGCTTCTGCTTAAGCGATTGAAGCTGGATGAAAGGAATCTTTGCAGCACAGAAGAAAGAGAAATTGCGGTCAGTAGTTTGTGCTGCGGCATTTCAGATTCCACCCTTTCCTACTGGCAAAGATAGCTCGGAGCCAGAATTGCAGATAGGGGTTTGAAATGCCAATAGCAGGCAGGAGGGCTAGCATATGATAAACTGCTGGTGGGAAAAGGAAGTAGGGCAGGTCTCCTGCTCTCATGGAGAAGTGTTGTGAAAGAATGAAAAAAAGAATAACGTTGAAGGTTGCAATATGGGCAATTTTTAGGGTATAAACGCTGGCGACGAAGGAAGCGGAACAGGCTAAGGAGGAAAGCGATTGCTGCCGTTATAAACATGGCATGCCGCACGCTGCAGCTGCAATGCTGAACAGAAAGAGCCAACCTAATTTCTGCATGCGTGAAGACTGTTGGGATGGCTGAGATGGAACCGTTGAAGGTTCAACTTGCTTTGCTTGCTAGCGATAGACTGAGCAATGAATGAATTTGCCTTGAGTGTCAGTGCATTTTCCACCAAGTCCATAAAACTAACCCTGGCCTGTCATCAAAGAGAGCTGGTAACGGATCAACCCGCCCCCCCCCCCCAATCATCCATGATATGCAACAAATTTTCAAAGTTTATCTGAGCAGGAGGAAAGCTGCTTCTGGATGTGTCTGTATGAAAAATGGCAAACACGTGCTAGTAGGTTCTCTGTACCCCAAGCAAGGAGGTCTCTGTTGAAGATGATGAAGAAGAAGATATTGGATTTATATCCCGCCCTCCACTCCGAAGAGTCTCAAAGCGGCTCACAATCTCCTTTACATTCCTCCCCCACAACAGACACCCTGTGAGGTGGGTGGGGCTGGAGAGGGCTCTCACAGCAGCTGCCCTTTCAAGGACAACCTCTGCCAGAGCTAGGGCTGTCCCAAGGCCATTCCAGCAGCTGTAAGTGGAGGAGTGGGGAATCAAACCTGGTTCTCCCAGATAAGAGTCCACACACTTAACCACTACACCAAACTGGCTCTCTGTTTCTGCTTCCCCCCTCCCTTTAATCCTGCCCTGTTAGTGTTGGCAGCCTCCAGGTGGGACCTGGAGATCTCCTGTTTTTTTTCTATGAGCCCCCAAAGATGGTGCCCCTATCCTTCATTATTTTCAATGGAGGGGAAGCATTTAAAAGGTGTGCAATACCTTTTAAATGTGATGGCCGGAACTCCCTTTGGAGTTCAATTATGCTTATCACAACCTTGCTAATGGCTCCACCCCAATGTCTCCTGGCTCCACCCCCAAAGTCCCCAAATATTTCTTGAATTGGACTTGGCAACCCTAAACTGATCTCCAGCTGGAAGAGATCAGCTCCCCTAGAGAAAATGTCTGCTTTGAAGGCCATTGGGCCTCACAGCCCATTGAGTTTCAAAGAACTGGATCCCCTGGTCCAATCATTTTGAAACTTGGACGGTATTTTGAGGAGAGGCATGGAATGCAATGCTGCAAATTTGGCGCATCTACTTCAAAAAACAGCTACCCCAAAGCTCCAGATACCCACAGATCCATTCTCCATTATACCCTATGGGAATCAGTCTCCATAGGGCATTGGAACATGCTGAGGCCCCTCTCCTCCCCAAACTCTGCCCTCTCCTGGATCCACTGCCAAAGTTTCCAGGCATTTTCCAACACAGACCTGGCAACCCTACAGAAACTTGAATACTAGAAGCACAGTATACAGTGGTGCTGTTGATGCTGTCATAATGGGATGTGGGGGGTAGACATTTTATTTATATATTCAGGGGGATTTTTGTAGCAGGAACTGCTTTGCATATTAGGCTACACCCCCCTGATGTAGCCAATCCTCCAAGAGCTTACAGTAGGCCCTGTAAGAAGTGCCTTGCAAGCTCTTGGAGGACGGCTACATCAGGGGTATGTGGCCTAATATGCAAAGCAGTTCCTGCCACAAAAAACCCTGTATATATTTAAAATATTTATATGTCTGCCTTTCTTGTTGGGTCTCGGAATAGGAACAACAATGTAAAAACACTTTCATAAAGCAGGGATCGAAGCAAGGGATCTGCAACTGTCAGGGATCGAAGCAAGCCTTGAGCCAGAAGTGGGAAAATGAGAAGATTAGTCACAACCGGGAAGTGAGGGCAGCATCAGCTTCCCAAAGGAAGTGTTGATATCTCATGGGAGTTCCAAGGGGGTGGAGCCTCTAAAGGGGCTGACCCCAGGATGAGCCAGACCCTTTATAAAGCAAAGGGAAATTGGCTGAGGGAGTCATACTGGCTCTTGGTCCTTGAAAGGTGCAAGGTCTAAAGAAGGGAGGAGAACAAGGATGAAGAAAAACCCCTTCCTCTCAGTCTGAGACCTGTCAGACAGGTCTTCTGTACAGATGTTAAAAACAGCAGGTATGAAAACATTTGAATGAGTCTGAAAATCACCTCATGTTAGGGTTGCCAATCCCCAGGTGGGGGCAGGGGATTCCCCAGTTTGGAGGCCCTCCTCCTGCTTCAGGGTCATCAGAAAGCAGGGGACGGAGGGAAATGTTTCCTGGGCACTCCATTATTCCCTATGGAGACCGATTCCCATAGGGTATAATAGAGAATTGATCTGCGGGTATCTGGGGCTCTGAGGGGCTGTTGTTTGAGGTAGAGGCACCAAATTTTCAGCCTAGCATCTGGTGCCTCTCTTCAAAAAATCCTCCAGGTTTCAAAAAGATTGAACCAGGGGGTCCAATTCTATGAGCCCCAAAAGAAGGTGCTCCTTCATTATTTCTAATGAAGGGAAGGCATTTAAAAGGTGTGCGGTGCCTTCAGAGTTCAATTATGCTTGTCGCAATCTTACTCCTGGCTGCACCCCCAAAGTCCCCATATATTTCCTGAATTGGACTTGGCAACCCTAACTCATGCCTCCTATTCTATACTCAGGTTCAGATTGTCCTAAAAGCTCTCCAAAACACCTTTGTTTTACAGCCTCAGAAAGCTAGAAGGTGACAAAGCCCCCTGACCTCTTCCAGAAGACTCTTGCAGTGGCACAGGGTAGCCACTGAAAAGGTTTGAGCCCAGGCTGTTGCTGAATGTGTCTTGGACAAAGAGGACAGATGATCATGTTGGGAACATCAAAACTGATGCACAGGAACACATAGAGAGACATGGTCCTTCCAGTACGTCTCATCAGCTAGCCTTGCTAACAAATGGCTTGCTCCATTTTGCACCAGCTCCTTTTTCTAAATTGTCTTTAAGGGCAGCCCCATGTAGAGCATGTTGCAATAATCTAGCCTCAGCATTACTTAGGTATGGATCAGTGTGGACAGATCTGTTGTCTACAAAAAGGTTGCTCAGTCCCTAGCTAGTTGTAGTCTAGGGGGTTTTGTTTTGTTTGCTATTATGGACATCTGCTTCTCTGAAAGAAGACCTGAATCTACCAAGACAGGACTCTCAACAGAGTTTTTTTTCCCCAGTGGAAGCAGCACACCATTGATAGTAGAAAGCACACTCCCATTTGACGTAGCCCTGCCAGCCATCTTTTGCACACACTGAATAATACACTTTCAATGCACTTTGCAATTGGATTTAATTGTGTGAAACAACAAAATCCCCTTGCAAACAATCACTAAAGTGCATTGAAAGTGGATTGAAAGCACATTATTTAGCCTGTATAAAAGCGCCCGTGAGAGTTTTGTCAGTGGAGAGTCACTGTATTTTCCATAAAGCTCTGTGAATGGCTTCGGACATCTTACTTCTCAGGCCAACATTCCTTAAAGTTTGTTAGTGAACCAGAACAATATAAACAGGATGGCCTGTACTTGTGCCGCTGGATCTGCAGCGGCAAGCAGGTGATAACGTTTATCTCCACACTAGGACAAGCTTCACCTGCTAATGGGTGATGTCAGCAATTTTGTGAAGTTACCTGGTTTGGAATACAAAGTGGCAAAGCTCAAGATGCTCAGGTGTTTCACAAACGGAGCCTAGCTTCCCCAAGCAGTTCTTCTCTGCCTTGGAATGTGAAGTAGGATGGTTCGTGCATACATTACAAAGCAATGTTGGGACCACATTGCGGCCACAAAGCGAAACATCTGGATTTTTGTTTACTTTAGGTCCAAGTCATGGGGCTATAATTATAACTCTGAGCAAGTTTGTCCCTGGAAACCTGCAGTGGGAATCTGCTGTTTTCTGACAAGAATTATCCGAGCTAGCTCATAAATACCAAGCACATTTTGAACTGAGAAGAAGAAGAAGAAGTTATTGGATTTATATCCCGCTGTCCACTCCGAAGAGTCTCAGAGCGGCTCACAATCTCTTTTACCTTCCTCCCCCACAACAGACACCCTGTGAGGTGGGTGGGGCTGGAGAGGGCTCCCACAGCAGCTGCCCTTTCAAGGACAACATCTGCCAGAGCTATGGCTGACCCAAGGCCATGCTAGCAGGTGCAAGCGGAGGAGTGGGGAATCAAACCCGGTTCTCCCAGATATGAGTCTGCACACTTAACCACTACACCAAACTGGCTCTCCCACAACAACTGCTAATATCTGTTGATCAAAGCACAGTTATGGAAGCCAGTTGGCCCCCCGGGAGGAAATGAGCCCTTAATGTGCAGAAAATACCTTAGAACTGACCAGCTAAAGGCTGTGAAATCGGAAACAACCTCCCCATTCTATGCATTTCATGGTGTTTCCACATCTTGAGCAAGGCCGGATGTTTATTACCCTTTTTTATTTTTTTGCTGGGTTCGCTTTAGACCAAAGCGTTCTTTGCAATTTTCTACTTTCCCAGCAGGAGAACAAGACTTTAGAGATAATGAGAGCTTGAGTGCGTCAAAGACCTAAGAGCAAAGTTGGACTGCATGTGCGAGCTTTAAAAAAAAGTCTTGAACTGTTGTTTTCAAAATATACCGGCAAAAGACAAAGTGCCGTCTGGCTGGAATCATCTTGTCCGGTGTGCAGTCAAAACAAACATTTTACGGTTCATCATCAAACCCAGAAATAACTGCGCAATTGGCTTGCCAGTGTTCATCTACCACTTTTGAGTTTCCCCAAAAGTCTATGTGGCAAATCTTTAGTCTCTATATCAGGTAGTATCCATTTTGGATCAGGGATTTTTTTGGAACAGAAACTTCTTTGCATATTAGGCCACACCTCCCCGATATAGCCAATCCTCAAGAGCTTTCAGGGCTTTCTGTAAACTCTTGGAGGATTGCCTACATCAGGGGTGTGTGGCCTAATATATAAAGGAGTTCCTGCTACAAAAAAATGCCCTGTGTTGGATCTGTCCATTCGGTTGGATCCAGACCAAACTGGCAATTCCCCCTTCCCATTGCAGGCCCTCTTTGTCATTCTTGATGTTCTCCTATCTCTCAAGAGCAACATTTTGTGGCAATCACTTTACCCCCAGCAAATTGGGTACTCATTTTACTGACCTTGGAAGGATGGCAGACTGAGTCAACCCTGAGCCAGCTACCTGAACCCAGCTTCCTCCGGGATCAAATTCAGGTTGTCAGCAGAGCTTGGACTTCAGTACTGCAATTAGTGCAACATGAGGCTCTGAGAATGATAGTTAGTCCCAGGGCTTTTTTCCTAGCAGGAACTCCTTTGCATATTAGGCCACATACCCCTGACACAGCCAGTCCTCCTGGAGCTTATGGTAGGCCCTGTACGAAGAGCCCTGTAAGCTCTTGGAGGATTGGCTACATCAGGGGTGTGTGGCCTAATATGCAAAGGAGTTCCTGCTGCAAAAAAAAAAGCCCTGGTAAGTTCAACCCTAACTTTATTTCATCTTGTGCACAATGGGAAACATCTTACTTTC
Organism: Heteronotia binoei; assembly: GCF_032191835.1. Lineage (NCBI taxonomy): Eukaryota > Metazoa > Chordata > Lepidosauria > Squamata > Gekkonidae > Heteronotia > Heteronotia binoei. Next base: position 173,795,554 of record NC_083225.1, read on the forward strand.
ATTTCCTGCACAGTTGTCTGAAGTTCTGGCTACTAGTAGGAAGCAAATACCTTCGCAGAGACAGAAAACTGAAAGCAGCGGGATAGGGGAGGGAGAGGATAGAAATCATATTTGTTTACTTATAATCATTAGTTATACACAGCATTGCAGAAATCTAAACAAGTAAACAAAAATTGACAGCAATGTAACAACACTCCACTCCCATATGTTTATTCCGTTTAATTAAATGAGGGATGTTGTCAATTTAAATAACATGAGCCTCATTAGCCTTCTGAGACTGCATTTATCTAGCTCAGATTATTGGACTTAAGTGCTTCATTGGCTAATTGAGAAGACAGGGTCATAGCATTGCATGACTTTTCATTATTAGACTCCAAACATTCCCTTTTTTTAGCGCAGCGGCACTGCAAATTAAAACCTGCCTTTGAATTCTCAGCACCCTTAATACCTAAGGTCTTCCAGTCTGATATGTGGGTTTCAAAAATATCATTATTACAAATTTTTTTTTCTCGCAGAACACTTTATGCAAAATATGTTGTGGCTGTTTTCTTTCTCCATCCTTCAAAGCATGCTAAACAATTGTCAAATCCACCTCTCGTAAAGCTGGGAAACAAGGACGCAATCATAATGTCAACGGAAGCCAGAGTTTTAATACTGTTCAGACCAAAAGGAGTCCCGGTCAACACAATTTCGACTGGCACTTTCAATTGAGCCAATGGCAATTCTAATTGCTAGCAGTTATGCTCAAGCATCCACTGGTTCAGCTCGCAGGTTGGGAACAGGGCGCTGGTTGCTCAGCAAACTGTTCAGATGCATCCAAGCAAATTTGGATGTGTCTAATTTTCATAATTACAGTTCTTTCATGGTCAATTATACCGCTCCCGCACAGCCTCTCACCATTGAAGCTGCCTCCAGTTTTTAAAAAGCATCTAAGAAAAAAAAGGGGGAAGAATCAGATTTTTTTTTTTAGTTGAGACTTATTACTTAGTCTTCTTGATATGCCTTCAACCTTGCAATGATTTCTCGAGATCACTTCTCAAGCAGATACTGCAAAAGTGAACGAGAAAGTGATACACAATCTATTTGATGTTGGGCATTTCAACGATGAATTGAGATGCATGGGCGCAGCGAGAGGCTGAGCTTCAAGCGAACCCATAATTTACACCAGGAGTCCCCAGCCTTTTTGAGCCTGCAGTTATATCTGGAATTCTAACACAGCATGGTGAGCACAGCAACAAAATGGCTACTACAAAATGGCTGCTGCAGGAGGTGGATCCACCCACAAAATGATGGTCACAGTGTAGTTTCAGTAACACAATGTAGATCCTTGTGCTATAGTGGCAGCTGCTGCCAAAGCAACGTTAAAAAAAAACCTGCACAGCCAATCAAATTTCCAGTAGTCAATCAGAAGCTCTGCTGGGCAAAAGCCCTACCTGAGCCCACCTCTTTCCCAAAAATTCTTGGTGTGTGCCAGAAAAGCTGTCAGTGGGTGCCATGATACCCATATTGGGTACCCCAGCTTTACAGTACATTCTGATCTGATCATAACCCCAGGGGAGAGTGAATCTTCCCCAGCAAATGAAAAAATGTGATTGGACTGGGCAGAAGTCAAGTTCCCATCCTTCCATGTTGCATCTTCCAAATAAGGAAGATGCTGACACGGTGAGCAAAGCGTAATTCTGTGCTGATGCTTTGGAATAGTTAAAAGTAGAGTTGCCAGGCTGTGTTGGAAAATACCTGGGGGTGGAGTCAGGGGAAGGGAGGGGCCTCAGCATGGTACAATGCTATAGGGTCCACCCTTCACAGCAGCCATTTTCTCCAAGGGAACTGATCTCTGCCAGCTGGAGACCAGTTGTAAAAGTGGGAGATCTCCAGACCCCACCTGGAGACTGGCCAGTGGCAGCTCTTGTTAAGAGCTACACTGAGTTCCCATATATGAATCCCTGTTATAACAGTTGCTATTCAGAGCTCCTCACATGACCCTTCTAATTTGGCAATGTCATCACTGCTGAGCCAATCAAGACTGTTATGGGCACTTTCATATAGGTTTCAAACGTGTCCTTTTTTGCTTGCTTCACTTACTTTTGTCTAATTTGTCTGGGGCTTTATTTAAATAAGCCTTGTTGTTAAGATTGCTTAGGTCCTGCCTGGGTATACTCAAATAGGGCATGTTTTGTTTAAGAGAAAGATCTTTCATGAGCATCCTGAGGTATATCTTGATGGCAAAACACCTAGGTCTACCGCTACGGTAGGAGATTTGTCTTCCCTAGGAGGGGAACCTAGGGCTGTGACTTCTATATGTCACATCTTAGTGCAGAACAGCAAAGAGTGCGTAAGAATCAGTTCCTTTTAACATACCATTGGGAAAGCAGGCTCGGAAAATCTAGGGGTGGCATTCTAGCAGGAGCTCCTTTGCATCTCAGGCCACACACCCTGATGTAGCCAATCCTCCAAGAGTTTACAAGGCTCTTTTTGGTAAGCTCTTGGAGGACTGGCTACATCAGGGGGTGTGGCCTGATATGCAAAGGAGCTCCTGCTAGAATTCTACCCCCGGATGGAACTAAGACTGATCAATGCTTTGAATTAAGGTGGGGATGCCCAAAGCACTGGCATGCCTTTGGCAGTCCAACAGATGGGATAGCACATACTGTTGGGTTGAGAGGTTTTAATAAGGCATAAATCAGGTGTTGGATTGATGTTCAATGGCCCAGGCTAGTCTGATCTCAGAAATTCTCAGAAGCTAAGCATGGTTGGCCATGGTTAGTACTTGGCTGGGAGATACCAAAGAAAGTCTAGGGTTGCTCCACAAAGGCAGGCAATGGCAAACTACAGGGCTTTTTTTTGTAGCAGGAACTCCTTTGCATATTAGGCCACACACCCCTGATGTAGCCAATCCTCCAAGAGCTTACAGCAGGCCCTGTAAGAAGACCCCTGTAAACTCTTGGAGGATTGGCTACATCAGGGGTTTGTGTTCCTGTTACAAAAAAAGCCCAACCAGCTCTGAAAATCTCTTGCATTAAAACCCTACAGGGTCATCATAAGTCAGCTGTGACTTGAAGGCACTTTCCACCACCATGAAATCAGGTGTTAGTTAATAAGTCCAGTTATATCCAATACCGTTGTGCGGAGACTTTATTTCAGGAATGGGTGGGTGTCCCCAAGCCATAATGATCTGGTTTGGTATCACAAACAGCTACTCTGAAGGCTCATAGCTGCTCCACACTGCTCCATTCGTGATGAACCTCTCCAGGGAACATGGAGGCATTTTGATTCGGCGCTCAACTTCCATATAATTGAGGGAGTTTGAGCAAGGTACATGCTCCTGGCAATTGTGTTCTCAGCATGCCTAATTGCTAGTGCCAAGAATATAAGGCTATTACTGTAGAAATGTGGGGACAGAGTGATGCCCCTCTCAGCATATACGGGACGTAATAGCCAATTCCCAATTTGGTTTAATACCTGAAGTTGTAAGCTATGCATCACTGTAGTGTGTCTCTGTTAGGGGTGTGCGCTTGAAAAATTATCATTTTAATTCTGTACTGTAATTTCAGAAAGGGCAGGATTATCATTTTCATTAAATGTCAGGAGTGTTTTTATTGTATTGGAAAGTCATGTTGGGGACAATTTCAGTTTTCATTAATGTTGGGTCGGATGTCTGTCCATTATTTCGTATGGGAGAAAAATGGGACAAAATGGCAGTTTTTCTAGAGTGGCCGAGGGGGGAGGTCTTCACCCAAATGGCAATGAAATTTCAGTGAACCCCATCCTCCCTCTTTACTAACCTGCCCTCCTATGTTTGATGTGAATTGGACAAAGGGCTCTGAATTTAGGAGCCCCGGGAGAAGGTGCCCCAGACATCTTTCCCTTCATTGTTTTCTGTTTGAAGAAACAATGGGGGAATGGAGGGCTTTCTGAAGTGGCTGGTTTTTTTTTCATGAAATGGAACCAAAATTTCAGCAAAACTTTTCCTCCCTCTCTACCCCAAACCTGCAAGCTTTAAGTGTATGAGACAAAGTGGTCCCATTTTACACATTTTACCTGAAGGAGGTTCTCTCAGCCATCCCTGTCTCCATTGCTTATGTGAGAGGAAATAGTGGGTTTCTAAAGTAGCTATTTTTCAAGAAACTATTGTCTCTCTTAAGTCCTGGGGGTTCCATTGTTCTGAGTGCTGGCATTTACAGTGTGATCCTAAGGGCACTTTCCTGGGAGCAAGCCCCACTGAATAGACAGTAGTAGAATTCAGAGTAGACCTGCTTAGGATTACTCTCTTGATGGCATAAAGACAAGGCTTAACAGATGCATTGGTTTCAATGCATTGAGAGCCAGTTTGGTGTAGTGGTTAAGTGTATAGACTCTTATTTATTTATTTATTTATTTGATTTATATCCCGCCCTACCCCACCGAAGCGGGCTCAGAGCAGCTTACAATACAGAGATTCTAACAATAGAATTCAAATTTTAAATAAATAACAATTTACATAGTTAAGAAATTAAAAACATTAAAAAACATTAAAAAACCAGTACATCAATCCAACAATGTGCAATCTATAAGCTTCCTTCGGTATTTTGATAGTTTGGTGCCGGTCAGTTATAGGCCAACCGGAAGAGGACTGTCTTACAGGCCCTGCGGAATTGTCCAATATCCCGCAGGGCCCTGACCTCTTCCGGTAACTGGTTCCACCAGCAAGGGGCTGTTATTGAGAAGGCCCTGTCCCTGGTTGACTTCAACCGGCCTCTTATCTGGGAGAACCATGTTTGATTCCCAACTCCTCCACTTGCACCTGCTGGAATGGCCTTGGGTCAGCCATAGCTCTCATAGGAGTTGTCCTTGAAAGGGCAGCTGCTGTGAGAGTCCTCTCAGCCCCACCCACCTCACAGGGTGTCTGTTGTGGGGGAGGAAGATAAAGGAGATGGTGAACCTCTCTGAGATTCAGAGTGGAGGGCAGGATATAAATCCAATATCTTCTTCTTATCTCACAACACATGCTAATGTCAATAAGTGCTGGCATCTGCTTGTAAACTCCTTTATTGTGCTGTTTGCCTGGGATTTCTTTTGTAGCAGGAACTCCTTTGCATATTAGGCCACACATCCCTGATGTAGCCAATCCTCCAAGAGCTTACAGGGCTCTTTTTTCAGGGCCTACTGTAAGCTTCAAGAGGATTGGCTACATCAGGGGGTGTGGCCTAATATGCAAAGGGAAGCTTATCCTTGAATACATGGCTTTTAGTACAGGGCCTGTTGTAAGCTTCAGGAGGATTGGCTACATTGGGGGGGGGGGGGTTGGCCTAATATGCAAAGGAGCTTCTGCTACAAAAAAAGCCCTGTGTGCAGTATCTCATGATGCTTTGGCCCATCACCTACAATTCCTTCTTCCAACCTGGATGGAAAAGAGCAGAGAAGTTGTGCCTGTCCACTAGTACTCTTATGAACATATATGAAGCTGCCTTATACTGAATCAGACCCTTGGTCCATCAAAGTCAGTATTGTCTACTCATACTGGCAGTGGCTCTCCAGGGTCTCAAGCTGAGGTTTTTCACACCTACTTGCCTGGACCCTTTTTTGGAGATGCCAGGGATTGAACCTGGGACCTTTTGCTTGCCAAGCAGATGCTCTACCACTGAGCCACTGTCCCAGAGTTTCTTCATTGAAACTGAATCCTAGATAGTAGGTGGTGGAAAGCAGGTTGCTAAGAGCTCCTGTTCTACCAGAAGGGTAAAGGCTCCTTTTATTATTTCACTACCCTTTCAGTATGGCACCTATGTTCTCCATATTCTCACTGGGACAGTTTTGAAGAGCTCTCTGTTTTATGGTGCCTCTGCTTAATTGAAAATTCTCTAATGACAGATAACCACATAACATTAGAATATGCAATATTTGTTTTTCACAGATGGGCAAGCAATGCAAAATGGCTTGGCACATTCTCAGTGGTAATAAATCAGCATTCCCATGAATACACAAATTCACAAACAATTTTATTTATCTTTAAATCTGAGTTCAGGCCCGGGCGAGGTGATTAATGACACAGGTTCCACATGTGTAAATAAAGAGAAAGTTGTTTATTTTATAATGTGGCGTAGTATCTGGCTGATAGCCCATGGCTCATGTTCAGCATTCCAAGTCTGAGCAGAAAGGAACAATGGACAAGGTGCTCGGATCCGATTCCTCACCTGGCTGTAGCAGAGACCAGTTTAGCACAAGCTTTGGAAGATACCATTAACAACACAGTTCGCAGCAATCAAAGAGGTGTCACTAAGTTTAATTAGCAAGTCAGTTCTGCTGCAGCCTCTTTCTTTTCATGTTTCTCCAAATATAGCCCACCTGTGATCTTTGTTCCCTCAAGTCTACCACTCAGCTGCTGCCTTCATGCCCTACTTGTGAATATGAAGGCTCTTAGGAACAGGAGGAGACGGATCTTTCTCTGATCTAGCATGGCCCTTCATAGTTCCTGCTGTTCTTCATGTCCAGAGTTTGGAGCTATCAAGGGCAACTGGACTTTGACATAGGTTCTTATGGGTCTTTGTTAAATCTTGTGCTTCATAATTAGGTTTGCCAATGTCCAGGTAGGTCTGGAGATCTTCTGGTATTGATCTCTAGCAGGCCTCATTTTTGGCAGGAGCTCACTGGAGCAGAGCTCCAGAACCTCTAAATTTTACTGTGCTCTTTCTTTCTTACCTCTCCCCCCCCCCCCCAAAAAAAAATACTTGCTTCTGGGCTTCATTGTTCAAACCCCCATGCGAATTTTGCTGAACTCTAAGATTTGACAAACTTTCTAATATTTTCCCCCACAAAAAATGAGAAAATAAGCAAAACACATAAAGCAGACTGATGGAAAACATCATGCCACTATGGCCAAATTGGAGAAAGTAATTTTAAAAGTATGATGGGAGTAAGGTTTTATTATGACAATTATTATTCAAAAAGTATTTTAAGGTAGATGCTGAGCTAGGGTTGCCAAATCCAATTCAAGAAATATTTGGGGACTTTGGGGGTGGAGCCAGGAGACTTTGGGGGTGGAGCCAGGAGACATTGGGGGCGGAGCCAGGAACAAGGGTGTGACAAGCATAATTGAACTCCAAGGGAGTTCTGGTCATCACATTTAAAGGGACAGCATACCTTTTAAAATGCCATTTCGTTCAGGTTCTGCGGCTTGGTGATAAGGCGCCTGGGGTCCGCCACAGTCTCAGCCATTGCGGATGCCCGCCCGCCCCTGCCTCATCACCTTCGGCTGGAGAACTGTCAGAGAAGAGGCACCTGAGAGTGCACGAAAGGGAAGAGGTGAAGACGGGGGGGGGGGGCGCTCGGGTGTCACAGCGACCCAATGCTCGCCACCTCTTACAAGTCCCATGCCTCTTGTGCCAAAAGCCAACACGACGCCCCCAAGACTCGCTCCAAGTCTGATGTATTTGTCATACGGGGGATAGGAAGGCTTGAGGATCATCAGCGATGGAGACACTACTCGGGGGGGAATGACAGTGTTCTGTCTAAGGAAGACTTCTAAAGAGGAGGGGGGGGAGTTCACCTTTGCACAGGCAGTCAGGGCGCATGACTAAAGCGGAAGCAATTGGAGGAACGTTCTTCCTTCTATGTCGCTAGAACGAATTGAGTGAGATCATCACTGTGCAGCGACTGTTTCAGGTCCCACCCCCCCCCCCCAGGCTTTGTGCTGAAGGGTTCCCGCCGGCCGCAGAGAGCACAAAGCGGCATGGGACTTGTAGTTTTAGTGAAGGGGCAGGACATGCGCGCTTCCCTCCCTCCCTTTGGGGACAGCCGGCGCTCCACCAACAGGGCGCGGAAGAGCCCCCAGCCAGCTGGGATGAGGCGGGACTCACGGGAGGGGAAGCTGCCCGGCCACCACCAGAAAGAAAAGGGCTCCGAGAAGGAGCGCCCAGCTCCAGCTCACCTCGCCGGCGTGCAGCCAACCCAGCCAGAGGCCCACTCGCACTCAACTCCTCTTGTCTCCGGCAGGTGGGAAGGGCCGCCATTCCCCCCACTTTCCAGATTTTTGGCAAGCGGGGGGAGGAGGCTCCAAATCAGGGGTCCCCCGCCCAGGTGGGGGATTTGGGAAGCCTATGCTGAGCTGATATAATTTAGTGCACTTTCTGGTGATGTCAGGGATGTGTGGCATATGCAAATAAGTTATGCAAATGAGTTGGGCTAATGAGCTCTGATGCTTCTTGTTCTACAAAATGACCCCTGGCTAGATTACAGAAATCAGCCCTGTGGAGGAACGCCATCTTAGTTAATGTTGGTGCTTCGTTGGAAGGGAACATTAAACTACTAAAGCAGGCTTTGGCCTAGCCTCCCTTCATCCCCTCCTCCCTTCCAGAGTTAAACCAGCAACTCTAAGGGGAAAGCCTCCTAGAGGGGCAGGAAATTCTTTTGTTTTATTTATTTGAGTTAGGCAGGAAAAGGCCAGTTTTTCAGCTGGCGCTGAAGGAGAGAGGTTGCTAGTCTGGGCTCCTGCCTGTGGGGGTGGCCCCAAGGCAGTCATTCACAAGGTAGGGTGAGTTTACACCAGGGATGAGAGGATGCATTTAAATTCACCTTTATTTGTCCTCTGGTTGCTATTCAGGTGCTGTGCTAAACTTTTACATGTAATTGTTTTTGGTTTTTTATTTTCTTTCTCTTCTTATTAAACATTTTTTCTGTTTTGAATGCTGGCAGTCAAACTCTGTACCACATAGATCCCGACCACTTAGACCACACTGCTTTATGAAGTGGTCCCCGGGGAAGGCATGCAGTTAGATAAGGTGCCAATCCTCCAGGGGTTTCCCGAAGAAGTGATGTGGTCTCTGTGATACCCAAGTACAGGGTGGCAGAGGACCTTGAGGCCTGGCCTCATAGCTGGAGAGGGGGATTGGGAGTCCTGTTCCTCTCAATCTGAACCTCTAGTCTGAGCAGGTGGTGGAAGCGAGCCAAAGTGGCCGGAGGAGAAATAGCTCCCTCCAGGAGTTGGCGACTCAATAGGGAGTTGACGGGACCGGGTCTGAAGGCAGAATCGGTCCGGTTCCGTCACAAGCCCTCCTGGAGAAAATGGCTGCTTTGGAGGGAGGGCTCTACAGAATTGTATCCTGCTGAGGTCTTTTCCCTCTCCAAACCTTGCCTTCCTCCGCCTCACACCACCAAATCTCCAGGTATTTTCCCAAACCAGAGCCAGCAACCCTATTATGACAGAAACCTTGCACAGCTATAAGAGATGACTGTGGCCCATGGTTTATTCTTAGGGTTAGGTATTCCCCAAGGCACCCTAGATGTACCTATATCTCAGACCGATTTCGCACTAGCGTTTAACTCGAGGTGGCATCCCATTTTTCTCCGGCGCATTTGCTGAATTTCACACGTTACTCCGCATCCTCCTTCTGATTCGCGGCTTAACCATTTCCACCACGCAGTATCTGGATGCTCATTTTTGCGGCATTTCCGAAAACCTGCGGATCCAATCCACAGAACTTGCAGTGGGAAAATCATCCCATTTTGCAGCAACTGCTTTTGAGGCCGTTACCCTCCATTGCTGGTTAGTCCTCGCACCCTTTGACGTCACATGCAAATCATCAGCCGACATGTGTCCATCCTTTTTTAAAGCATTTTTACTTGATTGCGTTACAATGATATATCAAAGCAGCAGAATTCCGCCATCCATTTTATCATACATAAGGGTTGATCCAAGTGGGCAGCCATGTTGGTCTGAAGCAACAGAACCAGGCGGTAGATGTTAAAACCTTTAATCACAAACACCATTCTTATGCTGGCAGCCTTGCTTGGAGGGGGGGGGGAATCTCACCCATTCTTTCCCGCATCAGCCGTAGAACCGAGCAGTGCATTCACATAAGACTTCCGACATGCGCCCGCTTTTTAAAAAACATTTTCATTTCATTGTGCTACTAAGATATTTCACAGTGGTGAAATTCCGCCATCATTAAATGCAACACGTTATCATACATAAGGGTTGCTCCAAGTGGGCAGTCGTGTTGGTCTGAAGCAATAGAACAAAGTGCTAGACGAGTGCAACTTTAAGACCAACTAAGTTTTATTCAGAATGTAAGCTTTCGTATGCTCTTAAGCAGACTGAGTTGCCTTGCTGCGTGTAGGCAGAAAACCAGCACCTCCATCATGGAATAAAGGCATGCCACACTTTCGGTCTCAAGATTCTCCATTGTGAATGCCGATATCGCAATAGAAATGGCTGCGGGGGGGTGGGGGGGTTCGTCTTTCAAAAACCCAGCACAGGATGCTAGAGTCAATAGTAAAGCTCAAACATCACACGTGATGCAGTTAGCCCACAAAAAAAGGGGGGAGGGATCCCATTCACGTTACTTTTGTTACATTGTTACGCAATAACACAACCACGCATGCGCTTAAAAAAGGGGGGGGGGACTCAAATTTGATTGACATGATTTTGATGCCAATCTGATGCTAATGCAAAACAGTTTGGTGTGGGACTGCACTCAAAGCGACCTTGCAAAAGAGACCCTGGTGCGAAATCCGCGAAAATGATCCGGAAAGAATCGCTCCACCAATAAACGGTAGCAAACGCTAAATGCGAAATCGGTCTCACTCATTTGAATAGCACATAGCCACCCAGTTGGGTACATAAAAGTCTCCAGTTGATGCCTTTAAAAAAAGCAGAGTAGACAAAATAAATCTAAAGTTTTTCTGTTGTTTCAATTAACTGCTGTGCAGAAAGCATGGGATATTAAAGAAACAGCTGTTAATTGCAATCCTGTTTTTACAAAAGAAACATAAGTACTTAATGTTTAATTTGCTACTTGATAGTGTGAATTTGTTTCTTTTTCATGTTCTAACTTTAAAAAAAAAAGTTTTAGGTAGCAAAGGATGTGTTTCACAATACCCAAACACCTGGAATCTGGGGGAGGGGCATGTTCATGAGGTAGAAAAAATACATTAATAATAACATTAATATCTGCAAATTTTATTTGTATCTTTTGTACCCCAAGAACATATTGTTCTATGGTGAGGTAGATGTTTTCCAGATGTTTTTTATGAGCCCCCAAAGAAGGTGCCCCTATCCTTCATTATTTCCAATGAAGGGAAGGCATTTAAAAGGAACACGGTCTCTTTAAATGTGGTGGCCAGAACTCCCATTGGAGTTCAATTATGCTTGTCACAATCTTGCTCCTGGCTCCACCCCCAAAGTCCCCAGATATTTCTTGAACTGGACCTGGCAATCCTACAGACACAAAATGGCTGCTGCAGGAAGTGGAGCCAGCCACAAAATGGCTGCCCAGCTTACCTTTTAGTTGCACAGAGAAGATCCTTGTGTTGTGGTGGCTGCTGCTTCCAAAGCAACATTTTTTAAAAAACCTGCAGAGCCAATCAAATCTCCAGTGCTCAAACAGAAGCCCTATTAGGCCAAAGTTCCATCTGACCTCACCCACTTTCTAAAAACACCTGGTGATCATCCGAAAAAGGGTTGGTGGGAACTATATTGCACACAGGCAACATGTTGGGGTCCCATATTGTAAAGTTTTTATTTATTTATTTATTTTATTTATCTAAGATTTATATCCCGCCCTTCCCACTAGGTGGCTCAGGGCGGCTTACAACATATAAAACTAACATGGAATCTAAAATTAAACATTAAAATTAACATTTCATAATTTACAGTTAAAAATCTAAACAATTGTTATATACATACACATTAAACTCAGACGGCGGTCCTACAGCTACACTCATCGGTTACAAGTTCAGTATTTGATGTTCAGTCTTCGATATTCAGTACTCAGTGCTGATTAGTTGTGGGCCAGCCGGAAGAGGGATGTCTTACAGGCCCTGCGGAATTGAGTAAGATCCCGCAGGGCCCTTACCTCTTCCGGCAGCTGGTTCCACCAAGATGGAGCCATTACGGAGAAGGCCCAGTCTCTTGTAACTTTCAAGCGGGCTTCCTTTGGCCCGGGGACAACCAGGAGGTTTTGGGTTCCTGATCTTAGTGCTCGCTGGGGAACGTGTGGGAAGAGACGGTCCCTCAGGTAGGCAGGTCCTAGGCCATATAGGGCTTTAAAGGTAATGACCAGCACCTTGTATCGAACTCGGTAAGATATTGGCAGCCAGTGCAGAGCCCGAAGTCCCGGCTGAATGTGCTCCCACCTTGGGAGCCCTAATAACAACCGGGCTGAATGTGCTCCCACCTTGGGAGCCCTAACAACAAGTTACTTCCCTATGCGCTCTGCCAAAAATTGCATCTAAGTAAAAATCTTAACACCAATGTAATCAGTTGGGTTATTATGCAAACCTAGTTTAACCCTAGTTTGTTTATTGTCTTGTAGCTTCATTCCAGAGTGTTGGAGCAATAGCAAATGGAGCTTTATCACTAGTTAAGTTGTGATGCTCAGTCCAGTTACACAATGCTCCCACACCAGGACACTTACAAAATCTCCTGGTTTGCAACGCTTTGCGCAAAAGCTCTTGCAAATGATGCCATCTCTCTCTCTCTCTCTCTCTCGCTATGCATAGGCTACACAGTTGGGGTAGAACACTTGTTAAAAAGCTTAGCTTGTTAGATATTTCTTAATTTCTCCAACCTATGTTATCTTGACTTTGTGTGATTTTCACCTAAGGGAACAGAGGATAAATTTGGAAAGCTAATTTGTTGAGCACTTTTAGGTCATTAATTCACAGCATAATTGGGATCTGTTAACTCTCACTCTTTTTTTGCTCCTTAACACCTTTTATTTCAACAATGCAGCTATAACTCTCGTTATCAGCTCTGACTTAAATATATGTGAACTGAAATTTCACACATATGACATTAAATTCTAGCACACAGACACCTGTTGTTAGTTTTGTTCAGGCTCCAAGTCTTGCAAAACAGTATTAAACCCACTATGCACTTCCACAAAGTGACCCCTCCAAAATATGAAGACAAAGCAGTTCACAGAGGGACAATTTACATAGCCTAAGATAGTGATTCCCAGCACAGTGCCAGTGAACAGTTCCCTAATCATTCTCTGTGCCCAATCTGCCATGGGTAAGGGTGTCCCCTTTTTCATACATCTATGCACTAAGCCAATGTGGTACCTGTAGTTCCATTGTGCCAATCAACGTCTTTCCTGATGCCAACCAAGTATGTTTAGAAAGTTGGCACGGCCAGATAGGATTTTTGCCCAGCAGGGTTTCTGATTGGCTACTGGAGATCTGATTGGTTGATCAGATTTTTTTTTTAAAAAAAATTGCTTTCAGCATCAGTTGCTACCATAGCACATGGATCTTCACTGTGTGACTGAAGTTAAACTGTGTCGGAAATGTTTTAAAACAGTATAGAATCATAGAGTTGGAAGGGACCCCCAGAGTCATCTCGCCCAGTGGCTCCCAACTTTTGGGCACCAGGGACCGGTTTCGTGGAAGACAGTTCCTCCACTGACCAATGGGGGGTGCTGGGGTTTTTGCTGCCCCCATGTCCTGTCCAAGTCCCACCACGGGGGTCTTTAAATGAGGGGTAGGCAAAGGTCGCTGCTGCACTGCCCCTTTCTGCCTGCCCATGACTCAGGTGGATAGAAGAGGTGGTGCTTTGGAGTGAGGCTGTGACCTTCACCTACCAGGTTCTGGGTAGGCAAAAGGAGTGGAAGGGTAGCTCTGCCTTGCTCCATGGCCCGGTTGCTAACAGGCCACAGACCGGTACCGGTCCACAGCCTGGAGGTTGAGGACCCCTGGTCTAGCCCAACCCCTTGCACAATGCAGGAAATTCACAAGTACCTCCCCCTAAGTTCATAAGATCAGCCCTGCAGTATATTCATTTCAAAACAAGCTTTCTGCCTAAAATGTTGAAGAGTGTGCATAATCCCACTTCCTGACATTTAGTGGTTGGCTCTGCTCCTGTGATCATTATTTTTGAGGGGGGGGGGCTCTACACATGGTGTTGGAATTCCAGGAGTGCCCACAGATCCAAAAAGGTTGGGGACTCCTGGGCCAAGCCAATGACATTGGAGTAAACCGTGGACTCTTTGGGTCTGTGTCTACCCAGGTCTCAGTTCTGATGTGATAAACATTGGAAGGATGAGAAATGGAGGAAAGACAGAATAGCTAAATAATTTTATTAACCTGATTGATCCATGGAGAAATCAGTATAAAAGGGCATGAAAATTAGTACAGTCCTGTCAATCATAGTGACATAAAACTAAGCACCTAATTGAAATCAGGATGTGGTTCTTTCAGAGACAACATTACCTTGGGGTGTTTGCAAGGGGGGGCAGTGCCATCCGTCAGTGAAAGACAGGGTAGCTGGAAACAAAAAGGGGGAGGAGAAAGCAAACCATACTATACTTGATCTTGAAGAGGATGTCAGTGTGTCCATGTTGGTGTGGAAGATATTTTGGAAGGCTATCTACAAAACGGGGAGGGGGGCTTACACCTGATTCTACCTGAGCTTCAGTGGTGAAGCCTGAGTGACCACTGGTCAATTGGGCATGAAAATAACTGCTGTAATCTTATTGGACCTATGCTGTAAACTCGGGGTGCTTATTCACCAATTTAGAATTGTACTTGAGTTGGCGCAAGGGAGGATGTGAGAACCTATTGGTTTGGGGGGGGGGGGTCAGAATCCAGCCTGTGATTAATCAGGCTGACCTATGGAGAAAGCAGTGCCTGAATATTTATGAGGTAATTACCTGGGGCAGCTGCCCATTTGGGCAGATAAATGCTCTGTCCATAATGGCCTTTGCAAGTGAGATACAAAGGGGGGGTTCGTTATTTGTGCTTTCAGACCTAGATAGTTGTGAGCAGTTATGTGGGGGGGGGCTATTAATGGAGCCTGTGTTAGTATTGCCCTGCTGCCCTGAAGGTGTCAAATGACCTTTCCTGCCAGGAATCTTGGTACTTGTGCTCTTTTTGTTGTAAAACAAAAGGATGTCTTTCATTTCTCTTCTGATATCCATGGACCGCAGATGTGTTGGAGCCTTGCATTCTGCCTTTCTGTATTCCTTCATTTCTACCATCTGTTCAGGTCAAAAGTTCCTGAACTGAGATGCTGCCAGAGTCTGAAGGGAACATATTTTCTAGGGTGCTCTTCCCCCATTACTAGTGGTCCCTGTATTGGAGTGCAGGCTATACTAACGTGGCTGCCATCTGACCTGCTAATGCATTTACGGATGTCTACTTCCTTCTTTGCCAATTCTAGCTTTCCTCTGCATCGTTGGAGCAGAACTTGGTTGAGAAGAGTCTGGGAGGCATCACTTTTCTGTCTCTCAGATGCCCCTATACAAAATCAGCTGCCTCTCAGGATGACACCTAGTTTGACACCTCACAACATTTTGCGATCGACCCCAATTCCCACAGCACTCATTTTGCAGTTCGCCAAGCCCTCTGTGGCAACCATTTTGTGGTGGTGCTCACTACTTGTTTCCAAAATTCCCAAATTACACACAGGCATAACAAGATTGGGCAAATGACATACCTGGAGCTTGTTTCAGGTCAAGAAAATGGCATGGTGAGGAAGTAGGGTTGCCAATCCCCAGTTGGGGGCAGAAGATCCCCCGGTATGGAGGCCCTCCCCCTGCTTCAGGGTCATCATAAAGCGAGGGGAAGGGAAATGTCTGTTGCGCACTCCATTATACTTTATGGAGATCGATTCCCTTAGGGTATAATGGAGAATTTATCCATGGGTATCTGGGGCTCCAGAGGAGCTTTTTTTTTAGATAGAGGCACCAAAATATCAGCATAGCATTGGATGCCACTCCTCAAAACGCTCCCAAAGTATCAGAAAGATTGGACCAGGGGATCCAACTCTATGAGACCCCAAAGTAGGTGCCCCTATCCTCCATTATTTCCTATGGAAGTAAGGCATTTAAAAGGAGCATGGTTCTGATTACCAGAACTTCTTTTGAAGTTCAATTGTGCTTGACACACACTTGCTCCTGGCTCCATCCCCAAAGTCTCCTGGCTGCGCCTGCAAAGTCCCCAGATATTTATTGAGTCATACTTAGCAACCCTGTGAGGCAGGATGAAGCCCCATCTCCCCTCCTCACCCCAGTTCCCATCAAAACTGAACCCCTGTGGTGTTGCAGAAATGACTCCCACAGGGAACTTTCAGCTGCCATCTGTCTGCAAGTCCCCATGGTGGACTCATATTACAAGTAGCATCTACTCATAATCTCACTGAAAAAGCCATCCCCTTCCATAGAATATAATGAAATTCCTAATAAGTATGTCATTGAATGCATTCTCATTATATAGCTTGTATGTTGTATTGACTTCAAGCTAAACTAATATAAGTTTCTCTGAAGTGTTGTTAGTAACCTGATCTCTCTTTACTGGGTGAGAGAGTCTGCATGCCAAGAGTAACAACTATTTGCCTTTTTTTTTGAATTGCAAATAGAATCTTATTTATCCAAAGAAATAAATTGTCCCAAAACACTAGCAGAAGGAAGCAGATTTACCTAAGCTATTAAGAAAGAAAATAAAGCTTGGTGATAACTTTATATGCCTTGTGCCTTTAGTGAACACACACAGCTTGAAATATGCTTTTCAGGTCCAAAGGAACTGACAGAGGGAAGACATTTAGTGGAAGTAAGATTCTGAACAAAATTCCTCTTTCTATCCTTTGTCTAAGAAATCAGAATAAAACCTTCTGGGGATAGGTTTGACAGATCTGTGTTGGAAAATACCTGGAGACTTTGGTGGGTCCAGGAGAGGGCGGGGTTTGGGGAAGGGAGGAGCCTCAGTATGGTACAATGCTGTAGAGTCCATTGAGTGATAAAATTGCCCTGTGTCATGTCAAACACACTAAATTAAGTTTTCAGGTAACTCTTATACAGAAACTGTCAAGCATGGTAGAATTCCATTGGTAATTGATTGTTTTAGGGTCCTCCATAAAGCTGGCCTGTGAAATATCATGGAGGACCAAGGTCTGTTAACTCTGTTATTCTTTCCCCCTCCCCCTTCTTACTTTTTTGCTTACAAAGCAGAAGTAGAGAGAAACGAAACTAACTTGAGAAAGAGTAATCAGCACCTTCCCATACATTCCTGTTAGGGAGTGTGGCACATCTGGGGAAAGCAAGGATGGAGTCCTGATAACGCCATGAGAATGTAGACATTTATGATAGTTTATGTGTGAGAGCACATCCCTCGCCCCCACCGTTTGGAATCCTTTTGAAGTATGCCTTAAAAGTATTGTATCAATGTATCTTTAGCATCACTCTCAAGAATCTGTTACACTGAAAGTATCGGTCTATCAATAAACGTAGTTTTGTATTAAACCTGACTCGTCATTGAAACCGCATGCTTGACAGAAACTAGGGTTGCCAAGTCCAATTCTAGAAATATCTGGGGACTGTGGAGGTGGAGCCAGGGGACATCGGGGGTGCAGCCAGGAGCAAGATTGTGACAGGCATAATTGAACTCTAAAGGGAGATCTCGCCACCACATTTTAAAGAACCGCACACATTTTAAATGCCTTCCCTCCATTGGAAATAATGAAATATAGTGGCACCTTCTTTTGCGGCTCATAGAGCTGGATCCCCTGGTCCAATCCTTTTGAAAATTGAAGGGTGTTTTGAAGAGTGCCGCTGGATGCTTTGCTGCAAATTTGGTGCCTCTACCTCAAAAGACAGCCCCCCAGAGCCCCAGATACTCGCAAATCAATTCTCCATTATACTCTGTGGGAATCAGTCTCCATAGGGAATAATGGAGTGCCCAGCAAACATTCCTGCCCCCACTTTCTGATGACCTTGAAGCAGGGGGAGGGCCTCCAAACCAGGGGATCCCCTGCCCCCACCTGGGGATTGGCAACCCTAACAGAAATTATTTTGTCACACACCAGGTTACCTTTATTTATTTATTTATTTATTTATTTATTTATTTATTTCATTTCATTTCATTTCATTTCATTTCATTTCATTTCATTTCATTTCATTTCATTTTCATAAATATGTATTCCGCCCTTTCCCGTGATGGGCTCAGGGCAGATTCCAACATAATAAAACCATTAAATCAACAATAAAACATCAGTACAATTAAAAAGTTAAAACAACAGATTGGAATTAATTTAGGACAGCCTGGATGGTGCAAGCACATAAGACATAATTATCATAGGCAACTTAGATTGCCCAAATATGTCAGCAGTATCCGCCCCAGTCAAGGTGGCGATCATTGCTGGGAGGCCAGTTAGATGGTATAATAAGATGAGGATTCCCACTTGCTTCAACCATAGGCCTGGAGGAACAGCTCCATTTTACAAGCCCTCTGGAATGGTAACAAATCCTGAAGGGTCCGAATCTCTGTAGGAAGCTGATTTCACCAGGTCGGGGCCAGGGCCGAGAAAACCCTAGCCCTTGTTGAGGTTTCTTCAGCAAGTAAACTGCTGGTGAGGAAACGGCTAAGCATCTCCCTTCTCCTGCTCCTCCTTCATGTCTTCTCTGCCTGCCTTTGTGAAAAGGTGAAGTGGAATGGTCCCGCTTCCATTCCTCTGCTTCCACCTATAGAAAACTGTCCCAAATCACTCTTGTTGGAGGCTGTGGAACACCCTATCATGCCCCTTAAGCAGCATTGATTCCTCTGCAAATGTACTTGACACTGTGCTCCAAATCTCCTTCCCAGAATGGAACCATGTTCCTTTTAAAAAACATAGACGTAGGCCTGTAAGAAGCTCGAACAAAGCTTTTCAGACAACTCCGCTTAACTTTCAGTGATGAACTCAGAGGACTTTTGCATGAGGTGGGAATGCAGTGTAAATTTATTATAATTATTTTTAAAAGGACTTTATACCACATCCCATGGAATATTTCATGCAACAAATATGAGAGAGCTGTAGAAAATGGTGCTGAAGTTGTGCGAAATAAAATAAATATGGAGAATAACCTAACATGTAGACTGGCCCAAATACTTAATAGATTTATTATAGTCCAAGCTTATGGGAATTTAGGTCAGTGAGGGAGAGGCATGGGCTGGCTATTTAAAGTGCCACCAGACAGCAATTAATCAATGTTTTAATTACTGAAATGGGAGATCCCTAAATTTCAGCTGCCTGCATACCACTCCAGTCTAGAAATTAACACTAAATACCAGGTAGCTGGACGTGTCTGTCATTGTAGTGCAGGAGTCCCTAGTGTTATGCCCATGGGTGCCATGATGCCTTCCAACACTGATCCTGGCACTCATCAAATGTTTCCAGAATGTGGATGGGGCCAGGTGAGACTTTTGCCCAGCAAGGTTTCTGATAGGCCACTCAAGATCTGATAGGCTGTGCAAATTTTTAAAGACATTCCTTCGGCAACAGCTACCTCCACAGCATAAGGATTTTCACTGTGTCACTGAAGGTCAGTGGCTGCAGTGGCCATTTTGTTACTGGCTCTACCTCCTGTGGCAGGTATTTTGATATAGTGGTTAAGTGAGTGGACTCTGATCTGAGAGAACCAGGTTTTGATTCCATACTCTTCCACATGCAGCTGCTGAGTGACCTTGGGTCAGTTCTTGAAAGAGCTTCTCTCTTAGGAACAGTTCTCGAAAGAGCTCTCTCAGCCCGACTTACCTCAGAGGGTGCCTGTTGTGGGGAGAGGCAGGGAAAGGAGATTGTAAACCACTCTGAGATTCCAAGTGAAGGTTGGAGTATACAGGCCCTGAATCCAGCAGGAACTCACAGGAGCACACTTCCTGAACCTTCACAACATGTTTTCTCCACTTCTTATGTGATTTGGGGTGGTGGGTGGCTTGCTGGCCTTTTGACTGTGGTGGGGGGGGCGGCCAAAGAGAGCTCCAGGTGAGCGAGATCTGCTTGGGCTGGCTGGATCTCTAGCCAGCCCAAGCAGGTCTCACTTGCCTGGGGCTCTCCTTTCTCGCATCAGTTTGCTTTTGGCCAGTGGGGGGCGGCAGCATATGCTAATGAGCTATGCTAATGAGCTCCACCACCTATTTTATTTTATCAAATGTATTTATTTATTTAATCAAATTTATATTATGCCCTCCCCTAACGGGCTCTACAGAACAACCCCTGGGAGTTCTTCTTCATTTGTGGCAGCCATCTTGCCTTCCATCTAAAAAAAGTTGGAGACACCAGGTGTAGCGAGAGAAAAGGATTCTACTCTTGTACAAAGTATCCACAGTGTCAGCATTCAAGTAACAGATTATTCGTAGCACTGATTTATTTTGATCTTCCCAAAGACCTGCTTTTCTGTTGTGAGAGGAGATGGGCTTAAGACTGCCTGGACTTTATGACCTCTCAGCCCTTTGACCTTCTGTAGTACTTATATTTCTGTTGAGAAAGGCTCTGTAATTTAAACCCGCCTGAGCATTAAACCTCGTCTGTTCTTGAGTGATAATCCTGTATTTTCCAGATAGCCAAAATGAGAGCTTGGTAGTGAGGACTACCACTGGTGAGGACTAGATATTCTATATGTGCAAAGGGCATTCATTCTTTGACTCAGGCAAATTTGCCTGCAGTTAATTATTAAGACTGGACATCGACCTGAATAAAACTAGGCACTCATTTTTTGATTCCCTGCCATGGTCCCATGTACTCCTGATGCAGATTTTCCACTGCCGTCAGAGAAGGCAGTTTTCAAATATTATCCCAGAGCTGTCCAACTTAGTCATCACAAGGGCTGGATCTGACATAAAAGTCACTTAGTTGCGCTGGGCCACGTATGTCATACAATATAATGCCAGAGCAGAGTCCAATGGCACTTTTAAGACCAATGAAGTTTTATTCAGGATGTAAGCTTTTGTGTACAGGCACATAGCCAGTCTGGTGTACTAGTTAAGTGCACGGACTCTTACCTGAGAGAACCGGGTTTGTTTCCCCACTCCTCCACTTGCAGCTGCTGGATTGGCCTTGGGTCAGCCATAGTTCTTGCAGAGTTGTCCTTGAGAGGGCAGTTTCTGGGAGAACTCTCTCAGCACCCCACCCCCACCTCACAGGGTGTCTGTTGTGGGGAAGGAAGGTAAAGGAGATTGTAAGCCGCTCTGAGACTCAGGTTCAGAGTGGAGGGCAGGATATAATCCTTCATCATCATCATCTTCTTCTTCATCATCATCAGACAATAAAAGAGAATACAGTGAACAATGCTACATATAGGCAGTGGGTTAGCATGCAAAATAGTGGAAATGTTTTTACAGATTAAAAGAATGAGAAGTTTGGTCTGGGTATTATCTGCATGTGTTCAATGGAGGGGAGCTGAAGGTGGGACTTGGACTGAAGGTGGGTTACACAGACTAATTCAATACAATTGAGGTATGAGGCACTCAATAAATAATCCAATAGAGTTAGGGTAAAAGAAGCAACCAGAAGTCTAAAAACAGAACTGAAGCCAAATGTAAGTATTAACACACCACATTAAATTATGCAAAATTCCATAGTAGGATCCTAGTTTCAGCCAGCAATACGCTGTATAGACCAGATTCCCTAACAATATTTCCGAATAACTTTTGGAATCATTTAGTACAGGGCAACTCTACTGCCTGTATAGAAATGCCCTCTTGAATTATTCAGTTTTGCATAGTTTGTGGAAAGCCATGAAAGTGGAAGCCTTTCTGACTTGATGCCAGGTCGGCCATCTTAAATGGGGGAACAACTGATAGGAGGCATAGACAGGGGTTTTTTTGGGTGGGGGGTGGCGAAAGGTATGTGTGAATTTCTTGCATTGTGCCTTCCTGCATAGGTCCCTTCCAACTCCATGATTCGATGATGATTCTAGGATTGCCAGTCCCCAGTTGGGGGTGCAGGAACTCCTGGTTTTTCAGGCTCCTTCCCAATCACCAGCCAGCTGGCCTACAGGAGGAATTCCCCCCCCCCCGCAAACAGTGACATTGCTGGGGTGGGTGGGAAATGATGTGCCTATGTCACTTGGAAGTGACATGGGCACATCAGGGGGAGATGCTCTGGTTTTAGGGCAAAACTCTATGGTGTGAGGCTGATTTTACCATAGTTTTGCCCCAAAACCAGAGCATATAACTTCACCAGCATGCCTATGTAACTTTCTGGTGATGTGGGCACCTCATATGATGCTTCCAGCTCACTGTGCCAACCCGCACTAACATAAGGCCATCAAAATTCAACCTTGAGCAGGTCAGGAGTGGTTACATAAAACCCTTCTAAGAGAACAGTCACCAGAACATTCTGGAAAGTAATAGACTCCATTCTTCTCTTGGTGAGGACCAGCCTTTCTCTGCTGCTATTGTTGCAATGACCTGAAAAAGACAGATTTAATTTTGTTCTTAATTCTTTCTGTTTTAAAATCTTTGCAATGCATGATTTGCCTTAACAGTAGATATGACATGAATATGCATTTTTTTAACTCAAGATTCAGATGTTTTTGATTTTTTTTAGCATTTTTATTGTTTTGGTTTTGACAGCTTTCAAATATTACATCTCTTTATGGTATCACCTGTCATATACTAAATAGCATTGTTCCATGCAATCTATCAAATGGTGTCAGGTAAAAAACAGCATTACATGTCAACCATCCAATGCTGTAAAATATTATATATTATCTGTATATTGAAGAAACACAATAAACCATGAAGTCATGCCAGAAAAGAGAGGCTTAATATTTTAGCAAAGTTTGCAGACCTTTCTAGAATAATCTGGATTTTGGTCTGTGCCATTAAAGTGCTCTTTAATGGAACAGTTTGGTTTAGTGGTTAAGTGTGTGGACTCTTATCTGGGAGAACCGGGTTTGATTCCCCACTCATCCACTTGCACCTGCTGGAATGGCCTTGGCTCAGTCATAGCTTTCACAGGAGTTGTCCTTGAAAGGGCAGCTGCTGTAAAAAGCTCTCTCAGCCCCACCTACCTCATAGGGTGTCTGTTATGGTGCGGGTGGGGGGGGGAAGGTAAAGGAGATTGTGACCACTCTGAGACTCTGAGATTCAGAGTGTAGGGTGGGATACAAATCCAATATCATCTTCTTTTTCTCTGCTAATCCCATGTATCCCAATAGACACAGCATGAATCATTAGGGCAGACATTCTGTACACTACACATTAGGTTCTAAGTTCCTGTAGACTCTAGAGAACAGTCTCTGTTTTGTGATATAGTCCAATAGCACCTTAACGACTAACACAATTTGTGGCAGGGTAGGAGCTTTTGTGAGTCACTTCTTTGGATTATTCTGTCAGCAACACACATTGGACAGATGCTTACTTATCGCTCAAGAGTAATCAGAGGATTCTTGTTTGCCAATAAAAGATCCAGCCTTGGTTTGTGTTAAGGACAGTTACCCACTGAAGAGTGAGCCACGCTGTGTTATGAACAGAAGTTGCTTTAGTGCCATTTTGCTGCCAGGCATATGTGTATTTGCCTCTTCCAATGTCAACCATCACTCCATTCATTGACTTTTCAAAAATAACTGAATCCAGAACAATCTGATCTTTAATAAGAATGCCAGTGGATGCTGCGTTTGCACAGGCAAGTGGGCACAGTCCATATTGCCTGCTCTTCAGTTCCTGTAAAAACAAAATATGGCCCCTGTTAAGGGGAAGTGTTTGCCAAGCAAGCTTTGTACATGTGCGGAAATGAAGAATGGTTAGCATTTGGAGGGGATGCTATCAAAACTCTCGTCTCTGCTGTTTCAGCTTGAAAACTCTCATTTCAGTTTTGCTTCATCCTTTTGCAAACTGGTTTCTTTGTTTCGGTGCTATATTCTGCTTTCTTATATTGACTGTTTCCCTGAAAATGAAAACATCTTTCAGTATTATTTCTGCAGCGATAAATCATCATCATCAGAGATGTCAAACATGTGGCCCTAGGGCCAAATCAGGCCCCCAGAGGGCTTCTATCAGGCCCCCGAGCAACTGGCTGTCATCTGCTTCCTTCTCCCTCTCTCTTGCTTCCTTCTGCATAACAGCTTGCTTTGCAAGGCTTGCTGAATCACACAGGAACTACAGAATAAAACCTCTATTGTCTCCATTGACTGAGGTTCCTTCCTTGGGGAGGAAGAGTGGGAGGGAAAGCTTGCTTTGCCAAACTCTCTCACTCACCCAGCAGAGCTACTGAGTCAAGCCTCTCTTCCTTCTATTCCTCCCCCTCCACAGGAAAAGAAGGAAAAAGCCAGAATTTCCTTTGCCCAGTTCGCTGGATCCTATGGGAGAGCTATAAAGAAAGCACCTTTAAGACCAATGAGTGCTAATGTTTTAAGTTTAATTGTGTTTGTGTCTCATTTATTTTGGCAACAGATCATGGGTGTTTCCACACCAGTGGGGGCAGGCAGAGGAGACTGGTGGGAATGTCAGTGGTTCTGAGCCCTCTCCCTGGATTTTTGCCCAGGACAAGTTTGATTCCATTCCATTCCAGAAGTGTTTGCCATGAACAGGAAATCAAATTTTAAATCAAGCTTATGAGTTGAATCCTATAACCAGGTATGGAATACACATTTTGCAGAGTATTTTACTCACTTCATCTCTGTTTAATTTGCAAAACCCACTTTCTAGCCAGCTTTTGCTCAGAGGTTGGGTTGCCTTCTGAGGAAGTCAAGATCAGAAGAACATCTTTATCAGAACACATATCTGATTAGTTAAGCACAAATGGTATCGATTTACTTAATCAGTGTTTTCCACTAATTGATAACACTGTTATAAACTGTGAAGGTGTCGTGAAAGGTGTTCTATCTGATAAACACATTAACATTGAGTTGTCCTTATTTTCCACCATGTTGTTTATATTAAAACTTTGCTCTGTTATATACTTGCCTGAATGGGAAGTTCTTTTTCACACTCATAACAGCAGAGAGATCCAACCAAGAAATGTTTCATCAAATTACAGTTTCAAAAGGACTGACCAGCCAATTCATAGCTCTCACAAGAGTTGTCCTTGAAAGGGAGCAGCTTATGTGAGAGCTCTCTCAGCCCCACCCACTTCACAGGGTGTTTGTTATGGGGGAAGAAGATAAACGAGATTGTAAACCACTCTGAGACTGATTCAGAGAGAAAGGCAGGGTATAAAGCTGCGGTCTTCTCCTCCTCCTCCTTCTCCCCCCCCCCCTCTCTCATTCTACACACATATTTCTTAGTTCTGCCCACACTCTCTCAGTCACCAACCAATCACCTCACTCACTCAGCTCCCTCTTTCACCCCCTTTCTCTGTTGCAACTTACCACACACATATAAATTCAAATATATATAAAGGGACACACATATATAAATGCAATTCATTACAAGCGCTTCATCATTTCAACAGCAAGCTAACCTGTGGTATAGCTAAGCTCTCATTAGGCCTGGAGATGTTCTTCCTCCCCTTCCCCCCCACTGAACAAACTAAATCCGACCTCTGCTTTGTGCTGGAAAGCCCAGAATGGCACAGCCCAGAATGCACAGCAGTCAGCCTTTGATTCAGACAAAGGTTTTGCAGCTGAAGTGCCATGACACTGCTTTCCTGGAGCAACATTTAGAATAACGAGATGCTTAATGAGACTGAGTGGTTTCCAAGATGCGGCAATTCCAAATGATCTCCTAGAAGCCTTTTTTTGTCCTTTTTGTAGGGGTGTTGTTTTCTAACATTAAGGTAATATCCACCGGACAAAATCAGTTGATTATGCTGCTTCCTGTTAGTTAAAACTCAGGCAAAAAGACATTGAGTGTAAAGGCAATGGAAAAGACAATTAAGGAAATGTCTCCCTTGACATTTGAAATGGTAGTAGGTGTTAACTTTGATTTTTAAAGGTGAAGAAAAAGGCCCAAGTCTACACGTATGATTGAACTGAATGGTCTTTGGCATTCCTGCTTGTATTTATTCACAGGTCTTTCAGAGGACATTGTCATTGTGGAATTCTATTTTGTTTGCCTCCTATAAGCTCAACAGGGACATTGCAGCTTGCATGTCTGGTTTAAACTTGGGTGGCTGTCACTTATGAAATATTCAGGCAACTAAGTGGTGTAATGGTTAGAATGTCATAGTGGGATCCAGGGGACCTGGAGGGAGATTACGTTCTTACTCAGACAAAAAGCTTGCTTGGTAAACTTAGATCAGTCACACTGTTAGGGGAGTTCGCTAAAACCTATCACAACCCCGCCCTTCTCTGAGATCAATCTGGGAAAGATAAGACTCACTCAAGGCTCTGGCTGACAGAGACAAAGTTTAAACCCCTGCTTTCTGCTCCTTGCTGCCTTGCAAGCAAAAGTCGCTGCCAGCAAAAAGCAAGGGGTTAAACGGATGGGCGGCATTTCACTCCCTGCTTTCTGCTCCCTGTGGCTTTTGGCAGTGAGCAGAAAGCAGGATTTTAAATGGCTCAGAGCCATTTATTAGCGAGGCCAAAGAGTTCTCAGACTCAGCCCAGGGGGGACTAGCAGTCAATCTAGGGTTGGTAGCCTGAGGCAACTGTTGGGAGAATTTTTGATAAAGGGTTCTACTTGTCCAGCATCACTCAACATCATGACATCACTTCTGGTGTGAACCGGAAGTGACATCCATGCATTAGGCTAACACTTTAATATACAGTATATACCCAAATATCTATGGTTTTACCATAGAGTTTCAGCAGAATGCTATAGCATTTCCCCAACAAGTTGACATCACTTCTGGTTCACATCAGAAGAAGCGATGTTGAAATAGTGGGGGAACACCAATCTCCCTGATTTTCCCCTACAGCCCTAGAAAGTGGCAATGGGGGCACAGGGCTGCTGGCTGCAGGACTCCACCAAAGTGAGAAAACTGGCCAGCCAAAACCAGATCCTCATGTAGAACTTTCTTATTTGTTATCTAATGTCTCCATTTTTGCCTTTCAAAATGTCTGAAATTCTTGGTTGGCTTATTTATTCTCCTATTGCTCTTAGGGATATTTTCTTGGTATCCGTAGAGTGCAAGCTTATCTCCTTTCCCCCTCTTTCCTTTGAAGGCATGCCTTGTGATAGTTTTCTAAGCTTCTCTTACCATATGATAGAAATGCCATATTGTTTGCAAAATGCCCCCAATGCCAGTTGATAGGAGAACATGCAAAAATAAAATAAAATAATTATTATTCGTTTGTTGGTTTAACTTTAAGACTGAGAGCCTGAAGTTTTCAGAAACTAACTTCTTTCGAGGTTAACTTGGAAGTAACGGTTGTTCTCACCTTTTTTTTTTTTATTTGAGACCATCTTAGCAAAGAAATTCAGAATGACATATTAGGCCAGGTCTGGGTAAAATCTGCCTTCAATTAAATCACTATTTCAAACTCGTGTCTTGGTAGTTCCAGCATGTTTGATGAGTAATGGATGAGCTTTGCAATTGAGGGGAGAGTGATAAAATTCATCCTTTGTTCCAAATGAAGAACATTAACTTTTTCACTTGAAGTGAGGAGCTGCATAACTTAATGATTTTTTTCCCCCCCTCTGGAATCATTTGTTTCATTTTTAACTGCCTGGTTATTTGCCCATTAAAATTACTTCTCATATTGCAAACTAGACGGGGTAAAGAGTGTTTTGCATTTCAGATAGGGCACTCAAACAGAACTTTTGGGCTGCCTTGCACTCAAGCAGATGGCAGAAGTTGCTGAAGTTAGGGATGGAGTCTGAGGAAGACAGGGGCTTCAGTGGAGTACAGTGCCATAGAGTCCATTCTCCAAAACATTCATTTTCTCCAGGGAAGCCGATATCCATAGTCTGGAGATGAGCTGTAATTCCAAGAGATCCCCAGATCCCACCAAGAGGCTGGCATCCCTACAATGGCCAACTGGTTCCTCTGGAGGGCCAATTTGGTGTGGTGGTTAAGTGCATGGACTCTTACCAGGGAGAACTGGGTTTGATTCTCCACTCCTCCACTTGCTGGAATGGCCTTGGGTCAGCCATAGCTCTCGCAGAGGTTGTTCTTGAAAGGGCAGCTTCTGGGAGAGCTCTCTCAGTCCCAGGTCACAGGGTGTTTGTTGTGGAGGAGGAAGGTAAAGGAGATTGTGAGCCACTCTGTGAATCAGAGTGAAGGGCATCCAATATCATCATCATCTTCTTTTTTCTTCTTCTTCTTGACACATAGGCCGAGGTGTTTCCATAATGTTGCCTCCTGGCACTGCGTCTGAATGTGCAGGTTCCCTTTGGTCACCATCACCAGTAGCCACTGGAAGAACTATCCACCCTAAATCTGTCCAGGTCCCTTTTAAAGCTCTGCCAGTGGCCATCACTACATCCTCTGGCAGCAAATTCCACATTTTAGGAGGATGAAGTTCTTCACTTCTTTTCAAGGAGCTGCAGCAGGAAAATGGGATTGGTTTGTATCTGCCTTGGGGAGGTATAGATCCAGGAGATGGTGTTCTATACCTGCAAAGGCTGAAAGAATGCCAAAACCCTACAGAGCATCAGACCTTGCATTGTGTAGCCCCAAGCAATTACTTGGAGGGTTGTGCAATACTTGGCTTGGTAATTTGTTTTCTGTGATTTACCAAAGGAAGCTGGTTATAAGTTGCATAGGCTTTTTGGTCAACCGCAGCATCTAGCCCATTCCTCTCTCTCCCTTTCCTTCCCCCCCGCCCCCCAGAGCAGCGTTCTACCATTTTGGTCTCTAGGTTTCTACATTTTTACTTGGATAGCTTAAATCTATGTTACTTTCATACCCCCTGAATAAATCTGTTTTTATGGTGTTTTGAACCACATTAACAGATGGTGTAATTTGCACACTTATTTTATTGTTTTATTCTGCTTTTTTATTGTTGCGTGGGTTTGGGGAGGATCCGTCCTTAGTCATTTTGACTGATTTTTTAAAAATGTTATTCTTGTTCTTGATTCCTTCTCTCAGCCCCTTTGCACAAACATCTGGAGAAAGAGCAAACAAACAAGCCTTCCACCACACATGAACAGATGAAGTTTTTGTATACCAGAGGTATTGGACTCATTTGTTATGAGGGCCGGATCTGGCATAAATGTCACTTCGTTGAGCCTGGCCATGTGTTCCATAAAATATGATGCTAGGTACGGGAAATATAAATTTTATATAGGACACAGGAAAACTCAATTGATATTGTTCTTTATTCAAAATACAAACATGCTTAAAGCATTAACACTCTTAGGCCCTGTTCAGACGCACAGCATAATCAGATGTCACTGCTGTTTCCTTCCGGATTTAAAGTGGCTGATCAGACAGCAACATTTGCCTCCCGGTATTAATTCGTGGTAGCCCCCCCCCCCCCCCAAATCCTTCTCAGAACCAGATTATTTTGTTACCTGCTCCTTGTCAGTATTATGAAGGACAATGACAGTTTCTAAGCACATGCTGGGAAAGTGAAAGTAACTGATCTGCCAGGTAGATCATCTAGGTGACAGGAGGTGGTTGCTTGCCAGATTGCATCAGCTTGGACCATGTCAGCATGACTCAGCAGCAAGCTGATTGGTCAGCTGGGGAGATGAATTGTATAAATGTACAGAGACACTTTACTATGTGTGGGTTATGTATGGTGGTGTTGCAGCGGAGCATTTTGTCGGTTTGGAGAGTGGAGGTGAAAATAAATTGTATATAGTAGTTTTACCACTGCTGTGTGCAAACCTTCATTCTTTGCGTCACTAAAGACCACCCTCACTAAACACTGGCGCATCAACACTCCTTTGCGGTGTTTTTTGAGTTGTCTAGTTGCACCTTGTAGTTTTCTCCGTCTGGATAGTTCTGCTGTGATACTAATGAACTTGCAGATGTCTGAAGGCTGTCCCAGAGCAAAAGGAGCTTCAGACATCTGGTTTACGGTCACCATTTTTTTTTACTACTTAGCGATATGCGCATAACCACATAACCACATAATGTTTTCTGACCTATGCGCATAATGTGCGGATTTGCATAATAGTGGAGAAAAAAGAACTGCATGGTCATGTGGATGGCAGAAGATGGTTTCACCGCGGAGTGATTCGAATTGCAGTATGGCAGTCTGATCGATAATATCCAGAAAAAAGATATTTGGAACAGAACCGGGTCAGTTTAACACAGACTCAGCACGCTGTGTGAACAGGGCTTTACAGTATTTTCTTAAAGTATATCCCTGATGTCCACCCTCCGACTTTCATCATCCGTTATGCATCAGAACTGGGGCAGTATACACGGGCCACTCAGATTTCTACAGATGGGTCACAAACAATGTTCCCTCTAAGCTGAGTTAGCGTGAGCTAGCTCACAGATTTTTAGCCTCCAGTTCACACATTTTTGTCTTAGCTCAGGAAAAATAGCCCCAGAGCACAGTAATTTATGCAGTAGCTCACAACTTTAACGCCAGTAGCTCACAACTTTAATACCAGTAGCTCACAACGTAGAATTTTTGCTCACAAAACTCTGCAGTTTAGAGGGAACATTGGTCACAAAGTATGAGAGAACCACCATCTCACCTAAATATCTCACCTAAACTGACATGCTGGGACAATTTTGTGACAGGGGGAGTTCAGAATATGAATTTCCTCAGTTTGAATGCCTCACTTTCAATATCACATAAACTAATACCCCTCTGAATTCAGGCCTGTATCATGCCTGAATTTGCCAACACACTGATGTTAGCCCATGTCCCTGTCCTGCTCATGGCCGGCACATGAGAGCAGGTGAAGTAGGCGGCCTGGAGTGCCATCTCATCTAGGTGCCCCCTCCCCACTCCCAGCTGCTCTCAGTCCTTCTCTGAGCTCAGCTTCCCTTGCAAGGGAAGCCTGGCTCAGAGAAGAACGTGCCCCACCCAGCTGCTCTAGGCATGAAAGTGTGTGGGGGTGTGTGGGGACACGTGCCTGAGGTGCCTGGGGTGCCTGAGGCCCTAATGCCAGGGCTGGTCCTGCTGCCCCTCCTTCCTTCTCCCAAACTTACCATAAGGAGAGAATTGGCAAGGACATTTTAGAGGACTTGGTACCTGTGCTCCCTCTAAGCTGAGTTAGTGTGAGCTAGCACATAGATTTTTGACCTCCAGCTCACATATTTTTGACTTAGCTCAGGAAAAATGGTCCCAGAGCACACTAATTTATGCAGTAGCTCACAACTTTAATGCCAGTAGCTCACAAAGTGGAATTTTTGCTCGCAAGATTCTGCAGCTTAGAGGGAACATTTCTTGGTACCTGTCTATCGATGTGGTAGACTGTTAGCCCTCAGTTCTCTGGTGTGGTGGTCACCAGGACCAACCTGTGAGGAGGCAGTCACCTGGCGATTAAAGCCTCATTGACTGAACTGAAGCAACATATTAATCACGAAGTCACAGTCTTCCTTGATAACTGAATGTTCCGTTAAAACATCCAGTATTGGCAGGGCACAGCCCATATTGCCTCCCCAGTCGAAATAAGAGACAGACACAAAGTATTGGGTTTAAACCGGGCCGCTTTATTAAATCCATTAACCTATGAACTCGGCAGGGATGAAAACCTAACCAGACAAGCCCCTGGGGTCACCCACGGACCCCGCCTTGTCAAAGGGCGAGCAACCCTGCCCCCAGCACAAACCCGCCGTATTCGGGTTGTAACTGAGCGGCCAGGCCTCAGCCTTTCTCCACCTGGGCTAGCATCGATCCCCCATGGAAAGATACGCCCGAGGTGAGGCTCTCCGTGATCTGCATTCCCCGCACTGAGCCGTTTAGCCCATCTGCGGTTCATACAGACCACCCGCACCGCAGGTGCTAGGCCATAAGTGCCCCCCTGAAAACACTGTGGCCAACACATCCCCGGCCACCGCCAATGCCAAGCCTCCGCTTAGGCATTAGCGCCCCAACGGGCGGCCCAGAGCCGACCGCAAACCCTGCCGAATCTCCTCCAAAAAGGCCCGGTTGCCCAATTCTGACAGATGAACCCCATCCGACCGATACAGGTCAACATCGTCGACCCGTATGGCCGGATGAGGAAGGAAAATGCCCAAGCCATCTTCCATGGCTTTTTGTAGTGCCCTATTAGCCTTGCACCTAGCGCGCTCAATCCCACCAGGAGAAAGGGCATACCTCCACACCCTGCGTGGCAGAATTGCTGACCACACCAGGATCACCCCAGGCCATCTTCGTTTTATTTCACGGAGATCGGCCAGTGCCTGCTGCGAGAGAGCTTTCCCCCGCAGCATCCCAAGGTCGTTACCACCTAAGTGCACAACCAATATGTGTGGAGGTGGAGCAGCCCTTTCCCTGAACAATAAGGGCATAATACCGGGCCATCGCAGGCCCCGTCGGCCAAGCCATTCCACGACCGCCCATGCACTGAGGCCCAGCTGGGTGCCAACTGACGACCACCGAGCTTGATGGGCGGCCCAAAACACCATGCTGTGCCCGCAGATGAGAATACGCCGCCTCTCACCACGAGCCACAGCACCTGAAAGACAAAAAAGGGGTGAGGCATCCTCATGCCGGAAGAAGGGGCCCTCCCCCATGCCCCTAAACTGAATATACTGCCTAACAGCCAACACCGGGCACAGCTCCTGGACCGCACACTGCCCCAGAGTGATGACGGACTCCTTCCTCCATTGGTCGGTCTTGGACCGCCTTATCGTCAAGACAACCTGCCCCTGTCCAATTTTGACGTCTCCTGCCTGGAGCGCCCGCATGGAAACGTCCGTCTTGGATTGCAACACCAGCTCACTGATCCTTAGGGCACCGAAAAAAGCCACCAACGAAGCCGCATGAAACAAAGCGGCCTCGAAGGGGGAAGAACAAATGGCCGGCCAGCTGCCAAACAGCCCCTTCAGAATAGAAGGGGAGATGGGCTGCCGGTCATCAACGCGTGGGCCACGCTCCCTGGCCCAACCCTCCAGCATTTTCCTGATCCTAAAGTCAGACGTACTATCCACAAACCCCCGGGCTTTGCTAATAAAGGCCAACGCTGCTAGTTGGCCCCTAATAGTCTTTAGCCCCAAGCCCTTTTGCTTCTGATATACACTGAATTGCATAATGTGGGCCGTGGGAATCGGCCAGCAATCCTTCAATGCAGCAGCCCTCCTAAATTCCCAAAATTGAGAGGCCGCCCTATCATAAGCCCTTCTTGTGCTAGGGGCTAAAGCCAACTGAATGGCCCTACCGGCTTCAGCTTCCCAAGCCGCCATAGGTCCAAGGGCATCCGCTCCGGCCGCAAGTCCGCTTCTGGGGCGAGCTGCCGAAAACGCTCCATCTGTAACCGAGATAGAGCGTCCGCCACCCCATTGCAAACCCCGGGTACATGCCTCGCCGTGAACAAAATGTTCAGCCGGAGGCAACGCAGCGTAAAAGATCTAACCAGGTTCATGACGAGCAGAGACTTTGACGTTAAGGAGTTGATAACATGTACTACTGCCATGTTATCACACCAAAAGAGCACGGAATGGTTGGCAAGTTGCTCACCCCAGAGCCAAACGGCGACTAGGATAGGGAAAAATTCCAAAAAGGTCAGGTCCCTGCTGAGCCCACTGTCCAACCACTCCGCAGGCCATTGCTCTGCACACCAATGACCCCTAAAGTACACACCAAACCCAGTAGATCCGGAGGCATCAGAGGAGATCTGAAGCTCAGCTTCAATCTTCAGCTCCTCCCTCCAAAATGAAACGCCATTAAACGCTTCCAAAAACAACTCCCAAACTTCAAGGTCCGCCCGCATTCCTGCGGTCACGCGGACCCGATGGTAGGGGGAACGCAGCTGCCGCATAGCGTCACAAAGACGCCGCAAAAAGGCCCAACCTGGTGCCACCACTTTGCATGCAAAGTTTAGGTGACCCACCAACTGTTGCAGCTCCAGCAACGAAACCTTGCGCCGACCCTTCAAAGTAGCCAACCGAGCCTTAAGGTCCATTACCTTCTCCTCTGGCAGCCGAGAAGACTGTTTGTGAGTGTCCAGCTCAATCCCCAGAAAAGTAAGTACCGTACTGGGACCCTCAGTCTTCTCCTGCGCCAGGGGAACCCCAAGCTCGCTGGCCAACTCTTGAAAGGCCCCCAACAACCTGGCGCACTGCCCAGTGCCCGGAGGACCAACCAGAAGTTAGTCATCCAGGTAATGCGCTGTGTCATTGCACCCCGTCCTGTCCCGAAGCACCCACTCAATGAAGGAACTAAAGCGCTCAAATGCGGCACAGGATACCGAGCAACCCATGGGGAGGGCACGATCCATGTAGAATTTGCCCTCGAAGCAAAAACCCAGGAGCTCAAAATCCTCGGGGTGAACTGGCAAGAGACGAAATGCTGACTTAATGTCACATTTCGCCATCTCGGCCCCAATTCCACAACCCCGCACCACTTTGACCGCTTGGTCAAATGAAGTGTACCGCACCGAACACAGTTCCTCAGGTATGGCGTCATTGACTGACGCCCCTTTGGGGTAGGATAGGTGATGAATGAGACGGTACTCCCCAGGTGCCTTCTTAGGCACCACCCCCAGGGGAGATACCCGCAACGCTGCGACTGGAGGCGAATCAAAGGGTCCAAGGACCCTACCCTCCTTACACTCCTTGGCAATCTTTGCCCGGACTATGTGTTCAAGTCCCACAACTGACTTAAGGTTAGGAGCCAAACAAGGGGCCCTAGGCCCCTGGTAAGGGATCCTAAATCCGAATGAAAACCCCTCCCATAAATATTGCCCATCGGCTTTCCGCGGGTACCCCCTCAAAAACTTATTGAGGACCCCCAGCCGAATGGGACTGGGCCCCTTTTCCAGGAGGCTGTTGATTGTCACCACCGCCCCCGGGACGTTTGCCCCAAGGTTTTGGCTTGGACCTGCTACAGGCGGACTGGGCATGAGGCCCGCTACACAGCAGGCACTCGTGCTTGAACTTGCAGAGCTTCCGGGTGCACACTCCCTTAGAAGTGAACTCCCAGCATAGCAGCCGGGGTTGAACCGGCTGGCCCGCCAACGGGCGGGCTCCCGCAGCAAGCTGCTGATGTTGTTTTTGGACTAAATGTCCACTGTCTGACCTGTCGCCAGGATTAGGCCTCGCCGGGGACATCAGCTGCAGCCACAGCTGCTGGTTGACTTGGTCCCAAGGCAACCCAGGGTTCACTGCAGCCCTCATCCTGAAGGCTTCGTCATATTGCAGCCACGCTGCACCGACGAAGTCTGTGTATGCCCTATATATAATATCAATATATTGAAAAAGGGCAGCGGCCCGGGCAGGCTGCGCCCTAGCAATAACGCCCGCAAAAATCAAGAAGCCAGGCAGCCAGTTTGCCCAACTCCTGTCAACTTTGCGACGTTTTAATTTTTCTTTATCCTTCTCGTCAAGTTCGTCTTTGTTTTTCTTCTCTAGTTCTCTATAGAGAAGGCCGAAGACATCGACATACTCTCCGCGAAGGATCCTTTCCCTGGTGGCCCCCGTTAAATGATCCCCCAGCGGCAGGGAAGTGTCCCCGAAAGGGAAAGCGTGCACCGGTATGCTGGCGTAAGGGGTCGGCGGGTAGAACCAACCGCCCCCAAACCCAGCAGGGGACATTCCCTGCATCTGGGCGTATTGCTGCCCCCCCCAAGGCAGAACCCCCTGGGGGGGCGGCCCTGTGGGAACTGTTGGTGTCATTGCCCCCCCCGTGAACACGTCACCTGCAAGCCAGTGCTGCCCAACCCCAGTCCCTGCATACCAGGACTCTGTAGGCCCCAAGACCAGGGCAGGGCAGCACCCCACTGGCCGGCGGGTGTGCCGGGCTGCCCTGCACCCCAAGCCCCTCCACCCAGCCCAGGGTGGGGGGCGGGCAACTGTATCGGTGCCCAGGGCCACCCGTGATTTTGGTGTGGTAACAACTTACCCCCAGCACCAACCGGAGTTCCTCCACCTGCAGGGGTTGTTGTCCCAAAGCCACCGCCGGCACCCCCACTCAGCTGTTCACCAGATGGTCCCTCGCCAGGGTCTTCCTCATCGTCCGGCTCCGGCTGCGGCTCAGGGATCGCCACTCCACCCTGCAATGCAGACAGCCTGGCCAGCATCTCAGTTTCAAAAGCAAGGCGCGTCGACCGCCCTGAAGCGCAACGACGCCCCTGCCAAATGGGGGCCCCCACTGCAAGCTGTTGCTGCTCTAAAGCCTCAACCTGGTTAATGATGGCCAACCGGACTTGCTCACTCTGGGCCCGCTCATCCGCAGGGCGCACGCGGGGAGGGCGTGCGGGCTGCTTGCCCTTGCTTTTACCTTGACCCTTTTTAGGAGCCATATTAATAACCCCGACCTTATTGAGGCTAGTCAGTGAATACCCCTCCACACCAGCACCTCTCTGCAAAACAGCAGATAGAGATGTGCTCCACTTTAACAAGGACCACACAGGGCAAATTAGCAGATGGAGATGTGTTCCTCTTTTACACTGGAGCACACAGGGCAAAGCAACTCCACCCCCACTAGGAATGCCTCCTCAAAATGGCCGCCCCCGCTGTGAATGCTTCCTCACGGGGTATTAATCAAATGTAAAATGGCCGCTACTGGCACCCAGCCAATGGCCGTTTCCAGCTCCCGCTCAAAAATGGCCGCCGCGTGCGCCGAGCTCGCTAGCGCCGTGCCTTCCTTGCCGCTCAAAAGGCCCCAAAATGGCTGCCGCGCCTTCCTTGGCGCCCAACAGCCTCCCAATGGCTACCGCACGCGCCGGAGGATAGCACAGGGTTTAAAAATGCCCCCTCACGCAGCTGAGTAAAGCACGGGCTTCCCTCAGCCGCCCCAAGGATTACCGCCCTCTGCAACGTTCTCCAAGCGTGTGTTAAGCGCAAGGAGCTTCAGCCCGAAAATGACAGGGGCTCCAAGTTTGGCCGCCGCAAGCGCCTAGCACCCAGCACGCGCCTTCCCAAGGACGACCGCCCGGCGGACAGCCGCCACACGCGCCGCGGACCGGGCCCGCCCGCAGCAACTGGTTCCCCCCAGGCGCCCCCCCTGTCAACAGCCGCCGCTCGCGCTATCCGCCCCCTGCTTCCACCAACAAACCACGCTCCCTCGGCGCACGATCACCGGCCGCTTGCGCTGCCCACGCCTGCGCTGCCAGCCGGTGCACCACAAACTGCACGACCCTCGACGCTCCCAGGCTCCGAAGGCCGCAACGACGCCGCTCCGCGCACGAGGCTCTCTGTCAGAGAGCCAAAAGACATCCACCCTCATTCTGGGCGGGGCCCGGGCTTATATAGCCCTGGCGCCACGCCCACCTCAAGCCCCGGATTGACTTAGCTGTCAATCTCTGTCCTCATTCTTCCGCGGGGGCAAAAGCGGCCCCCAGCCTGAACTCCGGCTGCGCCGGCTTGGCTGGGAAGGGCCGAGCCATCTCAAAGGAAGATATTGAGGTTTCTTTGTTCCAGGTTCAAAGTGAAACCTTATATTTCTCAGCCAAGAAATAGTCAATGGGATTAATTAAAACTTTTGTTTAAAAATAATCTGATCACTGTAGATCTGATTAAACAAGACTTTATTAAATAGATACACAGAACATCGCCATACTCCATAAAAATCAAT
Organism: Heteronotia binoei; assembly: GCF_032191835.1. NCBI lineage: Eukaryota > Metazoa > Chordata > Lepidosauria > Squamata > Gekkonidae > Heteronotia > Heteronotia binoei. The sequence continues at coordinate 173,832,750 of NC_083225.1, forward strand.
TCTGTGTAAACCTATGTATAATTACTATTCTTCTTAAGTTGACTTTAATAACAAAGTTTGAATTTTAAAGCTTATTATCAAGAGCTTTGCATCCCCCAAAAAAGGTGGGGCGGGTAAAACAGATTTCACTGAATTTCATATCCAAGAGACTGCAAGGTTATAGGGTGTGGCTAGTTTATATAGACGATGATGATGGTGGTGGTGATGATGATGATGATGATGATGATACGGGATTTATATCCCGCCCTCCACTCCAAATCTTAGAGTCTCAATGAAGCTCACAATCTCCTTTACCTTCCTCCCCCACAACCGACACCCTGTGAGGGGGGGGGGAGGCTGAGAGGACTCTCACAGCAGCTGCCTTATCAAGGGCAACCTCTGTCAGAGCTATGACTGACCCAAGGCCATCCCAGCAGGTGCAAATGGAGGAGTGCGGAATCAAACCCGGTTCTCCCAGATAAGAGTCCGCACACTTAACCACTACACCAAACTGGCTATTAGAAGCTATTACATAAGCCAGCACATGACTTTACTGAGCTTTCTGATTCATGCTCTCTAAAGGCATAATGTAAGACATCTCAGAGCAAAAAATAATCATTACAAGTGTCAAAACAGCTATGGGGTTTGTGTGCTCCCGTTGGCCCTTTTGGCACTTAAAATGGTGATGGAACATTTGGGGTGACCATGAGTTTGCCATCATGCTCTCTTTGGCCTACTGTGTCAGAACCAGGGGTTTTTTTATAGCAGGAACTCCTTTCCATATTAGGCCACACACATCTAATGTAGCCAATCCTTCTGGAGCTTACAGTAGGCCCTGTACTAAGAGCCCTGTAAACTCTTGGAGGATTGGCTACATCAGGGGTATGTAGCCTAATATGCAAGGTGTCCCTGCTACAAAAAAAGCCCTGGTCAAAACATACTGAACAGTGATTTAGAGTTCAAATCCACAATGCTGCCATTGAACTCTGGGATTCACTGTAACCCTGGCTTCTGTATAGTGTTGGTCCTTTTCTTTACCAGCATTCACAAAACCCCATCATTATTGGCATTCAGGAGGTCCCATAAAACCTGCTTTAGTTTTTATTTCCTTTTCTAATTGCTGGTGTTCATTGGTGCTGTGTAGATTATCTGGATCGTCTCTCTAGCCAGTTTGGTGTAGTGGTTAAGTATGTGGACTCTTATCTGGGAGAACTGGGTTTGATTCCCAACTCCTCCACTTACAGCTGCTGGAATCGCCTTGGGTTAGCCTTAGCTATAGCAAGAGTTGTCCTTGAAACGGCAGCTGCTGTGAGAGCCCTCTCAGCCCCACCCACCTTACAGGGTGTCTGTTGTTGGGGGAGAAGTTATAGGAGATTGTAAGCCTCTCTGAGACTCTGATTCAGAGAGAAGGGCGGAGTATAAATCTGCAGTCTTCTTCTTCTTCGTACTGGATGAAGCAATAAATCATATTTATAAGGCAGTATACATGTGATGTGTGTCATAGTAACTATTAGATTTTAGGGTTGTCACTGGCCAGGGAGGTAGGGAAAAGGTCGCCAGCTCTGGGTTGGGAAATTCCTTTAGATTTGGGAATGGAGCCTGTGGAGAACAGGGACTTCAGTGCGGTATAAAGCCATCTTCCAAAGCATCCATTTTCTTCAGGGGAATTGATCTCTGTAGCCTGGAGCTGAGCTGTAGATTCAGGAGATTCTCAGGGCTCATCTGGAGGCTGGCATCCCTAGATTTACTGCTTGGGCAGATGTTGGTTATACATTTTTAAAGAGACCTGTTTGACCTCCTCCTCCTCCTCACTCCATGTGAAATTGCCATGTGCCTTAGTACACACAAGCATTCGTCCTAAGCAGTTAGAGAAGAGGAAGCTATTTTTCTTCTCCTGAAGCTTGTATGCTTTTACTAGTTTGGTTGAGAAATATCAGGGAACTGTAGATCACGAACATATGGGCTAGAAGCACTTGAGTGAGTGGGAGAAAACAGTTTCAGGTATCACATGATTCAGATGGTATCCATGGCCAGGGCAACCTTTTACTCACTCCAGCTGGTACGCCAGCTGCATCATGATGGTACCAGAGTTCCTCATTCCCCTTGTGACTTTCAGGTGTGATTACTGTGCCATACTGTACAGAAGGTTATCCTCGAAGTCTCTTCAGAAACTCCAGTTGGTTCAGAACGTAGCTAGAAAGAGCTACGGAGTGCTTACATAGTGAGCCTTGAATCAGTTTCAGCTGAAAGATGTCATTTCCTGGAGTATTTCCAGCTGCTCTTTAAAGCCCTAAGTGGCCTTATTCCGGGTTACCATAGGAATCACTTTCTCCCATCTCTTTTATCATATATGCATTCTCTTTGTGTTTAAATGTTCTTTGAGTAAGACCCTGTACTGAATAGAACAAAGTTAGAGTCCACTGATATCTTTAAGACTAACAAAGTTTTATTCAAGGTATGAGCTTTCATGTGCACACACAAGAAAGCTCATACCTTGAATAAAACTTTGTTGATTTTAAGGGTGCCACTGGATTCAGGGCTTTTTCTGTAGCAGGAACTCCTTCGCATATAAGGCCACACACCCCTGATGTAGCCAATCCTCCAAAAGCTTACAGGACTCTTCTTACAGGTCCTGCTGTAAGCTCCAGGAGGATTGGCTACATCAGGGGTGTGTGGCCTTATATGCAAAGGAGTTCCTGCTACAAAAAAAGCCCTGACTAGATTCTAACTTTGTTCTATTGCTTCAGACCAACATGGTTACCCATCTGGACCTGTAATGAATACTTCACCATCCTTCTCAACAAATATAACACTGAACCACGTGATACCTCACAGTTGACTTTGAAATGAAACATGTACCCATTTTATTAAGGGGAGGGATGGTGGCTCAGTGGTAGAGCATCTGCTTCATAAGCAGAAGGTCCCAGGTTCAATCCCCAGCATCTCCAACTAAAAAGGGTCCAGACAAGTAGGCGTGAAAAGTCTCAGCTTGAGACCCTGGAGAGCCGCTGCCAGTCTGATAGACAATACTGACTTTGATGGTCTGATTAAGTATAAAGCAGCTTCATATGTTCATATTGTTGATAAAATCTTCATAGAATCATAGAGTTGGAAGGAACCTCCAGGGTCATCTAGTCCAACCCCCTGCACAATGCAGGAAACTCACAAATACCTCCCCCTAAATTCACAGAATCTTCATTGTTGTCAGATGGCCATCTAGCCTCTGTTTAAAAATCTTCATATGTTCATATTGTAGATAAAATCTTTTCTTTCTTTTTTCACAAAGAAAGCAGTCCATTAATTTGTTTATAACGTTTGCATGCTATCTCTCCAGGGAATGGCTGAAGGCAACTTATAACTGAAACAGTACAATAAAACTATACAGCCATTAAAAACGAACCACCTAAAACAAGGCAGAGCATAGAAATGCACCATGAAAAACAGGCCTGAGCAGACGAACAATCCAATGAACATGTCCTCAGGTTAGCACAGCCCATAAAATTTACAATGATCAGCACCTTGCTTTATGATGCCAGTATACTTATAAGAACATAAGGGAGGTCATTCTGGGTCAGGTAACCTAATCCAGAAGCCGGTTGTTCCCAGAGTAGCCATCCAGATCCTCTGGAAAGCCTACAGACAAGGGAACCAAAGCCCAAACCTCCCCTTCTTGTTCTCCCAGCAGTTGGTATGCAGAGGTAGACTGCCTCTGGACATGCAGTCTCCATTTAACCATCTCCCATGATCTGTCCTCCATGAACCTGCCAAATCCTCTTTATCCCTGTCTGTCTAATCTTCTCAATACAAAAAAAAGTTGCTGAATTTCTGCACCCTGAAGATAAATCAAGGCACCAAAACCACATTAATGAATCATGCAGAGACATAGCAGGCAGCCTCTTCTGTAGCTTTCTTTACTTGATCTTATGTCTTATGGGATTCTTGCTTTCCTCTCCCTCCCTGTCCCACACACAACATGCCCCTCTGACCTTTGGAAAGTATATGCTCTGGCAACCCTGTTCATGATTCTTCAACATGTTTCCTTTTGTTGACTCCTTCATTCTGACCAACACACCACACACACCCCCACACACACACACCCGGCACACACACACATCTTCATCTTTCAAGCCTGCTACAAGTATTGTGATTTTTAAAAATAGAAGAAACATGGCAGGTTATTTCTGCTGTGGAAAGGCACAGCTGAGTAAAGGTTGGGCAAGTGGCGTTTAACGCAGCGGGCTGTCTTTTCCATTATGCAGCAGCCTCCGAACTTGACACAAATGAGGTTTTCTGCTGGGCTTGTCAGTCAGTCATGTCAAACCCACGTCAATCACAGGCAACGAATGTGCAGACAGGACTGGCTCCCTTTTTATTTCCGTCTCATTTCCACAGCACTCTGGCTTCAGGCCTGGAGTACCTCAGGCATCTACCTTAAGCCACCTGCCTGATAAACCCCCTGAGGTGTCCAGTAATTGCTTAGGGATATGTTATTTGCTGTCTTTTATTACCTAAACAATCAGTGACAGCTGAAATTATACTTTCAGGAACAGCACAGCATAGATATTGAACATTAGATATCCAGAAGTCTTTTCTTCCCAGCTATCACTTACATCAGGGCTATTATTCTCTAAAGATGTGTGAACATTTTTATTTTTACTAATTTTCATTTTCAGTTCATTTTTCATTCTGAATTTCTTTTCAACCCAATCTTTTCAACACTTGAATTTGCTGTCAACTGCCAAGTTCTTCTGTTCACAATCTGAATCCTCAGCATGTCTATTTTTTCCCCCTTGATTGTTGGAGAACTTCATTATTGTCATTTATAATGAGTACTTATGGACACATTTTTCCTCATTTATAGCATCAGAATACAAAGTCTCAGTCCAGACATGATACTTTTACCACGGTTACTTGTGAAAGCAGGATTCAGCCCACAGACAGCCACTCTGCTTTGCCTCAACAAATACCAGTTTCATTTAATCCTCTCTGTTGTTTAGGAGGAGAATGAGCCAGGATTAAACCATGGTTAAACCAGTATGTCAGCATTCAGACATTACGCAAAGCCACAGTCAACTAAGTGTGATTAATAAACTTAACTTTCTAGCTTCAAATACTGGTTTGATGGATCCTGACTAATGGTAATTATTGGGCTAGCCCGAATTCTGACAGTCACAATAACTATTGTTTTTCCTTGAGAACACCTCTCATTTACACCTGTGTTTAATATCTTATATCTAATTCTGAACTTGGCCCCTAAAGTGCAGATCAAAAAACCCCACACAATGGGGGCAACCAGGGAGATGTTTGTACAAACTGGCAGAAACACCTATTTTTTTGGGGGGGGGGCATTTTTTTAAAAATTGTGAGGATTAAAATCCCCCCCCCCCTCCACAACATGGAAAGTGCAAACTGAGATCTTATGAAATCTCACAAGGACCAATTCCCCACTAGCCCTGTCCTGGTCTCATACTCCTCTTCTTTGCGGGGCTTCTGTCCGATTTCACACAAACTGCCATGAGGCTACGATTCGCTCCAATTCTTTCCTGCAGCAAGCAAGATCCTCTAAAAACCAGTTTCTGCTTGCCACAGGAAAGAAGCAGAGCAAGTCATAGCCCCGTGGCAGCTTGTCCAAAATTAGACAGAAGCCCCATGGAGAAAAGGAGTGTGAGACCGGGACAAGGCTAGTGGAGAATCCATCAAGGACTTGACTGGCATTGTGGGGTTTCCTGTAGCAACCAAGTAGCATGGGAGGGTTTCAGGAGTTAAAATGATGACTCAAAGAGGCAGGAAGAAATGAAAGCAGTGAGGGGGGAAGGAAAAGGGAGGGGAAGTAGCAAAAATAAGAGGAATGGAGGGGTAACAAAAGTAGTGAGGGGAGGAAGGAAGTGAAACTGAAAACTGGCAAGGTGCAGGAGATGAGAGCAGAGACCAAAAGTAGCATGGAACAAGAGAAGGAGTGATAATGACTACTGGGAGGAAGGAAAAATGAGCTAAAATACTCACTGGGGGAAACAAAAGGAGAACAGTTGGGGGGGGCAGCAATGAACCAGATATGTAAACATGGCCCCAGAAGATGACTAATGGTATGAGTGGCCACTGGCCAGCTTGCATTGTCCTGCTGAATTCCATTTTCTCCCAGTATCTTCTAACTTGAAGACCTCTTGACATTATTGCCCTTGTTTTACCATTGAATCACTGCTTGTTAGCTTCTGTTAAACAATACCAATAGTTTATTGATCTGAATAATAATGCTGCCTCCCTCAAGTCCAAGACCTGTGCACTGGTTCACTTCCTTCCAGGAGGGCAGGAAGGCTTGTATCAGTGCTTAGTTCTCATGGCCCTTTCTTACATGCCCAGGGAAATGCTGATCGCCATTTTGAGGTTAGGTAGCAATTTATTTCCAGGTAGGGTTGCCAATTCCCAGTTGGGGGCAGGGGATCCCCAGGTTTGGAAGTCCTCCTCCACTTCAGGGTCACTACAGAGAGCCAGTTTGGTGTAGTGGTTAACTGCGTGGACTCATCTGGGAGAACCAGGTTTGATTCCCCACTCCTCCACTGGCACCTGCTGGAATGGCCTTGGGTCAGCCATAGCTCTTGTAGGAGTTGTCCTTGAAAGGACAGCTGCTGTGAGAGCCCTCTCAGCTCCACCCACCTCACAGGGTGTTTATTGTGGGTGGAGAAGAAAAAGAAGATTGTAAGCCGCTCTGAGTCTCTGATTCAGAGAAGGGTGGGATATAAATCTGCAATTCTTCTTCTTCATCATCATCAGAAAGTGAGAGAGGGAGGGAAATTGCTGCGGGCACTCCAGTATACGCTATGGTGATCAATTCCCATAGGGTATAATGGAGAATTAATCTGTGGGTATCCGGGGCTCTGTGGAAGGGGCTGTTTTTGAGGTAGAAGCACTAAAATTTCAACATAGTATCTGGTGGCTCTCCTCAAAACACACCCCCAAGTTTCACAAAGATTGGACCAAGGGATGGTGCCTTCAGCACTGATATTCTGAAAGTTGCTGTCTCTGAATGCGGAGGATTCCTTCAGTTACTATGGCTAGTAGCCATCAATAGCTGTATCCTTCTGTCTGACCCCAGTTTAAAGCCATCTGTGCTCAAGGCCTTTAGTCCATTCAATCTGCCCATGAACTCTGCCATTTAATTCCTCATTGAGTACCTACATCCTTCCTTTCCTCTGTCCTGATTTGATTGTCTGTCGACTTTGTTGGGAGCCCTTGAGTCCTCGTATTACGGGAGACAGAGAAAAAGCTCTCTTTGTTGCCTGTACACTTATGCAGAACAATCGCTTTGTGGAAAAGGCTTTCTGTGCATTTCAATTAAATATAAGGTTTAAAACCCTGTTCTTTGCCTTTGTGTCCTAAACAATCACACTTGAAGATCAGGGAAAAACAAGCCATGGCGTATACGGGCATATGTTAATTGATGGCTGTCCCATTTGGAGCCATTTTGCCCTTTCTCTTGAATGCTAGTGAAGAAAATAGGTGTGCAGTTAAACCATCATACTCGATAATACAGTTAGTAGTTGAAGCTTAGTTTAGCATTCGAGGAGAACATCTTGTTAATGGGCTTTGCAGACTCTGTTTTAAGGATCTCCTAGAGGTTTACTGGGGGAGCAGCAGATGTGCAGCCCTTTTTTTTTCACAACAAAGACACCTAAAGGACCGTGCTATAGTTTCCCAGAGCTCTGCCTCCTGCTCAGTTGGATTCTGCCATAACGACAAATTGACAATGCATTAATTTAAGTGCCCAGGTTTGTTTGGTATTTTTATTTATTTATTTATTTTTAAAAGGAGCTTGCAAATGAATGCCTCTGGATTGGTGAAAGCCATGATAGCAGCTGCCTAAAAGCCTTATGGAAATTGAAATGCTTTCAGCCTTCATCGGAGTCATTTTGGGGGCACCCAGCTCTTCCCAAACCTTTTGACTATGCAAATGACTGTTTATGCGCCAGCCCTGCTGGTTCTTAAATGGAGGTGTTATTTTGGAAGGGTGGCTTCAAGCACTGCAAATTGTCTTGCTTCTTGGCATGGAAGCAAAGGGCCCAGAATCAGAAAACCCCCACAATAAAGCAGCCTACTCTTACTCCCCTCTTCAGCTTGCTCTGAGGACACATCCTTCTGCTGTAGCTGTGGGTGACACCCTGTTCAAGGCAATGGGCAAAACCACTTGATAGCTTTTCCACTTTTTTTCCTCCCAAACTCTTTGGAAGTGTGCATGTGTGTTGGTAAATGTCAGAAACTTGGTAAATCTTGACATTTACTAGTAATAAAATTTTAGGAGTCCCTGAGGTAGGTTGAACTTAATAATTATGGCTGGACCAAGGTTACCTAGAAAGCTTTGGTCTATATCCAGCACTTTAATCACCATCTGTCTGTCCATCTGTCTGTCTGTCCATCCATCCATCTGTCTGTCTATCTATCATCATCATCGTCATCATCATCGATCATCATACCATCTCTCTATCTAGTTTACAGAATTATCACTCAACCATTCAGGCTTTCATTGCATTCCAAAGCACTTCAGCAATAGTTTGCAACTGGATTTTTCTGTGGATAACAGGAAAATCCAGTTGCAAATGATTTGAAAGTGCATTATCTAACATGTATATAAGTAATGCTAGAAGGGTGTAACTCTGTTTAGGCGGAAACATGAAAACAGCCAATAGGCTGCCCATGAAAAAAGCCAATAATAAACTAGATGACCTCATGGTCTGACTTGGTATGGAAATTTCATATGTTCCTGTGATGGACAGGCAAGGTTCCACTTCTCTCTGAGAGTGACCAATGGGAGCTGGTAGAATGTTGGTGAGTAGATACTTCGAAAACAGGAGTTAAGAGAGCAGTTGGGAGTTGACGAGTAGGCAGTTGAGAGGGAAAACAGTATTTGATTGAGTGAAACTGGAGAAGAGCTGCTTAGGGCTGGCTGAAAAGAGTCGTAACAAAGGATCCCAACTGCAGAAATACAACCACAGTTCAAAAGTTCAAGGGAAGCAAAGATTTGTAACTTCTACCTTACTTTCTTCAGTGCTATGTTCATATGGTAAATAAAAGTTAGCTTCTTGTTTTGTTTAACCCTATGGGCTGTGCGTTTTAGGGAAAGAAACATACAAACATAAATTAATATCTGCCTATATATGAATAAAAAGATATGAATAAATTGTGGCAGTGTATAAATGGAACAGTATTTGAGCCCCCAACCCCTATAACTCTGTGTAAGTGAGGGTCTGTTATCAAAGGGGGCTGGGCTACCTGTCTGCTGATGTCTCTGAGTGAGAGAGAGGGGACCTGAGAGGTGAAATGATCAAGGTTCTCTCTATATTTTAAGAGATCAGAAGGGTGGTGGCAAGTATGATGTCCTGACCTACGGGTAACCCAAAATCTGAGATAGAGAGAGAGAGAGGCGTAAAGGGTGGTAGGCACTCTGTGTGAATGGAGAAGGGGCGTCACAATTCCATTTTCACTTAAAGAATGATTAGAAAGGATATTTGATGTGTCCCCAGTCACAATCCAGAACATTGGCTCCCCCCCCCTTGTTAAATTATTTGCATATTTGAATTAGATTTGTGTGAAATAATTGCCTTCTGATTTTCTGATCTATTTAAGGCAGTGTGAACATTTGCTTGGATCCATAACATATCATCTTACCAGATTTTTTCATCAATTCATGCTAATTTGCTCTTGGAAGGGAATGTTTCATTTTCAGTATCAGGGTTTAATAACATGTATCACGTTCAAATTCTCACTAACTAATTACTTTTCACGTTTTATACCCTTGGAAGTTTTAGCTCCAAGGTTTGTTTTGTTTTTGGTTTTTTTTGGGGGGGGGGGGGCAGGCAGGGAAGTTATATAACATGAAACGTCTTTTTCTCATCTTCCATGACTGAAAAATCAGGATTGGTTTAAAAATGCAGCTTCTAGGGTGGCCATAATGTCTGAAGGCCAGCCAGGGACACCTTTTTTGGGGGGGAAGGTAGGGGTGCACGCGCGCAAAGCGCGCGCCGCCGCCGGAAACAGGAAGTGACGTCACTTCCGGTGACGTCATGCCACCGCCGGAAACAGGAAGTGACATCACTTCTTGTGACATCATTTCCCCCATGCCACCTGCCGGAAACAGGAAGTGACATCACTTCCCGTGACATCATTTCCCCCGCGCCACCTGCCGGAAGCAGGAAGTGACATCACTTCCTGTGACATCATTTCCCCCAGATGACATCATTTCCCCCAAATGCCACTGCCAGAAACAGGAAGTGACTTCACAGCACTTCCTGTGACGTCCCCAAAAATCCCCCAAATATTACCGCCGGAAACACCAAGATTATTTATAGAGAGGGAAAGGGGGAAGTGAAGTTAAATGAAACTCTTTTTTTACTTTTTTCAAAGTGAGAAGACTAGAGAGAACGGGTTCCATGCTGAGAAGCCAGTCAGATTCCAGCGAGATTCCAGTGAGACTGTGCTGCATAATGCAGCCTATTTATTTTGTCCTGTTGGCTCTGTTGGCTCTATCTGCGACACCTTCATCACTTTCGGGGTGTGGATCCCCCAGTGGGGTGGTCTCCCAACTCCCTCCACCGTCTGTTTCTGATAGCCCTGCACCCCCTCTTTCATTTGATATGTGTCCCGTGCGGGTGCCACCCTCCCGCCGGGAGATGCCGCAAAATGAGCCCCCTTGAGGCTTATGGAGGCAGGGCTCAGGGGAAGCAAGCTAGACTGCTGTTCTTTTGAGGGGTTATAGAGTGTTTCGAGCCCGTCCCTGTGGCATCGGTCCCATCGTTGTGGGACCCAGGGGGCCGGCGCAGCGGCACGCCGAAGCAGCCTGTCACTAATAACACAGGTCGAGATGCAGGACAGGAACCCAGACCGACAGGCTGCTTCAGCGTGCCGCTGGTCCCGGTATAGCCAGCCCGGGAGGCGGGAATAGGGGGCCAGAACCGGGACATTCCCGGGTGCCCGGGACGGTCTGGCCACCCTACTTCTACTCAAGGAAACAAAAAGATTTATGGCAGAGAGGGACCCACCACAAATTCTTCCTGAAATGTCATCAGCTTCTTACTGAGAAGATTTCAACAACTGAGGGGGTGTGAACTGTCAGGTGTTTTCTAAGGGAGGGGAGAGAGATTTGGGGTTTGCTGTTTTGTTTTTAGTTTTAGACTGGAAATGTATTCAACTATTATTTGATGCTGCCTTGAACCATGAGGAAAGGTAGGATATAAGTGCTTTAGGAACTAAACAAATGCATTCGTTGTATATGTAGAATGTGAGTGGTGTAAAGGAGCAATCCTAAATGGGTCTACTCAGAACTATTTCCATTTTGTTCAATCGGGATAACTTCCAGGAAAGTGTTCTTAGTATTTCACCTTTGGTCGCTACAAACTTTACAGGTTTCTTACATGGTGTCATGTAAATTAAATTAAGTTAATAAATTAATACATACAGGTGATTGTTTGGTATTTTTTTTCCTATCATCAATTTGATAATGATGATGATGATGATTTTGCTCCTATTAAAAAGAAAAAGGAAATGACTGGTACAAAACTGGAAGCTGATATGTACACTCAACCACTGAAAGACACATGGGACCAAAGTTCCTTTTCCCTCCTCCCCCAATCTATTACCTTGGACCCCAGCACTTTCCCCTTTTTGAGTAGAGAGGAGTAAAAGCCCACATGTGTAGCACTGAGTGAAGAAACCAAAAGAGCTTTGTAATGATATTCTACAGGAGGTAGAAAAGCCAGCAATAAAAACATTGTGGCACTCTAATCCCCATGCCGTAACAAAGACTTAGAGATAGGAAAACGAGACATTCTCAGCAGCAGGCGCTGGAGGCAATCTCCGTCACAGCGATTCAAATGCCTGATATGAAAGAAACGACCTCTTCTGATAATCTCCAGAGAAGCCACATCTACTGCAGATAAATGCATTAGATCGAATAATTTTGCATATTAAAAAAAAATATGACATAGAAGGCTGAAAGATTCCAGCGTTACTCAGCAGACGTAGATGGAATTGGTAAAGTATTCTGTCAGCTGTTGAGAATGAAACTCCTTGCCTATAAAAGCATGTAACTGGGGAGACTGGAGAGGTGGAGTAGATGGAAGAACTGAGAAGAGGCATGCATAATTTTAGGGTTGCCAGTTCTGGAGATTTGGAGGTGGTGCCTGGGGAGGGAGGACTTTAAGGAAGGGAGGGAGTTCAGTGGGGATATGATACTATAAGCAGGGGTGGAATTCTAGCAGAAGCTCCTTTGCACTTTAGGCCACACACCCTTGATGAAGCCAATCCTCCAAGAGTTTACAAAAAAGAGACTTGGAGGACTGGCTACATGAGGGGTGTGTGGCCTAATATGAAAAAGAGCTCCTGCTAGAATTCTACCCTTTGCTATAAGAATAGAGTCCAAAACTGCCATTTCCTCCATGGGAACTAATCTCTGTAGGCTGGAGATCAGTTGCAATTTTGGGGCAACTTCAGATTGGTTTCTAATCAGTCCGTTTTCTAACAAGGTGTTTATGAATCCAGACAGGCAGCCGTGTTGGTCTGAAGCAATAGAACAAAGTGGGAGTCTAGTGGCACCCTCAGGACCAACACAGTTTTATTCAAGGTGAGAGCTTTCGTGTGTGTACACATTTCCTCGGGCAGAGTGAAATGGAATTTACAAGTCCATACATATAAGAGAGCCAGTTTGGTGTAGTGGTTAAGTGTGCGGACTCTTATCTGGGAGAACCGGGTTTGATTCCCCACTCCTCCACTTGCACCTGCTAGCATGGCCTTGGGTCAGCCATAGCTCTGGCAGAGGTTGTCCTTGAAAGGGCAGCTGCCGTGAGAGCCCTCTCCAGCCCCACCCACCTCACAGGGTGTCTGTTGTGGGGGAGGAAGGTCAAGGAGATTGTGAGCCGCTCTGAGACTCTTCGGAGTGGAGGGCGGGATATAAATCCAATATCTTCTTCTTCATCTTCTTCTATAAGGCAGAGGAGCCCTGTGGCGCAGAGTGATAAAGCTGCAGCACTGTAGTCCAAGCTCTCTGCTCACGACCTGAGTTTGATCCTGGTGGAAGCTGCATTCAGGTAGCTGGCTCAAGGTTGACTCAGCCTTCCATCCTTCCGAGGTCAGTAAAATGAGTACCCAGCTTGCTGGGGGAAAGTGTAGATGACTGGGGAAGGCAATGGCAAACTACCCCATAAAATCTGCTGAGAAAACGTCATGATGTGACGTCACCCCAGACTCAGAAATGACTGGTGCTTGCACAGGGGACTGCCTTTACATATAAGGCAGAGGATGAACAGCAAATTAGCATACAAGCGCATAAAATATTGAAATGTTTTAACAGATGCAAACAGGAATAACAAGCTAAGTTTATACGGTCGTCATTGTTTAGATTCAATTCCGCAGGGAAACAGTGAGTCAAATAAATATCAGAATTGTCAATAGATGTGTAAATTTATCCTTCTTAATTATGGAGTGTTAACAGCAATCATCTGAGCCTTGCTGTCACACTTGATCCATCTCCTTTCAAGTGATGGTATTGAGATACAGATCCAGCACATTCTGATATTTTATTCTGATATTTCCTATCACTACTTAAAGACCAGCTATAACAATCTTTGATTTGTAGCAATAGTTAGCAACAATGCATGTAAAACTATAGGAAAATAGGTGAGGTGGAATGCTTAGGCAAATAGTTCCCTGGTTGGAGAGTAAAGGAGGGGAGGGAATTCCACCTTTGGCACCAAGGCACTGGGTTTCCTAGCAACACCATAAAGGAAGGCATATGTCCTGAGAAACAGGGCAATTTAGAAATACAGAACATCCTTGCAATACATTGAGGTGGGCATCTATCTGCATTCCTATAGAGACAAGCCTGGACTATCACCAAATGGCCTAGAGATCAAAAAGCAGGAAAACAAGAAACCAGTATATTTTATTGCCCCTTCTAGGGTATCAGAGCATCCCTCCTGGATGGGTAAACAAGATCTGGTTTCACCAACCCCCCCCCCAAGTAAGTCCTGCCAATGAAGAGGTGCCAGGACTATGAGGCCTTATTATGGATGTACAAGGGGGTCTGCAACCCTTTGTTTCTCTGAGGAGTTTGGGATGTCCTGGAGTCCTTTGTGCTCTGTGGGCTCAGGCTTCTCCTATCAGTACTGGTATATTCTTATTAATAAAGCTTTTAGATATCTTTCTCTCCTTCAGGATCTGTCCGTGTGTTCCTTGATTGGGCTGGGGAAACACAACGAAACACAGACTTTCTGTGTAACAAGCTGGTGTCGGAAACCTGGGAGTTCAGTCTCAATGTGCTGCTTTTGGGGCAGAAATCAACTCTCCGTGGAAGGTGCACCCAGCTGATCTTCCAGCTGTCCAAGGAGTCTTGAGTCTGCTCTTAAAAGCGGCAGGCTTGAGCGACGAACCCATTTTTCTTCTGAGATCCTGAGAGAGAGAGTGTCCCACCTCGGGACTCGGCCGGGAGTGGGGGGCCGCCCCCCCCCCATGGCCGCCCCCCTCGGCTGCAGTCACTCCTGCCTTGGCCGACCACCCAGTCAAGCCCTGTCAGTGAAGGATCCCCCCAGCGGGCACCGGGGCTGCCTGCAACATCCCCACTCACTTCCACATGGCTCAAGGAGCCTGGAGGATTGGGCGGTGGCCACGCTAGACCCCACGGCCGCCTGATGTGGAAGGAGCCGACCGGCTGCCAGGGAGGAGCTGGGGTCGGCCGGTGATGAGCCTACAAGGCCTGGCCCAAACCACAGCCCAGCCCATCAGATGGCCGGCACATGAGCTGGATGAAGACCTCGCCCCAGGATGCCTGGGATCGGCATCGAGGCTTATGAAGAGGGGCAGGGCCAGCCTGGGGAGAGGGTACGAGGGAAGAGGTGGGGCTCCCAGGGGAATAAAAGGAAGCCACACTGGGAGGTCAGGAAGGAAGGATGGTTGATGTGAAGGGAGGGCTGCCTGCTCAGAAAAATAGACAGACCCCTAAAAACCACCAGAGATAGGAGGCTGGGTGACACAACCCCGCCCCTATCCAATTCTGAGACCTCCACAGCTGGCTTCGAGGGTCCACCAGGATGGCTGACCACCAGGGGACCCCCCAGGGGGCAACAGGGGTGTGACAGAGAGAGATCTGATCAGGAATTCCATCGGCCGATGAATTTTTTTAGTGAACTTTTTGTTTAGTGGGTAATGTCCATGTAAGCCGTCCCCAGAAGGGGGACGCAAGGTGCTGCTAACAAGAGGAGTTTCAGGGGTGGGGTGGGGTTTAACTTTACCCCCTCCCATCATTGGGATCAGTCAGGATTTCCATTTGGGTCTGTTTTGAAGCGCCTCTGCACATCTGCATTGCTTGCCTGTCTCTGTCCATTTCACACAACAGAAGCTCCTGGGAGAAGGAGGGGCTCTTTCTCCCTCCTCATACACGCACGCACACACATGCACTCACTGGGATCTGGGCTTAGTTAGAATGGTTTGGATCTATTCTGGGACCGCTTTGTGATGCTAAAGTGTCTTGCCTGCTGCTAGTAGGAAGGCTTTCTGGAAGAAAGCGGGGGGGGGGGGCTCTGTTTCCCTCCCCCGGGATCTGGGGGGATCGTTTTAAAAACTGCATTGTGAATTTGCTCTGTGTGAATTGCTCTGTGTGAATTTGCAGTGTGTGAATTTCTCCTGCTGAATTTGTCCTCATTGTCTGTCAATGTGTGCTGATGTTTAAAGTTTCACGAGCAGCCACCCGGACGGTGCATTCCTATTAGGGGTTTACGCATGTCCCACTGACAGGCTTCCCCTTCCCATATCCATTTTTGGCTCGGCTCCTCACCCTATCAGCACTGCAGGAGGCTCTTCTGCCGGCATCCAAGAGAGATTATCCCAGCTGCCTTTTCTGAAAAGAGCTCAGCTCTTTGGAATAAACAAGAGCACAGGGCATTAATGTAAAGTGATCTGATTAGTTCGAGTTGCAGCTGAGCCCCCCTCCCCCTCTTCCCTCTTGTCCCAGCACTGTATTTACATTTGCATCGTTTATCACATTGGGGATGGGAAACTTATTTAGTAAACAGGATGCGGGTACAGGGTGAAAACCCCCCTGAGCAAATTGTCCAGAACTGGGGCCTCATTGTTAGAACAGCAGAGACAAGGATAACCCCTCACCAGCCAATCTTTTGATTCAATAAGCACCATAGTGTCTCCTGGAGACTCCATGGACTTCCTATCAT
Organism: Heteronotia binoei; assembly: GCF_032191835.1. NCBI lineage: Eukaryota > Metazoa > Chordata > Lepidosauria > Squamata > Gekkonidae > Heteronotia > Heteronotia binoei. The sequence goes on from NC_083225.1 coordinate 173,848,934, forward strand.
TTCACACTGCCCCCTCAACTCCAACCCCCCAGCCCAGAACCCTCAGGTCCCACCGCTAATCCAAGAAAACCAAATAACTGGGAATCGTTTTCCTTCAGTGGCAGATTCACTTCCATTCAGCTGCTGAAAATGCTGTCCAAATGCTGAATGCTCTTCCACAGAAGACAGCTCAAGAAAATGCTGTCCAGATGCTGAATGCTCTCTCACAGCCCATGATTCAACAGCAGCTGCATAGGCTCATTGTAAATCCTAGTCCTGCATCCTCCTCAGCTGAATTAGGAGGGAAAACTACCCTTTTCTGTCATAGCCAGCCAGAAAACAGCCAGGGACTGCTCTCTTCTGACGTGCTAAGGACTGGTTAGGGAGCTGCTAGCCAGAGTCTGCCTATCTTTGGCAGCCTGGCCAGACATCTCCCCCTACTCCTGGCAATTTCAAGCAGTCCCAGCCTGCCAATACTAATGCCAGATCAACGCCAGTCTCCTCCTCCAACAATCCGTTCCTGCAAACAGCTGAGGGCAGGGTACTAGACCCCACCGCCACACCTCAGCAGCAGGCCATCCGAGGGTGGGTTTTAGATGCGTTTGCCAATCTGGATGATCCAGTCACAAGGCTATTTCAGACCCCAGAGTCTTCATCTGCCAGGGAGGCCTCTCCAGGGGCTAAACAGGAACAAGCAGCCAGTCCATTTGAGGAAGGGTCATGCTTGTCTGCAACAGCATCAGGGGGACAAGCAGTCAGCATGATGCCACTGAGAGAGATCGTTACAGCAAATGGTCAAGTCACCTTTGTTTACTGCCCTTTTTCAAATGCAGATATGCTAGCAGAAACGCTCTCTGCCTAAGTTCAGAGAAAATTGTGATAAAGTCACACAGGAATATACAAACCTGGTTCAAATGTTTAAACCAACATGGATAGACACCCAGCAATACTTCATCAGATTTTAAGCCCAGAGGATATGCCCTTGTGGTAGAGAAGGCACGTGCATTGTGACAAATAAAAAATGCAAGAGCTGGGGGGGCCTAGAGACATTAATACTATTGTTCCCCTCTCTAACCCTAATTGGGACCATAGAACTCCGGATGGCAGGGAGTGCAGCGCCACCCATTGCACCTGGATTGGGGAAGGACTTCGGAAAGCCATCCCTAAAGTTGTGAATCTTAGCAAGGTATGCGAGAACAAGCAGAAAAAAGATGAGGACCCCACTGAGTTCTTGGGCTGTCTAGTGGAGGGATTTAAGAAGTGGGGCAACCTATACCCAGAAAAGGAAGAGAACAGAACAACCCCGGTGGCAATGTTTGTGGGGAATTCCTATGAGAGCTTGAACTGTTCATTGATGGTAGTAGCTTCATGAGAGATGGGAAAAGATTTACCGTCTACGCTATAACTACGGAACATGACACCGTGGAGGCAGGATCCCTCCCCTCCTCCTACTCAGCCCAAGCAGCAGAGCTCCACATACTCGACAGAGCTCTCCAGAATGCTGAAGGGCAATGTGTTAACATCTACACAGACTTCAAGTATGCCTTTCTGGTAGTACATGCCTTCGATCCCCTCTGGAAGGGAAGGGGTTTCCTCACTGCCACCGGGAAACCAATCGCACATGAAGACTGGGTCCTGACCATCCTAAACACCATCCTGTTACCCAAGGAAGTTGCAGTCATCCATGTGAGAGGTCATCAGAAACTCACCACCCCAGAGGCTCGTGGTAATAATAGGGCGGACATTGCTGCCAAGGAAGGTGCCCTCCAGCCTCTCCCAACTCAGTTGGCTCTCATCCCTGCATACAAATTGCCTGGCAAACCCGCATACTCTGACCAGAAACCGGAGAAGGCAAACCAAGAAGGAGCACGAGAAGATGAGCAGGGATGGTTCATTAACCCTGATGGAAGAATCTGGTTGCCCCGCTCCCTGCTGAGGACTGTTATTTGCAAGTACCACGAAGCTACCCACCATGGGGGAATTGTGATGTCTCAGACTCTGACTCACACCTTCGTCACCACCGGGCTAAACCAAGAAGCTAAGCGTGAGGCTCGTGCCTGCATCATCTGCCAACAAGTGAACGCCAAGAAGGGAAAGGCTGTTCCCCCAGGAGCCAGGCCTTGGATCAAGAAGCCCTTTGAGGCCTTACAAGTGGACTTTACCGAACTGCCATGATCCAGGAGACACAAATACTTAGTGGTCTTTGTAGACCAGCTTACAGGTTGGCCTGAAGCCTTTCCTTGCACAGCCCCCACAGCAAGGAATGCTGCTAAATACCTCCTTAATGACCTATTACCTAGGTTTGGTTTACCTACAGCCATAAACTCAGACCGTGGGACCTATTTCCTTGGCAAGCTCATCCAGAAAGTGGCGCTAGCCTTAGGTATCCAGTGGCAAGTTCATAATGCCTGGAGGCCACAAAGTAGCAGCCAAGTAGAATGTCTAAACAGTAGACTGTCTAAAGGCAGCTCTGACCAAACTAACTATGGAAACCTCTTTGAAATGGACTGAGCTCCTCCCCCTCGCACTCACACACATCAGGGTAGCAGCCCAGGGAAGATATGGTCTGTCGCCATTTGAATTAATGTATGAGCATCCTTATCCATTGGTACAGCAGGGCCAGGGTTCGTAGACAATGAGATTGTGGATAAAATGTTAGCTGAATATGTCTATGCCTTGCAGTCTTGTCTAACTTCCCTTCACAGAGCTGCTGAGGGAGCCCAGCCACTCCCCTATGACTGTCCTGTACATCCGTTCCAGCCCGGTTACTGGGTCCTGATCAAGGCCTAGAAGAAAGAGCCCCTGAAGCTGCACTGGAAAGGCCCCCTCCAGGTCCTCCTGTTCTCTGACAGCGCAGTAAAGACCACAGCTCCTGACAATTGGATCCATCACACCAGGGTCAAATGCATCAAGAATCCAGACAAAGACCCAGGCCAGCCCTGCGAAAGCCAAGGTGACCAGCCAGGACCTGCACATCACAGCAAATCTCCTGAAGGTGCAGCCCAACCATCGCCACCATCTCCACCGGAGGACAGCAGTGGAGGGCCACCTCCCCTAGCAGCGGCCAGACAGGAGTCAGAAGCAGACGAACCTTGGAGTGCAGAACCCCTGGATGGAGTAAAGATCCTCTTCTGCTACCATGAGAGCAGCACTTGGCCTTCCCACTTGATTACTTCTATAGACATTTCTGCCCCACTCCAGATGCTGAGGCCTGAATCGCCTTCCAGTTTGTCCACATTCCCGAACGGAGCTCTGTCTTTGGCCACCATTTTCACCACAACAGTCCTCACTTAGGGTTCCCACTCATCACCCAATATGACTCCAGCAGAGCAGATGGAGACCACTGGACCATCTTTAACTTTGCTGGTGGCTGTACCCACTACTGGTCTTTGCAAGGTTGGTGGGAACAACAAAAGCCCAGTCCCATCCTTTGTCCATTGATGAGCCCCGCCTCTGTCACTTCTGGGTCCAGTGGCACCTCGAAGACACCGATTGCTCTGACATATGAATTCTGCCTCCATCCTGAACATCCAGCAGACCCAGCTTGTCCTCTGGACATCACCTTGTCCAGCTGCAATCTTCCGCTATCTTCAGAAGCGCTTCTGGCCACAAAGACCTCACCTAGGACATCAGCACCGTTTTCCCCCAGACAATGTCATTTTCCGCAGTGACTGTTCTTGCTGCCACTCTCAGTGCACGTGGAAGGCAATCCGCAATCCTGAAGGAACTGTTCTTATTTGTGTTTGACATTTCAGGAACCCCGGTGATGAAATAAGGGAAGGGGAGGGGTTAATAAGGGTAATCTGTGTTTTAATGCTAGAAGGTGTCAGAGACTGGAAATGATACTAGGACCCCTGGAGGCTAGTTCTGAAAGGGCGACCCAGAAGAAGGCCTTTCTGGGTGTGTGAGCCTGTTCCAGTCTCAGTATTTGATTGGGACCCTGAGGGCTGGAGAAGGGAACCTCCCCGTATTATCACCCAGAATGGGAAAATTTGGTGGGAAGCTAAGGGGTACGAGTGTGACTATTGTTGGCCTGACCAATTTCTGCTCCCATCAAGAATGACAAGAAGTAACATTAACTTCAGTCAGTTTTACAGTAACCCAGCTTGGACCACCCGGAGCAGAATACCCAGCCCTGACAACTCTGATCATGGCAATTAAAACAGATCTGCTGGCCAAAATAGTCATACTCTACACACTCCTATACTCCCTGTATTCCTCTGATATAGACAGCAAACTTGGAAAAGAGATCTTTGGATATGCACCAGATGCCCCAAGATGGGCAAATAAGAAAAACTTTTGGCTAGGGTCAGCAGATTATTTGAATCTCTCTGCATTCTGCTTGCACAGCAGGCTATCTGGAGAAGAACTGTTCTCATCCTGCCTTTGGGGAGTCCCTGCCTCTATAGAGACACTCAGGGTGGAGACAGGGCACAAGAAATTTGAGGGTCCCAGCCCCTTCCAATCCCTGTACATTTGGGCAGGACCACCCTCACAGCATCTGACCCAGATATGATCTCACTTAACCTGTCCAAGATAGCCCCAGTCCCAGACTGCATAACCTTCTCTGGGTGCAACCTAGCTGCAGGCCATCTACTGATATGTCACACGAAGGACTGAAGTGTAACAGAACTTACAAGGTCATGTCACCTACCAGTTATTCCCCTTTACCAGATGGTTGGTTTTTGTTATGTGGGGTCCTGCCAATGTCATATCTTCCATGTGGTGCATACGGAGGACCATGTACTATAGGTAGACTTACCCCACTTCTTGTTCCTTGGAATCACAGGGATGAGAAGCAGGAACCAAGGTTACCAGGCCAAAGGGTAAAGCAGCTTGTCATTGACCATACCTGCGGCCCAACACTTCCCCTACTCTCTACCTCAGAATATGGGTTGGTGGCAGGCTTTTTGGTGAGCGTACTGGCATTAACAGTTCTAAATGGGAAAAATATCAATGCCTTGGCCTGTAAACTGATGTGTGGTATGAATGATACATCTATTGCAGTCTTCAACATAATGAAAGACCTCAAAGCTACTGAACGGGCTACCATTCAGAATTGAATGGCTATTGACTTTCTGCTTTTGAAATCGAATCATGGATGTAATGAATCTGAGGGAATGTGCTGTCTTAATCTAAGTGACCACTCTCAGACCATTGAGGCTCACATCCGGGACCTCCAAGACTTATCCACTCAGTCCAGGGAGGAAGAAAGTTGGTTTGAAGATTGGTTTGGTTGGATCGGCAACATGCTTGGAGGGTGGGGAGCCGGCCTGAAGGCAATTCTCATTTATGTACTTGTGGGGATATTGTTGATTGTTGGAGTGTGTACAGTGTTATCCACTCATAATATCATGGGTAAGAGCTTGTGTACCAAAGCCCCCTCCAAATCGTGAACGTATGATGATGGTTGCCTGAAGATGTGCTGAATTAAGATGAGAGAGGGTTGGCATCAGCAAGGTGTAAGTACCCCTGCTTCGCCAAAAGGGGGGACTGAGATACAGATCCAGCACATTCTGATATTTTATTCTGGTATTTCCTATCACTACCTATAGACCAGCTATGACAATCTTGATTTGTAGCAATAGTTAGTAGCAATGCATGTAAAAATATAGGAAAATAGGTGAGGTGGAATGCTTAGACAAATAGTTCCTTTTAAAAATCTTTCTTCAGAAGTTGGCCCCTAGTTGGAGAGAAAAGGGGGGGGGAGGGTGGAATTCCACCTTTGGCACCAAGGCTCTGAGTTTCCTAGCAACACCATAAAGAAAGGCATATGTCCTGAGAAACAGGGCAAATTAGAAATACAGAACAGACTTGCAATACATTGAGGTGGGCATCTATCTGCATTCCTATAGAGACAAGCCTGGACTGTCACCAAATGGCCCAGAGATCAAAAAGCAGGAAAACAGGAAACCAATATATTTTATTCCCCCTTCTAGGGTATCAGAGCATCCCTCCTGGATGGGTAAACAAGATCTGGTTTCACCAACCCACCCACCCACCCCCCCGCCCAAGTAAGTCCTGCCAATTAAGAGGTGCCAGGACTATGAGGCCTTATTATGGGTCCAATAGTGTTTGCTGAAATGTTTAATGTATTCATGCATCATTGGTAATACAAGAGGGTCTGCAACTCTTTGTTTCTCTGAGGAGTTTGGGATGTCCTGGAGTCCTTTGTGCTCTGTGGGCTCAGGCTTCTCCTATCAGTACTGGTATATTCTTATTAATAAAGCTTTTAGATATTTTTCTCTCCTTCAGGATCTGTCCGTGTGTTCCTTGATTGGGCTGGGGAAATGCAACAAAACACAGACTTTCTGTGTAACAGTATCTTTTTCTTTGAAGTCAGGTGTTTTGTAGTGCTGTGTTGTGCCTCCTCTCTTACCAGACTGTGAGGTTTGCTCAGTATCGATCAATTAGGCTTCTCATGAGTAGGCATAAAAGGCTTTATTGAAAAGATCAATTACTCAGCAAGACATAGTCTTGCCAGAACTGGCGTAATCAATGTTGCATAGATATTTATAGGCAGAGGTAATGGCTTCAGGTTTGGTGCCCTAACTTCACACCCTTCACACATTTGAAAGCGTTCCCAAGAGTTATATTTTGTTTATGTTTAAGTCAAGGTTACTTTTGCCTGGTGAGAGCATCTACCCTACACCAGGCCAGTCTGTTACCAAGGAAACAGGATAACCACATTCCATACAATTGTCTGAGGAAGTGTGCATGCACAAGAAAGCTTGGGGGGCAACAGTGGGAGGACTTCTAGAGTCCTGGCCCCACTGATGGACCTCCTCTGGCACTTGTTTGGGGGGTTTTTTGGCCACTATGACACAAAGTGGTGAACTGGATGGGCTATTGACCTGATCCAACATGGCTTCTCTTATGTTCTTAAAGCTCACACTTTGAATAGAACCTTGCTAGTCTTAAAGGTGCCACTGGATTCCCACTTTGCAGAGAGGGAATGACAACTCTTAATAGGATATGGGCAAACACATGAGGAGTTTGGGATGCTGCTTCACTATAAGTTTACTCAGGTAAGTACAAGGGCTGAGAGAGTGAAAGTGGTATGGTATAGCCTGATCTCATCAGATCTCTGAAGCTAAGTAGGGTCAATACTCAGACAAGAGATTTGCAAGGTAGGCTCTGAAGAATAAGGCAATAGCAAACCACCTCTGCTTCTCACTTGTCTTGAAAACCCCTTGTTGGGGTCACCATAAAATGGTTGTGACATGACAGCACTTTACTCCCTCCCCCCTCCAAGGCTGGCTTGTAATAGAAGACCATTTCAAGACTACTTTCTAGAGCATATTATTGTGACTACTATGTGGCAGCAATACATGGTAGCCAGATGTTTTCCCCAACATCACTACTGCCCAAAGTCATCTAGCTGTTTCAGTTTTTGAACATCCCATTGGATCCTTTCCAACTGATGCTCACTGTGAACCACATTCTGCTGTATCTACAGACCTAGGTATGCATCATTGCTCCTGTAAAGCTATTAAGTTTTAGAATTCTTTAAGAGGGCAAACAAACATGTTGACAGTAGATGCTGTTTAGCTAGACTTCCAGAAAGCTTTTGATAAAGTAGGAGTAAGCAGTGACGTGCATAAGTTTGCAGATGACACTAAATTGTTCAGGGTGGTGAGAACCAGGTAAGACTGTGGAGTGCTCCAGAGAGATCTATTGAGGCTGGGTGAGTGGGCGTCAATGTGGCAAATCAGGTTCAAAGTGGGCAAGTTCAAAGTAATACACGTTGCAGCCAAAAATTCTAGCTATAAATATATGCTAATGGGGTCCAAACTGGTGGTAACTGACCAGGAGAGAGGTCTTGGCATCATGGTAGAGGTCGAGTCAGTGTGTGACTGCAATAAAAAAAAAAGGTAAATGCTATGTTGGGATTATTACGAAGGGAACTGAAAACAAATCAGCCAGTATCCTAATGCTCCTGTATAAATCTATGGTGCAGTCTCATTTGGAATATTGTGTACAGTTATGATCAGCCCTCCTCAAAAATATATTAAAGCATTGGGAAAGGTGCAGAAAAGGGCAATTAAAATGATTAAGGGAATGGAAAACCTTCCCCAGGTAGAAAGGTTAAAGAAGTTCGGGATCTTTGACTTGGAGAAATGACAGCTAAGGGGTGACATGATAAAAGTTTATGAAATTATGCATGGAATAGAAAAAGAAGAGAAAGAAGTACTTTTCTCCCTTTCTCTCAGTACAAGAACATTTGGACTCTCAAAGAAATTAATGAACAGTAGGTTTAGAACAGATAAAAGGAAGTACTTCTTCACCCAAAGAATAATGAACACATGGAATTCACCACCACAGGAAGTGGTGGCAGCTACAGGCACAGACAGCTTCAAGAGAGGACTGGATAAACACATGGAGCAAGGTCCATCAGTAGTTATAATGTATCAGTGGCTCTAAGGTATAGATAGAACATTATGTCTGGGGCAGTGATGCTCTGTATTCTTGGGACTTGGGGGACATCAGTGGGAGGTCGTCTGGAGTTCTGGCCCTGGGTTGTGGCCCTGTGTGACACAGATTGTTGGACAGGGTGGGCCATTGGCTTGATTCAGCATGGGTTCTCTTATGTTCTTATGAATTGCTTCAGTGATTACATTGAGCAGCCAGCTCTAATGGTCTATATAAAAACGTGTCATCATTTCATTCACTGCTACATGAGACTTAACTGGTTAATAACTAATCCAGAAAGGAGAGTGCTTAAGGGGCAGGGATAGCTTTCAGCAAAAGCAATACCACCAAATACAATTGTAAAAAGTTAAGTCAAGGGGGTTGGATAAATAATTCTAACCCAACACAATAGCAGTTTTTGTCCTGAAAATTGAAACTCAAGTAATGTATGACAGAGCGAGAGTCTTCAATTGTCATTGCTACAAAGCAAATTTATGCAAATAGAGGTGAACATTAATTAAGAGGCCAGATACATTTCAACTGAATGTAGGCAACAGAATCAGGCCACCGAGCATCTCATTTGGAAGACTGATTGTTCTATGGATCTAATTGCGAGTCTTCATTTTCCATTCACAGAATAATTACACAATGTAAGATGGCAGGGGCAAACACCAGCTCCAATAAGCCTTCAGCATACAAACTGGCTTGCCGGAGACAAATTTTATCTGAGACCATGACTGAGTACAACTCACATTATTCATGACATTGAAAATACCTACACTGAGGCTGCCTGTCAGATGACAAACTCCACATATTTATGGAAGTACACAAACAGAAATGTATTCAGCCCTTCGGCTGGGCTCTTGCTGCATGGAAACCTTGATTTCTAATGGGCCATCTTGTTTAATCCCCTAATGGATTGGAATAGCAGTGGTACACCTATGGCTCAGTCAAATAAGGGGTTCATACATTAGTCTCTTGATGAGCTGTCACAGATATACACATTTCAATGAGCCATCAGCTTAGGCAGCTGTGCCAGACAAATACTTCTGGAGTCTTTTCTTCCAGCTTCCCTGGCCCCTGAGCTATTCTATCAGTCTTTCTAATACTGGTCTGTCTTTCTTGTTTTGTGTCTTGTTCATTCCCCTTCCCGTGACTGGCAAGCCAATGGGAGTCTCTAACAAAAGAGCAGCAACAGGAACCAGAAAAACAGTAATTTGATGCTGAAGTGGATGGATGGGGCTGATATTGAGTGTTTATATCCAACACCGGATATAAGTGGGGTCCTGAACTTCTCCGGTTGTACACTTGTATAGGACATGCAATGTGTGAATTAGTAGAGCCCAGATAAAGCCAGTGGTAAAACAGTAGATCCAACAAGAGAGAACTATGAAGAAAAGTAGTCTTCTGTGTAGGGTTGCCCAGTTGGGGGCAGGAGATCCCCAGGTGGGGGCAGGAGATCCCCTGCTTTGGAGGCCCTCCCTCCACTCCAGGGTCATCAAAAAGTGTGGAGGGGAATGTCTCCTGGACACTCCATTATTCTCTATGGAGACTGATTCCCAGGGTATAATTGTGAATTGATCTGCTGGTATCTGGGGTTCTGGGGGGCTGTTTTTTGAGGTAGAAGCACCAAATTTGTGGCATAGCATCTGATGCCTCTCCTCAAAACACCTTCCAAGATTCAAAAGGATTGGACCAGGGAGTACAATTCTATAAGCCCCCAAAGAAGGTGCCCCTATCCTTCATTATTTCCAGTGGAGGGAAGGCATTTAAAAGGTCTGTGGTCCTTTAAAATGTGATGGCCAGAACTCCCTTTGGAGTTCAATTATGTTTGTCACAACCTTGCTCCTGGCTTCACCCCCAGAGTCTCCTGGCTCCACCCCCAAAGTCCCCAGATATTTCTTGAATTGGAATTGAAAGTCCCGAGATATTTCTTGAATTGAAAGTCCCCAGATATTTCTTGAATTGGCAACCCTACTTTTGTGCATACCGGATGCAGACTCACATTTTCATGATTTCACCCAGGCAGTTCTGAACTGGCTAGGTAGGTCTTCTGATAATGGAAATGGGTACCCCAGCACCTGGAAGGAACACAACAAACAAAGGATCTTCTGTTTAAAGGGCCAGTTCATGCTACACTAACATTCCCTATTTGGCCACTAGGAGACTAGGGGCGTGCACATGGATCTACCCCAAGCTGAAAATATACCCCCAAAATACCTTATCAGTATTGGGTATATTTTGGCATTCCATAAGTATCTGGGAGTTTGCAGGAAAATGGAAAAAAAATCTCCCCAAATATCTTGGATATTTGCAGGAACTAGATAGATCAGGGAAACAGCTAAGAGATGGGGAGACTGCTCCCTGACCTATCAGCTTCTCCCCTTCCTCTGCAGGCCCTTTAAGCCAGATGGGGGCTGGACAGCTACACTTTTAGAGGCTGCATGACCCACTTTTAGGTCCCCATCTACAGGCTGGGAAACCCCGCTCTATGGCATCGCTGAGCTCCCGTCTCTCTTCAAAGTCCACCTTCCCTAGGAAAGGTCCCCTGTGCAAGCACCATTCGTTTCTGACTCTGGGATGATGTTGCTTTCACAACGTTTTCATGGCAGACTTTTTAGGGGGTGGTTTGCCATTGCCTTCCCCAGGCATCTATGCTCCCCCCCCCCAGCAAGCTGGGTACTCATTTTACCAACCTCGGAAGGATGGAAGGCTGAGTCAACCTCGAGTTGGCTACCTGAAAACCCAGCTCCCACCGGGGATCGAACTCAGGTCGTGAACAGAGCTTAGGACTGCAGTACTGCAGCTTAAACACTCTGCGCCACGGGGCTCTTTTACCTTCCCTAGGCACTGCCCCAAATCTCCAGGAATTTCTCAAGTCTGAGATGGCAGTTGTTCTGGTAAAAAAAGAGGCAGAGAGAAGGTTTTCCCAGCCCACTCCCCAGCAGATGTATTCCAGAATGCCTGTAACTTCTTTTGATTGTCTCTTGTAAACTACATCAGTGGATGTTTTTGCAATTATTGTTTTCGATGACCTGATTTGTCTTGGGGTTACAAACAGCAAGTCTACGCGCCAATTGCCTTGCTTGTTAACAGCTCTGCAGACAGCGGCATGCTCAAAAATTCCATTATTACAGGTCACTATAACGTCCTTCCTATCTTCCTACTTTCTTGATATAAATTGTAAATATTTACCTGCCTTTCATTCTGCGAATGGAGATTGGGTTAGAGTTTTTGACTTCTGTCACATAACGGATTAGTGGATCCTTGCCTGAGTAATCTGTTCATCGTCTCCCCCCACCCCTTAGCAAAAGAATTTTCCATGTGGAAATTTAACAGCTTTTGATCCAAGTTCTTTTTATATATGAATTCTGTTGGTCTTTAAGGAACTACTGGACTTGAACTCCAATGGACTGTGCATGCTTACCTGAGACTCAGCGCCATCCTAGTCAACTTAAGTCAACCAAAGTCAATGCCCTTTGGAAGATATCTCTCTGCTTAGGATGGCACAGTATGTCCCGTTGAACACAGTGGGAATTACTTCTAAGAAAGGATGCATCGGATCCAGTTGCCACACTTCTTCCCTAATATTTCTGGTTTCTGAAATGAATATTTGTTGGTTGCATGGAGGTGACTAGGCTCAGTGGAAGAACATCTGCTTGGCATGCAGAAGGTTCTGGGTTTAATCCCTGGCATCTCCAGTTAAAAGCATCAGGAGGAGGAGGAGAAGATGATGATGATGACGACGACAATGACGATGATGGATTTATTCGCCACCCTTCAATCTGAATCTCAGAGTCTCAGAGAGGCTTACAATCCCCTTTACCTTCCTCCCCCACAATAGACACCCTGTGAGGTAGGTGGGGCTGAGAGAGCACTCACAGAGGCTGCCCTTTCAAGGACAGCTCTGCGAGAGCTATTGCTGACCCAAGATCATCCCAGCAGCTGCAAAAGAAGGAGTGGGGAATCAAACTCAGTTCTCCCAGATAAGAATCTGCACACTTAACCACTACACCAAACTGGCTGTCTGAGTAGACAATACTGACCTTGATGGGTCAAAGATCTGATTCAATATAAAGCAGCTTCATGTTTTCATGCCTTAAAAATGGGTTTCTAATGATTTACTCTTTTTTTAATTCATTAATTCGTGATAGCACTCAAAAAAGCATTAAACAGTCTGTTACTCTGGTGCCCAGTGATCTGGTTTACAATTCAGTGAGGTCAGAAAATGGGGGAGAGAGTGACCCTGTACACATAAAAGTCAAAAGGAAACATACCAATCAGCAGCTACGCATACTTTTCCTCTAAAGAGAAATTTCCTTTTAGATGTTTGTTTTCACAATGTATCTCCCAATAACATGGATGGCTTCGTGTCTCAGGGAATGCTTTGCTTTTCTATAATCAGTGGCTACTGTTTCCTTGAGATCTGTTCATTGGGACTGTGCCTGGTTGCAGCAGCTGACATGTAGGTGGTGCATTTGTGTGGGATGGGATAAGAGATCATTATTATATACTAGTTTCTTTCCCTGCTGCTGGTGTCCACACCTGTGATAGGCAGATAGGTTTTATGAGCATGCACAAATCCATGTGCAATGCCAGGCAGGCAACAACAGGTACAGATGCGGTGCAATCAGTAACACAGAGTGCAGAGACAGACAAACCATTCCAGATAAGATGTAAGAATGGGTTTTGAAATCTTGCTGAATTTTTTTTTTTTTTTAAAGCAGGTGTAGATGTGCCAATATGATTTGAGGTCATGGACCATGGTTCTGAGGCAGAGGGTGTTAACATCCCCGTTTCCTATGCAGGAATTCACTTCCACTGAGACACAAACAAGAAATCCCATTTTTAATGAGTCAGGTGGTCTAGGGTCCCCTAACTTAACTCACGTGACATTCTCCATAACTAGATGGGAGCTGTGGGGAACTAACAACCCAAGTATCAAAGGGTCTTGATCAGGGGTGGAATTCTAGCAGGAGCTCCTGAACCTTTCTGAGAGTTCCGCCTCCTCCTTCCCATTTTGTCCATTGAATAGTAAGTAAGTAAGGGATTGAAAAACAATTCCTTGATGAGCTCCACCACCTATTTTTCTACAAAATGACCCCTGGTGTGGCCTAATGCGCAAAGGAGCTCCTGCTAGAATTCCACCCCTGGTCTTGATTCAGCTGAAGACTTCAGTGCAGGGAGAGGAGAGGTTTCACCTTTCCATGCTGTTTTTATTTGCCCCATTGAATATTAGTCCAGAGAAAGTCCAGAGAAGGGCAACTAGAATGATTAAAGGGCTGGAGCACTTTCCCTATGAAGAAAGGTTGAAATGCTTGGGACTCTTTAGCTTGGAGAAATGTCGACTGCGGGGTGACATGATAGAGGTTTACAAGATAATGCATGGGATGGAGAAAGTAGAGAAAGAAGTACTTTTCTCCCTTTCTCACAATACAAGAACTCGTGGGCATTCGATGAAATTGCTGAGCAGACAGGTTAAAACGGATAAAAGGAAGTACTTCTTCACCCAAAGGGTGATTAACATGTGGAATTCACTGCCACAGGAGGTGGTGGCGGCCACAAGTATAGCCACCTTCAAGAAGGGTTTAGATAAAAATATGGAGCACAGGTCCATCAGTGTCTATTAGCCACAATGTATGTGTGTATATAAAATTTGTTGCCACTGTGTGACACAGAGTGTTGGACTTGATGGGCCGTTGGCCTGATCCAACATGGCTTCTCTTATGTTCTTATGTTCTTATTACATGTCCAATATTCCTCCTCCCAAGACCCTTCAGCACTTGGCCAATTTGTTCCCTGCAACATCTGGCTTTGGGGAATGTAAATCAGATGACAGAAACCCAGACCCAACTCTTTTAAATGTGAGAAAAACCCATAGTTGGCACTGAAATGCTTTTAAGTTTAGTAGGAAAGAAAGGCAAGCAACCTTTTGGGCTCATCAAACCAAGACAGAGGTAAATGGGCAGGGGCCCACTTTTATTTATTCAAATGCTTTCCTTTTCACACCTACAATGAAGGGATAGAGGCCTGTCCTTTAACAATGGAGCACTAACAGGTAAGGGAAATGAGACCCTATTCACTTCCACATTTTGCCTTGCAGAGATCAATTTCCTTTGGAATTTTCCTCTAACCTCAGTCCCTGCTGCAATCACAGCTGGACTGAAAGTAAAAATAAAAATAAATCTAGAGGTACCAAAGATAAGGCAGAGGGAGGGCACAAGGTTTAGCTTTCCTCACCCTCATGATTTACTATTGTTCACAACTAAAGCCAGCCTCCACTTTAAATAGATAAGTGGTTGTATGAAAAATACAAAAAGTTCTGAGGAAACACTTGCCAATGATGTGGAGTGGATAGATAGGCTGGTTTTTGGTTCTGTGAGTGTGTCGTGTGTGTGTGTGTGTTAAGTGCCGTCAAATCATTTCTGACTTACAGAGACTCTATGGATCAATGACCTCCAAAACACCCTATTGTTAGTAGCTTTGTGCAAGTCTTGCAGCATGAAGGATTTGGCTTCTTGATTGAGTCAATCCATCTCATGTTGGGTCTTTCTCTTTTTCTGTTGCCTCTCTCAGTCCCTCTGTTGTCATCCAGTTTATTTATTTATTTATTTGATTTATATCCCGCCCTACCCCACCAAGGCGGGCTCAGGGCGGCTTCCAATTTACGGAGACCCTATGAATGAATGCCCTCCGAAACATCCTACAAGTACAAAAACGATCCCAAACCCAACAATATAAAGGAAATAAAGTCCCACGTAGGTATCTTTAGCTCAAGTTCTCCAAACGAAGACCCGGGTGCTTTAATTTCTCCGTTTCAATTTCATATAAATCTTCAACAGCGGTTAGGCTTTCAGTATCTGATGTGTCATTCAAGCCACATTCAACAATGTTTTTTGTTTCCTGTTCTTCCAAAAAAAATGATGTTCAAGTCACACCACAACTTGCGTTCTATTTTGTTTATTATTCTTTTTTTTTAAAGTCCTGGCCGTCAAGGAATTATTCTCCTTGTCCTTATTCTGAGCTCATTAAACGGAACAACGCTGTAGACTCAGAGATTCCCTACATGGGACTTCATTTCCTTTATATTGCCTATTGTTGGGTTTGGGATCATTTGTGTACTTATGTAATACCAGCAATCCATATTATTTTTTATTATACTCCAAAACATCCTAACATTAGCAACTTTGCTAAGGTAGGTGGTCAAGAACTAGGAAATACATGCCCTTTCGTTTTCCCGAGGCTTTCAGCAACAGCAATTAACAAGCAACTTTTATTACCTTTTATTGCTATCCAGACCAAATGGTCTTCCAGTTTATTACACTATTTTGCCATTTGATCCTTTCGCATCCGTTTACACCCTTAACCCACCAACTACGTGTATTTCAGCCCACTGTGCCCCATCCCCTCATCTGAAGAAGTATGCATGCATATGAAAGCTTACATTCTGAACAAAACTTTGTTGGTCTTAAAGGTGCTACTGGACTCCTACTTTGTTCTGCTTCAGACCAACGCGGCTGCCCACTTGGCTCAACCTTGCTAAGGGCTTGCAAACTGAGGGTCATGGCTGTCTTGATCGTGTGGATACAACTCATGTTGGGTTTTCCTCTTTTCCTGTTGCCTTTAGTTTTTTTCCTAGCGTGATTGTCTTTTCCGGTGACTCTTCAGTTAATCTGGTTAGAGGCAGCCCTTGAAATGACCCCTCCTGAATCCCTGTCCACACCAGCCCTTTAGAATGCGACAAAAATATGATAACCTCAGATTCTTCATTCTAGCTCCTCGGGAGATTTCAGACACTCTGTCATAACCTTCATCCTGGTCCCTGCATGCTGGGAACAAAAGATTTGTTCTAGTTCCTGTTAAACATTCCACCGGGTAGCACTGTGTTTTGTGTTTATTTGTCCTTGCTATCTGATTTTATGGCTTGCTGAATGTCTCCGAGTGCCTGCTCTGCAAGTGAGTGTTTTCATTGCCCCAGAAATGCAGCTCCCTCCACGAGGCAGGCTGAACAGCCATGCCACCAGGGGGTCGTGTTTGCCTCCTAGTAAGGAGGAAGAGCGGATTGGGCATCATGGGAGGCAGGGGTGGAGCTAGCACGCCTTAACGTCCAGCTCTGCTCCTGCTCCCCAGTCTTCATCTCGTGCTCGGTCCACCCTCCCGCCCTTGGTGCAGTGTGGGTGACTGCTGATTGCTCTTAATTTTGGGGGACCGGGTAGGAATTTTTTCACCTCTTCCTGTTCAGCTTTAGAAGAGGTGTTTTTCACCTACCTCACATTGCTTACAGAAGGGATTCTGGCATTGGCTGGGGTGCGGCTGGTTAAGTAAGTTTGGTCACTTTACAGGTTGGCAGGGTACCAGTTTTGAGGGCATGAGGTCTAGCTAAATCATTCCTGGGCCATGTGGCCTGGTTGAGTGATGAAGTAGACTGCCTTGGGTTTGCCTGGATTGATCCTCCCTTCAGCCGTGCGGCTGGGGTTGGAACTCCAGGGCCCGGCCCTTGCTATGCCAGCCAGGTATGAGCCACATTTGGCTATACCTAGGGGCAAGGTGGCTCACCTGTCATGCAGCAGGGGAGGGGTGTTTCGTCCTCTGGCCCTGCCGTGCTGCTTGTTATGTTTATAGCCCTTGTTGTTCTATTAATAAATAAAGTAAGCGGCCCTTAGTTTTACTTGTTCGTCTCTTTCTTCTGTCTGTGGGGGTAATGGGAATTTTGCCCTGATATCAGTGGAAATTTGATTGGGGAGATCCCTTGGATAAGGATTGTAAGACCTAAGAATTTCATCTCAGTTGGATGGTGAAGAGTTAAAGCCATTGGCAGGGCTCTTTTTGTAGCAAGAACTTCTTTGCATATTATGCCACACCTCCTTAATGTAGCCAATCCTCCAAGAGCTTCCAGGGCTCTTCATACAGGGCCTACTGTAAGCTCTTGGAGGATTGGCTACATCAAGGAGGTGTGGCCTCATATGCAAAGGAGATCCTGCTACAAAAAGAGCCCTGGTCATTGGGGCCAGCGTTGCTCTGCCTCATATATAACTGGCTTTTCCTGGGACATGGTAGAGTTATCTTCTCTCTGTATGCACTACAGCCCTAGTAAGCTAGAAATCAGAGAAAATGTGAGTTTAAACAGGTTATTTTATATAAAAAAGCCACTGCATTAGGACATCAATAAGAGCGAAAATTTTTGTTCCTAGAATTGGAGCAGGCCACACACTCGCCAAAGTTGTGTTGTCTGCCTTTTGTTAA
Organism: Heteronotia binoei; assembly: GCF_032191835.1. NCBI lineage: Eukaryota > Metazoa > Chordata > Lepidosauria > Squamata > Gekkonidae > Heteronotia > Heteronotia binoei. Next base: position 173,866,568 of record NC_083225.1, read on the forward strand.
CTTGTATTTCGCTGCGCTGATGTTCCTCCAACCTTCTTTATGACTTAAAATAGTTTTGGCACTTTCTGTAAAATTGAAGCTGAATTAACTGGTGTGTAATTTCCTGCTGTGTTCCTGGAGCTCTTTCCTGTAGATAATGGCAGCTCCAAGACTACTTTCCAGCCATACGGAGGCCTTTCTTCAACTCCGTGAGCCTTTCAAAATGCTAGCTAATGCCATATATTCAGTAATTTGAGTCTCTACTGGATATGGGCTATTTTGGCCTAATCCCTTATAGACTCTAAAAGCTTCTAACCTCAATGGAAGTTTTTCTGTTACTTGCACAATAATGGAGTGCCCGGCTTTGTGCTTGTTATTTAGATAAATACAAGAGGGGGAACTGTGAGGACTCACAGGGGAAGAGGAAATTGCATTCTCACTTCCGCTGGCCCCCATTTCTTTCATGGCTTCACTCCTGTGTTTCCTTTCTCCCAATGGCCCTGCTTCTCCCCGGCTCCGGATCCGCTTCCCTCCACCCAGTTTGGTCTCTCTTGCCCTCTCCCTTCTTGTCATCTTCCTTATGGAAATGACCACTGCTGCCATGCGGGACACCTTTTTGGGTTGCCCATATTCCTGGCTACTTGTTCAAAGTCTGTGTATGTGCAGACAATTGTCCTTAATGTTATGGAGGGCTGGTTTCTTTTAGCAAACCAGATTCTTCTGCTAACCTGTGAATTCCTCTGGTTGTGTAGAATCCAGCGTTGTACCCACAGGAAGCTGTTGCATGGATTTTACTACACAAATGGATGCCAGACCTTTGCTTTTATTTAATTTATTTATTTATTTGAGATTTATATCCCGCCCTTCCCACGAATGGCTCAGGGCGGCTTCCAACAATTTAATCAAACATAAAATTTAAACAATATTAAGTATAAAACAATTAAATATTTAAAGAGTTAAAACTTTAAAACAGAATATTTCAATTTCCTGTAAACAGATGGCTGGCCAGTTACATCAGTTGTCATCATAGCTAGGTGTAGGCTAGCCGGAAGAGGGTCGTCTTACAGGCCCTGCGGAACTGCGCCAAGTTTAGATATAAGGATCCATGTTGTTTGCCAATGCTAAGATGTCAATCTAACTGAAAGGAATGACAATTCTGTATTGTGTTTTAAAGATCAGAAAGAGGTTTGATAGGAAAAAAACAAAGACCCATCTTGGCTAGCAACCATTTCCCAAGTAGGAATGCTGTCAAATTTCACATGATCTAGATCAGGGGTCCCCAACTTGATGCCTATGGGCACCATGGTGCCTGCTGACACTTTTCTTGGTTCCTACCAAGTGCTTTTAGAACATGGGTGGGGTCATACGAGTCCCTTGCGCAGCAGGGCTTCTGATTGGCCATTGAAGGTCTGATTGGCTGCTAAATAGTTTAAAGTAATGTTTCAGTACAGCTGTCACCAAAGTGGATTTCTTATGTCACCAAAGCTGGATTTCTTTTCTCTCTCTCCTCTTTCCCTCTGCACTTGGGGATCAGTGTAGGTGGCCCCACCTCTGAGAGCAGCCATGTTGTGGGGTTGAGCCCACCACTCTGTGCCAGAATTCCAAAGGTGCCCACAGGCTCAAGAAGGTTGGAGACCCCTGTTGTAGATTTAAATCTAACAATCCCACTTTGAGGTTTCTCATGTGCCTTCAGGGCTTTCTTGTTTTCATGCTATTTTTACTACCTTAGATTGAATTTTCCCCTTACAGCATATGCACCTTTCAACGTTATTTGTCTATAAATCAACCCACATTAAATTATAGCTTACTGTACATTTAAATGACATACACTGTATGTATAAATAACATATACTGCACATGCATCGCACAAAATGTATAAAAGAAACAAATGACTCATCAGTGCTCATAATGAAAATGAACAACCAACACAGGTCCTACAGAAACAAAAGAAACACAAACACATACTTGTCTATCCCCACGTTCAACAAAACTTACGTAATGCCCTTCTTGTTACTCTAAATGAAGCTCTCTTTGATTGCTGCAAATTGTGGGTTGCTATTATCTCACTAAGTTACACTTGTCAACCATTCAGCATTTGCTGTTTGGGATAATCCATTCAAAAATTATCTGAAAACATTCTATGTTTATTTAGCTCTAACCCCAATTTAACATGTTGATCTTGGATAGTTATTTCGGGGGAGCAGGGTAAAATTGATCTTTGTACCCTATTTGTTTATATTTAACCAATTCATTCATTCAGAACAGTAGACCCCACCCAGGGCTTAACAGGGACATGAGATTCTTATCTCACTACAAATGCAAATAACATCAAATGATATTAGCACCTGACTGTTTTAATGCGTTAATTGTAATTTTAATTACTATGTAATTATGTGTTAATTTATATGTATTGTGATTTTATGGGCCGCCTTGAGCCTGCTTCAGTGGGGAGAGCGGGTTATAAGTCTAATAAACCTAAACCTAACCTAAACCAAATTTTCTGCCCTCTCTAATTCTTCTCTACTCTAATCAAACTGATTATGATCCACACAGTACCTCTGCATCCGGAGATCCTTCTTTGCGGTGATCCACCATTCCCATCTTTCAACTGGTATATAAGGACTCAGAGATCTCTATTTCTGCTCTACTCACATCTGGCAAAGGGAGCAGCTTATCCCATGAAACTCTTGTAGGTCTCTAAGGTGCTGACTCAAATCTGTTCTATGGCAGCCCAACACAGCTACTCTCTGAAACTACATTTCTATAATTTCCTTATTCACAGTACAAGGAGTGCACAAAACTGTGTTGGTAATAGAAAGTGCCACCAAGTCGCAACCAACTTATGGTAACCCCGTAGAGATGGTTTGCCATTGCCTGCCTATCTGTTATGACCTGGGACTTCCTTGGTGATCTGACCCTGCTTAGCTTCTGAGATCTGACAAGATCAGATTAGTCTGGGCTATCCAGGTCAGAGCTACAGAGTAATAATAATAATAATAATAATAATAATAATAATAATAATAATAATAATAATAATAAACTTTTATTTATACCCCGCCCTCCACGCCTAGGCAGGCTCAGGGCGGCTAACAAGACACGGTAAAACCATGATACAATAAAACAGTATATAATATAATTAATAATTTAACAATAAAGCCAATAAAACAGTATGACATTATGGTACAATCAAATTATGTGTAAGATGGCTCGGCGTTATTGATATTATCAGGAGTTCCGTCTTAAAAAGCTAGCTGGAAGAGGGCAGTTTTGCAGGCCCTACGGAACTGATTAAGATCCCGTAGGGCCCACACCTCTTCCGGCAGTTGATTCCACCATTGGGGGGCCTTTGTAGAGAACGCCTGTTCTCTGGTAGTTTTTAATTTGGTTTCTTTTGGCCCAGGGATTTCGAGAAGATTTTTTGAACTTGATCGCACTGCTCTCTGGGGAACATATGGAGAGAGGCGGTCCCTAAGATAGGCAGGTCCTCGACCATATAGGGCTTTAAAGGTGATGACCAGCACCTTGTAACGAACCCAGTAAACAATTGGCAGCCAGTGCAGTCCCGCAGCCCAGACTGCACATGTTCCAACCGAGGCAGTCCCAATAGCAGCCTGGCTGCTGCATTTTGCACTAGCTGCAGTTTCCGGGTTCGGTACAGGGGCAGCAGCATGTAGAGGGCATTACAGTAGTCTAACCTCGAGGTGACCATTGCGTGGATCACTGTTGCCAGGTCGCCGTGCTCCAGGAAGGGGGCCAACTGCCTCGCCCGTCTAAGGTGAAAAAAGGCGGACGTGGCAGTAGCTGCTATCTGGGCCTCCATTGTCAAGGAAGGCTCCAGTAGAACTCCCAAGCTCTTAACTCTGCGCACTGCTACCAGTTGCGCCCTGTCAAAAACTGGGAGAGAGACCCCATTCCCTAAACCGCCGCGACCCAGGCAAAGGACCTCTGTCTTCGCTGGATTCAGTTTCAACCCACTCAGCTTAATCCAGTTTGCCACGGCTTGCAACGCCCGGTTCAGATTTTCTGGGGCATTGCCAGTCCAGTCACCCATCAGTAGATAGAGCTGGGTGTCATCAGCGTACTGATGACAATCCAGCCCATATCTCCGGGCAATCTGGAAATTATACCTTTCTAGGATTGCTACAAATGTCAGTGTAAATACATTCAATTCTAAGATGGCAATCAAATGTGAGCTGATCACTTCATAACTTTGGTTTGTGCTGAGCAGCCACAAACACCAGCAAACCAGTTTGCATTGAGTTTTCCCAAAATTCCACATGCACAAAGACACTGCCAGTTTAAATTGACTGGCAGTCATTAGCAGCACTACAAACTACTCAGACAAACAACCAAAAGTAGGTTTCAGTTGAAACACAGCATTTATTGATGACTTACTGATTGATATGATTTGTGAGCGACCTAATTGTCTTGTTTAAAGAATTACCTGCTGAGCAAAGCAGTCACACAGCAAGGAAAGGGGAATAAGAGAACTCAGTTGGGCTGTGTGAGAGTGCACATGCATGAAAAACCAATTTTACACTACACAGTTAGTAAGGAATACAACAAAACATCTTGACAATAACCTACAAACAGATTGACACACTATTGAACTAACTGTTGAAAAAATGGGTCTCTGTTTGCAACCAGTGGACAGGATGCAAGCCGAACCAGCTGGTCTTTGAACAACCCAGGACATCACCAGGGCTGGAAGGGGGTAACTGTGCTTGTGATTGGACTGTAAAATTATCACGGTGTAATAGGCTAAATAGATGAATGTTTTTGTTTTAGGCTATCCAAGGAAGCTTATGTTGATCAGACCAATTCTGAACTGAGCCAAGGGAGAGTTTGGCCAGGACCATGTGTTACCACCCTAAGCATCCGGGTTGGCGTGAGTTTAGCAGACTGCCTCCAGACAGTGTTTACTTACACAGGGCTTAATGGCATGCATTTGCTTGCAAAGCTCCATGGCAGAGACAGGAAACATCTTTCAATGAACTCCTGTTGAAAACTGGTTAGGGATAACTATTGACAAGCATAACATGCTTGCCTGGCTTCAGCTGGTTTTCTAACTGAAGCTTTTCCAGAAGTGCACATTCCCTACTGTGAACATTTATTAGTATCTGCCATTGGGATTTATTTTATTTCTTTTGCATTTTATGCTGATGGCTTATCCTTTGCTGTGCCATCTGGGTTTTCTTCTTCTGCTCCAGCATTCCTTTTCTCTCTCTTTAGGTGCTCCATTTCATGCTAGATTAACTCTTGTTTGTCTCTTAAGGAAACCCAAGGAGCTTCAATTGCTGCCAAATATTCTAGGTTATTTCTTTGCCTGTCATTAGAACTATTTGATCATTATTTAGTGTTATACTACACTGCCCATTGGCATGATGCTTTACAGAATGACATAAGCAGAAGATAGTTCCTTGTCCCAAAGAACTAACCATTTACTTGTAGAACAGATTATAGAAAAAGGAAGGGGTTGATAAACAACCGGTGATGGTTACATGAAGGGCTTTTTTTTTAGCAGGAACGCACAGAAACGCAATTCCGGCTGGCTTGGCCTAATATACAAATGAATTCCTGCGGGGCTTTTTCTACAAAAAAAGCCTTGTGCAAAACAATGGTGATGTTAGGGGGTGTACCTGAATATGCAAATGAGTTCATGCTGGGCTTTTTCTAAAAAAAAGCCTTGGTTACATGTAAAGATGAACTGATCAGTCAGAACTAATCTGTCACTTCAGAGGTAGGGATGGGTACAAACTGGCTGATGAATTAAAGGTTGTCACAATTTTTGGCCGGTTTGTGGTTTGTGAAGCAATGTTCATGAACTGAAGAACCACCACGAAATTTCACAAATGTTAATGCAGTTTATGGTGGTTCATGAACAGCAGAAAGCAGCAGGTGAAACCCCTGCCTTCTGCTTTTCACAAAAAAAAAAAAAGCTGAGCAGGGGGAGGGAGCCATTTAAACCCCGTACCCCTATAAAGTGTGGGTCAGAACCCCACCTTGGTGTGCATTCTGTAGGGCGCCATTTGCAGTCTGTACCACCCGTTACTCCTGTAATTGGGTCTATAGGGCGCGTTACACTGGTCGTTCACATTCCTCTCCATACATTTTTCCTTTGGATGGACGTCTCCTCTTCTGGATCAGGTGAATATTACCCACTTCAATGACCCTTGAATTCCTCTATCGATAACCTCTATTTTTCTTAGACTCTTGTTTGCTTGTACAACCTATGTGTGTGTGTATAAATTCTCTTGATACATACTTTTAGTAAACATTATAAAAGATACAATTGCTTGGTCTATTCTTGGCTGAAAACCTGAACTCCATATTATTGAAAGCAAAGATCTTCGCTCCTAATTCGCTCTACCAAGTCTCTTATCTAATTTCCCCATCAAAATAAGAGACTCAAAGCACTGCCTGTAACAGTTTGATTGGCAGTGCAGACTATTTTAAAAAGTTGCTTCAGCAACAGCTGCCATGACACCATAAGGATATTCACTGTAACTATGCATGCAAGAAAATATTGTAATATGTTCATTTAAAATGGCGTCCCATTAAAAAGAGCTTCTGCCTGGTGGAAGAGGCAGGTTCCTTATGCCAGAGCAACATGCCTCCATAAAATGAGTGGAAACGAAAGATCAGCTTTATAAAATGTAATAGGACTGTGGCCTTTAGTGATAGCCCTTGGTTGGCTTCTCATGTTTTCAGCTCTCTCGGCTTGGCTTCGCGAACGAAGATTTAAGAAAGGTGCAGTAGTCCACGTCTGCTGCAGGCTCGCTGGTGGCTGACAAGACCAATGCGGGACAGGCAGGTCCGGCCACAGTGGCTGCAGGGAAAAGTCTGATTTAGGGTTGGTGCTGTAGCAGTGCGATTCTTCCTCAATCTCCTTTTGTCCTCAAGACCAGCTATGCGTGCGTTCTCAAAGGAAGAGACAGCCTGGTGGACGGTGTGCCTCCATGGATGGTTTTCAGCTACAATAGGGGAAATAGTATGGTTGCCAACCTTCTACTGGGACCTGGGGATCTTCTGGAATTATACTTGATCTCCAGACTATCCAGATCAGTTCCCCTGGAGAAAAAAGCTTCATTGGAAGGTGGATTCTGTGGCATGTATCCTACTGAGGTCCATCTCCAAACCTCACCTTTCCCATGTCCCACTACTGACTCTCCAGGGATTTCCCAATTGGATCTGGCAGCCCTTACCCCGAGCCAGCTCACCTTCTCCACACTCATGCACATGAACAAGACAGAACACAATTCCACAGCATAAATGCAACCTTCCCCATCACAATGTCATGCTATTTAAACATTATAATCCTATTGCTCTGCAAACCTGTAGCCCCTCTTCATAGAGAAACCACCTGCCATTGGGTTTTGAAGTTTATCCACTGAGGAACTAGATTATATCCTCTCTAGACGGTGAATTTTTGCCAGCTTATGTCTCTTAATTATGAAGGGTTTATTCAGGTTTAAACTCTTTTCATGTGACACTAATCTAAACTCCAGAGTAAATACTTTCCATCTCTTTTGGGAAACGTCTGCTCCTTAACAGTCAAGAAACTAAAAAAATGAGCTAACGTATGTAGCCGGGGTTGACTGAGCGGATACAATGAATAAATGTGATCCTTCTAAATGTTCTTGAATGACTAATCACTTTCAGAATCCAGGGGAGGCAACACAAGTTGCACAATGGCTCTTGGATTCCTTTGGCACTTAGTTACAGTTCAATGCTTTGAGACAGCTGCTACTCCAAAAGCCACTGACATCAAGACAGTTGGACAGGCAGAGGAATGGTAAACTCCCCGATCGCTTTGCCAGCTGCTTACTGTTTTCCGGAAGATGGCTGGCAATGATTCGCAATGCGGCAACATTTCTATGAAGAAGACACAGCGACTGGCTTGACCTGCAGGATGGACCTTCCTCTCCCATCTGTGCAAAACACAAAGGAGAGAACTGAGCCGACATATTGATTCATTCATTGTATATGGAAAAGCTGGAAGTAGAGCTGCTTTTGTAAAATGATGTCATAGTACAGTTTTCTAGATGTTTTATGTAGTTATAGAACAAGTTGGGGGCCCACAAGGACTTGTGGGGGATCTCCTTTTGCCCTCCCCCAAAGCCCTAGCAGCTTCTCCCCTTTTCTGTTTCCTTTTTCCCTCTCCACCCACCAACCAACCTACCTTTATCCACCTCTTTATCTTCAGATTTCCTCCCTTCATTCTCACTGGAATCCTCTATCAGGGAAAACTGTGGCCAAGTTGGGCAGGCAGGGCCCAGTTGCTCAATGCTACCTTCCAGATGAGGCCTGGTTAGTCTATGAGGAGACACCTTACTTTTCCCTGTATTTCCTCCTTACCCTATTTTCCCCTTCCCTCCTCCTTTAAGCCCCATATCCTTTCCCTGCTTCTTTCTCATCTTCCCACTCATCAACCAATCTACCTTGATCTGCTCCCATATATTTATTATCTGTTTCCTAAATGTATTTATTATCTGTTTCCTAAATATATGCCTTTTGGGGGGGTGCGGTTCTACCTTACCTTCTCATGGTTCACCCTGGATAATGCTAAAGAGCTAGAACTTCTGGCTGCCAGACAATTGTAGGATCTCCCGTCTACACTATACACATGGAAACAATCAACCAAGCAAATGGGTCCTTATCAGGACTACTTGACAAGGGATATAAGAGACTGCATTCAAATCTGTCAAATGAATATTGAAAGTATAAGCAAGTCTAAATGCCAATACTTGTCAGAAATCTTACTGACCAATAAAATACATTTAGCTTGTGTTCAAAACTCATCTTGATAAAAATCAAGCTCACCACAGAGATATGATGCTATTGGCATGCCATACCATTATGGCATAGTGACTTATGCCCAAAGCAGCACTGAAAATATGAAGCTGGTATTGACTAATGTCCACAATGACATCCACACAATCATAGTAAACACTGCAAATGTCAGTCAGAGAACAACAACCATGAAATAAAATCTTGTCAGGGACTTGTTCCTGACAATGGGTTTTCTTGAGTTGGACTACAGGTATAAATGGGGCTTGGTGATCCTGCAAGTACTGGATGAGAAAAACTACTAGGTTTGGTTAATAGAATTAAATTTTGCTTAATTAGCATAAATGGGCATGAAGAAGTGAGACTGGGGGTTGATGAAATTAATCCAAGGTGAGTCAATAGGTTCTTGGGTGACCCATTGTCCTAAATTATGTGTCTATCTGGGGCATGCAGAGACTAGCTAGCCAGTCAGCCTCACACTTCTAAATTGCATGTCCAAGTTAGTCTCTGGCTGGGAACCATTTTGTGCCTCTCCCATTACACCCTCTGAAGAGTATTACACTCTGGAGACAAGACCCTCCTGGTGATCCCTGACCCAAACGATATCCAGCTGTCATCAACCAGAGCTAGGGCCTTTTCAGCCAGTTACTAGTTATCCCCTCTCACATTGCCTCTTTCAAAGCTAATCCCCTCAACTAATAAAGGAGACTGCCTATTTGGGTAACACATTCAGTCTAACATAGAATACCGCCATTAGGTTTAAAGGTCCCAGAGCCCTTGTGCCAGCAAAGGAAATCCTTCCTTGCTGTTGGGACAGTGACTCTTAGGTGTGTATTGACTTCACACACAAAGAAGTCACAAGGTACAAACACAGGATGAAGAACAAGTGGAGATGTAAATGAGCAGGCCATGCTGCATCCAAGTTATGTGTAGAAATGTAAGGGTGACTGGCTAGCTAATGACCTCCTCCATGCCCCAGATGGACACAAAATTTAGGACAATGGGTCACCCAAGAACCTATTGACTACTAGGAAAATCAGCTGAACAATGCACATGGATTTCCTGAAAATAAATGCTGGAAGGCAGGTGTTGCCAAGGCAAGGAATAGAGTAAAATTCTCATCTTAGCAAATTTAGGATGTGAGTTTCATTATAGCTGATCCTGTGAATCTCAAACAAGTTTATAGTCATGCATGTCTTGGAGCCTTATACACAAGTTAAGCCAAAAATATAGACAGCCAGTACCTCTAACTGAAATCAGTGATTCAAAATAAGCTTAAGATATGGAGTAGGTTGCATGATGTAGTGAAATAATAATGTCTCCTGTGAAAATGCCCTGAAGATAGAACCAGTAGGATAGCTTTTTATATTAAAATCATAAGAACTGTTTTCTTCTGGTATGAGCCACCAGATATGTTATACTCTCTAGCTTTTGCTTTCCATTCCTCCCTCAAAAAATATGCATTCATCCTTGTCAAGAATATGGCCCTTTTTGGTTGTCACATCAAGAGGTATCTTGTATAATAAAAGATAAGACCTACCTACCTTGATAGAATCATAGAGTTGAAAAGGACCTCTAGAGTCATCTAGTCCAACCCCCTGCACAATGCAGGAAATTCACATACACCTCCCCCCAAATTCATAGGATCCTCATTGCTGCCAGATGGTCATCTAGTCTCTGTTTAAAAACCTCCAAGGAAGGACAGCCCACCACCTCCCGAGGTAGCCTGTTCCACTGAGAAATCGCTCTAATGGTCAGGAAGTTCTTCCTAATGTTGAGCCGGAAACCCTTTTGATTTAATTTCTGGTCCTACCTTCCAGAGTCACAGAAAACAATTCCACACCATCCTCTATATGATAGCCCTTCAAGTACTTGAAGATGGTGATCATATCACCTCTCAGCCGCCTCCTCTCCAGACTAAACATTCCCAGCTCCTTCAACCTTTCCTCATAGGACTTGGTCTCCAGACCTCTCACCATCTTTGTTGCCCTCCTCTGGACCCGTTCCAGTTTGTCTATATCCTTCTTAAAATGTGGTGCCCAAAGCTGAACACAATGCTCCAGGTGAGTTCTACCAGAGCAGAGTAAAGTGATACCATCACATCACGTGATCTGGACACTATACTTCTGTTGATACAGCCCAAAATTGCATCTGCCTTTTTAGCCACCACATCACACTATTGACTCATGTTCAGCATATGATCCACTAAGACCCCTAGATCCTTTTCGCACATACTACTGCTAAGACAAGTCTCTCCCATCCTATAACCATGCATTGGATTTTTCCTACCTAAATGCAGAACTTTACATTTATCCCTGTTAAAATTCATTTTATTGGTTTTAACCCAGTTTTCCAGCCTGTCAAGGTCATCCTGTATCCTGTTTCTGTCTTCTGTGTTTGCAACCCTTCCCAATTTCGTATCATCTGCAAATTTAATAAGCATTCCCTCTATTCCTTCATCCAAATCATTGATAAAGATGTTGAACAAAACAGGTCACAGGATAAATCCTTGAGGCACTCCACTTGTCACTCCTCTCCAAGAGGATGAGGAACCATTCACAAGCACTCTTTGGGTGCAATCTGTCAACCAGTTACAGATCCACCTTCCTTAAATATAGGCAGCTAATTCTTTCAAAAACAACAGCCAGTTCACACATGGGAGGCATTTGAAGATGATCACCATGGTGCTGAGTGGTAGATACTTCCAATACTAATATTAGAAAATTGGGATATCTTTATATTGTCAGATAAATGCAAAAATCTGAAAAACAATATTATGGACACTATGGAATAGGATTTTTTTAAAAAATGAAAGTACTTCATTTATTAGTTATTTGTCTTTTGTTTGATTGTTTTCAATAAATGAAAATCTTTTCATTTATTGATTCTGTTTGATTGTTTCCAATAAATGAAATTGATTCTGATTAATTGATTCCAATAAATGAAAATCTTTTTTTACAATTATGTTCTTCTTGTATACAGAATTACTAAGCATGTTAATACATTGATTCTACATTCTTCATGAATATTAATTTATGTTCTGCTATATAGAAATGTGGGAAACTATATGGATTTCACTTTCAGTTCTAATGGCACATATAATTCACCTTTTCTGTAGCTCTCAGATTCCTGGTGGCAACAAGAATTAGATTAATAATGGGAAATCATTTATATTTTGTATTTCTCTGAAATCTCTGACTTTACTGTATCTGCAATTTTAGTCTTGGGCATATGCATAAAACAAGAACCAGATATTAGAATTGGCCCGGAACACTGGTTCTGAAGATATTATTTGCGCAAATGTTTAAACATTATCTAATACTGAGAACAAAAGAGTTTTAAAAGTTAAAAATAGCAGTTGTTAAAATAACACTTACTCATAAATCTACTCTCATCCGTTCTTTCTCACCCACACAGTGCAGTTTTTTTCTTAAGTGCATTCACTGATTGATTGATCAGTCATATGATTGATTGACTTGATTGAAGGTGCAATCTATTCACTTCAGTGCCAGGATTCCGCAGGGACTGTGGCTAGCTTCAGAATATGGAAAGGTAAGGTATTAGCAAGAGTTCTGAGACTGACAAAGGGGCCAGTATGGCGATCCAGAAAAGCTGTACAGCCTCTTAAACAGAAGCACATCCCCTTTTCATCTTAACTAGACTGATTATTGCCTTTAGCTGGAAGAAATGGCAGTAAGCATTTTATATACACCCCCAGAACACTATTGCAATAGCAATATTTATAGTAGTTAGATGCCATCAACTCCAGGTTTTTGGAAGTCAAATGCCAGACTAATTATGAAAGATATCCACCATCCAAATCTACCAAGGAGAATGATTGAAAGCAAACATGTTTCATCTCTGTGCTATACTCCTCGTGGCAATTTGCAACATTACCAATTCATTTGTGGCAATAATATTTAATGAAGGAGGAATCTGCCAGCTGGATAGAACCACTATCCCCTGTATCACATTCATACTAAAAAACATGAGGCCATTATCACTTCCAACAACTCCCCATATGAGCAGATGGGACCTGATTTTAGTTATCTTTTCTGAATAACATCTCCCAGGCATCCCACTACTCTTCTAATAGCAGACTGTGGTGTCAACATATGGCACAAACCTAGTTCTTGGTAGAGCTCTTGCTGAATGCCACATTTAAAAGGATTCTATTTGGGATGTGTGTGGATTCATGGATAGTGAGAAACAATGAACAGTATTTTAAATAGCAGGTAATACCCGTGGTGCATTCCTTTTAGCAAGTTGTTCTGAGCTTGGCAGAGTTTGGAAACTAAGCAGGGTCAGTCACAGTCAATTCTTGGATGGGAGACCACCACAGAAAGCTGGGATTACTCTGCAGAGAAAGGCATTGGCCAACCACCTCTGCTCGTCTCTTGCCCAAAACACCCTATGAATGGGGTCACCATGAGTCAGTTGTGACTCAACATCAAGTCCTTCTTCTTCTTAAAACAGCTGCATATACATTTGGACCCTACTTCCCATATGCCTGTTGGATGGTAACTTCCAACATCAATGCTGTCAACCTCCAAGTGAGGTCCAATGCTTGTGTGGGGAAAGTGAGCTAAATAAGAAATCAGTGGAAACATGCATGGAGTCACATATGGAAGCTGTCATTTCTGGTCATGACCATTTCATGTTGGAGATGTTTAAATAGGCTCATAGTGGGTGTCAGAAAAAAAATGAAGTCAATGAGTCTGCTAACTAGAACAAGAACCTTAGGCAGTGAAGAAGGACTGTCTGATGTGATTATAGAATGTTCAGTTTGTGCTGACAAGAGCTGGGTTCAAGTTGCCATACAGGTATAACCTTGAAAAAAATCACTCAGTTTCATAGAATCATAATCATAGAGTTAGAAAGGACCTCCAGGGTCATCTAGTCCAACCCCCTGCACAATGCAGGAAACTCGCAAATACCTCCCCCTAAATTCACAGGATCCTCATTGCTGTCAGATGGCCATCTAGCCTCTATTTAAAAACCTCCAAGGAAGGAGAGCCCACCACCTCCCAAGGAAGCCTGTTTCACTGAGGAACTGCTTTAATGGTCAGGAAGTTCTTCCTAATGCTGAGCCGGAAATTTTTTTGATTTAATTTTGACCCACTGGCTCTGGTCCTACCTTCTGGGGCCACAGAAAACAATTCCACACCATCCTCTATATGACAGCCCTTCAAGTACTTGAAGATGGTGTTTATATCACCTCTCAGCCACCTCCTCTTCAGACTAAACTTCAATCTAACTTGTGCTGGTTGTGAGGTTATAATGAGCTCCTTGAAGAAAAAAGAGTAAAGGGGACTACCCAGCCACAGTAACAGGGATTACTATGGCATAAATTAACTTGATCTTGATCACCAGTGACACATCCTTACACTTGATCATTTCTAGCTCCATGCATGCATGACTAGAACAGGGTAAAGTCTAGCCAAGCTGTATTGACTGGCATCAAAACTGTTCTTTCTGCTTCTTGAGTGAGTGGACTTTCACTGATGAAAGAGAGAGAAAGGAACAACTTCACCCCTTTTTCTGCCCACTGAACTCTTCTAACCCACATAGCTTTTATTCCACGCAGGTCCTATGACCCTGGGAATAAACTTTCCTAGGCTGGGAAATGGAGTCTAGAAGGAGAAGAGAACTGAGAAAACCCATATCTGTCTAGTGTTTATTTATGCGACAATTTCATGCTGAAAGAAACAACCACTTTTATACCTAACCATCAGCAAAAATTCAGCACAGAGCTATATGGAACATAAATGTAATCAATGTGAAGAAATTGTATATGGCTGGACTCAGTGCAAAGACCTTGTGAGGTCTGAAGCAGGTCTTTCCTTCCACAACAGCTATTGCTGACCCCAGGAAATTTTAATCCCAGAATTGCAAGACCCACATGGAAGAATAGCCATGCTTCTTTTTGTTTCTCAAGTGAATAGAACTCCACTGATTAAAGAGAAAGAAGGGAACAATTTCACTGTTTTCTCTTCCTACCAAACCCTCCCATAACTATTATTCCATGCAGGTCCTATGACCCTGGGAATAAACTTTCCTGAATCTGGAAAGGGCTTCTAGAGGAAGAGGAGAACTGAGAAGATCCAGGGCCTTCAGCTCTTTTTGCTGGAAGAGCAGTTCTTAAGAGAGTTATAAGAAACGTGAACTCCTGGGGCCAACCACACACCCAATCTGGATTGGGGCCTGGTGGGAATTTTAAAAGAGCTACAAATGCTTCTAAAGTGGCACCAGTGGCTATGGTATGGACCTGCGGCCACCTGTAGTGTGGCCCTTAAAAAGGTTTGCTTAGGTTTGGAGCTTCTGGTCTCTATTAATTTGCATGAACTCTGAGATTTCTTAGCACATTTTTTGAAAAAAAAAAACCCTCACCCTTTCCAAGGTTAGGCAGCCATGTCTGAAAATAGTGCTAAAGGCAGCTAACCTCTATCATAGATTTTCTTTCTCACAGGCTGAAGGATGTTAATCCCTTTCCCAGATCATGAATCATCAGTGTAGATGTTGCCACATCTCCTTCGATGACCTGAGACCACATTTATTGCAGAATTACTGAGCACTTCCATTCCATTGTTCATAAAATGTGAGCCAGTGTGACCATTAAAATTTCTCTTGGTTTCCATATATTGTCATTTTCATTGATTCTGGTTAGTTTTTTGTTCATTGCTGATGTGGATGAATCTTTGGTTTCTTTTATCCTATTTTTGCTGTATTTCATGCCACATTTCATGCCCTTTGCATTCCATTTAGAAACAACTGAGGTTGCAACAACACTGAAAAGGTGTCAGTTTTAAATGGGGGGGGGGGAATTGGCAAGAGGAAAAATAAAATGATGTTAAAAATAAAATCACTTCTCAAAAAGGAGAAGCAAAATCAAAATGAGTTTATGTAAAGTGCTGTCAAGTTCCATCTGACTTACAGCAACTTCTCATAGGGGTTCCAAACCCAGAATTGTTCAGAGGTGATTTGCCATTGCCAGTCTCTGCATAGCAACCCTGGTGATCATTGGTGCCCTCCCATCCATAAGAGAACGTAAGAACATAAGAGAAGCCATGTTGGATCAAACCAATGGCCCATCCAGTCCAACACTCTGTGTCACACAGTGACCAAAAAAACCCAAGTGCCATCAGGAGGTCCACCAGTGGTCCATCAGGAGGTCCACCAGTGGTCCATCAGGAGGTCCACCAGGTGCCATCAGGAGGTCCATGGCTGCCTAATCCAAGTACTAACCAGAGCTGACTCTGCTTAAGCTTCTGAGATCTGACAAGTTCAGGCTCACCTGGGCCATCCAAGTCAGGGAAAAAAACAAAATAGGGATATTGAAATTCATGGATGTAGAACATATGGCCTGGGGCTTCATGTGGCCCACCAACAGATGTTGTGCATCTCACAGATCTCCCCACCATTTTGGTGACTCAACAGGTATTACTGGACTATGGAGGAGGAGGAGGAGGAGAGACTCCCCTAAGGAGTCTCTAAATGGCTTACAATCTCTTTTCCCTTCCTCTCTCCACAATAGGCATCTTTTGAGGCAGGTGGGGCTGAGTGCATTCTAAGAGAACTGTGACTGGCCCAAGGCAGGCTTCATGTGAAAGAGCAGAGAATCAAACCTGTTTCTCCAGATTAGAGTCTGCTGCTTTTAACCACTACAACAAATTGGCTCTCAGCTGAGCAGCCTCAGCTGACTGCAGCGCTGAGCTGGAGCCAACTCATCAGATAGGTGCCAATGAAGCAGAAAGATAAGAATTGGGTAGCAGTTGTTCAGCATGTTTTGGAGCCTTTGGAGATGTGCCAACACTTGGGACTTTTTTGCTTTAAAAAGCTAACAACAAAATAGGGGAGCTGCCCTGACATGGATAACCCAGGCAAGCCTCATCTCCTCAGGTCTTAGAAGCTATGCGAAGTCGACTCTGACAAGTACTTGGATGGAAGACCTCCAACGAATACCAACAGTCAGGAGACAGGGACAGCCTTTATTCAGCCACCTCCCTGATCATCATGCTTTCACAATTCAGCCTGCTTAGCTCCAAGCAGTATCAATTCTGGCCCATGTAACTGTTCAAATTGAGTGAGTTTATGAAGTTCAGTCTCCCCTTTCCATTGCGGCAAACACAGGTTCTAAAAGGCTGCCTGCTCTCTTCAAAACCTACTTGATCACTATGCTCACCTTCTGAGGCCCTGCTTAAGGTATCCCTGCCTTCTAAGATAAGGCAGTTGGCAGCTAGGGAGAGGGCCTTCTTGGTCATGGCACCAAAAGTCTGGAACACTCTCCCCAGAAAGACTTGCCTGTCACTTCTATTTCCAGTGGGTGAAGACTTTTTGTTTCATTTGGTGTTCCCTTAGTGATCCTTCCTTCCTGCCCTGCACATTAATTATTGTTTTTAGTCTGGAGAAGAGGAGGTTGAGGGGGAACATGATTGCTCTCTTGAAGTATCTGAAGGGCTGTCACTTAGAGGAGGGTGGGGAGCTGTTCCTGTTGGCAGCAGAGGATCGGATTTGCAATAACTCATTTAAATTAAGGGAAAGAAGGAACCGACTGGATATTAGGAAAAACTTTTTTACGGTAAGAGTTGTTCAACGGTGGAATCAGCTCCCTAGGGAGATGGTGAGCTCCCCCTCACTAGCAGTCTTTAAGAAGCAGCTGGACAAACACTTGTCAGGGGTGCTTTAGGCTGATCCTGCATTGAGCAGGGGGTTGAACTAGATGGCCTATATGGCCCCTTTCAACTCTGTGATTCTGTTATTACTCTGTGTTGTGTATGCATATTTTTGGCTTACCCTGACCTGGATGGCTCAAGCTAGCCTGATCTCATCAGCTCTCAGAAGCTGATCATGGTTGGCCATGATTACTACTTGGATGAGAGACCTGCTGGGAAGTCTCTGGAACCTAATTTGAATGACAGAAAGCTCTCTGGTTTCGAGAAGGAAGGGGTTTGATGTTCTGTCTTTTTTTCCCTCCCTCTGGAATCAGCCACTGCCTTCTCAATGGTTATTCAATAAGTCAGATGTTACCTTTTTTCCCCCCTCACTCTCCTTATTACTCTGTTATACTGAGGTAAAGTTAATGAAGCTTCCTAAACCATAGCCTAGATGTTGTTTAAACAGCTTTGTAAGTAGTTATTAAACATTTCTTTCTTGAATTTGTGTGCCCTACAGAAATTTCTCCACATTGGATTAATTCAGACTCTGCTGTTTATCTCTAAGGAAGTAGAATATCTTGCACCAGGTGAGTGCTGTGAAATTACCCCACAGGAGGATTTCTTTTTCTTCACTAACAAGACCACCAAGGAAGTATAGGGTAGCTATGAATGGCAAACCACCTCTCTCCATTACTTGCTTTGGAAACCCTACAGTATCATAATGCTCCGGTATAAATCAATGGTGCAGCCTCATTTGGAGTACTGTGTACAATTCTGGTCATCACACCTCAAAAAAGATATTATAGCATTGGAAAAAAAGTGCAGAGAAGAACATCTAGAATGATTAAAGGGTTGGAACGCTTTCCCTATGAAGAAAGATTAAAATGCCCGGGGGTCTTTTAGCTTGGAGAAACATTGACTGAGGGGCAACATGATAGAAGTTTATAAGATTATTCATGGGATGGAGAAGGTAGAGAAAGAAGTACTTTTCTCCCTTTCTCACAATACAAGGCACTTGTGAACACTCAATGAAATTGTTGAGCAGTCAGGTTAGAAAGAAGTACATCTTCACCCAGAGGGTGATTAAGTGATTAATACATGGAATTCACTGCCACAGGAGGTAGTTGAAGGTACAAGTATAGATGGATTCAAGGGGGGATTGGATTAACATATGGAGCGGAGGTCCATCAGTGACTATTAGCCACAAGGTATAGATGGAAGTCTCTGTCTGGGGCAGTGATGCTTTGTATTCTTGGTGCTTGGGAAACAATAGTGAGAGGGCCTCTAGTGTCCTGGCCCCACTAGTGGACCTCCTGATGGCACCTAGTTTTTGGCCACTATGTGACAGACTGTTGGATTGAATGTGCCACTGGCATGATCCAATGTGGCTTCTCTTATGTTCTTATGTCTCCATATCTCAACTGTGACTTGATAGCACTTTCTACCATTTTGGATTGGTTTAAATAGTTTTTATGATACGTTTTGACTTGCTTCTAATAGTTTTTTTCAGATGTGTTTTTTATTGTGTATGTTTTTAATCTGTGGGCCACTTTGGTGGACTTGATGGGGGCAGAAAGGAAGGCTATACATTTTAAATAAACAGATGTGTCCTTAGAAGAAGAAGGAAAAAGCAAACCCACAAAACAACCTACAAAAACAGCAGCGACCCAAATGGGGGAGAAACAATTACCCATTAACAATGAAATGGGTATGAAAAATCAATTTTGAAAACATTCAGTTATGTAGGAAAAAATAAATGTATGAAAAGTCTATTTTGAAGAACATACACAGTTACATGGAATAAATACGTACATCAGGAACAGGAAACTCCAGTAGCTATTCACAAGAAAACATGAACGAGAAAATAATATAAGAACTGAATGACATCATTGAAAATTCATCTCCCATCGAACAGGGCATATAACTCTTGGTTACATTTTTAATTATTTTCTTTTTTCTTCCCTCCCCCCCTCTCTCACTCTTCATCTTTTAATTATTATTTTTTCTTTTCTTTTACTTATTTCTTTAATTATTATTTTTCTACTTTTGCACTTTTGTCTTTGGTCCCCCCACTATTGAACACATGGTTATTTTCTTTCTGGCTCATATATGTACCTTATAGGGATGGGCTCAGACCTGAACACCGAACAAAATCTGGCTCGGACTTTACCTTGTTTAAGGTTCAGACAGTTCCATTCGAAAGACACACGTTCGGACCAGGAAGTCTCCAAACTTTCTGCCTGGTTCGGAACCTCTTGTGCACTCTTGGCAAATAAACTCCACCCATGGAGTTTCATGCTGAAAAGTGGGTATGGGTGGGATATATGCAGCCATCGAGGGACCAATAGTGACAATCTGAAGCTGACAGGCAAGTCTGATTTCCAATGACAGGCATCGATCTGACTTCCTCAGGATGGGGGGGGGGATGTATATAATCACTGGAGGCGCATTCCTGTCCTCTGTTTGCATCTGGTTTTTGCAAGTCTTGTTCTCCTTGCACGTGAAAGAATATCTTTTGGTGGACTGGGGGGAGGGACAATTACTGGGGTGGGTGGAGAACCCTGTTGAATCTCCTGGCCTCTATATAAACTGTCAGAGTAAAAGCATCACCTCCCTCTTTTTTCTCCTTTCCTTGCATTCAGAGCTACATTTCTCCCCCCCCCCCCGGCCGCCTTTTTCTTTGCTGTGAGAACTGGGAAACATGGATAGATTTTTTTTTCTTTTAAAACATGTTTTTGATTTGATTTGGGGGTGGACTGTTCACTTTTGTGGATTCTGAAAACTGACCTTTCTCTGCATGCTGGTTGTAGGGTCCCCTTTCTACACCTCCAAAAAGCACCCCGTTTCTTCCTGCATTGCTTGAGTCTCTGCCTGGGGGGGTATCCTCTCTCCTCTCCCACTCAGGCACCCAAACTACCTACAGATTTCTGGGGAGCTTGTCTAACTGCCCTCTTCCCTGACTGTGGAGTCCCCTTTCTGCTCCTCCAAAAAGCACTTTGTTCCTTCCTTCATTGCTTGAGTCTCTGCCTGGGGGGGTATCCTCTCTCCTCTCCCACTCAGGCACCCAAACTACCTACAGATTTCTGGGGAGCTTGTCTAACTGCCCTCTTCCCTGACTGTGGAGTCCCCTTTCTGCTCCTCCAAAAAGCACTTTGTTCCTTCCTTCATTGCTTGAGTCTCTGCCTGGGGGGGTATCCTCTCTCCTCTCCCACTCAGGCACCCAAACTACCTACAGATTTCAGGGGAGCTTGGCTAACTGCCCTCTTCCCTGACTGTGGGGTCCCCTTTCTGCTCCTCCAAAAAGCACTTTGTTCCTTCCTTCATTGCTTGAGTCTCTTCCTGGGGGGTTTCCTCTCTCCTCTCCCACTCAGGCACCCAAACTATCTACAGATTTCTGGGGAACTTGGCCAACTGCCCTCTTCCCTGGCTGTGGGTACCCTTGCTGCTCCTCCAAAAAAGCATCCTTTCTCCTCTGCCACATATTCCCACACATCCCCTTAGCTAGTCCACCAGTGCCCCCTCCCACAGCTGTGCAGTGAGTCCCAGTTGCCAGACTTGGTTGTCCCTGTCACCCTCCCAGGTAGGATAGAAGGCTTGGTCCCAATCAGTCATCATGTCGCCAAGGCTGGGTGGCTGGTCCCAGGAAGGCACAGCCACCTGCAGCCATGTGGGTGGTCCCTGGGGAGGTACTCTGGGAGTCTGATGCCTGTAGCTTAACCAGGCCCACACTGTAGTGTCTCAAAATGGTGCAGGACAACTCCCCCAGAAACAGTTTCCAGGAGACACCTTGCTTGGTGGTCTGCTACTTGTATCCCCCCAAATCTGACATGCATGTAACATGTGGATCATGTGGAGGGTCACCCCAGGGAGGATGTGTGTGTGTTGAAGGCCTCTAGCTCACCCAGGTCAGTTTTTGTCACTCCTGAACCAGCAGAGGTGACATCTCTTTGAAAAGCATTGAACTGAATGACCTTTTGGGGGGGTCTAACTCAGCCCCCCAAAGTCCAATGTGGACCAAACTTGGTGGGTACATTGATGAGAGAGATCTGGAGACAACCTGCCATTTTGGAGCCTCGAAGCCCTGTGTGGGGCTTTTAAAAAAATCGAACCCGTTCGCAAACTGGTTCGCAAACCAAGCTGTGGTTCAGTTCGCAAACTGGCCCGGAAACCGGTCCAGTTCTGTTCGTGAACCGAACCAGCATTTTCTAGTCTGTGCCCATCCCTAGTACCTTATATATGTACCTGGCCATTGATTCCTTCACAGGATACTGCATCAACATCTATGCTGTTTCTATTCTTATTTTTAACCTAGGTTACCCTTATGGTAAACTTGATTGTATTGTATACAATAGTTATTATCGTTTGTCATATTGCATATTTTGAATATTCTTTCTCTTCTTTTGTTATTAAGAAAAAAAGAAAAGAAAGAAAATTCATCCGCAAACCCCAAAGCAGGACATTCTGAACTATCCCTTTCAGACAAATAAACATTATTCTATTTTTTTTTTTAGCTATCAAACATGCTTCTTTCTTTCTTGCCCGAAATCACCAATCAAATGAAAATCTGATGAGATCAATTTCTCTCCAACAGGGTGACTCAGTGCAAGGTCCCAGTGTTGGTTTGCCATTGTCAGCCTCTGCGTAGCAACCCTGGATTTTCTTGGCAGTCTCCCATCCAAGTGCTAACCGAAGTCTCTCCTGCTTAGCTTCCAAGATATGATGGGATTAGATTACCTGGGCCATTCAGGTCAGGGCACAAAGCCAGTGGTGGGCACTTGAACACCCTTTATCATAATCTTGGATCTAGATTGAACATATGAACATATGAAGCTGCCTTATACTGAATCAGACCCTTGGTCCATCAAAGTCAGTATTGTCTTCTCAGTCTGACAGCGGCTCTCCAGGGTCTCAAGCTGAAGTTTTTCACACCTATTTGCCTGGACTCTTTTTTGGAGATGCCAGGGATTGAACCTGGGACCTTCTGTTTCCAAGCAGATGCTCTACCACTGAGCCACCGTCCCTCCCCATTTAGATTAGCTGACTCCAAGTGTGTTGTTGTTCCTAGAAGAGGGTCATGTTCACCAGTTGCCCATCCTGCTGCAGACCTGTTGCCCTCTTCATGTTGGAGATGGTTCCTTGATCCCCAAGAGCAGATTTGTGGGAGTGAGAGGAGAAAATCCTATTCTATGAGGTTTCTGGTTTTCTGGGCTATTTAGTGCAAACTATTTGTTGAGATCCAGTTTCTAGATTCTTTTTTTTTTTTTTTTAAAGAGTGTTCAGGATTAGATGACTGTTATTTCTTTTGCTGTCAGTCACTCACACATACTTAAGCTATGTATATGTATGTGTTTATTTAAGAAAGTGCTGGTTTTCCAGGATAAATCTGGGACAACACCGCATATGTTCTGCTTTCACTTACACAGTCACAAGGAAAGAATAGTGGCAATCAATGCAGTGTAAAACCAGATATTTTGACAGCTCGCAAATGTTTGGCAAGTGTCATTTGTATGGGATAGCTTTGGATTAAGCAGGTTAGTGGATTTAAATTCATTTTGTTTAATGATCATATCCAGGGCTTTTTTTGCAGCAGCAGTAGCTGCAGCAGGAACTCCTTTGCATATTAGGCCATAGACTGGTGATGTAGTTAGTCCTCCCAGAGCTTTCAGTAGGCCCTATACTAAGAGTCCTGGAAGCTCCAGGAGGATTGGCTACATCAGGGGTGTGTGGCCTAATATACAAGGAGTTCCTGCCACAACGCCCCGGTCCTACCATTTATTTATGGGGTTCATTTATACCTTACTTTGCTCCCAACACAAAATGGCATATGTAGGGTGATAACAGACTGGTATTTTGGGGCAGTTGGGAGGTGTCTAGAGTTGGGAGGGCCAACTCAAAAAGAGTCACCCTGAAACCTCCACATGCTTCCCCGCAAGCTGTCCCCATCCCGTCCATGGGGTGACATGGGCATGTTCAGACGGCTGATGCACACCATTCCCGTTACTCAGCTTCCCCATATATTTTCAGTAGACATGCACATGTGCGTGCCTATGTTGGATTCCCATTGAGAAGAAAAGCAGGGTATGATAATCTGAACCAATAAATACATTCTTGGAACTGCTGTGATCCCATTTTTCAGGAGCTTTGACATTTAGATATTTTGCTGCGGAAAAATTGTGAAATAGTTTTGTTTTGTTTTTCAACAATTCCTTTTTCTTCCTTTATTGCTTCTGCTGTCCTTAATATTTTAAATGAGATATTGTCAGAAACAATGAGGACCGAGCCAAAGAAACCGGGAGAAAGCAGGGATGGAGAACGAGAGGAAAACGTTAAAAAGGAAGCTGAGCTGGTTCATCAAAAAAGGCTAATGTAATAGGCAAGGTCCAGGACAATCCATCAACGTTTTTTACATTTTGCTGAGAAAACAAGCCAGTTAAGGGAAGGAAGTTACAAATAAGGATGTTATCAAATTTCTGATTCCTGCTAGTTTGGCCTAAGAATCTCCACTTCTCCCCGTTGCTAATGGACCACTTGGCAGTTCATTTATGCACCATTTCCCCTCCTCCCCAAATGAGGATATGAAATATAGCGCTTCAGTTAAGGACCACAATTTTGTCATTACAGATCTGATTTCCAAATAAGTAAATTTAATCTTACCTGAGAGAGAGGGTTATCCAGAGGCAGGCAATGCAAACCGCTTCTGTTCATCTCTCTTGCCTTGAAAACCATATGAGGTCACTGTAAGTCAGCTGTGACTTGACGGCACTTGCCGCTGCCACCAAGGGAAGGCATGATTTCCACTAACATGAGACTTGGGAAAACTCGGGTAGGGACGGTGGCTCAGTGGTAGAGCATCTGCTTGGTAAGCAGAAGGTCCCAGGTTCAATCCCTGGCATCTCCAAAAATGGCTCCAGGCAAAATGGTGTGAAAAACCTCAGCTTGAGACCCTGGAGAGCTGCTGCCAGTCTGAGAAGACAATACTGACTTTGATGGACCAAGGGTCTGATTCAGTAGAAGGCAGCTTCATATGTTCATATATTCATGCCAGCATTCATCTTGTTTGGGCAACTGCATCCTAAATTAAAACCTCTGATCAGTAAACTCATTAGTATGTAGCTACCCACTCTGCTGACTTAAATGTCTCTTCCACTGGCCACTTAAGTTGGAGAAAGGCTCCTTAGCAGGGCTTTTTTTTGGTAGCAGGAACTCATTTGCATATTAGGCCACACACCCCTGATGCAGCCAATCCTCCAAGAGCTTACAGGGCTCTTCTTACAGGACCTATTGTAAGCTTCAGGAGGATTGGCTACATCATGGGTGCGTGGCCTAATATGCAAAGGATTTCCTGCTACAAAAAAAAGCCCTGCTCCTTAGGAATGTCCTCCAAGGTTGGACCCATGCCACTGTCTTTGTCCTTCTTTAGCCATAAAGCTTAAGGGTATAGAAAAGAGGCCCTGATAACCTCCCCCAACTCATGATGGACAATGACACTGTGGAGTGAGAGAAAGGATTGTTCTTTAAGAAATCTTTCTGGACCTTTGTAGTTAAGGATAGGTCCATCAGTGCCTACAAACCATTGAGGAGTCTTTACATCCAGAGGCAGGGAAGCTCTGAATGTTAGTGTTCGGTGGCAATATCAGGGGGAAGCCTTGGCTACCATGGCTTGTTTGTTGTTCCACCAGGGTAACAAGTTGGCCACTGTGTGAGACAAGATACAGGACTAGGTAGACCCATGGTCTGATCCATCAGAACACAACTTACATTCTTATGGTGGTTCCCTGTTTCATGTGTGCTGAAGTCAATAAGTCACAAGAGGCTGGTCTAGGTAAGCCTTCTATCCAGGTGCCTCATAGATTGCCCCATCATCTGGCTGCTCTCCCCCTCCCAACTGAATGATGAGATTATCCTGGGTTCAGCACGCAAGAGAGAACCAGTTTGGTGTAGTGGTTAAATGCGGATGACACTAAATTGCGGATGACACTAAATTGTTCAGGGTGGTGAGAACCAGAGAGGATTGTGAGGAACTCCAAAGGGATCTGTTGAGGCTGGGTGAGTGGGCGTCAATGTGGCAGATGCGGTTCAATGTGGCCAAGTGCAAAGTAATGCACATTGGGGCCAAGAATCCCAGCTACAAATACAAGTTGATGGGGTGTGAACTGGCAGAGACTGACCAAGAGAGAGATCTTGGGGTCGTGGTAGATAACTCACTGAAAATGTCAAGACTGTTTTCGACTGCAATAAAAAAGGCCAACGCCATGCTGGGAATTATTAGGAAGGGAATTGAAAACCAATCAGCCAGTATCATAATGCCCCTGCATAAATCGATGGTGCGGTCTCATTTGGAGTACTGTGTGCAGTTCTGGTCGCCGCACCTCAAAAAGGATATTATAGCATTGGAGAAAGTCCAGAGAAGGGCAACTAGAATGATTAAAGGGCTGGAGCACTTTCCCTATGAAGAAAGGTTGAAACGCTTGGGACTCTTTAGCTTGGAGAAACGTCAACTGCGGGGTGACATGATAGAGGTTTACAAGTAGAGAAAGAAGTACTTTTCTCCCTTTCTCACAATACAAGAACTCGTGGGCATTCGATGAAATTGCTGAGCAGACAGGTTAAAACGGATAAAAGGAAGTACTTCTTCACCCAAAGGGTGATTAACATGTGGAATTCACTGCCACAGGAGGTGGTGGCGGCCACAAGTATAGCCACCTTCAAGAAGGGTTTAGATAAAAATATGGAGCACAGGTCCATCAGTGGCTATTAGCCACAGTGTATGTGTGTATATAAAATTTTTTGCCACTGTGTGACACAGAGTGTTGGACTTGATGGGCCGTTGGCCTGATCCAACATGGCTTCTCTTATGTATGGATTCTTATCCAGGAGAACCGGGTTTGATTTCCCACTCCTCCACTTGCAACTGCTGGAATGGCCTTGGGTTAGCCATAGCAGGAGTTGTCCTTGAAAGGGCAACTGCTGTGAGAGCTCCCTCAGCCCCACCCACCTCACAAGGTGTCTGTTGTGGGGGGAGAAGATATAGGAGAGTGTAAGTCACTCTGAGTCTCTGATTTAGAGAGAAGGACGGGGTATAAATCCGCAGTCTTCGTCTTCTTCATTCCTTATATCTCCTCCTCCCTCTAGCTTCCACCGAACATGGCCCAATTTGAACCAGTTTCTGCAAAACCCTGCCCCCAACTTCTGGGTGCAGCCCCAATGAACTGTGGGGCCTGTTCCACTATCACCTCCCTCCCCCATGATTCAAATCATGCTGGAGGAGCAGCAGGAGTAGCCACTGGCCTCTGGGAGCCAATTAAAAACCCTGACAAGTCTTTAAATCGCACATGGAGAGTGTGGGCTGCTCCTGCCACCCCTCACGTGTGATTTGAATGGCTGGGAAGGTGGGGGCAGCCCTCAAGCCATGGCAAGGGTGGGGAAAGAAGGTTTTTTTTTTAAAAAAAAAAGTTTCAACAGTATTTATTGATTCAATATAAAGGGTACATAGATAGCAATAGGCTGATGAAGTACCAATACTGAGAATGAGGAAGTAACTGCATACAACA
Source organism: Heteronotia binoei (assembly GCF_032191835.1). Lineage (NCBI taxonomy): Eukaryota > Metazoa > Chordata > Lepidosauria > Squamata > Gekkonidae > Heteronotia > Heteronotia binoei. The sequence goes on from NC_083225.1 coordinate 173,893,542, forward strand.
ACATCAAAAAGGCCAAGTTATAGCAACATTTGACATGACATTACTATAGTGTGGTATGAGTCATTAGGACTTCTGTTGACAGCTGATACTTTTTCAATAAAAGGACGCCACTTTTCCATGAAAAACGAGGAAGCAATTTGCTGAGGGCGGTGGGGATCTAGATCATAAGTAAGTTTGTCTAGAACAAAATAGTCCCACAGTTTCAGCCACCAGGACTGCCATGAGGGAGAAGATTGCTGCTTCTAGACCATAGCTATTGCAGATTTAGCAGCCACAAACATATGTGAAATTAACTCCTCTGCGGGTTTAGGAATGCTCGAGGAACCTACAAGGTTTAAAAGGGCATACTCTGGCATAAATGGTGGTGAGTGTGATGTGAGAGTGTGTACTTCTTGATAAATTTGTCTCCAAAAATTCTGGATGGTAGGACAAGGCGACCAAGAGTGAAGAAATGTGCCCCTCTGGCCACAATTTTTAAAGCAAAGGGGCAAGATAGAAGATGAGAAGTGCGATAGCTGTATTGGGGTTCTATACCACCGTGTGAGAACTTTGAGGGCTTGGAGTTGTATGTTCATCGCCTTGGTTTTGTATATAGAAGAGCTCCAAATAGCATGCTACTGATCATCAGTCAGTTCTATGTGTAGATCCTGACGCCAGGCAACCTGGTAAGAGTGTGGCTTTGCATTAAGGGGGCGGAGCAAGATTTTTTAGATTTTTTGAAATCAAGTCCTTTATTGGGATTGAGTCACAAAATAAAAGTTTTTCAAAATCACTAAGGAGAATACGCAGAGGAGGACTAAAATGATATGAGTCTAAAAACAGTCTGAGTTAAAAATATTCGAACCAGGGGAGTTGAAGACTGGAATCAGCCGCTTTTTCTTTTAATGTCCCCTTGGAGAGGATGTCAATGGAGCGAGTCAGCCCTAATTGTCTCCATTTTGCAAAAGACTTATTGCACAATCCTGGGACAAACCAGGGTTGGCCAACGAATGTGGTTAGTGGGGAAGTCGGAGGAGCTAGCGAATTATGATGTTTGTGCCAAACTTGCAGTAAGGATGCTAGAAAAGGGTTTGAGTAAGAAGAAAATTTAGAACGTTTGAAAATAGATATCACGATGCTATTATCCTCTCCAACTTGGTAAAATGCTACAGGCCTTCATACACAGTAGACTGGAAGCTAATCGAAGACTTCTATCTCATGACTTCCTCCTTTCAAGAAGAGCTCTGGAGAATTTGGACTGGGAGCTCGAGTCTCACATGTCTGCCACCATTTGTGCCGATGCCACGCTCCAGGAAAGAAGATTGGGTGGGTGGCTAGTGGGGATTTTTTTTAGGTGGGGGGCACTTTTTAAAAATTCTGGTGCCCCCTGATTTTTTAAAAAGCCCCCCTCCACATTAAAAATTCTGGCTACAGCCCTGGTGCAAAGCAAGACATAAAACAACGGAACACATTAGATGTTGCAAACAATTATAGGTTATTCTTATATCCTTGACTCATTTTTAATTCCTTGTTTTGTTTTAAGATGTTATGATGGTTTTACTTGTAAGCAGGGGTGGAATTCTAGCAGGAGCTCCTTTGCCTCCCTGATGTAGCCAATCCTCCAAGAGCTTACAAGGCTCTTTTTGGTAAGCTCTTGGAGGATTGACTACATCAGGGGTGTGGGGCCTAATATGTAAAGAAGCTCCTGCTAGAATTCCACCCATGCTTGTAAGCAGGGGTTGTTTTGTAGAAAAATAGGTGGTGGAGCTCATTCAGGGATTGTTATGCAGCTGCACCTCTATTCAATGGACAAGGGGGGGGGAACCCTCAGAAAGGTTCAGGGGCTGTGCTCCTGTGAGCTCTTGCTGAATCCGAGGCCAGTTTTTAAGCCCCTTGAGCACAACTCTGGAGATGTGGCATGAAACACATAAATAAATAAAGTTTATGCCTAATGGCTCCTCCTAAACTAGGAGGCCTTTTCAAATGGCTAAACCTGTCCTGCCAGACATCAAGAGGGTGACTTGTTGCTGTTGTCAAGACCTATACTGGAGGAGGGTTTCAGCTGGGTTTTTTTTTCCTTTTAAGCATGGCCATATTTGTCTCAATGGCATGGGCAGCATGAAGCTGCTCTGTCACCCTACTTGGATCTCATCCTTTATCTCTCTTAAAAAAAAGGTAAACGTAGTCCCCTGTGCAGTCGTTTCTGACTCTGGGGTGACAATTTTTTTACAATGTTTTTACAGCAAACTTTTTACGGGGTGGTTTGCCATTGCCTTCCCCAGTCAAGCTGGGTACTCATTTTACTGACCTCAGAAGGATGGAAGGCAGAGACAAAAGACACCACTACCTAGATAGAATGGACAATGACACTGTAGACTAGAGCAAGAGGAAAGATTGGGTGTAAATGTGTCAATGTAAAGCAGCTCTTTGCCATTTGGATTTGTGTTGGCATAAGTGTATTTCCCTGTTCTTCCTAAAGAGGGTGCTGATAGGACATTGATGAAAAGTGATGTAAACATTTTCATGAATTGACTCATCAAACTGTTCGAATTTGGCAGTATCCCCCCCATGCATGTCTACTGCTCACTAGAAGTTAAAGGTAGGTTAACCCAGGACTTTTTTGTAGGAAAAAAGTCCAGCAGGAACTCATTTGCATGTTAGGTCACACCCCCTGATGTCACCATTGATTCACACAGGGTTTTTTTGTAGGAAAAGCCCAGCAGAAATTCATTTGCATATTAGGCCACACAGCCTGCCAACAAGCCAGCCGGAACTGCGTTCCTGCTTTAAAAAAAAAAGCCCCGGGTTAACCGCAGGACTTTTTTTTCACTGTCCTTTCTTTCTTCCCCCCGAAAATGTTCACTGGATGAAAAAAATATGATTATCAAAGAAAATTCTAGAAGGCAACGATAAGAAGTCAACACACAACCACCACCTTTAGGTTGAGAAGTCCTTTTCACTAGACAGAATGAAAACGTGGAGGTTGAATTCTGTAAACGCTGTTTTTATCCCTGCCACTAAATCATCCCTTCCAGGATTCATCAGCTAGTAAAAAGAGATACTGATAAAAGAATCCTATAGCAAAACAGATAGAGCCATTTAAACCCTGTTATAAACGTCAGTAGTTATTATGTATCTGAACTGTTCTGCTTTAGTGGGCATTGTAGATGATGTTGCCTTTCCGGTTTCAGCAGAGGAGGAAAGAGATATTCAATCAGCATCTATGCTGATTCTTAACATACCAATCACCCTGTGCCAAAAGATGTAGCATTCCCATTTACTCGGAAATAAGCACCACTGGAACCGACTTGAAAATAAATTAGCTTAGTATTGAGTATAGTGTATAGTGTTGGGTTTAGTTTATAGAAAAATCCTAACGTTGTTTAATCTAGAAAGAATAATTCAGAAATAGAATATTTAATCATTCCATTCGAATGCTTTTGTAGCAGCAGATAGGAGAGCCTGGGTTAAACCCCATTTTATTAATAGCAGATTTCTATGCTGCCTCTTCAGAGTCCTGCTCAAGGCAGCTTACAATTAAAACCATGTCATAATATTAAAACCAGCTATCAAAAGCAAGCCATAAAACATAAATAGCATAAAAAGTATCCAGAAGCAGACCATTATACTGAGAAGACAAAACCCTTAATTAAACACTTGGGGGATGCAATTTGGCCTGGTACCTAAAAAGAATTAGAGAAATTACCTTTGAGTGTGGCCATCACTTGGGGGAATGGAGCTACCACCTTGCTTTTGAGAGCCAGTCTAGTGTAGTGGTTAAGTGCGTGGACTCGTATCTGGGAGAACCGGGTTTGATTTCCCAGTCCTCCGCTTGCAACTGCTGGAATGAGGCTCCCATCCAGAGGCAGGCTGAACAGCCATGCATCTGGGGGCTGTTTTGCCTCCTTGCAAGGAGGAGGAGCAGGCAGGGCATCATTGGGGGTGGGGTGGAGCAGGCATACCCTAATGGCTGGCTCTGCTCCCGCCTTTCATTCTTTGCCTCATGCTCAGCCCACCCTCCCGCCCTTGATGCAGTGTGGGCGACAGCTGGTTGCTCTCAGATCGTGGGGCCGGGTAGGAATTTTTTCACCACTTCTGTTTTGGCTGTTGGAAGTGGTGTTTTTCGCCTACCTCACACTGCTTGTAGAAGGGATTGCGGAATTGGCCGGGGTGTGGCTGGTTAAATAGGTTGGTCACTTTTCAGGTTAGCTGGGTTTTTGCCTAAACTTCCTTTATGCAGTTCGGTGAGCACTTGTAGCACCCCAGTTTTGGGGCATGGGGTCTCGCTAAATCATTCCTGGACCATGCAGGCCGGTTGAATGATGAAGCAGACTGCCTTGGGTTTGCATGGATTGAGCTGCCCGTTAGCCGTGCAGCTGGGGGCTGGAACTCCAGGGCATAACCTTTGCTAGGCCGGCTGGGTACGAGCCATGCATTTTGTCTATACCTAGGGGCAGGGTGGCTCGTCTGTCATGCGGCAGGGGAGGGGTATTTCATCCCCTGGCCCTGCCGGGCTGCTGGTTATGTTTATTGTCCTTGTGTTAATGTAATAAAGAAAGAAAGTGGCCCTTTAGTTACCCAAACCCTTGTGTTCGTCTCTTCCTTCTGTCTATGGGGGCAATGGCCTTCGGTCAGTCATAGCTCTCATAGGGCAGCTGCTGTAAGAGCTCTCTCAGCCCCACCTACCTCACAGGGTGTCTGGGTTTTTTTGGGGGGGGGGAGGTAAAGGAGATTGTGACTGCTCTGAGACTCTGAGATTCAGAGTATAGGGCAGGATATAAATCCAATATCATCATCATTCAATATAATGACTTCCTAAATGACACAGGGGTTGAGAAAGATTTTCTTTTCTGGGTGGCATACCTACCTGAACAATGGATATACCCAAACAGTTTTGCCTTCTTTTGAGACTCCTTTGAATAATCATCAAGAAGGCATGCTGTAATGGACAGTAAGTGACTGATGCTTTAACCCAGTCGAGAACCTTGAGTGACAGGGGATTCAAATGGAATTCTACAGCTGAGAGGGGCAGTTAAGAATTACAGCTGAGAGTGGAGGAGGAACAGTGAAGGAGAGCCAAGCAGCACGAGAGGCTCAAGGTGGATCCTGAAATAAGGGAAGTGGGATGTGTAATCCTTCCCTGAGGGAAATAGCTTCTAGTAAGGGGGGGGGGGGTGATCCTGATCAAATGGTTAGAAGAAAAACTGGAACGTCTGTGCCTTCACTAACAAGTATTTTTGGGACAAAAAAGCTTATGCTTGTTTAGTTAAGCAGTGACTGCCAAGAGATCTCTCTCCAGTTTTAAAGGCCTAGCTGTATAACAAAATAGCTACTTGATTGTAACAAAGTATCCATTAGGGTTACCAATCCCCAGGTTGGGGCAGGGGATCCCCTGGTTTGGAGGCCCTCCCTTCGCTTCAGGGTCATCAGAAAGCGGGGTGGGGGAGGAAAATGTCTGCTGGGCACTCCATTATTGCCTATGGAGACCGGTTCCCATAGGGTATAATGGAGAATTTATCTGTGGTTGTGTGGAGCTCTGGGGAAGCTGTTTGTTGATGTAGACACACCATATCTTCAACATAGTATTTAAAGCCTCTCTCCAAAATACCCTTCAAGTTTCAAAAGGATTGGACCTGGGGGTCCAATTCTATGAACCCCAAAAGAAGATGCCCCTATCCTTCATTATTTCCAGTGGAGGGAAGGCATTTAAAAGGTGTGCGGTCCCTGTAAATGTGATGGCCAAAACTCCCTTTGGAGTTCAATCATGCTTGTCACAGCCTTGCTCCTGGCTCCACCCCCAATGTCTCCTGCCTCCACCCCTAAAGTCCCCAGATATTTCTTGAATTGGACTTGACAAACGTACTATCCATTGTTTATATTTATATAAAGTTACCTCATTCCTGTTGCCTGTTCGCCTTCTAAGCCCTATATCTGATACACATTCCTGACCACTTCCCCACAAAAGTGAAATAAAGCAGTCTGTTAGTTTTGAATTGCCAGCTGGCTCTTGTGTGCCCTTTTCATACAAAGACAGCAGAAGGATTTCACTTGGTCCCTCAATTGCCTAGGCTGGGTCAGCCTGTATCTTCTGTATATACATTTAAATAACTGGGTTGGAAAGACAGTAAAACAAAGAAGAAAGACTGCCCAGCCAAAGAAACTGCCCAGCCAAAGAAACGTGAAAAGGAAATTAGGGAAGTGGGAATCATTATATTACATAATTTGGAAGCTGTGAGGAGAATCTTTATATGTACAGAATTTGGAAGTTGTGAGGAGAATTTTTTTTTTTTTGAAACATAAACGCTCCAATTCAGTCAAACAGAAGCACAATCCAGGAAGAAAGAGCATGCTGGGAAATAAAACCCAGTTATTTAAAGCAGGTTTAATTGTCAATGTAAACCTCAACGCCCCGTGTTCTTGCTAGCTGAATGATTCCGATACACAAGTTAACCAAGATTTGCTCGGTGAATTGCTTGAAATGCACCGATAAGCTCATTAAGAGGAATCAAAAACTTTTGACTCTGCCATCAGTCTTTATTAGTCACAGTTGCCAAGCACCAATGCAAAATCACGGTAGATAAATTCAGCTCACGTTACAGGTATTTACATGCCTGAGCACTTAGTTATATAGATAGATTAATCTGTTTGCAAGGGTTTTTTTTTTTAAGTGTCTAGAAGAAATCCACCAAAAGAAAAAAAAAAAGCCCTCAACACAAATTGTCTGCCTAAATACATTTTGTTACTGATTTATAAATAGAGACACAAAACATAACGGCAATCTAATTCTGTGTTTTGACTTGTGTCATAGAGGAATTTCTACAGCTTTGGCTCACGGTGGTTCTGCTGGGGTTTGCTGTTGTAATCCAAGTGGGACAAGTTCATGGAAAGGGTGGTAGATTACAGCGCCTGCTTTGCATGTTGAATTACTGAGATTCTCAAGTATGGTTGCAGATTTACATCATTCTGTTATAATTTACATATTCATTGTAATAGATCACAGATTTCCTACTGGCCTGTCTTGCGAAGTGAATCTTGCACATCACCCCTTATGATTTGATTTGCACAGCAGTGTCATGGATGGTCAGGGATTTTTTTGTAGCATGAACTCCTTTGCATATTAGGCCACATGCCCCTGACGTAGCTAATCCTCCAAGAGCTTACACAGCTCTTAGTACAGGGCCTACTGTAAGCTCTTGGAGGATTGGCTACATCAGGGAGGTGTGGCCTAATATGCAAAGGAGTTCCTGCTACAAAAAAAGCCCTGGTTCCTTGTATCTCTAGGTCAGGTGATATGAAAGACCTCTGCTTGAGATCATGAAGAGCTGCTGCCAGTCAAAGTAGAGAACATTCAACTCAAAGGTGTTGGTGAAGCGTAATCCACTATTATGGTTTTGTTTTTAAAATTTGACTTGAGGGGTGACAACAGTCTTCAGAGGAGAGCCAGTTTGGTGTAGCGGTTAAGCGTGCGGACTCCTATCTGGGAGAACCAAGTTTGATTCCCCATTCCTCCACTTGCACCTGCTGGAATGACCTTGGGTTAGCCATAGCTATCGCAGAAGTTGTCCTTGAAAGGGCAGCTGCTGTGAGAGCCCTCTCAGCCTCACCCACCTCACAGGGTGTCTGTTGTTGGGGGAGAAGATATAGGAGACTGTAAGCCACTCTAAGGCTGTTTTCGCACTGACCTTAATCAGCAGCGACGCCCCTCTTCACCGCGCAGGATCGGCGCGGATTTCGCATTAATTGCCGCAGAGCACCCGGAAGAGCCGGGAAGTCCCGCGGCTTTTGCGGCGCAAACGGAAACCACCAAAAACCAGTTTCCATTTGCGCCGCAAAAGCCGTGGGACTTTCCGGCTCTTCCGGGTGCTCCGCGGCAATTAATGCGAAATCCGCGCCGATCCTGCGCGGTGAAGAGGGGCGTTGCTGCTGATTAAGGTCAGTGCGAAAATGCCCTAAGTCTCTAATTCAGAGAGAAGGGTGGGGTATAAATCTGCAGTCTTCTTCTTCTTCGTAGTTTTTAAACAGAGCAATTTTGTAGGAGGAACTCCTTTGCATATTAGACCACACACCCCTGATGTAGCCAATCCTCCAAGAGCTTATAGGGCTGTTATTACAGGGCCTACTGTAAGATCCAGAAGGATTGGCTACATCAGGGGTGTGTGGCCTTATATGCAAAGGAGTTCATGCTACCAAAAAAAAGCCCTGCTCGTGTCAATTTTCCAACACAAATTAGCAATTGGGTAGGGGTGGAGGTAGAAATGGTTGTCCAGAACCTTCTGGATCTCGTCACCTCTAACATCTCTTGCTTCACTGCCATTTCCCCCTTCTGATTAGAGCATCTTTCTCTTTTCTACATTAACCTCATAGGTGATCCCAGACAATCAGGGAACAAGGTAGGCATATGCTGACATCATCATAACAACAACAGAAGGCCCCAGGTGCAATCCCTGGCAACTTCAGTTCAAAGGATCAGGTGGTGGATGATGTGAAAGACTTCTGCTTGAGGCTGTAGAGAGCTGCTGCCAGTCAAGAGTAGGCAATCCTGAATTTGATAGAACTAATGGAAACAGTACAAGGCAGCTTCAAGCGTTCAAGTTTACAATTCAACGTGACATTGCTTTGCTACAGTGGGTCAACTCTCCAAGGGATTGCAGAACCCTTGTGTGGACAGAAAAACTGCAGTTCTTCACACTTGCATTCACCAGACACTCTTTGACAGCAGTCACCTTAAGTGAGACTGAGACTGATTTCACACTAGGGCTTGTTCTGGGTAGAGAGCCCTTTTGCCCCCCGGTGCTCCTCTCGGTTTTCGCACAAGCTACCCTGGAGCTGTGAGCTGGTGCATCGTTCTCCTACAGTAAGCAGAAACTGCTTTTAAGAGGATCTTGCTTGCTGTGGAAAGGCGGTGCGCCAACTTGCAGCTCCAGGGCAACTTGTGCGAAAATGGAGAGAAGCATCAGGAGCAAAAGGAACTGGCCTGGAACAAGCCTAGTGCAAAATCAGTCCAGGGCTTTTTTAGTAGTAGAAGCTCCTTTGCATATTATGCCATACACTCCTGATGTAGCCAATCCTCCAAGAGCTTACAGGGCTCTTAGTACAGGGTCTAATATGCGAAGGAGTTCCTGCTACAAAAAAAAAAACAGTCCCGGAGTTGCCTATCTTCAGCCCCAGGAACAGCAGTGCAAACCTTGTAGAGCTTAGCTACACCTGAAGACAGGAAGTCTATGAATGATTATTCACTGTTCTTAAGATGCACATGAGAGAGGTGGCCTGATTGGGATCAGAGCTGTAGCAATTGGGGGTGGGGGTGGGTGTTCTGCATGCTTAACCATCTCCTCCCAGTGATTTTTATTATCTTAATCACTCCTCAAAAGCAAATGTTTACCCCATTGAAATAAATACATAGGTGCCCATATGGTTACCATCTGCAACTACAGACAACTCTAAGGAGTAGGGATGGCTAAGACTACAAAAGTACTGTGAGTGGGGAGGATGATATAATGCCATGGCCCTGCTCTTTTCTTGCTTTATATTCTCTTCACTTTATTAAGGTAGTAACCCATCAGACTGTTACAAACCATAGTAATCCAACACCTTAACAATAAATCTTACTAACCTCTATGACATTTGATTGTACATCATGTTGTATCTTATCATTCCAAAAATTCAAAGAGATTATCCAGTTTCTAGCAGATTGATTGTTTACTCGCTATCCTTATTTGCAGTATTAACAAGCAATATTCTGTATCTTTAATTAAGAGATTTCTCTCCATCCAGGGCTTTTTTTTTGCACAAAAGCCCAGCAGGAGCTCATTTGCATATTAGACCACACCCCCTGACACCAAGCCAGCTGGAACTGCATTCCTGCTCAAAAAAAGCTCTGTCTCCATCTATGATCCATCACAAAATAAACTCTCAAGTTCATTCCTCAGCATCTCCATTTAAAAGAATCTCAGTAGCTTGCCCCGGGAAAGACCCTAGCCAGTGGTCTAAGATGCTAAAAATAATTCTGCATGTGGTTCATGAGAAGTACAGTGTGATGCTATCGCATGCAACCTCCTACACGGGAGAAGTTGGGCTGGGGAGAATTGATTCTTATGAATTAAATATTAAAGTTGGCTTTGATTGAATTGATTCCTGCAAAATTAGTTTTTAATGCATTATTCATTCCACACGAAAGTTCAGATGACAATATATCATTTCCACTTTTCAGCAGGCAACACAAGTCACGTGAATGAGTGTTGCTGCTTTAAATGAGCTTCACTGGAGTACAAATACCATAATTAAAGAAGTGCCAGGTTACGAAATTGGAAGACATTAGCTGGTGACATTTCATTTTAATCATAAAGGGGGTCTAAACCTGAGCCCAGGCTCTTAGTGGAGCTGATTAGTGAAAGCAAGGTCTTCTGATTGAATTATACTTCTGCACAGTGAGCAGTGGAAAGGAAGAGTTTACACTGTTGTCCTTTTCCCTTCTAAACTGGAAATGACTTCACATTCGCTCATAGTTACTCCAGATTGGACATCACATTAACAACAGGTAGGAAACGGATAATCTCTCAACTTTCCACTGATCCAGATGGGTTGGATAACTGGCCTGTTGATAATGAAAGTATAAGTGTTTCTCCAGCATTTTAAAAGAGACTGTGATGAGACAAGGGATGGGCATGAACCAACTCACAAACTAAAGTTCATCACAAATTTTGGGCAGTTCATGGTTCACAAAGTGATGGTAGTACACAGGGCTTTTTTTTTTTTTTTGCGCAGGAGCACACAGGAACACAGTTCCAGCTGGCTTGTTGTCAGGGGATGTGGCCTAATATGCAAATGAGTTCCTGCTGGACTTTTTCTACAAAAATGTTCTGCACAAAACAATGGTGCCATCAGACTTCCGGAAAATGGCGCAGTGACACAGTGCACAGATTTGGGGCTTCTCAGCTAGTGCACTGATTACTAGCCTTAGAGGGGTCACCTTGCAAGGGGTGCCTCTAAAAGAGAATTGGTAAGATTCTCTGCAGCGAGGGGAGTTGGTTGGAACAAGGGAGGGGAGGCAGAGTCCCCCCCTTTTCTAACTTCTAATCTGTCCTGTGCCGAGGCTAGTAAATGCAGCAGTGATTCAACTAGGTCTCCGGAGCTTGGAGGATGGAAAGCAAAAATCACATCCAACTAATCTAACCCCAATTGAAGAAGTGAATGGCTTCAACACTATTCAAGATCACATAGATAATATACCAATCATAAAACTTACAGCAAGAAGAGGGCTGATGGTTCAGTCTTGAGCTGGAGAGACGGAATGGTAGTGGTACAGCGGAGCGGTGGTGGAGGGTTTTACTGATGGAGAGATGCAGCGGTGGTGTTGGCAGTGGTTATGGTGAGAGTGGTGGCGGTGTAGCGACGGTGGCATGGAAGGAGTGGAATGGGACTGGGATAGAGAACGGAGAAACAGAGTCTGGTGTGTAGAGAACGGCTGATGAATGGAATGTGGAGGTGGTGAGTGGAATGTTGAAGAAGAGGTGTGGACGTGAAGAGGTGGCCAAGATAGTGGAGAGAGTGCGTGGAAGAGGAATCACCATTTTGGCTAGACGAAAGGGGGAAGAGGCGGTTCTTAACAAACACGCAGCTGTCTCTTCTCTGAAGAAAGGGTGTGCAGCTTATTTTTGTTAGTGACAAACAGAAGAAAATCAGTGAGTCCGTTGGAGGGGAAGTAGGCAGATTTGAGTGGTTATTAGGTTATTAGGACCAGGAGGGGAGCGATGTAAGACCAACTAACTAAGCTCATTTGCCGGCGGAGAGTTATATGGACGGTGTTGCAGGGGAATGTGGAAAGAAGAAGCAGGAAGAAGGAAGGAAATATAGTGCTGCAGAGGACTGTGGGAAGAAGAAACAGGAAGAAGGAAGGATATATGTGCTCTTGGAGACATTCTAGAGACAGAACTCGCTGTCAGGGAGGAGGAAGTAAATAGAAACATTGAAAATTAACCTTATTAAAAGTGTAAACATTTTGGAACCAACTAATTTGAATTACTTTGTGTTAACTGAATAAGCATAAACTGTGTCAGAGATTTAATACTAACAATAGATATTGATTAATGATTTAATAGAAATGATAGACAGTGATTGTAGATTTTGATTGATATAATTAATTGTTGGTTGTAAACTGGAAAATTGATTAGAGTAAACTAGTGAATGAATGAATTGAAAAGTGAATAAAAGGAATAAATTAATTAGAATTGATTTAAATTGATTAGAGTGGGTAAGGTGCCAAAGAAGTGATAAATAAGAATAATATATATAGTAGTAATTTATTTTTCAGTTTTGATTGTAATTGAAGAATTGATTGAAGCAAGAAGTAAGATTGAATAAAATTTAAGTGACTTTGGTTGACTAGATTGGGTAAAGAACTGAAATTGAATAGATATAAAAGTAATGGAAGCTTTAAAGATTTATGAATTTTAGAATGTGTTGATCAAGTGTATTGCATAATTCATAGTATATATTACAAATATATTGCCATGACTAAGAGAAGAAACAGTCAGAAATGAGAGGGGGGTGGGTGGAAACTTAGACCCAAAAATTTAAAAAGTTGGGCAAGAAGCCTCGCTTGGGGTACCCAAGTCAATAGCTACAGTAATAAATCAAGATACTATTGAAAAAATTACAAAATATGATTATGGCAGGCTTTAAAAAAATCAAGAAACATTAGAGGGAATCAAGGTGGAGCTTAAAGAGGAATTTTAAAAGACCAATGAAAAGGTTGCTGAGTTTCAAAAGCAATTGTTAATTAATAGCCAACAAACTCATAAAGTATCACTTAAAGTGGAAGAATTGGATGAAAAAATGAAATCGATGTCCGTCACATTACAAGATTGGAAAAGATAAATGTAAGGAGATTGATGATAGAACAATTAAATTGGAAATGGAAAAAGCAGCTTATATTTTAAGATTTCAGAATGTTCCAGAGGAAAAGGGAGAAGACATACCTATGAAAATAAATGAACTTTTAGCCTCAAGTGTAGAGGCAGTGTTAAAGGAAATTAAACAAGAAATTGACTGGCCTAGAAGAGTAGTATCATATACAAGGAAATTCAACTTGCCGAGGGAGATTCATGTAAAATTTATGAAAGTTTTGACTTGTGAAGCCATTTTGAGAGCCACAAGAGGAATGGATTTAGTTTGGAAGGGAAACAAAATTAAAATCTTAAAAGAAGTACCCTGTGTCACGGCTGGGGCCGGGTCAGGCAAAGTCCAGAGGCAGTCCGAGGTCTGTAGCCAGTAAGCAGGAGGGTCTGGGGCGCCAAATCCAAATCAGTGTACAAGTATCGCAGGTCCGAGGTCCAGAAGCCGAGGTCAGGGAGTCCAGAAGTCAAAAGCCAAAGTCAGGGAGTCAGGAACCAAAGTCAAGCCGGAGTGGATGCTAGGATGTCAGGGAGATGACTAGTTGCTTCCACAAAGCCTCCTCCCAAAGCCCACAGCTATATAGCCCTCTGCTGGCTGTTGCCCGTTTGGGCTAATTGCTGGCTCAGGGAGGCAGCCAGGATCCTGTCATAACTCAAGCATCCTTGCTCTTAGGAGGGCCAGAATCCTCTCAGAACTCAGGGCTCAGGGAGCGTCTTGCTTGTGAGCGTGCCGCCCTCCTCCGATCCCTGAGGTCCTGCCGGAGGCGGTCACGCACACGAGCCACCCGAGAGGGCGAGGCAGGGGGGCTGGGATCTTCTCCAGCAGGAGGCAGGGGCACTGGTGCAGGTGGCAGGGGCACAGTTTCCTCGTCAGACTCAACTTCCTCTGCAGGGTCCCCAGCACCCATGACACTATCCCCCCCCCAGGGCCCCCCTCCGTCGAGGGACCTGGAAGGTCGGGGTGGTCGTTGTGGAACCGGTGCACCAAGTCCGGGGCATGAAGATTGTCCTCGGGCTCCCAAGACCGGTCTTCTGGGCCATATCCCTCCCAGTCCACCAGGTATTGGAGGCCTCCACGATGGTACCGGGAGTCCAGGATCTGGCGCACCTCATATTCTTCCTCGTCATCCACCAACACCGGTGGTGGCGGCGGTGGGCAAGGAGGCCGAGCTGGGTCAGGGGGTGCAGCTGGAACAAGGAGGGAGCGATGGAACACAGGGTGAATGCGGAGGTGGGGTGGCAATTGGAGCCTGAAGGCGACGGGGTTTATTTGGTCCGTGACGGGATAGGGTCCAATGAACCGCGCATCCAGCTTGTGAGACCGACCAGGCCGGCGCAGGTAGCGAGTTGAGAGCCACACCTGATCCCCTGGCTGGATTGGGGGGCCTTCCTGCCTCTTCCGGTCCGCAGCCAGTTTATAGGCTTCCTTGGCCCGCTGTAGCTGCTCCCGGAGCAAGTCTTGGCTGGCGCGGAGTTCTTGCAGGTAGGCCTCGACGGCGGGGACATTCGTGGGTGGCAGGATCGCCGGGAAGAACCGAGGGTGGTACCCGTAGGTTGCAGCAAACGGGGTCATTTGGGTGGACGAGTGGACCGCGTTGTTGTATGCAAACTCCGCTAGAGGCAACAGACTGGTCCAGTCGTCCTGCTGGTAGCAGGTGTAACAGCGGAGATATTGCTCTAGCGTGGCATTGGTGCGCTCTGTCTGACCATCAGTCTGTGGGTGGTAGGCTGAGGACAGGTGCACTCGAGTACCCAGGCTGGAATGGAGGGCTTGCCAGAACCGAGAGGAGAACTGGGGGCCCCGGTCTGAGATCAGGTGGGCTGGGAGTCCGTGCAGACGAAAGATGTGTTGCAGGTAGAGCTGGGCTGTCTCCTGAGCTGTGGGAAGTTTCGGACACGGAATGAAGTGGGCCATCTTGGTAAATAGGTCGACGACCACCAAGATGCAAGTCTGACCTTTGGATCGTGGGAGTTCTGTAATGAAGTCCATCGAGATGGTGTCCCAGGGTCCTGAGGGTGCGGGCAAGGGCTGTAACAACCCCGAGGGTTTGGCCGGGACGTCTTTGGCCCGCCGACAGACATCACAGGAGCTGACATAGCGGGCAACATCGGAGCGCACTCGTGGCCACCAGAATTCTCGCGTCAGCAAGTGGGTGGTCTTATGCTGTCCAAAGTGCCCGGCGGGTAACGAGTCATGAGTCAGGCGTAGCACTTCTGCCCGCAAGGGCCCGGGCGGCACATAGAGGCGTTCGCGGTGTAGCAAGAGACCGCCTCGAGTCGTGAACTCGCCTGCTGAGTCGTCTTGGAGTGCCTGGAGGTGTTGCTGGACCCAGGGATCGTTGGCCTGGCTAGCACGAATGTCCTCCACGAGTGTGGGTGAAGTGGAGGTGGCTGCAAATACTGAGGGCGGCAGGATGGGAGCAGCGGGCGCGGCCTCAGTTGAAGCAGGGGCGTATTCCAGTTTCCGGGACAGCGCGTCTGCTTTCCGGTTCTGGGTATGGGGGATGTAGGAGATCCGGAAGTCAAAGCGAGAGAAGAATAGGGACCACCGGATCTGGCGCTGGTTGAGACGGCGGGTGGTCTGGAGGTGCTCTAGGTTCCGGTGGTCAGTGAGCACTTGAACAGGGTGGCGAGCCCCTTCGAGGTAGTGCCTCCAAACCTCAAAAGCCGCCTTGATCGCGAGCAACTCCCTCTCCCAGATGGTATAGTTCCTTTCCGCAGCCGTGAGCTGGCGCGAGTAATAGGCGCAGGGCTGGAGTGGCTGAGACGGCTCCTCGCGCTGGGACAGCACTGCTCCCAGGGCCACGTTGGAGGCATCAGCTTCCACCGTAAAGGGAAGCTGGGGGTCAGGGTATCTCAGGAGTGGCCCGGTGGCAAAACGGGTCTTCAGGGTGGAGAAGGCGTTATCGGCCTCTGGGGACCAGCAGAAGGGTTCTTTGGGGCGGAGTAGTTGAGTCAGGGGTGTTGTCAGGGAGGCATAGGCCGGGATGAATTGCCGATAGTAGTTGGCAAAACCAAGGAATCGCTGCAGGTCTTTGCGATTCTGAGGAGCCTGCCAGGTCAGGACCGCTTCTACTTTTTTCGGGTCCATGAGGATCCCTTGCGGGGACACAATGTGACCGAGGAACTCGACAGAGCGCAGGTCGAAGTCGCACTTCTCCAGCTTGGCGTAGAGGCCATGGGTTCGTAGGCGCTGCAGGACCTGGCGGACGTGCTCGGCGTGCTGGGCAGGATTGCGGGAGTAAATTAGAATGTCATCTAGATATATGATTGCGAAGCGGTCGAGCAGGTCCCGGAATATGTCGTTCATGAACCTCTGGAAGACAGCGGGGGCGTTGGTCAATCCGAAGGGCATCACCAGGTGCTCGTACTGCCCGTACCGGGTCCCAAATGCGGTCTTCCATTCGTCTCCAGGTCGTATGCGCACCAAATTGTACGCTCCACGGAGGTCCAGCTTGGTATAGATTTGGGCCCCCTTTAAGCGATCCAAGAGTTCAGGGATCAGTGGTAGAGGGTACCGGTCGCGGATGGTGATCTTGTTCAGGGCCCGGTAATCATTGCACAGCCGGAGCTCCCCACTTTTCTTCTTCACGAAGAGGACTGGAGCAGACAGGGGAGAGGTTGAGGGTCGGATGAAGCCGCGTTTCAGGTTCTTATCTAGGAAGTCTCGCAGAGCGGCCAACTCAGGCTCCGACATTGGGTACAGACGCCCCACCGGGAGTGGTGCCCCAGGTACCAAGTCAATGGCACAGTCATAGGGCCGGTGAGGGGGAAGCTGATCCGCTCCCGTCTCTTCGAAGACATCGGCGAAATCCGCATACTTCTGAGGGAGCTGAGGACCACCACTCGGGATGCCAGCTGCCAGAGTGGTGGGAGGAGTCAGATGGGGGCATGGGTCTTGGAAACGTAGTTCCTGCTGGGCCCAGTCCACGATGGGGTTGTGCAGCTTCAGCCAGGAAAGGCCCAGAATCAGTGGGAAGCGAGGCATGCGGGCGACATTAAACTGCAGCTGTTCTTGGTGCTGCTGGACGTGGAAGGTGATGGGACAGGTCTCCTGGGTGACAGGCCCAGAACGGAGGAGGCGCCCGTCAATAGCCTCCACCAGCGACGGAGTCTCTTTTGTCTGCACCGGGATCTGGTGCTGTTTTACAAAGGCGGCATCTATAAAACAGTGGGCTGCTCCCGAGTCCAGCATGGCATACACGAACAGCCAGCGTTCGTCAGGCAGACGGAGTTTGACTGGTAGCAGGAACGGGCCCGGGGTATCAGCCCGCTGTTCGGAGGACCCAGCTAGTCGCCCCAGGCTGGGGGGTCCACTTACGCCTGGGGCTGCCCTTTTGGCGGTGGTGGCGGTGAAGGCCCGGGTATCTGATGCTTAGCAGGGCAGCCAGAGGCATAGTGGCCTGCCGTGCCGCAGTAGAGGCACAGATTCTGTGTGCGGCGTCTGGCCTTTTCCTCTGGGGTCAGGCAGGGTCGAGCAGCTCCAAGCCGCATAGGCACGTCCTCGGCGCTGGTACGAGCTGAGGATGGGCGAGGAGCCAAGTGGCACGGCGCAGGGAGCTGGCGCCCTCTGGTCTTGGCTTGGCGGCGACTTTCCAGGCGGCCATCGATGCGGAGGCAGAGGGTGATAAGTTGTTGAAGCGTGGGTGGTGGCTCCACCCTGGCCAGTTCATCCAGGACCTCCTCTGCCAACCCCTCGGTAAACTGGTCCATCTGGGCAGCCTCATTCCACGCCAAGTCTTGGGCCAGGAGCTTGAATTCGGTGGCATACTGAGCCACCGAGGATTTGCCTTGTTTCAGTGCCCTGATCTTCCGGTTGGCTGTGGCTGCTTGGACTGGGCTAGAGAAAGCAGCAGACAGGTGGGCCTCAAACCCTTGGTAATTAGTTAGTAGGGGAGAGGATGCGACCAGCAAGGGTGTGGCCCATTTGGCCGCCTGCCCCTTTAACAGACTGATGATGAAACACACCTTTGTCTTGTCATTGAGGAAGTCCCGTGCTCTCAGTTCAAAGTACAGCCGACACTGTGCTAGGAAGGCAGGAAATTCTTCCACGGCACCCCCAAATCTGTCAGGTGGGGAAACTGGGCACTTGGCTGGAGCACTGGCCGCAGGTTGTTGCTGCAAGTGCACTACTGCCTGTGTTAGCTGCTGTACCTGGGCTTGGAGCGCAGCCAGTAGTTCTGTGGTTTCACTTGCTTCAGCATCCATCCTGTGGAGTGGGTGTTTGTCGGGTGGAAGCAATCTGTCACGGCTGGGGCCGGGTCAGGCAAAGTCCAGAGGCAGTCCGAGGTCTGTAGCCAGTAAGCAGGAGGGTCTGGGGCGCCAAATCCAAATCAGTGTACAAGTATCGCAGGTCCGAGGTCCAGAAGCCGAGGTCAGGGAGTCCAGAAGTCAAAAGCCAAAGTCAGGGAGTCAGGAACCAAAGTCAAGCCGGAGTGGATGCTAGGATGTCAGGGAGATGACTAGTTGCTTCCACAAAGCCTCCTCCCAAAGCCCACAGCTATATAGCCCTCTGCTGGCTGTTGCCCGTTTGGGCTAATTGCTGGCTCAGGGAGGCAGCCAGGATCCTGTCATAACTCAAGCATCCTTGCTCTTAGGAGGGCCAGAATCCTCTCAGAACTCAGGGCTCAGGGAGCGTCTTGCTTGTGAGCGTGCCGCCCTCCTCCGATCCCTGAGGTCCTGCCGGAGGCGGTCACGCACACGAGCCACCCGAGAGGGCGAGGCAGGGGGGCTGGGATCTCCTCCAGCAGGAGGCAGGGGCACTGGTGCAGGTGGCAGGGGCACAGTTTCCTCGTCAGACTCAACTTCCTCTGCAGGGTCCCCAGCACCCATGACACCCTGGAGAGAAGAAATAAAAAGGCAGAGAAGAAATAAATGTGAGAAATTAACAACCTGGCTGATTGAAAATGATATCCAGTTTAGATGGCAGATACTGGAAGGTGTCCTTTTTACTTCCCAAGATAAAAGGTTTAATCTGAACTCAACACACAAGGCACAAGATTTTCTGGACCATTATGTAGAACAAGATAGACAATCCTCGGATTTAACAGAAGAAGAAGAACGTGAATATGAAGAAGAAGAAGATGGTCAGAAACCAGATGGGAGGCAGCAGAGTTAGCCTTGACTACCAAGGATTATGTATTATAGGTGACTTCAATGCGGTATTTGACACAAAATTAGATCGGAAACTGGGGAAAAAGTTAAGGAAGAAATTTCGAAATCAACTTCCTAAAATTTTTCTTAGGATGGTTGGAGAATTAAGATTAATAAATGCCTGGAGAATGTGAAATATTAAATCTCAAGACTTTACTTTCTATTTGGATGCCCATGACTCATGGTCTAAATTGACATGTGTTGGATCTCAGCCACTTTGTCTCTTAATCTTGAAGATGCAACTATCTTACCTCACTCTTTCGCAGATCATAGCCCTGTACAGGTTAGCTTGACAAGCTACAGAAACAGACCGTGGTGGACTTTAAATTCTTGATTTTTGAAAGAAGAGGCTTTCTTGGGAGAAGCCAAACGTAAAATTAAAATGTTTTTTGAAAAAAACCTGGGAAAAGATACCTCAATCCAAATAATTTGGGGTGCATTTAAAGCCTTCTTCAGGGGAATTTCGATATGATATTCTTCTAGGAGGAATAGAGAAAAAGCGCAAGCTTACAAGCAGCTAATAGAAGATTTAGGAATTCAAGAAAAGAAACTGAAGGTCTGCAACAATGAGGAAATGAGAATTAAAATCCAAAATCTTCAACATCAGATAAATCTAGTATTGAGTGAAGAATTAGAGAAAAAGTTATGATCAGTCAAGCAAGATTTTTTCGAAAATGCCAACAAAACTGGTGGATGGATGGCTTTTAGATTAAAAAAAGAAAGAGAAAAAAAGAAGATAAAAAGCTTAAGGAATGAAAATCTTGTTGAAACTCGGGAAAGAGGGCAAATGGAGCAGATTGTCAGAAAATTTTACCAAGAACTATATGCATAACAAGACATTCTAGAGAAACAACAAGAAGAACATATAGAGAAAATCAAGATGAAGAAGATCCCTTCTAATTTAAAAGAGATTCTAATGGCAAAGATAACAATTCAAGCAATTGTTGATACAATAAGAATACAGAAAAATAATAAGGCTCCAGGCTTGGATTGATTACCAGCGGAATTCTATAAAACCTTCTCAGAAGAACTTTTGCTTCCATATAAAAAACTGATAGAAGGTATAGAAACTACAGCTAAAGTTCCAGAGTCATGGAATGAGACCATGATATCCCTGATTCAAAATGAAGGATCGGACCCAACGGACATAAGAAATTACAGGTCCATATCGCTTCTGAACACTGACTATAAAATATTTGCTGCCATTTTGGCACATAAGCTTTAAAAGGTATTGCTAAAGGTGGTAGAAGATGATCAAACTGGGTTTTTACCTAAAAGGCAAATGAGGCAGAATGTAAGAAACATTTTAAACATCTTGGAATACTATCGGGAACATTTGGATAAACAAGTAGGTTGTTTTTTCCTAGATGCGGAAAAAGCTTTTGACAACATAAATTGGAGTTTTATGTTAAAATGTTTGGAAAATATTTCAAACGTACGGTCCAAGCCATTTACACAAAACAAACAGCAAGAGTACATATCAATGGAATATTGACAAAACCTATACACATTCAACAAGATACTAGACAGGGATGTCCTTTGTCTCCATTGCTGTTTGTCTTATCATTGGAATATTTGATTCAAGCCATACAAGAAGATTTGGAGATTAAGGGATTAAAAATAAAAGGGGAGCACTACAAGGTACAGGCCTTCACAGATGATGTGGTGTTTATTTTAGAAAACCCTAACTCTTCCATTGAAGCACTTAAAGGGAAATCGACTCCGTATGGTAAAGTAGCTGGTCTGAAAATTAACTATAAGAAAACTAAGTTCCTGGCAAAGAACATGACAAAAGCGCAAATTAAAGAATTGGAAAGTAAATCAGGCTTTGGATATGAGAAAAAAGTGAAATATTTAGGAATCCATATTACAGTTGGAATTAGGAAACTGAACGTCAACAATTATGACAAACTTTTAAGAGAGATTAAAAAGGACCTAAAAGAAAGGAGAGACATACAACTATCACTTTTAGGAAGAATTGCAACTATCAAAACAAATGTTCTCCCAAGATTGTTATTCATGTTTCAAATGATTCCGATAGTTCTTCCAGAAACCTTTTTTCGACAGTTAACTACTCTAGTCTCAAAATTTATTTGGCAGAACAAGAGACCTAGAATTAGATTGAAAGTTCTACAGGATGCTAGAAGAAGAAGAAGATGTTATTGGATTTATATCCCCCCTCCACTCTGAAGAGTCTCAGAGTGGCTTACAATCTCCTTTATCTTCCTCCCCCACAACAGACACCCTGAGAGGTGGGTGGGACTGAGAGGGCTCTCACAGCAGCTGCTCTTTCAAGGACAACCTCTGCCACAGCTATGGCTGACCCAAGGCCATTCCAGCAGCTGCAAGTGGAGGAGTGGGGAATCAAACCCGGTTCTCCCAGATAAGAGTCCAGTGCACTTAACCACTACACCAAACTGGCTAAACAGAGGCGGGAGGGGGGGTTGGCCTCGCAGACTGGCAGCTGTATTATAGAGCTTGTACTTTGGTATGGGTCAAAGATTAGGTCATATTAGAAAACAAAAAGATTCTGGCCATAGAAGGTGCTGATCTCCCGCGAGGGTGGCATTTCTATATGTGGTATCACCCCCCCCCCCTAAAAACAGTATCTTTCTCAGACATGAAATTAGGAAGGCACTATACAAAGCTTGCAGTTGATAAAACTGCAACTTTATAGTAAGGCGCCGAGGTGGTTGTCCCCAGTAGAAGCTCTAGTACACCCTAACCTACTAAATTGGGATGAAATCCATACCTATCATACTTTACTAGACAATCAAGGAAATCTGAAGATTGATGTGCATTCACAGTTAGACTGGTGGACGAAGACACAAATTCAGTCTAGGTATGTGAAAGATAGGATTCTCGGCTTTGAAAAGAAAATGAATGAGTTAGATCAGATTTGGATTGGTACTGAAGAGGAATTGATTGCAAAAATATATAGTTTATTATTAGGGATGAGAATTCAAGAAGAAATTGTGAAAGAAAGCATGGTTAAATGGATGCAGAATATTGGATATGCGATTGTGCTAGCAGATTGGGAAAAAAGATGGAAAATAAACATAAAAATGACCAGATCATTTACTCTCAAAGAAAATATATATAAGATGATCTACAGATGGTACGTTACCCCAGAGAAGCTTTCAAAGATATACCAGTATACCCCATACAGATGTTGGAAATGTCAGAAAGCAGTCGGTTCGTTTTATCACATGTGGTGGCAATGCGAGAAGGCTAGAAACTATTGGATTCAAGTACATATTTGGCTACTGTTAGAGACAATTTGTATGCCTCCCCTGGCCCCTCCAGGAGATGCAAAGAAAAAGAGCTGTCAGTCGGGAGTCTCCTTTGAAGTATACAACTTTATTGATATCAAGAAAGAGGGGAGTCGCTTTTCAACGAGCTCCCTGATTAGTTCCATACATGCCATTTTATCCTTTACTCCCGGCCGATGAGTCCCTCCTCCTTTCCCCATAGGCTGAGGTACTTAGAGGGTACAGGCTACCCGGCACGCCTACTTCACCCCCTCCTTGATATGTACCCCTCCCGTTACATACATTGCATGTGCATTTAAATTTACCTTTCCCCGAGGTGGGGTGTGTCAGTTAATATTCATTACTTGATTACGCCTGCGTACTTGCTGCTTATTAATCTCGATTGCTATTAATCTTTACTGTTGCCATGGCTTGTTCAGCCGTGTTATTTCTTTTCGGTTTCTGCGTTTTAACAATGGCTACTACCCCTGTGCTATGGTTACTAAATGTTTGTACCCGGTTCTGCTCCTTGCACCTTAACAATCACTAAGACATTACATTTGGTTCCTCCTGTTTCAGCTCATTTCATTATTTCACTCCTCTCAATCCCTACTCTTTTTGTTTTTACCTGAGCTGAAACATTCTCAGACTTTGCAACCATCAGCTGAGCTTGTCCCTTCTTGGTATGCTTCTTTATTGCTGACTTGCAAGCACTGCTACACACCGGTAAGCAGTGGAGACAACAACAACAGATGATGCTGATTACTACTATGATCATACCGATCTGCAATATGCTCTTGAGCCACCCCCAGCCTGGTAACCAGGAGGTAAGCCAGTTCCAGGGACTTTGTATTCCTTCATAGTTTTCCTTTTAAGTAGTTTGCATTTCTTGTAGGTGCATTTCTATGCTTTTGTTTAAATCATGAAACTGCACATGACATTGTGTTCCTATCACCTTACAGAATCCTCCTTGCTGTGCTAACAAATAGTCTAGGGCCATCCGATGTTGTAGCTGGATTTGATTAATTCTTCTATCTCAGTTTGCAATTCTCTGATGACCTTCCTTGTTGCATTCACCGTTCTCTCTAGTCTACAGGTCAGACCTATTATGCTTTTACGATTTTCTTGTGCCACTATTCCTGGATAGGCTCCTAATGTTAAAAGACCTGTTATTAATCCTCCCCCTATGCGGCTTCCTGCATCATCTGAGAGCTGATGGCCCACAATTACTTCATCTTTGCAATTTGTTCTTAACTGTCCGTCTCTGGGACCGAGGTGATCTTCCCTTTTTACCCGGGAATGCTTGGGCAACACCTGCACCGGGAATGTTAAGAATCCTATCCCAACACATGCCCCTCTCTTGTACCCAGGGTGATAATTAGTGGCCCATTTATCAAAGAAAAACCACAGGTTGGGATCTTTTATTTTCATCCCTGAACATATACTACCTTTACCTGAATAATCAGCCTGGAACATTGGTATGTCAGGAAAAATATCTCCCAGAGTTGTCTTGCCCCACAGGAGAGTTTTGTTCCCCCGTGTATGATTTCCTGGTTTTGGCAACCAGAAGTAGTCTGTGCAAGCACTGTAGTTACTCAGCTTGCTCATTCTTTCTTGTGCCTGTTTGAAGCCTGGCACTATGGAGTTCCATACCCCACTATGAATGCAACAGAAACATAAGCCTGGGGTCAACTTGCTGTATCTAAACCACCTTAATCCGGTTTTTCCTATTTTTGAGGGGGAGACAAATAATATTTCGCGTTCTGATCATTGAGATAATGCTTGTAAGGACCCTACTACTAATGGGGGCTCACTTATTAGTCCAAGTAGCAGACTCAGCGTTGCTACTGATGTGGGACGCTCATAAATTAATCTAGAGCTTTTCCCATGTTGCTGAAACATATAATGAGCGTGGCGGATCCAGGTGTTTCCTCCAGTTCCAGGACATTGGACCTTAGAGATCAGTATTATTAACAGAAGTTTTTGTAAAATCAGATACAATCTTCGACATGATAGGGTCCAGCCACCTGTCATTCTGGTGAACCTTAACCTTATATGTGTTACACAATCTCCCTTTTGCAACCTACTCCTACTCCAAAGTTATAATGTATCAAACGATACGAATTATATAAAACAATCTTTTTAGAGTCCATTTAACACTTAGAAAACTTAAATTAAAAGTTATTTGTTTGTGATTTTATGCTACCATTCAACAATTTTATTTATCAGCCATGTAATTCACTGCTGCTGGAGCCTCTTTCACCATGTGTAATACATCCAGCCACTCTCTGCTGTGCCAAC
Source organism: Heteronotia binoei (assembly GCF_032191835.1). Taxonomy (NCBI): domain Eukaryota; kingdom Metazoa; phylum Chordata; class Lepidosauria; order Squamata; family Gekkonidae; genus Heteronotia; species Heteronotia binoei. The sequence goes on from NC_083225.1 coordinate 173,918,119, forward strand.
TGCTGTTTACGTTGTTAGTGTCACCTGGCAAGGTTCTAACCACTGCTGAGACAACGGCCTTTCCTTTCCAGTCTTGACTAAAACCCAGTCACCCAGTCCATGTTGGTGTAGGGACAGCGTTCGCATCAGCAAGGCTTTTCTGTTGAAGAAAGAAAACAGCACGGACAGTAGCTGATCCAAATAACACATAATAACTCAGCCAGTTATTCCTGACTGAGGCAAACTTTTTAGCAGCATTTTGATAGATAGAAGTAGGTATATCAAGGTAGAGTAACTGATAGCCTTCCTCTTCAAGGCAGTACAATCCACTTTTATACACCAAACACACAATATAGGTTTTATTTAAAAATTTCCTAAACACACAAATTTCCTATATCCATCTTGGCTTGAACTCCCTGATACTTCCCTTCATACAACCACTTTAACACTTATTTAATTAATGGCTTGGAGAGCCACCGTTTTTCCTTTTACAGTCTCTTACACAAATTATACCTTAAGTTTAACTAAACTTTATAATGCCACTTTTCCCAAAACCTTGTTATTGTTTCTTCTTTAGCTTTTTTTTTTTAACTGCCACATTAGTTAGCTTATTCTCTATAACCTTATCCAAAAATTAAATCTGATACCTGCACACACATAATTAACTGTTCTGTTCCCTTTGCTTCACCAACCCTTAATTCTTCTGATATTAATTTTATCAGGGGTATTGTAAAAAAAAAATAGTTGGTGGATTTCATCCAGGAATTGTTATGCAGTTGCACCTATTTTTCAATAGTCAAGGTAGCTAGATGGGGAGAAAGAGATGGTGCCATCAGAAAAGTTCAGGAGCTGCTCTCCTGTGAGCTCCTGCTAAATTCAGGATCTGAATTCCCCACCTTTACTGGTTAGCATTTTCATTTTCTTTTTCCCTTCAAAATGTTAAAGAGTTTTATTAACCTAAATAAACTACCCTTTCTCTTTAATAGAGTTTACATTTGAAAACATAAAGTACAGGTTTGGCCAGACCATCCCAAATTAATTATTCTTGCCTTTTGTTCCCCCTTGTTCCCTTTATATCGTTGCACCTTTTCTCCTCTACTGCTTGGAAAGAACCAGCACTTCCCTGGAGTAGAGGAACATCTTTTAGATTTGGTTAGCTTTTTGATCTGGAGGTTTTGTAAATTTTACATTATCATGTTTCTCCATTCTTGTCCTTTAAAAGTCTCCATTAGTTTTACATTTTAGAAATCTGGAATTTGTCATAACTAGCATTATTCTGTTTTATTGCTTATAAACTACTATTAAAAGTATTTCTCAACAAAAGTTATTTCTCTAGGCAGCACACAAGGTTGCCATTAAAACTTTGAGTCCGCTTAAGATAATGTTATTTCCTCTGGGGGTCCAATTCAGATATCTCACTTTTTATTCCACAACTTCTGATATAATAGTGCATAATTTTAACCCTACCAATGTTCCTTTTAAGCTGCCGAGTACTGGCAGTTGTGCTCTGGGACTACTTTTACAAAAAGTGTGAGCTGAAGGCTAGAAATCCATGAGCCTGCCCATGCCAACTCATCTTAAAGGGAACATTGGCCCTCACCCTTTTAGGGTTAAAGCATTATGTTCTTTATAACCAATGACATAAACATTGCACTTTCTTCTCCCACTGATTGTGCTTCAACAACTTCCTTGTTTATTTACAGAACATTGATAAAAACCAGGTTTAAAAGCCGTAAATGCTTAAAATTAAAAACTTAACAAAACTGGAAACAACCGGCTTTTGAAAGAGTAACATTAGGGGAAAAATAATTTATCTACAACTGTCCTTTTACTTTATAAAAACTTTTTTTTAAAAAAAAACTCTCATCTTACATTCATTCTGAATACTTAACTCTGCTTTGTTTTAAGGCAAACCTCTGTTCAGCAAGAAAAAAAATCCTTGGAGAAAGAACCTGCTTTCTCCATTTTAGCTACATATTGTATTGTTTCCTAACATTCCAAAAGGAGGGGCTAGGACTTGGAGGATGCCAGTCTCCTGGCAGGAGAAAGGCTCAAAGTTTGGTCTATAAAAGGTTTTGCCAAACAATTTACAAGGAAAGCAACTGAATCTGTTTTAGCTACTCAAAATATGTACACCAAAGTAAACTCTTAACTTTTATCACCACTTTAAAAGAAGGAAATCCTTCCTAACACTTTCAGCTATTTTAACCTTCTATGCCACAGTTATCCTGCTACACTCCAACCATGAAAGCAAACTTTATTTTAACACTTTACTACCTTCCAAACACTTTTAATCTCTGACTATACAGACAGCACTCCCTTTATAATGTATTTCTTTATAATGTTCCAACAACGTTTCCAAATTAGTTTACTTATGCAACGCAGAACTTACACTTTTCACTAAGTGTAAAGATAGTCACTTCTTTACAAATACCAAATACTAACAAGAACAAAAGAAGGGAAAAGAAAGGAGAAGGAAAAAATATTCCAACCGATGGGGGGAGTTGACCAGTTCTCTCCCCTCTCTGTTTCCCAACACTCATTACTATAAATACTTTCTTTACTACAAGAGGATTATCTGACAAAGATCACCCAATAACCATGTCCAGGTTGAAGTTCCTGGAATACTTTAAGAATGCAGCTGCAATCTAGAGAAATTGCAGGATGTCTCCTGGCTACACCTGGAGACTGGTATCCAGACTTGAACATGAACATATGAAGCTGCCTTATACTGAATCAGACCCTTGGTCCATCAAAGTCAGTATTGTCTACTCAGACTGGCAGTGGCTCTCCAGGGTCTCAAGCTGAGGCTTTTCACACCTATTTGCCTGGACCCTTTTTGGAGATGCCAGGGATTGAACCTGGGACCTTCTGCTTCCGAGCAGATGCTCTACCACTGAGCCACCGTCCCTCCCCAAGAGACTTTAGCCAAGAGAGTTACCTTTGGTGTGGCCACACTAAAAGCAACCATTTCTTTTTGTTTTTCCCTTTTAAATTTCATCATGCAGACCAGTGATCCTGGTTGAGGCATCCATGCCCCCACATAACTGGATTCCTCATTTCAAGGCCTCCTTTCATTAATATAAATGTTTAACAGCTGTCTCACTGTTTCATCAAAGCTACCAAAGGGAGGCCAGATAAGTCCCCGCAACTTATACTTTGGCCACACAAAAACAGAGAAGTTCACCATCTTCTCCTTATTCAAACAGTCTAAGACTATCCTTCTAGCTTCTTTAGCATCAGTGCTAAATGACTGTCTGCCTGTATCTGGGGGACTCCCTAAGCCTCCCCGTTACCCTCTTTAAACTGAGAACTTCTATTTCCCATTTGCCGCGGTCTTACCTTAACTAGACGGGACGTCCCGATTTCCAAGTTTGTGCGAGCTCGTCTTTCTGGCAGGCCCTTCCTGCCTGGCAGGCCCCTCCTGCCTGGAGCGTCACCGACTGACTGCGATCTACAGTGTCACGGGTCTTGAGCTGTCTCCAATCCCAGCCAACGGAGATCCAATGGGTCGTGAAATACTCACGAGGTGCACCTTCCCAATTGGAGTTCGCTGAGTGGGCTGGTAACAGGTCACGTGATCCCGGACGAGCCCCCAATTGTTAGAGACAATTTGTATGCCTCCCCTGGCCCCTCCAGGAGATGCAAAGAAAAAGAGCTGTCAGTCGGGAGTCTCCTTTGAAGTATACAACTTTATTGATATCAAGAAAGAGGGGAGTCGCTTTTCAACGAGCTCCCTGATTAGTTCCATACATGCCATTTTATCCTTTACTCCCGGCCGATGAGTCCCTCCTCCTTTCCCCATAGGCTGAGGTACTTAGAGGGTACAGGCTACCCGGCACGCCTACTTCACCCCCTCCTTGATATGTACCCCTCCCGTTACATACATTGCATGTGCATTTAAATTTACCTTTCCCCGAGGTGGGGTGTGTCAGTTAATATTCATTACTTGATTACGCCTGCGTACTTGCTGCTTATTAATCTCGATTGCTATTAATCTTTACTGTTGCCATGGCTTGTTCAGCCGTGTTATTTCTTTTCGGTTTCTGCGTTTTAACAATGGCTACTACCCCTGTGCTATGGTTACTAAATGTTTGTACCCGGTTCTGCTCCTTGCACCTTAACAATCACTAAGACATTACATTTGGTTCCTCCTGTTTCAGCTCATTTCATTATTTCACTCCTCTCAGCTACAAAAGGTACTTAAAGTAAATATTAAACATCTACCCAAATTCTATCATTTGAGTATATGCCAAGCCCCTATCTCTAAAGTACAAACTAGATTTTTAGTCCTCGCAACTACGGCTGTGAGGATTGTATATGCAAGGTACTGGAAGACACCACAAATACCCCAAAAAGAAGAATTTGTGCAGAAATTCCTTAAAATAGCCGAAATGGACTTTCTCTCAATAAAAGTATCTGAAAGAAATCTAAGCCAGTTTAAAGAAGTATGGCAGCCTATGTATGATTGGTAATAATAATAATAATAATAATAATAATAATAATAATAATAACAACAACAACAACAATTTATTTATATCCCGCCCTCCCTGCCGAAGCAGGCTCAGGGCGGCTCACAACATAATCAGTCTGTACAATGAGTTATACAACAAATTTTAAAATCGACATTCAACTTAAAACATTCCAATTTAAAATTAACATTTCAGGTGCTATTCTATTAGATGCAAGTATGTATGATGGCAGAATCACTTAAGACAAGTCCATCAGTCATTCAGTCAGGTAAAGGTCATCCTAAAGAGGAAGGTCTTGCAGGCCCTGCGAAACTGTTCAGGGCTCTGCAGGGCCTGCACTTCTTCCGGGAGCTGGTTCCATAGGTGTGGAGCTGCAATGGAGAAGGCCCGTGTACGAGTATTCTTTAATTTTGCCTCCTTCGGCCCGGGGATAGTCAGTTGGTTCTTCCCCACTGACCTCAGTGCTCTTTGGGGTTCATATGGGGAGAGACGGTCCTTCAGGAAGGCAGGTCCTCGACCATATAGGGCTTTAAAGGTAATAACCAGCACTTTGTAGCGAACCCGGTATACAACTGGCAGCCAGTGCAGTCCGCGTAGCCCCAGCTGTATGTACTCCCATTTTGAAAGCCCTAATAACAGCCTAGCTGCCGCGTTCTTCACCAGCTGCAGCTTCCGGGTTCAACACAGAGGCAGCCCCATGTAGAGGGCATTACAGTAATCCAACCTTGAGGTGACCATTGCATGGATCACTGTTGCTAGGTCCCGACGCTCTAGGAAGGGGCCAACTGCCTTGTCCGCTTCAGATGAAGAAACGCCGACTTGGCAGTGGCTGCTATCTGGGCCTCCATTGATAATGAAGGCTCCAGTAGAACTCCCAAGCTCCTGACTCAAAGACCAGGAGAGGAATTTCTCCTCCCAGAGCACTGCAACCCATGCAAAGGACCTCTGTCTTCGTCGGGTTCAGCTTCAACCCACTCAGCCTAAGCCAACCTGCCACAGCCTGCAATGCCAGGTCCAGATTTCCTGGGATGCAGTCAGGCCGGCCGTCCATTAGCAGATAGAGCTGGGTGTCATCTGCATATTGATGGCACCCATGCCAATACCTTCAGGCAATCTGGGCAAGGGGGCGCATGTAGATGTTAAATAATCTAGTGTGCGCCACTGGGACAGCTCACCCCCAATTGCCACCCTTTGTCCCCGTCCCTTGAGGAAGGAGGAAAGCCACTGTAGGGCCGACCTCCTAACCCCTATGTTGGCGAGGCGGCGGGTCACTAACTGATGGTCGACCGTATCGAACGCAGCCGACATTTCTAACAACATCAGCACTGCCATGCCACCTCGATCCAGATGCTGCTGGAGGTCATCTACCAAGGCCACCAGCACTGTCTCCGTTCCATGGCCCAGGCGAAAGCCGGACTGGCAGGGGTCTTGGATGGAAGCGTCATCCAGGAAGCCCTGCAACTGCAACGCCACTGCCCTCTCTATAATTTTACCTAAAAACGTTAAATTAGAGACCGGCTGGTAATTTGCAATTTGGCCGGATCTGCTGTACTCTTTTTCAGGAGGGGATGGACCATAGGCTCTTTCAAGGGTGTTGGAAAACGCCCCTCCGAGAGGGATCTATTTATGATATTCCGTAAAGGACATCTAAGCTCCCTCTGGCAAGATTTAATCAGCCAGGAGGGGCAAGGATCCAAATCACAAGTTGTTGGGCGTGCAGTCGAGAGAATTCCATCAACTTCCTCCAGGCTGAGTGTGACGAAGTGATCCAGAACTAAATCAGAACACAGGCCCGGAGCCTCAAGTTCATGTACTGTATCCAATGTGGTAGGCAAGTCCTGGCGGAACGACGTGATCTTATCTGCAAAAAATTTCGCAAAAGCCTCACAGCCTATCTCTAATTCTCTCACGTTTGGTCTGCCTTGAGGCAGTGTAGTAAGATTTCCAATTATTCTAAATAATTGTGCCGGGCGCGAATTTGCAGACGCAATCCTAGCCGCAATCTTTCTTTGTGGCCTTGACTGCCATCTCATAAGACTTCATAAACGTTCTATAGGATGTTCTCGTTGCATCATCACGAGTATGCCACCACTGCCTCTCTAGCCGTCTGAGCCCTTGTTTCAGCTGTCGCAGCTCCGAGGTGTACCATGGAGCCAGCCTCACACGAAGGCGCAGAGGGCGTTGAGGAGCGATCTCGTTGATAGCCCTGGATAGCCAGTTTTGCCAGGTCTCAACCAGGTCATCAAGGGAATCGCTAGGGGGCCAGGGATCCCGCAGAGCCATTTGGAACCGTTCCGGGTCCATCAGGCTCCACGGGCGAGCCAAAATAGGCTCTCCGCCCATACAGGGTTGAGGCGGCGTCTCCATACGGGCCTTGAGGGCTAGGTGATCCAACCATGGCACCGCTTCTGCCACGATATCATTCACCAAAATCCCGGACACAAAGATCAGGTTTAACATGTGCCCTGCCTGATGCGTAGGAGTCATAACAAATTGAGAAAGTCCTAGTGTCGCCATGGAAGACATTAGACCCATCGCCTGATTGGAGGCCGCGTCATCGGTGTGGACATTGAAACCACCCAGGACCATAAGCCCTGGGTATTCCAACGCCCAGCCCGCCACCGCCTCCATCAGGGATGGTAAGGTGCTGGCTGGTGCGTTAGGCGGACGGTACACCAGCCAGATCGCCAACCCCTCTCCAATATCCCATGCTAGGCTGGCACATTCAATGCCATCAATCGTTGGGGCCAGGAGAGCCCGGAAGGTGTAACCCTCCCGTATGAATAGCGCCACCCCTCCCCCCCCCCGGCCGCTAGTCCACGATTGGTAAAAGACCGAGTAGCCCGGGGGGGTCATCTGGGTGAGAGCCACCGTCTCCCCATCTCACACCCAGGTCTTGGTCACGCAAGCCAGTTCCATGTCCTGCCAAAGCAGGAACTCCCTAAGGATCGAGGTCTTGTTATTTACGGACCTTGCATTGCATAACACCAATGATGGACACAGGCAATTCCTCTTGGCCCCACTACCTGTCACCATTGGGATGGGAAGTAGACTGGAAGGAGGTCGAGCACTGTTTGTCTCCACCTCCTTCCCTTATAATTCTGTCTATTCCCACCGTCATACCTTCCCCTCCCCAGGAGCACTGGAATCTTCTGGCCAAGCAGCCACATCTATGCCCGGTATGGTCTTACTGATACTAGGATGACCTCCCCTTCCCACCTGGATTACCTGAAAACTCACAATTTAGGTTCCCACCCCACCATCCACTTCAACCCCCTAATTATCAGACTCACTATTTATTTAATTGATAATTAATTAATATAAAGCCCACCCTAATATTCGCCTCTAATTGATTAGTCGAGATTAATTAATTTCATTCTTAGCATTTTAATAAGAAAGTCCCCCCTGATTCCAATCCCCCCAATTAATCTGCTAAAAATACACACACACACACACACACACACATATATATATTGTTAAATCCGTAGTACCAATCAATTGACTAATATCTAATTAATTAATTAATAATAATTTCCAGTCAAAATAGTGGTCAGTAAAAATCTATTGTTAGTAGAATGGGAGTCCAGGATCCCAAATTAGGGAGGAAGATAGTAAAGTGCAGTTTTTAAAGTGCTGTTTTTAAAGTGTCAGTGCTCAGATATTCATGAATGTTCTCAAAGTGCGGGTGCAGTTCATATGGATGTGGCTTTCTCAGGGGCTACTAGCATTCGCAGCTCAGGCGACCCAGGGAAGGTGAGGCCCTCCTTGGGTCCTCCCAACTGTTCAGCTACGTCCCTGCACAGTCACAGTTCCGTCGCCACCTCCAATCGCTCCGTAGCTCAGCACACTGTATGGGGCTCCGTCACTCGAGCCCCATACAGGGCTTCCCAGTCGGGGAACTCCCAGCTGCTGGCCCAGCTGCACCTGGGTAGCGTCCACAGGGTAAAAAGATGAAGGGCGAAAGACATGAGTTGGAGGGTGCCCACCAAGACAAATGCCCCAGGACCAGTCCACCACTCCGTCCACTCACAACACTCCAGTGAGTTCCCTGGCCTCCATCCGCGGCAGCCTCCGGCCACACCCTGTAGCACGATCGCCACCCGCATTCTCGTTACACCGCACTGCACCGCACTTCTCTCCCCGGTGTTGTTCGGACTCTTCCCACATGCCAGTCTGCGGCCGCGCCCCACTTCCGCATCAGCGTCAGCCCAGCCAGCAGCGGTATTCCTAGTCCTCTCTCCACGAGAATTAAGAGCCGCCGCCTCCATCGTCTTGTGAGTTAAAGACTCTAATTGATGCTCGGTAGTCACACTGTTGTTAATTTTAGTCTTGTTTGTTTTGTTGGTTAGTATCATGTTGTTTGTAGCTGTTACCTAGGTGGGAGCCCGAGCACCTAGGCTCTCACCGCCACCATCTTGGGAAAACACCCTAGTTCCCACTTTTTGAATTGAATATGTATGATTAGTGGTAACAAGGGAGAGGGGTGAGGAGATAAGCGAAATGAGGACAATGATGGATGAAATAAGTGTTAAAATACTCATCCTCCAATTTTATTTGTTTGTTTTATTTGCATTTGTATTTTGTATTGTTATAGTCTTTTGAGTTTTTATTGTTATGCTTATTGTTATGTTGTTATAGTTGTTATAGTCTTTTGAGTTTTTATTGTTATGTTTATTGTTATATTGTTATGTTGATGTTGTTGGTTTTCTTATGTAGTATATTAACTATAAAATAAAAATTACTTGGGGTAATGTTGTCAAGTCAATCCTATATAAAAAACAATGGTGCCATCAGGGTGTGTGGCCTAATATGCAAATGAGTTCCTGCTGGGCATTTTCTACCAAAAAAGCCAAGGTAGTATACATTATTACAGAAAATCAGATCAAACATCTATATATGGTTGAAATGAATATTGGAAAGTTGATGAGAATTCTCAGCTCCATCTCCACATTTTTAATGCATTTTTTTAAAAACTCCAAAGTGAAACAAATTTAGGGCTTTTTTTGAGCAGGAACGCATAGGAAGGCAGTTCTGGCTGGCTTAGGGTCAGAGGGTGTGACCTAATATGCAAATGAGTTCCGGCTGGGCTTTTTCTACAAAAATGCCCTGTACAAAACAATGGTGATGTCAGGGGGTGTAACTTAATATGCAAATAAATGAGTTCCTGCTGGACTTTTTCTTTTTTTTTAAAGAGCCCTGAACAAATTAATGATTACTCATCAGCCCTGCCCTCTGACACCATTTCCTGAAATGAATAGTCCAGGATGGCACTCTTTGGGTCATTGGAGAAACCCATGAGTGTACACATGGATTTCCCCCAGCTGGCCAGGTAGCATACCTCCAAGACTATTGCAAGTTTGGGGAATGGTACGGAGGGGGTAAAATCTTTTCTCCAGGCATACCACACTCACAATCCATTCCAGATTATACACCACACACATGTAGGAACTTCCAACTCACACTTTAGTGTTACCCAGGACATAAGATGCCCCTCCCAAACTAATTTGTGCTTCCGTAATCTATGAATCAATTTCATTTGCAGAATTTAATACAGAGTGGATTCAGATGGCCATTTTATCATACAGATTTACCTGACCAGTTGCTAACAAACTCTCTAAATTTGGCAGAAAAATACAGATTAAAGAATTACCAGATAATCACATGTAAACTGTTGTAAATTTAACGTGATGTAATTATGATTTTATCATAATTTATATAGAATTATTTAGTAAGCCTTTCATTTGTATTGTTCGGACAATTTTAGAGAGCTTGTTAGCAACATTTCAGATAGTCATGTGCATTTAACGACATTTGCAAGGAAAGGAGTTCCATTGGCTGCTCAACCTATTTCCTTGATGAAAAAAAGGACCAATCCACAAGATTATTATGGGGGCCAATGAGGCATACACAAAACATTGATCCTTCTCCATGGAAGGGATTTACTTTGCATTTTATCAAACGGAAACCAGTCACACCAATCAATTTCTGTGATGTAATAGGCAGAGCTGTTTTCTCACACAGGGCATCTTATGAAAAGATGAATGGTCATAGGCAAAGGAAAATGGAATAATTTTTCACAACATGAGGATGAAGCAAACAGCTGTTTAATAGAGCACTGAAGTTTGAACAGCACATAGGGACAGAAAGGGAAGAAAGATGCCCTGTCAGTTCATAGCCTCGGGGCTACAAATTATATTGATTTAATGCCAGGAAAACAGGTTGCAATTATCCAGAATGCAATTGAATTAGGAGCTGTGCTACTTGATTTCAGTCAATGAAATTGGCGCATATTTTCTGGAAGAACCTTGGACCCTAGAATATGTTCCTTCCAGTTCATGAGTTACAAGAGTGTTTCCATGCCATTCAGGACATTTCCTATGTTTTTTCCTACACAATGGTCCCCACATAAAGCACCATGTTGTTACATACAAGGCCACCTTCCCATATTACCTGCTTATTTTCTTGCCCTGGAAAAGATCCTGCATGGTGTAGTGTTTTAAACTGGCAGACTCTAACTTGGAAGATTGGGTTTGATTCCCCACCAGGAAGTTCTTATCACCAGAGCGTAAAGCTCTTCTGGGGGTATACTAGGAGAGGAGGTCCCAAAGGCATGTGGGTTCCAGGCCATTAAGGGCTTTGAAGATAAACACAAGATAAATGCCAAAAACCAGTTTCCATTTGCGCCGCAAAAGCCGCGGGACTTTCCGGCTCTTCCGGGTGCTCCGCGGCAATTAGTGCGAAATCCGCGCCGATCCTGCGCGGTGAAGAGGGGCGTCGCTGCTGATTAAGGTCAGTGCGAAAACTCCCCAGGTCTTTGAACCTGATCCATCACTCCACTGGAAGCCAGTGCAGCTTGCACAACATAGGTTGAATATGTGCCTGTGGAGGTGTTCCCTTTAGTCTTCATGGTTTTGTACAGGGCTTTTTTTGTAGCAGGAACTCCTTTGCATTTTAGGCCACAAACCCCTGATGTAGCCAATCCTCCAAGAGCTTACAGTAGGCCCTCTAAAAAGAGCCCTGTAAGCTCTTGGAGAATTGGCTGCATCAGGGGTGTGTGGCCTAATATATAAAGGAGTTACTGCTACAAAAAAAGTTCTGGTAGCCACTGATAGAGCTGTCCTCCGCATAGCCTAAGTTTCAATCCATTCTTATAAGTTAAGGGGTAGTTTCATGATGCATGTCACCAATTTAATTAATGAAACCTGGTCTAGCCTATAAATTAACATCTAAGAATACAATGCTGTGTTAGCTGCCAAATGCTCCAAGACTCTGCATATATTGAAACAATATTATATTAGGTAATATTTACCCCAAGAGAATGTGCCATTTTTGAGCATATATAAAGCAATGTAATAGGATCCCCCCACACTTCTCAGAATTCCAAAACACTGAGTTAGAAAACACAAATATCACTCCACTGAGTGTCCAACAGGTCTCCAAAGTAAAGTCCACTGGGTGCCCAAAACCAAGTCCAAACAAGGTTCTACATTGAAGCTTCTAATTTCATTGTGATATACTTTGTCAATGCACAATATCCTTGTACACTATTTGGGTCCCCAAAACCAAGTCCAATCAAGGTTCCGCAGTGAAGCTTCTAATTTTGTTGTGATATACTTTGTCAATGGACAATATCCTTGCACACCACTTATCAGAACTTCAAGTCACATCCAGAACAAAAGACTGAATTGTCAAACTCCAGCTCTGGCAAAAGCCAAATAAGAAAATAATTTCATTTGGAAGACAAAGATTGTTGATACTCTCATTCACTGGCTGAATTGCCTTCCGGCATTCAGCAACTATAGCATTGTATTTTTGGACATTACTCTAGGTGCTTTGTGCCTGTAGTGGCTGATGTTCTAGCTTGTATGTCCCTATCTCATGTTTTGGAATGCTGACCAGGGGCAATGGTAGCCATTGAACCCCTGGGGAAACTGCCCAAGCCAGGCTGGGGGCAGGGTAACAGCCCAAGACATTTCCCCTGATGAAGAGGGGTTGATGAGGAAGTTCCAGTGGTACCAGTGTGTACCCATCCCTTATAGGGCCTTGGCAGTAGCCAACTCATTGGGCCAGTGCACAAGCTCACCACCCCCCGGGGGCTCAGGCAGGGGCTAGCTGGCTCAGCAATATCCACTCTTACCTTTGCCTTGCATGGTGCAAAGGCTGTCCTTTGTATGAGCCTGGGGTGACCCCAGCAGGAGAGTAGTCATTCTGGGGCCCCAACCTGAAATTAGACTGTCCTTGGTACTAGTTCACAAGGCTATACCATATGGTTTTTTTTTTCTGAACATATAGAAGGACTGGGGCTCAACCACGGAGCATTCAGAAAGTCCCAGGATCAATCCCTGGCATTTTCTGCTAAAAGAATCTCAGGTAGGGTTGCTAGATCCAGGTTCAGAAACTCCTGGAGATTTGGGGATGGAGCTTGGGGAGGACAGGGACCTCAGTGGGATACAATACTATGGAGCCCACCCTGCAAAGCATCCATTTTCTCTAGAGGAACTAATCTCTGTAGTCTGGAAATGAGCTGTAATTCTGAGGGATCCCCAAGTCCCATCTGGAGACTGGCATCTCTAGCTAGTATTTGATGTGAAAGACATCTACCTGAGGTTCTGGAGAAACACTGCTAGTCAGAATACACAATAGTAGTAACCTTGACTGGTAATTTTCTGACTCAGTCAAAGACAAATTCATAGGTATATTTCCAAATTAACAACTGGAAGTCTAGACCTTTTTTGTTGTTGTTTCCTCCAAGTGTTTTCGGCAGAACTCCTTCTTGAGTATGTTTCCAAGTTTCAGCCCCATAGAATGCCTGACATAAGATCTGTTGCACATGGAAATCATATTGTTTTATAACAGGATGATAGAAGATGACAAAAAAAAAAGTCATTTGTTCCTCTCCCTACCCACTATTGGCGATTCCTGCAATGGCCGCCCCTTTCCAGAGCTACAGATTAAGGGAGGCATTTGCAGTAATCATCTTGACAGGGAAATCATGACATGCTCTGTGATTTTAAATTTAAAGGATTATTTCAGATTGTTCTCTTGACAGCCCTGTGTCATATCATCTACCCAAGAAAAATGGCATGTCTGGGGATTTTTTTTTCCCCTTGGTAAGGTTTATCGAACACCAGTGAGGAGATAAAGAAGCTAGACAACTGCAACCAATATTCACTTCCAAAGATTATCCGCATAGTAGGTGAAGAGATGTCCATGAGATTCTGCCTATCAAATTTCTACTACCTGACCTGTTGTAGGGGAGGGGGAGGAGCAACACTAAACAATGAACAAACTCTGCTACTGAGTTCCACATCTTGGTTCACACAATTGTGCCTGCACAGCTTGTTGCTCTTTTCAGGGGTTTTTTTTTTTTTTAAAAAAAAACAGGTGACTAAGAGTCACATGTGTGACAGTCCTTTTTTTTACCAACTGAGGGGACTCACACAACCTCCTATGAATTTAGGGATGTTGCTACAGATTATAAACCTTCCCCTCGGTTGTCAGATATTCTTATGGTAGCATGTATATAGGAATGGGTTTGCTGCTGTAAGATAATTTTTCTGAACAGCAAGTAGGATACAGAGATCACCAAGGCAGGATTTTTATATCAGCAGCGCAGAAAAAGATGATATTGGATTTATACCCCGCCCTTCTCTCTGAATCAGAGTCTCAGAGCAGTTGCAATCTCCTTTACCTTCCTCCCCCACAACAGACACCCTGTGAGGTGGGTGGGGCTGAGAGAGCTCCCACAGAAGCTGCTCTTTCAAGGACAACTCTGCCAGAGCTGTGGCTGACCCAAGGCCATTCCAGCAGCTGCAAGTGGAGGAATGGGGAATCAAACCTGGTTCTCCCAGATAAGAGTCCGCACACTTAACCACACCGAACAAAGTTTTGTTTATTAGGGTTTGTAGAATCTTCCAGGCTCAAGTGCCATGTTCTACAGGAGAAAGTTTTCCTGCCAGACGTTTCGTTCTCAGCTGCGGAGAACATCCTCAGTGGCATTGCAGCCGGAGCAGGCGCTCTGACCTTCTTGGCTGCTGTGCATTGAGTGAGGCCAGGGCTGCTGGAGAGCTGCTATTTATAGGCTGGAGGGGGTGTGATGAAAGGGCAATTGGTTTGTGGATGTGCCCATTGTTTGGTGGGGCTTCCTGGAAGGGTAGTGATAAGGAAACTGGCTGTTGAATGTGACCATTGTTCTGTGTTAATTGATGGAGGGTTGGAAGGGGTGTGAAGAAAAAGAAGATGGTTGTTGACTGTGCTGATTGTTCTGTGTAATGTGCTGGTTGTTAAGAACATAAGAACATAAGAGAAGCCATGTTAGATCAGGCCAATGGCCCATCCAGTCCAACATTCTGTGTCACACAGCGGCCAAATATATATATATATATATATATATATATATATATATATATATATATATATATATATATATATATATATATATATATATATATATATATATATATACACACACACACACACACACACTGTGGCTAATAGCCACTGATGGACCTCTGCTCCATATTTTTATCTAACCCCTTCTTGAAGGTGGCTATGCTTGTGGACGCCACCACCTCCTGTGGCAGTGAATTCCACATGTTAATCACCCTTTGGGTGAAGAAGTACTTCCTTTTATCCGTTTTAACCTGTCTGCTCAGCAATTTCATCGAATGCCCACGAGTTCTTGTATTGTGAGAAAGGGAGAAAAGTACTTCTTTCTCTACTTTCTCCATCCCATGCATTATCTTGTAAACTTCTATCATGTCACCCCTCAGTCGACGTTTCTCCAAGCTAAAGAGCCCTAAGCGTTTCAACCTTTCTTCATAGGGAAGGTGTTCCAGCCCTTTAATCATTTTAGTTGCCCTAAGATGATATTGGATTTATACCCCGCCCTTCTCTCTGAATCAGAGTCTCAGAGCAGTTGCAATCTCCTTTACCTTCCTCCCCCACAACAGACACCCTGTGAGGTGGGTGGGGCTGAGAGAGCTCCCACAGAAGCTGCTCTTTCAAGGACAACTCTGCCAGAGCTGTGGCTGACCCAAGGCCATTCCAGCAGTTCTGTGACTTTCTGCAATTTATAGTCTGTAGGGTGTTTTGCAGAGCTGGGTACCAACTTTCTCCAGTAGAACACGGCACTTGAGCCCGAAAGATTCTACAAACCCTAATGATGTTACCAGCCATGAAAACCTGAAATCTTTGATAAAAGTTTTGTTTATTTACAGGATGGTTTCAAAGAACAGGGCAGCAGCACAGGTCTCCAGACAGTCAAAGGAGTAACTTGGCTGAGGCACATAAATTTAAGCTAGTTACGGCTTCAGTGTGTGGTTTAAATTTTCTTCATTGCTTTCAGGCACAAACAGACTTTCAGTTACTAGCCGCTAGGATGGATCCTTCCGTGCATATAGGTTCCCCCACCATCACCACCACCAGCCAGCCCTTTCCCAAGAGTCAGGCTAAATGGTACCAGATGCACTGATCACCACAGGTAGGCCTAACAATCGATGCTGTCCCAGAGGCAGAGGTAAAACCACACTACAGGGCAGAGGTACACTTCAAACTCTCTATGCTATTGCTGAGGCAGATCCAAAATCTCTCCCTGAGGAAAACTGAACAATTTCCCTCCAACATTCCATTCCCCTCCTGAAAAGTGATTGGATTATGGAGCAGCACTCCCATAGGCTCAGTTGGCTGGTGGTTTGTTTGTTTTTCCCTTGCAGGGGCAAGACAGCCTCCTGTCTGTCACAACATGCATGGGTGGACATTGGTTAACTCAGAATACAGAGAGGCAGCAGAAGTGATCATGGGATCGAGATACTCTTTTGTGAGAGCAAGATACCTTTTTATCCAGGTGCATATGCATTGGTATAGCTCAATGTTTCCCATTTTTCAGGGTCGTGACCTGGTACTGGGCCACGGAAGCCTCACTACCTGGTCACAAGAAAAGCCAAAGCTAGCCCTGTCCCCAGCAAAGCTAGCCACGCCCTGTCTCTGTGTTGTACAGAGAGGAGCTGGGCTGCCTCTCCTTCCTTCTCCCCCGCTCCCAGTGTTTGAGAGAAAAGCTGGCATCCACTGGCACTTTAGACCCATGAAGTGTTCTTCAAGGTATGAGCTTTCATGTGCCTTGCAGTATGTTCTTTTGGGGAGATTTCACTGGGAGGCCTGTGCAGCAAAGAAGGGTGTGTGTTTTTTTTTTCAACCAGGAGGGGCGGGGAGTGGGCATTCCAGTAGCTATTTTTTTTTACCAAACGACCCCTGCACAGAATTGTTGCTGTCTGGGGTCTTCTGATGGTGAGGAAGACTTTTTTTTTTCTCTCCCCCCTCCTTCTTTCTTTCCTTCCTTGCAAGTGATGCTTTGTCTGTATTCTTGGTGCTGGGAGGAGGAAGCAACAGTGGGAGGGCTTCTAGTGCCCTGTCCCCACTGGTAGACATTCTGGTGCTTTTTGGGCATTGTATGAGGGAATTTTAGACTGGATAGTCCACTGGCCTGATCCAACATGGCTCCTCTTATGTTTATGTTATTTCTTTCCATGTCTTTCCTTTCCTTCCCTTCCCTTCCCTTCCCTTCCCTTCCCTTTCCTTTCCTTTCCTTTCCTTTCCTTTCCTTTCCTTTCCTTTCCTTTCCTTTCCTTTCCTTTCCTTTCCTTTCCTTTCCTTTCCTTTCCTTTCCTTCCATTTCATTCTTTCCCTTTTTGTTTCCTTCCATTTTTACTGGATGAAACTTTTCTGTTCATCATACTGTTGTTGCAGACATAGGAGCTCTGCCAATGAAAAGTTGGCACCCCCAGTTGTAGTTAGCTGGCCTCCTATGGGATTTCTGAGTGACTGAGTGAGAGTGAGAGGTGTGGGGTAGAAAGAGATTATTGGAGATTACTGCGGTATACCTCAACAGCACTGGAAGTGATTGTACTATGAACTTGGCACCATTTTACTGGTCATGCTTTTAACAGCTGTCTGATACCAAAATTAAACTCCTCCTGTAGGTATTAAAAAGGATGAAAGAAGTTCACTGGCTAAGTATCTGCACAACAGGTTGCTTTTAAAGGCATGGGAAACACAGCCAGTAAAAAGCTGCAAGCCCCTCATAAATATCCTTTTTGGGATAACTGCAGAAAAGCTTGTGTCAACTTCATATAACTTGAAATTAATTTGTTAATTGCAGTACAATTATCTACTACCTTTCACAGCAATTTCCCAGTGTTTCAACCAAAGAAAAGTATGAAAAATAGCTGTCAAAAGTGTCTACTGTCTATACTGTTTAATTGATTTAGATCACGCATTACATAGACAGAACAATTTCCATCGAAATGACCACAACCCTACCAGTACCTCTTCAATCCAAAATGACATCCAAATGTTGCTCCTGAAGGATATGGGGGAATCAGTGAAAACTGTCTTATCATTTGTGTGTGCCAAACCTTTAGTCAGCATCCAAACCATTCCCTGTAAAATTGCCACCTACAGCCTTGCTGAACAGGCTGCAACAGAAATAACTGAAATGAATAAAATACAGTCAATTTGAAGTCTTCTCCAATTTAAACTGGAAGTCAGGCAAGGCAGGTGGTGGGGCCAAGCAATCTGAAATGGATTGGGGATCAATCTGGACACCCATCTCCCATTAAAAAGTATGAGACCTGATAGACAATTGATTTTATTAAAGGGGGTGGATCTGTTTCATTCAGTCTAGCCTATGGGGAGGAGATACTTTTAAAAAGTACTGTCTGCCTCTTGACAGCATAGGGGTGCATTTGCTGGGGGAACCAAAATACTGGTCCATTCTTCCTTGCATAATGTGAGAGTAGTCTGTCATTGGAGCTAAGCAAGAATGTTGGTATCTCTTCAGGCTAGCCAAAAGTGGTTCCTTTCCCATCTCTTTGTAGCTGGGTACAGCAACTTCAATTGGTGTGGTCCATTATAATTGGTGAGGCCCTATACTAGGACTGGGCATGATTACTTTGAGTGAGTTGTAAGCAATTTAGAGGATAGGAGGAGTCATCCAAACCAGCAGTTCAACCAACTCTGTGTCGGGCATCATTACTTGAAACTTTATGCCAACTGGTAGATAGGATTGATAGCCAGCAAGCATACTTCATCATAGATTTTGTGCAGGTAAGGATATGAAGAAGAAGAAGAAGATATTGGATTTATATCCCACCCTCCACTCCGAAGAGTCTCAGAGCGGCTCACAATCTCCTTTACCTTCCTCCCCCACAACAGACACCCTGTGAGGTGGGTGGGGCTGGAGAGGGCTCTCACAGCAGCTGCCCTTTCAAGGACAACCTCTGCCAGAGCAATGGCTGACCCAAGGCCATTCTAGCAGGTGCAAGTGGAGGAGTGGGGAATCAAACCCGGTTCTCCCAGATAAGAGTCCGCACACTTAACCACTACACCAAACTGGCTCTCCTGTTGGCTACACCTGTTGGCTACACCAAACTTGGATCCAGAGTGAGTGTCGTCAGATGGTGACAACCGCATTGGGCAGCCTTCAAAAACACCCCTGATAAGAAGAATTAGAGTAAGGGTTGTCAACTCCCAAGACTCAGCAGGGGTTTTGGGGGCTCCAATCCACTACCAGCCAGCTAGCAGTGAGGGAAACCCCACCCCCCAAACAGGGACACCATGCAATGCCACCTAGAAGTGGCTTCCATGATGTGATGACATCACCCAGAAGTGCCATCGTTATGCCAGGGATGTTGCATGATGATCCTCTGGTTTGGGGGGTAATTCTATGGTTTTGTAGCAAAAAAAAAACAACAACAGAGTTTTTGCCCCAAACCTAGAGCATTATGTGTGACTTTGGCAACCCAATAACTTCACTTTCAGGTGACGTCATTGTGCCATGTGTAGGGCAGAAGACTCCTGAAGGAGCTCCAGGATCCCCCCCACCAGCAGCCAGGTAGGACCTGGCAACCCTAATAAGAGCTTTGGCAGTCAAAGGGCCCCTTAGAGCTCTGGGGCTGTACGACACCATAGGGAATAGGAAGTGATGATACCTGAGGAAGCAACTTCGTCATCCAGGGACATGTCTTCTATAAACCCACCCAATCTACATTTTCAACATACCTTTCTCTAATCATCTGGTTTTACCTTTCTTCTCCCAGACAAGCAGAATGTCATGCTTTTATGCCTTGCTTTGTTTTCCCATCAACTCTCCTACTTCATATTTTTGATAGCAATGGTTAAAATATAACTAACATTAAATATTGTACATGTTAGCTAGAAGAAGTGGAGACTGACAACGGGAGAAAGGACATCATATAATACTCACAGTGTGATTTTCTGCAGTTAAGTGTTCGGTCTGAAGAATTACCAGATTTACGGTGAAAAATCAACTACGACCCACTAAGTGGATTAATCTCTGCCCAGTTCTTTCATCACCGGAGCCATTTGTAAGAGCTGAAACAAAACCTTGTGGGAGAAAAAAAAAACAATACAAAGTATAAAACACAGGGAAAATTGCTTTTTCACATTTTTTTTCCCTACACACTAAAAATAACATGTTGAACATTGTTCTTTAGAATCGCAAAAGAATAAGAAAGCAGGTTATAATTTCATAAGCAGACAATGCCTCCCCATTAGAGAAGGCAGCTCTGAATTCTTTCTAAAGAATCATGTAAGCAGGAAATCTGATCATCTGCACAGATCATTGTAGTCTTGATTAATGTAAATTAAGGAGACATGTTCATTTTCAGTCTCATGGAAAAATGAATTTGAAAAAGCCTAATTCATAACATTCATTCAGGACATTAATGGAAACGAATAAGAACAACAACGAATGTGCCTTGCCTCTAATTTGTAATTTAATTAATCCCATTGGGTAGGGTCTGTGGCTCAGCAGTAGAGCATCTGCTTGGAATGCTGAAGACCCCTAACAGTTTGGTGTAGTGGTTAAGTGCACAGACCCTTATCTGGGAGAACTGAATTTGATTCCCCCCTCCTCTACTTGCACCTGTTGGAATGGCCTTGGGTCAGCCATAGCTCTCCCAGTGGTTGTCCTTGAAAGGGCAGTTGCTGTGAGAGCCCTCTCAGACCCACCCACATCACAGGGTGTCTGTTGTGGGGGGAGAAGATATAGGAGATTGTAAGCCGCTCTGAGACTCTGATTCAGAGAGAAGAGAGGGGTATAAATCTGCAGTCTTCTTCTTCTCTTGTTTAAGGGATGAAGTAGTAGATGATGTCAGAGCTTGCTTTGTAACAGGAACTCCTTTGTATATTAAGCCACACACCTGTGATGTAGCCAATCCTACAAGAGCTTATAGTAGGCCCTGTAAGTACAGCCCTGTAAGCTCTTGGAGGATTGGCTACATCAGGGGTGTGTGGCTTAATATGTGAAGAAGTTTCTGCTACAAAAAAAAGCCCTGGATGATGTGATACTACCTCTGCTAGAGAGCCTGAAGAGTCACTGGCTGTCTGATTGGATAATACAGACTTTGATGGAGTGATGCTCTGATTCAGTATACGGCAAAAAGAGAACTGTTAGGAAAGTAGGCTTCCCAATCCCCAGGTCCCAGCAGGGGATCCCCTGGTTTTACAGGCTTCCCCCGCCCCCAGCCAGCTGGTTGGTGGGGGGGGGGAGCTGTGCCTCCACAGTCACCATGTACTTCTAGAGCTCCGGCAGGTTTAGAAACCTGCAAACAGGTCTGTTTTTAAAATGTGTGCCTTTAAAATTGAGCAGGAAACAGGAAGCTCTTCATGGGGAAGGTCAGCAGCATTTTCATCAGAGCACAGATCCTCTGTTTGTTTTGCTTTCATTTTCAGAGCAAGTAAAGTTGTGGAGGAATCAGACCCAGTAAGCGTGTGTGTGTGTGTGTGTGTGTGTGTGAGAGAGAGAGAGAGAGAGAGAGAGAGAGAGGGAGGGGGCAGGGGATTCCCTGGTTTGGAGACCCTCCCCCCACTTTAGAAAGCAGTGGGGGGGAAATGACTACTGGAATTGTCACTCTATTAATCCCAATGAAGAACGATTCCCATAGGAAATAATTGGGAATTATCCACGGTTATTTGGGGCTCTGGGGGGATGTTCTTTGAGGTAGAGGCACCGAATTTGCAGCATAGCATCTGATGCCTTTCCCCAAAACACCCTCCAAGTTTCAAAAGGATTGGACCGAGGGGCCAGTTGTATGGGACCCCAAAAGAAGGTGCCCTTATCCTTCATTATTTCTAATGGAGGGAAGGCATTGAAAAGCTGTGCAGTCCCTTTCAACGTGATGGCCAGAACTCCCTTTTGAGTTCAATTGTACATGTTCCAACCTTACTCATGACTCCACCCCCAATGTCTCCTGGTCCCACCCTCAAAGTCTCCTGGCTCCACCCCCAAAGTCCCCAAATATTTATTGAATTGGCCTTGGCGACCCTATAGGAAAGACCATCAAAACATAAACAATATCAGTAAACCACAATTAATTCTAAAAGGCTCCAATTTTTTTTGTAGAATAATTCCAAAATATAATCGATGGTCAAACGATTAAAACATGTAAAGTATATATCCACAGCAGGTATTACAAGGTACCAAGAGTAACAATCATAGGGTAATACATAACAGAATTCAATATCTAATATCCAGTATTTTGTGTACAAGAATAAAGCCTCTAATTTTACAGAATTGCCGTCTGTTGCTCTCAATACAGACGTACAGCAAAGTTTCTGATAGGAGCAAAGGGACTGGCAATGTTGCACATATTCGACCTTTGTAGAAATGTTGTCTGTTGGTCTCGGTGTATACGCACAACAGAAATTCTAATAGGGGAAAAAACCAGCAGCAATACTCATATTCAGCTTATTCAGCCATTCAGCCACTTATATCCAGTCTGGTGTCTTTTCCAGATAAGACGTTTCAACTCTTCATCATTAGTCAGTTTATCAATGGAACCCAATCTCAATATGATAATTCAGTAGTCCTACTGGCCCCCAATGTTGAAAAGATTATAGGGTTCTTTGGCAGGGGTCATTTTGTAGAAAAAGAGGTGCTGGAGCTCATTAGCATAACTCATTTGGATAACTAATTTGGATATGTCATGCACCCCTGACATCATTGGAAGTAAATTATCAGCTCAGCTTCTACCTTAAAATGCTTCTTAAACTGGAATTGCCATAACAAAACCTTACTCTCATCATACTTTTAAAATTACTTTCCCCTATTTGACCACAATGGCATGATGAAGATTTTAGTCTGTCTGCTTTATATGTTTTGGTTATTTTCCCATTTTTTTGTGGGGGGAAATATTAGAAAGTTTGCCAAATCTTAAGAGTTCAACAAAATTCTCACAGGGGGTTTGAATAATGGAGCCCAGAAGCAAGTATTGGCGGGGGGTGGGGGAGGTAAGAAAGCATCCAGTCCTGTATACATTTCTAATAGACTTGTAAAACTGGGAGTGTTTTCTCATCTCAATCCGAAATTTGCAGAAAGGATCCTTGGGGTTTGGAAATTTTTGCTCATATGTTACAGCAAACACAGATTTGGAAGCAGAGAGATCTCCATCTGAAAACGTGGGGATAAATATTGTAATTAAAGCAAACACGGAATTACGGATCTAACAAAAACAGAGCATTGGTATGAATGTGAATATAAATATAACAAAATAGGGTGTGGAGTAAATCCTTTCCTTGTGAACTTGCAGTCCAGTGTGGAATACTGGTTTAAATGCTGAATAGCAAATCTGTGTGCTCAGATGTATATATACAAGTCATTGACTAGTCTACACCAACGATGGTGGAAGGGGTGCAGGTTTTCTCTGTGCTCATTCCCAATCTACCTTTTGACCCCAGGAAAGATGATTCCTGAGGTTGTGAGACTCATATTGATGAACTGCTGCATGGATTGGGGGCTGCAGCAAGGAAGAAGGGAATGACATCACTTCCTCATGCCTCAAGGGAGGTACTTTCTAGAAAGGGGAAACAGAAGCAATTTCACCCCTTCCTCTTCACTGCACCCCCTCCCCCCACTGATGTACATGATGTCTGTTATGTATTGAACATAAGTAACCAGACCTCATGGCGATGGTGTCTAAAGGCGACCCTGTGGTCCCCGGATGGAGCTTGCCTGAGGCCCCGCCCATCAAGATCTGTGCCGGGAAGTGACCGACCAGGATTGGCCTGGTCGGAGGAGGGGGCTGTACCGGGAGATGTATATAAGCAGGACCCGGTCTGCATGCTCTCTCTCTTGTGTGATGTACTACTAATAAACTATGTTGCCTTCAAACTGTCTCGGTTCTCAGTACATTACAATGTCACAAACCCACCCTGGGTCTATGGGTGCTATCACACAAGAGCTTTGACCTGACCTAGCCATGCCTCTCATTTGGATTAAATATGCATGATCGCACAAGTGCATCTGCCTCCAAGCCACACCCATTCTCACCCCTTCCTTAGATGCCTCCTATCCAGATTAAAAAGCACCTGGATATTCCCAGTAGTTTTCCCCTGAATTCCATTTAGGTCACATATTCACTGGCCATATTCACTGGCCAGCTGATTTCCCTGGCGAGACTCTAAAAATGGAAAAGCTGAAACTTTCCCAGTACCTTCGGGGGGGGGGGTTCCCCCTAACCCCACTCTGAGGAGTGCTTGTGCACTTATCTGCTTGAGTGCACACACCAGGGGACTTAAAAAAAAACAACCCTTTCTGTGGTGGGTCCATGGTTGAGGCTCACTAGCAGTGTGATTGGCCAACCACGGACCTCTGTCATGATCCTGCCATTTCAACAGTCACTGTCTGATAGCCCAGAAATGAACCAAACTCAAGTGGCATTTTTAGAGCTGAGGTAATTCCACAACTATTTCCCAGTAGGGTGGCCAGACCGTCCCGGTCTCTCGGGACATTCCCGGTTCTGGCCACCCAATCCCGGATCCCGGGCTGCCTATACCGGGACCATTAAAGGTCCCGGTTTAGGCAGCCCCGGAGCCGGTGGGCCGCGGGCGCCGGCGGGGAAGGCGGGGAGTGAGGGAGGGAGCGTCCCTGCGCCTGCGCAGGGACGCTCCCTCCCTGACTCCCCGCCTTCCCCGCCCGCGCGCGGGGCCCGGCGACAGTAGTGGAGGCCTCTCCGTGGCCTACGCTGGTTGCTGGAAGCCCTCCAGAGACTCTGGAGGGCCTCCAGCGACCAGCGGAGGCCGCGGAGAGGCCGCGGGGCACCCGGCGCTGGTCCCGGAAGGCCTTCCAGAGCCTCTGGAAGGCCTTCGGGGACCAGCGCCGGCCAGCGAAGGCTTCCCCGCGGCCTCCGCTGGTCCCTGGAGGCCCTCCAGAGTCTCTGGAGGGCCTCCAGGGACCAGCGGAGGCCGCGGGGAGGCCGCGGGGCACCCGGCGCTGGTCCCGGAAGGCCTTCCAGAGCCTCTGGAAGGCCTTCCGGGACCAGCGCCGGCCAGCGAAGGCTTCCCCGCGGCCTCCGCTGGTCCCTGGAGGCCCTCCAGAGTCTCTGGAGGGCCTCCAGGGACCAGCGGAGGCCGCGGGGAGGCCGCGGGGCACCCGGCGCTGGTCCCGGAAGGCCTTCCAGAGCCTCTGGAAGGCCTTCCGGGACCAGCGCCGGCCAGCGAAGGCTTCCCCGCGGCCTCCACTGGTCCCTGGAGGCCCTCCAGAGTCTCTGGAGGGCCTCCAGGGACCAGCGGAGGCTGCGGGGAGGCCGCGGGGCACCCGGCGCTGGTCCCGGAAGGCCTTCCAGAGCCTCTGGAAGGCCTTCCGGGACCAGCGCCGGCCAGCGAAGGCTTCCCCGCGGCCTCCGCTGGTCCCTGGAGGCCCTCCAGAGTCTCTGGAGGGCCTCCAGGGACCAGCGGAGGCCGCGGGGAGGCCGCGGGGCACCCGGCGCTGGTCCCTGGAGGCCTCCAGAGGCCAGCGCCGGCAGCTCCCTCCCTCCCTCGCCGCGAGGCCGCCGCCGGAGGACTACCCGCCGCTGGACTCCGCCGCCCTGGAATAAGGTAAGGGGGCCGAAAGCGGGGGGCGGGGGGCGGGGGGCGGCCTTCCTTTCTTCCCTCCCTCCTCCCTCCCTCCCTTCCTTCCTTCCTTCCTTTCTTCCTTCCTTCCTTCCTTCCCTCACTCCCTTCCCTTCCTTCCTTCCTTCCCTCCCTCCTCCCTTCCTTCCTTTCTTCCTTCCTTCCCTCACTCCCTTCCCTTCCTTCCTTCCCTCCCTCCTCCCTCCCTTCCTTTCTTCCTTCCTTCCCTCACTCCCATGCCTTCCTTCCTTCCCTCCCTCCTCCCTTCCTTCCTTTCTTCCTTCCTTCCTTCCCTCCCTCCCTCCCCCCTTCCTTCCCTCCTTCCTTCCTTCCCTCCCTCCCTCCCCCTTCCTTCCTTCCTTCCTTCCTTCCCTCCTTCCTTCCTTCCTTCCTTCCTTCCTTCCTTCCTTCCTTCCTTCCTTCCTTCCTTCCTTCCTTCCCTCCCTTCCTTCCTTCCTTCCTTCCTCCCTCCCTCCCTTCCCTCCCTTCCTTCCTTCCTTCCCTCCCTCCCTCCTTCCTTTCTTCCCTTCTTCCCTTCTTCCCTCCCTTTCTCCCTTCCTTCCTTCCTTCCCTCCCTCCCTCCTTATGTTCTTATGTGACACAGAGTGTTGGACTGGATGGGCCACTGGCCTGATCCAACAGGGCTTCTCTTATGTTCTTATGTGACGCAGAGTGTTGGACTGGATGGGCCACTGGCCTGATCCAACAGGGCTTCTCTTATGTTGTTATGTGACGCAGAGTGTTGGACTGGATGGGCCACTGGCCTGATCCAACAGGGCTTCTCTTATGTTGTTATGTGACGCAGAGTGTTGGACTGGATGGGCCACTGGCCTGATCCAACAGGGCTTCTCTTATGTTGTTATGTGACGCAGAGTGTTGGACTGGATGGGCCACTGGCCTGATCCAACAGGGCTTCTCTTATGTTGTTATGTGACGCAGAGTGTTGGACTGGATGGGCCACTGGCCTGATCCAACAGGGCTTCTCTCATGTTCTTATGTGACACAGAGTGTTGGACTGGATGGGCCACTGGCCTGATCCAACAGGGCTTCTCTTATGTTCTTATGTGACGCAGAGTGTTGGACTGGATGGGCCACTGGCCTGATCCAACAGGGCTTCTCTTATGTGACAATACTGACTTTGGTGGACCCAAGCACTGATTCAGTGTAAGGGAGCTTTGTGTTTGTGACTGGAGTAGACAATACTGACTTTGGTGGACCCAAGCACTGATTCAGTGTAAGGGAGCTTTGTGTTTGTGTCTTCTAGTGCAATTTTGTTCTCAGATCCTGTATTTACTTCATCAGTATATGGGATAAGGCACTTTCTCAACTGTGCTGCATAATGCAGCCTATTTATTTTGTCCTGTTGGCTCTATCTGCGCCACCTTCATCACTTTCGGGGTGTGGATCCCCCAGTGGAGTGGTCTCTCGACTCCCTCCGCCGGCTGTTTCTGATAGCCCTGCACCCCCTCTTTCATTTGATATGTGTCCCGTGCAGGTGCCACCCTCCCGCCGGGAGATGCCGCAAAATGAGCCCCCTTGAGGCTTATGGCGGCAGGGCTCGGGGGAAGCGAGCTAGACTGCTGTTCTTTTGAGGGGTTATAGAGTGTTTCGAGCCCGTCCCTGTGGCATCGGTCCCATCATTGTGGGGCCCAGGGGGCCGGCGCAGCGGCCCGCTGAAGCAGCCTGTCGGTCACTTCCAGGTTCCTGTCCTGCATCTTGACCGGTGTTATTAGTGACAGGCTGCTTCGGCGTGCCGCTGCACCGGCCCCCTGGGTCCCACAACGATTGTTTCCGGCGGTGATATTTGGGGGATTTTTGGGGACGTCACAGGAAGTGCTGTGAAGTCACTTCCTGTTTCCGGCAGGTGACGCGGGGGAAATGATGTCACAGGAAGTGATGCCACTTCCTGTTTCCGGTGGTGGCATGACATCACCGGAAGTGACGTCACCGGAAGTGACGTCACTCCCTGTTTCCGGCACACCCCCCCCCCAGTGTCCCTGGCTGGCCTTCAGACATTATGGTCACCCTATTTCCCAGTGTGATCCCAGTCTGTGTGTGCTTACCTGCAAGCTGCATGTGTTTGTGTATGTACGTGAAGTGATCTCCTCTTATTCATACCACCACTCCCAAGTTATGAACACAGCCTCCCAGGCTACGATTGACTTGAGGAACACTGATAAAGGCTGCCTCTGAGCTCATATACAGGGCAGGATTTCCTGACTACTTTAACCCCTCTCCCATAAGCGTGAGAGAGTGCTCAAAAGGCTGCATGTGTAAGTGTGAGAGAGTGCTCAAAAGTCACACAAGGAAGAGTTGAATCACAGTCTGCTTTCTTAAACAGGAAAATAATTTATTGTTACAGCATAGGTAGGGGGGAATAGCTACCATGCCTAGTGGTTACAGATCTGTTTAAAAGAACAGGAAAATTGTTAAGTTTAAGCTAAATGTAACAGTATAGAGGAATCACCTTTGACATCCCTGGATGGAACAAATGTACATCCAGACCATTGCTCTCTCTAAGCTGTGGAGTCTTGTAAGCAAAAATTCTACTTTGTGAGCTAATGGCATTAAAGTTGCGAGCTAAATTGGTTTGCTCTGGAACCATTTTCCTGAGCTAAGACAAAAATGTGTGAGCCAGAGGTTAAAAAAACTGCGCCAGCTCACACTAATTTAAGTTTAGAGGGAACACTGATCCAGACCCCTACCTCCTCTCCGCAGAAGACTCCAGTTCCCAGTATTTGTATAAAGCATTTAGACCATATCAGTTTTTTTCAGCTTTCCTATCTAGGTTGGCAGCAAGGCTCTCTCAATCCAGATGTAGAGAATTTACTCCTACATGGGAATGTGAATTCCAATCACCCTATCAACCCAGGGCTCATACCCCATACATCTCACTCCCCAGAACATGGGTTACAACAGCAATTTCTCTTGCCCTTGACAGATTGTTATCTCTCTGTGCAAAGCACTTTTGTTCTCCCTTGACCTCTCAGTGCATTTTATAGCTCTCGTCACTAGATAAACTGAATTGACTGTCAGGATCATAGGAACTCTCCAATGTGCTTCAAAGTACCTGACACTTCTGAATCGCAACACATGGGTCCTGGAATACTAGGAATGGTGGCCTGTATCCAGCCATCCAGTTACTCCAGCGGAATGGCATTTCCATTTGCAAAACAGAAGATTTATGTAAATCCCTCTCTTGCACTACAAACTCTTAAGTTGCCTCCATTTTGTTTCTCAGGACTAACTAATTCCCAGGAATAACATTTTCAGAGGGGTTCAGTGAATTGTAATAGTTGTGGGAAGCAACAAAACAAAACAAAACCCTGCTGTATGAACTCTGTACTTTCAGATATGTGCCAATTTTCCCCCAGGGATCAACGGGAACTTCACAGGAGGAACATGTGCGCACATAGACAGTCCTGTGGTAGGTGAAAGAATAAAAGCCATTACTCAAATGTACCTCATGGGGTTGCAGACAGAATAAAAGGGACTTCCACCACAACAGATCCCTTGGGAGAAGAGTGGGATAAAAAGCACAAAACACAAAGTGCATGACTGATGTTTTGTAATCGGAAGTACATTCATCAGCATCAACGAAATGCAAACATTTGCACAACCAAGTGTTCCTATAGAACTGGTATAATAGCATGATCATACTTTGCATAACATTCATTCTTTATCACAATGGTTCTTAAATTAGGTCCTGTCAAACTCCCAAGTTCCTCAGAAGCTTCTCAGGGGTTTCTAACTAGGATCAATAAGAGAGTATAATTAATCTTCTCCCACAATATGCAGCTGTGAGAGAGAGAATGTGCAAATTACTTTGTGAGGTCATACAGGGAGTTGATGAGGCCCAAAATGTCTAGTAGTGGTCTATGTTTGAACCTTGCAGTGGTCTTCAAAGCATTGGTCAGGACTCTCAGGTATATTGCAGAACCCTGAAGACACATGAACCTCTATAGAGCTGCCATCTTTGCTGTGTTTTGAAAATACCTGCTGCCAGAGTATGTATAGATACCAAGAACATGAGAAGCAGAGTCTCTGAACTTGCCTGTGCTAAAAAGGAGTCCTCTCCACTATTCAGTGTCCTTGCTGTGCCATCCTGTTATCTCAGCATGTGTACAAGAACAGACAGAATGTGTGGTGTCATTGCCTTCTACACATGGAGGGGAGGTCTATCGGTGGCTACTAGCCATGGTGACTAAAGGGGAACTCCACATTCAGAGACAGTCATCCTCTGAATCCCAGGGGACATCAGGAGAAGGGCTCAACCTCCTTGTGCTGTTGTTGGCCCTCCAGAGGAACTGGTTGGCCACAATGTGAGACAGGATGCTGGACTAGATAGACCACTGGTCTGATCCAGCTAGGCTTTTCTCATGTTCTTATCTACACAAAACCAAGACAAGCCATCCCACCAGGCATCTACAAAATAATTGACTCCATCCTATTCACTACAGGAACACTGGAAGGTTAGCAATGGGAAAAAAGAGTAAGCAAGATGAGAACAAGAAGAAAATACATTAATGCAGAAGCTTATGGAAAGCATTGCAGTTTTTAAGTTACAGATAGGACTCCTGCCTTCAGAATTGTTTTTTTTTTTTCCAGGTATGCCACGAAAAAGGCTCCACAAATCTACAATTCCTTACCTGACTTTAGCTGCTAAAAGTATAGGCTATATTGTTTGACTAAAATGAAAGTAATTCATCTTTCCCCTTCTTAACAATGCTCTCTCTTTTATTGCAAGGAAATCTTCACTCAGCATTCTTAAGTGGAATTGGTTTCCTCCAGAAGAGCCACTTCATTGTACAAACCATTCCTGCATTCCACAAATGAAGTTCTCTCCCTGCTCTGCAACTGACACATTCATTAGCTGCACTCAATGATCATTCTTCTCCATTGCTTGCTTTATACTTCTATCACAGCAGAAAGATCTCGGAGAAAAAAATCACTTTGTGCCAATCATGCAACTAATATAAAAAAGGCAATTTGCTGCCATTCTTCAAGTTCTTCTGTCCCATTTGCAAACTCCCCTCCAAGCTAGCATCATTTGGGCTGCTCGGCTTTGTAATTTCATGAACTGTACAAAATTGGCTAGATAAATCCACAACTAGAGTGGGCATAACTGTGAGCCTTGACTTAAACACAGTAAACAGATTTGAATGCCCATTTCTAAAACTGAAATCTTGGTCTCTGTTATGGGTTTTTCTTCTTTGTTATTCCTCCTTTGGTGCATCTGCTTTTCACTGACTTAGGGCTTTGAGTTACTGCAGCATGTTAGGGAGAACTAAGACTATAGAATCATAGAGTTGGAAGGTACCTCTAGGGTCATCTAGTCCAACCCCCTATCTGAGTTCCATTGGTTTAATTAGAAACAAAATGGATGATTCAGTGGTAGAACACTTGCTCCCAGGTTCAGTCTCCAGCATCTTCAGTTCAAAGGAAGATGAGGTGATATGAAAGTCCTCTTCCTGAGATCCCAGAGAGTTGCTATTGATCAGAGTAGACCAATGGCTTAACTTACTATCAGGAACATTCATGCTTTTCTGGATGGGTTCAAGGTGTATCCTCCAAATATCCTTCCCCAATGATGTTCAAGATGAAAAACAGATGTTCTAGCTTCAGCATCTGCCAGCTCAAGTGCCAGAAACCTTAAGTCTGTTGTTGCTTATGACAATAACAACTCTTGCCTGCATAACTGCAATGGCATCAATCCAGTGCCTAATGCAAGATGTACAATACCTGTCCATGTGCAGCAATGCTTGAACCTGATCCCATAGGTTTCTTTGCCAGTCCAAGCCATTGGCCAATGTTAGCCAATGGATCTAAGCAAAAGATCAAAAAACAGGGGAGAACTCTGAATGAAAGCAGGACATTTAAAAATGGATTGAATAAAGCAATTCAGTCTCCAGGAAGAAGGAGAGAGCAAATGATCAGTCAAGACCCCAACTGACAGCTGATGAAAGGGTCAACACCAAAACTGAAAATTGTAAGAGAGTAGCCATAATCTTAAACACTTTGCACTGAGTCATTTCATTAAACTATGTTCTTTCCTCCTGGTACTCTAACACGACAGGGAAACGGTTTGCAGTTTATTAGAATCCTGCCTGTCCTGTGAGACATGGGATATTACAGGTCTTGTCTGTTTAATGCTGTTTCAATCTTTCCTCTTGGGAAAGGATACCATTTGCACTCCCTCAAGTGAACGGAATTTGAAATCAGTTCTGATTACTGCCCTCCCTTTTCTCCCCTCCTGGTTCAATTAGTAGAAGATATTGAAGCCGTGAATAACCTGTCAGGCCAGCCTTTCTGGGAGGTTTACGGAAGCAAGTGGACTATATTATAAAAATATTGTACGTGGAAATGGAGCATTTGTCAATAATTTTCTCTGCAGCTCAGCATGCATGCCAGCTAGGCAATAACCAACTCGAGCTGTTTCCCCCCTGCTACATGGGTTTTTGTTTTTCATCTTATCTCCACAGCCACTTCTTAAAATGAAATACTGTGGCAATATGGAATACATACGCTGCTGCTTTGATGGCATTTTTGGCCAGTTCCAGCTGGGTCTGTAGAATACTTGGCACAGCCCAATACCAATTTACAACTGGCTTGAGGTTCCATCTGACTTGGAACAGTAGGAATAGATAGCAGCATCTAACCAGTACTTGGAACAGACTGGAAAGCCGATAGCAGGACAGTTGAGGAGAGACAGAGGATCTTCAGGACCATGGACAGTGATCAGGTAGCACAGACAAAAAGCTCCAACCTCAACCAAGGTGTAACTGAACACCTAGACTAGAGCAAGGTCAGAGAATTCTCCAAGAATAGTCCACCAGTTAAGGGTGAAAATTAAACTGAAGGTGCAATAACAAGATCGGAGACTTACCCTATAGTGTCATTTAATTGTCTCTCTTTGTTCCCTTTGAAACTAAAGAGTTTGATGCAGTGATTAACAGTGGTGGACTCTTATCTGAAGAACTGAGTCTAATTTCTCACTCCTCCACATGCAGCCAGCTGAGTGACCTTGGGTCAGTCACAGTTCTCTCAGGGCTGTTCTCTCAAGAGCAGTTCTCAAAAGAGCTCTCTCAGCCCCACCTACCTCAAAGGGTGTCTGGTGGGGAGAGGAAGGGAAGGATATTTTAAGCTACTCTGAGACACCGAGTGAATGGCGGTATATAAAACCAACTCTCCTCCTCCTCCTTCTTCTTTGTTATGGATTCCTCCAATAAACCTTGGAGAGTATGGTTCTGTTGATATGAAATGAACTCCCTAGTTATCTAACTGGAATTCCCTAGTTATCACAATAATATATTAGGATTTCCATGTTCATGGTATACAGGAGGAAAACCTGCCTATGGAAGTCCCCTGCCCATAGAATGCTGGCTGTATGCATCTAATACTATGCAGCATACATTAGGAAGTATCTTCTTTCTCCTGGTGATTTTGAAAGCCAAACTCCATGCATAGTAGCAGGCTGGCAGTCTAGCTCACTACCATGCTGAATGTTTTCGTGTGCATTTCTTGTGGCTGCCACATGCTAAATGGGTGTCTTAAATGATCCTTTGATTTCTCAGTCAAATGGCTGATCCATGTTTGTTTTTTTAAAAAATGTCAGTTCATAGTTAAGTGACTCACTGTTAACTGCAGGAGTGATAGCATTTGAGGACGTTATTGCTGTTCTAGCTCCTGATTATTATTGGAGCCCTGATTTTTTTAAAGGAAGCATGAAGCATAATGCCTCTGTGGAAAAGATGTCGCTACCAGTGATTGCTTATAATTTCTCCCCTATCAGAATGTAGAGCATACTCTGTCAGGTAACAATCACAATATTTTTACAAGTCCATACTGTGTAGCTAACCTGTATATTCAGTAATTGGCAACATTTCACTTACTTTAGGGGGTTTTTTTTGTTGTTGTTCTTGCTGCTGCTGCTGTTGTTCTTAAGACTAAAAAGAGAATATTTAGAATCAAGAAACCAGTCAGAAGTGCAGCAAGAACAGAGATCAAGCAGTGAACACAGCAACTCCATGGACATTCTAAATCAGGGGTGTTAAACATGCAGTCCAGGGACTGAATCAGGCCCCCGAGCAACTGGCTGTCATCTGCTTCCTTCTCCCTTTCTCTTGCTTCCTTCTGCATCACAGCTTTTTTTGCCAGGCTTGCTCAGTTGCACAAGGGCTACAGAGCAAAGCCTCTATTTTCTCCATTGGCTGAGGAGGGAGGAAGGGGGGGAGGGATAGCTTGCTTTGCCAGGCTCTCTCAGTAGCATAGCAGAGCTACTGAGCCAAGCCTCTCTCCCTTCTATTGGCTGAGGCTCCTCCCAATTCTGGTCCCCTGGGGAAGGAAGGAAAGAGCCAGAGCTTCCTTTGCCCAGTTCCCTGAATTGCATGGGAGAGATATAAAGAAAGCACAATTAAGACCAACAGGTGCTGGGCCCTGTTGTGTCCTTTATAAAGTTGCTATATCTGCTACCTGACATTACATACTACCACACACATGGCCTGTCCTGACAAAGTCTCATTTAAGTCAGACCTGGCCCTCATAACAAATGAATTCAACACCCCTGTTCTAAATGCTCCTGTGATGGATTCTATTCTGCCCCTGAAAGGTGGGGGGGCAACAGTCTGTTTAGCCTATGGGAGTGCTGCTCCAGCATCCAATCATCTTTCAGAAGGGGGATGGAACGCTGGAGGGAAGCACAGCAGGATTTCAGGTCTGCCTCAAGGAGAGTGCAAAGAAAATGGGGAGGGACGGTGGCTCAGTGGTAGAGCTTCTGCTTGGTAAGCAGAAGGTCCCAGGTTCAATCCCTGGAATCTCTAACTAAAAGGGGTCCAGGCAAATAGATGTGAAAAACCTCCGCTTGCAACCCTGGAGAGCCACTGCCAGTCTGAGTAGACAATACTGACTTTGATGGACTGAGGGTCTGATTCAGTATAAGGCAGCTTCATATGTTCATATGTTCAAAATTCAGTTCTGCCTTAGGGAGAGAGCAGTGAGAGTTCAGGTCTGGCTCAGAAGAAGAGCAGACAGAGCGTCGAGTAGCTCCGTTTGGTAGTGCAGCGGAGTGGTTTGATTCTACTTTGGAGAGAGAATGGAGTACCCAGTTGTTAGCCTGTCTCTGGTAATGAACAGAGACTGTATCATTTATTCTGACTCTTGGGAAAGGACAGGCCAGTGTAGGTGAAATCCTGTGTGTTGTTTACCAGAAGGGCTGTCTTCTTTTAATTGAGGAAATTAGCAGAGACAAAAGCTTGTGAGAGTGGGCAACAGTGAAATCACCAATTTTTACAGGGATTTTTCCCTTGGAGAAATTCTCAGAAATAAACCAAGCAGTAGCTTAACCAAGAAAGGTTCTTTTTTTATTGAAAGAGGAAAATTAGCAGTAATTTTGCACACATACAGAATTAAAAGCACACTATAAAAATCACATCTACCCTTCCCTTTTCCCCTGTTAAAATGAATAAATATGTATTATTTTAAAAACCACACATACAAGCTAATAGAAATGCAGGTAGGGGTGGGAATGAGAGGAGGTTGTTGGGGAAATTATAATTCCTAGCTCAGAAGAGCTGAAGTCCACAGAGGAGAGGCTGCGAAATGAACCAGCATTCCACACAATGAAGACAGAAGGAGACCCAAACAAGCTTGGGGATGAGTTGTCAGACAGAATCCAAGACTGCATGGGGGCAAAGCATGTCCAGTTATAGGGAAATTGCTACCCCAAGGCATGTGGAAGTACATGCCCCCTAGAACAATCTTCTGATGGGATTAGCTGGAAGTGAAACAGTGTGTTAGGAAATGCTAAATCAGGGGTGTCAAACATGCTGCCCAGGGGCCAAATCAGGCCCCCGGAGGGCTCCTACTAGGCCCCTGAGCAACTGGCTGTTATCTTTTCTCTTGCTTCCTTCTGCTTGCTTTACCAGGCTTGCTCAATCATAACAGCTTGCTTTGCCAGGCTTGCTCAATCACACAGCAGAGCTACTGAGCCAAGCTCTCTATTGGCTGAGGCACCTCCCCCTCCTCATCCCCTGGAGAAGGAGGGAAAGATCCAGAGCTTCCTTTGCCCAGTTCCCTGGATCCCATGAGAGAAATACAAAGAAAGCACATTTATGACTAACGAGTGCTAATGCTTTAAACCTGTTTTTAAGTTTGTCTGTTTTTTTAAAAAAGATCTTTGTATTTGTCTGTGTCCTTTATAAAGTTTATCTCTCTGCTACCTAATCTTAAATAGGTACAAACAAGGCCTGGTCTGACATGGCCCAGTCTGACATGGCCTGGCCCAACAAGGTCTCATTTATGACAGATTTGGACTACATAACAAATGAGTTTGACACCCCTGTGTGGTGTTTCCAGGAATTGATGAAGACCTGGGGGAACTGCATGAATGCAACTAATGGCTGTTTGATACGGTTGCCTGATGTCGGCATAATCAAAATAAATGTGTTACTGTTGCTATGATTGGAGTAATGTTTTCTCTGATGACCCTTGGGCAGAGGACAGGGAAGGCTATCAGGTAAATTCAATAGGTTATTAACTTGGGTCAATAGACAGGAGAGACATAACCAGGTGTGATGAGATCATATCAGGGTGGAGACTGTTTCTCTGGAAAAGCCCATTGTTGCCACTGTGCATGGATTAAAGGTGGGGACAGAAGTCATTAGCAGCCAAACCCTTGACATGGTACCTTCCAAAATCACAGCCCAGACATGTCTCTGGCCTATTTTTGCTGGCATCCATTTTATTTATTTATTTATTGCACTTGTATCCTGCCCCCCCCCCCCCCAAATGGGCTGTGAACCCTATGGCAGGATCACTGGATTAGCCCCTGCTGAATCTCCAACTGCCCTCTTTGTCTGTTCTTGAGGAATGTCTATGTTTTGATTCCCACCTCTTGTAAAGCACCGTTTTCAGCTATCTTTTCTGGTTGCTATGCATGAATTGTAACACTATAATAACAACAGGTGACAATTCAGTATTAATATGAGTTTGAACCCAGTTCTATTTTCTAAATCCATTTGTATTATAAACTATATCATCACTATTCTGCTTTCTTATGAATAGCGGAACAGAAACATAAGCTGCCTACAAAAATCATTTGATCTTGATCTCTAAATTAAAATCAGGCTGTGGAGTTGGGGAGTTCATAGAAAAGGTGAGAGTTTGCCTTTTATACCTTTGTACAGCTAGCAAAAAAGAAAGAAAGGGGAAAAAACAGGAATGAACATGAAGCGTTAATACAAACCCTCAAGCAGAAGAGGAAAGGGCTGAGACCTTGAAAGATGCCGTGTCTAGTGAAGTGAAGGTGTTATAATGATAATTGGTATCTTGGGTTTTAAAACTACAAATTAGTTCCCCATTAACATCTCCTTTCCAGCTGACCTTTTATTGATTCTGACTGTAATTTCTACTTTCCTAGCAAACTCTGCTCTGTTTTCAGGCAAAGCCTTGCACCTGACAACACAGCAGAAATATTGGCATATTTCCTATTAGGCATTTACAGTGCAATCCAGAGCAGGGTTACACCTTTCTGTGTCCACTGAAGTCCATGGGCTTAGATGTATGGAACTCCACTTAGGATTGTAGTGTTAATCAGCTCCAGCAAATCGGGTCCATGGGTTGCATATAAGGTTGAAAACAAACTTTTATTAACAAGCTACTTTAGAGGTCCTCTTCCATGTCCTTGAACACCTCACATGGGTAGGCCTTAAAAGCCTTTCCCAGTTAGTCCAGCTGCCTCCAGCTCTAATGGACATCTACAGTGCAGTTCTTAAAAAAAAATTACATCCTTCAAAGTTCATTAAAAATCATCTCCTAATGGTGCAGCCCTGTTTATGATTGCCTGTTATTCTGGTTAAGCTTTTTACTATAACCATTTTAATTACTATAATATTTGAGATCACTGTTCCAAACTTTTATCACTTTGTTCTATTATTATTACTATACATAATGTTACAAATTGTACTTTGATTGTTTCTCCTTTTTGGCATATAGGCTGATTTGTACTGCTATTTTTTAAATTGTTATGCCAATAAAGGTTTTTGGAATTGGAATTGCATTGCCTGTTATTGTGAAATTTTCCCCCTAGACTGTAGATGAGGGTCAATATTTTTGCTAAATGCAGAGTGAGATATATAATAAATCTTTAGACATTTAGATGCATTGGTTGATTTACTGGAGATCAGAGCTTTTTTTTGTAGAAAAAGCCCAGCAGGAACTCATTTGTATGTTAGGCCACACTCCCTGATGTCACCATTGTTTCACACAGGGCTTT
The DNA here is from genome assembly GCF_032191835.1 of Heteronotia binoei. Classification (NCBI taxonomy): domain Eukaryota; kingdom Metazoa; phylum Chordata; class Lepidosauria; order Squamata; family Gekkonidae; genus Heteronotia; species Heteronotia binoei. The sequence continues at coordinate 173,955,751 of NC_083225.1, forward strand.
TGTAGAAAAAGCCCAGCAGAAATTCATTTGCATATTAGGCCACGCCCCCTGCCACCAAGCCAGACGGAACTGCGTTCCTGTGCATTCTTGCTCAAAAAAAGCCCTGTTGGAGATTCATAGGAAAGTTCAAGTGAAACATTTCTGCTTGTGCAGGAGCTCCTGTTTAACAGCCTGTAAGAGGTACATTTCACCCTGACCTGGATGGCCCAGGGTAGTCCAATCTCATCAGATCTCAGAAGTTAACAATTTTCAGACATGATTAGTACTTGGATGGGAAACCATAAAGGAGGACCACCAAAGGAGACCATCAAGGTTGCTTTGCAGAGGTAGGTCATGGCAAACCACCATTGTCCATTTGTTGCTTTGAAACCCTATGAGGTCGCCATAAGCGGACTGTGATTTTATGGCATTTTACATACCCATACAAGAGGTACATTTTTGTATGCATGCACAAATGCCCAAACCCATTTGATTAAACTCAGCCAGATCACACATCTACTGTAATGACTTCATCAACTAGCCATTTTCTTTTTTATTATTATTTATGTAACCAGAAGTCTGATGTTGCAGGAGTTCCTGCACGATATTTTGAACAAAGAGAACCGTATTAAGATGCTGCTTTGTGAATTTCTTGGGAGAGGCCGGTAGGACTAGTTCAAGCGTTTGGTGTTGGGTCAAGCCGCTGGCTGCAGCATACATAGCAGCAGCTTGCGTTCCAAAGCCCCGCCACACTTTGGCTACAATCATGCACACTAAATAATGCACTTTCAACCCACTTTCAGTGCATTTTCCAACTGGATTTTCCTGTGTGAACTGGCAAAACCCAGTTGGAAAGTGCATTAAAAGTGGATTGAAAGTGCATTATGAAGTGTTTGTGATCACAGCCTTTGTGGACAGCCAATGCAGTCCTTTTGCCTAGACATTACAGGAATCAGACTTCAGTTTGGAAAATAGGATAACAATGGATTCCAACAGTAATAAGTCATACAGCATTTTTAACCCAATTTCCAATTAACATTTCACACAGAATAAAATTTTATTATCTTGTGCAAAGGTGATAAGAGCCCAGAATTATAGAAAGCTCCACAGCAAACAGATTTCCCCTCTCCTCTAAAGCCAGAGGTCCTTCAATCACAGTTATATATTATCAGTACATTATCATGACATCACTATGACATGATAGCTATGCAAGCATGCATGTCTATCAGTTATTGGAGAGGTGACATGTCTGTGTGACAGATCTTTTGCCAAGCCTGAACCTTTCATATTGGTGCAAACTGATACAACCACAAGGCAGATATCTTCTGACATGCAGTCATAAAGTGCTGAGAAAAAAAGGAACCTTCAAATAGTGTCCAAACAAGCCTAGAAGGGAAAGATGTCTTGGCTTTTAGACTTCATGTAAGGTGATGAGTATTGTGATTTATTTATGTTATATTTAATAACATATAGCCGACCTTTCCTTGTGGCTCAGCAGTTTACAAATTATAATTTGATAGATAACCATTTAAAACCAAGTAAATAAACCCCCAATAATCCCTACAAAATACTCCTGCAGCTTACACCCCATTAAAAGCCCTGCTGAAGAAAACAGGTTTGCAGAGAATGGGTTTGTCCTGGCCCCACTAGTGGACCTAGGCTTCCCAACCCACCCCCCCCCCCCCGCCACCGCTTTGGCAAGAGACTTCTGGGTTCGCAGCTTCATCCCCCGGTCTCCAGAAATCAGGAAGCGGGGGTGGGTGGGGGGGTGAAGGGGGGGAGAACATACCTGTAGGGTTCATGTTGGTGTAGCAGTTTGTAAAATGTCTGTCCTGAGCAGTTTGTAAAATGTCTGCCCCTTTAAGGCTGGGCAGGAAGGAGGAAACAGGAAGGGCTTTGGAGAACGGCCCCTCCCTTTCTTTGCTTTTGTTTTCACAGCAGGCAGAGGGAAGAAGACCAAGTAAGTATTTGTGTGTGAGAGAGAGAGGGAGGGGGCAGGGAGGGGGGATTCCCTGGTATGGAGGCCCTCCCCCCCTTTAGAAAGCGTGGGGGGGGGGGGAAATGTCTACTAGGCACTTTATTATTCCCTATGGAGAACAATTCCCATAGGGAATAATAGGGAATTGATCCGTGGGTATTGGGGGCTCTGGGGGGGCTATTTTTTGAGGAAGAGGCACTAAATTTTTAGTATAGCATCTAGTGCCTCTCCCCAAAATACCCCCCAAGTTTCAAAATGATTGGACCAGAGGGTCCAATTCTATGAGCCCCAAAAGATGGTGCCCCATCCTTAATTATTTCCTATGGAAGAAAGGCATTTAAAAAGGTGAGCTGTCCCTTTAAATGTGATGGCCAGAACTCCCTTGGAGTTCAATTATGCTTGTCACATCCTTGTTCCTGGCTCCACCCCCAATGTATCCTGGCTCCACCCCCAAAGTCTCCTGGCTCCGCCCCCAAAGTCCCCAGATTTTTCTTTAATTTGACTTGGCAACCCTAAGTGGACCTCTTGGTGGCACTTGGGTTTTTTTGATCACTGGGTGACAGAGTGTTGAACTGGATGGGTAACTGGTCTGATCCAACATGGCTTCTCTTATGTTCTTTTGTTCTCAGACCTTCCTGAAATTTGCTAAAGACAGCAGCCCACTCACCTCCCCAGAAAGTCCATTCTATAAAAATGGAGCTATTGTGGAAAAGGCCCAAGATCTGATGTCAGATGGGCTACCTTCAGCCATTAGGTAGCAACCTGACAATAGTACTTAGTACATGAGGACCTATTAAAGGAAGTGGTCCTTTAGATATTTGGATCTTAGGTTCTTTAAAGGCCACAATCAGCATCTCAACTAGACCTGAGAACAAACTGGCACATGCAACTGCCTTTAACTGAATCAGACCATTGGTCCGTCACAGTCAGTATTTTCTACTCAGGCTGGCAGCGACCCTCCAGGGTCCCAGGCAGAGGTCTTCCATGTCACCCACAGCTAGATCCTCTAACTAGAGATACTGGGGATTGAACCTGGGGCCTTCTGCATGCTTAGCAGATGCTCTTCCATGGAGCCACAGCCCCTTCCCCTGGCAGCCAGTGTTGCTGTTTTAAGACAGGTAAAATATATTCCTATTGGCTATGCATTGTGAACCAGCTGCACTTCCTGGGTAGTCTCCAAGGGCAGCGCAATGTAGGGCACCTTAACAGTAATCCAGCTGTGAGGTTGGAAAAGCATGGATCAGCATGGCCAGACTGGCTGAGTCTAGGGAAGGAGAAAGTTGCTCTCTTGGCTAGTAAGCCTATCTGCTTTTCAAACAGCAAGGCTGGGTCCATGATTGTGATTAGGCAGATTGGGGAATTTCTTTGCTACCTTTTCTTAGCTACCTTTACTACCTTTTACCTTTCTTCACAGGTGTCTTTAAAGAATGGCAAACCCTGTAGAAAGTGATTACATGCAAGTGGTGGGGATACTATGGCTTAACTGAACTTATAGCAAGAGAGGAAGTTCTTCCCTCAGGGGTGATGGGCAAAGTAAAAAAAGAGATTATTTATTCCACATGAATCTGCAGGCCCATTCTATTCACCAGAGAAATTGGGTGTAGATCATGTTGAAGTCTTTGGAGTCTCCTCTGAAGTTATGAAGAACAAAAAAGGCGGGGGGGGGGAGGTTGAGAAAGAATACATTGCAATGATGAGGATTTTCTAGAGCTCATAAACTTTTAAAGCACAAATTACATCAGGAACATGAAATCATTGTCTGAATAAAATGCCTTTTCAGCACCTTCTTTATCATGTTCTCAAGGAGAAAGATCTGATTAACTCATCGCTGGCCTTATTTTTGAAATAATCAGGCTGTATAGTATTTGCTAACAACAGCATGCTGGGAAGATTCTCTAATGTGCAAAGGCCTGGCTTCTTTCAAATGAAACTTGACCACACTTAGAATGAGAAATAGAGGAATGCAAAAAGGTGGACTGCATGTGTGGATGAACTGGTTTTAATGGTTAGTGTTGAACTAGGTTATAGAAGACCCATCTTTGAATATCTACTTTGCAATGGAAGCCTACCAGGTAACCTTTGCCCAGACATTTTCTTTTTCATCCTAACATCCACTAGAAAGTAGTTGTTATGTGAAGAAAATGGAGGAGAAAGAATGATGCTGTAAGCTGATTGAGTTCTTACTGAGGAACCATTTGGGATATAAACGGATGGATGGATGGATGGATGGATGGATGGATGGATGGATGGATGGATGGATGGATGGGTGGATATAATTCTACTGGCCAGAAAGATCTACCACCACTGATGCCATCTACTTCAGTAGTGACAATTCATACTTTTAATTGAGAGTCACCAATGGCTATTTCACACATGTATTTTTAAAAATGTTTGATAGTTACATCAGCTCATGAGAAGTCCTCAAATATCAAACATCAGAGAACAAGAATGCTCTGTCACTTCAGACCCAGTCCTTTTCAATGGTGTCTATTCACACAGTCAGCAGCTATGCATCACAGCAAGAACTGTTCATACCTATCTCATTTAATTTAATAAAGTGGTTTCCTTTTTCTTCCAAGCCTCCATATGTCATCCTTTCATCCCACCAGTTTACCTTCTCTGCTTTAGAGTTACAGTTGTTGATGAGAACAAAGCAATGAACCCTTTTTATATTTCAACAAACTCAGATGTTGACCTGGATACCAAGAGACAACACATTTTGTCTCAGCCAGAAGGGATGATTCTTTGTTTTCCTGCCTTTGAACCTTTAACACCATCTTTTTTCTGAATCACCTACAATTAAAACAGAAATTGCCGGTGAGCTGAGTTTCATTCAGTTGTAACAAAAGTACATTTGAGAGAACTGACCCAAGTGAATGGAAAGCTAATTTCTGGCATGCTCATAATCTAGCATTTCTTGTGACAATGTTATACAGAGGGTGGAAAATATCTTTATGAATTTGCCTAGTTACCGGAGTCAAGAACAACTAACATCTAGTACAGAATAAACATCTACCATGGTCAGTTTTTTTTTTTTAATCACATTGTTTCAGACAATTATACTAGAAAATTTCAGCATTTAGCCTCTCTGCATATTCTCTGCCCTTCACTTAGAGTACATTCTTCTTTCCCTTCCTGTCCTCACAAAAGACACCTTTGTGAGGTCGGTGGGGCTGAGAGAGCTCTGAGAGGGCTGCTCTTGAGAGAACAACTCTGAGAGAATGTGGCTGACCCAAGGTCATCCAACAGGCTTCATGTGGAGGAGTGAGGAATCAATTATCCAGATTAGAGTCCACCACTCTTAATCACTACAAATCGGTGACAGGGTTTTGAAATCTGTCACAAATCCACACAGAGAGAGAGACACACACAAAGCAACTCATGTAGTGATTTGTTGCATGAATCGCTCAGCAATGGAGTTAGTTTCCAAGAATGAAATAAGCAGTAGTTGGTTTAGGCCACCTTTCCATAAAAGGCTTAGGAGCTTTTTAGCAATATCCCAGAGTGTGCTATTCCCTACTCCTCCACATGAAGCCTGCTGGGTGACCTTGGGTCAGCCACATTCTCTCAGAGCTGTTCTCTCAAGAGCAGCCCTCTCAGAGCTCTCTCAGCCCCACCTACCTCACAGAGTGTCTTTTGTGAGGAAAGGAAGCGAAAGAAGAATGTTCTCTAAGTGAAGGGCAGGGACACTATGGAGAGCCAGTTTGGCGGGTTTGATTCCCCACTCCTCCACTTGCACCTGCTGGAATGGCCTTGGGTCAGCCATAGCTCTGGCAGAGGTTGTCCTTGAAAGGGCAGCTGCTGTGAGAGCCCTCTCCAGCCCCACCCACCTCACAGGGTGACTGTTGTGGGGGAGGAAGGTAAAGGAGATTGTGAGCCGCTCTGAGACTCTTCGGAGTGGAGGGCGGGATAGAAATCCAGTATCTTCTTCTTCTTAGTAGAGCATCGGCTTTGACTGTCAGACTCTGATTTCAGCTTCTAGCATCTCCAGCTAAGTGACCTCGAACTGGAGGAGCTGGGAATGATTATTTTTGCTTGAAACCCTCCAAAGCCAGTACTCAACAATGAACCAGAAAGACCAGTGACCTAATTCTCAGTGAAGAAAGCTCATGCATACAGTGTAGAACAGCAAGCTCCTCACCCTGAGAGGTGGAATTGCATGTCCATAACTACCTTTAGAAAGAGTTGCAAATATATTATCTTTTCCAGCTGCCATTTAACAGAAGAAGAAGAGGAGGAGGAGGAGATTGTATTTATACCCCACCCTTCGCTACCCAAAGCTGTCTCAGAGCGTCTTACAATCTCCTTTCCCTTCCCCTCCCCACAACAGACACCCTATGTTGTGGTAGGTGAGGCAGAGAGAGCTCTCCCAGAACTGCTCTTGAGCATAACAGCCTTGAGGGAACTTGTGGCTGACCCAAGGTCACATCAGCAGGTGTATTTGGAGGAGTGGGGAATCAAACCCTGTTCTCCCAGATAAGAGTCTGCGCTCTTAACCACTACACCAAGCCGGCTCTCTTCGCTAGTTAAGAAACGTATGGCTAGTCCTTGGATGGGAAACCACCAAGGAAGTTCAGGGTTGCTGTTCAGAGGCAGGAACTGGCAAACCACTTTGCCTTGAAAACCCTACAGAGTCTCTGTAAGTCAGCTGCAGCCGGAGGGCACTCTTCACTACCCCTGTGGCTGTGCTTGCTGTCCCCTGTGTTGCGTACATGGCGTAGCGATTAAGAGGGTCCGACTAAAATCTGGGAGACCCAGGTTCGAATCCCCACTTGTGCCATGGAAGCTCTCTCACTCTCTCAGCCTAACCTACCTCACAGGGTTGTTGTGAAGATAAAATGGAGAAGAGAATGAAGGGACTTCGGGTCCCCGCTGAGGAGAAAGGCAGGGTATAAATGAGTTAAATCAATACAATTTAACCATGTTATTCTTCTCAAGCCTCTTTGAGCTTTTGGAGAATCAGCCTGGATATATTGTCAATAAATAAAGTATAAAGTATGCTCATGTCCAGCTATAAAAAACATGCATTTGTTCTGATTATCATGTTGAAACAAAAAAAAAAACCTGCAGGAAAGGTGCTTCTACATTCTCTTTTTTGATCGTATTATTCTGATCAATAAGCCTCGTCTCCAAATACCTTCCCCCTATATCCCTATATATCCCCCAAAATTGCATGCATAGACTTCATTCGGGACATCAGTCATGCCTTGCAGGATCTCTATATTGACAGAGAGTCTTCTGCACTTTATGAAATGTTTCACTGACGTATTAATGTATTCTATATTGTTTCCTAGGTATATCGTTTGCTGGGTAGCATCTTATATTCTGATAGCCCCCCATGGCCCACATGAAGAGGTTTCTCTGTGCACTTGGGGATCTCCCTGAGTTTGCAAGAAACCCTGAAAATTAAAAAAAGAACAGGAGATTTAATTCCCCCCAATAACAAAATAGGATTTTCTGTGCTTGTGCAGAGAATGCATCTACTTCCAGTAGGCTTCTTTAGAGTCCAGGAGCTGTGCTCTGTGCTCAGTCATGGCAGTGGCTGTGCCAGGAAGTCACACTGGACCCAGCAGTGGCAGCACAGTCCAGGAGCCCTGCTGGGCCCAGCGACACAGCCCAGGAGCCTTGCTGAGCCCAGCGGTGCAGCCCCGGAGCCCCGCTGGTCCTGGTAGTGGCTGCTACACATTCTGAGAGCCCAATGGGGTATGCCACCAGTAGGGGTGCAACCTGTGAGCAATGCTCTCTCTAACCTGTGGAGTCTTCTGAGCAAAAATTGTACTTTGTGAGCTACTGGCATTAAAGTTGTGAGCGAGTGCATAAATTAGGTTGCTCTAGGGCCATCCTTCCTGAGCTAAGACAAAAAAATGTACGAGCTGGAGGCTAAAAAACTGTGAGCTAGCTCACACTAACTCAGCTTAGAGGGAACATTGCTTGTGAGTCATGCTGGGCCCACAGCAGGCATCTGGGCAGTCCCTGATGCCATCAAAAAAAAGTGAGGGGGTCCCCAGTGAGTATCATGTGGCCAGAGCAGGGGAGGGTCTCTGCTGGTTTGCCTGGAGCAGCTCTGAGTGAGCCACTGTAGTCTCTCCCCCCCCCCCAGCTCTCCAGTGAGCCACAGAGAGGGGGAGTCTGGTGAGAAAGTGGATTTCCTCCATCAGCCTCACAGGGCCCTGCTTGTTTAATACAAATTCACATGACACTGCCATCTGAACCAGATCACTGGTCTTTCAAGGACAGTATTGCCTTCTTCATCCAGGTTCTGATGCAGAGTGATCTTTCACATCACCTACTACTTGATCCTCAGGGCCCTGAACCTGGGATTTTCTACACTCAAAGCAGACGCTCTAGATGAACCCCATCCTTTCACCGCATTTCAGAAGGATAGCCTGCTGGAGCCACAATAACAAATAATTTGACAGTACCTTGAAGGCTAATAAATTAAATGAGACATATGTTGTCAGGAGCTCCTTTGCATATTAGGCTACACTCCCCTTATGCAGCCAATCCTCTAAGAGCTTACAGGGCTCTTCATACAAGGCCTTCTGTAAGCTTTTGGAGGACTGGCTACATCAGGGGGGTGTAGCCAAATATGCGAATGAGTTTCTGCTACAAAAAAAGCCCTGATCAGGATGTTTACATGCAGTTGGAATATATGTTGGACTTGGATGTGTGTGTATATATGTGAGGAAAACACAAAGGCAGAGAAATCCCATGCTTCTCTCTCACACCATCAACTGTCACCAGTTTTATCACCCTCACTCTCACAGCACTGCTGTGTCCGTCCGCAGTCATCTTTCTCACCCTCTCCCTTCTGTTACCTCTCACCTACTACTTTCTCTTTCTGTCTTTCTTGTCATCACCTTCTCTACCTTTTCCTTGCTGCCACCTCTCTCTCCCCCCCCTTCTTTCTCATTCCCACTGTTTATGAGGGTTGGTAGACAGCTCCCAAAATGGCGGTTGAGAACTGGCAACACCATCTCATGAGACCTCTACTTCTACAACTTTGTAGGAAAAAATCTCTTTGGTGTACATAGTCCCATTGTGCGAATTTTTGTCCTTATTTTGGGGTCATATCTCCAAAATGACAAACCACTGAAGGGAGGTGGGGTGAAAAGAAGGACCAGCCAAAGAGTAAACAATCTGCTCAGAGTCAGTGTGGATCACTCTCAGCTGTTCATGAACTAGCGAAGTAAGAGGAATCCGAGCAGTCCACATAGATCAGTAAGGAGGAACAGTTACTTTTTGTCATGAACTAACCACTCTGAATTCCTGCTGAAAACAAGTCTGACAGTATATGTATATGAAACACAACTCATCCACTTTTCTCTAGAACTTTTCTTATATGCTGCATCTAACAGTAGGAGAGATTATCTATAACCAGGATCATAGATGGTCAGGCCAGGCCATTCAGTTCTATAAGGGAGGAATTAAACCTCCCATATGGCTTTGCGAAAATTCCTCCATTAATGGTTTCTATGAGTCCCACTCAGATAAAAGCCACTAGTCTTACCAAATCCATTTTTGCTTCGTTCAGAATTCTTCAGGTTGTTCCATATGTACACTATAGTCCCCAGTTGCCTTAAAGGTCTGCTTTAGTAGAAATCTGCTAGTGAGACTAGTTAGGATTCATTTCTTTAAGTGAGGTCTTGCGCCTCTCAAATGTAGCAGCCACTTATTGAGATCAGCTGCATCCACTTCATGGCCAACCTTGGTCCCCCATCTATGGCTTTGTGCCTGCGGAAGGTGGGTGATTTTCTCCTGTCTAGGAAGAACAAGGCATGTAGCTGATAAAGTAACTGACCTTTTGACAGTCATGGGAGGCAGATCACAATAATTTGAAACCTACTCACTTCTTATCTTCTAGGGATTTTGTTGCATTCATAGTAGCCTGCTCTCTTCCACATTCTTAAAATCAGGGATCCTCAATTTTTGAGCCTGTGGGCATCTTTGGGATTCTGACACAGCATGCTAGGTGTGGCCAAAATGGCTGCCACAAAGTGGCTGCTGCAGCTAACCTTCAATCATACCCTGAAGATCCTTGTGTTGTTGCCACAGTTTAAGGGGAAAAAACCTGCACAGCCAATCAAATTGCCAATAGCTCCACCTGGCCCTGCCCAATTTCTGAAAACTCTTGGTGACTGCCAAGAAAGGAGTCAATTGGCATCATGGCGTCCATGGTCACCACACTGGGGACCCCTGCTTGAGACAGTGCAGGATTAGAGCTCAGCTTGTAGGTCAGCCATGAAACAAAATTGCATTACAGTTTACATTGCCTGTTTCTGGTGTCTTCATTCTGGGGCAGAGGGGCAATAGGGCTCTTTCAGTGTCCTCCTACAAAGATGAGCAAGATTCAAGTCTGGTAGTTCTTGGAAGACTGGCAAGATTCCTAGAGTATAAGCTTTCAAGAGCCAAAGCTCCCTTTATCAGATACATGTGTATATCTGAGGAAAGGAGTTTTGACAGGGATGAGCACAAATCAGGAAAATGGAGGTTCATCCTGGTTTGTGGTTTGTAGAGTTGCATGAACTGTGACCCTTCATGGGTCTCCCTGTTTAATGTACTGGTTTATTTTGTGAGGTTCATGATGCAATTGGGGGGGGGGGGGGAGGAGATCTGAGATCTTCCCTCCCTTCTTTCTGCTGGCAGTGGCTTCTTGAAGTCAGCAGAATGTAAGGAGGGGAGGGGGGAGAGAGGTCTTGAAGATGGCTTTTGCAAGCTGCACTGTGCAAGTAAAGTCCAAGCAGCAAGTTCACCCAGAAGTGGAGGTTTATTGGCAGTTTGTTGTGGGCACGATCCCACAACCCTTGACTCATGAACCACGAACCAGGCAAAGTTCATCGTGAAATTATGTTTGTGATGAGGTTCGTGCCCCTCCCTAGTCTTGACTCTCAAAAATTTCTACCCTGGAAATCTTGTTGGTCTTTAGGGTGATACTGGACTCAAATCTTGCTCATCTACTGCAGACCAAGAGGGTTACCCACCTGATCCTAAAAAGATTTCACCTGTTGAAATCAGTGGACTTTGCAGGGTGTAAATCTGCACTGGAGAACACTGTGAATGCCGGATCCAGTGAGCTTCAGTTGAGAAAGTCATCGTATTTAGTCATTAGCATATCTTAAAAATGAACGCATAAAATGAAATTTTATTATCTTGCGTTTTTTTTCCATTTCTTAAAAGCAGCAGTATTAAAAAAGCAAACAATATTATTTTGTCTAAAAGGCCACTTATTCTCTATATGACTAAAAAAACAATGGGGATGTGCAATTAAAATCTCATGCGGAGAAACCAACATCTTTCAGGATACAGTCTAATCTATGCAAAATGGTTTGAGGGGGTTTTGTGTTTTGGAAAAAAAAAAAAGGAATATTGCAGTATAGATAACAGAGCTGTTTGCCAGTTCTATTATTATAACTTCTCAAGGTCACACTCTCATAAGAGACAATTATCATATCATTAGCCTTCTCCTATAAAACTAATTTCCTGTTTCTACATTGAAGTGAATATCCTTAACTGATTGAAAGGGATGGGACAGACCCCACCATAATTTTCTTTAATGGGTCGAGTCTAGGGAGTCTTCTTAAGAAAATGTACAAGAGGTTGACGCTAAAAGCAAACCGAATATTGCTGAGTGCTCAGGGTGCACAACTTGATGGTGTGAGCATCAGAGCGATGGCGCCTCTCTGTGACTCTTCCTCTCTACCTTCCAATTATGTTGAGCACAGCTCAAGATGTGAAAATGACATTGCCACACTGTGTGTGCCCTCCTCACTTCATTGATTGGCTGGCTGTCAACACATGGTGTGATTATGTGATGTCACTCATATCAGCTATTCTGTTATACTAATAATAACCAGGAAGGGAGAGAAAATATATGAAGTGGAGAGGAGAAGCTTGTTTCTCTTGTAAATTCTAGTTCAGTGATAACCAACTTGACCATGGGCTCCATAATGTTCAACAACATGCCACACACCCCAATGCAGCCAATCCTTCTAGAGTTTACAGTAGGCCCTGTACTAAGCTCTTGGAGGATTGGCTACATCAGGGGTATGTGGCCTAATATGCAAAGGAGTTCCTGCTACAAAAAAAGCCCTGGTCTTCCCCAAAGAAGAAGATGATGATACTGGATTTATATCCTGCCCTTCTCTCTGAATCAGAGACTCAGAGAGGTTTGTAATCTCCTTTATTTTCCTCCCACACAAGAGACACCCTGTGAAGTGGGTGGGGCTAAGAGGGCTCTCACAGCAACTGCCCTTTCACTCCTACAAGAGCTATGGCTGACCCAAGGCCATTCCAGCAGCTGCAAGTGGAGGAGTGGGAAATCAAACCTTGTTCTCCCAGATAAGAGTCTGCACACTTAACCACTACACCAAACTGTCCCAGTCTTGGCTTTCCTCCGCAGTAGTCATCACCTGTGTCTGTATAGAGCACTCAGTCAAAGCAGTTGCTTATATTGTAGAAGGATGCTAAGCTTGCAACCTTTCAGTGTTTGGTGATTGACCACACAGCAGCTATTTTCTAGTAGTGTCTACTCCCCATTCTCAAAATGTTTAAAAAAAGTATCTATGGGGTCAATCAGATGGGGGACTCTTGGTCTTATTTCTCCTACAGGTAGTACAGAAGGCTTCCTTCAGTTTTGTAGGATGTTGCGGAGTCTGAGCACTGAAAAATATGTGATAGTTTTAAAATGTTTGCTCACTCTTACATTATTTATTGCGCACTGAGAGCCATCATTTGTTTTAATTTTAGATGATTTTATGCTGATTTTATTAGCATTGATGCATTTCCATAAACTGCCTCGAGTGCTCTTTTGGAGCTGAAAGGAGAGAGAAAAAAGATTTAATAAATAATCCAGCAGGGGTGATGATAATTCCCATGCATCAGTGGTCCAAGTCTGAACTGTGACCATCACACTTTTGTGCATAAGTGTCCTGAACGTGTGATGCCACCATGTGGAAAGAGGAAAATGTCGGTGGAAATGGAAAGGCAACCAGGGCTGCAATCACACATGCTAAAGAATGCACTTTCAATCCACTTTCAATGCACTTTCCAACCGGATTTTGCTGTGTGAACTGGCAAAATCCATTTGGAAAGTGCATTGAAGTTGCATTGTTTACCATGTGTGATCGCAGCCCAGTTTTCCACAACCATACTTAAAGGATATCCCTCAGATTATGCTTGATTTGTTTCTCTGTTGTTACATTTTGTGTTCAACGAAACGGTGCTGCCTAATAGTGAAGCGGCACATACTTGAAGTGTTCAAGAGGAAAATGCTGGACAGCACTCCTCATGCAAATGAAGTGGCAACCATACATCTTCGGAATGTTCCCCGCACTGAGCAGCTGGTGCTATTTAGTCTGACAAATGAAACACTTCAGACAGTTTCTCAATTGTTGTAATTAAAATGCAGGAAATGGCAAGGTAAATAAAGTAATCTTGAGATCAATAAAACATTATTATTTTAATGAAGATCTCACCGGCAGAAAGCGAGGTTTCGAAGCATGGCGGGTAAGAGAAAGGCTGTTATCAACTGTGCATTGGTCCCTGGTGGCACATTTTAATGGGGAACCAAGGAACAATGAATCGTAGCTGGTTCATCTTGAAAATAACCAGATGCAAGGGTGCAAATCCAGATTCCAGCAGGGGGTGTTGGAAATCTACTGCAGAAGAACAGCAAATTTATACGCAACCGCATTTATAATTTACCATACCATCTTTTCCCCATCAAGTCACAGCTGACTTATGATAACCTTATAGGGTTTTCAAGGCAAGAGACATCTTGATGTGATTTGCCATTGCCTGTCTCTTCAGTTTGGTGTGGGGACTACTTTGAGAGAACTGAGTTTGCTTTTCCGCTCCTCCACATGAACCTGCTGAGTGACCTTGGGTCAGTAACAGTTCTTGAGAGAGCTGCTCTCTCAGAAGTAGTTCTAGAAAGAGCTCTCTCAACCCTACCTACCTCACATGGTGTCTGTTGTGAGGAGAGGAAGGGAAAGGAGATTGTAAGCCACTCTGAGACTCTCAATGAAGAGTGAGGTATAAATACAATCTCATCCTCCTCTTCCTCTTCTTCTTCTTCATAGCAACCTTGGTGGTCTCCCAACAAAATACTAACAAGGGCTGATCTTGCTTGGCTTCTAAAATGTGGGTAGCCCAGATTCTATATGGACATATTAAGGCAACCAAATGCAACCAGAAAAGGGCAGAAAAGGGCAACAAGAATGATTAAAGGGCTGGAACACTTTCCCTATGAAGAAAGGTTGAAACGCTTGGGACTCTTTAGCTTGGAGAAACGTCAACTGCGGGGTGACATGATAGAGGTTTACAAGATAATGCATGGTATGGAGAAAGTAGAGAAAGAAGTACTTTTCTCCCTTTCTCACAGTACAAGAACTCGTGGGCATTCGATGAAATTGCTGAGCAGACAGGTTAAAACGGATAAAAGGAAGTACTTCTTCACCCAAAGGGTGATTAACATGTGGAATTCACTGCCACAGAAGGTGGTGGCGGCCACAAGCATAGCCAGCTTCAAGAGGGGTTTAGATAAAAATATGGAGCAGAGGTCCATCAGTGGCTATTAGCCACAGTGTGTGTGTATATATAAAAAATTTTTGCCACTGTGTGATACAGAGTGTTGGACCGGATGGGCCATTGGCCTGATCTAACATGGCTTCTCTTATGTTCTTATGTTAACCACCATTCCAGTATTCAATTTTAATGGAGTTCTTTGAATATAAACAAATCAGAATAATTTTTTTATCACTCTCTAGATAACAACTATATTAATAGAAAAGAGAGAAGGAATGAAAGGTTGCATAGCGTCTAACTGAGCCAACATCTACTTTAGATTTTCTCCATAAGCTTTGAAGGCTTCTCTTTCAATGAACATCTATTCTGGTTCAATAGGAGAACGCCCTGTCCTGCATCATAGAAACAATGGACATTCCTGGTCTTCTTTTGCCACTCCGTTGGTTTTGATCAGCTGTTGAATGGGCATGCGAAGCAGACACAAAGTGCTCTTATCAGTCTCATTAATCTTAATTAGGTTTATTTTTCAAAAGAAAGTTGTTAAATGACCTTACTTATGCAAAGCAGCCCTAATTATTTGCAGCCAAGGAGCCAAGTTCAATTACATGGCAGATTGAAGTGCACCCAGTGTTTGCCATTTGAAATATTTCAACCCTTTTGTCACCCTCTCACAATTCTTTACTGGGAAAAAAAATATATCTTAATTGCAATCACTGACACAGAAGACTACCCTGAAAGTTCTTGGAGATATCAGTTCTTCTCAGAGTGTGGTTGCTAGACCCAGACTATGTTAGATATGCTGAGAACTTTGACATGAATACAATTGCCTAGTGAACTCTCACATTATCAAAGATTTCAGGTTTTCACGGCTGGTAACATCATTAGGGTTTGTAGAATCTTTCGGGATCAAGTGCCATGTTCTACTGGAGAAAGTTTTCCTTCAATGCACAGCAGCCAAGAAGGTCTGAACGCCTGCTCCGGCTGCAATGCCACTGAGGATGTTCTCCGCAGCTGAGAACGAAACGTCTGGAAGGAAAACTTTCTCCAGTAGAACACGGCACTTGATCCCAAAAGATTCTACAAACCCTAACTCTCACATTGTTTGAACTCTGGAGTCTCTCAAACACCAGTTTGTACAGAATGCTGTGGCCCAGCTACTTTCAATGCTATGCAGAATCTGCATATCATTCATAAAAACATAAGAGAAGCCATGTTGGATCAGGCTAAAGGCCCATCCAGTCCAACACTGTGTCATAGAATGGCCAAAACTCAGGTGCCATCATATCCACCAGCTGAGTGAGAACTCCAGAAGCCCTCCCACCGTTGCTCCCCAAGCACCAAGAATACAGAGCATCACTGCCACTTACATGGTGTTCCGTGTATACTTTGTAGTTAATACCACTCATGGACCTCTGCTCCATATGTTTATCCAGTCCCTTTTTGAGACTATCTATTCCCACTCTGCAGACATTCTATTGGTTACCAGTCAGGTACCAAATTTATTTATTTATTTATTCAATTTGTATCCCGCTTTCCCCCACTATTGTAAGGCTTAGAGTGGGTCACAACATGTAATAAACAAACCATAACATAGTTAAAAATACCAATTTAAAAATTCCAAACATTTTCAGTTTATCAGATTTTGGCCTCCATTGAAAGGGAGGCATCAAGAGTCTCACCCAGACTCTTCGCCATTGGTACTGATGTTAAAGGAGCATTGTCCAGAGTTGGGAGTTGGAAAGCTTCCTGAACCCAACCATCCTGAACCCAACCATCTCCTGAACCCAACCATCCAGCTACAGCTTCCAGTCCCCTTGTCAGATCTTCTGGGTGGCATCTAACCAGCTGTCCATCAACAATATGCTGGTAACAACCCAGCCCAAAAATTGATACTAACTGGACAAAAGGACATACCATCAGATGTCATAGTGAAACTCTCTCCCCTAGTGCCACCCTCTTTCCCTGACCTCAGAGAAAGGAGACAAACCACTCCAAGGCTTTCCCCAAGTTTCCATGTCAGCAAGTCAGTGGGTAAACAAATCATAGTCGACTGTGCCAAACACTGTTGATACATCAACTAACTGCAGCAGTGCTGACCTGCCTCTGTCCAGATGTCTATGGAGATCATCTGTGAGGTCAAGGTTCTATCTATTACCTACCAAACTTTTAACTGCAATGGACCAATGGACCTGAAGGACCTCATTTTTTTTACTCTTGCAGGAGCTCTTGCAAGAGCTCTGCTCTTCTGAACAAAGCCTTCTGAAGGTGTCACCCATCAAGCAGGTAGGATATGCAACTGTCCATTCATACAGCATTCACTGCGGGGACTTCCACATGATAGAACCTTTCAAAGGTTGCATCTGAGCCCTGTCTGAGCCTATTAAAAGGCACCAAGAATCTATCATTGAGAGGTGGGGCTGGAATGGCTTTGAAAGCCAAGATTAGCAAGATGTCTTCTAAAGCGAAGGTTTGTTGGAAAGCATTTAATCTGAAAATTAGGATGCTGAAATCAAATCTAAAATCAGTTCTTCTTGGTTTAGTTATGCTCAGTAATCATATGAGTGACTGGGACAACATTTCTGTCATTTCACAAACTGGGCAGAGCATAATTATTCAGAAGGGCATTATTCAGAAGAGGAACAGAGCTTTGGGTTATGATCAACGTTTTCTCTAAGCTGCAGAGTCTTGTGAGCAAAAATTGTACTTTGTGAACTGCTAGCATTCAAGTTGTGAGCTATTGCATAAATTAGTGTGCTCTGAGGTCATCCTTCCTGAGCTAAGACAAAAATGTGTGAACTGGAGGCTAAAACTCTATGAGCTAACTCACGCAACTCAGCTTAGAGAGAACATTAGCTATGATATAATCAATTAGTTCAGGAGGTTACCTCTGCCAGGGACATTTTCTCTCTCTCTCTCTCTCAGTACTTCATTCTCAGCCCCTGCATCATGTTGCTTTACTAGGAATCTTTTCTATTGGACTCAAATTTACCACCAGGTATTTTGTTTTTTTATTTTTGTAGCAGGAACTCTTTTGCATATTGGGCTAAACCCCCATACCAATGTAGCCAATCCTCCAAGAGCTTATAGGGCTCTTTTGACAGGGTCTACTGTAAGCTCTTGGAGGCTATTTAAAACTACAATCCTAGAAGCTCAGATAAAATATATACCACAAGTTAGGAAAGGCACAAACAGAAAGAAAAGGCCTGTAAAAGGTAAGAAGGACTCCTTTAAGCAGTGGAAAGCTAGTCCAAGTGAGATTAATAAAAGGGAACACAGGCTGTGGCAAATCAAATGCAAGACTGATCAGGCAGGCAAAAAGGGATTATGAGGAGCATATTGCAAAAAACATAAAGACCAACAAGAAAATTTCTTCAAATATATTAGAAGCAGGAAACCAGCCAGGGATGCAGTGGGGCCCTTGGATGACCAAGGGATAAAAGGATTACTGAAGGAGGATAGGGAAATGGTTGAGAAGCTGAATGCATTTTTTGCCTCCGTCTTCACTGTGGAAGATGAGAAGTGTTTGCCTGCTCCAGAACCACTTATCTTGGAAGGGGTGTTGAAAGACCTGAGTCAGATTGAGGTGACAAGAGAGGAGGTCCTACAACTGGTAGATGAATTAAAAACTAATAAGTCACCAGGTCCGGATGGCATACATCCAAGAGTTCTGAAAGAACTCGAATTTGTGGATCTTCTGACAAAAATCTGTAATTTTTCATTGAAATCTGCTTCCGTTCCTGAGGACTGGAAGGTAGCAAATGTCACCCCCATCTTTAAAAAGGGTTCCAGAGGAGATCCGGGAAATTACAGGCCAGTCAGTCTGACCTCAATACTGGGAAAGTTGATAGAAACCATTATCAAGGACAGAATGAGTAGGCACATTGATGAACATAAGTTATTGAGGAAGACTCAGCATGGGTTCTGTAAGGGAAGATCTTGCCTCACTAACCTGTTGTATTTCTTTGAGGGGTTGAACAAACATGTGGACAATAGATGTTGTTTACCTTGACTTTCAGAAAGCTTTTGATAAAGTTCCTCATCAAAGGCTCCTTAGTAAGCTCAAGAGTCATGGAGTAAAAGGACAGGTCCTCTTGTGGATCAAAAACTGGCTAATTAATAGGAAGCAGAAAATGAGTATAAATGGGCAGTCTTCGCAGTGGACAGTAAGCAGTGGGGTGCCGCAGGGCTCAGTACTGAGTCCCATGCTCTTTAACTTGTTCATTAATGATTTGGAGTTGGGAGTAAGCAGTGAAGTGGCCAAGTTTGCAGATGACACTAAATTGTTCAGGGTGGTGAGAACCAGAGAGGATTGTGAGGCACTCCAAAGGGATCTGTTGAGGCTGGGTGAGTGGGCGTCAACGCGGCAGATGAGGTTCAATGTGGCCAAGTGCAAAGTAATGCACATTGGGGCCAAGAATCCCAGCTACAAATACAAGTTGATGGGGTGTGAACTGGCAGAGACTGATCAAGAGAGAGATCTCGGGGTCGTGGTAGATAACTCACTGAAAATGTCAAGACAGTGTGCGATTGCAATAAAAAAGGCCAACGCCATGCTGGGAATTATTAGGAAGGGAATTGAAAACAAATCAGCCAGTATCATAATGCCCTGTATAAATCGATGGTGCGGTCTCATTTGGAATACTGTGTGCAATTCTGGTCGCCACACCTCAAAAAGGATTATAGCAGTCAGGTTAGATGATGGGGTTGATGGGGTGTGAACTGGCAGAGACTGATCAAGAGAGAGATCTCGGGGTCGTGGTAGATAACTCACTGAAAATGTCAAGACAGTGTGCGATTGCAATAAAAAAGGCCAATGCCATGCTGGGAATTATTAGGAAGGGAATTGAAAACAAATCAGCCAGTATCATAATGCCCCTGTATAAATTAATGGTGCAGTCTCATTTGGAATACTGTGTACAATTCTGGTCACCGCACCTCAAAAAGGATATTATAGCATTGGAAAAAGTCCAGAAAAGGCAACTAGAAAGATTAAAGGGTTGGAACACTTTCCCTATGGAGAAAGGTTAAAACGTTTGGGGCTCTTTAGCTTGGAGAAACGTCGTCTGCAGGGTGACATGATAGAGGTTTACAAGATAATGCATGGGATGGAGAAAGTAGAGAAAGAAGTACTTTTCTCCCTTTCTCACAATACAAGAACTCGTGAGCATTTGATGAAATTGCTGAGCAGACAGGTTAAAAGGGATAAAAGAAAGTACTTCTTCACCCAAAGAGTGATTAACATGTGGAATTCACTGCCACAGGAGATGGTGGTGGTTACAAGCATAGCCAGCTTCAAGAGGGGTTTGGATGGAAATATGGAGCAGAGGTCCATCAGTGGCTATTAGCCACAGTGTTTATATATATATATATATATATATGTGTGTGTGTGTGTGTGTGTGTGTGTATATATATATAATTTTTTTGGCCACTGTGTGACACAGAGTGTTGGACTGGATGGGCCACTGGCCTGATCCAACATGGATTCTCTGATGTTCTTATGATTGGCTATATCAAGGGGTGTAGCCTAATATTAAAAGGAGTTCCTGCTACCCCAAAAAAGCCCTGGTTCCCATTAATTGACTTACTAGTTCTATCATGCTTGTAATTCACCTTGAGTCCCACTGTCGAAGGGAAATAAGGAAAGGAAAGGAAAGGAAAGGAAAGGAAAGGAAAGGAAAGGAAAGGAAAGGAAAGGAAAGGAAAGGAAAGGAAAGGAAAGGAAAGGAAGGGAACTCCTAATTAGATCACCTTCGTTTTTCGAGTGATGCTTCTCTCAAGCATGGTGCTATTTGTATCTGCTTGGTTGCTGAAGCTGGTTGCTGCTTTTGCTAAGCCAAAGAAGTAGTTTTCTGGGGAAAGGCAATGTTCCCTGGAGTCATGGTCATTTGAATTATTCAATATCAAATCCTTTTATTGTATTAGCTCAAAGTCATGGCAAACAAGCAAAACAATGCAATCACAATATCGAGTAAAATCCATCACATATCCATTAGAAGATTAAAATACAAAATAAGCATTTGACAGAACCTTAACAGCTAAAAGAAATGGAATTAACCATAACTTAATATTCCTATAATAATAAAGAAAGATCCAGGATAAAGCTGTTGAGCTATTCATTGGCTAAACTTGCATGAGAGGGTTTTGGCTGTATCTTCATAACCCAGGCCACAAACTTTGCCAGTTGTAGTGTTACACATTTATCCCTATCTGCAAGTTAACATTACCAGTTTTGTTCTGGCCTGACATTCCTGAGCATTGTGATAAAAAATTCCCAAAATACCTTGCATGGTCTACTGCAAATCTTGGGCACCAAAGAATTGCATGAGCCAAATCCTCAATGGACCTATGTTCAAAAGAGCAAACTCACTCATTATATGAAGTCTCATGATAACAATCTGTTATCCTTGCCAACTGTTAAGAGTCCAGATGCAGTTTAGAGAGTCAGTTTGGTGTAGCGGTTATGTGCACGGACTTTTATCTGGGAGAACCAGGTTTGATTCCCCACTCCTTCACATGCACCTGCTGATGTGACCTTGGGTCAGTCACAAGTTCTCACAGAGTTGTTCCTCTCTAGAGCAGTTTCTGTCAGAGCTCTCTCAGCCCCACCTATCTCACAGGGTGTCTGTTGTGGAGAGGGGAAGAGAAAAGAGATTGTAAGCTGCTCTGAGACTCCTTCAGGTAGTAAAGGGCAGGGAATAAATAAACTCTCTTCTTCTACTACTACTTCTTCTTCACCTTTCTATACTCAGATAAATCTGTAAAATAGGCCAAGGGGTTAAAGAGAGGAAAGGAAACTGCTTCCAAACAGAAGCAGTTCTCAGAGTACCTAGTAATCATTTGAATGATTGGAAAGGGGCCAGAGGTCACTATCAGTACATCCACTTTGCATGCAGAAAGTCCCAGATACAACCTCTGGTATTTCTAGCTTTAAAAAAAATAGTCGTTGGTAAAAGACCTCTGCCTGGAGAGCTGCTGCCAATCAGAGTAGACAATACTGACTTTGATAGACCAAAGACCAGAATCAGCAGAAGGCAGCTTCATACATTTACCAGCTTGCCTAAAGGATGGAATTGCTTGCTTGCCCACTCTTTTTTTGCCTGTGTATTCAAGTCCATCTGGCATTCTACAAGGGAAAGAATGAAGTTATTTTAAGATCAGGGTGGAAATATCTTTTTTCCCCTCTCTCCCTTGCTTTTAAATATCCAGGCTGCTGAAGAGTTCTGGTAAAATTTGAAAACTTAGCACACTGTTTTGTGTCACTGCAGTTGGTCTTAACAAAAGGTTCCAACCCTCCAAAGGCTTTTGTTTTCTCGTTGTTCCTTTGATCCACCCAGTTGTTTGCACCAGGGGTGGAATTCTAGCAGGAGCTCCTTTGCATATTAGGCCACACACCCCTGATGTAGCCAATCCTCCAGGAGTCTACAAAAAAGAGCCTTGTAAGCTCTTGGAGGATTGGCTATATCAGGGGTGTGTGGCCTAATATGCAAAGGAGCTCCTGCTAGAATTCCATCCCTGGTTTGTACATGTAAAGGGGCACCACTGTCAAGTTGCAGCTGACTTAGGGAGCCTCCATATGGTTTTCAAGGCAAGAGATGTTCAGAGATGGTTTGCCATTGCCTACCTCTGTGTGGCAACCCTGAACTCCTTGGTGATCTCCCCACCAAATGCTAACCAAGGCCAACCCTGCTTAGCTTCCAAGATCTGGAGAGCAGGCTAGCCTGGACCATCATCCTACATGGAAGCTATTCTACACAAGCTCATCTACTTTTCATCTCCTCCTTTATATGTTCTCCCCATCATCCATGGTTTTACCATGAAAATTTGATTGACACTGTCACCACTTCATGATGAAACTTTGTAGGCATCTGACCTGTTGAGAAAAGCTTGGTGGAACTTGCAGGATTTTTTTTCTCAACAGCTGTCTGCAGGTTATTGTTCTCCAGGAGCATTAGAGGAGCTTGGAGTTCCTGAACAATAGACCACCAGGATTCTGGAATCTGCCTGCCGATTCAGCATGCAGTTGTTGGCAGCCAATAGGGAGCAAGAAGGCAGTTCCAACCCTCCAATGGTTTGAGGAGTGGAAGAAGTTTTAAGTGTATCTAGCCAGGCCGAGGCCTGTGTGTGTCCATGGATGTTAGCTGAAATCACTAATAAACAGAGCTCATCACTATGCCTGGCGTCTGCCCTCCTATCAAACCCAGCATTTAATACCCCCCCTTAAGATTGCTTGCTTCATCCTGCAAGAGGTCACCCTTGTACCATTTCTTCAGACCTTCAGGAGAAAAATGGCAAATATTCCAGAATGCCTTTGAATCAACTGGCTAATGCTGATGGCTGATAATGCTGTGCTATCCTTCCTGTTCTGCTTTCATTGTATTCTCTGCCTTCACCTTTTTAAACTTTGAAATTGTTTTGAAATTGTTTTCTTATCAAGGCTGTGAAATGCCTAGAGAGTCCAACCGGCAGCCAAAACGTGGACTATTAAATTAACTAAATAAATAAAAAAACGATAAATTGGACCTTTGAAAAAATTATCTAAACTGTTTCATCACTCGTTTGGGTTATTTTCTCCTTGGTTAAGCCATCTATGAGCTTTGCAAGGGAAGGAGGGTGTAGTGCTACTGCTGGAAATGCTTCCTCACTGGTGTGGTGTACAAAGTATCAAACGTGATTGCTCAGCCAAAACAAACTGGAGTCTTGTGGCACCATAGAGACTAACAAATCTTCATACCAACATAAGGTTTTGCAGCATGGAGCCCACACTAAAGATTATGTTGGAATAAAGATTTGTTGTCTTTATGGTGCCACAAGGCTCTTGTTTGTTCTTGCTGGGGTTGTCGAACATGGCTACCCCTCTAGCGTTGTTTAGCTAGATGTTTAAAGTGTCTGAATCTAATGTTGGGGCTGCACTCCAGAGTTTTGCACATCTGTGGACATCCCTTTGCTAGTCACAGTCAATGAGACTCCGTGATCACATCGAAGTCTTTGCAGACAATGGAGAACACTCCCATATTTCATCACTGATGGTAACGATCTGAGATAAAGTTGCCAACTCTGACTGGCGATTTGCTGGGAGGTGAGAGAAGTACCGTTTATGTCAAACCAGCATGTGATGACATTCCCAGCAAAAAGCAGAAGCAACATTGTGACATTATGGGAGACATTCAAGGCATCGTTCAAAACATTATGGGTAAACCATAGATCCCACAATGCTATAGTGGGAGTCCTGTGCCCCCACCTGGTACTAAGGCACAACAAATTCCTCCAAAGGTTATGTTATACAGTACCTTTGATTCAGAATTAACCTTAACAGGCCAATACAGGGTTCAACAAACCCCAAGTGCCAGGATGAGAGATCAAAAGTGGTCTTTGGTGTCTCCAACAAGCATGAAGAACAGCCCTCTGAAACAGAAGTTCTGACAAGCTCTGGCAGCCTCCTTGTTCTTTAGAAAATTATGCCAGTCTTTGTTGTTGTTGTTTTTTTTGCTTTAGTGTGGGAAAGGCAAGCTGTATTTCATCCATTTGAGCAAAATTTCAGCACCACTTTACAATTAATTGGGAAGAGGGAAATATCCTACCCAACCTTTTGGGCAGAAGCTTTCCCAGTTTGTTGTAGTTGTTAAGAGCAGTGGACTCTAATCTAGAAAACTGGGTTTGATTCCCCATTACTCCACATAGAGCTGGACACAATGTTCCCTCTAAGCTGCAGAGTCTTGTGAGCAAAAATTCTACTTTGTGAGCCACTGGCATTAAAATTGTGAGCTACTGCATAAATTATTACGCGCTGGGGCTATTTTTCCTGAGCTACGACAAAAAGGTGTGAGTTGGAGGTTAAAAATCTGTAAACTAGCTCATGCTAACTCAGCTTAAAGGGAACATTGAGCTGGAGTAACCTTGGGTCAGTTACAGTTCTCTCAGAGCTGTTCTCTCAAGAGCAGTTTCTGTCAGAGCTCTATCAGCCCCACCTACCTCACAGGGACCAATTTTGTACTAGGGCTTGTTCCAGGTAGACAGCCCTTTTGCCCCTGGGGCTTCTTGCCATTTGGGCTTAAGCTGCCACAGAGCTGCAAGTTGGCACACTGCTTTTCCGCAGCAAGCAGAAACCTCTTGTCAGAGGATCTCACTTGCTGCAGAATAGCCGCACACCAACTTGCAGCTCTGGGGCAACTTGTGTGAAAACTGCGAGAAGCCCTGGTAGCAAACGGGCTCTCCACCCAGAACAAGCCTAGTGCGAAATCAGTCAGGGTGTCTGTTGTGGGGAGAGGAAGAGAAGGAGAGTGTAAACCGCTCAGAGACTCCAAGTGAAGGGTGGGGTATAAATTCAACTCCTCTCCTCCTCCTTCCCCTTAAATGAGAAAATAATTTTCTCTGATTAGTATTCTTTACTATGGTGGATCGTTCAAGGAGAAATATATTTTAGATTTTTCTTCAAAACAGTGTGGCTACCTGGAACTTCTATTTCCCATCCCTTGTAGCTGGACTAATACTTGCCCAAAGAGTCTTTGATGGAAATTGTAATTTCCAATCTAGTGAGTTTGAGGAACATTCTCCTTTGTTGTTTGGTTAAATTAGGATTGGCCAATGGGTAACTATTAAAATTATGGTGCCACTGAAGTAACGACACTGGTCCCCATTTACAAAAGCAACTTTTACCACCAAATATGAATACTTCTCCTTGATGAGTGGTACAAATTCAAGGACAGATAAAGAAACTCAGTAAGCTTCTGAATTTGGACCTGGCTAATGCTTTATGTCTTTTCAGAGACCTGATCAAAGAGAAAATTCTTTGATGGAAATCAGAGAAAATTCTTTTCTCATTTAGGGGGAAGAAGAAGATTATGATGATGAAGGTGATGAAGAAAAGAATGAATCTGGAGAATAAGTCTATCAATGGCTACTAGTCATAGTGACTGAGAGGAAGCTCCAGTTCAGATTAATCTTCTGAATCCAAGAGCCAGAAGGCAACGTCAGGGGAAGGCCTCAGCCTCTATGCCCTGTTGTTGGCTATCCAGAGGAATTGGTTGGCCACTGTGTGAGACAGGATGCTGGTCTAGATGGACCACTGGTCTGATCTAGTAGGGCTCTTCTTATGTTCTTATGAAAGCCTCGGCCTCTATGCCCTGTCATTGGCCCTCCAGAGGAACTGGTTGGCCACTGTGTAAGACAGTATGCTGGACTAGATGGACTATTGGTATGATCCAGCAGGGCTCTTCTTATATACTTAGGAAGGCCTCAGCCTCTACGCCGTATTGTTGGCCATCCAGAGGAACTGGTTGGCCACTGTGTGAGACAGGATGCTGGACTAGATGGACCACTGGCCTGATCCAGCAGGGCTCTTCTTATGTTCAAGCATTGTGGTTGTTACAGGTAAGTCCAGTGTCTGAATTTTGGGGCTGGATCTTAGATGCAAGGAAAATGTGTTAAGGCCTGGGTTAATATACTAACACCAAGGCCTGGAGTAAGTATTCATAATTAGTTTGTCCCAAAGCTACTAATTGAGACATAATTAAAGCAAATTAACTCAAGAAATAATAGAGCACATGCCAAAACTGATACAGGAAAGCAATAATGTAAAAGTTGCTACAGTTCATGATTTCATATGCTCTCAATGACCTTTCATAATAACAAGGAGTTAGGCGGCATAATCACCTTGTTATTTAAGCTGGTTAAGCGACTCATTAAGCTTTCCCTTTTGTCTCTTTTACACATCTTTATAAGTTCTAGCGAGGAGCAGAGAAATAATACAGCTTTATGCTTGCAGAAGGTGATGACGGTTTTCCAAAGGTAAGCAGCCATTAAGAATGCCCCTGAATTTCTCCCCATGAGGAATAAATTATTCCAATAAAAGTTGTTCCTTTCAGGAATACAACAGCTGGCATATCGTTGGTACCTGTTTTCCAGTTGTGTATGCTAGAATTCTTATTTTGGCAAGGATGTACTTATTCCATGTGCATATTGAATCCATGTCATCATAACAGAGGCCAACATTTCAACCATTATGGGGTTGGACTTTTTCTGCTCAGCTTTTTTTGAGCTTTTGGGCGCCTTTGGAAATCTGACACAGAGCAGTGGGTGGAAACAGGCAGAGCCAGTCACAAAGTGGCTGCTGCAACTTACTTTCAATCACACAGTAAAGATCCTTGTGTTGTGATGGCAGCTACTGCCAAATCTTTTTTTTTTTAAATCTGCACAGCCAATCTGAAGCCTTGCTGGGCAAAAGCCCCTCCTGGCCCCACCTACTTTCTAAAAACACTTGGTGTGCACAAGGATGGTGTTGGCTGGCACCATGCCTCCCACGGGAACCATGTTGGGAATCCCTACACTATGCTTTGGTGGCTATTTAACAGCTGCTACCATTTCAAGAAGCAGGACTTTTTTGTAGCAGGAACTCCTTTGCATATTAGGCTACACTCCCTGATGTAGCCAATCCTCCAAGAGCTTACAGGGCTCTTAGTACAGGGCCTACTGTAAGCAACAAGAGGATTGGCTATAACAGGGGGTGTGGCCTAATATGCAAAAGAGTTTCTGCTACAAAAAAAAGCCCTGCCAAGAAGTAATTCCATTAGGTTGCTCATTCCACCTCAACACAAAGGATAGATTATTCATATGGAATCACATATGAATCGCAGAGTTGGAAGGGGCCATCCAGGCCATCTAGTCCAACCCCCTGCTCAATGCAGGATCAGCCTAGATCATCCCTGACAAGTGTTTGTCCAGCCACTGTGAGAGGAGCCCACCACCTCCCTTGGTAGCTGAATCCGCTATTAAACAACTCTTACTTAAAAAAAAGTTTTTCCTAATATCCGGCTCATTCTTTCCTGCACTTAATTTAAACCCATTCTTGTGAGTCCTCTCCTCTGCTGCCAACAGGAAAAGCTCCCTGCCCTCCTCTCAGTGACAGCCCTTCAGATACTTCTAGAGAGCCATCATGTGCCCGCTCAACCTCCTCTTCTCTAGGCAGAACATCCCCGAATATATTTAGGGGCTTGTTTCTTCTGGAGCATTTTTGTGAGTGAGTGAAGGCAGTGGTAGGGTGTGGAGCAGAACCAGACTTCTAAAAAGGCATGAAGCAGAAAGACATGAAAGGATCTCATAACAAAACCACTTGTTTTTTGAAATCGCTTCTTTATCACGGAGGCATTAATTTGTTTTCAACTATTTCCCGAAGACGGGATTAGATTTTATTGTAACCAGGCAAAAATAAAAAATAGAAAGTTGCTTGATGCTTAGCTGGAGTGCAACACAATGAAAGCCACATTAAGCTGAGCAGAATTAACATAACTGTAGAAACTCATAAAGCCCAAGAAAACCGACAAGCGAATAAGCTGCAAGGGATCTATAGGCTTCGTATCTAGCGTGGTTTACCCCGTGAATAAGAACCATCCGAGAGAGGAAGCAGTGAGAATTCCCATCATAGCCGACTTGCAAATGAGGCAGTGGCAGCAGTTTAAATAATGCACAGTGAGTTGTTCTCCAAATGCCAATATGGCAATACTGAAGGAGGATGACACTTCACTTTGAAGACTTACTTGTGGGGGTAAGTGCAGTCTTTGCACCATATTGTTCAAGGCTCACCAGATACTGCAAAGTCAGCACTCTGCTTTTGTTGACAATCTGTTGCAAGAAGAAGAAGAAGGTGCCATTGAATCGCAACTGACTCACAGCAACCCCATTCCCAGGGTGTTCTATTCAAGAGATGAGCAGAGATGGTTTTCCCAATGCCTCCTTCTGCAAAAAAAACCCATCCATCCCATGTGGTCTCCCATCCAAGTACTGACTGTGGCCACCCCTGCTTAGCTCCCTAGCTCTGATGAGCGCAGGCTGAGCTGGGCTATTCGGGCTGCTGGGTTCTTCATACAAGAAGGGAGGAAATTTATTTTGTTGAGGCATCTGTTATCTTGTTGCTCTTCCCACTGAAGACCCCACAAATGCTAGTTTAAATAAATATTTATTTATATTAAAAACATGTATAATTAAAAACCCATTGTTTGTCCCTGACCAGGGCCTTTTCTCTGTAGAAAAAGCCCAGCAGGTACTCATTTGCATATTAGGTCACACCCCCTGACATCACCATTGTTTCACACAGTGCTTTTTTGTAGAAAAAGCCCAGCAGGTACTCATTTGCATATTAGGCCACACACCCCTGGTGCCAGGCCAGCCGGAACTGTGTTTCTGTGCATTCCTGCTCCAAAAAAGCCCTGTCCCCAACCCAAAAGATGTCAGGCTGGCCTCAACTAGAGTCAAGGCTTTTTCAGCCCTGGCTCCCAAGCTGTGGAATGAACTGCTGGAGATTAGGGCCCTGCAGGACTTGCAGGATTTGCAGGGCCTGTAAAACTGAGCTTTTCCAGGTGGGTTTTGGTTAATATGCAGAGGCCACCAGCAAGAGTGATCTAGCTTCCTACTGATGCTATTACTGTAAATAAGAACCATCTATGTTGATATGTCACATGGCCACTACTGCCGCCTATAGCCTGTAGAGCTTTGATGCCTGTCTTATAGTGTATTTTATTATTTTGTGTTTTATTGTATTTATCCTATATGATCTTAATGTATTATGTTAGAAGATGCCCTGAAGCATTTGTGGGAAGGGCCAGGTTTAAATCAACAGAAATAAATAAAATAAAATAAAATGCATTTGCCTCTCTAGAGACCTGCCTAAGGTGGTCAATACACATAAATGTATGAAGCTGTCTGGTACTGAATCAGACCTCAGAGTCATTATTGTCTACTCAAGACTGGAAGTGGCTCTCCAATGATGAGGTCTTTCAGAAGATCTCAAGAAGATCTTGCAAGTCTGTTTACCCCAGGCTGGATCTCAGACAATATACTCACACATAATTAAATTATACATAATTAAATTATGAAGAATGAGAGTTAGAGAGAGTGACTGTAAACACAAACAAATAGTTTTACAGTGTACAAAATGAATTAAAACGAATAAAAGAACCTACACTAAGCACCTGAGAACTCATTCCTTAACCACATACACGTGCATATACAGGAGGCCACACTTATAAGGAGGGAGGAAATCGGGGAGTTTTAGGGAAGGGGCATATGACTTGAAATCCTGAGCCTGGGGTACAGAGAGGGCAAGGGAAAACACAGCCTGAAGCCCAAGGAGCAGCCAGCTAAGCAAGCAGGAAAAGCCTCCAAAGTGCAGCAGGGCTTCTAAGCAGGGAACCAGCAGAGATTTGGATGAGGGATCTAAGGAACAACTTGCTATGGCATGGGTTCCTTCTTTAATTGACAGGAGATTCCCAGGATAGATGAGATTTGTGCCATCATGGCTTTGGATTGGGTCAAGGTAAAAATCTGAATCTCACTGGCTTGGTTAAAGATAACCATTGCCAAATTTGGGTGGGGAAATACCTTGATTAGACTATTGGGAGCCAAAATGTCATGGGCACAAAGAGCCTGGGGGAGACAACGTGATTAACATACTTTAATTAGGCTCAAGTGAGCCAGATCTACATGGACATAAAAGGCTGGGTGAGTCAACATAGCTCCTGAAACTGGATGGTGGGTACATTAAGTGTCCTTCTTGATTGAGTAAAAAAAAAAAAGGAAAAAGTCTCCCCCAGGCTCTTTGTGCCCATGACATTTTGGCTCCCAATAGTCTAATCAAGGTATTTCCCTGCAGCCTCGGCTGTATGTGCTCCCACCTAGGCTGCAGGAACTGCACTGGCTGCCAATAGTGTACCGGATTCG
The DNA here is from genome assembly GCF_032191835.1 of Heteronotia binoei. Classification (NCBI taxonomy): domain Eukaryota; kingdom Metazoa; phylum Chordata; class Lepidosauria; order Squamata; family Gekkonidae; genus Heteronotia; species Heteronotia binoei. Next base: position 173,985,941 of record NC_083225.1, read on the forward strand.
TTACAAGGTGCTGGTTATCACCTTTAAAGTCCTATATGGCTGAGGACCTGTCTACCTTAGGGACCGTCTCTCCCCATATATTCCCCAGAAGGTACTACGATCTGGTTCTAAAAATTTATTAGCAATCCCTGGGCCGAAGGAGGCCAAACTGAAAGTCACCAGGGAAAGGGCCTTCTCGATTACAGCTCCCCACTGGTGGAACCAATTGCCAGAGGAGGTTGTGAGCCTTGCGGAGCCTTGCCCAGTTCCGCAGGGTCTGCAAGACTACTCTCTTTCAGCTGGCCTTTACTTAATGTGGAATCTACTGTAGAAGGAATATTGTCACCACAGAAAAACTGTAAGATGGGTAACATCGAGATTTTAGTACCAAACTAATTTGATGGTTTTAATTAGATGGTTTTTAATGTCTGATAATAACATGTATATGATTGTCATATGTTTTGTAAACACTTTGTTTTAACTGTTGAAATGTATATTATGCTATGCTATGTGAGCCGCCCTGAACCTGCTTCGTCGCGGAGGGTGGGATACAAAATGATGATGATGATGATGATGATGATGATGATGACGACGACGACGACGACGACGACGACGACTGGGGCCCAATCTGCGGCATCTTCAGTTAACTGCATCAGCTAGAGGGTGTTGGGAAAGACCTCTTCCTGATACCTTGGAGAGCTCCTGCCAGTCAGAACAGAATAGAATCGAAAACTTGGAAGGGGCCTAAAGACTATTCAGTCCCAAAGCAAATGCTACAAATTGTATAAGATAAACAATGACTTCCAGTCATGGGGATTAAAGGGAACTTCCATATTCAAAATCAACAAACCTCTGAATATCAGAGGTAAGAGGCAACATTGGAGGAATCCCTAGGCTTCTAGATGCCTTCTTTGTTTGGCCTTAAAGAGCAACTGGGTGGCCACTGTGTGAACGAGGATGCTGGACCAGATGGAGCACTGGTTCGATCCAGGAGGGCTCTTTTTCTGTTCTTACACCTGTACCTTCTCTGTTCCTTCTGGAAAAGCCTGTCTCATTTCATTTGGTGGTCTCTGATTTCACTGCCACGTCTGGCTGCTTCTGTCACATCTTATTACTCTATTGACACTTGAGAACACAATATTACCGATCGAGTGGAAATGTCACATCAGAAGTATGGCATATGAAGGCCAGATCTTCTATATTTCCCTGGGAAGTTGTTTTAAAAGGAAGATGGAGAAGATATGAGACAGTAAAGTCCATTTACATACATTTTGTTTTATAGTCCCATGATGGGGCTTGTTTTACACATTGCCCTTTTCTATCCTAAATGGAAAGATATAGTAAAAATGTGGCTCCACCAGACATCTGGCAAGCTGCCCGCCTTTGGAAGTACATATGTTCACTCTGATTTGTTCAGCAGGTCTCCGTTCAACATCTATTAAATTCACACTGTTGTATATCACTGCAAACAGAAGAGAAACACCACTTCACAAACATACACACGCACACGCACGCACGCACAGGTCTATCTCAAGTGAATTTATTTTTGCAGAGCTGCAACATACTTTACTATCTGTAAGACTTCTGAAATGAATGCAGGGAGTGTGCTGTCTTAATCTCTCACACACTCACCAGGAAGAGCCATGTGGCTCTGCTGCTTGCCCCTCCCAATGCTTGCCCCTCCCAATGCTTTGGGTCCTGCTGAGATTTAAAGGCACACACATATTCCAAAACATACAGAGTTTGCAGGTTTCTTCTAAACTGCTGAGATAAAGGCACATCCTGGCTGTGGGGCAGGGCTTTCCCTCACTGGCCATGATGATGGTGATGATATTGGATTTATATCCCGCCCTCCACTCCAAAGAGTCTCAGAGCGGCTCACAATCTCCTTTACCTTCCTCCCCCACAACAGACACCCTGTGAGGTGGGTGGGGCTGCAGAGGGCTCTCACAGCAGCTGCCCTTTCAAGGACAACCTCTGCCAGAGCTATGGCTGACCCAAGGCCATTCCAGCAGGTGCAAGTGGAGGAGTGAGGAATCAAACCCGGTTCTCCCAGATAAGAGTCCGCGCACTTAACCACTACACCAAACTGGAGCTTGCTGGGACCTGGGGGCTGGCAATTCTATTAACTTTTCACCTGACAGGAAGCTTCCCAGGCTGAAAGGGCTCAAGGAGCCAACTAACTCTGGCCATGCCCCTAAAACTACCCACAATCAGGGCTTTTTTGTAGAAAAAGCCCAGCAGGAACTCATTTGCATATTAGTCCACATCCCCAATGCTAAGCCAGCTGGACCTGTGTTCCTGTGTTTTCCTGCTAAAAAAAAGCCCTGCCCACCATCATACCGGCTGCACCAATGGGAAGTCACTGTGAGCTTCTAACAGTGCCCAAGAGCCACAGAGAGGCACTCTTTTTACTTTTTACTTTGGATTTTATCCCACCCTCCCCACAAGCATTAGGGACCTGTGCCATCATAACTGGCCCTTATAATGGTCTATCTTGGAGATACATTGCTGCATGGGTCAGCTGGCTCCCTGCCCGCCTCCCCACGATCACATTTGAAATCTCTGGATCCCAGAGCCAAGAAGTACCATCAGGAAACAGCTTTATCCTCCACTCAGACAACTGGTACAACATATTCCTCCAAAGTGAGCAGCATCATAAGAATATAAAAAGAGCCCTAACGGATCAGACCAGTGGTCCATCTAGTTCAGCATCCTGTCTCACACAGTGGCTGATCAGTTCCTCTGCTGCTGCTCACTTTGGAGGAATATGTTGTACCAGTTGTCTGAGTGGAGGATAAATTTTTTCACAGCCTTCTCCTCCCACAACATTGATAACTTTGAAAACATCATTTCAGCCCAGATAAGAAAAAAAACATAGACAGTAAATGTGATCAAAGCGAATGAACAGCTTGGCTCTCCCTGAACTCTATGCACATTTTACGCTATATAATTCTTCCTCTTTAGCAGCTATTCCCTTTGTTGTCAATATACTAGCTGCTTCTTTTGGTTTCACACTGTTTGGGGTCTTTCAGTGTTGTGTCCCTTTCTTGCCTTGTAGCATCTTTTTGGTCCCTTCTCCCGGATTACCATCCACTTCAACTCTGGTGGGGGGAGGGGTAGAATAACAACCATTTGAGGGTGAATTTAAAAAAAAACTAAAATGATGTGTGCAAGTGGTTAGTTTTATATATATATTTTTACATTTTTGACAAATTGGAGCAAACTTTGCCAAATTCTGCTTGGAGTTCTGTATGGTTTTTAAATTTAAAATGTTTTAACTCACATACATTTTTATTTTGCCTTTTTTTCCCACTTTCTTTAGTGCCACAAGTAGTACATAGCACACTTGCTTGAAGCATGTCCTCTTGGCAAGTCTGTTCTATCTCCTTTCAACAGGACTCTTTTGAGACACTAAGGAAACAAAACTTTGGGATTCATTCTCCATCCCATGCATTCTCTTGTAAACCTCTATCATGTCACCCCGCAGTCGACGTTTCTCCAAGCTAAAGAGTCCCAAGTGTTTCAACCTTTCTTCATAAGGGAAGTGTTCCAGCCCTTTAATCATTCTAGTTGCCCTTTCTGGACTTTCTCCAATGCTATAATATCCTTTTTGAGGTGCGGCGACCAGAACTGCACACAGTACTCCAAATGAGACCGCACCATCGATTTATACAGGGGCATTATGATACTGGCTGATTTGTTTTCAATTCCCTTCCTAATAATTCCCAGCATGGCGTTGGCCTTTTTTATTACAAATGCACACTGTCTTGACAGGAATAGAAGGGGGAGGTGGAAAGAAAGCTACTTTAACTTTAAATGCATTCTCCAAGCCACCAGCTGGCTTGGCTTGGCAAAGTGATTTAAAGAGACAAATGCCTTCTCCAAGCTGGCTGACAGGATGGTAGGGGCTTCGAAATCCACGCAATATGTGTGAAAAAGCCACTTGTGTCTCCCGAGCCACAGTTTGGCCACCCCTAGGTTGAAGCATTTAGAGTTAGAGCATCAGTTAGAACAGCTCCTCAGTGAAACAGGATTTCCGGGAAGGTGGTAGATGCTCCTCCTTTAGAGGTTTTTAAACAGTGGCTAGATGACCATCTGACAGTAGTGCTGATTCTGTGAACTTAGGCAGATCATGAAAGGGAGGGCAGGAAGGGATGAGCCAGTGCTCAGCTCTTGTAGCTCTTGCTTAAATGCCCAGGGTAATGATTATCACCACTTTGGGGTCAGAAAGGAATTTTCCTCCAGACTAGATTGGCCCAAGGATTTTTTTTGGCCTGGTCCTAAAACAAGAGTCACTGGTGGAGTGTGTGTAGGGGTGGGTGGGGGGTGGGGAGGTAGCTGGGAATTTCCTGTGTTGTGCAGGTGGCTGGACTAGATGGCCCTTGAGATGCCTTCCAGCTCTATGCTTCTATGGGCGTTTTCGCACTGACCTTAATCGGCAGCGACGCCCCTCTTCACCGTGCAGGATCTGCGCGGATTTCGCACCAATTGCCGGGGAGCACCCGGAAGAGCTGCAAAGTCCCGCGGCTTTTGCGGCGCAAACGGAAACTGGTTTTTGGCAGTTTCCATTTGCGCCGCAAAAGCCACGAGACTTTGCGGCTCTTCCGGGTGCTCCGCGGCAATTAGTGCGAAATCCACGCAGATCCTGCGCGGTGAAGAGGGGCGTCGCTGCCGATTAAGGTCAGTGCAAAAACGCCCTATGTTTCTCTGAACCAGTAGGGAGGGCATTGTGACTTACTTGAAGCCAGTGGTAATACTAGCTATGTTAGGGGTCCATAGTTGGACATTCCTACAGGCAGCAGAGGCTGCTTAGTAGTGATAACCCAGAGGTTTTTTTTTAAAAAGGCAAAGAAAAAAAACACTGGATGTGTCACAGACCTCCCAGTGAACATGTTTGGCAGGTGAACATACTGTTTCTGGCAGCTGCAACCACTCATGAGTCAAGCCTCTGATCTCCTCCCTTCGCTACCAACTGGTTCAAGCACCTGATGGTGGAATTTCATTTCCTTCTGTATTGTGGATGCTTTTCCATCTGCACAGTAAGCCAAATCAGTTCTCTTTCAGGCTTATCAATGGTCATGTGAAGTAATTCTTTCTCTCTCCCTTGGCTTTTTTTGTAGCAGGTATTCCTTTGCATATTAGGTCACACACCCCTGATGTAGTCAATCCTCCTCGAGCTTACAGTAGGCCCTGTACTAAAAGCCCTGTAAACTCTAGAAGGATTGGCTACGTCAGGAGGGTGTGGCCTAATATGCAAAGGAGTTCCTGTTACACACACACAAAAAACATCCTGGTGTGTATAAGGAAGGAACTAGGTACAAAATTATTAAACAGAGACTTTGATGAGCACTGAATAGTAAGACTTTTTTTTTTTTAAGCACAAATGGTTTATTTATAGATTACTGACTGACAGGTCTGTGCATTCTTTATTGGCTGCCACATAAGGATGGCTCAAACACTGGCCCATTTGGCTCCTGTTCTCCAGTTACTAACCAAAGCAGTAACCAAAGGCAGGATTTGCTTAAGGGAGTGAAGTCCATCGTTATTACTGTCAGACTGACTGAAGCCTTTATATTGGAGGATGAGGCTTGCAAAAGAATTGTATCACAGACAGATCTAAAATCTAGAGATAACCTGGGAGAGACTGAATGAATTGAGTTTGCTAACCATTTAGATAAGAATGAATTTGGAGCCTTTGTGTGTGGATTAATGTTACACTGGAGCCCAAGGGGGTGGGAAGAAGAATGGATATGCTGACAGTGTTGTTGATGAAATTATTTTTGTATTTCTACATGGGCAGGGGGAAAGAATGATAAATGGAGCTCTTCTCAGTTAATCTTCCCCGTGTCTAGGCTCAAGATACCCTGTTCCTTCAGCCTGTGCACATATGATTTGTCTTCCACAAATTTTATTATCCTTGGAGCTTCTCTGCATTTTCTTCAGCTTGTCTACCCCTAGCTTTAACTGTGGTACTTACAGGCCTTTTTTTTGTAGCAGGAACTCCTTTGCATATTAGGCCACACACCCCGATGTAGCCAATCTTCCTGGAGTTTACAGTAGGCCCTGTACTAAGAGTCCTATAAGCTCTTGGAGGATTGGCTACATCAGGGGTGTCTGACCTAATATGCAAAGGAGTTCCTGCTACAAAAAAGCATCTAAACATGATGCTCTAGAAGGTTTAGCAATATTCAGTAGACTAGCTATATTTTTACCTGTATGAACCTGCAGGCCTCCTCTTATCTTTCTCTCAAATCCTCCTTTCTCCCCCCTCCTATAGAAGGCTAGGACCATGGTGGCTCTTTCCAGAACTTCCTTTTAGCTCCTCCAAAGCTCTGGAATAAGATACCAATGGATGTACAAGCTGTCTCCCTTTCTGTCTTCAGCAGAATATGCAAAACAAGAAGAACAATCGTTCTGTGACTGCTTTGAGACAGTTCTTTTAAGTGTTCTTGCCCTTTTACGCTATTATGAAATATCACTCAAAGTGCATTGCGCAACACACCTGCCTACCCACATTCCAAGAAGTTATATTGAAAATAGGATAGATCAATTGATCATTGATACTGCAGAGTGAAATCTTCCAGCCAGCATATGTAAATCGTAACAGTAGTTGTTTACCTTCCATTGCCTGTCCCTTTAACTGTGATCCCTTTTCCTTGTTACAATCCCCAGGTGGGGGCAGGGGATCCTCTGGTTTGGAGGCCATTCCCATTGAGAATAATGAATAATTGATCCCCGGGTATCTGGGGCTCTGCGGAGGGAGCCCTGTTTTTTAAGTAGAGGCACCAAATTTGCAGCATAGCATCTGGTGCCTTTCCTCAAAACACCCTCCAAGTCTCAAAAGGATTGGACCAGAGGGTCCAACTCTATGAGCCCCAAAAGAAAGTGCCCCTATCCTCCATTATTTCTAATGGAGGGAAGGCATTTTAAAGGTGCATGGTCCCTTTAAATGTGATGGACAGAACTCCCTTTGGAGTTCAATTGGGCTTGTCACAACCTTGCTCCTGGCTCCACCCCCAAAGTCTCCTGGCTCCACTCCCAAAGTCCCCAGATAGTTCTTGAATTGGACTTGGCAACCCTAAGAAGATGGCAATAAAAATATAGAGATCCAGGGCTTTTTTTGTATCAAGAACTCCTTTGCATATTAGACCAACCCTCCTGATGTAGCCAATCCTCCAAGAGCTTACAGGGTTCTTAGTACAGGGTCTACTGTAAGCAACAGGAGGATTGGCTACATCAGGGGTGTGTGGCCTAATATGCAAAGGAGTTCCTGCTATTAAAAAAAAGCCCTGCAGAGATTACTTCCCCTGGAGAAAAAGGGCTAATTTGGAGATTGGACTCTATATCCTGCTATGGTCCTTTCCTTCCCAAACCCTTCCTTCTGCAGGCCCTACCCCAGTTTTAAGCTGCATTGTTTTTATGAATTGAAATGTATTGGTTTTAATGTTTAAATGTGAAGTATTTAATTGTTTATATTTAAATTGTTAAATTGTTATTGTTGGAAGCCGCCCTGAGCCACTCCTGGGAAGGGCGGGATACAAATCCCGAATAAATAAATAAATAAAGTCTCCAGGCATTTCACAATCCAAAATTGACTACCTTGTTGAACAAACAATGGCAGTTCCCTCTCCTATGGGATTGTCTTGGATTTCTCCCGTCTGTTCTACTTATGAAAAACAAGGTTAATTATAGTACTTTCCTACTTGCAGTACGTTGTAAGGAGCAAGCACTTGAAAGACCACAAGCAATGGTAATTGGGGTCACAGGCAAAATAGGTGTCTTTTGTAGTTAATGATGCAGCCCTATGAGTTAATAGCTGGGCAGTTGACAAGCTTGTCAAAGCACATAAATATGCTTCCATATAATCTCTCATCCTCCTGCCGAAATATAAAAGTAATATATGAATTAGTTATGCATTGATTTGACAGCCATTGCTGATGAAATCCCAAGCCTGCTATGCAGTTCCAGATTTCATAGTTCCGTCAGTGAGTCAGGTACATTGTTGCATGCATTTGCAGTGACTTTTGGGAGATGCTGGCCTTATAAGGGTTGTCATTTCGCACAATCATCTGGGTGAATTAGTGGCAGCATGTTCAAGCACTTGCTAGTTTGGTGAGCATCCTACAAAGATTCAATCTAGTGTCAGGTTGTGTTTATACAGTTCCAACCAGTTGCAGAAAAATAACGACAGCACATGCAGGATTGCATATACTTCTTGGCTATAGCAGTTCCCCACCCTCATCTCATCTCCCAATAGAATTTCAGATTGTTAAAAAGAACAAAAGGCCATAATAAAAATCCAGCAGGTTTTAAAAAGTTGCTAGTTCAGAGAACCTGGGAGGTAATCTTCCCCGGAGCGGAGAACTTGTTTGATAGGCCGGAGTCAGCTGAGAGAAAGTGTATGATCTGCTGTGTACTGTCTGGAGTCAGCAAGCAGGGGAGTTGGCTTCTGGCAGAGAAAGAGATGGCTGGAGTCAGTGGTTCTGACAGAATTAGTCAGACAGGTGCTTCTTCTGAGAGAAGATAAGAGACTCCTTTACCCAAACTGAATAAGAATTACTCTGAGGGAGGAGGGAGAGGGGGAGAAGGAGAGGAAGAAAGAACATAAAAGTAAACTTTAATTTAGAAGAAGAAGAAGAAGACTGTAGATTTATACTCCACCCTTCAGAGTCTCAGAGTGGTTTACAATCTCCTTTATCTTCTTCCTGCACAAGACACCCTGTGAGGTGGGTGGAGCTGAGAGAGCTCTCACAGAAGCTGCCCTTTCAAGGACAACTCCTGTGAGAGCTGATTTACCTTAAGTTTCATGTATTGATTTTGAGTGATGTATTAATCACACTTCCCTGTAATGGAAACAGAAGAATTTTAGTTAAAGCTTGGACAACTAGTAAGAACTTTTAACATTAATGTCCATATCATATCATTAATTTGTGTTCTACTTACTGCCTTTTGATATTATTATTTGTTACTGTCCTTTAAAAATAAAAATTAAAAAAAACTACTCTGAGGGAAGGAGAATTGTGATTTTAAGTCTAAAATGCTGTTTTTTAAAAAAAAAATTAAAAAACAAACTTATTTACATAGACATTGGCACTGGGAGAGAGATCTGACAAGGGTGGCTGGGTTGTTAGGCTGTAACTCCCATTCAAGCCAAGTAGGAAAAAGTCTGTTGCATCTTAGGAAAAGAAGAATAATTCCTGCCAGTTTAAAGGGGTTGACTCTGACAAGAACCCTAGTCTGTGGTGAAGGGAATAAGCTTTAGATACCTCAGGAGTTCATGGAAATCTATGCTTTTAAAAGTGAGAAAGTTAGATACTCTAAGAAAAAGCAAATCTCCAGGAAATTCTGTGAAGTAATATTGAAACTGTTGAACTATGCTAGGCAAAATACCTCCCCCTGAAAAGATCCAGAAATATCTGAAAATAAACTATAGCAACACACTTTTGTTGGTTTTAAGAATTCATCCCTGTACAAAATATAATTTTTACCTCAGCATTTCTAAACCTTGAATGATCCTATGTATTCTCTGCCTGTTAAATAAATAAAACAATCTTTTATTCTGCTTTGAAGGTTATGCAGTCTCGAGTGCCATTTCAAAGGATTTAAGACAAGAGGACTCCTGTTTTTCCCTCAAGTTCCTGCGCTGGTTCGAAAGCCAAACTAAATCTCTGACAAAGGATAAGGCAGTCAAATATTTTATGATAGAGAAGAATGGCACACTACTGAGGGGCAGCTCAGAAAAACAAGGGAACTAAGTTTTGGCAGGAAAAAACTGCCCAGAAATTGGGAAACCACAGGGGTCCATTGTGACTTACTACTTAGATGTCTCAGTGTGCCTCATATCCACATGACTTGGTGTCCAATGGCTGCTGAGCCATCCAGGGACTGAGGAGAGAGAGTTCACAGCTTGCCTGAGCACAAGAGTGGACAACAGTTGCAACATAGTGGTTACACATGTAACTAACTTACCAAGAAATGGCTATGCCATGGCTCCATGCCACAAATGCCTACTGTATAAGGGCAATGCTACTTAGCACAACATTTGATTGGTGATGTGGTGTGGGGGCTTGACTCATAGATGAGAAGCTCAATCAAGATAAGTTCAGCTAGCTATCGTTCCTGCTGAAATTCTCAGTATCCCCACATTGTGACCTTAAAGGGGGGGGGGGGAGGGAAATGTGAGCATGTCAAAGGCTCATGGCCTTCTGTTATTGCCAAACATCTTATCCTGCAATACTGGAATGCTGTAACTCCATTGCATATAGAAGCTTGGATAGAAAAATTATTGGATCTTGCAGAGAAGGAAGAAATCACATTTAATAAATGGGATTCAGGCATGAAATACAATGGTATTTGGCCTGAATCTTTAGATCTCTATGGAAAACTTGATAGAAAACTTATTTTATTCATTGGTATAAGGTAAACGACTTAGAATGAGGGAAGAGGGAAAAGAAAGGCTGTTTGATAGTAAGTGGTATGTATTTTAAAAACCACAATGCATTTTATTTGTGCAAAAGGCTGTGCATGCTGCATCACAACCACCTGTGGTGAGCTGGTTGTGTACTGATCATGGATCACCATATGCAGAATACCTTCGGCCATGGAACATATCTCCCAACAGATGCTGAAAGCTGAACCGTATATATTGCTGCAATTGACTCATGAGGAAAATTATGTGAGTCTGGTTGCTTTAAATATGTGCATTCTATCATAAGAACCATTTGACAGCTTTGAAGAGTCTAATGGAAGAGGCCAGAGAGCTATCTCCCTCAACAACCTTTCTGCAATCCACAAAAGTAGCCATGTGAGAATCAGGGCTTTTTTTTGTAGCAGGAAGTCCCTTGCATTTTAGGCCATACACCCCTGATATAGCCGATCCTTCAAGAGCTTACAGGGCTTTTAGTACAGGGCCTACTGCAAGTTCTAGGAGGATTGGCTACATCAGGGGTGTGTGGCCTAATATGCAAATGAGTTCCTGCTGCAAAAAAGCCCTGGTGAGGATGTGATTTAGCACCAATGTTTTTGACATCGCACCTGGTCTGGCTCTAAAATGGGATGGCCCAAAGATGGCACCATATTTCAAATGTGGCTGGTTGCACTGCTTGGCATTCTGCTGTGAATCCTTTTCCTAATAATTACTATCATGGCATGTGTCTGACCACTGCTGCCCAAGAAGAAGATTTATACCCCGCCTTTCTCTCTTAATCAGAGACTCAGAGCAGCTTACAATCTCCTATAACTTCTCCCCCCCACAACAGACACCCTATGAGGTGGGTAGGGCTGAGAGGGCTCTCACAGCAGCTGCCCTTTCAAGGACAACTTCTGCGATAGCTTTAGCTAACCCAAGGCCATTCCAGCAGCTGCAAGTGGAGGAGTGGGGAATCAAACCCGGTTCTCCCCGATAAGAGTCCGTACACTCAACCACTACACCATACTGGCTACACCAAACCTAATGAGAACATGTACTTAAGTCTCATTCATTTGGAATTACATTTTTAATCTCCTGTAATTTTCCTTTGGTCTGCGGCTATTGCATTGACTCGCATACACCGGCACAATATCTACAAGAACTTAGCAGGCATATCGGAGTGTATTTTGGGATGTAATGGGCTCATTTTAATTAGCCTCTCATCAGTTTAATATTTTTTCCTCTCCATTTATGCAGATACCGCGCAATAAGCACATCTGTGAATCACTTTACTCCCATGCCCTCACGCTTCCTTACTCGGTGAATGATTGCATATATGATATACTGTAATGCCCCCCCTGGCAAATTAATGTCTTTGCATAAGAATAGTATTTAGCTGGTGCTTTTGTCTTACTAAAAACTTGCATTTATGTTCTCATTAAACCGGTTCCTTGTCACTGTGCTGTTCCCATAATGAATTAGATCCCCAACAATAAAGGAACATCATGCACACAAACTTCCTGGTTTATTGGCCGTTGATCTAAAATGCTGGCTTTTCAAGGTAAACTTTGTACTTTCATGGCGCTGTTTCTATGTCAACAAGTCCAACAAGGGATATCTGTGCATCTGCCAGGGACCACCTGCATATCACAAAGGATTCTGGGATATGTTTCATGTCCCACACTCACTTCCCAAAGGGGTCTCGCCTCCCTTTTAATGAATTCAGAGTCACACTAGAACAAATCTGGTGCTCGTCGGCATCTCACATTGCAGAAGATTGGGATAGTGATAGACAAACTTTTACAAGACTTCTCAGCTATTACTATTTTTTTTTTTTATGAATCCCCCTTGAGGCTGTCCTGTCACCTCTCTTACTCAGTTTTCAGGCACCATTCCAAAACATTTCTTTTCTAGCCAGGCGCTTAACCGGCAAAGGGTTCCATCTTTTTTAATGATCTGCTTCTATCATTAGGACTGTTTTATGGGAATCATTTCAGGCTCTTGAGTGTCATCCTAGCTGCCACAGGGTTGTTTTAATGGTTTGATTCTTATTGATAATTTTTACACTTTTATAATTTTGCTTGTTTTTTTTTTTTTTAACTGTGCAAGATGTCCCAAGCAGGTCTTTGGAAATGCTGCCTATACATTTTCCATTTTTAAAAAAACCCTGATTTTTTCCCCCCTCAAAGAACCTCGGAGTTCTTTGGATATGCCGCTGAAGTTTGCACTCTGTTGACTTTGAGTGGTAGAGCACTCTGACATCTCCTGCTAAAAGGATCAGGTAGTAGGTGATGGGAAAGGCCTCTGTCTGACCTTCTGGAGAGCTGCTGCCAGTCTCAGTTGACAAGGCAAAGCTTGATGGATCAAGATGGACCATAGCCAATCTGAGCAGACAATACTGGGCTAAGAGCCTGATTCAGTATAAGGCAGCTTCATGTGTTCAGAGTGCGTCAGCTCACTGAGAAGTAATTAAGATATTTGTCCCCTCCTCCTGACTCCTTTTTGAAGGAGCATTGAATGGGTTTTTGTGACGCCTGGTGCATTCTGGGAAATGTTGTCCCCAGGAGAACTTATGTTAGATGTGCTGAGAACACTAAGTGAGCATCCAGCATATGGGCTGAGGGAGAGAAAGTGGGAAGGAGGGGAGCAGAGAAAATTTTCAGTTCAGTTTGATTCTGAGGCAAGTTGGTGCTGGGAGATCAACCATCACTAGAGTTTATCCATTTGTTTGTTTGTTTGTTTGGTTCTTTATTTTTCATCCATTCATTTAAGGGATTTTTCTCCAAAACCTGCTTGGGATGCCCTGAAATCATATCAACATAACCAGTTATCAATATAAAAATAAAGCATGCTGTTAAAAACAAGCACACTGTGCAGGATTCTGGGATATATTTCCTGTTCCAATTTCACTTCTCAGAGTTCTCCCCAACAATTTTAAAACCACTCACCTAAAGAGCGTCCACATTCATGATAGTACATCTTATAATATACTGGGACATTCAAACTACTTCACATTCATTACCTGCTAATCATTTATAAAAACAACGATCCTGTAAGGGTTGCATGGATTGCAAATGGAAAGACTGTATGAAAAAAAATGAAGGCTTGTAGGAGGAGGAGGAAACTGGATTTATACCCTGCCCTTCACTTGGAGTCCCAAAGTGGCTTACAATCTCTTTTCACTTTCTCTCTCCACAACAGATACCCTGTGAGGTAGATGGGGCTGAGAGAGCTCTCCCAGAACTGCTCTTGAGCAGAACAGCTCTGAGAGAGTTACGACTGACCCAAGATCACTCCAGCAGATGGATGTGGAGGAGTGGGGAATCAAACCTGGTTCTCCCAGATAAGAGTCTATGCACTGAACCACTATACCAAACTGGCTCTGAAGGCCAGCTGAACCCAAGACATTTCCCATCTAGCACAGACATGTTGTACCAGCTCTTTACTTCAACAGCTTGTTAGCTAGTCAAGTGATTTCCCAATAGTTCAAAAACTCTAGGCAAAATCAATGCAAGTCATAAGAACATGCCTCTGGCAAGTCTTCCTTAACCGAAACCTCGCAATACAATTTTGCCGCAGAATCTTTTAAAACTCTGCCATCCTGATGCTTGTACAATTACTGCCGAGAAGAATTATATGAAGAATTCCATTCAACCAGAACAGGATTATGGGGATGAACATATTACCTGCAGTAAGATTGATTTACGTCGGAGAGCTTTACGCTTTCCAAAAGGGCAGTCACTAGGACTATCGTTTTATGGTAAATCCTGCAAGAATTGTGTTTGATAATGTTCCCTATCTCTGGATGAGTGACACATCGGACACTTAAGGAGACATGCCGCACATTAATCTGAAGCAAAGACTGACTCGAAGGCAAACATGTGTAGAAAGGCTGATGGTGCTGGAATTCAATCTAGAGGGAAAGGAGAGCAGATGGGGTCATCGTAACAATATACAAATATATGAAGAAGACGTCAGAAGCAAGAAAGAAAATCACTTTATTCTCTTCGAATAGGGAAAAGGAGGAATCGATGTCAATTGTAGGGAAGAGGATTTAAGTCATACACAACTTCTGAAGTCACGGCAGCCAACCAATGGCACAGTGCAGGAAGTTTCCGGAGTTTATGGTGACTTCCAAATGAAAGTGAGATTTTGAACTCACACACATTTAAATACAAGTGTACAAAGACTCATGTGTACAAAGACTCACATGTTGAGGATTGATGTAAGGGGGGAATCAGTACGGTAGGTGTCTGTGGATACCATGGCATCTGCTGACACATTTCCTGGTGCCTGTCAACTGTTTTAAGGAAGCAGATGGGGGCATGTAGGGCTATCAAGAGCAAGGGTGCTGTAGCGGTGAAAAAGAAGAAGAAGAAGAAGAAGAAGAAGAAGAAGAAGAAGAAGAAGAAGAAGAAGAAGAAGAAGAAGAAGAAGAAGAAGAAGAAGAAGAAGATGGTGATGATGATATTGGATTTATATCCCACCCTCCACTCCGAATCTCAGAGTGGCTTACAATCTCCTTTATCTTCCTCCCCATCAACAGACACCCTGTGAGGTGGGGTGAGCTGAGAGAGCTCTCCCAGAACCTGCCCTTTCAAGGACAACTCTGCAAGAGCTATGGCTGACCCAAAGCCGTTCCAGCAGCTGCAAGTGGAGGAGTGGGGAATCAAACCCGGTTCTCCCATTTAAGAGCCCTCACACTTAACCACTACACCAAACTGGCTCTGAAGGCCAGCTGATATCTGAACCCAAGACCATCTGAGATCTGAACCCAAGAGCAGCAGACTCTGGAGAACCTGGAAAGACTCTAATATGCAAATATGCAAATTATATAGCAAAGCATATTTTGACATATAAAAATTACTAATATCAAAATCTATGAATCAAAATTCCTACATGGTACAATCTCAATAGTAGTTCTGTATAGTTTATGATGTCATGAAAATGTTATGGTGTGTGAGATCTTGCAATGCAGCATTGTTGGAAAGATGCCTCAAGGTATGTAAACCATTTTGTCATAATGGATATATTTCTCTGGGAGTGTTGACATCCAGCCATACTCTCAGCTGTTGTGTCCACAGCATAAATTTCCCAGATCTTGCTATACCAACTACTAATCTTAAAGGTTTAGGATTTTTCCATTCCCTAGCTATCACCATTTTAGCAGCAATTAATAAGGTAGAAATCAGGGTTTTGCTTTTTGTTTTCCCTACAGTGAGGGATCTTTATGCCTTTAATCCACGCTGCTAATTTTGTATGATGCTAGCAATACAAGCAACTACATTTCATTTTAAATCAAGGAAACCTTTGAAAACTCACGGCTTGAGCATTACGATTCCAGGCACAGCAATTAGCAATTTTAAATTAACACTGAGCTTTCTGCGCGGAATGTCTTTAGCGCAAGGTAAACCTTCTCCCATCAAGGCTCTCCAAACCACTTAATATTTCTTTGTGTTATTTATTCATTGCTATGTTTGTACACTGGTTTAATCTGCCCCAGTGTGGTCTGTGCAATTTAATTTCAAAAGTTTAAGGGATTCAAAGACAGGCTGACTATTGTAAACAACCTAAGTCCCTTTTTAAAAAGGGAGAAAAAGGCATGAGTTTAAATTCCCAGGAATCAAAATGCAACAGCATGCATGGGTATTATATAGGATGCAGATATATGGGAGGTTTCTGGTCATAGCCAAAGGGAAGCTAGACTTCAATAATAATTATAATAATTGTATGGCAGTAGGTGTATTATAGCCAGGAGATCTGAAAACTGTCTGGCAGCTTGATGCTTGAGCTCTTTTTGTGGCTAGCTAGGTTTGGTGGGTTGTTTTGGGGCAGTGGTAGGGTTGCCAAGTCCAATTCAAGAAATATTTGGGGACCTTGGGGGTGGAGCCAGGAGCAAGGGTGTGTTAAGTATAATTGAACTCCAAAGGGAGTTCTGGCCATCACATTTCAAGGGACTGCATACCTTTTATTTATTTATTTATTTATTTGTTTATTTATTTATTTATTTATTTATTTATTTATTTATTTTTGAAATTATATTTCTATCCCGCCCTCCCCTATCGGGCTCAGTGGCTAACAACACTTAACAATTCAATAACAGATTTACATTAGTGCAATAAAACATTATTAAAATACTAAAAACAATTTTAGATGCCTTCCTTCCATAGGAAATAATGAAGGATAGGGGCACCTTTTTGGGGGGCTCATAGAATTGGACTTCCTGGCCCAATCTTTTTGAAACTTGGGGGGGGGTACTTTGGGGAGAGGTACTGGATGCTATGTTGAAAATTGGGTGCATCTACCTCAAAAGACAGCCCCCCCCCCCAGAGCCCCAGATACCCTCAGATCAATTCTCCATTATTTCCTATGGGAATAAGTCTCCATAGGGAATAATAGAGTTCCCAGCAGACATCCCCCCCTCCTGCTTTCTGATGACCCTGAAGCGGGGGGAGGGCCTCCAAACTGGGGGATCCCCTGCCCTCACCTGGGAATTAAGCAACCAACAGAGAACTGCAGAAAAAATGGAGCAGCAAGAAGGTAACAACCTCCGTGAAAAGCCAGCCTTGAAAATATTTACAAATCGTATCAGTGCTTTATAAATAGAAACAAAACAATAATATAAAGTGAAATCAATCACTAAAGAGAAACAGCAACCACATCCGCCCAAGAGTCTCAAAAGGCAACTCAATGCCAAATGAATCCAATCATGTAATCCAGGCTGTGGTAGAGGTAGGTTATTCTTTTAAGGAATCCAACGCCCCACGATGTCTTAGGCTTCCCAATCCCCAGGTCCCAGAGGGGGATCCCCCGGTTTTACAGGCTTCCCCCCTCCCCCAGCCAGCTGGCTGGCGGGGGAAGCCCCACCCCCAGAGCCATCATGCACCTCCATGAATGATTCCCTTAGGGAATGATGGGGTATCTGTGGGTATCGGGGGCTCTGGGGGGGCTGTTTTTTGAGATAGAGGCACCAAATTTTCAGTATAGCATCTAGTGCTTCTCCCCAAAATACCTCCCAAGTTTCAAAAAGATTGGGGGTCCAATTCTATGAGCCCCAAAAGAAGGTGCCCCTATCCTTCATTATTTCTTATGGAAGAAAGGCATTTAAAAGGTGTTCAGTCCCTTGAAATGTGATGGCCAGAACTCCCTTGGAGTTCAATTGTGCTTGTCACAACCTTTCCCCTGGCTCCACCCCAATGTCTCCTGGCTCCACCCCCAAAGTCCCCAGATATTTCTTGAATTGGACTTGGCAACCCTATGATGTCTTCATAAATATTTGTATGAAACAGTCCAGTGCAGCAAGGCACATAAAACGCGACAGGGCTGTACTAGATTCCCTGTTTCACAAACAAGTTTCTGCAAGCTTCATAATACCATCATACATTCATGAGAAGAGCATAGCTTCAGAGTTCTTAGTAACAAGTTATGCTGATGCTGGCCATGGTATTGACCACACACAGCTCCAAAGACTGCAAGGGCTAGAGTGATCAGGACTTCAAGTTTCCCTTCCACACCTTTTTAGGCCACAGAAGCAAGCACAAGGAGGCTGCTTGTCTTCCCTCTGGTTCCATATGACTAGGAATGGACATGTGGAGCCAGGGCCTTTTTTTGTATCAGGAACTCCTTTGCATATTAAGCCATACACTCCTGAGGTAGCCAATCCTTCAAGACCATACAGGTTCTTAGTAGAGGGCCTACTATAAGCTCCAAGAGGATTGGCTACATCAAGGGTGTGTGGCTTAATATGCAAAGGAGTTTCTGCTCCAAAAAAAGCCCTGTGTGGAGCCCTCCCACGGTGGTTTCTAGTGGTGAAAACACTATAATGTCCTTATTTCTCCATGCAGCATTTGTGGCAGTGTGGGCTGATGAAGACATTTCTAAAGGTTCTGAAGGCTTAGTTCCACTTCTGATTTTTGCTATCAGTCATGTCGGGTGCCTGTGTTTCGACACGCCAAGGCCATGTGCATTTCGGTCCTCAAACAAACCCTAAAAATCAGCTCAATGCAACCTAGCAAAAGGGTGAGTCCCCATCTCTTAGAAAGAGAGACAGCGCTGGGAGGTTATTCCAAAGAGCAGATCTGAGCTCCTAGCATATGCTGATCAAAGACTAACAGCTGCTGCGCATCCGAGAAAAAGGAGTGCCGTTGTTTGGATGAAAATGTATGCGGAGCTGTATTGTGCTCCCATTATGCATTCTGAATGCAAAGTGCCATAAAGAGATGGCCTGGCTGTCTCTGAGCAGATGGGGATTTTTTAAAAAAAAAACAAACCACATGGATTCTTTACTTCCTTTATTAACACTGAATTTAATTGTAATGTTTTGCCAGCATGAGCAGCAAAGGGCACGTGGAATAAGTCACTCAGATCATGCTGTTTGGAGAGAGACGGGTTTTCTGAAGGGCCTCAGTCAAATATAAGCAGCCATAATGAGTGAGCTAAAACATTTCAGGAGGGGGGGAGTTAACTTTCCCCGCAATGCCCATTTCCCTATTTCATGACACATTAGAGGTATGTGCAAAATGGGGCAATAAATATGTCCCCAGCATTCATTCCAAATGAAAGCTGGCAGGCAGGAAGGCTTTTGCTCTGATTTGGCTTTGTGATGCTACTGGGTAGCTAAGTCTGATGGGTTACATCAGGGGTCGCCAAACTTGCTTAATGTAAGAGCCACATAGAATAAATGTCAGATGCTTGAGAGTTGCAAGGAAGGAAGGAAGGAAGGAAGGAAGGAAGGAAGGGAGGGAGGGAGGAAGGGAGGAAGGGAGGGAGGGAGGAAGGAAGGAAGGAAGGAAGGAAGGAAGGAAGGAAGGAAGGAAGGAAGGAAGGAAGGAAGGAAGGAAGGAAGGAAGGAAGGAAGGAAGGAAGGAAGGAAGGAAGGAAGGAAGGAAGGAAGGAAGGAAGGAAGGAAGGAAAATAGAAGGGGGAGTGAGAGGTATAAATAAAACAACTTTAAATGCATTCTCCAAGCTGCTGGCTGGCTTGGATAAGTGATGTAAAGAGACAAATGCCTTCTCCAAGCTGGCGATGGAGTGGTGGGCACACCAAGAGGCACACAGTATGTGTGAAAGAGCTACATGTGGCTCTCAAGCCACAGTTTGACCACCCCTGGGTTACGTCATGCCATCTGATCATCCAACTGCCTATATGATCCCTGATTTTCTAACCTCCCCTCCAGTTTTTAAAACAGTGACCCCAAAGAAACTTTGAACAAGTCAGAAAATGGGGGGTGGAGCTAGGGTTGCCAACCTCCAGGTGGAGCCATGGAATCTCTCAGAATTGCAACTGACCTCCAGACTAGAGAGATCAGTTCCCCTGGAGAAAATGGATGCTTTGGATGGAGGGCTCTGTGGTATTATACTCCAGTGAGGTCCCTCTCCTCCTCAAATCCCAGCCTATCCAGGCACTACCCCACAAATCTCCAGGAATCCTCCAAACTGGAGTTGGCAGCCCTAGGTGGAGTTGACAAACTCATGTAAAAAGAAGAAGAAATCTTTTAGAAGACATTTTAGGCCTAATGAAACTCCCTATTTTTGTCTTGAAAAATGTTTGTCCAGGAAAATGTATCTCAATCAGGCCTTGAATTCAGTAGGAGCTCACAGGAGAGCAGCTCCTGAACCTTTCTGATGACCCCCCTCCTCCTCCACATCTACCTTGTCCGTTGAATAGTAGGTGCAGCAGCATAACAATCCCTGGATTAGGAGAGCAGGCAGGCAGCCAGTCACCAGGAGCTTTTCCACACTCCCAGCAGCCCTCATTAACCCTGGAGAAGCCCACACCATCCTTTCTCCACTTCTTATGTGATTTTGGGTGGCGGGTGGCTTGCTGGCCTTTTGACTGTCGGACCAAGAAGAGCCCCAGGTGAGCAAGGTCTGCTTTGGCTGGCTGGATCTCTTGCCAGCCCAGGCAGGCTTCTCTCACCCAGGGCTCTCCTTTCTTGCATCAGGTTGCTTTTGGCTGGGGGGGGGGGGTTGACATATGCTAATGAGTCAAGCTAATGAGCTCCACCACCTATTTTTCTACAAAATGACCCCTGGTCTCAACCCTAATGATGACAGCAGTAGCAAAAACAACAATGTGCTTTCAATGTATATGGAGCTTTACAAGTACTGTTCTATGTTTAATGGTATATATTCCCACACACTATGCTATGGTATTCCCAGTAGTAATGTATGGCTGTGAGAGTTGGAGCATAGGGAAGGCCAAGCGCAGAAGAATAGATGCTTTCGAGTTGTGGTGCTGGCGAAGAATCTTGAGAGTACCTTGGACTGCAAGAAGATCGAATCAGTCAGTCCTAAGGGAAATCAACCCTGACTGTTCCCTGGAAGGTCAGATGCTGAAGCTGACGCTCAAATACTTTGGCCACCAAATGAGAAGAGAGCACTCACTGGAGGAGATCCTGATGCTGGGAAAGACAGAAGGCAAAAGAAGAAGGGGATGGCAAAAGATGAGATGACTGAACAGCATTACTGATGTAACTGACACACATTTGAGCAGACTTCGGAGGATGGTGGAAGACAGGAGGGCCTGGTGTGACTTTGTCCATGCGGTTGCAAAGAGTCGGACTCAACTGTGCGACTGAACAACAACATTCACACACACACACACATCTAAGGTATGAATGTTTCACAGTAAGCGTCTGAAATTTGCTTGTCAGATGTTTACAATTCACTGAAATGTCTCCTAATGAACGCTTTTCAGATATACACCCATGAAAGCTGACAATGGTGTTTATATGGCATTCACCAACATATCTCTGAGTTTTCAGACACAGATAAAAATTTATCCTGAACTGTCAGGGATCACATGCGACTGTCGATATATACCAAATTACAGGATGCTGTTCGGCTTCAGTTAAGCAGAGAATAGGATGATAGCGATACCATGCGCCAAACTCCCTTGCAAGAAAAAAGTCTTTTGACAATAGGCAGACATTAAATAGGAGGCAGCTCAGAGTATGTGGGCAGACAAGTTATTGCTTGATGGGGCCTTTGAATGGGGAAGGGTGAAAAGGAGGAAAACAAGGGAAAATAGATTACGATGTGTAATATATGAAAGCGCTGGTCCCCAGCTGGCCACAGCATGTAGTTCCGTTTAGCTAATGTTATCGGAGTGCTTGGGCTTATCAGACCTTTTGCCTTATATTTGTCTGGGTAAAAATCCTCTTTCTCAAAATGATAAAAAAATATTAGGGAGGGGGCGAGTTGTCACTGCGATAATAACTATAATGAAACTCCTAACCCACAAAAGCTCAGGAGAGATAGTAAACAACTTTCCAAATCCCAGACTTTATTGCTAACGGGAGGGGAGACAGATCATTTGAATGGAGACAGAAGGTCAGAGCGCCTGCTCCGGCTGCAACGCCACTGAGGATGTTCTCCGCAGCTGAGAATGAAATGTCTGGAGGGAAAACTTTCTCCAGTAGAGCACGGCACTTGAGCCCGAAAGATTCTACAAACCCTAATTATGTTACCAGCCGTGAAAACCTGAAATCTTTGAGATCATTTGAATGTTGACCGTATACTGCTACGACAGCACCCGCCTCAAGGTCCCACTGGATCGCTTCTATGTGATGTTTATGGCTACCCCAGCCCCTCAATTTCTCCTTTCCAAAACTTTTACCTCAGGAAAATATAACTAAAGGGGTGGGTATGATATAGATTTCTCTGTACAAGTCTCTTTGGGGTATTTGATTTGGTTTGGCTTTCAGTTGGTTATATAATTCACTTTGTAGGGGACCACAGCAGTTTTGTCAGTTTTCCCAAATTATAGGCACCAGAGAACTTTAAAACAAACCACAGAAATGTATTATAATACAAAGTCTTCAACTGGGGTATGGGAGATATTTACATGGGCTATAAAGTAATTCATGCAGTCAACAAGTTGTTCAGTTGTTTCAGGCTTTCTAATATCTTCTTTTTCTTAGGTCTCTCAGGTTCACAGTTTCTCTATAATACACTCTCCACCACTAGTAAAGGCTGGCCTCTTGGGTATGATGTGCCAAGTCTCTCCAGTCGACTGGAGCCTCTACTCCCAGTCCTTCAAACTTTTAGACCCACATCTGTTCCCTCAACCACCTCTCTAGTTCTTAAGAGATATGTATATGTGTCTGTGACCGTTCAGGTCTTCACAGTGACTCTTCCTTTTAGTCACACACAGCCCCTTGCTGTTTTTATAGAGCTAGCAGTCAGCTTTTCTTCTCTCCTCAGCTGCTGTCTCAGCTCCCTCAAAGACCAACTCTCTCAGACTCTGACAGGCACCAACTCCCTTCAGCCTCTGTCAGACACCAACTGACTGCCTCAGCCGTTAGCTGTCACTCAAACTGAGAATACCGAGCACTCTGGCCCCCACCCTCAGGTCACCTGACGCAGGCTCTGTGCGTCCTTGGTTTTCTTTGGTTTTCTGTTAACCCATACCTTACCGTCACAACTGCGTACAAAATATGCCCGACATCAGGCAGCAGATATGGGTTAGTACCATTTGTTTCTCTTAACAGGTGACTTGCAACTAATTAACTCATTCCCATCCCCTTTATGTAGCCTCCCTAGCAGGTTACCCCAAGGCCTCTCACCTGCATTTGGGCAGCCTCGCCCTAATACCATGCTCGAAGTAGTAACTTAGCCACTCCGCACTCTTGGCCCGAACATAGGCTTAGAATAATAGAATCATATAGTTGGAAGGGACCTCTAGGGTCATCTAGTCCAACCTCCTGCACAATGCAGGAAACTCACAAACACCTCCCCCTAAATTCACAGGATTGTCATTGCTGTCAGATGGCAATCTAGTCTCTATTTAAAAACCTCCAAGGAAGGAGAGTCCCCCACCTCCCAAGGAAGCCTGTTCCACTGAGGAACCACTCTAACGGTCAGGAAGTTCTCCCTAATGTTGAGCCGGAAACTCTTTTGATTTAGTTTCAAACCATTGGTTCTGGTCCTGCCTTCTGGGGCCACAGAAAACAATTCAACACCATCCACTACATGACAGCCCTTCAAGTACTTGAAGATGATGATCATATCACCTCTCAGGCTTACTGGGGCTCCTGCTATAGCATCAGATCTCCTGCTGTTTGCCTTCTATCCCTACTGCCCCACAAGAGGGGAGGGACGGTGGCTCAGTGGTGGAGCATCTGCTTGGGAAGCAGAAGGTCCCAGGTTCAATCCCTGGCATCTCCAAAAAAGGGTCCAGGCAAATAGGTGTGGAAAACCTCAGCTCGAGACCCTGGAGAGCCGCTGCCTGAGAAGACAATACTGACTTTGATGGACCAAAGGTCTGATTCAGTATAAGGCAGCTTCATATGTTCATATGTTCAAGAGTTGAAGTAATAAATATGTCAAAATAGGAGCTATTTTGACATATTTATTGCTTCAACCCTTGTTCCCCCTTAATTGGATCCATACACCCATTGACCCTGTACACCTGATTCTGTGCAACATATTCTTTTTTGCTGCTCTCATTATTCTTCTCTGTGCCACTACTTAATTTGCCCTGTTCTCTCTTCTGCAAAATGTATGACTAATAATGATTTAGCCTTTTTGTTATCTGACAAGTCCCCTGAAATCACTGCATCTGTGGCAGTGTTTCTGCCATGTGTATGGGCTAGAGAATACAATATATAGATCTATTCTGCCTTTTTAAATTTCAGTGGGTGATGACCTTCTTTTATATTTTTAGGCATCTAGTTTTTGGACTATTTACTCCTGTTTTATTGTATTATTATTCCATTAAAGGTTTGATTGACTGAGTGATTGACGGACCCTGTACACTTGGCTTGTTCTTCCTCTTTTGTCTCAAAAAATCTTCATCGTGTTACATGCTAATTTGCTTTTCAGCCCTGTCTATAAGTTTGAATGGTCTTCTTCCATTTCATTTTACCCGAAGAAGTGTGCTTGCTCATAACAACTCTTACCTTGAATAAAACTTGCTTGGTCTTAAAGATGACTGGACTCTAATTTTATCCATCCGTAGATACATCAGAGGACTGCTGATGGAATACACTACTGTCAGGGGTAGAATTTTAGCAGGAGCTCCTTTGTGTATTGGGCCACACACACCTGATGTAGCCAGTCCTCCGAGAGCTTGCAAAAAAGAGGCTTGTAAGCTCCAGGAGGACTGGCTACATCAGGGGTGTGTGACCTAATATGCAAAGGAGCTCCTGCTAGAATTCCACCCCAACTGTTGCCATCAAATCCATACTAATCCTGCCAAATCTGAAGCCTAACCAGCCACACCTCATGCCAATCCTATTAAAATAATTTCCATTAAAGATTTCAGTGTAAAGTATATATTTTTTTTAAAAAATGCTATTTTCTAGAAATGCCAGCTCTCGGATTCCAATCCCCAGGAGCATGGGGGGTAGGGGAGAGACTTCTTGGAAGTCAGTTCCTACTTTGACAGAAAGTGATATCATGATGCTCGCTCTAGGAGTTTTGAAATCTTTATGGTAAAACCGTAAAGATTTCTGAAATTCCTACAGTGCCATGACATTAGGATGCTCTAAGAATTTCAAAAAAGCATTAAGGCTTTACCATAGATATTTTGAGATTTCTAGTGCCAAGATGCCACTTTTTTTTCTGAAACAGGAAGTGACATCTACATGATGTTCCACCCCCCCTTGCTGCTCAACGGAGAGAGGGTGGGGAACAGGAAGCATCAACATGAGGTCATTTGCATCCTTATGTATTTATACAAATCTACTTGTTTATGTGCTAAAAAAAAGCAGCTAAAGAAAAACAGAGTGTACAAATGAGGGGAGCTGTACCACACTTATCCCTCACCACCAGCCCTCATGAACTGAGAATATGATTTAGAACAAACCCTCTTCCTAGGGCTGGACACTGGAAATATTGATAATAGAAACTGATAATGGAGAAGTTTGATTTCCAGGCATCTTTTCTGCCATTAGCAATCTTGAAGAAATCCTCTCAGCGTCTAGGAACTTGGAAGGGCTCTCACAACACTTTCAAAACTTCTATGTTAGGGCATCCAGAACAAATTAAATTAATTGGGATGAGCGCTAACAGATTATAGATGAAGTAAACTTTAGAGAACTTTATTGTTCAAAAGCAGCTTTGTTTTCTTTTAATTAAAAGGCTTTTTGCTGCCATTTGAAATATTGTAGTGTGATTTTGAAAGATGGCTTGTGAGGCTCTCAGCAGGCAACCAGGGGGTGATGTTTGCGAGTGAGCGCTCTCCCCCACAACTGATGGCTTTGCACTGACTACCTATAGCTTTCTGACCCTGTTTCCACAGAAACCATAGGCTCACATTCGCTATAAAGCAACGCTGTTCTGAATAATGCAGCGCGCTCTACTTAAACAATATCGCTTCTAGTAAAGAAGCTGCTGGCATGTTTAATTATACCTCTGAATGTTCTGCCCTTAGTCTTGTTTTAGACGGCAACATTTTTATGTGGCACGTTAAAAGCTAATTAGATGGTACTATATGAAGTCAGAGCAGGTAGTATTGTTGAAAGTTCACAAAAGGTTGGAATTAACTTTAAAAGGATGCTTCTTACCCATTTCCAAGATCTTCCTGAGCTAAGCAGGCTCAATTCCAAAGTCTTCCTAAACAAAGCCATGGCCTTACCAGGCCATTATGTTACCCAAAGTGGTCTAACCAAGGCTTTTTTTGAGCAGGAATGCACAGGAATGCAATTCCAGCTGGCTTGTGCCATGGAGTGTAGCCTAATATACAAATGAGTTCCTGCTGGGCTTTTTCTACAAAAAAAAAAGACCTGGAACTAACAATCAGGCCTCAGATTCAGCAGGAGCTCACAGGAGCACAGCTCCTGAACCTTTCTGATGGTTCCCCCTCTTCCTCCCCACCTACCTTGTCCATTGAATAGTAGGTGCAGCTGCATTACAATCCCTGGATTAGGAGAGTGGGCAGTCAGCCAGCCACCAGGGGCTTTGCCACACCCCCAGCAGCCCTCATTAACCTCTGGAGGAACCCTTTCTCCACTTCTTATGTGATTTTGGGTAGCGGGTGGCTTGCTGGCTTTTTGACTGCAGGGGGCAGTGGCCAAGGAGAGCTTTTGGCTTGGGGGGGGGTGGCATATGCTAATGAGTTATGCTAATGAGCTCTGCCACCTATTTTTCTACAAAACAACCCCTGCTAACAATTAATTGGTTTGGAGGATTCAGCTAGCAAGAGGCGGGTAATATAAGATCTCCACCTTTGTATATGTGAATCCTTCCCTTAGAGAGCACTCAAATAAACCAAGCTGATGTTCAACTGCTAGTGTTTTGTTGAAAAATAATAAAGAAGTAAAGTACACGTATGAGCACACTGTACAACAAGAATACAAGAACTAACTAAGGATATAAAAGGAAGAAATGGGGAAAATAGTGGTTTAGGATAGGTGATATTTATTAGCGTTGAAGATTCAGGTCCATGGAGAGAATGAGGCAACCAGTGCTCCATGTAGTGAAACTGACATCAAGAAGGGTGTGTACCCGCTATGGATGAGTGCATGTACTTATAGGGAAAAATATACCTTGAGGCAATATGACATGTTTTCCCCAAAGGAATACCTTAAAACAGAGGCATCAAACTTATTTGTTCAAAGGGCTCGATCTGACACAAATGGGACTTTGTGTGTGTGTGTGTGTACATATATAATTTTACAGAAAACAAGCTAAATCCAAAGAGGAATTGAATCCATATGAAGTTACTGTATTCAACCTATGAATCCACCATGCTTCCTCCCTTAGCAAAAACTTCTGGACACCTTCCCCTGAATTTCTTTTCTCATATTTATATAAAATAAAATATCTGAAACTATAGTGAGACCCCATCCATGGTCATTATAACTGAATCTTCCTGAATGCCAACTCCCTCCATCAATTCTATAAAGTGCCTTGTATCCCTTATGTATGACCTAATTTTAGGTTCAAACACTGGTTGGTTCAAACACTGATTCTAACCCAGAAATGATGGGTCATCCTGGTGGTGGTCTTTCCATTTTATGAATTTTAGGCCAATTCCAGTAACCTTTAATAGCATAACAATAGCTTACAGAAAGGAATGAGCATACATTTTAGGCAATATATATATTGTGATTGGAATTCTTGGGTGTTCCTGTAATAAAAATGTATATGTAGTGTTAGAAATATACCCCATGGCTTCTGCTTCTGAAGAAAGTGAGGGGGGGGGGGATGTTTGCTGGGCACTCCATTATACCCAATGGAAACTAGTCCCTATAGGGTATAATGGACAATTGATTTGCATGTATCTGGGGCTCGGGGGGGGGAAGGGTTTTTTTTTGAGATGGTGTCACCAGATTTTCAGCATAGCATCTGGTGCCTCTCCTAAAAAATGTTTCAAAAAGATTGGACCAAGGGGTCCAATCCTATTAGCCCTCAAAGAAGGTGCCCCTATCCTCCTTATTCCCAGTGAAGGAAACACATTTTTTAAAAAATCAGTCCCTTTAAAGGTGATGGCCAGAACTCCCTTTGAAGTTCAGTAATGCTTGGCACAACCTTGCTCCTGGATCTACCTCCAAAGTCCCCAGATATTTCTTGAGTCTGACCTGGCAACACTACTGCTGCTATACCCTACTTCCACTGTGTTTCCTTCAGTCACTCCTACACACACTCCTTCCAATATGCAAATTATGTAGTTTCATTGCTTCACCCAGCAGCGTACATTCTGAAAGCTCTACACTTGTGCATCACTAAAATACTATGTAAACTCAATCAGGATGCCAACTTGTTCATGGGGAGATTTCTTTTTCTTTTCTTTTTTTCTTTTCCATGCATGCATGCAAGTTAATAATGTGGAGGGATTCACTCCTTCCTTCAGCTAACAAATATGTTCATGGAGTTGAAAACTGTTGCCTACTGCACTTGCTCCAGAATTGGAACTGACGTGACTAACCATAAAAGAAATGGAACCAGGGGAATCACCTCGTCTTTTGTTTTAATCCATCTTTTAGCATCTCTTCATGTCTTAAATTTACAGATTACGCTTGAGATATTTTAAATGTAAAGTTGCAATGTGACAAACAGTTGTGTTAAACGAGCAAATTCACAAGGATGTCAGACTCAGTTAAATGAGAGACAGATCTGAGTTTTCCTTACGCTGAATCCACACACCATTAGATATTGCAGCATTCCTTGTAACCATTCAGCTCTGAAATTTTCCTGTCTGGATTAATTTATTCATCTATACATATCTATGCTATATATAGTCCACCTTTCACAATGAGACTCAAGGCAGATTACACAGAGTGAGTCAATACCATCAGTGGTATGGGACACTCAATAAACAGTGAAATAGCATTCAGATTGCAGAACCAACCAGAAATCTAAAAACAGAAGCAAGGAATAAGTGTTAACATGACACATTAACTCATGCAAAACTGCACAGCAGGATCCTACTTCCAGCAAGCTATGGGATAGACCACAAACCCATATAATTTGTCCAAGTATCTGTGTAAAGCAGGGGTGTCAAACATGCTGTTTGGGGGCCAAATCAGCCCCCAGAGGGCTCCTATCAGGCCCCTGAGCAACTGGCTGTCATCTGCTTCCTTCTCCCTATATCTTGTTTCCTTCTACATAATAGTTTGATTTGCAAGGCTTGCTCAATCTCACAGGAGCTACAGAGCAAAACCTCTATTTTCTCCATTGGATGAGGCTCCTCCCTTGGAGAGGAAGGGGAGGGGAGGCAGAGTTTGTTTTTCCAGGCTCTCTCAATTGTACAGCAGAGCTACTGAGCCAAGCCTCTCTTCCTTCTATTAGCTGAGGCTCCTCCCCACCCCTCCCCAGTCCCCGGGAAGGAAAGAGTCACAACTTCCTTTTCCCAGTTCCGTAGATCCCATGGGAGAAATACAAAGAAAGCACCTTTAAGACCCACGAATGGGAGCCTTCCTGACCTGTTCAGGCAGACCATTATATGGGGGGGGGGGGGCACAATGAAGAAGGCACTGTAAGGTTTTGCCGAGATACTATCATAAGACTCCTTGAGTATATGTACTCCACATATTTACCCCAGAGGGTGCTGAGATCAGGTTCACAAAATCTACTGATAATTCCCGGGCCGAAGGAGGCCAAACTGAAAACTACAAGAGAAAGAGCCTTCTCAATCATGGCTCCCCACTGATGGAATCAATTACCAGAGGAGGTGCGGGCCCTGCGGAGTCTTGCTCAGTTCCGAAGGGCCTGCAAGACTACCCTCTTTCAGCTGGCCTTTTCTTAATGCGGATTCTGCTGTACTGTCCTTACGAAAATCTGTATTTAAGATCGGAAATTTTTGAAAATGTAGCACCGAGTACGATCGCATGCAATTGTTGGTTTTAATTAGATGGTTTTAAGGGAATTTTAAGGAAATTGCATAATGTTGTAGATTGTTTTATTATGCAATCTTTGTGCTTTATATTATGCTGTGAGCCACCCTGAGCCTGCTTTGGCGGGGAGGGTGGGATATAAATTAAATGTTGTTGTTGTTGTTATTATTATTATTATGCAGAAGCAGCTGTATTAATAGATCAGATAGCAACCATTATCAGAATTCAAGTGCAAGACCTGGACTTTTTTTGAGCCAGAATTCACAGTAGCACAGTTCTGGCTGGCTTGGTGTCAGGAGGTGTGGCCTAATATGCAAATACATCCCTGCTGGGCTTTTCCTACAAAAAAGCCCTGTGCAAAACAATGGTAATATCGGGGGTGTGGCCTAATATGCAAATGAGTTCCTGCTGGGCTTTCTCTTAAAAAAACCCTGTGCAAAACTGTCTTGCCAGACTAATGCGGATGATTGGTCCCCCCATAATTATACCTCCAAAATAATGGTTCTCCATTTTCCCACACCTGCCAAAGCCATTTGAATTCGTTATTATAAAGTATTATAAATTTTCTTCTCTTGGAAACCACCAGCAATAGTCTTTGCTCATTGAGTTTTGTACAGAAATGACGATGGCATCAAAATGTCTCATGCCGTGTCTTTCCCCAGACCATTATGGACGTCATTAATGTTTGGGAGGAGGAAAAATCATTGGATGTGAGCATCCGACTATAGCTAGTTACTCATGTGTCTTCCCCCACCCCCACTTTCCTTCTCTCTTCACTTATTAATCTTTAATGAGTGGTGTCTTATTGCAGGAAGCCCAGGAGCAGTGACGGTACTTACAAGTGAACTCTTTCAATCAAATAATTTACTTTCTCAATTAATCTTCTAGCAAGACCCACGTTTTTCATTACTCTCCCTTGGTATCATTTTCTCCTCAGACACTATGTCTTTTCAACAGGCTCAATAATACAAGAACCCCCATTAATAATAACTGATGTCTAGTGAACACAGAAGTAATAGCCTATATCAGAGGAAGCAGTGTTTTAGCTGGCTGATTTCACAAATAAAATGCAGGGGTCCCCTCAGAACTGTAGATGATGCCCACTTTGCAAGATCTTGATCCCTCCCATAATATTCCAGTGAATAGTGGTTCTTAAATGGTGGTCCACAGATTTGTGGCAGTCTCTGGTGTACGTTCAGTGGCAAACTTTCAGTTTCTTTCTTGCTTTTGGAACAATTCCTCCCCCACCACTGTGATTGTGACTGCTTGGGCAGCTTTGTTGACTATGGCCTGGTTTGCCAAAAGAATAGTATGTTGACTCTTGTTTGTAGCAGTGGTATAGTGGTTAGGGCGCTTTTTTTTTTTTTTTAGCAGGAACGCACAGGAATGCAGTTCCAGCTGGTTTGGCATCAAAGAGTGTGGCATACTATGCAAATGAGTTCCTGCTGGGCTTTTTCTGCAAAAAAGCCCTGTACAAAACAATGATGATGTCAGGGGGTGTGGTCTAATATGCAAATGATACCTGCTGTGCTTTTTCTACAAAAAAGGCTCTGATAGTGGTTAAGAGTGGTGGACTCTAATCTGGAGAACCAGGTTTGATTCTGCACTCCTGCATATGCAGCCAGTTGGGTGACCTTGACAGAACTGTTCTCTCTTTCAGGTAGTGAACAGTGGGAAATAAAACCAACAACTCCTCCCCCTCCTTCTTTTTCATATTCAGAGTTTATTTCATTGAGATGCTTGTAGTCCACTTATCTCCCTAGTGGGGATCTAAAACAGCTTTCAATATTGTTCTCCCCTCCCCCCATTTTATCCTTACAACAGCCTTGTTGTATAAGAGATTGACTGGCCCAAGGTCATCCATGGTGACCTAGCAAGTGTCCATGGCAGACTGAAGATTTTAACCTGGATGTCCCAGCTCCTAGTTCATGGATGTCCCAGATCCTAGTTCATGGCACCATCCTTGCTTAAGGATATTAATAAACACTTACTGCCTTCCCCATACATTACACTTTCCCCACTTCCCCTCCCCCCAAATCTTCACTTCCGCCAGTGCCAATTACCTAAAATTCTAATATCAAAAGGCATCTTTAACTTTAAAAGAATCATAATTAAAAAAAGAAATATATATGTATCATTTTGCTGAGAAATAAACAAACACATTTCTTATACTTTATAAAGTCCCACCCAGTTATTATAGTTCATCTTCTTTCTTCTCCTAAAAATCTAGGTGGTATTCTCAAAAATCACCCAATGTCCTTTTACTTTCCATTCTTTTTCTACATATCTTCTGAATTTATCCCAATCCCTTTTAAATCCCTCTAAATCATAGTCTTTCAAGATTCTTGTAAATTTATCCATTTCACTCCATGGCATAACTTTTACAATCCAGTCCCATTTTTCTGGTATTTTATCTTGCTTCCATAACTGCGCATATAATGTCCTAGCAGCTGAAAGCAAGTACCAAATTACAGTTCTATCTTCTTTTGGAAATTTCTCCATTTGTAATCCCAATAGGAAAGTCTCTGGGAGACTTCCGGTGTAATGGCGTGGTGTCGCTGAGTCTTTTCCCGAGCTCCGGGAGAAGCTTTGTTTTGCGGGGCATTTGGGGGGACTTCCCGACTGGAAGTACCCCCTAAAGAAGCGTCAGAAGACGCGTCGCAGTCTGGGGTGCTTTTAGGAGTTTGGATGGGTAGCGGAGGCTCTTCATCCAGCTCCTTTTAATCCCCGTAGCCGATGCCCAGCAACACCATAGGTGCCTAACCGGGCCACCGGACAAGGGAGCAGACGGAGGCAGCATATTTTATCCGCTGTTTTGATCAACAAGAAGAACCTGTAAGCTGGAATACGTTTCCAAAAGTATCCATCGAAGAGGCAATCGGAACGAGGATTTGATTGAAAGGCGCAGAACGTGGCACGGAAGCAGGGAGGCTGGAGGAGCGGAGAAGCGGCGCGGAGAGAAGAGAGACGAGACGAGACGGACGAACGGTAAACGGTGAAGGAGGTTGTTTGAAAATTGAAGAGAATAGGAGATAGAGAGAATTACAGCGAACTAACACAGAACTGATCAGAAGGGAAGGAAGATCGCTAAATATTAACGGGAAGGCGAAGTGGAGCAGATTGGGCAGACGAACGGATGGTGTGCAGACGCGGCAGGCGCGGCGGTA
Organism: Heteronotia binoei; assembly: GCF_032191835.1. Lineage (NCBI taxonomy): Eukaryota > Metazoa > Chordata > Lepidosauria > Squamata > Gekkonidae > Heteronotia > Heteronotia binoei. The sequence goes on from NC_083225.1 coordinate 174,018,780, forward strand.
TTTTGGAAGAGAGAAGCCTGTTGGAAGGATTGATGGACAGAGTAAGTAGTTGCGGGTTGAAGGATGTCTGAGGAATTTATGTTGGAATAAACTGTTAAATATTAGAGGCGGAAGGGTAAAGAAAGTCCAGGAGACGGGAAGGAAAAGCAGTACTGTTTGAAAATAAGGTAGCAAGTTTCTGTAATGGCGGCATCTGTATTATTGAAAGTGAAACCATGAGGTGGGAAGGGAATGGCGTCTACCTTGTTAACTGAAAACGTCTAGGACTTGCACCGGCTCCCAGGGGAACTGAGTTACAAAGAGATCCAGCATAAAACTTGAAAGACTTAGATTGGATAAAGGGTGGAGAGATGGCTCTTAGCAGAGTTTTTCTGCGGCTGTCGCTCCGCTGAAGATGGGTTTTTGATTGCTTGGGAACTGAGTTAAAAAGAGATTGAGCACAAAACTTGGAAGACGTGGATCGGACAAAGGGGGGAGAGACGGTTCTTAGCAGAGATCTTCTGCGGCTGTCTCTCCACCGAAAATAAGTTTTTGAGTACTGAGAAGTCGCTTGGAATAAACTGTAATAAACTTTTGGAATATAGACAACAAGGATAAAGTATATTAGGGGGGAAGAAGAAGAACAGAAGAAGGACAAACAGAGTCAATAAGAAAGGAGGAATATAAAAAGAGACATATAACAGAAGGGACAATTATACTGGAGAACTGAGAATTACATGCTTTAAAAATGGTCTTGTTTTCCCTGGGGAAAAAGTATAGTGTGCAGCTGCTGGATTAGGAGAAGTAACCTAAGAGCATAGTGGTATACCTTGGTGTAAGGATAATTGTATTTTATATAAAATAGAAATTGGGAGAAGGAACTTAATGAATTGTTAATAAGATGATTTGATGTGTTGAATTGAATGAATTTGAACTGAAATGAATTGAATTGTTGGTGATTATATATTGGAGAACTGTTGGTTATTATAGAAAGACTGAATAACTTAATTACATTAACCTAAATTAACTAAGACAGGGATGGGACCAAAAAAATTGGGACATAGTACCCCCTCACCCACCCCTGGGGGAGGGGGGAAACAAGTGCCTGAGACAGTAAATCAAGATGCCATTGAGAAGCTACAAAGTATAGTGACGGCTGGCTTCAAACAAAACCAGGAAGCGTTAGAGGCGATGAAAGTAGACTTAATGGGGCAGATAATAAAGACTAACAAACAGGTTGAAGAATTTCAGAAACAATTACTGGGGAACACTCAGCAGATTCACAGCTTGACTGCTAAAGTGGACAAGATGGAGGAAAAGGGAAAAGAGACGTCTAATAAAGTCCATGATAATGTAGCAAAGATGGCTCAACTAGAAGAAAGAGTAATAAGGTTGGAGGTGGAGAAAGCGGCCTATATACTACGTTTTCAGGACATACCAGAGGAAAAGAATGAAAATATAATAGAGAAAATTATGGAGGTGTTAACTTTTGAAGATGAAGAATGTTTGGAGGGGGGAAGGAGAGACATTGAGTGGGCCAGAAGAGTCTCCTCCAGTTATACGCGACGACATAATTTGGCAAGAGAGGTGCAAGTCAAATTTGTCCATCTTGCAACATGTGAAAAAATTTTGAGGAAGGTAAAAGAACAGGAGCTGAAATGGAAAGATGTAAAAATCAAAGTGCTGAAGGACGTGCCCTGGGAAGTCCGTCAACGTAGAATGAAATATCGTAAACTCTCAACATGGCTGATTAGACACTCAATACAATTTAGATGGCTAATTCCAGAAGGAATTTTCTTTTCATATCAATCTAAAAGACATAATATTAATTCGATGGAACAATTGGAAGAATTTTGGGAACAATTTGTGGACTTCAGTAGTAGAGAATCGGAAACAGAGGATGAACAAGAAGAAGAAGACGGCCAAAGTAATCCCGAAGAACAACCTGTGCAGAGGGTGCAGAGGGAAAGAACCAAGATAAAGTACAAAACCAAAAAAGTTCAGAAACTAATACCGGGTAGTATAGACTTGCCAAAATGAGACCCAAGTCCGGACTGCAAATAACATCAGTGAATGTGAATGGCTTAAATGATCCACGAAAAAGACGAAAAACTTTTCAGCAACTCAAGAAGACCTCCTCCTCAATAATTTGCTTACAAGAGACACATATCCAAGAGAAAGACACAAAGTATCTACAGAATGATAAATTAGGAACCTTATATTGCTCATCTGACCCAGAAAAAAAGAAGAGGGGAGTAGCTATTTATGTATCCAGATCTATCCACTCTAAATGCCTGTATATGGATAAAAAGGGAAGAATATTGATAATAGAGATAGATCTTAATGGCAAAAAAGTGATTCTAGTAAACATCTATGCTCCTAATGAGAAATTAGACAAATTTTACCAAACCCTACATAAGAAACTGATAGAATTGGAACCAAAGAATTGCTGCATTATTGGTGATTATAATGCAGTGTTGGATATAGATAAGGATAAAAAATTTGAAGGACAAAAAAAAAGAAAGATACGGAACACTCTACCAAAAGCTTTTCTTAAATTAGCGGATGAATTTAACTTATTAGATGCGTGGAGAACGAAGAATCCCTTAACTAAAGACTATACCTATTATTCATCGGCGCATAGGTCCTGGTCAAGGATTGATATGTGTTGGCTATCGGCTGACTTAATGTTGTCTCTCCAGCAGGCAGACATCTTACCAAGAACTTACGCGGATCATAATCCTATACAAATAAATCTGGTAGAAACCTTAAAAAAGCCTCGTTGGACCCTTAATCTGCAGATCTTGAAAGAAGACAAATTTTTGGAAACAGTTAAGAAGGAAACTAAAGAATTCTTCCAGCATAACTTAGTGAAAGATACCAGTATGCACATTATTTGGGATGCATTCAAAGCCTTTTTTCGTGGGATTGCAATAAGATATGCAGTGGGAAGGAAAAGAGAACGATTGAAGTCCTACAATGAATTGGTTCTTAAATTAGGTGGGCAAGAGAAACAACTAAAGAAAAGAAATACAGAAGAGATAAGACTAAAGATTTCGGCTATTCAACATCAGATTAACTTACTATTAATGGAGGAAGTAGAAAAGAAGCTGAAATGGATGAAACAAACTCATTTTGAAAGTGCCAATAAAATTAGTAGGTGGCTGGCATACAAACTTAAGAAAGAAAGGAACAAAAAAATCATAAAGTCACTCAAGGATGAAGAGGGAAACGAACTTACACAAACCAATCAGATGAAAAAGATAATTCAAAAATTTTACCAAGAATTATATAAAGACCAAAATTTGGATAACCAGCGGCAAGATGACTACATAGCAATGACGAAGCTGAGACAACTATCAAAAGAACAAAAAGGAAAATTGGAAACGTCAATTACTATGCAAGAGATTGTGGAAGCGATAAATCAGCAGAAAGTAAATAAAGCACCAGGACCTGATGGGTTACCAATTGAACTTTATAAAGTATGTGGAGAAGAATTGCTTATTCCATACAAAAGGGTAATTGAAGACATGCAAAAGTACCATAGGGTCCCAATATCTTGGAAGGAGGCGCTGATTTCGCTAATACACAAGGATGGGACAGATCCAACAGAAGTGAAAAACTATAGGCCTATTTCCTTGCTGAATGCTGACTACAAGATCTTTGCCACAGTGTTGGCAAATAGACTGAAAAAGGTCATTGGTACAATTATCCATGAAGATCAAACAGGTTTCATCCCAGGCAGACAAATGAGGCAAAACTTAAGATTTTTATTAAATGCTATTGAATTTTACAAAGAACATCCAGAGAAACAGGCGGCGTTTATATTTGTTGATGCAGAGAAAGCCTTCGACAATGTAAATTGGAATTTTATTTTGAAATCATTGAAAGCAGTGGGCTGTGGAGAAAATTTTCGGAACATGGTGAAAACCATATATACAGAACAAAATGCTAAGGTCGATTTTAATAACACCAACTCGGACCTGATTGAAATAGCACAAGGCACAAGACAGGGATGTCCCCTGTCGCCCCTCTTGTTTGTTTTAACTCTAGAACCCTTGTTGCAAAGAATTAGAGATGAAGGAAAAATAAGAGGTATTAAAATTAAGGGAGAGGAGTTGAAGGTCCAAGCTTTTGCAGACGATCTATTGTGTGTCTTGGAGGATCCTAATTTATCTATTGTTCACTTGAAGGAAATGTTTAAACAATATGGACAAGTAGCGGGGCTTAAGATTAATGTCCAGAAGACGAAATTTTTTACCAAAAACATGAATGATCAACAAGTTACGCAATTTGGAATTCAGTCGGAATTTGTATTTGGGAAAAAAATAAGATATTTAGGAATTCAAATGACAAATGATTTGAAAGATCTATATCGAAATAATTATGAGAAATTAGTTAAAGATATTCAACAAGATCTAATTAGGTGGAAAGATTTGCAGATCTCTCTTCTGGGCAGAATTGCAACCTTAAAAATGAACGTATTACCAAGAATATTATTTTTTTTTCAAATGATCCCTATCTTGCTCCCCAAACTTTTCTTTCAACAGATTAATAAAATAACGTCATCATTCATTTGGCAAAATAAAAAGCCTAGAATTAGGCTTAAGGTACTCCAGGACAGTAAACTTAGAGGCGGTCTCACCCTGCCAGAATGGAAGCTGTATCATACGGCTTGTCGTATAGTTTGGCTAACAGATTGGTTCGCATTAAAAAATAAAAAAATCCTGGTGATAGAGGGAGCGGGTTTAGAAAGAGGATTGCATGGGTATCTTTGGTATCAAAACCCTCCCAAAAACAGCTCCTTCTGGAGACATGACATAAGACGATCCCTTTATGGAGTTTGGATGGAGATTAAGAAGTTTTACTTATATATGCCAAGGTGGTTGTCGCCGGTAGAGGCCTACTCTCATCCGAATCTCTATAAGTGGACTAATTTAAGCTACCAAAATTTGTTAGATAGACAAAACAATTTGCGATTAGAAGAAATGGACCAAATGGACTGGTGGCTGAAATGTCAAATAAAATCTATTCACCAAAAAGATAAAGATTTTGGCTTCTCGAAACAATTAAATGAGATTGACCAAATCATCCAGACGGACCAGAAACTAATTTCCAAAATCTATGAGTGGTTACTTAAGGAGAAAATGCAGGGAGAAGTGGTAAAAGAAACTTGGGTCAAATGGTTGAGGGACTTTGGTTATACCATTCCCTTAGAAGAATGGGAGAAGCTGTGGAAAAGGAATATAAAATTAGTAAAGCCAGCTCAGTATAAAGAAAATCTCTATAAAATGATTTATCGCTGGTATTTAACGCCAGACCGATTGGCTAAAACCCATTCTAGCTATTCTGATAAATGCTGGAAGTGCAAAAAGATAAAAGGGTCAATATTTCATGTTTGGTGGAACTGTGAATACGCCAAAAAGTATTGGGCGTTAATTAGTACCTGGATTCAGAAAATTTTGAAAATTACATTACATCATTCCCCAGAATTTTTCCTTCTAAATGTTTGTAGAGAGACCTTTCCGGCTAATACAATCAAAGTGTTAATGTATATTGTTACTGTGGCAAGAGTATTGTATGCTAAATACTGGAAATCTCCAAATATACCTTCCAGGGAAGAATTTATTGTAAAACTTATAGAAGCTGCGGAACTTGATTTACTGACTATAAGGTTACGGGATGGCAATATACAAAAATGTGAAGAGACCTGGGAACCGATATTTCGTTGGGTTAAAAGTAAAGGTTTAGTAATGGATTAGCAGAAACATATAAAACTAATCTCTGTCTACTCCCAGGATGTAAGGGAGGATGTTTGTGAGGTGGGGGGAGATTGAATGTGAAGATGTGAAAGTGATATATGTATTGTATATGTATTATATGTTCAATGTTATTACTTGTTTTTCACTTGGGTGTAATAAAATATTTAAACTTTGAAAAAAAAAAAGAAAAAAGAAAAAAAAGGAAAGTCTCTGGAGTTCTCTTAAATTCATATCCCAAAGTTTTAGAGATTTCTTGTTGGATCATTTGCCAAAACTGTTTCACTCTTTCACAAGTCCACCACATATGGTAGAAAGAACCTTCATGCTTTTTGCATTTCCAACATCTATCTGGCATCTTATTGTTCATTTTTGCTAACTTTTTAGGAGTCATATACCACCTATACATCATTTTATAACAGTTTTCTTTAATATTATAACATGTCAAGATTTTCATAGAGTTCTTCCACAAGTACTCCCATGTTTCCATCTGTATTTCTTTATTAACATTAATTGCCCATTTTAACATTTGAGATTTTACTACTTCATCTTCAGTAGACTATTTCAGTAATAGTTTATATAATTTTGAAATCAACTTTTCATTATCTCCAAGCAGAACATTTTCTAATTCAGTTTGCACTTTCCTTATTCCTTCATTTTTAATATCATTTTCCACCAAGCTCTTTATTTGTTGCATTTGGAACCAGTCATACTTATTATTCAATTCTTAGGCTGTTTTCAACTCTATCTTGCCACCCTGTATTTTTAATAATTGATTATATGACAACCATCTTGCTTCCCCCGTCTCCTCCGATATTTTAATTACTTCAGCTGACACTATCCACAACGGTTTCCTTTCATCTCCATATTTTCTGTATTTCATCCACATATTCAACAAACTACTTCTTATATAGTGATGAGAGAAAAAAAACATCCATCTTTTTCTTCCCATAATACATATAAGCGTGCCAACCAAATTTATTTCCATGACCTTCCAATGCTAAAAGTTTTCTATTCAACAAAGTCACCCATTCTTTTACCAAACAAAACATACTGCTTCGTGGTATAGCTTTAAATCTGGTAGCTGAAATCCTCTTTCTTTTGCATCTGTTAAAACTTTCATTTTAATTCTTGGTTTCTTTCCCGCCCATACAAACTCTGAATTTTTTCTTTGCCATTTGTTGAATTGTTTACTGTCTTTCACTATCGGAATAGTTTGGAACAAATACATAATTCTTGGTAAGATATTCATTTTTATTGCAGCTATTTTTCCAAGCAATGACAAATTAAGTTTATTCCATTTTACCATATCTTCATTCATTTTATGCCACAGTGTTTCATAATTCTTTTTATATAGATCAATATTTTTCATTGTAATCTCAACACCCAGATACTTTACTTTAGAGGTAACTTCGCATCCCGTCAACTCCTGCAGTTCTTTTTGTTTACTCCCTTGCATATTTTTGCATAAGAATTTTGACTTCTCTTTGGTGATGTGAAATCCTGCCATTTCTCCATATTCTTGCATCTTAGCTAGTAATAGTGGCATTACTTGTATAGGATTTTCATTTATAAACATTACATCATCTGCAAATGCTCTGTATTTGTAAGTAAAGCCTTTTAGTTTCAAACCTTCTATTTCTTTATCTTCTTGAATTTGCATCAACAAAACTTCAAGAGTCATTATAAACAACAATGGAGAAAGAGGGCAACCTTATCTTGTTCCCTTACTAATTATCATATTCTCTGTAAGATCCGCATTTCGAAAAAGGCAATTTCCCTTCTTTATTTTTTCCCCCAGATCTATCCAATGCATTCTTAATTGTTCCATTAAAGTCCCCCATATTCATAATTTGTTCATATGTCACATTATCCAATTGTGTAATGTCTTTAAAAATATATATCTTTTGCTCCATTTGTGCATACTGTGCATACTGTCCCAATAGCAACATTTTTTTCCCATTTACTGTTATTTCCACCGCTACATATCTCCCATCATTGTCCTTAAAAGTCAATTTTGGGTTCAATTCTTGTTTGATAAAAAAAATCACTCCTCTTTTCTTCTGCTCAGCCAGTGAAAAAAAATTCAAGCCCCAATTGTTTATTCCATAAAAAATTATAATCCTTTTGTTTAATGTGTACTTCTTGCAAACAAATTATATTACAATTTTGCTTTTTAATCCAAAGAAACGTTGCCTTTCTTTTTTGTGGTGAATTTAGTCCATTTACATTCCAAGATAATAATTTGTAATCTATCATGGTTCAAATTCTTTATGTTCTTCATAAAAACTACGCAGTTCTTGTACATTTGTGATTGTGATCCTTTTCCCTTAAAGTTCAAAACTCACACCTTCTGGTAGTATCCACCTGTACCTTATTTCATGGTCTTGTAATTTTTCTGTCAGTTTCTTATATGTCCTTCTGTCAGTTAACACTTGTCTTGGCAGCTCCTTCATGATTCTTACTCTGCTGCCTTCAACTGTTAACGTTTTCCCAAATTTTTTATTTATGATCTTCCCCACCATTTCTTTTGTCATGAATTTTATAACCACATCTCTTGGTAAATTATTATTTTTGGCATAGAATGAATTAACTCTGTACATATAGTCATACATATTCCTAGTAACTTCTAGATCTTCCTCCAGGAATTCCACAATAATTTTCATTATATATTCCTTTAAGTCAGTTTGTTCATCTTCAGGTACACCTCTCAGACAAATCTGAGTTTCCATCAGTTTGCAGTCATGTATTACCATTTTTTCTTGTATTTTTTTCAAGGTGGAATCATGTGCTTTCACTGTCCCCTCCACTTCTTGCACTTTCTTAGATGTTACCACAGTTTCATTTCTGAGATCCTCTATATCTTTTTTCAAATCTTCAATATCCTTTCAAATTTTCTTTTTGGAGGCAGTTATTAGCTCTTTCATCCCTTTCATCATCCTTGCTTCCATTGCATCCAATTGCTCCTTCATCTTCTCCAGTGAAGTAGCCCTAGTACATATTGGCTTATGGTCTGACATGTAAAAATGCTAAAAAAATTGGCCTCACCAAATTAAAATCCAACTATCAGGTTATAAAGAATAAATTTTGCTTTTTTCAATAAGCCTAAAATCGCAGTCCCTGGAGCCTCCTAAGCTCAAATATAATTTTTTAAAGTTTATAGTTTCTCCAAAATGGCGGTTGAGACTTTTATGTCCCTTTTTAAACTTTTTTTCCACTTTTTTCTGGAGGCTTCCAAAGTAATTTTAACAATAATGTCCAATAGTATTTACCTTACAATGTTCAAATTCACCAGTTCCACCAGTTTTCGATGTCTCAAATCCTTTTAAATAACTTTTAAAATTTTGACCTTCTTGTAATGGCCGCCAAAGTTTTTCTATGATTTCTCAGTCCTAGAGTAGGCTGGCTGACTCCTAATTTTCCCTTCTTCACTGAGTACTTCCTGCTTTACTTGCCGCCAAATCCCGTTCTTGCTGGTAGAAAGATCTTGCGATGCTTGTAACGTACTTGAACATATGAACATATGAAGCTGCCTTATACTGAATCAGACCCTGCTTTTCTTGCCACCAACTCCCATTCTCACTGGTAGAGAGCTCTCGCGATGCTTGTGACGTACTTCCTGTATCGTCTGTTAAAACTGCAGCTCTATGACAATGGGGCTTTCCAACCACAACCACAGGTATTCAAAACAATTATTTTCTTTTATCTTTTTAACACTGTCTTTAAGTACTTTACAGTCCCAATTTTGCCCCTTCTCCCCTTCTTTATCAATAGCTTCTATATTCAATCTTCCACCTTTTAAATTTTAATTTTTACAGTTCTTATTGGTCCTGGAATGAAAGATAGCGATCTGTACCTTTTGCTATGGTTATCCAAAATGGCTCCGGTCTTTCATAAATTCAGATGTTCAGTAGAATCAAAGAAGGTTTGGATCTTGACAAGCTTAAGTCAATTGAATGACTCTGTAAACTTCTGTAGATGCTGGTATGCAACTCATCTCCAGAGACCCTTCAAAGCCTCAAAGGAGCCCCCCCCCCCCCCCCGGGACTCCCTTTAAGCCAAAGTTAATCTCCTCAGAATTTTCCAAGCATGTCTTGGACTAATCTCTGAGAAAAGTAGGCAGTAGGCATTGGTTTGCCTTTTTCTACCCCAAACAGAAGTTCCAGTCTGCTCCCCTACAGAGAAGCAGTTCAGTTTGCCATTCTCCAACCTCTGGAAGTCCTGAAATGAGGGTGCTTAGATCAGGAACACAAAACTTATTATCGATCCCTGGGCCGAGGGAGGCAAGACTGAAAACAATGCGAGAAAGAGCCTTCTCAGTTGCCATCTCTCATTGGTGGAACCAACTGCCTGAGGAGGTCAGAGCCTTGCAGGGCCCTGCCCAGTTCGGCAAGGCTTGTAAGATGACACTGTTCCAGTTAATGTTTAACTGAAATGCTGACCGCCACCAAGATGTTAGATCCAATGGATGCTAAGATCATTGAAAGGCACCTTACATTTGTATTAATTCTGTACTGAAATTAGCACCACATTATTTTAAACTGTTTAATGCTTTTAATGTAAATGTTTTTTATTGTAAGTTATATGTTGTGAGCCGCCCTGAGCCAAACAAATTAATCTCCCATCATCCCGAAAGGAAGTGGGAGTGATGCTGTGGGGCCAGCAAGGCCTGCACAACAGAGGCTCCGAGGAGAGTAAGCAGGGGCAGCAGCAGCTGAGGAAAGCAGGACTGGCCCCGGAGAGCTTTATGGCCAAGTGGAGACGGCAGTAAGGGAGGGGCTCAAGACATGGAGGTCCTAGAGCTGAATATTGTGGACTAATGTCCTTAATGTATATAAAACATTGTAAACTTTGGCCAAGATGGAAAGGAGGGCCCTGTTGGTTGGCCCACAGGGTCTGAAGCTGTTTGGAACTTAGAAGCAGAATATCAGTGTTTTTTTAAAAAAAAAATATCCTATTTTGGCAGCTCTGGAAATGATAAAAAAAACCTTAGCTTGACTCTCCCTATGAGCTCATGTATGAATGAGTAGAAAACTGGACAGAGAAACACACACACACACGGAACAATTACAGTACAAAATGGAGATATATGTTCATCCTTAAAAAGGACGTTAAGAGACACAGCTGTCCAAAAGACTTTTCCATATCTGCTAAAAAAATTTCACGAAATAAATAGTTCTTTCTCTGGAAAAGACAGCCAGCACGAGGGCCTAATAGTATGTCAGCAGGTGTAAATTCCAAAGCTGGTTTACCCTCTAATGCTATAATATTGGACAACTTAATTTCTGTCCTGCAGTCCTGAAGCCGGAGCGTTCCCGCTGAGATGAAATATGGAGAAGAGTTTCCCTTATAATTGTATCTTTAAATTATTTAGGTTTTTAAGAATAATTGACACATTGCATGCAATCCACAGGCTAGGCAAAAAGCACTCAGGGTACCGTACGGAAAGTGATGCATTGTGGCACATCAGAGCTATGAACCTTTGGGGAATGAAGACTGTATATAACTTTTGCAGCTTTATAACCGTGAAAGTTCCTTTGTGCTTTCAAAGCAGATGCCCTTCCTTGTGGCCTTCAGCATCCAGTAAGCATACGTAGGCATCTCTGTTGATTTGGTTTTATCAGAATTTGGGGTCCAAGTAGGTACATTCACAAATCCAGAGAAAATTTGTCCTGCAGGGATATTGGATTTAAAATAATCTAAAATGGATCTAAAAGCTTTAATTCTACCAGTTATATGTACAACTAATGTATTCTCTGTGAGAGAGAGAGCAGAGCTTTGTTTGAGCAGGAACATACAGGAATGCAGTGCTGGCTGGCTTGGTGTCAGGAGGTGTGACCTGCTATGCAAATGAGTTCCTGCTGGGCTTTGTGCAAAACAATGGTGACATCAGGAGGTGTTGCCTAATATGCAAATGCATTCCTGCTGGGCTTTTTCTACATAAAAAATCCCTGAGAGAGAGAGAATCATAGAATCATAGAGTTGGAAAGGGTCATACAGGCCATCTAGTTCAACCCCCTGCTCAGTGCAGGATCATTCTGAAGCCTCATTGAGAAGTGTTCATCCAGCCACTACTTGAAAACTGCTGGTGAAAGGGAGCTTACTACCTCCATAGATGGCTGATTTCACTGCTGAATTACTCTTAAACCATTAAAAATGTCCTATTATCCAGTCCATAATTTAAGCCCATTATTGTGAGTCCTCTCCTCTGCTGCCCCTGCCCTCCTCTAAGTGACAGTCCTTCAAAGACTTAAAAGAGAGCATGTCTTCCCCCAACTTCCTCTTCTCCAGACTGAACATTCCCAAGGCCCTCAGCCTTTCCTAGTAGGGCTTGATCTCCAGGCCCCTGATCACCCTTGTTGCTCTCTTCTGCATCTGCTCTGTTTTGTCTGCATCTTTCTTGAAGTGAGGCCTCCAGAACTGCACACAATACTCCAGGTGTGGCCTGACAAATGCAGTTTACAGCAGGACTATGGCATCTTGCGATTTGGATCATATCAGGGGTGGAATTCTAGCAGGAGCTCCTTTGCACATTAGGCCACACACCCTTGATGTAGCCAATCCTCTAAGAGTTTACAAGGCTCTTTTTTTGTCAGCTCTTGGAGGATTGGCTACATCAGGGGTGTATGGCCTAATATGCAAAAGAGCTCCTGCTAGAATTCCACTCCTGGATCTTATGCCTCTTTTGATATACCTCAGGACCACATTAGCCCTTTGTGGCTGCTGCATCACACTGATTGTCCATATTTAGCTCTACAGTCCACCCGTACCCCATTCACACAGGCTGCTACCCAGAAGTGTGTCCCCCATCCAATATGGATGCTTGCCATTTTTGTTACCCAGATGTAAAACTCTGCACTTATCAGAGAAAGAGAGAGAGAGACAGAATGAGGGAAAATTTTCAAACTCAGCCATGAAGGCTTAAAAAAAAACCATTTGACTCATCTTTTGTCTTGTTATCATCAGATAAAAATATATTACATAGTTTCCTACTGAAATGACTAGAAATAAAAGATCAGAGTACAAAGGATCTCATAAAATGCCCACTTTTGCAATATTTATACAGATTACAGTGTTCTGCAGACCTGTCTCAATAAACATGAATGAAAGGTAGAGTAAATGTGGGTGGATCAAAGACATTTGAAATGTTTCTCCTGGAGCACTTAGGGACTGGATTAGACTCAGAAGCAGAGCATCTGCTTTGTATGCAGAAGGCCCCAGGTTCAACTCCTGGCACTTCCTGGTAAAAAGATCAGGAGGTAGGTCATGAGAAAACCTGAGACCCTGGACAGTCAGAGTAGATAAGGCTGACCTCAATAAACCAATGGTCTGTTTGATTCAAATAATGGAGACTAACCTTGCTCCGTGTTCGGCTTCCCTTTTTCAACGGAGCAAGATTAGCAATTTTGCACAAGCTGCTGTGTACCGCCATTTTCCATCATGGCAACCCCCGATTTCATCCGCGGCAATGTAAACCTGTTTTTTTCAGGTTTACATTGCTGCGCATGAAATCGGGGGGTTGCCGCGCTGAAAAATGGTGGTGTGGAGCAGCTTGTGTGAAATCGCTAAGCTTGCTCCTTAGAAAAAGGGAAGCCAACCGTGGAACAAGGTTAGTGCGAAATTGGTCTGTTTCACATTTTTATGGGGAAGGGCTGTGGCTCAATAGAAGAGCATCTGCTTGTTTTGCCTAAGGTCCCAGGTTCAATCCAGTTTAAAGGACCAGCTAGTAGATGATGTGAAAGACCTCTGCCTGAGACCACGGAGAGCTGCTGCCTGTCTGAGTGACAGTATTGACCTTGATGGACCATCCAAACTCAAATAAGGGGGAGGTATTTATGTGCGGGAGGTATCTGTGAAGTTTCTGCATCGTGCAGGGGGTTGGACTAGATGATTCTGGAGGTCCTGTCCAACTCTATGGGTGCAATCACATTGAGATATTTGGCTTGACCTAGCCACGCCTCCCATCTGGATTTAATGTGCTTGATCTCACCAGCACATCTGCCTCCTAAGTCCGATCCATACCTACCTCATCCGAGGCTGGTCTGGGACTGGATTAAATAGTTACTGGGAACTTCCTGGTAGCTAACCTCTAAACCATAAGTAGGGTGCATTTCCTGGCTGTCTGAATGACTGGGCATGCTCTGTACCCGCCCAGCACCCACCCGGCATGTGCATGAGCAGTCTGAATACTCCTCTGGTGCATATGCAGCCAATGCCTCTCCCAGCAGCAGGGCAGGGGCTGTGTGAATGCTGGGGCATGGATAAAAGAGACCCAGCTTTTTCAGAGCCAGGATGCTGCTGCTCTAAATCTCTCATGTGTTAACACCCTATGATTCTATGATTCAGTGTAAAGCAGCTTCAGGTGTAGCTTACTGTAGTAAGGACCAGTGCTTTTTTGTAGTAGGAACTCCTTTGCATATTAGGCCACACTCCCGATGTAGCCAATCCTCCAAGAGCTTACAGAAGGCCCTGTACTAAGAGCCATGTAAGCTCTTGGAGGATTGGCTACATCAGGGGGTGTGTGGCCTAATATGCAAAGGAGTTCCTGCTATATAAAAAAAAGTCCTGGTAAGGACCATACCAGCTGCACCCACAGCCCATGAAGGAGAAAGGCTGTCCAACTTCCTAGAGAGCATAAACCATTAAAAATAGTGGGCGTTGTTTTCTAGAAAACATGTCAAAGGTTGAGCTGCCCGTTTCATTGAAACCAGTGTAGAAGCATACAACTGTATTTTCATTTGTGGGAATGAACTCAAACTGGGTTGTACCCTGTGGATGGATATCCTGTCTTAATATGGAGGAATTCCTTCTAGTGTAAGGAAGCTTCCTTTGGTCTAAGTGGCATTTGAATTGCACAGAGAGCCACCTAAGTTGGAGGACATCACCTTAGACTGCAGAAAGGCTTCCAGTTTTGTTGAGTGGACTGGTAGGATGCAAGGCAAAGGACATTATCAGTCTTGTAAAAGTTAGTAACTAAGGTAAAGTTCTCAGGCAGTGCCCATGAGATAGTAGGTTGTGATCACACACACTAAATAATGTACTTTCAATTCACTTTCAATGCACTTTCCTACTGGTTTTTCTATGTGAACTAGCAAAATCCAATTGGAAAGCGCATTGAAAGTGGATTCAAAGTTCATTATTTTACTGTTATGTGATCCCAGCCATAAAATTGTTCATAGACTGCCGCTACTTCAGACTGCAGGCAGCAGCTCTCAAAATCAAATGTTCTTCCACACAAGAAAATCCCTTGCACACCTAAAAGTAGTTTCTCATGGAGCAGGTTAAGCTAGAATCTTCCCTCCCCGACTCCAGTTTTCTGTAAAGGTTGTTTTTTTTTTTTTTTTATGGACTATTCAGCTACAATAGCTCTCACCTGCAGTCTGAAGTGCTACAATCTACAAACAAGTTTATGATCCCATCTGCTGTTTGTGTGAAGTAGGCATAAATTCAAGCAATGG
This sequence comes from Heteronotia binoei, assembly GCF_032191835.1. Classification (NCBI taxonomy): domain Eukaryota; kingdom Metazoa; phylum Chordata; class Lepidosauria; order Squamata; family Gekkonidae; genus Heteronotia; species Heteronotia binoei. The sequence goes on from NC_083225.1 coordinate 174,033,976, forward strand.
AACTGAGATGCAAGTCAACTAACTTAAATCCCATAAATTCCAGCAAGATGTGCAGGCACATTCACAAGGAAGTGTCCGTAGGAATGCAACCTAAGAGCCAAACTACATGTTACACTAAGAACATAAGAACATAAGAGAAGCCATATTGGATCAGGCCAACGGCCCATCAAGTCCAACACTCTGCGTCACACAGTGGCAAAAAATTTTATATACACATTCGTGTGACCTGTGGCTGCCAAGGCCATCAAATTCAATGGGAGCTGGTTCCCAACTAAGTGCCCATAGGATTGCAATCTAAGAGCCAAGCTACATGTTACAGCGGCCCTGTTTTGACCTGTGGCCACTGATAACATTTTACAGAACTGGACCATTTAAAAATGCCAAGATGACCCTATCCTGGTTGGACCCATGGTGTGGGGGTACCAGGTAATCTTGTCCCACCCTACACCTTTTTCAGCTATGGGGGGTGGGGTTGGCAATTGAAAAAGTTCGAGAGGGAATAAGATTGCCTGCCCCCTCCGCGCTGCAAGATTGGGCTCTAGCTGCATTGTATTAATGGTCAAAATCTTTTCCAAAATGGCGTCATCAGTAATGAGTCAAACCCTGGCTGCCATAATGTGTAGTTAGGCCTTAACTTTGGGGCTGGCACATGAATTCTTATTAGCATGAAACAGAAAACTAATGTAGCTTCCATCACCAGTCTTACTACTAGTGCTGGATGGGGCAGGCATCTGGGCCCTGTAAGAAGAAGAAGACTGCAGATTTATACCCTGCCCTTCTCTCTGAATCAGAGACTCAGAGCAGCTTACAATCCTATATCTTCTCCCCCCACAACAGACACTCTGTGAGGTAGGTGAGGCTGAGAGGCTCTCACAGCAGCTGCCCTTTCAAGGACAACTCCTACAAGAGCTATGGCCTGAACCAAGGCCATTCCACCAGCTGCAAGTGGAGGAGTAGGGAATCAAACCTGGTTCTTCCAGATAGGAGTCTGTGCACTTAACCACTGCATCAGACTGGCTCTCTATAGCAGCCACTATGGCTTGATATTCCATTGGAGAATATGGATAATAACACCTTTCAAAGGGAAGCTACATGTGGCATGGGGAGGGGTTCTGAAGAGATTTAACCCATACCACGTCCCCTGCCTCCCAAGCTACCAGGAAGATGTAGATACTCTGTCCTTTTGTGACAGTGTGGGATTAGATTATTTCTTTGGGTTAAATGGGAAAATTTTGCCTCTTTGAGAAGTTCTCTATCAGTTCTCTCAGGGCTTTTTTTTTTTTCATAGCAGGGACTCCTTTGCATCTTAGGCCACACACCTCTGATATAGCCAATCATCCTGGAGCTTACGGTAGGCCCTGTACTAAGAGCCTTGTAAGCTTTTGGAGGATGGGCTACGTCTGGGGTGTGTGGCCTAATATGCAAAGGACCTCCTGCTATAAAAAAATCTCTTGAGTTCTCTAATTTGACCCAGGCAGTAGTTACTCTGCCCACTCCACAAAATCTTCCCTACTTGCTTTGTAGGTTAGTCTAATGCAGGGGTAGGGAATGTTGGCTCTCCAGATGTTTTTTTTCTCTACAACTCCCATCAGCCCCAGCCAGCAGGGCCAATGGCTGGGGCTGATGGGAGTTGTAGGCAAAAAACATCCGGAGAGCAAACGTTCCCTACCCCTGGTCTAGTGGTTCTGAAGGGTATTTGCTGCTGAATTATGGGGGAAGCAAATTAGGACACAGCAGGGGACAGCATGGAGAGCCCTGCCCCAAACATTGTCATACAAGGAGCAATCCACATGGGTTGCTGTCCTGGGGGACACACCTACTTTCCCACCTTTTCACTATGCTGAGTGGTTGTCCACATGGGGTCTCCATTGGTTGGTCTGATAGACCTAACAGCATAAAAGGAGACTGCTTCCATTCGCCAGACATCAGAAGGGGGGGTTGTAGAAAAAGCCCAGCAGGAACTCATTTGCATATTAGGCCACACCCCCTGGTACCAAGCCAACCGGAACTGCGTTCCTGTGCATTCCTGCTCAAAACAAGCTCTGGTCTTCTTTTGGAAATTTTTTCCATTTGTAATCCCAATAGAAAGTCTCTGCAACTTAGTTAAACTCATATCCCAAGATCCTAGAAGTTTCTTGTTGAATCATCTGCCAATACTTTTTTGCTCTTTCACAAGTCCACCACATATGGTAGAAAGAACCTTCATGTTTTTTACATTTCCAGCATCTGTCTGGCATCTTATTATTCATCTTTGCCAATTTCTTAGGAGTCATATACCATCTATACATCATTTTAAAACAGTTCTCTTTAATACTATGACACGTCGAAAGCTTCATAGAGTTCTTCCACAAATATTCCCAAGTTTCCATCTGTATAAATAAATTTCTTTATTTACATTAATTGCCCACTTAATCATTTGAGATTTTACTACTTCATCTTCCATAGACCATTTTAAAAGTAATTTATATAATTCTGAAATTAATTTTTTGTTGTCTCCAAGCAGAACTTTTTCCATTTCTGTTTGCTCTTTTCTTATTCCTTCAGTTTTAATGTCATTCTCCACCAAGCTCTTTATTTGTTGCATTTGAAACCAATCATATTTATTATTCAGCTCTTCAGCAGTTTTCAATTCTATTTTGCCACTTTGTATTTTTAGTAGTTGATTATATGACAACCACTTTTCTTCACCCGTCTCAGCTGTTATTTTTATCACTTCGGCTGGCACTATCCATAACGGTTTTCTCTCATCTCCATATTTCTTATATTTCATCCATGCATTTAGTAAGCTGTTTCTTATATAATGGTGAGAGAAAAAGCCATCTATCTTTCCCCACCCCCCATAATACATATAAGCGTGCCAGCCAAATTTATTTCCATGACCTTCCAACGCTAAGAGTTTTTTGTTTAACAACATTATCCATTCATAAGAAGATAGAACTATAATTTGGTACTTGCTTTCAGCTGCTAGGACATTATATGCGCAGTTGTGGAAGCAAGAAAAAATACCAGAGAAATGGGATTGGATTGTAAAAGTTATGACATGGAGTGAAATGGACAAATTGACAAGAATTTTAAGAGACTATGATTTAGAAGTTTTTAAGAACATAAGAACATGAGAGAAGCCATGTTGGATCAGACCAACAGCCCATCCAGTCCAACACTCTGTATCACACAGTGGCCAATAATTTATATATATATATATATATATATATATATATATATATATATATATATATATATATATATATATACACACACACACACACTGTGGTTAATAGCCACTGATGGACCTCTGCTCCATATTTTTATCTAACCCCCTCTTGAAGCTGACTATGCCTGTAGCCGCCACCACCTCCTGTGGCAGTGAATTCCACGTTAATCACCCTTTGGGTGAAGAAGTACCTCCTTTTATCCATTCTAACCCAACTGCTCAGCAATTTCATTGAATGCCCACGAGTTCTTGTATTGTGAGAAAGGGAGAAAAGTACTACTTTCTCTACCTTCTCCATCCCATGCATAATCTTGTAAACCTCTATCATGTCACCCCACAGTCGACGTTTCTCCAAGCTAAAGAGCCCCAAGCGTTTTAACCTTTCTTCATAGGGAAAGTGTTCCGAGCCTGTAATCATTCTAGTTGCCCTTTTCTGCACTTTTTCCAATGCTATAATATCCTTTTTGAGGTGCGGTGACCAGAATTGCACACAGTATTCCAAATGAGATGGAGTGGAAAAAGTTCAGAAGATATGTCAAAAAAGAGTGGAAAATAAAAGGACATTGGACAATTTTTGATAATGATTAAGTCTTAGAAAAAAAGAAGAATATTATTTTTTGGTTTTTATTAGTTAAGTGTACCTTAAATAACACCGGCGGGGGTCAAGTAAGGGGGAGGGGTGGGTAGAAAGTAATATATGGGGTAGATAAAAGAAGTTATTAATGATGCAAGAAATATAATTTGTTACCATATGTTACCATATAAAATTGTTTTAATCAAAACAAGCTCTGGTAACAGGCCAGATAAAAGTTAGCCATGCTTTATTTGTCAGTGACTTTCCTTACAACTGAAACCCGATGTGTCACATCGTCCTTTGGGGGCTGTGCATGTCTTGTCTCACATTTCTCAACAGGTATCGAGGTGTATTTCATGCTAACACTTGCTTTCTAAGAATTTTTAACAAGTCCAGGTAGGGTTACATATGCCATTATTTGACCCTGATGTTAGGAAGTCTCGCTTTCATTTGCCCTTCTTACTGCCATTCTGCATTTCAACTCCGTGGCTTGGCAAACAAGGCTGGAATTCATCTCACTTTTGCACCGCATTGGATTTCTTTGCTTCTTCTAGGAGAGAAGCATTAAGTTTCATCATTTTTCTATTGCTACTGCCAAATGCCATCAGAAGTGAGAGAGAGAGAAATCCATCGGGGAAAGAATCCTGAATAATCCAGCAGAGACAACAAACCAACATAAGAGATAATGATAAACTTTAGAGAGGAATTGGTGAAACGTACAATCATCTACTGGGGGAAAGCAGCAGGTACTTGTCATTCAAGCGGCAGAGAAGGATGGAGGGATCGCTCAATCATTCTACGATGGTGGGGGAAAACAGTACATCAAACTCAGCTTGTGAAAAAGTCCATTTTCAGATATTGAAATTGGAGGGAATGCACATGCACCTTGCAAATCCCATTTGGGAGGGAGGGGGCTAAATTGTAATCCAAACAGCAGATATTTTAACAGCAGTGAAATAAAGTGAGTTCAGCCAGCTCTGAATCAACCAAGAACACTTTATTGCAAGAAGAAACAGTCACAGAGGAACACAAGCAAAACTGCAACTATATACAATCTGGCCATGGTTAACCATACCCACCTAGCAGGCAAGAGTTCCTCCTATTGGCTCACTCCAGAATCCTTCATTGGCATCTCTTTGTTACAAGTTGTTACATGCCTAGCATCCTGATTGGCCAGTTCTTCCAGGCTTCAGGATCCTGGTTTACAAGGAGTGCCTGTCTCAAGCTCAGGCAACCAGAACCCAGTAAAACACAATACTTAACAACCAGTACTGGAGATTGTTGGGGGTTTTTTGGGGGGTAGGGGCTTAGTTCCTTCCCAATTTTAAATTTGACACAAGAACATTATCAGCTCCTGATGATGCTCCCATTTGCTGCCATGTATGGAACAGCCAAACAGAAGAGTGCTGGAGAAGCTTTGAGGCGTGGCACTGCTCTCTACTTTACACCACCCACCCATCCTTCCTATGGATACTGTGGCAGAACCAGATCCCTTTCTGAGAGGCTGAGTGAGAATGTGTTTGGATCACCTCCCAACTGGCCCATAGTCAATGTTGCAATGCCTAGCTTTATTTTCTGATAAGCTCTGCCTGCTGCAGACAACCTTAGTGCTGGCTGATCACACTGTCAGGCAGGTCTACCTTATAGGGCTGAGAATAAAAATGAGAGAGGTGGACAAAGTCGTCTGCCTTGAGTTCTTATTGGTAAGGGAAAAAGGGTGTGACATTTGTTATAAGTCTAATTTTGGCTCATTTTGCAAAAAAGAGGGATAGCGCTTGCTGCTTCATCATTAAGTATGGTGTAGTGTGGTGAGAGACAGTTTAATGTAGTGGTTAAGAGTGGCAGATCTCCACCTCTCCACATACAGCCAGCTGGGTGACCTTGGGCCAGTCACAATACTCCCAGAGCTTTCGCAGCCCCACCTACTTCACAGGGTGTCTGTTGGGAGAGGAAGGGAAGGAGATTGTGAGCCACTCTGAGGCTCTAAGTGAAGGGCGAGGTATAAATCCAATTCTTCTACTCCTTCTCCTTTTCTAGGGTTTCCAACTTCCAGATGGGGACTGGAGATCGCCTGGAATTACAACTGATCTCCAGACTACATGCATCACTTATGCATTCACCAGGTATTTATTTAAAATGTTTATTCCACTTCTCCTGGAGAAAATGGCTGCTACCAAGGTCCCTCCCCTCCCTAAAGCCCGTTGTCTCAGGCCCCACCTTCAAATCTCTAGGTATTTCTAAACTCAGTGTTGGTAACTCTGTCCCATACTGCTTCAGCTCTTGAGACAGGAGGCGGAACCACTCCTTCAGTACTCAAACTACCATTAAATATTATCAGTATGATGAGTTATGGACTTAGCGAGTGGAGTGGTATCACAGTCAAGCATAGTATTTTCAAAACCAGCTTCAAATAAAGATGAAATTAAAGACAGAGTTACCGAAACCTCTCCCCACAGCAGATGAAGGCTTGGCATTGGCGGTGGTGGTGGCAGGATGAGGTATGGGCTACAGTGTTTGTTCAAGGGAGCACCTATGGCCCTGCGCCAGCAGGTGCAGGTGGTCTGTATGAACTGCAGATGGGCTGTACGGCTCAATGCAGGGAGTGCAGATCACAACAAAGCCTCACCAGGGCAGATCTTTCCAGAGGGATTGATGCTGGCCTAGGGGGAGGTGGAGTTTGGGCCTGGCCGCTCAGCACCAGCCAGAATGTTGGGCTCGTGCTGGGGGCAGGGTGGCTCGCCCTCCAAGGACAAGGCAGGGTCCTGTGGTTGACCCCAGAGCTTGTCCTGTTAGGCCTATACCCCTTGCCGTTCTAGTTGATTAAGTTATCTTTAATAAAGCGTCCCGGTTTATCCAACATACTGTGTCAGCTTCTTTATTCCAACTGAGGGGGGGTGGGTGGGTAGGCAAATTAAATCAAAAGAGTTTCCTGCTCAACATTAGGAAGAACTTCCTGACCGTTAGCGATTCCTCAGTGGAACAGGCTTCCTTGGGAGGTGGTGGGCTCTCCTTCCTTGGAGGTTTTTAAACATAGGTTAGATGGCCATCTGACAGCAATGAAGATCCTGTGAATTTAGGGGGAGGTGTTTCTTAGTTTCCTGCATTGTGCAGGGGGTTGGACTAGATGACCCTGGAGTTCCCGTCCAACTTTATGATTCTATGATTCTGTCTTGCAGCTTTCAAACATCTGATGTTTATTCTATGTGGCTCTTATGTTAAGTAAGTTTGGCCACCCCTGCTGTAAAGCTTTGCTAATTCATAGCTCAGGAAAAAATTCTGCCACACTTGTTCAACCTGGATATATCAGGAGAGCTGACATCTGCATAGGAGTTCTTTTACTCATAACTTTAAAGTGATCCTTTCTAAAATTATTATATTTTTTTTCCATCTGAGCTTTTTCCATGCATTGCAGATCAAGGCTTCTCTTTCTTGCTTCAAAGTAAACACGTGCAGGATCAGGCTGAAAGGAGGGAGGAGGAATGGGGATGATCAAGGTTTGCCTTCAAACTTGACTTGTGGAGTCAGAGGAGTTCTCGAGGAGAAAAGGCAAAGATGCACATTTACCTAAGAACAATACCCATTCAGAACAATACCCATTCAGAACCCAAGAGAAATGACTTCAAAGAAAGTATGTAGAGAGAGAAGGGTCAGCAAAAAGGGGGGGGGAGGAAAGGGAAAGTGGAGAATAAAGAGATATGCATATTTTAAATAAATAAAATGTAAATAAGTTCCAGGCACTTTCAGTGCATGCAATCTACACGATCTTTTATCAATTTATCTGATGAGAGCTCAGATTGTTTGAACTCCATTCTAAGGAGAGATAGGGGAAGTAGGCCTGTGAACTTCTGTCCTCTACTTCGCTTAGCAGGGAGACTGCACTGTGTGTGTGGAAGCGGATGCTATGAAAATGGCACTCCAATGACATGATGTCACATCTGGCACAAACCTAGGAGTTACATCATTGAGTCAAAGCCATACTGTAGTATTCTACTGAAATGCAAGGGTATCACCATAAATGATGGAGTGACATCAATTCCATGTGACGATTCCAAGTGACATCATATTATCAGTACAGCAGCTTTTTAAATATCCCCAGCCAGCCAGTTTGGTGTCGTGGTTAGGAGCACAGATTCTAATCAAGGAGAACTGGGTTTTTCCTCCACATGTGCCTGCTGGTGTGACCTTGGGTCAGTCACAGTTCTCTCAGAGCTGTTCCCTCAAGAGCAGTTGTCTTCAAGCTCTCTCAGCTCCGCCTCCCTCACAGGGTGTCTGATGTGGGGAGAGGAAGGGAAAGAGATTGTAAGCTGCTCTGAGACTCCGAGTGAAGGGCAGGATATGAACATATATATGAACATATGAAGCTGCCTTATACTGAATCAGACCTCAGTCCATCAAAGTCAGTATTGTCTACTCAGACTGGCAGCGGCTCTCCAGGTTCTCAAGCTGAGATTTTTCACACCTACTTGCCTGGACCCTTTTTTAGTTTGAGATGCTGGGGATTGAACCTGGGACCTTCTGCTTCCCAAGCAGATGCTCTACCACTGAGCCACCTTCCCTCCCAGGATAGGAGAGAGCCAGATAGTATACTGTCCTGTATTTTTTTGAATAAGTCAGTGCCATGTTAACTTTTTCCAGGAGACCATTTGGTAACAACAGGACTGCTGTTGAAAAAGATTACTTCCTGGCACAGACCAAATAACTTTAGGGAAAGGCAGAGCTAAAGAAAGCAGAGAATAGGATTAACTGCTATAGGGCTGACATTTCACTAACCCTGATATAGTGTAAATTATAGCAATTTTATTTCCTTTTAAAAAAAATCGGCACTTTCCTTAAGTTTAGGAGTCAGCGACAACATTAGTATCCCAGAATAGTGTGTTTCTAATAACCGAATAGAATGGAAATTGATTAAAACAGAGCTGGTTCTTGTACCTTAGGGTGGAAATAGGTTAAATGACTCTAATCCACTGGCTCGTTTCAAATGGCTTTCATTTCGATATGGATGCAGCCACTCATCATATAAAAAACAAGAGCAGGAGAAGGATATTGAACCTGCTAATGATCCTACAATACAACGGATGCCCTCTCCCCGAATTTTCCTATCAACAGATCCATAAACATGCCATACAAAGTCTGCCAAAAATGCCACTGGGGTTTAATTATATTTTGTGGAGTCACGCCATATTACTGCACACAAGCAACACGGAGTGCTTGTAACATATAATGGGACATAGTTGATTTTTCCCCACTCCAGCCAGAGACAAGTCTGGCTCATTAGTCCACAATGTTGGGAATGAGAATGCGTAATGCATGCAATGTAACCTGGATGTAAGCCTCAGTTTCAGCCGAGTGGAATGCAAAGTGGAAGTCCGTAGTTTAAAAAATTTGGAAGAAGGCAGGCTGTCTGAACAGTTTTTAATGGAAACAAGAAGTGGCTAAGGCCTACACCTTTTCCTGCAGTGGAAGAAGCTAATAGTAAATATGTCAACTGTTGACTAACTAACTATCAATGCTGGTAGAGGAACAGATTCAGTAGATGTTGGTAGAGGAACAGAGCCTTTGGGACTTGAAATCACTCGAGATAAGCACAAGCACAGATTCATGTATTAATTATTCCTGTGGCTCTGAATAAGAGTTTGATTTAACATAGATGTTGAGAAAGTAGCATCAAAACTGCCTTTGTTTAACCAGGAGGCATGCCTGTTTCTTCGTTTCTCTCAGTCTTCATGTGTGCACACACAAGTGACTTAATCTGTTGAGTGGACATTTTTGGGACCTAAGGGGCCACTGAGCCTTGTGAAGTTATGAACAGGGGAGCGAATAAGCCTTTACAGCCTCCATACAAATTGTGCCTTTACAGCCTCCATACAAATTGGATTCTTATGACATTTTCCATTTTGATTAGTTAATATCCAAATATATATGAACATCTAAAGCTGCCTTATACTGAATTGGACCCATGGTCTATCAAAGTCAGTATTGTCTACTCAGACTGGCAGCAGCTCTCCAGGGTCTCAATCTGAGGTTTTCCACACCTATTTGCCTGGACCCTTTTCAGTTGGAGATGCTGGGGATTGAACCTGGGACCTTCTGCTTCCCTAGCAGATGCTCTACCACTGAGCCACCATATACTCCCTACTCTACCATATACTAAAATCTGCCAATTAAAGGAGTGGGGTGGAGGAGGTCAAAAAAAGAAGAGAAGGTTTCATACCCTGGTTCTCTCTACGTTAAGGAGTCCCAGAGCAGCTTACAATCACCTTCCCCTCACCTCCTCACAACAGGCAGCTTGTGAAGAAGGCGAGGCTGAGAAAGTTCTGAGAGAACTTTGACTGGCCCAAGGTCACCCAGTCAGCTTCATGTAGAGGAGTGGGGAATCAGACCCAGTTCCCAAGACTAGAGTACACTTCTCTTAACCAGTACACCACTCCAGTTCTCTCTAATTCAGTATTTTTCTCTTCCATTTCATGTTTTTATAGACCATCCAGATGAAACATATGCAGCAGAAGGCATTTTCCTGTATCAATTTTCATTTTCACTTGTTTCCCCATCTGGGACAGATATTTTTCATTTTTTTTCCCTTGGTAATACATTGCACAATTTGATGGTTTGGGTGCTGTTCACACAACATAACTTTTTCTATCGTATATGTCATCTTCCTTTCTCAGCTTTACTTTTCTACCATTTATGACTGAATGGCTTCTTCTCAGCTTCTACAAGCAGTGAATTGTGGAACACTAAAATGCAATGAGGGAAATGCAACATATTCAGAGCAAGCAGGAACAGGAGAGAAATACCAGTAAAATCCTACCTATTATCCATGGTTAATATCAAACAGAGTTGCAGGAGAAATTTCTCCTACAGATAAATTCAAAGTCAGTCTTGGGGTTGCCAAGTCCTACCTGCTTTCCTGTGGTGGGATCTTCAGTCCTTCCAAGGAGATTCTGGCAGGGTGATATCATCCAGAAGTGATATCACACCACTCTGGTTTTGGGGCAAAACTCTATGGTTTGAACCCAACTTTACCATAGAGTTTTGCCCCAAAACTAGAATGTTGCCATGCGGTGTGATGACATCACTTCTGGGTGATGTCATTACACTGCATTTTGGGGCATCTGCAGATGGGGTTTCACCCTACTGGCCACCTAGCCAGCAGCAGGGAGGAGTCTGCAAAAGCAGGAAACTATCAAGAGTACCTCTTGCCATTTAGCCAGGATGTTAACTTTCTCTTCTAGCTTAGCCAGTTCCTATCTCTGTGTAACAAATGAAGCATTCTTTCTGCCTGATCTCAGGGATGGCCAAGGCCATCTCTGCCTGATATGTGTGCACCTGCAAGGGACCTGGGAAAGAACAATAGGGGAGGGACTGCTTGCTTCGTGCCTTGGGTCTGAATGAATAACGGTTTAAGCATAAGGTATAAGTAAAGGGCATTTGCCCACCAGAGCCAGTTTTCGCAAAAACCATCTTGCTCCAAACCTGTCAGTAATCAATAAAAGACTATTCTCTGAATGGCCTGGTGTTGATCATTGGTCTGTTGGAGACTTGACAGGGACTCCCACCCAGACCAGGGGAGGGAGGCTGGCCACCTTAGTCAGCCTACTGTTGACAATCTTAGATGTTGGTGCAGGGCTTCCCACATCCAGTTGGCTTGTGGCAGGGAGGCGCCTGCAAAAACAGGAGATCCCCCACTGGGACTTGAGGACTGGCAAGCCTGACAATGAGCCTGGAGTCTGTAATGGTCTGGATGAGGGCCAATAAACTGTGTGACCTTGGGTCAGTCACAGTTCTCTCAGAGCTGTTATCTCAAGAGCAGTTGTCTCCAAGCTCTGAGTGCAATAAGGCCCTCTGGCTTGGAGGTAATACTGATCCAGGAGTTAGGATACAACATAAATGGCCTTCTCTAGGCTAGGCCTTCTCATAGCCCCCCACTTCTGGAATTCTATCTCTGCAAAAAAAAAAAAAAACTATCCAGCTCCTAATTTATTTACTTGTAGGCTCTGGATCAAAACAGTTTGTTTTGCTCATGTTTTTTGTTGATTTCCCTCTCCCACCCTTTCTCCGGATATTTTAATGCTGAGTAACATTTTAGGGTTTTGTGTTTACTCCAAGACTAATTTTGGCCGGGCTATTTTTTTTAAAAAAAAATTAGGAGGTATATATTTTTTTCCAATGGCATTTACGTTTCATTTATGATCGTTCTGTGTTTTAAAGCGCATTTAGATGCTGCTTCCAAGAGTCTTTTCTGGATGAGAGTTCACATCCTCAGTTTTGGGGGGGAGATACTGATAAGGTTGCCAGCCTCCAGGTGGAGCCTGGAGAACTCCCAGAATTGCAATCGATCCCCAGACAACTGAGATCAGTTCCCCTGGAGAAATGGCTGCTGTAGAGAGGGTAGACTGCATGCATGAACATATGAACATATGAAGCTGCCTTATACTGAATCAGACCCTTGGTCCATCAAAGTCAGTATTGTCTTCTCAGACTGGCAGTAGCTCTCCAGGGTCTCAAGCTGAGGTTTTTCACACCTATTTGCCTGGACCCTTTTTTTTGGAGATGCCAGGGATTGAACCTGGGACCTTCTGCTTCCCAAGCAGATGCTCTACCACTGAGCCACCGTCCCTCCCCAAATGCATATACCCTGTAGAGGTCCCTCCCTTCCTCAAACCCCCTTTCCACAGGTTTCACCTTCAAAATCTCTAGAACTTTCCAGTCCGGAGTTGGCAACCCTAACAGAAATGATAGTATGAAATTTTGTGAGTTTTATTTTGCCGCATACTGTTTAGCTCAGTGCTGGTTTTTTTTTCCTTCTTCTTCCTTTAATCCTTCTACATGTTTCTGTCTAACCGTGGTTCAGTAGCTATGGGAGTGATCGCAGAGGGCCCCCTTCAGGAAACATCTCCAGCCCCAGAAGAAGTGTTCTTGTCGTGTTCCATCGTGATGCCTCGCTTTTCAGAATGTATCACGCCATGTTGAAAACACGCTTTAATCTGAGAGGAGATAAAAAGGTGGGGAGGAGGCAAGATAAAGGCGGGGGCTAATAAGACATCAGAAGAGCCTGAGGGAGACAGCAAATGTAAGAGAGAACAGGAGATTCAACAAAGGAAGGGTTGTAAAGAGGGACATAAAACTATAAAGTCAAATTGACAAAGTCAGGAGACCACTGAAGAAAAATGTGTTAAAAGACCCAACTTGAAACCGGATGAGAGCTGTCAGCAAATATCAGTCTCCTGAGCACCAATTTCTACCAGAAAGCGCAGAAAACGCTGAAAAGGGCAAATTATATATATAAAAGCAACTGCTATGTATTGCAGTGATATATCTCTTTACCTCCCAAAGTCGGTTATGGGAAGGCAGATCTACAACCCAAGCTGTAAATTAAATGGAGGCAAATTGACCTCCCAACCGGTCTTAAAGGACACACTTTCCCACCCTTAAAATCATCTTAAAATAATTTTCTACTTGCTATAATGTATGAAAAAAAATTCTCAACAGCCAAAATAAACCTCCCAACCAAAAGCCTCCCTAGTTTGTCTCCTTCTGAGGCACCTACCATTCCACCTAAGGAGGAATTTGAGACAAAGGGGCATCCTACAAAACTGAAACGAATCCAACAATGAAAGGCCCCTATGAAATTCCTGGAGATTTAAGGGGTGGGGTTTGAGGAGGGATGAGATACAATGCCATTTCCTCCTGAGGAGCTATTGTTGCCAATCTCCAGGTGAAGGCGGGAGATCATTCAGAATTACAACTGTTCTCCAGATGACAGACTTCAGTGCCCCTTCGGGTGTGGGTGGGAAGTGCATGCCTTCACTTGGGTGGGTGGAAGACAGCAAGGGTGGGGGGCACTCACCCAGAGCCTTTTTCTAGAGCCCGTTGTATTTTCTTCACAATGGGCCTTATTAATAGTGTATAATAAACATCCCTACGCAGTAAGACTTATCTTACCAACTTATCCTACCAACTTCCAGAGGAAATGCGGGCCCTGCGGGACCTCGAACAGTTCCGCAGGGCCTGCAAGACCTTCCTCTTTCGACTGGCTTTCGCTGATGAAAATGGAAATTGCTAAGGAAACCGCCATCATAAAAGTAAACATAGCATTAGCACTTTTATTAATTTAATCTAATTTAATTTTAAAACTTAAACAGATTTTTAATTAAATGTTCATGTTGTTTAAATGTAATTTTATCTATTTGTATAGTTAAACTTGAATTGTGTTGTTAGCCGCCCTGAGCCTGCTCCGGCGGGGAGGGCGGGATACAAATAAAATTTTGTTGTTGTTGTTGTTGTTGTTATCTTCTATAAAATAAGAAGATTAGATTAGAAGATTAGAAGATTATCTTCTATGGCCTTGCAGTGGCTTTCCTCTTTCCTTGAAGGTTGGGGACAAAGGGTCTCGATTGGGGGGGAACTATCCCAGAGGCGCACACTTAATTGTGGCGTGCCCCAGGGAGCGGTTCTCTCCCCGATGTTATTCAACATCTATATGCGACCCCTTGCCCAGATTGCCTGAAGGTATGGGCTGGGGTGTCACCAGTACGCTGATGACACCCAGCTCTATCTACTCATGGACGGCCGACCGGTCTGCGCCCCAGAAAACCTGGATCGGGCACTACAGGCCGTGGCTGAGTGGCTCAGACTGAGTGGACTGAGATTGAATCCTGCGAAGACAGAGGTCCCTTGTTTGGGTCGGCGGGAACCGGGGGGGGGGTGAAATCCCCTTGCCAGCTTTTGACGGTGCGCCGCTGACGGCGGCAGATAGGGTCAAGAGCCTGGGTGTGCTATTGGAGCCTTCCCTAAAGATGGAGGCTCAGATAGCAACCACTGCCAAGTCCGCGTTTTTTCATCTTAGACGGGCAAGGCAGTTGGCTCCCTTCCTGGACCGCGACGACCTAGCAACAGTGATCCACGCAACGGTCACCTCGAGGTTGGACTACTGCAATGCCCTCTACATGGGGCTGCCCCTGTGCCGGACCCGGAAATTGCAGCTGGTGCAGAATGCCGCGGCTCGGCTGTTATTGGGCCTCCCAAGATGGGGGCACATTCGGCCGGGACCTTCGGGCTCTGCACTGGCTCCCAATAACATACCGAGTCCGGTACAAGGTGCTGGTCATTACCTTTAAAGCCCTATATGGCCTGGGACCTGCCTACCTGAAGGACCGTCTCTCCCCACATGTTCCCCAGAGAGTAGAGGTCTGGGACTCAAAACCTTCTCACCATCCCCGGGCCTAAGGAAGTCCGTCTTAAGACAACTAGAGACAGGGCCTTTTCCACAATGGCCCCTACATGGTGGAACCAGCTGCCGGAAGAGGTGAGGGCCCTGCGGGACCTTGCTCAGTTCCGCAGGGCCTGTAAGACAACCCTCTTCTGGCTAGCCTATGCCTGACTGAGAAATAAATGTAGCTTATTAGACTTCTGTGAATCATACTGTATAGATGTGAGGTTAAGATTTTAAGGCTTAGGTTTTTAAATGCTCTGATTTTTTAATTGTTTATATATGTAATAATATTTTAAACTCTGTTTTATGGTTTGCTGTGAGCCGCCCTGAGCCATTTTATGGGAAGGGCGGGATATAAGTCATGGAATAAATAAATAAATAACAATATTGTCCTTTTTCTTATTGTACTTCAATCTGTTACAAAAAGAATGCCCAGTAGTAATCCCATTGTGTCACAATCCTATGGATCCTATGGGGGAAAGTGTAATGACTGGGGAAGGCAATGACAAACCACTTCGTAAAAAGGTCTGCCGTGAAAACGTTGCGAAAGCAACATCACCCCAGAGTCAAAAACGACTGGTGCTTGCACAGGGGACCTTTCCTTTTTCCTTTCTGTCTATAACAGATTGTGCGGACAATTTAAAAAGTTGCATTTAGCACAGGATATATGTCAGTAATAGATTGTGCTGGCAATTAAAAAGAGAGAAGTTAAACATTGGGCTTTTGAACTTGCCTGTTGTGAACAGTTTCTGAATTACCTAGAAATGACTGGTGCTTGCACCTTTACCTTTTTACCTGGTGTGGGTAATTCTTGGAGATCTGGAGGGGTCAGAGAGCCTGGAGGAGTTCGTTGTTTGGGGCATAATGCCATAGAGTCCAAGAGCTAGCAACCCTAAATTCATAGTTCAGTCTCTTGCTGGGTCACCTTAAGCAAACTCATGCCTTTCTTAGCCTACCAGACTACAAGGGTGTAACTCTGCTTCAAATGGCACTGTTAGCCAGGGGTCGTTTTGTAGAAAAATAGGTGGTGCAGCTCATTAGCATAACTCATTAGCATATGCCCCCCCCCAGCCAAAAGCAACTTGACACAAAAAAGGAGAGCCCTGGGTGAGCAAGGCCTGCTTGAGCTAGCTAGAGATCCAGCTAGCCCAAGCAGGCCTCACTCATCTGGGGCTCTCCTTGGCTGCCCCCCTCCACAGTCAAAAGGCCAGCAAGCCACCCACTGCCCAAAATCATATAAGAAATGGAGAAAGGGTGGCACAGGCTTCTCCAGGGGTTAATCGGGGCTGCTGGGGGCGTGGCAAAGCGCCTGGTGGCTGGATGGCTGCCCGCTCTCCTAACCCAGGAATTGTTATGCATCTGCACCTACTATTCAATGGAAAAGGAAAATAGATGGGGAGGAGGAGAGGGAACCCTCAGAATGGTTCAGGAGCTGTGCTCCTGTGAGCTCCTGCTGAATTCAAGGCCTGCTGTTAGCCATTTGCCTTTGGCATAGTCAAAACACCATCTGATGACCAACTCATTTTCTGTTTCTGAGGCCTAAAACGTACAAGGAGGACATAGCCCTAGGCAAACATAACTGGCTCTCTCCAAACAGACATCATCAAACTGCAAAGCCCTTGGAAACGATACACTCCACGATGGGACATGTGTGAGGAAAAAAACTTGTTTGGATGGATGCAGCAAAATCCCATAAAGACCTCCAGACTGACAAAACAGTGAGGGCTTGCTGCAGTACTATTTACCCTCTCAGAAGGCAAAGAAGAAGTATGAAGAAAGCAGCAATGAAGGCAAATTATATTGATGTTATACAGAAAGACATTCTAAAAATAGCCAGCCAACTGGAGATGACAATTAACTATAATTCAGCAGTTGCCTGGCTGCTGCTGCTGCTGCACACGTGCCACATTTCAGCTGAATGCAGCTAACAAACTTTACAATCCCACAAGGTGGAATTAGGTGTGAAGAGAGAAACTACTACCTGTTTTGGTCTTCATTTACGGGCTTCTTTCCCCCTCCCAGTAAGTGCTAGGCTGCCACTCAGGCTGCTTCTAAATCAGGATTGAAATTGCACTTTTTTCCTGGCTTTGCTTTCATCATTCAAAGGAGCTGAAAAAGCAGCTGTTTGGCTTGGATTGTGGGCTATTCTGGAATCTTTCAGTGTTTCTTATTTGATAGTACAACTATGGAGGAGGGAAGCCTTTTCAGAAACCTGCATTTACAAGATTTAATGCACGACTGCTTTTAAATGCAAGCCTGTACTGTCAATCCACTCTGAACTCACCAAAACCTAGATTGGAGTAACTCTGCTCAGGATTGCTCTGAGAAGAAGAAGAAGAAGAAGAAGAAGAAGAAGAAGAAGAAGAAGAAGAAGAAGAAGAAGAAGAAGAAGAAGAAGAAGAAGAAGAAGAAGAAGAAGATGATATTGGATTTATATCCCGCCCTCCACTCCGAAGAGTCTCAGAGCGGCTCACAATCTCCTTTACCTTCCTCCCCCACAACAGACACCCTGTGAGGTGGGTGGGGCTGGAGAGGGCTCTCACAGCAGCTGCCCTTTCAAGGACAACCTCTGCCAGAGCTATGGCTGACCAAAGGCCATGCTAGCAGGTGCAAGTGGAGGAGTGGGGAATCAAACACAGTTCTTCCAGATAAGAGTCCGCAAACTTAACCACTACACCAAGCTGGCTCTCCTAAGACAATGTTGGTGTGAATATACAGAAGTGGTTCTTTTGCTATTTGTAATTCCCAGCAATTTGTTGATGGTGTAGGGGTGCCAGCCTCCAGTTGGAGTGCAATGCTCGCTATGACAACTGATCTCCTGTCAACTGAGATCAATCCCCCTGGAGAAATTGGCCTCTTTGGAGGGTGGACTCTATGGAATTGCACCCCACAGAAGTCCCTCCCCTCCCCAAACTACACCCTTACCAGGCTTCACCACCACCCCTCCCCGATCTCAAGTCATTTCCCAACCCAGAGCTGGAAACTCCATGAAGATAAGCAGATTTTCCCCATTGGGTTCCTTAATTGCTCCAGAAGTTTTCATTGGACTGTATTAATTGTTCTTTAATGAGCAGAATTTAAAAACTTAATTCTTATTACTTTAGTATTCTCCATCACTACGTAGAATGTGAAAGCTGGATAATGAAGAAAGCAGATTCCATTGAAATGTGGTGTTGAAGGAGAGTTTTTATGGATACTATGGATGGCCAAAAAGACAAATCAGGGGGTTTCAGATCAAACTAGGCCTGAATTCTCCCTAGAAGCGAAAATGATAATAATACTAGGAAAAGTTGA
Source organism: Heteronotia binoei (assembly GCF_032191835.1). Taxonomy (NCBI): domain Eukaryota; kingdom Metazoa; phylum Chordata; class Lepidosauria; order Squamata; family Gekkonidae; genus Heteronotia; species Heteronotia binoei. The sequence continues at coordinate 174,052,267 of NC_083225.1, forward strand.
AGGCAGCAGGAAAAGAGAAAGAACCAGGGCTTTTTTTTTGGTAGCAGGAACTCCTTTGCATATTAGGCCACACACCCTTGATGTAGCCAATCCTCCTGTACTAAGAGCCCTGTAAGCTCCAGGAGGATAGGCTACATTGGGGTGTGTGGCCTAATATGCAGAGAAGTTCCTGCTACCAAAAAAAAAAAACCAACAAAAACCCCTGGGAAGAACCAAGATTAGATGGATTGACTCAGTCAAGGAATCCACAGCCCTTCAGTTTGCAAGACCTGAGCAAGACTGACTCTAGGACATTTTGGAGGACATTAATTCATAGGATCTCTATAAGTTAGAAATGACTTGACAGCACTTCACACACACACAATTCTGGAATTGAAGCACAGTGAGTTTCACTTTTGTTTTATTCCCTCCCCGCCCATTTGCACCTACATGCCTTAGCAGTCAAGCAAATGTGTTATCGTTGCACATAGAACGATATCTTTCAGTGTGATTACATCAGTGCCTATGTGCTCATGAACATTAATGAAATCATCGGGGGGAGGGGTAGTCTCTATACAACTGTATGTACAAGATTATTTGATGTACGTTTTGGTAACGTGGGTGGGAAGAGATGAGATGCAAATGAATTAACGGAATGGAAAACAGTGGTAATCTGTACAACCCGAGGGCTTTGTACAAATAAATGGAACAATGGGAAATTACTCAGGCATCAGTTCCAATTTGTAAACAAGGCCAGACAACTGGGAACTACAAACTCCAGGGAGAAATTTGGATGAGACACTTTCAAAAGCACCCCCTTCCTCCATTATTGCATTAACACTTCTCACTATGTGCTCCTGTATTACAGCGCAGTCCTAAACAGAGGTATTCCATTCTCAGTCTACTATAGTCAACAGGTTTATAAGGGCATCACTCTTTTTAGGACTGCACTGTAAATCAATCTCAGACTATCTCTCCAGGAGGCAATAACATCACGAAAAATAACCCTGAGGATTTCAGAATCTGCTTATTGGCTGTGCAGGTGAAGAGGTATGGCCATGACAAGAACGGGCTTCTGTTGAAGCTTTATATGGGACAAATTATATGGTCTGTAATGAGCCTGCTTCAGCAGGGAGGTTGGGATACAAGCTGAATAAACAAACAAACAGACAGACTGTTGCGGGGAGGTGAAACCTGAATTCTTCCTCCATGAAATGAGATAATGGTTGTGATCACACACACTAAATAATGCACTTTCAGTGCACTTTCCAACTGGATTTTACTATGTGAAGTGGTAAAATCCAGTTGGAAAATGCATTGAAAGTGGATTGAAAGTGCGTTATTTGGTGTGTGTGTGATCACAGCCCATCTTTAGAGCACTAATTAATTGGTCAGATTCATCAGTGAAAATAATTTTGATCCATTCAAATGTTCATGGGTATCTGATTTGTTAAAAATATTGCAACTATTTATTCAAAAACACAAAAACTACCGGCAGTAGCTACTATCTAAGATGGTGCCTGCTTCCTGTGACTCATATATGCATCATAGTAAAATAAACCAAAGTAAGTTGGATGTTTTCTTCAAACCAACCGTATGCCTGTGGAATTTATTAAATAAGTTATTGGATTCAAATGGAAATGTTTACGTCAATGGGTTTCAACAACTTTATGTAGCGTGCCAGTATAAAAAGTCTTTAATCAGACAATATCCCTAAATACCAGGGCCAAGTCAAACGTCTGCCCCAAGGTCTTTCCATGTTGTATTTTGCTACCATTTTATTGCAGGTTTACCACAGTTTTTCAGCTCTGTATGTCACCAAGAAACACATTAGTAGGCAAGGACTGCTTTTTATCTAAGTAACAGAAGAAACCAGGGCATTTTTTTTTTAGCAGGAACACACAGGAATGCAGTTCTGGCTGGCTTGGTGTCAGAGGGTGTGGCCTAATATGCAAATGAGTTCCTGCTGTTTGAAACAATGGTGATGTCAGGAGCTGTGGCCCAAATACACAAATGAGTTCTTGCTGGGCTTTTTCTTTTTTTAAAAAAACAAAATCCCTGGAAGAAACTAGACCCAAAAGACAAGTGGAATTCTATATATAATTGGAGTTTGTTTTTTGACTGTAATATTGTTTTAGATTGTATATTGTTTTATTATATGTATCTGATTTTTAACCCTGTATTATTGACTGTTGTTACCCGCTCAGAGCCCATTTGGGAAAGGGTGGGCTATTAATATAATATAATATAATATAATATAATATAATATAATATAATATAATATAATTGACTGTTGCAATAGAAATATATCACCAATCTGTCTGCCTAATTTCCCCCCAGATCTTCCAAATTGTGCATGTGTTTACATGTAATGCACCATCAAGTCACTTCCAACTTACAGTGACCCTATGAACTAATGACTTACAATGCATCCTATTATTAACAGCCATGCTCAGGTCTTGCAAATGAAAGCCCATGGCTTCCTTTATTGAGTATCTTCCAGATCCTCTTTTATAAATAAATAGCTCCATTGTTCAGCAGAGGTCTATCAAATTGTATCTGCTGCCCTCACCCACCCTGTATATCTTCAGGGGGGGTTTTCCCCCCCTCCAGGATATAAGTTCCACTCCTGTGGAGGAGAAGGAAAGTACTACCATTGGAGGATACAATTGCAGTTAGAGAATAAATTGATCCCCCTACAAATTACCCTGTGATATATCAGCTGTCTCCACTGAACACCCCATGACTTGTCTGGTAAAGGTGGAATTTTACTCCTACTTGTGAAAAAGGAGGGTTTTCCAAAAAGGAGAGAAAAAGAGAGAGTAATAGAAAAAAGCTGTATGACATAGGGAAAGAACATGTTGCTGAAGGAAGAAAACACCTCCTGGCCAAGTGTCTCGCTGCATTGCAAAGTTACTTTTATCTGACCCTTCTCTGTCAAGCGCAGCTTCTGAGTTTTTCTGACAAACTGAGCTGGGATTAAAGGGATTTCCTTAATGCTCTTTTAAAGGGCACTTAGCTTTTCAGTGGTCAGAGACTGCACTTTGGAGACTTCCTTTAATGGACTCTGCGACCGCTGGACAGTCCTTGTTAAAGAGATCGAAGCTGCGTTTGGAGAATGCATCACATTAAGAACTGGATGAGGCTGATCCCCAAATGTCTGTCCAGGCCAGACAGTTTAGACTGTCTCCTGTCATTGTTAATGAACTACAAGACAAGTGTTCCCTTTAAAAGGAAGTGAATTTAAATAGTTTTTTAAAGCTTCCTAACTTCTTTCATTTGAATTTGTTTCTTACTTTTCAAAGAGTAGGTTTTCATACCCTACTTTTCTCTACCTTAAGGAGTCTCAGAGTGGCCTTTCCCTTCCTCTCCCCACAACAGGGATTTGTGAGATAGGTGGGGCTGAGAGAGTTTTGAGAGGACTGTGACTGGCCCAAGGTCACCAAGCAGGCTTTTTTGTGGTGGAGGGGGGAATCAAACCTGGTTCTACAGATTAGAATCTTAATGACTATGCCTAGGGGTGGAATTCTAGCAGGAGCTCCTTTGCATATTAGGCCATACACCCCGGATGTAGCCAATCCTCCAAGAGCTTACAAGGCTCTTTTTTGTAAGGTCTTGGAGGATTGGCTACATCAGAGGTGTGTGGCCTAATATGCAAAGGAGCTCCTGCTAGAATTCCACCCTTATGTCATGCTGACTCATGAGGTTTTCACGACAAGAAATGTTCAGAGGTGGTTTGCCTTGCTCTGCATAGCAACCCTAGACTTCCATGGTGGTCTCCCATCCACATACTAACCAGGACTCACCTTGCTTAGCTTCTGAGATCTGATGAGATCAAGCTAGCCTGGGCCATCCAGGTAAGAGCTTCAGCTGAATAGGTGTATTTTTTAAAAAGTATAATGAAAGTGATATCAGCCATAAGAAGAGACAGGTGAGATATAAGACACTCAAGAAGTAGACTACTTGAGTGCAGTTGACAAGGTCATAGACTGTGAAGGAAAGCCCATTAAAAGGAGAGTGCAAAGAATGAGTGGCTCTGCTCTGAAAAATAGATCCAAGTAGGCAGCTGTGTTGGTCTCAAGTAGTAGAACAAAATAGGAGTCAATTGCACCTTTAAGACCAACTTAGTTTTATTCAGAACGGAAGCTTTCGTGTGCTGTAAGCACACTTCTTCAGACGAGGAATCCAGCACAGTGATGCCAGCTTCCTCGTCTGATGAAGTGGCTTAGAGCACACAAAAGCTTACGTTCTGAATAAAACTAAGTTGGTCTTAAAGCTCCAATTGACTCCTATTTTGCTCTGAAAAATGTTACCAATCTCTTCAAAAAGTCAAGGTTCTTCAACTATTTTGTAAGCATTCTCTGGTGACAACTACCACAATATTACTCTTGAGAAATTTCGCTGGTCAAGATCCTGGCAATCTACTGTTGGACCTTCCTCAATTTTTTAAAAAGGACAAAACTGTTGGGGAAAAAACATGGATTCCCCTGTAATGTATAGCTAGGCCATTCCTGAAACTCTGGTTTCCCTCCAAATTTTAAAAAAGAGGGGTACACCAAAAGTCAGGAGGGGAAATATTGAGGCAACAACCAATAACACTTAAGTTTTTTTAAAAAGATTCTGAACTCTTTTTTCTACTGAGCTTTTGCAACAGAAATTCATTCAGTAGCTGAAAACAGCAGATGAGTTGAATCTTAAGATTCTGTCTTGCTAAGTGAGGAGCCTTATGCTGGATGAAAGAGATTTGCTCATGAAGAAGCAGCACTACAGTCTAATGCATTCTGGGAAATGTCGTTCTGGGAACTCCAATGCCTCATATCCCTCCTCTCAGCTGACTGCCATGGCCATCACTTTTATTTATTACCCCACTGGGGAGCCAAAGTTTACAACATTCTCCCATTCTCCATCAGCAGGGAATCTGAGCAGGAAGAATATACAAGGGTAGCTGTTTATGTGTGTTAAGTTCCATCAAGCCACATCCAACCTGTGGTGATCCTAAGAATTAATGACCTTCAAAATATCCTATTGATAACAACTTTGCTCAGGTTTTGGAAATGGGGGGAGGGAAGTCCATGGCTTCCTTTATTGAATCAATCCATCTTATGTTGGGTCTTCCTCACCTAGAACCACATAATGTTCCTGATGTAGGGTTGCCAATCCCCAGGTGGGGGCAGGGGATACCCCGGTTTGGAGCCCCCCCCCCCGCTTCAGGGTTGTCAGAAAGCGGGGGGAGGGGAGGGAAATGTCTGCTGGGAACTCTATTATTCCCTATGGAGATTTATTCCCATAGAAAATCATGGAGAATTGATCCGTGGGTATCTGGGGCTCTGGGGGGGGGCTGTTTTTTGGGGTAGAGGCACCATATTTTCTGTATAGCATCTAGTGCCTCCCCCCAAAATACCCCCCAAGTTTCAAAAAAGATTGGACCAGGGGGTCCAATTCTATGAGCCCCAAAAGAAGGTGCCCCTCTTCTTCATTATTTCCTATGGAAGGAAGGAATTGAAAAGGTGTGCCGTCCCTTTAAATGTGATGGCCAGAACTCCCTTGGAGTTCATTTATGCTTGTCACACCCTTGCCCCTGGCTCCGCTCCTAATGTCTCCTGGCTCCACCCCCAAGTCTCCTGGCTCCACCCCCAAAGTCCCCAGTTATTTCTTGAATTGGACTTGGCAACCCTATCCTGATGACACACAGATGAACAGGGCTGCTCCTGCCTCTAGACAAGGCAGAAAGCGGGGGGAGGGGAGGGAAATGTCTGCTGGGAACTCTATTATTCCCTATGGAGATTTATTCCCATAGAAAATCATGGAGAATTGATCCGTGGGTATCTGGGGCTCTGGGGGGGGGGCTGTTTTGGGGGGTAGAGGCAAGGCAGCCTAGTGTGCTGACCTTCTGGGGGTACCAATTGGGTGCCCCCGTGTGACTCAGTGATGTTATAAGTGCAGGGGGGTGCCAGAAGTTAGCCTTGCCTAGGGTGCCAGATAGTCTAGGGCCGACCCTGCAAGTGTACCATCCAGTTCTGGGAGCTTTGATCACATAGTTTGTGTTATTTGAAATGATGCTATTTGCAGGTTTATCAGCCATAGGGTTAGTTTCTCTGAGCTTGATTCTAAAGTGGGGGAAGCTTGCAGATCTCTAGATTGAAGCTGTGTGTTCCAGAATTCCACCAGCTAAGTCTACCACCTGATTCTGAGTAATGTATATAACCAACCATAGAAATGAGGCTCTCGTTTATTTAAGGGAGACATAACAACTTGATGGGTGCCTCCTCCATGGGAAGAACAAGATTAGTTCTCAAAGTCAACGGAATCATTATCCATTGCCCCTCTCTTATGACAAAATGCATTTGTATTCGAGATGAGTCTCCCTATCACAGCCTCCTTATATTACTTAATTGCTCAGCTTAATTACTTAATAATTTCCATCAATATTTATTTACACAGTTCCTCAATTAAGTGGTAGAGGTGAACTTGCATTTAGATGCTAAAGTCCAAAGCTTTAGGAAAGTTTTAGGAAAGCTTCCTAGCTAGTGCTGCCAGCTCTAGGTTGGGAAATTTTAGAGATGTGGGACTGGAGGTTACAAAGGGTGGGTTTGGGGAAAGAGGGAGGGAGGGACTTCAACAGGATATAATGTCACAGAGTCCACCTTCCATAGCTGCCATTTTGTCCAGGGGAAACTGATCTCTGCAGCCCTGGGATCAATTATAATTCTGGGAGACCTCCAAGGCCTACCTGGAGTAGGGTTCCCAATCCCCCCACTTTAGCGGGAGACTTCTGGGTTCCCAGCTTAATCTCCCGGTCTTCAAAAATTGAGAAGTGGGGGGGTGGGGGGGGAGAACATACCTATAGAGCTCCTGTTGTAGAGCTCCTGAGCAGTTTGTAAAATCCCTGTCCCTTTAAGGCTGGGCAGGAAGGAGGAAACAGGAAGGGCTTCGGAGAACGGCCCCTCCCTTCTTTGCTTTCGTTTTCACAGCAGGCACAGTTCTCCGGAAGAAGACCAAGTAAGTATTTGTGTGTGTGTGTGTGTGTGAGAGAGAGAGGGAGGGGCATTCCCTGGTATGGAGGCCCTCCCCCCTCCCTTTAGAAAGCGTGGGGGGGGGAGGGAAATGTCTACTGGGCACTCTATTATTCCCTATGGAGAATGATTCCCATAGGGAATAATAGGGAATTGATCCGTGGGTATTGGGGGCTCTGGGGGGGCTATTTTTTGAGGTAGAGGCACCAGATTTTTAGTATAGCATCTAGTGCCTCTCCCCAAAATACCCCCCAAGTTTCAAAACGATTGGACCAGAGGGTCCAATTCTATGAGCCCCAAAAGATGGTGCCCCTATCCTTAATTATTTCCTATGGAAGAAAGGCATTTAAAAAGGTGAGCTGTCCCTTTAAATGTGATGGCCAGAACTCCCTTGGAGTTCAATTATGCTTGTCACACCCTTGTTCCTGGCTCCACCCCCAGTGTCTCCTGGCTCCACCCCCAAAGTCTCCTGGCTCCGCCCCAAAGTCCCCAGATTTTTCTTTAATTGGACTTGGCAACCCTAACCTGGAGGTTGGAAACCATAGGCTATTCTAACTGTACAATTTCCCTTAAAACCATGCAATGTCTGTGTCAGATTCTGAATGTTTCTGTCTGAGTGATCCAAGTGAGAAATTTTACTGTACAAGATCTTGGCAATCTACTGGCGTAGTGGTTAAGTGTGTGAACTCTTATCAGGGGAAAAGTGGTTTTGATTCCCCATTCCTTCACATGCAACTGCTGAAGTGACTTTGGGTCAGTCATAACTCAGTCAAAGCTGTTCTCTCAAGAGCAGTTTCTGTCAGAGCTCTCTCAACCCCACCTACTTCACAGAGTGTCTGTTGTAGGTGGTGGGGGGGAAGAGATTGTAAACCACTCTGAGACACCAAGTAAAGAGTGGGGTATACTTCTCTTCTTCTTATACAATTTAATTCTTTAACACATGGGTTTTAGAGGCCAGATGCTAAACTGTTCTTTCCAAACAAACTGTCATTTCATTACAATTAATGTTGCTGGGAATTCTACTTTGGGTAGTCCATGGGAGAGGGGGGATCATGAAAAAAGAAGTTAATTTTTAACAGTGCTAAAGCAGGGTTGCCAGCCTCCAAGTGGTAGCTGGAGATCTCTTGGGATAACAACTGATTTCCAGGTAACAAAGATCAGTTCACCTGGAGAAAATAGCCACTTTGGAAGGTGGACACTTTGGCATTATACCCCATTGAAGTCCCTCCTCTCCCCCAAACTCCATGATCCTCAGGATCCATCCCCCAAAATCTCCAGGTATTTCCGAACCTGGAACTGGCAACCTTATGCTAAAGAGGAATTACAATATGGGTGAGCAGGGCTTTTTTACAGCAGGAACTCTTTTGCATATTAGGCCACACACCCCTGATGGAGCCAATCCTCCAAGAGCTTACAGGGTTCTTCTTACAGGGACTACTGTAAACTCCAGGAGGAGTGGCTACATCAGGGGGGTGTGGCCTAATATTCAAAGGAGCTCCTGCTACAAAAAAAAAGCCCTGTGGGTGAATATATTAATCCTAGCTCTGATTTTAACTAGTCCACACTATTTGTGCATTACCCTACAAAAGGATGAAATCACAGAAAGGCACAGTCAGTCTAATAAGATACATTGCCCACCTGTATGCACAGGTGAGAAGCCTTTGCACAGAAACTGTTTAAATCTTGTTTATCCATTATACAAATTGAAGAGCTTGATCAGAATACATATGGAAGCATTCTGAAAACTTTGCTGGCTTAACTGAAATTCCATGATTTTTTTCCAATCACCAGGGTGGTGGTATTCAATTAAGGGGGCTTATTAAATTGGCAGGATTCGTGCACGGCAGTCTTTTCCCAATTCAACTTTTTAATGGTGCTATCAGAAAGTTTTATTTCTAACAGGTGGCATATATAAATTACCAATAAAGGAAAATGACCTTAAGTGCTGCTTTTTTTTATAGCGCCTTTAACCAGTCTGAAATCAAGGCAGGGGGAATAATTTTGCGACAGCTCTCTTTTATAGCACTCGATTCCGATTTTGGAGACCTATGAATAGGTTTTAATCATCAGGAGAGTCTGTTTGCATGACAGGTGACCGGCAGTGCAGTCATATGCATATTTATATAGAATATGTTTTAAAAGCTGCTTGGGGTTTGCTTTGCCTTTCAATTTTGAATCCTTCCCCCCTCCCTCCCCCCCTTTTTTGCTGGGAAACATGAATGTGTCATTACACTAAAGACAAGGTCATTTCGGCATTCAGCTGTGAAATCTTCCTGCCATTTAGATATTACGATGAACATGTTTCTGGATGCCAGGAAGAGATACTAAACCACATGGCCACCCTATCTGATGTCATCCTGAGTGGTAATGTTTTACTCTTTACTAAAAATGTGTCCCATCTGGGCAATGGGAAACACAAAAGACAACTTAGAGGTCATTAAGCAAGTGGCAAAGCTCCTAGTCCGAGTTGGGAAGAATGGCTAGCACCTTCAGTATGATGAAATCAGAGACTGTTTAGGGAGAATAAAATCCGTGCTGCCCTTAAAAGCCCTTCATGGCCTAGAACCCACACATTTGAACAGGGGTGGAATTCTAGCAGGAGCTCCTTTGCATATTAAGCCACACACCCCTGATGTAGCCAGTCATCCAACAGCTTACAAGGCTCTTTTTTGTAAGCTCTTGGAGGATTGGCTACATCAGGGGTGTGCAGCCTAATATGCAAATGAGCTCCTGCTAGAATTCCACCCCTGCATTTGAAGAACCATCTAATTCTCTCCTCACATGTTCCCATGTGCGAACTATGGTCTTCCGGCTGTTGCCTCTATTCCACCACCACCCCCAGACACATCATTTGCCTCACATGAAATTGCCTTATACTGAATCAGACCCTTGGTCCATTATAATCTTTGCGGCGGGAGTTGTAGTGGATCAGATTTCTGCCGAGGCAGTGCCATGGTCTGACCACCAGGCCTTGAAGGCTCGTGTGGACATGCCGCCCCTTTCCCGTTTAGGTGGTGAGCAAGTTTTAGCTCACCCACATAGCCAGATGGACCCTCTGCAGCTTCAAATGGCCATGCGGGATCCCTGGCCCTCTGGCGACTCGCTGGATGAGCTAGTGGAGATCTGGAATAGCCAACTCTCCATGGCCATCGACGAAATTACTCCCCGACGTCCTCTTCATCCTCGTTCACGATCCGCTCCATGGTTTACCATGGAGTTGCGATCAATGAAACAGCGATTAAGACGATTAGAGAGACGATGGCGACATACTCGCGACAAAGCTACGAGAACATCCTATAGGTCATTTATGCGGACCTATGAAATGGCAGTTCAGGCTGCAAAAAAGACTTATTTTGCATCCAGAATTGTGTCTGCAAAAGTATAATTCGGCCACTAACAACTCTATCACAGGGTAAACAAAATATTAGAGAATTGGAAATAGGCTGTGAGGCTTTTGCGAGTTTTTTCGCAGATAAAGTCTTGTCGCTGCGACGCAACCTTCCCGCCATAGTTGATACAGTGAAAGAACTTGGGGCACTGACCGCGTCTTCTGGTCCAATTCTGGATTCCTTCAGTCCACTCAGCCTGGAGGAAGTCGACAGGATCCTTTTGGCTGTACGCCCTACGACTTGTAGGTTGGATCCTTGCCCATCCTGGCTTATAAAAGCTAGTCAGATGTGGCTACGTGAACCACTACATGGTATTGTCAACAGATCCCTGGTAGAAGAGATCTTTCCCACACCTGTTAAAGAGGCAGTGGTCCATCCCCTCTTAACAAAACCATCTGCAGATCCAGGTCACGGGATGGAGACAGTTCTGGTCGCCCTCATAGATGACCTCATGCGACATCTGGACCGGGGCGGCTCAGCAGTGCTGTTGTTATTAGATCTGTCAGCTGCTTTTGATATGGTTGACCATCATCTACTGACTAGTCACCTTGCCGATGTGGGGATTCAGGAGTCCGCCTTACAGTGGTTGACCTCCTTTCTCCAAGATCGGGACAAAGGGTGGTGATAGGGGAGAAAGTATCCCAGAGGCACTCTCTCAGCTGTGGGGTGCCACAGGGATTGGTCCTATCCCTGATGCTATTTAACATCTATATGCGCTCCCTTGCCCAGATTGTCAGGAGGTATGGACTGGGTTGTCATCAATATGCAGATGACACCCAGCTCTATCAATTGATGGGCGGCCAGTCCAACTGTACCCCGGAAAATCTAGACCTGGCTCTTCAAGCTGTGGCTTCTTGGCTCAGGCTGAGCCGGCTGAAGCTGAATCCGACGAAGACGGAGGTTCTCTGAGTCGGGGTGACCCGGGGAGGGAAGTTTGTCTGCCGGCTCTTGACGGGTGCCATTAATACCGGCCCCTAAGGTCAAGAGCTTGGGCATGCTCCTTGAGCCCTCCCTCACAATGGAGGCCCAAGTAGCAGCCACTGTTAAATCTGCCTTTTTTCACCTTCGGCGGGTGCGGCAGCTGGCCCCATTTCTGGAGCACAACGACTTAGCAATGGTGGTCCATGCCACGGTCACCTCAAGAATAGATCACTGTAATGCTAATCCGGAGACTACAGCTAGTGCAGAATGCTGCGGCATGGCTGTTAATGAGACTCCCTCAATGGGAGCACATTCAGCCGGTGCTGAAAGAGCTGCACGGGCTTCCTGTTGTGTTCCAAGTTCGTTTCAAGGTGTTGGTACTGACCTTTAAAGCCCTTTATGGTCAGGGACCTGTCTATCTGCGGGACCGCCTTTCTCCGTATATTCCCCAGAGAGCACTGCGTTCAGGGACGAAAAATCTACTGTCCATCCCAGAACCAAAAGAAGCCAGGTTGCGTATGACATGAACCAGGGCTTTCTTGGTGGCAGCGCCAGAACTCTGGAATGCTCTCCCGGAGGCCATAAGGGCCCTGTGGGATTTGCCTACGTTCCGCAGGGCCTGTAAGACCGAATTGTTTCAACAGGCCGATTTCTAACTGAGAGAGAGCTGCCACTGGACATCATATAGAGCACCAAGTAGAGTACTGGTTGTCACCACCGAATTTTCAGAACTGCCTATATTGTACTGTATTAACACAGCACCATGAAATGGTTTTAAATAATTTAAATATGTAATTATGTTTTGTATGTTTTATAGGTTTTAATGGTAGTAATGTAATGTTGTGAGCTGCCCTGAGTCCGCTTGCAGAGAGGGCGGGATATAAACGTAATGTAATAAATAAATAAATAATATAGTTGGTTCAATGCATGCCAGAGGCGAGGTAGTAGTAAATCATCAGCTCTTTATTGATTGCAGCATCTTGAGGCATACACATAAGACTGGCTAACTGGGCCCACAGGGCCAAGTATATACACACCCGTGTTCCTGCACAAGCGTTTAATTGGTCCATTCAAACCAGCAGGGGTCCCGTGATTGGAGCTGGGCGGCAGGGTTTTGGATCCTGCTGCCCATTGTTCCCAAGCCCCCAAGCTCTGGCTGTCTGGCTCCAGTGAGCCCAGCAGGAACACGCTTTCAGTTCTCACTTGAGTTCGCATACATTACATCCCTCCCCTCCTAGTTCATGAGCCCTGACATACATAGGCTTAGAGGTATGCCGGCTTTTGGCACTCCCTTGTTGACCGTCTGGTTTCCGGACAGGGTGGTGGTGCAGTGGCCGCTTCAGGCGCAGCAGATGGAGGAGCCGGGGATGTAGACGCTTCTGTTGCTGGTTCCCGGCTCCCGGATGTTTCCTGCTCCGGCAGAAGGTCGGGGTTCAAAATCGCAGCCCAGTGGGTCCGGGGTTTGTCAGAGCTGGAAGCACCAACAGGTCCTGCGTCCCACTGTCTTCCTCACCCACTTCCCCAGGCACCTCCAGTGACCTCAATTGGTCTATGTGCCACCGCACTGTGAACCCCCCCTCGGTGTTGACCTTGTACATGACTGACCCCAATACCCTGGAGATTCTGGCGAGAAGCCATGCTGGGCCACCCCCAAAGTTCTTTGCGTACACTAAGTCCCCAGTATCAAAACCCCTGGGCGCTCTGACCGTGTCGGGCATCTCTTGCAGGTCTGGGGCCTGATCGGGGTGTATGTGGTCTAGGAGCGTCGACAGTCGCTGGCCCATGAGGAGCTTGGCTGGGCAGCTGCCGATGGCGGTGCAGGGAATGGCATGCTGGGCTTGCAGGAATTCCATGAGGTGGGCCTCCCAGTCCCCCTGGATGATGCAGCAGAGGGACTCTTTTGTGGATCTCACCATCCTCTCCGCTTGGCCATTGGTGGCCGGGTGAAAAGGGGCTGACCTGAGGTGCCAAATTAGATTCCGGCCACAGAAATCCTGGAATTCCCCTGACATGAAGGCGATCCCATTGTCTGAGATGAGGGTGTCTGGGAGCCCCTGGGTGGCGAAAACCTTGCAGAGCGCTGTAATGGTGGCCCGGGAGGAAGTGGAGGCCACCAGGACTACCTCCAACCACTTAGAGTAAGAGTCCACAATTAGGAAAAATAGCTGGCCCTGGAATGGCCCCACAAAGTCCAGGTGCAAGCGGGACCATGGGTTATGTGTGGACTCCCACTGCTGGGCTGGTGCTCTGGGAGGTGCTGGGCGGGTCTCCTGGCATGGTTGGCACCTTGCTACCCAAGACTCAATGGCATCATCGATTCCGGGCCACCAGATGTAGCTGCGAGCAAGGGCCTTCATCCGCACTATTCCCGGGTGAGAGTCATGTAGTGCTGTGAGGACTCTTTGCTGCAGAGTGGGGGGAACCACTACCTGACCCCTCCATAACAGGCAGCCCTTGTGGACTGATAATTCGTCCTGGTGGGAAGTGAACGCTGCAGACTCTGAGCACACCCGGCCTGTGGGCCATCCCCTCCACACCCAGTTGAGAACCCAGGAGAGGGTTTTGTCCCGGGCAGAAAAACGTGCAATGTTCTTTGCGTGAACTGGGCGGTCTGGGAGGTACTCTGACAACATTATCTGGTGCGCTGGCACTGGATCCGGGTCCCCGGAGGGTAGCAGCAACCAACTGAAAGCGTTCGCGTGGCTCATAGCCTTTCCTGTATGGTATTGCAAGTCATACTGGTACCCTGCCAGGAAAATGGACCACCTTAGGACCTGGGGGTGACAGCATCTGGGGTGTTTGGTGGTCAGGGGCTAACAATCCCATGAGGGGCTTATGATCAGTGAGTATGGGGAAGAGCCGACCATACAGATAATCATGGAATTTTTTTTACCCTGGCTACAATAGCCTACCCTTCCTTATCTATTTGCACATAGTTGCACTCCTGTTTCTACAATGTCCCCAAATAGCAAGCCACCGGAACCTCTCGGCCGTCCAGCAGCACATGCACTAAGACTGCCCTCACCCTGTAAAGAGATGTGTCACAGGCTAAGACCACAGGCAGCTGCTCGTCGAAGTGCGCCAGCAGGTTGTTCGACGTCAGCAGGTCCTTCACCACTTGGGATGCGGCGGCCTGCCAGCGGCCCCACACCCATGGGGTCCTTTTGTCCAGTGGAGGGGTTCCACTACCGGTGGAGGGGTTCCGCTACCGCCACCTTGTGGAGGAGGAAGGTGTGGTAAAAATTGAAAGGTCCAAGAAGACTTGTAGTTCCACTTTATTAGTGGGGGCGGGGACATCACAAATGGCCTCCATCTTTTCCTTCGAGGGGTGGATCCTGTTCACATCAACCGAGTACCCCAAGAAGTCAATCTTGGGCACTCCCAGGATACATTTCTCCCTCTTCACCTTTAGGCCCACTGAGTTGAAACGTTGAAGTACTGAGTAGAGACGGGAGGTGAACTCATCCTCCGTGGCTGCGGCGATTAACACATCATCGAAAAATGGCTGGACCCCAGGGATACCTTTCAAAAGAGAGTCCATTAGATTCTGGAAGATCCCTGGGGCCACGCTGACCCCAAACTGGAGGCGCTTGACTTTGAATGTGCCTCTATGCGTTACTATCATTTGCGCCTCGGCCGTGGTAGTGTCCACTGGGAGCTGTTGATAGGCCTGGGCCAAGTCCAATTTTCCAAAAAAATTTGCCCCTGCTAGGGAGGCCAACATGTGGCTCACTACTGGCACCGGGTAGGCGTGGCCTTGCAGTGCTTTGTTTATGGTACACATAATCCACGCAGAGGCGGACTCGGCCATCAGGCCTCACTGGGGTGATGATGAGTGTTTCTCAGTATGCATTGGTGACTGGCTCTAGCACTCCCTGCACTACCAGGAGGTCTAGTTCCTCCTCTATCTTATGTTTGAGGGCAAAGGGAACTCGCCATTCCTTCAGCCTTACGGGCTGGACGTTCAGGTCCAGTTGAAGGGACACTGGGGGGCCCGTGTAGGTTCCCAGGGTCCCGTTGAAAACTGCTGGGAACTCCCCACAGATGCTCTGGAAGTCTCTGGGACATGTGGGGACCTGATGTAATCCCGTTACTTGGATCCCTAAAGGTCCAAACCATATTCGACCCAGCAAGCTGCAGAAGTCCCCTTCCACATCTTTCAGGGGCAGCCGTCCTGAGAAGTTGCCGTACTTCACCCTCGGGAACCCCATTCCCTTAACTGGAATCTCCCATTCTGCTAGTCCCAAACTATAAACGGGGATAGCTGCAGTTTGGCTTCCCCTCCCCAGGACATAACCTTCAGAAAACCCTAAGAGAAATTATAGCGCTTGTTCCAGGAGCGGCAGACCTTTGCGAGATGGCCCGTTTTCCCGCATTGGTGGCAGACTGTGTCTCGGAATCAGCAGGAATGTCGCTCGTGGGGGTCCCCGCAGCTGGCGCACTCTCGAGCAGGCACTGTCTCAGATGAATGGCTTGGCGGTTTCTTCTGTGCCACGTGCCATAGCTTGTGTGCGTTGTCTTCCCCGGAGTCCTCTGACTTGGATGAGGAGGCGGCAGCTCGATGCACAGAGGCAGTGGCTCGCTCCTTCCTCGATTTCTCATATGCTGTAGCCTCCTTGATGGCCTTGACTAGGTCAGTGTCATCCTTTCCCACAAACTTTTCTCTCAGTTTCTTGTCCCGTAGGCCGAAGATGAACCGGTCCCTTAACGCTTCATCGAGGACTGGGAATTCACAGTGGAGCGACAACCAACAGAGGGTGGTGCTGAACTCTGCCACCGACTCATTTGGCTGTTGGCGGCACTCCGAGAACTCAAGGCGGCGGGCCAGGACGGTTGGTTGTGGGGCGAAGTGCGTTGTTAGGGCCATGATGATCTCATCAAAGGTGGCCACCTTGAGAGTCACAGGCACCATTAGTCCTTGGGCCAGCTCCAGGACGTCCATGCCGCAGGAGCTAAGCAGCAGTGACTTCTTTTTGCGCCCTGTGACCTCATTGTAGTCGATGTGGTTCTCCAGTTGCTCTAACCAGGTCTCCCATCTCTCCAGGCGGCCCACATCGAAGGCTTGAATCGGTCCTGGCATAGTGGCCATCTCGTCAACAGCGGTGGGCCGAGCGCAATGCTGGGTCTGAGCAGTAATGCAATGCCAGCTGGGCCGTTCACCAGGATCCCATCCTTGTCACCACTGTAATATAGTGGGTTCAGTGCATGGCAGAGGCGAGGTGGTAGTAAAGCATCAGCTCTTTATTGATTACAGCATCTTGAGGCATACACATAAGACTGGCTAACTTGACCCACAGGGTCAACTATATACACACCCGTGTTCCCATGCAAGCGTTTGATTGGTCCATTCAAACCAGCAGGGGGCCCATGATTGGAGCTGCGCAGCAGGGTTTTGGATCCTGCTGCCTATTGTTCCCAAGTCCCCAAGCTCTGGCCGTCTGGCTCCAATGAGCCCAGCAGGAACACGCTTTCAGTTCTCACTTGAGTCCGCATGCATTACATCCATCAAAGTCAGCATTTTCTACTGAGACTGGCAGTGGCTCTCTAGGGTCTCAGGCAGAGGTCTTTCACATCACCTGCTACTTGCTTCTTTTTAACTGGTGATAGCAGTTGGGTTGCCAGGTCTTACTTGGCTACTGGCAGGGACCCCTTTCTGGGAGTCTTCAGCACACATCACCTGGAAGTGACATCATCACTCTGGAGACACTTTCATTTGGGGGAAAACTCTATGGTCACCATAGAGTTTTTACCCAAATGCTAGAATGTCCCCACATGGCATGCCGAGCAAAATGACATCATCTCCAGATGACATCATCATGCCAGGCATGTCACGTGCTCTGGAGCTCTTCAGGGGTGGGGTTCCCCCACTGGCCAGCTCTGTGGTGGTGGATTGGAGGCCCCGAAAGAAGGGGATCTCCCACCTCGATAGGGGGAATGGCAACCCTAGATACTGGGGATTGAACTTGGGTCCTTCTGCTTCCCAAGCAGATACTCTGCCACTGAGCCACAGCCTCTCCCTCTTTTTGTATCCCAAGATCCTCTGGTTTGGTATATTTGGAGGCAAGGATGCCAGCCACAGTCCATCAGTGGCTATTAGCCACAGCATATTGTTGGAACTTTCTGTCTGGGGCAGTGAGGCTCTGTATTCTTGTGCTTGGGTGCGGGAGGGCTTCTAGTGTCCTGGCCTCACTGATGGACCTCCTGATGGCACGTGTTTTTTTTGGCAACTGTGTGACACAGAGTGTTGGACTGGATGGGTCATTAGCCTGATCCAACATGGCTTCTCTTATGTTCTCTTATGTTTCTGGTTAAGTATCTGTCCCCTTTTCCTTTTCTTCTTGGGGAGACTTATTAAACCAAACGGGAAACTTTGTACATGAGACTCAAAAAATCCCTAGGAATCCAAGTTTTGTTTTTATATGTACAGGGGATTTTTTAAATCTATGCATACCCCCAACACATGACAATGTACGTGTGCATGCCCCAACACCAACTTCAGTTGCAGAGGTGACATTCAAATCTGGGTCCCCTGACCAGTACAGAACACAGGCTCTGATAGGTCAGGGCAGTTGTTAAAACTCCCTTGGCTTTGTAATGAAATGTATATTTTCTTCATAATTTAAAGCAGAGGCAAGATGACCAACAACAATGCGAATTCTATGAATTTAGGCAGATCGTGAGAGAGAGAGAGAGCAGGAAGGGATGAGCCAGTGCTTGGCTCTTGTAACCTTTTCCTATATGCTCAGAGTAATCTGGGTTCAGGTAGGAATTTTCTTCTACACCAAAATTGGCCCAAGGATCTGGAAGGTTTTTTGCCTTCCTTTGTGCATAGAGCAGGGGTAACTGGGGGAGTAGGTGTGAATTTCTTTCATCACGAAAGGGGTTGGACTACATGATTCTTGGGGTACCTTCCATCTCTATGTGTCAATGGTTTCTGTGTTACCCTCCCTTTCTGTGCTGCCTCCACCTTCCTGGCATGTGAGTAAACCTCTCCTTCCATTGCAAATAGGAGAGGGTGTTATGGAGCTAATCTGGAACAGGTTGTTCCAGTTCCTTTTCAGTCATCCTGGAGCAGGTGGCCAGTTCTGAGACTCCTGGCTTCATTTTGTGTTAAGTTATGCCTGCTACAAACAAACTGTGTTGGTTTCCATTTTGCAGTGGTTTGCAAGCCGCACAAGGAGATGTCCCAGAGCTAATCTGGGCAAGGAGGTTCTGATTCCCTTCATTTTTGACACTGCAACTCACACAGTCTTTTGAAGCTGGTGGTCAGTTTTGAGACTCCTGGAATCATTTTCTGGTGAATTAATGCCTGCTGTGGTTAACAGATAGATGGTAGAAATGATGGATCATTTTATTATTATAGATACAAATTCCCTGAGTACTGATGCATATATGTTCTATGCAATCATCATTGGATTCTGGGCTTTCAGAATACAGATAGATGTCTCAGCTACAGTGTGGCCCCCATCATGCTATAGTAGATTCTTTTTGTGACAAATGTGAGAATCAGGCATAAGTTAAACAAAATGAAGTCACACACACAACCCCCCCCCCCCCCAGATATGGCAGAGGAGACTGATTTTGGAAGATACACATGTGTACATAATGTGCACATCTGTCTGATGCCCAATGCAGGATGTGCCATGCAAACGAGAGAAGCCCACTTTTCCTAGGCATGTGTTGAAGCAGTGGTCCAAAATAATGTTCTTCTAGAGAAAAAAAAATAGTCTTCCTCTACTCCCCAACCCAATTTTTTCTGGCTCATAGTCTAGTGATCTTGACTTTGAACCATATCTTCCAATTATAAGCCTTACATCCTATAGCGCAGTTTCTGCAATAAGAACCCCAGATCATGAACCATTAGTTGGGGCCTATATAGTGTGTTGCCATCTTTCACATTATTGTAGATTGCGTTTCTGTGACATTTGTTTCATGCCTTTGGGCCATTTCTCAAGTCCACTGTATTCTGTGGAATGCCTCCATACTTTCTGATCTTTTCTACAGCATTCTTTTTATGAGTTCATTACATACAATAATAGGAAAAGCAAGGTAAGTCATAAATTCCCAGTGATCTAACACAGAGGCATGGCCAGAAATATCTCCACTGTGTTAGTGTGTCTTCTAGGGTTGCCAAGTCCAATTCAAGAAATATCTGGGGACTTTGGGGGTGGAGCCAGGAGACTTTGGGGGTGGAGCCAGGAGACTTTGGGGCGGAGCCAGGAACAAGAGTGTGACAAGCATAATTGAACTCCAAGAGAGTTCTGGCCATCACATTTAAAGGGACAGCACACCTTTTTAAATGTCTTCCTTCCATAGGAAATAATGAAGGATAAGGGCACCTTCTTTTGGGGCTCATAGAATTGGACCCCCTGGTCCAATCGTTTTGAAATTTGGGGGATACTTTGGGGAGAGGCACTAGATACTATATTGAAAATTTGGTGCCTCTACCTCAAAAAACAGCTCCCCCAGAGCCCCCGAAACCTCCAGATCAATTCCCCATTATACCCTATGAGAAGACGTTTCCCTCTCCACCCCCCTCCCCCCCGCCCCCCCCCTTTCTGGGAAATCTGATGCAGGAGACAGAACTCACTCACCTCCGGAGGTGCAAAGGCACATGGTCCTTTGGGGGCGTGGCTGGGCTCCCCTCCCTTCACCGGCCAGCTGACTGGGGGCGGGAAGCAGCCTGAGAAAACGGAAGAGCTCTGGCTGCTGCGATCGGGGCTGGGTGCGAAGGGCTGCCGTTCTCCTCCTCCCCTCCCCCCCCCGCTTTCCCTTTTATGGCCAGCGGGGGGAGGAGGCTCCAAATCGGGAGTCTCCAGGCCTACCGGGGGATTTGGGACCCCTAGTGTCTTCTCTGCTTTTGTGCCAGATACGTCTCACAACGTTCAATGATTCCTTCTTTGCACACTACATTAATAGCTGAGATCACAAAAATTTCACTTGCTTTTAGAACAGTTGTGTAATATTGTATTGTCACCACCAATTAAATGCTTTGACCAATCATTTATGCATTATTGAGTAACTTTCTTCATTACCTATTAACAATCTTCATTAAATACTAATATCACCATTTTGTGTTTATTTTTTTAAAATTTGAAGAGAGGATGTAATATGTTTTGCACTTAAAAAGTACTTCATCATTACAACAGATTCATGTATGCCCATACTGTATAGTATAGTAATACTAGAATAACTCTGCTCCAAAGGCCTATATGGTGTGTATTGCCTCTCAGAAGGCATGCCAGGGATCAGGGAAAGAGAACGTCCTGGCATCCTTTAATCTCCTCCTTCTACCTTTTGAGGCTCTGGGGATGGTAAAACTAGCTGCTTCCATAAAAGTACTTATAGGCAGGCCTTGAATTCAGCAGGAGCTCACAGGAGCACAGCTCCTGAACCTTTCTCCTCCCCACCTTATTTATTGAATAGTAGGTGCAGCTGCATAACAATCCCTGGCTGAGCTCCACCACCTATTTTTCTACAAAACGACCCCTGCTTATAGGAGCAAGAACACCTTGGATTTCACCTTGCCCTAGGTCTTGTACAAGAAGGATCTTCGTTTCCTAAGACTGAGGACATGTGATGTCCATAGAGTTTCCAGTGATCCCTAGAGCTAACTATTGTCACTTCCAGGTTGTACCAAGAAGTGTCGTACCAGTGCAGAGGCCAGAAGTGGTTTTTTTCCCCTTAATTTTCCTCCTGATGCCACTTAGAGCGGTGGCAGGTAATGAAAACAATCAACATGGCAGGATACCTTCCGCCATAGTAGGAGCCCTGCCAACCATAAAGCTTTTGGGGGCTCTCTGTGTGTGCCACTTAGAGGACCTGAGCAGCCAGAGCCATGGAAAATCCCTGAACACGCTGAGTCTTTCTTCTCAGACTCCTCGTCGTACGGAAGTGAGGAGGAAAAAACAGGAATTTATTGAGTGGTAAAAAGTAAGAGGAATTAATGTAAATAAATCCCCTAGAGGCTTGCGGCAACTTAGGCAGAGAACTTAATTTAACATAATGCAAGGTGGATAAAACAAAAAGAGAATACTCACAATAAAATACAATCACTCATGCATCTAACTGCATCATGATTTCTGTCAGCTCTCTTCCTCTCCCTGAAGAAGATAAGAACACAAAACCAATCCTGGCTCAGGCTCCTCTCCAGATAGGGTTGCCAATCCCCAGGTGGGGGCAGGGGATCACCCCTTTTGGAGGCCTCCCCCCACTTCAGGGTAATCAGAAAGCGGGGGAGGGAAATGTCTGCTGAGCCCTTGATTATTCCCTATGCAGACCAATTCCCCTAGGATATAATGAAGAATTCATCAACAGGTATCTGGGGCTTTGGGGGGCTGTTTTTTGAGATAGATGCACCAAATTTGCAGCATACCATTCAATACCACTCCTCAAAAGAACCCTCCAAGTTTCAAAAAGATTGGACCAGGGGGTCCAATTCTATGACCCCGAAAGAAGGTAGAGTTCAATCATGCTTGTCACAACCTTTCTCCTGGCTCCAACCCCAAAGTCCCCAGATATTTCTTGAATTGGGCCTGGCAACCCTATCTCCAGAAACCAAACTAAATCAATCACTTTTCCCCAATAGTGGCTAGTGTGGCAACAGAATGTTCATTGGCATGACAAACACTAAGTAAACATGAGGGATTAATTCTCAAAAGCATGGTATATGTGTGTATATGTGTGTACACACACACACACACACACATATATATATATATATCTCGGCTACTGTGTGACACAGAGTGTTGGACTGGATGGGCCATTGGCCTGATCCAACATGGCTTCTCTTATGTTCTTATGGTGATGGTCACTAGATTAGAGATGGTTTCTTCAAAAATGGAGGATAGGTTTCTGTACAGCAAGGTGTCACATAAGTAGGGATGCCAGATCCCCTGCTGGGGGCAGAGGTGTCACACTGCTAGGCCCAACCTTTCCATCACCAACCAGCTGGCTGGCAGAAAGGAATTACCACCACCATCACCACCCCAAAAAAGGAAGGAATGCTCAACATTTCAGCAGCATGCCTAAATGACCTGGAAGTGACATAGGCACATCAGGGATGCCGCTCTGTTTTTTTGGACAAAAACTCTATGGTAGGAGCTAATTCTACCATAGAGTCTTGCCCAAAAACCAGACCATCGCACACACACATGATGTCCACAACATGCCTGGCCTACATCACTTCTGGGTCATGTAAACACATTGCTGAAATGCCGAGCATTCCTCTCTGCTCCTAGTAAGTGCAGCCTCCATCCCCCACCACGTTCTCAGAACAATATGGCAACCCTAGTCACAGAAGTTAAAGTGGAATTACCATGTTCAAAGGCAATATACCTCTGAATAAGGTAGGAGAGGATAAAAATAAAACAATTAAGAAAGAGGATAAAGCATCAAGGACTTAAGAATGTTCTTGCTGGATGATTTTAGCTGAGCATCCTGTTTCCAAAATCAATGAGACAGTTCCCTCTGGAAGATCAGAAAATTGAAGCTATTGGCAATTCTTTATTGATGTCACTACATCAATAGTTTGAC
The DNA here is from genome assembly GCF_032191835.1 of Heteronotia binoei. Classification (NCBI taxonomy): domain Eukaryota; kingdom Metazoa; phylum Chordata; class Lepidosauria; order Squamata; family Gekkonidae; genus Heteronotia; species Heteronotia binoei. The sequence continues at coordinate 174,075,104 of NC_083225.1, forward strand.
ATTGTAATCAGCCAGTACATAACGGGTATGAAAGAGAATGCCACCATAAAATAGGGTTGCCAACTCCTGGTTGGGATATTCCTGAGGATTTGAGGGTGGACCTTTAGGATGGTGGGGTCTGGGGAGGGGAGAAACCTCACTTGGGTATAACACCATAGAGTCCACCTTCCAAAGCAGTCATTTTCCCCAGGCAAACTGATCTATTTAGCCTGGAGATCAGTTGTTATTCTAGAAGATATTCTGGCCACACCTGGAGATTTATTAGCCACAATAGCAGGATTAATTTTTTTATTTCCTTCCTTCCTTCCTTCCTTCCTTCCTTCCTTCCTTCCTTCCTTCCTTCCTTCCTTGAGCAAGAATGCACAGGAACGCAGTTCCAGCTGGTTTGGTGACAGGGGGTGTGGCCTAATATGCAAATGAGTCCCTGCTGGGCTTTTTTACCAAAAAGAGTCCTGCACAAGAGAGTCACGGAAGCGAGTAAAGTCAAACAAGAGCCATGACAGGAAAACTAGGAAACAACAATTACAGTGAAAAAGGCAGTAGCAACATCCCCAGTCCAGAAAGGAAATGTGCTGAGTGAACTTGGTCTGGACACACACTCTCAGCCTAACCCACCTCACTGGCTTGTTGTTATTCCTCATCTAAATAGCTCACATTACTTTCCTGCTGAGAAAGACTGGTTCACAAAGGCATGAATACAGTGAAAAGGGGGAGGCAAATCCAGTTGCATCCAGGATAACCAGTCAACAAATCTCTCTCTCTCTCTCTCTCTCTCTCTCTCTCTCTCTCATACCTTGAATAAAACTTCGTTGGTCTTAAATTGCTTTCTTTGTATCTCTCCCATGGGATCAAGGGGAATAGGCAAAGGAAGCTCTAGATCTTTCCCTCCCTCCATCTCTCTTCCTCCCCAGGGGATGAGGATGGGGAGGAGCCTCAGCCAATAGAAGGGAGGCTTGGCTCAGTAGCTCTGCTATGTGATTGAGAGAGCCCTGCAAAGAAAGCTGTGATGCAGAACGAAGAAAGAGATGGGGTTGGAAGGAGATAACCGTGAGTTGCTTGCAGATCTGATAGGAGCCCTCTGGGTGGGGGGTGGGGTTTGGATCTGGCCCATGTGCTGTATGTTTGACATCCCTGCCATAGTCTCTACCCTTCAAAGCAGCCATCTTATCCAGTAGTTTGTAGTTTGGAGATCAGTTGCAATTTTGGGAGATCTTCAGGCCTAACTCAATGATTGGTAAAGCTACCTCCATCTCAGGAATTCCCTGACACAGAGACACTTTTCCTTCTTCAACCCCAGACTGCAGCATACCATTCTCCTCTATTCAGAACAGGGAAAGTATGATTTTACTGTTTCCCTTTATTTCTCTTTAGACTCCTCATTTGCACTCCACTTAGGCCTCATCCAAGGGTAGCACTGATAGGATTATGTTACTATATGTTGAACATCTATCAAAGAACTTGTGGTACATGGTACTTCAATTGTTAGTTTCTGTTCAAATGCTAATTGCTAAGAATTGGAATTGCTAAGAGTTGGAAACTGGATACTTTGCTGAATTGTAAGAAAACCTGTCTCATAATGATCATGGACAAAATCTCTACACAGAAGCAAACATATAATAAGAGGGAAAATGTGCAGGCACTATTCCTCCAACAATGAGCTCTGTTTATTGAGTACTGAATAGACAATTTCCTATGGAAGCAACTAAGAGAGAATTGTTGAACACAGCATAAGTGTGGGGCACTATTGAAACTTGGAATAACACGATGAGATTATTATTGGATGGATGCATATACTATGGAAAGTATGTAGTTTGTGAAAGTCTATTAAGCTTTTTGTAAAAAAAAAATTTCAAATAAAACACAATTAGAAGTTGTGGCAGGATGGCAAGTGCAAGAAAGCAATCTACAATTGTGTGAGCAGACATAACTGAGTTTGTTGAGGTGCATCCAAACAGCTCAGCAAACCACGGACTCCCTGACTGCGGCAGGTGAGCAGGACATGAACCACAGCATTGGGTGTCTGATCCTAACTAACCACCAAAAATTCTTTCGAATAGAACGTCAAGGTCAACTGGGATTATCCCTTCCTTATTACGGATAGTGGGAGGCAGGGGTGGAATTCTAGCAGGAGCTGCTTTGCATATTAGGCCACATACCCCTGATGTAGCCAATCCTCCGAGAGATTACAAAAAAGAACCTTGTAAGCTCTTGGAGGATTGGCTACATCAGGGGTGTGTGGCCTAATATGCAAAGGAGCTCCTGCTAGAATTCCACCCCTAGTGGGAGGGGAACCATGTCAAGAGTCAATGGCTTCCCATGCCTGGCATGCCCTACCTAAGTCAGTGGCCTGCCCTGCAGCGGCATGCCCTGCCTTAGAGCAGCTAGTGCAGGGGTGTCAGACTCATTTGTTATGAGCGCCGGATCTGACATAAATGAGACCTTGAGGGGACGAGCCATGTGGGGTCGGGCCGACTCATGTCGGGTCGGGCCATGTGTGTACCTATTTAAGATTAAGTAGCAGAGATATAAATTTTATAAAGAACACAGACAAACACAAATATATTTTTTAAAAAAACTTAAAACATGCTTAAAATGTTAGCACTCATTTGTATAGCACTTTTTTGCATTTCTCCTATAGGATCCACAGAACTAGACAAAGGAAGCTCTGGCTCTTTGCTTTCTTCCCCAAGGGACTGGGGAGGGGGGGGGAGGACGCTCAGCTAATGGAGAAAATAGAGGTTTTGCTCTGTAGCTCCTGGGCAATTGAGCAAGCCTTGCAAAGCAAGCTGTTATGCAGAAGGTAGCGAGAGAGGGAGAAGGAAGCAGATGACAGCCAGTTGCTCAGGGGCCTGATAGGAGCTCTCTGGGGGCCTGATTCGCCCCCCAAAATGCATGTTTGACACCCCTGAGCTAGTGAGCTCATGGCAGAGCTGCTGTTTGAACCAGGGGCTTCTTTGCTGATAGCTCATTCTCTCTGTGAGCAAATAGCACAATGTGCAGGAGATTCATGGTCCAGTCATGAGGTGAGAGGTTGTGGATCAGTGGTAGAGCATCTGCTTGGGACGTAGAAGGTCCTAAGTTTGATTCCTGGCACCTCCAGTTTAAAAGGACCAGGCATCAGGTAATGATAAAGACCTCTGCCTGAGACCCTGGAGAGCCGCTGCCAATCTGATTTGAAAAGACTGATCTTGATGGACCAGTGGTCTAATACAGTATAAGGCGGATTCGTGTGTTCATGAGTCTGTTAGTGTTTTCTTTTTTTTTTTAACACTTAAAATTAAATAAACCATAGCAATAACCAAACAAAAAATACAGACAAAATCGACAGAAAGAAAACAGAGCAAGACTTCCATTGCTAAAATCATAGCACTTACAAAAACAAGTATTTGTCTTGCAATTCCAAACAAGGTACAAATCAATAAAAAATAAATACTTCTTAGGTAATTTAAACTCCACATTATCTCATACTGAAAAAAAGAGAACCATTTCTCTTTGAAGTTAGTTACGCAAAGAATTTTCAGCTAATAGTAATTGAGTTGCTATTTTTACTGCTATGGCTATATCCCAAATTTTCAGAAACTGAAATTGTCTGATGCCGGGAACTGATTTCCATTTCCAGCACTGGGCTACCACGGTTTTGGCCACTAGTAAAAGAAGAGCAGCCAGATCTAGATTGGGTATAGTAATATGAGTACTCCCCCAAAAGTTCAATAAAACTGATTCAAGGATATTAGGAATGGTACCCACAACTATGTCATTAATAATACTACCATTTCATTAATATCACCATTCACCTATTGTATTTTTGGACCATAATTGAATTGATTTGTAGAATGTGCCCAACTGAAATTTCTGCCTGTGGTCTATATTATTGTTTTATGGTTTTATTGTATTGTATTGTTTATCGTTTTAATTTATAAGTTTTAATTGTGGCCTAATTTATGCTGATATCCACCCTGAGGGTGGAATACAAGCCAACTAGAATAAATAGATAAGTAAATAAATAAATAACTGGTAAAACCTTGTTCCAGAAACTGCGTATGAGTGGACATTCCCACCATTTTCTTCAACATTAAAAAGTGTCTTTGGCTTAGAGCAGAGCCACAGGGCAATGGAGCACCTGTTCTCTTATAGAAATACACAGCCTCCCACAGCTGGTATTCACTGTGTTTAGGAAAAAAGACAAGTACTACAATATGTCTTTTTTTCTCCATGACAACTGATAGCAGCTAGAAAGCACTTGTTCTCAAGGGTAGTGAACACCCTTCATCAGCATCAAAGCACAAGTACAAATGGCCAGATTCACAAGCTCCAGTGGTGACAAATTACATACATAACATATTTGGGTCTTGGGGTTATGAGCAAAGAGACACACAACGGCATGTATCTTCCCACACAGTTCCTCTAATAGAAAGGCCTTTCTGTTTGAGGACAATTTCCCCTTCCAACTGCAGACACTACTTTGCCCTCTATGCTCTTCCTATGGATCCACTGGCCTCCACAAATAAAACTGGGGTATCAGTGACTGCAGTAGGAAGAGAAACTGGGAAAGACCCACTCTACAAATTTCATGGATAGTTGCTTACATGCCACTGTCCGTATTGAAGAAACATTAAGTCACTTCATTTAAGAATCTCTCCCACTAAACCAATGGGGAGGGGAGGGGCTGTGGCTCAGTGGTAGAGCATCTGCTTGGTATGCAGAAGGTCCCAGGTTCAATCCACAGCATCTCCAATTAAAAAGGCATGAGGTGATGCAAAAGACCTCAGTGTGAGACCCTGGAGAGCTGCTACCAGTCTGACCTTGATGGACTAATGGTCCAATTTAGTATGAGGTAGCTTCATGTATTTCATATATGTGTGTTCGTGTGATGTCTGGCACTGTGGACCCTGATACAGCTGTTCATTAGCGTGAAGAAAAGATCAGAGGGGAAACGTTGCGTATAAAAATGGAATTCGAAGAAACCATGAATAAAATATTTATATATATATTTTTTGTTACTTGGAATCTGCATCCCCAACCAGGTGATCAGATCGATGCCGACCACCTGTTCAGCATCACATACTTACTAAAAGATTGTTCCCCTGTATTCTATCTGTGTTGCTTTCTTCTTGTTAAAAAATAGTCCCTGTTGGAAACACCAGGATTGAAATAGCTAACCTATATCATGTGCACGTGTGTTCCACTTTTCCCCAGCTCTACCTTAAAATAGTTCCCAGTAATTCAGCCACAATAAAATACAAAATTAATGGGTTTATAGTTTACTAGTTTGTCCCAGTAGTGTTATTCAAACCAGAGAATTAAAAATGTTTTCTAGCTCCAACTATGCTAAAACTAGTCAAAATGTCTTTAGAAACCTTTTTTAAACATTTTATTTTTTCTCAAGGAAATTCTGGTATGTTATCCCCCTGCTTCTAGCAGTATAGCCTGTTAAATACATCTATTAAAAAGTCCCAAAACAATGAATAATACCTATCTAACAGACTTTTGTACTTCACACTAAGAGGGCAATTCCATAACTTAGACTTTGGCAACAGAAGCGTATGAATATTTTATTCACTGTTTCATTGGATTCCAAACATTTTTATATGTGACATCCCTCCCCCAACATATCTCTGCAATAACATTTCACCATTGCTTCCTTCTTGGAGGAAACTTCCAGCACAATTCCCACATAGCCTCCTTTTATTTAGGTAGTATATGGCATTCGGCTCTCCTTTGGCTTCTTCAGATTAATAACTATCAGGGCTTTTTTTGAGCAGGAACACAGTTCCAGCTGTTTTGGCTTCGGGGGTGTGGTCTAATATGCAAATGAGTTCCTGCTGGGCTTTTTCTATCCAAAAAGCCCTGCATGAAACAATGGTGCCATCAGGGGATGTGGCCTAATATGCAAATGAGTTCTTTTTTCCCCTTTCCTTTTTTTTTTTTTTTAAAAAAGCCCTGATAACTATGGTGGTGTTGGGAAAAGGAGATGCTTATCTTAATCCATCCTGTCTAATGAGCTTTCAGTCTGACTCTCTTTTAGGGTTGCCAACTGCGACTTGGGAAAATCCTGGCGATTCGGAGAGAGCAGCTGGGAAGGGGAGAATCTGGGAAGGTATCCTGTTGTGGCAATTTGGCAACAAGGCCCAAGGATCACAGGAAAGCAAAAAACAAGCAGGGGAGGACCCAAGGGTCAAAGCAAGAACTGAAGCTGGAGATTAGAGGTCTCTAAAAGATGCAAGCAAGTAGGCAGGCCCTAGGAAGCTGAAGCTTTGCAATTAGCTACTCTCTAGGCTTAGGCACAAGCTGACTGAAATAAAGTGTTGAACTCAGCTGCAGGATTATATAGGGAACAGAAGGTCCTATCTTTTCCTGTACCAGGGTTGAGTCTTTGATTCTGCAAAGATCTAAAGAGCTGCATCTAGGGTTGCTAAATCCAATTAAAGAAAAATCTGGGGACTTTGGGGGTGGAGCCAGGAGACATTGGGGGTGGAGCTAAGAACAAGGATGTGACAAGCATAATTGAACTCCAAGGGAGTTCTGGCCATCACATTTAAAGAGACAGCACACCTTTTAAAATGCCTTTCTTCCATAGGAAATAATTAAGGACAGGGGCACCATATTTTGGGGCTCATAGAATTAGACCCTCTGGTCCAATCGTTTTGAAACTTGGGGGGTATTTTGTGGAGAGGCACTAGATTCTATACTAAAAATTTGGTGCCTCTACCTCAAAAAATAGCCCCCCCAGAGCCCCCAATACCCACGGATCAATTTCCTATTATTCCCTATGGGAATCGTTCTCCATAGGGAATAATAGAGTGCCCAGTAGACATTTCCCTCCCCCCCCTACGCTTTCTAAAGGGGGGGGAGGGCCTCCAAACTAGGGAATCCCCTGCCCCCTTCCTCTCACACACACACACACTTACCAGATCTTCCTCCGGACAACTCTACTTCCTGTGAAAACGAAAGCAAAAGAAAGGGAGGGGCCGTTCTCAGAAGCCCTTCCTGCTTCCTGCCCAGCCTTAAAGGGGCAGACATTTTGCAAATGGCTCAGGAGTTCTACAACATGAAGCCTAAAGGTATGTTCTCCCCCCCTCCACCCCCCACCCCCGCTTCCAGAGTTTTGCAGAGCGGGAGATGAGGCTGCGAACCCAGAAGTCTCCCGCCAGAGCGGGAGGTTTGGGAAGCCTAGCTGCATCTTCCTCCTGCAAGAGTGGGGAAGGCCACGAAGTGCCAGATTTGCACTCCTCTGCCTGGTGGTCCAAGCTTCAGTTCTGGCACTCTGCCTTCTCTGTTCCCAAGGGAGACTCTGGAAGTGCAGGAGGTGGACAGGTCAACTCAGAGGTTTCTTCATCTCCTGGTCCTGTGCAGACTTTAGGGTTGCCAATCCCCAGTTGGGGGAAGGAGATCCCCTGGTTTGGAGGCTCTCCCCCTGCGTCAGGCTCATCAGAAAGTGGGGGTGGAGATAGAGAAATGTCAGCTGGGCATTCCATTATACCCTGTGGAGACAATTCCCATAGGCTATATAATGGAGAATCAATCCACGGGTATCTGGGGCTCTCGGGGGGCTTACTTTGAGGAATCAGCACCAAATTTTCAGCATAGCATTCAGTGCCCCTCCTCAAAACACCTGCCAAGTTTCAAATAGATTGGACTAGGGGGTCCAATTCTATGAGCTCCAAAAGAAGGCTCCCCTATCCTTCATTATTTCCAAATGGAGGGAAGGCATTTAAAAGGTGCACTGTCCCTTTAAATGTGATGTCCAGAACTCCCTTTGGACTTCAACTGTGCTTGTCACACCCTTGCTCCTGGCTCCACCCTCAAAGTCCCCAGATATTTCCCGAGTCAGACCTGGCAACCTAGATTGCTGTTGGAGATGAGAAATGGGGGCTTCCCCAGGAGCTTCTGTAGGGCACAGTGAAGCCCCAGGAATTTATTTATTTGATTTATATCCCATCCTCCCTGCTGGAGCAGGCTCAGGGCAGCTCACAGCAATAAAATGAAAACAATCAATTTAAAAATTGCATAACATTAATACGACAATTTAAAATTCAATAATTAAAACAATCATTAAAACAATCTGGTGCTGATATCATATATAGTTGTTTCGCTTCCGATGGCTTCAGTATTCTTACATTTTCTCCCATTATGATGGTAACTCTAGATCAGTTAAAGGCTAACTGGAAGAGTGTGGCTTTACAGGCCTTCTGGAACTGGGCAAGGTCCCCTTATGAGAAACTCCCCTTATGAGAAGACTTCTTAGGAGCAAGGCTTTTTTTGAGCAGAAACGCATAAGAATGCAGTTCCGGCTGGCTTGGTGTCAGGGGGTGTGGCCTAATATGCAAATGAATTCCTGCAGGGCTTTTTCTGCAAAAAAGCCCTATGTGAAACAATGGCGGCATAAGGGGGTATGGCCTAATATGAAAATGAGTTCCTGTTGGGCTTTTTCTACCCAAAAAGCCCTTCTTAGGAGTCTTCACCCCATGTGCAGGCAGGGCTAGAGCAAACAGGAGGGGAGAAAGCTCAACAGTAATGAAATGTCCACCACCCACAGCTGCCATTTCCTCTGGGGCAACTGAGCTTGGTAGTCTGGAGATCAGTTGTAATTCTAGGAGAACTCCAGATCCCACCTGGATGTTGGCAACCCCACTTATCTTCCCATACCTTCAGTTAACACCATGAGAAGTAGAGGGTCTGCAGAGCTTTTTCAGAATGCTGATTTAGTGTGGCAGAAGAAGCAGAGGCAGATGAATGGCAGCAAGCTGATCACTGCAGCAAACTAATGAAAGCTTTAAAGCCGTTAAGTCCTGCAAGTGAGAAGGATAATTGCTATAACCCTTGGTGCTTATCGAGCTCACACTCACAAAGGCCTTACGTATCATCATCAAAGTACTAAGTGGCTGGAAGAATGAAGACCACACAGCGCTCTACAGATGCTGATAATTTATTGGAACATTTCAGGATGGTTCTAACTATGGATGTATATGTGTAAAGTGCTATCAGGTCACAACTGACTTATGGTGACCCCCAAGGCTTTTTTGTAGCAGGAACTTCTTTGCATAGTAGGCCACATACCCCTGATGTAGCCAATCCTCCAAGAGCTTAAAGGGTTCTTCTTACAGGGCCTACTGTAAGCTCCAGGAGGATTGGCTACATCGGGGTGTGTGGCCTAATATGCAAATGAACTCCTGCTACAAAAAAAGCCACGGCGACCCCACATGGTTTCAAGGCAAGAGAGGAACCAAAGTGATTGGTCCTTGGCCTTCCTTAGGGGAGTGACCTTGGACATCTTTGGTGATCTCCCATCCCAGCACTAACCAGGGCTGACCCTGCTTAGCTTCTGAAATATAACAAGATTGGGCTACTCTGGCCTGTCCAGGTCAGGGCATGGATATGTCCTTTTCCACTGCTGCTTGTTTTTGTACTGTATCACTCTACGCCTATTCATTTTGGTCATATTCAGTGCTGGCATTCTTAAAACGGTTTGTGTATTTTACGTCACTTCTATGCTTTTAAAACAGTTTTATTCCACTGGTGTGTCAAATTACATTTGTATTTCATTTGTACAGAGCTGATGCCAAAATAATGTTTAGACGGATATCTGATTTATGGAAAACATTTGGTTTGAAGAAACCAACAATGGTATGAAAATAAAGACCTTGGGTGGAATTGGCACAAGAGAGAAAGAAAATAGCGATTTTGGAATCAGCATAGTGGAATTGTAAAATCTGGTGGCATCCTGATGGCATCTGGTTTTTGGCCACTGTGTGACAGAGTGTTGGACTGGATGGGCTTTAACCAAGATGGGAAATGCCACTGGTGCAATAGCATAATGATTCCCAGCATGGTGTCTGTGAACCCCATGGCTCTTACTGATGTTTTTTTTCTTGTGTCCAAATCGTGTTCCTTAAGGTATCTCTACTCCAAAGTATCTTTATCCCTGTCTCATTGGAACAAGACACGGTCCAGAAGATCTTTGTGCACCCATCTGGAAACCATTGCATCTGTCATAAGATGGTGCCTAGCTTGGAACCACTAATCATTTTGTGAGATTAGTTCCTGCCCTCTGGCAGCCATTTGTTGTTGTGCCCTCAACCTTTACTTCTCATTCCAATAATTTCCACAGTTTGTAAAATGTTGAGAACTCCTGTAGGTAAGGTTTTGTGAGGGGGGGGGGGTAGAATGATAGATGTTCATAGGACACTGCTGGTTAGCATATCTTTCCTGCAGATGAAAATTTTAATGCAGGTCTACTCAAGGACAAAAGAGTAGGTTTAAGTCAGAGGATTCAAAGGGCAGAGTACAACATAAGATGGGAGCAAAAACAGGTGTTAAAAGTAAGCTGTATATTACATCAAATTTAAAAAACAGTCACCAGAATGTTAGAGCTATAATTACATCTCAGATTTGAGAGAAATACATAAAAAAATCAAGCTTTGCCCTTGCAGTTTATAATATCACTGGTTCTCTCTGTAAAATTATAACCATATAATTTACCCTTTGATAAGGTTCCTGCTTCTTGTAAGTTCAAAAGACATGGATGCTAACTTATAATTGTACATGGCCAGCAGTCTTAAAAACAAATTCTATGTACTGTGCATTCATTTCTCTCTTTTTTAATGAATGTATAGCATTATTTGTGGCGGAATTTTGGATAGGAGATGTGAAATTCATGTATCTAACAGCTATATGTATTATATATGCCTTATTAAGCAGAACTTTGGTTCTCTCCCATCAGCCCTAGCGGCCTAGATGCGGAGTTGTGTCTCCAGTATGTGAGTGCCCTGTGTCCTAGCCATTCATTTACATTCCAGGAGACACCATGTACCATCCCCAAGACACAACAGTTATATCTTACGATAAGCCTGGCCAGGACCTTCTGAGCTTGGTAGATAACTAGGGTGACTGGTGATGCTATTAAGGGTGAGGATCTGTTTTGTATCTCTTTTTTATTATTGTATCTTTTGACAACTACCTATGAAGCCTGTAGAGTAAATAGGGTATAAATATTGCTGATCTTTGATTGTTTGGGGCTGCCGGGTGACTTCTCCCTTAGAGCTTCAGATGACAACCAGATGACAACCAATTGCTGCCTCCCATTGGTGGAACCAACTGCCTGAGGTCAGAGCCTTGTGGGACCTTGCCCAGTTCTGCAAGGCCTGCAAAATGATATTATTTCAGGTAGCTTTTAACTGAAACTGCCAAGATATTAGATCTAAATGGATGTCTAAGGACACTGAATGCCATCTATAACTATATGGAAATTAGCACCAAGTTGTTTAAATTGTTTTAACTGTTTTAATTTAATGTTTAATTCTTTTATTGTGACATTATTGTGTATTGTGAGTTGCCCTGAGCCTGCTTCAGCGGGGAGGGCGGGATATAAATCGAATAAACTAAACTAAACTAAAGATCTCTTTTATACTTGTGAACACTTTGAAATTTTTTTTCTTCTTTGTGCTATAACTGAGTATCCTGGTTTTTACTTAGTCATAATAAACAGAGTCTTTTTGGAACAGCCTGTCTCTATCCTTTTGCTAGGGTTGCCAAGTCCCCAGCTTCCCGAAGTGGGGGACTTTTGCGTGCGCGGAGTGTGATGATGTCACCCAGAAGTGATGTCATCAAAATGGTGGTGCCCGTGGATGCTCCAGCCACTTGGGAGGTAAAAACTCTATGGTACCTATTGTGTACCAACTGGGTGCATAAAGATGAGTGAGTTGTGTGTTGCTAGGATACTTGAGCAGGGACAACATGTCTCTGTGCGCTCTGCACTAAGATGCATTAACACATAGATACAAATGATATATACTGAGTCAGGCTGTTGACCTGTCAAGGTTAGTCTTGTCTCATCTCCTCTGAATGGCAGCAGCTCTCCAGGGTCTCAGGCAGTGGTCTTTCATATCACCTCCAACTTGATCCTTTTAACTCCAACCTCATCGCTTCAACTGGAGATGCCAGGGATTGAATTTAGCATCCTCTGTATTCAAAGAAAATGTTCTACCATCGGAAATGCACTGTCTGGATAGAAAACCCGCAAAATGGAGCCAGGAGGCATTCTTCCCCCTACAAATACAGGGGAACCCCAAGCTTTGCAGAAATGTGTGGGTGTGATTTTTTTAAAAAAAATAATGTTTTAGGCAAAGACCAAGATCTCAGGATGCTACAGTGGAGCAGTGATGCTCTGTATTCTTGGTGCTTGTGGGGCACAGTGGGAGGGCTTCTAGTGTCTTTGTCCCACTGATGGACCTTCTGACGGTGCCTAGTTGTTGTTTTTTTCCTTTTTTGGTCACTGTGTGGCAGGGAGTGTTGGACTGGATGGGCCATTGGCCTGATCCAACATGGCTTCTCTTATGTTCTTATACCAAGATCTCAATTGCCATTATGGAGACAGGAAAAGAAGTCAACAACTGCGATATGAGCCTGGCAAGCAAGGGAGGGGAGAAAGGGATGGAGAAATAAAAGTTACAGCAGCCACACTGCACTGTCACTGTGTGAGCCAGGTGGATGGACAGGAGAGGAGAGGTGGGAAGGAGGGTGAGGAGGTGGGGAGAAGGAGGAGCAGAAGCCACCACCCGAGAAGGCAGCAGTGCTACAAGCAGGCTGGCAGGCAAATAAGGGGAAGCAAGAAACACTCCCAACCCACCCCACCCCCCCAGCAGCAGCAATGGACACTCTGCAGCCAGAAGTGGTAGCACTAAGAATGGGCACAAATTGCATTTTTGTGGTTTTGTTAGTGGTTCGTGGCTGAACCAGGAACCCATATGAGGGGGGAGGTTGATTGGCAAACCGACTTGGTTCATATCAGTTCATGAGCCATTTAATTTTTAAATCCCTGCTTTCTGCTCCCTGCAGCTTTTCACAGAGACCAGAAAGAAGGGATTTCCAGACAGCTCAGCTGTTGGGTATAAACCCTGCTTTCTGCTCCCCATGAAAAGCCACAGGGAGAAGAAAGCTGGGGTTTAAACAAGCTATTTAAACCAAACAGCTAAGTGGTAGTCCCCAACAGTCAGCTGTTTGGAAACCCCTGCTTTCTACTCCCCTCTTATTTTTCACAAACCACCACTAACAGCATTAAAATTCATGAAAGTTCATGGCGGGTCTACAGTTTACTAACATTCCTTTTCGTGAACCACGAACTGGCTAAAATTCGTGATGGACTTTATTCATCAGCTGGCTCACATCCAACCCCAGGCAAGACTGCAGGTGGGTAGGCTGGCTGATAAGTGGCCGGCTAAACAAGTGGAGAAGAAGGATGAAATTCCCTGTGAGGGTCCCCACTAGTTCTTTCCTGGTTGTGATGATGAGATAAGATATCTGCTTGGAGATCCACTAAAGGTAGGGTGTATCTAAACGATATCAGGGCTTTAAAAAAAAAAGAAAGGAAGGAAGGAAGGAAGGAAGGAAAGAAAGAAAGAAAGAAAGAAAGAAAGAAAGAAAGAAAGAAAGAAAGAAAGAAAGAAAGAAAGAAAGAAAGAAAGAAAGAAAGAAAGAAAGAAAGAAAACAAATCCATACAGAAAGGAATGCAAGAATTAACCTTGTCTGATGCATTGTCAGTAATATCACCACATACATATATTCTCTGTGGCAGTGGTGCAGAACAAGTGCTACCTAAGCCCCCTTGTAAGTACATTTTCCTAACACAAATTGTCAAAAACAGGCTCCTTCATTCCCAATTAATTTCAAGATAATGCATATCCTGATCCAGAAATTAATTAAGATGGTGCATTTGGGTTTAAAGCTCACTGGAGTAACCTTGATTAAATGCAAATACTTTGGCTTGTTTGGTTTGTGGATGGTGACACTGAGTCCTTGAGGGTCTCAGCATTGTTAATCCTAATTTAGAGATCTTTGCCACAGGATGTGAAGAAATCCCCTTGGAGAAATTGCACTAGTCTTGTTAAAACTCATTTGGCTTCTCTTAAAATTACTTCGATATTTGACCAGACCAGGAAATTCCATTTGTTTCATTATGCAAAATTTCATTCCACTTTTTTTCAGAACTGGGTGATCAATTTTTATTTCTAGATTCATTCAATGATTTTGGCAGCAGAGAAAAAGACCTGTTTTGGGGCTCATGTGCTGATGCTGTGGCACAGGAACAAGCCATAGACTTGTACAGGGCTTTTTTTGTAGAAAAAGCCTAGCAAGAATTCATTTGCATAATAGGCCACACCCCCTGACATTGTTCCACACAGGGCTCTTTGTAGGAAAAGTCCAGCACTAATTCATTTGCATGTTAGGCCACACCCCCTGATGCCAAGCCAGCTGGAACTGTGTTCCTGTGCATTCCTGCTCAAAAAAAAGGCCTGGACTTGTGCATTGTCTAGGGTTGCTACTTGGTTTGGGGTGGGCAATCTCCTCCTTTTGCTGAGGCCCTTCCACTGTTTTCCTCTGAGCAATGGGAAGGAAATGTGGGGGGAATACTGTGTGTACATTGTGATGTACATTGTACATCACAATGTCACTCCTGTAAAAAAAACAAACAAACAAATACAGATATGACAATTGCATTGTGGTCATGACATTATTTTGGGGTGTTTACAGGAAGTGATGTTGCAACCCATGTGACACTGTTTCGCAAGTGTTCCACCTCCTACAAGCTTCCACTATTTGATGATGAATGTCTTAATCATCAAATCAATCCTTCTTTCCCCCTGCCCTAAAGAGACGTGACGTTATTTTTTTTAATGTTTAAAGCACTGAAATATTGGTTTATCAATACACCACTGTAATGATCAGTCTAGTTTCGGGAATGAGTCCCTGACAGGTATAGCTGGAGATGGCACTGCTATTTGTTTTTCTGGTATTATTATCCTTGCTCATTAATGACTGATAATTATGCTGAGGCATTTGTATCTATATTATGTATAAACCCCATGCTGTAATTGTATTGATGAATACTAACACCCATTGATTTCTGTAGACATTTAGGCTGCTTACAAACGGCTGGCTCAGGGAGGCATCAAGCCAACCTGGAAATGAACCAGCCAGAAAAGGATCACCTGGGAGTGTCCTGACAGCCCACGGAAGAGGGATGGACCATGGGAGCCCCAGGGAGCATCTGGAGCACTCACACGTCCGTCTGCAGCTCCCCGGGTGCTCTCTGGGTGCTTCCTGGCTGTCCAGATGGCCAGGGAGGTGCCTCAGAGGTGCCCCAGCAAAAAGGCACCACTTTCACAGAGGAGCGCGGGGAGACAGCTCTAATCTGATCTCTCTGGGCAACGCTGATATGGACCAACTGAAAAGGGAAGAGTGTGTGGAATGTGACCTTGACAGGAAGTAACACTGAGGCCTGAGAAAGAACTGTATATTAAGTAATTCAAATTACTTGGGCAGGTGCAGGAAAAAGGCAAGCTGTACTTTGTAAGGTATAATTGCCCATCTACTTCAGTCTGGCAAGACACAATCTCGCAAACACATGCTGATAATGGTTGCTACCTGATCTATTAATTAAGCTTCTTCTGCCTATACTCATGGAGTCTTATAAAAGTATCTGGGGAAAACCTTACATTTAGCAGGCTCTCTGAGAGCCAGTTTGGTGTAGTCGTTAAGTGCGTGGACTCTTATCTGGGAGAACCAGGTTTGATTCCCCACTCCATTTGCAGCTGCTGGAATCAGGTCAGCCATAACTCTCACAAAGTTGTCCTTGAAAGGGCAGCTGCTGTGAGAGCCCTCTCAGCCCCACCTACCTCACAAGGTGTCTGTTGTGGGGAGGAGGAGAAGGTAAAGGAAATTGTGACCGCACTGAGACTCTGAGATTCAGAGTATAGGGATATAAATATAAATCCAATATCATCATCATCATCTAAAACCAAACATAAGTCTCTATGCCCGATTATCACAGTTACTGTATAAAGAAAAAGGCATATTTCTGCAAGGGAATAGGAATAGAGTCTTTAAAAACTGAATTTTAAAAATCAGAGAACCTGCTTGTACATATTGATACAGCAATATCAATTTATCAATATACTAGTGTAGGCTTGCCAATCCCCATGTCCCAGCGGGGGTTCTTCCGCTTTCCCTGGCCCCTTCCTGTCCCCAGTCAGCTGGCCAGCGGGGTGAGGCCCTGCCCCCACAGGCCCATGTGCCTTTCCTCCTCCAGAGGCTTCAGGCTCCTATTGGAAAGGCTTCCTCTTGGGATGGTGTGTCTGTTACTTGGAAGAAGTTGGCAGCAACTCATGAGTAGAGAGGCCAATCCCTCGCTTCAGAGTCACCAGAAATGGGGGGGAGGGGGGAGGGAAACATCTGCTGAGCACTTCATTATTCCCTATGTGGAGATCAATT
This sequence comes from Heteronotia binoei, assembly GCF_032191835.1. NCBI lineage: Eukaryota > Metazoa > Chordata > Lepidosauria > Squamata > Gekkonidae > Heteronotia > Heteronotia binoei. The sequence goes on from NC_083225.1 coordinate 174,091,371, forward strand.
CTCATAGGGTATAATGGGGAATTGATTTGGAGGTTTCGGGGGCTCTGGGGGAGCTGTGTTTTGAGGTAGAGGCACCAAATTTTCAGTATAGTATCTAATGCTTCTCCCCAAAGAACCCCCCAAGTTTCAAAATGGTTGGGTCCAATTCTATGAGCCCCAAAAGAAGGTGCCCCTATCCATTATTTCCTATAGAAGACATTTAAAAATGTGTGCTGTCCCTTTAAATGTGATGACCAGAACTCCCTTGGAGTTCAATTATGCTTGTCACACCCTTGCTCCTGGCTCTGCCCCCAATGTCTCCTGGCTCCACCCCCAAAGTCCCCAGATATTTTTTGAATTGGACTTGGCCCTATACTAATGCCTTTTAAAAATGCAGCCACAATATCAATTTGAGAGCCAGTTTGGTGTAGTGGCTAAGTGTGTGGACTCTTATCTGGGAGAACCAGGTTTGATTCCCCCTCTCCTCCACTTGCACCTGCTAGAATGGCCTTGGGTCAGCCATAGCTGTGGCAGAGGTTGTCCTTGAAAGGGCAGCTGCTGTGAAAGTCCTCTCAGCCCCACCCACCTCACAGGGTGTCTGTTGTTGGGGAGGAAGATCAAGGAGATTGTGAACCCTTCTGAGACTCTGAGATTCGGGGTGGAGGGTGGAATATAAATCCAATGTCATCGTTGTCAATATAAGCATGCACAAAAAAAATCAAAAAGAGGTTCTGTGACACCACTGATGACCCCACAATTACAGCAAAACCCTCCCTTGAAAAATCCTGGTTATTTAAGGCATGCGTGGAAGAAAATAAACTTGACTCCACAACTGTGAAAATGAGGAAGGAGGGCAGACATGCAGAAGAACCATGTCCAAACCATTTTTAATGCTTATGGATCGACTGCCAAGAAAATCTGGAGCAAGTCAAGCATGTAGAAAAGCCCATCATGTTCAAAGGCAGTAAAACTCTGAATACAGGGCTACGAGGAGCAAACAACTGCAGGAGTGCCTGGCCTCCTTACCATGCTTGCAGGCATTCTGAGATAATCTGATTGGTCACTTAGTAAAAATGGCTTTTCTACTCAAGGAACTGTGGATCCGACCCAGTGCAACTGCTCTTCTCAAAACTCTTCTTGTGGCTTTCCTTGAAACTTCTCAAATATTTCAGTTCAGGAGCAGCCTCCCCAATTTATTTCAGATTTCCCTTTAGTCAAAATTGCAGCAGCAACACCACAGGAAACGGTGAGATTCATGTAAATATGACATCAAAGCGACATCCCTTTGCTCTTGCTCCCCCTCCCTTTCATTCCACCATCTAATCATTTTATGTATAACAACCACTGAACAGCAGACAAGACTTTCTTTCCAGTTTGCTGACTCCAGTAGCTTTTGTTTATAGTCTAATTTACAGACCTCAGGAGAGAGAAGAACATTTGTGCCAAGAATGCCTTTAATGGCCACAATATATTTCCCCAAAACATTTATATTTAGAGAACCCACATCAGTTGCTAGAGCATGAAAGTAAGTACAAAAAAGATTATTGTTATTATTATTTTAAAAGGGAAATGCATTCATACTTAAAAGATCACTTCCACACAAATCTGTATCACAGGCCTCTTGCGAAGTCCCCTGACTCATGATATGAGGCAGATGGTGAACAAAGATGAGGCCTTTTTTGTGTTAGCACCTGATTTCTCGAACTCTCTTCCCATTACGTCTGCTTGAATTCTTCAACTCGAAAGACTTTTTTTTATTCCTATAGGCTTTGTGAAATCTTAAATTGAGTTATACCTTTCCAAGTCAATTGAAATCAATCCGTCTAGAAAAGCATTAAAATTGTTTAGGACTCCACTGTTAAACTGTTTGATTTAGGAGGATGGAGTATAGACCATATAGGATTAAATTTGATCTTCTGTAATATTTGGCTATTGTTCTACTGGTTTTCCTTATTTAGCTTTGTACTTCCAGCTGTTCTAATTTTAGTATTAAGGTTTTTATGGGTAATCTACTGGCCTTTGGAAAAGGGGTATAAATAACCGCAATGAAGGAACTGGTGTCCTGCAAAGAATCATGGGAAGGGGGAGAACAATTAGAATAATGGGAGTATCTGAACAAGTATGTGGGCAAAGGGGGAACAGCAGACAAAACAGAGATCTAGCTGAGGTCATCACATGTGTAGATAAGGAAAACAAAGCACACAGAAGACGAGGAGGAGGACGAGATTGGATTTATACACCACTCTTCACTATGCAAAGAAGCCTCAGAGTAGTTTACAGTGTCCTTTCCTTTCCCCTCCCCACAACAGACACCTTGTGAGGCAGGTGGAGCTGAGATAGCTCTCAGAGGACCACTCTTGAGAGGAACAGCTCTGTGAGGACTTGTGACTGACTCAAAATCACATCAGCAGGTGGATGTGGAGGAGTGGGGACTCAAACCTGGTTCTCCCAGATCATGGTCCACACACTTAAGTCCACGCACTTAATCGCTACACCACAGAGGGACATAGTGGAAATGGCAGGTATGGAGGTGGTGAGTGTCAAATTGTGGGCCAGCTGAGCTTTTCAAAACAGCGAAGAGACTCATGCCAACAGGTTGGAAGGTTGGGCACTCCTTGTCCCCTGTCGTTCAGGGCAGCCCTAATGTTCTGCTTTCATAAGCTTAATAGGGAGATTGCTACTTTGTTCTTAGTGAAGAGTTCACTCTGAAGTGAATCATTCAATTGATTAATATGACTGAGGTGAGCATGAAATATGCATGTTTTCGCATTCTTTGTTGGCATTCGTTCACAGCAAAGGGGGGGGGGGGAGAGCAAGCTAGGAACAAAGATGCTCCAAGCACAATTGACAGCATGAACCCTGTGAGTTTTGTCCCCCTAACCAGCAGAGTCCTTCTGCAGCTGTGCAACTCTTTCAAACTACATTGTTAGTGAGTCAATGTCGCCGCTAGGTTACGGTGTCGACTTTCCATGATTATTTCTTCAGATCACAATATGCAGATGTAAGATCCGTATAGGGAATGGTGCACTTAAGAAATTTCAATGCTTATGATAGGCCATTATGAGCTGTCTTTGTAATCCAGTCTGTATGACTGATAGGCAGCTATTCTAGAGTCTTTGGAGTATATCGAATCATTATTGCTCTCCTCTTAGTCATGTCATGTTGTCTAGAATGCCTACAGAGTAGACAAGGCCTTGATTTAATGTTTTATTCAAAGGCCAGGTCTTGCAGCAGGTTTATAGCAGGCCTCACTACTTTGCATAGATTGCTGGATTCAACACATCAGTATAATCACAAGGTAGGGGTTGGTTTCACACACCCATGCCACTTCTTACCATGCTAGGGTTGCCAATCCCCAGGTGGGGGCAGGGGATCTCCCAGTTTGGAGGCCCTCCCCCGTTTCAGGCTCATCAGAAAGCTAGGGAAGGAGGGAAATGTCTTCTGAGCACTCCATTATTCCCTATGGAGACTGATTCCCATAAAGTATAATGGAGAATTGATCCGTGGGTATTTGGGGCTCTGGTGGCTGTTGTTTGAGGTAGATGCACCAAATTTCCAGCGTAGCATCTGGTGCCTCTCCCCAAAGTACCCTCCAAGTTTCAAAAAGATTGGACCAATGCTATGAGCCCCAAAAGAAGGTGCCCTTATTCTTCATTATTTCCAATGGAGGGAAGGCTTTGAAAAGGTGTGCGGTCTCTTTAAATGTGATGGCCAGAACTCCCTTAGGAGTTCAGTTATGCTTATCACAACCTTGCTCCTGGCTGCACCCCAATGTCTCCTGGCTCCACCTACAAAGGCTCCCGGCTCCACCCCCAAAGTCCCCAGATATTCCTTGAATTGGATTTGGCAACCCTATAGCATGCAGTGGTTTCTCAGAGAAGAGAGTTTTGCATGTGGGACTAATTCATAGGAAAGGATCTGATTTACATTAGTTATGATTTACAAAGCAACCTTTAACAATGTGGCCACAGCCTCTTTTTTCCCCTACAGACATGACTAACTTTTTTTTTAAGTCCCTTTTCTTATTATTTCCTGCATTGATTACTGTAGTGTTCTTCTTGTCAGTATTACTGCTTCTAATCTTAAGTCTCTCTACTTCTTTCTTAAATTCCAGGGGGGCATGTGTGTTTCATTGCCAGTACAATTATGATGACCACTAGTAGTAGCAGAACAAAGTTTGAGGCCAGTGACACCTTAAAGACCAATGAAGCTTAATTCTGAGTATAAACTTTCTGTTCTTAAAGGTGCCACTGGGTTCAAACTTCATTCTATTGCTTCAGACCAACATGGCTACTCATCTGAAACTAGCAACAGCACTTAGTACTTACTCCTCGTAGTAGTAGTAGTAGTGGTGGTGGTGGTGGTAGTAGTGGTAGTAGTGGTGGTGGTAGTAAGAGGAGAAGAAAGTAGTAAGAGGAGGAGAAAGAAGGGTTGCCAGCCTCCAGGTGGGGCCTGGAGATCTCCTGCTTTTATAACTGAATTCCAGTAGACACAGATCAGCTGGAGAAAATGGCTGCTTTGAAGGGTGGACTCTATGGCATTGTACCATGCTGAGTCCCTCCCCAAACTCCACCCTCATCTGGATCCACTCCTAAAGTCTCCAGGTATTTTCCAACTCAGACCTGGCAACCTTAAGACAGGTTGATTGACTCCCTTCCACTTCCTTTAACTGAAGCAGATTCCCCATCTCCATAGACTTGCTCCTCTATGTCTAGCTTGTCTTCCTTCTGTATATGCTACCCTTCATTTGCTCCCTTGATTTTAACTTATGTAATTCCATGTTTGCATGGTTTTTGGCATATCATGTCTGATACTTTGTTTTTTATTTTTTTTGTGATCCTAGTAATATCAATATCAATAAATATCTTTATTGCATTAGCAAAATATTGCCATAGCAACCAACCAAATACAACAATAAGATAAAAGGGAACGAAGAGAAAACACAAGGCAGCATCCAGTACCTCATTCCATACTATGATAAGAAATCATACAATCCAAAAGTATCTAGAATAAAATGTCAATAAAAATTTTAAAACCTAAAAATCTATACATTCTAAACTTTTAGAACCTTAACAATCTAAATTTAAAATTTAAAACATCAACAAAATTTAACCAGGACTACACTAGAAAAGAAATGAGAGTGGTAATAGGGAGCAATCAATGAGGCGCGGTCTTCATTTTCTTTTCCATAACGACAGCCGCAAGCCTTGCAACTTGAAAAGTAGTGTATTTATCTCTATCAGATAGTAAAAAAACTAGTTTCTCCTGATTTGACTTCCCAAGAAGAGACAACAGAATAAAACCCAGAAACCTATTCCGTTCAGAGTTAAAATCAGGGCAATAAAACATGGCATGAGAAAGGTCCTCAATAGAAGTTTGGTCACAAATACAAACTCTTTTCTGATAAGGAATCTGCCTAAAGCGACCTTCGTTAGCCAATAAAGGTAATAGATCAAAGCGAGCCCTCGTAAATGCTTTCCGAAGCTTGGGATTCGCTAAAGTAACAAAATATGAAGAAAATATCGGATACGATAAAGATAAGTGATTATAAATCACAGCTGTTTTCAATTCACCTATAGTTCCCATGTCAGCTTGAATAGATTGATCTAACAATCTTTGCTTGACCAAGGATTTAGCAGTGTCAAACCCAAGAGAACCCAAAAAATCAACTGAAAACCCAAGCTTGGCCACTATATTTAGAACAAAACTGCGCCAAGACCTATCCTTCATTTCCCCATACGCCAAGGTTAAATGATCTTCAACCAAAAGTTGATAGTTATTTTATAAACTAAAGTAGTTATCTGAGGTAGAGATAGCTCCAGTCTAGTCATTGGTGAAGGTGTTGAAGGGGGAACCGCAAGAAGCCTGCATGTAAATTTATTCTGGGAAACTTCAGGAGGGTGGAGATTACCAGGGGCCCACACTGGCGCTCCATATAGCAGCTGCGGTAATAATTTCCTTTGATATATCTCAGCAGCTGGGTGAACCAGGCATCCACCTCTCCTTCTATAAAATCTCAGTAATTGGGTCATTGACTCCCTTCCACTTCCTTTAACTGAAGCAGATTTCCTGTCTCCATAGACTTGCTCCTCTATGCCTAGCTTGTCTTCCTTCTGTATATGCTACCCTTCATTTGCTCCCTTGATTTTAACTTATGTAATTCCAGGTTTGCATGGTTTTTGGCATATCATATCCGATACTTTGTTTTTTATTTTTATTTTGTGATCCTAGTAATATTGCATTTTATTGGATGTCTCATGCTGTTTGATCGTCATGAGTTTCATCAAGAAAGGTGGCTATGAATATAGAAAGAAAGATGTTAAAAGAATTTTGATAATATTAGCATCATTAACTTGAATAGTTTTCAACATTACTAGGAGCAACTGATTAAGGTGCAAAGTTCTCATTAAAGATAGCAAACAGGGCCAGTTCCAATATTTAAACCTGAATCCATGACATGAACTTCCATAAACATGTTTTTATTTGCTTCCCTGTTAAGTCACCTCTTCCAGTCATCTCCATGAACACATCACAGACGGATGCTAAAATAAAACTTCACACCTACATATGAGTTTAGGAGCTCATAACTCAATAGGCAAGCTTTCCAGCACTGTTAACATAGTAGCAGTGAACAAGCTGAGTGTCGTTTCTTTTCCTATTTTGTGTGTGTGTGTATATATATATATATAGCCGATGCTGAAGGCATTCCTGAGGTAGATTTAACAAATCACTCCAGGCCAACACGCAATGGCAGTGCTCTATTTCCCAAAGGGCAAAATTTGCTCTAATAAACAGGGGGGTCCCCCCCCCCTACCAAAATGATAGATTTATATTCTGAGGCACAAGTGTCCTCCACCTGTCATATATATATAAGAAAGAAGAAGAATAGCTAGAAGGAACTTGGTGGAGAGGGGATATTTTCAGATACAAATTCATAACATGACTCCTCCAGATGCCTCAATGCCTCCAGAGAGCTGGAAGGTTAAATACACATTTAGAAATAAGTGAAGATACATTTAGGTATGATGCTACTTTTGTAACATTATGAACTGGCATTACATGGTTTTTTAAAAAATATTCCTAATGCAATGTAGGAAGAATAATCCTCATTCATTGATTGCCAGGTATGTGCTTGGAACACTCAAAAAGCACCATGCAAACAGGTTGTAATATGCCTGCCTGCATCCCAGCAGCCAGTAGGATAAAAGCTTTAAAAAAAAAATAGTGGTGTGACGTCACTTCCAGGAAAACCAGGAAGTGATGTCGCACCTCTCTAGAAAACATTGGAAATTCTTAGAGGCATGAAGTCACTTCTGGGGAAAGTGCTACCAGCCCTGTCTAGGAATTGGTGGAAACTCTGAGGTTTTACCATAGAGCTTCTGACAATTCCTAGAGAATTGGAACATTGCTTCTGAGTTTTCCCGGAAATGACATCACACTACCACTGACAGCTGCCCTTCCTCAGTCTCCCAGTGGTTGCCAAGCCAAAGCAACCCTAAAAATGAAAGAACTATTATTGCATGGTGTAGTAGTTCCTTGCTGGGCCCTGGAATGGTAAAGTATTCCTGTTTACAGCTGGAAACCCATTCACCCATACAGGTGTGATTTTGACACCTCCTTTGTCTTTTCCTGTGACGCCATTCAGCGCTCCCCCAGCACATTGCTCTGTTCCCAGGTAAACCCATCAATACATTGCTCCAAGGTGCAATCATGTCACCCTGCCTCAGGACACATTTTTTCTTTCAAAAAATAGCTCACAGTGCTTAGTATGTGGGTTCCTGGATCCAAGCTGTACATTCAAGATGGTGGTTGTCTTGCTCGTCTCTTTGGACCTATGGCCTGGATAGGTAGCTATAATTCCCCCAACCCCCTACTATATTCCCTCTCACCCCTGTATTTCTGCTAAGCTTATGTGTTTATTCCAGTGTGCATTTATTATCTATATACTTGCATGATTTTATTATTCCCCTTTTCAATAAATAATCCCTTTTCTGGTTAAGCGATCATCTGGTTATTTTTGAGAGTTCTCTAAAGGAAAAATCCCTGTAAAAACTGGTAGCTAGATCCTCACTGATTGCCCCACCTCTTGCTAAGCTCTGCATTTTGCTAATTTCTGCAATAAAACAGAGGCTGCTGTTTTGGTGCTAGGGTTGCCAGCTTCCAGATGGGACCTGGAGATCTTCCACTTTTACAGCTGATCTCCAGCTGTCAGAGATCAGCTGTCCTGGAGAAAATGGCTGCTTTGAAGGGTGGACTCTATGGCACTGAAGCATGCTGAGGCCCTTCCCCTCTCCAAACCCTGCCCTCTCCCAGATCCAGTCCTTGGATTCAGCAGGAGCTCACAGGAGCACAGCTCCTGAACCTTTCTGACAGTTCCACATCCCTCTCCCCATCTTGTCCATTGAATAGTATGTGCAGCTGCATAACAATCCCTGCATGAGCTCCACCACCTTCACAACCTGTGTCACAAAAATTCAGGGTTACATAGTCAGGTAAGGCTCTCACAGTTTGCTACGTGTCTCATCTTCCTTTAATAGGTAGAGAGCCCTGAATCCTATCCAAATATTGGGTTCCCTCTCTCTTTCCAAGAGATGTCTCCAGAGAGACTATCCCTGTTTCCTATGTCAAACACCCTTCACTCAGACACTTCGCAGAGCTGTTGGGGCTGGGGACTAAACACTCTTTTTCTTTTTATACTGCCACAAATGTGCATATGTACACCAACTAGTGTGTGTGCATTTCTTTCCCTGAGACAATTGGCATCCAGTCAGCAGGGTTAACATGAATAAAACAAATTAACTCTTATTGAAGGTTTAACAAAATAGGGGGAGTGATTCATCTCACTAACTTTTCCTCGATGGTTCTGTCTCTCTTCTCTCCACATTCCATTAGCTCCCATTGGCTGCTCTTAGAGTGAAGTGAAACTGGACATGCCCATCACAGTATCACTGTTTTGCTTTCTCTAAGTTGACCAGAAGCAAAAGAGAATGGCTTCTATCACTTTAATACATATAAAAAAGTGAATTTTGTTGGGCACATGTTGTAATACTGCAGTGGGAAAAGGCTGCATTTTCTGAAAATTCCTTACACCAACTGGAGAGGTGGTCAAGTAAATAATATATGGCATAGTCTTCTGAAACCAGATTAACTGGTATAAACTCATTTCATCCAGTATGAGAAGTACATGATATAAGGCCGTAACTTTGCTCATTTCCATCTATGGCAATTTGTTACCAGTTCTGAACTGTGGATAAGAAACTAGTAAACAACTCTTGGTATAAATACATCAGATACCTGTTATTATATGTTCACCCCATCACTATGAAATGTAGGTGCACACATTATGGAGGAATCAATCCCAGTTCAGTTGATTTCAGCCAGAAAAGTTTTGCTTGGGATGGTGAAATTCTAACTAAAGTTTTGTTCTGTGAATGTGCTCGTGCACATTGCTACTTATGTTCCAACCAAAGCTAAGTAACTATTTTAAGTCATGCTGATTTCAATGAGGAAATTAAAAATGGGCATCAGTCAACATTTAAGTAGTGTCTTGCCACCATATCCTAAAACAAGATATGGTTTAACTAGGGCAGATTTAATGACAGAATTGTCCCAAAATAAATGCATAAATTTTACAGAAGATAGATGATAGATAGATAGATAGATAGATAGATAGATAGATAGATAGATAGATAGATAGATAGATAGATAGATAATTCCTCCCCCTCCACACCTTTAGCAGAAAGTGAGTGTGGTGTAGTGGTTAAGAACGTTGGACTAGGCATGCAGAGACCCAGGGTGCATTCACACTACACTAATAATGCATTTTGCAACTGGATTTTTGCTATTCTTGCACAGTAAAAATCCAGTTGCAAAATGCATTATTTAGTGTAGTGTGAGCGTACCCCCAGGTTCAGATCCACACTTGTGCAATGGAAGCTTGCTTGGTGACCTTGGGTCAGTCACAGTCTCTATCAAACTTCCTCACAGGATTCCTGGGAGGATAAAATGGAGGCGAAGAGAATGATGTAAGCTGCTTTGGGTCCTCATTAGGGGGAAAGGTGAGAAATGAATGAATGAAATAGTAGTGTAAGACCCCAACAGGCTGCCCAGTAAGGTCTGCCAGCATTTAGACAACCCATCTTTGTTTCATCCTCATTGTGCCAACAGCCATTACTTGCTTTTCCTTAAAGCACCAAATGTGCAGAGAGATAACCCCCACCCCACCCAATACTCCATGCAGTGTAAGCAAAGCATTTTCTGTATCAGGCGCGCCTTTGCATATTAGGTCACACACCCTTGATGTAGCCAGTCCTCCAAGAGCTTACAGGGCTCTTCTTAAAGGGTCTACTGTAACTTCTTGGAGGATATGATATATCAGGGGTGTGTGGCCTAATATGCAAAGGAGTTCCTGCTACAAAAAAAAGTCCTGAGTGTAAGAGATGAAGAGACAATACAGAGAATCAAGGGAATTACCCCCCCTCAATCCACCTAGTACCATTCAGCTACAAGTCAAACTAGACACGCTTTTTAATTAAAAAAAAAAAAGTTTGGTCTGGGTTCCCCAAAACCCACCTGTGGTTCCCTGCAACCACCCCAGCAGCTTAAGTAAATGTTTGTTAAAATAATAAACAAGAGCCAGTTAGGTCTAGGAACCTGGCCATGTGAAGGGAGGGAAGGCTCTTCCTCACCAGCTTTCTCCAAAACTGAAAGATGAATGAGAGCCAGTTTGGTGTAGTGGCTAAGTGCTTAGGATGGCAAGTATGTAAACTGCTATAAAAGAAACAAATCAGGGGACAGCATGCAAAAAAACAAAACCTCACAAAAAAGGAAGAAGAGTACGGGAGGGATGGTGACTCAGTGGTGGTTCATCTGCTTGGTAAGCAGAAGGTCCCAGGTTCAATCCCTGGCATCTCCAACTAAAAAGGGTCCAGGCAAATAGGCATGAAGAACCTCAGCTTGAGACCCTGGAGAGCCACTGCCAGTCTGAGTAGACAAGACTGACTTTGATGGACCAAGGGTTTGATTCAGTATAAGGCAGCTTCATATGTCCATATGTACCCTGTTTTTCTCCACCTTCAGGATCTTAAAGCAGCTTACAATTGCCTTCCCTTCCTCTCCCCATAACAGGCACTTTGTGAGTGGGGTTGCCAATCCCCAGGTAGGGGCAGGAGATCCTCCAGTTTGGAGGCCCTCCCCCCACTTCAGGGTCATCAGAAAGTGGGAGGGGAGAGAAATGTCTGCTGTGCACTCCATTATTCCCTATGGAAACTGATTCCCATTGGGTATAATGGTGATCTGTGGGTATATAGGGCTCTAGGGGAAGCTGTTTTCTGACATAGAGGCATAGCATCTGGTGCTTCTCTTCAAAACACCCTCCATGTTTCAAAAGAATTGGACGAGGCAGTCCAATTGTATGAGCCCCAAAAGGAGGTGCCCCTATCCTTCATTTAAAAGGCATTTAAAAGCTGTGCGGTCCCTTTAAATGTGATGGTCAGAACTCCCTTTGGAGTTCCAGTTATGCTTGTCACAACCTTGCTCATGGCTCTGCCCTCAAAGTCGCCTGGCTCCACCCCCAAAGTCCCCAGATATTTCTTGAATTGGACTTGGCGACCTTATTTGTGAGGTAGGTGAAGCTGAGGGAGAACTGAGACAAGTCCAGGGTTGTCCAGCAGGCTTCACAAAGAGGAGTGGGGAATCAAAACTGACTCTCCAGATTAGAGTCTGCCATTCTTAACCACCACACCACGCTGGCATACCCGTACATTCCTATAGCAGGCACACCTCGCGGTCTCACTGGATCGCTACTAATATGCGACTTATGGCTACCCCAGCCCCTTCTCCTCCTCAGTTCTTCCTTTTGAATTTTTACCTCACGACTATGGAACTCAAGGGGTGGGTATAATATGGATTTCTCACTACTAGTCTCTTCGGGGGGTTTGTTTTGCTTTCAGATGATATAAACTCAGTTTGTAGGTAGGGGACCACAGCAGCTTAGATAGCTTTCCCAATATACTGGCACCAGAGAACTTTAAAGTGAACCACAGAAATTTATTAACGTACACACACTATCTTCAACTGGGGAATGGGAATATATACATAGGCTATATTGTATCTCAAGCAGTTAACAGTTTCTTCGTAGTTCAGGCTTTATAATTTCTAGTTCGCTTAGGTCTTTCAGGTTTCACAGATTATACAGCTTTCACTCTCCAACACTATTCTGGGTTGGCTTCTTGAGTATAATGTGCCAAGTCCCTTAAGTCGACTGGTGTCTCTTCTCCCAGCCCTTCATACTTCTAGACCCACATCTTTCCCTCATCCACCTCTATAGCTCTTAAGAAAGTGTTTCTGTGTCTGTGACCTCTCGGGTCTTTTACTGTGACTCTCCTCTAGTCACACACAGCCTCGTTGCTGTCTAAATAGAGTGGACAGTAAGCTCGGCTTCTCTCGAAGACTCTCCTCAGCTACTGTCTCAGCTCCTTCTCAGACCAACTTCTCTCTTCAGCAGTCTCCCTCCTTCTCAGACCAACTGCTCTCTTCAGCAGTCTGCCTCAGCCGTTAGCTGTCACTCCCCTCTGAGAGTTCCGAGCACTCTGGCCCCCACCCTCAGGTCACCTGACGCAGACTCTATGCGTCCTTAGTTTTCTTGTTAACCCGTTCATTACCGTCACAGTTCCTAATAGATTCACAGGCTTTCCTATCTGTTGTGTATGTGACTAGAATTGTATCTATGATATGGAGTTCTTGCCTAGTTTGGAGCCTGTAGGACTGAGCTTGGGGACTCAGGAACAATAGGCAGTAGGATCCAAATTTACTGCCCTGCTCCAGTCATGAGCCCCCTGCTGGTATGAATGGTCCAATAGAATGCTAGCGCAGGAACTTTGTGTGTATATATACTTGGCCCTATAGGCCCAGTTTTCAGTCTTCTAAGGCAACGCTTAGGGTTGCCAAGTCCAATTCAAGAAATATCTGGGGACTTTGGAGGTGGAGCCAGGAGACTTTGGGGATGGAGCCAGGAGACATTGGTGGTGGAGCCAGGAACAAGGGTGTGACAAGCATAATTAAACTCCAAGGGAGTTCTGGCCATCACATTTAAAGGGACAGCACACCTTTTTAAATGTCTTCCTTCCATAGGAAATAATGAAGGATAGGGGCACCTTCTTTTGGGGCTCATAGAATTGGACATCCTGGTCCAATCATTTTGAAACTTCGGGGGTACTTTGGAGAGAGGCACTAGATACTATACTGAAAATTTGGTGCCTCTACCTCAAACCACAGCTCCCCCAGAGCCCCTGAAACCTCCAGATCAATTCCCCATTATACCCTATGAGAATCGATCTCCACATAGGGAATAATGAAGCGCTCAGCAGACATTTCCCTTCCCCCCCCCTTTCTGGCGACTCTGAACCGAGGGATTCTCTACTCATGAGTTGCTGCTAACTTCTTCAAAGTAACACAGACACACCATCCCAAGAGGAAGCCTTTCAATTGGAGACTGAAGCCTCCGGAGGTGGAAAGTCACATGGTCCTGTGGGGGCGGGACTTCCCCCCACTGGCCAGCTGACTGGGGGTGGGAAGGAGCCTGGGAAAGCGGAAGAACTCCCGCTGGGACCTGGGGATTGGCAAGCCTAGCAGCGCTATACCATTCTGTATTCAATAAAAGAGCTATGTCCACTACCACCTCACCTCATCATTGCATGGAACCCACTATATTATACTATCCGATTGAAATGCTCTTGATTTCCCTTTTGAAGATGGACAGGTGTTCCATCGGAACAAGTCAAATGCAAATAGCCGCACAGTTTCCTTTAGAAAACATTTGGTGGCACCTAGAATGGCTGATCCTTCTAGGCAGCCTGCCTAAAGAAATCTAATTGCAGGACAGCGTAACGTGCAAGGTCGCAGCTCGGGAATGCTGGAGACAATGAATTGGTATTGTCTGCGGTTTTTAACACAAGGCTACTGTCGTGTGTATTTCTCTTGCTGGATTCTGACACAGATACTTCTGTGATCTCGCTTTCATCTTATTGCCTGCTGTAAATGCCTGTGGCTGCAGACACAGCATATAAGATGCTTGCAATTTAGCCTGCAGTTAAAAACAAAAAAGCCCAACGACATACCAATGAGTGCTGGAAAAGCCCTTGAATGTATTCCTAGGCAAAATCCTGGTTTGTTTAGTCAGAACAGAAATCTCAGCTATGCAAAAAGGTGAGATCTGAAATGGACAAATGTGATTTAACAGCGGAATCCTAAAGGCAGTTACATCAGTGGTATTCATTCCATGGCTCACAGAGAGCCATGTACACAAATACCATCAGCCAAAGGATAGCCCAGACTAGCCCCATCTGATCAGATCTCGGAAGCTGAGTAGGGTTAGCCCTGGTTAGTGTTCAGTACTTAGATGGGAGCAGGGGTGGAATTCTAGCAGGAGCTTTTTGCATATTAGGCCACCGCCCCCCCCCCCCCATGTAGCCAATCCTCCAAGAGCTTACAAAAAAGAGCCTTGTAAGCTCCTGGAAGACTGGCTACATCAGGGGTGTGTGGCCTAATATGCAAAGGAGCTCCTGCTAGAATTCCATCCCTGGATGGGAGTATTAGGTATTTAGATGGGAGACCATCAATAATGTGGGGTAGGAGATCACCAAGCCCCACCAAGCCAATTTGGTGTAGTGGTTAGGAGCGTGGACTCTAATCTGGGAGAACCCATGCCTGGGAATCTGGGAGAACCCATGCCTGGGAGAACCCATGCCTCCACATGACTGACCTTGGGTCAGTCATGAATTCTTTCAGAGCTGTTATCTCAAGAGCAATTTCTGTAAGAGCTCTCTCAGCCCCACCTACTTCACAGGTTGTCTGTTGTGGGGAGGGGAAGGTAAAGGAGACTGTAAGCCAGAGACTCCAAATGAAGGGTGGGACATAACTCCAGTCTCCTCCTCCTCTTCTTCCTCCTCTTCCTCTTCTTCTCTACATGTCTTTTGCCTTAAAAATCCCAGGGGTCAGCTGTGACTTAGCAGCACTTCACACAAAGGTGCCAGATGATTACTGAACACTTTGTGCACCGTCCCACTGAATAATACATACAGCGAGATATACATGTAATGCCGAATATATAACTATAACTCTTAAAATTAGCTGAGTACCTCTAAGCATGTAGGCAGGTCTTTCTCTACGCCTGTTGAACCTTAACCAGCTCTTGTGTATCTGGAATGAGGGGATGGGCTTGCAGTTCAGGCTTACGACACAAAACAGTGTGCCAGCTTTCAAGTGCTCCAGCATACTTTATTATTAAAAGATAATCGCCTCCACCCTGACCTGGATAGCCAAGGCAAGCCCAGTCTCATCAGATCTTAGAAGCTAAGCAGGGTTGACTCTGGTAAGTACTTGGATGGGAGCCCTCAATGGAATACCAGCAGTCGGGAGGGCGGGGGGGGGGGAGGTTTTATTCAGCCATCTCCCTGAATATCCTCCAGGCCCCCAGTAGGGGTCAGTCACCAGAGGTCACCAGATGCACACATTAAAAAAAATACAAAAACACCCCCCAAATAATCATCTTCCTATCAAGCTGGACTCTAGTACTGCAAGAGATGGGGTAGTAAGACCTCTCTGTGTGGGAACCTCCTGCTACTCACAAGCTTCATCTGGCAAAAGCCTTGCCTAATTTCCTGAAAATGGGATAGGTACCATGTTGGGGAATGGTACTTAGTGGAGCTACACATGGCCTTTGTGCCACTGAGTGGATGTCATTCTAAGTTTGTTGACTTCACTGGGCATATAGGGCACCTTTCTCCTTAACTCTGCTCTGCAAGCAACATGAGTTCATGCTTCCTTTGCATCTAAAGTTAACAATGCATAGATGTCATCTGTTGGTCAATAAAGGGAAATTAAAATGTGGAATTCATTGCCAGAGGATGCAATGAATTCCATCTGGCTGCAGGCATACATGGCGTTTAAAGGGTATTAGACAAATTCATGGAGGGTAGGCCTATTGGAGGCTGACCAAAGAGAACCTCTCTGCTCAAAGGCAGTAAACCTCTGAATCCCAGTGCCAGGAGGCAACATCAGGGGAAGGCCTTGGCCTCTATACTCTGTTGTTGAGCTCCAGAGAAACAGGTTGGCCACTGTGTGAAGGAGGATGCTGGATCACTGGTCTCATTCAGCAGGGCTCTTCTTATGTTTTTATGTTGGATCCAATCAATTTTTTCATGGGTGAAAAGACCAGTAAAAATACCCTTTGATAGGGCCACCAAGTTCCAGGGCCGGACACGGGTTCCCCCACCTGGGAGGTTCCCAACCTGCCAGCCCGCATTGGCAAATGATGTCATCATGATGGCATGTGATGGCTGCTTTAGGAGCTTCCATGATAACCATAGAGTTTTCCCAGATGCTCCTAGAGTGGCCAGCGAGCTACATCACCTAGAGCGACCAGCAATAATATCACTTGGCAGAGGCTGCAGGGAACTTGGCAACCCAACCCTTTGACCAGCAAAAAGGCTTTGTTAGGGATCATGGGATATGCACAAACAAAAGCCATGTGGGATGAGGGCCACAGTAAGGTTGAGCAGGAAGTGAGGCTGAGAGGGAAAACTAGCTAGATCCAACCCATGCGCACACACACACACATACCCATCTATACATTTGTGAACTTTCTGCATCAACAGAATATTCCTTGCACTAGGGAACAGGATTAGATTGGGAATTAGAAATTGCCCTGTAGCAAGCCAAGCTGAGAGGCTGCTGTGAGGCTACAAAGCCACCACTGCAAGGGTCACTCAGCTCAGTGGTGCAAACTGGCTATCCCATTGCTTCCTGAAGGAAGCTGACAGCAGGAAAACACAGTTGGTATATTGATACCAAATTATCATTGCTGATGCAGGGTCTAATCCACGTGGCCCCTGAGGAGTTGACCAGGGCTTGGCTCTGCTTGCTTCTCGTCACCAGTGTCCCTCTGGGGCAATGGCCCACTGGGCAGTTTCCCTCTTGGGAAAAACAAGTGCCTTAAGTGGAATCATAGGGTTGGATCATGTGGTTCCAACCCTATGATAGCCAATAGAAGTAGTACAAGAAAGATTGAAACAAGGTGCTGTAAGTCACCCTGAGCCCGCTTGCAGGATAGAGCAGGGTATAAATTGAAGAAGAAGAAGAAGAAGAAGAAGAAGAAGAAGAAGAAGAAGAAGAAGAAGAAGAAGAAGAAGAAGAAGAAGAAGAAGAAGAAGAAGAGCATCTATTTGTTTTGTGGAAACAAGAATGGCAAACGAAATATCTCAGCAATGAAAGTTGCTTTTATACCAATAGCACAAGGTTATCGGTGAAGACTTGCAAGCTGTTGCTTTATTTAATGGACTAGATAATTTAATGACTGTGTGTTACTAGGTATCGAAGTTTAAGGATAGTAAGTCAGCCTACAAGGGCAGGGAATCAATTTGGGGGTATATTTTAACAATCAACCATATTTTCCCTTTTGTTTATACTAGTTGATTTTGTAGTTCCCTTTTTCCCCCCCTTCAGATCTAACACCCTCAAGCGCTATAAACATAAACATAAAATTGGCTGGAACACAGCAGGTTGTTGAAATCTCATGGACTTTGTTAGTAAAAATAACATTTAAAAAAATGATCAGCATTTCCCTTTGTCCTCTACTCAGTGCCCTGAAGCTGTATAAAACAGTGTGACCATCTGGTCACTATCTTAGGACAAAAAGGCTTTGTCCTGCCAGGGCTTTTTTTGTAGCAGGAACTCCTTTGCGTATTAGGCTACACCCCCCTGATGTAGCCAATGCTCCAAGAGATTACAGGGCTCTTAGTATAGGGCCTACTGTAAGCTCCAGGAGGATTGACTACATGAGAGGGATATGGCTCAGGGGCGGAATTCTAGCAGGGGCTCCTTTGCATATTAGGGCACACCCCACCTGATGTAGCCAATCCTCCAAGAGCTTACAAAAAAGAGCCTTGTAAACTCCTGGAGGATTGGCAACATCGGGGGGGGGTGTGGCCTAATATGCAAAGGAGCTCCTGCTAGAATTCCACCCCTGGTACAGCCTAATATGCAGAAAAGTTGCTGCTACAAAAAAAGCCCTGAAAACATTTTATTAAAATTTAATAAGTAAATATCTAAACTCCAGGATCTCACCTCACCTTTGGCACACCTTCCCCCTCTTGAGGTTCACCAGGTAACATTTCTATTTATCTGAAAAAAAATGCTATGGTGTAATTATTCCCAAAAATAAGTTTCACTTCAAATACAGATTTATAAGGTCTAAGATTAAACAACCACCTACTCACATTTTTCTGTAGCTTGTCCAGAAGGACTTAGGGGTTATTTATTGTGAAATCTTATGCAGTCCATATCCACTGATTTCAAAGGGCTTGGACTGGCATAACATTTGCTATGAACAGTTCCCGCCGCCATCATTCTTCAATGAGCAGCAAATATAATTTTGCACTAGTAAATCTTCATTATTTGCTATGAGAAAGAAACTGCTACATATAATTTTCTTAAGTGCTGCAAATCAATGCTTTTCCCCAAAAACAACAGCTAAGACTGACGATTTAGTTTTGCAATATTGAGAAGACTTTTCTTTCTCATATATTTTTATCTTCTCTCAAATGCCTCAATCCCCCTTTCCCCCATTATTACATTTTTCATTCACTGACCTTTCTCTTTCATTATGAATGTTTTCACAAAAATCCACCATGGCCTGAAGAAGGAAAGCTCTGCAAGAGCTGGCATTGTTTTTACTTCTTCGCCCACAACTAGAACACCTGTTCAGTGCTAATACACAATGCACTTGGCAAAATGCTTGTCAGGTACAAGGAGCACTTGAATCCAGAGCCTAGAGCAGGGGTGGCCAAACTGTGGCTCGCGAGCCAAATGTGGCTCTTGCACACCTATTGTGTGGCTCTTGAAGCCCCTAGCACCCTGTCAGCCAGCTTGAAGAAGGCATTTCTCTCTTTAAATCATTCTCGAAGCCAAGCCAGCCCATATTTAAAGAGTGCATTTAAAGCTTTCTTTCCATGTCTTCCTTTCTTTCTATGTCTTCCTTCCTTCCTTCCTTCCTTCCTTCCTTCCTTCCTTCCTTCCTTCCTTCCTTCCTTCCTTCCTTCCTTCCTTCCTTCCTTCCTTCCTTCCTTCCTGTCTTGTGGCTCTCAAACATCTGACAATTATTTTATGTGGCTCTTACACTGAGCAAGTTTGGCCACCCCTGGCCTAGAGAGTAGCTATGGAGTTTTACTCTGAATGCCACCTAAGCTGCCTACCTTGAGGAAAGACTGGCTGGCATAAGTTTCTTCTGCATCAGTACCCTCTTCATGATGGCCAGCAGAGGAAGCCTGCTCTGCCTGAAGGGAACCAATGGCAGCAGACTGGAAGAACCAATAGAAACTAGCTCAGAGATATAATGCTGTTATGAGGGCTTACTTTTGTAGCAGAAACTCCATATTAGGCTACACTCCCCCTCCCTGAATATAGCCAATCCTCCAAGAGCTTACAATAGGTCCTGTAAGAAGAGCCCTGTAAGTTCTTGGAGGGTTGGCTACATCAAGGGGGTGTAGCCTAATTTGCAAAGGAGTTCCTGTTACAAAAAAAAGTCTTGGCTGTTACTGTTTGTCTGGGCCCTTCAATCTAACCAAGTTATCCATAGCACAGAGTTGCTAGCTGTGGCAGGCAATCACCCGGGAGCAACGGGAGAGAGGGGAGATACCAGTGTGCAATATCACTTCCAGCAAAAAATGGATCATAATGTGCACGGCGCTCTAGAATTCACCCATTAAAACTCTATGGAAAAAAAGCACAGAGGTTTAGTGGACAAATCCATGTCACTTCTTGTGTGCTAGTGTAACACCAGTACATCCCCCTTCCCACCATTTTTCTCTGCTATAGCCCTCCTACTATAGTATTAATATTCCATCAACACATGTGCAATCCCCAACAGGGCCACTGTAGATATGGAAAAGGGAGCAGCAGAGCAGACTGTCTTCCCCTGTTGCTATGAGTCCAATCAAAATTGAGGGCTTGAGTGCTTAGAAGAGAAGTTCCCCTGTTCCTGACATCAGAGTTAAAGTCTGGTCAGGTAAGCCCAAACAGTACAAATTACAAATTGTAACATGTCTTCAAAGATTTCAGGTTTTCACAGCTGGCATCATCATTAGGGTTTGAAGAATCTTTCGGGCTCAAGTACCGTGTTCTATTGGAGAAAGTTTTTCTTCCAGACATTTCGTTCTCAGCTGCGGAGAACATCCTCAGTGGCGTTGCAGCCGGAGCAGGCGCTCTGACCTTCTTGGCTGCTGTGCATTGAGTGATAAAGTGCTATGGATAAATTGGTTAGATTGACGGGCCCAGACAAACAGTAACAGCCAAGACTTTTTTTTGTAACAGGAACTCCTTTGCAGATTAGGCTACACCCCCTTGATGTAGCCAACCCTCCAAGAACTTACTCAATGCACAGTAGCCAAGAAGGTCAGAGCGCCTGCTCCGGCTGCAACGCCACTGAGGATGTTCTCTGCAGCTGAGAACGAAACATCTGGAAGAAAAACTTTCTCCAGTAGAACACGGCACTTGAGCCCGAAAGATTCTTCAAACCCTAATGTAACATGTCTGTTATGTATTTGCTGTGTTATGTATTGCATCTCACTGGATTATTATTGCCTGAGCTTGAGACAGGCACTCCATGCAAACCAGGATCCTGAAGCCTGGAAGAACTGGCCAATCAGGATGCTAGGCATGTAACAACTTCTAACAAAGAGATGCAAATGAAGGATTCTGGAGTGAACCAATAGGAGTGTTGCCTGTTGGGAGGGCGTGGTTAACCATGGCCAGAGTGCTGTTTGTGACCGTTTCTCCTTGCAATGAAGTGTTCTTGGTTGATTCAGAGCTGGTTGAACTCACCTTACAATAATGTCATTTTGATGTAAAGATAATCTTCATTGCCTCATCCCTGCTGTTTTACCCCTCCCCAAATCCTAGGTTGTCAACGTCCAGGTGGGCTCTGGAGATCTCCTGGTATTACAGCTGATATCCAGACTATGGAGCCCCATTCCCCTGGAACAAATGGCAGCTTTGAGGGGTGGACTCTGTTCAGGAGGCTGGGAACCCTAGCTGCAACTGGCCGACCAGTTACCGCATCACATCCCCAATGAGCTCTCTTTTGTCCCCAGAGGAAAGCTCCCTCCCTTCCCCATCTTCTCCGTCATTAAGCACTGCCCTCAAATCTCTAGGAGTTTCCCATGTCGGAGTTTGCAGCCTTGCCAAATCCTAGTTTTGATTCTGAGTCTCCCTGACATGTTGAATTTGAGCCTTTCTCCCCTTTCCTTGCTTGTTTCCACAGAATGTATTTGTTTTTCAGCGCTGTTTATATGTCACTAAATCAGTATTATAAATCATATGTATATTATATAATAAATTATTTATTATGCTTTATTTTTATTTACATTATTTATAGTCCTCCTTTCTCACTGAGACTCAATATAAGTATCTTGCGCAGAGAAATACAGCGTGAATTGTGTGTGTGTGCTTTTTTGAAAAAAACCAAGTATACACAATACAAACAGGACTTCAAAGACAACAGCTACTGAATTTCTCATACCTGATGGTAAGGCTAAAAACAAAATCCCTGTTATGATTTTTATTTCTCCCATGAATGAATCAAAGCATGAATCATTATTTTAAACACAAATTTCTGTATACTTCCCCTGAATTTTTTTTCCATGAATGGTGTGCATTTCTCAACATTCTTTGTGTATCAACATGTAAAAATGACACACATTTTAGAATAATCTATTAGAATAAATGTGTGCATGTTTGCGTGTGAAGTGCCATCAAGTTGCTTCTGACTTATAGCAATCCTATGAATTAATGACCTCCAGATTGTTTTGTTGTTAGCAGTCTTGCTTTGGTCTTGCAAACAGAGGGCTGCAGCTTCCTCAACAGGGTCAACCCATCTTTGGCATAGTGGTTAAGAGCATGGACTCTAATCTGAGAGAACCAAGTTTGATTCCTCACTCGTCCAAAAGCAGCTGCTAGTGTGACCTTGGGTCAGTCGCAAGTTCTCTCAGAGCTGTTCTCTCAAGAGCTGTTCTCAAAAGATCTCTCTCAGCCCCGCCTGCGAGTTTGAGAGCCAGTTTGATGTAGTGGTTAAGTGCACGGACTCTCCTCTGGGAGAACCAGGTTTGATTCCCCACTCCTCCACTTGCAGCTGCTGGAAAGGCCTTGGGTCAGCCTTGAAAGGGCAGATGCTGTAAGAGCTCTTTCAGTCCCACCTACCTCACAGGGTGTCTGTTGTGGGGAGGAAAGTAAAGGAGATAGTGACCATTTACCCAAAAGGAAAACAACTCCAAACATAAGATGATCACAGAGACATCCGCTTAATTGTGGGGTGCCTTGGGAGCGGTGCTCTCCCCAATGTTGTTCAATATCTATATGCGCCCCCTTGCCCAGATTGTCCGGAGATTTGGGCTGGGTTGCCATCAGTACGCTGATGACACCCAGCTCTATCTGCTGGTGGATGGCTGGCCTCTGCCCCAGAAAATTTAGTCCTGGAGATGAAGAAGAAGAAGAGGAGAAGGAGATTGGATTTATACCTGGCCCTTCATTACCTGGAGAGTCTCAGAACAGCTTACAATCTCCTTTCCCCTCCCCCCCCCCAAAAAAAAACCCCAAACACCCTGTGAGGTAGGTGGAACTGAGAGAGTTCTGATAGCAACTGCTCTTGAGAAGAACTGCTCTGTGAGAACTTGTGACTGACTCAGGGTCACATCAGCAGTTGCATGTAGAGGAGTGGGGAATCAAACCAGGTTCTCCCAGATAAAAGCCCGCACAGTTAACCACTATACCAAACTGAATAAGTAAATTTAGCCTCAATTATGAAATTATTTTATCATTCTGCAGGCAATTTGTACATTTTGTTCTGGAAGTATACAAAGCAAAAATTGGATCTTTAGTTATGAGATACTTACTGACTTCAAATAAATGGATCCTCACAACTTATGTAGTGATGCCAAAAGGCAGGGGGCGGTGTTTTGAGCAGGAACACACAGGAATGTAGTCCCGGCTGGTTTGGTGCCAGGGTGTGTGGCCTAATATGCAAATGAGGTCCCGCTGGGCCAAAAGTCCTATGCAAAACAATGGTGATGTCAGGGGGTGTGACCTAATATGTAAATGAGTTCCTGCTGACTTTTTCTTCAAAAAAAAAGCCCTGCCAAAAGGAAATGCACACC
Source organism: Heteronotia binoei (assembly GCF_032191835.1). Classification (NCBI taxonomy): domain Eukaryota; kingdom Metazoa; phylum Chordata; class Lepidosauria; order Squamata; family Gekkonidae; genus Heteronotia; species Heteronotia binoei. The sequence continues at coordinate 174,114,554 of NC_083225.1, forward strand.
CTCTTTCTGAGTACTGAGCACCCTATTTTAACTATTTCAACCTTTTGAAGACTTTTCTTCTTGGCCAGACATAATGCCTTACCCCTTAATGAATTATTTGGCAGATTCTCGGATAGTCCTACTGAACAGAGAGTCTGCCCATGTGGGGATGCGAAGATAAAACCACTCATTTTATTTAGCTGTGATTTATATTCTTCTAGAAGATATTCTTTTATTTCTCCATTTATGTCACACTTCCCAGTATGTTCACACGATTACCATTTATTATATTTGCTACCTGGCAACGTTAAGGCTGCTACCCTATCCATAGCTCGTTATTTAACTGCTGCCTTGAAGATTCATCCAAAGGTATAATTAATTCATGCCTAAATGCTTATTTGCACGTAGGCCTCTTTTTGCACTGGAACTGGAAATAAACTTTACAGGAAAGTTGGCTCATCCTTTTGTGGCTTTTTATGGTTTGGCATAGAAGATCTAAGCTTTCCTGACTTAGGCTAGTGGGTGGATTAATTTGGAATATCATTCCCTAGAATAACATGTGTTTGAAATAGGAAATAATCTTCCAAAATGGAAAGAATTAAATTACAATTCCCCAGGCCTGGCCACTGCAATTGATCTCTGAGACGCTAAATGCATTTGAAAGACTAACCGAGGGCCCTAGAAATGGTTTTAAACTGTGCTGAAGAGTTTAAAACTTTAGAAAAAACCCAAGTGTTGCACAATAGACAGTTCTATTTTAGAAGTTGGAGATCATAGCAACGTATGAATATTCATTGCCCAATTTTTTGCTGGTCCTCCTGGGGAATGTTTACTAGGCTCAAAGAAAGGAGGAGATTGACATTGACAAGGAAGAAAACGGGAGAGGGAAAATGGCTGCATCAATTTGTTGAAGCAGCCAGGGAGTGACAGGAAGAATCAGCCTCCTTGGCAGAAAATGTAGATAAGTTGTAGAGCCTCTAATGGAACAGAGTAGAATCTGCAGTCATAAGCATGCTTAAGGAGAGTTTGCACAGGAACCTGTGAGCCTGCCGCCATATGTACTCCATTTGCTTTTCTGTGGTTAGCTAATACATACAGCAACTGGTTGCCATCTGATTTCTTCAAGATGAAGAAGGCCTTGGGAGCTGAGCAGAAGAAGACAACCACTGTAGATTTATACCCCACCCTTCTCTCTGAATTAGTCTCAAAGCGGCTTACAATCTCCTTCATCTTCTTTCCCCACAATAGACACCCTGTGAGGTAGGTGAGGCTATGAGAGCTCTCCCAGAAGCTGCCTTTTCAAGGACAACTCCTATGATAGCTATGGCTGACCCAAGGTCATTCCAGCAGCTGCAAGTGGAGGAGTGGGGAATCAAGCCCGGTTCTCTCAGATAAGAGTCTACGCGCTTAACCACTGCACCAAACTGGCTCTCAGATGAGCAGATGAGTAAGGGTGGTGTTAAGCAGAAACACACACTGTCCGTGTGTTAAGATGACTGGAGTGGAGCTGTCAATGGATGCCAGAAACAGGTGTAGAATCAAAATAGAACTATGAACTGCTACAGGTAAACAGAGACTTCTGTACACCAATGGTGGTGGAAAGTGCTGTCAGGTCACAGCTGACTTATGGTGACCCCATAAAGTTTTCAAGGCAAGAGATGTTCATAGGTGGTTTGCCATTGCCTGCCATTGCCTGTGTCATGACCCCGGTACTCCTTGGAGGTCTCCCATCCAAATACTAGCTAGGACCAACCATGCAAAGCTTCTGAGATTTGACAAGATCAAGCTAGCCTGGGCATCCAGATCAGGGCTCTGTACACAGAAAGTCCAAAGTTTTTACTATGCACAGAACTATTTTTTTAAGCAGGAATTCCTTTGCATATTAGGCCACACACCCCTGATGTAGCCAATTCTCCTAGAGCTTACAGAGCTCTTTGTACAGGGCCTACTGTAAGCTCCAAGAGAACTCGCTACATTAGGGATGTGTGACCTAATATTCAAAAGAGTTCCTGCTACAAAAAAAGCCCTGGCTATGCATAGTCCTTTAGAATTTGTTTCCAAATAAAAGTGCCTAGGATTAAATTTAATGACTAAAAACCTAGAATTGCCAAAGAATCCCTTTTTTGCAGTGTTTTATCAGTGTTCACATGTGTGTATCAATAATAGAGAAGGCAAAATATTAGTATGAACTCCAGACACAGAAAGCAGCAGGAGTTTTTGAAGTAGACTGACAGCTCCCACATTTTCAGCTCATCTCACACCAGCCTTTACTCATGTACTCACTTGCATAAAGCTAACTGGCAACATGAACAAGCCTTTGTAGGCTTTGAGTTATGCACAAAGTGCTGTCCGTGCAGCAGCGATCAGTACATTCATATCCACTGGTTCCTCTGAAAGCAAAAATGATTGAATTAGTGTTATGGAGGAAATTAAGGATACATGATTGCCTTGTGTCGGCAGTTTGAAGTTGAATTAAGAAAAAGGGCTTTAAAACCTGTTAGGCAATGCCTCCTGTGGTGCTTAATTATGTATAGTGATTCATTATGTAAGGGAAACGGTTATGACTCAAGCAGGAAATTTTTTCATACTGATGAACAAGTTGTTTGTAGTCTGGTGGCCGCTGAAAGAGTGACAATAATTGGAGAAATCCCTAAATCTTGCCGTTTGCTCCCTGAAGAGACCAGGGCTTTTTTTGTATCAGGAACTCCTTTGCATATTAGGCCACACACCCCTGATGTAGCTAATCCTCCAAGAGCTTACAGGGTTCTTATTACAGGGCCTACTGTAAGCTCTTGGTGTATTGGCTACATCAGGGGTGTGTGGCCTAATATGCAAAGGAGTTCCTGATACAAAAAAAGCCCTGGAAGAGACTGACAGAGGAAACTGACATAGAGCCAGGGGTAGAATTCTAGCAGGAGCTCATTTGCATATTAGTAATATAAAAGACCTTTGCAGTCCCATCCCTTTTTGTCCACATGGGTCCTATCAGCCCCACCAAACACTCCAGCCAGAAAACCATGGAGTGTTTACCTTGAAAATGTCGGACTGGTATCCCAATTAATAAGTGCATTATCACTATTGTGGCAAGCAGAGCCATAATGCATTGAGTTGAGAAGAAAAGCCATTGACTGAGGAAGGTAGCAATACTGAAACCAGTCCTTTAACTTCAAGTTGACCACGTTGGCAACTTTGGCTTCAAGTTGACCAAGTTGGCATTTATTGGCATCTATGAAGACTAATCTGTCATTTTACAATTACCTAAGTGGGCATTTTGGATTGAGAGACAGCTTTGTACTGAAGGCAATATTGTATCCTCAGGAATGATGTACTCACAATCTGAGTCAGATTGAGGTGACAAGAGAGGAGATCCTTCAACTGATAGACGAATTAAAAACTAATAAGTCACCAGGTCCAGATGGCATACATCCAAGAGTTCTGAAAGAACTCAAAGTTGAACTTGTGGATCTTCTGACAAAAATCTGTAATCTTTCACTGAAATCTGCCTCCGTTCCTGAGGACTGGAAGGTAGCAAATGTCACCCCCATCTTTAAAAAGGGTTCCAGAGGAGATCCGGGAAATTACAGGCCAGTCAGTCTGTCTTCAATACCGGGAAAGTTGGTAGAAACCATTATCAAGGACAGAATTAGTAGGCACACTGATGAACACGGGTTATTGAGGAAGACTCAGCATGGGTTCTGTAAGGGAAGATCTTGCCTCACTAACCTGTTACATTTCTTTGAGGGGGTGAACAAACATGTGGACAAAGGAGACGCAATAGGTGTTGCTTACCTTGACTTCCAAAAGCTTTTGATAAAGTTCCTCATCAAAGGCTCCTTAGAAAGCTTGAGAGTCATGGAGTAAAAGGACAGGTCCTCTTGTGGATCAAAAACTGGCTAATTAATAGGAAGCAGAGAGTGAGTATAAATGGGCAATCTTCGCAGTGGAGGATGGTAAGCAGTGGGGTACCTCAGGGCTCAGTACTGGGTCCCATGCTCTTTCACTTGTTCATAAATGATTTGGAGTTGGGAGTGAGCAGTGAAGTGGCCAAGTTTGCAGATGACACTAAATTGTTCAGGGTGGTGAGAACCAGAGAGGATTGTGTGGCACTCCAAAAGGCTCTGTTGAGGCTGGGTGAGTGGGCGTCAACTTGGCAGATGCGGTTCAATGTGGCCAAGTGCAAAGTAATGCACATTGGGGCCAAGAATCCCAGCTACAAATACAAGTTGATGGGGTGTGAACTGGCAGAGACTGACCAAGAGAGAGATCTTGGGGTCATGGTAGATAACTCACTGAAAATGTCAAGACAGTGTGCGATTGCAATAAAAACGGTCAACGCCATGCTGGGAATTATTAGGAAGGGAATTGAAAACAAATCAGCCGGTATCATAATGCCCCTGTATAAATCGATGGTGCGGTCTCATTTGGAATAATGTGTGCAATTCTGGTCACCGCACCTCAAAAAGGATATTATAGCATTGGAAAAAGTCCAGAAAAGGGCAACTAGAATGATTAAAGGGTTGGAACACTTTCCCTATGAAGAAAGGTTAAAACGCTTGGGGCTCTTTAGCTTGGATAAACGTTGACTGCGGGGTGACATGATAGAGGTTTACAAGATAATGCATGGGATGGAGAAAGTAGAGAAAGAAGTACTTTTCTCCCTTTCTCACAATACAAGAACTTGTGGGCATTCAATGAAATTGATGAGCAGTCAGGTTAAAACAGATAAAAGGAAGTAAAAGGGTGATTAACATGTGGAATTCACTGCCACAGGAGGTGGTGGCGCCGTGGCGGCTACAAGTCCATCAGTGGCTATTAGCCACAGTGTGTATATGTGTGTGTGTGTGTGTGTATACACACAAAAAAAAATTGGCCACTGTGTGATACAGTGTTGGACTCGATGGGTCATTGGCCTGATCCAACATGGCTTCTCTTATGTTCTTATGATTTGATATGTGCAGTGTAAATATTATAATTATTTCTGTTTAGTGCTACACCGTCTTAATCATTTTTGCTTAAGTTCATTGGGAGAGTGTAATATCAACTGTTTTCCCTAATAATCCCCAAAACAGAGTTTGCCTTTTTCACCATTACAGCACACTGGGACGACACTGTCATTGAGCAATCTACTATGACTCCAAGATCTTCCTCCCTCTCAGTCTCAGCAAGTTCAGATCCTATTAAAAAGGTAAAGGTAGTCCCCTGTGCAAGCACCAGTCGTTTTCGACTCTGGGGTGACACTGCTTTCAGAATGTTTTCACGGCAGACTTTTTATGGGGTGGTTTGCCATTGCCTTCCCCACTCATCTACACCTTCCCCCCCCCAGCAAGCTGGGTGCTCAATTTACCGACCTTGGAAGGATGGAAGGCTGAGTCAACCTGGAGCCGGCTACCTAAACCAGCTTCCGCTGGGATCGAACTCAGGTCGTGAGCTGAGGGCTCCGACTGCAGTACTGCAGCTTTACCACTCTGTGCCATGGGGCTCTTTCAGATCCTATTAGCCTATACCTGAAGCTGGGATTTTTATTTTTATTTTTTGTCCCAGTGTGCATCTCCTTACACTTGCCAAATCAATAAAAGGCGGTTTAATTACAAAACCCAAAAAAGAATGCAGGACCAACATAAAAAACAGGGGTAACATCATAATCAAGAGGAGATCCAGAGGCCAAAAAAAGTTAATATATTCTTCTCTCCCACCCCCCACCCCCAAACATAAATACCCTTTTTGGCATTGTGGGGGATCCTAAACAGTCAGAAAATAGCCCACGTGCACTCAGGCAAGGCCAGCCACAGTATTCTCAAGAGTCATCTCTTTGTCATTTGAATAAATATTTTGTGTGTGTCAAAAGTAATTGCTATGTTGAATCCCCACTTTGGAAAACAAGAAAACATCCAGATGATGCAGTCCCCCCCCCCCTTTCATCAGCCAAATCCCTCTGGAGGGAAACAGCTCCGCTAGGTAAGACAACCCAGATTGCTGTGCCTGAAAGATCTCTCCCTCCGACACATTCTTGGTTTTGTTTTTGGCCCTGAATGGCATTGGTGGACTGTAACAAAGAATGTCTAGCAGCAGGAGCTGTCACATCTGCTTCATACGCTCGTCTGCCAGAGCACATGTTTCAGCAGCCCAGGGACAAGGCATGGCTACACTTCCATTTAATGCAGTGCACAAGAGGAGATGTTGCTCACTTAATTAAAGCAGGTCTTCAAGCCACTTTTCAAGGCACATATGTGCGCCACGAAAGGAAAAAAAAATAGCACGTTGCTTTGACTTTTGGTACTTGCTCTCCTGGCCTTTCTAATTAAAACTGACAGAAATGAATAGATTTAAACAGATCAGATGCCTTTGGGTTATGGGGTCAATTGAAAAAGACTAGAGATATTGCCCCCTTCATTCACCTCTCTCTTTCCCTCCCCTTTCCTTCTGTGTTCTTCTAAATTGGATCCGGAATGAAGAGCCGCTTGGACTACAGCAAGTCAACCGCAAAGCGCTGTCTTGCTGATTTCTTCAGAAAGAATAATGTTGGTTTGCCAGGCAGATACCATTCTGTAGCCTTTGCCACCAGTCTTCACTGAGACCACCTGCATGGTTTCTACGTTCACACTGGGGTTCCAGTGGCATACGGAATGGTGGACTTGAGTTCCTTGAGGCAGAGGGCCATGGCTTAGTGGTAGAACATCTGCTTGGCAGGCAGAAGGTGCCAGATTCAATCACCAGCATCCCCAGTTAAAGGTAATAGTGGAAAAAGTCACAGTCAATTTATTGTGATTCTGTAAGGTTTCCAAGGGAAGACATAAACAGAGGTGGTTTTCCATTGCATGCTTCTGCGTAGCACCCCTGGACTTCCTTGTTCTCCTATCCCAGTACTAGCCAAGGCCAGTCCTGCTTAGCTCTGAGATCTGATGAGATCAAGCTAGTCTGGGCCATTCAGGTCAGGAGCCAGCTAAAGGCAGAAGGTAATATAAAAGACCTTTGCAGGCCTATGGCCCATCCAGTCCAACACTCTGTCACACAGTGGCCCAAAAAAAAGATGTCATCAGAAGGTCCACCAGTGGGGCCAGGGCACTTGAAAGCCTCCCACTGTTGCCCCTCCCAAGAACCAAGAATACAGAGCATCACTGCCCCAGACAGAGTTCCAACAATACGCTGTGGCTAATAGTCACTGATGGACCTCTGCTCCGTATGTTTATCCAATCCTCTCTTGAAGCTGGCTATGCTTGTAGCCGCCGCCACCTCCTGTGGGAGTGAATACCATGTGTTGATCCAACATGGCTTTTCTAATGTTCTTATGACACTGGTGAGCCACCTGATAGACCAATGTTCTGATTCAGTAAAGGCAGCTCCATGTGTTCACAAGCCAGCTTCCAATTACCATTGATGGGACCATCAGAAGAAGGGAAGGAGTTAGCAAGTAAACATCTATTATATCTGGATCCAGCTCCAGCTGACATATCCATCTCTCCAGTTTCCAACTTCATGAGAAGAAGGGCAGGAAGCTCTCCTGACACCTTTCCATTCTGCTTGCATCTGGCTGCAGCTGTAAAAAAAACAGAATAACCCCTCCACCATAACCACAGCCTAAACCAAAATACCACTGGAAGAGTATAACCACCACACTTCCTGAAACTCAGAAGGGATGGAGCTAGACATATCCTGGAAGAGGAGTTCCTGGAGCTTGGTGCCACCACTGAAAAGGCTGCCTATGATCATCTTTTAAGCCTGTGATGTTGATGGAACACAGCTCCTGATGATAATCTTAAGAGCTCAGGTGGATAAGATGTACGGATACACCATTTTAAATTTCATTTTCTACATATTTGTTCTTTTCATCCTACCTATTTGCTTTGCTACTTTTACCACTGTTTTCACTCCTTTTGTGATATTTTAAACTGTTTCAGTGACATCTGTGGCGTTTGTGCATAACAGGGCAGGGGAAATTGCACCCTGAAATGAATTTTGGACCACTGCACATCAAGCACCCCACACTCTGGTGTCTGTCTCCTCCAAGAAGACATGCACTGGTGCACTGTGTTGATTTCATTCCTTATCCATGCTGAGAAGTAACTACTCTGGTTCTCTACACATGCTGAACTTTGAAATTATTCGAGCAAATCACAGCAACTACAGAGAAAAGCTCTCTAGAGATGGCAAGGGTCTTAAATACTACAATGATTGCATCTTGATGGTAATTTAATTAAGATCACGGTTGGAAATCACATGGAAATCATTATTACCCCAGTAAAAAAGAATATCAGGTTCAACAACAACAGCAACCCAAGAGTATACATAATGCGACAGACTGAACATTGTTTCAGAGGGTAGCCATGTTGGTCCGAGTAGAACAGCTAGGTTTGAGGAGCACTTTAGACACCAATAGGCTTCTCAGGGTATTTAACAAAGGGAGCTTTGACAGTTGAAAGCTTATACCTCGGGGGATGGGGTGAGCAGAAACACAGTTCTGGCTGGCTTGGTGTCAGGGGGTGTGGCCTAATATGCAAATGAGTTCCTGCTAGGCTTTTTCTGCAAAAGAAAGCCCTGTGCAAAACGATGGTGCCATCAGGGGGTGTGGCCTAATATGCAAATGAATTCCTGCTGGGTTTATGCTAGAGTCTCTCACTGAGACTCTTACTTGTACAACTGGATAACATTCTTCTGTTATGGAAGTGGCACAGCAAGCTGCTCTATCACATGTGCAAGAGGACGGGGTTACAAAAGAAAAGCCACATTTTCCTTCGTTGATCCAGAATTTCTCTCAGTCTTGAATCCCATGCCTCCATGCTTCTGGTTTAACCAGAAGAACATCTTGGAGATTCAAGTTCAGTAGAACCTTAGAGACCAACATAGTTTTTGAGGTATGAGCTTTCACATGTCAAAGTTCACTTCATCAAATATCTGATGAAAATATTTTTGGTCTCTAAGGTGCTACTGGACTCAGATATAACAGTCATAGATTTCAAAGGGGTCTTGTAGACCATCCAGTTCAATTTCTTCCTCAGTTATGGAAATCTATGTGAGAGCATTCCTAAACGGATGGTTTTCACCTCTGCCATAAAACCTCCAGCAAAGGTGAAACACCCTTCCTTTCAAGTGTCAATCAAGTTCCAATCAAGAATATTAGAACAATAATGGAATAGGATGATGTCTGTTAGTATGTTCCTCTCTTTTTTCTGTCTCATCGTTATTGCCAACCCATGTGTGTTGAAAAACTCTTATAGTTTGACCACCAGAAAAATCATGACTGTGAGTATTCCATTCTTCCTTTCAAGAAATCCAAGTTCTGAGCTGGAGCAGGTGTTAAATTGAGAAACAGTGGTCAGGAAAGCCATGGGTGGTATGTTAAAGATCCATGCTAGTGAGTATCACTGCTCTAAAATCTACCTTTTCAATACAGGATGTTAATGGCATGCTTCCTTGATGCTTTGTTACCACTTTGATAGATGTTCTGATTTCACGTGCCTCTTTTGTATGCCCGGCTTGGCATCAAATAGATACACTGAATATTGTTGCTTTAATAGTTGTTGCCCTTTGATGATTACAAGTGCTGATCCTTGTATCAAAGTAAGCAACGCTGGAGGATGACATGCTGAGATATGCTACTGGGAAGTTTTTATTAAGAATAAAAAGATAAGCCTTCCATTTCCTGGAATAAAAAAAAGAACATAAAGATCCTGTTTTACTGTGGTCTCACAGGAATGCAATCTAAGATACAACCTGGGTGCCCGGCATGTGTTCCTGGTCAGTGTGGAGTCAGAGTAACCTTTATTGTAATTAATACAGTACCCACTGCAGTGATTTCCTGTCAAAACAAATATGAAATATTCTGAAAAGAAGAAGAAAACCCCTAAAACATTTCTCCTGTAGAAATGACACCAAATTATATATCATCATTAATCAAAGATGCAGGAGACCTTCAACACTGTCTACAATAAAATTAAAGTCAAATGATTCTTGGGATATGTTTATATTTGCAATAAAGAAAGTTGTTCCACTAAATACAGGACTTGAGCAGTGTCTCCAAAGCAACAGAAGAACCTCCTTGCCCAAGGAAGCAATGTGGTAAAAGGCATTCTCTCTGCCCGCCCCACCCCTGTGTTGTAGGGTTATGCACAATGGAATTCCCAAACCAAAGATATACACATAATTTGCTGGTTCAGACCATTACCATGGTTTTCCAGAAAGTTCACACAAACCCAAGAATCTTAGGTAACCAACCCCCCTCCACAAACAATCTGTGTTGTTTTTTGTCTTTAAGTGCTGCTAGTTGACTACAGCAGATGTTTGCATTTTTCTTTGATTCTGCTGATTTCCTGAGCAACGTCCTTTCTCCTTTCCAATTGGATCCTTGAAGAGAGGGCTGCTTCCAGCCAATCACCTATGGAGACAAGCCATAGGGAACTGCACTTTTCTTTCTCTTTCTACAGTGAAGAGGGTACAGCCATGCAGATACCATATAAAACCGAGGGGGGGGGGGTTACTTTAAAGTCTTGTATTGAATGCCACATAGAACTATCCTAGATAAATAAACATACTCAAGGCAACTTACATCACTGATTCTGTGCTTCACTTTCCCCTGATTCTGTTTTAAGATGGATGTTCCTTGGGCCAGGGATAGCAAGAAGATGCTGATTGGCAGTCCGTAGCTGCCTTCGGGGCACATATTGGGAAAGGCAGTCCCTGAGGTATGTCGGTCCCATGTTGTTGGTGATGAGACAACTAGAGGATAATTGTGAAATGCTAGCCTGTCTCCTGTATTGAGGTTTGTTCATCTGAAAGATACAGCCTTGAACATTGCTCCCCAGTGCTCTTCAAGTCCAAACAATATAGGCTTGATAGGCTTAAAAGAATATAGATTGCTGAGTTGTCCAACCCAATTGATCAAGGTAAGCAGCAGTCCTCATAAGATTTCAGACAACAGGCCTACATAGAACAAAAGAAAGCTGGACCTCTTTAATGGGGTTTTCTATAGGCCTTCTATGTGAAGCAATTGCCCTCCACTGAAAATGATCACTAAAGCAATCTATATATGTACAGTGATAGCTAACCTTCTTATGAGCACAGAAGGTTAAACACATAAATTTTAATTAATGAAGATGCCTGCTGACTTTCTGGTATGCTTTAATGCAGATGCACTCATTAGTAAACATTCTTTGCCCATGAACTTTTTTTATTCACCTTTCTTTACTCTTTATAATGCTGGAGGAATTCATCTAGACATTTGAGAGGTAAGCTTGCAACTTTGGCTTTGCTCTGTCTTTTGGGCCAAAGACATGCAAATGAAGTCAGCTGCTGTTTTATTTTTCTTCCCAACAGTAATGTTATACAGAGAGTGCTTTCATGAAAGCTCCACAGGCAGATGTGATTAATGGTTTCACTGCACTGTTTGTTGAACATGAATATGGATATTAAGGTACTAGTATGGATACTAAAGTCTATGCTGTGCTGAGATGCAACCCATAAGCAGATAACAAGGCAGATCATTCTGATGCTGACAGATGCAACATCAGTTATCAAGAATCAAAAAGTATAAACTAAAGTTTCATAAAGCCAAGAGATAGATATCTTCTCAAGAGAGCTCCTAGGAAAAGATAGTGACAATTATGATGTTAAGAACCTGAGGTGACATCAAGCCCTGAGGTCACCAAAGATGATAGCTGCTGCATCTACCAGTTGAGCAAAGGGCTGAGAAATTATTGGGGATGACCAACAGAAAAGTCCAGAGTTGCTTTCTTATAGAAGATGTTGCCTTGCATCAAGTTTAAATAAAGCTACTTCCTAATGGCCAAGTGCACATTCAGCATGGGAGGGAAGTGGGGAGGAGACAGTAGCGGCGGGCACTTTTTATTGGGTTGCTGTCCTTCCCGCTGCTGCCACCCCAGTGCTGAATGGGCTGAGAGAGCCAGAAAGCCGGCAGAGGAGCCACAGCCTCGGCACTGCTTTTCCCACCAATCAGCTGATCGGCGGTGGGGAGGTGGCCTTGAAAGAGTCTCAGGAGCTGGCACTTCACTGGGAGGGGGGGTGGGAGGGAGGGGGAAGCACAGGGATGGGGGGCACGAGAGTGGCGGGGAGAGTGGAAGCCGCCAGAGCAGCAACAGTGGAGAGAGCAGGGGCCGTGAGAGTGCAGGGAGAGCGGGGCACCAGGAGGGGGCATACAGGTGGAAGGGATGTTTGGGTGGAGTGGCCAGGCCCCCTGCCCCCCCTTAGCTACAGGCCTGTGCTCTAGGCTAATCCTGCATTGAGCAGGGGGTTGGACTGGATGGCCCTTCCAACTCTGTGGGTCTATGATTCTATGCCACCATGCCTAAGAAGATGCCATCAATGTTAACGAGTCAAGAAGGCTACAAGAAGCTAGATTTATTTATTTATTTATTTATTTATTTATTTATTTATTTATTTATTTATGGTTCATATCCCGCCCTTCCCACAAGTGGCTCAGGGCGGCTCACAACAATTAGTCAAACATAAAATTAAACAAGTATATAAATATATAAACAATTAAAACATTTAAACTGTTAAAACCTTAAAACCATTCAACATTACAGAAATATGTATAACAGGAGTCTGGCAAAGCTACATTTAGTTTCTCATCTCAGCTAGGTGTAGGCTAGCCGGAAGAGGGTTGTCTTACAGGCCCTGCGGAACTGAACAAGGTCCCGCAGGGCCCTCACCTCCTCCGGCAGCTGATTCCACCATGTAGGGGCCATAACAGAGAAGGCCCTGTCTCTAGTGGATTTTAGGCGGGCTTCTTTTGGCCCAGGGATAGCGAGAAGATTTTGGTTTCCCGATCTCAGTACTCTCTGGGGAACATGAGGGGAGAGATCATCCTTCAGGTAGGCAGGTCCCAGGCCATATAGGGCTTTAAAGGTAATGACCAGCACCTTGTACCGAACTCGGTACATCACTGGAAGCCAGTGCATGGCTCGCTTTGGGAAGCAGGAATCCTGATGAAAACAATGCAAACAAGTAGCAGCAGCTTCTCGGGGGGGGGGGGGGATTCACTTTTTGTGGATGACCTTTTTATCCCACCATTCCTCCAAGGAGTTCAGAGAAGCATAGGTGGGTCATTGATCCCCTAAATGTCCTCAAAACAACCCAGTAAGCTCAGTTGGGCTATGAGAGAGTGAGCTGAGATCTGCACCCAAGCCTCCTGGGTCTGAGCTTGGCAACACAGCAGCCACTATGCTTGCAAGCAAAAGTCTTGTAAGCAAGAAGCTTTCTCAGCTCCTCCTATGACATTGCTGATATTGAGATCTCTATGAATAAAAAGGACATCGTTCTTCGCTGACTTTTTTTAAAGAGCCTGTCATCCCTTTAATGTACCTGCCCAAAGAGTGCAGTTCGATTCAAAGTCAACATGCCAGGGGGAATGGTGGATTTTGCTCAGTGGGTTTTCATCTCCTTGTTTAGCAGAAAGCTCCCTTTCTTTGCATCTCTGTAACCCACCCATATTCTTATTTGATCTATGACAACCTGACAGCCACTTCTGTTTGCGGTGCACCATTCGGAAGCTGGCAGCACCATGCTGTGGCTTGGTTCTTGTCAGCTTGAGGGGAGCAATGATTACTCGAACATTTCCAAGGTGGGAGGGGGATCTGAGACAAAAGCACCAAAAGTGTTACTTTTCAAGACTGTGAGAAGTAGAAGTGATAAAGGCTGGCTTTTCTCTCACCATTCACAGCCTCATGGTGTTTGAGACTATTGGCCAACTGGCAGCTTTTTGAAGAATTGGTTGGTTGGTTCAGGGAGGAAAGCTCTGTTCATTTCTATCTGCCAAGATGGTTCGGTGAAACCACCAGGTAACGAGGCAATGTGGGCAGGCAGCAACAGAAAACCCATGATCTGCTTGAGGGCTTCATGGTTGTGTCTGGTTACCTAATGGGAAACGACAAGGACCCTTGATTTGATCTTCTTATCTTGATCTTATGTTGCTGGGGTGCAGTGGTAGGAGAATATGCCCTATTTGTGGATATCTATAAATTGAACCAATACTGAATACTGGCACCTTTTCACAGCGCTCATATAAAGCTACCTTATACTGAATTGTGTATAAGTAAATTGCAATGTATATTTGGTTATATTCATTGTCCAGATTCCTAATGGATTTGTTGATTATTGAGCTTTTTTTGTAACAGGAACTCCTTTGCATATTAGGCCACACACCCTTGATGTAGCCAATCCTCCAAGAGCTTACAGGGCTCTTAGAACAGAGCCTACTGTAAGCTCCAGGAGGATTGGCTACATAAGGGGAGTGTGGCCTGATATGCAAAGGAGTTCCCGCTACAAAAAAAGCCCTGCATTGATATATTTTCCTTTCATGTTCCTTCATTAAGTCATATGACTGTTTCATTTGTGCGGTAAATGTCTTCTGAACATCGGTCCTTCTAAATGATGGTTACATTGTACTTGGGATATCTATAGTAGGCAACTGAATAGGATCTCTTAATTCACAGCCACATCAGATTTGCCTGTTTTATAAAGTTTACATAATATGAGTCACATTATTGGGTCAGGATTGTTGGTATCCAGCAACACGTCATTTGTCTGGTTTAGAATACCACACCATTTACACTTTATGTGAATTAATTACTAGGTCAAGTATTGTATTTTATTTATTAGATAAGCTCACTTGCTATGTGTCATGATGCATGCTAAATGCAAGTTAATGGTGAGTGCACACACCTGGCTTTAGAATGAGTTGAACTTAACAGATCATACTGAGCCACAGCCCCTTCCTTTGCCCCCCAAGTCCTCATCTTCATGTGCCACCCCATACAACACAACCAGAGAAAGAGATGGTAGATGCTCAGGAAGACCCTAGTGGGAATCTATAGGATACATGGGTGGAAATCAACACAGCCTTATATATGAGTACTGTCACCTTTAACATAAAATAACATTTTTGTCCTAGCCTGTATCCAAGGAACTCGGTCATTTTATTCTTACAGCAAACCTGGGAGGCAGATTCATTTGAAAGAGGGACTGGCCTAAAAGAATCCCAGAGTGCTTCCATGGCAGAATGGGGATTTGAACCTGGGTCTCCCAGGATCTAGAAGAAGAAAAAAGAAGAAGATACACACATACACATTTGCAGACCATTGTTGCTGCCATCACTTTTATTCTCACTTGTCCCTCCATTTTGCCTATTCAAACATTCAGATGCAACAGTGATCATATTAGGAATACACCCAGACCTGAAATCCCTCCTTTCCCCTCATTTTCCCTAATAAACTAATTCACAGGTTCCACATTAATCCACCGGGGGGGGGGGGAGAGGTTTATTTTCTTTTTCTTCAGATTAAAGCAGAAAAGCCCAGGAAAACCATGTGCCATGCTTGGAATGAACATGACATCACATGAACATTCCCTTTTAATGCAGGGGCTTCCTCCTGATTTCCAAACCCTGAGTGGAAGCAACCTTCCATTGGCCTCACCTGGATGAGTGTCTTTATCCTGTGGTCAGTGAGGTGGAACACTGCAATTTGATTATGCTTGCTAGGTGAGAAAACAACACACCTGTGTACTGTCACAGAATCAAGCAACTCGCTACACAAAAGAGTTCTGCCCCAAAAGTAAAGCATTGCCAAGTGACATTGGCAGCATGATGATAGCACTTCCGCTAATCAGCTAATTTGTTCTCCTTGCACTTTCAAGATGTCATCCCTCCGCATTTTAGGGCCTTTGTAGGCAGAGTTTCCTGCAAAAGAGGGGAACCCTCGCCCAGACCGAGGGGGGACAACCCTAACTGGAGGACCCACAACAGGTCATAGAGGCCAAGGCACAGAGATTGAGAGGTCCACTGCCTCTGAACTTGGAGGTTTCCTTTAGTCACCGTGTACAGTAAGCAGGGACGGTGGCTCAGTGGTAGAGCATCTGCTTGGTAAGCAGAAGGTCCCAGGTTCAATCCCTGGCATCTCCAAAAAAGGGTCCAGGCAAATAGGTGTGAAAAACCTCAGCTTGAGACCCTGGAGAGCCGCTGCCAGTCTGAGAAGACAATACTGACTTTGATGGACCAATTCAGTAGAAGGCAGCTTCATATGTCATATGTCATATGACTCTATGACATTGCACTGTATTTCATGAATCTGTCCTATCCCTTTTTAAAGCTGTCTATGCATGTGGCTATCACTACATCCTCTGGCAACAAATTCCACATTTTAATTACTGTAACTGCCCATATATTTTGCACAGCTGGGCTTTCCCGCTTCTCGGTCCTGTTGCAATCCACTGCCCTCTCCACTGAGATTTTATACCTGGGGATTTGTAGAAACTCAAGAACAGCATGGGAACAAAATGAGGGTCTGCTGTGGCAAGGAGCAATTGGCAGCCGTCACTATCTCATCCGCAAACAGAAATGCCATCCCATCAGAAGAACTATGTGCCTGGATACAGGCCAAAATGTATATGTGTAAGATACAAAAACATATGTGAAATATATACTGCTGGTTTATTGAAACACTGAATAATAATATAGTTTACCAGGAAAGTCTGATGCAAGAAAACCTAAAAAGAGGATGAAAATAAATTACAGGTTTGATTCACAAGGAAGAAGTAAAATTGAAACAATGGGATTCAGGTCACAACCGTAGAGGTGAGAAATGTGGACTCATTCCTTTTGCCTTTTTGGCTTCTGTGTTTTTCTAATGCTTCAAAAAAAATATCCTACATGGCAAAAAGTTTGCAGTTTTTCGTCTCAGTGTTCCTTTCTCTCCCCGCCCCCAAAAGGAACAGCATTTAAAGCACAGCTCTTGTAAATGTTTCAAATGCCAAAGCAAACTTCACGAAGGGCAAATGCTATGTGGTCTAAAAACAACTGGCAGCTAATTGGTTCTCCTTGCGCTTTCAAGATTACCACAAATCTAACAAAGAACCACCGGAAATCTCAACAATATCTTTGCAGGAAGAGCCCAAAGGGATTAAGCGTAAATTCTTCCAAGTTGCTCGGATCTATTTTCATGCAAATATCTTTCCAAATAAAGGAACAAAGGTGAAGATGGATTGCTTTTCACAGCTCTCTTTGTAGTGCAATTTTGCTTTCCTTTTAATGTTGAGATGAGGGCGCTTGATTTCCTCCATCACAATGCCCATTGTTCTTTTTCTGAAATAAGCTGGGGAGGGAGGGCTTGAGATGTGGGTGAAAATCTGGTTCCGGAGTAGATTTTGTAGCTCACACCCACTGACACAAGGAAAATGCTTCTGGAGCGGCTTTGTTGATCGCACTTTGATTGCTTGCACTTAGCTAAGCCTTAACAGAGGACTGGCCTCGTTTTTACAATGTGAAGTGGATATTTTGGCCAAGCAGAACAGCGCTCATGAAAAAGCTTGCTATGAAGCTTTTTCATGAAGCTTGCTATGAAGAGGAAGAACTGGTTTTTATACCCTGTTTTTATCTACCTTAAGGAGTCTCAAAGTGGCTTACGATGGCCTTTGCTTCCTCTTCCCACAACAGGAGCTTTGTGAGGCAGGTGGGGCTGGGAGAGTTTTGAAAGAGCTGTGACTGGCCCAAGGTCATCCTGCAGGCTTCATGTGGAGGAGTGGGGAATCAAGCCGAACTCGCCAGATTAAAATCCACCACACTTACATACTACACCACATTGGCTTTCAGAAACAGTTGTACTCTGAAACATTGTAGACTTCCACCAACAAAATAGGATCTACTAAAGTTGCCCCACCATTTCTATTGCAGCAGAAAGTATGGTCAAATTTCACCCATCTCTTAAATACATGAACATATGAAGCTGCCTTATACTGAATCAGACCCTTGGTCCATCAAAGTCAGTATTATCAAAGATTTCAGGTTTTCACGGCTGGTAACATCATTAGGGTTTGTAGAATCTTTCGGGATCAAGTGCCGTGTTCTACTGGAGAAAGTTTTCCTTCCAGATGTTTCGTTCTCAGCTGCAGAGAACATCCTCAGTGGCGTTGCAGCCGGAGCAGGCGCTCTGACCTTCTTGGCTACTGTGCATTGAGTAAGTTCTTGGAGGGTTGGCTACATCAAGGGGGTGTAGCCTAATTTGCAAAGGAGTTCCTGTTACAAAAAAAAGTCTTGGCTGTTACTGTTTGTCTGGGCCCTTCAATCTAACCAATTTATCAATAGCACTTTATCACACAGCAGCCAAGAAGGTCAGAGCGCCTGCTCCGGCTGCAACGCCACTGAGGATGTTCTCCGCAGCTGAGAACGAAACGTCTGGAAGGAAAACTTTCTCCAGTAGAACACGGCACTTGATCCCGAAAGATTCTACAAACCCTAAAGTCAGTATTGTCTTCTCAGACTGGCAGCGGCTCTCCAGGGTCTCAAGCTGAGGTTTTTCACACCTATTTGCCTGGACCCTTTTTTGGAGATGCCGGGGATTGAACCTGGGACCTTCTGCTTCCCAAGCAGATGCTTTGCCACTGAGCCACCGTCCCGCCCCCAAAGTTTCCAAAGTTGTACAACAAACCAATGCATCATTACAATAAATGCAACTAACTTTTCTCTGTTTGCTTGGTGTCAAGGGTGGACACCATTGGGCAGCTTTTGAAGTATCTATGACTGGCTCTCTTGTTGACTGAGTTGAGCTACTGCTGATCTTGGATTGGCTAACCCACAGTAGTCATAATAGCCATTTGCCACTCACCTTCTTCAGAGTAGGCACAGGCAGAACGAGAAAATTTCTGTCGTTTTCTACAAAATAGCAGCATGTTGTTATACTGAGAGCAGGGCTTTTTTTGAGCAGGAACACACAGGAGCGCAGTTCTGGCTGACTTCACCAGGGCTCTCGCTCAAAAAAGGTCTCCAGCTGAGGGAAGGCACTAGGCAGCCGTGCTCTCCCAGACCTCTCTGCCGCCTCCAGCCTCCAATGGGCTTGTGAAAAAGCGAGTGATTCAGAGCCACTGCTCACTTTGCCACACATGGCTCTCTCTCTCCAGCCATTTTTTTTTTTTTTTGGCCGGGGAGGGGGGGGGGTGAAACACACATCCATGAAATGCAGCTGATGGCGCTGTACTGTTCTGTGTCAATATGTGAAAAGTGGCTTACTAAACGGGTGATGGGACGGTGGCTCAGTGGTAGAGCATCTGCTTGGGAAGCAGAAGGTCCCAGGTTCAATCCCCGGCATCTCCAAAAAAGGGTCCTGGCAAATAGGTGAGAAAAACCTCAGCTTGAGACCCTGGAGAGCAGGGGAGGGACGGTGGCTCAGTGGTAGAGCATCTGCTTGGGAAGCAGAAGGTCCCAGGTTCAATCCCCGGCATCTCCAAAAAAGGGTCCAGGCAAATAGGTGTGAAAAAAACCTCAGCTTGAGACCCTGGAGAGCCGCTGCCAGTCTGAGAAGACAATACTGACTTTGATGGACCAAAGGTCTGATTCAGTATAAGGCAGCTTCATATATGTTCAATTCCGGTGGCATTGTGGGAATGGCCTAATATGCAAATAAGTTCCTGATGGGCTTTTTCTACAAAAAAAGAAAGTCCTGACTGGAAGACGTCAACTACTCTCACGTTGACTAAGTAGACATGTGCTCAAATCATGCTATAGAAATGAGATCCCTAGATATCATAAATGACTGCGCCCTGGAACAGTTGGTCACAGTGCCAACCAGAGGAGTAATGATCTTGAACTTGGTCCTCAGCAGGTCTGAAAACCTGACAGAAAATTATACAGGATGGGTGAAAAAGAAGATGGACTGTGAAGAGCTTCAAGAAGACCTCCACAAACTGGGTGAGTGGGTGACAATGTGGCAAATGAAGTTCATTGTAGGTAAGTGTAAGGTGATGCACACTGGGACAAAAAATCCAAACTTCAAGTATAGGCTATGAATTTGCTGAGACTGAGAAGGGAAAAGACCTTGGGGTTGCAGCGGATGGCTCAAGGAAAGCATCAATGCAATGGGCTGCAGCGGTGAAAAAGGCAAACTATATTAGGGATTATTAGAAAAGGGACAGAGAATAAAACAGCTGATATTGTAATGTCCCTATACAGATCTATGATGCAGTCTCATTTGGAATACTGTGTACAGGTCTGGGCACCATTTTTCAAAAAGGACATTGAACATTGCAGTGCTGGAAAAAGTACAGACGGGGGCAACTGAGATGATTAGGGGGCTGGAGCACCAGTCCTATGAGGAAAGGCTGAAGAGTCTGGGACTTTTCTGCTTAGAAAAGGGACTACTAAGGAGGGATGTGATAGAGGTTTAGCATTTGGTGGAAAGAGCTAAAAAAAGAGAGAGAAAAATCTCTCTCTCTCAAAATACTAGAACTTGAGGCCATTTTCTCCAGGACAACTAATTTCCATCACCTTGAAATCAATTGTAACCCCAGGACATCTTCAGCCCACCAAAAAAGAATCTTGCCAAGGACACCCCAAACTAGGGTCGCCAATGCCCAGTTGGGGGCAAGGGATCCTCCAGTTTGGAGGCTCTCCCCCCACTTCAGGGTTATCAGAAAGCAGTGAGGGGGAGGGAAATGTCTGCTAGGCACTCCATTATACTCTGTGGAGACTGATTACCATAGGGTATAAGGGAGAATTGACTCATGGGTATCTGGGGCTCAGGGGGGCTGTTCTTTGAGGTAGAGGCACCAAATTTTCAGCACAGCATCTGGTGCCTCTCCTCAAAACACCCCCCAAGTTTCAAAGAGATTGGACCAGGGGGTCCAATTCTAAAAACCTCAAAAGAAGGTCTTTCATTATTTGCAAAGGGAGGGAAGACATTTAAAAGGCATGCAGTCCTTTTAAATGTGATGGCCAGAACTCCCTTCAGAGTTCAGTCCTGCTTGTCACACCCTTGCTCCTGGCTCCACCCCCAAAGTCTCTTGGCTCCACCCCCAAAATCCCCATGTGACAGACTCAGGAGCTTAGCCTGAGTAGCTGGAGAGCAGGCTTGCAGCGATTGGCTGGAACGTTGCCCGAGCAATGAAAAAGTATCCATATGAAGCTTGCTTAGCAGTAAATCACCTCAGGTTTGGGAGTCTTAGCCAGGGAGTCTTCGAGAGAAGTCTGAAGAGAAGACTGTGGGCTTAGGCCGGTCAATTGTAAAGACAACTGAATGAGGGGCCGAGATCAGCCAGAGAGGCTGGGCTCCTTGTGGGAGACAGAGCTGTGTAGTCTCTGTCTGGAAGAGAGAGTTTTAAGGCAGTTTGAAACTCTCTGAGGAAGATTTTGCCAGCCCATCAGGCAATCTCTGTGTACAAACTAGATCACACAAATACACACTGAAGGGGAGAACTGGATTCTGGTGGTCATCAGGGTTACCCAAGACTCAGACCAGAAGACTAGCTGTGGGACTGAGACGCATCAGTAGTGAGGGGTGCGAGTCCTGCAAGTTAGCTAGTGTGAGAGGGTCTGTGAAGGAGAATATACTGGCACCACTCAGGAGTTCTCTATGTGTCTGTGGAAAAAGTGATTGTGGTTTGTTATTTTTATGATTTGGCATTGCCGAAGCTAGGACCAAACAACTGAAGTAACAGCATTCTGAGTGCCCAGAAGGCACAGCCTGTGTGAAGTAGAATCTAGTAGGATTCTGAAGCCTGCCTGTTTATTGTTTATTTATTCTGCCAAAATTATTGTTAAATTTTACCTCAGCCGGATAAAATCTCTACTCTCAGTAACTGATTTATTCTGCCAACCATCTGCCAACTGATTTGCCTTTTGAATAGTGAACAGTTATAATCAATATTATTTTATCCCTATTCCTTGCCTTTTGTTACCTAATAAATATTTTTGTGGTTTTTGACTTTAAAACCGTCTAGTGCCAATTTTTGAGAGTTCTGACAGGATTTCTGTGAGTGTGACTGAGGGACTGAGGGAAGGTGACGGGGAAGAAATTTAAAGTGGTCGCCCTCCTGAGTAAGGATCCGACTTGATCCCTCACACTCCATATCAGGGCTTTTGTGTAGGAAAAGCCCAGAAGGAACTCATTCGCATATTAGGCCACACCCCTGGTGTCACCATTGTTTTGTGCAGGGTTTTTTTGTAGGAAATAGCCCAACAGGAACTCATTTGCATATTAGGCCACACACCCTGACACAAAGCCAGCCAGAACTGCATCCCTGCTCAAAAAAGCCCTGCCCCATATATTTCTTGAGTTGGACCTGGCAACCCTACCCCAAACCCCTGGAACTAGCCCTACTTTCCCTCATAACAGACGGTAAGAAGAGCCCCCCAACCACAGGAAGTTAGGCTGCAATCCTAACAAATCCATTCAGACTGTAAGCCTCGATGAATAGATTGAGACTTACATGTGTGTAGGCCTGCTTAGGATGGCTCATCATAGTCAGAAAAAGACCATTTTTTTTCATCCTCAGTTCTTTAGGGGCAGGAAATTGGGGGTTCTTGATTCCTGACCCTAACTGGAAGGATGTAATTGATGCAAAAATGATGTTTAGATTATTGCTGTTATTAACTTCATTTGTAACCTGCCTTCTCACTGAGACTCAAGGCGACCTACAAAGTATGGGGCGGGGAGGGCAATCAAAGAGCAGAGATCGCTGCCAATGTAGTGGCTTTAGGACTGCAGAACTGAAAATAATGCAAGAAAAAGTTGTCAAAGGCAACAAAACTGTCAAAAGCTCGATGTGCCGTACTGCAGGAAAGATTACATTGCACTGCAGTGAAAAGGGCGATACATACAATAAACACTGCAATAGACTATAATACTATCTTTACACTATCCCTTGATAAGAAGGCCCTCCTGAACATTTCTGTTTTGCATATTCTGCACAAGGACATAAGTTGGAGCCTTCCTGCATAACGAAGGAGCCACCACAGATAATATAGATGCATGAGCAGGCAGTTGCTGATTCTACCTATTTGCAGGGCGGCACCTTCAAAATGTTTTGCAGTATTTGTCTATTAGTTTTTAAGAGGAAAACAAACTGCAGCGCAAGGGAAGAGAAATTGGCAGAGAAACAGCTCACTTCTCACAGAGAGAGAAATCAAAATGGAAGGATTCAAATCAAACCAGACATTTCACCATCCGTTCTCATCCCTGCTGAAACCCTAGACGATCAGGCCATATGGCAACCCTACACAGTACGTAGATCTAAGATACAGTACTGAAAAAACACAGTGTTAGAATGGAGTAAACTTCCTGCAGTTTTATGCTAACGCAGGCTAATGAAACAGTATACAATGTCAACTTGCACTGTTTCCCACAACCTTTCTCTGACGAAGCCTCTGATGGGTTCATTGTGCTGGAACAAGATCTGAGATAACTCAATGAAGCCTAATTTCTGCCGAAGCAAAATAAATATTTCTCAGTGTGCTCTTTCATTCATTTGCATGGAGAGTCTTATCATGGTCTGGTTTTCTGATTTCCTGGAATGAATGAAGGTAGGGTTTGCCAGGTGAGGCTGGTAAGCAGGCTCCAGGAAAAGAGAGCGAGGCTCCCAGACAACAATAAAACAACTGTTTTATTGTGTTGTAATCCGCCCTGAGCCCATCTTGGGAAAGGTCAGACTATAAATTCACTAAATAAATAAATGAGGGGAGGGAAGAAGCCCGATTAAACTCTGAAGTGAGTTACGGCCATCAAAATTAAAAGGACTTGTGTTCCTTTTAAATGCCTTCCCTCCTTTGAAAATAATGGAGGATGGGGGCACCTTCTTTTGAGGCTCATAGAATTGGACCCCATGGTCCAACCATTTTGAAACTTGGTGGGTATTCTGAGGAGAGGTACCAGGAGCCACACTGAAAATGTGGTGCCTCTACCTCAAAAAACAGGGCCCACGGAGTCCTAAATATTCATGGATTGATTCTCTATTATACTCAATAGGGATTGGTCTCGATAGTGTATAATGGAGCACCCAGTGGCCATTTCCTCCCCTCCCCACACACACACACTTTCTGAAAGCCCTGAAACAAGGAGAGGGGCTCTAAACTAGAAAATCCCTTGCCCCCAGCGGGGGATTGGCAACCCTAAAAGGTTCTTATTGTATAACAGTGCAATCCTAAACAGACTGGCACAAAGTCTTCTGAATTCAATGAACTCAGGTGTAAATCTTATTAGGAGCGCACTGTCATCTGTCTGATTTACTTGTTTTTCTTATTAGGAGTGGTGGGGGAAGATTACCTCAGCTCTTCAGTAAGGCTCAGTAGTGACAGACTGAGGTTAATTTACCACAGAATTTCTCAAACATTTATTTATTCTTTGACTTTTTTTCACAAGGGTTCAGGCCAGGGTGACTTAACATAACTTGATTAAAAATGTGCACACAGAAGATGGTTATATAAAACCACTGCTGCAAAAGATGCTAAAAGAAATATATAAATACATTCCCAACCTGTAATCCTCACACCCCCTTCAAGGACCTAGGAGGAAAAAAACCAACACCTTGAAGTATTTCCTGAAAACCTTCAGCGATAAGACACCTGGGAAGCTTAATGAGGAAGTAAATCATGAGGACGCATTGAGAAGAAACTACATCTCTCTGGCCTTTTCTAGAACTCAAAGGCATGTCAAAGAAGAGACATCCTAGAAGCAGAAATCAGGTGCACTGAACAGCTGGTTTTGTGGCTGTAGAGAGAGCGCTGCACAATAGAGTGGAGACAGGAAATGTAAAAGTAGCCAGGATACAGCAAGGGCAGCTTGCTTAAGAGTAGGAACACCTTCCATGGCAGGGACTATCCCAACTAAAGGAAGAGATGTGGTACCAGGGCTTTTTTTTTTTTTAGCAGGAAGGCACAGGAACGCAGTTCCGGCTGGCTTGGCGCTGGGGGATGTGGCCTAATATGCAAATGAGATCTTGCTGGGCTTTTCCTACACAGAGCCCGGTATGAAACAATGGTGATGTCAGGGGATGTGGACAGATATGCAAATAAGTTCCTGCTGGGCTTTTTCCTACAAAAAAAGCTCTGTGTGGTACCATTACTAGAGGGCATCAGGAGATGGGGGTACAGTTGCTGGGGACACAACTGTGACCTTGTTCAGGTATTCAGAAAAAAAGAAGAGCTGGATTTATACCCTGCCCTTCACTCAGAGTCTCAAAGCAGCTTACAATCTCCTTTCCCTTCCCCTCCCCACAACAGACACCCTGTGAGGTAGATGGGGCTGAAAGAGCTCTTCTGAGAACAGCTCTTGAGAAAACAGCTCTGAGAGAATTTGTGAATGACCCAAGGTGACACCACCAGCTATACTTGTCAGGGACCTGTTCCTGACATACACCATGGTGTGTGCTGCCACAAAATGGCTGCCACAAGAGGTGGTGCAAGCCACAAAATGACTACTGCAGCTTAACTACAGTCACAGATTGAAGATTCTTGTGCTGCTGCCAAAGAAATTATTTAAAAAAAAATCAGTAGGGCCAATAATATATCCAATGGCCAATCAGAAGCCTTGCTAGGCAAAAGCCTCACCTGGCCCCACCCAGTGTTCTCTTTAAGTGGGGTTAGCATGAACTAGCTCACAGGGGGTTTTTTAGCCTCTGGCTCACACATTTTTGTCTTAGCTCAGGAAAAATGGCCCCAGAGCAAGCTAATTTATGCAGTAGCTCACAACTATAATGCCAGTAGCTCAGAAAGTATAATTTGTGTTCACAAGACTCCACAGCTTAGAGGGAGCATTGCTTATTTGTTTCTGAGGTGCTCTTGCAGGCCCAAGGGCTACCAGTGTGCCATCAGAACCCATGCTCCTCAACAGTTATACGCAGAGCACCACGTATTGCACCATAGCCACTGTTTGCTACTGGATTGACTTGTCCGCCTAGGATCACTCTAGCACATCAAGGGGCTGTTCAGACACACAGTATAATCAGTTGTCGCTGATGTTTCATATCGGATTAAAAGTGGCTGATCAGACAGCAACATCTGCCTCCCGGTATTAATTCGTGGTAGCCCCACCCCCCAAATCCTTCTCGGAACTGGAGTATTTTGTTACCTGCTCCTTTGTGGTGTTTTTTGAGTTTTCCGGTTTCACTTCATAGTTTCCTCATCTGGATAGTTCTTGACCAACTTCTGGATGTCTGGAGGCTGTCCTGGAGCAAAAGGAGCCTCAGACATCCGGTTTACGGTCACCTTTTTTTTTTTTACTACTTAGTGATATGCGCATAACTGCATAACCACATAATGTTTTAACCAATGTGCATGTGCACATGCGTACATGTACATAATGCACACATGTGCATAATGCACACATGCACATAATGTGTGCCGTCGTGTGGACAGCAGAAGACAGTTTCACCGCGGAGTGATTCAAATTGCAGTATGGCAGTCTAATCGATAATATCCAGAACAAAGATATTCGGAACAGAACCGGGTCAGTTTAACACGGACTCAACACCCTGTGTGAACTTCCAGCAACAGTGCCATATTCAACAATTTGTGGATCCAACTGGAAAGATATCAGAGAGATCTGAGCCAGTGTGGTGTGTAGTTATAGCACTGGACCATTGATTTCCATTGGTCCTAGGTCTGCAGTGTACAAAGACCATTTTCGAGGATAGTGTTGAGATGCTAGTTGTATTTAGTACAGGGGTGGAATTCCAGCAAGAGCTGCCACAACCCCTGATGTAGCCAATCTTCCAAGAGCTTACAAGACTCTTTTTTGTAAGCTATTGGGAGGATTGGTTACATCAGGGGGTGTGGCCTAATATGCAAAGAAGCTCCTGCTAGAATTCCACCCCTGATTTAGTATACGCAGTAGTGGGTGTGAGGGGGTTCTCCCTTCATTCAGTCAGTTTTATTCCCCACAATACAACGGGTTAATATTTTGTGTCAGGTGTAAATTGCCTCTAATTTGGCCTGCACTGATGAGGAGTTCCCAGCCTGTTGACTCTCCAGCAGGCTGCCATTCATAAAACTGGCTCAGTTTTATTACAGTGCTGAACCGATGCCTGAAGGAGATATATTTTCCTCAGGCGAGAGTAGGTGCAGGAGCACAAGATATACAGCTTTCCCCTTCACCGCTCTGACCAGTTTCCTTTGAAGAAAGATTGCCCATTTTAGTGCTCAATTGAACAACTGTCAGAAAGGTTTCCTGGTGCAGATAATAATTTTCGCAAACAAATCTCGACCGCTAATTTCCTTTGGAAATGGTTCAAGCACTCATGACTTCTTTCCTAGAGGGTAAGCAGTTTGAGTCCAGTTGAGTGCGGCGCCAGTGACACAATGTCAATTTCCTTTCCAGCTGCATGGCACGTCTGGAAATTAAGTGAGTAATTAGACAAGGCTAAATGGAATTCATTTTGGAATTAGACATTGGCAATTTGTGCGTGGTGTGTGTGTGTTTTTGTGTATGCGCTTCCTCCCCTGATTATGCCATAACAGCCTGGTACATTAGGTGCAAACACGATCAAAGTTCATGAGCTCATGTAATTACAAATGGGAAATTCCCCAACCTTTGGTACAGCAAAACAATTTGCTACAAGCATATTCAATATACAAGATTTGGGGGCAAGAAGCAACCCGCAGCGACGAGGAGGTGTTCTTTTCCTCAACCACCATCTCAATTTGGAGTGGAAGTATCTCCTCCTTTGCCCTTCATTACGCCCACATACAGATTCAGATTTCAGAGTAACCCCTGGGTCAGCGTGCATTAATTATAGCCACAACTAATTAACATTTTATTTCGCATCAATAGTATGCTAATGGATTTGTGGGACATGGGAATAATGCAGGAAGCAGGAAAAGACAGAGATGGGAGAATGAAGCTGCTTATTTCTCTTATGTTAATATACTGAAATGTCTCCATCTCTGTTTCAAATCTTTTGAATTCATTGAATTTTCATGAGTGGTTTTTTTTTTAACCATCACATTGTTGGCTGTGTTTCTTTGAATCACGACCTACCTACATTTTTCTTTCTTTCTTCCAAGGAGTTCTGGGATCTCTTCCCCAATTTTCCTCACAAACACGGCCCCGTTAGGGGTGCTGAGGGAGACTGAAGGGCCACGAGGATGCCCAGTGAACTTCATTGCGAGTGAAGATTTCAGCTGGGACCTCCATGACAGGAGTCCCCATTGTGGTGTCCGAGAGCCCCTGGGCACCTGCCAACACCTTCCCTGGGGGCAACCAAGTGTTTTTAGAAAGTGGGTGGGGCCAGGAGAGGCTTTTGACCAAAAAGGCCACTGGAGATGTGATTGACTGCAGTTTTTTTTTTAAAAAAAACTAGCGTAGGTAGCCACTGCATTTTACTGTATTACACTTTAATTTTTAAACCGTTATATCAATGCAACGAACATGAATTTGAGCAAACTTAGGAGGATGGAGCCTGGCATGATGTGGCCCATGGGGTTGCGAAGAGTCGGACTCGACTGTGAGACTGAACAACAACAAAAATTTATATGCTGTAACCCACCCTGAGCCTTGCTTGAGGAGGAGGACAAGATAAAAATAGAATCAAATAAATAAATAATGCTGCTGCCACAGCTCAAGGATCCTCACAGTGTCACTGAAGGTAAGCCACGACAGCTCCACCTCCCGCATCAGCTATTTTGTGGCAGCCATTTTTGTGGCTGTACCTACCACACCAGGTCAGATTTCCAAAAATGCCCGCAGGCTCAAAAGCTTGGGGACCCCTGCCCTACAGCCTAGCATGGCATTGTAAGAACTGCACTACTTTGGCTCACTGAAACCATCAGCAAATCCTGCATCCTGCCCCCCCACACCCCCAGCTCTTTCATGCTTCAAAAATAGAGCTTTGGTTGTCAATCAGCCCTTTTTTTGTAGCAGGAACTCCTTTGCATATTAGGCCATGCCCCCTGATGTAGCCAATCCTCCAAGAGCTTAGAGGGCTCTTAGTACAGGGCCTACTGTAAGTTGCAGGATTGGCTACATCAGGGGGTGTGGCCTGATATGCAAAGGAATTCCTGCTACAAAAAAAGCCCTGCAAAAGATTATATCCCCAAAACCTTGCTCCTGGACTCTAATCTAGCTCTCTAAATGTATGTGTTTGGAAAAGGGCTTCTCTTTTATTTTCGTTAGATGTTGGCATGACTTTCAGTTAAATTCGCAACAGCACTGACATGCATTGTCAAACTTGGGAAAGAATGCTACAAATGTATTGTGGTACAGAGATCCTTGTGGGATGGATTTAGATAGACATAAACTAAACTAAACATTTATGTTGCTAATAAGGTTGCCAGTTCCAGGTTGGGAAATTCTTGAAAATTTTGGGGGTGAAGCTGGCAGAGGGCTGGAACCTTACTGGGGTAGATTGCCATAAAGTCCGTCCTTCGAAGCAGCCAGTTTCTTCAGAGAAACTGATCTCTGTGGTCTGAGGATCAGTTGTAATGTTGGAAGAACAGCAGACTCACCCCTCAATGTTTGACAATTTTGTTGCTGTCCACTAGAACATGGGTAAAACATTTTTAAAAACTGACTAGGATGGTAGATGTGATTTCACTAAGGGCGTTTTCGCACTGACCTTAATCGGCAGCGACGTCCCTCTTCACCGCGCAGGATCTGCGCGGATTTCGCACCAATTGCTGCGGAGCACCCGGAAGAGCCGCAAAGTCCCGCGGCTTTTGCGGCACAAATGGAAACTGTATTCCTTGTTGTATACCACACGCTCAAAAAAAAAAAAACTTGATTCATTTTGATGCTGCATCAAAATTGTTTTTTTGCAGTGTTTTAGCATTGCACAAATGCACGTTGGGACATTGTATGGGAAGATTCATATGATCTGACAAACTGGAAATCAGCCACCAGCTGCACAAGGCAGTGGTGTTTCAAAGAAATGGAACAAAGTGTGGGGGGGAACAGCACCATGGAGAATCTTTAAAGATTGGCTTTGCTTGGGAAATGAAACCAGATAATTCATCACTCCAAAACCCAGAGGTAAATTTGGAGGAGAATTTGGGAGGCAGTTTGAGAGCCAGTTTGGTGTAGTGGTTAAGTGCGCCGACTCCAATCTGAGACAACCAGATTTGATTCCCCACTCCTTCACGTGCAGCTGCTGGGTGACCTTGGTTCAGATCTATTCTCTCCAAGGGCAGTTGTCTCAGAACTCTCTCAGCCCTACCTAGCTCATAGGGTGTCTGTTGTGCGGAGAGGAAAGGAAAGGAGATTGTAAGCTACCATGAGACTCTGAGTGAAGGATGGGGTATAAATCCAATCTCTTCCTCCTCCTCTTTTTCTTCTTCATCCTCTTCCTCTTCTTCTCACTTGCTGGTGCACCTGGATCTCACATGGCAGTTCCTCAGTCATATGCAACATCAGAGCTTTTTTTGTAGCAGGAACTCCTTTGCATATTAGGCCACACACCCCTGATGTAGCCAATCCTCCAAGAGCTTACAGGGCTCTTAGTACAGGGCCTACTGTAAGCTCCAGGAGGATTGGCTACATCAGAGGTGTGTTTGCTAGTATGCAAAAGAATTCCTGCTACAAAAAAGTCCTATGCAACATGATGTCCCCATTGCCCAAATGAGGAAGTAACAGACCTTGTTTTACTGACTTTGATGAATCTCTGGACTGGTAACTTTGGCTTAGTAGGAGCACTTGGCAGGTTTTATTATTGACTGCCAGCCCTTCGCTTATCTGTGCTTTCTTAAATGCTTCCTCAAAAGCAGCCTGAAGACCTTTTCCGTACTTTTTCTTTGTACCTGCAGCTCCTGACAGGGATCTGCACACCGTTCCCAGTTTCCTTCCGTCTGCTCTTGCCGCACCTTTGATTAATAAATAATAAACTCATGTGCAATTCTTCTGCCTTTGTATTTACATAGGCCCCTCATTACTTCGTTGCCATGAAAACTCTTTGATCTTTTCAATGTATTTACTGCAGTAGCTAATGTTTTTTCTTTCTTGAAACCGATGTGCTTAATTCAGAATGCATTTAATCTCGCAAATGACACAAGGAGTCGAGGAACGTTACATGAAGTAGCTCATAGAAATTAGTCACGAGGAGGTGCAGGAGAGGTTCTTAAAAAAAAAAATCAATGGAGCAATAAAACAGGGTCTTTCATTATAGCCCTGAGGGGAAGGTTGCCAATCTCCAGGTAGGACCTGGATAGCCTCCAGAATACAATTTATCTCCAAGCTACAGAGACCAGTTCCTCTGGAGAAAATGGATGCTTTGGAGGGTGGACTCTATGGCATTACAGTCCTGATGAGTTCCCTTCTCCCCCAAAACTCTCCAGGAACTTCCCAATTGGAGGCTAGCAATCTTCTTACACAAGAACATGAAGCTGCCTTATATGGAGACAGACCACTGCTCTGCTGAGGTCACCTACTCAGACTAGGATTGTAGGTAGAAGTCTTTCACATCATCTACATCATCTATTGAGCTTGTCAGCTCTCAGAAGCTAAATTGGATGAGAGACAACCAAAGAAGACTCTGCAGAGGAAGGCAATGACAAACCAAACTCTACTTCTCACGTGCCTAGAAAACCCCTTGCTGGGGTCACCATAAATCGGCTGTGACTTGTTAATATTTATGTGAATATGTAATAAGGCTTTTAAGGTATATTTGTGATGTTGCCTTTATGATTTATCCACCGCTGTTCTGCTTTTATGCCTCTTTTGATGTTTGTTCAGTTTCATTAATTGTATTTACCTTATTAGAAGCGTTTAGAGGGATGAGAACAGTTTTAGATTATTCAGATTAAAGAAGTAGGTGATGATTTGAATAGCTTGAATAGCTTAACAAAGTAGAAAATGATTTGAATAGCTTAACAAATAAATAAATGTCCAGGGAGAACGATTCCGCCAAGTTGATGAGGCACCACACAGATTTGTACCTGATGGTTTCACAGCTAAGGTCTTATCCTTGGGTCTCTTGATTATTGAGAAAAAAGTGTCAAATAGTGCTATGCAAAGAACACTGAAAGTAGGTCCTACTGAGTAGACTTCAGTAACATTCTAACGAGAGTATCTTAGCCTGAAGAAGAGTTGTAGGCACAGCTGATGCTCAGAGGTGGTTTGCCATTGCCTGCTAGGGTTGCCAAGTCCTCTGCGGTCTCCTCCTAAATTGCTAGAGCGTCCAGAGAAACCATAGAGTTTTCCTGGAAGCTCCTAGAGCAGCCGGTGCACAACATCGCTAGCACAATGACATCACATACGAGTGATGTCATCATGCTGGTGACATTGGGAGGGGATCCACCTGCTGGCCCACTGTGGGCTGGAGGGTTGAGGACCCCCAAAGTGGGAGAATTCCTGCCCCGCCTGGGAGCTTGGCAACCCTGTTGCCTGCCTCTGCATAGCAACCCTGGCCTTCCTTGGTGTTCTTCCATCTGAGCACTAGCCAGAGTTGACCCTGCTTAGCTTCCAAGATCTGATGGGACGTGGCTAGCCTGGGCTACCCAAATCTGGGCAACTGAAACAACCTTACTCATGACCGTTATATCAGGTATATATTATGTATTGCCAAATCCATTCTACATTAATTCAGGTCTTTCTGCTGCCCCATCTACTAAATGTCTTTTCACCTGGTGCTGGGAGCAAAAGGTAGGTTTTACCGTATGAATTTGGACTATATCATACTCTGCTGTACAAAGATGAGGATGACAACTACTCCAAGTAAACGAAGTAATCTTCTTGAGTTTTCCCTCTCCCCGTTTCTGATTGTCATAATTCATATCTAACATAAACTCCCATTAGTCTGATTTATAGTTCTGAAGTCATCCCACATTGCAGAATCTACCAGCTTTCCCAAAGAAATTCTAAAAAAATGAAAGATTTAAGCCATTAAATTACATTTTTTTTCATACTTTCAAGGGTCGGGCAAGGTCAGAGCAACAATATTTCAAGCGGCAAGGAGTCTTTACAAGCTGGTGGCACATTTATGAGAGTGAACGTCTCGTTTATGTTGAGGGAATTCAGGCGGAATTGGATGTAACTCAGGAAAAGCAAAGATATGTGTGTACTGCAACAAAGAGAGGAATCTCTAGAGTTTAATGACTAAGAACCAGACCAAAAGCCAAGTGAAATTGCTGGGAGTTTTTTTTATTGGTTGTAGGGACCTTTAACACTGGGGGCCACGGCACAATTGGGGAAGGGCAAAACTGCCAATTAAATGCCCTTCTTTCTCAGGAGAATATTTGGGACGGATGTCTGGTTGCTATGAATGGGCTTAGCCTAAAGTGACATACCAGCTCGGAGCTACGACTACAGAACAATGTATGTGTATTATGTTCTATCAAATTGCTTCCAACTTATGGCAACTCTATGAATTGATGACCTCCAAAATGTCCTATCATTAACAACCATGCTCAGAACCAGGGGTCGTTTTGTAGAAAAATAGGTGGTGGAGCTCATTCAGGGATTGTTATGCAGCTGCACCTACTATTCAGTGGACAAGGTAGGAAGGAGGAGGTGGAACTCTCAGAAAGGTTCAGGAGCTGTGCTCCTGTGAGCTCCTGCTGAATCCGAGGCCTGCTCAGGACAAAGTCATGGCTTACTTGATTGAGTCATTCCATCTCTTGTAGGGTCTTCCTCCTTTCTTGATGCCTTCAAGTTTCCCTAGCATGATTATTTTTTCCAGTGGGTCTTGTCTTCTCATCATATGATCAAAGTACAAACGCCTCAGTTTAGTAATTTTAGCTTCTTAGAGAGAGCCAGTTTGGTGTAGTGGTTAAGTGCATAGTTATCTGGGAGAACCGGGTTTGATTCTCCACTCCTCCACTTGCACCTGCTGGAATGGCCTAGGGTTAGCCATAGCTCTGGCAGAGGCTGTCATTGAAACGGCAGTTGCTGTGAGAGCACACTCAGCCCCACCCACCTCACAGGGTGTCTGTTGCGGGGGGGGGGGGAGAAGATATAAATGATTGTAAGCCGCTCTGAGTCTCTGATTCAGAGAGAAGAGGGGTATAAATGCAATTCTTCTTCTTCTTCTAATGGTAGTTAAAAACATGAGAAGATAAGAAAAGCCCTGCTGGATCAGACGAATGGTCTATCTACCCCAACATCCTGTCTCACACAGTCGCCATCCAGTTCTTCTGGATAGTCAACAACAGGGCATAGAGGCTGAGGCCTTCCCCTGATGTTGCCTCCTGGCTCTGGGATTCAGAGGTTTAGTGCCTCTGAATTTGGAGGTTCCCCTCAGTCACCATGGCTAGTAGCCCTTGATAGATTTATCCTCCATGAATCTATCTAAAAAGGTAGAGGTAATCCCCTGTGCAAGCACCAGTCATTTCCGACTCTGGGGTGACATTGTTTTCACATTTTCACGGGAGACTTTTTATGGGGTGGTTTGCCATTCCCAGTCATTTACATTTTACACTCAACAAGCTGGGTACTCATTTTACCAACCTTGAAAGGACTGAAGGCTGAATCTGTCTGATCCCCTTTTAAAGCTGTTTATTCCTGGGGCCATCACTACATCCTCTGGCAGCAAATTCTACATTTTAATCACTCTGTGGGTAAATTAATATTTCTTTTTGTCTGTCCTAAACCTACTGCCCATCAGCTTCACTGGAAGCCCTTGAGTTCTAGTATTATGGGACAGGGAGAAAAATTTCTCTTTGTCAACTCTCTCCATCCCATGTATAATTTTATAAACCTCTCACGCCCCCCCCCCCCTTAAGTCATCTCTTTTCGAAATTGAAAATTCCCAGACTCTTCAGCCTTTCCTCCAACCCCCTAAGGATCTTGGTTGTCCTCCTCTGTACTTTTTCCAGCTCTGCAATGTCCTTTGGGAGGTACAGTGACCAGAACTAGTATTCCAAATTGGGCCGCACCAATAGATCTATACATGGGCGCTACAACACTGGCCATTTTATTCTCAATCACATTCCTAATAAGCCCTAATTTAGAGTTTGCCTTTTTCACTGCTGCAGCACACTGGAGTGACGCTTTCATTGAGCTATCCACTATGACCCCGAGATCTTTTTCACTCTCACTCTCAGTGAGTTCAGACCCCATTAACCTATACTTGAAGTTGGGATTTTTTTTTTTTTTTGCCCAACGTTTATTACCCTACGCTTCCCACTCAGATCACCCATTAGTTAGCTCCCCTGTCCCCAGACAGCCAATCACCGCACTTCAAAGAAGAAGATGCTGTAAGGTCTCCTTCATACTTGAGAGGAGAGGGATGGAGCGTTATGGCAGGGTCTCACTTAATTACTCTCGGCATTCCACGATTAAGAAGAGTACATCTGCCCATCAATCTCCAATTTTGACATTTTTATTTCCTTCACTATGTTGTCCCCCAGAATTAAACCCAAACGAATGATAACTATGTAAATTAAACTTGTTATTCCTGTTCGGTCCTTAAATGTGTTAAATGTCTTCATTGTGCTATATGCTACTTTACTGCTCTACCTATATGTAGGAACTGGTAATTTCCATATGATTGTGTCTGCAGAAGTGTGGATGCACAAAAAAGCTTATAACTGGTTAGTCTTAAAGGTGCCACAAACTTTGTTCTGCTGCTTACAACCAATATGGCTACCCATCTGAATCTACAGGTCACTGTAAGTTAGCTGTGACTTCACAGTGGGAAAAAAAACAAACACTACTGCCTCCTGAGTTTCATGTTTCAAAGTTCCTGGTCTTTGAGAGTCAACTGTGGTGCCAAAGGGGCAATAAAAAAACTCCATTACAGAAGAATACTATTTAAAAAAAGAAAACTTAAAAGAAGAGCAGAAACGAAAGGACAATGATTCATAAAACCGAGTTCCATTTCCAAGTAACAGAGTTCAGCCATCTTCCCCAAAGAGCATTTTTGTCAGAGAAAACGAAACGAAATCGAAGCACTCCTCTCTGGCTAGCAGCAGCATTGCCACCAAAAGAGCCTTTCAGCTAAAATGTTGCCATTCCTGAGTAGTCCAGAGGCATTTCCAAGTGCGATGGCAGCTATTTTGAGTATTTCCTATCCCAATGTCTTTAGTCAGGAATGCGACATATCTTTCTGCTAGCAACTGGAAAATTCACAGTAGTCACTTTAAAGAAAAGATGTTATGTTGGCTTTTGTCATCTTGCAGTCTTTTCATTATGTTCCCAATACTTCCTGAATTCCAGTCTATGAGTGTTGCTGACCATTCAGGACCAGATGGAAATCTCGCTTTGGAAAGGATGGGAAATGCATTTCAAAGAAGAAGAAGAATGCATTGGATTTATATCCCATTCTCCAGTCTGAATCTCAGAATGGCTCACAATCTCCTTTATCTTCCTCCCTCACAACAGACACCCTGTGAGGTAGGTGGGGTTGCGAGAGCTCTTACAGCAGCTGACCTTTCAAGCACAGCTTCTATGAGAGCTATGGCTGACCCAAGGCCATCCCAGCAGCTGCAAGTGGAGGAGTGGGGAATCAAACCTGGTTCTCCCAAATAAGAGTCCGTGCACTTAACCACTACACCAAACTGAAAGAAGACCCCCCCACACACACACACACACACATACTGGAACAAGCGGTGGTATTCTGTTTGCCACATTCAACCTTTGTGGAGGAGCAAATTTGCCAGTCCAAGGCTGGTAACCATAGGAAGATTTACAATAGAGGTACACTAGAGACACTGCTGAAATGACCACAGAGTTTGGAGAGAATGCTAGAGCAGTAGTGATTTTTTTCCCATTGTCTGCTATAGTCCTTGCAAAATGCCCAGTCCTCAGATTGTCATAGAGTTGCCAGATCCCTCCAGTAGAGACAAGGGTCCCCTGCTAGCTGGCGGGAGGACTTACCAGGAAAGAGAGTGAGGTCCAGGCTACATCGCCGGCAATATGTTGACATCACTTCTGGTGTGCACTGGAAGTGAGGTCATGATGGCTGTGAGCTCTGGCCTTTGGCCCAAATAGCAGAGCATCACAACAGCATGATGTCACTTGGTGAACGTCACCTGGGCTTCCCTCCTGCTCCCGGTAAGTCTCCCCCATACCCCAACAGGTGCCCGGAGAGGCCTAGCAACCTTAAGCTGTCATCAAGTCATAGCAAAAGAGAAATTTAATGGGTTTTTTTGTTTAATGTAAGCACTTTTAGCACCCCCCCCCTTTTCAGCACAGTGTAGGCCCAAACTCATTTACAATGGTGCCGCCCCCCCCCAAAAAACCAAATCACAGAAAACTGTTAATTCCACACACACACAAAAATCATACTCAAGTTACCAACCAACAAATCTACCTGCCATTAACAGACTAAGTGTCAAGCAGCTACATGATATGTTTAATGCACGCCAGGTCCCAAGTATATGTCTGTTTTTGCAGACAGACAGATACACTTTTAAAAGCTTTCATTTTGCTTGGAGTTTCAAGGAAGCATTGGGAGAGGAAGGAAATTTTTCCCAGTGGAAAAAGAGGTGGAGAGGATTTTTTGCCCCTTTTCTTTGATTCCACACGTCCTTCCTAGGTAGTTATGGAAATTGAGAAGAGGAGCAGAGGAGCTGGTAACCACCCTTGAGTGCACCAACTTCTTCCCAGGCAGGCGGTTCTGTTTGCTCCAGGAGTTGCACAAGAGACTGGATAAACTCAAGATCATTTCCAATCTGTATTCCTGTGTACAGAAATTGAAAAGGCAAAAGGCTATTTGAACTGGTCATTACAGTCCAGTTTAAAGGTGGAATAACGTATAACTGAAGGTCGTTTTGTTACCGGAAATACTTGGGTCTCCTCTTTTAGATGGGGAAATTAGCAACAGGAAGAGCGAATTAGGAGCAGGGGATCTTCACCTATGATATGAAGTTCCGGTCTCAGGAAGAAAAGACTCCAGATTGAATCTCTCTCGGCTTGACTTCGCAAACGAAGATTTAAGAAAGGTGCAGTAGTCCACGTCTGCTGCAGGCTCGCTGGTGGCTGACAAGACCAATGCGGGACAGGCAGGTCCGGCCACAGTGGCTGCAGGGAAAAGTCTGATTTGGGGTTGGTGCTGTAGCAGTATGATTCTTCCCCAATCTCCTTTTGACCTCAAGACCAGCTATGCGTGCATTCTTAAAGGAAGAGACAGCCTGGTGGATGGTGTGCCTCCAGATTGAATATATTTTATAATGTTCACTAAAAATTATGTAAATGGTACAATCACACACACAAACAATAAAATACACACACTCAAGGGCTAGAAAGGATAGAGGTGATCGATAGGGATTTTTAGGGATTATTATAAAAGCAATACTACCTGTCCAGATGTGCAAAGGTCCATTTGGAAATTGAAGATGGGTACATGCACTGCCATTGTGCCATGTCTGAGGGGCCCCTTAGAGTAATGGGGGAACAATCTGGTTACATGTGCTCAGACTGAACAAGGAGGTGTGGCTTGCTCTCATGTTTAATAAGGTTTGGAGGGTTGAAGACCCTCCCAGAGCTATAATGATGCTTGAGGGGAAGAGGCCCTCCCGTAACTATGGTGACCTTAATGGTTGATTGATGGGCTTTCCTAGTTAAAGCAATAGGTGTGACTGACTCAGTAATGTTCACCCAGATGGGTTACAATAGGCCAGGATGGGTTTTTGATGAGTAAATCAGTTTAAGGTGATACTCTGAGGAAAGGTAAGCAAAGAAGATAAAGGAGATGTCCAGGTACCAGACTATACCGGAGGATTAGACAAAGAAGAACGTTGAGTTGTAGCAATGAGTCAGGAAGATGGCCACTTAATCAGATGTCCAAGGACCGAGATAGAACAATACCTACCCATAATCTTATCATTCAGTTGGGAAGGGGAGAGTAGCCAGACCATGATAAAGCCTGTATTGCAGGGGTGGCCAACGGTAGCTCTCCAGATGTTTTTTGCCTACAACTCCCATCAGCCCCAGCCATTGGCCATGCTGGCTGGGGCTGATGGGAGCTGTAGGCAAAAAAATCATCTGGAGAGCTACCGTTGGCCACCCCTGCTGTATTGTAATCAAGGCCAGGCCCAAACACCTTTCTCTGCTATTTTGCAAAGAGATTATTTCTTGGCCTGTTTCTGACAAGAATCCATTTTGTTTCCTTAGCTTGGGGTCTCATTACTCCAGAGAGGTACCCCTATAGAGGCAGGCAGCAGCTCCTGGCCACAGTTTCAAGTGGGTAGCTAGATTAGTCAGTACCAGCAGAACAAAATTTGAGCCCAGAAGCATCTTAGAAACCAAAAACACCTGCCAGAGTGGAAGCTTTCCCAAGTCAAAGCCCACTTGGTCATATACAAATGAGAATGGAGATCCAGGTGCTAAATTATATCCAGATCAGAAGGTGGGTGGGGAGTTGCCAACAAAGGCCAGCTGGAATCAGGATGCAGTGCTATAATGCAAAATATAACCATTTTGATTAGATCAAGAAGATATGCAGAGAGAAGGGAAATGCAGAAAAATACCACCTCTGATAAGATAAAAATCCTATCTCTCTATTCCATCCCGGGGGAGGAATCCATTGTCCTGAACTTGTTAATGAATTCTAGTTCTGCAAGTCTGTGTTGTAATCCCCCTTTGAAGCTTCTTTGTAATGTGGGGAGTATAGTAACTGTAATATTCCTTGTGCTACTTTTTGGAAGCAGAAATGCAAGTTGGGATACAGTCAAGTTAAAGTCGCTCAAGGGCTACTGTCCTGCAATGAGAAAGACTTTCTCACTCAAGATCTCTTGTGCGCACAAAAGTGTCCTGCAGGATCCAACTCTCCCCTCCTTTTTTTTTTTTTTGCTTCTCTTGATATTTCCGCATCTGTGACTGGTTTTGAAGGGCACAAAGAAGCAGCCCCTTTAGATTGTATATGACACTTGCATCCTTTTTTGCACTTCCAAATGATGCTGGTAGAATTTAGCCGCGGAGAAGCGGTACCCGTGTCCTACCTATGATTTGGATCTAAATGCCATATAAATCATTAAAAAACAATTTCTAGTTTTTCATCTTCCAATGTTCCAGCAATGCAAGCAGTTGAGCGGGGTGCATTCTACCGCAAACGGCTATTGATGTGTGGTGTCCTCTTCCTGGAAAGGAGGGGGGAAGTCATATAAATTTATAGCGCTAAATGAAAAGTTATAGCTGTCACATTGCTCACAAATGTATGCTAAACTAAACAGTCATTTATAACGGTTGGCTCGTTACCACCACCGAACTGAACAGCAAGCAGCTCCGAGCCGATAATTAATGCCACCTTTTAGAAGTAGTTTCATTTATATTTCAGACATCGTACATCTCTTTACGGTCGTCGGTTCAGGGTGCCGACAATATGATCTGAAATTTGATGCAGCATCTATGGCAAACTAGTGGAGGACCACCCGCAGCTTAAAGGAGATTTGTGGCTCCCTTAAACGTACTCAGAGCCTTGTGGCGCAGTACTGCACCACGCTGCAGTATCGCAGTCCTAAGCTCTGCTCACGACCTGAGTTCGATCCCTGGTGGCAGCTGGTTTCAGGTAGCCAGGTTGACTCAGCCTTCCATCCTTCCGAGGTCGGTCAAATGAGTACCCAGCTTGCTGGGGGGGAAAGTGTAGATGACTAGGGAAGGCAATGGTAAACCACCCCATTAAAAAGTCTACCGTGAAAACGTTGTGAAAGCAACGTCACCCCAGAGCCGGAAACGACTGGTGCTTGCACGGGGACCTTTCCTTTCCTAAACATACTCACACACACACAAACACACATCATCAGGGCTTTTTTTGTTGCAGGAACTCCTTTGCATATTAGGCCACACACTCCTGATGTAGCCAATCCTCCAAGAACTTACAGGGCTCTTGTTGCAGGGCCTACTGTAAGCTCTTGGAGGACTGGCTACATCAGGGGTGTGTGGCCTAGTATGCAAAGTTGTTCCTGCAACAAAGAAAGCCCTGTGTATCATCATCACATCTGATATTTTTTTACCCTTGCAGGAGACTGCCAAAGAAATGGATCAGGAGTGAGAGAACTCTGAATACAATGACATGGCTATGTATTACTTTCACTAAATGTTACTAGGGAGGTGCCATCACTGGCACATCCAGGCCTCATTTTGGGCAGGAGCTCACAGAAGCGGAGCTCCGGAACCTCTAAATTTTATTGTACTCTTTTCTTTCTCTCCCCCCCCCCCCCCAATACTTGCTTCTGGGTTCTATAGTTCAAACCCCTGTGAGAATTTTGCTGAACTGTTAAGATTTGACAAACTCTCTAATATTTTCCCCCACAAAAAAAATGGGAAAATATCATTAGGGTTTGTAGAATCTTTCGGGCTCAAGTGCCGTGTTCTACTGGAGAAAGTTTTCCTTCCAGACGTTTCGTTC
This sequence comes from Heteronotia binoei, assembly GCF_032191835.1. Lineage (NCBI taxonomy): Eukaryota > Metazoa > Chordata > Lepidosauria > Squamata > Gekkonidae > Heteronotia > Heteronotia binoei. The sequence continues at coordinate 174,155,516 of NC_083225.1, forward strand.
TCAGCTGCGGAGAACATCCTCAGTGGCGTTGCAGTGGTGTCCTAGAAATAGCAGCTCTCCAGCAGCCCTGGCCCCACTCAATGCACAGCAGCCAAGAAGGTCAGAGCGCCTGCTCCGGCTGCAACGCCACTGAGGATGTTCTCCGCAGCTGAGAACGAAACGTCTGGAAGGAAAACTTTCTCCAGTAGAACACGGCACTTGAGCCCGAAAGATTCTACAAACCCTAATGATGTTACCAGCCGTGAAAACCTGAAATCTTTGATAATGGGAAAATAACCAAAATAGATAAAGCAGACAGATGGAAATCTTCATCATGCCACTGTGGCCACATAGGAGAAAGTAATGTAAAAAGTATGATGGGAGTAAGGTTTTACTATGACCATTATAATTCAAGAAGCATTGTAAGGTAGACGCTGAGCTGATATAATTTAGCACATCTTTCTGTGATGTCAGGGGTGTGGGGCATATGCAAATGAGTTATGCAAATGAATTATGCTAATGAGCTTTGGCATTTCTTTTTCTACAAAATGACCCCTGGGCACATCTGCATTGCCCATAATATGTCATTAGTCTGCTTTATCTTTAGCTGTAATCCCACTCATTACATGACCATATTAATTTATTTATTTATATCCTGCCCTTCCCTGTCGGGCTCAGGGCGGCTCACAACAGATTAAGATACATACTATTACAATAAAATCATTAAAATTCATTATATACATACAATACATTTACAGTTTCAGTCCTAAAATCCAAGATGGCATCAGTATTAATTATTCGTATTTGACGCTGCATACAGTAGTGTTGTTCAATGCTGTGGTACAGTGGTCGCATTCCCCGTTAGTTGTTAAAAGCTAATTTAAACAATTCTGTTTGGTGGTAGCCAGCCGAGCGTCGTTTGGCCCGGGGATTGCAAGAAGATTTTGAGTACTTTTAGTGCTCTCTGGTTCTCATATGGGGAGAGGCGGTCCCAGAGGTATGCAGGTCCCTGATCATATAGGGCTTTAAAGGTCATAACCAGCACCTTGAAGTGAACCCAGAATACAATAGGCAACAGTGCAGCGTCACAAGCGCAGGTTGAATGTGCTCCGATAAAGGTAGCTCCAATAACAACCTAACAGCTGCGTTTTGCACCAGTTGCAGCTCTGCTTTAATTGAGCAGGTCTTGTTTAGGGATACTTGAATGCATGAAGCTGCCTGTCATAGGCCAGCCTTAGGCAAGCAATGCTGAGACAAGTTATGCTGGGAACTCCTCGAGTGGTGAGGACTTTTGTGCAGTCAGCCCTGAACTAAGGGCAGAGGAGCGAGAGACTAATCAAAAGCTCACAGCCAGCAACGGACCCAGAGCCACCAGCATCTAGCCTGATGCAGCAGGTGAGGCCCAGTTAAAGTGAGGTCAGTCCACCGGGCTCTCCTCCACCCTTTGAGTGCCAAAGACAGAAGTTTTCTCAGAAACACCTAGAGTGGCCCCACACCAGCGCCGCCTTTTTGATGATGTCATTTCTGGGTGGCGTCATTATGCCAGTGATGTTGGGGGAGGTTCCAATCCACATTGCTTCCTGGGACTTGGCAGCCCTAACTCTGCTTTCTAGGTAACTGACCTTTGGACTGAACTTTGACTCTGATGGAATTTGATTTGGACTCACCTTAGAATTAGACAATTGGTCCATCAAGGTCAGTATTGTCTACCCAGGCTAGACAGGTTCTCCAGGGTCTCAAGCAGAGGGCTTTTCCATCACCTACTGCCTAGTTCTTTTAACTGGAGATCCTGTGGATAGAACTTGGGATCTTCTGCATGTAAAGCAAATGTTCTTCCACTGAGCCACAGCCCCTTCTCTGGTGAATTTGTTCCCTGATTTAGGGGTGGATTTTTAAATTATTGGGAGGGTGGTCAAAATTCTGTTTTGATTCTGTTGTGCATGTGGACTAAGGTTGTATATAATTAATGGTGTTCCTGCCTGGCTCATTGGAGCCTTTAGGACTGAGCTTGGGGACTCAGGAACAATGAGCAATAGGATCCAAATCTCTGCTGCCCTGCTCCAATCACGGGACCCCTGCTGGTTTGAATGATCCACTGGTGTCCTAGTGCAGGAACCTTGAAGAGTACATAGTTGGCCCCATTGACCCAGTTCAGCAGTCTTCTAGTTCAGCCGTTACCATGCTGTAACCAATAAAGAGAGCTATGATCACTGCAACCGCGTCTCCTCCTTGCATTGAACCCACTATATTATAGATTCATACTTGGATGCACATCCCTAAAAGTTTGGCTCTGAACCTCCTTTGCACATCTGTATGCTTCTGCTTCTTGCGATCCCTGCTTCCTATGGTCTCTGACCTGTGGTTAAATGTCATTGAACGTCAAGAACCAGTGATTGCTGGTTCAATAATATTCTATGATGAATCTAAGGTTAAGTATGTACTGGAAATCCACATCCCAGAGTGTTTCTGGGACTCAGTGATGCTGGGCTCAATCAATCTGAAGCCCACATTATAAAATTTATAGGTGCCACTCTGTGACCCCCTCCCAAATCCATCAACATATAAATCAGTTAAAGTACAGCTGTAGAGCCAGTAACTTTATAGCTCAGACATAAAGGCTCCGAGGCTTAGCAATTAAGGCCTGTGTGGCTTGATTTCCAACATGGTAGCCGAGGGCAACAACCTCCATTCGCAGCATTTCAGTAAGGCAGGAAGCAAGAGGAGCGATGGCAAGGTAAGCATATACCTTGGAGCATACACATATAGGGATGACATGGAAGAGTCCTTGCAGTTCTTGTATTAGCTTTCCTGTAGATATGAACATTCAGGATGATTCTGGATTTCTCATCCATGCCATTTCATGTTTGGTGTAGTGGTTAAGTGCATGGACTCTTATCTAGGAGAACCGGGTTTGATTCCCCACTCCTCTACTTGCAGCTGCTGGAATGGCCTTGGGTCAGCTCTCGTAGGAGTTGTCCTTGAAAGGGCAGCTTCTGTGAAAGCTCTCTCAGCCCCATCCTTCCACAGAGTGTCTGTTGTGGGGGGAGAAGATACAGGAGATTGTAAGCCGCTCTGAGTCTGAATCACATGTGTGATACATTTATTTATTTATTTGATTTTTAGCCTGGCCTTCCTGTAGAAAAGGCTCAGGATGGATTATATCATAAAACAGTCAACAGTAAAAACAGTAAAATATATAAAATCTAAAATTACAAAGACTAAAATGGCAGATTCCACCTCACAGACGTGACCTATTGTCCAGGTCCAGCAGATCATGTAGCGCTGGGATGGAGTGAGGGGCGGGGAGGCCGATAACAAGTGATGTCCACTGCCTCAGCTGAAAGCCTGGTGGAAGAGCTCTGTTTTACTTTATTTTCTGTGACTTTGCACCCAGTGTTTCCAATCCAATGTCCACGTTTTCCAGCAATGGTTCTCTATTAATAAATCAACACATACATTATATACTCTTTGTGGAGAAGAAGATGAAGAAGAAGATATTGGATTTATATCTCGCCCTCCACTCCGAAGAGTCTCAGAGCGGCTCACAATCTCCTTTACCTTCCTCCCCCACAACAGACACCCTGTGAGGTGGGTGGGGCTGGAGAGGGCTCTCACAGCAGCTGCCCTTTCAAGGACAACCTCTGCCAGAGCTATGGCTGACCCAAGGCCATGCTAGCAGGTGCAAGTGGAGGAGTGGCCATGATTCATTGCTAGAACATCTGCTTGGCCTGCAGAAGGTCCCAGGTTCAGTCCCTGGCATCTCCAGTTGAAAGGCCCACATGGTAGGTAATATGAAAGACCTACACCTTGTCAAGTCCCTGGACTTCCAGTTAACAATACACTCTGTGGTTAAACAAGAGTTGTTTATTGAAACACTGAAAACGCAGGGCAGGATGCTCCTTGCGAAAACTGCCAATGGCAAGAATGAATCCCTTCAAATACCATAGGTTGACCATTACATTTCAAAGCCAAGGCCCCAAGCTGCTCCACCCTCCCCACAAAGTTCCATTCCCATGCCCCCTTTGCAGGTGCAGTTATCATTCCTGGGAACCAGACAATGACCAGAGACTAGGAAGAATGATACTTGTGCTTGTTACAGAAAGGAGATAGCGCTAGCAAGCAGGGCGGGGGTGCAAGCAAAAACAAGATAATAAACAATGGCAAGAGACCCTCTTGACACACCTGAGGCATTAGAGAGCTGCTTTCAGTCTGAGTGGACAGTATCGACCCTGATGGACCACAGGCCTGATTCTGCATAAGGCAGATTCATGTGTATGATGGCCACAATTGTTTAAATTGTGTCTAAAAATAGTACAGCCTGCATACACAATAGAAATGAATCTACAGAACTGACAGTGCAAACTAGAGAACTGGGATGATTAACAAAAAAATTAAATAGCAAATGTTTGCTTATCCCTAGCAAGCAGTGAGTGATTTCTTTCCTGCTACTTAGAGGACTCGTTTCCTGCTACTCGTTTGGAGTACTGTGTACAATTCTGGTCACCACACCTCAAAAAAGATATTATAGCATTGGAAAAAGTCCAGAAAAGGGCAACTAGAATGATTAAAGGGTTGGAACACTTTCCCTATGAAGAAAGATAAAAACTCTTGGAGCTTTTTAGCTTGGAGAAACATTGACTGAGGGGTGACATGATAGAGGTTTACAAGATTATGCATGGGATAGAGAAGATAAAGAAGTATTTTTCTCACTTTCTCACACTACAAAAACTCGTGGAAACTCAATGAAATTGCTGAGTCAGGTTAGAACGGATAAAAGGAAGTACTTCTTCACCCAAGGGTGGTTAACACAAGGAATTCACTGCCACAGGAGGTGATGGCAGCTACATGCATAGATGGCTTCAAGAGAAGATTGGATAAACAATATGAAGCAGAGGTCCATCAGTGGCTATTAGCCACAGCTTATTATTGAAACTCTCTGTCTGGGGCAGTGATGCTCTGAATTCTTGGTGCTGGGGGGCAACAGTGGGAGGGCTTTTAGTGTCCTGGCCCCACTGGTGGACTTCTTGATGGCACCTGTGGTTTTTTGGACAAAGACCACTTTGTGACAGAGTGTTGAACTGTATGGGCCACTGGCTGATCCAACATGGCGTATCTTATGTTCTTATGTCAGTTCTCCTTTAATTCTAGCTTGATGTGCAGCATGGTGCACATCTTTAGTTGATGTTGCTGTTCACCCTCAATTTAAGGGACAAATGACTACCAAAAATTATTTCCAGAACAGAAGAGTTCATTTTTACATACCACTTTTCTCAACCCTGACGCATCTCAAAGCAGCTTACAATGGCCTTTCCCATCCTCTCTCCACAGCAGACACTTTGTGAGGTAGGTGGGGCTGAGAGAGTTCTGAGAAAATCATGACTGGCCCAAGGTCACTCACCACATGGCTTCATGTGGAGAAGCAGGGAGGCAAACTTGGTTTGATTGTGCACTAGAAATGTACTCATTTGCTTAGATAACAATTTTTTTTTTATTTGCAAAGTTACTAGATCCCAACCCAGAAAACCCACCTTTTGTCTTTAACGGTAGTGGTTCAGTGCTTTTAAAAAAATCACCAATTGGATAATTTTGTGAAGAGTGCTTTCCATTCAGAGTAACAGGTACCAGCAATGAGATGCAGAAGTCTCCCCCAGCCCAGCCTATCCAATCCTCACATAGGCATATGTATGTTACCCACAATGCCCTCTAGTGCTGAAATAGTTTCTGTCCTCCCCTCCATCATATGCTGTTAGGTAGGTCTCCTCCAGCATATGAGACCAAGGTTTTTGCACCTCACATCTTCTCTTCTTGTCCCTGGAACAGTCAGACTCACCATCTTCCAGCCCCTCCTTGGCCAACTCTGGAGCCTCACTTTTATACCCCTCCCTCTGTCCTGGTTCCACCCCCTTTGGTCCATCTGGACCAATCCCTTGGCCTTTCCTTTACCCCCTTCTGCTCTTCCTCCCACTCTCTTTTTCCTTCTCTCTCTTGACTCTGCCAAGTGTGGTCTCTAGTGTAGTCTAGGCCCAGGATTTCACCAGTGCATCAACTGGTGCTGAAGACTTATTGCAGTTCTCAGCTGCCACTCATCTTCTCTGCCCAGTGAGGGACCTGGAGCCAAAGACCGGCTCCTTCTCACCTCTGCTCCTGAGCCCTGCCACAACACAGCTCCAGGCTTGCTGATGACAGAAGCACAAGGCCCTGTGATGTCAGCCTGTTTCTTGTTCCAGGGAGCAGTTTTGGGCTCAGGAAGCCAGCTCCTTCAATGATGCCATGGAAGATCAGGTACAGAATTGCACCAGGCTTTGTCAGGGCCCTGCCTTTGCTGCTGTGTCTTCTGACCAGGTAAGCTGAGCCTGTCCAGGATCAGAGCTGCAGCTGAGTCAGGGGACCTCTGGACACAAGATCAAAGGAAGTGTATGTCTAGCATCTATCTAAGCTCCAAATGCAAGACGTGTTTGATAGCCAGAAGTCTACTCTGCCTTAGAAAGCTGCAAATGACACCACAGAATTGATCTTTCTATCAGAACATATAAAGGGTGAATCGCCCATCAATGGCCAAAGGCATTCAAAGGGCAAAACATCCTTTTTAGCTGAAAATGAAAACCATGGGAGAGGTTGGGGAAGGAATTGAAAGAACCAAAGGAATAACTCCCCCCTCCCCCCCAAAAAACCCCTGTGTTTTGCTGCCAATGTTCAATGGAAATGTGGCAGATGGCGGGAGGGGTATGTTTTCATGCCCTGACCTGGATGGCCCAGGCTAGCTTGATCTCATCAGATCTTGGGAGCTTAGCAGGGTCAGTTCTGACAAGTACTTGGATGGGAAACCACCCAGAAGTCCAGTTTTGCTAGCAAAGGCAAACAATGGCAAATAGGGTTGCCAAGTCCAATTCAAGAAATATCTGGGGACTTTGGGGGTGGAGCCAGGAGACTTTGGGGATGGAGCCAGGAGCAAGGGTGTGATGAGCATAATTGAACTCCAAAGGAGTTCTAGCCATCACATTTAAAGGGACAGCAAAACTTTGTAAATGCTTTCCTTCCATAGGAAATAATGAAGGATAGGGGAACCTTCTTTTGGGGCTCAGAGAATTGAACCCCCTGGTCCAATCGTTTTGAAACTTGGGAGGTATTTTGGGGAGAGGCACTAGATGTTATACTGAAAATTTGGTGCCTCTACCTCCAAAAACAGCCCCCCCCAGAGCCCCCAATACCCGCAGATCAATTCCCCATTATTCCCTATGGGAATAGCTCTCCTTAGGGAATAATTGCCCAGTAGAAATCCCCCCCCCCCCGCCGCTTTCTGACATCTGAAAAGAACAGGGGCTATGCTGCTCTTTCTCTCTCTCACACACACACACGCAGACACACATTCACACACACACACACACTTCCTCTGAAACGAAAGCAAAACAAACCGAGGGGCTGTGCTGTGGATCCTTTCCATTAAGTACTTCCTGCTCAACCTTAAAGGCCCACAGACACACACACATTTTGAAACGGACCTGTTTGCAGGTTTCTAAACCTGCCTAAGATCTAGAGCCGCATGGTGGCTTTAGGGGTGGGGCTTCCCCCGCCGGCCAGCTGGCTGGGGGTGGGAAGAAACCTGTAAAACCAGGGGACCCCCCGCTGGGACCTGGGGATTGGGAAGCCCAATGGCAAACTACCTCTCAATGCCCCTTGCCTTGAAAACCCCATATTGTCATTTTTAACCTTTTGTTTCTACACTTCTTGTTGCTGTTGTCCTCAGTTCACTTCTGGTCCACTATTTGTATAGAATAATTTCTATGCAACTGACACACACAAAAGTTAAATCTTCATTTTAACAGGATAAATCGAGCACAAGGAAGGGAAGGCGGCACATTAAAACACATTTGCCAATTTCTCAAGAAGGCAACAAAACTGAAGGCAGGACTTTCAAACTAACCAGCAGGGGTTAGAAATTTGAACTTAGTGCTTACTAAAAGGAAAAGGTCACATTTTAGACATTTCTGACTGTAGAGGAACTGAAGGGATAGCAGGAACGTAGAACTATAGAATCACAGAATCATAGAGTTGGAAGGGCTCATACAGACCATCTAGTCCAGGGGTGTCAAACTCATTTGTTATGAGAGCCAAATTTGATATGAATGTGTCCTTGTCGGGCTGAGCAATATAGGGCCAAGATGGGTCATGTCAGACTGGACCATGTGTGTTTTACCTAATTTAAGATTAGGTAGCAGAGACATCAACTTTATAACGGACACAGATAAACACAATTAAAGGTTTTTTAAAAAAAAAAAACTTAAAACATTAGCACTCATTGGTCTTAAATGTGCTTTCTTTGTAGCTCTCCCATGGGATCCAGGGAACTTTTCCAGGGGATGAGGAGGGGGAGGAGCCTCAGCCAATAGAAGGGAGGCTTGGCTTAGTAGCTCAGCTGTGTGATTGAGAGAGAGGTTTTGCTCTGTAGTTCCTGTGCGGTTGAGCAAGTCTTGCAAAGCAAGCTGTTTGCAGAAGGAAGCAAGAGAGGAAGAAGGAAGCAGATGACAGTTGCTTGGGGGCCTGATAGGAGCCCTCCGGGGGCCTGGTTCAGTCCCCAGGCCACATGTTTGACATCTCTGATATAGTCCAACCCCCTGCTCCATGCAGAATCAGCCTAAAGCAGGGATGGCCAACAGTATTTCTCCAGATGTTTTTTGCCTACAATTCCCATCAGCCCCAGACATTGGCCATGCTGGCCGGGGCTGATGGGAGTTGTAGGCAAAAACATCTGGAGAGCTACCGTTGGCCACCCCTGGCCTAAAGCATCTTCGACAAATAATCATCCAGCTGAAGACTGGAATGAAGAAGACTGCCAATGAAGGGAAGCTCACCACCTTCCTAAGCAGCTGGTTCCACCTCTGAACTACTCTGACTGTAATTCCCCACCCCCCTAATATCCAGCTGGTACCTTTCTGCTTGTAATCTGAGCCCATTGCTTTGAGTCCTATCCTCGGCTGCCAAGTGGAACAGCTCCTTGCCCTCCTCTAAATGACAGTCTTTCAAATATTTATAGAGAGCAATCATGTCCCCCCTCAATCTCCTCTTCTCCAGACTGAACATTCCCAAGGCCCTCAGCCTTTCCTCATAGGGTTCTTCCTCCAGGCCATCAAAATCCTTCCGTAAAGCAAATGTGCAACTTTTGATCCTTCAGGTAAATTTTCTGGAGAATTCTAAGGGAAGCCAAAAGTATTTCAAGAACACGTGTAAAATTCCAGTGAGGAAGAGTGAATGACAGCCCATCTCCAGTCCAGAGGCCAGTTCGCAAGGTGGTCTTTATGGAACCATATCAATGCTGAGCTTTCTTTCTACATTCCCCAAACTCTGTCTTCCCCAGGCCCCAGCCCCAGATCTCTAGGAGTTTTCTAGGGTTGCCAGGTCTGTGTTAGAAAATACCTGGAGACACTGGGGGTCGATCCAGGAGAGGGCATGATTTAGGAAGGGGAGGGGCCTCAGCATAGTACAATGACATAGAGTCCACCCTTCAAAGCAACCATTTTCTCCAGGGGAGCTGATCTCTGCCAGCTGGATATCAATTGTAAAAGAGGGAGATCTGCAGGCCCCACCTGGAAACTGGCAATCCTAGTTTCCCAACCCAGAGTGGGCATTTATTCTACTCCAAAACTATTGTGGTCATCAGAGCAGGTCCTCAAGGCCTGAGATGGCACAGGAGAGAAGGCCTAGGAAGGGAGCACAGTGAAAAGGCTGACGACGACACCCTGGGAAGTGGAGTGTGGGTTTAAAGGGCCAGTTCCCAGTGTGAGACCACAGCATATTTGTTACAATTCCAGTAGTCCTCTATGTGGCTTAAATACGATGGCAACTCTTTGTCAATAGAACACCGCCATGCATTTTCCTGTTCACTTAGCCTGGACGACATCCCATAACAAAACTACAAATATGTGCAAAAATACCTGCATTCTTATGGAAGAAACAGACAAACTCTCAAGCACAATGGGCTGAAAATAGGCTTAAATGCAAACATTTCTGAAGTGGAGCACCTCAGGCCTTTCAAGTGGAACAAATGAAATAATGAATTCGAAAATTGAATTTTGATTGCCCATATCATTGTGTCTGACAAGCACATTTACAAGAGGTTATAAAACTAGCCAGCCACAATATTATGAATGTCTTGAATGAATTTGTGGTAGAATTCTTTATTTTCATATTTAACTCTTATCAGTATGGCCCTGCCAAAGTTAGGCCCTTTCAAGTCCTGCTGATAGCAATGAACATACGATGATGACTTCTGCTGTGCCAGATCATTGGGTCATCTGAGTCTATAATGTCTGCTCTGATTCTCTGGACAGGAAAGGGCTTTCCTCAGATTGTTAAAATTCCTGTAACTGGAGATACGAGGGATTTTCTAACCAATGGATGTGCTCAACTCTAGGCCTCTCAAAGGCTGTACTTAGCATTTGTTTCAGGGTGCAGGGACTCCACCTCCAACTGAGAGCCAATGAGAAGATTGCACTGCTGTCCATTCAGCTGACCAGTATAATACTAGGCCTATTTAAGTCTTCCTAGGCAATTCTCCAGCTATGGTTTCCAGATCCAGGTTGGAAAATACCTGGAGATTTTGGGGTTGGAGCCTGAGGAGAATAAGGTCTGGGAAGGGGAGAGACATCAGTGGGGTATAATGCCATGGAGTCCACCTCCCAAAGTCACCCAGAAGTGATGTCATCCCATTAGGGATGTTGAGCGGGGATGCTCTGGTATTTTCTTACCCTCAAAACCATAGAGTTTGCCCAAATATCAGAGCATCCCTGATGTCACCCAGAAGTGACATGATCACATCATGGACATCGTGCAGCATGTTTTGGAGGTGGGGAAGATCAAAGCTCCCAAAAGCAGGATAATCCCCACTGGGACCTGGGGGCTGGCAAGTCCAGCTGATGTTGGGTTGGAGTTACTTGAAGCTTCCTAGGCCATCACCTGGCTGGCTGACACCTGAGGGGAAAGAACTGGTCTGTGTCTTTACAATACAGGTGCTTGAAGTAGCCACTCCTGGATATTCATGGGGGTGGGAGTTTCAAGGTAGGGTATTCAACCTTTGGGGTTGTATTTCAAGCTACATAGGAGTATGCTAAAGAAGATGCAGCACACTCTCACTCAACTGGATAGTGGGGATGGGTGGGAGCAATTTGTTATTACAACACATAACATCACTTCTGGCATGAAACTTGAAGTGATGTCATCATGTTGTGATGCCATTCTAGGATCCATCCTAAAGTTTATGGTTTTACCATAGAGTTTTGGGTGAATACTACTGCATCACCCTGAAGCAATGATAGTTTTTGTGCCATTGCTACTCAACTTGAATTTTGTTCTACTGATACAGACAAACATGGCTACTGACCTGTTTGGTGTTGTGGTTAGAAGTATGGACTCTATTCTGGGAGAACTGTGTTTGATTCCCTAGTCCTTCACATGCATCTGCTGAGTGACCTTGGGTCAGTCACAGTTCTTTTTAAAAAAAATTATGCCAGTGATATCAGATGTTGGCATGATGCCAAGTTGCTTGCCCCTGCTCCCAATTTCTCTCTCCAGGGGGCAACCCTGTTCTCTCCCCTCTCACATTGAGGGCTCAGGAAAAAGCAAAACCTCACCGAGGGACTTGAACTGCCTGAGAGAGAGAGGTTAACAGGACCTCCCTCCCATTGCCTGAGATCCATTAGTGATGCCAAAGACTAAACACGGAGCCTTTTGCATCCACAGCATGTGTTCTGCCACTGAGCCAGGAATCCTTGATTTTTGGAAAAGTGGAACATGGAAAGTTAAAGCATGGGTCTCGCTCTGAGTTTTCAGGATATTCTTGTATACATTGAATCAAACATTTTGCTTTATTTTAAGAAAAAAAAAATTCTGGTATTAATAGCAGCTTTTGAGTCGTATATTATGCCATAAATCTTGATTCTGCTCTCAAGTCAGTTTTATTATTGACATACAGTTGGGGATGGGGAGAGCTCGGTCTGGGAGATGATGGCTTGCTTCGGGCCAATGAGCAGATTTCGTGACATTTCCCTGAACCAAAAAAAAAACGATGATAAATGGGGGAATGTAAGAAAAGGGACAAATAATGGTTGATCCAGCCAATCAGTTTTCTGCAGGGAACTACTCACTGGGAAGTCTTGTGCATCATGTGTGTGACTTCCCAACCGAAGGTGCCACGGGCACATAGATAAAATCACCCACTGCCTGTTCATGGGCATTCTTCATGGCAGAACAAAAACTGAGTCTAGTAGCACCTTAATAGACCAACAGAAGTTACTACAGAATACAGTTTTGCGAGTCAGATCTCACTTTGTCAGAGCTGTGACTCATGAAAGCTTATACACTGGAAATGTTTGTTGCTTCAAATGTGACTTGAATTTTGTTCTACTGATACACACAAACAATGACGGATTAAACCCTGTGGAGGCCCCTAGGCAGTTGAAATCTTGGGGGGGCCCTTCACAATTATCTCAGAGTCTGAGTGCCAACCCCGCTGCCCCTGCTGCAGGCACCTTCTTAAAAAGCCTCTTTTACTAAGCTGCAGGGGAGAGGCAAACTTGGTGACAAACTTGGTGACTTTTGTACCAAAAGTGATGTTGCAATGCCATTGTGACACCTATTTCCCCCTCCCAATTTTCCCCCACTGCCCTACTGAGCAGCAGGAATCATCATAGCAAAAGACCACACACACACACACACACACCCACTCACGATGGTGTTTGTAGTATACTGCAACAATTATAATCATTACAATCTTGCTTTCGCTTCAGTTTTTGTAATCCCACTTCCTTCAGTGTTTATAATCTACCTTGGCTAATACAATTAGTTTTATTGCATTGTTTTCTAATTCTGTAGTTTTATTGCATTATTCATTGAATGCCTTACGATGTCTGATTGCTATTCTGTGCAGGCTATAACAAAAATAATAAAGTAATAAATAAAGAAAATCTGACAAAGGGTGCTTTCTCTCTAGGATGTTTGTACCCCTGTATAATATAGCGGGTTCCACGCATAGAAGAGACAAGGTTGCCATGATCATAGCTCACTTTATTCAGTACAGCATAGTAACAGCTGTACCGTAGACTGGGCGAAACTGGACCAATGGGGCCAACTATATACAGTCCTGGGTTCCCGCACTAGGATGTCATTGGATCGTTTGAACCAGCAGGGGGCTTCTGATTGGACCAGGGCAGCAGGGATTTGGATCCTACTGTTTATTGTTTCAGAGTCCCCAAGCTCAGTCCTTAAGGCTCCAATGAGCCAGGCAGGAACACTGTTAAAGAACATTCACATTAATCCACATACACAACACCCTGAAAATCTTCTTAGAATCTAAGGTGCTACTCAATTTGAATCTAGCTGCTCTCTCTCCTGTTGTCAAGTTGTAGCTAATTTATGGTGGCCATATAGGGTTTTACAAGGCAAGAGTCTAACAGAGGTCATTCGCCATTGACTTTCTCTCCATAGTGACCCTGGACTTCCTTGGTGGTCTCCCTTCCGAATACTCACCAGCGGTGACCCTGCTTAGCGACTGAGATCTGATGAAACTGGGCTAACAGTTCTACCACAGACCAACTTGACTATCCTGTAAAACTATCACCATGTCTGAATTGTCTCTCAATGACTGCTAGACTCATTGATTGCAAATATTTGCCAAAGAACAGCAAAGCTTAGAATGTGCATCTGGTGTGCTGAAAATCTTTCCATTAATTCAAAAGAATAAAAAAGCTATGATTGCAATCCTAAACAGATTTACACCCTTCTAAACTTCAGTGTACTTAGAGGGGTGTAACTAAGGCTCTGACCCGGATAGCCCAGGCTAGCCCAATCCCAAAAGCTAAGCAAGGTCGACCTTGAAAACCCTACAGGACCACCATAAGTCAGCTATGACTTGATAATACTTTCCACTACCAACTCTGCTAAGGAGTGCATTCCATGTTATTTTGTGCAGAAGCAATTCAAGAAAGGTCTCCAGGGCCCAGGAACTGTGTCTGGCTGCCATCCTGTCCCTAGGCCCCTTTCCTTTAAGTTCTGTCCTAAACTTATTGATGTTAGCAATACCCCTTGCATTTTATTCTCACAGTACTTTTTGTTGGCTTTTATGACCAATGAACAAGTATTATTTTTCCTTGTCGTGAACAGCTGTGTGTAGATGTCTGTGCTTGTTTTAAACTTCAGCATGTTCAGCTTTGAAACCCCTGGTGCTTATATTCCAGATCTTAAATCAGTACTATTAGGCCTCTGGTAATATGAAAAACAATCCTCTACTACAGGCCTTAAATAGTTCTGCTTTTCATTAAAAAAAAAAGTTTTCAGAAGCAGGTGTATAGTTTTTGAAATTGTTCTAGACCAAGAATGAAGCTTTAAAACTCAGTAAGCTGGTGGAAGGTTCTCCTTTCTTTGAATAGGAAGTTTTTAGCTATCTGAAGTGCAAGCTACAGAGTGGAAAGCTGCCATCACTAACACAGTAACACTGAACTTGGGATTTGTAAATGAAAACCAAGAACTTGTAAAAAAAAAATCCTATTTCTACACACACACACGCACATACATACACTCATATACAAACACTCATATACACACACACAGTGGCCCACAAAATTGGGGGATCCCCTACTCTTACCTGGGGTCTGGCAATCTTACAAGTCTGCTCCAGTGACATCACTTCTGGTTTGTGTCCAGAAGAACTGCAACAACACTCTAGGAATATACACAGTAGAATTCTTACAGTATGGAAATGATGTTCTGGGAAAGAAATGCCTTCTTTTTGACCCAGGTTTATTAGCAATAGAATAATTAACAGGCATGCTCACATTCTGACATGTTACTGCTTTATGGTTTCCCACGCTAATTCAACCCAGATCAAAGGTTTTCTGAATTTGTTATTTTTACTATTCTGCTATCGGTTTTTAAGTTTGTACCACTTGGCATTCCAAACCCCGTCAGCTATATGTGGCTCTGCTTACTGTACCTCATTCCTCGTCTGAAGAAGTGTGCATGCACACAAAAGCTTACATTCTGAATAAAACTAAGTTGGTCTTAAAGGTGCAATTGACTCCTATTTTGTTCTACTGCTTCAGACCAACACAGCTGCCTATTTGGACATGATGTTTGTTAGTTATGTTGTGTAGCGGCTCTGCATAGGCATGCCCAGGCTTGTTTGCCAGAAGCCTTAGTGAAGCTTGGAGTTTCAGCAGGACCAGATCTAGGGGGGGGGGGGACAAAGGGGGGTGCTTGCCCCAGGCGCCGACGGAGAGGGGGAGCCAAATTGGGTATGGAGTCCATTGTATTCGATGGGACCATAAGACAAAATGGCCTATAAGTGGGCATCATTTTTTTAATTTTGCCCCCCCCCCTCCTCAAAAAACATGTAGATTCAGTCCTGAGTTTCAGAACAACAGACCACCAGGATTCTGGAGTCTGCCTGCTGATTGCACTTGCTGTTTCTGGCAGCCAAAGGGAAGTTCAAACCCTCCAATCGTTTGGGAAATGGGAGGGGTTTTGGTGTATTTAAGCAGGCTGTGGCCTGAGCTTTGCATGTGTGTGTTCTTACTGAAATCACTGAATAAATTGAGCTGATCACTATGACTGGAGTCTGTCTCCACATTCAACCCAATATTTAACACCAATATTCTCCCCTTCTGCATTTTATCTTCAGGACGGCTCTCTGAAGCAGGTTAGGATAAGAGGGTATGAATGCCACTGGTCACTCAGCAATCTTCCATGGCAGAGTGGAGGTTTGAACCTGGGTCTTCCACATCCTAGTCAGACACTATAATCACTATACTACTCTGGGTTTAAATCATCTTTCATGTGTGCTCTAGTTTAGAATATTTTTTAGACATTTATACCCAGTTTTTTCCCTATGGAGACCCAAAGCAGCTTATATTATAATTCTCCTCACGTCCATTTTATCCTCACAACAAAAATCCTATGAGGTAAGTTTGGCGGCGAGTGGGTGAGAATGGGTAACTGTCCATCGCTCCTAGACATCGGATGAAATCACCTTCTGTGTCTTCCCCAAACAGTGCTGATTTCCCAGGTTGCTCGTTTCCTTTCTTATCATTGATTTTCTGACCTGTTTTATTTGGGTGACTGTATCTGGGAGATTTTAAAACTGACTGTTCCAACTCTAAGCTGAAGGGCAACTATATGGAATGACAGGACAATAATATATATATTTTTTAAAAAATAAAAACAGTAAAATGGCGGCATGGAACTGAAACAAGCAATGGTATTCAATTTTTGAGAGTGTAGACAACATTTCACAATGAAAATGTGAACTTTGTACTTCAGAGTTCACATTCAAAGATGAGTGTTAGTTTTTAAAATATCGACAGGGACTGTGTGCTTTTCATGGGGAGAATTTTCTCCATTGCACCTTCTGGTAACTCAAAGGACCAATAATGGGAGAAGCAGTGCCTAGAGATCTCAGTAGCCTGAGGGGAGGGGGAATCTTGTCTCTTTGACAGAGGCTTAATTGGATGTTATATGCGAGGTGACATTATTTATCTCAGTGCCATGAAAACCTTCAACTGCCTATTTCCACGTTAAGCATGTATTAAAAGGGTAGAACATTTTTCTCTAGGCCTGTTGGAGTATGCACTTCTATGTGCTAAGTGCTGTGCACCAAATAAATTGAGCTGACTCCTGTGCAGAGAGGAAAAAAATAGTCTGTACTCCACTGTACTTCTTCCACACTGGCATTCTTCTTCATTTCCTCTCTATGATTTGACCTGGGCCGACCCTATTTCAAGTCTAAGAGGTGTTAAAGCCTTTCACCATTGCCAGAGACTCTTTATGTGTGGGGGTGTCTGTGGGGAAGGATTTCCCCCTCACAGTTTGGTTTCTGCTTGGGCTCACAATTGGTCAACTTGTCGCTTTGGTTTTTCATTTCAATTTTTCCCACAAAAAAAGCAACAACTGGGAAAGTGCCAGTTCCCTGAGAGTCCACTTGCCTTCTCTTGGCTGACGTGTATGCTTGGTGTGAGAAGCACGTCTGGCTCTCGAGGTGATTTGGGGAGCAATATAAATAAAACTGGCACCTCTCTGATGCGAATTTCCTGGAGATTGTGTCTGACAATCACACCGATGGAGAGCTTTAGAAAAGCTATTTGGGATGAGAGAATCATTTTTCCCCCTCCATGAGTCTGCTGTTTACTTATTGTATTGCATTTCTATCAAGAGATGTTTGGGATAGGTTAACTCAGTGATTCTCAGCAGGCTGCCTAAGTGAGCATGGTATGAAAGCAGAAGACTGAAGACCACAAAGACTGGCAGGTGGCTTATCAGTCATATTTAGCTTTATAAACAATCCATTCCCCAAACTTCCCTGCTGGTTTTGCTGACAGGGAGGCATGGGTTAACAAACATGTTTTCTCCATTACTGTATCCTTGTGCTGAGGGGAAAATGTCTCCCCATTAAGCAAACAATATCTGTGTTGCCTGTTGGATCTGGCAAACTTTGTTATACAAGCAGCAGTCTATGCAGGCTTCCTCAGTCACTGAACTCCACACAACTTATATCAAAGTAAACATGCTTAAAATTGAGTGATTAGTCTGGAAGAAAGATTGCATCTGTATTGAGTGCGCTGGGTTGGTTTTACGCTATTTATTGTATTAGAAGTGTTACTGGTTTAAATCTGTATAATGTTTTTTAAATAAATGATGTTACCCGCTCTGAGCAGCTTCCCTCTAAGCTGAATTAGCGTGAGCTAGCTAACAGATTTTTAGCCTGCAGCTCACACATTTTTGCCTTAGCTCAGGAAGGATGACCCCAGAGCACAATAATTTATGCAATAGCTCACAAATTTAATGCCAGTAGCTCACAAAGTAGAATTTTTGCTCACAAAACTCTGTAGATTAGAGGGGACATTGCTTCTGAGCCCTGTTTTACAGGGAAAAGTGGGCTACAAATTAATTTTAAAAAAATATCTGGGGTGAGACATTGATTGGATCAGTTATTTGTCTAATGCCAGATATTTTGGAGAACCCAGTGGTTTATTGTCAACCATTTTTTTTCTGTGAACAAGGGCATGTTTGTCCTGAGGGAGGGTTCTATGTGACTTGCTCTCCTACAAAAGTAAACATGGCTACAGTTGTTGTAGAAGATTAGAAGTGCGGGGCTTGTTACCCAAATGGCTCACCCGTGTGGCCACCAAGACTTGGAGCATCTCCCTTGCATGTTAATAGCACACACAGGCAGGAATCCGGGTCAAATTAAATTCCTACTTTTCCTCAGTCTTCTCTTCTGAGGGAAACGGTGCTCAACATGGCAAAAACAGAACATATAAGGAGGGTATGAAGTTCCAACCTAGCATAGGGGTAATACATAAACACCTAGTTTCTTTAAATGAAACTAAGTCAGATGAATTGCATCCAAGGGTTCTAAAAGAGCTTGCAGATGTAATTTCTGAGCCTCTGGCTATTATTTTTGAGAATTTTTGAAGAACAGGAGAGGTGCCGGAAGATTGGAGGTGGGCAAATGTTGTCCCCATCTTCAAGAAGGGGAAAAAGACAATCCGGGTAACTACCAACCCGTCATCTTGATGTCTATACCTAGAAAAGTTTTAGAACAAATCATCAAACGGTACTGGAACATTTAGAAAGAAATGATGTGATTACTAAGAGCCAGCATGGTTTTCTCAAGAAGAAGTCATGTCAGACTAACCTGATCTCTCTTTTTTGAGAAAGTGACTACCTTGTTGGATCAGGGGAATGCTGTAGCCATCATTTATCTTGATTTCAGTAAGGCTTTTGATAAGGTTCCACATACTATCCTTGTTGACAAGTTAGTAAAATGTGTTTTGAATCCTATTACCATTAAGTGGATTTGTAACTGGTTGACAGATTGCACCCAAAGAGTGCTTGTGAATGGTTCCTCATCCTCTTAGAGAGGAGTGACAAGTGAAGTGCCTCAAGGATCTGTCCTGGGACGTGTTTTGTTCAACATCTTTATCAATGATTTGGATGAAGGAATAGACGGAATGCTTATTAAATTTGCCGATGATACTAAATTGGGAGGGGTTGCAAACATAGATGAAGATAGAAACAGGATGCAAGATGGCCTTGACAGGCTGGAAAACTGGGCTAAAATCAATAAAATGAATTTTAACAGGGATAAATGCAAAGTTCTGCATTTAGGTAGGAAAAATCCAATGCATGGTTATAGGATGGGGAGACTTGTCTTAGCAGTAGTATGTGTGAAAAGGATCTAGGGGTCTTAGTGGCTCATACGCTGAACATGAGTCAACAGTGTGATGCGGTGGCCAATGCAATTTTGGGCTGTATCAACAGAAGTATAGTGCTCAGATCATGTGATGTGATGGTATCACTTTACTCTGCTCTGGTAAGACCTCACCTGGAGTGTTATGTTCAGTTTTGGGCACCACATTTTAAGAAGGATATAGACAAGCTGGAACGGGTCCAGAGGAGGGCGACTAAAATGGTGAGCAGTCTGGAGACCAACTCCTATGAGGAAAGGTTGAAGGAGCTGGGTATGTTAGCCTGGAGAGGAGGCAGCTGAGAGGTGATATGATCACCATCTTCAAGTACTTGAAGGGCTGTCATCTAGAGGATGGTGTGGAATTGTTTTCTGTGGCCCCAGAAGGTAGGACCAGAACCCATGGATTGAAATTAAATCAAAAGAGTTTCCGGCTCAACATTAGGAAGAACTTCCTGACCATTAGAGCGATTTCTCAATGGAACAGGCTTCCTCAAGAGGTGGTGGGCTCTCCTTCGTTGGAGGTTTTTAAACAGAGGCTAGATGGCCATCTGACAGCCATGAAGATCCTGTGAATTTAGAGGGAGGTGTTTGTGAGTTTCCTGCATTGTGAAGGGGTTGGACTAGATGACCCTAGAGGTCCCTTCCAACTCTATGATTCTATAATTATAGGAACCACTACCTGTGTATACCAAGGTCCAGGATTTGGGTAGCAGCACCTCCCTATAGGAATGGGGTGACCCCCAGTAAGTAAGTGAGGAATAGATATCAGAGTTTATGTAGAAATATAGATCAAGTAAAGCAAGAGGCACTCAGGGAATGGCAACCTCTCTCTCTCATGCACACACACACAATCCTGGACAACCTAAGATCTAAGCAATAAAAGCACAAAGGGAGCCAAATAAAAATATATAAACCTGTACAAGGCATGGAGTGCCAGTCTGGTGTAGTGTTTAAGTGTGTGGACTCTTATCTCAGAGAACCAGATTTGATTTCCCACTCTTCTACTTGCAGCTGCTGGAATGGCCTTGGGTCAGCCATAGCTTTCACAGAGTTGTCCTTGGAAGGGCAGCTTCTGGGAGAGCTCTCTTAGCCCTACCACAACAGGATGTCTGTTGTGGGGGAAGAAGATAAAGGAGATTGTGAGCCGCTCTGAGACTCTGATTCAGAGAGAAGAGTGGGGTATAAATCTTCTTCTTGGGGGTCCTGACTGGAAGGAAGAAGCAGGGCAGAGACAGAGGCAGGCTCCAAATCTCCAAGGGTTCTGTGTTCAAACTATGCAGGGACAGTAACGAGGAAGTCCAAGGGAATGGTTTCATTCTACAAAGTTCTGAGGCTTGGGGGGGGCTTCCTTTTTGTTACATTAAAAATGCCTTTAGGCAGAGTAGAATTTGGACTTATTCTAAGCAGCTTCCTTATTGACATGCTAGAAAATGCAATGCTGGAGCCCCATCTGAATTTTACATCCATATGGAGGTTCCTTGTGGATGTCTATATATTCTGGCATTAGGCTTAGCCCGCAACCACTTGTGAGCATCCCAGAGAAACACTCATTAAAAATGTGACAGGCATTTACAAGTATTCAATGTTCAAAAAACTAGAGCTGACAACCTCCAAGGTGAGGTATGGAGATCCTCCAGAACTTCCACTAATTTCCAGACTACAGTGATCAGTCTCCCTGGAGAATATGGCAGTTTTTGAAGGTAGGCCTTATCACATTATACCCTGCTGAAGCCCCCCTCCCAACCCCTCTGTCCCCAGGCTCCATACTCAAATCTCCAGGAATTTCACAACCCAGTGTTGGTAACCCTACAAAGCATGTATACATATACAAGTGCCCACCCAGCCCCACCATACTATTCCCCCCTCCTTTCTAGGGCTGACAAGCTCCCGGGTCAGACGTGGGTTCTCCCACTTGGGAAGTCCCCAACCTGTCAGTCAGCATTGGACCGGTGGGGGGAGCCTCCCCCAACATCACTGGCATGATGATGTCACTCTCAAGTGATGTCATCATGCCAGGGACATTGTGCACCGGCTGCTCTAGGAGCTTCCAGGAAAACTCTATGGTCCGAAATTGCTAAAGCATCCGAAAACACTATAGAGTTTTCCCAGAAGCTCCTTAAGCAAAAGCTAGGACCAAACTGAAACATGGTTTTACTTCAGATTACTTTCTCCAGCCACCCGAGCTCGGAGTGCTCAGAAATTACTAGGGTTGCCAACCTCCAGATAATGCCTGGTAATCTCCCAGACTTACAGCTGATTTCCAGACTACAGAGTTACAAGTTATTACAATACTCAGGACAATGTCACCCCCAGGCCAGGGCCTAACGGAGATATTAGTTTCTTATCTTACTACACATGCTAACATCATTCAATTCTTGCATCCATTATAACTCTTTAATTATGCTGTATGCTTATTCGCTGTTATTCACGAGTCTTACCAATCACCTCCATCCAATCTTTGCTATATTTACTGCTCAGTTACTTATGCATCTTCACTGTAATTGGCCGTTCTTGGCAACACCCTCCTCACCTTCTCCCTATACGTGATGGTTGGTGACATCTGTTTCAGTGTATCTAAAGAAACATGTATGCACATGAAAACTTATATCCAGAATAAAAGACACCGCTAGTCTCAGACTTTGTTTTATTGCTTCAGCGCATCGCAGGTACCTACTTGAATGAAAAATTCAGTAGAAGGAAACAAACAAACAAAAAGACTGAGAAAGGAATCACAGGCTGCATTCAGAAAAGAGAAGAAACAAAATCAAATTGTTGGGTTCAAGCTGAAAACTTCAGGGATGCAAAATCTGAACAAATCTCTACCCCTGTCTAAAGTAAACTTTGCTTTGCAATTGCAGGCTTCTCCTTCCCTCCCCTAAAATATAAAGTAACTTTTTCCAAACAACAAAGTCAATGACAAGCATTCTCCTTCTACCTTTAACGTACTTTACAGAAATCAAGTGTGGAATTAATGAATGAGTATAAATAAGTAAATGCTAGAAAACCAAAGAAAGCAATGAAGATCCTGGGATCGGCAAATATTACACTTTATCTCCATGCACTTTTCTTTCGATTATAACACTTGACCTTTAAGCTCACAAGATGCTTTCTGCTGTCCTTCATGGAAGTGTATTTTTATAACACTGCAGACAGGTTTATATCACTAAAAGGTAGGTCAGTGGCATTCTGTCCCCAGAGTATCACATTGACACTTGGATGCTTTGATTTCTGACAGTCAGGTCATTTACCCATGTAGCAGATAATATGAGTTGACATTCCATAAACTCATCTATAAAGCTTCCCATTTTGGAGTCCAGAGATGCGCCCTCAACCACTCAAAATAACAGGCGAGAGCGTGGAGAGTGATGGCATAAACAAAAACAAAAAAAGGAAGGCACTTTTTACCACATTTGTGTCCTGCTTTTCCTTCCAGGAGCACTCGGGACAATGCACTTCTTTGAACCTCGCAAGCATTCTCATAGAATTTCTGTGAGGTAAATTAGGGGCACCAACAGCAACTCTGTCAAGCCCAGTGAGCTTTTGAGATGAGCAGAGATTGGAACCCAGATCTCCTCTGTTCTGGAACTGCCAATACAATATCACCTCAAGCAAAATTCAAGCCTCTCCTCAGGTGAACCAGCTGAAGAACTTCATTTTTAAAAAGTAAGAATATGAGAATTTCTCAGAGAGTGTAGCATATCTTTGTACTATTGTCTCAGCAGGAATTGGTGGTTTGTGTGTGGGGAAGTATTTGTGAATTTCCTGCATTGTGCAGGGGGTTGGACTAGATTACCTTGGAGTTCCAAAAAAAATCAGTATCTTTCTGAACCTGAAAAATATTGGTATTTCCCAATACCGATATTGGGATTTGGGAAATAATCAAGATTGTTGAATGTATTCAGCTCCCTATGGGGATGGTATAATGGATAAGGAATTTAAACTTTAAATGCTTGCTAAGGTCATTCACTGGGTTGTGTTGTGGCTGTGGTGTGACTCTGCAAGTGATCTGAGCAAACGTTTAAAATTTAAATCCTTTCTGAAATCCACAGGGAGCAGAAAGCCAAACAGCTAAATGGTTGTGAGCTTCCAGCCACTCAGCTGTTTCTCATGGAAAGCAGAAACATGAGTAAAACCCTTTTTCCTGCTCTTCATGAACCATTATGAGCTACCACGAATTGTGCCAAAATTCATTATCTTTCCTCATGGTTCACAAATTTCAGTTTATAAATCCCAAAATGGTCAAAATTTGTGATTAACTTTAGCTTGTTCGAAGGTTTGTGCCCATCCCTATGGGAAGGTATAAAATGTGGATCTTCAGCCAAGGCACCCAGTAGCTAAGCCCCTCTGCTCGTTGTGAGCCAAGAGTCTGGGTGGCTCAGAGCCCTGAGTCCACCTAACACCCAAAACCCACCACAGGGGAGATGTTCAAAATCAGGAGACATGTGAGGGTATAAATCTAGGTCCTCTGCCAAGGCATTCAATAGCTAAAGCCCCTCTGTTTGGCATGAGCAGAGAGATGGGGTGGCTCAGAGCCCAGAGTTCTCCTAAAACCCCAGCTGGGGAGATGTGTTCAAAATCAGCAGTAAATGAATGTGCTCTGATTTTAACAAGTTTCCTGTCTGACTGCCAACACCCAACAGAGAGGGTGTGGAACTAAGCTGAAGGTAAATATAGCATTTTGATTCCATAGAGCAGAATGGGAAATCTGCTATTGGGACCCAGTAGTGCCTGTTGGAGGACCCCTATTGGCTGGAGAATTCCACTCACCTTGGTGCTTTGAAGTTTGGTAAACAGTTTGATTGAGCAGAGACTGGAAATGTATCCATTCATGAACCATCACAAACCACTTGAAAATTTGTAGAACGGTCACGCCAGTTGACCTGCCGCAAACTTCAGTTCGTGAACCACGAACCAGCAAAAACTTGTCATGAACTTTAGTTCATGAGCCAGTTCATGCCCGTCCCTAATGATGTGCATGAAATTGATCAGGATCCCAATTGTTCTGTTTAATGGATAAAAGTCATCTTCCACAACAACAACGATCACCACCATCATCATCCCAGAAGATGGCTGACCATCAAGCAGTATGGTTTACCATCAGCCAGAAATTCATGGGAGTAAAAATCAGACACAATCATGGAGAATGATGAAACAAAGATTCTTTGGGACTTCCAGTTACAAACAGATAAACACCTTTAGCATAATACTCCTGATATCACAATTGTAGGGGAGGGGGTGAGAAATAAGGCTTAGACCATTGCCATTGCAATCCCAGGGGACAGTAGAAGAGGATAGAAAAGAACAGGAGAATATAATAAAATACTATGAATAGAGTTAGAATGCCTCTGGGAGAAGAAGGTTGCTATCATGCCAGTTATTATTGGAGCCCTTGGAGGAGTGCCTAGAAGTCCCAAGAAACATATTTGGGGCACTGGTCAAATTACACTAGCTCCACTCCAGAGGAGAGTTTTGCTTGGAACAGCAATAATCCTGCAAAGATAGCTCTGCAAATCCCAAGAATTTGGTTAGATCTAGACCCTCAGAACACCATCTACCAGTCAAGTATCTAACTGTGACCACTATTCAACATCATCATCATCATCATCTGGATCTTTTGCCTGATCCAGAAAAGCAATTCTTATAAAGTTCTGAGGATCACGTTTCAAAAAATGAGGTGAAACTGCAGGCAAAAGGATGTCCTCAAAGCAGGAATGAGCAGTCTGTTCCTTATTGTTTCCTCTTATATTTGTTTCTATTTTTGTTAAATATTATGATTCTCCATTTCTCTGATGTTTTGTAGATCTGTTTTATTGTGTCTGCATACCCTACAACTGTTGCAGTTGGTAAGGTATAATGCTGATTTATACATGTACAAATGATATTTAAAGTGCATCCATTTCATGGGAGAAAAAAGCAGCGCCAGAAAACAGGAATGGGGGTGAAAGTAGAGAATCATGGATTCGATTCACACAAGGGAGAGGTGAAACTGAAACAATGATTTGGAAGACTAAATGATGAGATAAGAAAGTTATGATTATTCTTCCCTCCAAATCTTCTCTGGGACTGAAGCATGCTTTAGGTTACAGCAGCAACAAACTCCATCACGGGTTTTCAGAAATCTGCTTCTGGTTCAGCCACTACAACAGACAATTGCGTCGAGCCCTCCCCATTTATTCTTGAACATTTTGTCTAATGGTGTGACCTTTTCTACTGAGTATTGTGCTCATATATTAACATCCAGCAACAGCATACTGCCTGCCAATGGCTCTGTGGGACCAAGAGCCACTCTGGACACATTTTATTAATTGCTCCCCCCTGCCTGGAGTAACACTACCATTCATTACTGTTACAGGTAAGGAGGAATATAATGGATCAGATACTGCTACACAGATGGCCATTCCTGGCATTCTACAAGTTGTCCCAGATTGAGGGAGACAGCATGGAGAGAGAGGGGAGGGGGGAAATGCATGTAAAAGCAATTAACTCACTCTTTGCTTGCGCACACAGCAGTGAAGAGAGGAATAGACCATTGCCCGTTCCATCCCTTAGGTGGCAGCAGACCTAGTTTTGCCACTCCAGTGTCTCTTCAACAGAGAGCTACAGCTCGTATTCTCTTTATCTCTGCGGAGAGCTGCCCGAATTAATGTGGATGGTGTCATGAGTTCCATTCTGGTTCCTGTGCTTTTTCTAATTAAGCTCCAAAACCAGGTTATCAGGTTAACAGATGACAACCAGCATTCCCTCTAAGCTGAGTTAGCATGAGCTAGCTCACAGATTTTTAGCCTCCGGCTCACACATTTTTGTCTTAGCTCAGGAAGGATGACCCCAGTCACTCACAACTTTAATGCCAGTAGAATTTTTTGCTCACAATACTCTGCAGCTTAGAGCAGGGGTGTCGAACTCATTTGTTATGAGGGCCAGATCTGACATAAATGAGACCTTGTTGGGCTGGGCCATGTCAGGTTGGGCCAAACGATGTCGGGTTGGGCCATATGTGTACCTATTTAAGATTAGGTAGCAGGGATATAAACTTTATAAAGGACACAACACAATTAAATATATATATATATTAAAACTTAAAATATGCTTAAAACATTAGCACTCATTGGTCTTAAAGGTGCTTTCTTTGTATTTCTCCCATGGGAACCAGGGAACTGGGCAAAGGAAGCTGTGGCTCTTTCCTTTCTTCCCAAAGGACTGGGGGGGGGGGAGCCTCAGCCAAGAGAAGGAAGAGAGACTTGGCTCAGTAGCTCTGTTGTGTAATTGAGAGAGCCTGGAAAAACAAGCTCTGCCTCTCCCCCACCTTCCTCCCCAAGGGAGAAAGGTGAAAATAGAGAAAATAGAGGTTTTGCTCTATTTCTTTCAATAGAGAAAATAGAGGTTTTGTTCTGTATCTCCTGTGTGATTGAGTAAGCCTGGCAAAGCAAGTTGAAATGCAGAAGGAAGCAAGAGAAAGGGAGAAGGAAGTGAATGACAGCTCGGGGGTCTGTAAGGAGCGCTCCAGGGGCCTGTTTTGGCTCCTGGACCGCATGTTTGACACCCCTGGCTTAGAGGGAATATTGATGACAACCCCCCTCCCAACACACCATACATTGGGTCACCATCCTGGAAGGAAAGCAGGCATGAGCATACTGGCCCCCACCTCCTGCCTTTGCACAATTGCTTTCTCATCTGCAGAGTTGATCTAGTAGAGGAAGTTTCTGTGTGCAAGGTATTGTGGGGTATTGTGTATTTGCATTTTACTGTTTCTTTGTTTTATTGTATTGTGTTCAGCTTTTAATTTGTAGGTTTTCGTTGTCATTTAATTTATGCTGTGATCCGCCCTGAGCCCATTTACAGGAAAGGGTGGAATATAAGTCCACAAAATAAATAAATAAATTATGGTATGGAGTCCACCCACCAAAACAGCTATTTTCTTCTTCAACTGATCTCTGTAGTTTGGGGATCTGTTGTAATTGTAATTGTTTTATTGTTACTTGTGTTGTTACTTGTGTTGTTAGGGGAGGGACGGTGGCTCAGTGGTAGAGCATCTGCTTGGGAAGCAGAAGGTCCCAGGTTCAATCCCTGGCATCTCCAAAAAAGGGTCCAGGCAAAATAGGTGTGAAAAACCTCAGCTTGAGACCCTGGAGAGCCGCTGCCAGTCTGAGAAGACAATACTGACTTTGATGGACCCAGGGTCTGATTCAGTATAAGGCAGCTTCATATGTTCATATGTACTCATGTTGATGTACTTCGCTCTGAGCCCCCATGGGGGAA
The DNA here is from genome assembly GCF_032191835.1 of Heteronotia binoei. Lineage (NCBI taxonomy): Eukaryota > Metazoa > Chordata > Lepidosauria > Squamata > Gekkonidae > Heteronotia > Heteronotia binoei. The sequence goes on from NC_083225.1 coordinate 174,182,985, forward strand.
TGGGCGGAATACAAATATAATAATAATAATAATAATAATAATAATAATAATAATAATAATAATAATAATAATAATAATAATAATAATAATAATAATAATAATAATAATAAAAGAAGTTCTGGGAGATCTCCAGGATCCACCTGGAGTTTCAATATAAACACAACCCTCAGGTTATAGTGATCAAATGACTATGTAATATCAAATGTACAAAAGCAAATACAATGCAGTACAATAAAGTCCTTTATGAAAAATCCAGTCTCTTCTCATTATGCAATATCAATAGGAAGTTCTTATGCATTGTGAAGAAAAAAATTCCCAAATTCTTCACATTGCATAAGGACATTCACCTGCAAGTTCCTTTGGGAACAGGATACTACTGGATATTTATTTGCAAGTCCCGTTGGGAACAAGACGTTACTGGACTTCCCACTGATATTGAATAATGAGAAGAGACTGGGACCAATTTCCCACTCATCTTACGCCGCTCTCAAGCTCCTCTTCTCAGTGGGGCTTCCGTCCAATTTCATACTATCTGCCCCAGGGCTGCAAATAGCATCAGCTTTTTTTGCGCAGCAAGCAGAAACTGATTTTTAGAGGTTTCTGTTTGCCATCTGAAAAAGGCAATACTAGTTGCAGCCCCAATTTGGATCAGGAACGCAACACAGAGAGAACATGTGTAAGATGTTATTTGCTTCATTGGGGGGAAGGCACATAAATTGAATCCTTACATGTACAGCCTCCCAATGGGGCAAACAATGCTAGGGGCAGATAGTATGAAATCGGACGGAAGCCCTGCTAAGAAGAGGAGCTTGAGAGCAGAGTAAGGCGAGTGGGAAATTGGTCCAGATTTTTCCTAAGGGACTTTATTGTATTATTTGTTTTTTGTGTATTTGATATTACATAGTCATTTGGTCACTATAACCTGAGGGTTGTGTTTATATTGTTATTACAGAGTGGCTGGTATTTTCATTTTCCACCTGGAGTTTGGCAACCCCAATCCTGGAGGAAAGTGGCTATTCCATTTTTTTCAAGCTCGCAAGCACAGGTGGGTTAGTCTTGTTTCCTGTTCTTCCTAAATGACACCTCGATTCCTGTTTCTGTACTGGGCAACAGAAGCCCAAATACAGCCTCCAGCTGGTTGAACCACCTTACATTCAGAAAACCTGTTTTTTGCTGCCTGTCTTGGAGCCAAACTACATGTTACATTTTACACAAGTTGCCCAAAGGGACTGGCACTGGCAGCCATATTGGAACTGGGTCCCATATCGGTACTGGGTCCCATCCTCTTTAACTTGTTCATAAATGATTTAGAGTTGGGAGTGAGCAGTGAAGTGGCCAAGTTTGCGGATGACACTAAATTGTTCAGGGTGGTGAGAACCAGAGAGGATTGTGAGGAACTCCAAAGGGATCTGTTGAGGCTGGGTGAGTGGGCGTCAACGTGGCAGATGCGGTTCAATGTGGCCAAGTGCAAAGTAATGCACATTGGGGCCAAGAATCCCAGCTACAAATACAAGTTGATGGGGTGTGAACTGGCAGAGACAGACCAAGAGAGAGATCTTGGGGTCATGGTAGATAATTCACTGAAAATGTCAAGACAGTGTGCGTTTGCAATAAAAAAGGCCAACGCCATGCTGGGAATTATTAGGAAGGGAATTGAAAACAAATCAGCCAGTATCATAATGCCTCTGTATAAATCGATGGTGCGGTCTCATTTGGAGTACTGTGTGCAGTTCTGGTCGCCGCACCTCAAAAAGGATATTATAGCATTGGAAAAAGTTCAGAAAAGGGCAACTAAAATGATTAAAGGGCTGGAACACCTTCCCTATGAAGAAAGGTTGAAACGCTTAGGGCTCTTTAGCTTGGAGAAACGTCGACTGAGGGGTGACATGATAGAAGTTTACAAGATAATGCATGGGATGGAGAAAGTAGAGAAAGAAGTACTTTTCTCCCTTTCTCACAATACAAGAACTCGTGGGCATTCGATGAAATTGCTGAGCAGACAGGTTAAAACGGATAAAAGGAAGTACTTCTTCACCCAAAGGGTGATTAACATGTGGAATTCACTGCCACAGGAGGTGGTGGCGTCCACAAGCATAGCCACCTTCAAGAAGGGGTTAGATAAAAATATGGAGCAGAGGTCCATCAGTGGCTATTAGCCACAGTGTGTGTGTGTGTGTGTATATATATATATATATATATATATATATATATATTTTTTATTTGGCCGCTGTGTGACACAGAATGTTGGACTGGATGGGCCATTGGCCTGATCTAACATGGCTTCTCTTATGTTCTTATGTTCTTAACTGTGAGTCCCCAGTGAAAACTCCTGTGTAGAAGCACAGCAGGGATCAGGTTTTGGATCACGGCCATGGTGCAGTGGGTAGGAGAGGCGCTTCTACCTTCTCCTACACCATTTTCTGGTAGCCAAAACAGCTGAGGCCACAGGGAGCATTGTTTGCCCCACTGGGAGGCTACACATGTATGGATTCAATTTATGTGCCCCCCCCCCCAATGGAGCAAATAAAAACTTCCACATATCCTCCCTGTGTTGTGTTCCTGATCCAAACTGGGAGTTGCCACCAGAGACTCACAGCTGAAGTATGGCTGTAAGTCCCCATGATGAACACATGTAAAAAATAACATGGAGTCCTCAATCTTTTTGACCTTGTGAAAACCTTTGTAATTCTGACACATGCTGGTGGGCACAGCAAAGGGCATATATTTGGATCTACCTGAACTGAAAATATTTAAAAATATACCTTATCAGTATTTTGAGATATATTTCAGACTCCCAAAAATATCCGGAATCTTTCAGAAAAACCGGGGGGGGGGGGGATCCCAGAAAAATCCAGAATATATTTGGGGTAGATTTAAAAAAAACATGTTTGTTGGGTTTTCTGCAGTCCCTTCAAACTTTAAAGGGACTGCAGAAGCCACCCTGAGGATCAGCTGAGCTGGCAGGAAACAGTGGGCTGGCTTCTCTTGCAGCCTCTTTTTTGTAAGGCTGCATGATAAGCCAGCCCTCAGATCAACTGAGCCCACGGGGAGATGAGTTAGCTGTTTGCTGAGATCTCCTCTGCAGTCCTTTTAAATGCCCCCCTTTTAAATGGACTGCAGTAGAAAGCCCAAACACCACTGACCAGGGGATCAATCTGCTCTGACTGTCAGTTGGTTTTTTGCAGCTTTGCCACCACTTTTTTTTTAAAAAAAAAACCAAACCTTTTTCTTCTTCTCAAAACTGCAAAACAACTGACAAGTGGAGCAGATCACTCCCCTGGTCCGTAGTTTTTCTGGGTGTTCTACTGCAGTCTATTTAAATAGGGGGCATTTAAAGGGACTGCAGAAGAAAGCCTAACAAAATGGCTGCCACAAAAGCCGAAGCCAGTCACTAAATGAAATAATGTATAAATGTAATGACAACTCTTCAATATTTCCAGCAGAAGCTTGGTTTAAGAAGGTATCTTTTTTTAAAAAAAATGTGTTATTGCAAAGTATTTCCTTGCTTGTACACAGTTTACCTCCAATCCTGCAGCAAGAGTCCTTGTGCTGTGGTGGCAGCTGCAACCAAAGCATTTTTTTTTAAAGTCTGCACCAGCAATCAGGTCTCCAGTGACCAGTCAAAAGCCTTTCTGTGCAAAAGCCCTACCTGGCCTTCTTTCTAAAAATACTTGTTGGGTGCCAGCAAACTGTTGGCTGATGCCAGGGTGCCTACTGGCACCCTGTTGGGAACCACTAGCACAGCTTTTTTTGTAGCAGGAGCTCCTTTGCATATTAGGCCACACACCCCGATTTAGCCAATCCTCCAAGAGTTTACAGGGCTCTTAGTCCAGGGCCTACTGTAAGCTTTTGGAGGATTTGCTGCATCAGGGGTGTGTGGCCTAATATGCAAAGAAGTTCCTGCTACAAAAAAATGCCTTCACTAGCATAATGTGTAGTTTGGTCATGAGACTATGAAAATTGTGGGTTTGACCAGCATCTGGCATGCCTCAAGTAGGCAGGGCTTTTTTGGTAGAAAAAGCCCAGCAGGAACTCATTTGCATATTAGGCCACACACCCCGTTGTCACCATTGTTTCACACAGGCTTTTTTGTAGACAAAGCCCAGCAGGAACTCATTTGCATATTAGGCCACACACCCTGATGCCAAGCCAACCAGAACACTGTTCCTGTGCATTCCTGCTCAAAAAAAGCCCTGGGTATGAGCCTTCAACTCAGTCACTAGTTGGGCAGTTCTGCATTAGGTAAGTAATGACATGCCAAAAACAAGCAAATGCCAGTTTCAACAAGAGTTGTGAAAACAGCAATCCAGCAGCAGATGTTCAAGAAGCTTGTCTTTCTGCGTCGGAAAGGTTAGGTCTCCCAAATTAATGAGCCTACTAATTGATTGTACCCCTATTATTTGGTAGCATTTTAGCCCTTATTTATAGGAAAGAGCAGAGGTTATTAATACCCAGAGATTGAAAGGTCACAGAGCCAATCCATAGGCCACTTGCCTTTAAACTCCCTGTAATTAAAAGCTTAAAAGAACAAACTGTGGAGGGAGAACCCAGACAATTCCTCTGAAATGTGTTGGATTTCAGCCGTCTAATTTACTCTGACAATGTGTTTACCATTTGTTTCTGGGAATTTCTTTCTCACTTTCAAAACTCCGCCACCAACAACCAACAAAATACCCAGTTCAAGGCTGTTCAGGCTAATTAACACGTAAGCACTTAAGCTCATTAGAAATAAAACAGAAGAGATAATATTTTCTTCTGTCATTTTCACTTAGTTTACGTAAAGTCAATTGTCAAGGCAGCTGGTGCCGCCTTGGGAATGGGGCCTTCCAACCATCTTCTTCAACCCAACAGGCACATGAACACAATTACCCAACTGTTCACAGGATGAGGAAATGTTCCTTTGCTCTGTTTACTGCTTTTCCATTGACAAGACCAGGAAGTATGTTGAACTCCTCCTCGACATAAAATGTGGTGTGGGATTTCTGGGGCTGCAATCAGGCAGAACCAGGACCTGAATAGCCCAGGCTAGCCCAATCTCATCAGATCTCAGAACCTAAACAGGGTTGGTCCTGGTCAGTATTTTTGAAAGGATCACCACTGAAGAAACACCAGGGTCATCACGACACAAAGATGCACAGTGGCTAGGCTTGCCAGTCCCCAGGTCCCAGCAAGGGGTCTTCTGCTTTCCCAGGCTCCTTCTCACCCAGGCTCGTAGCTACAGTGGAGCCTGGGAGGGGCCAGGCCCAGCCTTTCAACCCCCCTTCTAACTATATGGCCCCTCCATTGGAGGGCCCCAATCTGTCCCCTTTGCTCACCACCACTCTAAACAAGTAGTAGCATTGCTGATGGTCTTTTTGCTTTTTTTTTCTCCTCTTCCCTAACACACCTTGCAGAGCAAAGAAGAGCGGGGGGGGGGAGGTCTGAGAGAGGGGCACATAAGAAAGGGGTGGGGGAGCAGAGTTGCTGTGACTGCCCAGGCATGCAGAGGGGTTAGCTTGTGGAGCTCAAGGCAGCTTACAGTGCTGAGAGCCCTGGGCTGCCAAACCAAGTGGGCCCCCTGGCCTCACAAACAACAAATCCTACTATGGGCCCCACCAAACATGAAATCCTGGCTACGGCCCTGTTCCCACCCCTAGTCAGCTGGCCAACGGGCGGAAGCTCCGCCCCCCCAGCTACCATGTGCCTTTCCCCTTCAGAATGCTAGGCAAAAGCTTGCAAAGGCTTCTTTTTTGGATGGTGTGTCTGTGTCTTTAAGGCTGAATGGGGACAGGGTGAGCAGGCAGAACAACGTGGCTGCTCCTGCTCCCAGGAGCCCAGGCCCTCCGTTTTCAGAGGTCATTTGCATAGTAAAGGGTAAACTTGAACCTTTGGTTTCCTTGTGTTATTGGAAGTTCAGCAACTTGTGAGTAAATTGCCCCAGTGAGACCACACGAGTGTGGGATTGCAAACTGTTTTATTTTTGCTTCTGTGTGTCTGTGTGTGTGAGAGTGAGTGTGTGTGAGAGAGAGAGAGAGAGATGAGTTGAAGCTGCTTGGGTGAAGAAATGAAGACTGTATTCAGGGAAACTGTACTGCTGTGTTTTTTTTATTTATTTTAAGAAAAGTCTCCTGGCTCCACCCTCAAAGTCTCCTGGCCCCACCCCCAAAGTCCTCAGATATTATCTGAGTTACACTTGGCAACCCTAGCAGTGGCAAACCACCTCTGAATGTCTCTTGTGCGGAAGCCACATGGGGTCAGCTGTGACTCGACTGCAAAAAAATGAAAAAAAAAACTTAGGGTGGTCTTATTGGGTGATCTTGGGCCAGTCACTCTCTTTCAGCTTAACATATCTCACAAGATGTTCTGAGAAAGAAAGAACTTTGTATAGTGCTCTGGATGCCTGTGAGGAAGAGCGGGATCAGCATCACATGCTGGGTATTCTGGGATCAGTTTTGTGGCCCGGACTGAATTCCAGAATCCACTTCAGCTTTTAGAGTAAACTGTATTCAGGATGATGTCATAACAAAAATGATCTCTAGATCTGCCAAAAAAAAAAACTTTCAAAGAAGAATTTAACAGCAGGGATGCTTTTGAATTTCTCATCCCTGCTGTTTTGACCCCCAAATCCCTGTTCTGATAGAAAGTTTATCTTGTGTAAAAGGAAACTATGGAAGGTTTTTTTAAAGGAAGATTTTTTTAAAATCATTATTCCCTTTCATTTCCTTTTCTCCATGGAACACATGCATGTTTAAAGATTGTTTGTGTATCAGTGTAACAGTATTATATGTTATACAAAGTATAAATGACATACACTGTAAATATAAATATTGCATAAATTGTGAAAGGAGGAGGAGGACAACAACGATGACAAGATTTGATTTATACTCCGCCCTTCACTACCCAAAGGGATCTCAGCAGTTTTCAATCTCCTTTCCTTTCCCCTCCCCATAACAAACACCCTGTGAGGTAGGTGGAGCTGAGAGAGCTCTCAGGGGACTGCTCTTGAGAGGAAGAGCTCTGCAAGAACTGGCAACTGACTCAAGGTCATATCAGCAGGTGCACGTGCAGGAGTGAGGACTCAAACCTGGTTCTCCCAGATAATCTGCATGCTTAGCCACTACACCAAACTGGCATTTGTGTTTACATTGTGTTTACACAATGCAAAGAATCTACAAAACCAACAATGAAAATCAATGAAGAATCAAAACGATTGACAGAATATAAATGAAGTAAAAAATGATATAAGGGATATTCTTTCACCATTACAGTCTACCCTGTGGTGAGTGTGATGATGATATTGGATTTATATCCCACCCACCCTCCAGTCTGAATCTCAGAGCGATCACAGTCTCCTTTACCCCCCCCCCCCCCCCAACAGACACCCTGTGAGGTAGGTGGGGTTGAGAGTGCTCTGATAGAAGCTGCCCTTTCAAGGACAACTCCTACAAGAGCTATGGCTGACCCAAGGCCATTCCAGCAGCTGCATGTGGAGGAGTGGGGAATCAAACCCGGTTCTCCCAGATAAGAGTCCACGCATTTATCCACTACACCAAATTGGCTCTAAATGGGCAGAATAATTATTGCAGAATAATCATTGAATATTTGCCAAACAATTTTGAATGAGCAATGAAGAATGCAGTGCTTCTGTCAAGAATAAAAACACTTTCGTGACAGACTTCCTACCTTTTTGTCAGCTACACTTCTAGTTGTGAAATGATTAAACTCAAGAAATGCATGTGAAAATCAGTTGGGACAACAGGGCTATCATTAGGGCATCGGACCACGTTTTGATTTCAAGTTCTCCTTCTCCCAGAACAGTTAGGGATGTTGATATCACACCAACTTGACAACATCTGTCTTGTCTTCTACACTTAATCCAGCTGTTGGTGTTATTTATTTATCTGGAACATTTGTATGCCACCTTTCCACCCTATCACGTTCTACAAGAAACATTAAAATATTAAAACAATTAAAAATACAGTTAAAATGATGACATTCAATTAAAAACACATAAACACCACCACCAGAAGGAGGGTCAATAACCATTGCTGGCGGTACGAGAGCCAGTTAGGTGTAATGTTTAAGTGTGCAGACTCTTATCTGGGAGAACTGGGTTTGATTCCCCACTCCTCCACTCACAGCTGCTGGAATGGCCTTGGGTCAGCCATAGCTCTCCTAGAGTTGTCCTTGAAAGGGCAGTTTCTGAGAGAGCTCTCTGTCCCACCCACCTCACAGGGTGTCTGTTGTAGGGGAGGAAGATAAAGGAAATTGTAAGATGCTCTGAGATTCGGAGTGGAGGGCAGGATATAAATCCAATTTCTTCTTCTTCTTTGCCAGATGAAATTTTAAAAAAGTCTTTACCTGCTAATGAAAGAAACTGGTAGAGGGAGAAAAATGAATCTGCCGGTGGAAGAATTCCAAACTTTTTGTGTCATGATGGAGAAGGCTCAATTCAGATGGTGGGTCTACTGAAGCAGGGCCTCTGAGGATGACTGAAGTGACCTTTAAGGACCTCAATGGGAATCTCAAGGACTACCTATTCCCATACAAATAATAAGACATTTGTTGGATGTCCTCCTTAAGTTAAACTAACTGTGGAATTCACTGCCAGTGGAGGTGAGTGATGATCACAAGCAAAGACAGCTTTAAAAGGGGGTTAGACGGACTCATGGAGAAGAGGTCCATCAATAGCCACTAGCCATAATGAGTAAAGGCAACCTCCATATACTGAGGAAGCAAACCGCTGAATATCGGGGCTGGGAGACAGTATCAGAGGAAGACCTTTGTCTTTGTCCCCTATTTATTGGCCCTCCAGGGCAGCTGGTTGTCAGATGTATTGTTTGGAAGGTTTAGTAAAATTCCATACGTTGATAGACTATGCAATTGTGATGCTAACAAAATAGAAAGCCTGGATCATAATATTTTGCATTGTACCTATTATTGTGATCTCTGAGCCTTGTTTTTGGAGCCGTTACTGAGAGACCAAAAAAAAACTCAACCTGATGCAAGGAAGACACTTTTTCTACTCTCTAGCTGTCGTGTAGTAACTTTGGAAATGGTGGCCAAATTTTTGTATGTGGCCGCCAAGAGAAGAGACTGTATTAATACATGTCAATGATTTATTACTGCTATTTCCTTACCTGTCTGTGGTTGTTGTTATTGTTGTTGGTGTTGACTGTGTGAAACAGGATGCTGGATTATATGGATTGCTGGCCTGACTAGCTTGTTCTACTTATGTTCTTGTTCTTATGTTCATGTATCCCCTTAATCAAATTATGGTGGATAGCTACACGTGACAGGACCTTCTCAACAGAAGAACTTCTCAATAGCAGCTCACTCTCTTGTGACATGTTAACATCAAGTATAGCAGAGGCTGTGTAGGAGAAACTGTGATGGCTTCTTTTGCTACTATTGTTCTCAAGTTTCTTCTTTGCTTCTGCTCCCTGTGGATTTTCTTTTTCATTCATATGCAGTGGTATTCTGCCTTTGTGTTGGCATAGTTAATTGGCATTGTTTATTTTCATTGATTGGTGCTGTCTACTCTGAGGACTTCATAAAAGCTAAGAAGTGGGACTTGAATATTTCAGTTGATAAAATAGTCATCTGAATCCCTGTGATATCGTTTATATGGATGTACCAGAGCAGCATGAGATGGAATCCCCAGACCAGAGGGAGCCACATCACTCAAGCAGCATAAGAATAGGTAAAAAGTAAAGGTAGTCCCCTGTTGTAGTCACCCCTGGGGTGACGTTGCTTTCACAACGTTTTCACGGCAGACTTTTTACAGGGTGGTTTGCCATGCCTTCCCCAGTCATCTACACTTTCCCCTCAGCAAGCTGGATACTCATTTTACCGACCTCGGAAGGATGGAAGGCTGAGTCAACCTGAGCCGGCTACCTGAAACCAGCTTCTGCTGGGATCGAACTCAGGTCGTGAGCAGAGAGTTCAGACTGCAGTACTGCAGCTTTACCACTCTGCACCACAGGGCATAAGAATGCACTATGGTAATTCAAGCTACTTAATGCTGCAGCAGTTGTTAACTTTACTACAAAAACCAAATATGGGATTGTTCTTGAAATTCAGCTGGATTGTATAAAGAAACCTGGGTGCTGGGAGGGTGGGGGCGCCGAATCCAGCTCCTCCCGAGTGCCCCAGGCAAGTGCCTAGTTTGCCTACCTCCTCCACCCACCTGCTGCCGCACGTATGCATGCCACCGCCACCACCCACAATCCACCCCTCCTTTTCCTTTCTTTCCCATCCCTTCACCTCCCCCCCCCCGTGCAATCACAGTGCGCTACGCCTGGGCCCTGCTGGCCACGGCGTGGCATGCATCTTATCTTCCTAAGGACTGCTGGAGAAGCCTTGGCTCCAGGGGGAGCCAAGTCTTCTCCAACACATCCTTCAGAAGATAAGATGCACACCACGCATGGCAGGCAGGGCCCAGACATGCCGCACTGTGATCGTGCATGAGGGGGGAGGTGACAGGAAAGGAAGGAGGGGGCAGGCGCTGTGCCTCGGCACAGTGCCCTCGGAGGGGTTGCAGCACTGTGGGGGGCCACAGCGGGGGGTGGCAGTGGGGGGCACCTCCCAGGGGCACCACACACCTTTGGACCAGTGCTGGTGACACTGCTGGTTTGGAAGGCTTTAAAAGGGTGGAAAGGTACATGAGTGGTCATTAGCTATGATGACCAAATAGAAGCTCTGTATTCAGGAGCAGTAGACTCTTTAAATGCAAGTCGGGGGGGGGGGGGGTCAAATTTTGGAATTGGCTGTTGCCTTTACTCTCTGCTGATGGGATCCCCAGAAATATCTGGCTGGCCAGCATGAGAAATAGGACTAGAAAGACCTCTGCTGTGATCTAGAAAACCTCTTATTTTATTCTTATTAGAGGTACATGGCAGGTTTACAGAGGGATTTAAAATATTATTTAGTGATTCCATTGCTACTTCTGCATTTTTAAGCATGTTACTGAATAATTAAAGGAAGAAGAAGAAGAAGAAGAAGAAGGAGAAGGAGAAGGAGAAGGAGAAGGAGAAGGAGGAGAAGAAGAAGAAGAAGAAGAAGAAGAAGAAGAAGAAGAAGAAGAAGAAGAAGAAGAAGAAGAAGAAGAAGAAGAAATTCTGTGCATTCTCAGAAGTATTTTTCTTCTACGAATCAGCCCATGCTGAAGACATGCTCCTCGGTTAAGGCCTAATGAGTTCTTTGCACAAACTGGGGGACCAGAAAGGAAAAATTCTAGGGGGGTAGCCATGTTAGCTGTTATGGCAAACCCAAAAAGAGATCTTGAGCCACCATGAAAAATAACATGTGTTGTGGTTCTAGCTTTTATGGTTAGAATCAGGGAATTTTTTTTGAGCAGGAACGCACAGGAATGCAGTCCCGGCTGGCTTGGTGCCAGGGGGTGTGGCCTAATAGGCAAATGAGTTCCTCCTGGACTTTTTCCCACAAAAAAAGTTTTGTGTGGAATAATGGTGCTGTCACGGCGGTATGGCCTAATATGCAAATGAGTTCCTGCTGGGCCTTTTCTTTTTTAAAAAAAGCCTTGGTTAGAATCTTTTTCATCAGATGTATGAAGTGAATCTTCCGTCTGCGGATATCGCTACAGACATGGAAAAAAATGTTTGTTAGCAAGGAAGAAAAGCAGCTGTAATTTTCATTAAAATGCATGCTATGGAGCTATGAGACTTTGTAATTAATTAATATTTTTAAAGTGCATATAGAACAGCAAACTGGGGATAAGCCTCCATTGAATAAAATGAGACCTACTTCAAAAGATAACTGCTTAGGATTACCTGTAAAAGATCTAGTCAATTTTGCACCCTTTGATCTACTAAGGATCTGTACTTTCATCTTGATCAGAAACATGGGCTGGGTCACTCTGGAATAGTTTTGTTATGATATCTGTTTCAGATCAAACAGATGGAATTATTGCCTGGGGCTCATGGTGGCTTTCCATAACCTGCGCATGGATAGCCCAGGCTAGCTTGATCTCATCAGATCTCAGAGGCTAAGCAGGGCCATGCCTGATTAGTATTTGGATGGGAGACCACCAAGAAATATTTGGGTCGCTATACAGAGGCAGGCATTGACAAACCACCTCTGAATGCCTTTTGCCTTGAAAACCCTACAGCTGTGACTTGATAGCAAAAAGGGGCCTGTATAGCATATGATGGATTTATTTCTTTTATTAGATCTTCATCCCACCCCTCTCCCAGGGTGGGGCTCGAGGCAACTCACAACATGGCAATACAGTAACAATAATAAAACCATTGTTCTAACACAGCCTGCCCTAGACTGTCTGGCACCCTAGGCAAGGCTAACTTCCGGCACCCCCTCCCCGCACTGATAACATCACCTAGTCACATGGATGGTGCTCGATTCAGTGCTCCCAGAAAGCTGGTGTCCTAGGCAGTCGCCTAGTTTGCCTAGTAGCAGGGCTGACCCGGAATTCTATTAAAGGCAAATTAAATTAAATTAAAACCCAATTGATTTAACACCCAGCTTTTGGTATAACCATACACCGTGTTGTTAGCAGAGTTCACCAGAATTATATTATTGGGATGCCTGGTGGAATACCTCTGTCTTACTTGCTCTGTGGCATGCAGACAAGTCCCGCAGGGCATGAGTCTACTCAGACAGGGCATTCTGCCAGCTCAGGGCCAGGATGAAAAAGGCCCTTGACCTTGTTGCATTCAGAAAGGCAAATCAAAGGCCAGGCACCCACCACCAAAAGCCCATATGTGGCTGAACGAAGACACCAGCTGGGGGTGTGGGTGTGTCATAACAGGAGAAGTAGTCCTTTAAGATGTCAAATAGGGTGCCAGCAAGTGAACCCCAAATAGTAAGCCAACAATTCCTGCTCCTCTCACATGCAGTCAGTATGGGTTAATGGTTGGAGTGCTGGACTAGAACCTGGAATACAAGTTCAAATCTCCACTCACAAATAAAGGTCATTGGATGATCTGGCATGGAGAGCTAATGTGGCTTAGTGAATGAAATGTTGGATGAAGATCTTGGGAGACCCAGGTTCTTATTTCCACTTCCACCACACTCTGGGTGACCTTGGACTCTCAGTTTGACCCACCTCACAGAACAACAAGAAAATGGGAAGGGCAGAACAATGTTCTAAGCCACTTCTTTGAGTCGCAATTGGGAGGAGTGGGATAGATATAAATATATGCAGTGCACGCATCTTGGGCCAATCACTATCTCTTAGGTGAACCTATCTCAAAAGTAGATCCAGGTAGGTAGCCATGTTGGTCTAAAGCAGCTCAATAAAGTTGGAGTCCAGTGCCATCTTTAAGACCAACGGAATTTTATTCTGGGTATAGGCTTGAATGCACGTGAGACAATGAAATAAAACTTTGAATAAAACTTTGTTGGACTCAAATTTTGTTCTATCTCAAAGGGGCTATAGTGAGAACAAAATGGCAAGTGGTGACATGACTGGAGAAAGGTTGAGATTAAAAAGATAGACAGCAGAGGTGAGAATCAAGAAGACCCAAGAAGATTGGCCAAGGATGATGGACAGCTAGCTAGAAAGTAATGTATTTATTGATGTCTTGGAACTCCATCTTACTCCAAGCCTGAAGCAATTAATAAATTATAAAACAATAGTTGTTCAATGTAGAAACAAATTAATACACATTGATGCTGCAAATCATACAGCAGAAGACAGAAATCCATAAAAATCTGATTTTATGCCAATTCTACTCAGGGTTGCCAAGTCCAATTCAAGAAATATCTGGGGACTTTGGGGGTGGAGCCAGGAGACATTGGGAGTGAGTCCAGGAGCAAGGTCATGGCAAGCATAATTGAACTCCAAAGGGAGTTCTGGCCATCACATTTCAAGGGACTGCACACCTTTTAAAAGCCTTCCTTCATTGGAAATAATGAAGGATAGGGGCACTGTCTTTTGGGGCACATAGATTTGGACTTTTGAAACTTGGAGGATATTATGAGGAGAGGCACTGGATGCTATGATGCAAGTTTGCTGCCTCTACCTCAAAACACAGCCCCCCCCCCCCAAGAGCACCAGATACCTACAGATCAATTTTCCATTATACCCTATGAGAATCAGTCTCCATAGGGAATAATGGAGTGGATCCCCTGGGCCCACCTGGGAATTGGGAACCCTAATTCTACTGCTGCTATTATTATTATTTTTTTAAAGTAATAGAATCTGAATGACCTGAACAAAAGCTGTAAAGGGATTTGATATTTACTGGAATTTGGATGGTTAGTTCTCTAACAGGGCACAAGTAGAGTCACTTCAAGTCAATCTTTGTTATGGCCCATGAGCCATCCAGAGCAGAACAAAGAAGAAGAAGATATTGGATTTATATCCCGCCCTCCACTCCGAAGAGTCTCAGAGCGGCTCACAATCTCTTTTACCTTCCTCCCCCACAACAGACACCCTGTGAGGTGGGTGGGGCTGGAGAGGGCTCTCACAGCAGCTGCCCTTTCAAGGACAACCTCTGCCAGAGCTATGGCTGACCCAAGGCCATGCTAGCAGGTGCAAGTGGAGGAGTGGGGAATCAAACCCGGTTCTCCCAGATAAGAGTCCGCACACTTAACCACTACACCAAACTGGCTCTCCAAACAGCATTAAGGTAAAATGCTTACCCAAAGATTGTCATTTCAGCTTATTTTGATGTGCTGTCGACACTCTTTTTTCCCTCTTTTTCCTGCAAGCACCATTCGTTTCTGACTCTGGGGTGACGTCGCATTACGACGTTTTCATGGCAGACTTTTTATGGGGTGGTTTGCCATTTCCTTCTCCAGTCATCTACACTTCCCCCCAGCAAGCTGGGTACTCATTTTACCGACCTTGGAAAGATGGAAGGCTGAGTCAACCTTGAGCTGGCTACCTGAACACAGCTTCTGCTGGGATCGAACTCAGGTCGTGAGCAGAGAGTTCAGACTGCAGTACTGCAGCTTTACGGGCCCACTCAAAAAAGGTTAGTACCCCAGGAAAAAAATGCAGTTCCTCCAAAGCCAACTTAAATGGACAATTACATAACCCTTAATCAATGTTCAAAGAAAAGTCACTGATGCTACTCGCAGCCTCAAGATTATAGCTGAACCAGCCCTGTAACCACCCTCAGTCACTGATGCATCTGCTCGTGGAATTTTGGAGAATGTTCTCCCTGTTGACTAGAACTGATAAGGTGTATTGGAGGAGCCATATTTCCCAAGAAATGCAAGTTCTATTTTGTACATGGATGGAACAGGCAACTGGAAGCCCTAAGGCAAAAGTTGATTCACTATGGCTAAGATCAGGGGTCATTTTGTAGAAAAATAGGTGGTGGAGCTCATCCAGGGATTGCTATGCAGCTGTAGCTAATATTCAATGGACAAGGTAGGTAGGTGGGGAAGAGAAGGAGGAACCCACAGAAAGGTTCAGGAGCCGTGCTCCTGTGAACTCCTGCTGAATTCAAGGCCTGGCTAAGACCATATTGAAGAAGAAGAATTGCGGATATATACCCCACCCTTCTCTCTGAATCAGAGATTCAGAGTGGCTTACCATCTATATCTTCTCCCTCCACAACAGACACTCTGTGAGGTGGGTGGAGCTGAGAGGGCTCTCACAGCAGCTGCCCGTTCAAAGACAACCTCTGCCAGAGCTATGGCTGACCCAAGTCATTCCAGCAGCTGCAAGTGGAGGAGTGGGGAATCAAATCCGGTTCTCCCAGATAAGAGTCCACACACTTAACCACTACATCGAACTGGCTCTCGCATCTGCAGAAAAAGCTTCATGTATCTGTTAAACCTGGTAGCTAAGCTTCACAATTTGTACCCAGAAAGCACAGATCAGTCTTTCCCATGCAATCATTTCAATTTTCTCAGTTCCCCATTTCTATATTTTTGTTTGTCTGATCACCTAGTATCAAACCCATAATTGCACTGCCAGCTTTAAGCCCATTGCTTAATGTAATGCAATCTGTGCTTCCAAAGCAGCAAGATGGCCACATATGCTTGTCAGCATTAATCACTGCGGTTGTTAATGCACTCTAATTCATCTTCCAATGGTTTTAACATTAGCTAGGAGGGAGGGAGGAGAGAGAGAGAGAGAGAGACTGATTTCTCTTTCATTAAATTGTGAGTGATAGTATTTATCTTACTTTGGGGAAACATTTTTGATATCTAACAACAGTTACTATGGTGGGACTATGGCTCAGTCTTGGAGCATCTGCTAAGAGCTCTTCTCCTGATGTGAAAAGGGTTGGGTCTCTGGCATTGACCTAGCTGACATACCTGCAACAGGCAGGGATGCTCAGCCTAGATATTATGCAGTTTGCAGGCATATTCCCAGAATTTCTCTTCCTCGTTTGCCTTAAAATGGGTACCAATATTGGAAGAAGGAGATGATATTGGATTTATACCTTGCTCTATACTCTGAATCTCAGAGTGGCTTACAATCTCCTTTACCTGCCCCCCACAACAGACACCCTGTGAGGTGGGTGGGGCTGAGAGAGCTCTCCCAGAACCTGCCCTTTCAAGGACAACTCTTGATTCAAGGCCATTCCAGCAACTGCAAGTGGAGGAGTGGGGAATCACACCGGTTCTCCCGGATAAGAGTCCACACACTAAACCAACTACACCAAACACCAAACAATAAAGTATGGTAGGTAGATAGATAGATAGATAGATAGATAGATAGATAGATAGATAGATAGATAGATAGATAGATAGATAGATAGATAGATAGATAGATAGATAGATAGATAGATAGATAGATAGATAGATAGATAGATAATGGAGACACGGGATGGTCAGTGACAATGACCTCCCCATATTCTTATTTTCATCTCTCCAAGCAATAATGTCATCTTGGTGTGCATTTTCCCACTTCTGACAAAAGCAACCAATGATGAGGAGAGGAGGTTGAATAATGCACAACAGCTTGACATATTGACAACAACATGCTTACACATGACAAGTGAAGAGCAACTCAATTTGTCGACCATCCCATGCTTACCACAACATCCAGGTCCATCCACTTTCAGATGGATTTGTCTGGCTGCATAGCATAGGAGATGTTTTTGAACATCCGAACTGGTAAATGTGGCCTTGATGTTACCATTCTGCCTTTGATTATCAAAATACAGACAAATGCCAGACAGACTTTCTTTGAGATTGTAGAAAAGGACAATCAAAAGCTTCGGTAGTTTTATTGTAAACTCCAGGGATGATAGTAGTGAGATCAAGGGAGCCAAAAAGTTCCAGTCGTTAGATTGGTTCTGCTGTATGAATTTTAGTTTATTGTAAACCTGGGCCTCCATAAAGTAATAATTACTAAATTAAGAATCTTCTGGAGGAACATTAATAGTGCACACTTGACTCAGCAGATTTTGCAAGGTGCCTCTAGACTAAAGCTCAATAGAAAAGTCAATGGAAAGATTTTTGGATACCATCTGCTGCCTACATAAACTCTGGTGGCCACAAATGTCTAATGGATAAGTCCCAGTATCCCCATAAGTTACAGAGAAAGGTTATAAAGGAAACAGAGTGTTATCAATACCAAGGGCTTAAATTAATGTGATAGTCATTCCTCTTCTTTAGGGAGACCTGGGAATTGTAGTTCCATATGTTACTCAAAAAGGATTTCTATTAGAATTCCTTTACCAGAGAACTGTAATTTCACCCTGATCCACACACAGGCTCCAGATACACATTCCACTTGTGCAAGAAGGCACATGAGTGCTCAGCGCATGGGTTCAGCTCTTGTCTCTGATCCAGCAACCAGAGCACTGCTTGTATGCAGAACCCACTTTCAAAACTAGTAGTCATGCATACTAAGCAGAATGTGGGATGTTTGGTCTAATACCTCTTCATCGTGTAGAACAGCTGATCATCCCTACTTGTTTCAACTGGTCTGATACAGCAGGAAAAAATTGAGTCAAGTGGCAACTTTAAGGTCAACAAAATTTTATTCTGAGTATAAGTTTTCAAGCGCACACACACTTCTTCAGATACATTGAAACAGAAGTCACCAACCATTTCATAGGTAGCCAGGAAGGCCCAATTAGAGTCAAGATGCATAAGAAACTGTGCAGTAAATACAGCTAAAACTCAGGGCATTTTCGCACAGAGCTTACCCCAGAGCGACGTCCCTCTTCACCGCGCAGCATCTGCGCGGATTTCGCACCAACTGCTCAGCAGAGCCGCGAAGAGCCGCAGCTTTTGCGTCACTAATGTAAACTGGTTTTTAGCGGTTTACATTTGCGATGCAAAAGGCTCGGCACTTCGCGGCTCTTCCTGGTTCTGCGGAGCAGTTGGTGCAAAATCCGCGCAGATGCTGCGCGGTGAAGAGGGATGTCGCTCCAGGGTAAGCTCTGTGCGAAAACGCCCTCAGTGAAGGCAATTGGTAAGACCTGTGAATGGCAGCAAATCAGCATGATAAAGGAGTTTTGAAATAAATGTGGAGTGAGATAAGAAACCAATTTGTTAAACCCTGGGGATTTCATTGTCTTCAGCCTTCCAGGACATTCAGTGAGGGACCTCAAAGTAGCTGTTTTATTGCAAAGGAACTTCAAAAACAGACTAGTATGAGAGATTGCCAAATCACATGTCATTACAACACTTGAGACAATGGAGTTTAACAGATATATCTCACTACACATGCTAGGAGTCCAGTAGCACCTTTAAGACCAACAAAGTTTTATTCAGAATGTAAGCTTTCATATGCATGCATACTTTATCAGGCAATGGAATGGGATACATTACATATAAATGCTTACATTCTGAATAACACTTTGTTGGTCTTAAAGGTGATACTGGACTCCTACTTTGTTCTACTGCATCTGTAAACTCCTTTATTTTGATGTGTGCTAATTTGCTGCTATTTTCAGGTTTTACCAACTGTCTTCATCCAGTCTTAGCTATATTTACGGCTCAGTTACATATGCATCACCCACTACTTATACATAATGGCTGGTGACTTCTGCTTCAGTTTATCTGAGGAAGTGTGCATGCACGAAAGCTTATACCCAGAATGAAACTTTGTTGGTACTAAGGGCACCACTGGACTCGAATTTTGTTCCATCCCTACTTGAGTGGCTTCGTGAAAGAGTGTCTTGTTTTGCATGCAGAAAGTTCCAGGTTGAACCTCCAGCATCTCCAATTAAAAGGATAAGTTGGAGGTGATACGAAACAACTCATCCTGAGTCTCCAGAGAGCTGCTGATTGTCTACTATAAATAGACAATCCTGACTTTGATGGACCAATGTTCTGATTCACTATATGGCAGGTTCCTGTGTCTCCATAGTTGTGATAGGTGCTTTTAAAAGATAGTTTCATGCTTGCTGGCCCCAGCAAGAACATACACACAAATGCATTAAGGCATATACGTTTTCTGTTAAGCATAAGATGCATGGTGAAGTTAAGAAGTCCTGCTGGTGCCTAGATGGGAAACTTCTTCAGAACCCACTATGTATTATCTTGACTTTCATGAAGGAAGAATGGCAAAATGGAATTAATAAAGTGCTAAATTCTGAGCAGCAGAATGGTTCCTCTCCAGTAAAGGCACACATCTTTTAACATTTTTTTTTAAAAATCCCCAAACTATAAGACAGTACAATTGTGAATGTATAATTATATTGGCAAAGGCATCTTTCTATTAAGCAGAAGTGCTAAATTCTGAACAGCAGGGAGGTACTTTCTATTTTTCCATTGGAAAAGACAAACATCTTTTAATCTTTTGGAATAATTGTTCTATACATATAGAATATAAGGTGTTGTAATTGTTAATGTGTATCCTGAAATATCCATAGAGGAGAAATGTTAAGGTCAGTTCAAATCTCTCTTGCTTGGTGGACAAGTCAATAGCTGAGTCCCATCTGGATCTAGGAATGTTTCTGATTTATGCTTCTTTAATTGGCTTATGATTAATTCATAGCTGACAGTGGCTATCCTGTACCAAAAAAGAGGAAATTGTTTGTATTCATATGTTTGCAGAATAGAAGTGCAGAAATGAATCCACCCCCTCCATTTCATTTTATTGAAGACCACATTGCATTTTCCTCCCCAGCTTAAAGCTGATATGTACTTCTGTATTTTACCAGTGTGTGCGCGCGTGGTTGGGTGGTTGTTGGAGGAATCATTTACACAGGACCTAGTTCCAACATCAACTCCTCAGTGCAGGAAATGGAAATCTCCTGTTATTGCTGCAGTATTTTATTATGTGTCAGCACAACTTGAGATGAAATATTATCCCTAGTATGCAGCATGGCTTCCCCAGATTACAAAATGCAAACTCCAGAATAAACTGCAGTTACAAATCGTTACCCACCCTCAACCTGTCTCACTTTCTGAAAGTGTTCTTAACGGGCAGGATAAAGTTTGTTAATTATGCTGTTGCTTATTTGTTTGGGCCATTGGTGCACTTCTTCTCTTGTAAGTTGTTACATTTTTATCCCTTGGATCCTCTAAGGCAGGAGTGTCAAACTCATTTGTTATGAGGGCCAGATGCTGACAGGATTTGTGGTTAGCCCTGACTGGGAGCAGTTTAATATGGATGGAGAACTCGGAAGGTTGGCAAGAGGAATAGGTAGACTGGTGAAGACTCCCATTCAGGGCAGAAAAGAAGAAAGATCTTCTAATGAGAGTTAAACAGGGAGACAGCTCTGAAGAGTGGAGAGATCTCTGGTCTGATGTGTTTAGAAACTGTCTTTTAGATACTGAAGAGTCAGTTTAAAAAACTCAAGAAGAATTAATGAGTGCACGAATATGCCCACAGTTCAATCCCTTTTCAAAAATATCTCAGATAGCAGGGATAAAATACCAAAACCTTAAAGAACTGCTATCAGTTAGTGGACATAGCACTGTGCCAAACAGGCCAATGGTCTCATTACTTACAAAGCATATGTTAATCCTGGCATCCACTTGCTCATCTCAGTTCATCACCATTTTGTTTGGTGTCTTTGCAACACTGCAATTTTTATCTAATATCAGAGTACTCTATATGTTGAGTACATTTTTATATCATCTGCCCTCTGAGAAGCTCAGGGCACAGTTCTTGCTTTGACTGTCTTCACAACAATTGTGTGAGGTAGCTTAGGCTTAGAGAGGAGAATGACTGGTCCAAGGTCACACAGGGCACTACAGGGCCGAGTGAGCAGGCTTTGAACAATTGGCCTCCTTGTTCCAAGTCCTAGAAGGCAGGAAGCTGAGAAGAGCCTGCTAGGTGGATAGCAACAGCTGAATAAGATCAGGCTTAGTCTGCTTCTCAGAGGTATTTAAGGCCTGAGCATTCCAAACAGCTCTTGTCCTTAGGGTCTTAGCCTGAATATGGTAGCCCAGTTTGGGCAGGGAATCCTGGTCCCATTGCCTGCTGCTCCACAGAGTGGTGGGTAGTTTTTTAAGAAGCCAGCTATGGCATCAAGTCTCTTCCTATAGAAGATTCCCCAGCAATTCCCAGGGTTACCTTTTATCACTTCCCCTTTTTTTTACCAGGACTGACATGACAACACAGCCAACATTGTACCTCCTCTTATCACAACTTCAAGCCTCCCACTTGTTGCCAGGCTGTGCCTGGAAACCCTAAATCTTCATCCAGAAGTCATCTCCCCTCTCTGTTTCTGCTGTATTCTGTTCTTTGTTTAGTAAGCCACTTTTGTTTCAAACAATTTTATTAGTAACATATGGTAATAAATTTCAGTTTCTTACATCATTAATAACTACTTTTTTATCTATCCCATATATTACTTTCTACCCACCCCTCCCCCCGTTAATTGACCCCCGCTGGTGTTATATACTTAAAATCTTAATATTAAAGATACCCTTAATTAATAAGAACCAAAATTAATATCCTCCTCCCTCTTGTACTTAGTCATTATCAAAAATTGTCCAATGTCCTTTTATTTTCCACTCTTTTTCTACGTATCTTCTGAACTTTTTCCACTCCATCTTAAATACTTCTAAATCATAGTCTCTTAAGGTTCTTGTTAACTTGTCCATTTCACTCCATGTCATAACTTTTACAATTCAATCCCATTTCTCTGGTATTTTTTCTTGCTTCCACAACTGAGCATACAATGTCCTAGCAGCTGAGAGCAAGTACCAGATTAAAGTTCTATCTTCTTTTGGAAATTTTTCCATTTGTAATTCCAACAGAAAAGTCTCTGCAACTTTGTTAAATTCATATCCCAAGATTTTAGAAATCTCTTGTTGAATCATCTGCCAATACTTTTTCACTCTTTCACAAGTCCACCACATATGGTAGAAAGAACCTTCATGTTTTTTACATTTCCAACATCTGTCTGGCATCTTATTGTTCATCTTTGCCAACTTTTTAGGAGTCATATACCATCTGTACATCATCTTAAAACAATTTTCTTTGATACTCTGACATGTTGAGAGTTTCACAGAGTTCTTCCACAAATATTCCCATGTGTCCATCTGTATTTCTTTATTTACATTAATTGCCCACTTAATCATTTGAGATTTCACTACTTCATCTTCCGTAGACCATTTTAAAAGTAATTTATAGATTTTCGAAATTAATTTTTCATTATCTCCAAGCAGAACTTTTTCCATTTCTGTTTGTTCTCGTCTTATTCCATCAGTTTTAAGATCACTTTCCACTAAACTCTTTATTTGTTGCATTTGAAACCAATCATATTTACGATTCAGCTCCTCAGCAGTTTTCAACTCTATTTTACCGCTTTGTATTTTTAATAGTTGGTTGTATGACATCTATTTTCCCTCTCCTGACTCAGCTGTTATTTTTATTACTTCTGCTGGCACTATCCATAGTGGTTTTCTCTCATCGCCATATTTCTTATACTTCATCCAAATATTTAGCAGAGTATTTCTTATGTAATGGTGAGAGAAAAAACCATCCATCTTTTTCTTCCCAAGGTACATATAAGTGTGGCAGCCGAATTTATTTCCATGACCTTCCAAAGTTAAAAGTTTTTTATTCAATAACGTCACCCAATCTTTTATCAACACTAAACAAACTGCTTCATGATATAATCTTAAATCTGGTAATTGGAATCCACCTCTTTCTTTAGTGTCTATTAAAACTTTCATTTTAATCCTTGGTTTCTTTCCAGCCCATATAAATTCTGAAATCTTTCTTTGCCATTTCTTAAATTGTTTATTGTCTTTCACAATCGGAATAGTTTGGAATAAATACATTATTCTCAGCAAAATGTTCGTCTTAATTGCAGCTATTCTACCAAGCAATGACAAATTAAGCTTGTTCCACTTTATCATATCTTCATCCATTTTATGCCATAACTTTTCATAATTATTTTTAAACAGATCAATGTTCTTTATTGTTATTTCCACACCCAAATATTTTACTTTAGAGGTAACTTCACATCCCGTTAACCTCTGCAATTCCTTTTGTTTATTTACTTGCATATTTTTACAAAAAAGTTTTGATTTTTCTTTGTTAACATAAAGTACCGCCAATTCTCCAAAATCTTGTATTTTAGCTAACAACAAAGGTGTAACTTGTGTAGGATTTTCATTTATAAACATTATATCAGCTGCAAATGCTCTCTATTTATAGGTAAATCCTTTAATTCTCATTCCTTCTATTTCTTCATCGTCTTGTATGTGCATCAGTAAGATTTCAAGAGTCATTATAAACAACAATGGTGAAAGCGGACAACCTTGTCTTGTAGCTTTGCTGATTATCATTTCATCTGTAAGATCTGCATTTATACATAGCCTTGCACATTGTTGAGTATATATTGCCTTTATCATTCTTACAAAGTTTTTTTCCCAACTTTATTTTTTTCCATTACTGCAAACATAAAGTCCCAGTTCAAATTGTCAAAAGCTTTTTCTGCATCCGCAAAAAATAATACAACTTCCTTCTCTGGATGTCTTTCATAATATTCTACAATATTTACAACAGTTCTAATATTGTCTCTTATTTGCCTTTTAGGGAGAAAACTCGCTTGATCTTCCTTTATAAAATTTATTAAATATTGTTTAAGCCATTCTGCCAAGCTTCTTGTGTATATCTTATAATCATTATATAATAATGAAATTGGTCTATAATTCTTTACATTCGTGACATCTCTTTCTTCCTTTGGAATCAACGAAATTACAGCTTCTTTCCATGTATTTGGTATTTTCCCATTTAATCTTATTGCATTCATCAGTTTTTGAAGTTTTGGTACTAATTCTTCTTTAAGCTTTTAAAAAAAATTTGTCGTATATCCATCTGGTCCAGGTGCCTTTCCAATTTTCATTACATTAATCGCTACTTCACTTTCTATTTTTTCAATTGGATCATTCAAAATTTTTCCATATCTTTAGTTAAGGGTGCTATTTTGATCTTTTCCAAATACGCTTTGATCCTTTCTTTCTTTACTTTAACACCCTTAAATAATTTAGCATAATACTTAAAAAATTCTCTCTTTATTCCTTCTTGATCTACCATCTCTTTTCCATCAGCCACAATTTTATTAATAATTTTACTTTTTCTCTTTTTCTTCAATTGCCAGGCCAAATATTTTTCAGGATTGTTTGCTCCCTCAAAAGATTTCTGTTGTAATTTTTTTCAAATTCCATTCCATTTCTTTATTTAACAAATGTCTCATTTGTGTTTGTAATATTGTAATCTCCCTTATAATTTTCTTTTTTTCTTGGCCTTTTTCTTAATTCACCTTCTTTTTTCTTAATTTCATTTTGAATGTCCAACATCTGTTTATCTTCTGCTCTCTTATCTTTATTATTCAATGTTATTAATATTCCTCTCATTACTGCCTTGTAGGCATCCCATACCGTCTGAAATTCTATATCTTCTCTATCATTGACTTGGAAGTAAGCTTTAGTTTCCTTTTCTAAAGCTGTCACTATTTCTTTATTTTGTAGTAAATCTTCATTTAATCTCCATCTTCTCAATTTTTTAGACAATTTTGTAATCCACATTATTGGGTTATGGTCAGCTCCTATTTTGGGTAAAATCTCTATCTTCTTTGTTATAAGTCCCAAATCTTTGGTACCCCACAACATGTCAATTCTAGAAAAAGAATTATGTCTGGCTGAAAAAAAGGTATAGTCCCGTACTTCAGGATTGAACTTCCTCCATATATCCTCCAAATTCTCTTGTTTAACCAGCTCAAAGAAGACTTTGGCAATTTCCCTTCTTTATCATTTTTTTTCTTCCCAGATCTATCTATTGTGTTCTGAATTGTTCCATTAAAGTCCCCCATCAACAAAATTTGCCCATAGGTCACTTCATCAAGATGTTGTGTAATGTTTTTAAAGAAAATGTTCTTTGCACCATTTGGAGCATAAAGTCTCAACAATAAAGTTTTTTTAGCATTCAATGAAATTTCCACCGCTATATACCTTCCATCTTTATCTTTAAAAACCAATTTCAGATCTAATTCTTTTTTAATATGAAAAAATTACTCCTCTCTTCTTCTGTTCAGCCAATGTATAAAATTCTAATCCTAGTTGCTTATTCCATAAAAATGTATAATCCTTTTGTCTAATGTGCACTTCTTGTAAACAAACTATGTTACAATTTTGTTTTGTTTTTTTATCCAATGAAATGTTGCCCTTCTTTTTTTGTGGTGAACTTAGTCCATTTACATTCCAAGATATCAATTTGTAATCCATCATGGTGCAAATTCTTTATTTTCTCCATAGAATCTACGCAATTCCTGTGTGTTTGTAATTGTAATCCTTTTCCCTTGAAGTTCAAAGCTCAAACCTTCAGGTATTATCCATCTGTATCTCATTCCATTGTCGCGTAATTTTTCTGTCATTTTTTAATATATATTCCTGTCAGTTAACACTTGTCTTGGCAACTCTTTCATAATTCTTATTCTACTACCTCCCACTCTCAATGTCTTTTCAAAAATTTTGTTTATGATTTTCCCCACCATTTCTTTAGTCATAAATCTTATTACCACATCTCTTGACAGATTGTTCTTTTTTGTATAGAGTGAATTCACTCTATACATATAGTCATACATATTTCTATTCCCTTCAGGATCTTCCTCCAAAAATTTTGCAATTATTTTTATTATGTATTCTTTCAGATCAGATTCTTCATCTTTTGGTACACCTCTCAGACGAATCTGTGTCTCCATCAACTTGCAGTCATGTATTATCACATTTTCTTGTAATTTTAACAAGGTGGAATCATGTGTTTTCACCCTCTCTTCCACCTCTTGTACTTTTTTTGTTATTACTACAGTCTCATTTCTGAGCTTCTCTATTTCTTTTTTTAATTCTTGTGTTGAGTCCTCAATATCCTTTCTTATTTCCTTTTTAGAGGCAGTTATCATTTCTTTCACCCCTTCATTATCCTGGCTTCCATTGCATCTAATTGGGCTTGCATTTCCTCCATTGAAGCAGACCTAGCATGAGTTTGCTTCGGGGCTGACATGTAAAAAAGATTGAAAATTTTTATCTCACCAAATTAAATTTGGACCATCAGGTTTAATAGAGTGAAGCTTGCCCTTTTCAATGAACCTAATTTCACCGTCCTCTGAGCCTCCCAGGCTCAGATATTAATGTTTAAAGTTTTTATTTTTCCCAAAATGGCAGTCGCGACTTTTCCTTCACTATAAAAAAAAAAATCTTCTTTTCCCTTTAAAAAATTCAAATCTTCTTCACCACTATCCAATAGTCCTTATTTTATAATTGCCAACTCAGTTGACTTCACCAATTTTTATTGTCCCAGTCACTTTAAAAACATTGTTAAAACTTTGTTCTCCCAGCAATGGCCGCCAATGTTTCTCTCTGATATTATAATCCTAAAGTAGGCTGTTTACTTCTCTAACTTCCTTCTTCTTTCTCTGGTACTTCCTGCTCTTCCTGCCACCAAGTCTCGTTTTGCTAGTAGAGAAATCTCACGATATCTGACGTACTTCCTGTGTTGACCATGAGTGCTGTAGATCTATGACGATGGGGCTACCTCCTCAACCACATATAGACTAAACAATAAATTCCTTTCTCCTTTTAGCACTGTCTTTTAAATTTACAAAGTTCAAATTTAGCCCCTTTTCTTCTCCTCCTTTCAGGCTTTCATTATTTCCAACTCCCACCTTTTAATTTTGTTTTGTTTAGCTTTAGTTAGTCCTGGAGTGAAAAGACAGCAAACAGTACCTTTTTTTTTTTGTAGTTTATCCAGATCAACACCAGTCTTTTGTAAATTAGATGTTTCTTTTACAATTCAGATCCTGTTGAGCTTATGTCAAATAAATGACTCTGGAAACTTCTGCAGATGATGAATATGCAGCTTCTCTCTGGAGATCCCTCAAAGCCTCAAAGGAGCCCCCCCCCTCCCTGGGACTCCCTTTCAGCCAAGGTAAGTCTCCTCAAAGTATCTGTGCATATCTTGGACAATTCTCTAGCAGAGAAAAGTAGGCAGTAGGCATTAATTTGCCTTTTACTACCCCGAACAGAAGTGCCAGCCTGCCCCCATTAAGGAAAGCAGCTCAGCTCTCCATTTTCCGATCCCGGAAGTTCTAGTAAGCCACTTTTGATCCCCATTTGGGAGAAAAGTGGGGAAGGAAGGAAGGAAGGAAGGAAGGAAGGAAGGAAGGAAGGAAGGAAGGAAGGAAGGAAGGAAGGAAGGAAGGAAGGAATAATTCCAGTTACCAAACCACCACATCATACCAGCTCTCAGATGTTGCCACTAATCAACCAACTGGTTTTCTGGGAGGAAATCCGCTGCGTGTTTCCTGCCAACCCATCTTCCAGAGCATCTTACCTGGTATTTTGGTGGGTTTAGGAGAGGTGCCCAGAGAGCAATTAGCATTTGAATTAAACTCCAGGAGGATAACTACAGGCGATTACCCCATTTAACAGCTGTTATGTGGTGTTAATTGCTGGCTATAGACCACAAACTGAGCTGGTTCTTTTTTTTTTTCCTTTCTGCCATCAGTATAAACAGAACAAAACAAACCGGGCGAAGCAGGGGGGAGAAGTGGAACAGGAAGCCCATGAACACATTTACAGTCTTCACGCAGCTGGAGATGATATAAGGAACTCGGTGAGCTGTTTTGGAGCAAAACAATCTGTCATATTCAGCCTTACTTTTTTTCGGTAAGGGAAACTCATAATAATTACAGTACTTCTAATTTGATTGTTGTTGCTGTCATTTAACAAATGTTTTATATGGGCATATTTCTGCCTTCAATTGAAGCAGACAGGATTGGCTCAAAAAAAAAAAAAACATTCCGCTTTGCTAAAAGAAGAAGCAAAGACTTTGGGCACTACCAGGCCTCATTTTAGCCTGGGGCTCACAGGAGCAGAACTCCAGAACCTCACTAAGACCCCTAGATCCTTTTCACACAGACAACTGCCATGACAAGTCTCCTCCATCCTATAAGTATTCATTAGATTTTTCCTATCTAAATGCAGAACTTAACATTTATCCCTGTTAAAATTCATTTTATTGGTTTTAGCCCAGTTTTCCAGCCTGTCGAGATCATTCTGTACCCTGTTTCTGTCTTCTACTGTATTTGCAACCCCTTAAAATTGAGTATTACCTACACATTTAATAAACATTCCCTCTATTCCTTCTTCCAAGTAAATCATTTATAACTGAAGAGCTAGATAAAAATTGTGTCCATAGTGACAGTCTAGGAATTTCCCCATGTCTCTGAGAGCCGGCTGTAGTGTAGTGGTTAAGAGCAGCAGATTCTAATCTGGAGAACCAGGTTCGATGCTCACTCCTCCACATGCTGCCAGCTGGGTGACCTTGCGTCAGTCACAGTTCTTTCAGAGCTGTTCTCTCAAAAGCAGTTCTCAAAAAAGCTTTCTCATCCCCACCTACCTCACAGGGTGTCTCTTGTGGGGACAGAGAGGGAAGGTGATTGTAAGCTGCTCTGAGACTCCTTCAGATAGTGAGGAGCAAGATATAAAACCAACTCCTCTTCTTACCACAAAGATTAGGGGAAATTCCTAGAGTGTACTCAGATTTCACTTTCCCCAGCCACCATCTTTAAAATCTCCCAGCATTTGCCAAGGCAGTGCTGGCAGCCCTAAACAACATATTACAAAAGATATGATCACCATCTTCAAGTACTTGAAGGGCTTTATAAAATCTTCAAGTACTTGAAGGGCTGTCATATAGAGGATGGTGTGGAATTGTTTTCTGTGGCCCTAGAAGGTACGACCGGAACCAATGGGTTGAAATTAAATCAAAAGAGTTTCTGCCTCAACATTAGGAAGAACTTCCTGACTGTTAGAGCGGTTCCTCAGTGGATCGGGCTTTCTCAGGGGGTGGAGGGCTCTCCTTCCTTGGAGGATTTTAAACAGAGGCTAGATGGCTATCTGACAGCAATAAAGATCCTGTGAATTTAGGGGGAGGTATTTGCGAGTTTCCTGCATTGTGCAGGGGGTTGGACTAGATGACCCTGGAGGTCCCTTCCAACTCTATGATTCTATTATTCTAAACTAGAAATGCAATCACAAAGGAAGCTAAAAACTGAATAGTCATAGTGGAATAAAAGAAACCACTGGCGAATATAGAAAATATGAAAAGAAATGAAGGAACAACCATTCATTTCTAGGACAGAAGGACAACAGAAGCCTTTCAGGGGCAATGATGGCCACAGGACTGACAGAAGAGCCAAGCACTGTCTCTCAGAGCCAGCAGACACTGCTCTATATTGGATCAAACATACCTTGCCCTTCAAGAGAAGCATAAGTCTGGGACAAAGGAGTTTGTTAGTTGAGATGCTTCCTTCCTTTCTCCTTTCTTTCCTGTTGGACCTTCATGCTTCAGTGTACTGAATGACACCAGTAATTTCAAAGGACACTGAACATAGCTGAGGAGGAGGAAAGTTCCTAGCATACCTTCTGTTGTCTGTAACTAGGACCGGGTTTGAACATCCAGCGTGGAACAACCCTTAGAATTCTCACAGAAGGATCTTCAGCAGGACCTTCCAGATTAAGGAGCACCTAGCACTCAAGTGCTGGAGGAAATCAAATCACCCTGGGTAGTTTTCCAAGTACAACATGCAGCTGCGCATCAAACAGCTGCAACATCTCCAAGCAGTCATATACAGGCCCTCAGTTCATAACATTTTAATAGTTCCTTGAAGCATTCTTATGTGCTGCTGACAGCATTCATGTCACTTCTAGCTATCTTTGTATATTCTATACTCGTCCAAACGGATTTTTTTTTTTAAAAAAAAAAATATTTTTACTGTTGAGAACACTCCTTACTGTTGGACTTTTTGGGTCTTGTTGCAAAATATTCATATATTCAAGTGCTTTCCTTTAATTGGCTAAATCAGGGGTGTCAAACATGTGGCCTGAGGGCCAGATCAGGCCTCCAGAGGGCTTCTTTGAGGCCTGCGAGCAACTCACTGCCATCTGCTTCCTTCTCTCTCTCTTGCTTCCTTCTGCATCACAGCTTGCTCTGCCAAGCTTGCTCAATAATGCAGGAGCTGCAGAGCAAAGCCTTTACTTTCTACATTGACTGACCACCAAGCTTATGTACAAAAGCTCTCAATGCCCAGCCATTTTATGTTTTCCTCTGGGTCTTAGGCTCAAAGCAATGACCATGAGATTTCTATAATGAATGTCAGTAAATCAAAAGTAGGTTTGCAATTTACAGACATGCACCTGAATGACACCTGAACAGCATACTCAAGATTGCTACAGCACATTGTCTCCAGATTTTGATGCAATAATTCAGAGCAAGAGGTGTCAGTTATCAGAAACTGTTAAAGAAATAAAAAATGCTAATATTTTAAGCATATTTTTAACTTTAAAAAAAATCTTTGTGTTTGTCTGTGTCCTTTATAAAATTTATATCTTCGCTCAGGGCTTTTTTTGAGCTGGATCGCTCTGGGACACCGTTCCGGCTGGCCCAGGCAGCGTTCCAGCTCGGTCAGTCGGCATTCCAGCTCAGTCTGGGCAGCTTCCCATGCTGTTGGGCAGGGTTCAGGGAGGCCAGCCGGGCTTGTGCAGGCCTCCGGATGTCCGGGTGTTGGTGCAGGGCTCAGGGAGGCCAGCTGCGCTTGTGCGGAGTCTTCAGATGTCGGGGTGTCGGGCAGGGCTTAGGGAGGCCAGCAGTGGTTGTGCAGGGGCCTCCCAGTGTCCCACTGTCTGACGGGGTTCAGGGAGGCCAACTGCAATTGCGCGGGGGCCTCCGGACGTTCAGGTGTCAGGCGGAGTTCAGGGAGGCCAGCCACGATTGCATGGGAGCCTCCCAATGTCCCGCTGTCCAGCGGGGTTCAGGGAGGCCAGCCGCGCTTGCACAGGGCCTCCTGACGTCCAGCTGGCTGGCGGGGCTTGGGGGTCAAGCTGCAGAACCAGGGCTTCTTGGGGGGTCAGCAGTTTTACAGATGAGTTGCTTTCTTTCAGTTTCTTTATTTCTTGTCCTTTCTTTTCCTTCCTTCCTTCCTTCCTTCCTTCCTTCCTTCCTTCCTTCCTTTCTTTCTTTCTTTCTTTCTTTCTTTCCTCCTTCCGTTCACTCCTTCCCTCCTTTTTCTTTCTTCCTATTTCATTTCTTTTTCTTTATTTTTTCTCTATTTGTTTCCAACTGTCTCCCCCTCCCTCCCTCCCTCCCTTTCATTTATTCATTATTTCTTTCTTTTTGTCAGTGTCGTTCTTTCTTTCTTTCATCTTTTCTTTGTCAGTCTTTCTTCTTCTCTGTCTGCTTTATTTTCCACTCCCCACTCTTTCTTTCTTTCTTTCTTTCTTTCTTTCTTTCTTTCTTTCTTTCTTTCTTTCTTTCTTTCCTGTCTGTCTTTCTGTCAATATTTCTTTTTCCGTGTTTGCCTTATTTCCCCTTCCCCCTCTTTCCCTCTCTTTTTCTTTTTTTTCTTTCCAACTTTCTCCCCCTTTCATTCATTCATTTTTTTCTGTCAGTCTTTCTTTTTCTCTGTCTATTTGCTTTATTTTCCACTCCCCCACTCTTTCTTTCTATCAGTCTTTCTGTCAATATTTATTTTTCTATGTTTGCCTTTTCCCAGTCCTCCTTCCTTCCTTCCTTCCTTCCTTCCTTCCTTCCTTCCTTCCTTCCTTCCTTCCTTCCTTCCTTCCTTCCTTCCTCCCTCCCTCTCTCTCTTTCTCTCTCTCTCTCTCTCTGTCAGTCTTTTTTCCTGTCTATTTGCTTTATTTCTCTTTCTTTCTTTAAGCACTACATCATGCTGGCTCTTGTGATTGAGCAGTGTGTTGGAATTTGATTTTTTTTTCTGGGATGGCTATATATTTATGACTTTGTGTATATATATATATATATATATATATATATATATATATATATATATATACACATATATATGTATATACATA
Organism: Heteronotia binoei; assembly: GCF_032191835.1. NCBI lineage: Eukaryota > Metazoa > Chordata > Lepidosauria > Squamata > Gekkonidae > Heteronotia > Heteronotia binoei. Next base: position 174,215,205 of record NC_083225.1, read on the forward strand.
TATATACATATATATATATATATATATATATATATATATATATATATATATATATATATATATATATATATATATATATATATATATATATATATATATATATGTATATATATATATATATATGGCTATATATTTCTGGACTTTTTCCAATGCTAGAATATCTTTTTTGAGGTGTGATGACCAGAATTGTTACCACACCTCAAAAAAGATATCATGGCACTTTCGGTGATGTCAGAGGTGTGGCCTAGTATGCAAATGATGATAATGTCAGAGGTGTGACCTAGTATGCAAATATTGATGATGTCAGAGGTGTGGCCTTGCATACTAATGAGTTCCTGCTGGGCTTTTTCTACAAAAAAAGCCCTGTTTCCGCTACCAGTCATTACATTTTATGACACACATGCCCAGCCCAACAAGGTCTCTCCGGCCCTCATAACAAATGAGTTTGACACCCCTGGGCTAAATAGTGCTGTGATGTCATATTGATCGATTTATTTAGAATGATCTGGCACTCTCAAAACAGGAAAGAGGAAGTTTAGCTGCAATCCAAGAATGCAGCAGGATCTCAAGCAGAATATACATACCTGAAGATGAATTGAATGACATTTTTCATCATCTATACTATAGCTCTGATCTAAAACTTCTGTACTGACTTAATCAGGAAATATGCCCCATCATAGTCCTCCTAGCCTCTCCCTCTCATACTGAAAAACAGCCAGTGCAGTACAGACAGACAACCAGAGCTTTTTTTGTAGCAGGAACTCTTAGAGGATTGGCTCCTGATGTAGCCAATCCTCCGAGGGCTTATAGGGCTCTTAGTACAAAGGCTACTGTAAGCTCCAGGAGGATTGGCTACGTCAGGGGAGTATAGCCTAATATGCAAAGGAGCTCCTACTACAAAAAAAAGCCCTGCAGACAACTGATCAGCCAGTGATGCTTGCATGCATACTTGGAACATGGTTACAAATGAAGCAACATGGGTTGCCGGAATCACTTTTGGTTAGTCTGTAAGGAGACAGTGGATTCGTGTTTACTTTCCCCTAGCGGTTCAGTCAGTAAGTCCTGGAAAAGCATTCCTGCTGGCCCCTTAAAGGATCCAGTGCCCTAGGCCAAGATGGAGTCATTATGAAGCTCACCTTATCTACTGCGTTGCCTGTCCCATTATTAGTTTAGATAGTTATGTTCTGCTGTTCTCAATGGGTACACTTTTTATCCTCACAACAATCCTGTGAGATGGGTTAAACTGGGAGTGACTGGCCCAAGGTCACACAGCAGGCTTTCATGGCAGGGTGGTGAATGTGATAAGCTCCCAATTCCCATTGCTGGGGCTGATATTTTATGACACACATGCCCGGCCCAACAAGGTCTCTCTGGCCCTCATAACAAATGAGTTTGAAACCCCTGGGCTAAATAGTGCTGTGATGTCATATTGATCAATCTATTTAGAATGATCTGGCACTCTCAGAACAGGAAAGAGGAAGTTTAGCTGCAAGCCCAAGAATGCAGCAGGATCTCAAGCATATATATATATATATATATATATATATATATATATATATATATATATATATATATATATATATATAGTTAATTCATATTCTGTCCTTTCCCACGAGTGGGCTCAGGGTGGATAACAATAAGAGGTAAAACAATTAAAAATTACAAGCTAAAACAATAGGATAAAACAATTGGCCATGCTGGCTGGGGCCGATGGGAGCTGTAGGCAAAAAACATCTGGAGAGTTACCATTGGCAACCCCTGATATATACAACAGTAGGCTCAAAGATGGAATAATAAATTAAGATAAGATTAAAATAAGATAGCATGATAGCAAGTAAGGGAGACCAAGCTGATGGAAATAAGGACATCTGCTGCCTCAACCGAAGGGAGCTACTAAAGGATAATACCATAGTGGTATTGGCAAAATAAAGCTCTCCCATTGGTTGAAACCTGAGATCCAACAACCATTGGCCTATCACCCACCACTCCACCCCTCTGCACACTTATTGGCTTACTCCTTTGTCCTCCCCCCACACGCACACATCAGCCCCAGAACGTTGGAAAGTGTGTGTGTTAAAATTTAGCAGTGGAGGAAAGTACCATCAAGTTGCATTTGACATGGTGACCCTGTAGGGTTTTTAAAGCAGCAGACCCTCAGAAGCGGTGTGCTGTTGCTTACCTCTGCATAGCAACCCTGGGCTTCCTTCCCCTCCAGGTCGTAACTGGCATTGACCCTGTTCAACTTCTGAGATCTGCACAAGAAAGCCAGGGAATGGGGGCGCTAGCCTCGGCCATCCAGGGCAGGGCAGGGAAAGTTTAGCGCCTTAATTTTTAATAGTGCCTTATCATCCCCTTGGCCTTTCTGGAGCTTTATAATGATTCCCTGGTCAAAATGCATTTCGGATTCAAGCATTAGCTGTCGATGAACTCTGCCGAATTGAGATGCTACTGCTAATCCACCTCCTGATGGCTTTTGATTATGTTTTAGCATTGGATTTTTTCTTCATTTATAAATATTAATTGGCCTGGCTTTAAAACAGAAAATCCAGAGTCAATGTACTAAAATCCATGAAATTAGCTCCAATGGCAGTGGTGGGGGGGAAGCTGTTAGATGAAAATGAAGCCTGGAGCTTCTTTGATTTATAGACAAGTGTCTGCGTTTGATTTAAATTCGACCATTACATTGTTATTAATGCTGTTTTGCCAACGGATGCCGTCTGCAGCAGCCTGCAGTGGGGTTGGTCTTCGTCTCTCCCGCATAACTCACAGCCGTAATGAATTGTGTCAGTTTCCTGGGCCTAAGCAATTCCCGGGCATGGCGTAATTAATTTGTATGAAGACCCCAGCCAACTGTAAAGACTGAAGTATAAAACTGCAAATCAGAAAACTGGTTTGAAAAATAATCCTCACAGTAAAAAATGATAACAATAGCAACAAAAGTAATTGAAAAGTGGCATGTAAGTAAATTGCTGTTGCGGTGATGTTTGTCTTGCTGTGGTTAATGTAGTGTCAGCACTTTCGTTTTAAGCTATGTTTTCCCTCCCCAAGGTTTTATAACTTGCCAATAAAGAGAAATCTTTTTCCAGGATGAAACCTGTTGGGTGAAGGAAGGATTAGGGAACAGTTAGAGTTCAGTAGTTGAGCTAGATTTGAGTCCTGTAGCACCTTAAAGACCAGGGGTGGCCAAGCTTGCTTAACATAAGAGCCACATAGAATAAACTTCAGATGTTTGAGAGCTCTAGGAAGGAAAGAAGGAAGGAAGGAAGGAAGGAAGGAAGGAAGGAAAGAAGGAAGGAAGGAAGGAAGGAAGGAAGGAAGGAAGGAAGGAAGGAAGGAAGGAAGGAAGGAAGGAAGGAAGGAAGGAAGGAAGGAAGGAGGGAAGGAAGGAAGGAAGGAAGGAAAATAGATGGGGAAGGAAAGGTGCAAATAAAGCAACTTTAATGTTAAATGCATTCTCCAAGCCACCAGCTGACTTGGCTTAGTGAAGTGATTTAAAGAGACAAATGCCTCTTCCAAGTTGGCTGATGTGATGGTGGGGGCTTAGAGCCACGCAATATGTGTGAAAGAAGACCATAGATTTATACCCCACCCTTCTCTCTGAGGGAAGTCCATATAGTCAAAGTGATGGTATTCCCAGTAGTAATGTGAGAGCTGGACCATAAGGAAGGCTGAGCGCAGAAGAATAGATGCTTTTGAGATGTGGTGCTGGAGAAGAATTTTGAGAGTGCCTTGGACTGCAAGAAGATCAAATCAGTCAGTCCTAAGGGAAATTAACCCTGGCTGTTCCTTGGAAGGTCAGATGCTAAAGCTGAAGGTGAAGCTCAAATACTTTAGCCACCAGATGAGAAGGGAGCACTCACTGGAGAAGATCCTGATGCTGGAAAAGACAGAAGGCAAAAGAAGAAGGGGACAGCAAAAGATGAGTTCGCTGGACAGCGTTACCGATGTAACAAACACGAATTTGAGCAGACTTCAGAGGATGGTGGAAGACAGGAGGGCCTGGCGTGACTTTGTCCATGGAGTCGCAGAGTCAGACTCGACTGTGCGACTGAACAACTTCTCTCTGAATCAAAGTCTCAGAGTGGCTTACAATCTCCTTTATCTTCTTTTCCCACAACAGACACCCGGTGAGGTAGGAGGGACTGAGAGAGCTCTCACAGAAGCTGCCCCTTCAAGGACAACTCTGTGTGAGCTATGGCTGACCCAAGGCCATTCCAGCAAGTGGAGGAGTGAGGAATCAAACTTGGTTTTCCCAGATAAGAGTCCACACATGTGGCTTCCAAGCTCCCGAAAGTGCCACATGTGGCTCTCAAGCCACGGTTTGGCCACCCCTGTTAAAGACCAACAAGATTTCCAGGGTATAAGCTATTGAGGGTCAAAGCTGCCTTTGTCTTGTGGGTCTTTAAAGAGTTACTAGACTTTAAGCTAGCTGTTCTACTGTGGACGAGCAGGGCTAAGTACCCACCTGAAACTGTCTTCATGGATGTTTAGAAGCTCTGCCCACATTTTGTATAACCCAGGTTCCATCTTGAGCGAAAGGTTCTTCAGTTGTTAGGCTTCTTTTTTGTATTATTTAACGCATCCCTTCTCCTGCTTTCTCACCTCAGATTCAAGGTACTGATTGATTGAGGCCTTGGAGAAAGGGCTGGGCATTCCTGAGGAGATTTAAGATGCATTGATTTGAGGCCCAAAAGAGTCTCAGTGTTTGTCAGGTTAATAACACTTTATGGGGTTTTCCTCTAGGAATTCATCAAATGCCATCTCAAGCAGGCATTGCACAACTTTTCAACAAACCAAAAGCAATCCACCAGTCAAGGGTTGCCAGGGGGCAGCAAGAAACCTTCACCACACCACCCGAGTAACAAATTCAGTGATGGGAAGGACCACATCACAGATGGCATGATGTCCTTTCCAGGCAAAACCCAGAAGTGATTTCACACTGGGCCATAGCCAGCAGGAGGCATACGGAGTCATGCTCCTCTATTGAATCTGCACCGCCCCCTATCAAATTCCCACCCCAATCTTCACCGTTCTTCAAGTATGAATCTTAAGCTGTGCCACCACTGGCCCAAAGTGATCCCCCTAACCAGGGCTTTGTTTGTAGCAGGAACTCCTTTGCATATTAGGCCACACACCCCTGATGTAGCCAATCCTCCTGAAGCTTACAGTAGGCCCTGTACTAAAAGCCCTGTAAGCTCTTGGAATATTGGCTACATCAGGGTGTGTGTGGCTTAATATGCAAAGGAGTTCCTATTACAAAAAAAAAAGCCCTGACTCTCCTTCCTTCCACTTTGTGAGGAGCCCCACCTGGTGGGGGGGGGCTCCAAGTCCTTCCTCTCCACCAAAATACAACCACTGTGCCAGAAACAAAAACAAAGACTTCAAGAGGAAAAATTTCAAACATCTAGAAAACTAGACAGCTGCATACATTCCTCAGAGAGCCCAAAGATCTCTTAAAGGCACAGGGTAATGAGCATAGTCACCATTTGCATCTGTCTTCTGAAGATCTGTAGTGTGGGAAATCAATCCACAACAGAGCGTAGTAAAGTTACAGTTCACAATTCTATGCTCTCGTCGTTGGAAATTAATCAATAACAGAGTGTAGTCATTAGGGTTTGTAGAATCTTTCGGGCTCAAGTGCCGTGTTCTACTGGAGAAAGTTTTCCTTCCAGACGTTTTGTTCTCAGCTGCGGAGAACATCCTCAGTGGCGTTGTAGCCGGAGCAGGTGCTCTGACCTTCTTGGCTGCTGTGCACTCTCACTGTTGCCCCCCCCCCCAAGCACCAAGAATACAGAGCATCACTGCCCCAGACAGAGAGTTCCTTCTAACCTGATTGCTAAGATATGTGATTGGGAAGTATTATGCTGTGATGATTTTGGTCCTAGAAGTAGGCAGATCATGTTGTCCACCATGGTGGGCAATCTCCTGCCCCTGTCATTTCTCCCACATTCTGCCCAGTCTCACAGCAGAAGAAAGGGGAGGACTGAAATTGTGGTCACAATGATGTCACTTCCAATCATGACATGTGCGATACTATAGGAATCTCCCTTATCTCTACATCATCAACATAGGAATTGGGGTAATATCTACAGCACTGTGTAATACAGTGATGTCACTTCCAGGTTTTCTCAGGAAGTGACAGAATTGTGTCATGTGGCACTCCATTCCCTATTGCCCTGCTCCTGAAAGCTCCTGGGATTGCCAGGCACAGGCCTGGAAACCTTAAAAAAGATAATGTTTGGGGGAATCTATATGAATGCCTGACCTTTGTGCCCTACTCTCCTTCCCTCAGATTGGTTTATTTCCTCTCCCCCACACCAACGAGACAAGAATTCACACTTTTAATTGTATAGCCACTGTCCACTATCTCCATTTTAAACCCGTTATTTTTTTGGAATCCTGAAAAATGTTAGATAGATAGATAGATGATAGATAGATGATAGATAGATGATAGATAGATAGATAGATAGATAGATAGATAGATAGATAGATAGATAGATAGATAGATAGATAGATAGATAGATAGATAGATAGATAGATGATAGATAGATAGATAGATGATAGATAGATGATAGATAGATAGATAGATAGATAGATAGATAGATAGATAGATAGATAGATAGATAGATAGATAGATAGATAGATAGATAGATAGATAGATAGATAGATAGATAGATAGATAGATAGATAGATAGATAGATAGATGGGTGGGTGGGTGGGTGGGTGGATGGATGGATGGATGGATGGATGGATGGATGGATGGATGGATGGATGGATGGATGGATGGGTGGATGGATGGATGGATGGATGGATGGATGGATGGATGGATGGATGGATGGATGGATGGATGGATGGATGGATGGATGGATGGAATTTGCCATCAAGTCACAGCTGACTTGTGGGAACCCCATAGGGTTTTCAGGGCAAGAAACCTTCAGAGGTGGTTTGCCATTGCCTGGCTCTGAGTAGCAACCCTGGTGTTTCTTGATGTCTCCTGCCCAAATTCTAGCCAGGGCTGACCCTGCTTAGCTTCTGAGATCTGATGAAATCAGGCGAGTCTGGGCTATCAAGGTCAGGGCATAATTGATTTAGAAGTTATTTATAAGAGGATGCTGAAATAGCCATGGGTTTTGTTATGTATTGTGTTTTACTGGATTCTGGTTGCCTGAGCTTGAGGCAGGCACTCTTTGCAAACCATGATCCTGAAGCTTGAAAGAATTGACCAATCAGGATGCTAGGCATCTAACAACTTGTAACAAAGAGATGCGAATGAAGGATTCTGGAGTGAGCCAATAGGCGTAACTGTTGCCTGCTGTGAGGGGGGGGTCTCATTAACCATGGCCAGAGTGTATATAATGAGTGAAGTGTCTGTGCTGTTCGTGACTGTTTCTTCTTGCAATAAAGTGTTCTTGGTTGATTCAGAGATGGCTGAACTCAATTTAGTTCAAGTTTAGTTTGTGCCCAGTTCTCCAGTCATAACATGGGAGCCAGTTCCACCTCCCGCCCGCTGACTGTTCATCTTTTTGTTGACTTGTTTGTGCCTGTTGGGCTGGTTACTTCACCCTGTTCCTTTCCAACAGTGCCACTCAAGAGCCCAATTGAGGTCATCTTCCCCTCCTCTTGTTGTGCTTCTGTTCTACTTAGGAGGAAACTGCCTAAATAGATAGTCAAGTCAGTCATAAATCATATAAATTAGTCATGAATAAACAAGGTGTGGGGGGATTTTTATAGAAAAACCCATAGCATAAACACACCAACACAATTTACAATAAATCATTGCTTAGCAACCAGATTATTTTCTGTCCACGTTGTTATTATTTTGTCAGAATTTGAAGATGCATTCTACCAATTATATGTATAGAGTCCCTGTCCTTTTATTTACAAAACACTTCTAATGATATCTCCCACTCCCCGATGCACCTTTTAAAGATTTAAGTACTTTGCTGGCATGATTACATTAGCATCAAACATGTCGTTAGTTTTATAAAGTATAGGTCTTTGTTGTTCTTGTTTTTCAAACCCTCCCTGTAAATTATAAAAAAAAATTATGCACAATAGAAGGATTCTTGATTGCATAATGCGGTGCTGTCATCTTTGACTAATTAAATATTTCAGCTGGGAAGTGTTTGGTGTTCCATAGCCCACAACATGTTTTGAAAGATTTATTCCCTTGTCAGTTACATCACTCAAGACTCATCACTGCTTGGCTCTGCCCTGGATAACCCAGGTGAGCCTGATCTCTTCAAATCTCAGAAGCTAAGCAGGGTCGAGCCTGGCAAGTATTTAGAAGGGAGACCTCCAAGGAATACCAACGTCGGGAGGCAGAGGTAGACTGCATCAAGCCACTTCTCTGAACATCCTCCATGCCCCAGTAGGAGTCCCCAGAGGTTGCTATGACTTCTAGGCATGGGCACACACACATGCATGAACACACACCCCAAAAAAAAATTCCAAAAAAGAACCATCGGTGGCTGATGGGTTCAAACAACATCTTTAGAATTATGAAATAGTATTACATTCCCCACATATTGCATCGTCTCTTTGAACATATGCTTTATCGGGGTCCCCTCCTGCAAGAAAATTTGAGTTGGATGCACAAATTTTCTTGATGCCCCTCCTCCCTCTTCAAGAAGTAGCCAAGTGAATTTCGACTCAGTAGGGACTTTTTCCAGAAACATGCTGGTTGACATTTCCCGCATCACAAACTACATATGTACATATTGCCTTCAAGTTACAACTGACTTATGGGAGCTCCAACAAGGGACTGTCTAGGCAAGTGAGAAGCAGAGGCGGTTTGCCATTGCCTTCCTCTGCAGAAACTTCCTTGATGGTCTCCCATTCAAGTGCTGACGCTGGGGTAGGGCGGGATATAAATTGAATAGAATAGAATAAGATATGACAAGATCACACTATACCATGACTTGAGTCCCCTTTTATGCTATTTTGAGCTGCTTAAAATACCTAACAATCCCCCGTTATAGAAGAGTATTTATGCTTGCTTGGTTAAATTCTTTCCCCTCAGCCATACTAGAAGGCCAATTTGAAGACACAGCATATTCAGAGAGTATGTAAATGTGTATCTGGTCAGCTTGATGGTTTAGGACATGTTTTATTGGAGTGTGAAATCTGGTCTGATCTGAGAGAAACATATCTTTCCTCCCTCTAAAAAGGTTAGGAGAATTTACCATCTCAAAAAATTGTACAATTTTTCCGTGTAGATGAGGATTGGAAAACTACCTTAGCAGTTGCTAAAGATGGAGCTGCAGTGATTGCCTGAAGAGGGTTGGATCCCAATCTGTTCAAGACTAGGGATGGGCATGAACTGAACCACAAAGCAAAATTCATGACAAATTATGTCTCCTTTGTGATTCGGGAACAGGCAGCCGTGGCAAAGCTAAGCCCAGCAGGAAGCAGGCTGGCAACAAGAGATGCCACCCCACATTGGTCCCCAGGCTGGCACAGGCTCATTCTCTGCCAGTGCCAGTGCCATCTCCCCCATCCCTGCCCTGGGCTCATGGAGTAGGCCTGGCCACTATACTGCCCCTCTGCATTGTACTGCCCATGGCTGTAGCCACAGTGTGGCTCACCACAGCCGTCTCCACCAACCACCTCACCAGGCTGCCCCTTCACCACCAGCCTCCTCCTCCATCAGCCTTCTGAGTAACTTCGTGATGAGAGGTCCAGGGGGGCATCCTCAAGTGATGGGGAAGGTAGGTGAATGCCTGGGCTATCCTAGATTACTGGATGACTGTTGAGGGCTTCCCCTGTTGAAGCAGTGTCTGACCCAGTCAGGCTGCTCCCCATTTCCTGACAAGAAAGTGCAGTCCCTTTAAACGTTAAAGGGACTGCACAAGAAGGCCTGAAACAGCTGAGTGGCATTCCTTCTCAGCTGAGTTAGTGTGAGCTAGCTCACAGTTTTTTAATCTCTGGCTCACACATTTTTGTCTTCGCTCAAGAAAAATGTCCCCAGGGCACACTCATTTATGCAGTCGCTCACAACTTTAATGCCAGCAGCTCACAGAGTAGAATTTTTGCTCACAAGACTTCACAGCTTAGACTGGGAGCATTGGCTGGGACCGCTCCCACTGCTCAACTGGTTTTGCAGCTTTCTGAAAAATGATGAACCAAGTTTGTCAGAGAGTGAACTGGTTCAGTTCGTGGTGTGGTTCATGCCCAATCCTATTCAAGTCCTTTGAGTCAAAAGAACACTAAGGCTGTGATCACACACACTAAGAAAGGCACTTTTAATCCACTTTCAATGTACTTTTACTGTGTGAACTGGCATTGAAAGTGGATTGAAAGTGCATTATTTAGTGTGTGTGATCGCAGCCTAAGAGAACTTAGTACTATCTTCCCTTCTCAAATACATAAGGAACAAGTACAATTCTTGGAACATAAATAAAATGCGTTTCTATGATTCTATCTTGTCAGGGATGCTCTAGTCTAGGATGAACCTGCATTGAGCAGGGGGCTGGACCAGATGGCCTGTATGGCCCTTTCCAACTCTGTGATGCTATGATTCCCTCCTGCCTGTACCCATTAAGAAACAGGCAGCAGCAGGAGGATTTTGGACCAATTCAAATACCTGGATAGTTTTCCTGGGTCCTATACACAGCACAGTACAGTTGTTGAACCTAGAAATCAGATTTTGGTTCTAGTGAATTTATCAAAAGCCACATGGAAGCCTCCTTTCCCCTAAGATGGGGATTCCATGAAACAATTGTGTGCATGGTGTCTGTTGGCCTAGGTTCTGACCACTGAAATTGACTCCCGAAAATGAAGGGAATGCCATTTACGTTTGACCTGTCCCCATCCACGCGGCCGGGTTATTTAATCATCACTCAAGCTACACAGGAGCTGTTTGTGGGAGTCTCAGAGCCTTTTTCATCAAACATCAGATTCGGTTTCCCCTTCTCCTTGGTGGCAACATTCATTGGAACCCTCATTAAGGATGGGAGCCATCTCCCTTAATTAAGAACTAAAAGGCTTCATTTCCTAAAACAAAAGTATGTGGCAGGTTGGATCGATGCTGTCTGTGTCGCCAGCTGAACACATTAGCAGAGGTTATTGATTATTCTAGCGGTAAATGAGCTTTTTGTTCTCTGTCAGGTAAAGCCCACATGCCTAACGAGAGCATTTTTGATTTTCCAGAGTGGCCACTGTCTGTGCACTAGCCAAGATATATGATGCAGTTGGGTCTTCCCCCCCTCCAAAAGAAGTCGTTATGACCCATGTATCAATTTGTTCAAGATGTAACTGAACTCATTGGAAAGGTTATTTTCCATTCATTATGGGCCTATCATCCCTCTTGAATACTAATGATGCACTTAGGAAGGGAAGCAAAGCCAAAAGAAATAAATATATATAATTTAATTTCTGTATCTACAGTTATTACAATACTTAATATCTTCCAGTGGTAAAAAACCAGAACTGCACTGCGACAGTCAACTGTGCCCAAGACTAACGCTGTCATCAGCTAATGAGATATTTGGAGTCTGTTTCCATGTAAAGTACCCTTTCCGGTTTATTTCAAAGCCTCATTTTGTTTTCTCCTTTCAAGGCCCTCAATTCACAGGGCCTGTAAAATGGAGATGTTCCACAAGGCCTATGGTTGAGGTGGCCGTATTGGCCTCTCCAGTGAATCTTCAGCACATTTTTTATCTTATATGATCTCTTCTTATCTGCCCACCTCCCACAACATTGGTTTACCATCTGTTATGCGCATATATGGAGCACCCTCAGAAATAGCTGTATTTGGCATCACAAATGAAATGAAACAATTTTATAATTGGATGTTAATAATTTATTGATATTGCTGATTGTTTCATTGCAATCTATTATATTTGTGTTATCTTGTTGTATAATGGTTCCGTATTGTTGTCACCCACCCTGAGCCTTGCTCTACAGAGGAGGGAGGGCTAGAAATTTAATAAAATACAATACAATAAAAAAATACATCTGTTAGATTCTCTGGTATGCAACAACCAGGAATCCCTCTCATTTGGTAGAGTGCGCTAAGGATTCACAGTGGCAGCTTGGTACTATGTGTGTGCTCATAGTTACACTGAGCCAACTGTCAGATTTTTTAAAAAAAAATTGAACAGTTGATTTAATTCAAAGTCATTACAAAATGATAAGAATATTAGAAAAACAGTTAACAATTAATACCCATTCACAAGGCAGGGATATCACCGACACCAAAGAGGTGTAATTTATATTACGAACCATCATAGTCAGCACTTAACAAGACATAGTTACACAAAGTAATTGAAGAATCTGCAACAAAGTATCAAGAACAATAACCTCTTAATGACTTATAATAAAGGAAGATTAAAATAATAAACTCAGAGACTTAATCGGTATTAATCTTAATCTGGAACTGTATCATGGAAAGACAACCTTTTCTCAGTGAAATCAGATTGCCTAGGGAAGAGTTTGGATTGCAATAAACAATCTGTGATCTTTTCTATTACATAAACATCCCAAACTTTGTTTCACTGTCAGTTTTTGAAAAGAGTTCTTTATTAGGGAACTCTATTCTAGATAGTTTAGATCCTATCTCTGTCTCTCATCTATACTAACTAGCTGGATGGATACACATGGACATTGCATCTATGGTACCAAAGATAGAGAGCATGCTCCTTTTTTGTGTGTGCAGGAGAGAGAAGTGTTAAGGGAAGGGAAGTCTTGTCCCTAAGAATAGCTTTCTACTTGAAGGGATAGTATTAAATAACAGGAAGGAAAGGCTGCCCTGTGTCCTGACCCCCCTCTATCTATCTAAGAAGATATTGGATTATACCCTGCCCTCTACTCCAAATCTCAGAGTGGCTCACAATCTCCTTTACCTTCCCCCCCCCACAACAGACACCCTTGTGAGGTAGGTGGGGCTGAGAGAGTTCTCACAGAAGTTCCCCTTTCAAGGACAGCTCTGCAAGAGCTATGGTGGACCCAAGGCCATTCCAGCAGCTGCAAGTGAAGGAGTGGGGAATCAAACCTGGTTCTCCCAGATAATAGTCTGTGCACTTAACCACTACAACAAATTGGCTCTCCAATCTAAATCTATGTTGCATTCCGTGAAGACTGAGGCAGAAGATAGTATATACTCCTCAGCTTCTAACAAAATCAATGGTTGACTGGACTTCAGATTTCTCACTTCAGTTTTGAGTTTGCATGAATCAGGCTGCTGAGTCCAAACTTAAGATCCCATTTATTAAAATAAGCACTTTGAACTAAACCCCCAAACAAGCCAACACCTAATGTAAATGCTCTATAATCTCTTTTGTTTGATTGTCCTTAAGAACCAAATTGGGATCAGACCAATGGCCTGTCTTGTCCAGCATTCTTCTTCACACATTAGCCATCCAGATGTCCCCAGAAGCGCTACAAGCAGGGGGGAATGGTCAGTCAAGACCATTCCCTCTCATTGCCCTCAGCATCTGGTATTCAGATGTTTACTGCCTCTGAGCATATATAATCCATTTAATTATAATAACTAATGGCTGTTGGAGGACTTTTTCGCAGAATTATGGTCAGGATTGAGCCTCAGTCCCCCTGCTAAACTTACTTTAATTTCTTTAATAAATTAGCCTCTATAGGTGAATCTTTGGTTTTGTTTCCCAGGATGCTTCAGGGCTCAGCCAGTGCTTTAGCCTTTGTGATACAGATTGCCTGGTATATGACTTTTGCCTTAGAGGGTGTTTATACATTCCAGGAGTGAGTGGTGCCGTTCTTGAAGTCTCAACATATAGTCATGAGTTTTATCCTGACCTCTGTGAAACAGTAACTCTGGTCAGGAGCCACAAGTCAGAAAGAAAAATTCACCTTGCCAAGAAAGGGAATGGTCTGACTTTGGTCAGAGCTCATCCCATTTCCAATTGATAGCCCGTTTGGATCCTAAAGGTATATAACATCAATGATGGCTGTTGTTCAGGGCTCTTTTTGGCCAACAGCACCCTTGAAGCCTTGGGGGAGAGCCAGAATATATTCTTGATAAACATATTTACAAGTGTGCTAATTTTCTAATAGGTATTAGGGTTTGTTCCCTAATACAAGAGCCAGTTTGGTGTAGTGGTTAAGTGTGCAGACTCTTATTTGGGAGAACCGGGTTTGATTCCCCACTCCTTCACTTGCACCTGCTGGCATGGCCTTGGGTCAGCCATAGCGCTGGTAGGAGTTGTCCTTGAAAGGGCAGCTGCTGTGAGAGCCCTCTCCAGCCCCACCCACCTCACAGGGTGTCTGTTGTGGGGGGAGGAAGGTAAAGGAGATTGTGAGCCACTCTGAGACTCTGAGTGGAGGGTGGGATATAAATCCAATATCATCATCATCATCATCATCTATGAGGAATTTGATTTTGAATTAATGTTGTATGCTGCATACTAGATTCTTACGTGTTTGGGAGGTTTTTGCATTACGGTTTTAATTTTAATAAATGATTTTAATTTCAGAACAGCACTTTCTCTCTCTCTCTCCCTCTCTCCCAGAACTAGAAGGTCACTGCCCCCTCCCTTACTGAACCTGGTGGGAATGGAAGTCCTAGGAAAGGTTCCTGCACTCCTAAATCCCCTAACAGACTTATCTTCCATGTTTTTTTTAAAAAAAAATCCAACAGTTGGTGCATTCACACTACACTAAATCATGTGTTTTGCAACTGGATTGTTGCTATTTTTACACAGTAAAAATCCAGTCGCAAAGCACATGATTTAGTGTAGTGTGAACACACCCAATGACTGTTACTATGCCTTGTGGCATTGCATTCCATATTAATGCGCTGAATGAAGTGATATTTCTTGCTTGTTGCTACATTTGTGGCCTTCAGTAGAGCATACACTTTTCTATCCTCCAAAAAGTAGGCTAGGTTGAGGAACAGTGACTGGCCCAGGGACACCTCATGAGCTCCATGGCAAAGCATGGATGTGAACACAAGCTTTTCAGGTTCAGCCTTCTAGCACGTATCCAACCGCCGCGCTTGAAGTCTTCCACCAGCCTACAGAGCCTTCCTCCATATAAGGTGGATCCCATTGGGAGAGCCACTTAAGTGGAAGGAAAACTCTTTAAGCTGGAGATACTTAGATCCATAACTCTATCCACAACACCATATGAGCTGTGTAAGCTGCGGCAGAACGGTCCTGCTGTTCTCTTCCACCATGCCTTAAAAGGTTTTCCCAACATTTGAAAGAGCTTTTCTCTCTCTCTCTGTTCAGCCACTGCCACCACCTGGCCTTTGCCAGAATTGCCCACTGGGAGGACCAGGACTCCCAGCTTCCCTTCTGAGTTCTGGGGCTTTTGCAAAAGTGTCTCTGGCTGTCCAACGTTTGGTTATCACAAGGGCAGCTCATTGCCTTGTGCATCACGGGGGAAGTATGTCCTTGCCAACTCACTGACCCTCTCCTTCTCCCTTGTGTCCCTTTTAAAATAGCATGTCCAATACAGTGAAGCACTCTGTGTTACAGATTATATTGGATTTATATCCCGCCCTCCACTCCGAATCTCAGAGTGGCTCACAATCTCCCTTATCTTCCACCCCCACAAAGGACACCCTGTGAGGTGGGTGGGGCTGAGAGAGCTCTCTCAGAAGCTGCCCTTTCAAGGATAACTCCTTTGAGAGCTATGGCTGACCCAAGGCCATTCCAGCAGGTGCAAGTGAAGGAGTGGGGAATCAAACCCGTTTCTCCCAGATAAAGAGTCCACACACTTAACCACTACATCAGATTGGATCTCAGAGAACCATACCAGTATTGAAAGTTATAAAACATTTATTAAATAGAAAATATTCACAAGCATAATCTTAGGACAGCACCAATCAGAGCAAAGGATTCAAAAGAAAAGGGTAAAACACAATTCCTCTATCTCTCCTTCTATACACACCCTAGCAGATGTTAAATATAAGGCAGGCTCCTTAGTTTAGAAAGTTATCGATGTTTTACCCTGTTTCTATCCAAATGTATTTCAGGTGTGCAGACCAGCACATGTTAGCAGTTCTGTCTGCCTTGATGGAATCAGCACAAAAGAAAATTCCTCCTTTCCTCCAAGAGCTTTCTCACTTCTCTTTCTTCTTCCGCTCACTAGGTCAGGCCAGGTCAAAGAAGCTTTTTCTGAAGTCTCCAGGAGTTTCTTCCTGAAGTCTCCAGGAGTTTCTTCCTGAAGTCTTTCTAGTACTTAATTCCTCCAGTTCTCTGTTCCCTTCTAGAGATCACTGATCTATCTGGCTAGACCTATTAGCATTTCTAAAAGGGTGACTGAGGTAAGGTTGGAATAGACTGAATTCAAATCTCCAAAGAAAAATGCATTGCTTCACACAATACAAAGTTGACTCTAGCACAGTGGGGTAAGAGGTACAGTAGCATTGCACTGTCTCTAAACAGTATTTGTAGATGATGTCTCCTGTAAATCCTACAGCAGAAGAGGACACTGAACCACAGATCTACAGGGCTTCCAACAAAATATTGAGGTACAGCTGATAGTCAGGGGTCATTGTGTAGAAAAAGAAGTGCCAAAGCTCATTAGCACACCTCATTTGCATAATTCATTTGCATAAGCCACACACCTGACATCACCAAAAGGTGTACTAAATTATATCAGTTCAGCATCTACCTTAAAATGCTTCTTGTATTATAATTGTTGTAAGAAAACTTTACTCCCATCATACTTTTAAAATTACTTTCTCCTATGTGGCCACAATGGCATGATGAAGATTTCCATCTGTCTGTTTTTTAAAAACATTTTGGTTATTTTTCCTCCTTTTTTGTGGGGAAAAATACTAGAAAGTTGGTCAGATCTTAAGAGTTCAGCAAAATTCTCACAGTGGGTTTGAACAATGGAGCCCAGAAGCAAGAATTGGACGGGGGGGTGGGGGATTAAGAAAGAAAGAGCACCATAAAATTTGAAGTTCTGCCCAAAATGAGGCCCACTGATAGTTCTGATCTGATGCCAGGAGACAGATTTTTCTTGGAGGGAGGGGGGAAGAGAAAAGCTGTTTTTCTGACATATGCAAATGGTGTCTATTTCATAAAAAGCCAGATTCAAATGTTTGTCAGATGGCATAAAAACACTTCCACTTTCATAGCTGATATTGCCTTCAACATGGGGTAGCAGCTGATAGCAGATACTTTGATGTCACATCAATCTTCCTTTGTTAGGGAAAAAATGAAATAATATAAAAACCCAGGGATAGAAAATTTAACCACTAATCAATCTAATAGCCTTATGATTTTCAGAGTCATGGACAAGTATTAATTAAATGGTTTGCCAATCTCATTTTGTATGTATCTGAAGGGTTCCAATAATTACGAAGATACAGCCAGCTATGGAGTGGAAAGCGTGGAAGCCCTACTTTTACTGGCCTCATTATATAAATTTCTGAGGAGTTTAACTGTTTCCAAGAGAAACAGAAGGAGAAAAACAATATACATAGATATAGTTTTAAATAGAAACCTGTATTACAGAAAATGGCAGCTCTCAGGTTCGTTTTAATGAGGCAAAGTTGTGCCTTTGCTTTGTAAAAACCCCAAGCTCAAAGCTGCTTGCACAGTTACAAATGGCTATAAAGCCATAGAAATCATTTAAATAAAAGGAAGCATAGAAAATGGCTGCACAAAACTTTTTTAAAAATTATTTCAATACTGTACAATTATACAAAAACTCCTATGTGCCATTATAGAAAAGTATATAATAAATACCGGGAGGGGGGGGGGGTTGAGCGGGAAAGCAGTTCTGGCTGGGTTGGTGTCATGGTGTGTGGCCTAATATGCAAATGAGTTCCTGCTGGGCTTTTTCTACAAAAAAAAGCCCTGAATAAATACATGTACACAAATGCATGCAGAAGTTTTGAACGACCAAGCTGAACAACCAAGTTTTGAATGACCAAGCCGCCCTGAGCCCATTAGGGGAGAGCAGGATATAAATCTGATAAAATAAAAAACATAACTCCATCGATCCTACAGCTCAGCCAGCCAGGTGCTTAAGAATTCTCCTTTTCTTTCAGGCTCAGTCACACAACAAGAAATGAGGACATCTTAATTTTTGTTTCTCTCATCCTTCTTCCATGAAGGTCGAAGTAGCATACATTAGCAGAGCAGTCTTAAGCAGCCTGTGCACATCCCCTCTCCAGTAACAGCCCAAAATCCCATTGCAAAATCTCCAGGAATAACTTTTTACTAATACTGGAGAGGGGATGTGCACAAGTTGCTTAGGACTGCTCTGCCAATGTTCCCCGAGCGTATCAACTGAATCCAGCCTGTTACTTCTTTGTCGTGGAGGGGCTGTGGCTCAGTGGAATAACCTCTCCTTTGCATGCAGAAGGTCCCAGTTCTCAAGATGAAAATCCCATCATCTCTAAATGAAGGATTTGTCAGTAGATGATGCGAAAGACCTCTGCCTGAGCTGCTACCAGTCTGACTAGACAATACTGACTTTGATGCACCAAGGGCTTGATTTAGTACAAGACCACTTCACGTGTTCATGCATTACCAGCGTTTATCTCGCCTGTGAGTGTGAACGCAGGCAAGCTGGACTCATGCTAAAGTTGCTCTTCATCTAAATCTACATGCGTGTTAATAAATGTCACATGGATTCAAATATTCTCTAATAGTAGTATTGCACCAAGTCCTCCAGGTAAGAAAATGGTGCAAGCATTTGCCATTTGCCAGGAGTTTAATGATCAGGTAAAGGGAAGCTAGATCAAAGTCTATCAGTTCAATCTTAAACACTCTCCCAAACCCCACTAACTCCTATGGAAGTGGAAATTGCCATCAAGTCACAGCTGACTTAAGGCAACCTTATAGGGATTTTAAGGCAAGAGGCATTCAGAGGTGGTTTACCATTGCCTGCCTGGGTAGCAACCCTAATATTCTTTGGAGGTCTCCCATTCAAATACTGACCAGGGCTGACTGGTTCTGAGATCTGACATGATCAGGCTAGGCTGACATGATCCAAGTCAGGGCCCAACAGACTTTGAGAGCTGTAGCTATCCGAAGGGCTGTATTGTATGAGTTCCAAGCTTTATGGAGTTCCAAGCAAAACTTTATGGAGAAACAACCTGACAGAAACCCACTGGAAACAGCATTGAAGTCTTTATGTTTGGCCTTTTTTATATATGTGAAAATTTGCACATTTTTCTTGCAATACTTCCGGACCGTATGGACGCACTCCCTTTCTACTCATCCCAAAGGAAGATAAAACCATTTCCTTATAAAGACTGAATGCCTTGTTGCTATTAACCAGGTATTTATGTGTGCATGTATTTTCCAGGCCAGACTACCTTTGCATGAGACATAAAGCACATTTTGAACAGAGCAACCTGGAACCATCAGAATATATGCATTCTCCAACTGCAATCAGTAGAATAACTGAGTCACATTTCTGTCTTCCAAACTGGCATACAGACCAGAAACCATGAATGAATGAGCACATTAGGAAAGACCCCGAGCATCTGTAACTCATAGTAAACACTACCCAGACTAAGAGACAGCTTTATAGGACCATCTGTTCCCAAATAACCATGGCATTAGAATTCTGTTCCGAAAGCTGACATGTCTATAAAGCTTTTTACTTTTTTTTCAATTTTTTTATCAAAATATTGATGAAAATCAACTTGGGAATAAGTAAGAAGTTGCCAAGCTTGCGTTCCATCATGAAGGCAAAAACGTGCTCTGTGGACATTTCTAACCTAGTGCTAAACATACTGCATTTAACTCCCACAGACATTATTGGAATTTGTTTCCCAAGTAATGAATGCAACAGAGATTTCGACATCCTTAAATCTCATTGAGCGCTAAAGGACTTAAAACCAGACACAATGTATGTTTACCCAGGTGTAAGAATGCTGACAGACTTCACATGCCTGGGATCCAAGATCACTGCAGATGGCGACTGTAGCCATGAAATTAAAAGACATTTGCTCCTTGGGAGGAGAGCTGTGGCGAACCTGAGCAGTATAATAAAAAGCAGAGACATCACCCTGCCATCAAAAGTCCATATAGTCAAAGCGATGATGTTCCCAGTAGTAATGTATGGCTGTGAGAGTTGGACCATAAGGAAGGCCAAGTGCAGAAGAATAGATGCTTTTGAGCTGTGGTGCTGGAGAAGAATCTTGAGAGTCCCTTGGACTGCAAGAAGATCCAATCAGTCAGTCCTAAGGGAAATTGACCCTGACTGTTCCCTGGAAGGTCAGATGCTGAAGCTGAAGCTCAAATACTTTGGCCACCAAATGAGAAGGGAGTACTCACTGGAGAAGGCCCTGATGCTGGGAAAGACAGAAGGCAAAAGAAGAAGGGGACGGCAAAAGATGAGATGGCTGGACAGTGTTACTGATGTAACTAACATGAATTTGAGCAGACTGTGGAGGATGGTGGAAGACAGGAGGCCTGGTGTGACTTTGTCCATGGGGTCTCAAAGAGTCAGAATTGATTGTGTGACTGAACAACAAAAAGAATGTTAAGGGTTCCAGCCTCAGGCCTCAAACCATTCCAGACTTACTTATTTTTATTTATTTATTGATTGATTGATTTTATAATTTTATAAATAAAAAAAACTTACTTTGAATGGTGGCCTTTAATCTTTTAACTATGCACTTCCCAAATACACATCTGGTATTGTCTCTGTGTTCTTAACCCTCCAAAGTTTCTATGAAGCTCTTCTGCAATCTGATAATCAGGAGACAAGAGGAGAAACTGTGTATTGGGGTAGAGCATATCTGTCACAAGCTGAAAGACTCAGACCTCTCCAGGTAAAGAATCTTAGGATTCAAATGCTGAGACAGACCGTATATTTTCAACAAAATAGGAGTCAAGTCGCACCTTTAAGACTAACTTAGTTTTATGCAGACCTTGGACAGCTCCTACCAGACCCACACATAACAATGCTCTGGTTCAATGTAGGCAATTTTGTATAGTTCAAATTCATTTTGACTGTAGGTCAAGCTAAGCAGTATATGAACATGTGTCCTCTGTTTCAGAATGGGGGGGGGGGGGGTTGCTCCTTACCACTTGTTTGCAGACTTCCAGCCTTGATTGCTATCGCCTGGTTAGATCCTGTGTGCAAACAGCATCGGGTAATCACTGGCATCTGTGAATACAGAACCTCTTATGAGAATCAACCTCCACTGCAAAACATTTAAATGCAACACAGATTCCATTAAATTTTGGCACCTGTTTCTGTTTGCAAGCCGGCAAAGGAAGGAAAGAGGGGGTTTTTTTACACAGGGAATCCATCCGTCTACTGAGTCTGCTGTTTGCAGGGACTTGAGTGTGCCATAGATTTCAATGGAGCGGTGGCCCATTCCTGATGAGAATGAGCACACACAACTTTTTTTTGTCGCCATCATTGTCCCTCTGTCTTTGCTTGCTTTTGATCAGATTTAAATTGCAGTTAATGGTTTTTAGAAAAGGCTCCCTCCTGCTTTGGCAACTGCAGCCAGATGGCTTCTCTTTCCAGCAGCAGTATTAAATTGGCACTACCTGAGAATCACATGTTGCTGAGTGAGGTACCACAGCTGCTGATTCGCTGCTTCTTGCCGCGGGCTTCCAAGACATGAGTCCACTCCATAGCAGGCCAAAACTGCAAGATCTGGAATTGCAAACTTAAGAGGAGCCAGTTTCAAAACATGCTAAGATTTGCTAAAGGCCATCGTCCAGGGTAGTGTTTACACAGTGGTTACAGGGAAGGACAAGAAAATTATGCACAATTCAGCATCTTGGAAAACAATACTGCCATTTTTTAAAGGAATACTATCTAGTCCTCATGATTACCAAAATTTTCTTGCTTATGAGGAGGCTACACCAATCTGAACTCTATAATTCTATGACTCTAAGTGGTACATCACGTCTAACCTGATCCAAGAGAATGAAGGTTATTGACTCCAAGATCAGACCAACTTATTCTTATTTTTCCTGGTTCCCATTTGCCTCCCTTTTCAGAGAGTCCTCCATTCTCTTCTTTTAGACAAGTGAATCTGGTTTGAATCCTGTAACAAACATTCCACAGAACCAGCCAAACCACCAAAGTCTGGGTCACTGCCTTCCATGTCCTCCTTCATGCTCCTCTCCACTCTTCTTCCTTCCTTCCCAGCTATACGTTCTGCTCTGCCTCTCCTTCACCGTTGGCTGCTCCCCCTTCATCCTTATTTATTTGATTTATTTTACAAAATGTATGCCCTGTCCATCCACCTTCATAAAGGCCAGTGAGGCAGCTAGCAGATAAAAACATACCTAATAAAAGCACCTCTTAAAAACCATTAGAATCAACAAAAACACAGCTAAAATACATACAAAAAATCCAGGGCTTTTTTGAAAGAAGTCAAAAGAAGAGTTGAATAAGGATTGAAGGTGAAACCTCAGCAGCCTTGCCTCTTTTCCATGCTTAAAACTCCCCCAAATTCCCTACAGGTTTCACCAGGGCTTTTTTTGAGCAGCAACGGACAGGAATACAATTCATAAGAACATAAGAGAAGCCATGTTAGATCAGGCCAATGGCCCATCCAGTCCAACACACAATATATACACACACACACACACTGTGGCTAATAGCCACTGATGGACCTCTGCTCCATATTTTTATCTAAACCCCTCTTGAAGGTGGCTATGCTTGTGGCCGCCACCACCTCCTGTGGCAGTGAATTCCACATGTTAATCACCCTTTGGGTGAAGAAGTACTTCCTTTTATCCATTTTAACCTGTCTGCTCAGCAATTTCATCGAATGCCCACGAGTTCTTGTATTGTGAGAAAGGGAGAAAAGTACTTCTTTCTCTATTTTCTCCATCCCATGCATTATCTTGTAAACCTCTATCATGTCACCCCACAGTCGATGTTTCTCCAAGCTAAAGAGTCCCAAGCGTTTCAACCTTTCTTCATAGGGAAAGTGTTCCAGCCCTTTAATCATTCTAGTTGCCCTTTTCTGGACTTTCTCCAATGCTATAATATCCTTTTTGAGGTGCAGCGACCAGAACTGCACACAGTACTCCAAATGAGACCGCACCATCGATTTATACAGGGGCATTATGATACTGGCTGATTTGTTTTCAATTCCCTTCCTAATAATTCCCAGCATGGCGTTGGCCTTTTTTATTGCAAACGCACACTGTCTTGACATTTTCAGTGAGTAATTCCCAGCATGGCGTTGGCCTTTTTTATTGCAAACGCACACTGTCTTGACATTTTCAGTGAGTTATCTACCATGACCCCAAGATCTCTCTCTTGGTCAGTCTCTGCCAGTTCACACCCCATCAACTTGTATTTGTAGCTGGGATTCTTGGCCCCAATGTGCATTACTTTGCACTTGGCCACATTGAACCGCATCTGCCACGTTGACGCCCACTCACCCAGCCTCAACAGATCCCTTTGGAGTGCCTCACAATCCTCTCTGGTTCTCACCACCCTGAACATCCACAAACTTGGTGTCATCCGCAAACTTGGCCACTTCACTGCTTACTCCCAACTCTAAATCATTTATGAACAAGTTAAAGAGCATGGGACCCAGTACCGAGCCCTGCGGCACCCCACTGCTTACCGTCCTCCACTGCGAAGACTGCCCATTTATACTCACTCTCTGCTTCCTATTACACAGCCAGTTTTTGATCCACAAGAGGACCTGTCCTTTTACTCCATGACTCTCAAGCTTTCTAAGGAGCCTTTGATGAGGAACTTTATCAAAAGCTTTCTGTAGGTCAAGATAAACAACATCTATCGTGTCTCCTTTGTCCACATGTTTGTTCACCCCCTCAAAGAAATGTAACAGGTTAGTGAGGCAAGATCTTCCCTTACAGAACCCATGCTGAGTCTTCCTCAATAACCCATGTTCATCAATGTGCCTACTCATTCTGTCCTTGATAATGCTTTCTACCAACTTTCCCGGTATTGAAGTCAGACTGACAGGCCTGTAATTTCCCGGATCTCCTCTGGAACCCTTTTTAAAGATGGGGGTGACATTTGCTGCCTCGGTGTCAGGGGGTGTGGCCTAATATGCAAATGAGTTCCTGCTGGGCTTTTTCTACCAAAAAAGTCCTGGGTTTCGCTAACAGATTTCTTCAGGGGAATCTGTTCATCTCTTTTTGAAGAACTACTGCCAGATGAATAGAAACTTCTGATGAAGCCTGTTGGTGAAGTGCACAGGGAATTTTGGGGGATTTTAATTGAATAACAAAATATAGTTTTGCCTGATTTTGCACCATCAGCCTGGGCCTTATTTTTCATCTCTGCAACAATAAGGATAACTGTATGTTATCAAGACACAACCATCCCATGGAGACCTCTCATGGGGCTTTCAAAGCAAGAGATGAGCGAGGTGGTTTGCCATTGTCTTCCTCTACTGAGCACCCCTCCCCCCTCATTTTCCTTGCTGGACACCCATCCAAGTACTATTTGGCTGGCCTTGCTTACCTTTCAAGGTGTGATAAGCTCAGGATTGGCTGGGATTTCTGGATGCCACACAAAATACAGCACGAATTATCCAAAATAAGAGAAATATGCAAACTTAATTTTCACAGGCCATAGGATTTAGAGCAGGGGTGGCCAAACTGTGGCTCCACATGTGACTCTTTTACACATATTGTGTGGCTCTCAAAGCTCCCACCACCACATCAGCCAGCTTGGAGAAGGTATTTGTCTTTTTGCCAAGCCAGCTGATAGCTCGGAGAATGCATTTAAAGTTGCTTTCTTTCCACCTCTCTCTCCATCTGTCTCCCTCCATCCTCCCTCCCTCCCTTCCTTCCTATATGGCCTTGGGTCAGCCATAGCTCTTGTAGGAGTTGACTTTGAAAGGGCAGCTGCTGTGAGAGTCCTCTCAGCCCTACACACCTCACAGGGTGTTTGTCGTGAGGGAGGAAGATAAAGGAGATTGTGAACTGCTCTGAGACTGAGATTCAGAGTGGAGGGTGGGATATAAATCCAATATCTTCTTCTTCTTCTTCTGTATTGTGGCTCTCAAACATCTGACATTCATATCTTGCAGCTCCTAAACATCTGATGTGTTTTCTATGTGTCCATAGTTTGACCAGCCCTGATTTAATGGGTCATGGATTAGAGTCTGAATTCCTTCTGTGACGTTCCTATTTAGTTATTTGTTTGTAAAACAGAGTACAGATACCCCTATTTACACCATACAACAAAGTATGATGTCTCTATGGTGGAGGGCTTCTGGGACCATATTTTGTGTGGGAAGGAATTTTACTCACATGTAATCAAGGGTCCAGTTGCCTGTGTTACAGAAAGCCCTATACAGAATGACATGAGAAAAGGAAGCTGAAATAGAACATTATCAAGAAGAAAAGAAAAGAGATGAACTCTGAATAAGTTCTTACAGGAGGACAAAGAATCTCTAAGGAGAGAAAGCATACAAGGCTGTGAGACAGCAGATGGGAAACACCACAGGGAAATGGAGGTTTAAAGAAGTTCACATTTGATGAATGGAGGGAGAGTGAGGGGAAAACAACAGAGGCAGATAAGGAGCTATGTGCTGCAGGGAGGAAGAACAGGTCCCCTGGCTTCCAGCAGCCTGACAGGAAGGAACAGGAAAGGGGTTTGGGGTAAATTGTCTTTGCAGGCCACGTTTTGGCCTGCAAGGGTGCTTGGGAGTTCTGTAGCCATCTCAGGGCCAGCAAGACCCTTGTCTTCCTTAGTCCCATGTAACTAATTTCTCTCTGGGTAATCTTCTGCTGCCACCAGCTAATCTTGAAGAGTATCTCTTGCTAAAGGGCTAGTGCTTTAACATTCCTTACCTGTTGCCCTCTAAGGGCTCTGCCTTGTTTCCACCTCTTCTGCTTCACTTGCTCTAGCTATCATGGGAATTAGCACCGTGGAAACCCTTGTGCACCATGGGAGAGGGCCTTCTTGGTCATGGCACCAAAACTCTGGAATCCCATCCCCAGGGAGACTTGCCTGTCCCCTTCCATTACCATCTTCCACCGGTGGGTAAAGATGCTTGCTTCATTTTTATTCCTTCAGTGGTCCATCCTTTTTGCCCAATGCCTCAATTGATTTTTTTCAGGGCTTTTTTTGTAGCAGCAACCTTTTTGCATATTATGCCACACACCCCTGATGTAGCCAATCCTACAAGAGCTTACAGGGCTCTTCATTCAGGGCCTACTGTAAGCTCCAGGAGGATTGGCTACATCAAGGGTGTGTGGCGAAATATGCAAAGGAGTTCTTGCTACAAAAAAAGCCCTGGATTTTTTGGTATGTATTTTAGCTGTGTTTGTGTTGATTTTAATGGTTTTTAAGATGTGCTTTTATTAGGTATGTTTTCATCTGTTAGCTGCCTCACTGGCCTTTATGAAGATGGATGGACAGGGCATATATTTGTAAAATAAATTAAATAAATAAGGATGAAGGGGGAGCAGCCAACGGTGAAGGAGAGGCAGAGCAGAAAGTATAGCTGGGAAGGAAGGAAGAAGAGTGGAGAGGAGCATGAAGGAGGACAATCTCTCTCACACACCAACACAAAACACAACAGCAATGGAATGGAGTCCAGCCAGGCGGACTCCTTAAAAAGGTTTTCTAGCCCTACACAGAGCAGTTTCAAAAAATACCACTGCTCTGTGATTGGCCAGAGAACCCTGTTTACATGGATACCCAAGTGAACAAAAGAACAACAATGTTGCTGATGGCTGGAGGATTAGCCCAGCCATCAGCTACACAACAGCCCTGCAAAGCATGCATTTGCAATGCATTTTGCAAATGCATGCTTTGGATTGGCTGCTGGGGCTCCTCTCCCCCTCCCCCTCCCTCCCTGATCCCAGGGAGGCTATGGGAGAGACAGGAAAAGGCTTCCAAAGGTGGGAAAGGAGGCAAGCAGCTCCCCTGAGGCTGCAGAAGCTTCTTTCCCGCCTTTTCCATGGAGTTCCATATACTTCCGAATATCAATTCGGAAATATACGGGGAGCCGTATATGGCTCCCGTATAATGGCTGTGAATTGGATTCGAAAGTATACGGCGCCATATACTTCCGAATCAGGGGTGATTCAAAGGTTTCTTTGATTCGGCCGAACCAAATGCACACCCCTACCCACCACCTCCTGAGGAAGCCTGTTCCGCTGAGGAACCGCTCTAACTGTCGAGAAGTTCTTCCTAATGTTTAAGCCGGAAATTCTTTTGATTTAATTTCAACCTGTTGGTTCTATTCCAACCTTCTGGGGCAACAGAAAACAACAGAAGATCACAGCCACCGGGAAATGTAGTCACAATCTTATGAACTCCCAGCATCTGAGTAAAATGCATGCCCATGAACGGATATAGGCTTAATCTTCCATGATTGACACTCCAATATATTCATTCTTATTTGCTCATTTCTTCCATAAATGTAATTATTCTTTTCCTTAATATTTGCAGTATGACTTAAGCAATGTATTTGTTTTAAACTGACACTTCTGTACTTTCTTGGGGACTGCTTTAATATTGTTCTCTTTGATATAGGTTCAACGGGCTGTTTGGATTTCCATGAAAGACGTTAAAAGTCTGTCCTTCTTGAGCAAACATTTCTTTTGCCATCTTCTTTAGCAGCCTGTGAGAGAAGTATGAAACAACACAGTCACGTTTTTGAACATGCTGACATTTTGAAAATAGGTCTTTGGACATTTCTACACATGAATGGAAGAGTGGGAGGAAAGGCATCAAGGTATAGCCCATCAGATCTTGGAAATTATGCAGGGTTACCACTTAGATGGCAGACCATTAAGGTCAGTGAAAATTCCTAGAGTATTCTGAATGCAGCAACCAGAAGTGACATAACTATATCCAGGGCTCATTCTGTAGAAAAAGAGGTACAAGAGCTTGTTAGCAAAACTCATTTGCATAACTCTTTTGCATACGGCACACACTCCTGATATCTCTGGAAGGTGTACTAAATTATATCAGCTCAGCATCTACCTTAAAATGCTTCTTGAATTATAATTGCCATAATAAAAATCTTACTCTCATCGTACTTTTTAAATTACTTTCTCCTAGGTGGCCTCTCCTAAGAGCCCCATGGCACAGAGTGGTAAAGCTGCAGTACTGCAGTCAGAGTCCTCTGCTCACAACCTGAGTTTGATCCCAGCAGAACCTGGTTCAGGTAGCCAGCTCCAGGTTGACTCAGTCTTCCATCCTTCCAAGGTCGGCAAAATGAGTACCCAGTTTGCTGGGGGGAAAGTGTAGATGACTGGGGAAGGCAATGGCAAACCACCCCGTAAAGGGACTGCCGTGAAAGCATTGTGAAAGCAACGTCACCCCAGAGTCGAAAACGACTGGCACAGGGGACTATCTTTACCTTTTTAGGTGGCCACAGTGACATGATGAAGATTTCCATCTGTCTGCTCTATAGGTTTTGGTTATTTCCCCTTTTTTGTGTGTGTGGGGGGGGGGAAATATTAGAAAGCTGATCAAATCTTAGAGTCCAGCAAAATTCTCACAGGGGGTTTGAACAATGGAGCCAAGAAGCAAGTATTGGGAGGGGAGGTTAATAAAGAAAGAGCACAATAAAAATGTTGAAATGCTTGGGACTCTTTAGCTTGGAGAAACGTTGACTGCGGGGTGACATGATAGAGGTTTACAAGTCAATGCATGGGACTGAGAAAGCAGAGAAAGAGGTACTTTTCTCCCTGTCTCACAATACAAGAACTCGTGGGCATTCGATGAAATTGCTGAGCAGACAGGTTAAAACGGATAAAAGAAAGTACTTCTTCACCCAAAGGGTGATTAACATGTGGAATTCACTGCCACAGGAGGTGGTGGCAGCCACAAGCATGGCCACCTTCAAGAGGGGTTTAGATAAAAATATGGAGCAGAGGTCCATCAGTGGCTATTAGTGTGTGTGTGTGTGTGTGTATATATATATATATATATATATATATATATATATATATATATATATATATATATATATATATATATAATTTTGGCCACTGTGTGACACAGAGTGTTGGACTGGATGGGCCATTGGCCTGATCCAACATGGCTTCTCTTATGTTCTTATAGAGGTTCCGGAGCTCTACTCCTGTGATCTCCTGCCCAAAATGAGGCCTGACTATATCCATGATGACCCCCTCCCTCTGTTTGCTCCCCTGAAATAATGGCTGAGAGTGGTGGAGAACCAGCAGTCGTGGGAGGTTGCCTGCAATGGTGAGCAACCAGCAGGGCTGGCACTTGAGCTCCTGGCACCCTAGGTGTCACCCTGGGCAGACCTGGGAAGCTGAGGGCAGCATGGGGTGGCAGCCTGTGTGCTCCTTGGAGATCACCAAATGTGGGCTCCAAGGAACGCACACGCTGCTGCGCCACCCCACCCTGCCGCTCTTGTCTTCCCAGGTCTGTGCAGGCCTGAGAAGGTGAGAGGGTGGGGCAGCATGTGCTGTCCTCAGAGCCCGCCTTCCCTTACAAGGGAAGGTAGGCTTGGAGGAAAGTACATGCCGACATGCCACCCTGCTGCTCTTTCATTCCTGGGAAGATGACAGCAGCAGGGAGAGGGCACCTCTCGGCGCCCCTGTAGGCCAGGTGTTGCCCTAGACAAGCAACTACTTGGGCTAATCCTATGCGCTAGCCCTGGCAACAAGTAAGCCTAGTGGTGGCTTCATTAATGACCAGTTAAATATTAAACAAAGTGGGCCCAGTTTAACCAAAGTTCACCACTTTTCAGCTTCATCGTTCCACTGGGACAGAGACATGTACGTGCTAATCTTCCTTTCAGAGATCATTGTGTATGCTTATGAGGATGGGAATTTCTTTTTTTTTTTCCCAAATTCCCTTTTTTAGATATAGTCACTGATTTCTCTTATTCTATTTTTTTTCTAGTTTCTTTTTCTTCAAAGAGAAATCAGTGCAGCCTTTTGTAAGCAGCCTTACATTGCACACAACAGAGTGGGGCTCTAGCAGGAGGATAAAATGGTCTGAGAAGACCCTGCCAGCATCTGGGTATCTGCAGAATGAAATAATGAAATTCTTCAGGCCCTCCCTTCCTGGCCCTCCTCTCGTCAAATCTCTCTTTGATTAAAATGGAAATGATTAGAAATGAACCCCAAATTCCTAAAAAAAGAAGAGAGAGAAAGAAAGAAAAGATTGATAGATTTCAGGGAGCAACTGGCTTAAAGAGGAATTAAGAGAACTTTTGTTAAAAATGACAATTTGAAACCGCTGGTTTAAATTCCTGCTTTTAGAATCAATGGGACTGACCAAAAAGCTGGTGGGTCTCTTCTTGCAAGGAAAGGAAAGGTCCCCTGTGCAAGCACCAGTCGTTTCCGACTCTGGGGTGACGATGCTTTCACAACGATTTCACAGCAGACTTTTTATGGGGTGGTTTGCCATTGCCTTCCCCAGTCATCTATACTTTCCCCCCAGCATGCTGGGTACTCATTTTACCGACCTCGGAAGGATGGAAGGCTGAGTCAACCTCAAGCCGGCTACCTGAAAACCCAGCTTCCACCGGGGATCAAACTCAGGTCGTGAGCAGAGCTTAGGACTGCAGTACTGCAGCTTTAACACTCTGCATCACTGGGCTCTTCTCTTCTTGCAAAGTGCCATATAAACATTGCTGATAATTTGCAACTTAGTACAACCGCTCTCGCATGCAAGGGGTGGGGGTGGGGGGACACTTTAACTGCCAGAACAATATTTCCAAGATCCAAGCCCATTTGATTGATGTGATGACAAATGCATAACTCTTTTCACCCTGATAGAACATACACAGTTGTTGTGTCTGGCTTCTTTTCAAAGGAGCTTGCCAAATAAATGAATGGTGAATCAAAAGATGTGCATGAAAGAGGAAACATTCTTGCTAATCCTGTGTTGACGGTTTATGCACTGAACTGGGTTGTTTTTTTTAGAAAAAGAAAAATGCAGTTTTGTTTTGTTTTTAGAAAAATTAAAAGCATCAGGTAACCCATGCATAATCGGTGGAGCTACTTAATCATTTTGGACACTGGATGATTACATTCAAAGTGTGTCTGGTTCGCTACCATATGGTGCACGTAAACCAAATGTTATGTAGAACCTTTTGCAGACTGATATGATGCAAGCAGTTTATGTTCTTCTATAATAATGGGAGAAGGAGGGGGAAACTGTCCCTTCAGGGGATCGTGTCCATTTCTGGCAGCCTGGCTGAATAGGGAAAGGGAAATGGAGGGTCAGAGATTCTGTGTGGCTGCCTTCACAGTGTGAAGTGACAAGCTCCCTTCCTCCATTATAGGCTTTGGAAAAGAGACAGGCAGGGCTTTTTTTTGTAGCTGGAACTCCTTTGCATATCAGGCCAAACCCTTCTTATGTAGCCAATCCTTCAAGAGCTTACAGGGCTCTTATTACAGGGCCTACTGTAAGCTCTTGGAGGATTGGCTACATCAGGGGTGTGTGGCCAGGGCCAGCCCTTTCACTAGGCAGCCCAGGCAAGGGTGCCAGTGTGAGCCCCAGGAGGGCGCTGGAATGGCACTCCCACCCACCCTCACCTCCACGGCGAGGGAAATACTGGTGAAAGTGCTGGGGGAGAGCCATGCACCTGCACTGCAGAGCACACCACAGGGTGCATCAGATGCAGGGGTGGAGCTAGGGCAGCCTCACAGGGTGTTCCACAGTGAAGTCGCACAGCTGCTCCCCACCACTTTCAGAGCGGGCAGGGCACCCTGCCTAGGGCACTGTTCCTCCTTGAGCTGCTGCTGGGAGTGGCCTAATATGCAAAGGTGTTCCCACTACAAAAACAGCCCTGGGAATAGGTAAAGGGAACATCAAGGAGAGCCAGTTTGGTGTAGTGGTTAAGTGTGTGGACCCTTATCTGGGAGAACCGGGTTTGATTCCCCACTCCTCCACTTGCACCTGATGGAATGGCCTTGGGTCAGCCATAGGCCTCACAAAGGTTGTCCTTGAAAGGGCAGCTGCTGTGAGAACTCTCTCAGCCCCACCCACCTCAGAGGGTGTCTGTTGTGGGGAGGAAGGTAAAGGAGATTGTGAGCCGCTCTGAGACTCTTTGGAGTGGAGGGCAGGATATAAATCCAATATCTTCTTCTTCATTGTCTACTCACATTGGCAGCTCCTCTCCAGGGTCTCAGGCTGAGGTCCTTCATATCACCTATTAACTGGTCCTTTCAACTGGAGATGCCACGGGTTGAACCTGTACCTTCTGCATGCCAAGCAGACGTTCTACCACTGAGCTGTAGCCTCTCCCTAGCTTAGGCAACGCGGCTTCATAGGAAGCAGTCTGAAGCTCACTAGCTTTCGCCCTGTGACTTGACAGCAGGAGCTTGAGAACATGTTCAGATTTGGCAGCCTAGATCAGGCAATCAGCAAGGTGACAATCTCTGCTTCATGGCATGTATATATTCCATTTGTAAAAAGACCATACTTGACATGTTGGACACTGCTGAAGGAGGAATCCTGAGGGACAGCATCTGCTTTGTAATGCAGAAGGTCCCCAGTTCAATCCCTGGCATCTCCACTTAAAAGGATCAGGTAGCAATGGGCATGAAAGACTTCTGCCTCAGTCCTTGGAGAGCCACTGCCAGTGACAGAGGGCAATCACAACAAAGCACATCAAATTTGCATTTGTATGAATACACCTGGGCACACGGTATAATGGGGAGAGAAACAGGAAGCAAAGGAGCTGGCAAGCTGTGGATACCCAGTGCTCTGTGAAAATTCAGAATTCTTTTTTGGGGGGAAACCAGGATTTTAAATGCATAGGTTGCACTTTGCAGAAAAGGTAACTCAGACCCTCAGATTCCGAGTAGAAATTTAGATGAGTTGAAGGATGTATACTTATGTAAATACATTTTTCATTTTCATCTTTCATTAGCATATGTAATTGCTGGTTAGCTGCGGAATTAGACGTTCTTTTATTTTTAGGTTTTGTACACCTTTTTGAAGATATTATAATCAAAACATCAGCCATTAAGTCATGGTTTCAGTTTTAGGAAAATACATTTTTAAAAAGCATTATCGTGCTATCACTTTTTTAAGTTTTTGCATTTGTCCCCAACACTACATATTTCTTATGATGCCCTCCAGTTGACCAGGAGATGTTGAATGTACTGACAATTCATTGTTCTCAAAAAACGTGCAAAGGACATGAACCCAACCAGATCTTCCTTACAAGGACCATTTTCTTATGAACCAAGCACCTCCAACGATCATGTGGATTATTTGTACACAATTCAAAAACTGGTATTTTGGTGTAGTAGTTACGTGTACAGACTCTCATCCGGGAGAACCGGGTTTGATTTCCCACTCCTCCACTTGCACCTGCTGGAATGGCCTTGGGTCAGCCATGGCTCTGGCAAAGGTTGTCCTTGAAAGGGCTGCTGCTGTGAGAGTCCTCTTAGCCTCACCCACCTCACAGGGTGTCTGTTGTGGGGGAGGAAGGTAAAGGAGATTGTGAGCCACTCTGAGATTCAAAGTGGAGGGCGGGATATAAATCTAATATCTTCTTCTATTTCAAGTGGTTCTGCATCTGGAAGCATGGAACATGGCTAAGTATCCACTATTGATGTGAGCATGAAATATATTGAATTGCTTGGATTTGGTGTGCCCAGAATCATAGTTCATGCATTGTTTAAGGCCATCTGTGTTTCAAATATACATGCTGCATTGGCATCTATGCAGATAGCTTTCATCCAGTTGTCACATGCTCAGAACTTTGTGGGATTGAACTACAATTCCCAGGCTACAGTGCAATGATATGCAAAGTATTTGTGATCCAGCTTAGAACAAGTAACATACACCTGTTTGTAAGAAAGAGCCAGCAGGTGTTCAGTTCACTAACAAAAACCAGGGTCCAGCATCTGTATAAATGTGGGTTTTCAATCACATGTTTCACTGTATGTGCTTTGGATGTAATGTGAGAGTTACTTGATGCATGCACAAAGAACAATCATGTGCACAGCGTACTTGTGAACAGGGCTAAAAGTTGTTGTGAGGAAAAAAGGTCTGTATACTATCCGCAGCTCCTTGGCATGACAATGTGATAGACTGCAATCCCAGGCAATGTTATTCCAGTCTAAGCCTACTGAAATCAACCTGTTGAAACAACATCAACAGTTCTGCATAGGAATCTGCTGAGGAAGATTTACATCTTTCGTAGGGCTTTTTTTTGTAGCAGGAACTCCTTTGCATATTAGGCCACACACCCCTGCTGTAGCCAATTCTCCAGAAGCTCAGGGCTCTTAGTACAGAGCCTACTGTAAGCTCCAGGAGGCACCCCAGGCAAGGCTCCACTGCTGCCACCTTCCTCCCCACCATGGAAGTGTGACCACAACCTCAGTTGCCTGGTAACCATGCCTCAGAGTATGCACATCGGCTGGCCACCGGGGCTCTTCCTCCCACATCTGTGCTGGAAGCGGTCCACTTGAAACACTCCACTTGTCACTCCTCTCCAAGAGGACAAGGAACCATTCGCAAACACTCTTTGGGTGCAATCTGTCAACCAGTTACAGATCCACCTAATAGGATCCAAGTCACATTTTACCAACTGGTCAACAAGAATATTATGTGGAACCTTATCCAAAGCCTTATTGAAATCAAGATAAACTATGTTTACAGCATTCCCCTGATCCAGCAAGGTAGTAACTTTCTTGAAAAAAGAGATAAGGTTACTTATGGCCCTTCCTTCCATTGGACATCAATGGCCATAGATGCATGTCAGCCCTGCTTGTTCAAAAATATGTGGTCAAATAGGAATATCTGTATGTCATTGAATGAATCTACCATGCCACAGCTAGGATGGACACCAACTGACTTATGAACCAAAGTTCATGATGAACTGGGCTGGTTCATTGTTTAGTGAACCACAATTCAAGCCATCGCGTTGTTCATGAACCGCCATTTTTTTTGTGGTGGTTCGTTCAGCTCATGGCAAGTAAAGGGAAGACATTTTATAATACTGCCCCCAGAAGTTCCTCCCCAACTCACAAACTAACAAACTATGAACCGGTTCAGGAAACTGAAAAGTTCATGGTGGTTCATGGTTTCTCATGAACCATAAACCACCATGAAACTCCATTTTCCCAGTTCATGACCATTCCTAATCCCAGTTTACCTACTGCATACTAGCTTCCAGGTGGAGTCTGAAGTTCTCCCAGTACTACAGTTGATCTCCACATTAGGAAGATCAGTTCCCCTGAAGAAACTGGCTGCTTTGGAAGGTGGACATTGTACCCTTCTCATTCTGCACCCCAAAATATCCAGACATTTTCCAACCCAGAGCTGGCAACCCTACACACAGCCTCATTCCACACCCATATCTACAGGATCCTAAATTAGTGAGTGTTTTGGTTCAATCCCATATATTTTTTTTTAAAAAAATCAAACCTTTCCCTAGATGTATTATATATATACATCTATATTATATATACATCTATATATTATAGTCTAAATACAATGTGATGGATCCATGGCCCTTGGTAACAATGATGGATGTGAAAGAATCAATTAAAGTTTTGCAGTGCCATAAAGGTCCTAGTGAAGACATGTTCCTTCTGGAAATGTTTCTGAATAATCTTAATTTATGGCCACCTTTGCTGGCAAAACTATTTTGCTATGTAATAGCAAGTTCCCCCACAGGCTGGTAAATGAGCATAAAATTACCCTTTTATAAGAAAAGGGACGGAGGTAACTCTCTGGTAATTGTAGGCTGGGAAGTCGGCCTCAAAATTGGATATACATTACCTTTCCAGCAAACTGGATGAAAAGGCTAGCATTATTTCTAAAGAACAGGCAAGCTTCAGGCACAGAAAAAGTTGGCCATTGTTGTATTTTAAATCATTTTATTAGTAAGTATACCAAAGGCTCATGGCGGCCTTTGACAGGATTAACTATGATATATAAAAAGCTCTGCTACACCAGGATAAGTAGAAGTCTGTTTAGTTTTATCAGAGTTCTGTTCAGAGTGAGAGTCTGAACAGGCAACTGCTGTGAGGAATGCTATCAAATTTCTCATCCACGTTTAGTGTGTGTGTGTGTGGGGGGGGGGGAATCCTGGCTCAATTTCACTTCTCTCTTGTGTAAATTAAACCTGCAATGCCATATATTATGATGTTTTCTGTTTCCTTTAGGGATGACAAAGGGACAGTATGGGTTACTACAGAGCATGGTCACAGAAGGTGGATGACAGGGAGCCTCTCATCATCTGCTACATGGTCCCCAGGAATGGGGTTGCCAACATCCAGATGAAGCCTACAGATCTCCAAGAATCTCCCGGAATGTGCATGACCACTAAAAATGTATGGGGGGGGGAACCCAAACCGAGTGATGGGGATGGTGCACGACAGCTGTCTGATCACACCTGTGTCACCCCGTGGATGAGATGAGGGGTGGCTTGCAGGGGAGTGTTTGGATGCTTCAGGATGGCTCTTATTGGGTCGTCCTGATTTGGGATGCCTTCAGTCTGGCCCAAAACGCCCATCTGTGATCAGCCATAGTGACTCTGTGTTGAAAAGTTAGGCAGCTGGTAACTAGAATCAGGGTCTTCTCTGTAGTACCCCCCTAGTTGTGGAATAATTTCCCCAGATCATTCATACAGCACTGATTTTGCTGTCCTTTAAGCAGCAGCTTGGGGTAGTTCATTTTCCCCTGCCTTTTGATGGATAACATGTTTTTTGCAGTGTTATTATTTCTTCTGCTATCTTGCTGCTTTTTTAAAAAAAATGTAGGTTTTGCATATCTTGTTTAAAGTGGCTGAAATCCATGTTGGATTATATGTAGCAGAAAGGCTGGGATATAAGCAATTAAATAACCAAAGTATCATACAAGGGAGGTGCTTCTACAGCTGATTCATGGGGCAGAGCTGCGGAGCCATATCCAAACCTGCCAACAGGCAG
Source organism: Heteronotia binoei (assembly GCF_032191835.1). NCBI lineage: Eukaryota > Metazoa > Chordata > Lepidosauria > Squamata > Gekkonidae > Heteronotia > Heteronotia binoei. Next base: position 174,251,954 of record NC_083225.1, read on the forward strand.
TTTTCTAAAATAAGTAGAGGTTTGGGTGATGGTCATCGTTCTAAAGCTTTATGGCTGTGTTCTTGGCCTCTTTAACATTTTTGAAAATGGTGGAGGATAGGTTCCTCAGACAATGATTTTCAGAGCAGTGGAAATCTCTGAATCAGAACAACTGAAAATCCAATTTGTAAACAGCAGATGCTAGCTCCCATTTAATCCTTCCAATCTTAAGGGACAGGACTCTAGTTCAGGTCTGTAAAATCTTAAAAATAATCTGTGGGGCGTATATTCCCAAAGAGATTTAAAGATAATTTGGAACTCCTTGTTCTGTCTGAATTTTGCCATCAGTTGACAGCCTGTTTCCAAGGGCATTTTCATGCCTCTGAATAAAAGGGTATTTGGAATGCTGATCCCACAAAATATCCCGACAAATACTGTCTGTGCATTTCTTCGTCATGCCATAATCGTGCATGACAACAAAAGGCCGTAGCACAGCTCTCTGTAAAAGAATGCAGGATCCAAGCAGGTTCCCAGCACTGAAGCACAGGAAGTGCTAAAGCAGTGCAAACGGGGAATAATTACACAGGGAGTAATTAGAAGATTTCCATGAAAGAGAAGCCGAATAGTTACCTTGGGAGTAGAACCGGATGTAATTATTTTGGAGGGGGGAAGGAAACCCACAAAGTGCAAAATGCATCCATAGCGAGATTTCCTTGCAAAGTTTCTGCAAGCAGCTTATTTTAATTCAAGAAAGAAGGTTTTGTGGGGAAATAACGAGGAACTTTCATTGCCAAGGAAGAATGGTTGAGATAAAAATAGGTTGATCCAAGAGAAACAGCTGCGAGAAGCTCATTGTCACTGCTTAAAGAGGGAGAAAAAAAGAAAGTAACCAAAAGACATCGGAGCTGTAACATTCTGCAGGCTGCAACTTTAATCATCGCAGCAGGAAATCAAACAAGGAAAGTCAATGAACCAGAGTTGGGAGAGAAATTTCTTAATATTTTGAAGAAGAAGGAGAGAGGAGAGCTGGTGATTTCATAAGCTGGCAAAGAGATTTGTCAGTTACAAAATGGCTTCGAGTGAATCACAGAGAAGTCTATATTACAAAAGATTTATGCAAACAGTAATTATGTAATGGTGCAGAAGATTTCCAATATATTACTCCCTGGCACTGTTCAACCAATTGCTATAGAACTGAAGGTGATTTTTTTCTCCTTCAAACCTTCAATTTTATTTCTGTGTGCATGGATTGAATGAAAGGGCCAATGATGTTTGAGAAATCTGTCCACCGCTCTGATCCCATGCACACCTGGTCTAAAGAGATAAGATCAGCATTAAACTAAGGTCCCCAACTTTATCAATGACACATCTGGTCTTCTACAGACTAGCAAATTATAGTGGACTTCTTACCTCAAGGGTCTTTTCTACCAAAAGTGAGAATGTAGATATCTTGTGGGGACCTAGGGTTGCCAAGTCCAATTCAAGGAATATCTGGGGACTTTGGGGGTGGAGCTAGGAGCAAGGTTGTGACAAGCATAACTGAACTCCAAAGGGAGTTCTGGCCATTGCATTTAAAGGGACAGCACACCTTTTAAATGCCTTCCCTCCATTGGAAATAATGAAGGATAGGGGTACCTTCTTTTGGGGCTCATACAATTGGACCCCCTGGTCCAATCTTTTTGAAACTTGGAAGAGGGGTATTTTGAGGAGAGGCACTGGATGCTATGCTCCAAATTTCGAGCCTCTATCTCAAAAAACAGCCCCCCAGAGCCCCAGATACTCACAGATCAATTCTGCATTATATCCTATGGGAATCGGTCTCCCTAGGGAATAATGGAGTGCCCAGCAGACACCCCCCCCCGCTTTCTGATGACCCTGAAGCAGGGGGAGGGCCTCTACACTGGGGGATCCCCTGCCCCCATCTTGGGATTGGCAACCCTTTGTGGACCACACCATCCTGATTCATGGCCTCAGTTCATTAAACTCACTGTTTACCCATTTTTAGCCATATACCTTAAAGGTGTTCAGAGCATAAACACAGCATATTGCAGTACCCTCAAATGCATGATTAAGCTGTCTTCTACTGAGTCAGACCACTGGTCTCTCAAAGTTAGTCTTATCTACTCTGGCTCTCCAGGGTCATTCACATTACCTGCTACCGGCAACCTTTTAATTGGAAATGCCTGAGATTGAACCTGGGACCTTCTGCATGCGACATCTATGTTCTGTCATGGCCCCTTCCATATTTACAGCATGCATCACCAATCATGGCCTGTTCCACCCATCCTATTGTTCCACTATTTTTGTATCCTGGGAGTGGAGAGGAGCCCACTAATACTAGGGTTGCCAGCCTCCAGGTGGGGTCTGGAGATCTCCCGCTTTTACAACTGATCTCCAGTTGGCAGAGATCAGCTCCCCTGGAGAAAATGGCTGCTTTGAAGAGCGGAGTCTATGGCATTGCACTATATCGAGCACCCGACCCTCCCCAAACCCCACCCTCTCCCGGATCCACCCCTAAAGGTATTTTCCAATCCAGAGCTGGCAACCTTACTAACAGGCAGATTGGGCACAGACTGATGGATTTCCTGAATTAAGCTGTGAAGCAGGAGCCATGTTTCATTCTAGGATTTGTGTCTTTGTGATCGTCCCCTCACTTTGCATCGGCTCTGCATCAAAACCACCCTAACTGATGATACCCAATCAATCGGTACTGACAACTGATGTTTGGTCAAATGACCATAACAATAAAGAACTGAACTGAATTGACAACTGTGCTTCCTATCCAAGAGCCAATAATACATTTTGGTTTGGGTTTCTTTGGTTTCTTTTGAACCACCAGGCTCTCCACACCCATGGTCCAAGAGAAGGTTCTCCTACGCTGTGGTGTAGTGGTTAAGTGTGTGGACTCTTATCTGAGAGAATTGGGTTTGATTTCCCACGCCTGCTCTTGCAGCTGCTGGAATGGCCTTGGGTCAGCCATAGCTTTTGCCAAGGTTGTCCTTGAAACGGGGCAGCTTCTGTGAAAGCTCTCTCAGCTCTCTCAGCCCCTCACAGAATGTCTGTTGTGGGGGAAGAAAATAAACAAGATTGTAAGCTTCTCTGAGACTCTGATTCTGAGAGAAGGGTGGAGTATAAATCTGCAGTCTTCTTCATCTTCTTCTTCCTCTCCCCATAGGCCTGGGGAGCAGCCAACACACCTTACAGGGCTTTAAGGATGGCTCCTAGTTCAAGAGCCCCTTCTGCCAATAAGCAAGAGGTTGGGTTAAGTAAACTTGCCTTCTGCGTTCTGGTGCCTTATTCCCTATAGCTTCTCTCCCACCCATGCTGAAGCTGCCATTCCTGTTGCATACATAAAGCAAGGCTCAAACTAAGGGGTTCTCCTCATCTGAAACTGTAGCATGTCATACACTACAAAAGTCTTTGCATTCACAGGGGATGTGGGCCTGCTTTATATGAAGTGAGCTGGGTATTCTGATGATTTAACAGGGTTGCCAGCTTCCAGGTGGGGCCTGGAATGCTCCTGGGATTACAACTGATCCCCTCGAGAAAGTGGCTGCTTTAGAGGGTGAACACTGTGTCATTATAGCCTGGTGATGTCCCTCCCCTCCCCAAACCCCAACCTCCCCAAGCCCCACCCCCAAATCTCTAGGAATTTCCCACCCCAGCATTGTCAACTCTACCGACTAGGTGAGAAATGCAAGGCTCCTGGGCCACTTTTCTTAGGGATTAGATACCTGCCAGTATTTGTGACATAGCAACAAAAAGCTGGCGGGAAAGGAGCAAAGTTTTAAGATCTAGACAAAAAAAAAAGTTGCTCTCTGAGTTTCCCATGGTTTATTTTGATTTGCCTGTCACTAGGATTATTTCTTCCCTTAAAATGCCTGAGGTTTTCTCACTGCTGGCGCATGAATGTTCTGCTTATTCATACCCAGTTATTTTTATTTGCTGCAAAGGGAAGTGTTTTGCATTTTAGTGCTGCTGTTTATATTGGCTGTGAGGGTTTCATGTCGCTCTTGCTGATTTTAATAAGTTTTTACTCATTGTGATTTATTTCTGTTCTTGCCCATCACCTCCAGGTCCTTAGGAAGGAAAAAGGAAAGGTCCCCTGTGCAAGCGACAGTCATTTCTGACTCTGAAGTGACGTTGCTTTCACAATGATTTCACGGCAGACTTTTTACAGGGTGGTTTGCCATTGCCTTCCCCAGTCATCTACACTTTTCCCCCAGCAAGTTGAGTACTCATTTTACTGACCTCGGAAGGATGGAAGGCTGAGTCAACTTTAAGCTGGGTACCTGAAAACCCAGCTTCCGCCAGGGATCGAACTCAGGTTGTGAGCCGAGCTTAGGACTGCAATACTGCATCTTTAACACTCCACGCCACGAGGCTCTATTTTTCCTTTTTCCTTAGCAAAGGCACCCTTAAAAAAAAAAAATCAAAGTGTACCTTCCACCTGGTTCTATTTTTATCTCATTTTTTTCTCTAAGAAGCTCAGAGAGGGGTACATGGCCCTCTGTTCCTCATTTTTATCTTCACAACAATCCTGCTAGGCTAGGCAGATAGAGAATGGCCGCTTTAAATCACCCAGCAGATACCACAACAGAGCAGAAATTTGAGCCCAGGTCCTCACTCGACCATTGTTTATTTAGTACAATTTTATCTGACTCTCCCTCCACAGGGCTCAGAGCACTGTATACAATTCTCCTGTCCTCCATTTTATCCATATCACAACCCAACGAGGTAGGTTAGGCTGAGAGTGTGTGCCTTACCCAAGGTCACCCAGCAAGCTTCCATGGGAGAGTGGGGATTTGAACCTGGGTCTCCCAGATCCTAGTCTTAAACTTTAACCACTGCCTTATAGCGACTCTTAGACCGATTTTGCACTAGGCTTATTCCAGTCTTGGAGCCCTTCCCCCTCCCCTCCCCCCTGGCATTTCTGTCTGATCTTGCACAAGCTGCCGCAGGGCTGCAACTTGCCCTGCCTCTTTCCCATGGCAAACAGAAGTTGGTTTTCAGAGAATTTTGCTTGCCATGGGTAAGAGGCAAGGCAAGTTGCAGCTTGTACAAAATCAGACAGAAATGCCAGGGGGGGAAGGTCTCCGAGACTAGAACAAGCCTCCTGAGATATCAGTCTCAGGCTCTGTGAAAGGTTTCTGCTAATATTTACCGGTTGTAAGCAAGAATCCGGATTTCCAGGCCCAGAGCTGCCACTAACCATGCAGTTCCAACAGAAGTTGTTTGTCCAAATGCTAACTCTAACATCAATATTCCTAATCACGATCTACCCATTCATTGTTGCGTTAACTATCCTTCAAGCAATCGTTAAGGTGCGAAGAAGTCTGTCTTGATTATGCTTCAGGGACTCTTTAGGTTCCTCCACTGAAAAAAAAAGCAAACCAGCAAACAGTTCATTGACATTTTGTTTCCAATTAATTTTTAATTATGAAGGACACCTTAGGCCAAAACAATTTCACCTTTACCTCCTCCTCCTTAAATATGCTCTTTGTTTACCACCATCGGAAATAATACATAGGTTTGTGCCATGTTTGCATACACAAATGAGGATCCAACAAAGCTTTGGGATGATTTAAAATGACACTTGAAAGCACCGGAGGGAATTATTTAGCATTAGTCTAAGCTTTGCCTTCCCATAATAAGAATCAGAGATTCAAAGAGTCAAGTGTAAATAGGAGATTGAGTTTGAAAAACAAGGTCAACATTATCTGCACACATCCAAAATTGAATGCACAGATATTCAAGTCAATAGGCATACATTTTGATTCACACATGCACTTTCATTGGCTATTGTGGGTTCATTCATTACTTATAGATCATCATGACTTGAATGAGTGAATCTGCCATCGCAGATGACTGGTGCCAGTTTATGTTCTAGGGATGCCAGCCTTGCACTGGCAAATTCCAGGAGATTTTGGAGGTAGAGATGAGGAAAATCCTAGAACATCACAGTCAAGTGCAGGGCAGGGTATAAATCCAACTCTTCTTCTTCTTCTTCTGGTAGAATTAGGAATGAGTCAATATGGACAGCATTGTTTTGTTCCAATTCCATAAACTACCATTGTCATAATTTGGGGTTCACCATTTTTTCTTGATATCACTTATAACTGCTCCAGGTACTTTTTTAGGTCTCCAGAATTCCAGAACCATTATTCCCTAAGGGAAGATCAATTAGGTTTAAAGGTAAGTAGATCCTCACATTTTACAGGAATTGGAAAAAAGGAGTCTGGTTTTACAGGCCCTTAAAGAAGCCAACCCCCTTCACATCCTTGTCCCCACTGTTTAAAAATTCTTTAAGTGACAAAAGGTTTTGTTACCTTTGTGATCCTCCAAACTCTGACATTTTGTTCATTATGCTGACTTCTTTACTGTGGGCTGCTGCAATGTTTTGAACATTCAGCATAGCAAATATTCTCCTACTTCTAGTGACTATAGATGCATGGAGGAAGGAGCATGTACGTCTGTGCACTGCAAACCAATTGACTTGTCCCAACAACTTTCCCTTCTCCTAAATTGTGGAAGCAATAATCCAACTGCCATGTCTTTATGCTGCTTTGTCAATAACCCCTGCTCCCTCTGCCTTACTGAATAGATTCTTCCTGGTGGGTGTTCCCAGCTTGTTGAGAAATAGAGAAAGAGGCTCAGGAGGAGGAGTGCTGCCAATGGGAACTCTGTCTAGGGTTGCCTGGTCTCGCCTGGCATCTGGTGAGGATGAGAAAAGGAAGAGAAATCCCTAGGCTTTCTGGCTGGTCTTGCATAGGAACATTTGGGTGATGCTCTGGTATTGGGGCAAAAACTCTATGGTGAAACAGATTCTACCATAGAGTTTTGCCAAAATACCAGAGCATTGCTTGAATGTCACTGGTGTGATGACATCGCTTCCTGTACAAGACCAGCCAAAAGGCCTAGGTAGGGTTGCCAAGTGCCATAGAGTTCCCCCCCCAAATCACTAGCGCATCCCCACTCATGGAGTTTTCCATGATTTCCTAGAGTGTCCCCACATGACATACCCAACACAATATGTCACTTCTGGGTGATGTCATTGCACCCCACACGTCGTGCAGTGGTGGAACTCTTCAGGGGCGGGGATCCCCCCAGTGGCCTCCTCCCTGTCGGTGGGTTGGGTCCCGCCAAACTGGGGGATCACTCACCCCCAGTGGGAACTTGGCAGCCCTAGACTTAAGCCTTCTCCTTTCTCTTGATAAGTCCCTCCTGCCAGCCAGCTGATTGGCAGTTGAGACTAGGGTGTGGCAGCAGGGGATGCCCGTCTTCCCTGGGGCTCTGGCAAACCTAATCCTATCACTGCTGGGGGAGGTGTACCTGGCTATACAGAGGAACTTGGCAGGGTTACTGGAGAAGAAGGAATGGCAGCACAATAAGTAACAGCCCTTGGTCAAATCCAAAGGAGCCGTATGTGTCCTTCATAGCATCTTCTGAATGGACAGTTCAATATTAAATAAGCAGGCAGGCCCTGCCTTCCTGGACATTTTAGAAGATGGCAGAAACCGGCAGGGCCACCTGTGTGTCATATCTCATCCAAACACTGTCATGTGTGCACAGGCAGCACTGGCAACGTATTGTATTTGGGGCAAGATATTTCATCTCTTTGTCTCCATTCCCATTTCTTTTTCTCTCCAATAGCTGCACATCACTTAAACAGGTACTAAACCTAGACACCTGAAATTAACAAGCAGTTTGATCCCCACCCCCCACCCCTTCCCTGCGCCACTGTTTTCAGCTGATCCAGAGCTCGGGTTACTTCATCAAGCTGAGCACTCGGAGAAAATTAAACAGGAATGGACTGGTTTTTAATTGCAAGCCTGCTGCCATCGAGCAAATCACGCCGGATCATCTTGGAATTTATTGGCAAGCTCTTTGTTTGTTGGAGTCTGATCTCTGATTAACAGCTCACTTTGGCTCTGCTCAGCATTCAGATGGGGTCATTCCGCTCAGATGAAAAGTGCTTTTAAAGCTTTTCTAAATTCTTCTCTCTCCCCGCAAAGGCCATCCCACATGCCAAGCCCATCACAGTCTAAACAGAAATAGCGTCCTCATCACCAAACTAATTTAAGCCAGCGTTTCCAGGGACCTGCTCAGGGTGATTTTGGAGCCGTTTACCAGCTTTCACTCTTAGATTGAATTCATTTGCTAGCTCGATACAGTTGGTTCTTAGCTTTTAACAGTGCCGTGCATAAATTTTAACTAGAAAGGAAGGAAGGAAAGATTTTCTGACTTTATTTATTTAGATTTCTAGCCTTTCTTTTGCCTCTTTTTAACTCTTTCCTGTTCTTTGTTTGTGATGGATGGGTTGCCAACTCCAGGTTGAGAATCTCCTGAAGGATGGCAATTGGCATGAAGTAATTTTCTTACTGACTCTAGAAATAAGGTACCAGGGCTTTAAAAAAAAAAAAAAAGCAGGAATACACAGGAATGCAGTTCTGGCTGGCTTGGTGCCAGAGGGTGTGGCCTAATATGCAAATGAGCTCCTGTGCAAAACAATAGTGACATCAGGGGATATGGCCTAATATGCAAATGAGTCCCCACTAGGCTTTTTCTACAAAAAGCCCTGGTTTAAATCAGGGCTTTTTTGTAGCAGGAACTCCTTTGCATATTAGGCCACACCCCCAAGAGTTTACAGGGCTCTTAGTATAGGGCCTGCTGTAAGCTCCAGGAGGATTGGCTACATCAGGGGTGTGTGGCCTAATATGCAAAGGAGTTCCTGCTACAAAAAGCACCCTGGTTTAAATACATTCAGATAGCTGATTTGAGCAGTGGAAGGACTGTTGATGACCAGCGGGCAGGTTGTGAGCCGGATGAGCAGGTATTTGAGCATATCTAGTTTTTATCAAGCCATCAATATCATAATGAGCATATCTGAGGAAAGGTCTCTAGATCCTATTGGGTCTATGCTGTTTTGAACATTATGTCTGTTTAGAATTTTATACACTTTTTTTAAAAAAAATGTATCTATATGTGCATCTGTGTGCTTGTGTGAACCTTATGAATGTGTACCTGGAAGCCATGGTGACCTTTGGTGACTGACCCCCACTGGGGGCTTGAGGATATTTAGGGGGGGTGGCTGAATAAAGCCTGCCTCTGCCTCCCGACTCGGTATTTCAAAGAAGTCTCCCATCCAAGTTCTTGTCAGAGTTGACCCTTCTTAGCTTCCAAGATCTTGTGAGATTGGGATTGCCTGGGCTATCCATGTTAGGGAAGATTTTTATACACATTTGAACTGTAATATCTAGAAGATAACAGGTTGCCAATACACACAGGAGATTCCTGGTATAATGCTCTCCAATCCATTCCTAGTAATATAGTGGTTCATGTTCTATATTACTTATATAAAAATGCATACATATTATGAACACTTGAGAAGTGCTAATTGTGTGCATATAAAACACCATATGAAATACCATATAATTATGAAAACTAGAGTAGGTACACACTCCCAATGTCCACATTATGGAGTACATGTGTCCCATATATGTCACACATGAGTTCCAGTGAAGAAACTTACATAAAATGAGTTTTCCCTAATAACACTCATCAGAACTGTTTCAGGTGAAGAAAATGGTGGAAGTGAAAGCTGAAGCCACATCATCATATCCACTCCAATCACAATTCATCACTACAAAACACAATTCAAACTTGTCACCAAATACACAGAAACTGAGGAATATCACACAGTTCACCAGGAGGTATTCATGGTCCCCAGAAGACATGGGAAAATCAGGGGGGTGAATTTCCACATCCTCTCATATCTTTAAGATTCCACAAAAGAACCACATAGAATAAATGTTTGAGAGCCACAAGACATGAACTTCAGATGTTTGAGAGCTGAAAGACAGGAAGGAAGGAAGGAAGGAAGGAAGGAAGGAAGGAAGGAAGGAAGGAAGGAAGGAAGGAAGGAAGGAAGGAAGGAAGGAAGGAAGGAAGGAAGGAAGGAAGGAGAGGAGAAGAGAGAGGGAGAGGTGGAAAGAAAGCAATTTAAATACATTTTCCTAGCCTCTGACTGGCTTGGCTTGAAAAAGTGATTTATAGAGACAAATACCTTCTCCAAGCTGTCAGATGGGGCAGTGGGGGCTTCAAGAGCCACACAATATGTATGAAAGAGCCACATGTGGCCACCCCTGCTTTAGAATTAACACTGAAGTTTCTTTTGGGTCATTTCTTTGAAGAAAGCTGGAAAAATATGTGTGAGATAGAGACATGCTCTTCTTTGCTGAAATGTCACAATGCATTTCTATCGTGATCTCGTTCCCAGCAGAACACTGAAAAAAGGCCACAGCCCTATTGCATTTGATATAACTACAACTGGAGACTGTTATCAGAAAAAACATGATTTCTAGAATGGGCAGGTCATGGTCTCCTGTGATTTTGGAATGCACTCTGGCTTCAAGTAGTAAAGATAAAGAAATCCTCTTGTCTTCAAATGAGGAAGCCATGGGATTTATGAATCTGTAAAGAACGTCAGAAAATGACTGGCATATTTGTTTTCTTTCTTTTGTCATTTTTTTTTAAAAGATAAGTCATATCATTCCTTACAGCTTTCTTGAGAAGTTCATATCTTCCATTGTGACTGATGGCAAAGTAACTATACTGAGAATCAGTTTGGTGTAGTGGTTAAGTGCACAGACTCTTACCTGGGTTTGATTCCCCACTCCTCCACATACACCTGCTGATGTGACCTTGAGCCAGCCACAAGCTCCCTCAAGGCTTTTCTGCTCAAGAGCAGTTCTGAGAGAGCTCTCTCAGCGCCACCCACCTCACAGGCAATGTTTCCTCTAAGATGCAGAGTCTTGTGAGCAAAAATTCTACTTTGTGAGTTACTGGCATTAAAGTTGTGAGAAACTGCATAAATTGGTGTGCTCTGGGGTCGTCCTTCCTGAACTAAGACAAAAATGTGTGAGCTGGAGGCTAAAAATCTGAGAGCTAGCTCATGCTAATTCAGCTTAGAGGGAACACTGCTCACAGGGTGTCTGTTGTGGGGAAGGGAAGGGAAGGGAAAGGAGATTTGTAAGAAGAAGATGAAGAAGAAGATGAAGAAGATATTGGATTTATATCCCGCCCTCCACTCCGAAGAGTCTCAGAGCGGCTCACAATCTCCTTTACCTTCCTCCCCCACAACAGACACCCTGTGAGGTGGGTGGGGCTGGAGAGGGCTCTCACAGCAGCTGCCCTTTCAAGGACAACCTCTGCCAGAGCTATGGCTGACCCAAGGCCATGCTAGCAGGTGCAAGTGGAGGAGTGGGGAATCAAACCCGGTTCTCCCAGATAAGAGTCCGCACACTTAACCACTACACCAAACTGGCTCTCTGAGATTCCTTTGGCTAGTGAAGGGCTAGTGAAATCCACTCTCTTCTCTTCTCTTCTCTTCTTCTGCTTCTACATGGAGTCTACGCAGATTTTTTAAAGACGACCCAAACAGACTCAAATTGGGATGGTTCAGATTGCAGAACTTAATTTGAAGATCAGTTCAGGAACAAAACTTATGTATTTATTTATTGTTATTTGTATCCTGCTCTACCCCATGAGCAGGTTCAGGGTGGTTTACAGTATGTTATAAAAAGCCATAAACAATTCCATTAAACAATAACACGATTAAAACGTTAACTGAAAAAAAAATTAAAGAAATAATTTAGAAAGTACCTACAGCTAATAGACGCTTGGCAGTTAGTTCCAGTATCAGAGTATGCTGAGCTCATGCCAGGAGGGGCGGTGGATCATTGTGATGAAATTAAAGCACCACACCTGGCGCCCATGATGTAAGAACATAAGAGAAGCCATGTTGGATCAGGCCAATGGCCCATCCAGTCCAACACTCTGTGTCACACAATGGCCAAAAAAACCAGGCACCATCAGGAGGTCCATCAGTGGGTCCAGGACACTAGAAGTGGATATCGTTCATGGATATTGTTCCACAAAAAGACATGGGCAATCCAGGTCAGGGCAGAAATTGATATAGTAACTTGGATACTTCATAGGAAGCAGCCTTAACATGAATTGGATTCTTGGTCTGTCAAAATCAGTATTGACTGTTCTGATTGGCAGTGACTCCCCAGGGTCTCAGATGGAGGTCTTTCACATTGCCTACTACCTGATTCTTTTAGGTGAAAATACTGGAGACTGAACCTTGTACATTCTAAATGTCTGACTTTGTCTTCTAAGGCTTGGAGTCTGGACTTGGCACACCCTCCAATGCCCCTTCTTGCAGAATGGCTTCGTATCATTCATCCCTGCAGGTTTATCCCCATCATATATCATCACTAAGTACTCAAGGTGTTTATATGAGAAATAACAACACAGAGATCAATTATCCCAGAGAAAATGGCTGCTATGGAGGATGGTATAGTATTATACTCTACTGAGGTCTCTTGCCTTTCTAAAGCCCAACCCCTCCCCAGGCTCTACCCCCAAATATCCAGGAATTTCTAAACCTGAAGTTGGCAACTCTACTTGTGGCCCTGTTATACTGGACTGGATGGACCTCCAGTCTGACCCAATAGGGCTCTTCTTGTACTCTTATATCACCTAGCTGTTTCAAATATGAGGTTCATACATTGAATGCGTTACCAAATGTAAATCTGATTCATACAGCAAATGAAAGTGTCCATGAAATCTGTTTCATCTGCAACTTGTAGTATTAGCTGCAACAAATATCCCTCGTCTATTCTTGGCCAGTTGCTTCTTCTTCTTCTTTTGGTCTCCTCTTCAAAATATATGTTGTTTAGAAGCAATCACCCTTTGGAGACCTTCTGATCCATTCATAAACTAGAAGACCTATTAAAAGCTGGGCACGGCATTCTGACCCTTCCTGTCTTGGGACAGCCTAACACAGTTTTATTAATACAGTGTACAACAGTCGGCATTTTACTCTACTCTACAATGGCATGTTTATTGATGCGATAACTCTGTGTGTTCTGTTGATAAGTAAATAGACCCGATTAAGTGCTCCAGTAGAGCATAAGAAAGCACATTTACAAGTGAATAAGGAATTCTCGTTCCCTGAACAAATATTTAGGATTCAGGTACATACCAGAAAGCTGTTACTGGGAGCGAAACAAAACAAACACATTTTTAATAAAGGTATTATCATACAATAGGCAGTTAATCAGAATGTTTTTTTCTCCCATTGAAGTGGGGCCATGGCTCAATGGCGGAGCATCTGGTTTGCATGCAGAAAGTCCCTGGTTCGATCTCTGACACCTCCAGTTAAAAGGGCCAAGTAGTAGATAAGATGAAAAACCTCTGCTTGAGACCCTGGAGAGCTACTGCCCTGTCAGAGTAGACAATACTAACACTGATAGACCAATGGTCTGACTTGGAATAAAGTATCTTCATGTATGGTCAGTTCTACCAAGGGGCTTTTTTTGTGGCAGGAACTCCTTTACATATTAGGCCACACACCCCTGATGTAGCCAATCCTCTAAGAGTTTACAGGGCTCTTAGTACAGGACCTACTATAAGCTCCAGGAGGATTGTGGCCTAATATGCAAAGGAGTTCCTGGTAAAAAAAAAAAAAAGCCCTGGGTGGAGTTGAGAGAGTCCAGACAGAAGGTGCTCTTGAGCAGAAGAGCTCAGACCCAAGGTCACTCTAGCAGGTGTGTGTGAAGGAGTGGGGAATCAAACCCGGTTCTCCCAGATAAGAGTCTCCTCACTTAACCACTACATCAAACTGACTGTTAGAGTTTCCAGTCATTCCTATAGCCGGCAGACTAATGTCACTTCCAGGTTTCCCCAGAAACCTGAAACCTGACTGTAATTCTTTTTTGTCACCTGACTGTATTTTCCTTCCCTCCCACAGGCTACCGGAGAAGAAGTGGGAAATAACAGCCACTGGGACTGAGATTTCCTCCTCCATGGAACCTGGGAATCCAGATAGAGAGGCAGCCTATACATTCTAAATAAAATAAAATGATGGTTTGGCAATATTGGCTGAGTTCATAGAATGTATTACAAATAGTGATAGTATAGTGGCATACTTGCATAAGAATAAGCTATTAAGCAGATATGTTAACACTGACAAGCTAACCTATTTCAGTTTCCCTCGTTAACCCTCCCTTTCATCCTGATGTCTCATGGTGTATTTCTCTGACAATTGCCTTTATTTACATTTCAACAAAGGATCCGAGTTGTTATCAGCTGTATTACCAAATATGCAGTACTTCACAGAATGCGCAAACTTTAATTAGGCAGATAATAGTAAAAAAAAGATGACTCCCCCCCACCCCCCGCCCAAGAATTCAACAACCATTTTCTCTTACTCTGCAAGCAGCTAATCAAACAGGAAAGATAATTTCATGCAGGAATAGCTATAGACAAAGCCAATCCCAAATTTTCGAGGGCCTTGGGTGATACAAGGGTGGAGAGCAAGTTTGGTGTAGTGGTTAAGTGTGTGGACTCTTATCTGGGAGAACCAGGTTTGATTCCCCACTCCTCCACTTGCACCTGCTGGAATGGCCTTGGGTCAGCCATAGCTCTGGCAGAAGTTGTCCTTGAAAGGGCAGCTGCTGGGAGAGCCCTCTCCAGCCCCATCCACCTCACAGGGTGTCTGTTGTGGAGGAGGAAGGTAAAGGAGATTGTGAGCCACTCTGAGACTCTTCGGAGTGGAGGGCGGGATATAAATCCAATATCTTCATCTTCTTCTTCTTCTACAGCACAACCAGGTCCGCTTTCCCTTTGGTACACCCCGTTTTAACCACACACCCTTCTACTTGGCCCCTCCCCTGTAGTTCTACCATCTTTTCTATAGCTACATGTTCTTCCATTTCAATTTAATTACTTAAAGAGAAACCATACCATATTTTGCTTTCCAGATTGCATAAAAGCAACCCAGAAAATTGTGCCCCCGTGCAAGCAGCCATAGCATAAAATGCTTGGCTTTCGGCAGAAAGATTTAGTATGTGACTACACTGCACAATTAATGTGGGAAAAGAGCCCCACGCTTTGTCAAGTACGTTTAATATTCCACAGAAACAATCCAAAATGCTTGATAAAAAAAAAAAAGACTTTTGTTCTCTCATCACTCCCATTCTGATTTGTAACTTAGACCGGTAAGACATTTACGGCTGAGAAATCATTTCCACCTCCCCTTATGATAAAATTGGCTATTGCTTTTCATCGTAAATACTTTTGCCATAATAGCTCTTTATATGACTGTTCTAGTCTTTATATAACAAAGTTTGAGTCCGGTAGCACCTTTAAGACCAAGTAAGTTTAATTCTGGCCATAAGCTTTAGTGAGCATGCACACTAAGGAGGGCTATTAAGCAGAGCTATTTGTGTGAACTGGACCTCATGGCCGTGTGTGAAATCTGATGCTTATGTTTTGGATAATACAACCGGCTTTCTACAAGGGTCACCTCTAGATTAAACTACTGTAACTCACTATATGCTGGCTTACTCTGGAGACTGTTCTGGAAACTCCCAACTGGTCCAGAATGCAGTGGCATGGATCCTGCCTGGAACATCATGGGCAGTAAACATTTGACTTGTGCTATGTCAGCTGCATTGGCTTCCGGTGGAGTACCAAGTCAGGTTCAAGTCCCCAGGCCGGGCGAGAGTTCCCCCACCCTGGAGGTTCCCAACCCGCTGGCTCACATTGGGCTGGCAGGGGGGACCTCCCCCACCGTCGCCGGTGCAATGACATCACCCGGAAGTGACATCATCACACCAGCGATGCCGCGCACCGGCCACGCTAGGCGTTTCCAGGAAAACTCTGTGGTTTTCCCAGATGCTCTAGCAATTTGGGAGGGAAAACTCAAGGCCGCAGGGGACTTGGCAACCCTACAGGTTCAAGGTTTTGATAGTGACCATTACGGCCTTGAGCAGTCAAGGACCCACGTATCTTCAGGACCATTTCCTCTGGTATGTTTCCCAAAGAGTGCTGTGCTCTACTGAAAACAATCTACTAATGATCCCCAGCCCAAAAGAAGCCTGGCTGTCCTCAGTCAGAGCCAGGGCCTCTGCTGAATACCATCTGTGCCCTGTGGGACCTAATGCAGTTCCACAGGGCTTGCAAGGCAGAGATGTTTGGGTAGACTTTGGGTTGTGGACATTGATGGATACCATTCTACTGGCACTCTCTCCTTCTCCCCCACCTCTTCTTTTCTCCCCTGCTCCTTTCCACCTTCCTGTGAGGCAGTGATAAAATTTGGCATATGAAATTTTAATGCTGTCTGTAAAAAAAAAAAGGTTAAAGGTAGTTCCCTGTGCAAGCACCAGTCATTTCCAACTCTGGGGTGACGTCGCATCACAATGTTTTCATGGCACACTTTTCCCGGCAGACTTCCCCAGTCATCTACACTTTCCCCCCAGCAAGCTGGGTATTCATTTTACCAACCTCGGAAGGATGGGAGGCTGAGTCAACCTTGAGCCAGCTACCTTAACCCAGCTTCTGCCGGGATTGAATTTAGGTTGTGAGCAGAGCTTTGGACTGCAGTACTGCAGCTTTACCACTCTGCGCCACGGGGCTCAACACCATCTGAGAAAGTTTTTAATCTGCGGATTATGTAAATTGTTTTATTACTTATGAACATTTTTATCATGTTGTTCACCACCGTGAGCCATGTGTTATTCAGGGGTAGAGAAGTCTATAAATTGAAACTTCTTTTGCAATATCTAAACTGAGATGAAGGAAGAATTTCATTTTTTTTTGGTCTCTCATTTTATCCCGTCCCTGGGTGAATGAGACATCTATTTAAGCAACACTTATTTACAAACAACACAAATTACTATGTTGTTACAGAGAAGAATGTTAAGGTGTGTGTTGGGGAGGTAGAGGGTAATCCAGTCAGTGAACAGGCTGATAAAGCCCCAGTCAAATCAACCCCAGAACAAAAGCCAGTTCTCTGGGTGATGGATTTTCCCTTTCACGAGCTTAGCTGAAGCAGTCATCTCTCATCCCCGCAGGTCTTTGTCAGACAAAATGACTACTGCATGGAGGACAATACCTCTGTGCCAAGTAGCTATCAAATTTCCAGGTTATTGACATAATTATAGTTATATGCTACCAAGCACCCAGTTCACACATGACCTCTTGCTTCCTGGATCCACATACCTAGTCCCATATTCTATTTCAAGCCTTGAGTTATTAACAGGTGACTTGCTGTCCTGCACTCATTCAAAATTACTGAACCCTTAGAAATTAGTGAGTTCTTTGGGGATTTTGTTTGTTTTTGCTTCTTTTCTTTTGATCTATGTAAAAAGTGAACATTCACCCTGCCACAGGAGGAGTTGTTATTTTATTACTTGTAGGATGCCACTAACATGCCTAGAGTTTAACAAACTGAAGTGAGATTCTCTGCTGCAAGGAGCTTACAGGGTGGGGGTGAATGGCAGAATCATGTTAAATAAGAAGAAGAAGATGATGATATTGGATTTATATCCCACCCTATACTCTGAATCTCAGAGTCCTAGAGCGGTCACAATCTCCTCTACCTTACCCCCCCCCCACAACAGACACCCCGTGAGGTAAGTGGGGCTGAGAGAGCTTTTTACAGCAGCTGCCCTTTCAAGGACAGCTCTGAGATAGCTATGGCTGATCCAAGGCCATTCCAGCAGCTGTAGGTGAAGGAGTGGGGAACCAAACTCGGTTCTCCCAAAAAGAGTCCGCACACTTAACACCTACACCAAACTGCTATTGTAATTGGTTTACCTTAGTCCCCTTTTCAGTGTTATCCTTTTTTAAAAAATTATTTATTTATTTAGCTGCTAATACTCCACTTTCCTCCTGTTTCCTTGGCATATGCTATGCCATTTATATGCACACATGGGCTGGGTATAAACATGTGGCTTTGGGAGCACCGGAGGCATCCCAAACTGTACCACCCCAAACTGGAGAAGACAAATCCTAATCAGAAGCTCACACGTGATGTGCCCATATATTGTGCAGGGAGCGCTTTGGCACACTCGCAGTTGTTGCGCACCACCCCCTTAATGCAGACCTGATCCTTAGAGGCAGGGAAAGAGAGAAGGGATGAGAAATAATATCGCGTTGGCGTTCCTTGAAGATGATCAAGGTGTCCAGGGTGGAGGGCGGAGAGGTTATTCAATTCTGAACATGCAGCTGGTTCATTCCAGCAAGATGCCCTTGTGCAAAGCAGATAGTCAGAACATTCCCACTGCACCTGCTAACAAGCTGGAGGTGAGATTGTTGTGTGGCTTATAGCTAATAAGTAGAGCCAGCCTGCATATTGATCCAGAGCTTCTGCTCGTAGGCTCCTAATGAACTCCGGTTTCTAAAGGTCCTTCTGTGCATTTCAATTCTGAGGGAAAGGGATGTGAAACAATCACTGGCCTTCTGTAAACAAAGCCACTGTGGGCCCACAGACAAAGATTCCATCTGGGCCCTTCCATATGACCCTGATCCAAATCAAATACCCTCACAAAACCAATCACTTGGGCTGGCTGCTACCATGCATCTATAATAATAAAAGGAGCTGCGTGCCCATGTCTGTTAATTTGTGGCAGACATGACTCATCAGAAAATAAAACTAGGAATCTCAAAATTGGCCATTGGCTTCAGGATGGTTGTGGCAGTTCCAAGGACAAAAATGAAAGGTACTGGCATATCTTGGCCCAAGATGTCTCCCAACCCACCCACCCTGCTCACTCACACATGCTACTTGCAATGGAACTTCATCACATCTCTGTGGTAAAGACTATGTTACCGCTCTGGTAAGACCTCACCTAGGTAGCTGAGAGGTGATATGATCACCATCTTCAGGTACTTGAAGAGCTGTCATTTAGAGGATGGTGTATAATTGTTCTCTGTGGCCCCAGAACGTAGGACCAGAACCAACAGGTAGAAATTAAAGCAGAAGAGTTTACAGTTCAACATTAGGAAGAACTTTCTGACAGAGCGGTTCCTCAGTAGAACAGGCTTCCTCAGGAGGTGGTGGGCTCTCCTTCCTTGGAGGTTTTTAAACAAAAGCTAGATGGCCATCTGATAGCAATGCTGATCCTGTGAACTTAGGGGGAGGTATTTGTGACTTTCCTGCATTGTGGAGGGGGTTGGAATAGATTACCCTGGGTGTTCCTTTCAATGCTATGATTCTATGTCACTCTACATCACTATGAAGGCCAGCTTCGGCCATTTTTTTCTTCTGCTCCACAATTTTTTGAGGATGGGTCATCAGAACCCATCTGTTTAGCCATCTGCCCATCTATAGCACACAAAACTGATCACAAAACAAAGCTGGGAACCTCAAAGCTGAGCAATGGTTTCAGGATGATCATGGGAGTTGAAGTACCACACATGAATGGAATTGCAACATTGTGGTCCACAATCTCCAGAAGCCCCCTCCCCCTGTTTTTTTTTTTTTTTTTTGTATTTGAAGCTATGAAACATAAATTTAGGCAACTGAAAACTGGCCACCAACTTCAGGATGATGGTAGTAGTTGCAAGGGACAAGAATGAAGGGAATTGGGACCTCCAGGCCTGGGTTATTGCCAGGGCATTTTTTGTAGCAGGAACTCCTTTGCATATTAGGCCACACATCCTGATGTAGCCAGTCCTCCAAGAGTTTACAGAGCTCTTAGTACAGGGCCTACTGTAAGCTCCAGGAAGGAAGGAATTTTCCTCTAAATCAGATTGTCCTGGGAATCCTGAAGGTGTTTTGCCTTCCTCTGAGCATAGAGCAAGGGTCATTGGGAGAGTGTGTGAGGAAGCGATAGCTGTAAATTTCCAGCATTATGCAGGAGGTTGGACTAGATGACCCTCAGCATCCCTTCCAGCTCTGTTTCTGTGTTTCTAATGTAAGCCACTTTGGGGAGAAAGGTTGGGTTTGAGGAGGATAAAATGGAGGAGAGGAGAACTATGTAAGCCATTTTGGTTCCCTACTGGGTGTGGGGGGGGGGGGAGGCAGGGTATAGCATTTGCTATAAATAAAATGTTGGCTACGGTTCACAGAAAAGGATGATCGCTCCTACCATTGCTTCTTTGGGTCTTGCTACAGATCTTTTGGCAGGAGGCAGCCCCACTCAGTATTCAAATCTCACAAGGGCAGTGAGTTATGGGCCTGGCAATCAGGGCTGATCTCTGCTTGCCCCTTACGCTAATTCCGGAAAGGTCTGGCAACCCGCCCCAAATGCTACCACTTCCACTTCAATCAGGGATTTCAAAATGCCTCCGTTTGACTGAAAAGCATCCTTTGTTAATGATCTCCATGCCTCCCAGGGAAGCAACCGCGCTTCTTCCTGCGACTGCCTTGAGATCAGACGTTTAATGTCTCAGCTCCAACGGCACAGGCAAAAGGAGAATTGCGCCATGTGGCTGCTGAAAGTCAAAGGAAGCTGTACAGCTGTACACCAGAGGAGCATATCACAGTCATGCGAGGGGCTTTGAAAGGAGAAACGGGTACCGGTTTCCCATAACAGCAGCAGCAGAAACCACACAAGGTCTAATGATCAAAAACATTGATTTATTCCTCTCCCAGGCCTTCAGTTTCCCCCTGGCTTCTAATTAAATCCCACTTACATTCCATTCTGGTATTATAACCCTTCTGTTCTGCATGCAATCAAACCCATGGCTGTACCTCATTCCCACATCCCACCTCATTACTCCAACAAAGCTCTTCTCTCAAACAAGAAAGGAAGCGACTTAGCCTCTGTGAATAAGAGCAAAACTTGAATTTTAAAGGTGCCAAGAAATATGTAACACATGTAGGACTACTACCCTCACTTTATTTGGAGATATATTTGAAAGAAGTGAGGACTTGTGTTATTTTTATCAGGAAGAGTGTCATACAGAAATTTAGTTGTTCATAAAACATCAGCTCTGGGAAGTCCAAGAAGTCAGGTTGTCATGGTTTAAAAAAGAATTTTCTAGCAGGGCGAAAAGTCCTAAGGCTTCCCAGCTTAGAGAAGTAAATTTGGGCCTTACAGTAGAGTTTTGCTGTATACCTTGAACCAGGGCTTTTTTTTGTAGGAAAAAGTCCAGCAGGAACTCATTTGCATATTAGGCCACACCTCTGATATTACAATTGTTTCACACAGGGTTTTTTGTAGGAAAAAAAATCTGGCAGGAACTTATTTGCATATTAGGCCACACCCCTTGGTGCCAAGCCAGCCAGAACTGCATTCCTGCTCCAAAAAAGCCCTGCCTTGAATAGTTCAGACTCTGAACGAATGCCCCCAAGGGGAAGGATCTTCTGGATATTATTTATTTAATTCATTCATTCATTTAATTCATTCATTTTCTCCTCAGCAGGGACCCAAAGCAGCTTATGTTATTCTCCTATTTTCCATTTTATCCTCACAACAACCCTGTGAGGCAATGTTCTCTCTAAGCTGCAAAGTCTTGTGAGCAAAAATTCTACTTTGTGAGCTACTGGCGTTAAAGTTGTGAGCCACTGCATAAATTAGCGTGCTCTGGGGGTCATCCTAAGACAAAAATGTGTGAGCTGGAGGCTAAAAATCTGTGAGCTAGCTCATGCTAACTCAGCTTAGAGAAAACACTGCTGTGAGGTAGGTTAGGTTGAGAGAGTGTGACTGGCCCAAGGTCACCCAGCAACCTTCCATGGCATGAGTGTGGATTTGAATCAAGGTCTTTCAGATTCTAGTCAGACACTCTTAACCACAACACACATTGCTATTATAGCACAGAACAATGGAGCAATGAGAAACATAGCAATAGGCAGGGATTTTTTTGTAGATAACACCCAGCCGGAACTCATTTGCATATTAGGCCACACCCCCTGGTGTCACTATTGTTTTACATAGGGTTTTGGTAGAAAAAGCCTAGCAGGGATTCATTTGCATATTAGGTCACATCCTCTGATGCCAAGCCAGCTGGAACTGCATTCCTGTGCAGGTAGGAAAACTCAACATTGAAGGATTTTTATTTATTTCTTCACAAAAATTATATCCCTCCTTTCTGCCCTAACCTAAAAAAGGGCCTCCAAGACAGCTAACAATTTTAAATTTACATAATAAAATCACATGTTGGTAACAGAAAGTGCCATCAAATCACAGCTGACTTATGTAGTGTTGTCACGTCCAACTCAGAAAATACCTGGAGACTTTGGGGGTGGGGCCTGGAGACTCTTCCTAAAATAAATAAAAATACAGCAGTGCAATTCCCCTGAATACAATCTTCAGTTCCTCATCCCCCAGTAACTGCACTTCTGCTAAATGAAAGTGAACACACATATACACAAAGCAGCCAAAATAAACATAGTTTGCAAATACACATCTTTGTAATCTTACTGGAGCAATTTGCTCACAAGAGCTGCTAAATGTAACCATCTGCTATATTTCAACCAACTTCTTCAGACTAACTCAGGAAATGAAAAGTTCTAGTTTACTCTTTATACTATTTTATTATGCAAACAACGTCTGAAAGAAATGTCGACCAAACGGAGGGACTGTGCTGGCTTTTCTTTGTTTCTCACAGCTTCACAAGCTCACTGGGAACTGCCACATGGCTCTGCAAGCTCGTCCTGTCCCAATTCAGCCTTGCTCCTACTGAGATTTAAAGGCACATACACCTTCCAAGTTTCCAAGCTTCTTCTATGTTTCCAGACTTCTTCTAAGCCTTCTGAGGTGGCTGTTGGGCTGGGGCTTCCCCCTGCTAACCAGCCAGCTGGTGGCCGGAAGAAGCCTGAAAAACTGGGGTATCCCCCACTGGGAACTGGCAAGCCTAAATTTATGGCAATCCTGTAGGGGTTTCCAGGCAAGAGACATTCAGAGGCAGTTGGCCATTGTCTGCCCCCATGTCATGACCCTGCTATTCCTTGGTGGTCTCCCATCCAAGTACTAACCAGGACCAACCCTGCTTAGCTTCCAAGATCTGACGAGATCATTAGCCTGGACCATCCAGGTCAGAGTAAAAAGGCATTTTAAAACCTTTACAATAATGCCCCCCCCCAAAACCACACATCATTAAAACAAACTAAAAACACAGTTAAAATAAATACCAAAAAGAAAAAAAAATCAATTAAAGTATTTGTCAAGAAGTACAAGTTTCAGGGGTTCTCCTGCATCAAGTGAATGTGTAGTTAGGGTGACACAGGGATGGAATTTTGGCAGGAGCTCCTTTGCATATTAGGCCACACACCCCTGATGTAACCAATCCTCCAAGAGTGGAGGATTGGCTACATCAGGGGGTGTGGCCTAAAATGCAAAGGAGTTCCTGCTAGAATTCCACCCCTGTGCTGACAGCTGTTCCATTACCTATGCAAGAGAAAGAGGTAAGAATGAGGTAGCTGAGACTTGAGGCAGCCAAAGGGATGGTCCCGAACTGTAGTTGGTGGATTCCACCCCTGAACGCCACCCCACAAGTAATAGATAGATAGATGATAGATAGATAGATAGATAGATTGATAGATAGATAGATAGATAGATAGATAGATAGATAGATAGATAGATAGATAGATAGATAGATAGATAGATAGATAGATAAATAGATAGAAGACCACAAAGTTTCTGATTTCCCCCCAGAAATAATGTCATGCTGCTGTTTGCTACACTGAGCAAACAGGGTGATTCAATGCAAAAAAAAAAAAGGACATAAATTTGACATTAAAAATCATAGCACTCAAAGCAGAGTACAGATCAAGGGTGGCCAAACTGTGACTCTTTCGCATGTACTCTGTGGCTCTCGGAACCACCACCACCCCATTGGCTGACAGCTTGGAGAATGCATTTAAAGTTGCCTTCTTTTCACCTCTCCCTCCATCTATTTGCTTTCTTTCCACCTTCCTTCCTTCCATCTTGAAGCTCTCAAACATCTGGCATTCATGTCTTGAGGCTCTCAAACATTTGGTGTTTATTCTTCTTCTTCTAAGCAACTTTGGCCACTCCTGGTACAGACCCTTTTAGGACTGACCTCCCTGGTACTCTTCTTGCCTGTTTTTACCCACCCCCCAGCTGCTGTTTTTACCCCACCCCAACTAGCTGCTGTTCTGCATGATTATTTAAAAAAAAAACATTATTTTTCTTTCTAAATAGCCAAATTGCAAGATTTGTCCCTATTAAATTGTAGGGTTCTGGTTTTCTAGAAATTTTGGCTGGAAAGTGTTGTGCTGTAATGGGGGGGGGGGAATCTTGCTCCCCTTTCTTTTTCTCAGACAATGTCGATTCTAGTAAAACTACATAACTACCTCTTAACCCCTTGTAAGATGGCTTGGAAGATGGGTTCTTGATTCCAATTATAACTTGAGCAATATGTACCCCTTTGAGCTAGAAAGCTTGTGAATAAGAACCTTTTTTAATGTCTTGACTTTCATATGATCGGATTTCCTATGAATAAACCTGTTTTTCATCTCGGGCACTCCTGCGACAACTCAAATGCTTTATTTTACTGTATGCTACTGGTAAACAGATGTTTGGGGTTTTATAAGAGAAACTAAGAATTTGGAGCTACCAAAGATAACTAAAAAGAAAGTATTGGTTTCTATTTATTATCATGCCAATCAGGAACAGGGACAGTCAATTAAATCTTTATTGTTGTTGCTGCTACTGTTTAACAAGAAAATGTCTGAGTACACAGGACTAAAATACTGTAAAAACATCTGGTTTGCTCTGTTTTTTCTACATTTTTTTGTTCCTCATCCCCAGTTCCTCTGTTAACTTGAGTGTCAACATGCACATAGTATGTTCCCTGGGGACAGGGAGTTTCCTTCTTTGGGTTAATCAGGGCTTTTTTTGTAGCAGGAACTCCTTTGCATATTAGGCCACACACCCCTGATGTAACCAATCCTCCTGGAGCTTACAGTGGCCCCTGTAAGAAGAGCCCTGTAAGCTCTTGGAGGATTGGCTCCATCTGTGTTGTGTGGCCTAATATGCAAAGGAGTTCCTGCTACAAAAAAAAAGCTCTGCAGTTAATGCAATTTACAAAAGCATCATATCCATTGATGGGTTTCGCAGGTCCAGCCTGACAACCAGGTGAGAACCTGTCAGGGCGGATAGGAATATATGCAATGGTTGTCAGCAGGGGTGAAATTCTAACAGGAACTCCTTTGCATATTAGACCACATTCCACTGATGTAGCCAATCCTCCAAGAGCTTTTTAAAAAGAGCCTTGTAAGCTCTTGGAGGATTGGCTACATCAGGGGTGTGTGGCCTAATATGCAAAGGAGTAGAATTCCACCCCTGGCTGTGAGCAACAGCATGGCATTATTTCTGAAAAAAATCATACTTGATGGTAAGTCCTCTCTAGGAATCACGGAAACTCCTAAGGTAAAACCAGGAACTCCACTGTTACCCTAAGAAGTAACATCAGCCCCCTCTAAGCATCACTGAAAACTCCATGGTTTAACGATAGACTTTTCATCTTTTCCTAGAAATGCATATCACTTCCAGATTTGCCCAGAAGTGATGTCATACCATAGGGCCAACTGCCATTTTTCTTTCATTGTTCTCCTGCCGCTGTTCTGAGTGGTCCACAAAAACTTGCCAAGTTACTCCATAGAACAAGGCAATTACAAAAACAGATACATTACTTATGTAAATACATTGTTCATTAGATGAACAAAGACTCTGGAAGAGATTATTCAGTACGTGGAACGTGCTCCCCAGGATGGTTAATTAGCATGTTTCATGAAAGGTCTTCTTTGGCCATGCAATTCGTTCTGGAGCCAAAGCTCAAAACATTACAAATGCATTTAGTCACGATTTTCCTGAAGGCAAGTGGTTCTCTTCCTGTTCTGCATAGTGGCAGGAAAAAGGAGATAGAGACATGGGATTCCCAGCCCTCACTGAAGAAGAAGAAGAAGAAGAAGAAGAAGAAGAAGAAGAAGAAGAAGAAGAAGAAGAAGAAGAAGAAGAAGAAGAAGAAGAAGAAGAAGAAGAAGAAGAAGAAGAAGAAGAAGAAGAAGATGATGATGATGATGATATTGGATTTATATCCCACCCTTCACTCCAAAGAGTCTCAGAGCGGCTCACAATCTCCTTTACCTTCCTCCCCCACAACAGACACCCTGTGAGGTGGGTGGGGCTGGAGAGGGCTCTCACAGCAGCTGCCCTTTCAAGGACAACCTCTGCCAGGGCTATGGCTAACCCAAGGCCATTCCAGCAGGTGCAAGTGGAGGAGTGGGGAATCAAACCCGGTTCTCCCAGATAAGAGTCCACACACTTAACCACTACACCAAACTGGAAGAAAGGATGGCATGATCCACGGATGACATGATCAGGAAAAAGAATAACATGTTATGGTATTTATTCAGGTTCAGAAAATCCTGATTCCTTGGCTTAAGGTAAGGCAACTCAGACAGGGAGTCCATAAAACAAAGTAAACAGTCACCACGCAGACATTTCTCAGCCTTTGTTCTTATGGTTTTCCTTTTATCTGCTCTCGGAAGTCTCCTGTAACAACTGTAATAACTAGACAGATTTTGTCAAGAGTCACTTACAGATCAAACAAGGACCAAAGGCAAAGACATGGCTGTAACTTCCTTTTTCTCACGTTGTCACCCTTTCCGGGGTTATATCCCAGCCAGAAGGAGGGGGGGAGGTTTGCAAAGCATTTCTTCTGTGTGCTGAGCAAGCTGATGCATCATACCATTGCATCCTGACTCTTTTCCTTGCAATATCCAGAGCTTTTTTTGTAGCAGGAGCTCCTTTGCCTATTAGGCCACACCCCCTGATGTAGCCAATCCTCCTGGAGCTTACAGTAGGCCTTGTTCTAAGAGCCCTGTAGGCTCTTAGAGGATTGGCTACATCAGAGGTGTGTGGCCTAATAGGCAAAGGAGTTCCTGCTACAAAAAAAGCCCTGAGAAAAAGCCCAGCAGGAACTCCTTTGCCTATTAGGCCACACCCCCTGATGCTACCATTGTTTCACACAGGACTTTTCTGCAGAAAGAGCCCAACAGGAATTTATTTGCATACTAGGCCACACCCCCTGATGCCAAGTCAACTGGAAGTGCATTCCTGCTCAAAAAAAGCCCTGGCAACACCCCTCCTGCCTTCTGACCAGGATATAAGGACTCAAAGGCTGAGAACAGATGGACATTCTGGGGTGGCTGGGAGGTGTTCCTAATTGGGACGGCTCAAAAAGAGCTGTCCCGGAGCCTCCAGACCGTCCCCACCGAAGTGGCCCTGTCTGCTCTGTGAGGCAGCTGGGCACCTCCACACGGGAAGGCGCCCTAGAAGCTGGATTGCCTGGTTTTTCCCTTGGGTCTGATTGGTTGCGCTCGGATTGGTTGCATTAAAAAAAAATGGAACAGCTTGGGGCGGCTTGGCAGCTCCAGACCACCAAGTCGCCTCCTGCACTCCCTTCCCCTTCAAGATGATGTTGAGATGCCTGGCGGCTAGCCCAAAAATTTGCTACCACTTCCAAAGTGGTACCTTTTTGAGCTGTGTGCAGCAGCTTGAAGGACGGGGTGAGTGCAGAATGGGGACACCCGGCAGATGTTGCTGTCTGCAGGGATTTTTGGGGCTTACTTCAAAGGCGTCTCTGAGTCGGCCCAAAGTGCCAGTCTGTAATCAGCCAAAGATCTCCATTCCTGCTTGTATCAGATGCAGGAAACACTGCCTCAGTGGCTCTTGAAAGTTTATACCTTGAAAATCTTATGGACTTTGAAGATGCTGCTGGACACGGACCTAGCTCTTCTAATGCAAGCCAACATGACTACGCACATGGAATTAAAAACAGGTGAGGCTTTAGTACTGCAGAGCTGAAAACAAGAAAATCCTTGTCTAACCCATCCATGCACACGGCATCTCTAGTACTCTTTTGAAGGTGAGGTTGCAAAGGCCGTATAAATATTTCTAGCACCGCTAAAGAGATCTTACTGGTAGATTGTGTCAGTAGGTCTGCCTCCGTCTGTTGTAACATTTATACCCACTCCAAAGGTGCTAATGAATGCAAAGTCAATAGCAGCAACCAAACAATAACTGAATGCCAATGTATCAGTGCATGCACATGTATTGCATAGAACAACCTAAAGACCCTCCCGTTTCACCATTCAACCCAATCTGCCATATGAAGCTGCCTTATACATATGAACATATGAAGCTGCCTTATATTGAATCAGACCCTGGGTCCATCCAAGTCAGTATTGTCTTCTCAGACTGGCAGCGGCTCTCCAGGATCTCAAGCTGAGGTTTTTTCACACCTATTTGCCTGGACCCTTTTTTGGAGATGGCAGGGATTGAACCTGGGACCTTCTGCTTCCCAAGCAGATGCTCTACCACTGAGCCACCATCCCTCCTTAAAGAGCCCCGAATCTGCCACCTGAAGCAACTGCCCCCTCCTACACCACCAGTTTGGTGTAGTGGTTAAGTATGCAGACTATTATCCGGGAGAACCGGGTTTGATTTCCCACTCCTCCAATTACACCTGCTGGAATGGCCTTGGGTTAGCTATAGCTCTTGCAGGAGTTGTCCTTGAAAGGGCAACTGCTGTGAGAGCCCTCTCAGCCCCACCCACTTCACAAGGTGTCAGTTGTGGGGGAAGAAGATAAAGGAGATTGTAAGCTGCTCTGTGACTCTGAGATTTGGAATAGAGGGTGGGATATAAATCCAATATCATCTTCTTCTTAGCTGCAAATCTTCACTCACATTTTCAGACAACTTGAAATCAAATCCCTGATTAGGACCTTGATTATCATGCTTTTGTTCTTGAAATCCAGGTTTTATCTAAGCATGCCAAAATAATTAATTTCATCAGACTGAAGTGCAAACCGTTAATATGAAGCTTCACATGAAAAATATCCTAAGATGGGGAGGAGGGATGTGGGAGGGATGTGTTCCTCTGTTGACCATTTTGCCTTAAATTTGCATTTGCATTTAAACAGGTTGCTTTTTTTGCCTGGCTGCCATTTGGCTGAATAAACAAAAACACAATTGCTTCCCAAATGTTTTAAACGGACATAATTTCTGCTAAATACACCAGCATCTTTATCGAGCACGGGGCTCGGGGAAATGAGTGATCTTTATGCTAATCGGCAGTCATGATTCCCCCCAATCAGCTTTATCTTAATGTACCTCTCGCCATTACTGGTGATGGAATTCATACCAGTTGACCTGGTAATAAAAGGCAATTACATTAGCCACCTAATCACAGCCCTTTTACAGAACAGCACAGCACATTTTTGAAATGGGGGGAGGGGAGCTTTCAAGGGGGGAGCCCGTATAAACTTAAGCAAACACCATAAAGTATGTTTATTACAGAGCTGAGAAACTGTACAGGCACCGTAAACAGCGGAACGGGAACTGTTCGTTTAATAACGGACCTATTTTCATTTGTTGCTCAGTGATTTCGGCCACGTTGAAACTCAGCTTGATTGGATGAATCGCATTGTGTGTGTACACCAGGGTGAGAACACTGTTCCCCTCTGACACGACAACTAACAGATCAACGTGATTAGAGAGGTCTGTAAAGCAGCTGTTGTTGGAGGACTTTTATATAACCAGTTCCCTCCAGGCAGAGCTGCCAAGGGTAATCTGAGGTTAAGTGCGCTGCCTCGTTGACTAAGCTGCCTCCGTGTAGTGCAGAGCTCTCTTGTGGCCTGGGAAGGAGGGAAAAATCCCATTAGCATCTTCTCCATCTTTCAAGGGTCAACTTGAAGAGATGGGGCAAGCAGTCTGAGGCCTTGATTTCTCTCTCCCTGCCTCAAGGACAATGCAGATAAATGTTGGATAGCTCAAAGCTGTTTGACAAATGAAAACAAATACCCTTTATCCTTAGTTGCTAGTCCACAACTAAACAGAGGGCAGAGTGGAACTAACCACCTTCCTTGTCTAGAGGGAGGCCTAGCAGAATGACCCTAGAAAAACTGCTCCAGAGGAATGGTGATAATACGGCCTCACCCTGGCCGGGCTGCGTAAACAGCTATGCACCGCGGGGACGATCTTTGAATCCCCAGAAGGATGCAGGCTGCCTCGTGCTTTCCCGGGCATACGGGACTTGCTTAGAGGGGCATGGCTGGGGCTTTATATAGCCTCAGCCTGCCCGTTAACTCCCAGTCTTGCAAGCTCTTGGCCAGGGACGGAGGCACGGAGCTGCCTTCGGCCAAGAGCACGTAGTTCCGTCGTCTTCGCTTCCCAGGCATAGGGAGCGGCGACGGAGCTTTCGGTGGCGGCAGAGGGAGAGCCACGTTGCCCCTTTCAAGCAGCTGGGAGTGTTTGTGAGGGGGAAGAACATCGGAGATGTGACTGGCATTCCTGCGGTTGGTCGGGGGGTGTTTGAAGGGCAATAGGGTGCCAGCAGATTGGGGAATGGGGGTCTAATATTCATTAACCCCCCCTTTTCTCCCCCCCTCTCTTTTGGCAGTTGTTTAGGGGTTCATACGTGGTAGCATTAAGGAGGGGGCCTGTTGTTATTCCTTGCCCCCCCTTTTTTGTAAGAGCACCCCCACTCATTCCTTTTCTTAAAAGGGGAGATTTGTGTGGGGAAGTTTTAGGGGTGGCTGTGATGGGCCCAAAGAAGGGACAGGGCCCTTCAAAGGGCAAACAGCCTGCGAAGGGGCAGTGGAAGCATCCCCAACCGGATCCCCCGGGTGATGAGGAGTTAGATGGCACTGTGATGCGGCAGGCCATAATTGATTGCTTAAGCGCCCTGGAAAGGGAGAGGGGCGCGACTGGGGGGCCTTACCGTGTGGCCTGGGTGGCATAGTGCTACTGGGCAATCAGGCAACCTGACATTTGAAAGAGAGGTGCTAGCGAGACTTTCTGCCTTGCAGGAGAGCACCAATTCAAGGAAGGAGCCTGATCCGAGCCAGGATGAGAGTGGAAACAAAGAAGGTGTGCCAAACGATGTCGGAGGGGAGCAGGGTGGCATTGAAGATAGGCAGTTGCCAGTCCAGCCGGCAGTGGTGGTGGTGCCACCGGCAACTCTGGAAGGTATGGGCGCACCCACACAGCAACACAATGCGTGGCCTTGGGGGCCATGGGGTCAGGGAGTTTTGCCTGGGTCCAGTGGTATGGGTCATGCGTCCACTTCAATGCAGCAGGGGGGCAACGTGGGTTTAGTAGCACAGGTTGGGCCGTCTTGGATGGCAGGGAGTCCGGGTTTTGGTCGGTGCTTGGGCACTTCAGCTGGTTCGAGCCAGCCTCCCTCAGTGGCAGCTGGGTCTGAGGCTGCTCTTGGAGCGCTTTCTATGCCCATGGCGACGGGAGTTTTGCCCTGGGGTGGGTAGATGGCTGCGGGTCAAGCTTGGAGGTGGCCTTATGTGCCGTGTAACCCATGGGATTACACTGTTAACCCTTATGGGGCAGTCCCCTTTTCTGCTCTTCCTTTTGGAGACTCTGTAATGCCTTTGGGAGATCATTTGACCCCCGCAATGCGCGAAAAAATTTTAAGGGGTGAATATGTGGACATATTTAGTCTATTATATAGAGAATTGGAGAAGAAAAGTAAGGAGGAAATGGATGAGAAGGATAAAGAGAAGCTTAAGCATAGAAAGGTGGATAGGACCTGGGCACATTGGCTTCCAGGTTTCCTCATTTATGCGGGTGTTATAGCAAGGGCGCAGCCAAGTCGGGTTGCGCCATTATTCCAATATTGCAACATCATATACAGGGCGTACACCGATTTTGCGGGAACAGCCTGGTTGCAATACGATGAGACGTTTCAAATGAGGGCTGCAATTAATCCGACGTTACCGTGGGATCAAATAAACCAACAATTGTGGCTGCAGTTGATGGCTCCTGCTAAGCCCAATCTGGGTGATAGGTTGGATAGTGGGCATTCCGTTCAGAAGCAGACTGGTATCTCAACACCCTGCTCCATGGCGGGTCAGCCGGTTCAACCCCGGCTGTTATGTTGGGAATTCACGTCGCAGGGAGTTTGTTCCCGTAAAACTTGCAAGTTCCGTCATGAATGCCCGTTGTGCAGTGGATCCCGTGCATTTTCGGCCTGTAGTAAGGCCAAGCAGAAGGCGGTGGGGGCAATCCCCAAGCTCCTGGTAAAGGGTCCCAGTCCCATACAACTGAGAGTTCTTAGGCAGTTCCTGGAGGGCTATCCCAGAGTTGCTGATAGAATTTATTTATGGGAGGGATTTAGTGCGGGGTTTAGGATCCCATATCGGGGGCCTAGGGTTTCCTGTGAGGCTTCTAACCTTCATTCCATAGTGGGAATGGAGCACATAGTTAGAGCAAAGATAGAGAAGGAATGTGTGGAGGGGCGAGTCATTGGTCCTTTTGAGGCCCCTCCAGTGCCATGTTTAAGAGTTTCCCCATTGGGTGTTGTCCCCAAGAAGGCAGCTGGGGAATATAGGTTGATTCATCACCTTTCATATCCCAGCGGCGGGTCGGTGAATGACGGAATTCCCAACCACCTTTGTTCTGTTAGGTATACTTCTTTTGACCATGCAGTCAGAGTTGTGCGAGGGTGTGATCTTGGTGCAGAGATGGCCAAATCTGACATTAACTCGGCATTTAGGCTTTTGCCAGTTCACCCCGAGGATTTTGAGTTGTTGGGGTTTAAGTTTGAGGGAAAATATTATATGGACAGAGATTTACCAATGGGGTGCCCTGTATCTTGTGCTTCATTCGAACGGTTTAGTTCCTTCCTAGAGTGGCTGCTGAAGGTTAAGTCCAGGCGCAGCGAGATTGTTCATTATTTAGATGATTTTTTTATTTGTGAGCGCCAATGGGTCTGGGTGTTGCACAAAGCTGCTGGAGCTTTTTATGAAGTTGGCAGAGGAGCTCGGTGTGCCTTTAGCACATGAAAAGACCGAGGGCCCAGCCACTAGGTTGACGTTTTTGGGTATCGAATTGGATACTTGCCAGCAGTCTTCACATTTGCCCGCTGAGAAGGTGCAGCGGCTCACCCAAAACCTGTTTAGGCGGAGAGCGTATTTTAGCTCACCCGCGGAGAATGATGGACCCGGAACAGTTCCTAACTGCTCTACGGGACACCTGGCCCACTGGCGATTCCCTGGATGATCTGGTAGAGTCCTGGAACGATGGGCTCTCCAGGGCCATCGAGGAGGTTGCACCCAAGCGCCCTCTGCGTCCCCGCCCGAAGCCGTCGCCCTGGTTTAACCGGGAGCTACGGCAACAAAAGCGGGGACTCAGACAACTGGAGAGGCAATGGCGGCGTACTCGAGATGAAGTGACCCGAACATCTTATAGAGAGAGTTTAAAGGCCTATGAGATGGCAATCAAAGCCGCAAAGAAAGCATTCTTTGCGGCTAAGATTGCGTCCGCAACTTCGCGCCCGGCACAATTATTCGATATAATTAGAGGATTCACAATGCCGCCGCAAGGCAGACTAAATTCTATTGAATTGGAAATAGGCTGTGAGGCTTTTGCGAAACTTTTTGTGGATAAAATCGCGTCACTCTGCCCCGACCCCCCTGCCAATTTTGAGACAGTTAGCGAAACCGAGGCCCCGAGCCTGTCTTCAGATTATACTCTGGATGGCTTTAGCCCCCTCAGCCTGGAGGAAGTTGACAGGATCCTCTTATCTGCTCGCCCAACAACTTGCAAATTGGACCCATGCCCTTCCTGGCTCATTAAATCTTGCCAGGGTGATCTTAGATATCCTGTACGGGATATCATAAATAGATCCCTGACGGAAGGGCATTTTCCAACGCTGCTCAAAGAGGCTGTGGTCCGTCCCCTCTTAAAGAAACCGTCTTTAGATCCAGCCCAATTGGCACATTATCAACCGGTCTCAAATTTGCCCTTTTTGGGCAAACTTATTGAGAGGGCAGTGGCGATGCAGCTACAGACTTTCCTGGAGGATGCTTCCGTCCTTGACCCATTTTAGTCCGGCTTTCGCCTGGGACATGGGACGGAGACGGTGCTGGTTGCCCTAGTAGATGACCTTCAACGGCATCTGGATCGGGGCGGCTCGGCGGTGCTGATGCTGTTAGACCTGTCGGCTGCGTTTGACACGGTCGACCATCGGCTACTGAAGGGTCACCTCGCCGACGCGGGTATTCAGGGGTTGGCCTTACAGTGGTTTTCCTCTTTCCTGGAAGGTCGGGGACAAAGGGTCGCAGTTGGGGGGGAGCTATCCCGGAGGTGCACACTCGATTGTGGTGTGCCCCAAGGGGCGGTTCTCTCCCCGATGTTATTTAACATCTATATGCGGCCTCTTGCCCAGATTGCCCGAAGGTACGGGCTAGGGTGTCACCAGTACGCTGATGACACCCAGCTCTATCTACTGATGGACGGCCAGCCGACCTGCGTCCCGGAAAATCTAGATCGGGCATTACATGCCGTGGCTGAGTGGCTCAGACTGAGCGGGCTGAAGCTTAATCCTGCGAAGACAGAGGTCCTTTGCCTGGGTCGCCGCGGCCCGGGAGGGGGAATCCCCCTACCAGTCTTTGACGGTGCGCTGCTGATAGCGGCGGACAGGGTCAGGAGCTTGGGAGTGCTATTGGAGCCTTCCTTAAAGATGGAGGCTCAGATAGCAGCCGCTGCCAAGTCCGCGTTTTTTTCACCTTAGGCGGGCAAGGCAGTTGGCCCCCTTCCTGGAGCGCGACGACCTAGCAACAGTGATCCATGCTACGGTCACCTCGAGGTTGGACTACTGTAATGCCCTCTACAGGGGCTGCCCCTGTCCCGAACTCGGAAATTGCAGCTGGTGAAGAATGCCACGGCCTAGCTGTTACTGGGTCTCCCAAAGTGGGGCACATTCAGACGGGTCTCCGGACCCTGCACTGGCTCCCAGTGATATACCGAGTCCGGTACAACGTGCTGGTTATCACCTTTAAAGCCCTATATGGCTTGGGACCTGTCTACCTGAAGGACCGTCTTTCCCCACATGTTCCCCAGAGAGTACTGAGGTCAGGAACACAAAATCTCCTTACTATCCCTGGGCCAAAAGAAGCCTGCTTGAAATCCACCAGAGAAAGGGCCTTCTCTGTTATGGCCCCTACATGGTGGAATCAGCTGCCGGAGGAGGTGAGGGCCCTGCGGGACCTTGTTCAGTTCCGCAGGGCCTGTAAAACGACCCTCTTCCGGCTAGCTTACACCTAGCTTGAGAATTTAATGCAACTTGCCAGATCTCTTTTTATATATTTGGAATATTTATTAATTTTTAAGGTTTTATCTGTTTTTAAATGTTTAATTCCTTACATGTTTAAATATTGTTTAATTTTTGTGTCGGATTTATTGTTGGAAGCCACCCTGAGCCACTTGTGGGAAGGGCGGG
Source organism: Heteronotia binoei (assembly GCF_032191835.1). NCBI lineage: Eukaryota > Metazoa > Chordata > Lepidosauria > Squamata > Gekkonidae > Heteronotia > Heteronotia binoei. The sequence continues at coordinate 174,287,000 of NC_083225.1, forward strand.
ATATAAATTCTAAATAAATAAATAAATAAATAAATAAAATTGTTAACAGAATTAAAGCGTAAACATAAGGTTTCGCTTTTGGAGTTGCAGCAGTTAGTGGGGAATTTGAATTTGGCCTGCAGAGTTGTAGCCCCGGGCAGGGCCTTCTTGCGGCGCCTGTGTGACGCCGTAGGGTTCCTACGTTTGCATCATCACAGGGTGCACATAACTGCCAGTATGCGCAGTGATCTGGAAGTTTGGGAGAACTTTCTCGAGTCTTTCAACGGGGTGTCTTTTTGGCGGGAAGATATGATGGTCGAAGCTGACCTCCAAATATCTTCTGATGCCGCTGGTTCTATCGGTTTTGGGGTTTTGTTTAGGGGGCATTGGTGCGCAGAGCATTGGCCGGAGGATTGGTTGACCAGTGGTATTTGCAGGAATTTGACTTTTTGGGAATTTTTTCCTATTTTGGTAGCTGTATGGATTTGGGGAGAGCTGTTGACTAACCAAGTTGTGCATTTTTGGCGTGACAACTTGGCGATTGTTCAGGTCATCAACTCCTTTTCTTCTAAGTCCATTCTGGTGATGAACCTGGTCAGGGTTTTGACACTGCGTTGCCTCCACTTAAACATTTTGTTTTTAGCCAAACATGTGCCGGGTGTTAGTAATGGGGTGGCGGACACTCTGTCTCACCGACAGATGGAGCGCTTTCGTCAATTGGCCCCGGAGGCAGATCCACAGCCATTACAGATGCCTCAGGACCTGTGGCAGCTTGGCAGGCCGAAGCCAGTAGGGCAATCCTTTTAGCTCTGGCACCTAGCACCCGAAAGGCTTATGAGCACGCTGCCCTTCAGTTTAGGGTATTTAGAAGCTCTACCGGGCTTGGAGATTGTTGGCCTATTCCAGTTTTGCACTTAATGCAGTTTTGTGTGCACCAGAAAAGCAGGGGTACAGTGGTGAAATCTATTCGGAGTCATAGCCGCCTTAGCGTTTATCAGTAAAGCGCAAGGGCACCCTTCAGCCGCTGACGACCTGGTTAAAAAAGATGTTAGAAGGCTGGTCCAGGGAGCGGGGGGCGTGGGCAGATTCTCGTCAGCCCATTTCCCCTGCCATATTTGAGGGCTGGGCAGAGTTTGGCCTGAGGTTTGCAGTTCTGATTATGAAGTGGCTTTGTTCCACACAGCTGCCCTCACAGCATTTTTTGGCGCTTTAAGGATGTGTGAGTACAATAGGATGTGTGAGTACAATAACGCACTGCAGTGCGGTGATGTAATCTTTAAGGATGATCATGTGTGCTTGAGGGTTTGGCGATCTAAAACAGATCAAAGACAGAGAGGTACCTCAGTGGAGATCGGTCCCAGTCAGGAGTCGGGCTTATGCCAGGTTCAAGCCCTACGGCAGTACGTGGCCTTACAGGGAAGTGCCCAAGGGCTGTTTTTCTGCCATTCGGGGGGGCCCCCTCACCAAATATCAATTCTGAGCAGTGACCGCTCAGGCACTGGAGAAGTTGGGACTAGGAAGCTTTAAGTGTGGAACCCATTCCTTTCGGATCGGGGCCGCATCGACTGCGGCAGCAATGGGTTACCCGGGGCCAGTTATCCAAAGAGTGGGCCGTTGGCGATCGGCTATGTGCGTCCATTGTTGTTTTCCTGAGGGTTAATTCGGTTCTGCTGTTAATGTTCAGTTTTTTTACTGTTGTTTCATTACAGGTGCTGTTTCTCACCCGGGGAGGCTGCGGATCCTCATTTGCGGGCACAGCATGATATTCTGGGCCACCCAGTTTGCCCGAAGATCGCCGGTTGGCTCCCAGTTGGGGCTGAGTGAGTGGGCTGTGGTAGAGTGGCAAGGGAGAAGGGGGCTGCATTGGCCTGGCCTTCTGCATTTGCTGTTCTCTGGAAGGGTCGGTCCACTGCCTCACATACTAGTCGCCGCCCTGAGCCGCAACATACTAGTCAGCCGCCCTGAGCCACTTCGGTGGGAAGGGCGGGATACAAATCGAAATATAGATAAATAAATAAATAAATAAATAGTCATTCACCTTGGTGGGAATGATCTGGGTTTGTTGAGGGGGAAAGCCCTGTCTTTGCAGGCAGTGGCAGATCTTCGGGCCATCGTGCGGAGGTGGCCGGGGATCCGCTTGATTTGGTCTGCAATTCTGCCACGGATAGTCTGGCATGCCGCTTTGAACCCTGCGGGGATTGAGTGGGCCCGGAAGAAGTCAAATCGGGCCCTGAGGAAGGCCTTGGAAGGGGGTCTGGGTACCTTTCTTCCCCACCCAGAAATTAGGGTGGATAGGGTAAGGTAAGGTAAAATTTTATTTGTATCCCACCCTCCCCGCCTAAGCGGGCTCAGGGCGGCTAACAACATCTTATACATATACAGTAATAAATATAAAAACTTTAAATTTAACAATAAAACTTAACTAACATCATAAAAACCCGTTAATGCATTTTAAAATTCATAATTTAATTTGATCTGGCAGCAATGGTGACATTCTGACGCTAATTTCTGCTAGTGTGATTAGTTCGATATTAACATAGGTCCTTGGACAGGACCATGTTGGCGGATTCTTAATTAACAACAGCAGTCGATATATGCTTGTTTAAAGAGGGCAGTCTTGCAGGCCCTGCGGAACTGATCAAGGTTCCGCAGGTCCCGCACCTCCTCAGGAAGCTGATTCCATAAGGCGGGGGCCGCTGTTGAAAAGGCCCGTACTCGGGTGCTCTGAAGCTTGATCTCTTTCGGCCCGGGGATAGTCATTTTATTTTTACCAACTGACCTCAGTGCTCTCTGGGGTTCATATGGGGAGAGACGGTCCCTCAGGTAGGCCGGACCTCGGCCATATAGAGCTTTAAAGGTAATAACCAACACTTTGTACCGGACCCGGTAGGTGATTGGCAGCCAGTGCAGTTCGCACAGCCCCGGCTGTATGTGCTCCCATCTCGGGAGCCCCAACAGCAACCTGGCTGCCGCGTTCTGCACCAGCTGCAAGGGTGGAGTTGTATCGGCCAGATGGCGTTCATCTGTCCAATATGGGAAATCAGGCCTTTTTGAGCGACTTACGGCAAGGTCTTCGAGCGGCTCTTGGCCGCCCGGGGGATGCAAATGCCTAAGCAGAGGCTTTGCATTGGCGGTGGTGGAAGGAGCAAGGGGTTTATACCCTGTTGGTGAGCACCCAGACCTCTGCACCTGTTTAGTGCAGTCGATCCACAGGAATGGCAGATGGGCTTTATGGCTCAATGTCGTATAATGCGGATCGTGTTCACGCCTCCCCTTGGTTGCCTCCTTCTGGTGATCGGGGCTGAAGTTTAAGGGGAAGCCAGTTGTGGTCTGCCGGCCCTGCACCAGCCACATTTATATGGCTCGTGCTGGGGGCAGGGTGACTCGCCCATTGTCGGACTTGGCGGGGTCGGTGGAAGACCCCAGGGCTTGTCCTATAGTTGTTTTACCTTGCCATATTCAAGTTGTAATTAATAAAGTGGCCCAGTTTCCCAAAATATCTGTGTCAGCCTCTTTATTCTGACTTAAAGGAATAAGACTACTGCTATAAACATGGGGTGGGGGGGAGGAGACATAGTTTATTGGTAGGGTTACCAACATCCAGGTGGAGCCTGGAGATCTCCCGGAATTACTATTGATCTCCAGACTACAGAGGTAATTGCCATTGGAGAAAATGGCTGCTTTGAAGGGTGCACCCCATAGCAGTATACATAGAGCTTTTTTGGTGGAAAAAGCCCAGCAGGAACTCATTTGCATACTAGGCCACACACCCTGGTGTCACCATTGTTTCACACAGGACTTTTCCATGGAAAAAAACCCAGCAGGAATTTATTTTCATATTAGGCCACACCCGCTGATGTTACCATTGTTTCACACTGGGCTTTTTTGTGGGAAAAGCACAGCAGGAACTCATTTGCATATTAGCCCCCCCCCTGGTGCTAAGCCAGCAGGAACTGAATGCCAGCCCACGGAATTCTCTCTCCTCCTCAAACCATATCCTCTCCAGAATCCACCCCCAGATCTCCAGTAATTTCCCATGCCAGAGTTGGCAACCCTAGAATGTAGGTAAATAAACATTTACCCCCATGCTGTGTAATCTCAATGTGCTATGGCTGGAAGCTGAGGGATCAAATGGGGTAACTGGACCCCCAAGTCCCACTCTACACAAATACAAGCTCCCTTATAACCCTGCGGACAGTGCAATAACTCTGTTTAGAGCAATGCCCGTCTAAGTCAATTCAAATTGACTTAGAAAGATCACAGTTACACTGTAAATCCTTTATATGGCTAAGTTACAGTGAGGGAAGAAGAGGAAGAGGAGGATATTGGATTTATACTCCACCCTTCATTACCTGAAGGCATCTCAGAGCAGCTTACAATCTCCTTTTCCTTCTCCTCCCCACTACAGACACCCTGTGAGGTAGGTGGGACTGAGAGCTCTGACAGAAACTGCTCTTTTCAGAACAGCTTCTGACAGAGATATGACTGACTCAAGGTCACTCCAGCAGTTGCATGCGGAGAAGTGGAGAATCAAACCCGGTTCTCCTAGATAAGGGTCCACACACTTAACCACTACAGCAAACTGGCTCTAAAGGTCATGTTAAGATCATCATTTAGCTATATTGATGTAAATGAAACAGCGTCAACAGGACAAAGTTGTTGGAACTGGAGGCATGATAGAGGAGGATCAGAGGATATGATAGTTTACTCCTAACCCTATGCTTGCCTGGGGCAAAGTTGCACAGCACCATTGTGAGCATCAAGGTAAGCCAGTAAAAAATATTGGTAGATAAATATATAAGAATATAAAAAGAACCATGCTGGAGAGACCGGAGGGTCAACCAGTTCAGCATCCTGTATCACATAGTAATCAACGAGTTGCCCTGGAGACCAAGAGGGAGTGATGTGGCTCAGTGGTAGAGCATCTGCTTGATATGCAGAAAGTCCCAAATTCAATCCCCAGCATCTCCAGTTAAAAGGTCTGGCAGCAGGCGATCCAAAAGACCTCTTCCTGAGACCCTGGAGGGCTGTTGTCAGTCTCAATAGACAGTACTGACTTTGATGGGCCAAAGGTCTGATTTGATATAAGGCAGTTTCATGCGTTTCTGATTATGTCAAGATCTTCCCTTGATGTTGCCTCCTCCCATTCCGAGGTTAACTTCCATGGCCATGTCCGTTTCCATTATTCACCATGGCTAGCAGCTACTGGTGAACCTGTCTTCATTGAATTTGTCTAATCTGCTTTTAAAACCATCTGTGCTCTTGGCCGTCACAACATCTATTGGCAGTGAATTCTGGGATTTAATTACTTATTGAGTAAAGAAGTATTTCCTTTGGACTGTTCTGAATCCATCAGTTTTATTTGGTGTCTCCCTCCCCCTCCCCCAAGTTCAACTACGATGGGAAAGGGGAAAAAAACTCTCTCTCCCTACTTACCCCAGCCCATGCATAATTTTATAAACCCCTTGTGTCATTGGAGAACTCAAAATGGTAGACCCTTACTTCTTCCCTCTCTCCTCATTCAGCTGCAATGGATCATGGGGTACCGTCTAACTGTGCAGCCAATCACAGCATACTAGCAGCAATACATAACCCCCTACTTTAATTCAGACTATACCATGCCCCTTCTCTCCCATTAAGACCTTAGATAAATTATATGAGTCACGAAGGCACTTGTATTATTTTGCACATTCTGGGGCTAAATCCTTGACACTGAAAACAGATTCTGGGGCTAAGCTCTGTTGAATCCTGGCTCAAAATAGTACTGGCTGTCGTAAGATGAAATAGTGCAGTAATTCCTATTTTAAATGGATATTTAAGTCCTTTGACCTTGTTCAAAGAAGAGAGGTTGGAATCTCGGTGACTTCTCTCGTTCCCAGCCACAGGCTTAATGAACTGTTCCCGGACTCCATTTTATATTATTTACCAGTTCACCTATCTCCTTATTCGTTCCTGCTGCCTGATAGGATTTGGTCCTCAGCTATACAGCTGACCGAAGCTCTCCAGCATGCCGCGGGAACGTTCTTGAGACAAATGTTGCTTTGAAATGATAGCAGTTGCCTCTCGGAGGCATATTCAGATCAAGGTCAGCACAAACACTTTGGAGGTTCACAGTTCATTGGGGAAATCAGCAACCCGGCTTGCTGCAGCTGGAGCTTATGCTAAATCATGCTGGCATCTGTGCACATTTGACGGCACCAAAAAATTATTGTTCTCAGCAATGCCCCCTGGTCGATGTGGTCACCTTCCAGGGAACAGACTCGAAAGAACAGGCCAGCTGAATGAGAGCCGGATTGCAAGGACTGAGGCGCGAGGCATATTGTGTGCTGCGAAAAGAGAAAATGGTAGATAATTGGGGTTGGAAAGGCTGATGAATTTTCTGTTTGTTTTATTGGGATGAGGTTGTAAGGAGAGGGGATATGACTCAGTGGCAGAACGTCAGCCTTAACTGTAGAAGGTCTAGGCTCGATCAGGGCCAGAGCATGGGAGTCAGCGAAGTAGGTGGCCACTTGGGGCACCACCTCGACGCAAGAACAGGGGGTGGGGGCAGGTGTCCCCTCCCCATCCCTGCTCATGTTGACTCGAATGTCCCTTGCCCAGCCCTCTCCCGCTTCAGAAGGAGCCAGGAAGAGGCAAGAAAGAAGGAGGCAGCCTCTTTCCAGGTCCCTCTGAAACGAGAGAAGGCCAGGCAAGGGGCAGGACTGGCCACAGGTTCTTTCTTCAAGAATGCATGCCTTGGCCTGCCCCACCCTTCACCCACTCCTCTCCTACTTCTTTCACAAGAAAGAAGGACACGGCCTCTTCCAGGCTCCCTTTGAAGTGGAAGAGGGGCAGTCTGAGCGTCTGCGCAAAGCACATGCAGCCTGATGACATCACTTCTGGTGATGTCATCAGGCTGCACGTGCTTCGCACACATGAGAAGAGCCTAGGGGGGGGCAGAGTGTGGGGTTCGGCCTGGGATGCCAGAACCCCTAGCGCTGGGCCTGGAGATTGAATCACAGCATACTAGCAGCAATACATAACCCCCCACTTTAATTCAGACTATACCATGCCCCTTCTCTCCTATTAAGACCTTAGATAAATTATATGAGTAATGAAGGCACTTGCATTATTTTGCACATTCTGGGGCTAAATCCTTGACACTGAAAACAGATTCTGGGGCTAAGCTCTGTTGAATCCTGGCTCAAAATAGTACTGGCTGTCGTAAGATGGTGGTGTGAAAGACCTCTGCTTGGAAAAGTGGGGAGCTGCTGTCAGTCAGAGTAGACAATACTGACCTTGATAGACCAAAGGTCTGACTCTTTGGAAGTCAGTTTCATGTGTTCTCATTAAAAGACAGGGCATGGCTCAGTGGTACAGTCTCTGCTTTGCATGCAGAAAGTCCTGGTTCAATCCCACATGTGTCTGGTTGAAAGGATTGGGTAGTATGTAATGTGAATTACCTCCACCTAAGACCCTGGAGAGCTGGTGCCAGTCTGAATAGACAATACTGGCCTTGATGGACTAATGGTCTGGCTCAGTAGAAGACAGATTTGTGTGTTCAATGGACACATTTTCAATCAAGCCAATGTTACAGACTGCCCATTGGTTGACATGCCATCACTGTGTATTGAATCTGATTGACTGGTATAGAAGGGCTGGCTGTGTTTAGAAAAGCAAGGAGGGGGCTCTGGCAGAAAATGAAAAACAAAGAGGGAGGGAGGTGTTCTATGAGTAGAGGCTGAGGGACTTGGGAATGTTCAGTCTGGAGATGAAGAGACTGAGGGGGAACATGATTGCTCCCTTGAGGTATTTGAAGGGCTGTCATTTAGAGGAAGGCAGGGAGTTGTTTCTGCTGGCAGCAGAGGAGAGGACTCACAATAATGGGTTTAAATTAAGAGCAAGAAAGTACCAGCTGGATATTAGAAAAAAACTTTTTTACAGTAAGAGTTTTCCAGCAGTGGAATCAGCTATGAGGGAAGCGGAGAGCTCCCCCTCACTGGCAGTCTTTAAGCAGCAGCTGGACAAACACTTATCAGGGATGCTATAGGACGATCCTGCATTGAGCAGGGGGTTGGACTAGATGACCTGGATGGCCCCTTCCAACTCTGTGACTCTATGAGGATAATTGGAAGAGAAGCCATTTGCGCTAAGCGTTGAAGCATGGAAATCCCCCAAATGTCAACAAAACAATATCTACAGAAGCTATGTAATGTTCACAGCACTTTGTTCCACAGAATCAGTGACCACTGTTACAAGGACCTCTTTGGCTCAGATTTTGTTATGTGCAGTAGAGACTGTTCCGGATCACTGTAACCTGTTGCCTGGTGGTAGAAAGTGCAGTCAAGTCACTGCCAACTTATGGTAACCCTGTAGGGTTTTCACGGCAAGAGATGTTCAGAGGGGGGTTGTCATTGCCTGCCTCTACATAGCAACCTTCACTTGGTGGTCTCCCATCCAAAAGGGGGGGGGGGGCTGTGGCTCAGTGGTAGAGCATCTGCTTGGCATGCAGAAGGCCCCAGGTTCAATCCTCAGTATGTATCTCCAGTAAAAAAAGATCTGACAGTAGGTGGTCTGAAAGACCTCACCCTGAGACCCTGGAGAGTGCTGCCAGTCTGAGTAGACAGTACTGACTTAGATGGACCAAAAGTCTGATTCAGTATAAGGCAGTTTCATGTGAAATATAAAGCTAGGGCTGACCTTGCTTAGCCTCAGATGAGATCATGCTAGCTTGGGCCATCCATGTAAGGGCAGCATATTGCATGCATAGATGAACTCTGGTGCAACAGCTTACATGCTAGCAAGAAACTGGGAAGACTTAGCTCAGCCTCCTTTCACTTATGCTCGCATACTTGGCTGAAGTGGACCCAGGACTATCTCTTCCAGTGTCATCCTGGGAAAATTCTTCCTTACAGGGATTCCTTTAGTGGTGGTAGGAAACCATAGTCTGATTGGTTATGGGTGGACTGGTAGTATTCCAAACTGGAAAAAGCCCCTCCTCCGAAATCCTACCTTCTTAGTGCCTTAGCTCAATTGCTGAGCTTAGCAGCCACAGGCAAAAGCGAGTGAGCTACATGCCTGAGGGAAGAGCTCCATAACTTTGCCAAGCACTGCTTTTTACACCCTAATCCAAAGAAGTGGGCACCAGGCAGGCATTTCAAGCACTGCCAACTCAGGCTTGAGAATGTCCTGGAAATGTTGAGAGAGTCACTGGGGGAAAACAGAGTTGGGGGAAGGGGAGAGACAAAGCAGGAAGTGATGTCATATGAAGCCACCATTTCTCCCAAGGAAATGGCTTTCTATAGTCTTGAGATCAGCAATAGCTCCAGAACTTCATGCTCCTCCCCCGCCCCTGCTTGAGATTGTTAATCTTACATGAAACTCAGCTACTGCCTACTTTTAATCTTTTAGATGCAAGGGCTACACATTTTTAATAACTGGCTTTTCACTGAGTTTTATCTCCTTACTCTGCCATCTCCCCACTTTTACGTTGCTCACTTTTATGATGAATTTATGCTACTGGTTTTATTGGCAACTGATTTAAAATACTTGATGATTCGTTTTATGGCTGCATTTTAGTTAGTTTATTGTGTCACTTTAATTATTGTATAATTTTAAATTGTATTTTTATCGTTTCATTTTATCTTGCTAGCGGGCTCCGGCACATTCTGGAACGTACCAGATAAATACATCTTTTGGATAAATAAATAATGTATCAACTTTGCACAGTTAAGTAAAATTCCTTCCTTGCACACCCCAGTCTCAATTTTGCAATATTTATCAAGTTAGCAACAGTTCACATTACATTTACCACAAGCTCATTTGGACTAATGTCTGCTACCCTTACTAGGGTTGCCAAATCCCCTGTGGCCTCTGGCAGGGGACTTTTTTCACATGTGCATTGCACATGTAGCATGATGACGTCACTCAGAAGAGTATCATGGAGTTTTTCTCCCAAACTGCTAGAGCTTCTGGGAAAACCATAGGGTTTTCCTGGAAATGTCCAGAGCGGCTGGTGCACAACATCGCCAGTGTGATTATGTCACTTCTGGGTGATGTCATCACACAGGTAACATTAGGTGGGGATCCAGCAGGTTGGGTGGGGATCTGGCTGGTTGGAGACCCCCAAAGCGGGAGAACCCCCACCCGACCTGGGAGCTTTGCAGCCCTAACCCTTTCTGATGTGAGGCACTGCAGGGGTTAAATAAATTCCTAGTGGCAACTTAAAGACTAAAAACAAGCTCTTGGAGGATTGGCTACATCAGGGGTGTGTGGCCTAATATGCAAAGGAGCTTCTGCTAGAATTCCACCCCGGGAATCCTTGCCTGAGTGCAAATTTTCCTCTCATAGGTCATACAGATTACGAGTGGCTCAATTTTGCATGCAGAAGGTTCAATCCCTAACATTTCCAGATAAAAGAATCAGGTAGGAAGAGATGTGGAGACCCCAGCAACAAACAGTTGCCAACAGGCCTGGATAAATTTGCCCTGCCTCGTTAATAGAGGCTCAATAAAATATTATCTACCAGGTAGTTTCAGAAGGTAGCCATATTGGTCTATAGCAGAAGAGTTAGATTGTAGTCCAGCAGTACTTTAAAGGACAAGAAGATTTTGGATGGTATAAGCTGTTGAAAATCTCATGAAAGGAGATTTGACTCTCAAAGATCATAGCCGCAATATCTTCTTGGTCTCTAAGGTGTTCCTGGACACCAATCTCACTCTAGTTACCAGGTGACAGCAATCCATCAATTTCCTGTATCATTGTCTTCCCTCCACAATTGAAGATTACTGACTCTCTTTAAAGGTGCCAATGGACTCCAGCTTTGTTTTGTTGCTTCAGGCCAGGGGTGGCCAAACTGTAGCTCAGGAGCCACATGTGGCCCTTTCACACATATTGTGTGGCTCACAAAGCTCCCACCACCCCATCAGCTTGGAGAATGTATTTAAAGTTGCTTTCTTTCTACCTAAACCTCCCCTATCTATCTTCCTTCATTCCTTCCTCCCTCCTTTCATGTCCTGCAGCTCTCAAACATCGGACATTTATTCTATGTGGCTCTTACATTAAGCAAGTTTGGCTACCCCTGCTTCAGACCAACACAGCTCCCCACCTGAATCTCACTTTTTATGCGTTTTGTTTTCTGCTTAATAGCTTTGTAATATTTAACAGCTTTTATACTATGCAGGGGTGGAATTCTAGCAGGAGCTCCTTTGCATATTAGGCCACACACCCCTGATGTAGCCAATCCTCCAACAGCTTACAAAGCTCTTTTTTGTAAGCTCTTAGAGGATTGGCTACATCAGGGGTATGTGCCTAATAGGCAAAGGATCTCCTGCTAGAATTTCACCCCTGATACTAAGTATTTCAAAAGCTTGTTTTTGGTAGCTTGTTGCTTTGGAAACCCTAGGCTGGGTGGAAATAAGGGGCCAATTTATCCCTCCCTTATTTCTTCTGACCTCCAGAGAGGTTTTTTTTTTTTTTAAGCCAGTATACCCCAAAGGAAATAATGGGCATGCGTCTGATCCACCATTAGTGAAAATGGAAATTTTCTCTGTATGATTTTCTGATAAAATAAATACACTTCCAACATTGAATGAAAACAATAACCCTTCCCTATCTGAAATTACAATACAGATCCAAAACAATCTTTCAAGCGCACATCTTCTCTATATCTACTCCAACTACCAGTGAGTCTTCAAGGCTCCGGGCTGAGAGAGACCTTTCTCAGCAACTGTTATTGATCATCTTTAACCAGAGACAAGCCCTGACCTGGATAGCCAAAGCTAGCCTGATCTTGTCAGATTTCAGAAGCTAGTCAAGGTCAGCCCTCATTAGTACTTGGATGGGAGACCACCTAGGGTTGCTATGTGGAGACAGGCAATGGCAAGCCACCTCTGAATGTCTCTGGCCTTGAACACTCCGTGGTGTTACTCACCATAAGTTGGCCGTGTTTTGGCAGCACTTTCCACCACCATGCAACATGCTGTGATGATGTGAAATGGTCCCTACTGCACAGAACAAATCAGAACCAAAGTGGTAGTCACTAATTCTGAGAAACAGGATGCTCTGAACATTTCATAGCTTCTGTAGATATTGTCCCAACCTGGATAGCCCAGGCTAGCAGGATCCTGCCAGATCTCAGAATCTAAGCAGGATCGGCACTAGTTAATACTAACTTGGATGGAATACCTCCAGAGATGGTATGTGAGAGTAGGCAGGGTAGGTGACTGCCTGGGGTGCCACCCCACCTGGTGGACACTGCCAGGCACCCCCTCTGTCCTCTGTGATGCTCCTTGAGCCAGTTTGGCATAGTGGTTAAGTGTGCGGACTCTTATCTGGGAGAACCGGGCTTGATTCCCCATGCCTCCACTTACAGCTGCTGGAATGGCCTTGGGTTAGGCATAGCTCTCGCAGAGTTGTCCTTGAAAGGGCAGCTGCTATGAGAGCCCTCTTAGCCCCACCCACCTCACAGGGTGTCTGTTGTGGGGGGAGAAGATATAGGAGATTATAAGCCGCTCTGAGCCTCTGATTCAGAGAGAAGGACGGGGTATAAATCTGCAGTCTTCTTCCTTGCAAGGAGCATGGTACACAAGCATTGTAGTGCTCCCCCAACCCCGATCAGGCTTTCTGTGACATGGGAAACCTGAGTGGATCCGGGGCAGGTGGGGCATTGCAGCAGCAGGTACCCTTGGAACCAAGTTCTGAGCATGCCTGCTGCCACACAGCACCCCCCCCCCCGGACTGGAAGTCGGGGGCGGGGGGCAAGGTTTTGCCTGGGGAGGCAAAAGTCCCAGCACCATTCCTGAATACCACTAAGGAATTCCAGAGTTGCAACACAAAGGCAGGCAACGGCAAACTCTCTCTGAGCGTCTCTTGCCTTGGAGACCCTATGGGGTTGCCATCAGTCAACTATAACTTGATGGCACTTTTCACCACTAGAGACACCAAGATTAAGACCTGGTTCTTTCTGCATACAAGATATGTGTTCTTCCACTTAGATTTAGCCTGTGTCTACTAAATCCTGTCCCTTTAACTATCTTGGAGATCCTGGGCAAAATTTAAAACATCTTTTTAAAAATAAGTCTCCTACCTCAGGGGTGGCCAACGGTAGCTCTCCAGATGTTTTTTGCCTACAACTCCCATCAGCACCAGCCATTGGCCATGCTGGCTGGAGCTGATGGGAGTTGTAGGCAAAAAAACATCTGGAGAGCTATCGTTGGCCACCCCTGTACCTGTTGCCAGCTCACTCCTGAAGACTTGAAATGATTCAGACTAGCAGCTAGAGCCTGAAAGCAGCACCCATATTGCTGACTGACAGAGCTGTGAAACTGCCGCAAAGCCCTGGTTTGACCGTTCTGCCATAAAACACCAGAATGGTTGGGAGAAGTGAGACACAACAGCATTTGGATACATCAAGTACACATTTCAAAACAGAAATAATTGCGGTGAAACAATTGAGACAAATGAGCCCACCTAGATCCTTTTAAATCATTTTTCAACAAAAGTAATTATTATGCACTGTGACCCATTTGGCATTGAATAGTTCTTGAGACCATTCGCTCTCTCACCATTCCCTCCTTTCTGCCTATGACCTCATTTTTCTGGGAACAAGCTAATATTAATTATCAGGTTCGGCCTCACAAGCAAAACACCTGCAGGTGCCCCCAATTACAGCAAGCTGTTATCACATATGCAGCAAATATACCCTGTCTGTTTCCATTGAAATTACTCAGCTGAATCCCAAGCTACTCAAAGCTTTTGTATAGGCAAAGTTATCATTCAAAGTATGCCAGTGTTAGATATCCCAGTCCAGCAAGGGAGATCTGGAAGTAGAAACTGAATTCTGCTTGCTCAATTGATGTGATCTGCCTCCTAGGGTTACTGGCCTCCAGAATTACTGCATATCTCCAGACAATAGAGACTAGTTCCCCTGGAGAAAATGGGTGATTCGTAGGGAGGACTCTGTGGCATTGTACACACTGAGGTCCCTCCCTTCACCCAACCCCACACTCCCAAGGCTTCAACCCCCAAGATCTCTGGGAATTTCCCAACTCAGAGCTGGCAACCCTACTACATAGACACCCATATTACAATTATTTCAGTCCCTTACTGAACTGACTTCACCTTTCATGAAGATAGAGGGCTTTTTTTGTAGCAGGAACTCCTTTGCATATTAGGCCACACACCCCTGATATAAGCAATCCTCCAAGAGCTTATAGGGCTTTTAGTACAGGGTGTACTGTAAGCTCCAGGAGGATTGGCTACATCAGGGGTGTGTGGCCTAATATGCAAAGGAGTTCCAACTACAAAAAAAGCCCTGGTGAATAAGAAGATGCTCATCTCCATCCACGGCTATTAGCTGTATCTAGCTGTACATGTCTAAGGCCATAGGTGTAAACTACCGGGGGGGGGGGCACTCCGGGGCGGCAGCCCTCCCCCCAGGCAATACTTCTTTGAAATGATCTTCTTCAAAGGCATGTGAAGCAGTAAAGCTATCCCCTCTGTGTTTTTTTCCTCTCGGCTGCCAGAAACTCAGAAGTGTATCTTTTTCACCTTCTTACAAATGCTAATTGAGCTACTGTAAACATCCCTCTTCTCTCCCCTCCCAGGAAACACATCTGTGTGAATAGGAAGACTGCTTTGTCTCTGGGAAAAGCTGTTTTGACCTGAGCAGACCTGCATCAAGTGGGTGGGGAAAGAACTTTGATAATGTTTATGGGTAAGGCAACAGAAGTGGAGTCCACTTATCAGTAAGGACAGATCTCTCAGATCTACGAAAAGGTGCTTATTTTATCCTTTCATCCGGCCTGCCTAGAAGGCTGAAGAAGGACAATTGATATTGCGAAAGGTAAGTTTTCTGTATCTTTGGACTCTCTAGATTAATTACTAAGGTTTTGATATGCAGAACACATCAATATTTAAATATGTTTGGTGTCTGTTGGGAAAGAAAGTATAGCCCTTGACCCTCCCTGGCTGCATCCACTTTCAGTGTGGTAACAGTCAGGCTGCAAGGTTGGGGGAAAGTCACGGGAAGAGGGGACATAAAGATCAGAGGCCTTTTAAAATTTCCTTTTATCCTATGTGCAGTCCAGAGACAACATTGCCAAGGAATGCGCACTCTGTACATGTTCATGCTTTTCATTTTGCTGTTACCTAAAATGGTATGGTACAGGTTCAAAGGAGCAACCAACTAGCTTACAGATTCAGGTGCGGTAGCCATGTTTGTTAGAAGCAGCAGAACAAAGTTGCAGTCCAGTGGCACCTTTAAGATCAATCAAGTTTAATTCTAGGTATAAGCTTTCATGTGCATGCACACTGTTTTATTTAGATCCAGGTGGGTAGCTGTGTTGTTCTGAAGCAATAAAGTTTGAGTCCAGTGGCACCTTTAAGATCAACAAAGTTTCATTCTAGGTATAAACTTTTATGTACAAGCACACTTCATCACATACAGGTGAAACAGAATTGAGAGTCAAGGTGCATAAGTATAGAAGTTGTCCTTGAAAGGGAAGCTTCAGGGAGAGCTCTCTCAGCCCCACCCACCTCACAGGGTGTCTGTTGTGGGGGAAGAAGATAAAGGAGATTGTAAGCCGCTCTGAGACTCTGATTCAGAGAGAAGGGTGGGTTATAAATCTATGGTCTTCTTCTTCCTCCTCCTCCTCATCTTCTTCTTCTTCTTCATCCTCATCTCAATTTATACCCCATCTAACCCCCTAGCAAAAAAAAAAATCCATACCTCATGTCAGAGAAATATTTGTGTCTGTGTGTAACCCCAGAAACTCTAGTGTCTGAAATAATATCAAAAGGTAAGAAGGCACTGTGAAGGGGCTATAGACACCACTTTGTTGGTGTTAAAGGTGCTACTGGCCTCCAACTCAGTTCTCACATTTGTTGACTGCTTTATTATCTGTACTAGGAGTAAGGCCCATTGTGATTGAGCACCCAGAAATTGTTTTGTATTCTGTCTTGGGTCAGAGACCCATGAATTTATCAAACAAAGGTATCTGTGATGCCATAGTTTTGTCAATTTCAGTACAATCGTACTTTATTAATGAGGCAGAAACAAGACACCTGTAAGTGAACATCCAGAGAAACTTATAAAATGTTCCCCTAAAGCTTTTCTGTATTGCCTTTTACTATCAAATTTGTGACCATTGGTTTGTTCTATAAGAACATAAGAGAAGCCATGTTGGATCAGGCCAATGGCCCATCCAGTCCAACACTCTGTGTCACACAGTGGCCAATATATGTGTATATATACATACACACACACACACACACATATATATATACACAGTATATATATATATATATATATATATATATATATATATATATATATATATATATACACACACACACACACACACACACACACATACTGTGGCTAATAGCCACTGATGGACCTCTGCTCCATATGTGCATGATATGTATATTTGCAGATCTTAAAGTGACTATTCTAAAAGTGTATTTCAAAAACAGGACATAGTAAGAGACCTCTGAGATACCACTATAACTACCGGCAAACTCCACCTTCCACCTTTTCCTGGGTTTGGCCCAGTCCATGGGCATTGTTGGGGGGGGCTCCCTAAATTTATGGGGAGGGAGCTTCTCTATAAATTCATAGGTAGTGATAATGGAGGCCCCTCCCTGTGACATCACTGGCTCCTCCCTGTGATGTCACTGGATGAAATGCCTCTGGCTGGGCCCCAGTCCATCCCTCCCAGGAAACTGAAAACTCTACGCCCCTGTCTAAGGCTGGATTAAGACCATATAGTGTCATGTACTGAGACCCCCATCCTAAGCCCTGGACCAAAAGGCTTTAGGATGGTGACTAAAACCTCCTCTACTCCCTAATCCATTTGACTGGAGATGGCAGGGAATGGACCTGCCCTATCACTAAGTCATCACCTCTTAGATGGTGAAGAATCAGCTAGGTAAGGACGGGAAGCTTCATTTACCCTTGTTTTGACCTTGTCCATCAAGGCTCACTGCCTCCAAGAAGATGGTTTATGCCCCCACTTTTTTCCTAATGACCATGCATTCCTAACTGTGCAAGAAGGCTATCAGCAGTGTTTATGCATATGTGGTTTGTTACTGTTTTTCATGCTTCAGATCTGTATTGGGTGTATATATTTGGTGCAGTATTAGTAAAATGCAATATGCTAATCCTGAGGAACTTGTTACAAACCAAAAGATGGCTATCTGCATTTAGAATGTTTTGCTTTGTTTGATTTGCTGGCATATTAATTTTCAGCATACTTTGGTGGTGGATTACATGGACAGGCATCTAGGGAGAAGTACTTAAAGTGAAAATTAGCCATAGCATGATCAGTATTCTCCTTTTACGGACCTGCATTGCGGTTCAGACCAGAAAACCTCTTTGACGATAAGATAAAAGTGAGCTATAATTTGCGATTGTTTATAACTCCTAAACCGAAACATATTATGGTCACACTTTCCACTTATTAGCCTGTAATTTTGAACAAGATAATTTCAAAAATGCTTACTGATTTCTCTCTTTGGATATTACCATCTTATTCCTCTAACTGATTAATGCTTCTGTGACGGACTGCACTTTTTAAAAAGACCTCAGAGTGCTGTGAAAACAGAGTAAAGCTAATTCTTAGGGTTAATTCTTCATAAACCCAGAGAGCCTCCAGTGACAGGCTTCTCTGAGCAATCTGATTGGTCAGCATCAGCTGAGCAGACAGAATCTTGAGAGAGCTGGATGCTGAGGATTCCATGAGATTTCTGTCTTGACTGGAGACAGACTGAATTCTGTCTTGACTGAGAGAGTCTAATTTCAGCCTTAGCTGAAAGTAGTTCAACACAGACAGGAGAACTGGGGAAAAGTTGGGTAGGAGGTTTGGGAAGTAAACCGAGACTCCCATTCTGGCCAAGGAAAAGGGATAAAACTTCTCAGGAGAGAAGAAGATTCCCTATCCAGTTGAACAGGTTGATATCTGGGTACAGAAAGCCCTGCTCTGGTGTGGTTAAAAATTGCATGGAGAGACCTGGGGTCAGTCAAAAATTGGCATTACAAGAGAAGGGATTTGGGTACTGAAAAGGGTGTACCAACCTTCTAGGAAACCAAAATAGAGAAATACTAAGTGTACTGGAGGGTTTGGGAAAACCCAGGAATTAAAGCCTCTCAAAACAAAGTTGTAAGAAATCTGAGGGGGGGGGGGAGCATATGAAACTCTCATTAGCTTGTAGATAAGAACTGAAGTCTGTGCAAAAGCTACTTTACCTCAGCATTTTTAACTCCTTACTTCACCTGACCTTTCCCCTTGACGTTAAATTAAACCTTCTGCCATTTTTAAATTTTAAAAGCATCTCAAGTGCCATTTATGTTGTCATTTAAGTAAAAGGGAGACTCTAACCCTTCCCTCAGTTCTTGGGCTGAGAAAATAGCTATTACATATTACTGACACAGGGTGGGACTGCAAAAGCTGCTTTAGAGAAGAATACACATTGCCAGGCTCCTCAGTCAGTGATGGGACACAAAAAAAAAAAAAATGGAGCAAAAATCTTAAAGGGAGGGAAGTGGACGGGGTCTGTTCTAACAAAGATAACATAAAAGCGAGCTGTAATTTGTGATCATAACTCCTAAACCGAGGGAAACTTATTATGGTCACACGCTCTACTTATTAGCCTGTAATTTTGAACAAGATAATTTCAAAAGTGCTTACTGATTTCTCTCTCTCTGGATATTACTCTCTTATTACTCTGATTGTTGAATGCTTCATGTAAATATTTTTCAACACTGTTTGAAGTAGGGAAATGTCATTATTTTGCTTGCACAGATGGGTGAAACCCAGCAATGTAAATATTAAGGGCAAACACCTATTGGTACAAGGTTGGACAAACATCACTCATTCCTTAAACACTTGTTCTGTTGTTTTGCTGCATTAAAATCTCCCATTCTGCATCATTTCCATGTTCCACTGCCAATATCTCTGAACTTCGTTTCTGTGGATGAACCAATGTACATGTTGAGCGTAGTCAATACATATTGCTTATCTCTTTATTTTTATCTCACCTTTCCTCCAAGGAGCTCAGTTCTCTACTCATATGTTGTCCTCACAATGACCCTGTGAAATATTATTTTTTATTTATTTATTTCTGTAGATTTATAGGCCGCGCTTTTCTCATAGTGGGCTCAGGGCGGCTTCCAACACAATAAAACAATCAAATCAATTTAAAACAATTAAAACAGTTTAAACAGTTTAAAATTAAGACAATTAAGCCACAGCTCACATTAGGTGGGGCGGCAAAGATGGTATTAACAGATCGATTCGGCTTGCTTGTCCCAACTTAGGTGTTCAAATCCCAGCTATATTGGTTTCAAAGAATCCGTACAGTGCAATCGGTGCAGGGGGGGATCCGTTTAAATGATAGGACGCCCGTCTGCCTCAGTCAGCAGCTGTGCAAGCAAATAGGTCAGTGAGAGAGATTTGCTGGCCCAATGTTGTAAGAACTTAAGAAGTACTTTGCTGGATTAGACCATTGGTCCATTAGTCCAACATCCTGTGCCTGCCTCATACAGTGGCCAACCAGTGCCTCTAGAAATCTAACAGTACACCTCATGAATGTCACCACAAGCACCTTACTGCTGGAAATCCTGTAACCAGACTGGTACTTTCACCCACTGCTGGTGGCAATGTGACAAAACACACAACTTCTGGAAAGAGGTCCTTATACACATAAAACTAATAACTGGAGCCGAAGTCCCACTTCTCCTGGAAATTCTGTTTCTAAATTATTGATCTACCTTCTTTAGGGCACAAAGATCCAATAGAAGCAATGATTGTAGCTGCCAGGACAATGATAGCCTCTCTCTAGAGGAATAAATTGGCCCCTGTTCTAGACAATTACAGTAGTTCCATAAGCTCTGGGACCAATACATCATGGAGAACGTCAAAGAGCAAATTAATAGATCCTTAACCTTCCCTAGAGTCTCCACGCCGAGGAAAAACAGTTTGTATTGCTAGAGTATTTATCTCATCAACAGATTAACCCACATGATTGGTCCCAACTACAATAAAAAATCTCTGAATGAGATGGGATAACTAAGTGGTCTCTCTGTACATTACAATCAGGTCTCCCCCCCTCCCTCCAACTCTTTTCTTTTAGTCATTATTCCTGTTGTATTTATTGTTATATATTTGCTGGTTAACAGATCACATAATGTTTGTTTTGCTGTATCCCTTTGCTTTGTGTTTATCTCTGTTTTATCTTTAGATTATATAATAAAACGTTAATTTAAAAAAAAAATGCCAGAGCTGTGTGGACACTTGAACATAGGTCCTGATCTGACAATCTGTCTCTGTGTGATGGCACTGCAAAGCAATCCATACTTCCACAATATTTCAGTATTAGTGATTCCTATACAGAGGTGTACCTCCTCTTCCCCAAAAAAGTTCAATACAAATCAACAGCAATCAACAGAAACAATACAAATTTTGTGATCAAATCAGTGTATCCAGTAGATAATTCATATTGGGGAGAAACTGTGAGCATTCCTAGGAGCAACAGCACTGACTGGCTGAACAAGGTTAGACTATTCACTTGACCATTAAGTTGGCTATCTGGCATTCATTTGACAGTTCAACATTCTCTGTTTCCTTATTCATTTGCTGGAAACCTGGCATTTCCTTTGTGTATAAGAAATACTGGAATTATCAGCATGTACAATGCTGGTCTCACGTCTCACTTCTCTGCTCCATCCAGCGTTTTAGGGCATGGGTCATGCTATTAGGGCATGGTTTATCTTTTCCTGCCCAGTCACTTCTCAGAGGTGTTGAGTTCTGTCTGACCCCTTTATCTACATCTGGTTAAAATAGATGCTGCTGAGCTAGAAAAAGTGGTATAAGTTAGTCTCTAAAATCTATTTGCTGGACCATTCCATGGTGGGATGCATCATCCATGTTAAGAGCTTCCACATTTGGCAAATAACTGAGATAAGCAATGTAATGTGTTGTTATAATGCCCGACTGCGACTGGTGAGTTTGAGTTGATTTCCTTCTCTCTCAGCCTAAAAGTTGTTTCGAGGATAAAATGGGCAGAACTATGTACAGCACCCTGAGCTTCCTGAGGAATAAAGGGTACGATAAAATGAAATAGGGAAACTTTATTCAGTATATGACAGGGGTGGTAGCATTGATGTAGCCCAATCACATCAGATCTCAGAAATTAAGGAGGATCAGGCCTCATTTTGGGCAGGAGCTCACGGAAGCGGAGCTCCAGAACCTCTAAATTTTATTGTGCTCTTTCTCCCCCTCTTCCCCCTTCAAATACTTGCTTCTGGGCTCCATTGTTCAAACCCCCTGTGAGAATTTTGCTGAACTCTAAGATCTGATAAACTTTCTAATATTTCCCCCCACAAAAAATGGGGAAATAACCAAAATATATAAAGCTGACAGACAGAAATCATCATGCCACTGTGGCCACAGAGGAGAAAGTAATGTTAAAAGTATGATTTGTAATAAGGTTTTATTATGACAATTATAATTCAAGAAGCATTTTAAGGTTGCTGCTGAGCTGATATAATTTAGTATGCCTTCCGGTGATGTACCAGAGGTGTGTGGCATATGCAAATGAATTATGCAAATGAGTTGTGCTTATGAGCTCTGGCACCTCTTTTCTACACAATGACCACTGAGGAGGATCTGTACTTGGAAGGGAAACCACCAAGGAAGGCTCTGCAGAGGGAGGCAATGGGAAACCACCTCTGCTTCTCACTTGCCTTGAAGGCCCCTTGCTGAGGTTGCCATAAGTTGGTTAAAAGTTGACAGCACTTAGGTACTTATTCGGTGTATTTTAACAATGAGTATGTTTCATTGTCTCCCAGTATCACAGAGGAATCGAACCGTACCCAGTTTAAATCAGCTAAATTCAGTGGGTATGACAGGCTTTGATAATCTTGGATCCATTTCGAAAATGGAATCGGAATGCTGGAGTCAGCAGGATGTTCGTTTCTGATGCCACCATCACGGCGATGGTGTTTCAGTAAATCACTTCCCTGGGCCTTTGGCTTTCCACCCTCAGCTATTTTGTCTCTTTAAATTGGAAGATCTTTGGTAAGGGAGGGAGAGGCTATAACTTACCCTGTATTGCCTAACTCTGGAGAAGACAGTGGCTCATGGTAGAGCATCTGCTTGGGAAGCAGAAGGTCCCAGGTTCAATCCCTGGCATCTCCAAAAAAAGGGTCCAGGCAAATAGGTGTGAAAAACCTCTGCTTGAGACCCTGGAGAGCCGCTGCCAATTTGAGAAGACAATACTGACTTTGATGGACCAAGGGTCTGATTCAGTATAAGGCAGCTTCATATGTTCATATGTTCAAGTCTCATCTTCAGCTATCAAGAGCTTCAGTAATACAAATAATTGGGAGCATTAAAGATCAAATGAAGTGAATTCCAGATGATAGCTAGAAAAGGTTGTCGGATGAGCAGATTCACCTCATTCAACTCCTTTGTTGTTCCGGTATTTCTCCTCGCGCTGGGCTCCACACCTCCTTAATTCCAATGTAACTCAGAGAATGTCTCAAATTAATTCCAGAAACTGGAGCAAGTGCAATCTTTTATAGCTTTCAGATCATTCATTGCTATCGTTCCATCCTTCCTTGTACATTACCAATGATTCAGGCAGGTTGATCAAACACCACAAAAAAGCAATCTGGATTAGGAACTTCATGGCAAAAGTGCAATTGATATTTGAAATTAACAAGATCAAAATGACAGTTTACATGCAGGTTAAGCCCATCGTTTGGTGCTTTCAGTGGTTTCCTCCATGTTTGACCTGGATGCTTCAGAGAGCAGCTTTGTTGACCTCTAAGGTTCTGCAGGTCTCAAATCTAGCAGATCTGGACAGTTTTTCTTTCTTTGCCATTAACAAACACCAAGACAGGCAACTATAAAGGATAGTGGGAAACACATCTCATCCATAAACCATTGGCTGCAATCACAAATGCTAAATAATGTACTTTCAATCCACTTTCAATGCACTTTCCAGCTGTATTTTGCCAGTTCACATAGTAAAACCCAGCTGGAAAGTACATTGAAAGTGTATTATTTAGGGTGTGATCGCAACCCTAAACTGTGGAAGTTAATGTTTTATGTACTTAAAGAATGAGGGGACTTACCAGGAGAAAGGAGAAGGCCTAGGTCTCATGGCTGGTGTCAGCATGGCTGACAGCATGGCTAAGGTGAGATCTGAACAAATGATTCTGGGACTCCTGGTTTCTTCTTGCTACCTCCAAATCCAGTAGCATCTTAGAGACCAACATGATTTGGGGAGTATAAGATTTTGAGAGTCAAAGCTCCTCTTGTGGGAATCTTTTGAGAGTTTTGATTCACAAAAGCTAAACCCTGAAAATCTGATTAGTCTCCGAGCTGCCACTGAACTCAAATCTAGCTGTTCTACTACAACCAACATGGCTACCCTCTGAAACTATCTTCTTGCTATCTAATTGCTAAACATCCTGCATGGTCTTCCCTTTATCCAAGCTTTGTTTAACATGTGAGCTGCTATGAAATGCAACACTGATACGTTGGAACTAGGATTGCCAGCCCTGGGATGAAAAATACCTAGAAATTTGGAGGACAGAGCTCGGGGAGGGTGGGGTTTGGGGAGGAGAGGGATTTCCATGGGGTACAATGCCAAGGGGTTCCATGGGGTACGATTCCAAAGTGACCATTTTCTCCAGGTGAACTGATCTCTGTCATCTGGAGATCAGTTGTAATTCCAGATCTCCAGCCACCACCTTGAGGTTTGGCAACAAGAGTGAGATACATGTAAAAGAAGAAGAAAATAAAGGCAAAGCCACCGTGCATAAATATTAAAAAAAATCTTAAAGAATTAATGTACAATTACTACTTCTAGCTTACATGGAGGCTGGCAGCCCTAAGTGGAACATGCACCGGTTTTCCTTTCGGATTAACCTGCAGGAAATCACAGGCCACCAGAGCAAACATCTTGTCCCCTAGAAAACAGGTTCAAACCCTATTTCTCTTTGTGTGCTTGTTCTAAATTCCCTCTTAGTTATTACATGACATCTTCATTTAGGCCCCAGAAATCCCAGCCAATATGCTATCTGATAATGATGACTGCCAGTGATTTGGAACAGAAAAAATTAATTAAAGCAACAGACATAATAACAAGAACAGATTTAAAATAGTGGCTACTTTCTTCAGTTGCGAAAGCCATTTACACATGTTTGAATGGAATGCAGGGATCTCAGCTTTTTGTGTTGGAAGCGGTCTGATTTTTTTCCCCTAGAAGTTTCATTGTAAAGATTTGTGGATTTCTGAGTCACATGTTATAAAGGTGAGATCAACAGTACAATCCTCAACAATGTTCACCCTTCTAAGTACATTTTCTTCAGTAAGCCTGGAACATGGTTTCCCAACCTTTTGGGGCCTATAGGAATAGGGTGTTTGATGTAAGCCCAAAATGGCTGTCACAGGATGTGGAGCCAACCACAAAATGGCTGCTGCAGCAGCTGGGATCAACCACAAAATGGCTGCTAGAGGCTGAGCCAACCACAAAATGCCATGGAGTGAGCTTAAGCATAACTCTTTGTAACATTTCAGGCATTAGCTCTGCATAATGAGGTGCTTTCTTAGACAAACATATATTGTTCAAAAATATCGTCCTGCAGTAACACAGCTTACCTTCAGTCACACAGTTTGCTGTAAAATTTTTTGTTTTGATTTCTGAAAAAAGATATATTATTATAAGATGATAGAATCAAATCGAATGAATGCAAGATTGATTCGAGTTGTCAGGAGTTTTTCAGAGAGCTGAAGAACGTTCAAAAGAAGACTTATTTTTTACGGTGTTCATCTCACCTTTGATTGTGATAAACAGTTTTTTTCACGCTTTTGCATGGTTTCCAAAACATTTAGTTCTACCCTTTTAAAATGTGCTACAAAAAACTTTTTTCCCTCAACAAACATGCTTACCTCTCCAGAACATGGCACTCTTTACTGTGATTTATGAAACTGAAACCAAAGGTGCTAGCAAGAGCAACAACAGAACCAGTCGCAGTAGATACACAATTGAAAAGATGTACTGTTGTTTAAATACATGTTATCCTAATTTATTCTTTGTTGAGAAAAAAAACTGTTATAACTTTGAAGAAAAAACTGTAATAGTGGTACTTCGATGACTGCTTTTTATTGTTGAACAATGTGAGGTGAATTGAGAGGAAAAAGACATTTGGAGGATTAGCTAATGAGCCTTCCAAGCAGAAAAGTTAGCAGATATTCCTACCAAAAAGGACAGTTCCTATGTCTAGCCATTCAGTCTTTCTTCCAGTTACTGCACTGAGGGCTTTCTTGATTAGAATCATAGAGTTGGAAGGGACCTCCAGGGTCATCTACTCCAACCCCCTGCGCAATGCAGGAAACTCACAAATACCTCCCCCTAAATTCACAGAATTAACATTGCGGTCAAATGGCCATCTAGCTCTGTTTAAAAACCTCCAAGGAAGGAGAGCCCACCACTCCCTGCGGAAGCCTGTTCCACTAAGGAATACCACTTTAACTGTCTGGATGTTCTTCCTAATGTTGAGCCGGAAACTCTTCTGATTTAATTTCAACCCATTGGTTCTAGTCCAGTTCTATTATATTTATTTATTTATTTATTTTAGTCGATTGTAGTCCGCCCATCCCCATAATGGGTTCAGGGCAGATCATAAGGACAATAGAAAAAATAAAACAGTAAAATCCAAGAGTAATATCATAAAACCGTAAAACAATCAATGAACAATCAGATGATACAACATGAATGGTACAGCACGTATTGTAGGTTGCAGTACAGATATCCTAGATGTCATGGATGCTGTAGCTGTAGGCCCGATATCTAGCAGACCAAGTAGAGAGGTCTCCTAGATGATGTCAGCAGTAAGGCAAGGACACCTGCCTGCCTCAGCCAAAGGCATGTATATTCTATAATATATATGCAGAGGTAGGTCTTTCCTTGCTTTCTATTCCATTTTTTCCCAATGGTTCTGCCCGCCTGCCCGCCTACAGGCAAACATTTTGTTCATTGTTTCTGAAAACAGATTATAAACACTGGAGTGAGAGATGGACAGAGGCTGCATTCTTTCTCCCCAGTTAACAAGCAGGAAAGAAAAGCAGGTTTCTTTGTACCCTATAGAGGGCAGCAGGCTTACGAATCAGACAAATGTCCTCCTCCTGAATGACACAGTTAAGAGGCACAAAAAACTTGTGATAAGAAAAGAACTGAAATCCAAGTGAGAGATCAGTGAATATCCATGTAGCAAGAGAGCCCATTAAGAAGAAGACTGCAGATTTATACTCCGCCCTTCTCTCTGAATCAGAGACTCAGAGCGGCTTACAATCTCCTATATCTTCTCCCCCCACAACAGACACCCTGTGAGGTGAGTTGGGGCTGAGAGGACTCTTACAGCAGCTGCCCTTCCAAGGACAACTCCTGCTATACCTATCACTAACCCAAGGCCATTCCAGCAGCTGGAAATGGAGGAGTGGGGAATCAAACCCGGTTCTCCCAGATAAGAGTCTGCACCCTTAACCACTACACCAAACTGGCTCTTTAAGGAGAACCACAGGTCCTGGGCCAATGTAGGGATCACTGTTGTCACCAAAAAGGCTGCTTTTATGGCACAGCTGAAGGAACCAATTTTAAGATACCCATCTGTGGAGCAGACTTGGCCTTGTACTAGCTGGCTGGCACTTATGACTGTAAATGGGGTTGGGTTGTACCATTAAGGCTACAGGGAGATGCCATGATGGGGCAGGGCAGGATTGGCTAATACAGGATGGGTCCAGATGTGGGATGGGCCTTAAAGTCAGTAGCCCAGATAGAGTCTCTAGTTCTCCTGCTGCAGTGGAAAATATCCATCCTAGCAGTCCTGGTCCCAGGGAAGGCAGCAGGAAAAAAATGGTGGGAATCACCATCACTCTGATGGTATGACATCAATTCCAGCAGGTACTAGGAAGTGAGGTCATTTCATCAAGGAGAAGCTCTCAAGGAGAGCCAGTTCGCTGTAATGGTTAAGTGTGCAGACTCTTATCTGGGAGAACCGGGTTTGATTCCCCACTCCTCCACTTGCACCTGCTGGAATGGCCTTGGGTCAGCTGTAGCTCTGGCAGAGGTTGTCCTTGAAAGGGCAGCTGCTGTGAGAGCCCTCTCCAGCCCCACCCACCTCACAGGGTGTCTGTTGTGGGGGAGGAAGGTAAAGGAGATTGTGAGCCGCTCTGAGACTCTTTGGAGTGGAGGGCGGGATATAAATCCAATATCTTCTTAAGATTCCACTGAATCTCTATAGTAAAACCACATAGTTATTTCAGCAGAATCCTACCTAGAGCATTGCCCCAAAACCATGATGTTACTTCTGTCGAAGGATGAAACTGAAGCTTTAAGAACATTGGCAAGGGATGATAATATTAATATGAAGCCAGTGGGTAAAGTGGGGTGGGATTGTTGTTTTAAATAGAAGTGATTACTGTGAGGAAATAGAACGCTAGTTGTCAGATCAGGAAAGTTATAAACTGATCCCAGTAGGGTTGCCAATCCCCAAGTGGGAGCAGGGGATCCCCTGGTTTCGAGGCTCTTCCCCCACTTCAGGGTCATCAGAAAGTGGGGGAGGGGAGGGAAATGTCTGCTGGGCATTCCATTATTCCCTATGGAGACCTATTCCCATAGGGTATAATGGAGAATTGGTCTGAGGGTATTTGGAGCTCGGGGGGGGGGGGGGGCTGTTTTTTGAGTTAGAGCTACCAAAGTTTCAACATAGCATCCAGTGCATCTCTTCAAAACATATTCCAAGTTTCAAACAGATTGGACCAGGGGGTCCAATTTTATGAGCCCCAAAAGAAGGTGCCCCTATCCTTCATTATTTCCAATGGAGGAAAGGCATTTTAAAGGTGTGCGGTCCTTTTAAATGTGATGGCCAGAACTCCCTTTGGAGTTCAATTATACGTCTCATAACCTTGCTCCTGACTCCACCCCCAATGTCATAGAATCATAGAGTTGGAAGGGACCTCTAGGGTCATCTAGTCCAACCCCCTGCACAATGCAGGAAACTCACAAACACTTCCCCCTATATTCATAGAATCTTCATTGCTGTCAGATGGCCATCTAGACTCTGTTTAAAAAATTCCAAGGAACTTTCTCCCGAGAAAGCCTGTTCCACTGAGGAATCACTCTAATGGTCAGGAAGTTTTTCAACCCATTGGTTCTGGTCCTACCTTCCAGGGCCACAGAAAACAATTCCACACCATCCTCTATATGACAGCCCTTCAAGTACTTGAAGATGGTGATCATATCACCTCTCAGCCGCCTCCTCTCTAGGCTAAACATCCCCAGCTCCTTCAACCTTTCCTCATAGGACTTGGTCTCCAGACCCCTCACCATCTTCGTCGCCCTCCTCTGGACCCGTTCCAGCTTGTCTATATCCTTCTTAAAATGTGATGCCCAAAACTGAACACAATACTCCAGGTGAGGTCTTACCTGGCACCACCCCCAAAGTATCTTGACCCCAACGCCAAAGTATTTCTTGAATTGGACTTGGCAACCCTGGATTCCAGCAGAAGCTCATTTGCATATCAAGACACACCCCCTGGCACCAAACCAACTGGAACTGCGCTCCTGTGTGTTCCTGCTCAAAAAAAGCCCCATTATCACCTTTATAGCTGGAGGCTGGGGGAGCTGAACCATCTCATCGTTCCTAGCTAGCAGTTCTAAAACAATGGTTGAGGTGAGTCTGAAAAGCAATTGAATTGGCTTCTCCCCCCCCCAGTCCTCTTCCTCCTTCTTCCTCCATAATGTTACATTATTATTATTATTATTATTATTATTAAAATTTGTTAATCGCCTCATCCCGGCTAATTCCGGGCTCTAGGCAATACAACAAAAGATACACGTAAAATCAATAAAACCAGTAATTTAAAATAGTTGCAACCCAAAGAGCCTACTTTATAGTGTGCTGTAATTCTGCTTTTCAGGCACTGGGAGCAGTTCCCCCCTTAAGTAGAGGGAGGGAAGGGTACCAGCCCAGCAGCCATCACTGTCCTCAAACAAAAGCCTGGCAGAACATCTCTGCTTTGCAGGCCCTGCGGAATTGTAAAAGATCCCGCAGGGCCCTAGTGCCTTCCGGCAGAGAGTTCCACCAGGTTGGGGCTAGGACTGTTCTCCTTGAGGACAGCCGGACCTCTTTAGGGCCAGGGATCACCAGTAGATTTCGACTAGTAGAGTGTAGTGCTCTTCCAGGGACATAGTGGATGAGGTGGTCCTGTAGATGATATAGCTGTGAGAAATGCTGAACAGCAGTATCTTCCCCTGTAGATAGTCACATTATTTCAGAAATCACAGACCCCCTTCTTGACAAAGGGCTCTGTGGCTTAGAAACTGGCAGGAGCAACAGTTTCTGCATTGAAAAAAAATGCAAATTCAGAGGGATCGTAATGGAAAGGGCAAAGGTATAGGAAAAGTGTAGTTTAGAATGAAATGAAATAGGAACGACATCACATCATCCATAAAACATTCTGGAAGAAATGGGGGAATCGATACTATAATTATCATTTATTACCATGTATTATTTACATCATAATATAAAGGCAGTGTGCTCCATTTCAGCCTGTTTGTGATGCTATTGATTTCAGAAGATAGATCCTTCATGTACTAGACAATATAGGGTTTATATTAGTCTTCAGCTTTGCTTTCTGTCTGGCTTCTGTGGAGAAATGTATTTTTCTTTGGAGGTTTGAACTGAGCAAAATCTGTGCCTGGCATTTTAAGAAGTTTTTGTCTTGGTTGAAAGCAGGCAGGGAGGGGGGAGCCAATTCAATTGTTTTCAGGCACAGTTGTTGTCAGTCACAGTTCTCTCAGAGCTCTCTCAGCCCCACCTGCCTCACAGGGTATCTGTTTATTTATTTATTTTATTTATCTGGGATTTATATCCCGCCCTTCCCACCGAGTGGCTCAGGGCGGCTTACAGCATATATAAAACTAACATAAAAATAAATTACACTTTAAAATTAACATTTCATATTAAATAATTAAAATCCAACATTTGTTATAAATATACATATCGTTAAAAATCAGACAGCGGTTGTGAAGCTACACTCTATTCAAATTCAAATACTGATTCGGTATATCGTCTTCAGCATTCCGGTGTTCCATATTCAATATTCAATAGTCAGTATACAGGTATACAGAAATACAGGGATACAGGGCCGGTTAGTTGTGGGCCAGCCGGAAGAGGGTTGTCTTACAGACCCTGCGGAATTGAGTAAGATCCCGCAGGGCCCTTACCTCCTCCGGCAGCTGGTTCCACCAAAATGGAGCCATTACAGAGAAGGCCCGGTCCCTTGTGGTCTTCAAGCGGGCTTCCTTTGGCCCGGGGACAACCAAAAGATTTTGAGATCCCGATCGCAGTGCTCTCTGGGGAACATGCGGGGAGAGACGGTCCCTCAGGTAGGCAGGTCCTAGACCATATAGGGCTTTAAAGGTAATAACCAGCACCTTGTACCGAACTCGGTAGGATATTGGCAGCCAGTGCAGAGCCCGAAGTCCCGGCTGAATGTGCTCCCGTCTTGGGAGCCCCAATAACAGCCGGGCGGCGGCGTTCTGCACCAGCTGCAATCTTCGGGTTCGACACAGGGGCAGCCCCATGTAGAGGGCATTGCAGTAGTCCAATCTCGAGGTGACCGTAGCATGGATCACCGTTGCTAGATCGTCGCGTTCCAGGAAGGGAGCCAGCTGTCTTGCCCGCCTAAGGTGGAAAAATGCGGACTTGGCAGTGGCTGCTATCTGGGCCTCCATAGTTAAGGAAGGCTCCAGAAGTACCCCCAGGCTCCTGACCCTGTGCGCCGCCGTCAGCGGCGCACCGTCAAAAACCGGAAGGGGTATTTCCCCTCCCGGGCCGCGACGGCCCAAGCAAAGGACCTCTGTCTTCGCTGAGTTTAGCCTCAGCCCGCTCCGTTTGAGCCACCCAGCCACAGCCTGTAACGCCCGGTCCAGGTTTTGTGGGGCAGAGACCGTCCGTCCGTCCATGAGCAGATAGAGGGCCGAGGAAAGGAAGGAGATTGTAAGCCACTTTGAGATTCCGAGTGAATGGTGCAATATAAATCCAGTCTCCTTTTCTTCTCTCTTTTGGTGCTGATTCAGGCAGAACTCTTGCCTGAGGTCTGTGGAAATACAAAAAACAAACACTGAGTGATAACAGATGAGCGATTCAAGCCACCCCAGGGATGGCAGGCAGGTGGATCAAAAAAGTGTGTACACGCACGCACATCCAACTGCCATTCCTGTCCTGCACACAGCCCATCCTGGGTCAGAATGAAGCTGCCTCAGAAAGGTACCACTTTCAAGGTAAAGGTAACAGTAATCCCCTGTGCAAGCACCAGTTGTTTCCGACTACGGGGTGACATCGCATCACGACATTTTCATGGCAGACTTTTTACGGGATGGTTTGCCATTGCCTTCCCCAGTCACCTACACTTTCCCCCCAGCAAGCTGGGTACTCATTTTACCCACCTCGGAAGGATGGAAGGCTGAGTCAACCTTGAGTTGGCTACCTGAACCCAGCTTTTGCCGGGATCGAACTCAGGTTGTGTGAGCAGACAGCTTGGACTGCAGTACTGCAGCTTTACCACTCTGCACGATGGGACTCCTACCACTTTCAAAGTGGTACCTAAATTCTGAAGCAGCTTCGAGGTGCTTCCCCGGCCATCTAGACGGCTGGGAAGCACCCGGGGAGCAGCCAACAGGCACACGAGTTCTCTGGAAGCTCCTTCAGGGCACACTCAGCCCATACCAGTTAATGCTCCCTGCAATGTCTTTATTTTCTTCAAAATCTCTCATTCTGGAAAAAACCATGGTATTTACAATGAGATACAACACAAAGCTTAATGGAAGTGGATAATTCTTAAAATTTTAAATGAATGATTTAAAAATATATATATTGTTAATTGTTATTAAGAATTTACTTCTCAATACCACTGCTTGTATTGAGGTCTTCAAAGTAATGGGAACCATTTAGAACATCTATAACTTTCTAGGCTAAGGAGCCTGCCTTATAAGTAACATCTGCTTGGGCACGTATA
The DNA here is from genome assembly GCF_032191835.1 of Heteronotia binoei. NCBI lineage: Eukaryota > Metazoa > Chordata > Lepidosauria > Squamata > Gekkonidae > Heteronotia > Heteronotia binoei. The sequence goes on from NC_083225.1 coordinate 174,319,051, forward strand.
GAGGGTGGGACAGAGGAATCACAGTTTAACACACACACCCTTTTTTTTAATTTCTTCCTCAGTCTGGTGCTGTGCTGAGAGCGTGCTTGTAGGCATTTTTTTTTTAAAAAAAATGTTTTATAACTTTCAATACCTCACATCCAACAGACCATTTCAGGAGAGAAAAGATTTATTGATTGAGGAGCATGACAGGCAAGAGAACTCTTGCTAAAATTACTTTTGGCGGGCAATGCAGGCCCAACCGTTACCCAGTTAAAGGTTTAAGTGCCCAAACTCCCCTAAAGCAGCCCCCCCTACAGTCCAGTATAACTTTTCCCAAGGCAAGCAGGAGCAGACACTGCCCAGATAAATCGACCTTGGCTTGCCTGTTGCACAGTGGAACGATACTTCATGAATGTTACACAGAGAGCAGTAGACAGATAGCATAGAAACAGGGCCTTAAGGTTACTACAGGTTACAGCAATAAGAAGCATTATCATGGCAAGACATACTCTTGGCAGTAGTGTTTGTCTGTACCACATAGACCTCCACCATCTTACTCATGCTATCTTAAAAGGAGTGCCAGGAAGAAGGAGATGGGCAGTCAATTGGCAAGGGGCTACTCTTCAATGGTGCACAAGGCAGCAAGCTGTCCTTGCGATAACCAGACACTGGTTAGCAGGAGACATAGAGGCAAGGCTCCAGAACTTGGAAGGGAAGCTAGGTTGGTTACACACTCTCAGCCAGATCTACCACATAGGGTTTTTGTGAAGATAAAATGAAGGACTGGAGAATGATGTAAACTGTGTTGGGCCCCATTGGGGAGAAAAGCAACAGGAAGGATGAAACCAGTGTTCCCTCTAAGCGGAGTTGGCATGAGCTAGCTCACAGGTTTTTAGCCTCCAGCTCGCACATTTTTGTCTAGCTCAGGAAGGATGACCCCAGAGCACACTAATTCATGCAGTTGCTCACAACTTTAATGCCAGTAGCTCACAAAGTAGGATTTTTGCTCACAAGATTTTGCAGCTTAGAGGGAATATTGGATGAAACATTTACCATCATTTACCAACTATTTAAAGAACTTCCCTGAGCTCTCACAGCTAATACAGCACAGTTATCATTATATACTGGGTTCGATGCATGAGGAGGCTCGTTGCATAGTGATCAAGCCCTTTATTAGTGATACAGCATCTTTAGTAAGTGACTACAAGCTACTGGAAAGCACCAAGAGCATGCAGCAATTCTGTATATATAGTTGGGTGTGGGGAAACCCAGCCCCCAGGAAGCAGAAAACATCCTGTGATTGTACCCTTTTTGGATCCTTCATTAGAATATGCATACTCATTGGCTGAATCTAGGATGCTCTGATACTGCCTCCCGATTGGTCAGTTTGAATTATGCAGCCAATCGGGATGCAGGTCTTTGGATCCTCTCCGTCTATTGTATTGCGCCTCAAGCTCAGGACACAGCACCCAACATGTCCAGGTATGCCTTCACATACATAACAGTTATTAAAATGTCTGACTAGCATCTAGGAGAGCCTGGTTTGAATCCCACCTCAGCCACAGCAGCTTGCTGGGTGAACTTGAGCCAAGCCGACCCTGTCACCCTGGCCCGCCTCTCAGGATTGTTGTTGTGATTGGATTGTCCAGTCCCCTCCCACTACACTAAACTGGGAGAAAGGTAAAACATGACATTTGTTATAAAACTTATTTTACCTAAAGCTCAGCAACAAAACATAGTTGCCATTACTGTAGTTTTATCAGTCATTGCTGTACCTCCTTCATCAGGAGGCTGAACCCCTCATTCAGTATTTGAATGACTGTCAGGGCGTGTTTTTTTTTTTTTAGCAGGAATGCACAGGAACACAGTTCCAGCTGGCTTGGTATCAGGGGGTGTGGCCTAATACATTAATGAATTCATCCTGGGCTTTTTCTACAAAAAAAGCCATATGTGAAACAATGGTGACATCAGGGGGTGTGGCCTAATATGCAAATGAGTTCCTGCTGGGCTTTTTCCTACCAGAAAAGCCCTGATGACTGTTAAGATATTGTGAGTGGAATTGGTGAGAAGAGGAGGACCCTCTGTTAACTATAGTATGGTTCATACACACAGCAGAATGAGTTGGGTAATAGGGTCATTGACTTCCAGGTGGGTTCTGGAGATTGCCCAGAAATACAGAGAGATCAGCTCCTCTGGAGAAAAATGACTACTTTGGAGGATAGATTCTATGGCATTACATTTCCTCAGAGGCCCCTCCCCAGGTTCCACCTCCAAATCTCCATGGTTTTCCCAGCCTGGGATTGGCAACCTTAGCAGGTAATGAGGGGGTGAAGTTCTGATATGGTGGAGTGGACTGTAGCACTTCAGACTGCAGATAAGCAATTATATTTTTGGAAGTCCTACCAAACCAAATAAATATCTGTGGGAAAATCACCACAGTGTATGAAGAACTTAGCTAAAATCTTTCTCTCTGAGGTGCTTTTTTATTTTTAGGGAGTTTTTACACAGTGGAGTATTTAATATATCCTCCCTTCTTCCCCGCAACATCCTGAAATGGTAAATTCCATTCCACCATTTTATAATTGTATTCTCTCATTCTGCTGCATTGCAGATGAGGCTTCTGATAGTAGCTGCAAGTGGAAATGTTTGATGGGACCTGCACATCCAACACGCAGAGTGAATCACAGGCTGGATGCCTGTGGGTTGTAGTCCTGTTTAAAAAAAACAAGTTGTCTCTCATGCAGTACATTGCTTTGGGCCATGCTTAACATCACAGAATGTAACATCGCCGTAAGTTACTCAGAGATAAGAGTAAAACGTCTCTGAAAAGCCTTGCAGCGTCAACTCAAAACCCAACCCATAGCATCTGAAAGGACAAACACCTATTTCATGTACTTTTTTTCAGACTGATATGACAATAATAAAGAGCTTTTACCTTTTAAAAAATCCCTGGGTATGACAAGATAAAGGTAAATGTGATTATTTGCCTTCTCCTGCGCCACAGATGTTTTCCCCCCTGATATTTGTCACTGGTAAATAACTAGAGAGTACACTACCTTAGGGTAAAGGAGCCTTCCTTCAGTTTAAGGGAGCTGGAGAATGCTTATGCTGGAGAAAGCTTTCATATTTGGCTTAATGAAGTGGTCCTATCTGAGGGCTGCTCAGGGAGAGGGAGCTGTGGCTTAGTGGTAGAGCATCTGCTTGGCATGCAGAAGGTTCCAGGTTCAATCCTCAGCATCCCCAGTTAAAAGGATCTGGTGGTAGGTGATGTGAAAGACTTCTGCCTGAGACCCTGGAGAGCCAGTGGCAGTCTGAGTAGACAGTACTGACTTTGATGGACCAAGGGTATGATTCAATATTGGGCAGCTTCATGTGTTCAATAGCTCTGAAATTTTCCAGAGCCAACCTGTCCTCCAGCTAAAGCTTACCACTGCTTTTCCCAATTCCTTTGTGTTGGCCTCACTTCAGGAAAACCCAGCCAAAACCACTGTCTAGTTGGGCAGTAAAGGCCACGTCCTTGCAATCCCAGACTGCTGGGTGAGTAGGACAGCCCCTGCAGTGCCACAGCTGAGCTAAGGAAGTAGAGTTGCTAAATTCTAGTTGAGGTCTGGAGTCCTCCAAGATTTACAACTGATCACCAGACTATAGAGATCAACGTTCCTAGAAGAAAATGGCAGCTTTGGAGAGCACACTCTATGGCAGGGGTGGCCAAACTGTGGCTTGGGACCCACTTGTGGCTCTTTCACACATATTGTGCAGCTCTTGAAGCCCCCACTACCCCATTGGCCAGTTTGGAGAAGGCATTTCTCTCTTTAAATCACTTCTCCAAGCCAAGACAGCTGGCAGCTTGGAGAATGCATTTAAAAGTTCCCCCCTCCACAGGCACTGCCCCTAAGTCTCCAGCAATTTCCCAGCCTGGAGTTGGAAACTGTACAGAAATGCACTGCAACAGCTGAGAGGGTGCAGGGCCTCAGGTGGAAGAGAACAGATGTGATATCCCATGAGGGTAGGAATGAGGGTTGCCAACCTCGAGGTGGTAGCTGTATATCTCCGTCTATTACAACTGATCTCAAGACAACAGAGATCAGTTAATTGGGAGAAAATGGCCATTTTGGAGGGTAGACTGTATGACATTATACTCCACTGAAGTCCCTCCCTTCCCCAAACTCCACCCTCCTCAGCCTCCACCCCCCAAATCTCCAGGTGTTTCCCAACCTGAAGGTGGCAACCAAAATGGGAGTCCTCACATTATTCTGGAGCCAATGACTGGCTTTGGAAGGTCCAGAGGGTGGAATAAAATGGGGTAGAAAGCAGGGTCAGCGAGGAAGAAGCAGTCTACACAAGTGGTCCCCATGGAGAGGTGACTGAACCAGGTGTGAACAATTTGCTCACCTCTCCATCCTAGGGAGGCAAAGTCTCCTCCTTTATTTATTTACCTACTCCATTTGTATTCCACCTTTTTCCTTGCGATGCAAGGTGGATTGCACAATTAAAACAATGCATTAGAAAGTGCATGATTTATACGACAATGAAATAGAACAGGGTTACAAAATTAAAGAGTAATGCAGTAAAAACATATAATACATACAACAAAAATTTAAAAATGGATTATATAATTAGGGAACAATGCAACAAAATCAGTTTAATGTATACCATATAAGTAGATCGCGCGGTGTAATATACAATGAAGAATACAATGAAAACGGCATAGAATTGCATAGTTATTGACTGCAATTACTTAACTGGGAGGGAGGTTATTCTAAGAAAGGCTAAGAATGCTATTAACTTTTCCTGACATTCGATCACTCTGGAAGAACTTTTCAGTTCCAAAATACCCTCTTGCCATAAATTTCCCTACTGTGTTGATCATTCAATGTTTTGTGTATTAGCACTTAAATCATAGCATTCTTATTTCCTCCTGCAACCAACTGTTTGCAGTCTGTTTCCTCCTTTACACAACAAAGCATGAATAGTCTATTTCTTCTGAATTCCCCCATCTCAAAAAAAACACACAAACTTTGCATGAACAATGTCTGACTTTAAAGGAGGAGCTTTTAAATTTTTTTTAAAAAATCCATCACGGCTAGTAGTTTTTTCCTGTGGAATAAAAGTAACTAATTAGCTTCCCCTGGCAGGTGGCAATAAATATTTTATTTGGAACATCAACTGACAAGAGTGTTGAAAGAAACCGTTTCACCTTTACCTCCCAACTCCGGTTGCTCCCCATGGTGTAGTGTATTATTTGTTTTGCTGACAACAAACACTTCAGCATCTGACATTAGATCTCTTTCAATTAAGTCTGAGAGGAAGGCAGGCTGAGTACCACGAGGGAAGAGACATTTGGACATCAGGCCTGTTAAGTACAGACTGTCCTTTAACCTGGAGGTGCTGGAGACAGATTTCAGCCAAGGAATGGTCCCTCGCGAGAATGATTGGGCCTCCAGAAGACCAACACTCCTGGTTCTCTTTTTTCTGACCCGTTTAGTCTCTCTCCTCAAACTCCCCCAACACTTTCCAGTTCTCTCTCTACACTCTCTAAGTTCCACAAGAAAAAGAGAAGCCTGCAAGTGTTCATGGTTTTAGACTGGGGTGACAAACACTAGGGGGTGGAACTGGCCCATCCAGGGCTCTTATCTGACCCACAAGCAACTGATGTGAGAGAGGGAAGGCAGGAGGCTGTTGGGGCAGCAGGGAGGAGGGGGGACATGTGGTGATATGTGTGTGGTCAAAGCTGACAAGAAATAGAAAGGAAATGGCTAGAGGTTGGGGCTAAGAGGCTGAAGTAAAATAGTGGGAGAGAGTGACAGCAAAGGCAGAAAAGAGGAGGCATGATGCCCCCCCCCCTTTTCCAAAAACAGCTCGGCAAGGATTGGCAAAGCCACCAAGTGGCGAGCACTACCACCACCGCACCAACTGGCTTCAAAAAATTTTCAAGCAGTGACCATGAGAGGGATTGGCAAGAGTGGGCATGGGGAGTGGCAGTTTGCCAACAAAGGGACGGCAGAGGAAAGAGGAGGAGGATGGCTGACACATGGATTAAGAGGCTGTCTTTTGTGTGCCTCTCTGAGGGGAAAGACATCCCAGCCTCAGAAACAAGTGGAAGGCAAAAAGGGGCACCACTGTCACTGCCACATATCTAAAGAGCCACAGAGGGCAAAGGGGGTGTGGGAGGACAAAAAGCACTCTCAGCCTTCCCCTCAGCCCCATCTTTTCTGTGGGAAATGCAGGAGGGATGAGAACTGGGAGTGGGGAATCTGGGAGAGCCAGATTCAGACACACATCCCCTTCTGAGTCAGGACCCTGCCATCTGGGTCACCTGGGGTCAATCACTCAGCCTGGCCCACCTCACACAGTTGCTGTTGGTGGTGGGGATGGGGTGGTGGATGCGGGATTCCAGTGTGCCTCCTTGAGATCCTCTAAGATAGGACGGGGAAAGAGAAGAAACAAAGAGCGAGAGATGGATCCTAGCCATGCTTGGCTGCTGGAAAACTACCTTGTTTACTTGCAAGGAAGGTGACTCATCTCCTAAAAGTGATGTATATACAAAAAGTAACTAATTTGTATGGAAATATAAGATACCCCCTCCCCTTTTATGGTATCCCTTGGGGGAAAAAACTAGTCTTGCATATGATAAAATACAATTATTGGGGCTTTTGTGGGTTCCTCAGTAAATCAATTCTTTTCACTGCTAGGAATACTTTGCTTTTGTTAATTGGGTTGGCACTGAATGTACTGTTGATTACCAGCATATGGTTTTAAGCTTTCAAATCTCCATTAAGAATAACCATTTGTTGGTTTTCTATTCTATCTTTTTGTGGCATGGTGCATTACAGGGCTTTTTTTGTAGAAAAGGCCCAGCAGGAACTCATTTGCATATTAAGCCACACCCTGCGGCACCAAGCCAGCCCGAACTGCGTTCCTTTGCGTTCCTACTCAAAAAAAAAGTGCTGGTGCTTTATTTCTAGAGTCAATAAGAAAAATTACTTCATGCCAATTGCCATCCTTAGGTGTTTTTCTGACTGAATTTTTAAAAGCAGTAAAAGTAAGCAAAATCTAGATAGAATTACTCTCTATTGACAAATTTGCTTTGTATGGTTTTTAAACAGGGGAAACAATCAATAGGAAGGTCATTGTTAAAGAGCCAAACAAAGCCCAGAAACCTGAGTGCAAAAACATATGCTGAGTGATCTGATTTTAATAATATTAAAATAGCAAATGTCAACATTATGGTTCTGTTTTGTCAGACTGCGGAGGGGCAGAGAATGCTGCCATGTCAGCAACCTGAAAGTGAATTATGGAACCCTAATTCTAAACCAAAAGGAGCATGACTCTAAAGGTAAGCAAAAGGGGGAACGCTTAAATGAGATGCTAAAATTATCTGCACTCAGATAATACAGAGGATTCAAGGTATGCAATGAGAGATATAAGAGCTCAAAGCTTCTCACAGATCAAATAGAGACTATATCATTATCCTATAGTTGAGGTAAGAATGAAAGCCAGCTAGGGAACAGGACATTCTGTGCGGTACCACCTCACCTTTGGAATGCCCTCCATCCTGAGGCTCACCCTCATACCTCTTTTACTGTCTTTTAAGAGTAGGTATGCCATATGTTGGAGGCGGCAGACAATCCCATCACCTTGGTCCGTGCCTTGGCCGAGCTTTTTGGTTCAAAAATGGTAAGGGCAGGAGTCAACATTGTGTGACATCATGACATCATTTCCACTCAGACCCGGAAGTGATGTCATGATGCTCTAAAAATTCCCCAAATATCTATGGAACTCCTAGACTGGAGCATTGTGACATCACTTCAGGTACTCAACTGGAAGTGACATTGTGTGTGGCCTTCTCAAGTACCCTTCCCCAAAATATTCCACTGGTTACCAGCACTTGGCTGGCAGCCCTGTTAAGGTGCCAAGACAAAACATGTCTTTTTAATCATACTTTAAAATAAGATGTTTTATCTTTCCAGCCATATTACAGTCTGCTTTTGCTTTATGCTGTTTTTATGTACCTGGGTTTGTTTTAATGGCTTGCTGTTTATATATTATATTGATAATTTATTATTTTTTATTTAAACTGCTTCCAGATGGACTCTGGAGAGGCAGCACAGAAATCCCTGAAGTAGATAAATACATAAAGGATTGACTGTAAATGAGCTGTATTAATGAACTTAACTTCAGACCTATTTAGGGTTGCCAAGTCCAATTCAAGAAATATCTGGGGACTTTGGGGGTGGAGCCAGGAGACATTGGGGTGGAGCCAAGATCAAGGCTGTGACAAGCATAATTGAACTCCAAAGGGAGTTCTGGCCATCACATTTAAAGGGGCGGCACACCTTTTCAATTCCTTTCTTCCACAGGAAATAATGAAGGATAGGGGTACCTTCTTTTGGGGCACATAGAATTGGACCCCCTGGTCCAATCTTTTTGAAACTTGGGAGATATTTTGGGGAGAGGCACTAGATGCTATACTGAAAATTTGGTGCCTCTACCCCAAAAAACAGCTCCCCCAGAGCCCCAGATACTCACAGATCAATTCTCCATTATTTTCTATGGGAATAAATATCCATAGGGAATAACAGAGTTCCCAGCAGACATTTCCCTCCCCTCCCCCCGCTTTCTGATGACGCTGAAGCGGGGGGAGGGTCTCCAAACCGGGGGATCCCCTGCCCCCACCTGGGGATTGGCAACCCTAGACCTATTGGGTCTTCTTTCGCCTAACAGTCTCACCACTCTTGAGGACAGCGTTATGGCCCAGTTGTGTTCTATTGCTGCCATACTGCGAAGAAGCGGTGAGATAGGCATCGACTCTTGGTGCCTTCTGGCAAGACTAAAAACAGAAATATTTTAAAAGAGCTTACAGGGAAACTTGAACTGGCTCTGTTTCAATTGTTATTTTAATTACCTTTTTAAATTAGGTGTTTGACTGCATTTAAAGGGCTGCCAGGAGAAAGGCAGGATAGATAAATGTTTTCAAAATAAATAAAAACTTGTGTCATGGATTGGGGTGTGAGGTGGAATTAACTCTGACCCTTTAAGGCCACCTCACCTTTATTAACCTCATCATCAGTTTCATATAGCGTAGCTGATGGGATAGATGGAAAATAACTTTAGGTATTTTCACGTTTAGTGTTTTTTTTCACATTAACAAAGTGCTTCCATCAATAAATATACCAAAGAACCACAAAACAACCAACTTTGGATTCTCTGCAAACATGTGAATTCAAACTAAGAATACTTGGTCCACATCTCTTTCCCTCTCACGCTCTTCCGAGATCTTTAAATGGGCCATTACTGATCTATGTGGCGTAGATACAACCACCTGCAGAGTCATGAACAAGTTTAATATTCATAACACATCTTCTGCGACAGAAAAATCATATATCCCAAGGCCCAGAGGAGGCACAGGAGTGCTGACATTTAGCTGCTACATTTCATTCAAATATTGAAAACTCAGAAAAAAATGTTTCTACTAACTGATAATGCCAGAATTCAGGGGGTTTCAAATTATGAGCTGCAAGAGCAATCCTTCTCCCTTAGGGGTGATGTCACAACTTCTGGCACTGTTCTTCTACTATGTGGAGAAGCTAGCTCCCTTAGGAGATGACCCATGAATCCCCAAACAGTGAAGAGGTGCTATATCAGTGACCTTATGTGGTGGTTCCTCAATGGCTATCAGGCCCATTGTGGCCACAGATGTTGCAGATGGGAAGGTATGGATGTTTTTAATGAGACACAAATGCATAATTTGTTATGAGCATTTCTGTCCTACCTAGTTTCGCTAGGTTTTCCATTTTACACTGTTCTTGCGTAGCATTTATTGCCATTTCTTTGTCATTTTTCACCTTATATTTATATGTCATTTTTCACCTTATTTATATGAAAAAACAGGCATCAATTTGCAATAGAGAGAGAAATGGCGTGAATTTAATTAACATGGCCAGTAATGTTGCCAGGTCCACAACTCCCCACCCCACTTCAGTCACCAGCAGAGAATAGTAGGGCAAGGTTGCCAGATCCATGTTGGGAAACTCTTTGAGATTTGGAGACGAAGCCTGGAGAGGACAGGGACCTCCATGGGGTGCCATGCCATACATCCCACCCTCCAAGGCATCCATTTTCTCCAGGGGAACTGATCTCTGTAGATGAGCTGTAATTTCAAGGGAATGGAGGCTAGCATCCCCTGGAGAGCCAATATGGTGTAATGGGTGAGTGAGCAGACTCTTATGTGGGAGAACCAGGTTTGATTCCCCACTCCTCCACTTGCACCTGCTGGAATGGCCTTGGGTCAGCCACAGCTCTCACAGGACTGTCCTTGAATAGGCAGCTTCTGTGAGAGCTCTCTCAGCCCCACCTACCTCACAGGGTGTTTGTTGTGGGGGTGGAAGGTAAAGGAGATTGTAAGCCACTCTGAGACTCTGAGATTCAGAGTGAAGGGTGGGATATAAATACAATATCTTCTTCATCATCATCTTCATTCCTAATTGGGGTGGGAGGAGAGATGGCTGCTGTTTCATCTCCAGCAAGGAGAACTCATATAGGAAACCAGAATATTCCAACTGAACCAGGGTTTTCAAAGAAATGTGACAGTAAAACTGACCTGTGTCCTGCTCTCATGGGATTTGGGGATCCAAAATCCCTTTTCAGTCATTTTGTTGCCTTTCAAATCACTGTTTTTCATACATTCCTCATCCACCTTCAAGATCGTTGCAGAATAATGTGAATTAGCGCAAAGTGTGCTGACCCAAGGTTCATAGAAGTAAAGACTGGGTTAAAAGCTTCTTCTTCTTAAGGAATTATGCAGATGGAACCAATAGTAATAGAAATGGCGAGAGTTACACCTAGATCTCATGATCTAGGTAGCATTAGACCCTCAAGCTCCATTTGAGAACCAGAGTAACAAATTCCTAGTAACTCTAAGTAGATAAGAGAATGGGCATTTTTTTATCTGCATTTTATAAACGAAAGAACCTTGGGCAAAACGTCTTCACAAAGATCAATTTCACACTTTCTGAGTTTGGAAAGTCAGCATGGAGGTACACCTGTCTATTCTCCCTTGAAGGATTGGATCTTAAATTATGCAACATTTTTGTGTGGTTGGAGATCAGGGATATGTGCTGATGAACACGATGGCTAGAGCACAAAAAGCCACAGCTTACGCAGGCCTGTGTATACATGTGTGCAAGGAAGTGAAGGGGGATATTAAATCAGTATTTTGTTTCACTGGGTAGCTCAAAAACTATTTAAAAGTTCTTAGATGCCTTAAAAGGCAGAGCCCAGGCTCTTTAGCCACTGGTAATACTGATGTATTATTGGGGAGTCAGTGGTGAATCACACAGATGAATGACTCCACTCATGGACAAGGAGGAAGGGCAAGATGGTGACCATGAGAGTCACCTTCTAGGCCTGCCTTCAACCTACCTGGGCTTCTAGAGATCCTTCCACTTCAGTCACAAACAAGGTCATAAAATACCTTCAAGATATCATGAGTTAACAACCTGTGATTTCCCCTAGTTCACTTCTTAATTGGTTTGGGGGAAGTATATATTCCAGAGAACTCCTGAAAAAAAGTGTGGTCTTTCTGAATTGTTTTTCTAAAAGAACTCAAACAGGCCTCCGAGTCTAGGAAAGCTTGCCTCTCTGTATTCCTGCTGGTACCCCCATCCTCAAACAAAGGTAGTTTCTGGGAGGCATCAGCCAGGTTCCATGGCAACAGTATTGCACCCTGAGGGAAGAAACTAAAGCATTAAACAAAAGGGTTTCAGTGGTGGTAGAGGCCATCCTCTATGTGTGGCATGAAGGGCTGCAATGTTCTGGTGAGCAGTTACATGCTAGGATACCATTTGAAACTCTAACAATTACATGCAGTGTTCTGAAATGGGTGTTGTGAATTTCTCTCCAGCCCATGTTTCAGTTTCTTGTGTCTTTGTATGCCCATGTGTGTGTAAAGTGTTGTCAAGTCACAGCCAATTTATGGCAACACAGCAGAGTTTTCAAGGTGAATAATAAGAAGAGGTGCTTTGCCATTGCCTTCCTTTGCAAAGTCTTCCTTGGTGCAAGTACCCATCCAAGTACCAGCCACGCTTAGCTTCGAAGATCTGATGAGACTGAGTTGTACCATATCATTCCACATCCCCTGTGGGAAACAGGGCTAACATGGAATATAACTTGCATTCAGAGGGCCAGGCAGTCACAGTTTAGAAGCAGAAGACCAACACTGGGGAAAGTGTGTTTACTTATCCTAAAACTTATTGGCTTAATGGCTGCTTTTAAATTGCTTCGAAATTCTTCAGTTATCTTGCTGTTTTTATCATTATATCATTTCAGCTTTTTTTTACCCAATGTTGTGAATCAACTCAGGTGGAGAAAAAGCCACTAAGGGCACCTGAGCCCCAGTGGGGGCAGGAATCCCCTGCCCCCAGGTCCTGTTGCCCACTGCCACTCCAAGTCACAGTGGGAGAAAACAAATTAAACGCTGCCTTCTGTCCAGGGCCGGCCCTAGAATGCCTGGCTCCCTAGGTAAGGCTAACTTCTGGCACCACCACCCTACACTGATAACGTCACTGAGTCACATGGGTGGTGCCCAATTTGGTGCCCCCAAAAGGCCAGCACCCTAAGCAATCACCTAGTATGCCTAGTGGCTTGGCCGGCCCTGCTTCCATCTTGTTTTCTTACTGGAATTTCTAACTAGAAATGGCAAAGTGTAGCTCCAGGAATCACCAGAAACTCTATAGTAAAACCATAGAGGTTCCAGTGATCCCTAGACCCACCCTTTGTTACTTCTGTTTCTTTCTTTTTTTTACTGGATATGATAAGCACCACACACAATGCTATGGCCCACCCAGATGGCCCACAAGTCTCCTGCCAGTTGCCCACCCTAGGACAGCTACATTTTTAAAAAATTAATAAGTAATGGTGGTTTTGATCAAATAATTAAAGCTTATAAACTGGGTACTTAACATCCATTCTAACAACCAGTGACTGCTATTCATTGCAGTAGTTTTCAGACTTTGTTCCAGAAGACCCTGAAGTTTTCCAGAGGATCCTCAATCAGTAACGGCAGGCAAACCTCTTTGTAGAATTACTGTCTACCATAACCAGTCTTTCCTTGGCATGCACAGTCAACTAAGTCAGCACCTGATAAGTGGTCATTTGTCTACAACCATTCATCCAAGGTGAGTCCCTGGAAAAGGCAAGCCATGTCCATCATTATGGGGGAAAATATATTTGTGTTTCTGTTCTATTGTTACATTGTCTCAGATGTGACATATTGGGACTTTGGGAGTTTTTGTTAATACTGCTGGTCAGTGTTCTAGCAGTTATATTACCTTGAAATTGTTGTTTTCTAATGCTATGAACTGGCTGGCTGCTACTAATTTTTTTTTCACATATTCTTAAATAGTAATATTTAAGGATTTATTGATCTGTTGTTATTCCCCGCCCCCCCCCCCCCAAATCCTACCAACCTATGGCTGAAAAGGCAGGAAATAATAAAAGTAATGTCCATCACTAGTGCTACAGTTTCACTAAATGTTGTCTAATGTCCACTTTGAAATCAGGCGTGGCAATTTATGCAAAGTAGAGGATTTTCTTGAAGATGCTTTGCAGGAATATTTCTTTGATTATATCCCATGCCATTGTTTCCCTTAGATCAAACTTGCTTAACATAAGAACCACATAGAATAAACATCAGATGTTTGAGAAAAGGAAGGAAGGAGAAGAAGGAGATGATGATATTGGATTTATATCCCACCCTCCACTCCGAATCTCAGAGTGGCTCACAATCTCCTTTACCTTCCTCCCCCACAACAGACACCCTGTGAGGTAGATGAAGATATTGGATTTATATCCCGCCCTCCACTCCGAATCTCAGAGTGGCTCACAATCTCCTTTACCTTCCTCCCCCACAACAGACACCCTGTGAGGTGGGTGGGGCTGAGAGGGTTCTCACAGCAGCTGCCCTTTCAAAGACAGCCAGAGCTATGGCTGACCCAAGGCCATTCCTGCAAGTGCAAGTGGAGGAGTGGGGAATCAAACCTGGTTCTCCCAGATAAGAGTCCGCACACTTAATCATTACATTAAACTGTGAAAGACCAACAAGTGGCTCCCGAGCCGCAGTTTGGCTACCCCTGTCTTAGACAGTGCTTTAGCTCCATTTCCTCACTTGCTACTTTCTTTCTCCTTTCTGGATCAGTTACATAGGTGAGTCTAACCAATCAGGGATCATGTAGCAAGTGGTGTAACATAACGGTATAATATACAGCAAATCAGGTTTTGCTATGAAAAGAAATTAGTAGAACAAAGGCAATGGAGGGCAATGGTTCTAAATAGAATGTCCCGTCCAGTCAGAGATTACAGAAGAAATACAGTCAAAGAAAATTAGCTATTTCACAACTTTACCAAATTCAAGATGAAAATGAAGCTTAGGAGGTTGGTATAAATGGTAAGATGATCAATTTGATGGAATGCTGAAAAAAAAAATCACGGAGACAGTTTTCAGCTTTGCCGCCTCCAAAAAAAAAGTTTGTGAAAAAAATGGAATATTTTCAGCTTAGCATTAGAATTCATCCAGTGCCCTGCTCAGAAAATTATGATGTTACTCAGTGAAACACATTCCAAAATGAAGGATTTGATCCCACCGTGGGAAGCATAAAACCACTGCTTCGCTATTGCCCTTTCAAAAAGTGGGTCTGGAATTAGAACACTGTCAGTTTTTCCCCCTGCTTTTCTTTTTCATTCCACTACACAGTTTGAAGATCTCAAAACATTGCTGTGCAGAAACAAAAGTCTTAACTCTCCAATTTAGAGTAAGGATCACTATAATAAATCCTTGAAAAATGTGATGTTTTATGTAAGCATTTTGGTTACTCCAAGCTAAAAATCCAAACACTTCCCCACTGATTCCTGTCTAAATATATTTTGATTAAAGCCATCATTTTATAATCCGCTGGTATTTTTCCTTTCAGAGTCTTCTGCTCGTATCTTCTGAGTGCAGTTTAAGTGCCATTCTCTACAGAAATCTGTCAAGTCCATCATGTAGGACAATAATTGCTCAGCTCTTCATTATAATGAGTGTTCTGGCTAAGTCAGATCTGACGGGCTTAGCAAAAAAAAAAAAAATAGCATTGTGTTGTACTTCATGATCTAGCTTATAAATGTTTCAGCCCCTTACAATCATAGAAGTGAAATTTGACAGGCTTTCAGCCTAGTTGGTGTAGAAACCATTTATTTCTTGTTTTACACATGCTCTTCTCCTCAACTACATCTCCACACTAACGTTATTCCTAACGTGTTCTGAAGATGCAAAGAACTGCAAACCCAAGCTGTTTTAGAAGCAGAGAAGCCTCTCTGTGAGCATCAGTTCATAACAAGTGAAGGCTCATGCATGCACTAAGAAACTCTGAACCAAGAATTCTGTCCAACACTCTTCATGTAGTGTTTTGGTGTTTGGTGTAGTGGTTAAGTGTGCAGACTCTTATCTGGGAGAACCAGGTTTGATTCCCCACTCCTCCACATGCAACTGCTGGAGTGACTTTGGGTCAACCATAGCTCTCTCAAAGCTGTTCTTGGAGAGCTCTCTCAACCCAACCTACTTCACAGGGTGTCTGCTGTGGGGAGGGGAAGGGAACATAAGAGAAGCCATGTTAGATCAGGCCAATGACCCATCCAGTTGAACACTCTGTGTCACACAGCGGCATAAAAACCAGGTGCCATCAGAAGGTCCATCAGTGGAGCCAGGACACTAGAAGCCCTCCCACTGTGCCCCCCTCCCCAACTACATCACAATTACTGCTCTAGACAGAGAGTTCCAACAGTACACTGTGGCTAACAGCCACTGATGAACCTCTGCTTCATATGTTTATCCAATCCCCTCTTGAAATGAGACTGTAAGCTGCTCTGAGACTCCATGGGGTAGTGAAGGGCGGGGTATAAATCCAGTCTCTTTGTCTTCTTAAGTACAGGCTGGCTCCCAAGAAAGAACCCTTTAGACTTCACAGCAACCACATGGGAGCTGGTTATCTAGAGGGTCATAGAACGACAGCTTTTTTTTGTAGCGGGAACTCCTTTGCATATTAGGCCACACACACCCCTGATGTAGCCAATCCTCCAAGAGCTTACAGGGCTCTTCTTACAGGGCCTACTGTAAGCTCCAAGAGAACTGGATATATCAGGGGTGTGCGGCCTAATATGAAAAGGAGTTCCTGCTACAAAAAAAAAAAAAAACCCTGCATAGAACTAGTATATGTCAAGGTCTGTAACAATATGAATGGGGCCAGTCCAGATGTTTCTGACACCCAGGGCTCTTTTTCTGCATATTAGTCCATGCCCCCCTAATGTAACCAATCCTCCTGGGTAGGGTTGCCAATCCACAGGTGGGGGCAGGGGATCCCCCGGTTTGGAGGCCCTTCCCCTGCTTCAGGGTCGTCAGAAAGTGGGGGGAGGGGAGGGAAATGTCTGCTGGGAACTCTTATTCCCTATAGAGATTTATTCCCATAGAAAATAATGGAGAATTGATCCACGGGTATCTGGGGCTCAAGGGGGGGGCTGGTTTTTTGAGGTAGAGGCATCTAGTGCCTCTCCCCAAAATATCCCCCAAGTTTTAAAACGATTGGACCAGGGGGTCCAATTCTATGAGTCCCAAAAGAAGGTGCCCCTATCCATTCTTTCCTATGGAAGGAAGGCATTGAAAAAGTGTGCCGTCCCTTTAAATGTGATGGCCAGAACTCCCTTTGGAGTTCAATTATGCTTGTCACAGCCTTGATCTTGGCTCCACCCCTAATGTCTCCTGGTTCCACCCCCCAAAGTCTCCTGGCTCCACCCCCAAAGTTCCCAAATATTTCTTAAATTGGACTTGGCAACCCTACTCCTGGGGCTTACAATAGGCCCTGCACTAAGAGCCCTCTAAGCTCTTGGAGGATTGGCTACATCAGGGGGGTGTGACCTTATATGCAGAGGAGCTCCTGCTAGAAAAAGAGCCATGCTGACACCCACTCACTACCCCTGATGTCAGGTATGCCAAGCTTGAAAGCTAAACACACCTTTACCATCGGCCCAGCCCACATGACGTTGAATCTTGAAATATTACTCTTGTCCTTAGGATGAAGGCACTAAAGAATCATCTCATATTGCCTCTACAATGTCTGAAGAGTATCTAGACATGCTATCAAATGAAACAGCTCCCGCTGTTTAAGTGAAACATTTGACAAATTTGAGAGGGAAGGGGAAAGAATTGTAAACTTCAATATGGTTTGAGAAATCAGTGCTAGAGCCGCCAACTCAAGTTTGGGAAATTCATGGAGAGATGGGAGGTGGAATCTGAAGAAAGCAGGGTTTGGGGAGGGGAGAGAAATCATTAGGGTATAATCAAGGCTTTTTCTGAGCAGGAACGCAGTTCCAGCTGGCTTGGCGTCAGCGGTGTGGCCTAATAGCAAATGACTTCCTGCTGGGCTTATTCTACCAAAAATAGCCCTGGATATAATGCCATGGAATCCACCCTCCAAAGCAGCCCTTTTCCACAGGGAAACTAATCCCCATAGTCTGGATACCTGCTGTAATTCTGAGAGAGGTCCAGGCCCCACCTGGTGGCTGGCAACTCTACTCAGTATGTGTAGATTATGGGTATAGCGTGTTTTTGTGTGTGTGTTTTGCCACCAAGTCAAAGCTGACTTATGGTGACTCCATGGGGGTTTTCAAGGGAAGCAACATTCATTGGTGGCTTGTCATTGCCTGCCTCCACATCAGGACCCTGGTATTCCTTGGTGTTCTCCCTTCCAAATACTGAATAAGACTAAACCTTCTTAGATTCTGAGATAGGGCTGCCAAGCCCCTGGGCCGAGCAGGGGCTCTCCCGCTCTGGAAGTTCCCAACCCGAAGGCCCACATTAGGCCAGCGGGGGGAACCACCCCTGCCATCGCCAGTGCAATGACATCACCTGGAAGTGATGTCATAGCACCAGCAATACCACACGTTGGCCACTCTAAGCGTTTCCAGGAAAACCCTATGGTTTTCCCAGACGCTCTAGCAATTTGTGAGGGAAAACTCTACGGTGCAATAGGTTTTTCCCTCCCAAAAAGTCCCCCGCCAGAGGCCATGGGGAACTTGTCAACCCTATTCTGAGATCTGACAAGATTGGGCTAGCCTGGGCTATCCAGGTCAGGGCATAGAGGTATGGATCAAGAAAACAAAACAAAGGTTTGATCATATCTGAACAGGCCAGGCAAGCCCAATCTCATCAGATCCTGGAAGCAAAGCAGGGCCGACCCTGGCAAGTATTTGGATGGGAAACCTCCAAGGAATACCAGGGCTGGGATGCAGAGGCAGGCAAGCAAACCACCTCTGGAAAATGTCCAAGCCCCAGTTGGGGTTGCCAGAAGTCAACAAAGACATCCAGGCATGCACGTGTGCACATACACACAAATATAAAAACAGATTTAAAAATTTAAAAAACAAAGGTTTAACTCAGTGGATCCAAAAGGCCCCATAGCAACAAGAAATTGAGCTAAATGTACCATGATTCTATGGGGGGAGGGGAAAATATTCCCTTTTATATGGCAGAGATGTATAGACTTCTTCATTTTTGCTGTTTTACAGTTCTAGCCGGAACATAAAGCATGCTTTGCTAGAATCTTCCATGTCTCTGCTTAATTGGGCTCAAGTTTGCAAAAAATGCAACGTATAGTTGCCCTGAGCCTGCTCCGGTGGGGCGGGCGGGATATAAATCAAATAAATAAATAAATAGGTAAGTCCCACAGAATTCAGAAAGAAAGGGTGCCTCCTTTTTCAGATATTTGAGAAACATGGTGCTGTGCAACTTAGGGGTCAGACAACACTGATGTTGGTGAAGTTATAGCGCATGTCAACCATGGAAAATGAGAATCAGTTGAACTTCTGGTCTCTGCATTCCCAAACAGAAGGTTTTCAGAGCTGTCCCCTTAGGGCATGTCTAGATGAGCAAATAGTGCTAATTTGGTAACATCTGTATGAGCAAAAACTAACATAAGGATCAACACATGCTCCAAAGCAAGAGCGCCAATGAAAAGGAATTTAAACAGTTTCATTGCATCTCCTTAGGGACCAGTCTGTTGAATTGTTTCTATAAGAACTGTTCCTTGTATCAATTTAGCTAAAGAAGTAACTCATTCTTGCCTCGGAAACTTTTTTGCCATAACCACAATGAAGTCGCTCTTGATCAGGTCTGGGATGTAAAACAGTAGACAGAGCACATATTAGAAATCATGGTCTCCCCAACTCCGGGTCTGATTTCCCCACCATTCCTTGGCTAAGGGTCAAACTAGAGGAGACACCAGGAGATCTATGAATGAATTCCAAAGCACATTTTGGGGGTCGCTATTTGGCTTTCATCAGCAGCCCCCAATTCCGATAAGTTCAGGTAAGGGGAAGAATTTTAGCAGGATATATACAGGTAACTTCTATGATTCTTCCTGCAGCACAAATCGCTGCTTGGATAAGAGTGTACTTTGAGTTGGGAAAACAATGAAAAAGGAAAGGGCTAGCCCTAGAGTTGCCAGGCCTCCTGCTGTGTCAGGAGACCTCCAACCAATTGTCTCTGTTCCCTTTCTCCACTCTGAGCAGCGGTGGGAGAGCAGGGGCCAGGGCTGCGGGGAGTCAGTTCCCCTCAACTCAAGACCCTGTGCAGCTACCC
Source organism: Heteronotia binoei (assembly GCF_032191835.1). Classification (NCBI taxonomy): domain Eukaryota; kingdom Metazoa; phylum Chordata; class Lepidosauria; order Squamata; family Gekkonidae; genus Heteronotia; species Heteronotia binoei. The sequence goes on from NC_083225.1 coordinate 174,338,696, forward strand.
TAGATGCCCCAGAGCTAAGACTGCTCCAACAAGACCCCTTGGGCTTGTGTCTCTGGATGGTAAATGCAAGGGTGGTAGAAATCTGAAATGGAATTAAACTTAATTTTGACGATTCCCTGATTCTGGGCTGGTTTATACACTGGATGTGTAATGGTGACGGTGAGACATTTGGACACAGTCATCTGTCTAGACGGAGCCAACAAAGACAAAAGTCACATGGCTTACTCTGTGTTGTAGGTAGGGTTGCCAGGTCAGACTCAGGAAATATCTGGGGACATCAGAGGTGGAAACAGGAGACTTTGGGGGTAGAGCCAGGAGCAAGGTTGTAACAAGGATGATTGAACTCCAAAGGGAGTTCTGGCCATCACATGCAAAGCGACTGCACTCCTTTTAAATGCCTTCCTTTCATTGGGAATAATGGAGGATGGGGGCACATTCTTTGGCGGCTCATAGAATTGGACCCCTTGGTCCAACCTTTTTGAAACTTGGAGGGGTTTGAGGAAAGGCACCAAATGGTATGCTGAAAATTTGGTGCCTCTGCCTTAAAAAACAGCCCTCCAGGCCTCAGATACCCATGGATTGATTCTCCATTATATCCTATAGTGACCATCTCCATAGTGTATAATGGAGTGCCTAGAGGACATTCAACCTCTTCTCCCCCGCCCCGTTTTCTGATAACCCTGAAGCAGGGTGAGGGTCTCCAAACCATGGGATCCCGTGCTTCCACCTGGGGATTGGTAACCCGAGTTGCAGGAGAAAACAGCAGGCTAATTCTTGATTCTTTCACCATGAGCAGGAAATTGGTACAAGCAAAGGGAGAAACAGCAATTCCCATGAGACTTTAATTCACTAACCCCTGCGGATCTTAATTAACCTGCATGTTGTGGTCATCATTCCCACTTGTTAGCTGGCAACAGAACCAAAGGCAACACAAATCACAGTTGGTTTTGCACTTTCCACAGATGGTGAGGTAGGGAGTCTGAAAACTGAGTTTTTCTCTTTCTCCAGTTTTCTGATGTGTCTCTTAAAACTATTTTCTCCTACTGAGGCCTGTCATCCTATGCTTGAAGGGCCTTAATTGGTACTCTCTAAACAAGAACACAACATGGGAAGGTTACAGAGTCTTAAGAAAGCTTTTAAGGAACCTTGCTACCAGAGAAATGAAAGATGCAAAGACAGGTTTCTGGTCTCACGTCAAACATATTTGCAGATGGAATAAGAATAAGCTGTAGTTCTACCTTGAGTGGTTTTAGCTGAAGAGACAAAAGGCAAAGGGGAGTCCAAGCAGATTTTGGTGACAAATGCAGAAGCAAACAAAAGGCAAATTCATTTCAAGGCAGGATCTGGAATCAGTGGGACAGAGGCCGGCTGGTAAGGACAGGACAGAAACACTGGGGTGGGGTGGGGACTTGGGTCTGTAGCAAATCATTTGATAATGCTCCCCTTCATTGTACCCGTTGAGGTAGGTTAGGCTGAAAATGGATGTGTCACCCAAGGTCACTCAGCAGGCTAATCCTAACCACATAGAAGTGGACAAGTACCTATTTCTAAGGGGAGCAACAAAACCATTTCTTGATTGATGCAATGCAGAAGTTTTCAAAATAGGCTGGTTTTGAAAACTTATAGCCTATTTTGAATCCAACTTATAGCCTATTTTGAGAGCCAGTTTGGTGTAGTGGTTAAGTGCACAGATTCTTATCTGGGAGAACTGGGGTTGATTCCCCGCTCCTCCACTTGCAGCTGCTGGAATGGCCTTGCAGAGCTTGTCCTTGAAAGGGCAACTTCTGGGAGAGCTCTTTCAGCCCCACCTACCTCACAGAGGGTCTGTTGCGGGGGAGGAAGGTAAAAGAGATTGTGAGCCGCTCTGAGACTCTGTGATTCAGAGTACAGGGCGGGATATAAATCCAGTTTCTTCTTCTTTTTCATTGTTTTCTTTTTTCTTCTCTTCTTTTCTCTTCTTCTTCTTCTCTTTGTGGTTAGGGCTCCAGGCTCTTGAGAAAGAGTTATTATATCAAAATGATTGTTGGGCTTGGAGCATAAAATTCTACTCATCTGCCTTGAAGAAGTCCATTTGGAGTGCATTCTCCATCTATTACAGACTTTATACTCCTGTTAGGATGCTTGTTATATTATAATTGAGAACGGAATCAGGAGGGTGTTGTTTGTACATTATTAAGAAATGTTGTTACTTACTAGAAACTTGATTCCACAGTAGTTTCTTATTGCAATTGGTTAGCATACCATGGTGCTCTTTTTGTATATTACCTTATAGTGCAGATCAGGGGGCATTTTATATAAAATGAAGAGCCGGAGCTCATTAGCACAACTCATTTGCATAACTCATTTGCATTTGTCACATGCCCCGGACATCAGCTCAGTTTCTACCTTAAAATGATTCTTGAATTAGAATTGTCATAATAGAACCTTACTCCCATCATACCTTTAAAATTATTTTCTCCTATGTGGCCACAGCGGCATGATGAAGATTTCCCATCTGTCCGCTTTATACATTTCGGTTATTTTTCCTTTTTTTGTGGGGGGGGAGGATATTAGAAAGTTTGGCAAATCTTAGAGTTCAGCAAAATTCTCACAGGGGGTTTGAACAATGGAGCCCAGAAGCAAGTTTTTTGGGGGAAGGCGGGGTAAGAAAGAAAGAGCACAATAAAATGTGGAGGTTCCAGAGCTCCACTGCTGTGCTCTCCTGCCCCAAACTACGCCTGGTGCAGATCCACCAGAACACACACACACACAAATTATACATATTGTTTGCTGTAACCTGACCTAAACCGAAGATATAAATCCACCACTAAATTAAATACCAATAACTATAAGATAAGGAGATGCAAGTCGATCCTTGTAACCAGGGCTTTTTTAGTAGAAAAAGCCCAGCAGGAACTCATTTCCATATTAGGCCACACCCCCTGACATCACCATTGTTTCACATAGGGCTTTTTGTAGGAAAAGCCCACTTGGGCCTCATTTGCATACTAGGCCACACCCCCTGACACCAAGCCAACCAGAACTGCGTTCCTGCTCAAAAAAAGCCCTGCTTGTAACTCAATCATCTAAGCTGCTGCCCTTTGATCACTTGCTCTGGAATGGTCCTACTGAAGTCATCTACATCTCACTTAGAGGCCATTAGAGGGTCTAAAATGATGAGTTATTCAGCTCTCCGTGGCTGTCTTTCAGCCAATTAGCTTCTTGCAAATGCAAGCAGCAGACCAGAGCTGATCTCATTGACATTAATGCTACCAAGATTTGAGTCGGCGTCCTATAAAGGTCAAACGAGATAGCTTAAGAGAGCCAGATCAAGCTGTCAAACACTTCTGAAAAATGTCAGGGCCGCTTTGAACATTAGGGCTTTCCCTTTCTCTCTTTTCTCTCCCCCGCCCTCTTTTTTTTTTTGCTTGAAGAAATCAATCGCTGCCAAAGTCTGTTCAACATTTATAAGTTTCTTTGGTCGTCACTGGCTTGGTCCCACGTGTGAATTTCTCACCGCTCTCGAACCATTGCAAGCATCTCCCCAGTAAAGGAAATTTGCTACCACCTGCCGCGTACCAGACTCCTTAAACTCGAGTGATCACAGAGCTCTGGATTGTACACGGGGTCCTTACAATAGCCCCATGCTGGCCAAACATACCGACTTGCTGCAGTAGTTGGGATCATAGAGAAATCTCCTACTGTGAAGGCTTAAAGAGCTGCATATAGCAAAATCTTTTAAGAGGGAGAAAGAAAGAGACAGGTTGGTCTTTATGGAGGCTGGTGAATTATTTATGTGATTAAAAGTGTGTGTTGGCAAACAGAACACAAATTGCCTCCCCCCCCCCCAAAAAAAAAAGACATTTCAAAGGGGAAAACCCCATTCATTTTGCTCGGCTCAACAGCATGTCACTTCAGAAAGGAAAACAGTTTCCTGGCAAACAAAACCAGGGGTGTAAAGACCAGTCGAATTCTACCCTGCTTGAAAGCAGAAGCAGGCAAAACTGATCTTGCTGGGAGGCTGAAAAATCTTACAGTGGCCCATAGCAAGGCACCCATGGCTGACAAAACTACGGTACATAGCGCCAGTCTTTTAAATACTGAGGTTCATCTCATTATATCCTCCTGAAACAGCAAAAATCTGTGCAGCTTTGCAGGGCAGGGCCTGAAGTAGGGTTGCCATCCTCCAGATGGTAGTAGGAGAACCCAAGGTTCCGTGAAACCAGCCTGAAATAAGAAACCAAAGCAGTAAGAAATTCATTTGCAAGATTTTAGCTACTGCACCCAAATTTTGGAAGTGCCTTGAAGCATTCTTGCCATGTCTTGATGGTTAAATGTTCAGCTAGAGAAGAAGCAATTGTGAAACGGGGACAACAGAGTACTGTCCCATCCAGTAAGTACCTCTCGTGCATAGCTGAGTTTGGATCTTCATACTTAAGTGCATCTGGAAAGAACTTGGATTCATATTTATTGGACTTTATGGACTTTAATTGAAGGTGGCTTTCCCACTGCATCAAGTTCCTTCTTTCGTCATTATATGAGGCTTGATTTATGAGAGCCAGTTTGGTGTAGTAGTTAAGTTTGTAGACTCTTATTTGGGAGAACCAGGTTTGATTCCCCACTCCTCCACTTACAGCTACTGGAATGGCCTTGGGTCAGCCATAGCTCTCGCAGGAGTTGTCTTTTGAAAAAGCTGCTGCTATGAGAGCCTTCTCAGCCCCACCCACCTCACAAGGTGTCTGTTGTGGGGGGGAGAAGATATAGGAGATTGAAAGCCACTCTGAGTTTCTGATTCAGAGAAAAGGGTGGAGTATATATCTGCAGTCTTTTTCTTCATTATATGTGGCTTAATATTCATTATATGTGGCTTGATTTACAATATTTACATGAGGCTTTAGTTGATATTAGTATATGTGGCTTGATTTCCTTTATTTGGTGATGTAAAATAATATGGATTTCTTTCTTTTTTGGTTTCTTATTTGAGGCTGGTTTCACAGAACCTAGGGTTCTCCTACTTCTACTTTTCCTTGGACTCTCTTTGGTTGCTCATCCTCCAGGTGGTGGCGGGAGATCCCCCACTATTAAACTGATCTCTCCAGGTAACAGAGACCAGTTCACCTGGAGAAAACTGCCACTTTGAAAGGTGGACTCTATGGCATTAAACCCCATTGAAGTCCTTTCCCTCCCCAAACGGTGCCCTCAACGGGCACCATCCCCAAAATTTCCAGGTATTTCCCAACTCAGAGCTGACAACCCTAACCGGAAGCCATGCACATCAAAATAATTCAGTACTGACTGCTTTGTGGGGAAAAACCAGGCGTCCATCCAGCTCAGCAGTTTTTGAAAGTGGCCACCCGAAATGGACATAAACAAGCAGAGCGCTCAAGTTATGATTGTCCTTTGTCTGTTCCTAGCATCTGGTAATCAGAGATATACTGTTTCTGAACATGGAGGTTCCATTTACTTAACAGAGTGGCAGAAGGACAGAGGAGTATCTCTGAAATTCCTTGATACTACCACCATTCCACTTGGGCAGCAGAGAATGTATCTGAAAGTTGTTGTTGTTGTTCAGTTGCACAGTCGAGTCTGACTCTTTTCAACCCCATAGACCAAGTCATGCCAGGCCCTCCTGTCTTCCACCATCCTCCGAAGTCTGCTCAAATATGAGTTAGTTACATCAGTAATGCTGTCCAGCTATCTCATCTTTTGCCATCCCCTTCTTCTTTTGCCTTCTGTCTTTCCCAGCATCAGGATATTCTCCAGGGAGTGCCCCCTTCTCATTTGGTGGCCAAAGTATTTGAGCTTCAGCATCTGACCTTCCATGGAACAGTCAGGGTTGATTTCCCTTAGGACTGACTGATTTGATCTTCTTGCAGTCCAGGGGACTCTCAAGATTTTTCTCCAACACCACAGCTCGAAAGCATCTATTCTTCTGTGCTCAGCCTTCCTTATGGTCCAGCTCTCATAGCCATACATTACTACTGGGAATACCATTGCTTTGGCTATACGGACTTTTGATGGCAGGGTGATGTCTCTGGAAGTACACATTGGCATTTATTAAAAAGGTTAGAATTGCCTGAGGAGAATGCCCAGTTCATCTAGACCACTGAATTGAGGGAAGAGGCTGAATTACCTCTCAATCCTAGTTACATCATTCCTCTGTGAGATGAGGAATTCAGAAGGAATACTCTAATCCACTCAAGCATTGCTTCTATTGCTTCAGATCCACACTTCCAGTGGGACCAGAATGCTCTCAGATGCTATGCTTCAGTATATGGCTGACCTATCTTGCCAAGGTATGATGCAAAAATGTATCCTCAGACGTCAAACCAAGACTACCCATACATAGCAAAATCTGAATTTTCAATTATGTGTGGATTAAGTTATTGTATGGATTTCATTCTTGGCTTTGGACTTTTCATGGACTACTCTTTAAAGGGTGTGAGTATAATTTATGGAGTTTTCTATAATGACGCGGTTAATTTTCATTTTATTGTTCTCTTACTTGATAGCGATATAGTTCCTATTCATTCCAGAGAGCAAACCAAGGACTGCCACCAGTTCATATGAACTTACTTTGTAACATTCTTCCCAGACTAAACTTTCTAAATATTTTGGCCAGAATTAGGGTTGCCAGCCCTTGACTGAAAACCCTGGGGAGAAAAGGTGGGGTGGGATTGACCCTAATGGCATCCCATGACACTGTGATGTTGCTTTCAGTCACCACATTGTGGGATGTTCTAGGATTTACCTCTATGGCATCACAGCTGGAAGTGATATCAGTGTTGTAGGATACCACTCCTGCCCTCCATTTTCCCCCTGCCTCAGAGCAGCAGCAGGGGATGGACACTGAAGGTAAGAGGTTGCCTACCAAACCTGGCCCCCCTATCCAGAATACCTTTCATGAGCATCAAGTTTGGAACCCCACAGGGAACAGCAGATTCCAGAAGGTTCTGAAGAGAGAAGGCCCATAGATAATTGTGAGAGGAAGGTGTTAGTCCATTCAAATCTCCAAGGAAATTTTTTTTGCTGGCAATATGTCAATGGTTCTATTAACTTTCCCTTTTACTTAAAAGGACACAAATATATGAGCTGAAATTTGAGAAAGTTATGGAAAGCTCCATAGATTAGACTCTCACCCTTTAAAGAGTAGTCAATGAAAAATCCAAAACCAAGAATGAAATCCATACAATAACTTTTATTAGGACCAACCAACTGACACATAACCACATGATAAATAATCTTTAATTATCATCAATAACAATACTGAAATATTCACACAATCTTTGTTTATTGACAATATGAATGTGCTTCAAAAGTGTAAAGGGGTTAAAGAACATTTCGGATATACAAAATCTATATTCAGAGCTGAACTTGGAAGTCTTTCCCTCAGGAACGCTGACATTAAGAGTTCCTTAACTGTTACAGTGGAAAGATCTACTGATAGGGGAGAGCATTATTATTGGATTACTGAAGACCTAAAATACATTTTATTCCTAACATTTCTCCATACCTTTTCTCCACATTGAATAAAGAGGATATGTTCTTAAATAGTTCCTTTAGAACCAACAAATCACCAACTGGGAGTTGTGGAAATTTTGATGTTTTGATTCTTAGCAAATAGAATAAATTCAAGAGCTGATCCATTGATCAGAAATTTTCTTGACATAAACATTTTTAGGAGTCAGCAAATACTGCAGTATTAAACAGAGTTAAACCCTTTTAAGACCACTGAAGTCAAATGGGCATAGAAGGATATAACTCTGCATAGGATTACATGGTTGATCACTCATTTTTTTCATGATTCCAGTGCTACCTTTGTAAACTGTTGAAAGGAGACTCAACATCACCAAAAATGAGCTTTAGTTAACAGGAAGCTTTAAGATTGTAGACTTGTTTTAGATAAGCAAACCATCTTCTGCAGGGCTTTTTTTGAGCAGCAATGCACAGGAACGCAGTTCCGGCTGGTTTGGCGACAGGGGGTATGGCATAATATGCAAAAGAGCTCCTGCTGGGCTTTTCCTACAAACATCCCTATGTGAAACCATGGTGACGTCATGGGTGTGGCTTAATATGCAAATGAATTCCTGATGGGCTTTTTCTACACAAAAAAACTCCGCCCTGATCTTCTGTAAAACTGCCATCCAGCAGTACTTTACAATACATTAGCTGATGGTAGAATTGCCAAACCCAGTTTATAAAAAAACTGGGTTTGAGTAGACTTCGCTAAAGGGTCGGGAAGGCAGGGAGAGTTCTAGCCCCTGAGACACTCCTAGAAGTGGAGGTTTAAGGGGTTCCATGGGATTTCCCAGTTCCTTCTTCTTGTACTTCCTTGTGGGCCCCTAGTTTACATATCTTTCTACTTTTAAACCCTTAACTGCCCAAACAACTTAAAATGACAGCAAGACAAATGTCAGCTGAAAAATTTAAATACCGCGTGTTAGTATTATTTAATGAAAAATGATGAAATACTACCATCCAGTCTTAGAATATCTCTGCAGACAAGAAAATCCTCTCACGGATGGTTCCAGCAAATGTCTTCTGTTGTTTTGGACGGCTTAAAGGACTTTTCGGCTGCATCTATGGCATGAAAGTGCTAAATATATTTCCCATTACCTATTCTCTGCCTAAGAGAGAGTGAGTTTATTTTTATGTGCTTAGATTCATTTCTGGTCCACCTTACAGGAAATTGAATTCTTACTTGCGGTCGGTTACTGTGAAAGTGACCTGCTCTTTTGTTTCAATACAAAGATTGAAATTTACATAGGGATTGTAGTAGATGCTTTTAAGGCTCTGTGACTGCTTTACTCATTTGTGTATTATTCATATGCTTATTCTGCTTTGTTATGACCTATGGCTAAAACAATACATTATTCATTACCATCATTATTTAGCCAGTACTGGCGAATACCACAGATAGACCTGTCCTCCATGAATATGTAATCCTTTGAATAATGAAGTGGCCTTGCACTGGGTTAGACTTTTTGTCCATCCAGCACACTTGTTGTCTATGCTAATTGGCTGGGGCAATTCAGTGTCTCAGAATGTTTTCCAAGCTCTGTTTCAACAGATCCTTAAGTGGAGATGCCAGGGACCAGACTTGCCTGCAAAATGCATGCTGTACCATTGCCCTGTGGTCTAAGCACATTTTCAAAGGACCATCTTGTTCCATAAGTTCTTCAACTTCATTGGGTAACTCAAAGTTCTAGCATTATGAGAAAGAGGGGAATGGATTGCTTGCAGCCTGCAGAAAAGCTGCTAGGCTGCTTTTGCAAGATTTGCTCCCCTTGAGAGGGAAGAGTGGATCTTCGGCCCATTTGGGCGCGATTTTGAGGGGGCGGGGCTTGGCTGTGTTAATGGCCAAGCCTCCACTTCCCCTTGCAGTCTGTTTCTTGTTCAGCTCGCCCTATTTTTTTATGTAAGCAACTGCTGGTCGTCTCTGTTGAGGGGCCGCGTAGGAATTTTTGCTCCCCAGCTGATTGGCTGTTGCTGGGGTGTGTTTTTCGCCTACCCTACATAGCAAAGCAGTGGATTGTGGAATTGGCTATCGGGAGGTGCGGCTTAGGAATTGGTCACTTTGGTTTGGCAGGTTTTACTGGGTTCTGGGTACTTTGCGGCTAGGGGAGGACCATGAAGCATCCCCCTTTTGGGGAATTTTGGGATCTGGCATAATCAACCTTGGGGTTTGATGACCCGGGTTTGGGAAAATGCAGACTGTCCTGGAGGCTCGACTAGAGGGTGCCTTTCATTGAGACGTGCATCTGGTGGTTGGGCCCTCTGGGGCGGGCTTCCCTGCTGGGCTGGCCTGGCAGGAGCTGTGTCTCACAGCTCCGGCTGGGGGCTGGGTCTCTCGCTCATTAATGGCAGGGGAGCGGTCTGTTGAGACCCCTAGCCCTGACCAGGTGCCCTTGCCATTTTGATTATTATGATTAATAAAGTGACCCTTAGTTATACCAAAACCTTGTGTCTGACTCTTCATTCCGATCTTGGGGGGCAATTCAGTGTATACATTTCCTCTGCAAGCCAGGCCCCTTCTCCAGCCACAACCAAGTGGGGAATACTTACAGAGAATCCCTATCAGGAAGACCGTTGAGGATCAATCAGTCTTACATTTTTATCCCACTCTTCCTTCAGCAGCCTGTGAGGATTCCCTTCCTCCATTTTTTTCCCAGAGCAACCCTGTGAGGTAGGTTGGGCTGAGAAAGAGCGACTGATTTGAAGCCAGGTCTTCTTGATCCTAGTTCACCATTTTAATCATGATATTTCACTTTCCCTAATACTTCTGACAAAGTGAGCTGTCAGTTTATCTCATGAAAGCTTAGAGTTTAAGGGGAAGATCGTCTAACTTCTAGGAAGAGCTTCTAGTTCCCAAGCTCAATCCCCAGTATCTCCAGGTAAAAGGACCAGGTAGGAGGTGGTATGAAGCTAAGCAGTGCTGACCCTGGCAAGTACTTGGATGGAAGATCTCCTTGGAATACCAGAAGCATGAGGCTGAGACAGGTTGCATAAAGCCACTTCTCTGAACATTCTCCATGCCCCAGTAGGTCACCAAAAGTCACCATGACTTCCAGGCATGCACGCATGTACACACACACAAAGACAGAAAAATACAAAAAAGAAAAATATATCACACAAGGACATGCCTAGCAAGAGTTGATTTAAGGCAGAGTTGCTTTAGACCAAAAACAGTATAGAGATTAAGACTTACTTCTTACTTTTTTGTTACTTCCAAACTTTTCCCTTTGGTTGTTAGCCATGTGGCTTTGTGCCCAGTGGAGTTGTCACCAGGTTGCTGCATTGTGGGAATGAATAGAAATCTTGTTTTGCTCTTGATTGCGCTTTGCACGGTTGTCACCGAGGCAAGTCTGAGAGCTGCTAGCTATGAATAAAACAAGAAAAGCTGCTTAAAACAAAGTGCTTAATTACAATTGTCAGTTCTGTGGGCTCAACAGCCTGAAGGTGAAATATTAAGGAAATTGGCAAGGGGGGAGGCAAGAAGGGGTGGGCGGGCGGCTTGTTTTGAAGAACTTCAACAGAATTTCCTCTGCGAGATATTCCTGAAAGAAAAAAAAAAAACACACACACACACACAAACAGCCAATTCACATGCAAAAGAATGTAACAAAAAGGGCTTCTTGTTAAATGCTGGATTCAGGCAACAAACTCTAGTTATAGCAACATCAAAATATAAACTGCAGTTCATTGGCAACCATATGGGCAGGGGGAAGCACTTTATGGGGAAGGGGAAAGATGGTGATGGAGAGGAAGTTATTTCATAGCGAAATTCTCTTTCTCTCTGCCACTATTAAGGAGAATGTGATAAACTCATCAGCCATCTACGCTAAACACATTTTCAGGTCTGGTTCTTGGGGGGGGGGGGGACCCAGGAAATAGGAAGCCACAGATCCCCTTTTGACCCCCCCAAAATCAACTAAACCCAGTGGTAAACAAAATGTATTCCAGCATAAGCTTTCACATACCAGAGCTCACTTCATCAGATAGAGTATTCACATATAGAAGAAATAGCGATACTGTAAGTTGTAAAGAAAGAGCCCCACGGTGCAGAGTGGTAAAGCTGCAGTACTTCAGTCCTAAGCTCTGCTCATGACCTGAGTTCAATGCCAGTGGAAGTTGGGTTCAGGTAGCTGACTCCAGGTTGACTCAGCCTTCCATCCTTTTGAGATCGGCATGCTGGGGGGGAAGTGTAGATGACTGGGGAAGGTAATGGCAAACCACCCCATAAAAAGTCTGCCATGAAAACATTGTGAAAGCAACGTCACCCCAGAGTCGGAAACAACTGATGCTTGCACAGGGGACTACCTTTACCTTTTTTAAGCTGTAAAGAATAAAAGAAAGCAAAACAAAATGTTCAAAAGGGGAATCCAATGTGAAACTCCTGTGTTCCCCAAGTTTGATACAGATGTCAAGAAAGGTAATGAGCTTTCTTCAAGGAAAATTCCATCTGCAAGATTTTCTTCCTCTTGGTCTTAGTTTAGTGGGTACAAGGTGTCAACAGTAGGTAAGAGCAGCTCTCTATGCACTGGCTGAACTCAAGGGCATTCCAAGGGCATCTAACAGTATCCAACAGCCCTGTTAATTAATTCACTGATCACAACTATAAGAGCAGGGAGAATAAGCTACTCTTAGGAAAGATCCTCCCAAGAAAGATCTTCAGTGGGACTCATAGCCCATCCCTATCAAGGCTGAGGGAAATAACTCCTAGAAGATGATGATGATTCCTAGCCAGTGTATAAGGAAGGAAACTTGTACTTATGTGAATGTTCCTGCCTTCACCAACTGCGAGACCAAAAAGCTTATGCTTGTTTATAAAATTGGAGACTTCCAATAAATCTCTCTCCTCAAGATTTAAAGACCTGTCTGAATAACAGAAACATCTACTTGTTTATGACAAATTATGTGATGTTTATTTTTTATACAAAGTTACCTTATTCCTATTGCTGGTTCACTTCACAAGTCCTAAGCCTGATTCCTACCTGACTATTTCCCTTCAAATTGAAACAAAACAGATTTTTAGCTTTGATTTACCATAAGCCTCTCCTGTACCATTCTAAAATAAGGACAAAAGAAGGATTTTAGCCTCTTCCCTCAGTTACCTAGGCTGAGTCAGCATTTACCAATAAACATTCAAGTGACTGGGTGGAATAGCCAGAGAAAAAACAAAGAAGAAAGAAAAGAGGCTGCTCAGCTATGAACAATCAAAAGGGAAATTCTGTGAGGGAGGCAAAATTATCATATAATATCTTGAACATTCACTTTGGGCATATCCAGTTATTCAGTTTTTCTGGGAAGAAGTTATTATTCATATCAATCGTCTTTTAGAATGTTCATTGATTTTTGAGGATGTCTATGTGCTTTTAAATTATTTGCCTGTCTCTTGGAGGTTAACCAGTGGTCAGTGAAAATGGACCCTCTATGCCCTTACTACAGCTAAAAGACTTGTATTACAACACTGGAAAGATAAAAGCCTACCTCCAGGTTTTTTTGGATTGAGGGCCTTAGAACTCTGTCATAAGAGAACATAAGAACATAAGAGAAGCCATGTTGGATCAGGCCAATGGCCCATCCAGTCCAAACACTCTGTGTCACACAGTGGCCCAAAAACCAGATGCCATCAGGAGGTCCATCAGTGGGGCCAGGACACCAGAAGCCCTCCCACTGCCCCCCTCCAAGCACCACGAATACAGGGCATCACTGCCTCAGACAGAGAGTTCCATCAATATGCTAACATTTGAACACACGGCATATAGATGGGGATTGCACATAGACTTATTTTTAGAGATCCGGAAACTTTATAGACATTTGTGTGTAGATCTGCCACCGCTATTGTTATACCTCTCGAACTGGAAGCGGTAGAGGATGAGTCAGCTACTGAGCTGACAGCCTGACATAAACTGCCATGGCTGGCTCAGCGTGTAGGCAAAGCAGCATCTGAAGATTGGGCAGAGTTTCTGGGGCTTGGCTCTGTTTGCTCCGGGCCACCAGTGGGCGGTGGTCCACTGGGAGGTTTCCCTGAAAGTTAATTGGCCAGTCCATCCCTGGTTGCAGCTAGATAGCCTTCATTTGGGCAAATCCCCCCTGACAAGTTGAACCAGTGCTTTAAAAAAAAAAAAAAAAAGCTTATTTCAGAAGAATGGCATCTGGGGGTTTTGTTTGTTTTGTTTTATCTTTTCTTGTCAAGTCTCATCTGATTTATGGAGACCCTGATGAGGTTTTCAAGGCATGAGACATTCAGAGATGTTTGCTATTGCCTGAGTCTGTGTCAAGACCCTGATATTCTTTGATAGTCTCCCATCCAAATACTGACCCTGTTTAGCTTCCAAGATCTGATGAGATCTGGCTAGCCTGGGCTATCCAGATCAGAACAACATCTGTAAGCATCACTTATTTTCATAGGGAACAACAAAAGGCCAGTAATTTATCGAGGACCGTTCCTGGAAAATAAGAATCATCAGAGAACATACTGAAACGAAGGTAATGCAACGACATTAAAATGATTGTAATTTGTTTACATTTTCATTGTTAATTGCTACTGGGAATCTTAGTTATCAATATTGCACTGGCCTATGAATTTACCGATGTCTTTTTGAATATAGAATGTGCTTACTCAAAGCTATTGGAAGAAAAATAAACATAAATTGTAACTTGGCGGGGGGGCGGAATGTTCAGTTTCATGCGAGGTTCATTTTTACATGGAAAATACAATTTTCCATCTCAAAATATCTATTAAGATGTCAGAGATTACTGGAAAAATACATAATGCAAGGTTTGGAAACATTTCTTCACTTAATGGGAGGTTTCAGTCAATGACCCCAGATATTGTCTATTTTAGTAATTTCTTCCAACAAAGATGTAAAATCTTCCTCTGTGTTTCAGAATATAAGAACGAACCAGCAAGAGTCTGTTCTTGCTTCATCTTAATTACATAGCAACAGTGGATATCTGTGGACCTGTTTAAAAACAAAATTATGGTTTATTGCCTCCTCTCTTTCTGTATTTAAAAATTATGAGCATAATCCAGCGACGTTCAACATGGGTTAAATTCTATTTGTATAAAGGGAAGAGCAGGTATCAAAGATGTTCCCTCTGAAATTAATGGGACGGAATGTCAGTTTGGACTGGCCATGTTCATTCAAGCACTGATTGGGTTCATGTCTTCTTCGTGAGATATGAGCTGGCAGGTGATGGTTCAGCAAGCCATTTAGATGTTTCAAGCAAATTCATCTGAGAAGTACAAATGTACTGCTTTTCTGTAAGATTAGACAGCTTTCTCACAGCCACCATCATCCATTTATAAACATTTATAAATCATTTTAAAAAAAAGAAATCAGTTTGGGATTTTATATTTTAGACTTATATCTTGGGTGTTTCTGTGTACCTTTGACAGCTGCCCATAAACCTTACTAATTTTGTGATCAGTTCTTAAGATCTCTCCTTAAATAGTTGCCAGTGACTGCAAATGTTCTATGTTGAACAAATCCTAGAGAGTCACCACCAGGGTTTTTTTTTTTTTTGTATCAGGAACTCCTTTGCACATTAGGCTAACCACCACCACCAACCCAATATAGCGAATCCTCCAAGAGTTTACAGTAAAATCCCTGTAAGCTCTTGGAGGACTGGCTATATCAGGGGCATGTGGCCTAATATGCAAAGGAGCTCCTGCTGCAGAAAAAGCCCTACCCCAATGTGATGATGTTACTCTCGGTTTTGCAATCTGTGCAACACCAGCAAGCCCCCCATTCTACCCCCCTGGCCTGTGAAGTGGCAGCAGGGAACAGGAGGTAATAGTAGGTGATCTACCATAGCAGGAGACCTGGACCCCCACCTTGATTACTTCCAAGATGGTCTTTGATCAGAAAATAGGGTTGCAAGGTCCAGCTCAAGAAATATCTGGGGACTTTGGGGGTGGATCCAAGAGACTTTAGGGGTGGAGCTGGGGAAAAGGTTGTGATGACAAGCATAATTGAATTCCAAAGGGAGTTCTGGCAATCACATTTAAAGGGACCACACACCTATTAAATAGCTTCCCTCCATTTGGAAATAATAGATAGGGGCACCTTCTCTTGGGACTCATAGAATTGGACTCCCAGTCCAATCTTTTTGAAACTTGTGGGGTGTTTTCAGGAGAGGCACCGGATAATATGCTGAAAATTTGGCACCTCTGCCTTATATAACAGCTCCCCAAAAGCTCCAGATACCCACAGATCAATTCTCCATTATACCCTATGAGAACCGGTCTCCATAAGGTATAATGGAATGCCCAGCAGACATTTCCCTCCCCCCCCCTCCCTTCTGATAACCCTGAAGCGGGAAGAGGGCCTCCAAACCAGGAACTGGCAAACCTAGGAGAAAATAAGTCTCCTCTTGGCCTACATGAGAACATGCATGCCAACTGCACTGTCCTGGTTGAATGCACAGGCTAAAGACTAAAGAAAAATCTGAAATGCTTGCCAGAGAATGACTCCCTGCTCATGCCCCATGAGCAGAATGTGAGTCCAAGCAGCAAAAAGCATTCTTCATTCCAAATGAGGCTGCACTATACAGCTAAATGTGAACATTGCTACATTGGCTGTTCTCCAGGTTCACAGGCAAAGAAAGGCCTTTTCCCAACTGCTACCGGAGGTGCTCCGGATTGAACTTGGCACCTTCTGCAGCCAAAGCACGCGCTCTTCTCTTGCCCATTGACCGTTTCCTGACATCTCCATCTTGAATGGCAGTGAAATCAAAGGCCCCCTCAACTGAGGCAAACGAACGTTGAGTTACGGGAGCCTCTCAAGCCCTTTATGCAATCGTTTGTTTAAGCTAAAGTTTAAAATATGAATTATTTACTTGACGGATTGTGATAGCCTCAGAGGAGTTCTTTTCTCTGTCATACTGATGCCTTTCACATAAATCTAGAGAAGGAAAACAAAGCCTTTTGATTCTAAACTCCCCCACGTGCGTATTTGGTTATACTTCAAAGAGAGCATTTCCAGATCTTTTACACTAAAAAAACAAAACAAAACCAGAAACTCACTAGACATTTAAAATATATTTTGAAGTTTAGCATGGGCCTGAATCTTATTTTTTTATTAAAAAAAACGCCTATACAGGCTGAGAGAGAGAGATTTTTAAAGTGTTGCTCAAACAATTAAAGGTAAAGGTAGTCCCCTGTGCAAGCACCGAGTCGTTACCGATCCATGGGGTGATGTCACATCACAATATATTCTAAGCAGACTTTTTATGGGGTGGTTTGCCGTTACCTTCCCATGTCATCTACACTTTCCCCTCAGCAAACTGGGTACTCGTTTTACCAACCTTGGAAGGATGGAAGGCTGAGTCAACCTTGTGCTGGCTACCTGAACCCAACTTCCATTGGGATCGAACACAGGTTGTGAGCAGAGCTTGAACTACAGCACTGCAGCTTACCACTCTGCACCACAGGGCTCGGTTGCTCAAACAATTAACAACTAGCAAAAGTCGAAGCCTCCAGATATGTATATTTTCTCTAGTATATTCCTGAGGTATAAGAAGATGCTTTTACCTGTTTGAAATACCTGTACCATTCTTGTTTAGAACAGCAGGGGTCATTTTGTAAGAAAAGAGTTGTCAGAGCTCATTTGCACAACTCATTCGCATATACCACGCACCCCTGACATCACCAAAAGGTGTACTAAATTATATCAGTTCACCATATACCTTAAAATGCTTCTTGAATTATAATTGTCATAATAAAACCTTACTCCCAGCGAATTTTTAAAATTACTTTCTCCTATGAGGCCACAGTGGCATGATGAAGACTTCCGTCTGTTTGCTTTATATGTTTTGGTTATTTTCCCATTTTCTGTGTGTGGGGGGAAATATTAAAAAGTTTGTCAAATCTTAAGAGTTCAGCAAATTTTTCACAGGGGGTTTGAACAATGGAGCCCAGAAGCAAGGGGGGGTTGGGGGGGGGAGAATGAGCACAATAAAATTTAGAGGTTCCAGAGCTCTGCTCTTGTGAGCTCCTGCCCAAAATGAGAGCTGTAGAACAGAAAATGGCACCTAAAGCTAATACTTTTTTTTACTGAAAATATAGATTGACGATAATTATATTGCCTGCAGTTTGGGGCAGGGGGGTGTACAAAACTTCTTGCTATTTCTTTCAAACATTCTCTGACTTTGTTCCATACATGAAAACTAACTATTTTGAGAGGTAGTACACAATACACTTTGCCCTTGGGCCTCTCAAGACTGGATCAATGTGGTCTGAGATTTCACTGCTTCCCCTTTTATGCACAATTCAGTTTGGGTTCAGGAGCACAAATGGAGAAGGATCCTTCCATCTCCATATCATTTTTCTGACCAAGAATGGCCCTGGAGAGCCACTATTTGGCCCTTCGTGGAAACGTTATGTGTACTGATGAGCTACACAATCGCTGCTAACAGACAGGCATTTTGGGGTGAATTGGAGACATCCCAAATCAGGCCAGCTCAAAAACAGCCATCTCGAAGCCTCCACACAATCCCTGGTGAGGTGGCCCTACCCCGTCTGTGAGGTGGCTTGGTGTGATCAGTAGTAGGGGAGGGGTGCCTCAGAAGCTAGACCGCTCTTTTTCTCCCCCAAGAAGTTAAGCGCTCATGCGCTCAAGCGCTCAGGGCAGTTTTTAAGGGAAAAAACACAAGCAGGTTGAGGTGGCTTGGCAGGTTCACATCGCCAAGGCACCTTGCTTGCACATTTTCTGCGTCCAACCGCTGAGGAGGCTACTGGTGTGTGGCTCAAATATTTGCTACCACTTTGACAGTGGTAGCTTTTTGAGCTGGTCTGAGGATGCTGGAGGACGGGGTGAGTATGGGATGGAAACAGGTGGCAGACATTAGCATTTGTAAGGATTTTTTTGTTTGGTTTCTGAGGCATCTCTGAGTCAGCCCAAACTGCCCGTCTGTTATCACCCATCAAAGTCTCCCCAGTACAGTAGTTATAGCAGCTCACCAAGGCCATTTTAGATCATGGAAATAATGTGGGAGGGAAGCTTAAACTCTCATTCCACATGCACATATCAGCTCTACCTTCAGCACTTCCCATCTGTTCAGCAGCATGTGAGCCCTTTAAACTCTAAAGGGCTGTTTTATTCCAGTGGAGTAGACCTGGCCTCCTGGGTTTGGAAGCTGGGTCTTCCCCTAAAAAATAATAGTCTTTCGGAAATTTCAGGAGACATAAGAACATAAGAAGAACATAAGAGAAGCCATGTTGGATCAGGCCAACGGCCCATCAAGTCCAACACTCTGTGTCACACAGTGGCAAAAAATGTTATATACACACATACACTGTGGCTAATAGCCACTGATGGACCTGTGCTCCATATTTTTATCTAAACCCCTCTTGAAGGTGGCTATACTTGTGGCCGCCACCACCTCCTGTGGCAGTGAATTCCACATGTTAATCACCCTTTGGGTGAAGAAGTACTTCCTTTTATCCGTCTTAACCTGTCTGCTCAGCAATTTCATCAAATGCCCACGAGTTCTTGTATTGTGAGAAAGGGAGAAAAGTACTTCTTTCTCTACTTTCTCCATTCCATGCATTATCTTGTAAACCTCTATCATGTCACCCCGCAGTCGACGTTTCTCCAAGCTAAAGAGTCCCAAGTGTTTCAACCTTTCTTCATAGGGAAAGTGCTCCAGCCCTTTAATCATTCTAGTTGCCCTTCTCTGCACCTTCTCTAAAGCTATAACATCCTTTTTGAGGTGCGGCGACCAGAACTGCACACAGTACTCCAAATGAGACCGCACCATCGATTTATACAGGGGCATTATGATACTGGCTGATTTGTTTTCAATTCCCTTCCTAATAATTCCCAGCATGGCATTGGCCTTTTTTATTGCAAACGCACACTGTCTTGACACTTTCAGTGAGTTATCTATCATGACCCCAAGATCTCTCTCTTGATCAGTCTCTGCCAGTTCACACCCCATCAACTTGTATTTGTAGCTGGGATTCTTAGCCCCAATGTGCATTACTTTGCACTTGGCCACATTGAACCGCATCTGCCACGTTCACGCCCACTCACCCAGCCTCAAATTATCATTACTCCTGGAATTCTGGGAGGGGTTGGGTCAGCCAACCCAAAACAGTTAATTTTGGGTTTGATGTCATCTCAATCATATTGAAATATTCACCCCATGTTACACATTAGGTTTCCTCAATGGACAAATAGCTACTCACCAAGGCCATTTTAGGTAAGGGAAACAGCACAATGGTAAGGCTTAGGGCTCTATTCCACACACTCCTGCAGAACTGCCAGAGTTCTCTGGGGTGGCCATTTTCTCCAAGTGAACTGATCTGTCCCACCTGGAGATCAGTTGTAATCCTGGAAGATCTCCAACCACCACCTGAAGGCTAGGGTTGCTAAGTCTGTGTTGGAAAATATCTGGAGACTTTGGGGGTGGATCCAGGAAAGGGTGGGGCTTGGGGAAGGGAGGGGCCTCAGCATGGTACAATGCCATAGAATCTACCCTTCAAAGCAGCCATTTTCTCCAGGGGAATTGCTCTCTGCCAGCTGGAGATCAGTTGTAAAAGCAGGAGTTCTCCAGGCCCCAGCGTAGAGTCTGGCAATCCTACTGGAGGTTGATGACTCTATGTAAGTGTGAGAACAATAAAACCTAGTTTGCTCATTACATCTGTAGTCAGAGAGAATGGCCCTCTTTCTTTGATCCTCGACTACCATTGCTTTCATGATTTGTCTCAACTGAGCTTCTTCAACACCATGATTATTGTTTTTCTCTACTTGTTAAATCTTCCTCCTTCCTGGATTGAACACATGAAGTGATCGCACCACAACACTATCAATGACCAAGGGTGTTTGAAGGACCACTTGAACCCATAGAAACTTACCTACCTCAGGGGTTCTGCTTAGTGTGTCCCCAGCCGGAAAGGTGGGTGGCTACCAGAGAGTGATGTTTTTCACTGGTGGCCTGCTAGGAATGCCAGACTCCAGGTGGAACCTACAGATCCCCTGAAACTACAGCTCATTTCCAGATTACAGAGATCAGTTCCCCTGGAGAAAATGGATGCTTTGGAGGATGGAATCTGTGGCATTGTACCCCACTGAGCTCCCCAGGCTCTATCCCCAAATCTCCAAAAGTTTCACAACCTGGCTCCGGCCATCCGAAAGTCTGTGACATTCCTTCCCAGTGTTCCCTCTAAGCGGAGTTAGTGTGAGCTAGCTCACATATTTTTAGCCTCCAGCTCGCACATTTTTGTCTTAGCTCAGGAAAAAATGGCCCCGGAGCTAGTTCATTTATGCAGTAGCTCACAACGTTAATGCCAGTAGCTCACAACTTTAATACCAGTAGCTCAAAAAGTAGATTTTTTGCTCACAAGATTCTGCAGCTTAGAGGGAACATTGCTTCCCACAACAGTTGCCTCATGCCGAGTTTGGACAGCCAGTCTGAAACAACAGATAAAGATTTTTTGGTGCGGTGTTCCATGATTGCAGGGGTTTTACAGAAAACAAAAGCTTTCTCTTTTATTACGCCTTCATATTTTTATCGCCGCTAATAGGGTTTTATCGTTACCAGTAAGGCACTTCTAGAGCAGCCTGAAGATGATGCTCTTCGTTTTACTGCCAATTGTACATGATTGCATTTTATTGCTGGCTTTGGTATTTATTAATTATCTGTTTTACTGTTTTATCTCCGACGTTGGAAGCCCTGTGCCGATGTCTGCAGTGAAGTTTCTTATCTAAAATAAATAGCTACGGGTCGAGTTACATGATGAGGGCACTGAAAACAAATGAAGGCAACTGAATATGAGGGCAAGTGAGGGTGATGTAAACGAATGGCACATTTTCACAAGTAGTGTTTTGAGAAATTTCAAGGCCACCTCTATATGTCTTCACTTTCAGGTAACAAAAGGTAGGCAACTAGTATAAGAACTGAACATGTCCTTAGTTATAGGAGTGAATCTCTTGCTGTCCCACTGTCATTCTGCACAATGGTGATACTCAGGGGCCGTTTTGTAGAAAAATAGGTGGTGGAGCTCATTAGCATATACCTGCCCAGCCAAAAACAGCCCGATGCAAGAAAGGAGTGCCCTAGGCGAATGAGGCCTACTTGGGCTGGCTAGAGATTCAGTCAGACCAAGCAGGCCTTGCTCGCCTGGGGCTCTCCTGACCACTCCCCCAGTCAAAAGGCCAGTGAGCCACCCATCACCCAAAATCATATAAGAAGTGCAGAAAGGGTGGTGCAGGCTTCCCCAGGGGTTAATGAGGGCTGCTGGGGACGTACCAAAGCCCCTGGTGGCTGGCAGGGATTGTTATGCAGCTGCACCTACTATTCAATGGACAAGGTAGGTGGGGAGGAAGAGGGGGAACCATCAGAAAGTTTCAGGAGCTGCGCTCTTGTGAGCTCCTGCTGAATCTGAGGTCTGGTGATACTCATCAGCAGGGCTTTTTTTGTAGGAAAAGCCCAACAGGAACTCATTTGTGTATTAGGCCACACCCCTGATGCCAAGCCAGCATGATCTGTGTTCCTAAGCGTTCCTGCTAAAAAAAAAAAAAAAAAAAGCCCTGCTCATCAGTGTCTCAACAGCCACTTGTGGTGCTTCTCAGCACTGTTCCTCAATCTAACAGCTGCTCCATCTTCCAGGATACAGGGCTGCCAGCCTCCAGCTGGGGCCTGAACAATTACAATTACAATTGAATCTCCAGACGACAGATGTCAGTTCCTCTGGAGCAATGGTAGCTTTGAAGGGTGGATTCTGCAGGATCATCCCTGCTCTGCTCCCTCCCATTCCCAAACTCTGCTCTTCCCAGGAGCCACACCTAAATCTCTAGGGATTTCATAAGGGAGAAGCCATGTTGGATCAGGCCAAAGGCCCATCCAGCCCAACACTCTATGTCACACAGTGGCCAAAAAAATCAGGTGCCATCAGAAGGTCCACCGGGGGGCCAGGACACTAGAAGTCCTCCACTGTTGCCCCTCCCAAGCACCAAGAATACAAAGTATCACTGCCCCAGACAAAGAGTTCCAACAATACACTGTGGCTAATAGCCACTGATGGACCTCTACTCCATATGTTTATCCAATCCCATTGTGAAGCTGGCTATGCTTGCAGCTGCCACCACCTCCTGTGGCAGGGAATTCCATGTGTTAATCACCCTTTGTACTTCCTTTCCCAACCTGGCATTGGGCCCCCCTTTTCAGAAAAGTTGTCCCTATCTTAAAACCTTCTGCCAGCAATACTTGAGGATGGGTAGGCTGTGAGCCTCTCTGGCTTGTGGACCTCAAGCTAGGCGTGGAAGTGAAAATTGCTTCCTCCTCTATCATCCCCCCATCCTTTTCTGCAGCTTCTGCATTCCCATCAAAACACATGGGCAGCTGCTGGAAGGAGAGTTGGGTTACCAACTTCAGGTTGGGAAACCCCTGGAGACTGAAGGCAGAATGAAGTAATAATGCCCAAACAGAAATATGTGTATGAATACATGAAGCTACCTTATACTATGTCAGACCACTGGTCCATCAAACGCATCAAGCTGCAGTGCTGCCTATACTGAAGCAGACAATTGGTCCACCAAGGTCAGCATTATCTACTCAGATTAGCAAGGTCTTTAAAAGCCCCGTAGCACAGAGTGGTAAAGCTGCAGAATTGCAGTCCAAGCTCTTTGCTCATGACCTGAGTTCAATCCTGGTGGAAGCTGGATTCAGGTAGCCAGCTCAAAGTTGACTCAGCCTTCCATCCTTCCAAGGTCGGTAAAATTAGTACCCAGCTTCCTGGGGGGGAAGTGTAGATGACTGAGGAAGGCAATGGCAAGGCAAGGCAAGGCAAGGCAAGGCAAGGCAAGGCAAGGCAAGGCAAGGCAAGGAAAGGAAAGGAAAGGAAAGGAAAGGAAAGGAAAGGAAAGGAAAGGAAAGGAAAGGAAAGGAAAGGAAAGGAAAGGAAAGGAAAGGAAAGGAAAGGAAAGGAAAGGAAAGGAAAGGAAAGGTTCCCTGTGCAAGCTCCAGTCGTGTCCGACTCTGGGGTGATGTTGCTTTCACAACGTTTTCACGGCAGACTTTTTACGGGGTGGTTTGCCATTGCCTTCCCCAGTCATCTACACTTTCCCTCCAGCAAGCCGGGTACTCATTTTACCGACCTTGGAAGGATGGAAGGCTGAGTCAACCTGGAGCCGGCTACCTGAAAACCCAGCTTCCACCAGAGATCAAACTCAGGTCATGAGCAGAGTTTAGGACTGCAGTACTGCAGCTTTAACACTCTGCACCATGGGGCTCTCCAGAAAAAAGTCTGCTGTGAAAATGTTGTGAAAGCAACATCACCCCAGAGTCAGAAATGACTGGTGCTTGCACACGGGACTACCTTTACCTTTTTAGGTTAAGGTCTTACACATCACCTCCTACAGGATTACCTGGAGATGCCAACGACTGAACTGGGGGCTTTCTGCATGCCAAGCAGATGCTCTGCCATTGCCTGTCCTCCAGCATCTAATGAAGGTGAAAGGGGTAAATAGAAACTCCAGATGTGACCGTCTCAATATCACATGCACGGTGACACACAAACACTCCACAAAGGTGGGGGATTAGATAATTTTCTAGGCAGATTTTGTTAACACATTTTAACAGATGAATAATTATAATTCCCCCCCCCCCCCAAAAAAAAACCCCTGCTTGACAACTTCTGAAAATAGCATCCTTTATTCTATCACTTGTATTGCTTATGAGCCTTGAACTTCCACATCAAAATGTGAAGAGCATTCTGAATTGAATCTGGCATCGATTGGGACTGATTGCATCAAATAAACAATCTTCCCAGAGTTAAAATATATTTGATGGGGACAACTGAAGTGCTTTTGTCCCCATTCAGGGTTCCTGGGCAATCCTTTTACTTGGTTCAAAATCTATTGACCATTTCCATCCATCAAGCAAGAGTCTCACTTAAAAATTCCTGCTCTCTCCATGGGTCCCTTCCAAAGAATGGCCTTTTATTCTGCTTAAATAATGGATATAATGACATAAAACCTTTACCCATCAGCTTGCTCATTTCATTTCTTGCTCAATTACCCCAACATTTTGCTAAAAAAAGAAAAGAAAAGAGCTATGGAAGCAAACTGTAATTTCTCCAACTGCCTATATTGTTGTTTTTTTACAATGGGTATTGTTAATTGTGTATGGCTCAGAAGCATAGAGAGTATGATTAAAGATCTGTTTACTTAATTTCTAGAGCCAGTTTGGTGTAGTGATTAAGTGGGTGGACTCAAACCAGGTTTGATTCCCCATTCTTCCACTTGCACCTGCTGGAACGGCCTTGGGTCAGCCATAGCTCTGGCAGAAGTTGTCCTTGAAAGGGCAGCTTCTGTGAGAGATCTCTCAACCCCACCCACCTCACAGGGTGTCTGTTGTGGGGGAGGAAGATAAAGGAGATTGTGAGCTGCTCTGAGACTCTGAGATTCAGAGTGGAGGGTGGAATTCCTTGCTTCGTCTAGCAAGAAAGTTGTCAAAATCAGCAATCTGGCCATCAAATTATAGGTGTGTTGTTGTTTACTGTTTTATACGCCACTTTCCCACTCAATAGGGACCAAAAGCAGCTTACAACATGGTTTATAGAATCATAGAGTTGGAAGGGATCAGCAGGGTCATCTAGTCCAATCCCCTGCACAATGCAGGAACTTCACAAATACCTCCTCCCTAAGTTCATACTTCCCCTCTAAGTTCTGTCTAAGTTCACAGGATCCGCATTGCTGTCAGATGACCATCTAGACTCTGCTTAAAAACCTCCAGGGAAGGAGAGTCCACCACCTCTCAAGGAAGCCTTTCCACTGAGGAATCACTCTGTCAGGAAGTTCTTCCTAACGTTGAGCCAGAAACTCTTTTGATTTAATTTCAATCCATTGGTTCTAGTCTGACCTTCTGGGACAACAGAAAACAATTCTGCACCATTCTCTACATGGCAGCCCTTCAAGTACTTGAAGATGGTAATCATATTGCCTCTCAGTTGTCTCCTCTCCAGGCTAAACATACCCAGTTCCTTCAACCTTTCCTCAATGGACTTGGTCTCCAGACCACTCACCATCTTTGTTGTCCTCCTCTGGACACATTCCAGCATGTCTATATTCTTTGTAAATTGTAATGCCTCAAACTGAACACAATAGTCTAGTTAAAGTCTAACCAGAGCAGAGTAAAATTATACTATCAGTTTGTGTGATCTGGACACTATACTTCTGTTGATAGAGTCCAAAACGACATTTGCCTTTTTAGCTGCTGCACCACACTGCTGACTCATGTTCAGTGTAAGACCCTTAGATTCTTTTCACACATATTTTGTGAGATAAGTTCAGCTGAGAGAGTAACTGGCCCAAAGTCTCCCAGCAAGCATCCATGGCAGAGTGGGAGTTCAAACCCAAGGGTTCCCAGTGTTGCCTAGACAAGTGCTCAGAAATTGGGCAGGGGGGGGGGATGCATGGGGACAGTAGAATTTGGGGAAGATGTATAGGGTGGCCAGATCCAGCTTGGGAAACTCTTGGATATTTGGGGATGGAGCCTAGAGAGGACAAGAACTTCAGTGAAGTATGATGACATAGAGCAGGGGTGTCAAACATGCAGCCTGGCGGGGGTGAATTAGGCCCCCAGAGAGCTCCTATCAGGCTCCCAAGCAACTGGCTGTCATGTGCTTCTTTCTACCTCTCTCTTGCTTCCTTCAGCATAACAGCTTGCTTTGCAAGGCTTGCTCAATATTGCTCAAAGTCTCTATTTTCTCCATTGGCTGAGGCTCCTCCCTTGGGGAGGAAGGGTGAAAGGCAGAGCTTCCTTTGCCCAGTTCTCTGGATCCCATAGGAGAGATACAAAGAAAGCACATTTAAGACCGAGTGCTAATGTTTTAGGCATGTTTTTAAGGGTTTCTTTAAAAAAATCTTTGTGTTTGTCTGTGTCCTTTATAAAGTTTATATACACTAAAGTTTATGCTACCTAATCTTAATTAGGTAAACACACAGCCCTGCTCAACATGGCCTGGCCCAACAACGTCTCATTTATGTCAGATCCAACCCTCATAATAAATGAGTTCGATACCCCTGCCATAGAGTCCAGCTTCCAAAGCAGCCATTTTCTCCTGAGGAAGTGATTTTTATAGTCTGAAGATGAGCTGTACTTCCAGCGAATCCCCCAGACCCACCTGGAGACTGGCATACCTATCTGGGTGACACTCTAGAAATCTCCTCCCAATCTCTATAGAGAAAGATATAGACACTAGCAAAATTTCTAGAGCATTGCTATGGAGGCCATTTTTTTTCTCCCACTCCTCAATATCTTCAGAGTTTGGTGTAGTGGTTAAGCATGGTGGACTCTAATCTGGAGAACCAGGTTTGTTTGTTTCTTTATTTAATTATTTTATTCTATTTTTAGCCCTTCCTGCCTGTAGAACAGGCTCGTAGTGAGTTACGTCATAAAAGACAATCAACAGTTAAAAACCAATTAAAATATATAAAATCTAAAATTACAGAGTAACAGTAGAGATTAAAATGGCAAATTCTGCCTCACAAACATAGCTTATTGTCCAGGTCCAGCAGGTCCTACAGCACTGGGATTCCCCACTCCTTCACACATAGCCAGCTGGGTGACCCTGAGTCAATCACAGTTCTCTCAGAGCTCTCTCAGCTCCACCTACCTCACAGGTGTCTTGTTGTGGGGAGATGAAGGGAAAGAGATTGTGAGCCACTCTGAGACTCCAAGTGAAGAACAGGGTATCCAACTCTTCTTCATCTTCTTCAAGGAGGTCAACTGGGACTGTGGGCAGAGAATTCCCTGTTGGGCTTCAGCAGTTGGGAATTCAAGTCTATCTGCTATACCATGCTGGCTCTTTGACTTCAGAGACTCAGGGGGAAAGGGAGGTCTCTCTGAAAATGTGTTAAATATTTGTATCATTCAAATTTCTCCTAACAATGTCCAACTGAATGCTTCCCAAAAATCCTTCAGCAAGGCATGAAGTCAATGGCTCTTCCTCTCTGTTGGCCCCATTATCAGTTATAGTGCCTCGAAATATTGGAGGTTTCATTGCTATCATGACTTATCAGCATTGGTTTATTCAAAACATTTTTTTTTTAAAAAGCCTCTTAATATTAAAAAAGAGATATCGAAGGAAAGCAAGATGATTATATGAAGCCCTTCCAAAGCTCCTCATAACCTTTTGCTTAAGCCTTGCTTAATAGACTCAATATTTTGCACTTACACAAAAAATATCTGCCTATTCCATATGGTGATTTGTGTGGTCAATAGTTTTCTCTGCCAAAAGGTTAGCTAACCCAGGTTCATCAGTGTTTTTCACTGCCCTTTTGTGTAGCATGCCTGGATCACTTTACACCTGGGCTCAACAAGACCTAGCCACACAATCCTTCTTCATTTCTATGTCCCCCTCCCAAATATAGTTTAATCCAGAGTGAGGAAGAGAAGGGCAATTGCTGAGCTTTCAGGCTAACAATAAGATCCATGGATAAAAAGCAAATCTGCAGAGATGCCTGGATTTATAAAGAATGGAAAGTGCTCTATTAAGCATTTGGAAAGTATAACAAGAGCATTTATGGAAACTAGGGATCCTTATAGATATAGGTATATTACATTCAGCTTCCACATAAGGATGAGTTGATTGGGTCGTTTATATTTCTCTTTTTTTATTCCAATGAAACCAGCCATTGGTTTTTGTGCTGTTGATGTAGTCTTTTCTTTCTTTCACACCATTTCCATACCATTTATATGCAATCAAGGAACAAACATTGAAAAGAACATGTACACATTCGAGGGGGACATTCAGAAGGAGAAAACGGAACGTGCTTTGAAAAGAAAAGACTTTTTCTTTTGAGCTTTTGAGGCTCTCAGCCAGAGAAATGTCTTCCTCACCACATGTAACTGAGAGCCACAGAACCTGGGATTTCCATTGGTCAAAGCATGCACTTCCTCTGGGATTGCCAAGTCTTTCCTTCCCTCCCCCCCAAACTAACAACTTTTATTAAAATTTCATACAGAATATAATCAATTATACAACACCCATGCATATGACAACCAAGAAAAATAAAAATATCAATAATGAAATTATAACTATTTCAGACAAGGTACCAAGAGTTTTCTGGCATCCAACAGAGGATGGGTTTAGAATCATAGAGTTGGAAGATACCCCCAGAGTCATCTAGTCCAACCCCCTGCACAATGCAGGAAACTCACAAACACCTCCCCCTAAATTCACAGAATCAGCATTGCTGTCAGAAGGCCATCTAGCCTCTCTTTAAAAACCTCCAAGGAAGGAGAGCCCACCACCTCCCGAGGAAGCCTGTTGCACTGAGGAGCTTGCCAGGAGAAAGAGAAAGGTGCAATCTATGTAACTGACATCATACTGGAAGTGACATCATCATGTCAGCAACTTCTGGGTGATACTGTGGTATCTGAGCAAAACTGTTGTTAAACTGGTTTCTACCACAATGTTTTTGTCCAAATACCAGAGTGTTGCCCAGAAGTTGCTGGCTTGATGATGTCACTTCCTGTAAAACGTGGACTGGGCCTCTTCTTGCTACTAGTGAGTCCCATCACCAGCCGGCTGGTTGGCAACTAGGCGGCAGGGGACCACCACCTCCACCTATGGCTCTGGCAACACTCACTTTCCCCATTACACCATGGCATCTATTAGCTACTCTGGTAGCCCTTATCAGGGTAGAAAGGTGCATTTTGTAAAGATAGCCAGCTTGGTGTAGAGGTTAAAAGCAGTAGACTCTAATCTGGAGAACCAGGTTTGATTCCCCATTCCCCTACACGAAGACAGCTGGGTGACGTTAGGCCACCCACAGTTGTCTCAGAACTCTGTCAGCCCCACCTACCTCACAAGGTGTCTGTTGTGGGGAAGGGAATGCGATTGTAAGCCACTTTAAGACTACTTAAGGTAGAAAACAGTGGGGTATAAAACCTATAAATAAATATTGATTAATCTATGAACCTATTCAGGCCCTAATGAAGGACATAGGCAGTGTGCAAAGTGACTTTCCTTCATCACTGTCTAGTCGCAAAGATTTTGGAAACTAAGTACAGGACTAGAATGTTGTCAAAGTATGACTCGTGAATGTTTCTGAAATTCCTCTCTGATGCTAGAAATTCAAATCACCTGGCCTTGTTTCTGAAAATACTGTGATACTTTAGGAATTCTCCCAATGGAGGGGGGGATTGCAAGCTGTCCTGGGATGAAGGAGATAAGAAAGTCACACCCCAAGCATGGAAATCATTGTGCCCATAGAAGAACTTTAGAAAAGGCATAATCTTATATTGAAATAGATATTGAAAGGTAAAGGTTGAAAAAATAAAGATTGATATTGAAATATTGTAACGGTAAAGATTGAACTTCTAATATTGAAAGCGTGAACACATGATGGGATTGGAAATGTTCTGATCAGCAAGAGTTTGATGGTTTCTGGGTACAGAACAGAAAAATCCCACTGGTCCTCAGGTGTCTTGCCTGAACTGGGGAATAGCGGCAAGTTTCACTTTATAGCCAGGCATGAGCTATGTCAGGATACACATTTTGCCACCATTCCCGAGAGGGCTGCCAATCAGGGGTGGAATTCTAGCAGGAGCCCTTTTGCATATTAGGCCACACACCCCTGATGTAACCAATCCTCTAAGAGCTTACAAAAAATAACCTTATAAGCTCTTGGAGGATTGGCTACATCAATGGTGTTTGGCCTAATAGGCAAAGGACCTCCTGCTAGAATTCTACCCCTGCTGCCAATGCTTCTTCTCACAGCCTCTGTCTCTTGCACTAAAGGGTTACAGTTTCCGTCTCAAGACTTGGAAGATGCAGGTAACTTCTCTTTCTGCCTTTGTAGTATTGTGCTCCATCATGTCTGTGAGGTTTCCTTCTTTTCCTTAGTTTGGAGTCACATTGTCCTTCTGGACTCAATGTCTTTGGTCAGGGGAAATATCATAAACCTTGGGCGCCCCCACCTTCTGAGATTAGGCGGGTGGCAACACAAGAGAGAGCCTGCTTGGTCATGGCACCGAAGGTCTGGAACTCTCTCTCCCCAGGGAGATTCATTTGAACCCTTCTGTTGCTGTCTTCTACCAGTGGGTGAAGACTTTTTGTTTCATTTCTAGGGATGGGCACAAACCGGCTCACAAACAGAAGTTTATCACAAATTTTAGTCGGTCTCTGGTTTGCAAAGCAAAGTTCTGCCATGAACTTCTGCAAATTTCAATGCAATTTCTGGTGGTTCGTGATGGTTCATGAAGAGTAGAAAATGAGTTTAAATGGCTGGGAGCTATTTAAACCATAAGCTTTCAGCTTGTTACAACTTTTAGCAGTAAAAGGGGGTGTGTGAAATAGCTGGGAGGGATTTCACCTCCTGCAGCTTTTCACGGTGAATAGAGAGCAGGGGGTGAAATGCCTCTCAGCGATCTCACCCCTGCTTTTTGTTCACCACCAAAATCCACAGCAAGCAGGGAGCTGGGGGTAAAATGATTTGGAGCCATTTAAACCCCTGCTTTCTGCTACCTGCTGCTTTTTGTGGGGAGCAGAAAGCAGGGGTATAAACTTTAAATGACTCATGAACCAATACAAACCAGTTCAGTTCACAAACCACCCTATCAGTTCATGGTTCAATCACAAGCCACAAACCGAACTGCAAAAATGCAGTTTGTGCTTATCCCTATTTGTTTGCCATTCACCCAATGATTCTCTCCTCCTTAACCAATGTTGTGGATATTTTAACTGCTTTAACTATGTATTTTAACTCTGTTTTTAAAGTTGTTTTAATGAGGTAAGTTTGGGAGGTGGGTTTAGTTTAGCGATTTTATAACATAATCTTATCATGCATGTTGTAAATTGTTAGCTGCCTTGCCGACCCTCATACAGACAGAAAGGCAGGATATACATTTGGTAAATAAAAAATAAACTTGTCTAGTTTGGGTCATTCGTGGATGTGCTCAAAGGAAACTGCAGTAGAAAATATTGGCTCAAAGCACCACCTACTGGAAAGAAGAAAAAAGGCACAGAGTTTATTCGCTACCTAAGTAATAATATTTAAATATAAATCACATGCCACTGTTTTTATTTAAGTCGAGACCTGACATTTGTACAGTATGAGGAATAGTAGCTTGACAATTAATCTTCTGGTGGAATATACAGTAGCTGTTGTAAGGTCATGAAAATATTCTTAATGCATATTTTCATACTTATCTGTCTAGTGCAGGGGTGGGCAAACTTACTTAATGTAAGAGCCACATAGAATAAATGTCAGATGTTTGAGAGCCATAAGACATGAACATCAGATGTTGGTTGGTAGGAAGGAAGGAAGGAAGGAAGGAAGGAAGGAAGGAAGGAAGGAAGGAAGGAAGGAAGGAAGGAAGGAAGGAAGGAAGGAAGATAGATGGGGAGGGAGCAGGGAAGAATTACCCCAACTGTGAGAGGAGGTCAAGGAAGGGGTGAGTGAACATGGTAGCTCAGGAGGCCAGCTGGAGCTGGCAGAGGCCAAACCAAGAGGCAACACACAGTCCAGAAGGGCTGAAAGCTGATTGGTGCTGGTGGAGTCCAGGAGAGGCAGTGGTTCCAAGCAGTGCTGGAGGCTAGCTGAAGCCAAAGGAAGCCAGAAGAGGTAACAGTCCACAGCCCAACAATGGAAGTGGCCCCTCCCAGCCTGACCTGGACCCTGTATCTGCTGGAGTAGGCAAGCCCCACATCAAGAGCGGGGATGGCTGAGGGTGGAACCATCCACCTCTGGAGGATGAGTCCAGGGCAATGGATCAGGATCAGTCCTGACAGGAAGGGCCCAGCTCTCCTGGGACAGAAGGGAGCATGGGCACACCAGGAGGAGGGGGGTATATAGGAGGCTCTAACAATCAGGCTGGGGAGGAGAGCTATAGCCAGTGCCTGCGTGTTGGCTGGAGTCACTATGGCTGGGAGGAGACTCCCAGCAAAGGGTTCATGATTGTGAAAGACGGCATCCCCCAGGACAGGCAAGCAGGGCACGACATAACAAAAATAAATGCATGTATAAATAATACATTTTATTGGGTTTTTATCTATGAAAGTTACAGAATATTCAGAAAAGATAAAGAATAGTGCATATAAACCTTAATTAATTATCTTTTGAAGTCACATTAATATTTGTTTAGTTTGGTTTAGTTCATTTGATTTATATCCCACCCTCCCCGCTGAAGCAGGCTCAGGGCGGCTGACAAACATAACGGAATAACAATAAAAACAGTTAAATTAAACATTAAAATAAACAATTTAAAACTGTTTAAACAATTTGGTCCTAATTTCATATGATTTAGGATGGCATTCAGTATTCTTGGACATCCAAATGGATCTAATATCACGGTGGTGGTTGTCATTCAGTTAAAAGCTAACTGAAATAATATTGTCTTGCAAGCCTTGTGGAACTGGGCAAGGTCCCGCAAGGCGCTGACCTCCTCAGGCAGTTGGTTCCGCCAGTGAGGAGTAGCAATAAATAAAGTTCTGATAAAATAATGAATAAATAAACAAAATTTAAAAACCACCACAGCACTGAGCTTATTGGAGGAAGGGTGGGATCCTGCTGGAAGAAGAAGAAAAGAGAAGGTTTTCATAACATAAGAACATAAGAGAAGCCACGTTGGATCAGGGCAGTGGCCCATCCAGTCCAACACTCTGTGTCACACAGTGGCCAAAAAAAACAGGTGCCATCAGGAGGTCCATCAGTGGGGCCAGGACACTAGAAGCGGGGGCAATGTGCCCCCTTCCAAGTACAAAGAATACAGAGTATCACTGCTCGAGAATTAATCCTCAGAATTAAACCCAAACAAATGGTAACCATATAAACCAAGCTTGTTATTCCTGTTTGGTCCTTGAATCTGTTGTGTGCTAATTTGCAACTTACCCTCTGCCTATATGTACGGACTGGTAACTTCCACTTCAATGTATCTGAAGAAGTGCGAGTGCACATGAAAGCTCACACTTTGAATAAAACTTTGTTGGTCTTTTCTCTACCCAAAGGAGTTTCAAAGTGGCTTACAATTGCCTTGCCATCCTCCCCCACAACAGGCACCAATTCCATAATGTTT
This sequence comes from Heteronotia binoei, assembly GCF_032191835.1. Classification (NCBI taxonomy): domain Eukaryota; kingdom Metazoa; phylum Chordata; class Lepidosauria; order Squamata; family Gekkonidae; genus Heteronotia; species Heteronotia binoei. The sequence continues at coordinate 174,372,212 of NC_083225.1, forward strand.
CAAGACAAGCATTTTCTTTGTATCATGGTACTAACTATTGCAATTTTCCACCATGGCCATGTAGCCTAAAACAGCCTAACAAGTGGAAAGCAGGCATGCAACAAATAAAGGAGAACCAGAAATTATTTAACAGGGACATATGGAGGATATTAAGAGGTGTTCTCTGCAATGTGCCGAGGCTCCCCCGTTCCCCAATTATTTGCTTTTTGTAGCACTTTTTCTGTGCTTGATCTCTCCAAGGGCCCAATCAAATCCTTTCGCTTATGTTCCTGCTAAAATATGATGAATCACAGCTTCTTTCTTCCTTTCCTAGCATGGGGAAGACCTCTCAACTTCAGCCGAACAAATGTACCACTTTGTAGTCTTTTTGGAGCGCATGTATGTGCTTGCAGGTGGTGGGGAATTAACAAAGGTTTTGAAATATTCAATTTTACCACTGTGTTATCTGTTAGCTGAAGACGTTCTGGTACTGTGCAATCCCAAGAATATTTTCCTCGGAGAAGGATCCTGAGTAAGATTCAGAGTAAACATGTTTAGGTTTGCTCTCTTAATTACTAAACAGTTTGTTCCACACTTCACTGCATAATGATCTACGGTGATTATTGCTTATTGGTTTGCACATGCAGCCCATCTTTTGGAACCTGTTAAAATATGTCAGGGTTCCTTTATTCAATGTTAACTTTGGTGGTAGTGGGAAGTGCACTGAACCATTGCCTACCTCTGGGTTCTATCACATTGGAGGGATGGTGGCTCAGTGGTAGGGGAGAGACAGTGGCTCAGTAGTAGAGCATCTGCTTAAGAAGCAGAAGGTCCCAGGTTCAATCCCTGGCATCTCCAACTAAAAAGGGTCCAGGCAAATAGGTGTGAAAAACCTCAGCTTGAGACCCTGGAGCGCTGCTGCCAGTCTGAGTAGACAATACTGACTCTGGTGGACTGAGACTCTGATTCAGTATAAGGCAGCTTCATATGTTCATTATCTCAGCTCCAAAAAAGCCACTTGAGTTTGGTCCATTTTCAGGCTATCACTGGCCCTTGAAGCGGCAGAATCCCAACAGAGGTCCATAGTTGGCCATTCACACTGCTAGAGTGCCTCAACCATGGACCACAGCAGAAAGGGTGAAATGGAAGCTCCTACAAGGATACCTTTGACAGTGAATTTAGCTTGTTGATCATTCTTCCTTTGTGAAGACAACAGTGCCTTCTGCTTATTTTGTTTTCATTCCCTGTAGATGGCAAGAAGGTTATCTGTTTTATGAATTCTCTGTTGAGAGTCAAGGCTGTAAGTGTCTGATTGTTCTGAAATACTATGAGAAGTCTGAGATAAGGGTCTTTAGAGAAGACTGTACATGAAGAGGAATATGAACAGTGAGAAGAGAGAAAAATCATGGGCCACTGGAAGAATAATGGGTAAGGAGAGGGAAAGGAAGTCTGAATGTTGTACTTTGTACATGTATTTTTAAAAATAAATGTTTTTAGACAGGGCTTTTTTTGCAGCAGGAACTCTTTTGCATATTAAGCCACACACCCCTGACGTAGCCAATCCTCCAAGAGCTTACAGGGCTCTTAGTACAGGGCCTACTGTAAGCTCCAGGAGGATTGGCTACATCAGGGATGTGTGGCCTAATATGCAAAGGAGTTCCTGCTACAAAAAAGCCCTGTTTTTTAGAGCACTTCTTTCTTCTATCAATGTAACATCCATAGAATGCAACTCCATATGCCATAAACAATATGGAAGAGGAGAGTCGCCAGTTCCTTATTCAACATAACAAAACGTGCCACCAGTCAAATATAGACTTGTCCATTGCCTGTGATGAGTGTCATTTCTTTAATCCTTTCCAAATCAAGTTCTTCTCTATTTTTTTTTTCCTTGAGCAAGAGCATCTGTGATGGACAGGAGGCTGTCCTGTCATAAAGGGAAACACAGCCACTCAGCTGAGCCTGTGGGAGGACTGCTCCAGCATCCAATCATCTTTTAGAGTGGAGGGAGCTGGAATGTTGGAGGGAAGCAAAGCAGGAGTTTAGTTCAGGTCAGCCTCAGGGAAAAACCAGTGGTTGCTTTGGGTCTGCCTCAGCAAAAGAACAGACAGAGAGAAAGATAGCTCTGCCTGGTAGCATGGCAGAGTGGTCTAACTCTACTGCTGGGAAACAATAAAGTACTCAATTGTTAAGCCTCTCTCTGGTAAGGAGCAGACTTTGTATCATTTAGTATAACGCTTGAGAAAAGGCAGGATGGTGTGGGTGGAATCCTGTGTTTGTGTGAGAGGCAGGGGTGGAATTCTAGCAGGAGCTCCTTTGTATATTAGGCCACACGCCCCTGATGTAGCCATTCCTCCAAGAGCTTACAAAAAAGAGCCTTCTAAGCTCTTGGAGGATTGGCTACATCATGGGGGTGTGGCCTAATATGCAAAGGAACTCCTGCTAGGATTCCATCCCTGGTGAGAGGATCCAGTCAGAGAAAGCCTGTTTGTACCTTTAAGCAGTAAAGAGAATTGAGACCCCACTCTGAAGTCATAACTCACCTGAAATGGAAAATAATTTCAAATTTTACTTTATAGCAAGGCATGAGCTATGTCAGGATACATATTTTGCCACCACTCCTGAGATGCTATCTGCCTGCGAGGAGAAGGGACGCCACATGCTTCTTCTCACAGCCTCTTCTCACTGATTTGGGGATGGAACCTGAGGACAGTGGAGTACAATGCCATAGAGTCCACCTCTTGCATCAAAGAGCTACAGCTTCCTTCTGAAGACCTGGAAGCCACAGGAAACTTCTCTTTTTGCCTGTGCGCTTAAACCAGGTTTCTCCTTTGACAATGCGTAGATCAGTACTGCTGGTCTTGGGTTGCCAGATCCAGGGAAGACGACAAAGACAAAGAAGACAAAGAAGAGGAGGAGGAGATTGGATTTATACCCCACCCTTCACTTGGAGTCTCAGAATGGCTTACAATCTCCATTCCCTTCCCCTCCCCACAACAGACACCCTGTGAGGTAGGTGGGGCTGAGAGAGCTCTGACAGAAACTGCTGTTACCAGAACAGCCCTGACTGACTTATGACTGACCCAAGCTCACTTCAGCAGTTGCATGTGGAGGAGTGGGGAATCAAATCTGGTTCTCCAAGATTAGAGTCTGTGCTCTTAACCACTACACCAAACTGGCTCTCCTTGAGATTTGGGGATGGAACCTGAGGACAGGGACCTCAGTGGAGTACAATGCCATAGAGTCCACCCTCCGAAGCATCCATTCTCTCCAGGGAAACTGATCACTATAGTCTGGAGATGAGCGGTAATTCCAGGAGATCCCCAGGTCCCACCTGAAGGTAGGCATCCCTATTTTAAAAAAACAACCTGTAAATAAATAGATCTTTTTCATTACTTACATTCAGCTCCTGTCGCAGTGATCTCCGTGCTTTCCACTAACTTACCTCATGGCAGCAATCCCAAAACCTTTACAATCGCTACCCTAAGAATATCTTATGGCTGAGAGGAAAGTTTACAGTTCAAAACAAACCTGCTTCCCCAAAATCATAAGAGGCTGTGTGTGTCCCCTCAACTGGCAGAAATGTTCTGTCACAGCATCCTCACAAGGCATTTAGTCAGATATGAAATCAGTTCAGAGGGGCTACCATTAATTGGGACTAAGCTATGATCAAAGAAGTCCCCACCCCCCCCCCAAAAAAAGACAGTTAATTGTTCTCTTCAAAATTATTAGATGCAAAAAACATGTTAATCAAAAAATATATATTGTTTTAATTCTTGAGATAACCAAGATCCATCAAAGGGGCTCAAAATTCACAGCAAAATGTTATATCCAGAGGAAAAAATCCTTGAGTGTCAATTCCTTCCTTGCATTGATTTTCACATATTCCCCTTGGTAATTTTGGTTGCATCTGTGAAATCCATCAACGCATCCTTTTCTATTAATAATACAAGCTAAACCCACTTATTAAGTCTGTCATTAAAAAAATTAGCATGCCTTGCCTATCCTGGCTTGTCTTTTTCTGAGCTGAGTCTCATCTGATTGTTTTCTCTATTCTGGTCTGTAATGTCCGTAGTTCTCTTTTGATGATTTCATCGGCCCCTGTTTTGTGACACCCCCCAAATTACCATCATCTGTGATTTCCATTAAAATGCTTTCTCTCACACTTTCAAATCGCTAATGATGTTGTTAAATAAAGCCAGACCTTACATGATCCGGTCCTTGTTCCTTTGAGCGTACCGTGCCTAAACCATGCACACAGCATGGTTCCGCATATGGCACGCATAAGCACAGGTCATTCATTTGAAGGAAGCTTGCCCACAATTCTGCAAACCGGATTGCTGCCTTGAAAGTGGCAGGTTTATTTTAAAAATCTGACTGTTAATCAAAAGAGGCCCTGACTTGGATAGTCCAGACTCCACACTAGCCCGATCTCGACAAATCTCAGAAACTAAAGAAACTACTTAGTGCTTGGATGGAAGACCACCAAGGAAGTCCAAGGCTGCTCCACAGGCAATAGCAAACCCCTGTTCATCTTTTGCCTTGAAAACCTTACAGGGTTGCTGTAAGTTGGCCGTGACTTGATAGCACTTTACACCAAAGAAGTCCAGGGTTGCTACGTGGTAATGGCAAACAACTTCAGTTCATTCATCCCTCACCTTAAAAACCTTATAGGGAAGCCATGAGTTGGCTGCAACTGGACAGTAGCAGGAGTAGGAGTAGTTTATTATGGTCTTTAGACCAGCAACTGGACAGTATTTTCAACCACCAGTCATAAGAGATCATTGCATATGATACAACATAGGTTTTCACTGCTGGAGTTTTAAAAAGATAGCATTGGTCTGGATCAGGGGTCATTTTGTAGAAAAACAGGCGGTGGAGCTCATCCAGGGTTTGTTATGCAGCTGCACCTACTATTCAATGGACAAGGTAGGTAGTGAGGAGGAGGGGGAGGGGGAACCCTCAGAAAGGTTCAGGAGCTGCACTCCTGTGAGCTCCTGCTGAATTCAAGGCCTGGTCTGCGACAATACTCCCCGTTGAGTCTTGTGAGCAAAAATTCTACTTCATGAGCCACTGGCGTTGAAGTTGTGAGCTACTGCATAAATTAGTTTGGTCTGGAACCATTCTTCCTGAGCTAAGACAAAAATATATGAGCCGGAGGCTAAAAAAACTGTGAGCTAACTCACACTAACTCAGCTTAGAAGGAACACTGGTCTGGATTACATAGAGCTGGTTACAGCTTTGACAACTGTGATGCTGGTGAAAGGTAACAAAGAGGTTGTTAATAATGGAGTGGTATAAAACTGTCTGGTCTACAGCTTTTATGATTAACTATGAAATCATAAGGAGAGCCCTGCTGGATCAGACCAGTGGCCCAACTAGTCCAGCATCCTGTTTCACACAGTGGCCAAGCAGTTCCTCTGGACAAGACATGGAGGTCAAGGCCTTCCTCTGATGTTGCCTCCTGGCTCTGGGGTTCAGAGGATTAGTGCCCCTGAATGTGGAGGTTCCCCTCAGTCACCATGGCTAGTAGCCATGATAGACCTATCCTCTGTGAATCTATCAAATCTCCTCTTATAGTTGTTTGTTCCTGTGGCCATCACTATATCCTCTGGCAGTGAAATCCACATTTTAATCATTCTTGGTGTAAAGTAGTATTTCCTTTTGTCTGACCTGAACAGGGTGAATATGGGGTGGGGACAGGTGGCAGATGTTTGTGTGTGGAAGGCTTTTTTGGGTAGATTTCTGAGGCGTCTCTGAGTTGGCCCAAAGTGCTGATTCACCCTTTAAATCACTTCTCCAAGCAAAGCAGTCCAGCAGCTTGGAGAACACATTTATTGTTAAGAGGGGATTGTTTAAGAGGGGATTGGATAAAAATATGGAGCAGAGGTCCATCAGTGGCTATTAGCTACAGTATATATATATGTGTGTGTGTGTGTGTATGTACGTATGTATATGTGTGTGTGTATACACACACACATATATTGTCCACTGTGTGACACAGAGTGTTGGACTGGATGGGCCATTGGCCTGATCCAACATGGCTTCTCTTATGATCCAACATGGCTTCTCTTATGTTCTTATGTTTACCTTCCACCTCTCCTTCTCCCATCTATTTTCCTTCCTTCCTTCCTTCCTTCCTTCCTTCCTTCCTTCCTTCCTTCCTTCCTTCCTTCCTTCCTTCCTTCCTTCCTTCCTTCCTTCCTTCCTTCCTTCCTGTTCTCAAACATCTAACATTCATGTCTTGTGGCTCTCCGACATCTGACATTTATTCTATGTGGCTCCTGTGTTAAGCAAGACAACCCTGTCCTAGGGTCATCTCTAATTAAAAGGATCAGATAGCAGGTCATGTCAAAGACTTCTGCCTGAGAGACTGGGGAGCTGCTGCCAGTCAGAGAAGACAGTGCTGACCTGGATAGACCAATGGTTTGACACAAGATAAAGCACTCATGTGCCCATGTAGCCTATCTCCACCCCAAGGTGCTTCCTGTGATGGAAGAGGCTCTTCTACCAGAGGAGGGTTCTTTGAGCCATGGGAAAGAATCAGACTTGGTAGGGCCCCAGGCACCATAAAGAAGAAATGAAAGAAAGAGACAGAGAAAACTAAGCCAGAAGAAATGGGGAAATCGGGGGAGAGTGGATCCATTCATCCTGATGAGTTCCTATGAATATGTAGATGGTTATTGCAGTAATAATTCAAGAAACGGACTTCATGTTAACATGGGTTCCCATGTTAATTCTTAGCATGCCCATAGGCACAATAAATTTGAGCAGTGAAATGAACAGTAGTTCCATGCAGCTGATCCAAATGACCAGTTCTTGCAAAATCCTATGTGAGCCTTCTTTGGAAGGAAAGTTCTCATGGGCAATTACCGAAATGGCTGAGTAAACAAGAGGAACAACTAATGGTGATGTGAACTGGACCTAAGGGATGCACGTCATATTCTGGGTATTAGTGGGAAATGGTGGCAATGCCTCTAACTACTTCATTACCATGGCATGGAGACAGCGTCATCCCTCTTAGGAGTTGAGATAATGGCCCATATGATGGATCCCCCTGTTCCCGTAGCACAGAACAACAGTTTAACCTCTGCAACAAGGCTCTTTAAAATCCCATTTTTATGTCAAACCAGGGGGAAAGTGCATTAATAAAATAAGGATATCACCCAAAGGAACCCATTTGCTTAAGCCACCACTTGGAGGAGAAAGATCCATCCACATAAATATTTGACAAATATAATTTCGCTTGTCTTACCCATCAAATATGATGCCCATTATGTATTACAGCCAAATATTGCCAAATCAAAACTATTCACTGTTTTGATCAACTTTTTCAACAGCACCAAAAAAAAACCCTCCCTCTTTTCTGATGACTTTTCCACCCCGGTTGAGAACATATTCATTGACACTTTTCCAAAGGTTTATTTTTCCTTGTGCTAACTCTTTCACCTTCCATGATATCTTCTTGTAATCAAATCCAATTGGCTATGGATCGTTTTGGTATCATGCAGGAACCAGTGTGGTGCAGAATGTGGACTGTTGAGACCCAAGTTCAAATCCCCCTCTTTTTCATGGAAGCTTGCTGCATGACCTTGGGCAAGTCACTTGCTCTTAGCCAGGGGTGGAATTCTAGCAGGAGCTCCTTTGCATATTAGGCCATACACCCCTGATGTAGCCAATCCACAAAGAGCTTACAAGGCTCTTTTTTGTAAGCTCTTGGAGGACTGGCTACATCAGGGGTGTGTGGCCTAATATGCAAAGGAGCTCCTGCTAGAATTCCACCCCTGCTCTTACCCCCCCCCCTTCTCCTCCAGGTTGTTTTTGTGAGGAGAGAGAAGCTTTAGGTCTTCACTGGGGAGAGAGGGGGATTACAAATGAAAAAATAAGAATAAAATTGGGGGCATTTCTACCCAGTTTCCATAGAGTTTTTGGTTGAGTGATAGAGTTTCACCTCCCAGAGTGACACTATCACTTCTGGGACATACTACAAGTTGCATCTTCATGAAGGTAGGTTTAAACCAAGCTGCAAGAGGAACCAGCCCAGGACCAGTTGAATTGGTGGGAGATGGCACTCTTCACTGCCTCAGTTGTGGCTGGCTCCCCACCGCATGCAGATCTGAGGGCCAGCTCCTCTATGCCACAGAAGAAGTCAAGCCAGCTCCAGGGTTGGGTTGGCTTTTTTTTTCTTAGTAGTTAAGAGCAGCAGACTCTGATTTGGAGAACTGGGTTTGATTCCCCACTCCTCCACATGCAGCTGCTGGAGGGACCTTGGGTCAGTCATAGTTCTCTCAGAGCTGTTCTCTCAAGAGCAATTCTCAAAAGAGATCTCTCAGCCCCACCTACCTCACTGGGTGTCTGTAGTAGAGAGTGGAAGGGAAGGAGGTTGTAAGCCATTTCAAAACTCAGAGTGAAGGGTGTGCTATAAATCCAACTCCTCCAACCCCTCTTCTTCTGTCTATTGCATCTGAACAGAATTAGAATTTTCAAAAAAATCCTGGATCTGAATACCACACTGATATTGAGATCCAGGATATTCCAGAAATATTTTTTTTTTAAAAAAAAAATTGTGTCCAATAGACCCAAACCAAACAATACTAGGGTTGGATTTTTATTTTCTTATTTTTTGCACACCCCTAATAGTGACAGATAGGTAAACAATTGTGTTGTCCAGAACGGAAAAAGTATTTTCACAATGGTTTTCTACCCAGCCTTCATTACTATTTTCAGCCTGAAATATTAAAATGGAGAGCATTCAACACATAACAGAATTTATTGACTATTCATCCTTTCACAATATATATAAAAAAAAAACCTAATTAAAAAATTCCCTGAAATCGTTCAATCCCAGAGCACTCCCAGTTGCTAGTTACCTCAAAAAAGAAAGAAAGAAAGAAAAAGAGGACCATTCTGTGTTGTGCTTGAAAGAAAGATAACATGATTAGATTTACTTCTTGGCTTCCCATCTCCTACCACTTTTCAGTTTGTTACAGAGTATATTAGCCACATAGCAAGGCAGTTAGGTTCTGTGGCAGAGGTTCCATTTACTCACTTAAGATGAGGCAGGGTAAACCAGAACTCCTGCTATGACTTGAAAGGCACTCTGTATAGTCCCACAGTAGGAGCTCTAGTTATGAGGAGAGACAGTTGTGGCAAATTGGGGAGATCTACTAAAATGCAGAACCTTTCTCCAAGGTGCTTTTCCAATAGCAAGCAAGCTCCCGGATAAATGTTATGTAGTCAAATAAGAAGGAAAGGGGGTAGTCAGGTCAAACAATACAGATGGGCTCATGTGCAATTTTCTGCAGATATTTTTAAATGCTGCAATTTGTAAAAAAATTGCAAAAAAATTTGCTGCAATTTGCAAAAAATCTTCAGCAGAAGGGTCACATGACTTTTCCCTTGGGAAAACCAAAAGCAAGCATATTTTCATTATATTTTAACTTTTAAAAATTAGGATCTCTGTCTTATCACTACAAGAAATCATACCAATGTTATTTTTTAAAAGAAAAAATAAGCCTTCATCTGCTTACAGGAAGTTCTTACCATAGAGTTTCTCGCAACTCCTAGAGCTGCCCAGAAGTAAGAACAAGTAGCTGTAGAAACTTTATGGTTAGAACTGTCAGTTTTATCATGGTGTTTCCAGAAATCGTAGAGCTTGATTCTTAGAGCTACTTTCTGTAAGTAAACAAAGCTTTATTTTTCTTTTTCATTTTTGCCCCCCCGCCTCCCCGACAACCCTACCATACTGCCTGACAACCCTATTCAGTAAAATGCACAGGTGTGATCCTCTGTACATAGGAACATAATAGGAGCCATTCTAGATCCATCTTGTCCAGCATCCAGGTTCAAAAGACGTCCCTAGAATGCTATAAGTGGGACATGGGGACCAAAATGTCTCCTGTTGCTTCCCCCCAGCATTGGTGTTCAGGGATATGCTTTCACAGAACACAGAGTTTCCATTTATCGTGCACAATTACCACTAATGGACCTATCCTCCATGAATTTACCTAATTTCCTTTTAAAACCAGCTAAATTAGTGGTCAGACTCATTACTACATCCGGCAACAGTTAATTTCACAGGTTAATTACTTGTTGAGTGAAGATGCAATACCCAATTCAGGAATAAAAATCTGAGCAGTGGGGAAATGCATCCATTATACTTTTGAAATGGGACCTAGTGATTCAGATCTCCATGGAGAAATTGGGATGAGAACTTCTAAAGCATCCCTGCTAGCAAGTTACATTTGACTTAAGGCCCACAAATTCTTCAGGCCTGGATTCTGGGATGCAAGTAGAAGTTCACAAAATCAACGTACCCCACCCCCACCCCGCAGTTTCAACATTCATGTGAACCAGCCTTTGCATCGTGCTATGAATCACCACTCACTGATGGCTTTTGTGTCCTTTGGAGAGGAACTCTTTCAAGCAAATAAGTACCTTAAAAACAAGTTATGTTCTTAATGGGACCCTCACCAGGCTCACAACAGTAAACTTCAGTTGCTAAGGGCCTTAATTTGCAAGTCTGTCATCTGCCAGTGAATGAAGGCACAGAGAACATGAAAAGATGAAATGAGAAGTTTCAAGGCCCCTGGAGATCCAAACAGCTCTCTCTGTGGTTTGCATTTGATCTAATTTTCACTGGGATTTTTTTTTTTGCCATGTGGTCTGACACACCTGTCGAGATCCACTAAATAAAAGATTTTGAGATAAAAAAAACATATCCCTCTTTTTTTTTCCGCTCATGAACTCAGCATTAATTTTAATATATTTGCAAAGTCACAATACAGCGGCAAAGAACAATACAGTCCAGAAACGCATCCATTACACTCTTTAAAAAGCAAGTTTGCATTCTCTGCGGAAAACAAGGTCAGGTCTCACAAGGCAGCTGATTCTATACTGCCTACAACTCAGAGACCCGGAGCCAATTTCTGATCAGTCTCACACCTTGATTCTTCCCCCCATGAGTCTTGCGGGTTCCCGCTTGTAATTTTTTAAAATAGAAGCCAGATGAACAAGGATGGGAAGTAGGGTTGCCAGGTCCAACTCAAGAAATATCTGGGGACTTTGGGGAGCCAGGAGCAAGGGTGTGACAAGCACAACTGGCCTCCAAAGGGAGTTCTGGCAATCACATTTAAATGGACTGCACGCTTTTAAAATTCCTTCTTTCCATTTGGAAATAATAAAGGATAGGGGCGCCTTCTTTGGGGGCACATAGAATTGGATCCCTGGTTCAATCTTTTTGAAACTTGGAAAGTGTTTTGAGGTGAGGCTCGGGATGCTATGCTGTAAATTTGGTGCCTCTACCTCAAAAAAACCACCCCTCAGAGCCCCAGATATCCACAGATCAATTCTCCACTATAACCTTTGGGAGTTGGTCTCCATAGAGTACAATGGAGTGCCCAGTAGACATTTCCCTCCCCCCTCACACACACTTTCTGATAACCCTGAAGCAAGGGGGGAGCCTCGAAACTGGGGGATCTCCTGCCCCCAACTGGGGATTGACAGCCCTACTTGGAAGTGGCCTGGAAGAATTTTCAGCACTGCTTAGGAAACAGGAGTAGGCGAGTACCCCACAAATCCTGAACTTCCCCTATTCAGTTGAGAAATGGCACTGGCTATTATTGTCTACAGTTGTAGAGCATGCCCTTGTGTGCTACAATTCTGCTGGAAATCAAAGTGGCAACCTGTTCAGTGTTATATTGGATTCAACTAGGATGATGGTATTAAGACTGTATCTCCTCGGTGCCACTCAACTAGTTAGACTTTTTCACTTTCAGTTATAAGTTCAAAGTGAGTGACCAGCACATTTTTTGGCTTCTTTTTTAAGGTGATCTGGAAGCTAGATGACTCAAGGTGGTGGCAGGACTATCAGCTCCCACCCTTAGAAAAGAGGACAAGCCAATTCTATCCCTGTTCCCTGAGACAGAGAGTCTCTGCCCCCATTCCAAGAAAACTGAGAGAGCTCCCTTACATGCTAGCCAGATGGGTGAAAGAAGAGGCTATCTTCTGTCTTTACAAAATGCCTTTGCAGATCCCCAGGGGTCTCCAAAATTCAGTTTGAGAAAGGCAGGCTGGCATAGAGGTTAAACTGATAGACTGGGATAACAAGGCTTGTGTTCAAATTGCTGCTCTTCTGTTAAGCATACTGGTTATCTGTGACTAGTATTTAGCTCTCAATCCTGTGTACTTTACACAGAGCCAATTTGGTGTAGTGGTTAAGTGCACAAACTCTTATCTGGGAGAACCGGGTTTGGTTCCCCACTCCTCCACTTGCAGCTGCTAGAATGGCCTTGGGTCAACCATGGCTGTCATAGGAGTTGTCCCTGAAAGGGCTGCTTTTGTGAGAGCTCTCTCAGCCCCACCCACCTCACAGGATAAAGGAGATTGTGACTGCTCTGAGACTCTGAGATTCAGAGTATAGGGCAGGATATAAATCCAATATCATCTTCTTTTTCTTCATTAGGTTCTTATGAAGGGGAAAGGGGAAAAGGGAGATTGCAGAAAGAAAGGGAAAAAAATTAGCTATAAGCCAAAGATGTTGATTACAAATAAAGCAAAGACCGAAGAAACATTTGTGGAGAACTTTGCAGACACAAAAAATGGGAAGTAGATTCCTCTGCTGTATATCCCATTGACTGTACCTATTTAGAAACAAAATTGCCCTGCTTATCTCAGGCAGGCTTCAAGTATTTGACAATAAATACAATAAATAAGACATCATAACGCAAGTGGGCTTTAAAGAAATACTTCAAAACTCATTCTTGTTCTACCAGTTCTCAATGTGTCTTTTTTACACATTTCTACCTCAACAAAATGGCCACAGTTACCAAAGCTTCCTAAACAGCAACTAAAAGAAAAACTAATAGAAATTCATGGAGAGATACGGTTGCCAAATCCCCTGCAGCCTCCAGCGAGGGACTTTTTCCCCCTCCCAAATTGCTAGAGCATCTGGGAAAGCCATAGAGTTTTCCCAGAAACGCCTAGAGCGGCCAGTGCACGGCGTTGCTGGCTCAATTACATCACTTCTGGGTGACATCATTATGCCAGCAATGTCAGGGGAGGTTCCCCCCACCGGCCTAATGTGGGCCCATGGGTTGGGAACCTCCAGGGTGGGAGAACGTACACCCAGCCTGGCGGCTTGGCAGCCCTATGGAGAGACAATTTTGGCACGTTGAAGGTTTTATTCCTAGCTGGGGAAGGCGCATGCGTCTGTGTGAAGAAAAAAAATTCAAGATAAGTTATTGAACAGAGCAAAAACTTGGCAACTGATAACACATTTGTAAAATTCTTACAGTGGAAGTCCCAGCTAAAATTCTTAAAGTAGAAGTCCTCCTTGCAGCTCAGCTGACAACATTGTAAATTTCATTATCAGCTGGCTTCATTGCAGTTTTAGGCAGTGTTGTGTCCTGAGCTTGAGGCGCTACACAATAGACTGAGAGGATCCAAAGATCTGCATCCTGATTGGCTGCCTAATTCAAGTTGACCAATCGGGAGGCAGTATCAGGGAATCCTAGGATCTGCCAATGGGTATGCATATTCTAATGAAGGATCCAGAAAGGATGCAATCACAGGGTGTTTTCTGCTGCATGAGGGCTGAGTTTTCCCTCCCCCCAACTGGGTATATTGCTGCATGTAAGTAGGATGTTGTCACTTAATAAAGATGGTGAATCAGCATGCTAGCTGAACTCACTACTTAACAGGCGGGAAATGGGTATTAATGTGATAGAGGGTCCAATAAGTAGGTTGTTGGTGGGTCTGCACAGTGAAAGCCTGGATTTTAAAATAAATAAATAAGTAAACAGCAGCTATGGGCTTCTTGGTTAGCATTGGGAACATTACGAGAGGGAAGGTTTATCTGCTCCCCTCCACCACCATTTGTAAAACTTTCAATGCCACCCTGGAGCTGCTATTTTTGTCATGGCAAAAATCATATAACTTGCCTGCATGCTCCCATATGCTTTCATGAATGGGACAAGTAACATCAGGAGACACTTTGAACTTGGGGAAAAAGGTGTAGGGCAGCAACAGCTTTTGTCTGAAAACAACAACAAAACTGCTGTTTTTCATTTACCCTGAAGATCAATTCATGCATTAGAAAACTCCCTCGTGTAAAGTTCCTCACACATGATAATATTTATTTATTCACTTATTTGTCTAATATTTTTATTCCATCCTTCTATAAACTGGCTCAAGGCAGCTGATGCAATGATCAAAACCATTAAACTGATTTTAAAAAATAAAAAATAACAAACAAACTACTATATGATTAATAAGTAACATCAGAAGTATTAACAGCACAATAATAGTAACAACTACTACAGGCAGTACCCTAACGGATGCTGAAGGAAGTTCCACCAATTTAAGTGGGTCTTCCTCCAGCCAAATGTGCTGGGAGATCTGCAGGGCTTTTTTTGTAGCAGGAACTCCTTTGCATATTAGGCCACACACCCGTGATGTAGCCAATTCTCCTGGAGCTTACAGTAGGCCCTGTACTAAGAGCACTGTAAGCTCTTGGAGGATTGGCTATATCAGGGGTGTGTATGCAAAGGAGTTCCTGCTACAAAAAAAGCTCTGAAGATCTGGTATAGTTAGTCCAGTTCCCAGAACTACTTTAGCAGAGTGCATTAAAAAAACACACAGGAGCATCTTTGCACCAAGTATCCAAGCTTAATCACAAAGTTACACAGAGCCACTTCTTCAGTTTAAGACTAATAACAGTCACTTTACTATAGAACTACATTCAAGATGGGAAAGGATAGAGATAGGATAGTGCATTAGTCTAATTTACGAAGAATGGATGCAGGTGAGAGAGAGCCATCCGCATCATGGTATCAAGAAGGAGATAGCATGTCCTCCCTCTTGGAGCGTGCAAAGAGAAATATGTTGTGGGACAGGGTAAACAGAAAGAAGGAAAGAAGAAGTTCCCTAAGAAGTAGCAGTCTACCCTCCAAAGGAGACAGTGGCAGAAGAGGAAACACAAGAAGAAAGCAGGGATTCCCTTTCTAGCTATCTCTCTTGCCACATAGTCTGAAGGCTGAGGCATGGGACAATATCCTGTCTTTCACTTCCAACAAAAAGTACCTCCCTCCTATTCAAGTACCTTTTCTACCAGAGGAACAGACAAATGGGATGGAAAACTCCTTAGGCTGGAAGAAAGGTTCAGCCTCTGCTTAGTGAGGCAGCAGAATGCAGACTAGCATTGATAACAGTACCAACAACCCCTAGCAGGTGTATTCAGGAAAAGGACAAAGAAACTAAGATGGATGGGACAATGTTGCTGAATATTAAAAAAAAAAAAAAACCTTTGCATCAAAATGCATCCATTTTTGATTATCTGTGCAGGTTCCTTCCCCTAGTGTGAAAAACCTTTTTAGTAAAATTGCATTTGTACACATGGGGATGTCAAGTCACACTCTTACAATCGTGCTTCCTATGACAGGTACAATGATAAATCATAAAATGCATGTAAACCAAACTAGATGTGTTTTGTTTAGGAGTCCTTTCTCAGTTATATTTAAATTTGTACAATACACAGCATACAATTTCTTTAAAAAAAATTACAGCATGCTTGACCAAAGGGGAAAAAAAGAGGAAAAAGAAAAAAAACATTTAATTATTGTGTATTTTAAAAGCAAAATTTTCTGCCCTGTCCCCTGCCTGGTGAAATGAGCTCTCCCTGGAGATCCAGGCCCTGCAGGATCTGCTTCAGTTCCGTAGGGCCTGTAAAACAGAGCTCTTTCGCCAGGCTTTTAGCTGAGGCATCCCCCCTTCATTCCATCCCAGTGCTATAAGATTTACTGGATCTGGACAATAGGCCATGTCTGTGAGGCAGAACTTGCCATTTTAGTACCTATTGTTGCTCTGTAATTTTAGATTTTATATATTTTAAATTGTTTTTTACTGTTGATTGTTTTTATGATGTAACCCATCTTGAGCCTATTCTATGGGAAAGGCGGGCCAAAAATTGAATTAAATAAATAAATAAAATGTAATTCTTAAGATTATTAGCTAAACATATTAAAATTACACCTACCAGATGTGATTTTTTTTTAACATGGACTTAGTATCAGCACCATCAGAGACGGTGGATGTTAATGGTCCAAATTTCTAAAATACACAGGAGAAAATACTATCTATTAATCCCCCCTTCAATAAAAGGCCAATTAAAAATACAAAAAGAATTTTATACTAGAAAATCAGGGAACCATAATAACTAAAAAGACCCTTTCACCATCTCTTCTGTCGTTTATGAAGAAAAGACACTTTGCAGGCACAGCTGGAGATCTGTCGGTCTACTACAGTTTTATCCCACCCTATCTGTAAGAAGCTCAAGACAGCACATATGTTGCTCCTCTCCATTTCTTCCTTGCAACAACTCTTGTTAATTGGGCTGGGCTGAGAAAGTGTGACTGACTCCTCCTTAGATTGTCCAGTAAGATTCATGGCTAAGTGTGGGTTTGAACATGGGGTTTCCCAATCATAGGTCAATGTCCTAACTACCACCCCACAAAAGAAGACCTAAATTATTGTAATTAATAAATAGTAAATAGTAGTTAATCCCATCAGATTCTAGTTCTGACATATCTACTGGCTTACCTCTGGGAACACAATTTCAGCTTGAGACAAAAGAGAAGTCTAGAAGGTCACCTAAATTTAGAACTGATTTTGAAGGGTGGAGTAGTAATGTCTTTTTTGTCATGACCTACCAATCTATTTAATGTTTGCAACTTGGCAACCAGATTTAAAAGGATTCCCCTTTCTCCTTATAATTGCCTAATCGGGAAGACTACAGTTGGCTACTGTATTTGTCTGCCAGCATCCCTAATAGATACCAATTAATCAGAAAATGTTGTGTGGACTCCTATCATTTTATCACTTTACCTACTTACTAAGAAGATGAAGAGTCTTGTTGGATTCATCTGAGAGTTTATCAAGACCAGCATTCTGTTTCCACAAGGAGGACAAGAAACCAATATCCTGCAAATAAAGTACCCTATATAAATCCCATTATATTCCACCAGATAATTGTAGAATGAAAAGTCTGTTTGCAACTTTTGTGAGAGATTTTCTGTATTTTCATTTTATATCCCTGATAGATCTTTTTTTAAAAAAAAAATTATAAG
Source organism: Heteronotia binoei (assembly GCF_032191835.1). Lineage (NCBI taxonomy): Eukaryota > Metazoa > Chordata > Lepidosauria > Squamata > Gekkonidae > Heteronotia > Heteronotia binoei. The sequence goes on from NC_083225.1 coordinate 174,389,311, forward strand.
GCTCAATGATTTTAAAAACCAAACTGGAGAAATTTATGAAGGGTATGAAATGTTTTTATTTTAAATCCAGCACCATCTTAGAAGTGTCCGACAGGAGCCTGCAAATGAAGCACACACAAACATTGGAACAAGAAATCTGCAGACACAGCACAAAGGTTTGGTGACAATGTCATAAATCAAACAGTGGGGGTATGAGAAAGACATACATTTTTGTGAAGGTTAGAGCCAAAAAAAAGAGCTTCTTTCAGAAAACCATATGGAAGAAAACAGTTGCACTTACCTGTAACTGTTATTCATTGATGTCTTCTGTGCAGACACATACTGGGGGACTGCATTTGCACAGGCCAGATGCAGACATTTTCTTTCTAACTTTGAAACTCCAAAATGGGGGTGACCTGCCCCAGTGGAGACAGCGCATGCATGGGTTTTCCCACTGAGTGCATCGTGTGCTCCAGCAGCAGTGTCCCTTCCCTCAGTTCCTGCTACGCCACCACAAGGCCCCACATTTGACATAACTCACTAAATGTATTGGCTTTAATTTCTAGCACCAAAAGGCTTGTGAGAGCATACCTCTGGGGAGGAGGGAGGGAATGTGTGTCTGCACAGAAGACATCGATGAACAACAGTTACAGGTAACTGCAACTCTGTTTTCATCTTCCATCTTCCTGTGCAGCCCCAAACTGGGACCATTAGCAAGGTGCTCACCTGAGGAAGTTGGGTGAGTCTCTCACTGGAATAGAGCTTGCAGGGCAGCTTTCCCAACACCTGCTTCCTTTCTTGGCTGCAGATCCACAGCATAATGTTTCACAAAAGTATCTTCTGTCAACCAAGTTGTTGCTTTGCAAATGTTGAGGAGTGGGACATTACTATGGAATGCTGCTGATGAACCTTGAACCCATGCAGAGTGGGCCTTCAAATAGACATGACTGTTCTGCAGCCTTATAACAGGAGCAAATCACAGCCACAACCCATTGCATCTCACTGGGTTCTTGTTGCCTGAGCTTGAGACAGGCACTCCTTGCAAACCAGGATCCTGAAGCCTGGAAGAACTGGCCAATCAAGATGCTAGGCATGTAACAACTTGTAACAAAGAGATGCAAATGAAGGATTCTGGAGTGAGCTAATAGGAGTAACTTTTGCCTGTGGGGGCAGAGGGGCATGGTTTACCATGGCCAGATTGTTGCAGTTTTGTCTGTGTTCCTCTGTGACTGTTTCTTCTTGCAATGCAGTGTTCTTGGTTGATTCAGAGCTGGCTGAATTCACTTTATTTCAACCCACTGAATGACTGATTGGGCTTATGCTGCCCTCCCTTTCTGCCAGATCCAGGTTCGGAAACTCATGGAGATTTGTGGGTGGAGCCTGGGGAAACCAAAACCTCGATAGGGTACAATGTCACAGAGTCTATGCTCCAAAGCACCCATTTCCTCCAGAGGAACTACCTCTGTAGTCCAGAGAAGAGCTGTAATTCTGGGGGGATCGCCAGGTCCCATCTGGAGGCTGGCATCCCTGGTCTAACTCCCTTTTAAACCCATCCACGCTCATGCCTGCATAGCTGAGCTGAACACGCAAGGCAGCATGAGAAGCTTCTCAGACAACAGCTGCTCCCCAGCTGCAGAGGTTAATCTGAATATTGTGAATTCCATTCAGGAAGCCACAACACCTCGTTGCCTATCTGAGAGATGGGGAATAAATATGATAAATGTAGCAGCAAGCTACAGGAAAGCCGAGCAGTCAAAGTGTGTCCCATTCATTTGTAAACTTTTATAGCTTTGGATAATACAGATCGTAGAATGTGTAAATGGCCCTTTATCAGAATTTACTGACCTGGAAGGGGAAGGGTGAGGATGCAAACACCCACGCTGTTAATAAAACCCTCGAGAAGGGAGCGACCTTGCCTGCCGGCTCTCTGAATCATTTTATGGTGGTTCAACACATCCTGGATGAATGGTTTATTGACCGGTGTTCTGTAATTAAGGCAGCTGTCTATAAAGAGTTGTATTTGGTAGCAGGACAGTTGTGGACAGCCACTGAGTTGGTGGTGGTTTATTTATTCCCAGGATTTCATTTGGGCTTGGAACAAGAATGAGGGTGGGGTTGCCAGATCCAGGTTGGAAAGATTTTGGAGGGGGGGTGAAGCTGAGAAGGGCAGGGTTTGGAAAGGGGAGGGGCTTCAATGCCACAAATCCCACCTTTGGAAAGGGGAGGGGCTTCAAGGCCACAAATCCCACCTTCTAAAGAAACCATTTTCTTCAGGTGAACTATCTCTGCAGTCTTGAGGGTGCAGTTCTGCTTATGACGGCATCGAAATGGACTTACTTATCAAACTTCCCATGAGCCTTCCATCTTTTGTAAACTGAGCAGCTACGTATAACATTAGTGCAGTGCAGCAGCACATACGAAATCACACAGCTGTGTTCTTACATCAAGCATGAGGTATAGATGGCTGCAATCAGGCGTACAGTTTGATCCAGTGTGACCTCGCTTCTAATTGATCCAGGATTTTTTTTTGTAATTGAGAGTTTTGATCAGACATCCCCCCTTAACCTGCCTTACTGAACTTTCACCGCATGGTTGGCTGATCAGAAGTGGCAGCCACGGAGTAAAGCGGTGAGCTTCCCCCCACCCCATTTTTCTTATGAGCATGCGCATAAGCACTAATGGGAAGCAGGGTTTCAAATTCCTGACAGAATGGCAGCAGTTGGTGGCGAATGGGTGGAATTACAGAGGAGTTTGGGATATGTAGTCCAGCATGGGGGAAGTGTTTTAAATGGCACATTTAAAAACTTCAATGTTTCAAATATTTCAAAGCCAAGGTGAGAAAACAGAGGAGCCTCATCCTGTGTCCTGTGCACTGATGACATTTTATTTAAAAGCTGGAAGCAAAGCTGGAAGGAATCACAGGTATCGTCCTCAGACCTGCCTCCTCCCTGAAAAAACTCTTTTTTTTTCAAGCAATCCCTCTCCCCAACCCCACTCCCAGTGTGCCAAAAAGCACAGAAAAAAGCCGAAATACATAGATGTCTTCCATTGGAAGTATTTTTTTTAAAAAAAAACCCACAGTTATAAAAACCTCCTGTGTGTGCGTGCATGTGTCCACATGGGCACATCTGCACGTGAGAGAGAGAGAGACAGAGACAAAGAGAGACAGACAGATGTGTGGATATGAACATCACTAACTAGTAAAAAATTGGTAGCCAGGAAATCATGAGACCAGTCAGACCTGCCTGATGGTTTGGGTTTGCAACAGAGGGATCAGATGACAGGAAATATGGTTCGAAATCAGCTCCGTCTAAAAGGAATGGACTTTCACAGGTATCAGAAAAACATACAGTAAAGGGGCGGGATGGGATGCAAACAACAAAAGCACATGCCTTGAACAAAACTTTGTTGGTCTTAAAGGTGCCACTGGACTCTAACTCTATTCTCTTGCTTCAGACCAACATGGCTACACACCTGAATGGATCAAACTGCACGTCTGATCGCAGCCAATGTGTGGCAAAGTAGTTTCTATGTCTACCCAGATTCCACATCTTAACTAAGCTCTTGTATCATTCACCAAGGCTGAGCCAGGTAGGTTCCAGAGCATTTGGAGGCAGGGGTAATTTATTCAGCATAATGACAACACACAGTAACACTGCAGGAGCAAAACTAAAAGAGTCTGGGGTGAATTCTAGAATGGTGTTGCAATGTGATGATGTCACTTACCATTTTATGCAGAAAGTGACATCCTGCATTGGTGTGACACCAAAGAAAACTCCATTTCCCCCGGCTAGCTGTCAAGCAGCTGTGAAGAATGGGAGTGCCTGGGCCAGGAGGCTATAGCAGGATACTTACTTCCCTTACCCTCAGGTCCCAAACCACTCCTCTCTGTCACATTTTTTCCCATCCTTCCTTCAAAGAATTCAAGGGTGGCATTTATGTTTCTCCTTTCCCCCTTTTAACCTCACAACAACCCTGCAAGGTAGAAAAAGCCCAGCAGGAACACATTTACATATTAGGCCACACCCCCTGACACGAAACCAGACAGAACTATGTTCCTGCTCAAAAAAAGCCCTGGTTTAGGCTAAAGAGACAGAGAGAAACTATGGCCAAATGGACCTAGGCCAACACCATAAACTACACTAGCTTTCTACATGAGCAGTCGATTAAGGGTGGACCCAAAGAAACTTCCTCACACAATGCCTGTGTATCTTGTCGAATGCACTGCCATGGGAAATCGTAATGACTGCTAGCGTAGGTGGCCTTAAAAGGGATTAGATAAATCCATGGAGGGTAGGGCCACTAGACAGATGGTGAAATGGAACACCTCAGTTTTGAATATCAATTGCTGGGGAGGGAACAACAACAACCAGAGGCTTTGGACACCATTTCCTGATTGTCATCATTCCAGGTTGTGTTGTTCATCACTGTGAGGTACAGGATGCTGGACTAGGTTATCTGATTCTAAACAGTTTTGTTAGGCTGCACATGTACCAGATGTGTATTTGTGTATTTTTAGCAGAGTTCCTAACACAAGACATAGCAGTAACAGCCTTTATAATTAAATGGGATTGTAGCCCACTGCAGTGATTATTCTGGGTATCAACTTTCTTTTACCACATCCTCTTCTCTCTTTGTAATTCTACTACACCTTGCAAGCCAGTTTGCGGTTTGTGTTGCCTTCTAGCTCTGTGGTCTTAGCCCAGTTGTGTTGGTCACTGGATGTCTTGTGCTGTATGACTGCGTTGTGTTGTTCTTGCTTTTAATTCTGTAACCTGCTTTGGTTCATAGAAAAGAAGGCATTCTATAAATGACGTAAATAAGTAAAGAGAACCAAATAACCATTTCCCGTTACTCTGTCTTCTGGAAAGGGGTGTGGATTCTCATTAGCTATGGGCCTGCCATGAGGACCATCGTATATATTGGCACAACAAGGTCTTAAAATCATGACCTGAAAAATCTGCTTCCCCCCCCCCCCCTCTTTTTAATTTTGTGTCATCCGTCCTGATGAAGAGTTCTGGGGTGTGTTTTGCAAGCAGATCTTTGCTGTTCTTACACAAGAAAAATCCAATTGCAAAACGCATTATTTAGTGTAGTGTGAATGCACTCCTGCTGAATTCAAAACTTTGCATGCCGTTATGTGTGATTAGATCGATCCTAATAAAAGGTTCGGGGTAGAGCAAAAGATAAGAAACTTAATGAAAATATGCTGATGCAAGTAGTTTGCATTGATTGGACTTTGCCATCCAATCTTTCCAATGCTGTTGGAGACCCCATTCTATCTAGAATTGGGGAATCAAGCGAGGATTAAAAGAGGATGGGTGGGTAGATGGATGGATGGATGAAGGGCTTTTTTTGTAACAGGAACTCCTTTGCATATTAGGCCACATCCCCACAATGTAGCCAATCCTCCATGAGCTTACAGTAGGTCCTGTAAGCTCTTGGAGGATTGGCTACATCAGGGGTGTGTGGCCTAATATGCAAAGGAGTTCCTGCTGCAAAAAAAAAAAACCCTGGATGGATGGATGGATGGATGGATGGATGGATGGATGGATGGATGGATGGATGGATCTGTTTATTTAAGATATTTCTGTTCCACTTCTTCATAGTGCTGCTTGAGGAGGCTTGCAATTAAAACCATGTCACAGTATTAAAAACAAATTAAAATATGTTGCAACAGATGTACACACACACAAAAAAAACCCCATCCTTAAACCCTTTTCTGATGGAAAATATTCGAAATATATAGTTGAGTGGGGAATTTGTTTTGTTCTGTTGCACAGCAGAAACAATCTAAAATTTGAAAGCCTGTCGCTCTAAAAAAAAATCTCTGCAACAATTAATTGATGGAAGCTGGCCGATCTGATAAGTAGAAACAATGACTTCAAGATCCTGAACTCTAGCATGGTGTAATGGTTCAAGTGTCAGTTCACTCCACCATGGAAGTTTGCTGGGTGACCTTGGGCCAGTTGTACACTCTACCTCACAGGGTTGTTGTTGCGAGGAGGAGAACAGCAATAAAATGGAGGAGGAGAGAACAATATTGTAAACTGTTTTAGATCTCCATGGGGAGAATAGTAGAGCATAAAGACATAAATATAGGACATAATTCTTCAGAAACCCAACTTTTATTGTTCTGTCCACCTAAAAATAGAACTTAATTTCTTTAGACTCAAACCCTAAACTGAAAAATTTCACTTTGCCTATAATTGCACCTCAACTATAACTAGTTCACCTAACATCCGGATATTCGGCACATCTCCTCCAAAGCAGGGGTCGTTTTGTAGAAAAATAAGTGGTGGAGTTCATTAGCATAACTCATTAGCAACTCGACACAAGAAAGGAGAGCCCTGGGCAAGCAAGGCCTGCTTGGGCTGGCTAGAGATCCTTGCTCACGTGGGGCTCTCCTTGACCACCACCCCCCAATAGTCAAAAGGTCAGTAAGCCACTTGCCACCCAAAATCACATAAGAAGTGGAGAAAGGATGGTGTGGGCTTCTCCAGGGCTTAATGAGGGCTGCTGGGGGTGTGGCAAAGCCCCTGGTGGCTGGCTGCTCGCTCTCCTAATCCAGGGATTGTTATGCAGCTGTACCTACTATTCAGTGGACAAGGTAGGTAGGTGGGGAGGAGGGGGGCCATCAGAAAGGTTCAGGAGCTGCGCTCCTGTGAGCTTCTGCTGAAATCAAGGCCTGCTCCAAAGTAAATCTCCCACACTGCTTGGGATGGCAGCCTTAATTGAAATGAAAGGTCAGTTAGAAGGACCCTGTTTAGGTGAAGCATAAATGTGAATTTGGAAGCAAGTTAAAAGAACTTCTACAAGATTAGCCATCCAGCGGATGCAATTTGCTTGGTAACCTCCAGTCCAAATGACTCCAGAGACTTGTTTGTGAGCAGAAATGGGCTCAAAATTTATATTATATGGAAAGTAATTCTGGAAACTTAACTAGTATGCAAGTTTCTCATGCTGTCGCAGAAAATGCAAGAGATGGTGCTTAAATGGCCACCACATGTTTTCGTGAGCACCATGGATAAGATTTGAGACATTTGTTTACACAGATGAAATGCCAGACTACACTGGAGGGTTTAGCAAAGGAGCTTTTAGTTTGGTGAACCGTAGTGAATCTGGGGGGAAATGACAGCCCTTTCGCTCACCTGGGTCCTTTCCGTCATCACCTCCAGTCTGCTTGAGAGCTTCGTAATTAGCACTTGTCGAGCTTTCATCCTTCCCTCCACAGGAAAGTACACATTACCCTAATATTTGGAATCTTTCTTGAAATTACTCTGGACCAGTAAGGAGGTGGGGGGGCAGGAGGCTGTTACAAAGTGAAAGGATATAAGGGAAATAAAAGAAGAAAATGATTAAGAAATAAGCAGTAAGTTACACAGAGAACGTAGACTGGCTCCAGTTTTTGGTAGAGGAAGGACAGCCCCTCCACATACCAGCAACAATCTCTAGTCCTTTGATTTTAGGGTTGCCAGGCCAATGGAAGAGCTGGGGGCAGGTGGAGGTGGGGCCACAAGCTTGATAATACCACTTCCAGAGAAAGCAAAGAAGAAGAAGAAGAAGATAGCTGCAAGTGGAGGAGTGGGGAATCAAACCCAGTTCTCTCAGATAAGAGTCCGCACACTTAACCACTACACCAAACTACACCAAACTGGCAATTGAGGTAACTCTTGGAATTGCTGGAAAATCTATGGTTTCAGTATAGAGTTTCCAGTGATTCCTAGAACTACTGCTGTGGCTTTCAGGTTTTCCCTAGAAGTGACATCATTATGTTCATGCTGCCAGCAATTTTTTTAAATTCCCCCCTAGTGGTGGGCAATAGGAGGTCAGAGCAGGGAATCTCTCACCCTGGCCAGGAGCTGGGCTGTCCTGTTTGATTTGGGAGCAGCTGTGCTTCACTGGTAGAGCAGCTGTATACAGCTTTACAATATTACAAGAAAGGACCACCCAATGGGCACCCAGATATAGGTTTATTTTGTCAAAAAAAAAATTCAGGAGTATTCCTATTTCCTTCAAGGTTATCAGCCTCTTGTTACAATTCAATGTTAATGCTCTCTATAGCATCTTTATTTTCTTCAAAATATTTCATCCCTCAGTACCACTGAAATGTTTACATTTATATTAGTAGCAAGTCATTTCTGAACTTCTTTCTCTAACAAGATGCAAAAGTCTTCTGGGTTTTGATGACAAAATGCTCTCATTAATTTAAGAGCAAGCCAGTCCTGAGCCTCTTCTTCAACACAGCTGAGAACAAAGCTGGTAGCCAGGCAGGTTCAGGACTGGCTTGCTCCTAAACTAAACACTTAAGTGGCATTGAGAGCATTTTCCCATCAAAAGGAACGGCTTGCTCCTAATATAAATATTGTAGAGAGCATTCAGCCAACAAAATCCAGAAAGCTTGTGCATCTGGTAAGAGAAGAGATTCAGGAATGGCTTGCTCCAATATAAACACGTGGTACTGAGAGGATGAGAGATTTTGAAGAAAACAAAGACATTGCAGAGAGCATTAACACTGAATTGTAACAAGAGGGAAGGACAAAGGAATACTCCTGAGGAAGTTTTTTGACAAAATGAGCCTATTTCCAGGTGCTCATTCGATAGATCTTTCTTGTAATATTATAAAGCTGTACTTTTTTATAATGCGTACAAAAGATTTATATGACTCTTAAAAGTTTTACTAAACATTGCTAGCTAATATATCACAGAGTCTGTATTTTGTATTGCCCATCTGGAGGCTGGCAACCCTAGATTTTGACCAGAAGATAAGCAAAGACAGGCAGTTGCCATTCTTGCCAGGATAGCAAGCCCAGCTCCCATGCACACACATGGTAAAGGACCAAGTCCCAGAGCCAGTTTGGTGTAGTAGTTAATTGTGCGGACTCTTATCTGGGAGAACCAGGTTTGATTCCCCACTCCTCCACTTGCAGCTGCTGGAATGGCCTTGGGTCAGCCATAACTCTCACAGGAGTTGTCCTTGAAAGGGCAGATTCTGTTAGAGCTCTCTCAGCTCCACCTACCTCACAGGGTATCTGTTGTGGGAGGGGGGAAGGTAAAGGAGATTGTGACCACTCTGAGATTCAGAGTATAGGGTGGGATAAAAATCCAATATCTTCAATAAGCTAACCAAACTCTGCCATAGGAGAGAATAACTACATGAGGCTTTTACCTTGGTTTCAGAAAAAAAAAACTGCAAATGGACTGGATTAATACATAACACTGAATTAATACTTAACAATCAAATAATATTCTTGAGGGAGGAGGAGAGGACAAATGAAAATCGCAAGGGATAATTCTAAGTGAGGAAATTGTCCCAAATCAAAAGAAATAACTAGTTCCATAGGTCCATTGTTTTTACCTTGTTTTAAAGTATTGATCAGGAGTGTCCACTAGAAAAAAAATCATTTTAATTCTGTTTCAAGTAGCCAGGAATTGTTATTGTTAAATATTAGGGGTGCTGCTATTTTATAGGCAAGTTGTTCTGGAAAGGGGAGGGACGGTGGCTCAGTGGTAGAGCATCTGCTTGGGAGGCAGAAGGTCCCAGGTTCAATCCCTGGCATCTCCAAAAAAGGGTCCAGGCAAATAGGTGTGAAAAACCTCAGCTTGAGACCCTGGAGAGCCGCTGCCAGTCTGAGAAGACAATACTGACTTTGATGGACCAAAGGTCTGATTCAGTATAAGGCAGCTTCATATGTTCATATGTTCAATACCAGAACAATGCCTTTCCTTACTCACCCACGTGATATTAAAACCGAGAGCCAATTTGGTGTAGTGCTTAAAAACAGTGGATTCTAGTCTGGAGAACTGGGTTTGATTTTCCATTTCTCCACATGCAGCTGCTGAGTGACCTTGGGTCAGTCACAGAACTCTCTCAGTCCCACCTACCTCACAAGGTGCCTGTTGTGGGGAGAGGAAAGGAAGGAGATTGTAAACTGCTCTGAGAGAAGGGTGGAATATAAATCCAGTCTCCTCCTCTTCTCCTAAAATGAGGAAGGGAAAGGAGATAAAAAAAGAGCACGCAGCCAATTGGTAATAAATGGATCCTTTACATTTTAAATGGCCCTTATATCCTATGGGGTAAATTTGGCCTTGGAACTTCAAGCTCCACCAACTAGTTTGGGGGCATGTGAAATAATGGACAGTAGATCTGATGTCAGGAGCCCAAGGGCCATAAGCAGCCCTGACCCCAAATTGACCTGTCAAATAACCTCTGCCAATTTCTGGGCTGTTTATGGCCCCACTGGAGGGCTTCAAGGCCACACAGTGCCCCAAGGCAGCCCCTCTGAGCCCACTGTTCAGAACAGAAAGGAAACTGGAAGGGGGAGGGCTGCACCTCTGTCTAACAGACTCCTTAGAGACTTAAAAGGTTTGGATTGGTTCAGTTGGATTTATTGTGTAACTTAGTTGCAGCAAAGTACTTATATGTAGTAAACCTGCCAGAGAGAACATTTTCCTCAGGCATACAGAGTTGGAAGCCTAGCATCCTACAACTCCTGGTTAAGTGTTTTATCTCATTTACCTCATATTGCCCACAATTTGTATGCTTTTACTGAATAAATTTTGTTCTTGTTCACTTTTTTAAAAGCAAATTATGAAGTGCCTGTCAGTTTACCTCAGTTTAGCAGTCTAGGCTGAGTAGATTTAGCCAATCAAAAGCCTTTATCGACATATGTCAGCTTATAAACAAACAAATAAACATCTACAGAAATAATAAAACAGTCATGTGCAGCTATACATTGGACAATTGATCCTTGATTACCAGACTCAAGAATAAAGCAACCCTTTCAGTTATTTCAGATGACAAATCATTCAAAAGACGGCAAACCTTTACAACATCTGAGCAGCCTGTCATATTGAACAGAATTGGATCTAGAAACCTAAGGCGTATAGTATCATACAGGGGACAATAAAGAAGAATTTGGGACAATGAGTCAATGTGTTTTAAATTACATATACATAGTCTTAATGAAAATGGGATTTTTTTATATCTACCATAGGTAACTGCTGATGAGATTGTATTGCATCTAGCAAAGGTAAATGCTCTACGCAATTTTGGGACATGGAGAGTTGATAAATAAAAAGGCAGATGACCAATAGTTGGAGAAATTCCAAAATTCAGAGGGGAGCAAGATTTGTTCGCAGCACTCATTAGATTTTGTAATTCATTATCTGCGTTTAATTACATAGTATGCATTTGTAAGAGGAAGCATGTAAAGAGTATCCATAGACAAACCTAAGGTGATTATTTTCCTCTCTATGCAGGAAATCCATTTGGACAAGGAGGATTCAGACAGCATTTGATATAAATAACTCCCGCAGTTGGCGGAATAGTGCACATATAGCCAATATTTAATTGATATAAGCCATGCTCTGGTTTCTAACATATTGAGGCCTGTTTCTAGACAAAGAGTGGCATATGAGCCACAGCATGGTAGGCCCATGATTTTCCTAGCAAATTTGGACTGAACTCTTTCGATATCAGACTCAAAGGCACTAATCCAAGTTGGAATGCCATACATTAACTGCAGGATACTTTGGCCTTATAGATTTTTAAAGCCGCTGGAACAAACTGGTTGCCTCTATTAAAGAAAAACTGGGAAATGGCTGATGCAGTAATGGCTCCTAAGTTAACTGCAGATTTATGGTGACATGTCCAGGACATATTGTAACTAAAATAGAGACCTAGGTATTTAAAATGCCTGACCTGTTCTATTTCTTTCTCATCGAATAGCCATTTGTGGATTTTACAAGACTTAGCAAAAACCAAAATCTTAGATTTTTCATAATTCAGATGCAGTTTGTTTTCTTGAAAAAAACTGAGACATCTATTCAACAGTCATCTAAGCCCAACCCTCGTACGAGAAAGGAGTACTGTGTCATCCGCGTTTAGCAAGATGAGTATGCGTGTAGAGCCCAATTTGGTGGGTGGCAGTCTACTTCTGTTAGTACAGGAGCCAAATCATTGAGAAATAGATTGAATAAAAAAGGAGCAAGTATGCATCCTTGTTTAACTCCTTTATTGAAGGGAATTTTAGGCATCAGTTCCCCAGTAGTTGAAGTTTTGATTTGGCAAATGGTGGAGGAATGTAGAGTTATGATTAGTTTGAGCAGTCTCTTATCAATGCCCAGTTGATGAAATTTAATCCATAGTCATTCTTTATCTACAGAGTTGAATGCCCCTTTAAGGTCCAAAAAATCTACCTAAAGTTTGGAATTCCCAGGGGTAGTATATTTGTCAGCCAGGTGGCCAAGCTGGTAAGTCCTTATCATAAAAATCACATGGCTTAATGGTACAATCTTGGTTTTGCTGAAACAAGTCAGAGAAATATTGAAACCATGCACATGATGGAATCACAGACATGGGGAGAGACCCCACACATTCAGACCCTGAGGTTATAGCTCAGAACTTCTTAGAATTGTTTAGAATAGTGGCTTGGTATAGTTGATCCCACTGATGGTGCAAATACTCTAATTTTTTCTTTGTCATGCTCTCCCTTAGCTGTTTTTTTACCTGGAAGTACTCGAAAAGAGGGGTTGTTAGAGATTCGGAATTGGCTATAGATATTACGTAATTGAGTTTTTAATACTCTGCAGTCTTTAGTGAACCAAGAGTTAATGCTCTTCTTTGTGGAATGATTAAGTTTTATACTGAGTGACTGAGAAAAATGGGAAATCAGAGTATTGTAAGCTGAGATTTTTGGTGTGGGATCCATGCTATCAATTATAGAGACTCTAAGATCAGAAAAGGATCTGAGTTGAAGTAGTTGAGATGCTACCTGCATAGAATGGTCAATCCATACAATTTTAGGTAAGATTTCTGGTTCAGAGATCAGAGAAACTGGTGGAGGGAAAGGGGCAGCAAAAAGACTGGTTCTGAGTGTTAGGATCAGAGGCAAGTGGTCACTAATAACAAAATCCCCAATCTCAAAGTTCAAAATGCAAGATTCCAAGAGAGAAGACACTAGAAGGTTATCAATTACACTACATCGTATTATAGAAACAAAAGTGACTTCACTGACTTTAGGGAAACAGTCCATTCAGCCATACTCTATTGAACTGAAGGCAACATTTAGTGAAATATAGGCCAGCCGAATTTATGTAGCAGTCTTTAGATAATCTCTCTGAGGAAAAAAGAGGAGGAAGGGTGTCATTCTGGATGACTTATAGAGCTCTGAAAAATATCAGGTGGTCCCTGCCTACTCTCGCATTAAAATCCCCGGCCAGAATAATTTCAGCAGAGGGAAATTTCTGTTCTAATGTTCCCATAAAAATAGACAAATGTTCCCAATGTTGTGAAAGGGCATGGCTATCTAGGGCAGGGGACACATATAGATTAACAATAATCAAAATGGAGCTTTCAAAATCAAGTTTGACAGCTTGTTCTGAATAAGTATCCGATGGTAACGTAGTAGCTCTACGGTTTAATGATAAGGAAATGAAAATAAGCAGCCCAACTTGAAAACAACCTTTAGGTTTGACTCTATAGGCTGGGAGACAGAAAGAATTGAATACTTCTAATTGGATCACATTGTGAGACCATGTTTCCTGCAAAAGTATATCAAAACTTTTTAAATAACTAAGAAAATCCACGTCATTAAGTTTTTACTCCTCCATCCTGCAATGTTCCAGGAAATTATTTTCAATGTAGTTGGAGGAGGAGTAATTGAAAGTCAGTTTGCTGCAGAAAGTTGGTCAAGAGAGTTGTTCATATCATGGAATACACAGCCATTGGCTGAACCACTTTGAGGGTCGGAGATTGTTTCTTGCAGGTTTTGCTGAGTTACTTTAAACCCCTTGCTAGGGGGGTGGAATTATTAGTTCCCAAGATAGTAGTATGTATCTCAGCTTGAGTTGAAAGATGAATAATCCTCTCAGGGGCTTGTTGGGGGTCCTTAGCAGTGTCTGCTGGGGATGATGATGTAACAGGCGAGTGGCTTGTAACATCCGAAATGTTCCTTCGCAGGCAGGCTGCCATTGTTTCCAGTCTATCAACTACCGCTGCCTTTTCAGATATAGGGAGCCACTAAAGAGGTTCCGGACCTCTTGATCAACAGCTTCTTGATCCGAAGGATCGATATCCATGAGTTGGGTCTCAGGAAACAGCGGCAGCTTCTTATGGACGACATTGGGACTAGCTGGAAAATTCCCAGTTGTGCCCATCGGAATGAGTGGCACAATATTTGCATTGCAAGAGACCCGTGGAGGAAAAATCCCTTTTGACTTTATGTAAGCTTTTTCCTTAAAATTTAAGTTAGGTAAGGTTTTACTGCTAAATGATAAAAGGAACTTTTGAGTTGGAAATAGGCTATGTAGCAATTCTACCAACCTTAAGTCCACAATTCCAATTTGGGAGCCGTATAAATTATGTGTCTCCTGACCAGGATAGGGGTCTTCCATGACAGGAGCACTCCTCTGAATTTACAAACAGTCAAGCAAACTGAATAAGGTTGCCGAGTCAGCTGCCATGTGTCTTGGGTTGTTTGCTTGGGTTTTTGATGATAAAAACTAAATGACCTCAAATCTGCTGTAGCTTGACTATCAAGGTCATGCTTGAGATTATTCAAACTCGACATCTGTGGAGGTGAGGGCTTATCAGTTGAATTGTTTTTACTTCTGGCATCCTTGTCTCTGACTAAACTTTTTTTCCGCAGCTACCCTAGAATCAGCAGATGCCTTCCAAATACCTCTTTCCTTGCTAGGAGAGGACATCGTTGACCTTTCTGAGTGTATATACTTTGATTTACCACCTGTAACACCCAGCAGTGGATTAATTAACAGCGGTAATGAAGCTCCTGACTCCTCTGTTATCCACGCCGAGGCAGCTTCTCTGGTCAACAAAACCCCTGCAGACTTGCTCCTCTTGGTGGCTAAATCAATGGACTATCTGCAGAAGACTAAATTCCCTACTTTCAAAACTTGAGAATGTTGCTGAGTCACTATCAAATTTATTCAGGGTAGACTTATCGTCGGGTCCACATTGGAGTTTTCCAGACAGCTTAATGTTCCCATTTCATCTCCCTTTGTTATAATTCCCCCCTCCCCCCCCCCAATTTCCACACAGTCAGCAATTCCGGTTTCAAAAAGAGCAGGGAAAAATGTTGAAAAACGGCAGCAGCAAAGGATTGCTAACAAAGCTGTGTGAAAATAGGGGAAGGGGACAGTAACCAGAACATTACAACTGTCTGGAAAATGCCATTCTCTCCCCTTAAACTTTTTTTTTTTAATTCCCATTGGAAACTCCAGTGCTGTGAGGTAGGTAGGAAATTGTGTTGTGACTAGGGTTCCCAACTTCAGGCTAGGAAATTCCTGGAAATGTGGGGGTGGAGCCTGATGAAGGCAGGGCTTGGCAAAGGTAGTGCCCTCTATGAGCTATAATACCACAGGTTCCACCCCGCAAAGTAGCCATTTTCTTCATCCCTATAATCTGCAGATCAGATGCAATTCTGGAAGAACTTGGAGGTTGACAGTCATAGCTGTGACTAGTAGGAATA
This sequence comes from Heteronotia binoei, assembly GCF_032191835.1. NCBI lineage: Eukaryota > Metazoa > Chordata > Lepidosauria > Squamata > Gekkonidae > Heteronotia > Heteronotia binoei. The sequence goes on from NC_083225.1 coordinate 174,404,781, forward strand.
TCTTATGGGGTGGTATTTAACCTCCCGGAAATCTACCGCATGTACATTATACTGATCTGCTGTATGTGCTATAATGTTTTTAGTAATTTGCTGTCTAATTTACGTAATCTGGTTTTATTATTTCCTTGGTGGTACATGCAGCACTGTCTGTTGCATTGTTTTTAATTGTATAGTCAGCCTTGCTTCTCAGCATGAATTGCTGACTATAAATGAAGTAAGGAAGTAAATGAATAAAGTTCTGGTGTGAAACCAGCGGGATCCCTGTTTTAAGATTGGAACAGAGAATGTAAACCAGAGAGAGACATAGCTAGGACTTGAGCACCACACCAAACTAATTTATTACAGATATTAGAGTATCTAGATCTGATTTCAGCAGTCTGGGCTGCCACCCTTTACATCAGCCATTGCTGAAATTTGTTTGTTTTTTAAATGAAGGATATTCTGATCATACCACATTTGCCACATCGCTTTCATTTCTGAAAACATTTTGGCGCATTGTCACGGGGTGGTAGGAGACAGATCTATTTACCTCTCTTCTTCTCTTTGTAATGTGACATTCTGCCTTTGACAATAATACTTCAAAAAGTAAATTGGAGAGTTGAGCGAGCCCATATTGAAAATCATACCCTACCGTTGGATTCTGTTTCCAGCAATCAAGGGGAACAATAGAAGTCACTTTTGTTGAGCTTCTGAAAATAAGAGTCAGCCATCTCAATTTCAGACAAGACAGAGACTTGGCCCAAGGAAGATGCGTTTTGAATTCTTCATAGGTAATAGGAATCCAGGCAGCTCTCAGACTGATGTAACTGTTTCCTGTTTGCGAAATCGCAGAAGGGCAGACACAGTCTGTCCCAATCATTGGAAACGGAAGCTAAATCCTTGCACTGATGATTCCACAGTGTTACTGCAGTAATCCTTCTTTCTTTCTTTCTTTCTTTCTTTCTTTCTTTCTTTCTTTCTTTCTTTCTTTCTTTCTTTCTTTCTTTCTTTCTTTCTTTCTTTCTGACAAGGCACTCTATAAAACAGCCTCTCAGAGGATGAGAAAAATTTATTTATTTAATTTGCTGCTGTACAGTCTGATTTTCTTCTCCTGTGAGCAGCAACAGCAAAACTCGAGACAAATTCCAACTTTGTATTTATTCATATTTATAAGAGCCCCGTGGCACAGAGTGGTAAAGCTGCAGTACTGCAGTCTTAAGCTCTGTTTACAAGCTTAGTTTGATCCCGGCGGAAGCTGGGTTCAGGTAACTGGCTCGAGGTTAGCTCAGCCTTCCATTCTTCCGAGATCAGCAAAATGAGTCCCCAGCTTGCTGGGGGGAAAGTGTAGATGACTGGGGAATGCAATGGCAAACCACCCCATAAAAAATCTGCCGTGAAAACGTTGCGAAAGCAACGTCACCCCAGAGTCGGAAACGACTGGTGCTTGCACAGGGGACTACCTTTACTATTTATTCAAATTTTTGCTCGCAGTGATGAGACCTTCATGACCTTGGGCTGTTTCATTTGGCTTACCCTTTCTCCCAAAGTTAGAAGGACAGAGAAACAGGTAGGCACTCCCTAAGCTTCTTGAAGGAAAGGCAGATTTTAAACAGAATTATAAAGGGATAGAATAACAAGGCTTGTTTAACTCAAGGGCTGGCTACATCAAACCTAACCAAATGAGTTAGGGTTGCCAATCCTCAGTTGGGGGCAGGGGATCCCCTGGTTTGGAGTCCGCCCCCCACTTTAGGGTTATCAGAAAGTGAAAGGGGGAGGGAAATATCTGTTGGGCACTCCATCATTCCCTATGGAGATTGGTTCTCAGAGGGTATAATGGGAGAATCAATCTGTGGATATCTGGGGCTCTGGAGGGGTTGTTTTTTTGAAGTAGAGGCACCAACTTTTCCACATAGCATCTGGTGCCTCTCCTCTAAACACCCCTTAAGTTTCAAAAGATTGGACCAGAGAGTCCAATTCTATGAACCCTAAGAGAAGTTGCCCCTGTCCTCCATTATTTTCCAAATGGAGGGAAGCCATTTAAAAGGTGTGTGGTCCCTTTAAATGTGATGGCCAGAACTCCATTTGGAGTACAATCGTACTTGTCACAACCTTATTCCAGGCTGCACCCCCAAAGTCCCCTGGCTCCACCCCCCAAAGTCCCCAGATGTTTCTTGAATTGGACCTGGCAACCCTAAAATGAGTACCACTGTGGTATAATGACTAGACTGCAGGGGAAACTGGGCTCAGATCCTGTTAAGCTGACCTAAGCATTTTGGAAGAAGACTAGGATACAGATAACAGACAAACTGAGAGAGACATAATTTACACATTAGATTAGATTTATGTGCTCTATGTGGGGCTCTGAGAAAGAAGCAGTGTGGTATACCCTGATCTCATCAGACCTTGGAAGCTAAGGAGGGTTGGTACTGGGTTGGATGGCAGAACACCCAGCAAGACTCTGCAGAGGATGGGAATGGCAAATAACCTTGGCTTCTCAGTTCCCTTGAAAGCCTCTTGTTGGGATCGTCATAAATTGCTTTAATCTAGTTTTCTTTCTGGCAGTTGCAAATTAGTTCTATTGATTCTGATTGTTCTGTGAATAATTTATAGTGGTTCTATACTGGTATTGCTTATTTTAGTGAATTCTTGTGAATTTAGGGTGTACTGATTACCTTACTGGTTGTAAGCCACTTTGAAGAAATTATTTTGGAAAAGGGGAGATCTCTGTTTCTGTGTGTGTGTGCACATGCATGCACATTCATCTACTGGCTGCACAGAATATATTATGTGAGTGTATTCATCATGGCCTCCACAGGATTGTGGCTAGTGTGGCTCTTTGAAAGAGTACAGAACCTCAGGCAAACCCACAGGCTGATTACAGACTGGCACTTTGGGCCGACTCAGAGACGCCTCTGAAGTCGACCCAAATAATCCCTCCACACAGAAACATCTGCCGGGCATCCCCAGCCCGCACTCACCCCGTCCTTCCGGCCATTCGACCCAGCTCAAAAAGCAACCACTTTGAAAGTGGTTGCAAATATTTGAGCCGGCCGATAGTTGCCTCCCTGCCGTCTGGAAGGGGAGGGGCACAAGTGAGGTGGCTTGACGGTGTGGAACTGCCAAGCCACCCAAAGCTGTTTCTGGGTTTTTTTGTTTTAAGAACCCAATGTGAGCGCTGGAGCGCTCGTGCACATCAGCGCTTCCCCCCGAGGGGGAAGAAAGAGGAATCCGGCTTCAGGGTTGCTTGCTCGTATGGAGTCGCCTGACGGACCGGAGGCGGACGGCATGCGGGTGAGTGTGTGGAGGCTCCCGAATGGCTCTTTTTACGTCGGTCCGATTTGGGATGCCTCCCAGCCACCCCAAAATGCCCGTCTGTTCGCAGCCACAATGTTTCTGCTGGAGGAGGAGGAGGAGGAGGAGGTTGGATATATAACCTGCCCCTCACTCAGAGTCCCAGAGTGGTTTACAATCTCCTTCCCTTCCTCTCCTCATGACATCCGGTGAGGTAGGTTGGGCTGAAAGAGCTCTTTTGAGAACTGCCCTTGAGAGAACATCTCTATGAGAACTGTGACTGGCCCAAAGTCACCCAGCAGCTGCATGTTGGAGGAGTGGAGTATCAAACCGGGTTCTCCCAGATTAGAGTCCACACATTCAACCATTACATCAAACTGGCTCTTTCTTAACTATTTGTCACGGCTGGGGCCGGGTCAGGCAAAGTCCAAAGGCAGGCCGAGGTCTGTAGCCAGCAAGCAGGAGTGTCCGAGGTGCCAAATCCAAATCGCTGTGCAAGTATCGCAGGTCCGAGGTCCAGAAGCCGAGGTCAGGGAGTCCAGAAGTCAAAAGCCAAAGTCAGGGAGTCAGGAACCAAAGTCAAGCCGGAGTGGATGCTAGAACGTCAGGGAGATGACTAGTTGCTTCCACAAAGCCTCCTCCCAAAGCCCACAGCTATATAGCCCTCTGCTGGCTGTTGCCCATTTGGGCTAATTGCTGGCTCTGGGAGGCAGCCAGGATCCTGTTACAACTCAAGCATCCTTGCTCTTAGGAGGGCCAGAATCCTCTCAAAACTCAGGACTCAGGGAGCGTCTTGCTTGTGAGCGTGCCGCCCTCCTCCGATCCCTGAGGTCCTGACGGAGGCGGTCACGCACACGAGCCACCCTAGAGGGCGAGGCAGGGGGGCTGGGATCTTCTTCAGCAGGAGGCAGGGGTACTGGTGCAGGTGGCAGGTGGCAGGGGTACAGTTTCCTTGGCAGACTCGTCTTCCTCTGCAGGGTCCCCAGCACCCATGACACTATTACACCAAACTGGCTGAGGGCCCCACACACACATTGCTAGCCCTTCAACCACCAGATGTCATGTATCAGAGATTATACTAATAAATTAAGAGAAGAAATAGAATCCTGATATATATACAAGAAAACTATGAAAGGAAACTGGAGTTGGAATGAATCCAGCCATCCCCAAAATAGCCTTCTTCCAATTTTAAGTGCCTTCTTCCAACTTTGAAGGTCTTCCTGCAATGCAAGAGCCTCATAATTGGGAAGGTTTCAAACCTGAACCCAAAGGGATAACATAAGAACATAAGAGAAGTCATGTTGGATCAGACTAATGGTCCATCCAGTCCAACATTCTGTGTCACACAGTGGCCAAAAAACCCAAGTGCCATCAGGAGGTCCACCAGTGGGGCCAGGACACTAGAAGTCCTCCCACTGTTGCCCGCCCCAAGCACCAAGAATACAGAGCATCACTGCCCCAGACAGAGAGTGCCATCTATACCCTGTGGCTAATAGCAACTGATGGACCTCTGCTCCATATGTTTATCCAATCCCCTCTTGAAGTCATCCAAATGATGCTGTCTAAATATTTTAAGTAATAAATAAACAGACAAATAATACATGTTGCTCAGTGGAGTGGTAGGATAGGGGTAGGATCCCTCCAAGTAAGTCAGGCTGCTCATGTTAACAAGATAAAATATGAAATAAAATATTTGGGGTTTTTTAAAAAAAGAAAATAAAAGAATTTAACAAACTGTGTCCAAATGGGAAGAGAATGTTCAGCAGTAAAAATAAACATTCTTTCATTTTCACCAAATGCAGAGGAGAGAAAATAAGAAATAAAATACTGGTTAAAAATTCAGAGAATTCTTGGTGAATGCCAAGGAAAGGAGCAGCGAACAGCTACATTTTTATGGATTTGAGATTATTAGCATTCATTTCCCCAGCAATTCCCACACTTTGTATAGTTTATTATTTCCACGCATTCCCCAAAGGCATAAAGCCTGGTCAGCTTCTGTGCAAATACAAAACATGTATTCAGTTTTATTCATATGCTTCTACTTCAAGCCACCTTTTTTGTCTGTTCTTTTGAGGTGCTTTGATTCGACTTCTGCTAAGTTCAAACACCTATAGAGCTTTGCAGAAACAAACACCTGTTACATAATGCTGGCCTTCGAGTCAAAACTTAAAATTGGTCTGTCAAACTTTATTGATAGCAAATCCTGCTATGTTGGGTGTATTGAAGCTTTACTGGTCTTTGAAGCTTCAGCGGCACAGCAAATACCACTGAGAATATTTTTATATATATATATACAGTTCGGTTTTAACAATGAAGTACTGCAACAAATGTTAGCAGTCAGACCCCTCCTCTCGCTGAGGAGCAGTTTATAGCTAGAACTAATTCCCTTCCTACAGTATCTTCCTATAATATCATCCTACATTATAATAAATACCAAAAAGATGCAAGTCAAAGACATAAGAGAAGTCATGTTGGATCAGGCTAATGGTGTCAGGCGTGGGTTCATTGAAGCTCACAAGTAAGCAGACTTAGTACTTTGAAACAAAGTTGTCTTTATTGGATACTTCAGAGTTACTTCAGCATGGCAGGTATTGGAACTGATGGAGATCAGCTCGAACTATTGGCATTTAACCTTCTACATCAAAGCAATCGTTTCTACCCCCTAATTCCCAAAACAAAAGGTTACTTTGCATGTGAGACTTTTCCCAATGCTCCCCCCCTTATCTTTTCAGTTGGTGGTTACAATTCTCAGAGGCAATGTCCTTGGGCCCTCCGGGGAGGAGGTGAGAATCTGGCACATACTCTACTTCAAAGAGGCCTTGGCAACCTTTGATATTCCTGGGAAGTTGTCCTCTACTCTTCCCCCCTCCCTCCTGGCTATTCCCCACTTCTATTTTAGTTAGCATTTCTATGCAGCATTGAATATGGTTAGTAACAGCATTTATTAATATCATGAATGAACAGAGCCTGACAAATGGTCCATCCAGTCCAACATTCTGTGTCACTCAGTGGCCAAAAAACCCAAGTGCCATCAAGAGGTCCACTAGTGGGGCCAGGACACTAGAAGTCCTCCCACTGTTGCCCACCCCAAGCACCAAGAATACAGAGCATCACAGAGCATCCTAAACAGAATTTCACCCTTCTAACTTCATTAAAGTCCATGGACTTAGAAGGGTTTGTGTAGGACAGTACTGCCAGAAACTTAAAGGAAAAAATGAGGTCTAAATTTTGGCTGAGTCCAGACCAGCAGCTTGGGGTGCACAGGAGGTGTCCCAAATCGGACCAGCACAAAATGGAGCAGCAGGAGCCCTTCTACATGCACTCCTGCAAAGCACTCAAATCCCGCACGGGATGTGCTTTGACGTGGTCAGATGTCTGTCACGCACCATCTCCGTAGCTTGGTTTGGATTTATTTTTTTCCCCATTCATTTATTGGTCATGCGTATGTGCACCCATGCAATGTGCCTCACATGCGTGCTCTGCATTCAGATGCCTGGAAGGCAGATGCCGTGCAACACAAAAAAATTGTACTACTTAGGAAATGGTAGCTTTCTGAGCTGCGGCAGAGATGCCTAAGGACAGGGTGAGTACGGGAGCAAGACAGGAGGCAGATGTGTGTGTTTGGACTTGATTTTTTGATCCATCTGCAAGCAGTCCCTGTGTTGGCTTAAAGTACCAGTCTGGATCCAGCCATACACAATTAAATCTGTCTTCACTGAGACCTTGTTAGGTATATTTCTAACACTGTCCTCCTTAATATCACTATAGATTTTGGAGTTCTGCATCTCCTTATCTTATTTCCAAAGCAAAACTGACACATTTACAGTCCTCTTCCTAATTTTTTTTAAACTTGTGCATAGATATGACATTTTCCACAACAGGCATTTCCTGAGTTCCTTAGCAATTTCCCCCACCTCATCTACATGAGTGAACTGCATGCACTCCATGACAGAACCCTCCATGACAGAACCCTCCACAAAAGCAATCTTAGTGTGATCATACATACAGATGTACGAAGGTTTTTTTGGTGTAGTGTTTTATCAATACACAGAAGCAAATGGGATGTGTTCAACCTATATATGTAACTTGTCTCTAAAATTGGCCTCCGTTCCACAGGACTGTAAAGTAGTAAACATTACTCCATTGGGAAAAAAACTCCATGTGCCTAGGGGATGTAGAAAATTGATCTGTTCCATATAATTAGTAGAAACCGTTATTAAAGATAGAATTATTAAACACATCAAGGAACAAAGCCTCTAGGGAAAATGAGCATTACTTCTACAAAGGGAAGTCTTGCCTCACCAACATTTGCAGAACTTTGAGCAGTTTAACAAGTATGTGGGTAATGACTTGTCATGGGTTTCTGCTCCCCAGGCCCTGGAAGAACAGAAGCCTATTTCAAAGGCAAGACAAAACAAGTTACAAAAGCCCCATGGAGGGCGGGGGTTTCTTGGTTTTGTATTTTTATGTGCATGTAGGGTTGCCAAATCCAACTCGGAGAATACCTGGGACTTTGGGGGTGGAGCCAGGAGACTTTCCCATTCCCTAAAATAAATAAAAATACAGCAGGGCAATTCCCCTGAAATAGTTTTCATTTCCTTGTCCCCAAGCAACTGCAATTCCAATAAATGAAAGTGAACCCACACTAACAAAGCAGCCACAATAAACACAATTTGCAAGCACACACTTTTGTAAAATCACTGGGGCTTTATGTACAGGAACTGCTGTATTTCCAACCAGATTCTTCAGACTAACACAGGTAAAAGAAAAGAGAGAGGTGAAGTTTTCCTCTATCCCATAAACAGGTTCCTATACAAAGACGTCTGAAATGAATCCAAAATAAGCACAGAGAATGTGCTCTCTCTCTCTCTCTCAATGTCAAGCATGCGGGTTCAATGACGAGTCGAAGTTGATACAAAGACTACGTTTATTGATAGACCGATACTTTGGCTGAAGCTGTTCCTTGAGAAGAATGAAACTGATACATTGATACAAAACTCTTAAAGCTGACTTCAAAGGGATTCCAAAGGTGGGGGGACGCGGGAGAGCATTCACACATAAAATATCAAAACTACATACATTCCCAGGGCGTTATCAGACATTCGTCCTTGCTATGCCCAGATGGCTCATACTCCCAGAGGAGAATTCCTGGGAAGGTGCTGATTACTTCGTTCCCTTCACACTACTTCTAATTTAGCAGCCATAAAGCAGGATGAAAGCCAGGAAGGAATAATAAACTAACAACATTTGTTTCTCGGGGACATTTCCCAGACCTGCCTCTGGCAAGGCCCTAAAACAATTAGTTATTGATCAGAATTAGCCATGCTTGACATACTGCCCCCCCCCCCTAAATTCAACCCCGCGGTCTCTGAGGAAACTTCCGATGAAATTTATTAACCAAATTGGAAGCCAGCACATCTTTTTGGGCCACCCATTCATTTTCACTAGGAGGGAAATGTTTCCATTTGATCAAATAATACAGTGTCCCATGTTTCATTTTGGAGTCTAGAATTTCCTGCACCTCATGGTGACTCTGATTCCCAATCTGGATAGGATGCGGAACTGTCGATCGAGGGTGCCAAAGAGAGGCACCGGGGTCTCTTTGCAGCAGATTGCAATGAAAGACAGGATGCACTTTACTAAACATTTTTGGCAGTTCCAGTTCTACAGTCACCTTGTTTATTACCCATTTGATTTTAAAGGGGCCCAGGAACTGATAAGCCAATTTCTTGGAAGATTGATTCAAGGGGAGGTTTTTTGTTGACACAAATACGGAGTCTCCCACCTTGAAATCCCACGCGGGCACATGGGACTCATACTGCTTTTTGTACGCTTCTTTCGCGGACTCCAAGTTCTCCTGAATCCACTTCCACCCATCACTTAATTTTCCCCACCATTGTTCAAACGAGCTGGGTTCACTTGTTGATTCCCCCCCTGGCAGTAATGGAACGGGTTTCTCTTCATACCCATTGATGATTTGAAATGGGGAGGCTTTGGTTGAGCTGTGCACACTATTGTTGTAACCATACTCGGCAAAGGGGAGTAAGTCCACCCAATTTGATTGCTGGTGATTCACATAACATCGCAAGTATTGTTCCAACAAGGTGTTCACGTGTTGCATCTGCCCGTCTGTCTGGGGATGGTAGGCAGAATTCAACCCCTGTTCTATCCCTTGCAATTTGCAAAACTCCCGCCAGAAGTTGGCAATGAATTGTGGCCCCCTGTCGCTAATTATCTTGTCAGGAAACAAGTGTAGTTTCACAATATGATGGAAAAATAGATAGGCCAGCTTTTTTGCTGTTGACAGTTGAGCACAGGGGATGAAGTGTGCTTGCTTGGAAAAAGTGTCCACTACTACTAGAATTACCGTTTTGCCTTGTGACGGTGGCAGCTCAATGATAAAGTCCATTGACACTACTGACCAGGGCCATGTGGCCATTTTCAGGGGGTTTAACAGTCCAGGTGGCTTCCCCGCCCTTCTTTTAGCCATCAAGCAGATGGGGCAGGAGGCAACAAATTCGGATACATCTTTTTTCAGGGATGGCCGCCAGAACTGTCTACTAATTAGATGGAGCGTCTTCACGTACCCAAAATGCCCGGCCAATTTGTTTGAGTGGCAAAATTGTAAGACCTCTGAGCTCATGGTCTTGGGGACGTACAACTTCTCCCCTCTGTACCACAGCCCATCCTCCTTTTTCTGAATTTCCCCCGGACGATCCTCTCCCTCTTTTTCTGTCTCTAAGGTCATACGTTCCTTCCCCCACCCATCCTGGCCGCGTTTTGTTTTGGACCGTGTCTTCACCATAGTGGCCACCTGGGAGGGGGAAATCAAAGAGTATGACTTCCTCCTTTTGGCTGTTATGCTGTGGCAAGCGAGAGAGAGCATCTGCCAAGAAATTCTTGGTTCCCAGGATGTGCCTCAGCACAAAGTCAAATTTGGAGAAAAAGCCTGCCCACCTAATCTGTTTTTCACTCAACTTCCTCCTCCCAGTGAGCGTTTCCAGATTCTTGTGGTCCGTCCAGATCTCAAATGGGACTTTGGCCCCTTCCAACCATGACCGCCATGTCTTCAGAGCAAACCCAGCGCTTCACGAGCGCTGGCTGTGGAGAGGGCAGAGTGCTTCCTCCTTGCCTGTCTGCCTGGCTCCAGCACTGATGCTTAAAGCAAGCGCTGGGATCCGAGGGCAGAGGGAGCGATCCTGGCTCTTGCTGTAAGCATCAGAGCTGGAGCCAGCAGGCAGGCAAGGAGGAAGCACGCTGCCCTCTCCACAGCCGGCGCTCGTGAAGCGCTGGGTTTGCGGTGGGGCCACGTGGAGCGATCCCAGCGCTTGCTGGAAGAAGCTGGAGCCAGGCAGGCACGGGGGAAGCGCCAGGATTGGAGGCGGAGGCAGCGGATCACCCCCCAGGAGGAAGGTGCGTCCTATCGCTCGGAGCGCCTTATGGTGCGAAAAATACGGGTAATTTTCACAACATGGCCAATAGTAACTCCTTGGGGCCATTTGAGGATGTAAACGTGACACAAGAAAAGGCTGAAGGTGCTTCTTTCTATAGGCGTCAGTCATGAGCGGGAAAGGACCAGGATGCATCTGGAAGACACAAAATTCCCCTCATACATCTGATGCAAAGTCCTTGAACCATCTGCCAACAAACTTGAGGGCTATGTAATGTGTAGCAACTTTTTTTAAAACATATTATCTCAACTTTGGAATGATTTCATGAACTGCTATTTTGTTTCCGGGCACAATGACAATGCTCCCCTTGACCTTGAAAGCCCTTCATAATATAGGGCCCATGTATCTTCCTCCCGTTTGAGCCAACTTCTTCAAATCTCTTCCAGAAATTTATTCTCTATTTGCCTTCTTATAGCGAGGTATGATTTGTAGTGGGCAGTTCTAGGATGTTTTTAGCATCACTTCTGCTATTTGATCTGGTTTTAGGAGACCATATATGTCTTTGTTGCCATGACCCAGAAGCCTAGTCTAGGGTGGTCGCATCATATCTTGGAAGCTACGAAAGCCCTGGTTACTACTTGGATGGGAGACCTGGTTTTCTACTTGGATGGGAGGGAAGAGTCCTGAGGATTGGGTGAAACTCAGCACCTATCCTCTGGTTATGGAAAGCAAATCTTGAATCTGGTGGCAGTTTACCAGTACCCCATTTCCTCTCTTCTAGCTTTACCTTCATCTGGATGGCCCAAACTAGCCCAATCTCATCAGATCTTGGAAGCTAAGCAGGTTAGCTTGGAAACTAAAAAAGCTAGTATGGATGGGAGACCACCAAGGAAGTCCAGGTTTGTTACACAGAGGTAAGCAATGACAAACCACCTCTGTTTGTCTCTTGCCCCAAAACCCTACTAGGGCACCATAAGCTAGCTGAGACTTGACATCACTTTCCACCACCGTGCAACTTTGTTCATTTTGTTGTTGTTCATATTGAATATGAGTAGGGAGTTCTATTGTGTTGTTGATGTGGATTGTGGTTTTATCTTTTATTGCTGTTATTATGTGCACATTCAAGCCTACTTCTGTAAACCCCCTTGAGCCTACTATGAAGAGAAAGGTAGTTCTTAAATATTCTGATACCTACATCAGTAAATATACCATACGGGAGAATTATTTACTGTATCCTGCCATAATAATAATTTTCCTGGAAAAGGTGATAAATAGATTCATTGACTGGAAGCACTTTAGGAGGTATATCATACGGGATTACTTAGGGAAAAAAACCCTGCAGCTTAATTTTCAATTTCAAACATAATGGAGCAGGTAGAAAAAGATGGGGGTCTTTTTTCCTTGCGCTACGAATACATTCTAAATAAAACTACGGAACAGAATGCATCCACTGTATTAAAATAGATATCTGACTTCATTGGGGTAACAGATGTTGAACTATTTAGGGATAGCAACAAGGATGTGAAAACAGGAAGACATAAAGTCACTCCGTAAAACATCAGTGCTGAGAAATATGTTATTTTAAACTCTGTAATTCACTGAGTTATCAGTTTTATTGGGGGGAAATGATGTTTTCAAGCAAACGTGAACATTTAGAAACTTTGGTCTGTTCAGCTGATGCCAAGACTACCTCAGTCACAACATGATACTAATGCTACCCCAATTTATAACAACATGGTTCAATCCCTGGCATCTCCAAAGAGGGTCCAGGCAAGAAGGCATGAAAATCCTCAGCTTGAGACCCTGGAGAGCCGCTGCCAGTCTGAGAAGACAATACTGACTTTGATGGACCAAGGGTCTGATTCAGTATAAGGCAGCTTCATATGTTCATATGATGCTAATGCTACAATTTGCAATATGAATTATGACTGAAATGAAAGTTCTTAGCATGCAACAGGCAGTAAAGGCTTTGGCTACTTAATATTTACACTCTAGTGTTGCCAGCTCCAGATTGGAAAGCTCCTGGATATTTGGAACAGAACCTCTGGAGAACATAAGAGAAGCCATGTTGGATCAGGCCAATGGCCCATCCAGTCCAACCCTCTGTGTCACACAATAGCCAAAAAAAACCCAGGTGCCATCAGGAGGTCCATCAGTGGGGCCAGTGGAGGGTGTGGTTCAGGGATGGACAACCTTATAATGCCATAGAATTACGCTCCAAAGCAGCCATTTTCTTTGAGGGAACTGATCTCTGTCATATGGAGATGAGTTGTAATTCCAGATCTGCAAGCCCCATCTGGAGGTTGCTAGGCCTATACAACAACTCCTTGCGATGATCAGGGAGGTCTCTTTCCCTTCTGAAGGAACATGGGGACAAGGAAATACTGCAGGTTTCCAAAACTGTTGGTGGAAAGTGCTGTCCAGTTGCAACCAACTTATATCAACTCCATAGGGTTTTCAAGGCAAGAGACATCAGAGGTGGCTTGCCATTGCTTACCTACATGTAGCACACCTGGACTTCCTTGGTGGTCTCCCATCCAAGTACTAATCAGGGCCAACTCTGCCTAGCTTCCAAAATCTGATGAGATTAGGCTAGCCTGGGCCGTCCATGTCAGTGCAAAACAGAGGGGAAATGGTACTGGTACACTGCCTCCAAACTTAAATATTTGCTCCTCAAAACCAGAGGCTAGGTGCTGAGTTTCACCCAGTCCTCAGGCTGTACCTCGTACCCAAGTACTAACCAGGTCTCCCATCCAAGGACAAACAAGGGCTGACCCTGCTTAGCTTCAAGATGTGTTGAGGCTAGCCTGGACCTTCCAAGTCAGGGCAACAAAAACCTCCCCTGGAGGTTTTTAAACAAAGGCTATATGGCCATCTGACAGCATTGCGGATACTGTGAATTTAGGGGGAGGTATTTGTGAATTTCCTACATTGTGCAGAGGGTTGGACCAGATGACCATGGGTATCTTCCAACTCTGTGATGTCTATTCTAAGACATATATGCCCTCCTAAAAGCAAACCAAATAATTGGAGTGACACTGAAAATGCACTAGAACTGTCTGCTACAGATCATACCTCACCCACTCCTCTGGATTCTTTTGAATCAAGGGTAGCTTTGCTTAGTTTCTGAGCATCTGCAGAGTACGGGGGGGGGGGGACTCCATTGTCACTTGCCCCAGTTTATTCAAGGATTTAAAAGGAAAGGGAAAGTCATTGGGGTGGGTACTTAGGATCACATGTCAGTCCTGCGCTCCATGTTCACAGGCTATGAATCATGTGTGGAGGACATTCATGTACTTGGGTGCACAAACATGGGCCCCTGTGCAAATGAGATCTTGAAACTATGGAGGAATTTTGGAATGGGACCCCTTACAGAATCCCAACCCCCTGCCCTCCCCAACACTGATCTCCACAATCTGTGGCCTTCTCATTCTGAGATGGAGTAGAACAAAGCAGAAGTCAAGTAGCACCTTTAAGACCAACAAACTTTTATTCAGAAGGTAAGCTTTCATGTGCATGCACACTTCTTCAGATGAGGAATGAGGTACAGTAAGAAGAGCGACATATAGCTGGTGGGGTTTAGAATGCAAAGTGGTACAAAGTTAAAATCCAATAGCACAATAGTAAAATTAACAAATTCAGAAAATCTTTGATCCGGGTTGCATTAGCGTGTGAAACCAATAAAACAGTAACATGTCAGAATGTGAGAATGTCTGTTAATTATTCTGTTGCTAATAAGCCTTGGTCAAAATTAGGGCATTTCTTCCCCAGAAGTTTTTCCTGTCCAACTAATTTACCTTTTAACATGTAACATAAATATATACATCATTCTAGTTTGCCATTATAAAAAAGTACATTAAAATAGTGGAAGATGGGCAGGGCCGGATCTACATATTTTTTGAGGGGGGGCAAAAGTAAAAAATGGTGCACCTTATATTTTTTCTTTGTATATACGTATATGAACAATTTTTTAAATATAGATATATAATAAACAACTCCAGAGGAAATGAAACAACAAACTACAAGGCTGCTGTAATGAATTTGTTCTTTGGCTTTTTCAGTGACGATGGAATAACTGTATCAATTCTAAATGTATATATTTGTTATCTATTGTTGTACATTGCCTAGAGCCTGGCACTAGCTGGGATAGGGTGATTCATTAAGTTGAATCAATCAATCAATCAATCAATAAATCACTGCAGTGCTACTTATCCTTGTAAGTATGCACCAGACTACATAATTACACCACTGTAGAAAAAGCTGTAGTAAAGCTCATACTTTGTTTCAGTTATGTAATGGGTTCCCTCCAAGCTGAGTTCGTGTGAGCTAGCTCACAGTTTTTTAGCCTCCAGCTCACACATTTTTATGCTAGCTCAGGAAAAATGACCCCAGAGCTCACCACTTTATTGCTAGTAGCTCACAAAGTAGAATTTTTGCTCACAAGACTCCACAGCTTAGAGGGAGTATTCTTCTGTTTGGGCAAGGCAGTTCCTTCAGTGGGACCTTTGTAAAGAAATTGCCTGTCAGATGAGGGACAGGGTAAAAGTCGGAACGGGCCGGAACGGGCATCAAACAATGTTGGCTGCCACAAAAAACACTGGCATGCATCACAGACACTTGAGAACAATATTCTAGAACAGAAAAAGCGGAACTCACACGTCCTTATTACCCTGTTCCGGGACAAAATGCCTCCGGAACACCCAGAACAGGCCAGGAAGGATGTCAAAAAACCTGGGCTGCCACAAAAAACACTGGGATGCATCACAGACACTCGAGAACAATATCCTAGAACAGAAAAAGTGGACCTCACACGTTCTTATTGCCTCGTTCCAGGCCAAAATGCCTCCAGAACACCCTAGAACTGGCTGGAATGGGCGTCAAACAACCTGGGTTGCCACAAAAACACTGGGATGCATCACTGAAGAACAAGATTCCAGAAAAGAAAAACTGGAACTCAAACATCTTTATGAGCCCATTCCAGGCCGAAATACCTCCAGAACATCCCGGAACGGGCTGGAATAGGCATGAAACAAGCCTGTTCCGGGATGTTCTGGAGGCATTTCAGCCCGGAACGAGATAATAAAGACATGTGAGCTCCGCTTTTTCTTTTCTAGAATGTTGTTCTTGAGTGTCAGTGATGCATCCTGTTTTGGGGGCTTTTTGCAACCCAGGTTGTTTGATGTCCGTTCGGGCCTGTTCCTGATGTTCCGGAGGCATTTTGGCTCGCAACGGGGTAATAAGGACATGTGAGTTCCACTTTTTCTGTTCTAGAATATTGTTCTAGAGTGTCTGTGATGCATCCCAGTGTTTTTTGTGGCAGCCCAGGTTGTCTGATGCCCGTTCCAGACAGTTTCAGGGTGTTCCAGAGGCATTTTGGCCCAGAATGGGGTAATAAGGATGTATGAGTTCCGCTTTTTCTTTTCTAGAATATTGTTCTCGAGTGTCTGTGATGCATCCCAATGTTATTTGTGACAGTCTACATTGTTTGATGCCCGTTCCGGGCTGTTCTGGCCCATTCCAGCTTTTACCCTGTCCTGTCAGAGGATGCTTAAGACTTGCATGGTGCTGCCTTTAGATCTGATGTGATTCAGAAGGAAATGCAACCAACCATTTTCCATACAGGCAATAAGAACATAAGAGAAGCCATGTTGGATCAGGCCAATGGCCCATCCAGTCCAACACTCTGTGTCACACAGTGCCCAATATGTGTGTGTGTGTGTGTATGTATGTATATATCTGCACACACACACACACACACATATATATACTATGGCTAATAGCCACTGATGGACCTCTGCTCCATATTTTTATCCAATCCCCTCTTAAAGCTGTCTATGCTTATAGCCACCACCACCTCCTGTGGCAGTGAATTCCACATGTTAATCACCCTTTGGGTGAAGAAGTACTTCCTTTATCCGTTTTAACCTGTCTGCTCAGCAATTTCATTGAATACCCACAAGTTCTTGTATTGTGAGAAATAGAGTTGAAGCGCACTAAATGATTCACAAAGTTACTTAGAAGAAATTATCAGGGACTGCAGTCTATAAATGCAGAAAATTTTCTCTTGCTTAGTGGACTGATCTTCCCTCCCTCCACTAGGAAATTCACATGCCAGACACTGAATCCCCCCTCCCCAAGAGAAAGTGTTGGGAAAGCCCTGCTGCTGCCTGAGGTAATGGAGAGCTGCTGTTAGTCAGAGTAGACAATACTGACTATGGTCTGCCTTGATATGAGGCAGCTTTATATTACAGCTCATATAGAGCAGACATAGCCATCTATTAAAAACATTCATTTAATTCAGTTTCTCCTGTAAGCATAATCTTAATCTTCCATACTATGTTTTGAGGGTCACAATCAACAGGAATTGTTTTTTCTTTTGATTCTGGTGACCAACAGGTTTAGAGGGTTTTGTTTTGAAGTTGTCTTGTAGAATGCTGCCCAGCCCGCATCCGAGGTGCTTGCCAGCCCACGCCCCCCCCCCATCGCCCAACTGTCCCCCCTCCAAAGCCAAGGGCCCCCCACCCCTTCGACTGCTGCCTTACCCCGTGGCTGATTAAGAGTGTGCAGTCAGGCTGCGTGCCTGGCACTGCCTCCTTGGCCTGTCCAAGGATAACTGGCTTGCTCCTCCCTCCGCCTGGCAGTGGCTCCTGAAGATAGAGGCTTTTTGCAGAGGCTGGGGGGGGGGATCTTTCTACTGCCTGGGAGCCGCCACAGGATGGAGACCCAACAGCTGGCCAGCCAGGCGTGCCACAGGAGGAGGACCAAGCGTGCACCCACACGGGGTTGTAGGGAGGTTTCGGCATGCTGCTCAAGGCAGAGAGGAGGTGCTTTAGAACCTCTCGGACAGATTTCCAGTTGCCTCCAGCCATCCAGCCAAAGCCACTTCCCAAAATCCAGTATTTAAACAAACTGCAAAACAAACTCCAACTCTGAATCTGATTTATTTTGCATGCCTCCGAAAGCTTACACCCAGACAGAATACAACCTTGTTGGTCTTAAAGTGCCACTGCTGCCAGCAATGCACACAGACTCAAGGAGGAGAAAGGGGGGGAGCGGTGTTTGCACCGCCCTTGGCTTCAAGGACAACTCCACTGGGATGCCCTCACTTTCTCCTCCCCGGTCTGTGCACACAGAGCAGGGGAGCAGAAATGGCGGGGGCAGCATTTGCGCCCTCCTCAGTTCCGAGGATGGTGCAAACACCACCAGGATGCCCTGACTTTCTCCTCCCTGGGTCCATGCACACAGACCCAGGGAGGAGAAAAATGTGGGTGGGGGGGCCAATTTGGCACCCCCCCCCGAATGGCGCCGGGGGCAGGCACCCCCTCTTGCCCTCCCCTAGATCCGGCTCTGAAGATGGGTTAGTATATGTAATGAGATAAATAGCCAATATCCCTTGTTTGAGTATGTCAATACAAAAAAACATTATTCTGATACACTATTCTAAAAGAGAAATACATTGGAATACTGTGGATATATAGCCATACTTGGTGAAAGTGGGTTTAGCATATATAATGAGATAAAAAACCAATATCTTTGTTCAGTCCTGGGGAGGTATTTGTTCCAGGTTTCATAATAATTTGTAATTCAGCAATTTCCCTCTCCATTCTGTGAGGATGATGGAGTGCTATTCTTTGGGTAACAATCAGTTTCTGTGATCTCCCAAATCCTTTTTCTTCCACTTCTGAAATTTTGATCCTGCCAAATTAATACCTTCTCTCTGTGTCAATCACAATTCATTCCTCTCCTTTGACAAGCTGGATGGTTTGTCAACATATTTGATTTACAGCCCATATCATTCCATCCCATTAATTTCCTCCTCTCCAATTTCCAATCCTGGCTCTGGCCCAATTTCCGTTAACAAAGTTGTGAAGAGATGATTGTTTTATTTCGAGGTGCTCATTCTTTCTTAATGCTGTTTCCTGCCTTCCAACCTTTACATGATGGATAGACCTGTCAAAAAAATACCTGGGTATGATCCCAGCTACAGAGCTTTCTTACATCAATTACATTTGAAAGCCACTTGAAATCACCTTTGCAAAGTGCACCATATGCCAATTCGCATTCATTACCAGCTAGGCCGAGATAAATTGTACGCCCTAATTAAAGTAAAAGCTGGATGGCCGATTCACCTTATCAAGATAGGCCAATTTTCCCCCCATATATTCTGCTCACACAGCTTCCCACAAGGTCATGGATGAACTTCATTTTCATATGAGAAGTGGCAATCATCAACAATAATCACCAGAACTGCCCTTTGAGATATGCTAATTGGAATTATTTACCTGTGTCCACCATGCTCTCCAAGACTACAACTGGACAACAGCACTAATAGACCATTGTTAGGGATTCCGGGACTTGAACCCAGAAAGGGAGAAGAAACAAAGCTCCAGTCAGCTGCTGGTGGTGGAAAGTGCCAACAAGTCACAGCTGTAGGGTTTTCAAGGCAAGAGACATTCAGAGGTGGTTTGCCATTGCCTGCCTCTGCATAGCAGCTCTGATATTCCTTGAAAGTCTCCCATCCAAATACTAGCCAAGGCTGACACTGGTTTTCTCCTGAGATCTGAGGAGACTGGGCCAGCCTGGACTATCCAGCCTCCTGGCTAATGAAACTCATAACATACAGGATCCATGCCAGAATTATGGAACAACGATTCAGACCCAGAGTGTGTCCCATGCAGCAAGGTTCTTGAGTTAGGTTCTTGAAACATGAAGTACAACAAACAGAAGGCAGAAGGTCAAGAGGGGATTGGATAAACATATGGAACAGAGGTCCATCAGGTATAGATAGAACTCCCTGTCTGGGGCAATGATACTCTGTATTCTTGGAGCTTGGGGAGGGCAACAGTGGGAGGCCTTCTAGTGTCCTGGCCCCACTGCTGGACCTCCTGATGACATTTTTTTTTTTTTTGCTTCTGTGTGACATAGCGTTGGACTGGATGGACCATTGGCCTGATCCAACATGGCTTCTCTTATGATCTCATGTAACAGCCTCTATATTTATGCCAAGGCTGGCCAATCCAGAAGCTTCATACTTTCAGTCAGTTGCAGGGTTCATTGTTTTACATTCTTTGGAGCAGAAGCGCTCTCTGTGCTAGATTCCAGCAACAATTCATAAGGTCCTTGATTTGCAATGTGTTTCATGAACATAAAAACATTAGAGAAACCATGTTGGATCCTCATCCAGTCCATGCAGTCCAACACTTCGTGTCACACACCGGCCATTAACCAGGTGCCATCAGGAGGTCCACCAGCAGGGCCAGAACTCCAGAAGCCCTCCCACTGTTGCCCCCCCACAAGCACCAAGAATACAGAGCATCACTGCCCCAAAGTGTTCCATGTACACCTTGTGGCTAATAGCCACTGATGGACCACTTGAGCTTACTTTTCCCATCAAACATAGAAATTGACAGGTTATTTTCATTTCTATAATACTAACATAAACACATTGGAATCCATTCTATATTTCATCTTAATACAAACCACTGCAGATGAAATCCCATATTCGCATAGAACATTTCAGTTGTCACTGGATGATTCTTCCTTCCTTTCTGTTAAGATTTAGTGAGTGGTCTGAAAAGATGATATAGTTCCTCATCAAAGGCTCCTTAGTAAGCTCAAGAGTCATGGAGTAAAAGGACAGGTCCTCTTGTGAATCAAAAACTGGCTAATTAATGGGAAGCAGAGAGTGAGTATAAATGGGCAGTCTTCGCAACGGAGGACGGTAAGCAGTGGGGTGCCACAGGGCTCAGTACTGAGTCCCATGCTCTTTAACTTGTTCATAAATGATTTGGAGTTGGGAGTAAGCAGTGAAGTGGCCAAGTTTGCAGATGACACTAAATTGTTCAGGGTGGTGAGAACCAGAGAGGATTGTGAGGCACTCCAAAGGGATCTGTTGATGCTGGGTGAGTGGGCGTCAACGTGGCAGATGAGGTTCAATGTGGCCAAGTGCAAAGTAATGCACATTGGGGCCAAAAATCTCAGCTACAGATACAAGTTGATGGGGTGTGAACTGGCAGAGACTGAGCAAGAGAGAGATCTTGGGGTTGTGGTAGATAACTCACTGAAAATGTCAAGACAATGTGCGATTGCAATAAAAAAGGCCAACTCCATTCTGGGAATTATTAGGAAGGGAACTGAAAACAAATAAGACAGTATCATAATGCCCCTGTATAAATCGATGGTGCAGTCTCATTTGGAATACTATGTACAATTTTGGTCACCGCACCTCAAAAAGGATATTATAGCACTGGGAAAAGTGCAGAAAAGGGCAACTAGAATGATTAAAGGGTTGGAACACTTTCCCTATGAAGAAAGGTTAAAACACTTGGGGCTCTTTAGCTTGGACTGCGGGGTGACATGATAGAGGTTTACAAGATTATGCATGGGATGGAGAAAGAGAAAGAAGTACTTTTCTCCCTTTCTCACAATACAAGAACTCATGGGCATTCAATGAAATTGCTCAGCAGTCATATATATTTGGCCACTGTGTGACACTGTGTGACACAGAGTCACTGGATGGGCCATTGGCCTGATCCAGCATGGCTTCTTTTATATTCTTATTACAAAACAATTTTTAGCTACATGTAATCACTTTAGGTTGGTAGATTTTTAAAAATGCGATCTGTGCAAAAAATGAATTTCCATGCTGAGATATTTTTTATATGGCAGGAGCTACTTTAAGACTTACAGCCCAGCCAGTGCCCTTTATAGGATCAACAAAGTTTGGAAGGCACATTTCTTTATTTCTAACAGTTCTCTCCAGGGGTAGAATTCTAGCAGGAGCTCCTTTGCATATTAGGCCACACCCCCTGATGTAGCCAATCCTCTAAGAGCTTACAAAAAAGAGCCTTGCAAGCTACATCAGAGGTGTGTGCCTAATATGCAAAGGAGCTCCTGCTAGAATTCCACTCCTGGTTCTCTCACACATGAATTTCGAGACACAGACATTCCACATTCTTTTCTGAACATCTACTCTTGTATTAAACTGCACCCAAATCCTCCCCCCCTTGATTTTTTTTTTTTTTTGCAGGGATGATATTGCAATCTAATCTTATCAAATGCTGTCATTGAATCAGTTCTCTCCCTGTCTTCATCTGGCTGCTCATCAGATCATGTATCAATCCACAGGACTCCCAACGAGCAGTTGGGTGAATCTGCCATATTGTTAAATGGGAGCATTTCTCTTACTATATAGTCTACATTATACTAGTGTCCCATTGTGGCTTATAGCTCGAAGGCTTTGTCCTTGGAGCTTTGTTTCAAGTGTCAGTCTTTGAGGAATTACAACAATTCCTGCTCATTAAATGGGCAGTTCTCTTTTTGAGCAAAATTACCTCTTTCAGTAATAGGGATGAGTGAATGTTTTCTATTTCATGTCCTTTTATGCTCCGTTATATTTTTGTCGATGGCTTCAATTCTCTACTTCCCACTGTTGGTTTTTTGCAGTTTCCTTTGTATTTTGTGTGCACATTGTACAGTTTTTGCGCAGTTTACATACAAAATGCCATATTGAACTGGGCAAAAGTGGATCATCCATGGAGGTACAAGCTTCCATTCAGGTAAACTGAACAATGGAGGGAGGTGGCTCATAGGGAGGGACAGTGGCTCTAGGGAGGGACGGTGGCTTGGTAAGCAGAAGGTCCCAGGTTCAATCCCCGGCATCTCCAAAAAAGGGTTCAGGCAAAAAGGTGTGAAAAACCTCAGCTTGAGACACTGGAGAGCCGCTGCCAGTCTGAGTAGACAATACCGACTTTGATGGACCAAGGGTCTGATTCAGTATAAGGCCGCTTCATATGTTCATATGTTCAACGGGTTCCGATTCCTTGAACCAGAAGCTGTACCACAAGGAAAATCCACACTGTGAATTTCACCACAAATGTGTTCAACAGGGCCGGATGGGGTTGCAGGATGCTCCTCTCTGCATACATCCCCATCTGCCAGTCTTAACCTTTATGTCTTACCCTTTCACTGTCAGACATGTATTTCTGTAATAAAGTAGTTATTGTTTAGTTTGAATTAGAAAGGTTGTCTCTGTGTAATTTTGTAACTTTGCAACCACACGGTCTGTTCAGATTCAATACAAAATACTGTGTTAAAGCTTTGTGCCCTCTGCTAACTAAAAGAAAGATCTGGACCTACCAGAACCAGTACCCTTCCCAGCAGATTCAACCAGGAGGCAGATAGACAACAAGGAGCATCAGTTGGGACTACATAGATGAACATTGAAAGAAAGGACTTTATGGGTGATTCCGCATTAGCCTTTGCTCTGGCGTTGGTGCTTTGTTTCCCCCATGGCAGATGTTGGTTTCCACATCTCATGACCCGGAGTGGCAGTTTGACCCGCCTCTAAAGTGGTGTCATCCCGCATCAAGGAGATCGTCATTTTGCGAGAAGTTTATTTTTGATGCAGTTTCGGGACTCGAAATTTATGTGCAGAACTCACGCCAACGAGCAAACTTCTCGCATCAGTAGAACACACCCACATAACTCCATGCCCATCATTCCGCCCAGTTATTTTGTCATACTTCCTTAATTTTACTCCCTTTGAAAATTATCCAATATTTTCCTGAAATAAAGAAATTTTTTAAACAAATCACGTTTCGCAAAAAAATATATAACGATGTAATGTGATTTTCTTTTACTGAATACATCCCTTGGTTACACCTGCCCCCATTCTTTATGGTATTCCAGGTGATTTTGATAATGTGTCATTGCATTGGGATTACTTTCTTCCCCCCTCCGATTAAAATCACTCCTGACTATTATAATTTTTTTCATATAAGATTGTTACAACGCAACTAAATAGCGATGTTACACGAACTACTTTAAAGATGCACGATTGCCACCTTTATAGATGCCCCCCACCCCCCATATGGCCTCAAACAGGAATAGGAATTTGATTATGTTTATAAGTTTATATTTTTGATAGGTTGGGCAAACTTTCTCCCTTAACCTCTCTGCATAAATCTTCCCCCACACACACACCTTCTTGCATCTGTTTGTAGTTTGTTATAGCTTTTAATGGAAAAGTGTGTGCTTAACATTCAGCGTGTGTGGATAAAAATGGTGGATCGCCGACCCAGATTTCCCGGGGCTTAGATAACCTGCCAATGGCAGGGTGAAAGGAAAACACATGACTTTGCCAGTATTATGCCTTGGCATTATGTTGTAATGCAAACAAAGACGATTGCGTTGTAAGATGAACATGCATGCGGGTTTTTTTTAAAAAAAGGGAAACGTATGAGGAACAGGGAAATTGCTATGATTATGGGGGAAACTCAGGGGGCAGCAGTAATGCGGAATCAGAACACATGGAACAGATTGGGAATTGAATCCGGGAGAAATCCTCTAGTGCAGAATCGGGAAATCACACCCGCATGGAACAACCCCGGAGCGAAAGGGAAGCAAACATCAAAAGCGGAATCAGCCTATTAAACTACAGCATGACTTAGTTATATGATTTGTGACTGTTTTTAAATGTCTGATTGGACAATTGCCTACTGAATGGAATAGTTACTCAGCAAGAATGGGGTGATAGTAGAAAACTGAGCTGTCTGAAAGCCCACTGTAATGCATTGTATAGTTAAGAAAAAATACAATGAAGCAGTAGAAAAGGCCCAGCAAGAATCTATTTGCATGTTAGGCCACACCCCCTGATGTCACCATTGTTTCGCACAGGCCTTTTTTGTAGAAAAAAAGCCCAACAGGAGCACATTTGCATATTAGGCCACACTCCTGACATCACAATTGTTTCACACAGGAGCTCATTTGTATATTTGGCCACACACCCTGACACCAAGCCAACTGGAACTGGTCTCCATTCGCCAAGTTAAAGGCTGGGGGCCACTGTTGCCCTCCCGGAAGAAGGGAAGGCTAGACCCATCATCCCCGGCATCTGGGAATGCTCATTGGGCATGGCGTCAGGGCTTTAAAGGCCCTGGCCACGCCCAACAGTCCGCAGTCATTTTTTCGGCTCTTGGCCCACTCATCCACCCTGTGGCAGTACAGGTTATCACCGGTCGCCTTATTAGGGGCCACATAGGATTTTTTTCATTTTCACAGAATTGGCCCATGTGAATTTGTTTTTCACCTACCTTGTACTACCTGATAGTGTTAGGAGGTTTGGGAGGAGTTTATTAGTTTGGTCGCTGGACAGGATGAGGTATGGGCTACAGTGTTTGTTCAGGGGAGCACCTATGGCCCTGCACCAGCAGGTGCAGGTGGTCTGTATGAACTGCAGATGGGCTGTACGGCTCAATGCAGGGAGTGCAGATCACGGCAAAGCCAAACCAGGGCAGATCTTTCCAGAGGGATTGATGCTGGCCTAGGTGGAGGTGGAGTTTGGACCTGGCTACTCAACACCAGCCAGAATATTGGGCTCGTGCTGGGGGCAGGGTGGCTCGCCCTCTAAGGACAAGGCGGGGTCCTGCGGTTGACCCCAGGGCTTGTCCTGTTAGGCCTATACCCCTTGCCGTTCTATTTGATTAAGTTATCTTTAATAAAGCGGGCCGGTTTATCCAACATACTGTGTCAGCCTCTTCATTCCGCCGGGGGGGGGGGGGCAACTGACCCTGTTCAAATATTGCTTGCTAGAGGGAAACAATTGGCAACTTTAGCCATCATTCCCCACTTGTAAGCTTTCATGGGCATCTGCTTGGCCACTCTGGCTAACAGAATACTGGATTAAGTGGACATTTGGTCTGATCCAGCAGGGTTTTACTTATGCTTTTACACTTCCAGGCTCATGTGATAGTGTCAGAGCTGTGACAAATTCTGAAGGGCGTGTAAGACAGAACTGTTCAAACAGGCTTTTAACATCTAATGGAGGCGACCAGTACCTCGCTACCCCACAGCACTAATACCCTACTCCCGAACCCAAACTGAAATGTAATGCACCAAATAACATCTAATAACGTCATAATAAAGAGTGCTAATCAAGAACTAATAATAATGCCATCTAGGGATTAGAACTGTATACGTTTGAGATGTTTTAAGGATTTTATTGTGATTTTATTGTAATGATTTAATTTTATGTTATTTTAATTGCTGTTAGCCACCCTGAGCCCATCAGGGGAAGGCAGGATATACGTGTAATAAAATAAATAAAGAAACAAGCAAACTTGATTCATTCATGGTAAGATATAGTCATGTGGTTTGGTCCCAATAGTTTTTATCTGGCTTCCAGCCTGAAAAGTAAATTGGCTTGGTAACTAACTTAGGGATTTGCATTCATATCCAAAGGAATGAAAAGCATGAACAGGAAAACCAATTCATTTTCATTCATTTGGAAATGAATGAAAATCAAATCCCATCTAGTTTTGTTTCCATTGTCTTAAAGGCAAACACATTACCGATTGTAACTCTTGTTACTTTCCACCAGGTTTTGAAGCGTTCGGGGACTGAATCTTTTATCCGGGGAACACCACATGCTACAATTCAGAGAGGAAAGTGAAAGGGCCCAGTTTTATAAGCATTTAATTTTATAAGCATTTAAAGTCAAAATTCATTTCTTGCTAAAACACTTTGGTTTGTGATCCAGTTAAAGTGAAATTATCAGGAATCACATAAAGGATCCCTTCGTCTTAAATTTGCTCTGATAGGAGAAAGAGTAATTTTTATGGGCAATTAAAATAAAGATGTATAAATCAAGGGAGAGAAATGGACATTGTAGCAACAAGCAAGTAATTTATCTAATTGCCATGCAGCACAGGGATACATTTATACCCCAAGAAGTTCCTTGCATTAAAAAGGAACCAGTTGAAGCAAACAGGAAGCAATCAGTCGTCAACAGAAAACACTCCAGACGCATGAAAATAAAATGGCTGTTTTATTTCTGGCATGTGTTCTGCCTTCCATTGCCTTTAAAGCTGGGATCATTTCTGTACTGTGAAATTGCTGGTTGAGGGGATACAGTCTTTGCAAATTTTCACTCAAATGGGACAGGAAACATAATAGTTATCCAGCCAAACATATTTCTAGTTGAAACCGAAGGAAAATAAACACCAGTGAATTCGGACACAAATAACATGAAAATGTATGATATTTTGGAAACAAAAAATTGGTTTTTTTCAGGGCTTTTTTGGTAGAAAAAGCACAACAGGAACTTATTTGCATATTAAGCTATACCCCCTGACACCAAGCCAGCTGGAAGTGATGTAACATGTCAAGCACGTTGCGTGGGTATGCTCTAGGAAATTGTGGGAAACTCTATGGTTTCTCACAGGGATGCTCTAGCAATTTGGGGGGGGCACTCTATGGCAGGTAGCCAGTGGGGAGTTGGCAGCCCTACTTACCACACTTACCAACCCTACTTACCATGCTGACATTTTACAACTGAGCACCAAACTAGAAACGATGAGGGTTCTACCTATATTAAGGTGAATCCTACCCCAATTTGGTGCAGTAGTTAAGAATGGCAGACTTTAGTCTGGTGAACCAGGTTTGATTCTGCATTCCTCCACATAAAGCCAGATGGATGACCTTGGGTCAGTCACAGTTCCCTCAGAACTCTTTCAGTCCCGCCTACCCCACAGGATGTTGTGGGATGAAGGCAAGGTGATTTGAAAGCCACCCTAATATTCCTTCAGGTACTGAAGGGACAGGTATATGACTCTTCTTCTTCAATCCTACTACACTCCATAGAGCAAAGTTTATTCATTTCTTCATTAATTCAGATATTTATACTTCACCTTACATCTTGGCTCAAGTTTGAAGTCTTCCTCCAGTCTATGGTGTCATCCTCTAACTCAGGAATCTACAACCTTTTTGGACCTGCAGGCACCCTTAGAATTCTGACTGCAACTTAATTTCCATCATACATTGAAGATCCTTGTGCTCTGATGGCACCTTCTACCAAAGCAACATTTTAAAAACACCATCTGCACAGCCGATCACATCTCCAGCAGTCAGTCAGAAGACTTGTTAGGCAAAAGCCCTACCTAGCCCCTCACCATGAAAATACTTGGGTGTCATGGTGCCCACAAGCAATATGTTGAGGACTCCTACTCTAACTTGAGTTTCTCTTCTGTTGGATCTCCCCTCACCCATACTAATTCACATATCCACCCATTTAAATGTTCAACTAGCATTGAAAGTCTACTTTGTATTCAGTACAGAGCAATCATATAGGGTTGCTAATCTCCAGGTGGAGGACCGCTAATGCCAAATAAAGAAACTGACTAGTCGCGTGCATATTGTTGTGCGCATTGGTTCCAGATAACATGAAGTGAATTGATCAAGACGAAGGTCTACAACCGAAACGCGGCTTTTTAAACCTAAGAAACATGTTATCGTGTACACTTCATTATAAATGACATTGCCTCATGTGTTGAGTCTTCGATGTATGGCAAAGTAGCTTTTGACATCGCTGGCAACATCATCATCCATTAGGAGAGGTCGCACACCTACTAGGACTTTGCACTCTTTGGAGGCTTTACTCTACATGGACTCTTTCATGATGAAAATTGGCAAATGTTCTATTGTAATTTCGATTTATAATTTTGAATATATACATTATATGTTATAAAATAGTATGATGATATTCCTTTAATAGTGAGTCTTTGAAAAATCCTTTGTACTGAGCAATTACAGCATGGTCTTGTAAATTTCATTGAAATTGACTTTTTTTGTAGGACAAGGGTCTCCCCTGTTTCCCAATCCCCAGGTGGGGGCAGGGGATCCCCTGGTTTGAAGGCCCTACCCCCACTTCAAGGTCATCAGAAAGCGGGGGAGCGGAGGGAAATGTCTGCTGGGAACTCTATTATTCCCTATGGAGACTTATCCCCATAGGAAATAATGAAGAATTGATCTGTGGGTATCTGGGGTTCTGGGGAGGGGCTGTTTTTTGAGTTAGAAGCACCAATTTTTCAGTATAGAATCCAGTGACTCTCCCCTAAATACCCCCTAAGTTCCAAAAATATTAGATCAAGGAGTCCAATTCTATGAAACCCAAAAGAAGGTGCCCCTATCCATTATTTCCTATGGAAGGAAGGCATTTAAAAGGTGTGAGGTCCCTTTAAATGTGATGTCCAGAACTCCCTTTAAAGTTCAATTATGCTTGTCACACCCTTGCTTCTGGCTCTACCCCCAATGTCTCCTGGCTCCATCCCCAAAGTCCCCAGATATTTCTTGAATTGGACTTGGCAACCCTACAATCATTTGAAACCATGACACTCCCCAGCTCCTTATTCTCCTTATTATATTTGGTTGCTTGGAGGCAACAGTGGGAGGGCTTCTGCTTCACTAGTTGCTCTCCTGATGGCACTTGGGGTTTTGCCACTGTGTGACACAGGGTGTTGGACTGTATGGGCCATTGGCCGGATCCAACGTGGTTTCTCTTATTCTCTGGCTGCATCTACATGGGGGGGGGGGTGTTTCTCTGCCTAGGCTTCTGGAGGAGGAGGAGGATATTGGATTTACATCCTGCCCTTCACTCTGAATCTCAGAGTGGCTCACAATCTTCTTTACCTTCCTCCCCCACAACAAATACCCTGTGAGGTAGGTGGGGCTGAGAGAGCTCTCACAGAAGCTGCCCTTTCAAGGACAGCTCTGCAAGAGATATAGCTGACCCAAGGTCACTCCAGCAGCTGCAAGTGGAGGAATGGGGAATCAAACCCAATTCTTCCAGATAAGAGTCCATGCACTTAACCACTGCACCAAACTGGCTTTTATAGTGGAACTCTTATTTTTTTTCAAGCACCTACATGATGTCATCCTCTAGTCCTGTTTCCAAGTTTTCTTCTCCTTCCTTCCAGTGTTTCCAGGACCTTTGATCTGACCTTTGATCTGAGACTTTTTATCTGATCAGCAGTGCAAGTATGTTAGCATGCCATATGCCTGGGAAAGTTTGCATTTTTGAAGGTTCCATATCCATTGGTGCCATTTCCCTTCTGTCAGCTCCTCAAGGTCACTGTTTTTCCCCTGTGCCACTAGAGGGTCCTTTGGGTATTTTGCTTGTTTGTTTGGGGAGGATGGTAATTGCTATAAGTGCCATAATAATATAGGAATTACCATTTCTTATTTTTAATCTCCTAGGGAGATGTGCATAGAAACGGATGGTTGATCAGTAGTGCACAAAAAAACTCCCATTGCTTTTGCCAACAAAAATGCTTCTGCGTGTCACAGCAGCAATAAATGCACAATGAAGAATTCTCATCATGTGGATGCAGCAGCCTCATCATTTGGAGCATTTTCCTCCCAGTCTGCTTCCGATACTGCAGATGAGCTCATTCAGATGAAATTGCTCGAAGCAACAGACAGTAGCAAAGAAAGGAGGTTAAGCAGAAAACAGACTGTTTCCTGTAGCCAAAATAGATTTTTATCCTTTCACACACAGACATTTTTGAGCTCCTCCCATCGCACGTCGTTTGGAGCCAACACTATACAATGAAGGAGCCTTACCTGGGGATTGTTTTGCAGACACAAGGAGAGAAACAGAGCAAATAGGGCATTATATTCCTCCCCCTTGGTATGCAGAGTGGTTGGCAGGAACCTCCTGGGCAGGTTCATGTGGCAGTAGCCCCTGTTGACCAATTGTAGGTCACCTGGGAAAGCCTGGAGTGCTGGGCTCACAGGAGGACCTGGGAGATGGAGTTTTCACTCTGGTCCACCACTACACCACTTCACAGCTAGGCTCTATCACTGGGACTGCACCCACTTGGCTCCAGCTTCCCTCTCCTCTCACCCTAGGTTTTACATGTCATGCAGAAGTGTATACCAAGTGTTATCCAGGGGTGTTCATTGGTTTACATGTATTGTCACAACTTTTCAGGGGAGGCAGTGCCTGAGTGCCCATGTTTATTTGTTTTATTCGCTTTTTAGCCCCCCCCCCTTCCCATAGGACAGGCTCAGGGCGAGTTACATCATAAAAACAATCAACAGTGAAAACAATAAAAAAAACAATTTAAAATATATAAGATCTCAAACTACAGAGTGACAGAGATTAAAATGGCGGGTTCTGCCTCACAGACATGGCCTATAGTCCAGGTCCAGCAGATCTTATCGCCGTGGGATGGAATGAAGGGGGGAGGCCAGTCCACTGCCTCAGCTGAAAACCTGGTGAAAGAGCTCTGTTTTACCGGCCCTGCAGATAGGGTGGCCAGACCGTCCCGGTCTCCCGGGAAAGTCCCGGTTCTGGCACCCAATTCCCGGCTCCCGGGCTGGCTATACCGGGACCATTAGAGGTCCTGGTTTAGCCAGCCAGAGAGCCGGGGGCCGCGTGCGTGGGCGGGGAAGGCGGCGAGTGAGGGAGGGAGCGTCCCTGCGCGTGCGCGGGGACGCTCCCTCCCTCACTCGCCGCCTTCTCCGCCCGCACGCGGGGCCCGGCGGCGGTGGCGGAGGCCGGGGAAGCGGCGGAGAGGCCGTCGCTGGTCGCTGGAGGCCCTCCAGCGACCAGCGACGGCCTCTCCGCCGCTTCCCCGGCCTCCACAACCGCCCCCGGGCCCCGCGCGCGGGCCTCCAGTGCAGGCGGAGGCCGGGGAGGGCATCGCAGAGGCCGGCGCTGGTCGCTGGAGGGCCTCCAGCGACCAGCGCTGGCCTCTCCGACGCTTCCCCGGCCTCCGCAACCGTCGCAGGGCCTCCAGTGCAGGCGGAGGCCGTGGAGGGCGTCGGAGAGGCCGGCGCTGGTCGCAGGAGGCCCTCCAGCGACCAGCGCCGGCCTCTCCAACGCCTCCCCGGCCTCTCCGACGCTGCCGCCGGACTCTCCGCCGCTCTGGAAGCAGGTAAGGCAGGCAGGGAGGGAGGGGGCCGAAAGCGGGGGGGGCGGCGGCTGGCGGAGGGGGCGGCCTTCCTTCCTTCCTTCCCTCCTTCCTTTCTTCCTTCCCTCCCTCCTCCCTCCTTCCTCCCTCCTTCCTTTCTTCCTTCCCTCCTTCCCTTCCCTCCTTCCCTCCCTCCTTCCTTTCTTCCTTCCCTCCCTCCCTCCTCCCTTCCCTCCTTCCTCCCTCCCTCCTTCCTTTCTTCCTTCCCTCCCTCCCTCCTCCCTTCCTTCCCTCCTTCCTTCCCTCCCTCCTTCCTTCCCTCCCTCCCTCCCTCCTCCCTTTCTTCCTTCCCTCCTTCCTTCCCTCCCTCCCTCCTTCCTTTCCTCCTTCCCTCCCTCCCTCCCTCCTCCCTTCCTTCCCTCCCTCCTTCCTCCCTCCTTCCTTCCTTTCTTCCTTCCCTCCCTCCTTCCTCCCTCCTTCCTTTCTTCCCTCCTTCCCTCCCTCCCTCCTCCCTTCCTTCCTTCCCTCCCTCCCTCCTCCCTTTCTTCCTTCCCTCCTCCCTTTCTTCCCTCCCTCCCTCCTTCCTTCCTTCCTTCCTTCCTTCCTTCCTTCCTTCCTTCCTTCCTTCCTTCCTTCCCTCCCTCCCTCCCTCCCTCCATCCCTCCAGTTTGGTGTAGTGGTTAAGTGTGCGGACTCTTATCTGGGAGAACAGAGTTTGATTCCCCACTCCTCCACTTGCACCTGCTAGTATGGCCTTGGGTCCGCCATAGCTCTGGCAGAGGTTGTCCTTGAAAGGGCAGCTGCTGTGAGAGCCCTCTCCAGCCCCACCCACCTCACAGGGTGTCTGTTGTGGAGGAGGAAGGTAAAGGAGATTGTGAGCCGCTCTGAGACTCTTCGGAGTGGAGGGCGGGATAGAAATCCAATATCTTCTTCTTCTTCTTCTTCCTTCCCTCCCTCCCTCCTCCCTTCCTTCCCTCCCTCCCTCCCTCCCTCCCTCTGGCCACCCCTGGAGTAGCAGGGGGCGCAGGGCTATCAGAAACAGCCGGCGGAGGGAGTCGGGAGACCACCCCACTGGGGGATCCACACCCCGAAAGTGATGAAGGTGGCGCAGATAGAGCCAACAGAGCAAACAGGACAAAATAAATAGGCTGCATTATGCAGCACAGTCTCACTGGAATCTGACTGGCTTCTCAGCGTGGAACCCGTTCTCTCTAGTCTTCTCACTTTGAAAAAAGTAAAAAAAGAGTTTTATTTAACTTTATTTCCCCCTTTCCCTCTCTATAAATAATCTTGGTGTTTCCGGCGGTGATATTTGGGGGATTTTTGGGGACGTCACAGGAAGTGCTGTGAAGTCACTTCCTGTTTCCGGCAGTTGCATTTGGGGGAAATGATGTCATTTGGGGGAAATGATGTCACAGGAAGTGATGTCACTTCCTGCTTCCGGCAGGCGGCGCAGGGGAAATGATGTCACAGGAAGTGATGTTACTTCCTGCTTCCGGCAGGCGGCGCGGGGAAATGATGTCACAGGAAGTGATGTCACTTCCTGTTTCTGGCGGTGGCATGACATCACTTCCTGTTTACGGCGGCGCACGCGCAAGGCGCGCACACACCCCTACCTTCCCCCCCCAAAAGGTGTCCCTGGCTGGCCTTCAGATATTATGGCCACCCTACCTGCAGAACTGGAGCAAAACCCAGGGCCAGTGCCCATTTTGGGGACCCCCTTAAGAGGGGCTTGTGATAAAGTTGGGAGGAAACAGTGAAGTGGCTAAGTTTGCAGATGACACTGAGTTGCAGATGACACCAAATTGCCCAGGCGTTAAGAACCAGGGAGGACTGTGAGGTGCTCCACAGGGATCTGTCAAGGCTGGACGAGTGGACGTCATTGTGGCAAATGAGTTTCAATGTGGGCAAGTGCAAAGTAATACACACTGGAGCAAAAAAACCAAACCCACTATAAGTATACATTGATGGGGTCTGAACTGGTCAAGACAGTGTGCGACTGCAATAAAAAAAAGGCAAATGCTATGCTTGGGATTATTAAGAAGGGAACTGAAAACAAATCAGCCAGTATCATAATGCCCCTGTATAAATTGATGGTGCAGCCTCATTTGAAATACTGTGGTCACCCCGCCTCAAAAAAGATATTATAGCACCGGGAAAGGTGCAAAAAGGGCAACTAAAATGATTAAGGAGATGGAGCATTTTCCCTATGAAGAAAATTTAAGAAGGATATGGCTCTTTAGCCTGGAGAAATGACAACTGAGGGGAGGAATCATAAAGGTTTACAAAATTATGCCTAGGATAGAGAAGATAAAGTATTTTCCTTCCTTTCTCACAACACAAGCAGAATTTTTTTTAAGCAGGAACACACAGGAATGCAGTTCCAGCTGGCTTGATGTCAGGGGTGTGGCCTAATATGCAAATTAGTTCCCACTGGACCTTTTTCTACAAAAAAAGCCCTGAATACAAGAACTTGTGGGCACTCAATGAAATTGATGAGCAGCAGGTTTAGAATAGATAAAAGGAAGTACTTCTTGCCCAAAGAGTAATTAACACTGCTGCAGGAAGTGGTGGTAGCTACAAGCATAGACAGCTTCAAGAAGGGATTGGAGAAACATATGGAGCAGAGGTCTGTCAGTGGCTGTTAGCCACAAGGTATAGATGCCAGGGGCAGTGGTCGTCTGTATTCTTAGTCCTTGTGGGGCAACAGTGAGAGGACTTCTGGAGTTCTGGCCCCACTGGTGGACCTCCTGATGACACCTAGGTTTGGACCACTGTGTGACACAGAATGTTGAACTGGATGGGTCATTGACTTGATCCAGCATGGCTTCTCTTATGCCCAGTTCAGGGGCCATCATCCTCCTTCACTTCCAGGTAGGAGGAGAACCATGCATTGGCTTGCATCCATGTGAGACTGTCATCCCACGTTTACCTCCATTGGGTGGGGAATTCAGATGACATGTGAGTCACCTGACATGGGTGACTCAAGGACTGTACTAAGTTGTGGCCATGTTGTTCTCAAGCTGTGTTTCTGCATTGTGCTCTGTTCTCCCCATGCCTTCCACTTCCTCCCCGTGCCCCTAGGACTGCAAACACCTTAGTTCTTCCATAGAAATAAGATACTCTTTAAAAAAAATCTGATGCTCTGTGATTTGGGCAACTAATGCTGTGTATGTGAAATGCCATCAAGTTTACTTATGGTGACCCCAGCAGTGGCTCTCAAGACAACTAAGAAGCAGAGATGGTTTACCATGGCCTTCCTCTGCAGGGCCTTCCTTGATGGTCAATCTTTTGAGATATGATGAGATAAAGCTATACCAGGCCAACTTCCCTCCAGCAACTAATATTAGTGCCTTACTTTTTGAAAACTTCCGTGTAGTGGTTAAGTGCATGGACTCTTATCTGGGAGAACCAGGTGTGAATCCCCACTCCTCCACTTGCACCTGCTGGAATGGCCTTGGGTCAGCCATAGCTCTCATAGGAGTTGTCCTTGAAAAGGCAGCTTCTGGGAGACCTCTTTCAGCCCCACCCACCTCACAGGGTGTCCGTTGTGAGGAAGGTAAAGGAGATTGTGAGTCGCACTGAGACTCTGAGTGGAGGGCAGAATATAAATCCAATGTCTTCTTCTTCTTCAGTGCTAACTGCATTGTAAATTAACCTTGAATTTTTCTGACCAAGAGGTCTCCCCACCTAATTTTTCTTCCATTCTGCCTGGTTAAAGAAAAAAAAAAAGGCAGCAGCAGAGGTAAAACTTTCACACTGCCATGGACACTCTGTGTTGTCATTAAAAGGCCATCCCTTACAGACTTTTGGCATGAAACAGATAATAATGATTTGATGATTTGTGATTAACAGAAAAAACAGAGCCTTTCTTTGTAACAATATAGTAAGTGAAAAACTTTACAATCATATTCGTTACCAAGAAAACTGGAAGCCTCCTTTTATTTTATATACTATAGCTTTTCTTTCTTTGTGCTACAATTTCTTTGCTATCCTTTCTTTCAATTAAAAAAAAATTAATTAAAAAGTTGTCACTAAAAAGTCAATGTTCTCAGTGCCTCCAGCCAAAAGTCTAAACAACATTAATGCAGTGCTATTTGCACCTCTATGGGAAAAGCCGTGCCTCCCTTTCCTTACCAAACACAATTTCTAGCAGCTTCTAATACCTGGTGTAAATAATTACTGTGAGATAAAACTTGATAAATTGCAAAAACTATGACAACTGAGGGTTTCATCATTCTCAATTTCCTGCAGCAATAGCAAGACACGTGACATGTTAGAAGGTCAACGAACTTTCCAAAACTCAAGTGACCTGAAATCAAATGATGCCTACTATGGCTCATTGCATTTAGTGCCAAAGGAATGCCAGAGGCATCCAAAGAGTTATGAATTGGAGCCCATAAGGTGACATGTAGAACCTTCCAACTTCAACCTCTGGCACCTTCAGTTAAAGGATCTCAACACCTAATGAGATGAGACCTTGCAGTCTTATGAGATTCCAGTTCAGACCAAGGTCACATGGGGGGAGGAGAGTTTCATTTAACTCTATATTTTGATTCCTTGTTTCATAAAAGAACCTCAGGCCAGAATTCATGGTTCCCTCATGAATAACCACAGGAAGGAAAAGGGACATTTTGACACACTGGAATCCTAAATTCAGGGCTTTTTTTGTAGCAGGAACTCCTTTGCATATTTGGCCATACCCCTCTTATGTAGCCAATCCTCCAAGAGCTTACAGGGCTCTTATTACAGGGCCTATGAACATAAGAGAAGTCATGCTGGATCAGGCCAATGGCCCATCCAGTCCAACACTCTGTGTCACACAGTGGCCAAAAATTTTATATATATATACATACATACATATATAAATACACACACACACACACACACTGTGGCTAATAGCCACTGATGGACCTCTGCTCCATATTTTTATCTAACCCCCTCTTGAAGCTGGCTATGCTTATATCCACCACCATCTCCTGTGGCAGTGAATTCCACATGTTAATCACCCTTTGGGTGAAGAAGTACCTCCTTTTATCCATTCTAACCCGACTGCTCAGCAATTTAATTGAATGCCCACGAGTTCTTGTATTGTGAGAAAGGGAAAAAAGTACTTCTTTTTCTACCTTCTCCATCCCATGCATAATCTTGTAAGCCTCTATCATGTCACCCTGCAGTCGACGTTTCTCCAAGCTAAAGAGCCCCAAGCGTTTTAACCTTTCTTCATAGAGAAAGTGTTCCAAACCTTTAATCATTCTAGTTGCCCTTTTCTGCACTTTTGCCAATGTTATAATTCTGGTCACCGCAATGTTTTGAGGTGCAGTGACCAGAATTGCACACAGTATTCCAAATGAGACCACACCATCGATTTATACAGGGGCATTATGATACTAGCTGATTTGTTTTCAGTTCCCTTCCTAATAATTCCCAGCATGGCGTTGGCCTTTTTTATTGCAATTGCACACTGTCTTGACATTTCAGATGCTCAGTTCTGGCCATCTCCTATGCAACTATTTTATCATACTGGCTCTCAACTGTTCCATGGGTTTCATCAATAGAAATTATTCTTAACCATTACATCATTATTACCATGAAGCAAAAAAAATGGGTAACATTGTATGGAAGTCAATTTCCATTGCTAATTATATTGGAGTAGAAGAATTAAATGCCTTCTCTCACCCCTTAGGCTTGCAAGCCCAAGGCTGACATATGTCAAGAGACTTAACCAGTGGGAGGGGCTTGCTGGTGTAGTTGTGCTGGTGACACTTTGGCATCACTTCTGGTTTGACCTGGAAGTGACATCATCGTGTCATCACTGACACTCTAGGATTTGTCCCAAACTCTTTGATTTAACCATAGAGTTTTGGGTGACTGCAAAAGTGTGACCCAGTGCAATGATGTCACTTCCTGGCCAAGTTGGGTGTCATGGCATCAGGCAACATCAACCACCCCCACCACAATTCCCCCAGCCATTTTTTTCAGCACCACTGGTGGGGACAGAAGTCTCCTCAGCCCCTCAGGAGAAGCAACATTTCAAGGGGGTATTGGGAGTTACAACAGGAGAGGAGGTGTGAATTACACAATGTGCTGACAGGGTTGCTTCCATCACTGGTAATTTTGGGGTGCAATCCAAGGTGCAGATTGGCTACATTATTTATTTGCTTGATTCATACCCCACCTTTATTTATTTATGCAGTTATATCTCCTTTGGCCACCAAATGAGAAGGGAGCACTCACTGGAGAAGATCCTGATGTTGGGAAAGACAGAAGGCAAAAGAAGAAGGGGACGGCAAAAGTTGAGATGGCTGGACAGCATTGCTGATGTAACAAACACGAATTTGAGCGAACTTTGGAGAATGGTGGAAGACAGGAGGGCCTGGCATGACTTTGTCCATGGGGTTGCAAAGAGTCGGACTCGACTGTGTGACTGAACAACAAAAATCTCCTCATTGGATCTTGCCCTTCAACTCACGCCTCTGGGCCTGGCCAGGGCTTTAAATACCTTTGTGCACTGAGGAGAACAAGCTCAGCAAGTTGTTACTCAGCTGCTACCGGCTAGCAGGATCATCCCCAGTTCCACCCCTGCTACATTCTAAGGAATGATGTAACGAAAGTGAGTGGCCATGTTGGTCTGAAGCAGCAGAAGAAAGTTTGAGCAATTTTCCCTTTGCAAGAAGAACAGCTACTTTGAGGTCACTCATTGAATGTCCCGGAAGGCTGAAGTGTTCTCCTACGGTTTCTCAGTCTTGTGATTCCTGATGTCAGACTTGCTGGTCTTATGACTGTTTTTAATAAACTTTGACTAACTTTGATGTCAGACTTGTGTCCATTTATCCTTTAGCATAGGGTTTGACCTGTTTACAAAAACATTTTAGGTTTCATTTTAGGAGAAAAACTCACAGTATGGGTTAAAGGTCTTCTTATTAAAAATATTTTGAACTTAATTGTAATAGTAAACAAGAATAATTCAAAGGCTTGCTTTGGGATATACTGAATTTTAATGGTTTTAATTAGAGTTTTTAGTGCATTTTATCATGTTGAGATGTAATTGTTTTTTATGGCTTTTTAATTGGTATATGTCCATTCCCTGTGCCTCCAAGCAAAGGAAGTGATTAATAAGCATTATAAATAAAGCTCAAATTGCAAAAAAAAAAGTGCTGAATCGGAAGACCATTGCTTGAGGCTACTTTTTTTGCACCTCTGAACAATCAGAAATGCAGGTGGAATAGCTGTCTAAGGAATAATCACAGATTGATTGAATCAAAGAAAGATGCCCCCCATCATTGCTCCAGGTACCGTTATGTATTTGTGTTGCAGTAAATAAATGTTATTGTGTTGTGTCCAGGCATAGCATGGCCAGTGTTCCCTCTAAGCTGAGTTAGTGTGATCTAGCTCACAATTTTTTAGCCTCTGGCTCACACATTTTTGCCTTAGCTCATGAAAAATGCCCCAAAGCAACCTATTTTGCACAGTAGCTCACAACTTTAATGCTAGTAGCTCACAAAGTAGAATTTCTGCTCACAAGACTCCACAGCTTAGAGGGAACATTGAGCATGACTATTTCAAATTAATGAGGCTTTTTTAGCAGGAACACACAGGAACACAGTTCTGGCCGGCTTGGCATCAGGGGGCGTGACCTAATATGCAAATAAGTTCATCCTGGGCCTTTTCTATAAAAAAAAACCCTGTGTGAAACAATGGTAACATCAGAGGGTGTGGTCTAATATGCAAATGAATTCCTGCTGGGCTTTTTTTTCCCCCAAAAAAAGCCCTGCAAGTAAACATGTGTGACTCCTCTCTCCCAATAGAACTGAGATTTTCCCTCTATTCTTCTCTTGATACAGTTTTTTCCTCTGTTTGGTGAATTCTGGTTTAACAAGGACAATTTCTAAAAGGAGTTTTAGAACATCTATTACCTGAATATCTTAATTGTGCCCTTCCTGACGATGGTGTACACAGGACTCTCCTCTTCCCATTTTAGACACACCACAGCCCTGTGAGGTACCATGGCAAAATTTAAAACTGCACCGGTTGAATTATTACTCTCACACATAAAGTGTGTAAATAAGCATTAGTGCAATATAAAACAATACAAGCAGCAAAACATTAGAATGCACACCCTTTCATTTCTCCCCCAGTCTGTTTTCCTTGTCAAGGTCTTAGAGGCGTTGCCTTCTGCTGCTTTTTGCAGTCCAGACCTCGGGTGGAGTTGGGGGTATCATTCTGTACAACTTCTCTTAGAGAGAACAAAGACCGTCTTTCCTGGATTATTTCTGGTTTCGTAGGAGTAACCCTTCCTCAGTCTTCTCTCAATGCTGCTTTTACTGGAGCTGTTATCAAAATAGCCATAAATATCATGACATTAACCACCGCCATCTCTTCCCACTCTCACGTTATCTCACTTACCCACAGCACACTGAATTCATTCATGGATCAACGCATGCGTTCACAAATCTCTGCTACCGGCTCTCAGCCATTACACCTTTCCTAACTACTTATATAGCTTGCGGTATTAAAGAGGCATACAACAATAATAGATACAGTGCATTCTTTTCATTAAGCATTTCACAGTATAGTATAAAGTTCTCTGATTGCCTACTCCCAATACGCCGATATTCCTAAAAATACAAAGAAATCAATATTATAATTCATTCCCTTAGGCGCTACTGTTTGGAATCTGTACACCCAATAACTTTCTTGTTGTCATAAAACTTTCTCCACATTTTCTTTTACATATGGTTTGGGTTTGTACTTGTATAATGCAAAAAATCTCAAATCCCTAACCCGATGGCCACTCCCCTGCATGTGCTGGTACATCGGAGCCTCTGGCACCTCCCTCTTAAGACAAGCTTTGTGCTCTAAAATTCAGACCTTAAAAGCCCTCATCATTTTTCCTATGTACCAGATCTCACATTTGCATATTGCTGCATAAATTATTTGTTTTGCATGGCAGTTGGAAAAATGTTTCAATTTAATTTTTCTCCATTTACAGGATTAATGAAATCTTTAATAGTAAGCATCATACAACATGTTGCACAGTTATCACAAGGATAATTCCCTACAGGTTTCTCTTCCACCTCTTCTTGTTCTCTAAAGTCTGCCTTCACTAACCTATTCCTTAAGCTCTCGGGGTTTATGTAGCCTATTTTTGGAGGAACTGTACACCCCGGTAAATGTTCCACTATATGCCATAAACTTTTAATAGCTCTGCCTATTTTAAATGCTATGGCTAAATTTACGAAGCCACAGCTTAAACCCTCCTGTCTATCTCTTATCACATCTTCCAGTAGTTCTTTCCTGTCCCTTCCTTCTGCTCTCCTTTTCACTCTGGATACTATCTCACTTGGGTAACCTCTTCTAAATTGTTGTGTCAGTTTCTTGGCTCCTTACAATAATCCTCGAGCTTTGTTGAATGTCTGCATGCGCGTAGGAATTGTCCATATGGTAAATTTGTTTGAATATGTTTTGAGTGGTATGATTGGAAGTGGAGGTATTTATTTTTGTCTGTAGGTTTATGGTATGTCTTAACAAATAGAATGTTCTTCTTATCCTTTTCCACAATGGTGACTAAATAACTAATCTTTTCATGCCAGCTGCCCTCAAACTTAATACTGTCATGTAGGCTGTTCAACCATCTCAAAAATCCAACTGTATCATTATTTCTATATAAAATGAACAAATCATCTATGTATCATTTGAACATGCATATGTTGACAAAATATGGATTGATATTCTTATTCAGAATGAACTTGGTTTCAAAATAATCCATAAACAGGTTGGCAACCGATGGGGCCACCGGGCTTCCCTTCTTTACCCCCGTTAACTGTAAATAAAAATCTTCCCCAAACCTAAAATAATTCTTTTCAAATATCAAGTTAGAAATTCCAACAGTACATAAGTGGGGGGCTGTTTTATTGTTCTTTGTTCTAATTTCTCCTCAATCACCATTCTTGCCTCTTGTAACGGTATATTTGTATACAAAGCTGTTACATCCACAGACATCAATACAACATTCTCAGGTACTGATATACCTTCTATAAGGGCAATAAACTACTTTGTGTCCCTAAGGTAAGTTCCTATCTGAGCTACTAGAGGTTGTAAGAATGAGTCAACATACTGTGCTACTGTTTCCAATGGTGAGTTAATAGCAGACACAATTTTTTTCTCAAATTTTTTATTATAGACTCATTACAATTACTACCTGTTCCAACAGGTAGGTGTATCATAATAACAAATCAAAAACAACGCAACTTAAAAATATCTCATATGTTACCATTCCACACCACTTAATATATATGTGTGTCTATTTATATTTTCTATTTTTTATAGCAGAGGAATAATTAAGCTTAACAATGCTGCTTTGCCTAACAGATTTTTTTAAAACTTAATACCACAAGCATTCAATATAACTTCTTATTTTCCTTCTTCTTCTATATCTTGATTATTCCTTCTACTCTCAAAAAAAATCCATAAAGAATAAATTCTAACTATATATCTCAGTCCCTGGAGACCTTAAAATTAAGGTCAAGAAGGAAAAAAAAAACCTTCTTTCTTCACCTGGACTGAATTAAACAAGGAGGGATGTTACCCAGGTGCTCTCACCAGCTGACCCCACCCAGCCTTTAATTCTGAAAGAAAAAACAATAAATATAAATTATAAGTTTCTTCAGCTTTTCCCTTTTCTTGTTGCTTCAGTAATAGCAGACACAATTGATCTCCCAGGTGGGGGTTGACCCATTTTATGAACTTTAGGTAACATGTAAAAAAGCGGTACTCTAACATATTTAATAAAAATTTCATGGTGGATTCATCTAGATGCCCTAAGTTATTTGCCTCAGTGACTGCAATTCTAATGAGCCTCTTTATGTGTTCTGTGGGGTCTGATAATATTTTTCTATAGTGCCTTGGATCCTGTAGCAACCTATTCACCATCAACTCTTTGGCATTAAGGACAACTGTTTCTCCTCCTTTATCTGCAGGTTTTATCACTATGGAGCGATCTTGTGCCAGGGACTCAATAGCTTCACTTTCCTCATATTTATGATTATAATGTGCTTTCTTTTGTTCTTTCTCTATTACATCTATCTTTTGCAAAAGTAGTTTTTCAAAAACTATGAATGAAGGTTCTATGATGTTAGGAACAGACGTTGATTTATTTACAAATTTATTTACATTTTGTGTTGTTTCCCCAAAATATGCTCATAGCTTTAACTGCCTAATTAATTTATATACATCTACTCTCGTTTTAAACTGGTCATATCTAGGTGTCGGAATGAAATTTAAGCCAAGGTTCAAAACTCTCTGTTCTACATTTGTTATCTGCCTAGAGGATAAATTCACTATCAGTGACGTCTTGTGCTCCGTCTTGGCTGTTGTATCTCTCTTGTAGTCTGGTTATACCGCCCTTGCCTAAAAAAGACCTTTTAGATGTTCCCTGACTTAAGCACTCTTCTCCAGATTCCTCACTCTCTACATACTCTGATTCTGAATTAGCTAAGTCAACCCATGATATTTTCTTTTTCTTTTTAAGTCCACTGATCTTATTGGGCTCATTCTGCTCAGATAGCCAATAATGAACTCTTATCATTTTCATAGTCCTTCAAAGCACGCTGGTATTTTTTAATTTTAGTCTCTCTGGTTTTCTGTTCTAATTCCTTGACTTCTTTTTCCATTTCTAATATTTTCTTTTCAAAAGTCTGCAAATCTGAACTCAGCAGAAGGCCTCTAAGACCTTGACAAGGAAAACAGACTGGGGGAGCAATGAGACGGTGTGCATTCTAATGTTATGCTGCATGTATTGTTTTATATTGCACTAAATGCTTATTTACACACTTTATGTGTGAGAGTAATAATTCAACTGGTGCAGTTTTGAATTTCGCCATTGTTAATACACCGGTGCCTGTGTTATAGGGTTGCCAAGTCCAATTAAAGAAAAATCTGGGGACTTTCGGGGCGGAGCCAGGAGACTTTGGGGGTGGAGCCAGGAACAAGGGTGTGACAAGCATAATTGAACTCCAAGGGAGTTCTGGCCATCACATTTAAAGGGACAGATCACCTTTTTAAATGCCTTTCTTCCATAGGAAATAATTAAGGATAGGGGCACCATCTTTTGGGGCTCATAGAATTGGACCCTCTGGTCCAATCGTTTTGAAACTTGGGGGGTATTTTGGGGAGAGGCACTAGATGCTTTTCTAAAAATCTGGTGCCTCTACCTCAAAAAATAGCCCCCCCAGAGCCCCCAATACCCACGGATCAATTCCCTATTATTCCCTATGGGAATCATTCTCCATAGGGAATAATAGAGTGCCCAGTAGACATTTCCCTCCCCCCCCCACGCTTTCTAAAGGGGGGGGAGGGCCTCCATACGAGGGAATCCCCCTCCCTGCCCCCTCCCTCCCTCTCTCACACACACACAAATACTTACTTGGTCTTCTTCCGGAGAACTGTGCCTGCTGTGAAAACGAAAGCAAAGAAGGGAGGGGCCGTTCTCCGAAGCCCTTCCTGTTTCCTCCTTCCTGCCCAGCCTTAAAGGGACAGGGATTTTACAAACTGCTCAGGAGCTCTATAGGTATGTTCTCCCCCCCTCCACCCCCCCCCCCCCCGGTTCTCAATTTTTGAAGACCGGGAGATTAAGCTGGGAACCCAGAAGTCTCCCGCTAAAGCGGGGGGATTGGGACCCCTACTGTGTTATTGTATCACTTCTGTGAGGTAC
The DNA here is from genome assembly GCF_032191835.1 of Heteronotia binoei. Taxonomy (NCBI): domain Eukaryota; kingdom Metazoa; phylum Chordata; class Lepidosauria; order Squamata; family Gekkonidae; genus Heteronotia; species Heteronotia binoei. Next base: position 174,448,847 of record NC_083225.1, read on the forward strand.
CACGGCCTGAGGGGAAAATAGTGGCACCAAATCATCCAATGAGGGAAGAAGAAGAAGACTACAGATTTATACCCTGCCCTTCTCTCTGAATCAGAGGCTCAGAGCGGCTTACAATTTCCTATCTTCTCCCCCCACAACAGACACCCTATGAGGTGGGTGGGGCTGAGAGAACTCTCACAGCAGCTGCTCTTTCAAGGACAACTCCTGCGAGAGCTATGGCTAACCCAAGGCCATTACAGCAGCTGCAAGTGGAGGAGTGGGGAATCAAACCCAGTTCTCCCAGATAAGAGTCCACACAATTAACCACTACACCAAACTGGCTCTCCAGTTAAGTCCAGATCTTCCTTGTCCTAATCCAACACTAGCCACTACACAACACTGTCTATCTCTTTCCAGGTCCATTTTGTATCCCAATAAAATAGTTTCCCCATGAGCTGCATCTTAATTTTGATTTTACTTTTTCTAAAAGGAAAGAAACACACTACTTTAGACACAAGACTGTTAAAGAACAGCCTTAATCATAGATCCACAATCAAGGCTGGTATTATTATTTGTAATAGAGAAGGAGGTATATAATCAAATACACTTCTGTCAATTCTCTGCTGTGTATTTTTCATTAACTGTGAAATGTAAAGCTCGGCAATGTACAATGCACTTAATCAAAATCAGGGCGCAACTTTTCTTTATGTCACTAAACCTGTAATTCCTCCTTCTCCTCTCCTCATGCTATACTGAACGAAAACCTATTGTAAAATAGGAAACAAGCAAACAAACAAAAGGTTTGCTTAACAATTCTCCATTGAAGCAAATTCACTCTTTTGTATGAGAGCCATTAAAGGACTGGTGGCATTGTACAAGTGTAACAGAGAACATACAGTTATGTTTCGTTCTACAATGAAGTGATCTGAGGAGAAAGTAACACAGCTGAATCTCAATTAGACACCAACGAGATATAACACAGTCCTAGAGTCTATCAAAGTAATGGAATTCACTTATTTTATTTTTGGGACACCTTTTTTTACTGAGACTCAGTGAGTTACAGAATATAAAGCAATGCAATCAATCAGCATAAAACAGCCAATGAGCAATATAATGGGACTAGGATTGGTGTGGAGGTGGAAAATGCTATCACAGCTGACCCTACACAGTTTTTAAGGCAAGAAACATTCAGAGGTGATTTGTTATTCCTGCCTCCACATCACAACCCTGGTATTCCTTGGAGGTCTCCCACCCAAATAGTAGCCGGGGCCAACCCTGCTTAACTTCCAAGATCTTACAAGACCAGGCTACCCTGGGCTACGCAGGTCTAGGATTACAGAACTATAAAACAATGTGAACAAACTTCACAAAGTAGAGTATGTTGGAGTGAGCAACTGAACATGGCTGGACATTGAGGGACTCTACGTGTGTATAGGGGTTATCTCCTTGAACACGATGCCTCTCTTTGTCTTAACCTGGGAGCTGCCCTCTGACCCCTCCCCTCTGACCCCTTAGCCGCCCTGAGCCTGCTTCGGCGGGGGAGGGCGGGATACAAATAAAATTTTACTTACTTACTTACTCTCATTCGCTTTGTCCTCTCCCTCTTGTCACATGGCCTTCCATGGAGACCTATGTCTCTGTTTTGTAGAAACAATGCCCTCACACTCCCATGCACATGATGCCAGACAAGCTGGGCATTTTTGATAAGGAAGGTAGTCTTTAAATTAGGCTTCTCTTTTTCTTCTTTTGACTGCAACTTGGATAAATGTAAGCTTACTTTTTTTGCAATATACTTCTTGGGAGATTTATCAATATCATGCTTCTATGACTGGGCAAAAATCTGCTATATTATCCAAATATCCCAATAGGGTATATTATCAACAGTGCAGAAAGTGGAATTACAAAGGTATAAGCAGGGGTCTTTTTGTAGAAAAATAGGTGGTGGAGCTCATTAGCATAACTCATTAGCATATGCCGCCACCCCAGCCAGAAGCAATCCAATGCACGAAAGGAGAGCCCTGGGCAAGTGAAGCCTGCTTGGGTTGGCTGAAGATCCAGCCAGCCCAAGCAGGCCTCGCTCACCTAAGGCTCTCCTTGCCCACCCAGTCAAAAGGCCAGCAAGCCACTTGCTGCCCAAAATCACATAAGAAATGGAGAAAGGGCGGCATGGCAAAGCCCCTGGTGACTGACTGGCTGCCTGCTCTCCTAATCCAGGGATTGTTATGCAGTTGCACCTACTATTAGAAGGACAAGGTAGGTGGGGAGGAGGAGGGGCAGGGGTGGAATTCTAGCAGGAGCTGCTTTGCATATTAGGCCACACACCCCTGATGTAGCCAATCCTCCAAGAGCTTACAGCAGGCTCTGCAATAACAGCCCTGTAAGCTCTTGGAGGATTGGCTACATCAGGGGTGTATGGCCTAATATGGAAAAGAGCTCCTGCTAGAATTCCACCCTTGAGGAGGGGGAACCCTCAGAAAGGTTCAGGAGCTGCACTCCTGTGAGCTCCTGCTGAATCTGAGGCCTGGGTATAAGGCAATGTCATTAAAGCAAGACAATACCTACTATAATGTTGCAGTAGACTACAATTCTATTCAATTACAAAAGTGCCATCCTGGAGTGCTCCACTCTACTGCAGTTCTGAATAAAAATGCCATTTCTGTTTTGTGCAGAATCAGTGTGACATGCATGCTCCACCTAGACCCCAATAGTAAGTGGGCTTCAGCATTCTGCACTAGCTGGAATTGATGAGCTCGTTTTAAGGGAAGGCCCATGCAGAGAGCATTACAATAGTCTAGCCTAAAAATAACCACAGCATCTATGTTAAAATGCTTCTTGAATTACAATGGTCATAATAAATCCTTACTCCCATCATACTTTTTAAATTACTTTCTCCAAGGCGGCCACAGTGGTATGATGAAGATTTCTATCTGTCTGCTTTATATGTTTTGGTAATTTTCCCATTTTTTGTGAGGAAAAATATTAGAAAGTTTGTCAAATCTTAAGAGTTCAGCAAAATTCTCACAGGGGTTTTGAACAATGAACCCCAGAAGCACTTTTTTTGTGGGGGGGGGGGATTTAAGAAAGAAAGAGCACAATAAATTTAGAGGTTCTGGAGCTCTGCTCCTGTGAGCTCCTGCCCTCTACCAGACTTTAGACCATGTAAAGCTTTTTGCATGATCTCAGCTCACCCCTCATTATGAAACAGAACATAGAAATTACCCTTGCAGACCCCTTTTCCATAATAAGATGCACTTAAATAGCTATTTGTTGAGTTCCTTTCACTGTTAATGAAGTCAAGTTCTTTCCTGGGTTGGTTTTTTTTTTTTGGTCCTTGTTACCATCTTTCGACTGCAATAAATTGGTTATCGCAGAAAAGCATGGAATTAGGGAAGAAAAAGATTGATTAGTTGACCCAGAAAAGGAAAGCAGAATCACCATTCTGTACATGCCAGTATCTGTCAAAGCTTGTTTTGAGTTGCCCATGCAAAAAAAAAAAAAAGGATTTCAGTCAACTCTCTTGGGAATCTCTGCTATGACTGAACACATCTCCCTGCCAACAAGCCTTTAGTGTTCCAATTTCTTCTCTCCTTTTTCTCCCCTTTATTCCTCGTTTTAATCCTCCCTCCCTTGCCAAATAATTTTTTTCCCCTCAACCACAGTGGTGTCAACAGCCTTCAGAGAGTGTACATTGTTAACACTATTTCCTCCTTAATCATTTCTTGGCCACACAACACACATTTAGCTAGTTTAATCTTTCCTCATCGCTCAGTCCTTTTGGCCTCTCCGTCTCATTCCACTCGCTCTTCTCTGAGCATCCTCCAATTTGTCAGCATCTCGCAGAAATGATGGCGGCTTCAGAAATAAATGGTCTTTACGCTCTCCAGCCATAGCAGTAGCTGCCATGACAAAGCTACGGCTTGCGAACTCCAAACAAACTTTGAAAAGACTGCAAGTTATTGAAGACATGCATGGTAACTGAAATGCACAATTACCAAAAGGCAACTTGGAGGGAATATCAAGAGCATACATTTTTTTCCCTAAAATCATTTATGTTAGGGCAACTAATAAACTCCGTTGTCGTATAGAGCGTAGTGGTTCTATGGTGGAAAACGCTATCAAGTCCAAGCTGACCTATAGTGATCCCTGCTGGGGTTTTCAAGACAAGAGACATTCAGAGATGGTTTGTTGTTGCCTGTCTCTGCATCACAACTATGACATTGCTTGGAAGTCTCTCATCCAAAGACTTGCCAGGGTCAACCCTGCTTAGCTTCCAAGATCAGACAAGATCGAGCTAGCCTGGACTATCCAGGTCAGGGCAGTACAAGTATCAAGGCTTCATCCCGAGACAATCCTGGGAATTATAACTAGGTGAGGTTCTGTTACTGTACCCCACCCCAACCTTAAAAAAAAAACACCCCACAGTTCTCATCAGGGCTTTTTTTGTAGCAGGAACTCCTTTGCATATTAGGCCACACATCCCTGATGTAGCCAATCGTCCAAGAGCTTACAGGGCTCTTAGTACAGAGCCTCTGCTCTATATGTTTATCCAATCCCTTCTTGAGATGGCTTCAAGAAGAGATTGGATGAACATATGGAGAAGAGGTCCATCAGTGGCTATTAGCCACAGCGTATAGATGGAACTCTCTGTCTAGAGCAGTGATGCTCTGTATTCTTGGTGCTTGGGAGGGGCAGCAGAGGGAGGGCTTCTCATGACCTGACCCCACTGGTGGACCTCCTGATGGCACTTGGGGTTTTTTAGCCACTGTATGACACAGCATGTTGGACTGGATGGGCCATTGGCCTGATCCAACATGGCTTCTCTTACGTTCTTATGTTCTTATGGCCTACGGTAAGCTCCAGGAGGATTGGCTACATCGGGGTGGGGGGGTAGCCTAATATGCTACAAACTCTGCTCACCACCTGAGTTCAATCCTGGCAGAAGCTGGGTTCAAGTGGCCAGCTCAAGGTTGACTCCGCCTTCCATCCTTCTGAGGTCGGTGAAATGCATACCCAGCTTGCTGAGAATAAAGTGTAAATGACTGGGGAAGGCAATGGCAAACCATCTCATAAAAAAGTCTACCTTGAAAACATTGTGAAAGCAACATCACCCCAGAGTCGGAAATGACTGGTGCTTGCACAGGGGACTACCTTTACCTTTTTAGCCTAATATGCAAAGTAGTTCCTGCTACAAACAAAGCTCTGGTTCTCAGAGTCCTCTGTGAAGAAGGAATTACTGTGAAACCACGGCAAATCCATAGTTCATATATGTGCTCAAGGTGAAATCACACTTATATAAAAGTCTTGTTCATCTCCCACATTCAGCTTTGCAATGCTCTTAACCTATGTAGCTCTATTGTAGCCCCAACCCCAGATGATTGTGAATAACAGCCTATTCCTATGCATTTAAACAGAGGCTAGGATGGCCATCTGACAGCAATGAAGATCCTGTGAATTTAGGGGGAGTATTTGTGAGTTTCCTGCATTGTGCAGGGGGTTGGACTAGATGACCCTGGAGGTCCCTTCCAGCTCTCTGAGTCTATGATTTATATTCAGAAGTTCCACTAACTCTGATAGGATATGCAACTGCCATTTGAAATATGCTGGTGCAAGTCAAGCATTGAAATATTTTTGTCCTTCTAAATATAGGCATTTTGAATTGTTTCCGATCTTTTTAAACATTCTCATACTTAGTGATAATGTTACATGCTCTTCACGTTCCACATGGTGATTTCAAAGAGCTACGCTACTGGATTTGATTGTCTTTGGATGAGAGAAAATGGAGACCCTGAACCTTCAGGTGTTTCACTTTCAATAAATGCACACCAGGTGTTCTATCTACATATTTCTCTCTCTCTCTCTCTCTCTCTCTCCTTATTTCAAATTCAAAAAAGCATACCATATGTTTCTTCTCTCACACACATACACCCCTGACCTTCGCCACAGCAAGGGGGCATTGCCTTCTTCATGCTCTGATGGGTTGTTGAATAGCCCCACCAAGAGACCATCTCCTAACAATTAGCCCCATAAAGGAAAAATCCACTGCCATTAAGCAATGTTAACATTTCTTTCACATAAGCTCTGACTCCCAGCAAGTCTGTCACCTCAGGCCAATGCCCTAGTGAGAAACCCGTACAAAATATTCAGGCAGCAATCTTGAAATAAAACAGTTGAGATCAAGAGGCAACATAGGCGTTGGAGAGTATTTAGAAGGAAACTGAAGACGATTGGTTCCTCCAGGACACCTGATTCTCATGCTAACCAGGGCCGAATTAACAATTAGGCCAACAAGGGCCCCCACACCTTGGGGGGTATTTTGGGGAGAGGCACTAGATGCTATACTGAAAATTTGGTGCATCTACCTCAAAAAACAGCCCCCCCCCAGAGCCCCAGATACCCGCGGATCAATTCTCCATTATTTTCTATGGGAATAAATCTCCATATGGAATAACAGAGTTCCCAGCAGACATTTCCCTCCCCTCCCCCCGCTTTCTGACAACCCTGAAGTGGGGGGAGGGCCTCCAAACCGGGGGATCCCCTGCCCCCACCTGGGGATTGGCAACCCTACTGCTGCTGGTGTCGTTGCCAAATTTGCCTCTCTCTGTCTCTCCCCCACAGCTTTGTCAAAGGGGCATTTGAGAAGGTGCCTTCAGGCTGCAGTGAGGGCTGTGGGCAGGGTAGCCAACTCTGAGATAATTTGCAAGGGGCCCCCCAAGATTTTGACTGCCTAGGGGCCTCCACAGAGTTTAATCTGGCACTGACACAGACAGGGTTCTGTCTGAAAGTTGCTGCTTGCTGGTTTGAAAGGCCTACAGTTTCCCGTGTTGTGTTCTGGTCTAAACAATTACATCTCTACACCCTCAGGAAGGTTGCCAACTCCAGCTTGGAAGCTTCCTGGAGATTTGAGGGTGGTGCCTGGGGATGGCGGAGTTTTGGGAAGGAAGGGAGTTCAGTGGGGAGGGAATGCTATAGAGACCAAGCTGCTATTTTCCTTCCGGATAACTAAACTCTGGAGACTCACTGTATTTCCAGGAAAACTCCAGACCCACCTTAACCGTAACCCTTGAACCTTCTGGTTTGATTGCCATTTAAAAAAGGGGGGGGGGAGTTGTCTTAAGTCTGTATTCAAGGTATAATTATGTCTAGTAGAACTTTTTGTGAATGTAACACTTTTAGTCTTATGTTCAGAGTTGTCTCCTTATCAAATAAATGCAGTAGGTTGTATTCTGGATGCGGACTTGGTAACGCTTTCCTTATCAAATAAATGCAGTAGGTTGTATTCTGGATGCGGACTTGGTAACGCTTTCCTCCAGTTCTTCTCTGCAATACCAACAACTTTCAGGAACTGAGTAGACAATACTGACCTTGATGGACCAAGGATCTGATTCAGTGTTCCCTCTAAGCTGAGGTAGTGTGAGCTATCTCACAGTTTTCTAGCCTTCAGCTCACACATTTTTATCTTAGTTCAGGAAAAATGGCCCCAGAGCAAACTAATTTATGCAGCAGCTTACAACTTTAATGCCAGTAGCTCACAAAGCAGAACTTTTGCTCACAAGACTCCACAGCTTAGAGGCAGCTTGATGTGTGTGAGAGAGGAAGTAATCTTATTAGAATTCCAGAAGCCTTGTTTGGTATGCATGGCTTGCCAAGGTCAGGGCCTAGACTGTCTGGCACCCTAGGCAAGGCTAACTTCTGCCCCCCCCCCCTGCACTGATAATGTCACTGAGTCACATGGTGGGGCTCCCAATTATTCACCCCCAGAAGGCTGGTGTCCTAGGCAATCGCCTAGTTTGCCTAGTAGCAGGCCAGCCTTGACTAAGCTACTTGTAAAGAGCAGAGTGGAGGGCAGTGAAGAGGGTTCTCTCTCTAGCTCTTGGAAGGGGAAATGGCAGCAGGGGAGAAGTGAGAGGAGGTCAGTGAGGAAAAACTTTGCACTATCGTGAGTTGTCACATCACAACCCCGGACACACAGATTGTCTGAGCATTTGGCAATCCCTTTCTCTTAAATCGAGATCAATGAATATTAAGTTACAGGAATATAAAATGTTAGTTAGGTGGTACCTAACACCAGTACGTTAGTCTCATCTCTTCCCATCTAGTTCCTTCCTTTGTTGGAAGGGGTGTGGCAATCATGGCACGTACCTTCACTGCTGGTGGCTGTGTCCATTGATTAGGCCTTTTTGGTCGTTAATTCAGTCAAAGGTTCTATGGTTAACAGGCATTGTAATACCATCTGACCCTAAGGTTATCCTTTTAAATATTTGAGGTGATATCCTAATTTCTAAGTCACAAAGGGAATTTATTTCCCTATTATTCATTGCTGCCAAATATGCTATAGCTTTAACTTGGAAAAAACCTGAGACTTTCTCTATCCAAACTTGGGCTTCTAAACTTTGGGAATATTTTATTTTAGATAAATTAGTTAGTTTTCAATCTCATTATGGGTCTAAGTGTTCTTCTTCTATGTTGCATAAATGGGAACCTTTTTTGAAAAGGAATTTTGGTTCTTGTCTTCACACTTCGACGTTACCACAAGATGATTTTTTTTTTCATTAATAACCTCACATTAATCGTTTTCATAAGTGAAGCCTTGACTCTTATATATGTATCTATTTGTGTGTGTGTTGTATTATTATTATTGTATTATTAGTAGTAGTAGTAATATTTTTGGTAGTAATGTGTTTTTTGATATGTTCTTTTTTAGGCTTTTGTTCAACCTTGTAACGTGACAGCCTAATCACAGGATTGAAATCTTCTTTATTGTTTCTGTTTTGCTCATCATAACATCGTTATTCATTTTTTTATATTGTACTTGTTTATGAAAGTTTCAATAAAATCTCTTTTAAAATGCAAAAAAAAAAAAAAATCACAACCCAGGACAGCAAAAAAGATAGAAATGAAGTGAAGGAACTAAAATTTGCAGTTCCAAATCCAGAATTAATTTTAGAATTTCTAGTTAAATCATAATGATGGAAGGGTAAAATGCAGCATGAAACAATACATGAGCAATAAATTCCAGAACAATAAATAACCAGAACGGAGGAAAACCACTCATCCTGAAAAAGTTGGTCAGTCAAAAATCCACCTGACTGTAAGGTTTTAATGAACCAGAGCACGCACAAACCTAGCAACCTGCTAATGGTTTCTTGACTGACAGACCTCTCAATGACAGGTCTTACAAGAGAACACAGATATAGTGAGAATATTAGAAACCTGATAGCGAGATACAATTATCCCTGCATATAAATTCAACAAAAAGGGCAGAGCCAGTTGCACTAACAGCCATATTCTTTTGTATGTCATGGAAGGCAATGAGCGTAATAAATTAGACATCCTAGGAAGAACAAATTCAATCACAAAATCACTATATATAGAAAAACCAGGCAACAAAAAACCCCCAACAATTCAGTTGACCCATCCCTGCCTTCTTACCCAAGCTCTGATGGTGATCTTCAGGTGGGGGAGAATCAGGGAGGAAGCCAAATGAGAAAAAAGATACTTCTAATTATAGTCACATTGTATTGGTAGTAATCATGAAGAACTTTCTAGGAATGATAAATGGCAGTGCCTGAGAACCGTTCCTCAGGGAGCCAACAGGAAGAAAGGCAATTTTGATTTAATACTGAGAGGTGGCCAAGAACTTGTTAGAGGTGTTGCCAAACTGCTTGAGAACAGGGAGCAAAACAAACGCCTCAGATATGTGTCTGAAAAATGGCCAAAAAAATAAAAGCACCAGCACTCTTGATTCCACAAGGGGATATTTCTTAAGGAGATTTCATAAAAAGGGATGTTCAGAGGATCATACCACTTCAGGAAGCCTTGAGGTAATGTAAAACACCTATGATTTGGGCTTGTTTATTTATTTAAACTAGTTAGCTTGCCTTTCTTTTGAGCATCTCAGAACTCAAGGTGAGTAACAGCAATGCACAGCAATTTTATAAAACTACAGGTATAAAAACACAGTAAAATCCTTCTTACAACCCTATGCCCTCCTACCATCAGGTCTTCTCCTTTTGTTCAGACTCAGTCTGCCCCCAAAGCCCTCCAGAACAGTTTTTCAACTTAACTGGAAAGGCTGTAGGGTAGAAGAGAAGAAGAGAAAAGATTGGATTTATACCCCACTCTTCACTCAAAGTCTCGAGCTCCTTCTTCTCCCCACAACAGACACCTTGTGAGGTAGCTGGGGCTGAGAGAGCTCTGAGAGAACTGCTCTTGAGAGAACAGCTCTGAAAAACTTGTGACTGACCCAAGGTCACTCAACTGGCTGCATGTGGAGGAGTGGGGAATCAAACTCAGGGCTCCCAGATTAGAGTCCACACACTTAACCACTACACAAAACTGGCTTCTGGAGTCCCTTTATCTCTTCCATTAGGCTTTTCTGGAGGCAAGGTCTAGCAACCTGAAGGGACTGTGTCCTCCCATACTGCCCAGTCTGCCAGTTAAGTTCTGCCTCCCAAGTCCTGCTGTTTGCAGCCCTGCCTTCATAGATGAGGAAGGTGGTGATTAGAGACAGGGCATTTTCTATAGTGGCCCCTTGCCTTTGGGATGCCCTCTCCACTGAGGCTCGCCTGGTGCCTATTTTACTTTTGTTTAGGTTACAGATCAAAACATATGTATTAAATTCTAAGTTTTAAATAGAGGTTTAATGACCTACTCTGTTTTATAGATTGCTGTTATGTTGCTGATATCTAATAGCTTTCATTTTTAATGGCTTATGTTTTTACTAGCAGTAAATCCCATTGTCGGAAGAAATGCAATGGTCCCTAGAAAAATATTGGGAGGGAGTGATGAAAGTGTAGGTGGAAGGAAGGAAGGAAGGAAGGAAGGAAGGAAGGAAGGAAGGAAGGAAGGAAGGAAGGAAGGAAGGAAGGAAGATAAACAGAATGAGAAAGGGAGAGAGGAAAAAGATGAGAAGAAAGGAGTGTGAGAAAGAAAAATGAGAGGAAGACAGAATGAAATAAAATGACAGAAAGACAGAGATGCAGAGAAAGATTAGGAGAAAGAACAGAAGGGAGAGGTAAAAAAGAGGAGAAGAAAGGAATGAGAAATAAAAATGAGGAGGAATATAGGATGAAAGAAAAAGACAGAGAGGCAGAGAAGGAAGGAAGGAAGGAAGGAAGGAAGGAAGATGTCAGGCAGACAAACAGGCAGGAAAGTAGGCAGCCATTAGAAGCTTCACTTTCACCTCCTCCCACTTACAGGCAGGGAGGTGAGAAAGGGAGCCTTGCAATGGCTCCCTGCCTCTTAAAGCAAGCAGCTGACAGGCAGACCCACTCCACTGGTGGCTGTAAGAGGCAGGGAGCCATTGCAGGCCTCCTTTTCACTTCCTTCCACTTGCAGGCAGTGGGAAAGTGAAAGGGAGTCCATTCCATCTCGTGTAGGGTTGCCAAGTCCAATTCAAGAAATATCTGGGGACTTTGGGGGCAGAGCCAGGAGATTTTGGGGGTGGGGCCAGGAGACATTGGGGATGGAGCCAGGAACAAAAGTGTGACAAGCATAATTGAACTCCAAGGGAGTTCTGGCCATCACATTTAAAGGGACAGCACACCTTTTTAAATGCCTTTCTTCCATAGGAAATAATGAAAGATAGGGGCACCATCTTTTGGAGCTCATAGAATTGGACCCTCTGGTCCAATCGTTTTGAAACTTGGGGGGTAATTTGGGGAGAGGCACTAGATGCTATACTAAAAATGTGGTGCCTCTACCTCAAAAAATAGCCCCCCCCAAAGCCCCCAATACCCATGGATCAATTCCCCATTATTCCCTATGGAATCGTTCTCCATAGGGAATAATAGAGTGCCCAGTAGACATTTCCCTCCCCCCTGACTGACCCAAGGTCACTCAACGGGCTGCATGTGGAGGAGTGGGGAGGGCCTCCAAACCAGGGAATCCCCTGCCCCCTCCCTCTCTCACACACACACAAATACTTACTTAGTCCTGCTGAACTGTACTTGCTCTGAAAATGAAAGCAAAAGAAAGGGAGGAGCTGTTCTCCTAAGAAACTGTTACTGACCCTTTCCTATGAAGCCCTTCCTGTTTCCTGCTCAGCCTTAAAGGCACACCTTTTAAAAACAGATCAGTTTGCAGGTTTCTAAACCTGCAGGAACTCTAAAACGACACTGTGACTGTGGGGGCGGGGCTTCCCCCACTGGCCAACTGGCTGGGGACGGGGAGAAGCCTGTCAAAACAGGGGATCCCCTGCTGGGACCGGGGGATTGGGAAGCCTAATCTCGTGAGGCCATAGGACAGAGTGAACTCCATTGTATCTTATGGGCCAACAGGACAGAATGAACTACATTGTATCCTATGAGCTCATAGGACAGAATGGAGTCCATTCCATTTTATGGGGGCGTAGGATAAAAGGGAGTCCATTCTATCATATGAGCCCACTGTTGTCTAATTTGAATAGAAAGAGTGAAGAGTATTTGCAGGTGGAAAGGGGGCTTGAAACATTTTATAGTGTCAGTCTATCCGCTGCTGTGGAACTGGCCCCTTCCTGCTGTGAATGAACATTCCTTTTGTGTCAGTTGAAGAGAAATAACTGCTATTATTTGTCTCATGGACCTGTATCTCACAGTTTACTGTTTATCAAAGATTTCAGGTTTTCACGGCTGGTAACATCATTAGGGTTTGTAGAGTCTTTCGGGATCAAGTGCCGTGTTCTACTGGAGAAAGTTTTCCTTCCAGACGTTTCGTTCTCAGCTGCGGAGAGCATCCTCAGTGGCGTTGCAGCCGGAGCAGGCGCTCTGACCTTCTTGGCTGCTGTGCATTGAACACAGCACAGCAGCCAAGAAGGTCTGAGTGCCTGCTCCGGCTGCAACGCCACTGAGGATGTTCTCCGCAGCTGAGAACGAAACGTCTGGAAGGAAAACTTTCTCCAGTAGAACACGGCACTTGATCCCGAAAGACTCTACAAACCCTAATGAGTTTACTGTTTGCTTCACTGTTTGTTTTGCATCAGCGTTGTTTGTCCTGGAGAGACAGTAGTGATCAGGAAAATCCCCCAGGGAAACCTGTCAGCAGAGAACTTTCTCTATCAGAGGTCAGGGGCCATTTGGTGGGGTTTTCATCTGATGGGGCTGGCGGTGAGCAGAATCAGCCAATGGCATGGCAGAGAAAAAGTGTGAGCCAATCCTGCATAGCCCACATCCAGCCAATGAAAATCCTCAGATTTTCCACTGCGGTAGGGCTTTTATTATCTAAGGATACTGTGGTTTTTAATTGTAAGCTGCCTCGAGCAGGTCTCTGAAGAGATGGCATAAAAATGTGGTTCATTAATTAATTAATAAGGCCAGAGCCTGTACTAGTGGACAAATGTTGTTTAGTCAAATGAGGTAGTGATAGTCAATGCGGTTGAGAAGAATAATGCAGGGAGAGGTGGTCCTTCAGTCTAATCCAGAAGGGCCCTTGTGCATTCAGAGCAAACACAGTAACACAGAACCACTATTTAGCAATGTTTTACATTCATGCCACGTTCAGGCCATCTGAATGCAGACGTTGGAGTTGACTTTTAATTTGGCTTGCATCAGTGTTTGTACTGGAGAAGTAATTCGGCATTTCTCTGTGTTGTTTTCAAGTGCTCTCTTGGGTACCATCTCCAACTGCAGTGTAGACTACTGATGGTTCTCTGCCCAGTGTCCAGAAGTCACTGCACAGCACCAAATGGGCTCTCCATGAATATCTCTCTTCCATCTCTCTTTTCTGCTCTAACGAGATAACCTCATTTGTGGACGTGTTCCATTGGCTGAAAAGAAAACACAATACTTACCATGTCGATTGCTGCAAACATAGCAGTTTATTTTCATGCAGGGTTTAGTAGAAGAACAGAGGAACATTTATGGATATTTCCCTTACAGCAGAAAGAGGTCACTCCTGTTTCCACAGTTTTTAATTCAATGAACGTATAATGGGAAACTGAGAAATAGCTGCCAGTTGGATTCCACCACTGAACATTTTAAGCCATTACCTCTAACAATAGCTATTTAGAGGTCACTGCTGAACCCGTCATAAGAAGTGCATCAAAAGAATAGCATAAACACCAAAGAGCAAAACCGACAGCAACTGGAAATAAAGGCTATGACTTGCTTATTGGAAAATCCGCCGCTGATTACTAGTGCAAGGCAATTTCGCCACTGTACAAATAGTTCCACTTTCCCCCAACTTTCATTAGCAAGAGCAAGTATGACCGGAATTAAATTGAGCTACATGCGCTCCACTTGGGTGAATGTTTTCACTTTCATTCTATGAGGCTTCTCTTTTGCTTTAGATTTTTTTTTCCCTCAGAGAGCTGAATAGGGTATGCGTATATGTGAAAGCAGGGCCTTTTTTGTAGCAGGAACTTCTTTGCATATTAGGCCACACCTCCCTGATATAGCCAATCCTCCAAGAGCTTACAGGGTTTACAGGCCTAATATGCAGAGTTTCTGCTACAAAAGAAAAGGAAAAAAAAGCCCAGAGTATAAGACAGTTTCATATGTTTTCATAAAACGACATATGTAGACCCAGGGGTCATTTTGTAGAAAAATAGGTGGTGGAGCTCATCCAGGGATTGTTATGCAGCTGCACCTACTATTCAATGGGCAAGGTGAGAAGGAGGAGGGGGAACCCTCAGAAAGGTTCAGGAGCTGCACTCCTGTGAGCTCCTGCTGAATCCAAGGCCTGTGTAGACCAATGCCCCCCACTCTAGAATTCAGGCCATAACTCAGCCCTTTGGACTGCACTCTGTTTAGGAGTTCAAACCAGGCTGGAAATTCATAGCTGGCAGAAAGAAAAGGAGCTGGGAGATGAGATCAAGCCCCAAGCACAGAGTACATCAGTGCTTAAAGATGGAAATGGCTCTGGTTGAAGTGAGAACAAAAGTTTTACCATCTCATAGTTTGGTAGAATGTTACACTCAAGGAAAGAGATTTTGACCACCAAAAGGCTGGAATAGTCATTACTTCCTGTCAAGGCAGGAAGATCAGAAAAACCCCAAAAGGGGAGTGGACTTTCAAGGGGAGACTATGAATTTTCAAGACACGATAAGAAAGCTCTCTTCTTATTAATCTTCCTTGGATAGGCACAAGTCATGAAGGACTAAATCATTACCGACGGATATCAAGTTGTCCAATTCTGGTGAGGCAATGACTTTTAAGTGAACTTTTAAATGCTGCAACTAGTTTTAATGAACAACCGCACTAAAATCAATATAGAGTTTCAAGTTTTCACTTTTCTTTGTATCTTTGCTCCGTCTGATTCTTGAACATGGACTGAGGACTCTTTTTCTTTTTCTTTAATAACTTTCTTATATTTTGACTACTTGAAGACTGATCTCTTCACAATGCCTATTCAGTCTTGCTATCCAAAATGTGGTAAAGGGGAGAGGGAATAGGTGAGTTTGCTATCCCTTTTGCTGCAATAATTTGGTATCATAAAGATACAATTGATTGTCCCTGCACTAACTTGTAGGCAAGGTGAAGCAGCAACTAGGTGGAGCTGCTAAACAGCAATGCAGAGACAGAGTGCTGGATGTGTAAATCCAGGGCTTTTTAAAATTATTTATTATTTACATTATATTTATATCCCGCCTATTCTATGCATGCTCAAGGGGGATAACAACATAAAAATAAACAGTAAGCAATATGAAAACAATAAAACAATCAGATACATTGCAATGGCGTTACTTCAGGCATATAATATTTCCTTTCTCAATGTGTACAGATCCTAGGCAGTTAGTACTAAAATTCAATACATCCAGATGTGGTGGCAGCCCTCTCCCATTAGATGACATATGCCAACCGAAACAGTTCAGTCTTGCAGGCCCTGCGGAACTGCGATAAGTCCTGCAGGGCCCTGATGGCTTCTGGGAGGGTGTTCCAGAGTAATGGGGCTGCAACCAAGAAGGCTATTGTTCTGGTGGAATTAAACCTAGCCTCTTTTAGCCCAGCGACAGCCAAAAGATTTTGAGAGCTTGATCGAAGTGCTCTCTGAGGAACATGTGGGGCAAGGCAGTCCCACAAATAGGTAGGTCCTAGGCCATATAGGGCTTTGAAGGTTAATACCAGGATCTTGAAATGGATTCGGTACGCAACAGGCAGCCAGTGCAGCGCTCTCAGCACAGGCTGAATGTGCTCCTGCCGGGGAAGCCCTATTAGCAGCCACTTTGAGCAGAAATGCACAGGAATGCAATTCCGGCTGGCTTGGTGACAGAGGGTGTTGCCTAATGTGCAAATGAGTTTCTGCTGGGCTTTTTCAAAGTGCAAAACAGTGGTGACATCAGGGGTGTGGCCTAATATGCAAATGAATTTTTGCTGGGGGGTTTTCTACAAAAAAAAACCTCTGCATAAATGTGTCCAGCAGGAGATATGCTCAGATTTGCTGGTGGCAGCAGTCCTACCGGGTTTGATTTCGGAACCCTCCCTCCAGAGCAAGAGGAAAAGGCAGCAGTGTTGAGTGGAAATTTGGGATGGTTGGAGAGGTGGGGTTCGGCCTCCCAGAACCAGGAGGAATCAGAGGCTAGATGGCCATCTGACAGCAATGCGGAATCTGTGGATTTAGGGGGAGGTATTTGTGAATTTCCTGCATTGTTCAGGGGTTGGAGTAGATTGCCCTGGAGGTCCCTTCCAACTCTATGATTCTATAATTCTATTCTCTACTATGCACCCAACAACATGTGACCTGGACTCTTGCCCATCCTGGCTGATTAAAGCTTGCTGGTTGGAGCTACGATATCCTATACGGGATATCATAAATAGATCCCTCTCTGGGGGGCTCTTCCCACGGCCCCTCAAAGAGACAGTGGTTCGCCTTCTCTTGAAAAAACCATCACTAGATCTAGCTGAATTGGCACACTATTGGCCAGTCTCGAATTTGCCCTTTTGGGGCAAAATTATTGAGATGGCAGTAGCAGTACAGTTACAGAGTTTTCTGGAGGACACTTCCGTTCTGGACCCCCATCAGTCCAGTTTTCGCCCAGGTCATGGGGTGGAGACAGTACTGGTCAACCTGGTGGATGATCTCCAGTGGCATCCGGACCAAGGCAGTTCAGTGATACTGATGTTGTTGGACCTGTTGGCTGTGTTCAACATGGTCGACCATCAGTTGCTGATTCACCACCTCGCCAACACAGGGATTCAGGGGTTGGCCTTACAATGGCTCTCCTCTTTTCTCCATGGTCGGAGACAAAGGGTGGTGATCGGGGGACAGTCATCTCAGAGGCACCCACTTAATTGTGGTGTGCCTCAGGGGGCGATGCTCTCCCCGATGCTGTTCAACATCTATATGTGCCCCCTTGCCCAGATTGCCAGAAGGTATGGGTTGGGTTGCCATCAGTACGCTGATGACACCCAGCTCTATGTACTGATGAACGGCCAGTCTGCCTGTACCCCAGAAAATCTGGATCTGGCATTGAAGGCCGTGGCAGGGTGGCTTAAGCTGAGTCAACTAAAGCTGAATTTGACAAAGACAGAGGTCGTTTGCCTGATCCGCAGCAGCCCGGGAAGGGGAATCCCCCTACCAGCTTTTGATGGTGCGCCACTTGTAACAGCGCCCAAGGTCAGAAGTTTGGGGGTGCTACTGGAACCTTCATTGACAATGGAGGCCCAGATAGCAGCCACTGCCAAATCCTCCTTTTTCCATCTTAGGTGGGCAAGGCAGTTGGTCCCTTTCCTCAACCGTTACCGTGGTGACCTGGTAACTGTGATCCACGCTACGGTCACCTCAAGATTGGACTACTGTAACACCCTCTACATGGGGCTGCCCTTGTCTCAAATTCAGAGACTACAGCTGCTGCAGAATGCAGTGGTTAGGCTGTTATTGGGGCCCCCCATGTGGGAGCACATATAGTCTCGGCTGCGGGAGCTGCACTGGCTGCCAATAGTGTGCCGGATTCGCTACAAGGTTCTGGTTATCACTTTTAAAGGCCTATATGGCCAAGGACCTATCTACCTTAGGGACCGTCTCCTCCCATATGTTTCCCAGAAGGTACTCAGATCAGGGACATAGAACTTGTTATCGATCCCTGGACTAAGGGAGGCAAGATTGAAGATCACTCGGGAGACAGCCTTCTCTATAGCAGCCCCCTATTGGTGGAACCAACTTCCAAAAGAAGTAAGAGCCTTGCGCAACCTTGTTCAGTTCTGCAAGGCTTGCAAGACAGCTTTGTTTCAACTTGCTTTTAATTGATAGCTACATATGAAGATACTCAAGAAGACTGAAGCTGTTGGAATTTACCATTAGCACCAAATTGTTTCAATATGTTTTAATTGTTATACTGTTTAAGGTTTTAATTAGTTAAGTATTTGTAATGTTTTTATTGTTGTAAGCCGCCCTGAGCCTGCTTTGGCAGGGAGGGTGGGATATAAATCCAATAAAATAAAATAAATGATTCTATGCTTGCAATTCTGTTCCTTCACAACATCTCTCAGGGAAAACTAGATGTGATGCACAGTTCATGCCTATTTTCCTTTGACAATTTGAGAGTTTATCTGATTAAAAATATATATCCTTGGAAAACTGTAACTGAGTGGGGTGGGAAACTGGGAATTTTTGACCATTTTCCTTCTGTTTGTTTGTCCCCTTAATATTGACCCTCCCTCTGCTGCTTTTCTCGCCATGGAGGAACATGGAATATTTCCCCCTACAGAGGCAGCAGCAGGTTGATATTGGGATGGTGCTGATACTGGAAATATCACCGCTGTCAAGCTTGGTAAAACTCAATGGTGATCTATAGTTTTAGGGCCCTGCATAAAGCTGGTCTGTAAAACATCATGGAGGGCCAATGTAACATGGCTCTGTTATTCTCCCCCCCCCTCCCGCTTTATGGCTTTGTGTAGTGGAATAGGAAACGAAACTAGTAGTAAGATGAGAAGAAATGACACCTTCCCATACATTCCTGCATGGGAGTGTAGACCATCTGGGAAGACAAGGATGAGATACTGATAACGTAGTGAGAATGTAGACTTTTATGATAGTTTATGCGCCGGCTGGCATTCCTCACCCCTTCCCGTGAGAACCCTTTGAAGTGTGTCTTAAAAGAAGTGTATCAATGTATTGTTGGTATCACTCTCAAGGTCCTGTACAAGAGAGCATCTCAATTTAGCAATAAACGTAGTTTTGTATCCATTTGACTCGTTCTTTTGAAAACCACATGCTTGACAACCACTATCAGGGCTTTCGTTGTAGAAAAAGCCCAGTAGGAACTCATTTGTACAATAGGCCACACCCCTGAGGTTACCATTATTTCACACAGGGCTTTTTTTTGTAGAAAAAGCTCAGCAGGGACTCATTTGCATATTAGGCCACACCCCCTGATGCCAAGCCAGCTGGAACTGTGTTTCTGAGCGTCCCTGCTAAAAATCAAAAGCCCTGGTCACTATTCTGCTCCTCATTGTACCCTCTCAAAACCACCTTTCATTTTATTTATTTTTCACCTTTCATTTTTTAAACAAATTATTTGAGAAAAGGACAGGATTCAAGTCTGGTAGCATTTTAAAGACAAACAAGATTTCCAGGATATAAGCTGCTTGTGAGAATCAACGCTCCTTTCATCAGATCCAAGGAGGAAAGGAAGACACAAAAAATGCAACTGTTTGTCACGCCAGATTTCTCCCCGATTTTGTGTTCTTTATTATGGGGCGGTTTACAAGTTAACAGAACTTAAAGTCCAAAACAAGTCCCAAAAGTTAAAAGATGTTCCAATGGAGAGAAATGCTGTCTCGGTTTTGCTGTGCTTGTGGGTGCTAAGTTATAAAACAACGTTTACGGATGTTTGAACTTGAACAACTATTCAAAGTTTCCTTTTTAAAAAGTAAAGTTTACCTGAGTTAGATTAATATGCATTTCTCCAATCTCCCCTCCTGATGCTACTTTTGGATTTTTTGGAATTTTTCAAGTGTCAAACTCCAACCATTGCAAATGTGCCTTTCAGCCATTTAGACACTTTTCTCATTAGTGGTGACGAGCTTAAATCATTGTTGGAGGGATAACTACAGGGGTGCAACTATCTCATTTAGCCAGAATATTAGTTTGTTACTTTGCCATTTGTAGGCAATAATGCAGCTGTGCTAGGCATTTGCCAATTGTTAAGTCTGGATTTTTTTTTTTTTCTCTTTCCAATAGTGTTTGCACTCAGGGCTCTGCGGATTTATTACTACAAAATCCCAGGAAATGAAACATACTTGTCAAGATGTTCAAAGAACTATGGCTGTCATCTCCGGATGCAACCAGGGGGGGTTTTGTAGCAGGAACTCCTTTGCATATTAGGCCACACACTTCTGATGTAGCCAATCCTCCAAGAACTTACAGGGCTCTTAGTACAGGGCCTACTGTAAGCTCCAGGAGAACTGGCTAGGCTACATCAGTCCCCATATGCAAATGAGTTCCTGCTACAAAAAAAGCCCTGGATGCAACTCCACTGCATCTACATTCCTGTGAGCTCCAAGGTACCAGAGTATGCACCTTTGTCCCCCCGCCCAATAAGCACTGTAGAGGATTTCCGAGTGTTCCATTTACCTGCTCTCTTCCATCACTAGATGCTGTGTCCCAATCCAGCACCATTTCCTCCTAGTAGCTGACACATCACATAGAGTGGCCAGATCTGCAGTGACTACCAAGCTATAGTAGATAGCGTGCTTACCCTACTGACCCCCACCCCACCCCCAGTACCAGTGGTCCCCTCCCCAGCTCCCTACAACACAGAACAAAGATGGGGACAACATGATCAAATGAAGTGGTTAATATCCTGACCTGGATGGGCCTGGATAGCCCAATGGTGTCAGATCTTGGAAGTTAAGCAGGGTCTGGTTAGTACTTGGATGGGAACATAAGAACATAAGAGAAGCCATGTTGCATCAGGCCAATGGCCCATCCAGTCCAACACTTTGTGTCACACAGTGGCCAAAAAACCAGGTGCCATCAGGAAGTCCATCAATGAGACCAGGACACTAGAAGCCTTTCCACCGTGCCCCCCAAGCACCAAGAATATAACGCATCACTGCCGCAAACAGAGAGTTCCAACAATAAGCTGTGGTTAATAGCCACTGATGGACCTCTGCTCCATATGTTTATCCAGTCCCTTCTTGAAGCTTATGCTTGTAGCCACTACCACCACCTGTGGCAGTGAATTCCATGTGTTAATCACCCTTTGGGTGAAGAAGTACCCTTTGGATGAAGAACCACCAAGGAAGTCCAGGGTCACTGTGTGGAGGCAGCCAATGGCAAACCACCTCTGTTTGTATCTTGCCTTGAGAACACTATGGGGTCACCATAGGTTGCCTGTGACTAGAATGCTTCTATATTCATATTGTACTAGTTACACTACTAGCACTGGTGACAAGCTAGCTAGTGGTGAGTGGCAAGTTCTGCTCAATGGTGAAGCTATATTTAAAGTCATGAGAAACTACCACTCATCTCAGTTCATTTCTTTCTTTGGCTTTCCTTGGATCAAAGATAGGTATTAGGAAATGCAACAACAACATTAGCAGGTACTGTCTTCTAAAGAGCAGTAGCCTTCTGCACATGTCAAAGCATGAACATGAGTCTAAATACATGATGGTGCACAGCAACCTTTTTGGAAGATCTGCTCACCACTGGCCCTTCTGCTGGTGCATGGCCCCAGAAAGCTGCCTGACTATGGTGCTTCAGGCAGGCCTTTTGACTCACATTGTTCATAAACATGTATAAAATGTACACATGAAGCTCTGCCAATCCTAAACTCTCATGCATAAACAGAAACCCCTTTCCTGGACCATAATCTTGAACCCCATGCTAGGGTTGCCAAGTCAGACTCAAGAAATGTCTGGGGACTTTGGGGGTGGAGCTAGGAGACTTTGGGGGTGGAGCCAGGAGCAAGGGTGTGGCAAGCACAATTGAACTCCGAAGGGAGTGCTGGCCATCTCATTTAAAGAGACCATGCTCCTTTTAAATGCTTTCCCACCATTTGGAATAATAGATAGGGGCACCTTCTTTGGGGGTTCATAGAATTGGACCCCCTAGTCCAATCGTTTTGAAACTTGGGGGGTATTTTGAGGAGAGCCACCAGATGCTATGCTGAGATTTTGGTGCCTCTACCACAAAACACAGCCTCTCAGATCCCCAGATACCCATGGATCAATTTTCCATTATACTCTATGGGAATCGGCCTCCATAGGGAATAATGGAGTGCCCAGCAGACATTTCCCTCCCCCCCACCCTGAAGTGGGGGGAAGGCCTCCAAACCAGGCGATCCCCTGCCCACACCTGGGGATTGGTAGCCCTATCCCATGCTCCCAGCTACCACCAAAGAAATGGAAGAACCTGGATGCAGAGAAGAAGGATTCATTGTGCCAACCATTAATGTTTCCAGGATATTTGACATCTATTAACAGCACAGTTCCCAAAAGACATAATGTCTATTATGTCCATTATAGACATAACGGACATCATCCTGTAAGAAACCAAGGCTCTCCAAAGTTAGATGTCATTTATACCTTGAATTAATGATCGAAGTTCTTGTTGCTGAAGCAGGTCCCACTTTTCAAAAAGGAATGCACCAGTCATCATCAGTGGGTGATGCAAACATCACTTCAGACTTTAATCTTTATTTTCATTAGTCTTTTCAGTTAATCCTGAATGCAAAGGCATTTGTTTTCCCTACCCTCACTTTTTTATTTCCATTCTTTTTTTTTTCATTTTGAATGTTTTTAAGTTGCAGGATGAAAAAAAGAGATGAAAATATACCAAGGTACAAAATAAATTGTAGCATTTCTTCATCCCGAAAGTGCTGGAAAAGCTACAGAAGGTCAATGTGTCAATGGAGTGCATTGTTAAGAGCCGCATCTCAGAGATGGCACCTGTACATTGAGCTGGAGTTACTATAGTGACCTCGATCTAAAAGTAACAGCAGATCTACTGTAAGGTTCATTGCTTTCCTTGACAAATATTTCCCACTCTTTTTTTTCTTTTCGGCAATCTGAGAAAGAGTGGTTCAAAAATGAGATGCGGAGGGAAAAAAATTCATTCTCAAATTCAGAATTGTCAGTCTCATCAACAAGACGCAAACAAAGGATGTGGGGAGGGAAAGCCGTTTTCTTTTTTCCTTGAGCCAGTTTTTTTCCCCCATTGAAACTGACACTTTCAACTTTATTTTTGTCTTGATTGTATGCCGCTTATAAATGACATGGGTCACACTTCATTACGGGGAGCAGCAGGACTGTTTTCGGGCTGCCCCAGAATGGGCCAGCTCTCTCTTTTGCTGATTGGTTTGCAGAAGTTGGTCTCTGCTCATCATTGGCTGTCTTTAATAGATAAGTATCTGCTGGGTAAAATTGGTGGGCATAAACCACCTAAAGGTAAAGATGGTTGCCAACCCATGGGGTGACATCACATCATGACATTTTCTTGGCAGACTTTTTTTAAGGGGTGGTTTGCCATTGCCTTCCCCAGTCATCTACATTTTGCCCCCAAGCAAGCTGGGTAATTTTACTGATCTAGGAAGGATGGAAGTCTGAGTCAACCATGAGCCGGACACCTGAACCCGGCTTCTGCCGAGATTGAACTCAGGTCCTAAGCAAAGCTTGGACTGCAGTACTACAGCTCACCACTCTGCACCATGGGACTCTTTAAACCACCTACTTAACTGTATTTTGTTCCTATCTGTTCATTTATTTATTTGGAATATATATATATATATATATTTATATTCCAAATAAATAAATGAACAGATATAGATATACTGCCTCTCCAGATACCTGCTTGAGGAAGCTCACAAGTCATACAGTTAAAAGTCAATAAAATCATTAAAACAACCTTAAAAACTAGTCATAAAAACAACATCAAGCGACACTTGACTACCTGAAATGATACTAGGGCTGTCAGATCTCCCAGACTGGTGGGTAACATCCTGTTAGCAGTCTTCTTCCCCTCCCACTGCTCAGTGGCCAGCAGGGAGAAAATAAGGGAAAAATACCATCACCACAGTGACATCACTTCCAGCATGACCAAGGAATGATGTCACTGTGTAGGCGCTATGCTCTACGACTCACCCCAAACTTTATGATTGAACCAAACATCAACAGTAACTAAAGTGAGTCAACCAGAAACCAATGACTGTGATAACATGAAAGATCAAAAGGAGACAAAAATGGACACCTCATTCCCCAGCCCATATTGTCACAAGAAAGAAATGGCATCTTTGGGTGGTGAGGCACCTTTCAATTAAACATTAAGTCTTCATCTGGCGGAATAAGGACAGTGCGCACATTCCAGCCAACTCCCTCGCCATTGCAGGCCAGCCCAGAATACTGATTCATAATAGCAATTATGTGTATGCGCTCTTGCTCAGGAAATGGCCAATTAAACCATTAACGATCTGAAACAAATCAATGGTCCTCGCATGAAGTTACTCGGAATGGTTTTGTACGGCTGCATAACACTACCGTCGGTGAAGAAAGAGCCTTCTGTTGTTTTTAAAAAAAAGCCTCTGCAGTGAAGTTGAAGGAACACCTTAAACTTAAAGAGACAAAATTGTATTTTGAATTTCAAGAGTATTGCCCATCTAGCCAGCTATATGCTGAGGTTGAAATCTCATTTTAGAAAGACAAGAAAATAAGAAAATGTTGAAATAATGCATGGCAGGATTCAGGGGGGGGGGGGGGAATTCTAGCAGGAGCGCCATTGCATATTAGGCCACACACCCCTGATGTAGCCAATCCCCTAGGAGCTTACAAGGCTCTTTTTTGTAAGCTCTTGGAGGATTGGCTACATCAGGGTTGTGTGGCCTAATATGCAAAG
Source organism: Heteronotia binoei (assembly GCF_032191835.1). NCBI lineage: Eukaryota > Metazoa > Chordata > Lepidosauria > Squamata > Gekkonidae > Heteronotia > Heteronotia binoei. The sequence continues at coordinate 174,473,570 of NC_083225.1, forward strand.
GACCTCCTGCTAGAATTCCACCCCTGGCAGGATTGAAATATCTGAAAATCTGAAAAGAAGTGGGTCAGACACTGTAGTGATTCCAGCATAGCTCTTTTATTAGCAAAAAGCCAACTGAAAACACACGCGGCTAGCCACAACTATATACACAGAAACTCCACCTAAAACATACCTCCAGCAATAAACAACCTAACAGAAAAACAGGTGCTCGGAACCCTAATTTGCATGGGCATCATTCAAATGGATATTACCTAACTGGCTGGCTCAGCAAGGGCGGCAAGGAGCCTCTCAAACAATGGCTTCATTCAGATGGATATTACTTGACTGGCTGGCGCAGCAAGGGCAGCCAATCTAAATACAGCTGTATTGAACAAGATGGCCTACTGGATCCAAGATCCCATTGATTATCCTGCTTATTGATATATCTAGTGCATTTTGATTTCATTGTTATCATCGCAGACAGCTTTGGGTCCTTTGGGAAAGGAAAGTGAGAAATTGAGGGCTATTTGTTCTCAAGGGAGCTTGTTTCTGGTCAGCCCTGCCTGTTAAATAATGAATATTATAGCCCATGGGACGTCAGCTAGAATGTCTTAAGTGACTCAGATAGCAGTGAGGAAAGGAGCACACCATGGCTGTGCTGCTGTGTCTTCTGGATGAGCACTAAATAAAGATTCTCCAACAGTTTCAAGGTTGTACCCCTTGCTGTGGAGGGATTGGCCCCAATTTATGAAAGGTCAGAGCATGGGGGATGCTACTCAGAATATGACCTGTCCGTTGCGGGTGGAGGGAGTGAGCATTCTCTCCAGCCCACTTGGGGTAGGTAGCCTTCTTAACCTCTGGTTTAGATGGCAGATAAGTTCCTTGCTTTAAGGAGAGAAACAAAGTAAGACACTGTAACTGTTACAGCCACGTTAGTTGACTTCATTCGGAAGGCTTCAGAAGCAGCCGGGAGCATGCTTCTTTACACTGAAATTTGATTAACTTAGATCAGAGTTCCTAATTGTTCTCTCATGAACTCCCCTGGCAGAAATTGTGGAAAGCAACTCTACTTTCCATTTCTAGCTATCCTAGAAATGGAAAGTAGAGGCTGTAGCAGGGCCGTAGGCAGGATTTCATGTTTGGTGGGGCCCATAGCAGGATTTGTTGTTTGTGGGGGAGACGGGGGTCACCCAGTTTGGCAGCCCAGGGCTCTCGGATCTGTAAGCTGCCTTGAGTTCCGCAAGCTAACCCCCCTTCGCCTGGGCAGTCACAGCAGCCCTAGTCCCCCCACCCCTTTCCTATGTGCTCCTCTCTAAGAGAGACAGAGACCTCTTGACTCTCTCCCCCCCACCACCCTTTGCTCTGCAAGGTTTGTTAGGGAAGGGGAGAGGAAAATAAAAAGACCTGCAGCAATGCTACTACTTGTTCAGAGTGGCAATGAGCAAAGGGGACAGATTGGGGGCCCTTACAATGGAAGGACCATATAGTTGGAAGGGAGGGTCGAAAGGATGGGCCTGGCCCCTCCCAGGCCCCACTGTAGCTATGGGCCTGCTCCATAGACCTCAGGAAACTCTCATCCAGGGCAATGGTACATCTTCACCAGTTGGCTCATCCTCTTTTCCATCTTCCTCCTAGTGCCTCTCAGTGGGTCCCCTCCCTTCAGCCACCCATGTTTCCCCCATCATGCCCATTTCCTCTGCAGGGCACCATTTCAAGTCTCTGGTTCAGGTGTGTGTGTGGTGATAACTGGAGGTTGGGAGGGTTGATGGACAGTCTACACTGGCATGCAGAGTACAGAGCAACGCTCACAGGAAAAGTTATTCATATATCGATCTCCGGATAGAGTTGGAAGGGATCTCCCAGGGTCATCTAGTCCAAACCCCTGCACAATGCAGGAAATTTGTAAACACCTCCCCCTAAATTCACAGGATCAGCATTGCTGCCAGATGGCCATCTAGCCTCTGTTTAAAAACCTCCAAGGAGAGCCCACCATTTCCCAAGGAAGTCTTTCCCACTGAGGAACCACTCTGTCACGAAATTCTTCCTAATGTTGAGTTGGAAACTCTTTTGATTTAATTTCAACCCATTGGTTCTGGTCCTGCTTTCTGGGGCCACAGAAAACAATTCTGCACCATCCTGTATACGACAGTCCTTCAAGTACTTAAAAATGGAGATCATATCGCCTCTCAACCACCTCCTCTCCAGGCTAAAAATAACTATAATCTGGTTTCTGGTTTCTATCTAGTGTGACCTGCATCAATTCTAAATGGCTATAATGTGTGGGAAAGTTAATATGCTGCATCTGAAACACAGCTTATGAAGCACATGTTTCTCCCAATATGACTCCCTTCACCCTATTCAGTCTTCGTCACAGTGCCTACTATAGATTCCTGGTCCACAAATACTCCATTTGTCATCCACTAGGCAAGAGCCTTCTTTGTGGTTGCCCCTCCCCTCTGGAACCAGCTCCCCAAGGAGGTTCGCCTAAGGTTCCATAAGGGCATGCAAGGCTGCCTTGTTTCGTGCAGCATTTAATTAAGGGAATGGGTGAGCAGGCTGGTTATCCAGATTTGTTCTACAGCTGATGAATGGCTGAATTCTAATTAGAATCTCTTTTGTTGTATTTATATGCTTTATTATATATTGTAAGTTTTATTTATTTATTGGTCTTCCAGCCCACCCTGGCCCATAAGCAGGCTCATCCTGCTTATGTTACAAACATAAATACAACATAACATAAACCAGTTAAAACAGAGTAAACACTGTAAAGTCAAATGTCACAATTTACATTCATAATTCACTATCGATGGCACCAGAGTTCATCGGCTCCAGGGCTCCCCATGGTGTGTACAGGTAGATGTAATGAAGACTGAGAGGAAGTGGACAGATGAGACTAATGCCCGATGAAACCAGTGCAGATGGAACAGTGCAGAGTAGGACAGGGGGAGGCCAATACAACTTAGTTTCCTGTTGCCTCATTCAAAGGCCTGGTGGAACATCTCCATTTTACAGGCATTAGAGCTGCAAGGTCTGACTCAAGAAATATCTGGGGACTGAGTCAGGAGCAAGGGTGTGACAAGCACAATTGAACTCCAAAGGGAGTTCTGGCAATCACATTTCAAGGGACTGCATGGCTTTTAAATGCCTTCCCTCCATTGGAAATAATGAAGGATAGGGGTGTCTTCTTTTGGGGATCATGGAATTGGACCACCTGGTCCAGTCTTTTTGAAACTTGGGTGACTGTTGTTGTTTTTTAGAAGCGGGACCAGACATTGTTCTGAAAATTTGGTGCCTCTACCTCAAAAAAACCAGCCCTTCCTAAGAACCCCAGATAGCTATGGATCAATTCTCCATTATAACCTATGGGAATTGGTCTCCATAGGGTATAATGGAGTACCCAAAAGATATTTCCCTCCCCCACCATTTCTGATAACCCTGAAGGGGGGGGCTCCAAACCAGGCGATTCCCTGCGCCCACCTGGGGATTAAGCAGCCAACAAAAAGCTACGTTGATAATGGAGCAGGGAAACAAGGTTACAAAAACCTCCCCGAAAACCAGCCTCCAAAGTTATACACAAATCATATACTATCAGTGGTGGCCAACAGTAGGTCTCCAGATGTTTTTTGCCTACAACTCCCATCAGCCCCAGCCAGCATGGGCAATTGCTGGGGCTGGTGGGAGTTGTAGGCAAAAAACATCTGGAGACCTACCATTGGCCACCCCGATATGCTTCATAAATTACTCAAGAAATATTCAAAATTCATTACAAAACATCTGTATAACAACCAGAGTATATAAGAAACATATACCCTCACCCACAGTCACTCAGAAACAAATAAATGTCCAATATTTCTCAACAGCTGGGTGCAGGCAGACATTCCAATGGTAAAGTCTTGCACAAAGAGCAAAGCTTCTGAGAGTTTATATTCAAATGGGGAAGTCTTTCACGGAGAACAAAGCTCCAAGGAGTTTTTCTTCTGTATAGCAAGGCACAGGAAGTGATACGCGACACGGCAGTACTTTATCCCATGTTTCACATTCGCTTCTACGAGCTTTCAAAAACGTTTTTTTTTTTATCCTATTCAAATGCTGATGCTTGTAATAGCCTCTGTTTGGTATGGTCAAAACTTTTTTGAAAGCTCGTAGAGTAGTATTTCTTTTTGTCCGTCCTGAAGCTACTGCCCACCTATTTCACAAGGCTGTGAGGATCACATGGAAGAGAGGAGAACAATGTTATCTGTTTTGGCACCCCATTGGGGAGCAAGGCAAGATATGCCATTTGCTATAAATCTAGTTTTGATGTTGCAAAAGATGATAGCTCCTGTTGTTCCTTCATCCAGTACTTCGTCCAGCTCTACAGGCAGAAGGCAGAACCTCTCATTCAGTATTCAAACCACTGTTAAATATCATGAACGCAGCAAGTTATGGGGTTGGTGAGTAGCATGAGCAGGACCCCTCCTGTTAAATAAATAAATTCCTGTGGTGTGGTAGGGGGCAGTCGCATGAACCTGCATCAGACCATCTGTCCATCAAGGGAAGTATTGCCTGTTCCAACTGAAAGCAACTCTCTGGGGTCTCAGGTCAAAATCTTTCATATCCTCTGCTACCTGATGCTTTAAAGCAGGGGTGTCAAACACGCAGCCCAGGGGTCAGATAAGGCCCCTGGAGGGCTCCTATCAGACCCACAAGCTAATTTGCTTCCTCTCTCTTGCTTCCTTCTGTGTCACAGCTTACTTTGCCAGGCTTGCTCAATCACACAGAAGCTACAGAGCAAAGCCTCTATTTTCTCCATTGGCTGAGGCTCCTCCCTTGGTGAGGAAGGGGGGGGAGAGAGAGAGCTTGCTTTGCCAGGCTCTCTCAATCACACAGCAGAGCTGCTGAGCCAAGCATCTCTTCCTTCTAACTGGATGAGGCTCCTCCCTCCTCCTTGTCTCCTGAGGAGGGAGGGAAAGAGCCAGAGCCTCCTTTGCCCAGATCCCTTAATCCCATAGAAGAGATACAAAGAAAGCACCTTTTAAAACACAAAAAGAAAGCACTTCAGTGTCCATTATAAAGTTTGTATCTCTGCTTCCTGGCATTACATTGTATGACACACATGGTCCAGCCGGACAAGGTCTCATTTATGTCAGATCCAGCCCTCATAACAAATGAGTTTGACACGCCCTTGCTTTAAAGGGATAGAAATTGAACCCGGAACTTCCATATGTCAAGCAGACATTCTACCACGTTCTACCATTCAGTCATGGCCCTCGTGAATTCCATCGCTCTTCACCTCTGCTCTTCGAATGGCAGTTCCAGTTATGCACAAAGCACGAAACTCCAGCCGAGTTGTCTCTTAAAACCTTGTTGTGTTTGGTATTTGGATGGCGCCTCTTGGTGATTTATGACCTCCACGGTGCACTCGACATGAGGAATATGCTTCTGCATGCATTATAAGAACTTTTTTTTTTTTTCATTTTTTGGTTCAGCTCTTCCTAACCCTCTGTCGGTTTCCCTTTTGATTTGGGGCAAGGCACAGCTGTTGCTTAGCGATTTTGTTTTATTGTCCCCCAAAGCCTGTTTCTGATCAGAGGCGCTCTCGCTCTGTGCTCGGATCAGCAGGCTGCTTATTATCGAGAAGTGCCTTTGTGCCACAGAAAGCACCATCAGCGGCGGGAGCTTTGTAATGAATCCAGCTTTTTAATTGGCAGTTGGTTCCCTCCCCCCCCCCCCCCCCTTTCCTTCAGTCTACACTTTTCCTGAAGATTTATCACTTGAGAAAGGTTCAGGTTAATGACTCTGTCTGGAGACGGGAGTCTTCTGGTTCTCCACACAGCACAGGGAGTAGCATTGAAAGCTGGCCTCTTCCGCAGGAGAGCACCAAATGACACCTGTAGACCTACTTTCTCACAGCCCGTTTCTTATAGGTCTTTTGCTGGGACTCAAAAAATGATGGTGCTTTCAAATTCCCAGTGCAAAAAATAAATAAATGCACATCTACAGCAGCTTTTCAATAGTATTAAAAGTCCCAACCCTGCCAAGTCAACCTGTTGTGGATTCTCCTGGTGGGAAAATAATAAAATCTAAGCACTGAAACCTACACATTAAAACCAAACCTAAGAACATAAAATGTGCAAGTGGTCCCTCAAGTTCAGGCTCTTCTTTCATGCCAGCTAGTTGTTCTAGAGGGCCAAGTATAAAGGCCAAAGACTTCCCCTGATGTTGCCAAGCAGCGCGTCTAAACAGCCAAAGAAGGCGACGAAGAACAGTTGGTTTTTACAGCCCACTTTTCTCTACCCTAAAGAGTCTCAAAGAGGCTTATAATCACTTTCCCTTCCTCTCCTCACAACAGGCACCTTGTGAGGCAGGTGGGGCTGAGAGAGTTCTGAGAGAATGGTGACCGGCCCAAGGCTGTCCAGCAGGCCTCACGTGTCTCAAAGCAGCTTACAATCACCTCCTCTTCCTCTCCCCATAACAGGCACCTTGTGAGGTAGGTGGGGCTGGGAGAGTTCTGAGAGAACTGTGACTGATCCAAGGTCACCCTGCTGGCTTCATGTGGAGGAGTGGGGAATCAAACCCAGTACTCCAGATTAGAATCTGCCACTTTTAAACACTACGCCATGTTGGCCCAAAGAAAAGGAGAATACATAAGTCACCCCTGGAATGGTGGGTGGTTTGTTTGTTTTTTTAACCTCTTTGGCAGTCTAAGTACATGTAACACAGAAATTTCAAGAGCCAGGGAAGTGTAGTTGTCAGAGTGTCATGCTAGGATCTGACAGACCCTGCCATAAAAGCTTATTTGATGACCTCAGGCCAGTTATATATGCTCAGCTTTACTTACCTCACAGAGCCATTGTGAAGGATAAAATGAGGATGAGAACAACATAAGCTGCTTTGGGCTCCCATTAGGAGGAAAGGTCAGGGCATAAATGAAGTAAATGAAAATAAATGAAATGCCATGGTTGGAACTCCAGGTGTATTATTTGGCTCCAAAAACAGCTGCAAGGAGATTAGGATTTCAGGGGGAAAAAAACAGGTCACTTCGTAGGGCCTGCAAGACGGAGCTGTTCCACCGGGTCTAGGGTTGAGGCAGCGGGCGTCCTATTATTCCATCATTTGGCCTCCCTTGTGGTGGCATCATGCTTTATTAGAAAAAGAAGAAAAAATGCAGATTTATACTCTTCTCTTCTCTCTGAATCAGAGACTCAGAGTGGCTTACAATCTCCTATATCTTCTCCCCCCCACAACAGACACCCTGTGAGGTGGGTGGGGCTGAGAGGACTCTCACAGCAGCTGCCCTTTCAAGGACAACCTCTGCCAGAGCTAATGGCTAACCCAAGGCCATTCCAGCAGGTACAAGTGGAGGAGTGGAAACTCAAACCCATTTCTTCCAGATAAGAGTCCATGCACTTAACCACTACCAAACTGGCTCAGTTGCTATCCTTTTGTTACCATCGTTTAATATTCTATTGGTATTACAGTGCTACCCTATTGTTACTACCATCGTTTAAGGTGGGCCTACAACTGGTTATTGATATGCTGTGCCCTGTCTGCTGGTGGTGCATTTTATTTATTGTTTTTACTGTTAATTTTAATTTTGTGTTTTAACTTTGATATGTTTTTATTGTTATTTTTATATGTTGTGATCCGCCTTGAGCCCGTTTATGGGGAAAAGGCGGAATATAAGCCTACTAAATAATTAAATAAAAATAAATAAATAATAGAGTAAGTTAGAAGTGTAGTTTCTGGGTTTACCAGAGGGGGCATTAGACTAATCTCTCTGTGGAAAAGGATGTAAAATGGCTGAATGAAGAAGCTGATGTTAAATTGCTAAGACCTTCTGATGAAAACCTGTTTGACAGAGACCAGATATATTACATGGATTAACCTCCCCCCACCCAAAAAAAAAGATTGGATTTACACCCCACCCTTCACTACCCGAAGGAGTCTCAGAATGGCTTACAATCTCCTTTCCCTTCTCCTCCCCACAACAAACACCCTGTGAGCCACACTCGCTCTAAGCTGTGGAGTCCTGTGAGAAAAAATACTACTTTGTGAGCTACTGCATAACTTAGTTTGCTCTAGGCCCATTTTTCTAGAGTGAAGACAAAAATGTGTGAGCCAGAGGCTCAAGCCTAAAAAACTGTGTCATTATGTGGAGGCCATTTCCCACTCCTCCGTTCCTTGAGGACAGGAAATTGAGGTCGGGTGCTGGTAATTCCCTGCCCTGGATGGGTAAATGGGAAACCCACCAGGGAGGAACATACAAAGAAATCTATTCCTTCAAGTAATCAAGATCCCGATTGCACAAATCTTTGAAGGTCAAAAAGGTGCCTGGAATTGCACTCGATGGCTGTATTGTGATGGGGTTAGACCAAACAAATAAAAGAAGTAGAATGGAATGAGCAAATTAATTCCATATCTCAGGGAAGAGTTATTTTCCCTTTAGAGGATGTAATTTTTTTTAATTTGCTGCTTTATTCCTTTTCTTTGTATCTTATCATCCTGGGAATAATGAATTCATCTGCCCTAAAGACAGACATTATTAGTTGACAAAGGAATTCCCACATGCTGTGGTAAGTCATTTTTATGCATTAAGGCAGAAAATTTCATTACAGCTTCAATTCCACCTTCTGTTTTACCTTTACATTTGAAAATTATGAGCTGCGGGTTTTTCTTTTCTTTTCTTTTTTCTTTTTTTTGCTCTCCTGATTTTCATAGCGTATTGACTCAAAGTTAATAAACGTGGATAAGGAAAGACCTGATTTGATCATTCCACCCCCCACCCCCCACCCCCCTCTGCAGGTTGGAGGAGATTGGGAGACTTTTCCAAATGATCCAATTCATTTATGGCTTAAATAGCCAGTGTGGTTTAGTAGACAAAGCAAGAAAATTTTGACTGAGGATAGTTGGGCTATGAATTTTAATGACTATTATTACACTATGTTAGAGCCAATTAATGGCAGGCACTCTTCACTCTTCTTCTCACAGTTCCCTGCAGCCTCCTGTGGGAGGTATGGTTGCCAGCTCCCAGGTCTCAGTGGGGAGTCCTCCAGTTTCAGGGGTTCCTCTCTGCTGCAGACCAGCTGGCCATCAGGAGAAACCCCTCCCCTAAACAAAAATGCCACACAGTGGAATGTTCCAGTTTTATGGGCAACCTTTATGGTTCAAGCCCAATTTAACCATAGAGTTTGCCCAAAAACCAGAGAATCCCCCATGTGATGTCCCTAATGTGATGATGTCACTTCCAGGTGATGTCATTGCATAGGGAATTTGTACAACATCCCCTCCCACCTCTGGAATGCCCCCTAAATCCCACCACTGGACAGGGAAGGGGAACTGGCAACCCTAGTGAGAGCTCCCCCCCCCAAAAAAAGCTCTGAAGTTTTAGAGAACACTCAGTGATAGAGCAGATGGTTGAAGAGGGTTGCCAGCAAGCCATAGTGGGGGATGGGAAATGTCCTGTCCTTTTATCAGAGGTTTATGTGCAGCTATTTACTTCCATGCCCTTCTCTGTACATTAAGCATCTACTAATAATACAGGGCATGGGTCATTTTGTAGAAAAATAGCTAGTGGAACTCATTAGCATATGCCACCACCCCCCAGCCAAAAGCAAACCGAAGCAAGAAAGGAGAGCCCGAGGCAAGCAGGCCTCGCTTACCTGGGGCTCTCCTTGACTGTCACCCCCCCCACCCCCAGTCAAAAGGCCAGCAAGCCACCCACTGCCCAAAATCGCATAAGAAGTGGAGAAAGGGTGGTGTGGGCTTGTCCAGGGGTTAATGTGGGCTGCTGGGGGCGTCGCTGGCTTCCTGCTTTTCTAATCCAGGGATTGTTATGCAGCTGCACCTATTATTCAATGGACAAGGTAGGTGGGGAGGAGGAGGGGAGGCTGTCAGAAAGGTTCAGGAGCTGTGCTCCTGTGAGTTCCTGCTGAATTCAAGACCTGATACAGGGAGAGGGAAGGTGGTATAATGTAGGACAGCCTCATCAGAACTCAGACTTGAAAGCCCCCTGCTGGGATCGGCATATGTCACATACATAAATATATAGGACTTTTCTCTCCAGGCCCAATCACACACATATAATTACTCCATTCACTGAAGAACTCATGCAAGAGGGGACAACTGGTTTTGTTTTCTCTCAATGCATATCCTCACCAGCACATACACACGTGTATATTGCTGCAACCCACTCTTCTCCCATGATTCCCATGACCACAAGAAGTAGTTTTCCAAGCTAACAGGTGGCTACAAGGGAAAGGTAGAGACATTCACGGCCTCATTCCATTCAAAGTTCATCAGACCCATCTTCCTTCCTTAATTCAACCCTTTCCATTTTTAGGCGCCTGGTCTATTTTTTATTCTGCTGAGATATTAATTCCTTTGATTCTGTCATAACACAGTGTGCTGATCCCTGAGAGCAAAAGCTGCATATTTTTTCCTGTATTCCTTGCAATTCACTTGCCTTAGCTTCAGGCTTTACTTTTGTGCTCACTGAGATTGCTGCCACTCAGTTTCTCTAAGATTCTGAAGTTCCAAATACTAAAGATAGTTGTCCCAGTTCAGTGAGGGACCATATTGATAGGGAAGCAAACTTTCCCATGAATATTTGTAGAAGAATGAGAAACCAACAGCAGATTAAGTCAAAGTGGGGGGGGGGGCTGAAAGAGCTCTCCCAGAAGTGGCCCTTTCAAGGACAACTCTGTGAGAGCTATGGCTGACCCAAGGCCATTCCAACAGGTACAGGTGGAGGAGTGGGGAATCAAACCCGGCTCTCCCAGATAAGAGTCCGCTCACTTAACCACTACACCAAACTTGTTTTCATAGTTTTAAGTGCAGACAGTTAAATTCTGAAGATCTTCAAGCTTTTACCGTATCAGCAGCCCATGAGACTTGTTGGTGAGAATGGAATAGTGCTGTGGATATGAAAACTAATCAATTGGGCCTATTGAAGTCAATCTAACAGAAAGAAGATGAACATTATTTTTAGAAAAATTGCTCAAACGGGACTGGGACTCCCTCTAAAAAGAAGCTAAATGAAAATGTTCTCTACTTCATCTGGGAATCAAGTAACCAACCCAATTTGATCCACCTCCTTATCTCAATAGGCTGGGTGTTCCAAAATTGAGGAGGTCATATATGATCACACGTTGTAATGCACTGCCAGCAGCCCTGATGAAGGACTGTTTTCTCAAGATACCTTCAGATCAGCACTTTTATGACTGCCCTAGGGCAGCAGTAGAGTCATTGTCCCATACCTTTCTCTACTGTCCGAAGGACGCAACAGCCAGAGAGAGATTTTTTTTTTAGAAAATGGCCACTTCTGACACCTCAGTGTTAAGATTTACTTTTGAGTAGCGTCTGCAAAAGCTGTATTGTGGATGTGGCAAACCTGTTTTTTACTGTAATTTTATTTTCATTCTTAAACTATGTCTTAGATCAGGGGTGTCGAACTCATTTGTTATGAGGGCCGGATCTGACATAAAAGAGACTTTGTTGGGCCGGGCCATGTCTGGTTGGGCCGAGCCATGTTGGGCCGGGTCATGTGTGTACCTATTTAAGATTAGGTAGCAGAGATATAAATTTTATAAACAACACAAACACAAATATATATTTTAATAAACTTAAAACATGCTTAAAATGTTAACACTCATTGGTCTTAAAGGTGCTTTCTTTGTATTTCTCCCATGGGATCCAAAGAACTGGGCAAAGGAAGCTCTGGCTCTTTCCTTCCTTCCCCAGGGACTGTGGGGGGAGGAGCCTCAGCCAATAGAAGGAAGGGAGGCTTGGCTCAGTAGCTCTGCTGTGGGATTGAGAGAGTCTGGCAAAGCAAGCTATTTCTCCCCCCTTCCTCCCCAAGGGAGGAGCCTCAGACAATGGAGGAAATACGTTTTGCTCTGTAGCTCCTGTGTAATTGAGCAAGCCTTGCAAAGCCAGCTGTTATGCAGAAGGAAGCAAAATATAGGGAGAAGGAAGCATATGACAGCCAGTTGCTCAGGGGCCTGATAGGAGTCCTCCAGGGGCCTGATTTGGCCCCCAAACTGCATGTTTGACACCCCTGTCATAGAGTGTATGGCTATAAAACTTGAATAAACCTGAATATGGAGTCATACAGTATTAGACTGCCAGACTGCAGTCTCAATTATCCAGTTGGCCCTTGGGTTGCCAGCACTGCCTCAGCAAATGCTAGGAGACTTGGAGTGCAGTGTCTAGGTAGAATTTGGAAAGGATGTGAGAACTCTTCTAGCTGACACTTTAGCAATTTCCCCTAATCTATGGTCTAATCTATGCCATAGACCCCACCCTCCAAAGCATCCATTTTTCTCCAGGGAAACTGATCTCTGTAGTCTTGAGATGAGCTGTAATTCCAGGGGATCCCCAGGTCCTGCACAAAGACTGGCATCCCTGTTTAAATGGCATTTTATAAGTTTCAACTAGGATTGACATACAAAGCAGTAAGAACCTGTCTATCATGTTTCTAGCTCTCTGCCATTTTGTGTTCAGGTTATAAGGTGAGTTTAAAAGGGTTAAAACCACAGAACTTACAAAAACCAGCACAAACGCCCGTCCAGGCTGTAACTCTTTGGTAGCTCCTTCTGAATATAATCACAGCATAGTAAGACTTAGGCATTAACATTCCAGCAATAGATGTGCTTTAACGGCAAATACGTTATGCTCCGACTCAAAGCAAATTACCTATTTTCAGCTGCTTATGCCCGAGAAGGCTTTTAAAGCAATTGGCTTAAAATTTGAAACACTTATCTCGGAGTTTCACACTTACAGTGTATCAATTTAAGCTCTGCAGAGTTTGGTTCAGTTATTTAATTTAAAGTTCAGCCTTACACAAGTGCCAAAGAAATTGGAAATAAAGGACAATCCATAGCAAGCAGCTTTGGATCTAAATAAATATATTAAGGTAGGAGTTGAGGGGAGGGATGTTTGGGTGGGAAAGTAGAATTCTGAGTTCTTTAACAGTTTCCAACCCTTACTTTGTTGATCATTGCCAAAGTTTATGAGCCTTTATGCTGGTGAGACCATGCAGGGACAATAGTACTGCAGCTAGGATGATGAATATTTAATATTTATATAGTACCTTCCATATGGCCTCATTAAATTAGGGTTCCCAGGCACAGCAATTTCCTTTCATTTAGCCAAGGGGACTGCCCCTCATTCTTCTGTTCCTTGAATGTTGAAACCAGGGCTTTTTTTGAGCAGAAACGCAGTTCTGGCTAGCTTAGTATAAGGAGGTGTGGCCTAATGTGCAAATGAGTTCCTGCTGGACTTTTTCTGCAAAAGAAACCCCTGTGTGAAACAATGGTGCCATCAGGGGGTGTGGCCTAATATGCAAATGAGTTCCTGCTGGGCTTTTTCTACAAATAAAGCCCTGGTTGAAACATTTATGCCCTGTTGAGTCACTCCAGTGACTCCAAGAACAGTTATCACCTGGACATGTTGTCTCTGGTTCAACAGGTACATGGACAATGAGCTCCAAGCCGGAAAAGCAAACTAACTGACAGCAGAGTTACAAACTACTCATCGGTGTCTCAGGTGGAAGAAGAGTAGAAGGGAAAGAGCACAACAGGAGAATTGGTATTGCCCCCTACGTGCTTGGAAAAATCTGCTTGGAATCAAATATTTGGAATAAACAGACATCCGTGTGCTGTGAAATGCCTAAATCTTTCATGCTAAATGGTGGACACCTAACTCAAATAACACTCACACACACCTTTTTGATATCTGAGGAAGTGTGCCTGCACACAAAAGCTCATACCTGGAATAAACTTTTGTTGGCCTTAAAGGTACCACTGGACTCCAAAATTTGTTCTGCAACTTCAGACCAACGCGGCTACCTACCTGGTTCTACACACACCTTTTGTGCCTAGTGACATCCAATTAATGTCCAAGCCACACCCAATGAGACACCCATCACTCAATTTTTGCATCACATAAATAGAGTTGCCAGCCTCCCGGTGGTTTGGAGATGAGAATCACAGAGAGGGAGTCCCCGTGAAAAATCGTGCTGTAACTCAACACTTCAAACACACTCAGAATGCTCAGAACATAAACTTAATATTAATTCTTGTACAAACAGCAGAATAATTAATTAACAATCCACAGAACAACCATTAGGTGGAACAGGTAAAATGTCAGACATATAACACAAAGTCCTTAGTGGTAGTTAACAGACAAGTCCATTTATGCTTTTTCCTCTATTCACACTAGACAGATCCATTCCATCCACTGAAGAAGAGGATTCTGCTCCGGACAAGGTGAAAACTTCAGGCATACACAGCTAATGAGTATTTCCAGAATATCTAGGGCCCTGTTTTTCTCAAGAGGTTTTATCCAACCTATATTCCTTACAAAGAGGTTTCTCATAGATCCTACACCTCTTCACCCCTCAGATTTCCAAACCTCCTGGTGGTAGCAGAAGTTCTCCTGGGATTACAACTGATCTCTAGGCAACAGAGATCAATTCACTTTGAGAAAATGGCCACTTTGGAAGGTGGACTCTATAGCCTTATCCTCCACTGAAGTCCCTCCCTTCCTCCAATCCCACACTCCTCAGGCTGCACACCTCAAATCTCCAAGTATTTCCCAGCCCGAAGCAGACAGTCCTACATAAGTATGATGGCCAAAACACATTTCTCCTTCTTTAAATTGTAGAATCTCTATTTTAAAAAACAAGACAGGGAAGTGTCTTTCAGCATCAGACAGGATAACTCTTGAGAGTTCTTTCCAGCCCAATAATTCCACCTTAATTACCAGTCCCATTCCCAACTCTGAAAGGTTTTTGCTGCCTGTGTCACAAGTCTGAAAGGTCTTTTTTCTGTCTACAGTCTGTACACTCTTATCTACTGTTTGCATTTCATGCAATTAGAACAAATTGCCATTAATGCAATTAGGGTCTGTAAATGTACTTCAGATCGATTAGAGAGGAGCTGAAATAACCACAGTGTTGTAAACATTTCCAATTACATTTGGGATTCTTCAAGCCATCAATGGCAAGTCGCAAATAAAAGATGATATCAGATTGAACAGCATTTTCAAATACTTTTTGCCTTCTTTCCATGGGTGTACATGCATGCGCATTTCTGTATGTACGTGTTTGAAGCCTCAGTGTAGCTTTCAGCAACTGAATCTTTAACCAAGAAATAATTGGGGGGGGGGGGGGGGGTGGAGAACAAGTTGCAAACCACAAGTACAGAATTAAGAATGCCGCTTGCTCTCCTCCCAACAGCTATATAACTTCTCTCTACCAATTCCTACTTCTTTGCATTTTATGTGTAAAGCATTTCATTCAGGTCACTACTAAAGTGGAAGGCTGCCACATCTCCCACTGTGGCAGGAGGCCTTCTGTCTTCAGCCTTCACTGCCTGTCACCCAGGGCTTTTTTTGTAGCAGGAACTCCTTTGCATATTAGGCCACACACCCCTGATGCAGCCAATCCTCCTGGAACTTACAGCAGGCCCTGTAATAAGAGCTCTGTAAGCTCTTGGAGGATTGGCTACATCAGGGGTGTGTGGCCTAATATGTAAAGGAGTTCCTGCTACATAAAAAGCCCTGTGGCAATAGAAGAAACACAGTTTAAATGTTGATGTCAATTTGTGTGATGGCACTTCCGGTTAAGACTCAGAGGTGACACCAGGTAGCTTTAGGAATTGCCAGAAACTCTGTAATTTTACTAGAGAGCTACTCAAGGAATTCTAGCAGGAGCTCCTTTGTATATTAGGCCACACACGGCTGATGTAGCCAATCCTCCAAGAGCTTAAAGCAGTGTTCTCTCTAAGCTGAGTTAGTGTGAGCTAGCTCACAGATATTTGGCCTTCAGCTCATACATTTTTGTCTTAGCTCAGGAAAAATAGCCCCAGAGCAAACTAATTTATGCAGTAGTTCACAACTTTAATGCTAGTAGCTCATAACTTTAATGCTAGTAGCTCACAAAGTAGAATTTCTGCTCAAAAGACTCCATGGCTTAGAGGGAACATTGCTTACAAGGCTCTTTCTTGTAAGCTCTTGGAGGATTGGCTACATCAGGGGTGTGTGGCCTAATATGCAAAGAAGATCCTGCTAGAATTCCACCCCTGGAGCTACTCAACATCACTTCTAGGCTTTCTTGGAAGTGATGTCATGGCACCAACGATGTGTCCCTCATGTCCACACTCTCAAAGCTTCCACATGGGGGAGTCATTTCCAGAATGAGGTATAGAGAGAACTGAAATTCAGTTGCTGGAAGTGCTTTCCACCAAGAACGCAGGAAGAACAAGAAACCTCCAATCCATTTCTTCAGCTGGACAAAAGGCAAGTTCTTTCATATCCTACAAATGACATGCAAGCCCCATATTCCTGCTCAAAACCAATAACCTTCAAATATGCTCCATTTTTCAGCACAAGGAAATTAAGGCTGTATGTTACGATGAAAGATATTGACACTGTTCAAATGGAACGCAGCCACTGAGAAATCTAATTAATGATTTTTCTTTGTATCTTATTAATAGAAAGAAGAGCCGCTGTGGAAAGAAATGGGATGGACAAAAACCACTAAAGCAGCAGCTCCCAATAATTATATGACAATTACAAATAATCAACCCAAGCAATGTGTGTATTTCTTTGGCTGGCAGTGATTCTGTTCCTTATTGCCATACGGCTCATCAAGCATAAGAAAAGAAAAGAAAAGAAAAGAAAAGAAAAGAAAAGAAAAGAAAAGAAAAGATGCTATGGACGACGTGCAAATTAAAAAGCCTAGTTAGTGAAAGGCAAGGATGTGATCTGCTATAGGCAGTGTGTTCTTCAGAGCGAGGAGTCTTTTAGTAGTATGAGAGCTTTCCTGCTCACAGGTTATGGTGTTTACATGGAACCTCCACATCCATAAGCAGGGTACCTCTGAATACCAGTGCCAAGAACCAGCATCGGGAAAGGCCATGGCTTCTATGCCCTGTGTGTTGGCCACTGTGTGAAAATGAATGCCGAGCTCAATGGACCACTAATCTGATCCAATACGGGGAAAAAAGAAATGCAAACCATGCCAAGGGAATGGTGCGCTACAGTCGTCTGACCACGCCAAGTTGCACCATGAGCAGGATAGGGGTGTATAATATAGTGGGTTCTATGCATGGCAGAGACTCAGCGTAGTGATAACAAGCTCTTTATTAGGAATCACATAGTAAAGGTTACAATACAAGACTGGGGATGGGGCTTGTAGGCCCACTTATATACATCTCTAGGTTCCTGCGCTAGCACATCATTGGGTCATTCAAACTGGTGGGGGCTTGCGATTGGTCTAGGGCTGCAGGGATTTGGATCCTGCAGCCCTTTGTTCCCACGGTCCCGAGCTCAGTCTGCCTGGCTCCAATGAGCCGGCGGGAATGTCCAAGTCTTCTCTTGAGTCCACATACATAACATTGTGCCTTGTGCTGGAGTATGTGGACAGTCTTAGACGCTTCTTTTTGAGCCTGCACAATATGGGACACCTCCCATGTGCCCCAAACTGCCCGTCTGTAAGCAGCCTATGTGTTGTTGGACTTTTTGGAAACTGTTTTGGCATGGTTTTGTTAAATCAGTTTATAAAGTTTTTAATTATAAGTTTATGCAGGCCTCGGGTTCAGTGGGATCTCACAGGAGCACAGCTCCTGAACCTTCCTGACAGTTCCACCTTCTCCTTCCCACCTTGTCCATTGAATAATAGGTGCAGCTGCAGAACAATCCCTGGATGAGCTCCACCACCTATTTTTCTACAAAACGATCCCTGAGTTTATGATACAGAGTGCTTAGTAATTTTGTCCCAGTTTATTTTCAGTAGTTGACTTCACTAGGAGTCTGGCAATTCTAGGTTGTTGTGATAATCCTGCTCCCACATCTAGCAGCCAATGCTACCAAGGAGGGGCAAGGGAACTCCCAATTTGCTTCTAGATAAGGAATGTCATCTTCAGTGCCATACCCATGTCCAGGGCTTTTTTTGCAGCAGGAACTCCTTTGCATATTAGGCCGCACATGGCATACCCCTGATATAGCCAATCCTCTAAGAGCTTACAAGGCTCTTAGTATGGGGCCTACTGTAAGCTGCAGGAAAATTGGTTACATCAGGGGTGCGTGGCCTAAAATGCAAAGGAGTTCCTGCTACAAAAAAAGCCCTGCCCATGTCAAACATCACACAGGCCTTCCTTTAGCCCACTAGCTAGAGATGATTTCTCCCCAAAGGCCTAAATATGATATACAACACTCTCGGGAGAATTTTCAGTAGTCTCGTTGAATTTGGTTTTGTTTCCTTCAAAATTCTTCAGACGTTCATTGACATGTCGCATTGATTAAATGGCAAGCATGCCCATGTGTGGGATTGTTTCCCATCCTCTACCCATTGGGGAATCTCCCTCCAGATTGCCACTCTGCCAGAGGGATGAATCTCACCAGGCAGTGGCAGCTGCCAGGACTGCGTGAAGAGCATCTGTTGAAACCGCCAACCATCCCTCTTTCCTTGACGGCCCTCAGCAGGGCAGTTACCCACAGTGCCAGCTCACAAAGTCCCCTCTGTCTTGTTATGTCACTAACCACCTGTCAATATAAGAGAAAGGAGAGACAGCACATTGGAAGACACCACTCCACTCAGATCTTCGCTGCCAGCCTCGTACGCAACTAGGTATTTCGGAAGCCTGGCATCTCAGCGCCTTCTCTTGGGAATGCTTTCAGCTTTCATTCATCCAGGGACTGCATTAATTAAGCCATCAATCAACCTGGAGGCTTGCTGGGCTAGGCTTCTTCCCTCATCAGGTTGACCTTGGCTTCTTGGATACTGCCTTCAAAAATTTTGATGGATATTGTTAGCTGTAATCATTCCCTCAAGGTTGCAGACATCTATTTTGTCCCAAAGATTAGAAGAACAACAACATTTGTATCCTTCAAATTAACCAGGGCTTTTTTGGCCATCCATCTGTAGCTTCAGGCTCAAATTGCTCTTCCAGCGGTGTGGTGTGATGTGTCATTTAAGTACCAATGCGACAAAAAATAGAGAGGAAAATAAATACGGGAGGGGGAGGGAAGCTGTATATTCTCTACCTTGCCTGTTCTTGTTGCAACTGCTCAAGAGGCACACAGGAGTAGTTCCTTACATTTATAAAGTAGTAAAGTCCTTAGCCAGTACTTTAACCCTTTCTCCCCCCTGCCCCAAGTTTTTCATAGATGTTGCAGTTTTGGAAATAAGAATTAGTCCAGGCTGAAGTCTCAAGAAGTAGAACCTCTGCTTGGCTTTCAAACACAGAGAATAGAAAACTACATAGGGGGTGCGGTCACACTCACCATTAAATCCATCTGCAACGCGCCTCTATTATAATCCGCACAACCAATTTCCCGATCAGACAACAGCCGGGCTCCCATTCTATCCCATGTGGGTCCTGTCGCTGGTCGATCAGAGTGCTCTACCGGACCTCGTTTCATGAGACGTCAATCTGCATTAGCCCAGGCGCAGTGATGCCCGCTATCTGCACTATCGAGCAGATCCAGCGTCTCCTCCCTTCTCCACGAGGGACCTCGCACACCCACCATGACCTCGTTCTTGAGGGCGGGAATGCGCATTGCTTTTAAATGGGTCGGATCACTAACAGTTTTGCTAGTCCGTTGGCACTACTTTTCCAACACGAGCACTACGCGTTCAGAAAAAAACCCAGGAATTCAAATCAGTTCACATCTAGTTTCAAAAGTGAGTTTTGTTTCCAGACATAGGGGCGGGTAAACAATTTACCGAGCCAACGTTCGCTCGCTCATTCACTGGCGCAGTGGTATCACTTGCAGGGGGCTTTGGACAGGAAGCGGTGGTGCGCTTCCAATGAGTCGCCAACGATGGAGCGTTCAAACAGAGAAATTCCGCTCAGGAACCGTCAGAAGAATTTTGTTCCAGATTTAAAGCAGTATCAAATTAGTCTGCGCCCCAGTCGTCACAACGCGGGACTTGAACGAGCTAACCACCATTCACAGATGCTGACGTTTGGACAACCGCTTAAAATCCGACATGCTTCCAGACTCCACTCATGCCCATAGCGGGATTTTCTGAACATCTGACCTCACCCAGGTACAGGGCAGAGCCTGAAGCTGATTCAGCCAGCACAAAAGAAAGGAGCAAAACATAAATTAGAAGAATAAACTTCTAGACCCCAATTAGTTACTAGGCAACATCAGCGCTCCCTGTGTACTGAATAAGTTTGCAATTGAATTAACTCTTTAAATACCTCTCCATTTAAATATTTCTTTTTAAATACCTCTCCATTTCTGCGGTTTGTGATCTATATTATTTGCAGGGCTTTTTGTAGCAGGAACTCCTTTGCATATTAAGTCACACACTCCTGATGCAGCCAATCCTCCTGGAGCTTACGGTAGGCCCTGTACTAAGAGCCCTGTAAACTCCTTGAGGATTGGCTACATCAAGAGGTGTGGCCTAATATGCAAAGGAGTTCCTGTTTCAAAAAAACACTGATTATTTGGGTCCTGGAGCTTTGGGATACCTACTCCTGCCATGAGGCACAGGCTTTTGCTATTATCTGTTGCTGCTACTCACTGTTTTATCATTTTTATTGTTTGACAGCTTTATATTGTAAGGTGCTCTGAGCCCTTCTTCGGGTAGGGTAGAGTATAAATAAAATAATAAATATAATATTGCTATTGCAACAAATCTCACATAGGAAATATCTGAAAGGAAGAGATGTACATATTGCAGATCATTACTAGGACACAGTTCTCCATCCTACCTTGACTTTGCTGCAGTCTTTCAATACATAGGCCGTTTCAGACATTTTATGTATTTATTTATTTATGTATTTATTTTTATTTATTTATTTGGTTCACTTATATTCTGCCCTTTCTTAGATGGGCTCAGGGCGGCTCACATACAGATAAAAACCAGTCACCATCTCAGTCACCACTGAGATGGTGACAAACAGTATGGACTGCCTGCCAAAGTCTCAAGGCAGCAGGAGGAAGGTTGCGAGCCTAACCTGCCTGGGAAATTATAGATGTTTGTATACAAATGCTAGAAGTGTTCAAAGTAAAATTGGTGAGTTGGAATGTTTGGTGTTGGGGGGAAATATAGACATTGTGGGAATTTCAGAAACTTGGTGGAATAAAGAATCAGTGGGACACAAACCAAGTAATGGAAGCTGCAAAAGGTAAGAAGGATTCCTTTAAGTGGTGGAAAGCTAGTCGAAGTGAGATTAATAAAAGGGAACACAGGCTGTGGCAAATCAAATGCAAGACTATGATCAGGCAGGCAAAAAGGGACTATTTGGAGCATATTGCAAAAAACATAAAGACAATAAAAATTTCTTCAAATATATTAGAAGCAGGAAATCAGCCAGGGAGGCAGTGCGGCCCTTGGATGACCAAGGGGTAAAAGGATTACTGAAGGAGGATAGGGAAATGGCTGAGAAGCTGAATGAATTTTTTCTTCCGTCTTCACTGTGGAAGATGAGAAGTGTTTGCCCGCTCCAGAACCACTAATTTTGGAAGGGGTGTTGAAAGACCTGTGTCAGATTGAGGTGACAAGAGAGGAGGTCCTACAACTGATTGACAAATTAAAAACTAATAAATCACCAGGTCTGGATGGCATACATCCAAGAGTTCTGAAAGAACTCAAAGTTGAACTTGTGGATCTCCTGACAAAAATATGTAATCTTTCATTGAAATCTGCCTCCATTCCTGAGGCCTGAAAGGTAGCAAATGTCACCCCCATCTTTAAAAAAGGTTCCAGAGGAGATCCGGGAAATTACAGGCCAGTCAATCTTACTTCAATACCGGGAAAGTTGGTAGAAACCATTATCAAGGACAGAATGAATAGGCACATTGATGAACACAAATTATTGAGCATGGGTTCTGTAAGGGAAGATTTTGCCGCACTAACCTGTTACAGTTCTTTGAGGGGGTAAACAAACATGTGGACAAAGGGGACCCAATAGATGTTGTTTACCTTGACTTCCAGAAAGCTTTTGATAAAGTTCCTCATCAAAGGCTCCTTAGTAAGCTCGAGAGTCATGGAGTAAAAGGACAGGTCCTCTTGTGGATCAAAAACTGGCTAATTAAGAGGAAGCAGAGAGTGAGTATAAATGGGCAATCTTTGCAGTGGAGGACGGTAAGCAGTGGGGTGCCGCAAGGCCCATGCTCTTTAACTTGTTCATTAATGATCTGGAGCTGGGAGTAAGCAGTGAAGTGGCCAAGTTTGCAGATGACACTAAATTGTTCAGGGTGGTGAGAACCAGAGAGGATTGTGAGGCACTCCAAAGGGATCTGTTGAGGCTGGGTGAGTGGGCGTCAACATGGCAGATGAGGTTCAGTGTGGCCAAGTGCAAAGTAATGCACATTGGGGGCAAGAATCCCAGCTACAAATACAAGTTGATGGGGTGTGAACTGGCAGAGACTGACCAAGAGGTCAGTCTTGGGGTCGTGGTAGATAACTCACTGAAAATGTCAAGACAGTGTGCGATTGCAATAAAAAAGGCCAACGCCATGCTGGGAATTATTAGGAAGGGAACTGAAAACAAATCAGCCAGTATCATAATGCCCCTGTATAAATCGATGGTGCGGTCTCATTTGGAATACTGTGTACAATTTTGGTCACCGCACCTCAAAAAGGATAGTGCAGAAAAGGGCAACTAGAATGATTAAAGGTTTGGAACACATCCCCTATGAAGAAAGGTTAAAACGCTTGGGGCTCTTTAGCTTGGAGAAACGTCGACTGCGGGGTGACATGATAGAGGTTTACAAGATTATGCATGGGATGGAGAAAGTAGAGAAAGAAGTACTTTTCTCCCTTTCTCACAATACAAGAGCTCATGGGCATTCAATGAAATTGCTGAGCAGTCGGGTTAAAACAGATAAAAGGAAGTACTTCTTCACACAAAGGGTGATTAACATGTGGAATTCACTGCCACAGGAGGTGGTGGCGGCTACAAGCATAGCCAGCTTCGATTGGATAAAAATATGGAGCAGAAGTCCATCAGTGGCTATTAGCCACAGTATGTTATTGGAACTGTTTGGGGCAGTGATGCTCTGTATTCTTGGTGCTTGGGGAGGGGGGCAAAGTGGAAGGGTTTCTAGACCCACTTGTGAACCTCATGATGGCACTTGGGGGGGGGGGGTGGTTTGGCCACTGTGTGACACAGAGTGTTGGACTGGATGGGCCATTGGCCTGATCCAACATGGCTTCTCTTATGTTCTTAATAAAACCAATAAATACCATTTAAAACAACAGCATTACGTCAACATTAAATAGCAGAGGCGGGCGGCACATAGTGCAACTTTAGGTGTAATAATTCAGTGGCCCAAATATAAAAGTTCAGATAATAGATCACTTTGGGGGGGGGGGGCAGCCAATAGTATAGGCAACAGAGTAGAGGACGGCAGCCTGCCTCAACTAAACACCTGGCGGAACAGCTCCGTCTTGCAGGCCCTGCGGAAGGGTAACAAATCCAGCAGGGCCCGCACCTCCACCAGGAGCTGATTCCACCAAGTTGGGGCCAGGGCTGAAAAGGCCCTGGCCCTAGCCAAGGCAAGTCAGACATCCTTGGGGTCAGGGATGACCAGAAGGTGTTGGTTGGCTGATCACAACGCCCTTTTAACTGTGAAGACTGACCACATGGGATTGCAGTGCAAACTTCCCACAATGCAAATTCACAAAAATATCTTGTTACCCAGGAGATCTCCAGGGGACTGGAGAGCTCCCAAAAATTATGACTGATCCCCAGACAACAGAGATCAGTTCTCCTGGAGAAAATGGCTGCTTTGGAGAGTAGATTCCATGGCATTATACTCTACTGTAGTCCCTCCCCAAACCCTGCTGTTCCCAGGATCCACCCCTCAAATTTCCAAGAATTTCCCAATCCAGAGTTGGCAACCCTAAAATATATGCATGGAGGCTTTCCCCAGTGCATAAATGGGGTTCCTTGATAATCTTCCTTCAGGATTCTCACACACGTGGAAACAGCTATATAAGCATATCTTTGTATGAAAACAGGCATTGTAGATACTGTTCTGCCCCAGATATGTAAAGTGCTTTCAAGCTCATAAGGGTGTCCCTGGAATCCCAACAGCCACTTGTTTTCCCAGGGAAGAGAGCCATAAAATGCACTAAGAGGTCAAGATTAGATTACATTAGATTACATTTCTGCAGAGAGATACACTCTACCTGCTAGAAGGGGCAAGATGGATTCTGGCACCCCAGGCCAAACCTTGCCCCTCCCAGGAGTTTTCTCATGCACGCAAAGCACAAACGCTTGGCCGCCCCTCTCCCGCCACCCTCTGAAGTGGGACACAACCAGGCAAGGGGTGGCCCAAGCCACATATTCTTTCTTCAAGAACGCACAGTTTGGGCCGTCCCTTGCCCAGCTCTCTCCGGCTTCAGGGAGGCAGAAGGAGGCGGCTTCTTCCCGGCTCCCTCTGAAGTGGGAGAGGGCCTGGCAAGGGGCAGCCCAAGCCACGCATTCTTGCTGGTCCTCTCCCGCTTTAGAGGGAACTGGGAAGAAGCTGCCTCCTTCTTTCTTCACAGGATTCATGTGAGTGGGGATGGAGAGCGGGTGCCCGCCCCCACCCCTGCAGCGAGGTGGCGCCCCAGGCAGCCTCCTACCTCTCTGACTCCCACACGCCAGCCCAGGATGGATAACCATTGTAAAATATGATCTGGGTATTGAGATGTGTGGGATGTATGCCCTGCGTTGATTGGGAGATCAGGGGGTTCATCTCTGTACTTGGGGGCAAGTTCTCTAAATCTGAGTTTTAAACAATTTATTGGTAGCATATGGTTACAAAGCTTATCTATTTCTTAATTTTTTCTTTTTTTTCACATTAACCCATATGACATTTCCATCCCCCCTCCCTCCAATGTTGACTTCCCCGAGGTTATAAGTTCAAATCCATACTAAAGGCACTTCTGATTGCTCAAAGTTCCGTATATATATTCTTACAACTAAAAAAATGTCCAATATTTCTTTACTTTCCAAGTTTTCTCCATATATCCTTTAAATTTTCTCCACTCCCTTTTGAATATCTCTAAATCATAGTCTCTTAGTGTTCTGGTTAATTTGTCCATTTCACACCACGATAAAACTTTCATGGTCCATTCCCATTTCTCTGGTATTTTTTCTTGCTTCCAAAGCTGCGCGTACAAAGTCCTAGCAGCTGATAACAGGTACCAAATTAAAGTCCTGTCTTCTTTTGGGTATTTTTCTAATTGTAATCCAAGTAAAAACGTCTCTGCAATTTTCTTAAAATCATAGCCCAAAATTTTGGTGATTTCTTGTTGTATCATCTTCCAGAATTCTTTCGCTCTTTCACATGTCCACCACATATGGAAGAAAGAACCTTCATGTTTTTTACATTTCCAACATCTATCCGACATTTTCTTACTTATCTTAGCCAATTTTTTCGGAGTCATATACCACCTATACATCATTTTAAAACAGTTCTCCTTAATGCTTTGACAAGTTGATATCTTCATTGAGTTCTTCCAGAGGTGCTCCCATGTTTCCATTTGTATTTCTCTATTCACATTAATTGCCCATTTGACCATTTGAGACTTTACTACTTCTTCTTCTGTAGACCATTTCAATAATAACTTATATACTTTTGATATCAATTTTTCATTGTCACCTAACAGGACTCTTTCCAGTTCTGTTTGTTCTCGTCTAATCCCCTCTGATTTTATGTCATTTTCCATCAAACTTTTAATTTGTTGCATTTGAAACCAATCATAATTGTTATTTAGCTCTTCTGAGGTTTTTAATTCAATTTTGTCTCCTTGAATCTTAAGCAGTTGGTTATATGACATTTCTCTTTTTTCTTCAGAATCAGCTGTTATTTTTATTACTTCTGCTGGCACTATCCATAATGGTTTTCTCTCGTCCCCGTATTTCTTGTATTTTATCCAAGTATTTAGTAATGTATTTCTGACATAGTGGTGAGAGAAAAAACCATCCATTTTATTCTTCCCATAGTACATGTATGCATGCCAGC
Source organism: Heteronotia binoei (assembly GCF_032191835.1). Taxonomy (NCBI): domain Eukaryota; kingdom Metazoa; phylum Chordata; class Lepidosauria; order Squamata; family Gekkonidae; genus Heteronotia; species Heteronotia binoei. The sequence continues at coordinate 174,499,511 of NC_083225.1, forward strand.
CGAATCTATTTCCGTGAGCTTCTAACCACAAAGGTTTTTTATCTAACAGCATTATCCAATCTTTTATCCATGTCAAACAAACTGCATCGTGGTATAGTCTTAGATCGGGAAGTTGAAAACCTCCTCTCTCTTTGGCATCCGTTAAGATCTTCATCTTTATCCTTGGTTTCTTTCCGGCCCAAATGAAATCAGAGATTTTCCTTTGCCATTTGTTGAATTGTTTTGCTTCTTTTACAATCGGGATGGTTTGAAACAAATACATTATCCTTGGCAAAATATTCATTTTGATTGCAGCTATCCTGCCCAGTAAGGACAAGTTGAGTTTATTCCATTTCATCAAATCTTTGTCCATCTTACACCACAGTTTTTCATAATTGTTTTTGTATAAATCAATGTTCTTCATTGTTATCTCTATTCCAAGGTACCTAACTTTGGTTGTGACTTCACAACCTGTCACCTTTTGTAGTTCGTTTGTTTTATTTGGTTGCATGTTTTTACAGAGGAATTTCGATTTCTCCTTATTTATGTATAATCCTGCTAGTTCTCCGTATTCTTTTATCTTAGCTAACAGCAGTGGTGACACTTGAACCGGATTCTCCATTATGAACACTATATCATCTGCAAAAGCTTTATATTTATAAGAGAATCTTCTAATTTTTAGACCTTCTATTTTTTCATCTTTTTGAATTTGTTGTAACAAAATTTCAAGAGTCATTATAAACAACAATGGTGATAGCGGGCATCCTTGCCTTGTTCCTTTACTCACTTTCAATTCTTTGGTAAGGTCTGCATTTATACACAATTTTGCATGCTGATCTGTATATATTGCTCTTGTCATTTTTATAAATTGTTCCCCTAAATTAATTTTTTCCATTACCGCAAACATAAAGTCCCAATTTAAGTTGTCGAAGGCTTTCTCTGCGTCAACAAAAAATAAGGCCACTTCTTTTTCCGGGTGCTTTTCATAGTATTCCACAACATTAATAACAGCTCTTACATTGTCCCTTATTTGTCTTTTAGGAAGAAATCCCGCTTGGTCTTTGTTTATAAAGTTGGTCAGGTATTGTTTCAGTCGCTCTGCTAAAATTCTTGTATAGATCTTATAGTCATTATTCAACAATGAGATTGGTCTATAATTTTTTACGTTTGTGCTATCTTTATCTTCCTTAGGAATCAGAGAGATTACAGCTTCCCTCCAGGTCTTTGGGATTTTCCCTTCTTCTCTTATCGTGTTTAACAACTTCAACAGTTTGGGTGTTAATTCATCCTTGAGAGATTTGTAAAATTTTGACGTGAATCCATCTGGCCCTGGAGCTTTACCCTCTTGCATTGCTTTTATTGCTGCTTCTATTTCAATTTTCTCTATTGGGTCATTTAATATCTTTTTCATATGTTCCGTCAAAGGTGCCACCTGAATGTTTCGTAGATACTCTTCCACTTTTTCTTTACTTACATTCACACCCTTGAATAAATTTGCATAGTATTTAAAGAATTCTCTTTTAATTCCTTCTTGATCCACTACTGTTTTCCCATTTGCCATGATTTTATTTATAGTCTTATTTTCTTTCCTTTTTTTTAATTGCCAGGCCAGGTATTTACCAGGTTTGTTTGCACTTTCAAACGATTTCTGTTTCAAATTTTTTAAATTCCATTCTAATTCTTTATTCAGCAAATGTTTAACTTGGGATTGTAATATCGTAATTTCTTTTATTAATTTTTTCTTCCCTGGTCTTTTTTTTAAGTCCTTTTCTTTTTTATCTATTTCATTTTGCAGTGCTGACAGCCTTTCTTCTCTTGCTCTTTTGTCTTTATTATTCAATGTAATTAATATACCCCTCATTACTGCTTTATAAGTGTCCCATACTGTTGGATATTCCATATCATCCGTTTCATTTATTTGGAAGAATGCTGCAGTCTCCTTTTCTAAGAATGATACAGTGTCTTTATTTTGTAGTAAATCCTCATTAATTCTCCATCTTCTTGATTTTCTTTGCAATTTTGTTGACCAGCATATTGGATTATGGTCCGCCCAAACCTTTGGAAGAATCTCAATTTTTTTTGTTATGAGGCCCAAGCCTTGGGAACCCCACAACATGTCAATTCTGGAAAAAGAATTATGCCTTGCTGAGAAAAATGTATAGTCTCTTACCTCAGGGTTGAACTTTCTCCAAATGTCTTCTAGATTTTCCTGTTTAATCAACTCAAAGAAAGAATTGGGCAGCTTCCCTTCTTTATCATTCTTCTTTGGACTTGATCTGTCAAGGTTATTTTGTATTGTCCCATTAAAATCGCCCATCATCAATACCTGGTCATAAGTCTCTTCGTCCATTTGTCTATTTATGTCTTTAAAGAATTTGTCTTTCGCTCCATTGGGTGCATAGAGTCCTAGTAGTAACGTTTTTTTCGCCTCTATCGTCACCTCAACAGCAATGTATCTTCCTTCTTTGTCTTTAAAGATTAATTTTGGGTCAAGTTGTTCTTTAATGTAAAAAACCACCCCTCTTTTCTTTTGCTCTGCTAGTGAAAAAAATTCCAACCCCAAATTTCTATTCCACAAAAATTTACTGTCCTTGCGTTGTATATGAACTTCCTGTAAACAAATTATATTGCATTTTTGCTTTTTAATCCAATGAAATGTTCTCCTTCTTTTCTGTGGTGAATTTAGTCCATTTATATTCCAAGATAGTAATTTGTACTCCATTATGATGTTGGTTCTTTATTTTCTTCAAAAAAGCTATGCATCTCTTGTTCGCTTCTTATTGTAATCCTTTTGCCATTTTGTTCAAATCCAAGACCCTCTGGTATTATCCATCTATATCTTGTGCCCTCTGCACGCAACTGATCGGTTAGCTTCTTGTACTTTTTCCTATCGCTGATCACTTCTCTTGGTAGCTCTTTCATTATTTTAACTCTGCTCCCTTCTATTGCCCAGGCTTTTTGGTACCCTTTCCTCAAAATTTTCTCTGCCACTTCTTTTGATCTTAATCTTATGACGATGTCTCTTGGCAGACCTTTATTTTTCGCATAAACTGAGTTGACTCTGTAGGCACCCTCCAACATACTCTTAAATCTGTCAGGGTCTTCTTCTATGTACTCAGTGATGATATCCACCATATAGCCTTTTAAGTCTGTGTCTTCTTTTTCAGGTACCCCTCTTAGACGCACTTGTGACTCCAGCAACTTACAGTCGTGTATTATGACCTTTTCTTGAATTTTTAGCAAGGCAGAGGCCTGTGTATCCACTTTCATCTCTACCTCTTTCACTTTATTTTGAGTCTCTTCCTTAAAATTCTCTATCTCCTTCTTAAGGTCTCCAACTTCTTTTTTAATATCTTTTTTTATTGCCAAATGCAATTTGTCCATAGCTTTTAACATTTTTGCCTCCAGAGCGTCAAATTGAGCCTGCATCTTGTCAAATGATTGGGCTCTTGCACGTGTTGTTCTTTCTACTGACATATAAAAAATCACCAAACCTTAAAAAAATCCCCACATAAAATTTAGCATCCAATCCAATAGCTTAGAGCCAGTTCTTTCAGATGAGACTAGTTTCGTTTTTCTCCCTTCTTCCTGAGCAAAGATATTGAATTTTAACAATTTTGACAGTTTTTCTCCCTTTTAAAATGGCAATCGTTATTTCTCTATGGTACAGTTCCAGCCTAGAGAGGTCTCTCTTCGTCTTTCTTGATCTGAGTCTTGGACTCAATTCCTTCCTAGTTCAAAGGTCGGATGTCACAGCTCTTGTTGTCCTTATAGGCTCTGATTTATTGTCCAGCCCCTTTTAGTTTCACTTCCTGTCACAGCTTAGACTGATCTCGTGTCTAGTCTCGCAGTTTTTTGAGCTGCATGAAGAAACCGCAACCACAAAAATTCACAACAATATGTCCTTTCTCCAAAATATCTTTGAAGGCAATTGTTTTTACGGCGTTCAGTTTTCCCAAGCTGAATTCTTTTCCTGCTGTGCCCCCACTCAGCTCAGTTCATTCTAGGTTCTGCAGTTTATGGGCATATATACACGGCAACTCTCTTTTCTTTCTTCTGCGTCACCAGCCTCCCATTGCCAACTTTCACTCTTATCTTGAAAGGTTTTTTTTTTTTTTTGCTGTTGTTCACATCCAAAGCCACAGAGCTCAGCTTAACAAGGTAAAAGTTTTTTTTCATTCAATTATGCTTTGCCTTCGTCTGTTATTAATCCACTCAGTGTTTAAACTATATTCAAAGTCTCTCAGAGTGAAGATAAGAATGATGAGTCTACCTTTTAGATGTTCTCAACTCCCCCGGCTGCTATTTTCTTGCAATTAAAATCAGTCCTTCTAGCGTGCTTGGATTCCGACAGCCTTAAGTGACCGAAGTCACTTTAGAGTCACTGCAGACGATGGTTGACATTCCATTGCCGGACATCAAGAAATGAAGGAGCCAGCTCCCTGACTGCTCCAGTTCGATATCAACAGCATTAAAGGAAGATAAGTCGTCTTGGGTTAACCCTTGCCTAGGGTTAATGAGCATAGACCTTATCAGGGGTCTTTAATACCCTGAACAGTGACAATAAAATCCCCCTCTGTTAGGGAGCTGCAGACTGTCTTCCAGCCAAACAGGAAGTCCGCAAGTTCTCTAAATCTGGATTGGGCAAGACAGGAAGAGTTAAATGGGTTGGGCAAGGCAAGAAGAGTTAAATGGTCAGTAACATCCATTAGTCTTTGTTCAAATGCTGAAAATTAGATTCCCTTGCATAATTAGATTAGATTCTCTTGCAAAGGGGGGGCAGGATGTGTATTTTTTCCACATACATCCTGGGGACATGTCCAATGTTCCCTGTAAGCTGCAGAGTCTTGTGAGCAAAAATTCTACTTTGTGACTACTGGTATTAAAGTTGTGAGCTACTGGCATTAAAGTTGTGAGCTACTGCATCAAGGGGTCATCCTTCCTGAGTGAAGACAAAAATGTGTGAGCTGGAGGCTAAAAGTCTGTGAACTAGCTCATACAAACTCAGCTGAGAGGGAACACTGGGCATGTCAGAGGTAAATCTTCTGTATTGTTAAACTTAGCTTAGTGTTATCTCTTTCCCCCTTTTATTTTCTTTAGATCTGTAAGCCAGTAGGTGTGGCAGATTATTTTCCCTGTCTTATCCTGTGGCTTAATTTGCAGCAATAAAATGTTCCCATTTAAGGGAGCAGATTGATTCAAAGCCCTCCTCATTCACTCATGCTTAAACACACATGCACAGGAGAAGGGCTGAAGTTACTAGGGAACTCTGCCCTTTCCACATGTAGGGCCCGCTCTGCCGCTTGGCAAACTAGGTGATTGCCTAGGGCACCAGCTTCTGGGGGTGCCAAACTGGGTGCCCCCATGTGACTTGGTGACAGTTTGGTATAGTGGTTTGGTGTAGTCAGGTCTTGGATTCAGCAGGAGCTCCCAGAAGCGCAGCTCCTGAACTTTTCTGACGGTTCCCCCTCCTCCTCCCCACCTTGTCTATTGAATAGTAGGTGCGGCTGCATAACAATCCCTGGATGAGCTCCACCACTTATTTTTCTACAAAATGACCCCTGGGTGTAGTGTTTAAGTGTGCGGACTCTTATCTGGGATAATTGGGTTTGATTCCCCACTCCTCCACACGCATCTGCTGATGTGACCTTGGGTCAGCCACAAGTTCTCTCAAGGCTGTTCTGCTCAAGAGCCATTCTGGGAGAGCTCTCTTGGCCCCACCTACCCCACAGGGCATCTGTTGTGGGGAGGGGGAAGGAAAGGAGACTTGTAAGCCACTCTGAGACTCCTTTGGCTAGCAAAAGGAAGGGTTTAAAGCCAATCTCTTTTCTTCTTCTTCAATCATTTAAATGGTTTAAATGGATTAAATGGTTTAAATGGTTTTAATGGTTTAAATGGTTTTAGATGTATTTAAATGGTATGAATATGTGTGTTTGATGTGTTGGTATGTTTGTGGAAGAGCACCTCATTTCGTTGCTCTCTTTTTTGTGGAGAACAATGACAATAAATTTATCTATCTTATCAGTGCCGGGGGGGGGGGGGGAAGGTTCCAGAAGTTAGCCTTACCTAGGGTGCCAGACAGTCTAGGACCGGCCCTGTCCACATGCTCAGAGGCAAAATTTTCTAGTGTTCCCAAAGTCACTGGTAATGTGGGAGGTGCAAAGGTGGTGGTGGAGGCTCAGTGTGGTGGCACGAAGAACATGCTCATAAACATGCTGTCAAGTCGGCTGATTCAATAACGAGACCTTTTCGATAAAAAGTTTCTAGTTTATTGATATCATTGTTTCCAACGGCTAAAAGATTGAGAGACTGAGGAACATACAGTAAAAGGTAATCATATAAGGTATCCTTCAAAGGAATTCTTTAGGGAGGGGGGACTATGCAGGGCACATTCACACATTGATGTTACAAATCGTTCTCAGGCCGGTTGGCCTTGGGCAAGGCGCCTCTCCCCCGGTGCCCAGTCTGAGAAGGCACTATAATCTCTTTCACATACTTCCATTTCAAAGCAACACTACATAACAAAGGAAGGGAGGGGGGAAGGAGGAGATGTAAAGCTAGCAGCATTTGGCATACAGTATGGCTTTTACCCAGAATGCTTTCCCCTGAACCAAAGATGACACACAGGTTTGACCAGAGTTGAAGCAGACTTGACACATGCTACATGCATACAAGAGACACAAACCCAGAGTGGGATTATGAGACATACATCCCATGCAGAGAAGCTTGCAGGGGATGGAGTTTAGCACCAAGACCCACTTCCTCCTACACACATACCTTCTCCCCATTCATAGGGTTGCCAACTCTGAGTTGGGAAATACCTGGGGATTTGGGGAGGTAGAGGCTGGAGAGGGCAGGGTTTGAGGAGGGGAGTGGGGAGAGACCTTTGTAGGGCATAATGCCACTTTCTAAAGCAGCCATTGTCTCTAGGTGATTTCTGTCATCTGGAGATCATTTGTAATTCCAGGAGATCTCCAGGCCCCACCTGGAAGCTGGCAACCCTACCCATTCAGAACATCTGAAAGGGATTCATAGATATCACTGTTCTGTTTTTACATCCTGTTGCAAGTATTTCAAATCAGTATCATTGTGCTCACCCTCGAATAATTCAATATGTGAATAAATTCCCTGTGAGGTGGGAAGTATTGCCTCATGGCCACCAGCGGAGATCAGTGCTCAATGCTTGCTGCTTCCAGGAGTTGGACAAGTTACAATGGCAACAATTCCACAATAACAATCCTAGCAATGACAGCAACAACATATTTAAATAGTATTTCCCCCCAAAGAGCATGTCATATCTCAGTAGTTCAGTAATGCTGAACATTACCAGCCTCTATGTGGTCTATGACTCGTTGCCAATGATGTGGATCATGGTTTTTGTCAATTCTGTAATTGTGAGATTATCTAGCTTGGATGCAGTTTGTTTGATGTTTTGTACGGTTTCTTAATGTTGTAAGCCGCCCAGAGCCCGCTTGCGGGATAGGGCGGGGTATAAATAAAAAAATTAAATTAAATTAATTCCCACAGAATTATTTAACTATTAAACCAGAATTATTTAAGCACACCAGAATTATTTAACTATTAAATATGGGGAGGTGAACCTGAAATGGTCTTTCTCTTGGATCTTGTGCCAATTTTTCACCCAAGTTAACAAGTCAGAGATCGTGTTAACTTGGGTGGAAAATTGGCACAAGATCAGCGATCTTTTCCAAGCCTCTTCTGTTCTGGGACAATTGGAATCGAGTCCAACAGCACATTAAAGACCAACAAGATATATCAGGTATAAGCTTTCAAGAGTTAATGCTCCCTTCCTCAGATATGAGTAGATCTGGAGATTTTTGAGTCTTTATATCCCAGTCAGAAGGTGGGAGGAGTGTTGGAGTGAAAGAATTCAGGCTGCCAAGATACAATGCATGGTCAGGAAGAGAATCCCGGGTTGTCCTCAAAGCCTGAGTTCTACAAAAGCTGCCAGCAACTTCGTAAGTTACTAATAACAGTCATGTAAAATATATTAGCATCTATTTTATGATTTGCTTAGTAGCTGCCAAGTATTACTTAAAACAGGGTATGAGCATAAAACTCTGCCTTTGTTGTGCTGTTCATTTCAACTCCCTGGGGGGGAGTAAATTATGAACAAGTAAATGTATTTTTCAGAGTGTCGTTAAAATCCTTCATATATGGAAACAAAAGCTCGGAAGCCGATATTCATGTCCCTAATCAAGACTGGCTGAAGACACACTACCGACTTGAAGAGTTATCTTTGTCTCTTTTTTTAAAAAAAAGTTATTTCAATAGAGACACGGGAGACAGCTAAGATTACTGCATGGGGGGGGTAGTGTTTCTTTTCACTCAGTTTTCTTTACTTTGTGTATTTGGCAGTTTATTTTCAGTTATTTACTTCAACAATTTCTCACTAGCTGAAGAGGCTTCCAGGAAACAGAAAGGAAACAGGCGAGGAAAGAAAATTCTATGTTTAAATCCAATGACAGATTGTTGATGGATGCAAAGCCGTGCAAATCCATTATAATCCAGATAACTGGGAACATCTGCAGTAGAATTACCAGCTCTGCATTGTGAAATACCTGGAGATCTTGTGGGTGGGGCCTAAGAGAGGTGGGGTTTGGGGAGGGGAGGGGAGGGACTTCAATGAGGTATAATGCCTTAGAGCCCACCTTCCAAAACAGCTGTTTTCCCAGGTGAACTGGCAGCAGAGGAGAGGACTTGTAATAATGGTTTAAATTAAGGGTGGGAAGGTATCTGCCAGATATTAGGAGAAACTTTTTTTACAGGAAGAGTTGTTCAACAGTGGAATCAGCTCCCAAGGGAGGTGGTGAGCTCCCCTTCACTGGCAGCCTTGACGCAGCGGCTGGACAAACACTTCCCAGCGATGCTCTGTGCTGATCCTGCGCTGAACAGGAGGTTGGACTAGATGGTCTGGATGGCCCCTTCCCACTTTGTGATTCGATCATTCTATTATCTCTGTAGCCAAGTTCAGTTGTAACTCCAGGAGATTGCCAGTCACCACCTGGAGGTTGGCAAATATACTACTCTATAGCATGACCCACAACTATTTATACACGCAGGGGTGGAATTCTAGCAGGAGCTCCTTTGCATATTAAGCCACACACCCCAATGTAGCCAATCCTCCAAGAGCTTACGAGGCTCTTTTTTGTAAGTTCTTGAAGGATTGGCTACATCAGGGGTGTGTGGCCTAATATACAAAAGAGCTCCAGCTAGAATTCCACCCCTGGTTATGAGTGAAGGGTGGAGTATAAACCCAATCTTTTCTCTTCTTTCTGTTTGGCAGTTGTAATTTCCTCTGTTGAAGAACACTCTACACATGAAGACATGAAGTTGTCTTATACTGAATCAGACCATTGGTCCATCAAGGTCACTATTGTCTACTCCAACTGGCAGCAGCTGTCCAGTGTTTCCGGCAGAGGTCTTTCACATCACTTATTACCTGTTATCCCAGGCCAGCCCCATCTCATCGGATCTCAGATGCTAAGCAGGGTTGGCCCTGGTGAGTATTTGGATGGGAGATCACCAAGGAAGTGCAGAGACAAGACAAAGTGACCCTTCTAAACCTACTCCGTCACAATGGCTCCTGGAAATTTGGGATGTACTGGTGATTGATAAATTAGCTCCTCAGATCATCCAACAAGAAATTCTGCTATGCAAAAACACTTTTAGAGAGCGTTGGTTTTCTTTTTTTCGAATATATTGAAAACACTAATAAAGAATATTGTAAAGTACCTGAAAAATACAACAATTTTATGTTTCATTGATTAGAAAGAAGAGATTTAATACTTATATTAATCACTATCTATATGTATTTATAAATAAGTATATGACCCCTAGACAGCACAGTTGTTAATTATGCTTTGTTTAACGGTTGCAATTCTTTTACTCTGTATTGATTGGTTATAGTAATGTTATGCTTATTGAATGATTTAAATAAACAGTTAAAAAAAAGTGTCAAGTAACAGCAAACCATCTCTTAATATCTCTTGCCTTGAAATGGGGTCACCATAAGTCAGCTGTGACTTGACAGCAAAAAAAAATTACCTGATCCTTTTACCTGGAGATGCCAGGGACTGAACCTGGGACTTTCTGCATGGCAAGTAGACCCTCTAGCACTGAGCCACAGCCTCTTCCCTCCCAGGGAACCACAGCCCACTCTACTTGAAAACTAGTTGGGATCCTGCTTGGCACTTACAGCTGAAAGGCTGCAGGTTTTTCTTTAGTTTCCTGGGCCATTTTGGTAGAAATTCCTGTCATCGGCAGCCTTCTTTCAAGTAAAACTTGCCACAGATATTGAGCACATTCCTTTTTTGTGACCTGGCTAGCTTCATCGTCCTTCTGCCTGAGCCACTCATGCTGTTTGTGATTTGCGGATCCTCGGCGGGTGTAAATTAGTAATTGTAGTGAAGTCGCAGCTATGCCATTTCATATCATAAAGACAGAAACCCAGCCAAGTGTGTAGGTGAAGTTTGTCCTATGACTTCCTCCTCCTTTCTCATCGGCGGTTCCGTGCATAAAAATCCCAGTTATTTGTGCATCAATCAAAACAAACTGGGAATATGAGTCCCTTCTCTATAAAGCAGAGTTTACAGCTCCGTATTAGGCTGGAACACCTTGCATTCGAGAACTCCGTTGGCTGCAGCTCGGCAAATGATGCTCTAAATCATCAGTCATGGCAGAGATCTCTCCGCATCAACTTTATATACTCCCTGGGCACCGGGACAGGTTTTTCATTTTGGATAGTGTTGATGACTATGGGCAATGAATTTACAAATTTACAGTATACTTCTGTACTCCCAACTCCCGCTTTTTAATTTAAATTCGGTAGTAGACTTACTTTTCAGAAGAAGAATTTCCCTGTTTTGTAATTCTTATAAATAGGGGCTGCAAGCTTTTGACCACTATGTTAACAGAACAGACTGTGGTTCAATGGTAAAGCATGTGTATTGCATACAGAGAGACCAATTTCACACGAGGCTTGTTCCAGGTGGAGAGCCCTTTTGCTCTCGGGGCTTCTCTCCATTTTTGCACAAGTTGCCCCAGAGCTGTGAGTTGGTGCAGTGCTCTTCCACAGCAAGCAAGATCCTCTTCCAAGCGGTTTCTTCTTGCCTCGGGAGAATGGCGTGCCAACTCGCAGCTCCGGGGCAACTTGTGCGAAAGTGGAGAGAAGTGCTGGGATCAAAAGGGCTCTCCACGTGGAACAAGCCTTGGGCAAAATCAGTCTGAGCCACAGATTAAGCCTCACCATTTCTGATTAACAAGATCCAGTAGCACATGACTCTGACCTGGATGGCCCAAGCTAACCCAGTTTTGTCAGACTTTGGAAGTGAAGTTAGGTCAGCCCTGCATGGGAGACTGCCAAGGAAATTGCAGGTTGCTAATTTAGAGGTAGGCAATGGCAAGCCGCTTCTGAATGTCTCTTAAAAGCCCTACTGGATCAACATAAGTTGGCCAAGTCTTGATGGTGCTTTTGAGTGCCAGTTTGGTGTAGTGGTTAAGTGTTTTGACTCTTATCTGGGAGAACCGGGTTTGATTCCCCACTCCTCCACTTACAGCTGCTGGAATGGCCTTGGGTTAGCCACAGCTATTGCAGGAGTTGTCCTTGAAAGGGCAGCAGCTGCGAGAGCCCTCTCAGCCCTACCCACCTCACAGGGTGTCTGTTGTGGGGGGAGAAGACATAGGAGATTGTAAGCCACTTTGAGTCTCAGATTCAGAGAGAAGGGTGGGGTATAAATCTGCAGTCTTCTTCTTCTTCTTTTCACCTGAGACCTTCACCTTGAGATCCAAGAGAGCTGCCACCCCTCAACACAGGCAATGCTGATCTTGCTAGACTGATGGTCGGAATCATTTTAAGGCAGCTTCATGCGTTCACTTAAAGTTTTACCTTATGGATCAGTGCATGTCCATTTTAATTGGTGCTGGAAATTAAGGGTGTGCTGTTAATGAAACTATTTGGGTTCTCAGTTCTCAAGACTCGCTGAAAAAGATGGTTTTGATCCATTGGAAGATGTCCGCATACACTAGGATATTAGTGCAAATAGAAGTATGGAAAAACTCTCATGCCAATCCTTTGCACTAAATTAAACATAGTATACTTTGACCTGTTTTTCAGCCTGTGTAGAGGGGGAAGGCAGTAGGTGTTCCACAAAACCTTGTGGGAGCAGAACCGCACTAAGTCCGTTGACATTTCCACTTGTGCTTTGCTGAATCCAACACAATAACTAGCAGTGTTTATTTATAAACTTGTACTTTATGTTGCCTTTCTTTCACTATCTTTTTAAAAAGCAGTGTAACTCTGTGTCGCTCACTGAAATGTGCCCTCTCTTATTCAAACAGCCAGTTAAGCAACTACATTTTCCATTGATTAATGTACCCATGTGGATGAGAGAAGCAGCTTTGGGGAGGATCAATTGGGGAAAAAGAAGTTTTTTAAGATCTCACCAGGTTCAGAAGCTAAGCAAAGTGGGCCCTGGTTAGTACTTGCATGGAAAGCCACCAAAGATGACTAGGGTTTCTATGCAGTGGCAAACCACCTCTGTTCATCTCTTGCCTTGAAAATTCTACAGAGCCACCATAATTTGGTTGACTTGATGGTATTTCCCACTACCAAAAAAGCAGTAGTGGGGAAAATAAATGATTAATGCCCACCCCTCTTCTTTGGTGTAGTGGTTAAGTGCACGTACTCTTATCTGGAAGAACTGGATTTGATTCCCCACTCCTCCACTTGCACCTGCTGGAATGGCTTTGGATCAACCATAGCTCTTGCAGAGGTTGTCCTTGAAAGGGCAGCTGTTGTGAGAGCTCTCTCAGCCCCATCTACCTCACAGGGTGTCTGCTGTGGGGGGAGGAAGGTAAAGGAGACTGAAAACCGCTCTGAGACTCTGAACTTCAGAGTGATGAGTAGGATATAAATCCAGTATCTTCTTCTTCCTCTTCTTCTTCTTCTTCATATCTCCTTTTCAAAATGACTCCAGAAGATGTGCTTCTTTATTATGGAAAGAGGTCTGCAAATGTTAATTTCTCCATTCCGTTTCCATTTAGCTTCCTGTTCCCTGTAGCTTCCATTTAGGCATTTATTTTTCCCTATCCTCTATCTTAGCACACAGACTAGGCCTCCTCTGCCAGTCACATCAGGCCAAGAAAATGAGTATGGGGCTATCTCCAAGAGGCTAAGAGATCACAAAGAGAGGACAGGTGTTAAATACTGGGTTTGATGCACGAGGAGGCTCTTGTGTAGTGATTAAAGCTCTTTATTAGTGTTTCAGCATGTCTACTTAGTGCCTACCAAACTACTGCTAAACACTCAAAGCCCGCGGCATTATATACAGTTGGTGAACCCAGCCCCCAAGAAGCAGAAAATACCCTGTGATTGTACCCTTTTTGGATCCATTAGAATATGCATTGGCAAATCCTAGAATTTTCTGATACTGCCTCCCAATTGGCCAGTTTGAATTAGGCAGCCAATCGGGATGCTGATCTTTGGATCCTCTCAGTCTATTGTGTTGTGCCTCAAGCTCAGGACACAAAACCCAGCATGTCCAGGCATGTCTTCACATACATAACAACAGGATTGGGCATAACCCTGCCTTGATCTCATCATACGCACTGCAGGCAATAGTAGAGAGAAACCAAGCCTCCCTCTTTATCTGATTATCTGATGGCCAATCAGGACTCTTCAGTAATGGTGGTTCGAGGGATCCAAGCCTATATTTAGGGTTTGTTTTATTTTTAGTTACTGCTATTTGAACTCATACGTATTGACTTGCCTTGGGGCATGGACTGTCCTATGACTTTGCAACCAGGCTAAATACAATGGCCTCAAGTGTGTGACAGAAGGGAGAAAATATGTGTATTCATTTGTCTAAAGAAGAAACAAGGGGAGTTTTGAACTGTACATTCATCTAGTGTTGCTGGTCTCTTTTCAAACTTGGGCTGAACTTTCTAGGCCCGGTCTAAGTGCTCCCTTGGATGCCTTATCTGTGAAGCGAGCTCACAATGGCAGCAGGTTAGCTGAAAATGGACTCCCTATCCAAATAAAAAGCTAGATTTGAGCCAGCCAATATAGCTTGGAACTGCACCACTACCCAAAGTGGGGGTTGGCTGTCGGGTAGCCGAGTGTCAGGAAAATCCAAATTAGGATTGCCAGCAGTGTTCCCTCTAAACGGAGTTAGTGTGAGCTAGCTCACAGATTTTTAGCCTCTAACTCACACATTTTTGTCTTAGCTCAGGAAGGATGACCCCAGGGCACAATAACTTATGCAGTAGCTCACAACTTTAATGCCAGTAGCTCACAACTTTAATACCAGTAGCTCACATAGTAGAATTTTTGCTCATAAGAGTCTGCAGCTTAGAGGAAAAATTAGTTGCCAGCCAGTTTGGTGTAGTGGTTAAGTGTGTGGACTCTTATCTGGGAGAACCGGGTTTGATTCCCCACTCCTCCACTTGCACCTGCTAGCATGGCCTTGGGTCAGCCACAGCTCTGGCAGAGGTTGTCCTTGAAAGGGCAGCTGCTGGGAGAGCCCTCTCCAGCCCCACCCACCTCACAGGGTGTCTGTTGTGGGAGAGGAAGGTAAAGGAGATTGTGAGCCGCTCTGAGACTCTTCGGAGTGGAGGGCAGGATATAAATCTAATATCTTCTTCTTCTTCTTCTGGGTTGGAAAAATACCTGGAGACTTTGGAGGTGGATCCAGGAGAGGGTGGGGTTTGGGAAGGGGAGAGCCCTCAGCATGGTTCAAAGCCACAGAGTCCACCCTTCAAAGCAGCCATTTGCTCCAGGGGAGCTGATCTCTGCCAGCTGGAGATCAGTTGTCAAAGCGGGAGATCTCCAGATCCCACTTGGAGGCTGGCAACCCTAATCCAGATGCTTTTTAGAAAAGCACTTTCATGGCTGAGGACTCCAAATGCAACAGAAAGAGCCCATATGAACTGAACCAGCCACATGACACAAACACCTATACATTACACACTACAGATTCATGAAATGAAAAAAGGAAAGGTTAGCTATGTTCAGAATACGATTCTGAAACCAGCATGCTAACTGGAGCTTTATGTGTTTACAATCTCTTGTTTAGGAAAAGCGCCAGAGGGGATCCAGGAAGACAAAGTCAGGTGAGAAGTTTAAATCATCCTGTTTATGAAGAACTAAGACAACCCTGGATCTTAGACCTGGAACATCAGGCACTTATTACAGCGGTTCCTGCCCTCCTCCTATGTGGGAGATCACACCCTGCGGCACATTCAGAGATACTTGATGTTTCTAACATTAAATGATATACCTACCAATTTTTGTGGGTTGTAAACAGGTAAACTGGTGCTACGTTGCAGAGGAGATAGCACACACTGTCTGGATCCAATACACTATCTCTGATTTCACTGGGGTAGTTAAGTAGGAGACAGCATGGTGTAAGGGCTAGCTAGAGCACTGGGAACAGTGTAAGAAACCATTCCTTCAAACCCTTACTCAGACACAAATAGCTCCCTAGAGCAGGGGTGGCCAACGGTAGCTCTCCAGATGTTTTTTGCCTACAACTCCCATCAGCCCCAGCCAGCATGGGAGTTGTAGGCAAAAAAACATCTGGAGAGCTCTAGGGCCACCCCTGCCCTAGAGCACCTTGCCTCAATCATTGTTTCTCAACCTAATTTACCTCACAGGATTGTTGTGAGCTTTTTTACATTGCAACCCTAAGTAGTTATGCAATTCTAAGGAAGAGGAGGATTTATACCCCACCTGGACTCAAGTTTATTTGCAAAACTGCAACATGTGTCAGGATACAAAATGGAGGCAGTGACTGAGAGAGCCATAGTTACATATAAGTGCCTCACTCTGCTGCAGTCCCAAGACAATGGGAGAAAGTGCTAGTTTTATGCACCCAGGGCTTTTTTTGAGCAGGAATGCACAGGAACACAGTTCCGGCAGGCTTGGCATCAGGGGGTGTGGCCTAATATGCAAATGAGTTCAGGCTGGGGTTTTTTCTACAAAAAAGCCCTGTGTGAAACAATGGTTGTGCCAGGGGGTGTGGCCTAATATGAAAATGAGTTCCTGCTGGGCTTTTTTCTACCAAAAGAAGCCTTGTATACACCAATTAAGTAAATCAGAATTAGGAGGAGGAGAGCTGGATTTGTTCCCTGCCCTTCACTAGGAGTCTCTGAGTGGCTTACAATCTCCTTCCCTTCCTCTCCCCACAACAGACACCCTGTGAGGTAGGTGGAACTGAGAGAGCTCTGAGAGAACTGCGAATGACTCAAGGTCATCCAGCTGCTGCATGGGGAGGAGTGGGGAATCAAACCCAGTTCTCCAGATTAGAGTCCGCTGCTCTGTAACTCTACTAAACTGACCAGGTCTCACACCACGACAGGAGACCTCCCACTTTCTGTCTGCTCTCCCTGCTTGGGGAATGAACAGGAAAAGCATTGTCTCACCAATGGTTACATCACTTCCAGCGCAACCCCAGAACTGATGTCATTATGTTGTTATAACTAGGATTCAACCAAAACTCAATTGTAAAACCATAGAATTTGGAGGGATCCCTAGAGAGATCCCGGAGTATCATGTCAACATAGAGATGTCACATCCAAGTTAGCATCACAATGTATTCTCACCATCCCTGCCCCCTCCCTCTCCAACTAGTTGCTAACAGCTGGCAATCCAAAACTCTGCTTAGAACTACATTGTTAGAAGAGTGAAATAAAAATGAAAAACCTAAACCCAATAACCGGAAAAAATCTGCACACCAACGCTCAGTTACAACCTGGAAATAGGGTTGTCATCTTTTTTATAGGCCCTGCTCCCATACCTTTAATAAAGAGATATACCAGCAAAAGTGACATACACAGAGGGGTAAAGAAGAAGAAAAGGGCAAAGCTACTGTGTATAAATGTCCAAACAATCTTGGGGGGAAATTACAACATTGTGATTTTTTTTCAAGATTGTTTGGACGTTTATACACAGTGGCTTTGCTGTTTTCTTCTCCTGTACCTTCAACAGCTGTTCTCCTTTAGCATCTGAAGTTCTTCTTGCATGATGTACAGAAAAGTTCCATCCGCCACATTTCTGGATGCCAGGCTGTTGTTAAAATCACAGGAGGACAGCAGAGGGGAGAAAAGGTCCCCCCTGAACATAGTGGAACCTACTTCTACATAGGTTCTACATAGTGGAACCTACTTAGATTGTTGTCTAAGCTTAAAGATTTGAAGCTGTCGGACTCTATATGTGAGTGGATTTTGAATTTTTTGTCAGGTCGTTCACAAAGGGTTAAAATGGATGGATATATTTCCTCCGTGAAGATCTTAAATACTGGCACCCCTCAGGGATGTGTCTTGAGTCCACTTCTTTTCACTATTTACACGTCTGATTGTGTTTCCAGCAGTCTGAGTAACAAAATCATTAAGTATGCAGATGATACAACGTTGGTAGGGCTCATCTCTGAGGATGATGAGTCTGCGTACAGGAGGGAAGTTCAACAGCTGTCCCTTTGGTGTAAAGTAAATAATCTTATTTTAAATATAAATAAGACGAAGGAAATTATAGTGGATTACAGGAAGAGTAGTTTGGACACCCAGCCGTTGTTTATTGATGGTGTTATGGTAGAACAGGTGACAGAATGGAAGTTTCTGGGAATTACCATGAAACAGGATCTAACATGGGGGGCAAATACTTTAGCTCTAGAGAAAAAGGCCCAGCAACGACTATACTACTTAAGACTCTTAAGATCACTACAACTGTCAGGGAGTCTGCTGGTTGCCTTTTATCGTAGTTCCATTGAGAGCATTTTATCTTATTGCCTCTGCGCATGGTTTGGGAGCTGCACGGAAGCAGAGAGAAGGGTGCTCCAAAGAGTGACGAGAAGAGCACAAAAGATTTGTGGATGTTCTCTCCCCTCATTGGTGGATCTGTATAATATGGCATGTAAAAGGAAGATACAAATGATCCTAAGGGACCATACACATCTGGGCCATTTGCTTTTTGAGATCTTACCGTCAGGTAGACGATATAGAGTGTTGAAGGCTAGGACAAACAGATTTAAGGACAGTTTCTATCCAAGTGCTGTGGTTAGGTTAAATGCAGGGTTATGAAGGATTATCTGTTTTAGATGTATTTAATGGTTTAAATGGTTTTAATGGTTTTATGAATGTTTAATGGTTTTATGAATGTTTATTTAATGGTTTAAATGGTTTAAATGGTTTTATGAATGTTTATCCGTTTTAGATGTATTTAAATGGTTTTAATGGTTTAAATGGTTTAATGGTTTCAGATGTATTTAAATGGTTTATGAATATGTGTGTTTGATGTGTTGGTATGTTTGTGGAAGAGCACCTCATTTCGTTGCTCTCTTTTTGTTGAGAACAATGACAATAAATTCATCTATCTATCTGAGCTAACATGCTTAAAATCACACTGCACATATTGCAAGTCAGTGTTCTTCTCTTTCCCAGCCAACTCGTCACAGAATCCAGGCATCCAGGCTGCCGACACTCAGTGCATTTTAATCCCTCATTACTCAGTTAAGCACGCACAGGTACAATCCACTAGGTATCGGTGATTACATCTAATCTGTGATACTAATGCATTCATATTCCCAAATAAACAAGGCATGGAGAGATCTAATTATATGTTTGTTAGCTTAGACCCAGATCACGTGCTCTTCCCCAATTCATGAGTTTTCCCTGCTGGGTATCACTTTCATTAATTTCCCCACCACCACCACCTCACATTTCAAAAGCAAATATTAAGAGCATCAAATGGAAACACAAATAAACATCTAATCTTGCAACCTTTTTGAGCAGACAACAGGAAACAGGAAATTAACTGTCCATTAAGCAGCAGAAGAGTCTTTGTTTCCAGGCATGTGCAATGTTCCACGGGTACATTTTTCTTCTTCCCCAGGCTGAAATTTAAATCAGGCCTGTGTCACCACTGTCTTTCTTCTGCCTGCAGGTGAAGATTTTCTTGTTGCATTTGGCATTCGTTCGATGAATCGCCTTCCTGTCCTAGGTATGAAGTGCAGCCAGAATCACAGCTCATCTCCAGACTACAGAGATTGGTTCCCCTGGAGAAAATGGCTGCTTTGGAGGGTGGACTCTATGGCATTGCGCCCCAATGAAGTCCCTATCCTCCCCTGGCTCCACTCCCAAATTTCCAGAAGATTCTCAATCTGGAGCTTGCAACCCTACCCACCCAACCCCAATGGTAGCCAGGAAGGACTTGTCAACCCTACTTCCCATGCAACGTTCAAAGGCACTTTAGCCACGATCGTTCCCAAAAGATCGCACCAGACCAGCATAGAGGATTTGGACCAGATACCAGTTTGAACTCCACACACCAGCAAGCCACAGCCAACAACCCCTGGGGAATTGAGGGCTGGGCTTAGTGTGTTGGCATAGTGCCAGCATCCCTACATCAATCAAAAGTTACACAGTGGGCACTTCAGCATTTCTGTATTTTTACCATAGAGTTTTTGCAGAAGGTTAGTGCATTCCATATCACTTCCAGTTTAACTACTGGCACACCAAGCCATTCTACCCCCACACACCATTTCCTTTCCAGTGTTGCCCAAGGCACCAGCAGGCATCAAAGGGAATTTGCAGAAGGCCTTCCACTATAGCATCCCTTCCTACTTTCCTCAGGAGCATGCCTAGTCTGAGCACTCAGCAAAAGTATCTGCCACTTGGCCGATACAGGTATGGTTGCCAGTTTCTGTCTTGGAAATTCCTGGAGATTTGAGGGTGGAGCTTTGGGAGGGCAGGGCTTGGGGGGGGGGGAAGGGCCATAATGCTATAGAGTCCATCTTCAAACCAGCCATTTTCTCCAAGGGGACTGTCATCTGGAAAACAGTTGTAATACCTGGAGATCTCCTGCAGGTTGGCACCTGTAGTTACAGGGGTGGCTAAACTGCAGCTCAGGAGCCCCATTTGGCTCTTTCACACATATTATGTGGCTCTCAAAGCCCCCACCACCCCATTGGCTAGGAGGAGTCTTTAAATCACTTCCCCAAGCCAGCTCTAAGCAAATTTGGTCACTCCTGCCTACAAGGGTTACAGACAGGAAATCTTGTTACAGACAGGAAATGTGGAAGCAGGACAAAGAAGGGGCATGATATTGTGTGAGTGGTGCCCCCCAGGGGTGGGATTCTAGCAGGAGCTTCTTTGCATATTAGGCCACACACCCCAGATGTAGCCAATCCTCCAAGAGCTTACAAGACTCTTTTTTTGTAAGCTCTTGGAGGATTGGCTACCTCAGGGCTGTGTGGCCTAATATGCAAAGGAGCTCCTGCTAGAATCCCACCCCTTGTGCCCCCCAAAAAACCACTGTAGTAAGCAGCCTAGGCTGAGAAAAAGTCACTTTCTTCAAGGCCTCAAGGAGCTTCATAGCCAAGAGAAGCATTTATCACCCAGCTTCCCACCACTTTCAAACTTGAACTTTCCACCCACCACCCCACAGGAGTTCCAAAACTGCCAAAGGACTTATACAAGCAAAATTCATGTTAAGGTGGCTTCTGTTGAAAATACCAGTTGCCTACGGCAAACACAACTCTATGGAATACCGCCACAAACCAGCACTTAAGAAATAGAAAGAATCCCTGTTATTGATTGCACTTCAGCGAGATTCTCAATGGTTTGTAAAAGAAAATCAAGGACCACGCTTGTTAAGATATATGCATTTAACTTTCAAACCACTAGAGATGTCTCAAAAAGTTTCCACTCAGACACTGGAGGGCAAAAAATCCCCAGATTCCACCCTCAAAGGCTTCTGAGACCAAATATGTCTCCTCCATATCATACCTTCATGAGTACTTACATCATTTTGAAGGTGTGATGTTCACTGTAGTTTATAGCACTCTAGGTACACTCTAACTCCTTTATATACAATAATGCTATCTCCCTTGATTTATATTGTATTTCTCTAGCAGCTCTGGTTGCTTTTTTCAATACAGGCACGCACGGCATTGAAGGCCATGGGGAATTCCTCGATGATAACTCCCAAATTTATTTCCCGCTCCTTTGCAACATGCCCACAGTGCTTTCTCATTTGTTACAGCATCAGCGTCTTGGTGGCGGGATTTGGTTTCCAACATCTGTCTTCTAGATTAGAGAAATGGCACCGGAATGATTTAGGCCTTTCTGCATCGAATGTCAGCGTTCCCCACGATCCGTCATATTTTTCACTTTAGTACCGAGCAGACTCCAAAAGCGTCTATGCCGGCGTATATTAAGTAAAACATTGAAGAAGATCTAGGACACCACGCTGAGCATTTTGATTTCTTAAAAAGTTTCTACTTCTGACAAATCTGTTCTGCCTCTTAGAAGTAGTTATATTTTGCAGAACAATTTTTTGGGGGGAGAGGTCTTTTTTTTCCCTTTTGCCAGTGGTTTTAGTATCTTTATGCATGTATCCTTTCCTTCCTCCAGTGAGTTCAAGTTCCTCCACACACAGCTACTGACAGAAAGTGACTGGCCAAAGGTTATCCAGTGAGTTTCATGAAATATATGAATGCAGGTCAGTCAATGTAGCTCACACTAACTTACCTCACAAGTTTGTTGTGTGGGTAAATGAAGAATTGTATACCACCTTAAAACTTTCAAGGAAAGAGAGAATCAAAATATTAGATAGATTCCCATGATGATGACAAAATGCCCTCAAGTTGTTGACTTGTGGCCACCCTATAGGGTTTTCAAGGCAAGAAGCATACGAGCTGCCTGGGTTCATGAGGTTCATGGTTCAGTCCATGGTTCGCCCACGAACCAAACTGCATCTCTTTTTGTTTGTGCCCTTCCCTATACACGATTCATTGAGCAGTCAATGTATTAGATTGAACCAACTTTTCTGATAATGAAAAATGAAGGAGGGATTCCCACTGGCCATCCAAAAAGTCTATGCTGGGACTCATGGTATCCAGGGCTTGTTTTGAGCAGGAACCCACTGGAACACAGTTTCGGCTGGCTTAGCATCAGGGGTTGTGGCCTAATATGCAAATGAGTTCCTGCTGGGCTTTTTTTAAATTAAAAGCCCTGTGTGAAACAGTAGTGATGTCAGGGGGTGGCCTAATATTCAAATGAGTTCCTGCTGGGCTTTTTCTACAAAAAAAAGCCCTGATGGGATCTATTTTAAAAGCCACGTGACAAAAGGACTGTAAGAAGGAGGGGAATTGGGCACAACTGAATGGAAAAGTTGGTGCAATCCAGCCCATTATCTCTCAGACTGACTGTTCCTTATTTGGAAATGTCATATACTGTTTCTCCAGAAATCTGCTCAAACACAAAAAAAACTTAGAACATAAAAACATAAGAATGGCCCTGCTGGATCAAACCAATGATTGTCTATTCCAGCATTATTTTTTCATCCATAGGCCAACCAGTTGCCCTGCACAGCCAACAAACAGGCCATATAGTCCAAGGCCCTCCCCTTACGTTACCTCCTAGCCAGGGCATTTTGGGGGGAGCAGGAACTCCTTTGCATATTAGGCCACACACCCCTGTTGTAGCCAATCCTCCAAGAGCTTACATGTCTCTTATTACATAGCCTACTGTAAGCTCTTGGAGGATTGGCTACATCAGGGGTGTGTGGCCTAATCTGCTGTGGCTGATGTAGCTAGGGTTGCCAAATCCAATTCAAGAAATATCTGGGGACTTTGGGGTTGGAGCCAGGAGACATTGGGGGTGGAGCCAGAGGCAAGGGTGTTACAAGCATAATTGAAGTCCAAGGGAGTTCTGGCCATCACATTTAAAGGGACAGCACACCTTTTTAAATGCCTTCCTTCCATAGGAAATAATGAAGGATAGGGGCACCTTCTTTTGGGGCTCATAGAATTGGACCCCCTGCTCCAATCGTTTTGAACCTTGGGGGGTATTTTGGGGAGAGGCACCAGATGCTATACTGAAACTTTGTTGCCTCTACCTCAAAAAACAGCCCCTCCAGAGCCCCAGACACCTCCAGATTAATTATACCCTATGAGAATCCATCTCCACATGGGGAATAATGAAGTGCCCAGCAGACATTTCCCTCCCCCCTCCTTTCTGGCAACTCTGAAGCAAGGGACTGGTGTCTCTACTCATGAGTTGCTGCCAACTTCTTCAAAGTAAGACAGACACACCATCCGAAGAGGAAGCCTTTCAATCAGAGACTAAAGCCTCCGGAAGTGGAAAGTCACATGGTGGCTGTGGGGGCGAGGCTTCCCCCCCACACACACCGGAGGGCTGACTTGGGGCGGGAAGGAGCCTGGGAAAGTAGGAGAACCCCCGCTTGGACCTGGGGATTGGCAAGCCTAGTTGTAGCCAATCCTCCAAGAGCTTACAGAGCTCTTATTACAGGGCCTACTGTAAGCTCTTGGAGGATTGGCTACATCAGCGGTGTGTGGCCTAATATGCAAAGGAATTCCTGCTACAAAAAAAGCCCTGCTCCTAGCACTGATTTTCTGAGGTCTGCTGCCTCTGAACATGATCCTAGCACTGAATATTCTGAGGTTTGCTGCCTCTTTGTCACAATGTCTAGTATCCATTGTGTTGTGTTCAAGGCTTTTTTTGTAGCAGGAACTCCTTTGCATATTAGGCCACACAACCCTGATGTAGCCAATCCTCCAAGAGGTTACAGTAGACCATGTAAGAAACTTGTAAGCTCTTGGAGGATTGGCTACATCAAGGTTGTGTGGCCTAATATGCAAAGGAGTTCCTGCTACAAAAAAAAAGTCCTGGTTGTGACCCATCATACATAGCTAAAATAATACCATTAAAAACAAGCCAGGGTTGTATAAAATTGGAATAATGTAAGTTATCATGAAGAAAAGGAAATGTTGTTTTCTAGCCTTGGGAATTAAGCTGGATTCCAATATTATGATGCTGTTTAAATCCCAATATTCTGATTGAACTTGTTTGCCTCTCACCCAACACCGGATTTATAGTGAAAAGATCCTTACAGCTCACTTACAGCTCATTTATCGTGGCCACTCCTGTGAATCTTGTATAAATGTTTAGAATGTTCTCATCACAGCTGTGTGACAAGTGTGCCAATGTTGCTTGAGAGAGAGAAGTTGACAAGACTGCACAGCCCCATTAGTCAGACAGCCTTTAATTTGATAAGAGGTATTTTTAAAGAGGAAATCGTCTTCCATTCCACAAGAGATAACTTCATGTGGGTTACCAAGATTCTATTCCTTGTACTATAATTTACTGTTTTGTTGTTGAGTTACCTCAGGGGAGAGAAAAAAGACCAACAGTGTGTGGGGGGGAGAACATTAGGGTATCTCATAAATGGGATAGTGGGACAGGAAAAACCCCCTAGAGAGCTGTCAGTCATAAAAGCCTAGGATGGCTCAGGAGCCAGGGAAAGATATGCTTCCAAGACAATTTTGCACACAGCCTTCCTTTTTTTTTTCTCTGAAGTAAATATAGAACACTAAGTGCCAATTCTTGACTTAGTGCTTTCAATCACAACTATTCTCGCAGTTCAAAGAATTGGTTTTTCTGTGAGTCTGCTCGACCTAGTTATAAGAAGAAAACAGTGGCCGCATAGTGTCATACCTTGGTCTGTGACCATCTGTTCTTACCAGTATTATACAGCAGCAATTGCCCCCAATTATCACTGGTTCGATTGCACAGAACCTGAGGGCTCAAACAAGGCAATGAACCCGTGGCTTGTTCCATTTGTAAAATGCAAAATACAGGCATGCGCAGCCTCAATCTGCCTTGGGGACATGCAGGGAAAGGGTTGGGGGTTTGACCTTTCAATCTCTGTTCAGTTTTCTCTGTTTGGGCTCCCAGCTTTCTTATTAGCATTTTAAAGGGAAAGCTGTTAATGTTCAGGTGTTATTTTACAGATTCCCCTGATGAAATATATACAAACTGTGTTGGGGTCTCAGAGCCGAATTAAAATTAATTCTCCCACTGTACCAGTTGTCCCTTGTTTTGTGCACTCCTTAAGGACTTTACTAAATGTGGCACTTTCATTTGATTAAATAGATTACTCCAATCAAATATAAAGAGAGTGTCAGCGACAGTGTTCCCTCTCAGCTGAGTTAGTGGCTTAGACTGAGTGGGCTGAAGTTAAATCCGGCAAAGACAGAGGTTCTCTGTGTGGGTCGCGGCGCTCCAGGAAGGGAAATATCCCTCCCGACCTTCGACGGTGTGCAGCTAAAGGCGGCGCAGCGGGTGAAGAGTCTGGGTGTCCTACTGGAGCCTTCATTATCAATGGAGGCCCAGATAACAGCCACTGCCAAGTCAGCATTCTTCCATCTGAGGCGGGCGAAGCAGTTGGCCCCTTTCCTGGAGCGTCGGGACCTAGCGACGGTGATCCATGCGACGGTCACCTCACGACTGGACTACTGTAACGCCCTCTACATGGGGCTGCCTCTGTGCCGGACCCGGAAATTACAACTAGTGCAGAACGCGGCGGCCAGGCTGCTGCTTGGTCTCCCAAGATGGGAACATGTACGGCCGGGGCTACGCGAGCTGCACTGGTTGCCGATTGTATACCGGGTCCAGTACAAAGTGCTGGTTATTACCTTTAAAGCCCTATATGGCCGAGGACCGGCCTACCTGAAGGACCGCCTCTCCCCGTACGAGCCCCAGAGAGCACTGAGGTCAGTAGGAAAAAACAGACTGACTACCCCTGGGCCAAGAGAAGTTAAACTACAGAACACCCGCTCACGGGCCTTCTCGGCTGCGGCCCCATACCTCTGGAAGAGGTGCGGGCCCTGCGGAACCTTGATCAGTTCCGCAGGGCCTGCAAGACCACTCTTTTTAAATTAGCTTTTATGAACAGCTGAAGTACAATTCTACAACGAAGAAAATCCGCCATTAGCACTAACTAGAATAGCGTCAGTGATAATGTTATAGTTTGTTTTAATTAATTTTCTACTGGTTTTTAAGGTTAAGTTAATGCTTAATTTAATGTTCTTAATGTAATGGTTTTAATTAATGCACCATTGGTTACTATGTTGTTTATTAATGTTTTATTTATTAATGTACCATTGGTCACTGTGTTGTTAGCCGCCCTGAGCCTGCTTCGGCGGGGGAGGGCGGGGTACAAATAAAATTTATTATTATTATTATTATATTAGTGTGAGCTAGCTCACAGGTTTTTTAGCCTCCAGCTCACACATTTTTGTCTTAGCTCAGGAAAAATGGCCCCAGAGCAAACTAACTTATGCAACAATTCACAACTGTTATGCCAGTAGCTCTCAAAGTAGAATTTTTGCTCACAAGACTCCACAGCTTAGAGAGAGTATTGGTCAGAGATCTGATTTTATAAACCAAAGGCAAGGCTTTTGTTTTTTGGTGCATGTTATGCTACACCTTCAAGAGTCCTTCAAGAGCTTACAGTAGGCCCTGTAAGAAGAGCCCTGTAAGCTCTTGGAGGATTGACTACGTAAGAGGGGTGTGGCCTAATATGCAAAGGAGTTCCTGCTACAAAAAAAAGCCTTGACTGGTGCAGAATCCTTCCTCAGCCTATCCCTCCAGATGCTTTCCTGACAGCTGAAGTGCCATGTGAAAGTTCAGTTCTTGAATTAGGGGGCAAGACCAGATCGAAACCCCCATTCAGCGATTAAGGACTGGATGAATAGCTCTCACTCCCAGCCTAATCTACCTCATAGGGCTGTTATAAGGGTAAGCTAAGACCTCTGTATGCTACCCTGGGCAACTTCAAGGAACGATGGGGTGAAAACTGACTACAGAGAAATAACTTTGTTTGAGACCTGATCATACAACATTTGATGGCTAATATGCTGTGAATTTTGCAAGGAATAGGCCTGGCTGGCAAGCATGTTGTACATGATAGCCAAGATCCCTTGAATCCAAGCCCCAATCTTTTTGCCCCACTGTGGTCAGCCTTGAGTTGCTGCCCATCAATTTTGTGGCTGCTCAGCTGTAGTGTTTCTATTTTGTTCCTTGTAGCTAATAGCTACATTTAGGGCTTTTTTTGTAGCAGGAACTCCTTTGCATATTAGCCCACACAACCTTGATGTAGCCAGTCCTCCAAGAGCTTACAGTAGGCCTTGTAATAAGAACCCTGTAAACTTTTGGAGGATTGGCTACATCAGGCGTGTGCGGTCTAATATGCAAAGGAGTTCCTGCTACAAAAAAAACCCTGGTAGCAGTGATTTTGGGGCCTCACCCTGAACCAGCATGGTATAGAGGTTAAGAGCAGCACTCCAATCTCGAGAACTGGGTTTGCATTCTCACTCCTCCACATGCAGCCTGTTGAGTGACCTTGGGCCAGTCACTGATCTCTCAGAACTCTCTCAGCCCCACCTACCTCAAAAGGTGCCTGTTGTGGGAAGAGGAAGAGAAGGCAATTGTAAACCACTTTGAAACTCCTCAGTGTCAGAACTGGGAACTTCAAGGAAGACTCATTACTTTGTTTCAAAAGTTAAGACGTTTATTGAGAACTTAGTATCCAGGAAAGAAGCAGGTTGACTTTGATAGCTTTCAAGGCTATCGGCACATTCTTATGCATTGGTAACAGAAACAATAAAACTCTTTCTCACACCCAGAAAGACAGTTGTCTGTTCCCAGGCCCCTTATCTCCCAGCGCGGAGGAAGGAACCCTGCTGTTCTCCTCTGGCATGTCAGCTTCAAAGGCCACCTGTGGATGGTTCCCAGAGGCTATCAGTCACCCTTCAGTGGTTAGTATTTGTTTGAAATGCAAAGTTACAGGGTTAGTACATTTCCAATATGGAGTCAGTTAGGCTAATAACATATTACTTAGCACATAGGAAAGTTACAAGTTCTGACACTCAGGGTAGAGAAAAAAATGGTTATAAAAATCAACTCTTCTTCCTCCTCGTCTTTTGCTCAAATCCCCAGAATCATGACTGCCTTTGATCAGGAGTATGGAAAACTCTGCTCTCTACTGACCTTCAAGTTAACTAAGTGACCTATAACAATTAGACTGTGCAAGTCCTGATAACAAAGACCTTCAATGATTCCAGCTGATTAACCATGAGTTACTCTAATTATTCTGCAGAGAATCAATACAGCAATCATACAGAAAATTAAGCATACTCTCAAAAACTCCAGGATATCTTTTCGCCCATAAGTACATGCACAGCTGGCATGGGGGAATGTTTTTTATTTAATCAGAGGGAATGAATACAGCAGTATGAGTTATTTGACTATATTAAAACATTCAGAATGAGCCCTTTTTTCAATCAGTGGAACATTTGCAAAAACGTGTTGGGCTTTTAGAATCGTTTTGCAGCCTTGAAGGTGCCTATCAAAATGTTAGGTACCAACCTCTGTATTGAAAACCCAACAGCTTTCTTTTCTTTTTTTTTAAGTTTTAAGAAAAGCCACTTAATGAGAAGAAGAAGAAACTGGATTTATATCCCGCCCTATAGTTTGAATCTCAGAGTCTCAGAGCGGTCACAATCTCCGTTATTTTCTTCCCCCACAACAAACACCCTGTGAAGTAGTTGGGGTTGAGAGAGCTCTTACAGCAGCTGTCCTTTCCAGGACAACTCCTACAAGAGCTATGGCTGACCCAAGGCCATTCCAGCAGGTGCAAGTGGAGCAGTTCTCCCAGTTCTCCCAGATAAGAGTCCACACACTTAACCACTACACCAAACTGGCGTAGTGATTAAGGCAACTTGAAGGAGAGAAACAAGGAGGAAACTTGAAGGAGAGAAACAATGTGGGGGATGTACTTAGCCCCTTCTCCATCCTTACTGTCCTCTCACCAAATCACCTCTGTGAAACCATCCTTCCCCCTCCCAGAATTCCACATGTTTGCAAGGATGAGCTTTGGGGGTTGCTGGAGAGTGGTGGTTGGACCATTGGATTAGAAATACAGAGGCCTGGGTTCAGATCCCAATTCAGACATGAAGCTGGGCATGCTCGTTATTCTTTCTTTGCCCTACCTCATGTGGTTGTTGTAAGAAGAAAATGGAGGACAAGAACATAAGAACACAAAAGATGCTGGGTCAGACTAGTTGTATATAATGCTATACTATATGGAGGCCAACTCATTGCTCTGAAAGACCAACAAACAGGGCATAGAGGCCAAGGTCTTCCCCCATGTTCCCTCCTAGCATCAGGATTCAGAGGTTCACTGCCTTTGATTGTCTAGCCATGTTAGTCTGAAGCAGTAGAACAAAATTTAAATTCACTGGCACCTTTAAGACCAACAAAAAGTTTATTCAAGGTATGAGCTTTCATGTGTGTTTTTGAGCATGTGCCTGTATATGAATAAACCTTTGTTGCTTTTAAAGGTGCCTCTGGACTCAAAATTTGTTTGATTTTCTAGATTTCTCTTCAACCACAATGGCTAGAAGCCACTGAGGTACTTCTATTCAATGAACCTGTCTGTTCCCTTTCTAAAGCCATTTTGTTTGTGACCATCCCTATATCCATCAGCAGTAAATTCCATAAGTACGTTTGAATAAAAAAGTGTTTCCTTTTGACCATCCTGAATCTATTACATGTCAAGTTCATTAGATGTCCCCAAGTTCTAGGCATATGGAAGTGGGAGAAACATTTCCTTTTCTCCGCTTTCTCCATCCCAAGCTTTGTTATGTAATTCCCTTTAGTCATCTTTTTTTTCCTTACCAGAAAAGCCCCAGATGTTTTAGCTTCCCTCATAGGAAAGGTGCCCCAACCTCTTCATCATTTCAGTTGCCCTCTTCTGCACTTGCCCATGCTCTGTAAATATCTATGCATGCTGCTCTAAACTCCTTTCTTAGAAGACGTACGAGATGAAAATGTCATAAAAATGCATTTGGAAACTCAGTTGAGAGATGACTTAATGTGGAAGTCACTGGAGAAAAGGGTTTTCATTACACACATTTGTGTGTCACATTTGTTAGGAGAAAAGGTGTTTTTAATAAAAACAGCTCTTTTTTACACAATGTGAACACTGTTCCACATTTCAAAGCATTTTCTCAAAGTGTTCATTCCAATAACTCTTGGACTGGTCAGCTTTTATTCAGACTGAAGTCCCAAGAAGAAAGACAATATTGAGCAAGAAAAATGGGCTGCAACAAAGGAGATCTCATCTAGCTTGATTTATGCAACTGAAATGTGTACATTGGCTGCATCATTTTGCATTATATCGTTATTCACAAGGCTTTTTTCCCTTGGGGAACATGGTGGAACAGAATTCCAGAACCCCTTCATGGAAACAAAATTCTGAAAAACTGCTTAAAAGTTGTAAGGGGCACCCATGTATGAGAGAGAAGGAGTGAGGGAGGGAGGGAGGGAGGGAGGGAGGGAGGAAGGAAGGAAGGAAGGAAGGAAGGAAGGAAGGAAGGAAGGAAGGAAGGAAGGAAGGAAGGAAGGAAGGAAGGAAGGAAGGAAGGGAGGGAGGGAGGGAGGGAGGAGGGAGGGAGGGAGGGAGGAAGGAAGGAAGGAAGGAAGGAAGGAAGGAAGGAAGGAAGGAAGGAAGGAGGGAGGGAGGGAGGGAGGGAGGGAAGGAAGGAAGGAAGGAAGGAAGGAAGGAAGGAAGGAAGGAAGGAAGGAAGGAAGGAAGGAAGGAAGGAAGGAAGGAAGGAAGGAAGGAAGGAAGGAAGGAAGGAAGGAAGGAAGGAAGGAAGGAAGGAAGAGCTGGAGCCTGAGGCAAGATAAGGCTACCATACCAAACTGAGACAGACCTGGTGGAACTGTCCCAAGGCAGTCACAGCTCAGCCCCCTACGGTCTGAAGAGCAAAGATGTTTGTGAAGGGAACTGTGCTTGTGAGGAAGCCTGTGTGAATATTAGAAAAATCTAATAGCTTCAGACTTGTGTTCTTCTATACCCATAACTATGAATTCAAATTGTAACCCAAATTAAGATAAATTCACATTATCACAACATTTCACTGAAATATAATCTGAGACACCTTGAATAGACTGTAAAGGAAATCTGATGTGCAGCTATCTGAACATCTCTCCCTTAATTAAGAGGCAAGGATACCTCCAAATGGTAAACCTACTCCTGCGCTACCTGAGATGTCAAAATTTGGTGCACATATAATCTGAGCTATGTTCAAGGGCAGTCCCATATCAATCATGTTACAGTAGTCAAATCTCAAAATTGATCATTGTGGCTAGGGAAGAAGGATCCATAAGGGCAGCTTTTATGACAAATACAACTGAAATGTGCTTCTAGCTAGCATAGTCACTGGCTTTTTCCCAAAAGGGATTATCTAGTTTAGACTGTATATTTCCCTCTATCTGTGTTTTTATATTATATTCCACTTTCTGGTCCAAACTGGCTCACTAAGAGGTTCACAAGAGGGTTTTTTTAAGTCATTTAGATACAATACAAATGTTTTGTGAGGAGAAGATTCTCAGCTGAACCAGATTTATACAAAGTGGAAGGTACTGGGCTGCTTTTTACTCTTCTGAAAGCCTCACTGATGACAGTTGGAAAATGGAGGCAGGGATTCCAAAATACAGACATGATGGAGGACTACTTGGCTGATTTCTATCCTCCCTCTAATGGTCCCACTCAGGGGTGTCAAATGTGTGGCCTGAGGGCTGGATCAGGCCCCCAGAGGGCTCCGATCAGGTCCACAAGCAACTCACTGTCATCTGCTTCCTTCTCTCTCTCTTGCTTCCTTCCTTTTGCATCATAGCTTGCTTGGCCAGGCTTGCTCCATCATACAGGACTGACAGAGCAATGCCTCTGTTTCTCCACTGGCTGACCAGCACATGAAGCAACTTATGTACAAAAAGTTCACCATGCCCAGCCATTTCATGTTTTCCCCTGGGTCTTAGGCTCAAAGCATTGACCATGAGAGTTCTGTAATGAATCTCAATAAATCAAGAGTAGGTTTGCAACTTACAGACACACACCTGAACAACACCTAAACAGCATACTCAAAGTTTCTACAGCACAGACATTGTCTCCAGATTTTGATGTAACAATTCAGAGCAAGAGGTGTCAGTTATCAGAAAATGTTAAATACACAAACTATTGCAAGAGTGCCAATCTTTTAAGCATATTTTATTTTACTTAAAAAAAATCTTTAATTGTGTTTGTCTGTGTCCTTTATAAAGTTTGTATCTCTGCTACCTGGCATTACATTTTATGGCACACATGGCCCAGCCTGACAAGGCCTCATTTATGTCATATCCGGCCGTCATAACAAATGAGTTCAACACTCCTAGTCCCACTGATGGAAGCTGGAAGCTACAAGGAGGTGGCCCCCACCTTTCACTCAGCCCAAGCCCAATGCTAGGAAGGAGGGTCTTCTGCTTCCTTTCTTCCCTCTAATGGCAGTTTGAAGGGAAGTCACAGCTGGATCTAAAATAAAGTGTAGTTCCGTCCTCAGAAACACACGTTCTCACTGTGAGAAATATCTTGGCCTGAAATGTCAGCCCATCAGTCAAACCATGGGAATCGTCAGCCTCTGTTTGTTTTGTGAGGTCCTGAAGGTCTTTTGAGCATTAAAGCGGCGACAGGTAAATAGCTTTGGGCCCGCTCAACCTAACCATCTTTTGAAAGGTTTGTTTTTCTATGGCTCTCTGAAAGAAAAAAATCACAAGAAGCTCCCTGTGATATGCCAGTAACTAACTGTCATTAGCATCTCCAGTACCTGCTGTATGAAGAGACACTATTGACAAGCAGCGAATGCTTGCCTGAAATGACTACCTCTGCTGATGGAACTTTTATTGTTAATGTCACTGTATGCTGCTCTTTTTTTGGTTCCGGCAATATTTTACTAGGAGAAAATGAAACAATTCACATTTGAAGTACGTTATATATAACTCAGAACCCAGTCAAACATTTCCGTTTATTTAATACAGCAAGTGCTGTCTCTTTAAGCAAAACATAACTAGGCTGGTGTGAAAACAACCCTAAATTTTCTTTGATTGCTTCAATATTTTGTGTCTCTTTCCCCCTTCCCATTTTACAGCACAGCAGTCCTTTAGAAAGGGACTTTGCTCAAAATGCAGCATGACAGAATGGATCTGTTAAGGTGTTTGTTTATAACCATTGCCAAAAGAAAGTTAATAATAATAATGTGGTGGGGGGGGATTATATATATAAAAAAAACAAGGACGACAATGTGAAATGACCACCAATGAGAACAAATAGCATATAAGGATAACAAAAGCTCCTGTACTTTTAATATTAGCTCAGACAGGAGGACTTTGGATGATTCTGGTTGTCATGCCAAAATACAAAAAGCTGCCTCTTACAACTGGAAAATCTCATAGAATCATAGAGTTGGAAGGGATCTCCAGGGTCATCTAGTCCAACCCCCTGCACAATGCAGGAAGCTCACAAATAACTCCACCTAAATTCACAGGTTCTGCATTGCTGCCAGATGGCCATTTAGCCTCTGCTTAAAAACTTCCAAGGAAGGAGACCCCGCCACCTCCCGAGGAAGCCTGTTCCACTGAGGAACTGCTCTGTCAGGAAGTTCTTCCTAATGTTGAGCCAGAAACTTTTCTGATTTAATCTCACAACATAGAGGCTTTGCTTCAGATACAGGGTTGCCAGTTCTAGGTTGGGAAATACCCGGAAATATAGGGGGGGTGAAGCCTGAGGAGGACAGGGTTTGGGGAGGGAGGGACCTCAATGGGGTAGAATGCCATAAAGTCCACCTTCCAGTGTTGCTCAGAGATCAGTTGCAATCCCAGGAGATCTCCAGCCACCACCTGGATGTTGGCATCCCTATTTAGATACCATTTTATAATATATTTCACAGTGTTCTCTCACCTTTAAAAATAGTCCACAGAGCACAGAGGGTTGGTAAAGAAAACAAATTAATTCAAAATGTTCACACTTTATACAGTATTTACTCAAATGTAAGACTAGGATTTTTTCTGGGTGGTTCAGGTGAGCCCAGTCTCATCAGATCTCAGAAGCTCAGTGGGGTCAGCCCTGGTTAGTATCTGAATGGGAGGCCACCAAGGAAATCCAGGGTTGAGACACAGAGGCAGGTAATGGCAAACCACCTCTGAACGTCTCTTGCCTTGAAAACCCTACAAGGTTGCCATGGGTTGGTTGTGTCATAATGGCACTTTCTACCACCATGCCATCAAACAAAAGAGGGGTCATCTTAGATTCACACAGTTACAGACAGTTGACTTGATTAGATTAGATTAGATTAGATTAGATTAGATTAGATTAGATTAGATTAGATTAGATTAAAGAGAAAGTATAACATTTCAAGGGGTTGTCTTACATTCAGGGTTATCTTCCTTTTGAGAAAATAAGAAAATATTAGAGAAGCCAGGTTGGGTCAGGCCAATGGCCCATCCAGTCCAACATTCTGTGTCACATAGTGACCAAAACCCAGGTGCCATCAGGAGGTCCACCAGTGGGGCCAGAATTCCAGAAGCTCTCCCACTGTGGCCCCTCAAGCACCAAGAATACAGAGCATCACTGCCCCAGACAGTGTTCCAAATATGCCACATTGTTATACATGTGACACTGTTATATATTTCTCATGTACCCAGGTGGTCAGAAGGTCAGAGACAGTGCTATTGGGATTAGGTTCTGTTAACCCAGGGAACACATGACTTTCCCACACCATAAGTACTCATGGTGATGATTATTGTAACAGGAATTCTTTCTGCTCAGGCATCAGCAGGAAGCACTGTAGCTTTCCGCTTACTGGGAAACGTACAGAAAAGAAAAGAAAAGAAAAGAAAAGAAAGGTGGATGCTAGAATATGCATCCCATAATTGCCTAGTTATTTAAACCTTTTGCAACAGTACTGTACGTTCCCTCTGGAGAAGAGAGCACTGCAGACTTAGGCTGTGTTGCCGGTATTTGTTTTATTTACAAATGTGTAGGCAGAATACTGCTGGAGGCAAAGAGCCAATCCTTTCCTGATCCCCGGTGAAAGAGAAATCCCACCCATACCCCATGATGTTTCACTTTCAACCAACACAGTTTGGTCTCTCTCTGCTTCTCTCTTTGACTTTTCTGTTCCGAACTTAAAAACTGTTTTCTTCAAACGCACGCACACACACCCTTTCCCCTTCCTGCTTCCCCTCAGCTGGAGGTGACACCAATATCCAATTCACTGAAGAGTTATTAAGAAACTGTCTCCCAGTAGGGGAGTTAGATTCAAGAGCAATAGCACTTCAGAGACCAGCCATATTTTGGGGGTGTGAGCTTTCAAGAGGCAAAGCTCTGTTCATCAGCTTTGACTCACAAAAGTTTATCCCCTAGAAATCTTGTTGGCCTCCAACATGCTACTTTTCTGCTTCAGACCAACACAGCTACCCTCTGCCTCTCAGAATATAGCTCTCATTGAGAAGACATCCATAGAGCATTAAGATTCTTTTGGTCAAAGACCCTGATCCACACAGGTATCATTTTAGGGGCTACACGAGTAAAGTTTATTATAAGTAAGCTTGCAACTGTTTTTAATTACTGGTTTTATTGATTTTATGTGTACTTTTTGTTGTACATTGCCTAGAGTCCAGCATTGGTTGGGATGAGGTGAATCAATAATAATAATAATAATAATAATAATAATAATAATAATAATAATAACAACAACAATAATAATAATATCTTTCCAAAGTCATCAAACAGCAAACACATGCAGTGTGTGTCTATGTGTGAGAGTGTGACAACAGGCAAAAATTTTCTGCCCGTGGCCAATTGTGTCCAGCCTCCACACACTTATCTGGGAGAACTGGGTTTGATTCCTCAATCTTCCACCTGCACCTGCTGGTATGATCTTGGGTCAGTCGCAAGTTCTCTCAGAGCTGTTATCTCAAAGGCAGTTCTCAAAAGAGTTCTCAGTCCCACCTACCTTACAGGGTGTCTGTTGTGGGAAGGGGAAGGAGATTGCAAGCTGCTCTGAGACCCCAAGTAAAGGGCAGGGTATAAATCCAATCTTCTCCTCCTTCTTCTCCTCTTCTTCTTCTTCTTGTCAACATTGTAAGTCACCTTAAACTCCTTAAAGAAGAATAGCATGTTTTAAAATAAGTACCTAGAGAGTTTGAGATGCTGGTATCATTCACTCCAGAGTAAAATTCTAGGACCCCGGTTCCCAGGGCCTTCTTATGTCATACGTTTTGTCCCAAGTTCATCACTGCATCTGGTCAAAGAAGTGTCCTTGGGGCTGCTTGCTTCCAAGAAATGCAGAGAGACCCAATTTGGACTGGAAGCACAGAGTGCAAAGAGAAGCAGATTAGACTTTCTCCTTAGATCATTTTCCCAATCCGAAGTAGCCTCAAGTAGACCCTATTCACCCCACTAGGGAAAGCATTTGTACTGATATGGCTACACATCAGCTTCTTTTCCCCGTGTGGTTCCATTCCAAATGGAGTCCCCCATATGCTGAGGAAGCATGGCTGTC
The DNA here is from genome assembly GCF_032191835.1 of Heteronotia binoei. Classification (NCBI taxonomy): domain Eukaryota; kingdom Metazoa; phylum Chordata; class Lepidosauria; order Squamata; family Gekkonidae; genus Heteronotia; species Heteronotia binoei. Next base: position 174,535,753 of record NC_083225.1, read on the forward strand.
CAGAGGTATTTTTTGAACAGGAATACGCAGGAACGCAGTTCCGGCTGGCTTGGCATCAGGGGGTGTGGCCTAATATGCAAAGGAGTTCCTGCTGGGCTTTTTCTACAAATAAAGCCCTGCTTAGAACCAGGGCTTTTTTTTTTTTGTAGAAAAAGTCCAGTGGGGACTCCTTTGCATATTAGGCCACACTCCCTCATGTTACCATTGTTTCACACAGGGCTTTTTTGTAGGAAAAAACCCAGCAGGAACTCCTTTGCATATTAGGCCACACTCCCTCATGTTACCATTGTTTCACACAGGGCTTTTTTGTAGAAAAAAACCCCCAGCAGGAACTCCTTTGCATATTAAGCCACACCCCCTGGCACCAAGTCCACCAGAACTGTGTTCCTGTGCGTTCCTGCTCAAAAAAAAGCCCTGCAGAACATGTCTGTGACCTGGGGGAAATGTACAGTGCAATTAGATCAGCAGGGGTATACCCAAAGCAGGCTGTAGCTGTCCATTTGAAGCATACATTATCATCTAAGGGAGAGATCCCTCCCATCAGACAATTAAGTCCAGGATCTAAAATTAACTGACCGCTCCGATGGCTTTGGATATGGATGAACCTTTGGGTTTTAAGAGGAAGAATTCAAATGAAAGTTAAATCTATCATAAATTCTTAAGAAATCTGCCTTCTTTAAAAATTTTCTTGCTGGATCGCTCTATTTCACATTGCTAATGGAAGATTATATATTTGATTCAGCTGCCACATTAAGACTCCTCGCCCACAGAAAACTAGAGTATCAGAGACAAGTGTCGGCTAGAAATCTTTTTTGTTGCTGATGCCGCGGGGAGGGGGTTGTTGCTGTCAAGTCACAACTAATTTATGGTGACCCCAAAGGGTTTTCATGGCAAGAGATGTTCAGACATGGTTCACCATTGCCTGCTTCCTAACCACAACCCTGGTATTCCGTGGAGGTCTCCCATCCCAATACTAGCCAGGACCGACTCTGCTTAGCTTCTGACAACATCAGGCTAGCCTGGTCTATCCATTTAAACTTGAAATTCCCCAACTGCCATTTGAAGGGGTACAGTTCAGCAAGCTTTGTACTCTGATCTCAGTCCAACTGCATTGTGTTCTTTGATCCCACAACTATATAAGGCTTCAACATACTGAATCAAACTCTTAGAATCATAGAATCACAGAGTAGGAAGGGGCCAGACAGGCCATCTAGTCGAACCTCCTGCTTAATGTGGAATCAGCCTAGCACATCCCTGACAGGTGTTCGTCCAACCGCTGTTTAAAGACTGCCAGTGAGGGGGAGCTCACCACCTCCCTCACAGATGATTCCACTGCTGAAAAGCTCTTACTGTAAAAAAGTTTTTCCTAATAGCCAGCCGGTACCTTCCTCATCCTGCCCTTAATTTAAACCCTTCTTGCAAGTCCTCTGCTCTGCTGCCAGCAGCAACAGCTCCCTGCCCTCCCTCAAGTGACAGCCCTTCAAATACCTCAAGAGAGCAATCATGCCCCCCTCAACCTCCTCTTCTCCAGACTGAGCATCCATCTTCATCCATCAAGGTCAGTATTGTCTAGTCAGATTGGCAGTGGCAATCCAGGATCCACCACATCACCTACTGTATGTGTTTACAGCGCCATCAAGTCACAGCTGACAGAGTGACCCTGTAGAGTTTTCAAGGCAAGAGTAGCAGAGGTGTTTTGCGATGGCCTTCTTCTGCATAGTGACCCTCATTTTCCTTGGTGGTCTCCCAGCCAAATACTAAGCATCGACGACCCTGTTTGGCTTCCAAAATCTGACAAGAACAGGCTATCCTGGGCCATTCAGGTTAGGGTCATCACCTTCTAAAAGGTAAAGGTGTAAGCACCAGTCGTTTCTGACTCAGGTGATGTTGCATCACAACGTTTTCATGGCAGACGTTTTACAGGGTGGTTTGCCATTGTCTTCCCTAGCCATCTAACCTTCCCCCCCAGCAAGCTGGGTACTCATTTTACTGACCTCGGAAAGATGGACGGCTGAGTCAACCTGGAGCTGGCTACCTGAACCCTGCTTCCACCGGGATCAAACTCAGGTCATGAGCAGAGCTTAGACTGCAATACTGCAGCTTACCACTCTATGCCACAGGGCTCCCATCACCTTCTACTTGATCCTTTAAACTAGAGATGGCAGAGACTGAGCCTGGAACCTACTTGTTATAAAGTGGGCTCAGTCAGCTCTTCGTAAGCAAGAATGTTTATTGAGAAGTGGTCACATACACAAACTGGCAGTGAATGAACATATATACAGTTAGAACATAAAAAACTACGCCCCCTCAGGCAGGCACTCACCAATCCCACTGTGCCCTCTAGGATCCTTCATCTGCAATTCCCTCCAAAATGCCTCACTTCCTGATTGTCCGGTTCTAGCAGAACTAGGCTTCCCAAATCCCCCGGCTGGGCGGGGGACCCCCGATTTGGAGCCTCCTCCCCCCCCTGCTTGCCAAAAATCCAGAAAGCGGGGGGGGGGGGAATGGTGGCCCTTCCCACCCAGCCCTGATCCCAGCAGCTTCTCCTTGCCCCTTCCCTTCCCACCCCAGATCACAGCAGCTTCTCCTTGCTCTTCCCTTCTCACCCAGCCCCGATCGCAGCAGCTGTTTTTCCATTTTCCCAGGCTGCTTCCCGCCCCCAGTCAGCTGGCTGGTGGGGGGGGAGCCCCGGCCCACCCGCAAGGGACCATGTGCCTTTGCACCTCCGGAGGCTTGATTGAAAGGCTTCAATTTGGGATGGTGTGTCTGTGTTGCTGTGAAGAAGCTGGCAGCAACTCGTGAGTAGAGAGGCCAATCCCCTACATCAGATTTGCCAGAAACGGGGGGGGGGGAGGTGGGAGGAGAGGGAAACGTCTTCATTATTCCCTATGTGGAGATCGATTCTCATAGGGTATAATGGGGAATTGATCTTGAGGTTTCGGGGGCTCTGGGGGAGCTGTTTTTTGAGGTAGAGGCACCAAATTTTCAATATAGTATCTAGTGCCTCTCCCCAAAGTACCCCCCAAGTTTCAAAACTATTGGACTAGGGGGTCCAATTCTATGAGCCCCAAAAGAAGGTGCCCCTGTCCATTATTTCCTATGGAAGACATTTAAAAAGGTGTGCTGTCCCTTTAAATGTGATGGCCAGAACTCTCTTGGAGTTCAATTATGCTTGTCACACCCTTGTTCCTGGCTCTGCCCCAATGTCTCCTGGCTCCACCCCCAAAGTCTCCTGGCTCCACCCCCAAAGTCCCTAGATATTTCTTGAACTGGACTTGGCAGAACAGCCAATCAGAATGTAGGCATCAGGATCCTGGCCTGCAATGGACATTCGCTTCAAGCTCACTCTGGGCTTTTTTTGTTTTTTAGCAGGAACGCACAGGAATGCAGTTCCAGCTGGCTTGGCATCAGGGGGTGTGGCCTAATATGCAAACATGTTCCTTCTGGGCTTTTTTCTACAAAAAGCCCTGTGTTAAACAATGGTGATGTCAGGGGGTGTGGCCTAATATGAAAATGAGCATCTGCTGGGCTTTTTCTACAATAAGAGCCCTGAACTTAGTACATAAGAAATAACACTTCTGAAGGTCAAGGAAACACTCATCCACTGAACCACAGCCCTGATTTCAATGGGATCTAACGTAATCAGGTTTTTGCTCAGTTATGGATTATGTGATTCTGCTGATTGTGTTAACTCTTAAAGATATAACCTAACAATAAAGGGTCAAAACTGTTTTTTCAACGGTGTATTCAGCAATTGTATTCTGGTATTTCAATGCGGTCCCACTGCCCACTTACTGTGCATGCATTACATGTTGTGTTGTGGTCTGTGAATCCAAATTGAAAACAAAACCTTGTCTTTTTGTTGCCTATCGGGGCTCTTCCTTTCAGAAAAAAGAGGCTTATTATTCCTAAGGACATCTTTGTAAATGTGCAAATAAATGTGGATGTTTGAATCCCCCATATAATCATGGGAGGAATAAAACACTCAGGTGCAAAAATCAGCTGCTGGGAAATTCCTTTCATTTGCCACAAAAAAAAAATAGCTTCTTCTCAAAAGCTTTGTGTTTTCAGCAAATGCATCAATAGCTGATATTTTAACAGAATCTGAAAGAAGCAAAGTACAAAAGAAAGAAGCCCCGTTCAGTCTTTACCATTTTGCCAATCCGCATGAGATACATGTGGCCAACATTTTCTGTGAGCAGGGAAATGGGTCTGTCTTCCACCTTCAGTACACACAAACCCTCCAAAATCTGGGTTTCTAGTCATGCATGACAAACATGGAAAATATGCAGGGCTTTTTTTGAGCAGGAACTCACAGGAATGCAGTTCCGGCTGGTTTGGTGTCAGGGGTGTGTGGCCTAATATGCAAATGAGTTCCTGCTGGGCTTTTTCTACAGCCCCCCCATGAAAATATGCATGTGCCCTGTTCACAAAGGATTGTATGACATCCCCTTATGTGAAGTTGGATCACCAAAACTGAAAACTGAACAGGGCTAGTGAGTGACAGAGAAATAATTGTTGTTGTGTTGAAGGAGCCACAGAACCTTCTGCTCATTCGTTTCCCTACATGGCCTCTAGATGACATTTGTGCTTTTTGCTCGGCTGCCCCCTTATTTGCTTAGCTCCAGTCTCTATTTCCTTGGTTAATCATAGTCCCTGTTTTGTCCTTTGTTCTGAGCTTGTGCTTCTTAAGAACATAAGAGAAGCCACGTCAGATCAGGCCAATGGCCCATCCAGTTTCCCTACATGGCCTTTAGATGACATTTTTCACTCTGTGTCACACAGTGGCCAAAAAAACCAGGTGCCAGTGGGGCCAGGACACTAGGGCTGATAACAGACGGCCACTTTGAGGCAGCTGACAGCTGCCCCAAATACAGACGGCCAGAAATCGAGCGCCCCGGAGCTTCTGGACAGCGCTTGAGGAAAGGGGCAGGCCGTGGGCAGCCGGAGAGCATCTGGAACGCTCACGTGTCCCACTTGCGGCTCCCTGGGCACTCTTCAGGTGCTCTCCAGCCTTCCAGATGGAGGCAGCTGACAGCTGCCCCAAATACAGACGGCCAGAAATTGAGCGCCCCAGAGCTTCTGGACAGTGCTCGAGGAAAGGGACAGGCCGTGGGCAGCCGGAGAGCATCTGGAATGCTCACGTATCCAACTTGCGGCTCCCCGGGCACTCTTCAGGTGCTCTCCAGCCACCTCGGAGCTGCCCCAGCAAAAAGGGACTACTTTTGCAGTGGTCCCTTTTTCAGCTGGGTGGATTGGCCCAGAGGACGAGGTAAGTACGGGACAGGAGCAGCCAGCAGATGTTGACGTGTGGACGTTTTTTTTGGGTCGTTCTCAGAGGCGTCTTTGAGTCGACCCAAAATGCCGGTCTGTAATCAGCCAAGAAGTCCTCACCTTGTTACCCCTCCCAAGCACCAAGAATACAGAGCATCACTGCCCCAGACAGAGAGTTCCAACAATACACTGTGGCTAATAGCCACTGATGGACCTCTGCTCCATATGTTTATCCAGTCCCCTGTCTATTCTTGTAGCCGTTGCCACCTCCTGTGGCAGTGAATTCCATGTGTTAATTGCTCTTTGGGTGAAGAAGTACTTCCTTTTATCCGTTCTAACCCGACTACTCCGCAATTTCATTGAGTGCCCACCAGTTCCCGTATTGTGAGAAAAGGAGAAAAGTACTTATTTCTCTACCTTCTCTGTCTCTTGTAAACCTCCATCATGTCACCCCTCAGTCGACATTTCTCCAAGCTAAAGAGCCCCAAGCATTTTAACCTTTCTTCATTTCTTCTTATTCACTTATGGGAAGTGCTTGTCTTTAATTTGCCCTCTCTGTCACCTTTCCTGCACTTTCTCTAGTGTTTGCCCCTATTTCTGCCAGTCTCCTCTCTTTGCCGGTCCCCTGTATGTCTGGGTCAGAAAAAAGGTGCAGTGTCAGCTCCGTTCTCACCCAGCCAACAGTGCTGACAATAACAGGAGTAAGATCCATGCTGCTGATAGCTGGGCCCAAGCCAAGAGCCACATCCCAGCACCCCACAGGGTGGGCCGTAAAGCCTCAACTACAGAGGAGAGGAGGATTCCCCTCACTGATTCCTCCCCCTTAATTCCTTGCCTGTTGTTTTCAGCTCAGCCTCTCTCTCTCCCTCTCTCCCTCTCTTTTCTGTGGGCTGGGAATGAGGTAGGGTTGCCAAGTCCCTCTGCCGCTGCAGCAGGGGACTCCTCTCATGCATGCAAAGCACGTGTGGCACAATGCTGTCACCCGGAAGTGACATCATCGTGCAAGGCATATCACATGACGACAGGGGTCTTTGGGGGCGGGGATTAGCAACCCTAGAATGAGGCCAAGGAAATTCTCCTTGAGCCAGCCTGCTGAAGGCTTAAAATGGTCTTTGCCAGGGGTGGAATTCTAGCAGGAGCTCCTTTGCATATTAGGCCGCACGCCCCTGATGTAGCCAATCCTCCAAGAGCTTACAAGGCTCTTTTTGGGAGGATTGGCTACATCAGGGGTGTGTGGCCTAATATGCAAAAGAGCTCCTGATAGAATTCCACCCCTGGTCTTTGCCCTTCTGGCTTCAAAGTTCAGAAGAGACTTTTATGCTCCTTCCACCATTACTTCCAGCAACCTTTCTAGCCAGCCTCCCAGAACAGTGGCTAGTGAAGCATCAAGTAGTTGTCATAGCAATGCCTTTGCCATCCAGTCAGGCCAAAGGACAACCTCAAATGTCTTCCAGTGATGTGCCTACTGCCGTGGTATTGTGGCCTGGTCCCTGCAGAGTAGGCATGACTCCCTTGTAGGCATAGCATCTGCCACCTCCTCACTGTTAGTCTTTTGGCAGGTAAAATAATCAGGAATGCTTATGGCACCTTAAAGGGTGACAGGGTTTTATTCTAGTACAAGCCTCCATGAAACAGAGAGCCCTGTTTATTAGAGCCATGTAGTGGGTTTTCACCAGGGGTGGAATTCTAGCAGGAGCTCCTTTGCATATAAGGCCACACACCCTGATGTAGCCAATCCTCCGAGAGCTTACAAGTCTCTTTCTTGTAAGCTCTCGGAGGATTGGCTACATCAGGGGTGTGTGGCCTAATATGCAAAGGAGCTCCTGCTAGAATTCCACCCCTGGTTCTCACCAAGCAGCCGTTTTGTTTTGAAGGAAAAAAAATGTTATAAACAGCAGGATCCAAGGGCTGTGAAATGCAGGAACTACTGGGTGAGATACAATTATGTAAAATTCAGTTCTAATAAAGACAAGTACACTCACAATAGCAATAACTGGTGATAAACAGAATTGCTCTAGTTTTGCTCAGATGGTTAGCACTCATAATGACTGAGGAATCCCGAGCCTCCAACTCCTCAGGGACTTCTTGCTAAATATCAGTTCAACAGTTTCACACAAAAAGTTTCTCTTTGAAGCTCTTTTTGCTGGAGAAAAGTGACTGATAGAGTGGCAACGGTGCGTTCTGGGAGGCGGCAGCTGCACCTCCCACTCACATATCTTTATGAAGCTGCTTTAATCTGAGTCGGATCATCAGCCTGCGCACTCTGACCGGTTGCAGCAGCTCTCTGGCGTGTCAAGGAGAATGTCAAGGAAATCCCAGCCCTGCCACACTAGATCCTACACTAGGGCCAGCACAGTGTAGTAAGGTTGCCAGCCTCCAGGTGGTAACTAGAGATATCCTGGGGTTACAACTGATCTCCAGGCGACAGAGCTCAGTTCGCCTGAAGAAAATGGCCGCTTTGGAGGGTAGACTCTATGGCATTATAACCCATTGGTTCCTCCTCTCCCCAAATCCTGCCCTTCTCAGACTCCACCCCCAAAACTCTCCCCAAGCTGGAGCTGGCCACCCTAAGTGTAGTGACTGAAGTATCAGCCGAGGATCTGAGAGACTCATGTTCAAATCCCCACTCTGACATGGAAGCTTGCTGAAGGACCTTCAGCCAGTCACACATGCTAAGCCTACCCTACCACACAGGGCTGCTGTGAGGATAAAATAAAAGAGAAGAACTATCTAAGCCACTTGGGGCCTTCATTGGAGAGAAAGACAGAATATAAATAAAGTAAATGGAAGGAAGGAAGGAAGGAAGGAAGGAAGGAAGGAAGGAAGGAAGGAAGGAAGGAAGGAAGGAAGGAAGGAAGGAAGGAAGGAAGGAAGGAAGGAAGGAAGGAAGGAATTGGATCTGAGTCTTCCTGAATATAATGCATATGATCTACCATAGAACTATGGGTCCTGACTAGAGTAAAAAAGTACAACTTGGAAAATTTCCCAGAGATCTGAGGGTGGAGTTTGGGGAGGAGAAGGAGCTCATCAGGGATGTAACACCCCAAAATCTGCCCTCCAAAGCGGCCATTTTTTTTTTCAGGGAAACCAGGAGCCTGTGGATCTCCTACTTTTCCAATTGATCTCCAGCTGGCAGAGATCAGCTTTCCTGGAGAAAATGGCTGCTTTGAAGGTTGGGCTTTATGACAAAATTTAGCATGCTGAGGCCCCTCCCCTTCCCGAACTCCTCCTTCTCCTGGATCCACTCCCAAAATCTCCAGATATTTTCCAATACAGACCTGGCAACCCTAACTGAGAAACTGATCTCAATAGTCTGATCAGCCCTGGTTGTAGGAGATCTCTAAAGCAGGGGTTCCCAACCCCTGGGCCGCGAACCACTATTGGTCTGTGGCCTGTTGGACATGAGTGAATCAGATATACTTCCCAATCCCAACAGGGCTTTTTTTGTAGCAGGAACTCCTTTGCTTATTAGGCTACACCCCTGTGATGTAGCCAATCCTCCAAGAGCTTACAGGGCTCTTATTACAGGGCCTACTGTAATCTCTTGGAGGATTGGCTACATCAGGGGAGCATAGCCAAATGTGCAAAGGAGTTCTTGCTACAAAAAAAGTCCTACTTCCCAAGAAGCCACACAAATTCAGCAACCAAATGTGTATCTGGATAAGTAGTAAAGATTTTCTTAACTGGAGATCTGGAGTTGAGGTGTTTGATCGCAGAATATGTGAAGTTGGGTTCATTTTTGTGAGGTATAGAAAACCCAGCATGTTGGAATTCTCAAGGCTTATTTGAAGTTCCCTTGGTGCTAAAACAGATGAGAAGAAAAGCTCTGTGCAATGAACCAGTTGCTAATGAGATGCTCTATTTCGACAAGCAAATGAAGGAGTAGATATTTGAATCCCCCCACAAGTGCTCCCTCTGCATGAAAAGTTAGTGTGTCAGAGATGGGAGCAATTGTGGGAGAAGGGCACATTTGGCCTGGGCCTCAGTGTCGAAGGAGGGCTGAGACCCCTCCCATCTCTAAGCCCCACCCATTCCCGGATCCACCCCACCCCAAGTCTCCAGGTATTTTCCAGCACAGACCTGGCAACCCTACTCAAAAGCTGAAAGTGTCCTGGATCTTTATGGGCCTCTGATAAGGTCTAATGAGACAGGGGGAAACTCTTTCCTTCTGACATTCTTGTTTTGCATGTTAAACAACTGTATTTGGGGAAGGGTTCAAATTTTCATTGTCCTCTTGAAGTCTGCTGCAGTATGTCCTAGTGCAGGGGTAGGGAACATTGGCTCTCCAGATGTTTTTTTTTCCTACAACTCCCATCAGCCCCAGCCATTGGCCATGCTGGCTGGGGCTGATGGGAGTTGTAGGCAAAAAACATCTGGAGAGCCAACGTTCCCTACCCCTGTCCTAGTGGCAGCTTCCTTGGGGTGGGGAATGCTCCTTGTTGTTCAGTTCTTTGATAACTTTTTTTTCCTTTCACACCAATACAATAAGAACTTGCTTTAAACCCTCTCCTCAAAGGAACAGGTATGCATTATACAGTATCTAGATGCTGGTAGCAACAGAGGTGGACACTGCTCCATATAAATAATGCATTTGTACCTTTCTTTGCTCTCCAGTGGTGCACTTACAACTCCAGATTGAATTGAATCAGTTCACCTCAAACAGGCCCAGAAAATAATGAACATCAAGGCCTCTGCCTTTTTGACCTGCGGCAGACTTCCTTTTGCTTCATCTCATTGCTATAACAATAACGATCCCGTTTCTCTCTTGGGGTAATTAGACTAGCCTAGTTAGTGGTCAGCGTTTTCTGCTCAATTGTCCTGCAAGGCCGCTGAACAAAGAACCATCCATCACAGAACTCACAGATGCTCCGACTCAGGTGGCGAAAGGAGCTGAGCTTGGGAAGTGCACTCAGGCAATGCCACAGAACGTCAGCGAGGCAGCCGCTAATGACCTGGTTCCATTAACAAATGCTCATTTGGGTGGTAAGTGACCCAAGACAAAGAGGAAATGCAATTTTGGCTGCCGATACCATCAAAAAGATGGCCGCCATTACCGCTGTACAAAGGTTATAATCAATGATACTTTTTATTGGCTCAATTCGGCTGCACTGTAGCCAATTAAAGCTATGTTTTGATGATACCAAAGGAAATAAAAGTGTTTAGTATCTTCCGCAGTGCTTTCCCCAATTACCTTAATTTCAGCCATTTTTAACATGTATCTTTAATGTCAGGGAGCCAACTCGATCCCTGGACAAATGAACCCTGTTTGCTATTTGCAGTTTCACATGCTTAACCTTTGCATCGTTAGGGCCAGGTGCTCAGAAAGTTTTTACTAAAACAGGTGAAAAGAAGATTCTCTCCTTTCATCATGGTGTCCACACAGAGGATCCCCAAGGTTGACAGTACCCCTCCTCAGCACATACACAACAAAATTATTAATCCAGGTCCAGCCACAATGACAGTATTCTTTTTGGAATCTTTGCTTTGTTCTGATTGAAATAGTAGCAATTAACCAATTACAGCCAGGGCTGTTTTTCTGAAATAACAGCAAAAAATGTGGAAAAATAACGAAAGAATCCTGAAAATACTTAACAATTCAATAACATATATTCAATGGAAATTCAGCAGTGTTACAATACAATTCATTCTACAAAAGTTCATTCTATTCTACAAAAATTCATATAACACTAATGCAATGTGCAAAGACAGAATTAAAGTTCATAAAAAGACTCTCCGCTTGTGTGTGTCAGTTTCTTGACTTTAAAGCTCTCATAGACATTCATCTGACTCCGCGGGAAGAATAAAGTGCTGGTGCGGTCCGAATTTCGAAATCAGACGATTTAAGTTCTGGAAATTCTTTCTTCAATCTTGCAGATGTTAAATTGAAACTTCCATCAATCGTAAAATTGTTGAAAACAGTGGATCAAAATAAGCCTCAACAGTAAAGCTGCCTGTAATACTGTTTCAAAATCCTTTGTCTTAGTGACGCTTCCCACATTCCTGCAAACAATCAAACACACAACATTTCATACACAAACAGTATATCTAGTTTAAAGTTATAATGCTAATATTAGCTCACCATCATCCAACGAAACGCTTCTTCCAACGAATTATAACTTTACACTAGATACACTGTTTGTGTATGAAATGTGTGTTTGATTGTTTGTTTGCAGAAATGTGGGAAGAGTCTCTAAGGAATCTGAAACAGTATTTCAGGCAGTTTTACTGTTGAGGCTTGTTTTCATCCACTATTTTCAACAATTTCACAATTGATGAAAGTTTCAATTTAACATCTGCAAGACTGAAGAAAGAATTTCCAGAACTTAAATTGTCCACATTCGAAATTCGGACCGCACTAGCACTATATACTTCCCACAGAGTCGGGTGAATGTCTATGAGAGCTTTAAAGTCAAGAAACTGACCCACACAAGTGGAGAGTCTTTTTATGAACTTTAATTCTGTCTTTGCACATTGCATTAGTGTTATATGAATTTTTGTAGAATAGAATGAACTTTTGTAGAAGAGTAATGAATTGTATTGTAACAGTGCTGAATTTCCATTGAATATATATTATTGAATTGTTAAGTATTTTCAGGATTCTTTCGTTATTTTTCCACACATTCTTCATTGTGGAACTCTAGGCTTGATTGATTGTATACTGGGTGAAAATAAGACCTGTCAGCTAGTCCAGTGAAATGTAATGTGACTTGAACATCAGAATTAATCAAACAAACCAAGAGTATTGATGAAAGCTAAAATACCAGTTCCTGGCTTGCTAATGCAGATGAGGACACTGGGGGAGGAGGGGGGAAGCAATATTAAATGATTTAAATGGGGACCTATAAAACCACACAATGTTCTGTTTTGAGTCCTTTCAGGGTGAGAGATTCACTGGAACAAGTGAGTGGAAGAAAAAACACTGCAGTATTAAAAGGGTCAAGGAAAGGGGACATACCGCGCAAGTCAATTTGAAAAGTAAACAAAGAAAAGGGACATATCAACGCTCCAAAGTAATACTAGAAAAGAAATAAATAAGAAAATGGCCCAGGTTGTGATCAAAAGGTACTTGCAGGAGTTTGTTGAGTCTAAGCTGGTCTACAACTGGCCACGGCCTTGTCTGGGGAACTTCCTGAGAAACCTATGGATGCTACTATAGGGTTGCCAAGTCCCCCATGGAGTCCCCCATGGCCTCCATAGAATTTTACCTCCCAAATTGCTAGAGCATCCGGGAAAACCCTAGAGTTTTCCCGGAAATGCCTAGAATGGCTGGTGCGCGGCGTCGCTGGTGCGATGATGGCACTTCCGGGTGACATCATTGTGCCATCGATGCCGAGGGAGGTTGCCCCCGCCAGCCCAATGTGGGCCGGCGGGTTAGGAACCTCCAGGGCAGGGGAACCCCTGCCTGGCCCAGGGGCTTGGCAACCCTATACTCAGAGTTCCAAGGAAGAAGAAACGTGTGACAAATAAACTGTCTGATTTGCCTCCCCTAGGCTAGGGAGGAGGAGGGGGAAGAGGAGGAGGAAAATTGGATTTATACCCCGCCCTTCACTCAAAGTCTCAGAGAGGTTTACAATCTCCTTCCCTAAGCCTCCCTATGATCAGAAACCAGCAGGAAACTCCTAATCTTTCTGGGATTAAACCAGAACATCAAACCTGAAAAATAAGGCACTTGCAGAATGATTTTCTATGAACAAATTACCACTAGGTGGATGCTCTTAACACTCCACAATTAAGATTTACAAATCTATCGCCAATTCTGTCATATTTATTTGCCTCACTGTTTTCCCCTGGAATTAAATCTAAACAATGATGATTTTATAAACTTAGCTTGTTATTACTGTTTGCATCTGTTAAAACAGGGGTGTCAAACATGCGGCCCAGGGGCAAAATCAGGCCCCCAAAGGGTTTCTATCAGGCCCCCAAACAACTGGCTGTCATCTCCTTCCTTCTCCCACTCACTTCCTTTTGCAAAACAGTTTGCTTAGCAAGGTTTGCTTAATCACACAGGAGCTACAGAGCAAAATCTCTATCTTCTCCATTGGCTGAGGCTCTTCCCTTGGAGAGGAGGGGGGAGGCAGAGCTTGCTTTTACAGGCTCTCTCAATCACACAGCAGAGCAACTGAGCCTTGCCTCTCTTCCATTCATTGGCTGAGGCTCTTCCCCCTCCTGGTCCCCTGGAGAAAGAAGGAAACAGCCAGAGCTGCCTTTACCCAGTTTCCTGGATCCCCTGGTAGAAATATAAAGAAAGTACTTTAAGACAAACGGGTGCTAATGTTTTAAACATGTTTTAAGCTTGAAAAAAAATCTTTGTGCTTGCCTGTTTCCTTTATAAAAATTTATATCTCTTCTACCTAATCTTAAATAGGCACACACATGGCCCAGCCTGACATCTCCCGGCCTGGCAAGATCTCATTTATGTTAGATCCAGCCCTCCTAACAAATGAGTTCAACACCCCTGTGTTAAAACATTTCATTATACTGTACACTTGTATGTTAATTTGGTGTTCAGCCTCTGCCTTGTATGTATGGACTGGTAAATTTCATTCCACTCTGTCTGAGGAAGCGCACATGCACAGGAAAGCTCACTGCTTGGATAAAACTGTGTTGGTCTTAAAGATCCCACTGGACTCACACTTTGTTCTCCCTCAACAGACACCCTGTGAGGTAGGTGGGGCTGAGAGAGCTCGGAGAGTATCGCTCTTGAGAGAACAGCTCTGAGAGAACTGGGACTGACCCAAGGTCATCCAGCTAGCGACATGTGGAGGAGTGCTGGATTAAACCCTATGGAGGCCCCTAGGCAGTCAAAATCTTGGGGGGCCCATCACAAATTATCTCCTAATAAGTTTTTAATTTTTCCAAGCAACAATTTTAATATGCCAATTTTATTACAGAAAATAAACATTAACAACCAGGAAAAAACAGAGGAAAAAGCCAGCCCGGGGCCCCTAAAAGTGTGGGGGCCCATAGGCCAGTGCCTACTTGGCCTATTTATTAATCTGGCCCTGCCCAGCTCTCCAGATTAGAGTCCACTGCTCTTAGCCTTTATGCTAAACTGGCTACACAGGACACCAAACAAGGGAAGGACACACAGGCATGTGGGTAAAAGGAAGTAATAGGGCTGCCAATCCCTAGGTGGGGGCAGGGGATCCCCCGGTTTGGAGGCCCTCCCCCCACTTCAGGGTCATCAGAAAGCAGGGGGAGGGGAGGGAAATGTCTGCTGGGAACTCTGTTATTCCCTATGGAGATCTATTCCCATAGAAAATCATGGAGAACTGATCCGCGGGTATCGGGGGCTCTGGGGGGGCTGTTTTTTGGAGTAGAGGCACCAAATTTTCAGTATAGCATCTAGTGTCTCTCCCCAAAATACCCACCAAGTTTCAAAAAGATTGGACCAGAGGGTCCAATTCTGTGAGCCCCAAAAGAAGGTACCCCTATTCTTCATTATTTCCTATGGAAGGAAGGAATTGAAAAGGTGTGCCGTCCCTTTAAATGTGATGGCCAGAACTCCCTTGGAGTTCAATTATGCTTGTCACATCCTTGTTCTTGGCTCCACCCCCAATGTCTCCTGGCTCCAGCCCCAAAGTCCCCAGATATTTCTTGAATTGGGCTTGGCAACCCTAGGAAGTAACATGTGTATGGAGGGACTAGTTGCAAGCATACGGTTGCAAGGTCCCACTCAAGAAATGTCTGGAGACTTTGGGGTTGAGCCAAGAGACTTTGGGGGTGGCACCAGGAGTAAGGGTGTGACAAGCATGATTGAACTCCAAAGGGAATTCTGGCCATCACATTCAAAGGGATTACACACCTTTTAAATGCCTTCCCTCCATTTGAAAATAACAAAAGATAAGGGCACCTTCTTTGGGGGTTCATAGAATTGGACCGCCTGGGCCAATCTTTTTTAAACTTGGGGAGTGCTTTCACTGGATGCTATGGTGAAAATTTGGTGCCTCTGCCTCGACAAACAGCCCCCCGCAGAGCCCCAGATTCCCACAGATCAATTCTCCATTATTCCCTATGGGAATCGGTCTCCATAGGGTATGATGGAGTGCCCAGCAGACATTTCCCTCTCCCCCCCTCATTTTCTGAGGTGGGGGGAGGGCCTCCAAACCGGAGGATCCCCTGCCCCCTCTGGGGATTGGCAACCCTATGTGAGCAGAAGAGGGGAAGGGTGGCCCTTGGAACTCTCTACCCAGGACCTCTCAAAACCTGCATTCCTAAAGTATGCTCCAGGGAGAATTTTTCTACTCCAGCAGGGTATTCTTGCAGGGTTTGGATTAGTCTTCTGCAGCAAACTGACTGGTTTTTCATTTTTCGATCCCCAGTCGAAACGTTACGAAAGGAAAACCCTGATTCGCATAAGTAGCTGAGGCGCAGAGGAAATAAAACTGTTGGTATGGGGTAGGAAACGAAGATTAACTCTGTGGCACTGCCCTGACAGAGCACGCTTTGTTCATGGGCTAAAAAGACAGATGTGTGCCATGAGGTGCCTCACCCAGTTGCCAGCGCTTGCCAGCGACTCCCTCGTTACTGACTCAATGGATCAACTTAATGAGAGGCGGCAGCGTTTGGAATTTCAATCAGTGCTTCCACATGGCATGTCTGAAGCATGCCTTATTACCCATTTGAAGAGCTCTGTGCTCATTTTCTCCTACTGAGCTGCAGAGGCTTATTCCTTCTTCTGTGTCTTCTTGCGGCTTATCTGCTTTACGGACTAGAACGGCTTTGTTTCGTTAACGTCCCATCTTTCTGTTTAAAAATATTCAGCCAGGACGCATAAGCTTCCTTATATCGTCGGAGCATTGGTCTGCCATGGGTAGCATTGTTTGCTGGAACTGGCAATGGATTTAAAGGCTCGCAGGCTGACCTCTTTCACCATCTCTGGATCCTTTCGGTTGGAGATGCTGGAGGCTAAACCCAGGAACTTCTGATGGGAAAAGTACCAAAGAACTACAGGCCCGACAAACACAACAATCACTCAAACGAAATAGAAACATCCAGGGCTTTTTTTTTTTTTTTTAGAAAAAGCCTAGCAGGAACTCATTAGCATACTAGGCCATACCCCCTGATACCACTATTGTTTTACACAGGGCTTTTTTGTAGAAAAGGTCCAGCCAGAACTCATTTGTATATTAGGCCACACCCCCTAAAACCAAGCCAGCCAGAACTGCATTCCTGTGTGTTCCTGCTCAAAAAAAGCTCTGGAAACATCATGAAAACTTACAACATGAAAACTTACAACACAAATTGAATTTACAAAATCTTGAGGTTAGTAAAACTCTGCCAGGTATGTTCAAAGGCTTCTATAAGTGAGTTTCAACCTACCTCAGAAGGCCTGTAAAAATTGAGAGAATTGTCCATCTTGTGTAGGCTTCCCAACCCTCCCGCTCTGGCGGGAGACCCCTGGGTTCGCAGCCTCATCTCCCGCTCTTCAAACATCGGGAAGCGGGGGGTGGGGGTGGAGGGGGGGAGAGAACATACCTGTAGGCTTCATGTTATTATAGAACTCCTGAGCCGTTTGTAAAATATATGCCCCTTTAAGGCTGTCCCTTTAAATGTGATGGCCAGAACTCCCTTGGAGTTCAATTATGCTTGTCACATCCTTGTTCTTGGCTCCACCCCCAATGTCTCCTGGCTCCACCCCCAAAGTCTCCTGGCTCCGCCCCCAAAGTCCCCAGATTTTTCTTTAATTGGACTTGGCAACCCTATGGGCCAGGCCATGTTGGGTTGGGCCAAGCCATGTCAGGCTGAGACACTATTTAAGATTAGGTAGCAAAGATATAAATTTTATAAAGAACACAAAGAAACACAAATGTTTTTTTAAAAACTTAAAAAATGCTTAAAACATTAGCACTTATTGGTCTTAAAGGTGCTTTCTTTGTATTTCTCCCATGGGATCCAGAGAACTGGGCAAAAGAAGCTCTGGCTCTTTCTTTCCTTCCCCAGGGGACTGGGCAGGGGGGAAGGAGCCTCAGCCAATAGAAGGAAGAAAGGCTTGGCTCAGCAGCTCTACTGTGCAACTGAGAGAGCCTGGCAAAACAAGCCATCCCCCCTTCCTCCCCAATAGAGGAGCCTCAGCCAATGGAGAGAAATAGAGGCAGTCTTTGACCCAAGGAAAATGATGTTAATAATAAGATTCAGCAACATAATAAGGCTGTAAAGCATGGTGTCACAACAAGGGAAGCCAACTGGTGGAATAGCTGCTAAAACTGGACATGTTGGATACTGGCATGTTTTTATTATTATTTTTTAAAAAACCAGAGTATTTTACATTTTTCTCATGCATACTGAAATCTGAATTCTTTTCCATGCGCTCCTGTTCTTTTTCTTCTGTGAGACACTTGGCTTTTAAACTTGTCTACCGATTTTTAAGCTACTAGCATCAATTGCAACACTGGTACAGCAGTATTTTGCCACCTGCCTACAAGGCGGTAGGCTTTTAAAAACATGTATCCATTGACTGACCAATAATCACCTTTCTCCTCAGAGAAGACCCAGAGTAGCGGACACCATACTCTTATCCTCTGTTATAACCTCGCAATCAGGGCATTTTTTTATAGCAGTATAGCCTTTGCATATCAGGCCACACCTCCCTGATGTAGCCAATCCTCCTGGAGCTTACAGTAGGACCTGTACTAAGAGCCTTGTAAGCTCTTAGAGGATTGGCTACATCAGGGGATTGTGGCCTAATATGCAAAGGACTTCCTGCTACAAAGGGGAAAAAAGCGCTCTGCTCACAATAACCGTCATAATAACCCTGTGGGATGTGACCAGCTCTGGGTTGTGAAATACTTGGGAGAGTTGGTGGGGAGGGGGGGAGCCTGGAAAGGGTGGAGTTTTGGGAAGGGAGGGGACTCTGCAGGTATAACGTCATAGAGTTCGCCTTCCAAAGCAGCCATTTTTACCTGAAGTTGGCAGCCCTCATGTGACTGGCCCGGGGCTACCCAGCAAGCTTCCATGGCACAAGTGGGAATCTGACAGGGTCTCCCAGATGCCAGTCCCGCATTCTAACCACTATACCTCACTGCCCCCCCCCCCCCACACACACAACCCAGGCCTGAGTCTAATCTTCTCTTCTAATCAGGCCTCTTTTTCCTCATGGGGTGCTTCATTTTAAGGGATCTTTTGTCCCAACAAAGGACAGAATCCTCAATATGTCACAAAAGAGACAATTCCAGGCAGTAAAGACACAGGACCAAGGTGATATGGTTGAATTATGACATTTATCAGATAATGTTTTGATTGCCCACAGTTTAACTCATTTGTCGGATGCCATCAAGATGGGCCATCTGTCAAATGAAGGCAGTGCAGAGAAGGCGAAAAACCTGGGACCACCAGGGAAAAATTCCTTCTCAGCTCCAAATAGCAGCAACTAGAAAAACAATCCTGCACTGTCGGGTTAAAATGGTGGGCATTGCAGTGACAAGAAATTTATTGTGATGAACAGTCATTGTCTTCTGCATCCCGAGTCTTCGGCAAGGCTGCGAGAGAGAAGCCCGTGGCATCTTCTGTCTTCAGCTGCTCTCTCAGAGGGTTCATAATGAATGGCTCCCATATCTGGGAGAATCGTCCCGTAAACGGGAGGATAGTTTTGCTGGAAGAGAAAGTTACCTACCTGACTTACCTTCTGCAGGTGGGCACTGCAGTGAGGACAAGGAACTTGTCATGAACAGCCATTGTCTTCGGGATCCTGAGGGTGTCTTCGGCAAGGTTGCCTCGAGAGAGAAGCCCGTGGCGTCTTGTCTTCAACTGCTCTCTCTGAGGGTTCATAATGAATGGCTCCCGTATCTGGGAGAATCGTCCCGTAAACTGGAGGATAGTTTTGCTGGAAGAGAAATCTACTTACCTGACTTACCTTTGTCAGGTGGCCTCTTTCAAATATGAAAGTGCACCTGGATCCTGAAAGGGAATGTTACACATTTTGCCATCTTCTACCTTTGGCAGGTAACCTCTCCTAACAAGAGAGGGATGGGAGAGGACTGAGATCAGTCCAGCAGGCCACGGCGGGGAGGGTGCCTCTGAGGATAGGCCAGAAATCCTGGCTTTTTATAGAAATGGTCTGATTTCCTAAGCAACATGGAGCATTATGACATCGTAGAGGCTGTCTTGGCTTCATTGTGACTGATTTTTTTCCCCCATAGGCAGTTTTGAGACCTATTGGTTTGGGGTATAAATATGATCATTGTCACTGATAATGACAAAAATGTAAAGAAATAATTATATACGGGGCTTTTTTGGTAGCAGGAACTCCTCTGTCTATTAGGCCATGCCCCTCTTATGTAGACAGTCCTCCAAGAGCTTACAGGACTCTTATTACAAGGCCTACTGTAAGCTCCAGGAGGATTGGCTACATCAGGGGTGTGTGGTCTAATATGCAAAGGAATTCCTGCTACAAAAACAAGCCCTGATTATATACATTGTTGGTTGCATACAGATTTTTGAAGGTTTATTAGTACAGTTTACACAGTGGTTATTTTCATTACTAGTCTGATTTCCATGTTTCCATTAGGTGGTTTATTTCCTATCTTAGGAATATGACGGACAAACAATTTTTTTTGTATTTACTACTGATGATCTAAACCAGGATTGTCAAACTCATTTGTTTTGAGGTCTGGATCTGACATAGATGAGACCTTGTTGGGCCAGGCCATGTTGGGTTGGGCCAAGCCATGTCAGGCCGAGACACTATTTAAGATTAGGTACCAAAGATATAAATTTTATAAAGAACACATAGAAACACAAATGTTTTTTAAAAACTTAAAAAATGCTTAAAACATTAGCACTCATTGGTCTTAAAGGTGCTTTCTTTGTATTTCTCCCATGGGATCCAAAGAACTGGCAGAAGAAGCTCTGGCTCTTTCTTTCCTTCCCCAGGGGACTGGGCAAGGGGCGGGGAAGGAGCCTCAGCCAATAGAAGAAGAAAGACTTGGCTCAGCAGCTCTACTGTGCAATTGAGAGAGCCTGGCAAAACAAGCTATTCCTCCCCCCTTCCTCCCCAAGGGAGGAGCCTCAGCCAATGGAGAGAAATAGAGGTTTTGCTCTGTAGCTCCTGTGTGATTAAGGAAGCCTGGCAAAGCAAGCTGTGATGCAGAAGGAAGCAAGAGAGAGGGAGAAGGAAGCAGATGACAGGCAGTTGCTCAGGGGCCTGATAGGAGCCCTCTGGGGACCTGATTCAGCCCCCGAACTGCATGTTTGACAACCTTGATCTAGACAGGATAACTACAAATTACCCCTCTATGTTGAGTATGCAGTTTTAAAATTACTTTCTCCTATGCAGCCACGTCTGCTTTATAAGTTTTGGTTATTTCCCCTTTTTTGCGGGGGGAAATATTAGAAAGTTTGCGAAATCGTAGCGTTCAGCAGAATTCTCACAGGGGGGGTTGAACAATGGAGCCCAGGAGCTAATAGTTGGAGTGGGGGTAAGAAAGAGCGAGCACAATAATATTTGGAGGTTCTGAAGCTTCGCTCCTGCCCAAAATGAGGCCTGGTACTGCGCAGGGCCGTAGCCAGGATTTCACGTTTGGTGGGCACACCACAGGATTTGTTGTTGGGGGGGTGGGGTGCGAGGAGCCACCTGGTTTGGTGGCCCTGCGCTCTTAGCATTGTAAGCTGCCCTGAGTTCCACAAGCTAGCCCCCCTTTGCCTGGACAGTCACAGCAGCTCTGCTCCCCCCCACCCCCTTCTTATGTGCCCCTCTCTCAAAGAGAGACCTTGTGACTCCCCCCGCCCCCTTGCTCTGCATGCTGTGTTAGGGAAGGGGAGAGAAAAAAGCCAAAAGACCATTCTTGTGAGAGGAAATATAAAAACATAAGAAGACCCCTGCTGGATCAGACCAGTGGTTGGAAATGTCACAGGATCTACAACACTGTAGAAATTTCCCTAATTTCTATGGTATGCGCTGGAATTTCTCCAGGGAATTCCTAGAGTAATGTGGACACTATGGTGTCAACTTCCAGCCACTCAACCAGAAGTAGGGTTGTCAGGTCTGGGTTGGAAAATATCTGAAGATTTTAGAGATGGATCCAGGAGAGGGTAGGATTTTTTTTTGGGGGGGGGGGGTGGTAAGGGCCTCAGCATGGTACAATGCCACAGAGTCCACCCTTCAAAGCAGCCATTTTCTCCAGGGGAGCTGATCTCTATCAGTTGTAAAAGTGGGAGATCTCCAGGCCCCACCTGGAGGCTGTCAACTCTTAGTCCAGAAGTGACAACATGATATTACATATATGAACATATGAAGCTGCCTTATACTGAATCAGACCCTTGGTCCATCAAAGTCAGTATTCTCTACTCAAACTGGCAGCAGCTCTCCAGGGTCTCAAGCTGAGGTTTTTCATGCCTATTTGCCTGGACCCTTTTTTAGTTGGAGATGCCAGGGATTGAACCTGGGACCTTCTGCTTCCCAAGCAGATGCTCTACCACTGAGCCACCATCCCTCCCCAAACAATGTTTGATGATGTTACCCCTTTCCAGGCACCTCCCATCAAAAGTTCCCAGGACTACCAGAGGAGGGCTGGCAACTCTGAGATAGTAAACATGTCTGAGCTGGGCCGTTTCAAACTGTGGCTCTGTCTCTTATGTACAGAGTTTCCCCTGGGCATAAAACTAGATATCAGGAAAGAGGATTTGAATCTAGCCTTCTCCTAACAAGTCTGATGCAGGAATCCTTGTATGAAAGTTCAGTGTTATGAGCCCCTATACAAACACCATTAACATGAAGTGGTAAAACAAACAGGTTTGTCGCCTCAGAAACGAGTGAAGTGGTAAAATGAATTATCAACCGCAAGGCCTATCTGTTGGAGCCAGTCCAGACCCAGCAAGGAAATCAGCATCAGTCTGATGCCGCAACATCACTTCTGGAACGAATCTGGAAGCGACATGACTGTGCTGGAACCACCCTCTCAGATTCACCCAAAATGCAGAGTATCGGGGAGACTCCTAGAGCATCACTCTAATGCAGTGATGTCACTTCCAGGTTCATGCCCAAGGTGATATTGCAGCTTTGGCATAAGGCTGAATGTTTGGACTTCGCCCTTCGCACATCTCCCGGGGGTTACCAGTACTCGGCTGGCAGCCCTAAACCTAGCTCTTAATTTAGCATGTGACTTTTGAAAGGTTGTCATAGCAAGTTAATCTAAAAGCTGGCCCCATGATGGAACTCTCAGATGACAGCTTTTCTCCCTCAACATTTAGCCTCCACTGACAGGGGAGAAATTACTATGGATGGAAAAGGAGCCCCTAAAGTGGTAGCGTGATGTGGCTCGTAGGTGGAATGAACTTCGGTGATTATTTATGACAGGGAAATGTCAAGGCATAATAAATATTCTCCTATTATTCTCCTGTTGAGAAGTTTTCTTGTGAACATCTAAGAAAGCTGTTGTAATGTGTATAAGAACAGATTTCTTTTTTTTTTTTTACCAGTTTTGTCCCTCTTGGATTCCTGCACAGTGATAATTTCTGCATATCATCGTCCTGCATGAACTGCAGTGTGAGAATTCTTGTCAATAGAGTAAAGGGTGTCCTACAAAGTAAGAGGACTTTTGCATACACAAATATTTAGGCATTCAGTCCTGCTGAACAGAGCACTAACTTGGGCAACAAGATGATAGTCCCTAGGGAGCCGGTTTGATGTGGTGGTTAATTGTGTGAACTCGGGGAGGGACGGTGGCTCAGTGGTAGAGCATCTGCTAGGGAAGCAGAAGGTCCCAGGTTCAATTCCTGGCATCTCCGAAAAAGGGTCCAGGCAAATAGGTGTGAAAAACCTCAGCTTGAGACCCTGGAGAGCCGCTGCCAGTCTGAGAAGACAATACTGACTTTGATGGACCAAAGGTCTGATTCCGTATAAGGCAGCTTCATATGTTCATATTATCTTGGGAGAACCAGGTTTGATTCCCCTCTCCTCCATATGCACCTGCTGATGTGACCAGTCAGTCACAAGTTCTCACAGAGCTGTTCCACTCAAGAGCAGTTCTGGGAGAGCTCTCTCAGCTCCACTGCAAGCCAAACTGCCCTCAGATGAGATATGGGGAATTAATTTTAGGCAGGCAAAGATGGCAAAAATGAGCAGGGTCGATAACCTGTGTATACAGGAGGTGGTTCACCCAGGAAACTCCTAAAGAATGAGGAGATTTGATGGTAAACAACATTATATTTATTAGGAAAACAGTTCAGACCTACAAGAAAACAAAACATGCAAACAACCACACAGTCCTGAGAAAAATAGCAAGAAATTTGGACAGGGGAAACATATAAGGGTAAATAACAAAAGACAAGGTGATGCTTTACCGATCTTGAAGGATGCAGGAACACCAACCAAAAGCGGAGATGATGTAGGGGGAGGGGAAGCAAGAAACGACCAGCGTATCTTGCCAATATAAGGACCCAATACTGATCAGGTACTTGGGGGTGACTCAAGCGGTTAGGTATGGGGTTCCACACACACTGAATGGACAAAAACAGGCCTTAATACAGTCAAATTCATATCCTTAGGCAATGATATCAGGTGACCCATGGCAGAGTGGTCAGGTGACCGGTGATATAGTTACATGTAACTTCTGACATCACTTAGGGACAGGCTCCCAGGAAATTTGCAAAAGGTTAGTGGGCACTGATGGGCTTACCAATTGTAAATCATACCTAAACAAAGAAATATGATGGTATAATATGAGGCCAAAGTACTACCTATTGTGACACCAGAGCTAAACACAATGGGAACAATTTTGTGTCTGGAACCTTTCTCTGCACAACAATCCTTCTGTTGGGTGTGGTATTGTGTGAACAACTGCCTTGACTGTCTGGCAAGTAAAGCTTTTTGTCCAGGTGAGAAGACATGACAGCAAGCCTTTTGTTGACAGTTGGTTCCTCCATTTGCATCTCCATGACCCACCCATGCAGGGTGATCCTCTTGCTTCGCCTTCATGGTGTCAAGGAGGGAGTTGTTGTTTCAGGACACAGCAGGAACATGGCTTCTGAGGAGCTCACTCTTCAGCACTATAACAGGAGTGCAGCTGTGGTCTGCGAGGCTGGGCAGCTCCTGCTAGAAGCGCGATCCAAGGTCCTTTACTGCAAGTGAAGTACAGCCAGTCTATTCCCTGATGGGAGCCATGCACAGAGGTTCTTGTGGCCTGGCTAGAGAGTTTGCTGCTTAAAGACACATCATGTAAAAAATCTATATTGGGTTCAGTTCACAAGTCCCAATACTGTAAGAAGAAGAAGAAGAAGAAGGTGTGGAATTGTTTTCTGTGGCCCCAGAAGGTAGGACCAGAACCAACGGGTTGAAATTAAATCAAAAGAGTTTCCGGCTCAACATTAGGAAGAACTTCCTGACCGTTAGAGCAATTCCTCAATGGAACAGGCTTCCTCGGGAGGTGGTGGGATCTCTTTCCTTGGAGGTTTTTAAACAGAGGCTAGATGGCCATCTGACTGCAATGAAGATCCTGTGAATTTAGGGGGAGGTATTTGTGAGTTTCCTGCATTGTGCAGGAGGTTGGACTAGATCCCTGGAGGTCCCTTCCAACTCTATGGGTGTTTTCGCACTCACCTTCAGCCGGCGCCGCGACCCTCTTGACGACGGAGGATCTGTGCTGATTTCCCACACGAAGCGCTGGAGCAACCAGAAGAGCCGCCAATTTCCGGCGCGAAGCCCGCTCAAGCGTTTTCCTGCTTCTTGGCGATTTACGTTTGAGCGGGCTTCGCGCCGGAAATTGGCGGCTCTTCTGGTTGCTCCAGCGCTTCGTGTGGGAAATCAGCACAGATCCTCCGTCGTCAAGAGGGTCGCGGCGCCGGCTGAAGGTGAGTGCGAAAACACCCTATGATAAGAAGAAGAAGAAGACAGCAGATTTATACCCCACCCTTCTCTCTGAATCAGAGACTCAGAGTGGCTTACAATCTCCTATAACTTCTTCCCTCACAACAAACACCCTGTGAGGTGGGGGGGCTGAGAGAGTTCTTACAGCAGCTGCCCTTTCAAGGACAACTCCTGTGAAAGTTATGGCTAACCCAAGGCCATTCCAGCAGCCGTAAATGGAAGAGTGGGGAATCAAACCCGGTCCTCCCAGATAATAATAATACTTTTTATTTATATCCCGCCCTCCCCGCCGAAGCAGGCTCAGGGCAGCTCACAACATATTAGTTCAATACAATACAATAAAATCATATAATTCAATAAATACTACATTATAAAACCATCATTTAAATCAACATTCCAACTAAAATTAACAGTTATGGTGCTAGGTTACAGGTTTTTAATAGATTGATGGCGGAATACAACAGCAGTGAATCTATCCTTAGCTCAGCATTCAGCGAAGGCCATCTTAAAGAGAGTAGTCTTACAGGCCCTGCGGAATTGCTCAAGACTCCGCAGGGCCCGCACTTCATCCAGCAGTTGATTCCACAGGTGTGGAGCTGTGATAGAGAAGAAGAAGAAGATATTGGATTTATATCCCGCCCTCCACTCCGAAGAGTCTCAGAGTGGCTCACAATCTCCTTTACCTTCCTCCCCCACAACAGACACCCTATGAGGTGGGTGGGGCTGGAGAGGGCTCTCACAGCAGCTGCCCTTTCAAGGACAACCTCTGCCAGAGCTATGGCTGACGCAAGGCCATGCTAGCAGGTGCAAGTGGAGGAGTGGGGAATCAAACCCGGTTCTCCCAGATAAGAGTCCGCACACTTAACCACTACACCAAACTGGCTGTCCAGTTCCCTTGTGTTCTTCAATTTGGCCTCCCTCGGCCCAGGGATATTCAGCTGGTTCTTTCCCCTTGACCTCAGTGCTCTCTGGGGTTCATATGGGGAGAGAGGGTCCCTCAGGTAGGCAGGCCCTCGACCATATAGGGCTTTAAAGGTAATAACCAGCACTTTGTACCAAACTCGGTATGCAACCAGCAGCCAGTGCAGCCCGCGCAGCCCCGGCCGTATGTGCTTCCACTTCGGGAGTCCTAACAATAGCCTAGCCACTGCGTTCTGCACCACCTGCAGCTTCCGGGTTCGGCACAAAGGCAGCCCCATGTAGAGGGCATTATAGTAATCCAGTCTTGAGGTGACCGTTGCATGGATCACTTTTGCTAGGTCCTGGCGCTCGAGGAAGGGGGCCAACTGCCTCGCCCGTCTAAGATGAAAAAACGCGGACTTGGCAGTGGCCGCTATCTGGGCCTCCATTGACAATGAAGGCTCCAGTAGAACCCCCAAGCTCTTGACCTGGGGCGCCGCTTTCAGTGACACACCGTCAAAAACTGGGAGAGGAATTTCTCTTCCCAGAGCGCCATGACCCAAGCAAAGGACCTCTGTCTTCGTTGGATTCAGCTTCAACCCACTCAGCCTGAGCCAGCCTTCCACAGCTTCCAGCGCCAGGTCCAGATTTTTTGGGACGCAGTCAGGCCATCCATCCATTAGTAGATAGAGCTGGTGTCATCCACATATTGATGACACCCTAGCCCATACCTCTGGGCAATCTGGGTAAGGGGGCGCATGTAGATGTTCAATAACATCGGAGAGAGAACTTCTCCCTGCAGCACCCCACAATCTAGTGAGTGCCTCTGGGACAGCTCTCCCCCAATTGCCACCCTTTGTCCCTGTCCATCAAGGAAGGAGGAAAGCCACTGTAAGGCCAACCCCCTAATCCCTGCGTCGGCAAGCCGACGAGTCAGTAACCGATGGTCGACCGTGTCGAACGCAGACAACATAAGAGTCCGCACACTTAACCTCTACACCAAACTGGCTTAACACTGGATGGTGTTCAAGGCAGTGTTGTAGATGTTCACACAAATAAAGTCCATAAAGTAACAGAGTCCTATATGTTGAGGAACCGTCAACAAAGGCTATATGGGTCAGAGTATACATAGTCCATAATGGTGGGAGAAGGGGTCCAGGGCTAACACCACCTACCTCACAGGGTGTCTGTTGTGGGCAGAGGAAGGGAAAGGAGATTGTAAGCCGCTCTGAAACTCCTTCTGGTAATAAAGGGCAGGTTATAAATCTAATCTCTTCTTCTGGAGTGGCTGAAGAGCTTCACATTTCCCCCCTCTATATTCCTTCTATCATTGTTCTAACAAAAATAAGAAAGCTGACTAGGGGAGGATCTTGCACCCCTTTTAAACTAAGTGCCACAGATGTGATTCCAACAACAATATAAAACCCATAAAATAGCAACAATATCCAAAATTGGTTGTTGTAGATCCAGGCTGTGTTGCCGTGGTCTTGGCACTGTGAGACCTGACATTTCGCCAGCAACTGTGACTGGCATCCTCAGAGGTGAAATCAGAAAACTGGAGTTCTCTCTGGGTCAAACTCCAGCTTCCTGATCACACAACAGTAGGCCTTGAATTCAGCAGGAGCTCACAGGAGCATAGCTCCTGAACCTTTCTGAGGGTTCCCCCTCTTCCTCCCCAGCTACCTTGTCCATTGAATAGTAGGTGCAGCTGCATAACAATCACTGGATTAAGACAGCAGGCAGCTAGCCAGCCACAAGGAGCTTTGCCACACCCCCAGCAGCCCTCATTAATCCCTGAAGAAGCCTGCACACAACCACACCATCCCAAGAGGAAGCCTTTCAATCGGAGACTGAAGCCTCCGGAGGTGCAAAGGCACATGGTCCTCTGGGGGCGGGGCTTCCCCCCGTCGGCCAGCTGACTGGGGGCAGGAAGGAGCCTGGGAAAGCGGAAGAACTCCCGCTGGGACCTGGGGATTGGCAAGCCTACCCCTGTTTTATATGATTTTGGGTGGCAGGTGGCTTGCTGGCCTTTTGACTGTGGAGGGGGGTGGCCAGGGAGAGCCTCAGGTGAGCGAGGCCTGCTTGGGCTGGCTGGACTTCTAGCCAGCCCAAGCAGGCCTCACTCGCCCAGGGCTCCCCTTTCTTGTTTTGGGTTGCTTTTGGCTGGTGGGGGGCAGCATATGCGAATAAGTTATGCTAATGAGTTCCACCACCTATTTTTCTATAAAACAACCCCTGCACAAGAGTTTGTGTGTGGCTTGCTGACAGTGGGAGTAAGGCAGTGGCAGCCACAGGGAAGCTGCCACCTGCCAAATCTACCACTGCCTTGCCTTGCCTCACCATAGAGTATCCATGTGTACCGTCTTCCTAGAAAGGTTTACAGCTGCCTGCTTTGGGCCTACGTGGTTCCCAAGCAGAATAAAGCAGCACATTTTGTTGTTTAGAAGAGTTTTCTGTGTCTTGGATATAGTATAGCCTCCCTGCTGGTAGATTTAATATTTAATCAGGCCTTTTTATTATTCCTCAGTCAGGACCTGATTAAATACAAATCTGGTCATGTGGGGAGCACATTTACCCCTTTGAAAACCACTGTGCCGACGTGTCCAACACAGTGACCGCTTCCTGTAACAAAGGAGGATAATTTGTCATTGACAGAAGTTGAAGCTGACTTTTTTCCTCGCACTGGGATGAGGTCAAGGGACAAAGGACAATTGATTTTTTTTTTCTGATTAATATACAGCATTTAGCCAGCAACTGAGCAACAGTAGAAATTGCCAGGGCTGTATTTTGACTTGAACTATGAAGCAGAAATGCGCTTGAAATCAATAGGAAGTCTGCTTCAAAATCAATGGTTCTGGGCCAAGGAGTAAATATCGAGGGCCAGATCCACACAGGGAGTAATCTTCCAATAGGGCAACGCCACTACAGAGCCATGGAGAATAGCACTGTGGTTTCTTTGTTTGTTTCTTTGTTTGTTAGTGTGTCATATGTATCTGAACGCTCATTTGCTGTTTAGAGCAGATACATAGAAAGATCCTAGAGGTGCCTTCCGCATTCATTTCCTTTTCAGAAACATTCAAGTTAATCTCATTGGCATTTATCTTGCAGTCCTCTTCCGGTAGTATAAAAGCAAGGAGGTATTTTTTAAAAGTTGTGGCATACTGTGGCACAAAGGGAACTCCATTATGTCCAAGTGTCTTTCCACTTGGGCAAGGAATGTCAGGTTGGTCTACTTTTTTAAATTTTAAAAAAAATCATTCTTAGTTTCTAGAGACTGCAACCTATTATATTGCTGAGACCTGATCTAATACAAATCATGTTGAAATTAAATCAAAAGACTTTTTGGCTAAATGCTAAGAAGAACTTCCTGACAGTGCAAGTGGTTCCTCAGTGGAACAGGTTTCCTCGGAAGGTGGTGGGCTCCCCTTCTTTGGAGTGGTGGGCTCTCCTTCTTAAACAGAGGCTAGATGACCATCTGACAGCAATGCTGAGTCTGTGGCTTATCAGAGGAAGGGCAAGAAGGGTTGCATCAGTGCTTAGTTCTCGGGGCTTTTTCTTACACACCCAGAAAAATGCTGATGGCTAGGTTGGGGTCAGAAAACAATTTTCTCCAGGCCAGTTTGGCCAGAGATTCTGGAGGTTTTTTGCCATCTTCTGGGCATGGAATAGGGGTCATTGGGTGTGGGTGGGGAGGGAGTTATTTGTGACTTTCCTGCATTGTAGAGGGGGTTGGATTAAATGACCCTGGAAGTCCCTTCCAAGTCTATGATTCTATGTCTTCTCACATATTTTCTCTAATGGTTATATCTTTTATTTATCTGTATGTATTGTTTCTGGATTTACTAGTCCTTGTGAGTACAGGCTTATTTCTTCATGTAAAGCAGAGGTGTCAAACCTGCAGCCCAGGGACCGAATCAGGGCCCCAGAAGGTTCCTATCAGGCCCCCGAACAACTTGCTCTTGTCTGCTTCCTTCTCCCTCTCTCTTGCTTCCTTCTGCATCTCAGCTTGCTTTACAAGGCTTGCTCAATCGCACAGGAGCTATAGAGCAAAACCTCTATTTTCTCCATTGGTTGAGGCTCCTCCCCCTCATGGTCCCCTGGGAAGGGAGGGAAAGAACCAGAGCTTCCTTTGCCAAGTTCCCTGGATTGCACGGGAGAGATACAAAAGAAAGCACCTTTAAGACCAACAAGTGCTAATGTTTTAAGCGTGTTTTTAAAGGGGTTTTTTTAAAAAAAAATCTTTTGTCATATTTATCTGTGTCCTTTAAAAGTTTATATCTCTGCTACCTAATCTTAAATAGGTACACACATGGCCCAGCCCAACATGGCCCAGCCCGGCCCAACAAGGTCTCATTTATGTTAGATCCGGCCCTTATAAGAAATGAGTTCAACACCCCTGAATTGTAAAGCATCACGATGGATAACAGGAATCTCAGTGGACCACTTGTCTTCACCCATGTTGAAATTTTAATGGGCCTTGGCTTGTTCTACCACCATAATTTTTGTTTACAGTTGCCAGCCCTCAGCAGGCACCTTCCAGGAGACTGGTGGGGGCAGAACTTACCCTAGCACTAACCTTCTGTCATCATGACATCATTTCTGGCTATATAATTAGAAGTGACATCACCACATCATCACAATATGGTAAAATCATAAAGTTTCTGGTGAATCCTAGAGCATCCTGTGATGCAGTAGCATCACTTCCAGTTGCATTGCCAGAAGTGACATCACAGAGTTAAAAGAGCACCATTAAGAACATAAGAGAAGCTGTGTTGGATCACTTCTTTTTCCCTGCTGCCCCGCTGAGTGCTGGTAGAGGATGTGGGGGTGCCAGTAGAGGAAAATGGCAATAGTATTTTTGTTGAAAGTGAAGGACTATAGCATGTCTCCTTGTACCAAGCACACCAGTACTACGGAGGGAACAGTAGCAATAATAAGGTGGGTAGGTCAGTTGCCACTGCCTCTTTTGTACTCTGCTGCTATTTCTTCATTTACCCAGGTTGCTTCTCTCCAGGACTTCTTTCCTGTTAACTCCTTCTTCTCCTAAGCTCTATAAGGGCAAGGTGAGCATCTATCTCCATAGACTGCCTACTCTTCTTTTCCTATCATAGTATAGAGTTTCTTAAGTGCAGGCCTTTTTTTGTAGCAGGAACTCCTTTGCATATTAGGCCACACACCCCTACTGTAGCCAGTCCTCCTGGAGCTTATACTAGGGCCTGTATTAAGAGCCCTATAAGCTATTGGAGGATTGGCTACATCAGAGGTGCATGACCTGATTACGCAAAGGAGTTCCTGCTAACAAAAAATCTCTGCTTAGAGTACATGGCATCCATTTCTTTTCTTGTCAACAAACGTTTCCCCCTTACAGCTGTGCCCCCTCTTCTGCTGTTCAAGCTAGCTTTAAGGCTAACAATTTTTATATATAGGAAGGCTCGAGTCTTGGGAGAAAGACTGACCAAAACGTTTCGACACCAGAGAGGTCAAATTCTATTTTAATATATATTACACAACTTGACTTCTTTGGTATCAAAAGTTTCTAGCAGTTCTTTTCCTCACAACTTTGAACCTTCCTGTTCCCTAGTGGGAAACTGAACTATATTTCAAGTGAAAAAATCATCTACAAAACAGCCCCCCAAAAGTAGTCATTTTTCCCTGATTCCAAAGGACCAAGAAGTGGTTAACCGCAAGGGGGGGGTGGAATGGTTCTGCCGAATCGCAGCCTCACGAGATGACGAGTGGAATTAAATAAATAAAACTTTAAAGGCTCATTGTTCCGAGTTCTTTTCTAGTGAAGTGTTCCCCCCTCCCTCCTTCTTGAATGGGGAGCATCATAGCCAGCGTTATCCACAGAATCACATAATAGCACCCAAGAGATAAAAAGACTCCTTTAGTCTTTCCTGCTCAATAGGGAAATCACTTGCACTGAGTACTTCATCTGAAAGGGCTTCTCTCTTTTCTTCTGCTTTTCCCTTCCCTCCTTTCTACAAATAGAAAGAAGGCTGATACACCGTACGTGCGTGCTTTGGCATTATAAGAAATGTCACTGCGGTGTGGGTTCTCCTCATTTCTTCCCGCTTCCGTTAAAATGTACCCATCCTCCCCACGGCGGCTTCAAAGCGCCATATAATAATAGCTCACAAAAGTTCTTCAGAACGTTGCAGCTGGAAAACCTCTTGCGACAACATTAAACAATTTGCTTTGAAGCCGTAGCCAATTAACAATAGGGCTGGGATTGTTTTATTCCACTACTCTCTCTTTTTTTTCTACCATTATGAAAATTAGAACCACAAAGGTACTATTCAGGACCAAGGGCTTGAATTTCCCTTGATAACTCCATGGTACTCTTTTAGAATTCATGCTGAGGGTCACATGACTCTGTGGTATTAATCAAAAGACACTCCTAGGGGAGGAGCTTGGTGCTTTGTGTGCAGAAGGTCCCAGGTTCAATCCCTGGCAGCTCTAGTTGAAAAAGTACAGAGATGGAAACTCTGGAGAGCTGCTACCAATCAAAGCAGGCAATACTGAACAGGATTTACCAATGGACTGACTTCATGCAGGGCAGCTTTCTTATTGAATAGCCTCCAAAGTTTGAAACTATCCTTGTTTTGCAAAGTAGGAGTCAAGTATACATACATATATACATATATATGTGTATGTGTGTGTGTGTATGTACATATGTGTAAGGAGTCATAGGAGTCAAGTATAAATACACATATACATATATGTGTGTGTGTGTGTATGTACATATGTGTGTATGTGTGCACACATATATTGGCCACTGTGTGACACAGAGTGCAGGACTGGATGGGCCATTGGCCTGATCCAACATGGCTTCTCTTATGTTCTTATGTGACACAGAGTGCTGGACTGGATGGGCCATTGGCCTGATCCAACATGGCTTCTCTTATGTTCTTAAGTTGTACCTTCAAGACCAACAGAGTTTTTTTCAGAATGTAAGCTTTCGTGTGCTTTAAGCACACTTAATCGGTCTGATGATGTGTGCTTAGAGCACACAAAAGCTTATATTCTGAATAAAACTTTTTGGTTTTAAAGGTGCAACTTGACTTCTACTTTCTTTTATTGCTTCAGACCAACACCGCTGCCCACTTGGATCTACCCTTGTTTTGTGTTACGCAGTCCCATGCAATGTTCCCTCTAAGCAGCAGAGTCTTGCGAGCAAACATTCTACTTTGTGAGCTACTGACATTAAAGTTGTGAGCTACTGCATAGATTAGTGTGCTCTGGG
The DNA here is from genome assembly GCF_032191835.1 of Heteronotia binoei. Classification (NCBI taxonomy): domain Eukaryota; kingdom Metazoa; phylum Chordata; class Lepidosauria; order Squamata; family Gekkonidae; genus Heteronotia; species Heteronotia binoei. The sequence continues at coordinate 174,568,974 of NC_083225.1, forward strand.
GTCACCCTTCCTGAGCTAGACAAAAACGTGTGAGCTGGAGGCTAAAAAACTGAGCTAGCTCACACTAACGCAGTTTAGAAGGAACACTGGTCCCATGCAATTTCAATTTGAATTAAATTACACAGTTGTGAGACTCAGTCCTGCACAAAGTTATGTTGTAATTGAAATGACTTCATCTGGATTTAATTGCATGTAAGATTTCCCCTGGAAAGTTATTTTTAGGAACAAATGAAGAGGGTCATTGAACAGGGGTTGCAGTGCTAATGAACAGTTTCTATGTGGTTTTTTTAAAACAATGCTTTATTGGTTTTTAACCCAGAAATTCCATCAACAGCCATTTGTTTAATTTAAAATATCCACATGCTCTCATATTGATTAAATATTGGGAGGAAAGGAAGGCAGGAATAATCTTAGTAAGCACTCCAAACAGAAGTATTTTCACTGTCCCTGTCACTTCCCTATGTAGCCTTTCTTGCTCTCCTTTAATCTCTCTTTCATGTTATTCCTTCCCCCAAAAAAACCCTACATTCACATTGTCCTATAAAGAAAGAACTAAAAAGAAGAAGATGATGATGATAATGAAGATGATATGGGATTTGTATCCTGCCCTATACAGTGAATTTCAGAGTCTCAGAGCAGTCACAATCTCCTTTGACCTTTTCCCCACCCACACAACAAACACCCTGTGAGGTGGGTGGGGCTGAGAGAGCTCTCACAGAAGCTACCCTTTCAAGGACATTGCCTACGAGAGCTATGGCTGACCCAAGGCCATTCCAGCAGCTTCAAGTGGAGGAGTGGGGAAGAAGAAGAGGAGAAGGAGGAGACAGCAGCTGTGAAAAGAGTTCAGTCTACACCAGTTACTAGTTTTATTACTTATTATTTCAATTTAATATTGTCCTTCCATCACAAAGTAGGGTTCAGAGTGGTTCACAACAGTATAAAACAGATGTAATAGTTATAACAGTAAAACTATAATTAAAACACAGTATAGTTTAAAAAAAAATTAAAATGCCAAGTATACAAACAAACAATCACAACTGATAGTCATTGATCCGGCATTAAAGCCTGCAAAATACAGTTAACCAGGAAAGGCCTGACAGAAAAGCTCAGCCTTACAGACCCTAGGGAGGTCCTGCAGGGCCTGGGTTTCATCTGAGAGAGCATTCCACCAGGACACAAGTATGATTGAAAAAGCCCTCCACCTAGGGGACGCCAAATTTGTCACTTGAGGACCCAGTACCACAGGTAGGCCACCAGATGACAGCAGCTGCCAAGGGGGGGGGGGTTGTAAAAGGAGAATCAGTCTCTCGCATATGAGGGTCCCAGATCATTTAGGGTTTTAAAGGTCAAAACCAAGACCTTGAATTTGACCCAGAAACAAATTGTCAGCCAATGAGAGCCAGTGTAAAGGTTAAGTGCACAGACTCTAATCTCAGGGAACTGGACTTGATTCCCCTCTCCTCTACATAAATCTGCTAAGTGACCTTAGTCACAGTTTTTGAAAGAGCTGCTTTCTCAAGAGCAGTTCTTGAAAGAGCTCTCTCAGCCACACCTACCTCACAGTGTGTCTGCTGTCCTTCCATCACAAAGTAGGAGAGCCAGTTTGGTGTAGTGGTTAAGTGTGCGGACTCTTATCTGGGAGAACCGGGTTTGATTCCCCACTCCTCCACTTGCACCTGCTAGCATGGCCTTGGGTCAGCCATAGCTCTGGCAGAGGTTGTCCTTGAAAGGGCAGCTGCTGTGAGAGTCCTCTCTAGCCCCACCCACCTCACAGGGTGTTTGTTGTGGGGGAGGAAGGTAAAGGAGATTGTGAGCCGCTCTGAGACTCTTCGGAGTGGAGGGCGGGATATTAATCCAATATCTTCTTCTTCTTCTTCTTCTGTGGGGAGAAAAAGGAAAGGAGACTATAAACTACTCTGAGATGCCAAGTGAAGGGTGGGGCATAAATCCAATTTCCTCCTCCTCCTCCTCTTCTTCTTGACAGGCTGTATATGTGAAGACCAAGATGTTCAGAAGCTTGGCAGCTGCATTTTGGACAATCTGAAGTCCAATCTGAAGCACCTTCAAATGCAGCCCAGTATTGAGGAAATTGTAATGTCTGTTCTGGAGGTGACTGTGGCATGAAACACTGTGGCCAGGAACAGCGAAGACAGATAGGCCTGGTGTTGATGGGCCTGGTGTAGATAGAAGAGCCTGCCTTACAGCTGTGGATACCTACTCAACAAAGGTAAGAGAGGCATCCAGCCAGACCCCCCCCCCACCAGACTCTTCACAGAGTCCACTAATGAGAGCTGGACCCCATCCAAAGCTGGAAGCTACATTCCCCCGCACGGGTGGTGGTATTGGTGGTGGTACTGGATTTATATCCCACCCTATACTCTGAATCTCAACAGTCTCAGAGCTGTCACAATCTCCTTTACCTTCCCCACCCCCACAACAGACACCCTATGAAGTAGGTGGGGCTGAGAGAGCTCTTACAGCAGCTGCCCTTTCAAGGACAACTCCTACGAGAGCTATGGCTGACCCAAGGCCATTCCAGCAGCTGCAAATGGAGGAGTGGGGAATCAAACCCGGTTCTCCCAAAAAAGAGTCTGTGCACTTAACCACAACACCAAACTGGCTCTCAAATTGGCCCAGCCTTACCCAGACACATGACTTCAGTCTTGAAAGGGTTAAGTTTCAACCAGCTCTGCCTCCATCATCCAACCATGGAGCTCAGGCACTGGATCAGAGAAGAGAGAAACGTTTCTGGTTGTTTACTCAACAGGAGAAAGAGCTGGATGCCATCAGCATACTGATGAAAGCCAACCCCAAACTTCCTGACAAGCTCCACATTGGGGACAAGAGGGCCAATCCCTAGGGTACCCCACAGACCAAGAACCACAAGAAGACCCTGTGCCCCCAAAGTGCACCCTCTGACTGTATTCCTAGAGAAATGAGGCAAACCAACATAAGGCAGTGCCATAAATCCCAAGGGAGGCCAAAGAGTGGACCAAAAGTGAGTGGTTCACCCAATCAAATGCTGCAAAAAGATCTAACAAGATCAGGAGTGCTGAACCACCTCAATCCAACTGCAGCCAGAGGTAATCCAGAAGTAGAGTTGCCAAGTCCCCCGCAGCCTCTATGGTACCATAGAGTTTTTCTCTCAAATTGCTAGAGTGTCCAGGAAAAACATAGAGTTTTCCTGGAAGCTCCTAGAGTGCCTGGCACACAACATCACCAGCGAACAGTGACGTCACAAGTGATGCCATTGCAACAGCAACATTGGGAGGGGATCCCCCCGCCAGCCCACTGCAGGCTGGTGGGTTGGGGACCCCCAAAGCAGGAGAATCCCTGTCCCACCCGGGAGCTTGGCAGCCCTGTCCAGAAGAACTACAAGAGCTGTCTCTAGTTCTTCACAGTACATTCTTTTTCTATTTTATAATGCCTATAGCTTTTGAGTTAAACAGCAAAGCCCCAATGCTCAACTGATCAACTTAAACCCAGCTTTAAGAAATCTACTGACTACAGCTGACATTCTAAGGGGAGCAGAAAATGAGGGTTTTTCTGCATTTTCATATTCCTCACTTGCAAATTCCTGTTTCTTCCGAGGGAGGGTCTGTTCTGCTCCTTCTGGTGCTCAATTTGATATCACACTGGTTTGTGTCCAGCATAAAAACTGCAGTTTAAATTTGCAAAGAGATATGTCAGATATAAACCAGTGGAACAAAACACGTGTGGAACAGGGAAAACAAAACCCTGAAGAAACAGGACCATACAAGCAAGGAAAATGAGAATGCAAAAAAGCAATGAGATTGCTGTAGGTCATCTGATCCTCTGCTTGCTTCTTCCAGCTTATCTCTATGAGCACTGCCTTTTTTTAGCATGAATGCACAGGTCCAGTTTTGGCTGGCTTGGCATCAGGGGGTGTGGCCTAATAGGCAAATGAGTTTCTGCTGGGCTTTTTCTACAAAAAAGCCCTGTGTGAAACAATGGTGATGTCAGGGGGTGTGGCCTAATATGCAAATGAGTTCCTGCAGGGCTTTTTCTACAAAAAAAGTCCTGTCTATGAGTATTCAGCAAATTTTATATGGTATAGTCCTTAGTAAGTCAAAGGTGACCATAGGGCCATTGGAGAGAACCAAAGGTGGATCCCTGACTGAGATTCATTTCATGAGCCATGATTTGTTGCTAAGATCCAGGTCTTCTATATAACACTATGTAGCTGGAGGTGGGGGTTAACAGTTGTACATCACCTAGAGCCTTACATTGTAGGGAAAAGGCAACCCATAAATCAACTAAAAATAGATAAATGAAACCTAAATGCCTTGAAGAAGGCAGGCAGATAGAAGCATCCATGCTGTGTGCTAATACACCCACAGCATAGGTGTATTTTCAAATAATTGCAACAGATGAATTCAAATATCTCATCCCTTCTGTTTCCATATAAGCATTCCAGTTTCGATTTTCTCTCTTCCTTGCATAAAGTGAACTCATGTTATCTTTTTGTGTCATCTTCTGTTTTTGTGTGTGTGTGTGTGTGATTTTCTGTTTCCTCTCACTGTATTTTCCCCATATAATGGTATGCATTTTTCAGTGTTATTTGTGCATCTGTAAATATGCATCATCTATAATATGTATACCTATAAATCATGTGTGCTGTATGTATAAAAATGCTATATAAGTTTCCTTGTAAAAACAGTGCAATGTGTGTACACGGTGCAAATGAATTTACAAAACCAGCAGCAAATAGAAACAAAACATGGAAGATGTCCTTGTCCTTAGCAATTACCCAAATGTCATTTGGCATGGAAGAAGAAGAAGAGACTGGATTGGATTTACACCCTGTGCTTCGCTTGGAGTTACAGAGTGGCTTACAATCTTCCTTTCCTTTCCCCTTCCCACAACAGACATCCAGCGAGGTAGGGGGAGCTGAGAGAGTTCTTTTGAGAACTGCTCTTTGAGAGGACAGCTGTGAAGGAACTTGTGACTGACTCAAGGTCACACCAGTAGGTGCATGTGGCGGAGCAGTGCGGAATCAAACCCGATTCTCCCAGATTAGAGCCCGCACTCCTAACCGCTACACCAAACTGGCTCTCCACTTGGCGTAGTGCTACTTTTAGCAAGTACCCTTTCCAGATATCACAGCACCAGTAAGGAATGAGGCTAGTGATCCTCTATCCTTGGCCTGAACTGTACAATCTTGGGGTCGTGGTAGATAACTCACTGAAAATGTCAAGACAGTGAGCGTTTGCAATAAAAAAGGCCAACGCCATGCTGGGAATTATTAGGAAGGGAATTGAAAACAAATCAGCCAGTATCATAATGCCCCTGTATAAATCGATGGTGCGGTCTCATTTGGAGTACTGTGTGCAGTTCTGGTCGCCGCACCTCAAAAAGGATATTATAGCATTGGAGAAAGTCCAGAAAAGGGCAACTAGAATGATTAAAGGGCTGGAGCACTTTCCCTATGAAGAAAGGTTGAAACGCTTGGGACTCTTTAGCTTGGAGAAACGTCGACTGCGGGGTGAAATGATAGAGGTTTACAAGATAATGCATGGGATGGAGAAAGTAGAGAAAGAAGTACTTTTCTCCCTTTCTCACAATACAAGAACTCGTGGGCATTCGATGAAATTGCTGAGCAGACAGGTTAAAACGGATAAAAGGAAGTACTTCTTCATCCAAAGGGTGATTAACATGTGGAATTCACTGCCACAGGAGGTGGTGGCGGCCGCAAGTATAGCCACCTTCAAGAGGGGTTTAGATAAAAATATGATACACAGGTCCATCAGTGGCTATTAGCCACAGTGTGTGTGTATATATAAAAAATTTTGCCACTGTGTGACACAGAGTGTTGGACTGGATGGGCCATTGGCCTGATCCAACATGGCTTCTCTTATGTTCTTATGTTCTTGTTCTTATGTTCTCAATATTTGTTACAGGGCGTGAGAAATAACTTACATGCTTTCCAGTAGAACAGTACATTTGACTGCACCTTAACTCTTCTCCTTTTGATCCAGACGGATAACAGAATTTGAATTAAACTTTTTAAAAGACTGCATGAGGTTCTAAAACATGAAAAAATGCCTTTCTTTTCTCTCTCCCTGAACTTAAAATCCAGCAAGTAGAAGACAGTGGGCAGATGACTGCAACCTTCCTGCTAGTAGACCTGGAGCCATGCCAATAGCTGCCTGATAAGGGAGAGCAGCGAAAGAAATCCTTGCTGTCCCATTATGATCTGCTACCTCTTTCCTCCCCCCCCCCCAATGAATTATTCTAGGCTGCCCACTGCTCGCCTATTTTGAGCCATCTATTCCCACCAGGCATGTGGTCTAATAACACAGGGAGGATACGATGAAAGAGGCCAATGCTTTCTAACACTTTGAACTCAAGTGCGAACGTAACACTATGCCAAATATTCCCCAGAAGGGGCTAGACTTTATAAAAATGATTTATGACTCAAAACAGCATCTTTGGAATTGGGAACTCACTAGCACAGGGGGTAGCTTTTTTTGAACACTGCAGGCAAGGACTCCATAAAGCATATCTATTTAACTCTTACCAATTTCAGAAGTAATTGAGGACCTGCCCTGTTGTAGTTAATGAGAGGAATGAATAGAAAGAGTTCCTCAAATGAGTCGACCACGATTTCTATGCAAAGCTGCCTGGATTGCCTTCAGATGAACAGCAAATGCAGTGGCTTGGCACTATGGGAGCTTGAGCACAAGTAGCTACATCAGGCCAGACAGAGCGTAGTGTCTGCAAAAGTCCACATTTCTGCAGCCGGCCCATCGCTGACCTAAGACACTTGGCCCAACTAGCTACATCAGGGCTGGGGATATGGGGTATGAGGGGGCATGACATCCTGTGCACTGTTGTGTCACTTTCAGGAAAAATCTAAAAGTGACATAGGGTAGCTCTAGGAATTGTCAGAAATTCTATGGTAAGACCATATCATTTTCAATTATTCCTAGAGCTACCCTACATCACTTCTGGATTTTTCCCAAAAGTGACATAGTAGAGCACAGGATGCTAACGTTTTTTTCCTCCCAACACCACTTGGACCAGCTGAAGGCAAGGCCAGCTGCTGTCAGGGGGCCTTCCCAGGAAGCAACTTAACACCTTGAGTGGCTATGCGGGTTGGGGGCTGAAACTGGAGGATACGCAGCTGGAATTGGGAACATGGAAACCCTACTGCTGGGGGTTGTTTTCTTCTAAGCATCCACATCTTCCTCTAGACTATGGCTTTCCTACAAACTACTGAGGCTGGCAAAACTGACAGAGCTGAAAGGAGATAACATATATCCTTCAGAGGTTTTGCATATCATCTGAATTTCCAGACTTAATTCAATTGCACAGACAGCATTTCCCCACAAGAAATCCTGAGAAGAAGAAGAAGAAGAAGAAGAAGAAGAAGAAGAAGAAGAAGAAGAAGAAGAAGAAGAAGAAGAAGAAGAAGAAGAAGAAGAAGAAGAAGAAGAAGAAGATGATGATGATGATGATGATGATGATGATGATGATGATGATGATGATGATGATGATGATGATGGATTTATACCCCGCCCTTCACTCTGAATCTCAGAGAGAGCGGCTCTCCTTTACCTTCCTTCCCCACAACAGACTCCCTGTAAGGTAGGTAGGGCTGAGAGAGCTCTCACAGAAGCTGCCCTTTCAAGGACAGCTCTGCAAGAGCTATGGCTGACCCAAGGCCATTCCAGCAGCTCCAAGTGGAAGAGTGAGGAATCAAACCCAGTTCCCCCAGATAAGAGTCCGCACACTTAACCACTACACCAAACTGTTTATTAATGTCAAAATGTAAACAGACTTGCAGCATGATCTGATGTGTGGAAGTGAAAGGTTCTGGCAGTAGGTGATTTGAAAGACCTCTGCTTGAGACCCTGAAAAGCTTCTGTCCATATGACTTTGATGGACCAGGGGTCTGATTCAGTATAAGGCAGCTTTATGTGTGAGGTTTTCTCACCTGGAAATTAGTTTTCTGTTGTTTCCTAAAAGTTAAGCTGCAGTTTTTTCATTCTACAGACAACAGTGAATTCTCCCTTAGGCATCTTGATAACTGCATACCTGTTGTGATTTCCACTATACAAAGTTTAGGATTAACTGCTTTTTCTTTTCTTTTTTTGGCAATTTTTTTTTCTTCTGAGGCATTTGCCGTATCCACTGCAGCCTGAATTTTCTTAGTGGCATATTGGCTGATGGAAATACAGCCAGTCAGAGAAAACTCCAATGAAGTGTTAATTCTTCCATCCGTTCTCTTGAAGTCTGTAATTTTAACAACACAGAGAATTTGACAGTCAAAAGCAATCAGTTTCCAAATCAGTCATACTTCTCTTTGCGAGGCGAGCAGAAACGCAATTATGTCGTGCGCATAAAAAGATTGTTTTAGTGGTGTATTTTTTTTAATTTACATGAAGAGGCCATGCCAGCTCCTAGACTGACAGGAATAGAAACTGAAGTACTCTAATTTTATCTACAAAAAGACACTCTTTCAAAAGCAACAGCACGAAAGAAAAATTCCCTCATGGAGGAAAATTGTGCCTCCCTTCCTGAACTGAGTGGGCCACTTCTAAGAGAAAACATAACCCAGATACTGCTGAAGGGCCATTAAGACCTGAAAAACTAACAACCATCCTGAACCCTACCAGTCCTTGCTCTGTTTGAGATCACACACAAGACTGACCCCTTTTTTGTGTCTTAGAAAATGGTCTTCAGCATGACGTCCGTCTACAGAACAACACCCCCTCAACCCAAACTGCATGGGCAGCATTGTCTTGGAGAAAGTATGTGAGACAGGCCAGACCCTATTCGAAGATGTCAGTTGTGTTGTTGCTGAAGGAGCAATTTAAAAGGTCATGAGGTGAATCCAGATTAGATGTTTAGTAGTTCCCTTTCGGCAGCATGTGTGCCTCCAGAGGATGTGAGTCAGGCTGGAATCAGGTGGAAGCAGCAATTATATCCTCTGCTGCCTCTGTGTGGGGATTATTCCCACACAGTCCACAGTTTGTATAATAGTGGCCGTTCAAAGCAGGGCTGCCACCATGATGCAAATCCCTGTGCAGCTGAACAGAAGCACTTGCTGGTGCCTGAAGGAGCTGTCCTGTACATTTTCATAAATGGTCACATTGGGACCGCCAAGTGCCAGAAGTAGAGGTGAGCTAATCCCTCCCTCTCCCATCTTGATTTATTTACTTATTTTTATGGCATTTATATCCCGCCCATCCTGCCAAAGCAGGCTCAGGGCAGGTAATAGGGTTGCCAAGTTCAACTCAAGAAATATCTGGGGACTTTGGGGGTGGGGCCAGAAGACATTAGGGGTGGAGCCAAGATCAAGGCTGTGACAAGCATAATTGAACTCCAAAGGGAGTTCTAGCCCTCACATTTAAAGGGACGGCACACCTTTTCAGTTCCTTCATTCCATAGGAAATAATGAAGGATAGGGGCACCTTCTTTTGGGGCTCATAGAATTGGACCCCCACGAATTACAAGTGGGCCCCACGATCCCTGCTGGCCAGCCAGGCCCCGGGGAAGCTGTGGCACAGCGTGGCTCAACCCCATGATGCTCGCTGGCCAGCCGGGCCCCAGGGAGGCCGCTATGTGGCTTGGCTCGGCTTGGCTCGGCCCAGCAATCCCCAAGGGCCAGACCAAGTGATCTCGAGCTTGGGATGGACGTTCCCCACCCCTGGCTTAGAGGGAACATTGCTCTGGACCCCAGCATCAGCCAGGATCTGTGCTTAGCTTCTTGTCTTTCAAGGAGGTCCCATCCAATTCGAGACCCAGCAGGTCCTAACCATTGGTGAAAGAAAGGCACTCTATTCATGCTTTATGCACTTGCCTTTTTACAGGATCTGAGCTTTCGTGATCGCCGACTTAGCGTCAGCCTGACCTAAAGCACCAGGATTCCTAGAGTCACCTTTGAGCAAATAAAACAACCCCGTGAATATCAGTGAGTATGTTCCAGTCCCCTCACTAATACCGAAAGGGTCCAAAGCGACCATCCGGTGAACTACCTTGTCATAAAAATTCAATCAGCGATGAACACCGGTTGGAAACAGTAATATAAAATCAAGACAGCATCGGCAGGATGCTTGGCAGGGCCCGCCTACCGCCACCTGCTTCCATCTACCTCCCAGGGATCTTAGAGACAGAACGGATGGCAAGGGAGAGTTTTTTTTCTTTTTTAAAAAAGGAGGTTATCTAAATGTGCGAGTGACCTCTATTCTTTTGACAACACTTAAATGAACAGGAGAGAAAAGACAGAGTAGGAGAATGAGGTTGCAAGGGGGAAAGCAGAGTAACCCAGCAGATTCAAGGGGGTGAGGATTCTGCAAGTATAGCTTCTGCCCGCGTGAGTTCAAATGAGGCTAGATTAGGAACAGAACTTACAAGGCAAGGCAAGCGGATAAATTCCTTTAAGTCAAAACTTACCCAGCGTACAGAACAATGCAACCAGTTTTTGGATAGCTAAACACATCAGAGTCATAGAGGACCGACATTTTGCAGAGAAGAATGTCTTTGAATTCAGTTAAGCAACTGGTTGTTGCTTGAAACAACTTCACGGCGCACAAAGGTCTATTTTGCACTGGTGTTTTCCTTCACATTCACCATGCATGTCTGTTGGGTTTCTTTGTCGTTCTGCATTCCCATTGCTTTCACCTTGCATGACTTGGGGGCGGGGGGATGTCGTGCTGCTTTGTTATGCCTCCCTTCGGCTCTCAGTTCACTTTCTGTTCGCTGTTTGCCCAGGTTATTTGAGAGTGGATCTGTGGTGGTCTTTCCCCTTGCCACTCTCCCAAGCCAAAGGTAATTCAAAAGAAGAAGAAGAATTGCAGATTTATACCCCGCTCTTCTCTCTGAATCAGAGACTCAGAGTGGCTTACAATCTTCTATATCTTCTTCTCCACAACAGACACCCTGTGAGGTGGGTGGGGCTGGAGAGGGCTCTCACAGCAGCTGCCCTTTCAAGGACAACCTCTGCCAGAGCTATGGTTAACCCAAGGTTATTCCAGCAGGTGCAAGTGGAGGAGTGGGGAATCAAATCTGGTTCTCCCAGATAAGAGTCCACGCACTTAACCACTACACCAAACTGGAAAAGCATACATATTCCCTTGGATTCCCCCCACACACCTTTTCCTGCCCTTTGGAGGCCACTACTGCACCCCATGGAGGTCCTTCCTCTCACTTCTTAGTGGTCAGTTTATTGAAATAGGAGGTTCTTCAATCTGTATTCACCCTCAAATAGCCATTTTAGCAGAACATAAGTGGTTCTCTCCGCTTTATCGGTGAACAAGCTTCACTGTTGCTTACTTTTTCCATCCAGCATGCAAACCAAATGTAGGAGGAGGGGCTATTGTCAGCACAGAATGAAACTGACATGACATGTAAAGAGAGACAGACACCGGGATGGGAAGGCTAGAGCTTTTGAATAGGTTTTTTTTTCCCTTTAATGCCTCAGTGAACAATGCGGGAGGGGGGACCATTTTGGCAGTCTCCGGAAGTGAGCCTAACATTACAATGTTGCCTGGTTGTTCTGCATTTAATTTTTTTTTTTTTTACAAGTGGCATAACTCTAGCGAAAGGAGACTTTCATTAGACGGATGCTGCTTGTTTTGAAAAACAGACAGGGACAAGACGTGCTTTTCTAGCTGCAGTGAGCAATGTTATGTATTCATTCGTTTCATTTAATTTCTAACTCACTCTCCTGAAACTATTCCAAAGTAGGTGACAACAATTTGTAACTATACAATAAAACCTTCTAAAATACAAGGCAGGTTCATAGAAAGCAATAAAGTCAATAAAACGATTAGTATACCATTTACAAATTAAGGTGGCATGCTCAAACAGAGGGGCAACATAAAACAGTAGGAGGAAGAAGCAGAGATTAGATTTACACCCACCCTTCACTCACCGGCTCTGCCTGCTCACCCTGCCACCTGCTTTCCTGCTGCTGAGATTTAAAGGCACATACATTCCAAAACACAAACAGTTGCAAGCTTCTTCAAAGCCTGCCGAGGTTTGAAAGCACATGGTGGCTGTTCAGGTGAGGCTTTTCCCGTCCGACCAGCTAGCTGGCAGCGGGGAGGAACCTGCAAAATTGGGGGATTCCCCTGCTGAGACCTGTGGACTGGCAAGCCTAGTTGTAATTCCAGAAGATCTCCAGCTGTCGTATAGAAACCGGCAGGGCTCTTTTGGTAGAAAAAGCCCAGCAGGAACTAATTGGCATATTAGGCTACACCCTGTGATGCCGCCATTGTTTCCAGCAGGAATTCATTGGCCTGCGACCTGTCTACCTTCGGAACCGCCTTTCCCCATACATACCCCAGAGAGTATGTTCAGGGTCTCAAAATCTCCTTAAGATCCCTGGACCACAAGAAGCTCAATTGACCAGCACTAGAGCCAGAGTATTCTCGGTAATAGCGCCCACTCTGTGGAATGCCCTCCCCCAAAACATCAGGGACCTGCCACAGTTCCGCAGGGCCTGTAAGACCGAACTATTCAAACTCGCCTTTAATGGTTAGGGGGAGGTGGCTATTACCTTCAGCATCGACAATCTCACTGAACTAATATAATGGAAATCAGAAGTTTGCCATCGTGGATTTTTAATATGTATGGAAATGTTTTTATATATATTTAATTTTAATATGTTTGTAAATTGCTAATATTTTTAAACTGTTGTTAGCCGTCCTGAGCCTGTCGGGGGAGGGCAGGATATAAATCTGATAAATACATAAAATTGCATATTAGGCCACACCCCCTGATGCCAAGCCAGCCGGAACTGCATTCCTGTGTGTCCCTGCTCAAAAAAAGCCCTGGAAACCAGCAAGCATATATTTCCTGCAAGAGACTAAATGTGGCTCTGTCTCAGACATTACATTTGCAGCTTCTTTTGAGCTGTCCTTTCAGCCCAGACTAACAGTTGAAAAAAATAAATGACTTCCCAGGGAAGCTGCTAGTGGAGTGCTATTTCCCAGACTTCCAGATGCAAATCACTTCTGACCAGTCCACAGGAACGGCCTGTCTGCCTTATATTCTGCAAGGGAGACATACTGTGAAATAAAACCAAGTGGGCAGCCGTGTTGGTCTGAAGCAGTTGAACAAAGCAGGAGTCAAGTGGCACCATTAAGACCAACCAATTTTTATTTCGAACGTAAGCTTTCGTATGCTCTTAAGCACGCTTCATCAGACGAGGAATCCAGCACAGTGAGCAAAGCCGTACATAGCTGTGCAGAGCCATACATAGCTGGTAGGCTGTGGCCCAGAATGCAACATGGTACAGATTTAAGAGCCAATGACAGTGAAGTAAAATTATCTGGTAGGCAGTGGTTTAGAATGTTAAAATGGTACAGTGACAGAATAGTAAAATTAACAAATTGAGCAAACCTTTGATCTGAGTAGCATGAGCATGCGAAAGCAACAAAACAGCACTATGCAGTAAAATTAACAAGTTGAGCAAACAAAATAAATTGAGCAAAAAAAAAAGGAAGAGAAGAAGTGTTTCCCAGCAAGCTCAGGGAGGGGGGCTGTCGTAGCAATCAGCACTGCCATAAAAACAAAAGCAAGAACAAACTGACCAAACAGAGCCCAAACGGTTGTTTATTTTGCCTAACGTGCATTTAATTACATCACATATAGATTGCTGAATGAAAATATATGGCTTCCCATTAATATAGGCAGTCGGTATTTTACAACCATTGGCCTTGGTACCGAAAAAGGGAAAGGAGGCGGGGGGCGGGGGGGGGAACGCTTCCAACCAGGATGCAAAATGAAGACAAATCCCCGCTTAATAAAAGACAATTTTTATTGGAGCATGAAGTCAATATATTGTTATATTGATGAGTTCATTACAACTGGAAACTACTATTTGAAAATCAATAGACATGTCTTTGTAATGGGATTAAAAAGAGGCTTCATTAGAGGTGTTTGGCTGGAAGAATCGATACTCTCCCCGGTTCTAAATCATCTCTAGAATTTAGCCATTTCCTTCCACCTGAAGGAATAGGCACTTTTAAAGTGGTTTCAGAATGGTCCTAAGAATTCTTTCTTTTATATTTGCAGATTAAATCACCGTTACCTTCCACTATGACCTTCGTGGGGGTTAGAATGAGAAACCACTTATCATGTCCCCACTGGAACACAGGACGGTAGCAAACTGGGGGCCTGTTCACATGTTCTGTTGTACCAATTTTTATTTATTTATCTACCTAAAACATTTTAATGCTGCCTTTCCACCCAATCAGGGTCCCCAAGGTGATGAATATAAAAAAAAAACCCATTAAAACAGTTCGGTGATTTGAAACATTTTAAATTATTTGATAAAAGAAAAAGAGGAAGAGGAGGAGGAGAAGGTGGTGGTGGTGGTGATGATAATGATACTGGATTTATATCCCAACCTCCACTCCAAATCTCAGAGCGGCTCACAATCTCCTTTATCTTCCTCCCCCACAACAAACACCTTGTGAGGTAGGCAGGGTTGAGAGAGCTCTCCCAGAAGCTGCCCTTTCAAGGACGAACTCTGAGAGCTATGGCTGACCCAAGACCATTCCAGCAGCTGCAAGTGGAGGAGTTGGGAATCTAGTAGGAGTTGTCCTTGAAAGGGCAGCTGCTGTGAGAGCCCTCTCAGCCCCACCCATCTCACAGGGTGTCTGTTGTGGGGGAAGAAGAGAGAGGAGATTGTAAACGGGTCTGAGACTCTGATTCAGAGAGAAGGGTGGGGTATAAATCTGCAGTCGTCTTCTTTTTCTTCGAGACTAACAAGATTCGGGGGCACAAGCTGTCAAAAGTCCAAACTTATCATCAGCTACTCGATTTGCCACCAACATTCCCTCTAAGCTGAAGAGTCTTGTGGGCAAAAACTCTATATTGTGAGCTACTGGAATTAAAGTTGAAAGCTACTAGCATTAAACCTGTGAGCTACTGCTTAAATTATTGTGCTCTGGGGTCATCCTTCCTGAACTAAGACCAAAAAATGTGTGAGCTGGAGGCAAAAATAGGGTTGCCAAGTCCAATTCCAGAAATATCTGGGGACTTTGGGGGTGGAGCCAGGAGACACTGGGGTGGAGCTAGGGGGAGGGGGGAAACGGTGCAGGGGAGCGTGGCGAGCCGCCCCGTCTCGGAGCGGGCGACGCCGCTGCGCAGCTGCCGCCTCTTCTCCGCTCGCCATGGCTGCTCCTCCGAGATGGGCTCAGGCTGAGCCCATCTCGGAGGAGCAGCTGCGGTGGGGCAGGGGGGGCGGCAGCGGCCCGGCAGCCTCACCTGCTCCGCTCTGCCTCTGGGGTGGAATCGGAGGGGGCATGGAGGCGGGCCGGGGGCGTGGCAAGCCACGAGTCCGGGCCCTAGAAGGGCCCGGATTCGCGGCTCACCATGCTCCTGGCCTGTCTCCGCCCTCCCCTTCTCTGGTTTTGCCTGCGCTGCTGCCACCTCTTGGCTGCTCCTCCTAGATGGGCTCAGCCTGGGCCCATCTCGGAGGAGCAGCTGCGGTGGGCGGAGAAGGGGAGGGGAGGGGCGCGGTGGCCTCTCCCGCTCTGGGATGGGGCGGCTCGCCATGCTCCCCGGCGCCGTTTCCCCCCTCCCCCCGCTTCCATTTTCTTGGGAGCGGGGGAAGAGGGTGGAAATCCTGGGGTCCCCCGCCAGGGCGGGAGGGTTGGGAATCCTAGGTGAAAAGTCTGTGAGCTAGCTCACACTAACTCAGCTTAGAGGGAACACTGGTTGCCACCCATCTAGCCTCAGATGGCAGCAGTGCGTGAAGCAGGGCCTGCAATGATGACTGGAGTGCATGGTTGCTTTCATGTGGGAGAAGGCAGTCCTTCAGGTATGCTGGGTAGGATTGCCAATACCCAGGTGGGGACAGGGGATCCCCTGGTTTTAAGGCCCTCTCCCCACTTCAGGGTCGTCAGAAAGCGGGGGGAGGGGAGGGAAATGTCTGCTGGGAACTCTGTTATTCCCTATAGAGATTTATTCCCATAGAAAATCATGGAGAATTGATCCACGGGTATCTGGGGCTCTGGGGGGGCTGGGTTTTTTTTATAGAGGCACCATATTTTCAGTATAGCATCTAGTGCCTCTCCCCAAAATACTCCCCAAGTTTCAAAAAGAATGGACCAGGGGGCCCAATTCTATGAGCCCCAAAAGAAGGTACCCCTATCCTTCATGATTTCCTATGGAAGGAAGGAATTGAAAAGGTGTGCCGTCCCTTTAAATGTGATGGCCAGAATTCCCTTTGGAGTTCAATTATGCTTGTCACAGCCTTGATCTTGGCTCCACCCCTAATGTCTCCTGGCCCCACCCCCAAAGTTTCCTGGCTCCACCCCCAAAGTCCCCAGATATTTCTTGAATTGGACTTGGCAACCCTAATGCTGGGGCCAGGCTGCACAGCACTTTAAAGGTCAATACCAGCACCTTCATTTGAGCACAGAAGCAACTGGAAGCCAGTGTAGATGGTACAAGACTGGAATCATAAGATTCCTTAGGATCTACTCCTGTCAACACTCTGGCCACAGCATGGTGTACAAACTGTAGTTTTCAGGGACTACTAGCTGCAGAGCAAGAAAACACAGATAGAAGCAAATCCAAATATATTTGCCCTACAGGCACCTTTCAGCTGTGCCCCCTTTGTCCTACCTGTGACAGAAGAAGAAGAGGAGGAGGAGGAGGAAGTAGAGGTTTTATGTCCTACTCTTCACTACCTGAAGGAGTCTCGAAGCAGCTTAAATCACTTTCCCTTCCTCTCCCCACAACAGACAACTGGTGAGGTAGGTCAGGCTGCGAGAGTTCTGAGAGAACTCTAACTGACCCAAGGTCATCCAGCTGGCTTTATGTGGAAGAGTCAGGAATCAAACCTGGTTCTCCAGATAGGAGTCTGCCATTCCTAACCACTACATCAAACATTTAATTCACTTCTGGAGAAAATGGCTGCTTTGGAAGATGGATTGCATGGTATTATACCCTACCAAGGTCCTTCCCCTCCGTATACCCCACTCTCCCAGCCTCAGATCTCCAGGTATTCCTGAATCTGCAGTTGATAATGTCACAGGGCTTTTTTTTTTATTAGCAGGAACTCCTTTCCATATTAGGCCACACACCCCTGGTGTAGCCAATCCTCCAAGAGCTTACAGTAGGCTCTGTAAGAAGAGCTCTGTAAGCTCTTGGAGGATCAGCTACATCAGGGGGTATGGCCTAATATCAGGGCTGTTTGGTATCAGGAACTCCTTTGTAAATTAGGTCACACCTCCACGATGTAGCCAATCCTCCAAGAGCTTACAGGACTCTCAGTATAGGGCCTACTGCAATCCTCTAGGAGGATTGGCTACATCAAGGTTATGTGGCCTAATATGCAAAGGAGTTCCTGCTACAAAAAAGCCCTGGATAACGATATCCAAAGTTGGTCTTCAGTTTATATTAAATTCCAGCAGAACCTTACAAAGTTTCTCAGCTACTAAAAGAAGGGTGCCTGATACAAGGGTATAAGAACTCACTGGGAGCATTTGTGTGCATGAAAAGAAGCGCCCCCCCACCATGTGAAAATGATATATTGGTTTTATGCCGCCACATTAGCTTAGCACATTTTTTTTAAAGAAAATGATTAGACATTTATATGAACAAGAATATGCCTAACAATTATACTAACTAGGAGAAAAATTACACAGGCTAGCAGCCTTTATAATTCAGATATAAAGAGATTAGCAGCTGGGGACAGGCAAAAATTTCATTCCATGTCTAATGCAGCCCAATTGGGCACATGAGGAAGGTTGTTACACTCCTTTTCGAGACATCTGGCATTGGCCACTGTAAGAGAGAGAGGACACCAGCCATGGATGAGCTACTGATCACTTCTGGTATGGTAATCCTTACGCAACTTTATGTTATGTTCTTAAATCAGGGGTGGGGAACCTTTTTTCTGCCAAGGGCCATATGGATATTTATAATATCATTCGGGGGCCATAAAAAATTATCAACTTAAAAAACAGTGCTCTGCCGAGGGAGAATGATTCAGGCCAGCAAAATTAATGCAAATAATTGTTTTTCTATTTGAAGTCATGTGGGGAGACCCTAATCTGGCACACGCACACACACACACACAGCCTGCCACCCTAGGCAGATGCATAGGTCCAGGGCTTTTTTGTAGAAAAAGCCCAGCAGGAACTCAGTAGCATATTAGACCACACCCCCTAATATTAGCATATTACATCACACTCATTAGCATATTAGGCCACACCATCTGGGATAATCAAGTGCAAACTGAACTGTGACAGTAACTTTTCCAGGCCCTGTAGCAATTCTGGCTGGCCAGCCAGGCCCCAGGGAGGCTGCCGCACAGTACATCTGGGCCCTGTGATCCCTGCCTGGCCCTGGGGAGGCTGCTGCACAGTGCAGCTGGGCCCTACAATCCTCGTTGGCCAGCCAGGCCCCAGGGAGGCTACCACATGGCCCGGTTCGGCCCAGCAATCCCCAAGGGCCACACCAAGTGACCTCGAGGGCCTTATACGGCCCTCAGGAAGGAGGTTCTCCACCCCATCTTAAGTGACTGCTGGAGAACTTGAGTGAAATTAGTAGAGGATCCATAAGGCTAATTGTGGAATTTGCTCCGGCTGCCTCCTGTTCATTCCACCCATCCATGAGGCCTACAGGGTATCAACCTAAGACAGGGGTGGCCAAGCTGTGGCTCTTTCACACATATTGTGTGACTCTCAGAGTCCCTGTCTCCTGGCTTGCAGAAGGCATTTGTCTCTTTAAGTTACTTCTCCAAGCCAGCTTGGTGGTTTGGAGGATGCATTTAAAGTTAAAGTTGCTTTCTTTACAGCTCTCCCTCTGTCCTCCCTCTCCCCAGTCTATTTGCTTCCCTTCCTTCCTGTCTTGCGGCTCTCACACATCTGATGTTATGACTTGTGGCTTTCAAACATTTGACATTCACATCTTGCGGCTCTCAAACATCTGACGTTTATTCTATGTGGCTCTTGCATTAAGGAAGACCACGTGCAAATAAAGAGCAGGCTAGTGATAATACTAACAGGACTATGAAGAAATGCTGCTGAGTTGCACAGCCCCTACTTTTGCAGCTTAGAACACCACATTTTGGTTTTGCTTTGAAAGAGACCCAAGGCTTTTCCGTAAGTTCATTTCACTCGCTTCCAGTTGCTTCTGGGGCTCACGATCCTATCTAATTGTCTTCTTGCTGCCCCCCTGTAGGGTCTTCTTCTCTTCTTCTTTGTACATCAGACATTGCCTTTCCCAACACTTTCATCTGTGAAAAGAGATGTGATTGCATTAGCACTTTGGAAATTCCACCATTAGCTCTTTAGAAACAAGATGATCAGCTCCCTCAGATGCCATCTGTCGCTGCGTATGTCATCTTCCTGAGGCACCTGCTTCCCAATCACACTGAAGTTGAACTCTAATCTGGAGAACACTGAAAATTAATCATAACCAGGTATAACCAGGTATTTGTTTTACCTGCCTTCCCAATTGTTGAATGGAGACCATCAGATAAAGATCTGGCTTATCATTGCATATCGAGAGCCAGTTTGGTGTAGTGGTTAAGTGCGCAGACTCTTATCTGGGAGAACCGGGTTTGATTCCCCGCTCCTCCACTTGAATGTGCTGGAATGGCCTTGGGTCAGCCATAGCTTTCATAGGAGTTGTCCTTGAAAGGGCAGGTTCTGTGAGAGCTCTCTCAGCCCCACCTTCCTCACAGGGTGTCTGTTGTGGGGAAGAGGGAAGGTAAAGGAGATTGTGACCAATCTGAGATTCAGAGTATAGGGCAGGATATAAATCCACTATCTTCTTCTCCAGTCCATGATTCTTCACTGCTACAGCTCCTCTCCTCTTCAGCTGTCATTTTTTTCTTAGAGGGAGAAAATCTTGATTCTTCCCCCGCCCCCCCACCACCACCACCATTTTCTGTTCTTCTCTTTGGTCCCCTAGTTCCTTGGTTCCAGATTCACCGCTTTCATTTCCTAGCTCTCTTACTTCTACGATGGACAGCAGTGTCTTCACAAATGCCGGGAGATTTTGACAACATAAGAACATAAGAGAAACCATGTTGGATCAGGCCAGTGGCCTTTAAACTTTGCCATGGGGGGCGGTTCTGGTCAGGACCACTGTGGTACAGAGGGTGGAAGAGATCTTGCCCATGCCATTTTTTCCAATCCATGCATTCACAAACACCCCGGTACCATTTCAAGGTGGGGAAATGTTATGGGGAGCGGGCTGGTTCCCCTCCTTCCACCCTGCCTCCATAGTCTGACAAGAATTGGGCCCCCATGGTGCAGTTTAAAATACTTCCAGGGTGGGAACTCACTCTTTAAAATAGCAGCATACACCCCAGCAGGGCTTTTTATGTAGCAAGAACTCCTTTGCATATTAGGCCACACACCCCTGATGGAACCAATCCTCCAAGAGCTTACAGGACTCTTAGTACAGGGCCTACTCTTAGTATAGGGCCTACCGTAAGTTCCAGGAGGACTGGCTACATCAAGGGGGTGTTGCCTAATATACAAAGGAGTTCCTGCTACAATAAAAGCCCTGCACCCCCGGGTTTACCCTATAGAGGGTGCATCTTGCAACTTGGCCCTTAGTGTGACCAAGAGAAAGAATACAACCAGACCATGCATGCAAGAAAACAAGATCAGACAAAAAATAATGTGGGTTAGATCCCACTAATCATTTCTGCACACACATACATGAAGAGGACAATTTTCACCATTTCCCCCTCTCATGGGAGATCTCTGACTCCCCCCATGCTGTACTGGGGGGTTCCCCACCTCCCACTAGCAGCATTTGGGCTGGTATTTGGCACTGCAGAAGGAGGAGAAGGTACACAGTACAAGCTCTACTGATGAACACCTTCCTGACAAAATGTGGTCCGGACATGTTATTTTAGACTGTGCATCTAAACCCTCAGATTCATAGCCAACATTTTAAGAAATCAGATATCGTGTGAGGGCTTATTTCTCACAAGTGGCACAAAAATTATATAACATTACAAAACTTAAGAAAGGAGAAAAACGATCAAAACAGCACGGCCAACGTCATTTCAGTTCTAGTCATCAAACTATGTTCTTTACAAAAATCCCTGACAAATTCTACTTGCAGCATTTGGAAAGCGACCTACCGTAGCCACTTAGGTTCTGTTTGCACCCTCTTTTTCAGTTGTATTTTCTTTCATTTACACCCTTGTCAGCCTGCCTGTGGTAGCTGGGAAAAGGCCTTATTTATTATAGTTTGAAAAGAGCCATCTTATATGAAAAGAAATCCCATTTCTTATCAGAGAAATGGAACAGCCCAGCAGATGTTGTTGCCTGCATGTCTGATATCAGTCAAATGATGGATGATGTTTCCAAGATATGAGGAAATAGCTCCAGTAACAGATAGAAAAACCATAGTATGGCAAGTTAAGCTCTCATAAGGTGCCTATTACGCTGCAGTACATCACAACAAGAGCCTCCCCCCAGCAATCATAGAATCATTGAGTTGGAAGGGACCTCCAGCATCACAGAATCATAGAGTTGGAAAGAATCTACAGGGTCATCTAGTCCGACCCCCTGCACAATGCACCAAACTCACAAATACCTCCCCAGCACCACACACAGCCAGTGCCCCTGCTCTGTGACCAGAAGGTGGCCAAAAAAATCCCACAAACCCCTCCAGAATCCCTGGCCAAACTGGCCTCGAGAAAAGTGCTTCCTGACCCCAAAGTGGCAATCGGCATTTCCCTGGGTGTGTAAGAAAAGGTCATGAGAATTAAGCGCAGATGCAGCCCTTTCTGGCTTTCCTCTCATGAAATGCCTAAGTTCATAGAACCAGCATTGCTGTCAGATGGGCATCTAGCCTCTGTTTAAAGACCTCGAGAGCCCACCACCTCCCAAGGAAGCCTGTTCCATTAAGGATCTGCTCTGTCAGGAAGTTCTTGCTAATGTTTGGCCAAAAACTTTTGATTTATTTGATTGATTGATTAATTCTTCGTACTTATATCCCGCCCTCCCTGCCGAAGCAGGCTCAGGGCAGCTAACAATAATTTAACATCAGGCAGTAAAAACAATAAGCAAAACAATTAAATTTGCTTATTGGGACGTTGAGGGACGGTGGCTCAGTGGTAGAGCATCTGCTTGGTAAGCAGAAGGCCCCAGGTTCAATCCCTGGCATCTCCAAAAAAGGGTCCAGGCAAATAGGCATGAAAAACCTCAGCTTGAGACCCTGGAGAGTCACTGCCAGTCTGAGTAGACAATACTGACTTTGATGGACCAAGAGTCTGATTCAGTATAAGGCAGTTTCATATGTCCAAATTAATAATCCATTATCAATTAAACAACAATTTAAAACAGTTTAAAAGTATTAAAACAATTTTTGGTGCTAAAGTTGGTACAGTACATTAAAAAATATTTATTTTTGTAGCCTTGCTGTATCTCTTCTTTTTCCATGAAAATTTCAACCCACTGGTTCAGGTCCAGCTTTCTCGGGCAACAGAAAACAACTCTGCACCATCCTCTCTATATCCCTTCAAGTACTTGAAGATGGTATCATATCACCTCTCAGTTGTCTCTTCTCCAGGCTAAACATACTGAGCTCCTTCAACCTTTCCTCATAGGATTTGGTCTCCAGACCATCCCAGGAAGCCAGTTCACAGATTACAGCATACGCAGGTAGGGTCTGGGATCCCCGTTCTACATAACAGTCAGACATGAGTTACAGTTCCTTCTCAATCCCCATGTGCAAGGTGCTTGATTTGGATCAGGACCATGGTAGACATGGACAAGGGACTTCAGTCTTCTCCCTACACCATTTCCATGACCTGGCACGGTCTTTAAGCTGGCACAGCCGCACTGCTGCCATGTTTGCAAAATGTGGAAAGCGCTTGTTACTTGCAGTATTTCATAGGTGTGGATCTGTGAGGAAGAACCTTTTGAACTTAAGCCCCCAAATAGCTGATAACGACACCTAAGTTCTGCTCTATACAGACTTGATGGTAGGTTTGCCAGCCTCCAGGTGGATCTTGGAGACAAATTTCCATATTGAACATATGAACATATGAAGCTGCCTTATACTGAATCAGACCTAGGGTTGCCAAGTCCAATTGAAGAAATAGCTGGGGACTTTTGGGGTAGAGCCAGGAGACTTTGGGGGTGGAGCCAGGAGATGTTAGGGGTGGAGCCAATATCAAGGCTGTGACAAGCGCCGCAGCCGCAGGTTCCCGCGCCGCAGCCGCACTAGCAGCTGTCCCTCCCTCCTCCTCCTGCTCGTCCTCCCTGCCCCTCCACGGCCGCCTGAGGCTGGAGGCCTGGGTGAAGCAGGGCGGTGGCCTGGGCATGGAGAGCGGGGCCGGGGGCTCGGGGCCTCCTCCTCGGCCTCTGGCGCTGCCGCGCTGGTGCTGGCGGGGCTGTGCTGCACCCCTTCAATAGCTCCCTCACCGCCCTGGGCCACACCTGGCTCCGCCGCCTCTGCTGCTCCGGCACGCCCGATCTCCTCGCCGCGCTCCTGCTGCCCCTCTGCTGCGCCAACGCCGCCAGTGAGGCCCTCGGCCAACAGCTCCTCTGCCGCCACCGCCGCCTCCTCCTGCTGCTGGGCGCTGGCGGGCCCTCTGCCTACGGCTTCACTGGGCGGGGAGGGGGCGGCAGGGGCTCGCCATTTCCCCCCCTCCCCCCGCTTCCGTTTTTGGGGGGAGCGGGGGAAGAGGGTGGAAATCCTGGGGTCCCCCGCCAGGGCGGGAGGGTTGGGACCCCTAATCAGACCCTTGGTCCATCAAAGTCAGTATTGTCTTCTCAGACTGGCAGCGGCTCTCCAGGGTCTCAAGCTGAGGTTTTTCACACCTATTTGCCTGGACCCTTTTTTGGAGATGCCAGGGATTGAACCTGGGACCTTCTGATCCCAAGCAGATGCTCTACCACTGAGCCACCGTCCCATCCCCATATTACAGAGAACAGTTCCCCCCCTAGAGAAAATGGATGCTTTGAAGGGTAGACTCCATGGCATTGTACCCAAATAAGGTCCCTAACCTCTCCAGGCTCCATCTCCCAAATCTCTAGGAATTTCCCAACTTGGATATGTCAGCTTTACCTCATTATCCCCCACCAGTGACCAGGGAAGACCTGGCAACCCTGTGCCTGCCTCTGCTCTGAGGAGTAATGGGAGAGAAAAATTGAAAAACGGTGATGTCACCAATGTCACTACACCCAAAAGTGACAAAGATTAGCTCAAGGAATCCCTTGGAACTCTATGGTAAAACTACAGAGTCTCCAGCAGATCCTAGAGCTAACTTTATTCAGTTCCACTGGAGAAAATGGTTGCTTTAAGGATAGGGTTGCCAATCCCCAGGTGGGGGCAGGGGATCCCCCGGTTTGGAGACCTCCCCCCCGCTTCAGGGTCGTCAGAAAGCGGGGGGAGGGAAGGGAAATGTCTGCTGGGAACTCTATTATTCCCTATAGAGATTTATTCCCATAGAAAATAATGGAGAATTGATCCACGGGTATCTGGGGCTCTGGGGGGGCTGTTTTTTGAGGTAGAGGCACCAAATTTTCAGTACAGCATCTAGTGCCTCTCCCCAAAATATCCCCCAAGTTTCAAAACGATTGGACCAGGGAGTCCAATTCTATGAGCCCCAAAAGAAGGTGCCCCTATCCTTCATTATTTCTTATGGAAGGAAGGCATTGAAAAGGTATGCCGTCCCTTTAAATGTGACGGCCAGAACTCCCTTTGGAGTTCAATTATGCTTGTCACAGCCTTGATCTTGGCTCCACCCCAATGTCTTCTGGCTCCACCCCCAAAGTCCCCAGATATTTCTTAAATTGGACTTGGCAACCCTATTTAAGGAGGAACTCTATGGCATTACATCCCGCTGAGGTCCCTAACCTCCCCAAACCCCATCCTCTCCAGGCTTTAGCCCCCCCCCAAAAAAAAATTATTTTATTTATTTATCTAAGATTTATATCCCGCCCTTCCCACTAGGTGGCTCAGGGCGGCTTACAACATATAAAACTAACATGGAATCTAAAATTAAACATTAAAATTAACATTTCATAATTTACAGTTAAAAATCTAAACAATTGTTATATACATACACATTAAACTCAGACAGCGGTCCTACAGCTACACTCATTGGTTACAAGTTCAGTATTTGATGTTCAGTCTTCGATATTCAGTACTCAGTGCTGATTAGTTGTGGGCCAGCCGGAAGAGTGATGTCTTACAGGCCCTGCGGACATCCCTCTTCTGGCTGGCCCACAACTAATCTCCAAGAATCTCCCAATCCAAAATTGACAACCTTACTTGATGGTCAAGCAGTCAGTGTCCTTTACTAGAGACGGATGTCTAACTAATGACGCCATCTATCATTCTTAAATAAATGTTGGAGAGTGGTACCTTCCAAAACATTGGCTTTATTTGTTTTTCGGTACTAAGGTTTTTCAAATGCTAAAATAATTGGCAAAGAGATTAAACTTCTGCTGTACCATGGGGTACAGCAAAACGTAATAGATGTTGCTTCTTCGAAATGTGGAGACCCATTAAGCGAATACATTTGTTATCCACCAAATCAATTTTGCAGGCATAATTGAACCTCCTTAAATGAGTACTTGTGAAAGAAATAATCTAGCAATCAGTATTTAATGATTTTTTTTTCCCCTGCGGTAAGGTCAAACTCTCAATATATCAGTGCTCTGGCCTGTGGTCACCAAAGAAGGGGGTAAGAGAGCCATTCCAGGAGTAGAGAACTTCCAAGGATAATAGCCCTTTTGAAGTCCGAAGGATAAAATTTTTAAGTATTACTCTTCTGTGACAGTTAATTGGATCCAGTAGAGATAATCATCCTTTATGACTACTTTTATCACACTAGTACGGAGACCCTGCTGAGATGAGGCTTCTGTTACACCAGGTGCCATTAAAAAACCCATAGCAAGATAAATTGATAATAGCAATGAATCCTTCCATAAAAAACAATGACTCTGAGTGGCTTTCAGTAGCTCAAGCTGAACTTATTCAGTCTCACTCAACTCCCTTCTTTATTACAAGTCCAAAGTTTTGGTACATGCAGATCTTCATGAGTCCCCATCATAAACAAAGGATACTCCCTCCATCTTCTTTATTCACGGAAAAACTGGCTAGATCCAGGGCTTTTTTTGTAGCAGCAACTCCTTTGCATATTAGGCCACACACCCCTGATGTAGCCAATCTTACAAGAGCTTACAGGCCTCTTCGTATAGGGCCTACTGTAAGCCCTTGGAGGATTGGCTACATCAGGGCTATGTGGCCTAATAAGCAAAGGAGTTCATGCTACAATAGAAGCCCAATTGGGTTGCCAGCTACGGGTTGAGAAATACCAGGAGATTTTGGGGATGCAGCCTGAGGAATGTGGTTTGGCAAAGGAAGGGAGAGCTATGAGATATAATGCCATAGCATCCACTCTCCAAGGCAGCCATTTTGTCCAGCTGAACTGATCTCTGTCACCTGGAGATCAGCTGCAATCTCTGGAGATCTCCAACCACCACCTGGGGACTGACAACACTATCCAACTCATTGATTTTCCAAGTGAATTCCTTCTTCTCTCTTCTGAATATCCAGTGGTATCTATTACATAGAGGAGCAATAACAAACTCCTTTAACGTAACAGGTTTATTTACTAATACTGGACTCCAGGCCAGATAACTTGACTTGGGGAAAGGCTATTTATCAGTACTTAACAGAAAAGTGTTTTCTGTCAGCTAGGCCCAGAATTTTCCTGGCCTGATTCTGATCAGTTTGTGTAGACCCAACAATCCTTCAAGTTCCTCTCAGATCAGTGAAATGGCGAACCTCCTACTCTCTTGCTTGCTCTGGGGCTTTCTGGGTTAGCCTCTTTAAAAGGAAGTACACAACAGTACCATCAGGTACAGAAGAAGACCTAACACTTTTGGGCTGTCCTGTGATCCTCATATGGTTGCCAGATCTGGGCTGGGAAATTCCTGGAGATTTGGAGATTAGGATTGCCAAATCCATCTCAGAAAATACCAGGGAACTTTGAGGGTGGAGCCAGGAGACTTTCCCGTTCCCTAAAATAAAAATACATTAGTACAATTCCCCTGAATAGTCTTCATTTCCTTGTCCCCCCCAGCAATTCCAGTAAATGAAAGTGAACCCACACTAACAAAGCAGCCAAAATAAACAGAGTTTGCAAGCACACACTTTTGTGATCTCACTGGGGCTGTATACACCGGAGCTGCTGTATTTCCAACCAACTTCTTCAGACTAATGCAAACAAATGAAAAAAGAGAGAGGTGGAGTTTTCCTCAATCTCATAAACAGGTTTCTATACAAAGATGTATGAAATGAATCCAAAACAAGCAAAGAGACTGTGCTCTCTCTCACACACACACACACATACACACACTTACTGACTCTGGTTCCTATACAAAGACTTCTGAAACCAAAGCAAGCAGAGGGACTCTGCTCTCACACATACTTGGCTCTGCTGCTGGCCCCCCCATGCAGCTTTCACTTCCTGTTCAAATTTAAAGGCACACACACACACATTTTAAAACACAAGGTGTTTGCAGACTTCTAAACCCCTGGGAGATTTAAAGGGACATGGTGGCTTTGGGGGTGGGGCTTTGGAACTGGGGGATTGGGAAGCCTATTGGAGGTGGAGCCTGAGAGAGCATGTTTGGGGAAGGAAGGGACTTCAGAGGGTATAATGCCACATAGTCTGCCTCCCAAAGCAGCCATTTTCTCCAAGGGAACAGATTTCTGCCATCTGGAGATCAGTTGTGATACTGGGATATCTCCAGCCCCCACCTGGGGCTGTCAACCCTATTCTCCTGGTCCTTCTTGGTGTTCCACTGAAGAAATTTGTTACATAATTCCTTACCATGACGTTTACATGGTACATGGAGATTAGCTCCAATTGTTTTTTCTAACCATGCTAGTTTTCAATTGATGCCAGTGAACAAATTATGATATTTTTTTAATGATGTTTTTATCCTAAGAGTGTATTTAAGGCTATTGATTTCAGCAATATTGCCTTTAAGATTTTTCACTGAAATGCATTTTGACATGTTCTCATCAACCAAGCGAAGGATCCATTGTATGGGTGGAAGGGTGGGGTAGTAATTATTTGATACAAAAATATATATATTCTTGGGATTGTTTGGGAAAAGGCATTACTGTGGCATTGGCAATCAGGCTACTGTAAAAACCAGTTTGGTGTAGTGGTTAAGTGTGCAGACTCTTTTCTGGGAGAACCGGGTTTGATTCCCCATTCCTCCACTTGCAGCTGCTGGAATGGCCTTGGGTCAGCCATAGCTCTGGCAGAGTTGTCCTTGAAAAGGCAGCTGCTGTCAGAACCCTCTCAGCCCCACCCACCTCACAGGATGTGTGTTGTGGGGGGAGAAGATATAGGAGATTGTGAGCCACTCTGAGTCTCTGATTCAGAGAGAAGGGTGGGGTATAAATCTATGGTCATATAAACCTGAGGCATAGGCCTGCCCTGCCACTGTTCAAATTCAGATTGGTTTGTGCTTCTTCTTTAAAAAAAAAAAAAAAAAGTCACCTTTTCTTGAGGAAAGATGCAGCAAATTCAAAACAGAAACATGAGCGATTTACTCAAAGTGCTCAGATTAGCTTTGGGGACCAAAGAACTCTGGAGTTGGAATCCTCACTGACCAAGTTGCATTTTAATATATTCAGCAGCAAGGTACAAATGCCTCTCACTGCCCTGTAATTAACATGACTCTAAATAGAAATAAATTCTCTGGTGCCAGTAACTCAAAATATTACGGAAGCATCTCAATAGATGGTGCTGTTATCTAAGATAATGCCTCGATGGACTATTCAACATTCAAGGTAAGCATGCCGGAGGAGGTTCACTTTAGCAAATATTTGAACATGCATCTCAATGAAGGCATTTTTCTCTTCTTCGTTTACTTCTCTTTTACTAGCTAAAACGGTGCCCCTGATTGTTCAGGAACCAATTTATAACTCTTTTTATTTAAAAAAAAAAAACCCCTACAAATGCTTATGAAAAAATCTGAGTACCAGGTGCCATCTTAGCAGAGGCACCCCTCCTCCTCAAACATATGAGAAGAAACTCATCAAATGTATGAGATGATCATACAACTCCACTTATCTATAAAATGCAGGCTCAAGCAGCCTCAATTTGCCTCTGTGCCATGCAGGGAAGAGCAAAGGGAATCACTCTTGTAAATCCAGCAGCTGAAGCATTGAGTTTTCAGTGCCAACTACTGATTTTTGTTTTTAATGCAGCTTTTTAAAGACGCAAGAACCTTACCAGGAAAAAAAATGGCTATTCCATCTGAAAGCTTTGCACTACATGCTATTCTCTCTCTCTCTCTCTCTCTCTCTCTCTCTCTCTCTCTCTCTCTCTCTCTGCAGACCTGCCTGTGCTTCTGCTGTAGCATCCCTGCCTCTTCTGTCTGGCTAATCCAGCATTGTGCTCTGCTTTTGGGAAATCATTTTGGAATTATTTTCCAGTTTTGACCCAGGGCCTGTTCTTGACCATCCTTTCAGCCAGTTCCCTTTGCCTAAGGGCCATAAATGTGTTGCATTTTCAAAACAGACATAAAATACCAAAATAAAAAATCATATGGGATGAAAAGTACATAGTTTTTTTTTTATTTTTATCATTAAAAAGTAATCTGTATGGATAATTAAACATCAGCGTATACACTTAAATACATGGTTCATGAAAGCTGAAAGCTCTATGCCCACTTGCTTAGGACCAAGTTTCACTTAAATCTAAGTAAACATATACACCCAGCAAGCTGTGAGGACATGATTAATGTCAACTGATGGCTATGCTTTGTTATGGCAGTAGTCAATAAGCAAATGGCAGTGTTTTCATTAAAAAACTTATCCTTTTGTATTTCTTCCTCAGACCTTAACAGATGTATGAATATGACCATATTCATGTATTTCATTCCCCCATGACAGGTCTCTCTCCAGAGCTTGGCATGCAGAATGCTGAGTGTAGTTATCATAGAGCACAACAATTTTGGATGCCTAAAAATACTGAAATCCTAAAACAGATTTAAACTGAATAATGGAAGTCCTGAAGCATCGGCATCAGGTAAGTGTGAGCTGCCATACACCTCAGTATAGAGAGGAGGAGGAGGAGGAAGAGAAAAAGAAGAGGAGGAGGAAGAAGAGGAAGAAAAGAAGAAGAGGAGGAGGAGAAAGGAGGAAGAAGAGGAATAGGAGGAGATTATTCTGCCCCACCCAGAGTCTCAGAGTGGTTTACAATCTCCTTCCCTTTCTCTCCCCACAACAGACACCCTATGAGGTAGGTAGGGCTGAGAGAGCTCTGAAAGAACTGCTCTTGAGAGAACAGCTCTGAGAGAATTGTGACTGAGCCAATGTCATCCAGTAGTTGCTTGTGGAGGAGTGATCAAACCTGGCTCTCCAGCTTCAGAGTCCTCTGCTCTTAACTACTACACCAAACTGGCTCTCACTAGATTATCATTAATGTTGAATTTTGTTGCTTAAGCTCTGACATTTTAGTGTTATAGTTTATCTATCTATCTATCTATCTATCTATCTATCTATCTATCTATCTATCTATCTATCTATCTATCTATCTATCATCTATCTGTCTGTCTGTCTGTCTGTCTATCTATCTATCTATCTATCTATCTATCTATCTATCTATCTATCTATATTGTTTTGAAAAACAAAGAGATAATAAAAAGGTAATATAGAAAAGAAAAAATGATTACAAATCATAATTATATCCATCAAGAGGTGGTTATATATAACAAAGTATAAGAAATAGTTAGGAGCCCCATGGCGCAGAGTGGTAAGCTGCAGTACTGCGGTCCAAACTCTGCTCACAACCTGAGTTAGATCCTGGTGGAAGCTGGATTCAGGTAGCCGGCTCAAGGTTGACTCAGCTTTCCATTCTTCCAAGGCTGGTAAAATGAGTACCCAGCTTGCTGGGGGTATAGATCAGATGACTAGGGAAGGCAATGGCAAACCACCCCATTAATAGTCTGTCATGAAAACGTTGCGATGTGATGCAACGTCACCCCAGAGTCATAAATGACTGGTGCTTGCACAGGGGACTACCTTTACCTTTATAAGAAATGGGAAATATTTCTCCCTAATTTCCCCTTCATGACATTGAAAAGTTTTTGGGACACTGTCTGTAAAATACAATTAAACTTACTTTTATTTGGATACATTTTTTATATTCAAGGATAAAGAAAAACTGGGCTGCACCCAGCATTGCGCCAGCAGAACAAAAAGGAAAAAATGCCAGGTGACAGATGACTAATTTATTATACAAAGTCCTTATGAGTTTCGCCATGCAAGCTTCGTGAGGGGGAAACAGAACATTCACCTAGTGCTAGAACTCTCCAAAGCAGTTAAATTCTATCTATCTCCATACATTTATAGTCAATGTTTTATATTTCAGATTTCATAACTTATCTCTTTTTCAGCTGAACTATTAATTACACCATTGCTGCATACTCAGTACTGCATATTTTTGCCACTTCTGCATACTCACTATTACTTTTGACAAATAAGTAATATAACAGAAAATACAGACAGGAACTCGAAGTGACATTTTAATGTTGACATTAAACAACCTGAATCGGTACAAGTTGTAGAGTGAAGCATAAATCATAATTCAGAACATGAGTTCAAAGCAAAGGAGTAATCACTGTGCCGGGTAGCCAGCCTCCAGGCAGGGTCTGGACTTTTCCCAGAATACAATTCATTTCCTGGCTACATAGATCAGCCCCCCTGGAGAAAACAGCAGATTCTGAGGGTGGACTCTATGCCATCACATCCTTGGTGAGCTGCCACCCCAAATTACACCCTCCCCAAGCTGCACCCTCAAAACTCAATGCATTTTTCAATCCAAAATTGGCAACCCTAGGTCATAGTGCTAGTGCAGGTTCCCACTACAGAGCTGGAAGCTTGTTGCTTTACTAAAATAAGTCTGTTTTTTCGCTTCCTCTCTTCATGGCAACCGTAGACTTGAAAAGAAAATAAATCAACCTCACGGCTAATTCCTCCTTTCATAATCCTTCTCCTCTTGCATTTATGTGTGTCATGCTGTGCAATACAATGCGGTGGCTTGATTTATTGAACCCCTTCCACTCTTGTCATTTCAAACCAGTTTTGACAGCAAAGGTAAAATGGCTAATAAAAGAGTGGAGGAGAAGTTAGTTTAGATTTCACTCTCAGAAATATATAACCTGTACATGTGCACTTCGTTCTATCCAATTTATGGGCTCCATTATTCTTTTTTTTTAATTGATCTTATTCATTTACAGATGTATGGAAAGGAAAGGTCCCCTGTGCAAGCAACAGTCGTTTCCGACTCTGGGGTGATGTTGCTTTCACAACATTTTCACGGCAGACTTTTTTACAGGGTGGTTTGCTATTGCCTTCCCCAGTCATCTACACCTTCCCCCCAGCAAGCTGGGTACTCATTTTACCGACCTCGGAAGGATGGAAGGCTGAGTCAACCTTGGGCCGGCTACCTGAACCAGCTTTCGCTGGGATCGAACTCAGGTCGTGAGCAGAGAGTTCAGATCACAGTACTGCAGTACTGCTGCTTTACCACTCTGCACCACGGGGGCAGTATACAGATGTATACTCACACATACATCCAGCATTATGACCGTGGAGTCTAAATGCGAGATCACAACTTCCAAGATCTGCAAGATCAACTTCCAAGATCTGCAAGATCACAAAGGATCTCATACTCTCCCCCAACTAGGGATGCTTGGAAAGAACCAGAACACACTTTATAAATGATCAGTGGTTTGTCTGTAAAAGGAAAATTGCATATGCCTGCCTACACCTACACCCCAATTTGAATCAGATCCTCAAGAGAAAGGCTTTAACCATTCAAAACTTGTTTAGTTTTGCTGATCGGAAGCCAGCTTTGCACCGCTGTTCACACTGAAATGGTTAAAAAAAAGATTAATCTTGTTTTTTTTTTAAAAAAAACACCCGTTTTTCTTTTGAAATAGTTATGTAAGCATGGCTCTGACCTCAGCTGTGATCACACACACACATACAATATTGCACTTTCAATACATTTCCAATGCTCTTTCCAACTGGATTTTAACTGTGTGAACCAGCAAAACCCAGTTGGAAAGTGCATTGAAAGCAGGGCCGGCTGTTCCACTAGGCAAATTAGGCAATTGCCTAGGGTGCCAGCCTCATGGGGGTGTTGAACTGGGCACTCCTCGTGTGACTTGGTGAAGTTATCAAGCCAGGGTGCCAGAAGTTAGCCTCACCTAGGGTGCCAGACAGTCTAGGGCCAGCCCTGATTGAAAGTGCATTATTTAGTGTGTGTGGTCACAGTCTTGGATAGCCTAGGCAAGTCCAATCTTGTCGGGTCTTAGAAGCTAAACAGGGTCAGCCCTGGCTACTTATGGATGTGAGATCACCAAGAAATTCCAGGGTCGTTCTGCAGAGGAAGGCGATGGGGAACCATCTATGAACATCATTTGCCTTGAAAATCCTACATTGGATACGCAAAATCCATCTGTAAGCATGAGAGGAAACGGATTTAAATTAGCAAAAGAGAATGCGGTTGGTAGTTTAAATCCCCACTCCCCTTCCTGCACAAACTCAACACAAATTAGGACAGCATGCATTTTGCACTTTACTAGCGACTGACAGAGATGTCTGCCAGCAAGTTGATCTGGGCCTCAAAATTCTTCTGATCGATATCTCTTCCTAGACTTTGGAGTTCTGAAGTAAAAAGGTAAAGGTAGTCCCCTGTGCAAGCACCAGTCGTTTCCGACTCCGGGGTAACGTTGGTTTCACAACGTTTTCACGGCAGACTTTTTACAGGGTGGTTTGCCATTGCCTTCCCCAGTCATCTACACTTCCCCCCCCCCCCAGCAAGCTGGGTACTCATTTTACTGACATTGGATGGAAGGCTGAGTCAACCTGAGCCGGCTACCTGAAACCAGCTTCCACCGGGATCGAACTCAGGTTGTGAGCAGAGAGTTCAGACTGCAGTACTGCAGCTCTACCACTCTGCACCACGGGGCTCTTAGTTCTGAAGTACCTGCTACGAATTCCAAGATGAAACCAACGCAACAAGAGCTCTTCATTGTCTTAATTTCCAAGTTTTATATAGTGCTATATATCCTGATCTGCCTTCACTACTTGCTAATAAGCTTTTGAAAGGTTGGGAGGGAGTTGCAATCAGTACACATGCAAGTAAGGGACTAGTGTCTACTTGGATGGAAACCCTAGCCCCTCCGCCTTCAGACTGCTGCCCTTTAATCTCCCTCACAACAGCGTGGCTCACTCGAAGTGTGGTGCTGTAAGATTCAGGTGGGTAGCCATCAGGCCTGGTGCTCGAGGTTCTGCCACCTCAGGCAGAACTCTGCGCTACTGCCCCCCCCTCCACTCCAGCTGCTGCACACCCCCTGTCCACTGAGCAGGGAGCTGAGCAGGGACTGCCTGCCTCGTTCTTCCTTTGCTTGGATTGAGTAAAGGAAGGACAGACCACTCCCACCCACCCACCCCGCCCAGCCCTCTCCTGCTTTGGAGGCAGCCAGGCAGGGGCTGCCTCGTTCTTCCTTGACTCCAATCGGAGCAAAGGAAGGATGAGGCAGAGTCAGGGTCAGTGTGAGTGGGGACAGGGAGGGGGTACCCGCCTCCCCCACCGCAGCGAGCTGGCGCCCTAGGCTGCTGACTCCCACGTGCCAGCTCTGGTAACCATATTGGTCTGAAAGCAATAGAACAAAGTTGGATTCCAGTTTAATTCTGGGTATAAGGTTTCATGTGCATGTGCACTCAAGAAGTGTGCATGCAAGATAGTTTTGAAATTTCTCCCATTCCTTTCTGAACTTCTCCAAGTCTTTTAATGTTCTTGTAAGTTTGTCCATTTCACTCCAAGACATAACTTTTAAAATCCAATCCCATTTTTTTCTGGAAAGTAAAGGGACATTTAGTGATTTTTGAAAATAGCTGAAGTGTGGTGGAATAATGGACTAAAGTTTATAAAGGGAATTTTTATTTATTTATTTATTTATTGAGTTTAAGGTGATAGGAGAAAAATGAAGATGGACTTATAGAGTTTAACTTTTCTTTTTTTTGTTGTTTTTATTTCTTTCTTACTGTTCTAAAGTGAAGATTCTTGATTTGATAAAATTACCTTGTATTTTTATAATTTTAAGCAAACACCAGAGGGGGTCAAGAAAAGGGGGGTGACAATAAAATTAGGAAGTCCACTCTGGACATCAGGTTGATAACTATACAACAGAAAGTATTGCATAGAGTTTATTGGACCCCACTTCGTATGTTTAAGAGAGCAATGCTATCCTCAGCAGAGTGTTGGAGAGGTAAGAGCAGAGAGGCAAATCTCACACATATGCTATTTAACTGTGAGGTGATTCAGAATTTTTGGCAACAGGTGTTATTGAAAATAAAGGATACAATTAAACGTCAACTACCATGGCAAGATAGTCACTTAATACTAAACTTTTTTCCGAAAGAATGGAAATTAAAGAAGGGGCAAAAATTATGGTTAGGAAGGGCTCTGTTGATAGCAAAACGCCAAATTCTTAAACATTGGAAACAAAATGATGTAATTCCAATTCTTCTTTGGGAAGATGACTTATTGAAACTTGCAGCTTTTGAAAAAATATCGTTTTCTGGTCGTAGACAAATGTGTCGTTTTAATGAGATTTGGAGTCCATTTATGCAAATGATGAATGTTTAGCTGATTTGATTTGATATCGTTGTAAACTGTATCGCTTTACTTTTCTTGTATTCATTATATGAAAGTTAGGTTGATGTTCTTCTTTCTGATATCTATTAATGTTTAACTTGAGTAACTATTGTAATTTTATGCACTGGGGTTTCACATGTGGGGTTTTTAAAACAACAATAAAATAAAAAAAAATTTAAAAAAAAAAAAAGAAAAGAAAAGGGGGGTGAGGAGAGGGGGGGGGAGTGTGATGTATTGTTTTTAATGTGTATTGTTTTCTTTATTTTCTTTAAGACTACTATAACAATATATTGCAAATTAATAAAATTGTTTTAAAAAGAAGAAGCGTGCACGCACATGAAAACTTATACCCAGAATTAAGCTATCGTGATCTTAAAGGTGCCTCTGGGCTCAGATTTTGTTCTAGTGTGATGTTACGTAATTACATCTTAGGAGTAATTAACCCTCCTCCTTCTCAGCTGGCTAGCCCTCTAAGTCACTCAGGTGTCTGATCTCTGCCTGGATGAACAACTAGGTTGCTAGGCGAGCAGTTTAGGCACCGTTGGAGAGCTTTTTTAAAAAAAGATCTTTATTTAACTGCAAACCCCTCCCACCACTAAGAACACAAAAAAAGACAATGGGAATACACAGCAGAACAAAGCTACAGGGATTACAGAAACTGAGAAAAGGATCAGAACCAAGCATTACCTAGATTTCTCAGGTAACTTGGGTTGCTATGACAGGGGACTCTCACAGCCTCGGAGAACCAGGTTTGTTTTAAACTAAAAGCCTTCCCCTCAGTTTTAATATGTTCTTAGGTCAGCAAGTGTAAAGGCTTTGGGTTCACTGCCGTGGGGTAATTTTGCGGTGAGCCAGACAAACACAGAGATCACGGAAGCTATGTAAATGACAAGGAAGATTTATTATTTACAGGCTGGTTTTAAAGTACAGATCAGCAGCGCAAGCCTTCAGACCATCAAAGGAGAAACCTGGCTGAGACGCAAAAGGTTAAGCTGCTTACGGCTTCAGAATGCAGTCCGAATTCCCTTTAATGCTTCAGGTACAAAGAGGCTTTCAGGGATTAACCGCTAGGTTAATCACACTAGGTTAATCACACACATGGAATTTCACACACACAGGATACCACCCACACCAACCTGGAGGGGTAGAGTTAAACCACTCTGCCTTACTGCCAGGCAGAGCTACCCTTCAAACTGTCTGGCCTTTTGGTGAAGCAGACCCAAATCTATCTTTACGCTCTCCCTGAGGCAGATCTTGAACTATGAGGGCA
This sequence comes from Heteronotia binoei, assembly GCF_032191835.1. Lineage (NCBI taxonomy): Eukaryota > Metazoa > Chordata > Lepidosauria > Squamata > Gekkonidae > Heteronotia > Heteronotia binoei. Next base: position 174,605,924 of record NC_083225.1, read on the forward strand.
CTCCCCCTGAGACCAGGGTGGCCAAGGCCCTGCTTCAGGGTCCCCCTGAAGTGAGAGCCAGTTTGATATAGTGATTAAGTGTGCGAACTCTTATCTGGGAGAACCAGGTTTGATTCCCCACTCCTCCACCTCCAGCTGCTGGAATGGCCTTGGGTCAGCCATAGCTCTTCCAAGAGTTGTCCTTGAAAGGGCAGCTGCTGTGAGAGTCCTCTCAGCCCCACCCACCTCACAGGGTGTTTGTTGTAGGGGGGGGGGAGATAAAGGAGATTGTGAGCCACTCTGAGTCAGGGTGGAAGGAAGAATATAAATCTTCTTCTCCTTCCAGCTCCAATCAGCTGGCTGATATGCTGTTTACTGGCAGGAAAGCAAGGCCTAAGCTTGTGTCACCAGCAATGCCGCAATGTCACTTCTGGTGTGTGCCAGTGTGACACCACCATGTCACCAGTGACACAGGAACACTATGGTAGTCAAGCCAAAACTCTACTTTGAAAATGACTTCTATCATAGAGTTTTGTCCCAAATACCAGAGCATCCTCCACATCCTACTGACTGTGTGATGATGTCACATCCACTGTGCACCAGAAGTGATGACACCACATCACAGGGGGACACCAGCCTAGGGCTCTCTTTGCTCCCTGATTTTACCTCAGCCTTTCTCCCTAAGAAATGAGCATTGAGACTTTTATTTATTCAATTTTTTATCCCACCCTCCCTGACAAGCAGGACTCAAGGCGGCTAACAACATATATAAAATAGGGACGGTCCTTGCAGATTTCACTCTGCTTTCCCACCAATTCCTGAGCCCTCAGTTCATGCAGCTTGAAGAGAGTAAGCTGAATTTTTAACCCTTTCCTCCCCACTAGGAGGGCTCTGTTTCATCTATCCTGAAATGCGAGCTCAGTCCCCATGTTGGTCAACAGATGGTGTCCAACCAGTGGGGTCCCTGGCACTCCCCTAAGTTTGAGGGGCCCTTGGGTCAGATATGCAATGCAACCCATTGTATTTCTTCCTAGCACTATGGCAAATGATCTATCACCATAAATGGGACTGCTTTCCTTGCTGCAGGTATAAAAGACTTTTATTGCCCAGGTCTCATGGAGGCTGCTGGGGTTGTAAGACTAGCTTGTGTGTGTGTTATTCCAGCAGCATTGTTCACACACAATTGGCTACAGCATTAGGGTCTTTCCATTCATTTCACCCTTCACACATACACTTCCAGGTCTCCATATAAGCCTCAATAAAGCACTTCAAAACCTTAGTATGATTAATGAATGGCTGTGAGAGTTGGACCTTAAGGAAGGCTGAGCACAGAAGAATAAATGCTTTCGAGCTGTGGTGCTGGAGAAGACTCTTGAGAGTGCCTTGGACCGCAAGAAGATCAAATCACTCAGTCCTAAGGGAAATCAACCCTAACTGTTCCTTGGAAGGTCAGATGCTGAAGCTGAAGCTCAAATACTTTGGCCACCAAATGAGAAGGGAGCACTCACTGGAGAAGACCCTGATGCTGGGAAAGATAGAAGGCAAAAGAAGAAGGGGACGGCAGAAGATGAGATGGCTGGACAGTGTTATTGATGTGACTAACATGAATTTGAGCAGACTTCGGAGGATGGTGGAAGACAGGAGGGCCTGCCGTGACTTGGTCCATGGGGTTGCAAAGAGTCAGACTCGACTGTGAGACTGAACAACAAAAATATATGATGGCATGTAAAAATTTTCTTTGCGTTGCATTTCAGCAATGAACAGGAGCATAGGCACACATTGGGGAAACACTGCATTAAAAGTATCTTGGCGCATTCCTCCATACAACCTCTTCAAGATTCAATTCTTTGTAGTGTTTTATCAGTTCACCCATGCTCTCAATTCATTTTGGCTGCAGCATTACAAGATATATATTTGCTTTGGGTTATAGCTGAAATCTTTTGGAATGCAAGCGGAAGATACAAGTAGCTCATACTATCAAAGAACGAAATTTCTCCTGCTGTTTGATATATTAGGGGCTGCTCCCTATCAGCTCTCTGGAGCTAAAAGACTAGCATCAGATAGAGCATCTACAGGGAATTTTATCCTCTAACCAAGAAATGAAAACTGTACAACAGCAGTCCAACAGAAACAAATACCTGAGAGACAGAATTTTTAAAGTTGAAAACGCCACGGTCTTCTTTATGAAAAAACGCTTGCAACATTAGTCCAGAAAAAGATAAGTCCATGAGAATTTCAGCCTGTAGCTCTGCTGGATGTAAAAAGAAAGTACTAACATCCAGGTCCCCAAAAAGAATCAATATCCACCTACTTTCTGACTATTCAATGAATGCTAAAGGGTGATTGCCAACTTCCAGGTGGATAGGTGGCCAAAAATTTTCTCGCTCTCTCTCTCTCGGCTTGGCTTCGCGAACGAAGATTTAAGAAGGGTGCAATAGTCCACGTCTGCTGCAGGCTCGCTGGTGGCTGACAAGACCAATGCGGGACAGGCAGGTCCGGCCACAGTGGCTGCAGGGAAAAGTCTGATTTAGGGTTGGTGCTGTAGCAGTGCGATTCTTCCTCAATCTCCTTTTGTCCTCAAGACCAGCTATGCGTGCGTTCTCAAAGGAAGAGACAGCCTGGTGGATGGTGTGCCTCCATACTTTGCGATCTGAGGCTAGGTCAGACCACTGGTGATGGTTGATGCGACAGGTGCTAAGGGATTTCTTCAAGGAGTCCTTGTACCTCTTCTTTGGTGCCCCTCTATTCCGATGGCCGGTGGAGAGTTCGCCATACAGGGCAATCTTGAGAAGGTGGTGGTTTTCCATCCTAGAAATATGCCCTGCCCAGCACAGCTGCGTCTTCAGCAGCAGTGCCTCGATGCTGGTAACCTCTGCCCGCTTGAGGACTTCAGTGTTGGTCACAAAGTCACTCCAGTGGATGTTGAGGATGGTGCGAAGGCAGCGCTGATGAAAGCGCTCGAGGAGTCGCAGGTGATGACGGTATAAAACCCACGATTCGGAGCCGTAGATGAGGGTTGTCATCACAACCGCTTTGTAAACATTGATCTTTGTGCCTTTTTTCAGATGCTTGTTGCTCCACACTCTTTTGTGCAGTCGGCCAAAGGCACAGTTTGCCTTTGCCAGCCTATTGTCAATCTTCTTGTCGATCTTGGCATCTGAGGAGATGATGCACCCCAGGTAGCTGAACTGCTGGACTGTCTTCAGAACTGATTCACCCACAGTGATGCAGGGAGGGTGATAATCTTCCTGGGGTGCAGGCTGGTGGAGAACTTCTGTCTTCTTTAGACTAACTTCTAGGCCGAATAGCTTGGCAGCCTCTGCAAAGCAGGACGTCATATGCTGCAGAGCTGATTCCGAGTGGGAGACGAGTGCAGCATCATCAGCAAACAGTAGCTCTCGGATGAGTTTTTCCATTTGGATAGGTGGCCAAAAATTACTATAGACTTTTAACAACAAATTCTAAGTTGCAAATTTATACGGTAAAGACAATTAATTACTAATCTCACAAAACCAACACATCAATATAGAGGCCAATAACAATTAGACAATTTTGGTAGAATATCATATAAGCATGCAATCATTGTGAAATCCAAATAAATGGAATCCCAAGGACAGGAAGTTGACTTGACGCTCCTATTTCAACTCAGAACAGGAGCATCAAGTCAACTTCCTTTCCTTTAGCTTATAAGCATACAATAATTATTAATAATTTTTGTATGCTTATAAGCTAAAAAGGTAAAGGTAGTTCCCTGTACAAGCACCAGTCATTTCCGACTCGGGTGACGTCACATCACATTTTCACAGCAGACTTTTTTTTATGGGGTGGTTTGCCATTGCCTTCCCCAGTCACCTACACTTTCCCCCCAGCAAGCTGGGTACTCATTTTACCAACCTCAGAAGGATGGAAGGCTGAGTCAACCTTGAGCCGGCTACCTGAACCCGGCTTATAAGCTACTCTACCAATATTGTCTAATTGTTATTTATTTATTTATTATTTATTTATTCGTGATTTTTATCCCGCCCTTCCCACAAGTGGCTCAGGGCGGCTTCCAAAAATTGGTCAAACATAAAAAGTAAACAATTTTAAATATATAAACAATTAAACATTTAAAACAGTTAAAACCTTAAAAACCAGTAAACATTCCAATTACAAATAGAACAGACGTCTGGCCAAACTACATTGAGTTCTCATCTTAGCTAGGTGTAAGCTAGCCGGACACCATCCTCCTAAGGCTTGACTCCCAAATCTCCAGGAATTTCCCAACTTGGAGCTGTCAACCCTAACATTAAGGCCCCAAATTCCTCCAGTAATGGGTACCTGAGAAAGCTTAGCAATTGTTCAATAAGAGGATAAAACCTCTCATAAACTGATTGAAAAGTAGGAAGCAGAAAGAAAAATAGTGTGAAGGGAATGAATACAGAAGCCCTGAGTTTTTGTATCAGGAGCAGTGTTAGTTGTTTTTTTTTTTCTTCATAAGTGTATCAGATGAAACAGACGGTTAACAAAATTTGCAGATGGCAACAAATTATTCAGAGGCTAGAGAATCCCAAGCTGACTGCAAAGTGCTTTCCTTTTAAAACAACATCAGCTGCTGAGTTATCAGCATAGCAACCATTCAGCTAGTAAAGCTTCAAGTTAAGAAGGCAGGGGTTACGTTTAAGTCCCAAACCCTTAACAGCGCACATGCATTTCTGTGGAAAGTCATTCAAAGTGTAACATGTTCATTAGCAGAAAGGGATTTTAGCCCCACTGGTGGACCTTTTGATGGCACTTAGGGGGTTTTGGCCACTGTGTGACACAGAGTGTTAGACTGGATGGGCCATTGGCCTGATCCAACATGGCTTCTCTTATGTTCTTTTGATTATAAATCCAATCTCTTCTTCTTCTCCCTGGGAACATCTTTTGCTTCCTTTGGTCTGTTTCCTTACCCCATGAGAAAAGCAAGATCGCTGCCATGGCTGAAACCATTGGGAGGGCAAAGGAGGGAAAAGAACCTCCCCCAATTTCTTACAAATCAAATCTGTTACAACCAATAGCAGTGGAATCAAGGGTTTTGCAAAGCATCCACTTCCTGCTGGGTTTGTTTTGACTACTGACAGAAAATAAACTGGAGGGGGGGAAATAATTTAGGCTTGTGGGAGGTGCTGTTCATGCAAAAACATTTTATCGCACTGCAGAGTACTGTAAAATTTTTAATTGTAAGTTAACCGAAACAATTTCTGACGTCTTCAGTGGGTTTTCTTTTTTGATGTCCTTTTTTTTTCAAAAAGCCTTTCTTGCATCTGGACTGTGCATCTGAGATGTAACCAAAGTGTCTTATTTCATTTCTTAGTGGTAAAAAAAACAAACGACGATAGCTTTAAAAATGAAAGAAAGAACAAAGCATGGGTAGAGAGTGCACTATGCTGTTTTCGGTTCTTTCGCTAATATATCTCTCCAGTAGTGAAGCGAAAGGGGACAGCGGGAAGCCTTTTGAAATGCCGTTCTCTGATTACTCTAGCAGCACCCACATGGCTAATAAATTGCCAAGAGAAGTTTCTTCTCTAATAGCAAGTCAAGATCCCTAAACGTCTGGGCAACCAGAGCAACAATAATCTCATGCCGAGTGCTCCTTTCGACAGTGCTTCCTACTCAACAGCAACCATGTCGCCCATCAAATCAGCAGCCTGTGGAAAAGCCTGCGTGGCAGGGATGAGTAACTGTTCCCAGTTTATTTGTTGTTTTGCTTTCTGCTTTCATTTATTTATGTCCATGGCTTCATTTCACAATGAGACCAAAGGCGTAGGTTCAGGTGGCATCCCCAACTCTCAAAGCTGACTGTTGGGAACTATAAGCACTGGGTTTAGCCCCTTACGAATGCTATGGGAGCAGCCAGTAACATTAAAGACAAGGCAGGTGCCAGGTGAGTAAGGAAGTGAAGTGGATTTTAACAACCTCACATAACCTCTGTCACAGGCTGGGTGCAGGCATGAGTGAAGTCTGAGTCCAGTCCAGCGTCAATCCAAAAGTTCCAACAAAAGCTGAGTTGAAAAGCCAAGTCAGAGACCGGAAAGCGAGGTTGTCTAGAGCTGAGAGTCAGGAAACTGAAGAGTCTATGCGAGAGTGCAAGAGCCGAGGTGGATACATCATGCCAAAGTGACTTGTTGCTTCCACGGAGAACCCAGCCCCGAGCAGGGGGCTAAATGGGCCTCCGGTGGTACTCCAATTAACAGTAGGGAAGCTCCTGCTAATATTCAGGGCTTAATGAACGCCTTCCACTTAGACGTGCATCCCTCTGCCGGGCTGCTAAGTCGTGGCGTAGCCACTCCCATAATTGTGCTACTTACAGGGGTGAGTCAGGTGGGTTCCCTGCTTGCAGCTGTGCCTCCTCCTCCTCCTCTGCTGCTGACTCAGGTGCGGGGACTGCTGGTGGCAAGGTGTCCACTTCAGGAGTACTAGAGAGGCTGGCTACAGGCTCAGCAGCACTAGCGGGCCAGCTACAGGCTCAGATGTCAGCTCATCCTCGTCACCCATGACAACCCCCATCTTGCCTGGAAAACAGCAGAAAAGTAGGATCCCCTCTGTTCCCAGCTCCCATTGCCTGCTGGAGCTCTGAGTGGCAGCAGGAGAAAAATAGAAAAACACTGCAATGCTGGCTGTGGCATTATGAAATTTCCAATTGAAAAAAAAACAGAAGTGACAAATGGTAGCCCTAGGAATTTTCAGAAACATAGTTGGAAACGCCATGGTTTTATCATAGAGTTTTGGGCAATTCCTAGAGCTACCCCAGAAGTGACAAAAGCGTGGCCCTAGGAATTGCTGAAAACTCTATGGTAAAAGCATAGCATTTCCAACTATTCCTAGAGCTACGCCTTGTCATTTCTTGGGGTTTTTTTTTACCTACACCTTTATCCCGTTACTGGTCACCAGTTTAATTTGAACAATGCACACACATACAGGCAGCACATACATGTGTTCATGGCAAGATATGAACAGAGCTACTAACTCTCTCCAATAAGTTTATGACAGTCTTTCTGCCTGAAGAGGAAAAAGCATAACTTTTCCAATAATTGAACTTTCCATGTTGCCAATAATAATTTTTAAAATCTTAAATGTGACCTGAAATGACAACAGGAAGGAATGATAACAGGAATGAGGCGGGGGTGTTCTTACCTCTTTGTAAACAGAACATTGAAATAAAAATAGAGGGATAACACTGAAAAGAGAAAAAGATTGATCATCAATAATACCATACTCAGATTGTAGTTTCCATTCATCATTTTGTTCCGCATTAATGCAACCAGCCCATAAATATCTGGGATTGACAAGCACGCTTCTGGATCAAAGGGCATGACTCTTTCAGGCAGACTTGAGATCCAGTTCCTCCAGTTACATACATATATAAACTTTAAGCACTAAACCCACATCAATGCGGCCATATCTATTTCCTCTCTCAGTACTAATTCTTTTCTGAAAGCTCAATTGATTTTTTTTTTTAGTTTATATCTTTTCCAATGGTACTTTTATCAAATATTATAAAGCTGAACTCTTTTTCACTTCTGACCTTTCTCAAACTTTGCCTTAGATTGATTTTCTGTATTGAATGGAGCTACAGTTAAGCCCAGCCAGTCTGACTGGGGGAAAGAAAAGGGCTGCGTATTCCATAAGGCAGTCTGAACAGTGAGGAGTGAGAATTTCTTCACAATATTAAAATTCAGGCTCACCCAATGTCATTGCTCGGTTCTGAGCAGGCAAAAGGAGATACTGGCCATTTTCCCACTTACCTTACCCCGGAGCAACGTCCCTCTTCACCGCGCTGCGTCTGCGCGGATTTCGCACAAACTGCTGCGCAGCACCAGGAAGAGCCGCGTAGTCCCGGGGCTTTTGCGTCGCAAATGTAAACCGCCAAAAAGCAGTTTACATTTGCGACGCAAAAGCCCCGGGACTACGCGGCTCTTCCTGGTGCTGCGCAGCAGTTTGTGCAAAATCCGCGCAGACGCAGCGCGGTGAAGAGGGACGTCGCTCCGGGGTAAGGTAAGTGGGAAAACGGCCACTTTCTTAGTGCAGACTGAACTGATGGAATTCCCTATCACAAGATGTGGAAATGGATACTGCCATTTGGAACATGATTTGTAACTTTTCCAGAAGGTAGATCTATCGATGGTTATTAACAGGGGTGGAATTCTAGCAGGAGTTCCTTTGCATATTAGGCCACACACCCCTGATGTAGCCAATATTCCAAGAGCTTACAAAAAAGAGCCTTGTAAGCTCCAGAAGAATTGGTTACATCAGGGGTATATGGCCTAATATGCAAAGGAGTTCCTGCTAGAATTCCACCCCTAGGTATTCACAGTGATTACTGAGTTCTGTTAACACAAAGAGAGGACTGAATATTAATGAAGTTACAGTAGTGTTGCCAGCATCTTCCGGTAACCCCTTGGAGTTTTTTGGGGGGTAAAGCATTCTGATGTTGTGCTGATGTTCTAGGAATTCCCCAAATCTCTATGGTAAAAGCCATAGAGATCTGGAAAATCCCTAAAGCATCATAGCAACATTGTGACATCACTTCCAAGGAAGTAACCAGAAATGAGGTTGAAGCATCATGGAAACTCCACTTTTCTCCTCAAGTTTGCTTCCACTGCTCCAGTGAGCACCAACGGGAGCCCAGCGCCTAGGGACAGGTGGACTGATTGTGACTCACCTTACGCCGCTCTCACACTCCTCTTCTCAGTAGGGCTTTCATCCAATTTCTCACTCTCTGTCCCGGGGCTGGAACTCGCTCCGCCTTTTTTGTGCAGCAAACAAGATCCTCTACAAACCAGTTTGTTTGTTGCGTGAAAAAGGCGAAGCTAGTTGCAGCTCCAGGGCAGATAGTGTGAAACTGAACAGAAACCCCACTTAGAAGGGGAGCATGAGAGCAGCGTAAGGCAAGTGGGAAACTGGCCGAGGTCTCCTGCTTGGTCAGAGTCTAGGAACATTAGGACTCCTGACCATCCTAGATGATAAGACCATTTCAGACAATAGCTGGATATTCATATTTTAGGAAGATGTCTATGGGATATTAATAGAGCAAGTAGAGGCTTGTGGTGAGTTTCCATACGGAGGAAATGCCTGCAGGCCCTTGTTATCATCAGTGCTTCATTTGAAATTTGGGCATGTCACTATTCAGTAGGAATAAACCCCTATGAGGCATAAGCTAAAAACAGTAGAAGCATGATGAAGGCTGCTCAGTCAAAACAAAAACCAGAGCAACTTCTCCATTCCTTTGCACAGTTCAATCCGCTTAGCAGGTTTCCTCAGAAATAAGCCTTCTGCACTGTGCTTAACTGCCCCCTGTGCTTAACTGCCCCCTGCCAGCCCCGCCCTCCCCCCAAAAATTCCTGGCTATCGGGTTGCTCTCTGTGCAACTCATAACACAACAAAAAATGCAAGCTAGTGACCAATTTACTAAGAAGTATATAGAAATCAGTCCAAATGTCCAAAACATGTATATTCAAGTCCCAAAGTAGTGTGGTGACGAGCCAATCGATTAAGTACTTGTTTCTTTCCAGTCTTCATCAGACCTGAGACCACTAACAAAAGAAGATATTATACAAAAATATCAGAAGGACATTCAGACACCACCCACCCTCTTCCAGTGAAAAAATACATCATACTTACATATTGATTCAATTATATAGATTCTTTACACAATTTTCAAAAAAGAGGGACGCGGAGCGTCTCCAGCAGCAATTTCACATCGGATACAGCTCAGTATGTGGCTTCTTGCGCACCCTAATGGTGCAACTAACATGTTTAAAAAGGCAAACATCTCATTTACAGCTGCCATTACACAAACTTCTTAAAGGTAAAGTAACATATTTCTAATGCAACATGCTAAAAGACACAAACACAACAAACTATATCACAGCAGATACAACATACAAAATATTCCTTACAAAGAATGTCAAATCCCATAATTTAGACAAAAATATGTTACTCAGCCAGGCCAGGTAGCTACAGCTTCCCTGTGCAACCCAGCTGGGCCAGGCAGAGGCACCCTTCCGCATGGCACATCTGGGATGGTTGGCCCTCTATACCTGGACAGCAGCTTGGGTTCAGCTAGGCCAGTCTCCTCACCCCCAGCTGGGGAAGCTCAGGAAAGGTGCCTTCAGGTCATTGACCCACCAGGAAAAGGCCAAGTAGCCATAATGTCAGCCTGCCCCTGGCATCCGCAATTGGGGAAAGACTACTGCATTAATGGCACAAGCCAGGGAGGAGTTGTTTTAGTCTGAACTTGAAGTCTTAGATCCAGTGGAGACAGGGTTGCTGGCTGAGGGCTAGCAATCCTCAGGAGCTTCTGGGGGCAAAGCTGAGCACCACACAGTGTCACGTGCATTTTGTGCTGTGCTGAGAGTAAGAAGTCAATATGTTGTCGAAGGCTTTCACGGCCAGAGTCCATTGGTTGTTGTAGATTTTCCAGGCTGTGTGGCTGAGGTCTTGGAATTGTGAGACCTGACGTTTTGCCAGCAACTGTGACTGGCATCCTCAGAGGTGTAACCCAGAAAACTGGAGTTCTCTCTGGGTTTTGACCCAGAGAGAACTCCAGTTTTCTGGGGCACACCTCTGAGGATGCCAGTCACAGTTGCTGGCAAAACGTCAAGGTCTCACAATTCCAAGACCATGGCCACACAGCCCAAAAAATCTACAACCAGTGAGAGGTCATGCTCCACAGGCAGACATCCATCCACTCACAGAAACACACCACTGAATGCAATGTGCTAGGAGAATAACCAAGTGAGGTTGCATTGTCAACAGCCATATGATCTGGTCTAGAAAGTCAGTTCTTAAAAAAGAAATCTGGGTTTGATTACTGACAGGGGCAAATTCTTCTCTGACATCCAGATGGCATAAATGTCAGCAGGGGTGGAATCCACAGACAGGACTCCTTTGTGGGAGTTGCTTCCTTCACTGTCAACCTCTGAATCATTTGTGTCCTAATAGTGCTTCCCTTCCCCCTGATCAGTCACCTCCTGTGTTAAAACCATGTATTAAAGTGAGTACCTCAGCCAAACCTTCCCCAAGGCGATATTAAACACTCTTTTTCAGCTGAATGATTTTCTGTCAGCAAGCAGATCCGACTCAGTAGGGGTTCATTTGAAAAGAATTGTGTTCCATCCGTAATAAATTAAAGTCACACAAATCAATAGTGTTCGGAATTTTCGGGCAGATGTGTGCATGTGTTTTTCTTAAAGATAACTAGAGCAACTATCACTTAAAGGAAAGCAATTAACCTAGCTTTCTGGGGGGGGGGGTTACAGTTTGGGTACTAGTTTAGCAGGTTTTAAACGATGAGGATGAGAAGGGTAGCGAGATAAGGAAAGAAGCTGTGGAAATAATTGTTCCATCTCAAGGAAAGTATGGCCGATTTGTGCAGAGCTGGCCACCAGGACAGCACAGTGACCAGTTTCTCACAAGGCTTGTTCTGGTCTTAGAGCCCTTTTTCACCCGGCACTTCTGTCCAATTTCGCACAAGCTGCCACGGGGCTGCAACTTGCCCCGCCTCTTTCCTGCAGCAAGCAGAAACCAGTTTTCAAAGGATCTTGCTTGTCATGGGAAAGAGGCAGGGCGAGTTGTAGCCCCGCAGCAGCTTGTGTGAAATTGGACAGAAGCGCTGGGGGGGGGGGGGGAAGGGCTCTGAGACTCAGACCTGAACAAGCCCTAGTGAGAAAGCAGGCAGTGAGAATCCCACAAGGACACTTCACTTTCCCCTGTCACCCCTCCTCTCCGCACCATTTTTTCTTTTCTCAGCAGCCCCCCGCCCCTCAACTTTCCTTGCTTCCTTCTCTCCTTCCAGCACACCCACCATGGCACTGACTATGCACAGTCTTGAAGTTGGGAGAAACATCTCCTCACTGAAGAGGGGGAAGCAAACAAGGAATTGGCAGAGAAGAGAATGTTAGATTCCTACACTCGCCTTTTGCCCTGCTGAAATGCTGGACAGAGAACATGGAATCAGACACTGTTCCATTTGTCGATTAAGGTAGCTCTGAGAATTTCTCTCCTGAAACACTTCTACTTTCAGTTCCTTGCATTCTTCACTGAATGAAATCATGTATATTTAAATATGTATTTAATTATATTTATGTCTTGAACTGACTGATAAACATGTTTCAGAAAGTTCACATATTACCACAAGGAACACAATTCCCTCAGATTTAAACGTTTAAATATAGCATTCGTAGTTAGAAGACCCGTTCAATTTAATTATTCTAATTGTACAATTTAATGGGTGTCCCTAGCTTAATAGTTGTAAGGGCACCAAACATCAAGAAATTTTATATATTATTTGTTTTACAACATTTATATCCTGCATTTCTGCCTTTACAAGGGCCACAAAGGCAGCCAACAAATTAAACCACAAATCATAAAAATATTTTAGTCATTAAAAATAACCAAAATCACTAAAAAGCAGAGCTAAAAAAACATACTAAATATAAAAACAACCATAAAAAAACACTGAATAGGAAGGAGGGAATCACTGGAGGAACACCAAAATTAAAAAAAATCTTCACCTGATGACAGCAAATGGCAACAGCAGGGCTTTTTTAATAACAGGAACTCCTTTGCATATTAGGCTATATACCTCTGATGTAGCCAATCCTCCAAGAAATGACAGGGCTCTTCTTACAGGGCCTACTGTAAGCTCCAGGAGGGTTGGCTACATCAGGGGTGTGTGGCCTAATATGCAAATGAGCTCCTGCTACAAAAAAAAGCCCTGGGCAACAAAATTTGATGCCACAATTGAGAAACCCCCTTCTGGGACACCCAACGCAGGGGCTTCCAAGGATGACCACAGAGGTTGGCTAGGTTCATTTTGTGTTGTATGGTTTGGTTCTCCTTGTATCATCTGAAAAAAGGAGGAGAAAGACTAACTCATCTGGAACTCCAGACTGGATGACCTTGTGCCTGTCCCTCACTTTCAGCCTCACCTACCTCACAAGGTTGCTGAGAGGTGGAGAAGACAATCATGATGTAAGCCATTTTGGATCCTCGCTGGGATAATCAACTAACTAACTCAGATTTCCTAATTCTTAATCCACCATTCTAACAATTGCACTACAACAACTTTCAATAATAATGATAATAAAAATAAATGGAAAGTCATAATCAGAGATTGATTCTTTACTAAATAGAGTTCAAATATTCAACAAAGATGTAGCAATGGAATTTTGCCAGGTCAATTGTACTGCATTAGAACTGAAAAAGAGGAAAGATAGCTGAACAAGAAGAAATCAAGATGCCAGATAGCAACATTAAAACACTGAGCTTTGAAGAAAACTACAAATATCTTGGAATTTTGGAAGCTGACAACATCAAACATACCCTTGTTAAGAAAAATACAACCAAGGAGTATTATCAAAGAGTTTAAAGGCTATAGTGAACAAAATAAAATTAAGACAATACAATAAAGGCAATTAACATTTGGGCAGTTATACAGCTGTTTAATGAAGATATATAGCTGTTTAATGAAATTCATTGATGGGAAACAGCACAGTTTAGACGCAACAGACTGCAAAACTTGCAATCACTCGCTACCACAGCTTTTTTGTAGCAGGAACTCCTTTGCATATTAGGCCACACACCCCTGATGTAGCCAATCTTCCAAGAGCTTACAGGGCTCTTAGTAACATATGAACATATGAAGCTGCTTTATACTGAATCAGACCCTCGGTCCATCAAAGTCAGTATTGTCTTCTCAGACTGGCAGCGGCTCTCCAGGGTCTCAAGCTGAGGTTTTTCACACCTAATGCCTGGACCCTTTTTTGGAGATGCCGGGGATTGAACCTGGGACCTTCTGCTTCCCAAGCAGATGCTCTACCACTGAACCACTGTCCCTCCCCTAAGTACAGGGTCTACTGTAAGCTCTAGGAGGATTGGCTACATCAAGGGTGTGTGGCCTAATATGCAAAGGAGTTCCTGCTACAAAAAAAAGCCCTGCTTGCTACATCCTAGGAATGATGTTGATGGTCTCTATTTACCAAGGAGGTGGAAGAAGTCTCTTGGAAGTTAAGCAAGCAATTATAGAAGAAAAACAAGCACTGAATGACTACACCAAGAAAAGCAAAGAGAAGCTTCTTGAAGTGTACAGGGCAGGCTAATTCAAGGTTACAGAAATCAAAGAAGATTACAAAAAGATTGTAATCAAAACTCACTTTGACAACTGGAAGGAAAAGCACTTGCATGGTCAATATTTAAAACAACAAAGTTGATAGTGAAAACACGTGGAAGTGGCTCCAAAATGGACACCTGAAAAAGAAAATGGAAGGACTCATTCTGGCTACCCAAGAGCAGGCACTGAAAATGAACAGTGTGAAAGTCCAGATTCAGAAGTGATGGCAGCAGATGTTGGCTTTTCAAGACAAAGGATGAAAACAATGGACCCCATGGTCAGTGCCTGCAGTAAAATTGCTCAAACTGACTATAAAGAATGCCACGACGGAGTTGCAGCTATGTTACACCGGAATCTTTGCAAGAAGTATGGCTTACCATCAGCCAGAAATTCATAGGAGCACAAACTAGACAAGACCATGGAGACAGATGAAACAAAGATTCTTTGAGACTTCCAATTACAAACAGATAAACACCTGGAGCATAATACCCCTGACATCACAATTATAGAGGGGCGGGAATGAGAAATAGGGTTTGGATCATTGACATTGCAACCCCAGGAGATGGCAGAATAGAAAAGGAAGAACAGGAGAAGATTATGGAGTACCGAGATGTACAAATACAATTAGAGTGCCTCTGAGAGATGAAGGTTACCATGGTGCCAGTTGTCATTGGAGCACTTGGAGCTGTGCCTAGAAGTCTCAGCAAACACCTGGACATTCTGGCTATTGAGCAAATAACACCAGCTCTGCTCCAAAAGACAGTGTTGCTTGGAACAACAGGAATCCTGCAAAGATACATCTGCCATTCCCAAGAACTTGGCTAGATGTCAAATTGCAGGACACTGTCTACTAGTCAAATAATAGAATCATAGAATAGAATCCCAGAGTTGGAACACACACACCCCAGGGTAATCTAGTCCCAACTGTCAGAACTTGTAACTTTTACCTAGGTGCTTAGCAAGAGTGTATTCTATTAGCTCAACTGACTCCATGTTGTGAACTTTACTAACCCTGTAACTCTGCATTTCAAACAAATACTAACCATTGAAGGGTGACTGATAACCACTGGCAAACATCTGCATGTACCCTTTGAAGCTGGCAAGCTAGAGAAAGACAGCGGGGTTCCTTCCTCCTTGATGGGAGATAAGGAGCCTGGGAACAGACAACTGTCTCTCTGAGTGTGAGAAAGAATTTATTGTTTTATGTTACCAATGTATAAGAATGTACCAATGGCCTTGGAAGCCATCAGAGTCAACTTGCTTTCTCCATGGACAGAGTTCTCAAATAAACGGATTAATTTTTGAAACAAAGTGATGCGTTTCTTTTGAAGTTCCCAGTTCTGACACCAACACCCTGCCTATTGCAGGAAATTCACAAATACCTCCCCCTAAGCTCACAGGATCAGCATTGCTGTCAGATGACTATCTAGCCTCTGTTTAAAAAAACTCCAAGGAAGGAGAGCCCAACACCCCCTGAGGAAGCCTGTTCCACTGAGGAACTGCTCTAACGGTCAGGAAGTTCTTCCTAATGCTGAGCCAGAAACTCTTTTGATTTAATTTCAACCCATTGGTCCTGCCTTCTGGGGCCACAGAAAACAATTCCACAACATTCTCTATAGGACAGCCCTTCAAGTACTTGAAGATGGTGATCATATCACCTCTCAGCAGCCTCCTCTCCAGGCTAAACATGCCCAGCTCCTTCAACCTCTGACTGTGGTGATGATGATGAAGAAAGGTTGAAACGCTTGGGACTCTTTAGCTTGGAGAAACGTCGACTGCGGGGTGACATGATAGAGGTTTACAAGATAATGCATGGGATGGAGAAAGGAGAGAAAGAGGTACTTTTCTCCCTTTCTCACAATACAATAACTCATGGGCATTCGATGAAATTGCTGAGCAGACAGGTTAAAACAGATAAAAGGAAGTACTTCTTCACCCAAAGGGTGATTAACATGTGGAATTCACTGCCACAGGAGGTGGTGGCGGCCACAAGTATAGCCACCTTCAAGAGGGGTTTAGATAAAAATATGGAGCACAGGTCCATCAGTGGCTATTAGCCACAGTGTGTGTGTATATATAAAATTTTTTGCCACTGTGTGACACAGAGTGTTGGACTGGATGGGCCGTTGGCCTGATCCAACATGGCTTCTTTTATGTTCTTATGATGATGATGATGACGACGACAACAAGAACAACAACAACATGGCATTAAGTTGCAACCAACTCATGGTGACTCCAGGAGTATGGGCTTTCAAGGCAAGAAATAAGCAAAGGTGGTTTGCCATTGCCTTCCACTGCACAGCAACCTTGGTCTTCCGTGTTGGTCTCCCATGCAAGTACCAATCATGGCCAACTCCGCTTAGCTTCCAAGCACTGGTGAGCTCAGGCTAGTCAGGGCAATTCAGGCTGCTGGTTTTCTGTAGACTGTACTGAAATCTTCTTTTAAGACTGAGACATCAGAACAAAACCTGGCACATATACACCCAACATGGTTTTCACCAACTTGACCCCTGCGCTCCTTTCTTGTGTGGGGCTGGGGGAAGGAAGGAGACCAAGTACACTGCAATGCCTCATCAGAAATCAGTCCTCCTATATTTGATAAACATCAATGGAAGAAGTGCAGAAACTTATAGAAGAGTGTGAGCTCAATTCTGGCAGCAGCCGCTCATTGTATGAAAGATTAGGAGTGCAAATAGAATTGTCTCGTAATGCCTAATGGGTGCCATCGCAACCCAAATTGCAGCTGGAATGCAGCATCCTTTAATTAGTCAAATTCAGTCCATTTTAAAGTCCTCCATCACAGCTTTCCTAGAAAGGAATTAAACTAATGGCCTCTGAAGTTATAAAGAATTACAGTCCATAATGACCAATTCCTCCATGTTATATAGTCTATCAGAGAGGAAGCATTACCTCAGGGTATAGTTTATTTTTTTATCTCATACAATTCTAGGGTAGTTATAGGAGTCATATAAATTTTAAAAAGGGAGACCTCTCTAGAGGGACTATCACCAAATGGAAACTTCACTGATTTTTTTGTGATCATTCATTCTCTTTTTTGGCAGTTAAAGATGAGTTACAATCAAATTTCTACGGTGTCATAATGAAAGATTTAAACAGTTAAATGTGCCTGTTCAAATGACATGACCAATGATGGCATTAAAAGAACCATTCCGTTGGTTTGTGTAAAAAGATGATCTTACTGTGTTTAAAATTTTAAAGCTAACATGCATTAAGAGAATTAATGTCAAACACTATCTTCTTGTACTTTGCATCAGGGAATATGTCTCATCTGACGGATGCTTCATTCAGACCCTAAAGGTTGTGGATCAGAATTCCAATTAGCATCATTCAGTCCTTGCACATTCAAAGAAATTCTTGATCCAGAAAGATGTTCTTGACTATAACAGATTGTAAAAGTTCTAGATCAGGGTGGCCAAACTGTGGCTCTTTCACACATATTGTGTGCCTCTCAAAGCCCCCACAATCCTGTCACAGCCGGCTTGGAGAAGGTATTTGTCTCTTTAAATTACTTATCCAAGCCAAGCCAGCTGATGGCTTGGAGAATGCATTTAAAGTTGCTTTCTTTCCACCTCTGCCCCCCTCCCTTATCTATTTTCCTTCCTTCCTTCCTTCCTTCCTTCCTTCCTTCCTTCCTTCCTTCCTTCCTTCCTTCCTTCCTTCCTTCCTTCCTTCCTTCCTTCCTTCCTTCCTTCCTTCCTTCCTTCCTTCCTTCCTTGCAGTTCTCAAACATCTGACATTTGTCCTATGTGGCTTTTACATTAAGCAAATTTGGCCATCCCTGTTCTAGATTGATATCGCACCCTAGAAGAAGCAAAAGCTATAGAGAGACTCCCAGAACTGACATTGATTTAGAGATTTAAACCCCTGTTTTCTACCCAATGGGGGATCCCCTAAGCGGATTACAATAGCATTCTCCTCTTCTTCATTTTATCCACATAGCAACAACCCTGTGAGGTTGTCCAGCAAGTTTCCATGGCAGAGTAACAATTGGGAACCTAGGTCTCCCAGATTCTAGCTTGACACTGTAACCCAGGGGTGTCAAACATGCATCCCAAGGTCTGGATCACACCCCTGGAGGGCTCCTATCAGGCCCCCAAACAACTCACTGTCATCTGCTTTCTTCTGCTTCACAGCTTGCTTTGTCAGGCTTGCTCAATCACATAGGAGCTACAGAGTGAAACCTCTGTTTTCTCCATTGGCTGACCAGAACATGAAGCAGCTTACATACAAAAGCTTGCAATGCCCAGCCATTTAATCTTTTCCCCCAGATCTTAGGCTCAAAGCATTGAGCATGAAATTTCTGTAATGAATGTCAATAAATCAAAAGTAAGTTTGCAAGATACAAACACACACCTGAACAGCATACTCAAGACTGCTGGAGCACAGACATTGTCTCCAGATTCTGATGCAATAATTCAGAGCAAGAGGTGTCAGTTATCAGTTATCAGAAATAAACAAAATATTGCAAGTGTGCTAATCTATTAAGCATATTTTATTTTAAGTTTTTTAAAAAAAATCATTGTTTGTCTGTTTCCTTTATAAAGTTTATATCTCTGCTACCCAGCATTACATGTTATGACTGACATGTCATAAACAAGGTCTCATATATGTCAAATCCGTCCCTCATAACAAATGAGTTCAACACTCCCACTCTAACCACTCTACCACACTGGCTTTTACCACACATCAGAGATGCAGCAGTGGAGCTGAATGACCTTGAATCTCCTAAGTGTCCTCCCATAGCCTGACATTAGACGTTTCATCAGTAGCAGGCCTCATTCGCCTTACACAGCAGACTGTAGGATTTCACCCACTGGACATTCGTTTGCTGTTTAAGAGAAGTGCATTTAGCTGCTGCAGGGGAAAGGATTGGAACTGCTTTTAAACACTACATATCTCCCCTGCTGTGTTTCCTGATCTGCTCCCCACCTCGAATATATTGCCATTATTTGTCAATGTCAAATACATTTGCAGGCTCATCGGGTTTTTATTCTGTTGTGGTTCTAAGGGATAGATAGATATAAAAAGATCTTCTTAAACAACATTTTGATAACTTTTGGTTGAGCCCGAGTATATCTCTGGGCAACAACAGATGTTTGCAGCTTCTGGTTTGTGTTTATCTAGAGAAGAAGAGGGGAAAAACCCCTAACAATTATTACAGATATTGAAGTGTCATTCTCTGTGGCTGTTCTCCAGCACGGCCACCACAGTTCCTGCTTCTGAGTGCTTGCTTATTTAAAACCAAGAAAGCAAGGTACGTTTCACCATGAGTTCGAAGAAGGAGAAGACTGCAAATTTATACCCCGCCCTTCTCTCTGAATCAGAATCAGAGTGGCTTACAATCTCTATATCTTCTCCCCCCACAACAGACACCCTGTGAGGTGGATGGGGCTGAAAGGGCTCTCACAGCAGCTGCCCTTTCAAGGACAACTTCTGCGAGAGCTATGGCTAACCCAAGGCCATTTCAGCAGCTGCAAGTGGAGGAATGAGGAATCAAACCCAGTTCTCACAGATAAAACACACACTTCACCACCACACCAAACTGGCTCTCAAAGTACATTTTAATACATACAACACTATATATATTTTTGAACAGGGATGGCCAAACTGAGGCTCAGGAGTACCACGTGGCTTTTTCACACATATTGTGTGGGTCCCTAAGCCCCCACCACCCCATCAGCTGGCTTGGAGAAGGCATTTGTCTCTCTAAATCTCTTCTCCAAGCCAAGCCAGCCAGAGGCTTGGAGAATGTATTTAAAGTTGCTTTTTTCCACCTCTCCCTTCCCACTCCTTCCCCATCTATTTGTCTGTCTTCCTTCCTTCCTTCCTTCCTTCCTTCCTTCCTTCCTTCCTTCCTTCCTTCCTTCCTTCCTTCCTTCCTTCCTTCTCTCAAACATCCGATGCTCATGTCTTGTGGTTCTCAGACATCTGACATTTATTCTATGTGACTCTTATATTGATTAAGTAATTAATTAATTTTATTCAATTTATACCCTGCCCTCCCCGCCAATGTGGGCTCAGGGTGGCTTACATCAAGTCATAGCATGCTATGATCACAGGCATAAAACAGTAAAACCACATAAATATATAAAGTAAAACACATAGATTAAAACAGTATACAGTATACAGCTATACATTAGATGTTCCTCACAATTCCAGGATGGCAGTTATTCCTGAATTCTCCTATGGTAGGTTGAAGGCCTGCTGGAAGAGGACGGTCCTACAGGCCTTGCAGAACTGGGCGAGGTCCCGCAAAGCCCTAACCTCTTCCGGCAGTTGATTCCACCAGGACGGTGCTGCCACTGAAAAGGCCCGATCCCTGGTGGTCACTAATCTCGCCTCCCTCAGCCTGGGGATCACTAGAAGATGTTGGGATCCAGATCTTAGTACTCTCTGGGGAACATTTGGGTACAGACGGTTCCTCAGGTAAATGGGTCCTTGGCCATACAGGGCTTTAAAAGTAATAACTAGCACCTTGTAACGAATCCGGTACACTATTGGTAGCCACTGCAGTTCCTGCAGTGCTGGCTGTATGTGCTCCCACTTGGGCAGCCCCAATAGCAGTCTAGCGGCAGCATTCTACACTAGCTGGAGTTTCCAGGTTCACAACAAAGGCAGCCCCAAGTAGAGGGCATTACAGTAGTCCAATATCAAGGTGACTGTTGCATGGATCACAGCTGCCAGGTCACGAGGAAGGGAACCAACTGTTTCGCCCACCTCAGATGAAAAAAGGCAGATTTTGCAGTTGCTGCTATTTGGGCCTCCATTGACAGGGAGGCTTCCAACAGCACCTCCAAGCTTCTGACCTTGGACGCCATTGAGAGTGGCGCCCCGTCAAAGGCTGGTAGGAGGATTTCCCTGCCCAGGTCACCATGACTCAGGCAAAATACCTCTGTCTTCATCAGTTTCAGCTTCAGTTGGCTTAGCAACGCCTGATCTAGGTTTTCTGGGACATAGGGTGACCATAATGTCTGAAGGCCAGCCAGGGACAACGGGGGGGGGGGAGGCAGGGGTGCGCTCGCGCGAAGCGCGCGTGCCGCCGGAAACAGGAAGTGACGTCACTTCCGGTGACGTCACTTCCGGTGACGTCATGCCACCACCGGAAACAGGAAGTGGCATCACTTCCTGTGACATCATTTTCCCCGCGTCACCTGCCGGAAACGGGAAGTGACATCACTTCCTGTGACATCATTTCCCCCAAATGACATCATTTCCCCCAAATGCCACTGCCGGAAACAGGAAGTGACGTCACTTCCGGTGACGTCACTTCCGGTGACGTCATGGCACCACCGGAAACAGGAAGTGGCATCACTTCCTGTGACATCATTTTCCCCGCGTCACCTGCCGGAAACGGGAAGTGACATCACTTCCTGTGACATCATTTCCCCCAAATGACATCATTTCCCCCAAATGCCACTGCCGGAAACAGGAAGTGACGTCACTTCCGGTGACGTCACTTCCGGTGACGTCATGCCACCACCGGAAACAGGAAGTGGCATCACTTCCTGTGACATCATTTTCCCCGCGTCACCTGCCGGAAACGGGAAGTGACATCACTTCCTGTGACATCATTTCCCCCAAATGACATCATTTCCCCCAAATGCCACTGCCGGAAACAGGAAGTGACTTCACAGCACTTCCTGTGACGTCCCCAAAAATCCCCCAAATATCACCGCCGGAAACAATTTTGTTCTCAAATCCTGTATATACTTCATCAGTATATGGGATAAGGCACTTTCTCAACTATGCTGCATAATGCAGCCTATTTATTTTGTCCTGTTGGCTTTGTTGGCTCTATCTGCGCCACCTTCATCACTTTCGGGGTGTGGATCCCCCAGTGGGGTGGTCTCCCGACTCCCTCCGCTGACTGTTTCTGATAGCCCTGCGCCCCCTCTTTCATTTGATATGTGTCCCGTGCGGGTGCCACCCTCCCGCCGGGAGATGCCGCAAAATGAGCCCCCTTGAGGCTTATGGCGGCAGGGCTCGGGGGAAGCGAGCTAGACTGCTGTTCTTTTGAGGGGTTATAGAGTGTTTCGAGCCCGTCCCTGTGGCATCGGTCCCATCGTTGTGGGACCCAGGGGGCCGGCGCAGCGGCACGCCGAAGCAGCCTGTCACTAATAACACAGGTCGAGATGCAGGACAGGAACCTGGAAGTGACCGACAGGCTGCTTCAGCGTGCCGCTGCGCTGGCCCCCTGGGCCCCACAATGATGGGACCGATGCCACAGGGACGGGCTCGAAACACTCTATAACCCCTCAAAAGAACAGCAGTCTAGCTCGCTTCCCCCGAGCCCTGCCGCCATAAGCCTCAAGGGGGCTCATTTTGCGGCATCTCCCGGCGGGAGGGTGGCACCCGCACGGGACACATATCAAATGAAAGAGGGGGCGCAGGGCTATCAGAAACAGCCGGCGGAGGGGGTCGGGAGACCACTCCACTGGGGGATCCACACCCCGAAAGTGATGAAGGTGGCGCAGATAGAGCCAACAGAGCCAACAGGACAAAATAAATAGGCTGATTTATGCAGCACAGTTGAGAAAGTGCCTTATCCCATATACTGATGAAGTAAATACAGGATCTGAGAACAAAATTGCACTAGAAGACACAAACACAAAGCTCCCTTACACTGAATCAGTGCTTGGGTCCACCAAAGTCAGTATTGTCACATAAGAGAAGCCCTGTTGGATCAGGCCAGTGGCCCATCCAGTCCAACACTCTGCGTCACATAAGAACATAAGAGAAGCCCTGTTGGATCAGGCCAGTGGCCCATCCAGTCCAACACTCTGTGTCACACTTAAGAACATAAGAGAAGCCCTGTTGGATCAGGCCAGTGGCCCATCCAGTCCAACACTCTGCGTCACATAAGAACATAAGAGAAGCCCTGTTGGATCAGGCCAGTGGCCCATCCAGTCCAACACTCTGCGTCACATAAGAACATAAGAGAAGCCCTGTTGGATCAGGCCAGTGGCCCATCCAGTCCAACACTCTGTGTCACATAAGAACAGAAGGAAGGAAGGAAGGAAGGAAGGAAGGAAGGAAGGAAGGAAGGAAGGAAGGAAGGAAGGAAGGAAGGAAGGAAGGAAGGAAGGAAGGAAGGAAGGAAGGAAGGAAGGAAGGAGGGAGGGAAGAAAGGAAGGCCACCCCCAACCACCAGCCCCCCCCCCCGCTTTCGGCCCCCTTACCTACGGCGGCGGCGAGTCCAGCGGCAGCGGCGGCAGCGGCGGCGAGTCCGGCGGCGGAGAGGCCTTTCCGATGCCCTCCCGGGCCTCCGCCAGCACGGGGGGGGGGTGGTAGAGGCCGGGGAAGCGTCGGAAAGGCCCGCGGGGGTCGCTGGAGGGCCTCCAGCAACCCCCGCGGGCCTTTCCGACGCTCTCCCGGGCGGAGGAGGATGGGGGGTGGGAGCTTCGAGCCCCGGGGAGCGTCGGAAAGGCCGGCGGGGGTCGCTGGAGGGCCTCCAGCGACCCCCGCGGGCCTTTCCGACGCTCTCCCGGGCGGAGGAGGACGGGGGGTGGGAGCTTCGAGCCCCGGGGAGTGTCGGAAAGGCCGGCGGGGGTCGCTGGAGGCCCTCCAGCGACCCCCGCGGGCCTTTCCGACGCCCTCCCGGGCGGAGGAGGACGGGGGGTGGGAGCTTCGAGCCCCGGGGAGTGTCGGAAAGGCCGGCGGGGGTCGCTGGAGGCCCTCCAGCGACCCCCGCGGGCCTTTCCGACGCCCTCCCGGGCAGAGGAGGACGGGGGGTGGGAGCTTCGAGCCCCGGGGAGCGTCGGAAAGGCCGGCGGGGGTCGCTGGAGGGCCTCCAGCGACCCCCGCGGGCCTTTCCGACGCTCTCCCGGGCCTCCGCCGCCACCGCCAGGCCCCGTGCGCGGGCGGGGAAGGCGGCGAGGGAGGGAGGGAGCGTCCCTGCGCGTGCGCAGGGTGATCTGCGCACGCGCAGGGTCGCTCCCTCCCTCATTCGCCGCCTTCCCCGCCCGGTCGCGCGGCCCCCGGCTCTCTGGCTGGCTAAACCGGGACCTCTTAATGGTCCCGGTATACCCAGCCCGGGAGCCGGGAATTGGGGGCCAGAACCGGGAAAGTCCCGGGAGACCGGGACGGTCTGGCCACCCTACTGGGACAGCATCAGGCCGGCTGTCCATCAGTAGATAGAGCTGAGTGTCATCGGTGTACTGATGGCAACCCAGCCCATACCTCCGGACAATCTGGGCAAGGGGTCACATGTAAATGCTAAACAGCATTGGAGATAGAACCGCCTACAGAGGCACACTGCAATTAAGTGGGTGTCTCTGAGACGACTCTCTTCCAATTGACACCCTTTGTCCCCAACCACATAGGAAAGAGGAAAGCCACTGTAAGGCTAGCGCCTGAATCCCTGCATCAGCAAGGCGGTGGACTAGCAACTGTTGGTTGACTGTATCGAATGCAGCTGAAAGATCTAACAACATCAGTACCGCCGAGCTGCCTCGATCCAGATGCCGCTGGAGGTCATTCACTAGGGTGACCAGAACTGTCTCTGTCCCATGACCAGGTCGGAAGCCGGACTGGTGGGAATCTAGGACGGAAGCATCCTCCAGAAAACTCTGTAACTGTAATGCTACTGCCCTCTCAATAATTTTCCCCAAAAAGGGTAAATTTGAGACCGGTTGATAGCGTGCCAATTCGGCCAGGTCTAAGTTGAGCTTTTTCAAGAGGGGGCGGACCACTGCCTCTTTAAGAGATGTTGGAAAAAGCCCTTCCAAGAGAGATCTGTTTAGTAGTGTTTCGCATTTGCAGGGTCGTGACCTGGTACCGGGCCATGGAAGCCTCACTACCGGGTCACAAGAAAAGCCAAAGCAAGCTCCGCCCCCAGCAAAGCATGACCTCTGCTCTGCTTCCTTCCTTCCCCTGTCTCTCTGTTGTGCAGAGAAAAGCTAGCCTTGAAGACAGACACAGGCTGCAAAGCCTGAGCTCCATTTGGCTTCCTTCCTCCTTCTTCCTTCCTTGGTTTTTCTTTGTCCCACCTTCTTTCTTTCTTTCCCTGCAAGTGATTGTCTGTATTCTTGGAGCTGGGGGGGGGGGGAGCAACAGTGGGAGGGTTTCTAGTGCCCTGGCCCCACTGCTGGACATTCTGGTGCTTTTGGGGCATTGTGTGAGAGAATTTTGGACTGGATGGTCCACTGGCCTGATCCAACATGGCTTCTCTTATGTTATTTCTTTCCATGTCTTTCTTTTTCTTTCCTTCAACTTCTACTGGCTGAAACTTTTCTATTCATCATTTTTCTATTCATCATGACAGCTTTGGAGCTGTCAAAAGATTTTCTTGAAACCAAGCAAGCTTGGATGTAGCTTGAGGCAGTAGTAGTAGTAGCTGAAGGAAGTTCCAGTAGTAGTAGCTGAAGGAAGGGCCTACTAAGTGTGTCCGCATATTTTGAGGTAGAGCAGCTGCCAGGGCCCAGTGTGGGTGGTACACAGTGCTGGCATTCCTGAAGGCAATGGCAACAGCACTCCTAACTGCATACACTGGCCAGTGCTGTTGAGGAAGGGGTGTGTAGGTGGTGCAGGCAATTGAACATGGGCATGAGGAGTACTTGCAAGCTGGAGAACACACAAACAGATAGGTGCGTGCAGGTGTGGGGGTGGAAAGAGAGAACCCTGGGAATGTATGAAAAAGTTGCAGACCGCCAATTTCCACCCCCATTTTGGCTCAGCATGAGTTTCAGAGAGATTCTTCTGAAAACAAAGTTAATTCAGAAGAAGCAGGAGGTTTGAGGGAATGACCTGCAAGTGACATCACAGGAAAAGGTGGAGTTTTGGTTCAGTGTGCCCCAGAAGTGACATCACTTGGCCCTTGACCTGGAAGTGACACCACAGGAAATGACATAATCCCTGTCTCCCAGCTTCACCCCCAAAGTCTTCTGGCTCCACACCCGCATTTTAGTCGGCCACGAAGGAGAAGTGTAAAAATAACCAGGCCACGGGAAAGAAAATTTTGGGAAACCCTGCTGTATAGGATATCAGAGCTCTCCCTGGCACGCTTTAATCAGCCAGGATGGGCATGGGTTCAGATCATATGTTGTTGAGCGTACAGTGGAGAGTACTCTGTCAACTTCCTCCAAACTGAGCGTTTTAAAGCGATCCAAAACCGATCCGAGAGACAGGCATGGAGCCTTGAGTTTGCATACTGTTTCAACTGTAGCGGGAAGATCGTGGCAAAGCAACAAGATCTTGTCTGTGAAAAAATTTGCAAAAGCCTCATGGCCAATATCTAATTCTCTGCGATTTTGCCTGCCTTGTGGCAGTATGGTAAGTTACTGAATTACACTAAACAATTGTGCCAGGCGCAATGTTGCAGACACAATCCTAGCTGCAAAGAAAACTTTCTTTGTGGCTTTGACTGCCATCTCATAGGATCTCATACATTCTCTATAAGATGTTCTGGTTGCTTCGTCTCGAGTCTGCCGCCACTGCCTCTCTAGCCGTCTGAGCCCCAGTTTCATCAGCCGCAATTCCAGGGTATACCACAGTGCAAGCTTAGAACGGGGGTGCAGAGGGCGCCGTGGTGCAATCTCGTCAATGGCCCTGGAGAGTCGGTCATGCCACGACTCTACCTAGTCATCTAGAGAGTTGCCAGGGGGCCAGGAACCCCGAAGAGCCATTTGGAACAGCTCCGGGTCCATCAAGCTCTGCGGATGAGCCAAAATACGCTCACCACCTAAACAGGCTTGAGGTGGGACATCCACACGGGCCTTTAGGGCATAGTGGTCTGACCATGGCACTACATCAGCAGCAACCCCATCCACTACAACCCCTGTCGCAAAGATCAGATCTAGCATGTGCCCCACCTGATGAGTGGGTGTTGTAACAACCTGGGAGAGTCCCAGTGCCGCCATGGTTGACACTAGGTCCGTCGCCTGAACGGAGGTCGGGTCATCGGCATGGACATTGAAATCACCCAGGATCAAAGGCCTTGGGTGTTCCAATGCCCAGCCTGTCACGGCCTTCATCAGGGATGGTAAGGCACTGACTGGTGTGTTAGGCGGACAGTACACCAACAAAACCGCCAATCCCTCCCCAACATCCCACGCCAAGCCGACACATTCAATGCCATCAATCTTTGGCGATGGAAGCGCCTGAAAAGAGTAAGCCTCCCGTATGAATTAAGCAAGTTTGGATACCCTTGTCTTTTGAAAGCCTTGTAGACACAAGAAAAAGGAATGCAGATTGGCAACAATTCAAATGATAGGACATGGGGTTGCCTCAGAAAATGATGTCTTTGATTTTCAATTTCTGTTTCAGTTCTTCATAGCAAGAGTATTTTCCAAACGTTACAGTCATTCATATTGGGGCCTACCAAATGTGCATGATGGAAGTGGCCAGTACCCACAATCTTCCCGGCCCACATGTTACATGAACAGGTGCTACACATATATTTACGATGTGCAACTCTGATATACGCCAAGCCATCGCTGGATTTTTCAGGGTTTCTCTTCGTATGAACTGAGGCTGTAGGCACATAATAAATATGTGTGTTGCCCTGTTCACACAACACGACAACCACTGGTATCAAGAAGTTCACAAGTTCACATGCCATCTTCTTATCATGGTGCAGGGGTTATGGGTAGGTAGGAGGGAGGGAGGTACTTGTGAATTTCCTGCATTCTGCAGGGGGTTAGACTAGCTGACCCTGGAGGTCCCTTCCAACTCTATGATTCTGTGAGGTAACATGCTTTCCTGTTACCCGGTTGGTAGGTTCCCAGTATATGTAATTACAATATCTGAAAAGGGCTTAGCCTTAGAAATAGAACCTATGTTATTTGAGATCAGCATGTTTCTACATCCCCTGCATGGGGTAGCCAAAGGAAGGGGTGGCGAAATATCAAGTGACACGGTCGACCATCAGCTACTGACCCGCCGCCTCGCCGATGTTGGGGTTAGGGGGTTGGCCTTACAATGGCTCTCCTCCTTCCTCGAGGATCGGGGACAAAGGGTGGCAATTGGGGGTGAGCTCTCCCAGAGACGCACACTACATTGTGGGGTGCCTCAGGGAGCAGTTCTCTCACCGATGCTATTTAATATCTATATGCGCCCCCTTGCCCAGATCGCCAGGAGGTATGGGCTCGGGTGTCACCAGTATGCTGATGACACCCAGCTCTATCTGCTAATGGATGGCCGGCCCGGCTGCGTCCCAGAGAACCTGGACCTGGCACTGCAGGCCGTGGCAACTTGATTAAGGCTGAGTGGGCTGAAACTGAATCCAGCGAAGACAGAGGTCCTTTGCTTGGGTCGGGGCGCTCTGGGGGGGGGGGGGAAATATCTCTCCCGGTTTTTGACGGGGCGCCATTGAAAGCGGTGTGCCGAGTCAGGAGCCTGGGAGTTCTACTGGAGCCTTCATTATCAATGGAGGCCCAGATAGCAGCCACCGCCAAGTCAGCCTTTTTTCATCTGAGGCGGGCAAGGCAGTTGGCTCCCTTCCTAGAGCGTCGGGACCTGGCAACAGTGATCCATGCAACAGTCACCTCAAGATTGGATTACTGTAATGCCCTCTACATGGGGCTGCCTCTGTGCCGAACCCGGAAGCTGCAGCTGGTGCAGAATGCAACTGCCAGACTGCTGTTGGGGCTCCCAAAATGGGAGCACATACAGCCGGGGCTGCGTGAACTGCACTGGCTGCCAGTTATGTACCGGATTTGTTACAAAGTGCTGGTTATCACCTTTAAAGCCCTATATGGCCAAGGACCTGCCTACCTTAGGGACCGTCTCTCCCCGTATGAACCCCAGAGAGCACTGAGGTCAGCAGGGAAGAACCTGCTGACTATTCCCGAGCCAAAAGAGGTAAAGCTACAGAGTACCCGCACTCGGGCCTTCTCTGCTGTGGCTCCACGCCTATGGAACCAGCTTCCGGAGGATATGCGGGCCCTGCGGGACTTTGAACAGTTCCACAGGGCCTGCAAGACCATCCTTTTCCGAATGGCCTTCACCGACCAAGAGAAAGACTGCTGAGCAAGCTTACCATCTGTATAATAGCACCAACATATTAGTTAATTTTATTGCTTTTAGAATTTTAATAGAGTTTTAATTAAATTGTTGAATTGTATTCTACTGTTAAATATTGTACAATGTAAATTATTGACTTGTGTTGTTAGCCGCCCTGAGCCTGCCTCGGCGGGGAGGACGGGATACAAATAAAAATTGATTGATTGATTGATTGATTGACGACAGCCCTGTGTCTTTGTAATTCTCAGGGCTTTTTTGTAGCAGGAATTCCTTTGCATATTAGGCCACACACCCCTGATGTAGCCAACCCTCTTGGAGCTTACAGTAGGCCCTGTACTAAGAGTCCTGTAAGGTCTTGGAGAATTGGCTCCATCAGGGGTGTGTGGCCTAATATGCAGAGGAGTTCCTGCTACAAAAAAGGCCTGGTAATTCTACCAAATTCTACCAATTCTACCAAAATAATCTCAATGTAATTCTACCAAAAGAATCTCAACTTTGGGGCCCACGTAACTGAAGTCCTGCCTTTCCATGTGACAGTTCTGGTCATCATGGCTGTGGTTTCTTATTATCCTCTCCTCCATTAAGATACATACAGTCAAGGTCCGTTCACGGAATTTTTCTGACACAGCCGTCCCTGAGCATGTGAGAAAGGCCCCTTTCAAGGGAGGCTGCAAGGGCAAACTTTTGAGAATGGTGTTCAGGGTTTGTAGGTGGACAACAAGGGAGAGTTTCAAATGGCAACTTGTCATTGTGTTGTTTTCTGGCTTTCTGTTATTTATTTTGTTTCAGTTATGGTATTATTATTGTTGTTGTTGTCATTGTTGGTTTTATACCCCATTTTTCTCTACCTTAAGGAGTCTCAAAGAGGCATACAATTGCCTTCCCTTCCTCATTACACAACAGGCACCTTGTATGGTAGGTGGGGCTGAGAGAGTTCTGAGAGGACTGTGTCTGGCCCAAGGCCACCCAGCAGGCTTCAGGTGGAGGAGGAACAGGGAAGCAAACCTGGTTCTCCAGATTAAAGTCTGCCACTCTAAACCTTTATACTACACTGGCACTCCATTTTAACTGATGTTGTTGCTCGCCTTTGTTCCAAACTGTTGGAAGAAAGAAAGCAAGAAAGAAAGCAAGAAAGAAAGCAAGAAAGCAAGAAAGAAAGAAAGAAAGAAAGAAAGAAAGAAAGAAAGAAAGAAAGAAAGAAAGAAAGAAAGAAAGAAAGAAAGAAAGAAAGAAAGAAAGAAAGACATACAAATGTTTTAAATAACCGCATACACCAACAAACAAGAGAGAAGATCCATTCTTTTTTATTATTTTTATATTTTTTCATGTGTTTGTGTGCGTGTCTGCACCTGAAAGTCATGGCAACCTCAGGTAACTGACTGACCTTACTGAGGTCCTGGAGGATATTCAGGGAGGTAGCTGAATAAGCCTGCCCCTGCCTCCCAACTGGGTACTTTAAGGACAGTCTCCCAGCCAAGTACTAGCCACAGTCGACCCTGCTTAGCTTCTGAGATCTGATGAGACCAGGCTTGCCTGGGCTATCCAGGTCAGGGTAGAAGATCCATTCTTAATTCACATAGTGACAGATCAGCTGCTTGAAATGTTAAGAAAGCTAACAAGTGGTTATTTATACACTGCAAGAGAGTAAAATCAATTATGAGCAGGAGATTCTCCTGCCAAATGGATTAGGCTTTAAAAATATGAAAATGGCTGTTTATGTTTGCTTCCACAGGTTCTCCAGCTAAATGATCTCCAGTGATAAGTGTTGAGAAAGACTTTTCATTACCAGAAACCCTGGAGAGTCCCTGCCAGTCAGAGCATTCAGTGCTGGGCTAGATAGAGCCAGTGTCATGGTTCAGTATAAGGCAATGCCATATGACTCTCAGTTAGCTAGAAAATCTGTCTCCATCACCTTCCCTTCTGTATCCTTATTTATTCATTTCAATGGTTACTTAAAATGGCCTGAAAGCATTCTTGCTGGGCTTTTTCTTTAAAAAGCCCTGTGTGAAACAATGGTGATGTCAGGGAGTGCGGCCTAATATGCAAATGAATCCCTGCTGGGCTTTTTCTACAAAAAAAAGCCCTGTGTGAAACAATGGTGACGTCAGAGGGTGTAGCCTAATATTCAAATGAGTTCCTGCTGGCTTTTTCTTAAAAGCCTTGTGTGAAACAATGGTGACATCTGAGGGTGTTGACCTAATATGCAAATGAGTCCCTGCCAGGCTTTTTCTACAAAAAAAGTCCTGTTCAACACCATCAGTTTCAAAGGTAGTGTGTATGTTGGGGGTGGGAATACAGCTTACTATTAACTTGTCTCCCCAACCAATGTGATGTTACACTGTTCCTGGCTGCAGATGGTTTAATTAAGCTATGGAAGTCAAGAAGAATATTTTTACCACTTGCGCTATGGTGACACTGAATCAAGTAAAATAATTGGGAGGCTTATAGCTCGTGCTGACAACTTTTCCTTAAGCCGCTTAGGAAGTCTGCGCAAAAGTTAGTTCCATGAGCAGAAATTCTCAGAGCAGAATCCTAATTTTGTAATGTTACAGTCTGGTAACGATTGCTGCTGTGAACTCAGCACTAAAAAAAACAAGAAAACTATTAAGGGATGTACAGTCATTAGCAAGTCTGTCTTGATATTCTTTTGTAGACAGAGAATGTGTTTACAGTGGAATATCTTATTAGTATTTAACTTAAAGGAGCTACAGAAATGGGGGGGCAGCAACAGCTGGCAGCAACACAAGTGGTAAGAAGGCAGCTCAGGGAGTATCACCCATCTAAAAACAGCTCAGTCTTAAGAACATAAGAGAAGCCATGTTGGATCAGGCCAACGGCCCATCAAGTCCAACACTCTGTGTCACACAGTGGCAAAAAATTTTATATACACACATACACTGTGGCTAATAGCCACTGATGGACCTGTGCTCCATATTTTTATCTAAACCCTTCTTGAAGGTGGCTATACTTGTGGCCGCCACCACCTAAGCAACGAGTTGGCCAGACTGAGGGGCCACACCAGAGTCCAAAGTTTTATCAAGTTGAGCGGAACCCTTCTGGCCCCGTGTGTCACCTGCAGTGGTGGACTGGCTAGTGTGTCAGCTTGCCCGATGTTTTGTCTAAAACATTAGACAATGTTAAAAATGTTAATGACCTTTTAGTAGCTTGGAAATATATAAGAAGTTCCAGTATTATTACTGTAATGCAATTAAAATTTATGTTGTATGTAGGGTTGCCAGCCTCCAGGTGGGGCCTGGGGATCTCCCGCTTTTATAACTGATCTCTAGCTGGCAGAGGTCAGTTCCCCCTGGAGAAAAATGCAATCTGTATTTACATTTAGTATCTACTGTATGCTGCCAATAAGATGTACAATATATATACACTGTAATTACTAAAAATATATATTTCACAAAAGTTTTAATTGCACCTTTTGTCCACATGTATTTTAAAAAAATATATTTATTTTTTTACAAAAATTAAACGATAGCCTTATAGTTGTGGGTGGGCCTCCTATGTCTCCTGGCAACCAATATTTTTAGACCCAGTCCGCCACTGGTCACCTGAAAACTGCAAAACTAGGGACTGTAGTACCTCCTTCTGACCAGATGCACTAGCAACGGCAAAGAGCCGCCAATAAATCCCCTCTTCTGGAAAACCACCATGGGACTACAGAAAGCAAGACACACCTGGGTGAGGAACGCTGTGTTCCTAAGCAGAGTTGCACTGTTGTAAACCCATTAATTTCAATGGACTTAGAAAGGTGTAACTGTCTTTAGGATTATACTATAAGGCTCTTTAAAGATGCATGAATATGCCTTTTCTGTTCCTTTTCCTTCCCCTCTATGTTGTTGCTGTTATCCTTTTCTTTCATTTCATTTCAGGTGCTTCTGATTCCTTCTAAAATGTTATCTGTACATTTATTGGTTTGTTTGTTGCTATGCCACCTTTCCACCACTAGCATCCCCAAGGGAGCAAACATCAAAACATATAAACACTCAGGGCTTTTTTTTTGTAGCAGGAACTCCTTTGCATATTAGGCCACACACACTGATGTAGCCAATCCTCCAAGAGCTTACAGGGCTCTTATTACAGGGCCTACTGTAAGCTCTTGGAGGATTGGCTACATGGGGGGGGGGCTAATATGCAAAGGAGTTCCTGCTACATAAAAAAGCCCTGTAAACACTCATGTGTGCCGTTGGCCCATTTATGCAATTGATACAAAAGGGGGGCGGGGTGGAGAGAGAGAGAGATGTAATGAAGTTTGAGTCCAGTGGCACCTTTAAGACCAACAAAATATAATTCTGGATATAGGCTTTTGTGTGCATGCACATTTCTTCAAATACCTTGTAAATGAATTGAAAAATTAAATTAATTTCAATAGGATGGTTGAATGCGCACTTATTCTGATCCATATCAACAACTGGGGTTTCCTAACTGGAAAACCATGCTCACAAAATTCAGTCGCCATTCCTCATCTGGTGGCTGGAGTCTTCATAAGAACATAAGAGAAGCCATGTTGGATCAGGCCAATGGCCCATCCAGTCCAACACTCTGTGTTACACAGTGGTCAAAAAACCAGGTGCCATCAGGAGGTCCATCAGTGGGGCCAGGACACTAGAAGTCTTCACACTGTTGCCCCTCCCAAGCACCAAGAAAACAGAGCATCACTTGCCCCAGACAGAGAGTTCCAACAATACGCTGTGGCTAATAGCCACT
Source organism: Heteronotia binoei (assembly GCF_032191835.1). NCBI lineage: Eukaryota > Metazoa > Chordata > Lepidosauria > Squamata > Gekkonidae > Heteronotia > Heteronotia binoei. The sequence goes on from NC_083225.1 coordinate 174,639,735, forward strand.
GATGGACCTCTGCTTCATATGCTTATCCAATCCCCTCTTGAAGCTGTCTGTTATTGTAGCTGCCACCACCTCCTGTGGAAGTGAATTCCATGTCTTAATCACCTTTTGGGTGAAGAAGTACTTCCTTTTATCCGTTCTAACCTGACTGCTCAGCAATTTCATTGAGTACCCATGGGTTCTCGTATTGTGGGTTTCTGACTCATGGCAGATTGCAGAAGGAAGTCCAGGCATGAGAGGCCTGTTAAGGACTGCAGCAATCCTCCCTGATTCTGAACTAGTTCTGGTACCTGTCGAAGGGAGCTTTGTCTCTCAAAAGTCTATGCCCCAAAAGGCTTTTTGGTCTCCAGTGTGCTACTGGACTTGAGTCTGGTTCCAAACAGCAGCTTTCGCAATTGATATATTTATTTATTTTATTTATTTATTTGGTAACTTATATCCCGCCCTTCCCACAAGTGGCTCAGGACGGCTTACAACAAACAATAAAACAATAAAATCGGAACAAAGTTATTACATTTAAAAAAAGACATTTAAAACCTAAAAAACCTTAAAATATTTAACATTAGAACTATACAGTAACTATATAGCACCATAGTGCATGATTTACCTCTGAGTTCTGACTGATCTATAGCCCCTAGTTCAGGAGTAGGGAACAGTGGCTCTCCAGATGTTTTCGCCTACAACTCCCATCAGCCCCAGCCAGCATGACCAATGGCTGAGGCTGATGGGAGTTGTAGGCAAAAAACATCTGGAGAGTCACTGTTCCCTACCGCTGCCCTAGATGGAAAGCCTTGCTATAGTGCACACCAGAGATTCATGATGCGTCAGAATGATGCCTTACCTGTCTCCTGCATTCATTTCATCGGGGTGGCAGCGTCACTTTATCGTAAAAGGAAACAGACTCATACATGCGGAGAATGCAGATGGGCAGATCCTGTCACAAAGGCGTGACAGGACACCTGGAGAGCCAACCCATCATAAATAACCACCACACGACTTTCGCCGGGATATTTTGCTACGACCAACTGGAAGCCTCTTAAAGATAAGTAATTATCACCACACCTCCTCCAGAACATCGGGCTCCAAACGATTCGACGGCAGATTAATGTTTCCCTCGTCCGCCATAAAGTCCTGGTTTTCAATTTTTGATACAATTAAGGAACACTGTAAAACAGGTTTATGATCTTTTTGCTCTGTCTGAGAAACAATTATCGCAGTGTTTGTGTACACAGCCACACATATCCGTTTTCCTTGTTATTAAATTCCAGCTTAAACTTGTAGCGTAATGAATTACGGCTTCATCTGGGAGAGGCAAAGTTGAGTTTCATTTGTTACAGGGAATAGAGTGTCCATAAAGCATGCTGTACTTTTAAAAATGCTTCTTAATCTCCGTTCCCCTTGTCATAGTTTGTCACTCCAGCACACACACACGTGCACACACTATATGCAGTGCGTTAGAAAGGATTGTGTTATTGCTATCCAAGCATATCTGTATCTCAGGTATACCTGCAACAGCTTGCTCCATTGCTTACTCAGAAGTAACTGAGAGCCAGTTTGGTGTAGTGATTAAGTGTGCGGACTCTTATCTGGGAGAACCGGGTTTGATTCCCCACTCCTTCATTTGCAGCTGCTGGAATGGCCTTGGGTCAGCAATAGCTCTCACAGAGTTGTCCTTGAAAGGACAGCTTCTGTGAGAGCTCTCTCAGCCCCACCCACCTCACAGTGTGTCTGCTGTGGAGGAGGAAGATAAAGGAGACTGTAAGCCACTCTGAGATTTGGAGTGGAGGGCAGGATATAAATCCAATATCTTCTTATCTTCTTAAATTCCACTGAGTTCAATGGGTGATATTGCCTTGCCAAATGGTGGGGTACAAGTTTGCAGTCTTGACTGTCCACTCACAGCATTTCCCACACCTAGACTGGTACCATTTCAGAAACCAGGTGAGAGAATCACCTATTTGAATGCTCCCCACATACTGAACATTCTCTTGTCCTTCCACTCCCAGGTGGCTAGGCCTCAAAAGATTTCCAGGTTGAACTCTGTCAGACTCACTGCAGCCTTCAGCTTGATTCCACTTGGTGAACTATACCTGCATTTTTGTAGAACAGATACCTAGGTGGTGCATTGGGTCAGGATGCTGTGTGTGTGTGTGTGTGTGAATGATGAACAAGTGAATGGATCTGAAATGATACAGTTGGTGTTGCTAGGTCCAGTGACTGTGTTGTCAGAGTGGATATGGACAGGGCTTTTTTTGTAGCAGGAACTCCTTTGCATATTAGGCCACACACCTCAATGCAGCCAATCCTCCAAGAGCTTCCAGGGCTCTTAGTACAGGGCCTACTGTGAGTTCCAGGAGGATTGGCTACATTGGGGTGCGTGGCTTAATATGCAAAGGAGTTCCTGCTACAAAACAAGCCCTCGATATGGATATACACAGGAGGGAAAGAATTCATCCCTTCTCTCATGCCTGATCTCCAGATTACATCCGTCAGTTTTCCCTGGAGGGAATAGCAGCTTCTAAGGGAAGACTCTCATCCTCATTGAGCTCCCTGTACAAAAGTCCCCTTCCCAGGCAACATGCAGACAAATCCACCCACCCTCAAATGTCCAGGAACTGGCTAAGCCAGAGTTGCCAATTCCATGCATATTGCATTCTCAGTCCAAACCAGGAACAACAGACATGGGAACAAGGACAACACACACAGAGGTTTTTTTTTTGTAGCAGGAACTCCTTTGCATATTTAGGCCACACACGCTGATGTAGCCGATCCTCCTGGTACTTACAGTAGGCCCTGTAAGAAGAGCCCTCTAAGGTCTTGGAGGATTGGTTACATCAGCGGTGTGTGGCCTAATATGCAAAGGAGCTCCTGCTACAAATAAAGCCCTGCACACAAGTCACAAATGGCTTTACAACTGCTTATAGCCTGGGTCCATGGCCTGCCCCAACCCTTTGAATTTAATCTTGTGGAAATTTACCTCAGCTCACAAGTGGCTTCCAACTGTCAGTTACAAATGCCATCTAACTGATCTGGAACTCATTGGAAGTGAAGGCACTATTCCCTTCTCAGCCTCTAGACATCATGAAAACAGGCTAGATAGCTAGATAGCCAGATAGCCACACTGACTCTTCCTTCCTACATGTCTACTCTTCTGCCTCTATCTCTTTGAAGTGTAGATTGGTTGAACATATGAACATATGAAGCTGCCTTATACTGAATCAGACCTTTGGTCCATCAAAGTCAGTATTGTCTTCTCAGACTGGCAGCGGCTCTCCAGGGTCTCAAGCTGAGGTTTTTCACACCTATTTGCCTGGACCCTTTTTTGGAGATGCCAGGGATTGAACCTGGGACCTTCTGCTCTACCACTGAGCCACCGTCCCTCCCCTTCTGCTCATACTCTCTCACACAACACCAATGCCTTTCACCCTGCACACACCAGGAGGGACAACATGCCATCTGCTCTTGGCACCATGAGGCAGGTGGCTCTTTTGCCATCTGCTTCCATCCTTAGTGAGTAAGTTAACAATCTATCCTGTCTCTACCCCTTCCTATCAGGGGTTGTTTTGTAGAAAAATAGATGGTGGAGCTCATCCAGGGATTGTTATGCAGCTGTACCTACTATTCAATTAAAAGACTATGTGGCTCTTGGTCAGAAGGTGAAGGAGCTGGATGCACGTGCTATGTTCTCGTCAGTGCTTCCTGTTGAAGGCCATGACTTAGGAAAAGAAAGAAGAAGACTTCAAATAAATGACTGGCTATGTCGATGGTGTCATCAGGAAAGATTCAGATTTCTGGACCATGGCTTACGCTTTCGAGATGGTGATCTTCTATTGGGAGATGGTTTGCACCTTACGGCGGTAGGGAAAAGGGTGTTTGGTAACAGCCTTGCTAACCTAATAAGGAGGGCTTTAAACTAAATTGTATGGGGGAGCGAGACAATAATTCAAAGCCTCGTATGATGCCAGAAACTGGGGATAAGAACATTTAGGATTTGCAAAGAGTGGTGCATATGCTAGGTAATGTTAATTTGCAGGCTTGTACGGAAACTAAACCCTCGAGATGCATAAAACGTGGATTCTGATGTCTCTACACTAATGCACAGAGTATGGGAAACAAACAGGAGGAACTGTACGTCCTAATAAAGGAAGGAGACTATGACATAATAGGCCTTACTGAAACCTGGTGGGATGACACTCACAACTGGAATATTAGGATTCAGGGGTACAACTTATTTAAAAGGGGCAGGCAAATGAGAAAGGGCGGAGGCGTAGCAGTATATGTGAAGGAGGTATATACTTGTGAGGAAATATGTGAATCTGAGCATGGCAGCTCAGTTGAGAGTCTCAGGGTAAAAATAAAAGGAGTAAGAAATAACAGTGCTATTATTGTGGGGGTCTGCTATAGACCACCAAGTCAGGCAGAGGACTTGGATGAGGTACTTCTACAGCAGATTGCAAAGTTCTCCAAGAGAAGGGATTAAGTGATCATAGGAGATTTCAATTACCCAGACATCTGTTGGAAGTCCAACTCTGCTAAAAATGAAAAGTCAAATAGATTCCTGACTTGTCTTGCTGACAACTTCCTTTTCCAGAAAGTGAAGAAGGAAACAAGGCGATCTGCTATCTTGGATTTGATTCTCACCAAAAAGGAAGAATTGATTGAAGTGGAAATAGTGGGCACCCTGGGCAGTAGTGACCATGTGGTTTTGGAATTTACAGTCTTAGGGAAGGGGAAAGCTATACCTAGTCAGACTTATAGGTTGGACTTCAGAAAGGCAAACTTTGATAAACTTAGAACTATGCTGGGTAAAATCCCATGGTAAGAGATACTTAGGAAGAAGGGGGTTCAGGAGGGGTGGGAGTTTCTTAAAAGTGAAATACTGAAAACGCAATCACAGACGATTCCTATGAGAAGAGAAAATGAAAAAAGCCTAAATAAGCCAAAGTGGCTCCATAAACAGCTCTCCAAAGACTTGAGAAATAAAAAAGACTCCTTTAGGAACTGGAAGGAGGCCCCTATAACCCAGGATGAATATAAACAAATCACCAGTGTTTGTAGCGAAAAAGTTAGGAAAACTAAAGCTCAGTATGAGCTTAGACTGGCCAAAAATGCTAAAAACAACAAAAAAAGGGTTCTTTTCTTATGTTCAGAGTAAGAAAAAGAGCAAGGATATGGTAGGCCCATTGCGAGGGCAAGAAAGTGAAATTGAGGGCGGAACTGCTCAATTCCTACTTTTCCTCAGTCTTCTCTTCTGAGAGAAACGGTGCTCAACATGGCAAAAACAGAACATATAAGGAGGGTATAAAGTTCCAAGCTAGGATCAGCATAGGGGTAGTACATAAAACCTAGTTTCTTTAAATGAAACTAAGTCCTCAGGGCCAGATGAATTGCGTCCAAGGGTTCTAAAAGAGCTTGCGGATGTAATTTCTGAGCCTCTGGCTATTATTTTTGAGAATTCTTGGAGAACAGGAGAGGTGCCAGAAGACTGGAGGCAGGCGAATGTTGTCCCCATCTTCAAGAAGGGGAAAAAAGATGATCCGACCCATCTTGACGTCTATACCTGAAAAGTTTTAGACCAAATCATCAAACAGTCGGTCCTGGAACATTTAGAAAGAATGGATGTGATCACTAAGAGCCAGCATGGTTTTCTCAAGAACAAGTCATGTCAACCTGATCTCTCTTTTTTTTTTTGAGAAACTGACTACCTTGCTGGATCAGGGGAATGCTGTAGACATTGTTTATCTTGATTGCAGTAAGGCTTTTGAAAAAGTTCCACATACTATCCTTGTTGACAAGTTGGTAAAATGTGATTTGGATCCTGTTACCATTAGGTGAATCTGTAACTGGTTGACAGATTGCACCCAAAGAGTGCTTGTGAATGGTTCCTCATCCTCTTGGAGAGGAGTGACAAGTGGAGTGCCTCAAGGATCTGTCCTGGGACCTGTATTGTTCGACATCTTTATAAATGACTTGGATGAAGGAATAGAGGGAATGCTTATTAAATTTGCAGATGATACTAAATTGGGAGGGGTTGCAAACACAGAAGACAGAAACAGGATACAGGATGACCTTGACAGGCTGGAAAACTGGGCTAAAATCAATAAAATGAATTTTAACAGGGATAAATGTAAAGTTCTGCATTTAGGTAGGAAAAATCCAATGCATGGTTATAGGATGAGGGAGACTTGTCTTAGCAGTAGTATGTGCGAAAAGGATCTAGGGGTATTAGTGGATCATATGCTGAACATGAGTCAACAGTGTGATGCGGTAGCTAAAAAGGCAAATGCAATTTTGTACTGTATCAACAGAAGTATAGTGTCCAGATCACGTAAAGTGATGGTATCACTTTACTCTGCTCTGGTAAGACCTCACCTGGAGTATTGTGTTCAGTTTTGGACACCACATTTTAAGAAGGCTATAGACAAGCTGGAACGGGTCCAAAGGAGGGCGACGAAGATGGTGAGGGGTCTGGAGAACAAGTCCTATGAGGAAAGGTTGAAGGAGCTGGGGATGTTTAGCCTGGAGAAGAGGCGGCTGAGAGGTGATATGATCACCATCTTCAAGTACTTGAAGGGCTGTCATATAGAGGATGGTGTGGAATTGTTTTCTGTGGCTACGGAAGGTAGAACCAGAACCAATGGGTTGAAATTAAATCAAAAGAGTTTCCGGCTCAACATTAGGAAGAACTTCCTGACCTTTAGAGTGATTCCTCAGTGGAACAGGCTTCCTTGAGAGGTGGTAGGCTCTCCTTCCTTGGAGGTTTTTAAACAGAGGCTAGATGGCCATCTGACAACAATGAAGATCCTGTGAATTTAGGGGGAAGTGTTCGTGAGTTTCCTGCATTGTGCAGGGGGTTGGACTAGATGACCCTAGAGGTCCCTTCCAACTCTATGATTCTAAGGTAGGTAGGTGGGGAGGGGGAGCCCTCAGAAAGGTTCAGGAGCTGTACTCCTCTGAGCTCCTGCTGAATTCAAGGCCTGCTTCCTATCCAAAGTGTACTTCTCAAATAAAGAGGAGTATTTTCTCCTTTTCCACTTGCAACATGGCTCTGCACAGCTCTGTAAGCTAGGTAACTTGGTTAAGTGATGCTCCTGCATTTGTAGCTTTATTTAAGCACTCTGCTAACTAGTGGGAACTGGCCTAACTATACCAGTTAATCCCAACAGAACTCTCCCCATGGAACCATGGCTCAAAGTTGTCTGAAGCTTCAGCCAGTGACCCTACCTGTGTATATTTTCCCCCAGGGCTTTTTCTGTAGCAGGAACTCCTTTGGATATTAGGCCACACACCCCTGAGGTAGCCAATCCTCCAAGAGCTTACAGGACTCTTAGTACAGGGCTCTTGGAGTCCTGGCTACATCAGGGGGGTGTAGCCTGATATGCAAAGGAGTGCCTGCTACAAAAAAGCCCTGTTTCCCCTCTGCTTTCATTCAGCTCCTCCAAGTCACGACCAGCACAGGTCTCCCTTTCTTCTTGTCGCCCTGTAAAAATCAGAAATGATTCTATAGAGCTCAGTCAAATTATGCCCACATCTCTGGATCAGAGCTATGATCAGTGTTCAGTTTAAGAGTCCTCTTGTGCACATGGATGTCAGTGGAGAGGTCATTTGTCAATGCAGCTGAGATTGTTAATGGCAGGTCGCTCAGTTAAATCCATTTTCAGATTTCTGCAGTTAGACTCATATTAGAACTCTTATCATTCTAACGTCTGCTGGCTGTCATCTGCTGAGCTTTTGGTCTGGGATTTGTTTGATATAAAACCATCTTTTTTATTAAATGCAAAGGCAATACGAGAAAATATTTTAAAGATTACATACACAACCATGCTACCCAAACAAAAATTGCAGCGTTTGTTCAAGGAGGACTGGGTTGGTAACCACAGTTTACCTAAGTTTATTTAACTGGGCTGGAATAGGAAGCAAACACATTAAATAACATAATGTATTTGAGGCAAAGGGTTGGATTCCATGCAGCATTTCAGCTTGTGCAAGAGCTCTTGTGCAAGGGGAAACACACACAAAAAAAGTCATTGCAAACAGCCCTTCCTCTAAGCCAAGGGTGGCCAAACTTGCTTAAGGTAAGAGTCACATAGAATAAATATCAGATGTTTGAGAACTACAATATATGAACATCAGAGGAAGGAAGGAAGGAAGGAAGGAAGGAAGGAAGGAAGGAAGGAAGGAAGGAAGGAAGGAAGGAAGGAAGGAAGGAAGGAAGGAAGGAAGGAAGGAAGGAAGGAAGGAAGGAAGGAAAATAGATGGGAAGGGAGGGAGAGCGGGAAGTGGAAATAAAGCAACTTTAAATGTATTCTCCAAGCTGCCAGCAGGCCTGTAAAGATGTGGCAAATGTGTATAGGAAGGGCTGAGACCCACTCAGTCCAGTTCCCCCTCTGTGTGTTGATTCTGTACCCCAATATGTCACAGCTACAGGGATATCATTCCTTTGCTATCTATACCATACCACCTGTTTCCCTCAGCTGAGTCAAGCTGAGGTGATCATTTGTACTGCTATGTGCATCTTAAACTGATATTGTACGTTATGACAGCTTGAAATGGATTTTGTCAAATGGCTTTATATTGTGCATCAGCTCTCTGTCACTTTTGAAATAGAGCGATGGTTTATCAATCAATATGGGACACGCAAGCAGGTGAGACGCACTGTATGCTGATGGATAGCTTCAGAGGTGCCAGCCAAAAGCATCTCTCTCGAGCAGCTGAATCCCAAGGGTGGTGAATGGTTTAGCTCCACCCACTTTAGGAAGTCATTTTGTACAATCAAACAGCTGTGTTGATTGAAGTGGAGAATCACCTTCCAGATCCAATTCAAAATGGTGGTTTAAAACTGCACATAGACGAGGGACCGGCATGCTTCAGGGAACACTTCGGCCCATACTTTTGCACCATTGTGGAATAGTCCTTAGTGTCAGACTCAGATTGGGGAGATTCAGATTCCCAGAATGCCATGAAGTTCATACTAGGGTTGCCAGGTTCAATTCAAGAAATATCTGGGGACTTTGAGGGTGGAGCCAGGAGCAAGGTTGTGACAAGCACAATTGGACTCCAAAGGAAGTTCTGGCAATCACATTTAAAGGAACTGCACACCTTTTAAAAGCATTCCCTTCACTGGAAATAATGAAGGATGGGGGCACATAAGAACATAAGAGAAGTCATGTTAGATCAGGCCAAGGGCCCATCCAGTCCAACACTCTGTGTCACACAATGGCCAAAAAAACCTAGGTGCCATCAGGAGGTCCATCAGTGGGGCCAGGACACTAGAAGTCCTCACACTGTTGCCCCCCCCCCCCCCGCCAAGAACCAAGAACACAGAGCATCACTTGCCTCAGACAGAGAGTTCCAACAATACGCTGTGGTTAATAGCCACCGATGGACCTCTGCTCCTCTTGAAGCTGGCCATACCTTTTTGGGGGGCTCATAGAATTGGAACCCCTGGTCCAATCTTTTTGAAACTTGGGGGACGTTTAGAGGTGATGTACCAGATGCTATACTGAAAATTTGGTGCATCTCCTTCAAATAACAGCCCGTCCCCCCTAGAGCCCCAGATACCCATGGATTGATTCTCCATTATGACCTATGGGAACCGGTCTCCATAGGATATAATGGATTTCCCTCCCCCTCCTCCTCCCCACCGCCCACTCACTGCTTTCTGATAACCCTGAAGTGAGGAGAGGGCCTCCAAACTGGGGGATCCCCTGCCTCGAACTGGAGATTGGCTACCCTAGTTTATACTGGGTGTTTTAGTGCCAGTCACTCTTTCTCAGCCTAACCTACCTCATGGGGTTGTTGTGAGGACAGTACAGGAAAAGAAGATCCAGGCACACCACTTTGTTAACTGCAGGAAAGATGGAATTAAAATATATTAGAGAGATCAAGGCTTTCAGATCTAGGGACAAAGTCCCATTTCATAGGACAATCCTTTAAAGATGTTCATTCCATCAATACGTAGAATTGGGCATTCTCCATTTTAGGATTTACACCAGAGATGGGGAAAGGATAAACTGGGATGGATCTAATCAGGCGTGGAATTCTAGCAGCTTGGAGGATTGGCTACATCAGGGGCGTATGGCCTAATATGCAAAGGAGCTCCAGCTAGAATTCCACCCCTGGATCTAATACTCACTAGTTGCAGACAGTCTCAAAGAAATGAGGCTAGAAAAATCTTGCTCTGATTTCAAAAGAAATTTACATACACAGACAGGGCTTTTTTTGTAGAAAAAGCCCAGCAGGAATTCATTTGCATATTAGACCACACCCCTGACATCATCATTGAGAACTGCTGTATTTCCAACCAATTTCATCAGACTAAGACAGGCAAATGAAAAAAGAGAGAGATGGAGCTTTCCTCCATCTCATAAATAGGTTCCTATAAAAGATGTCTGGCCATCACATTTAAAGGGACGGCACACCTTTTCAATTCCTTCCTTCCATAGGAAATAATGAAAAATAGGGGCACCTTCTTTTGGGGCTCACAGAATTGGACCCCCTGGTCCAAACTTTTTGAAACTTGGTGGGTATTTTGGGGAGAAACACGAGATGCTATACTGAAAATTTGGTGCCTCTACTCCAAAAAACAGCCCCCCCAGAACCCCAGATACCCGCGGATCAATTCTCCATTATTTTCTATGGGAATAGATCTCCATAGGGAATAACAGAGTTCCCAGCAGACATTTCTCTCCCCTCCCCCTGCTTTCTGACGACCCTGAAGCGGGGGGAGGGCCTCCAAACCGGGGGATCCCCTGCCCCCACCTGGGGATTGGCAACCCTAATGGGATCATACATCAAAATGCAACCCCTAAGGAACTTTCTTGTTTGAAAGAGCATTCAAAAACACCTAGAGCCAAAAGCCCATTCTTCCATTTCAGTATACTATATGTATACTATAACTAGCATTCAGCCAAGAAAACAAGCAATGTGAACATAATGAAGGAATCCTCACAACTCAATCCCTATTTCCAATGGGTTTTGCTGGGTCTCAAAAGTTCCCATGAAGAGTTGGGAAAGGATGCAAACAGTAGATATGTAGAATTCCCCCCCCTCCCAGGGGTCTGCATATAGGGAGGTTTATATAGTGCGGGTTTGCGATAGAAGCTTCCGGAAAGGAAATCTTGGCTGCAGATGCTACAGCCCCCATTGCAAAGTGAATAATGGTTCGATGTGTCACATTTCCCGATGATATAGGAGACAGCTTTCTTCATCAAGGAAAATATTGTCCCAGGACAGCATTTTCCAGGAGATGCTGTGGTTCCATAAATAAAATCTATAAATAAAATGTGTGTGGTAGAGAAGTAGAGAGCCATTAATACGCAGACCTCCTGATCTTTGTTCCTCCCTAGAGGTATTCATGTTTCCTCGTCACTCTCTTCTCAGAGTGAGACAGAATTCTTTTTGCTGTGTTAAGTAAAGAGTAATTCTGCTGAAGTCTCTTGGATGGGATCTAGTATGCAGTTCCGCAAAACTCAATAGAGCTGAGGCCTATTTATTCTTCATTTGTAGCTTCAAGCCACAGATACACATGAAGCTGCCTTATACTGAATCCGACCCTTGGTCCATCAAGGACAGTATTGTCTACTCAGACTGGCAGAAGCTGTCCAGCATCTCAGGTAGAATCATAAAGTTGGAAGGGACCTCCAGGGTCATCTAGTCCAACCCACTGCACAATGCAGGAAACTCACAAATACCTCCCCCTAAATTCACAGAATCCTCATTGCTGTCAGATGGCCATCTAGCCTCTATTTAAAAACCTCCAAGGAAGGAGAGCCTCTCGAGGAAGCCTGTTCCACTGAGGAATCGCTCTAATGGTCAGGAAGTTCTTCCTAATGTTGAGCCAGAAACTCTTTTGAATTAATTTCAACCCATTGGTTCTGTTCCTACCTTCCATAGCCACAGAAAACAATTCCACACCATCCTCTAGAAAACCCTTCAAGTACTCACCTCTCAGCTGTCTCCTCTTCAGGCTAAACATGCCCAGCTCCTTCAATCTTTCTTCATAGAACTTGGTCTCCAGACCCCTCACCATCTTCGTTGCCCTCCTCTGGACGCATTCCAGCTTGTCTATGTCCTTCTTAAAATGCGGTGCCCAACACTGAACACAATACTCCAGGTGAGATCTTACCAGAGCAGAGTAAAGCGATACCATCACTTCACGTGATCTGGACACTATACTTCTGTTGATACAGCCCAAAATTGCATTGCCTTTTTACAGGTAGAGATCTTTCACATCACCTACTGCCTGATCCTTTTCACTGGAGATGCTGAAGATGTCCTTCCCATATCTCTACCTTATGTCCCCAGAGTCTCCTACCCATCGAAGAGCATTTTCTTTAGCTAGATGGCATGTACTTTCTTCAGGAGTGCTGGAAGGAAGGTACAAAAGGATCCCTCTGTCAGAAAGGGTCTGTAACAGGCGTAGTAGAAACAACTGAGCACGTTCTGTTCTCTTGTCAGTTTTACCAGGAAATACCTGCTAAGTTCATTCTCCCTCTGGTCAGGAAGTTCCCAGACTGTTCCAACTCTGAGCTTTCAGGGAAGCTTCTTATGGGCAATAACTTGCAGACTACAGCTTCCCGTGCAAGGTTTTTTGCTGCTGCCTATAAAGTTCGTAAGGATATTCTATGTAAACTTTAGTCTCTTAATAGTATATTTTAATATTTTTTTTTCATTGATGGACCATTTTTAAATCTCTGAGCAATGTGCACAATGATCTGTGCTGGTCATAGAATGTAAGAAATAGATTGATTGATTGATTGTTGTTTCAATGCATGTGCATTTAGGAGGAGCAGTTGATTTCACCTACTGCACAAGTGCAAAAGAAGCTTATGATGCAGAAAGAAATGAAACCCTACCACCACAGGTACTGCACAGCCAACAAGCTGTTTAACAGCTCCTCAAGACAGCTGCTCAAGCAAAATGAGGAGATCTGAGGCTTAGCTTCCTTGGGATCACAGCTGTACAGCATGATGTCATGGGTGCTGGGGACCCTGCAGAAGAAGCTGAGCCTGCAGAAGAAACTGTACCCCTGCCACCTGCACCCGTGCCCCTGCCACCTACTGGAGAAGATCCAAGCCCCCCGGCCTCGCCCTCTCGGGTGGCTTGTGTACGTGACCGCCTGCATCAGGCTCTCAGGGACCGGAGGAGGGTGGCACACTCACGAGCAAGATGCTCCCTGAGCCCTGAGTTTTAAAAGGATCCTGGCTCCTCTAGGAGTGAGGATGCTTGAGTCCCAGCAGGATCCTGGCCGCCCTCTGAGTCAGCAATTAATCCAAATGGGCAACAGCCAGCAGAGGGCTTTGGGAGAAGGCTTTGTGGAAGCAACTAGTCACTTATCTGATGTTCTAGCATCCACTTCGGCTTCTGACTTTGGCTTTGACTTCTGGACCCCCCCCCCCCCCGGACTTCGGCTTCTGGACCTTTGACTTGCGATACCTGGACTATGATTCGGTTTTGGCGTATTGGACCCTCGTTGCTCCCCAGCTACAGACCTTGGACTGCCCCTGGACTTCGCCTGACCCAGCCGCAGCATGTGACACATGATATCTTCGCCTGCTGACCCTGTTACCTGCAGGAGCTTACAGCATCCCTAATGGTGGGGTGAAAACAGAGGAGGGGAGAGAGCTCTGAGCTCCAGAAAGAAAGGTAGAAGAAAAAAACGTTAGAGGTTTAAAAAAAGAGAGAGAGAGATGAGGATGAAAAAAAAGCAAAGAAGGAGAAAGGAAAAATAAAGAATTCAGGCTTCTACCAGCAGATAAGAAGGGAGTCTGTTTTTCCTGATAAATCGGAGAATTTGTGACAAGGAAAGACAAGCAGGCGAGATGAAGAGGGGAACAAATTGCAGCTCCAGGAATAATAGGAGCAGACCACATAAGTGAAGATCAGATATTCAATCTGCGAACGTTAATGGAGGGAAACAAGGTAAGATGCTGGCACAGCCGGAGACTGCTGACCGTCGGAGGTAACAGTGAGAAACAAGCGGGTTGACTGATCTGTCACATCGCAGCCCCAAATTGCTGAGCTGGAAGGACGGGTCTGGTTAACCGTCGTGCATCTTGATTGTGGCAAGAAAACAGCAATGAAAACAAAGCAGGAGCTGTCTTGCTAGAGAAGGTGGGGAAAGAGTTTGAAGGGGACTTTGTTATTCCAGGCATTCACTGAGCTCCTTTTTTTTTAAATCACTGAAACAAATTGGACCTTCAGGTTGTGCGGCTGAACAGATACTGACAGGATTTTTTTGTAGCAGGAACTCCTTTGCATATTAGGCCACACACCCCTGATGTAGCCAATCCTCCTGGAGCTTACAGTAGGCCCCATACTAAGAGCCCTGTAAGTTCTTGGAGGATTGGCTACATCAGGGGGCATGGCCTAATACGCAAAGGAGTTCCTGCTACAAAAAAGAGAGCCCTGCTGACAACATTCTGCTACATTTTTTCCTCTCTGCTCATGGTAGGGTTGCCAGGTCCCGCCTGGACATTGGCAGGGGAGGGAGTGGTAGAGTTGTCAGATCCAGGTTGGGAAACTCCTGGAGATTTGGGGACGGATCCTGGAAAGGACAAAGACCTCAGTGGGGCACAATGTCATAGAGTCCACCCATGAAGCAACCATTTTCTCCCGGGAAACTGATCCATGTAGTCCAGTCTGGAGATGAGCTGTAATCCCAGGGGAACCACAAGTCCCACCTGGAGGCTAGCATCCCTAGCTCATGCCATTGATGAAAATGGGAGTCAGACAGGAGCTCACAGAAGTGGGATTTAATGGCTGGAAGACCAGTTTCTAGGGTTGCCAAGTCCAACTCAAGAAATATCCAGGGACTTTGGGGGTGGGGCCAGGAGCAAGGGTGTGACAAGCATGACTGAACTCCAAAAGGAGTTCTGGCATCACATTTAAAGGGACTGTGCTCCTTTTAAATGTCTTCCTTCCATAGGAAATAATGGAGGATTGGGGCACTTTCTTTTAGGGCTCATAGAAATGGACCCCCTGGTCCAATCGTTTTGGAACTTGGGGAGTGTTTTGAGGAGAGGCACTGGATGCTATGCTGAGACTTTGGTGCCTCAACCTCAAAAAACAGCCCCTCTGGAGCCCCACGTACCCACAGAACAATTCTCCATTATAGTCTATGTGAATCAATCTCCATAAGGCAGGGGTGGCCAAACTGTGGCTCAGGAGCCACATGTGGCTCTTTCACACATATAGTGTGGCTCTCAAAGCCCCCACCGGCCAGTCAGCCAGCTTGGAGAAGGCATTTCTTTCTTTAAATCACTTCTCCAAGCCAGCCCTCTTCCTTCCTTCCTTCCTTCCTTCCTTCCTTCCTTCCTTCCTTCCTTCCTTCCTTCCTTCCTTCCTTCTTTCCTTCTTTCTTTCCTTCCTTCCTTCCTTCCTTCCTTCCTTCCTTCCTTCCTTCACCTTACAGCTTCAAACATCTGATGTTCATGTCTTACTGCTCTCAAACATCTGCATTTTTATTCTATGTGGCTCTTATGTTAAGCAAGTTTGGCCACCCCTGCCGTAGAGTATAATTGAGTGACCAGCAGCTATTTCCCTCCCCCCCCACACACACACACACACTTTCTGGTAACCCTGAAGTGGGGGGAGGGTCTCCAAACCGGGAGATTCCCTGCCCCCAACTGGGGATTGGCAACCCCACCAGCTTTACAGGTAGCAATGGGAAAAAACTGTTTTTAAAGGATTGAACTATTTTAGGGTTTAGGAAGGGGGGCAAAAGCTTGACAGCTCCACCTCCTTAAAAAATTCCCTGACGAGCAAAAGTTAGCTTGAGAGGGAGAATGGTTCCACTTAGATTTCTCCCTACCATTGTGGGGTGGGGGGTTTTGGTATGTACAGCAAGTTTGATGAATGAAAGGGACGTACTGGAGCACACATCTTCACCAGCAACTTGAAGGAGCACCATCCAGGGAAAGATTTGTGCTTGGTTCTAAATGTACCTTAGATCACTGAAAAACAAAACACTGAAGGAACTTCTAGCACTTTGCTACGTAACCACAGCAACATCTGCCCTACTGACTGGAGTTATGAGCAGTTGCTTCAGTTTCTTTTTAACAAGAAGGCACTTTAATGCCCTAAAACAAAAAAAGAGTCTTCCAGCAGAAGCTGTCATGGATTAGAACTGCCTTTATCAGATGCATGAGATACGACCGCTGTGGCAGATATATGTACTTTGGCATAGAGGAAAGTCTACCAAGTGGGGTCAAAAGGAAATTCAAGATAAACACAGTGTGGAACACAGCACTTTTCATTTACAGTGCATGAAAGGTTATTCACAGCCTGATAACATTATTGAAAAAGGGGTTAAACTCTCTTTTTATGTCAGTTAAACAAATCCTGATATTCTTCGGCCTACTCCAAAGATGAATTCCTTTTGAGTAGATGGGAAACTGCAATTGTCAGCCGCTTTAATCTTTTTCTTGCTTTAAAGTTTATAATAGTTATGTGTTTTGCATATTGTGTTTTCTCTGACTCACTCAGAAACATATTAATGCTCTCATTTATTTGTTTATAAGTATGGTTTTCTTCATGAGATGCATGAAAAGGGCCATCAAGTCACAAACAGTTTACGGTAACCACATAGGACAGGGGTGTCAAACATACAGCCCAGGGGCCAAATCGGACCCTCGGAGGGCTCCTATCAGGCCCCCGAGAAACTGGCTGTCATTTGCTTCTTTCTCCCTTGGACTGCAAGAAGATCAAATCAGTCCGTCCTAAGGGAAATCAACCCTGACTGTTCCCTGGAAGGTCAGATGCTGAAGCTGAAGTTAACATAAGAACATAAGAGAAGCCATGTTAGATCAGGCCAATTGCCCATCCAGTCCAACATTCTGTGTCACACAGTGGCAAAAAATTTTATATATATATATATATATATATATATATATATATATATATATATATACACACACACACACATACACACACACACACACACTGTGGCTAATAGCCACTGATGGACCTCTGCTCCATATTTTTATCTAAACCCCTCTTGAAGGTGGCTATGCTTGCGGCCGCCACCACCTCCTGTGGCAGTGAATTCCACATGTTAATCACCCTTTGGGTGAAGAAGTACTTCCTTTTATCTGTTTTAACCTGTCTGCTCAGCAATTTCATCGAATGCCCATGAGTTCTTGTATTGTGAGAAAGGGAGAAAAGTACTCTTTCTCTACTTTCTCCATCCCATGCATTATCTTGTAAACCTCTATCATGTCACCCAGCAGTTGACGTATCTCGAAGCTAAAGAGTCCCAAGCGTTTCAACCTTTCTTCATAGGGAAAGTGTTCCAGCCCTTTAATCATTCTAGTTGCTCTTTTCTGGACTTTCTCCAATGCTATAATATCCTTTTTGAGGTGCGGCGACCAGAACTGCACACAGTACTCCAAATGAGACTGCACCATCGATTTATTCAGGAGCATTATGATACTGGCTGATTTGTTTTCAGTTCCCTTTCTAATAATTCCCAGCATGGCGTTGGCCTTTTTTATTGCAAACGCACACTGTCTTGACATTTTCAATGAGTTATCTACCACGATCCCAAGATCTCTCTCTTGCTCAGTCTCTGCCAGTTCACACCCCATCAACTTGTATTTGTAGCTGGGATTCTTGGCCCCAATGTGCATTACTTTGCACTTGGCCACACTGAACCGCATCTGCCACGTTGACGCCCATTCACCCAGCCTCAACAGATCCCTTTGGAGTGCCTCACAATCCTCTCTGGTTCTCACCACCCTGAACAATTTAGTGTCATCCACAAACTTGGCCACTTCACTGCTCACTCCCAACTCTAAATCATTTATGAACAAGTTAAAAAGCATGGAACCCAGTACCGAGCCCTGCGGCACCCCACTGCTTACCGTCCTCCACTGTGAAGACAGCCCATTTATACTCTCTGCTTCAAATACTTTGGCCACCAAATGAGAAGGGAGCAATCACTGGAGAAGATCCTGATGCTGGGAAAGACAGAAGGCAAAAGAAGAAGGAGACGGCAAAAGATGAGATGGCTGGACAGCGTTACTGATGTAACTAACATGAATTTGAACATACTTCAGAGGATGGTGGAAGGCAGGAGGGCCTGGCATGACTTTGTCCATGGGGTCGCAGAGTCGGACTTGACTATGGCCGTTTTCCCACTTACCTTACCCCAGAGCAACGTCCCTCTTCACCGCGCTGTGTCTGCGCGGATTTCGCATAAAGTGCTGCGCAGCACCAGGAAGAGCCGCGTAGTCCCGGGGCTTTTGCGTCACAAATGTAAACTGCTTTTTGGCGGTTTACATTTGCGACGCAAAAGCCCCAGGACTACACAGCTCTTCCTGGTGCTGCGCAGCAGTTTGTGCGAAATCCGCACAGACGCAGCGCGATGAAGAGGGACGTCGCTCCGGGGTAAGGTAAGTGGGAAAACGGCCTATGTGACTGAACAAAGTCTCCTGTGTGTGCACAAAACCAGGAGTCTTTGGGCCAGATGCAGCAGAAGGGCTTTATGAGAACTGGACAAGACTTACCAGTCTTCCTGGCTTTTCTAGCTCCCTGCCAGGAAGTCTATGGTAAGAACTTCTTGTAAGTAGGCTAGGCCTTAATTTTTGTTTTTAATTTTTCTCCCAGTGCTGCAACAGCACCTGGGGACCGGGTTCCCCACCTCCACTAGGGCTTGATGCCCTTCTTTCCTCCATAGGTTGCCAGGTCCCTTCACCCATTCAGCATTCTAGGGGGGCAGGAATATTGCAGGGGGACACTCTGGTTTTTGAGCAAACTCAATGGTTAAATTGGGCTTAAACCACAAAGTTTGCCCAAAACTCAGAGTGTCCCCCATGCAATGTCCCAGGTGGTATGTGGCAGAGAGGAGCCCCTGAAACTGGTGAATCCCCTATTGGAACCTGGGGGCTGGTAACTCATGCTTTATGAAAGCATGCTCAAACATAATGATAAAATGTAAAACCATAAAATAATAATGGATATCAACATCACCGCAGGTATTCTTTGGGGTTTCCAACCCACCACTGGCAACCCTCAAGAGTTTTCAGAGGAGGAATTAAGGAAAATGGCATCGCCAACATCACGGTATCATGCGTGAAAACCCAAATGTGACATCACATCCACCCCATGACACTCAGGAATCCCACAAATATGTATGGTAAAGACCATCAAGGCCAGTGGAATTTCTAGAGTATTGCCGTAGCCTGTGACATCACTTCAGGTGTTTTGTTCACTGTGGCAACACTGTTTTCCCCTCCCACAGCCACACTGATCAGAAGAGGATAACTGGCAGGGAATTGCCCACTTCCTGAAAGCTAACAACCCTTAAATCCATACTAATAGCAGCAAAATCGTACAAAGGGTCTCTAGAACTGTGGAGTCTTACACACTCACCTGAAATTCTGCTTAATGTGCACATTGATAGCTGATGAATGCAGCATATTTGCTAATAGGTGGGTTGCACATGTGAATGAGCTATCAGAAACACCATAAGAAGATCCAAGGCACTTCATGTATGTTCAAGGGACACATTCATCTCTGAGACATCAAAGTAGAGCAGGGGTGGCCAAACTGTGATTCAGGAACCACATGTGGCTCTTTCACACATATTGTGTGGCTGCCAAAGCTCCCACCGCCCTGTTGACCAGCTTGGAGAAGGCATCTGTCTCTTTAAATCACTTATCCAAGACAAGCCAGCTGGCAGCTTGGGGAATGCATTTAAAATTGCTCTCTTTCCACCTCTCCCTCCTTCCCCATCTATTTGCCTTCCTTCCTTCCTGTCTTGTGGCTCTCAAACATATTATGTTTATTCTATATGTCTCTTACCGTAAGCAAGTTTGGGCATTCCTGAGGTAGAAGGAGATCCTGGCAGAGTGAAGAGCAAGGGTACAGAGACTGGACCCCTTGACCTATAGGATTCCTGTAGCATCAAGGGTTTGGAGAAACCTTTTTTGCTGGTTGATCTTGATTATTTCAAGCCCCAAAGTTTCATAGCAGCTCTTGAGCCCACCAAATCCATACAGCTTAGAGTTGCCAGATCCCCTACCCAATAGAGGCAGGCATCCCCCCCCCCCCACCATACCAGGCCCCACCTCTTAGCCAATGATGAGCTGGCTGGTGGGGGAACATACCCCAAGAAAGATCACATGCAGCAATGGGTCTACGTAACTGCCCACATGATCCAGAAGTCACACTATGACTTCCAGGACATTGGGGCAACACTCTGGTATTTGGACAAAAACTCTATGGTAGAAACAAAATTTACCATTGAGTTTTTGCCCAAATACCAGAGTGTCACCCAGCATCCCGGAAGTGGCAGTGTCATTTCTGGGTCACATGAGCAGTGATGTAGGCACATCGCTGTAGTTGTATGGGCCTCCCTGCTGCTCCCAGTAAGTTCCCTCCCCATCCCCCATCAACCCGAACACAGCTCCACATCTGCAGAACATCTACCTTCAGCTCTGGGGTTGGGGATTTCCCTCCCCCCTTTTGCTCTTACTAAAGGATCACACAGCAAAGCTGCAACAGATATATCTTTCTTCTTATAGCAGCCTCTCCTTTAATCTCCTCTGTCTATTTTCCCAGGTACCATATAAATCCAGAATAGTTTAGATAAAAGACGCGTCAATTTTGCATAATCTGCACCCAGCCTGTAATCAAATGCAAATCATGCCATTTGATAAAAGTTCAGATTTGCCAAATTTATGAAATCCCTGAGCCTTTATTCAAGATGAGCATTCAGATGATAGCTCAGTAACGGGCCTGAATAAATAACAATCACTTGTGCCAAAATAGGATTACTCTTCAGTGCAATTTCCTGCAATTTTTGACATCAGCAATTCTCAGAGTCACCAAGCAGATCGCGGTGGTGTGCCACTTGATAGCCTCTCAGATAAATCAACATAAAAGGTGGTATCATTTATTTTAATATCAACTTCAGCAAGGATGAATTTGCTAATATGTTGCCTGGGTTGCAGAACCAGATAAATTGGGATGGAGGAAGGGTGGGGGGAAAATAACTGTAGAAACATTAGAAAGATTTGTGAAATTTGCATCGTCAACATCTCCCCAAACAGTTAGTATCCAAACATTTTAACTTCTTCCCATAAATATTTGGTTCTGTATTATATTAAAATGCTGCTTACATCTTTGGAGCCCAATTTATTACTTTATGTATTTTTATTTGGGGAATCTACATCTCCCTGCTGCTGCAACTATTAACACTTAGCGTTCATACAGCTCTTTCTGAATCCACACATTTCTGAAATTTCCCTCCTCCATATTTCTCTCCAGGATTTGGATTTCTGAATTATCTGCTCTCGCTTCCAAAGAGGAACTGGTGTGTTAGCAATTTTTTCTCTTGTTCTGTTTCTTCTTTTTCTTCTTCTTTAAACATCTATTTTAAATACAAACAATAAAACAATTGAAAAACATACAACCATACCATAAAACCTAATAACCAAGATGACCATCAACGCTGTGTTACAAAACCTAAATTCACAGTTACCAACTGTTAGAGACAATTTGTATGCCTCCCCTGGCCCCTCCAGGAGATGCAAAGAAAAAGAGCTGTCAGTCGGGAGTCTCCTTTGAAGTATACAACTTTATTGATATCAAGAAAGAGGGGAGTCGCTTTTCAACGAGCTCCCTGATTAGTTCCATACATACCCTTTTATCCTTTACTCCCGGCCGATGAGTCCCTCCTCCTTTCCCCATAGGCTGAGGTACTTAGAGGGTACAGGCTACCCGGCACGCCTACTTCACCCCCTCCTTGATATGTACCCCTCCCGTTACATACATTGCATGTGCATTTAAATTTACTTTTCCCCGAGGTGGGGTGTGTCAGTTAATATTCATTACTTGATTACGCCTGCGTACTTGCTGCTGATTAATTTCTATTGCTGATTAATCTCTATTATTAATCTTACTGTTGCCATGGCTTGTTCAGCCGTGTTATTTCTTTTCGGTTTCTGCGTTTTAACAATGGCTACTACCCCTGTGCTATGGTTACTAAATGTTTGTACCCGGTTCTGCTCCTTGCACCTTAACAATCACTAAGACATTACATTTGGTTCCTCCTGTTTCAGCTCATTTCATTATTTCACTCCTCTCAATCCCTACTCTTTTATTTTCACCTGAGCTGAAACATTCTCAAACTTTGCAACCATCAGCTGAGCTTGCCCTTTCTTGGTATGCTTCTTTATTGCTGACTGGCAAGCACTGCTACACACCGGCAAGCAGTGGAGACAACAACAACAGATGATGCTGATTACCACTATGATCATACCGATCTGCAATATGTTCTTGAGCCACCCCCAGTCTGGTAACCAGGAGGTAAGCCAGTTCCAGGGACTTTGTATTCCTTCATAGTTTTCCTTTGAAGTAGTTTGCATTTCTTGTAAGTGCATTTCTATGCTTTTGTTTAAATCATGAAACTGCACATGACATTGTGTTCCTATCACCTTGCAGAATCCTCCTTGCTGTGCTAACAAATAGTCTAGGGCCATCCGATGTTGTAGCTGGATTTGACTTAATTCTTCTATCTCAGTTTGCAATTCTCTGATGACCTTCCCTGTTGCATTCACTGTTTTCTCTAGTCTACAGGTCAGACCTATTATGCTTTTACGATTTTCTTGTGCCACTATTCCTGGATAGGCTCCTAATGTTAAAAGACCTGTTATTAATCCTCCCCCTATGCGGCTGCCTGCATCATCTGAGAGCTGATGGCCCACAATTACTTCATCTTTGCAATTTGTTCCTAACTGTCCGTCTCTGGGACCGAGGTGATCTTCCCTTTTTACCCGGGAATGCTTGGGCAACACCTGTACTGGGAATGTTAAGAATCCTATCCCAACACATGCCCCTCTCTTGTACCCAGGATGATAATTAGTGGCCCATTTATCAAAGAAAAACCACAGGTTGGGATCTTTTATTTTCATCCCTGAACATATACTACCTTTACCTGAATAATCAGCCTGGAACATTGGTATGTCAGGAAAAATATCTCCCAAATTTGTCTTGCCCCACAGGAGAGTTTTGTTCCCCCGTGTATGATTTCCTGGTTTTGACAACCAGAAGTAGTCTGTGCAAGCGCTGTAGTTACTCAGCTTGCTCATTCTTTCTTGTGCCTGGTTGAAGCCCGGCACTTTAGAATTCCATACCCCACTATGAATGCAACAGAAACATAAGCCTGGGGTCAACTTGCTGTATCTAAACCACCTTAATCCGGTTTTTCCTATTTTTGAGGGGGAGACAAACAATATTTCGCGTTCTGATCGTTGAGATAATGCTTGTAAGGACCCTACTACTAATGGGGGCTCACTTATTAGTCCAGGTAGCAGACTCAGCGTTGCTACTGATGTGGGATGCTCATAAATTAATCTAGAGCTTTTCCCATGTTGCTGGAACATATAATGAGCGTGGCGGATCCATGTATTTCCTCCAGTTCCAGGGCATTGGATCCCAAAGATCACCAACACCAACAACAATTTTTTGCCGATAGGGTCCAGCCACCTGTCATTCTGGTAAACCTTAACCTTATATGTGTTACACAATCTCCCTTTTGCAACCTACTCCTACTCCAAAGTTCTAATAATGTATCAAACGATATGAATTATATAAAACAATCTTTTTAGAGTCCATTTAACACTTAGAAAACTTAAATTAAAAGTTATTTGTTTGTGATTTTATGCTACCATTCAACAATTTTATTTATCAGCCATGTAATTCACTGCTGCTGGAGCCTCTTTCACCATGTGTAATACATCCAGCCACTCTCTGCTGTGCCAACTGCTGTTTACGTTGTTAGTGTCACCTGGCAAGGTTCTAACCACTGCTGAGACAACGGCCTTTCCTTTCCAGTCTTGACTAAAACCCAGTCACCCGGTCCATGTTGGTGTAGGGACAGCGTTCGCATCAGCAAGGCTTTTCTGTTGAAGAAAGAAAACAGCACGGACAGTAGCTGATCCAAATAACACATAATAACTCAGCCAGTTATTCCTGACTGAGGCAAACTTTTTAGCAGCATTTTGATAAATAGAAGTAGGTATATCAAGGTAGAGTAACTGATTCCTTAGCACTAAACAATATTTTAGCCTTCCTCCTCAAGGCATTTCAGTACTATCCACTTTTATACACCACACACACACAATATAGGTTTTTTCCAAAATTTCCTAAACACACAAATTTCCTATGTCCATCTTGGCTTGAACTCCCTGATACTTCCCTTCATACAACCACTTTAACACTTATTTAATTAATGGCTTGGAGAGCCACTGTTTTTCCTTTTACAGTCTCTTACACAAATTATACCTTAAGTTCAACTAAACTTTATAATGCCACTTTTCCCAAAACCCTGTTATTGTTTCTTCTTTAGCTTTTTTTTTTAACTGCCACATTAGTTAGCTTATTCTCTATAACCTTATCCAAAAATTATATCTGATACCTGCACACACATAATTAACTGTTCTGTTCCCTTTGCTTCACCAATCCTTAATTCTTCTGATATTAATTTTATCAGGGGTATTGTAAAAAAAAATAGTTGGTGGATTTCATCCAGGAATTGTTATGCAGTTGCACCTATTTTTCAATAGTCAAGGTAGCTAGATGGGGAGAAAGAGATGGTGCCATCAGAAAAGTTCAGGAGCTGCTCTCCTGTGAGCTCCTGCTAAATTCAGGATCTGAATTCCCCACCTTTACTGGTTAGCATTTTCATTTTCTTTTTCCCTTCAAAATGTTTAAGAGTTTTATTAACCTAAATAAACTACCCTTTCTCTTTAATAGAGTTTACATTTGAAAACATGAAGTACAGGTTTGGCCAGACCATCCCAAATTAATTATTCCTGCCTTTTGTTCCCCCTTGTTCCCTTTATATCGTTGCACCTTTTCTCCTCTACTGCTTGGAAAAAACCAGCACTTCCCTGGAGTAGAGGAACATCTTTTAGATTTGGTTAGCTTTTTGATCTGGAGGTTTTGTAAATTTTACATTATCATGTTTCTCCATTCTTGTCCTTTAAAAGTCTCCATTAGTTTTACATTTTAGAAATCTGGAATTTGTCATAACTAGCATTATTCTGTTTTATTGCTTATAAACTACTATTAAAAGTATTTCTCAACAAAAGTTATTTCTCTAGGCAGCACACAAGGTTGCCATTAAAACTTTGAGTCCGCTTAAGATAATGTTATTTCCTCTGGGGGTCCAATTCAGATATCTCACTTTTTATTCCACAACTTCTGATATAATAGTGCATTTTTTTTTTTAATAGTGCATAATTTTAACCCTACCAATGTTCCTTTTAAGCTGCCGAGTACTGGCAGTTGTGCTCTGGGACTACTTTTACAAAAAGTGTGAGCTGAAGGCTAGAAATCCATGAGCCTGCCCATGCCAACTCATCTTAAAGGGAACATTGGCCCTCACCCTTTTAGGGTTAAAGCATTATGTTCTTTATAACCAATGACATAAACATTGCACTTTCTTCTCCCACTAATCGTGCTTCAACAACTTCCTTGTTTATTTACAGAACATTAATAAAAACCAGGTTTAAAAGCTGTAAATGCTTAAAATTAATTTATCTACAACTGTCCTTTTAATTTATAAAAACTTTTAAAAAAAACCCCTCTCATCTTACATTCATTCTGAATACTTAACTCTGCTTTGTTTTAAGGCAAACCTCTGTTCAGCAAGAAAAAAAATCCTTGGAGAAAGAACCTGCCTTCTCCATCTTAGCTACATATTGTATTGTTTCCTAACATTCCAAAAGGAGGGGCTAGGACTTGGAGGATGCCAGTCTCCTGGCAGGAGAAAGGCTCAAAGTTTGGTCTATAAAAGGTTTTGCCAAACAATTTACAAGGAAAACAACTGAATCTGTTTTAGCTACTCAAAATATGTACACCAAAATAAACTCGTAACTCTTATCACCACTTTAAAAGAAAGAAATCCTTCCTAACACTTTCAGCTATTTTAACCTTATGTGCCACAGTTATCCTGCTAAACTCCAACCATGAAAGCAAACTTTATTTTAACACTTTACTACCTTCCAAACACTTTTAATCTCTGACTATACAGACAGCACTCCCTTTATAATGTATTTCTTTATAATGTTCCAACAACGTTTCCAAATTAGTTTACTTATGCAACGCAGAACTTACACTTTTCACTAAGTGTAAAGATATGTCACTTCTTTACAAATACCAAATACTAACAAGAACAAAAGAAGGGAAAAGAGAGGAAAAGGAAAAAAATATTCCAACAGAGTGGGGGGGGGGGTTTGACCAGTTCTCTCCCCTCTCTGTTTCCCAACACTCATTACTATAAATACTTTCTTTACTACAAGAGGATTATCTGACAAAGATCACCCAATAACCATGTCCAGGTTGAAGTTCCTGGAATACTTTAAGAATGCAGCTGCAATCTAGAGAAATTGCAGGATGTCTCCTGGCTACACCTGGAGACTGGTATCCAGACTTGAACATGAACATATGAAGCTGCCTTATACTGAATCAGACCCTTGGTCCATCAAAGTCAGTATTGTCTACTCAGACTGGCAGTGGCTCTCCAGGGTCTCAAGCTGAGGCTTTTCACACCTATTTGCCTGGACCCTTTTTTGGAGATGCCAGGGATTGAACCTGGGACCTTCTGCTTCCAAGCAGATGCTCTACCACTGAGCCACCGTCCCTCCCCAAGAGACTTTAGCCAAGAGAGTTCCCTTTGGTGTGGCCACACTAAAAGCAACCATTTCTTTTTGTTTTTCCCTTTTAAATTTCCTCATGCAGACCAGTGATCCTGGTTGAGGCATCCATGCCCCCACATAACTGGATTCCTCATTTCAAGGCCTCCTTTCATTAATATAAATGTTTAACAGCTGTCTCACTGTTTCATCAAAGCTACCAAAGGGAGGCCAGATAAGTCCCCGCAACTTATACTTTGGCCACACAAAAACAGAGAAGTTCACCATCTTCTCCTTATTCAAACAGTCAAAGACTATCCTTCTAGCTTCTTTTGCATCAGTGCTAAATGACTGTCTGTCTGTATCTGGGGGATTCCCTAAGCCTCCCCAGATCCGTTACCCTCTTTAAACTGAGAACTTCTATTTCCCATTTGCCGCGGTCTTACCTTAACTAGACGGGACGTCCCGATTTCCAAGTTTGTGCGAGCTCGTCTTTCTGGCAGGCCCCTCCTGCCTGGAGCGTCACCGACTGACTGCTATCTACAGTGTCACGGGTCTTGAGCTGTCTCCAATCCCAGCCAACGGAGATCCAATGGGTCGTGAAATACTCACGAGGTGCACCTTCCCAATTGGAGTTCGCTGAGTGGGCTGGCGACAGGTCACGTGATCCCGGACGAGCCCCCAATTGTTAGAGACAATTTGTATGCCTCCCCTGGCCCCTCCAGGAGATGCAAAGAAAAAGAGCTGTCAGTCGGGAGTCTCCTTTGAAGTATACAACTTTATTGATATCAAGAAAGAGGGGAGTCGCTTTTCAACGAGCTCCCTGATTAGTTCCATACATACCCTTTTATCCTTTACTCCCGGCCGATGAGTCCCTCCTCCTTTCCCCATAGGCTGAGGTACTTAGAGGGTACAGGCTACCCGGCACGCCTACTTCACCCCCTCCTTGATATGTACCCCTCCCGTTACATACATTGCATGTGCATTTAAATTTACTTTTCCCCGAGGTGGGGTGTGTCAGTTAATATTCATTACTTGATTACGCCTGCGTACTTGCTGCTGATTAATTTCTATTGCTGATTAATCTCTATTATTAATCTTACTGTTGCCATGGCTTGTTCAGCCGTGTTATTTCTTTTCGGTTTCTGCGTTTTAACAATGGCTACTACCCCTGTGCTATGGTTACTAAATGTTTGTACCCGGTTCTGCTCCTTGCACCTTAACAATCACTAAGACATTACATTTGGTTCCTCCTGTTTCAGCTCATTTCATTATTTCACTCCTCTCACAACCACCTAGCTTTAGCTGCATCGAGGGGATTATATCCTTATCACGCAAAAAAATCTAAAACTGGTTTCCATGTTTCATCATATGCTAATAATTTCTTCTTCTTCTGAATGTTCCACACATTTTGACAGAGCTATGTTTCTCTCAGGGCTTTTTTCCCCGTAGAAAAAGCCCAGCAGGAACTCGTTTGCATATTAGGCCACACCCCCTGACACCAAGCCAGCCAGAACTGGATTCCTGTGTGTTCCTGCTAAAAAAAAAAGGCCCTAGTTTCTCCAGATCATATATTCTCCTTTCCTGTCTATCACTGACAACACAGGCACTGAGTTAAAGCAATAGGATTGTCCATACCATTTTATCAAGGCTCATTTCCACACAGCTTTTACCTGTACACCAGGCGAGTATGTACAGACCAGTAAAACAACAGGCAAAAGGAATCTCAATGCCATTGTAAGCCGAAATGCCCTCAAAACGAGGTTGGGGAATTAGTTAGGTGGACACCCGGCTTAATAGCAATCTTTTTACCAAATGTATACCAGGCTCAACCATCCAGATAGTAAATGCTCAATAAAAGGACTCTAATTTAATAAAAACCAATTGTAATTTATTTAGAATAATAGTTCTTTCATACAAGGTAAAAATACAAAACAATCACACATTCACACAGGTCTAAGGAAATACAGATAGATCGATAGGGGTAACATATATGGGTAGACAAACAGGGTAATATTTACCATCGTAGTCTTCAGGGAAGGTTTCCAATGGCGACATAAGAGGACAGGGGAAATGGACCCAAAACTGTGGCCAGAATTGGGGATGGATCTAGACAGCGGACCTGGGATACTGTTAGATGCACACATGAGTGGAGTTGGGTCAGAGGTTAAATAGACTCTCTTAGACCCCTTAGGTGCTGGGAGGTCTTGGGGAGGAGCAGGGGGGAGGCTCTGTGATGACCAAGGAGGCTGGACATTAGCAGAGCCAATGGTGAGTTCTTTGGTGACATCCAATTGGATGCCAGTTTGGACCAATGAACTTCACCTTAGTCCGGTGAACCTGGAAATTTCCAAGCTGCAATGTTGCCTGGGGCGGCTCCAAGGTATTAGACTGGGGTGAGAATGGGAATGGCTGGATACTTAAGTTTAAATGGGATTATCTGGGAAGGTGACAATAGGGAATCAAATACTGGCCTAGGTATCCCCTGTGTAGACAAAAGAGTTGACAATGACAGGAGATGTTCTTCTTCTTATCCCATCATCTTATGGGCAGGAAACATTGTTTAAGGTTCTGCTAAACAATCAGGACTAACAGTTGGGCTATTAATCCATTCATGAGGCAAATGGGTTGCTTGCAGGCAAAGGGTGACACAGGGTGGGTGATCTTCCCACTAAGAAGGAATGGAGTCCAGCCTGGCAGGGTATGCTTGGATCAGGAAAGCAAGATGGATTCTGGTGGTGTTAAGCCTTTGGTTCATGGAAGCAGGCTGGAAACATGGTGGCCTGGCTTCTTCCACTGCAGTGGCCAAGACTGGGCACACAAGGAGCAGCTGGAGCATGTCTGTAGTTCTGGCTAACACCCTTCAGAGATGTAGAATGCTGCTGCAAAGCTGAGGCTTATAGTATCCACATAAGCCTTAGAAACTGTAAGCAAAGTCCACTTCTTAGAGCAGATGTGTGAGAGTCAAAACTCCAGGCACCCTGGCAACCATACTGGTGATCACGATGTCCATATGTATGAAAAGTAAAGGGCTTTTCCTCACACCATCATCCACATAGTCATGTCAAAATTGCTTTTTTTGCAGTGTTTTACCAGTGGACGCTGATGCTTTGGTAAGACAAAGAGGAAAGAAGATATGCAGGGACTGAAGGAATGGAGATCTGCAACAAGTTACACATGATCAGACTCCAGAATTGATTTTAGAAATTCTCCTTGTTAAACCCAAACAAAGGAAGAGTGGGGTGCCATACACAGAAAAACCTGAAGAATCAAGAAACTGATATGGAAAATCTTTTCATCCCTTTGCTTTTCCTAATTCTGCAAAGCACTCTTCACATATATTCTCTTAGTAATCCTGGTAACAGTCGAAAAAAGTATTATCCCCATTTTGTAGGCTACAGACAGTAATGGAATTCCTAAGACCATCCTCTTGGTTTTCTGCTGTAAAAAAGGTAAAGGTAGTCCCCTGTGCAAGCACCAGTCATTTCCGACTGTAGGGTGACATCGCATCGCGACGTTTTCACAGCAGACTTTTTATGGGGTGGTTTGCCATTGCCTTCCCCAGTCATCTACACTTTCCCCCCAGCAAGCTAGGTACTCATTTTACCAACCTTGGAAGGATGAAAGGCTGAGTCAACCTGGAGCCAGCTATCTGAACCCAGCTTCTACTGGGATCGAACTTGGGTCATGAGCAGAGCTTTGGACTGCAGTAGTGCAGCTTTACCACTCTGTACAGCAAGATAAATATGTGAAACTTGGAGGAAGATCCAGACTGCTCTGGGTGCTTGTCTCTCTCTTTTTCTTTCTTAGAGGAGGAGGAGCAGAAGAAGAAGAAGCTACCCTTAGAAGTCTCAAAGCAGCTTACAGTTGCCTTGCCTAGACAGTTCTGAGAGGACTGTGACTGGCCCAAGGTCACCCACCAGGCTTCACTTGGAGGAATGGGGAATCAAACCTGGCTCTCCATCCACTTAGAACCATTACACCATGCTGGCAGAGGACACAGCAGCATCTTAGTCCAGGCTCATAGATTAAATCTTAGGGTTTCTGCAACAGCCAAAATCCAAAACTGCTCACATTATGCTTGGCTTGGAATTAGGGTTGCCATCTAGCCTGGAGGAAAGTGGCCTGTCCCTTTTAACAGCCTCAACGGGACATTATTTACCAGATGATGCTCTTCAGCTGCATGCCATGAACAGCTTCAACGGCTCATTTTCCACACAGGGGGCTGTGGTAGCTCTCAACAGGTCTGTTGCTTAGACAAAATTTGATCCCCTGTGAGATCAGAGGAGGTAAGCAGGGCCAGCCCTAGGGCACATAGCACCCCAGGCAGCCTTGCTGCCCTCCACCTTTCTGCACGGTGCAGCAGCAGTGCACCCCGCCACCTTCCTGTGGTGCCTCCTCCTCCCTCCCTTCTTCACAATTTTAATGCCTGGAATTTTTATGCCACGCAGGAAGGAAGTGGGGAAGAGGCAAGGGCGGCACCACTCTTTCAGCGGCTCGCTTGCTTCTGCTGCCCCCCAGCCCTAATCATGAGCACGCCAAAGGGGCATAGGAGCTGCCAGTCTCCTGAGTGGTTTTTTCCACCAATCAGTTGATCGGAGGGTGGGGTGTCGGCCATTAAAGATCCCAGGAGCACAGTGCTTCACCGCCCCTTCCCGGGCATTAAAATTGTGGAAAAGGGAGGGAGAAGGAGGCTGGGAAGGCAAACAGGGATTTGCCTAGGGGGCGGGGGCCGAATTCAGTGCCCCCTCTCTGGCGACGCCGTAGGCAAATGCCTAGTTTGCCTAGTGGACAGGCCAGCTGTGGCAGTAAGTCAGTGAAAACTTAAGGGCTCTGTCACCAAACCAACTGTGATACTGGAACAGACCAGCTATTGGCTACCACACAACACTTGGAGAACAAGCATGCGAGTCTGAATTCTGAAAGCATTACGATGAAGTATCTTTAAAGCCCTGGGAAGTCTTATTCAGGCCACGACGCAGGGGCTGTCTGTTTTTGTGTGAATACATACAGGCTAAACTGTAGCAGCCTGTGGGTCACAGAGTTCTAGCCATCCAAAACGCAGCTTCTCTCTCTCTCTCTCTCTCTCTCTCTCTCTCTCTCTCTCACACACACACACACACACACACACACACACACACATGCATCTTTTAATCTAGCACTGCAAGTCTGAAGCCAGGCAACCTATTTAAAACCCTGGATGGCACTTCCTAAAGATATATGAGAAACTAACACAGACGCTATTAACACTTTAACGGAGAGAGTATTTGTAATAGTGGGAACTGAGCTTCCTCCTAATAAGTCACATTTCAAGAGTACTTATAGACATCTGCGCTTACGCACGATCTTTTCCCATAATGAAGATGAAGCCCATTAGACCAAGCAGTTCAAGGCAAGTTCAAATTTGAGGGAATTGGGATTCAGGGATTTCTGTAAGCAAGCAATGGCCTTGGTGTGGTCTCTGTGCACCAGTTCAGCTTAATGAACCTCACGAAGACCTGGAGCTTATTCTGAATATTTGCTGTGATCAGCTTAGCGGGGGGTGGGGGTGTTAATGGCAGCTTGTGCTGGCACAGTGCCCTCGCTAGCGTGGCATGGGAAAAGGATGTCTTTGGGGAAGAGCGACTGCTCGGTGCACTGGGGAGGATTGAATTGGAGCTGAAGTGCCAGCCAGGTGAAAGCCGCAGTACCACCCACCAGTCATCTTCTAGGGTTGCCAACCTCCAGGTGGGGCAGGAAAAAAAGCACTAAAGCATCCACGACAAACCAGCCTCAAGAATAATTAATTTCTATTCATATACAAAACATAGAAACCTTGTGCAATAAATATTACAAAGGTGCAATGGTATCACATCCAAGTCCCGTTAGTTCAAATTTACGGTGAGAGTTCTTGTTTTTGTAGATAGGGGTCGGAATGTGATAAGATAAGTCGTGAAAACAGAGTCCAACGCTCCAATTCTTCTCCAGATGTAACTGGTGTAGATCATAACGACAGCAAGGCACATCGACACAACAGGGATGCGCATATGGCCCTGTTTCACACATGGCTTCTACAAGCTTCAGTATCGTTTACAATATTATACATGGCAACAGCTCAATCCTTTCTGCAGAATAACAATGGGAGGTTGTGGTAAACCCGATAAACTGTCTGTGGCCTGTAGGAGAAAAATGTCATTTGAAGAAGAAGAAGAAGAATTGCAGATTTATACCCAACCCTTCTCCCTGAATCAGAAAATCAGAGCGGCTTACAAACTCCCATATCTTCTACCCCCACAACAGACACCCTGTGAGGTGGGTGGGGCTGAGAGGGCTCTTACAGCAGCTGCCCTTTCAAGGACAACCTCTGCCAGAGCTATGGCTGACCCAAGGGCATTCCAGCAGGTGCAAGTGGAGGAGTGGGGAATCAAACCCAGTATCCTGCACAATGCAGGAAATTGTTGTGAGGGGAGAAGATATAGGAGATTGTAAGCTGCTCTGAGTATCTGATTCAGAGTGTAATGTACTGAGTGACGAGATGTGTTGAAGGCAACATGCTTTATTAGCGAGTACATCACAAAGCGAGGCAACGCGGGCCGGGTCTCGATTACCCCGGAACAACCCTCAGTCTGGCCAGGGCAGCTTCAATCCTGGCCAGTTAAACTTCCCGCCACAGATCTTGATTGGTGGAGCGTATTTGCGGAGTTACATCCGGGGACAAGTGGACTTCCACTGGTCACCTCCATAGCATCCGCTGTGTTGTAATTTCAGGACTGAAATGCAAGACACAACACTCCTCCCCCCCCCCCCCAGTTCAAGACACGAAGTCTTTCAAGTAGGCTGGCGCCCTGCGTTCCCGGGTCGACCTCCTCGGGGTTATTTGGGGAGTTGGAGTGGCTGCCGTGGCCGGCGGGACGGCTGGTTCCTCGTGGTGAGGTGACGCCAGAAAAGGGCTGTCCGTCGCCAGTTGCTGTTCCGGAATCTCCTCTCTGGGGACCTGGCTCGCGTTGCCTTGCTTTGTGATGTACTTGCTAATAAAGCATGTTGCCTTCAACACGTCTTGTCACTCAATACATTACACTGTCAGAGGAGGGAAGAAGGGTACCCTCCCCCAAAGGATATAACTATCTTTTAAAAAAAAAATCCAGCTTGGGCAATCTTGAGTAGGCAAGGGGATGTAGTCAATTTAGTGTAGTTCTGTATTGGGGGGGGGGATTAGACAGTGCTCTTTTAAAAAGCAGGAAATATTCCTATTCTTTAATAAAGATAAAAGAAATATCTTGTTTCTTAAATGGAAAGTATAATGAAATGGAAATAGGTATGTACTACTACCCTCTCCGTGGCACAGAGTGGTAAAGCTGCAGTACTGCAGTCGGAGCTCTCTGCTCACGACCTGAGTTTGATTCCAGCAAAAGCTGATTCAGGTAGCCGGCTCCAGGTTGACTCAGCCTTCCATCCTTCGGAGGTCGGTAAAATGAGGACCCAGCTTGCTGGGGGGAAAGTGTAGAGGACAGGGGAAGGCAATGGTAAACCACCCCGTAAAAAGTCTGCCGTGAAAACGTTGTGAAAGCAACGTCACCCCAGAGTCAGAAACGCCTGTGCTTGCACAAAGGACTACCTTTATCTTTTACCACCCTCTCATTCCAACTGTAGCAGTAGAGTCTAGTTCGTGTCTCAAAAACTGGTATAATGCCTTTGTGTTGACATAATTTGTTGTTGTTCAGTCACACAGTCGAGTCCGACTCTTTGCGACCCCATGGACAAAATCACTGCAGGCCCTCCTGTCTTCCACCATCCTCTGAAGTCCGTTCAAATTCGTGTTAGTTACATCAGTAATGCTGTCCAGCCATCTCATCTTTTGCCGTCCCCTTCTTCTTTTGCCTTCTGTCTTTCCCAGCATCAGGATCTTCTCCAGTGAGTACTCCCTTCTCATTTGGTGGCCAAAGTATTTGAGCTTCAGCTTCAGCATCTGACCTTCCAGGTAACAGTCAGGGTTGATTTCCCTTAGGACTCACTGATTTGATCTTCTTGCAGTCCAAGGGACTCTCAAGATTCTTCTCCAGCACCACAGCTCAAAAGCACAGAATAGCAATGCACAAAGCTGCTTTCTACTGAGTCAAACTGTTGACCTATCAAGGTCAGTATTGTCTACTATGGCTCTGGCTGTCTAGGATCTCAGCTAGAAATCTTTCACATCAGCCTCTCGCTGACCCTTTCAACTGAAGATGCCATGGACTGAACCCAGGGCCTTCTGCATACAAAACAGATACATGCAAAAGGTCTCACATTCAAATCGCCAACTTTTCCAGCGAAAAGAAATCAGGTGATGGGTGTTGTGAAAGACCTCTGGGTGAGACCCTGGATGACTACTGCCAGTCCCAGTAGAAAATGCCGACTTTGGTGGATAAACGGTCTTTTTCAGGAGAAAGCAGATTCTTGTGTGCGTTCACATTTGTGATTCTGTGGCTCGCAATGATAACATTCGAGGGAGGGAGAGGTAGGAATGCATATTTGTGCATCCCTTTTGTTGTCAGGATGGAGAATGCTATGGTATAGCCCAGGGGTGATCAAACTTGCTTAATGTAAGAGCCACATAAAATAAATGTCAGATATTTGAGAGCTGCAAGACATGGATATCAGATGTTTGAGAGCCACAAGGAAGGAAGGAAAGCAAATAGATGGAGAGGGAGGGAGAGTGAAAAGAAAGAAGTAACCTTAACTTTAAATGTATTCTCCAAGCCACCATCAGGCTTCGCTTGGAGAAGTGATTTAAAGAAACAAATGCCTTCTCCAAGCTGGCCAACAGGGTAGTGGGGATTTTGAGAACCACACAATATGTGTGTAAGAGCCACAGGTGGCTCCTGAGTCACAGTTTGGCCACCCCTTGTATAGCCTGATTTTGTCAAATCTTGGAAGCTAAACTGAGCTGATGCTTGGAAGGGAGAACCACCACAGAAGACTCTGCAGAGAAAGGCAATGGCAAACTACTACTGCTTCTAACTTGCCTTGACAATGCCTTGCCGGGGCTGCCTGCCATAAAGTCCATTTTAACTTGACAGCACAAACCTACATGATAGTTTATGCAACGTACATGCAAGCGCAGCATGCTCAAATGGTGGGAACCAGTTTGCCTGACGTAGCTTGAAGGACTATGCCTTCTTGCTAAAACTAAGGTGAGTCTTAGCAAGCACCTTTTGTTCAAACTGGGTATGGATCAAAGAGGGACAAGCATCCGGTCAGCAATACCATCTGCTCAAAAGCAATCTAAAAAGCTCCTATGTTGTTATGTGATCTGAAAGCTCTCCATTCGCTGGCCTTGAAAGGGAAAAGGAAAGCAATTAAAGATCAAGCCCTCAAGTGCTGCATTACTCATGGCCCACGGAGAAAGGGCAAGGTATCTCCAAACAGGAAAGTGCTTACTGAAACTGAAATTGAATTAAAAAATCAAGGATGGCTCTTCATCTTATTTTTAAATGTCGCTGCAGAGAACAGGAAAGCAAAATGATTCTAAGCCATCGCTGCAAGTCTTTTCAGAGGGTCACAAATTATGCAAACCTTTAGTGGACCTGAGAGCTGAACAATAAACGTGGAGTGAGGGAAGACTACATTAACTCGTGCTTTGTTTTAAATATTGTATGTGGTGCATCTCCATCTTCAGGCTCGTGTGATAAAGCATAGACGGGCATCCACATTTGCTGAAAGAGGCAACTCATGAAGAACATAAGAGAAGCCATGTTGGATCCCATCCAACACTCTGTGTCACACATTCCCTCCTGCTAAGGCCAACAGGTAGAACCTTGAACCCTTGGGCAAGGCCTTACATGTTCCCCTTCTGACCCAGTTCAGAATCAGCTGATACAGCTCCATTTGCAATTTTGGGCTGTATCAACAGAAGTATAGTGTCCAGATCATGTGAAGTGATGGTATCGCTTTACTCTCCTCTGGTAAGACCTCACCTGGAGTACTGTGTTCATTTTAAGAAGGAAATAGACAAGCTGAAACTGGTTCAGAGGAGGGCAACAAAGATGGTGAGGGGTCTGGAGACCAAGTCCTATGAAGAAAGGTTGAAGGAGCTGGGCATGTTTAGCCTAGAGAAGAAGCAGCTGAGAGGTGATATGATCACCATCTTCAAGGACTTGAAGGGCTGTCATATAGAGGATGGTGTGGAATTGTTTTCTGTGACCCAGAAGGTCGGACCAGAACCAATGGGTTGAAACTAAATCAAAAGAGTTTCCAGCTCAACATTAGGAAGAACAACATCCTGACCGTTAGAGCGGTTCCTCAGTGGAACAGGCTTCATCAAGAGCTGGTGGGCTCTCCTTCCTTGCAGGTTTTTAAACAGAGGCTAGATGGCCGTCTGACAGCAATGAAGATCCTGTGAATTTAGAGGGAGATATTTGTGAGTTTCCTGCATTGCGCAGGGGGTTGGACTAGATGGCCCTGGAGGGCCCTTCCAACTCTGTGATTCTATGTTACTTTTCTATTGCGTACAGTTTATTGCCATTTGTATGTGATGCCATTTATACATAATTCACCATTCGACTCTCCAGTAGCACTATAAGGCCTCTGTCCCCTCCTCAGCTGAGATACTCCAATTTGATCCCCAGGTGCCTCTTAGTTGTTTTGAAGTGCACCCCCTTGAATGATGAAATGCAATGGGGATCTCTGGGAAAAGGTTTCAGAGGGCGTATCTGCTCTGCCATGTCCAAAGCACATTCCAGCATGGACGCAGGATGTCACTGATATATATGAAGCATTTACGTACCTCCCCAGCTCCATAGAAATTGGCCAGATTCCTACAGTGTCACCAAAAGTAATGTGACAGCCCACCAAACCTCCACCCAAATGTGAGGTCAGATCCTCCATATTCACCATAGAGACTGGGCAAATCCCTGCTGTATTATAGGAGGTTGTGATGTCACATCCCCTAGAACTTTATGCTCCCCCAAGATTAGCTGGCACAGGGCTGACAATGCTGTTCTCCCCATCATACCGCATTGACTCTGTTTAGCCTATGCTGTTTTATAGGTTGGTGGCAATATTTTCTTCTGCTGTCTTGTTGCAACTTAGAGCAAAGTCTGAGGAACAGTTGGCCAGAATACAAACTAGGGCAGCCAATCTCCAGGTGGGAAAGCACACTTTATATATATAGGAAAGGATGCACAGTATTTCAATGTCCAGAGAATATCCAGTCCATCTCACTTCTTGTTCAGTCCTGTGAGGTATCCAAATTCCTTACAAATCCTGGCTCCAAAGGTGATGTTCCCTTTACATGCCCGTCAACTTGGATCACTTTTCGCATACAATGCTTCCTCGAAGAGCCAATCTGTTCAATTTTGCTTTTTGACGTCAACTAAGACCACTTCATCAAATTTCCAATCGGCACTGCCAGAACTCCCTTAGGGGTTCATTTATGCTTGTCACACCCTTGCTCTTGGCTCCACTCCCAATATATCCTGGCTCCACCCCCAAAATCCCCAGATATTTCTTCAATTGAACTTGGCAACCCTGATACAAATGGAAATGGATTAAACAGTGCCTAACAAACTCCAGCATACAATAAAGAGAACAAAAATTGATCCTTCCTGTCCTAATGTCACTAGTACCGGACTCAGAAAACCTTCATAAACTTCCTGTGTTGCACAAGTCAGCTTCTGGGACGTATTTCTTACTCTTCCCCCTCTTGGAAATCACAAAAGTCACTACTATTGGTTCTATGAGGTGTAGTAACTCCATTTGATATGGGCGTCTGGAATAACGCTGTCCTGCAGACACTTACTTAAATTGTCAGGGTGGATAGAAAGGATGGCTTTCCCCCATTATCAGGACCATTCTTCACATCACTGTCAGATTAGTCCTCATCTCATAAACTGCCATGCACTATCTGTTTCTTAGATGGGAGACAGCAGTAAGGGAGGTTGTGGTAAACCTGATAAATTGTCTGTAGCCTATAGGAGAGAAATGTCATTTGGTGGCATTTTACACTCTAGACAGTGGCTGGTAAAATAATGGCCGGAAGGGGAGGATATTTAATTTATTTTTTTTTCCTTCCTTCCCCTCTGAGTTCCTAAACAAAAACAACAACAAACAACGGAAGAAATTGATAATGCTTCTTTCTCAAATTGGTTTTGCTATGAAACTCACAGACTTTATCGGAGAGACGGCTCATAGATCACTGGGCGGATAACAAATCCCCTAGCAATCCTTCTTTTGAGGACTGCGGGGCCTCTCTCCATTTATGACTGACAAGAGTTTCTAAGCATCCTAAGGCTTCCGAGAAATGAAAAGGCAATCACGGCCTATTGTTTTGCTTTTGATTACCGAGCATAGACTTCCCCTCGGCTGCGGGAGACTGTACTGTGCGTTCTAATTTGTCTATTTCATGTGGAAATGGACCCTCTTTCTCATAAGGGTTTTTCCCCCCATTTCTTTCTTCCTTTCCCCTTATATTTTTACATCACCATCTCCCCCAAAAAATCTTTCAGTCCTGTTTAGCCAATTTTTACCAGAGGATTTCTCTATGTGATACAGCAAATTTAAATGGCCGGACACAGATATTACACCTGTTTTGGGCCTGAGAGACAGTGACACGTTCAAGCTCTCTCATTGAAGTTCTAACTACATGTTGTTGTTTTTCTCTCAGCCTCCCTGGGTTCACTGGGGTCTTGTTAATCAGATGTGCAATACAGGTTCCATGCTCCAAACTCAGTTCCCAGGCGCTTGTGGACCCAACTGGTAAGGTTGCCAGGTCCAACTCAGAAAATACCTGGGGTGGAGCCCGGAGACTTTCCCATTCCCTAAAATAAATAAATTAATTAAAATACAGCAGTGCAGTTCCCCTGAATACAGTCTTCATTTCCTTGTTCCCCAGCAGCTGCACTTACATTAAGTGGAACTGAACACACAAACAAAGCAGACAAAATAAACACAGTTTTACAAGCCCACACTTTTGTGATATCACTGGGGCAATTTACCCACAAGAGTTGTTGAACGTAACCAGGGGCCATTTTGTAGAAAAATAGGTGGTGGAGCTCATCCAGGGATTGTTATGCAGCTGCACATACTATTCAATGGACAAGGAGGTGGAGCTCTCAGAAGGAGGAGGTGGAACAATCAGAAAGGTTCAGGAGCTGTGCTCCTGTGAGCTCCTACTGAATCTGAGGCCTGAATGTAACCATCTGCTGTAATTCAGCCAAGTTCTTCAGACTAACACTGGGAAATGAAAGGTTCTAGTTTACTCTTTACTATCTATTTTACTGTGTAAACAACTTCTGAAATGAATGCAAAACAAACAGAAGAACTGTCCTCCTTCCTTTCTAACAACTTCACAGATTCACCAGGAAGACCCATGTCACTCTACCTGCTACCTGCTACCTGCCGCATATAGCTTCCTCTAGCTGAGATTTAAAGGATGCATTTTTAAAAACATACATTTTATTACCTATATTGACTCAGATTTCAGAAGCTAAGCAGTGTTAGCCCCAGTTCATATTTGGATGGGAAACCATCAAGGAATACCAGAGTCACAGTACAAAGGCAAGTAAAGACAGCCATCTGCAAGTTTTTTGTGCTGAAAATCCTAGAGGGGTGGCTACGATTTGACACAAACATCTACTCAACAGGAAAATGACCCTGAACATCGGATGACTGACCCCCCCCCCCCCCCCGCTTTAAAACATTTTTTATAGCTGTATACAAATTTAAGGCAACTCCCTCTTTTTCTGCTGGTCACACCAAGTCATCCTTTCAGGTACAAAGGGTGATTTTAAACACAAAAAAGGTCAAGGAATAAAATTTGGTTTGTACATGTCTGTTCTCTCATCCCCATTTAATCCCCCAACCATGCCTTACCCTTTCCTTTCAACATTATCTTTAGAATAAAATGTCCTGCTTTTAAGTGCTTTGGATGTTGTAGTGATTTTTTATATGTTCACACACAGAGAGACACACACCACCATTTGTATTTCCATACACTCTGTTTATTTTTATTGAGTTGGCTTGTTCCATTCTCACTCCCCTTTTAACTAAACGTTTATTGTATTTTTATTTTACAACATTTATACCCTGCCTTCCTACCCACATAAGGGCCACCAAGATGGGCTAACAAATTAAAACATAAATAATCAGGGCTTTTTTTCATAGAGAAAGCCCAGCAGGAAGTTATTTGCATATTAGGCCACACACCCCTGACACCAAGCCAGCTGAAACTGCATTCCTGTGCATTCCTGCTCAAAAAAGCCCTGTAAATAATAAAATCACACTCTAAAAACCATTAAAACCAACCAACTCCCCACATCATTAAAGCAATTAAAACCGGAGCAAAACTACTTACAAAAAATAAATAAAACAATTCATATTGGGCATCACTGAGGGAGCACTAAATGTGACAAAAACTTGATCCACAAGGTGGCTTATAGTACAATATATTTAAACAAATCAAAGAGAATAATTTTTAAGGCATAGTAAACATACAACACCAGACAAAAGGGACCTTAGCAAAGCCAACATAAAACTCTCACAGCGCCACCAGTTAATCTCACTCATAAGTTCTCCCAGGAAAGTAAGCACTACTGTCCATTCCAGGAGGCCTTCAGCAAAGGAACTGCGCTCAACTCTGGAGGGAAGGAGTTGCAACAACAAAATAAAAGAATGAACGGAGAAGGAAAACAGAAGGAAAAAGAAGAGGGAAATGAGAGGAAAAGGGAAAAACAAAAAAGAAACAAATGCAAGCAGTACCAGATAGCATTCCCTTTTACATTACATATGTTTCTACAAAATGTCCCCATATGTCTTTGTACCTCACTTTCAAACTTCGACTTATATATGCAGCAGTTCTATGGTTTTGGAGATCTATCACAAAATTTCCTGTGGAGAGGAACTGCATTCCAGCTTTCGAACCTTATATTGTTTGTGAACAGTTTGATTCCATTTTGTCTTCAGTTTAGCCAGATTTAACCCCTAAACAAAAATGACCAGAATTGAGAGATTGCTTTGCCTACCTTTTGGTGGGATAGCAGAACAAGGTGAGTAGGAGTGGCTATCTTAATTAAATCTGACCAGGCACTCTGGATTACAGGTAGATCCCCAGCTAATTCAGTTCAGTCGTTCAGTTGCTATCACAGCCTCCTTCTCAGAATGTGCCGGTAGCTGAACTATATGTAGCAATTATTTCAAACAAGACAATCTTATGAAAGATAAACCAGACGACGGGTGGACTGTTAACTTTTTAAAACGATGAAATAAAAGATTCCTTATGGAGAAGGGCTTATATTCAAATTCTGTTATAAAGCTTTCATGAATATGCCCGTATCCACTTTGAACACCTCCAAGCCTTTTTCCAACTATCTATATATTTGAAGTTGTGCTGCTATTACAAAGGTTAAATGAATACTCTAGGAGTCGCACAGATGTTTATGGTTCTAGTTTATAGCTTTGGGACATCCCATTCTAGAGGCCTGCCAGTTTTTGGTTCATTTTAGAGGCACTTAGACATACTTCTGTAAACGAGGTCCTTGCCGCTGAAAACAACTTCATTAAGTCGGGTGATTTTTATTGGCTTCCTTTAGGGTGAGGAATGAGTGCTAATAGTTGTAATTTAATATGAAAATTACCGAAGCAAAGATGATTGCGCTGAATCTTAAATGAAGCATTATGCAGACGCACACAGGAAAAAAAAAAAGTTTCCCTGTTTCCAATAATGAAATATAAAAGAGAAAGCCAACTACCTGAAGAGATTGTCGTAGGAATACATTCAAATCAGCCGTGAAGGGTTATATTGTTTTAATTTAATGCTTAAATAAAGATATCAGGATCCTAGTGAAAATCAGAATTAAATTTATGAGTGCTGAAGCACTTTCAGTCCCCAATTGTATTGCATACAGATTGCCAGCACAACATAAATTAGTATTGGTATTTTCATTAATAATAACACAGCGTCTGGTTACTGAGGAGCGGGCATCAGTTGTTTACTAGTTCAGAGTTCCACAACTGGAATTCCTGATATTTTATTTGGCCTGAAAAAGCTATGGTGTGGGAAGGAGGTGGTATGGATCAGGCCCATGACAATGAAGCAGCTGTAATCAAAAAGTAATTCTCAGTTTATTCCCTGGGGCTTACTCCCAGAGAAGTGTGGTTAGCATTGTGCTGTGAGCTTAAAATGATAGAGAGAGGATCACAGAAAGGTACAGAGGTCTTCAGAGGAATAATAAAGTAAAAAGTCCCCATCCTTTCTTTATGTATTGGCTTAGATTTTGGGCAGGGAGAAACACTAACAGACTTTCCCTCAGCTTGTGTACTAGTAATGGTGAGGGGTGGTATGTATTATATAGTGAGTTCAGCCAACTTGAGGTAAGGATGAACGTTTATTGAACAAGAGCAGAACTGAACACAAACAGGCATCAACAGCACTCCTTATATCCATTTGGCCTGAGTTAAAGATGCCTCCTTATGTGGGCAGCAATCAACCCTATTGGTCTCTCCCGGATCCTTCATTTGTATTTCCTGAGAGGAATGCCTCAAGTCCCAATTGGCTGGTTCTAAAAGAACAGCCAATTGAAATGTAGGCATCAGGATTCCGGAGGGCAATGAAGAATGCTTCAAGGTAAACTAGAAGACTTAACAAACCAGTAGTCAAAACAACCAATGCACAACCGTATGTTTTGTTGTTTATATACTTGATTTTTATCCCACATTTCTCCTCAGTGGAGTCCCAAAGCAGCTTACATTGTTTTCTTCTCCTCCATTTTGCCTTCACAATAATTTTGTGAGGTACAAAGTTTGAGTCCTCGTGGCAGCCTTAAGACCAACAAAGTTTAATTCTAGATATTAGCTTCTACCCAGAATTAAACTTTGTTGGTCTTAAAGTTGCCACTGGACTTTGTTCTACTGCTTCAGTCCAACGCAACTACCCACTGGAATCTATCTTTGTGAGGTACATTAGGCTGAGAGTGTGTGGCTGGCCCAAGGTCACTCAGCAGTCATCCATGTTAGAGTTGAGACTGGAGCAAATCCAAACAGAAGCAATAGCAGCAATACCTAAGACTGGAGGCCGGCTGGAGTGTCTGTATTTGGATATTTCAACTAACTGGGGTTTGAGGCAGCCACAGTTTATAAACCACAGTTTATCAGGATGCCTGAATTCAGCTGGTATATCTATTTACATGTATCTATTCATTCATGTGTCTATTTACACAAATATCTTGCACCGCCTCAACATAAACTCAAAGTAGAAATAACAATAGAAGCAACCAAAGACACATTAAAGGTTAAGAACACAAATCAAGGCAAAATGGAAGAGCG
This sequence comes from Heteronotia binoei, assembly GCF_032191835.1. Taxonomy (NCBI): domain Eukaryota; kingdom Metazoa; phylum Chordata; class Lepidosauria; order Squamata; family Gekkonidae; genus Heteronotia; species Heteronotia binoei. The sequence goes on from NC_083225.1 coordinate 174,683,651, forward strand.
CACAAAACAGCATATGAAATAAGTTCAAGCCCTAAGAAACCCACACTAGTTACAAAAAGATTTTTCTTACAACCCTTTAGAAATTGCAAAAGTTCTATGGATTTGCAAACCTCTTCAGAACATAATCTTAAACAGGATTACAACTCATGTTAGACAGGTATAACTATGGTTAGCATTGATTTGAGTCCAGTAGCATCTTAGAGATCAATGAGATTTGGATTGTATAAGTTTTTTAGAGTCAAAGCATTGTCAGATCCTCTCATCTGCTTGGCATTATAATGTTAGCCAGGTGCCTTAGAAGTTACTGTTGAGAAGATCTGGTTCCTCAACACTACCACCCTCAGCTGCTGTAGTGATAGGACCAATGATAAGGTTTAATGTCCTGATCTTATTGGCCAGTTTGGTGTAGTGGTTAAGGGCATGGACTCTGGGAGAACTGGGTTTGATTCCCTACTCCTCCACATGCAGCCAGCTGGGTGACTTTGGGTCAACCGCATTCTCTCAGAGCTGTTCTCTAAAAAGCAGTTGTCTCAGAGCTCTCTCAGCCCCACCTACCTCACAGGGTGTCTGTTGTGGGGAGAGGAAGGAAGGAGATTGTAAACTGCTCTGAGACTCCAGGTGAAGGGCAGAGTATAAACCAACTCTTCTCCTCCTCCTCCTTCTTTTAATTCTTCTTCTTCGAAAAGGGCCTTCTTTAGGCATTGAAAGTAGCTTGAGAGAAGATTTGATTCCCATGCTTTACAAACATGTTTCTTTTGGTCCATTATTTCCTGTGCCCAAACACATTTTGCATACAGCCGTATTCAAATCATTTTGCAGACTTTGAAAAAATATATATACAGCAGGGTTCAAAGGACGGTTAAAATGGGATAAGAACTCACACTGTAGTCATCAACCCTGCTTTCAAATCATGTTCCGTTCCCTGAGGAGCAAAAAAAAAAAAAAAATTGTCTGCCTCCAGACTAAATGTGTGTTTTGATAATACAAAATAACATTACACCCAGGCTTATAGTTTCTGAAGTGAAAACTGCACTGATTTGGGAAGTAAATGAGGTGACAATGTATTTAACTCTCTCCATTCCCACATATGCTAGTCATAGTCACATCCTCAATAGCTGCATTCTGTAAAAAGTAGAAGAAATTGAGGGAGAGAATCACAGAATTACACATCCAGTTCTACCAAAGTCAAAATAAGTGGGCTCCACAGTTCCAAGCTGCACTAGGAGGCATTGGTGCACAAAATTTTAACAGGCAACTCAGGGATTTCTGCTTCAGCCCACAAGGCATTTTCCCTTCCATTGAAAACAATGGAGGATGGAGACACCGCCTTCTGGGGCCCATAGAATTGGACTCCCTGGTCCAATCTGTTTGAAACTTGGGGAGGTTTTTGAGGAGAGGCACCGACAGCTATGCTGCAAATTTGGTGCCTCTGCCTCAACCCCACCCCCCACCCCCAGAGCCCAGATATCCTCAGACCAATTCTCCATTTTAGTCTATGCGGCCCATTGACTATAATGGTCCCTATAGGGTACAATGGAGCCAAGCAAAAAAAAAAAAAGACTTTTGCACACCTCTATTATGCTTTTCAATATGATTTGTAAGCTGCCTTGAGTCACAGGGAAAAGTGGAGTATAAATATTTGAATAAATAAGTAGTTTGGGCAAGTTAATAACATTTAAGTAACTTTCTGTTTGTTAGGTTAGGCAGGGTACTGACAGTGATTGTTCCTCCTCTGTTAGACTTGACCTGTAATGCTGGTTGAGGGGTGACATGATAGAGGTTTACAAGATAATGCATGGGATGGAGAAAGTAGAGAAAGAAGTACTTTTCTCCCTTTCTCACAATACAAGAACTCGTGGGCATTCAATGAAATTGCTGAGCAGTCAGGTTAAAACGGATAAAAGGAAGTACTTCTTCACCCAAAGGGTGATTAACATGTGGAATTCACTGCCACAGGAGGTGGTGGCAGCCACAAGCATGGCCACCTTCAAGAGGGGGTTAGATAAAAATATGGAGCAGAGGTCCATCAGTGGCTATTAGCAACAGTGTGTGTGTGTGTATATATATATATATATATATATATATATATATATATATATATATATATATATATATATATTTGGCCGCTGTGTGACACAGAATGTTGGACTGGATGGGCCATTGGCCTGATCTAACATGGCTTCTCTTATGTTCTTATGTTCTTATGGTTGTCATATTTCACTAAAAACAACCACCACCAAAGTAGACTGCAAGAGTCCCCCTCCTCACAAGTGCTGGTATGTTTTCTAAGGCTCAGCACAGGGCAATGACCCAAGGCCACGTCTACCAATATAGTGTACGAGGGTAGAGACCTGTGGTCTGATCTGGTATAAAGCAGCTTTCATGTGTTTAATGAAAAGGCATCTACTTGCAGGTCAGTGAAATTCTCACAGCAGCAGATTTGCCACATGCACCGATGTACCTTTATTTCCATCTTGTTTCTAAATTCAGACCTGCAGCATCAGGGATACCATCAAAGAAGTTGAAAAGAATTATCATTGCGGTTGCAGAACTTTTTATTTTATGTTGTCATAAAGTCCAGAGAAGTCAATTAGGTCTACTACTTCATTAATGAGCCTCACAAATCACATTTATTGCAAGGCTCGTATCTAGTGCTGGGGTAGAAGGTACCATTTGGAAAGACTAAGTGTTGACACCCTTGTGTTAGAAGCACTACAGCTGCTGCTGGGGTAATTAATTTTTACATGTACCGTGGTGAACCCAAGCAAGGTTTTTGAAGACATTCGGCCAATTACCCAGTCTTTAGGGTAATGGAGGCATTTTTGCAGCCAGCTAGACATTATACTACAGGTATGATCTGACTTGTAATGAATTTGCTGTACAGCCGAATTTAACTGGACTATCAACCACAAAAAAGCATAAAACTAAAGGCAGAACTGCAGGTTTCCATAAAAAAGAGAGAGAGAGAGACAGAGAGAGAGAGAGACTTTGTGGTTTCCTTTGGTTCCCTGCTAATTCCCTCCCACCCCATCATCCTGGAATGCTAGGTTCTAATATATTTTAAGAGAACATGTTTTTCTTTATGGTAAATTATTAAGGCAAACTATGCCATCTTCATAACAGGCCGTTGCGTCCCACTGTGTTTTATTATTATTTTTCTAGTGAAAGGGGTAACTTCTGCCTCATGAGGCAAATTTAGATGAGATAGAGTTTTATGGATGTTCCACCATAAAAGACTACATAGCAGTCAGGAGACACAGACATGCTGTTTTGTGTCTCGGGCTGCTAGACGTGCATCTACTAAAACACGGTCTGGAGTATGGTTAAAATATGGTGGCGGCAGCGTTTTGATATGAACAAAGAATATTTTCCATTGCCATGAAGATGTTCACGGTTCATACCTGCTTCCTCAAGACAAACCTTTTCTATGAAGGCCTCCTTGTACACCCAGATCTCCTTGCCAACAGAACTGTAGTCTCATCATGAGTAACTAAACTGAGTTCCCCAGCGTGGCACCCAGGTGTGCCTTGGTGCCCCCACCAGCACCTTCCTGGCACCCACAAAGTGTTCTTTTAGAAACAGGGAGGGGCCAGACAGGGCTTTTGTCCAACAAGTCTTCTCACTGACCACTGGAGATTTGATTGGCTGGGCAGATTTTTTAAAAATGTTTCTTTGACAGCAGCAGCTATCACAGCACAAGGATCTTCACTGTGTGACTGAGGATAAGCTGCAGTAGCCATTTTGGGTCTGGCTTCACCTTCAGCAGCAGCCATTTTGTGTCGGCCATTTTGTGGCTGCACCCAGCACATTGTGTTAGAATCCCAAAAGTGCCCACAGACTCAAAAAGGTTGGGGACCCCTGAACTAAACAAAGTATAAAATAGGAGACAGGTTACTGATTCTTTCCCCCCCTCCAGCCAATTAAAGTTAGTTTGAAAGACCAGCAGAAAAGGGAAAGTCAAAATGATCAACCGGTTGAAGTAACTTCCTTATGAGGAAAAGTTAAAGGGTTTGAGAATTTTTTGGTTGGACAAGGGAAAACCTAGCATCTTTGCTTATATCCTTCCCAGAAACATTTTATCTGATCCAGCTGAGCACTTTAGTCTTCTGGAGATTCTCTGTTCATGGTATGGACATCCATCCTACGTTCACTCTTTGTCACACCAGATTTTCAGATTTGTGTCTCTCAAACAACTTTCTATTCTCTAGCAAGCTTCTGTCTTCAGCCTACACCATTTTGTAATCCACTTTGAGTTTCAGTGACAAAGGCAAGCTATAAAGTAACTCATTGTTTTCATCTTCTTTATCATCATTGTTACCACATGTAACTGCATTTGCTCCTAAAAATCCAGCTCCAGAAGTTCTTACTGGAAGTGACAAAAAAAAGATAGCTCTACGAATCACTGCAGATGCTATGGTCCTACCATGGAGTTTCCAGCTATTCCTGCAGCTTCCCTTTGTGACTTACAGGGCAGCTCTAGGAATCACTGGAAACTATGACTTTACCATGGAGTTTCCAGGAATTCTAGAGCTATGCTTGTCACCACTGGATTGGGTTTTTTTACAGGAAGTTATGTAGTGACACATGTGAAAGAAGAAGATGAAGATACTGGATTTATACCCCCACACTATGAATCTCAGAGAGCTCACAGAAGCTGCCCTTTCAAGGACCACTCTGCGAGAGCTATAGCTGACCCAAGGCCATTCCAGCAAGTGCAAGTGGAGGAGTGGGAAATCAAACCCGGTTCTCCCAGATAAGAGTCTGCTCACTTAACCACTACCCCAAACTGACTCCCATAACCCTGCTCAGAACCCCATAACTACGACCCCCATAACCCTGCTCAGAACCCTGCCTGGCAACCCTACAAATGAATTTTGGAGAAATTGGATACTTGAATTTGAGACATCTGCCAAGGAAGTCCTTAGCTACATACTCACATCGTAGGGTATTACTGGATCATTGCCCTCTAGCAATGGATCACAAGTGGAATTTCCTGGGAGGTCATGGCAATCAAGGAAACAAATTATTGCCCTAGTGCAACCACAGTATCTAACAACATGTGGATGCAGCCCTAGGTAAGCAGAATGCTATGGGGCCAGGTGCCTGCTAGAAGAAAGAACTTGGGAGACGGTGGCATACATCGCACTTCTGAGATATCAGAGACAACAGACTTGGAGAAAGTGAAACCCCATTAAAACGGAGGTTTGTCTAAAGCTTCTAACACAAAAAGATTCATGCTTCACTTTTCCAGAAGCATTTCACTGCACAAACAAATCCTTTTCATGAGGTATCATCAGCCTCTAGAGTACCACTGAGTAAGTGAAACCTGACATGTAAATATTTACACTGACCCATGTGTGATTGTATGCTGTATCATTCCATGATTCTATGTCACATGCATGTTACTTCTTTATAAACAAAGAGACATAACATCAGAGCATGGAGGATCTGGCAAATAGTGTCCTCTTCCAATAAGCAAACATTTTGCCATAGCTTGAGTTCAAATTTATGGATCTGCCAGGGGGGAGATAAAATCAGTTGCATTCCACTCAGAAGCCATCTGCGGTAGCCAGGGCTCTTTTTGTAGAAAAAGCCCAGTAGGAACTATTTTGCATATTAGGCCACACCCTCCTGATGCCAAGCCAGCTGGAGCTCTGTTCCTGCTCAAAAAAGCCCCAGCAGTAGCCCAGCTAATTAGTAATGGTGAATGGAGACAGAGGAGATCTGAGTGCAAATTCCCATTCAGCCCACATTATTACGCTGTCCCTACAGTAAAGATATACATTCTGTTAGATTCACTGGTATGGTAAGCCAGAAACCTGCATCAATTTAGCAGAGTCCACGAACAGGCTACACACAGCTGAGCTTCTTTGTTCTGTGTATTGTAGCAAAGTTACAGAGTTACAGAGAGCCACTAGTCTGTTTAAAACTTATAAAATGTTCTTTATTTAGTGAACTCCATTCCAGATAGGATAGATGAGAGATCGGAATAGAAACTATGCTAACTACCTGGATGGATGCAGGTGGAGATTGCATCCATGGTGCCAAAGATGGGGAGCGAACATCCTCCTTCTTTGGGGGGGGGGAGATAATTGTGAATGGAAGGGAGGAAGCAATTCCCGGAGAGTATCAGTCTACACATCAAAGGCAGAAGAATAAACAGGAATGAAACTCATAGTTTGCCTCTCTATCTGACTAAATTACCCCCCTCTGGAGGCTGAGGTTAAGAGACAGCATCTGATCCTTCTCTTCCAACACATTCCCAATACATTATACTGATTTTCAGGGGGTGGAATTCTAGCAGGAGCTCCTTTGCATATTAGGCCACAACCCCCTGATGTAGCCAATCTTTCAAGAACTTACAAGGCTTTTTTTTGTAAGCTCTTGGAGGATTAGCTACATCAGGGGTGTGTGGTCTAATATGCAAAGGAGCTCCTGCTAGAATTCCACCCCTGCTGATTTTAATAAATTCCCCAGGAAGATCAGAGCAATTCTACACTTTCCTTATACTTTCAGACTTCTCTACAGAAATCACTCATAATATAATAAAGCTTTGTATAATGACATGCACAATACAAAAGCAGATGGTTGCATCTTCAGATAGCTGGACCCCTCTATTATGAAATGTGTGCGAGAATTTTAAAATGTTAGCTTGTGATAGAACGTGTAAGTTGTTTTTTGTTGGTCTTGGTAGTGTACGTGGCAGTTCTACTGTTCTTATTCATTCATTTCCAGCTGATCTTGTATCATAATAAACTGAAGTGAAGTGAAGTTTGCAGCCTAGCAGACCTCACAGATTCACTATAAGAAAGAAGAACAGAGAAGAAAAACATACTTGCTGCTCGGAGCTGGCAGATAGATAGATAGATAGATAGATAGATAGATAGATAGATAGATAGATAGATAGATAGATAGATAGATAGATAGATAGATAGATAGATAGATAGATAGACGTCCATTGACTGTTGGAATCTATACAAAATCTAACACGACCATCAACCATCATGATAGGGTGTTGTACAGTTCTGTACAAAAAATCAAGCCTTGTTAAAAATGACAGCAGAGTGCAATCGCTAATATTTGCTGATAATATATCATTGTTTTGGGGTTTTTTTAAAAAAGAAACCAAATAGGCATATGACATTTAGGACTAGTGCTGAAAGGGTTGTCATGTGCACTTAGGAGTGGAAGAACTCACCCCAATCAGGCCTTGCCCACAAACAAACCAGCAGCCAGCTGAAGAAATAAAAAACCCAAAAAAAATAGCCAGCAATGATCACTTTTAGTAGAACCTGGAAGTGACATCACATCTCTCTTGGAGTTTGGTAGCATCATAGAGTTTCCTGCAACTCCTAGAGAAGTGTGATGTTACTTTTGGATTTTCCTGGAAGTGATGTCATGCCATTGCTGATTCGTGCTCCCCCAGGTCCCCATCCCACATGGTCTCCCACAGGCTGCCAGGCTGGGCGGTTTGGGTGTGTTTTTTTAAACAATTTACAGATAATTGTATTGGCCTATTGGGGGGGGGGGGAAGCAGTAGAACCTTTAATCAGGAATTACTAAAACAAGGCCATGAATAAGGTTTTCTAGAACTGCAGGTTCCACAGAACTTCCCTCAGAATTCTCTCAGAGACCACGTGATCTCATCAGATCTCGCAAACTAAGCAGGATCATTTCTGGCAAGTACTTAGATGGGAGACCTCCTCCAAATACCAGAGCTGGAGGCAGGGGCAGGCTTTATTCAGCCAGGCCCCCAGTGGGGGGTCAGTCACCAGAGATTGCCATGACTTCCAGAGGTATGTGCACGTACACACACACAAAAAAAAAAATACCCCCCCCGCAAAAAAAAAGAAGAAAACCAACAAAAGAAAACACTTTTTTACACATTCAATAACTTGTTGAATTCATTGCCACAGGATTAGGGCTGCCAAGCCCCTGGGCCAGGCGGGGGTTCCCCTGCCCTGGAGGTTCCCCACATTGGGCTCGTGGGGGGAACCTCCCCCGATGTCGCCGGCATGCGGCATCACCAGTGCAATGATGTCACTTCCGGGTGACATCATTGCACTGGCGATGCCACGTGCCAGCCACTCTAGGCGTTTCCTATGGTTTTCCTGGATGCTCTTGCAATTTGGGAGGCAAAAACTCTATGAGACTTGGCAACCCTACACAGGGTATACCAAAATTTCTGTTACCTTTAAAAGAGGACCAGACTTACCATGGAGGAAAAGTCCATCAATAGCTGTGAGCCATGGTGATCAAATAGAACCTTGATGTTCTGAACACCAGTGCTGGGGAAAACACAGGGAGGCCTTGGTCTCTGCGTCCCTGCTTGTAGGCCTTCTGGGAGTATCTGGTTGACCACTGTGCAAAAAATGATACTGGATCAGATGAACCAGCAGACTGATGATCCAGCAAGACTGTTCATCTATTTTTTCACACTTCTTCATATTTTCCCACCAACCACCAGTCTGAAGATGAGTTCTGTGGAACTTGAAGGCTTTTTCACTCCTTGATAGTGTTTTAGCTGGTTCTGATAAAAAGGTTTTCCACTGCTGTTGAAGAAGCTTTTGTTAACTGGAGAAGCTCATATTTCACATAGCAGTGGAGTTCTTGTAGGTGGGCTTTGTGGCTCGATCATAAAAACCACTGGTGAGGTACAGGAAATAATAATGTTTAATGTAGCAACAGATTATTAGCTCTCCTCAGCGTGCCGTTTAATAGCATTACATGGCTTGTTTCAGGGAGGGAGGAACGCCTCACAGGCATGAAGGAGACGGCAGGAGTTCTTTTGCTTCCATTTTTAACTCCTCTCTTCACCACTGGGAGACTTTAACCTCACTTCCTCAGTCACATCGGAAATCGTTTCTATGCCCATGACTACTAAACCATCTCTTCTTATCCCCGTGACTCGATCATTTCCTCATGCTAATGAACCAATTTCTCAGTCAGGAAACTGCATGTACTTCAGGAAACATCATTATCCATCAGGCCCCCGGCAACAATAAAATGGCGTGTTGCCAGAATTCGCTTACATTGTGCAATAGGCGAGGCAATCGGATGCAGTCAAGAAAATCTTCTTAACTAACAGTGCTTCTAGATAGGGTGGAAAGGCCCGGCAGGCTTGACTGAAGGCTGATACAATGTCTGCAAGCCAGAGGAACAGAGGGCAGGCCTGTAAGAAATCCATGCACACAGTTTGAGCTGGAAGAAATTAATACCCCTTTTCTCTTCAAAGCTGGAGGGGGGAAAATCCAAACTATCGAAGTCTAGGAGTGGCCATTGGCACAGGCCAGACTACTAGCATTGTCTACTTCTGCCTGAGAAATTCCCAGAGATCTGGGGGCAGTGCCTGAGGCAGAGTTTGTGGAGGGGAGGGTTGCCAGGTGAGGTCGACAAGACAGAAGGGGACTTACCAGGAGGCTCCGGGAGGCGGGAGGGAAAATGTGAGATTGAACACTAAAGCAAGTTCTGGCCATCACGTTCAGAGGGACTGTGTTCCTTCTAAATGTCTTCCCAGTGTCTGCACTGGAAATCATGGAGGATGGGGGTACCTTCTTTTGGGGCCCACAGAATTGGACCGTATGGAGAGCCAGTTTGATGTAATGGCTAAGTGTGTGGACTCTTATCTGGGAGAACTGGGTTTGATTTCCTCCATATGTACCTGCTGATGTGACCTTGAGTCAGTCACAAGTTCACACTAAGCTGTTTCAAGAGCAGTTTCTGTCAGAGCTCTCTCAGCCACACCTACCTCACAGGGTGTCTGTTGTGGGGAGGGGAAGGGAAAGGAGATTGTAAGCCACTCTGAGACTCCTTTGGGTAGTAAAGGGTGGGGTATAAATCCAATCTCCTCCTCTTCTTCTTCATCATTTTCTTCTATCTTTTTGAAGCTTGAAGGGCTTTCTGAGGAGAAGCACCAGCATCTATGCTGAAAATTTGGTGCTTCTACCTCGAAAAACACCCCACCCCAAGCCCTAGATACCCATGGATCAATTCTCCATCATACACTATGGGACCAGTCCCCATAGTGTATAATGGAGTTCCCAGCAGCCATTTCCTCCCCTCCCTTTTCTAAAGGGGCTCCAAACCAGGAGGACCTCTGCCTCCAACTGGGGATTGGCAACCCTAGGGGAAGGAGTTCTGTGTGTGGGGGGGTGCGATATAGTCCATTCTCTGAAGCTGCCGTTTGCTCCAGGGGAACTTATCTCTGTAGTCCGAAGATTCATTGTAATTCCCCTTGTGAAGGTTGGCAAGCCAACCGAGGGTGGCTACCCCATCTGTCAGGTCTCTGCAAAGGTCTAGCACCTCTAATCTGCAGCTGGGCTAGGGTTGCCAGCCTCCAGGTGGACCCTGGAGATCTCCAGAAGACAGAGATCACTTCCTGTGGAGAAAATGGCCGCTTTGGAAGGTGGAGTCTGGCATTATACCCACTGAGATGCTTCCCCTCCTCAAACCCCACCCTTTCCAGGCTCCATCCCCTAATCTTCAGGAATTTCCCAACCCAGAATTTGCAACCCCAGTCAGTGAGCCTCTTTTCCCTTTGCATTACACAGGCCCGGCCTTTCCCCTGTCTTGCTTCTTGTTATATGAATGTTTTTACAAGTATTTAGTGTTATACAAGGTAATTTGACTGCACAGTACTCCCCTAAGCAGCCAAAGGTGCGCGTGTGGTGTTGGAAACATGGGCCTTCTGAGGTAAATGTGTTTATATTGCCTGATGAACCATTTCGAGGAATGAATGCTTCCCTGAAATAGATCATCCTCTAGGTGTCAAAGACGCTGTTTGCTTTGCCAGTTGAGATAGAATCAATGAAGTGTTCCCTTTAAAGAGAAGAGAGGGGCATGTAGAAGAAGGGATTTTTTTTTCTTGCAAGAGCAAGAAAAATATCCCTCATCGTTGTAAATGGTTTAGTCTAAATGAAGGTTAACATGAGCTTTTATTTCAGCTCCATGTTTTTCCAGGGGTTCAAGCTCCCTTTGGTTTCCCATTTAAATTAAATCCTTTAGCCTAGGAAACAGCTTCTACAAGACTCAACAGAGGTGCCAGAGAGAGCTTTGATGAGGTGACCAAGTCTGGGACTGAATATCTTCCAGGCTTAGGAACTTAAAATGAAGGTTGCTGTGACAACTGCCTCTTCTGAATTGCCTCAAAAAGAAGCTACAATTAAGGGACAGAACAGAGGTTGCCATAGGAACCCTGAGCCTGAATCCGGTGGCTTCCCTTTACATTCATGGAGAGCCCTGCCTGGTGTTGTTTAAACTCTTTTTAATATGACTGATTCTGCAGTCGTGTAATGCAAGATCATGAGAACATGTCGGCGTGGAAGAAACAACACTCAGAAAAACCTTCAGGAATCCTTTCTTAAAGCCCAACTTCATTGTTATTGAAAAAGGAGGGGGGAATATGCATATTCAATTCCAGTTTTAAAGCTTTTATTTTATTTTTCCCATCCCATCACGGCCAACTTATAGCAGCCCTGTCGGGTTTTCAAGACAAGAGACATTCAGAGGTGGTTTGCCATTGCCCGCCTCTGTGTAACAACCCTGGACTTTCTTGGTGGCCTCCTATCCATTTTCTAAACAGGTCCTGCATAGTTTCAGAGATCTTATGAGATTGGGTTAGCCACATCAGGGCAGCTTAAAATCATAGAGTTAGAAGGGACCTTCCAGGGTCATCAAAACCAACTCCCCTGCACAACGCAGGGAATTCACAAATACCTCCCCACCATCACCCTTAAGGTAGACAGGCCTCAGATTCAGTGGGAGCTCACAGGAGTGCAGCTCCTGAACCTTTCTGAGAGTTCCACCTCCTCCTTCCCACCTTGTCCATTGAATAGTAGGTGCAGCTGCATAACAATCCCTGGATGAGCTCTGCCATCTTTTTTTCCCTACAAAACAACAATTTTTGTCTTAGCTCAGGAAGGATGACCCCAGAGTGCACTGTTTTATGCAGTAGCTCACAACTTGAATGCCAGTAGCTCGCAAAGTAGAATTTTTGCTCACAAGACTCTGCAGCTTAGAGGCAACATTGGTTGCCAATCCTTCTTGTTGCGTCGGGGCTCCTGTGCTTTTGGAACACTGCACAACAAATAGGAAGGGAGGGAGGGAGGAAGACGGGGGAGGGAGAAATGGAAAGAAAGCAACTTTAACTTTAAATGCATTATTTAAGCTGCCAGCTGGCTTGGCACGGTGATGTGATTTAAAGAGAGAAATGCCTTCTCCAAATCAGCTGATAGGGTAAGTAGGGTGACTTATGAAGGGTCGAGAAAGAATATTAAATGAAGTGCTATGTCAGCAGTCAGTATAGAGTTCTCATTTGCCCATATAGGGGGAGACCTTCAGGTAATGGTGGCCCCTGCCCACCGATGCTCACCAAATTGGTGAGTGGGAAGTGAGGCCAAAAAGAAGGTGTGATCAACCTGGGCAGAAAAATTATAAAGAAAAACAAGGCCTCATATTCTTACAGAAAGTTCTGACCCTGCATTTCCTGGCGATTCCTAGAGCTATCTTTGTCACTTCCGACTGGCTGTAGAAATTGCCAGGAACTTTATGGTTCTTGCAACTGCCTGACAACCCTAAATTAGGGTTGCCAAGTCCCTCTGCTGCTGTAGCAGAAGACTCTATGGTACCATAGAGTTTTTACCACAAATCCTAGAGAGCCCCTGGCGCAATGTGCCTGGTGCAATGACATCACTTTCGGGTGACATCATCAAGCAGGCCATGTCATGCAGTGATGGGTCTCTCTGGGGGTGCGGATCCCCCTAGTGGCCTGCTCCATGCCAGCGAGTTGGGGGGCCCCAAACTGGGGGATCCTCCATCACCAGGGAAAACTTGGCAGCCCTACCCTAAACCAGCAAGTATGCTGAAGGCCTTAGTAGTAATGAGTGAATGATTTGAGAGGATCATTCCACCTATAGGTTTCTTCTCATGCCTCATCCTCCACTGGAAGTGCCAGCACTTTCATATTCACCCGCTGGGGGAGATCATGTAGCTGTTGAGACAATAGCTACCCTCCCCACGTGGGAGTTACAGTCAGTTGCCTAAACATAACTTGAATTTCATATTGGTACAATCTTTCTTGGGAGACCTGAAGCAGAAGATGGTAGGTACTGTTTCATCCTCTTATCACATGAACCTACATGAAGCTCCTATACCCTGAATCAGAGCAATGGTCCATCAAGGTCAGTATTGTCTACTCCCACTGGCAGCTGCTCTTTAAGATCTCAAGCTGAGGCCTTTCACATCACCTGCTGCCTGGCCCTTTAACTGCTGGTGATTGAACCCGGGACCTTCTGCATGCAAATCAGAGACTTTTCCACTGGGCCTTAGCCCCTCCCAAGAGCCCAGATTGGCCCCTACAGCCTGCTTTCATCCCCGTCAGTGGCTCATCAGTGTCCACTGTCTCCAATAGTATAGCCAAAAGGATGGTGCTTCATAAGAGCACATCAATGAATCACGGTATTATAGTCGCATTATCCCTGCTAAAAACAGGGCTTTCACATCCCATAATACATCCTTCCAGGAAGCGCTTTGTCTAGACCATAAAATAGAGCACCTTCTAGGAGAAACGCCGGCTAAACCCCATTCTTTATTTTGTGTCCCTTGCTTATAGATATAGAGTTTTCTATCCAGAAGCAGAAAAATACCCTAAATCACCCTCATTCCCGCACTGAGTTTACTTCCCTTTTGATATCATTGTGCTATTATGGCTTGCCCGGGCTGAAATGTAATCAACTCCTTTCTTCCCGACCTTACCGTTTCCAGCTTCTTTTTTTCAAATAAGCTCCTGACATCAGAGCTACCTAGGCAAGATTAATATGACTTTCCTACTTAATATAAATCTTTTGATTTGTTGCCGAACGGAGTGTTCTCCGGTATTGCTATCTAACTGCGAGGGACAATGCTGTTTATCATTTTGCCCTGAAAGCAGCCATCCAGACCTGGATATTATAGTCCTTTGAATTTAGAAACCATGAAATATAAATGTGTTCCTATCAAGAATAAGCATGAATTAAATTTATAATGTTGGCTTTACATCTGAAGTACCTTTTTATATTTACTTCACTTTTTTAAAAAAGAAGAACGAAGGAAAGAAAGAAAGAAAAGGGAAGAAATGTTGAAATAAGCAGCAGGTTCCAGGAAGCTTTTACAGGGTAAAAAAAAATTAAATCATTCCAGTAATACAAGACACAGTATGGGATTTATATAAATGAAGAATGGGGTTCCGTTAATGGTCTGTTGCTATTTACTGTCATGCTATTCAATGGCCACGATCCAGCCATGGAATCCTGTGCGTGTGAATTTAGCTGTCCCGTTTTTGAAAGGGCTGCTTTGGAAGGTGGCTTTTATGGCATTATACCCCACTGATGTCCTGCCCTTCCACAAACCCCACCCTCCTCCAGTTCCAGAGCCAGTTTGGTGTAGTGGTTAAGTATGCGGACTCTTATCTGGGAGAACTGGGTTTGATTCCCCACTCCTCCAGTTGCACCTGCTAGCATGGCCTTGGGTCAGCCAGAGCTCTGGCAGAGGTTGTCCTTGAAAGGGCAGTTGCTGTGAGAGCCCTCTCCAGCCCCACCCACCTCACAGGGTGTCTGTTGTGGGGGAGGAAGGGAAAGGAGATTGTGAGCCGCTCTGAGACTCTTCGGAGTGGAGGGCGGGATATAAATCCAATATCTTCTTCTTCTTCTTCCACCCCCCAAATCTCTAGGTGGTTCCCACCCCGGGGCTGGCAACCCTACTGAACCACCAATAATGGTAAGAGAGGTGAGATGTATATGTTTTCATAAAGAAATGCCTTTCTAAAGATCTACCAGCCAAAAGGGCAAAAGCTAGATTAGAGCCACAGAGACAAATGTGGCTCAGTATGTAAATAACTATGACTCTTTTTAAACAAAAACAACAAAAATTGAGATCTTTAAATTCAAGTGTGTTGGGGCAATAGTGTTATAAGTTAGGCCTAGCTTATAAGAAGCAAGAGGGAGGTAGGGATGCCAAGCTCTCGCTGGGGGCGGGGGATCCTTTCATCTGGAGGGTCCCAACCTGCCAGCAAGGAACAGGCCACCAGGGGGATCCCCCCCCCAAAGAGCCCCTTGCCACGGGCTGGCCCTGGCATGATGACATCACCTGGAAGTGACGTTATCACACTGGCGGCATCACACCAGGGATACTCTAGGACTCACAGTAAAACTCTATAGCACCATAGAGTTTTATTGTGAATTCTAGAGCGTCCTCGGTGCAATGCTGTAGGACTTGAGGTAAAACTCTATGGTACCATAGAAGAAGAAGAAGACAATGGATTTATATCCCGCCCTCCACTCCGAAGAGTCTCAGAGCGGCTCACAATCTCCTTTACCTTCCTCCCCCACAACAGACACCCTGTGAGGTGGGTGGGGCTGGAGAGGGCTCTCACAGCAGCTGCCTTTTCAAGGACAACCTCTACCAGAGCTATGGGTGACCCAAGGCCATGCTATCAGGTGCAAGTGGAGGAGTGGGGAATCAAATCTGGTTCTCCCAGATAAGAGTCCACACACTTAACCACTACACCAAACTGGCTCTCTGAGTTCTATCTGGAGTCCTAGAGCATCCCTGACCTGACATCCGTGATGCAATTACATCACTTCTGGGTGATGCCGTTATGCCACATGCGAACAGTCCCCCACTGCAGCAGCAGAGAGACTTGGGAACCCTAGAGGGAGGGGAGAGAAGACTATCAACTCCAGGTTGGGAAATTTCTGGAGACATGGGGTTGAGCCTGAGGGGGCAGAGTTTAGGAAAAGGAGGAAACTCTGCAGGGATGTGATGCCATGGAGTCCACCCTTGGAAGCTGCCATTTTCTTCAGGGGAACTAATCTCTGTGTCTGGAGATCAGCTGTAATTCCGGAAAATTCCCAGGTCCCACTTGGAGGTCACCAAGCCTAAGCAGAAACCAGACATGGTCTTCTTGGAAGAAACAAATTTAATGATGCATTAACCCCGCTCCCAATTAGGTGGAGCCTGGAGATCCCCCACTTTTACAACTGGGAACATCAGGAGTCAGCATTTTAGGGCTCCCAACACTTTTTTTTTATGTCTGTTTTGTGGCCTTGGTGTTGGTGATGCCATGTTGGCTTCATGTTGAGTCTGTCTTTTTGAGTTGGTTTTCTGGGTCTTGCAACATCATTTTCTTTGTGCAAATTGGTTTGTCTCGGGTTTGCAGCGTATCCTCAGGTTCAACACTGCCTTTGATTCTTGGGTTGTAGGGTTAGATTCTCCAATTTTACATTGCTTAGGCTTGCAACAGCATTCCTGGTTTGGATTGGATAATCCTCTGGTGTGACATTGGGTTGGAATCTTCGGTTGTACATTTGTCATGCTAGGCTTGCCACATTGTCCCGCGGTTCGATTCCCTGGTGCTGCATTAGTTCTTTCAGTTTGTCGGTTCGTACCGATTTGAAAGGCTTTTGGCCAGAAGGGTCGCTTTGCTTGCTCTTGTGTCTTTGGCTATTCTTTGCCCTGGAGAAAGTATGGAATCTCCTCCATAAGAAACAATGGAGGATGGCTGGGTGCACACTTTTCCAAGGACCCATGGAATTGGACCTCTAGGTACAATTCACTTGAAATCTGACGGTCATTTAAAGGATAGGTACATGAACACATATGAAGCCACCTTACACTGAATCAGACCCTTGGTCCACCAAGATCAGTATTGTCTACTCGGATTGCCTCTCCAGGGTCTCAGGCAGAGGTCTTTCCCATCACCTACTGCTTGGTTCCTTTTAACTGGAGACGGCAGAGGTTGAACTTGGGACCTCCTGCATGCCAAGCAGAGGCTCTTCCACTGAGACACAGCCCTTCCCAGTAGTTCCACTACAATTTTGGTGCAATTTGATCTTTAAAAAGTCCCTCCAACCCACCTGAAAGATTCCCATATAATAATATTGGACTCCCCACCGCCCATCCCAAAAAACCCAGATCAGAACACCAAACTAGTGTTTGAATAATGGAAATGGGAAATACTGATATTTTTTAGCTTGCTGATATCTGTATCTGAAAATACTGGGGGGGGGAGGGGTTGAGCTGCACATTCCTATTTTGAGCCCCCCCCCCCCCCCCCGCAAAAAAAAAACCCCTCTATCCCTCCAAGGCTCTGCTCGCAAATTCTGGGAATTTCCCAATTCAGAGCTGGCAAGAAGAAGAGGAAGAAGAAGAAGACCATAGATTTATACCCCGCCCTTCACTCTGAATTAGAGTCTCAGAGCAGCTTACAATCTCCTTTATCTTCTTCCCCCACAACAGACACCCTGTGAGGTGGGTGGGCCTGAGAGAGCTTTCACAGCAGCTGCCCTTTCAAGGACAACTTTGCTAGAGCTATGGCTGACCCAAGGCCATTCCAGCAGCTGCATGTGGAGGAGTGGGGAATCAAACCTGGTTCTCCCAGAAAAGAGTCCGCACACTTAACCACTACACCAAACTACATCATCAAAAGAAAAAGGTTTTATAACTTTTTGTTGTGTCTGGGCTTGATTAAAACTGTGTGAGCTTCAACCCTATAAGCAATAGAGAGCTGCAGTCTGGTTGGCCAGGCTGTCATGGACTACCTATAGGGGGTCTGAGGAAAAGTTTGAATGCACCTATGGGTCTACAGCAGGGTGGAGTTTCACTGTATATAACCAGGCATGGTCTGAGGGGTTGCATGCTGTAAATAGTTCTGAAATCACTTTAAGTAAAAGACGCTGATCACTATTCTGGGACCGATTTCCCACTCACCTTACGCCGCTCTCACGTTGGTCTTCTCAGAGGGACTTCCTTCCAATTTCAGCTAGCATTGGCATTTTCGAGCAGCAAAGAGAAACCAGTTTCTGTTCGCTGCTCGAAAACGCTGACGCTTGCTGCAGTCCCGGGGCAGATAGTGTGAAATTGGAAGGAAGCCCCGCTGAGATGACCAACGTGAGAGCGGCGTAAGGTGAGTGGGAAATCGGTCTGGGGAGTCCTCATTCTTTCCACTGAACCCAGTATTTAACACTTTTAAAAGTGAATTTTGGAACAAGAAATTCCACTCCCCATTAAAACACTGCTTCACATTGCAGAAATGCTCCAGTCGTCTCCAATTAAACTTCTAACGCACAAAGCCAAAGATTCATTACTGCCACCACTCACCTTATAAACAGGCACGCTTTCCCCTTCCATGCTATTTAGCTCAGGATCGAGTGAATCTCAAGGCTGCCGGCAGCAAAATTCAGGAACCGGCTTCTCTTCTTGCTCATGTCTCTTTCATCTCTGTCTTCTCGCCTTTTCATCCCGAAGCCGCTGCCAATAGCTCTAGATGTGGAACTAATGTGTTGCCAAAATGGTGAGAAAAGTATTTTTTAAGAGCAGTGAAAACTGTTAAATTATGCAATAGCCTCTCCCCAAGAGATTTGACAGAAACCTTATTGCATGGTGTGTCTGGAAGTGGAATGGACGAGAAAGAGAAGAAGCACAACGTGCGTGGAAGGGTTCCCCCACTCCTCCTTTTACCAACAATTTTGCATTAATGCAGAACACTGAGAGAAGATGACAGAAGATGTTTGCGGCCTGGGACTAAAGCTGCCACCAACCACCGCATGGATTTCTTGCCTGTCTCTGTAAAAACTTAATGGCATGCCCAGCTGTGATTTGGATTGGGGCCCACATGGGTAGCAAAGAAGAGATTTAACACTTCAGTTCCCAGTGGGTTCTCTTGGATAAAAGTCAGGCTTTCTACACAATTTGTATTTTGAAAGAGGACAGGCTTCAAAAGACCACATACACACCTATAAAGCTTATCATCATCATCCTAGAACACAATCTGAATCCTGTACAGGCCCATAGCCAGAAAATTTTAGCTGGGGGGGCCCAGGGGAGAGGATTTTTGGTGGTGGGGGCACAGGGCACAAAATGGCATCTGACTTGGAGGGCTACGAGAAGGACTTCGCTGCACTCACTGTTGAGATCACGAACTGTATCAGGAAGGTGTCCAAGTCGTGTGTGGGGGGAGGTAACTTACAAAAGAAATGGCAAAGCTTGTCTCCCTCTGGAGCAATGCTGCACTTGCTGACAAGGATTGTATTTACTATGGCGCTCCCGCTATTATGCGTGCAAATTAGAGAAAGCTATGAATTCAGGAATGACATGGTTATTGACTGAATATTTTTGGCACTACTGGACCTGGAAAATTGTACTATATTCATAAGAATGGTCCCTAGAAGAAGGGTTTGAGATCCGAAACGGCTTGCAAAGCGGACCAGTTCTCCATTAAGGTTTGTAGAATCTTTCGGGCTCAAGTGCCGTGTTCTACTAGAGAAAGTTTTTCTTCCAGACGTTTCATTCTCGGCTACGGAGAACATCCTCAGTGGCGTTGCAGTCGGAGCAGGCGCTCTGACCTTCTTGGCTGCTGTGCATTGAGTGGGGACCAGTTCTCCGTTGGACCACCTATTTTTAAACATTATACTGAATGTAAAACAGTGGCTTTCAGCCACATAAGGACAGTAGGAGCATTGTGGAACTTATGCGGTTTTAACTTGGTGATATGTACTGGTGATATTTGTTTTGTATTTTGATACTTATCATTGTAAGCCAAAATGCCCTCAAAACGAGGTTGGGGAATTGACAGGTGGGCACCTGGCTTAAAAAGGATCTTTTAATCTATGTATACAGGATACACGTCCAGAAATTATTGCTTAAATTCACCAGGGATACTAATTAAGTAAAAACAATTAAAATTTATTATAGGAAAATATAAAACACACATAGAAGACAATAAACTCATAAAACATACATACAGTCCTAAGAAAAATAGAGAGAGATGCAGAGATCACCCAAGGATGGACAAACAGGGTGATAATTACCGATCATAGTCTTCAAGGAAGGCTCCAATGGCGACGAACGAGGACTAGGGGGAGGGGACCCTCAACTGGCCAAGAATCGGGAATGTATCTAGACAGCAGAACTGGGGTACTGCTAGATGCACACCTGTGAGGAGCTGGGTCACAGGTTATAAGGACTACCTTGAGTCCTTAGAGGATGGGAGGTACAGGGACGGATGACAGTGGTCAGCTGGTACATGACCTCAGAAAAGGGGAGGCTCTGCAATGACCATAAGGGCTGGACTTAAGCAGTAGCCAATAGCCAATTAATTGGCGGTCCCTGATTGGATGCTCATAGCTAGCCAATGAGCAGACTTGGCCTTAGTTACCTGATTGGACTTCCAGGTAACAATGGGCCAAGGGGAAGGCTCCAGGATGACCATCAAGGAAAAGAATGGAAAAAATTATTAAGGTGGGGGGTACTTAAGTCTATCAAACTTATCTAAAAAAGGTGACAATAGATGGCCAAATTGCTACCTAGGTAACACCCAGTCTATACAAAGAAACTTGGCTCTTGGTGAAGATGTTCTTCCTCCTCTTCGATCTTCTATTGGCACCAGTCTTTGTCTTGAGTTCCTTTGGACAAAGGCTTAGGCGGTCTGGCAGGATCCACACCTAAGATAAGCTTGATGGCTTTATGCATAGGTGACATCTGTTGAGTACGTGAGCCTCCCGCTTTGCTGTTATGGAGTCTGGCACTGCAAGAAGATAGCTGCTGGTGGTGTTAGCCTTCCAAGATGGATTCTATGGTTAAGGCTGGAAACCGCTTGCCTGGACAGTTCCTGGCGGCACACCTTCTTCCGCTGCTATGGCCGAGATGGGGATCGCACGGAGCGACTGGAAACCATCTGTTCTCCTGGTTAGCACTTCTCAAGAGTGCAACGTTGTGGCTGTTAGTACTCATAAGTCCTTTCCAGTTTGGTAGACAAAACCCACGTTCTCCTGGTAGATGTGTGTGAGTTGATGTGTGTGTGTGGCATCCTGGCAACCAGACAAGTGACTACGATGTTCTGGAATTAGGGGTATTTTTCTCACATATTATTCACAACAAGTTAAAATTGTATTTTACATGGAGAGTTCTTTGGTTTTTTGTTGTGGCTTAGTCTCTCCTCCGTGGTCCCGTCAACACTGTGATGGCACTTGTTCAGAGTGGCGGTGAGCAAAGGGGGAAGATTGGAAGGAGGGGGTTGAATGGAGTCGCCTGCCCTCACCGGGCCCCACTGTAGCTATGGGCCTGATCCTGCAGCATCTTAGAGATCAACAACATTTTCCAGACCATGAGCTTTTGTTAATGAAAGCTGACTTCATTAAATAGTAGTCATCTGACAACGTGAGTTTGGCTCACAAACACTTCTATCCTGGACACTTTTGTTGAAGGCAGCTGGGAAAGAGGAGGACACAACACGAGATGGATGGACTCAATCAAGGAAGCTACAGCCCTCCATTTCCAAGTCTAGAGCGAGGCTGTTAACAGCAGGACGTTTTGAAGGCTATTAATTCATATGCTTGCCCAGGGCTCTTTTTTTTTTAGCAGGAATGCTCAGGAACGCAGTTCCGGCTGGCTTGGTGTCAGGGGGTGTGGCCTAGTAAGCAAACAAGTTCCTGCTGGGCTTTTTCTAGGGAAAAAAGCCATGTGCTTGCCATATGTTGGAGGTGACTTGACGGCACTTCACACACGCAGTTTTCTTGGCCAAGAAGATGCTACCGGATTCAAATTTTGTTCTGCTCTGCAGACCAAGGTGGCTACCCAACTGAAATGATTACTCCTGGAGAGCCAGTTTGGTGTAGTGGTTAAGTGTGCGGACTCTTATCTGGGAGAACCGGGTTTGATTCCCCACTCCTCCACTTGCACCTGCTGGAATGGCCTTGGGTCTCATAGAGGTTGTCCTTGAAAGGGCAGCTGCTGTGAGAGCCCTCTCAGCCCCACCCACCTCACAGGGTGTCTGTTGTGGGGGAGGAAGGTAAAGGAGACTGTGAGCCACTCTGAGACTCTTCGGAGTGGAGGGTGGGATATAAATCCAATATCTTCATCTTCTTCTTCTTCTTCCTAGATGCCAAAACAAAAATATCTGAAAAGAGCTCAGTATCCACTTCAAATAAATTTCTTTTTACCTAATTGGATACGATCAGAATAAAATTTTACCAATCCTACCATGCAGATGTAATTGCATGACAGGGATAAGTCAAGCTTCAAAACCATGAAATGGTTGCAAGTGCAAGGGTGTGGGGGGGGGGGAGTAAAAGCATTCAGAAGTGAAACAAATGGAGACGGACGCTGGAGATTCTCCTCCCACCAAGAGCCCTTGGTCTAGGGCCAGTCCTCTTGATTATTATTATAGGAAATAAAATGGACCTATGGATGAAGACCGCACGTCAAAGGCACAAATCCCTTTGGATTTTAAAAAAAATCATGGCTGCTTGGTAACACGGCCACAGCAATTAGGAGTTTCAAACAAATAACCGTGATAAATCAGCTTAAAATACACTGTTTTGCTATTTAATCTCAAACACGACCAGCCCTTCAGACCTCGACACAAATCTTGCCCTTTGCTGATGTTTCATTCCCTGCCTGCTCCGAAATCTGGAACGGTTCCCCTTCTTCAAGGCCATCTCCTAACAGATCAATCATAAGCCAAGTTACATCCTTCGAAACCCACTAACTTCAATGGCCCTGGAAGAGCGTAACTATTCGGGTCTGCGTAGCTATTCGGGTCTGCCTTGTGAGCCCACCAAGCAAATGCATCACTGTAGCAAAGCAGAGCCCCTAGCGCTCTCACAGCTGAGCGGTCTGCCCCCAACCATGTGAGCTGCCATTTCTTTCTGCCAGCTATACTGCCTGCTAGCAAATAAATGAATAAAAACCCCACTGCTGTAAGAAGCAAGCGAGCAAAGAATGAGCATAGAATGGACATAAATATTTTATCCTGGAGGCAGGATAGAATGCCGTACAACAGAGACACACTAAATCCTTTCCAAATGGGTCTGGAACCCTGTAAGGGATGGGGAAATGAGCATGGCGTGTGGTTGGAGTGTCGGACTGGGATCAAAAAGACCCGAGTTCAAATCCCTACTCTGCCATGGAAGTTCATTGATTGACCTTGGGCCTCAGGAGAACAGGTCTCCTGCTTCCTGTGCTTATGACCTGCCTGGTGGACATATGGACATAAGAAGCTGCCTTATACTGAATCAGACCCTTGGTCCATCAAAGTCAGTATTGTCTACTCAGACTGGCAGCGCCTCTCCAGGGTCTCAAGCTGACGTTTTTCACACCTATTTGCCTGGACCCTTTTTTGAAGATGCCAGGGATTGAACCTGGGACCTTCTGCTTACCAAGCAGATGCTCTACCACTGAGGGGAAACAATTAATGGCAGTGCTTGAATGGAATATCTGGAAGTGACATCACACTGCTGGCATGGAACTCTAGGATCCAGACAAAACTCTATGCTTTGACCATAGAATTTTGCCTAACTCCTAGAGCATTGCATTAATGATACACTAGCAACATGATGTCACTTCCAGGATTTGCCAGAAGAGATGTCAAGCTGTTGGCGCAGTGCCGTTCTCTTCATCCTGCCCCCCCTCCAGTGGTTGTCAGCCATCGGCCAACAAGCCTATTTGGGCCAGTGACTCTCTCTTCACCTGGCCTGCTTCACAGGGTTGTTGTTGTGAGGGTAAAATGGAGGACGGAAGAATGGTTTTTTAAGCTGCTGCAGGTCTCTACTGGGTGGGTGGGGAAGTAGGATATAAACATCAAACTGAATACCTTTCTGGGGAGTGGCTCTCAGGGGAATACGAGGAGGAGGAGTAGAAGCAGGGCTGGCTCTGACACTAGGCAAACTAGGTGACTGACTAGGGTGCCAAGCTTTTGGGGGTGCCAAATTGGGCACCTCCCATGTGACGCAATGATGTTATCAGTGCAGAGGATGGTGCCAGAAGTTAGCCTTGCCAAGGGAGCCAAACAATCTAGGGCTGGCCTGAGGAGGGGGAGATTGGACGTATACGCTGCCCTCCACTCAGAGTTTCAGAGCAGTTTACAATTTCCTTCCCTTCCTCTCCCCATAACAGACACCTTGTGAGATAGGTGGGGCTGAGAGAGCTCTTTCGAGAACTGCTCTTGAGGGAACAGCTCTGCGAGAACTGTGGCTGACCCAAGGTCACCCAGCAGCTGCATGTGGAGGAGTGGGGAATCCATCCCGGTTCTCCCAGATTAGAGTCTGCGCACTTAACTACGACACTAAACTGGGGGGGGGGGGAAGCATTCGGTACCCCTGCCTTGCGCACCTTCGCTGCTACAGATTAGTCCTTCTGGGAGACCTGTCCTGTCCCATGGAAAGCGGCCACTGGGCTGTTGCACGCAGCAACAGCATAACTTTTAGTCAAGCCCTTAGTGAGCTGTGAGAAGACTCTGGCAGGAGCTAATTGCAAACTTAATTGAGTATATCTCTTATTCCGGTAGCTGACAGGGAACTATTTCAACTGCTCAAAAATGACGCCAATTTGTCAATGCAGCGCCTCTGAAATTTCGTTTAAAAATATGATTCTGGCAGAGACAGGACGGGGGGGGGGGGTTCGTGTCACAGCAGCTGGGTAGATGCAGTTTTCATCGAGAAGGGTTGGCTTTCGCTAGGCAAGAAGGAAGATAGAGCAGGAAATTGCCTATCGACGGGCCTCTATTGCATCACAATGCAGGAATCAGAGTCTCTGGTAGATTTCCTACACCTTTAACAACTGCACACCATTTTTGATGTAAAAAGGTAAAAGGTAAAGGTAGTCCCCTGTTCAAGCAGCGAGTCGTTACTGACTCATGGGGTGATGTCACATCGCAATGTTTTCTTGGCAGACTTTTAACAGGGTGGTTTGCCATTGCCTTCCCCAGTCATCTACGCTTTACCCTCAGCAAGCTGGGTACTCATTTTACCAACCTCAGAAGGTTGGAAGGCTGAGTCAACCTTGAGCCGGCAACCTGAACCCAGCTTCTGCCGGGATTGAACTCGGGTCGTGAGCAGAGCTTGGACTGCAGTACTGCAGCTTACTTCTTCTTATCTTCTCCCTTCCCCATGGAAAAACAGCCCTGCTCATGAGAAAAGCCTGTGCTTAAACAGGCAGAAACCAAAAACAATGCAAAGACAATAGACAATAGTGTCCAAACAATCCCATAATCTCAAACAATTGCAGTAAGCCCAAGGCAACACATTTCAGTGTCGCTTTACCACACTGCCTGAGAACAGCTAAGGAAGGCTCCCTTCTGATCCCCTTAGGGAAGTTGATCCCGAGGGATCGTACCTGCGATCCAGTTGCCATTCAGTTTAATGATCTCAGCTAGGAAAACAGCCAGGAGAAATTCTGGGGAGGGTCAAAGGCAACACACAGAGGCAAGAGAGGTGATCTTTCGAACTACGTTTGTCCCGGATTATGAAGATGTTTAAAACTAAGAAGCAGCTTGAAGTGACCCTAGAAACACAGAGGGGACCACTAGATTCTATTTCAGAATTTATTTTATTTATTTATTTATCAGATTTATACCCCACCCTCCCCTGAGAAGCTCAGGGTGGCTAACAGCAGTTTAAAAACATTAACAATGAACAAACATAGAATATTAAAAAAAATAAAATATATAATAAAACATTCCCATACATATTAACAGCTATCAATCCCATTCATTAAAAGTCCAAGATGGCAAGTTTCTAATTTCAGTTTTATTAGTTCAGTGAGATTGTCGGTGCTGTAAGGTAATAGCCACCTCCCCCTAACCGTTAAAGGCGAGTTTGAATAATTCGGTCTTACAGGCCCTGCGGAACTGTGGCAGATCCTGCAGGGCCCTGATGTTTTCGGGGAGGGCATTCCACACAGTGGGGGCTCTCGTGCTGGTCAATCGAGCTTCTTTCGGTCCAGGGATCTTAAGGAGATTTTGAGACCCTGAACGTAGTGCTCTCCGGGGTACGTATGGGGAAAGGCGGTTCCGAAGGTAGAGAGGTCGCAGGCCATATAGGGCTTTAAAGGTTATAACCGTATTCCCTAGTGCCCACCATCACCCACCAATGGGAATGATATTATCACTTTTATGGCACTAGCAGAATCCTTAAGGCGCTCCACTTGTCACTCCTCTCCAAGAGGATGTGAAACCACTCACAAGCACTCTTTGGGTGTGATCCGTCAACCAGTTACAGATCCACCTAACAGTAACAGGATCCAATAGAATCTTGAAGATGAAGCAGCAGCAGCAGCACAGCTTCCAAAGAGCTTACACCATCATATGCTGTATCATTTTATTTTCACAAGAGTCTCATGAAGTATGGTAGGCAGAGAGAGAGAATAAATGGTACGTGGTCATGCTACAAGCTTTATGGCAATGTGAGGATTTGAACCTGGTTCTCTCCGCTTGTGATCTGACACTTGAACCACTATACTACACTGGCTTTTATTTGCACAGGGCCACAGAATGGCAACGCAATGCCAAGGAGTTGTACATTGTCATCCAAACTGTGGTGATCGCTCTTTGTGCACTTAACTGCTGCAGATTTCGAACCATTTGTAGCAACAACGAACCATCCACGCTGGGGTATTCGTTGTGCTTTCCTCTGTATTCCCTAGTCCAGAAGACTTGCTGGCTTTTTTAAAAAGGTCAGTAGCTGTATCACTATAGTATTGTGATGTATTATCATAGCAATACAAAAAAGGTAAAGATAGTCCCCTGTGCAAGCACCAGTCGTTTCCGATTCTGGGGTGACGTTGCATCATGACTTTTTCACGGCAGACTTTTTACGGAGTGGTTTGCCATTGCCTTCCCCAGTCATCTATGCTTTCCCCACAGCAAGCTGGGTCCTCATATTACCGACCTTGGAAGGATGGAAGGCTGAGTCAACCTTGAGCCAGCTACCTGAAACCAGCTTCCGCTGGGATCAAACTCAAGTGATGAGCAGAGTGTTTGACTGCAGTACTGCCGGTTTACCATTCTACGCCATGGGGCAATATAGCAACCACTATATCATTATGATGCTATAGCGATACAGCTCCAAGCTGGTGGCATGGAGCGTGGGAAAGTCACACACAATGGGACACAGAGAGGAAATGTTGCTGCTGTGGGTGGGTGGGTTCAGAAATCCACACTTTACTGCCCACTCACTTTGACTTTGACCTTTCCAAAAAGATTGAACCAAAAGGCAGTCTGAGAAAGACTGCAGCAAAGCAGGCAAAAGACTGGAAGGTGCAGGAACACCTTTGCATATTAAGCCACACCCCGTGATGTAGCCAATCCTCCTGGAGCTTACAGTAGGCCCTGTGCTAAGAGCCCTGTAAGCTCTTGGGAGTTCCTGCTACAAAAAAAGCACTGGGAAGGTGTGTGATTGTATGGCAGTGTCATGCAGACACTTGTTGAAGGGGGGGACACTCCAGCCTGCGAGGCAAGGCAGAGCAAAACTTCTATGGCCTTGGGGCAGAGAGGAATTTGGCAAATTCAGGTCAGCACATTCAGGAGTGGCAGGGAAGCAGTGCCTTTTAGAATTCCCCAACATCATACTATTTTGCACACAGAAGGTCCTGGTTTTGGTCCCTTGCATTTCCAGTTAATACTTTTGGGAAGAACTTTGAGAGCTGCCTCCATAGAGCAGACTACACTGAGCTAATTCCGGCTTCATCAAGATGCTTTAACGCAGAGCTTTTTTTGTAGCATGAACTCCTTTGCATAATGGGCCACACCCCCTTGACGTAGCCAACCCTCCAAGAGCTTACAGGGCTCTTCTTCCAGGGCCTACTGTAAGCTCCATGAGGATTGGCTACATTAAGGGTGTGCGGCCTAATATGCAAAGGAGTTCCTGCTACAAGAAAAGCCCTGCTTTAATGTTTAGCCTTGGGAAGCCGTGATGAAGAAAAGCACCCCCGGATGAATTCCGTAAAAGTGTTAAAGTGTTAAAGACGCAGCAGTCCTGGCAAACAAAAAAAGAGCCGACACCTATTGGAGACCCCGAAGAGATGTTACAGCCTTCTGTAGCCTTCTTTTCTCATCAGATGATCTGGGGATGAACCCCGCGGTGTATTTGCCGCCCTATTAATAGCAATCATCATCTATTCACTCGTTTTAATAATGGCTGTGTTCTCGGGGATTTGCAAATTCCTCCGTCTCTCTTGTTTACGAAATCTCTCTGGAACGTTTGTGCAATTGCATGGAAATGCAGACGAAATCGCTCATTTTAATTGGATTTGTCGTGGCAGGGGGGAGGGAAAGCAAGAGGGAAGGATTTGGGGTCACTGGATGGACTTCAAAGGGCTCCGGAAGAGATGCTTAAATCATTGATTATTAAGGCCAATCTCGTCAGTGACGGTTGTGTCACTTGGTGGGACAAAACAAGATTTGGCCAATTAGCCAGATTTTTTTTTTTAAGCGCATTACGGGGAACAGTGGAACGGAGGCTGGGGATTTCTGAATTTCACCCTGAGACTCGAGGGTGCCACTTTCAATTCAGGACACAAGATTGCAGGGGGCAGAAACGCAAATTCGCAGCAAGATGCTGAGTCTCGCTCGTTGAGGTTAAATTGCCAAAACAGCAATGTACCATCAGGCCACTTTATGATCCCTTTTTTTAAAAAAGAAATATATGTACTTCAAAATAATTATGGTAATATTATCAACCCATGCTGTGAAGTGGCAAAGGGTGCTGAAGAGCTAGTCCTTCAGCAAGAGATACTCCTGCATATTATTTAGTTGCTGTATTTAGAACCCACCTTCCTCCCCAATGGGGGCTCTAAGCAGCTCTCCTTATTCTACTCTCCAGGGTTGTCTGGCTGCCCCCCTCCAGCTACCAGCGGGGGACAGGGGGGTAGGGTTGTCAAATCCAGATTGGAAAACTCCTGGAGATTTGGGGGCAGAGTCTGGGGTGGACAGGGCCTTCAATGGGGTACAGTGCCACAAAGTCCACCCTCCCAAACAGCCATTTCCTCCAGGGGAACTGATCTCTGCAGTCTGGAGATGAGCTGGAATTCAGATCCCCAGGTCCCACCCGGAGAGAAAGATGGGGTATAAGGGAAGTAAATAAATTAGTAAAGGTGACATGGAAAGACAGCACCTGAAGCACACTACTGAGACCTGAGGTGTAGGTTTCTTGGGTTTTTTGTTTTATGCAGGGCTTTTTTTTATAGCAGGAACTCCTTTGCATATTAGGCCACACTTTCTTAATGTAGCCAAGCCTCCAAGAGCTTACAGTAGGCCCTGTAAGTTCTTGCAGGATTGGCTACAAAAGAGGGGTGTGTCCTAATATGCAAAGGAGTTCCTGCTACAAAAGGGCATTTTTATAAATTCTGTCCAGCAATAACACACAAAAAGAGTAGTTTGTGTTTGCCACAGTCCCTATTTTCATGTCCTTTTTATTTATTTTTATATATTTTGCTTTCATCTGTATTGTAATTTTGCTGGGGTTAACTCTTTAAACCACTTCGGGTGCCAATAATAATAGACAAGATGTAGATGCTATAAATGAACAGCACAACAAACCCAGTTTTGAATAGCAAAACTGACCAAAGACTGAAAGAGAATGGCCCTTCCTTCCTTCCTTCTTCTGTGGCCCAGAACTGAATCATAGCTGCACATATGCACCATTTACCACTTACAGAAGGATTTTTACCATCTGCGGGGCTTTTTTTTTTTGTAGCAAAAGCCCAGCAGGAACTCATTTGCATATTACACCACACCCCCTGACATCACCATTGTTTCACACAGGGCTTTTTGGGGAAAGCTCAGCAGGAACTCATTTGCTTATTAGTGCCAAGCCAGCCAGAACTGTGTTCCCGTGCGTTCCTGCTCAGAAAAAGCCCTGTCTGTTTAACTGAGACCTACTTCTGAGTGAACATACATAAAATAGGGTCAGGCTTTCAAGTGTGCTGTGAATGTGGTGAATGGTGCCCTCTGATGGTTAAACTTAACCATTACAATTCCAGTCACTGGCGTTGTTGAATTTTCCAGAGAAATGTCAGGTTTTGACATTTAAAGCCAAGGAGGAGATATCCATTTGCCATGTATTTGAGCAATCGCTAATGCATGTGATTATTATTGTCAACCCATTTGATAAATCCTATATTTTTTCACCAGCCATAATCTTCAGAAAATGCATGAGTGAAGCTTCTTGAAAAATCACGCGCCCCCCCCCCCTCAAAACACATAAGTTTAGCATGCCGTTTTTCTTGTCCCAGCACAGACATCTGCAAATCATGTTCATAACATATAAACTGTCTTCCTCCTGCTGTTGCCACCAGAGGAATGTGTTGCAACGGAACCTTGGTGCTTTGCAAACCAAATTCCATTTTATTGATTATAGTCCTCTCCGGAAGGAGAAAGAATGGAATGAAGAAAGATCCTGGCAACTTTCTGGTTTCAAAGATTTCTGAAAGGATTATGGCATTTTATTCAACAAGGTCACAATGATCTAATTTTGCCACTGCCAATTAAAACATAAAACGGGATGTGTTAATTAATAATCACACCACCCATGAAAAAGCAAGAGAATTCAGGCAGATAGTTATTTCCTCTAGTATGTATGTTTCAAGTGACATCTAGTGGGAAAACAGGGGCGTTTCAGAAAATTAAATAACCCTTTACAAAAAGAACAAAGTAGGAGTCAAGTGCATCTTTAAGACCAACCAAGTTTTATTCAGAACGTAAGCTTTCTTATGCTCCAAACACACTTCATCAGACAAAGAATCAGGTACAGTGGGCAGAGCTACATATAGCTGGTAGGCAATGGTTTAGCATGCAAAATGGTACAAATTTAAGATCCAATGACAGAATAGTAAAATTTAACAAATTGAGCAAACCTTTGATCTGGGTAGCATGAACATGAGAAAGCAATAAAACAGCGATATGTCAAAATGTGAGAATCACTGTCAATCACTCTTATTATATAAGCCTGGGTCAAAAAGAGGGCATTACTTTCTCAGAAGTTTTTTCCATCCAATTAATTTACCTTTATCCACTGGAGTGACTTTGTGACCAACACTGACGTCCTCAAGCGGGCGGAGGTTACCAGCATCGAGGCACTGCTGCTGAAGACGCAGCTGCGCTGGGCAGGGCATATTTCTAGGATGGAAAACCACCGCCTTCCCAAGATTGCCCTGTATGGCGAACTCTCCACCGGCCATCGAAATAGAGGGGCACCAAAGAAGAGGTACAAGGACTCCTTGAAGAAATCCCTTGGCACCTGTCGCATCAACCATCACCAGTGGTCTGACCTAGCCTCAGATCGCAAAGCATGGAGGCACACCATCCACCAGGCTGTCTCTTCCTTTGAGAACGCACGCATAGCTGGTCTTGAGGACAAAAGGAGATTGAGGAAGAATCGCACTGCTACAGCACCAACCCCAAATCAGACTTTTCCCTGCAGCCACTGTGGCCGGATCTCCCTGTCCCACATTGGTCTTGTCAGCCACCAGCGAGCCTGCAGCAGACGTGGACTACTGCACCCTTCTTAAATCTTCGTTCGCGAAGTCAAGCCGAGAGAGAGAGAGAGAGAGAATTTACCTTTTAACATGTAGCATACATATAGTTTGCCATTAGAAGAAAAATACATTAAAATATAGTGGGAGATGGGTTTAATATAAGTAATGAGATAACCAGCCAATATCCCTATTTGAGTATGTCAATACAGCTAAGAGATAAATACATTGGATAGTGATGTTCTTGCCACCTAATTTACTATTTAACATGTAAACATCATTCTAGTTTGCCATTACCTTTACAAAAAGGGCCCCCTGAACAATTTTGTTTTGTACATTCTGCAAAATGAGCGCGGGGGGGGGGGGGGAATCTTCCTTA
This sequence comes from Heteronotia binoei, assembly GCF_032191835.1. Lineage (NCBI taxonomy): Eukaryota > Metazoa > Chordata > Lepidosauria > Squamata > Gekkonidae > Heteronotia > Heteronotia binoei. The sequence goes on from NC_083225.1 coordinate 174,715,308, forward strand.
TGTAGGTATGGACTCACATTGAAGCCCCTGACAATTGAATCACCGTTTCCCAGTCTTTATCAAAGAGGTTCAGTTACAGGTCTGTCTCATTCTAATAGGAACAGCAAAGTCTTAAGCACATATAGTGTATGAGGATGTGTAGAGGAACTAAAGCTACCTTTTCACGGGATTTTGGAATGGCACAACCCAAGGGTCGTTTTGTAGAAAAATAGGTGGTGAAGCTCATTAGCATAACTTATTAGCATATGCTGCTCCCCCAGCCAAAAGCAACCTGATGCAAGGAAGGAGATCCCCAGGCCTGCTTGGGCTGGCTAGAGATCTAGCCAGCCCAAGCAGGCCTCGCTCACCTGGGACTCTCCTGGGCTTCCCCTCCCCAGTCATTTTGGAACAGCATAAGCCAAGGGTGGTTTTGTAGGAAAAAAGGTGGTGGAGCTCATTAGCACAGCTCATTAGCATATGCCGCTCCCCCCCAGCCAAAAGCAACCCGACACAAGATAGGAGATCCCCTGCCAGCGAGGCCTGCTTGGGCTAGCTAGAGATCCAGCCAGCCCAAGCAGGCCTCACTCACCTGGGGCTCTCCTGGGCTTCCCCTCCGCAGTCAAAAGGCCAGCAAGCCACCCGCCGCCCAAAATCGCATAAGAAGTGGGAAAAGTGTGGCGCAGGCTTCTCCAGGGGTTAATGAGGGCTGCTGGGGGCATGGCAAAGCCCCTGGTGGCTGGATGGCTGCCCGCTCTCCTAATCCAGGGATTGTTATGCAGCTGCACCTACTATTCAATGGACGAGGTAGGGAGGTGGGGAGGAAGAGAGGGAACCCTCAGAAAGGTTCAGGAGCTGTGCTGCTGTGAGCTCCTGCTGAATCTGAGGCCTGGCACAACCACTTTGGATGAAGCCTTACAACAGGCACGAGCACTTTGTGAAAAGTTTTGAAAGCAGATAAGAACTTTTACTCACTTTGCATGTGGGACTTTGACGCACTTTGGAACTTTATGGTTCTATGAAGTCGTCTAAGAATTAGAATCGATGGACTCTGAATATCGACTGTGACGTGATATAGTCTTATAGGCGGCTGTAATTTGTATTGATACCGTATTGACAGAAATATTTTTTCATAACGTTGTTATCACATTTGTAATCATTCTTCACGGTCTATTTTCCAGGCTTCAGCCTTTTCCTTGAGCCTCCAGGTGGCGCCTGGAGTTTTCCCGCTTTTGCAACTGAACTCCTGTTGGCAGAGAGCAGTTTCCCTGGAGAAAATGGCTGCTTCGGAGGGCGGACTCTACGGCACTGGGCCACACCCTCTCCCAGATCTACCCCTAAAGTCTCTTAAGTATTTTCAAACACAGACCTGGCCACCATGTAGGGCAGGGCTGTCAAAATCATTTGTTATGAGGGATGGATCTGACATAAATGAGACCTTGTTGGGCCGGGCCATGTTGAGTTGGGTCAAGCCATGCTGGGTCGGGACCAATGTTCCCTCTAAGCCAGGGGTGGCCAACGGTAGCTCTCCAGATGTTTTTTGTCTACAACTTCCATCAGCCCCAGCCATTGGCCATGCTGGCTGGGGCTGATGGGAGTTGTAGGCAAAAAACAACTGGAGAGCTACCGTTGGCCACCCCTGCTCTAAGCTGCAGTCTTCTGAGCAAAAATTCTACTTTGTGAGCTACTGGTATTAAAGTTGTGAGCTGCTGCATAAATTATTATGCTCTGGGGTCATCCTTCCTGAGCTAAAAAAAAAAAAAGCGTGAGCTGGAAGCTAAAAATCTGTGAGCTAGCTCACACTAACTCAGCTTAGAGGGAACCCTGGCTGGGACATGCGTGTACCTATTCAAGATTAGGTAGCAGAGATATAAATTTTATAAAAAACACAAACACAGATATATATATATATTTTAAATTAAAACACGCTATAAAAACATTAGCACTCATTGGTCTTAAAAATGCTTTCTTGGTATTTCTCCCATGGGATCCAGGGAACTGGGCAAAGGAAGCGCTGGCTCTTTCCTTCCTTCTCCAGGTGACGGGGAGGGGGGGAGCCTCAGCCAATAGAAGGAAGAGAGGCTTGGCTCAGTAGTTCTGCTGTGCAATTGAGAGAACCTCACAAAGCAAGCTATTTCTCCCCCCTTCCTCCCCAAGGGAGGAACCTCAGTCAATGGAGAAAAAAGAGACTTTGCTCTGTAGCTCCTGTGCGATTGAGCAAACCTTGCAAAGCAAGCTGTTATGCAGAAGGAAGTAAGAAAGAGGGAGAAGGAAGCAGATGACAGCCAGTTGCTCAGGGGCCTGATCGGAGCCCTCTGGGGGCTTGATTCGGCCGCCCAAACTGCATGTTTGACACCCCTGCATAGGGAACCCCTAATATAGATTATCACTGGCTCAGTCTAGGCTGAGAAAATGAACATTTGAGTATCATTTGTAATTAAGAACATAAGAGAGGCCATGTTGGATCAGGCCAATGGCCCATCCAGTCCAACACTGTGTCACACAGTGGCAAAAAATTTTATACATACACACACACTGTGGCTAATAGCCACTGATGGACCTCTGAAATGACATAGAATATGACATAGAAAATGACATAGAATATGCCTGGATTTCGTTTTGAAACATTATATGAGGGTTGCCAGCTCTGGGTTGGGAAATACCTGGTGATTTTGGGGGTGGGGCCTGAGGGGGGTGGGGTTTGGGGAAGGGAAGGACCTCAGCGAGGTATAATACCATAGACTCCACCTTCCAAAGCAGCCATTTTCTCCAGGGGGAACTGATCTCTGTTGGAGGCAAGTTATAATAGTGGAAGAACTCCATCCCCCACCTGGAGACTGGCAACTCTATTACAGGTCAAGCCAGACTTCAAGTGCGGTGTTGCACGACAACCACTGGCTACAATGCATGACAGAAGAAAATCATAAAAGTCTTGTAAACGCCTGCAAATTCCATCCCATTGATTAAAGCTTGGCCTCTCCTCCTGCCTTAGAGCCGCTTTCCTGCTATCAAACCTTGCTATCATCGCACGCACCCCCCCCCCCGGCTATTTGCACCTTCTTTGACGAGTTGGTCGCTGGGGCAACCCCCAAAATTTTGCAAACGCTCCACCACCGCAAGCTTGAACAGCGACCGCCTCCGCGTCTCACTCTCGCCACCTTAGCAATAAACATTCAGAGACCTTTGAGTCATGAACGGCTAGGCAACAGCTCCCCCTAGCGCTCACAAAGCGAAAAAGCAACTAGGCCTATTCCTCGGCGTTCATTTAAGCGACATGCGCAGTCTCCGACTCACGAAAGAAACTCGGGCTTCGCGGGCGCGTCACGTGACACCCGTTGCGCAGTTGCGGCCTCTTCCACAAGGGAGGGCCGACAAAGCAAGCGAGCGCGGTTTTAATAAACGAACCAACGGGGGCGCCCGTGAGTGGCAGGAAGCGGCAGCCAATCGGGAGGCGCGAAAAGTCTACCGGCTCCTCCAATCTGCCTCTCCTCCTCCCCCCCGCACCGTTTTGGTCCAGTCTCTAAGTTTACGCGGAAAGAGGTGACCGTTGAAACCAAAGGTACGGGGGGGGGGGAGGGGGCGTGGCAGAGTCGCGCGCGGGGCCCGTTGCCGCAAAGCGCGGGTGGGAGGAGGGGCCTCAAAACAGAACGGAGGCCTGAGGGGGGGAGGAGCCGCAGCGGGTCTCTGAGCGCGTGCAGAGGTTTTTCTCCCTCGCGCTCAGAAGCCAAGACCTTTGCGCACCTAAGGAGAAGGAGGGGAGTAGGAGCATGCGATAGCCAAGGCAGGCTGGGAGCTCTGACTGGGGAAAGCCATGTTGGAGTAAATGTTTGTGTATACACACACACAAACACATATTGGCCACTGAGTGACGCAGAGTGTTGGACTGGATGGGCCATTGGCCTGATCCAACATGGCTTCTCTTATGTTCTTAAATGTTGCAAAGTTTGAATCCAGTGGCGTCTTTAAAGACCAACAAAATTTAATTCTGGGGATCAGCTTGGGTGTGCATGCGCTGGAGTTGCCAACCTCCAGTGGGTGCCTGGATAGCTCCTGGGAATGCAACTGCTCTCCAGGCGACAGAGATCAGTCTGCCTGGAGAAAATGGCCGCTTTGGGAGGTGGGATCTATGGCATTGCACCCCACCAAAGAAGTCCCTGCCTCCTCAGGTTCTACCCCCCAAAATCTCCAGGTATTTCCCAACCTGGAGCTGGCAACCCTAGCATGCACATGGAAAATTATACACACCGAATGAAGCTTCGTTGGTCTTAGAGGTACCACTAGACTCAGCCTTTGTTCCGCTGCTGCAGACTGATGTGGCTACCCACCTGGAATAAATGTTGCTAGTCTTGAAGGTAGGAGTTCTCAGCCTCCTTGTGTGAGTTCTGGAGTTCTCCCGGTCATTTCGTAAAAAAAGAGGTGCCAGCGTTCATTAGCACAACTCATTTGCATATGCCACACACCCCTGAAATCACTGGAAGGTGGACTAAATATCAGCTCAGCGTATACCTTAAAATGCTTCTTGAACTATAATTGTCATAATAAAACCTTACTCCTGTCATACTTTTTAAAATTACTTCCTCCTATTTGGCCACAGTGGCATGATGAAGATTTCCATCTGTCTGCTTTTTATGTTTTGGTTATTTTCCTACTTTTTGTGGGGGGAAATATTAGAAAGTTGGTCAAACCTTAGAGTTTGGCAAAATTCTCACAGGGGGGCTGAACAATGAAGCCCAAAAGCAAGTATTGGGGGGGGGGGGGAGAGAGAGAAAGAAAGAGCACAATAACTTTTAGAGGTGGTGGAGCTCCGCTCCTGTGAGCTCCTGCCCAAAATGAGGCCTGCCCGGAATTAACTGCCAAGCTTCAGACTACAGAAATCAGTTCTCCTGGAGGAAATGGCAGACTTTGTGGTATACCAAAGGTTGTAGGTGAAATCCCTCCCCAAATTCTGCTCTGCGCTGACACTGCTCCCAAATCTCCAGGAATTTCCCACCCCTGCCTGGTCAGTACTTGGATGGGAAACGACCAAGGAAGTGCAGGGTTAATTCCTGTGGAGAAAATGGCTGCTTTAAAGGGTCGACTCTATTGCATTATACTAGGGCTGCCAGCCTTCAGGTGGGACCTGGAGATCTGCTTTTACAACTGATCTCCAACTGGCAGAGATCAGCTCCCCTGGAGAAAATGGCTGCTTTGAAGGGTGAACTCTATGGCACTGTACCATGCTGAGGCCCCTCCCTGCCCCAAATCTCACCCTCTTCTGGATCCATCCCCAAAGTCTCCCAAGTAGTTTCTTACCCAGACTTGGCAACCCTACATTATACCCCACTGAGGTCCTTCCCTGAACCCTGCCCCCAAATCTCCAGGAATTTTCTTTCTCAGGGTGGCAACCCTAATCTGACCAAATGCAGAATTCATTCCACCTCGTTACTGTGTCAGTTTCTGCAGTTTTGTATACAGCAGTTTTGTAAACAGTCTCTGCAGTTGGGTAAATCAGAGCAAGCAAAATGCATTGGTTTAAACCGAGGCAATTTAAATTGCCAAATAAGAGCCAGATTTAAATCAAAATATCATATATTGTATTTAGATTTCAAGTAAATGGGTCACTATAACCATCAGACATTGCTTTTAATCTCTATAAGTCTTCATGCAGCATAGAAGTTACACTGTAAGTTTTTAAACTAATAGTGTCAGTGTTTTAATAAATGATACAAAGTCCGTATTTTTAAATAAAATTTGTGGCCCCGTATAGAATCTGTAATCATTACAGATTTTTTGTAGACAGGTGCTGGTTAGACTCAACGATTAGGAGGTTCTTTTTCTTTCCAGGATTGCTTTCAACTTCATTTTCCCGCTTCTCCTTTACCCTGCCCTATACTCACTCTATAAAAAAAAGTTAATAGGTTCAACAGGAGTCAAAAGCCAGTAATAGCGAGTGGACAGATTAGTGTCCTTCATGAGATGCAAGGTCTGTGTTCTTTGAACTTTAGTATTGAGACAATTACTAAGATCTGGTCTAAGCATCAAATAAGAGTAAAAGGTCACCTAGATCAATCAGGAAAGGACACCTGTTGTGGCATCCAGCCCCTCATCCTCCGTAGTGAGCCATAGTGTAACTACATGAATCTTTGCAATGTCCAGGCGCTGTGATGGAAAACATCATTATTGGTCCTTTCTTTTACAAGGAGAAAGAACAGCCTTTCCTAAATTGATGAGAGAGTCAGGTCCTCAGATTTAAGAAATGAAATGTTTGCATTAAAACTTGGGTTTCATTTTAAACCAGGTTATTTTTTCTAAAAAAAAAGAGACACTCGTTATTGCTAAATGAAATCTAAAATATGATTTTAAACTTTAATGATCTTTTAATGTAAAACATCAGTGATGTTGTGGGGGAGCTGAGGGCAACTGGAGGAAGTTATGATGAATATGCCCTCTTTCCCAACCGAAAAGGTTGGAAAATGCTGGCTTATACGGAATGCTCTCCTCCTTGAGACACGCCTGATGTCTTCGTTGCTTTCTTTTGGGCTAAAATGTTTCCATTCATCAGGCTTTCAATTAAGGGGCTGATTTTTTTTTAACTGTAAACTGTTGGTTTTAAGTTGTTTGTGGTGTTTTTAATGATCTGTGTTTTTATGCCGGGCTGGAACTTTTTTTATTCTTTATTTTTAAATTTAATAATTCCAATAATTTAACAGAGGGCAAGTATCATAAAAGTAACATACAATGTGAACTAGTGAAAACAGTTTAATAACTATGAGAGAGAAGTTAGTTATAATATTGCCTGTAAAACATACAGGACCGTTCTTCGCTCCCATGACAAAGTACTAAAACAGAAGTGCAAACAGATAATAAAATACCTAGGAAGCTATACCAAGGTGGGATAATACATTCAAAATCTTTGTTGTTTGACTCTTAATCTAGGAAGGGGAGCCAAGTTTTTAAAAATGAAGAGTAAAATAAGGGATTCTCAAAACTCAATATATGATTAGATATGGGGGGGTGTTGCCAGACCAAGATGCTTGACAAATTCCCAGATTTCTGGGCCAAGTATAGTTTAGTAATCTAGTCAAATGCAACCACAGTCCTTCCATCACCAAGTGCCAGACTAGACATGACAGGGGGAGGTTTATGAGCATTCACTTGAAGCTGTTCCTTGTTCTTTAGGGAGATGAGCAGGTGTCCACGTTTTCCCCAGCAGAGTATCTCCAGGAAGGTGGGAAGGAAAGGGGGTTAACACCAGCGTTCCCTCTAAGCTGAGTTAGCATGAGCTAGCTCACAGATAGTTAGCCTCCAGCTCACACATTTTTGTCTTAGCTCAGGAAGGATGAACCCAGACCCCACTAACTTATGCAGTAGCTCACAGCTTTAATGCCAGTAGCTCACAAAGTAGAAGTTTTGCTCACAAGACTCTGCAACTTAGAGGGAACGTTGGTTAACACACTCTCTTCTCCCCGTGTGCTGCAGTCCAAATACAGATGAGACCATGGTCCATCGAGTTTCTATTAAAAATGTCATGAGAGTTTCCAGTTTTCAAGTTTGAACTGGAGAGGGAGCATCTTGATTTTTTTCTGGCTATTTTCCCCCCAAAGCCTCACGCTTCCATATAATATGAATGCAGAAAAACAGTGCTTTATCTCATATATACTTTTGCCTCTTCTAGAAGTTAGACCTTATGGAAACAAGTAGAAGCTACGAAACGAGGAGAAGCACAAGAGCAAAAGAACTCGCAGCCAAATCTCGGGTCGATTGGAATCGGACTAAGAGAACCAAATTGCTTGACAGTGAGGAAGAGGAGGATGAAAGCACATCCGCATCAGAGAAGGAAACTGAAACCAGTTCAGAAGATGAAGTGGAGGAAAAAGGTGAATCAGTAGTTAATGGAAGCAAAGAAGAAACCACAGTTAATGAGAGTCGGCTTCCAGACATCAACGCAGGCTGCGATGGCACCGTAGAAGACGTGGAAGAAGAAAGCATCGTTCCGGGGAAGCACAAAAGGTCACGATCATCCGTGATGTACGAAGATAGCGACGGAAGTGATGACAGTGGCATTGTTAGAAAAGTGTCTGCTAAACGCAGTTGCATAATAGACGAGGGAGATTCATCTGGCGAACAGGAGCAGCACACATCTCCTGCAGAGGAAGATTCAAAAAGAAAACAGAAGAGGCTGATGAAGCTGCGAGAACTTTCCCAGCGGCTGTCGACTCAGACGAGGAGTGACAGCGATCATTGTGAGGTGCAGTTTAGTGCTGGCTGATGCATGCTTTTGAAAAGTTCTTGACGTTCCTGCGGTTATTAGGAAGGGCCCCGCTTCGTTGAGATTCTGCAAGTTGTGTAAGGTGGAAATGGAATTTATTCAGGAGGGCTTCTGACATGGTCACTTAATTTTTAATTAATTAATTTTACTTTGGTTAATTTGTATTCCGCCCTTTCCCGCAAGCAGGCTCAGGGCGGATCACAACAAGAGTTAAAACAATTAAAAACTACAAGCTAAAACCATAAAAGACAATAAAACAAATAACACATATATCAAAGGCGGTGATTCCCATATATATATCAGTACAGCAGTAGGCACAGAGATGAAATTAAGATAAAATAATAATAGCATCATGGCATTATGTGTGTTCATTAATTTTCACGTGTTTTTAAATATATATTTTATTGTTATTGTAACCTGCCTTGTTTTGGAGGAGGGTAAGCTAAACATGCTTTAGATAAATAATTGAAGGGCTATAAAGGTCTCATCATTAGCACCTGTTCCTTGAATGGAAATCTGTCTTGCTTTGGCATCTTGTGCTGCTACGCCAGCTGTCATTCAGCAAACATGCTGGATTACTAACCCAGAGTTTGGGAATCTCAATATAAATATTCCACAATCAGTTACCTGAATTTTAAAAGATGTTTCCCGGCATGATCCTAAATGTGTTTTGATAGCTGTACACTTGATGTAAGCAGGCTTTGTCTGGTAGCCCAAGTGATGATAATGTTGTGTAACTCAAATAGATGTTTTTTAAAAATATATATCTCCTTTTAGCCCTGACTTGGATAGCCCAGGCTAGCCCAATCTTGCCAGATCTCAGAAACTAAGTTAAACAGGGTCAACTCTGGCAAGTACTTGGATGGGAGACCTCCTTGAAATACCAGTAGTCAGGAGACAAGGGCAGGCTTTATTCAGCTGCCTCTCTGAATATCCTCCAGTACCCCAGTAGGATTCAGTCAACATGACTTCCAGGTACAGATACACACACAGACACAGATGCACACACTAGAGAGACAGACAGACAGATGTAGATATCTGTAGTAACATAGATTATTTTAGAGGAGAATACTAGGATTTTTTTTTATTGTCACCAGGATGCTGAAGATGATGTCTTATTATTGAAAGATACCTATCCATTATTCTCCAACTCGGTTGACATTGGTGACTCAGCTGACGATGATAGCATGAAGGATTTCATTGTGGAGGACGATGAGGAAGGCAAAGAGTTGAAACATGAGGAATCTGAGGATGATGAAAGGCAGCCACAAGAGAAGAAGCATGCCAAGTCACACAAAACGCTGTTGGAGCATCATATTCCAGGCTGTAAGATTAAATTTAAGCTAGAAATTGCTTATCCATATATTTTTAGTGCCCCGTGTTTTGAGGGTTTCTTTTTACATTTACCTGAAGGAAATTCTCATGCGTTCAAATATATATATTTTACTACTTTTGTTTTTGTTTTGGCAGTGGTTCGTTTTAGCCCTTGTGTCCACTTGAAAAGAACTGTGAGAGCCTTTCTCATCAATTCAGTTGATTGCACATTTTTGATCTCACTATACGGTAAATAATGTAGGACTTTTTACATTACTCTTTAAAAGACTGCATATTTGAAGTGAACAAGTGCAATGTTATTAAAAGTAAGTATGCCAGTTTAAGCAACTTAGCGTAATATGATTTCTTGTTCTCCAATAGAAGGGGAAAGGCAGAAGAGATATGCACAAGAGATGCTGAGTTCACTTCGTTACTTGGACGACCGTATTATTCAGCCTCGTCTTGACAATTTGCTCTCCAGAAGTCGTTGGAAAGAACGTTATAAGGTCTCGAATTCTTGTTTTATTATTTAACTGCCTCTAGCATTATATGCTAATTGGTATTTAGAATGGCTATCCTCAGATGTTTTTTCCAGTACAGTCCTTATTTTTGTAATCGGTAAACTTTCAGTAGATCATGTCTGAATCTCAAGTGCCTAGTTTTAAATACTGCAGCTGAAATCTTGCCTCTGTTGCATTTTTTGGGAGGCCTTAAATTAACTGTAATAGTCAATACACTTAAATTAAGTTTAATAGTTGTAATAGTTCCCTCATCTGTGCACATGTATGAGAGACTTCCCCTATTCATTTCAATGGTGACAGCAGTTCCCCATAAAAGTCACTTTGTGTATATGGATTTTTCTTTGAAATGAAAAGAAGTGGGGATGCCCAGTCATGTAGAAGCTCTCTCTGCACATTGTGATACACATGAAACTCTGGATCAGACCCAATAGATATAAGAACATAAGAGAAGCCATGTTGGATCAAACCAATGGCCCATCCAGTCCAACACTCTGTGTCACACAGTGGCCAATATATATATATACACACACACTGTGGCTAATAGCCACTGATGGACCTCTGCTCCATATTTTTATCCAATCCCCTCTTGAAGCTGGCTATGCTTGTAGCCACCACCACCTCCTGTGGCAGTGAATTCCACATGTTAATCACCCTTTGGGTGAAGAAGTACTTCCTTTTATCCGTTTTAACCTGACTGCTCAGCAATTTCATTGAAGGATTGGCATCTTTTTTCAATCATTCTTGTTGCTGGAGAATGTTTCTGTAACTGGTGTTTGGCTGCCCATGGACCAAATAAGGCACATTCTAAATAGGGCAATATTTTGGATAGCATGTTGGTAGCAGTTGCAGCTCACGAGTTTCAAGAGCAGTAGGGATGTAGTGTTGCATACTCCCAACCAGTGTTCCCTCTAAGCTGTTAGTGTGAGCTAGCTCACAATTTTTTAGCCTCCAGCTCACACATTTTTTACTCAGCTCAGGAAAAATGACCCTAGCGCAAACTAATTTATATGCAGTCACTCACAACTTTAATGCCAGCAGCTCACAAAGTAGAAGTTTTGTTCACAAGACTCCACAGCTTAGAGGGAACATTGCTCCCAACTCATAGATCTGTTTCTTCAGCCTTGATGTCTGTAATCATGTACATGTTAGCGGAACTGTTGCCTTGAATTGGATTTGGTTGGATTTGAAACTACCTGTATACATCCTTGAACCAGTCACACAGTAACAGTGCACGATCTGTATACTAATTGCTGAGGATTGGTGGCCTTCTTAGTCTGGCTTAGTCTGTAGCAGCACAAAAAAGCAAGAGTCCAGTAGCACCTTAAAGACTAACAACACCTGTGGCAGGGGAGGAGCTTTCATCTGTGGCAGGGGAGGAGCACCGCTTGCTGCTTCAGATATAGCTCATAGACTATACAGTATAAGAACCATAATTAAATTCTATCAAAGTAAAGCAATGTTAATTTTGTTTCTAAAGGAGAATAATAATAGACTATTTTAAACTTCTAATTGGGGACCTACGTCATAATGTCAGGGCACAAAAGTTTTGCAGTGTCCAATGTAGATACGAATTCTGTAGTCTCGTCGAAACTACAGCTGAATTGTCAACAGAATTTCAACCGCATCTCTTTTTGTAGGAACGTGTGGATAGTTACCCTAATGTCAACATAATTTTTGGAAATGCAGAACAACGTTCCTGCCAGGCCTGTGAACTGCAGAGGTACTGCAAACTCACAGTGGTTCTGTCAGGAAAATCATACAATACCAGAACCATGGAAATAGATGACTTCATGTCGCATGACAAACAGGTAAATGTTGAGTGGTCCCGAAATCTCAGAACCTACAGTGGGCTGAAAAAATGAAGCACGTTGCATTTTGATGACTTATATTTGTTTGTTAGGATTTTAAGCCTGTTTTGATTGAAGGATTTTAAGCATTTGACGGCACTTAACACAGACCTCAGAGAGGAAATGTACAACTACTATAGCGAGGCATCTGTAAAATCCATTAAAATGAAGTACTTTCTACGCTTGTTGTTAGATATATAAATGTTGCAACTTCCACGATGTACTTCATATGTAGCCCATGTTTATAGATAAGTTGAAAACTTTGACAGTATAACTTTATTGGTCTCAACAATATTTATTTATTTAATTTGTTTATACCTCACTTTTATTTGCAATGGGGACCCAAGACAGTTACGTCATTCTCTTTTCCCCCATTTTATCCTCACAACAACCCTGCGAGGTAGGTTAGGCTGGGAGGGTATGACTGACCCAAGGTCACCCAAGTGAGCCTCCATGGTAGAGCAGGGATTCGAACCTGGGTCGCCCAGATCCTAATCCAACATTCTTAATCACTATACCACACTGGCTCTCAAATGTGACAGATTTCATTTACTCTGAATAAGGGGTGTTTTCATGCAATAATCAACATAATCGCGTGAAACAATGTAAAATTCTATATGGAGTGACTTTACAAAGACCGTATATCCTGTTGGTTCAGATATACATTGTAATATATTCTACACCTATCTGTTCGATTAATAGGTTAATGGTAGGGTGATGCTTTGTGTGCTTTATGTCAAGGGCCCTGATATCTGACCTCTCCAGAACAGTCTGTCCTTGATACCTTGGTGAGCGGGCATTAAAATCCTTTCAGTGATAGACTGCAGTTGGCCTAGCTCTTTGTAAGGAGCTTTTGCATTTACCATAACTCATTTATCATTTATCTGTTCCCGTTTATAAATAAATTAGATGGCCAAATAAATGTTAAATATGGAAGCTGAATTGGTGCAGTGTAGAGACTGTAATGGTTTTTTAATGTGAGAATCATATACTTACAAGCATTTTGTCATGCACCATTTATGTTTAGCAACATCTGTTGTGCCTGTGTGCGGTTTAACAAGGTGGGACTCCCAGTCTTGCATTCCTTTTAAGCAAGGTGACTATGAAGATTTACATTGATTTGACTGTTCTGTATAATTCTAGGAATTTGCAGTGTTTGACTTTGATAACCAACCAGTCTCTCTGATTTTCATTCCCTTGCAGTTCAAGTTAGGTTTGAATGGGGGGGGGAGATATGCCTTGTGACTTGCAGGTAGTAACAGAATACTGACAAAAGACATACAATAATAATAATAATAATAAACTTTTATTTATATCCCGCCCTCTCCGCCGAGGCAGGCTCAGGGCGGCTCACAAGACATGGAATGTGCCATGATTATGATAAATGCATTATACAATAAAATACATTTAAATAAATGAATTAAAACCACAACAGTTAGTGCTATAGTACAACACAGTATATATCAGATGGCTAGGTGTCACTTCAGGGACGGGGTGGGACGGTGGCTCAGTGGTAGAGCATCTGCTTGGGAAGCAGAAGGTCCCAGGTTCAATCCCTGGTACCTCCAAAAAAGGGTCCAGGCAAATAGGCATGAAAAACCTCAGCTTGAGACCCTGGAGAGCCGCTGCCAGTCTGAGAAGACAATACTGACTTTGATGGACCAAGGGTCTGATTCAGTAGAAGGCAGCTTCATATGTTCATATATATGTTCAGGATTCTATCTTGTAGGCCATTTGGAATGCAACCCTATGCTGAGTTACCCCAGTCTAAATCCACTAATTTTAATGCGCCTGGATGGAAATAATTTTGCGTAAAATTGCAGATTGCTTGGTAGTCCTTTGAATTTCAGTATTTTAAATTTGCTGCAGTTGTACCAGTATTTGAACTAAATGAAGCAAGTGACCAACCTGGGGGCTTCCTGAATTGCTGTTCTTAAGGCAGCAAGGAAGGAAAGGCTGATTGATTGCTATCAGGAGGGAGTGCAAGAACTACTTTCAGTTAGATACTTACTGATAAACGGGTCATTTTGTAGAAAAATAGGTGGTAGAGCTCATTAGCATATGCTTCCCCCCCCCCCACCAAAAGCAACCCAATGCAAGAAAGAGCCCTGGGCGATCGAGGCCCGCTTGCTGGTTGGATCTCTAGCCAGCCCAAGCAGGCCTCGCTTGTCTGGGGTTCTCCAGGGCTGCCCCCCTCCACCACCAGTCAAAAGGCCAGCAAGCCAGCTCACCCAAAATCACATAAGAAGTGGAGAGAGGGTGGTGTGGGTTTCTCCAGGGCTTAATGAGGGCTGCTGGGTGTGTGGCAAAGCCCCTGGTGACTGACTGGCTGCCTGCTCTCCTAATCCAGGGATTGTTATGCAGCTGCACCTACTATTCAGTGGACAAGATAGGTGGGGAGGAAGAGGGGGGACCGTCAGAAAGGTTCAGGAGCTGAGCTTCTGCTGAATCTGAGGCCTGCTGATAAATATCCCTTCTGTGTTATAATTTCGCCATGATCCACTCATTAGGTTAGTTCATGACATAACTGTATGATTGTCCAAGACACGCACAGTAAATAAGCTTGCCTTTTGATGTAGAGATTAAAGGTCGGGATTGTGTGCGGAAATCGTACTGAAGTTTATCACAGACTGAAGCATTTTAAATACAAGTTGTATCAGGATTGCTGCTCTGTTATGAAGCAAGACGAATTTCAGGACGAGCCACTTAAAGACAGAGTGGACAGAGTCTTCAGTCAGCTGGAAGAAGATGGCTGGATCCAGAAGGTAAAGTGGGAATTGATTGTTGGGTAAATTCTACTGCTTTGCCGGAAGGTAAAATTAATCATCAATGGAGCAGTAACTTTTTGTGAAGAATAGTGTAAGTCATTAAAGGTGGTGAAGAGTGTAAAGAGGAAGGAAATCCTAGGGGGGGGAGATTACTGGAAGTATCACCTGCTTAGAAAAGTATCACCACTTCAGTTATTTTCCTGCTTTAGTCTAAAATCGTATTTCCACTGTTTCTAGTATGGTAGCATGATCAGAAGAGCCCCATGGTGCAGAGTGGTAAAGCTGCAGCACTGCAGTTCTAAACTCTGCTCATGACCTGAGTTTGATCCCGGCAGAAGCTGGGTTCAGGTAGCCGGCTCCAGGTTGACTCAGCCTTCCATCCTTCCGAGGTCGGTCAAATGAGAACCCAGCTTGCTGGGGGGGAAGTGTAGATGACTGGGGAAGGCAATGGCAAACCACTCCGTAAAAGGTCTGCCGTGAAAACGTTGTGAAAGCAAAGAGTAGGAAACGACTGGTGCTTGCACCGGGGACTACCTTTACCTTTTTAGCATGATCACCTCCTAACACCGTGATTTGACATCTGTGTCTGTGTAAATGGGGCTCACTTTCCAGTACGGTCCCATAGTAGTGGAATATCCTTCCGCTGCCTGAGACCTGCACGTTTAGGTTCTACACACAGTTTAAGGAAATGAGACAAATTTGAGCAGTAACATTCAAACAGCTACAGCTACAAGGGGATCTTTTGACAAAGCGAGAAAGCTCCTGGCACACCTTGGAAGTAGTATTTCTCCGATTTCTCAAGGCCTCAGTACACTGGAGGTAGGTGATAGCAGAGACAGCTTTACTGAGGGGAACAGTTAGGACACAGACAAGCAGTCAGAGTGATATCAAATACTAGAAAACCATCATTAAGATGCAAATATTCCAAATTGCCGAAGGCACACAGGCTGTGCAATTAGTATCATTCAAGAAAGGAAAGGCAAGAGGCCAAAAGAGGGACAGGAAAAGGGGTAAGCAGGGGCTTGCAGCTACCTGTCTGCACAGGCTGCAGGTTAAAAAAAAGTCTGAATCCAAAGCAGCAGTCTTACAGCATCTGGACAGCCAGTAATCCCAAAAATAAATTCAAGGTAAAGAGCAGCAGAAGCACAGGCTGGGAGAATAGGACTTGTATGATTAGAAGTCAGTGGTATTGAGCCAGCAATCCCTCTCTGGACATGGCAGGGCCACTGCAAGTCTGGGGCCTGTGGGAAAACATCGCAGGCATGCTGAGCAAGATCCGTTTCTGACATCTGATAACAAGGCTAAAAGCTTGATTTTTTTTTTAAATTCCATTTTTCCCCTGGACTCAAACGAAGGGGTGAGGAACCTAGGTGAGCCCGCAGATGAGCTCCCTGATTGGCTGTTGAGAAAGAGAGAGTTCATAGCACCTAGGACCATTTCCAACTGAGAGCGCACAGAAAGTCATATGCCACGGAGGAGGTGTGTTAGAGGTGGTGTGGTGTTAGCGTTGGGAGGCAATTTCAACTGACTGGTATTGGATTGAAGTGAATGGAGTAAACTTCTTAGTCAATAATGAATTATGTGAATTAGCACAATTATTAATGTAGTGGGATCCTTTGTGCCTAATTAAATCTTGATTAATATATAGTGAGAGCTTGGCAAAGGGAGAGGCATGTTCCTCTTGAAGCAGGCTTTGTTTCCGGGGTGGGTATAGGCCCACTGCTGGCCTTTCAGCCTTCATCTTGGAGATAGTCCAGATTTCACTTTGGGGCCTCATATGACCGACGCAGGGAAAGCTGGTTTCAATGCCAAGGTGGACTGGGAGAGAGACCAACAAAGTAAATGCTTGGTTTGCAATATTTGTGGCTGGGAAGAGAAATTGGGCAGAGAGGTGGCACCACTGGAAACAAAGGCACCCGCACTTCTTCTGATCCTGGGAGCTGAGGTCCCTTCTTGTGGGACATCCCTGCCATGATTAGACTTCCTGCTGCTGTCACAGCTTTAATCCACTGGAAGGCAAAGGTGGGATGGGGTGCCTGCCTGTTTTCCAACCTGTTGCTAATTCCGTTGTCCCTATAACGAGCCACTTTACATTATAGGAACAAGGACTCCCAAGTAGTTCCTTCATTGTGCATTTTGGACCTAGCAGCCTCAAATATCAGTGAACAAACACGTAACCTTGGCACAGCTACAGGAATGAAATTCATTGTGCATCTGCTTTGTCAATAAAGGTGGCAGATTTCCTAGGAGGCAGAATTTGTGGCCTCTTACACTTGTGTCAAAGGAAGAATTTTGACGGATGCAGTCTTTTCTATGGGGGTTGAAAAAAAGCAGCACCCACCAAAATTGCCTTAGCTGTGGTGCCATTAAAACTTCAGGGATGGTGTTCAGTGATAATCTGGAGATAGTTATTGATCTTGATTGTGAATTATGTCAGCAAGTAACATAAAACCTTCACCTGGGATTTCTGCTGAAGTTAATGTGTTTTTATATAATCTGTGAAGCACTATGCAGATCTCGAAGGCTACATGAATGATGCAGACTTCTTCCAAGAGGAAAAAATGGACTGAGTTGTCTATATTGCACTTTTTGAAGAAAAAAATGTATATGCATCCTTTGGACTGGTGAAGACATTCCTGCGTGCTTGCTCTTTTTCTTCTGCTCTGAGATGTAATTATGTCCCGTAAATTATGGAGATGAATGGGTTAATGGTAATTTGCATGTTTTAATTACGAGTCATTAATGGAAAAGGTTTTATATTGGAAATAACATGTTCTGTGTTGATCATGCTGATCTACAATTAAAAAAAACACCCTGCCTCTGAAGTACGTGGGCGGGGGGGGAGTTCATTCAAGAAATGGAATTTTTTCCTACAGTAATGCCCAGGTGGATTGTGTCAGTTTTTGAGAAATGTTTGACTCCAGTTCCTCTTTTTGGAAGAAGAATGATCTACATGGCAAGAAGTCCAATAGTCTGTACGCTGGATGCTGTTTTCCCAGCACGTTTTTTTTTTTTAAGTTGCTATACGCATCAAACATTTTTTTCAATCCAGAAAAAAAAAGATGGGGGCGGGGGACAGGGCAGTAACAGATTATCTCTAAAACCAGCAGGCCAGCATTATTTATGCATCCTGGAGACCCAGAATTCATAGACCTACTTATCGGTAGGACAGTGGAAAAATCTCTAACATTGGCATTTACTGGTGCAAAACCAAAGTAGCAAATCTGGCTGTGTGTGAAACTGAGCGGTGCTGAAATGAGTAAAAGTGTTTAATCATTTCTGCAGAAGGAAAGTAAGCATTACAGGCGTTGTTGCATTGTGCTGTGGTTGCAGTTTTGTTTTTGTTCATGCTACCCGTTGGGTCGGCTTCCATTTTGGAAACTGGCTGAGACTTCTGTGGATGTTGTGATGGAAAGGAGGCTGTTCTACCCCTGAGAGGTAAAAGTTGTTTTCACACTGGTACCTATGGGAGTGCTGCTCCATCATCCAGGCACCTTCTGTAGGGAAGCTGAGGACTGCCTGAAGAGCTCAGGCAGAAAAAGGGGAATGGTCTCAGCAAGGGAGTGGACAGCTTCATCAGTAGCTTTGCCTGGTAGTCTAGCAGAGTAGTTTAACCCTACTTCTGGGGGAGAACAGAGTTGTGAAGCCTGTCTCTGGTGATGAGCAGAACGGGTAGCTACAAGCTTTGAAGAGAATTCACCACATAACCTGTATACAAATAAATATTTGTTTTATTAAACTTCCTGCTTCAGTGATCTCTGTACTCTTAATGCTCAGTACAAAACTTACCTCACAGCATAGCCTCAAATCTTTTAAGCTTGTGACCCTAAGAACATCTTGTAACTGAGGAAAGGCCTATATTTCAAAATCAACCAGGTTCTTCAGATTCATCAAAGAGGCAACATAATCCCCTCGGTTTCCAGAAAAGGTTTGTCACAGATGTCCCCTGGCCTGCACCCGAAACAAGTTCCAGCAATGGATTTAGAGGCTCCAGAGTACAGTAGTGGTTTTTCATCACTAAACAGAGAACAATTCCCAGATAAAGTGGAAGAAGAATAAGATGTTGATGGCCTAGGCAATTTAAGAAATGGGTTATTTATTTGCATTTAAAAAAAAATCTGGCTAGCAACAAAATTCGGCAATAAATGCTGTCTCTGCTTAAGGGGGGAAAATTCAAGTGCGCACACAGAGTCCCGTGGATAGGTTAATTAAGTTGGGCTGCCTTGCTATGTTTGACTCGTGCACAAGAACCACATCACCAAGGAACTTCTATAATCCGTAGTATTATGCCAACTGTAATTGACAATCCTTTATGTTTCCAGCACTCAAAGCACTAAATAGGTGTCCGTATCTGTTTACTCATTTCCACTATGGCTGTACGTGCGGGTTTATGTTAGAACTGAATGTAGCCATGCCAACTTTGATCTTGGGTGAAAATGGAACTTCTGTTTAGAGCAACTGAGCGGTGCCCAGATTCTGAGAGCAAATGGGATTGGTCATTGCCTTACTTGCAAACGTCACACAGCTCTTCAGCCAGTGATGCAAACAGTATCTTCGGGCTAGATGAATCTTTGGTCTGATCCTGCAGGGGAATTAGTTGTTAGACTCTATTCACCAAGGGTTGAAGGGTCAGCCAGTGACACTAATACCTCAAGAGCTGCCGTTTACCACCAGTGTTTCCTCTAAGCTGAATTAGTGTGAGCTAGCTCACAATTTTTTAGCCTCCAGCTCACACATTTTTGTCTCAGCTCAGGAAAAAAAGGCCCTAGAGCAAACTATGCAGCAGCACACAACCTTAATGTCAGTAGCTCACAAAGTAGAATTTTTGCTCACAAGGCTCCACAGCTTAGAGGGAATACTGGCTACTACCACTGTTTCTGTTGTGAGTCTTAACATGGGGGTGAGCCTTGATAGCTGGACAGTGGCACATTCACAGGTATGGAAGAATGAAAGCATAAGCAACAGCATAGCAGGAGACGCAGCACACACCTCCCCAAGAAACACTGGATTCTACAGCTCCAAATTCCATTAACAAGAATTCAGGAATTAATATATTCAAGGCTTAACAGTAAACAGGGAAATTGGAACTGCATCTCCTTTTAAAATAGCATGTCCAAGCCAGCGGATGTATTTGAAGAAGTGTGCATGTACGTGAAAGTTTATACCCAGAATTAAACTTTGTTGGTCTTCAAGGTGCCACTGGACTCCTACTTTGTTCCAAGAAGACCTTAGAAATTCTAAAAACCTGCGGAAGTTTAGCTCTTCCTCTGAGACCAGCTATGTTTGCACAAAGCACATTCTGAAGTCTTCAGAAGCCACTCCTATATTGACATTTGGTAAATAGAGGCATATTATGTACAAAGTAATTGAAATAGGATTAATAAAATTCTCACTGCTTCTGTTCACTTGGGAGGTTCCTTGCTGAGAGAGCAGGCCTCTCTATCCAAGGCGAGAGTGTTCAAGCCTCGTCCAGAGCCACTGGCACCTCAGATGCATTGCAGGTTCACTCACTTCTGTTTGACAAGATGTTGAGAATCAGCAGCAGTTTTATTAGATTGCAACATTTTGCTCATTTTTACCATGTAATGTACTGAAGTCGGAGATGTTCAGATGGCAACATGCTTTATTAGCGAGCACATCACAAAGACAACATGGCAGGGCCGGGTCCCGTTATATACATTTCCCGGAACAACCTTCTTCCCCGTCAGGTCCAATCCTGGCCAGTTAAACTTCCCACCACTGATCTTCATAGGCGGGCTGCGTTCGTTCCTTCCAGGCACCACCCACAGGTGCGCTGTGCCGTACTTTCTGGGACAAACGCCAGACACAACACTGCTTCCCCGCTAGTTCAAGATACATAGTCTTTCAAATGAGCAGGCGGCCACCGCTCTCTGAGCGACCGCCAAGGTTCGATCTGGGAAGCTGGGGCTACTATCTGGGGTTCTGTAACCGCTGGTTCCTCCCTTTGGGCCGCAATCGGCAGAGCGTTGTCTCGATCCTGCGGAGGTATCTCCCCCGCCCTATAAGGCTCCTCCGCCAGTGACCTTGGCGAGCTCGGCAGGGTTGCTTCTTGCGGCGGCCCCGTGCTCTCCCCATTCCCCACTCCCCCTGGCCCTGCCGGTTCCTCCGGCAGCGTGCGGCGGCAGTTGGTCTATGTGTCTGCGGAGGAGCTGCCCCCCTTCTGACAAGACCTCGTAAGAGCGGGACCCAGTGAGCCGCAGCACCCAAACTGGTATCCACTCCAGCCCATTCACAAAGTTCTTAGCATAGACCAGATCCCCTGGAAAGAACCCCCTCGTGGCCTCCCTGTTCTCGGGGGAGCTGCAGAGGCCTGGGGCCCGGTCAGGGTGTAACCTATCTAGCCAGGTGGTTAACCGCCTGCCCATGAGTAACCCGGCAGGGCTTACGCCCATAGCCGGATTGGGGTTGATTCTGTTCCCAAACATGAAGGTAGACAGTCGGTGGTCCCAATCCCCTTGGACTATGCGACCCAGGGCCTCCTTGATAGTGTGAACCATGCGCTCCACTTGGCTGTTAGTGTCCGGGTGAAAGGGAACGGACCGTATGTGGTGGATGAGATACCTATTCAGGAATTCCTGGAACTTCCGGAAGTAAACACGGTGCCGTTGTTTGTCACTACAGTGTCAGGGATTCCATGGGTGCAAAAAAACCTCCATAAGGCTCTGACTGCAGCCGCGGTGAAGGTGGAAGTGACTGGGATTACCTCCAGCCGCTTCGTGTAAGCATCCACTGAGATAAAGAATATTTGCCGCGGTATGGCCCCGCAAAGTCTTAAGTGTAGCCGGGACCACGGCACCCGATGGATTCCCAGCAGTGAATGGGGGCACCGGACAGATTCGGCCAGGACTCTTGGCAGGGAGGGCACCTCCTAACCCACCCCTCAATCTCTTCATCCATTCCCGGCCACCATACATAGCTCAGCGCCAGAGCTTTCATACGCACTATCCCCTGGTGCGTCTCGTGCAAGGCTTTGAGCGCTTGCTTCTGGAGTGGGGGAGGCACCACTACTCTGCTGCCCCAAAGAATACACCCTTTGTACAAGGAGAGGTCTTCCTGGTAGGAAACAAATGGTCTGAATGCAGCGTCCAATTTGCTCGTGGGCCAACCCCTCCCCACTCAGTCCAAAATGCATGCTAAGATGCAGTCTCTGCCTGTGGACCTGGCTACCTCCGCTGTGTGGAGGGGCCACTCTGACAGAGACTCCAGGAGCATCATGTGGTGGGCTGGGGCTGGATCTGGGTCCATCTGCGGCAGCGGAAGGCGGCTGAGGGTGTCTGCGTGGCCCATTGCCTTCCCGGGGCGGTAGACGAGCTTGTAGGTGTATGAGTTGAGGAACTCGTTCCACCGCAGGACCCGCTGTGACAGGATCTGTGGTATCTGGCAGTCTGGGGCGAGTAGGCCGAGCAATGGCTTGTGGTCTGTGGCAATCATGAAGTGCCTACCATACAGGTAGTCATTGAATTTGTATACGCCCGCCACGATTGCCAATGCCTCCTTATTTATTTGGGCATAGTTGCGCTCAGCCTGGGTCAAAGTGCAAGAGTAATAGGCCACGGGGACGTCTCTCCCATCCGGGAGTTGGTGGTCCAGGACGACACCCACTTTGTAAGGGGAAGCATCGCATGCTAAAATCATGGGGAGGGACTCATCAAAATGGTGGAGTACCTCATTTGAAACCAAGATGTCCTTGACCGCCTGGAAGGCCGCGGCCTGCTTTTTACCCCAGACCCATGCGCCCTTATCTAGGAGTCTGAGTAGGGGTTCGGCCAGGACTGCTTTGTGGGGCAAGAATGATCGGGCTCTAGCACTCCCTGGGCCACGAGGCGGTTCAGTTCGGCTTCGATTTTTGGCTTAAATGCAAACGGAACTCACCAAGCCTTCAGCCTTAAGGGCCTAACCGTGGAGTCCAGCTGCAACGCGATAGGTGGCCCCTTGTATGTTCCCAGAGCCCCATCGAATACTTCCGGGAACTCCCGGCACACTTGGTCGAAATTGTGGGCCTGTATGTGGTCCGCCCCTACAATTTTGATGCCCAGGGGCTTAAACCAAGCCAATCCCAATAGGGTGGTGAGCTGGCGCTTCACCACAAGAATGTCCAGGACCCCTTTAAAATTTTTGAACTCCACCCAAACTCTGGCCCACCCCTTGATCTGCAATGAATTCTTTTGAAAGTCCCACAATATGAATGCCGCAGGGCCAGCCGGTTGTGAGGGCAGAGTTTACTGAGGGTCTCCTCCAAAATAATGGAGATGGAGACTTCCGTGTCCAATTCCATCAGGCAGGGACCCCACTCGATCAAGATCTGCACTTTGACCTTGTCGGCGGTGTCCTGGGGCAAGTTAATTACCTGGATGCTGTTTGCGGCCATCGTGTGTGCGTCTCTCGAGTCATGGTGTGCGGACTGGGGCTTTCTGTTGGGTCTGGCCCTGCAAGCTCGAGTGATGTGGCCCACTTTTCTGCAGCTTCTGCAGTCCGCGTTGCTGTAGGGGCAATCTCGGCGCTTGTGTGGGTTCCCACAGCTGGTGCACTTGGTGCTCAGCTTCTCCACTGCCCATGGTTGGTTTGGTGTTTTCAGTCCTCTACGTGGCTGGTGGTGAAGCTGATGTGCCCCTTCCTTGTTGGAGCCGTCCAAGATAGAGGCAGCAGCGGCCTGGTTCGTGGAAGGGCTGGTGTGCGTCTGTTCTAAGGCGGTTTCTTGTCGGAGCGCTTTTGCAAGGTCGATGTCTTTGTCCTCGTATGCTAGCAACTTTCGGTGCATTTTCTCCTCTCGGACGCCAACCGCGAAACGGTCCAGCAGCATCTCTTCCAGGTCCCCGGTGAAATCACATCTCTGGGCTAATTCACGGAGCTCTGCAAGATACTCGGCGGCGGACTCAGCTTGTCTCTGCTGTCTCGTGTAGAACGCATGCCTGCGTGAGACGGGATGGTTGGGACGTGATGTGGTTCATCATTGCCTTGACCAGCTGGTCGTAGGTTGCCCTTGCGAGGGTGGTCGGTGCGATGAGTTGCTTCATCAGCTGGATGGTCCCCACCCCACATGAACTCAAGAGAAGCACCTTCTTCTCTGCCGCTGCCTCCATTTTGTGCAGCTCTATGTACTAGTTGATCTGATTCACCCATGATTCCCATAAGTCGGGCCGGGTGACGTCAAATGCCGGTAGGGTTTATCAGTAGCCATGACCTCGGCCACGGAAGCACTAGAGCTCAGATCGCAGGGCTTGCAGGCAGCTGGAGGCTGCTTGCTGCTCACCAGTATCCCACCTTCGTTGCCAGTGTAATGAACTGAAGTCGGAGACGTTCAGATGGCAACATGCTTTATTAGCGAGTACATCACAAAGATAACATGGCGGGTCCGGGTCCCCTGTTATATACATTTCCCAGAACAACCTTCTTCATAGTCAGGTCCAATCCTGGCCAGTTAAACTTCCCGCCACTGATTCGCTGCCACAGGAGGTGGTGGCGGCCACAAGTATAGCCACCTTCAAGAGGGGTTTAGATAAAAATATGGAGCACAGGTCCATCAGTGGCTATTAGCCACAGTGTATGTGTGTATATAACATTTTTTGCCACTGTGTGACACAGAGTGTTGGACTTGATGGGCCGTTGGCCTGATCCAACATGGCTTCTCTTATGTTCTTATGATCGTCATAGGCGGGCTGCGTTTGTCCCTTCCAGGCACCGCCCACGGATGTGCTGTGCCGTACTTTCCGGGACAAACGCCAGACACAACAAAAACAATAACCTCTGTATCGCATCCCATTCACTTCCTACTCTATTGCTGCACCCATATTCAATCACTTTGTACGCCTACAGATAACTGACCGATTACTGTATATCCTAAAGTGGGTTCATTCCACTCCCAGAACAGTCAACAGACATGGGTACGGAAATGAGGACATAACCTGGTTTAGAAAACCTCAGCAGGTGACATCCATTCACAAGTCTCTGTGTCCCCTGAGAGCAGAATTTGAAAACCACCAACGTGGAGACAGCCAACCATGCAGCCCCCAGGCAAAACGCCAGAGGTTTCTAGAGCAGCTGATGGGCTTTGTTTGGCTTGGAAAGATGGGGAAAATGTGCAGGCCTGCGAGGCGGAGGGGGGAGAGACTCACCTCCGCTGTTAAAGAAGATCTCACTATTCTTTGCAGTCAGAGACATGGTTGTTAATGTCGATCAGACAGGTGGAAGCAAGATGGCAAATTTCCAGAAAATCCTATTCCCATTGATGAGCTTTCTGCGTTTTATAGGTGACATTGTGTAACAAATGGTATATCACTGCTGGGACATTGGCTTTTCTTTTAATTAGAACTACAAATTGGGGTAAGGGTAGAAGTTGAAACTACATTTAGAAGAGCAACTTTATGAACAGAAGAGGGCTTTTGGTTGGTAAGCCAATGGAACAATCTGAGAAATGTCCATTTTAACAGCTGCCAGAAATGAAAATAAAACAGGTATAAATGGATAATCCCTTAGCTATAGAAAAGAAGAGAGCTAATGTGGTATAGTGTTTAACAGTGTTGAGCTACTGTGTGGAATACCCAGGTTCAAATCTCCACTTAGCCATGGAAATTTGCTGGGTGACCTTGGAACTGTCACACTTTCTCAGCCTAACCTACCTCAGAAGGTTATGAGGATAAATTGGAGACGAGGAGAATGATGTTAGCTGCTTTGGGCCCCCACTGGAGAGAAAGGTGAGGTATAAATGAATTAAATACGAGCAGAGCCATTCCTGCATTACAAAGCCACGCCTTCATATAACCCCAGTGCAGCTACAGAGCAGTTACCTGCAAGAATGCAACTGATGGAACAGCTCTTCAGCTAAAATGGAAACTGACAAATTTGGGGGAGGGGGGAGGCAGCCCAGTGGCAACTGAGAACAGACCCAGTTCACTTGTTGTCTATCAGCCCATGAAAGCTTAACAATAATTGCATGCCGTTGTTGTAACTGGCTGACCTCAGCCCCTGGACCATGGGGTTTTCAAGGTAAGAAATGAACAGAGGTGCTTTGTAAGATGGTCAGTCGCCAGGAGGTACCTGAAGATCTCTCGGAATTACAATTGGTCTCCAACTGATCAGTTCCTCTAGAACAGGGGTGGCCAAACTTGCTTAATGTAAGAACCACGTCAGATGTTTGAAAGCCGTTAGACATGAACATCAGATGTTTGAGAGCCAAGACAAGGGAAGGGAAGGAGGGGAAGGAGAGAGCAACTTTAAATGCATTCTCCAAGCTGCCGGCTGGCTTGGCTTGGAAAAGTGATTTAAAGAGATAAATGCCTTCTTCAAACTGGCCAACAGGGCAGTGGGGGCTTCGAGAGCCACCCACCATGTGTGAAAGAGCCACACGGCCCCCCCTGCTCTACATCAAATGGCTGCTTTGGAAGATGGGTCGTAGGGCATTATACCTTGCAGAGGCCCCTCCCCTCCACAAACCCCACCTTCCTCCACAGGCGTTTCCCAACCCAGAGCTGGCCACACTAGATTGGTTTTGCCATCACCTTCGTCTGCCACCCCCTCCCCCACATTTCTTGGTGGTCCAAGTAGTAACCACGGCCGACCCCGTTTAGCTAACAAGCTCTGTCGAGAACGGGCTAGTTCTTTGGGCTAATGTACTGCAACAATGTTGCCCTCGCATCGCTGGGGAGTCCCTCTGTAATGTACTGGGCTCAAAGCATGAGGACGCTCATGTAGGGTTGCCAAGTCCAATTCAAGAAATATCTGGGTACTTCGGGGGTGGGGCCAGGAGACATTTGGGTGGGGCCAGGATCAAGGTTGTGACAAGCATGACTGAACTCCAAAGGGAGTTCTGGCCATCACATTTCAAGAGACTGCACACCTTTTAAATGCCTTCCCTTCATTGGAAATAATGAAGGATAGGGGTACCTCCTTTTGGGGCTTACAGAATTGGACCCCCTGGTGCAATCCTTTTGAAACTTGGAGGGCGTTTTGAGGAGAGGCATCAGATGCTATGCTGCAAATCTGGTGCCTCTACATAGAAAAACAGCCTCTCCAGAGCCCCAGATACCCGCGGATCAATTCTCTATTATTCCCTATGGGAATCGTTCTCCATAGGGAATAATGGAGTGCCCAACAGACATTTCCCTCCCCCCCCCCCCGCTTTTTGATGACCCTGAAGCCCGGGAGGGGGGGGGGACTCCAAACCAGAGGATTCCCTGCCCCCAGGGGGGGATTGGCAACCCTACTAGTAAATTCATATCTTTATTCAGTGATTCAGCATAGCAAGGTAGAGACTGGAACTTCCTCGCAGGGCCAAGGGCCCTGCCTATAAACATGCAAATTACCCCTCCCCAAAACCCAACACACATAACTATAGGTGCAGGGCTGGCCTCCACCCAGAATCCAGGTGGCTATTGTCATGCAGCCTCCACCTCAGTCAAGTCTCTGGCTGCCCCTTAAGGCAACTAAGGAAAACTAAGTTTCCGTTCCAGTACATAACCCCCTCCCATCCAAGTGAATGGGCTTGAACTTCTAAGCGCGCCTCTCCTCCGGACCGCGCGGCGAATCGGCTCCAAGCTCGGGGTCGTCGGGCCCTGCTGCAACGAAGGTGCTCGGCCGCTGGGGGGCTCCGGCCCCCCTGCTTCGGTTCCCTTGCCGCTCTGCCAGCCTTCCGCCAGGGCTACCCCAGGCAGCGTCGGCTTGTTTGCTTGCTCGCTCTCACCCCCTCGGTCTGCGAAGCGCCAGCACAATGCGAGGCTGTGTATCTGCGGCTGCAACCCCCGCGCCGGGCAGCCGGAGCAGCCGGGCGGCTTAAACAGGAGCCGAGTAGGAAAGAAGGGAGGGGGAACCTTCTGGGAGCTCTTTTGCACTTCCAAACAGGGGGGAAAGGCGGGCATCGTCCGGCACCATCCAGCGGATCGGATCTATTCCGTGGAGGGAGGGAAAGGGAAAAAAATAAACCCTTCCTCGTCCGGGAGAGATTGCCAAACACGGCGAGGAGACTCACTGCAGCCGACCAGTCCGGAGGTAGGAAAGTGGAAGTTCGGAAGTTTCAGGATCGCCGGTGAAGGGCCGCGGTTCCCCCCCCCCCCGCCTCCCCCTTCGCCCCTGCAATGTTTTTTTCCCTCCTCGGGGCTGGCTGGAGCTTCGGGAACTACAAAGGAACGAGCCCCAGGCTGCGGGGAGGTTTTGGCCCGTCGCGATCGGAGCTGCCCTTTTGAGCGCCCGGAGGAGGGAGAAAGAGAAACCAGGGAAGGAAACTACGGATCGCTCGCCCTCTCTTTCGACCCGAGAGGGCTCCATCGAGAGAAGGACGCCCCCCAACCGACTGGCGCTGGAAGGATCTGTCTGCTGCTGCTGCTGCTGTTTTTATCGCGTGTGTATTTTGTTAAGAGTTGGTGCAAAACGGGATTAAAACGAGGAGCCGGGCGAGGAAAGAGGGAAGGGAGAGAAGCGCACGGGAGTTTTTTTTTCCCCTTCCTCTTATTCGGACCTTCGGTTTCCAGGTTGCGGGTTCTGCAAAGCCTCGAGGAACCTCGTGCCGGCTCGGCCACCTCCTCCCCCCCGTGCAAAGGGATTTCGAGCCAAAGAGTCCACGCTTCCCCCCCCCCTCTTCCTTCTCCCCCCCCCTTTTAAAAAAAGTTGTCCTAACTTTTCTGATCTAGGTGATCCCACCCCCCCGTCGCTCCCCGAAAGTTGGCTTCTTTCTTGCAGCCGCGACCGTCTGGTAGTTCTCCCCCCTGCCCTCCCGCCCGTCCGGGGCTCCGCGGCTTTTCCAATGCCTCTTGCGCGCAAATCTCGCCCGCGGCGCAGTCAGTGTCTGGTCCGCCTTGGTTCGCTGGCGACCCCTGGAAGGGGGGGGAACGCCCAGTGGGCCACGATCCCCCGGGACTAAACCTGTCAAACTCTCTTCTGCTGCCCACCGGAGGGTCTCCTCGAAGGCAAGAGGGTGGGCTGGGCTGGCGGTGGGGGGCTGATTTCGGATCGCCCTGCAAAGACCGTTCCCAACCCCCGAAGGCAGAGTCTCCTCCTTCTCCTTTCCGACCTCTCCATGCGGCAGGGAGGGAGAGACTAGAGCGGCCGGAGCCCGAGCGAGCCATGGGGGACACGGCTCCCCCGCAAGCCCCGGCGGCTCTGCTGGGCGGCGGCGGAGGAGGAGGAGCGGCGGCCGCGGCGGGGCCGAGGGTGCACAGCGCGATCGTGGAGCGGCTGCGGGCGCGCATCGCCGTGTGCCGCCAGCACCACCTGAACTGCGAGGGGCGCTACGAGCGCGGGCGGGCCGAGAGCTCGGACCGCGAGCGGGAGAGCACGCTGCAACTCCTCCACCTCGTGCAGCACGGCCAGGCGGCGCGCAAGGGCGGCAAGCACGCCAAGGCGGCGGGGGCAGCGGCGGCGGCCGCCGGCAATAACAGCAACAGCGGCGGGGCCTCGGCGGCGGCCTCCAACGCAACAGCGCCCCCTCCGGCGGACTACTATCAGCAGCAGCTGCTCAGCAACGGGACTGCTGGTGGCGGCAGTGGGATCAACGGCGGGCAGCACAGCGCAACGGCGGCGGGAGAACAGAGGAACCCGGCTCTCCTGGCGGTGAGTGCCCCTTTTCCCTTATTTCCACACCAATGTCCTATGCAAAACAAAAAAAGGAGGGGGTACCTTGGGAAGACTGCGCCTCTGGCAGTGATTCCGGTTAGCCCTGTTGAATGGTTGTGGCGGCATCTGAAAGACAAATGCTGTTTATTCCTGCATAAAGTTCGGTGGAGATAGATCCAGATGTCTGAAGCAGCAGAAAAGAGCAAGTCCAGTAATGCAGGAAAGACTTAACCAGATTGGTGGCAGGGGAGGAGCTTTCGTGAGTCACTGCTCACCCTGCCACAAATTTTGTTAGTTTTTAAGGTGATACTGGAGTCTTGCTCTTTACCAGGGCTTTTTTTGGAGAAAAAGCCCAGCAGGAACTCATATGCACATTAGGCCACACCCCCTGATGTCGTCATTGTTTCACACAAGGCTTTTTGTAGAAAAATCCCAACAGGGACTCATTTGCAAATTATGGCACACCCCCTGAAGCTAAGCCAACCAGAACTGTGTTCCTGTGCTCTCCTGCTCGAAAAAGCCGTTGTTTTCAAAGGTTCCATGAGTCAGCGCTCACATTAAGGGTAGCACTTGAAGATCTCCCACTATTACAGCAGATCTCCAGCTGACAAAGACCAGTTCCCCTGGAGAAAAGGGCTCCTTTGGAGACTGGACTCTGTGGCATTGTTCCCTGCTGAGGTCCCACCCTCCCTAAAAAACCCCTTGCCCCAGGCTCCACCCCCACCCCCACCAAAAATCTCCAGCTAATTCCCCAGGATTTTTTTGTAGGAGAATCCCAGCAGGAACTCATTTGCATGTTAGGCCGCACCCCCTGATGTCACCATTGTTCCACACTGGGCTTTTCTGGTAGGAAAAACTCAACAGGAATTCATTTGCATATTAGACCACACCCCCTGACAGCAAGTCAGCAAGAACTGTGTTCCTGTGCGTTTCTGCTCAAAAAAAGCCCTGTAGTTTCCTAATCCAGAGCTGCTACCAAAGCTCACTTCTTGAGATGCGTTGGAGTGTAAATGCATCTTAGTGGGTGTGCACGCCAATGCATCTGGTGAAGTGAGCGCTGACTCTGGCTGGAATAAATGTGATCGTCTTCAAGATGCCACCAGAATTCCTCTTAATTTTTTTTCCTTTATTGTTTGTTGATTGATTGGTTTTTCCACCCAGGACTGCCAGCTTTTAAACTAGCCCTATTTCTGTGCCTGAAACAGCAGCCCCGACTTGCAAAAAGCATCATATTAGTCCTCAGTGTGACGGAGAGCGCGACAAAACAGTTCTGTAATGCTCACAGTAGCCCTGCAAGGTAGGCTGATATTATCAGTCTCACGTTTTCAGATTTGGGGGCAGGGAGTCTTGCTTTAAAAGACACCTCCTGAGCTGTTCCCCCTCCCCTTCCACCGATTGCTCTGTTTTCAGGCCAAGAAGAGCTTGAACTGCTTAATTTTCGGCATGTCTGGCTGCTATTAAAGACAAGAGCAGGATGAGGTTACAAAACGAACCTTTCCCCAGTTCTGTCCTGTCTCAGGATGGCAGATCTAAGCTTGTGGGCATTCAAGGGCATTGCCAACTAAGTCACAGAAAAATGGGATCAGGGAGTGGAGGAAACAAATCAATCCCCCCCCACCCCTGCTTTTCCTTCAACAAAGATTCTGTGGATAACCTCAAGTGGAAATCCGGCATGCGGACCTTATTAATTTGATTGTGATGTATTATGTCAAAAGTCTAGACTCTTTAAAACAACTGAAGTTTTTTAGCCATGGCAGCCAGTGAACCACCATACTAAGAGAGTCAGGGTTTTTTTGTAGCATATTAGGCCACACACCCCTGATGTAGCCAATCCTCCAAGAGCTTAGTACAGGGCCTACTGTACGCTCTTGGAGGATTGGCTACATTGAGGGGGTGTGGCCTAATATGCAAAGCATTTCCTGCTACAAAAAAAAACCCTGGCAGTATACCTTTGAATATTCGGCCATGCAGCCAAGAGACATCCCAGAGACCTGTGACTAACCCCTGACGGAAACAGGGTGGAGGGCTAACTATATTCCTAATCCCTTCTTGCGTGTGTACTTGGTGCTTATTTATAGTGAGAGGAACTAGACCTGTGAAATTTTTGATGGCCACATCACTGTTGAAGGCACAGTCATAGGTGAGGGTGGAGGGAGGGGGGAGAGCGGCAACCCCAGGCCCAAGCAGGAGACAGCTCTGTAAGGAGTCCAGTCACTTCTCTGCTTGGGAGCTCCCAGGTGGAAATTGTACCCGGCATCTCTTACAGGCATGACTGGGCATGGTGAGCTGGTAGACTGGGCAAAGCTTGACTGTCCCCCCCCACACACACACACACTGTGGGGCACCAGACACTAAAAAGTCATGTGTTTTTCCTCTGGGGCAGGACTTTCTTTGTAGCAGGAATTCCTTTGCATATTAGGCCACACAACTCTGATGTAGCCAATCCTCCAAGAGTTTACAGGGCTCTTCTTACAGGGCCTACTGTAAGCTCTGGGAGGACTGGCTACAACGGCGGTGTGTGGCCTAATATGCAAAGGAGTTCTTGCTACAAAAAAAGCCCTGCTCTGGGGATTGGTTTTTTTTTTTTTTTTACATTTTTAAAAAATGAACAAAGTTGGACAACTTCTGCTACTCCTAGAAGATCTGAGCACTCGTGTGCCTTGTGATCATGGTTACAAAGAGAGCAGTATCCCAGAGAGATCCTGACTCAGAGTCTAGGCCTATGCTCTGAATAAGGGATTCTGGAGATGTTCCTGTACTGTTGTGTACCCAGAGGTGTGCCTAGCAAAGACACACCTTCGAAATGCCTTCCTGCTACATTATAGGAGAGATCAGGTAATGCAAAAGTGTATGCATGTTGAACGTTAGCTTGGATCCTTCAGTGCAGCGAGTGATTCTCTGGTGCTATCAGCTGCTGGTAGACTCAAGGTCTCTGTCATATCATGCGTGCTGCCCTTTTTCTGTCCTGATGAGTCCCAGCTGTGGAGCCTGAATGCTGGTACTACTTATGTCACATTAGAGTATCGTGCGGTGAGCCATTGAGAATGCATTTCTTCCAGCACATTCTTATGACAGCAATATGTGGGTTAAACATATTCCAGTTTATTATAATTAACACATAGGCCTGTGCAGGCGGGCTGATTTCTGCGCCACATGGAGATGCAAAGAAGGAGAGGACGTAGCGATCCCCGTACTTAATGTGTCTGCAGACTGAAATCCTTGTTGAAATACGGTCATACGCTCTGATAGAAGACCATCTTCAGTGTAACATTCTTTTTTCTCCTGTTCAGAGCACAATTAGGTGGTACTCTGTTGTTTCAAAGGACAAAGTTTCTGCATTGACTAATGGAATGTTGTTAGTCCGTGGGTTCCATCACGCCTAGAGAAATTACCCCATAGAAAATGTGGTTCCCCAGTCTTTCTGGGTAATATTGGTCAATGAAATTACTGAGCAGTCGGGTTAGAACGGATAAAAGGAAGTACTTCTTCACCCAAAGGGTGATTAACATGTGGAATTCACAGCCACAGGAGGTGGTGGCGGCTACAAGCATAGACAGCTTCAAGAGGGGATTGGATAAAAATATGAAGCAGAGGTCCATCAGTGGCTGTTAGCCACAGCATATTGATGGAACTCTCCGTCTGGCGCAGTGATGCTCTGTATTTTTGGTGCTTGGGGGGCACAGTGGCAGGGCTTCTAGCCCCACTGGTGGACCTCCTGATGGTGCTTGGGTTTTTTGGCCACCGTGTGACACAGAGTGTTGGACTGGATGGGCCATTGGCCTGATCCAACATGGCTTCTCTTATGTTCTTAAGCTGTTGAGACCACAGAGACCTGGTTAACCCCCTGTAGTGTAGATTTGGGCAGTTACGTAAGAAATATTTGTATGTCATATCTGTAGTGTGGAAAAAGCAAAGAACTCTCTCAATATTTCATGAAGTCTATCAGTGCTATCTTATTTTGAAGCCATCAGTACGGTTATCCTTGGTGAAGAACAATCACTTCCAAGAACTCCTTTGTAAGGCTGTTGTGAAGGAAGCGGCTGTTTACAAATCTCCTGGAGTATGAATTGCATACACTGTTGTGTGCATGAGACAGGGTAATAAAACTTGGTAATTGCATGTCTTTAGGAGAGGTTTTACAGGCAATCTTTACATCAGCTCTATAAGGTAAATAGAGAGCATCATCCCTGTATTGGAGATGTGATGGGGACAGATGAATTGAATGGGCAACTAGTGCCAGACGAAATGGACCATTTTCTCTTCTCAATTCAATTCCGCTTCAGTTTCTCCCTTTCCATTGCAGCCCCCTTTCATGTCATTCCTCAGGCGCCTCTACCGCTCCCCCCCCCCAACAGTATTTTAGGAAGATCATTGGGCTGCAGCAGGGGTAGAATTCTAGCAGGAGCTCTTTTGCATATTAGGCCA
Organism: Heteronotia binoei; assembly: GCF_032191835.1. Lineage (NCBI taxonomy): Eukaryota > Metazoa > Chordata > Lepidosauria > Squamata > Gekkonidae > Heteronotia > Heteronotia binoei. Next base: position 174,748,969 of record NC_083225.1, read on the forward strand.
CACACCCCTGATGTAGCCAATCCTCTGAGAGCTTACAAGGCTCTTTTTTTGTAAGCTCCTGGAGGACTGGCTACATCAGAGGTGTGTGGCCTAATATGCAAAGGAGCTCCTGCTAGAATTCCACCCCTGGGCTGCAGTGAGAAGGGAGAGGCAGATCTACCATTGGATAATTTAGTCTGGATGAAATCCATCATGGGGTACAGTGATGAAAATATTGAACAGGGAATATGGAGATCCAGGTTCAAGTTTCCCCACAGCCATGATGCTACCTGGGGGTGATCTTGGGGCAATCATTCTCTTTGTGCCTAACCTACCCCACAGGGTCACCATGAGGATCCAATGGAGAAGGGGAGAAGCATGGAGAAGCACTGAGAACTCTGGAGGAAGGGCAGGATTCAGATGCCAAGGGAGTGGGTGCAGAAGCTGAGAAAAAGAGAGAGGCTTGCGAAGGCCAAGTGGTGAACTGATGAAACTTGAACCCAGAACATCCTAGCTCTCCACTCCTAGAGCCACTGTCAGAAGAGTTTGGTGTAGTGGTTAAGTGTGTAGACTCTTATCTGGGAGAACTGGGTTTTATTCCCCACTCCTCCACTTACAACTGCTGGAATGGCCTTGGGTTAGCCATAGCTATCGCAGGAGTTGTCCTTGAAAGGGCAGCTGCTGTGAGAGCCCTCTCAGCCCTACCCACCTCACAGGGTGTCTGTTGTGGGGGGAGAAGTTATAGGAGATTGTAAGCTGCTCTGAGTCTCTGATTCAGAGGGAAGGGCGGGGTATAAATCTGCAGTCTTCTTCTTCTCTGTAGTTGAGTAAGAAATTTATTTTCCTGCCCACGGAACTTGTACGGCAAACCAGCCTTGTTGCTTAACATCGCTGAGCTGAACAGATGTTTCTTAGCAGAAGGAGGGGAGGGAGCTGGAAACTTAAGGTTTCCAGTTCCGAAACTGACTTCACATTTGTTTTCCTATCACCCTAGGACGCATTACACGAACTCTCAAGAACTTTTAAAACACTGACACTTTGCAAATGAATGACAGCTGGGAAGGACATCTTGGTTTGCTTTTAGCCAAAAAAACAAAAAGAACAACATGTGACGTTAGGCGAATGATTCCATCTCCTTGATCAATGAGTCAAAGGGCCTGATCCACCAGGAATGGCTCTGGAGAGACACCCTGTTGACATGCAGCTCAAGGGAGAGGAATTAAACGGGGGCCATGCGAGACAAACTAATTTTGGAGGGATTAAAAGGATCCCTCTTCAGACCGTGCAATCCCTTGGTTGGGTCTTTATCCGCATTGGTAGGTGTAACCCCACAAGTCCCTTGTCAGGCTTTGGTAGCATTTTCAAGCATGGCTTTATTAAGGGACAGACACACATGAAAACACATACAAAATAAACACAGTTTCCAAGCCAAAATAAACAGTTTCCAAGCCCACACTTTGTGATCTCACTGGGGTAATGGTATAAATTGCTTTACTCATGGGAGTTGCTGAACCAACTTCTTCAGACTAACAAAAGTAAGGAAGAGAGCAGTCTAGGGGGTGGAGTTTTCCTCCATCCCATAATCAGGTTCTAGTCAACTCTTTACATCCATTTGACTATACACACTGCTTCCTTCTGAAACATATGCAAAACAAACAGAAGAAGAAGAAGACAGCAGATTTATACCCCGCCCTTATCTCTGAATCAGAGTCTCAGAGCGGCTTACAATCTCCTATATCTTCTTCCCCCACAACAGACACCCTGTGAGGTAGGTGGGGCTGAGAGGGCTCTCACAGCAGCTGCCCTTTCAAGGACAACCTCTGCCAGAGCTATGGCTGACCCAAGGCCATTCCAGCAGCTGCAAGTGGAGGAGTGGGGAATCAAACCCGGTTCTCCCAGATAAGAGTCCGCACACTTAACCACTACACCAAACTGGCTCTCAGCCAGAACAATTCCTTCTGATAATGCTGGGGCAGGTAAAGGACAAGGCACATTTTAGGATGCTGGGTAGTGGTTTTGATAGGGACCTGGGTCAGGAAGTCAGGTCAAGCCACAAAAGTTCTCCTCGAGAATTCGCCTGCCTCCAGGCTCTGCTTTGTTGCATAGACTCTTGATCAGTAAGATCAGAGTGGGTGCCTTCCTCTGTTTCTTCCAGCATTGGGAAAGCAAGAGGAGGGTGCGGGGAGAGAGCCAGGGTGTTGGGCATCAAAGAATGGGACCTTGGGGGCCTGGATCAAAGGCAGGGGGAAATATCTCCTCACACATCACAAATTTCATAATTTGAAGTCTCTGGTATCCTTCACGGTTTACACAGGTGCAGCATTCCCGCTCGGAGGGGTTTGCTCTCCTGCCAGCACATGCAAATGGCTTCCCCTGTGTGCCAAAAGCCTCCGTGCGGGCCAGCTCTCAGAAAGGCGTGGAAAGGTTTCGAATGCATTAGTACATGCAGTGAGGCAGAACATGAAAATCCTAGAAAATCACTGGTCCCAAAGGGGACCGAAAGCAATTTACAGCCTTCTCCTCTCCTCCATTTTAGTCTCAGAACAACCCTGTGAGGTGGGTTACTCTGAGAGAGCGTGACTGCCCAAGGTCACCCAGCGAGCTTCCATGGCACTAGTAGGGTTTTGAACTCTGATCTCCCAGAGACTAGTCCAAGGACGGCCAGACTGTGGCTCGGGAGCCACATGTGCATTTTCACTCATATTGTGTGGCTCTTGAACCCCCCACCACTCTGTCAGCCAGCTTGGAGAAGGCATTTCTCTCTTTAAGTTACTTCTCCAAGCCGAGCCAGCTGGAAGTATATTAAAGTTGCTTTCTTTTCACCTCCCTCCCTCATCTATTTGCTTTCCTTCCTTCCTTCCTTCCTTCCTTGCAGCTCTCAAGCATCTGACATTTATTCTATGTGGATCTTTACATTAAGCAAGTTTGGCCATCCCAGACTAGTCCAACATTCTTAACCATCATACCACACTGGCTCTGGAGAGCCAGTTTGGTGTAGTGGTTAAGTGTGCGGACTCTTATCTGGGAGAACCGGGTTTGATTCCCCACTCCTCCACTTGCACCTACTGGCATGGCCTTGGGTCAGCCATAGCTCTGGCAGAGGTTGTCCTTGAAAGGGCAGCTGCTGTGAGAGCCCTCTCCAGCCCCACCCACCTCACAGAGTGTCTGTTGTGGGGGAGGAAGGTAAAAGAGATTGTGAGCCGCTCTGAGACTCTTCGGAGTGGAGGGCGGGATATAAATCCAATATCTTCTTCTTCTTCTTCTCATTAATTAATTAATTAACTTCTGTTCCATAGACATCACAAGGTAGCTTGGACCACTGTGACTATCCTTTCAATACTGATGTTCGTACTATCTGAGACAACGTTTCTTAGTGTATAAAAGGTGCCCTGCTCCAATCTGATTGGGTTTGGTTTTGTTTTTTACTGCGTCGCAGTGGCTGGCATAGCCTGTCAAATATTCTGTACTGGAACAGATAATGTGAGATTCAAAAGCTAGATGACAAATATTTGGAATTCAGGAAGATTAGAAAGCGAGAGCAAATTCACGCTGACTCTAGATGAAGCAGAAGTTAGTTCCAAGTTCCTTATTTGGCTTTCCAGGGTTTGTTTGTTTGTTTCAGAAGGGCAGATGTCGCTTAAGGCATTGGGACTCGAGCAGCTCTGTGTTCCGAAATGAGTTTGGGCTGCTGCGCTTCGAATCGCACAGTCACAGCACCAGGAGGTTGTGTGCTGCCTCATAATTCTAAGCCACAGCTTGAGCGCTTTTTAACCACTACATAGCACGCCTTCTTGAAAGGAGTCACTGGGACACCATCACCTCACAATATCAGTCAGTTAGGTATAGGGTTGCCAGATGCGACTTAGGAAATATCTAGGGACTTTGGGCGTGGAGTCAGGAGCAAGATTGTGACGAGCACGACTGAACTCTGAAAGGAGTTCTGGCAATCACATTTGAAGGCTCCTTTTAAATGCCTTCCTTCCGTTGGAAATAGTAAAGGAGAGGGCACCTTCTTTTGGGGCTCGTAGAATCGGACCAACTGATCCAATCTTTTTGAAACTTGGCAGGGGGGTTGAGGAGAGGCACTAGATGCTATGCTGAAAATTTGGTGCATCTACCTTAAAAAACATCTCTGCCCTGAGCCTGATACGCACAGATTGATTCTCCATGATACCCTGTGGGGACCAGTCTCCATAGGGTATAATGAAGTGGCAGGCAGACATTTCCTCCCCACACTGCTTTCTGATACCCCTAAAGCGGGGGGAGGGCCCCCAAACCAGGAGATCCTCTGCCCCCAACTGGGGATTGGCAACCCTAAAAACAACCATAATTATTAGGAAACTGGTTTTGGTTCCAGTTCCCTTTTGGCCAAACCCTTTCTCTTTGATCAGACACCCGCCTCACAACAATGTATACACATACACACCTATATAATTACCATTGTCAATGTTCAAAAATGGTTTTTATTTGAAATTTTAACCTGTTTCGTGGCTGTCTCTATCTTGATTTTTATTGGTTGCTTGTTTGTTTTTATTGGTTTCTTAGGTCTGTTTGTTGGTGTAGGCTGCGTCACACGTATTTATACAGGGAGGCAGGGTATAAATACATTTATCTGTTAAGAACAGCACTTATCACTTGAGAAAAATTTTGGCTACAAATACATGAAAAGTATCGGTGTCCCTCTGCAGGACAGGAAGTCAGTACTTTTTGTGGTAGAGATTTCACTCAGTGTCCAACCAGTTCCCAAGGCTAGGCCTTAGTCCTTGGGTAAGCAAATAAATGAAAGTTGTGCCTGAATCCACTCAGAGTGCCTCTTTTTTATCCAGTCAAGTGATGCATAAAAAACCAACACAGAGGTAGGGTTGGAAATTCCTGGAAATTTGGGGTTGGAGCCTGAGGAAGGCAGTCTTTAGGAGGGACCTCAGTGGGGTATAATACCATAGAGTCCACCTCCAGAACAGCCATTTTCTCCAGGGGAACTGATCTCTGTCACGTGTCACCTGAAGATCAGTCACAATCCCAGGAGGTTGGCAACCCAACACTAGCAGTGTACCCTTAAACTTTGATATTGAAGAGTCGTTGAACCTTGTGCTGTTATACTGTATGAAGTGGCATGTGAGTATGGAATGAGATGGAATTGTCATTTGTTTACTGAAGAAGCTGAGTGCAAATGTAAAAATTATGTAGGAATAAATGTTATTGCATCATTGTGCAGTTGAATAAATAACTACATATTTCCCTCATAGAAGCTTATTGTGATTTTTACAACCCAAACACAGAGGTCAGACTTTTTGTCAGCTTAAGTTTGTGTTGTGGTTTTCCTATATGCAAAGCACTTCCATGGAAGGAAGTACACACATACACCCATAGCTTTTTTTGAGCAGGAATGCAGAGGAACACAGCTCCAGCTGGCTTGGAGCCAGGGGGTGTGGTCTAAAATGCAAACAGGACTGCCAAGTCCCCGGTCCGGGTGGAGGTTCCCCCGCCCGGGAGGTTCCCAACCCGCTGGCCCACATTGGACTGGTGGGGGGAACCCCCCATATGTCGCCGGCGTGATGATATCACCCAGAAGCTCTAGGCGCTTCCAGGAAAACTATAGGCTCCATAGAGTTTTCACCTCCCAAATGGCTAAAGCGTCCAGGAAAACCATAGAGTTTTCCCAGAAGTGCCTAGAGCGGCTGCGCAGGGACATTGCCGGCATGATGATGTCACTTCCGGGTGACGTCATTGTGTCCCGTGCGAAAGTCCCCCTCTGCAGAGTGCAGCGCACTTGACAACTCTATATGCAAATGAGTTCCTGCTGGGCTTTTTTTGTACAAAAAAGCCTTGCATACACCTCTTTCTGTGAACATGTTTGTGTAGCACAACACCAGGATTCATTTCTATTCACATCTCTCCCCCTCCCCCCAAAAGACCTAGCTCTGCTAACACACACACTTTTCATCATCGATATAACCTCTGAAACATATGTGAACATGTTGTTGAAACGTACTGCCAAGTAAAATAAATGCCAAAAGACACTGTAATCTTATTTGATTCCGTTCCCTGCCATGCAACATGATCTTCTTTGGGAAAGGAATTTGAATGGCCTTGATACAAACAGTTAATTATATTTTATTGCCGTATCTCACTTCTGGCTTGCCTGCTCCCTAAGGAGCTTAGGGTGGAATACATCATTCTCTCCCTGTTTTGTCTCGGTGGCAGCTTCATGGGTGGGGATGGGGGGGGGGCTGCATCATCTTCCATGATATTGGGTAGCTGTAGGAATCTCTGGTATTACTGCCAATTGCTAGACCTACACATCATTTCAGGGTTTTCCTAAGAGGTAAGGCTGCTGCAGCTTGCAATTCTGGGGAACAATTGAAGGGGCAGGCCCCGCTGCACCAGTGGTAAGCTGGTACACTATGTCACTTCTAGTTTAAACAGGAAATAATGATTATCGTATAGCATTATGTGTAGAATAGCTAGGAGATGCTTAGATTGTCTGGCAGCCAGAAGTTCTAGCTCTTTTAGTGTTATGCACCACTAGATGGTGAGCTGGGCTTCTTTTTGTAAGGCAAGAGACATTTCAGAGATTGATTGATTGATTGATTGATTTATATCCCGCCCTATACTCTGAATCTCAGAGTCTCTGAGCGGTCACCATCTCCTCTACCTTCCCCTCCCCGCACAACAAACACCCTGTGAGGTGGGTGGGGCTGAGAGTGCTTTTACAGCAGCCACCCTTTCAAGGACAGCTTCTATGAAAGCTCTGGCTGACCCAAGGCCATCTCAGCAGGTGCAAGTGGAGGAGTGGGGAATCAAACCCGGTTCTCCCAGATAAGAGTCCACACCCTTAACCACTACACCAAACTGGCTCAATGATTTGCCATTGCCTGCCTCTGCGCCTTGACTCTGGTATTCCTTGGAGGGCACCCTTCCAAATAGTAGCCAAAGCCGACCTTGCTTAACTTCTGAGATGTGACAAGACAGAGCTAATCTGGGCTATCCAGGTCAGGGCATTAAACAGGAAGTGACACAGGGGGACAGCATGGCACCAACTCCGCCCCCCACCCCGGTCCCTCCTGCCAGTGCCTGGAGCAGCGGCAGGCATTGAGGGCTGCCAGTGTGAGACCCTCCCGTATAGCAGCCCTAATTATATCCACGCAATAACGCTGTGTGATAAGTGAGGCTGAGGCAATGACTGGTTCTCGATCCGCAAACTGTGCAATCCCAAACATTGACTTCAGTGAGGTTAGAAGAGCATAACAGCATTGAGGACTGTGGGATTCTATCGCAGTTTCAGTCCCCTTCGGCAACTGTTTGCAAGTGCATTTTGCCATTTCGCACAGTAAAATCCTGTTGCAAAGTGCATTGAAAGTGGATTGAAGGTGCATTGTACAGTGCGTGTGGAAGCGCTCTAGATCTCCCCAGTCTTCGTCCAGTGTTCTAACCATGAGACTGCACTTTTAATCACTTTGTAACCAATCTCTTGCTCATTTATTGAAGCATTCTGTTATATATAACCCAAATGGGCACTGGGTGGCATGTCCAGAATCCAGACAACTGGGCCATGCGGTAACCTAGTTATAAGGGAGGGAAGCAATGGTGTTCCTTTAACACAGAAGATGGAATTTGGCAGGGAAATTGTATTGTGGAGTGGGGGGGAAAGCAATCCATCCTAAAATTATTTCTTTATTTCGTTTATACCCTGCCTTTCTCCCCAATGGGGACTAAAAGCAGTTTAAATTGTTTTGTCTCCATTTTTCCTCACAACAGTGAAAAAAAGTAGAAGTCAAGTCGCAGCTTTAAGACCAACAAAGTTTTATTCAGAAAGAATGTAAGCTTTTGTATGCAAGTATACTTTTTCAGACGAGGGGATGGGGTACAGTGAGCTGAAATACATAGGAATACTGTGGATATATAGCTATACCCAGTAAGAGCAGCTTTCGCATACGTAATGTGCTATCTTGTGAGGTAGGTTAGGCCAGTGTGTGACTGGCCCACGGTTATCCAGCAGATGGCACAGCAGATGGGCAATTTGAACCTTGATCTCCCGGTTCTTAGTCCAACACTCGGACTGTGACGCCATAATGTAAGGGCCCTGTCCTCCTTGTCTTGTTTTTGCCTTGCTTGTTCCAAAAGAAATGAAAACAAAAGTGTTAGGGATGACTTTGCTGCAACCAACCTTAAACCAGGGTTCACTTGAACGATGGCTCCCAAGCTGCTGTATGAAGGGAGGTGTTCGGGGGTTCATATACCTGAGCATTCAAACACCTGCCTCTGTGTTCTCTGCTCATGCCCTGGAATGCCAGTTTCAGAGGAATCCAGTCACCCCTGGCCAGCACTCTGATCCTTTACTGTCCGATCTTCTGTGTTTTGGCCCAAAATCAAGTTTTATCAAATTCTCGGAGGTTTGCCTCCAAGTTAGGGTATACAGAATTGCAGCTCTGCAGTTCTTAAAAGGGCTGGACCTATCTTGACTTCTCATAACGTACTGACCATCCGAAGGTCATAAGCATCTTTTGCTCTTGCTTCAGCCAAAAGGTATTGAACAGTCCCTGTGTGGGCTGCAAGGAAGAATCTTTGCTTTGAATGTCAAAGGTCCCAGGCTCAATCACTGGCATCTCTAGTTTAAAGGACAAGGTAGTAAGTGACGTGAAAGACCTCAACTCAAGACCCTGGAGAGCTGCTGCCAGTTTCATTAGACCATATTGACCTTGGTGGAGCAGTTTTAAGATACAGGCATTTGCCCAGCCTGTTTCTTTAGCTCGGGCTTAGCAGAAGTTGCAGAAGTCTCTTGGGCTCAAAGAGTTGTGGGTTCCCCTTTCTCAGCCACAATCCTGGCTGTTCTTTTTTCCTTTGCCTCTACTCAGTCTGTCCTGTGTCCCTTAATTTTCAGCACTGCAGATTTTCACTTCCTTCTTTTGTCTTTCTGTGAGCTAGTAAGCTGGTATCTGCAGCAGATGTTTGGGTTGAATAACTGTTGGTTTGAGGCTAGAATACCCTGAGCTGCTCTCCTGTTTATTGAATGCACTTGTAGAAATGCACACATACTGAATGCGCATAGATAAACAAGTGGCTGAGGGGTCAAGGTACTTGCCAAATGAAAAAGACGCTATCTCAGGAATGGAGCTGGATGTGTTACTGCGAGTATGCATGTGCAGGAATCAGCAGGCAGCTTTCCATTTTCAGCAGATTTCTACAGAAGGTCCATCTGCATCTTAGGAAAAGCCACGTTCCAGAGGAACTTCCCTTTGTTTTCGCCTTGGCTGATGCTCCATGCACATAGTAGAAACTTGCACACAGCAGGACTTTCTCTGTGGTAGCCCTGTAGTTCTGTGATTATGTCTCTAGAAAAGCCCAGCTGGAATTTTCTGTTCAGTGCACCAAGTCAAACCCCTTGATGACGATTCCAATTCCTGTTTTAGCTCTTGCTTTTAAACTAGACTGATTTGCACCATCCTTCCATCCATGGTTACAAATTACTTGTTTCAGGATCTGGATGTACTTATGCATGAGTGGTCAGCTTGCTGTTGCACTGCAATGTGGGTTTTGTAATCTTTCACCACCATAATTATAGAGAGAATGTTGACGCTTTGGCTCTTGTATATGAATTACTCTTGGTATATGAAGTTGGTATAGTGCAAAGGATTTTGAGAAAAGGAAATATAACCACTTAGGGTTGCCAACTCTGGATGGGGAGATTGCTGGAGATTTGGGGATGGAGCCTGGGGAAGAAGCTGATACCAGACCCTGTGGTGAGCTTTCTTGCCTTTGTTCTCTCTATTGCTCTAATGTTTGCTTTTTGTCTCAGGGGAATAAAAGCAAAAACAACCCTCTAAGCATCATATGCAGGTAGATTGTAGTGTGGATCAGAGGAAGTGTATTTTGATACTTTGGACTTGGCTTAGAGCCTAAATGATTGGCTATTCCTGTTCTAAGAGCAAGAGGCTGAAATTCTCTTGAGCATCCTTACAAGAAGGGATGCAGACAGCTGAGTATATAGCTTGCGACCGTGACTTCCGCAGTGGACCAAAATTCAGCATTCACTTACTCCAGCAGCCAGTCTAGGTAACCCTTAATTTATTCTTCTAAATAGCAAGCAATGGTATTTAGCTCTGGAGCTGTGTTTCTTGCACATACACAGTAGCTACTTTTCATAACGATGTTAAAAGCACATATTTGTAGGGCATACCAAAAATAGCTCGGGAGAAATCAAACTCGTCTGCTTGGGCAAATACTACGTGCTGTAAAAGGTTTCTGAAATAGGGACACATACATAAAAGCTTTGACGGACTCATTGGCCAAGAGTTCCTGCTTGCGTGGTTTAAGAAATCAATAAGCATCAAACATTTGAGGCAGAATATATAATAATGCTATAATTTCCCTGTCAACGCGATGGATCTGTTTCTACTCGGAAGTCTGCCATGCTGGATCAGCATGGTTGTTTTTAGTAAGCATCGATGAGGGTTTTATAGGTATTCTCGGGACTTTTTTGGGTAGAAAAAGCCCAGCAGGAGCTCATTTGCATACTAGGCCACACACCCTGACAACTCCATTGTTTCACACAGGGCTTTTTTGTAATTTCATACAGAGGTTTCAGTGTCCACATGTGTAGTAGTGCCTAGGCGTGCCAACCTCCAGGTGTGGCCTGGAGATCTTATGAAATAACAGTTGATTGCCAGGTGACAGAGATCAGTTCATCTAGAGAAAATGGCTGCTTTGAAGAGTGGACTGTATGGCATTATAGCACAATAAGCTCCCTCCCCACTTCAAACCCCACCCATCTCAGGCACCAATCCCAAATCTGTTCCCAGAACAGATCAGGACTGTGACATCTGTGGAGGATGGGCTTCATCTCTCCCCCTCCCTTCCACCCCATTTTTCTCACCTGAGAGGATCGAGGAGGGGCGTTGTTTGGTCTGTTGGGGGAAACCCAGGGCTTTTTTTGAGCAGGAACACACAGAAACGCAATTCCAGCTGGCTTGGCATGGGGGTGTGGCCTAATATGCAAATGAGTTCTTGCTGGGCTTTTCCTACTTTACAAGAAGATGAAGAAGATGTTGAATTTATAACCCACCCTTGACTCCAAATCTCAGAGTCTTAGAAGATCATAGAATCATAGTCTTGGAAGGAACCTCCAGGGTCATCTAGTCCAACCCCCTACACAATGCAGGAAACTCACAACTACCTCCCCCTAAATTCACATTGCTGTCAGATGGCCATCTAACCTCTGTTTAAAAACCTCCAAGGAAGGAGAGCCCACCACCTCCCGAGGAAGCCTGTTCCACTGAGGAATCACTCTAACTGTCAGGAAGTTCTTCCTAATGTTGAGCCGGAAACTCTTTTGATTTAATTTCAACCCATTGGTTTTGGTCCTACCTTCTGGGACCACAGAAAACAACTCCACACCATCCTCTATATGCCAGCCCTTCAAGTACTTGATGGTGATCCTATCACCTCTCAGCTGCCTCCTCTCCAGGCTAAACATCCCCAGCTCCTTCAACCTTTCCTCATAGGACTTGGTCTCCAGATGAAGATATTGGATTTATATCGACCCTCCACTCCGAATCTCAGAGTCTTAGAAGATGAAGATATTAGATTTATATCCTGCCCTTCACTCTGAGTCTCAGAGTGGCTTACAATCTCCTTTATCTTCCTCCCCAACAGACGCCCTGTGAGGTGGATGGGCTGAGAAAGCTCTCACAGAAGCTGCCCTTTCAAACTCTGTGAGAGCTATGGCTGTCCCAAGGCCATTCCAGCAGCTGCAAGTGGAGGAGTGGGGAATCAAACCCGGTTCTCCCAGATAAGAGTCTGCACACTTAACCACTACACCAAACTGGGGAAACCCACATGTATCTTAGAGAACACAGCTGCCCTGGGTGGGTGGGGGGAATAATATAGATCAGACCTGCTGGGGAGAGGGTTTTAAGTCTTTCTCCCTGCACCATTTCCCCATGCTTCAAACTGGTTAACTGAGAAAAGAGGAAAAGGGGATAGCCATTAATATCCATGCCTTTTTTATTTTCCCCTACCAGGGCTAAAAGAGATCTGGAGGAGCCCGTTGCAATCGATGAAAAGATATAAGGAGAGAGAATTATTTTTAAACACTAACCCAGAGCCACAGCTTTGATCTGCTTCACTCTGTTCCCACACACACAAACCATCCTCACTGGTGGTTTGTTGCTGGGGCTAAATTATATAGTGCAGGATCCAGCCACAGATTTCTCGTCATCACACATAGTAGCTTGATCCTCAGAAGATCCATAATGGCAGGCGAGCCATTATGAACTTGGGATGCATTTCTGGCAGCACTGGCATTTGTTTTAACTTTTATTTAAAACATTGGTATGTCGCATTTACACCCCAACGGGGTCCACAAGGCAGCAGATGTTTTTTAAATGCAGTTTAAATAGAGTCCGGAGCACTTTAAAAATGCAGCTGAAATTATAAAATAACTCAATTAAAACACACAAAGAACACTAGTCACTAGTAGAAGGGCCCATAATCGTTAATCGTTTATGCCAGACTAGAAAAAAAAAAGTCTTCACTTACTGGCAAAAGACACAGATAGAGGGAGACTGACAGATCTTCCTGGAGAGGGTGCCACGACGTAAGAAGACCCTTTCTCGGGTCTCCAGTTGAGCCCTTCACATGGACTCTGCTAACAGCCTGGAGAAGAAGTCCTCCCCTGTTAATAGAGGGTGAATGTTTAGAATTGGGAAGTTGAAGCTTTACAAAGTAAATAAAATGCCTTGGTAAATAATATCTGATTAAGTCTCTATTAAAGAGGCAGGACATTTCACCCCCCCCCCTCAGCTGTTTGATTAAGCCTGGATTAAGGAGTCAAAACATTTATTTTTCTGTCAGCTGTCTTTGGCAACTTTTGCATGGACTGAGAGCACACAAGGCATTCTGGGATTCTCTCCATCGGGCTGGGATTCTTTGGGATATCCAAAGTTTATCCTCAGCACCTAGAGGTACTTGCACAGGAAGACATCCCATTTTGAGTCAGGTTCAGTTCCAAACGTTGAAAAAGGTGGAATCTTTTCAAAGGGGCACTTCCTATGCAGAGTACATTTGGGTCAGATTTTGGATGTCAGTTGGTGCGGTGTTTTTCTGCAGCCCACTTTTTGTTCTTCTCCCACGTTTTGGGGCAAAAAACTGCTATGGTTCTTTTTAAAAGTAGAAACGGAGGGGGGGACAATAAAGAGGCTTATTACAAAGTGCTACAAACAATGCAGGTAGCCAGTCAGGAGCCGTGACCACACAACAAAACCTAAAGAAAAGTGTTTTCACAAAAAAGGGTCAGACCTTTAAAAAACAGAACGACACTTGGCCTTTAAGACATCTGAAATGAAAAAGAAAATGAAGTGCTCACCATCAGAATTGGCAGTGATTTGAGGAGCTTGCCTGTCTGAATTGCCAAAAAACAACAACAGTTATATCAGATATCAAAATGGATTAAACAGCCCATCTGAAAATGATCTAAATCTATACAAGGTGGGTTCCAGGACTACCAGTAGGCCTGAAGAAGAAGAAGAAGAAGAAGAAGAAGAAGAAGAAGAAGAAGAAGAAGAAGAAGAAGAAGAAGAAGAAGAAGAAGAAGAAGAAGAAGAAGAAGAAGAAGAAGAAGAAGAAGAAGAAGAAGAAAATGGCCTGCCCTTTTAATGTGGAGACATGGGCAGCAGAAGGTTTTCATGGCACTGAGTTAAATAACATCACCCCATGAATAACATCCCATTAAGCCTCTGTTAAAGGGATGCTACACTTTTTTTCATCTGGCACTGGCAACCCAAGCAGGTTCCCTGAAAGTGAATGTTAGAATAATCACTCTTGTGGAAGGCCAGGTGCTTTCTCTGCCATAACTGGGAGTCCCCAGTCTCCGGTAGCTGACTGGTTCTCTGGAGTCCTGTTTCCCTTCTACTTTCCCAAATTTCCCCTTTCCCGTTTGGCTTGAGCCACAGCCTTGTTGAGCTTTTGCCTTTGTGAGGTTGACACAGACTTGCCAGACACATGGTTTCCACATGTTCTCCACACCGAAATGGCTCTTCTTTTACCATGTGGTGACCTTCCTGACATTAAACTCTTTATTTTTTTGGCCTGCCGTTTATTTTCTCTCCCTGCCTCTCTTTCTGTTGTGCTGAAAACTCTTATTTTCCAGAAGTATGTCTCTCTCTTACAAAAGTGTTTACCCAGGACTGGTTTACAGGGGTAATTTTCCCACCAGAAAAGGCAGGGCAAATAACTTTACTACTGCTAAATCACCAGTGTCATAAAAATAAAAAAAAGCTGGGAATTTAGCAAGGTAATGACCGAAACAGACAAGGGCTGTGATTGATTGGGCACGCTGAGGCCACAATTCAAAGGAACATCTAAGGAAGCGTTTAACATTTAACGTGAGATTATCTGAACAGGGATTCAGTTCCTGAAAATCAGGTTCTGTGGTCTCAGCTGTGTACTTTAGCTTATTCTTAACAAGTATGTGAATAGTCCCAAACCAAGAAAGGGGGGAGAGGGAGTCAAGGTGTGGGGGAGCTAGTGGTGGGGCAGGAAGAAAGATATAATCTCCTGCTAAAAGTCTTTTTTAAAAAAATAAATCCAGGACGAGCTGAGTCTTTTGCTTGCTGACTTTGGAGAATTCAGGTGAACAGCAGAAGGGCATGGGGTGGTAGAGGCTTCTGGGGCTCCATTCGTGGACAGGAGGCCTATAACTAAAGTTGCCAGGTCTGATGCAAGAAATATTTGGGGACTTTGGGGATGGAGCCCAGAGACTTTGGGGGTGGAGCCAGGCGCAAGGGTGTGACAAGCACGAATGAACTCCAAAGAGAGTTCTGACAATCACATTTAAAGGGACTGCATGCCTGTTAAACACCTTCCTTCCATTTAGAAATAATGAAGGACAGGGGCACCTTTTTTGGGGGGGGGGGAGGGGGGGCTCATAGAATTGGACCTCCTGGTCCAATCTTTTTGAAACTTGGGGGGTGTTTTGAGGAGAGGCACCAGATGCTAGGCCACAAATTTGGTGCCTGTGCCTCAAAAAACAGCCCCCCCAATTCTCCATTATACCCTATGGGAATCAGTCTCCATAGGATATAATGAAGTGCCCAGCAGACATTTCCCTCCTGCCTCCCCCTCCCCCCCATGCTTTCTGATAACCCTGAAGCAGGGGGAAGGCCTCCAAAACTGGAGGAACCCCTGCCCCCACCTGGGGATTGGCAGTAACTCAAATATTGGTCATTATCTCTTTGTAATGTAAAAGCTCCCTTGAACACAGAGGTGTATGCCAATTCAAGACATAATTCTGTATTTAATCAAGCTTAAAGTAGTAGCTTGCAACTTGCATCTGTGTTGGGGACAAGGGGACAAATGCTGGCATGACAGTCTCACCTCACTTCTGGGGGAAACCTGAAAGTGACTTCAGGTTGCCAGATAGGCTTGCCAGTCCCCAGGTCCCAGCGGGGGATCTCCCGGTTTTACAGGCTCCTCCCCATTGCCAGCCAGCAGGGAAAAGCCCTGCTACAACAGCCACAGTGTGCTTTTATATCTTGGCAGGCTTAGAAGATGCTTGCAACTGTTTGTGTTTTGGAACGTCTGTGTCTTTAAATCTCAGCAGCAGGAAAGCAGGGGGCCAGGCCAGCATACAGAGCCACGAGTGTGTGAAGCTGTGAGGAAGGCAGAAACCAGAATCCCTCTGTTTTGCATTCACTTTCTATAGTAAAGTTATTTCTATAGTAAAATGGATAGGAAAGAATTAGCTAGAACCTGTTCTGAAGAAGCTGGTTGAAATTCAGCAGATTGTTATATTCAGCAACTCCTGTGAGTAAATTGCTCAAGTGAATTCACAATCATGTGGGCTTGCAAACTCTGTTTACTTGGGCTACTTTGTGAGTGTATGTGTCCCTTTAAAAAGCCATGCTTGGAAATGCTTCCAAAGCCTGACAAGGGGACTTGGGGAGGGAGGGATGACAAATTTCACTTTCATTTGGTGGAAGTGCGGCTGCGAGGGTAAGGGGAAAAAAGAGGATGAGGAAATGAAGACTGTAAGTAGGGGAACTGCACTGCTGCATTTTATTTATTTGTTTATTTAGGGAATGGGAAAGTCCCCTGACTCCACCCCCAAAGTCCTCAGATATTCCTGAGTTGGACCTGGCAACCCTATTGTCAAACTTTATGTGGGGCCTAGAGAACTCCCAGAACTGATCTCCAAATGAGAGAGATCAGTTACCCTGGGAAAAAATGGCTGCTTTTGAGAGTGGACTCTATGGCTTACACCAGGGGTGGCCAACGATAGCTCTCCAGATGTTTTTTGCCTACAACTCCCATCAGCTCCAGCCAACATGGCCAATGGCTGGGGGTGATGGGAGTTGTAGGCAAAAAACATCTGGAGAGCTACCGTTGGCCACCCCGGCTTACACCTTGCTGAGGTAACTTCCCTCTCTAAACTCCGCCCTCTCCAGGCTCCACCCTAGGAATGCTAGTAGAGTTGCCAGGCCCCTCCTGGGCATAGTCATTTGATGGGGATGCTAGGGTTGCCAGGTTGGAAAACTAGATATTTGGGGGTGGAGCTTAGGGACAACAGGGATGTCAGTGGAATATGATGCCATATAGAGTCTCCCCTCCAAAACATCCATTTTTTCCCAGGGAAAAAATGTCGTCTGGAGATGAGCTGTAATTCCTGGGGATCCCCAGTTCGCACATGGAGGCTGGCATAGTCTTCATACTACAGAGAACAGTTCCCCTGAGAAAATGGATGCTTTGGAGGGTGGACTCTATAGCATTGTGCCCCACTGAGTTTCCCAGTCTGGAGCTGGCAAACCTAGCCCCTCACACCCTGCTGGTAGCCTGGAAGGTCCTGGAACCCTACTCCAGGCCCAATATCCAAGAATTTCCAAACTCTCGTTGTACTAAAATCTCTGTGTAATCTGGCTTCAGTTGCACTGAGGTAAACTGGGAGGGAGGGAGAGAGGGAAAGAAAGAAAGAAAGAAAGAAAGAAAGAAAGAAAGAAAGAAAGAAAGAAAGAAAGAAAGAAAGAAAGAAAGAAAGAAAGAAAGAAAGAAAGAAAGACTCAACCACTGTTTTCTTTAAGAAAGGGGCAGTAAAGGAGAATGGCTGGAGGTGTAGCCTGGAAAAACTGAACGAGGAAGACAAGAGAGGAGAGACAAGTGTAGGCTGTTAGAAGACACACAAAAAGAGACTTGGAACACTGTCAGTATTCTTCAAGTTCTTTGTTAAATTTTTATTTATTTAGAGCCTTTATATACCCCACCTCACTCCTGACACAGTCAGGATCCAGGGCAGTCCCCTGTATCTGGGAAGTAGCTACGAAGAGCTTGGTTAGTGATTTGATTTATTTGATTTCTAGCCTGACGTTCCCATGAACGGGGTCAGGCCCTAACCATAAAACAATAAAATATACATTTAAGGTATTTAAAACTATCACAACATAAAACCACTACTCTACGGTAAAACAATGGCATCCAGAAACTAATTACATTCTATTCCAAACTGGATGACAGGACGGCTCTCTGTCTTTTCGACATTGGATTTGCTCATGTGCTTTTGTCCCACAACACTCACAGAGATCTGTATTCAAATCCTTATGCTGCCATTAAACTAGCTGGTTGACCTTGAACCAGTCACTCTCTTCCTTTTAGACTAACCTTGTTAGGTTGTGAGACTAAAATGTGTTTATTGGGATATTTATATCCCGCATTTCCCCTCAATGTGGACCTGAAGCAGCTTTTAACATCACTCTCTGATCTAGAGGATGAACGGTTGTGAGCACAGATGCAGTCAGTTCCACCTGATAGCCATAACCTGATAAAAACCAATCCTAGGTCCTCAGGATTTCGCTTGCCACGTAATGTATGGAAGGCAGCTAATAGAATACAAACAGGCGTTGGCTGTGCAGTCCTGTTGCTTAAAATGGGGCAAAATACCAGGACCCAAATGCGATTGTGGTGTTGTCTATCGAGCTATTTTCCATCTGCCACAGGAATGTGAGCATCATGCTTTCCAGGGAGATGTGACAGAGCTCTTTGAATTCTCCCCAGCTGTGATTGAATGGATTGAAATTTTAGATATTAGTATTTAGGGGGATAGCCTAATTGGTCTTCATACCCATTGTATCAACTTGGTTCCATATTTTATATTATTATATACTTCCTCTGTGTAACTCTTCCATATAGAATCATGGAAGGGGCCTCCAAGGTCATCTAGCTCAACCTTCTGCACAATGCAGGAAATTCACAAATACTTCCCCACAAACCCCCCCTCCCCCATAAATAAATAATACATCATTCTCTCCTTCACAGCAACAACTCTGTGAAGTAGGTTAAGTGAAAGAAAGAGAGGAACTGGCCAAAAGTCACCCAGTGAGTTTCCATGACAGAGTGAGGATTCATGGCTGGTTCTCTCAGTTCTCACACAAGAGGGAAGGAACAACCTAGTCTGCCACTCGGAGCTTTTTGAAGAAGATAAGGAGAAAAGTGTGATAAATACATAGCATTACCAAGTGTTTACACAGGTACACCCACACACAACAACTGGGGTTATTGGGTATTTGGTAGGCCAGTGAGGGGGAAATAAAGGGGGGAAATCACAGAGTTTCCTTTGATTCCTAGAGCGGTGTGATGTCTAGGGTTGTCAACTCCAGGTTAGGAAATATCACATCCCAACAAGTTGGCCTGTGACTGAAATTTTAGGCCCTGTCCTACCAGTTGAAGGCCATATTGTCAGTTTTTAAAACACCTATCTCACAGGGTGTCTGTTGTGGGGGAGGAAGATACAGGAGATTGTGAGCCACTCTGAGACTCAGAGTGACGGGTGGGATATAAATCCAATATCATCTTCTTCTGACCCTGCTTGGCTTCCAAGATCTGTCAGATTGGGCTGTACCATGTCACTGTCCCTCCTGAGAGGGTGGTTAAGCCCCTGCAAAGCGTAGTCCTGGTTTGAATCAGGCCCCACACCCCAACCACAAAGTATGGCTTTGAGTTCTCCTTGAATTATGACTGATCTCTACATGACAGAGCTTCATTCCCTGGGTGGAAATGGCATCTTCCAAATGTAGACTTTGTCACACTCCTTCATTGTATTCCTTCCACTCTCCAAATTCCATCCTTCCCAGGCACTGACCCACAAATTTCCAGGGATGTCCCAATTCAGAGTTGGCAACCTTATGGGATCATCTCATTTTCAACTGGGAACTCCTTCATGAAACCCACGGCAATTTTGCAGACAGACCCAGGAACTATCATGTGTAGTTAGGTCTTGTCTGCTAGCTACTCTTGAGGGCAGGGGTGTCAAACATTCAGTTCGGGGGCCGAATCAGGCCCCTGGAGGGCTCCTATCAGTCCCCTGAGCAACTGGCTGTCATCTGCTTCTCTCTATATCTTGATTTCTTCTGCATTACAGCTTGCTTTGCAAGACTTGCTCAATTGCACAGGAGCTACAGAAAAAAACCCTCTATTTTTTCCATTGGCTGAAGCTCCTGCCTTGGGGATGAATAGCTTGCTTTGCCAGGCTCTCTCAATCACACAGCAGAGCTACTGAGCCAAGCCTCTCTTCCTTCTATTAGCTGAGGCTCCCCCCAGTCACCTGGGGTAGGAAGGAAAGAGCCAATAAGTGCTAATGTTTTAAGCATGTTTTAAGTTTTTGAAAATATATGCTTTTGTTTGCCTGTGTTCTTTATAAAATTTATATCTCTGCTACCTAATCTTAAATAGATACACATGTGGCCCGGCCCAGCCCGACATGATCCGGCCCAACAAGGTCTCATTTGTGTCAGATCCGGCCCACTAAAGAAATGAGTTAAACACCCCTGCTCTAGGGTATCAAGAGGAGGCTTTCCCCGTTGCGTATGATGCCAGGGACCAAACCAGGGACACTCTTAGCTAAGGTTGCCAGCTTCCAGGTGTGGCCTGGAGATCTCTGGCTTTTATAACTGATCTCCAGCTGGCAGAGATCACCTCCCCTGGAGAAAATGGCTGCTTTGAAAGGTGGACTCCATGGCGCTGCACCATTCTGAGGCCCCTCCCCACAGGGGTGGAATTCTAGCAGGAGCTCCTTTGCATATTAGGCCACACACCCCTGACGTAGCCAATCCTCCAAGAGCTTGCAAGGCTCTTTTTTGTAAGCTTTTGGAGGATTGGCTACATCAGGGGTGTGTGGCCTAATATGCAAAGGAGCTCCTGCTAGAATTCCACCCCTACCTCCCCAAACCCCACCCTCTCCTGCATCTACCCCCAAAGTCTCCAGGTATTTTCCAACCCCGCTCTGGCAACCCTTACTCTTAGCCCTGAACCACACTGCACAACTTCTGGACACGTCCGTTTGGTTGTGTGAACTGCCACAAATGATTTCCTAGCCTATGAAGACAACTGAGAAAATGCAAGGGCAGCCTTTCCCACAGAGAGGCCATATAACTTTGCCTCCCTAAACTGCCTAGCAAAAAAAAAAAAAAAGAGCGAGCAAAACTCCTGAAGCTTAAGCCCAGCCCAACTGATTTACAAATGGGTAAAGATTTTGGTTTTAAAAAACACAATAATCCGTCCTAAGGAGGACCGCCTGGAACTCAACCCAGAAACAGGCTTGTGGTGGTCGGGTGAGGAAATCTAACAAATTTGTAATGATTCTTTTTGAAAGAATTTCACCTTGTTAGGTTTGTGCTAATCCTTAAATCAATCGAGGCTGTGCGATGCCACGCCTTCCTTTTTAAAGTAAAAGTGCTTTGGACGGGCGGGGAGGAAAGAAATCAGTGTTGCTCTGTCGCTCGCTCTCTGTGTCCCTTTGATCTCGTTTGCAGCGCCAACATGATGGTAACTTAATCCCCCGTCCGTTGCTTTCTCTTTTCATGGAAGATCACCAGTACAAGCCTGCAGCCCGGGTTCAATGATATACTTTTTTTTTTTATCCCCTGTGCAAAAGAAAGAAAGAAAGTGGGGAAGGCTGTAAGACTGGGTCGGGAGAGCTTGTTTGCTGTGCGGATGACTGTGATGTTGCCATGGAAAAACGCTGGAAGCCTTGAACGGAGAGTTTGTGTTTTGTTGGGCCTCCAGCCAGGCTGGTTTGACTTATTACGACTGTTCGGGAGCGAAGGAGGCCGGCGCACAACTGTAGCCATGTGAATCAAACCGAGGGGCGAGGAGGAGCGAAGCTGCCGGCTGGGGAGGGGTGGCGTGGGGGGCAGAGGATTGCTTTAATCTGGGCCGGGCTGGGGCTGAGATTCCACAAGGCTCAATCTGCATTTCAATAGATGCAGGATTTACCAAGGGGGGGGGGGGGGTAGGGGGAGGGGATGGCATTTGCTCACTTGTGAATTCATTAAATCCTCTTTTATCTGCAGGAGGGGTTGGTTGGTGGGGGAACACAGCCAGTGTTTGGATAATCAGACTGCTGGTTAAATTAGGGTGCTTATTCCTTCGACTGATATTAACATGGGGACACGGAGGGGGTTGGGGTTAGGAAGGCGTACCACTACCTTCCTCTAAGACATTGATATTTTTTCCTTCCCCCCCCTCAAAAAAAGCACTTTTACTTTAAAAAGGAAGGCGTGGCATCGCACAGCCTGGATTGATTTAAGGATTAGCACAAACCTAACAAGCTGAAATTCTTTCAAAGAATCATTACAAATTTGCTAGATTTCCTCACCCGACCACCACAAACCTGTGGTGTCTTCCATGAACACAGCATAGGATTGGCTATGTAAATTGTGGCGAATTGATAAAGATCTGTGCCCTACAGCACAGTCTAAATCCCAAAATTTAATGGCTTGAGGAAATGCCAGTTCTTTATTACAGGAGTAAGTGACATGACTCCAAAGCTGTGCATGCTTAAGAGTTGGAAGGGACCCTTCAGGGTTATCTAGACCCACCCCCTGCACAATGCAGGAAATTTACAAATAGCTCCCCCTAAGTTCACAGAACCAGTGTTGCTGTCAGTTGGCCATCTAGCCTCTGTATAAAAGCCCCCAAGGAAGAAGAGCCCACCACCTCCTGAGGAAGCCTGTTCCACGGAAGAACTGCTCTGTCAGGAAGTTCTTCCTAATGTTTAATCAAAAACGCTTTTAGTTAATTTCAACCTGTTGGTTCTAGTCCGACTTCCAGGGGCAACAAAACAACTCTGCACCATCCTTTACATGACAGCCCTTCGAGCACTTGAAGATGGTGATCATATCACCTCTCAGTAATCTCCTCCAGGCTAAACGTGCCCAGCTCCTTCAGTCTTTCCTCATAAGACTTGGTCTCCAGACCCCTCACCGTCTTTGTTGCCCTCCTCTGGACATGTTCCAGTTTGTCTAGATCAGGGGTCCTCAAACTTTTTAAATAGGGGGCCAGTTCACTGTCCCTCAGACTGTTGGAGGGCCGGTCTGCCGTTACTGTACAAGGCCGCGGGCCGTCAGTTCTCCGTCTTCTGCATCTCTCTCCCTTCCCCACACCACACACCCCGGCCTAGGAACTCACCTCACCTCGGTATCACCTCACACTCTGTCTCCACCGCCTCAGCCCAATGCCGGAAGTGTGCGTTGCTAACGCAAGTTTAGGTCAAACGTCACTTCCAGTCTGATTTTGCCATAACCTGGTGGGCCGCATAAACGTCCTCAGCGGGCCGCATCTGGCCCGCGGGCCGTAGTTTGAGGACCCCTGGTCTAGATCCTTAAATTGTGGTGCCCTAAACTGAACACGTAGTCTTGGTGAGGTCTAACTAGAGCAGAAAAAAGCGATAACATCACTTTGTGGGGTATGGGCACTACTGTTGATACAGCCCAAAATTGCATTTGTCTTTTCATCTACCGCATCATACTGCTGACGCGTGTTCAGTGTATGGTCCACTAAGACTCCTAGATCCTTTTCATATACTACTGCCAAGACAAGGTTCCTCATCCTATACGAAGAAGTATCTGAAGAAGCGTGTGTGCGCACACGAAAGCTTATACCCAGAATTAAACTTCGCTGGTCTCAGAGGTGCCACTGGACTCTGAGTTTTTGTTCTGTTGCTTCAGACCAACATGGCTACCCACCTGAATCTACAGCTACCAGAGTCATTGTTGTTGGAACTCAGCTTGCAAATGCAGTGCCTTGATTTCAACCTGAGAAGGCTGGAGACTCTGCCCCTTGGTTTCTGGCTGGTTGGTTAGTAGAGGAAATCCAGGTGGCTTGCCGCTCAAGAGTTGTGAGGATTCACTCTCCACCCAGCCTTCTGGGGTTTTGCTAAAGTCTACGCTGTCACCTTAACAATCCTTTTTGGCAGATATCAACTGACAGTCTCCTAGTCCTGATTCCTTGGCAAATAAGTGAGTTTTGTTTTGTGTTTTCCCTGTTTACTGGGTTTTTTGATTCTGGTTTAATTGATCTCTATTATTGCACGGTATCTTCAGAACAGGTTCCAGGGGTGGAATTCTGGCAGGAGCTCCTTTGCATATTAGGCCACACACCCCTGATGTACCCAATCCTCCAAGAGCTTACAAGGTGCTTTTTTTGTAAGCTCTTGGAGGATTGGCTACATCAGGGGTGTGTGGCCTAATATGCACACTGCTAGAATTCCACCCCTGGGTTTGCCAACTTCCAAGTGGGGCTTACAACTGATCTCCATACGACAGAGATCAGTTCCCTTGGAGAAAATGGCTGCTTTGGAGGGTGGCCTGTGTGGCATGCTCCACTGAGGGTCCCTCTCTTCCTCAAACCCGCCTTTTAGGGATGCCAGCCTCCAGGTGGAACCTGGAGATCCCTTGGCATTACACCTTATCTCTAGACTACAGAGATCAGTTCCTTTGGTGAAAACGGATGCTTTGGAGGGTGAACTCTATGGAATTGTACCCCTTGTGGTCCCGGTCCTCCCCAGGCTCCATCCCCAAATCTCCAGGGGTTTCCCAACCTGAATCTTGCAACCCTGGACCTCTGACATCCCTGTGGCTTTCCCAGGCTCCTCCTGAAAGCAGGGCTTTTAAAATTTATTTTCTTTATTTATTTTGTTATATTTATATCCTGCCCTTTCCTATCGGGCTTAGGGCAGCTAACAACAGTCCACAATTTGATAACAGATTTAAATAAAACATTATTAAAATATTGAAATAATTTTAAATAGAAGATATTGAAGATCTTGGATTTATATCCCACCCTCCCCTCCAAAGAGTCTCAGAGCGGCTCACAATCTCCTTTAGCTTCCTCCCCCACAACAGACACCCTATGAGGTGGGTGGGGCTGAGAGGGCTCTCACAGCAGCTGCCCTTTCAAGGACAACCTCTGCCAGAGCTATGGCTGACTCAAGGCCATGCTAGCAGGTGCAAGTGGAGGAGTGGGGAATCAAACTCGGTTCTCCCAGATAAGAGTCCGCACACTTAACCACTACACCAAACTGGCTCTCCTGAAATACAATTTCAGATGGTGTTCTGTCTTGTTCAAAATCATTTATGTTAATACTGTGGGATGGTGGATACTACGCACCCCTGTAGATGTTAAGAGCACCTCCAGTTAGTTGTTAAAAGCCTGCCTGAACAGATGTCTTTTAGGCCCTGCGGAATTGTGGCAAATCCCACAGGGCCCTGGTCTCTTCAGGGAGGGCATTCCAGAGGGCAAGCACAGCCACAGAAAAGACTCTTGCCCTCATAGTAGTCAGACGGGCATGCTTTAACCCAAGGATCTTGAACAGATTTAACGAGCTTGATCGTAGTGCTCTCTGGGGCTCGTGTGGGGAAAGAAGGTAGACAGGTCCCAACCTATAGAGGGCTTTAAAGGTCATGACCAGCACTTTGAACCGGGCTCGGAACACCACAGGCAACCAGTGCAGCATCTCCAGTGCAGGTTGGATGTGCACCCGTAAAGACAGCTCCAATACCAACCTGGCTGCGGCATTCTGCACCAGTTGCAACTTCTGGGTCAGAGTCAAGGGCAGCCCCATGTAGAGGGCGTTACAGTAGTCTGTTCTCAAGGTGACCGTTGCGTGGATTATTGTGGCCAAGTCGCTGCACTCCATGTATGGAGCCAACTTCCTTATCTTCCTAAGGTGATAAAATGCAGATCTGGCAGTGGCTGCCATCTGGGCCTCCATAGATAATGAAGGCTCCAGAAGTACCCCTAAACTCTTGACCCTCGAAGCTGGCGCTAAAAGCACCCCATTGAAGGTCAGTAAAGGGATCTCTCTTCCCAGGCCACCCCGGCTTAGGCACAGAACCTCTGTCTTTGCTGGACTCAGTTTCAGTCGACACTGTCTGAGCCATTTCACAATACCTTGTAATGCCCGGTCCAGATTTTCTGGGACGCAGTCAGCCTGGCCGCCCATCAGGAGATAGAGCTGGGTGTCGTCCGCATATTGGTGACATCCCAGCCCATAACTCCGGACAATCTGGGCAAGGGTGCGCATGTAGATGTTATATAATGTTGGGAAGAGAACCGCCCCCTGAGGCACTCCACATAGTAGGTGTCTCCGGGACGATTTCTCCTCCAATTCCACCCTCTATCCCCAACCTTGGAGAGGAGGTAAGCCATCGGAGGGCAGACCCCTAGATCCCTGTTTTGAAGAAAAAGCCCAGCAGGGACTCATTTGCATATTAGGCCACACACCCTGCTGCAAAACTAGCCAGAACTGCGTTCCTGTGCGTTCCTGCTCAAAAAAAAAAAAAAGAAATCCCTGCCCCCAAGTCTCCAGGGATTTTCCAAATCAGAGTAGGCAACCACATTTGGAGACATTTTTTCTCGCACAACTGTATAGGAATAATTTCAATAATAGCTGTTTTTCCAGATCCAGTCTTTAGTTCAGGTGTTTTGTAATCGTTGAGCGTGTCCTGCAGAAATCTTGACACAGTACAGCTAATCCCTTTGTTGCATTGGTTTAAACCCTGTAATAGTTCCTTGCAGGTGCAAGACGCTTGCAAGTAGGATCAGAGTTCAGATTTATCGCTCTGGTACCTTGCCACGGCCTCCCTCCCAGCAAATCACTTTTGCTCAGGGAGGGAGAGGGAAAGAACACCGATGGAGCAAAGCTGCAACCAGAAATGTTCCACCTCCACCCCGATCTGTTAGTTTAAAAAGACAAGAATACCGTTCTTTAAATAAATAAAGAAGATTCAGCAAAAAATTTTTTAAAAACCTATCATAAATCAAGTGCTGGCTAAATAGAACAAAATGTGCCTTATTTTCATCTTGGGATGATGCCTGTTTTCACTGCAGGTTTCCTAACAGGATAAACACTCCGCCAAACCAAAGGTGCTTTCAGATGAAAGCCAGTTTGGTGTAGTGGTTAAGTGTGCGGACTCTTATCTGGGAGAACCGGGTTTGATTGCCCACTCCTCCACTTGCACTTGCTGGCATGGCTTTGGGTCAGTCATAGCTCTGGCAGAGGTTGTCCTTGAAAGGGCAGCTGCTGTGAGAGCCCTCTAAGCCCCACCCACCTCACAGGGTGTCTGTTGTGGGGGGAGAAGATACAGGAGATTGTAAGCTGCTCTGAGTTTCTGATTCAGAGAGAAGAATGGGGTATAAATCTGCATTTAAAAAAAGAAAGAAAGACCCTTCCAGTTAATGTAGTTTCCAGAGAAGCCTGCGTGTTGTGTATGCATCTTCCTGATGACAACACTGCAGCAAGGAGGGGGGGGGGGGGGTTGAGCAGGAACGCACAAGAACTCCAGCTGGCTTGGTGTCAGGGGGTGTGGCCTAACATACAAATGAGTCCCTGCTGGGCTTTTTCTGCAAAAAGAAAGCCCTGACAGCAAGTGGATCCATTGCACGTAGATGGCGTAGTCCAGCACCCAACTCGCTTAAAGTGCGCAGGTCCTGTGACTTCTCCTACCCCCACCCTTCTGCCATTCCACATTTATTTGTTTGCATCATTTGCAACCTACCTTTCTTTCCGGTGAGGACCCAAAGCGGTTTACGTTGTTCTCCTCTCTTCCGTTTTATCCTCACGATAAAGAGGTTAAGAGGTTAAATTGGGAATGTATGACTAGCCCAAGGTCTCCCAGCAAGCTTCCATGGCGAAGAAGAAGATATTGGATTTACATCCCACCCTTCACTCTGAATCTCAGAGTCTCAGAGCGGCTCACAGTCTCCTTTACCTTCCTCCCCCACAACAAACACCCTGTGAGGTAGGTGGGGCTGAGAGAGCTCTCCCAGAAGCTGCCCCTTCAAGGACAACTCTGCCAGAGCTATGGCTAACCCAAGGCCATTTCAGCAGCTGTAAGTGGAGGAGTGGGGAATCAAACCCGGTTCTCCCAGATAAGAGTCCGCACATTTAACCACTATACCAAACTGGCTCTCAGATGCTTGTCTAGCACACTAACTGTAATACCACGCTTGCCTTTGCCAGTATATAAAAGTTGTTTGCTAAAGTATTGGGAATAGTGATTGGATAGCAGTGACCCATCACCAGGGGTTTTTTTTGTAGCAGGAACTCCTTAGCATATTAGACCATCCCCCTTGATTTAGCCAATCCTCCAAGAGCTTACAGGGCCTGCTGTAAGTTCCAGGAGGATTGGCTACATTGTGATGTGTGTGGCCCAATATGCCAAGAAGTTCCTGCTACAAAAAAAGCCCTGCCCATCACATTTGACATGTCCCTTCTGTTTGTCTTGTAACCCTTTTTTAAAAAGAAGTTTTTAAAAGTCTGTAGAGACCAGAGTGCCTTACTTTGCAACTACAACATGGGAGATCAATTATCCTTATGCAATGTGGCCTTTCATACCCATTAAATAGTCAAAGCAGTTATGAAGTTCAAATGCTTGCAGGGAGGATAGAGAAGATACAGCATTTTGCAAAATATGTCACATGTACGGTTGTCTGCCCATATGACAGAAATGAGCTGTGTGTGCTTAATTAGTGTCTTTTTGTTTTATATATTTATTAACATATTTATATCCCACCTTTCCTTGTGGTTCAAGGTGGCTCATGGTTCAAAGCAGCTCTTGGCTTTCAGGGAGCAGGTTCAGTCACAGTTCTCTCAGAACTCTCTCAGCCCCAACTGCCTCACAAGATGTGGGGAGAGGAAGGGAAGGTGATTGTAAGCTGCTCCAAGACTCCTTTGGGTAGTGAAGGGCAGGGCATAAAACCATCTCCTTCGCCTCCTTGTCCTTCAGTTTCGTGAGAGAGCATCGAGAGCCAGTTTGGTGAGAACCGGGTTTGATTCCCACTCCTCCACTTGCAGCTGCTGGAATGGCCTTGGGACAGCCATAGCTCTCACAAGAGTTGTCCTTGAAAGGGAAAGCTGCTGTGAGAGTCCTCTTAGCCCCACCCACCTCACAGGGTGTCTGTTGTGGGGGAGAAGATATAGGAAACTGTAAGCCTCTCTGATTCAGAGAGAAGGGCGGGGTATAAATCTGCAGTCTTCTTCTCTCCATCTTCTAATTCTTCTTCTTTCCTCATCACAAGCCTATGATGTAGCTGAGACTGAGAATGTGTGACTGGTCTGAGGTCTTCTGACCAGCAGTGGGGTGAGGGATAGGGTTGCCAAGCTCCAGGCTGGGAAACTCCTGGAGATTTGGGGATGGAGCCTGGGGTGGGCAGGGACCTCAGTGGGGCACAACGGCATAGAGCCCACCCTCCAAATTTCCTCCAGGGGATCTGACCTCTGTAGTCTGGAGATGAGCTGTCATTCCAGGGGATTCCCAGGTCCCTCCTGGAGGCTGGCATCCCAGAATATGGGTCTTCCCCAGTTCCCAATTGAACACTGTAACCACTGCCCTGTGCTAGCTTTGTGATTTTAAAAATCTATTCCTTGGCTGTAATGTATCCTCTCATTGTCAATCCCCCACCCACATGGCTGTCAAAACTCACAAAAGTTGAAAACTAAAAGATAAAGATAGTCCCCTGTGCAAGCACCAGTCGTTTTCGACTCTGGGGTGACGTTGCTTTCACGTTTTCACAGCAGACTTTTTACCGGGTGGTTTGCCATTGCCTTCCCCGGTCATCTACACTTTCCCCCCAGCAAGCTGGGTAGTCATTTTACTGACCTTGGAAGGATGGAAGGTTGAGTCAACCTGGAGCCGGCTACCTGAAACCAGCTTCCGCTGGGATCGAACTCAGGTCGTGAGCAGAGGACTCCGACTGCAGTACTGCAGCTTTACCACTCTGCACCACGGGGCTCTTGAAAACTTGAAAAGTAGTTGAAAACTACTGGTAATTAAAATATCATTAGGGTGGGGTTTCAGTCCAGAAATCCTGGGCTGGCTGCTACGTTTTCTTCCAGTGGCCACAAGAATGGCCATGACTGAGTTGAGTTTTCTCAACTCTGATTGGCAGCAGCTCTCCACGATCTTAAGCAGAGGTCTTTCATATCACCTGACCTAGAGATACGAGGAACCAGGGCTTTTCTTTGTGTGTGTGTGTGTGTGTGTGTGGCAGGATCTCATTTGCATATTAGGCCACACCTCCCTAATGTAGCCAGTCCTCCTGGAGCTTTCAGTAGGTCCTGTACTAAGAGCCCTGTAAGCCCTTGGAGGATTGGCTACATCAGGGGTCTGTGGCCTAATATGCAAAGGAGTTCCTGCTACCAAAAAAGCCTTGCAAGGAACTGTACTTGAGACCTTCTGCGGAAAAGCAGACGCTTTATCACTGAGCCCTGCCTCCGCCTACGGAAAGGTGCCTTAAACTGTTGGTACATCAAAGTCAATACTGTCCACTTGGACAGTCTTCAAGTCTCAGGTGAGCATCTTTCACATCCTCTGTTGTCTGATTGCTTTAACTGGAGATGCTGGGGATTGAACCTGAAACCTTCTATCTGCAAAGCAGATGCTCTTCCACTGAGCCATAGCCCTAGACAGAGGTGTGAGGGAAAGGTGACTCTTCAGGATCAGGGTGGTGGGCTGGCAAAA
Organism: Heteronotia binoei; assembly: GCF_032191835.1. Lineage (NCBI taxonomy): Eukaryota > Metazoa > Chordata > Lepidosauria > Squamata > Gekkonidae > Heteronotia > Heteronotia binoei. Next base: position 174,778,731 of record NC_083225.1, read on the forward strand.
AACCCACATACTCGTGGTGTGCCGTTTTTTGTCTTTACCTATTCAGCTGGTTTAATGAAGGCCGGGCCTGGGTGGGGAGGTGGAATAATAAGGGAAACGGTAAAACAAAAAGAGCCTAGTGTAAGAATTCCAGCCCCAGTGGTTTTTACTGCCGGAAATGAGGGTTCTAGTTCCCACTCTGTGCACTATTGAACTCTGCCTGTACTCCCAGCATCAACGGTTGGCAGATGTGAGAGTCAAATATGTTTGTATGTCCTTTCCCAGAAAGCCTGGCACATCTGTTATTTTCTCTCTCTCTCTGCATTCAAGAGAGCCGCTAGCAAGTTGCAGTTATCATTTGCCTTCCCAAGTGAAACAACCTTCTGGAACATTCCACTTGTGTTTACTTGTAAACAAAGCACATTACTCAAAATGCACCTTCTTTCTCTTCCCTTCATCTGACAATTTATCCTGAGTTCCCCATAGAAAATTATTGGCACATTTCTATAGCACGGGAGTGGCCAAACTGTGACTTGAGAGCCACACGTGTCTCTTTCACACATATTGTGCGACTCTCAAAGCCTCCACTGCCCTGTTGGCTGGTTCAGAGAAGGCATTTGTCGCTTTAAATCATATCTCTAACCCAAGACAGCTGGCAGAATACATTTAAAGTTAAAGTTGCTTTCTTTCCACCTCTCCTTCCCACATCTATTTCCTTTCCTTCCTCACTCCTTTCCTCATTTGTGACTCTCAAACATCTGATGTTCATGTCTTGCAGCTGTCAGACATCTGACATTTATTCTGTGTGGCTCTTAAGTTAAGCAAGTTTGGCCACCCCTGGCCTAGAATAGACAAAGCAGCCCTAGAATATACAAAATACATCTAGAGCAGTGGTTCCCCATCCCCTTTTGAGCTTGTGGGCACCTTTGGCGTTCTGATACAGCAGGGGTGGCCAAACTAGCTTAATGTAAGAGCCACATAGGATAAAGGTCAGAGGTAACATGAACGTTGCACGTTTGAGAGCTGGAAGGAAAGGAAGGCAAATAGATGGGAGGGAAATGGAAATAAAGCAACTTTAACTGACTTGGCTTGGAGAAGTGATTTTAAGAGAGAAATGCCGTCTCCAAGACAGCCAACGGGGCAGTGGGGGCTTCAAGAGCCACACAATATGTGTGAAAGAGCCACATGTGGCTCCCAAGCCACAGTTTGGCCACCCCTGTTCCAGGCAGTGGAAGCAGGTTGAGTGCTGGCAAACCCTAGCATAAGATAAAGCCCTTGTTAGCAGCACGTTCCACAGCCTTAATGCAACAACTCCCCCCTCCCTGACAAACACCTAATGCTTTTGTCGGTCTTTGGAACTGGATTTTACCATCTTATTGGTGTATTTAATTTTATTTTTTTTTAAATCTGGGCTGTTTGTTTTAAATTCTGGAAGTGAGAGAGTCTGATAGCGTCTGCTTACAGCGTCCAAATGTGCAACCTGAACCCCATCCTGCTTTCTGCAGCCATCTGTGCAGACTGAGGCAAACACTCTGGTGTGTGTCAACTGCATGGAAATGCTCAGCACATGACAGTCCTCATCGCTTCCTTCCCATCTTTATGCTTGGATGCATAATAAACTTTGACACTGGAAACCGGGCTTGAAAATGTAGGTGTTCAGCACAAAATAACCGAAAGGGGCTTTCCACAAAGTTGATTGAAACCTCAATAACAATAGAAGTGTGTGTGTGTGTGCGCGCTTCATGGACTTTATTTAAGTAGGCATACTTCCAGTCCCACCTGGAGGCTGGCATCTCTACCACCCAGATTTTCACAAAGTTTGAGAAGGCTGGGCTTCTCCAGCATCAACCAACACATCTTCCTTTCTTTCTCCCTCCCTCCCTTTTATGCTAAGACCATAAGAGAAGCCATGTTGGATCAGGCCAATGGCCCATCCAGTCCAACACTCTGTATCACACAGTGGCCAAAGATACCAAGTGCCATCAGGAGGCCCACCAGTGGGGCCAGGACATTAGAAGCCCTCCCACTCTGCCACCCCCAAGCACCAAGAATAAGAGCATCACTGCAGTAGACAGAGTTCCAACAATGCGCTGTGGCTGATAGCCACTGATGGACCTCTGCTCCATGTGCTTATCCAATCCCCTCTTGAAGCTATCTATGCTTGTAGCCACAGCCACCTCCTGTGGCAGTGAATTCCATGTGTTAATCACCCTTTGGGTGAAGATGTTGTACTGAACCTCTCTCTCTCGTATTTTTTGTAATTTTATGTACATGTGTTTATGATTATGTGTGTGTGTGCACCTGGAAGTCATGTCACCTCTGGTGACTGACCCCAACTGAGGGCCTGGAAGGTATTCAGAGAGGAAGCTGAATAAAGCCTTCCCCTGTCCTCCCGACTGCTGGCATTTCAAAGAGGTCTCCCATCCAAGTACTTGCTAGAGTTGGACCTGCTTAGCTTCTGAGATCTGATGAGATTGGGTTTGCCTGCGCTATCCAGGTTTAGGGTTACCAGCCTCCAGGTGGGGCCTGGGGATCTCCCACTCTGACAACTGATCTCCAGCTGGCCGAGATCAGCTCCCCTGGAGAAAACGGCTGTTTTGAAGGGTGGACTCTATAGCACTGTATCATGCTGAGGCCCTTCCTTTCCCCAAGCCCCCCTCTCCTGGCTCCACCCCCAAGGTCCCCAGATATTTTCCAACACAGACTTGGCAACCCTATCCAGAACAGGGCGCTGAACATCTATGTTGATGGAGAGTTTTGGAGGAACTTGAATGTATGTCTGCTACTTTGTGACTGTATAAAATATATATTCACTCTCCACCTCTGCTAACCCCTGGAACTTTTGCTTACGGGGCAGCTTCTAGTATTTTCTTAGGTATTAGCAATATACTTTGAAGCTCTTTTCACAATCTTAGGAGCTAGAAGCCTGGTTTGGTAAAATAAACACTGATCTTCTCAGGTCTCCAGGAATTCTGCACTCAGTGCCACTTGCTCCATTTGTGTGATTCAGTCTTAGGGCTAAACTACAGCAGACGGGTGTGACCCACCCCTGTTGATGCTCTTTTTGGGGGAAATGCAGCTGTTTAAAAATAGCTGCGAGGGTAGAGTTGCCAGCTCCCAGTAGGGTTTCCTTTGTTCCGGGGGGCTGTGGTCTGCTACTGGATAGTTGGCTGGTGAGGAAATCCCACCCCCAAGCGGGGACGTGGCCCACCATAGAGTTTTGCCCCAAAACCAGAATGTTGCACACAACATTGCTAATTTGATGATGTCACTTCTGGGCAGGGGTCATTTTGTAGAAAAATAGGTGGTAGAGCTCATTAGCATATGCCACCCCCCACCAGAGAAAAGCAACCCACCGCAAGTAAGGAGAGCCCCAGGAAAGCGAGGCCTGCTCGGGCTGGCTAGAGATCCAGCCGGCCCCAGCTGGCCTCGCTCACCTGGGGCTCTCCTGGGCCACCCCCTCCCCCAACAGTCAAAAGGCCAGCAAGCCACCCGCCACCCAAAATCACATAAGAAGTGGCTTAAGGGTGGAGCGGACTCGTCCAGGGATTAATGAGGGCTACTGGGGGGGTGGCAAAGCCCCTGGTGGCTGGCTGGCTGGCTGCCTGCTCTCCTAATCCAGGGATTGCTATGCAGCTGCACCTGCTATTCAGTGGACAAGGTAGGTAGGTGGGGAGAAGGAGGCGGCATCAGAGAGGTTCAGGAGCTGGGCTCCTGCTGAATTCAAGGCCTGCATCTGGGTGATGTCATCATATCTGGAGCATCATGTGTGACATCTCACCCACCTTATCTGAGGGCCCAGTCCTGACCAGACCCATGCTGTGGTGGCAGCAGGTGATTCTGTTCCTCTCCAAAGATCCCCACCTCCAGGTAGGACCTTGGGATCCCACAGAGCTACAACTCATCTCCAGGCTACAGAGATCAGTTTCCTGGAGAAAATGGCTGCTTTGGAGGGTGGCGCCAATGACATTGTGCTCCACTGAGGTCCTTGTCCTCCCCAGGCCCCATCCCCAAATCTTCACGGGTTTCCCAATTTGGATCTGGCAACCCAGCACTCCCCCCCCCCTCCAATTCCCCACTAGTGGCCAAGGAGGGCCTGGCAACTCTATCTTCCCCTCACGCCTTTCCAAATGCCAAAACAGCTGTGCTGTAACGTTCCCCCTCATTCCCCCCCCTACAGAGTGGATCAGTTCACGTCCTGAGCCGAATATAACAGCTGTAATTTTAAAATGGGTAAAGGGCAGTGCAGGACGCTGCACAGCTTCAGATGGCTGCTGAGCAGCGCTGCGTGTGCAATGAGCAGCACACAGTTTAGAGGGAATAGTGGGTGTGTGCGGGGAGCTGTTTTGGCCGCGGAGGGGTGGAAACAAGATTGCTTACTGCTGCTGTTCTGTGGGCCCAGTCAGGCTCAAGTCTTGTGGCGATTTTTAAATAGGTACATTTTCCCCACTCCATGTTGGATCAGGCCAATGTTGGATCCTCACTTGCAGCTGCTGGAATGGTCTTGGGTCAGCCATAGCTCTTGTAGGAGTTGTCCTTGAAAGGGCAGCTTCTGGGAGAGCTCTCTCAGCCCCCACCCACCTCACAGGGTGTCTGTTGTGGGGAAGGAAGGGAAAGGAGATTGTAGGCTGCTCTGAGACGCTGTCCATGAAAGGGCAGCTTCTGGGAGAGTTCTCTCAGCCCCCACCCACCTCACAGGGTGTGTGAGTCTGTGTCCACTGTAACATGTAGTTTGGCTCCTGGAATGTATTTGGTTGTGGTTTGTATTTGGTTGTGGTGCATAAGAAGATGATATTGGATTTATATCCCATCCTATACTCTGAATCTCAGAGTCTCAGAGCGGTCACAATTTCCTTTACCTCCCCCCCCCCCCAACAACAGACACCCTGTGAGGTAGGTGGGGCTGAGAGAGTTCTCCCAGAAGCTGCCCTTTCAAGGACAACTCCTATGAGAGCTATGGCTGACCCAAGGCCATTCCAGCTGCTGCAAGAGGAGGAGTGGGGAATCAAACCCGGTTCTCCCAGATAAGAGTCCGCACACTTAACCACCACATCAGTTCATGTTTAATTTGTTCATGTTAAGAGAACAAGCAAGTCTCACTCTGCTATAATTTGGCATATTCTAAACTGTATTCATGCCCGGGGCATTTTTCTTCATTAAGTTTGTATGTGGGAACCATAACTGTGCCCCTGACCTTTTTCAGCTGCATGTTAACAAAAGCATGTGTTTTAATTGGCTGAACTGAGCTCCCGAATCAGAAGATTTCCTGCCTTTGGTCAATCTGTCACAGCATTTGTGCTGTTTCAGCACACGGAGAACTGGCAGCATGTGTCTAAGCAAAGATTCTTCTGTATTTTTTTTTTTTGCACATCTCATAAATGGCAGTATTTACAGTAACAAGCATTTGAACTAAGCCTCAGTCCCAAGGTAGTGAAATCCTCTGGCACCATCCAATGGGTGAAGTAAACATTTCCCATCATTCATTCTTCAAGACATACTTTGCATGAATTTCCCAAAGAAGGGTTGTCAGAAAAAGTCATTCTTCCATGAAAAGAAAGGTATAAAACGGTAAAGAAGGAGCTACAGGCATTTCAAGCCAGGATGTGCAAGTAATCTTCCTACTCCTTGGAATCAAGTGATTCCAAAAGATCCAAATCCTGCTTGAGTGGGAGCACCTGGAGGGCAGCCAAGGAATTTTTAGGGAAACAAAAAAAAATTGTAAAAAAATCAGTAAGTATTAAGATTTCTTCAGGAGGGAGGTATTCACATCCTTCTAACTGAAGGCTGATTGGCTGTTGTTCCGGGCATGGAACTCTTTGTTGTTTATTCATTTTATGTTTAAATATCATTCCAAGGCATCTTTTCACTGGCATCAGCTCAAGTCATCTTACACAAACCCAAACTATTCCAGTGCTAAAACTGGCATAAATATGTGTAAATTCCATACCTAGAATCAGGAAAAGAGCACAAGAACCTGCTGGATCTGACCAGTGGCCCGTCCAGTCCAGCATCCTGCCTCTCACAGTAGCCAGCCAGTTCCTCCGGAGGGTGAACAACAGGGCATAGAGGCCGAGGCCTTCCTCCTGGCCCTGGGATTCAGAGGTTTAGTGCCTCTGGATGTGGAGGTTCCCCTCAGTCACCGTGGCTTGTCGCCATTGAGAGACTTGTCCTCCATGAATCTAGCGAATCCCCTTTGAAAGCTGCTTATTCCTTTGGCCATCCCTACATCCTCCAGCACCGAATCCCACAATTTTAATCATGCTCTGTGTAAAGTAGTATTTCTTTTTGCCCGTCCTGAATCTACTGCTCCTCAGCTTAATTGGATGCCTTCAAGTTTTAGTGTTTTGGGAGGAGGAGAAAAAATTCTCTATCAGCTCTCTCCACCCCATGTATGATTTTATAAACCTCTATCATGTCTCCTCTTAGTCATCTCTTTGCTAAATGGAAAAGTCCAAGACTCTTCCGTCCAGGGGTAGCCAAACTTGCTTAACATAGCTACATCGAATAAGTGTTAGATTTTTGAGAGACGCAAGACATAAACGTCAGATGTTTGAGAGCTGGAAGGAAGGCAAATAGATGGGAGGAGGGAAGGAGAAGTGGAAAGAAAGCAACTTTATCTTTAAATACATTGTCCAAGCCACCAGCTGGCTTGGCTTAGATAAGTGTTTTAAACAAATGCCTTCTCCAAATTGATGAGGTAGTGGAGCTTCAAGAGGCACACAAGATGTGTGAAAGAGCCACATGTGGCTCCCGAGCTACAGTTTGGCCACTTCAGTCTTTCCTCATAGAGAGGATGCTTCCACCCCCTAATGAACTTGATTGCCTTCCTGTGTACTTTTTCCAACTCTGCAGTAACCTGACAGCTTTAAAAGGTATGCTTCTTACAAACCTCATGCTCCGTGATAACTAGTATAGCTTTTGGGCAAAGGATGTTTTTTTGGTTGTTGTTTGGTGCCGAGTCACAGAGCCAGTTTGGTGTGGTTAAGAGCAGAGCACTCTAATCTGGAGAACTGAGTTTGATTCCCCACTCCTCCACATGCATCCGCTGGGTGACCTTGGGCAAGCCACAGTTCTCTTAGAGCTGTTCTCTCAAGAGCATTTCTCAGTCCCATTCTCTCAGCCCCACCTACCTCACAGGGTGTCTGTTGTACGGAGAGGAAGGGAAGAAGATTGTAAACTGAACCTTGGCTTGTAAGGTTCAGTTTTGTGAAGGCTGGTTTCCACCTCATCCAATCCTATATTCACTGGGTGGAGATCAGCAAATTCGTCTCTTTTCATACTTCAGTGAGTATATTGTTCCCTCTCATTATCACAGCAGTTTATTCTCAGCAGATCTTTGTTTGCTTTTTGGAGACACCTCTGGAGAAGAAGAAATATAACTTTGAGTTTCTTGTCCTTCAAGAGTGGAGTGGAAAAAAATGAGACAGCCTGGCCTAATGTTACATTTTGAGGGAAGAGAAGCAATGTCTTACAAGCATGCGAAAGAAATTACCCCTGAAGGTTATGGAAAGCGAGAACATAAATGAGCCAAGCTTTGTTTACCTGGAAGTGAGAAATATATTGGAAAAGGATGGAAGCTAAGACACAAGAAGGAAATGGGAGAGGTGGGGATGCGGAAGATTATGGTTGCGCTGGACTTGAAAATATCTCATGTTATAAACAAGGCTGAAGGGCAGGAAGAGGCCTGAAAAGAAGAGAAAAAAGTTAATAAGGAGCTCTGCCAAGGAGAAAGCAAGGGCCAGTGTCATTAGTTGCCATGGGACCAAAGCCCAGCACTTCGCTGCTGAAAATACTGCTCAGTCCCCTTTATCCCTATGTTCAACAGACATAGTACACACATCCTTCTAAGCCTGTCTTCAACATCAGCTAGTTCTGTTAAAGGTCAGACCATTTTGCCTCTAAACACTTGGTATTGGCAATCGTACTTAGAAACAAATTGGCAGCTAATTAGGGTTGCCAACTCTGGTTTGGGGAATTCTGGGAGATTTGGGTGTGGAGCTTGGGGAGAAGAAGAGATTGGATTTATACCCCACCCTTCATTGTCCAAAGGAGTCAGAGAGGTTGACAATCTCCTTTCCATTTCCCTCGCCACAACAGATGCTCTGTGAGGTAGGTGGAGCTGAGAGAGCTCTGACAGAAACTGCTCTTGAGAGAACAGCTTTCAATGAACTTGTGACTGACTCAGGGTCACATCAGCAGGTGCACGTGAAGGAGTGGGGAATCAGAGCCCCCTTCTCCCAGATAAGAGTCCACACACTTAACCACTACACCAAACTGGCTGGAGGGGAGAGATGTGATCCCAAAACTCAACTGGGGTGTGATGCTACCCTCCAAAGCTGACATTTTCTCCAAGGTAACTGATCTTTGTCATCTGGAGATCAGTTGTAATTCATTGCTGGTTTAAGACTAGCAAGATATGTTCCCTTTGGCTAGCTGCTGACAATAACTAAGCTGCCTCATTCTGAACTGGCTGGGCTGTCTTCAAGACAGATAAGACTTGGGTAGATACTGGACGAGCCTTGTGAGGAAGGGCATTCCCCAGGTGAGAGGCCAACACTGAAAAAGTCCTGTCTCTGGTTGCTACCCACCTCACCTCTGAAAGTAGGGATGCAGATATCAGTTCTCTTGGAGAAAATGGCTGCTTTGGAAGATAAGAACATAAGAGAAGCCATGTTGGATCAGACCAATGGCCCATCCAGTCCAACACTCTGTGTCACACAGTGGCCAAAAAACCCAAGTGCCATCAGGAGGTCCACCAGGAGCTAGAAGCCCTCCCACTGTGCCCCCCCCCCCAGCACCAAGAATACAGAGCATCACTGCCACGGACAGCAAGTTCCAACAATATGCTGTGGCTAGTAGCCATTGATGGACCTCTGCTCCATATGCTTATCCAATACCCTCTTGAAGCTGTCTACGCTTGTAGCCGCCACCAACTCCTGTGGCAGTGAATTCCACATGTTAATCACCCTTTGGGTGAAGAAGTACTTCCTTTTTTCAGTTCTAACCCAACTGCTCAGCAATTTCATTTAATGTCCACGAGTTCTCGTATTGTGAGAAAGGGAGAAAAGTACTTCTTTCTCTACCTTTTCTGCCCCTTGCATAAGCTTGTAAACCTCTATCATGTCACCCTGCAGTCGATGTTTCTCCAAGCTAAAGAGCCCCAAGTGTTTTAACTTTTCTTCATAGGGAGAGTGTTCCAACCTTTTAATCATTCTAGTTACCCTTTTCTGCATGAGGATTAAATCCCATAGATGTCCCTTCCCTTTCTAAAGATGACTCTCCCCAATCTCCACTCCCAAATCTCCAGGTTTTCTCCAGAGGAACCAATCTCTGTAGTCTGGAGATAAGTCATAGTTCTTGGGATGGGGGAAAATCTCCAGGCCTCACCTGAAGGTTGGCAACCATAGACCCAGCTCTTTAAAATATGTCTTGTTTGGTCATAAGAGATAGCCTACAGCTCACATTTCACACACTGGCAAGGTTCTTTTTGAAGTGTTGACGATAATAAATTGTAGAACATTTATGTTTTTCAAGCATATCTTTTAACAAAGAAAGAATGTCTTAATTTTCACCACAGTGCAGAACAGCCCTGGTCCAAGTAAATAAACTCGGCATACACAAGCTGGAGTAGAATCTTCAACAGCGTGTAATTGAAGGGAAGTCTGGCAGTAGCCCTTTTGAGAACAAGCCAGGGTGCTGCAAGGGTCTCTTATTTTCATTTGTGAAACAGTGGAGGGTATGTAATGGGAATGTTTGTGAACATTCCATAACATCACAACAGCTCAGTCAGCCGCTTGCCAGCAAAAGGCAACATGTCAGCAATCAAGCAGGGCTTGTGTGTGGGTTGGGGTTTTTTTTTTAAAGGCATATTATGCAAATACAATTCTTGCTGACCTGTTCTTGGAGCCAAACGCTGGAATCTTGCAACCCGGTGCTAATAGTTCCAGGTTTGATCTTCAACGCTGTAGTTCAAAGTCTCTCCCACATCAGTTCCCAGATGATTTTGCGGAGGACATGGCTGATTTGCTTGTTGTTGAATGCGACTTCAGCAGCACAGCAAAAAACCCAAAAAAACAAAACGGAGCCAATTTAGACCTGTAAATGTTTCCAGATGGGGGCATTTCTGGAGCACATTTTACTCCCAGTTTCTAAAAAGAGGCCCTGTTTACATTCTGAACCACTGCGGAGATTTTTACAATCAGGATGAAGCGTGCTAGCCTCAGTTCCCACAGACTCATTTTGGCTAAAGCTACTTCACAGTAGGAAGGAGGAGGAAATGGAGCTCTTAAATCTCTCTCTCCCTCCCCCTCCTCTCTTCCTAGAGATTTCAGGAAGGGGAAGGGGAGAAAGAGAGACAGAGACAGACAGAAACATCTGATAATAGGAATAAAACAGTCGGAAGAGCATCTTTGGAAACTGGCCTTGTCTTAGGAAATTAAAAGGACATGTGGGTAACCACTAAAGAAGCCTGAAAGGGAGGAAAAAATACATTTGTGGCACTCAAGCAGAACTATCTAAGGATGATGCATGGAATACAAGCCAGGAACAAGTTCCCACAACTTGTCGCAAACCATATGTGTAGACCTTTTGGGGAAGCTAAGATCCGGCGCTCGTGTGGCTCTGTTCTAATAGAGCTGTATCCTTCTAAGTCTATTCAAGTCAATGCCTTATGAGGATAGAAACTCTGCCGAAGATGGAAGGAAGCTTGCAGACACGTTCCGTTACTGTCTGTATACTTGGGGTCTTCCGGTTCCTAGACTGATGCTCTAGCCACTGCCTTGTCCAATTCACGTGACAAATGCAGGTGTACGAGCGGCCAAGTAGGTATAGCTGTTTTTGTACAGGTGAAACTGTATCAGCGGCCCTTTGGGTTAGCCGCAGCTTTGCATGTTTTCTTTATATACATCTGTGTTATACTGGCGTTTCCTGCAGCAAAATCATAGGGTTCCTAAAAGATCACCTGGTCTTTACATGCAGGCTGTGACTGACCGTTAATTTATTCCTCTGGTTTTAATGATGCCATAGACAGTTTGCGGTTCTCATACATGCAGGGGTGGAATTCTAGTAGGAGCTCCTTTGCATATTAGGCCACACACCCCTGATGTAGCCAGTCCTCCAAGAGCTTACAAGATCTCCAGCTACCACCTGGAGGCTGGCAACCCTAAGTGAAACATACATGTATGCAGGGGTGGAATTCTAGCAGGAGCTTTTATGCATATTAGGCCACACACCCCTGATGTAGCCAATCATCCAAGAGCTTACAAGATCTCCAGCTACCACCTGGATATTGACATGATCTCCAGCTACCAGCTGGAGGGACAAAACAAGGAGGGGAAAAACACGGAAAGTAGTAGACTGGGAGATAACTGTGCTAAAGTAATGCAGATGTCACTGTGCTAAAGTAATGATTAAACTGGTGCAGTAACCTTTAAATAATCAATTATATCATAGATTCAAGCAATTGCTAATACTTCTTTATGAACACACATTAGATAATTGAACAAGATGTACAAAATAAACAATTTGAATACATCAGCTAATAAACAAAACTGAATGGTCCACTGACAGAACAGACCGACAGTGCTGTTTGTAAGTAATCGACGAGCAACTTGGTGTCTAGTTTTTGGAGCATTGGTTCCAGGTTTGAATAACTATCATGGCTACTGCTGCTTAAGAGAACTGTTACCTTGGATATTGACATGCATTTTGAATGTATCGAGTTGTGGTTCCAGAAGAAGTATTTCTGTCAGAAGAGTTGCCATTGAAACACGACTTTACCGGAATCATGTCACAATACTGCAATTCTGGACTTGTGGACTCTGGCACCTTTACATAAATTGGACCTTCCGGTCTGTTCTGTCAGTGGACCATTCAGTTTTGTTTATGAGCTGATGTATTCAAATTGTTTATTTTGTACATCTTGCTCAGTTATCTAATGTATGTTCATAAAGAAGTATTAGCAATTTAAAGGTTATTGTACCAGTTTAATCATTAGTGACATTTGTATTACTTTAGCACGGTTAGCTCCTAGTCTACCACCTCTCTCTCGGCTTGGCTTCGCGAATGAAGATTTAAGAAGGGTGCAATAGTCCACGTCTGCTGCAGGCTCGCTGGTGGCTGACAAGACCAATGCGGGACAGGCAGGTCCGGCCACAGTGGCTGCAGGGAAAAGTCTGATTTAGGGTTGGTGCTGTAGCAGTGCGATTCTTCCTCAATCTCCTTTTGTCCTCAAGACCAGCTATGCGTGCGTTCTCAAAGGAAGAGACAGCCTGGTGGATGGTGTGCCTCCATGCTTTGCGATCTGAGGCTAGGTCAGACCACTGGTGATGGCTGATGCGACAGGTGCCAAGGGATTTCTTCAAGGAGTCCTTGTACCTCTTCTTTGGTGCCCCTCTATTTCGATGGCTGGTGGAGAGTTCGCCATACAGGGCAATCTTGGGAAGGCGGTGGTTTTCCATCCTAGAAATATGCCCTGCCCAGCGCAGCTGCGTCTTCAGCAGCAGTGCCTCGATGCTGGTAACCTCCGCCCGCTTGAGGACTTCAGTGTTGGTCACAAAGTCACTCCAGTGGATGTTGAGGATGGTGCGAAGGCTACCACCTGGAGGGAGGCTATATAACCGACAAAGAGCTATGCAGATAATGGAACAGGGAAACAGGTCAAAATCCTCCGCGAAAACCAGCTTCCAAAAGCAATAATAAACAAAATACTTAAATGAATATCAAAAAAGTTTGTATCAATACCGATTTGAGGAATAATACCTTTAGAACCTACAAACTCACATCCAAAGTCATTCAGAAGCAAATTAATGTCCAAATGTTCATAACAAGAAGGTGCATATTATGACATCATGCAATGTCTCTTCTTCCCACCTCGTTACTCCCGCTGGAGCAAAGAGTGATGGCAGTGGCCAGGAGATTGCTCACTGTGGCAGGCAATCTTGTAAGCCTAGTCTCACAAATGAACAAGGCTGCCAGCTCCAGGTTGGGAACTACCTGGAGATTTGTGGGGGCGGAGCCTTAGGAGAGTGGCATTTGGAGAGGGGAAGTACTTCAGTGTGGTATGCTGTCACAGAATCTGGCCTTCAAAACGGTCATTTTCTCCAGGTAAACTGATCTCTTGTCTCCTGGAGATCAGTCGTAATAGCGGGAGATCTCCAGCTACCACCTGGAGGCTGGCAACCCTAAGCCAGCCTTATATGGTTTTATAAATGAGCCTATCTTTGAAGCAGATTAGGAAATTGACCATACCAGGTAGAAAGGACTACAAGCATATTGGATAAAAGTGATTGTGAGCATCAGCATGTAAACGTCGTAATATTTTCTATAAGCTCGTAGAAGCCTTTGCGAAACGTGGGGTTAAATATTACCGTGTTGCGTTCTCTTCACTGTGCCTTGCTGTACGGAAGAAATCTTTGGCGCTTTGGTCTCCATGGACAACTCTACCCACAGAACTACTACCTGCACCTGTACTGAAAACAGGGAGTTGAACCAAACCCCAAAACCAGTTTATAGAGGGTATGTTTTTCCAGTGACCCCAACATTGGACCCCAAAGCTAACATGTCTTAGATATTTTGCACCTGAACCATAACAGAACCCCTGAACAACACCCAGAAAAGGGTGATTAGTTCAGATTAAGTGCTTCAATCATCAGGCACTCAGGTATGCTTTTTTCCCCTTCCTTGCAGCAGTGCGGGTTGCTCTCTGCTCCAGCTGTATTTCAAGAAATTATATTTCTCACCGAGCCGTCTGAGATGATAAAAAAGATGCAGAAGAGATTCGTAGGAGAGGTCTAGAACTGCTAGTCCTCTCGGTGCTCAAGCGGAAGCTGCTGCCCAGCAACAAGGCTTTTACATTGCAAGCAGAGCTGTCTGACAGTGTTGCGTACGAAATGTGTCTGAACCAGTTCAAAGTGGAACTACTTGTACATTTCTAGAGTTTGAAGTAAAGAGTTTAAAAAGATTAACGAACAAAAAAGAACTGACCTAGGGATGCCAGACCCCCTGTGGAGGCAGGAGCCCCCCGCTGTCAGGACCCACCTCTCCACCGCTGATCAGCTGCAGGGGGACTTACCCTCCCCAAAACGGAGAAACACCTGACATTTCAGCGACATGCCTACATGACTCCAACATGACCTGGAAGTGACGTAGGTACATCGGGGATGTCGGGGTGACAGTGTTTTTTGGGCAAAAACTCTATAGTACAGGGGTGGTCTAACTTGCTTAAAATAACAGCCACAACCATGCTAGAATGAAACTTTTAAAAAACAAAAGTTGGGAATAACAGTCCTCATAAGACCAACGTAAGGAAAGGTTAGGGAATTATTTTTTGGCACCAGTGGGAGAACGAAACACACATGTACCGTATAAATAGCTGATCACTGTTTGCATCGTTATGCATCTCTCTTTGCCTTGACACCAAAGTTAGTAAACATATCTCCTACAAGAACTATGAAACGAAGGGGAACCCTGTGCCGCCGTCTTTAATTCTGTCCCTCCTTCAAGTAGCTCCCTTGGCTCTTGCACTCACTTTCCCCATTCTAGGTCTCTGAGCAACCTTTGTGGTGGAGGAGAAGAGTTTGCAAGCCTGCCTATTTTCCCCTTCTTTTCCACTTCATACATGGCAGAAACAGTCCCCTACCTATGGGTCAGAATGCTCAGAGGCTGACTGATGTCCCGATGCTAAGCCCACTTACTTGAGAGTAAGCCTGCATTATGTTCTTCCTCGGCCTCTGGGAGCTGCACAATATGTGTGAAAGAGCCGTATGTGGTTCCCGAGCCACAATTCGGCCACTCCTGCTATAGTAGAAACTAATTCTTCCATAGAGTTTTTGCCCAACAACCAGAACATCACCCTGATGGCCCTGATGTCACTTCCTGGTTATGTTGGAAGTCACGTGGGCACATCGCTGAAACATAGAATGAAACTACCTGCTCCCAGTAAGCCTATCCCTCACCAGCACCTTGTCAACCCTAAACTGATCCTGGATTTTAAATCAGTTGATTACCTAGCTGATGGTTTGGCTGTCAAAGGTGTCCATTTTGCTTACAGCGTATTTAAATGTAACCAAACACATCTCAAGAACTGGGTGCAGGCATAATAGAACATTCCATTAGGAGAGCCAGTTTGGTGTAGTGGTTAAGTGTGCAGACTTTTATCTGGGAGAACCGGGTTTGTTTCCCCACTCCTCCACTTGCAGCTGCAGGAATGGCTTTGGGTCAGCCATAGCTCTGGCAGAGGTTGTCCTTGAAAGGGCAGCTGCTGGGAGAGCCCTCTCCAGCCCCACCCACCTCACAGGGTGTCTGTTGTGGGGGAGGAAGATAAAGGAGATTGTGAGCTGCTCTGAGATTCGGAGTAGAGGGCGGGATATATATCCAATATCATCTTCTTCAGCTGTGGGCCAGAGGACCCCTCAGCTCCCCACTCATCTGCAACCTCAGCGGGTGACTTCAAGCAAACTATAATCTCTCCCTTCATTGCAGTATAGGAGTGATTATGCTGCTAGCCAAATTCTCCAAGATTTCTGTAAGGCAGGGATCAGCAGCCTTTATAACTGCAGGATTGTTTTATGATTACATCAACAATAATAGCCAAACCAATAGAAATATGAAACTCAGTAAAAAAAAAAAAAAACAGTTTTCAACATATGTCAAAGACCCAACCATGTAGTATCCAAAAACAATATTGTATTATAATATCACCAGTCAAACATTCTAGATCTGATTTGGTAGTATGCTGTTTTTCTTGAAAGAAGAAGAGATTGGATTTATACCCCACTCTTCACTTGAGTCTCAGAGCAGTTTACAATCTCTTTCCCTTCCTCTCCCCACAACAGACACCCTTTGAGGTAGGTGGGGCTGAAAAATAGCTCAGACTTGAGAACTGCTCTTGAGAGAACTGTGACTGACCCAAGACCACCCAGTTGGCTGCATGTGGAGGAATGGGGAACCCATCCATGTTCTCCCAGATTAACCACTACACCAAACTGGCTTTCTGTAATATATGACAATTCCACGGTTCAGTTCAATGCAACTCCGCAATTCTCATGATTCCACAATTTGGTCCAGTATTCCAATGTATTTCTCTTTTAGAATAGTGTGTCAGAATAATGTTTTTTGTATTGACGTACTCAAATAAGGGATATTGGCTGTTTATCTCATTACATATACTAAACCCATCTTCGCTATATTTTAATGTTTTCTTTTTTTTTTCTAATGGCAAACTAGAATGATGTTTGTAACGTATGCTACATAATAATAATAATAAATTTTATTTGTATCCTGCCCTCCCCACCTAGGCGGCTCAGGGCGGCTAACAACCTTTTATACATGTACAATAATAAATAAAAACTTTAAGTTTAACAATAAAAACATTTAAACATTATTAAAAACCAGTTAATATTTAAAAATTCATAATTTAAATTACGTTAAGTTAATCTGGCAGCAATGGTGGCATTCTGACGCTGGTTTCTGCCAGTTTAAATAATTCTGTGATAATATAGGTCCTTGAAACATGTTTAAAAGTATATTAGGTGGACAGGAACATCACTAGGAAAAATATGTCCTTTGTTTAACCCAGACTTGTTAACAGACAGCTTTTATTGGTTTCCCACGCAAATGCTATCCAGACCAAATGTTCTTTCAGTTTGTTAATTTCACTATTTTGCCGTTGGATTCTAACTTTGTACCACTTTGTATTCTTAACCACTGCCCACCAGCTATATGTAGCTCTGCTCACTGTACCCATCCCATTGTCTGATGAAGTACGCATGCTGAAGCTAAAGGTGCTACTGGACTCCTACTTTGTTCAGTTTGATCCAGTGTAATGCATGACTCCAAATTCGAACTCCATGATTCAGTGGACTCCCAGTTATCGTCTGTTTCACAGGATTTCTTCAAGAATCATAAGCTTTCTTAAGGATCGGCTATCTTACAAGGGGTTGGATTAGATGACCCTGGAGGTCCCTTTCTGCTCTATGATTCTAAGAAGATCTCAGTTGTCTGAATATTTTTAATGTGGTTTATTAATATTTTTGCACTGTGTGTTAGTTTTTGTTTTTTATTGTCCACCGTGGTCCCTTTATATTTTGGTTTTATAACTACAGAGCCAAACGATGTCGTTCGAAGCAAGAGCTCAACAAAAAGCCATCATAAGAAAGGCCATTGACATTACTGTAAATGTACATTTTAACACTATGGAAGATTGTCAAGTTGATTAATAATCTGTTCTATTTCGGCAGCCGACAAACTGGTTGCTAGAAGTCCTTTATTAGGTAGTGGCATGCACAAGGTCTCATAACAACACATAAAGCAAAACATAAATGTGATTTTTTTTTTTTTTTTTTAGTGCACAGGCATAAATCTGCCCTGCAGCTGGTAGCTTTTTGCCTCTGTTGTTTCCCTGTCTATAAAACATCTCTGTAAAGCCACTTTTGGTTTGTTTTGTCATCAAGTCACAGCTGATGTACAGCAACCCATAGTTGGGCTTGCAAGGCAAGAAACATGGCCTGCCTCTACAGAGCAACCCTGGTATTCCTTGGTGATCTCCCATCCAAATACTGATGAGGGCTGACCCTGCTTAGCTTCTGAGATCTGACAAGCAGGGCTTGCTTTTTTTTTGAGCAGGAACAAGTAGGAATGCAGTTCCGGCTGGCTTAGTGTCAGGGGATGTGGCCTAATATGAAAATGAGTTCCTGCTGGTCTTTTTCTACCCAAAAGCCCTTTGTGAAACAGTGGTGGCATCAGGGGGTGTGGCCTAATATGCAGATGAGTTCCTGCTGGCCTTTTTCTATAAACAAAGCCCTGCTTACAAGATTGGGCTAAACTGTGCAGTCCTATAAAAATATTTGTCTACCATTCCCTTGATGATGATGATGATGATGATGATGATGATGATGATGATGATGATGATATTGGATTGATATCCTGCCCTCCACTCAGAATCTCAGAGCAGCTCACAATCTCCTTTATCTTCCTCCCCCACAACAGACACCCTGTGAGGTGGCTGGGGCTGAGAGGACTCTCACAGCAGCTGCCCTTTCAAGGACAACCTCTGCCAGAGCTATGGCTGACCCAAGGCCATTCCAGCAGCTGCAAGTGGAGGAGTGAGGAATATTGGTAACTCCAGTGTCCCACCTACCCGTCCAATATACCTTAAATTAAATATTTTCTCTTTTTTTCTGTAATGAGCCGCATTTGGCACCAGAGCGTAGGTTCCTGGCCCCTTCTGCAAAGTTTACTGAAAGACTGTACACAAAATGCCTTCAGCTGTCATGAGGAAAAACATCACGATGTGCCAAATAGAAGTACACATTAGAAGTACCCTAATAACATGAAAATAGAGATAGTTCAGTAGTATGACAGTTGAGATGATATATTCTCACGGATTCATGCTTCACCTGTGAGAATAAAGGTTATTTTGCTACAGGACTTGTATATACAAGTTGCAGTCCTGAAAGGACAACTTGAAGGCATTCTGAAACCCGAAACTGAAGCTGTTGTTAACCATTTTGCAGCATGCATTTTGTGTGTGTCTTTGTGTGTGAGTGTCTGCACCTGGAAGTCATGACTTCTGGTGACTGATCCTCTACTGGAGGCCTGGAGGATATTCAGAGAGGTGGCTGAATAAAGCCCACCCCGGTCCTCCCAACTTGGTATTTCAAGGACGTCTCCCATCTAAGTACTTGTCAGAGTCGACCCTGCTTAGCTTCCAAGATCTGAAGAGATCAGGCTTGCCAGAAATACATTTTTTAAAAAATGGTGGATTCAACTTCCATAGATCACCTGCACAAGTGCACCGTCTCAGGTATTCTCCTCCAGAGATCTATATAATTCGGAATGAAACACAGAAACATAGAACTGGAAGGGACTTCAAGGGCCATCTAGTCCAGCCCTCAGCACAATGCAGGAAATTCATAACTACTTCACCCTTTACTCCCCTGGTGACTGCAGTTCTGTGCCCAGACGCATAGTGATTGAACTGCTAGTTGGATAAAACTTATATATGAGCTTATTTTGACAATCAGCTCTCATGCATTCTCATATGTCGTCTTACTCCCTCTAAGCTGTGGGGTCTTGTGAGCAAAAATTCTGCTTTGTGAGTGACGGGCATTAAAGTTGCGAGTTACTGCATAAATTGGTTTGCTCTGGGGCCATTTTTTCCTGAGCTAAGACAAAAATGTGGGAGCTGGAGGCTAAAAAATTGTGAGCTAGCTTACGCTAACTCAGCTTAGAGGGAACACTGCTGGTGTAGAAGAATGACCATGGTTCACTTTTCAAGTTTGGTGTAGTGGTTAAGTGTGTGCGGACTCTTATCTGGGAGAACCGGATTTGATTCCCCACTTCTGCACTTGCAGCTGCTGGAATGGCCTTGGGTTAGCAATAGCTCTGGCAGAGGTTGTTCTTGAAAGGGCAGCTTCTGTGAGAGCCCTCTCAGCCTCACCCACCTCATAGGGTGTCTGTTGCAGGGGAGGAAGATAAAGGAAATTGTAAGCTGCTCTGAGTTTCTGCTTCAGAGAGAAGGGTGGGGTATAAATCTGGAGTCTTCTTCTTCAACAGCATTAATCTCCAGTCTCTTCAGTTTTTTCCTCCTGTTTTAACATAAATGTGAGGTCTCAAGAACTGAAACTGCAACCACAAAGCCTTCATGAAAGGAATGTTACCTTCTTGGGAGTTCAGTTTGATCATGAAACTTGGCATCTGGCCATAATTCTTCTCAGGGGTGGAACTCTAGCAGGAGCTCCTTTGCATATTAGGCCACACACCCCTGATGCAGCCAATCCTCCAAGAGCTTACAAGGCTCTTTTTTGTAAGCTCTTAGAGGATTGGCTACATCAGGGGGTGTGGCCTAATATGCAAAGGAGCTCCTGCTAGAATTCTATCCCATCTTCCATACCTTCTTGTTGGAGCAGAAGCGGATTCTAGGGGTGACCTTGAGGACACTGCTGTGCTTCCAGAAATAATTGCTCCTCAGCAGATAGTTAATTATTTTTGGTCACTTGGTTGCACCTCAGCACAGGAGGAAAGGAAGGGCACGGGTGAGTTCTTCCAAGTGCAGACAGAGAACATCGCCCTGATGCAATCTCTGTGACCCTCTTGGTTGCAGAGTTATTCCATGGCACATAGTTCAGTCTCTCCACATTTTTGCTAATTTTGGAAGTGCGTGAAAAATGGATTAGCTATGCAGAATGTTATTTATCCCAATGACTCTTCTAGATGCTCTAATTTTTCACAGATGGACTATAGGGACAGACTTGTTGCCTTGCGATATCCTGCCTTGTTTTGACTGTATGCCAGGGCCTCTCGTTTGGTCTCTGTGTGTTTTTTTGCCTTTCATATATGCTAAAACACAGTACAGTTATTTATAGAATTTAAAAGCACAGGGTGTTGAAACTGAAGAACAAAGATATGGGAGGGGGGGACATCATTGCCCAATAAAATATTATAGTTTACAATTCAAAACAAGTATCACTAGAGTCCAGCATGGCTCCTCAGTTTTCCGATGGGTAGCTGTTTTGGTCTGAAGCAACAGAACAAAGTTCGAGTCCAGTGGCACCTTTAAGACCAACAAATTTTCATTCAAGGTATAAACTTTTGTTTGCAAACACTAGGGTTGCAAACACTAGGCCAAGCCCCCTGCAGCTGCCAGTGGGGGACTTACTTCTTGTGCACTTTGCACGCGCGGGGCGATGACGTTGCCTGGAAGTGATATACCGCGACGGGGCGCTCTAGGAATTTGCAGGAAACTCTATAGTGTTGCACAGGACGCTCTAGCAATTGGGGGGGGGGGGACTCTATGGTACCATCACCCACTTGCTTGTACTTCTGTTAGCAAGAGATGCCAGGGACTGAACCTGGGATGCTTCTCCGGCAATGTAGATACAGTTGCCAGGAAGGGGGACTTATTGTAGGGGGAGGGGGGTCCTACATCACCAGCACCATGCTGATGTCATTCCTTGTGCTCTCAGAAATTACATGTGTGTGTGGCTGGGGAACATGGTAGTATCTGAGCAAAGCTTTATAATTTAACCATAGAGCTTTTTCCGATTGGTAGAGCATTCTCAGTGATATGTTGACCTTATTTCCAGGCACACAGGTAGTGACATCAGCACTTCAGGATGCTGCCAATGCCCCCCCCCCCGTGTTGTTCCATATTTCCTCCCACTAGCCAGTTAACTGGCTGTGGGCAAGTGTCCACGGCTAACAGGAGATGCCCTGCCATCAGCGACGGAATGCCAAACACAACAGGAAACCACAGCAATAGATAATTAAAAACTATGAACTCTGCGTAATACAGTTCAAATACTTATGTTCCAACATTTATTCATATACACAAACCTTATCAGTATTCTCAATTCATTATATTATGATACTTCAACGTTGCTTGTAATCCACTTTACTCCACAAAATAAAAATAATCCAGTTCTGGTTGCTTGAAATTAACGAAAGGTACCGAATCCTGCTGTCAAGTGAACTTCCAGCCACAGGTAGTACCATTTTTTCAGGTAGCAGTCCGCTGTTCAACAGGTGCAGCGACACAATTTTGGCTATTCTCGTGCTTCTTTTATACTTTGACCGGCTGCATTAATAAATGGACTATAAGCAACGTTGAAATATAATATAATGAAATGAGAATACTAATAAGGGTTGTGTATATGAATAAATGTTGGAACATAAGTATTTGAACTGTACTACACACAGTATTGGATTCATAGATGTAATTGTCTGCAAGGGAATGGCAAACCTCGCCATTCATTGAGCCACTGTCTCTTCAACATCTGGAGGACCAGAGGCAAGGAGCTAAAACCCGAAACAGTGGCATCTCTAGTGCTTCATAGAAATAAAATCAGGGCTTTTTTTGTATCAGGAACTTCTTTGCATATTAAGCCACACACTCCTGATGTAGCCAGTCCTCGTGGAGCTTACAGCAGGCCCTGTACTAACAGGCCTGTAAGCTCCTGGAGGATTGGCTACATCAGGGGGACATGGCCTAATATGCAAAAGAGTTCCTGATATAAAAAAAGCCCTGAATAAAATATTTTAAAGTCATTATCCACAAAAAGAAATCCTCCTACTTTTCTAGAGATTTACCGAAAAGAAAGGAACTATCACTAGTAAAGGTGAAGCGAAGGAACTTATGTTTGTTTTGCTTTGGCACAGTCTGTGCCTCCAGAACCACATTTTGTTCATTTGCTTACTTTATTTTAACCTGAGCTTTCTCCCCAGTGGGTACCTGACGCTGCTTACTTCATTCTCCTCTCTCCCATTTTATTCTCACAACAGCCCTGTGAGGTAGGTTGGGTTGCCAGATCTGTGTTGGAAAATACCTGGAGACTTTTGGGGGTGGATCTAGGAGAGGGTGGGATTTGGGAAGAGGAGGGGCCCCAGCAGAGTACAATGCCACTGAGTCCACCGTTCAACGCAGCCATTTGCTCCAGGGAGCTGATCAGTTCAAGATCAGTTGTAAAAGCAGGAGATCTCCAGGCCTCACCTAGAGGCTGGCAACCCTAGAGGTAGGATAGGCTGAGAGTGTGTGACTAACCCAAGGTCACCCAGCAAGCTTCCATGGCAGGTGGAAAAACCCACCAACTATGTTTCGGTCACTTTGCAATTGCTAGTTCATTGACCTTTTCTTTAGTTCAGCAGAGATTCAAGATACATTTCTTGCTGGGAGGGCAGAGTGGCTTTGTGGAAAACCACTTCTGAGTTGGGGAAACCCAAATGAAAGCCAGTTCCCCCCAGCTGCTCGATTTCTCACCCCCTCCCCTGTAATTTTCTCAAGGAGCTTTCAGAGTAGAACACAAAAGAAAAAGTGTGTGCTAAAAATGTGACAACATTCCTTTCACACTCCCACTTGCCTCTGAGGTTCGTCCACTTCCTTCCTATGGCTTTTTATAGAAGCTGGTGTGTTCCTCTCACGTCCGGCAATAAAGGATGTTTTGTGCACTGCTGTGGCAGTTGTGTGTGCGTGTGCGTGCGCTTTTTGTTTTTTAAAAATTCTCGCCTGTCACTATCACGTTTTAAAAGTGTCATACTGTTTTGCTGGGAGAACTGAAACCATGTTGCCCTTGAGAAAGATCAAGTAGAGGGAACAATAAGGTTGGGGTTTTTTTGCTTTTTAGATTTCTTTTAAAGCTTCCTGCAACTGAGTTTACACTTGCTCTCCCCCCCCCCCCCCGCCCATAACGGTCTCTTTTTATGAATCAACCACTTAACTTCCATTCACAAGTATGAACTAGCTTTCATTTTTTGGTTTTTCGGTTTTTAAGGTGACATCCAAATTTCTAACCCCTGAACCTGAAAAGACAGACATCAAAATACTGTGAGTAAAGCCTAGGGATTACTCAGAAAGGGACTTAATTTTTTATTTTATTTACTTACTTCATTTATAACCTGCCTTTCTCCCCTATGTGAACCCCAAATGGCTTCCATCATTCTCTATGTGGTTTTATCCTCACAGCAATCCTGCGAAGTAGGTTAACTGGCCCAATGTCACCCAGCCAGCTTCCATGGCAGAGTGGGGATTTGAACCTGGGTTTCCCAGATGCTCATTAGTCCAACACTTTAACTACTACACCGCTCTGATCTGAGCTAGGTTTCCGAGTAGCAACATCCCCTTAAGAACAGAAGGACGTAAGAAGAACCCTGCTGGATCAGACTAGTGGTCCATCTAGTCCAGCATCCTGTCTTATACAGTGGCCAACCAGTTCTTCTAGAGAGCCAACAACAGGGCATAGAGGTTAAGGCCTTCCCCTAATGCAGGGGTGGGGAGTCTTTTTTCTGCCAATGAATATTTATATCATTCGCGGGCCATAAAAATTATCAACTTAAAAAACAGCTCTGCTGAGGGAGAATGATTCAGGCCAGCAAAATTAATACAAATAATTGTTTTCCTATTTGATGTCATGTGGGGAGAGCCTAATCTGACACACACACACACACCCCTGGCCCGCCACCCTAGGCAAATGCCTAGGTCCAGGGCTTTTTTGTAGAAAAAGCCCAGCAGGAACTCTGTAGGATATTAGACCACACCCCCTAATATTAGCATATTAGGTCACACACTCATTAGCATATTAGGCCACACCATCTGGGATAATCAAGTGCAAACTGAACTGTGACAGTAACTTTTCCAGGCCCTGTAGCAATTCTGGCCGGCCAGCCAGGCCCCAGGGAGGCTGCCGCACAGTACATCTGGGACCGGTGATCCCTGCCTGGCCCTGGGGAGGCTGCCGCACAGCATGGCTGGGTCCCATGATACTCGCTGGCCAGTCAGGCCCCAGGGAGGCTGCCACATGGCTTGATTCGGTCCAGCAATCCCTGAGGGCCACACTAAGTGACCTCGAGGGCCACATACGGCCTTCAGGATAGAGGTTCCCCACTCCTGCCCTAATGTGACCTCCTGGCTGTGGGATTCAGAGGAATAGTGACTCTGAAAGTGGAGGTTCCCCTCAGTCACTGTGGCTAGTAGCTACTGATACTTATTATCTATGAATCTGTCTAACCCCCCCTATAAAGCTTATGGCTGTGGCATCACTACATTCCCTGACAGCGAATTCCACATTTTGATCACTCTCTTGTAAAGAAGTATTTACTTTTGTCTGTCCTAAACCTACTGCCCATCGGCTTGGTTGGATGTCCTCAAGGTCTAGTATTTTGAGAGAGGGAGAAAAATATCTTTGTCAACTCTCTCCACCCCATATATAATTTTATAAACCTCTTCCATGCCTCCTCTTAGTTGTCTCTTCCCTAAACTGAAAAGTCCCAGACTCTTCAGCCTTTCCTCATACCATAACTCAAGCTTGTGACTCTCATGAAACTGAGGCTGCCTAATACTGAACTGCCTAAACTGAGGCTGAAACATGAGGCTGCCTAATACTGTATCATACCCATGGTCCAATCAAAGTCAATATTTGTCTACTCAGACTGGAAGCGGCTTTCCAGGGCCACACACTGAAGCCTTTCACATCACCTTCTGCCTGATCCTTTTTAATTGGAGATGCCAGGGATTGAACCTGGAACCCTTCTGCATGCCAAGCAGATGCTCCACCTCTGAGCCATGCCCCCTGCCCCTTGATGAGCAGATGATTTCAGGACAGACACTGTACTTCATACTACTCACTGGGACTTTTTTTGTAGCAGGAACTCCTTTGCCTATCAGGCCACACACCCCTGATGTAGCCAATCCTCCTGGAGCTTACAGGACGCCCAAAGGAGTTCCTGCTACAGAAAAAGTTCTGCTATTCACTGTAAAACTCACTACATACGATGTAGTGATGGCCACTGCTTTAATTGACTTTAAAATGGATTTAGGAGGGGGGAAAGTCAAGTAAAGGAAAAATACAGATCTTTTAAATGACCAAGGTGGCTAAATGGAACCTCCATGTTCAGAGTTAGTGTCTCACTGAATACTAGTTACTGGTGGCGAACCACAGAGTATGGCATCGTACTCCTCCTTTGGGCTTATGGATGGCCACAATGGAAAATGCTTTTTCTTTTATTTTGGGTTGGTTGTAGACAGCCCCACACACAGCTTGGACAGAGGCAACGCCTTCCACTAAGGCCTAGTCTACAAATTCATAAAAATATCAGTTCCACAAAGGGTGTACATCACTTCAGAATGCATACAGGGGATTGCACTCAGATTGTGTATAGATGTGTTCTGGGAGCTCCTAGATGGGAACTTAATTCCCAGGTGAATGCAGGCCTGAGTCTGAACGGGACCACATAGCACAAGGAGAAGTAGCTTCAGCCTCTCCCCTCCCCCACTCTATTTCCTGTTCTGAAATTACCTCAGGAAGTTGCTATTTGACAAACAGGGAAATTTACATTGATGGCTACAAGTAAGTTTCCTAGTGGAGCAAATACTAAGTCCTGGGGACCATTTAGGTTCAGACAATGGTGCAGGAGGGGGAGTCTGAAGTGTACTGCGTTCACAATCCAAACTTTGCTGGCATGCACTTGGAAACCCCCAGTGCAGAACCCCAGGTGAACGTTTGGCCCGAAGTTCTCATGAACCTCCTCTACGCGTGCATGGAGTGCTTTCCCCTTGGCTTTGAGTAACTGTAGTCAGCATCAATACAGATGAAATTAAGGAGTGATGCTTATTACAGATTGCATCCAGCTTACACATTCATAAAAATAACAAGGTACATTCCTTAAAGGGGCTATATCCCTTTGCAAAGGTTTGCTGAGGAGGTAAGGACCCACTCTGTATGTGTTTAGAGGAACTCTTAGTCCTCTGAGACTTAAACGTGGCACTCGACAAAGTTTCTAGGCTGTCTCAAAGGAAGCTTTTTCTACACCTAATATAGAACGGTAGTCCCCTGTGCAAGCACCAGTCATTTCTGACTCTAGGGTGACATCGCATGACGATGTTTTCATGGCAGACTTTTTATGGGGTGGTTTGCCATTGCCTTCCCCAGTCATCTACACTTTCCCCCCAGCAAGCTGGGTACTCATTTTACCGACCTCAGAAGGATAGAAGGCTGAGTCAACCTGGAGCCAGCTACTTGAACCCAGCTTCCGCTGGTATTGAACTCAGGTCGTGAGCAGAGCTTGGACTGCAGTATTGCAGCTTTACCACTCTGCTGATATATGTCCTACTTAATCCTGTCCAGCCAGACATAATTTTGTAATGATTACTAGGCCAGCTTGGTGGAAATCAGTGCTTCTAATGTGCATCTTTTGTATTATTTCCCATCAGCCACTTCATTATTCTGCTAAATTCTTCGCCAATTGTGATGCACTGTGAGCTCATTTTGTTGATATTGTGCTTTCTAGAAGAGCGAGAAAGCTTTGTGCTTAGAATTGGATCTTACCATCCGCCTCCCACCTGCGTTTTATTAATAGAAGTAACCTGGCTCATCAAAAATTCCACGCAGAGAAGAATATGAGAAATTGGCAATAGGCGATAACAGCCCCCCACCCCCAGACCGCCATAAAGATTCCAGGAAGAATCGCCCTGGAGATAAGAGCTCTGACTGAGTAACTGGCTTAATGAAGAGACAAAAAGGACGTGTAATAGGTCCCGCCTGAAAATGAGCTTTGCAAAACCTGAACTGCTCTCTCGGGGCCGACCTCTTTCAGTAGGATAGCTTTAGTTTCATGGGATTTGATTGTTAGGATGAAGCCTCGTGTGTGCCACATCCTAATAAAGGACTCACAACAATCAGTGTTTGGGCTGCCGAAACTTAAATAGACTATAAATCAACAAATTGATTATCAGTGACGTTCAGATGTAGTTTGATCTCTACTTCTAAAAGATTGTGGGCCTCTGGGAAAATTCAGTGCTTGTAGTTTGCATAGGTATGACTGATCCAAATCCGTGTGTACACCACCTGTATGCACTGGAGTTGGAAGAGGAGGCGATTGGATTTATACCCTACTCTTTGCTCAGAGTCTCTGAGTGACTTACAATCTCCTTCCTTTCCTCTCCTTACAACAGACACCCTGTGAGGTAGGTGGGGCTGAGAACTGCTATTGAGAGAACAGCTCTGAGAGAACTGGGAATGACCCAAGGTCTCCCAGCAGCTGCATGTGGAGGAGTGGAGAATCAAACCCAGTTCTCCAGATTAGAGTCTGCTGGTCTTAACCACTACTCCAAACTGGCTCTCAAATATGGATGTTTCCAGGACTTTTTGTTGTTGTAGAAAAAGCCCAGCAGGAACTTATTTGCATATTAGGCCACATCCCTCATTTGCCTGTTAGGCCACACACCCCAAGCCAGCTGGAACAGTGTTCCTACTCAAAAAAAGTCCCGGATGTTTCATTGCCACTGGCACTGGAGGCAGGGCAGATGTTCCTTGTGAGCCTGGAAGCATTCCTCATCCTTGCATGGACCTGGATCAGTGGCCATGTTTGAGGACAAAAGAAGTTTCATAACCCTGGGTTGGGTTGCCAGTCTCCAGGTGGGGCCTGGAGATTTCTCAGAATCACAATTGCTCTCCAGAGTACAGGAATCAATTATCCTGGAGAAAACGGCTTATTTGAAAAGTGGACTTTATGGCATTATACCTTGAGGTCCCCCCAATCCCTGGCTGCCCTAAACCCCACTTTCCCTAGGTGGCAGCCCCAAATCCCCAGGACTTTGCCAACCTAAAATCAGCAACTCTCTCTGGAGGATTTCAACAGCTTGTCTCCTGCAGATTCCGCAGAGAAGACAAACAGTTCCGGCGCCAGGGCAAGCGTTTGTCGCCTGTTCAGTAAGCAAACACTTTGTTTCTCATGAATGAAAAACTTGCCGGAACAGCCTTCTGCTGCTACCGGGGCTGTGCAGAAATGTTCTGAACTGTTGCTGCCCCGCTTGTTTCTCAAAAAAAAGAAAGGGGGGGGGGGGGGAAGGAACACCAAGAAAGTGAGACAATACCTTCCTCAAAGCAAGAAAGTGTTAAAAATGTGGGATGCAAAGGCTTGGAACATGGGCAGAATCCTGAACGAGCCCCCACATTCGGAGCAGGCATGCTCGATTGATAGTTCTGGGTAAGTCCAAAGCTGGGAGCTCACTTTGCTAGCACAACTTGGTTGAAATGTGTACCAATTCAGACAAGGTACAAGGCAGATCAGTGATCAGATCTGCCAGCAGGATTTCTTTTTTTTTTTTAATCCATGATGTAATGTTTGGGGGTGGGAGGGGTTTAATCAGGGGTGGAATTCTAGCAGGAGCTCCTTTGCATATTAGGCCACACACCCATGATGTAGCCAATTCTCCAAGAGCTTACAAAAAAGAGCCTTGTAAGCTCTTGGAGGATTGGCTACATCAGGGGGTGTGGCCTAATATGTAAAGGAGCTCCTGCTAGAATTCCATCCCTGGTGTAATCATTTTCCCTGTACCCCCTGTTTGCCTTTAATCCTGCAGGGCAAATAGCTCAGTTGGGTACTTTGCTATGGCATAAAATCTTCTTAGGGATGCCAGCCTCTAGGTGGGACCTAGGAATTCCTCCAGAATTACAGCTCATCTCCAGACTAGACAGATCAGTTCCCCTGGAGAAAATGGTTGCATTGGAGGGTGGACTCTATGGCATTGTACCCCACTGAAGTCCTTGTCCTACCTAAGCTCCATCACCAAATCTCCAGCAGTTTCCCAACCTGGCAACCCTACCCTCACATACACACACCAGTGGCTGAGGTGGGGGGGGGTTGGCAGCTCTCCCTTCTCCAGTTTGGTGAGGGAGCCAGTCTAGTGCAGTGATGCAGTAGTTAAGAGTAGCAGACTCTAATCTGGAGAACCAGGTTTGATTCCCCACACTGCCATATGCGGCTACTCGGTGACCTTGAGTCAGCCACAGTTCTCTCAGAGCTGTTCTCTTAAGAGCAGATCTGTCAGGGCTCTCTCAGCCCCACCTACTTTGCAGTGTGTCTGTTGGTGGGGAGGGGAGAGGAAAGAAGGAGATTGTAAGCCACTCCCAGACTCATGCTTGTAGTGAAGGGCACACTGTTCCCTCTCAGTTGAGTTAGTGTGAGTTAGCTCACCGTTTTTTAGCCTCCGTCTCACACATTTTTGTCTTAGTTCAGGAAAAATGGCCCCAGAGCAATACTCCCTCTAAGCTGTGGAGTATTGTGAGCAAAAATTCTACTTCGTGAGCTACTGGCATTAAAGTTGTGAGTAAGCAATTTGGCTACTGCATAAATTAGTTTGCTCTGGGGCCAGGCCCCTTTAATTTAGGATGTTGCAAATCTCTACAAACCGACCTCTACCTCAAAGCTCCCTCCAACTTTTTAGTTCAGCAAATGGTCAGAAATGGCTGCCTTCCCAGAGGAGAGGTCTGTTTCCTCACACAGACTCTGCACCTAAAGAAAAAAAAGAGCTTCTTCCTGCTGCAAGGAGTTTTTATCATATTTGTTTCTCCTCTCACTGACCAGTCAGACCAGATCAAGAAAGCCTTTCCTGAAGATTCTTCCTAGAGATTCCTCCTGATCCCCTAGTATTTCATTCCTCCAAATCTCTGTTCCCTGCTTGAACAAAGGGAGAGCTCTTGACTCACCCATTATCTCTCCTGCTAGATCTATTAGCAGGAGTTTGGGCTGTATGAAGTTGGGCTGAGGTACATCTGAAAAGCAGTTGCACACTGACCTCCTCCTTCCCAGCCTGCCCAAAGGGGAGGGGGGATTTTAAAATGCAAAGTGGAGGTTTTGCTCCCTTCCAGTCTTTTGGGGGAAATGCATTTCTTCACAACACACAGAAGCGTTCCCTGCTTCGGCTCGCCCACACTGATCTACCACAGCCGCCTGTAGCTCTAGGTGTGCCTGTGTTGGAAAAGATAAAACAAACTCAATTGAGGGATCATGTGACCCAAAGAGCATCAGAACTGGAAAGCAAGACAGATTGACATTCCCTGCGTGTAACTTGAGGCTTGCCTGCCTGCAGAACGAAAGGGAAGGGTATGCCACGATACAGGGCTCTCTTTATGTCAGGGATGATCACACGCAACTTTACGTCTTTGCAGAAATTCCACTCCATAATTATCCCTTTGATTGTGCTAAGCATGAAGAAGGGAGGCGATGACTTGTGTGAGAACCACAGCCTTGTCTCCCTCAGAATTTAACTATTTGGAGGGGAGGGGAGGGTGGTTAATGAGAACAGAGCCTGGGCATCCACTAGCTGTTTCCTCATGTTTTGAAGTGTTAAATACTAAACAAAGCAGCTCTAAGAGAACAAGCAGCCCTTTCCAGAAAATGCTGTCTAAATTACGGTTTGCAAAGACGGGCGTCTTGTGAAGCGATATCTTTTGACTTTCTCAGCTGCGCCAGCATGTAGTGGCCCCTTAGTGTTCCAGCATTTCACAAAATGGGAAGTAAGGTTGCCAGTCCCTAGTGGGAGATTTAAACACAAACAGGAAGCCACAGCATCAGATAATAGGAAACAAGAAATAAAACGCTGTGTACAGTGTACTTGTGCTGATGCACATTCATTTACATATATTCATAATACCTTTTTCAGACAATGCACAGAACGATTTCTTCACATTAATAGTCCCAATTCTGTTATAGTTCATACAAATCAAAAAATAATCAATCCTGGATGCTTGAAATAAATGGTACCGGTCCTTGCTGAATCGATGACTTCCAGATGCAGGTAATACCGTGTAAACGTACTGTATAACGATATTCTTAAGACAGCGGTCCTCAATTCAATAAGTGCGGTGGCAACACGATTCTGGCTATTGTTGTGTTTCATATAGACTTCTACTATGGCCGCAACTATCACTGGGAACTGATATTACCACACAGTAGTTAAGACACCAAATAATACACATTAAATCATACAAATGAATCAACCAAAAAGCTCTTACCCCGTGCTAAGGCATCGCTCTCACTCGCTAATTCTTCATTCACGGTTTGCACGTAATGGGTTCTCAAAGTTAGGGCTTCCCACAATGCATTAAACGGACACCTCAGGTGTTGTCAATTACACTAATACAAACTACTAACAAATATTTCAAATAAACACAGATAACTCCAACTATGCATTAAGACCCAATGGAGGCATGGTACGTAATTAGTGTATAAAGAATGCTTCTTTTTGTAACAAGATCCTTGAGGCATTCTCTACGTTGTATCGATGTCCTTTAAGGGCATACACTACTGCACATTTAATGTCATCAGCTGAATGTTGGAAATTAACACAATGTTGCACAATAGGAGCTTCAAGAATGCCCAGACGAACTCGGGACCGGTGTTCCAGGAAGCGGGCCTGAAGACTACGCATACTGGACCTGACATAATATTTAAAACTTGGACAACGCAAAATGTAAATTATTTTGGATGTACTGCAGGAACTGAGATGTGATAATTTCCATGTGAAATTATTAATGGTAATCTCTTTTATCTCCAAAGTGCTAGAACAAATAGAAAAATTATGGCACTTATAGTGTCCAACTGGTAAGTCCCGCCTTAAAGGAACATCTTGTATAATATCTGTATGCACCAGAACGTCCTGCAACATTCTACATCGTTTCCACTCAATGATGGGAAAAGAAGAGCAGCCTGGTAGATCTGCTATCATGTGCCAATGCTTTTTTAAAATACCTACAATTTCTTTAACTCTAGTAGAATGTTGAAAGGCACATGTTAACCTCTGTTCTGTTCTTCCATCTGACCCACCAGTCTCCCGTAAGAGCTCTACTCTAGCTTTATATTCAGCTTTAGTAACTGCACTCCTAAGTAGTACATCTGGGTAGCTGTGTTGTTTCAACTGCCTACACAGACCAGTGCTTGCTTTCTCATAGTCCCCTGCCTTAGTTGAATTGCGCTTTAACCGTAACAATTGCCCAAACGTTAAATTGGATTAATATGAGCAGGATGAAAGGAATCAAATTGCAAAAGAAGAAGAAGATATTGGATTTATATCCCGCCCTCCACTCCGAAGAGTCTCAGAGCGGCTCACAATCTCCTTTACCTTCCTCCCCCACAACAGACACCCTGTGAGGTGGGTGGGGCTGGAGAGGGCTCTCACAGCAGCTGCCCTTTCAAGGACAACCTCTACCAGAGCTATGGCTGACCCAAGGCCATGCCAGCAGGTGCAAGTGGAGGAGTGGGGAATCAAACCCAGTTCTCCCAGATAAGAGTCCACACACTTAACCACTACACCAAACTGGCTCTCTCAAAAGAGAGTTCTTGTCGGTGGACTTGGTGTATAATTTAACCCCTATTTTATTTTCATCATCTCTGAATACTATGGTATCAAGGAAATTAATCTCTGTTTTATGCCAATGCACCTCAATTTTAATCTTGGGATGAAGATCATTGCACCACTTCGTGAATGCATCCAAACTACTCTGGTCCTTAAATAGACAAAAGATATCATCAATATTTATAAATATTACCATAATAAGGGTTGACAACAGAGTCCATAAAAAACTTCTCAAAAATTCCATGAATAAATTGGCCACATCCGACGCACATGGTGAGCCCATGGCCACGAGTCCAGACATTTGTAAATAAAATTGGTCCAAAAACCTAAAAAAATTGTGTTCAAAAACCAGGTCGACTATGTCTAATAGAAAATGATTCGGACGGTACATTACGTCCTCCCTCTTTTCCAAACATTTCTGCAGTGCGATTCTGGACTCCTCATGAGGAATATTAGTATACAGAGCGCATACATCCATGGTAACAAAGATAACATCTGGCTCTAATTCCATACCTTCAATTATTTGAATGAAGTGTTTAGTATCTTTAATGTATGATTTAATTTGAGGAACAAATGGGTGCAAGAAGTGACTCAGATACTGGACCAATGGTTCCAAAATAGATCCTGAACCTGAAATAATGGGACGTCCTGGAGGCGGATGCCCTCCTTTATGTATTTTCGGTAAAGCATACATGATAGGGCAACGTGGAAATTTATTAAAAACTTAGCAACTTGTTCATTTATGTACCCTAACATCATTGCCTCACACACCATTGTTTTAACTATTCCCATAACATGTTTCGTAGGGTTCATTGTTAGCTTCTTATAATGGCCAGGTACCTCGCGTAAGGAATTAACCATCTCACAATAATCATTCTTGTTAATTATCACCACTCCACCCCCTTTGTCCCCTGGTTTAATAACCACTTCAAGATCCATAGCTAAATCTCGCATTACACTGTATTCGTCACGAGTGAGATTGTAATAGCTCCTTCGCGGCCGCGCTTCCGCTTGTTCCAAGTCACGCAGCACTATTTTTTCAAAAGCTAGAAGCAAAGGTTCACTCACATTAGGAGTAAAGGAGGATTTTGGTTTAAATTGCTTCCCACATCTATCTCATTTCTATCTCCAAACATAACTTTTAACTTAAGTACACACATGAGCTTATAGAAATTGATCCTGGTTTTAAACAAGTCGTAAGTTTCAGTGGGTGCAAAGCCCAAACCTAAATTCAACACCCGGCGTTCTAAAGGTGATAACAACCGGGTGCATATGTTAATTACTAAGTCTTCCTCCTTGCCTTTTTGGACTGGTGTTTGGAGTTTAAATCCTGTGCTCTCTTTTTAAAATTGCGATCTAAAAATGGTCTACGATATCTGCTAGATGTACCCTCATCCCCTGAACTGATAGTCATATCCTCGCCAGTATCTATATCCGAATTAGAGACTGTTAAATCCACCCACGAGACTCTCTTTCTAATAGCCATACTACCTGATCCATACCACCTCTATACACGAGCATTTTCATAATCTCTTGCATCTCTCTTATGTTTTCTAATCTTAACTTCCTTAATCTTAATTTCAGAATCCTTAAGCATGTTCTGTAAGTCAGCCACCTTCAGATCCAATTCGTCCTTAGCCAAACTACCTTCAATGTTCTTTTGCAAGGTCTCTATTTCCTTATCCAACTTTACTTCTTCCTGAGACTTCTGAATGATTAAGAGCATTAGATCCGTGGAACACTTATTAACGATGGCTATCCAGTGATGATAGTGATGATTTTAAAAAACGCTGGAAGGGGCGGTGGAGTGCCGCGTTTCCCAGGCTCTTTAAAGGCCACCCCCCCCCCGATCAGCTGACCGTTGGGCAAAATGCGCTGGAGGCTCGTGGCTCCTATGCTGGCCTGCCAGCACGCTCGGGATCAGTGTGGGGTTGAGGGGGCAGCAGCAGCGGAAAGGATGAGCGAGCCATTGAAAGAGCGGCTGCTGCTGCCTCCCCCCCCCTTCCTTCCTGGATCGCAGGGAAAGTAAGGGGGAGGAGGCAGTGGCAGCTGCTGCTCTTTCAGCAGCTCGTTCATCCTTCCAGCCGCTGTTGCCCCCTCAACCCCGCAGTGATCCTGAGCATTCCGGAGGCCCAGCATAGGAGCTGTGAGCCTCCGGTGCGTTTTACCCAACGATCAGCTGATCGCAGGGGGGGGTGGCCTTTAAAGAGCCCAGGAAGTTCGGCTCTCCATCGCCTCTTCCCAGGCATTAAAATGGTGAAGGAGGAGGAGGCACTGCGGAGGCAAATAGGGATTTGCCTAGGGGGCAGGCAGGGGGGAGGGCTGAATTTGGTGCCCTCCTGCTGGTGCCCTAGACAAATGTCTAATTTGCCTAGTGGGTAGGCCATCCCTTGTGGCAAGGAGCTAATTATGTAATTAAAGGCTGCTGGGACTTCCGAAGAAGAGGCAACCCACTGCAACACTGTGTGAGGAATGTTTGGGTATTTTTATTTTATAAAAAAAATATATGGTCTGTGGGTTTTGCATTTGTGATGCTAAGCGAGTTGAAGTTATTTTACATTATGCCCTGTAGTGCCCAATTTATGATAAGCCAGGGGCGTCTAAACCTGCTTAACGTAAGAGCCACATAGAATAAACGTCAGATGTTTGGGAGCCAAAGGAAAGAGGGAAAGAAGGAGGGGAGGGAGAGAAAGATGGAAAGAGAACAACTTTAACTACCTTCTCCAAGTCACTGGCTGGCTCGGCTAAGTGATTTAGAGTGCGAAATGCTTTCTCCAAGCCAGCTGATGGGGTGGTAGGGGCTTAGAGAACCACACAATATGTGTGAAAGAGCACATGTACTTCCCGAACCACAGTTTGGCCACCCCATGATAAGACAAAAAAAAAAAAAATTGGACTGACACCACACACACCCACACACCGGTGGATAGATTGATCTGTGAGCGATACCATTTGGAGCCTTCTACTGGAGGGAAATTCATGTAGTGTGTATACAGTGGCTTTATTTTCCCCCAGCAACAGTTAAAAAATCTGAAGCCAATGTATTGAATGAGGTTGCTGTCAACTGTATAAGTGATAATGTTTTGCTGTGAAGTAATGTTTGTTAATTTTGTCTCCTCTTTTGTGACGGCTACGTGATCTGACTTAATTTAACACTTGTTGTTGACTTGCTGCGTCCTTCCTTGGAATGGAGCAAGTTATAAATCGAATTATAAATAAATGAGAAATTATAAACGGTGATAACCAAGAGTGGGGCCCGATACTGGAACAATAATTTCCAAATGAGGCAAAAGTCAGTTGGGAAAGGCGTCCCCCTGCACAGAGAAAGCTAGAGTGTCAGGGAAGCCGGCCCTGCTGTTGCCCATGGCTGGAAAAGGTTTTCATGGTTTTGAAAGTTAAAAAAAGACATTTACCAGCAATCATGAATATGGGATGAGAGCAGGCATTATGAGCAAGGGCTTGTTCTTCAATGTGTCGGTCTTCAGATGAACACATTTAAAACGAACAATCAAAAATAGAATATGCCTCCTGCAAGTTTCGGGCATTTTGTGTATTCTGGACATTGAGTAGCTAAACTGCGTTCTGGACCAGTTGCGAATGTGAACGAAGGTCGCCAGCTGTGGCTGAAGGATTTGGGAGAGACTGGAGTGTGATGCTGGGGAAAGAGATTCAGCAGGGGGCCTGATGTCATTCTAGGACAGGGGTGGCCGAACTGCAGCTTGGGAGCCGCATGTGGCTCTTTCGTACATATTGTGTGGCTCTCAAAGCTGCCTTGAAGAAGGCAGTTCTCTCTTTAAATAACTTCTCTAAGCCAAGCCAGCCAGCAGTTTGGAAAATGCATTTAAAGTTGATTTCTTTCCACCTCCACCTCCCTCCCCTATCTATTTGCCTGGCTTCCTTCCTTCCTTCCTTCCTTCCTTCCTTCCTTCCTTCCTTCCTTCCTTCCTTCCTTCCTTCCTTCCTTCCTTCCTTCCTTCCTTCCTTCCTTCCTTCCTTCCTTCCTTCCTTCTCTCAAACATCTGATATGTATTGTATGTGGCTCTTACATAAACAAGTTTCGCCACACCTATTCCAGGTCTTCTTCTAGACTCAGTTGTGGAGGTAAAGGGGCCCTCTATGCCTAGCTCCTGTTTCCCACTCCAAAAGGCAGCGGGAGAAATTGTTTTAAAGTGTCCATGAGGCTGTGACAGCATTACATCACTTCTGTGGAAAACTCAGAAACAATGCCATGCCTCTAATACTTTCGTCAAGTGATCCCCTTTTCTGGGTTATTTTCCACATGGAAATTTTGGTTCAAATGAGCAATGTATGCTGGTTTGGCATTAGTTTGTTTTACTTGATTACTGTTTGTAATCTGAGTTTCTTTAGGGTTTTGGTTTTGGTTTTTTGGTGACTGGGTGGGTTTGATCTTGTCTGTATAATCCTGTATATGATCCGGTGTGTATCTCTGTATTTTGAAATAAACTTGTTAGAATTTTTTTTTAAAAAAAATCACCAGAAGCTCTACGGTTTCACCACAGAATTTCCAGCAATTCCTAGAGAGGTATGGCATCACTTCTGTGTTTTCCCAGAAGTGATGTCATGCCTTCATTGGGGGGCTGGCTCTTCCCTCCCAGGTCTCCTCCAGGTTGCCATACTATGCCTGGCAACTCTTCTCTGTTGGATGCCATAAATTCTGTCCTCCAAAGCTGCTATTTCTTTCAAATGCTCTTTAGTCTGGATATCAGCTGTAATTCTGGGAGAACTCCGGGCCTGGAGATCTCCTGTTTTTTATAACCGATCTCCAGCTGACAGAGATCAGCTCCCCTGGAGAAAATGGCTGATTTGAAAGGTGGACTCTATGCAGGGCTTTTTCTGAGCAGAAACGCACAGGAATACAGTTCTGACTGACTTGGTGTCAGGTGGTGTGGCCCAATATGCAAATGAGTTCCTGTTGGGCTTTTTCTACAAAAAAGCCCTGTCTCTATGGCATTGTGCCATGCTGAGTCCCCTCTCCTGGCTCCACCCTCAAAGTCTCCAGGTATTTTCCAACACAGACTTGGCCCCACCTGCAGGGTTGGGAACCTCACTGCAAGCTGTTGAGTGAGTCCCGGTGACGCTTCAGATGGAAGACGAGAACTCTGAGAAAGGTCTCTTGTTTCCTGCCGCCTCCTTCAGACGCTGGATTTGTGTCTAGCCACTGTTGGCTTTCTCCAAACAGGAAGGCCAGGCCATGTAAGGGAATGCGAGCAGTCCTTGGCAAGAAAAGAGGGCATAAAAGCCCATCTGCCTGGTCTCCTGATTGGCTGAAGAGCTGTGGGCACCTTGAGCCAGCAAATGCCTTCGCATTTTTTTAACATGTCTTCCTTTGTCAGTTTTGAGATTTTCCAGAATTCAGAAGCGGAAAGAAAGAGAAGGCTACAAGGAAGCTATTAGAGATATATAAAATAAACTTTGAAAGGCCCAGGAGGGGGGGGGGGTGGGGAGGGAGAAAAAGGAGGACTTCGTTTCATGCAGAAACCGTTCGCGATCTGCAAGGGAAGTATTGATGAATGCTTATTATTTCAACAAAGGCTTTTTTGTCGCAAACAGGAGAAGCAGATGTTTAGAAGCCGGACAGGAAACAGCTTTGACAAATGGAAGGGTTTTTGATTGAATTCTTGTGCTCAGCTTCCTGTCAGTAATTTCTTCAACTCTAAGCTACCTTTTAAAAAAAAGTATAATATTACAACTTAATCACTAACCTTTGGCGGGTATATCCTTAAGGCTACAGGTACCAAACCATTAATTCCACAGTGTTAAGTCTTTATTTGCTCTTTTTTCCTATTTTGTAAACTCTGGACATTTCAAGATTAAAATGGTGCCGTCTGGAGAGTATTTGCTTGCTCTCAGGACGGTTGCTAGAGCAGAGGTTAAATCTCTCTAAGGGCAACTTTATCATTTTTATTAACTCAAGAGGACCCAGCTACAATGTGACCCTCAAAAGGTCACTGGGGGAGCAGTCCTTAAACAGATCTACTAAGTAACTGCAATGTTATTCAGTGGGACTGCCCTTTAGGGAAGACTCTCTAGAATTACCACCTGTTTTAAGTTGAAGAGATTCTTTGTCACCTATTTTCTGTCCTTGCTTGCCAGTTTGGTATAGCGGTTAAGAGCACCAGACTCTAATTTGAGAGAACTGGGTTTGATTCCCCACTCCTCCATGTGCAGTTAGCTGGGTGATCCTGGGTCAGTCACGGTTCTCGCAGAGCTCTCTCAGCTCCACCTGTTTCACAGAGTGTCTGTTGTGGGAGCAGTGAAGGGTGGGATATAAACCCAGTCTTTTCTTCCCCAATGTGGTGTGTTTGACAGGAACTGAGAACCAGGTTCAGTTTCCCTAGCCATAAAGGGTAACTTTGAGCCTAGGGTTGCCAAGTCCAATTCAAGAAATATCTGGGGACTTTGGG
This sequence comes from Heteronotia binoei, assembly GCF_032191835.1. Classification (NCBI taxonomy): domain Eukaryota; kingdom Metazoa; phylum Chordata; class Lepidosauria; order Squamata; family Gekkonidae; genus Heteronotia; species Heteronotia binoei. The sequence goes on from NC_083225.1 coordinate 174,817,758, forward strand.
GGTGGAGCCAGGAGTAAGGGTGTGACAAGCATAATTGAATTCCAAAGGGAGTTCTGGCCATCACATTTCAAGGGACCGCACACCTTTTAAATGCCTTCCTTCCATAGGAAATAATGAAGAATAGGGGCACCTTCTTTGGGGGCTCATAGAATTGGACCCCCAGGCCCAATCTTTTTGAAACTTAGGGAGTATATTGGGGAGAGCCACTGGATGCTATACTGAAAACCTGGTGCCTCTACCTAAAAAAACAGAGCCCCCAGAGCCCCAGATACCCGCAGATCTATTCTCCATTATTTTCTATGGGAATAAGCCTCCTTAGGGAATCATGAGTTCCCAGCAGACATTTCCCTCCCTTCCCCCCGCTTTCTAATTACCCTGAAGTGGGGGGAGGGCCTCCAAACCGGGGGATCCCCTGCCCCCACCTGGGGATTGGCAACCCTGTTTGAGCCAGTCACTCAGCCCAGTTTACCTTACAGAGTTGTGAGGATAAAATAAAGACGGGAGAGAGCCATGTGGTTTTTAAGATTACCAACTTCCAGATGAGGCCTGGAGTTCTCCCAGCATTACAGTCAGGGCTTTTTTTTTTTTTTGGAGCAAGAACACACAGGGAAGCAGTTCTGATTGGCTTGGTGTCAGGGGGTGTGGCCTAATATGCAAATGAATCCCTGCTGGGCTTTTTCTACAAAAAGCCCCATGTGAAACAATGGTGACAAGTGGGGGTGTGGCCTAATATGCAAATGAATTCCTGCTGGGCTTTTTCTATCAAAACCCTCCGATTACAGTTGATCCCCAGACTAGACCTCCACAAAGTCCATTCTCTCCAGGAATTTCCCACCATGACGTTGCCAGCCCTAGAGGAGGAATAGAATCTGAAGACATTCTTTCTGTTCTTACAGCACTCACTAATCCAGGGGTCCCCGAGGTGCTGCCTGTGGTCGCCATGACACCCCCAAGTGATTTTAGAAAGTGGGTGTGGCCTTTGCCCAGCAGGGCTTCTTAGTAGCCACCGGAGATTAAATTGGTTGAGCAGTTTTTTTAAAACATTGCCTTTGGGAGCAGCTGCCACCACAGCACAAGGATCTCCACTGTGTGATTGAAGGTGAGCTGTGGCAGCCATTTTGTGACTGCCTGCACCTCCCACAGCATCCGTTTTTGGCAGCCACTTTGTGGTTGCCCCCAGCGCTTTTCGTTGCGTCTGGTAACCAGTAGGCATCTAATGGAGAAGAAACTGCATTGAAGTAACACAGTTGGCATATTGGTTAATTTTATTTATTTATTTATATAGATATTTATGTAGATTCTGTCTTCAATAGGAAACCAAAACAGCTTACAACATCAGTCTTTCGGCCCACGCCCTGTCTGTTGTATCCTCACAACAAGAAAATTGTGAGTATGGTTGACAGGTCCCACCTAGCCATCAGTGGGGGATAGGGGGGTAAGGTTGCCAGATCTGAGTTGGGAAACTCCTGAAGGTTTGAGATGGAGCTTGGGAAGGACAGGGCCTTCAGTGGGGTACAATGCCACAGAGACCATCCTCCCAAGCATCCATTTTCTCTAGGGGAACTGATCGAGAGAGCCAGTTTGCTGTAGTGGTTTAAGTGTGTGGACTCTTATCTGGGAACCAAGTTTGATTCCCCACTCCTCCACTTGCAGCTGTTGGAATGACCTTAGGTTAACCATAGCTCTCGCAGAGCTGCCCTTGAAAGGGCAGCTTGTGGGAGAGCTCTCTCAGCTACACCTACCTCACAGGGTGTCTGTTGTGGGGAGACTGTGAGCTGCTCTGAGACTCTGAGATTCAGAGTGGAGGGCCAGGTATAAATCCAATATCTTCTTCTTCGTCGTCGTCTTCTCTGTATTCTGGAGATAAGATGTAATTTTGGGGGATCCCCAGGCCCCACCTGGATGCTGGTGTCTCTACCTGTAAGTTGGGTTAGACTGAGAGAGCAAGTGTCCAAAAGTCACCCAGTGAGTTTCCATGTCAGAGTAGGGATTTGAACCTAGATTGTCTGGTACTATAGTCACTACAACCACGACTGGCTCTAATTTTCTACTTGCCGCATTTTGATCTCAATTGCAATCGCCACTCTTCACTGTCAGCCCCATATAGAGCTCGTAATTAACTCTGGATGGGTTATCTTGATAGCACTACTGAATTATTAAACTTAGAGACGCGGAAGCCCAAGCCAGCCGAAAACCATGCCTTGGAGATGCTGCCTTTCCCCTTGTCTTTATTTGTCCCCGTGGATGATTCAGAAAACCTCCTGTTGAGTTTTACTGCGTCTTTTTTTGTTTAGCGGAGCTAGTGTACCATGCCAGCACAACAGGATCCTGCAGTTTTGTAGCACTATGATTCAGTAATATACTCCTTGCTATCAGGAGAATGAAGCATCGAAATGGCACTGGAAAGTAGCCCAGGCAGGAGAAGTCTAGCGTGATCCGGATACGAACATAAGAAGAGCCCTGCTGGAACATATAGGGTGTGGTCACACACTCCTTTAGTTCCGTCTTACCCACAGTTCCCATTTGGATTTTATGAGCACGTCCAGACAACCACATCTGTCCCTCGAACGCAACTTATAAGCATCACGACTTGCCTTGGTTTGATGTCGGCGTTATTTGACCCCGGAGAAAGTCTGGCCCTTTTTCCCAGAAGCGGCACACATTCGGGTTATTCTTGTTTGGACAGCTCATATGCGATACTTCCCCTTGGGATCTTTGGCGCCTGCCATCCGCCCCTCCCACCTTTCTTTAAAAAAAAAAAAAAAAAGAGCCCCAGCAGACATGCACATGGCCAGATCATTGGGAATCTGAGGTGAGGAAGAAGAAGAAGATTATGATTATGATGGAATTATACCCCGCCCTTCATTCTGAATCTCAGAGTCTCAGAGTGGCTAACCATCTCCTTTACTTTTCTTCCCTACCCAATGAGGTAACTGAGGCTGAGAGAGCTCTCATGGAAGCTTCCCTTTCAAGGACAGCTCAGCTGCGAGAGCTATTGCTGACCCCAAAGCATTCCATCAGCTGCAAGTGGAGGAGTGGGGAATCAACCCCAGTTCTCCCAGATAAGAGTCCACGCACTTAACCACTATACCAAACTGGCTCTCGTATGTATGTATATATGTATGTAAGTAAGTAAGTATATGTATGTATTTCCAAAATGAGAGGGCTGCTAGTAGAAATGGCAGGGAGGAAGTTAAATTTCTCCACAGGTGGACACTGAGGGAGGCAATCCTACAAATATAGATGTCCCCAGATCATGAAGGGTTTTTCATGTCAAAGCCAGCATCTTAGTTTAATATTTCAGTGTCTCAGATGGTTTGTACTGTTCTTGCAATATATATTTACAAGACTACCTGCCCACATATCAATTATGTTAGCCACTTGTGGCCTAAAAGGAAATAAAAACCATTTCAGCTTCTTGGCCTTGGACCCCCCTGGAGGCTATTCTTATACAACCCATAAGTGACCACAATCCCAAGATTGTGAAGGCTGATATGGAGTGCCTTTCTCTATTTAATCATAGTTATTCTCCATGCACTCACAGAAATTTTTATTGTTGTTACTTTCATTGCTGCACATTTTCCTAGGGTTGCCAAGTCCAGTTCAAGAAATATCTGTGGCCTTTGGTGATGGAGCCCTGAGACATTGGCGGTGGAGCCAGGAGCAAGGTTGTGACAAGTGTAATTGAACTCCAAAAGGAGTTCTGGCCATCACATTTAAAGGGACCGCACACCTTTTAAATGCATTTCCTACATTGGAAATAATGAAGGATGGGGGCACCTTCTTTTGGAACTCATAGTATTGGACCCCCTGGGCCAATCCTTTTGAAACTTGGTGGGTGTTTTGAAGAGAGGCATCAGCTGCTATGCTGCAAATTTGGTGCCGCTATCTAAAAAAGAAAAAAAGCGCTCGCCCTAGAGCCCCAGATACCCACAGATCAATTCTCCATTCCCAATGGGAATCGGTCTCCATAGGAAATAATGGAGTGCCGAGAAGACATTTCCCTCTCCCCCTGCCCCACTTTCTGATGATCCTGAAGCAAGGGGAGGGCTTCCAAACTTGGGGATCCCCTGCCCCCACCTGGGGATTGGCAACCCTAATGGGTTGTCTGTCTGTAGCAGAAGGAAAGAGGAGCACCTTAAAGACTGACAAAATTTGTGGCAGGTTATAAGCTTTCGTGAGTATCTGAAAGTATACCTGAAGGTATCTGAAGAAGTGAGCCATGACTCACGAAAGCTCCTATACCCTGCCACAGATTTTGTAAGTCTTTAAGGTGCTACTGGATTCTTGTTCTTTTCTATTGTAGTGATGGTGTGACAACACATAACACCAAATAATAACATCACACTATCTCAGCTCTGAGGTAAATTCTGCCAGATGTCACAGAAGGAGGTGGCCAGACAAGATCCACGGTGGCCATTTCATGGGGCGCTGTACATTTATCACATCTAGCTGGGCCTTGTGAGAAGGAATCAAAATGATTTCTGCTTCTTCCCCTTGGTCCTGGATTAATCTTTGCTTGCTGTCCCAAAGAATGCTTGTCGCTAAACATTTCCTTTTGAGATTTCAGCATGGGGGATTTCACAACAGCATAATGATTGCAACACTGGGGTAAACAAGCTTGCTACGAGAAAGAGGGAGTCTCTGGAGAACTGGGGCTTTCTTCCCGCCCTCGCAGTTCGGTTAAGTAAATAGTTACCAAATGTGTCAGAGAAGGAGCTTACAAGTGTTGGGGGCAACTGATATTTTGGAGGCACATCCTAAAAACTGTAAAATGAAGCACTAGAAAAGGAACAATGGAGAGAGCTGATCAAGCATATTTTAATGATTCCATTGTAGATTTAGGACAGATATGAAAATAATGAGAGGAAGGTGGATCAGAGTAGGGGAAGAACTGTATAAATTCACATAGATAGATCCAAGAGGGCAGCCGTGTTGGTCTGAAACAGTTGAACAAAGCAGGAGTCAAGTTGCACCTTTAAGACCAACCAATTTTTATTTAGAACGTAAGCTTTTGTGTGTTCTTAAGCACACTTCATCAGACGAGGAATCCAGCACAGTGAGCAAAGCCATACATAGCTGAGCAGAGCCATACATAGCTGGTAGGCAGTGGCCCAGAATGCAACAGAATTCACAGTCTGGGTCCTATAGAGCTGGTTTACAAATGCTTGACCATTGACCATCAATAGAAGAAGAAGAAGATATTGGATTTATATCCTGCCCTCCACTCCGAAGAGTCTCAGAGCGGCTCACAATATCCTTTACCTTCCTCCCCCACAACAGACACCCTGTAAGGTGGGTGGGGCTGAGAGGGTTCTCACAGCAGCTGCCCTTTCAAGGACAACCTCTGCCAGAGCTATGGCTGACCCAAGGCCATGCTAGCAGGTGCAAGAGAGCCAGTTTGGTGTAGTGGTTAAGTGTGTGGACTCTTATCTGGGAGAACCAGGTTTGATTCCCCACTCCTCCACTTGCACCTGCTGGAATGGCCTTGGGTCAGCCATAGCCCTGGCAGAGGTTGTCCTTGAAAGGCCAGCTGCTGTAAGAGCTCTCTTAGCCCCACCCACCTCACAGGGTGTCTGTTGTGGGGGAGGAAGGTAAAGGAGATTGTGAGCCGCTCTGAGACTCTTTGGAGTGGAGGGCGGGATATAAATCCAATATCTTCTTCTTCAAGTGGAGGAGTGGGGAATCAAACCCGGTTCTCCCAGATAAGAGTCTGCACACTTAACCACTACACCAAACTGGCTCTCCAGTGCGCTCATGCTGCACTAAATAATGCGTTTTGCAGCTGGATTTTTGCTATTCTTACACAGTAAAAATCCAGTTGCAAAACGCATTATTTAGTGCAGCATGATTACACTCCAAGTGATGAATGCGCATGTGACTGTAAGTCCAGATACCACTTTCATGTGTCCTGATTTAGATTCTAAATCAGGGGTATCGAAATAATTTGTTATGAGGGCCGGATCTGACACAAATGAGACCTTGTTGGGCCGGGCCATTTGTGTCATAAATGTAAGGTCAGGTAATGGAGGCATAAACTTTATAAAGGAAAGATAAACACAAAGGTTTTTTTAATTAAATAAAGCATGCTTAAAAGATTAGCACTCTTGCAATATTTCATTTAACAGTCTCTGATAAAAGAAGGAAGCAAGAGAGAGGGAGAAGGAAGCAGACTTTCTCACGGGCCTGATAGGAGCCTTCTGGGGGCCTGATTAGGCCCCCGGGCCATGTGTTTGACACCCCTGTTCTAAATCTTGTTTTGGCTCGTGTTCTTCTTCCTCCAAAGGGGAGGTCGTCTTTCTCTGTAGCACATGTTCCTTTGGTGCTAGGCAATTTTTGGACCCTTGAAAGAAATCCATGTTGCATGAGGGAAACTGTCTAGCACAAGAGGAACACGTGCTCCACAACAGAGGACCATCTCAGCAGATGAAAAGTAGTGCAAGTGGAAATGAGGTGTAGCATCCAAACCAGAACACGACTCAGTCCCCACGTGCAGCTTGAAGCCGTTATCAAGTATGCAGTTGTCAAGGGAACTTTGGGTTCGGAAATCCCTGCAGATTTTGGTGGTGGAACCTGAGGAGGGTGGGGTTCAGGGAAGGGAGAGACCTCACAAGGGTATAATGCCATCGAGTCCACCTTCCAAAACAGCCATTTTCTCCAGGGGAACTGATACAGTTGGAAGGGACCTCCAGGGTCATCTAGTCCAACCCACTGCACAATGCAGGAACTTCACAGATACTTCACCTCACACTCATACATCCCCAGTGACCCCTGCCCCATGTCCAGAAGATGGCAAAAGCTTCCAGGATCCCTTGCCAAACTGGCCTGGAGAAAAATTACTGACTGACCCCAAAGTGGCAATAAAGCATCCCTGGGCAAGTAAGAAAAGGCCACAAGGACTGACGCAACCCTTCAGGCCCTCCTTCTCATGATGTGCCTAAGTCCACAGAATCAGCAGTGCTGTCAGATGGCCATCTAGCCTCCAAGGAAGAAGAGCCCACCACCTCCCAAGGAAGCCTGTCCACCGAGGAGCCACTCTGTCAGGAAGTTCTTCCTAATGTTTAGCCGGAAACTCTTTTGATTTAATTTCAATCCATTCATTCTGGTCTGATCTTCTGAGGCAATGGAAAACAATTTTGCAGTATCCTCTATATGACAGCCCTTCAGGTACTCGAAGGTGGTGATCATATCACCTCTCAGTTGTCTCCTCTCCAGGCTAAACATATCCAGCTCCTTCAACCTTTCCTCATAGTAATTGGTCTCCAGACCTCTCGCCATCTTCATTGCCCTCCTCTGGACATGTTCCAGCTTGTCTATATCCTTCTTAAATTGTGGTGCCCAAAACAACACAATACTCCAGGCGAGGTCTTACCAGAGCAGAGTAAAGCGATGCCATTTATTTATGTTATATTTATATCCCGCCCATTCTGTACAGACTCAAGGCGGCTAACAGCATAAAATAGACGGTAAACAAAAACAATATTAAAACAATCAGATAAATGACAATGGTGCTACTTCAGGCGGGTCATATAATATTTTCTTTCTCACGTGTACAGATCCTAGGCAGTTAGTAATAAAAGTGCTATGGACCTTGAAACGGATTCAGTATGCAACAGGCAGCCAGTGATCTGGGCACTATACTTCTTCTTTTTTTTACCATTTAAAATTTTTATTATAAAATATATATATAATACTTCTGTTGATAACAGCCCAAAATTGCATTTGCCTTTTTAGCTACCACATCAGACTGCTGACTCGTGTTCAATGTTTGGTCCACTAAGACCTCTAGATCCTTTTCACACATACTGCTGCCAGGACAAGTCCTCCCCCCCATCCTATAACTATGCATTTGATTTTTCCTACCTAAATGCTGAGCTTTACATTTATCCTGTTAAAATTCAACCAGTTACAGATCCACCTAACAGTAACAGGATCCCAAACCACATTTTACCAACTTTACCTACCTGTTTGGTCTTATGTTCTTCAGAGACAAAGATGGAAGGATAAGTGGGAAAACCAGGCCAGGGAGGGCTCTTAATATAAAGATGAGTTTGTACAAGATCTGAGAGGGGAAGGAAAGCAGTGAAGGGACTTAAGGATAGGTATCACACGATCAGAGCAAAGAGAAGGATGAAATGGTTTTGGCAGCAAGAGTGGTGGATAGAGGTGAGCATTCCAAGGCACAGTTATTGAAAGACCAGACTCCAGAGTGAAGTAGGGTTGCCAATCCCCAGGTGGGGGCAGGGGATCCCCTGGTTTGGAGGCCCTCCCCCCGCTTCAGGGTCATGAGAAAGCGGGGAGAGGGGAGGGAAATGTCTGCTAGGAACTCTATCATTCCCTATAGAGACTTATTCCCATAGAAAATAACGGAGAATTGATCATTGGGTATCTGGGGCTCTGGAGTGGGGGGGCTGTTTTTTGAGGTAGGGGCACCAGATTTTCAGTATAGCATCCAGTGCCTCTCCCCAAAATACCCCCCATGTTTCAAAAAGATTGGACCAGAGAGTCCAATTCTATGAGCCCCCAAAGAAGGTGCCCCTATCCCTCATTATTTCCTATGGAAAGAAGGCATTTAAAAGGTGTGCTGTCCCTTTAAATGTGATGGCCAGAACTCCCTTTGGAGTTCAGTTATGCTTGTCACACTCTTGCTCCTGGCTCCACCCCAATGTCTCCTGTCTCCACCCTCAAAGTCTCCTGGCTCCACCCCTAAAGTCCCCCGATATTTCTTGAATTGGACTTGGCAACCCTAGTGAAGGGTATTGCAGAACTGAAGGAAAGAGTTAGTCCGAGCATGAACCTGGAGTTTTTGCTGTGGGAGCTGTGGGGAAGGCTGTTTTTTTGCAGTGTTACAAAGGGGAGGCGAGCAACGTGACATGGGGACAGACTTGATAGGGGAGGAAAGGACAGGAAAGAGAAATCCAATATTTCAGTCTGCTTTACGGAGTGGGAAGGTTTCATTGTCAATGAATACAAACGTATACCATGAGAGGAGATCTTGGGAGGAAATATGAGATGTTGACTTTTGGTCACCATGTGCTTGAGATGGTGATAAGATATCCACATGGAAATCCCAGACAGGCAATTGGAGATGTGGGATTGGATTGGGGAGGGGAGGGGGGGAAGGTTTGAGGGTAGAGAGTTTCATCGGAGGGATGTTCTCAGCTAAGAGGCGATACTGAAAACGTATTTATTTAATTAATTTATCTTTCAGTCAAGTTCTAATATAGATTTTTGCTGTCACTGTTCCCACTCAGTACTGGCATTTGATTTAAATTTAATTTAATTTTTGGATTTATATTCTGTCCTATCCCGCAAGCGGACTCAGGGCAGCTTACAACAGTAAAACAACAGAGTTAAAATAACATCATAAAAACAAACATTACAAAAACAGGAGCAGCACAGTAAATAATCTTACAGACATAGGTGGCAAAACCACCCAACAGCATGTGGCTGACGGCTAACAGCGCGTAACGTAACACCGTAATGGTGAAATGCTGGGGAAAGGGATGACTTTCAAAGGACGGGAAAGAGATGGAGCAAGTTGCAGCCCTGGGGCAGAGTGTACAAAATCAGATGTAAACCCCGCGGAAAAGAGGAGCGTGAGACCAGGTCAAGGCTAGTGGGGAATCGGTCAGAGAGTCTTAAGTATAGTGAAGATCCTTCAGGCTCCTGTGTATCTGTATCTGAATTGTACTAATACTTAATTAAAGTATTAGTGTACAGGACTGAAGTAAGGGTAGTCCCCTGTGCAAGCACCAGTCGTTTCCGACTCTGGGGTGACGTTGCTTTCACAACGTTTTCACGGCAGACTTTTTACGAGGTGGTTTGCCATTGCCTTCCCCAGTCATCTACACTTTCCCCCCTGCAAGCTGGGTACTCATTTTACCAACCTCAGAAGGATGGAAGGCTGAGTCAACCTTCGGCCAGCCACCTGAATCCAGCTTCCGCCAGGATCGAACTCAGGTCGTGAGCAGAGAGTTCAGACTGCAGTACTTCAGCTTTACCACTCTGCACCACGGGGCTTTACAGGACTGAAACCTTAGTCCTAAATCTGTTTAAAGAGTCTGTTCTGAATCTTTACTCATACTGTATTTTGCAAGACTGGAAATTTTCCCAGTAAAGAAAAATGGGTTTCTGTAAATATTGGCACTTAGTAATTATAACCAGACATGGCCATTAAAATTCTCCAGCCGACTTCTCCTATGGGCAAAAAAAGCCCTCCTTCCAAAAAGTGGCGCATTATCAATGTGAGGTCGTGGGGAAGTCAGCTACCATCTAATATTAACTTCACAGCTCAGTCCCCAAAATGTTGTCACAGGAACAGAACAGATTAACCCACAAGCCAGAGGCACAGAACCTATGAAATTAGTAAGCATTTAGAGGAAATACTTGACATGTATAGGACTAAAAGTACAGTATATCATTCTTATGGCATTTGCGCAGACACATATGGCTTGATACAAGAAATGCGCTTGGTTGTTGAACCCAGATTTCAGCATACAGCTGACAGCCCAGACTCAAAGAGGCTTTGGATGTCAGTCATATGTCTGAGCACAGGAAGTGGGAGGGAACCATGCTTCCTGTTGTTCAGGCTGATGATTGCCGTCTGAAGTGGGTCTTAGTACACCATTCCCATGGGGGGAGATTACATGTTCTGCACCCACAGGAGGAGCACAAATATCTCCTTGTGTGGGATAGATGTAAATCTCTACTTTGAACATTTCTGGATATTCCCTGGGGCAGAATATGACTCACTGATGACCACAGACTAAGGGTAGCTTTGGAAATTAAGAATGTGTCTATATCAAGGATGTAATTATATCAGCTTCCAATGTTCTCCTTAGTTTGCAGCCCAATGCCGTATTTCTGAAATGGCCTAATGAAGGCCCAGGCCTTGATCACCAGGTAAATGCGAGAGTTTGGATTTTTGGAAGTCCACACGGGCAGTAGAACATAAGCATGTATTTATATCAAGGATGTAGTTAAGAGAGCATAAGAGAAGCCATGTTGGATCAGGCCAATGGCCCTTCCTGTCCAACACTCTGTTTCGCACAGTGGCCAAAAAACCCAAGTGCCATCAGGAGGTCCATCAGTGGGGCCAGGGCACTAGAAGTCCTCGCACTGTTGCCTCATCGCTTGGCTGCTAGCCACGATGAGTAAAGGAAACCTTTCAATATCTGTGATAGGAGGCAACATCAGGCAAAAATTGTGGCCTCTATGTCCTGTTTATTAGCCTCCAGAACTGGTTGGCCACTGCACTGCGTGGTATAATTCAGCAGGACTCTTTTGTTAACCCCACCATCCAGGTATAAAATGTTATTGAATGTGTTTAAGTTGCTCCTATTCCAAAATAACCTACAACCAGATCTGTTGTATAAGATTAAACATTGTTACAGTTTTTAAATGACCGGTTGAATGTAAAGCTGATATAGCAAAGCCTTTGGTGCTGTGAAATTGGGGGAAAGGGGACTCTCAGATATCCTACGGTAAGAACACAATAATGACATATACTCAGAACGGTTCATATTTTCATCTGTGAGATGGCGGAGGAGCCATATGCTCTTAATGTTTATCACTTTGGGGAGGACTTTGCACATCGGTTCATTTCCCCAGGATCCCCTGAGCTTTTGCTACAAAGTTCTTGCAAATGGTGGGGTCTTCTGGAATCTGTGCTGAGCTGAACTATGAACACAGTTCACACAGGACTTAAGAACATAAGAACATAAGAGAAGCCATGTTAGATCAGGCCAATGGCCCATCCAGTCCAACATTCTGTGTCACACAGCGGCCAAATATATATATATATATATATATATATATATATATATATATATATATATATATATATATATACATACACACACACACTGTGGCTAATAGCCACTGATGGACCTCTGCTCCATATTTTTATCTAAACCCTTCTTGAAGGTGGCTATGCTTGTGGCCGCCACCACCTCCTGTGGCAGTGAATTCCACATGTTAATCACCCTTTGGGTGAAGAAGTACTTCCTTTTATCCGTTTTAACCTGTCTGCTCAGCAATTTCATCGAATTTCATCGACTTTAGAGAGGAGGTCTCTAGAAGCGTATCAGGGATCCTTGACCGCTGCCCTGGGTGATCCACTAGCACTCTAGAATGCATTCCTCTGTGGCTGCACATTGCCTGGGAAATGTGGAAGTGGTGAGTGAGCAGGGAAACTTGTACACCAGTCCTTGCCCTCTGTTTGAAAGATCCATCCCTGATATACTTCTAGGGACCTTTAAAGCTTCCTCAGTACACAGTCTGGAAATCACTGCTCTAAATCAAACCAGAGTTGACCAATTTGAATATTTGCACAAGCCTTCAGAGATACTGGATAGTAAAATGATCTGAAGTTTCTTTTCCATGGGCTATTGAATCCCTCGAGAACAAGACTTAGGTTTTGCTGTGTCATATATGCTTTGCTCTTTGAGCCCTCCTTTTCAATCAAGCTGTCTTTTTGCCAGAAGTGTGAGAAATATCAAACTTCTGTACTCCGACCTTTGCTGAAGCTATAAGTAACTGCATTTTGTTCTGTTTTGTTTTGTTTTAGCATGGAACACTCTGTGGGCAGAAAGTGAGAGCATTATCTTTAACATTCTTGAATTTGAGCCAAAAAATTTTTTTCTAAAGAGTCTCTCTTTTTCTGTTTGTGCATGAAAAGAGAGATTTTTTAAAAGGGCAGAACAAGAATATTGCATGTGAAACCTTTAGAAGGCAGTCTATTTGTCATTTCTAGAGATTAGGCTTGTGAAATTGTATGAAGCAGGATGGGCAAATTTTTCAGAAGTGAAGCCGTCACTGGGAATGTCTGGCATTGGGTATTCCAAATCACATCTCCAAATAGTGGGCTAAAAAGTTGGTGGTGAAAAGTGCCATCAAGTCACACTCAACTTAGATGATCCCATAGGGGTTTCAAGGCAAGAGACCTTAAAAACATAAGAGAAGCCATGTTCGATCAGGCCAATGGCCCACCCAGTCCAACACCCTGTGTCACACAGTGGCCAAAAAAATTATATATACACACACATATATATACACACTGTGGCTAATAGCCACTGATGGACCTCTGCTCCATATTTTTATCTAACCCCCTCTTGAAGCTGTCTGTGCTTGTAGCCGCCACCACCTCCTGTGGCAGTGAATTCCACATGTTAATCACCCTTTGGGTGAAGAAGTACTTCCTTTTATCCGTTTTAACCCAACTGCTCAGCAATTTCATCGAATGCCCACGAGTTCTTGTATTGTGAGAATTGGAGAAAAGTACTTCTTTCTCTACTTTCTCCATCCCATGCATTATCTTGTAAACCTCTATAATGTCACCCTGCAGTCGACGTTTCTCTAAGCTAAAGAGCCCCAAGCGTTTTAACCTTCAGAAGGGGTTTGCCATTACCCGGTTCCATGTCAGGATTCTGGTATTCCTTGGAAGTCTCCCATTCCAAATACTAGCCAGGTCTGACCTTGCCTAGCTTTTGAGATCTGATGAGATCGACCTAGTCTGAGCAATCGAGGTCAGAACTGCTAGAAAGTTATTTTCTTCTCAATTAAAAGGTGTTGTTCAGTGGATTTTTGAAATATTTGTAATGCGACAAGATCAGGGCTTTTTTTGAGCAGGAACGCAGTTCCGGCTGGCTTGGTGCCAGGGGGTGTGGCCTGATATGCAAATGAGGTCCTGCTGAGCCTTTTCTACAAAAAGCCCTAAGTGCAACAATGGTGATGTCAGGGGGGTATGGCCTAATATGCAAATGAGTTCCTGCTGGGCTTTTTCTACAAAGGCCCTGGACGAGATTAAAAGCAAAACTAGACGCAGTGATGAGAGTTTGATCCCTTTCCCCCCCATTGCAAATCATATGTGTGTAACAGCTGCTCATTGCTGCACGAAGAAAATATACTGGTACCCTGCAGTTTCAGGAGAGAGGGGGGATTTGCATTAGGAAACTGGTTTGGAAAGAAGGGGTTAAATTGCAAAGCCCCACACCAAGTACTCCCTTCTCCCAGGCTAAACCTCAATGCAGAAGATTTGTGGGTCTTCCACTTTCTTGTTTCCTTGTCCCTAGTGTTGGCTTGTCCTTTGAGGTTGTTAGATCAGGTGGGTAGCCATGTTGGTCTAAAGCAGTAGAACAAAGTTAGAGTCCAGTATCATCTTTTTAAGGCCAACAAAATGTTATTAAAGGTATGAGCTTTCGTCTGCACGCACACTTCCTCAGGTATATTGAAATGGAAGGTAACAGTTAATTGACATAAGTAGAGCGTGAACAGCAAATTAATGATGCTGTTTTAACAGATGCAAAAACTAAACAGGAATAACAAGTTTAGTTTGTATGGTCACTATTTGCTTGGATTTAATTATAAGGGAAAACACAGTAAATATGTCAGAATGGGAGACTTATTTTCCATTGTGGGAGGCTATGAATCATTAACTGAGACCATGTTGTTATGCTCCATTTGTCTCCTCTCAACCACGGAGGTTGTTGAGGATAATGAATGTGAAGTGGTTTGTACACTTTATCATTACTAAGTCATTAGGTACCATAGGGTTGGTTGCCAGTTGGAATATATCTGGAGACTTTGTGGGTGGATCTGGGAGAGGGAGGGATTTGGGGAAGGGGAGGGGCCTCAGCATGGTCCAATGCCGTAGAGCCCACCCTTCAAAGCAGACATTTTCTCCAGGAGAGCTGATCTCTGCCAGCAGGAGATAAGTTTTACAAGTGGGAGCTCTCCAGGTCCCACCTGGAGGCTGGCAACCCTAGGGTATCATTTTGTTACTCTGAACAGATATCAGGTTCAATCAGAAGCATTTTATTTCCACCCTTAGTTATAAGAAAGCCATGCACCTGGTTCTGTGAGCTCTAGGAGTAAGGCCCTGATTCATAGGGTTAGACTACAGTAGGGTTGCCAAGTCTGCGCGTGCTGTGCAATGATGTCACCTGGAACCATATTAACTCTATTGTACCATAAAGTTTTCCCTCCCAAATTGCTAGAGCGTCTGGGGAAAACATAGAGTTTTCCTGAAAATGCCTAGAGTGGCTGGCGCACAGCATCGCCAGCATGATGACATCACTTCCTGGTGATGTCATTGTGCCAGTGACGTTGGGGGAGGTTCCCCCCAGCGGCCCAATGTGGGCCAACGGGTTGGGAACCTCCAGGGCAGGAGAGCCCCACCCGGCCCGGGGGCATGGCAGCCCTAGACCACAGATGATGCATGAGTTTGGCATATGCTCAGAAGCTAAGAACCAGTTTGCTGCTTCCAGAGTTCTGTTGGTTTGAGAATGAGGTTGGTAACCCAGTGGAAGAATTCTGAGAGTGATGAGTGGAGTATGACTGCATCCTGGTAGTAAAAACCCCTTTCCTGGTAGCAAACCCTGTTAAATACAATGGAAATGATCTCTGAGTAGACCTGCTTAAGTTTGACCTTTATAACACTTCAGACTAGGGTTGCTGACAAAGGTGGTGCCTGGAGGCCTCCCAAAATTACAACTCAGCTCCAGACTGCAGACGTCTGTTCTCCTGGACAAAATGGCAGCTTCTAGGGTTGCCAGGTCCATTTTAGGAAATATCTGGGGACTTTGGGGGTGGAGTCAGCCCAGCCAAGAGACTTGGGGGTGGAGCTAGCAGCAAGGTTGTGACAAGCACTATTGAACTCCGAAGGGAGTTCTGGCCATCACATTTCAAGGGACCACGCTCCTTTTAAATACCTTCCCTTCATTGAAAATCATGGAGGATGAGAGCACCTTCTTTTCGGGGTTCATAGAATTGGGGGGGGGGCGGGTTTTGAGAAGAGGCACCAGACACTTTTGAAAATTTGGTGCCTCTATTTCAAAAAACAGCCCCTCCGGAGCCCCAGATACCCACAGATTGATTCTCTATTATACCTTGTGGGGGGCCAGTCTCCATAAGGTATAATGGAGTGCCCAGTGGATATTAACCCCCCCTCCCATTTTCTGATAACCCTGAAGGAGGCGGGGAAGAGCCTCCAAACCAGGATATCCCCTGCCTCCAACTGGGGATTGAATATTCCACCAGAGAAAATGGAGTTAACTGTAGATATCTCGAAGATATTGGATTTATATTCCACCCTCCACTCAGAGTCTCAGAGTGGTTCACAATCTCCTTTATCTTCCTCCCCCACAACAAGCATCCTGTGAGGTAGGTGGGGCTGAGAGAGCTCTCACAGAAGCTGCCCTTTCAAGGACAACCTCTGCCAGAGCTATGGCTGACCCAAGGCCATTTCAGCAACTGCAAGTGGAGGAGTGGGGAATCAAACCCAGATAAGAGTCTGCACACTTAACCACTACACTAAACTGGCTCTCAATTGGGGATTGGCAGCCCTCCTTCAAATAGTGTCACTTCAGGCACATTCAGTGAATGAGAATGTACTCTCATGTTAAAAACTCCCTGAAACAAACACCAAAAGATGTCAAAGAAAGAAGCTGTAGGCAGATTTCCCTCCCCTCCCCGGGCTTATTTATCCATTATGCACAGTAGGCACAATGCCTAGGGTCCAGAATACTTTTAGTGGCCCATAAGAATGTTTTATTTATTTTTTTAATCAGAAAGGGGGGAGAGAACTTTTTTTGGATTGAAGAATATTTTCAATGTTTTTCTCATATCAGAAAAAAAATTAAATGTTTAGGGCCCATGAAAATCCATTAAATTTTGCCTAAAACAGAAAAAAAAGTTTCAGTATTTAAAGCTATATCAAACATATTTTTCATACAGAAATTATTGTGGAGGGAAGGGCCCATGAAGACAAAAGTGCCCAGGGCCAGTGGAAGTCATAATGCAGCCCCGCTTCTCCCCAAGAATTCTCACTTTCTACTTTTATGTATAGGCCAGCTTTTAAATATATAATCCCCCCCTTCTCATCCTGCTCGTGTTGAGGTAATGGAGTAGGATCTGGAAGACCCAGCTTCAGATCACAAGTCTGTCATGGAAGCTTGCTGGTTGATCATGTGACAGTCACACACCCTCAGCCTAATATTTTCTCACAAGGTTGTGAGGATAAAATGGAGGATAGGATAGGATTGTAGGCCATTTTGGGTCCCCAGTGAAGAAGAAGACTGCAGGTTTATATCCTGCCCTTCTCTCTGAATCAGAGACTCAGAGCGGCTTACAATCTCCTATATCTTCTCTCTCCCTGCCCCCAACAGACACCCGGTGAGGTGGGTGGGGCTGAGAGGGCTCTCATAGCAGCTGCTCTGTCAAGGGCAACGCCTACCATAGCTATGGCTAACCCAAGGCCATTCCAGCAGCTGCAAGTGGAGGAGTGGGGAATCAAATCCGGTTCTCCAAGATAAGAGTCCGCACACTTAACCACTACACCAAACTGAGGAGAAAAGTGGGATATAAAAGCAGTCAGTACCTTCTCTTCTGTCTCCGTACACAGCCTCCTCCTCCTTCCCACCACACTTTGGTGTACCGATGCGTTATCGACCACATTTTCCAATATATTGACAGTTATGTCAGAATGGACATATTATAGAACATGTCGACCGACTGCGGTGCGCCATCCATCACACTAATGAAAATGCTATGCAAAGGACGTTCTTCACATGCGATGCAAAAGTTGCAAATTGGTTGCAGCCCCCCTGGCCCAGGAGTTATTTCTGATGTGTCTCCAAGTAGCCCGTCCCTGCATGAAGCCTTTAGAAGGGAAAGGAAATATTCAAACCAGCAGTAGAAGTCTCTCCATAAACAGGAATTAAAATGTCTTATGCACCATTAGAAGCCAGGCATGGTGCTCAGCAGGTATCTCATTGTCAGTTGCCTTCCTCAAAGCACATTTAGACACCTCCAAATTGGTATCTAAGTGGTCAGGAGCAGCTCAGAGGCGCTTTGAGGGACCGAGTGTCATCCTAATGAGAATTAAGAATTTGCCAGCTCCGAGACCCGGCAATTAAAAAGGGGATATTGCATGCGGTTTTCAGCTGAATGAAACATAAGCTCTAATATTTGCACTAATGAAGTGTGAAGATAAAGCTGAAGTTAATTGGTTCCCTCTCAGCAACGGAAAGTGTTTAAATTTCCCCAAACGCCACCGACCACCACTGTTCACAAAATGGCTTTGAAGTCGTATTGTGGTGCCTCTGTGAAAGGAACTAGTTCTCTGCATAATGGCTGTCGCTGCCAACCTGGCGGAAGCGTTTGAGGAGGGCAGGAGCAATTCCATCAGCGTCGAGCTGACATGCGGCAGCTCTTCCGAAAGTGATGGCATCATGTCAGGTCGCTGCTGTAGGATTCATCCAGAACTCTATGGTTACCTCAACACAATGATGTCACTTTCAGTTTTGCACTAGAAGATGGCCAGTGTAGTGTAGTGGTGTAGTGGTTAAGTGCGTGGACTTCTATCTGGGAGAATCGAGTTTGATTCCCCGCTCCTCCACTTGCAGCTGCTGGAATGGCCTAGGGTCAGCTATAGCACCTTCTGGAATGGCCTTCGGTCAGCCATAGCTTTCGTAGGAATTGTCCTTGAAAGGGCAGCTGCTGTAAGAGCTCTCAGCCCCATCTACCTCACAGGGTGTCTGTTGTGGTGGGGGGAGGTAAAGGAGATTGTGACCACTCTGAGATTCAGAGTATAGGGCGAGATATAAATCCAATATCATCATAATCATCATCCCATGTTTTGGCATGGTGATGAAGACATTCAGGCTGCAATCACACACACTAAATAATGCACTTTCAATCCACTTCCCAACTGGATTTTGCCAGTGCACACAGGAAAATCCAGTTGAAAAGTGCATTGAAAGTGGATTGAAAGTGCATTATTTGAAGTGTCTTATCAAAGACTAAGTGTACCAGGCCTGTACCCACCTGTTCATCATGACATGTCAACACAATGTCCATGCATGTTGAAGCTACCCTTTTTTAGGAAGGGAAGCAGGAACATTAATGTGAGTTACGTCAGAGCCTTCTGTTCTGAGCTGGGGACAGATTACACCCTTCACCTTTCCTTTGAGAGCCAGTTTGGTGTAGTGGTTAAGTGTGCAGACTCTTATCTTGGAGAATCGAGTTTGATTCTCCACTCCTCCACCTCCAGCTGCTGGAATGGCCTTGAGTGAGCTATAGCTCTCGCAGAGTTGTTCTTGAAAGGCAGCTTCTGTGAGAGCTCTCTCAGCCCCACCACCAGGGTGTCTGTTGTGGGGGAGGAAGGTAAAGACAGCTCTGAGACTAATTTCACACTCACCCTACGCCGCTCTGACGTTCCTCTTTTCAGCTCGGCATCCTTCCAATTTCTCATTATCTGCCCTGGAGCTTCAGCTTGCAGTGGCGTTTTGGCGTGGCAAAGAAAAACCGCTAAAAACCAGTTTCTCTTTGCCACACAAAAACGCCGATCGTTGCTGAAGCCCTGGGGCAGATAGTGGGAAACTGGAAGGACGCCGTGCTGAAAAGAGGAACGTCAGAGCGGCATAGGGTGAGTGGGAAATTGGTCTGAGATTCAGACTGTAGGGCGGGATATAAATCCAATATCTTCTTCTTTCTGCTTTCAGTTTCTATCAGAGCATTATGCCCAATAATAAAACAGTAGTATTGTCATCCTGCCATAAAAGTGATTACTGCAATTTTAGGGTTGCCAGCCTCCAGGTGGGGCCTGGAGATCTCCCAAATTGCAGCCGTTCGCTGAACTACAGAAATCAGCCGTCCCCCCCACCCCCGCCACCTGGAGAAAATGACTGGTTTGGAGGGCGGACTCTGTTCCATTATACCAGACTGAGGTCTTTCAGCCCCCCAAACCCTGCCTTCCAAGGTTCCGCCTTCAAATCTCTAGGAATTTCCCAAGCCAGAGTTGATTTCAAGAGCTCTGTTCAAAAGGGAGAAAGGCGGGGAAGATATAAATGGTATTATATAAGTAAACAAATGCTCATGAATTCTCATTCACACACATCTTCATGAATGTTCATGACTTCATTGTTTTTGTGACTGGGAATGTTCAAAAAGCGTTGTGCCCATATTCAGGGTGGAGGGGGGGACCCTATTTGGGTGGAAAGACAGCAGAGAAATGTTTTAAATAAATAAATACATAATAACAGATGGATGGAGAAAAGAGGGAGTTTGGAGCCAATTTACTTGGTTATCACTAAGAGCTGTACTCCCATGCTCACTCCTGAATTTCCTCTACATGAGGACAAAGTTGTTTTTTTTAACTGGATTTTATAGGAAGGAAATGTTTTGTGGTAGAAGTAGGGTTTCTAAGTCCAATTCAAGAAATATCTGGGGACTTTGGGGGTGGAGCCAGGAGCAAGGGTGAGACAAGCATAATTGAACTCCAAAGGGGGCTCTGGCCATCACATTTAAAGGGACCGCACACCGTTTTAAATGCCTTCCTTCCATAGGAAGTAATGAAGGATAGGGGCAGCTTCTTTGGGGGCTCATAGAATTGGGCCTCCTGGTCCAATTTTTTTGAAACATGGAGGGTATTTTGGGGAGAGGCACTGGATGCTATACTGAAAATTTGGTGCCTCTACCTCAAACAACAGCACCCCGCCCCCCCAGATACCAACGGATCAATTCTCCATGATTTTCTATGGGAATAAATCTCTATAGGGAATAACAGAGTTCACAGCAGACATTTCCTTCCCCTCCCCCCGCTTTCTGATGGCCCTGAAGCGGGGGGAGGGCCTCCAAACCGGGCGATCCCTTGTTCCCACCTGGGGATTGGCACCCTAGGTAGAAGTTCTGGTGCCTGACAATTCAGCCCAGTTGGCAAACCCTGACCACTACGAAACACAATTGGACCCCACAGTTTGACTGCAGTGAATTACTAGGCCCAGAGCGGTAAAGGGAAATACCCTAATCAGGCATGGCACAAAAGCAGCGAGTGCTTCAAGCAAACATATGATCCTCCATGATACCAGAAACAAACAACACAAAAACAGTGGAAAAAGTGAGGAAACTCCTAATGCCTTTCAGATAAAGCAATGAGGAATGAAATCGCTAAGCAAATAAAACAAACGTCTAAACAAAAGATACACACATAAAGACAAATATAACTCCCAGGCTATGAAAGGAAATTATAAGCTAATGGTTGCATAACAATCTGATGTACAATGTCTTAATCATTTCCAACCTGTCTAGTTTTAAGTTAAACTATGCCAGGTTGCAAATTGCTTGTCCCAGAATTACAAGGCTTTGGATTCACTTGTAGAGATAGCCTGAAAATGGGCAAAGGGACCAAAGCACGGTTAGAGATTATAAGTATTGAAATAGGGTTGCCAGGTCTGATCATCGTGCCGGGGAGGGAGCATTGGGGGGCATTCAGAGAGTGGGCAGGGGCATCATGTGATGTGCATACATCACCCAGAATTAGGGTTGCCAAGTCCAATTCAAGAAATATCTGGGGACTTTGGGAGTGGAGCCAGGAGACACTGGGGGGGGGGGAGCCAGGAGCAAGGGTGTGACAAGCATAATTGAACTCCAAGGAAGTTCTGGCCATCACTTTTAAAAGGACCGCACACCTTTATAAATGCCTTCCTTCCATAGGAAATAATGAAGGATAGGGGCACCTTCTTTTGGGGCTCATAGAATTGGGCCTCCTGGTCAAATCTTTTTGAAACTTTCGGGGTATTTTGGGGAGAGGCACTGGATGCTATACTCAAAATCTGGTGCCTCTACCTCAAAAAACAGGCCCCACCCCGGAGCCCCAGATACCTATGGATCAATTCTCCATTATTTTCTATGCGAATGTCTCTATAGGGAATAATGAAATGCCAAGCAGACATTTCCCTCCCGCCCCCATTTCTGATGACTCTAAAGTGGGGGGAGGGCCTCCAAACCGGGGATCCCCTGTCCCCACCTGGGGATTGGTAACCCTAACACACACTTGCTTTGAAATGAAAGCAAAACAGAGGGACTGCTTTGACAGGTCTGCTGCTGACTCTTCCCAATGAAGTACTTCCTGCTTCCTGGTCTTATTTAAAGGCACATGCACACATTTTAAAATGAAACCTATTTGCAGGTTTCTAAACCTGCTGGAGATTTAGAGGTAGGTGGTGGCTGTGGGGGCAGGGCTTCCCCCCACCGGCCAGCTGGCTGGGGGCAGGGGGAAACCTGTAAAACCAGAGGATCCCCCGCTGGAACGTGGGGATTGGGAAGCCTACCCAGAAGTGACATAGGCACACTAGTGATGTAGGTGGCAATGCTCTGGGTTTTGGCCAAAGCTCTGTGGTAACATCGCCCTCAAACCGTAGAGTTTTGCCCAAAAACCAGAGCATCACTCCCAAATGTATCCAGTGTGACTACATACCTTCCAGGTGATGTCACACTTCTACTTAAGAACATAAGAGAAGTCATGGCCCATCCAGTCCAACATTCTGTGTCACATAGTGGCCAAAAAAAACCAGGTGCCATTAGGAGGTCCATCAGTGGGGACAGGACACTAGAAACCCTCCCACTGTTGCCCCCACCATTTCTTGTTCTTCTTCTTTCCATCATACAGCATTGACAGAATAATAAAAATATTTTTAGGCAGGGTATGAGTATAACAGCCGTCACCGTTTTCTCTGTCCTTAGAATTTGGTATTCAGTGGTAGAAGTGCCTGTGAAGAATTGGGAGGGGGGAATGATGTGAGGTCAGAGGTTATCTCTGTATAATCAGGGATCTGCTTGTGAATGGTTCCCCGGAGTGAAACAGTCTGGACTGATACCAAATTTGTCAAAAGAAAACAGTTTGCTTCTGCAGTCCTTATGAAAAAAACAAAATATTATCCCAAAAGAAGAAAAGTTCAAAAAGTTAGCTGGGTCAATCTATAATAGAATAGGATGACTTTTAGACTTTTAAATCATGAATGTTTTTTAAAATAATGTGAGGCAAAAGATGGACTTGATGTGATAAACCTGTGTTTGTGTATTTTTTTTCCCCTTTACTTGTATACGCCCATATGGTTCTTATACAAATTACACTTTCATTCGGATTTTTTCAAATGAGTTCTGTGGGTAGGGCTTGCCAAAGCTCCAGTTTGGGTGTAGGGTTGCCAAGTCCAATTCAAGAAATATCTGGGAACTTTGGGGGTGGGGCCAGGAGACTTTGGGGGTGGGGCCAGAAGCAAGGGTAAGACAAGCATAATTGAACTCCAAAGGGAGCACTGGACATCACATTTAAAGGGACAGCACACCTTTTAAATGCCTTTCCTCCATTGGAAATAATGACAGATAGGGGCACATTTTTGGTGGCTCACATAATTGGACCCCGTGGTCCAATCTTTTTGAAACTTGGAGGGTGTTTTGAGGAGATGCACTAGATGCTATGTTGAAAATATGGTGCCTCTACCTCAAAAAACAGCGCCCCAGAGGCCCAGATACTCACAGATCAATTCTCCATTATACACTATGGGAATTGGTCCCCATAGGTAAAAATCGAGTTCCCAGCAAACATTTCCCTCCCCCGCTTTCAGGTGACCCTGAAGCGGGGGGATGGCCTCCAAAACGGGGGATCCGCTGCCCCCACCTGGGGATTGGCAACCGTGTTTGGGTGTGGGATTCCCCATTCTGAGTTCTGATTCTCCTTTACCATTCCAAGCAGCAGCGGGGGCAAGGATTAAAAATAAATCTTAAAAAAAAAAAAAAAAACCTGTGTCACCTGCCTGATGGTGTCACTTCTGGGATATACCCAAAAGTGACAGCAGTAGCTCTAGGAATCACTGGAAACTCTATAAGTGAATAATTCAGAAGTGGCTTCTAACTTTTTAAAAGAGAACCCAATCACAGAAACTCATTCAGTGTTTCTACCTTCTTAAAAAAAAAAAGTTATCATCTGCCCTTTAAAGTGGGATCGGCTCCTGTTTGGAAAATCTGGCCTCCGTTTTAGTTGGATTGACCATTTAGGAAAAATTAGCCCACGAACCAGATGGTGGAAACAGAGAACTGTGCCATTTGGGGTTGATTTGTGACATGGTTTAATATTCCCTTTCGAGTGGGAGTCCATCACTGGCCTCTGAGTTGAATAAATCGGGGAGCTTTTTCCCAGCTGCTTTCCGTCACTGACACTGTTCCAAACAGGCTCTGAAACAGGCAGCCTTTATCTGGTGGACATATCAGAACTACCGTCGGGTATTCAGTGCAGAAGGAGAGGGGGCTGGAATGGAACTCTTAATAGTATCAGGAACAAAGAAACCCCATATTTTAATTTTCCGGCATAACCCAAATTTCTATCTGACTTTATTAGTTTTATGTGCAGCAATTGCAGATCTAAGCAAAGAAAGGGGGCAGGGCAAGAAATCACAAGAGGCAGGATGGATGTTCAAGGGTGGGTTTTAAAATCACATTTGGACATAAATCCGTTCTGAATTTCACAGTTCCCATAGATTTCTTGCGTCTGTGGGGCTCAGACAGCCGAGAATCATAAAGATCATGTTAATCTTCCCGAGGAAGTTTTTCAAACGGAAGTGTTAAATGATCTCAGCCATTAGTACAAGGAAAGGATTGTAGCTTGCAGGAAAAGGGTTCTCAAGTGCATAGATTTAATGCTTGCAAGAGTTATAAAGCAAAAGCAGCAGAGGCTCAAATGTTCATTTATCTTGCTGTGTTGTTCAGCATTAGATGTTCAGCGGCACAGTTTTCCACATCTGTAGCTTTTAAAAGTAGTTGCAGTTTTAAGGTGGCTTGTTTTGATGCTTCTGTGCAGGCCTTGAAATCAGTAGGAGCTCACAAGAGCACAGCTCCTGAACCTTTCGTAGGGTTCCCCTCCTCCTCCCCACCTACCTCGTCCATTGAATAGTAGGTACAGCTGGATAACAATCCCTGAATTAGGAGAGTGGTCAGCCAGCCATCACGAGCTTTGCCACATCCTCAGCAGTCTTCTTTAACCCCTGGAGAAGGCCACGCTACCCTTTCTCCACTTTTTATGTGATTTTGGGCAGTGGGTGGCTTGCTGGCCTTTTGACTGGGGGGGAGGGGCAGGAGAACCCCAGGAGAGCAAGGCCTGCTTCGGATGGCTGGATCTCTAGCTAGCCCAAGCAGGCCTCGCTCGCCCAGGGCTCTCTTTTCTTGTGTCGGGTTGCTTTTGACTGGTGGGGGGGCAGCATATGCTAATAGCTTATGCTAATGAGCTCCACCATCTATTTTTCTACAAAACAACCCCTGCTTCCACGAATTCCACTGTTTTCCAAACTTCTGACAGCTGGTATACCCTCCCCCTGTTCCTGAATTAAGTTATATCCACCACCAAAAGTGTGTTATAAGAAGACATATGAAGAAGCCCTCTCCAACTGCTGAGGAGTCCACCTGCTATATTTGTGAGTCTCTGCTGAGTATGCCTCCGCTCAGGACAAATTCTACTGGAGGGCCACATCAAAAAGGATAACTACCTAGTCGGACTAGGTAGGGGCTGAGATGTAACCAAAGCATTCATCAGCAGAGCAGAGGTTGGCACTTTATGCCCACGTATTTTACCTCGCTTTCACCATGCATGTCTGTCTAAAGTTGCCAATCGCCAGTTGGGCTCAGAGTTCATAGTGGAGGAGATACTAATAAACAAACACTGTGATATGCTGGCTCACACATTTAGTATAACTTTTATCAAGAATACTTTTATCAAGACTCTTACAAATCTTTTGTCACATAAAGAAGTACAACCTTACACTATTAAAAAAGAAAGGTCCATCCACTGAGCACCCGGATATAGGCTCATTTCGTCAAAGTCTTCCTCAGGAATATTCCTATATAATTCAAAGCTATCAGGCTCTTATTACAATTCAGTGTTTGTTGGGAGCAAGCCGGTCCTTAACTTCTTCTCTAAACAGATGCAAAATCCTTCTTGATTTGGCTGACAAAATGCTCTCTGCAACCTCTTTATTTCCTTCACTGCCTTAAGTGGCACTGAGAGGTAAGTTCTTAATCAAATTTAAAAAGAAAAAGAAATTACTCCCATTCAGTTTTGTGTTATATCTTGTTATATTTACCATGGTTTATTCCAGGATGCTAATTTTGAAGGAAATGTGGCCCATGGGCCGGAGGTTCAACACCCTTGCTCTATGGCAGGGGTGGCCAACGGTAGCTCTCCAGATGTTTTTTGCCTACAACTCCCATCAGCCCCAGCCATTGGCCATGCTGGCTGGGGCTGATGGGAGTTGTAGGCCAAAAACATCTGGAGAGCTACCGTTGGCCACCCCTGCTCTATGGCATTATATCCCGCTGAGCTCCCTCCCCAGGTTCTGCCCCCAAATCCTGAATAAAACTGTCTTCAACAGTGTTGTAAAGTTTGAAAGTGAAGAGGCCAGATGCACTTCCCTGGGGAAGTTGTTCCATAATCATGGGGCCACATCTGAAAAGGCTCTTTCTCATGTATCCACTGAATGAGCTTGGAGGTGGAGATTCGATTTATATACCACCCCCCCTTCACTTGGAGTCTCAGAGCAGTTTACAATTTCCTTCCCTTCCTCTCGCCACAACAGACACTCTGTGAGGGAGGTGGGGCTCAGAGAGCTCTTACGAGGACTGCACTTGAGAGAGCAGCTCTGCAAGAACTGTGGCTGACTCAAGGTCACACCAGCAGCTGCATGTGGAGGAGTGAGGAATCATACCCTATTCTCCCAGATTAGAATCCATACACTACACCAAAATGCCTATGATAGATGGAACAGCCAGGAGGGCCTTTCCTTATGATCTCCCCCCCTCCCCACTTTCCATCTGGAAGTGGTACAATCCATGAAAAATTGTGCTGCTTCAAACTACCAATGATCTTTAGTGGAAGGATGGTTACACACAAACCAGTTTCTCAAGATCTTCATAGTACTTGAGAAGGCACCCCTTAAAATCTGAAACTTTAGTCATGCAGCCACAGCACAAGTACATGTATTTTGTGTCCCCGTGTGGTTGTGAATTGTGATTGTCACCTCCAAAGATCGTCCAGGATAACCTTTTCTCTTCCCAACTCTAAGCCTCGCAGTTCTGAAACGATATTTGAAAGTTTGCAAACTTAACAAGTAATGTATTTCTTTTGTGAAGATCAAATTTCAAGCTTTCTTCATCAGACATCTCATGTAAATGACGTCCTAATGCTAATGAGTTAAATATCTCCAGGTAACAACTTCTAGAAATATGATCTGACAGACTGAATAAATCCTTCCTTTTGCAGACCGTGCTTTGTGCTGTAAGAGTTCATGGTTTTGAATGGGAACTCTGCTTCCTCAGCCGACACCAGTGTGATATTTTTTTCCACCGAGAAACTGTTCCTTTCCTTCACTACCTTCCCAAACACATCCACACATCTGGCTTTTGTTTTCAGCCTTCAGAAGCTAAAGTTACTCAGTCAACAACAGCCGCACACAAATGCTGCTTTGGGCCATTAAGGTCCTGGAGAAAGAAGGTCATGAGTTATTCGGAAATGAGGAAAAGGATGCAAATTTCACCAGGCTTTGGTGGAGACCCAGAAGTGGTTGGCTACCTAGGTGTCTTCCTCAGGAGCCGTGTTCTTCTTTCTCTGATCTTAACTCCCCACCATGCTTTGACTTACCATAACCAGGGCTTTTTTTGTAGCAGGAACTCCTTTGAATATTAGACCACACACCCCTGGTGTAGCTAATCATCCTGAAGCTTACAGTAGGCCCTGTACTAAGAGCCCTGTAAGCTCTTAGAAGATTGGCTACATCAGGGAGATGTGGCCTGATATGCTAAGGAGTCCCTTCTACAAATAAAGCCCTGACCATAACCGACCACAGTATAGTGCAGTGGTGCCCACTGGCACCTTTCCTGGTACCTGCCAGGTGTTGTTTATGTTTAATTCGATTTATACCATGCCCTCCCCGCCAAGGCGGACTCAGGGCGGCTTGCATCAGAGTCATAAAAACAATAAAACCATTTAAATATATGAGTTAAAACACATAGATTAAAACAATATACAGCTTGGTGCTAACACATTAGATGTTCCTCATAGTTCCAGGATGGTGGTTCTTCCCGAATTCTCCTATGGTAGGTTGAAGGCCTGCCAGAAGAGAACGGTCTCTCAGGCCTTGCGAAACTAGGCAAGGTCCCGCAAGGCCCTAACCTCTTCTGGCAGTTGATTCCACCAGGACAGGGCTGCCACTGAAAAGATTCGATCCCTGGTGGTCACTAATCTCGCCTCCCTCAGCCCGGAAATCACTAGGAGATATTGGGATCCAGATCTTAGTACCCTCTGGGGAACGTGTGGGGACAGATAGTCCCTCAAGTAAACAAGTCCTCGGCCATATAGGGCTTCTAAAGTAATAACTAGCACCTTGTAAAAAATCCTATTGGTAGCCAGTACAGTTCCATACAGCGCTGGCTGTATGTGCTTTTTAGAAAGTGGGCATGACCACCTGGCTATGCAGAATGTTGTTTTTGGCAGCCGCTGCCACCACAGCACAAGAATCTTCACTGTGTGATTGAAAATGAGCTAGGGCAGCCATTTTGTGGCTGCCTCCACCTCCTGTGGCAGACATATTGTGGCTGTGCCCACCATGATGTGTTAAGATTCCTAAGATGCCCTCAAGCTCAAAAAGGTTGGGACTCCTAACTAGGTATTGGGTGCCTGAACAAAAAAAGAGGTGGAAACCTTCACAAAAATGGCTGTCATGTAGGGTTGCCAGGTGAGGTTGAGAAGCCAGTGGGGGACTTACCAGGAGGCTCTGGGATGAGGGAGAGAAAAAGCATGAGGTTACTGCAATTAGCAAAAAGCTGTAGCAGCCTTACATTAAAAGTAATACATAAAATGCAAGTGTTAACAAAAACAATGATAAAAATAACAATAAAACAAGTTTAACCTGCCCTGCCCTTGTACAACAGGGCTCAGAGCAGGTGACAATAATATTCATATAAACAGTGTTTCCAACTTTAAAACTATTAAAACAGCTTTTACAAATGCAACTGAAAGGAAAGGTCCCCTGTGCAAGCACCAGTCGTTTCTGACTCTGGTGTGACGTTGCTTTCACAATGTTTTCACGGCAGACTTTTTATGGGGTGGTTTGCCATTGCCTTCCCCAGTCATCTACACTTTCCCCCCAGCAAACTGGGTGCTCATTTTACCGACCTCGGAAGGATGGAAGGCTGATAAATTACTACATAAAAAGGAAGCATGACATAGTGCTCGTATCTAAGGGGAGAGCAGATATCTTACAAATTGGTAAACAGAGAATAACCGAAGAGGAAAGGGGGGAAGAGACCAGGTGTGGGGGAGAAGTTAAAAGGAATGGAGTTAAAATTCCCAAACCCAATGAGCAGTGTAACATATAACAACAGATTAAACATCGAGAATCTAAAAAGAGGACATTTGGTAACCCTATCTATATATTTGTGGAGCCCCAGAATTGCAGGAACGTCTCCATTGTGTCTTGTTTTGTCCCCTCTATCAAAAACCCAGATCCAGATTCCTTGTGGTTATCTTGGCTTACCTAAATCCATGTTCAGTGGCAGAGAAAATAATTTATCTTTTTTCTGATATTGATCAGCAGGTCACTCACACAGCATCTCTGTATATGCGTCCTCTTTTTTGGGTGGGACGGTTAGGAGGAATATTCCTGGTTAGTAGCAATTATCACAGCTTAAATAGTAGGGGTCTTTAAAATGAAATTCATCATAGTGAGCACTGGGTTGAAGTAGTCAGTCAGGAAACATGGCCTCTTTTTTGATTTTCAGGTATTTTTGTGTATCATCCTGCTAGTACTGTTGTTGGCATTCAGGAAATGGAAGCAAAAAGTATGCCCAAGATTCAAGATTGAATGTTGAAAGTAAAAGAGATCATTTTTTTGGTGAAACTAATGGCTTACCAGAAAAAACAGTGATGTAACCATATTGAAGTCAGTATGGTCAGAAGTTATACATAGAATCGAACTGGCAACATAACAGTTAGAAGTAGATTCAGGACCACTAATTGTTGATATTCTTGTTCTTATGCTTAAGTGGAAAAGTATTTCATGAGTAAATCTTTTTAACAATCTTTTATTTGGCACGTTTTTATCCCTTTTCCCTCTCTTTGATACTGTTGTAGTTTAATAAATTTTAATTTTAAAAAATCAAATGTTGGCATTGTTTGAAGCCAGATAACGGTAAACGTAATCTTGAGGACAAGACATAATCAAAAGGACAAATAGGAAGCTGTGATATGATCCCTCTTAATCTAAAAACTATCAAGAGTAATGTCCCCTTGTGATAAATTGTCACTATGGAGTATAATTAAAAGATATGGTAGTGATTATATTTGCTTAATTGTAATGGGTATTTTTATGGGATGCTTCAGCACTGAAGTAAAGAAATGTGGAGGCAAAGTTTGGCATGCGAGTTGGCTCTAGGAAGAGCAGAGAGGAGCAATAAATCCAGTGGTTGAAAAGATGCCTCACAGGTAAAAAGTTCAACCCTTGCCCAATCTCCAGTTAAAAAGAGTCTTAAACAAAATTTTCACATTGTATGCAGTGCAGTGCTGTTCAAAATGGTATCCCTGTGTCATGTTCTCTCCTATAACATTTAGGAATGCTTACAGTATGATGCAACAGAATTGTGTTGTAGCCTTTCCCACCTTTTTCTGAGGCACTTAGTGATAGAGTCAGTGGATGGGAGTGTTGAGAAAAGTACAAAGGGATAACATCACAACCTTACAGGAAGAGAAAACAATTTTAGCAGCACCCCCATATCCTGCATAATGTATAGTTCTGGCCTGGAATTGGGGGGGGGGGGCAGAATAGGAGTTATTTTAAAAAGCTTAAGTAGATTTGGGGAAACTCTCCACATTTATTTATTATTTCATTTACTTCATTTATAATTTGCCTTTCTTGCTGAGATTGAAGACACATTACATTTGAGCAGGAATGCAGTTCCGGCTGACTTGGCCCCAGGGGGATTGGCCTAATATGCAAATGAGTTCCTGCTGGGTTTTTTCTACCCCCCCCCAAAAAAAGCCCTGATTACAGGATATAAAACAATGCCATCAAACAGGATAAGATAACCAATGAATACTGCAGTAAGATGAAGATCACTACGAGAACAATAAACTACCGTAGGCAAGATATACCAAGGCTTTGGAGAGCCATGGCTAAGCAGAGACCAGAGAATTGTGCTAAAATGGCCCGCTGGTCCAACAGTTTGCCTACTACTTATAGCCAGCTCACTCATTAGTGGAGGGGAGGTGGGCATGTGATATCTGGCACTGCCCAACAGATAGTTTCACTTCTGGGATGAAAACGTAAGTGACAGCATTGTGCTAGCATTAAGCTCTTGGATTCATCCAAAACTTAACCATAGAGTTTGGTCTGAATCCTAGAGCATCGCCCTGATGTGACAGCATCACTTCCAGTTTCATATAAAAATTGACGTTGCATGTCCACACAGCACCAAATAGCTTATCTGCCCTTGGAAATTCTTCTGCTGGGGTGTCAGCTATCACTGGCAGACCTGTTCTTATATGAAAAGACCAGAGGTGTTGAACTCATTTGTTATGAGGGCCAGATCTGACAAATGAGACCTTGCTGGGCTGGACTATGTGTGTCATAAAATGTAATGAGGGGTAGCAGAGATATAAACTTTATAAAGGACACAGACAAACACAAAGATTGTTTTTAAAAAGCTTAAAATAAGCCATGCTTAAAAACATTACCACTCATTGGTCTTAAAGGTGCTTTCTTTGCATCTCTCCCATGGGATCCAGGGAACTGGGCAAAGGAAGCTCTGGCTCTTTCCTTCCTTCCCCAGGGGACCAGGAGCGGGGAGGCGCCTCAGCCAATAGAAGGAAGAGAGGCTTGGCTCAGTAGCTCTGCTGTAGAATTGAGAGAGCCTCACAAAGCAATCTCTCCCTCAGGGAAAAGCCCCAGCCAGTGGAGAAAATGGAGGTTTTGCTCTGTAGCACCTGTGTAGCAAGCTGTGATACAGAAGGAAGCAAGAGAGGGGGGGAGGAAGCAGACAACAGCCAGTTGCTCGGGGGCCTGATAGGAGACCTCTGGGGGCCTGATTTGGCCCCCAGGCCTCATGTTTGACATCCCTGACATAGACAATTGGCATTGAATTTTTGGGTCAGATCCCATGGTTCTGTTCCACCGGTGGAGGAGCTTTCCAGCAGAAAGAGCCTTTCCTGATGCAAAATGCTTCCTACCGACAGAGCACCTCCTCCACCAGTGGAAGAGATTCTCAGAATCCAACCATTTTTGACAGAGGATGAGAATCCATAGAACAGTATAAACTATTATTATTAATAATAGCAGCTACTAATCCCTGCAAAGCAAACATAAGCCTATGTTGGGGAAGGGGATTATTTCGTGCAGGGTTGTTGTTTTTTTTCCCTGTTTAAAATCAACAATGAGAATAGCCTAATACCGTCCTGGGGAACGGCAAAGTTTACTCCCATTAAAAGACTAATAAGAGACAGTTAAACCTTTGGTATCTTTTGGCTTCCTGACAAAGCCTGCTCTCTCCAGGGGCAAGCAAAGATCAGCTTCTTCCCCGGGAAGATTAACTAATGAAATGAAAGGTGGAGGAAGGGGGAAACCTTGCTAGCTTTCAGTGTGCTGCCGCTAGCCCTCCAGTTCAAATCCAGATTTTATATAACTGGGGGCCCAGCTGTCAGGATTATTTTTATGGCATTATCCCTTGTCATCTGAATCCAAAGGTCCACTTAGCTCAAAGCTGGCTGGCAAGCAAGGGGCCACATGGGAAATTTCTCTTCCACGCAGTAAGGTTTCTGAAAGGGTCCAGCGATGGCACCCAAAAAGCCACCCCAAAAGATTGGGGTGCAACCCAGAACTGCATATAACCTGACTTGAAGGACTGCAGCTACAACAGTGACATGCTGAATGTTTGTGAGACAGTGAACATGACAGAAGCCATGTTGGATCAGGCCAGTCGCCCATCTTGTCCAACACTCTGTGTCACACGGTAGCCAAAACCCAGGTGCCATCAGGAGGCCCACCAGTGGGGCCAAAATTCCAGAAGCCCTCCCACTGTTGCCTCCCAAGCACCAAAAATACAGAGCTTCACTGCCCCAGACAGAGTGTTCCATTTGTACCTTGTGGCTAATAGCCACTGATGGACCTCTGCTCCATATGTTTATCCACTGTAAAATGCCCGTTTCCCTCACCTGGATACATTAATTTGGATCCCACAGAAAGTTTCTGCCTACAGAACAGTAGAGGGATCTACCAGTTCCTCCCCACACACTGTAGTTCTCCACCTCTCTACTTATGGTTTTCCGGTACAGTCCACTGTCCTCCAGGAACAGCATTTGAGGAGGGGCAGCTGGAAGGGGGAAATGAGGAAATCAGTGGAGATTTACCACAGGATACAAGCTACGATAAGGCCGCTGGTTTAATACATCAGCTGCTGAATATGAAAACTGCAGTCAGTTAGAGGTTCAGATATACCCTGTAAATAGAGACTGGCAATCAATATTCTTTGGCTGTAATGGTGCTTTTGCCCACTTTTAGGATGCCATGTAGCCACTATCAATGGATAGGTTTCCACTGATACTCCCTGAGGGAATGAGGAAGGAAATATGGGAACATATGAAGCTGCCTTATACTGAATCAGACTCTGGGTCCATCAAAGTCAGTATTGTCTACTCAGACTGGTAGCGGCTCTCCAGGGTCTCAAGCTGAGGTTTTTCACGCCTATTTGCCTGGACCCTTTTTAGTTGGAGATGCCGGGGATTGAACCTGGGACCTTCTGCTTACCAAGCAGATGCTCTACCACTAAGCCACCGTCCCTCCCCTGGGATCTGGGAGTGTGCAGCACCACAATGTCAGTTCCACTGTCAAACCAGAAGGGATGTCACTATATCGCAGTGATGCTCTAAGAATCCCCCAGATCTCTATGGTAGAAAAGAGAGAATTGTGGGATTCCTAGAGTGTCCCTGCAACAATTTTGAGTTTGCTGGGTATGACACTATAGCATCCCATGAAACCATTTCTGCCCATTCTCACTGCCAGAGCTCCCACCGCTAGCGGCTCAAGGCCTGGCAATGCTACCCACCCAAAGCCTGCTTGATTTTATTTATTTGCTAAGAAGAAGAATTGCAGATTTATACCCCGCCCTCCTCTCTGAATCAGAGACTCAGAGCGGCTTACAATCTCCTTTATTTTCTCCCCCCACAACAAACACCCTGTGAGGTGGGTGGGGCTGAGAGGGCTCTCACAGCAGCTGCCCTTTCAAGGACAACCTCTGCTAGAGCTATGGCTGACCCAAGGCCATTCCAGCTGATGCAAGTTGGGGAGTGGGGAATCAAACTCAGTTCTCCCAGATAAGAGTCCACACACTTAACCACTACACCAAACTGGCTCTGGCTCTAAAATTATACTACTTTCTGTTGGGGACCTATTGTTCTTCTCTCCTTTTTATCCTCTCAACAATCCTGTGAGATCTGTTACTCTGAAAGTGTGTGGACTATCCCAAGATCACCTAGCATGTTTCCATGACATTAGTGGTGATTCAGACCTGGGTTTCTCAGATTCTAGTCCAACTGTCTAACCCAGGGGTACCCAACCTTTTTGAGCCAGTGCTCACCTTTGAAATTCTGACACAGCATGGTAAGCAAAGCCACACAATGGCTGGCAAAATGGCTGCCTCAGTAGGCGGAGCCAGCCACAAAATGGCCACTGCACCTTATCTGCAGTCACACAGTGAAGACTACATTGGGGATCCCTGGACTTATCATAGGATTATGTGAGCCCCCAGGTGGGAGCATGGGATCCCCTGATTATGCAGGCTCCTGGACGGTGGGGAATGCCCTGCCCCCAACAGCCATGACTCAGCGAGACGTCCCCAACATGATGGCATCGGGCGGAAGTGATGTCATCACATCGGGGACGTTGTGCGTGGCAACATCTCCTCTGCAAGGACCTGACAACCCTAACTAACATGGTGCTGCTGATATTCCACAACACTGGTTTGATGAGTGTGACTAGATAAAAAAGTGGACTGGTCTTCTATATCTTTGTGAAGAACAGGAAGTTTGGGGAAGAACAATTTTTCCTGCTGTAGGAGGAATGCAATATGCTGCCCCTGCCAAAATTCTTTCTTCTTCAGTATACAGCCGAACCATTAAGTGTAGTGAGAGCTCGTTTGCATCCGATCAGCTTATCTTTGCCTCTCCGCTTCCTCTCTTCCATCAGCTCTTCCTGTCCAGAAGCCCTGAGATTTTCCCCAGGCTCCTAAATTTCATTCATCCCGACCAATTGGAATATTTCTGAACATTCCATACCATCACTGCAAATCAGCCACTGCTAGTGGCAGGAGAGTTAGGTGTCGTAAGTGAAAAGGAGCAGCCAGTTTTCTTCGGGAGGGTGTATATCAAAGATAAAGTTAAAAATAAAATTAAAAAGTCAGGTCTAGACTGATCTTTACAAGGTGTAATGTGGGGCTGTTATTTGGAGGGGGGAGGGAATTGGTTTGATGGCCAGTGGTGTCCAGTTTAGCAGGCACTGGCCATAGTCACATGTCTCTGTTGTTTTTCTTCTTCCCCATTTTAGGAACATTGAATGACCGTATTAGAGTGTTGGCCTGTAGCCACTGAGAATCCTCAGGCTTTCTATTCTGTCTGGTGTGCTACCCTTACTAAGCCTCGGGAGTAATCTAACATCTGGCTTTTCATCTACCACCTTGAAAACATGTCTGATTATTTCAAACTGAAAAGAAAACATTCCATAATGGAATTGTTTATTTTAATATGGCAGGATTTACGTGACGATCAAAAGGAGGCATATCAGCAGCACCATGTAACAGTTGTGGAGCTCAATGCTTAAAGTTGTCTTCGGGGGAAAAATATTTTGGACACTTCTACAGCGCGAGGATACAAGTGCATTGATCTTAGCATACACATCTTTTTTTAAAAAAACCCTTGTAAAATCCAAAGTAGCTCATTTGCTAAGCAAGTAGTACTTTCAATGGCCTATAGAAAATAAATCTGTTTTATCGCTGCTATAAAAAGGAGCCAGATGTTTAAAGGAATATTTTCCATATGGGGAAGGCCAGAGAGCTGTGAAACTTTCTTTTTTTAAAAAAAGGGGAAAAAAACCCCATCCAAGTTGCTGTTAAGGAGAAAACAGGAAGATGACTTCCTCTCTGTGCATACACCGTTTCCCAAGGACGAAGCCGAGGCTGGTAGGTTTCTTTTCTCTTTTGTCAACTTGGAATCTGCAAGGTAACTAGTATGTAAGATACAGTGACAGGAACATTAATGGGAAACATAAAAATGGAGGAGGCTTTCTGGTTGTGTCAGAAGTGGCTTTGGATATTTTTCTGAAGTGCAGATGAGCAAAAGTGGAAGCAACTAGTTTGACGTCTTTGAAGCTGGAAAAAAACAGACTTTATTTTTTTAAGAGGTGGGGTTGTTCATGGGATACACCAGGGCTGGCATCAATCTATCTTCAGGTGGGGCAGCCGCCATGGCCCAGGGATTGAAGCAGGGCCCACTGTGAACAACATGCCATTTTCCTGCCTGCTCACTTCTGAAGCCTGCGGGGCAGGGCTTTTTTCTTTCTGGAAATAGAGGTGCCGGAACGCTCAAAAGAGAAATGAGAAACACACAAGTGCCTCTCATGAACTTTTAAACATTTTTTTGAGAATTTTGTTTCTGTGAAGAGATTCCGAAACTCCATTCTGCTGAGTTCCCTCGGGGGGGCGGGGAGCCCTGCTAGTGAGCAAATCATAGAATCATAGAGTTGGAAGGGGTCATACTAGGATTGCCAAGTCCAATTCAAGAAATATCTGGGGACTTTGGGGGTGGAGTCAGGGGACATTGAGGGCGGAGCCAACAGCAAGGGTTTGACAAGCATAATTGAACTCCAAGGGAGTTCTGGCCATCACATTTAAAGGGACAGCACACCTTTTTAAATGCCTTCTTTCCATAGGAAATAATGAAGGATAGGGGCACTTTCTTTTGGGGCTCATAGAATTGGACCCCCTGGTCCAATTGCTTTGAAACTTTGGGGGTATTTTGGGGAGAGGCACTGGATGCTATACTGAAAATTTGGTGCCTCTAACTCAAAACACAGCCCCCCCAGAGCCCCCAATACCTCCAGATCAGTTCCCCATTATACCCTATGAGAAGTGCCCAGCAGACATTTCCTCCCCCCCCCCCCCGGTTTCTGGTGACTCTGAAGTGAAGGATTGGCATTTCTACTCAAGAGTTGCTGCCAGCTTCTTCAAAGTAATACAGACACACCATCCAAAGAGGAAGCCTTTCCAATCGGAGACTGAAGCCTCCGGAGGTGGAAAGTCACATGGTGGCTGTGGGGGCGGGGCTTTCCCCCGCCAGCCAGCTGACTGGGGGTGGGAAGAAGCCTTGGAAAGTGGAAGAACTCCGGCTGGGACCTGGGAATTGGCAAGCCTAGGTCATACAGACCATTCTAGTCCAACCCCCAGTTGCATGCCAACTTGTAAATTGTGGAGACTTTGAGTCCCAGTTTGAATTGTCAGAGATTTTGGAGACTTGTTCCTTATTTTGAATATTATATTGTGGATAATCCCTTTCCTGAAGAAATTAACTGTGAAACAGACATATCAAGTCAGCTGTCTGTTGCAAGGGGTGCTGTGTTGTGAGGTGTTTAAGAATGACATTGAAATGATGACCATTTTCCAGCAAGAAAAAAAAAATTTCCAACAAGAAAGTACTCCTGTACTGAGGACTTTGATAAATATTGTTGTGGTTCTGTTGGATCACATTGGACCATCTCTGCTTTAGCTTTGTATCACTTGGTATTAATTTATAATGTACTATGCTGATAAGTTATTCTTTGAAATTTATCACAATAGCCATTGTGGTTTTCTTTAGCAACCTCCAGGTGATAGCAGGAGATCTCCCGCTATTACAGCTGATCACCAAGTGGCAGAAATCAGAGCACTTGGAGAAAATGGCCACTTTGGATGGTGGGCTTTATGGAATCATACCCCATTGAAGTCCCTCCCCTCCCCTCCCCAAACCCCACCCTCCTCAGGTTCCGCCCCCAAAATCTCCCAAGTATTTTCCAATCTGGAACTGGCACTAGCGTGGGCAGTGGGGGGGTTTGTGAGCAAGGCAAGAGAAGGATGCCTAGGCAGGACATGAGACATATGGCTGGGAAGGGGGGGGGGGGTTCTGGGAATGCCCTATCCAGGGCCCTTCAGAATTTGTAATTGGCCCTGGTATGCATGAGGTTAGAGCAGCTCAAGGCATTTTGATGCCCCGTGCAACTTTACTTTTTCCTAAAAGGCGTTGAATAGCTGTGGTGTGGGAGATCTGGGATCACGTCTCCTATTGTTGGCAGGATATTTATTTAAATGGAAAAGCGAATATAGGAGACTTTGATGTCAGTTGAAGCAGCAGTACTGTTGGGGAATAACACACACCCCTCAGCTTCTGCTATTTTCTCAGGCTACATCACCCTCCCAAGCTTCTGCTTAACCCTCAATAGGAAAATTCCCCATATCATAATTATCTGTTTTCTTCATTGGGCTAATAACAGAGTACAAATTTGGGGAAGAGCAGGAAAGAATATATACACATACACAAAACCACTACTCAGATGGAAATCTGGGTCCTCTGCAGTTGCTTATGTTGTTTTTAAAAAAAAAAATCCCATGATCCAAATGTGTTTCAACCCATTTATAGAAAAATATTATTGGTTTAATCTTAATTAAGTTGTAGCTACTATAACTCACTCAGCAGAACTTGTTCAGGAAGCAGAACCTTTCCCTGATCAGAACTCGACCATTAGCATGAACTGATTTATATGCATGAACTGATTTATATGACTCAATAGGGAGAGCCTGTTGTGGTGTAGTAGTTAGGAATGTCGAACTAGTATGTGGGAGAGCCAGGTTCGAATTCCCACTCATGCCATGGAAGCTTGCTGGGTGACCTTGGGTGACTCACACTCTCTCTGCCTAACCTGTCTTGGAGGGTTGTTGTGAGGATAAACAATATAAATTGGAAACAATATAAATTCCAATATAAATTGGAAACAATATAAATTCCAATATAAATTGGAAACAATATAAACAAGAAGAGGAAAACAATATAAATTGCTTCGGGTTCTCATTTAGGGGGGGGGAAAGGTAGGATATGGATGGATGGATGGATGGATGGATGGATGGATGGATGGATGGATGGATGGAAGGAAGGAATACATTTGTGATTTGTCTAATAGGAAGGTATTGTTGCCCAAACTAAATGTGGTAGTTACTTTCCGAATCCTGGTTTCTGTTTTTCTGTAGCAAAGAATACAAGAATGGCCGCAACAGTACATGGAAAGAATGTAGAAGAACAGATGCATATTGCAAAAAACATAAAGACCAACAATAAAAATTTCTTCAAATATATTAGAAGCAGGAAACCAGCCAGGGAGGCAGTGGGGGCCCTTGGATGACCAAGGGGTAAAAGGATTACTGAAGGAGGATAGGGAAATGGCTGAGAAGCTGAATGCATTTTTTGCCTCAGTCTTCACTGTGGAAGATGAGAAGTGTTTGCCTGCTCCAGAACCACTAATTTTGGAAGGGGTGTTGAAAGACCTGAGTCAAATTGAGGTGACAAGAGAGGAGGTCCTACAACTGATTGACGAATTAAAAACTAATAAGTCACCAGGTCCAGATGGCATACATTCAAGAGTTCTGAAAGAACTCAAAGTTGAACTTGTGGATCTCCTGACAAAAATATATAAACTCTCATTGAAATCTGCCTCCGTTCCTGAGGACTGGAAGGTAGCAAATGTCACCCCCCATCTTTAAAAAGGGTCCCAGAGGAGATCTGGGAAATTACAGGCCAGTCAGTCTGACTTCAATACCAGGAAATTTGGTAGAAAGCATTATCAAGGACAGAATGAGTAGGCATATTGATGAACACAAGTTATTGAGGAATACTCAACGTGGGTTCTGTAAGGGAAGATCTTGCCTCACTAACCTGTTACAGTTCTTTGAGGGGGTGAACAAACATGTGGACAAAGGGGACCCAATAGATGTTGTTTACCTTGACTTCCAGAAAGCTTTTGATAAAGTTCCTCATCAAAGGCTCCTTAGTAAGCTCGAGAGTCATGGAGTAAAAGGACAGGTCCTCTTGTGGATCAAAAACTGGCTAATTAATAGGAAGCAGAGAGTGAGTATAAATGGGCAGTCTTCACAGTGGAGGACGGTAAGCAGTGGGGTGCCGCAGAGTTCAGTACTGGGTCCCATGCTCTTTAACTTGTTCATAAATGATTTGGAGTTGGGAGTAAGCAGTGAAGTGGCCAAGTTTGCAGATGACACTAAATTGTTCAGTGTGGTAAAAACCAGAGAGGATTGTGAGGCACTCCAAAGGAATCTGTTGAGGCTGGGTGAGTGGGCGTCAACGTGGCAGATGAGGTTCAATGCGGCCAAGTGCAAAGTAATGCACATTGGGGCCAAGAATCCCAGCTACAAATACAAGTTGATAGGGTGTGAACTGGCAGAGACTGACCAAGAGTGAGATCTTGTGGTCGTGGTAGATAATTCACTGAAAATGTCAAGACAGTGTGCGATTGCAATATAAAAGGCCAACGCCATGCTGGGAATTATTAGGAAGGGAATTGAAAACAAATCAGCCAGTATCATAATGCCCCTGTATAAATCAATGGTGCGGTCTCATTTGGAATACTGTGTACAATCCTGGTCATCGCACCTCATTATAGCATTGGAAAAAGTGCAGAAAAGGGCAACTAGAATGATTAAAGGTTTGGAACACTTTCCCTATGAAGAAAGGTGAAAACGCTTGGGGCTCTTTAGCTTGGAGAAACGTCGACTGCGGGGTGACAGTATAGAGGTTTACAAGATTATGCATGGGATGGAGAAAGTAGAAAAAGAAGTACTTTACTCCCTTTCTCACAATACAAGAACTCGTGGGCATTCAATGAAATTGCAGAGCAGTCAGGTTAAAACGGATAAAAGGAAGTACTTCTTCACCCAAAGGGTGATTAA
Source organism: Heteronotia binoei (assembly GCF_032191835.1). Taxonomy (NCBI): domain Eukaryota; kingdom Metazoa; phylum Chordata; class Lepidosauria; order Squamata; family Gekkonidae; genus Heteronotia; species Heteronotia binoei. The sequence goes on from NC_083225.1 coordinate 174,858,603, forward strand.
CATGTGGAATTCACTGCCACAGGAGGTGGCGGCGGTTACAAGCATAGCCAGCTTTAAGAAAGGATTGGATAAAAATATGGAGCAGAGGTCCATCAGTGGCTATTAGCCACAGTGTATATATATGTGTGTGTGTGTGTGTGTATGCACATATCTTGGTCACTGTGTGACACGGAGTGTTGGACTGGATGGGCCATTGGCCTGATCCAACATGACTTCTCTTATGTTCTTATGTTCTTAAGGTGACAAAATATGAAGTTCCTGTGGACCCCAATGTGTTTTGCAATGTGCTCCATCGGGGTCGTTTCCAATGTTAGCCAGTTTCCACTTTGAGTTCACATTACACCTGTTGTTCTACATTTTTTCTCTGTGTTCCTGGAAAGCCAACGACTGCATACTGGTCACAGTTTTGTTCTCTGCTGCTCACCTGATTTTTCACGCTTGCTTTGTGTATCAAGTAACAGCGGTGAATGCGTAAATGGTTCACAAACAAGGTCAGCATCAAGAGAGACGTTCTCCACTCTGTTTTAGCCTCACAACATTGCCCGTGTAGCCAGTGAGATTTGCCTGCAGGTGGACACCTGAAGGGTCTGAAACCAAAACAGCATCAAGGTACTCCTTCCTGCTGTCAGTCTGGCATTTTATTTGAATAACTGGGAATAAAATGATATCAACATTTATGGTTGTTTGCCATCCAAAATGGCAGCACTGAGGGAGGGGGTTGTTGTGTTTTTATATCACTGAGGAGTTCATGGTGGTATAAATCCCCCCCTCCCGTGACAGGTAAATTACAGTGCCATGTAATTTATCTATCATGAGGGGAAATTTACCTATCACGTGGGGGATTACCTATCATGAGAGGGGAGATGTTCTAGTTCTACTGAACTTGGTGGACTGGAAAGCGTGTAACTCTATAGGGGGTTGCACTGTTAGGCAGAGCAAAGAGCATGGCATCCTTGAATTAATCCACTCGGGGTTTTTTGTGAGATTTCCTGGACATCATGCTATTCTAAAGCCCTGAAAAATGAAAAAGGTGATGCTGCCATTTAGACAAAGCTGCAGAGTATACTTGATTTCAGTTATATTGAGTGTTTGAGGTTAGTATCTTAGATGATATGCGCTTCTGTAGTTTTCAATATATGACATTGGACCATCACAGTTTGTTTTTATTTAATTACCTTGGATGCAAAAGAGAGTTTGAGTCCAGTGGCACCTTTAAGACCAACAGAGTTTTATTCAAGGCATAAACTTTTGTGTGCGAGCACTCTTCTTCAGCTACAGTGAAACAGAACCAACTTGACCGGTTTGGTGTAGTGGTTAAGTGTGCAGACTCTTATCTGGGAGAACCGGGTTTGATTCCCCACTCCTCCACTTGCACCTGCTAGCATGGCCTTGGGTCAGCCATAGCTCTGGCAGAGGTTGTCCTTGAAAGGGCAGCTGCTGTGAGAGCCCTCTCCGACCCCACCCACCTCACAGGGTGTCTGTTGTGGGGGAGGAAGGTAAAGGAGATTGTGAGCCGCTCTGAGACTCTTCTGAGTGGAGGGCGGGATATAAATCCAATATCTTCTTCTTCTTCTTGACTACCTACCTGAATCTACTTTGGATGCAGTTTTTATAAATGCCAACTCTTTGCTTTTAATGAATTGGAAAACTTAAACATTGACAGAAACAAAACATTGAATTTTGAATGTTCAGGTCTAATCTTGAATTCGCAACCCAAATTCCTAAAACTGAAGTGATGATAATTTTTTTGTTTTAGCTTTGGCAGAAACCTTCAAATTGTTCAGATTCCATTGAAGTAATAGGATTACTGGGGAGTAAATGGCACGAAGCACATCTTCTTAGGCCTTTTCTCCCATCTTTGTAAAAGTGTTCAGCTGGTGTCAAGTGATAGGGAGTGTATATATGCAGAAAAAGCTCCCACAGAAATGGCATGTTTTAAAAATTGAAAACAGCTGAACAAATTTGTAAGTTGTAACAGGACGGATGAAATGTATACCCTCGTTCCTAAGGAAACACAGTATATTTCAAGTACATTATTTCACTTGAAAAGTGTTTTAAGAATCTTCTGCTAGTTCTTAACATTTTCATCACTAATTCTTCAAGCATGCAGATACTTTCAAATGAAGAAATGAAACCATGAGGACTTCATATGCCCTTAGTTATTGAACAGAAAAAGATACAATCTTCACCTCTCTGTATTCACTTACTGTGTTTGATACTAATGAAAACTGCTTTTAGGTGGTGCTTCATAATACTAAGAATTGTTTTTAATGTTTGGTTGAAACCTGAAAATGCATCGCACCACTCTGGGAATCACTGGAAACTCTATGGTACATCACTGGGGGACAGAAGTGATGTCATGCCACTCTAGGAATTGCCTGAAGTACTATAGTAAAACCATAGATTTCCAGTGATTCCTAGAGCTGTGCAGCATCATTTCCATGTTTTCCCTGGAAGTGATATGTTTTTGCCAGCCTCTGGAGCAGCAGCAGGCCACAGGAGTTGGGGGCAGGAAAAATAGGGTGACCAGCCTCCAGGTGGGGCCTGGAGAGCTCCCACTTTTACAACTGATCTCCAGCTGGCAGAGATTAGCTCTCCTGGAGAAAATGGCTGCTTTGAAAGGTGGACTCTATGGCATCATGATTATACCACACTGAGGGCCCTCCCCAAACCCCACCTTCTCTTGGATCCACCCCCAAAGTCCAACACAGCCATAGCAACCCTAAGGAGAAATTCCATTGCTAGGGGGTAAATTGTATGCCTGTTTCACACAAACCCACACAGTAGCCCAATGTACTCTTAAAAATGGCCTTCTGTTAACAGAAAATTTAATATGACTCCAACCTTATATAAACTGTATATTTATTTTAAAAAAACATACAGTATGAATCATCCACAATATAAACAAACAAGCAAAAATCTGAAATCATGGGCATAACATTAATGAATATTTTCAAAAAAAAGAAAGGAAATATCTGATCGCCTCTACTTTTAGTAGAAAAACTCTTCCTCAAAACAACAACGTATAAAACCCAGGAAACAGGTGTGGGGAATATGACTAAGTAATGCCTGATAAAAAAAGAAACTTTTCACCTGGAGCCCAGGTGCTGGACAAATCTTGGGGCAGGGGGTGTCCAGAGGTGAGGCAAATTGTGGTTCCCCAGAACTATTTCATCCCAAGGCAGCATCATGAGGCAAGACGCCGATCTCTGGTGGCTGTCCAGTCTATTTCTGAATGTAGGGTTACCAAGGAAAAAGCCTGCTGCAAACAGAAGAACTGGTAATTCCCAGAATTCTTCCTAGGAAGCCGTGACAATTAACTCTTATAAACCCATTATTACCGTTATGTGTCGATGAGCCCAGGTTTTATGGGAAAGTGATAAATGGGCATTTATTGCTCTTCTGTTGTGCACCATTCTGGCATTTTTTTTACCCCCCTCAAGGTTGTGCTTCTGTATTTCCTCACCAATACGTTGCACCAGGGAGAAGGCAGCACAGGAAACACATTTATTGCTGCTGTGATTGCTTTGCAAACTGTGGTTGTGTGTTTGGCACCTGCTGGATGAGGTTGTGATATAATTAGAGACAGTTGATGCAGCTCCTTTTTTTCCTGTGCTAATGCCATTTTGTAAACAATTTTTTTTAAAAAAAGCCTCTTTGAAAGTTCTTAGTTTCCCTTCCATATAGAAGCTGTCCTTTTTATTTTTTTTCCCTTTTTCAAAAAAACAAAGGCGATCAGGATCCTTCCCTTCATCTGCTCTGACCAATTTGTGTTTTACACTTTCTGTGTTTGCTGCTTTGAGGTCAGCACTGGCTTAGTATTTGAAGGGCAACCTCCAAGGAATGCCAGGGGCATGATGAAGAGGCAGGCAACGGCAAATTAATAATAATAATAATGGCTTTTTTTGTAGAAAAAGCCCAGCAGAAATCATTTGCATATTAGGCAACACACCCTGACACCAAGCCAGCTGGAACTGCGTTCCTGTGCATTCCTGCTCAAAAAAACCAACAACGACAACAATAATAATAATACCACCAAAGCAAAGTAGGCAGTGCTGCCAGACTCTTTGCAATTGTAATGCTGTTTGGAGCCTGACATCTTGGAGAGCCAGTACCGGAGGAAATACTGAGCTAGATCAATCCGAATAGCTGACTCAGTGTAAGGCAGAGTCATGTTTTCAACAGTATTCAGTTATTAAATACCACCTCCACACGACACTGTTTTATGCATTGGCAGTTAATTCCGTTTAATTTTTTTGACCTCGTGGGAGTGTTTCTGCCCTTTTGTGTGTGTGCTTCCACTCAAATAGCATTTTTGAAAAGCTGGGGAACGTCATGCGTCATAACTATATTCAGGGAAAAGGGAGACTAGTTTGTTTTCGATATGTCATGAGGGGGCAGTCTTAAATTTCCATACGATTCACAGTTTTGGGACAGTAATTTTGAAAAGCCTTTTGTTTTCTCACCTAAGGGCATGGTTGCCAAGAGCCACTACAAGCCACTACAAAAGATTCCTTCTGTCTCTTCCCACACAAAAACCTTGCACATCCAACCCAATCACTCTGTGAAAGCACATCAAATCAGTCGCCCAGCGCATGGGTTCCCGGAATGTTCTTCCCCCAGAGTCCACCCCACCTACCCCCAGCAGCCCTGCCTAGAAACCAAGATTCCCATCCAGAATTAAACTGTGTTTTGGCATTCTGGTTTGCAGGACTTTTTTGTAGAAAAGGCCTGGCAGGAACTCATTTGCATAGTAGGCCACACTTCCTGACATCACCATTGTTTTGCATTCCTGCTCAAAGAAAGCCTGGCTGGTTTGTATGCAAGAAGATGAGCTAGTTTGTCATTTCAGATGTCAGGACAAACTGTGCTTTCTTGGAAATCTGCAAATCTTTAGTCTCTAGTCCCCACATAAGGGTTGGGGTACATGCCTGACCCTGAGGACTTCAATGTACATATCACTCTGATTCACAATCAGTTACTAGGTTGATGTTATAGTTATCATCTACTAAACCTTTAATGGCATTGGACCATTTCTCAGAATGGCCCTATTGACCCAGAAGCACTCTTCCACTTTGGGTTCTCATAAGAGAAGCCATGTAGGATCAGGCCAATGGTCTATCCAGTCCAACACTGTGTCACACAGTAGCCAAAACCCAAGAGCCATCAAGAGGTCCACCAGCAGTGCCAGACTCCAGAAGCCCTCCCATTGTTGCCCCACAAGCACGAAGCATACAGAACTTCACTGCCTCAGACATAGTGTTCCATCTAGACCTTACATCTAATAGCCACTGATGGACCTCTGTCACTTACATGTCCTGTATCTATTCTCCGCCACCTCAAAAAAGGCTCATGGGGTGTATTGTATGCCACCATAGAGTCTGAGAGAAAAAGATGTCCTAGAGCAGTGATAAACTGTCTCAGATAAACAATGTCTCTTTGGCATTCCACCTGAGGTCTACTGTGGTTCATTTCCCATGGTACCCATTCCATGTCCCAGGGAAGCGGGCAAATTCTTTAGAAAATTTAGTAGGAAGAGACAACCCTCCATGCTCAGAGTACTCAGGTAATTTAAAGGTTTACATTATATTTAAGGGGTTACATAATAGTTACACATGGTTGTCTGTGTGTGTCTGTGGGAGTGCACAGAACATACAGTTAGCATAAGAACATAAGAGAAGCCATGTTGGATCAGGCCAATGGCCCATCCAGTCCAACACTCTGTGTCACACAGTGGCCAGGAGCCATCAAGAGGTCCACCAGCATGTGGCTTTTTAGTTGACAGGAATGACTCATATCCCCTCTGCAATCTGTAGAGTGAGTTCCACCAGGGTTTTTTGTGGCAGGAACTCCTTTGCATATTAGATCACACACCTCTGATGTAGCCAATCCTCCAAGAGCTTACAGGGTTTTTAGTACAGGGCCTATTGTAAGCTCCAGGAGAATTAGCTACATCGGGGGGGGGGGGGGTGGCCTAATATTCAAAGGAGTTTCTGTTCCACTATCCTAGAGCAAGTGAGCTCCCCTTCCCGGTTTGGTGTAGTGGTTAAGAACGTGAATTCTAATCTTGAGGAACTGGGTTTGCTTCCCCACTTTTTCACATACACCTGCTGAGTGACCTTGGGTGAGTCACAGTTCTTGTAAGAGCTCTCTCAGCCCCACCTACCGTACCTCAGGGTGTCTGTTGTGGGGAGGAAGGGAAGGAGATTGTAAGCCACCCTGAGTGAAGGGTAGGGTATAAATCCAATCTTCTCCTCCTCCAACTCTGATGAAGTCTGCTTAAGAGCATATGAAAGCTTACATTCTGAATAAAACTTAGTTGGTCTTAAAGGTGCACTTGTCTACCTCTTTGTTCTGTCCTCCTCTGGTACTGCCCTCATATCTCACTGTTTGTTTCCTCTCCACTCTGAGAAGTGTTTCTTTGACAGTTGCAAAGAAAACAACAAGCCAGTTTCAGTGGTATGTGTTGGTCTTTCCCACGCATATGCGCATCCCTGTGGGCACAAGCCCAAAGGCAGAACTTCAACATTCTTGCCCATTTAGTGTTTCATTTGACTGAGAAACTCACTGATATTTTTCAAACACTCATTGACTGACTGGCTGCTGAAAAACCTCTGTGAGGCTGGGAGAACCAGAGCATAAAGCACTCACGAAGGGAAGCTCCGCAGAGCTGGAGAGAACCAGACAACCCCCCACCAAGTTGGTAGTTGAGACATCATAAACAGGCAGTTCTCAAGGTTATCGGCCAGCCGGCGATAAACAACTCTGGAATGCAGGCTTGGACGCTGAAATACAGCTCTGATGTGTGCCACGGAGACCTTGAAGGAGGCTACAGGTTAAAAAAAAAAAACTTCTTTGCAAAGATTAACTATCCCCAGCCGATATTTATGTGTGGGCCTGCTTTCCCTCACAGGCATGAAGCAATTAAAGTGAAGATCGGAGTGTAAGCTTTTGGGCAGGCTGAGCTGTGAGGAGAAGTGAGAACAGGAGAGGTTTTAAGTCAGGGGCCTTTCGTTTCTCACCATGCGACAGGATTCCAGCTTCCAGGTGAGGCCTGGAGATCTCCCAGTATTACAGTTGATCTCCAAATATCCGTTCCCCTGGAGAAAACGGCTGCTTTAGAGGGCAGGCCTTATGCCATTATACCCATCATCAAATCTCACCCTCCCCAGGCTCCACCCCCGAATCTTCAGGAATTTCCCACCATCATATATGATATGTGCCACCTAGGGTTGCCAATCTCCAGGTGGCGGCAGGGGATTCCCTGGTTTGGAGGCCTTCCCCCCGCTTCAGGGTCATCAGAAAGTGTGTGGGGGAGGGAAACGTCTGCTGGGCACTCCGTTATTCCCTGTGGAGACTGATTCCTATAGAGTATAATGGAAAATTGATCTGTGGATATCTGCAGCTCTGGGGGGGGGGGCTGTTTTTTGAGGTAAAGGCACCCGTAGCATAGCATCCAGTGCCTCTCCTCAAAACACCCCCCCCCAAGTTTGAAAAACATTGGACCAGGGTGTCCAATTCTATGAGCCCCCAAAGAAGGTGCCCCTATCCTTCATTGTTTCCAATGGAGGGAAAGCATTTAAAAGGTTTGCTGTTCCTTTAAATGTGATTGGCAGACCTCCCTTCGGAGTTCAATTGTGCTTGTCACAACCTGGCTCCTGGCTCCACCTCCAATGTCTCCTGGCTCCACCCTCAAAGTCCGCAGATATTTCTTGATTTGGACCAGGCAAACCTAGTGCCACCACATGCGTGTATTTATAAAAACCACATGTGAATCAAATAAGGGCTTCACAGTACATAATCTTAAGTGTGTGTGTGTGTCCTGCATAGGGTTGTCAGGTCTGTGTTGGAAAATACCTGGAGACTTTGGGGGTGGATCCAGGAAAGGGCAGGGTTTGGGGAGGGGAGAGGCCTCAGCATGGTACAAAGCCATAAAGTCCACCCTTCAAGGTAGCCATCATCTCCAGGGGTATTGTGACAAAAGGAAAAACTGTATAGAAGTAACAATTGTTAATACAAGTCTTGGCTCGCTATTCTATATTTTGAAACAAACAATTTGATCTCAGTATTATTAACAAAAAAACACTCGATTCCAGGATTTAACAACAATTGGCAGAATTACAATAGAATGTTGATATAGAGCTAACAGCAGCAATGGATTGCCTAGGTAACTATCCATTTCATTCACCTTCTTCAGGCTGCAGTACACTAAGTAAAGCCTTGAGTTCAACGAATATCCATTGTTTCCTTCAAATTTGTGCTTAGGACACTCTCCAGCTTTTACAATTGCTGTGCAGATAGTTGAAGTTGGAGCGTAAGAGATCAGCAGTCTTCCATTAGGGGTTACCCTTCGTCAGATTCAAACCTGTCTCTGTGATGGTTTTTCTCCAGGGGAGCTGATGTCTGCCTGGGAGATCAGTTGCAAAAGTGGGAGATCTCAAGGCCCCATCTGGAGGCTGGCAACGTTAATCTCACCAGTCTTTTCTCCAGTGAGCTCAAAGTGGCATAGTAATACTTAATATTTATATACCATTTTCAGAAATCAGAGCATTAACTTGGTTTCTGGTCTATGCAACCTCCCTAGAAGGTAGGCCACTATTTCTATCCCACTAGTGGAGCCTGAGCCCTGCTCTAGATAGCCCAGGATAGCCTATCTTGGAAGCTAAGCAGGATTGGCCTTGGTTAGTATTTGGATGGGAGACCACTAAGAAAGCCCAGGGTCACTAAACAGAGGCATGCAATGGCAAACCACCTCTGAACATATCTTGCCTTGAAAACCCTATAGGGTTACCATAAAGCAACAGCCAACTTGATGGCAAAAAAGAAATGGGGGGGGGGGTGAAGCTGAAGAAATGGTTGCCTAAAACCACCTGGCAAGTCCATGGCAAAGATGACATTTGAAATAGGGACCACCTCAAAGTATATTCTCTAAAGCAATATGCTATGCCAGGTTCCATATGTAGGGATACGCCATTTTGTCTTCACAACAGCCATGATGTGAGGTATGTTAGGGTGAGAGGTTTTGACTGGCCTAAATTCACTGTGCTACTCAATGCAAAATTAGGTCCCATGCCTGAAAATATGAAGACTATCATACATCCTCTCTATTGGCTTGTCAAAGTGAATACTGAACTCAACAGGGCTTTTTTTGAGCAGGAACGCACAGGAACACAGTTCCAGCTGGCTTGGTGTCAGGAGATGTGGCCTAATATGCAAATAAGTTCCTTCTGGGCTTTTTCTACAAAAGAGGCCATGGAACTCATCAATCAAACATAGGGTTTGCCATGTTCCCACTTTGGGGGCAAAACTTCCTGCCCCCGGCTTGGCCCTTCCTGCCACTGCTCAGCTGGGCAATGGGAGAAAAATAGGGGGGGGGGGGCAATTGCCAGCTTCCTGAAGAGATGATGTCATTTCTGGTTGTGCTGGAAGTGACAACGCTGTCTCGCCAGCAACACTAGCATTCAATCAGTAGTCTATGGTTAAACATAAACTTCTGGTTGCACAGGTGACCATCACATGTCAAGTCTTCCACCAGTTGGTAGCTTCTTGCTGGCTACCCTAATCACACCCTTGGTCTATCATGGTCAGTGTTGCCTACTCTGACTGGCAGAGCCTCTCTATAGTCTCAGACTGAGCTCTTGTACATCATTTACTACTTGATCTTTTAAACTGGAGATGCCAAGGATTGAACCTGGGACCTTCCTAGGGTTGTCTGGTTCTTCCTGGCAACCAGCGGAAGAATGGGAGGGGTAGTCTAACCCAGTGCTTTTTCTGTAGCAGAAACTCCTTTGCATATTAGGGCACACCCACCTGATGTAGCCAATCCTCCAAGAGCTTACAGGGCTCTTATTACAGGGCCTACTGTAAGCTCCAGGAGGATTGGCTACATCAGGGGTGTGTGGCCTAATATGCAAAGGAGTTCCTGCTACAAAAAAAGCTCTGTGTGCCTGTATCATTGGCCACATGACCCAGAAGTCACCTTTCACTTCTGGGATGCTGGAGTGACACTCTGGTATTATACCCTGCTAAGATGCCAACCTCCCCAGGCTGCACCCCAAAATCTCCAGATATTTCCCAAACCACAGCTGACAAGCCCAATTTTTGGAGGACACCCCTTCCCCTGAGATTGGCAACACTTTCTCATACTCCTGGCCACTACCCTGTACTACTTCTAAGAAAATAAATGACTAATTCAGGGCTTTTTTTGTTGCAGGAGTTCCTTTGCATATTAGGCCACACCTCCCTGATGTAGCCAATCCTCCACGAGCTTACAGAGCTCTTAGTATGGGGCCTACTGTAAACTCCAGGAAGATTGGCTACATCAGGGGTGAATGGCCTAATATGCAAATGAGTTCCTGCTACAAAAATGCTCTCTAATATAAATGAAGGATATTACAAAGAAATGCAGAATAAGAATTGCTTGCAGGTCAGGTTGAGGTCCATCTAGTCCTAGTTTTCTTACTGAAAACATCCAGATGCCTCTGGGCACTCACAAGTGGAAGATGATGCCGCTCCCCCGTTTATCCTCAGCTTCTGGTATGTCGGCATATACTCCTTTGTACATGAAGGCTTCAGTCGTCTGGGTTTTAAAGACAGTTAGTTCTGCCTTTCATTTTGTCATGTTTGTATCTCACCCTTCTACTAAAGAACTCACGGGTTTGTCCTGTTTTAATCCTGAGAAGTAAATTAGGTGGGAGAGAGTTGACTGGCCCAAGGCCACCCAGAGAGTAAGGAGGTCATCCCAGACCACGCTGAATCTTAGTTTGTGATTTCCCCCCCCCCTCCACTGTGAGACGAACAGCAGCTTCAGAAAAGGGGTTGGGGGGGTAGTCAGGGAAAACAGCAGGAAAGTAGAAAGAAGGATGAACTCTTCTGCAATAATTCAGTCAAATTCAGAGCTACGCACAACTACAGTTAAAAGAAAAACCTCCAAAAACCATTGGGAGAGTCACCTTCACCATATTACCAGTGCAGTCCAAAGCAAAATTATACCCTTCTAAACCCATTGACTTTTGATGAATTCTGGAGGGTGCAATGTTCCCTCTAAGCTGCAGAGTCTTGTGAGCAAAAATTCTGCTTTGTGAGCTCCTGGTATTAAAGTTGTGAGCTACTGGAATTAAAGTTATGAGCTGCTGCATAAATTATTGTGCTCTGGGGTTATTTTTCCTGAGGTAAGACAAAAATGTGTGAGCTGGAGGCTAAAAATGTGTAAGCTAGCTCACACTAACTCACCTTAGAGGGAACACTGGGTGTAACTGTGCTTTAGGATTATATTGTAAAATTCCCAGGTTAGTCTGTGAGCAGCTATAAATTCACAGTGTAGTTATATCCTCTAGCTACTTCTCTCATTCTTCTAAGGCAATGATATTTCTCAGTGACTCGGGCGTTACCCAAATAGGCAGTCTCCTATTAAACTGGAGGAATTAGCTTAATGGAGACAAAGTGAGAGGGGGTAAATTAGAAGAGTTTTCAGCTAAATATTAGGAAGAACGTCCTGACAGAGCAATTCCTCAGTAGAACAGGCTTCCTTGAGAGGTGGTAGGCTCACTTTCTTTGGAAGTTTTTAAACAGAGGTTAGATGCCATATGATAGAAATGCTGATTCTGTGAAATTATGCAGATTGTGAGAAGGATGGCAGGAAGGGTTGCATCAGTGCTTAGTTTTCGTGACCCTTTCTAACACACCCAGATAAATGCTGTTTGCCACTTTGGGGTCAGACAGAAATTTTTTCTCCAGGCCAGTTTTCAGGGATCCTAGAGGGGTGTTTTGTCTTGTGTGTGTGTGTGTGTGTGTGTTGTCATCTGCATGTGGAGCAGGTGTCACTGGGTGTGTGTGGGGTGGTATTTGTGGGTTTTCTGCAATGTTCAGGGGGTTGGATGAGATGACCCTGGAGGTCCCTCCCAACTCTATGATTCTAACTGTGATTCTCCACCTATGTATATTGGGATCTTTCCTTCAGAGAACTCTCTAAATATACCAGTCAAGTTTAATACGGTCATAGACCAGTCAAATTAAATACAAATAACTTAATAAAATACAATCAGGTAAAACAATAATCAGAATAAAACATACACAGTATGATATAATTTCCCTCCAGAATACTAGTTAGGTTCCATAGCCAAGGCATTAAGTTGGATATTTCCCTTAGGAATTGCTTCCGGAGACTTATAGCTCGCGAAGCAAATTTTGCCACACATAAAGTGGTTCTTTTATTCCTATCTGCCAATAATTTGTCTAGCTGATATCTAATATTTCTCCCAGGGACACTGGAACAGATCGGGAGTATATAGTCGGCCCTAATACACTGATATAATTTACATTGGAATAATACATGTTCCCTATCTTCCGGTTTCTTGTCCCCACAAATACACAATCTTTCCTCGTATGGTTGTCCTGTGTATCTGCCTTCAATAATAGCTGACGGTAACATATCAAGTCTGAGAAGGGTAAATGCTCTCCTATACTCAACTTTATCAAGATTATGCAAGTATGGCATTGGTGTTATTTTATGTAGCTCCTCTATTCCTGGTAAATAACCTTTAAGCTGATTCAAATCATGCTGTCTTTCGACATCCAAGATTCTCTGTTTACGAAAGGGTTTAACCAGATTGTACTCCATGTTGAGCAAATATTGTTTAGATAGTCCATAATAACCCAATTTGGACTCCGTTTCTCTAATCCACGGAGGCACAAACGCGTCTCTTGCTATCAGCCCCGCCAAACTGGTGGGCTGAGTCATTAGTTTATACCAGTAAAGAATAGCAGCAATCCACAGTCTTGCTTTCACAGTGACCATACCCGTTTCTACTCTGATAAATGAGTTGGAAGCACATGGAGGGACTTGTAGTATATGCCTAAGGAACTTTGATTGCACTTTCTCCGCTAAATACCAGAGATGCTGATATGGTGTTATACTCAAGGGTACCCCATATAGAATTTGGGCGAGGGTCTTGGCCTTAAAGACCTTAACTGCAGCCGCCACGTTCTGCCCCCCGGAGGTCCAATAGAATTTCTCTATGGCTCCTGAACTTTTTGCTGCACTTGTTGTAACATATTCCACATGTGCCTTCCTGGCCCCTGAGGCCTGAAAGACTACCCCTAGGTACTTAAAGCAGCATGTCTGTTCAATAGCCCTATCGTTTATCTTCCAATGATGTATCTTGGGTTTATTTGCAAAGGCTAAAATTTTGGATTTTGAATAATTTATTTCAACTTGATTAGCTTGGCAGTAAAGCGCAAGAATTTTCATTGCTCTCTTTAGCCCAATTGGGGTCCTAGAGACCAGCACTGCATCATCCGCATATAGCAGGAGCGGGATATGCCTATCTGCAGTCTTTGGAGCATGCACCTCTGGACCACTTAAATGTTCCCCCAGATCGTTTATAAAGAGGTTGAACAAAAGTGGCGCCAAGATGCAACCTTGCTTAACTCCCTTCCCTACTTTAATGGCTTTCGTGAGATGTCCCTTCGGATTTATCCTTGTCCTGATCTTGGTATTCCTATGTAATGCTTTTATCAATGCCAGTAGCCTCTGATCAATTCCCATCCCTCTCAGTTTTTCCCACAGTATGTCCCTCTGAACCATATCAAAGGCAGATTTAAAGGCTATAAAGGCAGTGTATAGGGCAGAGGTGCTGTTAGAGGAATATTTGGAAATAAGATGGTCTAATACTACACAATGATCCAGAGTGGAACAACCCGGTCTAAACCCATCAACAATGATGTGATGATGTCATTTCTGGTGCAGACAGGAAGTGACATCACCATACCAGTGACATCCAGGGGGCAGTCTGGCATTTGGGCAAAAACTCTATGGTAGGAGCCATTTTTACCAATAGAGTTTTTGCCCAAATTTCAGAGCATCGCTGAGATGTTGCAGCTTGATTGCATCACTTCCTGTGCACACCACATTGCCTGGGCCTTCCTCTCTCTCCTGGTAAGTTTCCTCCCCAACCATTGTGGGTTGCAAGGAGGGACCTAGCAACCCTAATTAAAAGTGGCAACCTGCAGCACAGTTTCTCTCAAGTGTTTTGTTTGGCAGGAAAAGTCACAAAGGGATCGTGATTTCACAAGCAAAAACCCCCACAAACTTTTGTGCCCTTCAAAATGGCACCTTTCACTAAGAGAAACAAATCCCACAAGGACTTGGCCTAGCTGTCTCCAGAGTTGTTCTCCTCACAGATAATAACATCTAACAAGAGAAAGAACATGTGAGTTTGGCTCCGTTGGATGGAGAATGGTACTTTTGAAAGCCTCTACTAGCATACATATTTTCCTGCTTAGACTAAACAGTGTCTTGGCGGACCAGCTGTGTATGTTTTTGTGCTGAACTCTCAGCCAGATTCAGCGGTTACCTTTCAATTTCATCCCCTGGCTTTCTTATCTCCTGATTCAGAGTAAAAAAAGTTGATATTGTGTGGTGAGATTCTCGAAGTACAGCCCTCATTTTTACCATTGGAGAGAAATGTTAGGGGGAGGTCAGGGGGCAACGTGGAGTTTCAGAAAGGGTAGATACAGTTTCAAGAAACCCAGCCAGATCTTCACCAACACTCCATAGATGTTCATATTCACATTCTATGGGTTTAAAATCCTTCTGGTGCATTTGTGAGGAAGAGGGTCTTTGTGAATTCCGGGTAACAGGTTGGTGGGGGTTACCCTCCTTCCCAGTATACATTATCTGTGGCAGTCAGAGATGATTGATCAAGCAATGAGGGGGTGGTAAGAGCCAGAAGGAACAATCCTAAACAGGATTATACAGAAGTAAATCCCATTTTATTCAGAGTGTGTGTGTGTGAGAGAGAGAGGAAGTGGAGTACCTTTGTGAATTCTAGCTAACAGATTGGGGTATATTCCCCACCCCCAACATAAATATTCTGCTATAGTCTGGGCTTTTTTTTAAGCAGGAACGCACAAGAATGCAGTTCCAGGTAGCTTGGTGTCAAGGGGTGTGGCCTAATATGCAAATAAGTTCCTGCTGGGCTTTTTCTACAAAAAAAGCCCTGTGTGAGACAGTGGTAGGTGTGGCCTAATATGCAAATGAGTTCCTGTTTTTCTACCCCAAAAGCCCTGGCTATAGTCATGGTGACTCTAGAAAAGCTAGCATGAACAAACAAAGAGGACCGTAAGAGCCAGAGAGAGTGATTTGAAGCAGATCTACGCAAAAGTAAATCCCATTTTTATTTGGTCTCCTTTGTGTAGAGTTACAGAAGCTCAGATATTTCTCCCATTTCTCTGAAGTTGGCAGAATGAGGTTGAACATTTCCTGAGAATAGCTTTTCTCAGGATCGTTTGGCACTCACGCCTCATCTGGCCACAGCTGGATGCACTGTGAGAACAGCTTTGCTCGGAGCCGTTTCAATGTTTTTCACTTTTGGTGGAAAACAGGAAACAAGAGGAATGCAACAGTTCGTACCTTCTGAAATCAGATGCATGAAATTGATTTTTTCAAAAACAGGGAGACTTCTCCCCCCACCCTTTAATTTAAGGGCTGACTTCTTCTCTATCAATAAAGCATCAGTTGAGTACGCTACAAATAAGATATGGTAATGATATTTGGTTGCCTGGTCTGCTTGGCTTGTGTTTACTGAAGTGTTTCCTTTTGCCACATTTTATGGTATTTTTCAAATTGAGTGTTAAACATACCAAGCAATAATTACTTTGCATTCACGATTTCCCACAGGAAGCTGCAATACAGTGAAGCTCTCAGGTTAGAATCCCAGAAATCAAGACCACTGCACTCTTTTTTCTGGTCAGCAGACGGAAATTGAGAAGACAGCCAATTTCTCCCGTCCCTTCAATGTCCCCTTTGTTTGTTCATGCTAGTTTTTCTAAAGCAGGGGTGGCCAAACTGTGGCTCAGAAGCTACACGTGGCTCTTTCACACCTACTGTGCGACTCTCAAAGCCCTCACCTCCCCATCAGTGGCTTTGAGAATGCATTTAAACTTACTTTCTTTCCGCCTCTCCCTCCCTCCTCCCATCTATTTTCCTTCCTTCTTTCCTGTCTTGTGGCTCTCAAACATCTGACATTCATGTCTTGCAGCTCTCAGACATCTGACTTTATTCTATGTTGCTCTTACATTAAGCAAATTTGGCAACCCCTGTTCTAGAGCAGCTATGAGCTTTACAAGGTCAGCCCTTTATATGGCCTGAATCAGAGCAGCTATTCTCCAGAATCTCAGAAAGCTGTCTTCCACCAGAAATCCTTTAACTGGAAGTGCCCATGATCAAATCTGGGAACTTCTTTTTCCCAATAGTACATCCTCAATAATACATCCTCAGTTCTATCCAACATACCTCAGAACCTATGCCTTACAATCTTGGGGCTACACAAATCATTGTTACGAACATACAGTTGACTTCCAAAACCCCTGAAGAAGTTCTTAGAGTGTATCTGTTCTGATTTAAATGGGTTCAAGAATCATCCCATCTAATCAGGGTTCTCTGCAAACTGTAATTATGTGCAGGGACAAAGAATCTGTTACAGGTAGGGGTGCCAAAAGCCACCACAAGCTGCCAGCTAAAGATTCTTATTGGTCCTGCTGTCACGCCACCCAAACCTTCATAGAAGGGACATAAATCAGGGAAGGAATATTTGCTTCACATGAAGGCCCAGGTTCAATCCCTGGCACCCCCATTTGAAAGGATCAAGTAGGAGGTGATACGAAAGATCCCAGAGCAGCTCTGCCAGTCTGAGTAGATGAAGAAGAAGAAGATATTGGATTTATATCCCGCCCTCCATTCCGAAGAGTCTCAGAGTGGCTCACAATCTCCTTTACCTTCCTCTCCCACAACAGACACCCTGTGAGGTGGGTGGGGCTGGAGAGGACTCTCAGAGCAGCTGCCCTTTCAAGGACAACCTCTGCCAGAGCTATGGCTGGCCCAAGGCCATTCCAGCAGGTGCAAGTGGAGGAGTGGGGAATCAAACCCGGTTCTCCCAGATAAGAGTCCACACACTTAACCACTGCACCAAACTGGCTCTTCTAGATGGTACTGACCTGGATGAACCCATGGTTTGTTTCAAAGTAAGGCAGTTCCCTGTGCCCTACCCAGCTCAAACATCTTAGGAAAACAAATCACATGATCTACCTAACTCCATGGACTTTCAGGTATGAAGAGCTGCTAAAATTTTGTCTTCCTGGTAATCTTTCTCAGCAGCTCTGCTGCTCTTGGGGATCTTTGGGGCAAGCCATGACAATTCAAGTGGTATATTAAAGCTGGTGAAAGTTTTGTAGTATGATACCCTCAAGGTATAATAATACTGCTGGGTTCCTGCAGAATCCATTCTTCTAATAATAATTATGTTTTCCTCCAGTTCAAGAAGCCAGTCAGCCGAAGATTCCTTGTGCCGAAGGAAAACATTGCTATTAGGGGAACAGATCCTCAAAATTCAACCTAATCTTTATTAAATGCTTGTCCCGCCTTTTCTTGCAGAAGTGCAAGATGGCAAACTTTAATTGTGGGGATATTTTTACACTGATTTTCTTCCCACAGGGATCCAAAGTGACTTTGGTCTAATGTGGCTGAATCCAAGAGAGCCAGCATGGTGTAGTAGGTTAGAGTGGCAGACTGTAATATGGAGAGCCGAGTTTGATTCCTCACTCCTCCACATGCAGCTAGCTGGGTGATCTTGGGTCAGACAGTTATCTCATAGCTCTCTCAGCCCCACCTACCTCACAGGGTGTCTGTTTGTGGGGACAGGAAGGGAAGACAGTTGTAAGCCGCTCTGAGACTCTTTCAGGTAGTGAAGAGTGGGGTATAAAAAAACAACTCTTTTCTTCTTCTTCTTCTTACAACATCATTTTCCTCTCCTCCATTTTATCCCCACACAGCAACTCTGTGTGGTAAATTAGGCTGAGAGAAGGTGACTGGACCAAGGTTGCCCAGTCAGCTTCATGGTAGAGTGAGGATTCAAACCTGGGCCTCCCAAACCCTAGTTCAGTGTTCTAACCACTGCACCACATCAGCTCTCCTTTCCCGTTTTCTCTATTTGATCCTCATACTATCCCTATGAGAAGCCTTGTGCAAAGTGAGCCATGTCATATGGATGCCAACTTCCAGATAGAGCTGGAATTTCTTCTGGAATCTCCAGTCTCCAGAGATCAGTTCCCCTGAAACTACAGGTTTGGAGGATAGACTCTATGGCATCACAGCTCTGAACATATGAAGCTGCCTTATACTGAATCAGACCCTCGGTCCATCAAAGTCAATATTGTCTACTCAGACTGGCAGCAGCTCTCCAGGGACTCAAACTGAAGTTTTTCACTCCTACTTGCCTGGACCCTTTTTAGATGGAGATGCCAGGGATGGAACCTGGGACCTTCAATGCTCTGCCTCTGAGCTACCAGCCCTCTCTGCTGAACTTCCTCCCCTCCCCAGATCCTAGGATCTCCAGGAATTTCCTAACCCAGAGCTGGCAGCCTTGGTTGGTGGAATTGGGGTTGCAAACTGAGTCTCTTAGATTCTTGTCTGACACTCTAACCCAGGAGTATCAAACATGCGGCCCAGGGGCCAAATCAGGCCCCCAGACGGCTCCTATCAGGCCCCCAAGCAACTGGCTCTTGTCTGCTTCCTTCTCCCTCTCTCTTGCTTCCTTCTGCATCTCAACTTGCTTTACAAGGCTTGCTCAATCGCACACGAGCTACAGAGTGAAACCTCAATTTTCTGCATTGGTTGAGGCTCCTCCCTCTCCTGGTCTCCTGGAGAGGGAGGGAGGGAAAGAGCCAGAGCTTCCTTTGCTCAGTTCCCTGGCTCCCATGGGAGAAATACAAAGAAAGCACCTTTAAGACCATCAAGTGCTAATGTTTTATTTTAAGCTTTTAAAAAACATCTTTAGTCATGTTTGTCTATGTCCTTTTAAAAGTTTATATCTCTGCTTTGTTGTTGTTCAGTCGCACAGTCGAGTCCAACTCTTTGCGACCCCACAGACAAAGTCACGCCAGGCCCTCCTGTCTTCCACCATCCTCCGAAGTCTGCTCAACTGGGATACCGTCATCTCCGCTCGCTTTGTTGTTAGTAATATCTCAGCTACCTAATCTTAAATAGGTACACACATGGCCCGGTCTGACAAGGTCTAATTTATGTCAGATCTGACCCTCAGAACAGATGAGTTTGACACCCCTGCTCTAACCATTACACCACACTGGCCTTCACTCCCTTCTCTATACTAAACAAGCCAATCTTATCCCATTTTACTGAACTGTAGCTCAGTGGTAGAGCATCTGCTTGGCAGGCAGAAGGTCCCAGGTTCAATCCGTGGCATTTCCAGTTAAAAGATCTGGCAACAGGCGATATGGAAGACCTCTGCCTCAGACCCTGGAGAGCCGCTGCCAGTCTGTGTAGACAGTGCTGACCTTGATGGTCCAGTGATCTCTTTCAGTATGCAGGGCTTTTTTTGTAGCAGGGACTCCTTTGCACATTAGGCCACACCCTGCTGATGTAGCCAATCCTCCAAGAGCTTACAGGGCTTTTAGTACAGGGCTTACTGTAAGTTCCAGGAGGATTGGCTACATCAGGGGGTGTGGCCTAATATGCAAAGGAGTTCCTGCTACAAGAAAAGCCCTAAGTATAAGGCAGCTTCATATGTGTACTAACATTGGCAATTTCCGTCCAGTTTCCTGTTGCTTGTTTGACTCTTCCCAGGCATGTGCATTTCCCAGTGGCCCTCTGTGTGTTTTTGTAATTAGGTATTTTTAGTTGTGCCTTGCTTTACTGCTTCAGGAAGAATCTCGTTTGTCAGCAGTTTTTCGGCATGGCTAAATAAAGGCTTGTTGGCAAACTGCGCTGAACTCTTTGATAATGACCCAACTTTGGAGGGGAAAGAACAAATACGCCCTGCTGTTTCACATTGAATCCATGATTCTGGCAAAATCAAACGAGAAGACAATACTTGCTTTCAGATATTAGAGGGGCTTTGTCTCCTAACCAAAAGCCTGCATTAATGTCCGAAAGGGTGTTGCTAATCTCCACCCCATCTCAGTTTAGCTGGCCTGGTTCCTAAATCTTTTTGGGACAAGATCCTGTGTCCTGACCTGGGTAGCCCAGGCTGGCCACATCTTGTCAGATCTGAGAAGCAGGGTCAGCTCTGGCTAGTATTTGGACGGGAGACCCCCTGAGAATACCAGCATCATTATGATGCAGAGGCAGGCAATGGCAAACCACCTCTGAATGTCTTTTGGCTTAAAAACCCTACGCAGGGGTGTCAAACATGCAGCCCAGAGGCCAAATCAGACCCCCGGAGGGCTCCTATCAGGCCCCTGAGCAACTGGCTCTTATCTGCTTCCTTCTCCCTCTCTTGCTTCCTTCTGCATCTCAACTTGCTTTGCAAGGCTTGCTCAATCACACAGGAGCAACAAAGCAAAACCTCAATTTTCTCCATTGGTTGAGGCGCCTCCCCCTCCTGGTCCCCTGGGGAAGGGAGGAAAAGAGCCAGAGCTTCCTTTGCCCAGTTCCCCGGATCCCCTGGGAGAGATACAAAGAAAACACCTTTAAGAAGAAGAAGAAGAAGATATTGGATTTATATCCCGCCCTCCACTCCGAAGAGTCTCAGAGCGGCTCACAATCTTCTTTACCTTCCTCCCCCACAACAGACACCCTGTGAGGAGGGTGGGGCTGGAGGGGGCTCTCACAGCAGCTGCCCTTTCAAGGACAACCTCTGCCAGAGCTATGGCTGACCCAAGGCCATGCTAGCAGGTGCAAGTGGAGGAGTGGGGAATCAAACCCGGTTCTCCCAAATAAGAGTCCACACACTTAACCACTACACCAAACTTGCTTAAATGTGCACATTTAAGATCAACAAGTGCTAATGTTTTAAGCATGTTTTATTTTAAGGTTTTATTTTAAGAAATTTTTAGTCGCGTTTGTCTGTGTCCTTTGAAAAGTTTATATGTCTGCTATCTAATCTTTAATAGGTACAAACATGGCCCAGCCCAACATGGCCCGTCCAGGTCTCATTTATGTCAGATCCAGCCCTCATAACAAATGAGTTCGACACCCCTGCCCTACAGGGTCACCATAAGTCAGCTGTGACTTGACAGCACTTACCACCACCACCACCACCACCACCACCACCACCACCTATGGAGAGCCAGTTTGGTGTAGTGGTTAAGTGTGCGGACTCTTATCTGGGAGAACCGGGTTTGATTCCCCACTCTTCCACCTGCACCTGCTAGCATGGCCTTGGGTCAGCCATAACTCTGGCAGAGGTTGTCCTTGAAAGGGCAGCTGCTGTGAGAGCCCTCTCCAGCCCCTCCCACCTCACAGGGTGTTTGTTGTGGGGGAGGAAGGTAAAGGAGATTGTGAGCCGCTCTGAGACTCTTCGGAGTGGAGGGCGGGATATAAATCCAATATCTTCATCTACCTCACAGGGTGTCTGTTGTGGGGGAGGAAGGTAAAGGAGATTGTGAGCCGCTCTGAGACTCTTCAGAGTGGAGGGCGGGATATAAATCCAATATCTTCTATGTTTTAATTGTCGTGTCTCTCTAAATGAATCAAGGCAGTATCAAATTGCTTTGCTGATGAAATGTGTCATCAGACTTGACGACATCTGTATATATCAGAAGAACGTGTGCACATTCGAGAGTCTCAAAGGACGTGCAGTACATCTGTTATGAAAATTGAAGGACCCTGGCCTTTCTTATAGGACGCTGGTATGGCACACACAGTTGCCAGCTCTGGGTTGGAAAATTCCTGGGAATTTTGGGGGGGGGGGTGGCACCTGGGGACAGTGGGGTTTGGGGAGCGGAGGGAGCTGAGTAGGCTATAATGCCACAGAGGTCTCCCTCCAAAGCGGGCATTTTCTCCAAGGAAACTGATCACATTCTGTGAGATCTCCCTGTCTCAGCTGGTGGATGGCAGCCCTTGATGGTACAGCCTGGTTGGAAATAAACCACTTTAGATTTCGTCAGGTGGGTGGTTGCACATTGGAATGTTCACCCCTAAACTGAAAGCCAGCACTGCAGGGAATGGGGGTGCATTGGAATCTTTCTCCATGATGTTAGCATTTTCTCATGGAACGAGATGTTTTTGCTCCCACTTTTCCTAAATGGTTCCACAGCAAATGCTTTTCCTTGTCAATTTGGTGTAGAGAGCCAGTTTGGTGTAATGGTTAAGTGCACGGACTCTTATCTGGGTGAACTGGGTTTGATTCCCCACTCCTCCACTTGCAGCTGCTGGCATGGCCTTGGGTCAGCCATAGCTCTGGCAGAGGTTGTCCTTGAAAGGGCAGCTGCTGTGAGAGCCCTCTCCAGCCCCACCCACCTCACAGGGTGTCTGTTGTGGGGGAGGAAGGTAAAGGAGATTGTGAGCCGCTCTGAGACTCTTCAGAGTGGGGGGCGGGATATAAATCCAATATCTTCTTCTTCTTTTTCTTGTCCGGTTAACCTTTCATAAAATATGTATGTGCTAACCTTATCCCTGGGAGGGAATGCTGCATGGTATAGCCCAGTCTCACCAGATCTTGGAAGATAAGCAGATCGAGTACCTCTTCTTCTCACTTGCCTTAGATATCCTTTCCTGGGGTTGCTGTAAGTCAGTTGCGACTTGATGACACTTATATACATGAACAAAGCAGGAGTCAAGTCGCACCTTTCAGACCAGCCAATTTTTATTTAGAACATAAGCTTTCGTGTGCTCTTAAGCACACTTCATCACACGAGGAATCCAGCACAGTGAGCATTCCTCGTCTGATGAAGTGTGCTTAAGAGCACACAAAAGCTTACATTCTAAATAAAAATTGGTTGGTCTGAAAGGTGCAACTTGACTCCTGCTTTGTTCAGCTGCTTCAGACCAACACGGCTGCCCGCTTGGATCTACTTATATACATGACTTCCTCCTGGCGCTTCTTAATATTTGAAGAGCTCTTATAGCAAGATGATTTGTAGTAACTTCAGTGGTATGGAAAGTGTCGCGCCCCTGTTCTTTCAGGGCCTCTCCGTTTTTCCTTTTTCTTAAGTGTGCCTTCACCCGCCTCTTCACCCATCTGAGTGACTTAATTTGCAGGGGATTTTGCAGTTTATTGTTTTGCAGTGTTTGAAAGACATCGGGAATTTGCCCGCTCCCTCCCTGCCACACACACACTTCCTTTGTAAACATTCTACACATCCTTAAAAGGTAACAGTGACTGTACAGGCACCCCTGGTTTAGGGTGTCTAAAACCTTGAGTTGGCCCTGGATTGGTGACCTTCCCTGCCTAACCATTAGGAAGCTCAGTGAATCAACTCCCAAAATACAAGCTAAACTAAGCAGAATTCAAATGGAATTCTCCTTGCTCTACATTCAGCTAAACTTCTCCTGAGGCTCATGGAGTTATTAATTTCTGCCTAATATCCGCCTCAGTTCTCACCGCTTTCTCTGTTTCCTGCTGCACTCAAGTAGAATATCACATTAGCAGACTAACCTTGGCATCCGTAATACCAGCCTGTCTCCTTTACAACAGGGCAACCGTGGCGCTAGAGAATGCACTGACATTTCATTTTCTTACGCTGCATTGCAATTTTTCCCCCTTCGTGGGGAAAAAAAAATCCAAAAGTAGATGGGATTTATTGCTGTTGGATTATATTAATCAAAAGGGCACCCACAGAGGTGGTGTCAGAGAGGTGAATGGTACAGTATCGCTTACACCCATTTCCTTAATCTGTGGAATTATAGGAATACAGACACATAAATTTCAAACGTTCTCCCTCTTTGCCACAGCTCACTCGACCAGATGGTGAAAACACCTTGAGAGAAGAGGATGGAGGATGAATGTGATTGTTGGAACACAAGCATGGCATTTAGCTGAATACAAGTTGTATGTTAGCCTCTGTTCCCATGATCAGGAATAGGAGCAAGGTTGTGACAAGCATAATTGAACTCCAAAGGGAATTCTGGCCATCGCATTTAAAGGGACTGCACACCTTTTAAATGACTTCCTTCCACTGGAAATAGACATCCCATGGACAGCAAAACTATATGTTCAGGCCTCAGATTCAGCAGGAGCTCACAGGAGCACAGCTCCTGAACCTTTCTGAGGGTTCCCCCTCATCCTCCCTACCTATCTTGTCCATTGAATAGTAGCAGCTGCATAACAATCCCTGGATTAGGAGAGCAGGCTGTCAGCCAGCCACCAGGAGCTTTGCCATGCCCCCAGCAGCCCTCATTTACCCCTGGAGAAGCCTGCACCACCCTTTCTATACTTCTTATGTGATTTTGGGTGGTGGGTAGCTTGCTGGCCTTTTGACTGGGGGTGGGGGTGGCCCAGGAGAGCCCCAGGTGAGCGAGGCCCGCTTGGGCTGGCTGGATCTTTAGCCAGCCCAAGCAGGCCTCACTTGCCCAGGGCTCTCCTTCTTTTCATTGGGTTGCTTTTGGCTGGGGGGGGGGCACATATGCTAATGAGCTCTGCCACCTATTTTTCTACAAAACAACCCCTGTATACATTGCATGCAAAAGCATATAGCAATAGTGTGACTACCACTACCACGGACTGTTCTTTTAAAAAGCGAAAAGGGGAAGAGCTGAGGAACAGCTGGGAGAAGAGGGTACTTCCCCTTCCCCCTTTACATAGGCATGGCAGAAAAGCTTCAGAGAAAGGCAAGTAGCGCTGGAGAGGGGGGGGAGGGAGGACATAAAGTCATTGTCACGTGCATTTGCAGGTCATGTGCAATTTTGACCTTAAGTTCTGCAGTGTTAATGGGTTACAGTCAGCAGTGCTGCTCAGAGAAAGGGAAGCTCTGCTCCTCCACACACCAAGGGGCTATTTTAGCAAGCAGGGCATTTTTGCAGATAACATGCTTCCATTTTCCTCCATATATGTAGTAGCCTTTCATTCTTATGAGAAGTAGTAAGGCACTTCTGGCTTAAGGACTAGGGATGCCACCTCAAGGTTGGGAACTACCTGGAGATTTTGGGGGTGGAGCCTGAGGAGGGCAGGGATTGGGGAGGCGAGGGACTTCAGTGGGACATGATGCCATAAAGTCCACCTTCCAAAGCAGCCATTTTCTCCAAGTGAACTGATCGTTGTCCACTGGAGATCAGTTGGAATCCTAGGAGATCTCCAACAACCACCTGGAGGCTGGTAGCCATATAAGAGGTCATGATGGTGGGAAAAATCAGCTGAGGGTGATTTGGCTTTCATAGAGAGGGGTAGGCTGCCAAACTCCTGCCAGGGTTGGGGGAGCAGGCTCCCGGGAGGATACCCACACCTGAAGAGCCTTGTTGGCATGCGCCATCCCCGGCACAATGATGTCACCCAGAAGCGCCGTCACCATGCACCAAGGACACTCTAGGACTCGCACTAAAACTCTATGGTATCATAGAGTTTTAGTGTGAGTTCTAGAACGTCCCTTGTGCGACGTTCCCGGCGCGATTACATCACTTCCGGGTGCAGTGGCAGAAGGACTTGGCAACCCTAGAGAAGGGGCCCAGAACCCCTACAGAGTCCGTACACTATACAACCATCCCTCTTTCCCAGTGCTTACTTGGCTCATCCCAGAAATAGACAATTTCCTAGAGACTTTATTCATCCCAGGACATGGTCTGAAATGATACACCCAGTCATTGAAGCTAATGACATTCTGAGCCTGGCCTACTCTTCAAGTTGTATCAAGGACCATGACACCCTTATCCGCTTGGCTCACAGTTCAGACATGCTGACACAGCTTGGTTCAATGTGATACTGGGTGTGCTTTTAAAAATAATAATAAAGTACCTGTGTTGGGTTCAGTGCACCATGTCAGATACAGGTGGGCTTATTGCCACCTAGGAGGGCAACATTAGTTAGAACTTGCATTCAGGCACCCTGTATGCCTTGGAAGAAGGATGGACTTAAAATGTGATAAATGATTTGGTTCTTGACTAGCCCCGCCTTCCAGTTTTTGTTTGCGAATAATTCTCTCTATGATTCCCCCTTCCCAACCCCCCTCTCTCCAGCAGGCCACAACTTGAAAGTGATTGTAGGCCTGGGTAGGCTGTGTGTGATCTTCTGGCTGCTTGTGTTTTAACAGGTGTGGCTCACAAACTCCCTGACCCACCAAGAGGGATTAGCACCTCACTGTTTATTCTTCTCAAGGAGAGAAAACGGCAGGAAGTCGACACATTTTGCCATATGTCAGAGAAAACTGAAATGGAGCACTCATGGAGGCCTGAGGGGGGCCTTGCCTCACCTCTCTGCCTGCCTTTCTTTCTCCCTTAAAGGGTCCTAACAACCAGACGGAGGTTGGTTTTTGCCAGTTTTCTCTTGCTGCCAACCTCCAGTTGGGGGCTGGAGATCTCCTGGAATTACAGTAGACCTTCAGACTAAAGAATAAAGTTAGTTAACTCAAGTTTATACCTTGAATAAAACTTTGTTGGTCTTAAAGGTGCCACTGGATTCTGACTTAATTCTGTTGCTTCAGACCAACACGGATACCCACCTGGATCTATCTTCAGACTATATAAATTGCTTATTTATTTATTCATTCATTCATTCATTCTCTCATTCATTCATTCCTATATTTAAAACATGTTCTTCACTTCTCAAGAAAATGGCCACTTTGAAAGGTGCAGCACACAGTGTTATACTGTACAGAGGTCCTTACAGAGCCAGTTTTGTGTAGTGGTTAAGTGTGCAGTCCCTTATCTGGGAGAACTGGGTTTGATTTCCCACTCCTCCAGCTGCTGGAATGGCCTTGGGTCAGCCATAGTTCTCGCAGGCGTTGTCCTTAAAAGGGCAGCTGCTGTGAGAGCCCTCTCAGCCCCACCCACTTCACAGGGTGTCGTCTTCTTCTTCCTTTCCCTAAACCATGCTCTCCCAGGCTTCACTCTCAAATCTCCAGAGATTTCTAAACCCAGAGTTAGCATCCCTAGTTTTAATTTTTCACATGGATGAAGGCTACATCCACAACATCAATGGCTATTGCGGTGCTATTGTGCTATGTTTACAACTGCCTTGTCTCTTGTGCACAAGATGATTAGTTTGGGAATGAATGTGAAACAGAGCGACAATAGTGCAATATCCCAAAACATCTGGATGCAGCCCGGTTTCTCATTTCTACGGCTGCCCAACAGTGCTGGGAAATTCCTGGAGATTTGTGGGTGGAGCCCCAGGAGAGAAGGGTTTGGGGGAGGGGAGATGAGTGGAGGGACTCCAGCAGAGTATGATATCATAGAGCCCCCCCTTCGAAGCAGCCATTTTCTCCAGGGGAACTGATCTCAGTTGTCTGGAGATCAATTATAATAGCAGGAGATCTCCAGGCCTCACTTTGAGGTTGAGCAAAACAACAGGAGCGCAGCTAGGTTGAGCAAAACTGGAGGAAATTGTGCTGTAATAAATACAATAAAGAGAAGGCTTATAACCACCAGGCCTTGAATGGAGCAGGAGCTCACAGGAGCACGGCTCCTGAACTGTCTGAGAGTTCCCCATCTTCCTCCCCACTTACCTGCCCTGTCCATTGAATAGTAGGTGCAGCTGCATAACAATCCCTGGATGAGCTCCATCACCTATTTTTCTACAAAGTGACCCCTGATGAGGGTTGCCAAGTCCAATTCAAGAAATATCTGGGTTCTTTGGGGGTGGAGCCAGGAGAATTTGGGGGTGGAGCCAGGAGACATTGGGGCAGAGCCAGGAACAAGGGTGTGACAAGCATAATTGAACTCCAAGGGAGTTCTGGCCATCACATTTAAAGGGACAGCATACCTTTTAAAATGCCTTCCTTCCATAGAAAATAATGAAGGATAGGGGCACCTTCTTTTGTGGCTCATAGAATTGGACCCCCTGGTCCAATCCTTTTGAACCTTGGGAGGTATTTTGGGGAGAGGCACTAGATGCTATACTGAAAATTTGGTGCCTCTACCTCAAAATACAGCCCCCCCCCGAAGCCCCCGATACCCATGGTTGAATTCCCCATCATTCCCTATGGGAATCGTTCATGGAGGTGCATAATGGCTGTGGGGGCGGGGCTTCCCCCACTGGCCAGCTGGCTGGGGGAGGTGGGAAGCCTGTAAAACCGGGGGATCCCCCGCTGGGACCTGGGGATTGGGAAGCCTTCCCCTGATAACCACCAGATCTTTTCTGAGTGTTTAGACTCATGAATGCCTAAAATTGTGAGCTTCTGTTCCAGGAGAAATAGTCGCCTGAGGAACAATTATTATCGAAACACGCAAATTTCATGTAGGGGACATGTTGTACCTTGAGATTGCTGTGTGGGACAAGATATTTCTGTATTGCAGTCTTTTTTCACACTTGGCATGTTAGACCCTCATGATGGACTTGCTTTTATGATGGACTTGTTATCAATTGTCTGCTATTATACCTCGATACAACATATTGTGCTCACAGTAACGCTTTGCATGAATTAGAGAATAATTACTCAGAAAAGTTTGGGCGGTGATAAGCCTTATCTCTACTGTAATTTATTATAGCGCAGTTTCCTCCAGTTTTGCTCACCTTGAGGTTGGCAGCTCTACAATCGACCCTAACCAGAAGGGCTCAGGCTTATGATGATGGGGATGTGATTGTTTCTTTGTGGAGCCCATTGTGTGAACTCAGCACACTCAGCCAATTTTTTTTTTCTACCAGAACCTTTAACTTCAGACTAACAGGCAGAATTACAGCAGGAGGTGCATTCTTGGCAGAGGGATTCAGCAAGGAGAAAGCGTTGGATTCCTTGCCATGCCACTAGTAAAGGCGCAGTGGAACTTCCTTGAAATGGTTGCCGTAGTGGAATATTTTAATCTTGTTTGAGGGAGGGTTTCAGTGTGCTTTTAAGAAAATTCTCTGAAAGGAATGCAGATGGGGAAATACCTACCTTGGTTTATGGGTCCTTAAAATGAAGCTCTGTCCGCAACTTTTTATCTAAGCATCTATTGGCTCAGC
This sequence comes from Heteronotia binoei, assembly GCF_032191835.1. Lineage (NCBI taxonomy): Eukaryota > Metazoa > Chordata > Lepidosauria > Squamata > Gekkonidae > Heteronotia > Heteronotia binoei. Next base: position 174,887,429 of record NC_083225.1, read on the forward strand.
TTGCAAGGAAAGGGAAACGAATCCATTGCAGTTCTTTATATGAGATCTAGCAGCTTGACTACAGCAAAATTAATCTTTATTAACTCTCAAAGGAGTTACGGGGCCTGCTTGAAAGACATGCCTGAGCTACCAAATAGCTCTGATTTAGCGCTGTTTGTCTTCATTAACTTGCAAAAGAATGCCAGATGTATTCCTGCGCATGTCTTCGAAAGCGATTGATGAGCTGTACATCCAGCGAATTCAGAGTCCTTCGGGTATTGTACCACTTCAAGCAGCAGGTGGAGGAGCTCTAGGTTTAAATGCCTGCTTGTATTTTAAAAAATGATGTATTTTCCCTGCATGTGGAAACCCAGCATCAGGAGCAGAGTTCAGCTAGAAAGTGAAGCTTTCTGCATGTTTTTTTTTAATGGATATTCAAACACATATAATCCTCAAAGAACTCTCTAGATCAAATAACTCATTTTCTTCTATATGCATTGTAAAGTACTTAAGAATATAAGAGAAGCCATGTTGGATCAGGCCAATGGCCCATCCAGTCCAACACTCTGTGTCACACAGTGGCCAAAAAAAAATTATATATATATATATATATATATATATATATATATATATATATATATATATATATATATACACACACACACACACACACACACACACACACACACTGTGGCTAATAGCCACTGATGGACCTCTGCTCCATATTTTTATCTAAACCCCTCTTGAAGGTGGCTATGCTTGTGGCCGCCACCACCTCCTGTGGCAGTGAATTCCACATGTTAATCACCCTTTGGGTGAAGAAGTACTTCCTTTTATCCGTTTTAACCTGCCTGCTCAGCAATTTCATCGAATGCCCACGAGTTCTTGTATTGTGAGAAAGGGAGAAAAGTACTTCTTTCTCTCCTTTCTCCATCCCATGCATTATCTTGTAAACCTCTATCATGTCACCCCGCAGTCGACGTTTCTCCAAGCTAAAGAGTCCCAGGTGTTTCATCCTTTCTTCATAGGGAAAGTGTTCCAGCCCTTTAATCATTCTAGTTGCCCCTTTCTGGACTTTCTCCAATGCTTTTTGAGGTACGGCAACCAGAACTGCACACAGTACTCCAAATAAGACCACACCATCGATTTATACAGGGGCATTATGATACTGGCTGATTTGTTTTCAATTCCCTTCCTAATAATTCCCAACATGGCGTTGGCCTTTTTTATTGCAAACGCCCACTGTCTTGACATTTTCAGTGAGTTATCTACCACGACCCCAAGATCTCTCTCTTGGTCAGTCTCTGCCAGTTCACATCCCATCAACTTGTATTTGTAGCTGGGATTCTTGGCCCCAATGTGCATTACTTTGCACTTGGCCACACTGAACCACATCTGCCACGTTGACGCCCACTCACCCAGCCTCAACAGATCCCTTTGGAGTTCCTCACAATCCTCTCTGGTTCTCACCACCCTGAACAATTTAGTGTCATCCGCAAACTTGGCCACTTCAGTGCTCACTCCCAACTCTAAATCTGATCTTTAATTATCTAAATACAACTTGCTGGGGTCTCTTTTTGCAGCAGAAATTCCTCTCTGAGCAGAATCTGTTTAACTCTTTCCTCCTTTGCCATCACTTTCAGCTTGCTTATATTTCCACTGGAGAGGGGCTATGCATTTGGTCACTATAACCCTTTGGGTTGTTTATTGTTGCACAGTCTAGAGTGACTTCTCTCTTGGTTTTTTTAAATCCTCAGGTGGGGGCAGGGGATCCCCTGGTTTGGAAGCCCTCCCCCCACTTCAGGGTTATCAGGAAGCGGGGGAGGGAAATGTCTGCTGAGCATTCCATTATACCCTATGGAGACCGGTTCCCTTAGGGCAGGAGTGGCCAAACTGTGGCTCAGGACACACATGTGGCTCTTTCACACATATTGTGTGGCTCCTGAAGCCCCCATCAGCCAGCCTAGTGAAAGCATTTGTCTCTTCAAATCACTTCGCCAAGCCAGCTGGCAGCTTGGATAATGCTTTTTTTTAAATTAAAGTTGCTTTCTTTCCACCTCTCTCTTCACCATCTATTTGCCTGCCTGCCTTTCATGCAGCTCTCAAGCATCTGTTGTTCATGTCTTGCAGCTCTCAAACATTTGACGTTTATTCTGTGGCTCTTACGTTAAGCAAGTTTGGCCACTCCTGCCTTAGGGTATAATGGAAAATCAATTCCTGGGTATTTGGGGCTGTTGTGGGGTTGTTTTTTGAGGTAGAAGCACCAATTTTTCAGCATAGCATCTGGTGCCTCTCCTCAAAAAAAATTCCTCAAGTTTCAAAAAGATTAGACCAGGGGGGTTCAATTATATGGGTCCCAAAATAAGGTGCCCCTGTTCCTCATTATTTCCAAAAGGAGGGAAGGCATTTAAAAGGTGTGCAGTCCTTTTAAATGTGATGGCCAGAACTCCCTTCGGAGTTCAGTTGTGCTTATCACACCCTTGCTCCTGGCTCCACCCCCAAAGTCTGCAGATATTTCTTGAGTTGGACCTGGCAACACTATCTTCCCCAATAAGGAGTAAAATAAGCTTGGAGAAGTAACTTTGCAACAGGAACACATTACGGGGGAATTAAAGGTTAAACACCCTGCCCCACTGTACACTTTCCTGGAAGAAGCAGTCACAGCAGCTACATTTGGAAAGGGGGAGGAGGGGAGTCTTTCTGAACAAACTTGGAAGAAAATGTAATTTTGTTGTTGGAACATGATTTTAGAAAGCATCCAGCCAGTATGGTTGAGTAGGTAGAGGACTGAGCCAAAAGACCTGGGTTCAAATCCCAGTTCTCTCATGGAAATGACTGTGTCACCTTGGGCCAGTTACTGCCTTCCAGTCAAAAACCCTATCCCCTTTGTTGTGCAGAAAAGCCATGGGAGGTGGGAGGATGCCACGTATAACCCTCAAGAGAGGAAGGACGGGGTCGCGCTCTTGTTAACTTTCACTAATGTGAAGCAACTGCTTTTGCTCAAGCTTAACAGACTTGGCTTTCCAAAGCATATCTTTATTGTCATGGAAGCACTGTTTAGAACAAGGGTGTCAAACATGCAATCTAAGGGCTGGATCAGGCCCCCGGAGGGCTTCTATCAGGCCCACAAGCAACTCACTGTCATCTGCTTCCTTCTCTGTCTCTTGCTTCCTTCTGCATCACAGCTTGCTCACTTGCGCAACAGCTACAGAGCAAAGCCTCTATTTTCTCCATTGGCTGACCAGCACATGAGGCAGCTTATGTACAAAAGCTCACAATGCCCATTCATTTCATGTTTTCCCCTGGGTCTTAGGCTCGAAGCCTAAGACCATGAGATTTTTTTAATGAATGTCAATAAATCAAAAGTAGGTTTGCAACTTACAGACATAGCTGGTACAAGAAACCAAGTGTAGTTATACTAGATGTCTGCTGTCCCTAATGTTTTAAATGGTTTAAATGTCTTAAAATTTTAAATGTATTAATTATTTTAACTGTTTTTATGCTTAAATTCTATTTATGTCAGATTTTTATGTTGTGAGCCGCCCTGAGCCACTTGTTGGGAAGGGCGGGATATAAATCATAAATAAAAATACACCTGAACTGCATACTCAAGATTGATACAGCACAGACATTCTCTCCAGATTTTGATGCAATAATTTTTTAAAATTGGATTTATATCCCGCCCTCCACTCCGAAGAGTCTCAGAGCGGCTCACAATCTCCTTTACCTTCCTCCCCCACAACAGACACCCTGTAAGGTGGATGGGGCTGAGAGGGCTCTCACAGCAGCTGCCCTTTCAAGGACAACCTCTGCCAGAGCTATGGCTGACCCAAGGCCATTCCACAGGTGCAAGTGGAGGAGTGGGGAATCAAACCCGGTTCTCCCAGATAAGAGTCCGCACACTTAACCACTACACCAAACTGGCTCTCAGAGCAATTCAGAGCAAGAAGTGTCAGTTATCAGAAACTATACAATAAAATATTGCAAGGGTGCTAATCTTTTAAACATGTTTTATTTTAAGTTTTAAAAAATCTTCGTGTTTGTCTGTGTCCTTTATAAAGTTTATATCTCCATTACCTGGCATTACATTTTATGGATGCACATGGCCTGGCCCAACAAGGTCTCATTTATGTCAGATCTGGCCCTCATAACAAATGAGTTTGATGCCCCTGGTTTAGAAGCTCTCCATGAACGTGATGATTAACAGAATACATGTACAGCTTAGATACGGAGAGAGGAAAGAGTCTTATGAGCGGATTCTTCGGGAGGGTTTAGACTTTTCTGCTAGATAAGGGCAGGGCCGGCCTAAGGGCTTTTGGAGCCCTGGGCCAGCTGGCCTGGGCTCACCCCGAGCAATCTACCAGCCAGCCAGGGCCCTGGGGCAGGCATGCTCCATGTTGCCTGCCAGCCTGGGCTTACCCAGAGCCATGGCCAAGATACTCACCCACCTGCTGACAGCTCAGGTGAGTTTGCCCCAAGTTGCCAGGCAGCCTGATGAGTTGGGTGGCAGCACAAGGGCCAGGGCGCTGTGGGGCTGCCCCTCACGGTCCCTGCCCTCTGGTGCTCTAGGCAATAATCTGGGGCTGCCTACTGAGGGCCATCCCTGGATAAGTCCTTTTTCAGGCAACTGTGTGGGGCTTCTGCCAAACTAGTACTACCACCAGGTTGCCTACTACAGCCTGTTAAATTCCCGGAGATATTTTCAGCTTCATTACACGTCAGCTAGAACCCTGAAAAATCAGGTATTCAAATAATGTATAAAGAAGGTGGACACAAATGCCAAATCCGCGTGTTGCCCTTTTCTGGCAACACAGTAACTGCACGTCGGCACAAGCATTTGTATTGTTACTGGTACTTTCTTGGCTATCAAACGTATTCACGGAGCTTTTTTTGTAGCAGGAACTTCTTTGCAGATTAGGCCACACACCCCAGATTAAGCCAATTCTCCAAGAGTTTACAGTAGGCCCTGTAAGAAGAGCCCTGTTAGGTCTTTGAGGATTGGCTACTTAAGAAGGGTGTGGCCTAATATGCAAAGGAGTTCCTGCTACAAAAAAAGCCCTGTGTATTCATATTGGTCCAGAAGAGAGCCTCAGTCTGTTGTGTTCCATATAAACTACTGCTTCCTTCCAGTCCTTACCTACAAGCCGGATCGAGTTAAGTTTTTTTCAGTGCCCTGTGTTTTGAATTGAACTTTACTAATTTAATATATATGCAAGGAACCCGATTTTTCAGCTCGCCTGCTGAAATGGAGCCTAACATGTTGCATTTTATTGCCATGAGCAGCATAAGATGAGGGTCATTTCCAGGCAAAATCATTTCATCTGTTCAATTACTCATGCTGACTGCCTGGTCTAAAGCAACCATGTGAAATTCGGAGGTGGGGAGGAATATTTTAAAACATTTTTATACCTTAATTGGTTTACTCAGCGAATTAATCAACCAAAGCTTTTAGTTGGCTAGCCAGGACCCATTTTAACCTGTGAGGGCAAATTTTAATTGATGGGATTGTGAGTTAATAAGGGGCACGCTTGCTTTGGGGGTTTCCCAGGCTCTGAGGTTTTACTGTAATTGGGAATAGGGTTGCCAATCCCCAGGTGGGGGCAGGGAATCCCCCAGTTTGGAGGCCCTCCCCCCTTCAGGGTCATCAGAAAGCAGGGAGGGGGAGGGAAATGTCTGCTGGGCACTCCATGATTCCCTAGGGAGACCAATTCTCATAGAGTATAATTGAGAATTCATCTGTGGATATCTGGTGCTCTGGGGGGCTTTTTTTTTTTAGATAGAGACACTAAATTTGCAACATAGCACCCAGTGCCTCTCCTCAACCCCCCACTCCCCAAAGTTTCAAAAGGATTAGGCGAGAGGCGATTCTATGAGCCCAAAAGAAGGTACCCCTATCCTTCATTATTTCTAATAGAGAGAAGGCATTTAAAAGGTGTGCAGTGCCTTTAAATGTGATGGCCAGAACTCCCTTTGAAGTTCAGTTATGCTTGTTGCAACCTTGCTGTAGGCTCCACCCCCAGTGTCTCCTGACTCCACCCCCAAACTCCCCAGATATTTCTTGAATTGGACCTGGCAACTCTAATAAGGAATGAAAAAGTTGACTTTTCATTCTCACAATGAATTTGGTTTCTTACCCTTTTGTTGTTTTATTAAAATTTTAGGTTACCTTACATATCCTTGGTTAGATAAAAAAAATTGAATCATTACTCATTGCTGGAAATTAATGCAGGTCACATTGATGAAGAATGGATACAATTCTCTGATTAGTTGATCCTCCAGCTGTACATTCCTCTATGCATGCATGTTAATGTTTTAGCTTCTCCCAGTTGAAGAAATGGCTACTTCATACAATCCATGGAATCAATCATGTTTAATATTTAATGCTATCAAGTGTTTAATATTTAATGCTTTCAAATGTTTAAAACAAGAGTCCTGTAAAGGAGGTCCATATTACTATCCTCATACTATCCGTAGTTTAGAGAGGGAGAGAAAAAAATACTTGTCTAAGTACACCTTCTGAATTCATTGGCAAGACCACATTTGAATTGCAGTCTCTTGTTCACGCCTCAGTCTGTTAGCCACCACTTAAGCTATGATGGCTTTCAAGAGGTGTCACAAAATCAAGCCGTAAATCTTTTCCCTGTCCATTCCATGTCTGAATGCAGGTGTGTAATAAAGCAATGTTGCACATTTGATGGTTTCTCCAAGGAACAGAAGGACTTCACATGCTCTTTTTCTGTGTGGAGGGAGTTTTTAAAAAATAGGGGAGTTTTCCAACATTTGCCCTCCCAGCTTCAACCTGACATGATACAGTCCAGGAAAGTTCTCCCCCTGATTCTGCTGGTCCCATAGGTTGGCCTGAGCATTACCTCTTATAAAGGAGTCTCTGCTTTCCCAGTCTACAAGCTTAGCCCTGAGGCAGCCAGTCTGGAAGGTCTGAAGGGAAAGAGAAGGTTGAAGCAAGGCAGTTTAGGTGGAACAAAGGTTTGGTTCATTTTTTTTTTAAAATGGCCCCTAGAGGAAGAACAATAATGTACAGAAGCTGCTAATGAAGGACTGGCCTGGAAGACAGACATTGGTGCCAAGTTAAAAATGTGTTTTTACTCTGAACTCTTCTCTCAGCTGTCCTGTTTTACTGTGGTAGATCCAGCTGGTGTGAACCTCATGGGACTGACAAATTTTAAAAAAAAAGCCCCAAAAACAATTTTAAAAAAAACCCATCCATTTCCCTTTCAGTTTGTACCGGTTTCCTCCTCTTGAAAGGGTTTTTTAAAAAGGTACTTTCTTCTCTCAAATGCAAATACCTTTAATTGGAAAAAAAAACATCAGATCCTGATGTATTTCGAATGAAACTCTTTGTTGGGAATAGTGAAAATACATAGTAATCATTTAAACATGACCCTGATTATAAAATTGTGTATATACACGGAAAGATAGTTTTTACAGATGGATATGTATAGCTGGATACAAGACGTGAACTGGTAATAAGAAGATATTGGATTTATATCCCGCTCTCCACTCCGAAGAGTCTCAGAGCGGCTCACAATCTCCTTTACCTTCCTCCCCCACAACAGTCACCCTGTGAGGTGGGTGGGGCTGGAGAGGGCTCTCCCAGCAGCTGCCCTTTCAAGGACAACCTCTGCCAGAGCTATGGCTGACCCAAGGCCATGCTAGCAGGTGGAAGTGGAGGAATGGGGAATCAAACCCGGTTCTCCCAGATAAGAGTCCACACACTTAACCACTACACCAAACTGGCTCTAATAAATTTATGTCCTGCCCTGGAAAACCATTCCTGCAGGTTGGAGGGACCCTTGGGAAAAGAATAGGATGAGGGCGAGGGGAGGCTGCAGCAATAAGGCAGCAAAAATCAGCACTTTTCTCCTGAGCAAACCCATGCATTCTTTGTTAGAAGATTCACTGAAGAGGGGTATCTGATTTCACTTCAAATTTCAGGGGTCCCCCCTCGGCACCCCATTCTGTTCTCAAGGATTCCCCCCCCCCAAGTAGGATGAAGCCCCACTCCAACAGCCCTGATGTACCTTTAAATTTCAGAAGGACATTTTAGAAGAAGCTTGCAGACTGTTTGTGTTTTGGAATGTGTGTGTGCCTTTAAATCTCAGCAGGACAAAAGCTGCCGGGGAGACAGGCAGAGCCAGGTGACTCTTCCTGGGGAGTGTGTGAGAAAAGAAGAGCCAGTTTGGTGTAGTGGTTAAGTGTGCGGACTCTTATCTGGAAGAACCGGGTTTGATTCCCCACTCCTCCACTTGCAGCTGATGGAATGGCCTTGGGTCAGCCATAACTCTCGCAGGAGTTGTCTTTGAAAGGGCAGCTGCTGTGAGAGCCCTCTCAGCCCCACCCACCTCAAAGGGTGTCTGTTGTGGGGGAAGAAGATATAGGAGATTGTAAGCCACTCTGAGTCTCTGATTCAGAGAGAAGGGTGGGGTATAAATCTGCTGTCGTCTTCTTCTGTTTGTTTTGCATATGTTTCAGAAGGAAGCAGTGTGTATAGTCAAATGGATGTAAAGAGTTGACTAGAAGCTGATTATGGGATGGAGGAAAACTCCACCCTCTAGACTGCTCTCTTCCTTACTTTTGTTAGTCTGAAGAAGTTGGTTCAGCAACTCCCATGAGTAAAGCAATTTATACCATTACCCCAGTGAGATCACAAAGTGTGGGCTTGGAAACTGTTTATTTTGGCTCCGTGTGTTTGTATGTATTTTCATGTGTGTTTGTCCCTTAATAAAGCCATGCTTGAAAATGCTACCAAAGCCTGACAAGGGACTTGTGGGGTTAGGACAAATTACACTTTCATTCAGGGCTTTTTTTGTAGCAGGAACTCCTTTGCATCCACCTGTGATGTAGCCAATCCTCCAAGAATTTACAGCAGGCCCTGTTGGAAAAGCTCTGTAAGATCTTGGCGGATAGGCTACATCAGTGTAGTTTTTGAGTCTAGTGCCGGTTTGAAATTGCAGTAGCGATTTTGAGTTCTCATTTATTTATTGCAAACATTCAAGCAGTTGTGAAATGCATTGAAAACATTGATGCAAACGCATTTTGAACTTGAATGTCTTTTGCAATATTTTATGGAGCCCCCCTATGCTGGAAGAGTAATCAAGGCAGGACAGGACCCTTTAAGTCGACTGCCTGCACATCAGGACTCCTTGTTGGAAGAATTATTCTTTGGTTGATGTGTCTTTACATTACGCTTTTTGTAATGTTTGTTATTTCACAAATCATATCATGGTTATATTGGTCACTATAATTATCGGTTGTTTGCATATATATTCCTGAAGTGACCTCTCTCCGGTTTAACCATCTGGAGGTTGGCAGCCCTGTGGAGATTTTGGGAAACGTCTAGAGAGAGACCTCAGAGTAGTATGAAACCACCTTCCAAAGTTGCCATATTCTCCAGGGGAGCTGATCTCTGTAGTCTGGAGTTCAGTTGTCATTCCAGGAAATCACCAGTCCCCTCTTGGAAACTGGCAAAATTACCCCAACCCATAGGGATGGTTTTGCAGGGGACAAGGGATTGGAAAGGGAAAGGAGAATTATAAATCTCTCCCCCCCACACCACCACCACCACCAATCCGTTCTTCCATTCATAGTTCAGTGAATCCATAGTTCAATTATATAAGCCTCTGAAGAAAAAAGCCATGGCAATATTTTTTGTTGAAGATATTTCATGCTCATTTGCAAAAATGCCTTTCTTTTGCAGAACACATGTAATTGTGTGTGGCCTGTTTAACTGATTAAAAGGAATACCTGTGAAGCTTTACCATTCTTTGCCAAGCAGTTTAACATGGGTAACTATAGCAACTCCCCCTTCCCCCCATGTTCTGAACAGTTTGTACAAGTCCAATGTAAAAACAACTTCCAGCTACCAATGATGTTTAATAAATCAGCCACTAAAAGAGGAGAAGGTTGTGTTAATGTCCTGTAAAACAAGCAAAGCTTGTGAAAATATAACTGCAAAATCCTAGCGATCCTTTACAATATTCTTTTCGGGGATATTCTCATACTCTAAGGAGGCCACAGAGGGTTATATCTATCAACCTCTCCCTGACAGTTGTTTTAATTATTAGGCATGTCTTTTGAAACCCATTTAAAAACATAAGAGAAGCCATGTTGGATCAGGCCAATGGCCCATCCAGTCCAACACTCTGCATTACACAGTGGCCAAAAACCAGGTGCCATCAGGAGGTCCACCAGCGGGGACCTCCGTACAAACTTTTCAAAAGGCAACATGCTCATTTGGCTAGAGGAAATGTCCATTTGGGGTGCTGGACTCTGTGCTATACCATAGGAGGAAGTCCTAGAGGGCATCATATTCCTGTTGAAATCTTTCCCACCAGCCACCACCAAATGCAACATTAAAGAGTCGTAAAATCTCTACAGCAGATTTTAATTTTTCCATCTTGGATCCATATTCATGCTTGCCAAAGCTGTAGTTTTCATTCCATGGTAGCCCTACTTTACCTCATTCCAAGGTAAACTCTCACAACATTAAAACATATAAGTTGGGAGGTCCCCAGACTGAGATGTTATACTAAAAAGTAGCATTAATGTCAAGGTAACTGCTGTTCTAAAGGCACTTTCATCACATGGCCACATTGAATGTTTAGCAATTAAGAAAGAGCCTTCCTTCCTTTTGATACATCACATATTTTCGTAGTGACATGCTCACCACAGCTCCAGGCGGGTGCGGAAACTTGTCTTCATAGTTACAGCAAGGCTCAAATTTGTCATTTAATGAAAGACCCTGAAACTTTATCTTGAGGTAGTAGCTCCATATTTACCAGCCTGAACCACTCAGCTATTTTTTGGGCTTTCTACAGATCCTGTTTAAAGGGACTGCAGTCCCTTTCAACGGGGGTTGCAGGGCCACAAACCACAAACTGGTTCTGTTTGCAAACAAACCTCCTGGTTCAGTTCCTGGTTTGATTCGTGGTTCAGCCACAAACTGAACCACATTTTACCAGTTCGTGCCCATCGCTTTCTCAGACCCTGAAAAGCTAATGCTGCTCAGAGTTGATTTCATTCATTTATTTTCAAATTTATACCCCGCTTTCTGCCTGAATGAAGCCCCCAAATGGCTTACAATGTCATTCTCCCTTCCTCCCCTTTAGTTTTCATCAACAACCTTGTGGGGTATATGAGGATGAGGCAGTGAGATGGACCCAGAATCACCCAATGAGTGTCCATGGTAGGGTTGCCAATCCCCAGTTTGGGGCAGAGGATATTCCAGTTTGGAGGCCCTCCCCCAACTTCAGGGTCATCAGAAAGCGGGGGGTGGGGGAATGTCTGCTGGGCACTCTATTACTTTATGGAGACCAATTTCCATGGAGAATTAATCTGTGGGTATCTGGTGCTCTGGGGGGGGGGCTGTTTTTTGAGTTAGACGCAGCAAGTTTTCAGCATAGCATCTGGTGCTTCTCAAAACACCCTCCAAGTTTCAAAAACATTGGAGGGGGCCCAATTCTATGCGCTCCAAAAGAAGGTGCCCCTATTGTTCATTATTCCAAATGAAGGGAAGGCATTTAAAAGGAGCATAGTCCCTTTAAATGTGATGGCGAGAACTCCCTTCAGAGTTCAATCATACTTATCACACCCTTGCTTCTGGCTGCACCCCCAGTGTCTCCTGGCTCCACCCCCATAGTCCCCAGATATTTCTTGAGTCAGCCCCGGCAACCCTAGTTCATGGCAAATTGGAGGTTTGGACCAGATTCTCCTCTCTGACATCCTAACCATCGTGCCGCAGTGGCTCTCACTGTTCTGAGCTACACCGACAAATGGTCTAACTTAGCACTTTGTGTTGGTGTTTATTGGATTTAAGATTTATCACGTATCTGTAAGCAACAGACTTCTGCTCTAGGCAAATTTGCCCAGCGCTCTCATTACCTTTTAGACATTTTAAACGTCCATCCTCTCTGCCCTGGCTTGTACACGCAATTAAGATTTACTTTATATAATTGTTTCCATATGTCCAGACCCTCTTTGCCTAATGTGTTTAGTTTTGTATCCTTTGTTTCTATTTTTTTTTTAATGTTATACTGTTTGGTAGAAGTTGTATGCTGTCTTGTGAGTTTCCAGAGTGGAAAGGTAGGGTAGAAATGTTTAAAAGAAATCAAAAGGTACGTGATTGAGAAACCACATATATTCCAGTAGACTATACAGACACAGCAATAATATGACTGGCACAAATTTCCCATTTGAAGTCTAAACTAGATGTTATGTTTGACACATGACTGCCACAGGTGACTTCAGTACACAGGAGCTCCCCCCAGTGGGGCAAATAGCATCATCCCCTGGGGCTCTTTTGAGTTGTGGGAGGGGGGAACAGTAGTAGGGAGGCTGAAGCCCCTTCTCTCCCCACACCAGCAGCAGTCTTGATCCAAATTAGGGCTCGATGCATTGCGAAACTGAGTTCCCAAGAGAACTCGTAACTGCCATCTGCAAGTCCCCTGCAGCATCTTGCAGCATATAGGAGAGCTGGTTTGGTGTAGTGGTTAAGTGTGCGGACTCTTATCTGGGAGAACCGGGTTTGATTCCCCACTCCTCCACTTGCTGGAATGGCCTTGGGTCAGCCATAGCTCTGGCAGAGGTTGTCCTTGAAAGGGCAGCTGCTGTGAGAGCCCTCTCAGCTCCACCCACCTCACAGGGTGTCTGTTGTGGGGGAGGAAGGAAAAGGAGATTGTGAGCCGCTCTGAGACTCTTCGGAGTGGAGGGCGGGATATAAATCCAATATCTTCTTCTTCTTCTTCTTCTTGTTTGGACCCAACAGTGAGCTGGCAATACTAAGATGTTGTTACATATTCCGTAAAAACTCAACCTATGGTTTTATATATGCCATAGTCAAGTTTATTGTTACAGTCAGTGACCAGCTTGTACAATCGAATCACATAAAACTTTTTGCATCAAAAACAGAATAAAACCAACAGTAGCATTCATAAAATTGGGTGCCTATGACTATTACAAAGAAATCGGATAAAAACATCCATAAAATTCATTTAAAATTTGGATGAAAGGTTAACAGTCAAATCAAGTTTAAAACAGTCATAGACCAGTCAAATTAGATACAAATAACTTAATAAAATACAATCAGGTAAAACAATAATCAGAATAAAACATACACAGTATGATATAATTTCCCTCCAGAACAGTAGTTAGGTTCCATAGCCAAGGCATTCAGTTGGATATTTCCCTTAGGAATTGCTTCCGGAGACTCATAGCTCGCGAAGCAAATTTTGCCACACATAAAGTGGTTCTTTTATTCCTATCCGCCAATAATTTGTCTAGCTGATGTCTAACATTTCTCCCAGGGACACTGGAACAGATTGGGAGTATATAGTCGGCCCTAATACACTGATATAATTTACATTGGAATAATACATGTTCCCTGTCTTCCGGTTTCTTGTCCCCACAAATACACAATCTCTCCTCATATGGTTGTCCTGTGTATCTGCCTTCCATAATGGCTGACGGTAACATATCAAGTCTGAGAAGGGTAAATGCTCTCCTATACTCAACTTTGTCAAGATTAAGCAAGTATGGCATTAGTGTTATTTTATGTAGTTCCTCTATTCCTGGTAAATAACCTTTAAGCTGATTCAAATCATGCTGTCTTTCGACATCCAAGATTCTCTGTTTAAGAAAAGGTTTAACCAGATTGTACTCCATGTTGAGCAAATATTGTTTAGATAGTCCATAATAACCCAACTTGGACTCCGTTTCTCTAATCCACGGTGGCACAAACGAGTCTCTTGCTATCAGCCCCGCCAAACTGGTGGGCTGAGTCATTAGTTTATACCAGTAAAGAATAGCAGCAATCCACAGTCTTGCTTTCACAGTGACCATACCTGTTTCTACTCTGATAAATGAGTTGGGAGCACATGGAGGGACTTGTAGTATGTGCCTAAGGAACTTTGATTGCACTTTCTCCGCTAAAAATGGTTTTATATATTTAATTTTTTTCCCCAAATTTTCAAAACTTTATTGTAACCATGAGAACAAATACAGAGTAACCAATATCCGTATGTTCAAAGAAAGAAGTCAGAAAATCAATATAAACAATCAAACAAACAAACAGAAACAAAACAAAATATCAAACAGCAGCGAGGATATCAATTTGATACACAACCAATGTTGTAAAGTCATCCATTACGTTTGATAATATCATGGTACCTATTGGGGATATATGACCTGGAGGATTTAGACTGAGCAAAAGAAAATTTGAGAAAAGGCAACCATTTGTAAAGTGAGGAACGATCATTTTCAGTCAGTAATAGTAAATTGCAGTAAATCTGCAATTTTATCCATTGCATACACTTCCCAGACCTTGGCAAACCATAGTTTTAAAGTGGGGTGTTTCAAAAATTTCCAAAACTGGGCTAGAACCATTTTGGCTGCAATGAGTAGAAATCAGAGATTTATTAGGTCATTTGTACCCTGCCTTCGTCTCCAGTGGGAGCCCAAAGCATTTTATATCATTCTCCTCTCCTCCATTTTATCCTCACAACAACCCTGGGAGTTGGTTAGACTGAGAGTGTGACTGGCCCAAGGTCACCTAGTGAGCTTCCATGGCAGAGCAGGGATTTGAACCTGGATCTCCCAAGATACTAATCCAGCACTCTTAACCACTATACCACACTGACTAGAGATTCCTCCTTTGGGCTGATATAGTTGCATACAGGGCTGTTTTTTTAATTCCAGCAGGGACTCATTTGCATATTAGGCCACACCCTCTGACGGCACCATTGTTTCACATGGCTTTTTTGTAGAAAAATCCCAGCGGGAACTCATTTGCATATTAGGGCACATACCCTGGTGCAAGCCAGCCGGAACTGCTTTCCTGTGCGTTCCTGCTCAAAAAAAGCCCTGGTTGCATAGGAATTCTTATAGCATAGTTGTCATTTATTTTATATTTTTGATTGGAGAACTCCATGCTATGAAGTTGGGTCTTCTTATTTTGTGGTTTTCACTTCTGAATAACTGAAAGACACTTTCTCCTTACTCTCTGACTGTGAGTATTCCACTAATGCTTGCAGAATTGACTATTCTGAACAGTCTTGTCAGAAAGCTATACCAGAATTAGTTAATGCACTACAGTTAAGAAAGCCATTCACAAAATTTGACTGGAATCATTAGGGTTGCCAGGTCCAACTCAAGAAAAATCTGGGGACTTTGGGGTGGAACAAGGAGGCTTTGGGGGTGGAGCCAGGAGCAAGCTTGTCACAAGTGTGACTGGAGTTCCAGCCATCACATTTAAAGGGACCATGCTCCTTTTAAATGCCTTCCCTCCATTGGAAATAATGAAGGATAGAGGCTCCTCCTTTTGGGGCTCATAGAATTGGACCCCTGGTTCAATATTTTTGAAACTTGAGGTTTGTTTTTGAGGAGAGGCACCAGATGCTATGCTGAAAATCTGGTGCCTCTAGCTCAAAAAACACCCCCTGACACACACAGCTCCAGATATCCACAGATCGATTCTCTATTATTCCCTATGGCAGGGGTGGCCAAACTGTGGCTTAGGAACCACACGTAGCTCTTCCCCACATATTGTGTGGCTTTCAAAGCCCCCATCACTTCATAGGTCAGTTTGGAGAAGGCATTTCTCTCTTTAAATCACTTCTCCAAGCTAAGTCAGCTGGCAGCTGGGAGAATGCACTGAAAGTTAAAGTTGCTTTCTTTTCCCTCCATCCCTCCCTCTCCCCATCTATTTTCCTTCCTTCCTTCCTACTCTCAAACATCTGATGTTTATCCTTTGTAGCTCTTATATTAAGCAAGTTCGGCCATCCCTGCACTATGGTAGCTGGTCTCCAAAGGGTATAATGGAGTGCCCAATAGAGATTCAAACACTATTCCCCAGTTTTCTGCTAACCCTGAGTGAGGGGAGGGCCTCCAAACCCGGGGATCCCCTGACCCCAACTGAGGATTGGCAACCCTAGCACAGTTGTGAAGACTGGAGGTGAAGGAATGGGAGAATTGCTGGAATGAGAGGGGAGGGGCCTCAACATGGTACAATGCTATGGAGTCCACCCTTTAAAGCAGCCATTTTCTCCAGGGAGAATGATCTCTGCCAGCTGAAGATCAGTTGTAAAAGCGGGAGATCTCCAGGCCCCACCTAGAAGCTGGCAACCATAAATTTGGAGGTTCCCTCTAGCCCCCATGGCTGCTTGCCATTGATGGACCTCTCCTCCATGAATCTGTCTAATCCCCTTTTTAAGTTCTGTGCTGACAGCATCCACATTCAGAGTATTGCACAATTTAATTACGCTTCATGTAAAGTACTTCCTTTTGTACATCAGTGGCTACTAACAGTGTTTCAGTTCACTAAACTGCAAAGTGAATGTGACTTTCTCCCTTCTTCCATAGCTCCAATTTAAACTATAGGTGTTGGGTAGCTGTAATGGCAGTGTAAATAACACTAGAATAAGGTTGCCAACTCCAGGTAAGAAAATTCCAAGAAATCTGAGGGTGGCGTTTGGGGAAAGGAGGGAACTGAGAAGGGATGTGATGCTATAAGGTCCTCATCATCCATTTTCTCCAGGGGAATTGCTCTCTCTCTACTGTGAACATCAGTAATAATTCCAGAACTCCCACCTGGGAGTTGGCAACCCTATTAACTGGGGAGATCCAATCACAGTCTTTTGGACTTCATTGCAGTTGATTAAGGATAAGAAGAGTTCCCCTTCTACAGTATGGCCCTAGGATTCCCCTCCTACTCATACACACATAGTCCAGAACAGGGGTCATTTTGTAGAAAAAGAGGTGCCAGAGCTCATTAGCACAACTCATTTGCATATGCCACACACCCCTGACATCACCGGAAGGTGTACTCAATTATATCAGCTCAGCATCTACCTTAATATGCTTCTTGAATTATCATTGTCATAATGAAACCTTACTCTCCTCATACTTATACATAGATCATTTATTTCTACAGTCATTGACCAGATATATAAAAGAAGAACTACTTTTTCAATGACTTTCTCCTACGTGGCCACAGTGGCATGATGAAAATTTCCATCTCTCTGCTTTATATGTTTTGGTTTTTTCACATTTTTTTGGTGGGGAAAATATTAGCATGTTTGTCAAATCTTAAGAGTTCAGTAAAATTCTCACAGGATGTTTAAACAATTGTGTCCAGAAGCAAGTTTTTTTTTTAATGGGGGGGATAAAAAAAGAAAGAGCACAATAAAATGTAGAGGTTCTGGAGCTCCGCTCCTGTGAATGCCTGCCCAAAATGAGGCCTGGTCTAGAAACCTTACCTGGGTCACCTGAACTTGAGTCTGCCCCTTATGTTTGGGGGGGGGTCTATTTCTTTTGCAAAGAGCTGGCCGATGGGGTTTGGTCATGCCTGGATTCATGAAATAATACTGTAATATTACAGAAGGATGAAGGAGAGGGGTCCGAATTTAAATGTGTGCATGAAATAATTAAGAAATAAAAGATCACTAAAAGCAGGGAAAGAATTGAGAAATGGAAGGATAGAAAAAAACTGAGCAAGGAAACCCAAACACCTTCCTTTATGTCAATATATCCCTGGCATGTGAAATTTACTGTATGCAAGACTTGGTTGCCGAAACTGTATCATCTAAAATGGTACAAGCCACAATTCCGTTGTCTCGGTTTTCCATTCTGTGTGCCGTACAGAGCAGCTCCAACTGACAAATGGATTGTCACTGCAGTGGTATTGGTTGTGTTGCATAAGAGCTTCTTTGAAGGAATGCCCAGCCAAAGGAAACCTTTGTTACTTGCTGGCTGCCATAGTAACTATACTTTTGTTGTTGTTGTTGTTAACAGAGGGGGAAACCCTAGTTTTTCCTGTTCTATGGCGGGGAATAAGAAGTCTCTGTTTCATGAGATTGACCAAATTCCTTGCATTGGGTAAAAGTGTAATTCTGAAAATAAACAGGTTTTGTTGAGGTTTTTGTTTCTTTGTTTTGCCATTTGGGAAATGGGAGCCGGTATGCGCAGTAGTTAGAGACCAAGGTTCAGATTTGCCTATTTTAGAGGAGATACAAGGTATAACTTGGAAGGATTATATCACTATAATTTATGTGACATGCTTTGAATGCTGGAAACACTATACAAATGTGATTGATGACAGCATAGACCAGAGTTTCTCAAACTGAAGCCTGCAAGCCCTTTCTAAGGGTAGAGGGGCAAGTCCAGGCGGGGGGGGGGGTGTTGTAGAAAAAGCCCGCAGGAACTCATTTGCATATTAGGCCACACCCCCTGACACCAAGCTAGCCAGAGCTGCATTTCTGTTCCAAAAAAGCCCTGGGTAAGTCCCTCTCACGTGGGGCTTCTCATACGCCTGGTTTTGCCAGGCAGACTTCTGCCCACATCACTTCTCCTCCATTGGTGCTCAAATGACTGGTGGGGAGGAAATAAGAGGGAAGTTGATAGATGCTACAACATCAGTTCTGGTTTTAACCCGGAAGTGATATCATCATTCTCAAAAATTCTAAGGTGAAACCATAGAGTTTGGGAACTTCCTGTGCTTTATCAAAGTTGACTGACACTTCCCCTTGCTCCACGCCACCCCCAGAAACTCCTGGGGGGGTTGAGTTCAGAGGCTTGGCACCCCTCTCCCACACTAACCTGGATCATGTGAAAATGGAGTCCTCTCAGTTTTCAAGAAATGAGAGCAGGGACTCACTCTCCATCTCAGGGGAAATAGACAGAATCAGCCACCCCCACCTTCAGTTACCTGCCTTCCGTATCACCTTCAAGCACTAGCTCAGAACCATGTTGATTGCTTGCTAGGATTTACGGTAACCGCCCAGCCGTAAGAACTCTACATTGGCTGAATTGCACCAATGAGGTATAGTCCTAATACAACAATGGTAACTTCAGACTGAAAACTGAACTAATTTCCACTCTTCTTTCCCAATGCAAAGAATTTCTCCATGGAGGCAGGAAAGCTCATAGGCAGTGATAACCAGCATACCCACAGAACACTAGTCTGCAGGTTGGGATCTTTCCTAGCCTCCTATTTAAGACCCTTTACATAAAGATCTTTTAGCCTTGTACTGAATCAGTCCTGTGGTTCCATTTAAAGATTAAAGACAACAATCTGGGGTTTGCTAATTCTAATTTACTTACCAAAATAAACATCTGAAGACCAAACTGTGAATTTCAAATACGTTGATTTGTAGGAAAGAAACGTTGTGTGCTGAATTGCTTCCTTCTAATGCATGTTTTCTTGAAAGCTTGCTTTTCATCACTAAATTCTGGTTGCAACATACAAATGTTGATCACTGCAAATGTTTATCTTCATCATAAAGGGTTTTTCAAAAAAGAAACATCTCCTTTGCAACGTGTTTCCCATCCTGCCCCTCTCTCATAGTTCCTAATGTTTCATGTCCCATAAGTCATTGCTAGCTTCCTAAAGGAAGCTGTAGAAACCAGTACTTTTAAAGGAGGACCATACACACAGATAACTTCCATCCTTTCAGATAGTCAGAACACTATGGCCAGCCAATCCTGAAAGCTTCCAACTCAGGGAATATAATGTGAATGTTCCATTTGCCATGGGCCAAACAATCACATGAAAACATCACAGCAGAAAGCAGAAACCCCCTGATGGCTATATTGTCTAGAATGGAAGTTATCTGTGTGTATGGTCCTCCTTTAAAAGTGCTGGTTTCTACAGCTTCCTTTAGGAAGCTAGCAATGACTTATGGGACATGAAACATGTTGAAAATGCCTGTCTGTTTATGTCAGTCATTTTCAGCTTTTCTAACTTTAGAAAACCACATAGACTTCTCCTATGACTGCCAATCCCCAGGTGGGGGTAGGGGGATCCCCCAGTTTGGAGGCCCTCCCCCCCCCCACTTCAGGGTTATCAGAAAGCGGTGGAGGGGATGTTTGCTGGGCACTGCATTATTCCCTATGGGGACCAATTCCCATAAGGTATAATGGAAAATTGATCCGTGGGTATCTGGGGCTCTAGGGGGGTTGTTTTTTGAGGTAAAGGCACCAAATTTTCAGTATATCATCTGGTGCCTCTCCTCAAAACACCCCACAAGTTTCAAAGATTGGACTGGGGGTCCAATTCTATGAGGCCCAAAAGGTGGTGCCCCTATCCTTCATTATTCCAAATGGAGAATATAAGAACATAAGAGAAGCCATGTTAGATCAGGCCAATGGCCCATCCAGTCCAACACTCTGTGTCACACAGTGGCAAAAAAAAATTTTTATATATATATATACACACACACACACACACACACTGTGGCTAATAGCCACTGATGGACCTCTGCTCCATATTTTTATCTAAACCCCTCTTGAAGGTGGCCATGCTTGTGGCCGCCACCACCTCCTGTGGCAGTGAATTCCACATGTTAATCACCCTTTGGGTGAAGAAGTACTTCCTTTTATCCGTTTTAACCTGTCTGCTCAGCAATTTCATCGAATGCCCACGAGCTCTTGTATTGTGAGAAAGGGAGAAAAGTACTTCTTTCTCTACTTTCTCCATCCCATGCATTATCTTGTAAACCTCTATCATGTCACCCCACAGTCGACGTTTCTCCAAGCTAAAGAGTCCCAAGCGTTTCAACCTTTCTTCATAGGGAAGGTGTTCCAGCCCTTTAATCATTCTAGTTGCCCTTTTCTGAGAAGACATTTAAAAGGCATGCGGTCCCTTTAAATGTGACAGCCAGAGCTCCCTTTGGAGTTCAGTTGTGCTTGTCACACCCTTGCTCCTGGCTGCACCCCCGAAGTCTCCTGGATCCACCCCCAAAGTCCCCAGATATTTCTTGAGTCGGACTTGCACATTGCACATTGGCTGTCAAACCCCTGTGCTTGGTCAGTCGTGTTGAGGAATACCTGATCAGCGTCTTACACCCTCCCTCCCGCAGGGTTCTTCAGTTTGAAGACCACTGTCTGATGTGATTCTCCAAAGCATGAATAACCAGCAATAGGCTATAGCAGTGTGCAGGCCTGGGGAATCCTGCACATCTGCTAACCAGACTAAAAAAGCCACGACCCTTTTGTGAGCTTAGTCCCACAGGCATTCTGGGATTGCAAACCATTACCAACCTGTGCTCCGTAATCTCCCTTAGTTTAAATCTGCTCTGCAGCATGTCGGAAAGGCAAAATCAAATGGCAGCAGACACATTTTTTGAGGATTAGGCGCTTCCTGTGCGTGGCCGTGTGTGTTTTAATATTTTAAGCCGGCTTCTCAAACTGGTAAACAATGCGCTGCTTCCACTGGTGGATGGTGTCGGATGACCTCTTTTACATGCCTGATTATCCTGTCGTCTTCTATAATGCCGTTAATATTTCTTTCTCATCGGCGGTAGGATCAGCTAAGCGGTTACATTTTGCCCATTCCTGGGTTACTCTTGGTTTCGCATCCCACCCCCGGCAATAAATGTTGACATTAATTTCTGTAGATTAAGCTAGTGAGGTATTGTTAATTTATTCATAGTTGAAAGGGATCTGAAAGGGAAGGGGGAGAGACCGTTCTCTAGAACAGAGGAAAAGAATACACATCTTGTACGGCACGGAGCCCTGATCTTTCATGGCTATTTGTTTCACACCGAGTAATGAATGCCCCGTCCTGATTAACAATTTTGACCTATTTAAAGCTGCACTGTTCCACTGTGTTCTTATTTTGCTTCCTGGACAATGTGAACCACACATAACACTTTATGACCCATCAGCTGCAGTATTCGTGGAACACAGATCATCGCTGCATGCCAGCATCTGGAATCAAAGCCACAATGAGGGGTTTCTAAACTGACTCGCTGTCAATACTGTCAATACGACAGAGGGGAATCTTGTAAGTCAACAGTTTAAATAGGGGGAAATGGTTCGTTTCCCTTAACGTACCAAGGGAACGCTACAACAAAATGGGTCAAAATTAAACAGATGTTTACAGAGAAAGGTTTTTTATTTCTTCCCCTTGATTCCGTAGAGATTTTTGATCTCAAAAGCAAGTGGTAAGAAGCATGTATTATGTATTATCTGGTAGGCAAGTGAGACTAGTCTTCTGAGGTTGCAACAGATCCATTGCATCTAGCCCGCCTCCTACATTATACACTCCTCGGAGAAAGCAGAAAACATGGATACTCCCACTAAGCAATGCTCGTTGGCTAGTTTTAATGCTGATCTTTAAGCAGAATTATCTTTCCATTAGAAATCCAGGCCTCAAATAAAATAAAATACAGACTGCGGATTCGTTTAGAAGAAAAGAAATGGACGAGGCATGGCATGGACGGATTTAAAATTAGAGCCCAGGTTCAAAGAACAATCAGCTTCAGACGCAAGTTGTGGACTTTGATGACACTGCTGGGGAACCTGATGGACCCAGGGTTGCCTGACTCTGAGGAGACACCCCTTGCAGCTGCTCACCAAGGCAACAATGCATATGGTGCCTGCTGGTCAGCTCTTTGGTAATGACTTGCCATTAGCAAAGATTTCAGGTTTTCACGGCTGGTAACATCATTAGGGTTTGTAGAGTCTTTCGGGATCAAGTGCCGTGTTCTACTAGAGAAAGTTTTCCTTCCAGATGTTTCGTTCTCAGCTGCGGAGAACATCCTCAGTGGCGTTGCAGCCAGAGCAGGCGCTCAGACCTTCTTGGCTGCTGTGCATTGAGTGGGGCCAGGGCTGCTGGAGAGCTGCTATTTGTAGGCTGGAGGGGGTGTGATGAAAGGGCAATTGTTTTGTGGATGTGCCCATTGTTTGGTGGGACTTCCTGGAAGGGTAGTGATAAGGAAACTGGCGGTTGAATGTGACCATTGTTCTGTGTTAATTGCTGGGAAGGTTGGAAGGGGTTTGAAGATAAGGAAGACGGTTGTTGACTGTGCTGATTGTTCTGTGGAATTTGCTGGTTGTTCTGAGACTTTCTGCAATTTATAGTCTGTAGGGTGTTTTGCAGAGCTGGGTACTAAGATTGGTGGATGAAAATGCCTTCTTCCTTTCTGTTAAAATTGTGCTGGTGTTTGTAAATCTCAATAGCTTCTCTGTTCAGGCGGGTATGATAATGTGAGACCGTAGAAAGGACTTCAGTTCATCACACCCCCTCCAGCCTAGAAATAGCAGCTCTCCAGCAGCCCTGGCCCCACTCAATGCACAGCAGCCAAGAAGGTCTGAGCGCCTGCTCCAGCTGCAACGCCACTGAGGATGTTCTCCGCAGCTGAGAACGAAACGTCTGGAAGGAAAACTTTCTCCAGTAGAACACGGCACTTGATCCCGAAAGACTCTACAAACCCTAACTTGCCATTAGGGTTGCCAATCCCCAGGTGGGAATAGGGGATCCCCCGGTTTGGAGGCCCTCCCCCCGCTTCAGGGTTACCAGAAAGCGGGGGGGGGGAGGGAGGGAAAGAACTGCTGGGCACTCCATTATTCCCTATGGAGACCAATTCCCATAGGGGAGAACTGATCCACGGGTATCTGAGGCTCTGGAGGGGGGCTGTTTTTTGAGGTAGAGGCACCAGATTTGCAGTATAGCATCTGATGCCTCTCCTCAAAACACCCTCTGAGTTTCAAAAGGATTGGACCAGGGTGTCCAATTCTATGAGCCCCAAAGGAAGGTGCCCCTATCCATTATTTCCAGTGGAGGGAAGGCATTCAAAAAGTGTGCGGTCTCTTTAAATCTGATAGCCAAAACACCTTTTGGAGTTCAATTATGCTTGTTACAGTCTTGCTCCTGGCTCCACCCCCAACGTCTCCTGGATATTTCTTGAATTGGACCTGGCAACCCTGCTTGCCTTTTGACAGCTCCCTGCTTGAGAATCAGCTGGGAAGCAGCCTTGAGCCAGGGGTGGGGAAACCAGGGAAGGAATCACAGCTGAGAGGCGGGGGCAGGGGGGCACTTTCCACAGGAATTATTCAAATCAAATGGGAGTTCCAGAGAAGTGGAGCCGCCAATAGGGCTGGCCCTTCATAAGGCAAAGGGAAATCAGCCAAGGAGGACACGAGGGCTCTTGCTCCTCAAGAACAAGGTCGGGAGAGACATGGCCACCAAGGGTGAAAAAACCCCTTTTCTCTCGGTCTGAGGACTGTGGGAGGGCATGCAGCTCTCTCTGCTGGCAAGGATCCTCTGGATTTGGACAAGGCCTCTACAGATACGTATGATATAAATCAGGGATGTCAAACCTATGGCCCGGGGGCTGAATCAGGCCCCCGGAGGGCTCCTATCAGGCCCCTGAGCGACTGTCATCTGCTTCCTTCTCCGTCTCTCTTGCTTCCTGCATCTCAACTTGCTTTTCAAGGCTTGCTCAATCACACAGGAGCTACTGAGCAAAACCTCGATTTTCTCCATTGGCTGAGGCTCCTCCCTCTCCTGGTCCCCTGGGGAGGGAGGGAAAGAGCCAAAGCTTCCCCTGGATCCCATGGGAGAAATACAAAGAAAGCACCTTTAAGACCAACAAGTGCTAATGTTTTAAGCATGTTTTATTTCAAGCTTTTTTTAAAAAAAAACAAATGTTTAGTTGTGTTTGTCTGTGTCCTTTAAAAAGTTTTTATCTCTGCTATCTAATCTTAAATAGGTACACATGTAGCCCGGCTCAACACGGCCCAGCCTGGCCCCACGAGGTCTCATTTATGTAGGATCCGGCCCTCGTAACAATTGAGTTCAACACTCCTGATATAAATGGTATTAGGATTATTTATTAAAAACCCGTCTAAACCCCCTTTCTCTAGCCAGAGGATCCAGTGCAGATTACAAAGGAAACTACTTCATTGATGACATCGAGACTATCAAACAATATCCCAGCAGTGTAAAACAGCAAATCCAATTCAGAATTACAGAAATAAAACTTAAGTCATGAGCAGTACTCTTTTTCAAATATGGGCAGCTTTCTCCCTCTCTTCCTTCCCCAGTTGCAGCTAGGGATGCCAGCCTCCAGGTGGGAGCTGGAGATCTCCCGGAATTACAGCTCATAACCAGAACCCCTGGAGAAAATGGATGCTTTGGAGGGTGGACTCTAACGCAGTGTACCCCGCTGGGGTCCCTGTCCTCCCCAGGCTCCACCCCCAAATCTCCAGGAGTTTCCCAACCTGGTTCTGGCAACCCTACCCCCCATCCCCCACCAGTGGCCAAGGGAGACTGGCAATTCTAGTGGCAGCCCGTTCCAGGGTGTTACCTGATATGAAGTTTTTATATAGCACTTTTTGTAGGGTTGCCAACTGCCTGGAGAAAAAAATGCCCTGTGGAGGCTTAATGGGATATTGTTTATCAGGTGATGTTATTTTTCCTCCATGCTACAGAAAGTGTCAGCTATCCATTTCTACTACACATTAAGCTTCTATAAAAGGGGCAGGTCATTTTTTTGCCTTCCAGGACTCTTGGAAACCTTAACTGTAGAATGTTCGGTGTGTGTCACATAAAAGTCTACTAACCCTAAACTTCTGGCATTCAAGATGGTTTACAACGTTACAATAAAATGATAGCGGTGTCAGAGCATTAAACCGCAGCAATAAAAGCAGCAGCATCGACAACCATAATAAAAACCAAAACTATTAAAATAATAGTGCAATAACCATCCCAGGAAAATATAAAAACACACACAATATCTCCCCTTCATGTTGTTTCTCTAAACTTGAAATGACTTCGGGAAGCTGCTCTTTGCTCTGCTAGGAATAGTTGAGTGTTCTGATGTTTCCCCATAAGATTATCGAACAGGAAAAACAGTGGCTTTCCTTGGACTTTCCAAGTTGAGAAAACCATGTTGGAGGGAAGGGTCACTGTCCCAATGCAAGTTAGGCCCATAAACATCTGGGGACTCAGTTCTAAGCACAGAATTCTGGGTACACATCTGCTCAAAGGTTCTGGTGGTGACCGCAGGATGCGGGCAGAAGGACTTTGTCACCACGTGAAAGCAACGCTTGAGGATGGTTTTTGCCTTTTATAAACTTGCAGGAAATCCTAATCACAAATCCTGTCAAGCCAGTAGGCTGTACCAGGTTCCATGAAAATAAGGTTGGCGAGGTCTTTGGGTAACTGGGGTATGTGAGCAAGAGATGAATGCAGCACTCTAAGTACATTTCAGATTAGTCCTCTTTATGAAGCGTTTAAAAGGTTGGCCTGTCTGGAACGTAATACTTTAGCTGAAATATAATGCACTGCTTGGCAACAACCTAGTTATTCCCTGTTAGGCCTTTGAAAGAGTGTTGACGGCTGAAGAGTGTTGAGTGTTGACATTCACAGGCTGCCTCAGAATTTCAGAGCAAATACAGAATTAATCCAAGATGGCATAATGGGCTGGTACCAAGCTTTTGTGCAGAAGTGACATTATTCATCATGTGAGCAACGTCGTGATGCGATGTCTCCCCAGAGTCGAAAACGACTGGTGCTTGCACAGGGGACTACCTTTACCTTTGAGCAACGTTTTATTTCTTGTGTCAGTTCGACAGCACATATGTATGTTGTATAAGGTTGGCAACTCTGGGTTGGGAAATTGCTGGAGATCTGGGGATGGAGGGGGGGGGGCGGGAAATTGCTGGAGATCTGGGGATGGAGGGGGGGCGGGAAATTGCTGGAGAACTGGGGGGGGCGGTCTTGGATGGAAGAAAGACTTTAATAGGGTATAAGATGCAGTTTGGTGTAGTGGTTAAGTGCGCGGACTCTTATCTGGGAGAACCGGGTTTGATTCCCCACTCCTCCACTTGCACCTGCCTTGGGTCAGCCATAGCTCTGGCAGAGGTTGTCCTTGAAAGGGCAGCTGCTGTAAGACCTCTCTCAGCCCCACGTACCTCACAGGGTGTCTATTGTGGGGGGTGGAAGGTAAAGGAGACTGTGACCGCTCTGAGACTCTGAGATTCAGAGTATAGGGTGGGATATAAATCTAATATCTTCTTCTTCATCTTCTTCTTCTGTAATGCCAGGAGGAAATGGCAGCTTTAGCGCCAGCATCTATGGTATACTATGGAATGTAAGAGAAACAGACGTCTGAGAGTAATATTACATTGCTGCTGAGCTCCCTCCCTAGGCACCATCCCCAAATTTCCCAAGTCTGTGTTAGCAACCCTATTGCTGAAGCATTATGAAGAAAGAGGGAACAGTTACACTTCAGTTTGGTGTAGTGGTTAAATATGCAGATTCTTAGCCGGCAAAACCAAATTTTATTCCCCACTCTTGCACATGCACCTGCTGATGTGACCTTGAATCACTCACAAGTTCTCACAGAGCTGTTCCTCTCAAGAGCAGTTTCTGTCAGAGCTCTCAGCTCCACCTTCCTCACAGAGTGTCTGTTGTGGGGAGGGGAAGGGAAAAGAGATTGTAAACCACTCTGAGACTCCTTCAGGTAGTGAAGGGAGGGGTATAAATCCAATCTCCTCCTCCTTCTTCATGTGAATCTGGAAGGCAAATTCCTGTCAGCTATATTGAATGGGCCAATTTGTCCAAGAGAGCAGGAGACAGTGTGTGTAAGAACACAGCGATGACAAGAAACAAAGGCAGAAAGAGAAGGTGGATGACCTAATTATTGTGTCTACCCATTCATTTATTACTTACTTCTGTTCCAGGGATTTCTATCCCACCAACGATCAACAGCACAATATATATAAAAAAGGCCATTCTTGTCACCAGTGTTCCCTCTAAGCTGAGTTAGCATGAGCTAGTTTATAGATTTTCAGCTCACACATTTTTGTCTTCGCTCAGGAAGGATGACCCCAGAGCACACTAATGCGATGAAATTGCTGAGCAGACAGGTTAAAACGGAAAAAAGGAAGTACTTCTTCACCCAAAGGGTGATTAACATGTGGAATTCACTGCCACAGGAGGTGGTGGCGGCCACAAGCATAGCCACCTTCAAGAGGGGTTTAGATAAAAATATGGAGCAGAGGTCCATCAGTGGCTATTAGCCACAGTGTGTGTGTGTATATATATATATAAAATTTTTGCCACTGTGTGACACAGAGTGTTGGACTGGATGGGCCATTGGCCTGATCTAACATGGCTTCTCTTATGTTCTTACTCTGGAGACTATCGATGTCATGTTAACTATCTCGACTCTGTCAGAACTTCTCATAATTTTTTACTGAACCAGAAAGGCAATACAATGTTAGCACACAAAAGTCATTATAAAGCCTCTTCTATTGGATGAACGCCACTGAAATAAAACAAGCCACTGTGCAAGGACTGTAGACTATGCAGACATTTGAAGGACACATTCTAGTGTCCTGGCCCTACTGGTGGACCTCCTGATGGCGCTTGGTTTTTTCGGCCACTGTGTGACACAGAGTGTTGGACTGGATGGGCCTTTGACCTGATCCAACATGGCTTCTCTTATGTTCTTATAAAGTAACTCACAACTTTAATGCCAGTAGCTCACAATGTGGAATCTTTGTTACAAGACTCTGCAGCTTAGAGGGAACATTGCTTATCACCACTGCCAGACCAAACAAATTGAGGAGGGCGTTCTATAGGTAGGGGTGCCACCAGCATAGAAAAAGTCCTTTCTCCTATAATCCAACTGAGATCTAAAGAGCACAAAGAGGGTCCTGAAACTCATCTGAACTTTGGAATCATTATGTAATCATCATTATTATAACACATCCACACCAACTCCAAGCAAGTACTCTGCGTTTTAAAATGTCTGATATCATTGCACTTTCTCACTATGGAAAATCCTCAAATCATTTTTATAACCTGAGGAACTCAAAGACCATCGTGGGTCTGGGAGATAACAGCAGTGGCAACAGAATGGAGATCCCTGTCTTGGGAATTGTGGCAGATAATAGATACTTGTTTCACTTAACTCCCAAGCCCTTGGGATTTTGGAAGTGCTACCAAATTTTTGAAAAGTAAATTAATGAAATAAACACTGAGAAGAGCAAAATGTGCTGCCAAGACCTGGCTTTTGTTGCCTGGAGACTTCCTTCTTTCACAGGAAGAATTTGGAGCATAATTTCTGTTGAGCAGAATGAGAGCAAAGATCATTGGGGGAAATGATGCCAGTGCCGTCTCTACCAGGTTTGTGCAGAAGAAAAGCATACAGTAGAAGGAACAAGCAGGTCATATATTATAGCCTGTAAATGTTCACATTTTACAGAGTTTAGCTCCGATAATTGTTATGCTTATGTTCTTATTTAGCCACAGCTTATTGTTGGAACTCTCTGTCTGGGGCAGTGATGCTCTGTATTCTTGTGCTGGGGGGGCACAGTGGAAGGGCTTCTAACCCCACTGGTGGACCTCTTGATGGCACTTGTTTTTTTTTGTCCACTGTGTGACACAGAGTGTTGGACTGGATCGGTCATTGACCTGATCCAACATGGCTTCTCTTATGTTCTTATGCTTACATTGGAATTGTGAGCCGAGGGTGAAATCTTATAGGGTTGCCAGCCTCCAGACAGAGTCTGAAGATTTCTCAGAACTACGACTGATCTCCAGAGATCCATTCCCTTGGAGAAAATGGCTGCTTTGGGGTGTGGGTCGTATGTCATTATACCAGCCGAGATCCTTCCCCTCCCTAAACACTAGGCTTCAACCCCAAGTCTCCAAGAATTTCTCAGTTGAGAACTGGCAACCCTATAATACAGCTTTTGTTAGAGTTAGATCATCTTAACTGTGTTCCTCCCAAGAACTCTGGCTATGACAGCTATTCTGTGGGTCAGGCTAGGCTGAGAAAGGATGATTGGTCTAAGGTCAGTAAACTTTAGGGATGCCAATTCTGAATTGGGGAATTCTTTAGATCGGAGGTATGTGGAGGTGGGATAGTGGGGTTTTGAAAGGGGAGGCCTTTCCTTCATGAGGTACAGTGCCGTAGAGACTACCTTCCAAAGCAGCCATGTTCTCCAGGAGAACTGATTTCTGTAGACTGCAGATCAGGTGTACTTTCAGGAGATCTCCAGTCTCCATCTGGAGATTAGCAAGTAAGCTTCATGGTTGAATGGGGGCTTCACCTTTGCAGGCCCCTATCCCCTACCCCACACTAGCTTGCTAATGTTAAGCTTTATCTGTTGCTGTTTATCTCTGACCAAATCTCAGTATCTATTTCTCCATCTGTTAAAATGGCAGAAATAGTTATTCATGTCAGGGTTGTAGGAGTACAAATAACACAAGGCTTATCAGCATTAAGGTGGTGTAAAGATGGTTGAAAATATACTGCATGATGCATTTTTAATTGCTTCAGTACATTTCCTTCAGTTTAGCTTATATGATGTCTTTTCATGTTAAAATGTATCATCAGTCTCCCCACACAGGTGGTGTGTGTGTGTGCCATTTTGAGGGACTTGAAGGGACTTAGAAAGATGACTGAGGGATTGAGTTAAAGCCTTGGGCATATAGATTTGTTTTTAAAAATTGGCTTGCCAGTTTGTCTCAGAAATGTCACTCAAACTTAAAAGAGGGGGAAAGGCAGAACCTGAGATAAATGTAGGATGAAGTCTTTGAGACATCCCAAGATATTGACTGTGTTGCTATGATATCGCAGGTACCTGGAAATCTAGTGAGGAGGGGATAATCTTTTTGTCCCTCCTCCATTGTCTCAGCTTTTAGAGTTCCTTGGAATATTCATGAACATCCCAAGGAGTAAAAATTTCATCACAAGAAGCCTAGAGACAGAAGAGGCTGTTGGAAGGAGCATGGAAGCAGGACATTTGCAATGGCAATCAGCTCTTATAACAAGTTGTTAAGCATGTGTACCAGCAGGAGAAGATCTAGCTTGAAGTTCAGCGGCATCTTAGAGACAAACCAGATTTTCAGGATATGAGCTTTTGAGAGTCAAAGCTCCTTTGTCAGGTACAAGTAGGAATGAATCTCCCTGGATCCTTATATTTCAGTCTGAAGGTGGGAGCGGTGTTGCAAAGAAAGTGGGGAAATGTGTGTTATCAAAGGTATTAAGACTGTTCTATAGACAATGAAGTTCTGTGTGCACTGTATTAGTGGAGCCTTGTAGGGTGTGTTTGCATAATGCGTGTAATTGTATGGATGTGTGAGCACAAGATGGTGCAAATAAAAAACATGGATTTTCAGATAGATAGATAGATGATAGATAGATGATAGATAGATAGATAGATAGATAGATAGATAGATAGATAGATAGATAGATAGATAGATAGATAGATAATTTTATTTATATCCCGCCCTCCCCGCCGGAGCAGGCTCAGGGCGGCTAACAACATCATTCAGTTATACAAAAAACAAAGTTACATTTAACATTAAAATTCTGATAAGTTTAAAATTAATTAATTAATTAAGTGATAAAAGTGCTAATGCTATTTGTTCTTTTATGATGGCGGTAATCATTAGCAATTACTTTCTTCGTCAGCGAAAGCCAGTCGGAAGAGGAAAGTCTTGCAGGCCCTGCGGAATTGTTCAAGGTCCCGCAGGGCCCGCATTTCCTCTGGAAGTTGGTTCCATAAGTTCGGGGCTACAGAGGAGAAGGCCCAGTTGTGGGTGCATTGCAGCTTCACCTCTCGTGGTCCGGGGGTGGTCAACAAGTTTTTTCCAGCTGACCTCAGTGCTCTCTGGGGTTCATATGGGGAAAGACGGTCCCTAAGGTAGACAGGTCCTCGACCATATAGGGCTTTAAAGGTAATGACCAGCACTTTGTAACGAACCCAGTATACAACTGGCAGCCAGTGCAGCTCGCGCAGTCCAGGCTGTATGTGCTCCCATTTAGGGAGCCCCAGCAACCGTCTGGCCGCTGAGTTCTGCACCATTGGGAAGATACTGGGAAGTGCAAGAGCAATATAAGAGTCTTGCAGATGGATTGCCAGAGTCTAGAGCTCAGTAAGAAAAACTCATGTTCCATTGTCGGGCTGAGAGTCTGTTGTAATGTTTCCGTTGCTCAGTCATTTATTGCACTTCACACCCAGGATAACGAATGGGTTTAGTACGTGGACGGTCAATCTGCTTTAGGTTACCTTTCGTTGTTGTTTCAGCCCAGTTAGCACTAACTGACAAACACCAGAGCCCAACTTGTGATTCTTTTAATCTGCTAAAAAACATTTCCATGACTCTACATACTAACTCACTGCCCACTTTCTCTATATTTAGGACTGCTTGCCATCCCATACTTTTGTCTGATGAAGCGTGCTTAGAGCACACGAAAACTTACATTCTGAATAAAACTTTGTTGGTCTTAAAGGTGCAACTCGACTCTTGCTTTGTTCTACTGCTCCAGACCAACACGGCCCACCTGGATCTGCTTTATACTAAGTGAGCTTCAAGGTCAGTGCTGCCTGCTTTGACTGGCAGCGGCTTTCCAGGGTCTCAGGTTGAGATCTTTCCCGTCAACTGCTACCCAATCCTTTTAACATCAGATGCCAGGAATCGAACCAAGTTCCTTCTGTTAACAAAAGCAGCTGTTCTACCACTAACCCAAAGCCCCTCAAATGTCTATAGTGGACAGAAATTGTTTGTGAATTAATGCACCCAGGTTGTAGGCACTGTGGAAGAACTGTGGTATTTTGAATGCCTGCTAAAGATCATTTCTCTCTCTCTCTCTTTTCAGCTTCAGGGTTCCTTGAAGAGAAAACTGGTAGTAAATCTTTCACCAGCCATCAACAAGAGATCTAATGGCATTGCTGATAGCACCTTCCTTGATATCAAGAGGGTCCGAGTGGGAGACAACAATCTTTCTGCGGCACAAAGCGGGCACTGTGGTAACAACTGCCCTAACCAATCACTGTTGGGAAATTTGACAGTTGGACAAAGTTCTCAAAGGAAAGTCAACAGCCCAACAAGTAATGCCCAAGCAAATGCAAATGGGATGTTTAACATGGCTCTAAAAGAAGTCAAGAAAGAACCAGGGGAAACCTTCTCTTGTAGCAAACATCTGGATGGTCAGCCATCACAGGGCAATACTTTCCCCAACAGGTATGGAGAAGATACAGGTGAACAACTGATGGATCCAGAACTTCAAGAGCTGTTCAATGAACTGACTAATATTTCAGTGCCTCCCATGAGCGATCTTGAACTGGAGAATATGATCAATGCAACTATCAAGCAAGATGAGCCATTTAATATAGACATTGGGCAGCAGGTCCAGAGAGCGCCCTCAGCCAGATCTTCTTCACTGCAGATGGACAAAATAGTGATCAAGCAAGAATATTCCCCAGTTATGAACCAAGGTTCTGTGGGATCACCTCAGATGAGACCTTCTTCTACGGGTCCAGCCTTCACAATGTCCAGTTCTGCCTTGTCTGCCTCGTCACCAATTCCTTCAACACCCCAGACTCAAACGCCTCCATCTCAGATGTCTTCAGTTTCCAACCGACCCATGCCCAGCTGGCAAGAAGTTTCTCACGCCCAGCAACTGAAACAAATAGCTGCCAATCGGCAGCAGCATGCCTTGATTCAGCAAAGCCAGCCGTCCACCTGGCCCACATTGCCATCCGCAGAATCTTCCCCAGGACCGTTTGTCCAGGAGAAGATGCCAAACTCTTCTTTCCATCAGCAGCAGTTCAGCTCACAAAGTTCTGGAATGCCTGGAATTCCAGTAAATGGGAATCAGTCAAAGGGGATGAACAGCTACATCTACAGGACAACCTCCATGCCCCAGGGAAGCTCCATCAACATTGTAATGCAACGGAAGGCTCAAGACCTCAACCGAGGTTACATCAGCAATGCCCAGCTGCCACTGGAAGAGTCTCAGAACAGTGTAAAGCCTTTGTTCCATTTTAACTCGGAGCAAGTAAACCAGCAGATGCCTTCTGTTTTGGGGGCCCAGAACAAGCCTACCATTCTGCACTATACACAGCAAGCAGCCCAACAACAACAGCCTAACTCAGCAGCTGTGCAACCACAGACACAGCAGCAGCAACAACAACCACTGCAGACACAACAGCAGCAACAACCCTCCCAAGCTCTCCAAAGCCAGCCTCTTCAAAGGCCTCCAAACATACCCTTAGCTTTACAGCAAAAGATAATGCTCCAGAAGATGTTGAAAAGTCAACCGGTTGCGGGAATGCAGTATCCTGTTCCATCACAACATCAACTGGTAAGGTTGTTTTCTAACGCTGAATCTGTTGACGAGTTGTTAAAATGCAACATGTTCTCCTACAGGGTGTGAGTCCTGATATTTCAGTTCACTGGCAACGGATGACATCTGACCTAAGGGCTCAAGGTCATTGCTCCATCCTCAGGATCGTTCCTCCACCTTAAGTGGCTTTTTTCTTTGGAAGGAACTTCGTTAAGCTTGAGAAAGACTTTCAGACTTTGCTAAGTGGTAAGGTGGGCCATGGGCCATTAGCTGCCTGTGTGGGGTGAGCAGTCATCATAGTTGTAATTGTGAACTTTGTGTCATTTGCAAGAACTGGGCCTTAGTCATTTATGACAAAGCATTCCTTGCATTTTTGCCCAGTGTGGGTCACTGCCTTTAGTAAGCCTGTTTGGTAACATTCAGCATATATACTGTTCAGCATATACATAATGGCCTCCAAAGGGTTAGCATAAGAAATCGGTTGGCATAAGAAAACCACAAAAGACATAGATGCATGGATCCTGTGAACACATTCTGTGCACTGAACAGCCTCTGCTGCACAGTATGCTTCCTTTTCCACTAGCGTTTTCGTTGCACAAGACCAATGTTTTTTGATGAGCCCTTGGGGCAACAGAAGTGCTAGTGGAAGAAGAAGTGTGCTGTGCAGCAGAGATTGTCTAAAGAAGCATTTCCAATCTTGTGGGCCCTGATCCAAAAGTGGGTCCCAAATCCTGTGAAAGTGTCTCCCAGACTTTTGTAGTTTTATTGATTTGTACAAGCTCAGTTTTTTTTCAGTTGGGTTACCATACCAAAAAGGGGGACCACTGGTCTACAGCATATGAACACATGCATAGGAGTCAAGCCACAGGACACAACTTAGAACCCTGTACTCACGCTTTAAGGAGTGTGTGTGTGTGTGCTAGCAGAACTTTTTTATTTTTTGCACACAGGTACACATGTGCATACATTCACAGTTATCCCGCAGCTTTTTATCAAATGTTGAAACTCCCCATGTTTTTCTTAAAAAAAAAAAAATTGAGGTCAGAGCTGCATTCAGTATTCTCCTGTATATCAATTTTCAGGCAATTTCCTATTGAAGAAGTTATAAGCCAGTCTTGGAAAAAAATGTTTTTGTTGTGAGAATCTTCATTGTTTAATTACCTGTTAAGTGCTATTGTTACCTCTGGCAGCAACGGCTGTTTCAATGCCATTTTTGCCTGCTTAGGGCTTCTTTGAACTTCCTGAATTACTTCCATGTGGGCTTCCAGCCCATGAGGGGTCATGTGGTCATTGAGATGCCAATGCAGTGCTATACAACCAATACGTTTTTGCCAATGTGATGATGTCACTGAAGTGCAGTAGTTAAGAACAGCGGACTCTAATCCAGAGAAATGGGTTTGATTCCCCACTCCTCTACATGCAGCTGCTGGGCGACTTTGGATCAGTCCCAGTTCTCTCAGAGCTGTTCTCTCAAGAGCAGTTCTCAAAAGAGCTCTCTGAGCCCCACCTACCTCACAGGGTGTCTGTTATGGGAAGAAGAAGGGAAGGAAATTGTAAGCTGTTTTGAAACTCCAAGTGAAGGGAGGGGTATAAAGCCAGTCCTCCTCCTCCTTTTGTGAAGGCAATGCTTACAAAATCAGCCAACACTTTCTAACACTTACCAGCCAACGTTCTCAAAGCGGTTATCAAAAATCAATTGGGGGAGAGGTGGTTTTTGATGCTGTAGGAAACATCCACAGAAAACAGTGTGTTCTTTTTGGCTCGTCTCCAGCAGGGATGTGGTGCGAGGAAGCTGATGCACCAGTAAAAAGAACATTGCTGTACGTGTGTAGATGAGGGCAACTCACTCCTCCAGATAGTGATTCTAGTCTGGAGTGCTTGGTTGGTTCCAAGGGATCGATCAATCAATCAGACAGTGTTCGCCAAAGCAATAAAAGCTTGACGCGAATCAAGTACTGTGCGTGGAACTATCAAAACATCTATCAGAATTTCCTGACAAGTTTCTGCCCTACGTGACTACTGGTAGCAGAGCCGGTGCCCAGCAACTCAGCTAGAGCCTCAAGAACCCTTTGGCTCAGATCTTTCCAGGAATGATGATCATTGGCGTCAGATAACCAATTTCTAGGCTTGTTGCTTGCTTGCTGCTGACTCCCACAGGCATTCCACTTCCCTTGCCAGCAATCAATGGAGTGAGGGGGGGAATGTGTGGTGCAAAATGGCTTCCATCGATGTCACTATGTCATTTCTGGCAGCACAACTGGAAGCGGGACACTCTAGGATTCATCCTAAACTCTTTTCTGGTGAATCCTAGAGCAGGGGTCCCCAACCCCCAGGGTGTGGACCAGTACCAGTCAGTGGCCTGTTAGCAACTGGGCCGTGAGTTGTATAATTATTCCCTTATATATTACAATGTAGTAATAATAGTAATAATAATAATAACAAGAAGACATTGAATTTATATCCTGCCCTCCACTCCGAATTTCAGAGTCTCAGAGCGGCTTACAATCTCCTTTACCTTCCTCCCCCAAAACAGACACCCTGTGAGGTGGGTAGGGTTGAGAGAGCTCTCCCCAGAAGCTGCCCTTTTAAGGACAACTCTGTGAGAAGCTATGGCTGACCCACAATCATTCCAGTAGCTGCGAGTGGGGAATCAAACCCCATTCTTCCAGATTAGAGTCCGCACATTTAAGCAGCACATCAAGTACTTTAGAAATAAAGTGCACAATTGTATCATCCTGAAACCATCACACCCACCCCATCCCACCCCCAGTCCATGAAAGAATTGTCTTCCACAAAACCAGTCCCTGGTGCCAAAAAGGTTGGGGACCGCTGTCCTAGCGCATACCATGTTGCTTCCAGTTAAACAGCCTGAAGTCACCTAGTAACTGGTATGGTAAATTCTGCTTCCCACAATTTTCTGGGGATTGCCAGGCTTCAGCCGGCAGTCCTACCTCCTCCTGACCTGCTGCCAGTCTGTGGAAGGATGCAGTGGGTGACCCGATGCTGGTTGCTGGCACTGCTGAGTCAAGTGGTCCTTGCTGCCGATGTAGTTAGTGGTTAAGAATCATAGAGTTGGAAGGGATCTTCAGGGTCATCCAGTCCAACTCCCTGCACAATGCAGGAACTTCACAAATACTTCCCCTTCACACGTACATCCCCAGTAAACCGTGCCCCATGCCTTAAGATGGCGAAAACCTCCAGGATCCCTTGCCAAACTGAGCAGCAGACTCTGATCTGGAGAACCAAGTTTGATTCCCCACTCCTTCACATGAGGCCTAGTGGGTGACCTTGGGCCAGTCATGGTTCTCTCCGACATCTCCCAGCCCCACCTGCCTCACAAAGTACCTGTTGTGGGGAGGGGAAGGCAAGGCAAGGCAATGGTAAGCCTCTTTGAGATTCCTTATGGTAGATAAAAGTGAGCATAAAAACCTTCTTTATCATCATCTTCTTCAAAGGCCACTGAGTTTTGCTCACTCCATGGCCATTTTAATTCCTCAATCTGTCACCACTCAGCTTGGCTGGCTCCAAGGCCATTTGAACTTCTCAGTCTGCCCCTGGCTATTGACGTGACTCATTCCTACTGCAGCCTTTCCCTTCCCAAGAAAGGAGGGGGGGGTGTCTGGTTTGGGAATTCAGCAGCTCCTTTCACATATTATTCAGGCTTCTAACATTACCAGAACGGCCTGTGAGGGAGACCCACTCCAACAGTTCCATGGCTGCTATGGCAACCTGAGAAAGGGCCCCTGTTGGTGACTAGCTGTGATAAAAAAGCAAGCTGAACTTGACTGTAGAGGTCCCCAAAGACTTTACAAAACACATTTAAAACATGAAATACGAGTTTGTTTTTGTTTTGTTTTAAAAAAAACCCTCTTCATTATTTGATTATAAATGATTTGGACCGAGGTCTTTCTTTCTCTCTTCTGACAGAAGATGACATTTTACAAAGGCACGCTTTGTTATTTATTATCTGTTTGTAAGACGCTCGCCTGAGTTTTGTTAGCTCGCAAAATTACATAAAAGTCACCCAATGAAAGTTATTTTCCTCCTCTCAAAAGGCAAAAAAGCCTCCTCTGTAATGTCTTCCCCACGGAGTACTTCAAAACCGGCTTATTCTGAGACTAACCTGGTTATGATCCACTTGTTTTAAGGGATGCCTCCTTATTTCAGAGTAGACGTCGGGACATCTGGCATAACCCTGATTGTCGATTCATAGTTTGTTCCCTATCTGGCATGTTTTGCCCATTATTATTTTACCTACCCTTCTTGACAAACTTTTCTTCAACTTCTCAGCAATCTGTCAGCAGTAAGGTGACCCAATGGGACTTTTATAACCATTCAGAATTTTGGAAGCAGTACGAAGTATATATTAAAAAAATATAAACAGTAGCAATAAATTGTTTAAAACGGTATTCACGCTTTATCTGGGGCTTTTGGAGTTGCTGCAAAGAAAGTTATTAGGAGACCTAAGGAGAACTTTGACTGAGTGGGAAACACAGAACAGTAATAGTGTACTTTTTAAGCAGAAAGGCAAGTCAAATATTTCAAGATACATAAATAACATCCTGCATTCTATTTTTTTAAATAATCTACTGCATCAGCAAGACGTTGGACAGAAGAGCCTTGATTCAAGTTTAATATGGACTCATGTATAGAAAATTGAACTGAATCGTTGTCTGTTATTATTTAATCATCTCAGCACTCTTGCCATTCAGATTCTGCCTACAATTTCCATAGACGGAAGTGCAATTTCCCTTCCTCTCCCTTCCTACTCCACCCGCAAATGCTGCTCCCAGGGAATCAGGACTATCAGGAATAGCTTAAATGAGAAATTGGAGGTCTGCTGAGGAAGGAGAGAATCAGCTAAAAAAAATAACACACCTTGAAATTTTAGGTGGAATCCAATTCTACATGTGAACAGCTGCTGATACAGATTGAGGCTGGGTCAGACAGAGTAGAAGTCCTGGACCAAATGAAGAAACCATCTGTTCTTGCTGAATAATATCATGGTGGGAAGAGGATGTCACGCTGAGTCTCCTCCCTTATTCACCACATTTCCTGAAGTCAAAATAGCATACCACTTGTGGACTGGCTAAGAAGGTTTTGAGAACCACTGGCCTGCAGTGTCAAACTAGGATGGAGGAGTCACAAAATGTAGAATTAATCTGCAGAACTCAATGCTGTGGAATGCAACAAAGCCTACTAGTTTTCCATGTCCTTAAGAGAGGTCAGACAAATTCATGGAGGATTGATCTATCAATGACTGATAACCATCACTGAATAGCAGGTTATTGGGAAAAAGAGAAAGAGAGAGAGAGAGAGAGCGCTCTGCCATGAGAAAATCTCATTCCTGGGATGGGTGACAACTAGACCTCAACCTTCATCCCTGGTAGGGTTGCAAGGTCCAACTCAAGAAATATTTGGGGACTTTGGGGGTGGACCCAGGAGGCTTTGGGGGTGGAGCCAGGAGTAAGGGTGTGACAAGCATGTCTGAGAATGGTCCCTTTAAATGTGACTGGGAATCACATTTAAAGGGACCACACACCTTTTAATTAATTAATGAAGGATAGGGGCACCTTCTTTTGGAGCATATATAATTGGACCCCCAGTCCAATCTTTTTGAAACTTGCCGGGGGGGAGGGGGGGAGTTGAGGAAAGACACTGGATGCTATGCTGAAAATATGGTGCCTCTACCTCAAAAAATATCCCTGCCAGAGCCGCAGGTGCCCACAAGTCAATTCTCCATTATACCCTAAGGGATTCTCCCTCCTCCCCACCCTGCTCTCTGATGACCCTGAAACAGGGAAAGGGCCTCCAAACCAGAGGATCTCCTGCCCCCACCTGGGGATTAAAGCGACCAAAAAGAGTAACGTGGAAATTGGAACAGGTGGAAAGCCAGAAGCCAAAACCAGCCTCAGTACTTCAAATTTTTTATACAAACATTTTACTAATAAATAACAGTATACTATATAAAGTGCAAACAACAGCCACACCTGAATGCCAAGTCCATATTTGTATCAAAAACTTAATGCCTTCAAAACT
The DNA here is from genome assembly GCF_032191835.1 of Heteronotia binoei. Classification (NCBI taxonomy): domain Eukaryota; kingdom Metazoa; phylum Chordata; class Lepidosauria; order Squamata; family Gekkonidae; genus Heteronotia; species Heteronotia binoei. Next base: position 174,927,331 of record NC_083225.1, read on the forward strand.
GGAACTCCAGGTTGTGGTAAAGTGAACCGTGGAAATAGAGTCCAACGCTCCAGTCTTCTTGTAGCCAGTGTAAGGATCGAAAGCAGCAAGGCATAAGTCGCAACAGGGATGCGCGTAATGCCATGTTTCACATGGGGCTTCTACAAGCTTAAAAAAACATTCATACAATTCATTTGGGAGACCCAAGGTCCAAACATTCTGCAGACAAACGACGTCCTCATTTGGGGGTTTGGAGCTTGGGTCTGCAGAATGTTTGGAGCCCACTGTCTCTCCGCCCTTGCCGAGGCTTTGCAAGACTCAGGGGGAGGGGGGGTGTTCCCGGCCCTCTCCCATTTTAAAGTGGAAGAAAGCCGAGAATAGAAGGGGCTGTGTGCTCTGAGCGCAACCTGATGATGTCACTTTTGGTGATGTCATCGGGCTGCGCACACGCGTGAAAAAAATATAAAAGGAAAAAAAGGGGGCAGGGGCCCGCTTTCAGCCTGGGGTGCTGCAAAGGCCAGCACTGGGCCTGTTTGTGCTGTAGCAGCAGCTGCTGCCAAAACAACTTTTAAAAATCTGCAGAGTTTTTTTTGTAGCAGGAACTCCTTTGCATATTAGGCCACCCCCCCCCATGTAGCCAATCCGCCAAGAGCTTACAGGGTTCTTAGTACTGTAAGCTCCAGGAGGATTGGCTACATCATGGAGTGTGGCCTAATATGCAAATAGGTTCCTGCTACAAATAAAGCCCTGTGCACAACCAAACTTCAGTGACCAGTCAGAAGTCCTGCTGGGCAAATGCCCCACTTGTTCCACCCACTTTCTAAAAATACTTGGCAGAGTCTAGGAAAGGTATCATGGCCACCATGTTGGTGACCACTATTCTGTGTGAATATATGTTTGCCACACTTACTCAGTGATCTGTCTTTCTGACCTTACATTTCCCGTCTCTGCCAAAGGAGCAGTTCAGAAAGAGGAAAACTCATTTGGAGAAGCTTGGCGCGTAGAAGATTATTTCTCTATCACTAATGGCTTTAGCAAATACATTAAGCAACGCATCCTCCTAATAGCCATGGCGAGACTCTGTCGATTCCATCTTTGTGGGGGAGGTTTCGTTTTTAAAAGTGAAGCATGAGCTCACACGGGTCATGAAAAAACAGTTGTAGCTCTCTGCTATCACACTTACCGTTTTCATAAGGGCTGTCGTCGTTTTTAGCCAGAGCTGATAATTCTCTGTGAATTTTTCTGGCTCTAAAGTCTCCAGAAAGCACTTGGAGACATGGCTTTATCAGCTAGCGCTTGTTAAACAAAAAGCAAAAGGCTTCTTTCTTTGCCTTTCACAGGAGTGTTGTGTCAATTCAGGGGTAGAAAGGTTTACAGTAGGATTTGCTAGCTTCATGCTTTCAGTCTTTAGGGACCAAACAGAGAAGTCAAGGAGACCTGCTTGCTTTCTTAGAAAACAGGGAACCGAACAGTATATTTTGTAATGTATATAGGGTTGCCAGGTCCTACCTGGCAGCCGGCAGGAGAATCCTTGATCTTCTCTATTATCTTCTGCCACGCGTGCACGGGGCACAATGATGTCACCCGGAAGTGATGTCATCACAACACTGATGTTGGGGGTGATACTCTAGTTTTTGGGCAGAACTCTGTGGGACCGCCTCTCCCTGTATGAGCCCCATAGGTCTTTACGATCAGCAACCCAACAACTTGTGGTGATACCCAGCCCCAGAGATATCCATCTGACCTCGATGAGGGCCAGAGCCTTTTCGGCCCTGGCCCCTGCCTGGTGGAATGAGCTCTCCCTGGAGATCCGGGCCCTGCGGGATCTGCTTCAGTTCCGTAGGGCCTGTAAAACAGAGCTCTTTCACCAGGCTTTCCCCTGAGGCAGTGGACATCACTTGTTACCAGCCTCCCCCTTTCATTCCATCCCAGTGCTATAAGACCTGCTGGATCTGGACAATAGGCCTTGTCAGTGAGGCAGAATTTGCCATTTTAGTACCTATTGTTACTCTGTAATTTTAGATTTTATATATTTTAAATGGGTTTTTCCCTATTGATTGGTTTTATGATGTAAGCCTGTTCTATGGGAAGGGCGGGCTAAAAATTAAATTAAATAAATAAATAAATTTTACTGGAGAGTTTTTCTCCCAAACTAGAGCATCACCACGCAATGTCATCAACATAATTGCATTGCCTTTTGGGCCAGTTGGAGGCAGGATTTCCCCCTGCCAGTCAGCTGGCCAGTGGCAAGGAAAAGCAGCGGTTCCCCCACCCATGGCAGGGAGTCTGGAAACCCTAAATGTATGTTTTTGTCCCACTTTTTTTCCAGAGGAAGACCTCCAAATAAAAGTTTTTATCAAATGTCTGTTCCCAGCAGAGTACAAAATGTGTACTGTCTGCCCAAACTCTAGAGTTTTTGTTTTGTCTGTTTTTTACAAATATTAGTTGACAGTGTGGAAAACTCATCAAAGCTCAAAACTTAGTTCAGTATTCCTACCACAGGAACTTCGAAATCTGCTGTATATTTTGCTTTTTTTTAAAAAAAATCAGCGTTGTCAGTCTTTCTCATTAAGACTCAAGGCAAATTACAGCGTACCGAAAGGGGGTGGGATGTAATAAGACAGCCAATGAACAATGAAATGGGACTAGGAATAAAAAATTAAATCACAATGTGACCAGCAAACAGGCCAAGCCAACATAGTGCAGAATGTTGCATTACGAAGGTAGAAAGGTAGCACAGAAATATTACAAATAAATGTATAAGACAATGCAGTGCTCACTAGGGTTGCCAACTTCTAAGCAGGGCTTGGCGATCTCCCAGAATTACAGCCGAGCTCCATACTAAAAAGATCAGATTCCCTGTAGAAAATGGCTGTTTTGGAAGGTGCATTCTATGGCATTATAGTAGGGATGGCAGCCTCCAGGTGAGACCTGGGGATCCCTCAGAACTCCAGCTCATCTCCAGAATACTCAGATCAGTTCCCCTGGATTAAATGGATGCTTTGGAGGATGGACTTTGTGGCATTGTAACCCACTGAGCCCCATGGCGCAGAATGGTAAAGCTGCAGTACTGCAGTCCAAACTTCTCTGCTCACTACCTGAGTTCGATCCCGGCAGAAGCTGAGTTCAGGTAGCCGGCACAAGATTGACTTAGCCTTCCATCCTTCTGAGGTCGGTAAAATGAGTACCCAGCTTGCTGGGGGGGATGCATAGATGACTGGGGAAGGCAATGGCAAACCACCACGTTAAAAGTCTGCCATGAAAAGGTCGTGATGTGACGTCACCCCAGAGTTGGAAATAACTGGTGCTTGCACAAGAGACTACTTTTACCTTTTTACCCCACTGAGGTCTCTGTCCTCCTCAAACGCCGTCCCCAAATCGCCACTCTGGATCTGGCAACCCTACCCCACCAGCCCCTGCTGGTGGCAAAGGGGGACTTGGCCACCCTACCACTGAGGTCTACCCTCCTGTGTTACTATCACTTTCCCCAAAAGTTTCCTTTGCAAGGGGTGGCAGTGGGAAGCAACATCATGCAGTGACTTGCAGTATTGTGATGTCACTTCTGGTTTGTGTCTGAAAAGAACGTCACAGTGCTCTAGGAATTTGCAGATCTCCATGAGCAAAACATCCATGGCAATGACTGAATTCCTAGTCCTCACTTCCAGGTACAAACTGAACATGGTGTCATGCTGGTGTGCAGTAAGAACATAAGAGAAGCCATGTTGGATCAGGCCAATGGCCCACCCAGTCCAACACTCTGTGTCACACAGTGGCCAAATATATATATATATATACACACACACACACACACACACACACACTATGGCTAATAGCCACTGATGGACCTCTGCTCCATATTTTTATCTAACCCCCTCTTGAAGCTGGCTATGCTTGTAGCCGCCACCACCTCCTGTGGCAGTGAATTCCACATGTTAATCACCCTTTGGGTGAAGAAGTACCTCCTTTTATCCGTTCTAACGCGACTGCTCAGCAATTTCATTGAATGCCCACGAGTTCTTGTATTGTGAGAAAGGGAGAAAAGTACTTCTTTCTCTACCTTCTCCATCCCATGCATAATCTTGTAAACCTCTATCATGTCACCCCGCAGTCGACGTTTCTCCAAGCTAAAGAGCCCCAAGCGTTTTAACCTTTCTTTATAGGAAAAGTATTCCAAACCTTTAATCATTCTAGTTGCCCTTTTCTGCACTTTTTCCAATGCTATAATATCCTTTTTGAGGTGCGGTGACCAGAATTGCACACAGTATTCCAAATGAGACCGCACCATCGATTTATACAGGGGCATTATGATACTGGCTGATTTGTTTTCAATTCCCTTCCTAATAATTCCCAGCATGGCGTTGGCCTTTTTTATTGCAATCACACACTGTCTTGACATTTTCAGTGAGTTATCTACCACGACCCCAAGATCTCTCTCTTGGTCAGTCTCTGCCAGTTCACACCCCATCAACTTGTATTTGTAGCCAGGATTCTTGGCCCCAATGTGCATTACTTTGCACTTGGCCGCATTGAACCTCATCTGCCACGTTGACGCCCACTCACCCAGCCTCAACAGATCCCTTTGGAGTCCCTCACAATCCTCTCTGGTTCTCACCACCCTGAATACAACCCTGAATACAGTCATACAACATTCCCCCCCCCCCCCAATAATCTAACGAAGGCTCCCACTTAGAGGTAACCATGTCAAAAGTAGCTATTTGCAGTAACAATTTCCAGCACACTATACTGTTATACCAAGTCAAGTCAAATCTCAGTGAAAAAGCAACATAGCTTAACAAATTCCAACCAATTTAATATTAAAGATAGAATATGAAATTACATCTGTGTATAACAACAGCTGTAGACAGTGATAAATCCATTATTGCTCTTAATCATAAAGTCCACCACACGATATGCAAAAGGCAATTTTCTGCAATACCGTAGTGATCCGAAGGCACTAGCATTTCTCTTGAGTGGGAAAGTGGAAGTGACACGCTTCCTGGATATTGTAGGCATGTTTCGGTAGCAAGTGTCCTTCGTCTGACAAAATTACTGGATTTCCTGGAACCAGTGCTCATTACACTCTAAATGCAAACGTCTCTGGTCAATTTCACAAATGGCACAAGCGGTTCTCCTGAGGTTGGTAACCTAGTTGCCATGCTGTGCCTGGTGACCAGCAGAAGAGTTGTGGGGGATCAGCATCCGGAAGAAAAATTTAAAAGAATAAGGCCTCATCTGCTTACAGGAAGTTCTTACCATAGAGTTCCTGGCAATTCGTAGGGCCCCGTAGTACAACCTGAAATTCTACGGTAAACTCTACAGTAAAACTGGAATATCTTACCATAGAGTCTCTGGTAATCCCTAGATCTACTCTTTGTCACTCCCAGGTAGCTCACTTCCAGGATGATTCTCCCCAGGACAATCATGTTCCCTTTCCCTACATTTGGCCAGATAGTTTCTGCACACCGAGCATTGGTGGACAACAGCCATAAGCGGACAAATGGAAACCCTAAGTTTTACGCTAGCGTCATTGTATTTGGAAAGCTGTAATCAGGATGCAAAGCTAATGTATCATATCCAGGGCTGTGCTTTTGGGTAGGGTTTTGGGGGGGGGGGGCGGGGGGGGGGGCTCTGATTACAATAAAGTACAACAGGAGATCCAGGCAGGTTTCTGTCCATATGCTAACTGGGGAACTTGGGCTCCAAAACTAGCATATGAAGCAATGAATCTGAACAATAACTTGGCTCTTCAATTTCAGCATTCAAGGCAAAGGGAATGGCAGGTTTCTTGCTTCAAAAAGGGGAGCTCCCCCCCAGCACAAATTTCCTCTCGGCAGCAGGGAGGGGGCCGCCTTCTTCAGAGCTCTCTTCGTATAACAGAGACTTTAAACAAAATCCCTATCCAACCTCTTCCAGACTGAGAAATGCTGCTAGTGGTGACATTTCTCTTGAGAGATTTTCCTCAATACTATCCCACAGTTCCGTCTTTAGCAAATCATGTTTCAAGCTATGCTGGTTCCTGCTATTTTTGGTAAAGCGACCATTGTTTTGACTAATGGCAATAATAGCAGCTTGCAAAGAAGTCCCTTTTCTAGGTTGCGTTCCACAACAATATCCCATAGTATCATTCTCATTTTGTATTACGAATTTACCTGGACACTACCTGGGTTGAAATTAAATCAGAAGAGTTTCTGGCTCAGCATTAGGAAGAACTTCCTGACCGTTAGAGCGGTTCCTCAGTGGAACAGGCTTCCTCGGGAGGTGGTGAGCTCTCCTTACTTGGGAGTTTTTTAAACAGAGGCTAGATGGCCATCTGACAGCAATGCTGATCCTGTGAATTTAGGGGGAGGGATTTGTGAAGTTCCTGTATTGTGCAGGGGGTTGGACTAGATGACCCTGGAAGTCCCTTCCGACTCTATGATTCTATGATTTGATAACCTGCATTCGTGTTTTTATTTGCCATGGTTCCAAGTCAGCAGGAAATGCATAAGCAAAGTTTAACACGGGTACAGTTTTGGGAAGACACCCTGGAGGTACATGGGGCTGAGAGAACTCTCTCAGAAGCTGCCCTTTCAAGGACAGCTCTGCAAGAGCTATGGCTGACCCAAGGCCACTTCAGCAGATTCAAGTGGAGGAGTGGGGAATCAAACCCGGTTCTTCCAGATAAGAGTCTGTGCGCTTACCACTACACCAAATTGACCCTTTTTATACCCCAACAGGGACCCTTAGGGCTGACTTGCTTCGCCTCTCCTTCCATTTTCCCCCCACAACAACCCTGTAAGATCAGTCAGGCTGAGAGTGCATGACTGGTCCAAGGTCACCCAGCAAGCCTCCATGGAAGCGTGGGAATTCAAACCAAGGTCTTCCAGATCCTGGTCTGACATCCTGATCAATACACAATGCATATCAATGTGTTATGCCCTTTCAGGGAGTGTTTGGAGCTGCTACAGGCTAGGGAAGATGGAATGTTGTGCTACACGAATGGAAATCTTTGTACCATTGGAAGAGTGCAGGTGGATCCAAGCCCAAGTCTACTAACCCTTGTTAATGCCAGTTTATCTTCTTGGTTCCATTAATTTGTGTTTACGGAGACATGTGTTTAAAGCAGCGCTACCACCAGAATCAACTACTGGCCATGTGTGTGCATGTGCTGCATGGCCGTAAAATAGGTGTTCGTGTTGTGGCCAGCAGGCCCAATTCAAGGCCTCTTTCTGCTACCAGGTCGGAGTAAATAGATCAGGCTGTTAGTGGGAATTATGTCATGAGTATTGGAGGGAGGAGGAAAGAGAGGAGGTTAGCTCAGAATTATTTACTACGGCAAGAACAGGAGCACTAAAGAAACCATATATAACCATCAATCACCTTCTTTGTTGAGCCTTCACGAGACACTGATGAATAGGCCCTCTGTACAGGAATATTCAGCTGCACTGTAAAAGGCCCATAAATTATAAATTTGTTAATCCTGTGTACCGCATGGACAGAAGGAACTAAGTACTCTTAATGCAGGGGGACAGCCAGAGCTACCAACGGAACAGCCAGGGTCTGGACTCGGTGTCGCTTAAGGTTGTCTATGAAGGTTCCATTGCTAGAGTGACAGAGACTGTTTTCGCCCTTGTGTAGAAGACAGACGTGCTCTCCCTCCCTCCCCCTTTGCCCTGGTGCATGCTTTTAAAACAGCAGTGTTCTGCATATGGTTGCCAGCTTTGCTGACTGAGCTGTCTTTTTTCTGGGTGCTGACATCTTCAGCAAACACGCAAACCTTCCCTGTAGTGGTTCCAGGAGGGTTCCCGGCAACTAGTAGGGGTGGGGGGGACTTACCAGTATGAAGAAGAAGGTTTAGGCCTCATTGCTGGCATCACACAGGAAGTGGTGTCATCATGCCAGCGACTTCCAGGCGACACTCTGGTATTTGGGCAAACTCTATGGTAGAAGCCAGTTTTACTGTAGAGTTTTTGCCCAAATTCCGGAGGTTGCTGGTGTGATGACATCACTTCCTGTGTGATGCCAGCAATGTGGCCTAGGCCTTCTCTCTACTAAGTCCCCCCACAGGCCAACTGATCAGCAGCTGGGGGCAGGGCCTGGCAGCAGGGGGTCTGACAACTGTAGGTTCCTGTTTCACAGAATCGACTGCCAGAGTATGTACTGAGGGAATTGTCAGTGTGGTATAGTGATTAGAGTGTTGAGTTAGCATCTGGGCAAGGCCAGCCCTTCTACTAGGCAAACTAGGAGATTGCCTAGGGCGCCAGCCTGCTGGGGGCACTGAATTTGGCACTCCCCACATGACTCAGTGATGTTATCAGTGCGGGGGGTGGGGGGCACCAGAAGTTAGCCTTGCCTAGGGTGCCAGACATTCTAGGGCCGGCCGTGCATCTGGGAGACCCAGGTTTTAAAATCCCGATTCTGCCAGGGGTGATCTTGGGTTAATCACTCTCTCTCAGCCTCAGCTATGTCACGGGGTTGTCTTTGTGAGAATAAAATGGAGGAGGCCAGCGTAATATTGTAAGCCACTGAAGGTTCTGACTGAGGAGAAAAGTGAGATATAAATACCTAAACAAATAAAATTGTCATTGCTAGCTTTTGGCAAGGCCAGCAAAACCATCCCCGTTTGAAAAGAGTTTTGTTTTTTCTGATTAACTCCTTCGCCCCCCCCCCATTTGATAGGATATTTTGCTGTGTTTTAATTGATTATAAACCACATTATGCTCAGAAGAAATGAGGGTATATTAGGAAGGAAGGAAGGAAGGAAGGAAGGAAGGAAGGAAGGAAGGAAGGAAGGAAGGAAGGAAGGAAGGAAGGAAGGAAGGAAGGAAGGAAACCCTCATCACTGGGTCAGCATTTACCTTGGGCCTCAGAATGTGAAACAATCATGCCTCCAGGCAAGATTTTAACTACACAGCAGAAAAGAAACATTTGGCCATTTTGTGGCCTTTTATTTCCTTCTGAGCACATCATTTCAGAGGGAAATGACTATTAAGAACATTCCTCTGCTGTTCACAAGATGGTTTTTCTTCTTGCTGAGGAGGAAAGTCTGTGAGGAAATGAGTAGAATGTATGAGAATGTGGCCATCTAATGTTGAATGGGTGGGTGGGTGGGTGTAAAAAGCTGAGCTTCCTTCCATGGGAATCGGATCCTCTGCCAAAGTGGGATGCCTGAGACTTCCCCTGGGGCCGAATCCGAGCGCTGATTGGTGGGAAAGACTGTGAGAAGTCCAAGCAGGCGGCAGCGGAGATGTGAATCTGTGTCAGCCCGTGGAGGAGAATGGCAGCCCCCTCTAACTACAAATCTAGCTGAGATAAGCATCGGCTTAAATTTTTGTACTCTCCAGGCCCGAATCCAGGAAACAATATTTGCAAAAAAACGGCAAAGGTCTACATTAATCTTATAATCTGTTTTAACTGTTGCGGATGAACCGCCATCAGTAAATATTAGGGTACGGTGCTTTTCTCAAAGGATAGAAAATATAAAACTGGTTAAAAGGTATGCAGGTCCCCCCCCCCCCCCCCCGCCAAGTTTCACAGGACTCTTCATCAGGTTTTATGAAGGAATTAGACCAGGGGTGTCAAACTCGTTTGTTATGAGGGCCGGATCTGACATAAAAGAGACCTTGTTGGGCCATGTCATTTGTGTACCTATTTAAGATTAGGTAGCAGAGATATAAATTTATTTTTTTAAACACAAACACAAATGTATATATATATATATAAAACTTAAAACATTAGCACTCATTGGTCTTAATTATGCTTTCTTTGTATTTCTCCCATGGGAACCAAGGCAAAGAAAGCTCTGGCTCTTTCCTTCCTTCCTTTGGGGACTTGCAGGGGGGAGCCTCAGCCAATAGAAGGAAGAGAGGCTTGACTCAGTAGCTCTGCTGTGCAATTGAGAGAGCTGGCAAAGCAAACTTTGTCTCTCCCTCTTCCTCCCCAAGGGAGGAGCCTCAGCCAATGGAGAAAACAGAGTTTTTGCTCTGTAGCTCCTATGCGATTGAGCAAGCCTTGCAAAGCAAACTGTTATGCAGAAGGAAGCAAGACAGGGGGAAAAGGAAGCAGATGATGGCCAGTTGCTTGGGGGCCTGATAGGAGCCCTCTGGGGGGGGGGCCGAACTGTATGTTTGACACCCCTGAATTAGACAGTTTTGCAGAAGCTAGAATTGTCACTGGCAATGAGCCACAATATCTACATGAAACTTCCATGTTAAGTAGCCTTTGAGCAGCAGAAGCTGAGGTCAAACAACAGGGGAGAGTTTGTTGTTTCTGTTCTCTGCCTTTGGACATCCTGGAAACATCCATCTGTCCATGTCTGGAAGCAAATTCTGGACTAGATAATACTAGAACTTGGGGGCACCCAGTGAGGTTCATGGGTAACAGATATGGGACAGAGAAAAGGAAATATTTCTTAACTTAATTTAAGTAATTAAATTATGGAATTCACTGACAGTGTTAGTGATTTCCACGAGCATGGATTGTTTTAAAGGGGTTTAGAAAAGATTCATAAAAGAGAGGTCCATCAGTGTCTACTAGCCATGGTGTCTAAAGAGAACTTTAATAGTCAGAGGTAGGAAAACTCTGTCAGTACTAAGAGGTATCCTAAGGGGAAGGCCTTGGACCTCATATCCTGTTTGTTGGCCCTCCAGAGCAACTGGTTGGCCTCTGGATGAAAAAACGATGGTGGACTAGATGGATCTTTGGTCTGATCCAGTAGGGCTCTTCTCGTGGGAAAGGGAATGTGCTGAAATATCAGGTTAATCAAGAACAAGGAGGGGTTACAAGAGAATGATAAAAGGCTGCAATTAGGTAGGCTTACCACATCTCTTCCCCCTATCTCCAACTTCCTGCTGCCTGCTGAAGCATCAGGAGAAAAGGGGGAGGAGGTTACAGCAATGCTGTGACACAGTCATAGAGATCTGGTAGATTGCTAGAGCGTCATGGTGAGACTTCACATCACTTGCAGTTAAACAACCAGAAGTGATGCAACATTATCATGCAACACCATGTGATGCCTGGCCCCGCCCACCCCCAAGCTACTGGGGTTTGTCACCCAAGGTTTGGCAATGCTAGAACCAGATGATGTACAGAATACAAGTCTGTAGCTAAAATCACCTCCATCCCTCTCTTCCAGTTAAGAAAATGTTCAAGGTAACAAACTGCAGAGTCTGCCTGAGATCCAGCATCAGTGGAGGACCAGGTCTGAAAATATTGGTTGCCAGGAAACAAAGGGGGCCGACCCACAACTATGAGGCTATCATTTAATTTTATAAGAGATAAATAAAATATTCAAAAAATATATTAGTGGGAAGAAGGTACAATCAAAACTTTTGCAAAATAAATATTTTTTTCATTAAAATAGTAATACAGTATAAATTTTAGTTGCATTACAGTAATAATATTGGAACTTCTGTTATATTTTCAAGCTGCTAAAAGCGTCATTAACATTTTTAACATGTTGCCTAATGTTTAAGGGGCCCACTTCATCAGGGGCAAGCTGACACCCTGGCTGGTCCGCCACTGTCCAGCATCTAACACGATTGGTGATAATGGCTGCATCGATGCAATTCATTGCTTGATGCTATAGTCTGCCAGTGATGAAGGTTGGTTATAATCCTAAAATGATGCCCAATTTGCCCCCATCCCAGTTCTGAACACTCCCCAAGATGTTTGGACGGATCCCATTAAAAATTACTGTCATGGATACTTCTTGTTGCATTCCAGAGCCCCCTTTTTAGATGCTGTTCCAGTATCCAGTCGCAAAGCTTTTGCAAATAAATAAGCTTATACCACGAAGCCTGCCAAGTAACCCTGTAATATTAATAATAATGTAGTTTACAATTTTCAAAGTATTTTGTATGCTTATTTCAGTAATTCCTTTAATTGCCACATGAATAGGACTTGTCCAACAAGCTCAGCTTTGGGTGGGTCTCCTCGGAAGGTCTTATTGCATGACATATTGGAAGATCTCTGAATGGTGCTCAGCTCCCAGCATTTTCTAAACTCACCAGGCATGTGGGAACTCAGTTCAGACCAGAACCATAGTGGTGAGGGGTGGGGTTTTCAGGGCTGAGCCTCTGCACAGTGCAGTTCTACAGTCCAGTGGCGTAAGTCGGGTTGCCAAGCCCCAGGTCCAGGTGGGGATTCTCCCACCCGGGAGGTTCCCAACCTGCCAGCCCACATTGGGCCAGTGGAGGGAATCTTCCCCAACATTGCTGGTGCGATGACATCACCCAGAAGTGACGCCATAAAAATGGCAGTGCCGATGCGGGACCACTCTAGGCATTTCCAGGAAAACTCTATGATTTTCCTGGACACTCTAGCTATTTGGGAGGTAAAACCTCTATGGTGCATAGGTACCATAGAATTTTTACCTCCCAAATGGCTAGATTGTCTGGGGAAACCACAGAGTTTTCCCAGAAACACCTAGAACGGCCCCACATGGGTGCCGCCATATTGATGATATCATTTCTGGGTGACAGCATCGCGTCACGCACTCTCCGCACATGAGAGAGAGTCCCCCGCTGCAGGAAGCTGGGGACTCGGCAACCCTAGGCGTAAGGAATACATTCACACTTAGGCTTGTTACTTAGAAAAGAAATGGAAGCTCTTTATTGTGAGAGAAGTCCATACTAGATAGGAAAACCAGAGTAAAGGCTGCTTGCTAGCTATCTAAGCGAGGATGGGGAGAGATTGTAGAAAGCTTGTCTAGCCCTCATGGTGGACAAAGGTAGAGAGAGTCAAGGGAAGTGACCAGAAGGAAGGAATCCCTGAGAGTAGCATTCTGGGTAGCCAAGGGACAGCAGCAGTAGACAAAGTAGAGCTGGACAAGAGTTCTCCCGCTTGGGAGGTCCCCAACCCGCTGGCCCACATTTCTCCAAGCTAAAGAGCCCCGAGCGTTTTAACCTTTCTTCACAGGGAAAGTGTTCCAACCTTTTAATCATTCTAGTTGCCCTTTTCTGTATTTTTTCCCAATGCTATAATATCTTTTTTGAGGTGCGGTGACCAGAATTGTACACAGTACTCCAAATGAGGCCGCACCATCGATTTATACAGGGGCATTATGATACTGGCTTGTTTTCAGTTTTCCCTTCCTAATGATCCCCAGCATAGCGTTGGCCTTTTTTTATTGCCGTCGTACACTGTCTCGACATTTTCAATGAGTTATCTACCATGACCCCAAGATCTCTTTCTTGGTCAGTCTCTGCCAGTTCACACTCCATCAACTTGCATTTACAGTCAGAATTTTTGGCCCCAATTTGCACTACTTTGCACTTAGCCACATTGAACCTCATCTGCCACATTGACACCCACTCGCCCAGCCTCGACAGATCCCTTTGGAGTGCCTCACAATCCCCTCTGGTTCCCACCACCCTAACAATTTGGTATCATCCGCAACTTAGCCGCTTCACTGCTTACTATATGGCCGAGGACCAGCCTACCTGAAGGACCGTCTCTCCCCGTATGAACCCCAGAGAGCACTGAGGTCAATAGGAAAGAACAGACTGACTACCCCTGGGCCAAGACAAATTAAACTACAGAATACCCGCTCTCGGGCCTTCTCGGCCGCAGCCCCACATCTCTGGAACCAACTCCCAGAGGAGGTGCGGGCCCTGCGGAACCTTGCTCAGTTCCGCAGGGCCTGCAAGACCACCCTTTTTAAATTAGCTTTTATGAATGATTGAAGTATAAATCAACAACGAAGAAAATCCGCCATCAGTACTAATCAGATAGCGTCAATGATAGTATTATACTTGTTTTAGTTAATTGATTTAATGGGTTTTAAGGTTAATTAATGCTTAATTTTAATGTTTATAACGTAACTGTTCATAATGTAACTGTTTTATTGCTTGGTGCACCATTGGTCACCGCACTGTTAGCCGCCCTGAGCCTGCTTCGGCAGGGGAGGGCGGGGTACAAATAAAATTTATTATTATTATTATTATTATTACTCTCAATTCCAAATCATTATTGAACAAGTTAAAAAGCATCGGACCCAGTAGTGAGACCTGCGGTATCCCACTGCTTACCACCCACTCCGAAAATTTCCCATTTATACTCTGTTTCCTATTAATTAGCCAGTTTTTGATCCACAAGAAGACTTGTCCTTCTAAAGGTAAAGGTAGTCCCCTGTGCAAGCACCAGTCTTTTCGGACTCTTAGGAGCCTTTGAATTTACTTAGGAGCCTTTGTATTTCCAGATCTCCAGGCTGCACCTGGAGACTGGTAACGTTCAATCAATCAATCATTTTATTTATATCCCGCCCTCCCCGCCGAAGCATGCTCAGGGCGGCTAGCGACATCAAATCAAATACAGTAAATTATACAATAAATATTTAAAAGCAATAGCTAGTTTAACAGTTTAATTAAGATTCTAAAATTACTAAAATTAACATTCTGGTGCTATTTCAACAGATGGTGAAAGTCACTTAGGCAAATCCCTCTATCTTTTTAATCGGTGAAGGCCATCCCAAAGAGGATGGTCTTGCGGGCCCTGCGAAACTGTTCAAAGTCTCGCAGGGCCCGCACTTCTTCCGGGAGCTGGTTCCATAGGTGTGGAGCTACAATAGAGAAGGCCCGCATGAAGGAGTTTTGCCTCCTTCGGCCCGGGGATGGTCAGTTGTTTCTTCCCTGCTGACCTCGGTGCTCTTTGGGGTTCATATGGGAAAAGACGATCCCTCAGGTAGGCAGGTCCTCGGCCATATAGGGCTTTAAAGGTAATAACCAGCACTTTGTAACAAATCCGGTATATAACTGGCAACCAGTGCAGTCCGCGCAGCCCTGGCTGTATGTGCTCCCATTTTGGGAGCCCCAATAACAGCCTAGCCGCCGCGTTCTGCAACGTTAAAATTAAGTTTTTTGTTTTCAAGGCTGTGACCTCTGTACGTAGAACACTGTACTGTGTAGTGAGGTATTGACAGGTGGTAGCTCCTCAAGAGACTCAGTGAGGGAAAGGACTTTCCCAACTGAGTTGAGATCTCCTTTTTAATTAAGGATACCAGAGGATAAATCTGGAACCTTCTCCATACAAATTACATACTCATCTATTTGAGATGCGGCTCCTGCCAAAATTAGGTCAGCAAATATTATCCTCATATTGCAACTGAGAGGAGATAGCTAGCTAGCAGACTTTTTGCTGAATCGAGATTTGAACCAGAATTGCCTGTTTCATAGTCTCTTGATCTCCACCACTTAAGGTTACTGACTGTCTGGAGGGGGGAAAAAATACTTTGCTCTTTTAATAGAGGCTTAATGGGATGTTGTTTACTAGGTGGTCTTATTTACCTCCAAGCCATGGAAAGCTTCAGCTGTCCATTTCCAAACATTAAACCTCTATTAACGGAACAGGGCTTTCCCCACCCCACCCCCCGCATCCAGGCCTGTTGGCAGCCCTAAAAAATAGCCCGTAAGCTGGCTCTTAAACAGAGTGGTTTGCAAAATGTTATTTTCACTGTCTGGTACCTAACTTCTACTGTGTTGGATGCCTTCCCTTCACAACAACCCAAATGCCATTTGGAAAAATCCTCCCCCCCCCCCCCCAAAAAGAACACAGCTTGCAATCCAGCCTTTTTTAAAAATGAGGCTGAACACAATAATTGGTATGATTAATCACCTAATGGCTTGATCGCAGATTAAAAATAGCATGCTGATTAATCAGATCTGGCCCTGAACGGTCTCAAATTGCTACCGCTGGGACCAGCTAAGCTGCTCGGCTGCTTGCCGCCGTTAGGAAAAAAAAAATTCTTTGTCAGAATGCAAAATCTTGCAAATATCATGGATATTCCTGTATCAATTCAAAGACGAACCCTGCCAGCGTCATTTGCGGTTGCATCCAACAATAGTCCGATTCCATGCCTAAAATTAGGATTGCGCTGAATAATTTTGATACTTTACTTTCTTCAGACGTAGTACATTCCATGCAAATGAATATATTAGTGATGGGCGGGGGGCAGGGAGAATACCATCCAATGATTTGTATTCTTTTGGTACTATTTAGCATTTCTTTTGTTTCCCAGGCAGTAGCTGGTGCTTCTTTCTCATTCTCCCCCTTCTTAAAATTAGAGATGTCACCCACCAGGTAGAGTTGCCAG
Organism: Heteronotia binoei; assembly: GCF_032191835.1. NCBI lineage: Eukaryota > Metazoa > Chordata > Lepidosauria > Squamata > Gekkonidae > Heteronotia > Heteronotia binoei. The sequence goes on from NC_083225.1 coordinate 174,943,379, forward strand.
GTCTGTGTTGGAAAATACCTGGAGACTTTGGGGGTGGATCCGGAAGAGGGCAGGTTTTGTAGAGGGGAGGGGAGTCAGCATGGTCCAATGCCATAGAGTCCACCCTTCAAAGGCAATTTGTAAGGCGTTCTGTGGAGCAACAGGAATAGAGCCATGAAAGCGAAAAGAAATGCTATGTTATGCTATACAACGAGACTACAACAACTAAAAAAGGCACCACTTACCTACGGAATCACCAATTAAGAAGACAGTCCCAGGAGGAAGAGTCTTCGGACTCGAAACGATATCAAACCAGTTTTTTGTATGTCGTCGGACTTTCATTACAGCCTAATAATTATTTTGGACATTGTTCCACAGTACAGTAGGAACAGCGAGTGCTTTTTGTTCCGGGGGGATTTTGTGTTGTATAAGATTATTGTTTGTTTATCACTGAGATGCTATTATAATTATTAGTAAACATTGGATAAGTTGAGTATGTTGCATAATTTATTTTCATGTTGCACTGAGAGGTTTTTTTAGGTGGTTTATTTTGCCCCGGCTTGTTTGTCACGTTTTCTCCAGGGCAGCTGATCTCTGCCAGCTGGAGATCAGTTGTAAAAGCGGGAGATCTCCAAAGCTCCACCTGGAGACTGTGATATACTGGCCAATAATGTTTAGTTAAACCCTTTTTAACTGTCATATAATATTTTGTACACATTATAAAGAAGTACATTACAATATTACGAGAAAGGTCCATCCAATGAGCACCCGGATGTAGGCTCATTTCAACAACAAACAAAAGAAACCCAAAAAATTTCCTAAGGAGTATTCCTATTTCCTTCAGGGTTATCGGCCTCTTGTTACAATTCAGTGTTAATGCTCTCTGGAACATCTTTATTTTCTTCAGAATCTCTCCTCCTGGAATAAACCATGGTAATTACGATGAGATACAACACAAAGCTGAAGGAAAGTGGATCGTTCTTAAAATTTTAAATGAATGATTTTTTTTTTAAAGATTGTTAATTGTTATTAAGAACTTATCTCCAAAGGACAAAGATCAGTTCCCCTAAAGGATTCTGTGACGTCGCATCTCTCCTTCCCTCCCGGCAGCCTGATCTCCAGAGGCACTATGCTCAAATCCCCTGGAACTTCCCAAGCCAACGTTGGAGCAGCCCTGTCACTTCATTATAATGTCAATGCTTCCAATTCTCCTGTTGTTTCAAAGTCTCCCCTTGAGTAAAAAGTAGAAATTATTTTCCTTCATCTGATTTAAAAAAAAAAAATACCCAGCTCGTTAACATTAGAGTTCTGAAAGACTAATAATGATTATGGAGAACAAACTAAAAAAACCCGATTCTTCAAATATGCATGTTTGATGTTTGAGGTAATGCTTCCACAAACCCATAGGGAAATGTTACTGTGGAACCACTTCTTGAAGCTGAATACTAGAAACTCATTAAGTGAGGGGGAGGGGGGGCTTGCAGGGGAGGGTTAAAGCTCAAGATGAAACGCATATTTGGCAGTTGCTCAGTATGAATATATTTTCGTTTCTTTTCCAATGGATTCTTTGTGTCAAAATGCAACAAAGCCCACCTAGCTAAGTCTGTACCCTCCTCGCTCTAGTTCTATCATCCAGTGAAATCTACGCGGGATTTAAGGATGTAGATTCTGAACTGTTTTGTAAATACTACTGGCTACAAATACTGGCTAAGAGGGCTTTTTTTGAGCAGGATCGCACAGGAACACAGTTCCGGCTGGCTTGGCATCAGGGTGTGTGACCTATTATGCAAATAGGTTCATGCTGGGCTTTTTCTACAAAAAAGTCCTATGTGAAACATTAGTGACATCAGAGGGTGTGGCCTAATATGCAAATGAATTCCTGCTGGGCTTTTTCTACAAAATAGCCCTGCTGCCTAAGTAGATCTCTCTTCCAAATGTTATGATCACACATAGTGGAAGCCTTCCCCTTGTGTGTATTGGAAGTGTGTACTACCCACAATTCTACTTATAAACATCGTCAACTTGTCGTCTGAAAGGGGAAATGCACAGATTTTGCATGCATGTACGGCCTCTGTATATTAGGGTTGCCAAGTCCAATTTAAGAAATATCTGGGGACTTTGGGGGTGGAGCCAGGAGACTTTGGGGGGGAGCCAGGAGACATTAGGGGTGGAGCCAAGATCAAGGCTGTGACAAGCATAATTGAACACCAAAGGGAGTTCTGGCCATCACATTTAAAGGGACAGCGCACCTTTTCAATGCCTTCCTTCCATAGGAAATAATGAAGGATACGGGCACCTTCTTTTGGGGCTCATAGAATTTGACCCCCTGGTCCAATTTTTCTGAAACTTGGGGGGTATTTTGGGGAGAGGCACTAGATGCTATACTGAAAATTTGGTGCCTCTACCTCTAAAAACAGTCCCCCCAGAGCCCCAGATACCCTCGGATTAATTCTCTATTATTTTCTATGTGAATAAATCTCCCTAGGGAATAAAAGAGTTCCCAGCAGACATTTCCCTCCCCTCCCCCCGCTTTCTGATGACCCTGAAGCGGGGGGAGGGCCTCCAAACCGGGGGATCCCCTGCCCCCACCTGGGGATTGGCAGCCCTACTGTATATGCTACACAAAACTCTACTTTAGGGCTTGATGTAGTAGTGTATTCTGGAGGCAATCTACTGGGACAGTTTGTGATTTACTGGATCACCTGGAACACAATGGAATTAATTCTAGATGCCATAGTTTTTAAATATAGAACAGTAGTTTTAATTGTGACAGTTTTAAATATATTTAAATGTAAATTTTTATTGCTTATGGCTATGTTGGAACCCACCCTGAGCCTGTTCGCAAGAAGGGCAGGCTAGAAATCAAATAAAAATCAAATCAAGCTGAAAAATATGTACATTGCCCCTTTTCGGAAAGCATGGAGACTATATCAGGAGGATTTACCTTGGGTTGGCAAACCACTCCTCCCAATTAAAGTTGCCAGCCTCCAGGTGGAATAATCACAATCAGGAGAAAGCATGGTGTGACAGCTGCAACAACTAAAGCAGCATCGCTGCGAAACTTAAAAGGCAATTCTGCTACACATCACGATTTTTCAGATTAATAGAAGTGATATATTTAAATATCAGCGCATGTGATAATTATTCTAAGCACTGTGCAAGAAATGCAATGCGCTTTCTATCCTGTCGCAAAAAATTTCAAAGGCAAACAACAGATATCCAAAAAAAAAGTGATTAGCCAAATGTCACTGCAATATATGCAGTCCAAAAACATCTCATAGAGAAGTTGACACGGGTGCCCAGTGTCCTTTCTGTTTCAAATCAAATCTTCTCATAGCAAGTCGGTGTATGATCAGCGCCTGTGTCACTAAAGGCTACTGTCAACCATAACATTAAGATGATACTTGCAAAGTTTCAAGGGCAATCGATCCAAATTTCAGAACAGAGAATCACCACTTTACAGTATAAGAGAACTTATGAACATATTTGAAGCTGCCTTATACTGAACCAGACCCTCGGTCCATCAAAGTCAGTACTGTCTACTCAGACTGGCAGCGGCTCTCCAGGGTCTCCAAGGAACAAAGCCTTCAGCATATTGACAGAGTTGGAAAAGTGCTTAGAGCAAGTGGTTCTAGTTGTTGCAGCCTCCAGGTGGAGTCTGCAAATCTGCCAAATTAGAACTGGTCTTCACACTACAGAGATCAGTTCTCCTTGAGAAAATGGCTGCTGAGGAGGGGGCAGCGAGCTCATTGCCCCCCATAATGATGCAGCTTCCAGAGTGACCCAGAAGCAATGGCATCAGACTCATGCCAGTGATGATACTCTAGCACGATTGTGCCCCTCTGGGTATGTTCCTGAATCCCCCACTCCCCAGTCTCCTGCCAGTCCCCATGCCTTGCCTGGCAACCCTACCAATGTAGGCATGGGAGGTTTAAAAAAATAAAATCTCTATTTCCTGCTTGTAATCTGGAAGCAAGATACACCTGCTGGTCTTGACATACTTAAACATGGTATTTATTTATTTATCATATGGCAAAGTTACACACAGAAATGTGGATTCAGTTTGGAGCAGATTATATATAGGTTGTGAATACAAGAAGTTCAAGCAAGATTCTCTTCTTCTGTTCACACACATCATTCATAGGAGTCATGTATCTCCGAAGTACAGAGAAGCGCTCGTTTGGAGTAGTGGTTAAGTGTGTGGACTCTTATCTGGGAGAATCGGGTTTGATTCCCCACTCCTCCAGTTGCACCTGCTGGAATGGCCTTGGGTCAGCCATAGCTCTGGCAGAGGTGTCCTTGAAAGGGCAGCTGCTGTGAGAGCTCTCTCAGCCCCATCTACCTCACAGGGTGTTTGTTGTGGGGGAGGAAGGTAAAGCAGATTGTGAGCCACTCTCAGATTCAGAGTGGAGGGCGGGATATAAATCCAATATCATCTTCTTCTTATACCCTTGATGTACAGGGAGGAAGACGAACGTGCATAAAGAATCCTAGCGATGCACAGTGGTTTAGAGACTGAACCTCAAATTAGTAGTTCTCGGTTCCATACTTCCACTCGCATGAATTCGATAAGCAGCTGTGGGTAGTCTGCTGAATGTTCTCAGCCCTGCAGTCTGGGACCATAATGTGGGCCTGCCTGCTCACGTTGTAACACTTACTGGGGTAAGGGATTAGAATTGATTAGAGATCAATTAGGGATTAGAAGGAGACTGTAAGTGCTATTATTATGGTTGTGTCCCCACCTCCGATGATTATGAGATGTTCACCCTACCATAAGCACAGTTTTTGTATCCACATATATTGCTAACATAGAAAGGGTCCCTTCTGGCAACATTTCTATGGTGTGAGGTCATATGAATGTATCTCCTTCCCTCAGTCAGAAACTAATACCAGCCCACATGGGAAGGATCTGGGAGGGCTTCTTTTCCATTCCCATGTCAGCCATCTTGGAATCCAAGGTATGGGAAGGAACTAGGGTTGCCAGGTCCTCTTTGGATACCAGCTGGGGATGAGGGGGATAGGGTTGCCAGATCCAGGTTGGGAAACTTCTGTAGATTTGGGGATGGGGCCTGAAGAGGATAGGGACATCAGCAGAATACAATCTCACCCTCCAAAGCATACATTTGCTTCTGGGGAACTGATCTCTAGAGCCTGGAGATTAACTTTATTTCCAGGGAGTCTTCAGGTCCCACCTGGAGGCTGACAAGGAACTACAGCAGTGGGGTGGCCAGTTCTGGTTAGGGAAATTAAATACCTGGAGATTTGGCAGGTGGGGCCTGTGGAGGGCGGAGTTTGGGAGGGGATGGACTTTAATGAGGGCTAAAGCTGTGGAGTCCGCCTTCCAAAGTGGCCATTTTCTCCAAGTGAACTGAACCCTGTTACCTGGGGATCAGTTGTAATCCCAGGAGATATTCAGCGTGAGGACTACAGGGCCACAAGATCCTATTGTCATCTGAGTGATTCAAAACTCACTTTCAGCTGTGGTTCCTCTCCAAACCCACTGTGGGTTCCATCCCCGAACCCAGAAGTTTCCATCTAAGGCCTAACCCAGGCACCAGATTTTTATTTTTTTTTTTTAATTTCAAGTTAGTAATTTACACTCGTAATTGGAGGAAGCAGGGCTGAGTCATAACTTTTATTCTAGAGCTGGCAATGCTAGAACAGGGTCTGCTTGTCCTGCTTCCCAACATGCACCGCTGCTCGGGCCCAGGATACAAATTCAGCATGGTCTGAAGATCTTGAAGAAGTTCCCAACCCCTCGGGTACCACCTGGGCCTTCTGGGATTTGGACCTGCTTCATCCATTCCAAACTCTTAGCTTTCAAACTCTTGCTATAAAGCACCAGTACTCGGAATATTACTTACTCATTTCTGACCAATACTATTTCTTGTAAACCTGAATCACTGCAATGCCTGGCAATTTCTACCCCACCTTAATTTCCCAGCCCCCCCCCCCTTTTTTTCTCTCTCTCTCTCCCCCTCAAGTTTTAAAGCTAATTCTTTGCCTGAAAACATTTTTGTTCTGGGCCAAAGGAAATTTTATGAAGTGACTTATTGTTTTTTTTCTCCTCCTTCCCGGCTTGGGGCCAATCCTGCTGAAGTCCAGACTTGCCACTAAATCTCAGAAATGAAACCTCTCCTCAGCCCCCTGCATAGATGAAGATTGCCAAGACCACATCCCAAACTGGAACTCTACAAGGGAGGTTTATCTTGCAAGACAAGATTATTGCAACAGGAATGCTGTTTTCTACTCTACCTCTCCCCCTCCCCTCCCGCGAACACACACAAACGTTTTCACCCCTTCGCTGTAAGAAACATTGTGCCAAATTGGAAAGACAATTCAGTTAATAATGTTTCAGGACTTTGCCTGATGATCAGCTTTCTGAAATATATGGATTTATTGCTTTTCTGTTGCACAAAACCAGCATGTCTTTGTTCGGGGCTTCACCTGATACCATTACCTAAGTCCAGTGCTCAAGCAAAATTTTTCATGTGAGGGGAAATATGATAGGCTACTCCCTGTTTAAGGTTAATAACTGTGACCTGAGAAATTCCTGGAGGTTTTGGGGTGGCACCTGGGGAAAAGGGAAATTTGGGGAGGGATTTCACCTAGAATTTATGGTACACCATAGAGATTGCTTTCTGAAGTCGCCATTTCTCCAGAGGAGCTGATCTCTATAGTCCAGAAATCAGTTGTGATTTCGGGTGAACTACAGGCCCAACCTGGAAGTTGGCAACCCAGTACAGTGTGTGTGTCAAGTACCGTCAAGGTGCAGTGGACTTTTGATGACCACAACAAGGTCTGTTTCAAAGCAAACGAGAAGCAGAGGTGTGGTGGGTCCCACGGAAATTCTCTACTAACATTGTTCTGTTAGCAGAACAGTGCTGATTTTCTGCCAATACCTTCCTTCTGCCTGCAGGCCTCTGATTTGGGAACCTTTAGGGAAGCCTGCATGAGATTCCCCAAAGAATGGCTCTCCGAAGCCATATCAGGTTGGGTGGATCTCTCCTGGATGTTGCAAATCTTATCTGCTGATCTGAATTGGGTCTGGGTGCATTCTTGGAAACTAAATTTCTTATGTGGGACTCACAGTGGGATAAATTGGCAATTCCTGGAGATTTGAGGGAGGAATCTCAGTGGGGTACAATGCCATAGAGTCCACCCTCCAAAGCAGACATTTTCTCCAGAGGAACTGATCTCTGTCACCTGGGAATCCTGGAAAATCTCCAGATTCCACCGAGAGGTTGGCAACCCTACAATGGGAGGAAATGCAGACCTGCAAGGCTAAGTTAGGCCCTGAGCCTTACTCACAGAGTGACTTTGGACAAGTCTTTCCTGCCCAGCCTAGCCTTCCTCACAGGGCTGTTGTGAGGACACAGGAGGAGCATATACTGTGCTAAGATCTTTGGGAAAGGGTAACATAAAATGAGATAGCTAGTGATGGTTGCATTGCAGAGGCGTCACTAGGGTGGGTTGCACCTGGGGTGTAACTGATTCAAGTCACCCCCCCCCCCATTGGGCATCACCCCTTTTGGAGGGCTGCGTCACCCCCTCCGCACACAACCCCGCCCACTTCACATGGCCCCTTCCTCATCCACCCTCTGGTCACATGACCAGCCCCCGTAATCCAAGATACCAGTTTTGCAGCATTTAAGTTTCCCCCACTCACCCACACGCTTTTAGCTGAGCCGGCGGCAGCGTGGCCCGGTTCAGAATCCCGGCCAGCCCACACACAGCAGCAGCGTTCTAGTCCAGGGCCAGCCCCTTCCTGTTGGGGGGTGGTCATGGGTCAGTGCCTGGGGCCAATGAGAATGCTCTGGGGGAGGGCCGATGGCCCCCTTGGCCCTGCCCTAGTGACGCCGCTGTTGCATTGAATGGTGTATTGGATTTTTGTGACAGAAGTACTGATCTACACAGATGCCTGCACTCCTCCTCAGTTCATGCTGGTGGTGGTAGGAAGTGCCATCAAATCACAGCTGACTTTTGACGACCCCAGAGGCTTTTCAAGGCAAGAGATGTTCAGAGGTGGTTTGCCATTGCCCGCCTCTGAGTCACGACCCTTTATTCCTTCCTGGTCTTCATTCAAGGACTAATCAGGCCCCTCCCCCGCTCAGCTTCCAAGATCTTACAAGATCAGGCTAGCCAGGTCAGGGTCTATTCATGTTTTGTTTTTTAAAAAATACTTTAGTTTTAAAGTTGTTTACAAGTCAGGGACTTCCCAGCCTCCAACCCTTTGTGCAGGGTGGCACAGTTAGATCCCCCCCTCCCCTCAAAAAGTGGCACTCTGTACACCTTTCCTTCTCTTCCCCAACACCTCCATATTTTGTGAATAGGGGTGCTAACTCTGGGTTGGGAATATCCTGGATATTTGGGGGTGGAGCCTGAAGAGGGTGGGGTTTGGGAAGAGGAGGAACCTCGATAGGAAGAGGTGGTCAATGGTAGCTCTCCAAATGTTTTTTTGCCTACAACTCCATCAGCCCCAGCCAGCATGGCCAATGGCTGGGGCTGATGGGAGTTGTAGGCAAAAAACATCTGGAGAGCTACCGTTGGCCACCCCTGGGATATAGGGTCTACCCTCCAAAGCTGCCATTTTCTCTGGGAAGTTAATCTCTGACATCTGGAGATCAACTGTAGTTCCAGGGCACTTTCAACTGTGTCAACTGTGTGTATTTATGAGCTTCCTTTTAAATTATTTGAAAGCTTTGGGAGCAGCATGCTTTCCTAACTTCTATAGATCTGGGCCACTTTTGTTTAAAAAACAAAAAGAACTGAAAGAAGCACCTGCCTGTCCTTCCCACTAGGGTTGTCAATCCCCAGGTGGGGGCAGGGATCACCCGGTTTGGAAGCCCTCCCTCCACTTTAGGATTATCAGAAAGCAGGCGGGGAGGGAAATGTCTGCTGGGCACTCCATTATTCCCTATAGAGACCGAATCCCATAGGATATAATGGAGAATTGATCCGCTGTTATCTGGGGATCGGGGTGGGGGGGCTGTTTTTTTAGGTAGAGGCACCATGTTTGCAGCATAGCATCCCCATAATGCCCTCCAAGTTTCAAAAGGATTGGACCAGGGGGTCCAATTCTATGAACCCCCAAAGAAGGTGCCCCTATTCTTCATTATTCAAAGGCATTTAAAAGGAGCGTGGTCCCTTTAAATGTGATGGCCAGAACTTCCTTTGGAGTTCAGCTGTGCTTGTCACACCCTTGCTCCTGGCTCCACCCCCAAAGTCCCCAGATATTTCTTGAGTCAGACTTGGCAACCCTGCTTCCATGCAGCCACTGTAGATCTACTTCCTTTCATCCATTGCTGAGAAATAACTTGTCAAACCATCGCCAGTTAGAAGCCAACCCTAGATTGGGAAGTTCATAGCGATTTTGTAGGTGGAGCCTGGGAAGGCGAAAGTTTATGGAGGATATGGAGTTCAGTGGGGTGTAATGCCATAGAGCTCTGAGCAGGGGTGGCCAAAGTGTGGCTCGGGAGTCACATGTGGCTCTTTCACACATACTGTGTGGCTCTCAAGCCCCCACCACTCCATCTGCTGACTTGGAGAAGGCATCTCTTTAAATCTCTTCTCCAAGCTAAGCCAGCCAGCAGTTTGGAGAAGGTATTTAAAGTTAAAGTTGCTTTCTTTCCACCTCTCCCTCTCTCATCCCTCCCCTGCCTATTTGCCTGCCTGCCTGCCTGCCTTCCTTCCTTCCTTCCTTCCTTCCTTCCTTCCTTCCTTCCTTCCTTGTGGCTTTCAAACATCTGATGTTCATTCTATGTGGCTCTTACGTTAAGCGGGTTTGGCCACCCCTGCCACAGAGTCTACCCTCTCAAGCAGCCATTGTCTCCTGGGTAAACCGATCTCTGTTGCCAGAGATCACTTGTAATCCAAGGAGATCACCAGGCCCCACCTGGAGGCTGGCAACCCTAGCAGCAACCTCTGAGCCACTCCACTTTTTCCAGCTTCCAAACGTTCTGTGCGGCCTGTCCGCCAGTGAGGTGAAGAGGTGATACGTATCGAGACGCCTCGGAGGAATGCACGTAAAAAGCAAAAAAAAGCCCTTTGAAAGCGGCTATGTCTTTTCTCGATCCTTGCTTACCCAGGGCTGATTAAAAAGGATGATCAGAAACAAAAGCCAAACGGAGGGGCCCTCCTCCAGAAGGGGGGTTTAATCCTCCAGAAAAGGAGTACTTCATTTATTGCAACCATACTTATCTCACACGGAGCAAGAGGATTACGTGATGGCTTTTGTGTTCGGAGGGATTGCGGCGAGACAGTTACAGACATAATAGACCGGCCGGCTGCTGGAAGCAAAATGGCTGCCATTGCAACTTTGCAACCAACCTTAAGAATAGGAATGTGCTCAGATGGAGGGAAGGGCGGAAAGTCAACCCGCAGTGGGGCAAGAGAATTGTATAGGACAAGTCCCAAGCTTAAATCCATTTTGTCTCCACATATGGGAAGTAACATTGAGTGGTTAATATGTGCATTAAGAAGGGTCATATATATAGACCTAACTGGGGGTGGAGGTAAACATTCCACATGTCAGGGGGCTGGTTGCATTAGGCCCAGTGTGTATGCATATCAGATGCAGTATGTATTGTAAAATGAGTTCAGCCAGCTCTGAATCAACCAAGAACACTTTATTGCAAGAACAAACAGTCACAAACAGCACAGGCACTTCACTCATTATATACACTCTGGCCATGGTTAACCACGCCCCCCAGCAGGCAACAGTTACTCCTATTGGCTCACTCCAGAATCCTTCATTTGCATCTCTTTATTGCAAGTTGTTACATGCTTAGCATCTTGATTGGCCAGTTCTTCCAGGCTTCAGGATCCTGGTTTGCAGGAGTGCCTGCTCAAGCAATAATAACCCAGTGACATGCAATACATAACACAGCAAATACATAACAGTAGGTGAGCCATGGCCTTGGTCAGGGTGGGGGATTCCCTACCCTGAACCCTTATTGCCCTCTACTGCTTCCATGACAAGGGGGAAAATTTTAAAAGCAGCATTGCGGTATGATTATGTCACTTCTGGCGAAAACCCAAATTGCCAGAAACTCTGTGGTTTTACCATAGAGTCTCTGGCAATCCCTAGAGCCACCTGCCATTACTTCTAACCTCCCAGAAGTGATGTCATCATGCCCATGATGCAGCCCCACCCTCAACTCTCCCACAACACAACCCTATCATGCAGGTAGGTTGCCACACTGTGGTTAGCACTGAAACACATGTAGCCTGAACATCACCTTTGAGCCAAGATGATAGGGTTCCCAACCTTCCACTGGGGGTGGGGGTTACCCCGATCTTGGGGCTTCCTCCAACCTGCTGGTAGAGGATTCGTTGGCGAAGGAGCTCCGCCCCAGAAAAAGCTCCGATGGCACCCAATGTGCCTGGCGTGATGACCTCTCCCGAGCGTGATGTAATCACACTGGGCACGTTGCTCAGGGATGTTTTAGCATTTTGGTATAAAACTCTAAAAGGCCATGATAGAGTTTTATACCAAAATGCTAAAACGTCCCTGCCGGCAGTCAGGTAGGACCTCCCAAGATGGCTGGTCTCACCTCTTGGTCTGAAGCCCCATTGTGCACAACCAGTCAGGTTAGAATGGATAAAAGGAAGTACTTCTTCACCCACAGAGTTATAACACATGGAATTCACTGCCACCGGAAGTGGCAGCGGCTACAAGCATAAACGGCTTCAAGAGGGGATTGGATAAACGTATGGAGTAGAGGTCCATCAGTAGCTATTAGCCACAGCGTATTGTTGGAACTTTTTGTCTGGGGCAATGATGCTCTGTATTCTTGGTGCTGGGGGTGGGGGCAACAGTGGGAGAACTTCTAGTGTCCTGGCCCCACTGATGGACCTCCTGATGGCACGATTATTTTGGCCACTGTGTGATAGAATGTTGGACTGGATGGACCGTTGGCATGATCCAACATGGCTTCTCTTATGTTCTTAACCATGCTGAGGCTGAGATGGTCTGACTTTGGTTGGTGTTGTGGCAAGAAGTCAGTTAGCAGGACCACCGAGAGGAGAGGAAAGAGATACAAAATACTGGGGCTATGGGTTTCTCTCAATTCCAGGGTAGCAGGCAAGGTGCTAGTGGTGGATACTAAACCCACATCTGCATTTTGGTATAAAACATGGTACACATGTTCATCTGAATGAGGGAAAGGGCAGAAAGGGTTTCCATCCCATGGTGACTCTGGCCAGCCCAGCCAGCTGGGAACTTTCTGTAGTTTGCGACAGGCAGGATATTAAGTAAATTAAGCAATAGAATATATACTGCAGACAAGAAGAAGAAGATGATGATATTGGATTTATACCCTGCCCTATACTCTGAATCTCAGAGCAGCTTACAACCTCCTTTACCTTCCCCCCTCCACAACAGACACCCTGTGAGGTAGGTGGGGCTGAGAGAGCTTTCCCAGAAGCTGCCCTTTCAAGGACAACTCTTGCGAAGGCTATGGCTAACTCAAGGCCATCCCAGCAGGTGCAAGGGGAGGAGTGGGGAATCAAACCTGGTTCTCCCAGACAAGAGTCCACACACTTAACCACTACACCAAACTGCCTGTCACTACACCAAACTGGAGGCCACATCTTCAGCAGTTTTCTCCGCCAAGCATGGCCTTTCCAAACCTTCGATATCTAACATCAGAGATAGAGAGGAGTGTAATAGGATTTGTGATGTGAAGGCAACATGCTAAGAATGTCAGTCTTGGTACAAAGCTATGTTGTCACAATCACCCAGCAGGGAATGAGTGCCTGATCAGGATTAATTCCAAACAGGATCCTGAATGGTCTGGGACTAGGCTTGCCACCTCTGGCTGGGGAAATTCCTGGAGATTTGTGGAAGGGGAAATCAGGGGAGGGATTTCCCCTAGAATCTTGGGTATACCATCAAGTCTGCCCTCCAACGCTGCTGTTTTCTCTGTTGTGTGGAGATCAGTCATAATTCCAGAAAAACTCCTGGCTCCACCTGCAGGTTGGCAACACTGTTTGGGGCTCTGCAACCAGAACCCTGGAATAGGGAGACTCCCGGGGGTGAAAATAACTTACATTTCTTACCCCTCTTTTAGGGGACTCAAAGCAAAGATGCAAGGGACCGTTTAATCCCCTTTCTTATCGGTACTCTGTACAACCTTTTAAAAAAGGTAAAGGTAGTCCCCTATGCAAGCACTAATTGTTTCCGACTCTGGGGTGATGTTGCTTTCACAACGTTTTCACGGCAGACTTTTTACGAGGTGGTTTTGCCATTGCCTTCCCCAGTCATCTACACTTTCCCCCCAGCAGGCTAGGTATTCATTTTACCGACCTCAGAAGGATGGAAGGATGAGTCAACCCTGAGCCAGCTACCTGAACCCAGCTTCCACTGGGATCGAACTCAGGTTGTGAGCAGAGTTTAGGACTGCAGTACTGCAGCTTTACCACTCTGCACCACAGGGCTCTTTCTGTACAACCTTACATTCACTCTGTGGGGACTCCCCAGACGCAGATGTAGCAGGACCTCCTTTGCCTACTAGGCCACACCCACCTGATGTAGCCAATCCTCCAAGAGCTTACAAAGCTCTTCTTACAGGGCCTACTGTAAGCTCCAGGAGGATTGGCTGCATCAGGGGTGTGTGGCCTAATAGGCAAAGGAGGTCCTGCTAGAATTCCTTACAGGGCTCTTCTTACAGAGCCTACTGTAAGCTCCAGGAGGATTGGCTGCATCAGGGGTGTGTGGCCTAATAGGCAAAGGAGATCCTGCTAGAATTCCTTACAGGGCTCTTCTTACAGGGCCTACTGTAAGCTCCAGGAGGATTGGCTGCATCAGGGGTGTGTGGCCTAATATGCAAGAGTTCCTGCTGCAAAAAAAAGCCCTGTCCCAGATGTACAATCCAGATTTGACAAAGATCACCTTTGGGCAGCGTCTCCCAAGATGGAGGGGGGGGTCCTCTTTCCCCCACCCTACCTCCATCCTTCTTTCCTTTGTGTAGGCCACAAAAGAGCTGGGCTCCAAGAGCGGGCTAGAGAGAGATCGGTGCGGTCATGTGTAAAGTTTACAAGACAGCCGCCGTGAAAAGTCAGAAGTTCTTCCAGCGCACCCATGTCTTCATTTGCAGAGGGAAAGGAAAGGAAAGGAAGGTCTCCATGGAACAAAGAATATTATGCTTTAAAAGCTCCCCCCCGCCTTTTTTTTTGGTTACCTGCACCAATCACGCTTGGTGTTTCAAGGCCTTAAATATCTGCTTCTTGTATTTACATTACTTTCCTCTTCCATTGGAGCTGGGTTATGTAACCTCCGGCACTCCATCGTTCCGCCAAGGGAGTGAAAAGGTGAAGCGCTCTGATCCAAATGGTTAAGTCAGCTCCAAGCTATTTATAAACTGCGGTCGGACTTTCTAAATACCTGCATGCCTCTGATGTCAGTTTTTGGGTCAAAAGCAAAAAAAGCAAACAGCAAGGGAAAAAATGAAACGGCACTGGGGTATTATTGTCTTCGTTAACAAGAGCAGCGACAACAAAACCCTTTCCCCCCCTAAATGGGAAACATAAATAGAAATGCAGGAGCAAATGAATGGGGGGCAATTATAATCTCTTAATGTCTTAATTGCCTCTGGGGCCGAAGATGTTTGGGGCAGGCGCCATCTGCTGGACATTACAGATATTTGTCCAAAAACATCAGAAACAGAATTAAGATCTCTCTCTCTCTCACACACACACACACACACACAAGCAAACACACACATACAACCCTTGCAAACTAAAGCAGATTGCAAACTAAAGCCACAGCATTGTCTGATTCAGAGAGTCCAGACATACATGCCCATTCTCTCCAGTAAACATAACTGTGAATGTCAGGTGTGGATTCTGTTTTCTGTAAAAAAAAAAAAAAGTGAGGAGATTTGGAATCTCTCCTTAATGGCTTCCATGTTGGATAGGCCACTGTCTGTTTTGAGTTGATTCTTTCCAGAATCAGGTTAAATGAGGACTCTTCTCTTTTGTTTCCTGGGTTATGATAGGCCCTACACAAAAGAAACTGATTTCAGGAAGACCAGGGAAATGGTTAAAGTTCTTTTACACCGTACAGATTTGCAGTTGAGAGGTTTGCAGATTCCTCTGTTCATGCGTCGCTACGTAGCTCTTTTGTTTGACTAAGTAAGGCTATATATTTTTGGGTTCATTATGAAAGTACAAATGCTTACATTTCACAAAGTTATCAATAGTTCAAATGCAAATTCGCAGTGTAAGATAAAAATGTTAAATCTCAAAAAGTAAACATGACATGACAGTAATAGATCCAGTAGAAGAAAGTTGGTGTTCAATAGCACCTCTAAGACCCACAAAATTTCATTGAGAATGTAAGCTTTCATGCGCTAAAAGCACACTTCATCAGACAACAGTATGGGATGGAATTAGCAGTCCTACATATAGAGAGAGGGGGCAGTGAATTATTACGCAAAATAGTGGAAATGTTTTTAGCATATTAAAGGAATAACAAGTTGGGGTCTGGTAATTGTAGGTTTGTGTTGACTGGGCAGAAAAAAACAACAAAAGCAGTAAACGTCAGAACTGGAGATTGATGTCAATCATTAGGTCTCTTAATTGTGAATAAATTAGAGTGCTGTAATGTTCCATTGGTCTCCTCTAAAGCATGAGTTAAAATCACATTTGTCTGTAGAATGAAGCTGGAGTCTACTCTGTTCAAATACTAATACAAAAATACGCTAGAATACAGTGGATGTTGGGTTGAACTAACAACATCCTTTTCTGTCAGAGAGATTTTTACTCTATTATATAACATAATATCACAGACATTCTAATACACTATTTTAAAAGAGAAATACAGTGGATTACAGTGGATGTATAGCTCTACTTGATGAGAATGAGTCTAGCATACGTAATGAGATAAGAAACCAATATCCCTGTTCATTCCCAGGGAGGTGTTTGTTCCAAATATCATTATAACTTGTACTTCAGCAGTTTCCCTCCCCATTCTGTTCTTGAAGTTCCCTTGCAGTAAAACAGTGACTTTGAGGTCGCCCTTTGAATGTCCTGGAAGGCTGAAATGTTCTCCTGCAGGTTTCTCAGTTTTGTAATTCCTGATGTCAGATTTGTGTCCATTTATTCTTTGGCATAGGGTTTGTCCTATGGAGATGGAGAACTGAAGGGCATTGCTGGGTATGTAAAAGCATATATCATGTTGGAAAATGAGCAAGTGGGTGAGCCTGAGATGGCGTAGTTAATGCTTCTAAGTCCAGTGATTGTATTGTTCAGAGAAAATAGGTGGACTCTGGTATTATACCCCATTGAAATCCTCCTTCCCCTCCTCAAACCCCGCCCTCTTCAGGTCCCACCCCCAAAATCTCCAGATACTTCCCAACCTGGAGTTAGCAATAGGCTTGCCAAGTCCAATTTAAGAAATATCTGGGGACTTTGGGGATGGAGCCAGGAGATTTTGGGATGGAGCCAGGACTGGAGCAAGGTTGTGACAAGTATAATTGAACTCCGAAGGGAGTTGTGGCCATCACATTTAAAGGAACCGCACATCTTTTAAATGCCTTCCGTCCATTGGAAATAATGAAGGATAGGGGCACCCTCTTTTGGGGCTCATAGAATTGGACCCTATGGTCCAATCCTTTGAATCTTGGAAGGTGTTTTGAGGAGAGGCATTGGATGCTAGGCTGCAAATTTGGTGCCGCTACCTCAAAAAACAGCTCCTCCAGAGCCCCAGATACCCGTGGATCAATTCTCTATTATACTCTATGGGAATCAGTCTCCATAGGGAATATGGAGTGCCCAGCAGACATTTCCCTCCCTCCCCTCCCTGCTTTCTGACCCTGAAGCAAGGGGAAGGCCTCCATACTGGGGGATCCCCTGCCCCCAACTGGGGATTGGCAACCCTAGCTAGCAACCTTTTCTTTAATAGAGTTTCTGGCAATTCCTACAGCTACCGTACATCACTTCCAGATTTTCCCCAGAAGGGACGTAGTGGTGTAGATCTCCTGGAATTACAACCGATCTTCAGGCAACAGAGATCAGTTCCCCTGGAGAAAATGGCCACTTTGCAACGTGGACTCTATGACATTAGACTCCATTGATGTTCCTCCTCTCCCCAAACCCTGGTTTCCTTAGACTGCACCCCAAAATCTTCAGGTATTTCCCAACCCAGAGCTGACACCCCTACCAATGGGGGGGTGGAGATAGAGGTGCACTCTGCCTTTTGAGATGCAGTAGAGAAATAATACCAAGAAAGGTCATTCCCAGGAAGGATTGAAACCATTCTTGCAATGAAGGCAGAAAACCTTTTCCTGTTTTCATGAATGTCAGCCCTATGTCTCACAATACGAGAACTCATGGACATTCCATGAGTTTGGTGTAGTGGTTAATTGTGTGGACTCTTAAATGGGAGAACCGGGTTTGATTCCCCACTCCTCCACTTGCACCTGCTAGCATGGCCTTGGGTCAGCCATAGCTCTGGCAGAGGTTGTCCTTGAAAGGGCAGCTGCTGTGAGAGCCCTCTCCAGCCCCACCCACCTCACAGGGTGTCTGTTGTGGGGGAGGAAGGTAAAGGAGATTGTGAGCCGCTCTGAGACTCTTCTGAGTGGAGGGCGGGATATAAATCCAATATCTTCTTCTTCATCATATGAACATATGAAGCTGCCTTATACTGAATCAGACCCTTGGTCCATCAAAGTCAGTATTGTCTACTCAGACTGGCAGCAGCTCTCCAGGGTCTCAAGCTGAGGTTTTTCACACCTACTTGCCTGGACCCTTTTTCAATGGCGATGCCGGGGATTGAACTTGGGACCCTCTGCTTCCCAAGCAGATGCTCTGCCACTGAGCCACTGTTTCTCCCCAACTTCATGAAATTGCTGAGCAGTTGGGTTAGAACGGATAAAAGGAAGTCCTTCTTCACCCAATGGGTGATTAACACGTAGAATTCATTGCCACAGGAGGTGGTGACGGCTGCAAGCAGACAGCTTCAAGAGGGGATTGGATAAACATATGGAGCAGAGGTCCATCTATGAGCCACCGCGTATTGTTGGAACTTTCCGTCTGAGGCAGTGATGCTCAGTATTCTTGGTGCCTGGGGGGCACAGTGGGAGGGCTTCTAGTGTCCTGGCCCCACTGATGGACCTCCTGATGGCGCTTGGGTTTTTTGGCCACTGTGTGACACAGCGTAGGACATGGATGGGCCATTGGCCTGAACCAACATGGCTTCTCTTATGTTCTTATGTCCCAGCCCCCAGCCCTCCTGACCTGAGTGTGGTCAAGTGGGCCTGATCTCACTTTCCCACCTGCCCACTTTTGTTCTCCATGAACTGAAACTCCTGAACCCATTCTGAAGCTGACTTCTTCCCTAAGAGGATCAGATCGTCTTTCCCCGCTCAGGATCGCTTCGCAGCTTGGAAGGTCGAACACGTCAAGGATAACTGCAGCAGGACAGAAAGTAGGTATGATCTCATTGTCCGACCTTGAGCTGGAGGAAAAATGTGAATGCCGGATTGGAACCCTGGCACACATACCTGCGGTCTGAGTGAATGAAAGGAAGGGAGCGGAGGCAAACAGAGGACTTCAATTTCAAGCTGCTCCAAAGAGGACAATCACCGGGCAGACATTTATTAAATCAGGCCTGGAATATCTTGCACAGAACGTCAGATGAAAAAGAGGCATTTCACACCGTGGTGGTTGTTCTGGTGGGTGTTTTTTTTCTCCAAAGACCAACACCGTAAACCACATTTTATTTTTCTTCCCTGGAAGAAATTATGCATAACAAGAAGAACAAAAAAAAAAAAGATACCACGTGTGGGGGGAGAATTACTCTTGGCTCTAATCATCTTTTCTTCCCAGCTTCAGTTCATCAGTGCCGTATAAAAGATTACACTAATCTCTTAAGAACACGAAGGCATTGGAATGTTTTTATTCTCTCTGGGCCTTTTGTCTACGGCCAAGGAAGAAACGTGAACAGTCGCCGGCCTGTTTTTTACCTCGATCACTTTCATTTCTTTCGGGAGAGGAGTAAAGTGTTGTCCAATAAAATGAATGTTTGCTTCCATTTCCCCCCACACACACACACATACACACATAACCCTTTCTGACATCATTGTTGAACGAGCGCTGTCCCCCACTGATCTCCAAACAAGAGGGCCTTAGTTCTTTCAATGAAAGGAATATATTTTTAGAGATAGCCCTACAATATGCGGTCTATAGCTGGCAACAGCGTGTCATTGATTCTGGGGTCTTCCTGCATTTGCTTTACAGATGCTTTTACGGCAGGTTGCAACAATGCGAGTCAGCGAAAGTGGAGTGCTGCCCATTTCAGCCAGTTCGCAACAATCCTCTGAAGTTACTCAGAAGCAAGTGACAGAAGGGAGCTTTTACTCTCAACAGCTTATACCTGAAAATCTTAGATCCAGGTGGGCAGCTGTGTTGGTCTGAAGCAGTAGAACAAATTTGGAGTCCGGTGGCGACAAAAGTTTATCCAAGGTATGAGCTTTTGTGTGCATGCACACTTCCTCAGGTACAATGAAATGGAAGTTAACGTTTCCCATATATAGGCACATGCCTAGAAACTTAGCTTGTTAGCACTGTCTGGTCTGTGCATATGTCAAAAATTCTTCATTAAGTTGTATGCTGATTTGCTGTTCACCTATGTAGAGGCATCTGTATATATATGTGTGTGTTAACTTCCATTTCTCTGTATCTGAGGAGGTGTGCCTGCACATGAAACCTACATAACCTTACATAAACTTTTGTTGGTCTTAAAGGTGCCAGTGGACTCAAAACCTGAAAATCTTATTGGTCTCTAAGTTGCTACTAGACTCAAATCTAAGTGTTCTGCTCAGGGCTTTTTTGGTAGAAAAAGCCCAGCAGGAACTTATTTGCATATTAGGCCACACCCTGACTCCAAGGCAGCCGGAACTGCATTCCTGCTAAAAAAAAAAAAGCCCTCGTTTAGAGCTACCAAAATGATATCTATTTAATCTAAAGCAATATCCATTTAGGAGTCTTTTCCTTTCAAGCGAAAAAGACCTGCGACGCATCTCATCTTTGCTTCAGAGATGAATGGATTCTTCACACATGCAGGGAATGGCCGTGGCTCAGCGGTAGAGCATCTTCTCGGTACGCAGAAGTTCCCAGGTTCAATCCCCTGTGCATCCCGTTAAAAAAAAGATCTGGCTGTAGGTGATGTGAAAGACCTCTGCCTGAGACCCTGGAAGCCACCACCAGTCAGAGTAGGCAGTACTGACCTGGATAGACCAATGCTGTGCCTCAGTAGAAGGCCGCTTCGTGTTCTCACATAGTTCTTAAAACTGCATGCCACACAACCTGACCTTTTACACAGTGAGCTCCCCCCCACCCTGCTGTGTGTGAATGCAGGATGGGGGTCTCACCACATGATGATGAAACATCATGAGACGGGTGTTTACGCAAGCTGCTGTGTAATCACCATAGCTGCGCTGGTTCCAGTGGCACGCATGATGTGTCTTTCAGGCCCCGGGAACCAAGGCATAGCCCCAACTTCTTCCTAAAAAGGATCAGCCCCATTTCCATGTGGAACTTCAAAGGAAAGAATGGAAAGTCAGCAAATCTCTCATAACTAGTGCGCTTCTGTAAGAGAAGGAAGAAGAGATTGGATTTGTTCCCCACCCTTCACACGGAACCTCAGAGCGGCTTACAATCTCCTTTCCCTTCCCCTTCCCACAACAGACACCCATGAGGTAGGTGGGGCTGACAGAGCTCTGAGAGAACTGCTCTTGAGAGAACAGCTCTGAGAGAACAGTGATTGACCCAAGGTCACCTAGCAGCTACAAGTGGAGGAGAAGTGCGGAATCAAACCCAGTTCTCTCCAGATTAGAGTCCTCTGCTCTTAACCACTACGCGAAATTGGCTCCCAAGTGGTTGCAGTGAGTCTCTGTGCCTCTGAGCATCAGGAAATGTAAAAAGCGAATGAGAACTGTTTAAAAGCTCAGAAACCTACATTGATCAACTCCTTCCTGAAGTAAATAATTTCCTGAGAAATGATGCAATGCCCTTTTTCAGCACACCACAGGCTGTTAGTAACCAATGGAAGGTGGACACAGGGGAAATCACCAATATAGATTTTTAAAAAATGTTTGTCCCCTATTCTAAGGAAGAACAATGTACATAGGGCCACATATCTTTTCAGCCAGTTTGGCGTAGTGGTTAAGTGCACGGACTCTTCTCTGGGAGAACCGGGTATGATTCCCCACTCCTCCACTTGCAGCTGCTGGAATGGCCTTGAGTCAGCCATAGCTCTTGTAGGAGTTGTCCTTGAAAGGGGAAGCTGCTGTGAGAGCCCTCTCAGCCCCACCCACCTGACAGGGTGTTGGTTGTGGGGGAGGAAGATAAAGGAGATTGTGAGCTGCTCTGAGACTCTGAGATTCGGAGTGGATGGCGGGATATAAATCCAATATCTTCTTCTTTTCAGCCTCACAGTTCTGAGAAAAGTACCCCTGAAGGATGGTGCTTGGTCCAAAATCTCCTGAGAAGCATCTTGGCTGGACAGATGTTAGAATTTGCCTCTTCCCAGTCTTTGTCTGGCACTCTAACCCCTGTGCTCATCATCTTGAAAAAAATCTGTCATGACCTCAGG
This sequence comes from Heteronotia binoei, assembly GCF_032191835.1. Taxonomy (NCBI): domain Eukaryota; kingdom Metazoa; phylum Chordata; class Lepidosauria; order Squamata; family Gekkonidae; genus Heteronotia; species Heteronotia binoei. The sequence goes on from NC_083225.1 coordinate 174,964,956, forward strand.
GGAAATCTTGTATAGAGACCACTGGGCACATTGCACGAGTGGAGTTTCAGTTCTACCATTGTGGGGGTGGGGAGACGCTGCCCCCACAAATGAATTAGTAAATCCAGACTCTTTTCTATTTTACAAGCAAGCTCTCATACTTTAAGAATGGAAGCTGTTTAAACAAACTTTTAAAAACAATCTTGGGTAGAGTGAATCACTACTCCAGTAGAAGTAGTGAAGGAGGAGGAGAAGAAGAAGACCATAGATTTATACCCTGCCTTTCTCTCTGAATCAGAATCTTAGAGCGGTTTACAATCTCCTTTATCTTCATCCCCCACAACAGATACCCTGTGAGGTAGGTGGGGCTGAGACGGCTCTCCCAGAAGCTGCCCTCTGCGAGAGTTATGGCTGACCCAAGGGCATTCCAGCAGCTGCAAGTGGAGGAGTGGGGAATCAAACCCAGTTCTCCCAGATAAGAGTCCGCGCACTTAACCACCACACCAAAGAGCACAATAAAATTTAGAGGTTCCAGAGCTCCACCCCTATGAGCTCCTGCCCAAAACGAGGCCTGGTTCTTACAATCCATACTTGCTGCACTTGTCCAGGGAAAAAATGCCAAGCCCCTTGCCCGTAGAGACGCAAACTCTCCATAACTTTTGCATTGTGGACATTTTCGGGAAAGGCCGTGCTGTTTGTTCGCACGTGGGCACTCTATGCCGCCGACGGGAAGTATGCCAGACTGCCCCAGCAGGAGGCTGCACTGAGCACATGCAGGAAGGAACAAGGCCCTGCTTAATGATTAATCATCACTGTCAACCTTTATTCTGGTTAAAGCCTTGATGGTCAGATGAGGCTGGTAATGAGGGCGCTGTTGCCTTTTCCATGGCTGCTGCGATTGCGGGCAGCAGCTTCTCTCTGGGGTCCTGTTTAGGGAGCGAGAGGGGAGGCATTGTTCTTGCACCTGCCAGTGGCCTTCCAGAGTTGCTCCAGCGCATGAGAGCTGCAGGAGGAAGGATGCTCTTTTGATGGCTTGTTGGGCTGGGGCTTTCGTGTGTTTTTCTAGAAAGGGAGATCATGTCTGCAGTGATTGCCCAAGCTTGTAACACTGGGGTCTTTTCCTGGGGTGGCGGGGGGGGGGGGGGAGAGGCTGGCATTTGTAGCTTTATCTTGCAACTTAGGGTCAGTATGTGAACATGTGAAGCGGGTTTTAGGGTAGGGTTGCCAATCCCCAGGTGGGGGCATGGGATCCCCCAGTTTGGAGACCCTCCCCCCACTTCAGGGTCATCAGAAAGCTGGGGAGGGGACGGGAAATGTCTGCTGGGAGCTCTATTATTCCCATAGGGAAGATCGATTCCCATAGGATATGGGAGAATTGATCTGCAGGTATCTGGGGCTCTGGGGAGGCTGTTTTTTGAGGTAGAGGCACCAAATTTGCAGCATAGCATCCAGGGCCTCTCCCCAAAATACCCTCCAAGTTTCCAAAAGATTGGACTAGGAGGTCCAATTCTGTGTGCCCCAAAAGAAGGTGCCGCTATTCATTATTTCCAATGGAGGTGAGGCATTTAAAAGGTGTGCGGTCCCTTTAAATGTGATGGCCAGAACTCCCTTTGGAGTTCAATTGTGCTTGTCACAACCATGCTCCTGGCTCCACCCCCCATGTCTCCTGGCTCCGCTCCCAAAGTCCCCAGATATCATGAGGAGGAGGTCAGGAAGGAGGTGTGAGGGAGAGGTATTTGTGAAGTTCCTGCATTGTGCAGGGGGTTGGACGAGATGACCGTGGAGGTCTGTTCCAACTCTATGATTCCATGATTTTCATTTCCTGCAGCCAGGGGTTGAATTCTAGCAGAAGCTCCTTTGCATATTAGGCCACACACCCCTGATGTAGCCAATCCTTCAAGAGCTTACAAGGCTCTTTTTTGTAAGCTCTTGGAGGATTGGCTGTATCAGGGAGGTGCGGTCTAATATGCAAAGAAGCTCCTGCTTGAATTCAACTCCTGCCTGTAGCAGTTATCCATAACTGTTTCTGTTCTGGGGAAACCCAGTTGCGAAAGATGATGGTTGAGCTGATGACAGTGCCTCATAATGCTGTGTTTTGCTTTCCCTGCTTGAAATGAATGGCCATCTCGTGTGCGAGCGAGGGGGGGGAAATAAAGGGATGCAGCTGGGGAAGCTTTGAGATGGAGGCTCAGAACTAGTCCTCCCATGCTGGTAACCTTAAAAGATAAAGCATTGCAGTGAGTCACAACTGACCCAGAGCAACCCCATGAAATTCCATCTCATGGTGGGGGGGGGGGGGGTTTCAAGGCAAGAGAAGAGTTTGCCATGATGTGGTTTGCCATGATGGATCAGGCCAATGGCCCATCTAGTCCCAGAATATAGAGCATCAGTGCCCCAGACAAGAGCATAAGAGAAGCTATGTTGGATCAGGCCAGTGGCCCATCCAGTCCAACATTCTGTGTCACACAGTGGCCACAACCCAGGTGCCATCAAGAGGCCCACCAGTGGAGCCAGATTCTGTCCCTGGCATCTCCAGTTAAACTTCCTCTGCTTGTGAGCCCCTGCCAGTCATAGTAGACAGTACTGAACTAGATGGCCCAGCAGACTGACTTGGTATAAAGTAGGTTTGTACGTCCCATATCTTTGAAGCATTCATTCAACTCTTGCAAAGTCCATTTGTCCAGAGCTCTCACACCCATCCTACGACATTCCCTTTCAAGCCCTAGTTAAAACATCGAGGTTTTCCACTACGACCACCAAGTAGACCTAACCTTTTCCAAAAACATTCTTCACTTACCTCTTCCCCCAGTAGAACAAAGTAGAAGGCAAGTATCACCTTTAAGACCAACGAAGTTTTATTCAAAATGTAAGCTTTCGTATGCATGCATACTTCTTCGGACGTCTGAAGAAGTATGCATGCAAACGAAAGCTTACATTCTGAATAAAACTTTGTTGGTCTTAAAGGTGATACTTGACTTCTACTTTGTTCTAGTGCTTCAAATCAAAACGGCTGCCCACTTGGATCTTTCTTCCCCCAGTAGCCACTTGTTTAGCTACATTATCATTTTACTTCTTCCCTCCCACCTCCAATGGAATAAATGCAAATCACTGGCAGTGTTCCCTCTAAGCTAAGTTAGTGTGAGCTAGCTCACAGTTTTTTAACCTTCGGCTCACACATATTTGTATTTGCTCAGGAAGGATGGCCCACAGCAAACTAATTGATGCAGTAGCTCACAACTCTAGAGAGCCAGTTTGGTGTAGCGGTTAAGTGTGTAGACTCTTATCGGGGAGAACTGGGTTTGATTCCCCACTCCTCCACCTGCACCTGCTGGAATGGCCTTGGGTCAGCCATAGCTATCACAGGAGTTGTCCTTGAAAGAGCAGCTGCTGTGAGAGCCTTCTCAGCCTCACCCACCTAACGGAGTGTCTGTTGTGGGGGGAGAAGATATGGAAGATTATAAGCCGCTCTGAGTCTCTGATTCAAAGAGAAGGGCGGGATATAAATCTGAAATTCTCCTTATTCTTCTTCTAGTGCCAGTATCTGACAAAGTAGAATTTTTGCTCACAAGACTTCATAGCGTAGAGGGATTATTGATCACTGATGTGGGTGAGATATCCTACATTCAATAGAACTTCAGGCAACTGAGAAGATGGGTTAGTTTTTTGATGGTTGTACTTGTGCACCTTTGCCAAACTTTTTCCCCCCGGCTCATCTTTTTCAGGATCAACACTCTGTCATCGGCCAAAGCGCAGAGCCTAGTCCAGGATCGGGTACTTGTTCCAATGCAAACACTGGAAGCAGTTTCATGAACTCACCTCAGCAAGCATTGCTGAATCAGCAGCTGAAACAACAGCTCCTTCTGCAGCATCAACAGCAGCAGCAGCAGCAGCAGCAGCAGATACTAACCGAAGCAGTAAATGTTCCTTTTTCCTATTTTATATATAAACTCATTTTCGTTGGATGCAAAGCTAGACAGCCAATGTAGAGTAATAGTTAGAGACTGGGGAATGGGGTGGGACATGGGTTCAACTGGGAAACCTAGGGCTATGTTTGTTCTCGCTCTCTTTTTCTCTCTCTTTCTCTCTCTCTCTCTCTCTCTCTCTCTCTCAATCTAGCCTACCTCACAGGGTTGTTGTGAAAATGAAGAAATGGAAGATGGGTATACACAATCCTGATCTTTCTAGAGCAGGAGGATTTGAGTGCAGTAACACCTTAGAGACCACCAAAGAGTTTCAGGATGTAAGCTTTTGAGAGTGAGCTTTTTGAGACTTTTCTTACAATCATAGTATCACATAAGAACATAAGAGAAGCCATGTTAGATCAGGCCAATGGCCCATCCAGTCCAACATTCTGTGTCACACAGCAGCCAAATATATATATTTGTGTATATATATATATATATATATATATTTGTGTATATTATATATACACACACACACACACATACATACACATTTGTGGCTAATAGCCACTGATGGACCTCTGCTCCATATTTTTATCTAACCCCCTCTTGAAGGTGGCCATGCTTGTGGCCACCACCACCTCCTGTGGCAGTGAATTCCACATGTTAATCACCCTTTGGGTGAAGAAGTACTTCCTTTTATCCATTTTAATAGTTGGAAGGGATCTCCAGGGTCATCTAGTCCAGCCCCCTGCTCAATGCAGGAAATTCACAAATACTTGAGTCTCTGTGGTGCTATTATTGGACTCACTAATAAATCTAACTGTTTTACTGTAGGCCAGCACGGCTAACCTCTGGAATTTTCTAAAGCAGGGGATCCCCAAACGTTTTGACCCCGTGGAATTCTGACTCAGTGGTGCTCTTGAGGGATGAGGGACCCTGAGGGTGCAGCAGGAGACGGAAATTGGCCAAAGGAGGCTCCCTCTTCACATGCTTGGATCTTTTCCACAGGCTCCAGCCCCAACTGTTAGGAAGGCCACAGTGCCAGTGTCCCCAAGGCTCAAAACCTAGCAACTTCCATTAACAAATCCTCCTGAGGCAGAAACCGGAATAATACAAGGATGGTGATTTATAAAGAACAGGCCAGTCATGTGAGAGGCAGCACAGTATAATGGGGAGAGTCTAAGACCAGAGAGAGTTAAGTTCAAACTGTCATTTAGCCATGAGATCGCCCAGTATATCAAGTGCTGTCTCTCAAACTAGCCTTCCTCATGAGGTGGTGAAGACGATCACATACTCTGAGAGGATTTGCCTCTGCCTTCTAGCCGAGTTGGAAACAATGGAACATGTCTTTTTCCGATGTCCCCTCTATAATCAGATTTGAGATAAGACAATCCTTTCCATTGTAGACCGTCATGCGGTAGGGGAGGACAAGGCATGTTTAGATAAATTATTAATAGACGAAACCTCAGTTACTACCAAGCTAACATATTCTGTGCTCAGGCAATCAAAATGTGCAAGAAATTTCAGTTCTTCCCTTTTGAGCCTTGATTCAGGTTCTTCAGGAGGTGTTTTTTTATAGGTCCTCTTTTTTTAGATATCTAGGTTCAAATTCTAAAATGGTTATCTGTGCTTTTACTTGTGTATTTTATGTATTATCTTTCTCTCGGTGATGTAATTTTATCTAGTTTTTTATACATTTTAAATACATTTTAACTGGAATTAACTTGTATACTAGCATACATGATAATGTTTTGGTTTCTCAGTTGGTTCTGGTTGTGGACTGTAATAAAACTGAATCTGAGGTGGTTGTGACAAACTCAGTTGAATTCTGAAGGGAGTTCTGGCCATCACATTTAAAGGGACTGTGTTCCTTTTAAATGCCTTCCCTGCATTGAAAATAGTGGTGGATGAGGGCACTTAGTTTTGGGCATCACAGAACTGGACCCCCTAGTCCAGTGGCCCCCAACCTTTATGGCCCCAGGGACTGGCCCCAGGGCCGGCCCGTCCACCGCAGCCCCAGGGCCGGCAGGGTGGGGGCACCCAATTTGGCCTCCCCCCCCACGGTGCCTCCTCTTCCCCCATTTCCTCCTCCCTCCTCCGCCCCCCTCCCGTGCTGCTTCACCGCCCCCCACACAGCCTCGCCACCCCCATTTTCACCATTTTAATGCCAGGGAAGGGGCTGTGAAGCACCTCCCAGGCCACCCCCCCCACACACACACCAATCAGCTAATCAGCGGGGAAAACTGTGGCAGCAGCGCCAACGACCTGCTGAAAGAGCAGCACTGCCCTTATTTCCTCCTCACTTCCTTCCCACACCCAGGAAGGAAGTGGGGAGGAGGTAAGGGCAGCACCGCTCTTTCAGTGGGTAGCTCGCCGCTGCTGCCACGGTTATCCTCACCAATCAGCTGATCATAGGATATAATGGAAAGCTCAGAAGACATTTAAACACACACCTCACCCCACTTTCTGATGACCCTGAAGAAGGGGGTGGGCCTCTAAAAAAGGGGATACCCTTCCCCCACCTGGGGAATGGCAACCCTAGTTACTCCCCCACAAATTTCCATATGGCACTGAGTCAAAACTGTTTTATTTTCCTGAGCTTTTGATAGACACGGGCACTCTATACCGCAGACAGGAAGTAAGCCAGACTGCCACAGCAGGAAGCTACACTGAGCAGGTAATAAGTGCTGGTAAAGGCCTCTTTCTGAAATGCTGGAGAGCCGCTGCCAGTCAGAGTGAGGGTTTTGCCAGCTCTGGGTTGAGAAATACCTAAAGTTTTTGTGGGTGGAGCTCCAGGTGGGGCCTGGAGATCTCCCGCTTTTATACCCGATCTCCAGCTGGCAGAGATCAGCTCCCCTGGAGAAAATGGCTGCCTTGAAGGGTGGACTCTATGGCACTGCACCCTGCTGAGGCCCCTCCCCTCCGCAAACCCTGCCCTCTCCCGGATCCATCCCCAAAGTCTCCAGATGTTTTCCAACACAGACCTGGAAACCCTCGTGGAGCCAGGTAGAAGGGGAGGGACTTCTTTGGGTGTAATGCCATAGACTCCTTTCTCCAGAGGGACAGATCTCTGTCATCTGGAGATTGGTTGTAATTCTGTGAGATCTCCAAGCCCCACCTGGAGGCTGGCAACCCTAGTACTGACCTTAGTAAATCAGTATTTTGACTCAGTAAAAGAGTGCTTCTTGTTTCTAGGTAAATAAACAAAGGGCATCTACATTTCTTTGGCTTGAGCTGCACTCCAGCAACTCTGAAGGCAAAGCTTTGAGTCCCAAAAGAAGCCAAAATATCCATGTTATATCTTTCTTTTGAATCCCCACTCTGCCATGGAAGCTTGCAGGTGTCATTGGTCCAGTCAAACACCCTCAGCCTAACCTACCTAACCCAGGGCTTGTTTTGTAGCAGGAACTCCTTTGTATATTAGGCCACACATCCCTGATGTAGCCAATCCTCCTGGAGCTTACAGGGCTCTTAGTACAGGGCCTACTGTAAGCTCCAGGAGGATTGGCTACATCAGGGAGGTGTGGCCTAATATGCAAATGAATGCCTGCTACAAAAAAACCCCTTGACCTAACCTGATCTTCATGTTACCCAGAGCCAGATTAACAACTAAGCCAAGTAGGCACTGCTGTATGGGCCCCATGCCTTTAGGGGCCCTGGGCCAGCTCCCCCACCCCGCAGTTTCCCCCCTGCTTGAAGCTCTCCCACCCTCCATGCACAGCCAGCAACTGAGCCACTCTTTGACTGACTTGCCTGGTGAGGCTGCTGCTGTTGGTGTTGCCAAGTTTGCCTCTCTCTGCCTCTGCCCTGCAGCTTAGTAAAAGGGGCTTTTAAGATGCCTGCAAGCTGCATCAGGGGCCATGGGTGGTGGGGCGGGTGCTCCGACTCAGATAATTTGCGAGGGGGCCCTGAGATTTCGATTGCCTAGGGGCCTCCACAGGGTTTAATCCGGCACTGATGTTACATCTTTCTTTCCAATGCTTGCATCCTGTCCTTGGAAAAGTTCAAGACAAGTCTGTGACTAGAGGATACCCAGACAACACACTCCTGCCATTCTCAGGATGCAAAAATGCAATGTTGGGTACAGGTGAATTAGGCTAACAGATGAAGCATTTGGGTCTGCTCCCAGCTCTTGTGTCTCTATGTCGTCTGCCTGGGGGGTCTCTCCCAGCCGCTTGGGACATGTCGAGGCCAAGAATCGTGCCTGGAGCCTTCTGCGTCCCGAGCTTGTTCTCTGCTACTGAGCAAACACCCTCCCCGATAATTTCCAGACCCACAATACGATGGTCTGATTCAAGTTAACAGCCTGGCACATGGCTGCAGGCGACGGCTGGGAGTTTTGCCTTTCCAGCCAGAAGGAAAGCAGGTCCCCGGGCAACGGTGCTGTTGGCACGCAGGGGCGAGCTCCATTTCCTTTCGGAGCAGATGCTGGCAAAGCGCAGGGACCACCCGCATGCAGGGCTCTGCGTACCTTCAGGCGACGCTCTCGTTGCTCGCTGGAGGCCTTTCTGTTAAGGACTGTGCCGAGCTGGGCAGAAAATGCCTGCCTTCTGTGCAAATACATTCGGACAAGTTCGCTGAGAACAAAACAGAAGTCAGGGTGCTGGATGAAAGGGTGAATGCAGCGGGGAGGACTCCCCTTCTCCCTGCCTCCACCTTCTAAAGGAGGGAGTATTTCTTGCTGCCAAGTATGCTTACGGTGGGCATTGATCTGCAGGCTCTGCCATCTTTAGCTTAAAAAAGCCTCAAGCAACTGGTATTGGATGGGAAAGACCAGGGGTGTCAAACTCATTTGTTATGAGGGCCGGATCTGACATAAAAGAGACCTTGTTGGGCCGGGCCATGTCAGGTTGGGCCAAGCCATGTTGGGCCGGGCCATGTGTGTACCTATTTAAGATTAGGTAGCAGAGATATAGAACACAAACACAAATATATATTTAAACTTAAAACATGCTTAAAATGTTAGCACTCATTGATCTTAAAGGTGCTTTCTTTGTATTTCTCCCATGGGATCCAGGAAACTGGGCAAAGGAAACTCTGGCTTTTTCCTTCCTTCCCCAGGGACTGTGGGGGGAGGAGCCTCAGTCAACAGAAGGAAGGGAGGCTTGGCTCAGTAGCTCTGCTGTGGGATTGAGAGCCTGGCAAAGCAAGCTATTTCTCCCCAAGGGAGGAGCCTCAGCCAGTGGAGAAAATAGGTTTTGCTCTATAGCTCCTGTGCAATTGAGCAAGCCTTGCAAAGCAAGCTGTTATGCAGAAGGAAGCAAGATATAGGGAGAAGGAAGCAGATGACAGCCAGTTGCTCAGGGGCCTGATAGGAGCCCTCCAGGGGCCTGATTTGGCCCCCGAACTGCATGTTTGACACCGCTGGGAAAGACCTTTTTCAGCCTGGTATCTCAGAGATCCACTGTCAGGCAGGATAGATAGTATCGGTCTAGATCAGGGGTCTCCATTGTGGTGCCCATGGGTGTCATGGTGCCTGCCAAGTGCTTTTAGAAAGTGGGAGGATTTTTCCAGCAGGGTGCAGATTTTTCCAGCAGCAGCAGATTTTTCTAGGTGGACATTTTTCCAGCAGGGTGTCTGATTGGCGGTGCAGATTAAAAGACATTCTGTTAAACAGAGTTTCTGCCTGAAATGTCGAACGGTTACTGTTCCAGTATACGTAACCTTGCTCCCCAGGGCTCTTTTTGTAGCAGGGACTCCTTTGCATATTAGGCCACACACCCCTGATGTAGCCAATCCTCCTGGAGCTTCCAGTGGGCCCTGTAAGAAGACCCCTGTAAGCTCTTGGAGAACTGGCTACATTAGGGGGTGTGACCTAACATGCAAAGGAGTTCCTGCTACAAAAAAAGGCCTGCTCCCTGACATTTTGTGGTTGGCACTACCGCCTGTGGCAGCCATTTTATGACTGTGCCCACCACCCTACGTCAGAATTCCTAAGGTGCTTACAGGTTGGGGACCCCTGGTCTAGATAGACAAATGTTTTGATTCTGTGCAAAGAAGCTTGAAATATTTACAGTATATTGTAGAAATCATCACAGGACAGGCCGTTTTATAGAACATGAACATTTGTCTATGGATTTTAAGATATTTATACCCTGCTTTTCTCCCCAGTGAGGACCTAACGCAGCTTATAATGTCATTCTCCCCTCTTCTGTTTTGTCCTCACAACAACCCTGTGAGGTATGTCAAACTGAGAGGGGGTGGCTGGCCCAAGTTCATCCAGTGTGGGGATTCGAAGCAGAGTCTTCGAGATCCTAGGCAAACATTCAAACCACTGCAACATGCTGGTTCTCGTGTAGGATAGCTGTCATCCTTTAGCAATTTGTCCCTTCAATAGTGAATTTAGGGCCGCCAGGTGCCGGTTATAGTCAGGTTCCCATTGGCAGCCCCCCCCCCCTCCAAACCCCTCTGCCACTCGGTAGGGCAATGGGGAGTGGAATGGTGAGAATGGTGCTGTGACATCACTTCTGAGGCAAACCGGAAGTGATGTCAGTGTGACGGTCTAAGATTCTAGAGTGCTGCACCAATGCAATGATGTCATTTCCAGGTTCACCCCTCCTGCCAGCTGCCCTAGCAGTGAACTTTATCATGAAAAGGGGGACATGCTGGTGAGTGTCCCTATTTCGCTTCGTCATGTTGCCCAGTGAGGAACTTAGAGAAGCTGTCTGCACAAGGCCCCCCAGAGCTTCACTGAGCTGTTCTCTATGAGCCCTGCCCATTCTGGGGAAGGCAGAACAACTCCAGCTGGTTTTGCACCAGCAGGCGCAAAGGCCTGGCAGACTGCTGTGTGACCACAGACCACTGAACCGAGTCTGCAGCTTAGTTCTGAGCGTGAAGATCGCAGCACTCACACAAAGCGACAGTTCAGTGACCCAAGCTGTGCCTCCCACCCTAGTCAAGGTCTTATTTTCATCTGGATTAATACACCCAGTTCCCACAGCTGCCCCTATCCTTTGAAAATCGCTTTGTGTAGGCTTGGGACTCAAAGACCAAAGTTCTTGATGGCCATCTTGCCCCTGCCACAAACTCACTAGGTAGCCTTCATCAAGCCAACCTCTCTGAGCACCCTCCCCATTTGCAATAGGGTGGCTGATGATAGCAAACTACCTTGCAGGGTTGTTGTGAAGATGAAGGGGTATAGTGAGCAGGGCTTTTGTTGTAGGAAAAGCCCACCAGGAACTCATTTGCATATTAGGACACACCTCCTGGCACCTGCATTCCTGCTCAAGAAAAAGCCATGATTGTGAGAGGGTTGTATAAGTGCTAATTATTCTTATTCTGCCCAAGATACCTTGCTTGGGCCATGGTAACTTGGTCTGTTTTTCACCTGGAACTTGAGCACACCACTGGAAATGGATTTAGACTGACTTTTTGCCAATCTCTTATGCCCCACCAGCATTTTACAGGATTAGGAAGATCCAGAGAACCCCTCCCTAGGGTCACAGATATCCCCCCAGAAGATGTGTTGACCCCTTGCTCAGATTACTTTTTCCTTAAACTGACCCAAATGATAGCCTTGAGGTGATAAATCAAAAATAATCTTTTTTTTCCTTTTATTGTGGTCCCACAGGAGAAAATAACTCCTCAAGATCAATTGAACAGGCATTTGACGAGGCCACCCCCGGATTATAAGGACCAAAGAAGAAACCAGGTCAACATCCAGCAAACACATCAGTATTCAGGTAATGAAAAAGTATGAATGAACCTGTAAAATTTGTGTCACCAACAGCATTCAGCATTTTCCGATTTCAAGCTGCTGCTTGTAGGGGGGTTTTCTTCTTGTTCTTTTCCTGCCTTCTTGGTCCCCTTTTCTCCTTAATCCTTTTGCTGTACATACTATCCTTTCTGTGTTAAGTCTCCCTCCACAGCCAGTCAACCAAACTTCCACTTCTTACACTTTGATTTTCAATATCCCATGACTAACTTTTCCCCCTCAGCAGTCAAAGCGACTGTGAACATTCTGTAGAAGCCCGACAACTCAAATAATGGCTGACTGGCAGGGGGGTTTTTTGTAGCAGGAACTCCTTTGCATATTAGGCCACATACCCCAGATGTAGCCAATCCTCCTGGAGCTTACAGTAGGCCCTGGAATAAGAGCCCTGTAAGTTCCAGAGGGATTGGCTACATCAGGGGTGTGTGGCCTAATCCGCAAAGGAGTTCATGCTACCAAAAAAGCCCTGGCTCACAGATAGGCAACAGCCTATGTTTAGTTTACTGTGTGAATACATGTGATAGAAACAGTGTGCATCTAAAGAAAGGAAATCTGCCTATCTCAGTCTACTGGGATTTGTCTAGTAACTGAAAAATGACATTTGCGGAGAAAGAGCAGAGTGGTTTTCTAAAACGGGCGGTAGCTTCAAGCTGACACGTTTAAAATAATCTCTGTGTAGCATCTCCTTGAAAATATGTTAGCAGTTTCTGAACTTTAGCTAGGTCTCGTTTCTCTGATGCCACAGAATTTGTTAACCAAGTTGTTAGGATGCTGGCAGCTGAACTCCACATTTTGCTCATCAAAGTCTCTTCATACATTACTTTTTTAAAAGATGTAGACCTATTTGCCTCACCTGTCCCCAGGGCTTTTTTAATAGAAAAAGCCCAGCAGGAACTCATTTGCATATTAGGCCACACCCCTGATGCCAAGCCAGCCGAAACTGCATTCCTGCTCAAAAAAAGCCATGCCTGTCCCTATTGACACAGGACAGTCCCTGCACTTGCAAGGCCGGATTTCCAGGCAGCCTTGAATCTCGGGCCTTTATTCCTGCCCTCAATTTCACTCCGCATTAACACATGTTGTGTGCCATACCACCATAGCTTCTCCTCCCATAGTGTACTTTCAGAATTGTTTCCATGGAGGAATACCCCTGTCAGTGCAATATGGAAAAAGAAAATGTCTCATGGACTTGGCAGAAAATATGCTGGGGTAGGATGTGGGTGTGCAGCGGGGGTGGAATTCTTGCAGGAGCTCCTTTGTATTTTAGGCCACACACCCCTGATGTAGCCAATCCTCCAAGAGCTTGCAAGGCTCTTTTTTGTAAGCTCCTGGAGGATTGGCTATATCAGGGGTGTGTGGCCTAATATGCAAAGGAGCTCCTGCTAGAATTCCACCCCTGGTGTGCAGTATGTGTGTATTGAGTGCCATCAAGTTGCTTGCAACTTATGGGACCCTATGAGCTAATGAACTCCGAAATTGATAACAGCGTCGCTCAGTACGAAAGAGCAAGAGTCCAGCCACAACTTAAAGGCTAACAACATTTGTGGCAGGGTAGGAGCTTTTGCACACTTCTTCACTGCACACTTCTTCATTGGCTCACAAAAGCTCCTGCCCTACCACAGATTTTTGTTAGCCTTTAAGGCAGGCGTGTCGAACTCATTTGTTATGAGTACTGGATCTGACATAAAAGAGACCTTGTTGGGCCGGGCCATGTCTGGTTGGGCCGAGCCATGTTGGGCCGGGTCATGTGTGTACCTATTTAAGATTAGGTAGCAGAGAGATAAATTTTATAAACAACACAAACACAAATATATATTTTTAAAAACTTAAAAACATGCTTAAAATGTTAGCACTGATTGGTCTTAAAGGTGCTTTCTTTTGTATTTCTCCCACGGGATCCAGGGAACTGGGCAAAGAAAGCTCTGGCTCTTTCCCTCCCTCTCCAGGGACTGTGGAGGGAGAAGCCGCAGTCAATAGAAGGAAGGGAGGCTTGGTTCAGTAGCTCTGCTATGGGACTGAGAAAGCCTGGCAAAGCAAGCTATTTCTTCCCCCTTCCTCCCCAAGGGAGGAGCCTCAGCCAGTGGAGAAAATACGTTTTGCTCTGTAACTCCTGTGCAATTGAGCAAGCCTTGCAAAGCAAGCTGTTATGCAGAAGGAAGCAAGATATAGGGAGAAGGAAGCAGATGACAGCCAGTTGCTCAGGGGCCTGATAGGAGCCCCTTGGGGGCCTGATTCGGCCCCCGAACTGCATGTTTGACACCTCTGCTTTAAGGTGTTACTGGACTCTCGCTCTTTTGTGCTGCTACAGACAAACACGGATGCCATCTTGATCTATCTCCATGGAAACCTTGCTCAGGTCTTGCAAACCGAGGGCCATGGCTTCTTTGATGGAGCCCACCCATCTCATGTTGGGTCTTCCTGTTTTCATGCTGCCTTCTTCCAGGAACTCTTGTCTTCTCATAACATGACCAAAGTACAATAGTCTCAGCTTAGTCATTTTTGCTTCCAGGGAGAGTTCAGGCTTGAGTTGACCTAGAACCCACTGTGTTTTGTTTTGACTTCCATAAAATTCTCCTCCAACCCCACAATTCAAATTAATCAACTTTCTCCCAGTCAGCTTTCATTATTGTCCAACTTTCACACCTGTACATAATAACGGGCAGGGCCTTTTTTGTGTGCAAAAAGCCCAGCAAGAACTCATTTGCATGTTAGACCACACCCCCTGATATCACCATTGTTTCACGCAGGGAGGTTTTTTTTGTAGAAAAAGCCCACCAGGGACTTATTTGCATATTAGGCCACACACCCTGATGCCAAGCCAGCTGGAACTGTGTTCCTGCTCTCCCCCCCCCAAAAAAAAGAAAAGAAGGGAAAAAAGGGGGGGGGAAGCCCTGATAATGGGGAATACCATAGCATGAATTAACTGGGTTTTGTGCAGTATAGGGGATTCTTAGGTCCAAAAACAAGAATCTGCAGTTATAGGGTCTCAGTTTTCAGTACTAGAAGTACCTCAAATTGCAATTCTATAAAGCTGTGCCATAGAGACTTCCTGTCCCATAGTAGACCACTACATTTCCATCTCTTAGGATCGATAGAGACAGTTCCATTTCTTGTAGCTGCTCCCAACCAGCCAACCACCTGCTAGGGCCAACAGGTCTTCAGGTGTTAATTAATAAAATGAATTAAACTGTGGGATTCTCTGCCTGTAGACATAATGATAGGCGCAAGCATAGATGGCTTTTAACGGGGGTTAGACAAACCCAAGGAGGAGAGGTCCATCAGTGGCAACTAACCATGTTGACTGAAGGGAACCTCTGAAAAATCTTCTGAAAAACCATCGCTAGGAGGCAACATCTGGGGAAGGTCTCAGCCTCTGTTTGTTGATTTGATAGGGTTTGTTCATATCCCACCTTTGGGTTCAAAAAGAGCACCTAAAGGCAGGGTGGCCAAACTTGCTTTAATGTCAGAGCCGCATAGAATAGATGTTTGAGAGCCGCAAGACATGAGTATCAGATGTTGGAGGGAGGGAGGGAAGGAGGGAAGGAAGGAAGGAAGGAAGGAAGGAAGGAAGGAAGGAAGGAAGGAAGGAAGGAAGGAAGGAAGGAAGGAAGGAAGGAAGGAAGGAAGGAAGGAAGGAAGGAAGATGGGGGAGGGAGAGACAGGTGGGTGGGTATGTGCATCCAGCTTCCAACTTTGGACGGTGCCACATTGGTGCCAGCCTAACAGGTGAAGAGCTTCAGAGTGACCTTGGATGCCTCCCTTTCTGTGGAGGCCCAGATCATGATGGTTGCAAGGTCTGCCTTTTGTTATCTCCGGCAGATCTATCTCCCCAGGACCTAGCTACAGTGATCCATGCTATGGTCACTTCCAAACTAGACTACTGTAACTTGCTCTATGCTGGTTTACCCTCGAGACTGATCCAAAAACTGCAGCGGGTGCAGAATGCGACGGCTCGTCTGCTGACTGCACCACCTTTACGGGTGGGCATTCGGCCGGTGCTCTGCAGTCTGCACTGGCTGCCCATTGAGTACTGGATCCACTTCAAGATTTTAGTTTTAACATTTAAAGCCTTACGCGGCCTGGGACCAACATACCTGTGGGGCCATCTCCTCCCATATATGCCTGGGAGGTCATTATGTTCAGCCTCCCATCATCTGTTGGCCGTCCCCGGCCCAAGAGATGCCCATCTTGCCTCAACTAGGGCCAGGCCTTTTTCAGTCCTGGCCCCAGCCTGGTGGAATCAGCTCCCTACAGAGATCCGGGCCCTACCTGGCTTATTAGCCTTCCGTAGGGCCTGTAAAACGGAGCTGTTCCGCCAGGCTTTTAGCTGAGGCTGTGGGCGTCTATTCTTGATCTGGTTGGCCTCCCCTGCCGGCACTGTCACCTGTGCTATCAAATGGAATAATATCTGCCATCTTTATGATGTGAGACGGTCAGGCCGGGCAATACGGGATACGGTAAATTTTCTGAGTGTTGTGGATTTGTCTGTTTATAAAATGTTTTTTATTGTATTTTATTGTTTTATCGTATGTTGTACTCCGCCCTGAGCCCTGCGGGGAATGGGAGGGATAGAAATATACTAAAACAAATAAATAATAAATAGATAAAAAATAAATGAATTCTCCAAGCCACCAGCTGGCTTGGCTTGGAGAAGTGATTTAAAGAGAGAAATGCCTTCTCTTAGCCAAGCTCATGAGCCACAGTCTGGCCAATCCTGACCTAAGGTATCTAACAGACATAAAGTATCCTAATAAACTACAAAAATCAAACAGCCAGGAATTAACCAAACGGTACCAGGTTTCACAAGGAAAAGTTGCATGGAGTTGTTCAATCTTGTCAGCTCTTAGAAGCTCAGTAGTGTCGGTACTTGGGTGGGAGACCACCAAGGAAGACTCTGCAGAGGAAGGCAAGGGCAAACCAGCTCTGCTTCTCACTTGCCTTGAAGGCCCCTTGCTGGGATGGCCATGGGTCAATTGCGATATGTACATATCAGGTTCCAGGACCTTTTAATGGTAATTCAATGACATTTTAATGAGAGCTAGTTTGGTGTAGTGGTTAAGTGTGCAGACTCTTATCTGGAAGAACCGGGTTTGATTCCCCACTCCTCCACTTGCACCTGCTGGAATGGCCTTGGGTCAGCCATACCTCTCGCAGAGTTGTCCTTGAAAAGGCAGCTGCTGTAAGAACTCTCTCAGGTCCACCTACCTCACAGGCAGTGTTCCCTCTAAGCTGAGTTAGCATGAGCTAGCTCACAGATTTTTAGCTTCCAGCTCAAACATTCTTGTCTTAGCTCAGGAAGGATGACCCCAGAGCACACTAATTTATACAGCAGCTCACAACTTTAATGCCAGTAGCTCACAAAGTAGAATTTTTGCTCACAAGACTCTGCAGTTTAGAGGGAACATTGCTCACAGGGCGTCTGTTGTCGGGAGGGGGAGGAGGTAAAGGAGATTTTGACCGCTCTGAGACTCTGAAATTCAAAATATAGGGCAGGGTGTAAATCTAATATCTTCTTCTTCTTAGCAGCTAAAGGTAGAGCTGAGCAGATGGGAAAGCCCATGAAGAAGGCAATGTCAGGCTGAAGCCCTTTCTTGAGCAGCCAGGGAGTGGGACTGAGATCTCCTGGTTAGTCAGGATGCTGGACTAGATGGACCTCTGGTCTGATCCAGCAAGGCTCTCCTTATGTTTTTGCCCAGGGGTATGGAGTCAGAGTACAAGGCATAAGTATATGTCAGTTACCAGGCCACAGATATCTTCGAGATAATCCATGAGGATTTACAGTCCCAACATAATATCTTCTTTCTTTGTTTCTAGGATACATTGCTCAACGAGCCCCATACTGGCCAACTCCTAAGAGGTCCCAAGGGACCCTATGTCCTACCCTTTTGTGTCAAGTGCCAGTTCTGGGCATGAATCAGAAATCAACACATTCTCTCTCGTACCACTAGCTCCTCTGGTATCTAAACTCTGGTTACGTTGTCTGCCCGACGCTAATTGGAATGCAGTTTCTCCCCATCTGGTATAAATTAGTGAGGCAACAAAAATGAAAGGAAAGGGCTAAAAATAGC
Source organism: Heteronotia binoei (assembly GCF_032191835.1). Lineage (NCBI taxonomy): Eukaryota > Metazoa > Chordata > Lepidosauria > Squamata > Gekkonidae > Heteronotia > Heteronotia binoei. Next base: position 174,982,619 of record NC_083225.1, read on the forward strand.
TACAGATTCATAAAGGGGGGGGGGGAGAAAAGGAACTTTGTCTTTTGATCAAGAGAGAAAACCAGCATCTCACCACGGTGCCCTTTTACACAACTCATGCCATTCCCCGAAGAGAGTCGGGTGTCACCATCTGTACGAGAATCTAAAATGTTCCTCCCTTTCTTAGTTCTTACGGTACCACAACACTCTCTGAGGCTTTCTGTAGCAACAGACTAACATGGTCATTCCTCTGAAATGTGGCCCATCTCTCCAGGGGGCTGTTTCATTCCAGCGATGGTGAAAGAACGGTTAAGAACCGGAAGGTTCTGAGGCCCCTCCCATTGGGGAGCGGCATCTGTGGGCAGACCCTCTTTCTGCTTCCACATGAACATTGTGCTCTGCTCCCCCTGGGGCAGTTACCCAACAGCTTCTTAAGAACATAAGAGAAGCCATGTTAGATCAGGCTAATGGCCCATCCAGTCCAACATTCTGTGTCACACAGCGGCCAAATATATATATATATACACACACATGCACTGTGGCTAATAGCCACTGATGGACCTCTGCTCCATATTTTTATCTAAACCCCTCTTGAAGGTGGCTATACTTGTGGCCGCCACCACCTCCTGTGGCAGTGAATTCCACATGTTAATCACCCTTTGGGTGAAGAAGTACTTCCTTTTATCCGTTTTAACCTGTCTGCTCAGCAATTTCATTGAATGCTCACGAGTTCTTGTATTGTGAGAAAGGGAGAAAAATACTTCTTTCTCTAGCTTCTCCATCCCATGCATTATCTTGTAAACCTCTATCATGTACCCCACAGTCGACGTTTCTCCAAGCTAAAGAGTCCCAAGCGTTTCAACCTTTCTTCATAGGGAAAGTGTTCCAGCCCTTTAATCATTCTAGTTGCCCTTTTCTGGACTTTCTCCAATGCTATAATATCCTTCTTGCCATGCTGCCTTTGAGGTAATCTCTCATTTCCTGGATGCAGGAACACTAGAGGGGGGCTGAAGCCGTACCACAGCCATTATTGACAGTAGGAAGGGAGCCATGATGGGGCAGGCGCTATGAAGGGCCTTTGATGGGAAGAGGCCCAACGGTCCACAAAAACCTTGTTTGCAATCTAGGACTGAGGGGGTTTTTTTTCTGTGTCCCTCTCCTATTTCAGGTGGAGCCCCTGCCATGAACATCAGCGCCAGCATGTGCTTTCCCAGCCCCATTTCAACGCCCAGCATCTCCCAGCAGGCTTCTACTCTTCTCGCTGCCGCTCACGGATCCAGGATGCCTTCTCACCCGGCCACTCGCCACGTGGGCTGCTACGGGACCATTCCTTGCAGTCAACCGAGCGTGTACACCGTGACGACATCTGGGGCGAGTCAGGTCCCGCAGCACAGGAACCCAAACCAAATCATCCCCAATCCAAACAGTTCTGCAACGTCTCGGCAAGCACTGCCCGGGCAAGGAAATAACCTGTCGGCATTCGAGAGCAGCTCTGGAGTTAATTCCCAGGCAGGGAAACTCAGCTTTAACCCAGGGACCTCTGGGCAAAGACCTTTGAACGTGATGGTCACCACTAGTTCTGCCATTCAGAACTGGATCGCTCAAGAAACAGGGGGGAAGCCACAGGACACGCAAAAGGTACTGGGATCTCCTTTCCCTGTGGGTAGCCCGTATCCAAATCAGCCGCTACAGCGTGCTGTCGCCCACCAGCAGTTTCTGCAGCGTGCCACAGTGCCTCCTAACCCCTTAGGTGCCGTCCAGATGAGAACACCAGTGAACCATAGTTTGAATGGGCAGATGGTGGGGTCTCAGAAAGCCCCGAGTGCAAGGTCTACCCAGGTACGGGCGCAGGCCATGCCACACCTAAATCCGCCCGCGGCAAACGTGACGCCCCCAAGCCCTTTGCTGTCTACCCATTTCCCAACGAGTACCAACCAAACCACGGCCAGAGTTTTCCAAGGAAGTGACCCGGCAAACGATCTGGCGTTTGACTTTCTCAGCCAGCAAGGTGACAGCATTGGGCCAGCACTCAACAGTGATTCAGACTTCATTGATTCTTTGTTGAAAACAGAGCCAGGGAATGACGACTGGATGAAAGACATCAACTTGGATGAAATCTTAGGGGGCCATTCGTGAGACAGAGGAGCGGACGATCATAAACTCTCACATGCTCTTTTTCTGCCCCTAGAGGCTCAAATGTCTTAAGTTTCACTGGTTTTGTAGAGGAGCATTTAAAAAAAAAAAAAGGACTCTCCAAATGGTTGAGGGGCGCCTCCTTGGGAGTGTGTGGTTTACAGTGAAAAACCAAATACGAGAGATTAACATGATCGTCTGAACACATAACTTGCTTTATGAATCCGAAATGTGGAGGCTATTACAGGCATCTAGAGTGGAGAAAAAATGCAGGAGTGAAGAAATATACCTTTTATTCTACTAATAGCTGTAGTTTTGTATTATTATTGTTGTTATTATTATGTTATTTTGTTATTGTTATTATTATTATTATTGCAAACAAAAATATTGAAGAGTGAAAAAAGGCAGCCTGAACCACATTCAGCCTAAGGATGTTTCACACTTCTTAGGAAGAGTCAGCAGATATCAGAGAATCCAACACCTCTTTGCCATGCCCTTCATGAAATGATGTATTTGTCTGCCCCAGGGCTTTTCCACATTCCCATGTTCCTCTTTTGCAGGGGTGGCATTCTAGCAGGAGCTCCTTTGCATATTAGGCCACACACACCCTGATGTAGCCAATCCTTTTGGAGTTTACAAAAAAGAGCCTTGTAAGCTCTTGGAGGATTGGCTGCATCAGTGGTGTGTGGCCTAATATGCAAAGGAGCTCCTGCTAGAATTCCACCCCTGCTCTTCCTGTTTCTTCTTCGAGGTGTAGGGGGTCTTCTGTTCTGTGTGTATTTTGCTCCCTCTAGTGGCCAATTTGCTATTACACTGGTGTGTTTGCATCATAAAAACCTGCAGTTTAAATTTGCAGGGAGACTTGCTGAAACCAATTTAATACTGAATCCATCACTAGAGGGAAAAAAACATGGGAGATACAGAATCACCTCCCCCCCCCCCCCAAAGGAACAGGAATTGACAAGCGAGGGAAATGAGAATGCAAAAAAGCCCCCAATCTCTCACTAGCCGTTTCCCTTAGAAGAGCTAGATTAAATCCATGAGGAACCAGAAGCTTTCTGCCCAGGATTTTAACATACAAAAACCAGTCCCCTGCTCTTGATTACCTCCAAAGGTCACCCATCTTCAAAACATCCATCCACGGCCTTCCTTCTGGTCCTAACCCTAGAGCCTTTATTAACAACGTATGAATATAAGACAAGCCCTGCTGGACCGGACCAGTGATCTGTCTAGTCCAGCATCCTGTTTCCCACAGTGACCAACTGCTTATCTTGGAGGGCCAGAAAAGAGGACATAGCTGAGGCTCTCATGTGGCCTCTTAGCACAGCTACTCCAAGGTTTTCTGCCTCTGTATGTGGAAGACCATTTGGTCCCTATCAGTGCAATCCAGAGTAGAGTTACTCCAGTCCGAGCCCGTTGATTTCAATAGGCTTAGACTGTAGTAACTCTGCTTAGGATAGCTAGATTCAAGTTCACTAGTACCTTAGACACCAAGGAGGGTGAAATTCTAGCAGGAGCTCCTTTGCCTATTAGGCCAAACTCCCCTGATGTAGCCAGTCCTCCAAGAGCTTACAAGGCTCTATTTTGTAAGCTCTTGGAGGATTGGCTACATCAGAGGGGTGCGGTTTAATATGCAAAGGAGCTCCTGTTAGAATTCCACCCCTGGCAACCAATAAGAATTTGGGGATATAAGCTTCTTAGCTGAGAATCTTGCTGATCTCTTGGGTGCTACTGGATTCAAATCTAGCTGTAATATTGCAAACCAACACGGCTACTCTCTGAAACTATCTGCTGAAGATCGCTCTGTGATGGCTAGTAGCCATAGAAGGACCTCTCCTCCATGAGTTTTCTTCTGCCCTCAGCTTTGCCCCAATCAGTGAAGACTCAGGGAAGGACTTGTTGCTTTTGGTGGTTGTTGACATTGCTGAGATTCTCTGTGCTTGTTAACACCAGAGAATTACAGAATATCTTTTCACACAGAGAGAGCTCTAGATGATTAACATTTGAATCCACAAGGCACCTTAGAGGCCAACGGAATTTTCCAGAGTATAAGCTTTTGTGAGTCAACACTTCCTTTGTCAGGGTATCTTAGAGAATCTGACAAAGTGAGTCTTCACTCACAAATTTTGTTGATCTCTTAAGGTGCTACTGGACTTGAATTTTGTTCTGCTTCCACAGACCCACCAAAAAGTACCCTCTGGATCAGGGGTTGCCAAGATAGTGCCCATGGGCACCATGGCTCCTGCCAACACCTGTCCTGGTGCCCACCAAGTGTTTTTAAGAAAGGGGGTGGGGCTTCTGCCCAGAGGGTTTCTGACTTGCCACTGGGGGGCTGTGCAAAGGGTTTCTGACTGGCCATCAGAGAGTTGTGCAGATTAAAACAATGTTGTTTCTGCAGCAGTGTAGTTTCCCCCCCCCCTCCCCGCTCTGTCACCCTCTGAGTGTTTGTGCATGTGTGTTTTTTAAATTACTCCTCTTGTCCTTTGAGCTCGGGCTCTCTTTGTCTCCCTTCTGGTGGCCATTTCAGGGTGGGCTTCATCTCCTGTGGCCACCATTTTGTGGTTGCGCCCACAGCCCTGCATCAGGATTCTAATGGTGCCTCTGGGCTCAGAAAGGTTAGGAATTCCAGCTCTAGGTGATGTCACTGCCCATCTATTGGGGGTGGCGGGTGAATCGTGCTGCCCAGGCCCTTCCTCTTCCAAGTGATGTAAAATAGCAGATCAAGGCCACAGGACACCTTAAATTTTCATCCCACACTTCAGACCCTCTGAGGGGGCAGGGCTTTTTTTGTAGCAGGAACTCCTTTGCATATTAGGCCACACACCCCTGATATAGCCAATCTTCCAAGAGCTTGCAGTAGCCTCTGTAAGAAGAGCCTTGTAAGCTCTTGGTGGATTGGCTACATCAGGGGTGTGCGGCCTAATATGCAAAGGAGTTCCTGCTACCAAAAAAAAAAAGCCCTGAGCCTTAGTGTTCCCCAACACAGTTTGCAGATCTCTATATTATGCAGACTTGAGGTATATTTTTAAGCAGAACCAAGTCTTTTCTCTAAAGGGGATAAGATCCTGCTAAAATTGCTTGGGTTCAATTCTGGCAACTCCTGTGCATGCGCTGTTGAAATGGGCCAGTGTTTGGACTTCCCCATCTGCTACTCATTTTGAAGCAGTTTATGCAAAGATTAGCAGTGGGTGGCATGGACCAAAATGTGGAAAAGGTGGGTTTTGTTTTGTTTTTAAATGCAAAAGTGCAAAGCGTGCATATCTATCATTTTTGGGTCATTACACTCAAATGCACTACCCCTTATATTTTGCATTATTGAGTCAGGAGCTCTTCTCAGTATTGGGTTGTAAATATAATAGGAAAGGCTTGGGGTTTTTTGTAAACTTTTGTACAAACAAAAAAAATGTAATATTTTGGTAGAAATCCTGAGATCATATTCTTTGGGTTATATTTATACACCTGTGAAATAAAAATGTACTGTCCAAACTTTGTATTTTGTACCACAAAGGAAAAAAAATGCTTACCTTTTGTATCTTAATATGCAATTTTGTTTGTATAATATGATGGTTTTATTTTCATCCTGAGACTTTATGTTTTGCTTTACAGGGAAGCAGAACCGACCCAAATAAAAACTGAGGATCTGAGCTGTGCGCTTTCTAATGAAATCATAAATGCTGGTTCTGCAGATTACTTTAGGGTTAAGCAAGTGAAGGGTTTTTGTGAAATTGATTGGCATACGTACAAGTTTAAATTTAAGGATTGTGTTTTTTAAAGATGATGATATTGGATTTATATCCCGCCCTATACTCTGAATCTCAGAGTCTCAGAGCAGTCACAATCTCCTTTACCTTCCCCCCCCCCCCAACCCACAACAGACATCCTGTGAGTTAGGTGGAGCTGAGAGAGCTCTTTCGAGAACTGCTCTTGAGGGAACAGCTCTGCGAGAACTGTGGCTGACCCAAGGTCATTCCAGCAGGTGCAAGTGGAGGAGTGGGGAATCAAACCCGGTTCTCCCAGATAAGAGTCTGCACACTTAACCACTACACCAAACTGGTTCACAAAGCAGATCAAATCTTCACAATATCTCTTTCAGAGCCTGGATTACCTCTGCATTTGAAGAGCTAGATTCGTGTCTAGCCAGGGCCAGCCCTAGACTGTCTGGCACCCTAGGCAAGGCTAACTTCTACCCCCACCCCCGGACTGATAACGTCACCAAGTCATATGGGGAGCACCCACTTTGGCACCCCCAGAAGGTCTGCGCCTTAGGCAATCACCTCGATTGCCTACTGGCAGAGCCAGCCCTGTGTCCAGTGACATCTTAGAGGCTGACAAGATTTGTGGGGCAGGGAATATGAACCTTTAAGAGTCAAAGGTCCCTTTGTCAGATGAAGTAGCTAACAAAGGGAAGATGGGTAGCTCAGCTGTGTTAGTCTGTGCGTGGCAGTAGAAAAGAGCAAGCATCCAGCAGCACCGTAAAAATTGCAAATGCAATTTTGGGCTGTATCTACAGAAGTATAGTGCCCAGATCACGGGAAGTGATGGTATCGCTTTACTCTGCTCTGGTAAGACCTCATCTGGAGTACTGTGTTCTGTTTTGGGCACCACATTTTAAGAAGGATATAGACAAGCTGGAATGGAGCCAGAGGAGGGTGACGAAGATGGTGAGAGGTCTGGAGACCAAGTCCTATGAGGAAAGGTTGAAGGAGCTGGGGATGTTTAGCCTGGAGAGGAGGTGGCTGAGAGGTGATATGATCACCATCTTCAAGTACTTGAAGGACTGTCATCTAGAGGATGGCATGGAAATGTTTTCAGTGGCCCCAAAAGGTAGGACCAGAACCAATGGGTTGAAATTAAAAGAGCTTCCGGCTCAACATTAGGAAGAACTTCCTGATCGTTAGAGCAGTTCCTCAGTGGAACAGGCTTCCTCGGGAGGTGGTGGGCTCTCCTTCCTTGGAGGTTTTTAAACAGGGGCTAGATGGCCATCGGACAGCAATGAGGATCCTGTGAATTTAGAGGGAGGGATTTGTGAGTTTCCTGCATTGTGCAGGGGGTTGGACTGGATGACCCTGGAGTTCCTTCCATCTCTATGATTCTGTGATGGCATTGTACTATAATTGCAGATTCTTGTTTTTGGACTTAAGAATCCCCTATACTGCACAAGACCCAGTTAATTCATGCTATGGCATTCCCCATTATCAGGGCTTCCCCCCCCCTTTTTTTTCTTCTTTTCTTTTTTTTTTGGGGGGGGGAGAGCAGGAACGCAGTTCCAGTTGGCTTGGCATCAGGGTGTGTGTCCTAATATGCAAATAAGTCCCTGGTGGGCTTTTTCTACAAAAAAACTCCCTGTGTGAGACAATGGTGATATCAGGGGGTGTGGCCTAACATGCAAATGAGTTCTTGCTGGGCTTTTTGCACAAAAAAGGCCCTGCCCGTTATAGCAGGGGGAGGCGGGGAGGTAGCTGTGAATTTCCTGCACTGTGCAGGGGTTGGACTAGCCCTTCCAGCTCTGTGATGTGTACACTCATTCCACTCATATCTGGCATAAACAAGCACTGCAGATTTTTGTATTGATTGAAAAACCTGCAAAACTTTGTTCATCCAGAGCCAACACCAGGGCAAAAGAAAGGTAAGTTTGCCTTCTAGAACATCACTGTGGGAGGTTTTTTTTTTCCCCAAGCCACTTTTGACTGTGTTAAAACCCCTCATCTGTCTTCAACCTTAAGGTCTCGGAGGAGAAGAACTGCTTGAAGTGTTAATGGCTCTGGAGGAGGTGTAAGTGATTTCCTAAAGTGTCTTTAATAGCTGCTGTGCAGGCTCTGCGGGACAGAAGGGAGGAGGAGAGCCAAAATAAACTTCCTGGAATAGGAGCTCGCCTTTATCCCATGCACTGCTATTGCCGTGAAAGTGAAGAGTTTCAAGGGAAGCCCAGTTTTTAAGCTGCACTGTCTCTTATCAGATGCTCTTTGGAGCACACTCAATTAATCTCCTCCCACCTCAGTTTAAATTAGCCTCCATCTGTGATTGGATGTAGGTGTAGCCACTTTGGTTTTATTTCCATAATGATAACTGAGTGAGGCGGAATTCATGCTCAGCAATCTCCCACGATGCATCTGTCAGTGGACAGTGCCACCTGAGAGTTCCATATGAGGGAACTGAAATCTGAATGTAGCCTCCGAGTAGGGTCAGCCCGGTGCTGGCACCCGGAGGTAGCTTCAGAGGGCAGGGACATTCAAATAGGCATACTGTTGGGATGTCACTTCTGGCACAAACCCGGAAGTGACATTATCACTTAAGCACAACACTAGGATTTCCCCCTGAGCAGCCTGACCACTGAGAGCAGAAAATTAACTGTACAGCACATATTTTAAAAATTTAGAAGGAAAAGGCTAGGCAGGAAACTTTTGTGCCACATGTTTTAGGTTTTTTAGGAAAGTTTTTTAAAAAACGTGAACAAGCATATTGGGGCTTTTTTTGTAGCAGGAATCCCTTTGCATATTAGGACACTCACCCCTGATGTAGCCAATCCTCCATGAGCTGACAGGGCTCTTAGTACAGGACCTACTGTAAGCTACAGGAAGATTAGCTACATCAGGAGGTTGCGGCCTAATATGCAAAGGAGTGCCTGCTACAAAAAAAAGCCCAAGGTATATCTACATATCTGGGGAGTCCCCTGGGGGCTGCTTGCCACATCTGTGGAAACCCTGTTGTTTGTCTTTCATTACCCACACAGAGGCCAGCCATTTTTACTATTAGATATACCAATTTTTCTATTTGTGGAGGTTTTAAACTGGCTCTCGCCCAACATACAGTGGGAATTAAGCTAATGAATCTCCTTCATTTGGGATTATACATTTTGGGCACTGTAGGGATTACTCCCTATTTCTATCACCACACATCAATAATCCTGCCCTCTAGAGATCAGAAGAAGAAATACATGCTCTCACATCAATCACGTCTGTTCTACAAGCCACGTAAAAAAGTTCCACGCCCTCAATCCACATGCATGCTTACAAAACCACAGAAGAGAGGGTGGCTCAGTGGTAGAGCATCTGCTTGGTAAGCAGAAGGTCCCAGGTTCAATCCCTGGCATCTCCAAAAAAGGGTCCAGGCAAATAGGTGTGAAAAACCTCAGCTTGAGACCCTGGAGAGCCGCTGCCAGTCTGAGTAGACAATACTGACTTTGATGGACCAAGGGTCTGATTAAGTATAAGGCAGCTTCATATGTTCATATGAGAGAGCCCACTCCCCACCCCCCAATAGTGGTTAGAGTGGCAGGTTAGGATGTGGACAATCGGGTTTGAATCTCCAGCCTGTCCTAGAAGCTTGCTGGGTGAACTCAGGTACTTCATAATCTCTCATCCCAACCTACTTCACAGGGTTGTTGGCCTGAGGATAAAGCTGAGGAAGGGAAAATGATGCCATGAGACACTTTTGTGTCCCCAAGAAGGAGAAAAGTGAGATACAAATTTAAAAAATGTAAAATGTGGAAACATAAGTGCGGTTTTAGTGCTGGGCGGGATATCAGAGAGCCGGATGCTGCTATGTAACCCCGGACTGAGAGCTCCAGGAGAACCCAACTCTGTGTGCATTTTTTTAAAACTTGGAAGTAAGTCCTATTGGACTCAGTATGCTTAGACTGCAGCCTGAACTTTTGGGGAGTCTGAACACGGCAAGCAGTTCCAGCAGTTGCTAAGAAAAATGAAAAAATTGAATTTTTAAAGAACAAAGTTTGAGTCCAGTAGCCCCTTTAAGACCAACCAAGTTTTATTCAAGGTATAAGCTTTTGTGTTCACACACACTTCTTCAGATGTGTGCACATGAAAGCTCATACCTTGAATAAAACTTGGTTGGTCTTAAAGGGGCCACTGGGCTTGAACTTTGTTCTGCTGCTTCAAACCAATACAACTGAGCAACCTGAATGATTTTTTTTAAAGTCAGCCGAGATTCCCTAACAAGAACATAGACCACCTCAGATCTGTGGGAGAGGGCCTGGTGTAAATAACTGGAATGTCTGACAGAAACAAACTTTGAGTCTGGTGAAACTATGTCAATAACAATAAACCAGGCCCTATTTCCTTTTCTCCTCCTACTTCCTTCCATTTTTCTCCTCAGAAAACTTCATAGGGAGAGATGGTCACGGCCTACTGACCTTCCCTTTGGTGCCTGCATCCTCATGAACAATGCGGCCGCTGTTTCCTACTTCCTTTCACTTCCCCCTTCCTTTCCAGCCACTGTCGCAGAAGCAAATTGTTCAAATGATGGATCTCACCCCACTGCCCCCCATGGCTCTTCGCATTCAGTATCTATTGACTGTCAGTTCCAAATCACTCCTCCCTTTTTCCTGTTATGCTGACAGGGAAGATTCACTCCAGGAAGCATAAGGCGGTTGCCCTTCCTTCTGTTATTTCACTCGCAAAGAATCATTTTCCTATCAATCAATATTCACAAGGAGGGGCTACTTGTACCAGTGATAAAAAAGGGAGTTCTTTGCTGCTGGAATGTGCAGTCCTTCAGGTTACACAGAATGCTTTGTCAGGCAGAAGAAAAGGAAATTCAGTTTAAGGAACACAGAGTGAGGTTGGCTGTACGCATTATGTTTTCCAGGCAGAGTTCAACCAGTGATCCATTCCCAAAACGTTGGTGTAGTGGTTAAGTGTGCGGAGTCTTATCTGAAAGAACCAAGTTTGATTCCCCACTCCTCCACTTGCAGCTGCTAGAATTGCCTTGGGTCAGCCATAACTCTCACAGAGTTATCCTTGAAAGGGCAGTTTTTGGGATAGCTCTCTTAGCCCCACTCACCTCACAGGGTGTCTGTTGTGGGGGAGGAAGATAAAGGAGATTGTGAGCCATTCTGACTCGGAGATTCAGAGTGGAGGGTGGGATATGAATCCAATGTTGTCATCTTCTTCTTTAGCTTGTAAATACGGGATGGCAGCAATACTCCAAGCTGTGGAGTCTTGTGAGCAAAAATTCTACTTTGTAAGCTACTGGCATTAAAGTTGAGAGGGAGCAATCTGGTTACTGCATAAATGAGTTTCCTCTGGAGCCATTATTCCTGAGCTAAGACAAAAATGTGTGAGTCATAGGCCAAAAAAACCCCCCAAACCCTATGTGCTAGCTCACACTATCTCAGTTTAGAGGGAACTGGATGCCAGCCTCCAGGTGGGACCTGGGGATCCCTGTAATCACAGCTCATCTCCAGAATATAGAGATCAATTCTCTCAAAGAAAATGGCAGCTTTGGAGGGTGGACTCTACGGCATTGTACCTCATTGAGGTCCCTGTCCTCCCCAAGATATATCCCCAAATTTACAGGAGTTTCTCAGCTTGGATCTGGCAACCCTATCCCACCCATACCCTTCCAATAGCAAGGCCCTATAAATATGTAGCATCCTCATAGACCAGCATAGCCAGATTTCATAAAACCTTGGAAGCTAAGCAGTACTCGGTTGGGAGACCAAGAAGGGAATCTGGGTTGCTATGCGGAGGAAAACAATGGCAAGCCCCCTCTGCTCATCTCTTGCCCAACCCTAAGTTCCCAGGACTGGCCTGAGTTGGTTGCAACTTTAGAGCACACAATTATTACTCAATATACTTGGGGAGGACACATTTTTACAAGCACAATCGGTGTGAAGATGAGGTTACTCAATTTTATTCCTCCCTTTCCATCTTGGTCATCCAGCAGATCTGGTTTTATTTTGGTTTGTTTTTTTAAACGGCTGTTGAAAATCTTTCAAAAGGAACCGGGCAAGGTTTTCGCGGAGGTAGGGCTTAGCCTGCAATCCATTCCCAAAGCGGAATCACTTAGCCCTACCTCCACCCAAACCTTGCCTGGTTCCTAGCTGCTCATGGGTGTACTGCATATGTATCCGAAGCAACGCGCATGCACACAAAAACTTAGAATTAAGCTTTGTTGGCCTTCGAGGCGTCACTGGACTGAAACATTGTTCTGTTGCTTCAAACCAACACACCTCCATTTAGCCCGATAAAGAGTTCTGTGGAAGTCTGCCTACCATGTTGTCGTGGTTGTAACAGAAAAGCAGTAAATTATTATCTGCAGCGCCGTAACCAGTAACTGATATAACACAAATTTGAGCAGACTTCGGAGGATGGTGGAAGACAGGAGGGCCTGGCGTGACTTTGTCCATGGGATCGCAAAGAGTCGGACTCAGCTGTGCGACTGAACAGTATTCTCTCTAAGATTTTCTCTCTAAAAACCCAGCATTCTCTCTAAGATGAGCTAGTTCACAGATTTTTAGCCTCCAGCTTCCACAGTTTTGCCTTAGCTCAGGAAGGATGGCCCCAGAGCATAATAATTTATGCAGTAGCTCACAACTTGAATGTCAGCAGCTCACAGCTTTAACACCGCCAGTGGCTCACAAAGCAGAATCTTTGTTCCCAAGACTCTGCGGCTTAGAGGGAACATTGCCTGTAACTATGATTTGCAAGTCCACGGATGGGTGAGGCAGTGGGAGGGGAGGGGAGGGAGAAGGCAGAATCGCAGCAGCCCCCAATTGCTATCTTTTCTCTCCGCTCTCCTCTGCTTCTCCTCCAGGCTAGAGAAAGGGATGCAGCAGGAGGAGGAGGAGGAGGGAGTGGAAGGAGGCCGGAGCATCAGCCACCGCCGCCGCCACTTCTCGGCCTCCCTCCCTTTGCGCACTGCACTCTGGGCTAACATGGCAGCTTCCTGTGCCATGCTCGCCTTCCCTCTCCTCTGACCAACCTCCCCGCGGTCGTCCGTGGGGGCTTCTCTCTCGGCTGGGGGGAGCTCCGGGCTGGCGCTAGGCATGGAGAAGAACTCCAGCTGCGAGAGCCTCGGCTCCAATCTGCCTCCTGCCGCTGCCGCCGCTGCCCCCACCGCCACCCGCCAGCCCAGCATGGATTCCCTCTCCAGGTAAGCGCACGTCGGGACCTTGCTCGCCTTGGCCCCCTAGGTGGGGGGAGGGCTTGCACAGCCAGGGTTGGGGGGGGAGCTTTCTGGAGACCCCGCCTACCTCCCTGGTCGAGCTCCTCTGGGAGGGTCCAAAGATGCTGAAGCTCCGTCCATGCAAGGGGTGGGGACGAGAGGTTGCCAACTCTGGGTTGGGAAATTTCTGGAGATTTCTGGGGTGGAGCTTGGGGAAGAGAGGAACCTCAGCAGGTTATAATGCCATGGAGGCCACCCCGCCCCAAAGCAGCCTTCCGCCTTCCTCCACCCCCATGGAATGACCTTTGAGGTCCGGAGTTGCCATTTCTGATCTCCAGGCCCCACCTGGAAGTTGGCAACCGGGTAGCTGCACTACACGTGCTTGTAATTTCAGAGGCTTGGCCCTTTGTTGCAGCGAGGACAAAGCGGGTTTAGTGGCCCTTGAATGACTCAGATGGTTTTTGTTTGAGGTAGATTGACATTTTTGTTATTGAAGGTGTTCCTAGACAGCTGTTTATTTCTGCACATAGGAAAGGTCCCCTGTGCAAGCACCAGTCGTTTCCGACTCTGGGGTGATGTTGCTTTCACAACGTTTTGAGCACATACTCAGACACTTCCCTTTATAACTACAATCTCTGGTTGGGCAACACAGAACACACCTAGGTGGCCCTTTGGTCTGATCTGACATGGCTCCTCATGATTTGATCTCTGTGTCCTGCTAGCTGGAGATGTGCTAGAGATGGCATTCTCCTGTACCATGTGGCTTTATTGATTTGCTAAAGGCACATGAGTCCAACCATTAGTCTGTTATGCCCAGCGCTGCCCTGCTCTGACTGGCAGCATCTCTCCTGGTTCTCGGAATGAGATAAATCACTTCATCTTTATCCGATCCTTTTAACTGGAGATGCCAGGGATTGCTACTAGAGCCCCCAAAGGGTGATTAGCACATTGAATTCACTGCCACAGGAGAAGGTGGTGGCAACTACAAGCATAGACTGCTTCAAGAGGGGAATTGAATAAACATATGGAGCAGAGGTCCATCAGTGGCTATTAGCCACAGGATATAGAGTACCCAGCTTGCAGGGGGGAAAGTGTAGATGACTGGGGAAGGCAATGGCAAACCACCTCGTAAAAAGTCTGCTGTGAAAACGTTGTGAAAGCAACGTCACCCCAGAGTCGAAAACGACTGGTACTTGCACTTTTACCTTTATAGATAGAACTCTCTGTCTGGGGCAGTAATGCTTGTATTCTTGGTGCTTGCGGGGGTGGGGGGAGGACAGTAGGAGGGCTTCGAGTGTCCTGGCCCTACTGATGGACCTCCTGATGGCACCTGGTTTTTTTTGGCCACTGTGTGACAGAGTGTTGGACTGGGTGGGCCATTGGCTTCTCTTATGTTCCTTCTGGATTCAAAGCAGTTGCTCTACTATTGAGTCATAGACCCCACGACTGGGGCTCTGTGCCCCTCATGCTTTCTTGCTTTGCATCCATTTCCTAGTGGCAGATTTTGTGTACCACATTGTGCACCTGGCAGTACACTCCTAAGAACACTTTTAAGCCTAAATAGGATTCTGAGTGTTTAGAACTGCTCTATTAAGTTGGTGTCTATATGATTGAACCAGGTGAACTTTGGGGAACACATCCTACAGTTCGGTGGCACAGCATATGTTTGCCCAGTGGTGCAGTTAGACATTTTTCCAGATGGTAATGTTTATTTCAAATGCAAGCCCACAGCCTGCTTTTAGGGCCCTCCCATATAGATGATGATTCAGTGTTCCAGACATCCAGCCCTGACGGCTATACTGGTTTTGGATGTAGAAGAACTCTGGACCAGTCCCCAACAATCCTTTGTAAAGCATCTCAAGAAGAAACTAGGGTTGCCTAATGCCAGGGGGCACCCCCACTGACACTCTCCATCCCCCCCCCCCCACCAGGACTCAGTGAAGCAGCATGGAAAAAAGCTACCGCACAACACCACATTCACTTCCGGTTAAGGATCCAGAAGCGCTGTGGTCCTTCAACACTCTAGAAATTTCCCTAGTCTCTATGGTTTTTACCATAGAGTATCAGAAAAAGCCTTGAGTGTCGCATAGCGTGGTGATGTGACTTCCAGTTATACAGACAGAAGTGGCATTGTGCGACACCATTCACCAGGTCTCCTCCCCCTAGCTTCCTATTGATTGACAGCTCTAGGTCGGAAACCCTAAAAACAGGAGTGTTGGGAAAGACCTTTCTCAACCTGAGATTTTGGACAGCTGTTGCCAGTCAGAATAGACAATGCTGAACTCAATAGATCAGGGGTCTCCAACATGGTGCCCACTGACACCTTTTCTGGCACCTGCCAAGTGTTTTTAGAAAGTGGGTGGGACCAGATAGGGCTTTTGGAGATCTGATTGGCAGTTTAGATTTTTTTAACAGGTCGCTTTGGCAGCAGCTGCCACCACTGCACAAGGATCTTTATGGTGTGACTGAAATTAAGGTGTGACAATTGTTTTGTGGCTGGTAGGGTTGCCAGCCCCCAGGTCCCAGTGGGGGATCCCCCAGTTTTGGGGGTTTCTCGCTGCCATGGACCAGCTGGCCAGTAGGGAAAAAACCCTCTCCTAAACAATTTAACCACAGAGTTTGCCTAGTTTATTTATTTATTTATTTATTTATTTAGAATTTATATCCCACCCTTCCCACGAATGGCTCAGGGCGGCTTCCAACAATAGATCCCACATAACAATAAGCAATATTTAAACATGTGAGGGAATAGACAATTAAAACAGATAAAACAGATAAAACTCTAAAAATTAATAAATATTCAAGTATATATAAAGGAAATCTGGCAAGTTGCATTAGGTTCTCAAGCTAGGTATGGGCTAGCCGGAAGAGGGTCGTCTTACAGGCCCTGCGGAACTGAACTAGGTCCCGCAGGGCCCTCACCTCCTCCGGCAGCTGATTCCACCATGTAGGGGCCATAACAGAGAAAGCCCTTTCTCTGGTGGATTTCAAGCGGGCTTCTTTCGGCCCAGGGACAGTAAGGAGATTTTGTGTTCCCGACCTCAGTACTCTCTGGGGAACATGCGGGGAAAGACGGTCCTTCAGGTAGACAGGTCCCAAGCCATATAGGGCTTTAAAGGTGATAACCAGCACCTTGTACCGGACTCGGTATATCACTGGAAGCCAGTGCAGGGTCCGAAGACTCGGCTGGATGTGTCCCCACTTTGGGAGACCCAATAACAGCCGGGCCGCGGCGTTCTGCACCAGCTGCAATTTCCGAGTTCGGGACAGGGGCAGCCCCATGTAGAGGGCATTGCAGTAGTCTACCCTCGAGGTGACCGTAGCATGGATCACTGTTGCTAGGTCGTCGCGCTCCAGGAAGGGGGCCAACTGCCTTGGCCGCCTAAGATGAAAAAACGCGGACTTGGCAGCGGCTGCTATCTGAGCCTCCATCTTTAAGGAAGGCTCCAATAGCACCCCCAAGCTCCTGACCCTGTCCGCCGCTATTAGCGCGCACTGTCAAAGGCTGGCAGGGGGATTCCCCCTCCCGGGCCGCGGCGACCCAAGCAAAGGACCTCTGTCTTCGCAGAATTAAGCTTCAGCCCGCTCAGTCTGAGCCACTCAGCCACGGCATGTAATGCCCGATCTAGATTTTCCGGGGCGCAGGTTGGCTGGCCGTCCATCAGTAGATAGAGCTGGGTGTCATCAGCGTACTAGTGACACCCTAGCCCGTGCCCTCGGGCAATCTGGGCAAGAGGCCGCATATAGATGTTAAATAACATCGGGGAGAGAACCGCCCCTTGTGGTACACCACAGTCAAGTGTGCACCTCCGGGACAGCTCCCCCCCAACTGCGACCCTTTGTCCCCGACCTTCCAGGAAAGAGGAAAGCCACTGTAAGGCCAACCCCTGAATCCCTGCGTCGGTGAGGCGACCCTTCAGTAGCCGATGGTCGACCGTGTCGAACGCAGCCGACAGGTCTAACAGCATCAGCACCGCCGAGCCGCCCCGATCCAGATGCGGTTGAAGGTCATCCACTAGAGCGACCAGCACCGTCTCCGTCCCATGTCCCGGGTGAAAGCCAGACTGAAATGGGTCAAGGACGGAAGCATCCTCCAGTTTAACCATAGAATGCTGAAAACTCAGAGCATCCCCTCTGTGATGTCTCAGACACAACGCTGTCACTTCCAGGTGATGTCATCACATCAAGGATGTCATGCGATGTCCCCACCCACCCCCAGAATGCCCCCCAAATCCCGTCGCTGGACTGAGAAGGGGACCTGGTGACCCTAGTGGCTGGCTCCGCCTCTTGCAGCAGCCATTTAGCCGCAGCCATTTTGTTGCCAGGCCTACTGTGCCACATCAGAATTACTACTGAGCCGTTGGATCCAAAAGGTTGGGGACTTCTGAGACAATTCAAAGGCCCTACTTGGTATAAGGCTGATTTAGTATTATATATCTACTTCATATAACCCACCTTACTCCCTAATGGCATACGTCTCTTCTAGTTCTTTCCAGTTCTTGTCAAGCTATCTTAAAAAAAAAGGCAACTAAAGAGGGGTGGGGAGTGTGCATCGGGGTTAAGTCAAGGGGAGGCAGACCATAATGTTTCTATATTCTAATACACTCTGTAGGGTGGATGGAACACATGCCCATCTGCCTTTCTATTTTAAGGCCCAAATATGATATTTCATGCTGAGGCTTGGGTAGAGAAGCAGTTACTTGTATATTAATTTGTAGGCAGTTGAATCTTGGGCGTGCAACTTCGTTGGGTGCAGTCGACTGCACATTATCCGAGCTGGGGATGCATTTCATGATTTAAAAAAGAAAGAAAGAAGAAGAAGCAGTATGCCACCAACAAAATCCAGACTCCAAGCCTTGCAAGCCTTAATTCTGCAGACATGGCGATTTCGTAATAGTTGTTTGCTTTATTCTCCTTCTGCCAATCAATCGGGGGGGGGGGGGAGGCCAATCTGTGCCTGCTAGCTGCTGGACGTCTCACTGCTGGGAGAGCCAGTTTGATGTAGTGGTTAATCCCAAAGAAGAAGCAAGAAAATACTGGGAGAAGTTATACACATGGTTAGACACTTAAACTGCTTTAATGTGAATTGTGGTGAATATTTTTCAATTGATATGGTTGAAATACAAGCCAAATTGATAACTTAAACGGGAACTTACAATATAACGCTATATGATTTACCGTAATGAGAAGTCAAGAGTGAAACAACATGATGAAACTCTTTTGTATCTGAATGATATAGCGACATGCAGAATGTATTCTGTTTTTCTTGATAGATGTACTATTACTTTTCTATTTCCATTTCCTCCTTTCCTTTTTTTCTCTTGAAAATAAAAAATTTATACGCGTGGTGCATTCCCAAAACGTTGGTGTAGTGGTTAAGTGTGCGGACTCTTATCTGGGAGAACCGTGTTTGATTCCGCACTCCTCCACTTGCAGCTGCCGGAATGGCCTTAGGTCAGCCATAGCTCTCACAAGAGTTAACCTTGAAATGGCAGCTTCTGGGAGAGCCCTCTCAGCTCCACCCACCTCACAGGGTGTCTGTTGTGGAGGGAGAAGATATAGGAGATTGTAAGCAGCTCTGAGACTCTGATTCAGAGAGAAGGGTGGGGTATAAATCTGCAGTCTTCTTCTTCTGTGGATTAAATTTAAGCGTGATGTGTAGTTCTCATTTCCAGCCCCTCCACCCCCTAAGGCAAAGCAGCCATGGTAGATGGGGCTTAGGATGAGTGAATCCCAGCAAGGGGTGATGGGAAGGAGCTGCTTAACCTTTCCTTTCTTGTTTAACCTTTACATCTTTATGCTGATTCAGACCATTATCTATCAATAGAGTTATCAGCTCCAGGTTGAGAAATGCTTAGAGATCTGGGGGTGGGGGTGGAGTCTGAGGAGGATCTGAGGAGAGCAGGGACTTTGTTGGGGTATAATGTCAGAGTCCAGCTTCCAAAGTGAGCAAAAAAAACCCAGACCGTGACAAAAATAACAATTGTCGCAATACAATGTTTTATAAAGTAGAACAGATGTTAACACATTATGCATATTCATAAGATTAATACAATTTTGTATTAATTAAAGATGTTGAACAAAACAGGTCCCAGGACAGATCCTTGAGGCACTCCTCTCCAAGAGGATGAGGAACCATTAACCAGCACTCTTTGGGTGCGATTTTTTAATGAGTTACAGATCCACCTAACAGTAACAGGATCCACTCCACATTTTGCCAAATTGTCAACAAGAATATTATGTGGAAACTTATCAAAAGCCTTACTGAAATATATATCCAGCAAGGTAGTCACTTTCTCAAAAAAGGAGATAAGGTTAGTCTGATTTTGTACACAGTGGGATTATTGCTTTTCCAGTTCCAACAACCTGGAGTGGGTGTTGCAGCTGAGATGGTTTGCTCTGAGCAGGATTTTGAAGGATCTCTGGCAGAAGTCTTTCACATCATCTGCAACTGCAGCTCCATACTGGAGGTGCCAGGGATTGAACCTGGGACCTTTTGTATGTAAAGCAGATGGACTACACTGGGTAGGGTTAGCTTGGCAAGAAGAGGAAGAAGGAAGAAGAAGAAGAAAGAAGAAAGAAGAAGACGACTGCAGATTTATACCCCGCCCTTCTCTCTGAATCAGAGTCTCAGAGTGGCTTACAATCTCCTATATCTTCTCTCCCCCCCACCCCTCAACAGAAACCTGTGAGGTAGGTGGGGCTGAGAGGGCTCTTACAGCAGCTGCCCTTTCAAGGGCAACTCCTGTGATAGCTATGGCTGACCCAAGGCCATTCCAGCAGGTGCAAGTGGAGGAGTGGGGAATCAAACCCAGTTCTCCCAGATAAGAGTCCGCACACTTAAGAACATAAGAGAAGTCATGTTAGATCAGGCCAGTGGCCCATCCAGTCCAACATTCTGTGTCACACAGCGGCCAAATATATATATATATACACACACATACACACTGTGGCTAATAGCCACTGATGGACCTCTGCTCCATATTTTTATCTAACCCCCTCTTGAAGGTGGCCATGCTTGTGGCCGCCACCACCTCCTGTGGCAGTGAATTCCACATGTTAATCACCCTTTGGGTGAAGAAGTACTTCCTTTTATCCGTTTTAACCTGTCTGCTCAGCAATTTCATTGAATGCCCACGAGTTCTCGTATTGTGAGAAAGGGAGAAAAGTACTTCTTTCTCTACTTTCTCCAACTACACTTAACCACTACACTAAACTGGAGAGGTGATTTAAAGAGAAATGCCTCCTCCAAGCTGGCTGACAGAGCGAGGGGTGCTTCAAGAGCCACACAGTATGTGTGAAAGAGCCACATGTGGCTCCCAAGCCGCAGTTTGGCCACCTCTGTTATAGGTGGAAAAGCAGATGGAGACGTATTGAGTGGGGGAGGGGGGAAATTGGCAAGGGAAATGTTATTTCCTTTCCTTGAACTGAATCTTCCCTAGTCTGCTTTCCATTTTTTTAAAAAAAAACTTGGTTATAGTGTTGCCATGGTGAGGTTTAGGGTGGGCTGGACCTCAGCAGGGTTTAATGTCATAGAAAGCAACCATTTTCTCAAGAGGAATTGATTCTGGTAATCTGGAGTGGAATTGTAATAGCAGGAGATTTCCAGATGTCACCTGGAGGTTGGTAACCCTACTTGGTGAATAAGGAGTTTGGCCCTGATTATTCTTCCCCTACCCCCATCCCATCCCCCCACCCCCCACAGGCATTCCTCATATACTTTCAAGGCTAGCTTTATAGCTTAAGTGTTAGAAACATGTTTTTAAAGGGAAAACTTGGATTATCTCAGTTAGCTGTATGCTGTACAGTACCAAAAGCCTGTGCTCTTTGGGTGCTTTTGAGTCATGAAAAAGTATGATTCAGTGGAGGCTGAGGGTGGTTTCTGAGGAGAACAGGGTGTTGCATTTCAATGGGTCTTGGCTTTCTGTTCTCGGAGGCCAGCGAGAGATCCCAACAATCCACGCATTGTTTACTGGGCGGTTTATGCAGACTGCAGGCTGTTTGTCATCCTTCCCCCCAACCTCCCAAGTTTTTTTTTTTTTAAATGACTAATAGTGCTTGACCATAGCTTTGGACACTGTAGGCTATTGTGTGTTGACAGAGAAAGGAACTGACGCTCTTAGAAAAAGCTCGCTCACGATCCAAATATAGGGTACCTTTCTCCATTGCTTGTGGGAAAATATGGCCCAGATAGAAATCCAGCAAGAGATGTGTCTGATTTTGGGTCCTTTCTCCTGTCCAGTTACATTTTCCTCCAGAGGAAGAACACTCAAGTTGAAGTCAGATGCAGAATTGTTTATAGTCAGCAGCAAATTTTGCTGAGGGAAGTAATTTAAGAGGGGACAGAATCTGTCAGAAGCCAACCGTTTGAGTTCTGAGAACCGTTTGAGTTCTAAGGGCAAAGGACATTTTCTCTTAGAATGGCAGTACCATCTTTGGTTTGGGCAGGGGAGGGAGAGACTTCAGTGGCATATAATGCCAGAGTCCTCCTTGCCATAGAGTCCATCATTTTCTCCAGGGGAACTTATTTCTGTCACCTGGAGATCAGTTGTAATAGTGGGAGATCACCTGGCGGATATACAGAAAACAATATGACTATACATTAAAGCGGTATTGTAACAAAAGGAAAAACTGTATAGAAGTAAAAATTGTTAATACAAGTCTGTTCATACAAGTCTTGGCTTGCTATTCTATATTTTGAAACAATTTGATCTCAATATTACTAACAAAAGACACTTGATGCCAGAATTTAACAATTGGCAAAAGTATGAGAGAAGGTTGATTTATATATTTTAAATTGTTTGGGGTTTTTTTTACTGTTGATTGTTTTTATGATGTAACCCACCCTGAGCCTGTTCTACAGGAAGGGTGGGCTAAAAAATAGAATAAAATAAGTAAATAAAAATATTACAGCAACAGCAGCAGTATGACATCAACAGCTTAGGTAACTATCCGTTTCATTTGCCTTCTGCAACTTCAACTATCTGCACAGCAATTGTAAAAGCCGGAGAGTGTCCTAAGCACAAATTTGAAG
The DNA here is from genome assembly GCF_032191835.1 of Heteronotia binoei. Classification (NCBI taxonomy): domain Eukaryota; kingdom Metazoa; phylum Chordata; class Lepidosauria; order Squamata; family Gekkonidae; genus Heteronotia; species Heteronotia binoei. The sequence goes on from NC_083225.1 coordinate 175,004,670, forward strand.
AAAATACTGGGTATTCAATCCTTGAACTCAAGGCTTTACCTAGTGTACTGCAGCCTGAAGAAGGGGATCAGACTAATTCATGGAGGGCAGCCCTGCTTAGTACTTGTATGGGGGACAACCACAGGCAGACCATAGCAAACCACCTCTGTTTGTCTCTTGCTTACAGAGTCGCTGTAAATCAGCTGCAGCGAAAGTGGCTCTCTGCAGGCTGTGAACTGAGTGCCAGTAATGTAGATTGCCTTGCATTAAAAACCTTCCACTGCACATTTTGATCAAGTAAGACCTTTAGTTTTAGGAAGCACTTCACTCTTTCCAAGAGTGAAGCTATTTCAGCACTTTGCAAAATTTTCATTTAAAAAAAAAAAATCCTTCTCTCTCTCTCTCCCAGTGTTTCTGAAGTGTCTTTCTTTTTGTTGTTCTCAGGGGAGCCTTCGTTTCTCTAGACCAGAGTCAATGATATTGTATGTGGGTGGAGAAAAGCACAGTGTATTCATACTGGAGCGTGAATTAAATCATAATCTGTGGAGGGGAAGGCAAGAGTTCAGTGTGGTGAGGTAGCTCTTTCATTTGCCTTTTAACAATGGAGTAGACAGGTTTAGCAAGGACGGGGAGTGCGGACTGCTGCTGACTGACTTCTGTTTTATAATGTTATGCATTGATTGTGAAGGTTGTTTCTCATAATTTCTTTCTCCTGTAGGTTTTTAGTCTTCATAGTGATAGGGATCTGAAATTGGTTCACTGGTTAATTGGGCTATTCTATGCTTTGATCGCACCTTGTACATTTTTTAAAAAAAATTTGATAATGTTTATTGGGTTACTCTACACATTTGTGAGGGGGGAAACTAGTTTTCTGAGACTTAAACCACAACTCCTTTTTAAATTCCAAATAAATTCAAGATTGCAGCCGTAAAACTTATTTTCTCTGGTGGGATGACTGAACTCTCTTCTGGAGGTGAGTTGTAACCCTGGGAGATCTCCAGACCCGCCTAGATATTGGCAACTCTACACATTATGCCATAGTGTGAGCTTTCCATGACTCTAGCAGGTTTCTCTGTGTTTATACTGCTGAAGGTTAAGTGCTGATTGTCTCTGGAATTGTTAGTCAGTGGCTGTAAGAAGTTTTCCCCAGATACACAGTTCTGCTAAACTAACAGGGTTGCCAATCTCTAGGTGGGGGCAGGGGATCCCCCGGTTTGGAGGCCCTCCCACCTCTTCAGGGTCATCAGAAAGTGGGGGGGAGGGAAATGTCTGCTGGACACTCCGTTGTTTCCTATGGAGTTCGATTCCCATAGAATATAATGGAGAATTGATCTACAGGTATCTGGGGCTCGGGGGGGGGGCTGTTTTTTGAGATAGAGGGAACGAATTTTCAGCATAGCATCCAATGCCTCTTCCCAAAGTACTCTCCAAATTTCAAAAGGATTGGACCAGGGGGTCAAATTCTGTGAGCCCCAAAAGAAAGTGCCCCTATCTTTCATTATTTCCAATGGAGGGGAGGCATTTAAAAGGAGTGTGACCCTTTAAATGCGATGGCCAGAACTCCCTTTGGATTTCAATTATGCTTGTCACAATCTTGCTCCTGGCTCCACCCCCAAAGTCCCCAGATATTTCTTGAGTTGGACTTGGCAACCCTGTAAACTAAACTGTCTTCATTTCTTCCTCTGCTCCTTCTCTTTTTCAGTAGTACATCCACGTCTCATTCAGAGCATTCGGCGCGGACAAAATCTGCTTCTGTTGTCTCGTCAGATTCCATTTCCACCTCCACAGAGAACTATTCCCCAGATTTAAGGGTAAGTCTTAAGGCAACGTAGGCCTCAGAACAGTCATGCAAAACAGCTTTTACTGGATTGTGCCATGTGAAACACCAAGTGAGACATCCAGGAATGTTGGCATTCATTTTCTATGAAGGAATAACTTCCTGCCTGTGGAAAACTAGCACTTCAGGGAAGGAGACTAAGGCTGGATCCTCTCTTTTCTCAAGTAAAAATGATGTATGTGCAGGGTGAGTTTCTTTTAATTGCTGGGGAGCATTCGAGCATGTAATTGTCCCTGAAACTTGATTAGTACAGCCCCCCCAAAAAAAATGCAGCATGTGATTTTTCCATCCTGCATGTGTAGAACAGCTGTCAGCATCATATTCATTGCTGAAGCAGGGTCTATAATTCTTCTTGTCTTCATGCCCCGATTATTTGGAGGCTAGAATTTTCTGGTGAAGCCCAACTGGTCTCTGTAAATCAGGGCTCCCCAACCTTTTTTGTGCCTGTGGACACCTTTGGAATTCTGACACAGCTGGTGGTTGCAGCCACAAAATGGCTTCCCGAGGAGGTGGAGCCAGCCATAAAATGGCTTAAGCGCTGTCCTTCCAGTCACACAGGGAAGATCCTTGTACTATGTTGACAGCTGAGCCAGAGCAACATTTCTTAAAAAATATGCCCAGCCAATCAAATCTCCAGTGGCCAATTGGGAACCCTGCTGGGCTAAAGCCCTTCCTGACCCTACCTACTTTGCACTGGTCTGTTCCCAGTTTGTTACAGACTGCATAACTGAAAAGTATGGTGTTCAGTCAGTGTTACTATTCCATGGAGTAAACAGTAACTGTTTCTTCCTGAGCTGTAGCATCAAGGTGGAACGCAGGGCAGCTGTGATGCACAGAGTAGCGCCTCTTGTCTTCAATGCTCCCTCTAAGCTGTAGAGCAGGGGTCCTCAAACTGCGGCCCGTGGGCCAGATGCGGCCCGCTGAGGATGTTTATGCGGCCCGCCGGGTTATGGCAAAATCAGACCGGAAGTGACGTTCGACCTAAACTCGCATTAGCAACGCACACTTCCGGCACTGGGCTGAGGCGGCGGAGACAGAGTGTGAGGTGATACCGAGGTGAGGTGAGTTCCCAGGCCAGGGTGTGTGGTGTGGGGAAGGGAGAGAGATGCAGAAGACGGAGAACTGACGGCCCGCGGCCTTGTACAGTAACGGGCAGGTCCGGCCCTCCAACAGTCTGAGGGACAGTGAACTGGCCCCCTATTTAAAAAGTTTGAGGACCCCTGCTGTAGAGCCTTGTGAGCAAAAATTCTACTTAACGAGCTACTAGCATTAAAGTTGTGAGCTCCTGCATTAATTAGTTTGCCATTTTTCCTGAGCTACGACAAAAATGCGTAAGCTGCAGGCTAAAAAACTGTAAGCGAGCTCACGCTAACTCAGCTTGCTCACACGAACTGCTTGTGTTCACTGTTGACACGATACAGACACCTTAAGACTGTGAAGAATGTCCTTCGTTGTATTCACAATGCTCCTGTTTGTGTATTGAAGCAGCCCTTCTGTGGGAAGCGCAAGGGAATGGGAATCGAAAGTCAGTGTGTTGAACAGAACTTTCACCTTATTTTCCTGACGTGGTTAAGTTTTCCCAGGGGGACTGTTTCATTCAACCAGTTCCGCATATGAAACTCAGTCCTTCCATGAGGGATTCAAGATCAGACTGTCAGAGAGCAAGCCCTGAAATTCTTTACTTTTAAAACTTTTTTTCCAGAAAAAAAAAAAAATTGGGGATTGCATTGTGACAGCACTGTCTTTTTAAAAACTACCCACACACAAAATTACGTGGCTACAGTTACTGGCGTGTTACAGTGTATAAAGAATAACAATTTAGAGAATAACTATCAAACATTCATACATTCCAAACATGCAACACTGCACTCTTCGTAAAGCCCGACTTGCCGAAAACCGCTAATAGTGGAAGCCAATGTCTGTTTGAGACATTGAGAGCCAGTTTGGTGTAGTGGTTAAGTGCGTGAACTCTTATCTGGGAGAACTGGGTTTGATCCCCCACTCCTCCACTTGCAGCTGCTGGAATGGCCTTGGGTTAGCCAGAGCTCTCGCAGAGGTTGTCCTTGAAAGGGGCAGCTGCTGTGAGAGCCCTCTCAGCCCCACCCACCTCACAGGGTATCTGTTGTGGGGGGAGAAGATATAGACGATTGTAAGCTGCTCTGATTCAAAGAGAAGGGTGGGGGTATAAATCTGCAGTCCTCCTCCTCCACCTTCTCAATTGAAAATTCCAAATGGGGAAAATCGCCCTTTTCTCTGTGCTAGTGGAAAGAAGATAAGAACCCTGCCATTTCATAATCCAAGAAAGGGACTGTAGGCTGGAACCGCCCATTTCACTGTAGAGCTTCGTCGGATACTCAGATCGGGGTATTATTCTGTGTTATACATTTTACAATCCTTCTCAACACATGACAAGTCAAAAAGCTGACTCCTCCTAGGACTGCAGCACGACCTTGGATATTTTCTCCCAGCTACTTACGTTTTTTGATGAAAGAAGCAAAAGCTCATGTTCCAAGTATATGTCAGCAGTATGAGTCCCAGCAGTGAGTCTCAGTTCCTAACACTTTCTAGACAGACCCAAGCCTGGCCTTGCTATTAGATCTTGCTTAGCACTTCTACGTCTGGGTGTTCGCTTAGGGTAGTGATTTTCAAATTGCAATCTGTGGGTTGCTAGGAAACTTAACAGTTCAGTTCGTAGAAGACCAGTAATGAAAGGCAAAGTGTTTTTATTTCTCCAAGACGGCATTCCCATTGCTACTGATCTGTGCCTCTGCAGGAGAGTGTAGGATATGTTTTTAGGTCACAGACCATACAGATCAAAGTGAGGCTTGACCATTCATCTTAGGACATACCCTAGAATGTGACCCAGAATCCTCTTCAGCACACAGAGAATCCATGCCAGAAATGTTGAATTCACTACCAGAGGATGTAGTGGTGGGTATGAGCATAGACATCTTTAATAGGGGATCAGACTAATTCATGGAGGACAGGTTTATCAGTGGCTACTAGCCACGGTGACAAAAGGGAACCTCCTAGGGTTGCCAGTCTCCAGGTTGTGGTAGGAGATGTCCCAGAATTACAACTGGTTTCCAGGTAAAAGAGACCACTTCCCCTGCAGAAAATGGCTGTTTGAAAGGTGGACTCTATGGCATTATGCCCCACTGAAGTCTCTCTCCTCCCTAGACTTCACACCCAGAATCTCCAGGAACTTCACAATCCAAAGGTGGCAACCCGTAGAACCTCTGCATTCAGAGGCGTTAATAAACTGCTGAATACCAGTGCCTGGAGGTAATACCAAGTGAAGGCCTTGGCCTCTATGCATTGTTGTTGGCCTTCCATAGTAACTGATTGGCCACTGTGTGAGATGGGAAGGACTAGTTATTCTGATCCAGCAGAGCTCTTCTAATGTGCAATTTCTTGGCAAATGGGTCAGTGGAAAAGTACACCTGAAGGCAGAAAGATAGTTCTAAGTACTGGTAGGAAAGGAGGAAAGTACTGGCAGGAAAGGCTTTGTCTTCCCAGAATATCTTTGGGATGTGTTGTTCAGCAGTTCCAAACCATGTTAGGAGGTGGGAGAAGAAAACCAGGAAAGCTTTGTGAAGGGAAAGCAAGTGGAGGACAGGCAAGCGATCTCAAAGGCAGCGTCAAATTGAGCATGAGGCGTTGCAGCAAAAAAAAAATCAGGGATCTCCTGAGGTGTTCCTTGCAGCACTGTTGCTGCCAGCCAGACTGTGTGGAGTTTGGGTGGTTATCCATCTGTATGAAGTGACATCCATGTGGTTTGAGTTATTTCTAACCATGTCAGGGAAGCCCTTTAGTGTTCCTTGGCATGGCTAGCTAGCATTGTCCCCCAGTGGGTGTGCGCCAGTTCACACAAGCCATGATTTAATAGCCCGAAGAGGCTGTTGGAAGCACGGAAAGGAGACTGATCCTGTCAAGGAATGGTACTTAACTGCTTTAGGAAAGGGACAGCACTAAAAGGGGAACCCTCTGAGGCTTGCCTATTGGGGAGAACACAGGATCTATCCATTTTAATATTTGTGCATCTCCCCTGCCTTATTCTGTAGGCAACTGTAATTATAGCAAAGAATCCTACATGCCTTTGCCAGAAGGATCAAGATGCAATTACTGAAATTAATAAGGAAGTTCTAAATACTGAGATTTATAGAATGGAATGAAATGTCAAAGAAGCCACCGACTCCTACTTCTTTGTATCTGAGGGCCATTTCACACATTACGTGAAGAGAAACAAGATTGTCACAGTTCATCTGCAAGGATATTTGTGCGTGACATGTGCTTTCAAACACACATTAATGCAAATTTAGACTTCAAGTTAAAGTGTACGTTAAGTTTACATTTTAAATCTGGAAGAATCTATTTATAGGGGACATCTGTACCCCTAAACTGTCCTCCAAAGATTTCTGAGGCAACTTCCAGTCAATAATCAAGCAGCCCATCAATAAAACCAACCATAATGTAGTACCTTGAAGGAAACAGCTGTTTGAAAGCAAGCCAGTGACAATCAAGAAGCTAGCCAATAAACTAAATTTTGGGTAGTCAGAATGTCTGTGTATGGTGGAGAGTAACCAAAAGTGTATGAGATTTTAAAAATTATCACCATATGAATTACTTCAGGTCTCAGGGAAGCAGCTCTGCCACACACAGCTCTCTCTCACTGGCTGTTTCGGGGGGCGGGGGGGGTGAAGCAAGGTCTCTTATTGGACTATGTGAGAACACACATCCGTGAAATGCAGCTAATGGCACTGTACTCTTCTGTGTCAGTATGTGAAAAGTAACCTACTGAATGGATGACATCACTTCCAGTGATGTCAGGGGGTGCAGCCTAATATGCAAATGAGTTCATGCTGGGCTTTTTCCACAAAAAAAGCCCTGGACAGAACCATGCTATCCCTTGGGACCACCAGCTGTTCGGGTGGCAGATTTGGGGGTCAATCAAGAGGCCATCTTAGCCACACACCCTTGCAAGATGGCCCCCTCATGAAAACTCCCTTGACCAGCACAGCATCCGTGCTGCCCTTAAAAGGAAGCCCCACAAAGGGCTGAGAAGGAAGTGCTTGGGCTCTCTCTAGCCTGCTGTAGAGAGGCCCAAGAAGAGAGGACTGAATCCAGGATGACTATGACCTCCTCCCCTCATTTTGTTTCTAGGCCACACTGGAGGGCTCGCTGACCCAATATCATGACTCAGTGGTCCTGGAGGCCTACAAGTGCAGTAGAGTAATCTAAAATGGATGAGATCAGAGTGTGGGTCACCATGATCAGGTTTTGCTTTTCAGGGAATAGCCATATCTGGTTTACCAGCCAATATTAGTGCCAAATTAATACATGTCACGGATGAGACCTGAGCCTCATGTTCAGCTATGGATCTAATAGGACTCCTATCTCATCTTGTGAACCCATTCCTTCAGGAGGAATGGAGACTTTTCTAGCACATTCCATTTGGCAATATTGTTGACCAGCAGTTTTGACTTGACTGAGCTTCTGATTAGCAGTCCCATTACCGCTGCCAGGTACTCGTTCGGGTATCCTGTGTCATCAGCATAATGACGATGCTTCACTCCAAAGACACAGATGACTTCTCTCAGCTGTTTCACCCATCTTTGAAAGAGTATGAGGAGACAAGATGGAGCCCTGCAGAATCCCATAGCTCAAGGGCTAAGGAGTTGAGCAGCTGGTATCAGTCAGCCCGGTAAGTCCCAGCAGAAGCTGTCCATTTTGTGAAATGCTAGCAGACAAATCACAGTGAGAATCTGGATCGTCCAAGCTTATGTCATCAGAGGCAAGACGGAAAAGCCTGCCCTCAGAAATCTGGAACAGCTCAGCTGGATGTTTTTGCACTGATGTAATAGTGGCAGAGTTATACACACTCAGCTGCAATCACCACCACAGGTTAGATTTTAGAAATGTGCTCTGACTCACGTTCAGTGATCTTCTGTGTGCATTTTTCTATTGATGCTCTAGGGCAACCTGTTGCCCTTAGGTCTTCATTAAACCAAAAATCGCCATGGGCCCTCCTGAAGGGAGAGGTGCCAACAGCGGCAACAACTGGCTAGGCCATCTCTAAATTTTAGAAGACTAAGAAATTGGATTTATACCCTGCCCTTCACTACCCAAAGGAGTCTCAGACCAGCTTTTCCTTCCCCTCCCTACAACAGACACCCTGTGATGTAGGTAGGGCTCAGAGAGCTCCGACAGAAACTGCTCTTAAGCAGAACAGCTCTGAGAGAGTTATGACTGGCACAAGGTCACCCAGCTGGCCGCATGTGGAGGAGAGGGGAATCAAACCTGGTTCTCCCAGATAAGAGTCTGTGCATTTAACCGCTACATCAAAGTGGCTCTCAGAAGCAAGACTGGCTGAGCCTTCTCTAAATTTCAGGGATCAATCAGGGTTTTGATAGCCCATATCAGCACAAAATTCCCCAAGGGCTGTCAGGACTCAAGCAGGATCCATCTGTAACGTGTCCATTGTCCCTACCATGTTTGGAGAGCCACTTTAAATCACTCACACAATGGCTATTTTTCTGTGAAAGCATAGGAGCCCTGCTGGATCAGACCAGTGGTCCATCTAGTTCAGCATCCTGTCTCACACAGTGGCAAGAGGCCAAGGCCTTCTTCTGAGGTTGCCTCCTGACTCTGGGATTCAGAGACCTAGTGCCTCTGAATGTGGATTTTCCCCTCAGTCACCATGGCTAGTAGCCATCCTCCTATCTAATCCCCTTTTCAAGCTGTTTATTCCTTTGGCAGCAGATCCTACATTTTAATCACTCTCTGTGTAGGGAACAGTTCATGCAGATCTTACATGGGTGCTAAAATATATCCTGAATTCTGGCCACTTTGAGTTGGAGAACTGGTTGAACTATATAATTTTTTTCAATGAAGCTGGATAGCAGCAGTGTGAGAGTGTGTGCCTAAAACATAAGGGTGATTCTCTAGTCCAGGAGTGGCCAAACTTGCTTAACATAAGAGCCATATAGAATAAATGTCAGATGTTTGAGAGCTGTAAGACATGAATGTCAGATGTTTGAGGGCATGAAGGAAGGAAGATGGGGGAGGGAAAGGTGGAAATGAAGCAACTTTAATGTTAATATGCATTTGGCAAATCACTGGCATGTAAAAGAGCCACATGTAACCCCTGAGCCACAGTTTGGCCACCCCTACACTATATAGAGTTCTGGGGCAAATGCTACTGTGTCATGATGCAATCCTTGCACTTCCAGGTCACACTGGAAGTGACATCACCATGCAGTGACAAAGATTGCCTTCCCTGTGTGGTACATACCCACGTCCCTCCCACCTCCCATTAGTTGCCAGGCCATGCCCTACCCTTAGTGAAACCCTTTCAGAGGGTAACGCTGTTTGTCTGCGGTCGAACAGCTAGATTCGAGTCCAGTAACCCTTTAGACACCAACAAGATTTTCAGGCTTGAGGATCTCCATTCCTACTTGTTTTTGATGAAGAGGTGGGGGGGTTGTCTCTCTAAAACCTCATACCCCCCAAAAAACTTGTTGATCTCTAAGGTGCAACTGGGACTCAAATTTAATGACGCAGTGTCTTGCTGGGACACTGGGAGAAATCTAAATGGACGTTCCCTTGCAAGAAGCATTGCTAGATGATTCTAAGTCTGGCTTGTTCTGTATGTATTTAAGAACTCTAGCTCCGATATCATTTTTTGCTTTTTAACTCAGGACTGAAGTCAGGCTAACTTAAGTTGTCAGCTCCCTTTTAAAAAACTAGTTATACTGGCTACCCTCCAAACCTCAGTAAGGATTTTAATTTTTTTTGTCACTTAGGAAAAACCTCCACTTTTTAACAGAAGTCTTTTTGCCTTTTATGACTTCCTGCTTTAGATTAATTTGTGCCCTTTGATTTTTATCTGAGCCTCTTTTATAATTTTTTTTAAAAAAAACCTCAAGGCTTCTTGAGCAGATCAGAGTCTCCAAAATCTCCCCTTCAACTTCCTTATAAAGAATCCCTTTTATTCTTTTCAGAAATTCATATGAAGTTAAACGTGACTGTGCTAAGTCGTTAATACAATTTTCCAGTAACATTTTAGTCAAATTTGGACAGTATTGTGGATTCCAAGTTGTTCAGAAGCACTTGTATTTTGGGCATCCCACCTCTAGAAAACTATTGCCAATGTAGGAAAGGTAAAGAAATAGCAACCAAAATGTTGTAGGAATTAGAACAACTTCCCTATTAGATAAACATATGGAACAGAGGTGCATCAGTGGCTATTAGCCACAGCGTATTGTTGGAACTCTCTGTCTGGGGCAGTGATATTCTGTATTATTGGTGCTTTGGAGGGGCAACAGTGGGAGGGCTTGTGGTGTCCTGGCCCCACTGATGGACCTCCTGATGGGACCTGGTTTTATTTTGGCCACAGTGTGACACAGAGTGTTGGCTTGGATGGGCCATTAGCCTGATCCAACATGGCTTCTCATGTTCTTATGTTCTCTTATGTGGTCACAATAGACATTCATAAAATTACCTTACCTTTAACAGTTGGCAAAAGATGAAAAGATCATTTAAAAAATATTCCAAATAAATAATATTTTTTAAAAAAATTACTCATGGTGCAGAGGAAGTGAATAGAGAGAATTTTTTTCTCCTTCCAGGATACTAGAACTCAGGGGGTACCCAATGAAGTTAATGGCAATATGTTCGAGGCCAGGCAGAAAAGGTAATGCTTCTTCTTAAGCACTGCTGACCTGGGATTCTGTGCCCTAGGATCGAGTGTCAAGTTCAGCTGGCTTTGAAAAGAGTTTAACTGAGCCTAGCAACTGGCCAGTGGATTGGAGGTAGGGACATAGGGGGAGGTATGTTGTGCTGTGTGCACCATGATATAACTTCCAGGAAAAACCCAGAAGTGATATCAGGTCGCTCTAGGAATTGGCAGAAACTCTATGGTTGTACCATAGAGTTTGCAGTGATTTCTAAAGCTATCCAACACCACTTTCAGGCTATCCTCACATTATCCCGTATGCAATGTGAATTAATAAAAATGTTTCTCCCACCGCTCCTCCAGGTGGGATCCCCTGCCCCCACTGGGATGATGGCAACCCTAGTTGGACTTATTCATGATGGAAAGGTCTATGAGCAGCTGTCAGCCATGAGTTTTTTCTAAGCTGCCTTGAGTCTAAGCAAGAAAGGTAGACCATAAATTAAATCAGGGATAGAATTCTAGCAGGAGCTCCTTTATATATTAGGCCACGCACCCCGTATGTAGCCAATCCTCCAAGAGCTTACAAAAAAGAGACTTGTAAGCTCTTGGAGGATTGGCTACATTGGGGTGTGTGGCCTAATATGCAAAGGAGCTCCTGCTAGAATTCCATCCCTGAATTAAATAATAAAATAGTCTTCGTGTTCAGAGTCAATATACCTGCTGGTGGAGGGTAGCAACTGGAGAGGCTTTGACACCTGTGCTACTGCATGTCGTCTTTCGAGAAGTTGGCCATTCCGGGATGCAGGTTGTTGGACTACATGGACTGGTAGCTTCATCTAGGAAGGCTTCTCTTGGGTTTCCAGACCTTGGCCCCCTTTGGAACTAAATCAAAGTTTACGTTCTTTTCTGTTGGCTCCCTGGCCAGCTCTTCTGATCATGTATCTTATCTGGAAAGTTTTTTCTCTGTATCATGGCCTGTTTAATGTGAGCGTAATTGAAGACTTCCGTCCTCACACCCTTTCCTCTCTTGGCTTGTTGCCTGATTCTTTCTCTATTTCAAGTGCTCCCACAGTTCAAAGGCTTGCTTGCACAGTTCATGGCAGGTTCCTCTACAGGAGGGGTGTCAAACTTCTTGGTTATGAGGGCCGGATCTGACATAAATGAGAACTTGTCAGGCTGGGCCATGTATGTCATAAAATGTAATGCCAAGTAGCAGAGATATAAACGTTATAAAGCACACAGACAAAGATTTTTTAAAAGCTTAAAATAAAACATGCTTAAAACATTAGCACTCGTTGGTCTTAAAGGTGCTTTCTTTGTCTCTCTCCTGTGCGATCCAGGGAACTGGGCAAAGGGGGCTCTTTTCTTCCTCAGGGAACCAGGAGAGGGCGGGACCTTGACAAATAGAAGGAAGAGAGGCTTGGCTCAGTAGCTCTGCTGTGCGATTGAGAGAGCCTGGCAAAACAAGCTATCTCTCCTCCCTTCCTCCCCAAGGGAAGAGCCTCAGACAATGGACAAAATAGAGGCTTTGCTCTGTGCTCCTGTGCAATTGAGCAAGCTTGGCAAAGCAAGCTGTGACGCTGAAGGAAGCAGGAGAGAGGGAGAAGGAAGCAGATGACAGCCAGTTGCTCAGGGGCCTGATATGAGCCCTCGGAGGGCCTGATTCGGCCCCTGGGCAACATTTGACACCCCTGTTTTCAGAATATACTCGGTGCAGGAACTTCCCCCCCCTTCAAAAGGATTGATAAATTTATTTGTAAATAATAACCATCCTACCATTCTCCTATAGCACTGGAAGTGGTAGCAGCAACCTGTATTCCCATAATAAGTCCAGCCTAGTTGTCTGTAATGTGTGAATGCTGTGAAGCTTAATGAGGGCTGGCAGTGTGCTTGCCAGTTCTGAGTCAGGAAATTCCCAGAGATTTGGGGGCAGAGCTTGAGATGGGCAAGTTTGTGGAGGGAAGGAAAGTGTGGCAGGGAAGTGATGTCATACAGCCTGCCCTCTGAAGCTGCTGTTTTCTCCTGGGAAGCTGATCTCTGCAGGTTGGTGATCCGTTGTAATCCCCACACCACTGAAGTCTGTCTTTTTAATCAATTTGAGTTATTGGTGTCAAGCACCATAAGCAAGCAGGGAGTCAGCTAGCAAGCTGGATTTGTAATGGTCATGGGGAGAACATAGAAATGTAAGAAGAGCCTGCTGGATCAGAACAGCATCCTGTTCCACCCAGTGGCCAACCAGTTCTTCTGGAGAGCCAGCAGCAGGGCATAGAGGCTGCGACCTTCCTCTAATGTTGCCTCCTGGCTCTGGGATTCAGAAGTTTAGTGCCTGTTAATGTGGAGGTTCTCTTCAGTTACCATGGTTAGTAGCCATTAATAGACTTATGGAGGGCTGTGGCTCAGTGGTAATGTTCTGCCCACACAAGGGGGCAGAAAATTAATTCAACTGGAAGAAATTAGTCCTGTACCTTTAAGTGCATGATAATCATGGGATTTGTAGTGTGTAGGTACTTCACACCAGGGGGGCTTATTTACCTCTCCTAATTGGCTATTTACTGCTTTCGGTCAGTCTTTGCCTGGGAAAACTTAGTTTATTGCCCCTCTTCCTTTCTTTGTTAGCATTCCGATAGCTAGCAAGCATGGAGACCCAGGGTCTCACACTTCTCTTCACCTCTGAGCATGGTCTGAACAAGAAACTTGCATGATTTCCCACACCTGATGTGTCGGAGACCGTGAGTACATCTGCTCTGTACGTCTCGGGAGGTCAATAAAGCTGTTATATTGTCTAACTGTGCTTGGTGAGTTGAACACGGCTAGATGGTGCCTCAGATTCAGGGCTCCGGACAGCACAGGTAGAGCATCCGCCTTGCTTGCGGAAGGTCCCAGGTTCAGTCCCAAGCATCTCCATTTAAAGGATCTGGTAGCAGATGAGATGAGAGACTGTTGACCATGTGTCAACATGGGTAAAGTTGGGAGGGGTCTCATTTTTATAACAAAAGGAACACCTGAACAAGATGAGCTGATCTTTCTTCCCATTCTCCAACTCATCTTTCAGCACTTGGTCGTCTCTGGCCTGCGTCTCCGAACCAAGTGCTCTTCTGGAATTGGAGCCACACAAAGAAATTATATGTGAATGCAGATGATTTTTTTTTTAAAATGGCTGACACCATTCTATATACTTGAAGTACATAGAAGTACAGTACTTGGGCTTCACGTCTGTCTTCACAGATAGGTCTGGATGCCCCTCCAGACTTGCTGAATACCTTCCCAAACCCTGGGAGAACTCTTATCGCTGACTACCTTACATAACTTAGTTGCTCACATCCAATAATGAAAGACAGTGTGGTGTAGTGGTTAAGTGTGTGGACTCTTATCTGGGAGAACCAGGTTTGATTCCCCACTCCTCCACTTGCACCTGCTGGAATGGCCTTGGGTCAGCCGTATCTCTCGCAAGAGTTGTCCTTGAAAGGGCAGTTTCTGTGAGAACTCTCTCAGCCTCCCCTACCTCACAGGGTGTCTGTGGTGGGGGAAGAAGATAAAGACGATTGTAAGCCACTCTAATTCAGAGAGAAGGGCAGGGTATAAATCCTACGGTCTTCTTCAATACTGGCTCCAAGAGACCTTGCAGCTGAGACACAATGTATGTCTTCTTCCCAGCAATTCCTATTGGATCCCCCATCCCATTTCTCAGGTGAACCAAATTGTCTATGGAAGCAAAATCCTGTGACTTCGCCCACCCTGTGTTGAGCAAGACATCAAAATTCTGCTCCCCTGTTGCCCCCTCTGTTGTCAAACAAAAGCATATTCTATAAGCATTACAGAAACGCACACACACAGCCTGTCTTTTCTATAATGTGTGAAACGTCCCTGAGAATCTTGAAGGTCATGCAGTAATTTCTCTGATAGCCAGCTCCTGGTGACGGAGACTACTCTTCCAATGCTTTCATTTCTAAAAATGGCACAATTCATAACTGTTTTGTTTTTGCATGGGCTTTTTTTTTTTGTCCCTTATGTCTTAGGATGTGAAGGAAGTTTTGCTTATTTGAGGATTCTCTTAATTTCGCCCTTCCCCTGCCCTCTATTTATAGCTCTCCCGTCATAGACCTGCCAAAGCCCAGGTTACAAGGTATTGATTTAGTGCAAATTAGATCAAGGGAAGCCAGACTCGGTCAATCTTCTGTCTCTGAGACGAGGAGGAAAGGGAAGGCGCCCCCCCCGCCCCCCTTCAGCGTGTTCACATTTCAGAAAGGCAGCCAAAAAAGAAGGAGATCTGAATAATGTTCAAGGTCCCTGGGTGTTTGCATAGGCATTAAGCGTACAGCAAGGATGCTGTTTGAAAAGTATTTATGACTGTCATCCATGAGGAGCAGAAGGCTGAAGGGAATAAGTCAATGGCCTTGGTGTGTCCTCTTCAGAGGTGATCCATTATTTCCTAACCAGCTCCAGTATTTCTTCCAGTCATGAAATATATGTGATCCTCCATTGCAAAGGGTAAGATGTTTTTCTTTATTTTATTTTTTTTCACCTGGTGCATCTAAAAGAAAAGAAATCAGGACTGGGCTTTAGAAAAGGTTTGGAAAATGCTGGAACAAAACTAGTTAGGCCAAATATCGGTGGGGTGTATGTGCTTTTTTAAAAAAAACAGAATATTCGGGGTTTTAGCTTGTTAACATAGTAGGATTGCGAGAGACACTGTGGTTATCTCTCATCGGGGACCTTTGCTTTGTGTTCCTAAGTGAAAATTCATCCCTTAATACCAAAACCCACATTCTATAATGTGGCATAATGAAAATGGTATTGTACGATATTAAGCCTTGTTGTTTCCTTAAGGAAAAATCAGAGAAAGTAAGTGACTCTGCAGTCTGCTCCCATGTAAAGAGTTACATTGCTGATTTGGTTTAGTAGAAAGGGAGGAAACCCCACAATTTTGCAACTCCAGAACTCAAGCAATATCCTCTTTCAAGCTTTCACCATAGCTCCTGTGTTGTAGTCTGGCTTTACAATGCACTACATTAAATTCACTGGGTGTGGGGGGCGGGAACATGGGATTGGGGTGGGTGGCAATGTTCCCTCTAAGCTGTGGAGTCTTGTGAGAAAAATTCTACTTCGTGAGCTACTGGCATTAACGTTGTGAGCTACTTAGAGTTGCCAAGTCCAATTCAAGAAATATCTGGGGACTTTGGGGGTGGAGCCAGGAGAAAGGTTGTGACAAACATAATTGAACTCCAAAGGGAGTGCTGGCCATCACATTTAAAAGGACTGCACACTTTTTAAATGCCTTCCCTCCACTGGAAATAATGAAAGATAGGGGCACCTTATTTTGGGGCTCATAGACTTGGGCCCCCTAGTCATATCTTTTTGAAACATGGAAGGTGTTTTCAGGAGAGGCACCGGATGCTATGCTAAAAATTTTGTGCCTCTATCTCAGAAAGCAGCCTCCCCAGAGCCCCAGATACCCACAGATCAATTCTCCATTATACCCTATAGGAATCGGTCTCCATAGGGAATAATGAAGTGCCTAGCAGACACCCCCCCCCCCCCCGCATTCTGATGACCCTGTGGGGGGAGGGCCTCCAAACCGGGTGATTCCCTGCCCCCACCTGGGGATTGGCAACCCTAGAGCTACTGCATAAATTACTTTGCTCAGGGGCCATTTTTCCTGAGCTAAGACAAAAGTGTGTGAGCCAGAGGCTAAAAAACTGTGAGTTAACTCATGCTAACTCAGCTTAGAGGGAACACTGGTGGGTGGAAATCAGGATTATCTTTGAAGTCAGTAGATGTTACACCTAGTCATGCAGTTCCAGAAGTACATATAAATGTGAAGATCTGTACCAAGATGGGGAGAAGATAAAAAGACTGGTCTGGACACGGTTTAAAATATGTCAAAAGGAGTGATAAAAGTAGAAATAACAGTCCTTGTGCTGTTTTTTTTTTCCCCTGATGCTTTCAGGTCCTTGTGTGTAAAGGAGGTTTGCCTGTAGGTGACACGAAAACCTAATATTATGTCTAAAGGGCTGCATTTAAAAAAAAAATTGGCTTCACGGTTTGAATCCAGATGTAGTTTATTGGTGCATTTCATCTTTCAGGATACTGGCTAACTTTTAGCAGTCTCTGGGGGGATTGGATAAACATATGGAGCAGAAGTCCATCAGTGACTATTAGCGACATGGTATAGATGAAACTGTGGGGCAGTGATACTCTGTATTCTTGGTGCTTGCGGGGGCTTCTAGTGTCCCGGCCCCACTAGTGGATCTCCTGATGGCACCTGGGGTTTTTTGGCCACTGTGTGACACAGAGTGTTAGACTGGATGGGCCATTGGCCTGATCCAACATGGCTTCTCTTATGATTTTATGCAGGCCTTGAATTCAGCAGGAGCTCACAGGAGTGCAGCTTTTGAACCTTTCTGAGGATTCCCCCTCCTCCTTCTCACCTTGCCCATTGAATAGTAGGTGCAGCTGCATAACAATCCCTGGATGAGCTCCACCACTTATTTTTCTACAAAACGACCCCTGATTTTATGTACCTGAGGAAGTGCACGCACACACAAAAGCTTTAACCCAGAATTAAAATTTGTTGGTCTTAAAGGTGCCACGGGACTCAGACTTTGGTTTGGTAAAACATTTGAAGGCATCACAGAAAAGCAGTGGAGTAGGAGAAATAGTGGTATAAATCGAAAGCTACATGAAGATCCAAACCCTTTTTCTGTTTTGGACACTGAATTTATTTTTAATCTAATTTCCTGCCCCCCCCCCCCCCGAGCATTTCACCTCTGCTCCAATCAGTCTGATTACGGTATGCTTGGTATCTTTGCTTCCTCTACAAGCATTCTTTGCAACATCTTCCCACCTTCCGACTGGAGCAAAAGGTCTCAGAGATCTCCATTTCTGCTCATGTCTGACTCTCAAAAGCTCATACCCTGAAACTTCTTGGTCTCCAAGGTACCACTGGACTTGAATCTAGCTATTTTTATCTTGGCACTGAAGCTGCCTAGGGGTCAGGGTTTTGAGAGGTTTTTCTTTTCCTTTTGGAGGAGGCCATTTTGGATCTCCGTGCTTGTTTGAAGGACACTTGAGGATTGATTCTGTTGAAAATAGTTCACAGGCCTTATTCCCCTGCCCGCCGTCTGTGTGTCACCTACAACCCACCACCCTCATAAAACTACTTGCAGTCTGTCCCTGCCTGCTACTTCCACCAAAATGATCTTTCCCAGCCAGAAAAAAGAGATGTGTCTTGTCGTACCATAGTGAATGGCGGAGAGAAATGCATGGTATCAGCTGATCGGCGGGGCCTTTAAATCATCCGGGAGGCTCCTGGGCACTCTCCCGATCACGGGTAGCACCAGCAGAATCACAGGTAGCACCAGCAGGAGCAGCCAGGCTGACCCAGCTGCTTCTGTTGGCACCAGCCAGGAACAGGCGTCAGCCTCCCTCATCAGCAGGATTTTCCCGGGCATGGGAGGGGCAGCGGCTGCTCCTGGGTTCCCCCCTGCAGGATTTAAATTGCCCAGGAGGGAGGTGGTGTCCCCTAATGTCCCAGCCTAGGGTGGCAGCAAACCCGGCACCGGCTCTGGATTCCGGAGATTGAACCTGGGGCTTTCTGCACGCTGAGCAAATTCTCTACCACAGAGCCACAACTTCCAAACCAAAATGATGATTGTAGACATGTGTATCTTTTTAAAGAAGTTCTCATCGTTTGATGGCCCAAAGAGGCCTTTTTTTATTGTTTACGCTAATCCAAAGTTTTCCCATAAAAAGCAACAGTGGCCGAAAGCTCAGTACCTTTCCAGCTTTTATTATTTCCATGCGTGCCACATCGGTTGTCTTCTGCATCCAGCTTTTTAAGTAGAATGGAATGCTGTGAGACCATCTGATTGGCCAGCTTGTCCTGCCGCATGCGGCTCTTCTGGAGGGCTTCAGTCCACGTCAACCTCCTCGTAAACAGTCCGTCTGCTTATATGGTGTTCCTGCTTTGTTCCCAGTTTTGACTCATAAAAGCGGAAAGATTAAGATGCAGGGTGTTTCAGTGGGATTGGTTGAACTTGCCAGCTCCAGTCTTTCTAACGTGAATTATCTACCCCATCTGGTTATTGAATCCGAGGGGGGGAGCCCTTTTTCTCTAATGAAGCAAAGCTATTGGCAGCGAGACGTTTCGATTGTTCTTTCATTTACTTTTAAAAAACTTTTTTTTTTAAATTACTTTTAAAAATTTACTGCCGTCCTACTGAGGCGGGCGCTTAGGAATGCTTCTGTGACAATCCTAGACATGTGCAGATCACAGATGAAAAATGCGAGGGTGCCGTTTGGATCCGAAGCCTTTGCTCTGTTTTGATCTTGTTCAGCTCTTGGCCCTTCTCCTCCGTGCTATCTGTATGTGTGAAGGCTCCTTACAGACAGCAGTCTACATATGGAATTCATTTAACCTCCCATACTATACCAAGGTAACTCCTGGGTCTGCACTGTGACGGAGTGAAGCAGCTGACTCAAGTATCAGATGTTGAGTCCCGTGGTCAATTATTAAGTTTTATTGTTAAGTGTGTGTGTGTTTAAAAAAAAAAAAAGCAAAGGGGGCACCATTTGGATTTTCCACCTAAAGCAACAAAATGTCTTTGGCCACCCTCTCTCCAGTATGATACAGATTTTCCATCTACAAATGTTGGACAGCATGAGCATATTGGGTTTATTTCTTCATTAGTTTCTGCATAATGTACCCAATTGTTTGTTAACAATAAGCAAAGATTCCTCTGCCAGTTTCCATATTGATTTCAAAGCATGCCTTTGTTTGAGATAACTAGGGCTTTTTTTTTTTGTAGCAGGGAGTCCTTTGCATATTAGGCCATACCTCCCTGATGTAGCCAATCCACCAAGAGCTTACAGGGCTCTTAGTACGGGGCCTACTGTAAGCTCCAGGAGGATTGGCTACATCAGGGGTATGTGGCTTAATATGCAAAGGAGTTCCTGCTACAAAAAAAGCCCTGAAAGGCTGCTGGCTCTGGATCAGGAAATGCCTGGACATTTTCAAGCAGGTTGTATGATACAGCAGAGACCTCATCTTAGACAAGGCCTACCTACCTACTTTTTAAGATAAAGATTTTACATTTAAAAACAGCTGAGCATCTTGTGCCCTGGCTGCCAAGCTCCTGGGCCATCCCCTCCCGATCGCCAGCACGATGACATCACTCACAAGTGACATAATCACACCGGTGACATTGCGCGCCAGTGACATCACACATTGGCCACTCTAGGAGCTTCTGGGAAAACCATAGAGTTTCCCCGGAAGCTCCTAGAGCAGCCAGTGTGCGACATCGCCAGTGCAATGACATCACTTGCACACACATGGGGGACTTGGCAACCCTTGGCCTGGGCTGTTGAGGCTAGCCTGATCTTGTCAGATCTCAGAAGCTAAGCAGGGTCAGATCTTTGAATGGGAAGATCTCCAAGGAAGCCCAAGGGTCAGAGGCAGACAATGGCAAACCCACCTCTGAGCGTCTTTTGCCTTGATAACCCTATGGGGTCACCATATGTCTCCTGCAACTTGGTGGCATTTTTCACCACCAAACATTTAGTACCCTGATCTCAAAAGCTAAGTCGGGTCAGCTCTACTTCTATGGGAGACCACCAGGGAAGTCCGGGGTTACTGTGCAGAGGCAGGGAACTGGAAACCACCTCTGTTAATCTCTTGCCATGAAAACCCTACAGGTCAGCATGGATTGGCTGTGACTTGGCAGCACTTTGCACACACATGCATACATACATGCACACATTTTACAAAAACCTGTTCCCTAATTGATCAGGGGTGAGCTTCTCATCACCAAGCTATGAACGCTCCACACTAATGCTCTTGTTATGGGGATTTCTGTCTTAGGTCCTCAGAGAATCGAATAAATTGGCTGAAATGGAGGAGCCCCCTTTGCTACCAGGAGAAACCATTAAGGACATGGGTAGGTACAAATCTTTCTTTTTGTAGCTGATTGGCTAAGTAGGTTGGCACTGACTGGTGATTCTTTATAATGGGCAAGGATTCTAGACCAGTTCCCCAAGCCCTACGGTTCCTTTCCACAAGGTATAAAATTTGCCACTGAAGCTGGGTCATCCATTCCTGCATCAGTACCTGATTTGAGTACATTCAGGGCTTATTTTTTAGCAGGAACTCATTTGCATATTAGGCCACACACCCCTGTTGTAGCCAATCCCCCAAGAGTTTACAGGGCTCTTGTTACAGGGCCTACTGTAAGCTCCAGGAGGATGGGCTACATCAGGGGTGTGTGGCCTAATATGCAAAGGAGTTCCTGCTACAAAAAAAGCCCTGGGAACATTGTATGTGAGTAGCAGCCTTTGTAATGGCTCTCAGCAGGTGTCACCTATGCACTTGCAGTGGACCCCGTGGAAGCCCCTGTTTCACAGTATCAGCCAATGACTTCTTGGCATCCCCATGTTAACAGATACCATACAAGTAAACAGAAGCGCTTCATGTCATAACCAGAGGGTTTTCAAATCTACATAACATTTTGAAGAAGGCCAGGTTTGGAAATGAGCAACTGGATTGAGGAGGAACAGCTGACATTGAAGGTGCTTGCAGTGTGATACCGCAGGGATGGTTCAATAAGGGATGTTTCCCCCCCAGCCTGCTTCCAACTTAAATGGCTCTAAGAATGACTTCCTGGGCTTGTTTTTATTTTTGTAGCAGGAGCTTCTTTGCATATTAGGCCACACCCCCTGATGTAGCCAGTCCTCCTGGAGCTTACAGTAGACCCTGAACGAAGAGCCCTGTAAGCTCTTGGAGGATTGGCTACATCAGGGGTGTGTGGCCTAATATGCAAAGAAGTTCCTGCTACAAAGAAAAAGCCCTGGAGGCTTCTGCGGTTGGAGGAGATTTACAAACTTTGGCTCAGTGGAGTGGTACAATGCAGGCCAGGACCTCAAAAATTATACCCCTCTCACGATGATTTGGAGGTGTGTGAAAAGGAGTGGAAAAAGTTTAGATGTTATGTAGAAGAAGAATGGAATATAAAAGGATATTGGACAATTTTTTAATAATGATCAAGTACTAAAAAAAAAAGTAGAATATGAATATAGGTTCTTATGGTTTAAGGGTACCTTTAAATGTTAGTATTTTAAGTATATAACTTCGGCGGGAGTCAAGTAACGGGGGGAGGGGGGACTAGAAAATAGCATGTGGGATAGATAAAAAGAAGGTATTAATGGATATGGTTACCATATGTTATCAATAAAATTGTGTTTTTTTTAAAAAATGATACCCCTCTCTAGCTGTTGGGTGGTTCTGTGGAGTGCTATCCAAAGTCTACTGATATCTCAAAGAGTGTTGGATTCCTTGCCTGGAAGCTGTAGAATTCTCTTGTTCCCAAAGAACCACCCATTGGCACAGTCAAAGCCAATTACTCTAGCTGTTCCCAATGACCTTGCCCGGCCAGCAGCCACCTTTTGGCTGGACACATTCAACTTTGCATCTCATTCAGAAACCTACCAACTGAGTTCTGATATGTGCGTATGATTATTATTGTAAAGTCAAAGCTGAATTTTCTGATATAAATGAATGCCTGAGCTACATATTAGCCACAGGGAATAGCATCCCCAAGATAAGATCTTCTTGGTTCTCACAGTCCTAGAGTCATTGGCTGGTAGGGTTAGCGTTAATATCTATCTATCTATATCTATCTATCTATCGGTCGGGGCTTCGGGATCTGCACTGGCTGCCAATAACATTCCGAGTCCGGTACAAGGTGTTGGTCATTACCTTTAAAGCCCTATATGGCCTAGGACCTGCCTACCTTAGGGAACGTCTCTCCCCACACGTTCCCCAGAGAATACTACGATCGGGTTCACAAAACCTGTTAGTAATCCCCGGGCCAAAGGAGGCCCGTCTGAAATCCACCAGGGATCGGGCCTTCTCAGTAACGGCGCCTTACTGGTGGAACCAGCTGCCGGAAGAGGTGAGGGCCCTGCGGGACCTAGGGCAGTTCCGCAGGGCCTGTAAGACAGCCCTCTTCCGGCAGGCCTACAACAACTAACTGACACTGAGAAATTTTTAGATGGAACTAAAATGCATTTAATAGACCGCTGGTTTTTATGTTTTTATGTCTTATTAATTTATTGTTTTAATCTTCTTATGTAAATGTTTTTTATGCTAAATCTATGTAAGTTTATTATGTTGTAAGCCGCCCTGAGCCACTTCGGTGGGAAGGGCAGGATATAAGTCTAAATATAAATAAATAAATAAATACCCCTACCAGAGATTTAAGTCTTATGTGGAGATTGGTGCTAAAGCCAAAACAATTACAAACAGTCTCTATTTCATTAGAAAAATATATACACAGATACTTTATGAACAATATGTTCCACAAGGGGTAGGTTCTATGACAATAAAGTCCATAAATTCATGCGGCAACAAAAGTGCTCCTAAGTAGTTGAAGAACCAGATCCCCTCAAAAGAAGACTCCAAAGGTTGATATATCTTTAATGTGTCTGTCGACCTCTTGGTACACGTTTCACATCAAGATGCTTTCTCATAGAGCCAGTCCTGTTCTGAATGCTCATTAGGTGAGCATGTGCCTTTTGTAAGTTGTGAAAGTTGTGTGAAGACATAGCTTGCCATCAGTGGAGAAATATTTCTGTTAAAAATTTCGTTCAGATGAGAAGAGATTCACATGAAGAGATTTTGGCTTCTGGAGAGATTTTGGCCTCCATGCTCTTTTGTGTGCCTCAAAGAGGGCATTTAGTAGGCTAATGATGGAAACAGAATTCTGGACTGGTTAGACCAATGGTCTGAACTAGCTTGACTGATCTTACAGGTAGGAAACAAATATGGTATGAAGCAAGAGTGCTGTTAGCTGGTAAAGCCTCAATAAAAAATTCCACTCATATCTGGAAGATTGATTTATGAGCCCTGGGTGAACATCCAATGTTATGTCTTGTAAACATGATCATTAAATACATAATAGATTTGCAAGCCCATTCGCTCACTGTGTTCCTGTTCCTCTTAAAACAAAACAAAAAAGTGCAGTGAGGTAATTTCATGGAGGAAAATACATCTCAGTTGAAAATTTTGACCCGACACCCAATCCTACTTCAACGTCTCAACAGTTGACTAAACAATTCCTTCTGTGCCAGGATAATCGTTGGCTAAGAAATAGTTATATAAAACCCCTACATCCCATGTCTGCTTGTGTGGTTGTTTGTTAAGTTTTTGATGAACAACAGAAAGCCCAAATGTTGGTTAGAATGTCTGAGAAAAACAACTCCAGGGGATTGAGGGGATAACCATCAGGGCTGTCCGTCACACACAACACAGAAGATGAATTTATAAGTTCCTTGCCTACCAGCACCCCCATGAACGTTTTCCTCCACCACAGTTTTGTAAAGTTTAATATCCTCTGTCCTCCTTGTCTGGTTAATGTTAACATTACTACACCCTGTTTTCGGGGAATCTGAGAGAGAATTCAGTTTAAATCCACAGCTGAATTCTCCCCCTCTCTCCATAGGGACAGTAAAAGGATTTCAAAACCAATTGTGGCAATGGAAATATTTATATTTCTTTTTTTTCCCCCTAGCAAAAGATGTTACTCATATCTGCCCATTTACTGGAGCTATTAGAGGAACCTTGACAGTGACAAATTACAGACTGTATTTTAAAAGCATGGAAAGGGTAAGGTTTAATAAGCTTATTTTTATATAAGTTCTTTCCTACTGTTTGAAGTTCAAGTGGGGGAGCACAGCTCAGTGCCAGAATGTTTGCTTTGCATGCAGAAGGTTCAATGCTCAAACCTATTTAAGGCTCTTGAGTGGTAGGACTGAGAAAAAGGCCCTTTGCACGATACAGTAGCCATACTGTTGCCAGCTCCTCGTTGGGAAATACCTGGAGATTTTGGAGATGAAGCCTGAGGAGGATGGGGCTTGGAGAGGGGCAGAACTTCAATGGGGTATAATTTCATAGAATCCACCTTCCAAAGCAGCCATTTCCTGCGAGTGAACTGATTTCTGCCACTTGGAGATCAGTTGTAATAGCGGGAGATCACCAGCCACCACCTGGAGGTTTGCAACCCTACATACACCCATCAGCATTACACTCATAGGCACCATGTAGGCTTCGCAGTCCCCAGGTGGGGGCATGGGATCGCCCACTTTTGCAGGCCCCAGCCTGGGGAGAACTCCATCCCCAAACAGACATCCCCTTGTGACGTCGCCAGCATGATGGCATCACTTCTGGAAGTGACATCACATGTTACCAACATCCATCCTGGGACACCCTCCCCCAAATCCCCCCACTGGTAGGAAGAAAGAAGAAGATATTGGATTTATACCCCGCCCTCCACTCTGAATCTCAGAGTCTCAGAGCGGCTCACAATCTCCTTTACCTTCCTCTGACAACAGACACCCTGTGGGGTGGGTGGGGCTGAGAGGGCTCTCACAGCAGCTGCCCTTTCAAGGACAACCCCTGCCAGAGCTATGGCTGACCCAAGGCCATTCCAGCAGGTGCGAGTGGAGGAGTGGGGAATCAAACCCGGTTCTCCCAGATAACAGTCCACGCACTTAACCGCTACACCAAACTGACTCTGAAGAAGACCATAGATATATACCCCGCCCTTCTCTCTGAATCAGAGTCTCAGAGCAGTTTACAATATGCTTTATCTTCTTCCCCCACAACAGACACCCGGTGAGGTGGGTGGGGCTGAAAGAGCTCTCACAGAAGCTGCCCTAGAGAGCTGCCACTAGCCAAAGTGGACTGTAAAGGGTTGGATGGATCAATGGTCTGACAACTTCATATGTTCATAAGCTTAGTCAAGTCTGTTTTATGTCTAGACTTTGTGCCCTGGGCTAATTTCAGTTCTGTATAACAGTGGTACCTTGCTTCAGAATGTTTTAAATATTGCATTAACACGCTGCAACTTTCTCCAGGATCCTCCGTTTGTTCTCGACGCCCCTCTAGGAGTGATCAACCGTGTAGAGAAAATTGGAGGCGCTTCTAGCCGCGGCGAAAATTCTTACGGGCTTGAGATTGTGTGCAAGGTAATCTGATCTGGTGAAAGGGGGCAGTATTGTAGCCCACAGTGATGACTTATTAAGTTCCAAATTTATATGAAATCAAATATCTGTAATGTATTTGGCCAGAAGACGGCTGTAGGAGGCCTCAAACCAGAGCTAACTAGATCCAGAGGCGTGGATTTCTACGTCTAGAATGCCAAGGTTTTCTCAGTGACGTATATTGCTCTAGCAGAACCTGAGTGTCAGATAGCACTTCTGCAAACAGCACCTGGTCTGGATAGCCTGGGCTAGCCCAATCTCATCGGATCTCAGAATAGGGCTGCCAAGTTCCTGGGCCGGGTGGGGGTTCTCCCACCCTGGAGGATCCTCCCCCGATGTCACCGGCACGATGATGTCACTCGGAAGTGACGTCATCACACCGGTGACGTCGAGCACCAAACGCTCTAGCAATTGGGAGGGGAACCTATATGGTACCATAGAGTTTTTCCTCCCAAATTGCTAGAGTGTCCAGGGAAACCATAGAGTTTTGCTGACGCACAACTTTGCTGGCGCAGTGACATCACTTCCAAGTGACATCATTGTGCCCCGCATGCAAAGCGTGTATGAAAACAGTCTCCCGCCAGAGGCCCTGGGGGACTTGGCATCCCTATCTCAGAAATTAAGCAGGATCGGCCCTGAATAGGGTTTGGAATGGGAGACCACCAAGAAACACCAGGGTTGCCATGCAGAGGCAGGCAATGGCCAACCACCTCTGAATGTCTCTTGCTTTGAAAACCCTCTGGGGTCACCATAAGTCAGATGTGACTTGACAGCCCTGTCCACTACATTTGGCTCAACCTGTCACCATAAGCAGGAAAGCTGAAGCAAGGAGAAAAGAAGGGGGGGAATTAAGAAAAATGTCAAAACTTTTGGCCTTTTGGTGAGAAGAAGGGGAAAAATTAAGAAAAATATTAAAACTTTTGGCCTTTTGGTGAGAAGAAGGGGAAAAATTAGGAAAAAGATTAGAACTTTTGGCCTTTTGGTGAGAAGAAGTATCTTTTGGGCTGGGGAAATGAGGTTCTCCTCTGTGGGGCAGCCCTATGATCAGCAGGGGCTGTGGAGCAACTCTCTGCAGTAAACTGCTGTTTTGGTCTGGGATGGACATCCAGAAGGAAGGAGCAGAGGACACAAATGTTCAGCTTCTTCCTGCAGCCAGGGCTTGGTTCAGCACTCTGGGGTATAAACAGGCCTCATTTTGGGCAGGAGCTCACAGGAGCAGAGTTCTGGAACCTCTAAATTTTATTGTGCTCTTTCTTTTTTACCCCTGCCCCCCCCCCAAATAATTGCTTCTGAGCTCCATTGTTCAAACCCCTTAAGAATTTTGCTAAATTCTAAGATTTGACAAACTAATATTTTTCCCGCAAAAAAAGGGGAAAATAACCAAAACCTATAAAGCAGACAGATGGAAATCTTCCTGATTCCACTGTGGCCACATAGGAGAAAGTAGTTTAAAAAGTATGATAGGAATACGATTTTATTATGGCAATTATAATTCAAGAAGCATTTTAAGGTAGATGCTGAGCTGATATAATTTAGTCCACCTTCTGGTGATGTCAGGGGTGTGTGGCATATGCAAATGAGTTATGCAAGTGAGTTCTGCAAATGAGCTCTGGCACCTCTTTTTCTATGAAATGACCCCTGGGTATAATGAGGAGGCTTAAGGGAAATCCTTGTCTGGGGACCCATGGTAGTTGTTGGGCAGCCCATGCTCCATGAAGTCAGCTATCTGATTTATTCCATAATTATAGCAACAGCAGTTCAATCAGCCGATCTCTGGGAAGTCACTGCATTTCATTCCATCCTTCCCTCTCCATAACGATATCTTGTATACTTTGCATGTATGCTCTGAATTCTCAGGCTAGAGTGGGAAAGAGCAATCAGCTGCAGAGTGGCCAGGCAAAGTGGCCATGCCCAGGACTTTTCTTTGTGGCAGAAACTCCTTTGCATATTAGGCCACACACCCTGATGTAGTCAATCCTCTAAAAGCTTACAGGGCTCTTGGTACAGGGCCTACTGTAAGCTCCAGGAGGACTGGCTACATCAGGGGGGTGTGGTCCAGGGGTGGAATTCTAGCAGGAGGTCCTTTGCATATTAGGCCACACACCCCTGATGTAGCCAATCCTCCAAGAGCTTACAAGGCTTTTTTTTTTGTAAGCTCTTGGAGAACTGGCTACATCAGAAGTGTGTGGTTAATATGCAAAGGAGCGCCTGCTAGAATTCTACCACTGGTGTGGCCTAATATGCAAAGGAGTTCCTGCTACAAAAAAAGCCCTGGTCGTGCCACTTAGAAACCTACTGTGCTGTATCCTCAGTGAGAATTAGTGGTTTGTAAGCCATTTTCTGGGGGAATCCTGGGGTTCCTTGGAAGATGACCTCCTTAATGCAAAGCGCACTGATAGCACCCAGGCTTCAAGTTCCATGCCAGATAAATCAATGTTGTGATTACTTTTATCATTTTTTAAAATTTAAAAATGTCATGCAAATAGGACGCCCCCTGATTTTGAAACAGCTTCTCAAAGTGCATCAGATGCACAGTAAAACATTACAGACCATATGAAAGCAGTAAATGCCAATGAATTTTCTGCCGATTATCAGTCACAGGATAGTCACCCACAAAATACCAAGCCATATAAGAAAGGATGTGGTCTCCTAAACATAAGAACATAAGAGAAGCCATGTTAGATCAGGCCAATGGCCCATCCAGTCCAACATTCTGTGTCACACAGCGGCCAAATATATATATATATATATATATATATATATATATATATATATATATATATATACACACACACATACACACACACACTGTGGCTAATAGCCACTGATGGACCTCTGCTCCATATTTTTATCTAACCCCTTCTTGAAGGTGGCTATGCTTGTGGACGCCACCACCTCCTGTGGCAGTGAATTCCACATGTTAATCACCCTTTGGGTGAAGAAGTGAACATCTTCAGATATATGTGATTCCAAAGGAAAGGATCCATCTCCCAAAAGATCTTTGTTTTCACTCTGCTCTGTTACTATGAAGAAGAAGAATTGCAGATTTATTTCCGTCCTTCTCTCTGAATCAGAGACTCAGAGCGGCTTACAATCTCCTTTATCTTCTACCCCCCACAACAGACACCCTGTGAGATGGGTGGGGCTGAGAGGGCTCTCACAGCAGCTGCCTTTTCAAGGACAAGTCCTGCGATAGCTATGGCTGACCCAAGGCCATTCCAGCAGGTGCAAGTGGAGGAGTGGGGAATCAAACCCGGTTCTGCCAGATAAGAGTCCACGCACTTAACCACTATACCAAACTGGCTCTCTTTTCTTATTCTGCTCAGTTTTCTTATTCTGTTGTTCGTTCTGCTACCTTATCATTGTGGCCATTTATTCTGTCATGCTCAGTTTCTCAACAATGCTTTAGAGCAGGACTGTGCCTTTTGCAGGACGTTCGAAACCTGAGATTCGCTCATCGCCCCGAGGGCCGCACCAGAAGGTCCATATTTGAAAACTTAATGAAATATGCCTTTCCAGTATCAAACCATTTGGTAAGTGTTTTCTGCTGCTCTTCACAGCATTTGGGCATCAAAATGTCTTCACTGGAGGATGAAAAATGGAAACATAAAAACATAGAGCTGGAAGGGACCTCAAGGGTCAACTAATCTAGCCTCCTACACCCTATAGGAAATCCACAACTACTTCCCTCCATACCCCTCCTCCGCTTTATGCCCAGAGGAAGACCAAAAAACCCCCAGGATCCCTGGTCCAATCCGGCCTGGAGAAAAATTCCTTCCAGACCCCAAGGCCAGCTCTGTAATGTGGCCATATGAGGCAGCACACTCCGGCTGTGGATTTGGGGGAGGGGGTGGTGTCCTATCCCACCTGCCAGTTTGCTTCCTGCCTGCCCATCCACCCACTCTTGCACAGGAACTGGAGGAAATAAGCCAACTTATCTCCTTGCCCCTTCAGGCCTCTTCTAAAATCAGCAAGGCCAA
Source organism: Heteronotia binoei (assembly GCF_032191835.1). Lineage (NCBI taxonomy): Eukaryota > Metazoa > Chordata > Lepidosauria > Squamata > Gekkonidae > Heteronotia > Heteronotia binoei. The sequence continues at coordinate 175,034,176 of NC_083225.1, forward strand.
GCATCTCACCCAGTTCCCAAGCTCTCATGAGATTCCTTCTTCTCAAGAGAAACCTGGGATGAAAAAAGATGGTTGGCCTTTCCTTCAGAGAATGGGTTGATCCTTCAGAGAATGGGCTTCTTCCTATTTTTCCTTGTGCCGCTGAAAAGCCTCTCCTGAGGGCCAAACTAGATGTGCGGCTTTTTTAAAGTGTCAGGCCCACATTCCCTGCAGCTACACAGCAGCTTTGAGAATGGCTGTTAAGAAATAAAGGAGAGCCAATTTGTACTTGGAATGCTGCTGAAGTGGGAGGAAGGCTTCCTGCCTCCCCCCACCCCCACCCCAGCCATTTTCCTGCACCAGAATAGTGCTGGAGCAGCAAAAATGGGGAAACATCTCTGCTCCAGTACTAGGGTTGCCAAGTCCAATTCAAGAAATATCTGGGGACTTTGGGGGTGGAGCCAGGAGACATTGGGCGGAACCAGGAACAAGGGTGTGACAAGCATAAATGAACTCCAAGGGAGTTCTGGCCATCACATTTAAAGGGACCACACACCTTTTTAAATGTCTTCCTTCCATAGGAAATAATGAAGGATGGGGCACCTTCTTTTGGGGCTCATAGAATGGGACCCCCTGGTCCAATCGTTTTGAAACCTGGGGGGTACTTTGGGAAGAGTCACTAGATACTATACTGAAAATTTTGTGCCTCTACCTCAAAAAACAGCTTCCCCAGAGCCCCCGAAACCTTCAGATGAATTCCCCATAATACCCTATGAGAATCAATTTCCACATAGAGAATAATGCTCAGCAGACGTTCCCGCCCCCCCCCCCGGGTTTCTGGCGACTCTGAAGGGGAATTGGCCACTCTACTCACGAGTTGCTGCCAACTTCTTCAAAGTAACACAGACACACCATCCAAAGAGGAAGCCTTTCAATCAGAGACTGAAGCCTCCGGAGGTAGAAATGCACATGGTCCTCTGGGGGCGGGGCTTCCCCCCGCCGGCCAGCTGACTGGGGGTGGGAAGCAGCCTGGGAAAGTGGAAGAACCCCCGCTGGGACCTGGGGATTGGCAAGCTAGGGTTGCCAAGTCCAATTCAAGAAATATCTGGGGACTTTGGGGGTGGAGCCAGGAGACATTGGGGCGGAGCCAGAAGCAAGGGTGTGACAAGCATAATTGAACTCCAACGGAGTTCTGGCCATCACATTTAAAGGGACAGCACACCTTTTAGAATGCCTTCCTTCCATAGAAAATAATGAAGGATAGGGGCACCTTCTTTTGGGGCTTATAGAATTGGATCCCCTTGTCCAATCCTTTTGAAACTTGGGAGGTATTTTGGGGAGAGGCACTAGATGCTATACGGAAAATTTGGCACCTCTACCTCAAAAAACAGCCCCCCCAGAGCCCCTGACACCCGCGGATCAATTCCCCATCATTCCCTATGGGAATCGTTCCTAGAGGTGCATAATGGCTGTGGGGGTGGAGCTTCCCCCGCCGGCCAGCTGGCTGGGGGAGGGGGGAAGCCTGTAAAACCAGGGGATCCCCTGCTGGGACCTGGGGATTGGGAAGCCTATGTCAAGCCTATCCAGTATAGTTTTTGACCTAGCTTTCCAAGCTCAAATAGCTCATTTATCCAAGCTCGTTTATCTTTTAACAACCACTCCCCACAGCTGCTGTGGGGAACCCAGACCCAACTCTTTATAAACTCGCATGTCTGGTTTGGCCCTGAGAGTTGAGGGACCACTGGAGCGGAATGGGATGTGATCAGGGCCTTTTTTCTGGAAAAAGAGGGGCTGGAACTCTCAAGAGGGAAATGAAGGGGGAACACTAGGCTTCCCAATCCCCAGGTCCCAGTGGGGGATCCCCTGTTTTTACAGGCTTCCCCCCACCCCCAGCCAGCTGGCCATCGGGGGAAGCCCCGCCCCCACAGTCACCATGTAGTTTTAGAGCTCCTGCAGGTTTAAAAACCTGCAAACAGGTCCGTTTTTAAAATGTGTGCCTTTAAGGCTAAGCAGGAAGCAGGAAACAGGAAGGGCTTCATGGGAAAGGGTCAGTAACAGTTTCATAGGAAAACGGCCCCTCCCTTTGTTTTGCTTTCATTTTCGGAGCAAGTAAAGTTCTGCAGGAACAAGACCCAGTAAGTATTTGTGTGTGTGAGAGAGGGAGGGGGCAGGGGATTCCCTGGTTTGGAGACCCTCCCCCCACTTTAGAAAGCGTGGAGGGGAGGGAAATGTCTACTGGGCACTCTATTATTCCCTATGGAGAACGATTCCCATAGGGAATAATGGAGAATTGATCCATGGGTATTGGGGGCTTGGAGGGGGGCTATTTTTTGAGGTAGAGGCACCAAATTTTTCGTATGGCATCTAGTGCCTCTCCCCAAAATACCCCCCAAGTTTCAAAACGATTGGACCAGGGGGTCCAATTCTATGAGCCCCAAAAGATGGTGCCCCTATCCTTCATTATTTCCTATGGAAGAAAGGCATTTAAAAAGGTGTGCTGTCCCTTTAAATGTGATGGCCAGAACTCCCTTGGAGTACAATTATGGTTGTCACACCCTTGCTCCTGGCTCCACCCTCAATGTCTCCTGGCTCCACCCCCAAAGTCCCCAGATATTTCTTGAATTGGACTTGGTAACCCTAGGAAACACGTGGATCTCCCTCATGAACATTTAAACATTTTCTGAGAATTTTGTTTCCATTAAGAGGTTCCAGAACTCCATTCCGACTCATTCCCCCAGGAAAAAAAAACCTGGATGTGATGCAGAGGGGATAGTTCTGAGGAGCAATCGGTAGAAATCCCTTCTTGTGTGAGCTGTTCCACCAACTGAGGAAGAACTTACTCAAAAACAGAAGAGATGTCAGCCAGTTCTTTCTGTTGTGTCTATCCATTAGGGTTGCCGAGTGTGTGTTGGAAAATACCTGGAGACTTTGGGGGTTGGATCCAAGAGAGGATGGAGTTTTGAGAGGGGAGGGGCCTCAGCATGGTACAAAGCCATAAAGTCCACCCTTCAAAGCCGCCATTTTCTTCAGGGGAGCTGCTGATCTCTGCCAGCTGGAGATCAGTCGTAAAAGTGGGAGATCTCCATGCCCAATCTGGAGGCTGGCAACCCTACTTATCCATCCTGTTCTCAGATGGTCCCCCAAGAGCAGGTTTTCATGGTTAAAGAGTGAAGAGTGCACAGGGAAGGAGAAGGCAGAAGATATCATCTGGGATCACCATTTTATTTGTGGTTCATCCAATCCAATAAGTAGGTTCATCCAACCCAATAAGTAGGAGCTTTACTGTAATAAATTGCTTTGGTATGTCAAATAAGTCCTAGACCAGGAGTGGCCAAACTGTGGCTCGGGAGCCTCATGAGCCTCTTTTACACATATTGTGTGGCTCTCAAAGTCCCCACCGCCCTGTCAGTCAACTTGGAGAAGGCATTTGTCTCTTTAAATCATTTTTCCAAGCCAAGCCAGCTGGCAGCTTGGAGAATGCATTTAAAGTTAAAGTTGATTTCTTTCCATGTCTCTCTTCCCCACCCCATCTATTTTCCTTCCTTCCTTCCTTCCTTCCTTCCTTCCTTCCTTCCTTCCTTCCTTCCTTCCTTCCTTCCTTCCTTCCTTCCTTCCTTCCTTCCTTCCTTCTTGTAAAGGCTTTCTCAGCCCCACCTGCCTCACAGGGTGTCTGTTGTGGGGGGGGGGGGGAATGTAAAGGAGATTGTGACTGCTATAGGGTGGGATATAAATCCAATATCTTCTCCTTCCTTCCTTCCCTCCCTCCTTCATTCCCTCCTTCCCTCTCTCCTTCCTTCCTTCCCTTTCTCCTTCCTTCCTTTCCTCCCGCCCTCATTCCTTCCTTCCTTGCAGCTCTCCAACACCTGGCATTTATTCTATGTGGCTCTTAAGTCAAGCAAGTTTGGCCATCTCTGACCTAGACAGAGACTCTAATAATAACACAAACGCTTTTCAATTTGATTGATTCTTTTTTTAAAAAAAAAAGTACATGATGTATTTGATGGTCTAAAAACATTATTTAATTGGTTGTAACTTAGGGAGGCAAGTTTTGTCCTGGATATTTTTCAAGTGAGAAAAATATACGGTTTCATGCCTCTGAGCAAATATGTGAACGTGACCAAAAGGGCCGCCCTGTAATGCAGGTTGGAAAGATTGCACCATATTTATGCTTTCATGGAAGGCTTCTTTTCAGTCTCTCTTTACAAAAAGCCTTCAAGTCCTTTTCTCCTCTTTTCCCTCTGGTGATTTTCTAAGTTAATAGACCGCTGAACAAAAGAAAATGGAGAAATGTACATTGATGTGCTAATTACAATGTACAAAGACAGCTTCAGTTTCTTTCTCTCTCTCTGCTTTTTCTTTCATGCTTTAATATTATAGAAACAAAAAGGATGTGAGGAAATTGTTATTTGAAGCGCCAAATAGAGTGTAAAATAAGCTGGAAAGAGCTGAATGTTCTTTCTCTCTCTTTTGTTTTTAGTCCCTTTTTGCATTTGAATACAAAGAAGTTTTCCCAGAAAATGGTTGGAAGGTTTACGATCCTATTTTGGAGTATAGAAGACAGGTAAGTCCTTCAGTTCCAGCTCCGTACTGTTGCAGCACTCATTTTTATATGGCAAAGTGTGATCTTCTGTAATCCCACATCCTTTTTTCAGGGGTCAGAAACCTCAGGTCAATCAACAGGTCAAATAAACACACTCTCTTAATTTCTCTCCGAGCTGGATTAATTATTATGCTAAGTACTCCATAGCCGTGGTTGACAGCCAGTGGTACAGATACCGCTGGTGGGATGCTGAAGTAGCAGGGCTTTTTTGTAGCAGGAACTCCTTTGCATATTAGGCCACACCCCTCTTATGTAGCCAAGCCTCCAAGAGTTTACAGGGCTCTTAGTACAGAACCTACTGTCAACTCCAGGAGGATTGGCTCCATCAGGGGTGTGTGGCCTAATATGCAAAGGAGTTCCTGCTACAAAAAAAGCCCTGCGAAGTAGTCTAGATGGGGCAGAAGGTTTTCATAATGATGACTAAGAATTTGCTCTCCCTCAATCCCTGTGTCTTTTTGGAAGTGTGATGTGCCATCTCAGGCTGAGATTACTTGCCACAGATTGCCCATCTGTAACCTTTGAACATGCCTATAGTAACTTAGGATGCTTGGTGTTTCTCCCAATTCCCCATTCCCTCTGCCCACCAGCAAACATCTGGGATGTGTCACCCTATCCACCAAGAAATATCCATTGTACACTTGCAGCTTTATATCCTTAAAACTTACCATAAAGGATAAACATAATAACAGAATGCCTGTAAATATTGTTACCAAAATCAGTATACACGTTATGAGGCCCTAATTTAAATTTAAATTCAATTTGCAATTTATACCCCACCCTATCCCACAAGGCGGGCTCAGGGCAGCTTACAACATTAAAACGTTGCAATAACAATAAATAAAACACATCCAATTAAGCACAACAAATTTAAAATATCTCATAAACATAAGACATAAATGGAGGGTCATAACTCCAACAATAATACAGCCAGAGGCCACAGTTCAGCAACTGGTATGACTTCAGCTAGTTAACACCACATTACACAGCTTCAGGTCATTGACAACACTTAAGGTTGTAACTCAAACCCTTGACCCAACTCAAGCACATGGATAATGAAGTGCTGGGGGAAGGTTTCAGAGGACACCTGGTAGATTAAAAGCCTGGTGGAAGAGCTCCGTCTTACAGGCCCAGTGAAATTTAGGTAAGTCCCACAGAGCCCGAATCTCCAGCGGGAGCTCATTCCACCAGGTAGGGGCCTCAACTGAGAAGGCCCTGGCCGTCGTTGAGGCCAGCCAGGTGTCCTTAGGACCAGGGATCATGAAAAGATGTTGTGTAGATGATCTCAAAGCCCAGGGGGGCTCATATGGGGAGAGGCGGTCCCGAAGATATGCAAAGGTGTCCCCCTGCTTGCACAGGACAAATGGGTATATTGGGGCACCTGTTTGGATCATTCCATGTAGGGCTTTTTTTTTTTGTAGCAGGAGCTCCTTTGCATATTAGGCCACACACCCCTGATGTAGCCAATCCTCCTGGAGATTACAGTAGGCCCTGGGCTAAGAGCCCTGTAAGCTCTTGGAGAATTGGCTACATCAGGGGGGCATGGCCTAATATGCAGAGGAGTTCCTGCTACAAAAAAAAAGCCCTGATTCCATGTATACCAAGGCCCAGATTCAGATTACCACTCGGAAAAACAAGGGGTGGGGGGAAGACTCTTAAACAAAGGGGGCTTTGTTTTATAAGCAGAAAAGAAACCAAATTTGTCTATTCAATCTGGTAGGCTGGAAATAAAAACTACGAAAAGAAAAAAACACAATATGATAAGTAAAACCTTTCCTCAGAAAGCACTTCCTGCCTGCAGGGAGAACAAACCTGTAAAAGAAATGGAGACTTCAGAGCCTGATTCTGGAGAGTAGGGGGAGGGGGTTGTCCTCCGGGGCCGGGGCCAGATTAAACCCTGTGGAGTCAAAATCTTGGGGGCCCCCTTGCAAATTATCTTGGAGTACCATCACCACCACCACCCATGGCCCCCGCTGCAGTCTCATCCTGCAGGCACCTTCTCAAAAGCCCCTTTAACAAAGTTGTGTGGGAGAGGCAAACCTGGCAACAACCCCAGCGCAGCCGCACCAGGTAAGTCAGGCAAAGAGCAGCACAGTTGCTGGCTGTGCAGGCTGGCTGGGAGGGCTGCAAGCAGGGGGGAAATGGTGGGGGGAGCCAGCCCGAGGCCCCTAACAGTGTGGGGGCCCATAGCCCAGTGCCTCTTTGGCCTAATTGTTAATCCGGCCCTGTCCAGAGCAATGAAGGAGGCTCAGGAGATGAAACTGACCACAGCACAGCCTTGGCTGTTTAGACAGAGCAATTTTCTCTTTTGCTGCTGTTTCCATTTCAGGGTATCCCTAATGAAAGTTGGAGACTGACAAAGGTGAATGAGCGTTGCGAACTTTGCGACACCTATCCTGCCCTCTTAGCCGTTCCCGCCAATATTCCTGATGAGGAACTGAAGAGAGTGGCGGCATTCCGATCTAGAGGGCGCCTACCTGTAAGTATGGCAGAGGAGGCAACTTTCAGCTTGTCTCTGGGGATAGCTTTATAATGGCCAGGCAAGAGGGAAAGAGGAAGCAACAGAGCTAGACCCAGGAAGACCTAATAAACGAAGCCCACAGATCTACTGAGATGTCACAAATGAAATCAGTGCCTATTAGCCACAGCGTATTGTTAGAACTCTCTGTTTGGGGCAAGTGATGCTTTGTATTCTTGGTGCTTGGGAGAGGCAACAAGGTGAGGGCTTCTGGTGTCTTGGCTCCACTGATGGACCTTCTGATCACACCTGGGGTTTTTTTTGCCACTGTGTGACACAGTGTTGGACTGGATGGGCCTTTGGCCTGATCCAACATGGCTTCTGTTATGTTCTTATGAACCAAGAGGTCCTCGGGCTCGTCCATTTCTCCCTCTCTTTCCCCCTTCTTCTTCCTTTTGCACGTGGGTGGGAAACTGGAGATTTCCTGGTTAAGGATGAATCCCAATTTGTTGTGGCATCCAAAGTAGGTAAAATGACAAACCTTGGTTTGCTCACTAGTCTGCAAAGCCCACAGTTTAGTCCTGGTTTGTAAGCAACACCATAAACCACCGTTTGTCTTTTTTACCCGATGTCACCGCAAACTGTCATTCATTTCAAACTGCACTAGAGAATGTGGAGTAATCTAAGGACATTCTGGCTCATTTCATATCACGAAGTTGCTTCATGACATCAAACCACAGTCACAGAGTAACAAACCTTTCCTTGAGATCTAAAGATCTAGTGACTTGGGCATGCTTAGTAGAACTTTTTTGGCATTTCTAAAAAAAATCTTTGCGTTGGAGACTGCCAGTAACATATCCAAAGTGCTTCTGAACATTTTATAGACATCCAGAGTAGTTTGCTAATATGGAAAGGAAGGCTGCATTTTGAAAAATGCAAGCCCTTTAGGAAGTGGCACAATAATTGCACAACTCTTTGGAAGCCAAGCCTTTGTCTTGATTTTATTTATTGTGGCAAATGACAATTACATTTAAACCAGGCAAGCTGTAGTTGGTGCAAACTGCAGTTTGTGTGCAGATCTTCATGCTGAACCTCACAGAGTCTCCAATTCTGATTTTTGCCGCCAAACTAAGGTTTGTTTGACATAATGGGACATTATGGGACAGATCCAACAATAGGTTTCCACTAACAGATGGGAGGCAATTTTTGTTGATTTCCTTCCCTTCTACCGCAGACGTCCGGTTTGCCCTTCATGCTGTCCTTAGGGGTCCCTTGTCCTCCAAGTTTATCGTTTTGGAGACAAGGGAAGTAAGAAAACCCAGTTCCACTGACAGAAACCCCTTCTGTTAATGAAACTTGCTTTGAAACTATGGTTTGCTGCAAAGCTAGAAGAGAGGAGAGGGAATAGAAGCATGCAAAAAGAGGAGTGACCATGTGAACTCCCAAAAAAGTTTGATTCCAGTAGCACCTTTAAGATCAAAAAAGTTTTATTCAAGGTATAAGCTTTTGTGTGCATGCACACTTCTTCAGACACATTGAAATGGAAGTTGTCAGTCCATACATATAGGCAGAGGGTGAGCAGCAAATTAGCATATGGCATAACCAGGGATGGAATTCTAGCAGGAGCTCCTTTGCATATTAGGCCACACACCCCTGATGTAGCCAATCCTCCAAGAGCTTACAAAAAAGCTTTGTAAGCTCTTGGAGGATTGGCTACATCAGGGGTGTGTGGCCTAATATGCAAAGGAGTTCCTGCTAGAATTCCACAGCTGGGCATAACAAAGGTATATAACAGATGCAAGGATCAAACTGGAATAATAAGCTTAGTGTATATGGTCACCATTTGTTTGAGTATAATTCTAGGGGGAAACATAGTGAGGGAAATAAATACATCAAAATCGGAGATTGATGGACAGATGTACTCTTCTTAATTGTGGGATGCCGAGAGTAATTAAATGAGACCCTGCTAAAACACTGCATCCTTCTCCTCTCAAGCGTGGAGGCAACTGTATAGGATCCTCTTCTTTGAGGTGGGACAATTGGTTGCGCAGTGTATCTCCTCTGCATCTAGACCAGATAAATGCATTCCAATCTATCATTCCAAATTATGTTACATTCTACTTACTGTTCATTACATTACATTACAATCTACTATTCTAATCTACTCTTGAAAATAAGAAATAAAGTAAAGAGTATGTATAGCCCTTCTGGGGGATTAGTGGGAGCACAGATATAAGGACTGAATGAGGTTCGTGTAATAACAGATATTCCTGTTACATAAGAACATAAGAGAAGCCATGTTAGATCAGGCCAATAGCCCATCCAATGGCCCAACACTCTGTGTCACACAGTGGCAAAAAATTTATATATATATATATACACACACACACACACACACTGTGGCTAATAGCCACTGATGGACCTCTGCTCCATATTTTTATCTAAAGCCCTCTTGAAGGTGGCTATGCTTGTGGCCGCCACCACCTCCTGTGGCAGTGAATTCCACGTTAATCACCCTTTGGGTGAAGAAGTACTTCCTTTTATCTGTTTTAACCTGTCTGCTCAGCAATTTCATCGAATGCCCACGAGTTCTTGTATTGTGAGAAAGGGAGAAAAGTACTTCTTTCTCTACTTTCTCCATCCCATGCATTATCTTCTAAACCTCTATCATGTCACCCCGCAGTCGACGTTTCTCCAAGCTAAAGAGTCCCAAGCGTTTCAACCTTTCTTCATAGGGAAAGTGCTCCAGCCCTTTAATCACTCTAGTTGCCCTTTTCTGGACTTTCTGTTAAGCAGGGGTGGAATTCTAGCAGGAGCTCTTTTGTATATTAGGCCACACAACCTGATGTAACCAATCCTCCCAAGAGTTTTCAAGGCTCTTTTTTGTAAGCTCCTGGAGGATTGGCTACATCAGGGGTGTGTGGCCTAATATGCAAAGGAGCTCCTGCTAGAATTCCACTCCTGCTGTTAAGTCCCAAGGGTTCCATTGTTCTGAGTGTTGTAATAACTTGTAACTCAGCAATTTCCCTTATGTGAACCCAAGATTCTTTTATAAAGTTTGGTATTATATCAGTCTTGTATAAGAATAGTCTTACCAGTCCCCAGGTCCAGGAGGGGAATCCCCCAGTTTTGCAGGCTCTTCCCTGCTGCCTGCCAGCTGACCGACAGGGGGAAGCCCCGCCCCAACAGCTATGATGTATCTTTAGAGCAGAAGCTTGCAACTACTTCTGTTTTGGAGGATGTGTGCGTGCCTTTAAATCCCAGCAAGACTGCGGGAGTGGGGGAGCAGGAAGAGCCACATGTGTGTGAGAGAGAGAAAGCCAGAGGTCCCAGTCCCTGTGTTCATTTTGCATTCCTTTCAGAAGCTGTTTGCATAGTAAAAGGGATAGTAAAGAGTTAACTAGAAACTGAGTATGGAATAGAAGAAAACTCCACTCCTCTAGATCTCTCTCTCCGTAAGTTGACTGAAATATAGCAGATGGTTACATTCAGCAACTCTGGTGAGTAAAGCTAGCTATACCATTGCCCCAGGGAGATCACAGAAGTGTGGACATGCAAACTGTTTATTTTGTCTGCTTTGTGTATATGTGTGTGTGTATGTGTGAGAGAGAGAGTTCACTTTCATTTTAACGGAAGTTCAGCTGTTATGGAACCATTAGAATGCAAAAAAGAGGAGGAGGAATTGAAGACTGTATTCAGGGGAACTGCACTGCTATGTTTTTAGGGAATGGCAAAGTCTCCCAGCTCCACCCCCAAATCTCCTGGCTCTACCCCCAAAGTCCCCAGATATTTCCTGAGTTGGACCTGGCAACCCTAGTAAAGACATGTCCATGAGTTTCTGTGTGTTGTGAGAAGGGCTGGTAGAATTGAGTCAGTGACAGTATGGAAGAACTGGGGGGAGATTGTCTTACAATTTAATTATACCTCTTGTGGTTTTCATTGCCCCAGTCTTGGGAATCAGATTTGTTAACGAGCACAGCCCAAAATAGAGTGAAATAATGAAACAACTTCTCTACCTTTGCTGATCTTTATTTTTCTCATTCCAGGTTTTGTCCTGGATTCACCCGGAAAGCCAGGCTACGATCACGCGCTGCAGCCAGCCGATGGTTGGCGTGAGTGGCAAGAGAAGCAAAGAAGATGAGAAGTACTTGCAGGCAATCATGGACTCCAACGCTCAGTCTCACAAGATCTTCATCTTCGATGCCAGGCCAAGTGTGAATGCTGTAGCCAATAAGGTTGGATATCCCAGCCATTCGGCCGTGGTGGTGGTTCTGCTATTGTTAATTCGTTTCATTTCCTGCCACCCGTAGCTGAAGTTCTCTGAGCGGTTTGCAAGTATAAAGACAAGAAAATATAATAGATAAAGAATTAAAATTGATTTAAGATAACAGGAAAAACGTTAAAAACAATAGACCAGACCCAAAAAAACCTAACCCAAAGTCAAAGAGAGTACCTGGCAAATCATGTTGGGACCCTCCATGACCAGGCTAGAAGGAAGCCTGAGTCCAGCGGCAGCTTTAAAACCAACAAAGTTTTATTCAAAGTTTGCACACGAAAGCCTATATACCTTGGATAAAACTTTGTTGGTCTTAAAGGTGCCGCTGGACTCAAACTTTGTTCTATCGCTTTAGATTGGGGGTGACCAAACTTGCTTAACGTAAGAGCCACGTAGAACAAACGTCAGATATTTGAGAGTCACAAGACATGAATGTCGGATGTCTTGAGAGCAGAAGGGAAGGGAAGGGGAGGGAGGGAGGAAGGAAGGAAGGAAGGAAGGAAGGAAGGAAGGAAGGAAGGAAGGAAGGAAGGAAGGAAGGAAGGAAGGAAGGAAGGAAGGAAGGAAGGAAGGAAAAAAGGAAGGAAGGAAAATAGATTGAGAGGGAGAGGTGGAAAGAAAGCAACTTTAAATGCATTCTCCAAGCCACCGGCTGGCTTACCTTGGAGAAGTGACTTAAAGGGACAAATGGCCAGCCAACGGAGTGGTCGAGAATTCGAGAGCCATACAATATGTGTGAAAGAGCCACATGTGGCTCCCGAGCAACAGTTCGGCCACCCCTGCTTTAGACCAACACAGCTACCCACCTGAATCTATCTACACTGGTTAGGAAGGTGTCGTGTACCGATTTGTTAGCAGTGCTTGTAAAAGTTATAATCAAATCTGGGGCCAATATGATCTGTTGAGGTCTGGGGCGGGGGGGACGTAACCCATGTTAGCATGCCCCTGTGAACTCCCTGTTTGTTCCTTTCCCACCAACTGGAGGTCGAACCTGAAATTTTAACAACCACCTAGATTTGGATGTCTGCAAATCTGAGTTTGATCGAAGGCTTCCCAAACCAAGGAAGCCTTCAGCTGCACACTGCTCTCCAGGGTGAGGAGGGAGGCTGCTACAAGCACAGCAAACAAGCCATGTTTCTGCTCATTTCAGAGAGACAGTAGTTTGTTGTAACATCTGGACATAGCCTTTGTTATGATTAGACCTCCCTTGTTCAGACTTTCTGAGATGAGGTAAACCGAGCAGAGCTACTCTGTTCATCTTAAAGAACAGGGGCTTTTGCGTGGGGAAAAGCAGGGGTGGAACTCTAGCAGGTTACAAGGCTCTTTTTTGTAAGTTCTTGAAGGATTGGCTCCATCAGGGGTGTGTGGCCTAATATGCAAAGGAGCTCCTTCTAGAATTCCACCCCTGGTGGGAAAGTATCTGGTCTTCACTTTCTCTAAAGCTTGAGAGGGCTTACAAAATGAATAATGTATGATAAACAAGGCTTGACCTGGATCGCCCAGGCTAGCCTGATCTCGTCAGATCTTGGAAGCTAATCCGTTAGACTTGGAGGCTAAACTTGGTTAATACTTGGGTGAGAGGCCACCAAGGAAGTTCAGGGTTGCTACATAAAAGCAGCAATGATGAACCACCTCTGTTCGTCTTTTGCCCTGAAAACCAAGTGAGGGGTCACCATAAGTTCACTGTGACCTGACAGCATTTTCCACCATCATGATAAACAAATAGAATTAAAACACCTAAACAAAGTAATGGGGGTTTTTTTGTTTTTTTGTTTTTTACGAAAAACTCCACTCTGTTTCATCAACAACAATCTATAAATCAAGGCTTTGTATTTTCCTTTTTTAAAAAATTAAGATATATTCATTTGCCATCTTGCAGTGCTTCTTCCAATGTTACGGGGCTACCACAGAAAAGACCCTGCCTCTCCCCACATGTAACTATAAATGGAATTCAGAGAAGGGCCTCCCATAGTAATGGTTAACAACCACGGGAAGTCAGATAGATAGTGCGGCTCAGTGACTTTGAGGCTGCAGTTTGCGGCACTTTTCTTAGAGGGTCCAATGTGCATTTTTAACGCAGGCCAAAGGAGGTGGTTATGAAAGTGAAGATGCCTATCAGAATGCGGAATTGGTCTTCCTGGACATCCATAATATCCATGTCATGAGAGAATCGCTGAGGAAACTCAAGGAGATTGTATATCCCACCATCGAAGAGTTGCACTGGCTGTCTAATTTGGAATCCACTCACTGGCTAGAACATATCAAGGTGTGTCAGTTGTGTACATTCACATGTCTCTCTGTGTGTGTGACTCCCGTTAGATGTTTTTCAGATGCAGTCACTGCAGCTCCTGTAGATGGTCAGAGACCATCTGTTTGACCGCTAACTTCAATTCCAGAGGCGCATGTGTGAGATAAAAGCTTAGATGTTCTCATGCCAGCAAAGGGGTGAAGAATTTTCCCGCTTTTCGTGTTCCCTTTCTCCATTCTAGTTGTACTTACAGATGGGACTATAGTTGTACATACTAATAGCCCAACTTAACCCAGGCTCAGGGGTGGAATTCTAGCAGGAGCTCCTCTGCATATTAGGCCACACACCCCTGATGTAGCCAATCCTCCCAAGAGCTTACAAGGCTCTTTTTTGTAAGCTCTTGGAGGATTGGCTACATCAGGGGTGTGTGGCCTAATATGCAGAGGAGCTCCTGCTAGAATTCCACCCCTGCAGGTTCATCAGAGCTTGGGAACTAATCAGGGCTGGACACAGTCAGTACTTGGATGGGAGACCACCAAAAAGGGCTGGGGTTGCCAGGACTTTTTTTGTAAGCGTAATGCTCATGTCAAGAAAGCCTCTTCTTCACATTCAATGTCAGTTTCATAGATTATGATGTTACGCAAGTAAGAAGAGACAATAGAGAATATTTGTGAGAAACTGGAAGAAAAAGGTTATTCCTTTAATGGTAATAAGTCCTTATATTACTTATTTAATTATTGTGACGGTCACACATACTATTGTGATATTCGTTTTGATAGATAATAGTTGTTAAAAGTTATCTTTTAAAATAAAATGTTTATACAAAAAAAAAATGAAATTGGAGAAAGGGATTTCAGTGATAAGAAGAAGCTCAGCTAAAGCTGTCCAGCAAAACAGTATATTCAGACCAGTTTGGTCTGTTGCTGTTTGTATGGTTTTTGCATATTGAAGAATTTTGGCTGTGAAGCTGAGGAATACTGTTTGTGAGCCAATCTGTTGGGAGTAGGGATACCAGGTCTTATAAAGTGTGCATTGGACCTGATTCCTCTTTTTGGATCATTTTTGTACCTGTGAGCACTTGTGCGCATATAAAAAGGAAACAGGCTGAATATTTGCGAGTGATTCTCTTATCTTTAATATATGAAATTGACATTGAATGTGAAGAAGAGGCTTTCTCGACATGGAGCATTACGCTTACTCTCCAGTTCTATCCATGGGACTCTTTTGTTGCACAGGACATTTTTTTTTGTAGCAGGAACTGCTTTGCATATTAGGCCACACACCCCTGATGTAGCCAATCCTCCAAGAGCTTAAAGGGCTCTTAGTACAGGGCCTCCTGTAAGCTCCAGGAGGATTGGCTACATCAAGGGGATGTGGCGTAATATTCAAAGCAGTTCCTGCTACAAAAAGCCCTGTAGCAGTTCCTGCTACAAAAAGCCACCTCTGCTTGTTTCCTGCCTGGAAACTCCCATGGACATCGTGAGTTGGTTGTGGCTCGACAGAACATTCTTCTTTGCTATGATCTAGCATCAAGCAGTTTCCCATTGGGGATGAATGTTAAAATCAACAAACGCTCCTTCTAACCCAGCTCATTCTCGCGGGGGCCCTTCGGATCGCCGACAAGGTAGAATCAGGAAAGACCTCGGTAGTGGTGCACTGCAGCGACGGCTGGGATCGGACCGCTCAGCTCACGTCTCTGGCTATGCTCATGTTGGATGGCTACTACCGGACGATACGAGGTTTCGAGGTCCTTGTGGAGAAGGAATGGCTGAGCTTTGGGCACAGATTCCAGCTGGTGAGTGGATGGCTTCTCAAGGAAACTCAAGACCTTATTGGGAATTACTCTAAGAGTTAAAAGTGGCCTGAGGCCAGTACTTCCTCTAAGCTGTGGAGTCTTGTGAGCAAAAATTCTACTTTGTGAGCTACTGGCATTCAGATTGTGAGCTGCTGCATAAATTAGTTTGCTCTGGGGCCGTTTTTCCTGAGCGAAGACAAAAATGTGTGAGCCGGAGGCTAAAAAACGGTGAGCTAGCTCACACTAACTCAGCTTAGAGGAAACACTGTCTGGGACAATCTTCCTTTAAGTTAACTTATTGATTAGGGTCCTCAACATGGCGCCCACCAGCATCTTTCCTGGTGCCCACCAAGTGTTGTTAGAAAGTGGCTGGGCCTTTTGTCCTGAAAGGCTTTGAATTGGCCACTGGAATTTTGATTGGCTGAGCAGATTTTTATGAACACTGCTTTGGAAAAAGCTGTCATCTCAGCACAAGGATCTTCACTGTGTGAATGAAGGTTAGCTATGGCGGCCATTTTGTGCCTGGTTCAACCTCCCACGGCAACCATTTTATGGCTGTGCCCACCATCCTGTGTCAGAATTCCGAAGGTGTCCATAGGCTCAAAAAGTTGGGGACCCCAGTCTAGATTTTTAGATTGCTGTTACATTTTTTTAAAAAATCCAAAATGGTTTACAACAGGGTTGGCCAAACTTGCTTAATGTAAGAGCCACATAAAATAAACATTAGATTTTTGAGAGCTACAAGACATAAATGTGTGATGTTTGAGAGCCGCAAGGAAGGATGGAAAATAGATGGAGGGGGGAGGAAGAGAGATGTGGAAAGAAAGCAATTTTAAATAGATTGCCCAAGCCACCAAGTGGCTTGGCTTAGATAAGTGATTTAAAGAGAGAAATGCCTTCTCCTAACTGGCTGACAGAATTGGGGGGGAGGGCTTTGAGAGACACACAGTATGTATGAAAGAGCCACATGTGGCTTCCAAGCTGCACTTTGGCCACCCCTGGTTTACAAGAAGATTAGAAACTTAACACATTGACGTCAACAAACTGTGGAAAAGAGCAGAGAGGTTTGTTCTTTTGTATTGATGGGCTTTTCCCAAAGCGTTTTCCATTCCCGTCGTCTTTCTTTTCTCTTTGTTTACAGTATATAAACCTACCCATTGAGGTGGTCCCCTTCATGCATCAGACGAAGTGGGCTCCGGCCCATTAAAGGTCATGTACCAATGAGGCTTCCACTCCCTTCGTCCTCGCTGCAGTGTTATCAGCACTGAGGGTGTGTGGGCATCCTGATCAAGTACCACATTATGCTCTGTGTTTTAGCACTCCTTTCTCCCTTCTGCCTGTGTTTTAGAGAGGCTTAAGTTTGTTGTAAACATGGTACCCTGGTGGTTGACCAGCTTTAAGCCGTGTGATCCTTCTGTCTATTGATTGTACTGATCAGGGCTCTTTTTTTGGTAGAAAAAGCCCAGCAGGAACTCATTTGCATGTTAGGCCACACACCCCTGGCACCAAGTCAGCCGGAACTGCGTTCCTGCTTTAAAAAAAAAAAAAAGCCCTGGTATTGATCATTATTGCTTTGTTTCCTTATCCTGTCTCTTGCTCTCTTTCAGAGGTTGGGCCATGGAGATAAAAATCACGCGGATGCAGACCGCTCTCCTGTCTTTCTCCAGTTTATCGACAGTGTCTGGCAAATGACAAGACAGGTAGGTTTCTAGGTTGGTGTGAGGGAACTATCGACCCTATGTTTGAGTGAATGGAGATGGTATCTTGCCCTTTTTTGTGCACACTACCAGTGGAGAGGGAGGTGATAGTCTTTCCTTCTGGTCCACCAGGGTGGCTTTTGATGTCAAAGCAGCTCTGGAACAAGTTAGGCCTTTAGAGCGCTGGTGTCATGTCAGGCTCAGTTCAGGTTGAACCTGTGTGACAGTGGCAATAGAGGCAGGCTTGCCTAGTGGGTACACCTGTGCCCATTGGCATTGTCACTGCGGGTCAGGTCTGAACTGACGTTGATGGGCAAGCCCGCGCTTATTGCCATGACCACCTCACCTTGATGGGTAAGCCCTGGTTGTCGTTGCCATGGAAGCCTAGATCTGTGCCTGGCTTGATGGGTAAGCACTGGATCTTCTTCGTGGTCTCTGTGCAGTCCCACACATGGGTTTTCCCGTCAGGACGAACCCTACCTCGGAGATTTTAAAAGCTAGCCTAGGCGTTATTTTTGGCGCGCACTCCCTTTCGCTCTGGGGAGCAGGCATCCACTGCGCATGCCTGGAGCGAGAGGGAGGCGCCCCACCCACTCAGTTTCTTTCCAACCGCCGCCCGGGATAGTCTTACCTCGCTGCGCTCCGCATTTACCTCAAATATCTAGCCTCCGTTTCTTCAAGTCTCCTCTTTATTTCACTTCCTTCGCTATTTTTCTTATATTCTTATCTTCTCTAAAAAAAAAAAAAAAAAAAAAAAAGAGTATAAATATCTTCCCCGCTTTTACCTCAGACCTCCCTTCCCCTACCCCCCCCCCCGGGCGTATGGAAGGAAGAGACAGTAAAATAACCTTTAAAAGGTGTTCGCGTTGTAGGGCGAAAATCCCTACATCGGACGGGCATTCGCTTTGCCTATTCTGTTTGGGAGAAACCCATAAAGTGGACGCCTGTGCGCATTGCCTTCAATTCGGCAAACAGGCGCGCAAAAACAGAGCCGCTAGACTAAGAAGCCACCTGATGGAGTCTGTGCTTCACCCTGAAATGTCGCAATCTTCTTCAGTAAGTAAGTCGCCCCCCCTACTGACTCCCCAAGGGGACGGCGCACGGTCGGCAGCTTCAGTGGCCATTGTTCCCAGCAAGCATAAGTCCGGCGATGCCGCGAAAGCCGGCGACGGCGCGAGAACGTCAGAACAAACGGCCGCGGCGACTAAACCGAAAAGTGGGAAGCACACTAAGAAACGCAAGCACTCCGACCCGAAGGCCCCGAAGGATTCGAGAAAACCATCCGACCCGAAGGTCCCGCGAAAACCGACCGATCCGAAGGACCCGAAAATCCCGAGGGACTCGAGAAAATCTTCGGAACAACAGAACGAGCCTGACAGACAATGTGAGACCTCCACACCCGGATCCGATACCCAGGAAGTGGCCACCCCGGTTACGGAGTCACCGCACCAGCAGACGGAAGAAGTTATTCCGATTCCGTCCCGATCCCCTTCTCTGCAAGGATCCATACCAGACCCCTCGCTGGAGCCGATCCGAGACCCGCTGCAGTGGACTCGACAGCATATCAACCCTAGATCGTTCCGCGATATGTCGAATCCCATCCAATACAAACATGACGCTTACAGGTACTTTGATACACATCGGTTCCCAGCCAGCTCTCCCAGCATCGAGAGACATCGGTACCATCATACGCGTTTCCCGGACAGATCCCCTAGTAGAGGGAGGGACCGCTATCGCTACAACCCGAGATCTCGGTCTCCATCCATGTCCCCGAGACGACGCCATTATGCTTCGAGGTCTCCTTCTATGGATTCCCATGCATGTTGCGGCTACCACCGCTCTCGGTACCGTACCGATTGCCACAGGAACCAATCCAAAGAAGCGACTCCTGTCCAACGGAGTAAGCAACTAACAAAACAGCCATCTCCGACTCCTTCCACTTCGACTTCTAAGCTTAAGGGCACGACTCCAACGAGACCTAAAAGCACGACTCCAACCAGACCGGACCCGCCTGAACCCGAACCTGACTCTGATGCCGAATCCGACGCTCAATCATCGGACTCGATACAGTCGATGTCCCCTGGATCTCCCGCCTCGGATATCGCCAAACCCGCGGATTTGTCACCTTCCGAAGGGGCAAAGACATACCTGGACTTGATTGCCAATATGGCCTCTGCGCTTAACGTTACCCTTACCTCAGATGCACCCAAGGTAACAGACGTGGTACACGACTTGGTGCACTCAGATTTACCTGCTGGTTCCTTTCTGCCTATGTTACCGGTACACCTAGAAGCCATCAAAGAAGCTTGGGACAACCCAGCCTCCATTCCCCCAACTTCAAAACGAATTGAATCCCTTTACAGGATCCAAGCACCGGATTCGAAGTTTTTATTTAGCCATCCAGCACCGAACTCCCTGATAGTTCATTCTTCCTCTAAATCTAAACAGACCCGTCACCCAGTACCTCCTGAGAAGGAAGGCAGGAAATTAGACACCCTAGGAAGAAAAATGTATTCAATATCTACGGCAAATGCCAAAATTAACAATTACTTAGCATACTTCGCCGCGTATTCCCACAATATCTCCTCACAACTGAATACACTCGTCTCTGCCCTACCTGAACCCTCCCAGAAACAAGCCTGCAAGCTGCTTCAGGAGCTCAACAGGATTTCAAAGCAGCAGATAAATACCATCCGTCACTCTGTGGGGTGCACTTCTAAGGCGATGGCTGCCTCAATTGCCCTAAGACGACACGCTTGGCTTCGATCCTCTTCGTTGCAACCTGATCTTAAATTCAAAATCGAAGACCTTCCCTTCGATGGCCAAGGTCTCTTTAATGCCACAACGGACGATATACTGTCCACCGTGGACGACAGCCGCAAACGAGCAAAGAGGCTCGGAGTAGCGCAACAACAACAACAACAGCAGAGCTATAAACCCAGACCATGGAAACCAGCGCCCTTCAAACGTTCCAGGTCTCCTCGACAATCTGAATACTGGAAACGTAAGGCTCCTCCTCCAAAGCAATCCTTTAACCAGAGACAGCAGAGACCACAACCACCTAAAAAGGCTGCGTCTTCGTCAAAGCAGTCTCTTTGACTTCCTACCTCTACCAATTCAACACGTTTCCAGACTTCTTCCATTTCACGACAATTGGCGACAAATAACCACGGACAAATGGGTTTTGAACATCATTTTGAGAGGTTACTCCATAGAGTTTCAAGCACCACCAACAAAACATCATTTTGTTTCCACTCCCCCATCCCCTTCCCTTCAGGAAGAAATAGACACCTTAACAGCCAAAGCGGCTATAGAGCCTGTCCCAGGCCAATACCATCGGACAGGATTTTATTCCCGGTACTTCCTAGTCCCGAAAAGGGATGGGGGACAGCGCCCGATTCTGGATCTAAGAGCCCTAAACAAATTTATCCGTCACAGAAAATTCAGAATGATCACCTTACAATCGATTCTGCCCTTAATTCCCAGAAACTCTTGGATGGCACTGGTAGATTTACAGGACGCATACTTCCACCTGACAATACACCAATGCCACAGGAAGTTTCTGCGTTTCGCCGTCGGCAGCAACCACTACCAGTTCCGAGCCCTACCCTTCGGACTCTCCACGGCACCACGGACATTCACGAAATGTATGGCGGTAATTGCAGCACACCTCAGACAACGCGGAATTGCAACCTACCCATACATAGACGATTGGCTCCTCGTGGGAGCTTCAAGGGCACAGTTGATGAAAGACATTTCAATGACACTTGCGCTCCTAGCAGAACTGGGCCTCCAGGTCAATCAACAAAAGTCACACCTTACCCCGACTCAAGACATCCATTTTATAGGGGCTCGCTTGTGCACCACGGACCACAAGGCGTATCTTCCTGTGGACAGGATATCTTCCATTCAGACGCTGGCTGCACAAATAATACAACAACCCAAACAAACGGCCTTCAACATTCAGCGCATGTTAGGACTCATGGCAGCCACGACAGCAGTTCTAACACACGCAAGACTACGCATGAGAACCCTACAAATCTGGTTCGTCCGTGCATTTCGACCCCAACGCCAATCTCAAGGAACAGTCCTCACTGTTCCAAACCACATCCTCCCCTCACTCGAATGGTGGACAGTACGAGCTCACCTGCTTGCAGGAATGCCATTTTTACGGCCAAGCCCATCAGCAGTAGTTACAACGGACGCCTCGAGGTGGGGCTGGGGAGCCCATCTCGACATACTCACTGTCCAGGGGCAATGGACACCGTACGAACAGTCGCTCCACATCAATTGTTTAGAGCTTCTAGCTGTTCACAGAGCTTTAAAATCATTTCTTCCATCTCTTCAAGGCCGACATGTGCAAATCGCCTCAGACAATGTGGCGACGGTCTTTTATATAAACAGGCAAGGAGGAACTGCATCCACCCGCCTTTGCAAAAGAGCAATGCACCTTTGGCACTGGAGTATTGTTCACCAGATCCATCTCACTGCGGTACATCTTCCTGGCGTACAGAATGTTCAAGCGGACAGGCTGAGCAGATATCTCATCAACGACCACGAGTGGTCACTCCACAGGTCGTACCTTCTGCCAGTATTCCGGAAATTCGGAACCCCCTCAATAGATGCGTTTGCTGCACCAGACAATGCACAGTGTGCTATCTTTTTTATGAGAGGTCCGCCCTCACAACAGTCTGCAGGGGATGCCTTCATACAGACATGGACCGGTCCACTGCACTTCCTCTTCCCTCCTTTCCCGCTGATAACACGGTGCATACAGAAAATTCAACTGGACAACACAGATTGCATTCTAGTGACGCCATGGTGGCCACGTCAGCCATGGTTCACAACCCTCCTCTTTCTGTCGAAAAATACTTACCATCACTTCCCTCTGGCACAGAACCTCCTGTCCCAGCAGAACGGCAGGGTTCTCCATCACGACCCGAACAGGCTTCGCCTAACGGCTTGGAGGATATGTTCCCAGACTTTCCTGAAGGAGTAAGACACGTTCTCTTAAATGCGAGGAAACCGTCAACGAGAAAGTCATACTCCATGAAATGGAAAAGATTTTCCATCTACGCTACCAAGCATAATTTCAAACCTTTCTCGGCTTCCATACCTCAAATCTTGGCATATACACTGCATTTGTCAGAAAAGGGCCTCACGTACTCATCTTTAAAGGTGCACCTTGCAGCAATCTCAGCTTTTCACCCGCATGTACAGGGTCGGACTGTCTTTTCACACCCTGCAGCGAAATCCTTCTTAAAAGGAATCCTACATTTGCACCCACCATTGCGGCAAATGTATCCTAGCTGGAGTTTATCGCTAGTGCTAAGCCAACTAGTAAAACCGCCTTTCGAACCTATGGCTACAATACCGCTTCACCTTCTCTCATGGAAAACGGCTCTATTAGTCGCACTCACCTCTGCTAAGAGAGCAAGTGATATTTGCGCGTTCAGAGCAGACTCGCCTTACACCATTTTTCACCACGATAGGGTGGTGTTGCGGCCAGACCCTGCCTTCTTACCCAAGGTAGTTTCCGCATTTCATTTACACAGAATCACAACCTTACCTGCCTTTTTCCAACGTCCGACGGACAAGGGGCAAGAAGCTCTACACTGTCTAGATGTTAGAAGAGCACTCGCTTACTATATAGATAGAACAGCATCGTTCCGTACGGACTCCAGACTTTTTGTGGCCTACGGCCGCCTTAATAAAGGAAAAAAGATATCTACACAGAGACTGTCAAAATGGTTGGTTGCTGCTATAGAGCTGTGCTACAGACTCGCAAAGCAACCAGTCCCATCTGCCATACGAGCTCATTCCACAAGAGCTTTGTCAACGTCATCTGCCCTTGCCAGGGGTGTATCCATGGAGGACATTTGCGCCGCTGCCGCTTGGTCTTCCCCTTCGACCTTCGCCACGCACTACGCTTTGGACGTTCGTGCTAGGCGGGATGCATCCTTCGGACAGGCAGTGCTCCGCTCCATCTTTGACTAAGGAGTCGGTCTCGGCTTGGTGAGTAATTGCTTGCCTTGTAGCCTGTTATGTGCTGACTGTGTTGCACTAACCTTTGCATTTTTCTTTTCTCCAACTCTAGTGCCAGCACCCACCACCTTGCAGGTCAGCTTATCAGTCACCCATGTGTGGGACTGCACAGAGACCACGAAGAAGATAAACAGGTTACTCACCTGTAATTGATGATCTTCGAGTGGTCATCTGTGCAGTCACACACGCCCGCCCAGCCGTCCCCGCTGCTGGCTACTGGTCCTATACAACCGCTCACCTACTATGTCAGCGGCGGGGAAAGAAACTGAGTGGGTGGGGCGCCTCCCTCTCGCTCCAGGCATGCGCAGTGGATGCCTGCTCCCCAGAGCGAAAGGGAGTGCGCGCCAAAAATAACGCCTAGGCTAGCTTTTAAAATCTCCGAGGTAGGGTTCGTCCTGACGGGAAAACCCATGTGTGTGACTGCACAGATGACCACTCGAAGATCATCAATTACAGGTGAGTAACCTGTTTTTGTCGTTGCCATGGCAGCCTAGATCTGAGCCTGATGGGGAGGCCTACACCAGTTGCCACCCCATGGCTAGTTCTGAGCCAAGCCTGATGAACAAGCTTACACTTATTGTCACCACGAGCTTGGCCCCGCTCTGAGCCAAGCTCGATGTGCAAACCTACACTGGTTGTCACCACCGTGAACTAGATCTGAGCTGAGCCTGATGGCCAGCCCTACACGGGCCTACACCAATGCACCGTCTAAGCTGTGGAGTCTTGTGAGCAAAAATTCTACTTTGTGAGCTACTGGCGTTAAAGTTCTGAGCTACTGCATAAATGAGTTTGCTCTTGGGCCATTTTTTCTGAGCTAAGACAAATATGTGTGAGCCAGAGGCAAAAATAAAAATAAAACCTGTGAACAAGCTCACGCTCACTCAGCTTAGAGGGAACACTGGTTGTCACCACCACGGCCTAGATCTGAGATGAGGCTGATGAGTGAGCCCACACTTGTTGTCATGGCCACCTCACACTGGCCCTGCTCTGAGCTGAGTTCAGTGAGGAAGCCTACACTGATTGTCGTTGCCATCTTGGCCTAGGTCTGAATTAAACCAGGTTGGCGAGCCCATGCTGGTTGCCACTGTGGGCCAGTTTTCAGTCAAGCACAATGGGTCCAAACAAGCTCAGTGGACTTTCGCCAGTTCTTAATTTGTCCATGTTCCTTGGTATAAACCTGGCTCTGTAACACACATGTCCCCCCATCCCATCTGCAAGATGCTAGAAATCGTAGCTGCTGTAATCAGCCTATGAAACAGAAGTATTCAGGCTGGTAACGATGACGTTATCAGTGCAAGGGGAGGGTTCCAGAAGTTAGCCTTGCCTTGGGTGCCAGACAGTCTAGGGCTGGCCCTGTTCATTTCCCCTGCTTTCTCACAGTGCAGAGTTAATTCAGTCTAAACCGTGTTTTCCGTGGGCTTAGGCAAGACAAGACAAAGAGCCAGTCTGGTGCAGTGGTTAAGTGTGCAGACTCTTATCTGGGGGAACCAGGTTTGATTCCCCACTCCTCCACTTGCAGCTGCTGGGATGGCCTTTGGGTTCTCCATAGCTCTCGTAGGCGTTGTGTTAAGCCAAATGCCCTCAAAACGAGGTTGGGGAATTAGTTAGGTGGGCACCTGGTTCATTAGGAATCTTTTTACCAATTTATACCAGGCTCAACCATCCAGAGGGTAAATGCTCAATAAAAAGGACTCTAATTTAATAAAAACCAATTGTAATTTATTTAGAATAATAGTTCTTTCACACAAGATAAAAATACAATGCAACCACACATTCACACAGGCCTAAGAAACACAGATAGATTGATAGGGGAACATATAAGGGTAAACAGACAGGGTAATATTTACCATCGTAGTCTTCGAGGAAGGTTCCAATGGCGACATAAGAGGACAGGGGAAATGGACCCAAAACTGTGGCCAGAATTGGGGATGGATCTAGACAGCGGACCTGGGATACTGTTAGATGCACACATGAGTGGAGTTGGGTCAGAGGTTAAATAGGCTCCCTTAGCCCCCTTAGGGGCTGGGAGATGACGGGGAGGAGAGATGGGAGGCTCTGTGATGACCATGAAGGCTGGACATTAGCAGAGCCAATGGTGAGTCCTTTGGTGACATCTAATTGGGTGTTTGCTTTGACCAATGAACTTCACCTTAGTCCTGTGAACCTGGAAATTTCCAAGTTGCAATAAGGCCTGGGGCGGCTCCAAGGGTGTCAGTATGGAAATGGCTAGGTACTTGGGATTAAGTGGGCTTATCTAGGAAGGTGACAATAGGGAATCAAATACTGGCCTAGGTATCACCCAGGTAAGACAAAGACTTGGTTGAGACAGGGGATGTTCTTCCTCTTTTCTCATCATCTTCTGGGCAAGAGTTATTGTTTAGGGTATTGCTAGGCAATCAGGACTAACAGTTGAGCTATTAATCCATTCATGGGGCAAATGGGTTGCTTGCGAGCCAAGGGTGACACAGGGTGTGTACGTGAGCTTCTTACTATGAAGGAATGAAGTCCAGCCTGGCAGGAAGATGGCTACAAGTGGTGTTAGCGAGACGCAGTGGATTCCATGCTCAACGCCTCAACAACGGTCGCCTGGATAGCTCCGTGGCGGCGCAGCTTCTTCCCTACCATGGCGGGCCCAAGCAGTGACAGGGAAACGTCCGTGCACATTGGCAAGCACTCTATACCGGTTTAGAATGCCTGCACACTTAGGCTGTTTGCACACATGAGTCCCTTTTAGTCCCTGGATGGTTTTGCTCACACCCTCTGGCCAAAGGTGTGTGTGAGCTCACTTCTCCAGGCGCCCTGGCAACCATGCTGGTGACTACGATATTGGGGAAGGAGGGGTCATTTCCTCACAGTTGTCCTAGAAAGTGCAGCTTCTGGGAGATATCTCTCAGCCTCACCAACCTCACAAGATGTCTATTGTGGGCTGGTGGGGGGGAAGGTAAAGGAGATTGTGACCGCTCTGAGATTCAGAGTATAGGGCAGGATATAAATCCAGTATCTTCAATTATATACTGTCATAGGCATCTTGCCAATTGCTGAGCCAGTTTGGTGTAGTGGTTAAGTGTATGGACTCTTTATCTGGGAGAACCGGGTTTGATTCCACACTTCTCCACTTGCATCTGCTGGAATGGCCTTGGGTCAGCCATAGCTCTGGCAGAGCTTGTCCTGGAAAGGGCAGCTTCTGTGACAGCTCTCTCAGTCCCACCCACCTCACAGGGTGTCTGTTGTGGGGGGAGAAGATACAGGAGATTGTAAGCCGCTCTGAGTCTCTGATTCAGCGAGAAGGGCGGGGTATAAATCTGCAATTCTTCTTCTGTTGAAAGCAGGAGGCCATGCTCCATGGAATTTTTGGTCTGATCCTGTTCGATCTTGTTGGTTCTTTTCTGCTTTATGCTCTTTTTTGCACACTTTGTGTTGGGTGTATACAGCAGTCGTACCCTCTGGCCTTTGGCTCTCAGTCGACATTCCTTGCTGAATAAGTAAAACAGTCTAATGCCTTGCCTTCGGAGAGCTGTAATACGGTTTCAACCAGAAGGACCATTGCCAGATGGTAATGCAAACAAATTATTTGCTGGGAGTCAAAAAAGAGGGGGACTGGCATACTCTTTCTTCCCTCCAACCCCCCTCCCTTTAAGTATAAACTCCTCGCTGAGCTCTGTTTTTCGTGTCTTGAGAGGTCCAGCAAAAATAAACCAGTTGCCTCCCTGCTTGTCTTTTGAAGTTCCCCACGGCGTTTGAATTCAACGAGTGCTTTCTGATCACCGTGCTGGACCACCTCTACAGCTGTTTGTTTGGGACATTCCTGTGTAATAGCGAGCAGCAGAGGGTGAAAGAGGTAAACGGCTTTGCTTTCCCCCTAGCCACCTCGGAGACCCTACGGGAGGGAGAAATCTGCCTTGAACAGTAGCCTCAGGGCTTGGTGGCCGATCAGCAGAAATCAGAGCCACGGAGCTAATCGAGAGCAGCCCTTTCGGCTCGAGACTAGAGGTTCCGAGTGTGGAATCTGGAGATGAATTTGCCATTTGACCCATGGGAAGAATGGCCTACAGTTGAATCCAGGGTTTTTGTTTTGTTCTTAAGCAGGAACGCACAGGAACGCAGTTCCAGCTGGCTTGGCGTCACAGGGGTGCAGTCTAATATGTAAACAAGTCCCTGCTGGACTTTTTCTAAAGAAAAGCCCTGTGTGAAACAATGGTGACCTCAGGGGTGTGTGGCCTAATATGCAAATGAGTTCCTGCTGGGCTTCCCCCCCCCCGGTTGTATCAGAATCCAGTCGCTTCCACTACTAGTTTGGAATAGGGTTGCCAAGTCTCCCCTGGCCACCCGCAGGGGGTGGTGGGTGTAAGGCTTGCCAGATCCAGGATAGGAAACTCCTGGAGATTTGGGGTTGGAGCCTGAGGAGGACAGGAGCCTCAGTGGAGTATAAGGCCACAGAGTCCACCCTCCAGAGCAGCCATCTCCTCCAGGAGAACTGATCTCTGTAGTCTGGAGATGACTGGAGGATCCCCAGGTCCCACCTGGAGGCTTGGCAACCGAAATGAGATTTGCGGTAGGAAGGGAGGAGAAGAAGGCAACGCCTCCGTAAATAAAACTGTTCACACAATTCTCTTAGAAGTCTTATCACATCTAATTAGTAGCTTGAAGCAGACAGATAGCATTCCAAAAATACAAAACGTCAAAGTACAGCATGCAAAACGGGAGGACACCACAATAGCTCCAATTACAGTTCAGAATAGTAAATGGATTTCATCCTCTTCCTTAAGTGGATGTCGGTAACCCCTGTAATGCAGCAAAAAAAAACCCTTTCAAAATGACACCTGTCCCAATCTATGCAGTTCAGAAATTTATCTTCAAGTAGCTGTCTGGGAGCTACGGACATCCACCTAAGGAAGAGGAAGGAAGCTCTTGGAGGACTGGCTACATCAAGGGTGTGTGGCCTAATATGCAAAGGAGCTCCTGCTACAAAAAAAAGCCCTGGGCTTGCTTATTAGAAGCTGCAGGTCTCCCTGGGAGCTGCCACAGCTGCGCAGATAACTTTTTTCATCTGGGGGAGGGGATGTATTTTTAAATCTTTAAGGTTTTTCTGCAAACCTGAGGGAGGGTCCCCCAAGTTTGCGGGGGGGATCCCCTGTCAGCATGGACTAAGCGGCTTTAGATACCTGCAGTTCTGCCCACACTTGAGAAAAAGACTTACAGAGTTCTCTTCCCCGCTCCCCCCCACAAACACACACACACAGCTATCCTCTCACTTTTCCTGGAGAGTTGCTATGGTTTTGAGTTCCACAGAACTATGGCGCTTTGGCGTTTGAATACTGCCCCGCGTGCCAACGAAAGCGTTTGTGTGCTGTTCTTTGCAGGGCCTGCCAAACAAGACCGTGTCCCTGTGGTCCTACATCAACAGCCAACTCGAAGACTTCACCAACCCGCTGTATGCCAGCTACACCAACCACGTCTTGTATCCTGTGGCCAGCATGCGCCACCTAGAGCTTTGGGTGGGCTATTACATCCGGTGGAATCCGCGGATGAAACCGCAGGTGAGCCGATTCGGCAGATGGAAAGGAGCCAGGTGGAAGTTGGAGACCTGCTTGCTCCCCCTCCCCCACTTCTGATATGTTTTCATGGTTTCCAAGTTGCAAGCAGCAAGCCTCTCATCCTTTTATAGTTCCAGATTTGGAAATTTCGAAGTGTCTGGTTTTGTGCGCCACGCATGAAGGATGAAGAGCACACTGGTGCTTTGAGGGTGGTGCAGAGGTGGTTTTCTGGTTCGCAAGACAGTCCTGCTAAAACGGGAGACAACAAAGCGCTGCCAATGTTTGGGTATTAACTTTAAATGCATTTTCCAAGCTGCTGGCTGGCTTGGCTTGGCGAAGTGATTTAAAGAAACAGATGCCTTCTCCAAGCTGTCCAACAGGGCGGTGAGGGCTTTAAGAGCCACATGGTATGTGTGAAAAAGCCACATGTGGCTCCCAAGCCACAGTTTGGCCACCCCTGTACTATATGGATTCTAGCTGGTCTTTTTATCTTATTAAGTTACTTCATCTGTACCCTACTTTTCTCCCCAATGGGCCCCTAAAGCAGCTTCCATTCTCCTCTGTTTTATCCTTTTATCTGTTTTATCCTGTGAGGTAGGCTAGGCTGGGAGTGTGTGGCCACCCTGCAAGCTTCCATGGCAGAGTGGGGGTTTGAACTCGGGATGCCCAGATCCTAGTTCAAGTAATGGGGAGCCTCCCCCCCCACAAAAAAAAACACCCCTGCAGAGCTTTAAGTAGTGATTTTGGACCCGTTACTGCCAACCTAAAGCCAGTGAGCCAAGTCATCTTCTTGATCCTGGGACTAGGGAAGACCTACACCCTTACATTTCCCTCCAGAAAAGTACCGTCACCGTCTCAGGAGCCAACAGCTGGATCCCCTTCTGTGACAGAGAGTCTGCTTGCAAGGAATGAAGATTCTTCACCACAGAAGTTTTCCTCGGCAGCCGCTTCAGCAGCTGATCTCTCCCCATTCCCACTTCCCTCACAGAATCTCACACACACACAGAGCAACTAATAGACCAAGGGTGTCAAACTAATTTGTTATGAGGGCCGGAGCTGACATAAATGAGTCCTTGTTGGGTTGGGCTGGGCCATGCTGGGCCGGGCCATGTGTGTACCTATTTAAGATTAGCTGTGGACCATAAGGAAGGCTGAGCGCAGAAGAATAGATGCTTTTGAGATATGGTGCTGGAGAAGACTCTTGAGAGTCCCTTGGACTGCAAGAAGATCAAATCAGTCAGTCCTAAGGGACATCAACCCAGACTGTTCCCTGGAAGGTCAGGTGCTGAAGCTGAAGCTCAAATACTTTGGCCACCCAATGAGAAGGGAGCATTCACTGGAGAAGATCCTGATGCTGGGAAAGACAAAAGGCAAAAGAAGAAAGCGACGGCAAAAGACGAGATGGCTGGACAGCGTTACTGATGTAACAAACACAAATTTGAGCAGACCTCGGAGGATGGTGGAAGACAGGAGGGCCTGGTGTGGCTTTGTCCATGGGGTCGCAAAGAGTCACTCGACTGTGCGACTGAACAACAAAAAAAGCAAACATATAAACTTTATAAAAGACACAGACAAACACAATTAAATATTTTTTAAAACAAAAAACATGCTTAAAACATTAGTACTCATTGGTTTTTAAAGGTGCTTTCTTTGTATTTCTCTCATGGAATCCAGGGAACTGGGCAAAGGAAGCTCTGGCTCTTTCCTTCCCCAGGAGACTGGTGGGGGAGAAGCCTCAGCCAATAGAAGGAAAAGATGCTTAGCTCAGTAGCTCTGCTGTGTGATTGAGAGAGCCTGGAAAAAACAAGCTCTTCCTCCCGTCTCCCTTCCTCCCCAAGGGAGAAGCCTCAGCCAATAGAGAAAATAGAGGTTTTGCTCTGTAGCTCCGGTGCAATTGAGCAAGCCGTGCAAAGCGACCTGTGTTACAGAAGGAAGCAAGAGATAGAGAGAAGGAAGCAGATGACAGCCCGTTGCTCGGGGGCCTGATAGGAGCCCTCTGGGGGCCTGATTCAGCCCCTGGGCCGCACGTTTGACACCCAAGGTCAGTCTCCTCTCGAAGCAAAAGGTTGCTTTTCCAGCACTGCAAGCTCAGTTCCTGTTAGGACAGATCTTTTATAAGAAACATGGGAGTTGCGGCCCACTTTAAAGGAGGCACTGGATAAATGCAGGTGCGTTCTTTTGCCTCAGCCATCGGCGTGTTTTAAAAATAGAACCAGGTCCCAAGATGGAAGAAGCAACATGGCTGTGCACTTTCTGTCACATGCCAGCAGCCCACCTCACATGGGACATTCTAGGCGTGTTTGCAGAGGGAGGGGCTGGAGGACCACTGGGGCATTCCCACCTGTCTTCTGGCTGCCTCTGCACATTGCACTGTGGAGACAGATCAAGATGGCTGGCCCTGTTTGTCTGCAGCAGTCAAAACGAACAAAAGTCCAGCTGCGCCTTCAAGGCTAACAAGATCTGTGGCGGGGCAGGAGCTTTTGTGAGTCATTGAAGAAGTGAGCAGTGGCTCCTACCCTGCCACAAATTTTGTTAGTCTTTAAGGTGCTACTGGACTCTTGCTCTTTGCAACTACCGTTGCACTGTTCACTTCCTGCATGGGCGTGGCCAGGGCTCTTTTTCTAGCAGGAGCTCTTCTGCGTATTAGGCCACGCCCCACCGATGTAGCCAATCCTCCCAAGAGCTTAGAGGGCTCTTAGTACAGGGCCTACTGTAAGCTCCAGGAGGATTGGCTACATCAGGGGGGCGTGGCCTAATATGCAGAGGAGCTCCCCAGGCTGTCTGCCCCCCCACACCTGCAAGGGGAAGCAGCTTTGGAGCAAGGCTGTGCTGCCTCTTTGCCCCCCCTTTTCCGGGTGGGCAAAAGGGGTGGTGGGGCTGCTCTGCCTCGCTCGAAGGCTGCGTCTCCTACAAGGGAGACAGCTCCGAAGTGAGGCTGCACTGCCTCTTTCGTCCCCCCAGGTCCCAGGCAGGCAAAAGGGGCAGTGTGGTGCCTATGCCTCACAGCCTGGTTGAAAACAGGCCACAAACCGGTACTGCTCCATGGCCAGGGTGTTGAGAACCCCTGCTGTAAAGCGAAGAGGGCACAAATATCTCACAATAAGGAAACCTCTTAGAAGTTGGCCCCTGGTGCGCTGAGCTCTCACTATGTGTAGACTGAAATTTGCTGCTTCCTAGATGTGACCGGTGCTCTCTGCACAGATTCAGAAGCAGCGGGCAGTATCCTGCCACTGGCTAGAGGAAGCTCCTCCAGCCAAAAGAGCTTGCCTTGAACTTCATTGACTCTTCCATTGAAGGAGGAGACATGGAAATTGGTGGGAGCTTCCTTAGGATGAAGGAAAGCTTCAACCTTTGCTTAGGGAAGTGGCAAGATACAGGCCAGGGTTGTTACTTTGAAGCTTTGGTGAGAGCCAGGAGAGCCAGTTTGGTGTAGTGGTTAAGTGTGCGGACTCTTATCTGGGAGAACCGGGTTTGATTCCCCACTCCTCCACTTGCACCTGCTGGAATGGCCTTGGGTCAGCCATAGCCCTGGCAGAGGTTGTCCTTGAAAGGGCAGCTGCTGTGAGAGCCCTCTCCAGCCCCACCCACCTCACAGGGTGTCTGTTGTGGGGGAGGAAGGTAAAGGTGATTGTGAGCTGCTCTGAGACTCTTCGGAGTGGAGGGTGGGATATAAATCCAATATCTTCTTCTTCTTTGTTTTGGCACTTCAAATGAGGTCTTCAGTGAAGGCCCATCCCCATGTTTATAGATTCTATTATGTTGCCGAAAGCTTTCACAACCAGAGTTCATTAGTAGTGGTAGATTTTCTGGGCTGTATGGCCGTGAACTTGGATTGTAGATAGAACCTGATGTTTTGCCAGCAACTGTGACTGGCATCCTCAGAGATATAACACAGAAAGCTAGAGTTCTTTCTGTGTGGACATGAGAAGAAGATGGTAGGCAGGGAATTTATATATACTTAGGAAGGTGGGGTAAAGCTGAAGCATTATCATGTAGGAGTTTCCCAAGCTGTGACATGCTTATGGAAGACCTTTCATTAGCATGTCACAGCCTGGGAAGCTCCTACAAGATAATGATTCAGCCCTACCGCAGCCTCCTGAGTAGATGTAAATTACCTGCCTACCATCTTCTTCTCACTTTGACACAGAGAGAACTCTAGCCGTCTGTGTTGTACCTCTGAGGATGCCAGTCCCAGCTGCTGGCGAAACACGAGGTTCTACAGTGTCAAGACCAATGTCATACTACTAATGTATAGATTCTCCTCCTAGCCTAAGCACCATGCTTCTTCCTTTTGTTTTGTTTTGTTTTTTTTCCTATAGGAGCCAGTGCACCATCGTTACAAGGAACTTCTGGCAAAACGGACAGAGCTCCAGAAGAAGGTGGAAGAGCTTCAGCGGGAAATCACCAACCGGTCCACCTCGTCCTCCGAGAGAGCAGGCTCTCCTGCTCAATGTGTCACTCCGGTCCAGACTGTTGTGTAGCAGGCCCTTTCGCTCAATGCTCTCCGGGCCCCGTCCACAAGAGGCAGCTTATATTTTGGAGGAGGAGGAGATACGTAAATCTCTGAAGCCGGAAGGCAGCTTCTCAGAGTCAAAAACAGCTTATTTATTATGCTACATCCCTCTAGGGCATTGTTCTTAGTATTATAACACTATCAAGATTTTTTTTCTTTCTTTTTTTTTAAAGGCCTCTTATAATGAGCCCCCAAGAAAATTAACTTTTATAAGGAAGCGATCTGCCCCAGCTCCCGAGGCATAGCAAAAGTGTTTGTTCGCTTAGCTCAATATGTTCGGAGGTCATTCTTGGTGTGGAACTGAGTTGCAAGCCGTTGTGCCAACGTCAGACAAATGGACCTGGATGCAAAGGGCTCTGTGGGTATCTAGTGGGTCTGCTCCTGTTCCCACTCCCACCTGTCAACAAGCTGCTCCTGTAAACAGTTACGTGGGCTGCAGCGCAGCACAAAGATCTAAAGTCTGCAGGGAGGAAAAACATTAAGCCTTCTTGGCAAGTGTATGCAAGCACTTATGTACCCCTAAGGAGTTCTTCGGATCCGAAGCCACTGCCAATGGACAGAACCGCTTCCGAACAGGAAAGATCAAGACCATCCACTTTGTCATGTTAAGTGCTTAAGGAAGGTTAAGGCAAGTTTCAGAATCAGCCATCTTACAAGGCTTGTCCCTCACTTAGAGTGGCACATGCGGGGCTTTTTTTGTAGCAGGAGCTCCTTTGCATATTAGGCCACACACCCCTGAGGTAGCCGATCCTCCGAGAGCTTACAGGGCTCTTAGGCTACTGTAAGTTCTTGGAGGATTGGCTACCTCAGGGGGTGGGGCCTAATATGCAAAGGAGTTCCTGCTACAAAAATAAAAAGCCCTGGGTCCATGTGACATCAGCATCCTAGGTGTGAAACTAACACCACTTCAGTGTCAGCACAGGGCACGATCCATCTAAAGGTGGTGCTAAGTGCTGTGCATGCATCATGTTTCTGAGGAATTATTTTTTTCTGAAAACAGGAAAGCAATGCGGACAGCGGGTTCATGAGAGAAACCAGATCCTTTCCTGGCCTGCAGTATCAAGGGCTAGCAACGGCACTTGCACGTTATCCACTGCAAAAGAGACTCTTCTCACACTCGGACTGCTCTCCATACACTGTTTTCCAGTCACCAGTAGAGTGGTTGCACGTTTGGTATCAACGAGGATAGGTACAGTTAGCTGGAGGTCTCAGTGTACACACAGCTAACCATGCCCAATGCTAACAAAATACATTATTTAATAAGAGTTGAAATGTATTCTTATGGAAGAGAGCAAGGTTCCTGCATTGCTTCTCATTTTCCCTTTCTTTTGGACCCAGCAGATACATCATAACAGCGATTATCAGTCATCATTATGACACAAATATCAACACTAGCCTGTGGGGGCGGCATCAATACAGACTTCTCATTCTGCCTTTGCCCCTACCTGGAATCTTTCATTCTGCAGCTACCTGGAATCTGTCATTTCTGCCTTAGATTTGCAGCTGATGGCAAAGTCGCTATAAAGCCTGTTGGGGCACATGAAATGGGTTGGCTTGTTGTGGTTTTTAAACTTGGGGGTAGGGAGGAGTAAATAATTATTGTGGAAGAAGCCGAGAAAGGTAGCTATTCTAACTCGACCTTTCCGCATGGAGAAGAAATGTGTTCAAGTTGTATTGTGTAGTAATGGCCAGCAGGTGGCGCAATTATGCTTTCTGACTTCCTGATAGCGAGTACTGTTTTCAGTCCGAAAAACTCACAGCGGCTTTGCAAAGGACTGTTTTGTATAGCGGGCAGGCACACCTCTGTTGTATTCCGTTGGCATCAGTAATAAGTGGGTGCGTGTTTCATGCTGACTGAGGCGCACGTTGTAAGGTCCTCCCTGTTGTGCCAAAGTAGTTTCCAAGGACCAGTCTGGTGGTGTGGAAGCTGAGGCCAGCTTCACATCAGAAGCAAAAAAAAAAAAAAAGTTTTGCAAAGTGGAAGAATCACAGAGTTGGAAGGGACTTCCAGGGTCATCTAGTCCAACCCCCTGCACAATGCAGGAAACTCACAAACACCCCCCCCCCCCCTAAATTCACAGGATCTTCATTGCTGTCACACTAACTCAGCTTAGAGGGAATATTGACTACAATTGGTCTCTGAACAATCAAAATCTGTTTCCCTGGAGAAAATGGCTGCTTTGGAGGGCAGGCTGTATGGCACTATACGCTGCTAAGCTCTGCCCCCAAAACATTCCCAGGTATTTTCCAACTCAGAACTGGCAATCCTACCCCCCACCCACTGAACATAAGAGAAGCCATGTTGGATCAGGCCAATGGCCCATCCAGTCCAACACTCTGTGTCACAGTGGCCAAAATATATATACACTGTGGCTAATAGCCACTGATGAACCTCTGCTCCATATTTTTATCCAATCCCCTCTTGAAGGTGGCTATGCTTGTAGCCGCCACCACCTCCTGTGGCTGTGAATTCCACATGTTAATCACCCTTTGGGTGAAGTACTTCCTTTTATCCATTTTAACCCGACTGCTCAGCAATTGCATCGAATGCCCACGAGTTCTTGTATTGTGAGAAAGGGAGAAAAGGACTTTTCTCTACTTTCTCCATCCCATGCGTAATCTTGTAAACCTCTATCATGTCACCCCGCAATCGATGTTTCTCCAAGCTAAAGAGCCCCAAGCGTTTTCACCTTTCTTCATAGGGAAAGTGGTCCAAACCTTTAATCATTCTAGTTGCCCTTTTCTGCACTTTTTCCAATGCTATAATATCCTCAAGTCTGGAAGCTGGGCCCTGCTGCTCCATTGAAGCTGGGTTTTCTATAGGGTTACCAATCCACAGGTGGGGGCAGGGGATCCCCCGGTTTGGAGGCCCTCCCTCTGCTTCAGGGTCATCAGAAAGCGGGGGGGGGGGCGTGTCTGCTGGGCACTCCATGATTCCTTGTGGAGAGCAATTCTCACAGGGTATAATGGAGAATTGATCCGTAGGTATCTTGGGCTCTGAGAGAGCTGTTTTTTGAGTTAGAGCCACCAAATTTTCAGCGTAGCATCCAGTGCCTCTCCTCAAAACA
This sequence comes from Heteronotia binoei, assembly GCF_032191835.1. Classification (NCBI taxonomy): domain Eukaryota; kingdom Metazoa; phylum Chordata; class Lepidosauria; order Squamata; family Gekkonidae; genus Heteronotia; species Heteronotia binoei. Next base: position 175,070,386 of record NC_083225.1, read on the forward strand.
CCCTCCAAATTTCAAAAAGATTGGACCAGGGGGTCCAGTTCTATGAGCCCCCAAAAGAAGCCCCTATCCTTCATTGTTTCCTATGGAAGGAAGGCATTGAAAAGGTGTGCAGTCCCTTTAAAAGTGATGGCCGGAACTCTCTTTGGAGTTCAGTTATGCTCGTCACAACCTTGCTCCTGGCTCCACCCCCAAAGTCCCCAGATATTTCTTGAATGGGATTTGGCAATCCTAGTTTTCCAAAATTCTTCTAATTTAGACTCTTTCTCAGTCATCACTACTCCCAGCTTCCTGGGTGCTTTCTGGTTAGTCAACAACCTTCCTGGGCTTTTGAATGGACACAGACTGCCAAGGCTGAGGTCACAATAGGCACCTTCGGTCCATGCCTCCTCAAGGAAGAATTAAGTCCCCTCTTGTTAGCTGCAGCATCTGATCTGTTACTGGGAGCAAAGTGCGCACCTATTTATTTAGCCGTGCAGGTTGCAGAGAACAAACTGTCCGCTTGGGGCAGACGTCCTCTACACTTGCTGCAGAATGGGACAGTAGAGGAGGACTGAAGAGACTTGCAAAGTGACAAATACCTTTTTGAAATGTTTCCCTGCAAGGGGGTAAAATTAGCACCCTGATAGAAAGGATCCAAGCCAGCCGTTCTGCTTCCTTTCTGCTTGCAGGGCACTTTCATGGAAGGAAGCATCCAGAATAGCTTAAAGTGATGGTCCATTCAATCGCTTGGTTCTGTTTTCATCCCATCTGTAGCCCAAATCTTGGGGGAGGGGTTGTTACCCTGTCTTTATGATGTGAGCTAGGCTTTTACTGATGCCTTTTACGGGGTGGGGGATGTTGCTGTTTGCAAACTCTGTTATTAACTCTGTATCATCTCAAAGAAAGAGATAAACGGAATACCAAAACTTTTTTTCCCCCTTTCCTGCCCCTTTCTTGCCTCAGTTGATATGCTGCCGTTCTTTATTTGTCAGTCAAGTCTGTGGCTTTTGCAGCAGGACTAATGTTCCCTTTGTGGCACTTTTAATTTAAAGGCTCAGGAGCTCTTAATGTTGGCTTCATCTACTGCCAGTTCGCACAATCAGGGCATTCTGTTCTGGGGGAGCTGGAATGCTTTGCTCAGTATGGCTGCGATAAATGCTGACACTACCTGGTTATGAATGGCAGAGACTGGAAATACAGGAACAAGTGCCCCTTGAACTAGACCTGCAACAGAACTATCTACTTTTCTGGGTGAACATATTACTTTCCTTTAATTTCATCCATTAGCTTGCTGCCTGTCAAAGCCCCATGGCCTCCACTTAAATAGGCCTAACAATAGAACAGAGTGAACAAGGGGGGAAAAAACCTTTCCGCTTGCCTGTATTCCTGCCCTACTTTGAGAGCGAGGCTGCAAGCTTGCTTCCTGGCTAGGCACGTGTGCCTCGGGTGGCAGCCGGTCACGCAAACCCACTGGCAGAATAGTCGTTTCACCACCCTTCTATGCCAAGAAAAGCCTCGCCTGCTAAATTTGAGCATTAGATTGGCATTAAAGGTACATGAGCAAGGCCAGTAAAAGGTGCAACTGTATCTGAAACGGCCTCGTTCGTTAATATAGGGCTGCTGCTCCCCCGTGGAGCGCAACTTTTTAAATCTCCCACTACCACAGAACTTAAAATGTTTGCTAGATCTCCTCTTCCACATTCTGTCTCCCAGCCTTGCATCTTGCCCCCTTTTCTGTGGAGCAAACAACAGAACTGCAGAGGGGCTGCAACTGTTTCATCTCTTGTTTTAGCAAGGGGCTACTGGTTAGTGCCAGAGCGGTGAAGCGCTAACTGCAGCCGTAAATAGCAAACGCTACACTTGACAGAGCAGTTTAAATCCTTCTTGCAGTCCCCATTTTCACATTTGTTAGGCAGATGTAGTCTGGGGGATTTCAAGCAGTTCTTGGAAAGAGGCATTCCAAGAGAGAAATGGGTTTTTCCATTTCACTTACTCAATTAGCAAGTTGCCTTTATTGGATTCCAATCAAACCTCGGAGAGAACACAGGCAATTCTGAGTCACTGGGACATTCCAATCATTGGAAACGCTTTACATTATTAATGTAATAAATAATATCCATGTGTGCGCACGTATAAAATCTTTTTAGTACCATTACAAACACCAGAGCTCCTTGCCCAGCGCATGGGAGTTTGCTAAAAACAAGCTGCCGGTACAAAAAAAACAGCATGATCTGAAGTGTCTTTAAAAACGCAGGACGCCTGCCTCCTTCTGCAGAGAGATTAAAATGAGGAAGAAAACTCGAAGCTGAGAACTTCCAAATGGCTATTCAAATTCCATTCTGAAATCACATTAGCGGGGACAAAAAGCTGAAGATTTCCTTGCTCTGTGCAAAAAACAAAACATAAAGCATCCATAAGCAGAGGTAACGAGTCCATGAGATGCAGCCGATAGTCAAAAGAGATGGCTAGCCTGAGTGCCTCACTGTGAAACTGGTGAGCTTCGAGATTGAAACTTCCTTCCAGGCTGCTGAGATGTGGACAAATGAAGCAGGGAAAACGTGCAAAATGTCCTCTCATGTTTTTAAAAGGGAAAGCAACGTGACAGTTGAGGTAGGAGACAGACTATAAAAAGAGCAGAAAAACTACCATGAAACCTTTCTTACCTGCGCAGTACACATACTTCCTGATCAAAAACACGGTGAGGCCAAAACCTTCAAAAACACTGTGCATGATTTGGAGGTACACCTCACAAACTGTGTGCCAGAGCTGACAAGGGCAATATGTGCAACCAACCAACCATTCACGCAGGTAACAGGATCTCTGTTGTACTGTCTTTGGTTCTCTTGTGGGGGCAAACAACCACCTCAGAGGAGAGCTGCCCCAAGCGAGCAATTAAATTAGCTGCCTGAGGCAGAGGAAGTAGGCCTCATTTGAGGGGTGGGGTGGGGGACAAAACCCAAAAAGGGGGGGAAATATGGATAACTGACGGAAAAGTAAAAGGGCTGGAAAGGTACTGAAGGAACAGAAGGCTCTTCTCATTTCCCTCTCCCCTGGTCCCAGTAGGATTAGGAGCTGTAATGCGATTGGGCCTCCAGGCGGAAAACTGCGGGGCTTTTCGTTTTACGAAGTGAGGCTTTGACGCTGTTTTTGTTTCAGGAAAGCCGGCTGGGCTGGAGCCAAAAAAAAAGAGAGAGGAAAAGAGAAAAGTGCAAAACAAAACAAAAAGGGAGGGGGGAGGAAATCACACAAGGAAACGCCTCAGTGGTCCCACTTGATGTCATTTTTCTGAAGGGAGGTCTGTATACTCTGCATTTCCCTCAGCAGCTGAAGGCTCTTCTTCCCCTTCTCCCCGGGTTTCGCTTTCAAGCTGACGCTTTTTGCCTTCACCAGGGCCGTTTTCTCTTCACTGCCGTTGCTTGGCTGAGAGTGACAGCGCTTGGGTTTGCTTTCTCGCCTGTGTTTCTCCAGCTATAGAGGAAACAGAGATGCAAACACTGGTCTCCAACAGCCATCTTTTGCTTTAGAAAGCTGCTATTCCTGCTCTTTCCTCCCAGTTCTAAAACCTACCACACGTATCCCAGTCCTCTTAGGAATTTCCTTCTTCCTAACTGAAGTACCTGCGCTCAAGACATTTTTGCTATTTATCATCATCATAACATCGAAAAGCAATCTGAGGGGCCCACGCCAATCACAAAAACAACAAAATTCAGGGGACTTTCACAACGTTTTCACAGCAGACTTTTTTACAGGGTGGTTTGCCACTGCCTCCCCCAGTCATCTACACTTTCCCCCCCAGCAAGCTGGGTGCTCATTTCACCGACCTCGGAAGGGTGGAAAGCTGAGTCAACCTGAACCAGCTTCCGCTGGGATCGAACTCAGGTCGTGAGCAGAGGGCTCCGACGGCAGTACTGCAGCTTTACCACTCTGCACCACGGTATCTACGTACTAAAGGACTTCCTGCGTCCCATCCAGACACGTCAACTAACCCAAAAGTGGAACCACAGAACAGGACTGAAAATGCCCGAGCATGCTTCAGGAGGCCTACAGCACTATGTTGAAGTGGGTTGGGAGAACTGGGCAGCTTAAACCCCTGAGTTCTTAGCAAATCTTGCCTCTGAGCATGAGGAAGACGTTTCCAAGTAAGCAATTCATCTTAATTCCATGCGTGCTCTCAGCTTGCTCATATACCCTTTTAGGGTGCTGTTTATGGATTCTTCTCTCGTTACATCACAAACTGGAGCAACCAAATTAAAAATCCCAGATGCAATGTGTCTGAAACCAGGTTTCAAGACCAGGGGTGTCAAAATGCAGCCCGGGGGCCGAATCAGGCCCCCAAGCAACTGGCTGTCATCTGGTTCCTTCTCCCTTTCTCTTGCTTCCTTCTGCATCACAGCCAGGCTTGCTCAATTGCACAGGAGCTACAGAGCAAAGTCACTATTTTCTCCATTACCTGAGGCTCCTCCCTTGGGGAGGGGAAGGGTGGAGAGAGAGTCTGCTTCGCCAGGCTCTCTCAATCACACAGCAGAGATACTGAGCCAAGCCCCTCTTCCTTCTATTGGCTGAGGCTCTTCCCCCTCCTGGTCCCCTGGGGAAAGAATGAAAGAGACAGCGCTTCCTTTGCCCAGTTCCCTGAATCCCTTGGGAGAGATGCAAAGAAAGCACCTTTAAGACCACCAAGTGCTAATGCTTTTACAGCATGTTTTATTTCAAGTATTTTTTAAAAAAAAAAATATTTGTGTTTGTGTTCTTTATAAAGCTTAGAATCTGAGAATCATAGAGTTGGAAGGGACCTCCAGGGTCATCTAGTCCAGGGTCATCTAAGAAACCCACAAATCCCTCCCCCTAAATTCACAGGATCTTCATTGCTGTCAGATGGCCATCCAGCCTCTGTTTAAAAACCTCCAAGGAAGGAGAGCCCACCACCTTATATCTCTGCTACCTGACATTACATTTTATGACACACGTGGTCCAGCCCGACAAGGTTTTATTTATGTTAAACCTAGCCCCCATAACAAATGAGTTCGACACCCCTGTTCTAGACGTCGTTACAGTTAAAATACGGAGGAAAGCAAATCACAGTCTTGAAAACTGTTTGTGAGCAAGGCTTCGGTACGAGCACACACACACACACACACACACACACACCAAGTCTTCTACAGGACAGGAAACATGTATAGCCTTTAAGACAAGGATAAGACTCCACAAGTGTAGCTCACCCGTGCCCGATGCCGCTGGATTTTAGAGATTTGTTCTGCCTTGGCCTCCATCCTTTTCACCAGCCCTTCCCGTTCCCGCTCCAGGTCTTCCCGCAGCTCATTCGACGGAGCCTCCTGGATGTGTTTTGCTAGCCGCTGGTGTTCACTGGCAGGCAATGGAAAGACCAGCTCATTAAGAATACCCCTAATATAGCTTATCAGGTTTAAATTCAAATTATTTTGGACGTTACCAAAACCTTAAACAGGGATGCCTTCTTGAGAGACAGAAGGGAGCAAGAAACAGGGCTGGGATTACACAGACACACTATGAGACTGTGCTACAGAAGGCAGACTATAGAATTAAAATTAAAGTTAAAAGATGGGAGGGGCCTAAAGAGATGGGAGGGGCCTAAAGGCCATCCAGTGCAACCCCCTGCACCCCATGCAGGATGACCTAGAACAAGGGTGGCCAAACTTGCTTAACATAAGAGCTACATAGAATAAAAGGCAGGTGTTTGGGAGCCGAGGGAGGGAAGGAAGGGAGAGAGAGAGAGAGAAAGTGGAGGGAGGGAGAGGTGGAAAGAAAGCAACTTTAACTTTAAATGCATTCTTCAAGCTGGCAGCTTGCTTGGCTTCGAGAAGTGATTTCATGAGACAAATGCTTTTTCCATGCTGGGCGATGGGGCTTCAAGAGCCACACAATCTGTGTGAAAGAGCCACGTGGCTCCCCAGCCAGTTTGGCCACCCCTGACCTAGAACATGGAATCATAGAGTTGGAAGGAATCCTCAGGGTCATTTAGTCCAACCCCCTGCCCAATGCAGGAAACTCACAAATACCAACCTTTACATTCACAGGATCCTCATTGCTGTCAGATGGCCATCTAGCCTCTGTTTATAAACCTCCAAGGAAGGACAGCCCACCACCTCCCAGGAAGCCGGTTCCACTGAGGAACCGCTCTAACAGTCAGGAAGTTCTTCCTAATTTTGAGGCGGAAACTCTTCTGATTTAATTTCAACACGCTGGTTCTGGTCCTGCCTTCCAGGGCCACAGAAAACAATTCTGCCATATCCTCTGACAAATAATTGTCCAAGATCTGTTTTAAAACCTCCAAGGAGGGTGAACCCTGAACATCCCTGGGCAACCAATTCCACCATTGAACTGCCCTTAACGTTTAAACATTTCCCTTAGTATCACGCCAACATCTCCCCCACCCATCCTTTAAACCTATCGTTACAAGTCATATCCTCAACCGAAACGGCACAATGGGTCCCCCTCCTCGCTCGGCCCAGGGTCCTTTGGTGGGCGGAAGCTCTCCAGCTTTTCAGACCAAGACAGGACTTTCCCTAATAATTGCTTGAGATGGAAAAATTCATTGTAGGCATGCTCCAGCAGCATTTCTTTTTTTAAACCTTTTGCATAAAAAGACTCGCATGACCATGACCTGCTTCTGAAAAGCCCATTTAAAGGCCAGAGTCTGCAGTGCAACCCGGGAAGAGGCTGTGCTGCTTACAGTTTGAGATGCACAAGCAGGAAGGTGCTTTGGGGCGCATGCATCCAGCCTTACAGATCTTTGGATCCTGGCCTCTGCGTATCACCTTGCAGAGCTGCTGTGTCACTACTGGAGATAACTTGCCTTTGATAAGGGAGGACATAAGCTGTTATTTACCAAAGCACCTTCAGTATTAACTGTGTAGGAATTAAAACGAACATAGAATTGATAAGCAAAGATTTAAAATCTGAAGAAGAAGAAGATATTGGATTTATATCCCGCCCTCTTCAGAGTCTCAGAGCGGCTCACAATCTCCTTTACCTTCCTCCCCCACAACAGACACCCTGTGAGGTGGGTGGGGCTGAGAGGGCTCTCACAGCAGCTGCCCTTTCAAGGACAACCCCTGCCAGAGCTGACCCATGGCTGACCCAAGGCCATGCCAGCAGGTGCAAGTGGAGGAGAGGGGAATCAAACCTGGTTCTCCCAGATAAGAGTCCGCACACTTAACCACTACACCAAACTGGCTCTGAAGGTGTAGGGGAAACAAATGGGAAGGGAAATAAGGAAAGGTCCCCTGTGCAAGCCCCAGTCGTTTCCGACTCTGGGGTGACTTTGCTTTCACAACGTTTTCATGGCAGACTTTTTACGGGGTGGTTTGCCATTGCCTTCCCCAGTCATCTACCCTTTCCCCCCAGCAAGCTGGGTACTCATTTTACCCACCTCGGAAGGATGGAAGGCTGAGTCAACCCCAAGCCAGCTACCTGAAAACCCAGCTTCCGCCAGGGATCGAACTCAGGTCATGAGCAGAGCTTAGGACTGCAGCTTTAACACTCTGCGCCACGGGGCTCTTAAACAAATGGGGCGGGGGGGGGGGGACACAAAATGAACAGAAAATTTTGGGAAAACTGAAATATGTGCAGTCTTATCCAGTTGCCTCCTGTCCCCAAAGCAGTCTGGATAAGGTTCTAGAGCCTGGGGAAGGGGCGGTGTCAGGAATCTCAGGACTTCTCTTTCCACAAAATTCAGGCCTGATTTAAACACTACGCTGCGGAAGCAAAAGCCCTTTCTTGTGGGATTGTGCACTCACTCAGCACCGTATCTGAACTAGGCTACTATCCGTGCAAAGCAGTGAAGTACGTCGCGCAGTTGCTCTGCACAGGGAACAGACCACTTTGAAAAAGACACTGTGCAGCGGCAAAACCACAGGAGAAAGAGCCTTTACTTCTCAGCATCCCATTTCAAATCAGGCCTCCGACCTGTCTACAAACCAGCAGACCCCAAATCGAACAAGAGAGCTGCCCACGAGAGTGGCGCCTGTACGTTTCGTGCCCAAGTCATGACTCACAAGCTCATCTGCCCGAGTTCATCCTGTAAGGTCAGCAGCACCTCTGAAAGGTCCCCCTGGGAGGCAGAAGAGGCGGACGACTCAGAGGACCTCCGGCCTCTGTTTGCGTGCTTGCTCAAGGGAACATCGCTCACCACACGGTCGTTGCAAAGGACTTTCGAGTGATGCTTCATGAGGTGCAGGACGTGCTGGACGTTGGCCACGACGGAGTGGCTGGGGCTGGTGGACTGAAAGAACCGCAGGCAACGGGTGAAGAAGATGGAGGCTTTGCAGGAAATTCTATATTATGCTACGCTACGAAGTTAACACTTTTTCCACTGGTGTGCATATATGAAACTGCATTGTACAGTCAGTACATTGGTTCACCTTGCCCGGTACTGGCTATTAAGACTGGAAGCAGTTCTCCACTGTCTCAGGTAGGGATCCAGCCCTGCCTCTCTAGGGAACTTTTGCAACAGGAGATGGATCGGATTGGACCTTCTGCAGACTGTATGATCTGACATGTCTATCGCCTCTTGCCTTCTACCAACGGCCATCCTAACTATTACAACCATATGCCCTTCTGTATGGCACATCTCGAGTTAGGGCAACCACAAGCCCTAACATTTTCGTCATCATAAACCTATCCTCTTTGTCTGATCCATGCATTCAGCTTAAAGTATGTGAAACTATAATGTGCAACTCAGATCAGCAGAGCGCTGTCTGAAATAGGGATGGGCACGAACCACGCTTTTGCGATTCAGTTTGTGGTTTGTGGCTGAACCATGAACCAAACCGGTTCATATACCCGGCTGTAAGCCATTTAAAGTTGAAACCCCAGTACTGCTTTTCATGGGGAGCAGAAAGCAGGAGTTTCCGAGCAGCTGAGCAATGGGGACTGCCACTCAGCTGTTCGGTTTAGTGGCTCCCAGTCACTTAACTTCCTGTTCCTCGTTGGTTTTTTGTGAAGAGGAGAAAGCCGGGGTAAATCCCTGCTTGCTGGTCTTCATAAACTGCCACAAGCTGCATAAAATCTCATGAAAGTTCATGGCTGTTCTTCAGTTCACGAACCTTCCTTCACAAACCACAGACTGGCCAAAATTCGAGACGAACTGCAATTCGCCAGCCAGCTTGTGCCTATCCGTGGTCTGGAACGACGTCCCTGTGGAAGACTTCCCCACTCCTTGCTTCAGTCTCCCAGCTGCCACCCCACCCCATACATACATTTTTAAAACAATAAATAACAGAGTGTGTCATTCAGTGCTCCTAGTAGAGGCAGGTTAAAAACAAAATGGCCAGGAACACAGAGAAACTGGACCCCATCGAGGTCCACGTGGTGCCACTGGGGAAACTCTCAAAAGCACATAGCAAAGGCAATGTCTTTATTTTTTGCCTCCAACAACCCCGGTACTCATGGGTGTAACACGGCTGATCCTCTGGGATTCTATTTAGCCGCTGCGTTTTTCAAACCTAAGGTTCCCTTACCTTTCCAGCTACAAACGGCACGTCGCCCAATCGCAGCCTGTAGTGGGGCTGGGAGTGGAAGTGGGTCACTGCAGAAGTGCTCTAAAGGAGAGAAGAGAAACTCTCACACTGAAAGATACTCCATCGATCCCTGCCGCTCCTAGACAAGAGATGGCTAATCCATCTCACGTGCAGATGCACATAGAGGCCTGCCTGTGTGTAAAGTTTTCTGAATCGGGCCGAGATTTAATTTAGTTTTATTCCACTGTTCTCAGGAAAAATGGGACCCAAAACAGCTTGAGAATCCAAAACCACAAAATGGCAACCTAAAATCTCTGGACAGCACGGAGACAAAGGCAGCCCCTTCTATTGCCACGTACACAGGAACACAAGAAGCTGCCTTTTATCAAGCCAGACTTGTGGTCCATCAACCTTAGTATTCCCTACTCTGGCTGGTAGTGGTTCCCCAGGGTCTCATCAGTCGCATTAGCTACCGCCTGATCCTTCTATATCAGGGGTGGCCAAACTGTGGCTCGGGAGCCCCATGTGGCTCTTTCACACATACTGTGTGGCTCTCAAAGCCCCCACCACCCCATCAGCCATCTTGGAGAAGGCATCTCTTTAAATGTCTTCTCCAAGCCAAGCCAGTCAGCAGTTTGGAGAATGTATTTAGAGTTAAAGTTGCTTTCTTTCCACCTCTCCCTCTCTCTCCCCTCCCCATCTATTTTCCTTCCTTCCTTCCTTTCTTCCTGCGGCTCTCAAACATTTGATGTTTATTCTGTGGTTCTTACGTTAAGCAAGTTTGGCCACCCCTGTTCTATATGAAGAGGATGGGGATCAAACCTGGGAACTTCTGCAAAGCAGGCGTTCTGACCCCTCACGTTCCAGCCAGAAGGTGGAAAAGCTCACCCAGCAGGCAGAACATTCTCCTTTGATGCACAACTGCACAGCACCAGGTAGCAGTTCCTTTTCAGGCCCGAGCAGCCAGGGGTGGAGCTGAACAGGCAGAAACTCCCATGTCCTCCTGCTCCAGCACCCTGCTTCCCAAGACCCCTGGCCCCAGGAACAACAAAGCAGGGTGTAAACGCAACAGCTAGCCACTGTTAGACTCTGCCATCTGTTAGAGAGGGTGGCCCCCAAACGCAAAGGTCCCCTCCGTCTCTGCACACACACCCCGTCTCTGCCCCTTTGCTCTACCTTGTCCAGTTGCTTTGCTTTCTTCTTCTTCATCTTTGGTTTCGAGGGCAGCAACGTTGGCACCTGCTGCGTCTTCGCTTGCAGCAACCTTCTGTTGTTCTCTAATCCGGTCTGCAACTACAGAGATAAGTCTGGAAGTTATTTCTTTAGTTAAAAGGAATGGAAGAAGCAGGGCTTTTTTAAAAAAAAAAAAAAATCAGGAACGCACAGGGATGCAGGGATGTGTGGTCTAATATGCAAATGAGTTCCTGCTGGGCTTTTGCTACAAAAAAAGCCCTGGGAAGAGTAATCTTGGGAGGGGGGGACCACCCAAGGACCCCAGTCCTTAGCTTCTTGGTTTTCCATCACAGCTGTGCATTTTATTCCCAGGCAAGTTTGGATAGGAGAAAATGGGGTTTCCACAGAGATTCTGAAAGACATCTGTCCAGCCGCTGCACAGAACCAGTCCAAAACATCCGCTTAGATCATAGAAAATCAGCTGAGAGGAGGGAGATATAGTTGACAAGCTGCAGGCAGTAGAACGAGGGTCAAGCACCCCTACCTCCTACTTCTTCCTTTCCAATTTGCATCCCCTCCCACCCCGCCAAATCCTCATTAACATCTGGGCTCCCAAATTCTAAGCCTGCCTCCCCCCAGTCAAATATTTTGCTTGGCCAGAATGATGCCAAAATCTCCTTAGAGGAGATTGCCTTCTACTGAGTCAGACCCTCGGCCCGTCAAAGTCAGTATTGTCTGCTCAACTGGCAGCAGCTCTCCAGGGTCTTAGGCTGAGGTCTTTCACATTCCCTACTGTCAGATCTTTTAACTGGAGGTGCGAGGGACTGAATGTGGGACCTTCTGCATGCCAAGAAGCTGCTCTACCACAGCTCTTCCCAAACAATTTAGACATACTCAGCATACTCAGCAACAGGTTACTCTCATTCCCACCATTTAAAAATAAACCCAACAGGAGCACAACACTGCTGTTACTTTAGATCAGGGGTGGCCAAACTTGCTTAACATAAGAGCCACATAAAATAAATGTCAGATGTCTGAGAGGGAGGGAGGCAGGGAGGTGGAGGTGTAAAGAAAGCAACTTTAACTTTAAACGCATTCTCCAAGCTGCCAGCTAGCTTGGCTTGGAGAAGTGATTTAAAAAGACAAATGCCTCCTCTTAGCTGGCCAACAGGGCAGTGGGAGCTTCAAGAGCCACACAATATGTGTGAAAGAGCCAAGTGTGGCTCCCGAGCTGCAGTTTGGCCACCCCTGCTTTAGATGGACGAACTGATTAGCTATACGAATAAAAGGATTTAAGACCATCTACTACAGGAGTCCTCAACACGGCACCCGTGGGAGCCTTTATGCCCGCCCACACCTTTACTGGTGCCCATCCAAGGTTTCCGACTGGCCACTGTAGATCCAATCGGCCGGGCAGATTAAAATAACATTATTTCAGTGGCAACTCTGCTCCCCAGTATTTGTGCTTCCCGAGTGTGTGTGGCTCCACCTTCCTTGGTAGCCATTTTTTGTTTGCTTGGTTCCACTTCCTGTGGCAGCCATTTTGAGGCTGCACTCGCCACATTGTGTCAGAATTTCAAAGGTCCCCTCAGGCTCAGAAAAGCTGGCACCCCCTGATCTATCGGAACAGAAGGAGAAGAGGAGTAACTTGAGTAAACTTACATCAAGTTTCTCCTTGATCTCCGGGAGCCGCACAATATATTCAAAAGAGCTGCACAGTTTGGCCAGCCCTGGCCTATATAACAAAAAAGACTGGGAATGTGTGGTTTTTTAAACCAGTTTCTTTTGTTTGCTATGCTCGAACCTGGCGCTGTGCTAAAAGTACGCTTGTAAATATTTTCATTTTAATACATTAAAGCTTTTGATACTGGGGGCGGTTCTCCGTAATACATAGCCTTCTACCGTCTTGGATACAAAGCCAGCCCCTGCCACTAGGTGACTGCCTAGAGTGCTGGTCTTCTTGGGGTACAGAATTGGGCAATCTCCCCATGTGACTCAGTGACATTATCAGCACAGGGGGCGGGGGGGGGAGTGCCAGAAATTAGCCTTGCCTAGGGTGCCAGACAGTCTAGGGCTGCCCCTGTTGGACACGCTATTTTAAAAGAAGCACCAGGGAGAAGACAGTCAGTCAGCAAGTGGCTATTCCTCCAGGGGCACACAAGGCAGTCATCTGTCCCCATGGCAACCAGGTCCTGGGCAGCAGGAGACACGGAGGCAAGGCCTCAGAACTTAGAAGGGGTCCTGATTCACCCAGGGAGAAGACAGTCAGTCAGCAAGTGGCTATTCCTCCAAGGGCACACAAGGCAGTCATCTGTCCCCATGGCAACCAGGTGCTGGGCAGCAGGAGACTCGGAGGCAAGGCCTCAGAACTTAGAAGGGGTCCTGATCCACCCAGTGGGGAATCCTTATGACAATCAGATGGTGGGCTACCCTGAGAATGAAAGAAAAGCCCCTCCAGGGAGTTGGGAACCCCTAGAAGAGCAGGGCAGGACAAGGCCTGCCGGCCAGCAAAGACACATTCTGCCACAGAAGGGCAGGAAGAGCACATGACCACCTCGTCCATCGCATCTCTCCTCAGGAGTTACTCCTTCTCCACCCCATCCTCAAGGTGTACCTCAGCTGCTTTCTCCTGCATCAGCTTCCTCGAGTGTTCTTCCTCTCGGAGCTTCTCCTCCAGTTCTTCCATCTTTTTCTGAACGAAGAAACAAAAGCGAAACGAGAGAAATGGCAAAATGCGGCTGGATTTGGGAGATCTGCACACATATCCCGAGTCAAACAACGGGTCTGTCAAGGTCAATGTTGCCCTACTCTGATGGGCAGCAGCTCTCCAGGATCTCAGGCAAGAGGTCTTTCGCACCTCCTGCTAGCTGAGCCTTTTAACCAGAGACTTCAGGGGTTGAACCTGGGTCTTTCCATATGCCAAGCAGATGTTCTACTACTGAGCTCCAACAATCACCAAGTAAAAATCCATGTGCAGGCTATGAAATTTACTGCAGGAGGGCAGGTCAGAGACAGGAGGCTTTGGCATGTGGTTCCGATTTTGTTATCAACTCTGTAAACTATACACACCACAGAATAAATTTGCAGAATTCTCAAGCAGACAGGCCACACCATTACAGATACAGGTGGGCAGATTTGCATTTTCACTGTCCTCCTCGCCCCGCCCCGCCCCCCATGGAAGAACATCCCACAAAAATAATATTTAGCATGTCAGGGAGAAAGATTACAGCCCAGTCTTTCAAACGCTGTGTGCTAGTTTTCTTACTTGAAAAGAACAGTCAGTCGGAGGGAGAACTTTGCCGAATGCAGGCTGAAGCGGTACTTCCCATTCTACCCTCCTCATTCGCTTTCATACGCAGCCCAGACCTTACACAATTATAAAGCCCTGCAAAGTTTAGGCAGGAAAGAGCAGGCTTCCAAACCATTATCTGTGGGTGGGCAGGGAACCACGTTTCAGTTTCTAAAAAGCCAAAATCCTGGTGATCTGCTATTTGGAAAATAGGAGCTTTAGACCTTCGGTTCTCTCTTCCCCACCAAAGTGGAGGTCAGCAAGATTTTACAGGTGTTAAGAAAAAGGGGGGGTGGGAATGCCTGCAAGCTTATACCCTACAAAAATACCCTCAGAAATAAAACGGCCTTAAGAAACCCCTGGGAAAAAACAATCATGCTAGGCAAAACTGAAGGCAGCAGGGAAGAGGAAGAAGAACCAACATGAGATGGATGTACTCAATCGAGGAAGCCACGATTTTTAAGACCTGAGCAAGTCTATTAACAACAGGATGCTTGGGAAGTAATGGTTTAGGTTTTTTAGATTTATATTCCGCCCTCCCTGCCGAAGCAGGCTCAGGTTATAGAGTTGCCATGTCAGAATAAATTCATAGGGTTGCCATAAGTCAGAATCAACGTGACAGGGCCTCACACACCCAAATACACACAACTCCTAAAAACTTCTAAAGATGGGCACCCCCCCCAACTCTATGATTTTGGCTTCACATACCTGACAAAGTGAGCTGTGCCTTACTAAAGCTCCTAATGCCGTTAGTCTTTCAGGCGCCCCTGGGATTGAGTTTTATTTGGCTACAACAGATCTCCTTGAAAGTCCTATGCGTCCTCAGGGAGCCACTTTCACAAGGTGGGGGATGCTACAGAGAAGGAATGGACTCAAGTAGATAGCATCTGAAGCAGGGGAATGACTAAACAGGGTGGCCGAACTGCAGCTCGGGAGCCACATGTGGCCCTTTCACACGTATTGCGTGGCTCTCAAAGCCCCCACTGGCCGGCTTGGATAATGGATTTAAAGTTGAAGTTGCTTTCCTTCCAGTTTGCCAGTTTGGTGTAGTGGTTAAGTGCGCGGACTCTTATCTGGGAGAACCGGGTTTGATTCCCCACTCCTCCACTTGCAGCTGCTGGCATGGCCTTGGGTCAGCCATAGCTCTCGTAGGAGTTGTCCTTGAAAGGGCAGCTTCTGTGAGAGCTCTCTCAGTCCCACCCACCTCACAGGGTGTCTGTTGTGGAGAAGGCAGGTAAAGGAGATTGTAAGACGCTCTGAGATTCTGAGTATAGAGCAGGGTATAAATCCAATATCATCATCTTCATCATCATCTTCTTCCTCCCCTTCTTCTCTTCCTTCTTCCTCCCACCCCCATCTATTTGCCTACCTGCCTGCCTTCCTTCAAACATATGACAATCATGTCTTGCGGCTCTCAAACATATGACGTTTATTCTATGTGGCTCTTACATTAATTAAGCAATTGGCCACCCCTGGACTAGAAGATGGCAGCCAGAAAGAACACGGGGATATCTGTGGAGAGATGTCCTCCATATGCATTGTATTAATCTATCCTCCCTTCATCCATCCCTCTTCTCTTGCCCAATGCAATCTGAGTCAGGTCTGTGTGCAAGCTTTTACGAACGGAGCAAAGCCAAACAAATTGTTGTGAAAGTCAAAACGGGCTCCGACCTCTGTGGAGGAAGGGCTCAAATGCAACAGAAAACCAACACAAGACAGAGAGAGGACTGCTGCTTATCAGATCTGTGGTTCTTGGCATCAGAAGGAGGGGCAATTCGCTTGCTCAGAGTAGAGAAGCCTCACAGAAATAACATGAGGTGGGGAATCATGCACGGTTGTGTAACACAAGAAATATACAGTGAAAAGCAGACTCCACATTCACCTGTGCCCTATAACTAAGCACTATTTTTGGTCCAGTTAGTTTTCCTGGTACCTGACTGAGTTTCTCGTCATGTAGGACTGGGTCTTTCGGTTCTAGACTCAACACAAGTCAGCAGAACAAATTCTTTCACCTTACTCAGCAGATCACATGGATTTTAGCTGATCAAATAAACTGCGTATGCATCAAAACAAATAACGTTGAAAGCGCCCACCTCCGCAAGAGACTGCATCGCCGTCAGCCTGGCGTATTCCTTCTCCAGCATATCCAGCCTCTCCAGCTTCGATTTCACGTTTGAATGATCGAGGACGTGCTCGTTTTCCAACGTGGCCTGGACGGAGAAAGGCAAAGGTCTTTATGGACCTGCTGCTACGAGGATAAGAAGAGTTTCATCTGTTAAATTTGAAACCGACTAGCCACCCAAAAGCCACTCAGTTGTCCCAACTCAACTCATGAGAGCCAGTTTGGTGTAGTGGTTAAGTGCGCAGACGCTTATCTGGAAGAACCAGGTTTGATTCCCCACTCCTCCACTTGCACCTGCTGGAATGCCCTTGGGTCAGCCATAGCCATTGCAGGAGTTGTCCTTGAAAGGGCAGCTGCTGTGAGAGCTCTCTCAGCCCCACCCACCTCACAGGATGTCTGTTGTGGTGGGGAGAAGATATACGAGACTGTAAGCCGCTCTGAGTCTCTGATTCAGAGAGAAGGGCGGGGTATAAATCTGCAATTCTTCTTCTTCTTCCGGAACCATGGGGGTTTCAAGGCAAGAGGTAAGCAGAGGTGATCTGTCATTCCTTTGCCTCTGCGCAGGAATCCTGGTCTTCCATCCAAGTACTAACCAAATGTAGATATATATAGATGGAAGGTATTGATGGAACTCTCTGTCTGGAGCACATGATGCTCTGTATTCTTGGTGCTTTGTGTGTGTGTGTGGGGGGGGACAATGGGAGGGCTTCTAGTGTCTTGGCTCCACTGATGGACCTTCTGATAGCACCTGATTATTTTGGCCTCTGTGTGACAGAGTGTTGGACTGGATGGACCACTGGCCTGATCCAATATGGCTTCTCTTATGATCTTAAGTTAACCATGGGTAACCTTGGTAAACTTAACCTTGGTCGGGTTAGAACGCATAAAAGGAAGTACTTTTTCACCCAAAGGGTGATTAACACATGGAATTCCACTGCCACAGGAGGTGGTGGCGGCTACAAGCATAGCAAGCTTCAAGAGGGGATTGGATCGACATATGGAGCAGAGGTCCATCAGTGGCTATTAGCCACAGCCTATTGTTGGAACTCTCTGTCCGAGGCGGTGATGCTCTGTATTCTTGGTACTTGGGGGGGGGCACAGTGGGAGGGCTTCTAGTGTCCTGGCCCCACTGGTGAACCTCCTGATGGCACCTGTTTTTGTTTGTTTGTTTTTGCCACTGTGTGACACAGGATGTTGGACTGGATGGGCCATTGGCCTGATCCAACATGGCTTCTCTTATGTTCTTAACCTTGCTTAGCTTCCAAGCTCTGGAGAGACTGGGCTAGTCAGGATGCTACAAGGCACTCAAAGCGGTACAAACTCTAAAACCAAACTCAGGCATTTCTACAGATGTTATGCGGGAGAAAAATCCAGCATCTTCTAAAGCAGCACAAGACTAAATAAACAGCAAGACGTAAACTGCACCATCCCGACTTCAAACCAATTCAAAGTCCTGCTGGAACACAGGCATTTTCTATTCAACCTTCACGGCTTGCAAGGACAGTGTGCCAACCTCATTTCCAGCGGGGAAGAGTTCCACCAACCACCAAAAAACCTCTCCCATATGCCCCAGCCAGTCTAACTTCAGTTAAGGTCGGTTCCCACTGGAGAGCCCCAAGTCTGGATCGCAGAACCTGGGACAGGCTGATGCAACAGGAGGTCCTTCTTGGACACTATGAAAGCTAAACTCAAAACCAAATTCGCTGGTGAAGCATTTTTTTTTTTAAAGCAGTCGAGCACGTTGCGGCCAGGTGAGCCGTACCTGTTTTCTCAAGACGCTCGTCTTCTCGAGTTCCGCGTGTTCTATCATTCGCCTCATGTATTCTAGCTGTTTCTCTAGCAGTCTGCAGCGAGTTTCAGCACCGGTCAGCTGAGCAGCCAACTCTGGAGACAGGGCAAGGAGAGGAGGGTATTTACCATCCCCAAGAATTTCCAACAGCACCCAAAAGCACCCTCCTCTCTACATGGAAACAGTTCGAGGAAGGTGAACGTCCCTCGCAAACAGGTTTTTTTGCAGAAAAAAACCAGCTGGAACTCGTTTGCATATTAGGCCATGCCCCCCAACATCCCCATTATTGCACATGGGGCTTTTCTGTAGAAAAAGCCCAACAAGAACTCATTTGTATATTAGGCCACACCCCCTGCCACCAAGCCAGCCGGAACTGTGTTCCTGCTCAAACAAAAGCCCTGCTCCTGAAAATCCAACACAGGCCATGGGACCTACTGGACTTATTGCAATCGCTTACCAAGAACTTAGGGACCGGACTCCTCTAATCCAGAAGGGCCCAGATGAGAAAAGACAAGGCTTGAAGGGGCAACCAACTGAAGCTGGGAACGCATCAAGGGCTGTTGTGCAGACATACAGCAGAAAAGATCAGACTGCGTAATGCCCGATGCCAAGATATTTAAGCCTGGCGTTGAGCAACTGCAGATACGTTAAGCGAGAGGCCCGACAAGAAGCACCACCCTCGACTACTTCACGGAGAGGCCTGGCAGCAAGAACAATTGGGTACCACGGTTACAGGGCAGCTTCTGGAACTGCCCTCTGCATTCTAATTCTGCTTGAGTCTACCCAGGCTTAAGTAAGGGAGTTGCTGATTCCGGGCAGAACTCTGGTTGCTTATCTGATCTGACGATCTGTTTTCAGATGGAGTTCCAAGGAATTTGAGGATTCATCAGAAACTAAGCGGAGGAGAGCAGCAACGGTGGACAAGCTGACCGCAAAATCAGCTTTCCCGTCATTACAGTTCTTTCCCTATGTGTGGCCAAACTTACTTAACATAAGAGCCACATAGAATAAACATCAGATGCTTGAGAGCTGCAAGAAAATGAATGTCAGATGTTTGAGAGACAGAAGGGAGGGAGGAAGGAAGGAAGGAAGGCAAACAGAGAGGGAGAGGTGGGAAGAAAGCAACTTTAATGTGACATGCATTCTCCAAGCCACTGGCTGGCTTGAATTGGAGAACAAACAAATGCCTTCTTCAAACCAGCCAACGGTGGCAGGAGCTTCAAGAGCCACACAGTATGTATGAAAGAGCCACATGTGGCTCCCCAGCCACAGTTTGGCCACCCCTCCGCTATGACATCCAACTGTGAGTGCCAAGGCTGTTCTGGGGGGGCGTGCCCAAGATCACATGATGAGACAGTGAGAGGGCCAGTCATTTTCTCTCATACTCTATCCTACCTCACAGGATTGCTGCTGCAAGGATAAAATGGAAAAGGAATATGGTGTTGTAAGACGCTTTAGGTCCTCACCAGGGAGAAAAGCGGAATATAAATTTTCTTTAAAGAAACCAAACAAAAATGTTGGTCAGCAAAGGGAGCGAAGTGCAAGTACCTTCATTTTTCTTGGCCACCTCCAGCTTTGAATGCTCCCTCTCCAGCAGCTGTTCGTTCAGCACCTTCTTGTAATCCGAGGTTTCCTTCGTCAGGCTTTTCACGTTCTCCTCAGCTTGAATCCGTTCCAGCTCCAGCCGCCGTATCTTCTCCTGGAGGTTCTTCAGAGCAGAGAATATCGCTAACAACGGGAGAAGTCAGATATAATTAAACCTGTCTGCCAACAAGCAAGCCAACACAAAACTAACCAAGCCCTGTTTGCTGTCCCCCTAAGGCAAGTGGTGATCCACTGTATGAAGCAGGACGCTGGACTAGATAGACCACTGGATTCCTCCCCGTAGAGTTCCCTGCCCAGATAACTCAGACACGGGGTCCAATAGGTGGCTGGCTAATGTAGTCCTCTTTAGAAGAGATTTTTTTTTTTAATGGTCATAGGCCACTTTTATGCTCTTATGGATCTGTATGTGCATTCCTGTTTGAACAAGTCATTTTTTTAATTATTGCATTTTAACAGTTAGTCACCATCCAGGGCATCATCAGTAATATATAAAAGCCTTACCGTGGTGGCAAATCTGAGGGTTTTCATTGGCTGGATGTGGGCTACTGCCTAGTCCTTTTATCTGGAGATGCTGGAAATTGAATCTGGGACCCTCTGCATGCCCAGAAGAAACTCTGTTACTGAGCCACCCCCCCCCCTCCTTTTAAAGACTTCGAAGGAGCACTGCTTAAAAACTAACCATCCCAAAGACCCAGCATTGCAGAATTATTTTTCTTGACCTTGGACATTTCGGGAGAGAAGCGAGGATAATGAAAAAGGGGGGGGGGGGAATTACAACAAAAGCAAACAAACAAACAAAAAGGAACTCCACAATCACAATGTTTCTGAAACTGCTACATTAAAATTCCATTTTTTAGATTGTTTCTTTTTTTCCAGATCAGCCAATAGATCTTATAAAGAAAGGGGAAGGAACCGTGACCCAAATGGCAATCTCACGTTGATTTGGGACTGCGAACCTTCCCGACTGATATGCAAAACCACCTCCTATTCCCAACGCAATTTAGATGCCGCATTCCCTCCAGGTGGAAACATTACCTCTGCTGTTACTCTCCGGATATGCGATCACTGGCTTGGTAGGGGACCGCCGCACGTCACTGTTCAGGAAAGGCTTGTGCCGAGGGTACTCTGCAAACGAGGCCGCTGAAAGTCCATCTGTGAACGATCCCGATCTGTGACTTCTACGAAGAGCACCCTGCATGAGAGAGAAAAATTATTTCGCAGGGGGGCACAGGGAAAATTTTTCACCCCTCTTCTTTGGGGCATCTGGTAAACAGGAAGAAGAAAGACTTGCTATTTGGGGGGGATCGTAGAGGCGGCTGCTGAAGAAACAAGAAGGCATAAAGGAGGAACTGTTGGGCAAACAGACCTAAGGAGCACCAACAGAGGCACAAAACAGCATGATATCTGATGGCCACGTGATTAAGAAGAAGATATTGGATTTATATCCCGCCCTCCACTCCAAAGAGTCTCAGAGCGGCTCACAATCTCCTTTATCTCCCTCCCCCACAACAGACACCCTGTGAGGTGGGTGGGGCTGGAGAGGGCTCTCACAGCAGCTGCCCTTTCAAGGACAACCTCTGCCAGAGCTATGGCTGACCCAAGGCCATGCCAGCAGGTGCAAGTGGAGGAGTGGGGAATCAAACCCCGCACCTCTTCCGGGAGCTGGTTCCATAGGTGTGGAGCTACAATAGAGAAGGCCCGTGTGTGGGTGTTCTGCAGTTTCGCCTCCTTTGGCCCGGGGATAGCCAGCTTGTTCTTCCCCGCTGACCTCAGTGCTCTCTGGGGCTCGTATGGGGAAAGACAGTCCTTCAGGTAGGCAGGTCCTCGACCATATAGGGCTTTAAAGGTAGTAACCAGCACTTTGTAGCGAACCCGGTATGTAATTGGCAGCCAGTGCAGTCCACGCAGCCCCGGCTGTATGTGCTCCCACTTCGGAAGTCCTAATAACAGCCTAGCCACCGCGTTCTGCACCAGCTGCAGCTTCCGGGTTCGGCAGAGGCAGCCCCATGTAGAGGGCATTACAGTAGTCCAATCTTGAGGTGACCGTCGCATGAATCACGGTTGCTAGGTCCCGACGCTCTAGGAAAGGGGCCAACTGCCTTGCCCGCTTCAGATGAAAAAATGCCGACTTGGCAGTGGCTGCTATCTAGGCCTCCATTGATAATGAAGGCTCCAGTAGAACTCCCAGGCTCTTGACTCGGTGCGCCGCTTTCAGTGGCACACCGTCAAAAACCGGGAGAGGTATTTCCCTCCCCAGAGCGCCGCAGCCCACGCAAAGGACCTCTGTCTTCGTCAGGTTCAGCTTCAACCCACTCAGCCTGAGCCAAGTTGCCACGGCCTGTAATGGCGTGGAGCCAGCCTCACACGAGGGTGCAGAGGACGTCGAGCTGCGATCTCATTGATAGCCCTGGATAGCGGGTTGGGAATGAAGCCCTTCCAACCTGGCAAGAACTTGTGAATCAGCCAGCCTAGGAGACCTCAATTTCTTTGAACTGGTGATGGCAGAAAGTGCTGTCAAATCATGGAAGACTTATGGCAACCCTGTGGGGTTTTCAAGGCAGGAGACGTTCAGGGTAGCCTGACTCTTGTGTCACAACCAGGGGTGGAATTCTAGCAGCAGCTCCTTTGCATATTAGGCCACATACCCCTGATGTAGCCAGTCCTCCAAGAGCTTACAGCAGGCTCTGCAATAACAGCCCTGTAAGCTCTTGGAGGACTGGCTACATCAGGGGGGTGTGGCCTAATATGCAAAGGAGCCCCACCCCTGGCTGCCACAATACAGCCTTCTCTCATGCTAGACTCTTGCCTGCCTCCCACTCATGCCTTGCAAATAGCTGTATAGCAGGGGTGGCCAAACTGCACCTCGGGAGCCACAGGTGGGTTCTCCAGATTGGAGTCCACTGCTCTTAACCACCACACCATGCTGGGGGTGCTTTTCTGAGCAAGACTTGAAAACACACTACTTAGAAACCATGCTTAAGAGTCAAAAGGAGTCTCGTAACACCTTGTTTTAGGATCTGGGAGACCTGTGTTCGAAACCCCGAACAGCCAGGGAAGCTTGCTGAGTGATCCTGGGGGCAGTCGGACTCTCAGACTAGTCTCCCTCCTTCTTGTGAGGATAAAACGGATCAGAGAAGAACGATACAAGCTGTTTTTGATTCCTAGTGGGGAAGACAGCAGAGTATAAATAAAGTACGGTAAATGAATAAAAAAAATAGCCTTTAATGAGGAGGCCCCCTTATATCACTGCTCCAACAGCTTGTTACCTCCTTCTCTGGAATTTGGCATCATGCCTGAGGTATGAATTTGGCATTCATGCTTGAAGTTTAGGGGAGGGACAGTGGCTCAGTTGTAGGGCATCTGCTTGGTAAGCAGAAGGTCCCAGGTTCAATCCTCAGCATCTCCAATTAAAAAGGGTCCAGACAAGAAGGCATGAAAAATCTCCGCTTGAGACCCTGGACAGCGGCTGCCAGTCTGAGTAGACAATACTGACTTCGATGGACCGAGGGTCTGATTCAGTATAAGGCAGCTTCAGATGTTCATATGTTTCAGAATGGTTCTCTCCAGGACAAGAAACATCTCTAATTCTACCAAACCCCACAGCACTGACAAACAAAAGCCTACATCTCAAAACTGGTTTCAGACAAGTGCCCATCTTATGTCAGTTGTCACAGATTTCAAAAGGGGGCGGGGACAAGCAAGTGCTCATTTCAATGCAGACACATATTCACATTGTTTGCAGTCTATGAGATACATTGATGGGCAATCCAATACTTTATCTGCTTAAAGGGTATAAGGCGAGGGGTGGCCAAACTAGCTTAGTGTAAGAGACACATAGAATAAATGTCAGATGTTTGAGAGCCACAAAGTATTCATGTCAGATGTTTGAGAGTCACAAGACAAGGAGGGAGGGAGAGGTGGAAAGAAAGCAACTTTAACTTTAAATGCATTCTCCAAGTCACCGGTTGGTTTGGCTTAGAGAAGTGATTTAAGAAACCAATACTTTTCCAAGCCAGCCGATGGGGCAGCAGGGGGTTCAAAAGCCTCATGCGGCTTCTGAGCCACAGTTTGGCCACCCCTAATCTAGGATCTCCAAGGAAAACTAACACAACAAACAGAAGAAAGACTGCTTGCTACAGATAAAAGGTATCACCAGTTGAGCTACAAAACGCATTTCAATGCCACCTTGGGATAAGTGATCTCTTTCAGGGTTTCTGGAGAAATTAAGCGGGGTTAACTCCATGCATGCTGGGTGAAAAGCAAGCAAAAGGGTAGGTCACAAATGCAGTAATGGTAGCATTTCAGTGTGTAATCAGTTACGGATTCCATTAAAACCTTTGTTTTCAATGCAGTTCATCTACCTTTAATCTATTTATTTGTTGCATTTTATCCTAGCCTTCATTAAAGGAGCTCCAGGCAATAAACATATTTCTTCTCTTCCAATTTACCCTCACAACACAGTGAAGTAGGTTAGGAAAGAATGACTGCCCCAAGGTCATCTCATGAGTTTCATGGCAAGTTGAAATGTGACTCCAGGGTCTCTGCTACTCCAGATTCATGGAGAAAAGGTCCAACAGTGGCTACTAGCCACAAACAAAGGCAAAAATTCTCTGAAACCCAGGGGACAACATCAGCAAAATGCCTTGGCCTGCCTACTCTGTTGGCCCTCCAGCGCAACTGCTTGGGTGCTGTGCAAAACAGTACACTAGACTAGATGGACCACTGGCCCAATCCTACAGGGCTCTTCTTATATGTCCTTATAGCAAGCTAATGATAGTCTGACTCAGATGAAAGCATCTTCAGATCTCATGACAATGCAGAGGCTGTGTTTACAGAGTAAACAGGTAATTGCGTGCCCAAATGAGCTTACACAACATCAAAGCAAAGGGGGTGGGGGTGGGTTTCAGGCTTTTGCTTCGGTGCAGCAAGACTCTGGACCATATCCCCAATTTGCTACAAAATGTAGAACACACCAGCCTCGTTGTTTCATGGTGAGCATTCACTCTCAGCCTCGAAGCAGCTGACTTTACTGTTCTCACATTGTGAGACTCACAACAGAGTGCCAGTTTGGTGTGGTATTTAAGTGTGCGGACTCTTATCTGGGAGAACCTGGTTTGATTCCCCACTCCTCCACTTGAAGCTGATGGAATGGCCTTGGGTTAGCTATAGCTATCACAAGAGCTGTCCTTGAAAGCTCTCTCAGCCCCACCCACCTCACAGGGTGTTTGTTGTGTGGGGGAAGGAAGGTAAAGGAGATTGTGACTGCTCTGAGACTCTAAAGGCACATTCACACTAAGACAGTTTGTAAGTGGATTTTTCCATTTAACAGAGTAAAATCTAATAGCAAATTGCATTAAAATTGATTGGTTTGTGTGAACGCATTCTAATATTCAGAATATAGGGCGGGATATAAATCCAATATCATCATCATCTTCTTCTACAGTCGATGTTAATGCAAAAAGTTGTTAAAGGAATTTAATCGTTCGCCTCTCGGCCTAGACTACCTCGCAGGGTTGTTGTTCTGAAGGAGACAGGTTCTCCCCTTTTCTCTTCTCACATTGTGAAGCTCACAACAACCTTGTGAGGAAGGCCAAGATAAAGCAAACAGAGTTCGTTGCGGAGTCACCTTGAAAGAGCGTACCTCCGAGCATGTGAAGAGTGCTTTCCACCCCCTCTCCACTGCGCAGCCCTCCCAAGCCCACGCCGGGAGAAGGCAACCTAGTCAAGACCCCCCCCCCCTCTTGGGCACCAAGCAGCGCCCCAGCCTCTTCCATTCGCTCACCGGAGGTTGCAGATCCCCAGCCACCGCCATGCCGTCAGAAGGCCGCCACAATGGGTGCCTGTCCCTTTAAGGACAGACGCACCCCAGAAGCAGCTGCTCCCACCTCCGCCTTCAACTGTCCCACAAGCGCCGCCGTTGCGGTAGCTTTAAGAGTGACATAGCAACCAGCCAACCAGATAGCAATGCTCCGCCCTCTTAAGGCAAACGCACGTCACAGTCAGGGGGTGGGATTGACGCGAAAAAAAGCCAATGAGAGCACAAGTTGGCCTTCTGTTGTCCTGGATTCGGCTCTCTCCCCTTTGAGCGGGCGAATCAAGGCTACGACGCGATTGGTTTTGTTATGTGTGGGGTGAAAAGATCAGAGGCAAGCGGCCTTCCCTTCTGCGCAGCCCAGCGACGAAAAAGCGACAGAAGAGGAAGGCGGGTAGAAGCGACTGGAGCCAATGAAATACAAAAAGAGAAGGGCTCGGGGCTGGGCCAATGAGAGGAGAGGGAGGCGGAGCGAGACGAGTCCTGGTTTTCCTATTGGCTTGACGCGCCCTTCCGCGGGCCGCTATTGGCCGAGCGAGGTTTGAAGGCGGCCTTGCCGCGCGGCAATGATTGGCCGAGGCCGCGAGGCTCGCGCTGCGTCCGTTCCTCGGCCTGTGTTTGTGTGAGGAGAAGGAAGGGCGGGAGGGAAAAGGAGGAAGGAAGGCAGGGAGGGCCTCGACGCGGATGCCGACCCGAAAAGGAACCGGGGCCTAAACGGGAGGAAGGACGGAAGGGGAAGGAGCCGCCTGAGGGGAAAGGCCGGCCGTTTGGCCTCCGAGTCTCGCGCCCTGCTCGCTCGCTGATTGGTTGGTTTGGGGCCGGGCCGTTGGCGGCTGCCTCAGCGCGGAGAGGAGGACGGATGGCGGCAACATCCGGGGCCTCCGGAGTGGCGGCTGCAGCGGCGGCCGTTGGACCTGGGCCAGGCCCTGGCGCGGCCCCGGCGCTCTACGCGTGCACCAAATGCAACCAGCGCTACCCGTTCGAGGAGCTCTCCCAGGGACAGCAGCTCTGCAAGGTGCCGCTCCCCAAGGCCGCAGGGGAGGGCTGGGACGGCGCTGGGCCGAGGGGAGAGCCGGCGAGGGTGGAAAGGAGCGGAGGCTGCCAGGAAAGCTGGGCTGCCGCGGAAGCGAAAAAGAGGAGGGCAGAGAACCAAATGGCCGCAGGAAGTTCTCGGGAGCTGTTCTGGAAGAATACACGTGTTCTGGGCCTCTTCACGCGTTACGTGCTGTAGGCTCTGCTGCCACTAGCGCTGCCTTCTAGGGCAGGGGTGGCCGAACTTGCTTAACATAAGAGCCACAAAGAAAAAAAGTCAGATGTTTGGGAGCCGCAAGACATGAACGTCAGATGTTGCAAGGAAGGAATATAGATGGGGAGGAGAGAGAGATGGAAAGAAAGCAACTTTAACTTTAAATGCATTCTGCAAGCTGCTGGCTGGCTTGTCTTGGAGTGATTTTTAAAGAGACGCCTTCTCCAAGTTGGCCAACGGGGCAGTGGGGACTTCAAGAGTCACACAATATGTGTGAAAGAGCCACATGTGGCTCTCAAGCCACACTTTGGCCACTCTTGTTATAGGGAGACGAAGCCTAGTGAGAAGTCACAGTTCTTCCTATACGGGCCTCCAGTATCATTTTTTTCTTTTCCTTCCTCCAAAAAAAACCCAAACCTTGTAGCGGTCTGTGACTTCTGTCTGTGGTGCCATTACATTGAATTTTCTCTCTCCACTCCCAGTGTTAGGGATATAGGAAGCAAACGATGTTACACTGTGGAATATATCGGTTTTGGTGTTATGAGACAGGAGAATCTGACAGACAATCCTGGGTTGGGGGTGGCAACATCCCCTTGCTTGGTGTGTTGTGATTGCACATATTGGGTCCTACTTTATATTTTGAAGTGTATGTTTGGGGAGCGTGCATGGGGGGGGCACAGTGGGAGGGCGTCTAGTGTCCTGGTCCCACTGGTGGACCTCCTGATGGCACTTGGGGCTTTTTGGCCACTGTGTGCCACAGAGTGTTGAACTGGATGGGCCATTGGCCTGATCCAACATGGGTTCTCTTACATTCACACAAACGCACCTAAGCTAAAAAAGCAATGTGTTAATCAGGTTCTAGTATGTCACAATGTGCGTGGTTGCACTGCTGAAAATGCTGTTTATTGCTAGAGGTACTGTAGAGCATTGACTCCTCTAGCAGAATTTGTTGTACAAGTTCAAAGTATCAACAAGACTGAGAAGTGCTGATATGTTTTAGTTTGTTGAGACTTGAGTTTTTGTAAACAGCAGCCAGATTCATCAGATACACATAGGGCTTCTTTGCAAATTTGAGTTTTTTTATTTTGAGCTCATTTACCACTAGACCAAATCACACATTACATTATCCATGTGATTCCCACGTGCTGTAATTGACATTTCTTGTTTTAAAACTCTGAAGGTTGTCTTTCAGATGTATTGTGTTTATATAATTTCTGGCCTAGTGGTTAACCACTAGCAAACAGAGTTGTATTTGTAGACTAAACATACAGTCAGTTGAACAAACAGGCCACATGTCATTTCTTCATCTTACGTGACATAAAGGCAGAAAAGCAGCTTACAGACAGCTTGAAGATTTACTAGTGTTTGCCCACCCAGTGTCAGTGGACAATGGTGACTTCACACACGTGCTTCCCTATCCCTCAGTTTTTCCATACTAGTTACCAGTGACTTCAGTTAGAGATTATTCCATTGATGCACTTCAGATTTTGTGTACATCTGCACTAATATAGTCAGTGGTCCATCGTACATGTAATGTCTCCTTAATCCTGTAGCATATCCTGGTTTTAAATTCTGTTCAAGTAATGATTACATTTCCACCATTTACAATATGTTTTGTGTGTTAGCTGTCTTTTATTTCATTTGTTAAAAGCTGGCACATGCTGCAGTGTAAACTAACACATGTCTCTGTTGTCCATTATCACTTAATGCATATAACCAAGTGATTTAAGCTGGCTAATAACCTGATAGACCCTTCTTTTGCACTGAAGATGAGAAGTGACACCAACTTTTCAGGCGCTTGAGAAAGACCAAAATGTTTCGAAACAGCTGTGATTAGGGGGAGTGCGAAGATCTCAGTCGTTTCCATTAAGCACATTTTCAAGTTGCGTCATGGTCCTTGAAGATGATTTCTTATGAGACAGATTTGCTTCATACTTGTTAAACTTTTTAGATTTGACAGATTCAGGAAGTGAGAGCAAATACTTCTGTTTGAAAATGATTAAGATTGGTTAGCTGAAGCATTTATCAGCAAACCATTTGTTTTCATATGCTTTGGCTAACCAATCTTAACTATTCCGAATATAACTTCACAAGGCAAAATGAGATGAGTCTGGAATGTAATGGATTTCACATTAGTAAACAGTTCTGACCTTTTTTCTCTCTCTCCCTTTTAGGAATGTCGCATCGCCCATCCCATTGTAAAATGTACCTATTGTCGCTCAGAGTTTCAACAAGAGAGGTACGGCCTTGCCATGTTCACTCACTTGCAAACAGCAAAAGAAATTGTTGTTGGCCTTATAAAGGTACATAGATCCAAGCAGGCAGCTGTGTTGCTCTGAAGTAGTAGAACAAAGTAGGAGTCAAGTTTCACTTTTAAGACCAACAAAGTTTTATTCAGAATGTAAGCTTACATTCTGAATATAACTTTGTTGGTCTTCAAGGTGAAACTTGACTCCTACTTTATTATAAAGGTGCAGTCATCCATACGAAGTATCAGTTAGATTCTAATAAAATTTACCTTAGAAGTGAAAGCTGAAAGTCCTTTTTCAGCCTTATAAGTGAGGTGATTGCGGACTAATCACTTCATTCACCCACTTCTCTTCACTGTGCCCCTCAATAATTCCACATCAGCTTTCTCAGAGCCACTTCATTTGTTAACGTTGTTAACTTGCATCTCATAATGAGATCAGCATACAACTGAAGTTGCTTTCTTTGCAGTCTGATTTCATTGGTGTCTCAAATGCTGCCAAGTTTTACTAGAGTTACACCCATCTATGTTCAGTGAACTCTGGCCTTGGAATGGTATGATTTCACTTAGGATGGTAGTGAACGTTAGTTTTTGATAGGTTAGGATTTCAGCTCATTTTTTTCCTGTGTTGTTATCCTCTGATGAATCCCTGTTCCTTTAAACGGAAGTTAACATCCATGCTGACAGTCTTTAACTATTATTAAGGTTGGAGATTAAAATTGCCTCTAAGATCAAAAGTACTAGGGACAGGAGAGGATGGCCTCCATGGTCTGTTCACTCTTTTAATTATAATCGTGCATTTGTTCATTCCTGTGGTTACTGCATTTCATCCTATTTTTTTCCTTTGATGCATTTGATGCTTTCCTGTATAGTTTCTCATTTTCTGCCTTTATCAAGAGTACTTCTAAATGACTGCAGATAGCAGATTTCAGTTTTAATGTTCCAGATCACCCACTGAACAAAATAGGTTCTTTGAGGAATGCCACTGGTTAATGATATCTGAATATTTGCTTTAAAGTTCCAAACATGTTGAAATGACCAGTCGAATCCCCCCCCCGCCCCCAATTTTTTCATTTCAAATATTAATTCCTGGAAAATTATATTGTTTCTTTTTGAGATTGGGGTGGGGGCTGGAAATCTGTCTTGGATTCACTTATCTCCTGCAGTAGCCATCTGGAAGATTGTCAGAGCTCATTTTTATTCACAAATTGATTTATCTATATTTGTTGCATGCTTTTTTCATTTTTAGTAAAAATGTAAAATGCTTGTAATAAAATAGTCAAAATATTATCTTTTTTTACAAAATATCTGTACTTTTTGAACAAAATAGAAAATTCCTGAACAGTTAGCACTCTTGGTTTTTTCCCCAAAATGCATTATGCAAGTTCAGCTTAACCTGCTTTTTCTTTCATTTTTTCAGCAAAACTAACACAATATGTAAGAAGTGTGCCCAAAATGTGAAACAGTTTGGAACGGTGAGTTGGCATCTGTACATTGTGTTGTTCATTTACTTTATATATACCCTGCTTTTCTCCCCATTGGAGACCCAAAGCGGCTTATAATATTCACTCCTTCATTTTTTCCTTCCAACAACCCTGTGAGGTAGCTTAGGCTGAGAAAAGCAGAATGGCTCAAGGTCACCTAGCAAGCTTCCATGGCAGAGTGGGGATTTCAGTCTAGATTCTCTCATATTCCAGTTGACAATATAAGCACTATATCACATTGGTGGTAATGTTTGTTACACTGTTGTGAAATCTGTTGCAATGAATAGAGTTCTGCACCAATGTGTGTACAGATTGTTATTGTTCATGCTTATGTGTTCATAATTTTTAAAAAAATTGTTGTCCTAGTTATAAAATATAGCATAGCTTTAATGTGCAAATTATATGTTTTTTCTTAACATCAAAAGAAAATTGCTCAGAATGAACAGTTTTGTTCTTTTTCCTCTTCAGTTCCAGGTCATTGTTGTTTGCAGTACTGGTCACTGAAAACAATAAATACTATGTTTTTTATTTGTTCTCTTATTCCTGCAGCCAAAACCTTGTCAGTACTGCAACATCATTGCAGCTTTTATTGGCACAAAATGTCAGCGTTGCACAAACTCTGAAAAGAAATATGGACCACCTCAGACATGTGAACAGTGCAAGCAGCAATGTGCTTTTGATCGCAAAGAAGAGGGAAGAAGAAAGGTATGCTTTTGACTGTTAGAACTTTATAGATAGAGCACTTACAAGTTAATAATTCAAGCTTTCCATAACAATAGCAAGGCCCTGACTTATTTTAAATCCGGATAATGATGACCCATGCTAGGGAGACCAGTAGCCCGCTTCTGGTGGGAAGGCCCAGGCAAGAAATGAAATAGCATTTTCAAGGATGATGGCCAAAGCATCATCTGACATTCTTATATCACATCTGGGTTTTGAGGTGGGTGTAATGTCACAACTTGCCAGACGTCATTTTTGTCCTGGGACTCTTCTAGAAAAGCTCCTTGAAATGCCAGCTAGCAGCCTGGTATCACTAACCTGTGCCCTAGTCAAACATACTTGAAACTGTTTAGGCTATATATGTGGGGAATATTACATTGATACGATGGTCTGTCTTACTTCCATGTGAATGTAACATTGGAATGGGGTCTGTGTGGATGGAATCGAAGCTACGTAATTGATTTTGAGGTATACCTTTTGCTTATGTTGTGCAAGAAATAGGGCTGTACTTGAGTGTGGTCATTCACACATGCATCTCTTCCCCCCCCCCTCAATGTGGGCATTTGGATCCAGAGTATGTTTATACAGATCCATATTTGATATAATACTTTAAAAAGAGTCATGTATTATAAACAGTGTTAAATCTATTAGAATAAAGAAAACAGTAAAATTCAAAAAAGAGGGAAATTTCAAGTGGTAAAAAATATGTTGGTGTGGTACTTACTAGCTTTGGTGTGATACAAGCCAGCCTTTCCAGGTTACTTTCAAATTGAATTCCTTCAACGTGCTTGGCACGTTCAACTTTTTTGGGCAGGCTCAAATAAAACATTGTAAGTGAATGGGACTTTGGCAAGTCCCAGTCAAACATGCTTAATTATTAAGGTGCCCAGTTATGGCTCACTCATGGCTATTGTATGCTGGACCGTCACAGAATTCTTGAGGAGGAGTTCTTGGGTGGCTAGCTAACAACATTTCTAATGTACTGTGTACGCTACAACCTTTGCAAAGAAACAAATAAGTCACCTAAAAACAGGAAATTTCCTGTGCTGCATTTTTTATTTACTTCAGCTGAGAACTTTTCCGTTTCCCATTCTCTTGTGTTGCTGTGGATGTTGTCAGGTTGTGAGATATCACAGGGAAAACAGTTGTAAGTGAAGCAGGTTGAACAAAATTATAAAGCGTTGACCACAGTTGTGCATCTTGAACAGGAGGTGACAGAGCTGCCTGCATAATCATAGCATCTGTATATTAAAGTCAGATATTTTTTAGTCATACAGTAATTTCTTGTGCAACTGAATTTTCACTACATATGTAACTCATTTGTATGTGCAAGGGTCGCAGCAGTAGTATTTGAGGAGTGTCTGACCTATTGTATTCCGTGTTCTGCTGAATTTTCACTATATTTGTAATTTGTTTGTACGTGCAAGAGTCACAGCAGTAGTATTTGATAATTTTATTTTGGCTGTTGTATGTCTTTTTAGCACTCAGTACGTGTAACATAACTTGCTGCGAATGATTTCCCAAAAGGTTGATGGGAAGCTGTTGTGTTGGCTCTGCACTCTGTCCTACAAGCGAGTCCTGCAGAAGACCAAGGAACAGAGGAAGAGCTTAGGGTCGGCGCATTCTAACTCTTCCTCCACATCTATCTCCGAAAAAGACCAGCATCATTTGAAACATCACCACCGCCATCACCACCATCACCATCATCATCGTCACAGCAGCAGCCATCACAAGTAAGTGCTGTGAAAGACCAAGGAACGGAGCTGCTCTGTTGCTCTTGTGCCTGCAGTTGGACCCAGATACAAATGATGAGTGGAACTAGAGATGCTGTGGCTCAATGGTAGATCATCCGCTTGACCTGCAGAAAGTCCAAAGTTCAGTCCCCAGCATCACCAGTTGAAAGCACCAGAGGGCAGGTGATGTGAAATATCTCTGCCGGAGAGCCACTGCCAGTCCAAGTAGACAATACTGACTTCAGTGGACCAAGGTCTGATTCAGTATAAGGCAGCTTCACGATACTAAAACAGATGATACCGAAAAGGAAGTCAATTATCGTTTTACATGTTGTAGGAAGATTTTTTTTTCTGCTTAATGCTGCTTCCTAGTTTTTTTGGTTTGAAAGCATGATCATGGGTTGGAGAGATTTTGGACCACTAAAACTTGCCTCAGGATCCCATTCTGTATTTCAATAACTCCCAAAAATGATATTAACCAGATTCCATTTGTCCAGGGGAACCCTGGGTTGTATTTTTTCAAGCAGAAGCCCCTCTTGCTGCATTGCAAGCTGTTTTTCAGCTACGTTGATACATCCAGTGTGTCTCCTGCTCAAAGGGTCAGACTTCCCCCTTGGCTTGTTCAAGCTTTTGAAGCCAAACTGGAGAGCTGATTTTGTGTAGTGATTAAGTGTGTGGACTCTTATTTGGGAGAACCGGGTTTGATTCCCCACTCCTCCACTTGCACCTGCTGGAATGGCCTTGGGTCAGCCATAGTTTTCACAGAAGTTGTCCTTGAAAGGGCAGCTGCTGTGAAAGCTCTCTCAGCCCCAACTACCTCATAGTGTGTTGTGGTGGGGGGGAAGGTAGAGGAGATTGTGACTGCTCTGAGATTCAGAGTATAGGGCAGGATATAAATCCAATATGATCTTCTTCAGACTGCATCAACTTTTAGAAACCTCACATAGTTGGGAGTCACATTTGGGCCATATCAGCTTGCTTAAGATATTTCTTAAATGTTATCTAGCAGCAGGGCTTGTTTTGTAGCAGGAACTCCTTTGCATATTAGGCCACACATCCCTGATGTGGCCAATCCTCCCAGAGCTTTCAGAAGTCTTAGTACAGGTCCTACTGTAAGCTCTTGGAGGATTGGCTACATCGGGGGGTATGGCCTAATATGCAAAGGAGTTCCTGCTACAAAACAAGCCCTGGCTAGCAGGCTTCTTCCTGTTTAAGTGCTGACACTTGTGGATACGGCTAGGTTATTTTTAAAGCATGGTCCCCTTTTTGACAAAGAAAAACTGCATGTGTGTTTATGTGGGAAATGAAGTGCAAATTCCAAATAAAGTGCATAGAGACTGCACTTGCCATAAGGAGTGTAAGTGGTAACTTAATTCACAAACAGTTCTGGGATTGTCACTGTTAAGCCTGTTCTGTGTTCTGTATTTCAGAATCAGCAGTCTGAGTCCAGAACAGGATCAGGGATTGTGGAAACAGAGGTGAATATTGATTATTTTATTCAGTCTTCTGCTTAAAGATCTGCTTTGAGTCTTTGTGTTATATTTTGTGTAAAAATAGATATATATGGACACACATGAAATGGTCAGGCATTCTTTTTTTTCCCCCAGCCATAAATCCTCCGCAGCTATTCAGAATGAAACTCCAAAGAAAAAACCCAAAATGGAATCCAAGCCATCTAATGGAGATAGGTAAAATTTGGAATTCTTTTCTTCCTACAAAATTTCCTATTCTGTTGTCGAGTACAATGATTTGCTGACAGGCACAATTCATGCTATTCCTTTCTGTTATTTCCCATATGGTTCATTCCTGGAATTTTTCTTGTTAAGGTGTATCTGCACTTACACTTATGTAAACTGAGGGGGAAATTAACTAAAATTAGAGCAAAAGACATGCAGCTCCGACATTGGATACCCCTTTAGCAACAGCAGTTCAGTTGTTATGCAGGTTTGAATCTGTTGCTTTGTTCTAATTCTTACAAACATTTTGTTCCAAAAACATTTTGTTAGACGAGACACCAAACACAGATGTCTTTGAATCATTTGAAATTTATGTAAAAGGTAGCTGCTTCATTTAGTGAGTATTTGACTCTTTGAAGCTAATAATTATATTTCTGCAGATATATATATTGTATGCCATTAGTAAGCTAATTTGCCAGTTTCATCCATTTCTGTAAGGTACATACTTTAGTTCTTAAGGATGTCTGAAAAACCGTTAAGTTTGGAATATGCATAATTTCCCCCCCTCCTTTGGTCACAATGAATGCTGTTATTTTACAGTAGTTCCATAAATCAGTCTGCAGACAGCGGAGGCACTGACAACTTCGTCCTCATCAGTCAATTGAAAGAAGAAGTTATGTCACTTAAACGGCTCTTGCAACAAAGGGATCAAACTATTTTGGAGAAAGATAAAAAGGTAAAAAGCCCAGTAGCTACTCCCTGTTATATGTTCATTTGTCTTACTGGGTCACAAATTATTTTTAAAAAGAGCAACTTCAGTGGAAATGGATTTTGTTCAAACAGTAATGTGGGGGAAAGGCATTTTCTTCCACGTCTCCCTCCTACTGTGAGAGACCTCCCACGCGTGTCTTAATGGCCTGGGTGCCCACTTTATCCTCACTAATCCAATAAGCATGCAGGAAGTTCCCAAGTTATGAATGGGCTGCAGAAGTTTTAAGTCAGGTGGCTGCATCCTGGAATGCCTTGTCACATAGAGTTTTCAAGGTTGGCAGCTGTGTTGATCTGAAGCAGTTGAACAAAGCAGGAGTCAAGTTTCATCTTTAAGACCAACAAAGTTTTATTCAGAACGTAAGCTTTCGTGTGCTGAAAGCACACTTCTTCAGACAAGGGGATCAGGTACAGTGGGCTGAAATACATGCAGTTTGTTGATTAAGAGGACAAACTTATACAGAGCTGGGATCACATGGTGGAACAGTGTGACAGTTTAGAAGGCCGTTTGGTCTGGATAGCCGTAAAAGGTAATAAAAGTTGCCTGCCAATTGGTGTTTCTGCAAGTCTAGGTAAATTACAAAAGGACATGTATTTTTTGCTGTCAAGTCACAACCACCTTGGGGGTGACCCCATATGGCTTACATGGCAAGAGTTATTCAGAGGTGATTAGGCATTGTCTGCATAGCAATCCTGGTATTCCTTAGTGGTCTCCCATCCAAATATTAACCACTGCCAGTGCTGTTTCTGAGATCTGACAAGATCTGGCTTGTTTGGGCTATTCAGGTTTAGCCCACAGAAACCTTTTTAGTGCATGATGTAGCTGAACCTTACAGTGCAGTGAGTTCAAAAATGGGCAAGCAGTACTTTTATAAGAAGAAGAAGACAATGACATTGGATTTATATTCTGCCTTCCACTCAGAGTAACTCATAATTCCTCCCCCACAACAAACACCCTGTGAGGTAGGTGATGCTGAGAGAGCTCTCCCAGAAGCTGCACTTTCAGAGACAACTCTGCCAGAGCTATGGCTGACCCAAGGCCATTCCAGCAGCTGCAAGTGGAGGAGTGGTGAATCAAACCCAGTTCTCCCAGATAAAAGTCTGCGCACTTGTAACCACTACACCAAACAGGTCATGCAACTGTGGCATTTGGTGCTTTTTTTAGTTGTAATTTCTGCATAGACATTGTTTCTCTGCGGGGAGGGGTTCCCCATATTTATATTTCTGCAATCCAGGGATTTCTCCTGGTTTGTGAGAAAACTCCCCTAGTCCATATATGGCCCTGTTGTGCAGATTTTTTTTTTTAAAAAATGACATTCAGAATGAGATTGTGGCCAGAATTGGAAATGGGTTTGGACTGTGACGTCAGAACTGTATTGATTTGCTATAGCAAAAATGCTAGATTTCACAGCACAGCTTCTCTTTCTTTAACCAGACCCCCATTTTTGGGTTGTGACATCAATCCAAAGAGATATATTGGAGCAACATCTTCATGATCATGAAATCTCTTATACTTTAGCTGAATCAGTTTCTTTAGTAGTCGGTTGCCCTTTTCAAGCCAGTTTGACTTGAGATAATGCAGCCACTTCTGAATTCCCATTGGACTCCTTGAGTATACAGAAAAATACTGCTTAAATCAGAGGCAATTCTCCAGTCAAGACTACCAGAGTAATAAAATGTTAAGCAAAAGCCCTGACAGCAACTGGGAAGGGTGGCATTTAGTAGACAACGAGGTGGAGCAAGAATTCCCTTCCCCTCCCATTTGACAAGGACAAAAGAAGCTCTCCTAGACAGCATGGGGAGCATATCAGTGTTCACGTTGTGGCTGTGTAACCACTCTCAATCCTCTCCCCATCAATCTGCAACACTATAATACTGAGACAGATGGCTTTACTGCAAAACTACATTACTTCATTTTATTTGAAATATTTCTTTGCTGCCTCATAGCACAAGGCTCTCGAGACAGTTGGTATCATAGTTACAGCTATCATAAACAACAAAGTTAAAACCACATAAACACCAGTGGTACAAAAATAAACTTGCTTTAGAACATTGAGCAGCAACAGCGAAATTCAAACCAGCCCCCCTTCCCCCCACCAAAAAAAATCCACCCTAATCTCCCATATCCTCAAATGGAAAGAAAGGCAAAAGAGGCCATTCTTCTACTGAGGTGCCACAGTCAAAGTGGCTCAGAGTCTCTGCTCATCTAAGGGTGGGTGAAGATACACTACTGGGCTTCCAGTGTATCTTGGCATTTGACCGGGTATAAGTGGGAGCAGTTAGGGTATCCTTAGGAAACCATGCTCTTTGTGCATTTGGGGCTTTAAAAATAAATGCCACCACTGATTTGTACTCTGAATCTGATCAGTTCTTTCAAATTTATTGAGATGCATTTTTAAGGGAGGCATAGCTATCTGTAGCCCAGAACAAAGTTAGATTGCAGCAGTACCTTTAAGACCAACAAAGTTTTATTCAAGCTATGCGCTTTTGTGTGCATGCACCCTTCTTCAGATACATAGAAATGGAAGATAACCATTCAAATTATAGACAGAGGCTGAACAGCAAATTAGTATGTAACATGATGAAGATATTTTAAGATATGCAGAGACAAAACAGAAATAACAAGTATATAGGATCCACAGTTTGGATTTCATTAAGGGGGAACAACAGTAAAGCAATAAATATGTCAAAAAGAGAAACATGTGTAAGAGAATCTTTTCTAATTGTGAGATGTTAACTGAGACATTCAATTTGTCTCCTCAAGCACAAAGGTAACAAGTGGCATTTTTTTTCTTTTGTTGGGGTGGGGTGCAGTGTTATGTAGGAATATATAAAACCCAACCGAATCTATCCTTAGCCCTGCTAGCAGTGGTATTGTGCACCTTAATTGGTGTTTCTGAATTGCCTTATAAGTTACATGCAATGGTAAAGCACATTGCAATAGGCTAATCGGATGTTAGAACTGGATGCCAGTGCATATCTTTTTCTCTTAGTAGAAAACAAATCTACTTAGTAGAAAACAAATTGCAGCCATCCTTAGAAGTATTGTACATTTTGAGATTGTTATTCTCTCAGGACCCTTCAACCTAGTACTGTTTGGTTTTTCACAACTTAATTATTTGTAGTCTCAATTGCTAATGTACTGGCTTCATTGCCAAAAAAAATTGAGATAAGCAGATGTTTCCTACCAGTGATACAGAAGACATTGCAGGGGAGAACCAAAGACTGGAGATAACACTGGTATTTGAAGCTGTGTGTTTTACTTGTACTCCTGTTTTGGTCAGTTTTGCTGTTTGAAAGTTGAGGGTATATAAAATGCACATAAAATAAGTAAGATAATATAACATAAGTAATTCAAGCTCATTGCTTTGGGGTTTACTTTTAAAACATTCAATTTAGAGTGTTAAAATTCTTACCATTACATGCTAGTTTGTTTTGGGAAGATGCTGTTTAAATAGCAATACATGTTAAGTTTCCTTGTAGTTCACGGGGGGGGGAGAAATTATGAAATGGAGTATCATGTTATAAATTGCTCAGGCAAACAAAGTTTTTCGTACATATTTCCTTTGCTGCTTGTCAAATCAGTCGAAAAGTGGATAGAATTTTCTAGTGGATCCACCAGGGAGACAAAAACTTGCTTTATCAACATGCATTCAAGATATTTAAGATTCCAAACAATTCTTTTTTCCTAGTTGACAGAGCTGAAAGCAGATTTCCAGTACCAGGAGTCAAACCTAAGGACAAAGATGAACAGTATGGAGAGAGCTCACAAGGAAACTGTAGAACAGCTTCAGGTAAAACAGCACATTAGCTCAAGCATGTGGGAGGCCTAGTTGCCTCTTGCATATTCCTTCTGTTGTGCCTGGGTTCACCAAGAGGTCTTTCTATCTGATGTGTACTGCAAGTTCTACCTGGAAACTCATTTTCCCAGTTTTGCATGTATTGGTGTTGATTTGGATCAAGGAGAGAAAGTTCAAGGTTTCTCCTGGCGCTGTTTTCCTTAATGAAATGACTGCTCTTTACCACTTTGGAGGAGGAGGTACATGAGTACTGGTGAGCAATGCTCACTCTAAGCCATGGAGTCCTGTGAGCAAAAATTCTACTTCATGAGCTACTGCCATTAAAGTTGTGAACTACGGCATAAATTTGTTTGCTTTGAGGCCATTTTTCCTGAGCTAAGACAAAAATGGCCAGAGCCTAAAAAATGTAGCTAGCTCACACTAAGCACAGAGGGAACACTGCTGGTGAGGTACACACAGATTTTTCTGCATGAGCCTCCTGAGGTTGTTGGCAGGTCAGGAAATCAAGCGGGAAGCTTAAGCTCCCTTTCTCCGCACACTGCCCTCCCAATCCCAGCTGGACCCTTGTGATCTGGGAGCTGAGGTCCCAGAGGGAAACTTGTAGCCCAGAACAGGACTGTGGAAGCATGAATGAACTCTGCCACTTGTGTGGAACAAATCAAATAGGCTACAACAGGGGTCCCCAACCACTGGGCCGCACACCAGTCCCAGTCCTCAGCCTGCCAGCAACCCGGCCGCGGAGTGAGGCAGAGGCACCATACTGCCCCCACCCGCCCAGGACCTGGGTGGATGAAAGAGGCAGTGTGGCCTTGCTCTGAGGCAGGGAGGCAGCCTCAGAGTGAGACAGAGCAGCCCCACCACCCCTTCCACCCGATCAGCTGACCAGTGGGGGTCTTTAAATGGGAGGGGGATGCAGACTGGCCTGCCTCCTGGCTACCTAGCGGGGAGGTGGCACAAACAGTCCCGGCTTCCCCCCTCCATTTAAAGACCTATGGGGGGCAGGGATGGGATGTGGGTGGAGGGGCATCCTGGGGAGGCAAAGATCCCAGCACCCCACACACACCGGTCCGTGGAAAAATTGTCTTCCACAAAATGGGTCCCTGGTGCCAAAAAGGTTAGGAGCCACTGGGCTACAATATAGGAGGGAATGGGGCCATGGCTCAGTCATAGAGCCTTTCCTTTGCACGGAAAAGGTCCCAGGTTCAGTCCTCAGCATCTCCAGGTAAAAAGAGCCAGGTAGGCGGTGATGTGAAAGACCTTGACCTGAGACCTGGATAGCCACTGCCAGTCTGAGTAGACAGAGCTGCCCTTGATGGGCCAACAATCTGATTCGGTGTGAGGCAAATTTATGTGTTCATATATACAGTCTGAATCCAAGGACTTACCCTTACCTAAGACATTTGCAATTGCTGGTGATTCAACCCTCACTCCAGTGGTGATCCTGAGTGTGTCTTTATTTCCTTTGAGGTGAGGGATCCCATATCCACCTCAGGATTACCTGTCGTATTCAAACAGCACAGCTCCTTGGACTCAAGGCAGCTAACAACACAGCAGCCAGGTTGCAAGGACACTAATTGTAACGGTCCAGTTAGCAAGATTTAAAACATTTAAAATGCACAAGGAAGCACTCGGGATTTAAATCCCACAGAAACAGTCCTCCAGCAGCTGGGGACCCCCTGCAGTTTTTCTTTCACAAACATTAAGGAGTGCAATAGTTACAAAATGATGGGTTCATATACTGTGTCCCATGACATGATCTCCTCACTGACCCAGCTGATCTTGGGCAGGCTTCTCTGTTTAAGCCAGGCTGCATTAGAAGCCAGCCACAGCCAAGGTGGTGAAGAGCTCTCAGTTCCTTGCCACCTGGCTAATCCTTAGGCTGATTTCTAAGCCTGGCCAACAAACATCTGAGAGACAGGAGCAAGTTCTCCTGCCTCTCTGCTGTTTTCAGATCCTTCTGAAATTCCTGAATATATCCAGGATTTTCTTGGGATTTTTTTTTTTCAGTTTTCCTGAGAAAACCTGGATATGTTTGGGAAGCCAAAATATACCCACAAACTACCAATAAGATATTTTTGGGTATATTTTCAGCTCGGGTAGATCCAAATGCACACCCAGGGCCGGCTCGCCCACTAGGAAAACTAGGCGGTTGCCTAGGGTGCCAAATAGGGCTCCCCCTCCTCCAGTGCCCAAGACAACCAGCTAGTTTGCCTCCTGTCGCGGCCAGCCACCCCTGGCGCGCTGTTGCCACGCTCCGCTTGCTCGTCCCCCCCCCCCCCCCAGCTCGCCATGACTAAAACTGTGCCCTACCAGATTCTCCCAGCCCGCCCCTGCACCTGTCATCGAAAGACGGATGGAGGGAGCAAAAGGAGGGGGGAGATACCTCCTCCATCCATCTTTTAACAAAATGCACAGGCGCAGGCTGGGAGAAACTGGTAGGGCGTGTGGAGCGTACTGGGGGGGGGTCCTGCCTAGGGCAGTATTCGCCCTAGAGCCGGCACTGTGCACACCCCTAGCTTCCTGTTTGAATTTGTTATCTATTCTTCTATTATGTTTTATTGGCAGTCATTTAAAAAAAAACGTTTAAAAATGTAGCTGTCATGGCTACAGTGTAAACAGAGAGAGGCTTTTAAATCATTTTCTCCCTTTTTTCCAATAGGGAGGGAACCCATTTCTGGGTTGCTTATATTACTACCAATGGAAAAATGTAAAGGTAGTTGTATTTTTCAGCAATGAGAAGGGAGTTGGGTCTTCTGGAGCCTTAATGGCAGTGGTACAAAAATGGAAGAGGCAAGCTTCATATAGGGAGAGAGAGATGACACATGCACAAAAAAATCTTTCATTGCATTGTGAAAAATGTTTTTTGGTATAATCAAAGTGGTATCAAAGGCTTACAGAATGCTAAAGGTGTTTGCTTTCTCGCAGGCAAAAAACCGAGAGTTACTCAAGCAAGTCGCAGCATTATCAAAGGGCAAGAAGTTTGACAAGAGCGGGAGTATGCTGACATCTCCGTGAAGAGCAAGCTGCTCACAGAGGTGTGAATATTCAAAAGGTACAATTACTCTGTGGGAACGTCTTAGTTTGTATGGCAAGAAGAATATTTTTCTGTGCACACAGAGTAGCATGTCTGTTTGTAATGGATAATGCAATGAACCATTTGGATTAAAACACTTCAGCTGGCTCGAAGAAGGCTTTTAACACTTCTTTATTCTTTCAATACAGGGAGCGTTTTGCCAATAACTGGCATTCAGGAAGAGCGAGTGCTCTTTTTAAAAAACCACATCATGCAATAAGAAGCGAGACTGGCGGCACCTTGAGGGAGCCAGTCCATCGAGCAACGCTGCTACACACGCTTACTCAGTGAAACTTGGTTTATATGGAGTGCCTGGACAAAAACAGGATTGGCCTGGGCTCTGGGCAGATTGGCATCAGGAAACACTACCATCCGTATCAATACTACAGCAGCAGTCTGTTTGAGAAGAGAATCAGCAGCAGACATACAGCAAGTCCGCTGTATGTGTGGGTCAAAACAAAGAGTATGCTGAAGATTTTAAAAAATCACGGTGCTTTTATTACGAGTCATTTAAACCTTATAAATATATATATGTAAATGAATTTTAACAGTTTTATGCTTAGTGATTAGTGTTTTGCATTTCTTGTGATAGAAATTTAAAAGAGAGATTCTTTATTGTAAGTACCTGAACAAAACGTGGAGTTTGGTTTTTGTTTTGTTTTTTGAAATTTACTGTAGACTTTTTCCTCTTGCCAAGTGCCTTTTATCCCAATTGTTTATTTATAGGAATGCTGGTATTTTGTATATAAGTTTTTTGGGGGGATTTTTTTTTTTAAATCATGGTTACTTTTTTTGTGTATATATAAATGTATATGTGCGTGTACAGAAGAATTGACTGCTACGATCAAAGTTGTTAGAATGCTAGCTAAGGCGCTAAGAGCTGGTAAGCAGCTAAAATATTGGTTGTAGATGACTGTAACAGATGTGTCTGTAGAGCTTCTTAACTTTTGTTGTGCCTAATTTAATTTTTTGGCAACCCTAAACCACAGGGCTTTTAAAAGAATATTTCTCTTTTGTCTCACTGCTAATTTGCATTGTTGTCTCCATGTTGTCCTCAATTGGATGATGCAAATTTCTTTAAATAGCATCTTACCATAGCTTAATGCGTCTTTAAAAACTGGTTAGAGAAACATGCCTTTTTTAGTAGTAGACAATAACCTCTCCTCCCCCCCCCCCCCCAAAGAAAAAGAATTTCTTTACAGTGCTGTGTGCACTAATAACCTGGGAGCTACAAAATGCCCCATGGACACTGCCCACTGAGGGGGGTGGGAAACCTTCACCTCAAGAGGACTGTATAGCCCTTGCTAGTCCAACAGGCTCATTGGATAGTCACTCAGTGCAGCCAGAAGCACAGTGTTCAGTTCCACACTGAAAGAGCCACGTAGACACGTCCTAAAACAGTGTCTTCCAGACTGCATTTCAAGGGACTTTAGGATTCCATGGGAGCTTATCAGTAATGGTGAGAGGCCTACGCGTAAGATGCCTTGCCCTCCAGCCCTGCCAATCTGCATTTGTAATGTGCTGTTGTAGGAGGAGAGGGTCAGTTAAGTTCTAGTTAGCTTGCATGCACTAGAGCAATAGCGATACCTTTGGTGGTCAAACCAGCTCTACATGAACAGAGGCACTTCAGAAGTGTCCCGTAACCAATTATACAGGACTCAGGAGTTTTTCAGCCAATAGATGGATTTTCCTCAGTAGACACCTGTGGGGGTAAGATTCCCTGTTGGTAGAAATTTTGAGAGTGGCTTTTTGAAGAGAAATAGTGCTGTCAGAGTAATCTTATCTGTTAAAAGTTCTAACCAGTGCTTTGTGATCTTAATACCAGTGACTGAGAAAAGGTCAAAAGCTTGTTCCAGAAAAGCATGCTCTCACCAGCTTTAAAACAAGCTGTTTTTCCATGAAATGAAAAGCCTGTTTGATACAAGGGTGCTCAAGTTACTATTCCAGGAAATTCTTGCACTTCAGCTAGCATTATGCTTTGGCTTGGGGGCCCACAGCTACCTAAAGATTGGGAAAATTTGTTCCCAATAGACTACTAAATAATTGTAATCTGAAAGGGGAGAAAAAGCTGCTTTCTACAATAATGAGATTTTTTAATTTTTTTATACTAAAGTGAACTTTGTAAGTTTATAAATACTATGTCCTGATCTTACACAATTAACACAGCTACAGTTAACGCAGCTGCTGCTGTTCTATTGGATTGTTCAGTCACTGAAGATTTTTTTTTTAATTACAGACTTTCATTTCATAGAATTTTGATATCTTTTTCCAGTTGACCAGCAACATATCATTGATATGTTCAGGTTTTTAAACAAAAGGTCAAAACTCTTAGCATGAAATTTATACTTTGAAATCAGAGAATTCCCATTGAAACTTGCTATGCTGCAGTAGGAATGTTGTCGAGAAAGATTCACAATTTGGTTTCTAAGTACTGGAGTTTTGCCAAGCCCAATAGAAGAGCATTTAGGGACTTCACACTCAATTAGTAAAGTATCATTTTTGGTTTTTAAATTTCATAACCTCTTTTTAATGTGGGAAATTTTTAAAGGGTAGACACTAGCATATGAAATTCTGGAGTTGTAGAGTATTTTCATGATGAACCTGATTTTTACATAAGCTTTCCAGGTGATGCGTTGTACTATAATGTGCATTTTGGTCAGTTTTTCCACTGTTTGATTAGCATCGAACAACAAGGCTCACTTGGCTTGAGTTATTTATTTTTAACCCTGTGAATATTGCAGTCCATTTTTAGTAATGTCTGTGTCCATTTTGAGGTGGAGATGTTAAGCTTGCTACACATGTATATACTATTGAAATTCTGTACTGGAACACATTTGACGGTCAACATTTTTGTACTTTTTCTAAATCCAGTATTTCACAATAAAAGCTTGTTAAAACATTGGTGTGTT
This sequence comes from Heteronotia binoei, assembly GCF_032191835.1. NCBI lineage: Eukaryota > Metazoa > Chordata > Lepidosauria > Squamata > Gekkonidae > Heteronotia > Heteronotia binoei. The sequence continues at coordinate 175,115,306 of NC_083225.1, forward strand.
CATTCGTTATTCTGAAAAGCATTACTACCTCTCTGGTTTCATCTGCATTGGACTGAGAAAATGAGGGAAAGTTAAGGATGTTTTAAATTTTTCAGGGCTTCCCCCCCCCCCCCCCATCTTGTCCGTGCTAACTTGAGCAGACAGTGGCTGGATTCAGAAAGCTTGAATGCGCTTAAGGGTATGAGAAGACCAGCAATATTTTTTTTAAAAGACAGTTGGGTCCCACAGCTTCAAGACCGCCAGTGAAGGGAAGGTTGCCACCACCTTAGGTACGTAGCTGGTTCCACTGTTGAACAGCTCTTCCTGTAGAAACATTTTCCTGAATATTCAGCCAGAACCTTCCCAGTTCCCACCCTTATTTAAACCCATTCTTGCGAGTTCTTTCCTCCACTGCCAGCAGGAACAGCGCCCTGCCCTCGAGTGGAAGCCTTTCAAATACTTCGAGAGCAGTTATGTTCCCCCTCAGCTTCCTCTTCTCCAGACTGAACTTGCTCGAGCTCATTTCGTTATGACTGAGTTGGAATTTGAAGCCATGTTTCTCAAGCTGACATGTAATAATATACCGTTCATGTCCCTGAAAGTGCAGGGTATATTAGAAGCGGCTATTTCATTTTCTTGCTTACAATTAACCTGTAACTTTGAACTGAATTAAGGCACAAAGTTCAGTTGCAGTTATGTTGGGAGTCTGTGACTTACAATGGAGTGGAAAGGAAGTATACATGTACTATAAAGGTCACTCAGTGGCTTATTTGACTCATAGAATTGTGTGATGCAAACCTGTCTGCTGTCATTCTCACAGAACACAGCATTGCAAGATCATTTTTTTTGTCCATAAGCAGGGGTCATTTAATAGAAAAAGAGGTGCTGGAGCTCATTAGTGCATGCCACATACCCCTGACATCACTGGAAGGTGTACTAAAGTATATCAGCTCAGCGTCTGCTTTAAAATGCTTCTTGAATTATAATTGTCATAGTAAAACCTTATTCCCATCATACATCTTACATTATTTTCTCCTATGTGGCCACAGTGGCATGATGGAAGATTTCCATCTGTCTGCTTGATATGTTTTGGTTATTTTCCCATTTTTTGTGGGGGAAAATATTAGAAAGTTTGTCACATCTTAAGAGCCCAGAAGCAAGTATTTGGAGGGGGTTGGGGAGAAAGAGAGAGCATGATAAAATTTAAAGGTTCCAGAGCTCCACTCCTATGAGCTCCTGCCCAAAATGAGGCCTGCTTACCAGTTATGTCTATGTCAAGAGATCTTAAGCAGACACTTAAGTGGCAGCTATGCAGTGAGGTATGGGAGGAAGGCTTTGAGGCAACCAGCTTCTGGACTCAAGAATCTCCAGTCCCCCACACTAACCTCTTCTTTAGATTCATTAAGCCCCAACTGCCCGCAATCAAAAAGTGGGACACAAGCTTTGGGATTGGTTACGTGTAAACTATGTGCAATCCCAAAGCTTGTATCTGACTAAACTACATGCAGATCCCAGCAGAAGCTGGGTTCAGGTAGCTGGCTCAAGGTTGACTCAGCCTTCCATCCTTCTGAGGTCGATAAAATGAGTACCCAGCTTGTTGGGGGGCAAGTGTAGATGACTGGGGAAGGCAATGGCAAACCACCCCGTAAAAAGTCTGCCGTGAAAATGTAGTTGTGATGCAATGTCACCCCAGAGTCTGAAACGACTGGTGCTTGCACAGGGGACTACCTTTACCTTTTTAAGCTCCCTAACGGTCTCTTATTTGGAAACCTCCTGGAGGAACTAGATTCAAGCTTGATCAAGATGGATAGCTATGTTAGTCTGATCGTGTAACAGTAGAAAAGAGCATAAATCCAGTAGCATTTTAACGACGTAACAAAATTTGTGGCAAGGTAGAAGTTTTGGTGAGCCACTGCTCACTTCAGCTATACCCTGCCGCAGATTTTGTTAGTCTTTAAGATGCTCCTGGACTCTTGCTAGATTCAAGCTCTTGAGAGTCAACGCTCCCTTGCCAAGGTTCCTGATGAAAGGAGAACTGACTCTCAAAATCTTGTGGATCTCTTAGGTGCTACTGAACCGGAATCTAGGTCTTCCACTGAAGACCAACATGGCTACTCTCTGAAACTCCACTAGACCAAGGCTGTAATTATTTGTGAATCAGTTTGTCCTAGATATTTGACTAGACAGGCAAGACACAGATGGAGATGAATGACAAAGGTTTGTTCAACACAAAATGAGGTACTTAACGAGGTAAATGCTTTGTATGGATGGCTTCAATACATAAAACTGGCTCTCAGTTTCTCCTCCCAAGGGTTATAAAGCTTTCCCCATTGAGAATAATTACTTTGCAGCTGAACCTCAAGTAAAGTCCCTGAGGGGAGATTTGATTCCCTTTTGCTCTGGACAGGTTACCTGGCATGTTTAAAGCTTCTCTTTTCTCTCAAGGGAGCACCTTAACAGAGAACCTACACACACCAGAAAGGACTGATGGACCCTCACACAAAATAAGCATTTTTCCCTACGCTGACCCCCAAACCCTAACAAAAAGCCAAATAAAAGCCTGGAGCCACAAAATCCCCATCCAATAGTTTGAAAAATATCTGGGAAAGTATACATGCACACAAAAGGTTATGCCCAGAATTATGTAAACTTCATTGGTCTGAAAGGTGCCAATGGACTCAGACTTTGTTAAAAAAAAAAAAATCATTCCTCTTAAGGTGAACCTGGCTTACCCTCCCCCTCTCCATCCAGTGGGATTACATGGGCTCTGATTGGCTGATAATCACTTTCATGGGGCCTAAATCATAAAGAATTGGTTCAGAGCCCTGGAGAAGAGGTGAGACTTTTAAAGATGTCTGAACTTTTGTAAATTAAACCAGTAGATGTAAATTAAAACAGTATCCCTGTGCAAGCACCAGTCATTTCCAACTCTGGGGTGACGTCGCATCATGTCGTTTTCACAGTAGACTTTTTTTTTCGTTAAAACAATTTTATTGGTTTATTAAGCCAATCGTAAAATTTTCTCCATTTTTCAATTGCATCCGTTCTAGATAAGCCTCTTATCATATTAGAGAGAATATCCATTTCTGCGACATTAAAGATTTTTTGTATTAACTCGTCCTTTGGAGGTATATCTTTCTGTCTCCAAACTTTTGCAAACAAAATTCTAGCAGCCGTTAGGATATAGACTGTGATATATTCCAGACTGTGATATATAATAAGTAAGATAATGGAGGGAAGATTTATTAACAAGACAATAAAGCTACTGGAAATAAGGTCAAGATAATTTAATAAGGAATGCTTATGTTTGTATATTCCACAAGCACCTTCAATCTGTATAATGTATGTATGTAAAATGTTCTTGTATAAGTGTAAATAAAACGGTAAAATTTAAAAAAACAACAACAATTTTATTGGTAACATATGGCAGTTATATCTAATACTAATAAAATATTAATAATCACTTAATGCCTTCCTCATACATTACCCTTTTCCCTCCCCCCTCCCCCCAGTCTTAATTATAAACATTGGTAACATAAGGTAACAATTTCTATTTCTACATCCTTAATCATTTTTCACCACCATTTCCTATATTACTTTCTAACTACCCTCCCCCTGTTACTTGGCTCCCGCTGATGATAATAAGTCAAAATAATAATATTTTAAGGCTACTCTATTCTAATCAAGAACCAATATTTATACTCTATCTTCTTCTAAAACTTAATCTTAATCATTATCAATAACTACTAACATTTAAAGATACACTTAACTACTTAGCAGACTTTTTTTTTTACAGAGTGGTTTGCCATTGCCTTCCCCAGTCATCTACACTTCCCCGCCCCCCCCCCCCCCGCCCCCAGCAAGCTGGGTATTCATTTTACCAACCTTGGAAGGATGGAAGGCTGACCAACCTGGAGCCGGCTACCTGAACCCAGCTTTCATTTTACCAACCTGGAGCTGGCTACCTGAACCCAGCTTCTGCCAAGATTGAACACAGGTTGTGAGCAGAGAGCTTGGACTGCAGTACTGCAGCTTTACCACTCTGAATGCTAAATAAAGGCGCACACTCAAGGTAAATTCAGTCATATTTGTTAGAACAGGAGGTCTTTTCCATGGTCTCTTAGCCTCCGTGTTCAGAGGGGACTATCAAATAATATAGTATAGTATATTAACTAGTATAATAAACTACAGAATACTCGCTCTCGGGCCTTTTCGGCCGCAGCCCCACATCTCTGGAACCAACTCCCAGAGGAGGTGCGGGCCCTGCGGAACCTTGATCAGTTCCGCAGGGCCTGCAAGACCACCCTTTTTAAATTAGCTTATGAATAACTGAAATCCGCCATCAACATCAACTAGAAGAGTGTCAAGGATAGCGTCAAAAATGTTTTAGTTAATTGTTTTAATTCTGGTTTTTAAGGTTAATTTAATGTTTAATTTAATGTTTTTAATGTAACTGTTTTATTGTTGGTGTACCATTGGTCACCGTATTGTTAGCCGCCCTGAGCCTGCTTCGGCAGGGGAGGGCGGGGTATAAATAAAATTTATTATTATTATTATTATTATTATAAGAGAAAGAGAGATAGGCATAGGACACAGAGCATCTTTTCCTTTCTTTTCTACTGCTATCCCTTTGGAGTTTAGATTACTACTCTTAGGGAAGTTCCTTCCTGCCATTTTGACACCTCTCTTTTGCACACATTGCCAGACTCTTCATCTTTGTAAATAAAAAAGCACTAAGAGACACCATAAATTTTAAACAAGACAGTGTAATGTAAAGGTCAGTGGTGTTCTGATAAAGCTTGCACATAGAACTTCAAATAGAAAAGAGCATGTAGCGCAAAAAAAAAAAAAACATTAACAGAAGACAGTTCAAAAGCAGAACCTGGAAATCTTACAGACATATTCTGAACCTTGTTGGTCTCCTGTGAATGTATTGTAAAGATTGGGTTCCAGTGATAAATAAGCCTCCAAACTGAAGAAAGACGGATGAAACATCTTGATATCTAGAACGACATTTTGGAAGGGCTTTTTTTAGTTTCATGAACTAAATATTGGAATATTGTCACTCCTTTGTGATTAGAAAGACTGCTTTTGAACTGTCTTCTGTTAATGACCTTTACATTACACTGTCTTGTTTAAAATTAGTGGCGTCTCTTAGCATTTTTTTTTATTTACACAGACTCTTTGGCACCATGAGATCAGGACACATGTCTTGCATCTATGGACATCCAGATAGATTAGATTAGACATGCTATCTCTCATGTTTCCTAACTAGAGAACGGAGTTCATATAATAAACTCCTTATTAGTTTGAAATCTGAAGACGTCTCCATGTATCTTTTGTTTCATACTCGCACATACAGCCTCAACCGTGCAGCCTAACATACTCAGTTAAATTACATGAAGACGTTGGAGTAATTTTCCCAACAGTATTTACATGTCCACAATAAATCTGCGTCATCTTGACAATGAGTGAAGGTGGTGCATGTTTTGTGTTCCCTGCAAATTCCTTCCTTACCTCCACATTTCTTCATGAGTGGCTGCTTTTACCATGTCAGCCACCAGATGCTGCCGAAGCTCTATATAAAGTGATCACCGTATGGAAGATCATTTCAGACACAAAAACGCTTGCCTCCAAACCGTAACCTGTCTGGGCATCTTGGAAAAGCAGAAAGGGTAACACTTCAAAAAGTACAGTTTCAGAACTGAAGTGGGGTCTGCATACTTGTCTGGCCAGAACCTGAGATAGGGAACTTAGAGATGTGTGCAGTCCGTTATTGTGAATGTCTCTGTGTGTGTGCTTTTAAGTGGCCAGATTTCCTTGCAATACATGCAGAACGATTAGGACCAATGTTCCCTCTAAGCTGCAGAGTCTTGGGAGCAAAAATTCTACTTTGTGAGCTACTAGCATTAAAGTTGTGAGCTACTGCATCAATTATTGTGCTCTGAGATCATCCTTCCTAAGCTAAGACAAAAATGTGTGAACTGGAGGCTAAAAGTCTGTGAGCTAGCTCATGCTAACTCAGCTTAGGGGGAACATTGATTGGGACTGTGTCCCAGTTTTGGTGTGTGTGTGTTTTGCAGAGAAACGTTATAATTTAAGCACACATAGACCACCCAGAACCGATGGCTTTATATGTTATTTTATATATTTAATTTCCTTGTTTAAGTTAGGGGTACTGGGTCGGATCTAGGGATGCCACCCTCCAGAAGAGACCTGGGGATCCCCCCAAATTGCAGTTCATCTCCAGACTACAGAGATCAATTTCCCTGGAGAAAATGGATGTTTTGGAAGGTTGACTTATGGCATTGTATCCCGCTGAGGTCTATGTTTTCCCCAGGCTCCACCCTTACAACCTGAAGCTGGCAACTTTACCCAAGAAGGACCTGGCCAATGTTCCCTCTAAACTGAGTTAGTAGTGTGAGCTAGCTCACAATTTTTTAGCCTTCAGCTCACACATTTTTGTCTCAGCTCAGGAAAAATGCCACTAGAGCAAACTAATTTATGCAGTAGTAGCTCACAACTTTAATGCCAGTAGCTCACAAGGTAGAATTTTTGCTCACAAGACTCCAGAGCTTAGAGGGAACATTGAATCTGCCATTTGTTGGATGGTAAGGCTAATTGGATTTTTTCCCACTACATTGTAGGAGCTCAGCAAGAACACTGTCTTGCATTTCATTTATCCTGAAACACAGGTGGACTTGTCCAGTACCAGCGGTGCCAAAAGTGGGAGTGGGCTTCAGGGCTTTCTGAGTTATACTATTCCTTCTGATTTGTCCTGAAACTGTATTGTCATTTCCCACAAAGCAGTTTTGAGAGGCATGACTCAGCAGCGCTGCAACCACTCGGCCAGACAGAAGGTCCCAGTTTCAATCCCCAGCATCTACAATTAAAAAAGGTCAAGTTGAAGGGGAAGGCCTCTGCTTGAGATGCTGGAAAGTTGCTGCCAGGGAAGACAAAACTCACCTTGAAAGACTTTTCTTCTGACTCCATATGAGGCAGGATCCCTTGTGGGGAACCAGATCATTCTCCTCTCCTCCATTTTATTTTCACATCAACCCTGTGAGGTAGGTTAGGCTGAAGTGTGACTGGCCCAAGGTTCACCCAGGAAGCTTCTGTGGTGTGGGGGGTGGTTGAACCTGCGTCTTTCAGATACCAGTCTGGCCCACCTAATAGCGCTGCCAATCCCCAGTTGGGGGCAGGGGATCCCCTGGTTTGGAGGCCCTCCCCCCACTTCAGGGTCATCAGAAAGCCGGTGGGGGGGAGGAATATCTGCTAGGCACTACATTATTCTCCCTGAAAATCAATTCTTATAGGGTATAATAGAAAATTGATCCATGGGTATCTGGGGCTCGGGGGGACTGGCTTTTGAGTTAGGGACACCAAATTTCCAGCATAGCATCTGGAGACTCACCTCAAAACACCCTCAAATTTTCAAAAAGATTGGAGGGTCCAATTGTATGAGCCCCAAATAGGGTTGCCAAGTCCAATTAAAGAAAAATCTGGGGACTTTGGGGGTGGAGCCAGGAGACTTTGGGGGTGGAGCCAGGAGACATTGGGGGTGGAGCCAAGAACAAGGATGTGACAAGCATAATTGAACTCCAAGGGAGTTCTGGCCATCACATTTAAAGGGACAGCACACCTTTTAAAATTCCTTTCTTCCATAGGAAATAATGAAGTATAGGGGCACCATCTTTTGGGGCTCATAGAATTGGACCCTCTGGTCCAATCGTTTTGAAACTTGGGGGGTATTTTGGGGAGAGGCACTAGATGTTATACTAAAAATTTGGTGCCTCTACCTCAAAAAATAGCCCCCCCCAGAGCCCCCAATACCAACGGATGAATTCCCTATTATTCCCTATGGGAATCGTTCTCCATAGGGAATAATAGAATGCCCAGTAGACATTTCCCTCCCCCCCCCACGCTTTCTAAAAGGGGGGAGGGCCTCCAAACCAGGGAATCCCCTGCCCCCTCCCTCTCACACACACACACACACACACACACACACACACTTACCAGATCTTCTTCCGGAGAACTCTTGCTGTGAAAGTGAAAGCAAAAGAAAGGGCGGGGCTGTTCTCCCAAGCCCTTCCTGCTCCCTGCCCAGCCTTAAAGCGGCAGACATTTTACAAACGGCTCAGGAGCTCTATAATGAAGCCTACAGGTATGTTCTCCCCCCCCACCCCCACCCCCCGCTTCCCACTTCTTGAAGACCGGGAGATGAGGCTGCAAACCCAGGGGACTCCCGCCAGAGCGGGAGGGTTGGGAAGCCTAGCCCCAAAAGAAGGTGCCCCTATCCTTCATTATTCCAAATGGAGGGAAGGCATTTAAAAGGAGTGTGGTCCCTTTAAATGTGATGGCCAGAACTCCCTCCAGAGTTCAATTGTGCTTGTCACACCCTTGCTCCTGGCTCCACCCCAAAGTCTCCTGGCTCCACCCTCAAAGTCCCCGGATATTTCTTGAGTCGGACTTGGCAACCCTTCCTCCTAACCCTTACACCAGACACACAGGCATCTCTTCTTTACAACAGGGCCGCAAGTAGTCTTCATTATGGGTTGTCTACTTGTGTATGGATGTGTCACAGAGCTTTTTTTGTAGCAGGAACTCCTTTGCACATTAGGCCAAACACCCCTGATGTAGCCAATCCTCTAAGAGCTTACAATAGACCCTGTAAGAAGAGCCCCGTAAGCTCTTGGAGGATTGGCTGAATCAGGGGTGTGTGGCCTAATATGCAAAGGAGTTCCTGCTACAAAAAAAGCACTGGATGTGTGTTTGCACAATACTTCCAGGTAGGGCCAGATCTAAAAAGTGCCATGACAGGAGGAAGTGATGTCATGGCTGGGTAGGCTGTGGCGCTCTGGCAGAAAAAGTAGGCAGTCTCAGCTTTAAGATTAAGTTCACATATGCTAAATAATGCAGTATCAATCCACTTTCAATGCAATTGGATATTACTGTGTGAATTGGCAAAATACAGTGTGAAAATGCACTGAAAGTGGACTGAACCGGCATTATTTAGCATGTGTGATCATAGGCTATGAATCTTGACATGTTGCTGAAATAGGGTTGCCAATCCCTCCCCCCCTCCCGCTTCAAGGTCACCAGAAAGTGGGGAGGGGGGGAGGGAAATGTCTGCTGGGCACTCCATTATTCTCTATGGAGACTGATTCCCATAAGGAATAATGAAGAATTGATCCATGGGTATCTGGGGCTCTGGGGCGGGGGCGCTGTTTTTTGAGGTAGATGCACCAAATTTTTAGCATAGCATCTGGTACCTCTCCTCAAAAGACCCTCCTAGTTTCAAAAAGATTGGACTGGGGGGTCCAATTCTATGAGTCCCAAAAGAAGGTGCCCCTATCCTTCATTGTATCCAATGGAGGGAAGGCATTTAAAAGGTGTCCAGGCTCTTTAAACATGATGGCCAGAACTCCCTTTGGAGTTCCATTATGCTTCTCACAACCTTGCTCCTGGCTCCACCCCCAATGTCTCCTGGCTCCACCTCCAAAGTCCCCAGATATTTCCTGAGTTGCAACCCTATGCTGAAAGGTGGATTTTTAAAAACCAGAAATGTTCCTGTTCTTCTTGTTCTCTGTGCCCCACACGTATGGGACCTCAAGCCTGCAGTCACAGAGCATCAGAACCTATGAAGCTATATAACTTTGAACATGAGCCTCCCGCCCACAGATTCCATTCTCTACCTAGCTGCTGCCAAGTAAAAAAACGTTATTACTATTTTTAAGTTTATAGTGGAGCAGTGCACTTACTGGTCCAACTCTAGCTGCAGCCCTGCTTGAAAGGGAGTAGAACAGCTGTACCCAAGCCATGGTTCCCAGAGAGCCACAATTACCATCCGTACGTGGACACATGAAGCTGCCTTATATTGAATCAGGCCATTGGTCCATCAAAGTCAGTATTGTCTTCTCAGATTGGCAGCAGTTCTCCAGTGTCACAGGCCTTTCACACAGAGGTCTTTCACACAGGGCCAGAGCATGGGAGTTGGTGGGGTAGGTGGCTGCCTGGGGTCCTACCCCGCCTGGAGAAACCACCAGGGCCATCTTAACAGCATTATGGGCCTCGGGCAAAAACAGTGTACTGGGCCCCTACGACAACTACTCACAGGAATAAAAATGTAAATGGTTTTTAGTACTGCATCATGCACAGATTAGTATGGGGCCCCTATGCTCGTGGGGCCCATGGGCAAGTGCCCGTCAGGCCCATACGTTAAGACAGACCTGCCTCTTACTCCCCCTTGCCCACGCAGAGTGCTCCTCCAAGCCTGGGCACCACTAAAGCCGTGGAAGCCTCTGAAGAGCGTAGTGCAGGGGGAAAGTGGTGGTGCAGCAGCACTCTTGTGCACCACCCATTGCTCTCTCGCCCCCCACTAGCTTCTAGGCTTCCCAACCCTCCCGCCCTGGCAGGGGACCTCCGAATTTTCAGCCTCCTCCCCCGCTCTTAAAAAATCTGGGGGCGGGGGGAGAGAGAACATACCTGTAGGCATCATGTCGTTTTACAGCTTGGGATCCGTTTTTAAAATGTGTCCCTTTAAGGCTGCACAGGAAACAGGAACGGCCCCTCCCTTTCTTTTCCTGTGCAGCTTGCTTTCGTTTTCACAGCAGCAAATTCTGCTGGAAGAAGACCAAGTACGGTAAGTATTTGTGTGTGTGAGAGAGAGAGAGGGAGGGGGCAGGGAGGGGGGATTCCCTGGTATGGAGGCCACCCCCCTTTAGAAAGTGTGTGTGTGGGGGGGAAATGTCTACTAGGCACTCTATTATTCCCTATGGAGAACGATTCCCATAGAGAATAATAGGGAATTGATCCATGGGTATTGGGGGCTCTGGGGGGGCTATTTTTTGAGGTAGAGGCACCAGATTTTTAGTATAGCAGCTAGTGCCTCTCCCCAAAATACCCCCCAAGTTTCAAAAATATTGGACCAGAGGGTCCAATTCTATGAGCCCCAAAAGATGGTGCCCCATCCTTAATTATTTCCTATGGAAGAAAGGCATTTAAAAAGGCGTGCTGTCCCTTTAAATGTGATGGCCAGAACTCCCTTGGAGTTCAATTATGCTTGTCACATCCTTATTCCTGGCTCCACCCCCAATGTCTCCTGGCTCCGCCCCCAAAGTCCCCAGATTTTTCTTTAATTGGACTTGGCAACCCTACTAGCTGCCCTGCACAATGACGTCACTTCTGGTGATCGTACCACACACACACAAAGCGCACGCATGCAATGAGCTCCATAAAGGGAGCTTGCAGGCGGGGGTGGGGGGGGTGTGCAGGGGTCTGTCTCGAGTAGCAGAACCCCTAGTGCCGGGCCTGCTTTTACATCGCCTGCTGTCTGGTCTTTTTAACTGGAGATGTCAGGGATTGAACCTGGGACCTTCTACAAGGTCTGTGGGTATCTGGAACTCTGTGGGGGGCTGTTTCTTGAGGTAGAGGCACCAAATTTTCTGCATAGCATCTGACGCCTCTCCTCAAAAAGTCCCCCAAGTTTCAAAAAGTTTGGACCAAGGGGATCCAATTCTATGAGCCCCAAAAGGAGGAGCCCCTATCTGCCATTATTTCCAATGGAAGGAAGGCGTTTAAAAGGTGTGCGGTCCCTTTAAATGTGATGGCCAGAATTCCCTTTGGAGTTCAGTCCTGCTTGTCACAACTTGCTCCTGGCTCCACCCCTAAAGTCTCCTGGCTCTACCCCCAAAGTCCCCAGATATTTCCTGAGCTGGACCTGGCAACTTTATTCCAAACCTGAATCTGGCAACCCTACCCCACCCCATCCCTGCCAGTGGCCAGAGGGAACCTGGCAACGCTAACACACCCACATGCACACACACACACTCTGCACATTCAGGGCAAGCATGGGGTTGGTAATCGTCTGCTTCTGGCCTAAATGTGGCAGTCACTGCCTAGTCACCGTAACGCAGCGCATTAGATAATTTCTGCTCCGATGAAAACATCATCTGTGTTTCGCTGGTAGCATATTTTCGGCCATCTGCATTTGCCTCCCACTCGGCACGTGCTTGATCGGAGCACACAAACACACACCTTCTGCTGAACTTTCAGATGCTGCCCTCTTTCTCATTAAGCTCTGCCTCGCGGAGGGGCTCTTCAAAGCCTCCGCTGGCGGAAGGAGGCCTCAGTAATCTGGATTTACCGCCAGCAGGAGCGTGAGGGAGGACGGCAGCAAGGGCGAAGCTGAATTATTGATTGGCTCCCGGGGTTCAGGATCATAGAGGCTGCTTTCAAAAAGAACCACCTCTTGCTTAGCGCTGTGGACTTTGGACATGTCCTTCCAAACAGCTCATTAGGCCTTGAAAAACACAACTGCAGGATGGAATCTCTTTGGTGTAGTGGTTAAGTGTGCGGACTCTTATCTGGGAGAACCAGGTTTGATTCCCCACTCCTCTACTTGCACCTGCTGGAATGGCCTTGGGTCAGCCATAGCTCTGGCAGAGGCTGTCCTTGAAAGGGCAGCTGCTGTGAGAGCCCTCTCCAGCCCCACCCACCTCACAGGGTGTCTGTTGTGAGGGGAGAAGACATAGGAGATTGTAAGCCGCTCTGAGTCTCTGATTCAGGGAGAAGGGCGGGATATAAATCTGCAATTCTTCTTCTTCTTCTTCTTCTTCTTTTGGAATCTTTTTAGACTTCTCTATTCAAAGTTCAATAAACAGGTCCAATTTGCTTTGGTGTACAGTGGTATAAATGCAACTCAGATCGGGATATCCTGAGATGGAGCAGCTGCCAGAGGGCCCCAAACTTCAGGTGGGACCCTCTGCCACAAGGGAATAAGGTGGTAGAATCTCAAAAAGGTAGAAAGGACAACCATTTCAGATTACAGCTCTTGGATTCCAACTCCAACTGTTCCTTCCACATTTTATTTTTAAGAAATGCCAATGAGGAAGAATAGTTCTCTCCCTTCTCCTTTCTTGACCTTTCCACACCGTGACATTTTCCTGTGGAAAACCCCTGTGTCCCTGTCACAACAGCGATGGGGCCTCTACATGGTAGTTTCCCTCACATCTTCTTCACAGTGATGATTCCCTCACATACACCACTGGGTGCTCTCTGAGTGGTTTTTTTTCAATTGATAACTGACATCATGATCTCTCAACATAACAGTATGTTGCTATCAGTGTTCGCTCTAAGCTAGCTGAGTTAGTGTGAGCTAGCTCATAGATTTTTAGCCTCTGGCTCACACATTTTTGTCTTAGGAAAACTGGTCCCAGAGCAAACCAATTTATGTAGTCACTCACAGCTTTAATGCCAGTAGCTCGCAAAGTAGATTTTTTTGCTCACAAGATGCCACAGCTTAGAACAGGGGTGTCAAACATGCGGCCCGAGGGCCAGACCAGACCTTTGGAGGGCTCCTATTAGGCCCCCGAGCAACTGACTGTCATCTGCTTCTTTCTCCCCCTCTCTTGCTTCCTTCTGCATCACAGCGTGCTTTGCCAGGCTTGCTTAATAACACAGGAGCTATGGAATAAAGCCTCTATTTTCTCCATTGGCTGAGCTTCTCCCTTGGAGAGGAAGGGGGGAGGGAGAGCTTGCTTTGCCAGGCTCTCTCCATTGCACATCAGAACTTCTGAGCTGAGCCTCTATTTATTCTATTGGCTGAGGCTCCTCAGAGCAAGAGTTGTCAGTTATCAGAGACTGTTAAACAAAATATTGCAAGAGTGCTAATGTTTCAAGCACGTTTTATTGTAAGTTAAAAAAAAATTAATTGTGTTTCTCAGTGTCGTTTATAAAGTTTACTTCACCACCTGCCATGACACACATGGCCCGGCCTAACAAAGTCTCAATTATGTCAGATCCAGCCCTCCTAACAAATGAGTTTGACACCCCTAGCTTAGAGGGAACATTGGTTGCTAGGTCAGTTGCTAATTTTAAAAGTACTCTCCAAAAGCCCTCCAGTGTGTGGGAGAGGGGGAACGGCCAGCACAGAGGTTGGGGAAAAGGAAATGGCACCCATGTGGGTGGAACTGGGAGCGACTGGACTTCCCCATCCATGCAAGCAACTGCCCAAGCCTTTACTGTGATCTTTCCCAAAGATGTTGTGGCAAAGCAGTTTTGAAAACGATGACAGAACAGATGGGGAAGTCCTGGGAGGTGCATAAATGCACCACGCATTGCGGCAAGGGAAGCAAGGGGGGGGAAACCACACACTCTCCAATAGCATTGAAGCTAGGCCAAATAATGCTTGCATAAGCGACCTTGCAGGGCTGGTTTTTATTTGTTTAAAATTTAGATGTGGCCCTCGTTTTCTTTTTTTTAGGGAGCTTTTAACTCGGGGGAGCATTTGAAAACGAGAGCCTGCGCTCTCCTGACCCCCTAGGGTTGCCAGTCCCCAGGTGGGGCAAAAAAGGGAGAGGAACACGGAAAGTAGAAGACTGTGAGAACCAATAGTGCCTGCCTTGAGTAAACTGATCAGCCATCATAGACTATAGAGCACTGGTTCCAGATTAATTGCTCTCAGCTTGCGGCATTGGCCGCTCATAGAGAACTGTTGCCTAATGAAATTGACCTAAGCCTATTATGGATTGAGCTGTGGTTCCAGAAAACCACCTTCTTTTGCCAGACGAAGAATCTCATTCGAAACACGAACTTTACCAGAATCGTGTCACATTCACATGTTCTTCTGGATGAGAAAATTCTGGCACCTTCCTATAATTTTCATGTACTAAAGTGCTTTTCCTGTGCAGGAGGACTATACATGGAATTATTGTAGATTGCTATATGTGTTCATATTTTCAATGTATGCTTTCTTCAATGTATGAGTGTTAAATGATTTTTCTAGACATTATTAATAATAAGCAATGTGTAATCAGTACTTCTCGTGAGTAACAGTGATTTAATGTTGGTAATTTTTCACTTGTAACACGGTTTTCTGCCAATCCCCAGGTGGCGGCAGGGAATCCCCCGGTTTGGAGGCCCTCCCCCCGCTTCAGGGTCATCAGAAAGCAGGGAGGGGGAGGGAAATGTCTGCTGGGCACTCCATTATTCCTTATGGAGACCGATTCCCATAGGGTATAATGAAGAATTGATCTGCGGGGATTTGGGGTTTCTGGGGGCCTGTTTTTTGAGGTAGAGGCATCAAATTTGCAGCATAGCATGCAGTGCCTCTTCCAAAATACCCTCCAAGTTTCAAAAGGATTAGACCAGGGGGTCCAATTTTAGGAGCCCCAAAAGAAGGTGCCCCTATCCTTCATTATTTCCAATGGAGGAAAGGCATTTAAAAGGTGTGTGGTCCCTTTAAATGTGATGGCCAGAACTCCCTTTGGAGTTCAATTATGCTTGTCACAACCTTGCTTCTGGCTCCACCCCCAAAGTCCTCAGATATTTCTTAAATTGGACTCATTAACCCTATGCCCCTTGCAGTATAGTACATACTTCTGCATCAGTGATCTACCATCTCATTCCTGCATTCACCCACATGTCTGAACCTGGCATTTTTGTTTTGGTGCATCAGACTCAGCTACCATTTCCCAGTTCTTTCCATTACAGTTGGGTCATTTTGTTGGCTTTGGGGGAAAAGATAAGCAGTGATTCCATTATTCCACCAACGTTGTACTAAAGGCAGGGCTTTTTGTTTTGTTCTTTTTAAAGCAAGTCTCTAGTCCTTCAGGTGACAAAAGTAGATTTGATCATGTGTGGTCCTGGCAAGATTATCAGAAATGTGGCAATAGCACAGGGGTGGGGAACCTCCATTCCGAGGGCCATATGCGGCCCTCAAGATCATTTGGTGTGGCCTTCGGGGATTGCTGGGCTGAACCGAGCCATGTGGCAGCCTCCCTGGGGCCTGGCTGGCCAGCGAGGATTGTGGGACCCAGCTGCGCTGTGCAGCAGCCTCCCCAGGGCCAGGCAGGGATCACAGGGCTCAGATGTACTGTGCAGCAGCCTCCCTGGGGCCTGGCTGGCCGGCCAGAATTGCTGCAGGGCTAGCCTTCCCAACCCTCCCGCTCTGGCGGGGGATGCCAGGATTTCCACCCTCTTCCCCCGCTCCCCCAAAAAACGGAAGCGGGGGAGGGGGGAAACGGCGGGCACCCCATCCCAGAGCGGGCGACGCTGCCGCGCTGCTGCCGCCCCCTCCCTCCCCGCAGCTGCTCCTCCGAGATGGGCGCAGGCTGAGCCCATCTCGGAGGAGCAGCCAAACCAGAGAAGTGGAGGTGGGCCAGGAGCATGGCGAGCCGCGAATCCGGGCCCTTCTAGGACCCGGACTCGCAGCTCGCCACGCTCCTGGCCCGCCTCCACCCACCCACCCCATTCCAACGCAGAGGCGGAGCGCGCGACGCCGCCACGATGCCCCCCCCCCCGGCAGCTGCTCCTCCGAGATGGGCCCAGCCTGAGCCCATCTCGGAGGAGCAGCCAAACCAGAGAAGGGGAGGGGGGAGGCGGGCCAGGAGCATGGCGAGCCGCGAATCCGGGCCCTTCTAGGACCCGGACTCGCGGCTCGCCACACTCCTGGCCCGCCTCCCCCCCCCATTCCAACGCAGAGGCGGAGCGCGCGACGCCGCCACGACGCCCCCCCCCCCCGGCAGCTGCTCCTCCGAGATGGGCCCAGCCTGAGCCCATCTCAGAGGAGCAGCCACGGCAGCGCAGCGACGCTCCCCGGCGCCGTTTCCCCCCCTCCCCCTAGCTCCACCCCAGTGTCTCCTGGCTCCACCCCCAAAGTCCCCAGATATTTTAAAAATGGGACTTGGCAACCCTATGCAGGGCCTGGAAAAGTTATTGTCACAGTTCAGTTTGCACTTGATTATCGCAGATGGTGTGGCCTAATATGCTAATGAGTGTGTGACCTAATATGCTACTATTAGGGGGTGTGGTCTAATATGCTACTGAGTTCCTGCTGGGCTTTTTCTACAAAAACCCCTGGACCTATGCATTTCCCACGACGGCAGGCCATGTATGTGTGTGTGTGCCAGATTAGGCTCTCCCCACATGACTTCAAATAGAAAAACAATTATTTGCATTAATTTTGCTGGCTGAATCATTCTTCCTTGGCAGAGCACTGTTTTTTAAGTTGATATTTTTTTATGGCCCGTGAATGATGTTATAAATATCCATATGGCCCTTGGCAGAAAAAAAGCTTCCCCACCCCTGCAATAGCAGGATTCACAGTGGCCCTGGAAATGGAACTTCGGTGCCCTGCATAGCTTTTTCCCCTCAGCAAGTTTATGCTGCTGTACTTAATCTGCATTATATATATGCAGATTGCAAAAACTGGACTCTTTTTTTCTTCACGCACACTGTTGAATTACTTGGGACACAATTGTGAGGTTGCTTTGCACAACGCACAGGCCTGTGGATAGGGAAAAAGTGTTTCTTGTGGTTGCCGCTGACTGGTTCACATCTCAGGCACTGAGCCAGGCTTTTTTATTTTTGGCATCCATCATAACATGCACAAGGACTGGGACTCACCTACACACGTAATGCACACACATTTACCACCACCCTGTTAGAACAAACAGTGGCATGTGAAGTTATGCTTTCTGTGTTAAATGGGAAAATGTTTTTTCTTGGAAAGCATGGAGTGAGGACAGGACCTTGCTAAGGGCTCAGGGGTAAACAGGGGCTCTCGCTTGAAGTACTGTGGTTCCTGTTTTTGCTACAGGGTAGTTGCCGCTACACTTTAAAAAAGCAAAATGAAGCACTGCAGTGTTCAAGCTTAAGATCAGAGTTGTTCTTGCTATTATGAATCTCGTTATTTTGTTAAGCAACCTTAAAAAGTCCACACAGCCTGGTAACATCTAGGATAGACTGCTACACACATACATATATACACAGCTTGCTGTGAAGCCCATCTGGAAACTGTCTGGTCCACAAGGCACCAATGAGATTCCCAACTGGGATGAACACAGACAGCCAGTTTGGTGTAATGGTTAAGAGCAGGGACTCTTATCTGAGAGAACTGGGTTTGATTCCCCACTCCTACACAAGCGGCTGCTGGTGTGATCTTGGGTCAGAGCTGTTCTCTCAAGAGCAGTTCTCGAAAGAGATCTTTCAGCCTCACCTACTTCTGCCTCTATGGGGTGTCTGTTGTGGGGAGAGGAAGGGAAAGGTGATTGTAAGCCGCTCTGAGACTCTGAGTGAAGGGGGCGGGGTATAAATTCAATCTCTTCTTATTCTTCACCTGTATTTAAAGGGTTATCACTTTGTTTCCAAGTGTAATTCAAAGTGCTAGTTCTGTTCTGTAATACTCTAACAAGCTTTATAGGAAGCCAGTGTGGTGTATAGACAACCACTATGGCATAGTTGTTAAGGGGTCAAACTAGGATCTGGGAGACCCAAGTCTGAATTCACAACCTGTCATGGAAAGGCGCTGAGTGACCTTGAGTCAGCCTAAGGATGCCAGCCTCCATATGGGATCAAGGGACCCCCTGGAATTACAACTTATCTCCAGACTACAGAGATGAGTTCCCTTGGAGAAATGGATACTTTGGAGGGTGGACTTCATGGCATTGTATCCCACTGAGGTTCCTGTCCTCCTCAGGCTCCATCACCAAATCTCCAGGAGATTCCCAACCTGGACCTGGCAACTCTACCCACCGCCCCCCCCCCCACACACACACTGGTGGCCAGAGGGGTGGACTTGGCAATCCTATCAGCCACAGACTCTCAGGTTTACTACCTCATAGATAGGGCTGCCAAGCCCCTGGGCCAGGCAGGGGTTGTCCCACCCTGTAGGTTCCCAACCCTCCAGCCCACATTGGGCCAGCAGGGGGAACCTCCCCCAACATCTCTGGCGCAATGACTTCACCCACAAGTGATGTCATCACACCAGCAATGGTGCGCACTGGCCACTCTAGGCCTTTCTAGGAAATTATATGGTTTTTCCAGGCGCTCTAGCGATTTGGGAGGGAAAAACTCTATGGTACTTATTGTACCATAGAGTTTTCCCTTCCAAATTGCTAAAGTATCCGGGAAAACCATAGAGCAGCCAGTGTACAATGTTGCCTGCGCAGTGACGTCACTTGCAGGTCATTGTGTCACGTGCACTAAGATAGTCCCCTACCGGAGGCCGTGGAGGACTTGGCAACCCTACTCATAGGGCAGCTGCTATGAAGATAAAATGGAGGCTGGGATAATAACGTAAGCTGCTTTAGGTCGCTGTTGAGGGAAAAGACAGGATATAAATGAAGTAAATACACAAACAGCCTGGGACCAGTCGTAGGGTTGCCAGCCTCCAGCTGGTGGCTGGGGATGTCCTGATTTTACAACTGATCTCCAGCTGGCAGAGATCAGCTCACCTGGAGAAAATGGCTGCTTTGAAAGGTGGGCCATGCTGAGGCCCCTCCCCTCCCCAAACCCTCCCCTCTCCCAACTCCACCCCCATAGTCTCCAAGTATTTTCCAGGCTGAGACCAAGCTGTCTAAAGAACTGACTACTCAATAAGTCCATTATCAGAGCCCCTATTTTGGGGTTTCCTCGGCTTCTGAAATTCAGTGTGGTGCGTGTCTTCCTCAAACAGGGCCTCTTTTGTGGTAGTGTCCAGTTTGTGGAATTCTCTGATTTACATGCCTGTTGCCTACTCTAATGGACTTTAATTGCCGCAGTTTTATTTTAAACGGTGTTCTGTAGGGGGGGAAACTGGTGCTAACTGTTTAATGTGATTTTTAACGGGCATGATCTTTTCTACAACAGTGCTTCAAAATTAAAATTATAAATTATCTCAAGGTCTAAAGGTCAAAAGGTGATTTTAAAATATCTAGATGTCTTGATGAAGTCTTCGTGTCAGATTTCACAGAGAAAAGTGTTGGCTTCAGGATCACGGAGAGATAAAGGCAAGTTTCACCCTCAAAAAAATCTCCAGTAATTCACTCAGCCTGCAGCTGGCAACCCTAGGATGCTGCACATAGCATTTTTTTTTTTTTTGACAAAGCATGATGAAGGCAAAAAGAAAACTGAAGCCCAGTATTGCCAACTTCAGCAAGAACTTCTCACGTACATGGCTTTGTATTTTTGCTTTCTGGCTCAGCCAGCATGTTGCTAAAGTAATTATTGCATTACCTCATCCTTGGCTCTCAGCCCTTGTGCTATCATGCTGAGCAAGTCTTTTTGGGAACATCTTGAGTGGGCTAAATGTTTACAGCTCAACAACAGTTAGTCACTGAAGCAGTCTCTTATTTAAACCCATCTTTCATACTGTAGCTTTTCGCTGTCAAAGGCCTGAAAAATTACCGAGATGAATTTTAAGGAAGGGAAGGGAAGGGGAACTGTGGAAACGGCTGAGTTGCATGAGGAAGGGGAGGGAAGGAGGGGAGTATAGTTTTGTATGATGACTTACAGACCAGGCCTCAGGGGTATTGGAGATAGGATTGCCAAACGGCAATTGGTGGATGGAGATCTCCTGGGGTTATAACTGATTCAGGCAACAGAGATCAGTTCTCCCAGAGGAAATGGCTGCTTTGAAGGGTGGACTCTGTGGCATTAAACTCCACTGAAGCCCCCTCCCCTCCTCAAACCCTGCACACAATCTAAGGTTTCCAGCCTCCAGGTAGGGCCTGAAGATCTCCCGCTTGTACAACTGTTCTCCAGTTGGATCAGCTTTCCCTGGATAAAATGGCTGCTTTGAAGGGTGGACTCCATGGCATGATAGTACCATGCTGAGGTCCCTCCCCTCCCCTCTCCCGGATCCATCCCCAAAGTCTCCATATATTGGCAGACACAGACTTGGCAACCCTACCAGAATCTCTAGGTATTTCCCAACCGAGAGCTGTCAATATTATCTCTGTAGGCACTTCTGGAATTCTGAGAATAAAATGGCTGCCATGGGACTTGGATTAATAGAACCGCCAAACCCCCCAGTCCGGGTGGGGAATCTCCCGCCCGGGAGGTTCTCAACCCGCCGGCCCACATTGGGCCTGCGGGGGGAACCTCCCCCTGCGTTGCAGGCATGATGATGTCTCCTGGAAGTGACGTCATCAAAATGGTGGCACCCGTGCAGGGCCACTCTAGGCGTTTCCAGAAAAACTCTATGGTTTTCCTGGACGCTCTAGCCATTTGGGAGGTAAAACTCGATGACACAATAGGTGCCACAGAGTTTTAACCTCCCAAATAGCAGAGCGTCCGAGGAAACCATAGAGTTTTCCTGGAAACACCTAGAGAGGCCCCGCACGGTAGGGTTGCCAAGTCCAATTTCAGAAATATCTGGGGACTTTGGGGGTGGAGCCTGGAGACTTTGGGGGTGGAGCTAGGGGGAGGGGGGGAAACGGCGCCAAGGAGTGTGGCGAGCCGCCCCATCTCGGAGTGGGCGGCCGCTGCACTGCTGCCGCCTCTTCTCCGCTCACCATAGCTGCTCCTCCAAGATGGGCTTCTTGGCGCCATTTCCCCCCTCCCCCCGCTTCCGTTTTTTTGGGGAGTGGGGGAAGAGGCTGGAAATCCTGGGGTCCCCCGCCAGGGCGGGAGGGTTGGGAAGCCTACCGCACGGGCACCACCATTTTGATGACATAACTTCCAGGTGACATCATTCCGTCACGCGCGCAAATCGTGCACCCAAATGTCACCCGCCGGGAGATGAAGTGGACTTGGCAACCCTACAGATTAATCATAAACTGTTGGAAGCAGGCAGAGGTCTTTCACATCACCTACTGCCAGATCTTTTAACTGGACATGCCAGGAATTGAACCTGGGACCTTCTGCATGCCAAGCAGATGTTTTTCCATTGAGCCACAGCCCTGCCCTGTACAGTTACCAATAGTTCAAACCCCATCAACATATATTTATAGTTAGGACTTTTGGCTCCAATGTGCATTAATTTGCACTTGCATGTGTTGGACCTCATTTGCCACATTGATGCCCACTTGCCCATCCTCGACAGATCCCTCTGGAATGCCTCACAATCTTCCCTGGTTCTCACTGCCCTGAACAACTTAGTTCATCTGCAAACTTAGCCGCTTCACTGCTTACTCCCAACTCCAAATCATTAATGAACAAGTTAAAAAGCACTGGACCCAGTACCAAGCCCTGCGGTACACCACTGCTGACCACCCACCACTGCGAAAATTGCCCATTTATACTCCCTCCCTGTTTCCTATTAATTAACCAGTTTTTAATCCACAAGAGGACTTGTGGATTAAAAACCACCACCTTGTTACTTGGATCTTTGCCTGTCGGAATGCCAGAATGATGAATGTGTGGAGATGGTAATTAAGGAATTGTATTTTGTCTGTTTCTAAGAATTTTGTATTGCAGGACTAAAAAGGAGAACTTTAAAGTATTAGTTAGTCTGTAGTTTATTTGTTTTTTGTGCCAGGAGCCTGACAACTGTACCCTGACTGAAATTTGATGGGGTTTTCTTTTAGTTTACATAAATATCAATTATATTTTTACAGCTTGTGTTCTGTGTGTCTAACAGCTGTTCATTACCCAAGAGGTGAACCAGCCTCAGAGGGGCATGTTTGTATAAGTTTAAAGGATCTCTCATGCCTGTGGTTCACGATCAAGAGGTCTCGATGTGGCCCTGGATAGTCCTGACCCTGGGAAAGAGTGGGGCAAGTCCTTACATACACCTCTAGGAATTGCACTGTATGGTAGTTGTACTTTGGTGTCAGTTTGGTGTAGTGGTTAAGTGTGCAGACTCTTATCTGGAAGAACCAGGTTTGATTCCCCACTCCTCCTCTTGCACCTGCTGGAATGGCTTTGGGTCATCCATAGCTCTCACAGAGTTGTCCTTGAAAGGGCAGCTTCTGTGAGAGCTCTCTCAGCCCCATCTACCTCACAGGGCGTCTGTTGTGGGGGAGGAAGATAAAGGAGATTGTGAGCCGCTCTGAGACTCTGAGATTCGGAGTAGATGGTGGGATATAAATCCAATATCTTCTTCTTCTTCTTCTTCCTCTTCCTCTTCTCATGAGACCTTGAAGATACGGACTGTTCATCACACGGCATTTTTAACAGACATTAACTTTGTGAAATATGGCTGAGCTACTAGTATCTGATTCTTATCCTCGTCTCCAGTTTACATGTGCACAAGCACATGCACCTTGAAGGGAGAAGGGTCCATGGCTTAGAGGAAGACCGTCTGCTTTGCACGCACAAGGTCCTGGGTTCAGTCCCCAACATCACCAGTTAAAAGGATCAGGTGAAGTGAAACTCTTGAGCAGGGCCAGCTTTGCTGCTAGGCAATCTAGGCGATTGCCTAGGGCGCCAAACTTCTGTGGGTGCCGAATTGGGTGTCCCCCATGTGACTCAGTGATGTTACCAGTGCAGAGGGAGGTGCCAGAAGCTAGCCTCGCCTAGGGTGCCGGGCAGTCTAGGGCTAGACCTGCTCTTGAGACCCTGGAGAGATGCTGCCAGCCCGAGCAGACAATAGTGACCTCCACAGATCGATAATCTGATTCAGCGAAAGGCAGCTTTAGGTGTTCATATGTGGTCAGAAGAAGCCGCCACGTGTGTGAGCTCTCTGACAGCTCTGAGATTTCAACCTGAGAGCCCAAACCTGAACCTCAGGGCCAAAGCACCTGAGGTTTTGCAAGCCTGAAAAAAACAACACAGAAGGTGCATGATGTTTTAGAAATGCTATTAAGCTGTTTGCCTTGTAAAGCACACTAACAGCTCATACGCACAGCAGGAGTCCATAACAGATTATTTCTATTACCTGGCAAACTGCACTTGTAAAATTAGTAGTTATTCTGGAAGAGCAGATTCAGCACAATCAGCAAGGCATAGCAACAAAATAGATGAGTTATTTGGACACATCCTCATTGTATTCTAGCTTTCAGAAGTAGTTGGTGGGGGGCGGGAACCAGTGCTCCCTCTAAGCTGAGTTAGTATGAGGTAGCTCACAGTTTTTTAGCCTATGGCTCACACATTTTTGCCTTAGCTCAGGAAGGATGGCCCCAGAGCAACTCATTTACGGAGTAGCCAAATCACTTGCTTACAAGCAGGGCCGGCTGCCCCCCTGTCCCCCCCCCCCGGTGCTCCGCTCGCTTGTCCGCCACCGCTTGCTCCCTTCCCCCTGCTCACCGCAGCTAAAAGGAAGCTCTGCTGGCTTCACAGCCAGTGCCTGCGCGTTTTGTTAAGAACTGCTTTTAGCGGGGTGAGTGGAGCGGCGGGGGGCGGCGGGGGCAGTGCCGGGGGGCGGTGGCAGCAGCCCGGAGGGAACTAGCAATGGCTGTGGTGGGGGGAGGGAGGGAGGCAAGCTAAGCGCTTGCCTGGGGCACCAGAGGGGGGGGCGAGAGCCCAATTTGCTGCCCCTTGCCTCTTGGCACCCTAGGCAACCACCTAGTTTGCCTAGTGGGCGAGCTGGCCCTGCTCACAAGTTTAATGCCAGTAGAATCATAGAACTGGAAGGGATCTCCAGGGTCATCTAGTCCAACCCCCTGCACAATGCAGGAAACTCACAAACACCTCCCCCTAAATTTCCAGGATCTTCATTGCTGTCAGATGGCCATCTAGCCTCTGTTTAAAAACCTCCAAGGAACCACTCTAACAGTCAGGAAGTTCTTCCTAATGTTGAGACAGAAACTATTTTGATTTAATTTCAACACATTAGTTCTGGTCCTACCTTCTGGCGCCACAGAAAACAATTCCACACCATCCTCTATATGACAGCCCTTCAAGTAGTTGAAGATGGTGATCATATCACCTCTCAGCCGCCTCCTCTCCAGGCTTAACATGCCCAGCTCCTTCAACCTTTCTTCATAGGACTTGGTCCCCAGACCCCTCACCATCTTCGTCACCCTCCTCTGGACCCGTTCCAGTTTGTCTATATCCTTCTTAGAGTGTGGGGCCCAAAACTGAACACAGTACTCCAGATGAGGTCTTACCAGAGCAGAGTAAAGCGATACCATCACTTCACATGATCTGGACAGAATTCTTCTGTTGATACAGCCCAAAACTGCAATTGCCTTTTTAGCCTCCACATCAACTGTTGACTCATGTTCAGAGAAGTATAATTTTTGCTCACAAGACTCCACAGCTTAGAGGGAGCATTGGGAGGGACGTAGTGGAAAGGCAGGACCTGGAAAACAGTAATGCTGTCATAAAAGTCTACACTTCAGGGCTGGCGTCAGCATACCCTGCAGTGAGGCAGTTGCCAGAGCCCAGAGCTCCTGGTGGGGCCAGGGTTGCCAGCTCTGGGGTGGGAAATATCAGGAGATTCTGGGGGTGGAGCAGGCTTCCCAACCCTCCCGCCCTGGCGGGCGACCCCTGAATTTTCAGCCTCCTCCCCCGCTCTTAAAAAATCTGGGGGCGGGGGGAGAGAGAACATACCTGTAGGCATCATGTTGTTTTACAGCTTGGGATCCGTTTTTAAAATGTGTCCCTTTAAAGCTGCATAGGAAACAGGAACGGCCCCTCCCTTTCTTTTCCTGTGCAGCTTGCTTTCATTTTCACAGCAGCAAATTCTGCTGGAAGAAGACCAAGTACGGTAAGTATTTGTGTGTGTGTGAGAGAGAGAGAGAGAGAGAGAGAGAGGGAGGGGGCAGGGAGGGGGGATTCCCTGGTATGGAGGCCCCCCCCCCTTTAGAAAGTGTGTGGTGGGGAGGGAAATGTCTACTAGGCACTCTATTATTCCCTATGGAGAACGATTCCCATAGAGAATAATAGGGAATTGATCCATGGGTATTGGGGGCTCTGGGAGGCTATTTTTTGAGGTAGAGGCACCAGATTTTTAGTATAGCAGCTAGTGCCTCTCCCCAAAATACCCCCCAAGTTTCAAAAATATTGCACCAGAGGGTCCAATTCTATGAGCCCCAAAAGATGGTGCCCCTATCCTTAATTATTTCCTATGGAAGAAAGGCATTTAAAAAGGCGTGCTGTCCCTTTAAATGTGATGGCCAGAACTCCCTTGGAGTTCAATTATGCTTGTCACACCCTTGTTCCTGGCTCCACCCCCAATGTCTCCTGGGTCCACCCCCAAAGTCTCCTGGCTCTGCCCCCAAAGTCCCCAGATTTTTCTTTAATTGGACTTGGCAACCCTAGGGTGGAGCAAAATTTGGGGAGCGGAGGGACTTCAATTTGGGTATAATCCCATAGAGTCCACCTTCCCAAATGGCCGTTTTCTCCAGGTGAGCTGATCTCTGTTGCCTGGAGAGCAGTTGTAATCTCAGGAGACCTCCAGCTACCACCTGGAGGTTGTTGACATCAGAGAGACGTCACTGGTAAATGATAATAGGTGAGAAGATAGTAGAGCACCAAAGTACCGGGAGTCGACTTGTAGCTCCTGCTTCGACAAATCTTCAAGCAATGGAAAGCGCTACTTCATTTTCCTTCAAATCACATAATCCACGAACCACAATCCATACAGCTTCACTGTTAATCGGTATCAACAACCTCTTCCATATAACACTAAAGTAAACTCACAATATTTCATCCAAGGACATATAATCTCAACGAACTTCAAACAGGCACCAGCTCAGAAACGTGAAGCTGTATGAATTGTGGTTCATGGATTATTTGATTTGAAGGAAAATGGAGTAGCACTTTCCGTTGCTTGAAGATTTGTCGAAGCAAGAGCTACAAGTCAACCCCCTGCACTTTGGTGCTCTACTATCTTGCATGAATGCACTCTTTAAGAGTTTTGTCTATGTCTCTATGTATTTGTGTATTCTCACATTATTGTGTTGTAATATAGTCTTAGTAATTGTTGGTCATTATAATTGTGTGTTTTTTCACCACCTGGAGGTTGGCATCCCTTGGTGGGACCCGTGGGGCTCAAAACCTGGAACGGCCGTCCCACACTAAGCCCTTTGACTTCCAGACCTAGTTGTAAGTTATACCTCAGAGAAACCCATTTTGTAATGCTGATGATGCTCTGGGGTGAATTCACAGGTCTTCACATCTATTTTCTCAGTGCTTACAACACCATGACTAAACTTTAATTACAGGGGTTATTTCTGTTCTTTCAAAAAGCCGAGAGAAGTTCAGTTTAAGGCAGGACCTAGGAACACAAAGTGCAGACTTCTCCGTTGGTAATGTTTTTGACCTTGTCAAAACACTGGGCAGAATGTGTGGTCCACACGTCCATCTGAGTAAACAACTGTAGGTACCCCAAGCTCAGAGGAAGGAATCCACAAGAAACCTAAGCCTATTCACAAACGAATCTCTTGAGTCACATTGTAAATGTTGTTCTTTGGAGTGTGCATAAGAACTTGCACAGCTAAAAGCAAGGGCGAAGGAAAATATTGACTAGTAGGCTGTCCCTCCCCCCCCCCCCATAACAAACAAACAAAACCGAACCTCCATGAGACAAAATCAGATGGGAAGCATTTTGTGACGCTACACCTGTACAAGCTAATGTGGAGTGTGAGTTAAGACTAGGGTTGCCACGTCCAATTCAAGAAATATCTGGGAACTTTGGGGGTGGAGCCAGAAGACATTGGGGATGGAGCCAGAAGTAAGGTTGTAACAAGCATAATTGAATTCCAAAGTTCTGGCCATCACATTTAAAGGGACCACACACGGTTTAAATGCCTTCCCTCCATTGCAAATAATGAAGGATAGGGGCACCTTCTTTTGGGGCTCATAGAATTGGACCCCCTGGTCCAATCCTTTTGAAACTTGGAGGATATTTTGAGGAGAGGCACTGGATGCTATGCTGAAAATATTGTGCCTCTATCTCAAGAAACAGATCCCCCAGAACCCCAGATAGATTCTTCATTATACCCTATGGGAATCAGTCTCCATAATGAAGTGCCCAGCAGACACCCCTCCCCCGGTTTCTGATGACCCTGAAGCGGGGGGAGGACCTCCAAACTGGGGGATCCTCTGCACCCACCTGGGGATTGGCAACCCTATTTAAGACAGTATCAGTAAGTGGTAACTCCATCTTCTCCTTGAAGCGCCCCCTGAGGCAGGCAGTGATGGTGGAAAGTGCCATCCAATTGCAGCTGACTTATGGCAACCTTGTATGTTTTTCAAGGCAAGAGACAAGCAAAAGGTGGTTTGCCATTGCCTGCCTCTTCATAGCAACCCTGGACTTCCTTAGTAGTCTCCCATCCAAGTACTAACGATGGCCGACCCTGCTTAAATTCCAGGATTCAATGAGATCAAGCTAGCTCAGGTCATCCAGATCAGGGCGAGGGAGGTAAGAACATAAGAGAAGCCATGCTGGATCAGACCAGTGGCTCATCCAGTCCAACACTCTGTGTCACACAGTGGCCAAAACTCAGGTGACACCAGGAGACCCACCAGTAGGGCCAGAACTCCAGAAGCCCTCCTAATGTTGTCCCCAAGCACCAAGCACACAGAGCGCCAGTGCCTCAGACATAGTGCTCCCTCTATACCTTGTGCCTCATAGCCAAGAATGGACCTCTGTTCCATTCAGAGCTTTTTTTGAAGAAGAAAAAAACCCAGCAGGAACTCTTGGTATCAGGCCACACCCCTGATACCAAGCCAGCCCACAGCACAGATGGGGAAGTAAGGATTTCAGAACCTTCCCACACTCATTGGCTTCTTTTCCCCTCTTATCCTCTGACAGTCACCATTCCCCCCCCCACATTGGATTCCCCACTTCTCCACATACACCTGCTGATGTGACTTTGAGTCAGTCACAAGTTTTCACAGAGCTGTTCCTCTCAAAAGCAGTTTCTGTCAGAGTTTTCTCAGCTCCATCGACCTCACACGATGTCTGCTGTGAGGAGGGGAAGGGAAAGGAGATTGAAAGCCACTCCTTTAGGTAGCGAAGGGCGGGATATAAATCCAATCTCCTCCTCCTATCAACAATAGACTTTTGGCCATCATTTTGAAAAGGAGTACTAGTGCCAGGACTTTTTTGGTAGAAAAAGCCCAACAGGAACTCATTTGCATATTAGGCTACACCCCCTGATGGCACCATTGTTTCACATAGGACTTTTTGTAGAAAAAGCCCAGCAGGAATTCATTTGCATATTAGGCCACTCCCCCTGATGCCAAACCGGCCGGAACCACATCCCTGCTCAAAAAAAGCCCTGACTAGTGCTATAACACTACAGTGACATAATAATTAGTAGCTACTACTACAGAGTGGTAAGCTGCAGTACTGCAGTCCAAGCTCTGCTTATGACCTGAGTTCGATCCCCACGGAAGCTGGGTTCAGGTAGCCGGCTAAAGGCTGACTCTGCCTTCCATCCTTCCGAGGTCAGTAAAATGAGTACCCAGCTTGCTGGGGGTAAAGTATAGATGACTGGGGAAGGCAATGGCAAACCACCCTGTTAAAAGTCTGCCATGAAAACATCATGATGCGACATCACCCCAGAGTCAGAAATGACCGGTGCTTGCACAGGGGACCACCTTTACTGATTGTATTTATTTATTATTTATTTTATTGGATTTATATCCTGCCCTCCCCGCCGAAGCAGGCTCTGGGCGGCTGGCAAAACAGAGCTGGCAAAACAAAGCTGGCAAAAATGCCTACTCTGATAGTGTTGTGGGGATGTTGCAGGTAAAATACAGAGGAAAACATGGAGAATAACCTCTCTGCTGACACTGTGTCCTCTGTGAATGGCTCTGTTTTCACAGTGAACAAGGGGGATGTTCCTTGATTCCACTGTAGTATATTGGCTCTCGTTACCTCTCTTGTTTCTTCAAGGGCCCTGCAAAGGTGAGCAAACAGGTGTGATGTGCCCCAAAGCACTGGTTTGGAAAATGCAAGTCACTTAACAGCCTGCAAGAATCTTGATTTTCCTGTATTCTTTTACATTTTAAAAGCAATAAAGCCCTAGGGCTGAGAAGGTTTGCAGCAAAACTAAGCTGACAAACTGCCACATAAAGGGTTCCTTCTTTTTCAAAAAGAAATCATCTAAATTTATGTAGGAGTCTTCTTGACTTTCAGCCCCAAACCTGCCTCTGTTCGTAAACAGCTCAAGCTGGTCTAAGCTCTCCAATTGCAAACTGTGTTTATATTTAATGCCTCTGAAGTTCCTTTGGAGCTGAGTTTTTCCCACACAGATTCTTAGATGTCTTGTCCAGAGATGGGCCAATTATGGCCCTAGCTGTTTTGCACAGCATCAAACTGAAAAAACCTTTCGATACAATATATTCTGAAATACACAGTAGCCATTAATGAATCTCCAATTCAGTCTGGGCCATTAACTAATTAATTAACTTCTTTTATATACCACCTTTCTGCCTAGTGGGGCCCAAATCTACTTACATCCTCCTCCTCTATGTTGTCCTCACAATGACCCTGGGAGGTAGGTAGGCTAAGAGTGCATGACTTTCAGCAAATTAAATCATCTCATCTCACTTTCATTTGCAAAGATCTTCTTGCTACCATCAGACCTCTGGACTACCAGAAAGTGATAATGGAAGATATTGAAGAAGATATTGGATTTATATCTCGCCCTCCACTCCGAAGAGTCTCAGAGCGGCTCACCTTCCTCCCCCACAACAGACACCCTGTGAGGTGGGTGGGGCTGGAGAGGGCTCTCCCAGCAGCTGCCCTTTCAAGGACAACCTCTGCCAGAGCTCTGGCTGACCCAAGGCCATGCCAGCAGGTGCAAGTGGAGGAGTGGGGAATCAAACCCGGTTCTCCCAGATAAGAGTCCGCACGCTTAACCACTACACCAAACTGGCTACTAGTAGCCAAACCACATTACTTCAGGAAATCTCTGCTGTTGTTTAACTTGCAAAATTAGCCGGGGGGGTGGTGGTACGTTAGAGTGGGGCCATGGCACTCGGGAAGGGAGCATGACTCTTTCGTCCTAGGCACTGTTTCCATCCTCAGCACTTCCTCCCTTCAAGAGCAGGTTCAAGAGCAGGTGAAGCTTTGCACTCCTTCACTTCCAGTGGTTCTGAAAGTGAGGGGGGAGCGAAGCCTTGTCGAGCGTTCTTTCAAGAGAGAGCAGAGATGCTCGGGCCAGATCTAAAAGGATAGGGATGATTCTAGTGGCACTCCTCTGAGCACGCCAGAGGAGGTAGGGCAGCGGTGGAGCGCAGTGCCGCAGAAGCAAAAGGGGGAGGGAGGAGGCAGCAGGGCAGCATGGCAAGAGCAGCGTGGGGGGGGGGGGAGGGGGAAGGCAAACTAGGCATTTATCTTGGGTGCAGAGGTGGGAGAGCCCAATTCAGCGCCCTAAGCAAATTTGCCCTAGGCAAATGCCTAGTTTGCCTAATGGGTGAGCCAGCCCCGGCAGGAACACTGGAGTGTTGCGATGATGTTGAGCTATGCATCAACATTGTGTCTAGGCAAAATATCGTATCTTGGCAGAAAGATTTTAGCACATCAAACAAAGCTGTAGAGATTCTATGACGCCAGGAGACTTTCCCATTCCCTAAAATAAATACATAAAAATACAACAATGCAGTTCCCCCTGAATATAGTCTTAATTTCCTCATCCTCTTTTTTTGCTGACCCTGGCAGCTGCACTTCCACTAAATGAAAGGAAATTTGTCATACCCCAACAAGTCCCCTTGTCAGACTTTGGAAGCATTTCCAAGCATGGCTTTTTTAAGGGACATGGACACTCTCACAAAGCAGCCAAAATATATAGAGTTTGCAAGTCCACACTTTTGTGATCTCACTGGGGCAATTTACTCATGATAGTTGCTGAATGCTGAATGTAACAATCTGCTGTATTTCAACCAGCTTCTTCAGACAGGAACAGGAAAGGAGAGCAGCCTAGGGGGTAGAGTTTTCCTTCATCCCATAATCAGGTTCTACTAACTCTTTCCTATTTATTTTACTATAGAAATGATTTCTAAAGTGAATGCAAAACAGGGACTCTGCTCTCTGCCTTTCTCTCAGCTTCACACACTCTTGACTCTGCCTGTTTGCCCTGCCCCCTGCTTTCCTGCTGCTGAGATTTAAAGGCACACACACATCTTCTAAGCCTGCTGAGGTTTAAAGGCATATGGTGGCTGTTGGGGCGGGGCTTTCTCCTGCCAGCCAGTTAGCTAGAGGTAGGGAGAAGTGTGAAAAACTGGGGGATTCTCTGCTGGCATTTGGGGACTCGTAAGCCTATGCCTGAAAACACCTTTTCTGGTGCCCACTCAGTGTTTTTAGAAAGTGGGTGGAGCCATATGGGGCGTTTGCCCAGCAAGGCTTCTGATTAGCTGCTGGAGATTTGATTGGCTGTGGGGATTGAAACAAAAATGCTGCTTTGGCAGCAGATGCCACCAGAAGACCAGGATCTTCTCTGTATGACGGAAGGTAAGCTGGGGCAACCATTTTGTAGCTGGCTCCACCTCCTGAAGCAGGAGGTGATTTCCACACTGTCAGAGTTCCAAAAGAGCCCACAAGCTCAAAAAGGTTGGAGGCCCCTGTGGAATGATACAAATATACTAAAGAATTGAATTTGTCTTTTTCCCTATTGCCCTTTCCTTCAGATTTAGTTGATTCTATTATGCTTCCAAGGTGTTTTTTTCTGCTGGCAAGTTACAGCCATTGTGGTCAGAGCATTTACTTATGTGTGAAGTTAGGATTTCTTCTACCAAGTGATATTCTTCCAGTTACACATTCCTTTGTTGCTCCCCAGAGCAATGTTTTTGGAAAAGTTCTTTTCAAAATCTCTTTTAGCAACACTGGCAAAATGCAAATACAATGGCTTTTTTCAGGCAAGCAGTTCTCTCCTAATCTTCTTAAATAGTTTAGAGAGGGATTGTTACTTGTTAGGAGGGCTTGGTAAATCACTTCTCAACCTCTTTGGGTTTAATTGTCCTCTGGGTATTTACTGGAGAGGCAAATTAGCGCTGGAAAAGCCAGGATTAGGTCCTCAGACACACCTTATTGTAGAGCTGAAAAGCACCATTATTCGTTTAAAAAAAACCACTTCACAAAATCAAATCTCATTCTAATCAATCTTCCTGGGTCTTTAAAACTTACTTACTTGTTTAAATGGATTAACACTCAATAGCTTTGTTCACTGCCTGCTCTATCCTTCACTTAGTAAAGTCTAGGGCTTTTTTTGAGCAGGAACGCAGTTCTGGCTGGCTTGGCATGAGGTGGTGTGGCCTAATATGCAAAAGAGTTCCTGCTAGGCTTTTTCTACAAAAAAACCCCCCCTGTGTGAAACAGTGGTGACATTGGGATGTGTGGCCTAATAT
Organism: Heteronotia binoei; assembly: GCF_032191835.1. Classification (NCBI taxonomy): domain Eukaryota; kingdom Metazoa; phylum Chordata; class Lepidosauria; order Squamata; family Gekkonidae; genus Heteronotia; species Heteronotia binoei. The sequence continues at coordinate 175,148,231 of NC_083225.1, forward strand.
GCAAATTAGTTCCTGCTAGGCTTTTCCTACAAAAATAGACCTGGTAGAGTCAGCTGCTTTGCTTAATAGATTCAGGTTGGTCTGTGTAAAGTACTGGGGTTGGCGCAGTAAAAGACCAGAGTCGGAGAGTGATTTCAGCAAGCTTTACTTCAGGAACACACACACAGACTGAGCTCTAGTCAAACTTCCGGCTCTTTTATACAATTCTTGCCCCCTTCTGATTGGTCCTTAACTATCTACATGGATTGGCTATTTACAGGGCCCTAAGGGCCTATCAGGGTACAGTATGAGCCTAGATGTTGTTTGGCTACTTATGTTTCAATCCTTCCCCTGATTGGGCACGCTTAGGCCTTCTCTGGAACCCTGGTGTGGAGTACAAGCTTTGGCTTGTTCAGCTTGCCTCCAAAAGTAACAGTTCTCCCATTTAAGCCTAGGACACAACAGTCTGAATAGCCATGTTGGTTTGAAGCAACAGAACCAAGTTTGCATCCAGTGGCATGTTTAAAACCAATTGTTTAATTCTGGGTATAAGGTTTTGTGTGCATGCACATTGTAGATGCACATGCTATGTTAGGCAAAAGAGACATAATGAGACATACACTGTTCAGTGCAGATCACACTTGTGTGTGTCAAGGTCCATCAGGTTGCAGCCAATTTATGGCAATCCAATATGGTTTCCAAGCTAAGAAACGAGCTGGTTTGCCATTGCTTGCCTGCGTGTAGCAAATCTGGATTTCCTTGGTGGTCTCCAGGGGCGGAGTTCTAGCAGGAGCTCCTTTGCATATTAGGCCGCACATCCCTGAAATAGCCAATCCTCCAAGAGTTTGCAAAAAAGGGACTTGTAAGCTCTTGGAGGATTGGCTACATAAGGGGTGTGTGACCTAATAAGCTAAGGAGCTCCTACTAGAATTCCACCCCTGGTGGTCTCCCATCCCAGTACTAACCAGGGCCCAACCCTACTTAGCTTCCAAGATCTGACAAGAGCAGGCTAGCCTTGGTCATCCAGGTAAGAACATGAATCAGTTGTATGGTTTTGTATGTTCCAACTGTCGTTATTTATCTCAGACTGTCCCAGTATTCTGGTACCCATCTCTTGTAAACAAGGTATTAGAATAGAACATAAGCCTGATAAACCACTCTCCCCTGTTTTGCCTTTTGTTTTTTATAAATATTGTTATTCTGAGATTGCCATTTCCCCTTCAAAGCAAGTTCATAGAGTATTGAATGTAATTTGTTACTTATATTTTCATCCTGCCTTTCCGCCAAGGAGTTTAGTATGTTGTTCTCGCTTCCATTTTATCCTCACAGCCCTGTGAGGTAGGCTAGGCTAAGAGAGTGTGACTGCCCCAGGGTCACCCAGTGAGCTTCCATGACTGAGTGAGGATTTGAACCTGGGTCTCGCAGATCCCAGGGGAATACTCTAACCCCCGGCTTCCATTACCACCGATGTCACCATCTGATGTTCCCATGAGCTTCAGGAAAACAAAAGGGCTGTGCCAGTCACCAAGATGAAAGAAGGCAAGTCCAAATGCCAAAAGTGCAATGAGAAAATGAAAATCTGAACAGCTGGATTCTTTTTAAAAAACTGAAACACACCATAGAATTCTTAGCAATTCCTAGAGCTGCTCTTTGTCACACACATAAAGAGATGGCGGCTTGGGAACACCGAGACGAAAGGTTACCATTCAAGTATGCGGGGCCTCAGGCTATGATAATGCAGTTCTGTGGGGCTTATGAGGCAGAGATGTTTCACCAGGCTTTGGTTGAGGACAGCAAAGGGTTCCAGGTTCTGCCTTCTAAGCTAGTTTGGTGTAGTGGTTAAGTGGACAGATTCTTATCTGGGAGAACCAGGTTTGATTTCCCACTCCTCCACATGCAGCTGCTGGAATGGCCTGGGGTCAGCCATAGCTCTTGCAGAGCTGTCCTTGAAAAGGCAGCTTCTGTGAGAGCTCTCTCAGCCCCACCTACCTCACAGGGTGTCTGCTGTGGGGGAGGAAGGTAAAGGAGATTGTAAGCTTCTCTGAGATTCAGAGTGAAGGGCGGGGTATAAATCCAATATCATTTTCTTCTTCTAACCAGTGGGGGTGGGAGGGAGCTTTTCAGAAATGGGAGGCAGGGTGATGGGTGCTCGTTGTTGGGGGTGGGGTGTTGCCCCACCAGCCAGCTGGCCAGCTGTGATCAGGAGCCCACAAAATCAGGAGATCGCTTGCTCCCACCTGGGGGCTGGCAACCCTAGTTCCACCTCATCTGGCACTCCCGTCCCCCGTTTTTGTGCCCCCAGTGAGGCAGTGGGGCAATTTGAAGTTCTTTGAGCCATATGGAAATGTCTTAACAGTGTATTAGTTTACTATTCTAAATTGTTTTATTAAGCTATAGATGTTTTTATTGTTGATCACCACCCTGAGCCTCATGTATACAGGGGAGGGTGGTCTAAAGGTTTAATTTATGAATGGATGAAAGGGAGCACCAGCACACAGAGACCGATTCCCCACTAGGTTTGTTCCGTCTGAGCTCTTTTCCCCCTGATGCTTCCTTCCAATTTCTTACTAGCTGCCCCGGGGCTGCGATTTGCCTCACCTCTTTCCTGTGGCAAGCAAGATCCTCTGAAAACCGGTTTCTGCTTGCTGCGGGAAAGAGGCTGAGTGAGTCACAGCTCCAAGGCAGCTTGTGCAAAATCAGATGGAAGTGTCGAGGGGGAAAGAGCTCAGATGCCAGAACAAGCCCAGTGGGGAATTGGTCTGATCAGCAAGCCAGTGAAGGTACCTAAGAATGGGAGTGGCATGGTTTCACCTGCTGGCCCCGAGGGAGTGCTGCATTTTGCACCAGCTAATCATCTAGTAGGGCAGCCCCCTGCAGAGTGTGTGTTGCTTTCAGAAGAAATGCTCAAACAGGCTTTATGAGAGTTTTAATCAAGTTAATCAGTAGACTAATTAGTTATGATTGATTTATCGGTGGCAGCCTATTTAAATCACCGAGCAGAAGGTTTTGTTCAGTACTAAAAAAAAAAAAAAACCTTGCCCCTACCCCACCCGGTTCTTATAACCTAGCTGTCTGGTAATGGGCAATAGCTTTTTAGGTTTGGTAATGACTGCTTTAAAACTATTCTCTGGTCTCTCAACCCATACAAGATCCCTTGTCAGTTCTCAGATGTCTGGGACTGGCTGCTGTCAGAAAAAAAGCAACTCTCTGGGCCCGCCATGAAAAGTAGGTTAAAGTTAGTTTGGCCTTATCCAGAGAGAAAAGGAGAGCGAGAGCAAGGGTTCAACAGAATAAGTCTCAAGTTACGTGCTCTTTGGGAAGAACGTTGTAAGGAAAAATAGAACTATTTTTGAAACAAGCCGTTCTCGAGCTCCAGTTCCACTGGGTTTTATTAACAAAGCTCGTGTGATTTGTTATTTGCTTAAATTCCTAGAATCCCCATCCTGAGGGAAGGAGCCGAATGTTGGGAAAGGCAATGTCTGGTGTGCAAAAAAGTAGACCTTGCAAGGGGCAGCAAGGAGACAATTAGATAGGATATAGTCTGTCTCCTTGGCTATCTCCAGAATTGCTACTCTTCTTCTCGAAAGTGCCACATTCAGTCTTGCCCTCTCTCTCAGCTAGATATGTAGTTAGGAACCTGTCTCTGGCTCTCCTCTTTCCTATCAAGTATGTTAATTCCTATACAATCCTTTATCCACTCTTTAATCAGGTTGTGCACTGTTGCTGTGTTAATCACTCTGCCAACACTGAGCAGGAACAGCATTCCAATAAAAAACAGCAAAATAAAACCCAATTTTCACTAATAAAATGCTGAAATGGCATATCTGCTTTAGCCAGACACAAAGACACTCTAGTTCAGGGGTGGCCAAACTGTGGCTCAGGGGCCACATGTGGCTCTTTCACACATATTGTGTGGCTCTCGAAGCCCCCACCCCTGGCCCTTCAAATTGACCAGCTTGGAGAAGGCATTTGTCTCTTTAAATCACTTCTCCAAGTCAAGCCAGCCTGAGGCTTGGAGAATGCATTTAAAGTTAAAGTTGCTTTCTTTCCACCTCCACCTCCCCCATCAGACTCCCTTCCTTCCAGCTCTCAAACATCTGACATTCATGTCTGGTTGCTCTCAGACATCTGACTTTATTCTAACTGGCTCTTATATTAAGCAAGTTTGGCCAAGATTTGGGGGTGGAGTCTGGCAAGGACAGGCACTTCAGTGTGATAGAATGCCCAAGAGTCTGCCCTCCAAATTATCTATTGATTTTCTCCAGGAGAATTGATCTCTGTCGTCTGGAAATGAGATGTTATTCCAGGGGATCCTCAGGTCCCACCCGTAGGCTCACCTGGAATTACACCCCATTTCCAGATGACAGAGGCTGACATTCCTATATAGCATAGTGGTTAATGTTGGATTAGCTCCTGGGATACCTTTTTAAAAGTTGCACTGCATGGACAGCAACGGTGCCATGCTCCTTGCTGCTCTAGGCTTACATGCTGAGAAGACCAGGAGGAGAGCAAAATAAGGTCATCACTCAGTGGTGGAGAAGATTCTTCCCTGGCTCTGACCCTTGGCTCCTTTCAGTCTACAGTACACTTCCTAGTGCGTGGTTTGTGCTTCCTTCCCCTTACAATTTTGGTCTGCTGCCACACATCACAGGTGCTTCCGCAAAATGGCTGCCAAGGAGTTTGGAGCCAATCAGAAAACACTGCGAAGTTTGAAGCCAAGCATCCATGAACGATGCCAGGATTGGTTATTTGCTTTGAGGAAAAAGGAAGTAGATGGCAGGAAACACATCAGCAGGGGCTAATGTGGGGGGCAGTGCTCTGATGATAGGAGTATTTTCTATGTGAACCATCCAAAGGTTAGTTGTGACTTTCTATTTTTTGTATGTATCTTATGAACTGTAAATCTTTATTGTAGTAGAGCAAGGGTCCCTAACCTTTTTGAGATTGCAGGCACCTCTGGAATTCTGTCACAGTGTGGTAGGTAAAGCCACAGAGTGACCAGCACATAAGAACATAAGAGAAGCCATGTTGAATCAGGCCAGTGGCCCATCCAGTCCAACACTTTGTCACACAGTGGCAAAAAACCCCAGATGCACAAAATGGCTACTGCAAGGGGTGGGGCCAGCTACAAAATAGCTACCTTCAGTCACACAGTGAAGAACCTTGTGCTGCACAGCCAATCAAATCTCCAGTAGCCAATCAGAAGCCTTGCTGGGCAAAAGCCTCACATGGCTCCATGTACTTTCTAAAAGCACTCAGTGGGCATTGGGAAACCATAATGCCCACGGGCACCACAGCTGGATCTCTTATTGCATCATTTCTGTGGAACTTTGGGGTTAAATAAATGATATTTTAAAAGTGTAAATGCATAAATACACCAAGAGAACCTCCTGGTTCTCAGTGCTTCATTTTGTCCTCCATCCACCTTAAATTCTGTTATATATGTGATCTGAAACGTTTATATAGTATACACCTGGCTCATTGGAGCCTGTAGGACTAAGCTTGGGGACTCGAGAACAATGGGCAGCAGGATCCAAATCCCTGCTGTCCTGCTCCAATCACGGGCCCCCCTGCTGGTTTGAATGGTCCAATAGCACACTAGCGCAGGAACCTGGAAGGTATATATAGATGGCCTTGTTGGCCCAGCCTTCAGTATGAGAGTGCAGTCCTAGCTGATTGTTTTCTTGTTTTAATATTGTTTTTGTTTACTGTCTATTTTATGCTTTTAGCCGCCTTGAGTCTGTACAGAATGGGCGGGATATATATATATAACGTAAATAAATAAAAATAATATGCTGTCCTAATAAAAGAGCTATGTTCTCTACCACCTCGCCTCTTCCTTGCGTTGAGCCCACTATATTATAAGTTCTGTAAGCTTGAATATCATAAGGAGCACAAAGAAGATCCATCTCTGGGAGAACACTTGTGTATTTCCAACAAAGGTTGCTGCTACCCCCATTGCAGATGGCAATCGAAAATACATGGTGCCTCCGGGATCAAGAAGTTTCTTTTTATAGGTCTTTTGTGCCCTTTTGGAAATGTCAAGGCAGAGTAAGGAAAATGTCAAGGATCCGTAATATGCTTATATTCTGGGATGTTTGTTTGTGGTGTGTTTACAAAGCCATTGGGATTTCAGTCTGCAGTGGGCAGGGCAGGAGCCAAGAATGAGATTTCTGTGCCTCATTCAGAAGGCTGTGGATTGGGGGGAAGGGTCTGTTAAAAATAACGTTAGTCAGCATGGCTCAGCCCATTCACACTTGATGTGACTTTCACACACCACAATGTCTCCCCTTTCCAGCCCCCACTTAGTGTCAAGTCTGCCACCTCCTTTTTAAGTCAAAACTCACCCTTTTTTTATTTGCTGTGATTCAGAATCCATTTGTTCTGACTGCTATGAGATCAGAATTCAAAGGGCAAGATGAGATTTGACTGATCTTTTATTGCCAGGTCCAATTCAAGAAATATCTGGGGACTTTGGGAGTGGAGCCAGGAGATATCGGAGGTGGAGCCAGGAGCAAGGTTGTGACAAGCATAATTGAACTCCAAAGGGGTTTTTGGCCATCACATTGAAAGGGACTGCACACCTTTTAAATGCCTTCCATCCACTGGAAATAATGAAGGATAGGGGTACCTTCTTTTGTGGCTCATAGATTTGGAGCCCCTGGTCCAATCATTTTGAAACCTGGTGGGTGTTTTGAGGAGAGACACTGGATGCTTCTACCTCAAAACACAGCCCCTCCAGAGCTCCAGATACCCACAGATCTATTTTCTATTGTATCCTATGGTAGGGTTGCCAATCCCCAGGTGGGGGCAGGAGATCCCCCAGTTTGGAGACCCTCCCCCCGCTTCAGGGTCATCAGAAAGCAGGGGGAGGGGAGGGAAATGTCTGCTGGGAACTCTATTATTCCCTATGGAGATTTATTTCCATAGAAAATCATGGAGAATTGATCTGAAGGTATCTGGGGCTCTGGGGGGGCCCCCTGTTTTTTGGGGTAGAGGCACCAAATTTTCAGTATAGCATCTAGTGCCTCTCCCCAAAGTGCCCCCCAAGTTTCAAAAAGATTGGACTAGGGGGTCCAATTCTATGAGCCCCCCAAAAAGGTGCCCCTATCCATTATTTCTTATGGAAGGAAGGGATTGAAAAGGTGTGCTGTCCCTTTAAATGTGATGGCCAGAACTCCCTTTGGAGTTCAATGATGCTTGTCACAGCCTTGATCTTGGCTCCACCCCAATGTCTCCTGGCTCCTCCCCCAAAGTCTCCTTGCTCCACCCCCAAAGTCCCCATATATTTCTTGAATTGGACTTGGCAACCCTACCCTATGGGAATCGCTCTATTATACCCTATGGGAATAATGGCGTGCCCAGCAGACAATCCCGCCCCCCCCACTTTCTGATGACCCTGAAGCAGGGGAGGGCCTCCAAACTGGGGGATCCGCTGCTGCCACCTGGGGATTGGCAACCCTATCTTTTATTGACCAGCATCACTTGACAGGCCAAGGCTGTGCTTGAGACCATGCGGATGACAGTTAAGAGGTGAGGCATTCCCTCATGGCTGGCAAAACCTTCCTCCCGCTAAAGCTGTGCCCAGCACTAACCTGGCTAGTTTTAGGCCACCAGGCTAAAACATTTCTTTTCACCTGAGCTTCTAAACATACACTTTTAATATAGGAGTAGGGGGAGAGAGAAATGTTTCAGTCAAGAGATTTCTTTCATGTTCCCTGTGGAGACCCACAGATGGGATCTGTGCATACGCAGAGACAGTTTATGGAAACATTGAGAACTCCTCTGCTAATGAAGAAGAAGAGATTGGATTTATACCCCACCCTTTACTCCGAGTCTCAGAGCAGCTTACAATCTCCTTTCGCTTTCCCTTCAGCTACTAAACTGAGCAAGGGTACAAAGAAAAGCTGAAAATGTGCAATCCTTTGACTTTACACTCTACACCAGGGTTCCCCATGGGCATCGTCGTGCCTGCCAGTATTTCCCTTGGCATCCATCAGAAAGCGTGCCGTGTGGAGACTTTGTAAGGCAGGTTTCGGCCTTATTAGTTTCAGCTCCCGGGCCACATGTTTGACACCCCTGCTTTAGGTTTAGTCCTTCCATGATTTGTGCCCATCCAAAGAGAAGAGCAAGATAAAAGAAGAAGATATAATCTCCACTGAGAGATGTTCCTTTCTGGGGCCATTCTTCCTCTTCCTGATCAAAAGGAGGAAATTACTATCTAGCCATTTTGGTGTCCAAGTCTGTGTCCCTTCAGCTGTGATTTTCTAGCAAGGCATCAGATGGTGAACTTTTTATCTTTACCTCAGCCAGAACCATTAACATCTGTAAGCACTATATCTTGGGCTCGATGGCTCATCCTCCAGTCCTCTCCCTTCGGCCAGCTATGAATTTATCCCTGAGTTCCAACTCATAAACAGAGTAAGGTCCCAATAGTTGAACTATTAGGATTAATCTGGGTGGAGGGCTGTGGAAGCTTGCTGGCCAGTCACTGTGTCTCAGGGTTGTTGTTGTTGTGGGGAAATAATAATAAATTATTATTATTATTATTATTATTATTATTATTATTATTATTGACATTTGATGAATCGCCCTATCCCAGCTAGCGTCAGGCTCAGGGCGATGTACAACATTAAAAAAACATATATAAAATCAGTTACATTAAAAAATTACAAATCCTGATGGTGTCTTTAAAGTGCTCTTATTCACTCATTACATCACATCATTACATCATTACATTACATCGAACGCATAGCTGGTCTTGAGGACAAAAGGAGATTGAGGAAGAATCGCACTGCTACAGCACCAACCCCAAATCAGACTTTTCCCTGCAGCCACTGTGGCCGGACCTGCCTGTCCCGCATTGGTCTTGTCAGCCACCAGCGAGCCTGCAGCAGACGTGGACTACTGCACCTTTCTTAAATCTTCGTTCGCGAAGTCAAGCCGAGACAGAGACATCACATCAGGGGTGAGGGGATCTCCCCAAGAGAGGGTGGGGAGAAAAAAGTGCCAGCACGGCAACCGTCACTATCCTTATACAAAGGCTTGGCAGGACATCTCTGCCTTACGGGTCCTGCGAAACTGTAAAAGATTCCCACAGGGCCCTGATGTCTTCTTGCAGAGCATTCCACCAATTGGGGGCCAGGACTTAAAAAGCCATGGCCCTTGTTGAGGACAGCTGGAGGAGGGGGGATATTCAGAGAGGTGGCTGAGTATTTATTTATTTATTCGATTTATATCCCGCCCTACCCCACCAAGGCGGGCTCAGGGCGGCTTACAATACAAAAAGCTAACAAAGATCGGTTTAAAATACATTAATAATTATACAATAAAATACATAAAAATACATAAAACTCACATCAATATGCACTATTTATTTATTTATAGTAGAGCCTGCCTCTGTTCTCTCAACTGGGTATTTCAAGGAAGTCCCCCATCTGGGTACTAATCAACGTTTCCTCTAAGCTGCAGAGTCTTGTGAGCACGGATTCTACTTTTAGAGCTACTGGTATTAAAGTTGTGAGCTACTGCATAAATTAGTGTGCTCTGGGGTCATCCTTTCGGAGCTAAGACAAAAATCTGTGAGCTACTTCATACTAACTCAACTTAGAGGGAACACTGGTACTAACCACAGTTGACCCTGCTTAGCTTTTATCTGGATGAGATTGGGCTTGCATGGGAATCGGAAACATCTTTCATGGCTTAATTGCTGTTTCAGCCTAATAGTAACTTTGTCTTTCATGATTGCCTATTTCTTGTTATTCAAACCATTTACTGTTGTTTTAAAGTTATTGGTTAAGTTTTTAATGACGGTTGAGAGCCATTTCAAATGGAGTGGGCGACATATAAATGAATTAAACTGATGCATAAATAAACGCCCGCACCTGAGATAAACATATTTAGAATGGAGCTGCCAATATTAGAACTCAAAGATGAACAGAAATGTTGGGTGTTTGAACAGAAGGAAGGCAGAGTCCAGTGTTAGAACTTGTTATAAAGTGAACATGTCTTTAAATCCGGCATGTTAATTAAAAAAATAATAACTTTATTGTCTACCTGGAATAAGATACTTTAGAAATAAATTTCACCACACCCTAACCATATTTATTTCGAGGGGGCAAAACTATGCAAGGTTTCATCAAGATTAAATTTAACACGAGAAAGTAAAACTGAAAATTCTGGTTGTAATACCTGCCAGAACCTGTCAGAACTATGATGAAGAAAAATTTACGGTAAGAGAAAAATGGGAAACTACGCTGTGTAAGCATTGAGGTCCTTCACACTTCATGAGATAAGGAACATTAATATTGTTGTCTGTACCACATTTACTATTAACCACACAGTATATAAAATCATCAGCATATTCATACCCTCACACTCTTATCAATGCAGATTTCTTTAGCAACATCATTTCCTGATGTCACTTTTGGGTAGTACCAGACATCATGGCGTTGGGGTGACACTCTATCATTCACCCAAAACTGCATGATTAAACCATAGAGTTTGAGGTGAATGCTAGAGTGTTGCCCTGCCTCAATGATCTTTCCCCGTGTCTTAAGGCTTCTTAGAAACGCAAATCTAAAACATCTACAACAAACAAACAAACCCAGACCTCAGAAGCTAGGCAAGGTCGGCCCCAGTCAGTACCTGAAAAGGAAATCCAGGGTTGTGACCAGGGTTTTTTTTTTTAGCAGGAATGCACAGAAACGCAGTTCTGGCTGGCTTGATGTCAGGGGGTGTGACTTGAGATGCAAATTAGTTCCTCCTACCAGGGGACGCCTGTGCATCCGGCACGTACAAGCACACATCTGTTTGGAAGAAAGAGCCAACACATGTTCACTTTATAAATGAAATCATGGCCAAGTACCTGGATAAATGTGGGGTTTAAAATCAAATGTTCAATTGTACGTGCATGGAAGGTAACATGAGAATTACTTAATGCATGTATAAAGAAGAATCAAGCATGTACTGTTCACATACTGGCAGGGCTTTTTTTTGGAGCAGGAATGCAGTTCCAGATGGCATGGCACCAGGGGTGTGTGGCCTAATATGCAAATGAGCTCCTGCTGGGCCTTTTCTACAAAAAAGCCCTGTGGGGAACAATGGTGATGTCAGGGGGTGTGGCCTAATATGCAAATGAGCTCCTTCTGAGCTTTTTGTACAAAAAAAGCCCTGAAAACTGGATTAGTGTTCACAGTAAGAACATAAGAGAAGCCATGTTGGATCAGGCCAATGGCCCATCCGGTCTAACGCTCTGTTTCACACAGTGGCCAAAACCCAGGTGCTGTCAGCAGGTCTACTTCTGAACAGGGCTAGTAGTAGGGTTGCCAGGTCCAGGGGACGGGGAGGGAAGACTTACTAGGAGATGGAGGGAACATTTTCATGGAACATTTAATGGAATATTTTAATGGAAGTGACATCATCATGCTGTAATGCTGCAGGGACACTCTGGTATCTGGGGGGAAATGGCTTCTACAAGATGACATCACTTCCTGTACATGCCAGAAGTGATGTTGCCATGTCTCTGGTGACATTGCCTGAACCTTCCTCTTTCCCCTGGTAAGTCCCTCACTGGCTAGTTTACTGACAAAGGTGTGGGGACAGGGCTGGTGGCTCTACTTCCACGGGGGGTGGCTGGAAACTCTAGCTAGTGGGGACTTTTCCTGACCTCCCCATAATATTTTATGGTATTCATATTTTTATGACTTGGATTAAAATATTGCCCTTTCAGAGTGACCAAGCAGAGTTACCAAGGAGTTCCCAGAAGATAAGGAAAACAGACACAAAACATCTGTTATACAGATGCAGATATGACAATTATTTCAGGTTTTTGCCAAATCTCCTCTGTATGAAATGCAATTACGTCTCTTGACGTGCCGCTCTGCTCACTGAGCACAGCATCCCTGTCACGTGTAGCAGCGATGAAAGAACAATTGTTTTTACAGCTCAGGAGGAGAATCGCTGTGGAGAAGCTTGTTAACAAGCCAGCAGTACCACAGAAATGGCAAATTCAACAATATGCTTCAATTATCATCATTATGCACTTGGGGGAGATTTGGGAGGATGATTTAAGTTATTTGTCACTGTGATTTCAAAGAGATGAGTCGTAAGAATATAAGAAGAACCCTGCTGGATCAAACCAGTGGTCCATCTACTCCAGTATCCCATTTTTACAAAGTGGCCAACCAGCTGCCCCAGAGCACCAACAAACTGGGCATGTAGAACAAGGCCTTCCCTTGATGCTGTATACTATTCAGAGTTCCCAGTCCCCAAGTCCAAGTGGTGGATCCCCTGGTTTCAGGAACTTCTCCCCACTGTAGACCAGCTTACTGGCAAGGGAAACCCTGCCTCTATACAGAGACATCGCCATGTGCTGTCCCCAATGATATCACCCAAAAGTGACATCATCGTATTGGGGATGTCGCACAGGTATGCTCTGGGTTTGGGGCAAAACTGTATGGCTTGAGGGCAAATTTACCATAGAGTTTTGCCCCAAAACCAAAGCACCACCAACATGATGTCCCCACCCTTCCCTAGAACACTCCCCCAAATTCCCCTGCTGGAGCAACAAGGGAACTTGGCAACCTAATTCAGAGGCTTGCTGCCTCTGGATGTGGAAGTTCCCTTTATTCACCATGGCTGGTATCCACTGATGAACCTCTCCTCCATGAATCTGCCTAATGCCTTTAGCCAAGCACTCGCACGTGGTGGAAGATCGTGGGGGCAAGGACCTACCTGATCAGCATCACGCTGACATCACAATATCACTTCCAGCACAAGTCAGATGTGATGTCATCATGTTAGCATGACACTCAAGGAATCACCAAAAGCTCTTTGGTTTAACCAGTTTTTGCTGGAAATGACTTATTGGCATTGCCATGACACTGAGTCATTGGAGCTGTTGTGTATAAATAAGTGAACACCGCTATTAAGAAGAGCAAATATTTTTGCATTTTTGTCTTGGGTCTGATTTCCTTGTTCTACTGGAGCAGCTGAGCCTAGTCTGGCTGTTTGTGAATGCTCTTCATTGTCCACTGGGTCTATGTTCTCTGATACTTGTTTACAGTATAAATGTATCTTAGAAAGTCGGTCAAACCCACTTGACAGGTGATCAGGAATACTATTTGGGGAAGGCAGTGAAGACACCCCCCCACACACCCCCCCACAATATTACACAATATAAGAAAAGCCCTGTTGGAGCAGAAAAGTGGTCCATCTATCTAGTCCAACATCCTGTCTCACACAATGGCCAACCAGCAACTCTGGAGGGCCAACAACAGGGCAAAGAGGCTGAGACCTTTGCCCTCCCCCAAATTAACCTTTAATTCATTTATTTGATGACTGTTCCTGAATCACCCACCCTTCTCAATCACCATTTTTTTTTCTTCTCACACATTGCTCAATAGCCAACATGGAGCCTATCCATGCCTTTCCTGGCGCCCACCAAATATTTTAGAAAGTAGGTGGGGCTTTCCCAGCAAGGCTTCTGATTGGACACTGGAGATTTGATTCTCCCGATTATTTTTTAATGTTACTGCCATCACAGCACAAGGATCTTCACTGTGTCAGTGAAAGTAAACTGTAGCAGGCTATCAGCCATTTTGAGGCTGGCTCCACCTCCTGCAGATGACTGCCCACCTACCACACTGTGTCAGAACAATAAAGGTGCCCAAAAATATTGGGAACCCATGCCCTAGTCTGTTATCTAATCCTAGCCTTCCTCTGAGCAGGTGGTATACATAGCTCTCCCTTCCTTGCATTATCCTCACAACTCTGTGAGGTAGGCTCTACTGAGGGAAAATGCTTGGCCTAAGGTCACCCACAAACTTCAAGGTAGCGTGAAGAATTGAAATTGGGGTTTCTCCCAGAACCTAGTCTGATATTCTAACTCAGAGGTCCCCAACCTGTTGGAGTCAATGGCACCACTGGAATGTTGATACAATGTAGTGGTTGCAGCTACAAAATGCCTGCTAAAGTAGGCAGAACCAGCCACAAAATGGCTGCCACAGTTTATCTTCAGTCACACAGTGAAGATCTGTTTTGCTCTGGTGGCGGCAGCTGAGAAAGCACCATTTTTAAAAAAATCCACAAAGCCAATCAAATCCCCAGTGGCCAATCAGAAACCTTTGATGGAAAAAGCCATACCTGTGCCTGCCTATGTTCTAAAAGCAATTGACAGGGGATATGGCTCCCACGACACACATTGCTTCCATGTAGAGACCTACTCAGTTCACATTATTGTTACCCTTAACAAAGAGGCAGTCACTGAAACACATCCTAGTAGGGTTGCCTGGCCTGTGTTGGAAAATGCCTGCAGACTTTGAGGGTGGATCTGGGAGCGGATGGGGTTTGGGGAGGGGAGGAGCCTCAGCAGGATACAATGCCACAGAGTCCACCCTTCAAGCAGCCATTTTCTCAGGGGAGCTGATCTCTGCCAGCTGGAGATCAGTTGCAAAACCAGGAGATCTCCAGGCCCCACTTGGAGGCTGGCAACCTTACATCTAGGGTTGCCAAGTCCAATTCAAGAAATATCTGGGGACTTTGGGGGGTGGAGCCAGGAGACTTGGGGATGGAGTCAGGAGACATTAGGGGTGGAGCCAAGATCAAGACTGTGACAAACATAATCGAACTCCAAAGGGAGTTCTGACCATCACATTTAAAGGGACGGCACACCTTTTCAATTCCTTCCTTCCATAGGAAATAATGAAGGATAGGGGCACCTTCTTTTGGGGCTCATAGAATTGGACCCCCTGGTCCAATCTTTTTGAAACTTTAGAGGTATTTTGGGGAGAGGCACTAGATTCTTTACTGAAAATTTGGTGCCTCTACCCCAAAAATCAGCCCCCCCAGAGCCCCAGATACCCGCCGATCAATTCTCCATGATTTTCTATGGGAATAAATCTCCATAGGGAATAATAGAGTTCCCAGCAGACATTTCCCTCCCCTCCCCCCGCTTTCTGATGACCCTGAAGCGGGGGGAGGGCCTCCAAACCGGGGGGTCCCCTGCCCCCACCTGGGGAATGGCAACCCTACTTACATCCCAGTGTGCATTGGGCCCACTTCTCCTGTTGCTGGAAGTTTTGCCCTGCTGCACATGGAAATCCCTGTATCGGAGAAGAAATCACACCTCCAGTGAGAAACCATCCCTTCCAATCCAGAATCGACAGCCTCATAAAAACTGTAGAGTTGAAAGCCTAGCAGCAAACAAAATCTGTGTTGGGGGGGGGGGGGATCCGATACACTCTTCTCTTCGAGGGATTACATGAATAATACCTTTCAGTGTCTGTTTACTCAATCTATGTTCCATAAATACATTCCTTTTTTAAAAATGTGGCTACGTCAACTGGTTATTATAGCAACAGCCATGGTTGTCTTTCTACTGATTATTCTCTGATGCTTTTGTTCAGCGGGATTGTTTTTCTTTCCCCTTTTTGGTGTTACTCTCATATGTTATGTTTCTCAACAGAAGGAAAGTCAGCTTGCTGTGCCCAGTAAACGGCAGAATCTTTGAACAACATAGGCTTTGACTCTCCCAACAAACCATGACCAAAAGGTAAGTCACAAAGGAAAGAGGCACATAAATGGCATTCAGGGCCAGCCAGGAGTCATGGTTGGCAGTTATAGGGTTGCCAGCTCTAGACTGGGAAATACCTGGAGATTTCGGGAGCTAAGCTTGAGGACGGCAAAGTTGGGAAGGGACTTCAATGGGGTATAAGGCCATACCATCCAAAGTGGCCATTTTCTCCAAGTGAACTGAACTCTACCTGGAGATCAGTTGTAATCCCAGGAGATGGTGGCAGCTACAAGCATGGATGGCTTCAAGAGAGGACTGGATAAACGGCTTTTTTTGAGCAGGAACTCACAGGAACGCAGTTCCAGCTGGCTTGGCGTCAGGAGGTGTGGCCTAATATGCAAATGAGTGCCTGCTGGGCTTTTTCTACAAAAAAGCCCTATTCTAAACAATGGTGATGTCAGGGTGTGTGGCCTAATATGAAAATGAGTCCCTGCTGGGCTTCTTCTACAAAAAAAGGGCCCTGGATAAACCTATGGAGCAGAGGTCTATCAGTGGTTATTAGCCACAAGGTATAGGCGGAACTCTCTGTCCGGGGCAAGTGATGCTGTCTATTCTTGGTGCTTTGGGGGGGGGCAACAGTGGGAGGGATTTTAATGTCCTGGCCCCACTGGTGGACCTCCTGATGGCACCTGTTTTTTTTTTGCTACCGTGTGACAGAGTGTTGGACTGGATGGGCCATTGCCCTGATCCAACATGGCTTCTCTTATGTTCTTATGAGATCTCCAGCCACCACCTGGAAGTTAGCAACATTAAGCTGAGATGTGGGGGGAGTGTTTAACAACTAGGGTTTCCTACACTGAATTGATAAATTACTGGAAATTTGGGGGAGGATTAGGGTTGCCAAGTCCAATTAAAGAAAAATCTGGGGACTTTGGGGGCGGAGCCAGGAGACTTTGGGGGTGGAGCCAAGATCAAGGATGTGACAAGCATAATTGAACTCCAAGGGAGTTCTGGCCATCACATTTAAAGGGACAGCAAACCTTTTAAAATGCCTTTCTTCCATAGGAAATAATGAAGGATAGGGGCACCATCTTTTGGGGCTCATAGAATTGGACCCTCTGGCCAATCGTTTTGAAACTTGGGGGGGTATTTTGGGGAGAGGCACTAGATGCTATACTAAAAATTTGGTGCCTCTACCTCAAAAAATAGACCCCCCGCAGAGCTCCCAATACCCACGGATGAATTCCCTATTATTCCCTATGGGAATCGTTCTCCATAGGGAATAATAGAGTGTCCAGTAGACATTTCCCTCCCCCCCCACGCTTTCTAAAGGGGGGGAGGGCCTCCAAACCAGGGAATCCCCTGCCCCCTCCCTCTCTCTCACACACAAATACTTACCAGATCTTCTTCCGGAGAACTCTTGCTGTGAAAACGAAAGCAAAAGAAAGGGAGGGGCCGTTCTCCCAAGCCCTTCCTGCTTCCTGCCCAGCCTTAAAGGGGCATACATTTTACAAACGGCTCAGGAGCTCTATAATAACATGAAGCCTACAGGTATGTTCTCCCCCCCTCCACCCCCCCCCGCTTCCCAATTTTTGAAGAGCGGGAGATGAGGCTGCGAACCCAGGGGTCTCCCGCCAGAGCGGGAGGATTGGGAAGCCTAGGGAGGATCCCGAGGATGGCAGGATTTGGGGAAGGGAGGGACTTCAGTGGGGTATAATGCCATGAATCCACCCTCCAAAGCAGCCATTTGCTCCAGGGGAACTGATCTCTGTAGTCTGGAGGTCAGCTGTAATTCTGGGAGAAGTCCAGGTAGGCTTGCTAGCCCCCAGGTCCGGGCAGGGGATCCCTCACAACAGCCATGATGTGCCTTTAAATCTCAGCTGGACATTTTACAAGAAGCTTGCAAACTGCTTGTATTTGGGAATGTGTGTGTGTCTTTAAATCTCAGCAGGACAAAAGTTGCATGGGGGGGTTGAGCGGGAATGAGCCATGTGGCTCTTCCAGGTGCGTGTGTGAGATGAGTGTGGTTTGTTTTTCATTTGTTTCAGAAGTTGTGTGTATAGTAAAATAGATAGTAAAGAGTTAACGAGAACCTGATTATGGAATGGAGGAAAACTCCACCGCCCAGACTGCTCTCTTATTTAACATTCATTTTTCTGTGTTAGTCTGAAGAAGCTGGTTGAAATAAAGCAGATTGTTACATTTAGCAATTCCTGTAAGTAAAGCGATTTATACCATTACCCCAGTGAGATCTCAAAAGTGTGGGTTTGCAAATTGTTTGTGTTTGGGAAAGGATTCACTGTTTATTTTGGCTGCTTTGTGAGTGTGTGTGTCCCTTAATAAAGCCATGCTACCAAAGCTTTTCAATAACTTTCATTTATTGGAAGCAGCTGCTGGGGAACCTCTGAAGGCAAAAAAAAGAGGACGAGGAAATGAAGACTGAGATGTGGGGGAGTGTTTAACAACTAGGGTATTCAAGGGAACTGCAGTGTTGTATTTTTATTTATTTGTTTGTTTTAGAGAATGGGAAAGTCTCCAGGCTTCACCTCCAAAGTCTCCAGGCTCCACCTCCCACAGTCCCCAGGTATTTCCTGAGTTGTAACTGGCAACTCAGGCCCCACTCGAAAGCTGGCAATCTGATCTCCAGCCCAGGGACCCAGAAGTTAGGTAAAAGAAGATAAGTTCTCCAATCCATGGACCCAGAAGTTAGGTAACGAAAGCCAGTATGGTGTAGTGGTTAAGTGCGCAGACTCTTATCTGGGAGAACTGGAGAAGGGAAAGGGGAGGGGAGGAGGGGGAGGCCAAAACTTGCTGTACCTATCAGTCAGACACTCTTTAGATTAGGCTTCTCTCTTTTGACAGCAACTTGAATGGGAACTGAATCTACTCGAATAACGGTATGTACTAAGCCGTTGTTCCTGTTTTGTCCATGGGGTCCATACTGGGTCCCTAAAAAAGCAAGCGTGCATCTTGGTTCAGAGCACAAGCATTTAAATGGATGCACACGGACAGGGGTCATTTCATAGATAAAGAAGTGCCAGAGCTCATTAGCACAACTCATTTGCATACGCCACACACACTGACATCATTGGAAGGTGTACTAAATTATATCAGTCAGCATCTACCTTAAAATGCATTTTGAATTGTAATTGTCATCATAAAACCTTACTTCCATCATACTTTTTATATGATTTTCTCCTATGTGGCCACAGTGGCATGAGGAAGATTTCCATCTGTTTGCTTTATATGTTTTGGTTATTTTCCCATTTTTTGTGGGGGGAAATATTACAAAGTTTGTCAAATCTTAGAGTTCAGCAAGATTCTCACAAGGGGTTGGAACAATGAAGTCCAGAAGCAAGGTTTTATTTGGGGGGGGGGGGTGTTAAGAAAGAAAGAGCACAATAACATTCAGGAGGTTTGGGAGCCCCGCTCTTGCGAGCTCCTGCCCAAAATGAAGCCTGCACATAAACATAAAATGGCTTCTCATTCATCATCCATAATTTTTTTTTTATCCAAATGGTAAACAACCCTCAATGTGCTTGAGTAATGCTACAGTAAGGGCAATCAGTTCCATTGTTTGGGATTAAATATTCTTAAACTTTTTAAAAGTAGTATGGCCAGTTTAATGGAAGGCATCCATTTGAAACAGGAGAGGGGAGAGAAGGCTTCAGGCGAATATGGCTACCTACTTGAAGTGTTTTTATCTGCAAAATGTTGGAGGGTATGAGCCCATTTTCACCCTGCCTGGATAGGGTTGCCAAGTCCAATTCAAGAAATATCTGGGGACTTTAGGGGTGGAGTCAGGAGACATTGGGGGTGGAGCCAGGAGCAAGGATGTGACAAGCATAATTGAACTCCAAAGGGAGTTCTGGCCATCACATTTAAAGGGACCGCACACCTTTTAAAATGCTTTCTTTCTATAGGAAATAATGAGCGATAGGGGCACCTTCTTCTGGGGCTCATAGAATTGGACCCCTTGGTCCAGTCTTTTTTAAATTTGGGCAGATTTCTGAGGAGAGGCACAGGATGTTATGTTGAAAATTTGGTGCCTCTACTTCAAAAACAAGTGCGCTGCCCAAGCCCCAGATACCCACAGATCAATTCTCCATTATACCCTATGGGAATCAGTCTCCATAGAGTATAATGGAGTGCCCAGCAGATATTTCCCTCCAAACCAGACAATCCCCTGCCCCCACCTGGGGATTGGCAACCCTATGGATCACCCAGGTTAGCCCAATCTTGTCAAGTCTCAGTAGCTAAGCAGTTTGCTCTGGTTAGTGCTTGGATGGGAGGTCACTAAGGAAGTCCAGGGTTGCTAAGCAGAGGGAAGCAAGAGCAAACCCACCTCTCTTCATCTCTTGCCTTGAAAATCCTACTGGATTGCCCTAAATTAGCTGTGGCTTGACAGCTCTTCCCAGGGGTCGTTTTGTAGAAAAATAGGTGGTAGAGCTCATTAGCATATCCCCCCCCCCAGCCCTGGTTAGTATGTAGATGGGAGGGAAGTCCAAGGTTGCCATGCAGAGGCAGGCAATGGCAAACCACCTCTGTTCCCCTCTTGCCTTGGAAATCCTACAGGGTTGCCATAAGTCGGCGGCAACATGACAGAGCTTTCTACCCCATGAACGCATCCTCATGTCCTGCTTTCCTGAACTGGTTTTGTGACACAGAGGACATAGTCATGTATGCAGGAAGCATCCAAGTAAAAGCAGGAGTGGGGGGGGGGTTGAATGCTAGCTGGGGGGGATTGTGCAGGAACGCACAGGAACCCAATTCCAGTTGGTTTGGTGCCAAGGGGTGTGGCCTAATATGCAAATGAGTTCCTGCTGGGCTTTTTCTGCCCAAAGCCCTGTGTGAAACAATGGTGGTGTCAGGAGGTGTGGCCTACTATGCAAATGATTCCTGCTGGGCTTTTTTGTACAAAAAAAGCCCTGAATGTTTGGATTTCCACATCCAGGTTGGAGGACTCCTGGTGATTTGGGGATGGATCCCAGGGAGGACAGGGACCTCAGTGGGGTACAATACCACAAATTCCACTCTCCAAAGTATCCATTTTGTCCAGGAGAACTGATTTCTGTAGTCTTTAGAAGAACTGTCATTCCAGGGGATCCCCATGTCCCACCTGGGGACTGGCATCCCTAGAATTTTTACCAAAAGATTATTGGGGAAGGAAGCCACACAAGTTGCATATTCTGTATGCGGGTTTGTCAACTATGCATACTGGTAAGGGAACAGGGAGGTCTTGGGCTCCTTGCACATCTGGACTGCACAGGTCATTAAGGCTAGAAATAGCACATCCAATTCCCTTTTAAAAAGAGCACTTTGGACGTGCCATTACAAGAGAAATGTTCTTCATGTAAGAGCGTACCAATAATTCACATTTTGCCAAATCACGAATCTGTTTCAGTATCAAAGCAAGCACTGATTTCCCAGCTGACTTGGGGAAACAAAAATCAAAAGAAGTGCCTTCATTTGGACATACTATTTACAGCCGCAGACTTTTAAAGCCAGGAGTGGGGGGAGGGGAGAATATAGGAAACCCATATTTAGGTGATGGGAATACCATGAAGGACAGTGTCTCACACTAATAAACGAGACCATAAAACTGAATTACAGTTCAGGAGAGTAAGAGAGTTATACAAGGAGACGCATCAGTTATAAAGTTTAACAGCACCGTCTGGCGCAGCTAGAAAATGGACGTAGACTCCATTTGAAAATGATTTTTAGGGGCCTTGATACCAAATGAGTAATAGTTAAATAATACCAAGTACAATTTAATAATAGCCTCCATGACACTGCCTTTAGAGACAAAAAGCACAAGGTTGTGTCCCTTTTATTTTACCTCAATAACCTTACCTTCCTTTCTATCTCAAAAAAGAGAGATTTTGGTCAGCATAGGTCCAGCATTTTCATCTCACCCTTCCTTCAAGGTATTCAGGGCATTTTACATGTGAAAATGTATCTTCGATATGTTGTAACGTTGTGTGGGCCCCTGCTTTGCAAGATGTTTTGCTACTGTTGTGTGTTAAATGCCACCAAGTCACTACCAACTATGAATGAATGGCCTCCAAAACATCCTATTGTTAACAGCCTTGCTCAAGTCTTGCAAACTGAGGGCTGTTGGGCCTTCCCATCTCCTGTTGGGTCTTTCCTCTTTTCCTGCTGCCTTCAGCTTTTCCTGTTCTGCACCTTTCCAGTGACTCTTGGCTTCTCATAAGTTCGATAGCCTCAGTTTAATAATTTTAGCTTCTAGGCTTGATTTGATGTAGAACCTACTTATTTGTCCCTTTTGTCAGAACTGGAAGAACTTCAAACGAGGCCCAAGACTTTGTTGCAAAAGTATAGGCGTTTATTGAGAACTACAGAGCTGAAGGTACAGGATAACACTGATATCGAAAGTTAGCATTGGTTACATTATATGCAGTTGTGCGACAGCAATAAAACAATCTTTCACACGGCTAGAGACGATAGTCTGTTTCTCAGGGTCTGTTATCAGTAAGGGAGGATGGAGTCCTGCTGAGAGAGCCTGACCGGCCCGGCTTCAAAGAGCCACCTGCAGATGTTGACCAGAGGCTACCTGTCACCCTTCAGTGATCACAGTTTGTTTTGAAATGCACAGAAATGTTTGTTAGTTGCCGAAGCAAGGTTGCAGGGGTTAGTGCCTGGTTACAATATGGAGTCACATAGGCTAACAGCATATAGGAAAGTTACAAGTTCTGACACCTTTGGCAGTCCACATAAAGTTGCCAACCTCCCGGTGGTGTTGAAAGCCTGGAGATAACCATGCCACAGCACTGTGAATTGAGATAGAAAATGAATTGGTAGTCAGTGCATTTGTTTCAGCACAGGCATTACATAATGATATCTGCTTACCCATGATGCTAATTTAGGGCCTCCTGCCTCCCACTGGAAACCCTTGTTGAAAACGTTGGGGAAAACATCCAGTGCTGCATGTGGCATCACTTCTGGGGAGAACCCGGAAGTGACATCCTATACCTCTAGGATTCATAGATTCATAGAGTGGGAAGGGACCTCCAGGGCCATCTAGTCCAACCCCCTGCACAATGCAGGAAACTCACAAATACCACCCCCTAAATTTGCAGGATCTTCATTGCTTCAATCACTGGAAATTCACAGGATCTTCAAACACTGGAAACTCTATAGTTTTATCATAGAGTTTCTGGCAATTCCTAGACCGATGTGACATCACTTCCAGTTTTTCCTGCGGGACAGCATGACAGATGCAATGCCAACCCCCTGCCTCCACCCGCCCTCCCCCCCAATGTTCCTGCCAGTTGCCAGTCATGGCCTAGTAGCAGTTTCCTGTACCAATGGATAGTTCTGAAATGTCTTTATGGGCAGCCCCACATAGAGTTCACTTAAAAAAATCTAATCTACAGGTCACTAAGCATGAATGACCATGGAACTAACTCTGTCATTCACCAAATGAGCTGGAGAAAAGTGCTCAGGGACATAACCAATATTTGGGAGACCAGTAGTAAACCTGGGTTCACCAGCACCCCCAAGGTGCAAACCTGATCTTGTCAAGGAATGTATGTTCTCTCCCTCAGGATAGCTTTCATCTCGGAATGCATGGCTGCCTAGTGCCTTCCCTCTTCCAGAGACCCTTTTCTGAGCCGGACCCTTGGCCAAGCCAACCGGAACTGTGTTCCTATGCATTCCTGCTCAAAAAAAAAGCCCTGCTCTTGATGTAAAGTATTTACTAAAATGCAAGGCCAGATTTTTTTCACAGGTATGCTATCAAAAAAGGGGAGAGGGGTTGATTTGCATTCACATACCGATTACAGTTACATCAAGTAACTGTGTGTTGTCTATGTATAACGTTTTTAAAGGGGTCATCTTATACTCAGAGCTGTCTTCCTTTCGTGTAAATACAGGATTTCCCTCATCTCTAGACAACTCAAGGAATAGGTGGTCGGAGTGCAAGTCCAATCCACCCAGTCAACAGAAGAAGAAGAAAAAAATCACAAGAACTAATCCACCACTGAATTTTCCTCAGTGGTGACAATCTATATATTTGTCACTGTAGAGAAACAAAAGGCCTGAACTTTTGCTCCCAGGTGGCAATCAGAAAAGAGGCTTATCTGGCAGCCACCTCAGCTCTCACGAGGCTTTTAATTGGCAGTAATTCGGAGAGCCAGGCACTCGTATTAAATCAGATATTGTGGTAATAATGTTAGACAACAGAAAGGTTGAGGAAAGAGGCTATTTTAAGGTCTGGATTCTACCACTTTTCAGCTCATTCAAGCACAGAAGAAGAAGAAAGACCTTTCTCCTGCCACACACTCTGAAAGTTGGTTATTCCCAATATTCAATTTCTAGAGAACTTTTAGCTGTAGCCTGCTTGAGTGTTGTGGAAGCTGGGAGACCTGCCCAATTCGCCGAGATCAGGATGAGCTGATAGTAGAAAGCAGGGCTGTTTTTGTAGCAAGAACTCCTTTGCATATTAGGCCACACACCCCTGATGTAGCCAATCCTGGAGCTTACAGTAGGCCTTGTACATCAGGGGTGTGTGGCCTAATATGCAAAGGAGTTCCTATTACAAAAAAAGCCTTGCATACCAGTATGTTAACTTTTACCCCGATTACGAGTGAGTTTAATTTTGCTGCCTTTTTTTGCTAGTCAGAAACTCCATAGGATTAGAAATTGTGCCAACTGGCAGTAGTTCAGCCATTCCGACCATGTGAATCCTTAAACCCCTGTATTGACTTGCTGTCTACTGCAGACTTCAGCCCAAACCTCTTATACTTAACTTCAAAGCCCTCCACATATTTGCTCCCCCTTTTCTCTCCACTCTTCTGCCTGGATACAACTCTGCAACCAACCTTTGCTTCTCCAGTTCTACCAGTTTCAGTCATCCCATGGTCTCTTCTTCATTCAAACGCCTCCTCCCTTTCTCTTTTGTTCACCCTTATTCATCAAATGGCCTCCATTAATACTTGCATGATGCAGTCTCTCTCACTTCCTCCCAAGACCTTCCTAAAAACCCACCTGTTCCATGCAGCCTTTAGCACATACACCACTTCCTTATTGAAACTAAGCTCATGTAAGTGGAATTAACACACATTCTTCTCCTTTTTATTCCCCTTCTGTACTTATTTTCCCCTCCCTCTGTTCATTCCCTTATGTCAAATTTTAGATCCTCAGGGCAGGGAACTGTTTCCTCATATTCTGTAATGGTGCAATAGAAATAAATATAACAATAGTGTAAAACAGGGGTCTCCAACTCCTGAGCCACGGACCAGTACTGGTCCATAGCCTGTTAGCAACCGGGCCATGAGTTGTATAATTATTTCATTCTATATTACAATGTAATAATAGAAATAATGTGCACAATTCTATCATCCTGAAATCATCCTCCTGCCACCGGTCCGTGGAAAAACTGTCTTCCACAAAACTGGTCCCTGGTGCCAAAAAGATTGCGGACCACTGGTGTAAAAGGCTGAAATTTAACAGGCGCAGTTTGTTTCGTCATTGGAAATTCCATCTCCATGCCACAGGGCTGGCTCTGTCACTAGGCAAACTAGGTGACTGCCCAGGGCGCCAGTCTTCTGGGGGCACCAAATTGGGGCCCCCACCATGTGACTTGGTGACGTTATCAGTGCAGAGGGGGGTGCCAGACGTTAGCCTTGCCTAGGATGCCAGATAGTCTAAGGCCTGCCCTGCATGCTAGGAGCAAAGGTATGCTTCTGTATGCTTATTACAATTGTATTTTCCCCTTTCTTCAGAAGCTCACGGTAGGATTCATGGCTTTCTGCACCACCAGTCTGTGAGACAGGGTAGGCCAAAACAGGATCGCTGGGTGATCTTGAGAGATTAGAACGTGGGTCTCCCAATCCTAGTTCAACTAGGACACCACACTGGGTTTACCTGTCAGGAAAGCTGTAGAACATGTTAGAGAAAACAACACAATGTTAAATTCACATTTAAAATGTAAAACAGTTCAGGGATGTTGGGGGAATGGGTATATGGAAATATCTTGCCCTTAACAGGGATAAACTGAAGCATCTTTGTTTCAGCTATTCCACAGAGATATAAGGGAGGGAGATATTCAGTTTTCTGGGGCATTTCTCCCTGGCACGTACATCTCTCATTATGCATAACTGTAGGGAGTTGTCAGAAACTAATTGTGTGTGTGTGTGTGAGAGAGAGAGAGAGAAAGAGAAAGTGAGAGCGAGAGAGAGCAAGAGAGAAAGAAAGGACGAAGGAAGGAAGGAAGGAAGGAAGGAAGGAAGGAAGGAAGGAAGGGAAGAAGGAAAGAAAGGAAGAAGGAAAGAAAGAAGGAAAGAAAGAAAGAAAGAGAGAAAGAAAGAGAGAGAGAGAGAGAGAGAAAGAAGGAAAGAAAGAAAGAAAGAAAGAAAGAAAGAAAGAAAGAAAGAAAGAAAGAAAGAAAGAAAGAAAGAAAGAAAGAAAATAGTACTAGACTTTTCCCCTCCCCAGCAGGAATTTTACTTGGCTTCACTAAAAATGTAACATTAAGCCAAACCTGTGTTTTCCTAAAGGCTTTTCAGTCACAATGATCTTCTGCGAGAAATTTGATAACTTGCTAAGCCAAATACATATTTCCTACAGGATTTTCAGTCACAACTATTTCTATGAGAAATTTGATAGCTCATCTAAAATGTTCCATACTGTCTGCCGGCAAGTGAAGCTGAAGTTTGAAATATCCATGCAGACACATCTTTTCTCTGGTGAATGTCTTCGTGAGAGATGGCACTTGGGCTGTACAAATGGGGGCCCTGTGAAGAAACATGTGGAGAGGGGAAAGAAATTACACACACTCACAAATTGAAGGTTCCATAAACTGATAGTAAGTGTCAGGCCTCCCCAGGCCACTGATGGGGAATGAAAGATGGAGTTGCTAGAACTCCTGGAGATTTGGGGATGGAACCTGACACACCAGCACTGCAGAGTGGGCAACAGAGCTAAGAAGGCAAACACGTCAATTTATGTCATTTCTCTTGTCTGTACCTGCTGCTGTCTCTTTCTTTACCCAGGATGCTAATCTCAGGTACTTCCTTCCTTCAAGCTGCCTCGGAAAAGTCTAGTCTTACTGCGCTCATTCTCTTTCTCGCTCTCTTTGAATCCATGTGCTCTCAGCATCTCTCTCATTTTCTCTAGCCTTAGATACCTAGAAAGCCTAAGTTACCTTTCCTATTACCAGGGCTTTTTTTGAGCAGGAACGCACAGGAATGCAGTTCCGGCTGGCTTGACATGAGGGGGTGCGACCTAATATGCAAAAACATTAACATGTGAAACAATGATGCCATCAGGGGTTGTGGCCTAATATGCAAATGAGTTCCTGCTGGGCTTTTTCTACAAAAAAAGGTCCTGCCTATTACAATAATGAATTTAACAATAAAAAACAATCATTTATTGTTAAAGTAACAAATATTGTCCAGGCTTCATTCTAAAAGTAGCCTCAGTTCATGCTAACAGAATGAGGGCGGCCAGGTGTGTTGATTGTTGCAGACAGTACAACTAACTGGAGTTTGTCAATTGTTTCCAAACCAGGATTTCAAACTGAGTTTTGTAGCCCGTTTGTTAACCACAGTTTCGTACTAACTGTGGTTGTGAATGCAAAAACCACAGTCTGTTAATTAGTCACTCCTCTCATCACTTTCCTGGCTATGAAGACAGTGCCGGGAGGAAGCTGTCCTCTCTAATGGGAGGAGGAATATGTTTGCCAGCTGTGGGCGGAGATTTGTGGGTGGGGCCTGGGGAGGGATCTC
Organism: Heteronotia binoei; assembly: GCF_032191835.1. Taxonomy (NCBI): domain Eukaryota; kingdom Metazoa; phylum Chordata; class Lepidosauria; order Squamata; family Gekkonidae; genus Heteronotia; species Heteronotia binoei. The sequence continues at coordinate 175,175,474 of NC_083225.1, forward strand.
AGCAGAGTATAATGCTATGAAGTCCACCCTCCAAAGGAGCCAGTTTCTCCAGGGGAACTGATCTCTGTAGCCTGGAAATCAGTTGTAATTTTGGGAGCCATTCTGGGCGTGCCTACAGATTATTATTAGTATTATTACTTTAATTTTGGCAATTCTAGCAGAGGAGGAGAGAAGCAAATTAACTGGGGTTTGTGCACAAACTGGGATTTGTTGCGCTAACCAAAAATTGTTGTTCAAGCCATGGTAACAAAGCAAGCCCGTAGCTATGAGGGGGCCTATGGGAGCACAGCCCCCTGACTGCTAGACAGGGCCCCCTGACTTGGGGCCCCTAACCAGCCTCCAGTGCCTGGGCTGTATTCTTCTCCATTCTGCCCTCATCATACACTGTTGCTTCTGCTTGCTTAGGGGCCGGAAGAATTCTCTGACCCCTCAGCAAGCACAAACAATGGGGCACTTTCAGAGCCCAGGACTGAAACTTAAGCTCCCTGTTGCTTCTGCTTGCTTAGGGGCTGAAAGAAATCTCTGACCCCTCAGCAAGCAGAAACAACAGGGCACTTTTGGAGCCCAGGACTGAAAGTTAAGCTCCTTGTTGCTTCTGTTTGCTTAGGGGCTGGAAGAAATCTCTGACCCCTCAGCAAGCAGAAACAATGGAGCAGTTTCAGTGCCCAGGACTGAAGGTTAAACTCCAGTTGGACTGATGTTGGGCTAGAGGGAGCCTGCAAGAAGAGGCCGTTCTGGCCCTCAAGTGGGGCAGAGAGGGTAGGGGGCAGATGGCTCCATTGCAGACAGGGCAGGGTAAGGTAGGCTGGCGCTAGGGTTGCCAAGTCCAATTAAAGAAAAATCTGGGGACTTTGGGGGCGGAGCCAGGAGACTGGGGGGTGGAGCCAGGAGACATTGGGGGTGGAGCCAGGAACAAGGGTGTGACAAGCATAATTGAACTCCAAGGGAGTTCTGGCCATCACATTTAAAGGGACAGCACACCTTTTTAAATGCCTTTCTTCCATAGGAAATAATTAAGGATAGGGCACTATCTTTTGGGGCTCATAGAATTGGACCTTCTGGTCCAATCGTTTTGAAACTTGGTGAGTAGTTTGGGGAGAGGCACTAGATGCCATACTAAAAATGTGGTGCCTCTACCTTAAAAAATAGCCCCCCCAGAGCCCCCAATACCCGCGGATCAATTCCCCATTATTCTCTATGGGAATCGTTCTCCATAGGGAATAACAGAGTGCCCAATAAACATTTCCCTCCCCACCCCACGCTTTCTAAAGCAGGAGGGGAGGGGCTTCAAACCATGGAATCCCCTGCCCCCTCCCTCTTTCTCACACACAAATACTTACTAGATCTTGTTCCTGCAGAACTTTACTTGCTGTGAAAACGAAAGCAAAAGATAGGGAGGGGCCATTCTCCATCGAAACTGTTACTGACCCTTTCCCATGAAGCCCTTCCTGTTTCCTGCTCAACCTTAAAGGCACACATTTTACAAATGGATCAGTTTGCAGGTTTCTAAACCTGCAGGAGCTCTACAACTACATGATGACTGTGGGGGTGGGGCTTCCCCCGCTGGCCAGCTGGCTGGGGGTGGGGAGAAGCCTGTAAAAACGGGGGATCCCCGCTGGGACCTGGGGATTGGGAAGCCTAGCTGGCACACACAAGTGGAGGTCCCGGCTGCAGTCCGGGGCTGGGGATCAGTGGAGAGGTGACGTTGGCCTGCAGGGGTTTTCTGGCCTGGTCTCGCTGGCCACCCGAGCGAGGGTGGGAGCTGCGCTTGGGCAGCCTCGACTCGCCCTCCGACAGAAAGAAATACGAATTGGAGGTCTTGTAGCCCCAGAAGTCAGTTGCAACTTGGTAGCGCCTTCCACCACCACTCCCTATCCCTCCGGGCTTGCCTAGCTGGATCATGCTACAGGTAAGGGCAAGAGACCGTGCGGCACGTATCTAAACCTCTGAGTGGCTCCCCACCAGAGCTGCTGGAAGAGGGGTGGAAAGGATCACCTTGGGGCAGCCGTGGGGAGGGGGGAGGCTGTATGGCAGCGAGTTGGCAGCTTTCCTCCTCAGCGGTGGTAGGAGAGAAGGCCATGGAGGTTGGGGCGATTATGTGCCCCCTGGAAAAAATCAGGGCCCCCCACTTCTTCAAATCCTGGCTACGGGGCTGTAACAAAGTATGGTGTCATGATATCTCTTTCTGAATCCCGATGCTGCAAAACCGTTGTAAAGGTGACAGAAAGCCAACTGCTGAAAAATTCAGAAACACCGCAATAACACTTCCTTGGTGGTTTTTTTTTAGCTATCCCAAGGTAATCATACTCTCTTAGGGCTTTTTTTTTTTTTTTTAGCAGGAACACAGTTCTGACTGGTTTGGCATCAGGGTATGTGGCCTAATATGCAAATGAGTTCCTGCTGGGCTTTCTCTATCAAAAAGCGCTGTGTGAAACAATGGTGATGTCAGGGATGTAGCCTAATATGCAAATGAGTTCTTGCTCTTGTGCTGTGCGAAACAATGGTGACATCGGGGTGTGTGGCCTAATGTGTAAATGAGTTCTTGCTGGGTTTTTTCCACAAAGAAAGCCCTGCTCAAGGATTTCCCTCCTCCTTTTGGAATCTAATCTGAAATACTTCCAAGAATGGTTTTTTTATATTTTGCTGAGAATCTTCCCTGTCGTCTTCTTTGGTAAAAGCAGGCCTTTTTTGAAGAAAACGCCCAGCAGGAACTCATTTGCATATTAGGCCATACCCCATGACATCACCATTGTTTTGCACAGGGCTTTTTTTTGTAGGAAAAGTCCAGCAGGAATTGATTTGCATATTAGACCACACCCCATGACACCAAGACAGCTGGAACTGCGTTCCTGTGCATTCCTGCTCAAAAAAAACCCTGGGTAAAAGGTTGTGTTCCATAGCCAACCAAATGCCTTAGCAAAGCTATTAAAAGCACAGTAGCCAGATAGGAGAGGTTTCAGACTGGATTCAGATTTGCACTGGGCATCCATGTGACCACTCTCCCCTTCTAAGAACGTGGCCTTAGAGTACAGGGCCTCTATCCTCTCTGGTCCTTTCGCCATGCCCCGGCATTTTGATTCCGGTTAAGGCTGGTGGGAAACAACAAATCCTTTAGGCACAAACCTTCACCCTCGCTTGCGTTAGTTGAGAAAAGCAGGGGCGATTTATTGAGAATAAGCAGATCAGAGTGGAGGAATGCAAAGAGGTTTAGACTGGTTAAGAGGACCTCACAGTAAATTGGGGTCAGACTTGCAGCTATGGAATGAAATGTGTAAAAGAAAAAAGTAGACAGAAGAGGGAAGCCTCCATGAATCCTGCATGGCCCCAAAGGCACAGTTAAGTATCACAAAGATGGACCTAAAACATTTTTAACACAGTTGTGGCTATCTGGAACTAGTTGGGTGCTTTTCACAAAGGTCTGCGTCCAAGGCTCTTTTTTTTGCAGAAAAAGCCCAGCAGGAACTCATTTGCATATTAGGCCACACCCCTGATGCCAAGCCAGCCGGAACTGCATTCTTGTGCATTCCTGCTAAAAAAAGAAGAAGCCCTGCCTGCATATGTGGAGACTCATGCACATAGGGGCATGATTTGTACTCTTTCTTGACAATATCCCCCAACATCTTAGAGATTTTTTCTTGCCTTGGCCTGACAACTGAGATTTCCTCCACATGCACACACTAGAGCTGCGATTCATCACCAGTAACTTGAAATTATCCAAGCCAAAGAGCCAGTTTAGTGTAGTGGTTAAGTGTGTGGTCTTATCTGGGAGAACCAGGTTTGATTGCCCATTCCTCCACATGCACCTGTTGGAATGCTCTTGGGCCAATCATAACTCTCTCAGAGCTGTTCTGTTCAAGAGCAGTTCTCTGAGAGCTCTCTCAGCCCCACCTACCTCACAGGGTGTCTGTTGTGGAGAGAGGAAGGGAAGGCGATTGTAAGCCACTCTGAAACTCCAAGAGAAGGATGGGGTTCCTGCTACAAAAAAAGCCCTGGAATAAAGTATTTATGGAAGACAACAGTAGAAGAAGAAGACGACGACTGCAGATTTATACCTTGCCCTTCTCTCTGAATCAGAGACTCAGAGTGGTTTACAATCTCCTACATCTTCTCCCCGCACAACAGACACCCTGTGAGGTGGGTGGGACTGAGAGGGCTCTCACAGCAGCTACCCTTTCAAGGAGAACTCCTGTGATACCTATGGCTAACCTAAGGCCATTCCAGCAGCTGCAAGTGGAGGAGTGGGGAATCAAATCCGGTTCTCCCAGGTAAGTGTCCACACACTTATCCACTACACCAAACTGGCTCTCCAGAAGCCATTTTATGTCCATGTGCGAGCGTTTAGTTGGATGTGTACTAGAACTGTGGTACAACCGCTCAGAGACTTCACTCTAGAGACCCTGCATTACTCTCGGAAAACAAAATAAGAATAATGTATTCATAGGGAACAGTTACGGAAAACAGGGACTCTGCTCAGTAAATAGGGGCAGATGAAGAGTTAGGCCCTTTAAGGGAACAAACATCTGCTGCTGTGAATGAGCTGCCATTTGTCTAGCACATCTGTAAATAAAACACTTCTCAGTTTCATAAGGAAAACATTTTTGGACAATAGTTTTTCCAGTTTTCACAGATTGTTACTGAGTGGGCATTAATAAATGAAAATTAGTTTGGGCTGAACGGGATTAGCACATTTTCAAGGCAAAACAGCTGCTTTGGTGTATTAGCTTGTCAGAGTTACCCAACTCCTCTGGACCAACAACAACACCACCACAACAAAACCCGGGGGGGGGGGGGGGGGCAGGACTAGAAGTTATATACCTGCTTCTGAGAATGAAGATAAATATTTTAATTTTGTGGGTCTTCACAGGATCCAAAGGACAGTAAAAATGAATGAGCCTTAGTCATCCACCATGAGCGTTATTTCTTTCTACGACCAACAATAGGAACGAAGATTCCATAGCTGCTAAGAGGATGTGAGGTTCTGGGGCCAAATCCTCATCTTGGGCGTGGCTCCCTGGGCACTTCTTGTTAGCCTAGAAAAAAATTGTGGAGAAAGCAGCATGTGTGATATGAGCAACTGCTTATTTTTATTCAGGTCTTTTTGTGTAGCAGGAATTCCTTTGCATATTAGGCCACACACCCCTGATGTAGCCAATCCTCCTGGAGCTTACAGTAGGCCCTGCACTAAGAGCCCTGTAAGCTCTTGGAGGATTGGCTACATCAGGGGTGTGTGGCCTAATATGCAAAGGAGTTTCTGCTACAGAAAAAGCCCTGTTTTTATCTATTTTGCATTTTGTCCAGGGAAACTGATCTCTATCACCTGGAGATCAGTTGCAATAGTAGAAGAACACCAGCCAACACCTGGAGGCTGACAAACTCTGGAATGAATGAGTCACAGTATTGCCACAACATGGATGCTTCCAAAGGAATGGGATCCCAAACCTGGAGACACTGATTCTAGCTCAGGAGTGGCAAAACTGTGGCTCTTTCACACATATTATGCTGCTCTTGAAGCCCCACCCCACCCCCCACCCCACCAGCCAGCTTGGTGAAGGCATTTGTCTCTTCAAATCACTTCTCCAAGCCAAGCCAGTTGGCAGCTTGGAGAATGCATTTCCAATTAAAGTTGCTTTCTTTCCACCTCTCCCTCCACCATCTATTTGCCTGCCTTCCGGCTCTCGAGCATCTGTTGTTCATGTCTTGTGACTCTCAAACGTTTGATGTTTATTCTATGTGGCTCTTACACAGGGCCGGATAAAACCCCGTGGAGGCCCCTAGGCAGTCAAAATCTCGGGGGCCCCTTGCAAATTATCTCAGAGCTGGAGCGGCTGCCCCACCGCTTGCAGTCTCCGCTGCAGCCTGCAGGCACCTTCTCCAAAGCCCCTTTGATAGAGCTGCGGGGGAGAGGTGGAGAGAAGCAAACTTGGCGATGACACCAGCAGCAGCTGCACCAGGCAAGTTGGGCAAAGAGCGACTCAGTTGCTGGCTGCGTGTGCAGGCTGGGAGGGCTGCAAGCAGGGGGGAAACGGGGGGAAGCTGGCCTGGGACCCCTAAAGACGTGGGGGCCCAGAGGCCAGTGCCTACTTGGCCTAATTGTTAATCCAGTCCTGCTCTTACGTTAAGCAAGTTTGGCCACTCTTGTTCCAGCTCATCTGGGCAATAAACATTTGCGCAATGCTTGCTAAACACAAAAGAATATTAATTCTAATTGGGGCCACCGGAGGCTCGGGGCAAGGCAAATAATGAACAGTCCCTCTGTGGCATTAGTATGGAAAAGGGCCTGAAGTTCAAGCACAGCATAAGAACGTAAGAGAAGCCATGTTAGATCAGGCCAATGGCCCATCCAGCCAAACACTCTGTGTCACACAGTGGCCAAAAAAACCCTCAAGTGCCATCAGGAGGTTCACAAGTGGGGCTAGAAGCCCTTCCACTTTGCCCCCCCCCCAAACACCAAGAATACAGAGCATCACTGCCTCAGACAGTTCCAACAATATGCTGTGGCTAATAGCCACTAATGGACCTCTGCTCCATATTTTTATCCAAACCCCTCTTGAAGCTGGCTATGCTGGTAGCCGCCACCATGTCCTGTGGCAGTGAACTCAACATGTTAATCACCCTTTGGGTGAAGAAGTACTTCCTTTTATCCGTTCTAACCCGACTGCTCAGCAATTTCATCGAATGCCCACGAGTTCTTGTATTGTGAGGAAGGGAGACAAGTACTTCTTTCTCTACTTTCTCCATCCCATGCATAATCTTGTAAACCTCTATTTATCTGTAAGCATCGGTTATGATGGAGAGCCACAATGAAACGCTGCATCTCTCCTAATCCCAACGACTCCCAGCCCAAGGCTGCAGAACCAGCCTCCACAGCCTTATTGTTCCACACTCATCAAAATAAACAAGGTCATTCTTCAACACAAACAGCAAAAAGTCACCAAATTAGAATCCATTCAGCTTGTTAATAAAAGGCAGCATCGACGAGGGAGGCGTAAATCATCAAGAACCGAGTCTCTATGAGAAGGGGAAAGAGAGAGAGAAAGAAAGCGGTCTCTCATCGCCTGAGCGGCAGAAATCCATGCCTGTTCCTTTGTGGCAATTTTGTTTACTTATAAAGAACTTCTGATTTCCAAAGGCCTTGGCAATGCTCCACTTTCATCTTCTCAACGGTTTGAGCCCACTCACTATTAAAAGCATCTGTAGAAGGAGGAAAGGAGAGGTGGTGGATTTAGAGTTTCCATTGCCAATCTTCAGGTGGGGAAAATACAATAGCCACAGTGTGTGTGTGTGTGTGTATATATATATATATATATATATATATATATATATATATATATATATATATATATATATATATATATTTGGCTGCTGTGTGACACAGAATGTTGGACTGGATGGGCCATTGGCCTGATCTAACATGGCTTCTCTTATGTTCTTATGTTCTTAATAGAGAGAATCACGGAGTAGGATGAGAACGCAAAGAAAAACTCTGACAAAATAACGAATACAATCATAAATTCACTTGTAAATATTAATGTACGACACTTCAAAGTATTTGATTATCATGATCCATGCCAACTATTAGTATTTTAAGGTAAGTACACATAATTCATTTACAAAACGCATCTAAGCACAATTACATCAGAACAAATAGCTTAAAGTGCTTAGGGCTACAAAGTGCTTGTAAATCAAACTGCCAGTGCAGATTATTCTTCCAAAAGGAATATATCTGAAGATTCCCCAATGTCCCTCTCGACGTCGATGTCCCCCTGGTCCAATCCCATGAGCCCCAAAAGAAGGTGCCCCTATCCATTATTTCCAATGGAGGGAAGGAATCTAAAAGGTGTGCAGTCCCTTTAAATGTGATGGCCAAAACTCCCTTTGGAGTTCAATTATGCTTGTCACAACCTTGCTCCTGACTACACCTCCAAAGTCTCCTAGGTCCACCCCCAAAGTCTCCTAACTCCACCCTCAAAGTCCCCAGATATTTCTTGAATTGGACTCGGCAACCCTAGGAGGAGGAAAGGAGGAGAGGTGGTGGATTTGAGGTGCTACAAGGGCTGCCAGGCTCTTCGCTATGGTGGGGGGGCCTCCCACAGGCAGCCCTTGTTGCCCATCTCTGCTCCAAATAGTGGTAGGAAGAACAAAAAAAATGTAAAACATTAGCAGTGTTTGGATTCTGATGTCTCTTCTGGATAGCTGTAGAAATTGCCAGAAACTGTTTACCATGTAGTTTTTGCAGGGTCGCCAGGTCCAACTCAAGAAAATCCAGGGGCTTTAAGGGTGGAGCCAGGAGCAAGGGTGTGACAAGCACGACTGAACTCTGAAGAGAGTTCTGGCCATCACATTTAAAGGGACTGCGCACCTTTTAAATGCCTTCCCTCTATTTGGAAATAATGGAAACAATGAAAGATAGGGGCACCTTCTTCTAGGGCTCGTAGAATTGTACCCCCTGGTCCAATATTTCTGAAATTTGGGCAGTTTTTTGAGGAGAGGCACAGGATTCCATGTTGAAAATTCAGTGCCTCTACTTAAAAAAACGGGGCTCCCAAGTCCCAGATACCCATGGATCAATTCTCCATTATACCCTACGGGAATTGATCGCTATAGGGTATAATGGAGTGCCCAGCAGACAATTCCTCCCCCCCCACTCCCACTTTCTGTTGACCCTGAAGCAGGGGGAGGGCCTCCAAACCAAGGGAACCCCCTGCTCCCAACTGGGGATTTGTGGTAAACACCGAGGATACTCTGCAGCGATAGCAAAAGTTAGAATAATCTGAGTAGCACAAAACAATCAAAATCTTATCTTATTCTTAAAGTCACAGTAACATACAAAATTTAAAGGTACAAAAACACACAAATTCAATGGGAAAAAATCTCTCTCTCAAAGTCATTGTTAATTTATCCAAAGTTAATGTTGGCCGTTTTACAGCGTGAATCCAGGGAGAATAGCCATCAGTGTAGTAGTCAATTAGTCAATGGAGACTGGTTTCGGCAACGCCTTCCTCAGTCGTAGACCTTTACACCATCCAATGCATCACAGCTTTCCCAACAATAACAACAATTTCTTGTAAGTGGGGACTCCAGTGCAAAATTCTGACAGGCAGAGCCTGCTAACATTCTGGTTAGAACCAGTAGCAGCAGATGAGAGCATATTTCGATCCATGTTGTAAAGAATAGAGCTGTGGCTCCGTGTAACATCAGGAGAAAGAGGCCGAAGAAGAACTGATAAGCGAAACCGTGAGGATTCCTTTCAAAAGCGGTTCCTTGTTCTCTCCGTACCTTCATGAGTGGAACACTAAGAGATTCAAAAACTCCACCCACATCTTCATTACGTCTATTTTGAAGAAGCAATTATTCTCTAAAGACTGGTGAGAGGCTGTGCGGGGAAATTTCAATAATCTAAGCATTTAAGTGTTCCTTAGTTCTGTTTTATTTTAGTTTATACTAGAAGAATGCATTTATACACACTTTACGTGAGAGTTTCATTGCTTCCAGTGGTTTCATTGCTTCCGGTGGTTAAGTGTGCAGACTCTTATCTGGGAGAACCGGGTTTGATTCCCCACTCCTCCACTTGCACCTGCTGGAATGGCCTTCGGTCAGCCCTAGCTCTGGCAGAGGTTGTCCTTGAAAGGGCAGCTGCTGTGAGAGTCCTCTCCAGCCCCACCCACCTCACAGGGTGTTTGTTGTGGGGGAGGAAGGTAAAGGAGATTGTGAGCCGCTCTGAGACTCTTCGGAGTGGAGGGCGGGATATAAATCCAATATCTTCTTCTTCTTCTTGTTACATATAGTTTACTATTGACACTGGTTCCAGTTGTTTTGATTACCCCTGGATAAAATGGTTGCTTGAAAGGGTGGACTCTATAGCATTGTACCTTGCTGAGGTCCCTCCCCTCCCCAAACCCCACCCTCTCCTGGATCCACCCTCAAAGCCTCCAGGTATTTTCCAACACAGAACTGGCAATCCTAAATCCAGCTAAAGCTGCACCCCATGTTTGAGGTCATTATAGAGTAAGGTTGCCAAGTCCAATTCAAGAAATATCTGGGGACTTTGGGGGTGGAGCCAGGAGACTTTAGGGGTGGAGCAAGGGTGTGACAAGCTAACTGAACTCCAAAGGGAGATCTGGCCATCATATTTAAAGGGACCGCACACCTTTTTAAATGCCGTCCTTCCATAGGAAATAATGAAGGATAGGGGCACCTTCTTTTCGGGCTCATAGAATTGGACCCCTTGGTCCAATCCTTTTGAAACTTGGAGGATATTTTGGGGAGAGGCACTGGATGCTATACAGCAAATTTGGTGCCTCTACCTCAAAAAACACACACACCCCAAGCCCAAGATACCCGCAGATCAATTCTCCATTATTTCCTATGGGAATAGGTCTTCATAGGGAATAATAGAGTTCCCTGCAGACATTTCTCTCCCCTCCCCCCGATTTCTGATGACCCTGAAGCGGGGGGAAGGCCTCCAAACCAGGGGATCCCCTGCCCCCACCTGGGGATTGGCAACCCTATTATAGAGCTCGGCTCAGTATTGGGCCCACTCTGAAAGGGGGAAACAGATGCTGAATTCTAAACATGCATGCACCGAAATCTGACAGTGGGTATACAAAATGGAATCCTTCCTGAAATCCTGCAGGACAGGGTTGTTTTGTTTTGCTTTAACCCAGACCTCGCCCGAGGGTAGAAAAACATAGGTGTATTTGGAAGGCAATAAAACTCTATCAAACTATCTCCGCTATTCTTGAAATACTATGTTTATCTTCATGTAATGTTGACTACTGCCCAGCCCTGGAGGAAAATGCAATCATAACCAAGCTGGAGAGCCAGTGTGGTGTAGTGGTTAAGTGTGTGGTGTAGTGGTTAAGTGTGCGGACTCTTATCTGGCAGAACCGGGTTTGAATCCCCACTCCTCCACTTACAGCTGCTGGAATGGTCTTGGGTGTTAGCCATAGCTATCGCAGGAGTTGTTTTTTGAAAGGGCAGTTGCTGTGAGAGCCCTCTCAGGCCACCCACCTCACATAGGGTTGCCAAGTCCAATTCAAGAAATACCTGGGGACTTTGGGGGTGGAGCCAGGAGACTTCGGGGTGGAGCCAGGAGCAAGGGTGTGACAAGCATCATTGAACTCCAAAGGGAGTTCTGGCCATCACATTCAAAGGGACCACACACCTTTTTAAATGCCTTCCTTCCATAGGAAATAATGAAGGATAGGGGCACCTTCTTTGGGGGCTCATAGAATTGGACCCCCTGGTCCAATCCTTTTGAAACTTGGAGGGTATTTTGCGGCAAGGCACTGGATGCTATGCTGAAAATGTGGTGCCTCTATCTCAAACAACAGCCCCACCCCCGAGCCCCAGATACCTGTGGAACAGTTCTCCATTATACCCTGTGGGAATCAGTCTCCATATGGAATAATGAAGCGCCCAGCAGACATTCCCCTCCTCCCACTTTCTGATGACCCTGAAGGAGGGGGAGGGCCTCCAAACCGGGGGATCCCCTGCCCCTGCCTGGGGATTGGCAACCCTGACCTCACAGGGTGTCTGTTGTGGGGGGAGAAGATATAGGAGATTGTAAGTCGCTCTGAGTCTCTGATTCAGAGAGAAGGGCGGGGTATAAATCTGCAGTCTTCTTCTTCTTCTTCTATCCTATAAAGAAGGAAGACAAGGCAGGATATTTGCAGTTCACTCTTCTGGGGTTAGAAGGGGTCTCCTTCTATTCGTGTGGCTCTTGCTACAGCCATTCCTGACTACTTTATCCCTGCTCGGACATTTTTTAATTAAAGTTGATTGTTGAACATTCATAAAATACACAATCGGTGTTCTGATGACCGCAGGGAGACGCACTGCCCTGTTTTTTCTACCCGATGAAAGAAGTTCCACCAAATGCTGCAGCGTCTGGTCTCGTTTTTTGTTCCTCGTGTTTCGATGCAGGCCTTTGTAAGATCAACAACTCTTTTAAAGTAAGGAAAACATGGATGCGTGCCCAGTTTATATCCTGCTGACAGGGCAGTTCTCTGAAGCATATGCAGGACATTGCTTTAGAAAAGAAAAAAAAAGAAACCCTTCTGCAATCTATTATCCAGTATTTAATGCTACATAGAAACGTATAAACCGATCCAAGCATTTATAAGCTCTAAAAATATGTTGGACGCCCCCATGCTTCAGTGATCTTCATAAAACACAGTTGCAAATCAGTTTACCTCTGTGTGCTTATGGTGCGCCATGCTAACAAAAGAACTCCCATTTATTGAAACTGGGTCTCCCCTCTCCCCCAATCACTTCCTGCTGCATAATCCCATTTGGATTGGAAATCAACTCAGCTGCCATGGCATTGGACGGTTCAGAACCCAGCTGTCTAGTTAGGAAATCTGCTGACACGTGCAGGGATTTTTTTTTTTAAGAAAAAGCCCAACAGGAATTCATTTGCATATCAGGCCACACCCCTTGGCATCACCATTGTTTCACACAGGGCTCTTTTTTAAGGAAAAGCCCAGCGGGAACTCATTTGCATATTAGGCCACACACACCTGACATCACCATTGTTTCACACAGGGCTTTGTGCGGAAGGAAGACCAGCAGGAACTAATTTGCATATTAGCCCACACCCCTGACATCACCATTGTTTCACGCGGGGCTTTGTGCAGAAAAAGCCCACCAGGGACTCATTTGCATATTAGGCCACACCCCCTGACATTGCCATTGTTTCACACAGGGCTTTTGGGTAGAAAAAGGCCAACAGTAGGCCCCCTGATGCATATTAGCCCATACCCCCTGATGCCAAGCCAGATGGAAATGCATTCCTGTGTGTTCCTGCTCAAAAAAAAGCCCTGGACACATGTAAGATCTAAAAATGTTCACATGTCGCTTCTTTTAAAACAGGCTAAGCTTCCAGACCCCATGACCGTTACTGCCAAGGTCGATCAATGTGTAAAGCATTCCGTCATTGCTGTTCTGTGCAGGGCTTTTTTGGCAGGAAAAACCCAGCGGGAACTCATTTACATATAAAGCCACACACCCCTGACATCACCATTATTTCACACAGAACTTTTTTGTAGAAAAAGCCCAGCGGGAACTCATTTGCATATTAGGCCACACCCCCTGACACCTAGCCAGCTGGAACTGCGTTCCTGTGCGTTCCTGCTCCTCCTCCCCCCCCCCCCCCAAAAAAGCCCGCCTTGGTTCTATGGAAGCTGAAGACACAACTTGAGGCAACTGTGCTTAACTAGAAACTGCTTGTTCTCAAAAATATGTCAGTCTAAATTTACAAAATTCACAGTGCAATCCTAAAACAGAGCTAGATTTTTTTTTGTATTTTTATGTGCATGGATGTGCCTGTACCTGGGAGTCATGGTGACATCTGGTGACTGACCCCTACTGGGGGTATGGAGGATATTCAGAGAGGTGGCTCAATAAAGCCTGCCTCTACCTCCCACCTCTGGTATTTCAAGGAGGTCTTCCAGGCAAGTACTTGCCAGAGTTGACCATAATTAGCTTCCAAGATGTGATGAGATTGCGCTTGCATGGGCTATCCAGGTCAGGGCTAATAGAGCTCGGTTTGAGTCCTCAGGGCTTTTTTTTTTTTGACAGGAACACACAGGAACGCAGTTCCGGTTGGCTTGGCATCAGGGGTTGTGGTCTAATATGCAAATGAGTTCCCGCTGGGCTTTTTACTACAAAAAAGCCCTGTGAGTCCTGTTGCACCTTAGAGACCAACCAGGTTTGCAGGGCATAAATTAAAGGTTTCAGGGCATGAGGAGTTAAAGCTCTTTTCGTCAGAGGCTTTGATTGAAGTTCGTGTTGGTTTCTAGGGTGCTAAATCTAGCTCTTCTACTGCAGTTCTGCATAGCTGCCCTCTGAAACTATATCCTAAACAGAGTTATGGACTTCCAAGTCCATTAAAATCAACAAGTCTAATAATAACTGTGTGATGTTAAGGCAAGTGCAACAGAAGTATGGTGTCCAGATCACGTGAAGTGATGGTATCGCTTTGCTCTGCTCTGGTAAGACCTCACCTGGAGTATTGTGTTCAGTTTTGGGCACCACATTTTAAGAAGGATATAGACAAGCTGGAACGGGTCCAGAGGAGGGTGACAAAGATGGTGAGGGGTCTGAAGATCAAGTCTTATGAAGAAAGGCTGAAGGAGCTGGGCATGTTTCGCCTGGAGAGAAGGCAGCTGAGAGGTGATATGATCACTGTCTTCAAGTACTTGAAGGGCTGCCATATAGAGGATGGTGCGGAATTGTTTTCTGTGGCCCCGGAAGGTAGGCCCAGAACCAATAGGTTGAAATTAAATCAAAAGAGTTTCCGGCTCAATATTAGGAAGAACTTCCTGACCGTTAGAGAGGTTCTTGAATGGAACAGGCTTTCTCAGGAGGTGGTTGGCTCTCTTTCCTTGGAGGTTTTTAAACAGAGGCCAGATGGCCATCTGACAGCAATGAGGATCCTGTGAATTTAGAGGGAGGTATTTGTGAGTTTCCTGCATTGTGCAGGGGGTTGCACTAGATGACACTGGAGGTCCCTTCTAACTCTATGATTCTGTGTTAAGTCGCAACCGACTGATGGCAACCACAAGACCATAGGGTTTCCAAGGCAAGAGATGAGCAGAGGTAGTTTGTTATTGCCTGCCTCTGCATAGCAACCTGAAGGCTTGCCAGTCCGTCAGCCAGCTGGCCAGCACAGGAAATCCCACCTCAACAGCTGTAATATGCCTTTAGATCTCAGCAGGATGCAAAAGCTGCATGGGGGGAAGCAGGCAGAGCCACGTGGCTCTTCCAGGTGAGTGTGTGAGAGAGGAAGAGAGCACAGTCCCTCAGTTTGTTTTGCAGGTGTTTCAGAAATCATTGGTATAGTAAAATGGATAGCCAAGTGTTAACTAGAACCTGATTATGGTGAGAGGAAAACTCCAGCCCCTAGACCTCTCTCTTCCTTACTTTCATTTTCCTGTGTTAGTCTGAAGAAGTTGGCTGAAACATAGCAGATTTTTACAGTCAGCAACTCCCATGAGTAAAGCAATTTATACCATTGCCCTAGTGAGATCACAAAAGTGTGGGCTTGCAAACTGTTTATTTTGGCTACTTTGTGAGTGTGTGGGTATGTGTTCACTTTCATTTGGTGGAAGTGCAGCTTCTGGGGAACCCTCTGAAGGCAAAAAAACAGGACAAGGAAATGAAGACTCTATTCAGGGGAATTGCACTGCTGTATATTTATTTATTTATTTTAAGGAATGGGAAAGTCCCCAAGCTCTGCCCCCAAAGTCTCCAGGCTCCATCCCAAAGTTCCCAGGTATCTTCTGAG
Organism: Heteronotia binoei; assembly: GCF_032191835.1. NCBI lineage: Eukaryota > Metazoa > Chordata > Lepidosauria > Squamata > Gekkonidae > Heteronotia > Heteronotia binoei. The sequence goes on from NC_083225.1 coordinate 175,190,763, forward strand.
TTGGACTTGCCAACCCCAGCAATCTGTCTTCCTTGGTGGTCTCTCATCCAAGCACTGACTATGGCCAACCCTGTTTAGCTTCCAAACTCTGATGACAGGGCAATTCAGCCTACCATAATAGGCTTAGATGGGTGTATGCCTGCTTAGGACTGCACTAAGGAGTGAACCTAGTCTACTCAGAATCAGAGCTTTTTTTTTGTAGCAGGAACTCCTTTGCATATTAGGCCACACACCCCTGATGTAGCCAGTCCTCCAAGAGATTACAGTAGGCCCTGTAATAAGAGCCATGTAAGCTCTTGGAGGATTGGCTACATCAGAGGTGTGTGGCCTAATATGCAAAGGAGTTCCTGTTACAACCCCCCCCCCTCAGAAGTAACTCCCATATTACTCAGTGGGGCTTATTCCCAGGAAAGCATTCTTAGGATCGCAACAGTAGACTCTACAATCAGTAACCCAGAACTTATCTCATTCCAGTGAAGAAGTGAGCGGTGACACACAAAAACTCATACCCTACCACAAATTTTGTTAGCCTTTAAGGTTAGGGTTGCCAAGTCAAATTTAAGAAATATCTGGGAACTTTGGGGGTGGAGCCAGGAGACTTTGGGGGTGGAGCCAGGAGACATTGAGGTGGAGCCAGGAGCAAGGGTGAGACAAGCATAATTGAACTCCAAAGCAAGTTCTGGCCATCACATTTAAGGACTGCACACCTTTTAAATGTCTTCCCTCCATTGGAAATAATGAAGGATAAGGGCACCTTATTCTAGGGTTCATCAAATTGGACCCCCTGGTCTAATCTTTTTGCAACTTAGAGGGTATTTTGGGGATGCTATGCTAGGACTGGATGCTATGCTGCAAATCTGGTGCCTCTACCTAAATAAACAGCCCCCCTAGAGCCCCAGATACCCACAGATCAATTCATCATTATACCCTATGGGAATTGTCCTCCACAGGGAATAATGGAGTGCCCAGCAGACATTTCCCTCCACCCACCCACCCCTGCTTTCTGATGACCCTGAAGCAGGGGGAGGGCCTCCAAACCAGAGGGTCCCCTGACCCCACCTGGGGATTGGTGACCCTATTTAAGGTGCTAGTGAACTCTTCCTCTTATCTCATTCCAGTTTATCCTTTGGGCATAGTTCTTCCTGTGTCCTTTGGGCAACATCAGTAACTGGTTACTGCCTTAAAGCAAAGCATATATGTGAAGCTATCTTATGGTGAGTCAGGTCATCAGTTTATTAAGATCATGTTTGTTTACTCGGACTGGCAATGACTCTCCAGAATCTGAGGTTGAGGTCATCCATGGAACTTACTACTTGATCTTTCTAAGAGGAAATGGCAGGGATCGAACCTGGAACCCTCTGCATGCACAGCAGATGCGCTACCACCACTAAGTCACAGCCTCCCTGTGTAGCTTGCTGAATCTCAGTGCAGCAAAACTGCTGTCAAAATGGTTTACGTCACTTGTGATGGTATCCGCCACAAAGCACAACTGCTGAAAACACAGTAAGATCACATTGTTATAACAGAAGATTTCCCAAGAGGACTGGAAGGAAATCACTGTATATAAGCTTTGTATATAAAACACAAACCAGCTCTGAAAATAGTAAATAACAAGCAAGCAGGAACACAACCTCATTTTCCTCTTCCTCCACCAACAGCTCTACCTCCTTGCTCCTGATTCCATGATCTCTCCCACACCACAGTTCCTCCAGGTCTGTGTTGGAATATCAGGCATTTTAGGGGTGGATCTGGGAGAAGGCGGGGTTGGGGAGGGGAGGGGCCTCAGCATGGTACTGGGCCACAGAGTCCAACCATCAGCGCAGCCATTTTCTCCAGGGGTAATTAGCAACAGGTTCCGATGTAAGTGAATAATAAAGTCAAAAAACACCAGAATAACAATAACACTTTTACACAATATAGTGTATAGGCAACCTACATTTATCAAAATACATGCATAGCAATAATCATCATTAGTAACTTATGAAGCACTCCTGATACTAAATTCACAAATGCTCATAATACAAACGCAGCTGGAAAAAGAGTTCTTTTCACTCTCCCACACTGTCTGCTGTATGGAGATAATAAGGTACAGTTCCTCAGAGGCAATTGCCTTCCTGCTATTCTCCCTTATGTTCAGCAACTTGGGTGGAGTTCTCAAATCTCCAGCACAGCTTGTCTCCAAGAGAATAAGGGACCGCAGCCCAGGATTCCTCACGGTTTCAGACCTTCATCAGCCTTTTTCTCTCAGTGTTTTATCCTGGAGCCTCAGTACAACATTTAACAACTTGGAGCAACGCATGTTAATTGCTCTTTCTGTTTCCAGCTCTCAATTAACAATTAAGCTCCCCTTAAATTGTGATGGCCAGCTTCAATCGTGCTTAACACCAGGGCTTTTTTGTAGCAAGAACTCCTTTGCATATTAGGCCACATCCCTCTGATGTAGCCAATCCTCCAAGAGCTTACAGGGGTCTTCAGACAGGGCCTACTGTAAGCTCCAGGAAGATTGGCTAGTTTGGTGTAGTGGTTAAGTGAGCAGACTCTTATCTGGGAGAACTGGTTTTGATTCCCCACTCCTCCACTTGCAGCTGCTGGAATGGCCTTGGGTCAGCCATAGCTATCGCAGGAGTTGTCCTTGAAAGGGCAGCTCCTGTGAGAGCCCTCGCAGCTCCACCCACCTCACAGGGTGTCTGTTGTGGCCTGGGGGGAGAAGTTATAGGAGATTGTAAGCTGCTCTGAGTCTCTGATTCAAAGAGAAGGGCGGGGTATAAATCTGCTGTCTTCTTATTCTTCTGCATCAGGGGTGTGTGGCCTAATATGCAAAGGAGCTCCTGCAACAACAACAAAAGCCCCGCTTATCACAACCTTGCTCCTGGCTCCACCCCCAAAGTCTCCAGATATTTCCTGAGTCGGATCTGGCAAGTGGCAACTCTAGAAGGGAGGGACCTCAGTAGCGTGCAGTGTCAAAGTGTCCCTCCTGTAAAGCAGCCCCTTTCTCCAGGGGGGACAGATGTCTGTCATTTGGAGATCAGTTGTAATTCTGGGAAAACTCCAAATCCCACCCAGACACTGGCAGCCTGACCCACAACAATCCAAAGTTTTGCATTGTGCGGGCACAGATATCACTATTAACTTGTGGGGGAGCAATCTTTAAAATAACACAGGGGTCAGATTTTTCTGCAAAGCTGCGAGTTTCCCTCCCTCCCTCTGGGTTTGCAGAACCCTGCTTGATAGTTGGCCTCATTTCGCAGATCTGACAATTTGCATGGAGGCCAAACATTTATTATTAGGTACTGCGATTAACATACACTAGCAGCAATTAGTTTGCTGGTAAAGACCCACGCAGGCAGCTAGATCCCACAAACCAGATAAGAAGCAGAGTCATTGTTGGACATCAGTTATGCCACGTACGCGCTAGGCCTTTGTGTTAGGGTTAATTAATCTCAAATGAATATTGCCTTTAGCTCCCAATCATCAACCTTTGACTTCATTGACCATTTGGTAGGGTTGCCAACCTCCAGGTGGGAGCTAAAGTTCTTCCAGAATTACAGCTTATCTCCAGACTACAGGGATCAGTTGCCCTTGCGGTGGCCAGCCTCCCCACACTGGAGGCAGGTCCGGCTGTCCTCAAGGAGGGCCAGGACCTTTTCAGTCCTGGCCCCAACCTGGTGGAACTCTCTGCCAGAAGACATCAGGGCCCTGCGGAATCTTTTACAATTCCGCAGGGCCTACAAAGCAGAGATGTTCCGCCAGGCTTTTGTTTGAGGACAGCAACGGCTGCTGTGCTGGCAACCCCTTCCCACCTCTACTAAAGGGAGGGAACTGCTCCCAATGCCTGGAAAGCAGAGTTGCAGCACACTATAAAGTATGCTCATTGGGTTGCAACTGTTTTAAATTATTGGTTTTGTTGATTTTAAGTGTACTTTTTGTTGTACATAGCCTAGAGCCTGGCATTGGCCTGGATGACGCGATTCATAAATTTAATTAAATAATAATAATAATAATAATAATAATAATAATAATAATAATAATAATAATAATAATAATAATAATAATAATAATAATAATAATAATAATAATACCCTGCTACCAGGCTTTTACCCCTGCCGCCAATCAGCTGGCCACCAGGGAGACTTACCTGGAGCAGGAGGGTGGCCCAGGCAACAGCGACATGGTGACTTCACTTCTGACATGTGTACTAGAACTGACATCAGCAGATATGCTCCAGTATTTGAGCAAAACACCTCTTGTAGAAGCCATTTTCTCCACATTTGCCTAAATACAAAAGCATTGGTGGTGATAGTTACATGCATAAACAGCTTCAAGAGGGGATCGGATAAACATATGGAGCAGAGGTTCATCAGTGTCTTTTAACCACAGGTATAGATGGAACTCTCTGTCTGGGACAAATGATGCTCTGTATTCTTGGTGCTTGGGGGGGGGGGGCAATAGTGGGAGGGCTTCTAGTGTCCTGGCCCCACTGGTGGACCTCCTGATGGCAGCTGGGGTTTTTTTTGGCCACTGTGTGACAGAGTGTTGGACTGGATGGGCCGTTGGCCTGATCCAACATGGTCTCTCTTATGTTCTCTTATGTTCTTATTGCCACAACAGCACAACATTATGATGTCACTTCTAGTACACTCTGGAAGTGGTGTCATCAGCGACGTAGCCTGAGCTTCCCTCCTGCTCCCGGTAATTCCCTCCCATCCCTTGTCATGGCAACTCTACTTCCTCTGGAAAAAAAAATGTCTGCTTTGAAGGGTGGACTGTATGGGCCTTTTCACACTTACCGGTGGAAACCGGAAGGGAGTCGGTATTGTGCCGCTTGCAGTAATCCGAGACAGCGATGGGAGTTTTCATACACATGTTTTTTTCCCTGGTAGGGTTCCGTGATTGAAGCGTGATTGAAGCGAGCCATTTCACACTGTTCCGCTCTTATCTCGCTTCCACCAGCGCCAGCCGGTTTCACGCCATTTTTCGCCCGCCGGCGCGCGAGATCTCCGGCTTTTTTTTTTTGGGAACGTCAGTTTAGATCGATATAGCGATATATCGCTATATCGACCTATCAAAACAGCACCACCATAGGGATCTCAACGGAGCCTAGCCATCCCTATGGTGGTGCTGTTTTGACAGGTCGATATAGCGATATATCGCTATATCGATCTAAACTGACGTTCCAAAAAAAAAAAAAAGCCGGAGATCGCACGCGCCGGCGGGCGAAAAACGGCGCGAAAACTGCTCCCGGGTTAGATACTGGACATTTCACACAGCACCCCATAGCGATTTCAACCTGGGAGGAGGGGTTGAAAAGTGGAAGAAGCTGCTCTTTGTTTGTGACGACTCAGGCACGCCTCACTACCGGGACAGCCGCGGGAGTGTGTGAAAAGGTGAGAGTATTCCGGTAGCAGCCAGTTACTGAATCGGGTCTGTCTGAAATGCCAGCAGAAACCCATTACTGTTCAGTAACTGGCCAGCTGCTATACCGGAATACTTAGGCTGTGTGAAAAAGCTCTATAACATTATATCCCATTGAGTTCCCTTTCTTCCCCAAACCCCGTCCCCAGGCTCCACCCCCAAATCCCCAGGAATTTCCAAACCCAGAGTTGGCAATACACGACAAGAGCAGAGATGCTTGCCTACTGTTTCAAACAGCTTCAAGAAGGAGAAGTCAATTGATGACCATTAGCCACAGTGACTCCATGTTCTGAATATGGCAGGGGAGGGACAGAGAGAGGCTTTGACGTCTCTGACCTTGATGCGAGCCTTCCAGAGGCTGGTTGCTGTGGGAAACAAAATGCCAGACAAGATGGAGAGCTCTTCTTATGTTTTCATGCTCTTTAAAAACAAAGAAAGTGTGTTTTTATCAATTTTTCAACAAGCTCGGCTTTTAGGTGATTAATGTGTGTTAAGAACTGAATATGCATCATAACTGGGCTAAGAAGCTTTACTGTGGCAATTTTGTATTGGCTGGAATTGTGATATTGTATTACAATCTACTTTGAATTTACTTGGAATATCAATTTGTTGGTGTGGGAGGGTATTTATTTTTTGGGGGGGTATTTTTCCTGATCCAAAATTGAGACACGAAGAAGCGCGATGGCAAAGACCCCGTTTCAAGCACATATTGACAAATAACAGATTATCCTCGAAAACAAGAAATCGGAGTGATGAAATCTTGCATATGGTCTAAGCTGTTAGATGTCTGTGAACGTGGAATGAGAGCCAGATTTGAGACAACTGAGAGGCGGCGGCATCTTTCACAGACATATGCCCAAAATGCCTTGGGAAACAAAACAAAACAAAAATCGTGATGATGAAAATGTTAGACGAGGCCTATAGTAAGCAAGGGGCCTGTTGGGCCTAGTTTTGACTGATGTGATAAGCCTCCGTCTGGGCTATATTCAGGTCAGGTGGCAGAATGTTACCTCACACACACCCCACAATAAAAATAAATCGTTCTCCCACAAAGAAAAGTCATGTAGAACCATACTTTTTGAGTGAAATCTTGTTTCCTTAATCAAGGATTTTATTTGCCTTTGTTTTGTATGAAGGAGCAGTCAATCATATGAGCCCGGAGGAACCTGGGAGTTTCTGGGGGCTGGGCTGAGTGTACTTGAGATCACATGATGCTGCATTATTTCCAGTTACATGACTGGAAGTGACGTCACATGTTTCCTGGCTGGGGTTGCTCTAGCCATCCCTCAAAACGGTATAGCGGGAGACCTGGTCTCCTTGCTTGCATTCCAAAGTTCAGACAAAGGTTAATCATCGCAGTTAAAATTAGGTTTCTATGTGGACTTTAAAATAGGATTGCCAATTCTGGATCAGGAAATAGCTGGAGATTTGGGGGCCAGAGCCTAGGAGAGAGCAGGGTTTGGCAGCAAGGTAAAATGCCACAGAGTTAGGGTTTCCTGGTCACCATTCCTGGACCATTGTGGGTAGGGTTGCCAGATCTAAGTTGAGAAACCCCTGAAGATTTGAGGATGGAGCATGGGGAGGAAAGGGATTTCAGCTGGGTACAGTGCCATAAAGTCCACCTTTCTGAAGCATCCATTTCCTCTAGGGGAACTGATTGCTGTAGTTTGAAGATCAGCTATAAGGAGATCCTCAGGTCCCAATGGGAAGCTGCCATCTCTACACAGAGTTCACCAGCCAGACCAGCCATTTTCCCCAGGGGATATAACAGAAAAACCACCGGAAGCAATGAAATTTACACAGAAACATGTATAAATACTTTTTAATGCAAGCTTAAATGAAACTTAATAAAACAAAACTAAAGAACACTGAGCTTTCAACATATGAATTTTCCCACACAGTCTTTCAGCAGCCCTGTAAATTGGCTTCCTTCAAGTAGACTCAGTTGTGGGTGAATGCTTTTTTCCTCAGTGCCCGACTCCTAATGATGTGGAGAGAGTAAGGAAGGAACCACTTATGAATGGACTCCTCACGGTTTCGATCACTTCATCAGCCTCCTTCTCCTGATGTAATACAGAGCCTCAGCTCAATTTTTTCAACATGGGTCTACACATGCTCTCATCAGTTGCTGCCAGCTCTCTGTAGTTCAGTTCCCCCGAAGAGAAAAGATGCTTTGGAAGCTGCTGTACCCCAATGAGGCCTCTGTCCTCCCCGGGCTCCACCCCGAAATCTCCAGGAATTTTTCAACAGTGCCCTCACCCCACTGGTGGCCAGGAGAGGACCTGGCAACCCTACACCACATGGTTGGGCTCTTTTTTTTGTGACAATCTCCGTAGATAGTGTTGCCAACTTTTAAACTCACCCCTCTGTCTGTCCCTTTAATATCAGTTTGCTCTGCAGCAAATACCAGGCGATGTTAATTATGATCTCTGTGCAGTGAAAAGCTTCAATTGCCCATTTCTACATATTCATCTTCTGTTAAAAAGACAGGCTATTTTTCCTCCTGGCCAGTAGGCAACTTGAGCCCTGTGGTTCACTGCAAATGGAATTTCATGCTGTCTGAGTGCTGTTTGGCAACATCAGGTAAACAGTCCATAAAAATCACGACTGGACTTTCCTGCCGCTTTCTACAATGGTTTGGGCCCAGTTAACTCCCTTCCCCTAAATTGCAAAGGGTTCTTCTTTGTCTTAGCAGAAATGAGTCACTGGATTTCTCCTTCTGCTTTCCGATGGATATTATTTTAGGAAGACTTGTTGTCAGATCTGTTCTAAATGGGATCCAGAGCATGTTAAAAAGTCAAGGGCAGTTTTTCCACTGACATTTTCCATCTGCCTGAATCCGAGGAGGGTTGCTCCTGCTACCACAGAGTCTGATTTATTTGTTCCCTGCCCTACTGGCAGTCCTGCTGCAGAGATCTTTGTATTTTTAGCTCTGTTTGCCTCTCCATTATTATCAGAAGCCCGATCAGTATAGCAAGTCCCTGTTTTGCTAACCATGAAAAACGAGTTTCCCTTAACTACTCAGCCATTGTGCAATCAGTGCATACTTTTCATCTCAGGCAGTCCTTTAAAACTAAAAAATTAATGTTGCCTTTTCTTCTGCCGGGGTTGTTAAAACCTGTGTTTCTGCCCTTCGGAGACTCCTACTCATTCAAGGAAAGTTTACTTTGGCTGATAATCCTGCAAAATATTTTGCTTTCCCCCAAGTGGTTGGATATCTGGAACATCATTTCTGTGTCGTTTTTCCTTGGGAGAAAGCTAAGGAGGATCTTCAAAATCCCCTCACTTTTTAATTTCTCACTCTCCAGATCAAATATGTGTCTGATGGGTTATAGAGACGACAGCAACAGTTGCATGGAACAGGCTGGCAATAAAATGTTGAAACAGCCAGGGCTTTTTTGTTAGAAAAACCCAGCAGGAACTCATTTAAATATTAGGACACATCCACTGGTGTCACCATTGTTTTGCACAGGGCTTTTCTATCGAAAAAGCCCAGGGGAACTTATTTGCATATTAGGCCACACCCCACTGATGTCGCCATTGTTTTGCACAGGGCTTTTTAATAGAAAAAGCCCAGCAGGAACTTATTTGCATATTAGGCCATGCTCCCTGACAAGCCAGCTGGAAGTGCGTTCCTGCTAAAAAAAAAAATCCCTGAAAACAGCTATCTTTCCAGCGATACTGTTTGCCAGCTCCAGGTTGGGAACTACTTGAAGATTTGAGGGGTGGGGCCAGAGGAGGGGGGGGGGGTTGGGGAGGGGAGGGACTTCTGTGGAGTATAATACCATAGAGTCCAGTTTATCGCATCAGTGGCATTACAAACAATTTCTAAGAAGCATCTGCAATGTTTGTGCAAGCGCATTCCATCTGCAGCAATCACGATTGCAAAGGTATATTTATGTTTGCAAATAAATCATTCAAATAAGTCCAATTATCCAAGGCAGGGCTTGCCTTTTCCCACGTCCAAAATATTGGGAGCGGGGGCAATTTAACATCCGTGTTACAAAAGTACCTCTTTGAGGGGAACTGTGTGGATAGAACATAATAAATGCCAAGAGAATCTGCATTTATTTCACAATAAACTGATTGTACGGTTGGGTCCCTGAGACAGACTGAGCATAACTTTTTGAGAGTAGCTAGCATAGTGCCCCAGGGAAATTCATGAGCTTATCAGGAAGTAGACAGCCTATTGCTTGTTCCTAGTATCTGAGAATATAAGAGATTTCAAGAGCCCCCTACTGTATCTATTTAAGGTAGCTGGGAAGACACATGAGCGTAGCCTGAACAGGGAACCTGCTATGATAGGTGAGATGAAAGGCTCTACCTGAGATCCTGGGTAGATGCTCAGAGGTAGGGTATCTGCTTTCCATCCAGAAGGCCCCAGATTCAATCCCTAGGATCTCCAGTTAAAAGGATCAAGTGGTGAGTGTTGTGAACAATCTAGGGTTGCCAAGTTCCAGGTGAGGTCTAGAGATCTCCCAGAATTATTTCTCCCTGGAGAAAACATCTGCTTTGGAGGGCGGATTTTATGACATCGTACCCTAATGAGTTCACTCCTATCCCCCAAACTCCATCCTCTCAGACTCCACCTTCAAAATCTCCAGGTACTCCCCAACCTGGAGTTGGCAACCTGAGACAAAGTTTTTACCACAAACTCTGGAGAGATGCTTCCAGTCAGGGTAAAGTAGGCCTTGATAGACCGGTGGAGAGACTCAATAGTTGAAGACAACATCATGGATGATCCACACACCTGTTTTTGGAAAGAAGTACAGATTTGTAAACATAACCAAGCCACCAACTCTTTCTGTAAAGCAGGAGAAGGCAGCTGTGCCACGTGTGTTGATTAGCTGATTCTTGTTGTGACAATCGTGAAATCACTTGCTCCCCACCTTCCCATTCAACCGCGTAATGAATTGGCTGGCCTTTGTGACAACCGCGAAGTTTCTTCCCTCCCGCCCCCCTTGCTCACAGCAGTGCTTCAGTTTAAAAAAAAAAAACCCTTATCTTTTAAAAGTGCTGAATCTAGGTTGAAATGGATAGACGTGCTGACTACCTTTATTAAAAACATTTCAGGATAGGCACGAACCAGGGAAACAGAGGTTTGTCACAGTTCATGGCTTGTGAGATCACAGGAACCACAAACCAGGACTGGATCTACATGTTTTTTGAGGGGGGGGGGGACAAAATTAAAAAATGGCGCCCCCTTATGGGCCATTTTTTCTTATGGTCCCATAGAATACAATAGACTCCATACCCAATTTGGTACCCCCCCTCTGTCGGCGCCTGGGGCAAGCACCCCCCCCTCTGCCTCCCCCCCTAGATCCGGCCCTGCCACAAACCTCCCTGAACCTCCTCATTTACCGAACCGGTTTGGTTTGTAATTTTCGGGAAAAGGTGATCTTCCCGTCCTCCTTTTTGCTGGCAGTGGCGCCCCAAGGCCAGCAAAATGGAAGTGGGGGGAGGGGGGAGATCTTGCAAAAGCCATTTAAATGGCTTTTATAAGGTGGCACTGCTTGCGAGCGAAGTCCAAGCAACCAGTTCATTCGCCACTTGGACTTCCCTCTAATACAATAGCTGCTTACAAAAGCCATTTAAAGGATAGGGAATGCTTGGAAGGAGGTGGGAGTGAAAGAGATTGCTGAAATGGCTTGCATCTATTTCACCTAACAGCTCTTACTCCTCCTCCCACCGCTTCCCAACATGAACCCCACACATCTCCATGAAACCACGTAGAAGGTCATGGGAGGATTGCGGATAGGGTGGACACAAAGCAAATAAAAACTTATCACACTCTTTTTTTCATTTTTACCTATAATAAGCATAATAATTTCCCCATTTTTTTCAAATTCTTTTATTGGTCTTTTGTTTATGTAATTTTTACAGCCCTATGGCGCAGAGTGTTAAAGCTGCAGTACTGCAGTCCTAAGCTCTCCTCACGACCTGAGTTCGATCCCCGGCGGAAGCTGGGTTTCCAGGTAGCCAGCTCGAGGCTGACTCAGCCTTCCATCCTTCCGAGGTCGGTAAGATGAGTACCCAGCTTGCTGAGGGGAAAGTGTAGATGACTGGAGAAGGCAAAGGCAAACCAACTGTAAAAAGTCTGTCGTGAAAATGTTGTGAAAGCAACATTACCCCAGAGTCGGAAACGACTTGTGCTTGCACAGGGGACCTTTCCTTTTCTTTCCTTATGTAATTTTGAAATATTTCACTGCAGTTTTGATACTCCCATCAACAGTTTGGTCACCCTATGCTAGCAGACTGCAGTAAAGCTCTCCTGCATGATATGATAGAAAATTCCTGATTATTTCAATATCTTTGGTGCTCAAATCAGACAGCAAAGAAAGGCCTCAGGGTTTCAGTGGTGGACTAAATCGCAACTGGAATAAATGATGTCCCATTTTGCAAATGCGTTAACCTTATTTTCCTTCCTCAAGTGCCAAATTTGCATTATCGTGTGTGCTCACAGCATAACAGGTCTGGCCGTAACTACATAGCGAAATTCTCTTCCCAGGGAATTAATGTTTGACCTAAGCTTCAAAGGAGTGGAGCGCTCGTTCCTAGTGCTTTCAATAACCCTTTGAGATTGCTGGATGCTGTTATTAAATTCCTGTTGAACCAGAGTATCATTCCGACAGCTACTTGACGGGTAACAAAACAGACCGGGTTGCAGTTGGGCTTCCAAGTTGCAAAAGGAGATAAGCACTAAGTGTCTCAATTCTGCATCCATATTACACCTTTTTTTGATCCCGATAGAGGTAGGAGAAGTCTGAGTGTAAAAAGAATGAGATGAAATAAGCCAAGGCTTTTTTACCAGGAATGCACAGGAATACAGTTCCGGTTGGCTTGGTAGTGAAGGGTGTGGTCTAATATGCAAATAAGTTCCTGCTGAGCTTTTTCTACAAAAAGTCGTGGAATAAGCACATATGTATGTCTCTAATCAATAGTTGGTATTGATTTTGCATTTGGGCCTAAGTACCACCTTGAACATCAAGGGAGCTCAATTGCTGGGCTATGGGAACAAGGTCAAGTCTACAGAGAACTAGAGATACTCCCAGCAGGGTTGGTTTATGCGCCACCACTTAGTTGTGGCCAAAGATGTAACTGCAGGGAGTTTTAAGGAAGCCTTTTAACACCAATAGGCCCGGAGCCAGTCAGGTGATCTATGAAGCCTGTGTAGCTTGCTTGCCAGCTGGAAGAGGAGGAGGAGAAGGAGAAATTTATACTCTGCCTTTCACTTGAAGTCTCAAAGTGGCTTACAATCTCCTTCCCTTCCACTTCCCACAGCAAACACCCAGTGAGGTAGGTGGGGCTGAGAGGGCTCTCAGAGAGCTGCTCCTGAGAGAACTGCTCTATGATAACTCTGGCTGACTCAAGGTCGCACCAGCAGCTGCATCTGGAAGCGTAGGGACTCAAACCCGGTTCTCCCAGATTAGAGTCCACGCTCTTAACCACTCCACCAAACAGGCTAGTGTGTTCTACTTCCAGATGACGACGATCTGTCTGTCTCCTAAATATGGCAAGAGCTGGATCCGACAGGAAACTGAGATGACTGCACTGCTTACCCCTGTTTGTCTTCTCTCCTCCTCCTCAATTGAACTCCAGGCAGGAGTTCGACATCATGGCTGGGCATCTGTCAAGTCCCACAGCCTGGCCAAAGATGCACTCCTGCAGAAAAGCCGACGACAAGCTCTGCTGATTTCTCCAGGCGTCCTTCTCACCCTCACAGCTGGCAATGTTGCAGGAGCTCATGAAGGTGGAGCTAAAAGGAGTGCTGGAAAGCTGCACTCATTTCTTCCAGCATAGCAGCCATTGGCCCTGAGCTGGGCAGCCTAGCATGGCCGGCCCTGCCACTAGGCAAACTAGGCAATCACCTAGGGCGCCAGCCTTCTGGGGGCACAGAATGAGGCATCATTTCAGGTTCTCAGAGTAATTTCCAAAGAAGATGTAGAAGTCCATGTATAAGGAGGAGGAGAGTGGATTTATACCCCACCTTTCACTACCTGAAGGAGTCTCAGAGCGTCTTACAATCTCCTTTCGCTTTCCCTCCCCACAACAGACATCCTGTGAGGTAGGTTGAGATGAGAGAGCTCTGACAGAAACTGCTCTTGAGAGGAGCAGCTCTGCGAGAACTTGTGACTGACTCAAGGTCACATCAGCAGGTGCAGGTGGAAAAATGAGGAATCAAACTCGGTTCTCCCTGATAAGAGTCCATGCAGTTAACCACTACACCAAACATGGGCACATGAATGACAAGTTAGAGGAAACTGTCTGAATCCCTTCTGCACACCAAAAGGATTTTCAGTTACTTGCAGCTTTCCAAGGGAAAAGGGTTAGGTGTTATTGTGCAGTTCTGTGGAAGGGTATTGCTGGTCTTCAGTAACAGCAAGAGTCAAAAGAAGCAGACAAAAAAAAAAAGAAGCATCCAAGATGATGGATTGCAGAGGAACAGAGTATTTCTATAAATATCGCTGTTCTATAGATCAATTGTATGCTTTTGCTTTAAATTCTGCATCCACAGACTTCTCTGTGAACAGATATAGCTGAACATAAATTGAGCTCAGTTTTGGCACCTCTGTGAAGGGAAATGGGGGGAGGGAGGCCAGAGAATAGGAACCAGGTTCTTATCAATAAGAGTAGATGCATATGTGCCTGTTTATTGCTTGGTGGCTCATCGTTTCTCAACTGTCAACCACATGTGTGAACAGGACCTTACTGGAAAATACTGGGGAAAGAATAAGCACATGAAAGCGTATACCTTGAATAAAACGTTGTTGTCTTAAAGGTGCCACCAGAGTCAAACTTTGTTCTGGAAAATACTGTGTTTGAGTTGACATGGTGATGATGAAGAAGAACAAGAACAAGAAGAAGAAGAGGAGGAGGAAATTGGATTTATACCCCACCCTTCACTACCCAAATCTCCTTTCCTTTCACCTCCCCACAACAGACACCCTGTGAGGTAGGTGGGACTGAGAGTTCTGACAGAAACTGCTCTTTCCAGAACAGTCTCTGACAGAATTATGACTGACCAACAGCTGCATGGGGAGAAGTGGGGAATCGAACCCAGTTCTCCCAAATAAGAGTCCACACACTTAACCAAACTTGCTCTCCCCTACATGTCAAAGTCCTATCTATAGTGACTGACCGGTGAGAGATGATTCACACAAGACTTTATGCCACTCAGTCCAAGAGTGGCAAACATGTATTTGTGAACTTGACCTAAGCCACCTGACCATCTACAAGTTCATGCCTATTGTGGCAGGTACTAAGAGCTTCTACGCTTGAAGACATTGCCTTTGAATTTTCTCACAGAAAGAAAATGTATCTCACTTATTTTTAAAGGAATGCCATTCTTGATATGCTGGACCGACCCTGCTGAAGTCTCACACTCTTCCTCCACACTTCTCCATTCCCTGCCAAACTGGATGAACAAGGTGTCTTCCCAAGATACACCCCGATTTTTTTTAAAGAGCAGAAGTCCCGGCTGTCAATAATTGAGAGCTCAGTCGTGTGCCCGCTGACTTCTGAATGTGGTGTTGGAAACAGAGGGCAGTCCTCCCCAAATAATATGTCAGGCTTTGCCACTGAGTCTTCAGATGCTCGGGCAAGGGTCACCATCAGACAACAGAGCATCTTCTATAATACCTTTGTCAGCCTGAACAACAGGGGTACCATGAGAGAGAGAGAGAGAATGAAACTATAGTATTTTTAAATGCTGTTATGCTTATTTAATAGAAACATTTTCTAAGTCAATTATAAGGTTTGTTTTGTGGGCACAGTTGCTTTGTCTTTCTTACTCTCACTGTTTGGTGTAGTGGTTAAGTGTGCGGACTCTTATCTGGGAGAACCGGGTTTGATTCCCCACTCCTCCACTTGCACCTGCTGGAATGGCCTTGGGTCAGCCATAGCTCTGGCAGAGGTTGTCCTTGAAAGGGCAGCTGCTGTGAGAGCCCTCTCCAGCCCCACCCACCTCACAGGGTGTCGTGGGGGAGGAAGGTAAAGGAGATTGTGAGCCGCTCTGAGACTCTTCGGAGTGGAGGGCGGGATATAAATCCAATATCTTCTTCTTCTTCTGTGCAGCCACTGACTTTTTGTATAGTATCTTCCAGGGCTTTTTTTTTCCTTCAGAAAAGGCCCAGCAGGAACTCATTTGCATATTAGGCCACACACCCTGATATCACCATTGTTTCATACAGCACTTTTTGCAGGGAAAGACCAGCAGGAACTCATTTGCATATTAGGCCACTCTCCCTGACACCAAGCCAGCTGGAACTGCATTCCTGCTCAAAAAAAAATTCCTGTTATTCTCCACTACTATGTACAGGTGTGAAAGCTGGACAATGAAGAAAGCTCCTTCCGCTAACCTGCCACCGAAACCAAATATGAAATCTGAAGGACAATTTTAAGGTGCTCTGAAAAGTTCCACGTTGCATTATATAAGAAACAGCATCTGATGAGTTTTGGATGCAAAGGCTGTATCCGTGCATTTGCTGTAGGCACGCACATACACAGAGATATATAAAAGCATTGGCCTCCAAACAGCACAGCAGACTTTGCATTTGGCACGTTGACGAGAAAGAGCAGATGGTGGCAGATTGTCAGGACAAGACGGAGAAAACAGAATACTTGGGAAGATGACAACTTGTGAAATGTGACCCGGCTTGCACGCATACACCAAGGAGTGACAGTTTGGCAGTCCCTTTGGATAGTGACTAGTAGTGAGAAACAAAGATGGTCTTGATGTACTGATTCTGACTCCAGTGCAAATTTTGTCCTTCCTCCTTGCTCCAGGCTAGCTTTGAGCTTTTTTTTTTTTTAAATGTTTTTATATATACACTCAATACCTCTATCCATTTAAACCTAGATTTGGCATTTTTTTAAACAAAGCATTTGGGGGGGGGGAACCTTGTAGCATGGCTGTGAGCGAGGGGGGAGGGGAAGAATTATGATTTATTAACTTCGACTTGTAGGCTGCCCTCCCCTGAAAAACAGGGCTAAGGCAGCATACAACCAAGGTCTTTTTTGAGCAGGAATGCAGTTCCAACTGGCTCGGCACCAGGGGGTGTGGCCTAATATGCAAATAAGTTCCTTCTGGGAGAGCCAGTTTGGTGTAGTGGTTAAGTGTGCGGACTCTTATCTGGGAGAACCGGGTTTGATTCCCCACTCCTCCACTTGCACCTGCTGAGATGGCCTTGGGTCAGCCATAGCTCTGGCAGAGGTTGTCCTTGAAAGGGCAGCTGCTGTGAGAGCCCTCTCCAGCCCCACCCACCTCACAGGGTGTCTGTTGTGGGGGAGGAAGGTAAAGGAGATTGTGAGCCGCTCTGAGACTCTTCGGAGTGGAGGGCAGGATAGAAATCCAATATCTTCTTCTTCTTCTTCTTCTTCTTCTTCTTCTTCTTTTTCTACCAAAAAAAGCTCAGTGTGGAACAATGGTATATCAAGGGGTGTGACCTAATATGCAAATGAGCTCCTGCTGGGCTTTCCCCCCCTACCTACTAAAAAAAAAAGTCCTGCATAGTGCATAGAACAGTGATAAAATTACAAGTCTTACAAGAGGTTTCAAAATTTAAAAATATATATAAAATACAATTTCAGCAGCCTTAGCCAATCTGATGGCAATAATTCCTGGAGTGTCATTGCCTTGTAGAGGAGGGAGGTGAGGAAGGGAAGAGGAAGAAGAATGCCAGACAAGATGGAAAACCATTGCTGTCCTCAATCCAAGCTTCATGATTGTCACAGAGACTGGGAAATCAATACTCTGCACTGTTGAATGAGAAGTTGGGGAGGAAGTCATGAGTGTCACAAAAATCAGCCAATCAACATACGTTGAGAGCCAGTTTGGTGTAGTGGTTAAGCGTGAGGATTCTTATCTGGGAGAACCGAGTTTGATTCCCCACTCCTCCCCTTGCACCTGCTGGAATGGCCTTGAGTTAGCCATAGCTCTGGCAGAGGTTGTCCTTGAAAGGGCAGCTGCTGTGAGAGCCCTCTCCAACCCCACCCACCTCACAGGGTGTCTGTTGTGGGGGGACAAGATAAAGGAGATTGTAAGCCGCTCTGAGTCTTTGATTCAGAGAGAAGGTCGGGGTATAAATCTGCAATTCTTCTTCTTCTTTCACAGCTGACTTCTGCTTCCAGAAGGGCTTGGTTAAGTTTGGAAATCTGTACTTCTTTCTTCAAAATGGGTATGTGCAGGGGTGGAATTCTAGCAGGAGCTCCTTTGAATATTAGGCCACACACCCCTGATGTAGCCAATCCTCCAAGAGCTTACAAGACTCTTTTTTGTAAGCTCTTGGAGGATTGGGTGCATCAGGGGTGTGTGGCCTAATATGCAAAGGAGCTCCTGCTAGAATTCCACCCCTGTGGGTCTCCCATGACCTTGCCTTCTACTCAGCCAGACTGTTGGTTTAGCAAAACCAGAGTACTGTCTACTCTGATTGGCAGCATCTATCCTGGGTTTGAGGTAGAGATCTTTGCTAAGGTTGCCAACTCCAGAGATATCTGGAGATAATGGAGATGGAGCTTTGGGAGGATACAGTTTGGCAAAGTGGGAGGAACTCATTAGGGTATAATGCCACAGAGTCCCCCCCCCACCCCGCTCCAAAGGTGCAATTTTATGCAGCGGAACTGATCTATGCTGAATTACAACTGACCTGCTGAGATCAGCTGTAATTCCATATCCCACCTGGTGCTTGGCAACCCGAGATCTTTCACAATACTCACTACCTGATCCTTCTAAGTGGAGATATTAGGACTGAATGTGGGACCTTCTGGAAAGCAGATAGGGTTGACAGGTCCCTTGAATCAGCTGGCAGGAGATGGGGGTTATCTTTCTGGGAGCAAGGAGGGAGAAGCAGGAAATAAACATAACAGGTACCATAGAGTTTTCCCCTCCCAAATGGCTAGAGCATATGGGAAAACCAGAGAGTTTCCCCAGAAACTCCTAGAGCAGCTGCAAGCACCATCACCGGCGTGATGATGTCACTTCTAGGTGACATCATTGTGTTGTGTACGCAAGTCCCCCGCCGCAGAGCGCTAAGGACTTGGCAACCCTAATGACCTGGTGTCAAGCCAGGCCTGCCAATGAAGCACCAACACTCTAAGATGGCGTTTCTCCACAGGATCTATTGTTGGAAGCCGCCCTGAGCCATTCGTGGGAAGGGCGGGATATAAATTCTAAATAAATAAATAAATAAGCATTGTATACTCATTTTATATTAAAGAAGCCAGATCTTAGAATTGTTACTTTTCTATTATAGAATTCAGATTGTAGAGTTGTTACTAACCCAGAATTAAATGTGAGCACATCAAAGTAGCAGCCCCCACCTTTCTTCTTTTGCTTTTACTAACAGATGTAGGAATGTCCTCTTTGAAGATAAGACCTCCTGGGACTCGTTCTCAGGCCCAGCCAGGCCTGACCCAGGATGTGCTAGTCGCAATATAGATAAGGAATCCAGCATGTGAATTTCACACGTGAATGTAGAATTGTTTATAGAACCTTTGATGTGCCATTTTAAAGCATGTATTCTAGTGCTACAAAGTATCAGTTCCAATCTTCAGCTCGAATGAGCCACATGGATTATCAATAAACCTAACTTTGTTTCAAAATCCAAGGACTAGTTATTTTGAAATCTCATGCTTGACCCCTGGCTCTGCCCCAGTGTCTCCTGACTTCACCCCCAAAGTCTCCTGGCTCCACCCCCAAAGTCCCCAGATATTTCTTAAGTTGGACTTGGCAACCCTAGCAGGTTTCCTATTCAGGCGACATTCATGTGTCTTCCCTGCTCCTCTTCAACAGATGCAGCAGGGGGCTCTTGAAATCTCTGTCTCATTATCAGATGCTAGAAGCAAACAGGCTTTCTGCTTCAAGAATTCCCCTGGGGCATCAGGCTAGAGAGTGTTAGTGTGTCTCTGGGATCCAACCACAAAATCAGTTTATTGTGAAATAAATGCAGGTCCTCTTGTCATCTTCTGTCCACACCATCTTCTGTCCACCTCCAAGTGGTACTTTTGTAACACAGATGTTAAATTTTTCTCACACACACCACCGGCAATATCTTGGACCTGGGAAAAGGCAATCCCTGCCATGGATAATTGAACTTATTTGAATGATTTATTTGCAGATGTAAATATACCCTTGCAACCGTGATTGCTGCGCGGAATGCGATTGCACAGACATTGCAGGTACTTCTCGGATATGATTTGTTATGGCATTGATGCGATAAACAGGTGCATGGCTTGAACTGTGCACAAAACCATGATTGTTTTTCTGGTTAGTTCTATAGTGTTGAAGTTTTAAAAAGCAGTAAACATGGAACTGTTTACTGCTGTTTAGCAGAATTGCCCCAATCAACCTGGCTAGCCCAATCTTGCCAGATCTTGGAAGCTAAGCAGGGTTACCGGTTCGTATTTGGATAGTACCGGTTCGTATTTGGATGGAAGACTACCGATGAATACAAGGGATGAGATGCAGAGGCAAGCAATGGCAAACCATCTCTGAATGTCTCTTGCCTTGAAAATCCCACAGGATTGCCATAGGTTCAGTATCAAAGGGGCAAGGCACTTCCCTCAGGCAGTTGGCAACTTTGCATGCACAATGATTTTGTGTTATTCTTGTGTGAGGGTCTGCCATCGAGCACACATCTCCGTTGCCATCGGGAACACATTTAAGCAGCCCCTTTTAAATAAAGTGAAGAACCACTCAGGAAGCAAGCCTTATCAGGTCTATTCCGAAGTAAGCCCAGGGCTTTCTTTGATCAGAAACGCACAGGAATGCAGTTCTCGCTGGCTTGATGTCGGGGGTGAGGCCTAATATGCAAATAAGTTCCTGCTGGGCTTTTTCTACAAAAATCCCTGTGTGAAACAATGGTGATGTCAGGGTGTGTGGCCTAATATGCAAATGAGTTCTTGCTGGTTCTACAAAAAAGTGTGGCATGAAACCATGGCGATGTCAGGAGGTGTGGCCTAATATGCAAATGAGTTTCTCCCACGCTTTTTCTACCAAAAAAAAAAGCCCTCAGTAAATCTCATTCTATTCGCTAGGGTTTACTCCCAGATTGCTTTTAGGACTATGGGCCTAGTCTGTTAGATGTAGCTGGGATATTGCTCAGCTGTTACCAAGAAGAAGAACATTATGAAAACCGGAGAGTATCGCTGATGATACTTAATGGGAGAGGGAAGCCCTTCAGGCTCACCCAGAATGGCAGCTTGTTAGAAGGGTTCCACTGTTGGGTTGCCAACAGTCCTGGAGAAAAATGTCCTGTCCCTTTCATGAAGGCTTAATGGGATGTACTTTACCACTTGACTCCACTCCATGAAAAGCTTCACCTGTCCATTTCCACATGTTATGCTTCTGTTCATGGGGCAGGACAATTTTTCTCCAGGCTTGTTGGCAACCCTAGTTTCCAGTCACTAGGAAAGAATTGATGCTGCTCCTGAAAAGAGATAGAAATCACATCTTTAGATGGTGGAGAAGTTGCTAAGGGAGGGGGTACTGGAGAAGCAGTTTGGTGTTTCCAAAAGTTGGTACTGCTTGGAAAATAACTGCTTTCAAAATTCTGCTGCCAGCCTGCTCACTGCAACTGTGGCTTTCGTCTCCATCACACATGTTTGATCCGTACATTTAGAAATTAAAAAGTGTTTGGTGTGTTTTTAAAATTCCACAAACCTCCACAGCATTCTCCCATGGCAAAGGACACAGAAAAAGGATGTTCCAATGTTCCAGAAACTCAACCACCTGAGGAAACCAAAACACTTCATGCAATACACAGCAAAAGTGAACTTTTCTTGAATGAGTGGGTGTCCCTGAAGGGCAGAAATGCAGGTTTTAACAGCCCCAGCCAAAGACAGGGCAACATTAGCCTTTTGTTTTAAAGGACTGCCTGAAATTAAAAATATGCTAGCACAAATGCTGGAAATGCAATGTCTTTGTTGAGTAGTTATTATGGGGAATGAGGAGAATAACCTGAGTAATTAAAAATTGCAATAATTGCATCACAAGGATGAATGGATATGGTTGCTTGACACAGAATAATCTCTAGGGGTGTGAGTTTTAATCAATTTGATCAGTACAGGAATAAAGTTAAGAACATAACAGCCCTGCTGGATCAGACCAACTGTCCATCTAGTCCAGCATCCTGTCTCACACAGTGGCCAACCAGTTCCTCTGGAGGGCCAGCAACAGGGCATAGAGGCCAAGGCCTTCCCCTGAGGTTGCCTCCTGGCTGTGGGATTCAGAGGCTCAGTGCCTCTGAATGTGGAGGTTCCCCTCAGTCACCACAGCTACTAGCCATTGGCAGACTTATCCTCCATGAATCTAGCTAATCTCCTTTCATAACTGTTTATTCCTGTGGCCATCACTACATCCTCTGTCAGAAGAGCCCACAGGACACTAAATTGTTCAGGGTGGTGAGAACCAGAGAGGATTGTGAGGAACTCCAAAGGGATCTGTTGAGGCTGGGTGAGTGGGCGTCAACGTGGCAGATGCGGTTCAATGTGGCCAAGTGCAAAGTAATGCACATTGGGGCCAAGAATCCCAGCTACAAATACAAGTTGATGGGGTGTGAACTGGCAGAGACTGACCAAGAGAGAGATCTTGGGGTCGTGGTAGATAACTCACTGAAAATGTCAAGACAGTGTGCGTTTGCAATAAAAAAGGCCAACGCCATGCTGGGAATTATTAGGAAGGGAATTGAAAACAAATCAGCCAGTATCATAATGCCCCTGTATAAATCGATGGTGCGGTCTCATTTGGAGTACTGTGTGCAGTTCTGGTCGCCGCACCTCAAAAAGGATATTATAGCATTGGGGAAAGTCCAGAGAAGGGCAACTAGAATGATTAAAGGGCTTGAGCACTTTCCCTATGAAGAAAGGTTGAAACGCTTGGGACTCTTTAGCTTGGAGAAACGTCGACTGCGGGGGTGACATGATAGAGGTTTACAAGATAATGCATGGGATGGAGAAAGTAGAGAAAGAAGTACTTTTCTCCCTTTCTCACAATACAAGAACTCATGGGCATTCGATGAAATTGCTGAGCAGACAGGTTAAAACGGATAAAAGGAAGTACTTCTTCACCCAAAGGGTGATTAACATGTGGAATTCACTGCCACAGGAGGTGGTGGTGGCTGCAAGCATAGCCAGCTTTAAGAGAGGATTGGATAAAAATATGGAGCAGAGGTCCATCAGTGGCTATTAGCCACTGTGTGTGTGTATATATAAAAATTTTTGCCACTGTGTGACGCAGAGTGTTGGACTGGATGGGCCGTTGTCCTGATCCAACATGGCTTCTCTTATGTTCTTAACCATGCTGGACTAGATGGACTGTTGGTCGGATCCAGCAGGGCTCTTCTTGTAGTCTACCTGAGATTCGCTACAGCTTCTGCCAGTCTGCGCAGACAATATTCCCCTTGATGGACCAAGGTGCTGATTCAGTAAAAGGCAGCTTCATGTGTGTTTATGAGAATCCAAGCAGGGTTTGGCCTTGGTTTGTATTTGCACGAGTGACCACAGAGTAAAAGGTGTTGCTATTCAGACCAGGCAGTAGGCAAACCACCCCTTCTTAGTCTCTTGCCTGGAAAAGCCAACAGGGCCAACTGCAACTGGATGGCATTCCAATTCAAGAAATATCTGGGGACTTTGGGGGGGAGCCAGGAGACTTTGGGGGTGCAGCCAGGAGACATTAGGGGTGGAGCCAAGATCAAGGCTGTGACAAGCATAATTGAACTCCAAAGGGAGTTCTGGCCATCACATTTAAAGGGGACGGCACACCTTTTCAATTTCTTCCTTCCATAGGAAATAATGAAGGATAGGGGCACCTTCTTTTGGGGCTCATAGAATTGGACCCCCTGGTCCAATCTTTTTGAAACTTGGGGGGTATTTTGGGGAGAGGCACGGGATGCTATACTGAAAATCTGGTGCCTCTACCCCAAAAAACAGCCCCCCCAAAGCCCCAGATACCCACGGATCAATTCTCCAAGATTTTCTATGGGAATAAATCTCCATAGGGAATAATAGAGTTCCCAGCAGACATTTCCCTCCCCTCCCCTTCCTTTCTGACAACCCTGAAGCAGGGGGAGGGTCTCCAAACTGGGGGATCCCCTGCCCCCACCTGGGGATTGGCAACCCTTGGCATCTCCCACCACCACGCAAAGGGTCAGGTTATTCCACGTTTTTATTTGTGGAGATGTGATAGGATAAGGCTGTTGACTGTGCATTCTGAGTTTCAGATTCGAATTGTCATTTAAAGTGGCATACAAGGCATATTGTCATTTAAAGTGGCAAACAAGGCTGTTCAGTGTAGAGTCTGGGACCGATTTCCCACTAGCTTTATGCTGCTCTCAGGCTCCTCTTCTCAGTGGGATGTCATACTATCCGCCCTGGGGCTGCAACTAGCTTTGCCTTTTTCACATGGCACACAGAAACTGGGTTTTAGAGGATCTTGTTTGCCGCATGAAAAAGGCGAAGCTAGTTGCAGCCCCAGGCAGATAGTGTGAAATCCAACGGAAGCCCGCTGAGAAGAGGAGAGTGAGAACCCCATGAGGCTAGTGGGAAATTGGTCTAAAAGTACTTAACTGCTCCACTGGTGAAGGCCCTCAGGGTTCTCACAGGTAGGGAAGAGGTTGACTAGGTGAGATGTCTTTTGGCCGGCTTCTGGAGTCAGTACATGAGCAGACCATCCAGTCCAACTCAAGATGCTGTTTTTTTCCCCTTGCAAAGAATTTTAAAGGCAGAAATGCCTTAGTTCTCCTTGTGTGGGTTCCACTTGAGAAAACATCCCTTCAGGATAGGGGTGTCCACTCTGGCTTGGGAAATTCCTGGAGATTTGGGGACAGTGCCTGGGGCGAGTGGAGTTTGTGGGAGGGAAGGAGCTGAGCAGGGCTGGGACGTCATAGAGACCATCTCCCAAAGCCATCATTGCCTCCAGGCAAACTGATTGCTGTAGTCTGGAGTTCAGCAAAATGACAGAGTTACCGTTTTCGCACACAGCTTACCTCGCAGTCACAATCCTGTTCCCTCCGCAGCGTCTGTCGGATTTCCCACCATCTTCGCTGGAGTTACAGGAAGTGCCGCGGCTCTTGCGTAGCAAATGTAAGCTGGGTTTTAGCATTTTGCGTTTGCCACGCAAAAGT
This sequence comes from Heteronotia binoei, assembly GCF_032191835.1. Taxonomy (NCBI): domain Eukaryota; kingdom Metazoa; phylum Chordata; class Lepidosauria; order Squamata; family Gekkonidae; genus Heteronotia; species Heteronotia binoei. The sequence continues at coordinate 175,215,293 of NC_083225.1, forward strand.
CGCGGCACTTCCTGTAACTCCGGCACAGATGGTGGGAAATCCGACCGGACACTGCGGAGGGAACAGGATTGTGACTGCGAGGTAAGCTGTGTGCGAAAACGGTAAGTGTCTGCACAGTGATAGACCAAAACAAAAAACTGTGCCCAAACAATTACAAACAGTCTCTATTTCATTAGATATATACACACACACACACAGATACCCTATGAGCAATATATTCAACAAGGGGTAGGTTCTATGAGTAAAGTCCATAAATTCATGTGGCAACAAAATTGCTCCTGAGTAGTTGAGGAACCAGATCCCCTCAAAAGAAGGCTCCAAAGGTTGATATATCCTTAATGTGCCTGTTGACTTCTTGGTACATGTTTCACATCAAGATGCTTTCTCATAGAACAAGTCCTGAATGAAATTTTTAACAGAAATATTTCTCCGATGGCAAGCTATGTCTTCACACAACTTATACAACTTCCAAAAGGCATATGCTCATTATTTCTGTTAAAAATTTCATCCAGGAGGCAAGCAGCGTTTCTTCCAAAATGGCAGCAGGGATGAGTCCTGTGCTGGGATAAGGGTCACCAGTTCTGATTAGAGAACTTCCTGGAGATGTTTTCTGGAGGGGGAACGTGGGTAGGGTGTGGTTTGGAGAGAGAAGAGAGCTCAGCAGGGTATAATGCCATAGACTCCATCCTCCAAAGCAGCCATTTCCCCCAAGGGAAGCATTCTCTGTAATCTGCATATCAATTGCAATTCTGGGAGATCTCCAGGTCCCACCTGGAGTTTGGCAACCCTAGGTGATGTCATGGGCTTTAGGGGAGGTATTAGTACAAGCGCATTGCCTGCTACTTCTCCATAAAATATGACATTAATGTCAGGCTAGGATCTTGAAGATCCAGAATTCCCCACTCTGCCACAGAACTGGTGTCCAGTTACTCTCTCTTGGCCTAACCGTCTAGCCGCCTCGCCGACGTGGGGATTCCGGGGTCTGCCTTGCCATGGCTGGCCTCTTTCCTCCAAGGTCGGGGACAAAGGGTGGTGATAGGGGAAGAATTGTCCTGGAGGCACCCACTCATATGTGGCATGCCACAAGGGGCAGTTCTGTCCTGATGTTATTTAAAATCTACATGCGCCCCCTTGCCCAGATTGGCAGAAGGTATGGGCTGGGGGGGTCACCAATATGCGGATGACACCCAGCTTTATCTATTGATGGGTGGCTGCGTCCCAGACAACTTAGACGTGGCATTACAAGCTGTGACATCCTGGCTCAGCCTGAATCGACTGAAGTTGAATCTGACAAAGACGGAGGTTCTCTTTCTGAGCCGCGGTGGCTCAGGAAGGGAGATCCCCTTGCCAGCTTTTGATGGGGTGCCACTAGTTTCGGCTCCGAAGGTCAAGAGCCTGGGAGTGCTCCTGGAGTCCTCCCTTGTCTATGGAGGCCCGGGTAGCAACCACTGTCAAGTCCACCTTTTTCCATCTGTGGCGGGTATGACAGTTGGCCCCTTTTCTGGAGCACTGCAACTCAGCAATGGTGATCCATGCTACGGTCACCTCGAGAATAGACTACTGTAATGCCCTCTGTATGGGGCTGCCCTTGACTCTGACTCAGAGACCACAGCTAGTGCAGAATGCTGCAGCACGGTTGCTAATGGGACTCCCGAGACGGAAGCACATTCAACCAGTGCTGAAAGAGCTGCACTGGCTGCGGATTGTGTTCCGAGTCCGTTTCAAAGTGCTGGTATTGACCTTTAAAGCCCTAAATGGCCGAGGAGCTATCTAAGGGACCGCCTTTCCCCATATGTTCCCCAGAGAGCACTGTGTTCAGGAACTAAAAATCTATTGTCCATCCCCGGACCAAGGGAGGCCAGACTGGGCGTTACATGGGCCAGGGCCTTCTCAGTGGCAGCACCAATGCTGTGGAATGCGCTCCCTGAGGCCATAACGGCTCTGCGGGATCTCTCCCAATTCCTCAGAACTTTTTAAACAGGCCTATAACAAATAGGGGAGAAGGCTGCTGCTTTTATGCTACTGGGCAACTCCACCAGAAGGACCACCAACAGATAAACTGTATACTCTGTATAGCGCCAGTACTTTGTTTTAAATTCTTTTACATTATAATTGATTGTCTTATTGTTTTATATTTCCACAGGGCCTGTAAGACAGCCCTTTTCTGGCTGGCCTATAACTAACTGGCATTGGCAACTCTGTAGAAGATTGCAGTGTAGTATTCTGATAGATCGCTTGTTTTAATAACGGTGTAATTTGTTGTATTTTAAATCCAAAACCTATGTTAGTTCTTATGTGTTGTAAGCCGCCCTGAGCCACTTCGGTGGGAAGGGCGGGATATAAATTGAAATAAACTGAAAATATTTGAAATTGAGATGTTGGTTTTTATGATTGTTAGCCGCTCTGAGTCTGTTTGGAATGGGCGGGATATAAATGGAAAGTAAATAAATAAAACTAACAAGGTTGTTATAAAACGAAGGGGCAGAGAATGATGTCATAAGCTGCTTTGGGTCCCCACTGAAGAGAAAACTGTGTATAAATATCTAAATAAATAAATACAAATGCCAGCAAGTAAGGGACACATTAACTCTGCCTCTGTGGAACTGGCCATGAAAAAGCCAGGCATCCTTGGCTGAAGAAATAATGACTGCTTCTGTGAACCTGTCTATACGAGCTTTAGAGTATTACAGATTAGCTGGATATTGTGTGATATTTTTTTACTCAACCATTCGTCACCTGAGCAGCTGAAGAAGCTGCTAGTATTACAGGGCAAGCAGACAATGAGAAGGGAAGTTGAAAAATGAATTGCCCCTCTCCCCTGTCCCCACCCCCAGCCTGAATGGCTTTCAGTCATCAATGCCCTCGCTCATCTTTCTGCTATTTTCCAAGAAACCTCTGCTTGGCTTGAAATGTGTTTACTCCCAGTGGTACAGCTGAAAAGCAGTCATCCTTGATAGCTGTCTAAGCCTGGGCTTCCTCTTCGGTATTTTCTAACGAGGACGGGAAGGCTGTCTGTTGGATTTCTTCCTTCTCTTTCCTTTTGTAGACAACGTACCGGCGCATTACTGTTTAGGATGCCACAACTGAAGAAATGTAGGAGACAGGAGGAAGTAATACAGCCCCCCTCCCAAAGGAGACCTTTAAGGGACACAGCATAATGTGGAATTTGCTGGTGGGAATACTGCCACATTTCAGGGCCTTGGAAACCCAATGCATTGAAAAGGGCCCTGTGCCCTTCATTGAATTCTGCAACACACTGCATTCAAGGGAGGGGCCTCAGCAATGTTGTATCAGGTTGCTTAAGCTTTAGTTAAGTTCAACTTGCTTGCTTTCCATCTATCCTCCCTCATCTATTTTCCTTCCTTCATTTCTTCCTTCCTTCCTTCGTGGCTCTCAGACATCTGACGTTCATGTCTTGTGGCTTTCAAACATCTGCCGTTTATTCTGTGTGGCTCTTATGTTAAGGAAGTTTGGCCACCCGTGTACAATGCAAGCAGCCATTTTCTCCAGGGGCAACAATACACACAACTCAATCGTTATCATGACAAATTACTATGTAATAAAGTGCGTATACATAATTCATGAAATTTCTTCCACAAGGAGTCCCAATGTGCAGGCTGTCAACTTTAAAAAGTCCTGCTTCGATTGTCACTCTTCCAGCAAAGGGTGCTCCATAAATTTTCAAAAAAGACGCCCCCATTCAAAACAGCTCACTGTTGATCTTTCCAGTGCGCTGCCACCCAAACCTTCTTAAAGCTTTGCCCCTGGAGAAAATGGCTGCTTTGAAGGGTGGACCGTATGGCATTGTACACGGGTGGCCGAACTTCCTTAACATAAGAGCCACACAGAATAAACACCAGATGTTTGTATATGCACTTTATTACATAGTAATTTGTCACTATAACAATTGAGTTGTGTATATTGTTGTTCCTGTAGTGACTTCTCTCCTGTTATATTTTCTCCAGGGGAGCTGATCTCTGCCAGCTGGAGATCAGCTGTAAAAGTGGGAGATCTCCAGGCCCCACATGGAGAGTGGCAACCCTATGTGCTGAGATGTTGCAATGTAGTCTCATAAGATCACAGTTGCATTGTTTTCTGGGCAGCTTACCGTCAATATTTAGTTATACCTTGTTTTTCCCCCCAGCTTGTTCTCCCTTCCTCTGTAATATCCTCTTAACCCTGTGTAGGCCTGGTGCCAACCTCCAGGTGGGGCCTAGAGTTCTCCTGTAATTACAATAGATCTCTAGACCACAGATATCAGTTCTCTGGAGGAAATGGAAAATCTGGAGGGTGGGCAGTGCAACCTCACAGCTCTGCTGAGCTCCGTTCCCCCATCCAAACTCTCCCCACCTCAGGTAGTACCCATAAATCTCCAGGGCAACCCTCACTGCTGGGAGGTAGGAGAGTAACTAGACTGAAGTCACCCATTAAGCATCCATGGCAGGATGGGGACTCAAACCTGCTTCTCCTAGAAATTAATCTGACAATGAACCCAGGGGTCCCCAACTTTTTTGAGACTGCAGGCACACTGGGAGTTCTAACATGACATGGTAGGCTCAGCAACAAAATGGCTGCCGCAAAATGGCTGCCAGATGAGGTGGAGAAAGTCACAAAATGATTCCCACATTGACTTGCCAGGTTCCCACTGGTCACCGGCTGGGGATGTGGGGTTAGGATTGACATCCAGGTGGGGAAACTCCTGGAGATTTGGGGGTGGAGCCTGGAGAGGACAAGGAACTCAGGTAGTTAAGAGACTACCTTCCAAGCAGTGTTCCCTCTAAGCTGAGTGAGCGTGAGCTAGCTCACAGATTTTTAACCTCCAGCTCACACGTTTTTGTCTTAGCTCCGGAAGGATGACCCAGGGCACACTAATTTATGCAGTAGCTCACAACTTTAATGCAGTAGCTCACAACTTTAGTTCACGAAGTAGAATTTTTGCTCACAAGACTTTGCAGCTTTGAGGGAACATTGCTTCCAAGGCATCCATTGTCTCCAGAAGAACTCATCTCTGTGGTCTGGAGATCAGCTGGAATTCCAGGGGATCCCAAGGTCCCACCCAGAGGCTGGCAGCCCTATATCCCACAGCTTAGCTTCAGTAACATCATACTTGTTGTAGGTCCTTGTTGGCAGCAGCTGCTGAAGCAACATTTAAAAAAAATCTGCACAGCCAATCAAAATCTCCAACAGCTAATCAGAAGTCTTGCTAGGCAACAACCCTATCTGGTCCTACTCACTTGCTAAAAACACTTGAGGGGCACCAGAAAAGCTGTTGATGGACGCCCTGGCACTGATAGGCACCATGTTGGATACCCCCAGAGCTTTTTTTTGTAGCACAAACTCCTTTGCATATTAGGCCACACACCCCTGATGTAGCCAATCCTCCTGGAGCTCACAGTAGGCCCTAGAATAAGAGCCCTGTAAGCTCTTGGAGGATTGGCTGCATCAGGGGTGTGTGGCCTAATTTGCAAAGGAGTTTCTGCTACACAAAAAAGCCCTGGATACCCCTGCTCTAACCACTAGCATCCTTTTCAGATTTGCAGGAACATCTCTCATACCCCTGGAATTATAACCTTTATGGTGAGACCATCATGAGAATTAGACATATGATGAAAGTCTGATATTTCAAGGCACAATATTTAATTTGAGGGCAGCATGAAATCACTAATATAGTCGCTTCGCTTTCATATAAAGGTTATTAATTTGAAATGTGTAAGTTATCCCTTATGTACGCATTGTCGGATATGTGATAATTGCTTCATTGTTCGTAGAGATCCTTTCATTTTGCTTCCTCCCCCCCCCCGCCCCCGCAGATATTCCCTCAAGAACAACTTCTTAACACTTTTATTTATTTTATTGAAGCACTTCAATCCTGTCTTTCGGCACAAAAACATGCACCCCAGGTGGCTAGCAATATATGAAAATGTCATTATGAAATACCCTAAAATGCAACAATAAAAGTGGAAACAGCTTGGATCCCGAGCAATAACAGCAGAGAGGAAGGCAGCGTCCCTGCTCCCCCTGCTGCCTTCTTTGCCCCTCACCCTAAATTGTGCTCCTGCTGATCAGCAGATCTCCAGCAGTCTGGAGGGGGGGGGGTGCAACTTAGCCATCTACAGTGGTGTAAGGAAATGCCCCTAATTCCCAGTACATCGTAGTCACCCATCTGGTTGCCAGAGTGGCTGGAGACAGAGCTCTCACACATCTGCCAGAAGGACATGGGTTTGCCTACCAGACGGGAAAGGACTTATGAGTACTAACAGCCACAATGCTAAAACAGCGCTCCATGTCTCTAGAAGAGCGCCAGCAAGGAGAACGGATGGTTTCCAGTCGCTTCGAGCGAATGCCATCCCTGTCTTGGAGCGGAAGAAAGCGCGCCGTTAGGAGCTATCCAGGCCATGCGGTTTTCAGCCTTGACCATGGAATCCACTTTGGGAGGCTAACACCCATTATCTTCCAGCAGTGCCAAAACTCCATTTCAGCACAACGGGAAGCACACGTACACAGCAGATGTTACCCACCCATGGAGCCATCAAGCTTATCCAGGCGTGGACCCTGCCAGACCACCTAAGCCTTTGTCCAACGGAACTCAAGACAAAGACTGGTGGCAAGAAGAACACTAAAGAAGAGGAAGACCATCTTCAGCCAGAGCCAAGTTCCTTTGTGCAAACCGGGTGTTGCCTAGGTAGTAATTTGGCCATCTATTGTCACCTTTTTAGATAAGTATAATAATCTTAAGCACCCCTCCACCCAGTAATTTCTCCCATTCTTCTCCACAACTGTCAGTCTGGAGCCTCCCCCTTGACCCATGGTTACCTGTACAGCCAATCAGGTAACCCGGGCCCAAGCTTGTTCATTGGTCAGTTATGGGCACCCAATTAGGTGCCACCAATCAACTTGCTATTGGCTACTTCAGAAGTCCAGCCCTTATGGTCACTGCAGAGCCTCCCCTTTCTCCTCCCCTGTACCTCCCATCTCCTGAGGGTCTAAGGTAGTCTATTTAATCTCTGACCCAACTCCACTCAGGTGTGCATCTAGCAGTACCCTAGTTCCGCTGTCTAGATCCATCCCCGATTCCTGATCAGTTTTGGGTCCATTTCCCCCGTCCTCTATCGTCACCATTGGAGCCTTCTTGAAGACTACGATCGGTAATTATCACCCTGTTTGTCTACCCATGTGTTGTCTCTATCTCTCTCTATTTTTCTTAGGACTGTATGTATGATTTTATGAGTATTTTATCTTGTATGTAAGCCTATTTTTTCTGGAATAAATTTTAATTGTTTTACTTAATTAGAGTCCCTAATAATTTTAAGCATTAATTTCTGGACGTGGAATCCTGTATACACAGGTAAAAGATCCTGATTAAGCCAGGTGCCCACCTGACAATTCCCCAACCTCGTTTTGAGGGCATTTTGGCTTACAGTGGGAGGGGGAAATTGGCAAAATCGTCTTCCATTTTGCTGGCAGTTCTGCCCTTACACACTGATGGAACATTCATTCAGAATCCAAATCAATGGCTTATTATCTCCCATGAGATCTGCTAGTACAGCAGAGTTTGTGAATCGGGACTTTTCCACCTTCCCTTTCTGCAGCCAACTGTGTCCTCTGGTATGAACAAGTTGGGGACAAAATGGGAAAATCAGCCAACATCCCCCTTTCCCCGCAGTGAATGACAGATGTGACTGGGGTAGAATTCTAGCAGGAGCTCCTTTGCATATTAGGCCACACACCCCTGATGCAGCCAATCCTCCAAGAGCTTACAAAAAAAACCTTGTAAGCTCTTGGAGAATTGGCTACATAAGGGGTGTGTGACCTAATATGCAAAGGAGCTCCTGCTATAATTCCAGCCCTGGATGTGGCCTTCCATAGTTGGAAACAGTCTGTCAAATGCAATCCTATATGTTTTAAAAGCCTTGAGATTTTACGTATTCAGGGTTTTTATACCATCAGCTTTAAATCACACTTATTTTAATAGTATTTTCATATCTGGATAATGTCATCCTCCTTTGCAGTTAATGGCATTTGGTCTACTATCTTTGACATGTGTACTTTTAAGGAAAGGTTTTCTAATCTATATACATGCATAGAAACTTCACTCCTAAATATTCTATTAACTTCCCAGTAGTTCATTTCTCTGGCATTCCAAATCATAAGAATATAAGAGAAGCCATGTTGGATCAGGCCAGTGGCCCATCCAGTCCAACATTCTGTGTCACACAGCGGCCAAAAAACCCAGGTGACATCAGGAGGTCCATCAGTGGGGCCAGGACACTAGAAGTCCTCACACTGTGCCCCCCACCCAAGCATAAATACAGAACATCACTGTCCCAGCCAGAGAGTTCCAACAATACCCTGTGGCTAATAGCCATTGATGGACCTCTGCTCCATATGCTTACCCATTCCCCTCTTGAAGCTGTCTATGTTTGTAACTGCCACCACCTCCTGTGGCAGTGAATTCCATCATTTGAAATCCTCTCACTTCTTTTGTGAAAAATGTTCTGTCTCGTATCATGCCCCTATGTACATAGCTGTGTCCTGACAGTATTCACAGAACTCTGGGTATACAACTCATTTTGTTATACAGCCAAGCAAAGTCACAGCAGGGGCCAACAGTGATAATAGCTACCGAGTTCTCTGTAGGATCACCACCTGGCTGGTTTTAAACCCAGCATGAGTTCTGACCTGTTTCTGTTGTCTCTCAGCTGATATTATTCTTAGCGCTGGTTCAATGCAAGTCATTGGGGAACTGAACATTTGCAAATATATAGATGCTTAATTGGTTAATCCGTTCAACCGATTCATTTAATCCTTCTGATTGATTACAAAGGCGTCCCTCCTTAATTCAGTAATGAGGTGTTTTTTTTAAAGTAACCTTTTGTTATAATTTTTGCCTATTAACTAAAAGATTTGTGAAATAAATGTGATGAAAAAGAAGACCATAATAATGCTTTACAAGTACAAGTCAGTCTTTCCCCCTACATAGGCTTGCCAACTCTGGGTTGGAAACTCCTGGGGATTTTGCGGAGTGGAGCTGTTAGAAAGAGGGGTTTAGGGAGAGGAGGAATCTCGGGTGGGGGGGTATGATGTTACGGAGTCCACCCTCCAAAGTAGCTATTTTCTCCAGGGAAACTGATTTGTGTAAGTCTGGAGATCAGTTTTAATTCTGGGAGATCTCCAAGTTCCACCTGGAGGTTACAAATCAAAAATAAACAGCTTCAAGCACAAGAAACAATTTAGTAATTGCCAGCCATTTGTGTTCATATATATATACACAACATACAAACCCCCAATATAAAATATGGACTACAGTAGGTTGATCCAATACAATGTTTCAAATCTTCCTCAGGTCCAAAGATGAATAAATCAAATCCAAAAAAACTTATAGTCTTGTTTGTTGGTATCATTTTGAAGTGGGACCAAACTTGCAAGAACTTGTGTTTATTTGCAGATATTCACCAGAAGTTTCATATAAACACAAGTTCTTGCAAATAACACTGCAAGTTCCTTGGAATCTGGTTTGGCCCCATTTCAAAACCGATAACTATTAAGATTGTAAACTCTTTGGAGTGCAGTTTGGTCTCACTTCAAAGTGATACAACAAGACTATAAGTTTTTGGATTCAATTTATTCAGGGGGAGGGACAGTGGCTCAGTGGTAGAGCATCTGCTTGGGAAGCAGAAGGTCCCAGGTTCAATCCCTGGCATCTCCAAAAAAGGGTCCAGGCAAATAGGTGTGAAAAACCTCAGCTTGAGACCCTGGAGAGCCGCTGCCAGTCTGAGAAGACAATACTGACTTTGATGGACCAAGGGTCTGATTCAGTATAAGGCAGCTTCATATGTTCATATATGTTCATCCTTGGACCTGAGGAAGATTTGAAGCAGTGTATTGACTATGGTAGGTTAACACTTCATATTTGGCATTTGTATGTTGTATAGATATTTGTACACAAATGACTGGCAAGTAATAAATTGTTTCTTGTTGTGCCTGGAGTGGTGTATTTTTTATTTGTATTCTCCACACTGCAGTTCTGTTTTGACTACCCACCTGGAGGTTGGCAACCCTACATAACCTTGTTGTTAGTGTTCTTTCTCTGTGTTTTTGTGTGTGCAGCTTGCAAGAAAGAGGGTATATCAGTAGGGGACTCCTACCTGTGGAACAGGGTATGGGGGGAGGAGGCCAGGATCTTATTGTCCACCATTTCTAATGCAAGCATTTGCAAGGAAACATGGGTCATAAATTCTCCCCTTCTCACACAGCAACTAATGCATCTTCTGTGACAGCGCAATGAATGCATCTTCTAAAACCAAAGGAAATAAAAGATATCCAAGTGCCATTCATCAGTTTAAACATACGATTAATCAACTAAGCATTCTGTAATCAGATGACATCCATCTACCTACCTACCTACCATCTGAAAATACGACAGTTTTTTCCACCTCTTGCAGAAATAGGGATGGGGACACAGGAACCACCAGAGTGTGTTATCACAGCAACTTCCCTCAGCCGAGTCCTGAAATCTGAGTGGAAAGGAAAAAGGAAAGGTCCCCTGTGCAAGCACCAATCATTTCCGACTCTGGGATGACGTTGCTTTCACGACGTTTTCACGGCAGACTTTTTTGCAGGGTGGTTTGCCACTGCCTTCCCCAGTCATCTACACCTTCCCCCCAGCAAGCAGGGTACTCATTTTACCGACCTCAGAAGGATGGAAGGCTGAGTCAACCCTGAGCCGCCTACCTGAAAACCCAGCTTCTGCCGGGGACCGAACTCCGGTCGTGAGCAGAGCTTAGGACTGCAGTACTGCAGCTTTAACACTCTGTGCCACGGGGCTCTTGAAATCTGACTGACTACCTAATTAAAGAAAGTTAGCAGACACCTGGCTTCATAGATACTCACCATGAGGCAGTAATAAAAGCTTGTTTGCTCTTTAAAATTTGTTCATCATTCAGGTTCTCAGAAGATATTGCCCTGACCTAGATAACCTAAGTTACCGGAATCTTGTTAAACCTTGGAAGCTAAGTAGGGTCAACCCTGGTTAATACTTGGATGCAGCGGTCATTTTGTAGAAAAACAGGTGGTGGAGCTCATTTTGTAGAAAAACAGGTGGTGGAGCTCATCCAGGGATTGTTATGCAGCTGCACATACTAGTCAATGGAAAAGGAGGTGGAGCTCTCAAAAGGAGGAGGCTGCAATCTACTCAATTGCAGCTGGGGAGAGTTCAAAAGAGCTCCACCACAACTTGAAAACCCTATCACAGGGGTGGCCAATGGTAGCTCTCCAGATGTTATTTTGCCTACAACTCCCATCAGCCCCAGCCATCAGCCATTGTGGCTGGGGCTGATGGGAGTTGTAGGCAAAAAACATCTGGAGAGCTACCGTTGGCCACCCCTGCCCTATGAGGTCACCATTAGTCCACTGTGACTTGACAGTGGGGGGGGGGGAAGAGGAGCTATTCACTCTAGTGTTGAAGAAAGCGAACATGTTCTATAGCCTGAGGGAAACTTTTTTTAAAAAAACACACAGAAATTATCTTTAAATCCTGAGGCAAATGCTCTGGGATCATACAGGTAGCCTTGCTTTTCTTGGTTAGGCTGGTATGCTCTTATTTTCAAAGTCTGTTTCTATTTATATGCCTATATACGTCCTCTATTTCATCCCCACAGCCAAGAAACAAACAAACAAAAAACATTGGTCCTTTCCCCTTATCATTGTTGATACGAGTAGAAAAGAGCAAGAGTCCAGTAGCCCCTTAAAGACTAACAAAACTTGTGGCAGAGTAGGAGCTTTTCTGAGTCACTGGGCTCACTTCTTCAGATAATCTATCTCCATGGTTGCTATGTTAAGGCCTATGCACAGGACACATGGCCCAGTTTTGGGAGCTACCACTGAATGGCCAGCAGACCAAGCTTTCAAAGAGAACTCTGAAGTAGACGTGGTTGAAAATCAGAGTGCTCAACTCCCTTGTTTTATGGCTCCTCAAGGATGTGTCTGTCACTGGCATATGTACGTTGTTCGTGAATTTGTCATGGACTCTTTAGTATGTATTTATTCGGCGTTATGTAACTTGTTTTCCTGTCTCACGATTGGCTGACTCATTCTGTGCCTCAGTAGTAGAGAACCAAAGGGTTTGTTACAGTTTTCTGCGGAAACAGATTAAAAATCCTGAGTGGGGTTAGTCTATGCAGTGAAAAGGCCGAAGGAGGAGAGAGGGAGAAGACCAAATCTCTGCTCTGGTTATAGACCAAAGACAGGATGCAGTGCAGGTATCTGGTAGCCATCCCTCCCCCTCCATACACCTGAAGTCCCTCTCTTCCCTCCCTCATGAAGAAGATATTGGATTTATACACTGCCCTACACTCTGAATCTCAGAGCATTTTATAATTTCTTTTACCTCCCCACCCCCCAACAGACACCCTTTTCAAGGACAGCTCTGCAAGAGCTATGGCTGACCCAAGGCCATTCCAGAAGCTGCAAGTGGAAGAGTGGTGAATCAAACCTGGTTCTCCCAGATAAAAGTCCACGTACTTAACCACTACACCAAACTGGCTGATCGGTCACTGCCAAAGGGAACGCAGGGAAATTATGCCAGCTTCTCAGAGTCTCTGTACCAGGGACAAAATTGCCATAGGATCAGCTCTCTCATGACAGCAGTAACTGGGTTACCTGAGAAGAGGTAACAGGTTTACCACACATCAGCTGCTGATGTCTGGGGAAACAGGTGGCAAGATCAGGGCTTTTTTTGTAGAAAAAAGCTCAGCATGCACTCATTCACATATTAGGCCACACCTCCTAACATCACCACTGTTCCACACAGGGCTTTTGGGTAGAAAAGGCCCAGCAGGAACTCATTTGAATATTAGGCCATACCTGCTGACATTGAGCCAGTTGAAACGGCACTCGTGTGCATTCCTGTTCAAAAAAAGCCCTTGGTAAAATGACAGCAAGGGTGGTGTAGTAGTTAGAGAGTTAGACTAGGCCTAGGGAAACTGGAGTTTAAATCTCCACCCAGCTGTAAAGCTGAGGATTTGGGTGAGGACAGAATGAAACAGGGGCAACCATGTATACTGCCCCAGGGCTGTTGAAAAGTAGGATCAGAATGGGAGTGACTGACAGAATGTGCCGGTACAATGGGCTCCCATGTGTAGAGTTTCTCCATAAGCAAGCAGGCATCTCCATTGTAGGATGTTACTTAAGAGCACACAAGGACTTGTCTCATGATCTGGGACACCCAAAAGGAATCACATGCTGCAAAGTGAAGCAGAAGTGGTTTTGGGGCATGTTACCGTATCGCCAAGATAACGTATTTATCAGAAAACTTCTCACAAGGAACGGATCAGTGCGTGTTCCATTTCAGACAGCCCGATGGAGGCTGCCACAGTTAAATGCTTCTCCATTCAAAAACAATTTTCTTCACATAAAACCCCAGCTTTGAAGAAGGTTTCTGCCCCTGCAGTCTGAAGTGGTCCATTTCAGACACAGGTTTACCACCTTCTCTGTTGCATGTGAAAACCAAGCCATAGTTTTACAGAGGCATGGACACATCTGGATTGGAACAGTTACCCTTCCAAATCTTATCATATTTTTAAAAAGTTTAAAAAGTTGTTACTCTTGTTAAATATTTGTTAATTTTGTTATTACACAGTGCTTTAAATAGTAGTATGAGAAAAACAAAACATTGTTAACCTTTCCCAGGCAATATGAATACGTAAAATTCGCTATTAGTGGTGTGGTAGCTACCGAAAAATGAAACCACATGGGCACCATTTGAAGTGGGAAGCGATTTGTGTGAAGTGGCTTCCAGTATGATTTGACATATTTCAACGATGTCAGCGTGGCCCTCTTTTGAGAGGTGTGTGCACGCTCTGGCGTGGTTGACATTGGCAAAACTAAAAGGACTGGATCAGCCCTAAACTGAAAGCTTTAGTGTCCCAGCTCTTGCCCTAGACCACAGAGCCTGCATGGCCCAGAAAGCAGTAAAAATCTATTTATTTTGCAGTTCAACATTTGACGTTCCCATCGGGTGATTGACAGATTTTATGCCCTAAGGGGAAATTCACCGACATGCCAGGCTCACTGCAAGTTGGCAGTGCCATTTATCACGAGCAAAGTGTTTTCTGAACCTTGGGTGACAGATTCAGTGACAAGCCCTCAGTCTATGAAGGTGGAGGTGGGCTGGGGGTAGGGTTGCCAACCTCCAGGTGGGGCCTGGAGATCTCCCAGCATTACAACTGGTCTCCAGCCTAGAAGTTCCATTTCCATAGAGGAAAGGGCTGGTTTTGAGGACGGGTTTTATGGCACTGCACCCCACTGAAGTCCCTCCCCCAGCTCTACCCCCAAATCTCAAGGAATTTCCCAGCCCAGATATGGCAACTCTAACTGGGAGGAAAATGCCTTCCCTCCATCAGATGCTATGCTGAAAATTTGGTGCCTCTACCTCAAAAAACAGAAGATGATGATATTGGATTTATATCCCACCCTCCACTCTGAGTCTCAGAGCAGTCACAGTCTCCTTTACCTTATCCCGCCCCCCCACAATAGACACCCTGTGAGGTGTGCAGGGCTGAGAGAACTCTCACAGCAACTGCCCTTTCAAGGACAACTCTTGGGAGAGCTATGGCTGACCCAAGACCATTCCAGCAGGTGCAAGTGGAAGAGTGGGGAATCAAACCCGGTTCTCCCAGATAAGAGTCTGCACACTTAACCACTCCACCAAACTGGCTCTCCCCAGAGCCCATACAAAAACAACCCCCCCCCCCCCAGTGCCCCAGATACCCATGTTTGGACCAGGCACCACTGTAGGTCTTCTTGCAGGGACAATCTCCAGAGTTGGGAATGTGCCATTTGGGGTGGTTTAAAGATTGTTTTGGGGTACAGCCTGGCCCCAGTGTCTTCTTCTCCTCCCTACCTCACAGGGTTGGTATAAACACAGTGCGGCAGGGCCCTGAGCAATCTATGCAATCTTGAGTTCTTCGAAAGAGATGGAAACCTGGAGGAGAGTGATAAAAAAAATTGGAAGAGAGGGATAACAAACTGATAAAAACGCATGTGTCAACACAGGGATGTCCCAGCTTCCATTCTTGACACAATTTCCCTTCAGAGGGGCTTTCCCGCAACTGACTACTTATTATGTTTTATGGCTAGATCAGTTTTCAGTCCCTCGAGATGGGCTTTCCTGCAACTGACTGCTCGTTACGTCTTCTGGCTAGATCGGTTTTCAGCCGATTGCGCAACAAGATGAAAAGGACACCCACCCGCCCTGCAGTCTCCTCAAATATTAAAAACTGATTCATCTGTCAGGACCAGGGAAAATATTTCACGGCGCAATCCTAAATGGAGTTACTCCCTTCTAAACGCAACAGACATTGAGGGTGTAACTGCTGTGGATCGCCCTGTTGGGCGCTTCAGTGCTACCATCCTATTTCTAAACATGCAGGCCACCTGCTTCTTGGGAATTTTCCAGCCTTTGCTCACTAAGAAACAGCAATAGTCAGACTTCTCCTCTGGCCATGCAGACAGCTGTGATGTTCAGGGAAGGCGATGATTTTAGGTGACTCAGCCTTCCTTTGAAAGAAGATCTCTTGTCCTAAAAGTTACAAAGCAAAAGAACATAATGGATGTCTGTCCTCTTTTTTTGGATTGGGGGGAGGGGGAGAAGGGATTGAGGAGCGCTCCATGAAACAAATACCGCTGTGTCACCTTGTACTCTGTCTTGGCAATTTTGAGCGAGGAGGTTTAACTTTAGCCCTGTGCTAGGCATTATTCTGCAGGACTATTTTAAATCAATAGAAAAGCCGACTTCCAGTGGTCTGTTTGTCATTCCAACCTTCTGTCGGTCTCTGGTATGCCCAGGAAAGAGACGAGGTTATGCGCTCCACTCCACTGGCTCTCAAAGCTGGAGGAGACCCAACCCCAGCCGCCTTACACCAGGGCCTAACTCAGCATGAAGCGCCTTCCTTAGCATCAGACAAAGAGAGGCGGGGGTTGGGCACCACCCTAAGCTTCCTCCTCTCTTCTAGCTCTCCTTGCTTCTGACATGGGAGCCAGAGCTGGCTTGTCCTCAGACAGTCTGGCACACTAGGAAAGGCTAACTTCGGCCCTCCCCCCTCACACTGGTGACGTCACTGAGTCACATGGGGGTGCCCAGTTTGGTGACCCCAGAAGGCTGGCGCCCTAGGCAATTGCCTAGTTTGCCTAGTGGCAGGGCCGGCCCTGTCTGTCCTCACCAGCCTCTTCCCTCAAGCAGGGCTGCCAACCTCCAGGTGGTAACTGGAGACATCCAGTGATTACAGCTGATCTCCAGGCAAGAGAGATCCAGTCACCTTGTGAAACGGCCGCTTTTAGACACATGAGGCCTGCTGGGTGACCTTGGGCCAGCCACTGTTCTCTCAGAGCTCTCTCAGCCCCATCTATTTCACAAGGTGCATTGAAAACGGCCACTTTAGAAGGTGGACTCTAGTCTATGGCATGAAACCCCACTGAGGTCCCTCCCCTCCCCAAACCCTGCCCTCCTCAGGCTTCACCAACCCCTCCCCAAATCTTTGGCCATCACTTTTAAAGGGGCCACACACCTTTTAAATGCCTTCCCCTCCACTGGAAATAATGAAGTATAGGGGCACCTTCTTTTGGGGCCCATAGAATGTGACCCTCTTGTCCACTCTTTTTGAATCTTGGAGAGTATTTTGGGGAAAGGCACTGGATGCTATGCTGAAAATATGGTGCCTATACCTCAAAAAACAGCCACTCGGAGCCCCAGATACCTATGGATCAATTCTCCATTATACCCACAGGGAATAATGGAGTGTCCAGCAGATATTTCCCTTCCCTCCCTGGCTTTCTGATGAACCTGAAGCGGGAGGGGGGGGGAGAGGCTCCAAACCGGGTGATTCCCTGCCCCCACAGGGGGATTGGCAACCCTAGCTCTACCAGTAATCCATGGAGGGTCTCAGACAGAGGTTACATGGAAATGCCGGAGGGCTGAACCTGGGTCCTTCTGCATACCAGCTCTGGGTTGGGAAACACCTGGAAATTTGGAGGGGGGGGGGCTGGAGAGGGCAGGGTTTGGAAAGGGGAGAGAGCTCAGGGTATAACATTGTAGAGTCCACCCTCAGAAGCAGCTGTCTTCTCCAGAGGAACTGCTCTTGGTTGTCTGGAGGTCAAGTGTAAGAGCAGATTTCCAGGTGCCACCTGGAGGTTGGCAATGGCAACCCTAATAATGAACACATTGTATAATAAGCACAACCCTGTTTGTTATTAAGGGCAAAGGCTGTGGCTCGACGGTAGAAAAGAAGCCTGGTGCAGTGGTTCAGAGCGGCGGACTCTAAGCTGGAGAACCAGGTTTGATTCCCACTTCTCCACCTGAAGCCTGCTGGGTGACCTTGGGCCAGTCACGGTATTCTCAGGACTCTCTCAGCCCCACACCTACCCCACAAGGTGCTTGTGGTGAGGAGAGGAAGGGAAGAGATTGTAAGCCCCTTTGAGACACATGAGGCCTGCTGGGTGACCTAAGGCCAGTCATTGTTCTCTCAGAGCTCTCTCAGCTCCATCAATTTCACGAGGTGTCTGTTGTGAGGAGGGGAAGGGAAGGCAGCCGTCATATGCTCTCAGGGCTGGCCCTAGATGGTCTGGCACCCTAGGCAAAACTAACTTCTGCCCCCCCCCCCCCGTCACTGATAACCAATTTTCAAAAACAGATTAATTGTGGGGGAAATGAAAAGCCCAATTTGTGACCCCAGAAGGCTGGCACCCTAGGCAGTCACCTAGTTTGCCTAATGGCAGGCCAGGCCTGTATGCTCTGAGCCACATTAGGCCTTCTGAGTGGCCAGCCATAGTCCTCTCAGAACTCTCTCAGCCCCACCTGCCTCACAAGGTGCCTGTTGTGGAGAGAGGACAGGTGGCCATAAGTTGCTTTGAGACTCCTCAGGGTGGAGACAATTAGGGTAAACAAACCTACTCTTCTACTAGAGCAGCTTTTTTTATATTGAGTCACAGCACTGGTCAGTATTGACCAACCTCACTAGCCAAGGCTCTCCAGGGTCTCAGGCCAAGTTCTTTGTTCTCACCTGCTAGTACCCGTTTCTTTCAACTGGAGATGCTGGGGATTGAACCTGGGACCTTCTGCACGTTCTGCCCTGAGCCACAGTTCTATCTTCTTACATGGAGAAAGTTGTTATTGGGGGAGAGCCTCAGAAATTGTGATGGAAAGCCTGAGAATACAGCACAGCGGTGCACTTGCTTGTCATTGGTGAACTCTGTGAAGCCATTTGCTTGCTTCGTGTGAACCTCTCTCCAGCTCCTGCAATGCTTTCTATGTTCTGGGGGAAGTGTTTTAAAAGACCCTCATAACCTTGAGCCGTGACATTGCAGTCATTTCAGGAGAGCTACCAGCCAATCGCCGTGTTCAGCTGTGCGCAAACGTGCATTCATGTGTTGAGAGCGTTGCATAATGCCAAGCCTGTTTACAAACCAATGAGATACACAAGGAAGTAACTGTTCAAAGACTCATGTCCCGGGCTTGTTTACCTCTCTTGCAAACCGGAGTTTTTTTTCCTGAAGCAACTGCCCACAGTTCTCTCCCTTGCATGCGCGCGCAGGCAGCTTGTGTTGCTTTGACTCGGTGCAAACGCTCTCAAACGCTGCACACACATCCTGTCCGCTCAGCAAGCGCGAAGGAAACGCAAAGACCACCCCCCACCCCTTGCACTCTGCAAGCTGCTCCAACTTTGCTCGGAAATAGCTTGAGCCAAATCTCAGCCGTATCTGATTCATTCTCCCTGCTGATTGGTGCCTTTCCTTTACCGCTGACATCATCCTGTTACCAGGCAAAAAAAAAAAAAAAGCCACCCACCCCTGAAGCTCCGCTCTTGATATGTCTTCAACCAGCCAGTTGGGAAGACGAGCCTGTTTAGCTGATTTGTTTTTCACAGTTCTAATCAGGCTGGCCCGGTTGATAAACCTCTTGGGAAGTTCCCTGGCAATTTGCACTTTCTGCAATGCAATTTAGAGAAATATAAATTGGCCTGCAGCTTCGTCTTGATATGAGTAATGGCCTTCAGACACAATCATTAGTTGCAGGATAACAGCCCCCCTGCACTCAGCTGGTGGTGTTGTTGACACATTCAGCCCAGCGAAGGAAGAGAATTCGTAATTCAAAAAGCACTATCGGGCTCTAGTTGTTCCAGGGGCAGTAATAATCCCTTTCAGCCTAATTCCCATGCCTGAAAACAAGCCTTGAGTGTGTGGTGAATTCAGCGTGCATCACAGGCTGCTTGCACCACAAGGCAGTCACCGGATTATTTCATTTATTCGTGTAGATATTTACCCCTTGCTTTTCTCCCCAATGGGGCCCAGACTGGTTTACAACATCATTCTCTTTTCCGTTTTATCTTCACAGCAGTCCTGGGAAATGGGTTAAGCTGCGAGAGTGTGACTGGCACCAAGTTACCCAGAAGATTTCCATTGCGTAGCAGAATTTGAACCTTGGTCTCCTGTAGGATGGCCAGCTCCAGGTTGGAGAATATCTGGAGATTTGGGGAGGGGTTGAGCCTGGGGAGGGCAGCATTTGGGCAGGGGAGGGCCTTCAATGGAGAGTAATGCTGTAGAGTCCACTTCCAAAGTGGCTATTTTCTCCAAGTGAATTGACCTCCGTTGCCTGGAGATCAGATAGTGGGAAATCTCCAGCCACCACCTGGAGGCTGGCAACCTTGGACTCTTCCACATCCTAGTTTGACACTCTTAATGCTGCACCGCACTGAAACCAGAGTAGTTTTCTGGAGACGGGGGCCATGGTTCAAAGACTGAGCAGTTGCTACACTGTGTGAACACAGGCAAAGTGCATATGTGTATAACTTCAGAATGCACAAAAATGACCACTGGAGTTTTTCAGGGCTCATATTCATACCAGTGTGTCCTCTAAGCTGAGTTAGTGTGAGCTAGCTCATAGTTTTTTAGCCTCCGGTTTGCACATTTTTGCCTTCGCTCAGGAAAAATGGCCCCAGAGCAAACTAATTTATGCAGGAGTGCACAACTTCAATGCCAGTAGCTCACAAAGTAGAATTTTGGCTCACAAGACCCCGCAACTTAGAGGGAATATTGATTTGTATTTGCGATGGCCTAGGCTAGCACAACCTCATCAGCTCTCAGAAGCTAAGCAGAGTTGACTTTGGTTAGGACTTGGATGGTAGACCAGCATGGAAGCTCACAGTCACTATGCAGAGGCAGGCAAAAACACCTCTGAATTTCTCTCGCCTTGAAAACCTCATGGAGTTGCTGTAAATTGGCTATGACCTGATGGCTAATAATAATAATGTAGGAGTAGACTGGAAATTATGACCACCAGGAAAATTCTCCTAATGCCAACCTCCTACCAGTCAAGGGTGATCATTAACAGGGCTGGCCAGGCAAGAAAGAGCCAGGTATAGGGTTGCCAGGTTCAATTCAAGAAATATCTGGGGACTTTGGGAGTGGAGCCAGGAGACATTGGGGGTGGAGCCAGGAGACATTGGGGGTGGAGCCAGGAGACATTGGGGGTGGAGCCAGGAGCAAGGTTGTGCCAAGCATAGTTGAACTCCAAAGGGAGTTCTGGCCATCACATTTAAAGGGACTGCTCACCTTTTAAATACCTTCCCTCCATTGGAAATAATGAAGGATAGGGGCACCTTCTTTTGGGGCTCACAGCACTGGAGGTCCTAGTCCAATCCTTTTGAAACTTGGAGGATGCTTTGAGGAGAGGCACCAGATGCTATGCTGCAAATATGATGCCTCTACCTCAAAAAACAGCCCCTTAGAGCCCCAGATGCCCATGGATCAATTCCCCATTATACCCTATGGGAACTGGTCTCCATAGAGAATAATGGAGTGCCCAGCAGACATTCCCCTCCCCTCCCCCTGCTTTCTGATGACCTTGAAGGGGAGGTGGCCTCCAAACCAGGAGATCCCCTGCCCCCACCTGGGGATTGGCAACCCTAGGTAGGTAACAGCTGCTGCAGAATCCAGCTTTGCTTGAGCCAGTGCCAACTAATTTTTGCTTGGCTGGCCTTATCGTCCCTGGCTGGCAGGTCTCCTGCCAAAGGGCTTCCCGGGTGGGGAGTCGGAGTGGAAGCAAGACTTCCTGTCTCTGCTTTGAACAGGCGTGTCTCAGGCAGTTGCCAGGGCAACTAGGAAGAGGGCCTCCTTCCCTTCCAGCCGCTCTTCAGCTTCCCATCAAAAGAGAGGGCAGGTGGTGGTGTGAGCTTTGGTGCACATCTGAGGAAGTGCATGTGCGCATAAAAGCTCACACCCTGCATAAAACTTTGTTGGTCTTAAAGGTGCCACTGGACTCAAACTTGGTTCTATTGCGGTTAGGAATGGCCACAAAACTGTCTTTGTTGAGGTCCTCTGAGTTGTCTGCTTTTGGTCAGCAGTGTATCATGAGTAATGGCTCTATGTGCAAAGGCTCAAATACTCCCCCCCCCTTAAGTCACAGTCAACTTATGATGATCCTGTTTTGGGTTGTTGTTTTTTTAAGGCAAGTGATGCGCAGAGGTGGTTTACCTTTACCACATTCTCTGGTTGGTATTCAAATACCAACCAGAGCCAAGCCTGCTTAGCTTCCAATGTCTGAGGAGATCAGGCTAACCTAGGCCATCCAGGTCAGGGCCTACTACTTTTACTTAGGGTTGCTGGTCAGTGTTGGAAAATCCCTGGAGACTTTAGGGGTGGAGCCAGAAGAAGGTGGAGTTTGGGGAGGGGCCTCAGCAGGGTACAATGCCACAGAATCCACCCTTCAAAGTGGCCATTTTCTCCAGGGGAACTGATCTCTGCAAGCTGCAGATAAGTTGTAAATGCCCCAAAACAATACCTCTGTGAGGCAGGTTAGACTGGGAAGGTCAGCTTTCATGAGAGAGGCCTAGCATTGCCAGCTGGAGATCTCCCACTTTTACAACTGATCTCCAGCTGGCAGAGATCAGCTCCCCTGAGAAAATGGCTGCTTTGAAGGGTGGACTCCATGGCATTATAGCCTGCTTAGGGTTACCAAGTCCCTCCACAGTTGCGGCGGGGGACTGTTCTCTTGCACATGTTTTGTGTGTGCAGTGCGATGACATCATCCAGAAGTGACATCATCATGCCAAGGATGTCGCGCCAGGGATGCTCTAGGACTCGCAATAAAACTCTTACGGTACCATAAAGTTTTACCACAATTTCTAGAGCTTTGTGCCAGGGACACTCTAGGACTTGCATAAAACTCTATGGTATAATGGTATCACTTCCGGGTGATGTCATAGTGCAGGACACATTGTGTGGCAATGGGGCTCTTTAGGTGCGGAGATCCCCCTGGCAGCCTGCTCCCTGCTGATAAATTGGAGCCTTCCAGACCAGGGGATCACCTGCCCTTGGCGGGAACTTGGCAGCCCTAATCCTGCTAAGGCCCCTCCCTTCCCCAAACGCCACCCTCTCCCGGATCCACCCCCAAAGGTATTTTCCAACACAGACTGGGCAGTGGCAACCCTAGACAGAGCAGGGATTTGCACCTTAGGTCTCTCAGATCCTAATCTGACACTCTAAGTAGTCCAGCCTTCACATATTTTCTTGCTCTGCTGCTCAATAAAATAAGAGTTTAACTTTCCTGTTTTCTTGTTCTCTCTGGGTCTGTATGGAGCTCAAATTCCTGCTTCAGTTGGGTCCTTCTGGAGTCAATTTTGTCTTTTGTTTTGCCTGCAGACTTCAGGGCTCCCTGTGCCACTGCTGTTTGTTGCGAAAGTCCCTTGGAAACTTTTAAAGGAGAACCGCCGACACCTCATTTCATTAATACAAAGCACCAGCACACATTCAGAGGGCAAAAATATCATTTATGGAAAGTTCTCGCTTGGCTATTCCAAGTCAGCTCTCAGCAGGCTAATCCTTCCTACCTGAAATCCTTCCTGGTCTGTTCTTCAGTGGCTTCCCCTATGAAAGTCTGTGCTCAGAGCCATTATTTAATGATACACAGTCAATAACTGCTACAGTTGCCACATTTTCCTATTAAAAATATTGGTTGTCTGGGTGGAGGCCAGAAGGGTGGAGGCAGAGTCAGGGCAGAACCTGGAGATCAGGGTGGAAACTGGAGGAATCCATTGTCACGGCCTGGCAAAATCTGCTATTGACTGGTCGTGCAGAACCCCAAACTGATTACCCGATAGCAGTTTCCGTTTGCCACGCAAAACCCACAATGTTTGCTGCAGCTCTGGAGCAGATAGTGGGAAATCCGAAGGATGCTGCGTGGAGAAGAGGAACGTAACAGTGGGGTAAGCTGAGTGCGAAATCGGTCTGGGATTCAGAGTATAGGGTGGGATATAAATCCAGTATCACCACCATCATCTCCTCCTCCTTCTTCCATGTGACATCATCACATTGGGGATGTCGCATTCAGTGACATTGTCCCCTGCCCCCATTCCCAGAAAGCTCCTTCCCACCCCCTGCCAATGAGAAACAATGACCTGGCAGCCCTCAGGGGTAGCCGTTCTAATCTGTCCCAGCACTTTATGGTACCATAAAGGCTGATATAGTTATTTAATATACTAGAAGAGCCATTTCATCAGATGCATCAAATGGTCATCAGATTAGGGTTCCCAAGTCCCCCCTCTCCAGACTGCCAGTGGACTGGGGTGTGGGGTGGGGGTAGCATGCCAGCTGCAGGTTGGGAAACTTCTGGAGCTAGGAGGATTCAGGCTAGGGCAGACAGGGACCTCAGTGGGGTACAATGCCCTAGAGTCCCCCCTTCAAAGCATCCATTTTCTCCAGGGGAATTGATCTCTATTGTCTAGAGATGAGCTGTAATCCCAGGAGATTCCCAGAATTCTGGGCCAAACAGCCCTCTGAGCAGGACAGCCTTCTCAAGCCTTGTTGTTGACCTGCATGAACTGAGAGGACATCCCAGAAACACCCTGTGGCTATATGTTGCAGGGAAAGATGAAGAGCGATAGGCAACCTGTCTTTCAGGTGTCGATTGTTATGGATCTTCTGGATAAGAAAAATGATAAGCTTCTGAGACACACCTGGGTTCCCTGATATAGTTTCAATATTACTGTTGCCAGGGCTTTTTTTGTAGCAGGAACTCCTTTGCATATTAGGCCACACGCCCCTGATGTAGCCAATCCTCCAAGAGCTTACAGGGCTCTTAGTACAGGGTCTACTGCAAGCTTCAGGAGGATTGGCTGCATCAAGGAGGTGTGGCCTAATATGCAAATGAGTTCCTGTTACAAAAAAGTCCTCTGTTGCAATGGAAAAGCCTATGTCTTAGAGGCAGCGTGGTAGGTATGTCCCACCCCCTTTGAAAGAGAGACCATGTAACCCATTACAATTCCACCCAGGGCTTTTTTTTTTAGCAGGAAGGCACAGGAATGCAGTTCCGGCTGACTTGACATCAGGGGCTGTGACCTAATATGCAAATGAGGTCCTGCTGTGTGAAGCAATGGTGCTGTCAGGGGGTGTGGCCTAATAGGCAAATGAGTTCCTGCTGGGCTTTTTCTACAAAGAAAGGGTCCTGGTTCCACCATCTTTAACCTATTATCCCAGCTGATCTCCTGAAACCAGAGTCCAGAGCTTGGCTCAGAAAGCTCCTTCAAACAACCCTTGGGCCCTGCACAATTGAATGCTGGCCCCAGAAGATCGATCAGTCCTCTGGAAGACCACAATCCTGGATTTAGTTGTCCGCTGTGCCACTGACCTACTTTGCCGTCAGCAAGCTCTTATCGCCTTTAATTATAGTACCTGTCGAACAGGGATAACGATCTACAAGCTTCATTAGTTTTTATATTGCATGTCCCCAGCTAGATCTGGGAACTGGCTTTTCATTGTGAGAGGCGCAGTGGTGCAACTGTACAGACAGTGCATTTAAAGTGCACCCAACCATAATTATTACCACCATCACCAAGGGCACAAAAAAGCCAGGTGACCTACTCCAGTATATGCTTTCTTATTTCCTGTTGTGATGCTCCATTTTAGAGTGTGAACTTCTGGGCATGCGGTTGGACATTCCCCACAAATATACTGTTATGCATATTCCACTTCCATAAATGCTGAGAAGTTCCAGAGGTAACACTTAGCTGGATAGGTTCCCTAAGGAGAAGAGAAGAGACTTATGAAGCCCAGTGATGCATGTTAAAGCCCTCTGGTGGCTTCTGGGTCCACAACGAAGACTTTGAATCAGATGTGCATTCTGATTTCCCTGCTAGGGACTCAATACCAGGGGCATGGGAGCTTGAGTTGGATTGGGACTGTGGTGGAACGTACCTACTCTGGCCTGCAGGTCCTGTTCCACCCTGCCCTCCAAGGTTTTTGCAACACCTGGAGAGGCTCTTCTGTCTCTCTGGTAACCTGCCGCCACCACCTACCTTTTTGCAGGAATTACCCACTGGGAGGGTCAGGATTCCCAGCTTCCCTTCTAAGCTCTGAGGCCTTGCCTCTGTGTCTTCCCTTGGGGCAGGAAAGTGCAGTCAAGTCACAGCTTTCTTATGGGGACCCACCAGGGTTTTCAAGGCAACAGGTGTTCAGAGGTGGTTTGCCATTGCCTGTGTCTGCCTAGCAACCCTGGACTTCTTTGGTGGCCTCCCATCCAACAACCACAACCAGAGCCAACCCTGATTAGCTTCTGAGATCTGATGAAATCTGACTAGCCTGGCCCATTCGGGTCAGGGCAGTAGAACCCTTTGCTGCATAGCTGTATATGTAGTTTAGTAAATAATCCCTTATCTGTTACTTTAAAGATGCATTCACACCGTCCTGCAAAACATACTTGAGTTTGTATTAGGCATTTCTTCTATGATGTGATCCTTTCTCAACACATAATAGAACACCACCATGAGATACCTTATTTATGGGATGCACATTGTGGGGGGGCGGGGTCTTGCTGTAGAGCAGGGTTGTTGAACTCATGGGGGCCGGATCTGACATAAATGAGATCTTGTTGGGCTGGGCCGGGCAATAAGAACATAAGAGAAGCCATGTTGGATCAGGCCAATGGCCCATCCAGTCCAACACTCTGTGTCACACAGTGGCCAAAAAACCCAGGTGCCATCAGGAGGTTCACAAGTGGGGCTAGAAGCCCTCCCACTGTGCCCCCCCCCAAGCACCAGAATACAGAGCATCACTGCCCCAGACAGAGAGTTTCAACAATAAGCTGTGGCTAATAGCCACTGATGGACCTCTGCTCCATATGCTTATCCATTCCCCACTTGAAGCTGTCTATGCTTGTAGCTGCCACCACTCCTGTGGCAGTGAATTCCACATGTTAATCACCCTTTGGGTGAAGAAGTACTTCCTTTTATTAGTTCTAACCCGACTGCTCAGCAATTTAAATGTCGGGCCAGGTCATGTGTATACCTATTTAAGATTAGGTAGAAGAGATATAAACTTTTAAAAGGACACAGACAAACATGACTAAAGATTTAAAAAAAAACTTAAAATAAAACATGCTTAAAACATTAGCACTTGTTGGCCTTAAAGGTGCTTTGTATTTTTCCCATGGGATCCAGGGAACTAGGCAAAGGAAGCTCTGGCTCTTTCTTTCAATCTCTTAAAAAGTCCCCCCTGGGGAGGGAGAACCAGGAGGGGAAGGAGCCTCAACCAATGGAGAAAATCGAGGTTTTGCTCTGTTGTTCTGGTGCGATTGAGAAAGCCTTGCAAAGCAAGTTAAGATGCAGAAGGAAACAAGCGAGCGAGAGAGAAGGAAGCAGACAAAAACCAGTTGCTTGGGGGCCTGATAGGAGCCCTCCAGGGGCCTGATTTGGCCCCCAGGCCGCATGTTTGACAACCCTGCTGTAGAGGATAAGGTCTTGGCTCTGGGGGACAGCTGTGCTTCTGTGCACCCCATCAAAAAGGGGAAGCACTGATGTATGCTCCAGTGAACCCATCTTTCACTTCCTGTCCTACAAAGATCTTCATTTCTAATAACAGGCACGGGGAAGTGAAACTTGCCAAGCTCTGGTTGTCTTCTTGGCAAGTCCCGCTAAAGCGTCAAGGCAATCTCTAAAGAAGTCTCCTCGGGGGGCTTGGAAACATTTACTGAATTGCATTAACATTACTAGCTTTCTGCACCCCACTGCTTCTGAGGGTTTTCCTTATGGAAGAGCTATGCGTACAAATGCCCTAACCGTTGCACTATTCCTGCCTGAAAAGGGGATATACAATGTGGTGTGCCATGAAACTTAGTGTGCAAGCTCCATCTCTTTTGGATCAGAGAGAACTCACCATATGCATCCATCCTTCAACTCACCACGCTCGCCATGCTGATCAATCCTTGAACCTCATGGCTCAAAACTTGTGTTTTCTACCTGGGCCTGCCCTCGGAGAAGACTCAGAGGTTGCCATGAGTGCAGAATGACAGGGTATGGTTGCCATCTAATGAATATAAGGGGATGGAAACAGATACACCCAACTGTGTAGCTGCTTGTGGAGTTTCTGGACTCAATTCAAGATGCTAGTGCTTAGTGTTAAAGCTCTTCATGGCTTGAATCCAACATACTTTGAGGGGTTACATCCTCATATAAGATACACGACATCTCCAGTTGTCAGATCAAGCTTCTCCCATATTCCCTCCCTATGGGAATAGTCAGTATCCGGATGAATAAGTTTCACCAAAATTGTCCCAAAGCTCTATCAACCTGCCCAAGAGAGACTGGAAAATCTGAGGATGGGGTTCTGAGCCAATAGTAGAGCATCTGCTTGGTATGCAGAAGGTCCCAGGTCAGGTTCAATCCCTGGCATAGCCAGTTAAAACAGTGGGGCAGTAGGTGATGCAAAAAACAGTTTCATGAAACCCTGGATACTCACTGCCAGTCTGAGTAGACAGTACTGAACTGGATGGGCCAAAGGTCTAATTCAGTAGAACGCAGCTTCACACACACACACAATCCAAAATGATGGAATCCTTCAGTTAAAAGCCTGGGCAAAGTAGGTATTAGACAACCTCGAGAAGAAGAAGAATTGCAGATTTATACCCCGCCCTTCTC
This sequence comes from Heteronotia binoei, assembly GCF_032191835.1. Lineage (NCBI taxonomy): Eukaryota > Metazoa > Chordata > Lepidosauria > Squamata > Gekkonidae > Heteronotia > Heteronotia binoei. Next base: position 175,243,249 of record NC_083225.1, read on the forward strand.
TCTGAATCAGAGACTTACAATCCACTTACAATCTCCTATATCTTCTCCCCCCACAACAGACACCCTGTGAGGTGGGTGGGGCTCTCACAGCAGCTGCCCTTTCAAGGTCAACCTCTGCAATAGCTATGGCTGACCCAAGGTCATTCCAGCAGGTGCAAGAGGAGGAGTGGGGGTTCTCCCAGATAAGAGTCCACACACTTAACCACTACACCAAACTGGCTCTCTACACGGTGGACAGCATTCCACATGTGAAGTGCCACCAGTGGAAAAACCCTGTCTCTAGTTGCCCTCCCTCCCTCCTCACCTCTGTGAGTGGGGGCACAGACAGCTGGGCTGGTGGGTTGGTCAGTAAGAGAGGAAGTAGTCCTTCAAGGACTGTCTGTTTCCCCAAACTCTTTACGGCCTTAAAAGTTAGAACCAGCGCTTTGAATTGTGCATAGAAACAATGGAGAAAGCCTAATTGAGACACACATGAAATTCTCACAGCATGTACCGTACCTTATAGTTAGATAATGATGATGTTCACAGGAGTAAAAAGGTCTATTCTTTGTTTAGTGTACTTCCTCTAAGAAGCCCTGGGCAGTGTTTATTGTTCATTTTAGCCACAAGAATCCTGTGAGGTAGGCTAGCTGGGAGGGAGTGACTGGTCTGATGTAGCTGATGAGGTGTGCATGCCCACGAAAACTTATACCCAGAGTTAAACTTTCTCAGTCTTAAAGATGCCACTGAACTCAGACTTTGTTCTTCTAAGTGGTCCAACTAGGGTTGCCAAGTCCAATTCAAGAAATATCTGGGGACTTTGGGGGTGGAGCCAGGAGACATTGGGGGTGTAGCCAGGAGCAAGGGTGTGACAACCATAATTGTACTCCAAGGGAGTTCTGGCCATCACATTTAAAGGGACAGCACACCTTTTTAAATGCCTTCCTTCCATAGGAAATAATGAAGGATAGGGGCACCTTCTTTTGGGGCTCATAGAATTGGTCCAATCATTTTGAAACTTGGGGGGTATTTCGGGGAGAGGCACTAGATGCTATACTGAAATTTTGTGCCTCTACCTCAAAAAACAGCCCCCCCCAAGAGCCCCTGATACCTGCGGATCAATTCCCCATTATTCCCTATGGAAATCATTCTCCATAGGGAATAATTGCCCAGTAGACATTTCCCTCCCCCCCCCCGCCGCTTTCTGATGACCCTAAGGTGGGGGGGGGGAGGGCCTCCAAACCTGGGGATTGGCAACCCTCTCTCTCTCACACACACACACCAGTTGGTTCCTCTACAATGACATCTGAAAAGAACAGGGGCTACGCTTCTCTCTCTGTGTGTGTGTCTCTCTCTCACACACACACAGATACACACTTACTAGTTCCTCTGAAATGAAAGCAAAACAAACCGAGGGACTGTATTGCTGACCCTTCCCATGAAGTACTTCCTGCTCAACTTTAAAGGCACACAGACACACACACATTTTGAAACGGACCTGTTTGCAGGTTTCTAAACCTGCCGGAGATCTAGAGCTGCATGGTGGCTGTGGGGGCGGGGGATTCCCCGCTGGGACCTGGGGATTGGGACGCCTAAGACCAACATCACCCAGCAAACTTCACGGTAGAGTGGGGAACTGAACTAGATCTAATAGTAGAAAAGAGCAAGAGTTCCGTAGCACCTTAAAGAATAACAAAATTTGTGGCAGGGTAGGAGCTTTCCTGAGTCACTGGCTCACTTCTTCAGATACATCTACCCAGGGCTTTTTATGTAGAAAAGGCCCAGCAGGAACTCATTTGTATATTAGGCCACATCCTCTGACCTCACCATTGTTTTGCACAGGGCTTTTTTGTGAGAAAAGCTCAACAGGAATTCATTTGCATATTAAGCCACACCCCTTGACACCAAGCCAGCCAGAACTGCATTCCTGTGCGTTCCTGCTCTAAAAAAGCCCTGCTTCTACCAAGTACTTGTTTTTGTATGAAAAGTCCAGCAGGAGCTCATTTGCATATTAGGCCACACCACCTGCCCTGGGAGCGTGTGGCTGCCATGTGGCGGGTCGGGCCAGCCAGAGCCCTAGCCAGTCCAGGTGGAGCTAATCTCCTGCGGCCTCCAGCAGAAAAAAAGCTCTGCTTCTACCACAAATTTTGTTGGTCTTTACGGTGCTACTGGATTCTTGCTCTTTTCTACTGCTGCAGACAGTCTAGCATGGTAGAAAATGCCCAGCAGAAACTCATTTGCATATTAGGCCACAACCCCTGACATCACTGTTGTTTCACGCAGGGCTTTGTTGTAGAAAAAGCCCAGCAGGAACTCATTTGCATATTGGCCGCAACCTGACACCAAGCCAGCCGGAACTGCATTCCTGTGCGTTCCTGCTCAAAAAAAATGCCCTGCGTATTAGTGATGCTGAAACCATAGAGATCTGCTTTTTCAATCCTGGCCTCTGCGCCTTTGCCTTCAGAGGTGAGATGGATGGTGTTGACGCTTCCCCCCTGGAACGCCCTCCTACTTTAGGCTTGCCCAGTGCCTACTTTACTTTCTTTCAGGAGTCAGGACAAAACTGGGCTTGCCAAACTCCATGTGGTGCTTGGAATTCTTCCTGACTTGCAACAGATCCCCAGACTACAGAGATCAGGTTCCCTGGGCCTGGAGGAAACTGCAGCTGCCAAGGCTGTGTTCCATGGAATCACAACGACCCTGCTGAACTCCCTGCCCTCTCCAAACTCCACCCTCCCCACTGTTTGTCCCCAAACCTCCAGGAACTTCACAATTCAGAGTGGGCAACACGAGCCAAAATACATCTATTTTACCCAGACTTTTATCCTGTCAGCTTTTTAAATGAGCACAATTTGAGTCCAGTATCACCTTTTAAGACAAACAAAGTTTTATTCAAGATATGAGCTTTCATGTGCATGAACATTCCCTCAGATACCATCTGGATCTAGATTTTTAAACGGTCTGCTTTGGTTTTCTGGCTAGTTTTTTATACTGTTTAGGTCCGATTTCTCGTTTCTAATGGCTAGTTTTTCTATTGTGACAGGATTTTAATTCTTATCCACCTAGGGCCAGTGCTAAGGGTTCTGCCGCTAGAGGCAGACCCCTGCGTCGCGCCCCCCCACTCTCCCAGCTCCCTCATTTTTAATTTTTTTCACATGCATATAGCGCGCACGCGCCACAATGACATCACTATGTGACGTCATTGTGAGGCCACTTTCCCCCTCCACTACACTCTTTGGAGGCTTCCTTGGAGGCCTACAAAAAGTGTAGTTTTTTAAAGGCGCCCGGATCTGGTCCCATTTGCACGCTGGGCTCCTCTCGGGGAACCCAGCAAGCAAATGCCCGACCCTGCTTCGCCTCCCCGCGGTGTGGGGAGGTGAAGCAGGACCAGCTCTGGCCCCGTTTGCATGCCAGGCTCCTCTTGAGGAACCCGGCGAGCAAACACCCGACCCCGCTCCGCCTCCCCGCAGCGCGGAGAAGTCAAGCGGGCCTGCTGGCGTGTGAGGAGGGGCGCCTAGAGGTGCGCCATAGGCCATGCGGCACCCTCGGCAGCCACCTACATGACCTACTTCCACATGCCGGCCCTGTATCCACCCCCAGCAGGACTTTGAGGAGGCAGCATACAAATATCCTGAATGAGTCCTATGAGGAAAGTTTGAAGGAGCTGGGCATGTTCAGCCTGGAGAGGAGGCAGCTGAGAGGTGATATGATCACCATCTTCAAGTACCTGAAGGGCTGTCATATAGAGGATGGTGCGGAATTGTTTTCTGTGGCCCCAGAAGTCAGGACCAGAACCAATGGGTTGAAATTAAATCAAAAGAGTTTCCGGCTCAACATTAGGAATAACTTCCTGACAGCTAGAGCAGTTCCTCAGTGGAACAGGCTTCCTTGGAGGTTTTAAAACAGAGGCTACATGGCCATCTGACAGCAATGCTGATCCTGTGAACTTAGGGGCAGGTAGTTGTGAGTTTCCTGCATTGTGCAGGGGGTTGGACTAGATGACCCTGGAGGTATCTTCCAACTCTATGATTCTATGAGTGAATAAAGAAATACTATACTGGCTTTCTGAAATCTGGTTGTGGGCTTGCATGGAGGAGAATACCAATGACATCCAGAGTTAACTGGACTCAGATGTCTGAAACAAACTAATAGTACAATGAGTAGCCAGTCCTGTAGCTCCCATGGCCAATTTCACTTCACCTATGAATTTGCTGGATAATCTATTCTTCTCCTACCCCCACATCTCTGTAACATGGAGATAAAACTAGGCATTGAATTCAGCAGCTCCTGAACCTTTCTGACAGCCCCCCTCCTCCTCCCCACCTACTTACCTTGTCCATTGAATAGTAACTGAAACTAGTAGGTGCAGCTGGATAACAATTCCTGGATTAGGAGAGTGGGCAGCCAGCCAGCCACCAGGAGCTTTGCCACACCCCCTGCAGCCCTTATTAACCCCTGGAGAAGCCCACGCCGCCCTTTCTCCACTTCTTATGTGATTTTGGGTGGCAGGCGGCTTGCTGGCCTTTTGACTGTGTGGGGGGCAGCCAAAGAGAGCCCCAGGTAAGTGAGGCCTTCTTGGGCTGGCTGGATCTCTAGCCAGCCCAAGCAGGCTTTGCTCACCCAGGGCTCTCCTTTCTTGTGCCAGGTTGCTTTTGGCTGGTGGGGGGGCATATGCTAATTAGCTATGCTAATAAGATCCACCACCCAGGGGTGGAATTCTAGCAGGAGCTCCTTTGCATATTAGGCCACATACCGCCGATGTAGCCAATCCTCCAAGAGCTTACAAAAAGAGCCTTGTAAGCTCTTGGAAGATTGGCTACATCAGGGGTGTGTGGCCTAAAATGCAAATAAGCTCCTGCTAGAATTCCACCCCTGCCACCACTTATTTTTCTACAAAACAATCACTATATCTAATAGCTAAGGACTGGCTCTCATCCAGATAGCCAAATCTGTGCAATAGGGCCAGTTACGGCTACCATGTAATATTCTATGAACCCTGGGGAACGCTCAGGTCTGTAGGAAAATATTTGTCATTGTTGTTGTTTTTAGAACTAATCTAACTGCAAACCCTTCATTAAAAAAGCAAAAGACCAAAGAAGTAAGCCACTGGAGGTTCAGGTTGTATTTTGGGTTGCTAAGGCTGGTGGTGGCCAGGCAGCAGTCATAACAAGAATGAGAATGATCAGGTAGCTCGAGAACAAGGCGGTGAGGGGGGAGCCTAATATAGTTACAGAAACCTTGAGTTAGTGTGAGCTAGCTCACAGTTTTTTAGCCTCCGGCTCGCGCATTTTTGTTTTAGCTTAGGAAAAAATGGCTCCAGAGCAAACTAATTCACGCTGTAGCTTACAACTTTAACGCCAGTAGCTCACAAAGTAGAACTTTTGCTCACAAGACTCCACAGCTTAGAGGGAGTATTGGAAATGGGATGTCCCCTCTCCTACGTGACCTCACAGGTCTCCCTCTTGCAGTGACCAAATTTATACAGCAGTTGCAAGGATTCCACTTAGGAAAAGTACCACACAAAGACCAATCTGTGATTATTGCAATATATATATATATGCCGGCATCATATTTTACTTCATCTCGGTGACCCTCAACATGGAAGACAACTTCTGGATTCCAGGAAGAATCTGACATCCACGAGCACATTCGCTCACAGGAATAGCCTGACAAAGCCATGCCAGTGTCCCGCAGCCAACTTCAACACCACCCTGTCTCCAGGACTTCGGGCTGTCTTGTTTGTCTAATATCACATAACTGCCTGTCTTACTTGAAAGGAATCCAAAGTATCTTCCAGTCGGGGAGCTTGGTGCGGTGTGATTCAATTTGCACTGAACTGATTAGGAGGGTTTACTGGCTTCAGAAAACTGGACGTGCAGATTTAACAGCCTGGCGAGGCTGTCAGGAGCCACTACAGGCATCCGGGGAGAAAGATTTCTTCTGCACCCCCCTCCACCCCTCACATCACAATCCCAAATAGCATCTGAAAAGCAGGTGACATTGCTGGCAGTTAGCATGAATGGGCTAAGAATTATCTCTCTCTGCACCAAACAATTTCCTTCTCTACAGTCGCTCACATTTCTACCCCTCCCTTCCTCCAAGAAGCTAGGGTTGCCTGGTCCCTCCTGGCCACCAGCAGTGTAGGGTAGGGTTGCCAGAGCCGGGTTGGGAAACTCCTGGGGATTTGGTGATAGAGCCTGGGAGGACAGGGACCTCAGTGAGGTACAATGCCATAGACTCTGCCCTCCAAACCAGCCATTTTCTTCAGGGAAACTGATCTCTGTAGTCTGGAGAGGAGCTTGGTCCATCAAAGTCAGAATGACCTACTCAGACTGGCAGGAGCTCTCCAGGGTCTCAGGCAGAGGTCTTTCACATCACCTACTGCCAGATCTTTTAACTGGAGATACTGAGGATTGAACCTAGGACCTTCTGCATGCCAAGGAGATGCTCTACCACTGAAACACAGCTCCTCCCCTAGGTCAAACTAACCCGTTATGGAGGGAGGCCATGGAATTTATAGCCACACACCATCAATGCCTTGCCCAGTTGCCTGGGTCTCCAGTGTATTTATGCATTGTGTTTCCTTATTTTTAGCTCACTTTTCTCTCCAATTCTGACTCAAAGCAGTTTTTAGAACATTGTTCTGCCTTCCTCCATTTCTCACAACAGCCCCTTGAGGCAGGCCATGCTGAAAGTTTATGATGAGCCGAATGTCATCCAGCAAGCGTCAATGGTTGAAGTGGGGATTCGAATTTAGGTCACCCAGAATCCTAGTCTATCACTCCATTCGCTCCAAAACACTAGCTCTCTGGAGTTCAGGCCTTAAGAACATAAGAGAAGCCATGTTGGATCAGGCCAATGGCCCATCCAGTCCAACACTCTGTGTCACACAGTGGCAAAAAAAAAAATGATATATATATATACACACACACACACACACACTGTGGCTAATAGTCACTGATGGACCTCTGCTCCATATTTTTATCTAAACCGCTCTTGAAGGTGGCTATGCTTGTGGCCGCCACCACCTCCTGTGGCAGTGAATTCCACATGTTAATCACCCTTTGGGTGAAGAAGTACTTCCTTTTATCCATTTTAACCTGTCTGCTCAGCAATTTCATCGAATGCCCACGAGTTCTTGTATTGTGAGAAAGGGAGAAAAGTACTTCTTTCTCTACTTTCTCCATCCCATGCATTATCTTGTAAACCTCTATCATGTCACCCCGCAGTCGACGTTTCTCCAAGCTAAAGAGCCCCAAGCGTTTCAACCTTTCTTCATAGGGAAAGTGTTCCAGCCCTTTAATCATTCTAGTTGCCCTTTTCTGGACTTTCTCCAATGCTATAATATCCTTTTTGAGGTGCGGTGACCAGAACTGCACACAGTACTCCAAATGAGACCGCACCATCAATTTATACAGGGGCATTATGATACTGGCTGATTTGTTTTCAATTCCCTTCCTAATAATTCCCAGCATGGCGTTGGCCTTTTTTATTGCAAACGCACACTGTCTTGACATTTTCAGTGAGTTATCTACCATGACCCCAAGATCTCTCTCTTGGTCAGTCTCTTGAATTCAGCAGGAGCTCACAGGGGTGCAGTTCCTGAACCTGAGGGTTCCCCAACCTCCTCCCTACTTACCCTGTCCATTGAATAGTAGGTGCAGCTGCATAACAATCCCTGGATTAGGAGAGTGGGCAGCCAGCCAATCACCAGGGGCTTTGCCTTGCCCCCAGCGGCCCTCATTAACACCTGAGAAGCCCGCCCCAGCCTTTCTCCACTTCTTATGTGATTTTGGGCAGCAGGAGGCTTGCTGGCTTTTTGACTGTGGGGTGGGGGGATGGCCAAGGAGAGCCCCGGACGAGTGAGGCCTGTTTGGGCTGGCTGGATCTCTAGCCAGCTCAAGCAGGCATCACTCGCCCAGGGCTCTGCTTTCTTGCATTGAGTTCTTTTTGGCTGTTGTGGGGGGGCATATGCTAATGAGTTATGGTAATCAGTTCCACCACCTATTTTTCTACAAAATGACCTCTGCTGGGGTCCACTGGGTGAGCAGGGTCCCTGGAATTTTATTCCCAGCCCTCTCCTCTCAGTGACCCTGCAGCCTCCGAAAGTCCTTGCAGGCCTCTCTAGCTAATAAAGCATCAGGGCAGCCTGAAGTACCAAAGATCTCTGAACAGCAAGAATTGGAAATGTTTACAACAGTAAATTCAACCCCGGAAACTGAAATTGTCTGGATGTGCCCTAAATGTGCTGTATCAGCATTGCTGAACACATAGCTTATCGAGCTGCTTCTCTCCCCCCCCCCCCCCCCCCCCGCCCACACTGCAAAACCCTGAGGCTGCATATTGGAACATTACACAAGAAAATAGGAACCTGAGTGGTTAGTTTCAGAATGGAGTCTCATCCTTTCCAAGAAATATGCAATGGCAATTATCTTCCATGAGTTCAGTCTCCTAATTCCATCGCAGACTTCTAACTAAGCCAAATTACTTTGTTTTTAAACAGGCCCGCAAATGTCTTAGCGTCGGTATTTCTGTAGACTGCCAACTTCCAGGTGGTGGCTGGAGATCTCCCAAAATTCTGACTGCTCTCCAGGCTATAGGGATCTGTTCCCATGGAGAAAATGGCTGCTCTGGGGAGATGGACTCTATGGCATTATACCCAGCTGAGATTCCTCCCTTCCTTTCCCAAACTCCACCCTCCCTAGGCTCCACCCCCAAAATCTCCAGGAACTTCCCAATCTGAAGCTGGCAACCAAACGTTTGATATTTATATGTAGTTTACTTTTATTTAAATAAAATGTTTATAACTGATATGCTAATATAAACATCTGTAATCTGCAAAATTCTAGAGACAGAACGGAGAGTTTGTTAGTCAAAACACCATCAGCATATAACATAATCTTAACTTCAGGGCAGTAGCCAGCAGAGGGGCACTGGGGCGGTGCCCCCTATAGAGTCTGCAGCACCCCCACCCAATCTTCCCCAATCGGCCCTGTTTAAATTCATGGGTACCTCGTTCTTGTTCCGGCCACTGTTCTGTTCTTTTAAACGTTAAATAAAATTGGAAATTTGCCACGGGAGGAACTTGACCCATAGATTGCCAGATAGCTGTATCATACAGAAATTTGTATTTAATTGCCCCCTGTTAATTTTTCAAAAATCCATAGTTTTGAAATCACCCTAATGAGGTACCTCAACAACTATGCAGAGGAGAGTCACATAACAAGCTTGGATATTTTCCCTCTTCACATTGATATATCTCATTTCTAACAATTATATTTAACCAATAACCGAGCACTAGCTCTATGTGGAGGTTCATATAAAAAAATTAGATTCAAATTAAGAGAAATGAAAGTAATGACAACATTCGAATGAAAGCCACCCCTTAGTAAGTACGGTACTTGATCTATCACACTCATTACTAGGGAGAGTCTCATAATCAGCTTGGAATTCTGAAAATAAAAAAAATAAAATAAAAACAAAAACCAACTCCTACTTGCTATGACCTATGCGTCAAACCCATGTATATAATGCATATTTTTAAACATAATGGAGAAAAAAATTCAGCAGGAATGACGAATAATAACAGCAATAGAATGGAACCTGATATTGTACCTCAGAATTCATTTTACAGAAAACTGATTTATTTTTGATTTGGAGTTATTTTGTATATTCTGCACAACTGACTTTTAGACCTTGTACTTTGTTTTCAACATTAGATTGATCCTGCCTATGTGAACTGTACGGACATGTCATGGTTGTAATGGTAAGCATTAAATGAAGTTTGTTTAATTTTTTTTTTCAAAAAATCCATCGTTTCCCAAGGATTGACTCACTGTTTTAAAAAAGTTCTCTATTCTGTGTGTCTATGGTAGTTGAAGGTTTTAACAGAAATTCAGAGTCAGCTCTGTCCCTGAATTTGAAAGGAAATACCCAACACAATATCTCAGAATCTGAGTCCGTGTCAGAGAGTTCAGAGAGTCTTTTTCAGAGGAGGAAACTGTAGAAGGGGAAGATGTGGTGAAGTGAAACAGAAGATGTGGTTGGGGATGATTTTCCCTCCATCCTGGAGCCATCTTCCCACCCAACAACACTGTTCTTTGCCTTGAAAGGGAACATGCAGGCACTGTGTGCGGATGCTGGTGTCACATTTGTGAAAGACGGCTTCAATTAACTACAAGTATTGAGTAGGTTGGTGATAGGAAGGACATTTGTATGTTGAGTGCTATGGACTGTGCTTTCAAGGAAGACACATATAAGGGACTAAAAGCGTTATTGTAAAAACATATGGATCTGTTGCTTTGAGTAGAATACAAAATGGAAACAAGAGACTGAAATCAACTTTGTTGAAGTTGGTTGATATAGAGATTATTGTAACACAGCGTTTCATTGCTTTGTCAAATCCTCCAGGTGGTGGCCGGAGATCTCCCACTTATTACAACACCTCCAGATGAAAGAGATCAGTTCACCTGGGAGAAAAAATGGGCATTTTGGAAGGCGGACTCTATGGCGTTATCTCCCACTGAAGTCTCTCCCCTCCACAAATCCCGCCCTCCTCAGGCTCCATCCCCAAATCTCCAGGTATTTCCCAATCCAGAGCTGGCAACCCCAGGGATTCTGTGCAAATTCCTCATCCTTGCCTTACAACCCACTGTGTCACATCCCTGAATCTTGCCTGTTCTGTCAAGGAAGACCAGGGCTGCAATGCAGAGGCAGGCAATGGCAAGCCACCTCTGCTCATCTCTTGGCTTGAAAACCCCATGAGGCAGAACTTCATGGGTTCACCATGAGCCGGTTGCAACACAACAGCACATGTTACCTTACTTTACCTGAAAGCACCACATATATTGATGGTGCTGTACAGATAAACCTTTGTTTGTGCAGGGTAGGGTAGGGTTGCCAGGTCTGACTCAAGAAATATTTGGGAACTTTGGGGGTGGAGCTAGGAGACTTTGGGGGTGGGGCCAGGAGCAAGGGTGTGACAAGCACGCATGCCTTTTAAATGCCTTCCTGCCATTTGGAAATAATTTGGAAATAGCTGCACCTTCTTTTGTGGCTCATAGAACTGGACCCCTTGGTCCAATCTTTTTGAAACTTACTGTTTAGAAAGATTTTTGCATGCCGCATTAGGTACACAGTGGGTGATCCTTGTGCTGTGGTGGCAGGCTCTACCAAAGCAACATTTTTAAACAAAAATCTGCACAGCCTATCTGATCTCCAGTAGCCAATTGGGTGTGGCTGGGCAAAAGAACCAGTTTCAGTTTATTTCAATTTATATCCCGCCCTTCCCGCCGAAGCGGCTCAGGGCGGCTCACAACATATAAAATCTAACATAAAGTTTGGCTTTAAAATACATCAATACAACAATGGCTTTAAAAATACATCAATTTAGACAATTTAAAAAGTAAAATAATAAAACATATAGAACAAGCGATCTGCCAACATGATACACTACAACCTTCCATAAAGTTTCCAATGTCAGTTAGTTATAGGCCAGCGGGAAGAGGCCCCGCCCACTTTCTCATAACACTCACCAGGCATTTGGAGTCTCCAAATTAGAGAGGAACTGGCAGGCACCGTGGTTCGTATGGGCACCAGGCTGGGGACCACTGCTGCAGAAGAAACAGAGGTCCTGAATGGCACATCACAGTGCATTTGTATATGCTAAAGGTTTGGGCCAAAAGGGTTATAAGCAGGGCTTTTTTGTAGAAAAAGCCCAGCAGAAACTAATTTGCATATTAGGCTGCACACCCTAACATCACCATTGATTTTTCTCAGCATGAACTCATTTGCATATTAGGCCACACCCCTGACACTAAGCCAGCCAGAACTGCGTTCTTGTGCATTCCTGCTAAAAAAAAAGCCCTAACTATATGCAATATATATGATCTACGTAGGGTTGCCAAGTCCAATTCAAGAAATATCTGGGGACTTTGGGGGTGGAGCCAGGAGACTTTGGGGGTGGAGCCAAGATCAAGTCTGTGACAAGCATAATTGAACTCCAAAGGGAGTTCTGGCCATCACATTTAAAGGGACGGCACACCTTTTCAATGCCTTCCTTCCATAGGAAATAATGAAGGATAGGGGCACCTTCTTTTGGGACTCATAGAATTGGACCCCCTGGTCCAATCTTTTGAAACTCGGGGGGTATTTTGGGGAGAGGCACTAGATGCTATACAGAAAAATTGGTGCCTCTACCCCAAAAAACAGGTCCCCCTAGTGCCCCAGATACCCGCAGATCAATTCTCCATGATTTTCTATGGGAATAAATCTCCATAGGGAATAATAGAGTTCCCAGCAGACATTTCCCTCCCCTCCCCCCGCTTTCTGACGACCCTGAAGTAGGCTTCCCAACCCTCCCGCCCTGGCGGGGGACCCCAGGATTTCCACCCTCTTCCCCCGCTCCCCAAAAAAATGGAAACGGGGGGAGGGGGGAAACGGCGCCAGGGAGCATGGCGAGCAGCCCGATCCTGGAGCGGGTGAGGCCGCCGTGCCGCGCCGCTGCCGCCCCCTCCCCTCCCACCGCAGCTGCTCCTCCGAGATGGGCCCAGGCTGAGCCCATCTCGGAGGAGCAGCCAAGAGCAGCGCAGCCAAAACCAGAGAAGGGGAGGGCGAGGCAGGCCAGGAGCAGGAGCAGGCCAGGTCCTTCTAGGACCCGGACTTGCGGCTCGCCACACCCCCGGCCCGCCTCCACCCCCCCCTCCGCTTCCACCCCAGAGGCGGAGCGGGCGAGGCCGCTGTGCCGCTGCCGCCTCTTCTCTGCTCGCCGTGGCTGCCCCTCCGAGATGGGCTCAGCCTGAGCCCATCTCGGAGGAGCAGCCACGGCCAGTGGAGAAGAGGCCGCCGCGCCGCTGCCGCCTCTTCTCCGCTCGCCGTGGCTGCTCCTCTGAGATGGGCTCAGGCTGAGCCCATCTCGGAGGAGCAGCCGCGGCCAGCGGAGAAGAGGTGGCAGCTGCGGGGCGGCTCGCCACGCTCCCCGGCGCCGTTTCCCCCTCCCCCCTAGCTCCACCCCAGTGACTCCTGGCTCCACCCCCAAAGTCTCCTGGCTCCACCCCCAAAGTCCCCAGATATTTCTGGGGTTGGACTTGGCAACCCTACCCTGAAGCGGGGGGAGGGTCTCCAAACCGGGGGATCCCCTACCCCCACCTGGGGATTGGCAACCCTATATCTACGCCATTTCAAAGGAGGGAGGAGGAAAAGGCCTCTCCTGGCATTAAATCTGAGAAGAGCTAGAAAGTGGTCTGCATTTTCTCCTGCATTGTCATGCCAGACTTTGCTACCCCGGTCTGTTTTCATCTTTCTTTTCAGCACAAGAGAAAGCATTGCCTGGCTTCACAAAAATGAAACAGAGAATGAAACAGAAGTGCAGGGCTAGCGGGCTTTGCATAGCCCCACAGAAGAGCCAGCTAAACACATTCCAGTTCTGGCTAACTCAGCCAATTTGAGGCCGAAATCCACCCCCAGCCCGACTTTCCTTTGATATGTGTGAGTTATAGGATTTGGAGCAAGAGAATGTGCTTAGTATCCCAATCGTGACTCTGTTCTTTGCATTGTCTGCAACAAGTGGCTGGCTGGCTGTTGACTCAGAGGCCTTCTGTGGATTCCTGCCAATCCTACTGAGTTTCTCCTCACCCAGAAGACATACAGAAAGGTGTACAATAAAGGCCCATGCCCTATTTGTGCATCAGGTGTCTGAGGCCTATGCATATCTGTCAAGGTCAGATCTGAGCTGTGGAAAGGGATACTAAAATCCAGACTTTAAGTAGTGTTTTTCTAACCCATGGTACTCCTAGCTGTTGTTGGAACAGACAAAGGAGCTGGAAATGCAGGAGAATTGATCCATGTGGGAAAATACAGTTCTGTTAACCAAAAAAGCTCAGACAGACAGGCTGTTTGTCTTGAAAGCCTGGATAGTAGCAGTGGTAAATGCTGCACACAGCTTCTCTCTGCATTCAAAGAGGGCCCTCGGGTACCCACAGTCCTCCATCTCTATCTATCCATCATTCTCATTGGTAGCCTACCCTTCCTCAAAGGACAACTTTTTGGGGCTAGATTTGTGTCCAGTAGCACCATAGAGACCTACAAGATTTTGGGGGTATAAGGTTTCACGAGTCAAAGCTCCCTTCGTCAAACACCATATTGGATAAAGGGGGTTTTGACTTTCAAAAGCTCACACCTTGGAAATCTTGTTGGTCTTTCAGATCCTTCTGGACTTGAATCTTGCTCTTCTGATTCAGACCTACATGCAGCTGCTGGAATGGCCTTGGGTCAGCCATAGTTCTCGCAGAGCTGTCCTTGAAAGGTCAGTTTCTGTGAAAGCTCTCTCAGCCCCACCCACTTCACAGGGTGTCTGTTGTGGGGGGGCGGGGAAGGTAAAGGAGACTGTGACTGCTCTGAGACTCTGAGACTCAGAGTGGAGGGCAGGATATAAATCTAATATCTTCTTCTCCCCACCTGAAACTATCAGGATCTGTGGCTGAGAGACAGAACATCTTGGCATGCAGATGGACCAGGGTTCAGTCCCCAGCATCTTCAGTTAAATGGGTCATGTAGGTAACATGAAAGACTCTACTTGAAACACTGGAAAGCTGTTGCCAGATAGACAATACAGACCTTGGTAGACTAACTCAATATAAGACAGCTTCATATGTTCATCCCATTTTATTCTAGACAGGTTAGCAGAAGAAGAAGAGGAAGAATAATTAATTTCACCATCAGTGTATATGGCACAAGGACAGGTTCTTACCCCCAAGGAAATTACAGTAGGAAAAAAACCCCTGACATATGGGACAGCAAAATGAGGAGGAGTAAGGACCAGCAAGCCTAGGTGGTAGTGATGATGTAATACAGGAGTATGTCATCCTTCCAGGAATTCCAGGTAAACTTACAATCTTCTAAAGCCACTGACCCCAATGGGTGTAATTCTGTCTAGGACAGCATGTTAGTTTCTCTTAACTCCCAAACCATTTTAAGATAGATGATACCCATTGATTATTCCCTACCATCATCCTACAGAGGAGGACATTGAATCAGTGGGTCTCCTCATGGGATGGAAGCCGATGGAAACGACAGCTTACATACAGCTGAGTTCCAAGAGATGCCGAAATGGCTTCGAACAATATACAAAAATAGTTCCAGCTAGCTCTGTGGACTTCTGCTCCAGCACCGTGCTAATTATACACTCTGTCTAGCTGTGCATTAGCACAGAGACCAGTAACCCTGACTCATCATTTTCACCATCCCCGCGACCCGAGGCAAACAGACCTCTCGCGCACACTCTCCAAACATTCTCGACTTCCCCTACAGCAAATATCTAATCTCGTCCTCCCTTGCAGCAGAGCAGACTTGTTTCCACGTGTGCAAGCAAACTGTCCCATGGCTGAGGTTATTAATTAATTTTTCTTTTCTTTCTCTCTCCTTTTTTTTGCCAAAGGCTGTCCCTGGAGAAGAGGTAGCTGGATGTCATTCATGGCAATTTAAAAAAAAAGGTGTATTAAACCAACCAACCAACCTGTACCTTCTTTTCTTCTCAGTTTGCAAGTAACATGTCCTTTGCCCATGGAGACAAGAGTTGATAGTCATGCATCGAGGAACAGGATCATTGCAACCCGAAACAGGTCTACTCAGGTTCCTAGTGCTATTTTATTTATTTACTATACCCATCATTCACTTTTCTCATTGAGATGCAAGGCAGATTGCACAGTGCACATCGATACAAATCAATATGGGGAGCCAACTAACGAATAATGTCCTAGGACTGGGAGTACATAAATCTGAATAAGGATAGCACATTGGACAAGACACAGAGTGCGGATACAGTGCAGAAAAATGAACACATGAAGCTGCCTTGTACCCAGGCTCATAGCTACAGGGGGGGGGGGCACAGGGCCATCCTTTCAAAAAAACCCTTCCAACTGTATGGCCCCTCCATTGGAGGACCCCCAATCTGTCCCCTTTGCTCACTGCCAGTTTGAACAAGTAGTAACATTGCTGCTGTTCTTTTCGGTTTTTCCTCTCCCTTTCCCTAACCACAGCAAAGGGGGGAGGGTTAGCTTATGGAACTCAAGGCAGCTTAGAGTGCTGAGAGCCCATGGCCACCAATCCAGGTGGCCCCCTCCAGCACCCCCAAACAACAAATACTGCTGTGGGTCTCACCAAACATGAAATCCTGGCTACAGCCCTGCTCGAACCAAATCAGACCATCATTCCAACAAGGTCAGTATTGTCTAATGTCTACTCAAACTGGCATCAGCTCTCTGGGGCAGGGCTGGCCCTAGACTGTCTGGCACCCTAGGCAAGGCTAACTTCTGGCACCCCACCTAGTCTGCCTAGTGGCAGGGCTGGCCCTGCTCCAGGGTCGCAGATGGAGGCCCTTCACATCACCCACAGCCTGTTCCTTTTAACCGGAGATGCCTGGGATTGACTTTGGGACCTCTCATACATCAAGCAGATGCTCTCCCGCTTAGCCACAGCCCCTCCCCACCTGAGCCACGGTCCCGCTGGCATTTCATCAGGAGAAAACAATGCATGGACAAAAGGATAACGCTACTTAAATCTACTTTATGGACCCTGAAAATCATTCTTTAGGATTGCACCTTAAGGAACGTAACGTATACTTTTATAAGGCCTGCTACCTGAAGTGCTTCTCCCTGACAAGTTAGATTTCCAACGATGGGAGTGTTTTTATGAGCATTCAAGCATGCCAGAGCCGACCCCGCCCCAGGGCAGCCCTGCTACTAGGCAATTGCCTAGGGTGCCAATCTTCTGGGGGCACCAAATTGGGCACCCCCCAGGTAACTTCGTGATGTTATCAGTGCAGGAGGGGGAGCCAGAAGTTAGCCTTGCCTAGGGTGCCAGACAGTCTAGCCCCCCCCCCCAATGCATTCGAAAGTGGAACAGTCCTAGGCAGACTTTAGTAATGATTGCAGAGCACCTGAGGTTCTACTGGTGACTTGGTTGCTTCTCCTTCACCACCAAAACATGGTGGTGAAGGCACAAACAATGGTAGCAAGAGATGCCTTTGCAAAGTGCTGTGTGTGTCTTTGCAACCATGGTGCTAAAGCTGGATGCATTTTTGGGGGGGTTGAGAGCAGTGTTCCCTCTAAGCTGAGTTAGCATGAGCTAGCTCACAGATTTTTAGCCTCCAGCTCACACCTTTTTGTCATAGCTCAGGAAAAATGGCCCCAAAGCACAATAATTTATACAGTAGCTCACAAATTTAATGCTAGTAGCTCACAAAGTAGAATTTTTGCTCACAAGGCTCTGCAGCTTAGAGGGAACATTGGTTGAGAGAAATGCTGATGGTCAGGTATTAGTATGAAAACTGACCAGCATAACCACAAAAAATTGATCAACAGTCCACCTGTGAGACACACACACACGTACACCATGACTGTGTACTTTGACCCAGTATGTGCTTTGTCTGTTTGTCAGGGCTGCTGGAGTCAAATGCAAATCCTGTCCACACAGGCAGCACCCACCTGTCAGCATCATTTCCATTGTCGATGGTGTGGACGGAGACAAAAGTATGAGTTCAGTCTCATGAGCAGAAAGGTGACGTCATTACTGAGTTCTGTTGTGCGACCTCGTTCTTATTGCACAAGGGACTTTTCTGAAAAGACACTAGAGTGCACTTTAAACTGTTCTGGTGCTATCTATATGCGTGTATGAATGCAAACGGAGTGCAAGGCAGACCCCCAAACCAAATGTGAATTCTAGTCCGTCTAGGCTTTATGTTTAGATGGGGAGGGAAGCAAATAGCCCTTGTAGCATTTTATTTGAAAACGCCTTTTGTTGTGGTGGATTTTGCTTCCACTAAATCTTTTCGATGGTTCCGTTGCTTTAGTGGTGGACTGAAAATGTTTTACTGTTGATTTCCTAGGGGGGGGGGGGGGAATGCAAATAATAAATTTCACTGATTTTGGCAGGATATGCACCTGATGTTTTCGCATGTGTCTTTTCTTTCTCTGCCTGTCCTCCTCCGTACAATTCTCTATCTTCCTAAGCAGCAGAAGTCAACGAGGAAGAGAAGTGGGCGTAACTGCCTCGTGGGTGCGATGCCTTCTACCCACTCGGCTCCCCATTGGTCGCAGGAAACCCTACCTTCTTCTCTGTGGCCCCGCCCCCCCCAGCTCACAGCTGATGGAAAAGAGGTCTTGTTTTTTTTCCCTTCCTGCGCTCCGCCTATTTTTCTCGTTGGGCCCCGCCTCTAAGTCGGAGACTGCCCGGAGATGGCGACGGGGGAACGCTTTGCCGATTGGCCGGCCGCCTTCCTCTCCTACGATTGGCCGCCGCGCCGCCGGGTGGGCGTGACCGGAGCGCGGCGATTGGCGGCGGCCGAGGGGTGTGCGCGAGGGGGATGGAAAAGCCGCCGCTCGCGAGCCGCTGAAGTCGTCGAGCGGCGCTGGCTGGGGGGAGGGGGGGAAGCAACGGATGGGGGCGGCGGCCGGAGGCGCTGCTGGGCTCTGAGGAGAGGCAGCCGCAGGCAGGCAGCCACCTCGTCGTCTCTCCCGGCTCCGCTCGCCCTCCTTCCCCCCCGACCAGTCCGGCAGCTCCGATACCACCATGAACCGGGGCAGTAGCGCCGCGTCCTGCCCTCCGTCGCTCCCCGCCGACGGCCACAGCAACAACGAGCGCCGCCGGGTGTGTAGCAACTGTCGGAAAGTCCTGAGGCAGGTGGGTCAAAGGGCGACCCTCTCAGGGGCAGCAGAGGACCGTTGGAGGGGCGGGGCTTCGTTCGGGAAGCTGTCTGAAGGCGCTCGCGGACACCGCCGCTCTCGCCTCAGACCGTCCGTTGCGCTCCCTCGCGCCGGCCACGCCCCCTCGGGCAACCTTGGCCCGGAAAGGGGGGGAGAACGCGAGGAGGAGGCTCGGTCTAAGCCAGAGGTGGCCAAACTGTTGCTCTTGCCTACATACTGTGTTGGGCTCTTGAAGCCCCCCCCCACCTTCCCCACTTCGTTGGCTGGCTTGGGGGAGGCATTTCTCTCTTTAAATCACTTCTCCAAGCCAGCCGGCAGCTTGGAGAATGCATTGGAATTTGCTTTCTTTCCGCCTCTCTTTCCTCCCTCCCTTCCCTGTCCGTCTATCATCTTCCTTCCTACCAACCAACGTCCGACATTCATGTCTTGCAGCTCTCGAAGTTCCCGCCCCTCCCCCACGTCGTTGGCTGGCTTGGGGGAAGCATTTCTCTCTTTAAATCATCTCTCCAAGCCAGCCAGCAGCTTGGAGAATGCATTGGAAGTTGCTTTCTTTCCACCTCTCTTTCCTCCCTCCCTTCCCTGTCTGTCTTCTATCACCTTCCTTCCTACCAACCAACGTCTGACATTCATGTCTTGCAGCTCTCGAAGCCCCCCCCCCCCCCACTTCTTTGGCTGGCTTGGGGGAAGCATTTCTCTCTTTAAATCATCTCTCCAAGCCAGCCAGCAGCTTGGAGAATGCATTGGAAGTTGCTTTCTTTCCTTTCCACCTCTCCTTCCCTCCTCCCTTTCCTGTCTGTTTGTTTATCTTCTATCTCCTTCCTTTCTTCTGTCTTGAGCCTCTCAAACATCTGAAGTTGTGGCAGTCAAACATCTGACGTTTATTCTGTGTGGCTCTTTCGGTTAAGCAAGTTTGGCCACCCCTGGTCTAAACATTGCACATAGCCTTGTCCTCTCTAGCTCTGTTCGCATGTTACGATGAATGCAGACAGGGTCCATGCACTCAGTGCTTTTTCTCGCTTTACGCGTGCATGAAGTCATTCTGGCATTACGTTCAGTGCGTGAACAGCTGGATGTCTAGATTCCAGTCCAAGTCGTACCTTAGAGACCGAGGGGTTTTTTTGGGGGAAAGCGTTTCGAGAGTGAAAGCTCTCTTTGGTCAGCTGAATGTGTGATTCAGACCCTACGTTCATCTAGGTACTGG
Source organism: Heteronotia binoei (assembly GCF_032191835.1). Classification (NCBI taxonomy): domain Eukaryota; kingdom Metazoa; phylum Chordata; class Lepidosauria; order Squamata; family Gekkonidae; genus Heteronotia; species Heteronotia binoei. Next base: position 175,263,127 of record NC_083225.1, read on the forward strand.
TCCCCCCCCCCTCCAATTAGTTTTGTTGTAGGATGAATGCACTCTTCTAGCTTTTACCTAGGGAGGTATGCATATGCAGTCAGGATGTGTGTGCGTTTGCTGTGCTGAGTGAACAGGGCTTTTGTGTGTGTGAGAGAACGAGATCTCGCTTTTATAGCCTGTGCTTCCTTCCTCCTGGAAATTAACTTGTATAGTTCTCTTTTCAACGCACCCCCCCCCCCTCCCCTTGCAACAACCATGTGAGGTGGGTTAAACTGAGGGAAATGGTGAACCGGCTCAAGGTCATCTGGTGGTCCTTCTGGCGAGTGATGGTTGAAAGCCAGGAATTCCTGGTCTATGTCCCAAAAGCTGCACGGTGTTGTGCTGTGGATCTCTTTCTAAAATATGAGCGTATGTGTATTTTATATATGCCTATAATGTGCTCACATGCACAGTAAAGTATTTGTGTTTAGGTATAGCCGCACAAATGCAGGATAGAAAGTATAATGTATTTGGACTTTTTTATGTTCCTGCATGTACATAATACGAAACAATGTATGTGTGCATACATATGGAAATAGTAGGTATGCTATATTTATACATGTGGATATGCTTAGAACTATGGATTCATGCATAGAAAACAAAGTATAATGTATGGGTGCAAAACATGCATATATAAACATGGATATGTGCATGCATGCATGCCAGCTTCCAGAGGGATATCTGTGTTGTTCTGTTGCAGCAAAGTTCAAGAGGAAGTCTTGCGGCACTATAAAAGCGAACAGAATTACTGTGGCGAGAGCTTTGAGGGACTAGAGCCCGCTTCTATCAGCTTCTACCATAATAACTCTGTTAGTCTTTAAACAGCCACCATACAGATGGCTGTGTGTGGTAACTATGTGATTATGCACACATGACATTGCAGTAAGCATTAGAAATTTTCTGTGCAGTTTTGTGCATTTTTATGCAAAAAAACCCCCCCAAACCCATTTTGGTTATCGGGGTTTATGTTGTGGTGTATGTGCATAGGGTTACATCGTTGGTGAAGGTTGATGTTGGCTGGCAATTCTGATTTTTTTTCTCTGCAGCCCAGAAAAAAATTTCAGAAGATTCTGATACATACCAGTAAAGCTTAAAGCCTAGTAAGCACCTTTAGTCAATCTCCAAGAGTTGTGTATATTTCCATCTAAAGAATGATGACCAAGCCATGATGCAGATATGACCCCTCATGCATAAGGTTTGTGGCCCAAAGTGCTAGTCCTCTTATTAAGGACCAACAATTAATGTCAAAATTCATGGAAGTGGTGGCACTTGTTGCAACCTATATAAATACATTTTCTGCTGCACTGTTACATGCATTTGTATGAGAGAGATCTAGGCACAAGAACAGTGTAAGCACTTCAAATATGTGAAAGCAGTGGTACTTAGTTTGGGCTGGATTGTGTTCAACATATATGGCTGTGTGGGTTAAATTTTTAAAAATTTTCTGCGTCTCTGTTGTCTTTGTCATTACATCACATACTTATTTGCATTTTGTATATCCGTTTTGTCCTTGGAAGCAGGAGATCCTCAAAAGAGTCAGAACAAATATCAAGGGACAGATAAAATTGTTTGGATCCTGATCCAAAGTCTTGAAATGGCTAACATGTTTAAAAGCAAAAACCTAACTGAGAGAACTAATGTCTTCTACTTATGTCTTATCCCTTGCTATCCCAAAACAAGGCATGCATATATGTGTGTGTATATATATATATATATATATATATATATATAAAAGTTTTTGGAGGTCACTTGGCTATAAAAGTATAAGCATGCATTCTCTTTAAATAAAAATCACTATATATTGATTAATTATTTCTAGTTAACCAGTTTTTTTCTGTCATGGGGCTTAACATAGTGGCAAACAGTGCATCTGAAGAAGTCAGCTCTGATTTACGTTGGAATTCATGTTGTCAGTCTTTAAGGCGCCACTGGACTCTTTAATTTTGCTGCAACAGGCTAAGGTTCTTACCCTTCTTGCATATAGTAAAATTCCTAAAAGGTGTTCATCCAAGTACTGACCCAGACCCATAGTGGCTTAGCTATAGCATGGTTGCTTTAGCATATGTCTTCCTACCATACTGTGGTATTTAGATGTGTGGTGTAGTGGTTGGAATGTCAGGCTATGGTCCAGGAGACCCAGTTTTCAAGCTTGCTGAGTCACCTTGGACCAGTCTCAGCTGAACCTACCTCACAGGGCTGTTGTGAGGATAAAATGGAAGAGAGAATGGTGTAAGCTACTTTGGGGCAAGGCAGGATATAAATATATTAATAAAATAATAAATACAAGTCTTTTGCAGTCCTACTTCAAGGTAGGGAGTCAGTATTATAATATGTGGGTTATTTAGACTGAAGTACTCTCATAGCACTGATTATAGTTCTGTAATCCTGACCCTGTTAAGTTGACAGTAATGTGTCCTTTTCTGTTGTGAATTTCTGTGTTGTGTGACAGAATATATACTCATAAGCTCAACCCTCCCACCATGCAAAATTAAGAGATCCAGATGCTTCTGTGTCAGATCTGACTATACAAAACCAGATTCAAATCCCCGTGAACTTTGCTGGTGAACCTTGGGCCATTTTCTCATATCTTAATCTGTCCCATAGGATGGTATGAGGTTAAAACACTATTCTTAGCTCTGTGGAGAGAGAACAAATATTAATAAATAAAAATAATGGTGGTTCAAAGAGTGGAGTGAATGTTGTGTTGTTTAATGTCCCTTTACCATTAGAGCTGTGTCTCCAAAACTATGGCTGATATTATGTCTCAGGACTTTTAGTCACTTTTGAATTCTCTTCAATAAGTATGCATAGAGCCATTTCTCTTCATATATATGAATTACTATCAGTCAACTATTTGTCCATCATATGTATACATTTATTTACTTCATTTATACCCTCCTTTCTTCCACCATAGGGGCTCAGCAGCTTACTTTATTCTCTTTTCCTACATTTTATCCTCATACCAACCTAGGAGGTAGGCTAGGCTGAGATTATGTGACTGGCCCAGGGTCACCCTGCAAGTTTCCATGACAGAGCAGGGGTTCAAGCCTTGGTCTTTCAGAACCTAGTCAGACACTCAAAGCACTGTGTAACTTTGCTTAGTTCTTTACAGTCGTTATCTCATGTCTGGAGTCTTATTGTTCAGTATCCCCCATTTTCAGATCAGAAGCTGAAGTTAGCAGGTAGACTCAATCAGCCATTATATTCATAGCTGACCAGATCTGAAGATTTTTTGTCTATTCACATGTCCTTTCTCCCATGCTCCATATATTTTTAAGTGAGATACTCTGCTTCTATAAATAACGAATTAAAGATTTGCAAATATAGACCTCTAAATTTGTATCTCTCTGTCTGAATTAGATCAGATGCTTGTAAGCTTTTGTGAGCTGCACCATATAGGAACTTGTATGTGCATAAGCAGGACTATTTTCATAGAAAAAGCTCAGCAGGAACTCACTTGCATATTAGGCCACACCCCCTGACATCACCATTGTTTCACGCAGGGCTTTTTTTTTTTAGAAAAAGCTCAACAGGAACTCATTTTTAATATTAGGCCACACTCCCTGATGCCAAACCAGCCGGAACTGTGTTCCTTCTCAAAAAAAGTCCTCTGCATAAGAAACCTGAATTACATGATGATCTCCCCCACTTCAGAAGGGGGAAGCTCATGTGATGATTTCACCCTGAATACAAGCATTCACATGGAGGGCTTGCTTTTCTCATGGTGTGAGCTTGGTGACAGAGTGTGTGCCTCTCTACCCGTGCCCCACAAGAACAGGATCTTTTCTCAAGTAAGCATCTTAATTAGATCAGAGCCTTGTGTTTGCGGGGGGGGGGGCACACTATGACATGCAGAATTTGTATCTACATCAACTCTTACTGGTTTTGCCCTCTGAGAAGTGGTCCTGCATGCTTTTGCATAACTTGCCCTGTATGAATGCATCTGAGTGCATCTGAAATAAACTTGGTCTTCTCCATAACCTTGATTTGGGAAGAAGGGGCTGTTGTAAGGATGAAAGAGATACGGGGGTATATCACTTTTTTTTTTTAACTTTGTCACGATGGACACAGTCCATCCTGACACAGCCCTTTGCACATCTGTGTTCTTTTTCATGCCTCTATTCTGTGCACTGTCATTTTTAGATTGCGCTAGATTTTAGAATGTTTGCCCTTGGTAATGCACATAAAAAGATATCCCCCCCCCCCCCAAAAAAAACTCTTTCCCTTTTATATATATATATTCTGAGTGGAATAAAATATCTCCAGTAGTGAATTAATTATATGTTTCAGTGGTTTTCAAGTTGTGTTGAAGAGAACCAGTGGGATTCCTGGGAAGCTAACAAGAGATTCCTCAATTAGATAAGTAATGGTGGGCAGACCTCTCTGAAAAACAGCTTGTCCACTGCTAATTATCTAACCTGTAGTATGCAGCCACAGAAGGGTAGGTTGAAGTCATTTTTTGGCAGCCCTTCTCAAACTTTTTTGAACCTGGCCTCCCATCTAAAGTTTTTCTTCTAGCATCCTACCAGCAACTTTTATCTTTGGCATATATGTTCATAGATGTTCATAGAATATTCTCTTACAGAACTGTATTATGATGCCCGCTGCAGGGTACCTAAAGGCTTGTGGATTAGTGCTTTAATTTAACAATGGTGTGAGAACTATAGCAGGCACCAGAGCATCTCCTAAATCCAGCCAGTCTGGAAGAGAGGCAAGAGAAGAATCTAGTCTAGCTAGAAACCCCATTATGCTTTCTGAGGATCCTATTAAGTTTAATTCTGTTTTTTTAAAATTCTGGTTACTGAAAGAGAGGCAACACTCAGTTTGTTGAGGACCTGGGAGACCCAGATTTGAATCCCAGTGGTGCCATGGAAGTTCACTGGATGTTCTTGAGCTAAGCATAAAGTCCGGTAGCACCTTAAAGGCTAACATTTATGGCAGGGTATGAGTTTTTGGGACTGCTCACTTCTTCAGAGCAGCATGACTCGCAAAAGCTCCTACCCTGTCACAAATGTTGTTAGTCTGTAAGATGTGGTTGGACTCTTTTCTGCTGCTACAGACAGACTAACATGGCTATCCATCTTGATCTACCTCACAGGGTTGTTTTGAGGATAAAACAGAGGAGACAAGAACAGTGTAAGCCACCCTAGTTCCCACTGAGGGGGGAAAACCATGGATAAATGAAGTGCATAAATATGGTGCCTGCATTCAGCCATCATAGCAAATTGGGTTTGCTCGAAAGCTTCCATTTTCACTATTGGTTTGCAAAGGGGGGGCAAAGTCTCACTGCTGCTAGCCAAGTTTTGTCCCATAATAAGCTAATTGCGGCTTGTGGCACCTAAACTGGGCACGACTTTCTTCAGTTTCTGTGGTTGACATTACAGCCTGGATGGCTGCAATACTGTGCTGCTTTTGCTGGAAGAAAAGTGTTTAGCACTACCTGTTGCAGGATCTTCTCTTTCTCCAGAATTCTGCATCCTTATACACAGCAGTCTTTCTTCCTTCTTTCCTAAAGGAGGGGGGAGCAACCCCACAGCTCTGTGTACATATGCACAAACGCACATGAAACTGCCTTATACTGAATCAGACCCTTTGTCCATCAAGGTCAGTATTGTCTTCTCAGACTGCCAGGATCTCAGACAGAGGTCTTTCACATCACTTACTGTCCAGTCTTCTTTAACTGGAGATATTGGGGATGGAACCTGGGACCTCATTCATGCCAAACAGATGCTCTACCGTGGAGCCTTAGCCTCTCTCCATAATCATAGTCTTGCTGCATTGTAGGTTATTGCCATTTTTTTTAAATTTTGTAATCGAGTCTCAGTAAGTGAGGTGGACTATAAAGTAATTAAAATACATTTTAAAATTTTATGTTGTCATGCGTTACGCTTATCTGGTAGCATCCTTTAAGAACAGGGTTAGAACTTAACTGGTCAAAAAGGGTTTGATCAAATATTTAAAAAGTATTATTAGAAAAGCAGGATAGATGCTTTAATGATCAGCTGGTTGGATGTCTTATGTTAATGACAGATCAGTAAAATTTAATTGTTTGGTAATAATTGTTTGGCAATAAGTTTATTTAAATTACAAACTCATTACAGTTCTTTAGATGTCAAACTCCTCTATTATGAGGGCCAAATCTGACACAAATGTCACTTTGTTGGGCCTGGCCAAGTGTGCTGTAAAATGTAACATGAGATACCAGAGATATAAACTTTATAAAGATGATTTCAGATGCTGAATGGCAATAGCAGGCTTGATTGGATTAGGTGTGATATGCAGAGGGGCAGTAGGCATGGAGAGATCAGCACTGGTAATGAAACAGGAAACCTACGTCTCAATTTGGTCCATGAGAATTCAGTCCAGGAGGGTGCAAACAATAAATGGAAATAAGTCTAAAGAAGTGAGCAGTGACTCACAAAAGCTCATACCCTTCTACAAATTTTGTTAGTCTTTAAGATGCTATTGGAAACCACATAATTAAAAAAGCAGTGGGAAAACATTCAGTTGTTGACCCAAGAGTAGGCGTTCTCTTACAAAGGAATTTCAAAGGGAAATTAGAAAAACATACTGCTGAATTGCAGCTGATAATGAAGCTCAAGACAACGCATCCTCCTGGACTGAACTGAGACCTAGATTTCTTCTCTCATTGCCAATGCTTGCTATTGGCACTCAGCCAATGGAGGGAAGGGAGACTTGGCTATCTTTCTCTGCTCTGTGAAGCAGGAAAGGAGAGAATTGGGCAAAAGTGAGCTGCGATGCAGGAAGCAAATGAGAGCAAGATAGCCTGCAGGACGATTGGGAACACTGCAGGGGCCAGTTTCAGCCCATAGACCATATGTTTGACATCCCTGTTTTACACAATTCTATATGGACAATTTTAGGTAGTGACCTTGCCACTGATGATTATGTTCCTGTATAGTGGTCTGTAGTTACAGTAGGTGAGAACAGTTCAGAGTCTGGTCATTGGGCAAGGGGGAGGGCAATGCACACAGCTACTGTTCCTGATTGGATGAGTGTAGTGGATGTTAGAGTTCATGCAGGCATCTCCTACAATTAAAAATTATATTTAGCTCTTTATCCTGCTTAACTCCAATGAAGGACCTCTCTAAACTATCAACAATCAACTTCTGTATGTACATGTAAAGCTTATGCAAGCATAAAGATCATCAGAACTAACCTTAGTATCAGAACAATAATGGTAGCATTTTTGTATGGATGTTTGTGGACTTCATGGGGAACAGCATTCCATGTAGGATCAATGGAAAGGCTCTGCGCTCAGTAATGTTTGCAGTAAATATTTGCTTAGTCGTAGGTTAGGGTGCAGTATGGGAAGAGATACTCCCTGAAGCATCCTAGGAGAAGGGCTTTTAGGTTTTGAAGGCAGCAATGTTCTAGAAAAATTCTTTCCCAGGGCAAAGCTGCATGTTGCAACTAAGGTAGGAAAGGAAAGGTCCCCTGTGCAAGCACCAGTCGTTTCCGACTCTGGGGTGACGTTGCTTTTGCAACATTTTCCTGGCAGACTTTTTACGGGGTGGTTTGCCATTGCCTTCCCCAGTCATCTACACTTTCCCCCCAGCAAGCTGGCTACTCATTTTACCAACCTTGGAAGGATGGAAACCTCAAGCCGGCTACCCGAAAACTCAGCTTCCACTGGGGATCGAACTCAGGTCGTGAGCAGAGTTTAGGATTGCAGTACTGCAGCTTTAACACTCTGCGCCACTGGGCTCTGTGCCCCTAAAAACATTAGCCCTGTTTTTCTTCTACAAGTGCTTATCCCATGTTCTGTTCAGATTTTATTTTTTTACTTCACCCATACCCCATCTTTCTCTCTAGTGGGGGATCAAAAAAAGCTTATATTGTCATCCTCTTCTCCATTTTATCCTCACAACAACCCTGCATGTAGTCTCTGCTGAGAATATGTGACTGACACAAGGTCATCCAACAAATTTCCATGGCGGAGTGGGGATTTAAATCAGGGTCTTCCAGATTCTAGTCCAACACTAACCACATTGTGTGTTTCACAGCTCTCACCCATCAGGCAGTGGAAATGAGTGGCACAATGACATCAGCAGCATCTCCCACCAGTATTCTTGACAGTGTGTAGTCCTGACCTTAGAGATCCAAATTTAAAGAGAACCATCTGCAGATTGTATCATGGCCAATATGGCAGTTCTCTTCTTCCCACTTTTAGAAATATTCCTAATCAGTTTACTGCCTCTCTGCGCATCTGATTTTACTGAGCAGATTAGCTGAGGTGCCTCTTGTTTGTCCAAGTGCAAATGAATTAAAACTGCTGAGCTGGGCAAACGCATCAGCTTGGAGCAACCAAAGTGAGTGCAGTGCCACTGTTGCTCATTTTGGCAGCCTCTTTCTAATTATATCTTTGCACCAAGGTTTTGCTTGTAAATATGAAGAAAACATGTACGGCAGAGAGCTCAAATATTTGTGTTCTTTGTCCCAAAGCTATTTCTCCCCCCCCCCTCCCCCCTGTTTTGTGGGTCAAGCCAAGTGCCAGTCAAAGTTGTTTTTCAAGCCATGCAGTGAAACTGTAGAACACTTTTTTCAAAAAAAACGGCTTGGCTTTTAAGAGTGGGCGAAAGATGCACGTTTACAGCTTGTCAAAGAGTAATGTATACTTTTAAAAGTTCTGCTTTGTTCTAACAAATGTGTATGTTTGGTACGTGCACTTATTTCCTGCTCCTTTCTCCCCCTCCCGAACTCTTGGAATCATATTACTCATCATATTTGATGTTACAAAGTGGAGAGAGAACTTGTGAGCAGTGTAATAGATTTAGGAAGTGCAGAGCGGTACAATAGAATGTTAACTCTTAGGTGGCCAGGCCAAATATTTGTGTGACCCAAGAGTTCCTGCTTTTGGCAAGCTCCGTATTCAGTTTAAAGGTAGTTTCTACCACCCACCCTGCTCCTGTGCTCACATCTTTACCACAGAGGGCAGGAATGAATGATGAGCCGGGAAGTTTGCATTCCAAATCTTGCCATAGCCACAGACGACCCTTAACAATTATTCTTTTAGCACACACACACCACTTGCAATCTATGATAACTGATCTATTTACAAGGTTGTTTGCAAAGATTGTAGAAATAATGGATGTGGAAACATTTTAAACGTAAGTTCTATGTAGTAGTGATGTTGTATGTGGTTAGTAGGGCTGCATCATGACAAATTGGCCCAGGAAAATGTATTGTGTTTCCACTGATGTCATACAATGCAGAACATGGTGTTACATGTGCTTTGCTCAGGCAAACAGCTCTGTTTCAAATTTGCCTAATCCCTAGTTCTATTATATTGCTTATGAAATTTATTTTCCTATTGATTGCATTGATTTAACTTGTGTGACCTGCCTTGAATCTTAGTGGTGGTGATGATGATGATGTCGGATTTATATCCCACTGTATACTCTTGAGAGTCTCAGAGTGGTCACAATCTCCTTCTTCCCCCACAACAGACATCCTGTGAGGTGGGTGGAGCTGAGAGAGCTCTCCCAGAAGCTGCCCTTTCAAGGAGAACTCCTGCGAGAGCTATGGCTGACCCAAGACCATTCCAGCAGCTGCAAGTGGAGGAGTGGGGAATCAAACCTGCTTCTCCCAGATAAGAGTCCGTGCACTTAACCACTACAGTAAACTGGCTCTCTACACTAAACTGGCTCTAGTGAGAAAGGTGAACTAGAAATAATATAACTAGATAAATCTAGTATGCTGGTGGGATGCCAATGCTGTAGATTTGAATCTGTTTCATTCTTGTTTCAGTGTCGCAGACCCTGGAGTGTGCAATGGTTTATGGGGGAAAGGCAAAATTTTAATACAGAATATCCAGCAGCTTCACAAGATCATTATTCCAGGGATCTCTGAGGGAAATCAGGACAGTGACATTGGTTTAAAATTTGAAATGCAGATGTGGTGGCCCTGCTTCTCAGGCTGGTGTGCTATCATCTAGATCCATAGTTTACATTGTCAGAGCTTGGTAGCTGTACCTGCTTTGCAACTTTTTAAACGACCTTCCTGTTCCGACCCTCATAGCCTTTGGACCAAGCAAGTCTTGCCAAGTTGCTCCTGCTGGCACTGGGCCCATTTCCACTCTAATTGTTGTCATCCCCTGCATCCTTGCTGCTTGCATAGACTGCCAATGCTTTAATCTCAACCACCACATGTATTTCCAGTAAATGGAAGGTATTTAGAAACGGTACAATACTGACACCTTGATCTCCTTATGGATCAGGTTTGCTCACTGGGGATGCTGTAACATCCAGCCTTTCCTTTGGAGGCCAAAGTGGCTTCCATAACATGAAGAACTTCCCTCCGAGTGCTGATTTTAACCAGTAAAGCTCTTTATTACTTGGAGCCTCAGTATCTGAAGCGTTCTACTCTCATTGGTGCCTGTCTGCATTTTAAGATCCATGCTAGGGCCCCTAATTGGGGGAGAAATTCTTCAAAAGTAAAGTGGTAGTGACCCAGGGATAGGACCTCCTTAGTGGTAACTCTCCTCTTGGAGAGTATAGTCCTCAAATGCTTGTGGCTGGTGCTTATTTTCATATTTTAGATGCCAAGTGAAGATATTCTCATGAACTTTTCTTATATTTCCTGCTGATGTATACTACTTGTTCCTATTTTTCTTTCATTCTCTCACTTTTATACTTTTAATGGTTTGCATTCATTGTTTTTACTGTTTAATTTATTTATGCCCTCCCTTTTCTCCTCACCAATTTCCCAAAGTAGCTTATATCATTTTTCTTTCCTCCATGTTATCGCGACAACTCTGAGGTCTGCTAGGCTGAGATTGTATTACTAGCCCACGGTCAGACTACAAGTTTCCATGGCAGAGCATGGATATGAATCAGGGTCTCCCAGATCCTAGTCTAATACCATCCTTATGTGGTTGTTGTTGGCTTTTAGTTTTTGTAGCTGTTTTGGAATCTTAGGCAAAATAAATATCCTAATAAATCTCTAGAGCCGCAGGTTGGCAAATCGGGCTAGCATCACAGCTGAATTGAGCCATAAGTGTATCATGCTTATTATCTATACATTTATTTGATAGTCATTTTAAGGGTGTCTGCTGGAGTTTAGAACTAAGTGTTGCCATTATCACACTTGTTCTTTGGACTAGCAGTGATCAGTTTCAGATGTGCTGTTTATCTGTAAAACACTTTGCCAGGGAATACCCATGAAGGAGATGAGATTATAACTTAAGGTGTCAAACACGTTGCCTGTGGGTCAGATCCAGCCCCCACAGGGCTCCTATCAGGTCTGTGAGCAATGGCCTGTTTCATAGTTTCTTTCTCCCTCTCTTGCTTCCTTCTGTGTCTCAGCTTGCTTTGCCAGGTTCTCTCAATCATACAGGAGCCGCAGAGTAAGAGAGCTTGCTTTGCTAGGCTCTCTCAATCACACAGCAGAGCTACTGAGGCAAGCCTCTCTTCTTTTCTTTGACTGAGGCTCCTCTCCCTCCTTGTCTCATTACTTTGCCCAGTTCCCTCAATTGCTTAGGGGAGATACAAAGCACCTTGAAGACCAACAAAGTTTTATTCAAGGTATGAGCGTTTTACCTGGCTACACAGAGAGACAGTGTGTGTTTTGCTGGAGTTGTTATGCCAGGGCTCTCCTGGGTGCAGCTGGGTTTACCTCCCCTTTATCATTGTATTCATGCCTTCATGATCTAAGTCTTTCTTAGTAAGAAAGCATGTGAACTATTTAGATGAAGAATAACAAGTCAGTGAGGTGGATTAGGCTGAGGGTGTGTGTCAAGACCAAGTTCACCCAGCATATTTCCTTTCACATTTTTCTTTGACTGATCAGGCATTTTGAACTTAGACTTCCCAAATAGTAGGCTGACACTAAGCACTATACATGGCTGTGTCTCTATTCTTGCACTACCTCATAGTAGTTATTTCTCTAGGGAAGGCTATAGTTTTGAAGATGAACACATAGCCCTCAGTCTGTGCTATGGTGCTTTCACCAGCACACAAAGCAATTTCCATACAAAGGCTTACAATGCCCAGCCAAATCATGTTTTTCCCGGGGTTTTAAGCTCAGAGCATTGACCATGAGATTTCTGTAATAGATGTCAGTAAATCAAAAGTAGGTTTGCTACTTACAGATACACACCTGAACAGCATAGTCAATATTGTTGCACCACAGACATTGTCTCCAGATTTTGATGCAATAATTTAGAGCAAGAGGTGTCAGTTATCAGAGACTGTTAAGTAAACAAAATATTGCAAGAGTGCTAATGTTTTAAGCATTTTTTATGTTATATTTTTTTAAAAAAATATTTAATTGTGTTTTTCTGTGTCCTTTGTAAAGCTTGCATTTTGGCTACCTGGCGTTACATTTTATGACACATGTGGTCTGGCCCAGCAAGGTCTCATTTATGTCAGATCTGGCCCTCATAACAAATGAGCTTGACACCCCTGACTGAATGTCTGATCTTGAAAACACATGGTTTAGCAAGTTTTGTGGAACTAACCAGGGCTGGGTTTGGTCAGTTTCTGGAGAGAGACCATCTGGGAACCTTGCTTTCAGTTCCATCATGAAAGAAATGTAGGAAATAAACATAATAAAAATAAGGTTGTCATATTAAATATGCATGCTTGGAATGAAGTCCAACTGAAGTCACTGGATCTTTCTTCTGAGTAAGCATTGTTAGGATGAGGCTATAAATCTTGAACAGGGTAACAGTCAGTATAATTTGTAAAATGACATGGGTCTTGGATATTAAGGTGGAGCTTGAATTTAAACTTCTATTGACCTGCTTGGTGATTTTGAGCAAGTATCTTGTGTTCCCAACTGCAAAACAGCAGTAATTGTGTTCTGCCTCACTGGGTTATTGTGAAGATAATATGTTGGTATCTACCCAGCGCCTTGGGGCTAAAGTAGGCTATAAAACTAATTAGCAAAAGGTGTTTGCTCAGTCAGTAAAACAAGTTATGGAGAGTGGGGCAGGCATGGGGTGACACACAAGTTTTAATAAATTAGCATTTGGACAAAAGGAAAGTTAAATTAAGATGTGCTGTTGCATTGATGGGATTTATACTGTGCTTAGCACTTGTCTCCCACTCGGTATCAGCTCTGCAGCATATGACGTCCTGCTTTGCAGAGGCTGCCAAGCTATTCGGCCTAGAAGTTAGTCTGAAGAAGACAGAAGTTCTCCACCAGCCTGCACCCCAGGAAGATTATCACCCTCCTTGCATCACTGTGGGTGAATCAGTTTTGAAGACAGTCCAGCAGTTCAGCTACCTGGGGTGCATCATCTCCTCAGACGCCAAGATCGACAAGGAGATTGATAATAGACTGGCAATGGCAAACCGTGCATTTGGCCGACTGCATAAAAGAGTGTGGAGCAACAAGCATCTGAAAAAAGGCACAAAGATCAATGTTTACAAAGCGGTTGTGATGACAGCCCTCATCTATGGCTCCGAATCGTGGGTTTTATACCGTCATCACCTGCGACTCCTTGAGCGCTTTCATCAGCGCTGCCTTCGCACCATCCTCAACATCCACTGGAGTGACTTTGTGACCAACACTGAAGTCCTCAAGCGGGCGGAGGTTACAAGCATCGAGGCATTGTTGTTGAAGACGCAGCTGCGCTGGGCAGGGCATATCTCCAGGATGGAAAACCACCGCCTTCCCAGGATTGCCCTGTATGGCGAACTCTCCACCGGCCATCGAAATAGAGGGGCACCAAAGAAGAGGTACAAGGACGCCTTGAAGAAATCCCTTGGTACCTGTCGCATCAACCATCACCAGTGGTCTGACCTAGCCTCAGATCGCAAAGCATGGAGGCACACCGTCCACCAGGCTGTCTCTTCCTTTGAGAAAGCACGCATAGCTGGTCTTGAGGACAAAAGGAGATTGAGGAAGAATCGTACTGCTACAGTACCAACCCCAAATCAGACTTTTCCCTGCTGCCACTGTGGCCGGACCTGCCTGTCCCGCATTGGTCTTGTCAGCCACCAGCGAGCCTGCAGCAGACGTGGACTACTGCACCTTTCTTAAATCTTCGTTCGCGAAGTCAAGCCGAGAGAGAGAGAGCACTGACTACATGAATCTTTAATGCTTATGTCTAGTATAATTTTAGTGTTAGTTTATGTCTATTTCAGAAGATCCATTGAATTTTCAGCAAATGGTTAGGATTACCACACAAATTCCTTCTTTCATGCAAACCATGGAGGGTAATGATTGAAGGCTGGGTATAAAAGTGTGCTTAGCCTGTATTCCAAGCAAAATAACATAGTTTTATGTAATTGGCGCAGGATTTCTAGATTGAATTGGTATCCTGCTGCCCATAGTGTTAATATGTAATTTATCTGTAGTTCTTATAGAGGCAGGTAAGACCATTTCCCATGTTACAGGCTGGGTTTGCTCTGCTGTAGACCCAACAGGGAGTGTTGGCCAATCTTGGTTTCCTAATCAGTGTTCTTGTGTTTTCAGGCATTCATCAGTTATGTTCCTGTTTTATTTTTTGTGGATACAAACATAAAACTTTGCTGTGCAACTAAAAAGCATGATAAAGGAGGAAAGAAGAAATATGTTTAAACACCTTATTTTGAGAGAAGAGGGACTTGCCGTTAACACTAGACAGATGCAGCTCTTGTTTGCTGAGGGTACAGTTGGATTGGTCTAATTCTGTTTCCTGTCCCCCACAACAGTTTAAAGGCCCCCCATCTCTCCTTAAAGTGTTGTGTCACTTCTGCTGGTTAAAAGTCTCAACATTCTTGATTGAAGCATCTATGTTTGTATGTATGTTTTGTTCAGTGCTTGGAGAAAATAGACTTTTTATGGTATTGATAGTGGTGAATATTACCTAGTCTCAGACTTGTTTAAATGTATTACAACCTGCCACACCTGCTTGAATGCAAACTAGCAAGATGATTTGTGCTCATCCTGAGCCATAAATTATAAAGTACTGTTCAAATAGGTATGCTAGGTAGAAATACGGGCATCTCTCTACTTTTTTGTAAGGCCTTTTGGATAGCTGATCAAGTAAGCTAAGAATTTCCATGGGGATTAGCTGATTCAACTTGACTGTTCAAAGAAGATTTAAGAATGCTGCCAAATATTTTAGTGTTTGGCCACCATCTGTGTCATCAAGGGATTGTACAATATATTTTGTTTTAAAGGTGTTTTTGGTAATCAAAGTGCTGCTGAAATCTAAAAGAAGCTTAAGTTCTTAAGTGCTCACTACTAATTTATTGGCTGTTTTCAAGTCCTGCATCTCTGTGGAAACACTGCATGGCTCCTTTGTTTTTACAGCTTCTTTCACATGAGAGTTCTTTGTCTAAACCTCCAAAATACTTCTTTAAAGTATTTTGCTGACACCTCTGTTTAATCCTTTTGCTTGAACAGTAAGTGATAGTGTTCCAGTGAAATGGATGCACCTCTGGTTTAAGCAATATAGTCTGTTCTTCTTACTGTTGTGGAGTGCTCTCTGAGATAGTCATAGTCATGGCTTTTTTTCTGAGGAAACATGGCAGAACAGAGTTCTGGAACCTCTGAAAGGAAACAAAATTATCCAAAAATGTTCAGCAATTCATGGGGGCACCTGTATGTTTCTTCTTTCCCTCTTGAGAGTTCCAGCACCTCTTCTTCCAGAAAAAAAAATCCCTGGTCATGGTCAATAGTGCAAGGCCCAGAATCCTCCCTCTAAAATGCTCATTGTATTTTTATTAACTTAGGCTGCTGGGTGCCAAGGAAGAGCATCAGGTAATGGGGTTGCTTTGTTGTCCTGTCTGTATTAAAGTAAGGTCCTGTGGAGGTGAACAGTTGCTTCAGTTTAAAATTGCCTCTCTCTTGTGAGGTATCCTGTGGTGATGACTGCTTGGGTAATATATTGCTTCATAAACCGTTTGGGCTGCCTTTTTCTACAGGAGCACCTGCACTTACAACACCTGGATAGCAGGGGAGGTTGGGCCTTGTAACACAATTCGGAAGGGAGAGGGTTCTAAGGCAGAGGGTGCCTCCTCTTCAGTGAATGGCATGTGAATCTCACTCCTGCAGGGCTGCAGTGCAAGGAACCCTCACTCCTGGTTGATCTTAGGCTGCAGTAAAGAAGGCTGCTTGTTAAACAAGGGTGTTCTTGACTTCATGGAATATCTGACTACAGCCAAGTAATAGGCGGTCAATTGACCGGCATCTCAACCCGAAGTTATATAAATAGATTTATGGCTTAAATCAGGCCTTTGGTGAGACTCTGTATCTCACACAGCTGAGCACAAAGTTCTTCTCAAGTTTCTTGTTTCTGGAAAGGTTTGAGAAATTGCACAATACCCTTTTTTTGATGCTGTAATTACTGTGAAAAGGCATAATCTGGAGCTATTTAAATGTAGTTCTCTGTGCTACATAGTATCTAGAAGGAACCCCAGTTCTGGAAACCAACTCTTTTCTTTATTTTTTGTTTCCTTCTGTGGTGCTGAAGAGAGTTGTATATGCAGCAATTTATTCTAAGAGCAGGAAACTTGACTTCTTTTGAGCATGTCTGTCTACCTTGGTATGTTTGGCATGTGGTGACCTAGCTGTCACTGCACCATGATTAGATGTGAGTTTAGGAGTACCTTAGAGACTCAACAAGATTTTCAGAGTATAAGCTTTGGAGAGTCAAAGCTTCTGTCAGATACTGTGAAGCTCCTCATGTACTACCCAGATCTTGCATTCTCACTTTCAACTAGAGTGCATCTTGCAGCAAGGTGAAATGGAATGGCCTGGTTGGGGGTGGTCTTGGTTCACCCATGGCTTGTGTTCACATTGTTCCACTTCGAAGCCTAGGTCTGTGGTTGAAGAAAAAGAGAAATATCTCCAGTGCAAGCTCTGGCTAAATTTCAAGGCAGACACTTCTCAGCTACATTGCTCTCCCCTCCTCCAGAGCCGCCTGCAAGTTAAGAACATAAAAACAACTCTAATCAGACCAAGGTCTGATGATCTTTTCCAGCATTCTTTGTGCAACAGTAGCCACATGCTACTGGAAAACTTACAAGAGCACAATGTCCATAGTTATCTCCTGTTATTTGTTCCTAATATCAAGAATTCAGAAGCTTGCTACTTTTGGAACAATTCTCAGAACATCACCTAGTCACCTTTATTTAGGGGTAAAGGCTGCTTGAGGAGGGAGTGGTTTTCATTGGAAAAGTGGCACCTTCCTCATCTACCATCTTTTCACTGCAGCTTCTGTCTTCCTTACAGCTGCTCTCTTTCATCTGAAAGGTGCCTTTCCCCTCCTTTTTCTGCCTTTCTTCCTAGGGTTCCTGAGCAGCACAGGTACAACTCATACGGGCTGAATCTAGAGGTTAAAACTGGCCTGTGAGGAAAATACCCTCTGCCTTGACCCATACTCCCTGTTGGATTTTGAGTGCACAAGTCAACAGTTGTTTTGAATGCATCTTCCGTTCTTGTGGTGTCAGGGTGGAAGAAATTGACAGTTGGTAATCCTAAAAAGGGCAACAGTTTATAGCACCAAGTAGCCTATCTAGTCAGGCTGTGACAGCAGTGCAAGAGTGGAAGTGGAGCAGCTTCAGTTTGCTGCAGCCTTACTTCTGAGCTGTGCTTTGTTCTTTTTCCAATTATGACAGTTAATGAAATTCATCTCAACAAGTTGGTAAATGAATGTTACAAGAACAACAGTGCTGTTCTGTCCCTGTCTTTGCCACTCCTTTGTCACACCCTGCCCTGTTTTACATTGTTTCTCTGGTGTTACTTAACTCGAACACCAGTGTTGGATGCCATAATTTACTGGGGCAATGCACCATGCCCCTGCCCATCTTCTGCTTGTTGCTGCTTCTACCTCTGCTTGCTCAGGTAATTTATTATCCTCAAAAAAATAATGGAATAGCCTCATTTTCATCACTAGACAACCTCAGTATGTAAGTATGAATCTTACATGCATCATGAAGCCAAGCAAAATGTGAGGACATCCCTGGACTGTGGTCTACAACAGAGTTTTGAACAGACTGCAATCGACTGATTCTGGGAACTTTTCAAAGTGTTATTAAGAGAAACCCAGGAGTCCCTTATCGTCCCTTGCTGTTGCTTAGGAAGCAGTCCATGATTTTCTTTTCTGCCATTATAGGACTGGTTTATCGAGATGCCTAATGTTGTTAGGGTGCTTACGCAGACATCAGTGTCACATGTATAGCACCTAGTGTGCTGATGGTCACTGTAATTTTTGATGAGCAAGTACAAAAACTTTCTCCTCTTTATGCAAGAATGAGTGCAAGCATGGCTTTATTCCAGCAAGTTCTTTGGAACATAGAACTAAAGTTTCTTTCACAGTTTTTGCAGAAGCAAACACAGGTTTGTCTCTGACTGTACTCTAGAGAGCTGCTGCCAGTTGTGTTTCCTGGCAGGTATCTCTGAATGATAAATATGTTTGTATTTATGCTTTAGGTGTGTGTGCTTCAAGCATCTTTGGTGTGTACCTTAAAAAGTTACACGAAGTGTCTGTAAGAACCGTTGTGGCTTTAATTTTTCTTCCAAATGCGGCTAATAACTAGATGTTGCAGATCCGGTTAAGGTCTGCCGTTTTATTTTTATGCATTCTTTGCTCTTTTTCTCTGTCTAGCTGCAAGGAAGCAAAGAAAGGGTGCATACAGGCTTTGATTTCTTTATCCAAACAAGCTGGGGGGGGGAGGCTGGGGGGCCCTCTGGCTTCTGCTTCTAATTTCCACTGGGGATAGGAGTAAACAACTGAAGGGCGGCTGTGGTTCAACTTGCTGGGCTGAAAATCTGGCTTTGAGTGGGTGGGTCAACATGTCTCGCCTGGAAGCCTGCCAGGCAGAGCACAACAGCTTGCAATGTTGGAGTTCTCCCTTCTTCTGTCCCACGCTCAAAGCCAGAATGAGAAGTTGAATGGAAGCTGCTTAAATTCTTCTGCCCGGGCCATTACTGAAATATGGCAGCCAGTGTACTTGTGTATTTTCTCTGTAGTAGAGCTTGGCAGCTCATTATCTCTCTAGTATTCTGTGTGTTTGAGTATGATAAGGTTGGTCTTTGTAAATTTTCAACTCGCTTTTGACTCTGCTAGGGTTGCCAACTCCCAAGTTAGGAAATTCTTTGAGGTTTGGGAGGTGGAGCCAGGGGAGGACAGGGTTTGAGGAGAGGAGAAACCCCAGCAGAGCATAATGCCGTAGAGTCCACACCAGCCATTTTTTTCAGGGGAACTTATCTCTGTGGTCTGCTTGTCACTTGTAACTTTGGGAGATCTTCAGGCCCCGCTGGGAAGTTGGCAACCCTATAATAACTGGTCCCTCAAGGTAGTTTAAAAGTACAAAGACAATAAAAGTATATCAAAACACACAGTTGGTTGGACTTGAAGGAAAATGTCTGGGAATGGACCGGGAGTGGGAAGTATTCATTGCTGCCTTCTTCCTCTGCAGACCTCTGATTCCCTCCTCATGCCTTTTTTTGGGGTGTGGGGGGGAGGATTCTCTATTGCTTCAGAGCAGCACTTTGGGAGCAGAGGTCAAATGTTAAAAACTTCAGAAACAGTCTTAAAAGTTTAGCAAACAAAAACTAACCTTCCTCCTGTATTTGAGATGATGGAATGCCAAAATTCATGATAAGCTTCTAGGCAGGGAGGGAGAATTACATAGAGGTGTTCACCATGGACTATTAGAGCCTGGTTCCTTGGATCTCAGTGGCCACACTGGAATGTGCAATAGTAATTTGTTGAACTCTTGACATGGATGGCAGTTCCTGATAGTTGTACTGAACTAAAGGGGACTTGTGGTCCGAGTAAACTGACATATGCATTATTATTGTTGAAGTCAGCTGGCTTAACTATGGTTGATCTTAGCTTTCTCCCCCTCTTAAATTTAACCCCCCCCCCAAGTTATTGTTTTTCTGTTCTTTTTCAAACGTGCCAAGGAAAATATTAATGATTTTAGGTCTCTTGTTGTCTTTTTGTTACACTCTGCTTACATCAAGCAGAATAACATGGCAGTTTGTCTACTTGGTAATTGCTGTTCTGCTGGTGCTTTTAGATGACAAATACCAAATGAAGTCAACTGAAAGAAGCCAATATGTTTTTTGGAAGGCGTCTATCTTAACTGTTGATTGTATAATTGTTCATCTGTGTTCCTATGGTGATCTTACTGATTTGCTGTTAAATTTCTTACCTGTCCAGTTGTTTTCAAGTAGATGTTTTCCTAGGCTTTCAGAACACATTTGGGGCCCTGTAGCTTGTTAGATATTTCTGGCTTTGTAAGCAGGATCGAGCCCTTTTAAAGTATATCTGGTCTTTAAAAAATTGATTGGTGCACATGGGGCAGCAGAGTTCAATGTAGTAGGAGTAGTGATGGGGAAAGAGGGCCTGTATATTAATTGGTAATGAGCACAAACACCCACTATTCAGTGCAGTGTGTAAATGAGATGCAGACTTTCAGTAGGAAGTGGGAGGCTCTTCTCCACTACGAAGTGCTTTTGTGTAAACTGTATGTCTCCTTTCAGTCAGTGGAATCATGCTGCCTTATAGTGTAAAAAACTGGGGGTGGGTGAGTGGGTTCTTTCTACCTTTCTCCTTGCCAAACTTCTTTTCTATGCACAGGTAAGGTTTTTTTTTAATGGAGGGAGCTGGGAGGAAACATTCAGCCATACAATCTGCTGCACTTTCCACAACTATATAGTTCAAGGAAAGCTTTATCACAGTGAACTATTCCAAACATCCATGCACTGAAGAATTGGAATGCATGATGCAGATGCAGTCTCTGGTGTTTTGAGGGTCCCTGCATGTGCAGCAATTTCCCCTTCCAAATGCACAGTTCTTGAGAGCCGGTTTGGTGTAGTGGTTAAGTGCGCAGACTCTTATTTGGGAGAATCAGGCTTGATTCCCCACTCCTCCACTTGCAGCTGCTGGAATGGCCTTGGGTCAGCCATAGCTCTCACAGGAGTTGTCCTTGAAAGGGCAGCTTTTGTAAGAGTTCTCTCAGCCCCACCTACACAGGATGTCTGTTGGGGGGGGGGGGGTGAAGGAGATTGTGACCACTCTGAGATTCAGAGTACAGATTCCAATATCTTTGTCTTCTTGAACATAACAAAGTGAGGTAAAGAAAGGGAAAATAGCCCAAAAGATCAGAATTTAGAGTGTTGCTTTCAAAGAAGTTGTATAACCCAACACTTTTCTCAGTCTGAGAAGATCTAATTTTGAAATCGCAATATTTTAAAATATGTGAGTTAGTATTATAGTAAGTTCTTTGACCCCCTGCAGGTTTTCAGATCCCTGAAAAAGAGCCCTTTAGATTGAAACACTTTAGGCCAAGAGTGTCAAACATGTTGCCTGGGGGCCGAATCAGGCCCCCGGAAGGCTCCTATCAGGCCCAGAGCAGCTGGCTGTCATCTACGTCCTTCTCCCTCTTTCTTGCTTCCTTCTGCATCACAGCTTGCTTTGCCAGGCTTCCTCAATCTCACAGGAGCTGCAGAGCAAAGCCTGTAATTTCTCCATTGGCTGAGGCTCCTCCCTTGGGGAGGAAATGGGAGGAAGAATTGCTTGCTTGCCAGGCTCTCTCAATCACACAGCAGAGCTACTGAGCTAAGCCTCTCTTCCTTCCATTTGCTGAGGATCCTCCCCCTCCTGGTCCCCTGGGGGAAGAAGGAAAGAACCAGAGCTTCCTTTGCCCAGCTCCCTGGATTGCATGGGAGAGATACAAAGAAAGCACCTTTAAGACCCAATGAGTGCTAACGTTTTAATCAAGCTGTATTTTAAATTTTTTTAAAATCTTTGTTTTTGTCTCTGTCCTTTATAAAGGTTATATTTCTGCTACTTGGCATTACATTTTATGACACACATGGCCCGCTCAACAAGGTCTCATTTATGTCTGATCCAGCCCTCATAAAATAAATCGGCATTCCTGCTTTAGGCAGCATCTTTTTGTGGGGTTAAGAGATTCTGTTGGTACTTTCTGAAGATCTCATTCACCTTCTCCACCCTACCCTTTCCAATAAGATTTTGTTAGGTTTCAGCAGGGCCTTTTTGGGAGCAGGAACACAGTTCTGCCTGGCCTAATGTCAGGGGTGCGGCTTAATATGCAAATAAGTTCCTGTTGGGCTTTCTCTACAAAAAAGCCCTGCACAAAACAATGGTGATATCAGGGGGTGTGGCTTTATATGCAAATGAGTTCCTGCTGGCCTTTTCCTGCAAAAAAAGTCCTGGGTTTCAGGTTCTTTTCTAAAAGATTGTATATTAGAGAGCTGATGTACTAAGTTGACTGTAACAGCAATGTTGTCCTGCTGTGGTAAAAGTCTTCTAACCAACATGCCAAAACGATTGTGACAGGACAGTTACATTGTGGATTCTTAGCAGCGCTTGTCTTCCCAGATCTCAACAGAGCATAGAGCTCAAATGAATTTGGAGACTGGCACTAGAAGTGTTAAGCAGCGTCTCTTTTGTGTGCTGACGCAGACAAAGCATTGCCAATTTGGGAGCTATATTCAGATACTACATTAAAGGGGACCTTGAGTCTAGCTATAGGGAGGAGGAGATGGGGAGTAGGTGACAGGCATATATGTGGTCTCAGGATCAAGGTACACATGAAGCTCCATTGTGAATGGTTTCTGTTTAGTCTAAGGAGCTATTGGAAGATGCACTCTGAATTGGAAAGCTTTTGAGAGTAGGGTTGTGTTTGTTTTCCTGCAGACCTTCTTTGTTATCAGAATTGCCCTCCTGAACTGCTTATTGCATCACAAGGAAGAAGTTTCAAACAGTCATCTTGGAGGGGTCAATTTTGATAAGAAAAATGTCCTGCAAGAAACAAGATAAGCCTGTACTCCCTGAGTTTCTAACACAGGTTGTAGTTTCCGTCATATTCTTTGGATATCTTTGCTGCCAGTCTTCAGGAAAACCTTTAAGATTGTTCTGTGTAAAAGGAATTTTAGAAGGTGTTATAATAGCTGGAATTCAAAATACTGGAGTAGTATTGTATAGATTGTATTAATTGTTGCATGGCAGTATCTTAAGAGTTTGATATTATGATTTTATATACTCTTACAGGATATGTTGCCTTAAGCAATTTTCAGGGAAGATGGGAAGACACATGATAAACATTTATATGAAATTAAAACTCAGGGAAAATATTTCATGCTACTGAGCATCATGTTTAATTTGACTCCTGGTTGTTTAACCCTGGTTATGTCTGCATTTGGCCCTTCATTGTAACCAACAGTAACCAGCTGGTGGAAGTGGAACTGTTTGTAAGGCTGTCAGGCCTGTAACAAAGCCATAACTAAAAATAAAAGGTTTGGACCAAGACTATTGGGTTTTATCTCTTTAAACAATTGCAGGTGTTTCTGCTCAGTTCTAATTTCCACTTTTGTTCCTTGATTCACTGCAGGATTCCGTTTTTTATCTTAACAAAACAGATCATGTGTACTTTGTAGCTGGAAATTATTTTGTAGGAGGCCTTTTGCAAATGGCTTAATGCAATAACATGAACTGTTGTCCAAACATCTGTTTCCTAGGTCAGGGCATCAGAGTGCTGGAAGAATACAATCTTGCCACAGTAAACAGCAGTATTTGTGAGACTGGCTAAATAAATCAAATGTAATAGGAAGCTCTGGAAGAATGGTGCTTCAACGAACGTTACTATGTTTATTTATACCCCACCTCAATGTGAAAACCAAAGCAGTTTTATATTGTTCTCCTCTCTTCCATTTTATCCTCAAAACAGCCCTGAGAGGTAGGTTCATGTGCTGAACTGGTCCAAAGTTGCCCTGCAGGCTTCCACAGCAGAATGAGAATAAAGTATCCCACATTCTACTCTCACTCTGAACTACACTACGATGGCTGTCAAGCAGCTATAGACTGCTAGTGTTGGAGCACTGTTAGCTGTGGCACTTGAACACACAGCATTGCCTTCTACCGAATCTGACCATTGGTCCATTGAAGCCCTTATTGTCTGCTCAGACTGGCACTGGTTCTGTAAGTTCTCAAATAGAAGTCTTCCACATAATTTCCTACATGATTCTTTTAACTGGAGATGCTGGGGATTGAACCTGGTTTTTTTGCTTTCAAAGCTTTTGACACTGAGCCAGGGCTCCTCCCCTAACTTCAGTTGCTGTCAATCCTTTAGAAAATAAAAATGCTCTCACCTCAGAAAACATGCAACTTCTTTTATTCTCCTTCTGCCTTCACCAATGCTCTCCCAAAAGCTTAAAAATCAATCTATTGAAAATTGCCCTCGGTCCCTGTCAAGCATGTGTTCACCCATCAGTTCTGGCATTCAGGCTTTGCAGAGAGTGAGCTTTATTGTCTTGAGTATCTTGAGATCAGTTCAGGGCCATGGAATCTCAGTCCAGGTACTTTCTAAAGCCCTACTTGAAACTGCAATGGAAGACTGAGAGAACGACAGAGAAGCCAGCACCATTTTAAATCTAATGCAGTTTTTAAAATCCTCTTATACGTAGGAGGAAGAGAGGAAGCATGATGGGCGGGCATCCTTGATCTGCGCATCTCACTAAGCGTTATCTTCCTAAGAATCCTCAAAACAGATGATGCTCTTAATTGTGGTAAATGAACACATACGAGCAGTGAATCAGTTCTGTATTTAAAAAAAAAACAATGGTGCAGAAAAGGGAAGTTGACTTGATATTTTTAAATGGAAGTGCTTTAGTTCAGATAACAAGGGTGCCCCCGGCACAAGAGGAGGATGGGCTCATCCTGAATCATTTTCCTGCTTTCCCTCCACCACCACCACCACCACCCGTATGACTCTGCAGTGTTTGTGCGGCTGGTTTTTCCCTAACAAATTTCTGTGAAACTTTCATAGTCCGTGGCATAAACTGAAACAATAATAAAGCAGCCATGTGTTCTACCAGCTCAAGAAATGAGCAGCTGCACTAGAATGCTATATCCATAGGCTGTCTGGACTAGAGCAGTTTGTGCTGAAGTTGGCATGTCAATTCAGAAGCTGAGAACCAGTTTGGTGTGATGATTAGCATGCCCAACTGAAATGTCGGAGACCAGGTTCAAATCTCCAATCTGCCATGGAAGCTTGCCAGACATACCTCGCAGGGCTGTTGTTGAGGGCAAGATGGAGGGGAGGAGAATGGTATAAGCCACTTTCTTGCCCCACTGGGAAGAAAGGCCAGAGTGTAAATTAAATTAAAAAGGAATATTTTTTTCAGGCTCCCAGGATATATGTGATATCTCCAAAGACTATATCTCATTCCTAGATAGGGTGCTCATGGGAACAAATTCTCCCTGCCTATGGACAGGATTCAACACACCACTGGAAAGCAATGATGGTGCTCAGAAGGGAGATAGGTTTACTCAGCATCACATCCCTCTCCAGCTTTATGGCATGCATAATACCTAGTAGCTCAGCTCCTTCTTGCCCCCTGTGTTCATTCACATAAGAGAAGCCATGTTGGATCAGGCCATTGGCCCATTCAGTCCAACATTCTGGAAACCTTTTGAGTTCTCAGAGTGGCCAAAAAAACCAGGTGCCATCAGGAGGTTCATCAGTGGGGCCAGGACACCAGAAGCTGTCATCCTGTTGCCCCTCCCAAGCACCAAGAGTACAGAGCATCACTTGTCCCAGACAGAGAGTCCCAGCAATATCCACATGTCTCCGTGACCCTCTTAAGTTGTTGTTCTCTCCTATTTCATGTGGGTATATCTCATATCTTGGCAGTTCATCCAGGCACTTGAGGCCTCCTGGCTGGTTCCTGTACTCACCTGCAGTCTCTCCACATGTCTTGCCTTACCTTCTGTATCAGGTGAGGGGAGGCAGTTAATTGAGATAACCTTCACTGTTTCATCCCTTTAAAAATGTGGTTCTTGGGGTTTTATTTATTTTATACTAGTTCACATTTTTGCATCTAGCTCTCTTGCATTACAGAGCAGCTATCCTACTTTAGGACTTGTGCCATAAAGTTTCACCATAGAGTTGTTTTTTCCCTTCAAGCATTTAAGACTTGTGTTCTGCCCTCTAATACCAATTTAATTAAAATGTTGAAAACGGCAGATTCAGGAGCATTGTAAGTTATATCTTGGCTTTCAAGCTGAGGGCTGGAAATAGTAGGCAACTGGCATTCAAGAGTCCTTCAGCCAGGCTGTACATTTAATAGAGCAAATGAAGATAATGAGCAACAGTTGTTGTACAGAACCTTTTCCTTTTCTACCCAGCAAAAAAGAGTCGCAAGAGGGAAGTGGCCCTGCTGTTTTGTGTATGTGATTCAGTTCAGTGTGTGAAGGCCTCCTCACACCTTGCCTTTTGTATCTGTACACCTACAAACTGTGAAGTAGGACTGGAACTGTTAGGTGTTAGAAAACATGTTATCGTAAAGGACCACTCATTGGTTAGCTGGGATTAGCCACAGCTCCCTGTTGTGTATAGACTCTGGTAGTGAACTGGGACTGTTTGTTGTGTAAAGGGAAAAGATCCCATAAATGCACTGTGGGGATTTAAGAAACTATGAATGTCATTGAGGTCTAGGACAATGAAATACCTGGCTAGTTCCCTCTGGATTTTCAGATCTGTCATTTCGGCACAAGAAAAAGGCAGTGGAACTGAGCTGTAGAGCTGAATAACTGTTGAAACATATGAATGTAATGGCTGCTGAAGTTTTTACTAGGATCATGTTTTTATGTAAATTTTATTGCTGGTATTGAGGGTGTTTTTTTTAACTGACTTTTATTTGTAAAATAGAATTTTAAAAATGCAAGTAGTGAGGTATGTATTTCATGAGGGCTGGTGGTTTAAAATGTTGGACTAGGACCTGGCATGACTGAATTCGAATCCCTTACTCATCATGGAAGCCTTCTAGTTTACCTTGGGCTCATCACAATCTTTCACCCTATTTTCACAAAAGGTGGTGTTTATAAGGATATAAGGCAGAAATAATATGAAAAACTGCTTCGGGTCTTCAATTGGAGAAAAGTAGGATATAAATAAAATGTTTCAAAAATCCAAATCTTGCTGTTCAGGTTTTGGCTACAGAACAGGAGTCTGTTTCACACTGTTGAAAGTGCCATCAAGTGACAGCTGACTTAAGGCAATCTTGTGGGGTTTTCAAGGCAAGAGAAGGTCAGGGGTGGTTTGCCATTGCCTGCCTCTGTGTAGCAATCCTGGTATTCCTTGGAGGTCTCACATCCATATAGTAGCCAGAGCTTGACCCTGTTTAGCTTCTGAAATCCAACATGATCAGGCTACCCTGGGCCACTCAGGTAGGGCACTTCATACATTAAATAAAATAGCAAGAAAGTCAGGCTTACCTCTTGGGCAGGGGGTGGGCAGTTGGTGACTGATTTACTGTATCTTTATACTTCTGTAGTTAACAGTCACATTTGGGTTAGAACCATAGTATTGGAAGAGAAAATGCTTTGCACCATCCTTCTGCTCTTTTCCCAGTGTAAATTGACCCCTGGGTGATTTTGTTTGCCTTACTAGCAGCAAGTATGGTTTCCTGGTTGAGAAAAATTTCCAGAAGGCCCTAGGGAAAATGGTCCAAAGATTTGAACCTTCCTTGCCCAGTACTATGGTCCACATCCAGCTTTTCTACCACCTCTCCTCTAGTTTTTTGAGACTGGAAAAACATTCCCTCCTCTTAACTATCTTCTTGACTAATTTGGAACAGAAAAATTTTCAGGGCAGGTTCTTAAATCACCAGCTTGTCAGAGTTCAGATCTGGTGGTCCTGGAGCATTTCAAACAGTTTTCTCTTCTCGTATCCTGCTCATGGGAAGGGCACAAACTTCATAAAATTATTGGACTTCCTCACTATTCTCCATATTTGCATTTTCATGTCTATTTGCTGCACATTTCTATTTTCAAAAAGTTTGTTGTGAAATTTATGCCTTCTGATATCTACCTCTAGTTTGTATTTGAGTCTGTCTTAAATTTGTGCATTTTACTATTGTCAGGTGTCCTTGGAACTAAAACAGCGTTGAACACCATAAGAGTAGGTTGTATTAATTTTATTTTTATATTGGGCTAAAAAAGGTTTGAATATGGTGTAGGATAGGCTTGTCCAAAATAATAGTAGTTTAAAGATACTTTTGTCCTGTTTTTTTAAAAAAAGATTTTCCTCCTTTTTCCTCCTAGTAAGAAGCTTAAAGAACCTGGTCCCACTCTTTAGAAATAGATAAACTGAAAATATCCGCCTAAGGACTGTTCCCACAAACATTGAAATATTTTTTGCATAGTGTTTTCTCAAAAGGAAAAGTCACATATGGCTCAGTCCAATATTGCTAAACATAACTTGGTTTTATATAAAGGTAAAGGTAGTCCCCTGTGCAAGCACCAGTCGTTTTCGACTCTGGGGTGACATTGCTTTTACAACGTCAGGGGAGGGCGGGATATAAATCTGATAAATAAATAAATGTTTTCACGGCAGACTTTTTATGGGGTGGTTTGCCATTGCCTTCTCCAGTCATCTACACTTTCCCCCCAGCAAACTGGGTACTCATTTTACCAACCTTGGACTCATTTTACCAACCCAGGCTGAGTCAACCTGGAACTGGCTACCTGAACCAGGAATTGAACTTGGGTCATGAGCAGAGGGCTCCGACTGTAGTACTGCAGCTTTACCATTCTGCGCCAGTGGGCTTTATATAGCAACTAGTAAATGGAAAGGACTTATACTTTTATCAGCTGCAACTTAGGTAGCACTATAGGAAAAAAAGGGGGCTCCCTGAGTTTAAGCAAAACTGTAATAGAAGAAACGTCAAGGTGAAACTATACTATCAAAACACTTATTACAGGGAAAAAAATGATAGGAAAAACCTTGTGGCCTATACTTCTGAGTAGACTCTACTTCTAAATAATCTGAGATGAAAAATATAAATGTGCACACAGGCACTTTAATATTCCAAAGCTTCTACCTTTAAACAGACTGCAGTATGAAACACAAGAGTGCACACAGGCACTTTGACATAGCCTTTTTTCCCAAACAGTAAAACCTCTTTTCCCAAGCAATAAAATGAATTCAAACATTCTGCAGAAAAAATAAGTCAGAGTGCACACAGGCATTTCTTAAAGGTTAAGAGTAGCAACAACTGTGTGATACATAGTAGTAATTGGCAATGGGTCTGTGGTTATGATATGCTGTTTTCCTTTGGGGCAGGGAGTTTTGGCCAGCAGCCAGGAGTAGCTTTTAAAGATGGCTGCAACATATGTTGCACTCACTGGGAAAACAAGAAGATCCTTGTCTTAATGGCATGTAGTATAATTTTGATTGAAAGTCAAGCATCAGATTGTGCGATCCATCTTGCAAGATTGTTTCAGACATCAGAGAGGATTTAAGTATGGCTTCAGTAAGGAGCTGCAACCGAGTTCCGGTTTCAGCGCGATGACGAACAGACATGTTCTGCAGGGCTCTGCAGATATGTGCTAGACCGCTCAGCTTTGGGGGTCTTCTGAGGTGGGAAGACTCGATAGGGCCCCGTGGGGGGTTCCTTAGGCAGGGTTTTTTTCAGGGAGACATGTAGTGCGGTGCAAGTCGCAGTTTGGGCTCCCCCTTTCCTTCCGCAAGCCCGGGCTGAGACGGGTGTCATATTTGGCAGCTAAGACGCGATTGCCGGACAGGAGGAGAGAAGCAGTGAAGATTTTCAAAACACCCCCCCCCCCCCTTCTCCCTATCTTTTCTTCAAGTCTCTTCCCCCAGTGAGGCAAATCTTTTGGAAGACTGAGATGGATGCAGAGGACAGCAGGGAGGTGAGGAGTGAGGAGGTGGAGAAAAAGGCTACTGGAGAGGGGGTGAAGGCAAGGCGAAGGAGTTGAAAATTAGAACACCCAGTGAAAGTTTCAGAAGAAGTCAAAGAGAGACGGAGAGGAGCTAAGTGGAGCGACTATCGGGACGCCAGAGAGCGAGGAGGTGGAGGGGAAGATCACTGGTGACAGAGTAGAAAGCTAGAAGAATCTCAGGTGAAGTGAAGGAGAGGAACGGAGTGACAGAGTGGGCTCGGAGTGATCGAACAGACTTTGGACTTGAGTAAGATCAAATTATTATATACTGTCTAGTTTGTAAAAGCCTCAGAGGAAGTGGAGGAGAGGAATGAAGCAGTAGTGTGGTAGTGTGAAGCAGTAGTGGTGAAAAAGAAACTGGACTGAGCAAGCTGAAATTATTGAACATTGTAAAAATTGGGACTACTTTTGAGAGTATCGAGACTATCTTGATGAATTTCGGCGGGGAGAAGAATGGCAAGTGAGAAGTAAGAAGAAGAGAGAAAGCACTATGCTCTGAGATGAAAGTGAGTAATGTAGGGAGAAGCTAAGAGAGGAAGACAGAAGATGGAGAGAAGCGGCTACATATATAATAGTGAGAGAGAGAGTTTAGGAGTGAGTGTGAATGAATGTTTAAGGATAAAGTGATATGATTGTGTTGTATGAAGAGAAGTTAATATATAGGCTGAGTTTTGGTTGAAAGGTGTGGCAGTGTGTGTGTGGGGAAGTGCTGGAAGTATGGAGTATGAAGTGGTGAAAGTCCATAATAAGTGTTTCTGCGTGATGATAGCCAGGTTTACAAATATATATTTGTCCATTTTGCTCTTTTACGTTATACTAGCTTTTTCACTTTGGCAAAGAGGTGGGGGGGCATTTCCTTTTAATCACCTGGGGGGGGAAGATCTGCTGGGGATTATGGGCTCTACGTGGACAATAGCCATATAGGATAGAAACTGCAGGGAGGCTAGAGATCGAGAACCATTAAGTGAAGAGTGGGTAGGATCCAACCTAAGAGATTTAATTAGACATAGACTAAAGCAGTTTTAAATTCTGGTCTTAGATCGTAGTAATAAACTTGACTTGACCAAAGCAGTGTGTGAGAGGGCATACAGTTGGGGCTATGGTACTGTAGAAGAAGGGAGTGTTACTGTTGCCTTTATGCTATTTTTAATTTAAATTACCCCCAAGAGAGAACCAGTGGCTCCTCCCCACACACAGGCCAAGGGTGGGAGATTTAGATTAGAAAAATGGGTGATGAATTGGTTCCGTTCTCTCCCCAGAGCAGCATGGCCATGACTAGATTTGTGCCATCTCTGTTGCTGTGATTTTGAACTCTGCATGAGATCCCGACCATGAATGTCCTGCTTCAGGTTGTCTTTGGCATGTCAGATTTTTTTTCACTAAAAGGATTGGTGCATCTGTTTGAGTGATGTGCATTTTTCTTCCCAGTTTTAATCCCATTAATTTCATTTGGGCTTACTTCCAAGAAACCTTGTTTGGATTGTAGCCTTCTGTCCCTTGAGCTTGATGTCTCCAACACAAGGATGGGGAAAACACAGTGTCCTCCTAAATGCATTAACTGTTTTATGGTCTTCATAAATTTGAGAAAGGCCTTGCTCTTTCTTAAACTTTAGGGATTAGTTTCAACAGAGGACTGTGCAAGCATGCTGTGCCATGTTGCTGATAGCTGCTGAGACAACTCTAAAATAACTCTTTCTGAGTTGACTCAGAAGCTCTTAACTATGGGATTCATGCAGCAAAATTCTGCCTTGACGGTACTAGGGTTGCTTCAGTGTTTATCCCATTAATGCCTTAGACACATTTTTGTAACTGAAAAAGAAAAGCTAATAAAACAAACTGCAGCTTAGGTTTATATACAGGTAGGACTTTAAAGAAATCAAAATGGGTTCCAATTTTAAGCAAAATCTAAAATTTCCCTGCAGTGAACCTACCAGGGGTAAGGCGATTCTGGACTTGGTCCTAAGTAATGTCCAAGGCCTGGTGAGAGATGTAAATGTGATAGCACCAGTTGGGAACAGTGACAATAATACTATTAAGTTTAACATTGATGTAAATAGGGAACCGCCCCCAAAGACCCAACACAACCACATTTAACATTAGAGGGGGGCTTGTGAAGAAGAAACTGAAAGGAAAGGTAAGAGCCACACTGTAGCAGGAAGCTTGGCAATTATTTAAAACTACAGTCCTAGAAGCTCAGATAACACAAGTGGGTCTCATTGTGGCAAGTGAGGTTCAACGTGGACAAGTGCAAAGTAATGCACACTGAAGCAAAAAATCCCAACTATAAATTTATGTTGATGGGGTTTGAACTGGCGATAACTGACCAGGAGAGAGATCTTGGAGCCATGGTAGGTAACACAATGAAAATGTTGACTCATTGTGCGACTACAATTAAAAAAGCAAATGCTATACTGGGGATTATTAAGAAGGGAATTAAAAACGAATCAGCCAGTATCACAATGCTCCATATAAATCTATGGTGTGACCTCATTTGGAATACTGTGTACAGCTCTGGTCACGGTACCTCAAAAAAGGCATTATAGCATTGGAAAAGGTCCAGAAAAGGGCAACTGAAATTATTAAGTCGATGGAGCACTTTCCCTGTGAAGAAAGGTTAAAGCTGTTAGGGATATTTAGCTTGGAGAAACAAAGACTGAGGGATGACGTGGCAGAGGTGCCAACTTGTGAGCACTCAATTAAATTGATGAATAATAAGTTTAGAACAGATAAAAGTAAGTACTTCTTCGCCCAAAGAGTAATTAACATGTGGACTTCACTGCTGCAGGAAGTGGTGACAGCTACAAGCATAGACAATTTTAAGAGTGGATTGGATAAACATATGAAGCAGAGGTCCATCAATGGCTATTGGTCACAAGGTCTAGATGGAGCACTATGTCTGGGGCAGTGATGCTGTGTATTCTTAGTACTTGTGGAGCAACAGTGGGACGGCTTTTAGAGTTCTGGCCCCTCTGATGGATCTCCTGATGCCCCCTGGGTTTTGGCCACTGTGTAACACAGAGTATTGGACTGGATGGGCCATTGGCCTGATCTTGCATGGCTTCTCTTATGTTCTCTCTGGAGCAGTTTTATCACTTCTGATATTTCTAAGTCCTGTATGCTTTTTAAAATTTATTTTGAACAATACACATCCAAAAGGGGCAGTAACCCACATGATCTAGAGTTGTGCTCTTAACAGCAACCCTATATGTAGATGTAACCTGGATGGTATCCTGCCAGTACATTAATTACTGTAATCCTGAACTGCTGACACTTATTCCTGTACATTTGCATGATCAGTAAATTCTGGATATTGTAATTCATTGTTATGACTTACTATCATGAATGACTGTTTGTGACTGTACTTCTTTGGAACTGTAACATGTTTGTCCAGTTCTGTTTGCTTTAGTTATTACCATTTGAAGTATTTGCATGGCTTGGATCTGTGCATGCAGCAGAATAAATGAGAGATGAAGCAGTAAAATCCTGAGAGAGTAGAATGAGTTATCACTTCAGATTGATGGGAGGGGGCTATAATTTTATAATGCTACATATATACATAATACTTGCATGTTGAAAGCTATTGGAGTATTTTGTATTGTGTATTCAATTTCTATTTGTAAGGAGCTTTAACCAAATGGTATTCCACCCACACACACACCTGTTGCCTGAAGTGGTATAATCGATTTGCCACCTCATTGGTCTGCATCTGCAGATCAGCCACCCTACGCTGGCAATTGCTCAAAAAGCTCTTAATTAGCTAGGAATCCTTCCTTATTTTTATTTGCCCTCATTTTCATTTTGCCCTTGCTAGAGCAGAGCAGACAGAGTCGAAATGCTTTGGGATTGCTAAGCAAAATAAGCCCTCATAGTGAGAACTTGATATATTCTCAAATGTATTCCCGGTGACAAGTCATCTTGTGGTGCGAGGTGGGCAGCTATTCCATATTAAGCTGGCTTACATTTTTAATACTTTTTAGAGCGAGTCAGTCTGGCATGATAGTGAGATGTTAATTCAGTCTTCTGGAACCTCTTGCAAAAGCAGAATTCCAAACTCTGAACTATTTAAAAAAACAATCCTCCTGTGTTGGCTGTTACACCACTCAGTCTGGAAGTCGGCCTGTGCAGCATAGAACTCATGCTGTGAGAAGTATTGAATTTTGAGTGGCTGACTTGAGTGCAGATTCTTGAGACCTCAAGAAATGCCTACCACATTTCTTGATGCAGTTAATTAAAAAAAACCTATGAAGATAGCATGCAGCTCTGTTGCTTTGACCCTCTTTATTTACCTAGGCAGGTACTGGACCCAGGGAGAGGGGAGACATTGGACGAGAGCTGCAGATACTTTTGCTTTGAACTGACCTAGTGAGACATCCCTGTTGTGGGTAAGGGAGCCTCTTTGTAGCTAATGTTATATGTACGTAATTTGCTGGCCATTTCTATGGTTGCTAGAGCTGAAGACTTTTGCCTTAAGTAAAACTGTGGAAATGTGATGCAGAAGCCTCTGCAGGGCTGTTTCATGATCACTACTCAAAGCAGTGAGGTCAGTAATTGTCCTTGATCCAGAGGAGTTAGCCATGTTAGTTGCTGCAAAATAGTAAAGAGTCCAGTAGCACCTTTAAGACTAGCTCATTTTATTGTAGCATAAGCTTTCAAGAAACACAGCTCTCTTTGTCAGAGTGGTCCTTGGGCTCTCATATACCTCCCTGCTCCTCAAACTTCCCCTGAGATAGCACAGTTTGTTGAAGGCTGGGTCTCCTCTAAGCCTAGATGTTAAAATTGTTTGGAGAAGAACTGTAGAGAATTGCTTGGAGAGCAGTGTGAGACCTTGTCACATTTATAAGTGACCATCAGAAAGAGAACAATGACATGGTGGTTTTCTGAGTGAGGGTTGTGTGTTTGTGAGTCCATGCATGTTGTCTGAAACCAGGTACTAGATTCTGAAAAAAAAATGTCAAACAAGCCTCTTGTAGTTGCAAAATGCTCCATAGTGGGTAGGGCACAGCTTTGGTGGCCATCGTGGTGACTCTTCTCCCTGCCCCAATATTTGCCCAAAGCTTTTTCTGCAAACCAGATGATTGACAATATGGAAAATAGGCACCTTGGAATAAGCATTGTAGAACTTATTGCATTTATACCCCAGTCTTGCTCTGAAAAGCTCAAAGTGGATTACTTCTGGCTTCCAGCCAGCCTTCCATCCAGGCAATTGATAGTGTCAGACCTGCTCAGCTTTAATAAGTGAACTGGGCTGTGTGCCTTCAGACTATTCTCTGGGGCTTTTTGTTTAGACTGAACATTCTTCAAGGTAACATTTACTTAAATATTTGCTTGAATGCACACAGGCCTTTGCTTTAAGATCTACTTCCACCTTCTAATCAAGTGGCATTCAACGATATATATGTGATACTGCTGGATGCAGACCCTGCTACACCCTTCTGTGATTTGCTAGCATTTCTTGTATTAGAGGGACTTTTTTTGTGATCCAGCGGAATCTTTGCCTAGGTATGAGCATATCATTGGGAGTTGTTTTCTGAAGTTCCACCTCTTATGGAACCATGCGCTGTTTTTAAACAGAGTTCAGAACCTGGTTTTGCAGGAAGGAAAACAGAGGCAGCAATGAAACAGAAGTCTTGGGTTTCTTTGGGAAACTTGCACACACAGTCATGGGGACCAGAACTGATGTACTTAAGTCAGTACTCTGCTTTTCTTGCTGGTGACATCACACAACCTTAATTTGAAGTTGTAATAAAATTAATGAACACATTTCTTGTTCTGTTGAGATTGTTTCATATTAGAATCCAGTTCATACATCACGTAGTGAAAAAAAATGATTTTTCTCTTTGAGAAAGTTACTACCTTGCTGAATCAGGAGAATGCTATAGATATAGTCTATCTTGATTTCAGTAAGGCTTCTGATAAGGTTCCATATAATATTCTTGTTGACAAATTGGTAAAATATGGTTTGGATTCTATTACTGTTAGGTGGATTTGTAACTGATTGACAAATTGCTCCCAAAGAGTGCTTGTGAATGGTTCCTCATCCTCTTGGAGAGGAGTGACAAGTGGAGTTCCTCAAGGAGGTCCTGGGACCTTTTTTGTTCAACATCATTATAAATGATTTGAATGAAGAAATAGAGGGCATGCTTATTAAATTTGCAGATAATACTAAATTGGGAGGGGTAGCAAATACAGTAGAATACAGAATCAGGATACAGGATAATCTTGACAGGCTGGAAAATTGGGCTAAAACAAAATGAATTTTAACTGGTATAACTGTAAAGTTCTACATTTAGATAGGAAAAATCCAATGCATCATTTTAGGATGGGGGAGACTTGTCTTGGCAGTAGTTTGTGCAAAAGGATCTAGTGGACCATACACTGAGCATGAGTCAGCAGTGTGATGTGGCAGCTAAAAAGGTCAATGTGATTTTGGCCTGTATCAACAGATCACATTAATTGATGATATTGCTCTGCTCTGCTTAGACCTCACCTAGAGTATTGTGTTCAGTTTTGGACACTGAAGGGTATAGATAAGCTGGAACGTTTCCATAGGAGGCAGTGAAGATGGTGAGGGGTCTGCAAACTGTCCTACAAGGAAAGGTTGAAGGAGCCTGGTATGTTTAGCCTGGAGAGGAGGTGACTGTAATATGATCACAATTTTCAGGTACTTGAAGGGCTGTCATATAGACAATGATGCAGAGTTGTTTTCTGTTGCCCCAGAAGGTAGGACTAGAACCATCAGGTTAAAATTAAATCAAAAGAACTTCCTGATAGAGCAGTTCCTCAGTGGAACTAGCTTCCTCAGGAGGTGGTGAGCTCTCCTCCTTTGGAGGTTTTTAAACAGAGGCTAGGTGCCATCTGACAGCAATGCTGATTCTGTGAACTTAGGCAGATCATGAGAAAGAGGGCAAGAAGGGTGGCATCATTGCTTAATTCTCGTGGGTCCTTCTAACACACTCAGGGAAATGCTGTTTACCACTTTGGGGTCAGAAAGCAATTTTTCTCCATTCCAGTTTGGCCAGGGATCCTGGAGGGTTGTTTCCCATTTTCTGGGCTTGGAGCAGGGGTCACTAGGGATGTGAGGGGAGTTGGACTAGATGACCCTGGAAGTCTCTTGCAACTCTGATTTTATGAGGTTTCTGTTTTCATATAGCTTTTCCTGCTATCTGTGCTGATTAAACTATGAAGTTTGGAAAGAGTAAATGTTAAACTAAGAGCCTGATTGAAAAGCAACATGATTTAGAAATTAAGAGAAACTGAGCAGTTCTTTCCTTGTTCACTTACAAATTGCTATTTTGTAGCTGGCAATAACCTAACAGTTTCCTATATGCTATTGAAAGAGGATTTAAAGCAGCTTTGACTCAGAATGAGTTGGATGCCTTACAGGCTGCTTTGCGAAATCAAAGAATGCTGATTCCTTCAGAAATCTACAATACATCCATGGATGTATGGTATG
Source organism: Heteronotia binoei (assembly GCF_032191835.1). NCBI lineage: Eukaryota > Metazoa > Chordata > Lepidosauria > Squamata > Gekkonidae > Heteronotia > Heteronotia binoei. The sequence goes on from NC_083225.1 coordinate 175,300,281, forward strand.
AGTTACGTTTCTGGTTTCTGGCTCAGCAGTTAAATGAACAAGTGATCTCTCCCTGCTGAGTTCCTCTCCCCCTCCCCTCCCCGCCTACCCTGTGCTGACTATTATCTCCCACACCCATCAGACTCCTGCCAAATTCAGGCATGGACAGACAAAAACCACCTTCCAACATGTCTGAATACAGAAATGGGGAAAGAGCCTCTTGTAAACTTATCCTTTTCTCAAAAAAAAAATAAAAGTTTGATTAAGCATCTTATTGAGAAAAGCTGAGCAAGAAATTATTGGTGAGTTGGTGCAAGGAATACTGCAATGGAGAAGGAGGACATACTTGAAAAAAAAATATTTACTTCAATTAAATGTACTCTGAATGCCATTTCACTCCTGCATTATATTACAGAAAAGAGTTAAAACATGGAGCAGAAGTATATGTGTGGTCTTCTAAGAACCATAGCCTTTGAAACTGTAGGCAGGGGCTTGTGTGTTTAAACTACCTAATAAGACTGCATGCAGCTGGAAAGGTTGCTCTAAAACAGTGTTCTGTCTTATTAATGTTTTCATGTGTAGAAATCTTCCTAAATGGTGAATAATACCATAATGCAGTCCTCCCCGCTTCAGTTTGAAAAGGTAAATTCTAGGAGTCCTTTACTATGTGCCTTCCAGCTCATTTCCGTTGGCTCTTATGGGGTAGCTGGATTCCTCTTTAAAGATGAACAGAGTGGCAGCGTACCTCTAGTTGCTAGGCAAGGAATTTTTGCCTGTGAGAAGAATGTGATAATATACAGAAGTAAACTGTATCTTGGTATAAAGCAGTGGTTCCCAAACTTCTTCAAGCCACTGCTCCCTTGGACCCATGAACTCATTCCCAGTACTCCCCTCAGTATCAAAAGCATCTTTCAGAATAGCAATATTCAAGACCCACAAGAAAGATAATAACAGTAACATTCAAAAGAGTAACAGTTAATTGCACATTTATTTAAAACCCGATTAAAACTTTTTAATTTATTTAACAAAATTGATGAACTTGATCTAGTGATACCAACTTTCCAAAGTCTGATAGTCATTTACCACAGTTTAATTACTTCATTGTTCAGTAAATTCTTAATGTGCTGGACAAACCTGATGATGTGACAGCAGTTCCCCAATGTCTGCTTTAAAGTGACTCAGTAGCAGTCTTAAATCGCCAGGTTCAGTAACCAGGAGTCAGTTTCTTTGCTTAGAGCGAAGTTGGATGACCACACTAAAACCACATTCCACCAAATATGATGTTGGAAATGCTACAAAGAGCTTTTTAACCAATGTCCATAATGCTAGATAGCAGTCAGGAATTTCCTTCTGTGACCAAAATTCCTGTTATGGTTTCTTAAACGTTGGCTTCAGCTCAGCGACATTTTGTTGCTTAGTTAGTTCTTCCTTCCCTACCCTATCTTCCTCAGTATCTGGAAAATGGATTTGTCAGACAGTCTATAATTTCCATGGAGAGAAGATCCTCAGATATCTCAGACATACCTTCATGCAGCATATCCAAATGGTGACAAAAAAATTGCAGATTGTTATCCCATCTTTCTCTTCTAGCTCACGCAGATGCAGAAATTAGTATGGTTCATGACTGCTTATATTGCACTTGAATAGAGTTAACTTTGACATAAGCATAGAGATGACAGATTTGTCCTTAGTAAGATTGACCTCATTCCTTGCAACTGTGTCAGCAACAACATACAAGCATCTTACACTGTTGTCTTTTGATAACCAGTGAACTTCAGTATGAAGCACCAGATGCACAAAACCTCCATAATTCTCAATACAGAGTTCCCAGAATAGTTGGTTATTGAGAGCATGAGCTTTAATTTTATTCACTGCGGTAATTACAATGTGTAATGACTTGTGCAGGTCATCACTGAGGTTTCTTGCAGTCAGATGTTGGTGATGAATGACACAGTGAATAATAAAGGCAGTTGGCACTGCTTTTTCAGCTAAGCAACACAACCCATGGTAGCTACCGGTAGTTGATGATTCTTCATCAGTTGCACAAGCAAATATGTTAGATGGCGAAGCTTGAGAGCCAGTTTGGTGTAGTGGTTAAGTGTGTGGACTCTTATCTGGGAGAACCGGGTTTGATTCCTCACTCCTTCACTTGCACCTGCTGGCATGGCCTTGGGTCAGCCATAGCTCTGGCAGAGGTTGTCCTTGAAAGGGCAGCTGCTGTAAGAGTCCTCTCAACCCCACCCACCTCACAGGGTATCTGTTTTGGGGGAGGAAGATAAAGGAGATTGTGAGCCGCTCTGAGACTTTGAGATTTGGAGTGGATATAAATCCAATATCTTATTATTCCTTGTCTTTGAAATAAGTGTAGAGATAACAGATTTGGCTTTAATAAGATTGATCTCACTCCTGGCAACTGCAAAGGACTTTCAAAAGCAAAATACCAGACTTCACTGTAGTATCTTGCAAATAACTCTTGAGCCAAAGTTTTATCTTTTATAAAGCGCATATAAGTGAGAAGCAAAGATTCATTGCGTAGCAAAGTCAACTCATTTAGCTGTAATGCAAATTCTGTTGTCCTTAGTATGCTGCACAATGTATCTTCCACATTTTGAGCCATTTCATGAGTCTCAGTGGTACTGGTTGTGCTTCTTTTCAGGCTTTTTGCAGATTGTTTGGAGGTTGCAGCTCTCTTGAGTCTCTTCAGGTCACTCTGTTCTCCCTCTAAGGACAAAATTACGTTTTCTCCTCAAAGTCCAATAGAGGTCCAAAACCCACTGGGTTCTCTCTCTCTCTTGGCTTGACTTCGCGAACGAAGATTTAAGAAAGGTGCAGTAGTCCACGTCTGCTGCAGGCTCGCTGGTGGCTGACAAGACCAATGCGGGACAGGCAGGTCCGGCCACAGTGGCTGCAGGGAAAAGTCTGATTTGGGGTTGGTGCTGTAGCAGTACGATTCTTCCTCAGTCTCCTTTTGTCCTCAAGACCAGCTATGCATGCGTTCTCAAAGGAAGAAACAGCCTGGTGGATGGTGTGCCTCCATGCTTTGCGATCTGAGGCTAGGTCAGACCACTGGTGATGGTTAATGCAGCAGGTACCAAGGGATTTCTTCAAGGCGTCCTTTAACCTCTTCTTTGGTGCCCCTCTATTTCGATGGCCAGTGGAAAGTTCGCCATACAGGGCAATCTTGGGAAGGCGGTGGTTTTCCATCCTGGAGATATGCCCTGCCCAGCGCAGCTGCGTCTTCAACAGCAATGCCTCGATGCTTGTAACCTCTGCCCGCTTGAGGACTTCAGTGTTGGTCACAAAGTCACTCCAGTGGATGTTGAGGATGGTGCGAAGGCAGTGCTGATGAAAGCGCTCAAGGAGTCGCAGATGATGATGGTATAATACCCACGATTCGGAGCCGTAGATAAGGGTTGTCATCACAACCGCTTTGTAAACATTGATCTTTGTGCCCTTTTTCAGATGCTTGTTGCTCCACACTCTTTTATGCAGTCGGCCAAATGCACGGTTTGCCTTTGCCAGTCTATTATCAATCTCCTTGTCGATCTTGGCGTCTGAGGAGATGATGCTCCCCAGGTAGCTGAACTGCTGGACTGTCTTCAAAACTGATTTACACTTACATAATCTAGAAATATCAATATTGGGTGGGCGATGACAAAAATAACTATTATATAGCTAAAAAGTACACTTCATAATCAACAGGTTCAGTAAACTGAGAACACATTAAATAAATACCACACAATACTATTATGTTAAGGACTTACCATCTAAACCTTGAAAAACGACAGACAAAAGCACATGTGGTGACTACAGTTTTTTAAAATGTAGTCTGTCTTGAGCTCTGATGGCGTATTTACTAAAAATTCCAATACTTTCCAGCATATTTCAGCATTACGTGGACGTAGAAACTTGGGAGTGCCATCTGCTAGCTTCTAGGTTCTAGTCTGGTCAGTTATTAAAAATGCAGTTGAAGAGGCCCACCACCAGCACCCTCTGTACCACCTCTTGCTTCTTAGCTCTCCCCTAGGTAATTCCACTGCCCCCCAGGGAGCACCCACTTTGGGAACCCCGGATATAAACTATAAACAAATTGTAATACCATTTCCTTTTGTACATGTGAGCACACTGATAACATGCTTGAATTAAGAAGCAAGTTCAGTATTAAATTTTGTTAACTGATCAAAGAGGAAGGTCAAAAGTATTTGGCATGCTAAAGCTGAATATTATAGCTCAGAGTTCAAACTGTACAATTAAGGAAACTGAAAGAATATCATTACAGCTGCCACCAACCTTTTGCCTAATGTGAAATGTACAAAGTGTTCCTCATTTTAAACAGTCAGTAAGTTTCAAGAGAAGTCAAGAACTCTGTGAAAACAAACTAGCAAACTTTCTAAGACAGAAGAGGATAGGGGTATCAAATCAAGGTACTCCACTGTTTTATCAAAATTTTATCTGCAGTAGGCCTTCAGCTTTTGCAGGTGTGCTGTTCTGGGATCACCACAGATGATGAAACCCAGAAATACCGAGAGGCAAGATCTACTGATTCCAGGGGTAGGCTGAGAGGTCATGCAGCAGTGGCCATTGTGGCTGCCTGGCCAAGTCTCATGGCGATGCTGCAGGCAGTCCATACCCTCCCTCCACATGTAGGCACAGTGCTCATGAGCCAGCAACCAAGCATTCAGAGGGCAGGACCAGCATGCTGATACTCTTCTCCCAGCATGTGGTGGAGTTGTGTGCTCAGGGCATCGTGGCTGAGCTGCAGCCTGTGAATAAGTGAAATAACAAGTCTCAAATCTACAAATGATCAAGGGTCTGTTGTAAACTGTTTTATGTTCCATGCTCTGTTTGAGTGTTTATTTTAGAGGAATAAATAAACAGCAGGGCTCAGAACCAGTAACGGTAATGGTTAAAATAATAAATACAATATCAATTAAAATCCATTCCAATACAATTGATAATTAAACAGATAGCACATAAGGCACAATTTCCAGCTCTCAAGGGAAGGATTGTGCATCGTATGTGATGGTAGGTTTTACAGCTGATATTAAGAAAGAGTCATTGACGGGAAAAGATGAGGGGGCCAATCTAAAACCTACCGTTTAATGCCTGGTGGAACAACTCTGTTTTACAGGCCCTGTGGCACTGCATTAGATCCCACAGGACATTCCACTAGGCTAGGGCTAAAGCTGAGAAGGCCCTAGATCAAGTTGAGGACAAACAAATGCATTTTGGGCCAGGAACCACCTGGAGATTATTATCCTTTGAGCACGGTGCTATTTGGGGAACATTCTTGAGACTGAACTTGACCTGAAGATGACATTTGGGAGTGCTGTTCGAACTGCTTCAGTAAAAAGGAGCAGAAGAGCTAGTTAAGACAACACTGTTTTGGGGTTAAATTACTCCTACTTGGATTGCATCTTGTGTATGAAGCCTTCCACCCCTATATTCACAGTGGAATCAGTTTTATGGGGCAGCCATGTTGAAGAGGGGTGGCACGACAGAGGTTTACAGAATTATGCATGGGATAATTGCCCACAAAAAGTCCGTATAGTCAAAATGATGGTATTCCCAGCAGTAATGTAGCTGTGAGAGCTGGAACACAAGGAAGGCCAAGCGCAGAAGAATAGATGCTTTCGAATAGGGGTGCAGGAGAAGACTCTTGAGAGTCCCTTGGACTGCAAGAAGATCCAATCAGTCAGTCCTAAGGGAAATCAACCCGGACTGTTCCCTGGAAGGTCAGATGCTGAAGCTGAAGCTCAAATACTTTGGCCACCAAATGAGAAGGGAGCACTCACTGGACAAGATCCTGATGCTGGGAAAGACAGAAGGCAAAAGGAGGGGGGGAACGGCAAAAGATGAGATGGCTGGACAGCCTTACTAATTTAACCAACACGGGTTTGAGCAGACTTCAGAGGTGGTAGAGGACAGGAGGACCTGCCGTGACTTGGTCTGTGGGGTCGCAAAGAGTCGGACTCGACTGTGTGACTGAACAACAACAACAGCTAATAGAAGAGATGGTCTCAAAGATATGTTGGTCCCAGATTGTGTAGGGCTTTGAAGGTAAAAACCAAAATCTTGAATCTGCTCCGATATTCAACTTGGGGCCAGTGCAATAGGCGGAGCACCAGCTGTATACAGGAAAAACTGAAGATGTTCTGTGTAACTGTTAAATACCCCCAACACATTTCATTAGGTGCTCCTGTTCTGCACTGTTCAGAATGCTTATTTGTCTTATTTATATTCCACTTCTCTTCCTGCTCAGGAACCCAAAGTGTCTTGTCTCATAATTTCCTCCTCTTTTACTTAATCCTCACATCAGCAACCTTGTGAAGGGCAGATTTAGTTAAGAGACTGAGGTGGGCTGAAGGTCACCTCGTGGGCTTCCATGGTTAAGTGAGGAGATCTGAACTCAAGTCATCCCAAGCCCTAGACCTACACCCAAGCCCTAGTCCTACACACCAGTTTGGTATAGTGGTTACGTGTGCGGACTCTTATCTTGGAGAACCGGGTTTGATTCCCCACTCCTCTATTTGCAACTGCTGGAATGGCCTTGGGTCAGCCATAGCTCTCATAGGAGTTGTCCTTGAAAGGGCAGCTGCTGTGAGAGTCCTCTCAGCCCCACCCACCTCACAGGGTGTCTGTTGTGGGGGAGGAAGATAAAGGAGATTGTGAGCCACTCTGAGATTCGGAGTGGAGGGCTGGATATAAATCCAATATCATCTTCTTCTAACCACTATACCACACCGGCCCAGAATGTGTGATCTGTATGTAGGTTGCTCAGATGGCATCTGTCTGATAGAATGTCCATTCATCTTATGGTGAAGTGATTTTTATGGCATGGAGGAAGTAGGGAGAGGCACAAGAGTTCTTTTACATTACTTACCTTGCAGGGTAATTGTAAGAAAAATGTTTGAATGCTCTATATCAGGGGTGTCAAAAATGCGGCCTGGGGCCGAATCAGGCCCTCGGAGGGCTCCTATCAGGCCCCTGAGCAACTGACTGTCATCTGCTTCCTTCTCCCTCTCTTGCTTCTTGCTGCATCACAGCTTGCTTTGCCAGACTTTCTCAATTGCTTAGCAGAGCTACTGATCCAAGCTTCTCTTCCTTCTATTGGCTGAGGCTGTTCCCCATCTTGGCCCACTGAGGAAGGAAGGAAAGAGCCAGAGCTTCCTTTGTCCTGTTCCCTGGATCCCATGGGAGAGATACAAAGAAAGCACCTAAGACCAACAAGTGCTAATGTTTTAAGCATGTTTTATTTTAAGTTTTAAAAAGCATGTTTGTCTGTGTCCTTTATAAAGTTTATATCTCTGCTACCTAATCTTAAGCCTGGCCCAACATGGCTTGACCCAACAAGGTCTTATTTATGTCATATCTGGCCCTCATAACAAATGAGTTTAACACCCTTGCATAAATGCTAATTATCATTGTTTACCACTGCCAGGGAGTCTTCCTGAGACAGTTTTTTCCTCCTGTATACAAGGAAGTTGGAGACCATAGTTCATTTCCATTGCTCATACCCATGGCATGTAAAACCTTTCCAGAAGATTAAAAATATGTGCAGATACCAGTGAACGGTGCATTGCTGTAGCTCTCCTTCCACCAATAAAACAGTGCAGGGGCCAGGGAAAGGTTAAAAAGCTAGTTATAGAGATACAGCAGATAGACAGGAATTGCACTGTTGGAGGTTATAAAAAACTGTTGACTGTGTAGCATTTTAACTACCCTAGAATACGCTCCTTTAATTGGTGGGCATAGAGAACAAATTGATACAACTTTTTTTAGAATCACTTCTGTTGGAAGCGAGTCGCACATTTAATCAGACATGGGCATTGAGAGTAAATTCAAGCCACACATTTGAGTTTTTGTTTGTTGAGATGACTGTATTGCTTGTGACTCAATGGTAAAGCATCTGCTTTGGATACAGAAGGCTCCAGGTCAGTCTCCAGCATAATCAGTTAAAAGGGTATAATTGTTTGAAAGACTTCTGCCTGTGACCCCTAGAGAGCTACTGCCAATTCAGATTAGATTAAGGGTTGACTGGGAGAAAAGCATGGGCTGGTAAAGGGCCTTGCCCTGCCCAAAGCCAGGATGGAGAAGGAGTTGGCCCAGGTGCCACTGTGTGGAGTTACACCCACCAGGGCTTTTCCCAGTGGCCTTAATGGCCAGTCAGTCTCAGAAGTAGACAAGACTGACCTTGATAGGTTTGTTGTCTGTCTCAGCATAAGGTGTCTTCATTTATGTTCATGAGCTTTAAAAAGTATGATCCATTTTCCATATGACTTGGGTTGCTGGCTGTGGGTTGGGAAATACCAGAGATTTGAGCGATGGAGCCTGAGGAAGGTGAGGTTTGGGGAAGGGAGATGCTTCAATAGAGTATAAAGTCATAGAGTCCACCAACAGGGTATAAAGCTATAGAGCAGCCATTTTCTCAGGTGAACTGATCTTTGTTGCTTGGTGATCAGGTGAAATAGCAAGAGATCTCCAGCCACCACCTCAGTTTCAAACTGAAACCTCAGAGGTATTAAGATTTTTGTCTTATGTATGTAAAGAATTGTTTTCTTGGTGAGATATGAAAAGGAAATTCTTTCTATTGAAGTATCATGCAATATTAAGAAATTTGATTCACATCTCAGTGAATTTGCTTAGCATTTGATGCCTAACAGCTTTTTGGCGGCAAAGGACACTTTAAAGTTTTTCCAATATAAAATGCTTTTAAGTTAAAGATATTGAAGATATAGGAAGAATATAGGAGTGCCCTTTAAAGGTAAAGGTAGTCCCCTGTGCAAGCACCAGTCGGTTCCGACTCTGGGATGCTGTTGCTTTCACAACTTCTTCATGGCAGACTTTTTACGGGTTGGTTTGCCATTGCCTGCCTTACATGAATAAGTTAAAGATATGGGACGGAGCACTTTTGGGATTTGGTACACCTAATGAACTCATGAAATGCACTTCAGTGGTGATTTGTAATCAATATTTCCAGTTCTTGTTGATAAGCAGTTCATTTCAGTGTTTAGTAATTTATTACGCAAGTATAATTTCTAGTAACTTTATTATGGTATTGTGTGTCATTTATACCATCAGGGGGTTGGCAACCCTGTGAATGAAGTTCAGAGTGTAATACATAGTGTTTGTGAAATGCATAGAATAGCTCTCAGTGGCCCCTTCATGGTCTCTTTGTAGCACTACAGCATGTTATCTTCTCATGCCACTTGGATAGAGCGAGACTCCCTGAAACGCTTGGGTGGAGCCTATGTTGTAGGTCCTCCTCTCATCAATTTCCCCACTGAGAAACTGGGGCAGCGCTGCATGGGGAGATGCCATATCTTTGGCATGATAGCTTTATCGTAGCTGCCATTGTAGCTACTAAAGCAACATGAGAAGGACAGACATAAATGCATCAAAGATCTGTGCTTCTCACAGAACATTTTTGGGCTGACTGCACTGAATCCAGATTCAGTAGTGGATCACAGCTAGACTATGTCCCTTAAATATTCAAGCAAATCTCACTGTTAAAAATTACTGCATAACATAAGAAATGTGAGCACCACAAAGCAAAAGGCTGTGTTAGTAGGAACTAAACTGGGGTTAATGTGTAATGCATATGAATTTATTCATTGCAGTACCAATTTGGACTAATTGGCTAGTGCTTGAAAGTTTATGGTACCAAATACTCCTGGGACAAAGTGCTCCTGTCTGATGAAGTTGTACAAAGCTTATGACACACAGTCCTTTTGGCAAATAGTGTTGTCACGTTTCAGAGTTAATTCTCTCAATCTTTATGGTATAAAATTTATTGCCGAATTTTTATGAAAATTTCTCGATAAGAAAGCCATCCTTTTTTCTATTGTGACCAATTTTCCCCTGTTCCAAAGAAATAATAATATTTAATTTGTATCCTGCCCTCCCCGCCGAAGCAGGCTCAGGGCAGCTCACAACACAGACACTTCAACAATTAAAACAATACATATTATAAGTACATACATATTATAACTCAACCTTTTATAAAATTAATCATCATTGTAATTGAAAGCATTCTAGGATTAAATTAATATTAAAAACTTGGTGTTATACATCGTACAGTTTTTCTGTGGCGACGGTATTCATTCAACAGTATGCTGTAAGATCATTAAGTAAAGGCCAGTTGAAAGACAGCAGTCTTGCAGGCCCTGCGGAATTGAACAAGGCTCTGCAAGGCCCACACCTCTTCTGGCAGTTGGTTCCGCCAGTGGGGGGTTGAGATTGAGAAGGCCCTTTCTCTAGTAACTTTCAGTTTGGCCTCCTTTGGCCTGGGGATTGTCAATAGATTTTGAGAACCAGATTGCAGTACCCTCTGGGGAATATATGGGGAGAGACGGTCCCTAAGGTAGGCGGATCCTTGGCCACATAGGGCTTTAAAGATAATGACCAGCACCTTGTACCGAATCCGGTACACTATTGGCAACCAATGCAGTTCCCTCAGCCCCGGCTGTATGTGCTCCCATCTAGGGAGCCCCAATAACAGCCTGGCCACTGCATTCTGCACTAGCTGCAGTTTCCGGGTTCGGCACAGGGGCAGCCTCATGTAGAGAGCATTACAATAGTCCAACCTCTATGTGACCGTCACATGGATCACTGTTGCTAGGTCGCTGCGCTCCAGGAAAGGGGCCAACTGCTTCACCCGCATAAGATGAAAAAAAGTGGATTTAGCAGTTGCTGCTATCTGGGCCTCCATTGTCAGGGCAGGCTTCAGCAGCACCCCCAAGCTCTTGACCTTGCGCGCCATTTGCAATGGTGCACCGTCAAATGCTGGTAGGGGGGTTTCCCTACCCAGACCGCCGCGACTCAGGCAAAGGACCTCTGTCTTCGCTGGGTTCAACTTCAAGCTACTCAGCCTGAGCCAACCCGCTACAGCTTGCAACGCCAGAAAACCAGAATGCATCAAACTGTTTCAAAGTAATGTTTCAAGCTGCTGAAAGGAAATGATTCAAGTAGCAGAAATCAGCAGAATTAAATGTTCTTCAACCTCCTATGGAAAGTTAGATTTCTAATGACACTCCAAATGCATTCTGTTGTCTGACTTGGTGATTGCATCAGAAATGTATGTTAATTTAAAAAAAACAGGGCTAAGCATTTTGTTTTCATCTAGTTTTATTATATATATAACTAGTAAAAGGCCAATAATTATGGTGGGGTGATAGGGTTGTCACCAGTCAGTTGATGTCTTATATCGTCAACTGATTGCCTCTTTAACTATGACTGAATAAAACCAAGAATTCGCCTTGCCTCTTATTTCATTTGTTAGCAAGGGTGAGGGCTACTTGCTCTTGAGCTCTGTGTCATTTAGGCATAGCAAAGCTTTACCTCATCACCACCTGCTATATAACTACAGGCATCTCCCAGCAGAGTCTCTGGTTGCCTCAAGTAATTTGGTATTACTGTCTGGTAACTACAGTTAGCTACCAAATCTGTTAGTGTGAGGTTGTTGGTTATTGAAGTATTTTTTTTGTGCTCTAACTTAGCAAATGCTTTGACTCAGTGATGCTCAGTGGCTCAAGAGCCATATGTGGCTCCTTTGACATGTGTCGCTAATGAGCACCATTCCCCAATGTGGAACCTGCCCCCTGTTTTAGGAGAGAAGGCAAAGATCTTCTTCGTGGTCTCTGTGCATTCACACATATGGGTAATCCGCAGGATTGGCCCCGACCTCGGAGAGTTCAAAGCAATCTTGATCGTAGATCTGGCGCGCCTCCCACTTGTCCTGGGAGGAGACAGCTACTGCGCATGCCTGGACAAGGGGGAGGTGCTTAGCCACTCAGTTTCTTCCTTACCGCCGACCGGATCGCACCTTCCTCGTTGATCTCCAACTTCTTCATTGCAATCTCCAACAACTACCTTCTCTTCGCTTCAATTCTTCATCTTCTACTTCTCCTGGTATCGTATAAAAAAAAAAAAAAAAAGCCTCCTCTTACTATCTTTCTGGACTTTCCCCCTCCCTCCCCCCCCCTCCCGGGCGGATGGAAGGAAGGGACAAGATAATCTTTAAACGCTGTACCAGCTGCTCCTCAAAAATCCCCTCGTCCGACGGCCACTCTCTTTGCTTGTTCTGCCTTGGAGAGGCACACCGTCCAGACTCCTGCGTGCACTGCAGCCAATTTGGCAAACAGGCCCGCAAGAACCGCGCCGCGAGACTCAAGAGCCACCTCATGGAAACCTCACTCCGACCGGCCATGCCGCGTGGCGGACAACAACAACCCGCGCCATCTTCCCCACACCTCGTGGGAGAGGCGCAGTCGGCAGCTTCCGTGGCACAGACTCCCTGTAAGCCTAAGACCGGCAAGCACTCTAAGAAGTCGGACGACCCCAAAAAGCGTCGCCGCTCCGATTCCGCCCACTCGGACCCGACGGGCAGCACTAGCTCAAAAAAGCATAAGACCCGCCCTCTCGACTCGGCCTCGAACCCGACCACCAAACCGAAGGCCTCGAACCCGACCGCCACTGCCTCCGGATCGATGCCGAAGACTCCGACGTCGAAGTCGACGGCAACACCGTCAATCACTCCGTTGGAAATCATCCGCATCTCATCAAAGTCGCCGTCCATTCCGAATTCCCCACCAGACCAGCTGCTGGATACGCACTCTACCGCATCCGTTAGGACCCACACTCTCGACCCCACTAAATTCGTAGATCTCTCACAGCCGATAGACGCCCACGCGCTCACCAGAGAACCCTCGACCCCGAGAGATCCCCTGACTAGACCTCGATCTCACAGTCGCAAACGCACCAGGTCCCGCAGTCGCCGACACACCAGGTCCCGCAGTCGCCGCCGTACCAGGTCCCGCAGCCGCCGCCGCACCAGGTCCCGCAGTCGCCGCCGCACCAGGTCCCGCAGCCGCCGGCGCTCTCGCAGCCACCGCAGGGGGAGACACTACTATTACTCTCCATCGAGATCTAGGTCTCCATCCCCACGGCACCGAAGACGGCACCGACGATCACCATCCCATGATCGCCATTACCACAGCTACCAAGAGTCTCCGCGCTACCGAGATCGCACACACAGACTCCAAACTGCTTCGATCGAATCGCTTCACCATGACGACCCTACGGACCTCGGCGCCGAACCGAAGCTCCCGTCACCACTAGAATCCCTACACACGGCTCCCAAGACAACACCTCAGCCCGACCTACCTCAAGGAACCGACGACGGATCCGAGGAGGAACTCTCCGACTCCGACCACTCTTCGGGTTCGGACCTGCAATCCCCAGACTCCGACATAGCCAAGCCAGCAGACTTATCACCGTCTGAAAGCCCAAGATCCTACCTCGACCTGGTAGCAAACATGGCAAGCTCGCTAAATCTAAAGCTCAATACGGACGCCCCCAGAGTCTCGGACGTCGTTTTTGATCTAGTCCACGCGGATCTTCCATCCAGCTCTTCTCTCCCAATGCTCCCCGTTCTACTAGAAACACTCAAAGAAGCATGGGACAAACCGGCATCGGTACCGCCAACATCCAAGAGGGTTGAAGCGCTGTACAAGATACACGCACCTGATTCCAAGTTCCTGTTCACCCACCCGGCTCCGAACTCGATCATTGTACATTCGTCCTCGAAGTCGAAGCAGACTAGACACCCGGTACCACCAGAACGGGAGGGCAAAAAACTCGACACCATCGGAAGAAAGATTTACGCCCTCACTACAGCCACAACCAAAATCCTCAACTACATGGCATGCTTCTCCGCATACACCCACAACCTGACCACCTCCCTCGCCGCATTGGTACCATCCCTGCCCGAGGCATCCCAAAAGTCAGCCACCTCGACCCTGCAGGAGATGGCCAGAGTAACCAAACAGCAAATCAACACTGCCCGTCACGCTGCACAGTGTTCCTCCAGAACCTTGGCCTCAGCCATAGCACTCCGCAGACACGCGTGGCTCAGGTCCTCCTCCCTCCAACCAGACATCAAATACAAAGTTGAAGATTTGCCCTTTGATGGCCTTGGCCTGTTTAGCTCCTCTACAGATGACATCCTCACATCTGTAGACGATGGCAGGAAGAGGGCAAGACGACTGGGAGTCTCCCAACCTCTGACCCAAACCAATCGACAAAGGAACTGGAGGTCCAACCAATACAAGGGGAACAGATCCCCACGACAACAGGAACCATGGAAGCGCAAACCACCGCAGTCCAAGCCTTCCTTTCAACACAGACGCCAAACAACTAAGAAACCTTCAACCACACACAAACCGTCTCTCTGACCTCCCTGCCCCGAGCCGTCCAGTCTCCCTCCATCAGCCAAACCCATCAACACGACTACAACCATTCTACACTGCCTGGAGGACCATAACATCGGACGCCTGGGTCCTCGCCATCATTCAAAGAGGCTACCTAATAGAGTTTACGTCCACTCCAAAGCACCACCGGTTCCTCACCACACCCCCGTCCGCACCCCTGCAGACGGAAATCGCGTCTCTGCTGGACAAGGGCGCGATAGAACCAGTCCCACCCCAATACCATCGCACCGGCTTCTACTCCCGGTACTTCCTGGTGCCAAAAAAGGACGGAGGACTCCGACCCATTCTCGACCTCCGCAAACTCAACCTACACATAACCTACAAGAAATTCCGTATGGTCACGCTTCAGGCAATCCTCCCGCTCATCCCAGAACGAGCATGGATGGCGTCCATAGACCTCCAGGACGCCTACTTCCACATTACAATCAACCATCATCACAGAAGATTCCTCAGGTTTGCCATAGGGAAGCAGCACTTCCAGTTCTGCTCCCTTCCCTTCGGTCTCTCCACAGCACCAAGGGTCTTCACCAAGTGCATGGCAGTAGTAGCAGCCACATTACGCCAGCAACAGATATCAATCTTCCCGTACATAGACGACTGGCTGATCGTCGCCCATTCCAGGGAGCAACTACAACTGGACGTCTCGACCACCCTCTCCACCCTGGCCACCTTAGGCCTCCTAGTCAACCTCTCAAAATCCAAACTAGTCCCTACCCAAAGGATCCAATTCATAGGAGCAGACATCTCCACGCTCTCACAAACGGCTTTCCTACCTCAGGACAGGGCACTCGCCATAATGTCACTGGCCAACACTATCATCGCCCAGCGCTCCCAAACAGCGCTCACCTTCCAGAGAATGTTGGGCCTCATGGCAGCAACCACAGCAGTTCTGCGGTTTGCGAAGCTGCACATGCGTCCCCTCCAAATGTGGTTCGTAAGAACTTTCCGCCCTCACACACAACATCAATCCACACTGCTCACCCTTCCACTACACATTGTACCATCCCTCAAATGGTGGACCAAGGAACATCACCTCTACAAGGGCATGCCATTCAAGCAGACACCGCCCTCGGTGATTGTAACCACAGATGCCTCCAACTGGGGATGGGGAGCCCACTTGGAAGACCTCACGGTGCAGGGCCAGTGGACAGACTACGAACGCTCTCTCCACATAAACTGCCTGGAGCTCATCGCAGTGCACAAGGCTTTGCGGTCCTTCCTCCCATCGCTAAGGAACCAGCACGTCCAGGTCACCTCCGACAACATCGCCACAGTCTTTTACATCAACAGGCAGGGCGGCACCGCCTCCGTCAGACTCTGCAAGAGAGCCCTAGCCCTGTGGCACTGGAGCATAAGCCAGGGCATCTTCCTCACGGCCGTACACCTACCAGGGGCCGAGAACACCCAGGCAGACGCCCTGAGCCGCCACTCCACCAACAACCACGAGTGGTCTATCAACAGCCGATACATCAGACAGATATTCAGCATCTTCGGACAACCGAAGATAGATGTATTTGCTTCACCGTCAAATGCCCAATGCACCCGCTTCTACATGAGAGGTCCTCCATCCCACCTCTCCAGGGGGGATGCCTTCATACAAACTTGGAAAGGAACACTCCACTACCTCTTTCCGCCCATTCCACTTATCACCAAAGTTCTACAGAAGATTCAGGTAGACCACACAAACTGCATCCTCATAACTCCATGGTGGCCGCGCCAACCCTGGTTTACGACCTTGCTGCTCCTGTCCAACAATACCTTCATCCAGCTCCCTCAAACACGGGATCTCCTCTCTCAACAGGGCGGCAGGGTCCTTCACCACAACCCGGCATCGCTCAAATTAACAGCCTGGAGAATCAGTTTCTAGACTTCCCTCCGGAGGTCCGTCAGGTCCTAGTGAACTCCAGAAAACCATCTACTAGGAAATCCTATCTATTTAAGTGGAAACGCTTCTCACACTATGCCTCACAGCACAACTTCGACCCCAACCTCGCCACTATACCTCAGGTACTAACTTACACCTTAACGCTATCCAGAGCGGGTCTGTCGTATTCTTCCCTGAAGGTACACCTGGCGGCCATCTCTGCCTTCCACCCCCGCATCGATGGCACAACGGTATTCTCTCACCACGCGACCAGAGCTTTCCTCAAGGGCATCATTCGCCTACACCCACCAATCAAACAAGTTCTACCCACCTGGAGCCTGTCCCTAGTCCTGAGCCAACTCATGAAACCACCCTTCGAGCCCATGGCCTCCATCCCACTACACCTGCTGTCATGGAAGACGGCACTACTTACGGCCCTCACCACAGGCAAGAGGGCCAGTGACATCTGCGCATTCAGAGCAGACCCACCGTATACGATATTTCATAACAGTACGGTGGTCCTCCGACCTGACCCGACCTTCCTACCCAAGGTCGTCTCTACCTTTCACCTAGGAAGACAGTCCACTATACCAGCCTTCTTCCAGCACCCCGCGGACGCGGGACAAAGGGCACTCCACAACTTGGATGCACGGAGAGCCCTAGCCTTCTACATAGACAGAACCCGCCAAATCCGTAAAGACCCTAGACTCTTTGTCACCTACGCTACCCATAATAAGGGCAGCAGAATATCTACCCAGAGACTCTCCAAATGGATTGTTGCTGCCATCGAACTCTGTTACCAGCTGGCAAAGCAACCAATCCCTCAACATATACGAGCCCACTCAACCAGAGCCGTGGCTACCTCGTCTGCCTTCATGAAAGGCATCCCTATAGAGGACATATGCGCTGCAGCCGTCTGGTCCTCCACATCTACCTTCGCCTCGCACTACGCTCTCGACGTCCGTGCCCGGCGAGATGCCTCCTTCGGACAAGCAGTGCTACGATCGATCTTCGACTAACCACTGTGAGTACCACTATCATTACGTTACGCTCTAACCCTTCATGTTCTTACAGGTCCAGCACCCACCTCCGAAGAAATGGCTCGCTAATCACCCATATGTGTGAATGCACAGAGACCACGAAGAAGATGGACAGGTTTCTTGCCTGTAACTGGTGATCTTCGAGTGGTCATCTGTGCAATCACACAGACCCACCCAGCCTTCCCCGCTGCTGGAAGCTAGTAAGCACAGTTATTTCCACCTATCCGGCGGCGGGAAGAAACTGAGTGGCTAAGCACCTCCCCCTTGTCCAGGCATGCGCAGTAGCTGTCTCCTCCCAGGACAAGTGGGAGGCGCGCCAGATCTACGATCAAGATTGCTTTGAACTCTCCGAGGTCGGGGCCAATCCTGCGGATTACCCATATGTGTGATTGCACAGATGACCACTCGAAGATCACCAGTTACAGGCAAGAAACCTGTCCTTCTTGCCCAGTTGCATTTTTGGTTGCTAGGTGGTTCCCATCTTGAAACACCCACTATGGGGAGGAATGGGTAAGCAGTGAGACTCCTTGAGGTGTGCAGGACTGTTGCTAGGGATGAAAGTAAATTTGGCTCTTTTGGTCAATGGCAATTGTGACTGCAACTCACCACAAGCCAAGTACCACTACTTTAACCCTTTATTTGATGTCTGTTGGCAAAGTCTTTTTTGACTGATGGAATGCCCAATGAGGCAAGTTGTGTGGAGACTGGGAGTGGGGAAATTGAGATTTCCCAACTTCTCGCTTATACATTGATATTATTTGTGCTTTTAAAGATCACGATGTGAAAAACACTGGAAGATTTCCTCTCTCTCCCTCCCACCCTGGACTCAAGTAAATCAACCTTAATGGATTACATTCTGTATTATTCCCTTATATTTGTAGTAACTCCTGGCACCCTTTTAAAACTGCAGTTTATATTGTCCTGCTTCTAGGAAGTATCAGGAGATAACAAAGAAGCAAACCTGGTGTTCTATTTGGTTGTGATGGACCTTTGTTCCCACTTCAGATTCTGAGCAAATGATCTGAGGCAAAGCAATTTAATAGAACTGTAGTAGACAATTCTCTGAAATCTTATGAAAGGCTCTTTTGTAGAGGTTCTTTGAAAGATAGCCTACTGTTTGTACAATTCTGTCAGTTATCAGGAAGAACTGAGCTCAGTCACTATAATTTGGCCTGTGCTGAGTGGCTCTCAGGAAATGAAGTCAAAAGATGGAGCAAGATGGCAGGTTCCTGTGCTCTCACTTCCTCAGTTCAGAAAACAACAGAAGCACAAGGAGTGGGTACCTTTTTAAAAAGAAAATGCATGTTTTCTCCTGCTATACAGATTGCCCATCCTGCACTGACTGGTTTGGCAGTCGGTGGAAGAGATTGGCCAAGAGCAGACAAGGCTGGAGTCAGAAGTTGCAAGTTATAGATATGTGCTGGATGTCAGATCAATATCCCCCCTCCTTCTCTGCTGCTGTGTGGTCAGGGCCTGATAAGAACTGTTGTTAAAACAATGCTGTGAACGTAACACAGGAGCCCATGTCTTGTGCAAGACTTAAGGGTATTTGCAATATGTTTGAGGCACTTGCTCAGTCAAGTTGATCCAGTGCTGAAAAACCTTGCTTGTAGCTATAACTTGTTCAGTGTTGCCATCTAATGTGTTATCTTCTGCTGTTTTTCTCATAGCTGATCCTTCTCTGTGCCTAGTTGTTTCTTGCCTAAAGATGCCTGGAGACAGGGCTTTTTTTGTTTATTAGGTCACACCCCTGACATCACCATTATTTTACACAGAGCTTTTCTGTAGAAAAAGCCCAGCAGGAACTCATTTGCATATTAGGCCACACACCCTGATGCCAAGGCAGCCGGAACTGTGTTCCTGTTTGTATTCCTGCTAAAACTCTGCCTAGATGTGACATTAAAATAACATGCTGAAGTTAGGATTAATAGAAATTCTCTTAATTCCCCTTTACCCAGTTTCTCCCAGAATTCCAACAATCCATTTCTTTCTCTCTTTTTAGGAATTTGGTGTCAATCTCTAATTTGTTCTCTTATGATCAAGGAGACATCTGAAGAGAGGAAAGGACGTTCTATGGTATTTCAGGATTTTGTTTTGTAGATGTTAAAAGGCTAGTGGTATCTTCCCAAAACTTCCTTTCCTCCTGTTACAGCACCACTCTGTGGTGTGTAACATAAAACAGCTGCAAAAGTTATGAAAGGGTGCTTTGATTTCAAAGAGAAATCTCTCTGTAAAAAAGAGACTCGGAAGGATCAATGACTATATCTTTAAAAATGGATTTTGGGAAAAGACATTTCCTCTGCTAATAACAACACTAGCTGAAATGTCTTATATCTTGGCTACAAGCATTCCAGGCTATGCTTCTGTTGTCCACTTTATATGGTGCCATATGCCTAGCCTGTCTTCGTTTACAGAAGGGTGGGGAAAGGGGGTGCTATAGAGGTTCCCTCAAGTTGATAGTTTTAAAAAAAGAAAATAGCCACTCCCTAGCATTATTCCTCATTTTGGTTTTTTTTTTCTTGTTAAATGTTATTAATCTTCTGTGTGTGTTTTTAAAAGCCACCTTATGGATGCTGTAGACTACAGGTATCAGATTCTAATGGCTTGAAGTCTGAATTTGGCCCTGGAAGAGGATGAGTTGTTTCCCACTTTTCAGCTGCCACCTGAAAAGTGTGGGGAGGCAAGTGTCCATAGCAATTGGGACTTGTTGGCAGTTCACTTTGCAGAAACAATGTGCTGATCCCAACATCTCTTCAACACTTGTTGTTCAGTTGCACAGTCAAGTCTGACTCTTTGCGACCCCATGGACCATGTCACGCCAGGCCCTCCTGTCTTCCACTATCCACAGGAGTCCACTCAAATTCTTGTTAGTTACATCAGTAACAGTGTCCAGCCATCTCATCTTTTGCCATCCCCTTCTTCTTTTGTCTTTCCCAGCATCGGGATTTTCTCCAGTGAGTGTTCCCTTCTCATTTAAAGGCCAAAGTATTTGAGCTTGAGCATGAGCTTTAGCATCTGACCTTCCAGGGAACAGTCTGGGTTGATTTCCCTTAGGACTGACTGATTGGATCTTCTTGCAGTCCAAAGGACTCTCAAGAGTCTTCTCCTGCACCCCTATTCGAAAGCATCTATTCTTCTGCGCTTGGCCTTCCTTATGGTCCAGCTCTCACAGCTGCATTACTGCTGGGAATACCATCGTTTTGACTATACAGACTTCTTGTGGGCAGTTATCCCATGCATAATTCTGTAAATCTGTTATGTCACTCCTCTTCAACATGGCTGCCCCATAAAACTGATTTCACTGTGAATATAGGGGTGGAAGGCTTCATATGCAAGATGCAATCCAAGTAATAATAATAATAATAATAATAATAATAATAATAATATTTTATTTTTATATCCCGTCCTCCCCGCTAGGCGGGCTCAGGGCGGCTAACAGACATGGGAGTCCCATGATTCACATTAAACAATATAACAGACATGGGAGTCCCATGATTCACATAAAACATAGCAATTTAAGCATTAATTACAAATAAGTTATTTAAAATACATAAAACATATAAAATAGGTGCTAAAATGATATAGTCCTGATGTATATAAGATGGCTAAGTATCTGTTCGTTCGTTAATCAGGTTCTGTCTCAAATACCACAAGATGTCTCAAATGCCAACTGAAAAAGAAATGTTTTGCAAGCCCTGCGGAATTGGTTCAGGTCCCGCAGGGCTCGCACCATCTCTGGAAGGTCATTCCACCAACGAGGGGCTATCACCGAGAAGGCCTGCTCCCTAGTGGCCTTCAACCTAACTTCTTTTGGCCCAGGGATTGTTAATAAATTCTGGGAATTTAACCCCAAAACAGTGTTGTCTTAACTAGCTCTTCTGCTCCTTTTTACTGAAGCAGTTTGAACAGCACTCCCAAATGTCATCTTCAGGTCAAGTTCAGTCATCATCCCCAGAAAGGTCCACTGCTGAAGAAAGTGCCCAGGTATCTTGAGGGATGCTAGGTGTCAATTGGGAAACTTTGCCTGGGCAGTCTTTCAAGCAGCTGTAGATATGTGTGACATTTAAAAGTATAATGATGGACAGTGACTGAAAAACTGTAGGGAAAGCTGTGTAAAACATAGATTTCATGTCAGAGCCTTGGCAACCTTGTCAGCAATCTATTCACCAGTCACACAGTGGCATGCCACCAACACCTCTGGGAGTAGGATACAGACAGCTACTGCCCACTTATGCGGTTGCAGGCTTTCCTGCTGTTATGTAAGAATGTAAGAGAAGCCATATTGGATCGGGACAATAGCCCATCTAATCCAGCACCTGGGTGCCATGAGTAGGTCCATTAGCAGAGCCAGAACTCCAGAAGTCATCCCATTGTTGCCTCCCAAGTGCCAAGAATACAGAGCACCGCTGCCCCAGACATAATTTCCATCTAACAGTCACAGATGGACCTCTGCTTCATATGTTTACCCAATCCCCTTCTGAAGCTATACTTTGAGCTGCCACCACTTCCTGCAGCAGTAAATTCCATGTGTTAATTACGTACTCTTTGGGTGAAGAAGAACTTTCTTTTATCTGTTTTTAAGCCTGCTGCTCTTTAATTTCATTAAGGTGCCCATGAGTTCTTAAACTGTGAGAAAGGGAGAAAAGTACATCTTTATCTTCTGTATCCCATGCACAATTCTGTAAATTTCTGTCATGTCACCTCTCAGTTGTTGCTTCTCCAGGCTAAGGAGCCCTAACCTCTTTAACCGTTCTTCATAGGGGAAGATGTTCCATTTCCTTAACCATTTAGTTGCTCTTTTCTGCACCTTTTCCAATGCTATAATGTCTTTTTTGAGGTGTGGTGACCAGAACTGTACACAGTATTCTAAATGAGACCACGCCGTAGATTTAAACAGGGGTATTATTCTACTGATTTGTTTTCATTTCCCTTCCTAATAATTCCCAGAATAGTATTTACTTTTTTATTGCAGTCACACACTGAGTCAACATTCTCAGTGAGTTATCTACCTGATTCCAAGATTTTCCTTCTGGTCAGTTACACCAGCTCAGACCACATCAATATATATTTATAGTTAGGATTTTTGGCTCCAATGTACATTACTTTGCACTTGCCCATGTTGAACCTCAATTTCCACAATGATGCCCACTTGGCTAGCCTTGACAGATCCCTCTGGAGCACATCACACTCCTCCCTGTTTCTCACTACCCTGAACAACTTAGTGTCTCCACAAACTTAGTCTCTCCACCTCATACTCCCAACTCCCTCACTACATTTTGGTGTCATGACTGAGGAGGCCCTTTCTTGGGTTGCCTCAGATGACAGGGGCACCCAAAGATGGCCAGAGCAGAAGAGTGGGTTCATATGGGACAAGGTATGTGTGCTCCAAGCCATATAGGTCAGTACCAGTGCATTGTATTAGACCCAGAAGCCAATTGGGAGCCAGAGTAGATGGAACAAGACTGAATTGATATGATCCCTATAACCAACACCAGACATCATTCTGGCTGCAGCGTATTATACCAGCTGTAGTCTCAGTCTGTCTTCAAGAGCAGCCCCACACAGAGTTAATTGCTGTAATTTAATCTAGATGTTACCAGAACATGAAGCACAGTCACAAGGTCTTTTCTGTCCAGGAACAGCCACTCCTGGCTTACCAACTGAAGCTGGCAAAAGCCACCCCTTGCCACTACTTTCACCTGTTTATTCAACAGAAGGCTTGGGTCCAGCAGCACCCCAAGCCATGAACTCCTTCGTTTAAGAGAACTGTAACCTCATCCAGAACCGGAGATATCATCATTCCAGGAGCAGACCTGCACCTCTGTTTGACAGGATTAAGTTTCAGCATGTTAGCCCTTATCCGTCCCAAAACTTCCTCTAGGCACCTGTTCAGTTTCCACAGAAGAAGAAGAAGAAGATATTGGATTTATATCCCGCCCTCCACTCCGAAGAGTCTCAGAGCGGCTCACAATCTCCTTTACCTTCCTCCCCCACAACAGACACCCTGTGAGGTGGGTGGGGCTGGAGAGGGCTCTCACAGCAGCTGCCCTTTCAAGGACAACCTCTGCCAGAGCTATGGCTGACCCAAGGCCATGCTAGCAGGTGCAAGTGGAGGAGTGGGGAATCAAACCCGGTTCTCCCAGATAAGAGTCCGTGCACTTAACCACTACACCAAACTGGCTGCCCTTGGATATGCTGGAAATGCAAAGTAAGGCTGTGTCATCCACGTATTGATGACAGCTCATCCTAAATCTCCAGATGACCTCTTCCAGTGGATTCACATAGTTGCTTAAAAGCTTGGGGGACAAGATGGAAGCTTGTGGGTACTCATAGGCCAAATGCCAAGGGGTCGAGTAGTAGCATACACAGCAGTTATCATTATCTTATAAAATCTTCATGCTGTACACTCCTGGTAGTAAAACCTTACCTTCCCCAAAGAAAAAATATTCCAGTGCCTCCCAACATTTACAATTTTTCTTCAGGAAAACAAAACCTAACAATAAGTTCTAGGAGGGGAGAAAATGGGATTTTAAAAAAAAATCCTGGAGGTTTTTCCCTTAGGCCCTCATATCTCTAGAAATACTCTTCAGCATTAGGCAGGACAGTATTGGTGACCAAGTGACTACATGAAAACCATAATTAGTGGTCACTTGTATTCACCTGGGAGGATATGGTGGAAGGTACTATGGTGGTAATAATATAAGGAACTCCATTAACTACTCCCTGAACCAACTATATATTCATACTAAAAGGTCAATTCATCTTTTCCATCATGCTGGAAATAGGTGAAAAATAAACGAAAGATGTATAAACTCCTCTCTCTTCAGTCACTTACTGCCAATTTCCACACCATTTGGCTAGTTGTGTTGCACATAGCAGGAGATTTTACAGTGCTTCAAGTTATGCGTTAGTCTTCCAGCATTTCATTCACCTCAGTCATTAAGTGAAAACCACTTTCCAACGAATGCATTTCATTAGAAAAATGATACTCCCTCTGACAAAAATGCTGTTTGTATGAAGCACACAAGTTCAGGTTCTCCTGGAACTATAGCACTTGGAGAGTGGCTCAGAGAATTGTGGAAAGGTGTCTGATGTAGCACCATCTCTGAAGCTAAATGGCTCTGGACCTAACCACTGTCTGGGTGGGAGACTTCCTATGGAAGGGTTAGATGTCAATTAAGTTGGGCCCCGCATCAAAACGTGGTGTATTCTCCAAGCCCCAACAGGAATTCTTTGCTTTGAAGGCTCCAGGAACTGATGCTTGTTTTCATTCCCACCTTCCCCACCCTCTGTGATATTGCTGTTAAGGACATTCAGATTGGAGGCTGTCTGTTCTTAATCTATGTGGAATAGGGAGGGGGGGTTAAAGCATCCTGACTCATCTCTGGAAGAGTATTAGTCTAGCTAATAGACCTGACTTGGATAGCCCAGGCTAGCCTACAGTTCTCAGAAGCTAAGTAGGATTTGTCCTGGTTAGTTTTTGGATGGGAGACCACCAAGGAAGTCTAGGGTCTTGACACAGAGGCAGGCAATGACAAACTACCTCTGAAAATTTCTCATCTTGGAAACCTATTGAGATTGCCATAAGTCAGCTGCAACATGATGGCACTTTCCACCACCAATGGATCTGTATTGGAATGCTTAATTGCTATATATTGGATGCGGAAGAAAGTTTCTTAAAGGTGATGAGAGGCAACTATTATGAGGGGAAAGAGAATAGCATGCACACACCCTTTCAGACTGAGGCGACTTCTCCATTGCCTGGAGAAGAGAGGATCAATCTCTCTGCCTCATGCCAAACTACTGAAATTTAGCAGGTTTCAGAAGCTCTTCAAGATGACAACCGCTGCTTCCTTCTTCATACAGAGAAAAGTGAGAATTTGTTTTCACTCATGAGTCTCAGAGAAGTTTAAAAATCAGGGAACTTCTTGCTGCCTTTCAGAGTTCTCTGAGGCTATAACTACCTGGATCACCGTTGTAGGCTGGAAGATAGGTAGTGTCTGTAACACATTCTTAGTAGAAGGCCACTTGTACCCAGAGGGCTAGCATGCATATGCAGTTGCCTTTCTCTCCATTGGAGGAGGGATAGTATTTTGCCTCTTGGCTAACAAGGGGAGCTGGTATTTTTCTACAAGCCTGGGCACTTATGTTGTGTACAGAAACGTTTCAGTTCCTTATACCCAACCCCATTGTTTATGAGGTCAGTAATTAGGGTTGCCACCTTCAGGATGGGAAACTCCCAGAGATTTGGAGGTGGGGCCTGGGGCGGACGGGGACTTCAGTGGGATAAATGCCGTAGAGGTCACCTTGTGAAGCATCCATTTTCTCCACTCTGTTTCTTCTGGTGACAAGCAATAATTCCAAGGGATTCCCAGATCCCTTCTGGAGGCTGACATCCCTTATCAGCCCTAGAGGGTACAAGGCAGCAGCCTACAAGGAATAGCTGTGGGGGGAGACTGTTACAAAATCCCAGCTTTCAACAAATGTGTTCTCTGAGACTTGAATGTAGGCTGATTTCTCCCTTCTGCCTCTCCTTCATCCCTTTAGTTGAAGCGTTTTCAGCCTACCAGCCTGGGGTGTTTTTTGTTTGGGGTGTGTGTGGGGAAATTAAGTGATATTT
This sequence comes from Heteronotia binoei, assembly GCF_032191835.1. Classification (NCBI taxonomy): domain Eukaryota; kingdom Metazoa; phylum Chordata; class Lepidosauria; order Squamata; family Gekkonidae; genus Heteronotia; species Heteronotia binoei. The sequence goes on from NC_083225.1 coordinate 175,326,054, forward strand.
GTCTGCCTAGTTGGAGGACTTCTAAGCAGGTAGAGGCCTCTACTTTATCTGTGGATGGCCTGGTTTGGTTGCTTTTCTGATCTATAGTAGCAGCCTTATAGATGATGAGGGCATGATTTTGCAAAAAAAAAAATCCTGCTTTCTTTGGAAGTTACTTACAAAACAGTTATTGCCCTGCTCAAAATGTAGTCTTATTGCAAAGCATCTTTGATGGGGGAGTGCCCACCTTTAAAGTGACCTGCTGGCATCTTTCTTTATTGCTGCTTGTTCCATTTTTGTTTAGTGGTGATGGCAAACTGGTGTTAGTGATGAGTGAAGGAGCTGGCATTGGAGGAGCTGGCATTGGAGGGGGGGGATATAAATTACTTGAGATGTGAACACAAATGAGGGATGCACAGGTTTTGTGGACCCCACTTTTCTTAAATTAGTGCTTTTTCGACTTTAAGACAATGGTATAATTGAAATCTGCTACTTTATTTCTTGCATGCAAAGTAGGGGCCAATTTTGACCAATGGGGGACTCTCTCATTAATTCACCCTTTTTTGTTTACTGAGGCACATTGGTGGAAAGGCGCATATCAGAGCTGCCTCAGACTGCCAGTTAGGAACTTGTTTGGAGCTAGGTATTTGGAGCTGGATTTTTTTTTTTTTGGCATATTGCAGTTGCCACTCTTCATGAGCTGGTGATAAAGCTGGGGAGAAGTCGCACCACTCAAACCCAGCTTTCCAAAGTTCTCTGTATAATTACTGGGCTAGTGCTCTCTTCTCAGTGGTGATGGTCTTCTCCATATCTACTGTTGGTCTGCTTGCAGGGAGAGGTGGGGCTAGGGTTGCCAGCTCCGAGTTGAGAGATACCTGGAGATTTTGGGGGAGGGGGGGGCTTTGGTGTGGGGAGGGATCTGGCCAGGGTATAATGCCACAGAGTCCACCTTCCAAAGCAGCCATTTTCTCCATCAGAGTTTATCTTGGTCATCTGGAGATCAGTTGTAATAGCAGGAGATCTTCAGGTGCCACCTGAAGGTTGGAAGCATAGGTGAGACTTTTGTGAACTCCAGGCACTTCTAGGTATGACAACTGATGCCTGATACAATCACAGTGTGGTGACCAAGAAGAACTTACCCATCTGATGTTGCATGTACCCAGCATCTCCTTGAAGGTGGTCCTTCAGTTGCTACATGTGCTATCTTAGCGTGCCAGAGATATGTAGTACAGGCAGGATTTGAGCTACCATGTGAAGGCTGCATGTAGTCACCCAGCTCTAAGTGAGCATGTGCAAACACATGTGGATTTCTTCCTGGTCTTGGAAACCCACAAAGCTACTGCAAGTTTACCAGTGTCTTCAGCTAACTTGGTGCTAAACAGCCATAGTGGCGTGTTGTTTTGGTGTTAAAAATTTCTTAGTATATAGTTAATTGTTTTCAGTCACTTTTAAAAACTGGCTTCAGATGTAGTGGGTGAGCAGGTGATGCCAGCGTGTTGTTGACCAGGCTGGTGTTAGAATGAATTTCATTCTTAAGTAAAACTGCCTACTTGGCTAGAGGAAAAGCCCTTGAAGTGAGCTTTTCTCTCCCTGACAAATCTTGGAGGAAGGGAAGGATTTCATTGGACGCGCAATTTAAAAGAAACTCCTTACAGTGGGCAGCAAGCAGAGCAAACTGTGGGGCCCCACATGTTCCTAAGTATTAGTGAACGAAGTTAAAGAAATGGGTGGCCATCATACAACTTGCAGATTTTCCAAGAAGCAAGCATTTGGTTGTACTTTTCTGTATTTTTCAAGTGAAGTCCAATATTTTCACCAGTTGGAAACAATTTGCGTGAGTTCTTTGTTTCCATTTTTCCTGTCCTCCCAAGCTTGACATACATTTCTTTTTTACTTGGCAATGTTTTACCTCCTTTTTTGGAGGGGGGAGAAGGGTAAGCTTGCTGCAACTTATTTTTTCTGATAACCTTCCAAGAACCGTGGCAGCTCTTGCACAATTTGTTTTTATTTGCCCACATTTAACAAAGCACTTAGACATTGCAGTATCGTTTGCTTTTACCTGTCTAACAGGATTGCAAATACCTTTCTTGTCTGGTTGTCTCCAAGTAAGAATATATATTTCTGGGTGATGAGGCAGGGAAGCATAACAAGCATTAGTCTATTCTTTTCTTTTTGCCACAAGTGATTAATGTAACTGTGTGCCAATGGGTTTTTTTGTGGATTTGTTTGTTGCTTAAAACATCCAGATTTTTGGACTGAATGTTTCTGACTGCCAGTTACACAGCACTAAAGGGCCACACAAGCTTACAGGAATGGGTTACCATAAATCGGAAGTAACTGGAAGGGCACTAAACACACACAAAGGAAAGCAGTGAATAGAGCCTCAGAGGTATCGGGGCAGGAGTTTCTGGCCTGGGGCTCTTGCTTCTAGTGGCAGACCACTGATCCATTTAGGTCAGTACTATGTATTGTAATCCAGTGTCTCTTCAGGGGCACAAGACCAGGAGCCTTTTTGCAGAGTGCAAGCTCTGCTCATGACCTGAGTTCGATCCCAGCAGAAGCTGGATTCAGGTAGCTGGCTGAAGGTTGACTTAGCCTTCCATCCTTCCGAGGTCAGTAAAATGAGTACCCAGCTTGTGGGGGGTAAAGTGTAGATCAGGGGTGTCAAACACGGTTTGGAAAGAAGTGCCTGAAGCAGAGGGTGGGTGTGCCATAGCACTGTAAGTGTTATGGGTTGGGAGTTCCAGATATAGAGGACAGGAAGGCAGAATCATTGCAGAATCGTTGAAGAGAGGAGGAGACTGGAATGGTAGACCTAGAAAAGGAAATAAGGAGAAAGGTGGATGATAGATTGGAAATTTGCAGTACAGAGAGCACTTTGAGGGAGAGAGAAAGTAGCAGTAGGGAAAAGGTTAAAGCTCTCCCATTACTTTCTCTCAGTTAATGGCCTTCTCGCAAAATTTTACCCAGAAAGCCACTTGGTAGTTCTTACACACAGTAATTAGTGTGTAACGTGTAGCGACTGCCATTTCACTACACCAGTGCTGAGCTGCCAGGGTCATCTTGTCTCTTCTTTTTATACTCTGCTGTTAATATTCTGTGGCTATTTTATTTTGTGTGAATTGCCCTTCTCAAAGGGCAATATAGAAGTATAGAATGATAAATGTGGTTTCTCACTGCCTTGGGGAGCATGATGTTGAGGTGGACTAGTTTCCATTACCCATAAGAATTTGCAGACCAACGACTTCTCTTGACACCATGTGTTGTACACAATATGCTCTTGCTATGTGCTGGGTTTGGAGCTTTAGTTGCTGCTCTACAGTTGCCCTTTTGGTAGGCTGTAGCGTGAATATTTCATTTTTTCCCCAAGAAAAAAGAAGACCCCAGAAGTGGCCTTATGTGGGGATGTCTCCTAACTCTTGTCTTGTTGATTCAGATTGCTAGGTTTGTAAGAGAGTATTGACATGATTTGAAGGCACTGTCTCTCCAACATATAGATATCCAGGATGTCAGTAGTAAAGAATGGTAACTCTTTCTTCTGTAATCTTTCTCTTGCAGGAAAAGAAAATCAGAGTTTCTCTACCTTTAACAAGAGGACCAAGTGCCTTTATACCAGAGAAAGAAGTAAGGCTTTTTCTTTCTTTTTTTTTTAATTCGGCCGGGTCTTCGGGCTCTGCACTGGCTTCCAATAATATACCGAGTCCGGTACAAGGTGCTGGTCATTACCTTTAAAGCCCTATATGGCCTGGGACCTGCCTACCTGAGGGACCGTCTCTCCCCACACGTTCCCCAGAGAGTACTGAGGTCTGGGACTCAAAATCTTCTCACCATCCCCGGGCCCAAGGAAGTGCGCCTCAAAACAACTAGAGACAGGGCCTTTTCCACAACGGCCCCTATGTGGTGGAACCAGCTACCGGAAGAGGTGAGGGCCCTGCAGGATCTTACTCAGTTCCGCAGGGCCTGTAAGACGACCCTCTTCCGGTTAGCCTACGCCTGACTAGACAAATGTAGCTTTCTAGATCTTAGATTTTTGTGATTATACTGCACAGTTTTAATGTAAAATTTTAAGGTTTTTAGGTTTTAAATGTTTGAATTTAAATGTATTAATTTGTTCCGATTTTATTGTTTTATTATTTGTTGTAAGCCGCCCTGAGCCACTTGTGGGAAGGGCGGGATATAAGTTACGGAATAAATAAATTAATAAATAATTACATATCCCCAAGTAAGACAACTGTAATATACATTGAGATAGATATATCTGATGAATCCTCGCACTCCCGAGTCTAGCCTGGCAATTTGATCCAGGTTGGTTGGACAATTGGCCTGTTGGCTAAATATCTCTGGAGAGAATCCCAGAACTGTTGGTAAACATGTCTGTGACAAACACACACACACCACTGACTATAGACTATATGTCTATAGACTAACAAATGGATTGCGAGCTTCTGTAGGGTGTACTTTTTAAACAGAATAAATCTAATGGAGTAAGTTGTAGCCTGTGGAAGCTCAGGCAGTAATAAGGCAGTCCAGAACTCTTGTCTGTTTAAGGAAAATGTAGTGATGGGGTATGTCAAGACAGCATGCGGCTGACTGCTAGCAGTGAGTGGTAGTTGGAGTTGGAGGGAACATCTGATGAGGGACTATGCAGTGTGATTACATACCTGTTCATTTTTTTTATTTTAATGTATATTTTGTTACCTGTAAGTCAAGGAGCTCTGGGTAGCACCCATTGTTGTTCCCTCTTCCATTATATCCTCTCAGCTACCCTATGACGTAGGCTGAAATGGACACAAAATCACTCATTGAATGTCACGGCGAGTGGGAATTGAACTTTCATCTCTCAAGTCCTAGTCTAGTGCTATAATGGCTACACTGTACCACACACACCAGCATGGGAGAGTACATAGCAGACAAGTCTCAGTAATGGACTGTGCTTTGTGAAGAATGGGCTACCTCACTTTTTAGTCCTGTTTTCTCTAATATTCTGACATTCTCAAGATGGGCCTTGGGCATGTTGGACTCTCCCATAGCAGCAGGTGTTTTGTTCTTTTTTGTTTGTTTTTTGATCAGTCTGTATAATTACTGTTAAATATTTTTGAAATTTGCAATTGAAAATAATTGATGTGCATTGCCTTGAGCAGCTCATACAAAGAAGATTAATAAAATGCACGAGTAAATAGATATATAACCTCCTTCTCTTGCTTGCCTTTGTTCCCTGAAGGTTATGCAAGCAAACAGTTTGAATGAACGAATGCACCTGCTTGTGGAAGAATATTCTATATCTGGTCGCCTCGACAACATCACCCAGGTCATGAGTTTACACACTCAGTACCTGGAATCTTTCCTTCGCAGTCAGTTCTACATGTTGCGCATGGATGGGCCTCTTCCTTTGCCCTACCGACACTACATTGCGATCATGGTATGCCCTGGAGCATTCTGCTGTTTCTTTTCCATTCTCTGTTTCCCTTTGTGTTTCTCCCCAGTGCCCCTTTTAACTAGCACATGAATGCAAATTAAGCCCAACTTCCTTTGCTTCCCCTCCATGGCTGAGAGAAAGTGCTGTCACAGAACTCTGGTTCTCTGAGTGTTTGAAATTCCAACAGTGGGGCTTGAGACAAGCAAAGAGTTTTGCTACCAAATAACAGATTTGGGTCCAGATTATTAAAGGACATCAGTCTGGAGCCTGATATGATTGATTATACTGCAGTAGATGATGGTGACTTGCCTAAAGCCATTTAAGTGAGTTTGTGGCAGAGGTGAGATTTGTAGCAAAGACCTACTAGTCATCACTCAGTGACTTAGCTGCCACACTATGCCAGTGTTGTTGTTCTGCGCTGTGCCTGCCAATGTTTTGTAATGTGTAGCTTTTGTAGTTTATGTGCGTGTGTGTGTGCTCAGTTTCATGTCATGTCCCAAAAGATAAACTAGGATTCTTGCAGACTTTGATATGTGTGTGTCACAAGCATGATCCTCCACTTTCTTGATGGTGTATCTTACTCTTTAAGCCTGTTATATGATGGTACCTCATACTAAATCAGACCCTTGGTCCATCAAAGTCAGTATTGTCTACTCAGGCAGGCCGCAACTCTCCAGAGTCTCAGGCTGAGGTCTTTCCCATCACCTACTGCCTGGTCCTTTTAAACTGGAGATATACCGGGGATTGAACCTGGGACCTTCTGCATGCCAAGCAGATGCTCCACCACTCACACACACACACACACACACACACACACAGAGCAAGGAACATGTGTTGTTTTAAATTTGTTACTTATGACTTACTTACACCTGTGTTTCCAATTCCAGGCTGCTGCCAGGCACCAGTGTTTTTACCTAATAAACATGCATGTGGATGAGTTTTTGAAGACTGGAGGGATACCAGAATGGCTGAATGGCTTGGAATACGTTCCGCAAAGGCTGAAGAATCTGAATGAAATCAATAAGCTTCTTGCACATCGACCCTGGCTAGTTACGAAAGAGCACATTCAGGTATTTCATCAGGATTAGCTGGAAATAATGCTGAAATGCTCACTTACATGTAAACTCTGCTTTTGGGGGAGTTAAGCTGGAGGATTCAGTCAGGGGTCTCCTTTCAGCTTTGATTGGGTTTTCAGCTCTGTCCCTCCTTTCTGTCACTACCTGTTCACAGTGGGTCAAGGAAATTGTCTGAGGAAAACGTTCTCAAATGCACCATCTACTCCACCAGTTACGTCTGAAGTGGATATTTGTTTTTTTTAAAGAGACAAAGTGTAACTGGGTCTATGTGTAATACATAGTTCTGCCCTTGGTTCCCATGGATCTAAGTTGAAACCTTGTAGACCCGTTCTCACAGTTAATGGGCAGTATCAATACAATCAGAGAAGTTTCTTATGTTTAAAAAAGTGGTTGCCCAGTGAGGTGGACAGGAAGGAGCACAGGTTCTGGGAAGTTTAGTTGAGGTTAAGAGTGAAGATCACACTGCTACAAAGATGAAAGCAATAAGAGTTCCTTTAAATAAAAAAGCAGGCAATCAGGTGGAGGAGGGGGGATGGTGATTAGATGACAAAGATTGTTAAAGGAAGATTGCAGAGAAATGGAATTCTTTGTGTTAACCATGAAATGGAATTCTTTAATTCCATGTGTTAAGCCCATGAAAGGTTAAATGCTGTTAAAGCTTTGGTAAAGATGATTGATTTAGCTTGGCACATAAAAATGATGCCAGGAAAATTTCCCTGCGGCAAGAGCTCTGAAAAACGGGGGTGACACACAAAGGCCCTCTGTTTTTAGCTTTAAACAATGGGCGGTAACGTACAACTTAATCAATGAAAACGGTATCACACTTCCTTCAGTAGCTTCAGAAAGGCACCCCTATTGAGGTTTCCATGATGCATAATAAACCTCTGACTTAGTAGCCAATTGCATTTACCAACTGCATTTTTTATAAATGAGCAGACAGCCTTAATATCTCTCCTCCCAGTTCTCCCCTGCCCTCAAGTTCACTGTTCCTTTTGAAAGCAACAGGAGGAAATTGATGCAGATTGAATTTTTATAGCACGCTTCCTTTCTGGCCCTGGCTTGGCAACAGGAAAGTTGCTGTTGCGAGGAAGTACAGCCAGTTGAGCTTTGGACATCTTTAGGGTGGATTTTTTAACCTTCCAAAAGCCTGAAATAACAGCACCCCACCCCATCTGACAAGGAGCAAGAAAGTGATTGACCTCCTCGTCGTCTTGATCCAGCCCTCTTAATTACATTATAGATGAGCTGCTCTTCCTTATATGAATAAAGGGGTCTGGCAATAGGCCTTCAAATGCATGCCAATGAAGACTGCAGAGAACGAAACAGTTTATGAGAACTGTAGCAAATTGCGTTTTGCTTACATGCAGAGCTGGACTGATTTGCTGAGTTTGCATTCAGAAAGGCATTGTCCTTTGGATGAGAGGACCTGCTGACCTAGCTGATATTTTAACTTCCCCTGTTGAGTTTAGCTGGGTTTCTTGCTTTTTTGCTTAAGGTCTTCAGAGCCAAGAGTAGAGAAGAGAAAATATACTGCTAGTAGAGTATGGTGAAAGTTCAGACTTGAAAACTCTTATGTCACAATGCCTGGAAGCAATTTTTTTGCACTCTGGGAATGGAACTTTGTATTATCCTTGTGCAGATCAGTTCTTTGCTTCCCAGCTATCCCTATGGAAATTCTAACGAGACTGCAACTGTGGCTTCCCTCTTTTCCACTATAGCAGTCTGTCTCCTTCCTGTGTTTGCATCTGATGTGGAAGCGTATGTGTGCTTCTTTCTTGTTTTCGTTTCAGAAACTTGTCAAGACGGGGGAAAATAATTGGTCTCTTCCTGAACTGGTGCATGCTGTGGTCCTCCTGGCACACTATCACGCCTTGGCAAGTTTTGTCTTTGGTAGCGGCATCAATCCAGAGCGGGATCTTGATACCTCGAATGGGTACAGGCTCATATCGGTTAACAGCTTCTGTGTCTGTGATCTTGCCAATGACAACAACATCGAAAACGCATCCCTCACCAGCAACAACTTTGGGGTTAGTGCCACCAGACTTTTTTTCTGCTCTTGCCCACTGTAGTTTTCAGGGGTTTTTAAAGTTCTCCTCCTACTTCAGATCTCAGTTTCCCAGTGTGTTTATTAGTTGTGGGCTTGTCGGGAGCTGGCCTCAAAAAGAGTGGGATTGAACTCTGAAGTGCTGAGGCAAATCTGAAGTTAAGTCAATCCAAAATCGGGCAAATCAGCTGCAGGGCTAAGCTGAGAAGTCTGTAGCTGTGCGGAGGAAGAAGCAGGGCCACAGTGTGTAACCAAAGTAAAATGGAGAACAGGAAAACGATGTGAGCCACTTTGGGTCCCCACTGGAGAGGAAGAATGTAAATGCATAGGAAAGCTACCTTCTTCACCCTCAGGGTGATTAACACATGGAATTCATTGCCACAAGAAGTGGTGACAGCTACAAGCACAGATGACTTCAAGAGGGGATTGGATATGGAGCAGAGGTCCATCAGTGGCTATTAGCCACAAGGTATAGACGGAACTCTCTGTCTGGGGCAAGTGATGCTTTGTATTCTTAGTGCTGGGGTGGGGGGACAGTGGGAGGGCTTCTAGTGCCCTGGCCCCATTGGTGGACCTTCTGAGGGCACCTGGTTTTTTGGCCACTGTGTGACACAGAGTGTTGGACTGGATGGGCCATTGGCCTGATCCAACATGGCTTCTCTTATGGTCTTCCCTGATGGATAGAAGAACTGACAGGCAGAGATATCAGGGGCAAAACTAGGGAGCCATGGAAGCAAGACCAGCCTGACCATTGCCCAGACAATGACCCTACATCACCTGGAAGCATTTATAGCCCAGCTCATTCAGGACGCTCCACTGGGCTGTCTGGGGACAGAGCCATGCTAGGGGATAGGAGAATCTTACTGAGTTCTCATCTTCTGTCTGCTCCATGGTCTCAAATGACTCTGCATTAGACAGGCTAGGAAGCTCCCCGCTAAAGCTTGTTCTGATCCTATTGATATTTCAAAACTTCACAGACTCTTCTGGGTAACGTTTAAGTTTGCATATGTACTCACGTGTGATCTTGCACTCCCCCCCCCCAAAAAAAAGTATCTATATTAAGGAGTTGTCAGGACTCAGGAGTTGCATTCTTTCAAAGAACTAGGAATGACTTTCTTTCAAACGCAGCTTTGAAGCTCTGCATCAAACACAAATTACACAATTAAATTTATGCAAGTTTTCAACACATGCCTTGCTGTGGAATGCTGTTTGAAGGCAAGTCCAGCACTTTGCACTGGGCTTTTAGGAAAACCTTCTTGCAAAATGAGGTGGGGGCATAGTCTTTCACCTAGCAACTTTCTCCGCTCCTGCAGCCCCCCCTTTTTTATTTTGCACTGTCACTGCAAATATGTATCTGGGAATATGAGCATTTGAATGACTGGTGGAAGAGGGGATAGCAAAGGAAAATGTAAAGTGCCACTCCCCATCTGCTTTTCTTTCCCCTGAATATGTCCCCCTGCTTCTGATAACTTGGAAATTATTGCAGGCACTTGTTTACAGGTTTAGTTTTGACCTGTAGAGCATTTCAAACTGGAGAATGGACTTTTCTCTTAGCGGGGTGCATTACACCAGCTGGCAGAGCAGTGAGTAATTTTTCTGCCATGTCAGTAGCCGAACCTATAAAAGAAAATCTTCAAGTATTTTACAATCCACATTTGAAAGGCACATGTCCTTATATGGCTGTAGATGCCCGTACTTTTAGATAGCATGTAGTATGGGTGTAGAGAGAGATTGCATGGGTTTGTACCTATAGGGACAGAGCTTGAGAGTGAAACTGCACATCAGCATGTTAGTCAAAAGTGTTAGATTAAGCCCAAAATCATGAAATTTGCTGGGTGACTGCACTTCAGTCATGCTTTCTCAGCTCAGCCAACCTCACAAGGGTGTTGTGAGGCTAAAATGAAGGATGAGGAGAACAGTGTGTGCCACCTTGAGCTCCATTATGGAAGGGTGAGAGAAAAATGTGATCTGGGATCTGAACAGTAAAGTAAATGTAGCCAGTTATTTAGAAATACACAAAGGTAAATTTGTGTATTCTGCACTCTATACTATGTTACCTCCTGTGACGGAACCGGCCCGATTCTGCCTTCAGACCCGGTCCCGTCAACTCCCTGTTGAGTCGCCAACTCCTGGAGGGAGCTATTTCTCTTCCGGCCACTTGGGCTCGCTGCCACCACCTGCTCAGTCTAGGGGTTCAGATTGAGAGGAACAGGACTCCCTATCCCCCTCTCCAGCTCTGAGGCCAGGCCTCAAGGTCCTCTGCCACCCTGTACTTGGGTATCACAGAGACTCCAGCACTTCTTCGGGGAACCCCTGGAGGATTGGCACCTTCTCCAACTGCATGCCTTCCCCGGGGCCCCCTTCATAAAGCAGCGTGGTCTAAGCGGTCGGGATCTATGTGGTACAGAGTTTGACTGCCAGCATTCAAAACAGAACAAAATGTTTAATAAGAAGAGAATAAAAAAATAAAAAAACAAAAACAGTTACATGTAAAAGTGTAGCACAGCACCTGATCAGCAACAAGAAGGGCAAATAAAAGGTGGATTCAAACGCATCCTCTCGTCCCTGGTGTAAACTTGGTCTACCTTGTGAATTACTTACTCGGTCTGACTGCCTGGGGTCCTCCTCCTCTTGAGTAGGCCTCTCCCACAGTCAGGAGCCCACAGACTCACAACTTTTCTCTTCGAGGGCCAGCTGCGGACTGGCCTTTTCCCGCCTAACTCAAATAAAAGAACTCCCTGCCCCTCTAGGAGGCTTTCCCCTAGAGTTGATGGTTTAACTCTGGAAGGGAGGAGGGGCTGGAGGGAGGCTAGGCCAAAGCCTACTTTAGTAGTTTAATGTTCCCTTCCAATGAAGCACCAACATTGACTAAGATGGAGTTTCTCCACACCTCCCAAGAATCTTTGATTCCCCCCTATTTAAAAAATCAACAGCCTTTGTTTCTGTTGCACGAATAATGTGTTGGTAGAATGCCTGTTTAGAACCCAGGTCATGGAACTGATTAAAGAGTCAAGGAAGTGTTATTGGGGAACTAACAAACTGGACAGTAAAGAGAAGAGATAAACCTAGCTTCCCTGCTAACTGGGAGAAAGTTCTAGACAGTCCTAGCAGAAAAGCTTAAGACAGGCAAAGAGGAGCCCCTGTGGAAAGGGCGTCTCCCATAGTCTTGTCTAGCTAGAGCTTATTGCCCCCTGCAGGATTTCTTTCTTTCTTCTTTGTACACAGGATATTCACTGTATTCTAGTGTATCATCTGAGCAATAGCTGCTAAAACCTTAACAACCAGAGGAATGGTTAAATAAGGTTTTCAGTGATTGAGAGTGGGCTTCATTTCCTGGAATGACCTCTTACCAGTTGAGTCAGTTTGGTGTAGTGGTTAAGAGCAGTGGACTGTGATTTGCAGAACCAGGTTTGATTTCCTACTTCTCCTCCACATGAGGCCTGTTGGGTGACCTTGGGCCAGTAGCAGTTCTCTCAGAGCACTCTCAGCTCCACCTGCCTCACAGAGTGCTTGTTTGTAGGGAGAGGAAAGGGAGGTGATTGTAAGCCGCTCCAAGACTCCTTCAGATAGTGAAGGGCAGAGTATAAAACCAGCTCCTTCTTCAGTCACTGTGACTGGCATCAGCTGATAGGAAATTGTAACATATACAGTGGAAAACAATTAAAACATCTCTAAAAAATAATACAGAGTTGTGCAAAATAAGAACACCAAGCAGAGTGCAGAGTGTGTTTGTGCAACTCCACATTTTCGTCTGGACCTGAGTATACAGCAGAAACTTGGGGGTAGAAGCTTTTCCTGGAGAAACAGGGGAACAGTTTGGTTTGTATATTTTTCTCAGCCTCTTCCCCCCCACACACACTTACCTGTTTTGTTACTTATTTTTAAAAAACTTTTAAAGTCCATAATCAAAATAACACCAGACATGTATATAACACAAAAAACAATACAATTTAACAAGGGGCAAGGCTTTCTTTGACCAGCAACTTCAGAAGCATTCACTCTCCCAGCTTGTTGCATTCCTTGTATCTTGTGATGTGTTTTAGATCTCAGATTCTTTAAGTGAGCTGGAGGCTCTGATGAACAGAATGAGGAGGCTGCAGGAGGAGAAGGAGGATGAGGAGGCCTCCCAGGAGGAGATGGACACTCGCTTTGAAAAGGAGAAGACGGAGAGCCTCCTAGTTGTCACTGAAGGTACTTCTCCTAGTCTGTTTTCTTTTGAGCCCTTTATTCCGCATTCAGAAGCATTGCTCAAGAGCCAGAGTTGAACTGAGTCAAAAGGAATTCAAAGAAAACAAGTGGTTCCACCCACTGGCAGACAAGTGTTGCTGCTGTATCCTTTCTTTGTTGAGATGAGATGTAAGGAATCCCCATAACAGCCTTCCTGGTACTGTCCTGCTTCAGGTTGCAGATGTAGGTTGGTTGTCCTCTTATATTAAAAAGAAAGGGGTGAATAGCCCATAATGGAGTAAGATTCTAGCCTAGATTTCTATGATGTGCTAATTTTTTCAAAGCTGCAAATTTGGATACTGGAAAAGTACTTCTTCACCCAAAGAGTAATTAGCATTTGGAATTCACTGCCCTAAGAAGTGGTGGCAGCTGCATGAGGGGATTGGATAAACACATGGAGCAGAAGTCCACCAGTGGCTATTAGCTACAAGGTATAGATGGAACACGCTTATCTGGGACGGAGATGCTCCATATTCTCGGTGCTTGGGGGGCAACAATGGGAGGGCTTCTGGAGTTCTGGCCCCATTGATGGACCTCCTGATGGAACCTGGTTTTTGGCCACTGTGGGACACTGAGTGTTGAACTGGATGGGCCACTGGCCTGATCCAACATGGCTTCTATTATATTCAGATGTTCTCTTGCAGCCTGATGTGGTTCAGTCACAACAAATCTGCTCTGCAGGGATTTCTCCGGGTATGTGAATAAGATCTTAGAACAGGACTGCCAAATATAAATCCAGGGGGGTTTCTTGGGCCCTTTTAGGGGTCTTCAGTCTGGCCTGTGCTGCATCTGCCATATTTGATCCAGATACCTGAACCATTTTCAAGGCTGGTGCATTTTTGGACAGGTGCTCACACACACTCATTTTTATAGCTGGCTTCTCCAGTGCAGGAATTCTTGCTGCTCTGTGTTTCAGGAGAGGGTGAAGCAAATACTTGTTCATCACTGTGTTCATACTCTAAATGTTCTAAGAACACAAAAGAAATCCAGAGTGGGTGATGGTGGAATGTGGTATTTCAAACGATGGGTTTTTTTAAGCATCTACTTCAAGAAGTAAAATATTGATGAGGGCTTGCGGTATCTGCTGGATTTGGATTTGACATCCCCAATTTAGGCATTTCCTTAGAGTTTCGTTGAGGGGAGAGGGTTAAGTGTTACACTTTCGTTTGTTCTTCATTCATTCTTGGTTTAATCTAATACAAGATCAGTTGTGTGAAATGCATTAAATTCAGTAGTCATAGAGATGGATGGCAGTCTGTAACAAGCCAATCTCTAAATTGATCTGCGGTTATTGCAGAGCAGAGCTAACCATGATTTCTGAAAGGGTGTCTTATCAGTCACAAATGCTCATGAGCTGGAGCCTGAAGCAGGCCTACAATAGATGATTTGAACCGTGAACAGACTGGTGGATTTAAAAGGGGTAGTGGCTACTTCTCAAAAGCAGCTCTCCTGAAGGTAACAGGCAGCACCTTGTCCCTCTCTTGGCTCACTTCTACTTATTTTCTGTGTAAAAACAAGTTTTATTATTCTACAACATATTATATCACTATTTCATTTACTTCTCTCAAATAAAAGTCAATATGTTGCATCACATTTTCCACCTCCCCTCCTCCCTTTTAAGACTTCCCCAGTGTTACTTACAATATAAAAGCAATAAAGGTAATTTAACATTTAAAAAAAACTGTTTAAAAAGAAAAAAGGAACTTATACTTCTTTATGGTTATTACCTCGTCCGATTAATGATCCAGTATATTACTAAATTAAGTCATATTATCTATCTTATTATAATCTTTTAAGAAAGAACAAAATATTTTCTCATACTCTCATTTTAACTATCATTCTTGTCTCAGTAAATTAAAAATAGCTAATAAACAAGTTATCCATTATCAAATATCACCAAGTGTCCTTTCACTCTCCAGTGTTCTTCCACATAGTTTTGAAACTTTTGCCATTCATTACTTCTACTTATTTTCAAAAAGGAAAGGTGTTTAGCATCTGTGGGACACAAGTGTCCTTATGTGATTGAACTTGGTGGAAAGTGGTGGAAATTCTTGCACTCAGGATTGGAGTCAAAAAGCCCAGTCATTTTTGGGTTTGTTCTAAAATGTTGATGCAGATCTCCCTCTAGAGAGAGCCAAAAGAGATTGCAGGAATCAGAAAACCAAAAGTCAAACAATTAGGCTTAACAATTTGGATTTTTAAAAAACTGTAGTGAGGGCCTGTTTGGACTGTTGCCAAGCAAGTTTCTTCCCACGCAGAATTTTGTTTTGATTGACTAATGAACCAGAAAGAAAGATAAAAGCATCCCTTGTGATTTTTGGATTAACAGAGGGATTTTTAAAGATGTTTGCAGTAGACACAGCAGGTTTCCCAACCCACCCTTGTCTGGGCACTTGAAAGTAAGCCAAGATGAATGCCAAGGCCACCCACAGCCAATTTTACAGATGTCAAGGGCAGGGTATAAAACCAACTCTTCTGATAATTGGGGGGGGGACAGGTGGGAGGTGGGGGGTTTCTGGACAGAGCAAATGTCCTTACTTAGTGATGGTTTTGTTGGTGTTCTTCTGTAATGCTTTGTTATGTTATGGCTCTTAGCCTTCATTTATTTCACTGAAATCTTCAGCAATGCCAAGAAGGCTCTAATTTTTAAAGGATGAGGATCTACTGCAGAGGTGGCCAAACTTGCTTAATGTAAGAGCCACAGACTAAACGTCAGCTGCTTGAGAGCCACAAGACATGAATGTCAGATGCTTGAGAGCCACAAGGAAGGAAAGGAAGGCAAATAGATGAGGAAAGAGAGGAAGAGGTGCAAAGAAAGCAACTTTAAATGTATTCTTCAAGCTGCCAGTTGGCCTGGATAAGTGATTTAAAAGAGAGAAATGCCTTTTCCAAGTCAGCAGACTGGGTAGTGAGGGCTTTGAGAGCCACGCAATGTGTGTGAAAGAGCCACGTGTAGTTCCCGAGCAAGTTTGGCCACCCCTGATTTACTGTATTAATCAGTGCATATGATCCCAACAGTATGTGTAGGATGGTAGTTCAAGCCATGCTGATCCCTTGTCAACCAAAATATGTCCAGGCTGTTGAATTTGTATGACCAGCTTCCCCTTTTCAACATGAAAATTCTCCCTATGGAAGGATCCTTGTTTTTTGTAAGGGTATGACATTCATTCTGATTCTTCTACCTTGGCAGCAGAGCCCTAAATTTGTGGCCACTTGGGTCTTAAATTAGTGGCTCATGTTCTCCTCTTATACCTTGGTTGCTATGAAGATTTCTGTTATCTTCCCAGCTTCTTTTCATTGCCCAGACTACATTGTGTATAACAATGGCTTTACCTATCCTTGAAATAAGAGAGAAGCCAAGGCTATGTTTTTGTTTGCAACTAGAACATAAAATGTGGGCATGCTAACACAGATTTAAACCCCTTAATATCTTCCTTTAATAACAAAAAGCACACACTTAGTGCCCTGTATCCTTTTCTTTCCTAGCATTTGATGATGAAATACTTTCCATAGCCGACGTTTCCCGCTACATTGAAGATCCTGGTTTTGGGTACAAAGACTTTGCTAGGCGGGGCGAAGAACATCTACCAACGTTTCGGGCCCAGGTATGTTTACTGACATTGTGGTTGTATGCTGGAGAAACCAAATAGAGAGAGGTACTTGAAGGAACTCGGGAGGAGTAGCTGCAGAACTGCCTTCAAGAACCATTCTGTAGGACTCAGATACAACTACCACTTCTATAAACATCCAGTGGTCTTTTCTTTTTCAGGACTATACCTGGGAAAATCATGGGTTCTCCCTTGTGAACAGGCTTTATTCTGACATTGGGCATCTTTTGGACGAGAAGTTCCGCATGGTCTACAACCTCACGTACAACACTATGGCTACGCATGAAGATGTTGACACAACCATGTTGAGAAGAGCTTTATTTAATTATGTTCACTGTATGTTTGGAATCAGGTACGTCACCAAAGTGAGTGAGTCGGTGAATGTATTTAGAGGTCCCTTTGGCCATGCTGCATATATTGAACAGCATAAGTAGCTCTCACACCATTGGGAGGTATGAGTGGACATAGAGATGTAGCATCAAAATGTTGTGTGACTTCAAATAAAAAAGCCCCCTCTCTGCACAGTAAGATTAGAAAACCAGCTGTGGAGCAAGAGAGCTAGTGGGAATGTCTTTTTCCTGTTAACCATTGAACCACTTTGGCAGGGCTTTTTTTTGTAGCAGGAACTCCTTTGTAGCCCTGATGTAGCCAGTCCTCCAAGAGCCGACAGGTCTGGTATTACAGGGCCTACTGTAAGCTCTTGGAGGATTGGCTACATCAGGGGTGTGTGGCCTAATATGCAGAGGAGTTCTTGCACTTTGGTCTATTTTAAAACCAAAACTAAGGACAAATCAACAGGACGGGGTACTTCATCTTCACACCCTCTCAGGGCTCCTGCTGGGCAATTAAATGGGGAGGGGGAATGGTGGCTATATGTTGAACGGAAAAGGAGTCAAAAGGCCGGCAGTAACTGGTGGTGCCCACTGAGTCAGGACCAAGCTAAGCAGCAGAATTCATATTTGTTTCATGTGTCCTCCCATTCACAGGTGTAGAGGAGGGTGTGTGGAGGAATCAGTTTTGTATAGAAATGGAGCGCATGCTGTATTCCAGTGCTTTTGCCCCATCCGAGGCCATTTGGGCTGTTGGAGCCTGGCTGGGTGGTGAGGTGAGCAGCAGCAATGAGAGCTTTGCCACCCTCACCTGTGTGTGCTCCATTTTCTGTTCATTATACTACTGTCTTTGTGCCCTACACATGATGGAAGGACACACACAAACATGGCTTCTTGTCTCATAACTTCTTTGACCTGTGGAAACAGGGGAAAAAGGGATTTCGGGAGGAGACCAGAACGGTTGAATGTTTCGCATATTGGCTGCTGCTTGTCCATTACGAAAAAATGTTCTATTCCAAGACTGGGCTCACCTGGGCTTACCCAGGTCAAGCCACTAATTCTTTTACCATAACAAAATAAATATTTTCAGTGTAACAATGAAAGAGAGTAGTTAGCGTGAAGTAAAACCCCCTCCTCCTCCTCCTAGACAACTTTTTAAATGCAAGTGGGTGTGTCATTCTGTTTCTCAAGCAGCTGATCTGTGCAGCTTTCTTCAGCAGTCCCACAAGCAGCTACTCAGAGGGAGATAATGGCGTGTGGGATCCCTTCCAGGGAACAGTGGCACCTGGGAGCCATTCCCGCCACTCACTCCCATTCCCGCCCTGAGCCTGCTTTCGCAGGGAGGACGGGATATAAATATGAAAAATAAATAAATAAATGTCATTTCCAAGGGCCTCAGGCCTGGCAGTCATGTGTCTTCAACCCCAAGAGCATCATGAAAGTCAGTGATTTTTGAATCTGTTTGAAATTCTGTTGAGAAATTTAATAGAACAAATCTGCATCTGTTTCATGAGACTTGTAATCAGATTTATGCAGGCAAAAGATTTACTATAGTTTGTGCAGTGAAGGGAGATTCCTTTGAAGCCACGTGCTCCTGACAGTGAGATTCAGGCTGGCTTAATTTTGCTTAGGTATGACGACTACGATTATGGAGAAGTTAATCAGTTACTGGAACGGAGCTTGAAGGTTTACATTAAGACAGTGACCTGCTACCCAGAGAGAACTACCAAGCGCATGTATGACAGTTACTGGCGCCAGTTCAAGCACTCGGAGAAGGTAAGTGTTGATCATCGCATACACAGGAGGGGCACCCTCTCTTATCTGTGCAGACAACAAACCTAATGCTGTTGCTGTGGAGGAAAGCTTCCATATCTGTAAACAAATCAGACACTCACAGAGCAGTGACTTAGAAGAAGAGGAGATTGGATTTATACCCCGCCCTTCATTACCTGAAGGAGTCTCAGAGTGGCTTACAATCTCCTTCCCTTCCCACAGCAGACACTCTGTGAGGTAGGTGGGGCTGAGAGCTCTGACAGAAATTGCTCAAGAGGAACCACTCCTGACCAATGTTCCTTCTCAGCTGCAGAGTCTTGTGAGCAAAAATTCTACTTTGTGAGCTACTGGTATTAAAGTTGTGAGCCACTGTATAAATTAGTTTGATCTGGGGCCATTTTTCCTAAGTCAAATATGTATGAGTTAGAGGCTAAAAAACTGTGAGCCTAGCTCACACTAACTCTGCTTAGAGGGAACACTGCTTCTTAGAATCATAGAGCTGGAAGGGACCTCCAGGGTCAACTAGTCCAACCCGCTGCACAATGCAGGAAACTCACAAATACCTCCCCCCAAATTCACAGGATCTTCATTGCTGTCAGATGGCCATCTAACCTCTGCTTAAAAACCTCCAAGGAAGGAGAGCCCACCACCTCCCGAGAGCCCGCCACCTCCTTCTGACAAACTTATGATTGACCCAAAGTCATGTAAAGTCCTGCATAACAGAGCCATCAAGAGAAAAAAACTCTGGGTTGTGTGTCTCACTTTCACAAAATATGCTGAGACTTGGAAAAAAAGATTTGCCAGCCAATGTTACTGAAAGTCACTGCATGTGAGTGACATGGGGAAATACAGAAATTCTGTCTGGTACTTCAGTGACTTATTCATGCGACAAGTCACCACTTGATGCTGGTGTTCACAGGCGGTGAGGACGTCCCTTGGTCCTCATGGTTGAGAGCCTCACCCTTTTGTCTGTTTGTCCAACAGGTCCACGTCAACCTGCTTCTGATGGAGGCCCGCATGCAAGCTGAGCTTCTCTATGCTCTCCGTGCCATAACCCGTCACTTGACCTGAAGCATCCCTGCAAGCGCGTGAATAAAGCTTCCAAACAGATGCGTAGCGAAAGCTGCTTGCGGTGTAGCATCGGGTTATTTGATTCTCTAGTGTCAAAGCTGAAGCCGCGTTTCCGGCGGCTGTTAACGTGCAATGATATCCTATATCTTTTCTCTCTTTCCCCCCCTTGATGCTTAACATTACTAATGATAGTAAAATTAATACTGAAGAACACCACTTCTTCAGTTGTTTCCAGCTGGAGTATTGCTTGCAAACCCTAAACTTTTTTTTTTATTATTCTTGCCATTCCTCTCTTACCCAGGATTCTCTTTGGCGGTTTTATCTCTTTTCCTGGTATATCCCCAAATCCTGTTTCATGTGAATGGAATCCAGCAATGGAACTTCACACTCTTCCCCTTCCCCTGACGTTCTTTTTAGGCTATTATAATGCAGTTTTTTTCTAGTCTGTGCTTTGTTTTAAACTGAACTGCTCAGTTGGCTTACTCTGCAAGTGTCCCCAGACACTTTGTATTGCTGCAGTGTGGAGGCTGTGTGCAAAGCAGACGCAGCTGCCCTCTGCAGCTTTTGTAATGTGAAAGGACCTCCTGCGACTTCTGTGTTGTGCTGCTGGCGCACAGCATTCAAGTACTTCCTCTTCCGACTGTAAGAAAGTTTTTAACCACATCCATTTCAGCTGAACCCTCTGGTTCAGCAGTGGCCTTCTCTTTTTTGCCTGCGTTTCCGCTTTTCTCGACGACCATTGGAGGGTACTTGTAGCCCCATCTGCAAACCAGTTTAGCCTGGAATATTTGATCTTTTATGTCGCATTTAAGGACTTCTTCCCAGAATTTAAATCAAAGTTCACTGGCTTGGGAAATCAGGTAATTATGTGGCGTTTGCCAATTCAGCACACCTTAACCGATCAAATAAGCAATGTAGACATGATTGCATTAAGGAGCTCTGGTATTGCTGGGTCAGTTTTTCCACGAAGTTCACTGAGATCCACTCTAACTGGAGGGAGGGTCTCTTCTACTGCCTGAGATTCTTTTAAATGGAGGGGACAGATGTTGTGCTCAGGGCCTTTATGCATGTGAAAAATAAGCAATGAAATTACAGCTTCTCTTCTGAAAGCTTTGAACATACAAAGCCTTACACTATTCTGGCCCCGTCTGTGCATGTTGCCCGGTGCTGTCTGATGTGGCTTGGTGTCTTCTCCCAAGGTCTCAGGCAAGCATGTTTTGGAACCTTGCGTGCTGAGAATCTTTAAACTGGAGGTGTCAGATTTTGAACCTGGAACCTTTTTTACATATAAAGCATGCGCTTTATCGTTGAGCTGTGGCCTCTTCTTTCTCGATTGCTGGTTTCTTTATAAGATTGGGTTTTTTATTTTAATTTAAGGATAAATTGCATTAGCATTTAAGCTTTTAGATGTTTCCTTTCCCGTAATTTTCTCCAGCATCTGGACTTTTTTTTTTTTAATTATCTTAAAGCTGAAAATCTTGTCTCTCCATTGATGTGAGTGAACAAAGGAAGTGCAATATGAAACAGAGCAAGCAGGCTTTTCCCTAACAGAGTTAACTGCTGGAGGGTCCCATTTGAAACAGCCGCAAAGAAGTAGCTTTCTCTTCCGAGATTTTATCACTGCCCGTGACCTGCCTGGCACGTTTAGCTCTCACTTTGAATGCTCTGCTGCGGTTGGGATGTCAAAGCATCCATGCAGAGAATGCCTCGCTATGTGCATGCCCAGTTCCTTCCATTGGAGAAGCTCAGTGCAGGCTCCATAGAAATTGAACCTGAGGATATGCAACCGCAGGACCTGATAGATCGTTCCTGTTGACAGCTGATATTGTGGGCTGCAGGGGGGGGGGGACTGAAAAAAGGAGCTGCTGAAAAGTCAGATTTTTAAAAATTGCTTTGCGTCGCTTGACTACACTGACTTTTTTTTCCTCCAGAGCACAAAATGTCAGTGTTTTTATAGCTTTACTTTTGCGTTGT
The DNA here is from genome assembly GCF_032191835.1 of Heteronotia binoei. Taxonomy (NCBI): domain Eukaryota; kingdom Metazoa; phylum Chordata; class Lepidosauria; order Squamata; family Gekkonidae; genus Heteronotia; species Heteronotia binoei. Next base: position 175,347,551 of record NC_083225.1, read on the forward strand.
GTAAATGATTCAGCAAAGTGCCTGAAGAGATGTTGAAAAAACTTTTAGCAAACTGCTAAAAGGAACTGCTGTTTAACGCAAGGTTCACTCCAGGAAGCATTAGTGACAGCTGTATCCCCTTGAAGTCAAAATAGCTAAGACCCAGCAAGGCTTGCGTCCCATCACAATTTCAGAAATCCAGAAGAACAGCCCTCCTGGGCTGGACCAATTGTCCATCTAGTCCTGCCTTCTGGTGCTAGTCGTGGCTTGTCAGATGCCCTTGAAAAGCCCGCAAGCATGGGCAATAGCCTTCCCCTGTTCATCAGGCAAGGCTGCGGACATTTCAGTGATTTGGGCACAATAGCATTCTTCTCTGCTAGGGGGTTGTTATTGCTTTGCCCCAAACCTAAACCTAAATAATGCCGTTTTCAATTAGCCTTAGTTATAAATAGCTTTTGCTGGACTGTGCCAAATGGCAGGGTTTGGGCTTCCCCTCCCTTCAAGATTTGCTTTTATCTATGTCTGCAATGAACAGAATGAGGTTTCTGTCTCCTTTCAATGAGCTACAGAAGGGCAACTTTTCTGTTGGTCTACTATAATGGTTTTGTTTTATGAGAGAGATCGTGGAAGTCCTTCCAAGTTGAAATGATGAACCAGACCGGGGAGGGGGTGGGGAGCTGAATTTGAGTCTTTTCTTTTTTTTACTACTTTCTTTGTCTAAGAATCGCTATAGTGTGATTGTTGTTTTTCAGGTGCTGAAATCATTGTTCACTGTTTCCTCCTGAAGTTGGAACTGTAAACTGTTCTTGCATGGGAGAAACTTCTATGGGTATATCTATCCTTCTGCTATTGGCTTATATTGGTTGAATGGCCATGGCCACATTCTAAATCATTCTAGGAACTGTAGCTTGAAAAGTCTTGAGAGTTTTCTTGGTTGGAGACCCCTGGCCTACCAGAGTTGCAGTTCCCTGTGAAAGAGCAACTTCAAACCTGCAGTATAGGTAAACCTGTAGAAGAAATTATGCAAATGACTGATCAGTGTGTCCTTGCAAAACATAAATGGTAATTGACTTGGTGGGGGTAGAGTCTGTAGAAGCTTCAGGCACAATCCAGCCAAGCTGGTGTTCTGTACTTTGAAGAATGGCTCCATCCATTCATTCTACTGCACATGAAGTCATTGTAACAATTGGCCAACAGTGTGCAGCTGATGTCCACATAAGTCATTTGTGCAGGTTCCATTTAGAAAAGGGCAGTACTGAATGCTGGAGTCAGACACACATTTGGCTAGCTGTGTTAAGATCAATCTGTCCAAAGCTGCTCAATAAGTCACATTGATTTTAGTAGAACAATTTACTGCTCACCCTGAAATCCATGAGACTTTGCCAGAATTGTGGCTGTACATAGGAGTTGGGATTTTTTTTGGGGGGGGGGGGGAGGAGAGATAAAGAGACCTGGATCAAGATGTCTAGGTCCTCACTGAACATCTGCAAGGTGGCCAAATGAGGAGATGATGTGAAGAAGATAATGGTTGAGCAAAGGAAAGGGGGTATTTGATCTTTCCCCTGAAACCCCCCTCCTCCAGCTAGCTTCCAGTTGTGCATTTCAGTGTTGGGAGAAAAGCAGCCATGTGTGTAGTATTGGGGGTGGGGTGAAGCAAGCAGGGGAGGCCTTAAACACCTTTATGCCTCCCTGCATGTCTGTTTGGATCTATAGACCCAAGCTGACTAGAATCAGTAAATTGAAACTGCTTTAATTTTGGTTCGAAAAGGTCAAGTTTGGGGTTTTTCTTTCTTTCTAAGTGAAGTCGGTGTTCTTACTGTGGAAACATTAGTGCCTTTTGTTGTCGGTGTTTCCTTTATGTGAACTGAGTGGTCATCGTGTGAGAAACAATTAAGCTTTGAATCTCGAATACAACATTGTATTTATTTCTTTGTGAAATATATATCTCTACATATTAAAAGGATCCATAAACAGAAACTTGATTTCACATGGTGCCAGATCCACATGTGGCTTTCTAGGTTGGGACCTGCCATTGGAGAAGCAGCTTGCGTCGTCCTTAGAAGTATAGTGGCAAACTTGAAAGTTATCAAGCCGGTTTTTGTGAGGCGGCATTTGATTCAAAGTATAGCATTTACATGGTCATGATCTAGTATATAGCTTTATGTATATACAGAATGTGATTTTGTTTAAAAAAAAATGTTGACATTCAGAGTAGGCATCTAAGCAAACATGATTGTACCTTATGCTCAGTGTACCCCTCTAAGCTCCTAAATGTGCCAAATTTTAAATGTGCAGAAATGTATTTTTTAGAGACAGAATTAGCACGTGTGAATGTGAAGCAATCAAGGTTTATTGCCTACCGGCCATCAGAAATGTATGTCCATCTTCCGTAAGCATAATTTTTTTTTCTTTGCTTCCTTAGTGTGACTTTAGGTGTTGGCAGCAAGCAACCTCCAGGGCTGAATCTTATCTCAGTGGTCATCCAAGGGGCAAGAGAAGAGTGTTGGCTAGTGACAACTGCGGGAACAGGACTTTGGCTGCCTCAGGATACCCTGAGGGCTCTTTGGAGCAGTACAGTGGGATCCAAATACAGTGAAGGAAGGAATGGGAGGGCAGGGCTTGGAACTTTGGCTGCTTCATGAGATGGGGAAGCTCTTCTGCTGCTTTTATTCCTCAGAAGCTATTCCAGGCTGTTGTAGAGGCACAAACTGAGTCAACTGTATGGAAGGGGTGTGTGTGCGCACCTAGATGCGATCACACAAGCTTAGCAGTTTCAAGGGGGGGAGGTTCAAATCCTGAGCCTTCCATTCCAAGCACAGGTGTAAGCACAGGAAGAGCAGTGAGAGGAGAAACACAGACCGATTTCTCACAAACCTTACGCCGCTCTCACACTCCTCTTCTCTGTGGGGGTTCCGTCAGATTTCACAGTGTCTGCCCCGGGGCTGCAACTAGCTTCACCTCTTTCACGTGGCAAACAGAAACCTCTAAAAACCAGTTTCTGTTTGCCACGCGAAAAAGGCAAAGCTAGTTGCAGCCCTGGGGCAGATAGTGTGAAATCCGATGGAACCCCCGCAGAGAGCAGCATAAGGCTAGTGAGAAATCAGTCACAGTGAAATAACATGAAGGGACACAGTGCTGGTTTTGAGTGCCCTTAGTTACTTACTTATTACTTCTAGGCCGAATAGCTTGGCAGCCTCTGCAAAGCAGGACGTCATATGCTGCAGAGCTGATACCGAGTGGGAGACGAGTGCAGCATCGTCAGCAAACAGTAGCTCTCGGATGAGTTTTTCCATTGTCTTGGAGTGTGCCTTTAGTCGCCTCAGGTTGAACAGGCTGCCATCGGTGCGATAGCGGATGTAGACTATTCGGCCTAGAAGTTAGTCTGAAGAAGACAGAAGTTCTCCACCAGCCTGCACCCCAGGAAGATTATCACCCTCCCTGCATCACTGTGGGTGAATCAGTTCTGAAGACAGTCCAGCAGTTCAGCTACCTGGGGTGCATCATCTCCTCAGATGCCAAGATCGACAAGGAGATTGACAACAGGCTGGCAAAGGCAAACCGTGCATTTGGCCGACTGCACAAAAGAGTGTGGAGCAACAAGCATCTGAAAAAAGGCACAAAGATCAATGTTTACAAAGCGGTTGTGATGACAACCCTCATCTATGGCTCCGAATCGTGGGTTTTATACCGTCATCACCTGCGACTCCTTGAGCGCTTTCATCAGCGCTGCCTTCGCACCATCCTCAACATCCACTGGAGTGACTTTGTGACCAACACTGAAGTCCTCAAGCGGGCAGAGGTTACCAGCATCGAGGCACTGCTGTTGAAGACGCAGCTGCGCTGGGCAGGGCATATTTCTAGGATGGAAAACCACCGCCTTCCCAAGATTGCCCTGTATGGCGAACTCTCCACCGGCCATCGAAATAGAGGAGCACCAAAGAAGAGGTACAAGGACTCCTTGAAGAAATCCCTTAGCACCTGTCACATCAACCATCACCAGTGGTCTGACCTAGCCTCAGATCGCAAAGCATGGAGGCACACCATCCACCAGGCTGTCTCTTCCTTTGAGAACACACGCATAGCTGGTCTTGAGGACAAAAGGAGATTGAGGAAGAATCGCACTGCTACAGGACCAACCCTAAATCAGACTTTTCCCTGCAGCCGCTGTGGCCGGACCTGCCTGTCCCGCATTGGTCTTGTCAGCCACCAGCGAGCCTGCAGCAGACGTGGGCTATTGCACCCTTCTTAAATCTTCGTTCGCGAAGCCAAGCCGAGAGAGAGAGAGAGAGAGTTACTTACTGTTCATTTTTTGAAGGAGGTTGCCTGTCTGATTGCATGGACAAAAACTGTGTGCATGGAGTCAGAACTTTAGGGCCCTTAGAAGTACCTGGTCAATCCATCCTGAAAACCCAGATCCTGCAACTGGAATAAATAATGACTTATGCCAGAAGCCTTGTTCTTCCAACTCTGTTTTAGGCAGTTCATAGCTTGGTGGGGGGCTTGTCCTTTGTAGGAGTTGCTGTATTCCGCCTTAAATTAAACATTCTGTGGTTTAGCCATGCAGAATTCCAAGCCCTCTAGGGAAGTTTCATTGTGTAGCTACTGCAGAAAGCACTGATGTGAATGTAAAAAGGAGGCAACAGAAGTCTTGAGTGGGTAGGACATCTCACCCAGACCTTTCCATCGTAGGACTCTAGGATGTATAGCAGGATTTCAAGGGTCAGGGAAGGAACCTTGCAGTTGTTTTTTTAAAAGCAGATCTGTTTATCTACTGTCACTGGAAACTTTAAGTTTTGCTTTCTACAATCACTGCGATTTGGGAAGTTTAAGAGGAGGAACCAAAATGACCCTTTGTGCTTCAGCTCCAGTTCATTTGGAATGTTTTTCCAAACAAGCGGTGGAATTTTCAGTATCTTTATCAGCTTCTCTGCCCAGTACTGTTTTCAGAAAGGAGGCCTCTGTAGGAGCTTGATGCAGATACAAAGCAGTCAAAGGAATTATTTGCTTTTTTAAAAAAAACCGTCATAGAACTGACAGTGCAAGGGAGAGATGCAGCCAGCCATTTCTAGAGTGGCTGGAGAAATTGAACAAAACTCTGTTTCCCAGTAGAGTGCTCTCTAGGTCACCAAACAAAACAACAGCAACAAAATTTTGTCCTCTCCGCCTGTGCTTTTGTGTGATATGGCAGAGCATGATTTTTTAAAAATATGCATTTTATGCTATGCGGTGAAGACCAACAAAGTTTTAAGACCAACGAAGTTTTATTCCCGGTATAAGCTTTTGCGTGCATGTGCATGAAAGCTTATACCAGGAATAAAACTTTGTTGGTCTTAAAGACCCCACTGGACTCAAACTTCGTCCTGGTGCTTCAGACCAACGTGGCTAAGCACCAAAACTACCAATCTGAGTAGACAATACTGGCCGTGATAGACCAAGGATCTGACTCAGTGAAAATCAGTGTCATGTGTCATCTGCGATAGCTGAAATGTCAAAAGGTTAAGCAGGCCTCCTGAAAAAGGCACAGAGGGATCTGCTAGTGCATTGGTAGCCTACGGGCAATTTAACAATCTGCTCATTCCAAAACATTTCAACTTCTTAGCCAAGGATAGGTGAGTTACAGGTAGCTGTGTAACAGACATATATGGCCTCCTTAATATCATGAATGTGCTGGGCAGGTTGCCTCCCTCCCACTCCCAAGCTGCCTAGAACAGAGTTCATGCTTTTTCAGGGTCCATGTGCATGATCACACTCCAAGTATGATAAGTGATCGGTTCCACATATTTACTGGGGTTTTTTAAACCCCGCATTTCCTCCAAGGGTAGCTCAGGGTAGCACGCATGGTTCTCCTCTCTAGTCTTATCCTCACAACAATCCTTTGAGGTAAGTTAGGCTGAGATTGACTGACTTGAGATCACCCAGCACTCTTCAGAGCCAGAGGGGCATTCTGAACCCGGGTCTGCTTGGATCTAGACCAGCTCTCTACCCATTGTACTGCACTGTCCCTCATCATACTGCCCTGCCCTGCATGAAGATGGCAAGGGGGTTGCCCAGATTGTCACAAACCCCAAATCTAGCTTGGTGCTCTCCTTTCCCATTGAGTGGGAGGAAGACTTCCCATAGCACGCAAAGCCGAGGCTTCTGCTCACGATAAGAAATGCACTTTTATTTGGCCCTCTTCCCTCAGTAGCCATAACCTCCGTGGGAGTAATCTCCATGGGAGGTCAGTAACCTCCGTGGGAGGTTTTTAAACAGATGGCCATCTGACAGCAATGAAGATCCTGTGAATTTAGGGGGAGGTGTTTGTGAGTTTCCTGCATTGTGCAGGGGGTTGGACTAGATGACCCTTCCAACTAGAGGTCCCTTCCAACTCTATGATTCCATGAAACATTCCCCCTCACCAGGGCTTTTTTTGTGCAGGAACACCCAGGAATGCAGTTCCGGCTGGCTTGGCATCAGGGGGTGTGGCCTAATATGTAAATGAGTTCTTGCTAGGCTTTTTCTACAAAAAAAAGCCCTACCCCTCACCATAAAGGAGCAATAAGGCTCCTCCTGTAGTTCACATAAATTACTCTCATATGCTACCTTGTGCACATTTAGGAAAGTCAATGAAGCTTTTTTAAGATTTCAGGAAGTGTGTTTATTTTTCAGTGCCCCCCCCCCCCCCCCAATACGTACACATGGTATTTGGAAAAGTCCTGACTGCTAAGTGATAGCGCTTTTCTTGTTAAGCCTGGCCACCCAAGGTGAGGTTGGATGGTGATGTCCCTCTGTTAGTGCCCGGAGAATAGCATAATGCTAAAGAACACAGAAGCCATCTATCCCTGACTTGCATTTGCAGCGCAGTCTGTGCTGAGAGCAAAATGGCTTGCTGTGCATGGGCAGATTAGCCGAGCGAATTGACCCCAAGTTGGAAAGCAGTACATGTAGCACACTGCCTGGTCTCCCCAGCTAACTCAAAAATTCACCAGTATTGACATTGCTTCTCTTCTGTCAGCTTCCCCACCCCCCACCCCCTTCACCTAGTGTACTTTTTAGAAGCTGTGATAGGCCTTTGTGGTCCTGTACTTTTGTTACTGTAACTTTAAGAGAAAAAAAAAAAGATTTATGAAGCTTAGGGCTGTGGCCCAAACTGAAGTGGACTGTTTGATCCTTCAAGATCTCCCACTCTCAGTTGCGCGTACTACATTGTGGCTGTAAGTAGAATAAGCTTATCGATGACGCAGTTTAGGAGTTGTACCCCTTTATAATGTCGGGGGGCCGTACGTTTGTGCGTGTGTGTTGCGTGAGGGCGAGAGAGGTGACGTGTTTATAGGCTTTAAAGTGTTGATTTTTTTTTATTTTTTTTCCTCTTGTTTTGTAAAGCAACTGACTCAACAAATCCATAGCCGCTTAGAACTATCCCTGCAAAACGACGTTTATCCTCCACGAGAGATTGCCTTTAAGTCGAGGGAGTTATATGGGGGGCGGGGGGCAGACTAAACGCACCAGTGGCCCTACTGCTTGCTTGGATGTGTTCAGAGGGATGCAGAAGCGAGCATGAAAGAGAACGAGGTGCTGATTCCCTCTGACTTTCAGGAAGCGCCTCAATCCCGGTGCGAGACCAGACTGGTTGGCCAACCAACAGTTCCGTCAGGGAGGCAGCCCCTTTCCCTGTTGGCTCCCTTGTTGTTGAGCTGTGCGCCGTCCAGCATCTGTAAGCAAGTACCAGCGGCTTGTGGCCAACCCATCCAGTATGTAGTAGAAAAGAGCAGGAGTTCAGTAGCACCTGAAAGATTTAACAAAATTTGTGGCAGGATAAGAGCCCCGTGGCGCAGACTGGTAAAGCTGCAGTACTGCCGTCTGAGCCCTCTGCTCACGACCTGAGTTCAATCCCAGTGGAAGCTGGTTCAGGTAGCCAGCTCCAGGTTGACGCAGCCTTCCATTCTTCCAAGGTTGGTAAAATTAGTACCCAGCTTGCTGGGGAGAAAGTGTAGATGACTGGGGAAGGCAGTGGCAAACCACCCTGTAAAAAGTCTGCTGTGAAAACATTGTGATGCGACGTCACCCCGGAGTCAGAAACGACTGGTGCTTGTACAGGGGACTACTTTTACCTTTTTGTCAGTCACTGCTTCAGATATAAGCTCATACCCTGCCACAGATTTTTAGTCTGCTGTTAAGTGCTGCTGAACTCTTGCTGTTCTCTGCTGCTACAGACAGACTAGCACTGCTACCCATCTCGATGTACATCCTATATGTATTCCTGTCCTCCTGCTTCCTAAATTGAGCTCTGAGGAAGCCGGCTAGAGCTTAAGTCTCTTTCGTTTTGCCTGCTGGCAACATATACAGTAAATTCTCAAATGGGAGGTTGTCTTCGTAGGGCAGGTTTCACCCGCAGTTTGCTTATTGCCTCTGTCTGTCTCTCCGATGTATTCTTAGCTATGAAAGGGGAAAGGAACAGGGATTTAACGTATTTCTGTGGGAAAGTATCAAGGGTGGTAACTCGTTCTGTTTTGTATTGGGACAAGCCCAGGCTGGACTCGGTGCAACACGAGAGCTGCGTGGGGAGCACCTTTTCCTGTACCCACGGGGAGGGTGCTTCCCTACAAGAGTGTGCCTTAGGTGCTTGCGTGAATCTTAGACACTCTAATCCTCTTCCCCTCAAAAACCATTTCACATGGGTTGCTAGTGTATGACTTGAGCCGGACTCTAACCTTTAACAGTGGCCGAGGCAAACGAGAAGAGCTCGCATAGTGCCCACCCAAAGACTCGTTTAAGCTGGGCTACCTGGCAACACAAAGTGGATGCCCCCTTTGAACAAGATGCTGGGCAAGTACAGAATCCAGCAGGTGAGCTCTTCTGGCTTAGCCACCATCAACGCCTTTTGAAACTAGGCCTCAGGTCCTCGCACAGACAGAACAGAGGCGTTAGCTAGCATAAACAGAACTCTCTTGCATAGGTGGATTTGGGGATAAGCCCCAGTCCAGTTGGCTCAGCTTACGTGATCCTCCCTTCCTTCTCTAGTTACTCAACTTGAATTGTATCTGAACAGATGCTGAAGGAACTTTTTATTGAGCTGAGACGCGGGGGGTGGGTGGAGAACCCAAGTATTTTTCAATAAAGGAATTTATGTGTGTGTATTAACCTGTTAACAGCAATTCATAAGATCTGCACTTTTTATGAGGTTTTGAAAAAAAAATCTATTTATAGGTACGGAACAATGGGGTTTGTTAAAACTGTATAGCGTTTATACTTGCTGAAATTTCTTTCATTGTTATCAGTAGGAATGTTATTGGTTCAATAAAACTGGCAAAAAACCCCACTCTGTAATGTGTGTTTTTAATTTCTTCTGGTCAGCGAGGCTTTCTCCTGAAAGGGGGTCTCCTAAACCTTGTCCAGTCCAGCCTTCTGTCTCCAGTAACAGTCGGCCAGAAACGACCGGGAGCGGGACAGTGTAAAAACTGTTGCTCGCTCCCAACATCTAAAGTTAGCCTGCTTCCAATCATGGAGGGTTTGTTTGGCTTCTCAAGTTCAGTGGCAGCCCTTTCTTCCATGACTTTATCGAACCTTCATCGGAACTATGCGAGTGACCATCACCACCACACATCTTGGGAGTGAGTTCCACGTATTCCCTTGTGTGATGGGCAAGAAACATTTCACCCTATCCCTTGTACCCAGGGGTGGCCAAATTTGCTTAATGTAAGAGCCACTTAGAATAAACGTTAGATGGTTGCGAGCTGGAAGGAAGGAAAGTAGATGGCGAGAGATGGAAAGAAGGCAACTTTAAATGCATTATCTAAGCCACCAGCTGGCTTGGCTTGGAGAAGTGATTTAAAGAGAGAAATGCCTTCTCCAAGGTGGCTGACAGGGTGGTGGATGCCGCAAGAGCCACACAATATCTGTGAAAGAGCCACGTGTGGCTCCTGAGCTGCAGTTTGGCCACCCCTGCTTGAACCTCTCTCCACTCAAGACCACTGGCCTTGTTATCCAGGCATGTTGGGTTACAGAATTCTGTTCCTTAAAAGGCAGCAGCACTCAGTCACTCTTCTACCTTTCTGTGCTGCAAAGGAGCTGTTTTAGGCACAACAATGTGATAGCTACTACAGGCCTAACGAAGCTAAGCACTTCTCAGACCTGTGACTGAGCACCTGTTTCCCACTGTGATTCCTTGAACTTAAAAGGGCATAGCTTTCAGCTGGACTGTGCAGGTCCATCCTAACAGAATCAGTAGCTACCAGCAAGGATGTGGCCCACCCACAGTTAAAATTACTGTATGCTTTTCCTCATTGGAACATTAGAGGGCGATAAAGCGTTAGAATTTCTAGCCCAAGGCTTTTGAGCTAGGCTTACTTGATCCAGTGAGTGATGTGTTTGTTAACTGGAACATGTATAAAAGTCTCGCTGTTTGCAGAATGATCTGGGGTGATTGTTCAGAAACTGAACCACTGAAGTTTTTTTAAAAAAATTCTGCACCTACGCATTTGGTGCCCTAACCACTCAAGTACTGGCAGCCCTTGTGAAACAATGTACAGATTTTTGACATTACGAATGTGTCCCTTGCAGGATCCTACTTGGTGTCAGAGAAAAATGGATTAACGTGGAGATGGGCTGTTGAGAGCATTTCCATCCTGCAAGGACTTTGCAAGGCTGGATCTGTGCTTGCTACAGTGACCCTATCATTTGCTGTTGCTGGTTTCTCTCCCCCCCCCCCCTCTTGTCCTCACTTTGTTCTGCATAGGACATGTACACTTTGCTGGGTTCATTACACCAAGAGGTTTCCTCCAGACAATGCTTGCTTTCTACCCAGACTTCTGCCAGAACTGAATAAACCTCCTTTGCTGACACCAGTTTATTCACAGCAGCATGTGAAACAACATTAGAATCATAGAGTTGGACGGGATCCCTAGGGTCATCTAGTCCAACCCCCTGAAGGAAATTCACAAATATCTCTCCCCCTAAGTGTACAGGATCAGCATTGCTGTCAGATGGCCATCTAGCCTTTGTTTAAAAATCTTCAAAGAAGGAGAGCCCCCCACCTCCCGAGGAAGCCCGCTCCACTGAGGAGCTGCTCTAACGGTCATGAAGTTCTTCCTAATGTTGAGCTGGAAATTCTTCTGAATTAATTTCAACCCATTAAACTGAATCGGACCACTAGTTCTATCAAGGTCAGTCTAGTATACTCTGAACAGCAGAAGAAGAGGCGACTTCTCTCAGAGCAGCTTACAATCTCTTTTCCCTTTCTCTGCCCACAACAGACACCCTGTGAGGTAGGTGGGGTTGAAAGAGCTCCAGATTAGAATCCACGCTCTAAACCACTACACCAAACTGGTTAGAGGACTAGGTAGAGGATTCAAGTCTTCCATGTCACAATGTGATCCTCTTAACTGGAGATGCCAGAGATCGAACCAGAGCCAGTCTGCGTGCAACACCAAGAACTCTGCTGATCTTCTTACAGATACATTCAATAAATGATAGGTTTCTCAGTGGCAGTTAGCCTTGTTGTTTTGGGTAGCATCCATGTGCAGCAGCAGTTTAGCATAATATCCTTCTGGGAAGAAACGGAGCTGGCTGTCTCCATAATGCCTTTCTTGTCATTCTTCCTAGAAGCTGGTTGTTAAGGGGGACAATACTGGCCTAGAAGAACTTTTGCTCCAATCCAGCACAGCAATTAGTGACTTGCCCAGGAAGGAAAAGTCCTGTGTTTCAGCCAACTACCATTCTAACATGAAAATTATTGAGAGAACAGCATACCATTGACACCAAAACGGACCTACTGGCAATCCATGCAAGGGGGTGTGTCCCTTGCACAATAGCTCATGCTGCAGATCTGGGAAAGAATGAGTCTCAATCCTTTTCTTTGTCTTCCTTTTCTTAGTCTTCCATAAAAGGGAGACTAAAACATCACCCAGACACAGCCAGGTCCTGTGTCTATAAACAGACTGCTTCTGAGCATTCCAGATCATTCAGTTTGGTGCCAGTTTGATGTAGTTAAGTGTACAGACTCCTATCTGAGAGAACCGGGTTTGATTCCCCTCTCCTCCACTTGCAGCTGCTGGAATGGCCTTGGATTAGCCGTAGCGCTTGCTGGAGTTGTGCTTGAAAGGGCAGCTGCTGTGAGAGCTCTCTCAGCTCCACCCACCTCACAGGGTGTCTTTTGTGGAGGAGGAAGTTAAAGGAGATTGTAAGCCGCTTTGAGTTCAGAGAGAAGGGCGGAGTATAAATTTGCAGTCTTCTTCAGCTGTCCACACCTGCAGGCCCTTTTGCCTGGTGGTGGGTAAGTTTGTTAAGACGCTGGTGTACCGGATGAGATAAAGAAGCTGTGCTTTGCTGGATCAAGCTCTGGTCAAGTTTACCCCACTCTTTTAGCTGATGACTGCTTGAAATAATGCTAGATAGCTCTGGAGGACACCATCAGTTTCTATGCCCTTTTCTAGTTCAGTTTCTAGTGTGCGGAATCAAAACATTTGCAAATTTTACCAATGTTTGCAGGTTGCACCCTCTCTTCAAGGTCAGAAAGCCAGGCTATAAATTTTGTCAGTAAATAAAATGCCTCGCAAGCCACTCAGAAATACTGGTTCTACACCATACCACTCCAGGCTGCCAGGGAAGGGAAGTCACAAACTTGCCCTTTTGCCCTTATCTACTCTAAATCCAGGCCTAGAAACTTGCTCCTCTTCAAAACTTTAGAGTGTTCAGAATGCTGACTACACACATGGATTGCTGCAGTTTTGTTCCTTTATTTAAGCCACATGGGATGGTTTGAGAAGCCGCTGTTACAGTAGTAGGAAACACTGCCAAGTTGCAGACAACTTAGAGCGACCCTGTACAGTTTCCAAGGTAACAGATGAACCGAGGTGGTTTGCTGTCACTTAAATCGACACCGCAACCTCGGACTTCCTGGACAGTCTCCCATCCAAGTTCTAGCCGGGGATGACCCTGCTTAGCTTCCAGGACAAGGGTGGCCAAACTGTGGCTCGGGAGCCACACATGGCTCTTTCACACATATTGTATGGCTCTTGAAGCTCCCACCAATCCCTTGGCCAGCTCGGAGAGGGCATTTCACTTTTTCAATCACTTTGCCAAGCCAAGTCAGCTAGCAGCTTGGAGAATGCATTTAAAGTTAAAAGCTGCTTTCTTTCTACCTCTCCCTCCCAGCTCTCATGCATCTGATGTTTATTCTCTGTGGCTCTTATATTAAGCTAGTATGGCCACCCCTGTACCAGGACCTGATGAGACTGGGCTAGCCTGAGACATCCAAGTCAAGGCAAAGCTGTTACATTACTGTATGAAAACCGGGCCGTTTCCTTTCCCTCCATTCACACCTGCCAAGAGCCACCACAGTGCCCCCACCACCAGGCAATTATTCCACCCCAGCATCCTATGAAAACTAACTGCGTGACTTGGCCGGTTCCTCCATGGTCACTAGGGTCCCTGGGATCTGGTCCCTCTTCCCACCAACCCTGAAAGTTTCCTGAAAAACGGAAGCATGGGAGGCCTGGTTTGCTTCATCACTGCCATCTTCAGTAACAAAATGCTGAACCAGGTGAAGTTCCATCTGGCAAGCATGTGCCTTATAAAATTAAGGGAGGGTTGATCAGGAACGCACAGTGGCCATTCTGATGAAGAATGCTTCCAGCCCTTACCAACCTGGGTCTTTAATTCAGGATTTTCTGTAGGAAACTGCTGGCTCTCTGGAGAGGAGAAGGGAAAGGAAAAGGAGAAAAGACTGGATTTCAACCCCGCCCGTCACTTGGAGTCTCAGAGTGGCTTACAATCGCCTGTTCCTTCCTCTCCCCACAACAGACACCTTGTGAGGTAGGTGGGACTGAGAGACCTCAGAAAACCGCTCTTGAGAGACCAGGTTTGCTGAGAACTTGTGACTGATCCAAGGTCACTCCAGCAGCTGTATGTGGAGCCGTGGGGACTCAAACTTGGCTCTCCCAGATTAGAGTCTGTGCTCCTAACCACTACACCAAACTGGCTCTCTTAAGTACAGCTTACAAATGCACCCTCAGAAGCAAGGCCTCTCTCTTGAAAAATGCAGTGCTTGTGCTAGAAAGACAACATGCAATTCAGAACCCACCATTTCTGCCCCGCTCCCCGGTCAGCTTCAAAAGGCAATAGGCTCTTCTTTACTATGAATGCATTGGTCTTGTCAGCCACCAGCGAGCCTGCAGCAGACGTGGACTATTGCACCCTTCTTAAATCTTCGTTCGCGAAGCCAAGCCGAGAGAGAGACTATGAATGCAGATGAAATGCCCTACTTTTACTTTGTCTTCAAACACAGCTTTGCTTATTGGCCTCCAACCACCACCAAGTCTCCAGGACAAATGCTTAGTCTCCAGCTTTCTTAACATAAGGACCACCACATTTATTTATTTATTTGCGATACATTTATATCCCGCCCATTCCATACAGACTCAAGGCAGCCAGCAGCATAAAGGCGGTTAACAACATTTACCCTTTGCTTTTGACTCTACAACAGGGGTGGCCAGGGGTAGCTCTCCAGATGTTTTTTGCCTACAACTCCCATCAGCCCCAGCGAGCATGGCCAATGGCTGGGGCTGATGGGAGTTGTAGGCAAAAAAACATCTAGAGAGCTACCGTTGGCTACCCCTGCTCTACAAGGGTCCTGTGCCTCTCATTTAGTCTGGATTGGATTTAATTGCTGCTTTTTTACATTCAGAAAAGGGAGAGCCCAGGGGGTGAAAATAAACCAGTATAGACTGGCACTGAGTACTGGCAAGAAAGTCATAACCTTGCATCTTCTGCTTCAAGTTCTCCAAGAGACAATATTAGAAAAACAAATCAATTTCACAACTAGAAGAACCCCGTTCTCTGTCTTCCTTCGTCCCAGCAGTCCTCAGCAGAATATAAAAGAACATGAAAGGGTGTTTTGCACTCAACACTACCTAATCCTGAGGCCCCCAAGATGGTGCCTGTAGGTGTCATGGTGATCTCATGCACTTTTTGAAAGTGGGAGGGGCCAGATGTGGCTTTTACCCAGCCTGAAAAATGAAGACTGATACTCCCGAGACAAGTTTCTAACTAGCTCAGTATGTATGCTATATGTGTGCGTGCAAGAAAATATTTTTAAACATGTTCATTCTAAAAGACATCCTGATAAACAGAGCACCTGCCTGAAATCTTGAAGTCTTACTGAGCAGAGTACTGAGCAAGCCTTGAATTCAGCAGGAGCTCACAGCAGCACAGCTCCTGAAGCTTTCTGAGGGTTCCCCCTCCTCCTCCCCACCTTGTCCATTGAATAGGAGGTACAGCTGCATAACAATCTCTGGATTAGGAGAGCAGGTAGCCAGCCATCAGGAGCTTGGCCACACCCCCAGCAGCCCTCATTAACCTCTGGAGAAGTCCATGCAACCCTTTCTCCACTTCTTATATGATTTTGGTTGGTGGGTGACTTGCTGGCTTTTTGACTGGGGGGGCGTGGCCAAGGAGAGCCCCAGGTGAGTGAGGCCCCAGGTGAGTGAGGCCTGCTTGGGCTGGCTGGACCTCTAATTAGCCCAAGCAGGCTTCACTCACCCAAGGCTCTCCTTTCTTGCATCTGGTTGTTTTTGGTTGGTGGGGGGCAGCACATGCTAATGAGTTATGCTAATGAGGTCCACCACCTATTTTTCAACAAAACCACCTCTGGTTATGCACAACTTCACTCCCTGATGTTTTGTGGCTGGTTCCATTTCCTCCAGCAGCCATTTTGTGGTTGCGCCTCTGTCAGAATCCCAAAGGTGCCCACAGGCTCCAAAAGGTGGGGGATTTCTATTCCCATTAAGTCTGTAACACCAGCATCCCATGATAAGAACACAGGCTGCAAATCCAGGACCCTGAAACAACGTATTTCTTCTCTCCTTCCTCAATCTTTTTTTTTTTTTTTTTTTGCTTTTCCTTGCTGATCATCCAACCCAGCTAAGAATACAGGAGAACTCCAAAGACTGCACGCTATGTTGTGACGTTTTTGATTAGCTGAAATAAAAGGGGCTCCACAGCTTTAACCAGGCCTAAACAGCTTCAAGAGGGGATTGGATAAACATATGGAGCAGAGATCCATCAGTGGCTATTAGCCACAGCGTACTGGTGGAACTGTCTGGGGCAGTGATGCTCTGTATTCTTGGTGCTTGGGGGGGGGGGCAACAGTGAGTCCTTCCTCACCGCGCAGCGTCTGCTCGGATTTCCCATCAACTGCTCCGCAGATTCAGGAAGTGCCGCACCTTTTGCGTTGCTAACGTAAACTAGGGTTTAAGCAATTTCCATTTGAGACGCAAAAGGTGCGGAACTTCCTGAATCCGTGGAGCAGTTGGTGGGAAATTGGAGCAGATGCTGCGCGGTGAGGAGGGACTTCGCTCCTCGGTAAGCTGTGTGGGAAATCACCCTTAGTGTTGAACTGGGCGGCCCATTGGCCTGATCCAACATGGCTTCTCTTATGTTCAAATGTTGGCTACCTACACTCTTTAATCTATACATGAGCCTTCCTGTGCTTGGTGGGTGGAAGAAAGATCAGGAAGACAACAGACTTCATATAAGAACACTCTGTAGGTTTTATTAGCTTATTTTATTGCGCTTGTAGGCAACAGTAGTTGAGCTGCTTAGATTAACCAGTAGCAGCACAGACTTTCTCAACGCTGGAACAAGAGAGTTGGGGACCGTACCTAGGGCACCCTGTGCGCAGGAAGCATCTGCTGAGCCACAGCCTCTCCAAAAGCTAATGAGGATTCTCAGTTTGGTGTAGTGGTTAAGAGCGGCAGATTCTAATCTGGAGAACCGGCTTCGATTTCCCCACTCCTCTTCCCCATGGGGCCTTCTAGGTGACCTTGGGCCAGTCACAGTTCTCTCAGAATTCTCTCAGCCCATCTGCCTCACAAGGGGACTGTTGTGGGGAGAGGCAGGGAAGATGACTGTAAGCTGCTTGGACTCCTTCAAGTAGTGAAGGGCAGGGTAGAAAACCAGCTCTTCCTTCTTCAGATGAAGCTGCCTAATACTGAGTCACGGGCGGGAGGAGGGGTTGTAGCAGGTACTCCTTTGCATATTAGGCCACACACCCCGATGTAGACAATCTTCCAAGAGCTTCTAGGCTCTTCTTACAGGGCCTACTGTAAGCTGCAGGAGGATTGGCTGCAGCAGGGGTGTGTGGCCTAATATGCAAAGGAGTTCCTGCTACAAAAAAAGCCCTGCTGAATCAAACCATCCACCCATCTATCTATTTCAGTGCCGTTAGGTCTCTAGAGGCTCAGAGAGGCAAAAGTTTCTTTCCTAGTATCAGCTCAGTTCCACAGGGGTAAGCCTTGCGAATCTATTGTAGCAAAACACAACAAAGTCCAGTGGCACCTTGAAGACAAACAATGTTTATGGTGGCATGAGCTTTTATGAAACAGAGCTCACTTGAAGCTCTGACTCATGGATAGCTTGTGCTAGAATAAATGCTGTTTGTGTTAATTAAACACTGTTTAAGCTGCCGTAGATTTGGGGTTTGTTTTGCTAACATCTGCTGCCACGGGTGGAATTCTAGCAGGAGCTCCATTGCATATTAGGCCACACACCCCTGATGTAGCCAGTCCTCCAAGAGCTTTCAAGGCTCTTTTTTGTAAGCTCTTGGAGGATTGACTACATCAGGGGTGTGTGGCCTAAAATGCAAAGGAGCTCCTGCTAGAATTCCACCTCTGTCTGCTGCCCAACTGGAGATGCTGGGGACTGATTCTGGGACCTTCTGCTTACCAAAGATGTGTTCTACCATCCCATAAACACAGAGATTTGCACAATGATTTTCCAGCTGATGGCTCATTCTTGAATAAGGAAAAGGTTTCTTGAAAAATCCTGTAAAACTTGCTTCCCCTCCCCACCCCGATAAGATTCTTCTCTTATTCCGAAAACTACGACCAAAGTACTTTTGGGATTCAGTTACTGCTGAGAATCCTCTATCGACATTTTCATGTGTCCTACGGAAGAGGGCTCTCAAAAGACTTGGAATGTCACAGAAAATAATCCACTGAAAGCTGAATGCGTAAGTAGACTTTTAATTTCCGTAAAATTCCCCTTTCCAGGGTCAAGTAGCTCACCCATGTTACCAGAACATTGGTTCATCACTGTTTCAGTGTCAGCACAATAAATACATACAGGAGCAGCCAGACAATAGGAACGGATCAGGGAGGGGGGGGAATATTGCTTTGGCATTGTTGTTCTTTTGCAATTCGGTTTCCAATTCGGCCCCTGCTTAGAGTTCGGAAGACATTTTAGGCAAACACCTCCCAAGTATGGAAGTAGCAATGTAACTCAGGCCCTTGGCAAAGTTGGTGATGGCATCGATGAGCAATAAAAACAAGCCGCCGACACCCGAGGCGATGTCGTGGAGGACCTTGGGAATGGCACCCAAGGTGTAGAAAGGGAAGCACACGATATCCACGAGCAGATTAAGAGGGATGCTGAGCAGGCGGTACACGAGCATCAGAACGCCGTAGATGTTGGAGGCGATGCCGTTCAGGATGCAGATGATCGCCTGCACCAGGTTGACGAAGATGCTCAACAGCACGCCGCAGATCCCTTTGAGGAATGTCCACACCGCCTGGATGAGGTTCTGAACGGCCTGGCACAGAATACTGATGATCAACTGGACGAGCTGGCAAATGAAGCTGCAGAAATACTGCACCAGCTTGAAGATGGGAGTGACGAAGAAACCCCATAGCTTTCTCAGGAAGCCGCTCTCGTCTTTTGTGTCGGTGGTTTGCTGCGACGAGGAAGGAGTCTTCTTCGTTTGCGGCTCCTCAGCCTCGATCTCCTTGGCGGACTGCTGCACCGCCTCCTGCGCCTTCAGGTCGTTCCTCTCCTGGCTGCAGTGGTCCTTGAACAACTGGGCCCCAGCCGGAAGCTGCTTTTCAAGATCTTTCAAGGGCAGCTCCTTCAGACGGCTCCCTGCGGCCACCTGTTTTGCAAACGCCGTCGACCAGGCCTTGGAGCCGTCGTCGCAGCAGGCCGCCAGCCAGAGAGACTCGGGGATGGAAACTTTGTCTTTGACTTTGGCGGAAGAAGGAACCGCTCCCGCAATGAGATAGAGGTCTTTCCCTTTTTCGCAGTTGGGTGCCAGAGCTCGGCTTATTAGGTTATTAACTTCCCAGTCCCAGCTTTCCCGGACATCTGAGGGCACAGGGATAGCGTTGGTCAGTGTGTACGTGGCTGCCTGGTGATCACCCTTATGAAGAGAGCTGGGGTTCAGCTGTTGTATATCATAGCCGGAATCCACGTAGTCTGCTGTGAGGGCCTGGTTTTCTCCCAGATTTTCCACTGAACTTGCAATCTCAGCTTCTGGCATCATGTCTTCCGGGCCATTTTTGGGGTCATCTATCTGAAATGTATAGAAAAAAAAATAATGATCACTGGATCTGGAGCCAAAATAAAAATCTGGGCCTATGTTTGCAGTGGGATCAATGGTAGTGAGGGGGTGTTACATTTGGGATTTTCCAAGTCCAAATAAAACTTCATCCTAAACCTTTAAAAAGAAAAAAAAATCAGTAGAATTTGGGTTTTGCAATCCATTCACACGCCTACACCAACCTGAGAACTTCGGAGTTCAGCGTTTTCCTTGCATTTTGAAATGTGGCACTTTAAATTGCAAATTCACAAAGTGCATTTTGAAATCTGGAGCTGGAAATGTAAAAAAATCAGAGGGCTGACTTTGACAATTCGGCTGTCTCCTGGCTACCCTAGGTTAAAATTAACTTTGTTGCTCAATTTGATACTCTATACGGAAGCTACAGCAGCTACAGCCCCCACTTCACTATGTACTATATTATTGCTTTAGCTACTAATAAAAACGCTTAGTGTTTAGCTTGTGTTTTATAGCCTTCTATGAACATTCCATACATTGTAATCTTAACAATAACCTCAGGGTGGATAGCCCAGGCAATCCCAATCTCAGAAGCTAAGCAAGGTCAACCCTGGCAAGCACTTGGGTGGGAGACCTCCTTGGAATACCAGAGCCTGGAGGCAGGGGCAGGCTTTATTCAGCCACTTCTCTGAATATCCTCCAGGCCCCCAGTAGGGGTCAGTCACCTCCAGGTGCAGACACCCACACAAAATACAAAAATATCCTTCCCAAAATATAAAATAACCTCCTCAGGTGAGTTCAGCCATACTGCAGTGAAGTGGTTGAGGTAGAGTGCTTGCTACAGAAGAAAAAGATATTGGATTTATATCCCACCCTCCACTTTGAATCTCAGAGTCTCAGAGCAGCTCACAATCTCCTTTATCTTCCTCCCCCACAACAAGACACCCTGTAAGGTAGGTGGGGCTGAGAGAGCTCTCAAAGAAGCTGCCCTTTCAAGGACAGCTCTGTGAGAGCTATGGCTGACCCAAGGCCATTCCAGCAGCTGCAAGTGGAGGAGTGGGGAATCAAACCCAGTTCTCTGCACACTTAACCACTACACCAAACTGGCCCACCACCTCCCGAGGAAGCTTGTTCCACTGAGGAACCACTCTGTCTTAAACCCAATATCTAAAGAACACTTAATGCAAGGGTCCCTGACATAATTCTTGTAGACTCCATTAACACCTTTCCTAGTGCCCACCAACTGTTTCTAGAAAGCAGTCAGGGCCGGTGGGGTGTGTGTGGCTTTTGCCCTTTTCTGATTTCCCACTGGAGATCTGACTGGCTGTGCAGATCCAAAAAAAGTTGCTTCGGCAGCAGCTACCACCCTGGCACGAGAACCTTAAACACAAGACTGAAGGGAAGCCGTGCATAAGGAAGAAAACATTTTAAAACAATATATTTCTTTTATACGGCATCCTCCTGAGCAGAACTTCTTCCTGAAACGGTGAAGAGTTCATTTCAGAGTTCTGGGTAACCTCCTTCCCTGACATGCTGTGTGGCTGGTTTCACCTCCTACAGTGGCTGTTCTTTGATTATGCATCCAGAGGAGTCAGCCGTGTCAGTTTCTGTTCTGTGCTCTGCTTCCTTTGGTGGCCATTTTGGGGTTCCGCCCACCACTGTGTCAGAATTCTAAAGGTGCCCACATGCTCAAAATGGCTGGGAACCCCTGACCTATTGGGAGTATGGAAGAAATGACATTTGCACTCCTACGCTCAGTTCCCACTTCAGGAGAATATATTGGTAGAACAGCTAACACAGGTTCCAGTTCTGAATGGGCCTTCTTTTCTTTTCTTTTAAAGAAAAGTTTTAAAACACCAAGCAAACAGAAACTAGGGCAGCAAGAAGAAAAGAGCCCATCCCTTCTTTTTTGCCTGCTATGCCAACTTTCTCTTTGCTGGATTTTTTTTTTTAAACAGAGGCATATTCCAAAATACGATCTTCCCCACGCAGTCGGAGGTGGCTCAGACTGTTCAGCCCCGTCGGCATTCTGCTACCACCTCATTGTCCTACATGTGTGAACAAAGTCTTAAAATCCAGGCGTAAGCCGTTAACACCCTTCTAAGCCCACTGAATTCAGTGGGCTTAGAAGGGTGTAACACTGCTTACGGTCGCACTGTGAGTTAGGAGCTCGCTTATATGTTCTTGTGTTCTTACAGGAAGAAGAAACAATCTCTCAGTCTCATAATTATGTAATCTCATAATTATGAGAGCATACAGATTCTGAACTTGGGAGCAGAAACACTTCTATTTTATCTTCGTTGCATGCAGCGTTCACTTTATGGCCACAATCCCACAGAGAGCTAAACCACCTGAAATTGCTTGGCATTAATTGTCCGTGCTTTCTGTTAGATTAAAGCCCATGAACTGTAAACATTATCTGTCTCACACATTTTTTTTATTTCTCCCCCTTGCCCCCAAAAATACCATGCCAGTGTACCTGGTTCTTCCTTCCTCGTTTTATTCTCCCATCAACCATTTTGGAGTAGATGAGGCTGAGAGTTTCCAGGGCAGAATGGAGATTTGAACATGGATTTCCCAGGTTATAGTCTGACACTCTAACCCAGGGGTATCGAAAATGCAGCCCAGGGGCCGAATGAGTCCCCTCACCCCGGAGAGCTCCTATCAGGCCCCCAAGCAACTGGCTCTTGTCTGCTTCCTTCTCCCTCTCTCTTGCTTCCTTCTGCAGCTCAACTTGCTTTGCAAGTCTTGCTCAATCGCACAGGAGCTATAAAGCAAAACCTCGATTTTCTCCTTTGGTTGAGGCTCCTCCTCCTGGTCCCTGGGAAGGGAGGGAAAGAGCCAGAGATTCCTTTGCCCAGTTCCCTGGATCCAATGGGAGAAATACAAAGAAAGCACCTTTAAGACCAACAAGTGCTAATGTTTTAAGCATGTTTTATTTTAAGTTAAAAAAAAAAACTTTAGTCATGTTTTGTCTGTGTCCTTTAAAAAGTTTTTATCTCTGCTACCTAATCTTAAATAGGTACACACATGGCCCGGCCCAGCACAGCCCAACCCAGCCCAGCCTGACAAGGTCTCATTTATGTCAGATCCGGCCCTCATAACAAATGAGTTCGACTCCCTTGCTCTAACCAATGCACCACCCTGATATTTAAATGAAGAAGAAGATGATATTGGATTTATATCCCGCCCTCCACTCCGAAGAGTCTCAGAGCGGCTCACAATCTCCTTTACCTTCCTCCCCCACAACAGACACCCTGTGAGGTGGGTGGGGCTAGAGAGTCTCTCACAGCAGCTGCCCTTTCAAGGACAACCTCTGCCAGAGCTATGGCTGACCCAAGGCCATGCTAAGCAGGTGCAAGTGGAGGAGTGGGAATCAAACCTGGTTCTCCCAGATAAGAGTCCGCACACTTAACCATTACACCAAACTTGATGCTTCGTTTCAAAAAACTGTACTGCTTGCTCTGGTTCCATAGGATTGCTGCCTCTTCATCCAAAAAAGCATGGTTTTCAGGGCAAAGAAAGGACAGATAAATTAATTGTGAAACTCCCTGGAATCCTCAGGCATTCTGGAATTGGTTGCATTGCATCAGTTGTATCGGATATGAACACAGAATTGGTTATTAAGACCAACCACGATGGCAGGACACAGTGTGGAGGCTTCTGAGTTCTCCAGAAATCCTACCTGGCTGGATGTTTAAAGGTGGAGAAGGGGCATGGAAAACAAATGTCTTAACCCGTGCTCTTAAAGCTTAGTCCCAGGAACTTGCACGCTGTTTTGTGTCATTTCGATTTGGCCTCATAAAAGGTATTTTGGTGTGGTATGGTGATTAAAAGTGTCAGATTAGGATGTGGGAGACCCAGGTTTGAATCCCCGCTTGGGCCTTGGAAGCTCGCTGGGTGACCTTGGGCCAATCACACACTCTCAGATTAAACAACCTCACAGGGTTGTTGTGAGGATAAAACAGGGGAAGAGAACAGTGCAAGCTGTTTTGGGTCCCTGATGAGGAGAAAGTCAGGGGTACGGATGAAGTAAACAAATAAATGGCTTCCGGGCTACGTCGCCTTGCTCTCAGTCGGGTCCGCGAGCTCTCCTGCTTGCGGCTCCCCTGAATCTGGCAGGGGGTGGGGTGCACGGATGTGACACCCCCAAAGAGGCCCTGGAAGGGTCTCTTTTTGGCATGGGGCTTTTACAGCAAGACAGGGGCGCAACGGCAGTTCCCATTCTTTCTGTTTGCCCTGAAGCTCTCCCCGTCGTGATCGCCATTACAGCAGCAAGAGGTGAATGCCCGACTGCTTGCTTTTCTTCTCTTCAATAAGCTTTTGATCTATCACCCCTCCATCTCAAGTATGACAACTCTACAATGCAAGTAAGTCAGCTTTCAATTGCCAATGGCTAATGGGTCATTTTTACATTTCAATAAACTGGCAGTTCAAAGGATGGAAAAGAGGTCAATACCTCTAAATTCCCTGTGAATGAGGCCGTGAAAAGCTAAAGAACATCTCTAAGTAGTGGAAACAATTTGAATTAATCTGGATACTTAAATCAACCCAGATCATAATTGGATATTTGTTAAAGACTATTATTCGGCTGCAATACAGTCTGAACAAAATGAGATACTTGTGAGAGGGATTTCTCCTTGTCGTCTGATTTGAAATTCATACGCTAACATTTAAAACTCCAGTTGGAGGAGACTGGGAAGGATGGACTATCTGGGACTCTGAACTACTTTTCAACCTGGATTAATGGACTGAGTTTGCTGACAGAGAAAAATGGCTTTGCTAAGCGAAATTTTTCACAAAAAAGATATTTTAAGCAGTTTGAAGTCTCTGAGGCAAGATCTTGGTTTATTGACAAAGTTGGTTAAGAAGCAAATGGGAGCTTTTGTGCTGAAAGCTAGTGAAATCTCAAATCTTCATGAGCAAAGTGGTAAAGAGAATCCAGGGACGTCTGTAGAACTGAAATGGGAGACCGACTCGCTGGGAAACGAACAAAAGAAAATCAGAATGGAACCCTATGGCGTAATTTAAAAAGAAGACTGGAAATGGAGACTGATTCAAGTTAGGTTGAGAGGAACAAAGGCTGTGGAATTTTTCCCACTTTCTTCGAGAAGAATGTCTGCATTAAGAAGTAAGAAGATGCATTTTAACCAGAAAATCATGATGTGGAAATCTTTCAGAAAGAAGAGACTCCTGAATTAGATTTTTCTCAGTGGATAGTTGGCTATGGACTTTGTAAGAAAATCTGATATATGATATTAGAAGGCTAAGTGAGATTCCTTTTTCCTTTTTGGGGGGCTACAATAAGTTGTCTTGTTTAAAATAATATGGATATAAAAGCTAAAGGACTAAAAAGTCTGAAAAGAATTTTATGTAAAAATAGTTAATTTAGATTAACTTTTAAGAAGGCAGATAGCGTAATTACTTGATAAATTGGTGAACTTGTCTTTAACAGATAATGATATTAGCTTTTTATGTTTGTTATTGATATGGGTAATCCTACAAATTAATCTATAACTGTTAAGAAGGTAGATATTGTAATTATTTTGTTAATTAGTAGATCTCCTTCTAATATGTTTGTTTGAAGAAATTGTCTATAATAAGATAAATTATTGTGCTCTATTTCTAATCTGTCAAGGATAAAGATATTAGTCACAGACCGTATTAAGGAGATAGAAGGTGCATATTAGTTACAAATCAGGAGATAAGATTTCTTTTTTAGTAAGAAGGGTTTCTTGAAATGTTCTTATCTTGGTGGGTAGTTGGGTATGGAACTCTCAATAAGAACAGGCATGTGATTTTTATTTTTGGGTTATAATAAATTGATTTGGGTTATAATCCCTAGCCCAATAGGAATATAAGGGATTGTTAAAAAGGCAGATAGCACAGTTGTTATGTAAACTGGCAGATTTGTCTTTAGTATGTCTCCCAGGAAATAGACAAAATATTATGTTGTATTTTTCTTTTAGCTTCTTAAGGATAAAGATATGATTTTTTGCGTCTATATTAATGAGGATAGTTTTAAACTAACAAACTAGTCTGTGTTTTTAACATGGTTAAGCCAAAGCAGCTAGTTTTGTGTTGAGATTGCTCTGACTTGTTTACACTTATATGTATTGAAGAACTGTTTAGACTTGTATTGCAAATAATAGTTTAGTAAAAACATTTTATAATGAAAGATAAAGATGGTAAAATATATGGAGAACTCTATACTTGCAGGTAGAATGAATTGGATATTTTATTTGGAGGTAGAATTAAAACTGATATATTTGTATTTTTCTTTTTTTTCTGTTTTTCCCATTCTGTATATGCCCTCCCCCCCTTTTTTTGTATCTATACTTACGCTTCTTTCTTTTGTAGTTAAAACCAATTAAAATTATAAAATCTGAAGTAAACAGGGTCATCTACACTTTTCCCCCAGCAAGCTGGGTACTCATTTTACCGACCTTGGAAGGATGGAAAGCTGAATCAACCTTGAGCCGGCTACCTGAACCCAGCTTCTACCAGGATTGAACTCAGGTCGTGAGCAGAGCTTGGACTGCAGTACTGCAGCATGGCAAACCAACCCGTAAAAAAAAAATGTCCGCCATGAAAACGTTATGATACACTGTCACCCAGAGTAGGAAATGACTGGTGCTTGCACAGGGGACTACCTTTACTCTCTTTTTTTTTATGGGGTGGTTTGCCATCGCCTTCCCCAGTCATCTACACTTTACCCCCAACAAGCTGGGTACTCATTTTATTGACCTTGGAAGGATGGAAGGCTAAGTCAACCTTGAGCCGGCTACCTGAACCCAGCTTCCGACGGGATCGAACTCAGGTTGTGAGCAGAGCTTGGACTGCAGTACTGCAGCTTACCATTCTGTGCCACGGGACTCCTATTTGCCTCATGGCAGGTAGGACATTTGGATGTTTTCTTCCTGTAGAGCCAATAGCATCTCCAAGTATATAATCAAGAAAATGGTTGAGTCACCCTTTGCTCCCGGACCATGGTGGCCACCTCCTCGCCTTGTGTTTGTAGTTCTTTATTTTAAAATGCAGGTGTTAAACAGGCAGCTAATTTGGCCCTCCAATTAAGTCCTGCCTCCTGCCAACCAGAGACGGCAGATGCAACAGCCCTTCTCAATCACCTGTTTGCCAAGGGTACCACCTGTAAACAAATGCCACGCCTGCAATTACAAAGACATCTCTGCAATGTTTTCCACGCCTTTCTTGTCACCGAAAGCCCGGGCTGTTTACATCATGAAATCTTCTCGATTGCTGCAGTTGCTTAGCAACTGGCCAACTGTTCGGCGGTTGCCTAGCGACTGTGCTCACGCACACCTTTCCTCCCACCTCCTGCAGATGCCTGAGCCAAGATTGATAATGGTGAATGGCAAGCATCTGGAATGAGTGTCATGCCTCAGATTCCAGACAAAGGCATTTTGATACATTTGGGACAGGCCCAATGTAGGGCATGATATGCACCAAATCAAGTTGATAGGCCATTCTGTTCCAAGCCTCTGCAATTCATACATTCTGTCAAATGCACCCCATCAGTGGGCTCCAGTTAGCTGCCTGTGTTTGCGAGAACTGGGTGGAAGGGTTTGGGGCAAGCATCTGGAAAGCCATAGTACATAGCTAGTGGGCTGCAGGACTGTGTTTGTTCCCCAAAAGGTTGCCCATGAATGCCAAGGCACCCTCTAACACAGGAGCGTCAAACGTGCCCCAGGGGCCAAATCAGGCCCCTAGAAGGCTCCTACCAGGCCCTTGAGCAAGTCTGCTTCCTTCTCCCACTCACTTGCTTCCATCTGCATCACAGCTTGCTCAATCGCACAGGAGCTACAGAGCAAAGTGTCTATTTTCTCCATTGGCTGAGGGTCCTCCCGTGAGGAAGAAGGGGGAAGGGAGAGCTTGCTTTGCCAAACTCTCAATCACACAGCAGAGCTACTGAGCCAAGCCTCTCCTCCTCCAATTGGCTGAGGTTTCTCCCCCTCCTTGTACCCTCTCCACCTCCCCCATCTATTTTCCTTCCTTCCTTCCTCCCTCCCTCCCTCCCTCCCTCCCTTCCTTCCTTCCTTCCTTCCTTCCTTCCTTCCTTCCTTCCTTCCTTCCTTCCGGCTCTCAAACATCTGACGTTCATATTCTTGTGGTTCTCAAACATCTGACGTTTATTCTATGTGGCTCTCACATTAAGCAAGTTTGGCCACCCCTGCACTAAAGAGATACACAGAAAGCACCTTTTTAAAAAAAGAGAAAAAGAAAGCACCTCTGTGTCCTTTTTAAAGTTTGCATCTCCGCTTCCAGGCATTACATTTTATGACACACATGGCCCGGCCCTACAAGGTTTCATTTATGTCAGATCCTCATAACAAATGAGTTTGACGCCCCTGCAACACATTACCTGGCATCCCCCAAGTGTTTTGAGAAAGTCAAAACGGCCAGGTGGGGCTTTCTGCCCAGCAAAGGCTTCTGATTGGCCACTGGATATTGGATTGGGTGTGCACATTTTTCTAAAACATTGCTTTGCCAGCAGCTTCCACTACAGCACAAGGACCTTCACTGTGTGACTGAAGGTAAACTGCAGCACCCATTTTGTGGCTGCGCACACCCCACTGTCTTGGAATTCCACCGGTGCCCACAGGCTCAAAAAGGTTAGGGAGTCGGGGACCACTGCTTTAGTGGATTGCAACTTGTGCTCCCTCCTATGGCTGGCTTTCATTAAGGGAAAAAACAAAAGCCGCTGCATCACTGAGAAATGTCAAGACCGAGCCAAAGTAATTTAAGCAGCAGCTGATATTCCAGACAGTTTCCCGTGATGAACCACAAATCACGCAACACCTTAAAGACTAACATTTATTTCCGTATGCACTTCTGTGAGTCACCACAGAAGCTCATATTGAAATAAATGTTGTTAGTCTTTAAGGGTGCCATTTGACTTGTGGTTTATAATATTTCTACAGCACCATCTGAAGCAGACTTTGTGTGTGTGTGTATGTGTGTGAAGTGCCGTCAAACTGCTTCCAATTTATGGCGACTTACTGAAATCTGTGGGAGGGGAGGAGCTTTTAAGGTGCTTCTGGACTCTTGCCCTTTTCTACTGCTAAAAAAGGTTAAAAGGAGAAAGAAGAAGACGACCATAGATTCTCAGAGTGGTTTACAATCTCCTTTATCTTCTTCCCCCACAACCGACACCCTGTGAGGTGGGTGGGGCTGAGAGAGCTCTCCCAGAAGCTGCCCTTTCAAATACAGCTCTGTGAGAGCTATAGCTGACCCAAGGCCATTCCAGCAGCTGAAAGTGGAGGAGTGGGGAATCAAACCCGGTTCTCCTGGACAAGTGTTCACACACTTAACCACTACACAAACTGGCTCTCAGGTAGTCCCCTGAGCAAGCACCGAGTTATTACCGACCCATGGGGGTAACGCCACATCACGACGTTTTCTTGGCAGACTTTTTACCTGGTGGTTTGCCATTGCCTTCCCCAGTCATCTGAGCTGAGGGGAAGCCTTCGAAGGCAGAGTAGAACCGGGCCTGGAGGCCAGAGCGGGCCCATTACACCACACCCCTCTCATTACAACGAGCTGCTGCCTGAAAGCGCTCTAAAATTACCACCTGTGTGGAAGATATCAAAAAAAAGATGGCAACAGCCTTCAGGGAAGATATGTTTGGAAAGCTAAGTTATTGGAAGTAGGAATTCCAGTAACTACTGTTAATCCTTTTTATATTAATTCTTTGTCCCATTGGGCCTCAAAAGCAACCCTGTAAGGAAGGTAGATAACCACTGCAGACATTTTACAGATGTGGAACAAAGCCTAAAAGACAGCGATGACTTCCTTTACTAGGCCAATAAAGGTTGTGTGTCTGTGTCTGATAACTTCCTCAGGGGCAGACACTTGGATTCAACTTTTAGCTCGGCCTCTCCATGAACTGGCTCGCAGCAAGAGGGATACCACCAAAACCACAGCGGCACTGCTGGTTTTCCAGAGATGTTGAAACAGCTGGGAGATGAATGTTTGTCAGTTAGTTAGGGAAGGATGGAAAAAGGCTGGGCAGCTGAGTGCCAGAATTCATCCAAGGTGCTTATTAATTTGGATTCCAAAGGGAAGACGTAACGCACTCAAAGGCTGGAATTAAAGGACATTTGGAAAACCCACCTAGTGTTGCCACCTTCTCTTCTGCATGCTTAACAGCTGTGTGACTGATCAAAGTTAAGCGGCCGGCAAAGCATCACAAAGGGGAAAAACTCTACCTGCTAAATTATTTCCTGTCATGCTGCTGTTCAGAGCCAAAAAACCCTGCCAGAAGGGGGGGGGGGGAGTTAGCAACCCAATAATTCATAAACCCAGAATACAGAGACAGACAGAGCGGTGTGGTTAGTGTCAGTACAAGATCTGGGTTCAAATCCCCTCTGCCATGAAAGCTTATTGGATGGGTTACCTTGGGCCAGTCACTCTCGCTCAGCCAAGCCTACCTCACAGGACTTGGGGAGGGACGGTGGCTCAGTGGTAGAGCATCTGCCTGGGAAGCAGAAGATCCCAGGTTCAATCCCTGGCATCTCCAAAAAAGGGTCCAGGCAAATAGGTGTGAAAAGCCTCAACTTGAGACCCTGGAGAGCTTCTGCCAGTCTGAGTAGACAGTACTGACTTTGATGGACCAAAGGTCTGATTCAGTATAAGGCAGCTTCATATGTTCATATGTTCATGACTGTTGTCGTGGAGATAAAATACAAGAGGCGAGAATGATATTGTAAGTTGCTTTAGGTGCACACTGGGCAGAAAGTCAGAGCATAAATAAATACAGTAATAAAGAAGCTCTACATAAGAATCATTGTGCAGGATCAGCTCATGGACTGACCAGTTCTGTACTTGGTTGCCAGTGGTAACCGACCAGCTGTATCCAGGAAACCGATGAAGGCAACACAGTCCTTTCCTGTCACACGTCCCCATTATGTGGTATTCCAAGCTATACTGCCTCGTAACATGGAAGTTCTCTTTAGCCACCCAATTTAACTAATAGCTACTGTTACGCTCATTCCCTATAAAACTCTAATTCTCCTTTAAAAAGCCATCAGAACTCATGACTGTCACCTCAACAAAGGATTTTCCGGTAATGAAGCAGGTGATACATAGATGCGTGTGTAGCCAAACAGGAATGCAGTTGAGGGCTCCATTTCTTTCCACTGTTGTTTTCTTATCTAATGGATGTTCTCCTTTTGTCTACAACCTCCCGGTGTACTTATTCACATTCATATACAATACTCCCTCTTGAGGATAAGAAGGTGGGTGTGTGGGAGCTTTAGACACTGGAGTGCCAATCGGCTTAGAAAGACTTGACTAGTCCTCTCAGGTATTTGCTTCCAGCCTAACTCCACATTAACTTGTACACAAGTCCTTCACAGAGGTTTTTAGTCAAATGTTCTTATAAGTACTTCTTCACCCAAAGGGAGAACATGGAGTTCTCTGCTACAGGAGGTGCTGGTGGCTACAAGCATAGACAGCTTCAAGAGGGAATTGGATAAACATATGACGCAGGGGTCCATCAGTGGCTATTAGCCACAGTGTATTGTTGGAACGCTCTGTCTGGGGCAGTGATGCTCTGTATTCTTGGTGCTTGAGGGGGGGGGGCTACAGTGAGAGGGCTTCTAGTGTCCTGGCCCCACTGGTAAACCTTCTGATGGCACCTAGGTTTTTTGGCCACTGTGTGACACAGGGTGTTGGACTGGATGGGCCATTGGCCTGATCCAACATGTTCTTCACTCCCTGATGGAAACTCAATTGTCACGTGTGTGGGGCACGGATGCGGATTGGGACTGGGGCATGTACGAAGAAGGGGTTTCTGTCTTCCACTTACACAGCTTTCCAGACCCAAAGTGCACTGAGGTAGCAATGATTTCTCCATCAGGAGGGTTCTCATATACTCATAGGCTACATGTGCACCTGTCGACAGGGCAAATACCACCTTAGAGCTGTTCTGGATTGGGGAAATGGTGCTGGTGAGATGGTGAGACTCCCTTCTTCCCACATGTTATGGCTCTGATCTCAATCAGGACTCTGCACACTAGATAACTGAGTTCTCAAGGGGGAAATTACAGCTGACGTTTGAGTAAAAGTCTGTTGTGGATATGTGTAAAACATATAAGAACATAAGAGAAGCCATGCCGGATCAGGCCAGTGGCCCACCCAGTCCAACACTCTGTCATTCAGTGGCCAAAAAAACCAGGCGCCATCAGGAGACCCATCAGTGGGGCCAGGACACTAGAAGCCGTCCCACTGTGCCCCCACCCCCGCAAACACCAAGAACACACCACCTCCTGTGGCAGTGAATTCCATGTGTTAATAACCCTTTGGGTGAAGAAGTACTTCCTTTTATCCATTCTAACCCGACTGCTCAGCAATTTCATTGAATGTCCATGAGTTCTCTTATTGTGAGAAAGGGAGAAAAGTATTTCTTTACCTTCTCTATCCCATGCATAATCTTGTAAACCTCTATCATGTCACCCCTCAGTCGAAGTTTCTCCAAGCTAAAGAGCCCCAAGCATTTTAACCTTTAGATGAAGAAGATATTGGATTTATATCCCGCCCTCCACTCCGAAGAGTCTCAGAGCGGCTCACAATCTCCTTTACCTTCCTCCCCCACAACAGACACCCTGTGAGGTGGGTGGGGCTGGAGAGGGTTCTCACAGCAGCTGCCCTTTCAAGGACAACCTCTGCCTGAGCTATGGCTGACCCAAGACCATGCCAGCAGGTGCAAGTGGAGGAGTGGGGAATCAAACCTGGTTCTCCCAGATAAGAGTCTGCACACTTAACCACTACACCAAACTGGCTCTCTTTACTTAGGCCCTCAGCCACAGATACTTCTCCCATTTCAGTGAAGGGAGGCTAAATGCTCCTAATTTGTGACATGGCAGACCTAGATGGTATGGTATAACATTCAGAGTGTTGTGAGACTAAGAGACAGAGAAAACTTGAGTTCAAAACCCACATTTATTCATGGAGTAGTCTCTCACCTTAATCTATCTCATAAGATTGTTATGAGGATAAAATAGAAGAAAAGGAGAAAGACATAAGTCGCCCTGAACGCCTTAGAAGAATGGAGGGATACAAACATGACAAAGATAAACACATGTCAAGACCTACCATAGGAACCTGAAATACTTCAACCCCACAGGCTGTTTCCACACAGGTGATTAGCTCCAAGTTAGATGCTTCTGGAAAGTGGCGTCCTCCAGCCCCATTTCCACATAGTATCAAGGTGCTTCTGTGACCTCCTAAGGCTTCACTTCCTTTTTTGCAATGTCTCCCAAACCTACCTTACTGTGACATTTTGGGAAAGATTGCCAAGCTGGACTGGCTACTGTGTGGGCAGGAAAGTCTGCCATCTTCCCTGTCCCTGTGGTGGCCAATTTCCTTTCCTTTATTGGATGGGGGGGGGGGGGTATCAGCAACCAATATATCAATATTGTTATGGAATTCTGAAATGCCCTTCCTAGAGAGACTTGTCCGTTCCCTTCCGCCATTATCTTCAGCCAGCAGGTGAAGACTTTTCCATTTTGTCTGATTTCCACTGAATCATTCTCAGCAACTGTGCCTCCCCCCTTCATTCGCTTATTATTGATGTGTTCTGTTTTAATGGTTTTTCCATCTTATGTTAATGCTTTTATTATCCGCTGTCTTGGGAACCCTTGGTTAGGTGGAAAGACAGATTTAAAATGTTTTAAATAAAATAAAAGACACATAAATATTGGTAAGTCAGTTACTGGGTTTTGGGGGTCCCCCCCCCCAAATAAAGCTCCCTCCTGCAGTTTGTTGGGGATATAGCTGTCATGGGGACAAGGCAGGGCAAATGAGGGGAAATCTACAATACAGAAGTCTTGTTTCTCCTGCCCTGAACTGACAGCCACAGCAACCAAGAGACTTCCACAGGGAAGTGCCACCATGTGGAAAAACCCTAAGTCACAAGGACTATTCACCTCACCTCTTCAAGAGGGGATTGGATAAGCATATGGAGCAGAAGTCCATCAGTGGCTATTAGCCACAGTGTATTGTTGGAACTCTCTGTCTGGGGCAGTGATGCTCTGTATTCAGTGCTTGGGAGGGGGCAACAGAGGGAGGGCTTCTAGTGTCCTGGCTCCACTGATGGAACTCCTGATGGCACCTGTTATTTTTGGCCACTGTGTGACACAAAGTGTTGGACTGGATGGGCCACTGGCCTGATCCAACATAGCTTCTGTTATGTTCTTATGTTGTCTGGGCCTGCTCTTAAACAAATTCCTCAACGTTATTATTGCTCTCTAAGGATTTATCAGAGTCCCTCAGGTATAACTGTTCTCTATGCAAGACCAGCCATCTTCCACTGTTAGATCAACTTGGGCCAGTTGATTAAGGTGGAGTGGGTGACTAGTGAACAAATTACTGGGGACATCTGCCTAGTCACTAAACAGGGACAGCGTAATACAACAGATAATAGTGCTGGACTTAAAAGAACCGAAATCAGGTTTGGCCCACACATATACGTGAATCACTGGATTTCTTAACATTTTATTACTGCGCTCTGGCAGCCATTTCCTGTTACAGATATGCTGTGATTTCTCAGCACTTCATCATGGAATGTGTGAGGTGATTCCACTAAGAAGAAGCAGGGCCTTAGATGTGTGAATGGGGCAATCCTACATTATCACCTCAAAATCATCCATGGAAGTTGTGGCCAAATTAGACATGACAGCATCTTTGAGGTGGCCGTGAGGACACCATCACATTTAGTTACAACAAGCCTTCATGTATACATGGACCAGCAAAGATCTACTGTAATTTTTTCAGGCAGCCACTGTCTCTCAGCCCAATAAATCAATGCAAAACAAGCATGCAAAATTAGTTTCTATGCTGAAATCTGCTATAGAAATAATAAAGCAAGTTCCCTGCTCTGCAAACACACACACCCCTCCTTCAGAATTTTAACTGTACCCAGCTCTTGAAACATTTTGAAATATTTATCTGGCAACATTGCAAGACACGCCTTTCCAACCTGGCTGGCTAAAATCTCTTCCACAATCATCTCAAGCCACCACACCCCAAAAGATCCACACTGACAAGATGGCAGCTTCAGTTCCATATCCAGGGGCAAAATGGCCACTATCCAAAGTACCCTGAGTGAGGGGGACTGACAGAGATGTCAAGGGAGCTTTGAGAATTTGTCCTACATATCAAGTTGCGCCTCTTGGCTTTGTTTCTCCAAGATCTTGCCAGAAAAAAATAACTTTTCCCCACTCAGAACCTTGCCAATATCTCATGTTTCCCTTTCTTACTGAGCAGCTCCAACACAATGGTGCAAAGCAGAAACATGCTTCAAACCGCTCAACTGGCCACTGGGCCTAACAATACCATCTTTAAAGACTTTATAAACCTCTCTGCTGAAGAAGAAGACAAAGACAACGACAACTGCAGATTTATACCCCACCCTTCTCTCTGAATCAGACACTCAGAGTGGCTTACAATCTCCTATATCTTCTCCCCCCCACAACAAACACCCTGTGAGGTGGGTAGGGCTGAGAGGGCTCTCACAGCAGCTGCCCTTTCAAGGACAACTCCTGCGCGAGAGCTATGGCTGACCCAAGGCCATTCCAGCAGCTGTAAGTGGAGGGGCGGGGAATCAAACCCAGTTCTCCCAAATAAGAGCCCGTGCACTTAACCACTACAGCAAACTGTCTCTTTGTAGTGCTGACAATCTACAGCACTACAAAGCATATACTACATTTATATGCCAAAGAATAGCTGATTTCTCCCTCCCCTTTCCCTATTCATTTTGGCCTGAAGTCTCTTTTCTGTTTTGAGCAGGAGACTGTTTGTGCTGCGAGGGTCAGGGCAGAGGCTGGCACAAGCTTCGCTTCCCCAGAGAGGCAGCCTCCCCCTCCCTCCCCCTGTGAGAACCATGGATCCTGGGCAACGTTCCAAGGATTCCCCAGGCAGCTTATCAGGCCGGCCTTTGCAAAAAAGCTCAGTAATGGTGAATGAGCTTCCAGCGCAACCACTGTTAATGGATTTTTCCTTGCAATGCACAGTTGTAGAGAGGATGCATTTATGTGTTCGGCATAAACGCAAGACACAAATGAGCTGAATAGACATGATGCTGCCTATACTGATTTAGTCTTTTGGTCCATCAAGGTTGGTATTGTCTACTCCACGGGTGGCCAAACTGCAGCTCGGGAGTCACATGTGGCTCTTTCACACACATTGTGTGGCTCTTGGAGCCCCCACCACCCCATTGGCTAGCTTGGGGAAGGCATTTGTCTCTTTACATCACTTCTCCAAGCTAGATCAGCCAGCAGCTTGGAGAATGCAAGTTGCTTTCTTTCCACCTCTCCCTCCCCCCTCCCTTCCTGTCTTGTGGCTCTCAAACATCTGATGTTCATGTCTTGCGGCTCTCAAACATATGGCATTTATTCTATGTGGCTCTTGCATTAAGCAAGTTTGGCCACCCCTGGTCTACTCAGACTGCCAGCAGCTCTCCAGGATCTCAGGCTGAGATCTTTCACATCACTTATTACCTGATCCTCAACGGGAGATGCCAGGGACTGAACCTGAGACATTTCGCATACAAAAGCAGAGCTTTTTCACTGAGCCATGGCCCCTCCTGAACTACAAGAAGACCTGACAGCAAGAATACGCCACCAGGATCTTCTACAGCAGGGGCGGCCAATGGTAGCTCTCCAGATTTTTTTTTGCCTACAACTCCCATCAGCCCCAGCCAGCATGGCCAATGGCTGGGGCTGATGGGAGTTGTAGGCAAAAAAACATCTGGAGAGCTACCGTTGGCCACCCCTGTTCTACAGCATGCAGGGGTTCTGTGGCATATGCACAGAGGACTATTTATGTACAGTCTGCTTATCTCCACGATGCACACCCAAACCGCTTCACAACCCCATTCCCTCCTCCTTCATTTTATCCTAACAACCACAACATGATGAGGCAGGTTAGGCTGAGAGTGCGTGACAGGCCAAAGGTCACCCAGTGAGCTTCTCTGGCAGGGTGAGCATTTGAACCTGGTTCTCCTAGTTTACCATCCGGCAGTGTAACCACTATGCCAGGCTGGCCTGGCCTAGCAAAACAAGCTGAAGCAGAAGCAGATCACAAGTTCAGTTGGAGAGATGAACTTTGCAAGCAAAAGATCTCAGGCTCAATCTGCAGCGTGTCCAGTGAAACAACTTGTAGGTGGTAACGTGTACTCAGAAAGCAACTCTAGAGAAGTATTGGGTTATATAAACCCATGAGACTGCCTGACAAAATGGGAAAAAAATATCTCGAATCTAGTTTTCTATATGGGAAGCAGCTGTGGCTCAAAAGAAAAGTATGCTGCTCAAAAGAAACTAGGACCAAGGTTCACTTTCTGGCATCACCCACCAAAATTATCCTAGGAAGTTGGACCTTGGGAGAGATCCCAGACAGCTGCCCTCAGATAGAGCAGAACACATTGAACTAGAGGGGCCAGTGGTCTTGCTGGGTACAAGGCAGCTTCATGGAGAGCATCCTTTTTATCAGAAAGGACATTCCCTCAACTGTGGTCCAATGTGGACAAACCCAGGCACATATGTCCAAGGGGCTTGAACTATGACAAACCCAGAGATGTATCTAGATAGATAACTTTTGGTGTACTTATAGGTTATGATATAGCCCAATCTTGTCAAACTTTGGAAGCTAAGCAGGGTCGGTACTTGGAAGGGAGACCACTGAGGAAGATAAGGGCAAACAGGAGGACGGTAGCTCAGTGGTAGAGCATCTGCTTGGTAAGCAGAAGGTCCTAGGTTCAATCCCTGGCATCTCCAAAAAAGGGTCCAGGCAAATAGGTGTGAAAAATCTCAGCTTGAGACCCTGGAGAGCCGCTGCCAGTCTGAGAAGACAATACTGACTTTGATGCACCAAGGCTCTGATTCAGTATGAGGCAGATTCATATGTTCGTATGTTCAAACCACCTCTGCTTCTCACTTGCCTTGAAAGCCCCTTGCTGGGCTTACCAGAAGTCAGTTGTGACTTGACAGCACATATACATGCCATCTTGGGCTATACATTGAGATGGGAATACACAGTTCCTTTTTCTTGGTGCATTAAAAAAAAAAACCCATAAAGCAACATCCCCAAACAAAAGCCCATTACACTTCTTGAGGATTGGGATTATTCAATTAACAGTGCAATTTTAAGAACACTTTGCTGGGACTAAGTCTGACTGAATAGACCTGCTCAGAATGGCACTTTTAACAGTGCTGTCCTAAGCATCCTATCTGATAAAGGGAACTTTGACTTTTGAAAGCTCAGATCCTGAAAAAGTTGTTGGTCTCTCTAAGGGGCTCCGGGATTTGAATACAGCTCTTCTTCTGAAAACCAACATGGGCCTCCTCTGAAACATCCTAAACAGAATTACTCCCTTCTAAGCCCATAGATTTCATTGGACTTCGAAGGATGAAACTCTGTTTAGGATCACACTGTAGATGTACAGCGCAATAAATGTGTGCCAATTTGTAAGCAGATCAAGATGAGCAGCCACATTAGTCTGTTTGAATAGCGGTAGAAAAGAGCAAGAGCCCACTAGCGCCTTAAAGACTATCAGAATTTGTGGCAGCATGGGAGCTTTCGTGAGCTACTGCTCACTTCTTCAGCAGGAGGGGTTTGGGTTTCAAACCAAGATGTAAGCAGGGATGGCCCTAAATTATCTGGCACCCTACGCAAGGCTAACTTCTGGCAACCTCCTCACACTAATAACCAGTTTTCAAAAACAGATGAATTGTGGGAAAAACTGAAAAGCACAAAATTCAAAATTGCTCCCTGGCCTTGATAGGTCTCTAAGTCACGTGGGGGGGGGGGGTGCACAATTTGGCACCCTCAGAAGGCAGGCACCCTAGGCAATCCCCTAGTTTGTCTAGTGACAGGGCTGGCCCTGGATGTAAGTGCCCATTGCCCTCACTCCCCATCTCTCTTTTGCTTCCTTTCTAGATTTTCGTCACTTTAGTGATTCCTCCCCCAGAAAAGGTAAGAAAAACTGACCTATATCCTCTCTTCATTCTCCATCATTTCTAAAGCCTTGCCTCATCTTCTCTTATAATTATTCTTGCAGTTCCCTGCAGTTTACATTCCAGAACTTTAATTAATTTATCCGCACAAAGAACAACACTGTGCAATAACCCAAAAAAGGGATTGGGGTGTGTGTAAAAACATGCACAGCTTTTTTTAAAAGTTGCCACAGAGTGTGGATTGGCTACGGTTCCCATTAGGCCTCCCACTTTCCCTGGGTTGGACTGCTACAGAATCTGCAAAAGGATGCTCAAAGAGGGGGGCTTTGGCTATAGGTTGCTGACTTCACCCACCAGGAGGAGCTCTGTCTGGCACTCTAGGCAAAGCTAACTTCTAGTGCACAGATAACGTCACCAAGGCACATGGGGGAACCCAATTTGGCCGCCCCAGAAGGCCAGCATCCTAGATGATTACCTAGCTTCCTAGAGGCAGATCAGACCCTGTCTGCTTCGAACCCAAAAAGTCTCAGCTTCTCCATTTCCAAGCAGAAGGATCAAATGTGACCTCTGGAGAGCCACTGCCGGTTAGAGGAGATTGTACTGCCTGGTCTGATGCCGATAAGGCGGCTTCCTGTGTTCAAAAAGAGAGAGCACCTTGCTGTTCACCAAAGTTTTTAGGGAAATGGTTGTTGCGTGACTCAGTGGTCAAGCATCTTTGCTCAGCACACAGGTTCAATTCCTAGCAGCGCTGGTCAAAGGGATCAAGTAAAAGGTGACGCGAAAGGCACTGGAGAGCTACTGCCAGTCAGAGGAACCAATGCTGACCTTGCCAGACCAATGGCCACACATAGTCCAAGGCAGCCCTGTATAGTTTTAAAGCCACATTTTCCCAACCCTGATTAGGCAGCATAGTGCAGTGGTTAGGGTTTGGGGCCAGAGTCTGGAATAGCCAGGCTTAGTCATAAGAACATAAGAGAAGCCATGTTGGATCAGGCCAATGGCCCATCCAGTCCAACACTCTGGGTCACACAGTGGCCAAAAAACCCCAAGTGCCATCAGGAGGTCCACCAGTGGGGCTAGAAGCCCTCCCACTGTGCCCCCCCCAAGCACCAAGGATACAGAGCATTACTGCCCCAGATAGAGAGTTGCAACAATAAGCTGTGGCTAATAGCCACTGATGGACCTCTGCTCCATCTGCTTATCCAATCCCCTCTCGAAGCTGTCTATGCTTGCCCCCCTCTGCCCGGAAATTCTCGGCCCAGTCCCACCTCACAGGGTTGTTGTGAGGACGGAGAAAGACGTCCACTGCCCTCAACTCCTTGAAGGAAGTGCAGCATAGAAACGAAACGAACCAACAAACATCAAAAGCCCCCGAACGTTTCCGGGGCCAAAGGCCCATCCTTTCCCTTTTCCTTCTTGGCTTCTTCACCAGACCGTCCTCCCCCCCTCCCCGCCGCAGGGATCCTCCCCCTCGGGCCGGGGGGTGGGGGTTGGGGGGGGTCCTTACCTGGGGTTCCACCAGCCACTTCTCCTCCTCCCCGCTCGGCGCCGCCTCGGTGTACTTGAAGGCCGCATAGAGAGGGATTTTGTCGTGCGCGCTGTAGAGGGTGGCGAAGCGCGGCTCCTGCTTGTACTTCTGGCAGATCTTGACGTGCGAAGGCGGCCCGGGCAGGCCCTCGGGGGGCGCCTGGGCCAGGAAGAAGCCGTTGCATTCCGCAAAGCCCGCTTCCTCCGGGCCCACCACCCTGGCCTGAACCCAGCCCGGGAAGGAGGCCACGGCCAGCGCGCAGAGCGCAAAGGCCAGCCGCATCTTGGGCAGCAGCATTGGGAAGCAGGAGGAAGGCGCGTCCCTTCTCTCTCTCTCTCTCGGGCACGGAGGCGACGGGCTGCTGCTGCTGGGCTGAGCCCGTGGAGGAGGCGGCGGCGGCGGCGGGAGCGGGGAGTGAGGCCCGATTGGCGCGGCTGGGAATCCGAGGCTCGCTGGCGCAGCCTTGGCGAGGGTGCCAAATGCGTTGCCGGGGGCCGAGGCGCGCGTAAAATAGCTTTTGCCGCCCCGCCGCGGCGTCTTGTGAGCGCGGACACGTGAAGGGCCGCGCTGCTGGTGACACACGCCGCAAACGCGCGGGATCGGCGCTCTGCACACGCTCAGAGCCGTGCGGGCCCAGCCACACGGGGAGGGGAGTGGCAGGGAGAAATGCTTGGAGTGCTTCGGCGGGAGACGTCATTGGCTCAGCAGCCCTATCTTTTTGGCGCTCGGCCACAGGTGGGCGGGGGAGAGGACTGCATTGCGGTGCGGGAGGGATCCCCGAGCAGCGGAAACCGGGGAGTGACTCGGCAAGAATGTCCCGCTTCCAGTTGCGGCGGGGGGGTGGGAGCCACCTGTGGGGAGTTCGCGAGCTCGGCGTGCCCTTTGTGGCCAGTGGGGCACAGAGATCTCACCGGGCTTGAATGGCATCGCATCGCCATCCGGGATGAATCCCTGCCGGAACAATGATCGCGATTAGAAGATTGAGAAAATGAGAGATATAGGCTAGGGACGAGGAAACCCAGAGAATAAACATCAGATGTTTGAGAGCCACGACAGAAGGAAGGAAAATAGATGGGGAGGGAGAGATGGGAAGAAAGCAACTTTAAATTTTACATTTTTAAATGCATTCTGCAAGCTTGCCTTGATTGTTAGCTGCCCTGAGTCCACCTGCAGAGAGGGTGGGATGAAAAATCTAAATAAATAAGCTACTCTGAGACTCCAAGTCAAGGGCTGGGTATAAATCTAACTACTTCTTCTGGGTATAAATCCAATCACATCTTCTAGAAATAAAAAACAAAATACACAAGTTCAATGTCAAGGAGGCCCCCAACTGAAGCTGGAGGGGTAAGGTCCCCAGCCCCCGCCCCCCCCCCCCCCGGATGCCAGTAGGGGATGGGAGTTAAGGTTGCTAGATCCAGGTTAGGGAACTCTTGAAGATTTGGGAACAGAGCCTAGGAGGACAGGGACCTCAGTGGGGTACAATGCCATAGAGTCCACCCTCCAAAGCATCCATTTTCTCCAGGGGAACTGGAGCCTGGAGATGAGCTGTAATTCCAGGATATCCCCATGTCCCACCTGGAGGCTGGTATGCCTAGCTGTTTCCTCCCCACTCCCAGGTCTCTCATCAAATTATGCTTGCAGAGCATCACCTGC
Organism: Heteronotia binoei; assembly: GCF_032191835.1. Lineage (NCBI taxonomy): Eukaryota > Metazoa > Chordata > Lepidosauria > Squamata > Gekkonidae > Heteronotia > Heteronotia binoei. The sequence continues at coordinate 175,388,988 of NC_083225.1, forward strand.
ACTTAAGGAAACATGAAAGTTCCGCGGGGGGCAAACACTGGTGCAGCAACACCAGCAGCAAAGCACAGCGCTAAATATAATTTTTTGGCAAAATAACAATGGGAATAATTGGATGAACAATGCATGGGAATAGACATGGTTGCATGTAATTTGGTTATGAAATTGTCTAAGAAACATTGTGTTCTATGCCTCATTCACCTGGCAAAGGTAGCACTGGCACAATTTCACGTGTGCTGATTTCCGCTCTTCCACTTGCATGAGTTACGCTGTTGTGCCTGCGGAACTCTTCTGTAGGTTCCATCCCATGATGATTTGGTCGCCTTGTAATGAAGGCCTAGTGCAGGGGTGTCAAACATGCAGCCCAGGGGCCAAATCAGGCCCCCGGAGAGCTTCTATCAGGCCTCTGAGCAACTGGCTGTTGTCTGCTTCATTCTCCCTCTCTCTTGCTTCGTTCTGCATCACAGCTTGCTTTTGGCAGCCTTGCTCAATCGCACAGGAGCTACAAAGCCTCTATTTTCTCCATTGGCTGAGGCTCTTCCCTTGGGGAGGAAAGGGGGGAGGGATAGCTTGCTCTCTTCTTCCTTCCCCAGGGGACCCGGAGGGGGAGGAGCCTCACCCAACTGAAGGAAAAGAGGCTTGGCTCAGTAGCTCTGCTGTGCAATTGCGAGAGCCTGGATTGCACAGGAGAGATACAAAGAAAACATCTTTAAGACCAACAAGTGCTAATGTTTTAAGCATGTTTTATTTTAAGTTTTTTAAAAAAAAAAATCTTTGTGTTTGTGTCCTTTATAAAGTTTATATTTCCGGCATTATATTTTATGACACACATGACCTGGCCCTCATAACAAATGAGTTTGACACCCCTGGCCTAGTGTGTTTCACAAGACCACTGCTTTTAAAAACACATTTACCACTGCCCAAATAAAGACGACCATACTCCAATTCCGTTCTCCAGCCTGATGCACCCTTGTGCGCATATCCGTTGATATTTCTGTTTTTCCTGTTGCTGGCTGGAAGCAGAATGTATGGACTAACTTTATTGAAAAGCGTGGTGCTTGGGTTCAGCTTTATCCTTTCCAGCCAAAATTGGCTCCCAGATATCAAGGCTCACGGAGGACTGTTTCCTGCCCTCTGAATGACTACCCCATTGTGTCAGTGGAGAATTAGGGAACCCACAGCCCAAGCAAGATCTAGGCAATAGAGGAATGCTGAGTTCATTCGTCTTCCCCCACCCAGGAGTTCCATCAAGTTCTTCCGGTGATGTCCTGTTTATCACATACAAAGCACACAGTGTCCTGGTAACATGCTAAATTCACAGGTGCAAACCAGTCAACAAAGTCTTATAGAGTAGTGTCACTGAGTAATCATTTGGCTTTTTAATTTTTTAAAAAAATAGAATAATGTACAAGTCTGTGCAACTTTAATCCAATGAGGGGAACCCTCAGGTTCAGAATGACAATAACAACAATAAAATACCCCGGGTTGGATCTAGACAGTTTTTCCACTCTGTCTTGCCTGGTTTCCCTCCTCGCTGTAACCCCCATCCGACTTGGTTTTTGCACATACATCTCATGATCCTCAATATAGCTTTTTTTGTGTGGTCTGAAAAGACCCCCTCCTTCCTTTTTCACCAACAGAAAGTCTGTTTGGATCCAACTCCCCATCTTTTCAGGTTTTCACAAAATGCAGGTATGTGTTCTAGTACTTTTGTGCATGTGAGACTGACGGATTCTTGCCTCCTCTAAAATGTACTATATCCATAAGCTTGCCAGTTTCTGCCATATAGAAAATGTTATGCAACCAGTCCTGAGTTATTGAAAATGTACACTGCTTTTCAGGGCACAAGCCTTTACTATTCTGACTGTAACCAGGAGATTAGATTTCAGCAATGTTATAGAACTTGGATGGTCCAAGTGAATATTATCCAATAGCAGAGATAATGGATTAAAGCTTATCATAATACCTGTAATGACACAAATGACTTTTAACCTACTGATTCCTTGTTAAATAAGTGTGCATATTTCCAAAAAGGGGTCTCAATCATGGTGCTTTTTGTTGTTGTTGTTATGGCTTCTTTACTTCCTGTTTAATAAACGAATGATGTATTATTAAAACCTTTTAATCTTTCGTTTCAGTCATTCCTTACAACGGCAGAACCAAAATGTTATATTCATTTATTTATAAAGCAAATAATATTTCTAAAGCCCTCACTTGGATAACCCAGGCTAGCCTGATCTTGTCAGCTCTCAGAAACTAAACAAGATCGGCCCGGTTAGTATTTGGATGGGAGACCTCCAAGGAATACCAGGGTCGTGACATGGAGACAGACCATGGCAAACCACCCCTGAATGTCTCTTGCCTTGAAACCCTTATAGGGTAGCCACAACCCAGCTGTGACTCAGGGCTGGCCCTAGACTGTCTGGGACCCTGGGCAAGGCTAACTTCTGGTGCCACCCTCCACACACACACACTGATAACGTCACCGAGTCACATGGGGGCTGCCCAATTCGGTGCCCCCAGAAGGTGGGCACCCTAGCCAGTTGTCTAGTGGTAGGGCTGTCCCTGTTGTGACTTGACAGTAAAAAAACAACAAATCTTTCTAGATCCTGAAAATAGATGCAACAATACTTTTATCCTTTTTGTGTAAATTTAATATCTATCCGTTCTTCTTTTATTGTACATGGTACAAGCAGAGGAGCTATGAGAAACCACAGGCCGGGGAACTGATTTAGAGATTTAGCCCCCCCCCCCCCCCCTAAAATGTTCTTTCCAGGACATGAAGAGGATTCCTCTCTCTTCTGATTCTCCACCATTCTCAGCATTCTGGGTTTCAAGATAACAGACTGTCCTTTAGGGCTTTTTTTGTAGCAGGAGCTCCTTTGCATATTAGGCCACACACCCCTGATGTAGCCGATCCTCCTGGAGCTTACAGTAAGTTGTGTAATAAGAGCCCTGTAAGCTCTTGGAGGATTGGCTACATCAGGCGTGTGGCCTAGTATGCAAAGGAGTTCCTGCTACAGAAAAAGCCCTGCTGTCCTTTAAAATATATTTTCTTTCTTTCTTTTGGTTAATTTGTTTAACAAACTCATGTTTTTCTGAATACCTGGGGAGTCCCCCTTGTAAGCAGAGACCCCCACCTGGTCTGTGAGCATTCATCATCCACCCTTAGACCAGCCATTTCATTATTGCATGGAGAGAGAACAGTTGGTAGCTGATGCAAATGAACAAACAAAACGTGGTTTCTTGTGTATTTTTAAACCATCCTTTTCATTCTTTCATTCGCAAAGAATATCTGACTGGGATTGGTTCCACACTAGACTTTTAATTCTGGTTCATCCCTGTCCCCAAACTGAATTTCTACACTGGAATCATATGGCACTTTTGCACACACAAAATAATGCACTTTTAATCCATTTTCATTGCACTCTGCAAGTGGATTTCACTGTGTGAAATGGCAAAATCCACTTGCAAACCGTCACTGAAGTAGCTTGAAGCTGCATTATTTAGCATGTATGAAATAGAATCATAAACGCATGGTTTCTACGATTCCATGATTCAAGTGTGGAATGTCAATTTGGGGATAAGGCTAAACCAGGATCAAAAATCTAGTGCAGAATTGGCCTTAATAAAGGTGATTTAATAAAAGGAAAGAGACTGTGTATAGTATATATTATCAGTTTGCTCTTTGCTGTATGTATTTTCCTACTTTCATTACATTGCTATTTGCCTACGTTTGGGTATTTTTAACCTATCATGTCCAATAGGTATGCTTTGTTTTCAGATTTCTGTGTTTCTAGTCCTATTACCTCGCTTATCAAATATTCTGTTGACTGCACTGACTTATATCATGTAACTGGCCTTGAGTCTCCATGAGAAGCAGCACAAATAATATAATATCATAAAACAAATAAATAAGATGCAACCATATCATGTTCTAGGCTGTGGCCACATGGATCGGATTTCCCATTGTGGTCCCACAGACCTTCCATCATGGGATATTCTCCATGTTTTCTCTTCATTTCCCATCATGTCCACCATTCCCTCCCTCCACTGCAGAGGGCATTTCACCAGTTTTTAAAAAAGATATTTGCTATCTATAATTGTTTTCTGTGGCCCCAGAAGGTAGGACCAGAACCAATGGGCTGAAATTAAATCAAAAGAGTTTCTGGCTCGCATTAGGAAGAACTTCCTGACCATTAGAGCGGTTCCTCAGTGGAACAGGCTTCCTCGGGAGATGGTGGGTTCTCCTTCCTTGGAGGTTTTTAAGCAGAGACTAGATGGCCATCTGACAGCAATAAAGATCCTGTGAATTTAGGGGGAGGTATTGTGAGTTTCCTGCATTTGTGCAGGGAGTTGGACTAGATGACCCTGGAGGTCCCTTCCAACTTTATGATTCTATGATCCAGGGTTTCTGCCAGCTGCAGGTTGGAAAATACCTGGAGATTTGGGGGGTGGAGTCTCAGGAGGCAGGGCTTGGAGAGGGGGGGGGGACATCGGTGACGTATAATGCCATAGAGTCTACCTTCCAAAGCAGCCATTTTCTCCAGGGGGAACTGATTTCTCTCACCTGAAGATCAGTTGCAATAGCAGGAGATCTCCAGCTACCAACTTAAGGTTGGTAACCCTATCACTGCAGTTAAGGGATCTCTGACTCTCAAGAGCTTATACCCCCAAAATCTTGTTGGTCTTTAAGTGCTCCTTGACTCAAATCTAGCTGCTCTACTGCAACCCAATGTGGCTTCCCTTCCCTCTAAAAATATTTACTACTGATGTTTTTAAAAAATAGCAAAAGACCCACCAGAAGAAGGGGAAACAACAAGTGTAAGAGAAAATGGTGCTGGAAGAGGGTTTGGATTTCTCAGAATACACACTTGCTCATACATTAGGCTTCCCAACCACCACCACCCCCCGCCCTGCCGGGGGACCCCTGAATTAGCAGCCTAATCCCCCGCTCTCTAAAAATCTGAAAGCGGGGGTGGAGGTGGGGGGGTGGAACGGCACCGTGTCTCTTTCCCTGCCTGGCTTCAGGCTTCTCCCTTCCTCCGGGTCACAAAGACCCGCCCACCGCCGGCCTGCTATTCGCTCCAGTCCGGCCTCCCTTTGCGAGGTGCATGCTGGGACTCATAGTCCTTGCATTCTCTCCGGCTGCCGGGTGGCGTCTCCTCAGGGAGTCTGGCTGATTGAAAGGCTTCCTCTTGGGATGGTGTGTCTGTGTTACTTTGAAGAAGCTGGCAGCAACTCTTGAGTAGAAAGGCCCATCCCCTTCAGAGTCGCCAGAAATGGGGGGGGCACGTCTGCTGAGCATTATTCTCTATGTGGAGATCGATTCTCATAGGGTATAATGGGGAATTGATCTGGAGGTTTCGGGGGCTCTGGGGGAGCTTTGAGGTAGAGGCACCAAATTTTCAGTATAGCATCTAGTGACTCTCTCCAAAGTATCTCCCAAGTTTCAAAATGATTGGACCGGGGGTCCCATTCTATGAGCCCCCAAAGAAGGTGCCCCTATCCTTCATTATTTCCTATGGAAGGAAGACATTTAAAAAGGTGTGCAGTTCCTTTAAATGTGATGGCCAGAACTCCCTTGGAGTTCAATTATGCTTGTCACACCCTTGTTCCTGGCTCCACCCCCAAAGTCTCCTGGCTCCACCCCCAAAGTCCCCAGATATTTCTTGAATTGGACTTGGCAACCCTATCATACATACAGTGCCCAAACTTGCTTTTAGCACTACGTTCCCAGAAGGATCAACCACAATAGGTTTGGGGAAATATGTGAGTCAGCAGAAGACCAGGGAAGTGAACAATTACATGACAACGAGATTTGAAAGCTTAACACACACACAAAGATGCACACTGCAGCTGAGGGGAGGAGCAGCTATGGCAATAAGGGACATCATGGAGGCAATTTTTGACCAGGCAAGAATTTTGTTCCATTCTAAAACAAAAAACTGATGTTGATACGCATTTATATGGATTTTAGCTCTGTTGATAATTGTTTTAGTGATGTGTGAGGAAACTCCACATTCAGAGGCATCAATCCTCTGAGTCCCAGAGCCAGGAGGCCGCATCTGGAGAAGGCCTCCGCCTCCATACCCTGTTGTGTTGGCCCTCCAGAGGAACTGGTTGGCCCCTGTGTGAGACAGGATGCTGGACTAGATGGACCATTGGTTTGATCCAGCAGGGCTGTTCTTACGTTTTAATGTTCTTATGTATGTGTTTTGGGGTGTTTGCTTTAAAAATATGATTTTATTACGTATGTGCTCGTTTGAACAAAGAAGTAGACAAGTGCACCTTTAAGACCAACTAAGTTTTATTTAGAATGTAAGCTTTCGTATGCTCTTAAGCAGACTTCATCAAAGATTTGCCTCATTTGTTAGCCGTGTGAGAGCAGGAAGGCGGAATATAAATGTTGAACAATTAAAAAGAAATGAAATACATTCCTGCCCAGTAACAATCTTTTGAAACATCAACACAAATAGCGATTAATTACCTCATGAAAGTAGGACCAGAAGGAATGAAGCACTACATGAGTTGAACTGCATCAGCCATGCTGTGTCATGATTTAGAACTGATTCAGGCATGCTGATTAGTATCTCATCGCTTGATGGTTTCTCTCCTCATGACCTGTAACTGGAAAGTGTGAGTAGCTCCCATTGAATGGAAAGACATTTGTGTTGTTGTTGGGTGATATTTGACCTGTGAGGGTGTTCTCACACGGGCGAGTGATTTCTTGACACGGCAGTCATCGTACATCTGTGCACTGCCTACAATTTTATTCCTCATTGGCAATCGCATGGTGGCTGCCACAAAAAAAAGCCACTGTGGTACAGAACTGCATGCAAGTGATGGAGACATGAGCTTTGCAGTGGTTTACATCATGCCCCTGCAGTGCTCCTCGGTTGTGGCTGTTGTTACACAAGCCACGTGCTTGCTATTTGGCTACATTATGAGTGCCACACAAAGCCCTGATCACGCAGCAGCAGTGTAAGAGCTGAGTCTCAGCATACCCAGAGCAAGAAATGATGTTTATTTTTAACTAGCATCACTTTTTTTTATCCCGTCCTTCCTCCTAAGTTGAGTACATCATTCTCCCCTCTGCCATCTTGTCCTCAAAACTAGACTGTGAAGCAAGTTCAGTTGAGAGAGTGGCTCAAGGTCATCCAGCAAAGCTTTGTGGCGAGGGAGGATTCGAACCTGGGTGTCCAAGATCCTAGTCCAATGAGCACTATGACACACCAGTTCTCTCAGGGGCTTGAGCAAAATATAGAATATTAAAATGCATAGTATTCCATGTTACTCACCCTGGACAGCACAGGCCCTGATCTCATCAAACCAGGTTTGATTCCACACTCCTTCACATGCACCTGCTGATGTGACCTTGAGTCAGTCACAAGCTCACAGAGCTGTTCCTCTCAAGAGCCGGTTTGGTGTAGTGGTTAAGTGTGTGGACTCTTATCTGGGAGAACCGGGTTTGATTCCCCACTCCTCCACTTGCACCTGCTAGAATGGCCTTGGGTCAGCCATAGCTCTGGCAGAGGTTGTCCTTGAAAGGGCAGCTGTTGTGAGAGCCCTCTCCAGCCCCACCCACCTCACAGGGTGACTGTTGTGAGGGAGGAAGGTAAAGGAGATTGTGAGCCGCTCTGAGACTCTTCGGAGTGGAGGGCGGGATATAAATCCAATATCTTCATCTACCTCACAGGGTGTCTGTTGTGGGGGAGGAAGGTAAAGGAGATTGTGAGCTGCTCTGAGACTCTTCGGAGTGGAGGGCGGGATATAAATCCAATATCTTCTTCATCTTCTTCTTCATCAGATTTCAGAAACTTAGCAGGGTCGGCCCTGTCTAGCATTTGGATGGGAGCAGGGGTGGAATTCTAGCAGGAGCTCCTCTGCATATTAGGCCACACACCCCTGATGTAGCCAATCCTCCAAGAGCTTACAAGGCTCTTTTTTGTAAACTCTTGGAGGATTGGCTACATCAGAGGGGTGTGGCCTAATATGCAAAGGAGCTCCTGCTAGAATTCCACCCCTGGATGGGAGATCACCAAGGAACAGCAGGGTTGCGATCAAGAGGCAGGCAAAGGCAAACCTCCTCTGAATCAATCTTGCCTTGAAAACCCTTCAAGGCTGCCATAAGTCAGCTGTGACTTGCTGGCATTTTCCACCAATATTACATGTCTCTTCAAGTACTTCCAGTTTTGTGCTGAACCTCCAAATTAGGACTGCCAGTTTTTTTCCCCCCAGATAGGATTCTTTAGCCTTTAACAGATATGTAACAGGCAGAAATTGAATAGGTGAGGTGGTTCCCCCCTGTTGCAATTTTTCGTTCTGGAAAAATTGTATATTCATCCAGGCCCAGTTTGGAAGACCAGTCAAGATTGCCATGAGACCCTGCGTGTATCAGACCAAAGGTGACCCAGCTTATACATTTGTGTGGCGAAGTTTTTCCTGGACTATACCATTTTGAGGTGGAGCTGGGGTGTGTGGTTTGTATGACTCAATATTCTGCTCTAAAATATTCCCTACATATTTCAAAAAATTAGAGATTCAGGGCCTTCCCCCTTCCTCCAATCTGAAGTGTTTCAGCCTGGACATGAGAAAGGATATTTTATTTCAATAACGCAAATCTTGGTTTGCTTGAAAAAAATGATGGTTTTTTTCCCCTCACTCTTTCCCCTGACCTTCCTGTAGACCCAGTTGGTATCTCACTTTGCATTAGGATGAAGTTAGCACCAACATAGGGTTGCCAGCCAGTGGAAGCCTGGGGGCGGGGACATGGTGGGTTCAGCTTGATTATGTAATGTCACTTCCATGCCTTGCTAGGAATCACTGGGAACTCTATGGTACAACCATAAGTTTTCCAGCAGTTCCTAGAGAAGGAGGACATCACTTGCAGGATTCTCCAGAATCCCTGTCAGGTAGAGATGCCAGCCTCCATGCTGGACCTGGGGATCCCAAGGAATTGAAGCTCTTCTGCAGACTACAGAGGTCAGTTCTCCTGAAGAAAGTGGATACTTCAGAGTTTGGATTCTATGGCATTCTACCCTGTTGAAGAATCTGTCCTCCCCAGGCTCCATCCCCAGATCTCCAAGAATATCCCAGTCTGACTTTAGCAACCCTCTCCATCCCCCTCTGGTGGCTAGGGGTGCCTGGCAACCCTACAGTCAGACCAACAGTGATTTTTTTTTTAGTTGATTTCTCTCTCATCAGCTGACAGAATTATAATCCAGGGATCCCCAACCTTTTTGAGTCTGCAGGCACATTTAGAATTCTGACAGAGCATGGTGGGCACAGCAACAAAATGGCTGCCGCAAAATGGCTGCCATAAGAAGTGGAGACAGCCACAAAAACAATTGCCACAGCTTAACTTCAGTAACACATGTGCAGATTTTGTTCTGTCATGGCAGCTGCTTCCAAAGCAACATCTTAACCATCTTAAACATCTGCACAGCCAAGAACATCTCCAATAGACAATCAAAAGCTTTGCCAGGCAGAAATGCTACCTGGCCCTGCGCACTTCCTAAAAACACTTGGCTGGCACCACACCACACATTGGGGACCCCTGACATAGTGGGAGACCTAGTAACTCCCAAGGAACAGAACCAAAATTGAGTTTAAGGTTGCCAACCTCCACATGGTGGCTGGAGATCTGGATACAACTCATCTCCAGGTGACAGAGATCAGTTTGCCTGGAGAAAATGGCTGCTTTGGAAGATGGACTGTATGGCATACCCCATTAGGGTTGCCAATCCCCAGGTGGGGGCAGGGGATCCCCTGGTTTGGAGGCCCTGCCCCCACTTCAGGGTCATCAGAAAGCGGGAGGGGGGAGGGAAATGTCTGCTGGGCACTCCATTATTCCCTAGGGAGACCAGTTCCCATAGGGTATAATGGAGAATTGATCTGTATGTATCTGGGGCACTGGCCCAACTGGGGAGGCTGTTTTTTGAGGTAAAGACACCACATTTTCAACATAGCATCTGGTGCCTCTCTTCAAAGCACCTTCCAATTTTCAAAAAGATTGGACCAGGTGGTCCAGTTCTATGAGCCCCGAAAGAAGGTGTTCCTATCCTTCATTATTTCCAGTGAAGGTGAGACATTTAAAAGGTGTGCGGTCCCTTTAAATGTGATGGCCAGAACTCCCTTTGAAGTTCAATTAGGCTTGCCACAACCTTGCTCCTGGCTCCACCCCCAATGTCTCCTGGCTCCACCTCCAAAGTCTCCTGGCTCCACCCTCAAAGTCCCCAGATATTTCTGGAATTGGACCTGGCAACCCTGGCCTGTACCCCATTGAAGCTCCTCCCTTCCCCAAACCCCACCCTAACCCTTCCTGGCCTCCACCCTCCAAATCTCCAGGTTTTTCCCAACTCCTGAGCTGGTAATCCTAATCTGTCCCCACTAGGGTTGCCAAGTCCAATTCAAGAAATATCTGGGGACTTTGGTGGTGGAGCCAGGAGACATTGGGGTGGAGCCAGGAGACATTGGGGGTGGGGCCAGGAGACTTTGGGGGTGGAGCCAGGAGACATTGGGGAAGGGGCCAGGAGACTTTGGGGGTGGAGCTAGGGGACTATGGCGGTGGAGCCAGGAGCCAGGTTGTGACAAGCATAATTGCACTCCAAAGGGAGTTCTGGCCATCACATTTAAAGGGACCGCACACCTTTTAAATGCCTTCCCTCCACTGGAAATAATGAAGGACAGGGACACCTTCTTTTGGGGCTCATAGAATTGGACCCTCTGGTCCAATCCTTTTGAAACTTGTCGGGTGGTTTGAGAAGAGGAACCAGATGCTACGCTGAAAATTCGGTTCCTCTACCTCAAAAATCAGCCCCAATAAATCAGGAGTTACTAGAGCTCCAGATATCCACAGATCAATTCTCCATTATACCCTATGGGAATCGATTTCCATAGAGAATAATGGAGTGCCCAGCAGACATTTCCCTCCCCCCTCCCGCTTTCTGATGACCCTGAAGCGAGGGGAGGGTCTCCAAACTGGGGGATCCCCTGCCCCCACCTGGGGATTAAGCAACCAAACAGAGTTACATGGAAAATGGAACAAGGAAAATTAGAGGGTGCTTTGAGGAGAGGCACCAGATGCTATGCTGAAAATGTGATGTCTTTACCTCAAAAAACAGCCTCCCCAGTTGGGCCAGCACCCCAGAGACACACAGATCAATTCTCCATTATACCCTATAGGAATTGGCCTCCGTAGGGAATAATGGAGTGCCCAGCTCCTTTCCTGAAGCTGCCAACCTCTGTGAAAAACCAGCCTCAGTAATAGCAAAAAATGTAACAGTACTTTATAAACATAGAACTAAATTCAAACATACAAAGTGAAATTAATCACATTCAAAAGAAAAGAACGTTGACCATGCCTGCACCCCAAAGTCTCACAAGTGGCAATTAATGCCGAATTCTCCTTTCCCTTCCCCACCTGGGGACTGGCAAGGCAACCCTAGTCCCCACCCCATTTATATCATTTCCACTGCTCTTTTTTGGAACTGGTTACATTATTTCTATGTTAAAGATTTCAGATTTTAAACCCATCTCACAAACGGAACAGCAGATCATTTGTCAAAGGGAAATGTATAGGCTTAACGAAAACAATACACCCAAAACAGAATTTCCTCTTTGGAGACTAGCTTTTAATTCCAGTATTTTCACTTTCAGTAAATGAGAGGCTAAGAACGCCTTATAAACATATGTTTTAAAGGGGGAAAAAATACTTTTTTTGAAAAAAGAAAAAGTTACTTCCAGAGGCATGATTTTAGAGCAGGAAAGCGTGTGCCTTGTGTGAGGTGCCTAATCCTTTTCTTGCCCTTTGCTTTTCTGCCTAAAATCTTCCAAACTGCTTCTTCCCTTCTGTCAAATTCAAAACACATCTTTACACACTGCTGGGGAGAGGGCGTGATTTGGAGTAGAGGAATAGAAGAAGAATTGCAGATTTATACCTCGGCCTTCTCCCTGAATCAGAGACTCAGAGCGGCTTACAATCTCCTATATCTTCTTCCCCCACAACAGACACCCTGAGAGGTGGGTGGGGCTGAGAGAGCTCTCACAGCAGCTGCCATTTCAAGGACAAGTCCTGTGATAGCTATGGCTAACCCAAGGCCATTTCAGCAGGTGCAAGTGGAAGAGGGGGGCATCAAACCCGGTTCTCCCAGATAAGAGTCCGAACACTTACCCACTACACCAAACTGGCTCTCTGGAGATAGGATCTCTCTGGATAGGAGAGGGAGAAGCTAAACAGACCTACAGACATCAGGTCTGTTGGAGAAATAGAGCTGCTTTGGAGGGTAGATTCAAAGGCATTATACCTTGCTGAGGTCCCTCCCCTCCCCTCCTCAAACCTCATTGGGAAAAGTGCAGAAAAGGGCAACTAGAACAATTAAAGGGTTGGAACACTTTCCCTATAAAGAAAGGTTAAAACGCTTGGGGCTCTTTCGCTCGGAGAAACATCAACTGAGGGGTGACATGATAGAGGTTTACAAGATTATGCATGGGTTAGAGAAGGTAGAGAAAGAAGTACTTTTCTCCCTTTCTCACAATATGAGAACTCATGGACATTCAATGAAATTGCTGAGCGTTCAGGTTAGAACGAATTAAAGGAAGTACTTTTTCACCCAAAGGGAATTCACTGCCACAGGAGGTGGTGGAGGCTGAAAACGTAGACAGCTTCAAGAGGGGATTGGATAAACATATGGAGCAGAGGTCCATCAGTGGCTATTAGCCACAGCTTCTTGTTGGAACTCTCTGTCTGGGGCAGTGATGCTCTGTATTCTTGGGGGGGCCACAGTGGGAGGGCTTCTGGTATCCTGGCCCCACTGATGGACCTCCTGATGGTGCCTGGTTCTTTTGGCCACTGAGTGACACAGAGTGTTGGACTAGATGGGCCATTGGCCTGATCCAACATTGTTCTTATGTTCTCATCTTCCCCAGGCTCCAGACCCAAATTTCCAGGAATTTCCTGCCAAAGAGTTGGCAACTCTACCAGTGCTACCATTTCTCCTCTCCAAATCCTCCTTTCCTGAAGCTGCCAGAAGAACCAGAATGCTGTAATGGTTAGACTAGGACCTGTGAGATCTAGGTTCAAGTGCTAACTCAGTCAAGAAAGCTCAGCCTCTCTCAGACTAACCTACCTCACGGGGTTGTTTTTGTGAGGATAAAATGGAGATAGTTCTGCTGGAATTTTGGATCCTCTTTGGGGAGAGAATGAAGGCACAAATATCTAAAACATAAAGCATTTTATTTTTAAAAAACTGAGGAGAGGATACGTGAAGAACACATTTGCATGTAAGATGATTTTGTTATACCTGACCTATGACCGTTATAATAAACAACAACAGCATTTAATATATAATTTTTCTTTTAACCAGGTGTTCACATTGCACAGACATACCCAATTGTCAAATTTAAATCTTTCTGACAAAGCCAATTATCAGGATACTCAGACTTTCGTTGAGTACTATCAGTCCCCTGTTCCAATTGGTATGGGAGACTCATATAGGGTGGCTGGCTCTGGCTTGGGAAATTCCTAGAGATTTGGGGGTCGACCCTGGGAGGGAGAGAGGGGAGAGGCTTCAGTGGGGTTCAATGTCACAAAATCCACCCTCCAAAGTGTTAGGGTTACCAGCTTCCATGTCCCATTGGGGGATCCCCCAATTTTGGCCAACAGGGGAACCCCCTCCCTAAACAGTGATGTCCTCAAGTCAGGGACACTCTGGTTTGAGGACAAACTTTATGGTTTAAGCTCAATTTAACCACAGAGTTTGCCTCAAAACCAGAGCGTCCCCTGCACAACATCCCTGCATGATGATGTGTACTTCTGATGATGTCCTTGCCCACTGTTAGACTGCCCCCCCCCAAAGCCCCCCACCTGGCAACCCTACATTTTCTCCAGAGGAACTGATCTCTCCAACCTCAAGCTCATTTCTAATTCCAGGAAACTGCAGGTTCCACCTGGAGTTTACCAACTGTATTCATCACAGAATAAACAAAAGGTCTTCTGGCACCTTGAAGACTAATATGTTTTTATAAGCTTTTGTGGGTTAGAGCCTGCTCTCCTCAGATGCAGTCCTTGGGTTCCTCGGTGTGCAGACATTTTATGTAGGTGGTATAAAAAAAAAAGATAAGCAAGTAGCTGGATCAGGGGCCATGAAATGCAAGAAGTAGATGATGTGATTGTGTAAAACTTCCAATGAAGAAAAATGCAGCAACTGTTCACAGTTATGCTAAGCTATTGGACGCCTGCAATTAGTGGGGAATCTTGGGATTTGCTACAATAACCACCTGCAGTGAATCAGGAATCCCTAGTCTCCCTTCAAGCCTGAGGGGGGACGGGTGTTAAAACTCTTAATGAACCCTAATTTAGCGGTTGGACGCTAAAGTCTTCCTTTGAAGTTATTTTGGTGAAGAAGTAATGTGTCCGGGGAGACTGAAATGTCTTCCAACTGGTTTGTGAATAACTGCAGCTTTTAACGTCAGATCTGTGTCACTTTTTTTATTCCTTTATATAGGGGCTGTCCAGCTATCCCGGATGTTATTGATTGATGATGACATATGTCATCAAATTGGAGGATGAGCAAGTGGATAGGTCCAGGGTGGAATACTTCACGTTACGAGGTTCCGTAATAGTAGGGTTGACAAGCCCCTGGCCCAGGCGGGGGTTCTCCCACTGGCTCACATTGGGCCGGTGCGGGGAAGCTCCCCCAACATCGCCAGCATGATGACATCATACGCTGGTGATGGCTCACACTGTTCGCTCTAGGTGTTTCTGGGGAAACTCTATGGTTTTCCCCAGATGCTCTAGCCATTTGGGAGGGAAAACTCTATGGCGCAGAGGCTGCGGGGGACTTGGCAACCCTATGTAATAGTATTGCCTGAGAGTGTAAAGGGACGCAGCTGTAGGGCTATCAGCCTCCCAGTGAGGCCTGGATTTCAACGGAATCACAACTCATCTCCATGCTATGGAGAGCAGTTTCATTAGCTTCAAAGGAAATTTCCCAGGATGCAGTTGGCTGCCCAACTTGGCACCTTTATAGATGGGTTTGTGTCTCTGATAGGTGGCCTATTATTGTTTGTGAGAACCTGTTTTAGGGGATTGTCTGTAAGCAACAAAAGGCCTACTATCCAAGGTGTGTATGAGAGAACTATAATTATCTAGGATGGGTTGTAGATAATGGATGATGCCATGGACTGGTCTGAGCAACTGGTGTTCTTTTGTTATCTTTGGGGGAGACTGTCTTGTACTAGGAGACTTCCAAGTCTCACTCGAGTTTCGTCAGTTTTGTTTCTTCACTTTATTAGATGGCTGTTGTCATTCCAAGAATGCCTGTGGTAAATCTTTCAGCCGTGAGTCTTTGCCCAAGGAAGTGGTGCTTCCTGAGGCAATATGGCGATAGACGATATGATGCTTGACAATTGGTATGGTGCTTGACGATGGATCGTACGGTATGCTTAGACCAGGAGTGTGTAGATAGGAGAAGCAGTTGGTAGGTTTTTAGTTTAAGGCAGAAATTATGTCATGTAGTTGTACTGTGGTGTTCAGAAAATTGGGAAATTTCCTGAGGATGGAGTGTGCAGAGAGCAAGGTTTAAGGGGGGAACTCAAGGCTACTTAGTCCACCCTCCAAAGTGGCCTTTTCCTTCTGAGAAACTGATCTCTATTGCCTGGAGAGCAATTGTAATTATGCGAGAAAACCAGACCCCACCTGGAGATTAACAACTCCACAGAAAATGGATCTGTAGTGTAGCCTCAGGTTGAAGATGGGTGAAAGATTCTGAAGTCCCATTAGAATCTCTTCAAAGTCTCCTCATGTATGAAAAAGTCATTGATAAATCTCAGGTACAAGACACTTGCTTGTGTAACATAAGGGGTTCTAGTGTAACACAAGGACAACCAGGGTTTGGTGTGGTGGTTAAGTGCGTGGACTCTTATCTGGGAGAACCGGGTTTGATTCCCCACTCCTCCACTTGCAGCTGCTGGAATGGCCTTGGGTCAGCCATAGCTCTCACAAGAGTTGTCCTTGAAAGGGCAGCTGCTATGAGAGCCCTCTCAGCCCCACCCATCTCCCAGGGTGGCTGTTGTGGGGGAGGAAGATAAAGGAGATTGTGAGCTGCTCTGAGACTCTGAGATTCAGAATGGAGGCCGGGATATAAATCCAATATCTTCTTCATCTTCTTCTTCGCAAGGGGTTCTGTTAGTGTAATACAATGGCTAGTGTAACACAAGGGTGAAAGATGCTGGTGTGCCTGTCCCAATAAGACACAACAGGCAAGGTTTCTTCTTTAGTAACAGGAGAAGTTCTTATTTGAACAAAAGGAAAGGTCAGCACAAACAGCTGATCAGTTCACAGACGGAGGGTTGCCAACCCCAGTTGGGGGGATAGGATCCTTCCATTTGGAGCCCTCCCCCCACTTCAGGGTCATCAGAAAGTGGGGAGAGAGTTTAAATGTCTGTTGGGCTCTCCATTATATTCTAGACTGGTCCCCCTAGAGCATAATGGAGAATTTATCTGTGGGTATCCGGGGATCGGAAGGGGCTCTTTTTTGAGGTAGAGGCACCAAATTTTCAGCACAGCCTCTGGTGCCTCTCCCCAAAACACCCCCTAAGTTTCAAAAGAGTTGATCCAGGGAGTCCAGTTCTATGAGCCCCAAAAGAAGGTGGGGAGGGACGGTGGTTCAGTGGTAGAACATCTGCTTGGTAAGCAGAAGGTCCCAGGTTCAATCCCTGACATCGCCACTAAAAAAGGGTCCAGGCAAATAGGCATGAGAAACCTTAGCTTGAGACCCGGGAGAGCCGCTGCCAGTGTGAGTAGACAATACTGACTTTGACGGACCGAGGGTCTGCTTCAGTATAAGGCAGCTTCATATGTGCCCCTGTCCTTCCTTATTTCCAACAGAAGGAAGGCATTGAAAAGCTCCTTTCAAATGTGATGGCCACAACTCCCTTCAGAGTTCAATCCTACTTGTCACAACCTTGCTCCTGGCTCCACCCCTAAAGTTTCCTAGCTCCACCCCCAAAGTCCCCAGAGATTTCCTGAGTTGGAGCTGATATAACCCTACTGAGGGAAGACGCTGATCTTATATAACATTGCATCTTTAGAGTTTGTAGAATCTTTCGGGCTCAAGTGCGGTGTTCTACTGGAGAAAGTTTTCCTTCCAGACGTTTCGTTCTCAGCTGCGGAGAACATCCTCAGTGGCGTTGCAGCTAGAGCAGGCGCTCTGACCTTCTTGGCTGCTGTCTCAACGCACAGCAGCCAAGAAGGTCAGAGTGCCTGCTCCGGCTGCAACGCCACTGAGGATGTTCTTCGCAACTGAGAACGAAACGTCTGGAAGGAAAACTTTCTCCAGTAGAACACGGCACTTGAGCCCGAAAGATTCTACAAACCCTAATGATGTTACCAGCCGTGAAAACCTGAAATCTTTGATAACATTGCATCTGTCAATCATTCCCAAGCAGCCTCCATACATAGTTATTTATTTAAATATATATTATTTATCTTGTTCATTCAATTCGTATCCTGCCCTCCCTGCAAGCAGAGTCAGGGTAGGTTCATTGGCAAGCATTTGAGCAGGGAAAACAGTTACTATGAAAAACATGTAAATGAGAAGTCTTTTCCTACCAATCCCACACTAGTGGGTAGGAGTAGGGAAAAGGCCCAGCATGAGATGGACTGCCTCTATAAAGGAAGCCACAGTCCCCCATTTGCAGGACCCAAGCAAGGCTGTCAAACAAATAGGATGTTTGCGAGGTCATTAATTCATAGGGTCACCATCAGTGTTCCCTCTAAGCTGAGTTAGTGTTAGCCTCCAACTCACACATTTTTGTCTTTGCTCAGGAAAAATGGCCCCAGAGCAAACAAATGTATGCAGTAGCTTACAACTTTAATGCCAGTAGCTCACAAAGTAGAATTTTTCCTCACAAAACTCCACAGCTTAGAAGGATCATTGGACACTATAAGTTGGAGGTGACTTGACATCACTTCACACAAACACAAGCTGTTGCCAATTATGAAGTGATTGGGGCTGAGGAAAGTGTGGTGATATTAGAGATAATGTTCCTGAGGCCTTGTAGTTGGGCTTCGTCTGGAGTTGCCAGATCCTCATACAGAAATGGCAGCTCTACCTTTAAAGTTTCTCAGGGACTGAGAAAGGTCATAGCATTGCCAGCCTCCAGGTGGGACCTTGGATTCCCCCAGAATTACAGCTCATCTTCAGACTACAGAGATCAGTTTCCCTTGGAAGGACAGGGACCTCAGTGAGGTACAATGCCCTAGAGTCCACCCTCCAAAGCAGCCATTTTATCCAGGGGAACTGATCTCTGTAGTCCAGAGATGAACTGTAATCCCAGGGGATCTCCAAGTCCCACCTGGAGGCTGACATCCCTATGTATGGCTCTGAACACCTTTAACACTGTCAAAAGGCAATATACAGTACAGTCCTGAACACAACTGTGAGTGTAAGCTTCCACCGAGTCACTGCCAATTAATGGCAGCCCCATTCAGTTTTCGGGGCAAGAGACAAAGAGAAATGATTTGCCATTGCCTGTCTCCGCATAGCCACCTTGGACTTCCTTGGTAGTCCCCCATTTAAGTACTGATCTCTACTTACTGACTGAGATCTGATGAGATCAGGCCAGCCTGAGCCATCCAGGCCAGCGTAAGCAGAGCGACGCCCTTCTAAACCCATTGACTTCAATGGATTTCGAAGGGTGTAACTCTGTTCAGGATTACGCTGCTATTTAGCAGAGGCACAAGGCAACGTGTTAATTATCAGATGTTTTTCGATAACCAACAGACTGCTCACATTATTACATAAGCTAGCAAAAATGGGTCTAATAGGATCCAATCTGACAACGTGCAATTTTCATGTGTCTGAGCTGCCTTTTAGGCTTCACAAGATGTATGCTGGTTGTTTCTGTGCATATATTCCAACTATCAAGTTGTGCGGGGTCAGGAACCCTCCCCTTGCACTCACTGGCACTGAAGGGACCTCTAGAGGAGGCAGCCAGGGTGCTACCTGGGCCCGCCCTGCTACTAGAAGAAGATAATATTGGATTTATACCCTGCCCTCCACTCTGAATCTCAGAGTCTTATAGCAGCTTACAATCTCCTTTACCTTCCTCCTTCACAACAAACACCCTGTGAGGTAGGTGGGGCTGAGAGAACTCTCCCAGAAGCTGTCCTTTCAAGGACAAGCTCTGTGAGAGGCCTCAGAGCTATGGCTATCCCAAGGCCATTCCAGCAGCTGCAAGCTAGGCCATTGCCTAGGGTGTCGGCCTTTTGAGGGTGCCAAATTGGGTGCCCCCTTGTGACTCCGTGATGTTCTGGTGCCCTCCGTGCAAGGAGGGCACCAGAAGTTAGCCTTGCCTAGGGTGCCAGTCTAGGGCCGGCCTTGGGTGCTACCACCAATCCAAGTCCTGGCCAGGTATGAGTGGGGACAGGCCAGGAGAAGAACTACATGGAGAATCGTGGAAGGGCCACCTATGCATCTTCGCCTACCTATCTAAGAAGATCATTCTCAGATGTACACCTGACTATCTGTCAGTATGACTACCACAGAGTTGGTTAAGCAGCCCGGAAATAAACACACCATTTCCAAATACCCCTGGGGCTATCATACGGTTAGGAGCTTGAGCAATGAGCTCATGGCCTTCTTGGAGGTAGGTCAAGGAGCACTCGATGCTGGAGCAACCATAAAGCAGAGGACGATTGTACCTGAACATTACCTTAAAAAAGAGACCACAGAATACTTGCAGCTCTCTTGAACTGAACTGCACCACTGGTCTGCCGAGATCAGAGATAGCAGAAAAGAGCAAGAGTCCGGTAGCACTTTAAAAACGAACAAAACCTGTGGAAGAGTCACTGCTCATGACTTCAGAATCGCAAAAGATCATACCCTGCCAGAAATTGTGATAGTCTTTAAGTTGCCACTGAACTCTTGCTCTTTTCTACTATCACTGATCTTGACAGGCCAGTGATATGATTTCAGGTTTTTTTTCTACTGCTTAACAGCCAGTTTGGTGTAGTGGTTAAGTGCACGGATTCTTATCTGGGAGAACCGGGTTTGATTCCCCACTCCTCCACTTGCACCTGCTAGCATGGTCTTGGGTCAGCCATAGCTCTGGCAGAGGTTGTCCTTGAAAGGGCAGCTTATGTGATAGTCCTCTCAGCCCCACCCACCTCACAGGGTGTCTGTTGTGGGGGAGGAAGGTAAAGGAGATTGTGAGCCGCTCTGAGACTCTTCGGAGTGAAGGGCGGGATATAAATCCAATATCTTCATCTACCTCACAGGGTGTCTGTTGTGGGGGAGAAAGGTAAAGGAGATTGTGAGCCGCTCTGAGACTCTTCGGAGTGAAGGGCGGGATATAAATCCAATATCTTCATCTACCTCACAGGGTGTCTGTTGTGGGGGAGGAAGGTAAAGGAGATTGTGAGCCGCTCTGAGACTCTTCGGAGTGAAGGGCGGGATATAAATCCAATATCTTCATCTACCTCACAGGGTGTCTTTTGTCGGGGGGGGGGGGAAGGTAAAGGAGATTGTGAGCCGCTCTGAGACTCTTTGGAGTGGAGGGCGGGATATAAATCCAATATCTTCATCTACCTCACAGGGTGTCTGTTGTGGGGGAGGAAGGTAAAGGAGATTGTGAGCTGCTCTGAGACTCTTTGGAGTGGAGGGCGGGATATAAATCCAATATCTTCATCTATCTCACAGGGTGTCTGTTGTGGGGGAGGAAGATAAAGGAGATTGTGAGCCGCTCTGAGATTCTGAAATTCGGAGTGGAGGGCAGGATATAAATCCAATATCTTCTTCATCTTCTTCTATAGACAAGAAAACTACTACAACTGCCCATCTTGATCTATCTCCATGGAAGGTCAGGGACAGGCCTCATTTTGAGCAGGAGCTCACAGGAACGGAGCTCCGGAACCTCTAAATTTTATCATGCTCTTTCTTTCTTTGACAAACTTTCTAATATTCCCCCCCACACACAAAAAATGGGAAAATAACCAAAACCTATAAAGCAGACAGATGGAAATCTTCCTCGTGCCACTGTGGCCACACAGGAGAAAGTAATTTTAAAAGTATGATGGTGGGAGTAAGGTTTTATTATGACAATTATAATTCAACAAGCATTTTAAGGTGGGTGCTGAGCTGATAGAATTTAATACACCTTCTGGTGATGTCAGGGGTGTGTGGCATATGCAAATGAGTTATGCAAATGAGTTGTGCTAAGGAGCTCCGGCACCTCTTTTTCTACAAAATGACCTCTGGTCAGGGATGCCGGCTTTCCCTGGAAGAAGCTCTCCAGGGTCTCAGGCAGAGGTCTTTTGCATCACCTACTAACTGACTCTTTTAGCTGGAGATCCTGGGGATTGAACCTGGGATGTTCTGCTTGCCAACCAGATGCTTTCTGGTTGTGGCTCCTTCCTCAGTGCTAGTGCCAGTTAAGAGAACAATTTAAGAACATGCAAATAAAATTCACTGCACTCCTTGGTTCAGATCACAACCAAGACTAATATTCATGAGCATTAAGTATGCCACCATCACTCATCACCCCCATGTTTAATTTTAGATAATACTGGACTGCCTTACATGATGGTTGTGACGATAATAATATATTATTATAAGAGAGAAAGAACTGTGCATGTATTTCTACCACACACATTCAGATTTGGTTTCAGTCTGGAACAGGGGTACTATGGAGTTGTTCCAAATGCTTGGCAGGAAAGGTGAGTTTTGAGGAGTGGTTTGAAGGAACTGAGTGAGGCAACATCATGCAGATGTTCTGGGAGGCAGTTTCTGTCCTAAGAGTCAACAAGAGAGAATGGCCAGAGGTGTTTGAGGGAGCAAAAGAGATCCAGATGGTTGAGGGTGACAGAGGTGGAGAAGAAAAGGTCTCTGACAGAAATATTGTCATGAGTTAACCAGGGCTCAGCGATAGTGAGGACTCCTCAGGAGATGAGGACTTCTCGGGAGAAGAGGAGTCACCGTGCAGAGCCAAACTCTCCAGCCGTGGTTCAGCAGGTGAACCTCCATCGGCCATTTCCAGCCCAGCAGTATCACTTACACCAACCCCTACCAGCAGCCAGGGGAGTCTGGGAACCCTAACTCAGGGGTAGTGAGATAGGGGTCAGTGTCAGCACCCAGGCATTACTAAAAGCCATTTGGAGTCATCCAGGAGAGGGTGAAACTGTGATAGAAGAAGATATTGGACTTCTATTCTGACCTGTACTCTGAGTCTCAGAGCAGCTCACAATCTCCTTTATCTTCCTCCCCCACAACAGACACCCTGTGAGGTGGGTGGGGCTGAGAGAGCTCTTCCAGAAGCTGCCCTTTCAAGGACAGCTCTGCGAGAGCTATGACTAACCCAAGGCCATTCCATCAGCTGCAAGTGGAGGAGTGGGAAGGAGTGGGGAATCAATACCTGGTTCTCCCAGATAAGAGTCTGCGCACTTAACCACTACACCCACTGTGATGCTCAGGTGTTTCATGGTATCCACCATTCTTTGCACCCACCTGCTCCTTTAGCCTTGGAGTCTGGGATGGAACAAAAAAGAAAAAAAAAACCATGAAACCAATGGCTCCCCACCAGCGGACTGATTAGCAAAGCAATGAGCTTATCTTGACAAGGTCACATCCGCTCACCCTTGGCTTGCCCACTGACATCAGTCTTCTTGTGTCTCTTGGATTGACAACCTCTTCCTGTGGCTGCTTATGTCCTAGGCCCTCCTTTTTATTTGGAAGTGGAAGCCAAACAGCATCTCTTCCCTGAACACAAGGAGCTGAATCAGCTTTCCTCCATGCCCTTAGTTCAAGAGTTTCTTTGGAAGACCCCGGGAGACTTTGCGTCTGCAGGGAGCACACATTCCGAAGTAGCTTCAGCAGCTAAAGGAGGCAGTGGTGCTAAGTTCCCGCTTTGGGTGGGGAGTCACCTGTCCCCACTCCTGTTGCTTGCCATTGCTCTGTCAGCCAGCAAAGAAATAATAAATCACTGCCAGTGCAACAGCATTACGTCACTTCTGGGGAAAACCTGGAAATGACAACACTCTGCTCTAGGAATTGCTGGAAACTCTATGGCAGGGGTGGCCAAACTGCAGCTCTGGAGCCACATGTGGCTCTTTCACACATATTGTGTGGCTTTCAGAGCCCCCACTCCCCTGTCAGTTACCTTGGAGAAGGCATTTCTCTCTTTAAATCATATCTCCAAGCAAAGCCAGTTGGTAGCGTGGAGAATTCATGTAAACTTGCTTTCTTTCCACCTCTCCCTCCCCATCTATTTTTCCTTCCTTCCTTCCTTCCTTCCTTCCTTCCTTCCTTCCTTCCTTCCTTCCTTCCTTCCTTCCTTCCTTCCTTCCTTCCTTCCTTCCTTCCTTCCTTCCTTCCTTCCTTCCTTCCTTCCTTCCTTCCTTCCGACATTCATGCCTTGCAGTTCTCAAATGTCTGCCATTTATTCTATGTGGCTCTTATGTTAAACAAGTTTGGCCACCCCTGCTCTATGGCTTTACCACAGACTTCTCAGTAATTTGTAGATCAGCATGACATTACTTCTGGGCTTTCCCCAGAACTGACATGACACTGTCACACCAATGGTGTCCTCCATGTCCCTGTCTCCTCAGATTCCCACCAGGAGACCAACTGGATTCTGAACCTCCCTACATTTTGTGGAGCTTCTCATCACTCTATGGTTGACCCCAGCCCTTATGGCAGTAACGTTATGTTTGGGCTCTCCTTGTGGCAACCATTTTTGTGCCCTCCTCATGGCAGCCATTTTGAGATTAGCCGCACACCATACACACGCCATTTTGTGACAGTATCTGCTACTCCTTCTCGTAATTCCAAAAAATGCCTGCAGGCTCAGCAAAGTTGGGGGCCTCTGGTAGAGAAAAAGAAGATAACAGATCCCTGGAAATGTACAGGATAGCTTTCTTCTGTGGAAGCATTATGAACAATTAAAAAGGAGGAAGAGAATAGCTCAGTACAGAGTTACTAACATTAGGGTGAAAGGGGAGTCAAGTAGAAAAACTGATCAGCTCCAGAGGCATTGGGATAGCTCATTTAGCTAATTGATACAGTGAGTTTGAACCCTTAGGGAAAAGATCACAATGCTGATATGCCACAAGTCATTTTGATGTTGTGAAGTGCTCTACTGTCATTAGCC
Organism: Heteronotia binoei; assembly: GCF_032191835.1. Taxonomy (NCBI): domain Eukaryota; kingdom Metazoa; phylum Chordata; class Lepidosauria; order Squamata; family Gekkonidae; genus Heteronotia; species Heteronotia binoei. Next base: position 175,413,135 of record NC_083225.1, read on the forward strand.
TGAATATTACCAATGACAGTGTTATGAGTTAGATCCAAGTAGTCAGCCGTGTTGGCCTGAAGTAGTAGAACAAAATAGGAGTCAAGTTGCACCTTTAAGACCAACTTAGTTTTATTCAGAACGTAAGCTTCCATGTACTCTCTAAGCACACTTCATCAGGCAAGGAATCCGGTACAGTGAGCAAAGCCACATATAGCTGGTAGTCAGTGGCTCAGAATGCAGACTGGTACAAATATTTGGTCTTCTGTCCCCTGGCTTTTCTTAATTTGCAGATCAAAGGGAGTCTGATGCTGTTCTTCTCTGGCTACACAGTGGCCTTCCAGCATCTGACACACCTTTCCCTTTTGTAAGTCTCAGATTAAAGCCAGCTGCAGGTTTTAGGATGTTGTTGGAGCTTGTCATAAATTTTAATCATGCTTTATGAATTTCCAGTTTAATTTAAAATGTATGCTAATGCCATCAGAACAACGCGGTCCTGAAAGCTGGAAAAGGATCATACCACCGTTTTAAAAATAGATAACCATGCCTGCTCAAAAGTTGGGGCAGGTGGTTCTAGATTAAAAAGCAAAACATACTGCAACTCAAATGATTTTGCTCAAAGCATTGTGCGTGGGGGGGAGGGGGGAGCAAAACCCATTGCCAATTTAATCCCAGTTTCCAAAAACCACTGGGAACAGAACAATTTTAAGAAGCTTCCAAAAATGAATCAAGGGGAGCGGTTTCAACAAGTTTCCTATAGGAGGGTGGGGCTGCAGCTGTGTGATAGATACTGCAATATCTCCTCTCAATTGCACACATAGACGTGTGTTTGGGGTGGGTGGAAGTGTCTGGTGCATAGGGATCAGGGCCATAGCCAGGATTTTTAAAGTTGGGGAGCTTTTTAAAAAGTCAGGACAGGGGGCACTCTTTCCCATCCACTGCAAGGTTTGCCGTTTTTCAGAAGCTTTCTGGGGTAGGGGCAAAAGCTGGAGGCTCTGAAAATGGCCAAATCAAGGCAGCCAACCCTAAAACTTTGGAATAGGGTTGCTAAGTCCCCTGCGGGCTCCTATTATACCATAGAGTTTTGCTTCCAAATTGCTAGAGCAAATTGCTAGAGTTTTCCTGGAAACGCCTAGAGCGGCTGGTGAGCAACGTTGCTGGCGTGATGACATCACTTCCAGGTGACATCATCGCACTGGCAATGTCGGGGGAAGTTCCCCCCACCGGTGCAATGTGGGCTGGTGGGTTGGAAACCTCCAGGGCTGGAGAACCCCCACCAAGCCCAGGGGTTGGCAACCCTACTTTGAAATCAAGAAGGGACTGCATGTTGCATGCAAGTGGTGGTGGTGGGTGTTCCTTCTATCTCCCTCCCCCACCTTGGCGCTTTGCAGCCAGCAACTCCATCCGCTCCCCCTCAGCTCATTCCACATAACTTCCTCCACCTCCCTCCTCTCCGCCTGCTGCTTTTGCTGCTGCAGTGCACTGTGCTTTGCTCAGCTGTCCGAGCTCCAGCAGCCACTGATGATGCTTTGCCAACTCAGCCATGGCAAAAAGAAAAAGGAAAAAAAGCAGCTGCACCACGGAGGCAGTTGACTGGAAGTCAGGGGCAGTGTCAGCAGTAGAACAGCTAGATTCAAGGCTCTCAAACATCTCATGTTTATTCTGTGTGGCTCTTCTGTAAAGCAAGTTTGACCACCCCTGGACTAGATGACCCTGGAAGTACTTTTCAACTCTGTGATTCTATGATTCTCTCAGCATAGTTACATCATTTATGAACTGGTATTTTTGACTTGCTATATATTTTTGATTTTTTTTTAAAAAAAAAAGAACTTCACACTTTGTGATATACTTTATATATTTATTAACAATTTTGAATACACTATTTATTATACAGAACTGAATGTTGCATTGTTGGCACAGTGATTTTGTTCTTTTGCTTTCTGATCCGTAGAACAGAAGCAGACCATTGAAAAGTTCATAAGATAAAACCCCTAATTAAAAGCCTGGGCAACAAGATGTGTTTTAGTGAGGTGCCTAGAAGAAAGTAAAGTAGGCATCAGGTGAGCCTCAAGGGGGAGGGTATTCCAAAGGCATGGTGCCAACACAGAAAATATCCTGTCTCTAGTAAGTTGTCACTCATCTTGTCACTGAAAGCTTGAGAGGCAGATCTTAACTGGAGAGACAGATCTTAATTCATGGGCTGGATAGTAGCAAAGGGAGAGGTCCTTCAGGTGCTCTGGCCTCAAGCTATTTAGGCACTTAAAGGTATAAACCAGAACTTTGAATTGTACCTGGATGGATAACCACAAAAAGGTGATATGACCAACTCCTGACAATAGCCTAACTACCACATTTTGTAGCAATTGAAGATTCCGAACCATTTTCAAAGGCAGTCCCAAGTAAAGCACATTAAAGGAATCAGGGCCTTTTTTGAGCAGGAACACACAGGAATTCAGTTCCAACTGGCTTGGCATCAGAGGGTGTGGCCTAATATGTATATGCGTTCCTGTTGTGAAAGAATGATGTTGGGGTGTGACCTAATATGCAAATGAGTTCCTGCCAGGCTTTTCCTATAAAAAAAGGCCCTGAAAGAAATATATCTTGGATGCATCAGAGTATGAATCACTATGCCCAGATCATGCTTTTCAAGAAAAACCCTGTAGGGTTGCCAATCCCCAGTTGAGGGCAGGGGATCCCCCAGTTTGGAGGCCCTCCCCCTGCTTCAGGGTCATTAGAAAGTGGGTAGGCGGAGGGAAATGTCTGCTAGGCACTCCATTATACCCTATGGAGACCGATTCCCATAGGGTATAATGGAGAATTGATCTGTGGGTATCTGGGGCTCTGGCAGTGCTGTTTTTTGAGGTAGAGGTATCAAATTTTCAGCATTGGTGCTTCTCCTCAAAACACCTGACAGGTTTCAAAAAGATTGGATCAGGGGTTCCAATTCCACAAACCCCAAAAGAAGATGCCCCTATCCTTCATTATTTCCGACTGGAGGGAAGGCATTTAAAAGGTATGTGGTCGCTTTCAGTGTGATGGCCACAATTCCCTTCACAGGTCAACCATGATTGTCGCACCCTTGGTCCTGGCTCCACCCCCAAAGTCTCCTGGCTCCACCCCAAAGTCCCCAGATATTTCTTGAGTCTGACCTGGCAACCCTACTGGAGAACCAGCTGAAGCTAGTAAAAGGCACTATATGCCATGGAAGAGACTTAAGCCTCCAAGCATAGGCCAGGATCCAGTAGCGCCACTGACCTATGAACCTGCTCCTTCAAGGGGAGTACAACTAGAGTTGCTAGATCCCTCCCAGCAATTGGCAGGGGGTGGAGGGTCTTATCATGAGAAGAAGGCCCAGGCAACACGGAGACACCACTTCTGGCATGCACAGGAATGGAGAGTGGGATATAAAGCCAATATCTTCTTCTTCCTCCTCCTCCTCTTCTTCTTCTTGCAGTTTTGCAGGGCCAGTAAGGCAGGTGTCTGGTTGATGGCAGTGATGGTTTTCATCTGTCTGGCACTCCTGTTTCTCTTGCCTCCCTCACCTTCCCCGTGGGGCAGTGGCACAGTTGGAAGTTTTAGCATCATCTAACTAGGGCAATTGTTGTATTTTAGTGTGAATTTGTAATACTTGTTTATTACTGTACACCACCCTGAGCCCTGTTTTTGCAGGGGAGGGTGGAAGAAGAAGAAGAAGAAGAAGAAGAAGAAGAAGAAGAAGAAGAAGAAGAAGAAGAAGAAGAAGAAGAAGAAGAAGAAGAAGAAGAAGAAGAAGAAGAAGAAGAAGAAGAAGAAGAAATGGGGTTTGCCTGATGGAACCCTACAGAAGATGATGACATCCACTCCTGTTCCCCCCCTCCCATCTAATTACAAAACTGAACACAGGTTGCATGATGAGCCAATTACCACATTCTTGAATTGGGCCTTGAAAGAGATAAGGATGGTGTAGGCAGGGAAGGCCAATTACGGACACCTACAAGCCAGAGCAGGCCTACTAATATTCACAATAACCCGGGGTGGGGGGAGGGGTCAGGGTGTTTTGCCTCACAGAGAACAGCCATGTTGGTCAACAGTAGAACAGCTAGATTCAAGTCCAATAGCACCTCAGAGACCAACAGCTTTTCCAGGGTATAAGCTTCTGAGAGTCAAAGCTCCCTGTGTCGGATTTTTCAGGAGAGATCTCAAAACCACCTATTTCAAAGCAGTCAGAACTATACCCTCCCACAGAGAGGCATTTATCACCTCATGGACCCATGGGACTATTCAACCAACCCACCCTTATCAGTCATGAAAGTCAAGGGTGAAGTCTGTGTGGTGGTGGGCCACTCCCTTCAAAGGAACTTGTCCGCTTCATCAAGCCTCACCAACAGAAAATCATCCATGCAACCAAGATGTCAGGCGTGTTGGAAAATACCTGGAGGCTTTGGGGGTGGATCCGGGAGAGGGTGGGGTTTGGGGAGGGGAGGGGCCTCAGCAGGGTACAATGCCATAGAGTCCACCCTTCAAAGCAGCCGCAAGACAGGAAGGGAGGGAGGGAGGAAGTGGACTGGGGGATGGAGAGGTGGAAAGAAAGCAACTTTAATTTTAAATGTGTTCTCCAAGCTTCCAGCTGGCTTGGTTTGGAGAAGTGATGTAAAGAGATAAATGCCTTCTCCAAGCCAGCCAATGGGGCAGTGGAGAGAGCCTCACAAGATGTGTGGAAGAGCCACATGTGGCTCCTGTTCCGCAGTTTGGCCACCCCTGGTTTAACCATTGAAGCTCCTCAGTAAACCAAGGGCCGTATTGGACTCTATGGAAAGTAAACCAAGGGCCACATCAGAGCTCCATGGGCTCAGAGGCAATCATGTCCATAGCCTGGGTCATCTCTGTTCTCCACAGCTTGGGATACAACAGGAACACCACCCTTGCTGACCTCCCACTTTAGGGTGGGGGCAGAACTGCATGCAGATGCATGTGCCTGGAGCATATGTGCAGACAGGGGGGAATCATGGGCCCAGACAGTTTGGTGTAGTGGTTAAGTGTGCAGATTCTGAACTGGGAGAAGAAGAATTGAAGAAGAATTGCAGATTTATACCCTGTCCTTCTCCCTGAATCAGAGACTCAGAGTGGCTTACAATATCCTATGTCTTCTCCCCCCACAACAGACACCCTGTGAGGTGGGTGGGGTGGAGAGGGCTCTCACAGCAGCTGCCCTTTCATGGACAAGTCCTGTGATAGCAATGGCTAACCTAAGGCTATTCCAGCAGGTGCAAGTGGAGGAGTGGGGAATCAAACCTGGTTCTCCCAGATAAGAGTCAACACACTTAACCACTACACCAAACTGGCTTTGATTCCCAGTTTGATACACCAAACCGGGTTTGATTCCCTACTCCTCCACTTGCAGCTGCTGGAATGGCCTTGGGTTAGCCATAGCTATCGCAGGACTTGTCCTTGAAAGGGCAGCTGCTGTGAGAGCCCTCTCAGCTCCACCCCTCACAGGGTGTCTGTTGTGGGGGGAGAAGATAAAGGAGATTGTAAGCCACTCTGAGTCTTTGATTCAGAGAGAAGGGTGGGGTATAAATCTGCCTTCTTCTTCTTCTAGATCTGTGTACCAGACAGTCCTTTGGACATGTTCACAGATAAGAATGGAAATATTCCTCCTCTCCCTCTTTTGCCTGCCCCTTTTTAATAGGGATGTATGCTTTGTACCAACAGCTTTTAGCCCAAGGGTTTCAGGTGAGCCATGGAACCATATAAAACAGCCGTATTTGGAAATATGTGCTGCTGCAGCTGCATAACCCCCACACAACTCCTGCCGGTCCTTCCAGACGTGCTGAGAGTAGCAGTGGTCAGTTAATCAAAGCTCCTCCATAGTGGAGAAGATTCCTCCATGTTGGCTCATTGAATGTTCCTGGCTTTCTCACTCTGCTCTGACCTTGACCCTGGTTGCCCCTTATCCTGTCATGTGATTGGAGGTCAGACAGTTGACGCTTGGAGGTTCCTATTCTGCCACCTGGAATTACAACTGCAGAGGTCAGTCCCTATGGAGCTAAGGGTTGCCAGGTCCAATTCAATAAATATCTGGCAGCGGCGTCACTAGGGCGGGGCCAAGGGGGCCATCGGCCCTCCCCCAGAGCATTCTCATTGGCCCCAGGCACTGACCCATGACCCCCCCCCCAACAGGAAGGGGCTGGCCCTGGGACTAGAACGCTGCTGCTGTGTGTGGGCTGGCCGGGATTCTGAAACCGGGGCCGCGCTGCCGCCGGCTCAGCTAAAAGCGTGTGGGTGAGTGGGGGAAACTTAAATGCTGCAAAACTGGTATCTTGGATTACGGGGGCTGGTCATGTGACCAGAGGGTGGATGAGGGAGGGGCCATGTGAAGTGGGCGGGGTTGTGTGCGGAGGGGGTGACGCAGCCCTCCAAAAGGGGTGATGCCCAATGGGGGGGTGACTTGAATCAGTTACACCCCAGGGTGCAACCCACCCTAGTGACGCCTCTGATATCTGGGGACTTTGCAAGTGGAGCTAGGAGCCAGGCGGTGACAAGCATAATTGAACTCCAAAGGCCATCACTTTTAAAGGGACCACACACCTTTTAAATGCCTTCCCACAACTGAAAATAATGAAGGATAGGGGCACCTTCTTTTGGGGCTCATAGAATTGGAGGGTCCAATCTTGGAGGGTCTTTTGAGGAGAGGCACTGGATGCTATGCTGTAGATTTGGTGCCTCTACCTCAAAAAACAGCTCCCCCAAAGCCCCAGATACCCGCAGATCAATTCTCCATGATGCCCTATAGGAATCGGTCTCCCTAAGGAATAATGGAGTGCCCAGCAGACATTTCCATCCCCCACTGCCCCGCTTTCTGATGATCCTGAAGTGGGGGGAGTGCCTCCAAACTGAGGGAGGTTCCCTGCCTCCACCTGGAGATTGGCAACTCTGCATGGAACAAATCGCTGCTCTAAGGAGTGAACTCTATGGTATACCACAGAGCTGAAGAGAAACAGAAGTCCTAGGGTGACACTGCCTCCCCAAGCTCCGCCAATCTGAAGTTGGCAACTGTAGTTTAAAAGCAGATCCTGGCAGGGCTTCTTTTGTGGCAGGAGCTCCTTTGCATATTAGGCCACACACCCCTGATGTAGCCAATCCTCTAAGAGCTTACAGGGCTTTCAGCACAGGGCCTGCCGCAAGCTCTTGGAAGACTGGCTACATCAAGGGTGTATGGCCTAATATGCAAAGATGGAAGGGCCTTGTGGGACCTTGCCCAGTTCCGCAAGGCCTGCAAAACAACTCTATTTCGACTGGCCTTTAGCCAAACTACACAGATGCCCAACATCGCTGAATGTATCGTACGAACTCTAGCACCAACAATTGTCTTAATTATTTTAAATTGTTTTAATTGTTTAACCAGTAATTGATTATTAATTTAATTGTTTGCTCACTGTTTTTACTGTCTGGTGTTTAATTGTTGATAGCCGCCCTGAGCTTGCTTCGGTGGGGAAGGTGGGATATAAGTACAATGAATGAATGAATGAATGAATGAATGAATGAATGAATGAATGAATGAAGGAGTTCCTGCTACAAAAAAAAGCCCTGGCTGAAGGCCTCACCTTCAGTGAGCTGGCTGCTCTGTTTCCTCTTCTCATCTTCAGTAACAGGTATAATAATACTGGTTGATTTTTATGAGGCTGCTCTCAGGATTATAACAAGGAAATGCTGATGGAGTGTTTTGAACCCTGAAAATGCTGCACACACATGTGCTAATTATGAGGGCTATTACCATCAAGTACATGATCACAAACCAGAGGGAGAAAAAGCATTCACCTGAGATATTAATTATCTGAATTCGCTTAATAGATTTATAGGCTTTCTCAGCCGCCAGCTACAGAACAATTAGCTTCTGATGTACTGCTGTTTTCGTTCTACGTAACTCCAGGAGGGGGAGAACCACTTTGGGACAGTTTGCATGTTCCATCCAGTGTAAAGCCTGAACAGGCAAGACCGTGGGCAGAGTATAGAATTCACCACTACTCCTTGCCAAGTTTGATGGCTGGCTGGAACAAGAAAGGGAGGAAGGAGGTGAAGAATTTCAGCTTGGAAGGAACCACAAGGATATAGGGGAGCGCAGAGTCTTGCCAAGAGTGGAGCTAATGAAGTTTGTAAGAGTTTTCAAAATGAGGATTTGCTTTTCATTCGAACTGCTGGGACGCAACCTGGTAGGCAGCCAACAACCATATCCTCCAGCAACCCCTTGCAGAGGTAGACCAGCACATAACTCTGACTAGATTCCTGACCTGAACCCACAACACTGTTTTGTAAATACCTAACAGCCCCTAGGTCAGGAGTGGCCAAACTGTGGCTCTTTCACACATATCTTGTGGCTCTTGAAGCCCCACCACCCCATCAGCCAGCTTGGAGAAGTCATTTCTTCTTTAAATCACTTACCAAAGCCAAGCCAGCCAGTGGTTTGGAGAATACATTTAAAGTTAAAGTTGCTTTCTTTCCACCTCTCTCCCCATCTCCCTCCCTCCCTCCCTTCCAGTCTTGTAGCTTTCAAACATCTGACATTCATGTCTTACAGCTCTCAGACATCTGATGTTTATTCTACGTGGCTCTTACATTAAGCAAGTTTGGCCACTCCTGCCCTAGGTAAAGTGCTCCAGGGCAGCTTCAAGATTAAAGAGACAAAGAAAAAACAATGGTGTAGTGCAGTGAGAAGAAATTCTTTATTCCTAACAGGGGTGGAATTCTAACAGGAGCTCCTTTGCATATTAGACCACACACCCCTGATGTAGCCAATCCACCAAGAGCTTACAAGGCTCTTTTTTGTACGTTCTTGAAGGATTGGCTACATCTGGGATGTGTGGCCTAATATGCAAAGGAGCTCCTGCTAGAATTCCACCCCTGATTCCTAATATCAATACCCTTACCTGTTTCACACAAAGCTTCTTCAGGGGGTTACATTCATGCATACATATGAAAGAGGAATGACAGAGTCAGATTCCCTAAAACCCAATTTGATTTGGAAATTAAAGAACTCATAACATGCTCTACCGAACGGTGCATATATCTCCTGATATGCAAATGTGATCTCATGTACGTAGGGATGTCCACTAGGTCCATCAGAACATGCATAATTGAGCATAAATCGAAAATTAGCAGAGGTGAGGCGGATAACCCCCTCGTACACCATTTTAATACAATACGGCATACTACAGAGGGCTTTAAGTTTGTGATGATTGAAACGATTAAAAGTCATAGATATAATAGGACAGATTTTCAGAAAAAACATTATTAAAAACAGGGGTTGTTTTGTAGAAAAATAGGTGGTGGAGCTCATCCAGGGATTGTTATGCAGCTGCACATACTATTCAATAGACAAGGAGGTGGAACTCTCAGAAAGGTTCAGGAACTGTGCTCCTGTGAGCTCCCACTGAATCTGAGGCCTGATTAAGAACATAAGAAAAGCCATGTTGTATCAGGCCAATGACCCATCCAGTCCAACACTCTGTGTCACACAGTGGCAAAAAAAAACCCCAGTGCCATCAGGAGGTCCACCAGTGGGGCTAGAGTTCCTCCCACTATGCCCCCCCAAGCACCAAGAACCCCCCCCCTTCTTCCCCAAGAAAGGAATCCTTTTATATTCATCATTTGCAGATCTTATTTCCTAATGGGCTGAATCAGAACATAGATTTTACATGCTTTTTGTGAAGACACTGTCTCTTTAATGACACAAACACAGGTGATTCTTGAATGTTGTATTTAAGAGTAATAAAGTATTACACAATAAAATGCCCTCTGAGTCATGGACTTGATTTCAATTAGAAGCTCAAGAAAAGGTGAGTGTATAATTTTCACTGTTTGTGTGTAATACAAATTAAACACTACATTATCATGATTGTGATAATATTTTAATTTTATTTATACATAGTTATGTATAATCAGCCAGTATCATAACGCCCCTGTATAAATTGATGGTGCGGTCTCATTGGGAATACTGTGTACAATTCTGGTCACCGCACCTCAAAAAGGATATTATAGCATTGGAAAAAGTCCAGAAAAGGGTAACTAGAATGATTAAAGGTTTGGAACACTTTCCCTATGAAGAAAGGTTAAAACGCTTGGGGCTCTTTAGCTTGGAGAAAAGTCGACTGCGGGGTGTCATGATAGAGGTTTATAAGATTATGCATGGGATGGAGAAAGTAGAGAAAGAAGTCTTTTTCTCCCTTTCTCACAATACAAGAACTCGTGGGTATTCAATGAAATTGCTGAGCAGTCAGGCTAAAATGGATAAAAGGAAGTACTTCTTCACCCAAAGGGTGATTAACATGTGGAATTCACTGCCACAGGAGGTGGTGGCAGCTACAAGCATAGCCAGCTTCAAGAGGGGGATTGGATAAAAATATGGAGCAGAGGTCCATCAGTGGCTATTAGCCACAGTGTATATATATATTGGCCACTGTGTGACCCAGAGTGTTAGACTGGATGGGCCATTGGCCAGTTTCAACATGGCTTCTCTTATGTTCTTATAAACTCAGGCCTCGGATTCAGTGGGAGCTCACAAGAGTGCAGCTCCTGAACCTTTCTGAGAGTTCCACCTCCTCCTTCTGAGAATTCTGCTTCATTGACCATTGAATAGTATGTGCAGCTGTATAACAATCCCTGGATGAGCTCCACCACCTATTTTTCTACAAAATGACCCCTGCATAAACAGAATACAAGTACAAGATGGAGGTGCTTTGGCATCCAGTGTTATTTAAAAGGTTAGCTCACTACAACTTTTGAATTGTTGTGTAAAATAATATTGTGGAAAATTATGTTCAATATTGCCTTTAGTAACAGAATGATAATTTGTTGTTGTTATTAAATAGATCATGACAGAAGCAGTTTAAAATAATTGGACCACTGATGTTGGAACTCATTTGATGAAGGTCAGACAATAATATATTAAAATATATATAAATTAATGTGGAAATTATTTTTTCCAATTAATTGTACTAATTCAATTATTATTTGTAATATTAATTAATTTTAGCCTTAATCACCGTGGAAGACTACTGATCGAAATGGAGAAAATAAAACAAACCTAGGTCTCTGTCTGGAACTCTGGGCTTTACGAATCTGCGTGGGACTTTTTGTATAAATAATTGCTGGAAATAACTTCCAGCAGCAGTAGTAGAAGACAACACCGTCACAGACCAGGGGTGTTGAACACATTTGTTATGAGGGATGGATCTGACCTAAATGAGACCTTGTCAGGCTGGGCCGTGTGTGTACCTATTTAAGATTAGGTAGCAGAGATATAAACTTTTAAAAGGACACAGACAAACATGACTAAAGATTCTTTTTTAAAAAAACTTAAAATAAAACATGTATAAAACATTAGCACTTGATGGTCTTAGAGGTGCTTTCTTTGTATTTCTCCCATAGGATCCAGGGAACTCGGCAAAGGAAGCTCTGGCTCTTTCTTTCCCTCCCTCCCCAGGGGACCAGGAGGTGGAAGAGCCTCAGCCAATGGAGAAAATAGAGGTTTTGCTCTGTAGCTCCTGTGCAATTGAGCACGCTTTGCAAAGCAAGTTGAGATGCAGAAGGAAGCAAGAGAGAGGGAGAAAGAAGCAGACAAGAACAAGTTGCTTGGAGGCCTGATAGGAGCCCTCTGGGGGCCTGATTCAGCCCCCGGGCTGTATATTTAATACCCCTGGGTTAGAGGAACCATTGCTGGCAACCCTAGTTCCCATGGAGCAAATGTCAGCTTTGGAGACCAGGGATAGCCTATTTCCAGAACAGAATGCAACCCATTTCCTGAGTCAGACCTTCCCTCCGCCATTAACGCCTCCATTTTGTCAGGATTTAGTTTCAGTTTATTAGCCCTCATCCATTCCAAAACTGTCTCCAGACGCACTAGCAAATGAACATCATCTGCATTCCCAGCAATAGCCCTCTGTTGAACATATATATGAACATATGAAGCTGCCTTATACTGAATCAGACCCTCAGTCCATCAAAGTCAGTATTGTCTACTCAGACTGGCAGCAGCTCTCCAGGGTCTCAAGCTGAGGTTTTCCATACCTATTTGCCTGGACCTTTTTAGTTGGAGATGCCGGGGATTGAACCTGGGACTTTCTGCTTACCAAGCACATGCTCTACCACTGAGCCACCATCCCTCCCTATCCATCCCTGTTGATTCAATATTTATGTTATTGTCCAGAAATCCCTAGTGACAACCAAGAGGGAATGCTAGCAGAGCAGCTTAGCATCCAGACTTCTACCATATGTTCCTTTGGGTGCAGAAGTGCCATGTCTTTAGGGCCACAATCTTAAATTGCACAATTGCATCCACCAGGGATCATTTTGTAGAAAAACAGGTGGTGGAGCTCATTAGCATAACTCATTAGCATATGTCACCGCCCCCCCCTCCACCAGCCAAAAGCAACCCGATGCAAGAAAGGAGAGCCTTGGGTGAGCGAGGTCTGCTTGGGCTGGCTAGAGATCCAGCCAGCCCAAGCAGGCCTCGCTCCCCTGGGGCCCTCCTGGGCCGCCCCCCTCCGGTCAAAAGGCCAGCAAGCCACCCGCCGCCCAAAATCACATAAGAAGTGGAGAAAGGGTGGTGAGGGCTTCTCCAGGGTTAATGAGGGCTGCTGGGAGTGTGGAAAAACTCCTGGTGGCTGGCTGGCTGCCCGCTCTCCTAATCCAGAGATTGTTATGCAGCTGCACCTACTGTTCAATGGACAAGGTAGGTGGGGAGGAAGAGGCGGAACCCTCAGAAAGGTTCAGGAGCTGTGCTGCTGTGAGCTGCTGCTGAATTTTTATTTTTATTTATTTGTAATTTGTATCCCGCCCTTCCCACCAGGTGGCTCAGGGCGGCTTACAGCATATAAAATCTAACATGACATAAAAGTCTAATCATTTCATACAATTTACATGATAAAAATTTAAACAATTCAGACAATTTACATAATTAAAATATTAAAACATTCTGCAGTCTTATAAAACTACGCTCGATTTCAAATTTCAGTGCCGGTTAGTTGTAAGCCTGCCGGAAGAGGGTTGTCTTACAGGCCCTGCGGAATTGAGCAAGATCCCGCAGGGCCCTTACCTCTTCCGGCAGCTGGTTCCACCAGGAAGGGGCCATTACGGAGAAGGCCCTATCCCTTGTAGATTTCAAACGGGCTTCCTTTGGCCCGGGGACAACAAGGAGGTTTTGAGTTCCCGATCTCAGTACTCTCTGGGGAACATGTGGGGAGAGACGGTCCCTCAGGTAGGCAGGTCCTAGGCCATATAGGGCTTTAAAGGTAATAACCAGCACCTTGTACCGAACTCGGTAAAGTATTGGCAGCCAGTGCAGAGCCCGAAGTACCGGCTGAATGTGCTCCCGTCTTGGGAGCCCCAATAACAACCGGGCGGCGGCGTTCTGCACCAACTGCAACTTCCGGGTTCGGCACAGGGTCAGCCCCGTGTAGAGGGCATTGCAGTAGTCCAACCTCGAGGTGACCGTTGCATGGATCACTGTTGCTAGGTCGTCACGCTCCAGGAAGGGAGCCAACTGCCTTGCCCACCTAAGATGGAAAAATGCGGACTTGGCAGTGGCTGCTATCTGGGCCTCCATCGTTAAGGAAGGCTCCAGTAGTACCCCCAAGCTCTTGACCCTATGTGTCGCAGTCAGCGGCGCACCGTCAAAAGCTGACAGGGGGATTTCCCTTCCTGGACCCCGACGGCCCAAGCAAAGGACCTCTGTCTTCGCTGGATTTAGCCTCAGCCCGCTCTGCCTGAGCCACCCAGCCACGGCCTGTTATGCCCGGTCCAAACTTTCTGGGGCGCAGACCGGCCAGTCGTCCATAAGCAGATAGAGCTGGGTGTCATCAGCATACTGATGACAACCCAGCCCATACCTTCGGGCAATCTGGGCGAGGGGACGCATATAGATGTTAAATAACATTGGGAAAAGAACCGCACCCTGAGGCACCCCGCAGTCAAGCGTGTGCCTCCGGGACAGCTCATCCCCAATAGCGACCCTCTGTCCCCGGCCTTCGAGGAAAGAGGAAAGCCATTGCAAGGCCAACCCCTGAATCCCCGCGTCGGCGAGGCGGCGGGTCAGTAGCCGATGGTCGACCGTATCGAACGCTGCCGATAGGTCCAACAACATCAGCACCGCCGAGCCGCCCCGATCCAGATGCCGTTGCAGGTCATCTAGCAGGGCAACCAACACCGTCTCCGTCCCATGGCCCGGGCGAAAGCCAGACTGAAGGGGATCGAGGACGGATTCAAGGCCTGGAATCCACCCACCTGAGTCCTGAGCCCACAAGACAGATGTTGCTACTTTAATAGGCTCTGTGCAAGATCTAACATGGGCTAAAACAAGCAAGCGTCTGATGGTGAACCTCCACTTGTTTGAACAAACCTTTCTTTTTATTGTTGCTGGCGCAGGTGGCAATTCTTTCCCTCTGCAACAGGAGCGGACTCGCCATCTCACCTGTCTCACGTACGTTCACTTGTGGGAACTGATTCTGGAGAGGTGTTGCTCAAAAAGCAGGGCTGGAAACTGCTGAGTCAGAACAGGTCAGATTGCTTCCTTCCTCCCCCTCGGAAACTTTTGTTGCACCTTCCGGCCAGGATCTGTAACAAGCAGATAAAGGGAACCTTCAAGATGTCCCCACCTCCCAGTTGACAACTTCAGTAGGTGCACTTGCATGCTTGTGCTGGGCGGCGGCGGCAGCAGTACGTTTTTAAGGAAGAGGCTAATTTAGGTGACAAATTCCAGAAAGATAGCTGTTTAGCATAGTGGCTAGCATGCCAGACTATGACTCGCAGCCAGGTTCAAAGGCCCACACAGTCATGAACCACACAGCAGTGCAATTAAGAATTCTTCCTGTCTAAAGCCACAGAAATCAGCCATGACACCCTAACCTTTTTGAGCCTGCAGGATCATTTGGGATTCTTCTTCCCACCCCCACTCTTGCAATATTTTGTTTAACAGTCTCTAATCTGACGCTTCTTGCTCTGAATTATTGCATCAAAATGTCTGTGCTGTAGCAATCTTTTTTTTTTCACATTTGGGACTCTGATGTGGAATGCTACGCACAGCAACAAAAAAAGGAGAAGAAGGCATTGGATTTATATTCCGCCCTTCACTCAGCAACTCAAAGCAGCTTACAATCTCCTATATCTTCTCCCCCCACAACAGACAACCTGTGAGGTGGGTGGGGCTGAGAGGGCTCTCACAGCAGCTGCCCTTTCAAGGACAACTCCTGTGACAGCTATGGCTGACCCAAGGCCATTCCAGCAGCTGCAAGTGGAGGAGTGGGGAATCAAACCCGGTTCTCTCAGATAAGAGTCTGCACACTTAACCACTACACCAAACTGCCGAAGGAGGTGGAGCCAGCCACAAAATAAAAATAAATAATAAAATGATTGCCACACCTTAACTTCAGTGACTATAGCTGGGCTTTTTTTTTTAGCAGGAACGGCCAGGAACACAGTTCCGGCTGGCTTGATGTCAGGGGTGTGGCCTAATATGCAAAACAAGCTCCTGTTGGGCTTTTTCCTACAAAAAAAACCCCTCTGTGCGAAACAATGGTGATGTCAGGAAGTGTGGCCTAATAGGCAAATGAGTTCCTGCTGGGCTTTTTCTGCCAAAAAAGCCCTGGTGACTAGTCTGCAGCTAGTAATGGAAGGCGCGTTGGATGCCCTCTGCAGCCACACTTTACTGACTAGTTTCTGGGTTCAATGCCCATGCATTGGTTATTATTTACAAAGCCTGCCTGTCCCAATATGCCCGGCTGCAACGGCCGGCCTTGTCTGAACCAAGCCTTCTGAAGGTGCTGCCCTGCCGAGGAGTAAGAACAGACGCTGCCTGCACTCACAATTCATTTACAAAAACGCATCTAAGCACAATTACATCAGAACAAATTATTTATTCTGATGTAATTGTGCTGAGATGCGTTTTTGTAAATGAATTATATGTACTTGCCTTAAAATACTTATTACTGAAATGGATCGTGACAATCAAATACTTTGAAGGTTTATACACTAATAATTATAAGGGAATTTATGATTGTATTCGTTATTTGTCACGGTTTTTCTTTGGGCTCTCATCCTATTCCGTGATTCTCTCCATTGTATTTTTTGCTGCCTATATTAAAGCGTCCTCCGTTCTGGCTCCCACTCTGTGGAACGGCTTGCCTGAGGACGTCAGGAGGGCTCCCATGCTTCTGTGATGTTGCAGAATGTTCCAGAGGGTGTTTTCACAAAAGGAACAGGGGCCTGGCCAGATGGAAGCGCGCAGGAGGACACTTTCTATGAAGGTGACAGGGCTGGAATTTTAATTGGAAATTTTAGGCTGCTTCCTCCACCTTCATCCTGAGTTGTTTAGTGGATGTATTATAGGTTCTTGGAGCCTATGGGAAAAAATTCCACACACCCTGCAGTGCAGCACGCTTCCTGTTGTGCTGGCACTTCTGTTTGCGCAAGAGCTCCCTGAAAACCACTGATCTTGCACAAACAGGAGTGCTAGCACAAAAGAGAAGATGTGCTCGGCAGCAGAAACTCTCTAGCGCATGTGTAACCGCCATAGGATCCAAGCTGCTGTCTGTACCACACCAGCACACCAAAATGTACATTTTTTATGTACACCACCCCGAGCCTTGTCCTACAGGGGAGGACATTTCAAAAATTGAAATAAATAAATACTGAACAGAAATGATTGCATTTTGAATCCCAACTGTCACTGCAGAACTGGGTCATTCAAGAGGAGAAGACGAAGAAGAAGATATTGGATTTATATCCCGCCCTCCACTCCGAAGAGTCTCAGAGCGGCTCACAATCTCCTTTCCCTTCCTCCCCCACAACAGACACCCTGTGAGGTAGATGAAGATATTGGATTTATATCCCGCCCTCCACTCCGAAGAGTCTCAGAGCGGCTCACAATCTCCTTTACCTTCTCCCCCACAACAGACACCCTGTGAGGTGGGTGGGGCTGGAGAGGGCTCTCCCAGCAGCTGCCCATTCAAGGACAACCTCTGCCAGAGCTATGGCTGACCCAGGGCCATTCCAGCAGGTGCAAGTGGAGAAGTGGGGAATCAAACCCGGTTCTCCCAGATAAGAGTCCGCACACTTAACCACTAAACCAAACTGGCTCTCCTACACCGAAGTAAGTACCATGAGCCAACTCCACACTGGGAAACCAGTTCATAAAAATGTTCACAGGGGTGAAATTCATTCATAGAAATAATAATTTGCTGTAGTCCTTCAGTAGCCTGGAAGAACATCCCTTGTGCACGATCGTGTTGAGTTATTATGGCTTTAAGTGCCTCCAGAAGCAGCAATTTGAAAACCTCCAACCACAAGATAAAGACAGGGTTACTACTATTTCCACCTTCAGTTTGTGGAGGGCAGGCTGTTAAACCACAACAGTGAAATAAAACCTTTACGACCTCTCATTGTAGGCTGGCCTAAGACATTTTGCTGGCTGCTGTCAGAAACGGTGCTGGACTAGAAAGAACTGTGACTCTTCTAATAACAAATTGACTGTATTTATCTGTCTTGTAAAGCTATTTGGGCCAGGCAATTATTACTATGCAGAGAATGGAGGGGAATAATACGGGTGGAGAGACCAGTGTTCCCTCTAAAATGAGTTAGCGTGAGCTAGCTCGGTTTTTGGATTTCTGGATCACACGTTTTTGTCTCAGCTCAAGAAAATGACCCTAGAGCAAACTAATTTATGCAGTAAAAAGGTGAAGGTAGTCCCCTGTGCAAGCACCAGTCGTTTTCGACTCTGGGGTGACGTTGCTTTCACAACGTTTTCGCGGCAGGCTTTTTATGGGGTGGTTTGCCATTGCCTTCCCCAGTCATCTACACTTTCCCCCCAGCAAGCTGGGTACTCATTTTACCGTCCTCAGAAGGATGGAAGGCTGAGTCAACCTGGAGCCGGCTACCTGAACCAGCTTCCGCCGGGATTGAACTCAGGTCGTGAACAGAGGGCTCCGACTGCAGTACTGAAGCTTTACCGCTCTGCATCACAGAGCTCTTCAATTTATACAGTAGCTCACAACTTTAATGCCAGTAGCTCACAAAGTAGAATTTTAGCTCACAAGACTCCACAGCTTAGAGGGAACATTGGTGGAGACCAGTGTTCCCTCTAAGCTGAGTTAGCGTGAGCTGGCTCACACATTTTTGTCTTAGCTCAAGAAGGATGGCCCCAGAGCAAACTAAGTTATGCAGCTGCCAAATTGCTCACTCACAACTTTAATGCCAGTAGCTCACAAAGTAGAATTTTTCCTCACAAGACTCCACAGCTTACAGGGAACATTGGAGACATAGAGGCATCACTAATGGCTGAGGACAACGATGGTTTTTAAGCTAGCCTGGGTACTTTTTCTGTTCACTGGCCCCTCCTTGAAGTAAGCAACTTGGTTTAGATGCCATTTGAAATGGTTGTTGAAGTTGTTTTACTGGTTTTTAAAAACTATTTTAAATTTGATTATGACTAGGGTTGCCAATCCCCAGGTCTTATTCCCCTAGGAAATAATGGAGAATTGAACCGTGGGTATTTTGGGCTCTGTGGGGGGGCTGTAGTTTGAGGTAGAGGCACCAATGTTTCAGTATAGCATCCAGTGCTGCTCCCCAAAATACCCAACTTTCAAAAAGATTGGGCCAGGGGGTCCAATTCTATGAGCCCCAAAAGAAGGTGCCCCTATTCATCATTTCCTATGGAAGGAAGGCATTTAAAAAGGTGTGTTGTCCCTTTAAATGTAATGGCCAGAACTCCCTTTGAAGTTCAATTATGCTTGTCATACCCTTGCTCCTGGCTCCACCCCCAATGCCTCCTGGCTCCACCCCCAAAGTCTCCTGGCTCCACCCCCAAAGTCCCCAGTTATTTCTTGAATTGGACTTGGCAACCCTAATTATGACTCTAATTTTGAATGTTATACAATGCTCTGAGCCCCAAGTATGGGGGGAGGGTGGTCTAAAATTGAATGAATGAATGAATGAATGAATGAATGAATGAATGAATGAATGAATGAATGAAGCTATACTCTCTCTACCCACTGAAAACTTGTATGAGTTTTTTATGTAAACACTTAAAAACAGTGTTCTTAATAGTCTTCTATAGCATTATGAATTCCAGACTACAGCAACCATCTCCTAAAGTGAAATAAGCAAAATATTTTTAAAGAATAACTTTCCCAGACTTCATCCCTATTAAATATTCCATTCACAAATACAGCGGACATGCTAATTTCCATATTTTCTGGTGCCACAGGGCAAATGAATTTCCTAACCCATGAGAGCTGAGCAGCTGAATTATAGACAAAGACGTTTTAGATTAAGATCTGGTTGTCATGGTAACTTTTCACATCCAGCTTTCTACGATATTGACTCTGTGAATGGCTTTTCAAGGAGACAGTATCATTTGGTTCAAAGAACACGCAAAATTTTCACTGCCATTTTTACTGGCCAGCCAAATGGAAATATAACAAAACGTTGTGACAGTCGCAGACATGGTTGTGAAATATTTATGTAGTGTCAGTATCTATAGTATTTTTACAGGTGTGGACTGAAGAAATTTGTCGCTAAAAAAGATGTGTGATTTAAAAAAAAAAATAGGCCTAACCCTCCTTCTACGTGGCAGATCATTTGTTAAGTAAGGAAACAACATTTTTTTCAATTGATTGAAGAAATCAATTCAGAACATTTTGATCAATCAAAAAGTGATTAACTTGAAAGACTGAAGAAAAACATGATTATTTTTAATAAGAGTACTTTTAAAAGTAGTAAGTGAGAGGGCTCGAGGTATTCCAGCTTTTCTTTCATACGCAAGAGAATACCTCTTAGGTAGCTCGTGAGAGCTCGGGGTTGGAGCTTTTATAGCTCTTTCTTACATGCCCAGGGTAACTTCTGATTGCCACTTTTGGTTCAGGAAAGAATTTTCCTCCACGCCACATTGACCATGGATCCTGGAGGGTTTTTTTGCCTTTCTCTAGGCATAGAGCAATGGTCACTGGGAGAATGGGGTTGGTGGGAAGTAGTGGTGAATTTTCTGTACTGCACAAGGACGGGGTTGGACTAGATGACCCTTGAAGTCCCTTCCAGCTCTACATCTGTTTCTTCTAAGATGGTGTCTACATTTACAAATAACCTTTCTTTACACTTTGTAGGTGTTGTCTATGTAGAGAATCTCTTCCATTCAGTTCCTAGCTTTTCGGAGTAGTTTACCATAGATATCACGCTACAAATCCTTAAATGCATCTAGTAAATGAGCCTGGAAAAAAAAATATTCAGAGGCCCTCTTTGGCTTATGTTTACCAACCAAAGAATGGGAGGCTACGGTTAGCATTTTACCATGTAGCAGATTTTGGGCTTTTTGAATAGAAGGATCGCAAATGGGACTAGGGTTGCCAGGATGGACTCAGCAAATATCTGGGAACTTTGGGAATGGTGGCAGGACACTTTGGGAGTGGAGCCAAGAGCAAGGTCGTGACAAGCATAATTGAATGAAGAAGAATTGCAGATTTATACCCCACTCTTCTCTCTGAATCAGAGACTAAGAGCGGCTTCCAATCTCCTATATCCTCTCCCCCACAACAGACACCCTGTGAGGTGGGTGGGGCTGAGAGGGCTCTCCCAGCAGCTGCCCTTTCCAGGACAACTCCTGAGAGAGCTATGACTGACCCAAGGCCATTCCAGCAGCTGCAAGTGGAGGAGTGGGGAATCAAACCTGGTTCTCCCAGATAAGAGTCCGCACACTTAACCACTACACCAAACTGGCTATTACATTTAAAGTACTGGCTATTACATTTAAAGGGACCACACTCCTTTTAAATGCCTTCCCTCCATTAAAAATAATGGAGGATGGGGGCACCTTCTTTTGGGGCTCATAGAATTGCACCCCTTGGTCCAATCACTTTGGATCTTGGGTTTTGTTTTTTAGGAGAAGCACCAGGTGCTATGCTGAAAATTTGGTGCCTCTATCTCAAAACAGAGCCCCACCCCTGAGCTCCAGCTAACCGCAGATCGATTCTCCATTATACCCTATGGGGACCAGTCTCCATAGGGTATAATGGAGTGCTCAGCAGACATTCAAAATCCATCTACTCCTGCTTTCTGATAGCCCTGAAGTGGAGGGAGGCCCTCCAAACCAGGGAATCCCCTGCCCCCAAGAGGGGATTCGCAATGCTGAGACAAATGACAAAAATGTTTGGGGGGAGGGGCTGTAGGGCAACGTTTTTTCTGAGAAGCCATTGATGTCTTCTGGGTACTTCTGAAGCACATGCTGTGCCAATGAGGTGTTGGGAAGTCAGACTCAGGACCAGTTCTTTGCTTTGGTAACAAGGCACTTTGTTGAAGAAGCAAATGAGTGCCAGGAAACCTGCCAGCAGACAACACAACACCTGTTGGCACTACGTTAAAATCACTGATTGTATCACCTGTTTGCCATTTCTTATTCAGTGGGATCAACGCACAACTATACTATCTAAATAATCCGAGCTCACATGTAAGGTGATACAAAAAGTAACAAATAAATCAGACTATTAACGTCTTTAAAAATCCTAAGTGGAACAACAAGAAATCTCCAAAATTTTGGGTTACGATTTCAAGAAAACTGCAGAGACTTTTTTGCTTGGATTACAATCGAAATACCATATGGGTTAGTACAGAAAATTTATAATTAAGTTTTGTAACCATATGTTATCAATAAATTGTTAAAACACAATAAAAATCCTAAATGGAAAAGTTGGAGAAACCAAAAAAGAAAAGGAAAAGGGATTTCCCCACCTCCCTCAGCCTGGGCCACTGTTTGAACTCCTTCAGTCTCTCCTTGAGAGCCAGTTTGGTGTAGTGGTTAAGTGAGCGGACTTTTATCTGGGAGAACCGGGTTTGATTCCCCACTCCTCCACTTGCACCTGCTAGCATGGCCTTGGGTCAGCCATAGCTCTGGCAGAAGTTGTCCCCGAAAGGGCAGCTGCTGTGAGAGCCCTGTGTTTGTTGTGGGGGAGGAAGATAAAGGAGATTGTGAGCTGCTCTGAGACTCTGAAATTCAGAGTGGAGGGCGGGATATAAACCCAATATCATCTTCTTCTTCTTCTTGTCTGTGGTCTCTTAAATAGGTTTTCCTCCCAACACACACTGAGGCTTTTGTGCTATTTGCTTCCTGCATAAAAGGTTTTGCTCTGCCACCATTTTAATCTTTATTTGCCTCTCATAAGGTATTATAGGAATAAGATAGTATTTGGAACCTGCCTTCAGCATATGGGGTATACCAAACATGACAAATACTTTAATTAAACTGACTGGTATTTAAATGCTGGAAGCAAGATTTTTGAGTTCAAAACAACTCTTCAGGCATAGGCAATGGAAAGAAAAATATAAATAAATAGATAAATAAAGGATATAGCTGCAGGCTAATTTTAATGTTCTTGAGTCAAGAGTTTTTTAGAATGAGAATGTTTCAACACAGACAAAAAATGAATGTGGCCAAACACTAAAAGAGGGCAGACACATCTTAAGGAAGCTATTGTTTGTTAAGGGAAGCTGTTTACTAAAAATAAGTAAAAGCTCCTAAACCTAAAAATAACTTGTCCCTTTCTAATGCTAATGCTAATCCCCAAGTAACAGGATTACATTCTTGCAGCGTCTGAGGACAATTGTTTTCCGTTCTGTTCCTTGACACCTCACGTTTGGAAACACTATAGCCTAACCCATGGGTGAAAAGCCTCAATATACCTGCTCATCCTCCGTGGTAACGTTGCCGGCTTTGGGTTGGGAAATCCCTGACATTTTTTCCAGGGCAACTGGTCTCTATAACCTGGAGAGCAGTTGTAACACCGGGAGATCCCCAGGCCCCACATGGAGACTGGCAACCCCGTCTCAAGGTGTTGCAAAGGTTTTGGTAGCTTTGCTGGTACGCACTCACAGGGATTAAGAACAGAAGAACATAAGAGAAGCCATGTTGGATCAGGCCAACGGCCCATCAAGTCCAACCCTCTGTGTCACACAGTGGCAAAAAATGTTATATACACACATACACTGTGGCTAATAGCCACTGATGGACCTGTGCTCCATATTTTTATCTAAACCCCTCTTGAAGGTGGCTATACTTGTGGCCGCCACCACCTCCTGTGGCAGTGAATTCCACATGTTAATCACCCTTTGGGTGAAGAAGTACTTCCTTTTATCCGTTTTAACCTATCTGCTCAGCAATTTCATCGAATGCCCACGAGTTCTTGTATTGTGAGAAAGGGAGAAAAGTACTTCTTTCTCTACTTTCTCCATTCCATGCATTATCTTGTAAACCCCCTGAGGAAGGTGTCGTCATCTTCCTGTAAAACCCAGCTCAATGGCACTCGGAAGCAGACTATGGTTAATGAAGAAGGCAAGAGAGGTACTCTGTACATGCTCAGAGGCTTTATTTTTATTGCAGCCGTGCAAGCACTGATCCCCGCCAAACTCCTGAAGCTCTGCTTCTGCTTCTCCAACCACATAAGCATTTGAAGCACAGACCTTCCCTGGCTCCTTTGTGCTACACACCTGTCCAGGAATAAAACCGCAAACTATTTCCGTCTCGGTAACCAAAAAATACTTGGTTGGTCTTAAAGGTACAACTTGACTCATGCTTTGTTCAACTGCTTCAGACCAACTCGGCTGCCCACTTTAGAACGTTAACCCAATCCCGTTAACGTTCTAAATCACGTGACCAGCTGCCAACAGCTGCCCCAGCTAGGAAAGAAACGCCTTCAGTAGAAAAGGGCACGGAGTCCTAAAGTCTTCACACTACCGGTTACCAGTTGCTTGCAGCCCTTTGCGGGGCAATGACATGATGTGTGAGATAGAGACCTCTAGTTCTCTGTACCCCCGCGTGTTTTTTTAGTTTAATTGTACTGAACTTTGGTGACTCTCTAATAGTGAGATGCATCACGCATACAAAGAACAAAAAAGTGTGAGTTAAAAAAAAATTAGACACAGAGGCACACACAGATTGAGTCCAGTAGCGCTTTTGAGACCAACAAGTTTAATTCCGGGTATAGCCTTCGTGTGCATGTTTCTGAATGTAAAGAAGTGTGCATGCGCAAGGAAGCTTATACTCAGGATTAAACTTGTGGGTCTTAAAGGTGCCACTCCTATTGCTTTTGTTCAGACCAAAACGGCTACCCACCTGCATCTATCGAGACGCACACGCTCAGCTTCCAATAAAAACTGAAACTCACAGGTGGCTACCAATGTCCCCCCAAGTCTTGTGAGGAAAAAATCTACTTTGTGAGCTACTGGCATTAAAATTGTGAGCTATTGCATAAATTAGTTTGCTCTGGGGCCATTTTCCCTGAGCTAAGAAAAAAATCTATGAGCCAGAGGCTAAAAAGCTGTGAGCTAGCTCACACTAACTCAGCTTAGAGAGGGAACACAGGTGGCTACTACTGTTGACGATGGCAGCAGAAATGCTATCTCTCTACCATGAAACCCCCTTGCCCTTGGAAGTTGAGCCTTCGATTTTAGACCGGAAGTGTTAACCGGGCCCCGACGCTTAAGGACTACTCTTGCTTCTATGGAGGCAAAAGTGGCCGCTCCTGCTTCTCCTTTCTATGGTTGACCGGAATTGCCGTGCATCTATGGTTTGCAGCGCGGTGCAGTCTGGGATGGTGGAAGAGTAATGGCGCTGTCGGCCTAGCTGGACTGTGAGGTGGGTGATCCCGGGACCCTTAGCCGTCAAAGGGCGGCGTTAGGAAGGGGGATGTGGGTGCTGTTCGCGTCCTTGTGTGGATTTGGCTGGCTGCATTCAATGCAGGACTGCCTTCGCTGCATTGACCAGGGTTTAAACCCAGACGAAGCCTTTCTCATCCGTTACAGGTGCTGCATGGGCTTAGCGGAATTGAAAGAAATTGTATTATCATCCATTATGGCTGTTGAAGTTGATACTGCGCTTATTTTGTGCATAAATATTACCTTGCAACGTTGATAGGTATTGGTCCGGCTGCCTCTTGAT
The DNA here is from genome assembly GCF_032191835.1 of Heteronotia binoei. Lineage (NCBI taxonomy): Eukaryota > Metazoa > Chordata > Lepidosauria > Squamata > Gekkonidae > Heteronotia > Heteronotia binoei. Next base: position 175,438,060 of record NC_083225.1, read on the forward strand.
AGAGGATGATATCTGTCTGTCTCTGCTGAGAATTATGTTCGTGCATCCGATTATAGGGCCCGAGGGTATATGCTTTGCATCTTTTACTAAAGCAGTGGCATCTCCTAAGAGAAATACATCACTGGAAATCTGTGGGAAAACAATCTCAGACTCTTATTCATGGCATTTAAAAATACTACTGGGGAGAGAAGGAAAGCGGTTAGGTCACAAGTGGCCAAACTGTGGCTCTTCCCGACATATTGTGTGATTCTCAAAGCCCCATCAGCCAGCTTGGAGAAGGCATTTGTGTCTTTCAATCACTTCTCCAAGCCAAGAATGCAGTTAAAATTCCTTCCTTCCTTCCTTCCTTCCTTCCTTCCTTCCTTCCTTCCTTCCTTCCTTCCTTCCTTCCTTCCTTCCTTCCTTCCTTCCTTCCTTCCTTCCTTCCTTCCTTCCTTCCTTCCTCTGCCATTTATTCTCTGTGGCTCTTATGTTAAGCGAGTTTGGCCACTCCTGGTTTAGATGTTTTGGCAAAATGGTCAGAGTGTTGAGATATACTTTCACTTCAGATTCACTTTCAATTCATGCTTCCTTGGAAACAAAAACAGAGAGAGAACCAAATAAATCATTTAAAAATTTATCAGAAAAGCTCATTCTTGCATTTGCTCTAACAAGTGACCAGCTTAGCTTGTCAGGACTTGGAAGTTAAGCCAGGGTTGGGCCTTGGTGTGTACTTGGATGGGAGACTATGAAGGAAAACGGGAGTAGTTATCCATAGGCAAGCAACGGCAAACAGCCTCTTCTGGTGTCCTGTCTGGAATGCGGTTGTGGTTGCTGTGAGTTAGCTGTTAGTTGAAGGCACCTTTTTCTTTTGTCAGGTGAGGCACTGCAAAGTCCAGGCATGTAGCAATGCAGTAAGAACAGGGATGAGAGAGGGAAAAATCAAATGCTACCAAGAAGGCCAGAATTCCACATCCACCTCTGCAACAGACCTGGGATGCATAACCTTAAGACAATCCTAGTGCCTTAGCATCCTTTTTGCAAAATGAAAAAGATTTTCTGCAGGATTTCAAAACGGCGCTTTATTCTAGGTATAGGAGAATTGGCTAGCTTGGGTTTAATGGCCTCAGTTTTTGCCCAGGCCAAACCTTGTGGTGCCTTAAAAATGGCTTCCAGGATGGTGGTTGTGTTTGTATTCTGCAGTCAAAATATTGAAGAGCCCTGTGGCATCTTAAAGACTAACAGGTTTATTGTGGCATATGTTGTCATGAGCCGGAGCTCACTTAATCGTATGCATGAAGACCAAGCAGCCTCTGCCTCGTATCAGTTAATGCCACACTGAATCCATTCATTTTTAATGTGTTACATGACTCTTTATTATTTTGGCTTAATTTTATGTATTTTGATCATGAAGAGTGTTTCATCTGATGTATGAAGTAGACCATGAGTATATTGGGCAAAGAGAACTATGGACACTGGTAGTACGTAACTACTAGCAGCTACTCCTTTTCTGCAATTTGCCTTTTAGCTATAAAATCTGCTAGATTCTAGAGCATGGGTGGGCAAACTTGCCTAACGTAAGAGCCACATAGAATAAATGTCAGATGTTTGGGAGCCACAAGACTTGAACGTCAGATGTTTGAGAGCCGCAAGATGGAAGGAAGGAAGGGAGGAAGGAAACTAGATGGTGGAGGGAGAAGTGAAAAGGAAGTAACTTTAACTTTAAATGCATTCTCTAAGCTGCCAGTTGGCTTGGCTTGGAAAGTAATTTAAAGAGAGAGATGCCTCCTCCAAGCCAGCTAATAGGGCAGCTGGGCCTTTGAGAGCCATATAATATGTGTGAAAGAGCCACATATGTCTCTGTGAACTGCAGTTTGGCCACCCCTGTGTAGAGACAATGCAGGATTTGCATGTTCCTGATATACTGGCTAATGCGTTGATGGTCTCCAGTCTAAAGTGTTGTTACTGTATTTACTTTCTGGAAGTCCCCAGATCTCATAATGGAACTCAAAAAGATGATCATGAAAGAATAATTTATTAGAAATATTTTAGTTCCTTGCTTCTCTTTTCCCTTTTTTGTCTCCATATGTTATTTCTGTGAGGCCAAACTACTATTTGGAGTATCAGTGTAGAGCTGGGGGGTGGGGGGAAGCAGAAAATTGAAAGAAACAATGTATTAAGCCCTAGGCTAATGCCTATCAGTACTTACCTGGAGTAAGTCCAGTTTAATTCAGTGTGGCTGTCTTCCAAATGCATGTGAAAAGGACCTCAGTGCAAAACCACATATATGGCAAAACTTTAGGGTTTCTTTTAATAATGTGCTTACTATTTAATAGGGAGGCTGTAACTTCCATGTGCTGTGCATTTGGGTCCCACAGTACTGAAGATGACTACTGCAGCCAGACCGACGTTTGAGCCTGCGAGAGGAGGGAGAGGAAAAGGAGAAGGCGACTTAAGTCAGCTGTCTAAACAATATTCCAGCAGAGATCTTCCTTCTCATACTAAGATCAAATACAGGTAAAAGGCAGTTTATGCATCTTGTGTAAAGCGATTTCTGCATCGGAAGTCTGTTTAGCAGAGATTACGTTTTCTCAGGTTTGCAGGGGATTTTTGCCTCGCTCCTAGATCTCTACTGGTATGTAAGAATGGATTATGGGTGACCAGCTGGAGGAGAGAGAACTTTTGAATTTTTTTTCTGAACACTGAAGTGCCACAAATGTCTTTTGTAGGCATTCCTGGGCAAGCAGACCAGGAAAAAAAACATGCATAAGCTTTTGTGGAGAGCCAGTTTGGTGTAGTGGTTAAGCGCGCAGAACCAAGTTTGATTCCTCACTCCTCCACTTGCAGCTGCTGGAATGGCCTGGAGTCAGCCATAGCTCTTGTAGGAGTTATGCTTGAAAGGGCAGCTTCTGTGAGAACTCTCTGAGCCTCATCCACCTCATAGGGTGTCTGTTGGGCGTGGGGAGGAGGTAAAGGAGATTGTGACCACTTTGAGATTCTTGAGATTCAGAGTATAGGGTGGGATATACCGTATTTTTCGGTCCATAAGGCGCTCCAGAACATAGGACGCACCCCCCTCCTGGGGGGCGATCCGCTGCCTCCGCCTTCGATCCCGACGCTTCCCCCGCGCCTGCCTGCCTGGCTCCAGCTTCTTCCAGCAAGCGCTGGGATCGCTCCATGCTGCCCCCACCGCAAACCCAGCGCTTTGCGAGCGCCGGCTGTGGAGGGGGCGACGTGCTTTCTCCGTGCCTGTCTGCCTGGCTCCAGCTCTGATGCTTAAAGCAAGCGCCGGGATCGGAGGGCGGAGGAAGTGATCCTGGCGCTTGCTGTAAGCATCAGAGCTGGAGCCAGGCAGACAGGCACGGAGGAAGCACGCTGCCCCCTCCACAGCCGGCGCTCGCGAAGCGCTGGGTTTGCGGTGGGGGAAGTGTGGAGCGATCCCAGCGCTTGCTGGAAGAAGCTGGAGCCAGGCAGACAGGCACGGGGGAAGCGCCGGGATCAGAGGCGGAGACAGCGGGTCGCCCCCCAGGAGGAAGGTACCTTCGCTCCATAAGATGCACACACTTCCCCCCCACACTTTTTTTTGGGGGGGGGAGTGCATCTTATGGTCCAAAAAATACAGTAAATCCAATATCTTCTTTTTCTTCTAAAAAAAGACAAATAAGTGGGTTCTAGGTTGAATCAAGCCTGAACTCTCCCTAGAATCTATAATCACTGAGGCTATTGTACTTTCTTCACATCATGACAAGACCAGGCTCACTAGAAAGAACAATAATGCTAGGAAAAGTTGAAGGCAGAAGGAAAAGAGGAAGACTCAACATGATTGACTTAGAGGAAGCCAGTTTGCAAGACGTGAGCAAGTCTGTTAAAGATTGCACATTTGGGAGGTTACTCATTCACGGGGCCACCTGACGTGAGTCAGCTTGATGCCACATAGTGCAGTGAGTCTGTTGATTTCATTTGGCTTAGTCTGGAGTGACTCTGCACAGGGTTGCACTGGGAGTCTGCTGCCAGATCAGGATCTAAGAGTAGACTCTTGAGGTGGACATGCCCTGAAGGTCCTGATGGAGTAATGCTGTACCCATACTTGCATGGGGTAGGGGAAGGGCTACAACTGAAAAAAGGAGCTTGCCTAAGGCCTAGTGCAGGGGTGGCCAAACTTGGTTAACATAAGAGCCTCATAGAATAAGCATCAGATGTTTGTGAGCCACAAGACATGAACATCAGATGTTTGAGAGCTTCAAGACAGAAGGGAGGGAGGGAGGAAGGAAAATAGATGGGAGGAGGGAGAGGCAGAAAGAAAGCAACTTTAACTTTAAATGCATTCTCTAAGCTGCTGGCTGGCTTCACTTGGATAAGTGATTTAAAGAGACAAATGCCTTCTCCAAACTGGCAGGTGGGGCAGTGGGGGCTTTGAGAGCTACACAGTAAGTGTGGAAGAGCCACATGTGACTCCCAAGCGGCAGTTTAGCCACCCCTGGCCTAGTGAATTCATAGCTGAGGGGAGATTCCCAGCTCACAATCTGGGCCACTGTCCTGCACGTACATGAACATGCAAAGCTGCTTCTTGGTGAGTCAGACCACTGGTCAATCAAGGTCAGCTCTGCCTACTCTGACTGGCAGCGGCTTTTTGGGGTCTCCCGTAGCCTTTCACGCCACCTCCCACCTGGTCCTTTTAACTGGAGATGCCAGAAACTGAACCTGGGAGCCTTCTGCACACCCAACGTCGGCACTCAGCCCCTGCCCAAATGCTGCCGGCTCAATAACTTGCCCCCTTCAGCTTGCCCATTTGCTTCTTGTTCCAGGCAAACCACCCAGGATGCCCCTGAGGAGGTGCGCAACCGGGACTTCCGGAGGGAGCTGGAGGAGAGGGAGCGAGTCGTTGCCAGAGAGAAGAACAGGGACAGGCCAGCGCGAGGTTAGTGCTGCCCTTGCAGACCACAAGGACTTGTGGGGGGGGCGGGGCTTGTGGCCTGACGGATGCTGGGGAACTACCTGTAACTCAAAGGCAGGCCTTGGGCACTTCAGAAAGTGAACTGAAGTCATAGAAATTTATTTATTTATTTGATTTGATTTATATCCCGCCCTCCCCGCCAAAGCAGACTCAGGGCGGCTCACAACATAAAATCCCACAAACAATTAAATTAATGAGTATTAAAACAGTTAAAACAGAAAAAAAAACCAGATTGAGTTGGTGCTATTCTGGTGGCGACGGCCTTCTTCCGCTTCTCTTAAATACCGGTGCCGAGTCAATTGAATGCCAGCCGGAAGAGGGCAGTCTTGCAGGCCCTGTGTGTTTATTATTTATTTGATTTGTGTAGCTGACAGCCTGCCACAAATTTAGAGAGCCAGGTTGGTGTAGTGGTTAAGCGCGTGGACTCTTATCTGGGAGAACCGGGTTTGAATCCCCGCACCTCCACATACCCCTGCCGATGTGACCTTGGGTCAGCCACAAGTCAAGGCTGTTCTGCTCAAGAGCAGTCCTGGGAGAGCGCTCTCAGACCCACCTACCTCCCAGGGTGTCTGTCGTGGGGAGGGGAGGGGAAAGGAGATGGTAAGCCACTCTGAGACTCCTTTGGCTAGCGAAGGGCGGGGTATAAATCCAGTCTTCTCCTCCTTTCTTTTCTCTAAGATGGGGACCCAGAGTGGGCTCTCTCTTTCCCCTTTCTTCCATCTTATCCTCACAACAGCACTGTGAAGTTAGATCAAGGCGGCAGCCATGTTAGTCTGTCTGTAGCAGTAGAAAAGAAGAGCCCCATGGCACAGAGTGGTAAAGCTGCGGTACTGCAGTCGGAGCCCTCTGCTCACGACCTGAGTTCGATCCCAGCGAAAGCTGGTTTCAGGTAGCCAGCTCAGGTTGACTCAGCCTTCCATCCTTCCGAGGTCGGTAAAATGAGTACCCAGCTTGCTGGGGGGAAAGCGTAGATGACTGGGGAAGGCAATGGCAAACCGCCCCGTACAAAGTCTGCTGTGAAAATGTTGTGAAAGCAACGTCGCCCCAGAGTCGGAAACGACTAGTGCTTGCACAGGGGACTACCTTTACCTTTAGCAGTAGAAAACAGCAAGAGTCCAGGAAGCACCTCAAGGACCAACAAAATTAGTGGGAGGCAGTGAGCTTTCATCAGTCACCACTTCTTCCGATACCCGAAGATATCTGAAGAGTGAGTGGTGACTCATGAAAGCTCCTGCTCTCCCACAGATTCTAGTAGTCTTTAAGGTGCTACTGGACTCTTGCTCTCTTTTCTACCATGAAAATAGTTAGGGATGAGAATGTGTGATTGGGGGGTGGGGATTCAGACTTGGAGTCTCCCAGGCCCTGCTTAGGGGAGGCCGTGGAGATTTCCCCAGGACCCAGCCTTCCTAACTATCTGCTGGGATGGAGAGAATCCAGGAGATGAGAAGCAATACTCAGAGCAAAGGGGTGCATAGCAGAGGTGCTTTGGGGAAGGCGGAGAAGAGGAGAGAGCATGTAACAGTCTGCTCAGTCTGATGCAGGAACATATGAAGCTGCCTTATACTGAATCAGACCCTTGGTCCATCGAAGTCAGTATTGTCTACTTAGACTGGCAGCAGCTCTCCAGGGTCTCAAGCTGAGGTTTTTTCACGCCTATTTGCCTGGACCCTTTTAGTTGGAGATGCCAGGGATTGAACCTGGGACCATCTGCTTACCAAGCAGATGCTCTACCACTGAGCCACCATCCCTCCACATAAAGCAGACGTTGCTGGGGGAATGTACTGATTAGGAGATCATGTGTTTGCCCAACTATGTTATCTGGTTAGCCCAATAGCTCTCGCTGGAGGTGTGTCCCAAATTTCAGCACTTTGGGAGGAGGTGCATGGGACTCCTTCTCTGGCCAGGGTTTCAAAACTGCACAAGGTGGTTATATGAAGGAATAGATAGATTAATGGAGGATAAGTTTATCAGGCACAGTGTCTGAGGGGAACTTCCACAGTCAAAAGCACTGAATCCCAGAGCCAGGAGGCCACATCAGGGGAAGGCCTCAGCCTCTATGCTGTGTTGTTGGCCCTTGTGCGAGGCAGGATGCTGACCTAGATGGACCACTGGTCTGATCCAGCAGGGCTCTTCTTATGTTCTCATGAAGGCCTCAACCTCTCTGCCTGTTGTTGGCCCTCCAGAGGAACTGGTTGGCCACTGTGTGAGGCAGGATGCTGGACTAGATAGACCTCTGGTCTGATCCAGCAGGGCTCTTCTTATGTTCTTATTACCGCATGCCTTTGGATGCTAACCATATTGGTGCAGCTGAGACTTGATAATTCTGGCGTTTGCGAAATCAGGTTTTGTAAGCCTCTGCGGTTGTTACTTTCCTCCCCTTGTTGCTGGTCGTGTGAGCGCTTACCATTGTCCCTGTGTTTCTTCCACAGAACACACAACTTCCTCCTCAGTGTCTAAGAAACCTCGATTAGATCAGATTCCTGCTGCTAACCTGGATGCAGATGATCCATTAACAGACGTACGCATTCTTATCTAATTTACTTCATGTATGGTCAGCCTTTCTCACTAGAAACTCAGGAAGGGTTACACTTCACAGCAGTGCAGTGAGAACAGTACAATTGCGTGCACCCAACGATTGCTATGCGGCCATTGCAAATAGGTTCTCATTGCAAACAGTTGTCAATAATAACTGTGCAGTCATTGCAAATAAGACTAGAGAACCTTGTGCTAAAGGGGTAGCCTTTATTTGTTTTTATTTTATTCCATTTTTAGCCCGCCCTTCCCATAGAACAGGCTCGATGCGGGTTACATCATAAAAACAATCAACGGTAAAAGAACATTTTAAAATATATAAAATCTAAAATTACAGAGTAACAATAGGTACTAAAATGGCAAATTCTGCCTCACTGACAAGGCCTGTTGTCCAGATCCAGCAGGTCTTATAGCACTGGGATGGAATTAAAGGGGGAGGCTGGTAACAAGTGTTGTCCGCTGCCTCAGCTGAAAGCCTGGCAAAAGAGCTCTGTTTTACAGGCCAGGAATTGAAGCAGAGTCCAGATCTCCAGGGGGAGCTCATTCCAGCAGACGGGCCAGGACTGAAAAGGATCCAGCGAAGTGCCAGCAGAAATATGGGTGCAGTTCTGCTTGTGCCAGCAGAAATGTGAGTGCAGTTCTGCTTGTGCAAGAACTTGTGAAACAACTTAGCACTTCCCTCCCTATCTATTACACTACCCAGGAATCAGTTGCGCAAGTTCTGGCACAAGGAGATATAAAAATGGGGGTACAGCACATCTTTTCCATACATTTCTCCTTGTGTGGGTCTCTAGCACAAGCAGAATTTTTGCTCAGGATCCAGCCCATGGTCTAATACAGGCTGAGAAAGCAGGAGCTTCAGGACTGTAGAACAATGCAGTGAAAAGTTTAAGTTACATGCAATAGATGATATAATAATGATGGATAAAAAAATTAGGCAACAGCTCAATTAATAGATGATGTAATGTGCATAATCGTTATGACTGTGTAATGGTTATGTAATGTGTGTACGAGCATGTAACAGTGTCTTAAGGGGAAAGCATGAGTGGGCAAGGGTATGAAGATGTTGCAGATGAAGTTGAGAGCCAGTTTGGGGTAGTGGGTTAAACACACGGATTCTTATCTGGAAGAACCGGGTTTGGTTCCCCACTCCTCTACATATACCTGCTGATGTGACCTTGGATCAGGCACAGGTTGTCTCAACGCTGTTCTGCTCAAGAGCAGTTCTCTCAGAACTCTCTCAGCTCCACCCATCTCACAAGGGTGTCTGTTGTGGGGAGGGGAAGGGAAAGGAGATTTGTAAGCTGCTCTGAGTTTCCTTTGGTTAGCAAAGGGCGGGATATAAATCTTATCCCTCCTCTTCCTTCCCTTTTTCCTCCTCCTCCCCCCTTCTTCTCTGTTCTCCTTCCTCTTCCTAAGCTATGCTATTTTAACTGTTTTTAAACTATTTAAAATTTGATTGTTTTAATTCTTGTCGTAATCCGCCCCAAGCCCGCTTGCAGGGAGGAATATAAATTGAAATAATAAATAAAAAAAATAAGAGCCAGTCATCCAGTGGGAGAGACTTGGCTGGCCCAGTGAGATTCAATACAAAGGTGGTGTCTTTAAAAAACAGGGCCTGCTTCATCAGGCACAGACACCTCTTTCAGCCTGAAAAAAAGCCATGATTACAACATTAAATCTTTAGCTAGGTTCATGGATCTGGCTTCATAGGAATAATGGCTTTGTTACAGGGCACAACAGATGGGCTTTCTGGAATACTGGAAGGCATTCAGCATGGGAGGTGGGGCAGAGTCCTTAAAGGAATGAGGAGCTATGAAGTACTGGGAAAAGTCCTTTTCTGCAGGCAGTGAAAACACCCCACAGAGTCCATCAAAATATCTGTCATCGGCTTGTACACCTTGCAGCCTACAGAGACAAATGCAGCTCATCCCCCCATGCATTACAACCCATCAGGGACTCTGTAAAAGTCTTGATTTTGCTGCCTGCCAAAGAGAATCCGTGGCTTAGAGGAGGAGCATCTGCTTGGCATGCAGAAGATCCCAGGTTCAGTTCCCAGCATCGCTGGTTTAAAAAGCTCAGGTTGATCAGGTGGGGTGGAAGACCGCTACATGAGAGCCTGCCTCAGTAGACCAATGGCCACTCTCAGTATAAGGCAGCTTCATATGTTCTGGTGAATCATCACTGGTTAGGCTACTGTACAAGGCTGGCACATTGTGTTTGGCTAGGTGGATGGCAAATTACGTAGGGCTTTGTTTTCCAGGAAATGCTGCCATCACTGTTTTGCCTAAGCTTTCCGACAATCACAAGGACTAGGAGTTTGCTTTTATTGTTGCTTTAGAGCAGGGGTCCCCAACCCCCTGGCCCTTGGACCTGTACTGGTCTGTGGCCTGTTAGCAACCGGGCCTTGAGTTGTATAATTATTTCATTATATATTACGATGTAGTAGTAGTAATAATACTAATAAGACAATAACATTGGATTTATATCCCGCCCTCCCCTCCAGATCTCAGAGTCGCTCACAATCTCCTTTACCTTCCTCTCCTACAACAGACACCCTGTGAGGTCGGTGGGGCTGAGAGAGCTCTGACAGAAGCTGCCCTTTCAAGGACAACTCCTGCGAGAGCTACAGCTGACCCAAGGCCATTCCAGCAGCTGCAAGTGGAGGAGTGGGGAATCAAACCTGGTTTTCCCAGATAAGAATCCACACACTTAACCACTACACCAAACTAATAGAAATAAAGTGCACAATGGTATCATCCCAAAACCACCACCACCACCCCCAATCTGTGGAAAAATTGTCTTCCCCAAAACCAATCCCTGGTGCCAAAAAGGTTGGGGACCACTGCTTTAGAAGACTCAAAGGGGCACACAAGCGAAGCCAGATTCTCTTGACTGCTTCCTTACAACTGCGCCTTTGGGTTGATCAGGAAGCTTTGGCAAACTTAGAATCATAAAGCTGGAAGAGACCCCCAGGGGTCATGCCCAGAGGAAGACAAAAAAAACTCCAAGATCCCTGGGCCAATCTAGCCTGGAGGAAAATTCCTTCCTGACCCCACAGTGGCAATTGGTATTACCCAGGGCGTATCAGCTCATCTCTTCCTGCCTTCCCTTTCACGGGTGGGTTTTTGTGTCTAAATAGGGAGAAGGCAATGGCAAACCACCCCGTAAAAAAGTCTTCCGTGAAAACGTTGTGATGTGGCGTCACCCCAGAGTCAGAAACTACTGGTCCTTGCACAGGGGACTACTTTTACCTTTTAATGGTGGAAAACATCAGTGTTCACAACAACTTCCCAGCATGTTGCATGACCAACCATGCTAGTGTTTTGTGTTTATTATGACATTTCTGAAAAGTGGCTTGCGGAGGCAGTAAATAGAATGCCGGGCGTTGAAAGGGGCTACAGATCTGCTTTGCTGTAACACGACAGTAGCACAGTTGACTTAAGCTTTGACTTAAAAGTGCTTCCAGTTTTGGAGTGGGAAATGGAGACAACTGAGCACTAATGCGGGTTCCTTTGTAGGAGGAAGACGAGGATGAGGACTACGAAGAAGAGAGTGACGACGACACAGCAGCTCTGTTAGCCGAGCTTGAAAAGATAAAGAAGGAGCGGGCCGAAGAACAAGCCCGAAAGGTAAAAATGGGATTTGTATCTTTTTGCATTCAACGAAGCCACCTTAGGCATTTAAATAGGACTTTCAGTGTTCAAAGTTGTTCGCATACTTTATCACAGTAATCCTTACAAAAGTCTTTAAGACCAACAAAGTTTTATTCAGAATGTAAGCTTTCGTGTGCATTCTTGGTTGGTCTCAAAGGTGCTGCTGGACTCCTGCTTTGTTCTGTTGCTTCAGACCAACGCGGCTGCCCACCTGGATCTACCTGTAGGGTCAGCTAGCCTCATTCCCATATTGTGGGGTGGGTGGGGAGCCGGGCTAAGAGAAGGTATCTTCTCCAAAGCTAGCCTGTTGGGTTCCTGGCAGAGGAAAGATTTGAACCTGCGGCCTCCCAGCTTGCACTTATGTAATCCAAAGCTTTGTTTCCTGCTTCCATCTATATTCAAAGCAGCTTCCTGTAGTGGGTAACTAGCCACAGCTCAACCGCTCGCTTGCAGCAGCTCCGGACTCTCTGTCTAACCTACCGTGGCCCATTCCGATTGGCAGCGACTCTGCAGTTGTCTGGGCAGCATCGTTTCTCAGCCCTGCATTAAAAATCCCTTTTTTAAAAAAAAACTAGAAGACCCTGGGGGTAACTGTGGCAACAGCATCTTCATCTTGTGAGGCATCGTAGACTCCCAAATGTTTAATGTGGCGAATCCAGTGTTGCATTTCTGGGGCACTGGGACTTCTGTCCAGAGATTGTGTCTTTTGCAGTCGCAATCTTGCCACAGCCAAAGCTGCCCCCCACCCTGAAATCCTACTCCTGGGTGGAAAAGGAGCTGGATTTTAGGGTGATCTGCCCCTGACTGTTTACAGTATCCTGCCCCAGCCAAGATGCAGCTAAGCTCTGAGGATCGTTTTGCACTTTTTGGTACAAACAACCGAAACGTGTGCATGACTCCCTGTGGAAATGCTGGTCTGAGTTGCCCGTTCTGACTGGTAGAAGCTCTCCAGGGTTCAAGATTGACTGTGTTGCCTGAAGTATTCTTAAGTAGACGGGCTGGGGCCATAGCTCAGTGGTAGAGAATCCCACGTTAACGGTGCCCTAAATCACAAGAAAATGTATCAAGGGGCCCATATACCAAACTGGTATAGATAAATAATGTCTAGAAATGGCCACTAGAGGCCAGTAGAAATTGCTAGAGAAACCCTAAACTGCACGTCCTCTTTTGTCCGACAGCTGATGTCCTAACCAGATGCAACTACTGCGAAGGTCTGCTTAGACCTTTTTTGCTCTTTAGCAATGGGAAAAGAGCAACCGTCCAGTAGGACCTTATTTGTGGCAGGGTCGGAGCTCCCACGAGTCACCTGAATCTGAAGAAGTGAGCAGTGACTCAGGCAAGCTCCTCCCCTGCCGCAAATCTTTAGTCTTGAACGTGCCGCTGGACAGTTGCTGCTTTTTCATCGCTACAGACAGACTGACCATGCTACCCTTGTGGACCCTTTTCTTTGTGTTATCCTTCCAAGAGAGTCTTCCCTCACTCTCTTCCATGGGACCTTGATCACCAGTGGCCGAGCCCAGGCAAACAGTTCTGTGCTCACACACAAAGGAACCACCCCCCTCCCATCTGGACACTGACCTGCGAGGGGGCTCACTTGTTTGCTCTCACTCCTTCCTCCTCAAGAGCAAGCAGCAGTGTCTGGGATACTTCTAGCTGCTGCGGCCAGCGTAGCTGAAGGTTCCGCAGACTCCCCTTCCAAGGTGGGGAAGGATGCCACAGAGCATTCAGCCAATCAGAAGCGTCGCTGATAGCAGCTGAAGGATTCTTAACCAATCAGCAAGCCCTGTGATGAAAGTTAAGGCAGAGAAAAAGCATTTAACCAGGCGTATGCAGTGTTTATTTGATTTACAAAATGTATACCCCACCTTTCTGCCTTTTGCTAGCCTTTAAGGTGCTGCAGGCGTCTTGTTCTTTTCTAGCGCTACAGGCAGACTAACGTGGCAAAGACAGCTTCAAGAGGGGATTAGACAAACACATAGAACAGAGGCTGTTAGCAGTAAGGTATAGATGGAACACTGTGTCTGAGGCAGTGATGTTCTGTATTCTTGGTGCTTGGGAGGCAACAGTGGGAGGGCTTCTAGAGTCTGGCCCTGCTGGTGGACCTCCTGAGGGCACCTGGGTTTTGGCCATTGTGTGACACCGAGTGCAGGACCAGATGGGCCATTCACCTTATCCAACATGGCTTCTCTTATATATGGCTACCCATCTTGAGTCAGATTTGGAATTAGTACTAAGTTTATTTAAAGCAACAAGGATGGTTATTGCAATAAACTGGAAAAAGCCTGCAATCACCAACAATCAACGAGTGGTTTAACAATATTTGGCTTATTGCACTATTATTTAAATTAACATACTCTCCTTCCTTGGAGGTTTTTAAAACAGAGGCTAGACGGCCATCTGTCATCAATGCTGATCCTGTGAACTTAGGAACTCTAGGAAAGGGCTAGTAGGAATAACTCTATGGAAGCTGATTTATTTACTCAATATTGGATATTGCTCTTTTCTTAAATGAAAAAAAAAATATATGATGAGATAAGGATGTTCCTAAATTATATGCTGTGATATTGATCTTTGTTAAGGCCATTCGAGGGAGGAAAGCCCAAATCTGTCCGGAAGAGGATGGTGTGTGGTTACCCTTGCAACTTCCTCTCCGGTCAGACTGAAAAGAAAATGGGAGGCTTTTGTCTCATGTCCTGACTGATCTGCTCTTGTCTTGGCAGGAGCTAGAGCAGAAAGCCGAAGAGGAGAGGATACGGATGGAGAACATCCTGAGTGGCAACCCGCTGCTGAATCTCACTGGTCCGGTCCAGCCACAGGCCACCTTCAAAGTGAAGAGGAGGTATGGAGTTTTGTTTGCTGTACCGTTGGAGGGCCCGCCTACTAGCACCAAAAGACAATTGATCCTGTGAAGGCGGAAGAGGAATACATGGAGGGTACAGAGTTGCAAAAGATCAAAACCAATGTTTTATCCATAATTCGGTCTAATGAGTCCAGGTCAAAGCTGACAAAGGTGTGATGGTTCTGATAGTCCTGACCAGGGCTTTTTTTTTGTAGGAAAAAGCCCAGCAGGAACTCATTTGCATATTAGGTCACCATTGTTTCACATAGTGGTTTTTGTTGAAAAACCCAGCAGGGACTCATTTGCACATTAGGCCACACCCCCTGATGCCAAGCCAGCTGGAACTGCATCCCTGCTCAAAAAAAGCCCTGGTCCGGACCAGTGGTCCCTCTTAGCTGAGTTAGCATGAGGTAGCTCACAGATTTTTAGCCTCCAGCTCACACCTTTTTGTCTTAGCTCAGAGCACAGTAATTTATGCAGTAGCTCACAACTTTAATGCCAGTAGCTCACAAAGTAGAATTTTTGCCCACAAGACTGCTCAGCTTAGAGGGAATATTGGTCCTGAGGTGTCTAGTAGGTGGGCCCTCTTCCTTCTAGGGACCCTGTGGGAGGCGCATGGGTGGCCCAAAGGTGTTTGTAGAAAGCAAAAATCTCCCATGACATTTCAATGCAGACTAATATTGAATTTTCTTGCCTTCTCTTTCTGCCCATTTCTCCTAATAGTTTGGCTGAAATAATTTGTTTCACTCTCTCTTCAACACCCCCTCTTCTCCCCCCCCCCAGGTGGGACGATGATGTGGTTTTTAAGAATTGCGCCAAGGGTGTCGACGAAACGAAAAAAGACAAAAGATTTGTCAACGACACGCTGCGGTCAGAATTCCACAAAAAGTTCATGGAAAAATACATCAAATAGTACACATTTTGTTTGGTATTTTTTAAGAGTGCTCTGTGTGTGTCGATGCGCTGGACAGAGCAAGCCTCTTCCCCACCTGAAAAATCTCACAATTTAAAACTGAGAACCTGCAGGGTAGATTGGTCTTTCCCAAGTTCATCGTCACTGTTTTAACTTCACTCAGCATCTGGAATATCCGCTGGTGGTTCTTGTGTTCCAGCTAGGCTGGCTGCCTTCCCAGAAATGAATGTTTGTTTGTTGGTATGGATTTACTTTTTAACAGCTTTTCTGTAAATGCTTTGAAATTTGTTTGCAATAAATCCTTTGTCCGAAGGCTTGTGTCTGATCTATGGAATTTCTGAGCTGCTTTAAAAAAGAAGACTGCAGATTTATACCTTGGCCTTCTCTCTGAATCAGAGACTCAGAGCGGCTTACAATCTCCTATATCTTCTCCCCCCACAACAGACACCCTGTGAGGTGGGTGGGACTGAGAGGGCTCTCACAGCAGCTGCCCTTTCAAGGACAACTCTTGAGATAGCTATGGCTGACCCAAGGTCACTCCATTATTTGCATGCGGAGAAGTAGGGACTCAAACCCGGTTCTCCCAGATAAGAGTCTGCACACTTAACCACTGCACCAAACAGGCTCTCCAAAGCAAATCCAGATTCTTCAACTTAGTGTAGTGGTGTTAAGGGATGCTACTTTCATACTCACCCTGGTACAGCTTCCAAATGTATAGAACATGAAGGTGATATTTGTGTGAAACTTCATGGAGTTTGTAGGTCTGGATAATACGGAGTTTGCTGTAACCAACATAGTTCTGAAGGAGATCACATATATGTATATATGCCTTGGTTTTACCTTGAAGTCTAACGAAGTAGACCTTGCCTTGTGAACGCTTATGTTAGAATACATTTATTAGTGTTTGTGGTGCCAAAAGACTTGTTGTTTTATTTACTCACTGTATGGTGAAGCTGAAGCTCAAATCCTTTGGCCACCAAATGAGAAGGGAGCACTCACTGGAGAAGATCCTGATGCTGGGAAAGACAGAAGGCAAAAGAAGAAGGGGACGGCAAAAGATGAGATGGCTGGACAGCATTACTGATGTAACTCACGCAAATTTGAGCAGATTTCAGAGGATGGTGGAAGACAGGAGAGCCTGGCATGACTTGGTCCATGGGGTTGCAAAGAGTCGGACCCGACTGTGTGACTGAACAACCCAGCTCTATCTGCTGATGGATGGCCACCCAGATTCGGCCCCAGAAGAATTGGGTAGGGCATTGGAAGCTGTGGCTGGTTGGTTGCAACAGAGCCGGCTGAAACTGAATCCATCGAAGACGGAGGTGCTGTTCCTAGGTTATATGGGACTGGGATCAGAGATCAGGCTCCCATCCTTTGATGGGGCTCCATTGATGCCTGCATGAAGGGTGAAGAGCTTGGGGGTATTTCTGGATGCCTCTCTTAACCATGGAGGCCCAGGTTACCACCACTGCCAGATCGGCCTTTTTCCATCTGAGGCGGGTCAGACAGTTGGTCCTGTATCTCGACCCCCGCGACCTGGGCACAGTAACCCATGCAATGGTCACTTGCAGGCTAGATTATTATAACTCTCTATATGGGGCTGCCCTTGACCCTCCTCCGGAAACTCCAGCTGGTGCAGAACGCTGCTGCACGGATGTTGACTTCGTCGCCTGTATGGGCACAGATCCATCCTGTGCAGCATGAACTGCACTGGCAACCCAATGAGTACCAGATCCGGTTCAAGGTGTTGGTACTTACCTTTAAAGCTTTGTACGGCCAGGGGCCAGCATACCTTCAGGACCGCCTCTCCCTGTGTGAGCCCCATAGATCCTTACGATCAGCAAACCAACAACTTTTGCTAATACCCGGCCCCAGAGACGTCCATCTGGCCTTGACGAGGGCCAGGGCCTTTTCAGCCCTGGCCCCTGCCTGGTGGAATGAGCTCCCCCTGGGGATCCGGGCCCTGCAGGAGCTGCTTCAGTTCCACAGGGCCTGTAAAACAGAGCTCTTTCGCCAGGCTTTCAGCTGAGGCAGTGGGCGTCACTTGTTATCAGCCTCCCCTCCTCATTCCAACCCAGCGCTACAAGATCTGCTGGACCTGGACAGTGGGTCACATCTGTGAGGCAGAATCTGCCATCTTAGTCTGTCTGATTTTTAGATTTTATATATTTTAAACTGGTCTTTTATTGTTCTTACTGTTGACTGTTTTTATGATGTAACCCCCCCTGAGCCTGTTCTACAGGAAGGGCAGGCTAAAAATCGAATAAAATAAAATAAATAACATGGTAAAAGCAGATGGGAGAGCATGCTTTAGTGGACAGGATTATGAGCTCTTTAGTCTAAAGATAGGTTCAGGACAGACAAAAGGAAGTATTACTTTACCAAGAGAGTGATTAAAATGTGGAATTGGCTGCCAGAGGATGTAGTGGTAGCCACAGGAATAAACACCTTTAATGAGGGATTAGATAGATTCATGGAGAAAATAAGTATTAACGGCTACTAGCCATGGTGACTGAGGGGAACCTCCACATTCAGAGACGCTAAACCTCTGCATCCCAGAGCTAGGAGGCAACATCAAGGGAAGGCCTTGGCCTCTCTGCCCTGTTGTTGGCCCTCCAGAGGAACTGGTTGGCCATTGTGTAAGACATGATGCTGGTGGACTGATCCAGCAGGGCTCTTCTTATGTTCTTTAGATCAGATGGATGGGAGAATAGAAACCCTGCTTTTGAGCCTTCAGTAACCAATATGGTTAGGTATGTTTACCCCTGTGGTTTCTTAAAGATTTTGCGTCCTTGTCTCAGCCAGAGAGTGAGAGAGCATCCTCTGGGTGTACAGGGATCTGGGCTGGAGAGGACTCTGCACCGCCTCAGAGACTGAGACTTCCATCGTTACCTTTTGGGAAAATGTTATCTCTCATATATTTCTGTGTTCACCTTATTCTGTTTCAACGATGAAGCAAGCACTGTTCTGTTTTAGAGGGAGGCTTGGCCTTTCAGAGTTTGCCTTTCTAGTAAAAAAGATTTCAAAGGCCTTGGTACATAGCAGGTCCCCCCTTTCCCCTCTTAAGCCTTGTAAAAACCATACTACTTTAGGAAAATACTTTACAGTAATCCTTAAAGGGGGAGCTACAGATGGCCTGGAGGTGGGGAACAGATGTTCATCATGGGAATTGGTTGGCTTGCTTTAGACCGGAAGTCATGAAGACAGGATCCTCAGGTGACATCCAGGGTATATTCAGTGAGGGAAATTTAGCCTGGAATTTTCTGTTAAGCACAGGAAAAAATCTCAGGGAACAAGATCAGGTAACAGATAGGGGAATGTAAATTATTCCTGCTTGTTTCTTTTAACATTCACCCCCCCCCCCTAATTTTCCCCAGTCATTTCAGTTCTCAGTGTTTCACTGTTGGTTTTGTACTTTTGTATTGTGTATGCGAACTGTACTTTTGCAGGAAGTTTTAGTTCTCTTAAGGGGAAAATTCCCATAAACATTAGAGGAAAATCCGTTAACCTGGTCTTGCTTTGCCTCCTTTAAAAACTAATTCCCTCCCCCACCCCGAAAAAAAGAGAGACTGCCTCTTTGAGTAACAGAGGGAAGGGAAAGGACAGACAACAAGGATGGGAAAAGTTGATATCAATCATCACCAACAGCAGCCTGTTCCAAGGCAGCTGGGCCTCCTCTTCCAATATCAACAAGATGGCTCCAATATGTACATTAAAGTTACTCAGTCATAATGCCCCTTTCTCTTCCTCACACATACAATATATGCCTAGAAAACCACAATAGTATACTGGCTAACAGAGTGAGCTATGAATCCAGAACAACCTCACCTCTGTCACCAACTCACTAGCTAGTTAGCCTTAGACAAATTATTCTCTCTTTGCCTCAGCCTGCCTGACTGCCCCCTCATCTGTAATAAAATAAAACTTGTCAACCTTCTAAGATGGTTGTAGATTGCCAGCAAAACAATGTCTGTTAAATGCTTTGAACACTTGGAAGTACAAAAGTATGCTATGAAAATATGAGCAGCCGTGTTCAAACTGTTGCTCAGGGCTGCATTGGCAGGTGAGCTTTAAGTGCCTAAAAGGTGTTTTGATAATTTAGTCAGGAGGGAAATTTGGGTGTGGGAAATGGGAGGATAATCTATAAACATGGATGATACTTCTCTCTGCTCTCCATGAGCCGGTTTGGTAGAGTTTAAGTGTGTGGACTCTTAATCTTGGAGAACAGGGTTTGATTCCCCACTTCTCCACATGCACCTGCTGAATGAAGAATCAGTCACAGTTATTGAAAGAGCTCTCTCAGCCCCACCTCCCTCACAGAGTGTCTGTTGTGGGGAGAGGAAGGGAAGGAGATTGTAAACTGCCCTGAGACTCTTAAGTGAAAGGTGGGGTATAAATCCAATCTCCTCCTCCAATGCTTTGTTTCTTCTCCTCCTCCTCCTCCTTCAGTGTGTTCTTGAATATTTCAGCATCTTTTTTTTTCTTCAACAAGCACATGTCTAAGCTCCTTCTGTAGTTGATGCAGTGCTCTATAATTCCCTTCTGTATCTGATTTTTTCCATCCCTAATCCGCACACTCCCTTGTCGTGTTTCACTGGGCTAGAAACCAGCAGCTGTCTCGCCAAAGGCTGTAATCTTCATTTGGCTCCTATAAAAGCCCACAGCAATTCCCATCTTGCTGCCTTGCTGGGTAATTGTCTGCCATTGAGCAGAAAATGAAGATTCAGATGGATGACCAATCAGACTATTTTAAGCTGCACTGCTCTCCAGATACAAGACAGAAACTGAGCGCTTGCTTGCAAATTTGTCAAGATTAGTGCTGGGTAGCATAGCAGCTGAGCATGTGAACCTGCTTCAAATTTTATCCTCGGTGACTTTAATTTTTATTAAATATTTCAATGGCCAGTGTTTTTTATCCCCCTCTTCTTCCCAAGATCTCGGTGTATATGGTTCTCTCCTCCCCACCCCCAGTTTTCATTTTATCCTCACAACATGAGATAGATTAGACTAAGAAGAGATGACAGGCCCAAGTTCAGCTAGTAAGTTTCACGGACAGCAGGGATTTGAACCTGGGTCTTCCTAGTCATAGTCAGTCTATCTTTATTATGGCCCACAAGTCATACAGAAGCGGAACAAAACCATGTTAATGAATCAAATCATATCTGAAGGTATATCATTCATCCTGGAACATCAGGCAATGAAAAGGGTAGAGGTTTATCAAAGGAAACAGTCTAATACTCTAACCAAAGCCCTCACCAAAGTTTCATCTCTCAGGGCGTTTTCGCACTTACCTTACGCCGGAGCGACGTCCCTCTTCACCGCGCAGCGTCTGCGCGGATTTCGCACTAATTGCTCTGCAGAACCTGGAAGAGCCGCAAAGTCCCGCGGCTTTTGCGTCGCAAATGTAAACCGCCAAAAACCAGTTTACATTTGTGACACAAAAGCCGCGGGACTTTGCGGCTCTTCCGGGTTCTGCGGAGCAATTAGTGCGAAATCCACGCAGACGCTGCACGGTGAAGAGGGACGTCGCTCCGGCGTAAGGTAAGTGCGAAAATGCCCTACGTCTCAGACCTTTTTCCAGTCTGCCACTTAGGGATAACAATGGGCCTAGCCTTCAGGTCCACTGTGAGACCATAGGGTTGTACAAGGTTCTTTGCATGGCTTGAGGTGTTCAGTATGAATGCTGGATTGTTATTGGAGTCTATATTTATTATTTTTATCTTAAATTTCTATCCCGTCCTCTCCGCAAGCGGACTCAGGGCGACTAACAGTCAGTTCAGATGTTTATATTTACAATTTAAAACCAAGAAAATACCATTACAATTAAAGCATTTAATGGTGCTGTACCATTTCAATATAGGCGGGCTCTGCTTTCCTGATGGTGATATGGCTTTGGGGCTTTCAGCTGAAGCCTAAAATAAATGCGACCACAGGGGAGAGGGACTCCTGTCCTCATGGAGAGCACACACACAATGTTCTGATGCTGTAGTGTTTGTTGGCATAGGTGGATGGAGCTGAATTGGGCTGTGTTTCAGTGGCAGACAGAAGTTCCTAAGTTCACTTCCCAGGCCCTGACTATCTCATCAGATCTTGGAAGTCAAGCAAGGCCGACCCTGGCAAATACTTGGATGGGAGACCTCCAAGGAATACCAGGGCTGGGACACAAAGGCAGGCAATAGCAAATCACCTCTCTGAAATGTCCAAACTCCACTAGGGGTTGCCATGACTTCCAGGCATGTATGCATGCGCACACACACACAAATATACATACAAGGCTTTTTTGGTAGAAAAAGTCCAGCAGGAACTCATTTGTCATATTAGGCCACACCCCCTGATGTCACTATTGTTTCACATAGAGCTTTTTAATAGAAAAAGCCCAGCAGGAATTCATTTGCATATTAGGCCACACACCCTGACACCAAGCCAGCCGGAACTGTGTTCCTGTGCGTTCCTGCTCAAAAAAAGCCCTGCATACAGACACGCACAAATACCTCCCCACTACACGCAGATAAATTCAATCCCCAGAATCTCTGGCTGAAAGAATAAGGTAGTTGGTGTTGCATAGTGCGTATCTAACACAGCAGAATTACATTTGTGTGCTGCTTAAATTCCCATGGAGCCTTTCTTTCTTAGTAAACGAACACAAACCTTTTATTTTAAGGAACTCCTGTTGAGGATTGGCTAGAGGTAGCATTCTAAGCTAACTGGGATGGAGAGACGCAGGAGAGCACATCTTGATGTCACAATGGAAAGATGGAGAAGAGTCTGAGAAGGTGTCAGCCAGAAAGAAAAAAGGAGTCCCTGAGAGTGGCAATCTACACATCAAAGGCACAGTGCCAGAGAAAGTGGAAAGGAAGGATACACAGGGGCCGGATCTATCTCTAGGCTCTTCCACATTCTCATTTTCATCACTCGTGTGTCCCTCTTGCTTCAAAGTTTTTCCTTATTTTCTGCATGTGCTTTGCTGCCTCTAGTGGTTGATTTTATATTACATTGATTTGTGTCCAGCATATCTCCCTTCCCTTTAAAACTGCAGGATAATATGCCAGACTTACAGCAGTGCAATATCCAATCCTCCACTAGAGGCAGCAAAGCATGTGAAGGAAACGCTGCTCCAAAGCAATATGACCATATAAACAATAAAAATTAGAATGTGGAAGCACTCTATCTCCCTGGCTCTATAAGCCCTTCTGAAGTCTGAGTCTAATAAGAGACATCACATAGGGCTTTTTTTGTAGCAGAAACTCCTTTGCATATTAGGCCACACACTCTTGAGGTAGCCAATCCTCCAAGAGCTTACAGAGCTTTTAGTACAAGGCCTATTGTAAGCTCCAGGCTCTAATATGCAAAGGAGTTCCTACAAAAAAAGCCCTGTCAGGTGACATGCAAGACCTCTACCTGAGACCCTGCCGGTCAAAAGTGGCAAAGCCATTGATAAACAGACATGCTTGTCTACGTGTCCCCTTTCAGATGTTAGGCAACGGAGATTTCTTGTCGGAATGTTTTCACATACTGCAAAAAGAAACAATTTCTCGTACATTTCAAGCTAGACCTGTGTGCTTGTTTCGAACTCTAGAAAGCAGTGTATATACGGGGAAGCAGTTAAGCCTGTAAGCCTCACATGAAGTTTGAAAGGAAACAGGCTGCCCAATGTGGCAGTATTTTGGGTGACAAATTAATTCTCTGAGCTAGGAGGGTCTTTTTTTTCCCATATGAGTATGTGTAAGGAGAGATGGATTATGCTGAAACTGTTTACCATCTGTATTGAGAAGGGAGAGCGCTGTAGTAAGGAAAGTATCCTTAGGCATCACAGGTGAAGCTTTCTTACACTCGCACATCCATTGCCAGAAGACTGGTTTACTACTTAACGGGCAATCTGACAATTCCGCTGTTATTTGAAGTAGTGAAAGGGGCTGTTATTTTAAAAAGGAAACGAAACTTTTAAAGGAAGAGTCCTGAGGGGGGCCAGCCCCCAGAGCTACTATGGAGCAATTGTTGATATATCTTCAGCAAAAATTGTCATGGGAGATGTTGCTGTGATCTTCATTACGAATCCTCCAGTCCTGCAAGGGAGATCTGCACATGCAACTGATCAGGGCTTTTTTTTTTTTTGTAGCAGGCATTCCTTTGCATATTAGGCCACACACCCCGGATGTAGCCAATCCTCCAAGAGCTTAGAGGGCTTACTGTAAACTCCAGGAGGATTGGCTACATTGGCCTAATATGCAAAGTAGTTCCTGCTACAAAAAAAGCCCTGCAACTGATGTAGGGTTGCCAAGTTCCCGCCAGGGGCAGGGGATCACCCAGTCTGGAGGACCCCAACCCGCCAGCAAGCAGCAGGCTGCGGGAGGGATACCCACCCCTGAAGAGCTTTATCACTGTGCGCCATCCCCGGTGCAATGACATCACCTGGAAGTGATGTTATCGCACTGGGGGGGTCACTCAGGAACATTCTAGGACTAGCAGTAAAACTCTATGGTACCATAGTTTTACTACCAGTCCTAGAGTGTCCCCGGCATGATAACATCCCTTCCGGGAGGTGTCATCGCTCCACATGTGCAAAGCATGCAAGAAAGAACAGTCCCCTGTTGCAGCGGCAGAGAGACTTGGCAACCCTAAACTAATGTGCTGAACTTTGAATGGCTGCAGCACCAGTCTGAGGCATGGATACCTCCTAAAATTACAGTTGATCTCCAGGCTACAGAAATCAGTTCCCCTGAAGAAAATGGCTGCTTTGGACAGCATTATATATCTCACTTTACATCATTTCCCAGGCTCTTCCTCACAATCTCCAGAACTTTCCAAACTTGGGAGCTGGCAAACATAAGATTTTTATGGGAGGAAACGTGTCCTGCTGCCAGAGCCACCGATTGGAGCAGGGCCATTTTCTAAGAAGCAAGTTGCCGCATATTTCAATGGAAGTTGCTTCCATGGAAGAAGGCTGAGGATCACCACCAAGAAAAATTATGGTTTTGAATGCTCAGTGTGTTGACAAGCAGGGAAGTGAGGAACAAGCTTTCAAGGCACAAGAGAAACAGACCTGCCCCCTTTTGGGGTGGTTTTTCCATCTATGGTTGCATGTCTTGGCAAGGCCAGTCAAACCTCCTATTCATCTCTCCAGCCACTGACTCAGGTCCTGCCTGGGAAATTCCAGAGGGAGGGAGGGGGGGAAACTTTCTCAAACCCACTAACTGGAATGCAGGCTGCAAGAGGGAGGCTTCTTTCTCATGGTCTTTTGGCTCAGAATAGTAAATCCCAAAGGCAGCTTCCATCTTGACCCCTCACCTTATCATGACAGGACTGGGCACAAACAAACAAAAAATCCTCCGCAAAAGCAGAAAATGCAGACTTCTGGGCAGTTTCTTGCACATTGCATTAGGATGCGGTGGCAGCAGTGCTGTTTCTGCTGGCCTTAGCCAGAATTGACAATCTCAGCCCAAGCTTCACATGGTTTAAGGCTCCAAGTAATGAGGCATTAACCAGGAAGTGCAGGCTTTTGGGTCACACCCAGTGTTTTCACCACCATATGTGAAGCAGAAAATCCACAAGGGAACAGGGTTGCCAGACACACACCCCAGTGGAGGCGGGGTCTCCCACTGCCAGGCCCCATCGCCCGCTGTCGATCAACGGGGGACAGGGGAGAACGACTTACCCGGAAAAAGAGGAGGTCCACTCAACATTGCAGCAATGCATCTACATCACTTCCTACGTTACCCAGAAATGATGTCATTACAGGTGATGTTGAGGCAATGTTCTGGTATTTGAGCAAAAACTTTATGATAAAAGGCAAATTTACCATGTAATTTTTGCCCAGATACCAGCGCATCACCCCAACGAGGCTGCACGATGATGTCACTTCCAGGTCACATAAGAAATTATTTAGACATGTCACTGCAACGTTGACTGGGCCTCCCTCCTTCTCTTGGTAAGTCCCTCCATCCCCTGCTGGTTGCCTGGCAACCCTACAACGGAAGCATTCTCTTACTGGGAAGTCTCTATGATGGGAAAACTCTCTCTGGCTGCTTCCACATAGGGATGTTGTGCCTACATTGCTTTTCCAAAAGCAGATGAGCATCACAGCAGGTTTAAGGTAGCTTCTGGTGGGGCTTGGCAGCCTCCTGAAATTACAACTGATATCCAAACTATAGGATTTCCCCCTTGAGGAGTTACAGAGATCAGTTCCTCTGGAGAAAATGGAGGCTTTGACGGTGGTGGGGGTGGACTCTACGGAATCCTACCCCACTGAGGCCCGTGTCCTCCCCAGACTCCAATCCCAAATCTCCAGTTTTCAAACCTGATTCTGGCAGCCCTACTCCACCATCCTCAGCCAGTATTAGTATATGTTTCACACAGGTATCCCCAATGGGGTGCTAGTGGGAACTGTGGCACTGTTGACACCATTTCTGGCACTCACTAAGCATTTTTAATAATTAATAATATAATAATTTTTATTTCTATCCCGCCCTCCCCACCTCGGCAGGCTCAGGGCGGCTAACAACATTTTATAAAAACATACAGTGGTTAAAAAGCCTTTAAATCTAACAATATAAAACAGTAAACACTAACTTTTAGAATTTCTGATTGGCTGTTTGAGATTTGATTGGGTCTGCAGATTTTTTAAAATGTCACTTTGGCATCAGCTGCCACGACAGCACAAGGATCTTCACTGTGTGCCTGAAAAGCCATTTTGTGGGGGGCTCCACCTCCTGTGGCAGCCATTTTGTGGATGCACCTACCACATTGCTTTAAGGCAGGGGTGGCCAGCGGTAGCTCTCCAGATGTTTTTTTTGCCTACAACTCCCATCAGCCCCAGCAATTGGCCATGCTGGCTGGGGCTGATGGGAATTGTAGGCAAAAAAACATCTGGAGAGCTACCGTTGGCCACTCCTGCTTTAAGGTATGCCATGGAGGAGGAGGAAGAGATATGAGTGAACAAAGATCAGTGGTGTGTATTTAAAAGATATGTTTGTGAAAGGCTCAAATAAATACTTTTTTAAAATGTGCAGTTCCACGGGATTTTGTGTCTGCGCATAAGCAAGGATGAACTGAACATAAACGAGCAGCTGTGTTGATGGGACCTACAACCCTCGAAGGCCAGAAAGGCCTGGCTTCTCCCGCTCTTTCCCACTCTCTTCTCGCCACACTTCCGATTTTCTGGCAGTAAGTCTTTAAAAATTAGTTTTTGGAATTAAAGACAAACAAGTCTCGGGTGAAGTTAATGTTTGTTTGGGCCCCAAACCAACAGCATTTGATGGTTTTCTAATCAGAACCATGTGTTTGGAGTAAGTTTTTATAAAGATCACTTCTATCCGCTGGTCAACAAAGGAATTACCTCAGTTAGGGAGACATGCCAAATGTCACTTGACTGGCCTGATCGTTCATCTTTGAGAGACACACATATGTTCCACTTTTCATTGTGAGAAAACTGGGAAATCATCTGCATCAGAGCCATATTGGATCTTGCTTCTCTAAAACCACCCAGTACTTTTTCTGGAAAACTGAAATTCTGAGTGATCTCCAGGTCCTACCTGGAGGCTGGCAACCATCCATTGGAGGGACAGTGGCTCAGTGGTAGAGCATTTGCTTGGGTAAGCAGAAGGTCCCAGGTTCAATCCCCAACATCTCCATCTAAAAAGGATCCAGGCATGTAGGCATGAAAAACCTTAGCTTAAGATCCTGGAGAGCCGCTGCCAGTCTGAGTAGACAATCAAAGATTTCAGGTTTTCACGGCTGGTAACATCATTAGGGTTTGTAGAATCTTTCGGGATCAAGTGCCGTGCAGCCCTGGCCCCACTCAATGCACAGCAGCCAAGAAGGTCTGAGCGCCTGCTCCGGCTGCAACGCCACTGAGGATGTTCTCCGCAGCTGAGAACGAAACGTCTGGAAGGAAAACTTTCTCCAGTAGAACACGGCACTTGATCCCGAAAGATTCTACAAACCCTAATGAGTAGACAATACTGACTTTGATGGACCGAGGGTCTGATTCAGTATAAGAAGATAGAAGAAGATATTGGATTTATATCCCGCCCTCCACTCCGAAGAGTCTCAGAGCGGCTCACAATCTCCTTTACCTTCCTCCCCCACAACAGACACCCTGTGAGGTGGGTGGGGCTGAGAGGGCTCTCACAGCAGCTGCCCTTTCAAGGACAACCTCTGCCAGAGCTATGGCTGACCCAAGGCCATTCCAGCAGGTGCAAGTGGAGGAGTGGGGAATCAAACCCGGTTCTCCCAGATAAGAGTCCGCACACTTAACCACTACACCAAACCGGCTCTCCATAAGGC
The DNA here is from genome assembly GCF_032191835.1 of Heteronotia binoei. Taxonomy (NCBI): domain Eukaryota; kingdom Metazoa; phylum Chordata; class Lepidosauria; order Squamata; family Gekkonidae; genus Heteronotia; species Heteronotia binoei. The sequence goes on from NC_083225.1 coordinate 175,465,215, forward strand.
AGCTTCATATGTTCATATATATATATATTCATTGTATTTGCATAGTGTCATGCTAGATTGTTCTCACATTTTAACCACTCTTCTTCCAAGGAATTTAGTGGAGTAACAATACAGGGTTCTTCTGTTCCCATTTTATTCTCACAACACTATAAAGTAGGTTATGTTGACAGAGAGCCACTGGTCCAAGATCATCCAGTAAGACTGCCAAACTCCAGAATGGGGATTTGAACTGGACTCTCCCCAATCTTAGTCCAACGTTTGAATCAAATCACTGTACCTACACTGTTTCTACATATTCCTGCATTGAGGATGCGTCAGCCCATGAAATGTTATTGCCTGAGGAAGAAAAACATAGCAAATATTTTTTCCTTTAGTAAAAAAAATAAGACCAAATTAATTTAGGATTGCCAACTTCAGGTGGTACCTGGAAAACTCCTGCTATTACATCTGATCTCCAGATGACCAAGGTCAGTTCCCTGGAGAAAATGGCTGCTTTGGAGGGTCGACTCTGTGGCATTATACCCCATTGAGGCCCCTCCCCAAGCCCCACCCTCCTCAGGCTCCACCCCCAAATCTTCGGGTATTTCCCAACCTGGAACTGGCAACCGGTGTGGTACCCTCCCTTCCATTCCTTTATAGTCAGTGTGGTGTAGTGGTTAGAGTGTTGGGCTGGGATCTGGGAGACTCAGGTTTGGATCTGCACTCTGCCATGGAAGCTCACTGGGGAACCCTGGGCCAGTCACATACTCTCAGCCTAATCATACCACACAGGGTTTTTGTGAGGATAAAATGGAGGCAGCTCCCCAAGGTCTCAGGCAGAGAACTTTCCCATTAGGTACCACCTGATCCTTTAACTGGAGATGCCGGGGATTGAACTTGGGACCTTCTGCATGCCAGGCAGATGCTCCCCCACTGAGCCACGCCCCTCCCCTATTGTCCAACAGCACTAGACAGCTTCATATGCACCCATCAGCCGGGTAGACCATTTTATACTTCTGGTGAAAAGAACCTACACAAATTTAAGTCATGATGAATTGCTGCGATTTTTAATTCCGGTTAACCTTTCAGAAGCAGGGCAGTAAGACTTGACCCGTAATAGATATAGAAACAGGATGCAGAACCAGTTCCACATTTTTTGGGGTTCCAGGCAAAGTGCCCGAGGGTCCCCTCTCTAACCCCCACTGAGACCCCCCCTCATGCCTTCTTTCCAGCCCACCCACATCTTACCTGCCTATGTGGCCTTCTTACTGGCCATATGTCCTTCTCCTGATGGAACTGGGTAGTGTGTGGAACACCACCACTGTGCCGTCATTGTAAACCACCAGCACATCCCTCCTGGGCATCATGTGGTTGGGGAGGGGGGGGAGGGCTCTGTGGCATTGGGCCCTGCTGGAAACTCTGGGCCCTACAGCTGCCAGGGCTTTTTTTGTAGAAAAAGGCCAGCAAGAACTCCCTATCATTATTTCCTGCAGGGCCCTTTTTGTAGAAAAAGCCCAGCAGGAACTCCTTTGCATCTTAGGCCACACCCCCAACACCAAGCCAGCCGGAACTCCGTTCCAGTGGGTTCCTGCTCAAAAAAAGTCCTGGCCCTACCTCAACATACGCTGATAAAACATAAGAACATAAGAGAAGCCATGTTGGATCAGGCCAATGGTCCATGCAGTCCAACACTCTGTGTCGCACAGTGGCCAAAAAAGCCAAGTGCCATCAGGAGGTCCACCGGTGGGGCCAGGACACTAGAAGCTCTCCCACTGTGTCCCTCCAAGCACCAAGACTACAGAGCATCACTGCCCCAGACATAGAGTTCCAATGATAAGCTGATGGACAGAGAATTGCAACAATAATTGTTGCTAATAGCCACTGCTAGACCTCTGCTCCATATGCTTATACAATTCCCTCTTGTCTGTGCTCGTAGCCGCCATCACCTCCTGTGGCAGTGAATTCCATGTGTTAATCACCCTTTGGGTGAAGAAGTACTTCCTTTTATCAGTTCTAGCCCAGCTGCTCAGCAATTTCATTGAAGGTCCACGAGTTCTCGTATTGTGAGAAAGGGAGAAGGCCAACCCTGCTAGGGCAATCCAGTTCTAAGCTCTCTCAGAACAGGCTGTGCTGCTTCTGTGTTCACAGGGGAACCTAGCAAACCATCGTTGCTTAATAAATATTAAAAGCAAGGTGAGAACTATAGGGAAAGATGCTTTGTTGTTCCCCTCCCCATTACTGTATGAATGTATTCGGATACAGAGGCTACCAATGGACTAAGGTAAGTGAAAAGAGAGAGAAAAAAGAAACCCATAGATAATATCTAAAACTTTAATAACTGGAAGTCCTGCTCCCTCATCCCAGATGTGTATGCGGTACAAGAAATATCACACAGGGAATGTAGCAGCTCTCATTAGCCAACAGCAGTGGTGGTTGCAGAACTGTAACTTGCATGCTGACTGCACCTTTTAAAGATCTGCGAGGGACAAAGAGGTCTTCTTCGCAACAGAAAATGTAGCTTCCATTGGATTGCTGCCGTTACCTTCTTCATCCACATCTCTGTGGCCAGCGCTCTTTTGATTGTCTGTAGCAGATAGTCTAAATGTCCACTTATCTTTCCGATCTCTCACACGCCTTCTCCTTTGCAAGGACAATGTCAGGTTTGCCCAGTGGTTTCCTTCCAGGTTTCATCTTGGTTGGTCTAGCTTTCATTTGTTTTTTTCCCAAAGTTCTCAAGGTTTGCACAAAACCAACAACGAGACCCTCCTGGGAGTTATGCGCACTTGGCATATGAAGTGAAGGAAGGTGTTGCCACTTTAGATGAGGACTTCCACCATGTCTGGATCCGGGAATTCAGGCTTGTGGAGCAGACTGCTCAGCCTTCCTTTGCTCTCAGGTAGCTTCCCATGGCTGGGAGAGTGCTCTGTGGGGGAAAGCACAGAGAAGATCTTAAGATGTCAGCAAAATCTTCCTGACTGAAATGCATGCAGAACAGCTCTTGGGCACCCTATAAAACAGCATCAGGTATAACACAGGGCCTCCCAGCCTTTTCAAGCCTGGGGCCCCTTTGGAATTCAGACACAGGGTGTTAGGTGCAACAACAAAATGGCTGCCACAGGAGGTGGAGCCACATACACTGAGGAAACCCAAGCACAGGGAAGAAGCCACCCTGAGCCTGCTTCGGTGGGGAGAGCAGGGTATAAATTGGAAGGAAGGAAGGAAGGAAGGAAGGAAGGAAGGAAGGAAGGAAGGAAGGAAGGAAGGAAGGAAGGAAGGAAGGAAGGAAGGAAGGAAGGAAGGGAGGGAGGGAGAGGGGGGGAGAGGGGGGAGAGGGAGGAGGGAGGGAGGGAGAGGGCGGGGAGAAAGAGGGGAAGGAAGGAAGACCTGGATATCCCAGGCAAACCCAATCTTGTCAGATCTCAGAAGCTAAGCAAGTACCTGGATGGGAGACCTCCTTAGAACACCAGAGCTGGGACGCAGAGGCTGGCAATAACAAGCCACCTCTCTGAGATGTCCAAGCCTCACTAGGGGTCACCAGAAGTCAACCATGACTTCCAAGCACGTATGCGCATGCACACACACACACACAAATACTCCCCCCACAAAAAAAATATACACTGGGAAAGAGGGGTGAGAGAAAATAAAAGAAACACTAAGGAGGCAGCTGCCACCGAAACAAATGTTATTTAAATTTAAGCCCACTGACATTTAAATTGTAAAACTAAGTTTTTAAATTTCATGTACTGTTACTCTGGCACCTCTGCACAGAGGTGGCCAAACTGTGGCTCGGGAGCCATATGTAGCTCTTTCACACATATTGTGCAGCTCTCATGAGCCCACCATGGGCAAGGGTGGACTATAAATTGACAGAAATAAATAATAAAAGCCCTCACTGTCTTATTGGCTGGCTTGGAAAAGGTATTTCTCTCTTTAAATCACTTCTCCAAGCCAAGTCAGCTGGCAGCTTGGAGAATTCAACTGAAGTTAAAGCTGCTTTCTTTCCACCTCTCTCCCCCCTCCCCCATCTATTTTTGTCCCTTCCTTCCTTTCTTCCTTGTGGCTCTCAAGCATGTCTTGCGGCTCTCAAAGATCTGAAGTTAATTCTATGTGGCTCTTACGTTAAGCAAGTTTGGCCTCCCCTGGTATATAGAATCATAGAGTTGAAAGGTATTCCCCCAGGGTCATCTAGTCCAACCCCTTGCATAATGCAGGAAATTCACACACCTCCCCCTAAATTCACAGGATCAGCATTGCTATCAGATGGCCATCCAGTCTCTGTTTAAAAACTTCCAAAGGAGGAGAAAAAACCTCCAGAAAAGAAACATTTCATTAACATCAACTCTGCATCAACTTTCTGTTAATTTGTTGTTATTCCAGATGCAGATTATGGCTTTTTTGATGGCATAATTTATTTATTTTATTTTTAAATGTGGAACAAGAATTCTGGATTTTGCACACCACCCACATCTGAAGGCCACATGGCTGGAATCATCGCTCACCCAATCTCTCACCGACACCCTTGGCTGCCATGTGCCTCATAGCCGGGCTGCCAGCAGGGGTGCTTCCAAACTTCCCCCGGCCTGGGAAAGAAGCTGAGCTTGGCCAGAAAAGCTCCGTCCCCTTCTCTGTCTGCGTGCTGCTGTCTTTGCTCCCCGTTTTAGAATGGCACACTGTCACTGGCCATGGGGACGTCGCTGATGACAAAGCTGGTGGAGGAGGTGGCAGCGAAGGTACGGATGAAGGGTCCTGGGTCTCCTTGCCTAAGAGCAGTCCTGGAAGAAAAAATCCCAAGGGGGCACAAGCCTATTAGATTGGTACCGTTTCACTAAATCCACTCCACGTGTAAGAACATAAGAGAAGCCAAATTGAATCAGGCCAATGGCCCATCCAGTCCAACACTCTGTGTCATACAATGGCCAAAAACCCCAGGTGCCATCAGGAGGGGCCAGGGCACTAGAAGCCCTCACACTGTGCCCCTCCCCAAGCACAAGAATACAGACCATCACTGCCCCAGATAGAGAGTCCCAACAAGACGCTGTGGCTAATAGCCACTGATGGACCTCTGCTCCATATGTTTATCCAGTCCCCTCTTGAAGCTGGCTATGCTTGCAGCTGCCGCCACCTCCTGTGGCAGTGAATTCCATATATTATTCCCCTTTGGGTGAAGAAGTACTTCCTTTTATCCGCTCTAACCCGACTGCTCAGCAATTTCATTTAAAGGTCAATGAAGAGTTAAACTATATCTGAAAGGAAAGACGTTGCTGGGGGGGGGGTTGTTTGTTTTTAAAGAGTATTTTCCTTCCAAGCAATTCTCATTAAAAAAAAACAGAATACAATGGGGAGAAAAAAAGATCACTTTAGCCCTTATAGAATATGCAAAAAATGGGACTTCCGGGGTTGAAGCTTGGTGAGCTGACCTGTTTCCCTGTGTGGAGCAAACCAGGATCTTTGTTTTTGGACAGAAAAGGCTTTATAAAGCCTACTGTCTACTTTTTCCAGTAAAGGAAATTGTCTACGGCATGCATGTTTATTTCAAGGGGGATTCACTTTGGCTGACGAAAGATCCCAGGAGGGTTTTTTTTTCGGCTTTGAAGATTCCCCCGATGAAGAATTGCATTCTATCGCCAACAAAGAATCCTTGGAGTCATTAAATTGACATAAACTCACTAAGGCTTCAACTTCCTATGGACTATAACAACATCTGAGATAAAGTGGACGGGATAATGAGAGAATAGGCGTCGTTAATAAGGTAACGATCCTTATCTGCTACTCTGGGTTCAATTTAAGCTTGTTAAAAGGGAAGATCTGGGACCCAGAACTATTTTTCAAAGTGGAAAATCAAGGAGAAGTGGAAGGGGGTAGAAGTGGGTTTTTTGGACTCAAAAGAAAGCAGAAAAGTGCAGAAAAATACTTGCTGTTATGAATTCCTGTGGCTTCGGAAAAAAACCCCAGTCATAACAAAGCTGCAGTCTCTCTCCTCAAAACAGGAAGTGACGTTTTCTGCAATCATTATGAGACTTCAATGCTAGAGAGTCAGGAAGTAAGTGTGGAGTGAAGAGGAGCATCCAAGTATCCGGATACTTGCAAGAGTCAGTAACCATAGAGAAACATTGGAGGCTAATTACAGAAAGGCCAAAATATTTTCACTAAATAACTTGAAAGCGGACTATAAAAGGATTCAAAATTTATATAAACAATCCCCTAAGGGCTAAATAACATGGACTATGTGCTTGAAATTGGAAAATAAGCCCTAGAGGGTAAAAGGAAAACTTTTTAAAAAGAGAGGCTTGGAACTTTAAAAATTAATATCTTGAGCTAGGAAGCTTTGAGGACGGCGTTTTTAGGCTTGTTGAAAAGGGCATGCTCTGTTCTGTTAAATGCAACTATCAGATTGGGGAGTGAAGATACCAATTAAAAACCCATTATTTGTAATGGGCAATCAGTAATGTCTGAGTAAAAGTTGGAATCAAGAATTACAAGGTTAACAGCTGCCTTAGTGAGAGAGGGTAAAATGTCTAAACAAGTTTATGATCAACTGTATGCTATGGAAGGAAGAATATTGAAGGCAATGAGTGATTTAATAACTGGAAGTGAGAAGAAATTAACTAAGGAAATATACTCCAGTGCTGAATCAGGTAAAGAAAGAATTTAAGAAGGAAATTGATGACCTAAGGAAAGAGTCTCAAGCAATAGCTAAAAAGACTGTTGACACAGAAGTGAAAATTAGAGATCAAGATGCCACCATTAAGAAAATGCAAGAAAAAGCAATACTACAAGACTGTAAGTTGATGGAGAATATGATTCGGCTAAGGGGAGTGCCTGAGAATGAACAAGAGGATGTGAAGACTCATATTGTCACAATTACAGCTGAATTTTTGGAAGAAGATCCGGAGGAGATGGAGCGTTTATGTGATGATGCATACAGAGTCAATTCAGAGCTTACCAGAAAGCGTAAACTACCCAGGGATGTTGTGAAACAATTTTGGATAATGATTCAACAGGAGATCTCGAAAATCTTGGATTATAATATTAGGAGAGCACCAGATGTCTTTCTGGTGGGATTACAAATGGAAAGCTTTCCGAAGCAAGACAGAACATTGTTGTGGTATTTGCTTTCAGCTGGGAGAACACTGTATGCGCAAATGTGGAAGCAAGATAGAATACCTGAAAAATTGGACTGGGCCTTAAAGGTTCTTAACTGGAGTGAAATGGACAAACTTACTAGAATCTTAAATGACATAATTTGGAGAAGTTTAAAGAAGACTGAAGTAAATTCCAAAGTTACGTGGAAATATAATGGAGGGTGAAGAGTCATTTAGTCTTTTATGACAACATTAACTGAACTTTAAATGATAAAGAGGAATGGTGATTATTTAGTTAGTAAGATATAGTTACATGGTAATTATACATATATGAGTTAAGATAAGAATAAGATAGCTGGAATTCCGGAGTTGATTTTATAACTATGAGTTTTGTGCGTAATGAATACCAAGCGAATTATAGAGAAAAGGTTATTGAAAAATCACTTTTTGTATAAAAATTTTATAATGGTGAAAAGATATTTAGTAGTGTTTGATAACATTAATTGAACTTTTAATGATAAAGAGGAATTGTGATATTGTGATAAAAGCATTAGTAGAACATGGTTATTTGGTAAACATATATATATGAGAGTTAAGATAAGACTAAGATAGGGGAACTCTGGAACTGAATCAATAACTATGAGCGTTGTGTTTAATAAGTGTTAAGTGATTATTAGAGAATAGGTTAGTGAATGATTATTTTTTTTTTCTTTTTAAAGATTTTACAAGTGTGAATTTACCTTTAATATGCTTTTAATTTGTTTTAAGTACCGGCGGAGGTCATGAATAAGAGTGGGGGGGGGGGGAGGAAAATATGTAATGTATTGGAGAAATATATTTGAATTTGTAGAGATGAATTTATCTCAATATATTGCAAAATAAAAAGTTTGGTCAAAAAAAATAGAATATGCAAAAAATGACTAGGGGGGGAGCAAGCCCACACATCTATATTGTATGGCACTTCTGGCAGGGAAGCCTTTGAAATATACATATTGACCAAGTTTGTGATGCCACAGAATGTTCACAAACATTCCAGCTGCTCAGGGAATCAAGCAGATAGAATGGCTGAGATCTGCTACTGTGAGGGAAAGGATAGGCAGCAGTGGGGTAAACAGGAAATTCCACCCTGTAATTTGCACCCACTAGACACTCCCTTGGCTGCAGCCTCATCGACTGCCTACTGCGGGGGAAACCAGTGATTTAAACATGTGAGTACTGCTAGCAAACAACAGGGGTGTGGCTATCGCTCAGTGGCAGAGCATCTGCTTGGCATGCAGAAGGTCCCGGGTTCAATCAGGTAGCAACTGATGTGGAAGACCCCTACCTGAGACCCTGGAGAGCCACTACCAGCCTGAGTAGGCAATACTGACTTTGATAGACCAAGGGTCTTGTTGTGTATGTTGCTATTAACCAGGTTCCTGCATAGCTCATTGGAGCCTTTGGGTCGGAGCTTGGGGACTCAGGAACAATAGGCAATAGGATCCAAATCCCTACTGCCCTGCTCCAGTTAAGCCGTCTTCTTCAAGTCAGCCTTTCCTATGCTGTAACAAATAAAGAGCTATGATCACTACAACCGCATCTCCTTCTCCTTGCATTGAACCCATTATATTATAGGTCTGATTCAGTAAAAGACAGCTTCATATACTCACACGCTTAAAACAACAACCTGTACCCAAGCTAAAAGACACGAATGGGTCCCATCTCTTTTTCCCGTGTGCTGTTTACAAGCCCAATTCCCTAGCATGGATGCCATATTCTTTGCTGGCGACTGACTGACACCGAAGCTCACCTATGCTGCCTTTCCAAGTCCTGTCTTCTTTCTTCTCCTCGGCCATCTGGGTGCTCGTGAGGGAGGTCTGGCGGGAATGAGTTCCAGCCGCTGCAGCGATCGACGGGACAGAGCGGGCAGGCCGCAAGCTGGCAGCCTCGCTCTTGCCGGGATCCTTTCTGGACCGCTGCTGGAGGACCTTGATCATGGCGTCTTTCTCGATGATTTTAGCGTGCAGATTCTTTATTCTGTCAAAACGCATATGCGTAAAAATATAGCAGAAGTGAGACTTCACAAGAGGCAGCATGAGTGTTCCCAGGGCTTTTTTTGTACCAGAAACTCCTTTGCGTATTAGGCCACACAACCCTGATGCAGCCAATCCTCTAAGAGCTTACAATAGGCCCTGTATGCAAAGGAGCTCCTGCTAGAATTCCATCTGATTGTTGGTACCTTAGAAGGCACTTCATTTCTAAGCCAATAAAGACGCAACTTCTTCAGAAGCCCTCAGTTAAGTAGGCGAAATTGCCTTCTCCTCATTGCCTTTAAGAGCTGAGAAGCAAAATGCCTGATGCTCGAACTGCCCCTTCCTTCAAAATTCTGGAAAATGTGGGTTGCCAAGAAAACTCAGTGGAAAGCCCGCTGGCGTGCCAAGCCTTCAACACTCTGAATCCACCCAGAAATCCCCACTGAAGGTATCCAGGCAGCTGTTCCTTACGTGTATTCCATGTCCTGGCACCGCCGGTTGGCTTGCAAAATCTCCTCCTCGTCCTGCCACATGCGGACCTCCAGAGAGCTCTCACTGTAGCTGCCATTCCGTGAGTGATTGGCGGCTGAAGGATCCCTAGCGACAGAAGGAAGGGAGGGAGGGCGGGAGAGAAAGAACAGTGTTTCTCAATTAGCCTCAATCAAGGATAATCCAAAGGACTTTGCAGACATGGGCTGGAGGTCTGAGCCTCTGCTCTTGGGGAACAGGCCTCCATACAGGGAACCTTCCAAAGCATTCAATGGGTGACCTCAAAGTAGCTGTTTTACTGCAAAGGAACTTCAAGAACAGACTAGAGAGAGAAATTGCTGAATTACAAACTATTATGAAACTTGGAACAAATACCTCTCCAGGACTGAACAGGGATATTGGTTTTTTATCTAATTACATATGCTAAACCCACTTTCACCAAGTATGGCGATATATCCACAGTATTCCAATGTGTTTCTCTTTAGGATAGTGTATCAGAATAATGCTTTTGTATTGACATTCTCAAACAAAGGATATTGGCTGTTTATCTCATTACATATACTCAACCCATCTTCCACTATATTTTAATGTATTTTTTCCTAATGGCAAACTAGAATGATGTATATATTTATGTTACATGTTAAAAGGTAAATTAGTTGGACAGGAAAAAACATCTGGGAAAGAAATGCCCTCATTTTGACCCAGGTTTATTAGCAATAGAATAATTAACAGGCATTCTCACATTCTGACATGTTACTGTTTTATGGTTTCCCACGCTAATGCAACCCAGATCAAAGGTTTTCTGAATTTGTTAATTTTACTATTCTGCAGTTGGATTATAACTTTGTACCACTTTGCAGTCCAAACCGCACCAGCCATACTTGATAGAATTGGCTAATGTTGGCAAGGAAACAGAGATTTATTTATCTGTATTAAAACATTTGTTAGTTGCCTTTCTCCCTTGTGGAGCTTGAGTCAGCTTATGATGTAAATAAAATATTATGAAAAACACAGCAAGAACCAATGTTTATAAAACCTATAAAAATCAAAGTTAAAAACTCCTATTAGGACTGCCAATAGTAAAAACTAAAGCAAAATGTAGTCCTAAACAAAACTGGCTTCCGCTGCCTCCTGGAGATGAACAATGAGGCAGCTAGGCGCACCTCCTTCCATAATAGCGGGGCTACCACAGAAAAGCCCCTCTCTCTCCTGTACCCACCAAACAAGCATCTTTAATGGGTGGGACAGTTAGAGGGGTATCTCCCTGCAATCTGAATTCTTGGGCATGATTGCAGGGAGGATCAGGGGTGGAATTCTAGCAGGAGCTCCTTTGCATATTGGGCCACACATCCCTGATGTAGCCAATCCTCCAAGAGCTTATAAAAAAGAGACTTGTAAGCTCTTAGAGGATTGGCTACATCAGGGGTGTGTGGCCTAATATGCAAAGGAGCTCCTGCTAGAATTCCATCCCAGGGAGGATAATGACATCGGGACATGGAGTAAGTCTACACAGGCCGTAGAAAGCAATGATAAAATGAGCAGTGCCATTTCAGAATGTTTGATGCTCCCCACACCCAAATTTTTAGAAATTAGCAAAGCAGAGACAACGGTTCTAGTTCCTACTTCTCTGCCACTGTCGTGGCCACAGCATTCATGGCGAAGTGCCGGATGGTGCTCTCTTCCAAGTACTTCTGCTCCCACTTGGTCATGTCAGCTTCCAGAGCCAAGATCTTCTCGTCTTTCTCCCGCACCAGCTCCATTAAGGCGGCCACATTGTACTCTGGCAGGGTGGATGCCTGGTAATTGCCTTGCTTCTGGAGAAATGCAAAGGAGAGACACTATTAATGGAAGATTGTCCTGACTCCTGAACCAACTTACTTAACTGGATAGTTCATACATACAACAGGTGTGATCCAAGGAGAGCAGATGGGTAAGAGATGAGTGCTGCTCTGAGCTTTTCAGATTTGTACGTTAGCACTGCCAAATCCATGAAAACCACGGAGAGCAGATTTTGTCACACACATTGAGGAAGGGGCCATGCCTCAGTGGTACAGCATCTGTTCAAAATTCATGAAGCTCCATGTTCTATCCCCAGCATCTCCAGTTGAAAGGACCAGGTGATGGGAAAGACCCCAAGACCCTGGAGAGCTGCTGCCAGCCTGAGTAGGCAATACTGGCCTAGATAAACCAAGGGTCTGATTCACTATAAGGCAGACTCGCGTGCATGTGATTTATAGTTTGGCTCTCATTATAGCAGGGTGACAAGAAAAAGCAGGTCTTCTCTTGTAGCAGGAACTCCTTTGCATATTAAGCCACACACCCCTGATGTAGCCAATCCTCCAAGAGTTTACAGGGCTCTTCTTACAGGGCCTACTGTAAGCTCTTGGAGGATTGGCTACATCAGGGGTGTGTGGCCTAATATGCAAAGACATTCCTGCTACAAAAAAAAGCCCTGAGGAAAAAGTATTGAAGATGAACATTATTTTTCATGATTTGTGGCAGAGCTTGTCCATTAAACTCAATTCCTGCAGCATCTCAAAATGTTGCTCCTACTCAGTTCTGGGTAACATGATTTAAATCACAGATTACCTAAACATTTTAACATCCAGGGGACAGCTCTATGAACTGTTTGCTATGGGTCTCTCTTTGATGTGGCCAGGACAATGACAGCAAAAATGTAGAAAAACAGGTGCCAAATTTCTCTACACTTTTTCTGCCCACTGGTGGGGCCATTCTTGGTTTCACTGCCAGCACAACGGGGTCAGATCCAGCCACCTTCTTCACTCAATCTCATCTAATTTCCCTTCTAACTACAGCCTCCATCCCATACGGCTTTGCTTCCTGCATTTTCCCAAAGTCTTGGACCAAGTGAGTTGTGTCAGTTTGAGTGCTTTAATCGGGATCTGATTGAGAAAAGTTATTGGATCTCATAAGGAAATATTCCTAAAATATACCATCCTGAAGAAGGGCTTTGTTTCTGCCTGAAACATGCAGACAATCTGGAAGTCACGTGGATTATGTTGGACATTGATGATGATGGACTAATGTATCCATAGCTGAATACTACAATACTTTGGGAAGATTACATCTGTATGCTTAAGAGTCCTATCAGGACCATTACCATTGTATTTGTTGTAACATTGTTTGAACTGGATTTACTGTTTATGAATATAGCTTTCATTGTTTACATTGTGAAAGCAGCATCTCAGAACACAGTTCTTTCCATACTGTGACCAGCCTTTTCTGTGCTCTCCTATGCATTGTTATCAACCGATCCATGATCCTCAGCACAGCATTTTTTGCTAGTCCCTCCCACTTCCCTTTTTCACCAGTGGAAAAGCTGGCTGGATCTGACCCAGTGTGTCCATTTGCCAGAAAGTACTGCAGAGGCCTTGGTTCGACATCAATTTATCCTTCTAAAAAGACAACCCAGCAATCTGAAGGACTCAAAACAGCATCTCTGTCCAGCCTGGATCATTTTCAGTACATGGAGATCAGTTTCCCCTGGAGCCAGTTTCACAAGGGAGGGAGAATGCAGTTGTGCACAGCCTAAGAAGCCAAGGAAACAGGCAGCACGCAGGGAAGTATTTCTGTCTTACAGAGGAATGCCTGCTGAAAAGCTGGCAGGGCTTAAGTGGAATGGCATTTAAATAGCCATCTCAGAATGTGCTTCCCTGGAGCGCGTGTGTGTTTCTAACCAGGGGCATCGTGTCTCAAGCACTCCACGTGTTAAGGACACTTGGCAAAATAAGTCAGACTCCACCTCCTCCCTCCAGCCAGGCTTGCTTTGGCCAATGGAATGAGTCAGTCACCAGCTGAAGCCAAGGCTGCTCTCTCTGTGCAGGAAAGATCCTTGCTTTCATGGCCTCTGCCAATTCAGAGGGTTCGGAGACACTCCCCACCTTCCTTTTTCACCAGAGGAAAAAGCTGGCAGGATCTGACCCAATGTGCCCGTTTGCCAGAATGTACTGCAGAGGCCTTGGTTCGACATAAATTTATCCTGTCAACAGAGCTGGTTGTTATTATTTCCCAACAAGGTTCAGAACATGTCTGTTAGATTTCCAGGTTCTCCTGACAGACGTTCTGAACCTTGTTCTAACAGACATGTTCTGAACCTTGTTGGTCTTCTATGAATGTATTGTAAAGATTGGGTTCCAGTGATAAATAAGCCTCCATGCTGAAGAAAGACAGATGAAACTTCTTGATATCTAGAACAGACGTCTTTGGAAGGGCTTCCTTTAGTAATATATGAGGATCCTCAAGAAGGCTGAAGATACTGGCATTAACATTAGCACCAAACTGTTTTAATATGTTTTAATTGTTTATATCGTTCAATGTTTTAATGGTTAATGTTCAGTATTGTAAATGTTTTTTATTGATGTAAGCTGCCCTGAACCTGCTTCGGCGGGGAGGGCGGGATATAAATCCAATAAAATAAATAAAAATAAAATAAATAAATACTGGAATATTGTGACTCCTTTGTGATTGGAAAGACTGTTTTTGAACTGTCTTCTGTGAATGTCTTTTTGCGACATGCTCTTGTTTATTTGAAGTTCTATATGCAAGCTTGGTCAGAACACCATGACCTCTACATTACACTGGCTGGTTGTTTAAAATTTATGGTGTCTCTTAGTGGTTTTTTATTTACCCACCTGGGGATTGGCAATGCCATGACGAGCAATTGATGCTACGTCTGTGCCAACCACGTAGCAGCACAGAGCTGCAACTTGAGTGACCCCTGATGAGGATCACAACCGTTTGAAATGGCAGCCTGAAAGCTCCTCTGGGCGGGGGGGGGGGGGGGGGACCCAAATGACCCCATTGTCCCAGCAGGCTCAGGATCCCTCTCACCTGCTGCATCCGCAGAGATTCCAGCTCCCTCTCCAGCCTCGTGCGCAAACGGCGCTCCAGCTGCTCTCGCTTCTCGTAGGTGGCCTGAAGCTGAGCCAGCGCCTGCTGAAGCTTCTCCACCTTCTCCACTTGCACTTGCTTCTTCCGCAACTGAACATAAGGGCATAAGAGAAGCCATGTTGGGTCAGGTCAACGGCTCACGCAGTCCAGCGCTCTGTGTCACAGTGGCCAAAGCCCAGGTGCCTTCAGGAGGTCTTGCTTGAACCCAGGTACAGAATATGGCAGGGTAAGGATGCATAGCTAGATCTTGAACCCACAATCCAGGCTTAAATCAGTTCTAAATTTTCTAAATAAACACATTCAGCAATTACTTAAAAAGTATGCCCTAGACATCCCTCTGGAGAAGTCAGCAAGCGTTGACGATGGTCAGCACTGCCACCAATTTAGGAAATTTATGTTCCATTTTGAGCTTCAAAAGATTCAGGAGTTTCCCTGATCTGCAACTGGAAGCATATTTATTTGGATGGAACATCAAACTCCGAGGGACTCGTTTTCCAAGAAAACGTGGTTAGGACCTGGACGCAGATGCTGATACGAAATGCATGCGTGTGTATAGGACAGGGGAGCCAAACTGTGGTTTGGGAGCCACATGTGGCTCTTTCACACATGTGTAGCTCCCGAAGCCACCATCAGCAAGCTTGGAGAAGGCATTTGTTTGGAGAATACATTTAAAATTAAAGTTGCTTTCTTCCCACCTCTCCCTCCCCCGTCTATTTGCCCTTCCTTCCTTCCTTCCTTCCTTCCTTCCTTCCTTCCTTCCTTCCTTCCTTCCTTCCTTCCTTCCTTCCTTCCTTCCTTCCTTCCTTCCTCCCAGCTCTTAAACGCCTGGCATTTATGCTATGTGGCTCTCACATTAAGCAAGCTTGGCCACCCCCAATATAGGAGAACAACATAAAAGAGTAAGCATGAGGATGCTCTGGTTTCTCACCTCCTCTTCCAGTTTGATGACTCTGGCCTGAGCATTGTTCAGGGCCTGGTCCAGGATTTCAATATGCCTTCGCTGTTCCTCGTTGGTCAGACGCACGGCCATCAGCTCCATCTCCAGCTTCTCTTTATCTGGAAGGGGAAGTCCAGCATCAGAAGAACACAGGGATTTTTAACACACATGACAAAGGTTGAGAAATATTTTAAGAACGTAAGAGTCCGGCTGGATCAGGCAAACGATCCTTCTAGTCGAACATCCTGTCTCACACAGTGGCCAATCAGTTCCTCTGGAGGTCCTCCAACAGGGCATTGAGGCCAAAGCCTTCCCTGATGTTGACTTCTGGCTCTGGGATGCGGAGTTCCCAGGGGGGATGTCTAGGGCATACTGCTTCCAAATGTGGATATCCCCTTTATGTTCATTATTGGAAACACACTGATCTGCCTTGAACAAGAATCAGACCAATGGTCCATCAAGAGCAGTGCAAAATCAGGTAAAAATGTATTTTATTACTCAGGTAAATTTCAAAAAAAATCTCTATGCGTTTCGCCAACAGGCTTTGTCAGGGGAATCTGTAATATATGATAACAACATTGAGTTTAACTCAGTGCTGTTATTACATATTACAGATTCTCCTGATGAAGCCTGTTGGTGAGACGTGAAAGGGATTTTTGGAAATTTACTGAGTAATAAAATATTTTTTTAACCTGAATTTGCAATATCGGCCTTCTTATTATTTTTTATTTCCTAAATAGCAAAGAGTCCAGTAGCACATACGAACGTATGAAGCTGCCTTATACTGAAACAGACCCTCGGTCCATCAAAGTCAGTATTGTCTACTCAGACTGGCAGCGGCTCTCCAGGGTCTCAAGCTGAGGTTTTTCACACCTATTTGCCTGGACCCATTTTAGTTGGAGATTCCTAGGATTGAACCCGAGTCCTTCTGCTTACCAAGCAGATGCTCTACCAATGAGCCACTGTCCCTCCCCTAAGACTAAGCACCTTTAAGACCAGGGCTTTTTTTTGTAGCAGGAACTCCTTTGCATATTAGACCACACACCCCCTGATGTAGTTAATCATCCAAGAGCTTACAGTAGGCCCTGTAACAAGAGCCCTGTAAGCTCTAGGGGTGCGTGGCCTAATATGCAAATTTCCGGCTACAAAAAAAAGCCCTGTTTAAGACCAACTGATTTTATTGTTGCGTAACCTTTTGAGAAATGCAATTCTCTTCGTCAGATGCATCTGGACTCTTAACTATTTTGCAGCAACAGACTAACCCAGCTAACTCCTCTGGATCTGTTTTTATCTCCTGTGACCAGCGTGGCTCTTTATCTTCCTGTTACTATCAAGAGCAGTATCATCTACTGGCTGACAACAGTTGTTCATTTTACACACTTCCTGATCCTTTTAACTGGAGATGCCGGAGACTGAACCTGGGACTTCTACATGCAAAGCAAACGCTCTTCTACATCACTGAGCCACAGACTCTCTCATGTCTTAGTATGACCGCGAGGCTACTGATAAGTAGGGTTGCCAGGTCCAATCCAAGAAATATCTGGGGACTTTGGGGGTGAAGCCAGGAGACTTTGGGGGTGGAGCCAGGAGACTTTGGGGGTGGAGCCAGGAGCAAGGTTGTTGCAGGCATGACTGCAAAGGGAGTTCTAGCCATCACATTTAAAGGGACCTTTTAAATGCCTTCCCTCCATTGGAAATAATGAAGGATAGGGGCACCTTCTTTGCGGGCTTATCGAATTGGACCCCCTGGTGCAATCCTTTTGAAACTCGGAGGGTGTTTTGAGGAGAGGCATTGGATGCTACGTGGTAAATTTGGTGCCTCTACCTAAAAACCCCCCAATGCCCCAGATACCCACGGATCAATTCTCCATTAAACCCTATGAGAATCGGTCTCCATAGGCAATAATGGAGTACCCAGCAGACGTTTCCCCCCCCCCCCCCGGCTTTCTGATGACCCTGAAGCCAGGAAGGGCCTCCAAACTGGGGGACCCCCTGCCCCCGCCTGGGAATCGTCAACCCTACTGATAAGTCTGCAGTTCTTAAGGCCAATTCTCATGTGCTGTTTTCCCTTCCGGAGGCCCCCGTTCTGCACTACGCAGCCAGTCCTACAGGAGAGCGCTTGAAAATCTGAAAGCTCTGCTGTGGTATTTGACTCTGAATTTGACCCAGCAAAGTCCTTTCCATGCATGGGAGAGCGTCACATGTAAAACACCAGGGATTTCTCTGCCCTTTCTCCTTAGCTTGCTGAAAAGGCAAGCAAGCCCCCTTTCTGCTTAGATTCATCAAAGGCAAGCTGGCTTGCTTCTTCAGTATGCAGAAGAAAACTTCAAACACAGCTGCGGTTTGACAGCGTTTCTATTTTCACTGCAGCTGGGATTGAGAGAGATTGCCTGAAAATTCACCAGGGACTGCAGTTGCACTTGTTAGCCACCCTTTCTTTGAGGCTTACACGTAGAGGCTTACTCCTCTCTATGTACGCAAATGCTGTGAAGTCACAACCAGCTCATAGTGACTCCAGCAAGGGGCCTTCCGGGCAAATGAGCAGAGATGGTTTCCTGTGGCCTTCCTGTTAGGGTTGCCAATCCCCAGGTAGAAAAATAAAGGTACATACCCACCGTGAAAACCAACTTCTAATATTGAATTATACAAAGTCAACAAAGATAAACATACTCATATAAATTCCACCATCATAAATTACAAAACAACCATAACTTTTAGTCCTTAATGAAAAAGGAAGCATTAGCACCAAGAGTCCTTCTATTCATCCTGTGGTAAAACTTCCCATCTCATTCCATGAAATCCTGGTGTAGTACTCCAGATGTTTAATGTTTGTCAAAAAATGCAGCCAATAATCCAAGTTTCCAAGGACAAGGTCGTACTGAACCCTTGTTTCGCGTGAGCTTCTTCAAGCTGCAATAATCCTCTTAGCAATTGAGCTTCTTCAAGCTGCAATAATCCTGAATAATATAAATAATACACAATAATATACAATAAAACCATGTGCACATAAGCAATAAAAACATACTAAACCCTGAATAAAATCAGCAAACCTCTTTGCAATTGCTCTTAAATATTAGGCCAAACAGCCAGCATGTTTAAACGAACACCTACAAGGTGCTACAATGAATCATGCTAAATGGCTTATATGCAGCAGGTGCAACCATTCAAAATGTTCATTAAAGTTACAGAGTACCCAGCTACAGTAATGCTAAAAACTTATTATGAACAGATGTCCAAAGCACATGTCAACAGTATATTTTATAAAAAACATGCTAAATCCCAATCACTATTTAGACCACGAGGAAACATCGTCCCCATTTTAAAGATCAAACGCATTTCCTGCTGATGTAACCATCTACTGCAATCCATCCTACCTTGCAAACGCGTTGGAAACTTCAGAAGTACACAAAAACATAAAGAGTCTGGATCATGATTAAACCGATTGAAGTGCTCCACCAAAGGAGCATCTACCACACGGTTCTTCAGTCTCGATTTATGTTCCAACACACGTGTACGAATAGCACGTGTGGTGGATCCCAAATACAGTTTTTTACACGGGCACAAAATCACATAAATACATGTCTGTGTAGCACAGGTGGTGCCATCCTTTAGATATATCTTGTATCCAGACTCTGGATGCACAAACACAGACACTTGTAGTGAGAGACCACAAGCTCCACAGGCCCAGCATTTAAAGTGCCCCCCCCCCCGTTCTGACCATCTCCCTTTCATCAATATATCTCTTAAACCAAATGATAGAACCCCAAAATGGATTAACCTCAGAATTACAAAGGAATTGTTCTTCCAACTCAGCCATAAACAAACAAGCTACACTGGGCGAAAAGGGAGAGATTTACCAGGATGTCAGGAAATACCAAAAATGGGCTGGATACAAGATACATCTAAAGGATGTCACCACCTGTGCTACACAGAGATGTATTTATGTGATTTTGTGCCCGTGTAAAAAACTGTATTTGGGATCCACCACACGTGCTATTCGTACACGTGTGTTGGAACATAAATCGAGACTGAAGAACCGTGTGGCAAATGCTCCTTTGGTGGAGCATTTCAATCGGTTTAATCATGATCCAGTCTCTTTACGTTTTTGTGTACTTCTGAAGTTTCCAACGCGTTTGCAAGGTAGGATGGATTGCAGTAGATGGTTACACCAGCAGGAAATGCGTATCATCTTTAAATTGGGGACGATGTTTCCTCGTGGTCTAAATAGTGATTGGGATTTAGCATGTTTTTTATAAAATATACTGTTGACATGTGCTTTGGACATCTGTTCATAATAAGTTTTTAGCATTTCTGTAGCTGGGTACTCTGTAACTTTAAGGAACATTTTGAATGGTTGCACCTGCTGCATATAAGCCATTTAGCATGATTCATTGTAGCACCTTGTAGGTGTTCGTTTAAACATGGTGGCTGTTTGGCCTAATACTTAAGAGAAACTGCTAAGAGGTTTGCTGATTTTATTCAGGGTTTAATATGTTTTTATGGCTTATGTGCACATGGTTTTATTGTATATTATTTATGTCATTCAGGATTATTGCAGCTTGAAGAAGCTCAATTGTTAAGAGGATTATTGCAGCTTGAAGAAGCTCACACGAAACAAGGGTTTAGTACGACCTTGTCCTTGGAAACTTGGATTATTGGCTGCATTTTTTGACAAACATTAAACATCTGGAGTACTACACCAGGATTTCATGGAATGAGATGGGAAGTTTTACCACAGGATGAATTGGTGCTAATGCTTCCTTTTTCATTGAGGACTAAAAGTTATGGTTGTTTTGTAATTTATGATGGTGGAATTTATATGAGTATGTTTATCTTTGTTGATTTTGTATAATTCAATAATAGAAGCTGGTTTTCACAGTGGGTTATGTACCTTTATTTTTCTGTCCTTTTGCCGTGTTACTCCCTGTGTGTTGTGTAAATCCCCAGGTGGGGGCAGGGGATTCCCCAGTTTGGAAAGTGGGGAGAGGGAGGGAAATGTCTGCTGGGCACTTCATTGTTATTCCCTATGGAGACCGATTCTCATAAGGTACAATGGAGAATTGATCTGCAGATATCTGGGGCTCTGGGGGGGAGTGCTGTTCTTTGTGGCCAAGTGCAAAGTAATGCACATTGGGGCCAAGAATCCCAGCTACAAATACAAGTTGATGGGGTGTGAACTGTCAGAGTCTGACCAAGAGAGAGATCTTGGGGTCGTGGTAGATAACTCACTGAAAATGTCAAGACAGTGTGCAATTGCAATAAAAAAGGCCAACGCCATGCTGGGAATTATTAGGAAGGGAACTGAAAACAAATCAGCCAGTGTCATAATGCCTCTGTATAAATCGATGGTGCTGTCTCATTTGGAATACTGTGTGCAATTCTGGTCACCGCACCTCAAAAAGGATATTATAGCATTGGAAAATGTGCAGAAAAGGGCAACTAGAATGATTAAAGGTTTGGAACACTTTCCCTATGAAGAAAGGTTAAAATGCTTGGGGCTCTTTAGCTTGGAGTAACGTCGACTGCGGGGTGACATGATAGAGGTTTACAAGATTATGCATGGGATGGAGAAAGTAGAGAAAGAAGTACTTTTCTCCCTTTCTCACAATACAAGAACTCATGGGCATTCAATGAAATTCCTGAGCAGTCAGGTTAAAACAGATAAAAGGAAGTACTTCTTCACCCAAAGGGTGATTAACATGTGGAATTCACTGCCACAGGAGGTGGTGGCGGCCACAAGCATAGCCAGCTTTAAGAGGGGATTGGATAAAAATATGGAGCAGAGGTCCATCAGTGGCTATTAGCCACAGTGTGTGTGTGTGTATATATATATATATATATATATATATATATATATATGTATATGTATATGTATATATGTATATGTGTGTGTGTGTGTGTGTATGTATATATATATATATGTATATATATGTGTATGTGTGTATACACATACACACACATATATTGGCCACTGTGTGACACAGAGTGTTGGACTGGATGGGCCATTGGCTTGATCCAACATAGCTTCTCATATGTTCTTACGAGGTAGAGGCACTAAATTTGCAGCATAGCATCCAGTGCCTCTTCCCAAAATACCCTCCAAGTTTCAAAAGGATTAGACCAGGAGGTCCAATTCTATGAGCTCCCAAAGAAGCTGCCTCTATCCTTCATTATTTCCAGTGGAGGGAAGGCATTTTAAAAGTGTGCAGTCCCTTTAAATGTGATGGCCAGAACTCCTGTTGAAGTTCAATGATGCTTGTCACACCCTTGCTCCTGGCTCCACCCCCAAAGTCCCCAGATATTTCTTGAATTGGACTTGGCAACCTTACTTCCTCTACAGAGCCCACCTTGGCGGTCTCCCAACCAAGTACTGACCCTGCTTAGCTTCCAGGATCTGACGAGACTGCCTTACCTCCCTACATGCATCTACCCTCCACTTTATGCTTACAACAGCCCAGCAAGGTAGGTTAGGTCAGGGCTTTTTTTGCAGCAGGAGCTCCTTTGCATATTAGGCCACACACCCCTATGTAGCCAATCCTCCTGGAGCTTACAGTAGGCCCTGAACTAAGAGCCCTGTAAGCTCTTGGAGGATCGGCTATATCAGGGGTGTGTGGCCTAATATGTAAAGGAGCTCCTGCTACAAAAAAAACCCTGGGTTGAGTGAAGAGTTAGTGGCCCAAACAGCAAGCTTCGAAGCTGGGCAGACCAGGCATTTTTAAGCCCAAATCTCCCCGAATGCAATGTTGGTACTCTATTCCATCCACCACGGCAGCACTCATTTCTGAACCTCTGTTGCTCTTCACAGACCAGCTGTTGATTCGGAAGAGGCCTTTCGAGTACTGACAGTCCTGCTTCCACGTTCTGTATTTAGCCTCACGCCATTCAAGCAAGCTTTGCGGGGAGTCACCGAAAGGCCTAGGCATAAACATGGCTTTGGCAGCTGCCAAACATTCCAGGATAGCTTTCATTCCCTGGAATGGCCAGCGGGTTACCTGATAGCCCTCGCCCGCTCATTCAGCAAGGGAGATTATCTGGCTGCCTCGCAGGCCTCTTGACCTTGACGGAGCGCAGATGCCTCCAAGGGTTCACAGGGGTGAGTCACAGGTTTATAGAGCTCAAAGGGGGTGCCAAGGATCATCTAGCCTGCACTAAAGATGGGATGGACAGTCTGCACTAAGAGGGGACGTGGAAGAGCAAAGTAGGAGATAAGTAGCACTTTAAAGACCAACAAAGTTGGGAGAGGAGGGACGGTGGCTCAGTGGTAGAGCATCTGCTTAGTAAGCAGAAGGCCCCAGGTTCAATCCATGGCATCTCCAACTAAAGAGGGCCCAGACAAGTAGGCGTGAAAAGCCTCAGCTTGAGACCCAGGAGAGCTGCTGCCAGTCTGAGCAGACAATACTGACTTTGATGGACCGAGGGTCTGATTCAGTATAAGGCACGCATACGAAAGCTTACATTCTGAATACATCTTTGTTGGTCTTAAAGGTGCTACTGAACTCCTACTTTGCCCTACTACTTCAGACCAACACAGCTGCCCACCTGGTTCTATCTACAGGGGATGTGGAATTCACTGCCACAGGAAGTGGTGGCAGCTACAAGCACAGACAGCTTCAGGAGGGGACTGGATAAACATATGGGACAAGGGTCTATCAGTAGCTGTTATCCACAAGGTAGAGATGGAACACTCTGTCTGGGACAGGAATGCTCTGTATTTCCCATCCCAGAGCACGTGACTCTAAAAATCACTGATCTAGTACTTCATATTCAAACACCGTTATGGCTTACTTACAGCCCTGGCAAAGGTATCAATTGGACGAACGCGGCCTGCTAGAAGAGGTCCTGCGTACAGCTCTTTCTATTCTTGGAAATATTTTTATCTTCTATTTGTAGCGCTTAACTGTCTGGCCTGGCTGGGCAGAACATACCAAACAGACCGGTCATTTTTCTAGGATCCTGCCTGAAGGAATTCTATTTGCTCTGTTAAGTTGTGAGCTGAAAGCTGCCATCAAGCTGTGTAAACTCCCGCCACGGTCAATATTTTTAGTGATGTATAAACAGAGGCGTACTTCTCGGCATAGCTGCGGTCAGCCGCAAAAGTAACAGTCAGGCGATCCTGATTTTAGGAAGAGGAGAGGTGGACTAAGAGACCTAGGTGTCTGGAACAGACCACTTTATGTTAAGCAAGGCTTTTTTTGCAGCAGGAGCTCCTTTGCATATTAAGCCACACCCCCTAGATGTAGCCAATCCTCATGGAGCTGTAGGCCCCATAAGAAGAGCCCTGTAATCTCTTGGAGGACTGGCTACATCAGGGGTGTGTGGCCTAATATGCAAAGGTGTTCTTGCAACAGAAAGAGCGCTGATGTTAAGGCACAATTTGGGGAGGCCTTGTTAGCTTGCTAGCACAGCAGCGGAGTACGATCTGGACCGACTTCTTAAAGGAGCTACTGAACTCCAGCTTTGTTCTATTGCTTCAGACCAACACGGCTGCCCACAATGGGGAGATGTCTACAACTGTTAGCTGCCTTTTATTAAAGGATCAGACAAACTCGTGCAAGGATCTGCCTGTCGAGGGTGATTAGCTAGGATGGAAAAATGGAAACCTTCGTGAAGAAGACCAGATGCTCAAGCCGGCCAAAGTTTTCTCGTGCCCTGTATTTTGATCTTGTGTTCTAAAATCTATTTTAGAACTTCTTTGAAAAGCTTACTGCTTTAAGGGCTCTCTGTTATATGATACTATTTTGTTGTAACCTGCCTTGAACATGTTTACATTAAAAAAAAAAAAGATATAAAAAGAAGATTTATTTTCCCTACGTTCCCTATGTTTTTATTTATTTATTTTATTTACGTTATATTTATATCCCGACTATTCTGTGCAGACTCAAGGCGGCTAACAACATAAAATACACAATAAACAATAAGCAATATTAAAACAATAAAACAATTCGATAAATTGTAATGGTGTTCCTTCAAACATATAATATTTCCTTTCTCAGTGCGTACAGATCCTAGGCAATTAGTACTAAAGTGCGATAGATCCAGATGTGGTGGCAGCTCTCTCCCATTAGATGTCATATGCCATCTGAAACAGTTCAGTCCCGCAGGGCCCTGATGGCTTCTGGGAGTGTGTTCCAGAGTATTGGGGCTGCAACCGAGAAGGCTTTTGCTCTGGTGGAATTAAGCCTAGCCTCTTTTAGCCCAGGGACAGCCAAAAGATTTTGAGAGCTCTATGCTCTCTATGTTCCCCTTGTATTGGATTAGATTCAATAAAATAAAATAAAAAAAAAGGGAGGGAGGGAAATGTTTGCTTTTCTGCAGCCTGCAAACTTTCCAGGGACATCTGACTGCCCACTGCTGGGAATAGTATTCTGTGGTCTCATTCACCAAGGCGATTTTTATGGTTCCTCCCTCGAGACTTCACCGCAGTGCCACCGAAAGAAGCTCCTTAGAAACAGCTCTTAAGACTGCTGTGGTAATGCGTGAAGGCCTGCTCAGACTCAAGACATGAAGGTATATTCTGCTTTTTTTCATATCAGTATGAATTCAGAATTATTCCTCTTTAGCAGGCTTGTTTCTCTTGAGATGTTTTTTTTCCTTACCTCAAATTCTTTATTCATTGTGTTCCCTTTTCTCCTATCTTTGGGTTGGATCCAGACTTAGACCAGTTTCCCACTTGCCTCACGCTGCTCTGATGCTCCTCTTCTCAGCGGGGCTTCCCTCTGATTTCACACTATCTGCCCTGGGACTTCAACTAGCATCGTTTTTTCCAACAACAAACAGAAGCCTCTAAAAACCAGTTGCTGTTTGCTGCGCGAAAAAGCCGATGCTAGTTGGAGCCCCGGGGCAGATAGTATGAAATCGGAGGGAAGTCCCGTTGAGAAGAAAAGCGTCAGAGCAGCATAAGGTGAGTGGGAAATCAGTTTAAGTTTTCCACAGGCTCCCTATTTGTCCCACACACCATTCCTGAGGGCTCCCTGCCTCCAGAGCAACATCTCCAAAAATTAGTGAGCTGCAGTGGGAGGAAAAGAGGCAGGAAAGTTCTGTTCCACTGAGGGGCCTTTGGCTAGCCTTTTGCTAAAAGCAGAAGTTCCTTCATTTAATGGAAAACTTAGACTGGACCCAACCCATTAACTCCACCATAATGGTTCCACCACACACCTTGTCTGCAGTAGTCAGCCCTCAAACGCACAGACAAACCTCAAACACCTCTTCCATTTTCATGCCTCCTCCCCCTCCCTCACATCTATACCTCCCACGTACATTAAAATGGCACTCACTCTGAGAGGAATACAGACCCTCTGTGCCCTTATCTTCAATCCCATCAAATTGTCTGCTCGCCAGTTGCCTATTGGCTGTCTCCAAGCGCTCTGCACCAAAACAGGAAATTGTTTAAGCACAAATATACACACACATATGTAAGGGGGGGGGGGGTTGAAATTTAAAGGCCAGCCTCAGGAATAAAGATGTAGATTGCAATAGAAAAAGAATCTTGGAAGAGAAATACTCTGCAAGCAGAAAAGGAGGCCAATTTACACAAATAACAACTTTAATTTAATTTACTTTGTCGTTTTGTGCAAATTGGCCTCCTTCTGCTTGCAGAGTATTTCTGCACGCACCCGAGATTTTGAAGCACAGAGACAGCCCAATCCAGACAGTTTCCCAAAAATTTGGTTCATTTTAACAGTTACAATGGGGGTGTGACAATTCTTTGTACAAACCAATAAGTACTGCTGTAGCTAACAAAACCACCAGCTTTTCTGCACCAGAGTTTCCTGCATTGTACAGGGGGTTGGACTAGATGACCCTGGAGGTCCCTTCCAACTCTATGATTCTATGATTCTACTATGAGAACCCAAAATGTCACCCAAACTGCAGCACCTTGTAGGGGGGGGGGGGTTGCATGTGCACATGTACGACTGTTCCTTTTCTGGTTACCCCACCCATAAAGCTTTCTTTTTTTTAAGTCAGATTTTTCTGCAAACCCTGGAACTTTTCTAGATTTGGAGAAACCTGAACCATAGCTGTGGCTAGCCCCACTCTGTGGATTTGCATATCCATGTAGGAACCAGCCCTTATCCATTCATATGAATCAACTGAGAGCTTAGGAGTATCTTCCATGGAGCAGAAGGTTGGATTCGATTTTTACAGATGGGATTCTGAGGTAAATTCTTTAGACCAGGCATGGCCAAACTGTGGCTCAAGAGCCCCATGTGGCTCTTTCACACATTTTGTGTGGCTCTTGAAGCTCCCAGTGCCCTGTTGGCTGGCAGCTTGGAGAATGTATTTAAAGTTAGAGTTGCTTTCTTTCCACCTCCACCATCTATTTGCTTTCCTTCCTTCCTCCCTCCCTCCCTCCCAGCTCACATCTGACATTCATGTTTTGTGGCTCTCAAACATCTGATGTTTATTCTGTGTGGCTCTTCTGTGAAGCAAGTTTGGCCACCCCTGCTTTAGACCAACAAAAGCAAACTTAGTGAAGCTGGGAGGTTGGATTCTGCTCAGCCAAGCTACTCAGGGCTAGATCCAGTTGCCATGAAATCACAGCATCCTTCTCCCTGCATGACGGTAGGTACTTGTATCTTGAGATATGAGAAGACATTCCAGAAGCTTCTGGCAAGGTTACCCAGAAGGACCTGGAACAGTGCAGAGGCTTTGGGGGATAATGCCTCACTGCTCATCATGGGGTGGGGGCAGGGTACCTAGCAGGTAAAATGAAACCAGATTCTCTCATGTCCCCCCTACTCCCATCCCTTTCTGTACCAAGCTTCAAGCACAAAATGCTACACCTTACCTGGCAGCACCCTCCTGATTCTTCATATAAACGGCACTGCCTGGATAAGACGCTACACACCAGGTGTGGCCAAACTTGCTTTACAGAAGAGCCACATAAAATAAACATCAGATGTCTGAGAGCCACAAAACATGAATGTCAGATGTGAGCCAGGAGGGAGGGAGGAGGAAGGAAGAAAAGCAAATAGATGGGGGAGGTGTAAAGAAAGCAACTTTAATTTTAAATACACTTTCCAAGCTGTCAGCCAACAGGGCACTGGGTGCTTCAAGAGCCACACAATGTGTGTGAAAGAGTCATATGTGGCTCCCGAGCCACAGTTTGGCCATGCCTGCTACACACCCTTCTAGGGGAAGACAACAAGCTGGGGGGGAAATAATCAAAATGGGGGCAGGATGAAAAACAAGAAGAGATTGGATTCATACACCAACCTTCACTCGGAGCAGCTTACAATCTCCTTCCCTTCCTCTCCCCACAACAGAAACCCTGTGAAGCAGGTGGGGCTGAAAGAGCTCTCAGAGAACTGCTCTTGAGGGAATAGCTCTGTGAACTGTGGCTGACCCAAGATCACTCCAGCAGCTGCATGTGGCGGAGTGGGGGAATCAAAGCCAATTCTCCCAGATTAGAGTCTATGACTTAAGCGCTACACCAAACAGGCTCTCAAACAGCCAGGCCGAAAAACAACCAGGCTCCCCAGCATGTGGACCTTTACTTGCAGGGTCATTAAAACATTTCATTTTCAGTTGTGCTAGAACCATTATTGTGAAATAAGACACTGTTTACGACAAAAATAATTCCAGGTCATTGAGAAGAGGAGCACATTCTTTTACCAATATTTAAGAACACGGCAATTTTTTATTTCTAATTTTTGCCAGCAAGCCGTTGGCAAGCAGACACAGATGGATAGGGGACTATGACTGGGGGTGATTTGAAGGAGGGGAAGGCAACGCTAATGGATTCCACTGTGGTTTTAACCTGCTGGTGGCAGCGTTTTTGGTCCTTACTGCTATTTGGGTTTCGGATGGCAGTTATAATTTATGCCTTTTTAAGAGGTTTTATGTGAGCGCTTTGGTATGGAAAAGCAGCATGTCAAGCAAAAGTAGTTAATTAAAAGTTGAAGAGTTATGGCTTGATAAAACTGAGGGTTAGACTGATGGCAGGGGTGCAGGACCCGCACTCCCATACCCCAGCTATTCAGATCCGCACCACAGACCTTATTCACATTGCGAACACAACACATTCAACTTGGTTTTAAGAGCCAGTGTGGTGCAGTGGTTTAGAGTGGTGGGCTCTCATCTGGAGAACTGGGTTTGATTCCTCACTCCTCCACGTGAAGCCTGCTGGGTGACCTTGGGTCAGTCACAGTTCTCTCAGAGCTCTCTCAGACTCACCTACCTCAGAAGGTGTCTGTTGTGGGGAGAGGAAGGGAAAGAGATTAAGCCACTTTGAATGCCTTAGGGCAGAGAAAAGCGGGGTATAAAAACCTACCCTTCTTTTTAAAAAACGTACTGAGGGACCGGACCCACTTTGCTCAATGTGTAGGGCAGGAAATATAACTTTTGAGCCAGGGGGGAAAAAAAACCCCGTTAACGAGTTTTCCTACAGCATATTTAAAAGCCGCGACATCAAAAAGTTTCCATCTGACGGCCAATGTGGCAATCTGTAATTTGACTCTTTAGAAACAAGATACGCGCTCTCCGAAACAAATTAAGCAGATCTTCCCAAAGAGAACATACCCCGCAGATCCCGGTTGAAATCGTGCAGTCGCCGGATTTCACCCTCGAGTTTGTTTCGCATCGCCTTGTCGAGCGACTCTCTCTTGCTGGTGGTCTTCACTAAATCTTCATAAGCTTCTGAAATCCTCTGAATTTCTATTTCAAACTGGGGGTGGGGTGGGTGGGAAAGCAACCCAGACAGCGAGAGAGAGGGAAGGAGAAAGAGAGAGATTTCCCATTAAAACCTGGGCAGGGATGCCGGTCACTGGCCTGAAGCTTTCTGAAAGAGAGTTTTGTGTGGTGGCCGGAGGCGAGTGCCAATTTTCACACTGATGTGATTATGCAGGACGAATTCTCCTACCCGACGATGCCAAAATGGAACTCCTCCACTGGCATTCATAACCCTGCTGCTGTGGCTGAAAGCAGCTACTCATCTATCTGGGCAACTTGGGGCTAGCCGAAGCCCTTCGCTTGTGGCCAAATACTCCTGAAGAGCCAGGAGGCAGGTGCTTTGTGTGACAGACTGATGGACTGGCCATTCACAATCCTTCTCACCTTCCTTGGGGGGTTTTTAAACAGAGGATGCTCATCTGACAGCAATGCTGATTCTGTGAACTTAGGCAGTTCATGAGAGGGAGAGCATCAGTGCTTAGTTCTCATGGTCCTTTCTTACATCCCCAGGGAAATGCTGATTGCCACTTTGGGGTCAGGAAGCAATTTTCTCCAGGCCAGTTTGGTCAAAGATCCTGGAGGGTTGGGTTTTTTTAGCCATCTTCTGGGCATGGAGCAGGGGTCACTGGGGATGTGGTGGGGGGGAGGTATTTGCGAATTTCCTGCATTGTGCAGGGGGTAGAACTAGATAACCCTGGAGTTCCCTTCCAATTCTATGGCTGATAACAGATGGACATTTTGGGGTGGTTGGGAGGCGTCCCAAATTGTCCCCATCCCATCCATGGGGTGACATGGGCAAGTTCAGATGGCCGTTGCGCACCATTGCTGTCCCCATGCATTTCCAGTAGCCATGCGCATGCACGCATAAGTGCGCATTCATGTCCATAGGTTCATGCGCATGGAACAGTTTTTATTTTTAAAAAGCTGGATGCTACTTGGGGCGGCTTGGCGGTTTCACACCACCAAGGTGCCTCACTTGCATCCTTCCACTTCCAGACGCCAAGCAGGTGACTGGCGTGCGGCTCAAAAATTTTCTACCGCTTTGGAAGTGGTAGCTTTTTCAGTTGCACTGTGGAGGCTGAAGGACGGGGTGAGTACAGGAGGACAGACAGCAGATGTTTGCGTGTGGAAAGATTTTTTGGGTCCATTACAGAGACTTCTCTGGGTCGGGCTTTCTCCATGAAGGCTTTCATGTGAGAAAAACAAAGGGAAGCTCCCTTCAGATTAGCAGTCTTCTGTTTGGGGATCATTCTGGCAGATGTCTACAGTTTTACATCCCACCCTAACATTTTTTTCTCATGGATCCCTCCATTATTTTTCTTGCCAGCAGTGAAAATGTTTTGTCAGAAACAACCTTTTGTATGTATTTCCCACTAAACCTAAGACTGCCTTCAGTCCACACTTACTTAGCGCCAGGGCTTTTTTTGTAGCAGTAACTCCTTTGCATGTTAGGCCACAAACCCGTGATGTAGCCAGTCCTCCTGGAGCTTACAGTAGGCCCTGTAACAAGAGCCCTGTAAGAGGGGTGTATGGACTAATATGCAAAGGAGTTCCTGCTACAAAAACAGCCCTGCTTAGCATCCAGTCATGTTTACTGGTAGTGACACTATTGAGAATTTGATGGTACAGAGAGGACATTTCAGAAGTTTCTAGAGCCAAGCCAAAAAAGACTTTCAGCACTTTTGCAAGAAGCCAATGTCCCTCTACTTTTGGCACTTTTGAAAAGTAGAAAAGAGCAAGACTCCAGCTTTTAAAATAGCTGCTTTTAAAGACTAACCAAATTTGTAGCAGGGTAGGAGGTTTATAAATCACTGTCTCACTTCTTCAGATACTTTTGAAAAGCTGTGCTGCTGCCCTGACCTGGATAGCCCAATCAAGCCGCAAGCCCGATCTCATCAGATTTTGGAAATTAAGCAGAGTCAACTCTGGTTACTACCTGGATGGGAGACTTCCTTGAAATTCTAAGTCGGGAGGCAGGGGCAGGCTTTATTCAGCTACCTTTCTGAATATCCTCCAGGACCTCAGTAGGAGTCAATCACCAGGTCGCCATTACTTTGCATGATCCCCCCCCCCTTTTTTTGGTTCTTTGCAGGTCTCACCGATGCGGTAGAAATATGCACAACTAACTGCTTCAAACATGGAAGGGCACAACGAGACTCTCCCTGGTACCAAGCAGCAAGAAGAAAGTCTAACGGCAGCCAAGCCAACAAGCAAAATTCCTGCCAGCTAGCTCAGGAAAGAAAAACCTAGCCGACAAAGGCTGGAGAGAAACCCTTTTTTGGCATGAGGCAGCCCTTGGCTGTATAAACATATCCTTTGCTTATAATCTGGCTGGAGTTGAAAGAAAGAACGCTGTCGGAGAGAAAGACAGAGCAATGTCAACAAACCAGAGCCACCACACTAATTTACACTGTATTTTGCCACAGGTCAGACAATTGTACTTAGCACTTATATTGTGCTTTCTGGAGTCCCAAGGGGGACATGTACATCACTGCAACGATTCCTTATAACTACCCTGAAAAGTAGGCCTACATTAACCGCTCTGTATTCAGGGGTCCCCAAGAATTTTGAGCCTATGAGCACCTTTGAATCCTGACACAGGATGGTGAGTGCAACCACAAAATGGCTACCACAGGATTTGGAATTAACGAGAGAGAGGAGGAGGAGACGACCGCAGATTTATACCCTGCTCTCCTCTCCAAATCAGAGTCTCAGAGCGGCTTACAATCTCATTTATCTTCTTTCCCCACAAAAGACACCCTGTGAGGTGGGTGGGGCTGAGAGGGCTCTCACAGAAGTTGCCCTTTCAAGGACAACTCCTGCAAGAGCTATGGCTGACCCAAGGCCATTCCAGTAGCTGCCGGTGGAGGAGTGGGGAATCAAACCTGGTTCTCCTAGATAACAGTCTGTACGCTTAACCCCTACACCAAACTGGAGGAGGAGGAGGAAGAGGAAGAAGGGGAGGAGGAGTGGGGGAGGAGAAGGAGGCGAAGACTAATTTTTAGAAACACATTGGGGAAAAAAAGTGTGAGAGAGACTAAAACAAATATTATGGTGGCAGTTGCTGCCGAAGTATTATTTTAATCTTCACAGCCAATCAGCTGCCCTGCCCACTTTCTAAAATACCTGGCAGGTGCCAAGAAAGTTGTTAGCAGGCCCCATGGTGCCAGGGGCTCCATGCTGGGGACCTGTCTGTAGAGGCTAAACTGAGTTTGTGGCTGAAGCGAAGTTTGGAATGGGGTCCTCCCAGCTCCTCTTTGCCAGACTACACCAGCTCCACTTCCTACAAGCCCCAGGAAATTTCTCACATTCCAGACCAACAAAGCGACGCTGTTCACTACCCCACCAACACAGGGGGATCCAGAAACAAGGGCCTGCTCTATTAGGACTGGCTGCGTACCTTCTGGAGTTTGTCCGCTTTCTCATAGTAGCCCTCCAGCTCCTTCTGCAGGGCTTCGTTATCTTCCGACAGCATTTCTACCATCTGTTGAGCTCGCTGCACGATCATCGCAAACGCATCTGGTGGGAGTTGCTGCTGCTGGATGGGCGGAGTGGCGGGCAGAGACTGAGACCCCGTGGCCATGGAAAGTGGCGGCAAAGACACAGAATGCAGCGGGCCACTGAGGGAGGAGGCCTGGGAGGACATTGGACTGTGCTGCTGTGGCATGGTGTGCGAAGGGAAAGATGCCTGGCCCTGACGGCTAGATGGAGGAGAAAGGGAAAGGAAGATTAATTAGACTGGCCAGTTTCTAGAGGCTGGGTTGCAAATATTTATTTATTAGATTTATACCCCACTCTCCCCCACTAAGATTATTAGATTTATACCCCACTCTCCCCCACTAAGGTTATTAGATTTATACCCCACTCTCCCCCACTAAGGTTATTAGATTTATACTCCGCTCTCCCCCACTAAGGTTGTTAGATTTATACTCCGCTCTCCCCCACTAAGGTTATTAGATCTATACTCCGCTCTCCCTCACTAAGGTTATCAGATTTATACCCCGTTCTCCCCCACTAAGGTTATTAGATTTATAACACGTTCTCCCCCACTAAGGTTATTAGATTTATACCCCGCTCTCCCCCACTAAGGTTATTAGATTTATACCTCGCTCTCCCCCACTAAGGTTATTAGATTTATACCCCTCTCCCCCACTAAGGTTATTAGATTTATACCCCTCTCTCCCCCACTAAGGTTATTAGATTTATACCCCTCTCTCCCCCACTAAGGTTATTAGATTTATACCCCACTCCCCCGACTAAGGTTATTAGATTTATACCCCGCTCTCCCCCACTATATTCTAATCAAATGATTAATGCAATCAGGAAATAAATTAAGCAGTCTGAAATTGAACATTGAAAACGTTAAAAACAGTAAAGAAAATGATATTGGATTTATATCCCGCACTATACTCAGTGGTCACAATCTCCTTTTACTTTCCCCACCCCTCACAACAGATACCCTGAGAGGTCAGTGGGTCTGAGAGAGCTCTTACAGCAGCTGCCCTTTCAAGGACAACTCCTGCGAGAACTATGGCTGACCCATGGCCATTCCAGCAGGTGCAAGTGGAGGAGTGGGGAATCAAACCCGGTTCTTCCAGATAAGAGTCCACACACTTAACCACTACACCAAACTGGTACAGTATTAAGCTCATCTGATGGCACGAAACCATTGTATCTCTCTGGATTTATAATCATACAAAACCAAATGGCAGGGGAAGAAAAGGGGTGGCTTTAGATGGAATTTTCCACAGACCTCAGCCGTAAGCTTGGTGGAACAATGCCGTTTTGCAGACCCCGTGGCACTGTTTCAGGTCCCGCAGGGCCCGGATCTCAGCTGGAAGACTGTTCCACCAAACCGGGGCAATGGCTGAGAAGATTCTAGATTTTGTTGAAGCCACCTGTATATTCTGAGGGCCTGGGAGCACCATTGCGTTGTTGTATGACGAGTGAAGGGCTCTTTGGAGGGTATGCCAGGAAAGGATCACTGGCTAACTAGAAACTGAAGGCTGGTGCAGAGAAAATGTCAAGTCCCTGTCCCAAAGATCTTGTGATCAGGGGTGGAATTCTAGCAGGAGCTCCTCTGCATATTAAGCCATACACCCCTGATGTAGCCAATCCTCCAAGAGATTACAGGACTCTTCTTACAGGCCTACTGTAAGCTCTTGGAGGATTGGCTACATCAGGGGGTATGGTCTAATATTCCCTTTAAAAGGTACGTATTCTAGCCCATAAATGTCGAATTCAGTGAATCTTACCCAGCTACTCCTCTGGTGATTTTCAAAAGACAAGCACTTTGCGTATATCTTAGTAGCAAATAAGGACTAGAAACTTACTTTTAAAAAGAGAACAAACCTACAATTACCAGGAACCAATATTCTGTAATGAATATTATATCAGAAGGATATAAGAGAAGCCACGTTGGATCAGGCCAGTGACTCATTCAGAAACTTTTAGAAGAGAACAAACCCACAATGACCAAGAACCAATATGCTGTAATGAATATTAATATCAGAAGGACATAATAGAAGCCACGTTGGATAAGACCATTGGCCCATATAGACCAACACTCTGTGTCACACAGTGGCTAAAATCTAGGTACCATCAGGAGGCCAGAATATCCTGGATCTACAATGACCACCCTACTGCAACTCAAATAATAAAAAAGGCCAACAAGGATTAACGAATCTGGGCCAGAACAGAATCACAGAGTTGGAAGGTACCTCCAGGGTCATCTAGTCCAACCCTCTGCACAATGCAGAAAACTCACAAATACCTCCCCCTAGATTCACAGAATCCTCATTGCTGTCAGATGGCCGTCCAGCCTCTGTTTAAAAGCCTCCAAGGAAGGAGAGCCCACCACCTCCCGAGGAAGCTTGTTCCACTGAAGAAACACTCTAACAGTCAGGAAGTTCTTCCTGATGTTGAGCCGGAAACTCCTTTGATTTAATTTCAACTCGTTGGTTCTGGTCCTACCTTCTGGGGCCACAGAAAACAATTCCACACCATCTTCTATATGACAGCCCTTCAAGTACTTGAAGATGGTGATCCTATCACCTCTCAGCTGTCTCCTCTCCAGGCTAAACATGCCCAGCTCCTTCAACCTTTCTTCATAGGACTTGGTCCCCAGACTCCTCAGCATCTTTTGTCACCCTCCTCTGGACCCATTCCAGCTTGTTTATATCCTTTTTTAAAATGTGGTGCCCAAAACTGAACACAATATTCCAGGTGTGGTCTTTCCAGAGCAGAGTAAAGAATACAGCCAGGGCCTGCATTCAGCACATAATTAAGGTCTCTGTTGGGCATATAATGGAGGTGAACTAGTCATGTTCTCAAGCATTATCTCCCTCAGACCACCTTTCCAGATTTGTGATGTTCTTTCTAATGTATAGCTGTTACACACACTGCTCTCTCAGACAGTTCTGCCTGTCCTACTTATCAACATTACTCGTCCCGGTTTTGCCTTTGAAACCTTTCTCTTATCGCACAGATAACTCCGCTGAGTGCAGAGAGGGAGCTGAGCTCCGCAAGGCACAATACATCTCACAGTAGCAAGCCAGCCAATTTTGGAACCAACGAGCTCTCCAGCACACCTCCCACTGACATCCAGCCTCTCACAAAACAGTTTTGTAATAACTAGCTCTGAACCAGAGAGAGGTAGCCAGTCCTATAAGCAAGGGTTTCTTTAAGCAGGCAGTGTGAGAGAGATGGAAGAGGAGGAGGAGGAGGAGGAGGAGGAGGAGAAGATGATCACTACCGTAGATTTATAGAAGCTGCACTTTCAAGGACAACTCTTGCAAGAGCTATGGCTGAGCCCGCAGCTGCAAGTGGAGGAGTGAGGAATCAAATCCAGTTCTCTCAGATAAGAGTCCGTGCACTTAACCACTACACCAAACCACCAGGGCACTAAACAAAACAGGGCAGAGAGGTAGATAGAAGAAGGAATACAAAGAACACTCCCATACATTAATATACAATACTGTCTATTAAAGTAGGGGTGAGCTAGAGAAATAACCCAGTAGAATAATCCAATGAAATACAGCAATAAGAATACAAAATTGTAATAACACAGTCCACCTCAAGGCAAGAGAATTCTTCGGAGTATAGAACCAACCACAGTAATTCCAACAATGCAAAAGGAAGCCTCTGGAATTCCGTGTGCATTGTTGGAGTTATTGTTATTCTATACCTTGCAGAATTCTCTTGCCTTAAAATGGACTGCTTGAGGTGGACTGTTATTACAATTTTATATTCCATTGCTGCATTTCATTGGATTATGCCATTGGATTCTTTCTCTAGCTTACTTCTAGCTGGCAGGGCATGCCCTAGCTGCACAAAGGAAAACAACACCCCCGTATATTGATGCACAGTACTGTCTACTGAGCAATACCGGCTTGCAAGGCTTTTTTTGTAGAAAAAGCCCAGCAGGAACTCATTTGCATGTTAGACCACACCCCCGACATCACCATTGTTTCATATAGGGCTTTTTCATAGGGAAAGCTCAGCAGGAGCTCATTTGCGCATTAGGCCACACCCCCTGATGCCAAGCCAGCCGGAACTGTGTTCCTGAACGTTCCTGCTCAAAAACAGCTCTGCCTGCTTGTACCATTCCTGCCCTGGTCTCCACTGCTGAAACGACGATTTGGCTGCAATCCCTTTCCCATCCTCTCTCATCTGCCAACAACTGTGTTCCTCCCCGTTACCAACACGCTTGCTAATCTTTCTCCCTGCCTTATTCCAGTGAGGAAAAGGAGAGCAGCAGTACGGAAAGACAGGTGCAGGAAAGGGTGGTGATTCTCAGAAGGGGGTGGTGGTGGTCAATATCCACTCAATACCTATTTGCAAGGCTACAACATAATTACAAGCAGAGAAGAAGAGTTATACCCCACCCTTCTCTCTGAATCAGAGTCTCAGAGCGGCTTACAATCTCCTATATCTCCTCCCCCCACAACAGACACCCTGTGAGGTGGGTGGGGCTGAGAGGGCTCTCACAGCAGCTGCTCTTTCAAGGACAGAGGCTCAGAGCGGCCTACAATCTCCTTTCCCTTCCTCCCCCACAACAGACACCCTGTGAGGTTGGTGGGGCTGAGAGGGCTCTCACAGCAACTGCCCTTTCAAGGACAACTCCTACGAGAGCTATGACTAACCCAAGGCCATTCCAGCAGGTGCAAGTGGAGGAGTGGGGAATCAAACCCAATTCTGCCAGATAAGAGTCCACATGCTTAACCGCTACACCAAACTGGCTTGCCTTGTTTCTATAGTACTCTTCGTTGTATCAATGGTGATGCAGCAGAGGAATAGAGGAAAAAGAGAAGCTGCCCTGGAAGGCCATAATTTTCTATCAAGTTTCTTGTCCCCCCGCCGAGCTGTATTTGGAAGTGGTGCCTGGTGTAATCTCAAAAGCCAGAAATGGCTGCAGGATTTATAATGGAGAGCCCGGTATCCTATGAAGTAACTTAAGGAGATGTTATTTACCAGGTGATTATGTTTACCTCTATGACATTAAAAAGCTCACCTGCCCATTTCAACAATCCTGTTTATGACACCAAGAAAGATACAAGCACCGCCATTTTTGTCTGCCAGAAGAGGACTTCCTTCAAATTTTTGGGAGCTTCTTGGTTTTTGTCAAGAGCCTTGGAAGCTGCCAGTCAAAAAACAGTGGCTTGAAAGGCGGAGCCAGGCCCAAAATGGCAGCTTGAACAAAAATCACAGCACTTCAGAACAGGTTTGTAGCTCTTGGGTGGGGAAGCTTTTCTGTGCTATTTTCATAAAGCAAACCACCCTCAGAGCTTTTTTTGTAGCAGGAGCTCCTTTGCATATTAGGTCACACACCCCTCATGTAGCCAATCCTCCAAGAGCTTACAGGGCCTACTGTAAGCTCCAGGAGGATTGGTTACATCAGGGGTCTGTGGCCTAATATGCAAAGGAGTGCCTGCTACAAAAAAAGCCCTGCTCACCTCAAATTGTAACTGGCCCTGCAAAGGGAGAAATATACAGTTGCCTATATATTTTCCCCAAAAGAGCAGCTTCGATACAGGGGTGAACAGTCAATGGCAAGCTCCTTCCCCATCCAAAGCATGTATGTGCACACGTGAAACAGCATGAGAAACTGCAGCTCAGAAGCCACACGTGGCTCTTTCACATATACTGTGTGGCTCTCGAGACCCCCACCATCCCATCAGCCAGCTTAGAGAAGGCATTTCTCTCTTTAAATCACTTCTCCAAGCCAAGCCAGTCGGCAGTTTGGAAAATGCATTTAAAGTTAAAGTTGTTTTCTTTCCACCTCCACCTCCCCTCCTCCCATCTATTTGCCTGCCTGCCTAACTTCGGTCTCTCAAATATCTGATGATCATGTCTTAGAAGAAGAAGAAGAAGACTACAGATTTATACCCCGCCCTTCTCTCTGAATCAGAGACTCAGAGCGGCTTACAATCTCCCATATCTTCTCCCTCCACAACAGACACCCTGTGAGGTGGGTGGGGCTGAGAGAGCTCTCCCAGAGGCTGCCCTTTCAAGGACAACCTCTGCCAGAGCTATGGCTGACCCAAGGCCATTCCAGCAGCTGCGAGTGGAGGAGTGGGGAATCAAACCCGGTTCTCCCAGATAAGAGTCCACACACTTAACTACTACACCAAACTGGCTCTTATGGCTCTCAAACATCAGATGTTTATTCTATGTAAGAAGAAGAAAGAAGAAAGTAGACGAAAGAAGGGAGAAGGAGAAGATACTACTACGACTACTACTACTGGATTTATATCCCATCATATACTCAGAGCGGTCACAATCTCCTTTACCTTCCTCCCCCACAACAGATACCCTGCTGAGGTAAGTAGGGCTGAGAGAGCTCTTACACAGCAGCTGCGCTTTGAAGGACAACTCCTATGAGAGCTATGGCTGACCCAAGGCCATTCAAGCATCTGCAAGTGGAGGAGTGGGGAATCAAATCTGGTTCTCTCAGATAAGACTCCACACGCTTAACCGCTGCACCAAACTGGCTCTCGTTAAGCAAGTCTGGCTACCCCTACTTGTGCATATCCCAGAATCTCTTGCAATACTGGAGAGGATTTTCTGCTATGCAATCTTCCAATAAACTCTGAAAAACCCTAGAACTTGGCCCTGCTCAGAAAAAGTGCCAATCAGTGTCAAGGATTTTGTTAATGACCGTGGAGGTGGGGGGTGGGGGGTGGGTGATCACTAGCTCATCTGTTCTAATCCTACTTGCCCTTGGTCTGCCACTTTAATCAGCAGGGAAAGGATCAAATTCCTTACATGCTTTTGTCTGTCAGGTGCACTGAGTCTAGGATCCGGACACCTGTGGAGAACCCTAGCCTTCAGGATGGAATCCTCTTATAACTTCCTGTGAGTATAACCCAAACTTGACCCTGTTGTTTGGTGTTTCTCATCACCTAGGGATGCCTTGCTTAAACAAACAAGAGATTTTCACTTCTCTTTTAAAACCGTTTTGGCAGGAGGTCACAGAAACCCTCTGGTATGTTGTTGATGGAGGCTCAACATTATTTCCCGACATTTCAGGAATAAGCCAACAGAACAAAACCGGCAAGTTCGGTAAAACATGAGCTTCACGGCCGTTTCCCAAATTGTCATCTCAGGAAACACATTTCTACAAAACTTGTCCCCTCATTGTGATTTAAACACTCAGGTTGTGTAGGTTACAGACCAGGCCTTCAGGGGTCTCATCATTAACCTACTTTAAAAGAAGAAGAATTGCAGATTTATACCCCGCCCTTTTCTCTGAATCAGAGACTCAGAGCGGCTTACAATCTCCTATATCTTCTCCCCCGACAACAGACACCCTGTGAGGTGGGTGGGGCTGACAGGACTCTCACAGCAGCTGCCGTTTCAAGGACAACCTCTGCCAGAGCTATGGCTGACCCAAGGCCATTCCAGCAGGTGCAAGTGGAGGAGTGGGGAATCAAACCCGGTTCTCCCAGATTAGAGTCCACGCACTTAACCACGAGACCAAACTGGCTCTGAGGGTCACCTAAAGTACAGCCAACATTTTCTCAGGTGCAAAGATTCACAGAGAAGAGGTTCCTCAATAGCTACCAGCCCCAACATGCAGGGGGTTAGACTAGATGATCCTGGAGTTCCCTTCCAACTCTATGATTCTATGAAGCCACCTCTGACTGTCTCTTGAGTTGAAGTTGGCTACAATTTGACAGCACCTTCCACCACCACCAAACTGACAACCCTACTGGGAAGAGCTGTGGAAGGGGGAACAAAGCAGGCAACAGGAGGGTTAAGCGGTACTCCCATCACCCCTTTTTTTCCTTCCATAAAACCAGTTTACCCCTCTAGGTACCCCACCCTCCATGCTTTGCAGCAGAAAAAGAGAGCCCTCAGCCTGCTGAACACCTGAATGCCAGCTTCCCCCTTAAGATCTTATTTCAACTTTGAAAACTCTCTAAAAGTTTGAAGGAACAGTTTCCTACTTACCTGCTCGTGCCGTAGTCAGGGGGGCCCTGATACCGGACAGAGGCCGCTTCGGTCCTCGCTGGCTGCGGAGCTGCATAGGAGGAGGTTTTCGGCATCTCTTGCATCATTGCAGAATGCTGGTCGTTAAAAAACATCCCACGCTCCAGAGTTTTGCTCACCGGGGACACCATCTGTTTGCTTTTGTACGGATACTCGGGGGGCGGCCCCCTGAGATCCACACCTTTGCTTGCCACCTGGGAAGAGGGTGGCCCACCCGCTTTGAACCCCTTGCTTCTCCCCAAGGTGGGGGGGTGCTGCTTGGCACCGTTCCTCTCCAGCGACAGCTGCATGATCCTCTCGCTCAGAGAACGCACGTGGCCCTGCTTGAGTTCCTTAAGAGCGTCATCTTTGTGCGCCTGCCCGCTGTTGGCACGGGCCAGAGTAGGTCTCCCTTCTGTCCGGGACTTCGGACAGGAGGTCGCGGCCCCGTAAAAGCCACCCTGCCCAACGGCGCTGGGCTGCTGGCCCCTGAAAAACTGGGACTGGGCCTTGGCCTCCTCATAGGTGGGGAGTTCCTCATTGTTCTGCTGAGGCTGGGAGCTTCCCCGAGGCTGCTTCTCCATCACAATATTGTCCCCTTGATGCTCCTGGCCCTGTGGTTCCTGCCGCGCCGACTGCTGGACCATTTGTGGGTCTTCCGGCACGAGGTTTTCCACGGAAGAAGACGAGAGCGTGCTGGCAGCCGAGTTGGACGGTCCTGAGCTCCCCGTGGGTTGGTGCTGGATGGCCACCAGGTTCATGTTCTCGTTCGGGTTGCCATAGCGCAGTTCCTGGATCAGCCGCTGTAACACAGTGCGAGGGGCCGCATCCTCCGAACCTCTCATTTCCACCTCTGAGACCTGGAGGAAGTGGGGAGGGTAGAAGTGGCTCAGGGGGTCTTCCGCTGTACCGAACAGAAACAGAAAGAGAGAGAAGCGAGGGTTGAATAACTGAAAGCGTTACATATACTAACCCATCTTCCACTATATTTTAATGTATTCTTTTCTTCTAATGGCAAACTAGAATGATGTTTATATGTGTGTTGCATGTTTAAATTAAACCTCTGAGAAACTACTGCCCTCATTTTAACCCATTACAACAGACTCTTCTTTATTGCACTTCATACCCAGGATACCTAATGACATAGACATCAATCTGCTATTCTGACTTATATTGCCTTCATTGCTGTTTCAGCCTAGTCAACACAAACTAATAGTCACCAGACCCCCAACTTGTGATTTTTTTCATCTGCTAAAAAACATTTTCATGATTTTGCATACTAATTCACTGCCCACTTTCTCTATATTTAGGACTGCTCGCCATTCCATCCTATTGTCTGATGAAGTGTGCTTCTAGCACATGAAAGCTTACCTTCTGAATAACATTCTGTTAGTCTTAAAGGTGCAACGACTCCTGAAAGTATTGCAGTTTCAGAAAAGTTGAGAAATCTTCCATAGTTGTTTTTTTAAAACCACTAATTACTCTGAGCTCACTTGAGGGTCAAGGACAAGTTACCTTTCTGCCTGAAGTACCTCCTCAGATTTACACAAGTCCCCATGTAGCAAATGGCTCCAGGCCACTGATAAATTGTATGCTTTGCATGCATAAAATCTCTGGTTCAGGAGTGGCCAATGGTAGCTCTCCAGATGTTTTTTTTTGCCTACAACTCCCATCAGCCCCTCTCCATCTGAGACCTTGTGGTTCCTCCACAAGTTTGGTGTAGTGGTTAAGTGTGCGGTGTAGTGGTTAAGTGTGCAGACTCTTATCTGGGAGAACCAGGTTTGATTCTCCACTCCTCCACTTGCACCTGCTGGAGTGGCTTTGGGTTAGCCCTAGCTCTGGCAGAGGTTGTCCTTGAAAAGGCAGGTGCTGTGAGAGCCCTCTCCAGCCCCACCCACCTCCCAGGGTGTCTGTTGTC
Source organism: Heteronotia binoei (assembly GCF_032191835.1). Classification (NCBI taxonomy): domain Eukaryota; kingdom Metazoa; phylum Chordata; class Lepidosauria; order Squamata; family Gekkonidae; genus Heteronotia; species Heteronotia binoei. Next base: position 175,507,686 of record NC_083225.1, read on the forward strand.
GGGGAGGAAAATAAAGGAGATTGTGAGCCGCTCTGAGACTCTGAGTGGAGGGCGGGATATAAATCCAATATCAACACCATCATTACGGCAAGGAGGGTCCCTGCAGAGCAAGGGTCACACAGCCTTCACCAGGGAAAGAATACGAAAATCCTCTCACTAACAGGCAAAATCTCTGGGGTTTGCGTTTGACAGAGACGAGGACTTACCGTCAATGCTACTGATCACCTCTACCATGAATGGGGAATCATCTTGTCTGTCGCTAAGCAGCTGGGGCTCTGCATACAGGTAGCTAATTTCTTCCGGTACCTGGGCAGGAATGCTAGAGCTGGAGCAAATTGATGGGGGGCCTATAGGAAAAGAAGAAAGGGGGGGAACCAGTTATTTAAACAGCAAACCCATTTGTGTAAGAATTTCTCTCTTGTGAATGACTCATGTTTCGTGGCTTACTAATAAATGTTTGAGCATCCCTGGGAAAGTACGCTAATGCTTCAAATAAGACATCTGGGGCGATTACAAACAGATGGCATCAAGCTGCCCCCAAAAAAGCTAGGCAGAAAAGGAGTGGCCTGGAAGCCTTCAGACAGCATGTGGCCTGCTCCTGAAACAGGGACGGGCTGTGTGCACCCTGGAGGAGCTTCCAGAGCACTTGTGCGCCTCTTGGTTGCTCCCCAGTCTTCCAGACAGCTGGGAAAGTGCCTCAAAGCCGCCTTGGAAATTAGACACCACTTTGTAAGTGGTGCCTTTCTGAGGCAGCTTTGATCTGGTCCCGGATGGGCTGTGGTCAGGACAAGGACGGTAGGCAGATGTGCACATGTAGATGTGCTTTTTTGATCCGCCACCTCCCGTCCCAGAGGGCGCGTTAAAATTCCCATCTGTTATCACTCCTGGAGTGTGACTGTTTCTCCACAATTTGCTGTGTTGCCAATGTGTCCCTGTCTCAATCAGAAATGGGTGATTTTTTTCAGCATCTGAATTGAACTTAAACATGATACCTTCAAGTAGGGGCCTTTGCAAGTATGCCCCTCACCACATCCACAAAAAGTACTTATTGTGTGGAGGCCCTGTAAACCAACACAGTAGTCTGACAGAGGGCCTGCTTTCTATCGAGAAGGTCCCAGGTTCAGTCCTTGGCATCTCCAGTGAAAGTAGCAGGCTTTAAGGAAAAACAATTCTCAGCATGAAATCCCAGAACACAGCCAGAGTAGATAATACCATGATCTGTCACAGCCTTCATACTAAAACTGGGAAGACCTGGGTTGAAATCTTTATTCAGCCACAGGACTCACTGCCTGACCACTCTCTCATTCTCGACTGGATCAGTTTGTTGTCATGAGAAATTTCATGAGGGGAAAATGTCATACACCACCCTGAGCTAATTGGTGGGATAAACATAACAGAAGGATGTACCAATGATATGTCTAAAGGCCAAACTGCATAGTATATCTGACACATTTCCGGTTACAGGTGCGCAACCGACTCACTGCCAGAGAGGTACACTGGGGGAACTCAACTTAAAAAGCTCCATTGATTCATCACTGTGAGGTGGGATAGAGAAGCAACTTCTGATTTCCCTCCCACCCCACTTTTGCTAACAAACAGGGTGGTAGGGAGGCTTTTTGTCCCTTTCCTCTGGCTCCACACACCCAAGGAAAGACACATGGAGCTGGCAAAAAACTCTTTCAGATGCTCTTTCCACCATCAAAAGTGGGATGCAAGGATACCAGAAACTCCTTCTCCCTCCTCACAGTGCCAAGTGTACAAGCACTTTTTAAGGTGAGTTCTTCCAATGTATATCTGACTGTGAGTCCAACTGCGCACCCATGACCCATGTCATGCATATTGTCCCATCCAAATACTAATCAGGGCCTCCCCTGCACAGCTCCCAAGATCTGATGAGACTGTGCTAACCTGGACCATTCAGGTAAGGGCTAAGCTCTTGGTATAATGTGGGTACATGTCCCCAAGCTGTATAATGAAGACCTTTGCCCCTTGCTGGTTCTAGACTGCTTGTTCCATAATAGGCAGCAAAATGTAAAAATAATGGCATGAAGTACACTCTCCTCTGTCCTGCCCCACCCCCGCACAATGCTGACATATCCTACTGAGGGAAGTTTGAATGAGTGAAAAAGATGAGGAATCACAAACGTTAAGCCCACAGAAAAGCAGAAGAGTGATTCTGGATCAGCTTGATGTTCTATTTCTAAAATTTGTCTCCCTTTGCTGTTTGCCCCCAGCTCAACATCTGGTACCCAGCGATAATCTGCTTTAAAACTTAGGAAATTCCATTTATTCTGCTTCGGTTTGTTTTCAAACTGCGCCACATGTCCCCCTAGAACCCTCAGGGCAGCTTTCACAAGATGTCATTATAAAAAAACAAAGTAAAAACCTGACAGAACATTGCTCATTATTTTAAATCAATACTGAGCAGAGGGGGGAATTGTACTGTAGACATTTAAAAGTGCCATTATTACCCATAAGTGCCTGTTGATTCTTTTCTTTAAAAGGTTATTTTGTTATATTTTGAAAATTAAAAAACAAAGCTGCCATGACACACACACACACACATACACACAAAATTCTGTGGAAGAAACTTCATAAGGAAGGTGTAGGGCTCCCTACGTACCCCTGCAAAAGACACACTGGGAAAAATACATCCCTTATAATCTTTCACCCCCAATTCAGGAGTGGGCCAGAGTGTGGTCTGGAAGTGTACAGTAAAAACTAAGATGGAGTAGGACCAAACAAAATGGTTCCTAGCAGCAAGCACAAGTCTGACTTGCTATTTTGGGAGGTGGCTTTAAGACATCTCTGGGCATAACGTCCCCCCCACATCTAAAACAAAAGAGGTATTTCTATCCAGGGGTCATTTCGTAGAAAAAAAGGTGCCAGAGCTCATTAGCACAACTCATTTGCATATGTCACACACCCCTGACATCACCAGGAAGTGTATTAAACTATATCAGCTCAGCATCTACCTTAAAATGCATCTTGAATTATAATTGTCATCATAAAACCTTACACCCATTATACTTCTTAAATTGCTTTCTCCTACGTGGCCATCGTGGCATGATGAAGATTTCCATCTGTCTGCTTTATATTTTGATTATTTTCCCATTTTTTGTGGAGGGGGGAAGAAATAGTAGAAAATTTATCAAATTTCTCATAGGAGGCTTGAACAACAGAACCCAGAAGCAAGTATCTGGGGAGGGGGTTAAGAAAGAAAGAGCACTATGCTCCTGTGAGCTCCTGCCTCAAATGAGGCTTGTTTCTATCTATTGCGGAGCCCACAGGAAAGGTAAGATTCCTTCTTATCACAAAAGCCCAATACCTTGGGTCCTTCTAATCCTGTCACCTTCATATTCCTAGCCACATTCCAACAGAAACATTAACAGTTTTTGTTTACACCCGGAAACCCATCCCTACACATAGATGCAATTATGGCAACCTCTTTACTGAAATCTTTATATTGAAGTCTACTGGAGAGCTGGGTATCAGGATACTAAAATAACCAATACATAAACAGAACGGCAGGCAAAGATTTTTTTGGGAATTAAAAGGGCTTCTCAAAGATATTTTACAGAAAGTGAAATTATAGAGGTGAACAGTTGCCAGGAAACCAGGTGCAGATTTATGTCAGTGGACAAGAACAACTCCACCAGGTGTTCCTGAATGCAGCTGCAATCACACGTTCTAACTACATAATGCACTTTCAATCCCCTTTCAATGCACTTTCCAACTGGATTTTACTGTGTGAACTGGCAGAATCCAGTTGGAAAGTGCATGGAAAATGGATTGAAAGTGCATTATTTAGCTATCACAGCCTGTATTTATTTGTTATTGTGAGACCTTGGGTGTGCCAATTCCTTATAAAGGATCTGCAACATCCAGTGGGTTATTAATCCACCTGTCAATTATCAGTAATGTTAAATTGTATCATTTCCATTGGGCAAATGAGCTGTCTTCTACTCTCTCTTTCCTGATCTCTTGCTTTCAATTTTGACAAAGCTTGGCTCTTTTATTAAATCTCTTTACATAAAATCTCTTTACATAGGACAACCAGGCTAATCCCTATACAGAAGAATGAATGGACATTACAAATTCAGAAACCAGTGGACACACTGATATTTAGTCACGTATGGCCCCCACCCCAAATTTCCAAACCCCAAGGAACTGAAAAAAGATGAGAAAAAAATGGATTTCCCTCTACAAATATATCCTAGTCAGGGCTTTTTTTTGTAGCAGGAACTCCTTTGCATATCAGGCCACACACCCCTGATGTAACCAATCCTCCTGGAGCTTACAGTAGGCCCTATAAGAAGAGCCCTGTAAGCTCTTGGAGGATTGGCTACATCAGGGAGGGTGTAGCCTAATACGCAAAGGAGTTCCTGCTACAAAAAAAGCCCTGATCCTAGTCTGTACAGGAGCACAGAGACTAGGAGAGTTAGCCCAAAGATTCGCCTGGAAGTGACATCACATTGTCCCCAGGAACCACCCCAAAAATCTCTGTGCATTGATAGTGCTGAGAATCTTATTCTCACTTATTTAAAAGTCGTCATTCTCCAGAAGAATATTAGAGATGCTTCAGTGTAAGTGAAACTGCCGGATTAGAATTCATTAAGACGTCTGACACCATCTCCTCAGAGTTTAACAAGACTTTTGGATCCATCAGTCATTAAAAATGCTCAACACCTCATCAGTATCTGGGATCTCTCACCTTTTACAGGTGTTAATCAGCGTATGAAAATGAGGTAGATGGAATTCATCATCCAATTACTATTAATATGAATGATCTTTGTACTTTCCTAGATTACATTTGAATTTTGCTTCATTAACCAAGGAAATTTGAAGACGGAGGGGAATCTACAGCTAGATTGGTGGACCAAGATGCAAATTCAATCCAAGTACACAAAAGATAAAACTCTCGACTTTGCGGAAAAAATGAATGATTTAGATGAAATATGGACTGGTACTAATGAGAAATTGATTACAAAAATATATAATGTATTATTAGGGATGAGAATGCAAGAAGAAATTGTTAAAGAAAGTATGGTTAAGCGGATGCAAAATATTGGTCATGTGATAACATTAGCAGACTGGGAGAAGTTATGGAAAACGAACATAAAAATGACTAGGTCATCCACCTTCAAAGAAAATAGATATAGGATGATGTACAGATGGTACATTACCCTGGAGAAGCTATCAAAGATGTTCCCAAATAACTCAAATAGATGCTGGAAATGCCAGAAGACAGTTGGTTTGTTTTACCACATGTGGTGGCAATGTGAGAAAGCCAAGAGATTTTGGATCCAAATACATACCTGGTTACAAGAGATACTTAAAATAAGTATAAAACCTTTACCTGAATTCTACCTTTTGAGCATGTGTCAAGTCCCCATCTCCAAATTGCAAACTAAATTTTTGGTACATGCAACTACGACAGCAAGGATTGTATATGCAAGGCACTGGAAGACACCACTTATATCCAAGAAAGAAGAATTCGTACAGAAACTGCTTGAAACAGCAGAATTGGACTTCCTCTCAGTAAAACTGACAGAAGGGAATATAAGCCAATGCAAAGAAGTATGGCAACCTATGTATGAGTGGTTGAATAAGGAGGATTAGGTGTAAAGAAGGAAAGGGTTTATGTAAAAAGAATTGTACATATGCAAGATGAAACAAGTGGTTAATAGTTGACTAAAGTTTTCACCCTCCAGTATGTTTTCGTTTATTGGTTGTTTTGTTTTTTATATTTGTGTGTGTGTTATTTTTGTTTTTGTTGTTTTTTATGTTTGTTGTTATTATAATAATTAGTAAATAAAAGAAATTATGACCTGAATTTTGCTTCATTAAGTCTCATCCCGCACATCTTGATTGCCATTTACATTTTTTCTTCTTCATAACCATATATAATTATCTGCCTAGGGATAAACTGCTATATGATATGTGTCTAATGAAATTTATATCAGGGGTGGCCAAACTGCAGCTCGGGAGCCAATATGGTTCTTCCACACATAACTGTGTGGCTCCCAAAGCCCCCACTGCCCTGTCAGCTGGCTTGGAGAAGGCATTTGTCTCTTTAAATCACTCCTCCAAGCCAAGTGAGCTGATGGCTTGGAGAATGCATTTAAAGTTAATGTTGCTTTCTTTCCCCCTCTCTCCCCCTCCCTTCCCCATTTATTTCTCTGTCTGTCTGTCTGCCTTCCTTCGTTGTCTTGTGGCTCTCAAACATCTGATGTTTATTCTATGCGGCTCTTACGCAAGTTTGGCCACCCCTAATATAGCATAAACTACTGTGGACTCTTTCGTCAGATTCACATAGGGGTTTTCAGCAGGCCAATACACATATGAACATATATATGAACATATGAAGCTGCCTTATACTGAATCAGACCCTCGGTCCATCAGTCAGTATTGTCTACTCAGTTGCTCTCTAGGGTCTCAGGCTGAGGTTTTCTTGCCTATTTGCCAGGACCTTTTTTAGTTGGAGATGCCAGGGATTGAACCTGGGACGTTCTTCTTACCAAGCAGATGCTCTACCACTGAGCCATCGTCCCTCCCATATTTAAACAACAAATGCGATTGTTCATATTCACCTGCATAAGTGGGAGAACAAGTGAACGGTGAACCTGGGCACGTCCAAAATTAATCTGGGATTGTCAGGCGTCACACCAAATGGTGGGTGTTTGCCATTCTATGCACTAGGAACTGCTTGCTTATGCAAAATGTATTCTCTGACAGAAGTTTGCAAAATTTCATTGGGGTGAAGCAGTCCTCGAGAATTTGCTACCCTTTGATGTGCAAATAGATCTGATCTACAATGAGGACACGCCCCTTTCAAAACTTTCTCTTCTTTCGCCAGAAAATAATTAAAAAGAGAGCGCTGCAGTTAGCCAGGAGGATGTGTAGGAGTAAAATCTCACGATTGCAATTATCTTAAAAAAGGTGACACCACAACTCTCAGAATATTTCAGCCAGAAAGCCCTGGGGAGAAAATCTAAATATCACATCATGTGTGCAGACATTTCCTTTCTGATGCACTACCTAACTGGTATGCATGAGTCTTTTTTAATTTACATTGTGAACACTGAGTGTTATTTATTTTGCTTCATTATACCCTACTTTTCTCCCCAGTGGAGACCTAAAGCTGCTTACAACATTCTCCCCCATTTTATCCTCACAACAACCCTGGGAGGTAGGTTAGGCTTAGAGTGTGTGACTGGCCCAAGGCCACCCAGCAAGCTCCCATGTCAGTGTGGGGATTTGAGCACGGCCAGTGCCAGGGTTTCTGGTACCCTAGGCCCGGAGCCCAACCCCTGCCCCCATGCCTGCGGCAGCATGGGTGAGTACGCAGCAGCAGGCAGCGTGGCTCCGAGCGCCTCCAAGTGTACCCAGTGCCTTTTCCCCGGCCACCCGCAGGTAGGCAGTAAGGCTGAGGAGGGCAGCAGAAAGGTGGGCAAGCAATAGGGTTGCCAAGTCCAATTCAAGAAATATCTGGGGATTTCGGGGGTGGAGCCAGGAGACTTTGGGGGTGAAGCCAGGAGACATTAGGGGTGGAGCCAAGATCAAGGCTGTGACAAGCATAATTGAACTCCAAAGGGAATTCTGGCCATCAAATTTAAAGGGATGGCACACATTTTTAATTCCTTCCTTCCATAGGAAATAATGAAGGATAAAGGCACCTTCTTTTGGGGCTCATAGAATTGGACCCCCTGGTCCAATCTTTTTGAAACTTGGGGGGTATTTTGGGGAGAGGCACTAAATGCTATACTGAAAATTTGGTGCCTCTACCCCCAAAAACAGCCCCCCCAGAGCCCCAGATACCCGCGGATCAATTCTCCATGATTTTCTATGGGAATAAATCTCCATAGGGAATAACAGAGTTCCCAGCAGACATTTCCCTCCCCTCCCCTCGCTTTCAGACGACCTTGAAGCGGGGGGAGGGCATCCAAACCGGGGGATCCCCTGCCCCCACCTGGGGATTGGCAACCCTAGCAAGCAAGGGCAAGCATGGCGGCCGCTGGAAAGGGACAGCGGGGCACATGTGGGGAAAGGGAGGAGGCGCCCGCCAGCCACCCCAGAGGACAGGTAGTGCCTAGGCAGCTGCCTTCCTGGCCTACTGGGACACGCTGGCCCTGCATTTGAACCTGGGTCTCTCAGATTCTAGCTCTACACTAACTGCTGCACCACACTGGCATAAAACAGCATAATTAAAATAACCTTTCTTATCCAGAACAGTTGCCTCCTCTCTTTGATACAAAGCAATGTAAATTGGCTTAAGACTGCCCGTTTCCTAACTGAGAGTGAAAGTGTAGTGTTGGTCCAGGTTCCAGCCCTTGGTGTAGGTCACTTGTAACCACATTTTGGCTAGAAAGGTAACAGCTGTGTATTGACATAGCAAGGCAATACTAGACCAGCAGTCCCCAACTTTTCTGAGCTTATGTGCAGCTTTGGAATTCTGACACAGGGTGATGGACACAACTACAAAATGGCTGCCTCAGGAGGCGGAGCCAACCAGGAAATGACTGCTGCAAGAGACTGGAGCCAAACCCACGGAGGAAACCCAAGCGTAGGGGAGAAGAGAGGTGCTTTAAAAATACACTGAGAAAGAAGAATGAGAGGATAAGACCCTGTGATGGCAGCCATTGTTTTAATCTGCACAGACAGTCAGATCTCCAGTGGTCAATCAAAAGCCCTGCTGGGCTAGAGCCCCACAGGGCCCCATCTACTTTCTAAAAACTTCTGGAGGGTGCTAAGAAAGGGGACCCTGCACTACACAATGGGTCAGTCCTACTGAGCCGAGGTAGAGAGGATCACGTTTTGGAATGCTTCCATCTGTTCAAATTTTTTAAAAAATATTCCTACAAAAAGAAAGCCAGCAAAGCAAGCAAAGAAAGGGACATAATTGTTTATCCATTCTGTGCTTGCTTTCTACATGGAAGGTCTTAAAAATTTTGATACAGAAGAAACATTCAAAGCTGGAACATCCCACCTGCAGTCCAAAGTGGGGCAGAGAACTCTACCACCTCATTCTAAGGTTTGCCTGGTCCCTTCTCAGAACTAGTAGGAGATGGGGGGGGGGACTTACCAGGAGCAGCAGGGAGGCCCATCCAACGTGCAGCAACGTGTCCATGTGACCTGTAAGTGATATCATCACTTCTTGGCTATTGGGACAACACTGGTATTTGGGCAAAAATTCTATAGTAAATCTGACTTCTACCGTAGAGTTTTTGCCCAAATACCAGAGTGCCTCCCCGACATGATGATGTCACTTCCAGGTCAAGTGAGCAGTGACGCAGACACATTGCAGCATGTTGGATGGATCTCCCTCTTTTTCCAGGTAAGTTCCTCTCCATTGGCCAGCTGATTGGTAGTGTAGCAGTGGAGCGGGGGACGTAAGCCTATCCTCGGAGGGGGGCGGTCTGGCAACCCTACTTCATCCTCTGCACGCGTGGACTAGGCCTAAGATGTGGTAAACTACAGCTTATCAGCCAAACACAGAGAAAAGAAGATAAACCGATATGTATGTTATTTTTAATTCACTTGTTTACTGCATTTATACCCTGCCTTTTCCCCCACTGGGGACCCAAAGTGGTTTACAAAGTTCTCCTCTCCTCCATTTTATCCTCACAACAACCCTGCGAGGTGGTTTAGGTTGAGTGCATGTGACGGATGTGCCCAAGGTCACCCAGCAAGCTTCTATGGCAGGCATGACCTCCTAACCACTACATAATGCCGGGTCTCTAATGTCTATGCACACATGTTCTCCTTTCTGTTTATAACACAGCTCAAAATACTTTCTCGGAAGAACAACCTGACCCACTTCAAGATCCAGATATTTTGAGTTAGTGAAGACATATTCAGCAAACCCTCCCACATTCTGAAATTTTCCTTCCGAGTCATTTACTGATGGCCTCATAAAATCTTTGGGACCTTAATGGGCAGAGTGGTGGCAGAAAGTGCTGTCACATCACAGCGGACTTATGCAGGGCCGGACCTGCCACTAGACAAACTAGGTGACAGTCTAGAGTGCCGGCCTTCTGGGGGCGCCGAATTGGGTGCCCCCCATGTGACTTGGTGATGTTATCAGTGTAGGGTGTGGGTGGGTGTGCCAGAAGCTAGCCTTGCCTAGGGAGCCAGGCTAGGCTTGCCATTGCTTAGTTTTGTGTAGCGACCCTGGACTTCCTTGGTGGTCTCTCATCCAAGTATTAGCCAGGGCTGACCCTGCTAGCCTATGCAGGTCAGGGCAATGGGCACACAGAAATGCACACAGAATCCTGTCTCCTTTCTGTACGTGAAATGAAAGCATTAAAAGCACAGATTCAAAGTATATCAGTTCTCTTCAGCCTTCGAGCTGCTCTGCCAGGGAATCTACATCCACACATAAAGCAGATCAATTAGAAAAGACTGGGATCTGGTTATAAAATGCTAAACTCCAGAAAGGATGGAAATTGTGGGAAGGTTCTAACTGAAATGCTTTCTCCAAATGATATGCTGACTGGTGCACGAAAAGCTAAATTAACTTTGTAAGTGATGGAACATAAGAACATAAGCGAAGCCATGCTGGATCAGGCCAACGGCCCATCCAGTCCAACACTCTGTCACACAGTGGCCAAAAAACCCCCAAGTGCCAAGGAAGAAAAAATAAACCTATTAATGAATGGGATTTATATTTGTGGATTTCTGCAACAGAAGGTAAATGTTTTTATATTTTAGCTGCATCAGACAATGGCCATGGATCTGAAGAAAGTCATGCCCCGTAAAATAGTTCATGGCACACCTACACTACAAACTCATACACAATTCTCCACGAAAGATGTTGTGTGAGTTTGATTATTGGTTGGTTTTTCTGCAGAGAGTAACAGAGGAGGCCTGTGCGTCATAGACAGAGACTCAGCTATGACTAGTAAGTTGGTTTCTTAGTTCATCTAAAGTGTGTTTCCTCAATTAACACTTTCCATTTTCCGTAACTGACCAAGGCAAACTGCCCTAGGCCATGGGGAGAAACGCCTCCCCCCACTCAAAGGAAATGAGTCAACCTGAAATAGATTTACTGGTCTCTCTCTGCCCAGATGCTAACCACAGCCTTCCCTTCAGTAATCCCTGGCTTCAAAACAATGCGGCAGTAAAACTGGCTCTGTCTTTACTCAGTTGATGAAAAAGGCAAGAATGAAATGTTGGGCTGTTGCAAAGAGAGCGGAGGAAAAGTTATAAATCATAAGAAGAAGCATCATTTCCTGCTCTCCTCTTCTGCAACACTCAGTTCCCAAATCTGGGATGGGGGAAATGTAACATGCCTCTTTCAAGAGATTCAACTTCCAGACTCCTATTGTGAAAAGCCTTTTTCCTTTCCTGGGTATCAGGTTTCTGTGTTTTGTAATTGGCACTGATATGACTGATGACTTCAAGGACAGTTCCTCAGATGTGCACAGATCATTCAGCGGCTTTTTCACTGGGCAGCTTGGTTATATCACTCCTAACGCTCAACAGCTGTTAGCAAAACACATTGAACTGTCTCCATTCAGAATTATGGTTATCTGTGTTGGCTTCAGATTATAAGGAAAGATCTTAGTGTGTGCAACAGCCTGCTTGTACATTCAGTATATCATCTGATGTCAACAATGAACATGTGTGGGTCTGTGGCTCAGTGGTAGAGCATTGGCTTGGCATGCAGAAGGTCCCATATTCAAGCCCCATAAGAACATAAGAGAAGCTATGTTGGATCAGCCCAATGGCCCATTCAGTCCAACATTCTGTACCACACAGTGGCCAAAATCCAGGTGCCATCAGGAGGTCCACTAGCAGGGCCAGAACTCCAGAAGCCCTCCCATTTTTGCCCACCAAGCACCAGAAATATAAAGCATCAATGCCCCAGACATAGTGTTCTATCTATACATTGCGACTCATAGCCACTGATGGACCTCTGCTCCATATATTTATCCAATCTCCTCTTAAAGGATCTCCAGAGAGCCAGTTTGGGGTAGTGGTTAAGTGCACGGACTCTTATCTGGGAGAACCGGGTTTGATTCCCCACTCCTCCACTTACAGCTGCTGGAATGGCCTTGGGTCAGCCATAGCTATCGCAGGAGTTGTCCTTGAAAGGGCAGCTGCTGTGAGAGCCCTCTCAGCCCCACCAACCTCACAGGGTGTCTATTGTGGGGGGAGAAGATATAGGAGATTGTAAGCCACACCGAGTCTTTGATTCAGAGAGAAAGGCAGGGTATAAATCTGCAGTCTTCTTCTTCTTCCAGTAAGGATCAGGTTGTAGATGATATGAGAGCCTGGAGAGATGCTGCCGGTTTGAGTAGATGAGTAGACGTTGATGAACGGGTGGTCTGATTCAATATAATGCAGCTTCATGTGTCCCTACACATGTGTGACAAGGCCCTAGTTAGTTAATTTTCTTATAAACATTAGTGTGTGGAACCAATACAATAATTTATTTTTTAAATATTAGTAACATTCCAATTTTTAATTTACCTATTTGTACCCTGTTTTTCTTCCCAAAAGGACCCGAAGCAACTTAAATCAGACTTTCCTCTTCCATTTGTATGCTCACAATGTCTTATGACTCTATGAATTACCCAAAAGCACACCTAAAACCACCACATTATGGTGCAGTTCTGCTGCTGAAGCTAAGATGGCCTCTAGACTTGTCAGCTGCCCGTACAGGAGACTACTTGGAAATCATCAAGCTACATTATACTAAATCAGACCTTTGGTCCATCAAGGTCAGTATTGTCTATTTCAGGTATGTCAAATATGTGGCCCAAGGGCCAGATCAGGCCCTTAGAGGGCTCCTATCAGGCCCATGAGCAACTCACTGTCATCTGCTTCCTTCTCTCTCTCTTGTTTCCTTCTGCATCACAACTTGCTTTGCCAAGCTTGCTCAATTGCACAGCAGCTACAGAGCAAAGCTTCTATTTTCTCCATTGCTTGACCAGCACATGAAGCAACTTACGTACAAAAGCTCTCAATGCCCAGCCATTTCATGTTTTCCCCTGGGTCTTAGGCTCAAAGTACTGACCATGAGATTTCTGTAATGAATAGCAATAAATCAAAAGTAGGTTTGCAACTTATAGACACACACCTGAACAACACCTGAGCAAAATACTCAAGATTGCTTCAACACAGACATTGTCTCCAGATTTTGATGCAATAATTCAGAGCAAGAGGTATCAGTTATCAGAAACTGTTAAATCTTAATCTTTTAAGAATTGTGTTCATGTCCTTTGTAAAGTTTATATCTCCACTACCTGGCATTACATTTTACGGCACACATGGCCCAGCCCAACAAGGTCACATTTATGTCAGATCCGGCCCTCATAACAAATGAGAGCTCTCCAGGGTCTCAGGCAGAAGTCTATCACATCACCTGCCCGCTAATCCTCATAGCTGAAGATGTTCAATACTGAACCTGGGACATTCTGCATGCTAAGCAGAAGCTCTACCACTAACTGAGCCACAGCTCCTCCCCATACATCATACATCAGTGACTGAGCTCTTTGGAGGAAGTGGGGGGGGTGTGTACAAAGAAGTGTCTTGTGTTTGAAGCACCCTCCACTGATGCCTCTCTGACTCTCTCTTTCTCCCACTCCTCTTTTAGGTTTAGTAGAAGTGGCAGTGTATGGGGCGGGGGTGAGGGGTTTAGAAGGATTTAAAAGAAGGTTCAAAAGGAGAAGACTGAATTGACATTCAAACCCTACGCATTTGGCTTAGGTTTGGAGGAACTAGAGTAAAAACAGCCTTTTGTTACATTTCATTTCATCCACCTACATACCAGCTGTGAAGGGCAAATAAAATGCCTCAGAATGCACTATACTACGAAGCTGCAAGTCCCACCAAATCTTCCGGAGCGAAAAGAAATGTGATGATTTCACCAGTGTTGCTTTAGGGGCACATGGCTGAAGACTGCACAAGAACTGAAATGTTGGGTATTCTTTAGGAGTGCATAGGACCCAACATAGCACCCAGGCATTTTATTGTATATGTTGTGATATAAATTTTATATTTTATATGTCGTGATCCGCCTTGAGCCCGACTACGGGATAGGGCGGATTATAAACCCACAAAATAAATGAACAAACAACTAGTTAGTTGGTTGCACGCTCCAGTTGCTCCAGATACCCCCGAAAGCCAGCAGAGAGAGTATAAAAATAACCACTGGCAATCATTAGATCCCGTGTCCCTAAACATGGGGTTCTACTTCCAGCTTTCATAGCTAGTCTCCACAACTGACAGCTCCAGGCAGGGAACAGAGAGTTGGGGGTGTCAAATACTAGAAAGGCTTGGGGAAGGAACTTTCTTGGAGACATAAGAACAGCTTCCTTAACCTGGGCAGACCAGGGTTCAAGTGGGTGGAGTCCCAGAGATAATAAAATCGCCTTGCAAGAGAAAGGTGGTCTCTTTCCTTGGGTGCTAGGACCAGGAGCACGCAGAGACCTCTCCTCTGGAGCAGGCAGCTAAGGAAGGAAGGAAGGGAGGGAGGGAGGGAGGAATATAAGGGGAGGGGCAGAGAGGTGGAAAGAAAGCAGCTTTAACTTTAAACGCATTCGCCAAACTGCCGGCTGGGTTGGCTTGAAGAAGTTATTTAAAGAGACAAATGCCTCCTCCAAGCCAGTCAACGGGGTGGGGGGTTCTTTGAGAGCCACATAATATGTGTGAAAGAGCCATATGCGGCCCCCGAGCTGCAGTTTGGCCACCCCTGTGATAGGGCATGTACAGCAAAAGGAATAGAGGATTTGTGTTTTTACCAATTTCTTTTGGATCCTTTGATCAATCTGGTGCTGTGCTCAAAGAATTCTTGCAAACATTTTCTCTTTGACTTTTGATGTCGGCAGAGGCTCTCTGTACCCATAGACCTCCACTGTTTCAGACATGCTCTTATAAAAGGGGAGCCATGGGAAGGTAGGCAGTTAGTGAGTGGCTATTCCTCCAAGGCAGTAATCTGTCCCCACATTTACCAGACACTGGGCAGCAGCAAACACTGAGGCAAGGCCTCTGAACTTGGAAGGGAAGCTGGGAGTCCTGATCCTCCCAGTGGGAAAACACAACAATGATCAGATGGTGGTGGCAGGCAATGTTCCCTCTAAGCTGCAGAGTCTTGTGAGCAAAAATTCTACTTTGTGAGCTACTGGCATTAGAGTTGTGAGCTACTGCATAGATTACTGTGCTCTGGGGTCATCCTTCCTGAGCTAAGACAAAAACGTGTGAGCTGAAGGCTAAAAATCTGTGAGCTAGCTCACACTAACTCAGCTTAGAGGGAACACGGGTGGCAGGCTACCCAAGGGTGGAAGCCCTTCCAGGAAGTTAACCCCTACGAGAGCAGGGCAGAATAGAGCCTGCAGGCCAAAGCAGTCCAGTTCCACTACAGATGCAATTAGACATCATAAGACAAACAATATACAATGCAATAGGTCCAGGATTACGGAGCTAGAAAACAATGCAAACAACAAATTGTCTGAGGCAAAGTATGCTATAAACCAGGAATGGCCAAACTGTGGCTCAGGAGCCACATGTGGCTCTTTCACCCATATTGTGTGGCTCTTGAAGCCCCCACCACCCCATCTGCTGGCTCGGAGAAGGCATCTTTTTAAATCTCTTCTCCAAGCCAACCCAGTCAGCAGTTTGGAGAATGTATTTAAAATTAAAGTTGCTTTCTTTCCACCTCTCCCTCTCTTCCCTCCCCATCTATCTTCATCCCTCCCTCCCTCCCTTCATTCGTTCCTTCCTTCCTTCCTGTCTTGCAGCTCTCAAACATCTAATGTTTATTCTAGGTGACTCTTACATTAAGCAAATTTGGCCACCCCTGCTATAAACAATGCAGAAAGTGGAACTGAAAAGGTGGAAGACAATGCAATGAAAACAAGGTGATACCTCCAACACAGGAATACAGACCTATTCCACTATAAAGGTGCTCTCCTGGACTGCTCCATTTTACTAGAATTATCCCTTTACGAGAACGCCCTCCCAAACATTTCAGTTTTGCGCATTCTGTGGAGGAATGGAAGTGTGGGAGCCGTACAGGCCTCCTCAGGCAGGCGGGCCATGCCATGATGAGGGGGGACATCACAGAGACAAGACATACACAAATAGGTAGTTCATTGACCCGCTTGCAAGGCAGCACCATGAAAAAGCTTTGCTCAGATGACTGAAGCTGTCAAAGCAGAACATAATGGCGGAGGCAGTCCTGCTGGTAGGTGAGTTGAAGACCATGAAGGGCTTTGCAGGTGATAAGCTGTAACCGATGGAGCGACTGCAAGAACAGGTGTGACATGAGTGCTTGGCCAAGTGCCAGTAATAACTGACAGCGGCATTCTGCACCAACTGGAGTTTCCAAGTCGAGCTAAAGGGCCCACCCATGTAAAGTCAAGGCAGTGGACTATCTCCCAAGCTAAGAAGAAGATATTGGATTTATATCCCGCCCTCCACTCCGAAGAGTCTCAGAGCGGCTCACAATCTCCTTTACCTTCCTCCCCCACAACAGACACCCTGTGAGGTAGATGAAGATATTGGATTTATATCCCGCCCTCCACTCCGAAGAGTCTCAGAGCGGCTCACAATCTCCTTTACCTTCCCCCCCCACAACAGACACCCTGTGAGGTGGGTGGGGCTGGAGAGGGCTCTCACAGCAGCTGCCCTTTCAAGGACAACCTCTGCCAGAGCTATGGCTGACCCAAGGCCATCCCAGCAGGTGCAAGTGGAGGAGTGGGGAATCAAACCCGGTTCTCCCAGACAAGAGTCTGCACATTTAACCACTACACCAAACCGGCTCTGGTGAAGCTGAAACAATGCATTCTTCACAGCTGCATTAACTTGCTTTCCTAATGTTGGATCCAACATAAACCCAAGGAGGCTCATAACTGAGACCAATTTCGCACTCACCTTGCACCGCTCTCACGTTCGTCTTTTCAGCACAGCTTTCTTCCAATTTCCCATTATCTGCCCCGGAGCTGCAGAAAGGATTCTCGTTTTCCCACAGCAAACTGAAACTGCTAAAAACCAGTTTCTGTTTGCTGCGCAAAAATGCTGATCCTTGCTGCAGCCCCGGGGCAGCTAGTGGGAAATTGGAAGACAGCCGCGCTGAGAAGACGAACGTGAAAGCGGCCTGAGATGAGTGCAAAATCAGTCTGAGTTAGTAAGTGTTAGGTAGATCCTGTCAATAGTGGGAAGCGGGCCCTGACCTGGAGAGCCCGGGCAAACCCAATCTCGTCAGATCTCAGAAGCTAAGTAGGGCCGACCCTGGCAAGTACTTGGATGGGAGACCTCCAGAGAATACCAGGATCGGGAGGCAGAGGCAGGCTATCAAGTCACTTCTCTGAACATACTCCATGCCCCGGTAGGAATTGCCAAAGGTCACCACAACTTCCAGGCACAGGTACATGGAGAGCCAGTCTGGTGTAGTGGTTAAGTGTGCGGACTCTTATCTGGGAGAACCGTGTTTGATTCCCCACTCTTCCACTTGTACCTGCTGGAATGGCCTTGGGTCAGCCATAGCTCTGGCAGAGGTTGTCCTTGAAAGGGCAGCTGCTGTGAGAGCCCTCTCCAGCCCCACCCACCTCACAGGGTGTCTGTTGTGGGGGAGGAAGGTAAAGGAGATTGTGAGCCGCGCTGAGACTCTTCGGAGTGGAGGGCGGGATATTAATCCAATATCTTCTTCATTTTCTTCTACACACACGTACACACACGAAATGAAAATGGAGAGCATGATATCCTTCAAGACTTCAGCCTTCCCAACCAGCATTATTGAGCAATCAGCCTCAATGAAGCTGCATATAGATTTTTTCCCGGAGGTAGAACAAATTCACCATATACGCAAACTATTATTACCACCACCAATTATTATCACCTTGGTATAAGGGAATTACAGAAGAAGAAGAAGATACTGGATTTATATCCCGCCCTCCACTCCGAAGAGTCTCAGAGCGGCTCACAATCTCCTTTACCTTCCTCCCCCACAACAGACACCCTGTGAGGTGGGTGGGGCTGGAGAGGGCTCTCACAGCAGCTGCCCTTTCAAGGACAACCTCTGCTAGAGCTATGGCTGACCCAAGGCCATTTCAGCAGGTGCGAGTGGAGGAGTGGGGAATCAAACCCGGTTCTCCCAGATAAGAGTCCGCACACTTAACCACTACACCAAACTGGCGCAGGGGTTTTTTTGTCTCTCGTTTATCCACACGCTGCCAAAGTTCTCTGTGCCACACCGCAGCCCAAATCCCTTTAACCTCCCGCTGCAGTTTCCAACATGAAAAGAACCCTGAAGGTAAATAATAGCAGATAATCCTTCTTGTATGTTCAGCATTTAAAGCAGTCAACACACAATTTGCCTTTTCTTCCCCTCCCCTCCCCTCTCTTTTTTCAGGCTGCTTGCCAAAGAAAGGACTTTTAAGATCATTAGCTCAGAACTATTCATACAATTAGGCAGCCCATTGTTGATACCGGTGTGTGGTGGGCTTTATGCAAACCACCCCATCATCTGCTGAAGAAGAGATATTTTAGAAAGAGAGAGACCTAGCATCAGTTCAGCACTTATTCTATGAAAGGGATTTGGTTCCTGCTGTTACAGAATGCGTAGAAGTCACCTAAACACGAGCATGCAGATTCAGAATGGCAGCTGCTGTAATAATTGTTCTCGCCTGCGTGGCTAGAATCACATACTAAAAATAACAAAAGTCAGCAATTGCCAACAAATTATCATACACGTGCAAAATTGCATTCATTGTTCTGCTTGCTAAACAACCATCTTCTGTAGAATTAGAAAGTGGTAGAAGTGCACAAGGCATCTTAATTTGCAGGGCTAATAATAAGCACGTGCAAGTGAGATTCTAGTAAACAATCTCTGATCTTAGGTATTATTAAAATTTCAGTCTCATGCAAAGAGCTATGTATTCTTTTCATTAATGGCCAGGTTGTGCTACACTTCCCCCTTCCCAATTAAATATAGACAGAACCAGGTAGATCTCATTGTATTTCATTTATTACATGTTTTAATCTTTCCTATTCTCCAAGGAACTCGAAGCGTGGTGTACGTAGCCTCTTCCCTCTTTTTTGTCTTCACAACGGCAAGGTAGACTAGGCTGAGATACCTTTCATAGCAAAGTAGGTATTTCAACCCAAGTGTTTCCGGTTATAGTCCAAAACTCCACCCATCTACTGCACAGGCTCTGAAAAACATAACCACTTAATGGCTATTTTAAAATAGAAACAGATCCTGGGAGGATCAGGAATCCCAGCTTCCCTTCCAACCAAATGTGGAATTCACTGCCACAGGAGGTGGTGGCGGCCACAAGTATAGCCACCTTCAAGAGGGGTTTAGATAAAAATATGGAGCACAGGTCCATCAGTGGCTATTAGCCACAGTGTATGTGTGTATATAACATTTTTTGCCACTGTGTGACACAGAGTGTTGGACTTGATGGGCCGTTGGCCTGATCCAACATGGCTTCTCTTATGTTCTTATGTTCAGAGGCCTTGTCTCTGTGTCTCCCCCAGTCCAGCACCTGGTTACCACAGTGGCAGATGACTGCCTTAGGCGCCCCTAAAGGAATAGCCACTTGCCAACTGACTGCCATCCCTCTAGTGCTTCTTTTATAATAGCATGTTTAAGATCATAGAATCATAGAGTTGGAAGGGACCTCCAGGGTCATCTAGTCCAACCCCCTGCACAATGCAGGAAACTCACAGATACCTCCCCCTAAATTCACAGGATCTTCATGCTGTCAGATGGCCATCCAGCTTCTGTTTAAAAACCTCCAAGGAAGGAGAGCCCACCACCTCCCAATGAAGCCTGTTCCACTGAGGAATCGCTCTAACGGTCAGGAAGTTCTTCCTAATGTTGAGCCGGAAACTCTTTTGATTTAATTTCAACCCACTGGTTCTGGTCCTATCTTCTGGGGCCACAGAAAACCACACCATCCTCTATATGGCAGCCCTTCGAGTACTTGAAGATGGTGATCATATCACCTCTCAGCCACCTCCTCTCCAGGCTAAACAGGCCCAGCTCCTTCATCCTTTCTTCATAGGACTTGGTCTCCAGACCCCTCACCATCTTCATCGCCCTCCTCTGGACCTGTTCCAGCTTGTCTATATCCTCCTTAAAATGTGATGCCCAAAACTGAACACAATACTCCAGGTGAGGTCTTACCAGAGCCGAGTAAAGCGATGCCATCACTTCATGTGGTGGAAGTCTATGTGGTACAGAGATGGTGGAAGTCTATATGGTATAGAGAATCGCTCCCAGCATCAAAGGTTATTAAGTATTTATTTAAAAGAAAATGTTTACAAGCATACTTTTAGCAAGGGACTGAGCCAGGGAACCAAAAGAAATTGGTAAAAATGCAAATCCCCTGTCCCTTTCTCTATACATGTCCTATCAGCTGTTAAAATATAGGGCAGGCTGTTTAGCTTAGAGGTTCTAGCCCTCCACAAAGTGTCCATAACCTTGAAGCTCCCAGGCAAGCATATGGTCAAAGTGGCTAAATGGAGGGAAGTGCAACTAGAACAATGGATTATACAGAGATGTGACAGGCAGCCTCCTCTGGGGGCTTCCAGGAACTTTCAATAAGTTAACAGATTTCCCATGGCATGCTAACAGGTCTCTCACAGCACAAAGTTTGGGAAATTATTGTTTCAGCCCTTACAAGATGCTTAAGATCAGTAACAGCTTTATGGAGACAATTCACTAAAAATTATGACAGCGTTTTAAAAACAGACAACTTAAAAGTCTGATTCAAGAATCACCAAAATATCTCTCTCACACTCAAATACTTTACAGGGAGGAGCCTCAGCCAACAAAAGGAAGAGAGACTTGGCTCAGTAGCTCTGCTGTGCGATTGAGAGAGCCTGGAAACACAAGTTCCGCCTTTCTCCCTTCCTCCCCAAGGGAGGAGCCTCAGCTAATTGAGAAAACAGAGGTTTTGCTCTGTATCTCCTGTATGATTGAGCAAGCCTTGCAAAGCAAGGTGTTATGCAGAAGGAAGTGAGAAGTGGAGAAGGAAGCAGATGATAGCCAGTTGCTCAGGGGCCTGATAGGAATCCTCTGGGGGCCTGATTCAGCCCCTGGGCCGCATGTTGGACACCCCCGCTCTAACCACTCCACCACATTATCTCTCCTCTCTACTTCCCATTTCTCTTTAAACCCAGAACATGCAATTAAGAAGGAATCGAAAAGATCACAGAAAGAGTTCATCTTCTACGCTTCCGAAATCCTACTGTGAGATTCCTATGTACAATCTGACTTCTATGGGCTGCTATAAAGTGCTCTGAAGTAATGCCCAATTTGGTTTCATCTCATCTGATAAGACCTTCTGGAAATAAGGGGAGGAAACCAGAACTTCAATGCCTCCATTGTTTTTAATAGAATAAAGTTTGAGTCCACTGGCACCCTTATGACTAACAAAGTTTAATTACATAAGTATAAAAAGTATAAGCTTTTGTGTGCATGCATGCTTCTTCAGACACAAAAGTGTATACCCAGAATTAAATTTTTGTTGGTATTAAAAGTACCACTGGACAAAAACTTTGCTCTGTTGCTTCAGACCAACATGGATGTCCACCTGAATCTATTGTTTTAAATAGTGTACAATTTGTGCCAGGAGGGCAGAGAGTCAATTACCACTTTGGGCCTCATTCTATCATCAGAGTGCAGTTTTGTGGATTAATAATTTGCCTCGGGTGGAACAGAAACAAGGCCAGACCATATCACTTCCATGCCCAAGGCAGGCTATATCCAAAATTACTTTTCCCCATGGTAGCCAAATGATAAATACTTGATAACTTGCTACCTTAAAGGTAAAGGCAGTCCCCTGTGCAAGCACCAGTCTTTTTTTTGACTCTGGGGTGATGTTGCTTTCACGACGTTTTCATGGCAGACTTTTTACGGGGTGGTTTGGATCTGGAACCAGCCATACTATGAAACAGATTTAAGGCACTTAAATCTGTTTCATAGTATGACTGGTTCCAGATCCAAACTACTGAATTTTAATCTGAAGTCCTAGCCCCAGTTCTGATCACCAGAGCTGGAGTCTCTCGATAACTGTGTGCAGCAGTAATAATAAAGAGGCTACCTCTGAACATGGACAGATTGATACCGGCATTTGATGTCACAGCTGTTGTTGGTGCTGATGTTTTATTGATATGGTTGGGCATTTCCCATGGCAAATTTATTCTTGTCTGCTAAATGCTGGGTGGTTTTTGTTCTTGTTCTTGGCTCTCTTTTTGAGCTTTTAATGATATTATCACTGTTTGCTCTTACAGTAAGCAGCTTTGGATATGATTGGAAAGCCAGGCAAATATATATATATTTTTTGACTCAATCAATAATTCTCTGATACTTCTAAATAACCACTCAATGTGAAATAAAGTTTCTGGAAAAGACGACCTAACATCCTTGCAGGCTCAAGAAGCCCCAATACCTCACATTTTAGAAATTAAGCATAGGTCTGAATCATTATTTGTGCTTTGGGGCTCTTGAACTAGGATTCCTAACTCTTTTCCTCTACGGGTTCCCATGGCCTTACAGCTGCACAACAGGCAATCTATTCCTGTCACCGAGATGCAAGGATGGGAAAAGCTGCAGCTTTCAATATTTTCCTTTCGGATAGCCATTAAAGACACAGGAGCCTGCCATTTTTTTTTAAAAAAAAAAAACCCTTCAACCCAAGCCTAGCGGGCCTGATTCTGAAAGACACCAAAATCCAGCAGTTCTGAGAAATCTGACAATCAGGGAACAATCCCCTTTACCCTTTAATTTCACCGTAAATGGAGGGGGGGGGGAAACCCCACACTTTGACAGGCTTATTTCTATAAAAACAAATGTATGTATACCGCATCAGAGAAGAGAGTACTACATTAACCTCCAAAAGTACAACACACACAAAACAGGATTTTATAGTGGCTTGCAATGTTCCCTCTAAGCTGCAGAGTCTTGTGAGCAAAAATTCTACTTTGTGAGCTACTGGCATTAAAGTTGTGAGCCGCTGTATAAATGGTTGTGCTCTGGGGCCATTTTTCCTAAGCTAAGACAAAAATGTGTGAGTTGGAGGGTAAACCCCTGTAAGCTAGCTCACACTAACTCAGCTTAGAGGGAACACTGGTGGCTTGGAGCACTGGACTTTGACTAGGGAGACCCCGGTTCCAATCCCACCACACGGAGTTGTTGTAAGAGGACCCAAATATGCAGCCTTGAAGTCCTAGGGGAAAGGATAGGCTAGAAACAAAGTATTTAACGTTCTATTTTAAGTATTATTATTCTATTCCTGTTCCCCCTCCCCCTGCCTTTTTTTTGCAAACATGCGACTTATAAAAAGCGGTGCTGAAGTGCATGGGTGGGGGGAGGGGTTGATGGAAAAGCCCCCTTAAATTTAGGAGGAGCCTCTCTCGGCTGTGCTTATCCCGGCCAGCGGAACTATCAACAAGGCCCGCTTCGACGCCGCTCCGCTGATCAGAAAGGAGGCATTTCCCTCCCGCCCTTTTTTGCATGCCCAAAAAAGTATATTCTGCCATATGTCAAGAAGAGCCAGAGTGCAAGATTTTTTCGATTGCAACGGACATCCACGCTGCAGAAGGGGGTGGGGGGGGGGCCGAGGAAAGCCGTCCGCACATTTGCAGGCATCCCCAGCATTTCCCCTCCCCATTCTTACACTCGGGTTCTCGCAGATCGCCCCCCGCCCCACTTTCTAAAGCCACCCCGGGCGCGGAACGGATTTGCATTTACCTCTCTCGGACGCCTCGCTCGGAAGTTTCCCGTGCAAAAGTCTCCGCGAGCCGCAGGGAAACCAGCCGCTCTTCCCCCGCCCCGGCCCAACAGCAGATTAAAGCAAAAAAAGGGGAAAGAGAAAGGGGGGGAAAGCCAAGCCGGGAGGAGGGAAAGGGCTTCTTCCAGCCTGCAAGCGCGCAGCAGTCCCCTTTTTGCGCATTGACAGCCCGCGTCGCGATTAGCAGGTTCCCGGGACCCCCCAACAACAGCCGAGCCAGCCCCATTCTCATGCTGGAATGAAAGGAATGTCAGAGCCTTTACCTACTGCCCAAATCATAGCAACTTCTCTGGGTCCTAATGTGGGCCCATGTACTCGGAGCCTTCTCTTCGCGCGGTGGGCGGCCGGGTGGAGAACGAAGGGGGCCGGCCGGGATTGCCAGCGTAATTCTACCCGCCGGCCCGCAGATACAGAACATCCCATTCGGTGGATGGCAGGTCCTAGCGCTCCCCTTTCCCTCTCCAGAATTGAGAACTGGGTTTTTTGAGTGGGGGGGGGAGCATCTGGGGTGCCCTGAGGTGGTAGAGTCCTGAAATGGTAGCAAGGGCCGTACCATGAGGTGGGAGGCATCACATTGCAATTTGGGGAGAGCCAGTTTGGTGTAGTGGTTAAGTGTGCAGACTCTTATCTGGGAGAACCGGATTTGATTCCCCATTCCTCTACTTGCAGCTGCTGGAATGGCCTTTCGCCAGCCATAGCTATCCCTGGAGTTGTTCATGAAAGGGCAGCTGCTGTGAGAGCCTTCTCAGCCCCACTCACCTCCCAGGGTGTCTGTTGTGGGGGGGAGAAGATATAGGAGATTGTAAACTGCTCTGAGTCTCTGATTCAGAGAGAAGGGAGGGGAAAGCTTCAGGAAAGACTAAGGGATATTTTGGTCAAAAAGTTGGAACATTGCTGCACTCACAAGTACATATTCATAGAGCAATGATTGAAATGTGTTTATGAGCCTACCCAACAACTACGGTCATCTTCCCAGGCACTGCTGAGGGTGTTCTTGCCTTCTGAGATTAGGTGGGTGGCAACCCAGTACAAGGCCTTCTCAGTCATGGCACCAAATCCCTGAAACTTAATCCCCAGAGAGATTCACCTCCCCTTTCTGCTATCATCTTTTGCCTGTAGGTAAAGACTTTTTTTCATTTTGACATTCCCTCAGCGTTCCTGCCTGCCTACCTGATGTTTTGTGAGAGGGGTGGTTGTCTGAAATTTAGCTCTGATTTTAATGATGGGTACGTTTTTGTTGGGTTTTAATGTTTTTAAGGTATAATTCTTATTATGTATGTTTTAATTTGTTAGCTGATGGCCATGATGAGGGCAGAACGGTGAGATATAAATGTCAAATTTTAAAAAAATAAAGTGTGTAGTCCCTTCAAGAATAAAGTTTTTCATGTCTTTTCCATTCTACCAGCTCAGTGGGGATAAATTATCCTTGCACTCTCCTACCTTGGAAAGGGTAGGTAAGGCTGAAAAGAGGCTCATAAAACGGCGGCTTGCCTCTGGACAGGAAGACGAGGAGAAGATGTTCAACTCCTTTCCCCTCCCCTCTGAGGAGAGAGGAATAATTTACCCTCATGTGGAACCATTCATGTTGGCAAGTGACTAGGAGGTATTTTAAACAGTACAGTACTTTTAAAAATGATACCTTAAAATAGGAGATGTGCCGACAAGCAGGTTGCTGACTGGCCAATATCTCATCCTGCTTCAAATGTCCATATTTAGCAGGGACAGTCCCTGTTTCCTGGAACTGGGCTCCCATAAATCATCCTCCCTATTTTTACCTTTTGAGGAATGCCTTACTAAAATACTGTTAATGTGTTATTGTGATCTCTCTTCAAGGTCTTCAAGCCCTCTCCTCTGGGCTCTGGAAATTAAATCTCTGAGGGCCCAAAGTAAATGTTAGAGATGAGAAGTAAGTGAACAGATTTCCAGGCACTTTTTTAAAGATTAAAAAAAAAAGGCAAATATCGTAGTTAAGAGAGTCAGACTATTTGGGTCAGGTCCCCATTCTACCATGGATGTTTACTAGGTGGCCTTGGGCCAGTCGAAGAAGAAAAAAGGAGGAGGAGGAAGAGGAGAGTGGATTTATACCCCACCATTCCCTCAGTCTCTGAGCGGCTTACAGTCTCCTTTCCCTTTCTCTCCCCACAACAGACAGCCTGTGTAGAAGATGGGCTCCCACAGAAGATAAAATGGAGGAGAGGAGAGGTAGGTGGGGCTCAGAGAGCTCTTTCGAGAACTGCTCTTGAGAGAGTGGCTCTTTCAAAAACTGTGACTGACCCAAGGTCACCCAGCAGGTGCATGTGGAGGAGTGGGGAACCAAACCCGGTTCTCCCAGATTACAGTCTGCACATTTAATCACTACACCAAACTGGCTCTCTCGATAGAGTTCCAGTTGTTGATCGTGTATATACTATTATATTTTTCTAGCATATATTTAACTCAAAGAACAAAAACCACACATGGCTTTTACATGTGTGGAGGATGGGCTCCCACAGAAGACCCCTGAGCAACTGGCTGTCATCTGCTTCCTTCACCCTCTCTCTTGCTTCCTGAGCGGGGTATAAATAAAAATTTATCATCATCATCATCATCATCATCATCATCATCATCATCATCATCATTATTATTATTATTATTATTATTATTATTCTGCATAACAGCTTGCTTTGCAAGGCTTGCTCAATTGCACAGGAGCCACAGAGCAAAACCTATTTTTTTCCATTGGCTGAGGTTCCTCCCTTGGGGAGGAAGAGAGACAGAGCTTGTTTTTCCAGGCTCTCTCAATCACACAGCAGAACTACTGAGCCAAGCTGCTTTTCCTTCTATTGGCTGTAGCTCCTCCCCCCCCAGTCCCCTGGGGAAGGAAGGAAAGAGCCAGAGCTTCCTTTGCCCAGTTCCCTGGATCCCATGGGAGAAATACAAAGAAAGCACCTTTAAGACCAACGATTACTAATGTTTTAAGCATGTTTTTAAGTTTTTAATATATATATATATATATATATATATATATATATATATATTTAATTTTGTTTGTCTGTGTCCTTTATAAAGTTTATATCTCTGCTACTGAATCTTAAATAGGGACACATATGACCCGGCCCAACATAGCTCGGCCCAACCCAACATGGCCCGGCCCAACAAGGTCTCATTTATAGAGAGCCAGTTTAGTGTAGTGGTCAGGGATTTTTTAGTGGAAAAAGCCCAGCAGGAACTCATTTGCATATTAGGCCACACTCCCTGACATAGGGGGGTTTTTTAGGGAAAGCCCAGCAGGCACTCATTTGCATATTAGGCTACACCTCCTGGCACCAAGCCAGCCAGAACTGCGTTCCTGTGTGTTCCTGCTCAAAAAAAAAAAAGTCCTGGTAGTGGTTAAGTGTGCAGACTCTTATCTGGGAGAACCGGGTTTGATTCCCCACTCCTCCACTTGCAGCTGCTGGAATGGCCTTGAGTTAGCCATAGCTATTGCAGGAGTTGTCCTTGAAAGGGCGGCTGCTGTGAGAGCTCTCTCAGCCCCACGAACCTCACAGGGTGTCTGTTGTGGGGAGAGAAGATATAGGAGATTGTAAGCCGCTCTGAGTCTCTGATTCAGAGAGAAGAGTGGGGTATAAATCTGCAGTCGTCTTCTTATGTCAGATCCAGCCCTTATAACAAATGAGTTCAAAACCTCTGATCTAGATAAATCAAACAAATAAAATATATACATAAAAATGAATCAAGGAAAAATGAGTGGTGCAGATGGATGCAGGAGAATTCAGCTGGACTACATTTGTGAATGTTGGTTTCTTAGCTGCCAGTGAAGAACAAAGTCCAGGTTTCTCCTATTCAGGCAAGTGACTGCCTTTAATCTTGCTAAAGTCTACTTCAAACCTGGGAAGGCAGAAAGAGGGCTTGATGTATGTCTGTGAACAGACAAGGAAGCATTCTCTCTCTCCTCCAAAGGATAGACCTTCTACATAAGAGTTGGGACACTTTGCCTTTGGGTAATTAAAATTACCCTCCTAATTCCCTACTTCACCTTTGTTCCTTTGAGGTAAAGGAACTTGATATCTTGTTCTGAGATTGGTATCTGATCAAAGGGAAGGAGTTTAGCTAAGAGGAATTGGAGTTAAGGTCAGCTCCTTAAAGACCATGGATATTTCTCCAGGGGGCAATAATCAATGTTCCCTCTAAGCTGTGGAGTCTCGGGAGCAAAAATTCTACTCTACTGGCATTAAAGTTGTGAGCTCTGGGGCCATTTTTACTGAGGTAAGACAAAAATGTGTGAGCCGGAGGCTAAAATGCTGTGAGCAAGCTCACACTAACTCAGCTCAGACGGAACACTGGTGATAATTAGGATTGCCAGGTCTTACTTAGGAAATATCTGTGGACTTTGGGGGTGGAGCCAGGAGCTGGCAACTCTAGCATTTTTAGGAGGATAAAATGGGGTGAGGGGAAGAGATGCAATCTGCTTTGGGGAGAAATATAGGGTACAAATGAATAATAAAGAGAGATGACAGAGGCATAATTGCTGGTGGCCTGCTTTTTCAGTCCTCTGTCATCTCTGTTCAGATGTTGTGATTCCTTATAGACCCCAAGTACCAGCCCCCTCTGCCCTGTATTGTTGATGTTCTCTGACTACTTTCATGTTGTATTGACTAAACTTCACAACTGCCTGTGCCCCACTTGCTGCTAAACTATGGCAACTGTCCAATTGCTATGATATTACTGATCCATCTTGCTTCAGAAGCTGCTGAACACACAAGGGTGATTCAGAGAATGGTAATCTCATGACAGATCTGGTTGTACTTCTTGATTGTAAACATTTACAATCAGAGAGGCAGTGGTGGTGGAAGGGAAGCAGCACACAGGCACTTTGTTTACACACTTGTACACAAGAATATATACCCACGAATTATTTAGACAAACTCTGCACAAGGAGGTAACTAAGATGGAAAAATCCTGAGGTGGCAGAGTAGGCCATCTCACTTCAGACAACAGTTGAGGGGACATTTTATTTCCAGTTCTAGTGCCAAAAGGTATATGTATATGAGCATCTCAGAGAAAATTAATTATGTCTTTGGATGGATCTTCAAGGGTGAATTCACTAATAGACTATGGAAGGGGTGATATCCTTATCTTTACCAGACAACAGCTGTATTAGATGGTAATTATGAGAATAAACAGGGAAGGGTGGTATTAATGGAGAAATAAAATGTTATCTTACTGAGGAATACAAATCACAAGGAGACAAAAAAATGAGTGAGTGATTCTGTCTCCACCTCTGTTTGATCAGGTTACATGAAAATCTACTGAATAATTCATTAAGGGGTGGAGCACTGTGCTGAGCCAAGAAGAAAAGTATTTGATAAAATGGAATTGTTAAAAATTTCAGATAATCTGGAAGCACTGGAAAAGAAGGAGTCTCCACAAAGAGATGCACATTTCTTTTTTTTCAGTTGCTGCATAACACAAGATGGTCCCTTGTTCTAGGCTAGTAATTATATTGTTCCTAGCTGAAGGAAGATCTGAAGGTAAACTAGGGTAAGAAATACACTGATAAGAGAGTCTTCCATTTACTAAT
This sequence comes from Heteronotia binoei, assembly GCF_032191835.1. NCBI lineage: Eukaryota > Metazoa > Chordata > Lepidosauria > Squamata > Gekkonidae > Heteronotia > Heteronotia binoei. The sequence goes on from NC_083225.1 coordinate 175,536,996, forward strand.
TGTGTCCAGGGAGGCACAAAAAGATCAAGTTCAGTCTGTTTTAGAAGGTCAGGATGGAAGTAAATCCAAGCCTAGCAAATAAAATCTAAATATCACCACTGCCTTCCATAGCATCAAAGACATGGAAGGAAGGTGGCTTCTAAATGCAATCTGGTGTTTGAAATGCAACTAGATGAAAGATGGGATGGAGAAATTCTGATTGTAAAGATACACTTTTGAAAACAAGAGCTAGAAACCAAAGAGAAGCCTGGTACAGCAGGAAAAGATCTAATTTTTGCTTTGTAGACTTTTAGAGCAAAAGGTACAAATGATAAATTATTTTTTAAAATCTCATGATTGCTGCTAGATGTGCTTTGATGGACTCACAGAGGCCCTGTTGGTGGACCTCCTGATGGTACCTGGGTTTTGGCAACTGTGTTCTGCTCTGCTCTGGTAAGACCTGCTCTGCCAGTCTGAGAAGACAATACTGACTTTGATAGACCAAAGGTCTGATTCAGTATAAGGCAGCTTCATATGTTCATATGTTCATATGACTTCACCTGGAGTATTGTGTTCAGTTTTGGGCACCACATTTTAAGAAGGATATAGACAAGCTGGAACGGGTCCAGAGGAGGGCGATGAAGATGGTGAGGGGTCTGGAGACCAAGTCCTATGAGGAAAGGTTGAAGGAGCTGGGCATGTTTAGCCTGGAGAGAAGGCAGCTGAGAGGTGATATGATCATCATCAAGTATTTGATGGTGTGGAATTGTTTTCTGTGACCCCAGAAGGTAGAACTAGAACTAATGAGTTGAAATTAAATCAAAAGAGTTTCTGGCTCAACATTAGGAAGAACTTCCTGACCGTTTGAGCGGTTCCTCAGTGGAACAGACTCCCTCGGGAAGTGGTGGGCTCTCCTTCCTTGGAGGTTTTTAAACAGAGACTAGATGGCCATCTGACAGCAATGAAGATCCTGTGATTTTAGGGGGAGGTATTTGTGAGTTTCCTGCATTGTGCAGGGGGTTGGACTAGATGACCCTGGAGGTCCCTTCCAACTCTATGATTCTATGTGTCACACAGAGCATTGGGACTAGATGGGTTATTGGCCTGATCCAACATGGCTTCTCTTACGTTCTTAGTAATTGTTCAGGAGTTCCCAATTGGTCTAATTTGATCCAAAGGCTTGTGTGTGAGATGTTGTCAAAGGCTGCCCTGAGGTCCATAAAAGTGGTAAACAAATTCTCAGGATACGATGTATATTTATCAGCTAGAAAGAAGAGCACATATGCATGATGTAATGTCAGTGACCCCTTCTTAAAATCAATTTGTTCAGGGCCCAAACTGATAAATTGTAGGATCAACTCTGGAGCTTTTCTAGTATGGACAACAGGCTACTTGGTCTTTGTTTATTTTTTGCAAGTAAGCAGTGGAAGGGGCTCAAGGCTCTGCGATAGAGCATCTGCTTTAAATGCAGAAAGTCCCAGGTTCAATCTCCTGCATATCTAGCTAAAAGGTTCAGGCAGGCGATGATGTGAAAGATCTTTGCCTGAGACCTTGGAGAGCCACTGCCAATCATTGTAGACAATACTGACCTTCAGGGGTGGAATTCTAGCAGTAGCTCCTTTGCATATAAAGCCACACCTCCCTGATGTAGCCAATCCTCCAAGAGCTTACAAAAAAGAGCCTTGTAAGCTCTTGGAGGATTGGCTACATCAGGGGTGTGTGGCCTAATATGCAAAGGAGCTCCTGCTAGAATTTCACCCCTGCTGACCTTGATGGACCAGCGGTGTGTGATTCAGTGTAAGGCAGCTACCTTATATGTACTTATTAGGGAGAAAGGTTCTATCCCATTCACTTGCTGATGTGCTAGTTTTCCAGTTGAAGAAAGGTTATAATTTGTAGCTAATCACATCTCTCTGTAGTTCCACTTAGCAACATATTAAAGGGCACATAACAGCTTCTTTTGGAGACATTTCATTTCCCAAGGCAGGGTGAATTTATAACACGACACATTTCTTCTTGACACAGTTCTGCTAAGGTCTGTTGTTTCTAATTGTGCCACTCTTCAGACAGATAACATTCTGCATGAGAATCTAAATGTTTGTCTCGCAGTTCTGCTTTTCCAGAAACCTGCAGTGACATTTGATGTGGGGTTCATAGATGTACACACAGAGAAACCTGCATGTTGCAAATGACCTCCTGTATGGAGCACAGATATTTACATGTCCTTTCCTCACAAAAACTGTTAGAGCACATTCATTGTGGGGCATAAAGATCTGATGGTTTTTCAGTTTACCCCCAGGTAACTGTTTCTCACAACACATAATCCAGGGGTCCCCAAATTTTGTTGAGCCTGTGGGCATACCTGGCAATGGTGACAAAGGGAATGGGCACAATCACAAAATGGCTGCCATGGTGGGAGGAGGAATCACAAGCTGCCAGATGGTTCCAAACTATCTCTATCATGGGCATAGCCAGGGCTTTTTTTTGTAGAAAAAGACCAGCCGGAACTCATTTGCATATTAGGCCACACCTCCTGATGCCAAGTCAGCTGGAACTGCATTCCTGTGCATTCCTGCTAAAAAAAACCCCTTGGGCATAGCTATTTCTGAATGGGTCCTCCCTAGAAATGCAAAGCCAGGGCTTTTTTTGTAGCAGGAACTCCTTTGCATATTAGGCCACACACTCCTAATGCAGCCAATTCTCCTGGAGCTTACAGGGCCTACTGTAAGCTCCAGGAGTACTGGCTACATCAGGGGTGTATGGCCTAATATGCAAAGGAGTTCCTGCTACAAAAAAGCCCTGGTGAGGTTTTATGAAGCACCTTCTATTCCAGTGAGATGGAAGAAAGCCAGGATTGGCGCTTTGCTTTGTGGAAGAGACACCTTGAGGGAGATACAAGAGGACACTGGACAACTCAGTGGGCACTAGTGCATACATGTGTGGGTATCACTGGTATAATCAACTTACTGAATTCACTGCCATAAAATGTAGTGATAGCTAACAGCTTAGATGGTTTTAAGAGGGGAGGAGAAGGAGGAGGATATTGTCTCCATCTTCAGAGCTTCAGTTGCTGTGCATCAACAGCAGGGGGAGCTGTACCCTCCATGCCCTTCTTGCAGGCCTTCTGGGAGAAACATGTAGGAAACATATTCACCCCCAGACATTTTTGGTTCCTCAGGCAGAAAACCCAAATAGGGGTAATAGCAATATAATGACCAAATCCCTGGCTGTTCCATACTCTTAAATTCTTCAAAAATTGGCTGCCTGGAGTGGCTTCCTCATTCGGGCTAACAATGGGGTCAGCCCCGTCCTTGAAGCAGCCCCTCCTGCCACACAACACTTCCTGTCAGTTGACAGGTGCTTTGCTAGTAAATAAATAATAATGAAAGGAAAATGGAGTCACTTGCCATCATTTCTGTCCCATTGCATAAACATAGTAGGGACTAGGGGTGCCAGGCTCCAGGTGGAACCTGGGGATCCCCTGGAATTACAGCTCATCTCCAGACTACAGAGATCAGTTCCTCAGGAGAAAATGGATACTTTGGAGAGTGGACTCTGTGACATTGTACCCCACTAAGGTTCCTAATTTCCCCAGGCTCCATCCCCAAATCTCCAGGAATTTCCCAACTTGGATCTGACACCCCTACACCCCCCATCTCCTGCCGGTGGCTAGGGAAGATCTGGCAACGCTAGTAGAAACACAGCATGTTCTGATTACATGCAAACCTTGTTTTCTTCCCCCTCAGAGACACACCTTATTCCTATGAGCGGCCTGCCGACTGAACCTGTTTTGCATTAAGAGGCTCACAGTTACAGTTTTTACATTAAAAAGCTCCAAGTTCCATCTGCAAGAACCATTTAAAGCCATCGTTGCCTGCCCCATGGCCAGGAGTTACCAGAATCCGGAAGGCGCTGACCGTAATCTGTATTCTCCCCCTCTAAAACACAACAGGCATCATGAGATCTTTGCCATGGTGATGAATGTACATATTTATAATGTATACCCCACCCCCCCAATTTGCCTTCTCTGATTGCACCCTGTGCTACAACAGCACAAAAAAAATAAAGTTCGCCGCCCATCTGTTTTCTCCATTTGGATGAAGAGCGCTCATTTCTTTCTTTCCTTTCATAATTTGACCTCTTTTGTTTCTGACTGAGGATGCTGTGAGACACACAGCAGCGTTGGCTCCCTGGATTCATTCCAACCTCAGATGAGGTCAGAATGAGAGAAAAGGAGGGGAAGAAGCCATTTTTCTCACAGCTGGGAGGCAATCTGAACAAACAGTTGGGGCATTCCCCCTCCTCTTTTCAAGAAGATCAAATGGAATTGGCTTCCTAGTGGTCGTAGTTACGCAACAGATTCTGGAATCGCAAAAGCGTTAGACTCCTTCGCTATCAGGGTTGGCTGCCGTCACGTCTCTTTTAAAAGGCACATCTGTGCCAATGTCTGTCTGTTCTGCCTCAGCTCCATCCACACCAAAGCACAACAGATCCCCTGAACAATCATGACTATGATTGTTCTGCTGAGGTCTGAGCTGGGTTAGGAGAAAGATCCAGAATCTTAGTTCAGATGCTTAGGAACCTCCATATTAAAAAAAAAGAGCTACTGAGGTCACACAAAATGCAATGACACCCTGTGTACACACACACACAAACACACACCATGATCAGGAGCCGTTTATACAACTGAGACCTCCATATGTTCCTGCTGGGTCACAAGCATTTCTATTTCCCCCATGCAAAAGGCTGAACGGGGCTATGAAAATTTGAACACAGTGCTGGAAAGAAACTGTTGCATCCATGAAGGGTTCTGTCCCTCTGCCATGGATAGCTTCCAAACTGCAGTCAGAGGGGTTCCCCTCCAACCCGTGGGAGAAGGCACACAACATTGTCCTCTAGCTAGCCAGTTTGGTGCAATGGTTAAGTGTGTGAACTCTTATCTGGGAGAACCAGGTTTAATTCCCCACTCCTCCACTTGAAGCAGCTGGAATGGCCTTGGGTCAGCCACAACTATCACAGAGCTGTCCTTGAAAGGGCAGCTTCTGGGAGAGCTCTCTCAGCTTCACCCACCTCACAGGGTGTCTGTTGTGGGGGAGGAAGATAAAGGGGATTGTGACCACTCTGAGATTCAGTCCCACCTAACTCACAGGGTGTCTGTTGTGGGAGAGGAAGGTAAAAGAGATTGTAAGCCGCTCTGAGATTCAGAGTGAAGGGCGGGGTATAAATCCAGTATATCATCATCATCATCATCATCATCGTCTTCTTCTTCTTCTTCTTCTTCTTCTTCTTCTTCTTCATCATCATCATCATCATCTCCTTCTCTTCCTCCACGTTCCAGGTTTTCCCAGCCTCCCCCTCCCCAACAGATTTTCCCTGAAACCTGATTTGGTACATTTTTTCAGGCCATGTGCATTAGCAAACTGTCTAGACAGGAAGTTATGCAGTTTTGAAGACCCTGCCCGCATTGGTGTCATTTTCCTTCTGACAGTCCCTTGCAACTGTTGTTTTCTCTGCCATATCACCAGTGAGCTTTTTAAAGGCTTTTCAGTTAAAAAAACAGTAATTGCTATTGCAATATAGCCCTATAATAAATAATGATCTGTAGCCACAATCGACTAGTTCCTATGAATTCCTGGCTTTCAAAATTAAAAAAAGTAAACCTCCAAGTCTAGCCCCTTTTGGATTCAAGAAGTATTACTCAACTGGGTGGCTTGGTGTCGTCGTCATTGTCATCATCATCATCTTCTTCTTCTTCTTCTTCTTTTGCTTCTTCTTCCCATCCCCAAATCCATACACCGCCCCCCCCCCGACTCCATCCCCTAAATCTCCAGGGATTTCCCAACCCAAAGCTGGTTATCCTAGCTGGACTTTAATATAGCTCTAGTAAATTGAAGTGACAGGTTATTATAATTTTTTTTGCACTGCATCACAAGAACAGTGCCGCCCTGAGCCCGCCTGTAGCCGCCCTGAGCCCGCCTGGCGGGGAGGGCGGGATATAAAAATAAAATATTATTATTATTATTATTATTATTAATTATCACTTTTTTAAAATGCCCTCCAGCTCCAGTGATACGGTAGGACAAAAAGCCCAGGGGAAATGTCAGCTGGTGCAGGAAAATACAAAACTTCCACACGTATGCTCCAGTAGCAGTGCAAACACCCCTGTATTCACAGCTGCGGTGACAGAGAAATAGAATGCTTTCTGTATGGTTGCGGCCACTGCCTTGTTTCATCGACTCCAGTCTCCCGCCTGCAACATATACCCATCTCCCCCCAGCCAGACACTTTCTAAAATAGAATGAGATGTGTCCTCAGGAGGTCATCCGGCTTTCTTGGGAGATCAAGTCTGCTGAAACTCAGCCGCTATAATCTGCCTTGAAAGCCTCAGATCCAGAAGATACCACAGCACATCTACACAGCACTCTATGCCGACAGGTTACTATCCTGCACTTTACACCGTCTTGCACCCATAAAGATGCCATACTGAATTGGACCCTTAGTTAGGGCTGCTAATCCCCAGTTGGAGACAGGAGACCCCCCAGTTTGGAGGCCCTCCCCCTGCTTCAGGGTCAACAGAAAGCAGTGGAGGTGGGGGAAAGGGAAAGGGAAATGTCTGCTGAGCATTATACCCAATGGAGACTGATTCCCATAGGGTGTAATGGAGAATCATTCTCTGGGTATCAGGGGCTCTGGGAGGGCTGTTGTTTGAGGTAGAGGCACCAAATTTTCAGCATAGCATCTGGTACTTCTCCTCAAATCACCAACCAAGTTTCAAAAAGATTGGCCTGGGTGGTCCTGTATTTTGAGCCCCCAAGGAAGGTGCCTCTATCCTTCATTATTTCCAAATGGAGGGAAGGCATTTAAAAGGTGTATGATGATCCCTTTAAATGTGATGGCCAGAACGCCCTTTCAGAGTTCAATTGTGCTTGTCACACCCTTGCTCCTGGCTCCACCCCCAAAGTCCCCAGATATTTCTTGAGTTGGACCTGACAACCATACCCTTGGCCCACCAAGGTTAGTATTGTCTACTCAGACTGGCAGCAGCTCTCCAAATTCACAGGCTGAGGTTTTTCCCATTGCCTGACTCTTTTAAATGGGTGTACCAGAGAGGAGCCCCATGGCGCAGAGTGGTAAAGCTGCAGTACTGCAGTCCAAGCTCTCTGCTCACAACCTGAGTTCGATCCTGGCGGAAGCTGGGTTCAGGTAGCAGGCTCAAGGTTGACTCAGCCTTCCATCTTTCCAAGGTCGGTAAAATGAGTACTCAGCTTGCTGGGAGTAAAAGTGTAGATGACTGGGGAAGGCAATGGCAAACCACCCCGTCAAAAGTCTGCTGTGAAAACGTTGTGATGCGATGTTACCCCAGAGTCGGAAACAACTGGTGCTTGTATGGGGGCCTCCTTTACCTTTTTACCAGAGACTGACCCTGGGACCTCTGCACACCAAACAGATGCTTTATCACTGGGCCATGACCCCTCCCTACAAATCATATCTCTTAATGAAATATTTCTTTATAAAATCATAACAGTTGTAAGATCATAAAAACAATCAAGGCAAAGACCGCAAGAAAAAGTGAATGGTCAGGAAAAACCCTAATTGAAATAGGCAAACAGAAGTCATTTTCCAGAAAGCTGTCCAGACATGTCCGGTAGGTATGGCTAAGATTCAGTTGTGGGACTAAAGGTGCAACCACACTGCAGCACATCAAGCTGTTGTGTAAAACTTGCTCAGAACTTACCTGGGAAGCAGGTGTGAAAGCAGCCAAGTCTGCCAAATGACACTGCAGTTTTCAGCATGTATTAATTAATTTACTTATTTAAACATTTATATCCCACCTTTCCTTGTGTTTCAAGGCTGTTTACAATAACAGTTAAAAGACAGTTTCAGTTAAAACCAAAATAAAATAGGAAAGGTCCCCTGTGCAAACAACAGTCGTTTCCAACTCTGGGGTGATGTTGCTTTCACAACGTTTTTTCACGGCAGACTTTTTACAGGGTGGTTTGCCATTGCCTTCCCCAGTCTTTTACACTTCGGAAGGATGGAAGGCTGAAGGTCTTCGGAAGGATGGAAGGCTGAGTCAACCTTAGGCCGGCTACCTGAATCCAGCTTCCGCCAGAATCGAACTTAGGTCGTGAGCAGAGAGTTCAGACCACAGTACTGCAGTACTGCTGCTTTACCACTCTGTGCCATGGGGCCGCTATAAATAAAACAGCAGAGCCCATATCTCTCCCCCTTAAAAGATGCTCACCATTCAAATCCCCTCAAAAGCTCTCGAAACAAACAGTGCCTCCTCGAGATCTCTTCCTGGCCATCAGCAGCAGAAGGGGTGTGTGTGGAATTAAGGTTGCCAGATCCAGGTTGGGAAACTCCTGGAGATTTGGGGATGGAGCCTGGAGAGTAGACAGACCTCAGCAGTGTTCCCTCTAAGCTGAGTTTGTTTATTTATTTGATTTGATTTTTAGCCCGCCCTTCCTGTAGAACAGGCTCAGGGCAGGTTACATCATAAAACAGTCAACAGTAAAAACAGTAAAAGACCGATTTAAAATATATAAAACCTAAAAATTACAAAGACTAAGATGGCAGATTTCAGCTCACAGACATGGCCTATTGTCCAGGTCCTGCATGTCTTGTAGCACCGGGATGGAATGAGGCGGGGAGGCCGGTAACAAATGACACTCACTGCCTCAGTTGAAAACATAGTGAAAGAGCTCTGTTTTTACTGTGAGCTAGTTCACAGATTTTTAGCCTCCGGCTCGCACATTTTTGTCTTAGCTCAGGAAGGATGACCCCAGAGCACAATAATGTATGCAGTAGTTCTCAACTTTAATGCCAACAGCTCACAAAGTAGAATTTTTGCTCACAAGACTCTGCAGCTTAGAGGGAACATTGGAGCTCAGTGGGGTACAACACCACAGAGTCCAACCTCCATTTTCTCCAGCTGAAATTATTTCTGTAGTCTTGAAAGCAGGGGAGAATTCCAGGGGAATCCCAAATTCCCATCTGGAGGCTGGCATCTCTAAAGGGGCCCCTTTCATCTCTTCAGAGAACCCACTCCGCAGAGCTATAAAGGAAAAGGCCGAGAGACAGTTTGGTGTAGTGGTTAAGTGTATGGACTCTTATGTGGGAGAACCGGGTTTAATTCCCCACTCCTCCACTTGCAGCTGCTGGAATGGTCTTGGGTCAGCCATAGCTCTCGCAGAGCTGTCATTGAAAGGGCAGCTGCTGTAAGAGCTCTCTCAGCCCCATCTACCTCACAGGATGTCTGTTGTGGGGGAGGAAGGTAATGGAGATGGTGAGCCACTCTGAGATTCAGAGTGAAGGGCGGGATATAAATCCAATATCATCTTCTTCTCTGATCGATACTAGCCAGGCTACTCTAAGGGATGGGATAACCAATGGACAGCTGCCTGACTACTGTTGTCGGTGCACAGGGATATATGGAAGGAGATGGTGCTTTGTGTATGTGGGTCTGAGGTCATGAGGGGCTTCAAAGGTCATCCAGCAATCTAAACTGGAAACAGATTGGCAGCCAGTGTAGCTGTTTCAAAATGGGCAACTTATATTCCTGCAGGCTAGACCCTCACAGCAATCAGGCTGCTGTGTCCTAGATCAGTTGTAGGGTCTTCTAGGTTGTCTTCAAGGGCAACCCTTATTCATTCTTGTATTTCTTTACTTATTGACAGTAGAGGGGAATGCCTCACCGTGGCTACGGGCCAGCCCAAAGGGGTAAACAAACAAAAAAATCATTACAAGGGGTTTGAGCCTGTGGATCTGTTCAACTAACAGTGACGCTTTCCTCTAATGCAAGAAAACTTTCTCTGATGCAACTGGCATCATGGGAAAGTTCCTCGAGCTGAAGGAAAGCACCATGGGATGGATATCCAGGATCCAGCCCAAGAAACAGGTTAAAACCATGTCTGAAAAACCCCACACAGAACTCAGAATGACATAAAACAGATAAATCTCCCAAAGGCATAAAACTGGCATGGAAAGAAATCCAATCAACCTTCCTTGCTACCAGCCAACATTAAAAACCTTCCTGAGTAATTAAGTTTCTAATCAGCCACAAAACACTGCCATAGTGGCAAGTAGGGTTGCCAATCCCCAGGTGGGAGCAGGGGGGATCCCCTGGTTTGGTGCCCCCCCTACTTCAGAAAGCGGTGGGGGGGGGAGGGAAATATCTGTTGGGCACTGAATAATTCCATATGGAGACCGATCCCATAGAGTATAATGGAGAATTGACCTGCGGTTATCTGGGGCTCTGAGGAGTGCTGTTCTTTGAGGTAGAAGCACCAAATCTTCAGCATAGCATCCAATGCCTCTCCTCAAAACACCCTCCAGGTTTCAAAACGATTGGACCAGGGGGTCCAATTCTATGAGCCCCCAAAGAAGATGTGCCTATTCTTTATTATTTCCAGTGGAGGGAAGGCATTTCAAAGGTGTGCTTTTAAATGTGACGGCGAGAACTCCCTTTGGAGTTCAATTATGCTTGTCTTACCCTTGCTCCTGGCTCCAACCCCAATGTCTCTTGCTCCACCCCCAAAGTATCCTGGCTCCACCCCCAAAGTCCCCAGCTATTTCTTGAATTGGATTTGGCAACCCTAGTGGCAAGAGAAGGAGGGTTCACAGATTTCCCTTTGAGCTGGATTAAAATAAGGCCTTTCCCCCAACAAGCTGAAGGAGAAAGCCCCAGGAATACTATAATGAGCATGATGTGGGGGTTCCTTTAATGTGTGGGGTGTTCCTGCTTTCCATGAGGAGAAAAAGTCCCCACAAGGAAGCAGCCTTGAATTACAACATTTGGCACGACTGAGTTTTATTCATTCATTTATTTAAAATGTTTTAACACTAGCTGCTGCTTCTGAAATATCTTCAAAGGCAGCCCTAAGTAAAGTACACTGCAGTAGTCAATACCTCAGACTGATGAAATCCCAAGCTGACAACGTCTTCTCTCTAGAATTATCCCAAGGTGAAAACTGCAATTATAGAAGAGATGGAGGCCTCGCTAAATATAGGACTTGTCCGCTGCTTATACTGATCCATCCCTTGTTGGACTCCATGTTTCTAGCAAGCACACAGTTTTGCAAATATGACCTCCTCAGTCTAACCTTCAGCATGGGTGACTGCAGAAATCACCATTCAGAGAGGGGGTGGAATTCATGTGAATAACAGGAATAAGCTACTGGTAATCTCATATATGTACATAGTATATCATAGCAGGGAGCTACCCAGTTATTGCCAGTCATTAAAGTACCCAAAGCCTGATCATATCAAAAGATGTCAAAAATATCAATGATCCGTTAAGGAATATACTTTGCTTATCCTTACCCGACTCACTGGCACCCAAAATCGCTGGAACAGCTTTGGAAGCCTCCGTTTCTGAAGGAAAAAGAGCAAAAAACCCCTTGAAAGATCAGCTAGACTGAGGAGCACAAACTGAGCGATAGATTTAATTCATGCTGACTCCCTCCTTAGTTTCTGTCACCCCTTGGGGTGCCGGTATTCTGCCTGGAAAAAGAATAATCATCAACCCAACTGTGAGTGTACATGGGGGGTGGGATTTAAAACACCCTCGGTCCATGCAGAATGATGCTGCCCACAAACTTTGAGCTGGCAAAATCTCTGAGATCTCTGAGATCTACTTCCCGATGGCCAGACTGAACAAGCGTGAAGGGTCACTCTTACCTCTTTATTTGGGTGATATTTCCCTGATCCCATCTTCTTTCTTCACCAGAACCCAAAGTTTGCCCCCCTGAACAGCCACTCATGGCTTCGGAGACAGTGCCGGAACGTTCCAATCTGGCACCCACCTGAACTGACATGGCCAAGTCTCCCCCCACCAACACAATCCTCCTTCTCCACATCCACCCTGCCTCCCACTAGTTGCTAGGCAACTGAAACAGGCATCGTTCTTGCAAACGCAGTAGGCATTGACTCTCCATCCTTTTTTGTTTGGCTTATATTTTCAAAATGCTATTTTCTTCTACATTTCTATTGGAAAGGCCAAATCTGTGAATCCACGGAAAGGTTGCGACCCTTTGAATTTAGCCCTGTGGTAACAAAAGCAGCCTGCAGGGATTTGTATGGCACTGGAGTAGCAAGCTAGGAATATGGCTATCCTGTCCCTTTCTAGCCTTTGGACTTGGTTTAAAGTGGCAGGCCCAGAGAAAAGCAGAGTCTATGACCAAAAACCCCCCATGGTAACATTGCTTCTTTATTGTAAATATCTTCTAAATGGGCCTTAGTTATTAGAAGAATAAGGAAATGGCTCTGTCCAAATACCCATGAGAACCCAGGGTAGGTAACTCTACACAACTGAAAGAAGTGGGCAAACATGTGCCTTTTTGAAAAGAAAGTGCAGTTTTAGGTGCCTGAAGAGACACATGGCACTTTCACACACATGAAATAATGCACTTTCAATCCACTTTCAATGCACTTTACAACTAAATGTTACTGTGTGAAATGAACATATGAGCATATGAAGCTGCCTTATACTGAATCAGACCTCCGTCCATCAAAGTCAGTATTGTCTACTCAGACTGGCAGTGGCTCTCCGGAGTCTCAAGCTGAGGTTTTTTACGCCTATTTGCCTGGACCCTTTTTAGTTGGAGATGCCGGGGATTGAATCTGGGACCTTCTGCTTACCAAGCAGATGCTCTACCACAGAGCTACCGTCCTTCTCCTGGCAAAATCCACTTGCATATGTTCACTGAAATGGATTGAAATGGCATTATTTAGCATGCGTGAAAGTGCTAAGACTTAGAGATAAATAGACATTGCTCTGACTTGAAGTTAGACTCACTAATCTCCAGGTGGCACCTGGTGATCTCTTGCTATTACAATCGATCTCCAGACAACCAAGATCAATAGTTCCTCTGGAGAATTTGTTCCTTGCACACTCCAGCATGCACAAACCGACCACTGGCTTTTTCAAGGCATATGCTTCACAATACTAAACATCACTGTATGCACATGGCAGATACATGTGTTGCCCCTGTTCCCATAATGTACATGCTTTCTAAGTTCCATAAACTGAACAACCCCCTTCCAGTAGACCTATTTGTGTCAGGATCAGGCTTTTTTGGTAGAAAAAGCCCAGCAGGACCTCATTTCCATATTAGGCCACACCCCCTGGCACCAAGCCAGCTGGAACTGCATTCCTGGGCATTCCTGCTCAAAAAATGCTCTGGTCAGGATTAATTTCTATACTGAAACCTGTCGCCAAATATTTGGATCATTTTTGAGGCCTTTTCTTCCCACGTTGAAATCACACATCAGAGATATTGCAGACTTTATTCTCAAACCTGAAGATTTTCCCTTTGATAAAGACAATCCTTTGATCACAGTGGATGTTAATTCGTTGTATACCAACATGCCACACAAAGAGGCCCTTTCTGTTGCAGATTTTTTTTTCTTCAGAAGAGGGATGATTTGTCTCTTCCTACCGCCTTTTTCACGCAGCTCCTTGAAACTGCCATAGACAAAAAATTATTTTCTTTTTCAAGAAGATCAATTTTATTTCCAAATTCAGGGAGTTGTTATGAGCAGTCCAGTGGCGCCTACCGTAGCTATTTTATTCATATGTAATTTTGAAGGACAATTTATTTTTCAGTCTTCTTCCACTTCGTTGAACTGTTTGAAAGTTTGGTACGGATAGAAATTGTCACATTTTGCCTTGTTATTAGAACATTCAGAAATTGCTCTGCTTTACTGAGATTGTTTGCACTCCATATAATAACAATTTATCGTCCCTTCTTTGTGGCCTCTGATACTCAGTACCTTTTGTGGTCCCCTGTGCACATATCAGGAGGAGCAGCAGTAGCATGAACTCCAATATTGGGAAGGGATGTGGCTCAGTGGTACAGCATCTGCCAGTATCCCCAGTATTGTCAGTTAAAAGAACCGAGCAGTAGAGTAGATGATGCTAAAGGTCTCTGCCTGAGACCCTAGAGCAAGGGTGTCAAACATGTGGCCCAGGGGCTGAATCAGGACCCCGGATAGCTCCTATCAAGCCCTTGAGCAAGTCTGCTTCCTTCTGCCTCTCTCTTGCTTCCTGCAGTTATCAGAGACTTAAATAAAATAGTGCAAGAGTGCTAATCTTTTAAGCATGTTTTATTTAAAGTATTTTTTTAAATAAAAATATTTGTGTTTGTCTATGTCCTTTATAAAGTTTATGTCTCTGCTACCTGACATTACATTTCAATAGGGTTGCCAAGTCCCTCCACCGCTGCGGTGGGGGACTTGTCCTTTGAATGCGCAAAGCGCGTGGGGCATGATGGCATCACCCGGAAGTGACATCATCGCACCATGGTCATTGCACCAGGGACACTCTAGGACTTGTGATAACACTCCATGTAACTTAGAGTTTCACTGCAATTCGTAGAGCATCACACTGGAAATGCTCTAGGATTCGCGGTAAAATAGAGTTTTAGCGTAAGTCCTAAAGCATTCCCAGAGTGACATCCCCAGCATGATGATGTCACTTCCAGGTGACATCATTGCACCGGGGATGGAGCACGCCGACAGGGGTGGAGCACACCGGCGGGGCTCTTTGGGAGCGGGGATCCCCCCAGCAGCCTGCTCCCTGAAGGTGGGTTTGGGACCTCCAGGCAAGGGATCCCCTGCCCCCAGCAGGAGCTTGGAAGCCCTATGACACACATGGCCCAGCCTGACGAGGTTACATTTATGTCAGATCCTGCCCTTGTAACAAATGAGTTCTATACCCCTGCCCTAGGGAGATGCTGCCAGTGTGAGAAGACAGTACTTGATGGACCATGGTTGGATTCAGTATGAGGCAGCTTCATGTATGTGTTCATGTAATATGCCTGGTTGGTAGGTTTCCAATACTCAGCTGTAGGGCTTTTTTTGAATAGAAACGCACAGGAACACTGTTCTCGCTGGCTTGGTGTCAAGGGGTGTGCAAATAAGTTCCTGCTGGGCTTTTTCTACAAAAAGAGCCCTGTGTGAAACAATGCTGATATCAGGGGGTGTGGCCTAGTATGCAAACGAGTTCCTGCTGGGCTTTTTCTACAAAAAAAGCACTGCTCAGCTGTAACACCTGAAGGACAGTGGTGATAGTCACTGCGTGACGAGATCCAAACCAACCTCCTGCATGATGTGGTTGTGACACATAAACCAACCTGAGTTAGTTTGAATTGGGAAATGCAGGCTTGGTATCTATCCATTCAGTTAATCAGAAGCATCTATTGTGGTCTGGCATAACTAAAAATCCATATATTTTATATTAATTTAACTATCAGAATTACCCTAAAAAACAAGAGACAATTTAGTTATTGTAAATTGGTGAAAAGAACTATGCTGTAGACCAGAGGGACTGTCATGGTTTTAAGAGCCGGTTTGGTGTAGTCATTAAGCGCATGGACTCTTATTTGGGAGAACCAGATTTGAATCCCCACTCCTCCACTGGCAGCTGCTGGAATGGCCTTGGGCCAGCCATAGCTCTCACAGAGCTGTCCTTGAAGGGACAGCTTCTGGGAGAGCTCTCTCAGCCCCACCTGCCTCAAAAGGTATCTGTTGTAGGGGAGGAATGTAAAGGAGATTGTAGGCTGCTCTGAGACTCTGAGACTTAGAGTGAAGGGTGGGGTATAAATCCAATATCTTCTTCGTCTCCCCTCCACTGTCATATCTTCCCATTTCAATCAAGTCCACGTGTCATAACATTTTGCTACCTCTCCGTCCCCTCCTTTCATGTGTGATGTATTTTATAAACATTCCTCTAGCTCTCTGGCAGAACTACAGTTTTGAGATTCAGTGTGGAGAGGAGGTCACTATACAGTCATTTTAACTAGATTATCAAGGTCTCAGTTACATGACGACGGGTCAGCATGATTCATCTAAGGGTCTAGGTTTAATATCAACCGGTCATATTACAATATAAAGACAACCTGTTAACCCACCTTCCCTTAGTTCAGCCTAAACTACAGCTGACTGTAGGTCAGTGAAAACTTACAAGAATCTTGGAAGCCAGCCCTGACCTGAATAGCCCAGGCAAGCCCAATCTTGTCAGATATTGGAAGCTAAGTAGGGTCAACTCTGGCAAGTACTTGAATGGGAGACCGCTTCAAAATACCAGCAGTCAGGAGGCAGAGGCAGGCTTCATTAAGCCACCTCTCTGAATATCCTCCAGGCCCCCAGTAGGGGTCAGTCACCAGAGGTTGCCATGACTTCCAGGTATGCCATGAAGGCATACACACACAAATACAAATACAAAAATACCTCCCCACACCAAAAAAAAAAATCTTGGAAGCTTGAATTGGAGCCGTCTGTATTGCAAGGTTGCCCCAGATAAAAAAAAAATTATGACCCATGGTTCAAATGACAATTATGCATTTTATGGTTCATAAAACAAGCTGTTGTTAACCATTCAGATGTGTTCAACTCTTGGCGATTCAGTGGGCCAGCTCTCTTCACGTTTTCCGATCTTGTGTTGTTTCTTTGAGTTGCTCCATGCTCAGGTTGTGTCAACTTTTATGGTGTCTAGCCACCGTGTTCTTTGGTGGCTTGGTTTCCTTTTTCTGCTAACCAACCCAAGCATAATTGATTTTTCTAGTGAAGCTACTGTTACTTGAAAATGGGCTGGTTTGATTTTGAGAAGTGTATGAGAAATTGCTGAGAGGTGTGTGAGAATATTGCATCATTATTAGGGCTGCCAAGTTCCTGGGCCAGGCAGGGGTTCTCCCCTGGAGGTTCCCAACCTGCTTCCCCCAACGTTGCCAGCACAATTATGTCACTTGGAAGTGATGTCATCACGCTGGCAATGTTGCACACCGGCCACTCTAGGAGTGTTCAGGAAAACTCTATGGTTTTCCCAGATGCTCTAGCAAGGGAAAACCATAGAGTTTCCCCAGATGCTCCCAGAGCAGCTGGCGTGTGACATTGGCAGCATGGTGACGTCACTTCTGAGTGCCATCATTATGCCCTGCGTGCAAAAGAAAACTGAATTTTTAAGCTTCCATTTCACCTTCAGCACTCACAGAATTTTAAATGTCAGTTAAGCAGTGGAAGGGCTGAGGGGCACCGTTGCTGTGCCAAGGGAATCTGTTGGCCTTAATCTGGCCTTGGACTTCGTTTCCATTTTCTGAATAAAGTCCTCTGAATAATGCTGACAACTTTATTAATGTCATTGAAGCTCCCTGTTTCTAGGTCTGTCTGTCTGTTTGCTCATCCATAAGGAGCTAACTCAACACTGAGTGGCCAGACCCCTGTTGTAAATAAGTCTCCCCCTGACCAAAATCACCTCATTCCACTGAATGTTCCAGACCCAGCAGTGAATGTGAAGGAGAGTTCTCTTGGGGCTCGCTGAGCTCAGCACGTACCGGCCTCAAACACAGTGCCACAAAGGCCTGATTACGTCCAATGGTGCGATGGGATAAAAGCAAAGCTGTACTGAACAGACAGAACTGTCCTGTGCCTTCTCAGTGTGTGTTACCAGACTGGAACTCAGCATGAATTAATGTATTTTAGTGGCAACTAATACTCCTTCTAAGCTATGGAGCCTTGTGAGCAAAAATTCTACTACGTGAGCTACTGGCATTAAAGTTAGGGTTGCCAAGTCCCCCTCAGCCTCCGGCCTATTGTACCATAGAGTTTTCCCTCCCAAATTGCTAGAATGTCCAGGAAAACCATAGAGTTTTCCCGTAAACGCCTAGAGCAGCCAGCGCTTAATGTCGCCAACACAATGATGTCACTTGTGGGTGACATTATCATACCGGCGACGTCAGGGAAGGTTCCCCCCACCAGCCCAGTGTGGGCTGGCAGGTTGGGAACCTTCCGGGCGGGAGAACCCCCACCTGGACTGGGGGCTTGGCAGCCCTAATTAAAATTGTGAGCTACTGAATAAATTCGCTTGCTGTGGGGCCAGTTGTCCTGAGTGAAGGCAAAAATGTGTGAACCAGAGGCTAAAAAACTGTGAACTAGCTCATGCTAGAGGAAACACTGGTGGTGACCCATGTGGGGCAGGAGGGAGAGGCTTGGTGCAAACATAAAGGCTGACAATTTCTTTTTTAAACTATGGTTTGTTCGTTACATCAGGATTAAGCTTGTGGATAATCACAAGAGATTCTGGTTTGTCTTGGCAGATGCTGGCTTCGGTCTTTACTTGTTCTCCTGACTGGACCACAGAGACATAGGTGGTATTCTGAGATAAGTTGTGGCAAGGATGGTCTTGTAGAAACAAGTAAAGATTTAGGGATGCCAGAGTCCAGGTGGCCTCTGGGTATCCCCCAGAATTACAGCTCATCTCCAGACTACAGAGATCAGTTCCCCTGGAGAAAATGGATACTTGGAGGGTGGATGCTATGACGCTGTGCTCCACTGAGGCTTCTGTCCTCCCCAGGCTCCATCCCCAAATCTCCAGGAGTTTCCCAACCTAGAGCTGGTAACCCTACTCCCACCCCACTCCCACCAGCAGTCGGGGTGGAGGAGAGACCTGAGAACCCTACCAGGATTTAGCCAAGATTCTGCACTTGTGCATAACACAAAATCACAGTTAGGACTACTGTGGTTAAGAAACCAATTTCAAGCCATTGTTTCATGCTTCCTAACTAACCACAGTTAGCGGTGGAGTGGCCCATGTTTAGACAATCACTCTATAAATTAAATCTCATCTTTATGTATCATTTGATCCAATCCTAGGCATGTTTGAGCACTGTTAAATTAATTCCACAACATTTCAGCAGCCTCCAGTTTGAAGAATAGCATTTGGTTGAAACATAGAGACAAAGGTAAAAAAGGAAATATACCCAAATTCAGTGGTTTTTTTTTTTAGCAGGAACGCACAGGAATGCAGTTCCGGCTGGATTGGCACCAGGGAGTGTGGCCTAATATGCAAATTAGTTCCTGATGGGCTTTTTGGTTTTAAAAAGCTCTGTGCGAAGCAACGGTGATGCCAGGAGGTGTGGCATAATATGCAAATGAGTTCCTGCTGGGCTTTGCCCAAATCTCTAGCAACCCTATACAGCAGGGGTGGCCAACAGTAGCTCTCCAGATGTTTTTGCCTACAATTCCCATCAGCCCCAGTCATTGGCCATGCTGGCTGGAGCTGATGAGAGTAGAGTTATAGGCAAAAAACATCTGGAGAGCTACCGTTGGCCACCCCTGTTATATAGCTAGTGTACCATGTATAGCAGTTTTAATATTAGTCCATTTCAGGGCTTTTTTTATAGAAAAAGCCCATCAGTAACTCATTTGCACATATGCTTATTGGTTACGCAGCCAGTCTGGTTTAATACGGTTGGTTCTGTTTCGGCAACCAAGCACTACTCACCCTGAAAATGAAAATTATCCTCTTTCCAAAAATATCTCTTGCAAAATTAGCTGACCTTTTGGAAGAGTATTGTGGAGAAAAGATGTAGAACTGACAAGAAGGTAAAAACTAAAAGCCACCGACTCCCCCCCAAAACAGGACCGTACCTCTTAACGTATTGACAAAATGAAGAAGACTGCTGTGTGTCAGCCAGCAGATGTCGTCCAGGCCCCAGTGCTCTGCCAGGTCCATCTTTCTGCAGGAAGCCAAGTACCAGCTTGTGAGCAGGTAACAACTCCACCAGGTGGCTGGAACAGGAAGTCCCACCTTCCAAAAAGAAAAAGCCCACATTAGAACATTACAGTGACATTCTATTTACCATCAACATTAGGTTATAAAAGAAAGGCACTTTGAAACTTTGTTACTTCAGTTTACCTTCTTCCCATCTTTTGCTATAGATCTGTTAACATGCTTAAGGGCAGAGGGGCTGGAGCTGACTTCCAGACTTCAGAAATCAGTTTCCCTGCAGAAAATGGCAGCTCTTGCAGCTTTGAAGCGCAGGCTAGAGATGCCAGCCTCCAAGTAGGAACTGGGGACCCCCTAGGATTACAGATAGGGCTGCCAGCCTGCAAGTGGGACCTGGAGATCTCCCACTTTGACAACTAATCTCCAACTGGTAGAGATCAGCTCCCCTGGAGAAAATGGCTGCTTTGAAGGGTGGACTCTATGGCATTGTACCCTGCTGAGGCCCCTCCCCTCCCTCTTCCAGCTCCACCCCCAAAGTCTCCAGGTATTTTCCAACACAGACCTGGCAACCCTAATTGCAACTTGTCTCTAGATTACAGAGATCAGTTCCCTTGCAGAAAACAGATGTTGTGGAGGGTGAACTCTGTGGAGGGTTGCGAAGTAAGACAGTCCTCTTCCGGTTGGCATATAACTGACCGATACCTGAAAACTCCAAAGGAAGGTTGTAGGATAGCACATTGATAGATCGTTTTCTTGTTTTAACTGCTGTAAACTATTTAATGTATTTTAATATTCATTAATCTTATTGTTAGAATTTTATGTTGTAAGCCGCCCTGAGCCGCCTCGGTGGGGAGGGCGGGATATAAATCGAATAAAATGAAATGAAATGAAGTCCCTCTGCTGCTGCGGCGGGGAACTTGTTCCTTGAGTGCGCTTTGTGCACACGGTGTGATTACATCACCCGAAAGTGACGTCATCATGCTGGGAATGCTCTAGTATTCGCAATAAAACTCTGTGGTATCATAGTTTTACTGTGATGCCTAGAGCATCACACTGGAAATGCTCTAGGATTCACAGCAAAACTCTATGGTACCATAGAGTTTTTAGTGCAAGTCCTAAAGCGTCGCTGGTGTGATGACGTTACTTCCAGATGACGTTATCAAGCTGAGGATGGCGCATGCCAACAGGGCAATTTGGCAGCAAGGATACCCCCGGCAACCTGCTCCCTGCCGGTGGGTTGGGGCCCTCCAGGTGTCAAGTCTGTGTATAACTCTGGCTCAGCCAAAGAGCATCCTGGGTAGAACCAAAGTGTATTCAAATGCTGCTAGCTAAACTCTCCATTCCCCCCTTCCTTTTGTTAGGTAGTTTTGCTTTGAAATGGAAAGATGTGAAAGCCTTATCTGCGCATTCTCAGGCCTGGCTCAGAAGGGAGTCAGGAGCCATTTACAATCAAGGCCAAAGTAGGCCTGAGAATGAAATGGTAACATCAATGTGTGAATGTTCCCTGCATAAACACCCCCCCCCCGTAGGAATCCCTTTGAAGTGTCCCATATATGCTTGTATCTACTGTATGCTCTTCAGTCTTTCAATCTTGGACTAACCTCAAGTAACAGTATCAATAAACTAGTTTCTTTGTATCAACAATGACTCGTTATTGAATCTGCCGACTTGACACCAGGGTGGGGGATCCCAGGGTGGGGCCCTTCAAGGTGGCAGCCCTAACTCAGTGGCATTGTATCCCACTGAGGTCCCTGCCTTCCCTAGGCTCCATCCCCAAATCTCCAGTAATTTCCCAACCTGGATCTGGTAACTAGAGTACTAGGTCCTCCATGGCCGCTGGTGGGGGGTAGAGGGGGTAAGGCCACCAGATCCAGATTCGGAAACTCCTGGAGATT
Source organism: Heteronotia binoei (assembly GCF_032191835.1). Classification (NCBI taxonomy): domain Eukaryota; kingdom Metazoa; phylum Chordata; class Lepidosauria; order Squamata; family Gekkonidae; genus Heteronotia; species Heteronotia binoei. Next base: position 175,558,377 of record NC_083225.1, read on the forward strand.
TGGGGAGGGAGCCTGGGGAGGACAGGGACCTTAGTGGAGCACAATGCCATAGAGTCCACCTTCCAAAGCATCCCTTTCCTGTGGGGGAACTGATCTCTGTAGTCTGGAGAGGAGCTGTAATTCCAGGGGATCCCCAGGTCCCACCTGGAGGTTGGCATCCCTCCTGGTAATTCAAACTCCCCAACCCTCACTGGTGGCCAGGGAGAATCAGATATTTTCTCCTGCAAAACTTATCTCTGTAATCTGAAGATCAGTTGTAATTCGAGGAGATGTCCAGGCTCCATCTGGAGGGCTGGCAACCCTATATGGGTGTGCCTTTTCCCAGCCTGACAAGCAGATCTAGCGAGTGTCACTAATCCCCAAAAATGGCAGGAGTCAACCCTGGCTAGAATTGCGAAAGAGCTCCTCATCCTAAACAAATTTAACAAGAAAGGTCGTTTCTCATCCCTGGTGCTCCAACGTTCTCTTTCATAGCCTGCCTGTACAACACAAACGTTTTAAGATCCGCACGCCAGCCATCTGCCACCTGTCCCACACTGATTAAAATCCTGCAGACATAAAACCATCAGCTGCTCTCTGGCAAAATACTTCAGCAGCAGCCTGAAAGGTTCTGTCTTCATCACTGCAAGCCAGCAGCAGCCTTTACCGCTGATCCGGAAACCAAAGCCCTCAAATACGAGAAAAGCCGAATCACAGCATGCAATAAAAGACTTGGATCGAAAAGGGGGAGGCGGGCCCTGCTTCTCATTTCAAATCCCAGCAGACAAAAGACAAAACGTGTATCACTTTGTGGAGAAGCTGAGACCCATTTAAGAGGCAAAACGTGCTGAAAGCTACTGGGTCGATCATCGGTCCATGAATTTTCAAAATATGAAGCTGATCTCTCCTTTCTGGTGGCTTCCAGAAGGGCAGTACTAATAAAATAATCCAGTTTCACACCCAATGCTGTTTCCCAAGTATTGCATAAAACAGGAGCCTGGGGGCACTTTAAAGGTAAAGGTAGTCCCCTGTGCAAGCACCAGTCGTTTCCAACTCTGGGGTGAAGTTGCATCATGACGTTTTCACAGCAGATTTTTCACGGGGTGGTTTGCTATTGCCTCCCCCAGTCATCTACACTCCCTCCCCCCCGCCCAGCATGCTGGGTACTCATTTTTCCAACCTTGGAAGGATGGGAGGCTGAGTCAACCTTGAGACGACTACCTGAACCCAACTTCTGCTGGGATCGAACTCAGGTCGTGGGCAGAGAAGTTTGGACTGCAGTACTGCAGCTTTACTACTCTGCGCCACGGGGCACTTTAAATCCTAGCAAAACTTATTCCAAGCGGACAGCCGTGTCGGTCTGCAGCAGCAGAACAAAGTTTGAATCGAATGGCACCTTTAAGACCAACAAAGTTTTATTCCAGGTATAAACTTTCATGTATCTGAAGAAGCACGCTTGCAAACTAAAGCTCGCACCTTGAATCAACCTTTGTTGGTCTGAAAGGTGCCACTGCATTCAAAAATTTATTCTAGCGGAAGCTTTCGGAAGTCATCTCGTTCCATCAGTAACACTGGAGTAGAAATCCATCAGGTCCAATTTATATGTATTTACAGAAAGGCAAGTTACTTTCTAGGATCCAAACGCTTCCCATCCTCTCATCTATGGTTGCCAGGTCCTCCATGGCCACTGCTGGGGGGTGGGGAAGTAGGGTTGCCAGATCCAAGTTGGGAAATTCCTGGGGATTCAGAGATGGAGCCTGGGGAGGCCAGGGATGTCAGTGAGATACAATGCCATGGAGTCCACGCTCCAAAGCATCCATTTTCTCCAGGGGAACTAATCTCTGTAGTCTGGAGGTGAGCTGGCATATCCTCAGGTCCAGGGGTAGAATTCTAGCAGGAGCTCCTTTGCATATTAGGCCACACACCCCTGATGTAGCCAATCCTCCAAGAGCTTATGAAAAAGAGCCTTGTAAGCGCTTGGAGGATTGGCTACATCAGGGGGTTTGGCCTAATATGCAAAGGAGCTCCTGCTAGAATTCCACCCCTGCTCAGGTCCAACCTGGAGGCTGGCGTTCCTATCAAACACAAACTCTTTGTTCCTACCTATAAAGCTATCCACATATCCTCCCTCCATCTCTCTGCCTTCACTAACCCTCATTCCCCCTGCATTTGGCCTTCACCTTGCAAATCGACAACCCTCAGGTTCAAACCTGCCCTGTATTACAGATTCACAATCAGATCTCTCAACTTTTTTTATTTAAAAAGCAGCTGCTGTAGAGATTGCACCTGTCAATTCCCTCCCCCTCCTGAAGCAGCTGTCAGTGTAAAAGCAAAGGGGGGAAGCACTAAATCACCCTCCCCAAGGGTACATTTTTTCCCCTCCTCTCCAGCCGCGTTTCCTCTACTGGAATTCCTCGAAAGGGCTGCCCAAGAGACCACTTGGGATAACACAAAGAGGGAGGTACCAACACATCTTAAGGGCACAACCCATTGCTGGCAGTACTGGAGGTGACACTAAAGGTGTAGCCTCTGGCCTCATGCCACTAGTAGCTGGGTCCAAACTGAACCCCCAGGCTCAGAGGCCTGGCAGTAATGCAGGAAACAATTGAGCATATCTTGCCTGAGGCCACAAAATGCCTCAAACTGGCCTTAATCCCAGATTGGTATTTGCCACAGCTAGGGTTGCCAAATCCAATTCAAGAAATATCTGGGGACTTTGGGGGTGGAGCCAGGAGACTTTGGGGGTGGAGCCAGGAGACATTGGGGTGGAGCCAAGATCAAGGCTGTGACAAGCATAATTGAACTCCAAAGGGAGTTCTGGCCATCACATTTAAAGGGACGGCACACCTTTTCAATTCCTTCCTTCCATAGGAAATAATGAAGGATAGGGGCACCTTCTTTTGGGGCTCATAGAATTTGACCCCCTGGTCCAATCTTTTTGAAACTTGGAGGGTATTTTGAGAAGAGGCACTAGATGCTATACTGAAAATTTGGCACCTCTACCCCAAGAAACAGCCCCCCCAGAGCCCCAGATACCCACAGATCAATTCTCCATGATTTTCTATGGGAATAAATCTCCATAGGGAATAATAGAGTTCCCAGCAGACATTTCCCTCCCCTCCCCCCGCTTTCTGACGACCCTGAAGCGGGGGAGGGTCTCCAAACCGGGGGATCCCCTGCCCCCACCTGGGGATTGGCAACCCTAGCCACAGCTAAGCTGTCTGTGTGAAGAACACAGGAGAGAAGCCACACTCAAGGAAAGAATTAATCAGTCTTCCAATACACATCCTTTCTCCCCTCAGAACTGTACCCTCCCTCTGCCTCTCTGTTGTAACATTCAGCTGTGATTTGGGCTCCTAAACCAGGGGTGTTAAATTCATTTGTTATGAGGGCCGGATCTGACATAAATGAGACCTTGTCACTGGGCTGGGCCATGTCAGGCCAGGCTATGCGTGTACCTATTTAAGATTAGATAGCAGAGATAGAAACTTTATAAAGGACACAGACAAACACAATTAAATATTTTTTTTAAAAAAAACCCTTAAAACATGCTTAAAACATGAGCACTCATTGATTGCAAAGGCACTTTCTTTGTATTTCTCCCATGGGATCCAGAGAACTGAGCAAAGGAAACTCTGGCTCCTTCCTTCCGTCCCCAGGGGACCAGGAGGAGGAGGAGCCTCAGCCAATAGAAGAAAGAGAGGCTTGGCTCAGTAGCTCTGCTGTGCGATTGAGAGAGTCTGGTAAAGCAAACTATTCCTCCTTCCCTTCCTCCCCAAGAGAAGAGCTTCAGCCAATGGAGAAAATAGAGGTTTTGCTCTGCAGCTCCTGTGTGATTGAGCAAGCCTGGCAAAGCAAGCTGTTATGCAGAAGGAAGCGAGAGAGAGAGAGAGAGAAGAAAGATGACAGCCAGTTGCTTGGGAGTCTAATAGGAGCCCTCCGGGGGCCTGATTCGGCCCCCAACCCATATGTTTGACATCCCTGGGAACCAGAGCCAGTAAGAGTGTGTGTGTGTGTGTGTGTGTGTGTGTGTGTGTGTGTGTGTGTAAGAGAGAGCACAGTTTCAGAGTCTTTGTATAGGAACCTGTTCAGGGGAAGGAGAAAAACTCCACCTCTCTCTCTTTTTATTTGCCAGTATTAGCCTGAAGAACAGCGGTTCCTATGAGTAAAGTCCCAGTGAGATCACAAAAAAATATGTGCTTGTAAATTCTGTGCATTTTGGCTGCTTTGTGTGTGCTCACTTTCATTTACGAGAATTGCAGCTACTGGGGGATGAGGAAATGATGACTATTCAGGTGATCTGCACTGCTGTATTTTTATGTATTTATTTTGGGAATGGGAAAGTCTCCTGGCTCCTCCCTAAAGTCTCCTGGCTCCACCCCCAAAGTCCTCCCCAGATATTTTCTGAATTAGACTTGGCAATCCTATTTGGAAGTAAAAAACTCAGAAGCAATCTGGAGTGGACAAACAGCAGTCAGAAAATGTAAGGGGAGAGAACACAGTGGAACTCTTTTATACTTTCTACATATGTAGTGTACTAAATCCATTCTTTCGTACTCTTGTTTGAGAAAGAAGCCAGAGACTCTTCTTCTCTCCACCAAAATAGTATGCGTCAGTCCAGCAGCATTTTTCTAAAACCTCTAAACGGTGCAAACTAGATGCCAAGGAAAAAACCATCAGCTAAGGGTTCAGCCTCAAATATCTCAATTTAAAACAATCAGCTGCTGGTTGCATTTCTTGGACAGGAAGGGCTGTGCCTGAATCTTATTACCCTTTATGATCTCCACTAGATTTACACATTGTCAGGGAAAAGAAATTGAAATGGCCTCAGACCAGCCTCTCACAAATAAGGAGATTAGGCCGCAATCTGGAAAAGCACTTATTTTAGTCAGAGTTGTGGGTGTTCAGTTGCTGATTACTAACAGTGCTGGCTGGTCATTGATGCTTCTGTAACATTCTGACAAGCTGATTCTTATAACTGTTTGCCCATTTTGGGAAAGAGGGAGGTTAACTTTTCCTAGGTTTTTTTGCTTATATAAACTTCTACCACAGAATTGGTCTGGCCTAAACATGCGGCAGGATGAGGTGGTGTTGGTAATAAGGCAGCAGAGAGCCAGGACAGAAAGTAGGCCTCCTGTTTATCTGTACACAAACATCATCCTATATTTGTACACAGACCATTAACAGCTGGTTGTTTCCACACACAAACTAGGGTTGCCAACTTCCAGGTGGGACATGGAGATCTCCTGCTTTTGCAACTGATCTCCAGCTGGCAGTAGGGTTGCCAAGTCCAAGTCAAGAAATATCTGGGGACTTTAGGGGTGGAGCCAGGAGACATTGGGTGGAGCCAGGAGCAAGATTGTGACAAGCATAATTGAACTCCAAAGGAAGTTCTGGTCATCACATTCAAAGGGGCTGCACACCTTTTAAATGCCTTCCCTTCATTGGAAATAATGGATAGGGGCGCCTTCTTTGGGGCTCATAGAACTGGACCCCCTGGTCCACTCCTTTTGAAACTTGGAGGGTATTTTGGGGAGAGGTACTGGATGATATGCTGGAAATATGGTGCCTCTATCTCAAAAAACAACCCCAACAGAGAGCCCCAGATACCCGTGGATCAATTCTCCATTATAGCCTATGGGAATCGGTCTCTATAGGGAATAATGGAGTGCCCAGCAGACAAAAATGGGGGGGTGGCCTAATATGCAAAGGAGTTCCTGCTGGGCTTTTTCTAACAAAACAAAACAAAAGCCCTGCTCTGACTCAGTTTAAGGCAGCTTCATCTAGGGAGAGGGGCAGTGAGGGTGGGCAAACATGTCAGGAGCATCAAGGAGGCCTATCCGATGTACAGCAACATGTCCGCATCACTGCCCACATGACCTGGAAGTGCTATCACATTCAGGATGTCAGGGCAACACTCTGGTATTTGGGCAAAAACTCTATGATAAATTTGGCTTCTACCATAGACTTTTTGCCCAAATACTAGAGCGACGTCCCAAATGTGATGATGTCACTTCTGGGTCACATGGGCAGTGACATAGACATGTCACTGCATGTTGAATGGACCTCCCTCTTTTTCGGGGTAAGTTTCCCCTCTGCTGGCCAGCAGGGAGGTGGGGGCCTGGAAGCAGGTGACCCCCATGCCTACTCGAGGAGTTGAGATGGTGGTGTCTGGCAACCGTAGATGCAGCCATTCACCTTTGCCAAAGGTCCTGACTGCCAAGTTTTATCTACAGTATTGACACGGAAAAGAATCACATGATGTATTGTAAAAGACCTCTAGCACACAATACTGCCTTGATGAGACTGTGCATAAAGCACCTTCGTCTGGGCATTAACACCTCTATTATAGCTGTTAAGTAATAACGAGTGAAGCAAAATCTGCATCACAGTGTGATTCATTGGCGTTCATGCTTGCTACGCCGAAATGAGCCACTGCTGAATCTGACTGTGCAGCAGCACAAGCTTGGTTCTTGAACAAGTTTCAGGCAAGTCAGAACTGGTTTCTTTGCTCCTTTTTTGTTTTTTAAGAAGCTGAAACTAATATATTTATTCAGAGACAGTCACAAGTTTGCACAAGACACATGAAGGCCAATTACAACAACAATCTATTTTCTTTCCCAGTCCAACATGCATGTTGCGTCTTTATTAGGGCTGCCAAGCTCCCGGTCCAGGCAGGGGGAACCTCCCCCAACATCAGTGGCCACTCAGCGTTTCCAGGAAAACTCTATGGTTTTCGCAGATGCTCTAGCCATTTGGGAGGGAAAACTCTATGGTACAATGCTGGGGACTTGGCAGCCCTAGTCTTTATTCACCAGAGATTAATTCCAAAAAAGAAGCCTGGTAGTCAGGCCTCATTTTGGGTAGGAGCTCAAAGGAGTGGAGCTCTGGAACCTCTAAATTGTATTGTGCTTTTTCTTTCTTCCTGCCCCTCCAAATACTTGCATCTGGGCTCCATTGTTCTAACCCCCTGTGAGAAATTTTGCTGAACTCTAAGATTTTACAAATGTTGTGTCTTGCACTTCAGTCCCGAAATTACAACACAGCGGACGCTACGGAGGTGACCAGTGGAAGTCCACTGGTCGCCGAATGTAGCTCCGCAAATACGCTCTGCCAATCAAGATCTGTGGCGGGAAGTTTAACTGGCCAGGATTGGACCTGGCCAGACTGAAGTTTGTTCCGGGGTATGTATATAATCGGGACCCGGCCCACATTGTATTGCCTTGTGATGTACTCACTAATAAAGCATGTTGCCTTCAACATGGCTCATCACTCAGTACATTACAGTGGCGACAGTGGGACCCTAGCCAGGTAACTCCCCAAGCGGGACTTTGCTGACCTGGCCGGGACTTTGCTGACCTGGCCGAGGAAGGCACGCAATCGAGGGAGATGGAAGCGCCCGCCACCTCCATGGCGAACCCAAGTGGGACGATGGGCCACATTGCAGAGTTCGACCCCGCCAACCCCGATAGGTGGGAGACCTACACGGAGCAGGTCGACTGCTACCTACAAGCGAACATAATTACAGATGACAGTCATAAGAGATGTGCTCCTGAGTGTCTGTGGGGAGGCCACATTTGAGATCGCAAAGGGTCTCTCGGCCCCCGCGAAGATCACGGAGAAAATGTACGAGGAGATAGTCAGACTTCTGACCGGGCACTTCTTGCCCCAGCCTTCCATCATCACCCGCCGATTCCTCTTCCACAAGAAGGATCAAGGGACGGGAGAGACAGCCGCCATCTACCTGGCCGCCCTCTGCCAAATCGCAGGGAACTGCAGCTTTGACAAGCTGGAGGAAGCCCTGAGGGATCGCTTTGTCTGGGGCCTCCGAGATGAAAGACTGCAGCAAAAGCTCTTCGCAAAGGAAGAGCTCACCCTCCAACTCGCCTTCAATGAAGCCACAGCGTTTGAGAGAGCAACCAAAGCTTACAACAACCCGCGAGCAGAAGCCGTCCACCAGAAGGAGATGGCACTGGGCAACCCAGACGAGGAGGAGGCAAACCAGCTACGTCGCCAACCAGGAATGGGGCTGAGAGTGCCCACGCGGCCACAAGCAACAGAGAGACCAGCCAACACCAAGTGCACCAGCTGTGGGGATCCACACGAGCGCCGGGACTGCCCCTACCGCAACGTGGACTGCAGGAACTGCGGAAGAGTGGGCCACATAGCACAGGTTTGCTGGGCCAAGGCCACCCGCAGATGCCAGTCCACCAACCACGACTTGACCGATGCCTACTCGACCGCATCAACTAGCCTGCAGGTAATGAACTTGCCCCTCACCACCCCAGATAAGGTCAGGGTGTCGGTCCTAATCGAGGGCACTCCATGCCTAATGGAGCTGGACTTGGGCTCCTCCATCTCCATAATTTCGGAGGAGTCTCTAAGAAAACTTTGTCCCCGTGGCCAGCTGCGACCGGCGGACTTCATACTGTGGGACTTCCAAAAAAACCCTGTACAGATTTTGGGTTGGGCCATTGTAAGGGTAGAGTTTAAGAACTTTAAGGGCAAGCTGGACATTCTCGTGGTCAAACGCCAGCTCACCACATTACTGGGGCTGGCCTGGTTTTGACTGCTGGGTATTCAAATAGTGGGGATGCAGCAGATGCGAACGCAAAATTTTGAGCACGTGTGCCGGGAATTCCCGGAAGTGTTTGATGGGTCCCTGGGGTACTACAAGGGGCCTCCCATCACCTTACCCCTCGATCCCCATGTGAGACCAATAAGGCTGAAGGCCAGGCGAGTTCCGTTTGCTCTTAAACCAAAAATAGAAGCGGAGCTGGACCACCTCATGGCCCAGGGAGTGCTAGAACTGGTATCCTATGCTGCATGGGAAACACCCATAGTCACTCCAGTGAAGCCAAATGGAGATGTGCGCATATGCGCTGATTACAAGTGCACAATAAATAAGGCACTTCAGGACAACCCATACCCCGTTCCGGTGGTCAGCCACGTACTGGCAGCCCTAGCGGGCTCTAAAGTTTTTGGGAAACTGGACTTGGCCCAGGCGTACCAGCAACTCCCGGTGGACGCCAAGACAGCAGAAGCCCAGACCATTGTGACTCACAGGAGAGCTTTTCAGGTGCGGAGATTGCAATTCAGGGTTAGTGTGGCTCCGGGGATTTTTCAGAGCATAATGGATGCTCTTCTCAAAGGGATCCCCGGAGTGCAACCATTTTTTGATGATGTTTTGATCACTGCCCTGGACGCTGAGGAGTTCAGCAGCCATCTGCGTGAGGTACTCCGCCGTTTCCAGGCGGCGGAACTTAAAGTAAAGCGGGAGAAGTGTTCCCTCAGGGTGTCGAGGGTAGAGTTCTTGGGGTTTGCAGTAGATACTGCGGGAATCCACCCGAAGGCCGACAAGACCAGGGCTATTGTCCATGCCCCAGCCCCCACGTGCAAGATGGAGTTACAAAGTTTCTTGGGATTATTAAATTTTTATCATTCATTTTTGCCCAACAAAGCAGCCATCGCAGGACCCCTTCATAGACTCCTCGATAAAAACGCCCCGTGGGTCTGGGAAAAGAAGCAGGCCGCCGCTTTTCAAGCAGTCAAGGACCTCCTAGTTTCCAATGATGTGCTCCACCATTTTGACGAATCCTTACCAGTGATTCTGGCTTGCAATGCTTGCGATGGCTTGCGATGCTTCCCCTAACATCCACAGAATCCCCAGCACCACCAGAGGGCTTTTTAGGATTTTTTTAAATTGGCAATTTCTGGATCCCTAGCACTATGATGTCATAATTATCTATTGCTATTGTCTTCTATTCCCCCTGAATTCCTAGCTTTCTTAAAAAAAAAAAAAGACTCTTTTTGCTGCAGAGATATAAGGGGAAATTCTATACCTTTCCCATAATATATATCTCCACAATGAAAAAGAGTGCAAAAGCAATGGAATTCAGAGAAACTAGCAGACATGGCAATAGTCAGGGTGGCCAACGGTAGCGCTCCAGATGCTTTTTGCCTACAACTCCCATCAGCCCTAGCCAGCATGGCCAATGGCTCGGGCTGATGGGAGTTGTAGGCAAAAAACATCTGGCCACCCCTGCAATAGGTTGTTATAATGCTATAGCTATCTAGTAATTGCTGTGGGGTTGTTGTTTTTTTAGAAAAAGCCCTCCAGTAGCAGGGATGGAGCAGTGGGTACAAAGCCTAAGGCAAGGAAAATGGCATCAATATGGGAAGAACCTTTAAAAATGCACAGTTTCCCATCCACTTGACTTGCAGAGATGCTTTCAGGGTGATCTTTCCATAAAGAACATATCAAATAAGGTTTGGGGAAGACTGCAGCAAAGCAGAGGGAAAGCTGCAAAGTGGTTAGACCTGCCAGATCCTCCAGTCTTCCCACCAGCAGCCCTGGTTGCCCACCACCACTCAGTAGAGCAATGGACATCCCAAAGGCATGTCCTCGTAATCAGGAGTGGAATTCTAGCAAGAGCTCATTTACATAGTAGGCCACACCCCTCTGATGTAGCCAATCCTCCAAGAGCTTATAAAAAAGAGCCTTGTAAGCTCTTGGAGGATTGGCTACATCAGGGGTGTGTAGCCTAATATGCAAAGGTGCTCCTGCTAGAATGCCACCACCAAATAATCTCTAAGAAGCCCCTCGATCACATCAGAATCTTTACCTGCCACTCTGTTCCCATACTGGTTATTCTAGCATCCACCTTCCCTTCCAACATCTCCTAACTTAAAAGGTTTCTTTTCCTTTTTAAAATAACTGCATTTCATTCCACACCAAGCCACATTTATTTGGAGAGCCATAGGCTGGTGATGCCTGTGCTAAGAAATGCTCAGACAAAACCATGAAAAAGAAAGGCAGCCATCTTTACTGTGGAAAGCATCTGTCGAGTTTGTGAAAAGCAATGTCTATGATGTCCTCACCTGGATAGCTAAGGCCAGGACTTTTTTTGAGCAGGAACGCACAGAACTCAGTTCTGGCTGGCTTGGCATCAGGGGGTGTGGCCTAATATGCAAATGAGTTTCTACTAGGCTTTTTCTACCAAAAAAGCCCTGGCGAAGGCAAACCTGATGTTGTCAGATATTGGAAGCTAAGCAGGGTTGGCTCTGGGGTTAGTGTTTGGATGGGAGACCACTAAGGAAGTCCAATATTGTGACACAAAGGCAGACCATGGCAAACCACCTCTCAATGTCTCTTCAATCCTATGGGGATGCCTTTTGTCTGAGACTTGACAGGACTTGATGTAATGCTAAGCATCAGGGCCTTTTCTTTTTGGTAGAAAAAGCCCAGCAGGAACTTATTTGCATATTAGGTCACACCCCCTGATGGCACCATTGTTTTGCACAGGGCTTTCTGTAGAAAAAGCCCAGCAGGAACTCATTTGCATACAGGCCACACCCCTGACACCAAGCCAGCCAGAACTGCATTTCTGTGAGTTCCTGCTCAAAAAAATGTCCTGCAAAGCCCAGTTATGCCTTTCTAACCACATTGCTTTTGATCAACTGCAATGACAACGGGCGCCTCCTGCTAGAATTCTGCATGGAGCACCAGCTCACCATCACCAACACTATCTTCCAGCAGAAGAACAGTCTGAAGACAACCTGGATGCACCCACGGTCCAAGCATTGGCACCTTATCGACTACATTCTGGTGCGCCAGAGAGACCTTCGAGATGTCTTACACACCCGAGTAATGCCCAGCGCAGAATGTCATACGGATCATCGTCTTGTACGCTGCAATCTCCGTCTTCACTTTAAACCCACACCCAGGAGAGGAGGTATCCCTCGGAGGAAGTTTCAGGTTGGCAGCCTCCAGTCAGCCGAAGTTAAAGCTGCCTTCCAGGCAAAACTCCAGTCAAGAATTGAGGACCTCAGTTGCCCCACAGACCCTTCTCCAGAAGCACTCTGGGAACACCTAAAAACTACCGTCCTGCAGATCTCTGAAGAAGTCCTCGGGTTCTCCACAAGGAAGAACAAGGACTGGTTTGATGAGAACAATCAAGAGATCCAAGAATTACTGGCAAAAAAGAGATCTGCCTACCAAGCACATCTTGCTCAGCCCTCCTGTCCTGGGAAAAAAGCAACCTTTCGCGCTGCATGTAGCAACCTCCAGCGCAAGCTTCGAGACATTCAGAACGAGTGGTGGACCAAGCTTGCAGAGAGAACCCAGCTGTGTGCAGACACTGGTGATTTAAGAGGGTTCTACGAAGCCCTGAAGGCAGTATATGGTCCATCTTATCAGGCTCAGAGTCCCTTGCATAGTGCAGACGGCCAAGTGCTCCTCACAGACAAGGCATCCATACTGAACCGGTGGTCGGAGTATTTTCAGGTTCTCTTCAGTGCCAACCGCGTAGTTCAAGATTCAGCAATCCACCTCACCCCACTTCAACCGGTGAAAACAGAGTTGGATGAGATCCCCACCCTAGAAGAGACTGTTAAAGCCATCAAGCAACTGAAAAGTGGCAAGGCAGCGGGAGTTGATGGAATTCCACCAGAGATCTGGAAGCATGGGGGCACAGTACTACATAGCTCACTTCACAAAGTACTTGTCACCTGCTGGGAACAAGGCAAATTACCACAGGACTTTCGCGATGCAATCATCATCACCCTATACAAGAACAAAGGGGAAAAGTCAGACTGCTCCAACTACCGGGGGATAACCCTGCTCTCCATCGCAGGCAAAATCCTTGCCAGAATACTCCTGAACAGACTGGTGCCCACCATTGCAGAAGAACTCCTCCCAGAGAGCCAGTGCGGCTTCAGAGCTAACAGGAGCACCACCGACATGGTATTTGTTCTCAGGCAGCTCCAAGAGAAATGCAGGGAACAGAACAAGGGTCTGTATGTGACTTTTGTCGACCTTACCAAAACTTTCGATACCGTTAGCAGGAAAGGCCTGTGGCAAATCTTGGAACGTTTAGGATGTCCCCCAAGGTTCCTCAGCATGATCATCCAGCTACACGAAGACCAGCGAGGCCAAGTCAGACACTGCAACGACCTCTCGGAGCCCTTCCCAATAGGCACAGGTGTAAAGCAAGGCTGCGTTCTTGCGCCAACTCTCTTTACGATCTTCTTTAGCATGATGCTTCAAAGAGCCGCAGTAGATCTAGATGAGGACGATGGTGTCTACATCCGCTATCGCACCGATGGCAGCCTGTTCAACCTGAGGCGACTAAAGGCACACTCCAAGACAATGGAAAAACTCATCCGAGAGCTACTGTTTGCTGATGATGCTGCACTCGTCTCCCACTCGGTATCAGCTCTGCAGCATATGACGTCCTGCTTTGCAGAGGCTGCCAAGCTATTCGGCCTAGAAGTTAGTCTGAAGAAGACAGAAGTTCTCCACCAGCCTGCACCCCAGGAAGATTATCACCCTCCCTGCATCACTGTGGGTGAATCAGTTCTGAAGACAGTCCAGCAGTTCAGCTACCTGGGGTGCATCATCTCCTCAGATGCCAAGATCGACAAGGAGATTGACAACAGGCTGGCAAAGGCAAACCGTGCATTTGGCCGATTGCACAAAAGAGTGTGGAGCAACAAGCATCTGAAAAAAGGCACAAAGATCAATGTTTACAAAGCGGTTGTGATGACAACCCTCATCTATGGCTCCGAATCGTGGGTTTTATACCGTCATCACCTGCGACTCCTTGAGCGCTTTCATCAGCGCTGCCTTCGCACCATCCTCAACATCCACTGGAGTGACTTTGTGACCAACACTGAAGTCCTCAAGCGGGCAGAGGTTACCAGCATCGAGGCACTGCTGTTGAAGACGCAGCTGCGCTGGGCAGGGCATATTTCTAGGATGGAAAACCACCGCCTTCCCAAGATTGCCCTGTATGGCGAACTCTCCACCGGCCATCGAAATAGAGGGGCACCAAAGAAGAGGTACAAGGACTCCTTGAAGAAATCCCTTAGCACCTGTCACATCAACCATCACCAGTGGTCTGACCTAGCCTCAGATCGCAAAGCATGGAGGCACACCATCCACCAGGCTGTCTCTTCCTTTGAGAACGCACGCATAGCTGGTCTTGAGGACAAAAGGAGATTGAGGAAGAATCGCACTGCTACAGCACCAACCCCAAATCAGACTTTTCCCTGCAGCCACTGTGGCCGGACCTGCCTGTCCCGCATTGGTCTTGTCAGCCACCAGCGAGCCTGCAGCAAACGTGGACTATTGCACCCTTCTTAAATCTTCGTTCGCGAAGCCAAGCCGAGAGAGAGAGAGAGAGAGAGAGCTTTTGATCAGGCTTTGAATTCAACAGGAACTCACAGGAGCACAGCTCCTGAACCTTTCTGACAGTTCCCCCTCCTCCTCCCCACCTTGTCCATTAAATAGTAGGTGCAGCTGCATAACAATCCCTGGATGAGCTCCACCGCCCATATTTCTACAAAATGACCCCTGTTTTTAGTTGATCTAATTTGCTTAGGGCTAAAGGATCTAATCTGCTGAAAGATCTAATTTGCTTAGGGCTGCCCTGCTATCTACAGTTTCAGGTTGACCAGCCATGGAAGACGTCACAAAATGGAAGAGACATAGTTCTTCTCTCCCCCCCCCCCCCACCTTTCAGGACATCAGCATGCCACAAATGACCAACCTAATTGGCAAGTGAGCTGTATATTGGCAAGTGAGCTGATAAAAAAAATTATGGGCTACCATGTGGGTTCCCAAAGTGGTGCCCCCTTGACACCTTTTCTGGTGCCTGCCAAGTGCTTTGAGAAAGTGGGAGGGGCTAGGTGGGTGTTTGCCCAGCAGGGCTTCTGATTGGCTGTGCATATTAAAAGGCATCCTGTTAAATATAGCTTCAGTCTGACATTGAAAAGTTACTATTACAGTTACATATACCTGGGATATACCAGCAGGAACTCATTTGCATATTAGGCCACACCCCCTGACATCACCATTGTTACACATAGGGATTTTTGTAGAAAAAGCCCAGAATGAATTCATTTGCATGTTAGGCCACACCCCCTGATGCCAAGCTTGTGGTCCTGTTCGTTCCTGTTCAAACAAAGCCCTGGGTATACCCTTGCTTCCTGACATTTTGCGGTTGGCTCCACACCCTGCCGCAGCTGTATGTTGATGGGCTCCACCTCCTGTGGCATTCATCTTCTGATTGTGCCCTCCACCCTGTGCCAGAATTCCAAGAGGGCCCACAGGCTCAAAAAGGTCAGGGACCTCCAGGCTGCAGGACCAGTTTGCAAGGTTAGGCAACCATATTGACCATGGGAAGCAAGAATGGGCAGAAAACACACACAGACCTCCCCACTCTATCTAGGACTGCCAGGTCCCCCCCAGTCACCAGCGAGGCATGGCGGGTATGGTTGCCAGATCCAGGTTGGGAATCCCTTGTATATTTGGGGGTGGAGCCTGGGGAGGTCAAGAACCTCAGTGAGGTACAATGCCCTAGAGTCCACCCTCCAAAGCAACCATTTTCTCGAGGGGAACTGCTCTCTGTGGTCTGGAGATGAGCTGTAATTCCTGGGGATCTCCAGGTCCCACCTGAAGGCTGGCATCCCCAGCTCCATCACCAGGGGCTGTTTCAATTGCTAAAACTTTGTCAAGGATGCTGTTTTTGGTTCACAACAAATGTTTTTAACAAACAGCACAAAGTTTTAGCAAGGGGTATTTTCCTCTTATATGAGACAGGAGTTATACCCATATTAAATGCTAAGACCTCCTAGCCAAATCTTCAAAACACAGTGTGGGTCCAACCAGGCATGATGTTCAGGCTTCCGTGAATGCAATGCTGGGATGTGATGCCATTTCCTCCTGGGCAACTGATTTCTCTAGGCTGGAGATCAGCTGTAATTCAACTTGGAGTACTCCAGGACCCACCTGGTGGTTGGCAACCCTACCATCAGGAATCCTTTTTTTTTAAAGCAAGAACTCCTTCGTATATTAAACTACACACCCTGATGTACCCAATCCTCCAAGAGTTTACAGTAGGCCTTGGGTCGCCAAGTCCAATTCAAGAAATATCTGGGGACTTTGGGGGTGGAGTCGGGAGCAAGGTTGTGACAAACATAATTGAACTCCAAAGGGAGTTCTGGCCATCACATTTAATGGGACCTCACACCTTTCCCTTCCATTGGAAATAATGAAGGATAGGGGCACCTTCTTTTGGGGCTCATAGAATTGGACCCCCTGATCCAATCCTTTTGAAACTTGGAGGATAATTTGGGGAGAGGCACTGGATGCTATGCTGAAAATCTGCTGCCTCTACCTCAACAAACAGCCCCCCCCCTGAGCCCCAGACACCCATGGATCAATTCTCCATTATACCCTATGGGAATCGGTCTCCAAAGGGAATAATGGAGTGCCCAGCAGACATTTCCCTCCCCCCTCCCACTTTCTGATGACCCTGAAGTGGGGGCAGGGCCTCCAAACAGGGGGGATCCCCTTCACCCACCTGGGATTGGCAACCCTAGTAGGCCCTGTACTAAGAGCCCTGTAAGCTCTTGGAGGATTGGCTACGTCAGGGGTGTGTGGCCTAATATGCAAAAGAGTTCCTGCTGCAAAAAAAAAAGGTCCTGCCTACCATAGTAGTCTCTAATCTCTTCTTTTTAAAATTTTTTAAACTGACATTTGGATTGTAAATTGAATCATTGCTCCTCTCCCCTCCTTGGGAACCATTGCATTGAAATGTCTCAAATAAATTTGTTTCCAAAAAAGGAACTCTTCACAGTGAACAAGGCCCACAGTTTCTTCATTTTGCTGGGAGCTGCTCCCCTCTGAGGAGGAGCGGCCAGCTGTACTTTGGGCAAACACTGAGTCATCGGTGGGATTTCTATCAGGTTTCCACTTGGCAAGCTTTTTTGCCTTGCTGCTGCGAGAAAGAGAGGCCCCAGCGCCCCTTCTAGTTTGTCCACCCAGCCGAAAGCCTCTGTCAGACGCAAGCAAATCAGAAACGCAGCCAACGCCAGTGTTAAGAACGAGTTGGTTTAGCCAAGCAGGGGTGGAGTCAATGAATGGAAGGTTAGCAGAGTGTGCGAGTCAGCTTATTTTCGCGAGGGAGCCGGATACGATTTTTCTGGGCTGTTATCAACTTGCTTCGGGTAATTGGAAAATTATGCATGTGCAAAGTTAATTAGTCAAAGGGGGGGAAATTAAATTTAGTATAACTGGTATTATTGCTTGTAATTATGTTGTTATTACAGGCCTCTGGAAGTTGCTGTCTGGGGACTTGAACTGTCCAATTTGGTGGAACTGAATTCCTTCAAAGAAGGAGCAAATGGGAAGAATCCAGCATCCCGGTGGATTGAGCAGTTGGCCTGGGCTCACCACAAAGTTTTGGAAAGCGAGAGTGCTGTTTAATTTAACAAAGAGAGACTGCAGTAAATCTGTCTATGCATTGTTCATTTCGTAGAAAAAGAGGTACTGGAGTTTATTAGCACAACTCATTTGCATATGCTTCACCCCTTGACATCACCGGAAAGGGTACTAAATTATATCAGCTCAGCATCTACCTTCAAATGCTTCTTGAATTCTAATCGTCATAATAAAACCTTACTCCTATCATACTTTTTAAATGACTTTCTCCTGTGTGGCCCCAGTGGCATGAGGAAGATTTCCATCTGTCGGCTTTATAAGTTTTGGTTATTTCCCCATTTTTTTGTGTGTGGAGAAAAATATTACAAAGTTTGTCAAACCTTAAGAGTTCAGCAACATTTTCACAGAGGGTTTGAACAACGGAGCCCAGAAGCAAGTATTTGGGGTGGGGGGTAAGAAAGAAAGAGCACAGTAAAATGTAGAGGTTCTGGAGCTCTGCTCCTGTGAGTTCCTGCCCAAAATGAGGCCTGCTCTACATGAGCTATGTAAATCTCTGTTATACAGCTCTGCATGGTTTTGAGTTACAGAAACTGTTTGAAATTAATTTGTCGTGCAAGTTGTGATCCTCATTTAGCCATGTAGAACCCTCACCAACATCAGCAGCGCAGCAGCCCAACGATTACTGATGCCAGTCTGTTTTACTGCACGTGGCATTGGCTAACCCGCTGACCCACTGCGTTTCCCCTTGCAAAGCTTCTTTCAGGAAAGTGAAATGGAAGATTCTCTTTTCCCATGCAATGACAGCAAACATGGCAGCGCCAAGCCTGAACCAGAAAAACCATTTAACAAACAGCAAAATGGAAAGAGCGAAAAGGCTTACCTGTCTGCTGTAAACTTCGCTCTCCTCCAAGCTCTAAGAAACCACTAAGGTCTTTGTCTCCCCCGCCCTCCCACCCCCGCCTCCACCAGCAACTAAGTTCCTCGTCCGGTGATGCCTCTCTCAAAAATATGCAGCAGTTGTCTGGGCTTGCTTAAGGTTTGTATGGGGAAAGGACTGGAATCCGACAGCTCTTGCATTTTCAAAGAGCTTCAAAAGACTCCTCCAAGCCTCCTACCAGCCCCGTAAATAATGGGAGTGTCCGTAATGCATATTCATTGTCAGGAGTCATATAATTAACTTTGGAAAATTAATCCATTGAAACGCAGCTGGAAGGAGGGAGACAAAAGCGCCGATTGTTTCAGTTCCTTGGAGATGGGAAATGCTGTTGGATGGGTTTAATCGTGTCTCCTAAAAGATGGTGGGTTGGGTTGGGTTGGGTGCTACTGGCTTTCCTGCTGTCCCAAGAAAGACAGAGATGATCTTACCCAGTTCTGTTCCTCACTACCGCGCTATCTCAAGTGGCTATTTATCACTACTGATCCCATAATTGCCAGCGTGGCAACAGCAGTTCCCATAGACTTTTGGGCTGCTGTGAAACATGGCAAGATCCAACACAACAGCCAAATTAAAAAGGTAAAGGTGGTCCCCTGTGCAAGCACCAGTCGTTTCCAACTCTGGGGTGATGTCGCATCACAACGTTTTCACAGCAGACTTTTTACGGGGTGATTTGCCATTGCCTTCCCCAGTCATCTACACTTTCCCCCCAGCAAGCTGGGTACTCATTTTATTGATCTCAGAAGGATGGAAGGTTGAGTCAACCTCGAGCCGGCTACCTGAACCCAGCTTCCGCTGGGATCAAACTCAGGTCATAAGCAGAGAGCTTCGACTGCAGTACTGCAGCTTTACCGCTCTGCGCCACTCTGAGATTTGGAGTGGAGGGCAGGATATAAATCCAATTTCTTCTTCTTCTTCTTCATCTTCCCACCAAGTGGAAGAGGGTAATGACTCAGAGTAGGGCTTTCTCTATCATGGTGCCTCAACTAAAGAATACCCTTGCTCATTTTGCTTACTGGTTTATTCGTTTAGAAAATTTCTGTGCTACCTTTCCAGAGCACCTGAATGAGTCAGTTTACAAAATGAAACAATAGTAAAATTTATAAAACAGCATAACATTGTTAAGAATAAAATTTAAAGTCCAATGATTAATAAACTAAGCCAGAGCATGGAAAAACGACAGAAAATAGTTAACAATTTAAAATTATTATCATAAAACTAGCATGGCATATGATTCTACCTCACAAGGCTGTGAGGATAAAGAGCTTTTCCACACACACCAAGTAATGTCTTTTCAATCCTCTTTCAATGCACTTTACACCTGGACTTTACTGTGTGACATGGCAAAATTCACTTGCAATTCGAAACTACATTATTTAGCAGGTGTGAAAGCACCAATAAGCTATTTTGGGAGAAAATAGTAAATAAAGAGTTCTCAAGCTAGTAGATGGTGAAAAGTTTTATAAGATCACCTCCTTAATGAAGGGCCTGAGTGAAAAGCAATACTCCTCTAAGCTGTGGAGTCTTGTGAAGAAAAATTCTACTTCATGAGCTCCTGACATTAAAGTTGTGAGCTACTGCATAAATTAGTTTGCTCTGGGGCCATTTTCCTTGAGCTAAGACCAAAATGTGTGAGCTGGAGACTAAAAAAACTGTGAGCTAGCTCACACTAACTCAACTTAGAGGGACCACTGATGAAAAGGAATGTTTTGGCATGGCACATAAGAGAGTATAGTTGGCACCAGGCGAATCTTATAGAGACAGGCATTCCACAGATGAGATATCCACTACTAGCAAAAAATCCTGTTTTTGCTTTCCTCCTGCCTCTTCTGCAGGCCACAATGAGAAAGATCTTTACTGGCAGGCTGGACAATACAGGAGGAGATAGTTCCTCAAGAACTCCAGCCCGAAGCTATTCAGGGCCTTGAAGGTAAAAACCAGCTCAGAACCTGTGTGGAAGCAACCTATGTCAGTATCTTTTAATCAGAGCAACTGGGCTTCTAACACTATCTGTTAGTGTCCGTTGCCCTAGCAGATTCTGAATGTTACAAATATATTATTTCTGCACACACATTTTCTACAAACGTCGTCTTGGCACAGAAGTCTTGTCATCATCTGAGGCAATGGGACAGAGTGCTGAATGACTAAAAGTGTTATTTTCCTCCATCCATGTTTATTCTGCGGATATTGCTGAAAGGACACCATTCGGAAAACATGAGATGTTCCTGTTATGCCTGGGGATAGATCAAGATGGGTAGCCGTGTTTGTCTGCAGCAGCAGAAAAGCACACGAGTCCAGCAGCACCTTAAAGACTAACAAAATTTGTGGCAGGGCATGAGCTTTCATGAGTCACTGGAGAAGTGAACAATGACTCATGAAAACTCACACCCTGCCACAAATTTTATTAGCCTTTAGGGACTCTTTACTGGACTCCTGGGTTTTTCTACTGCTGTTACACCTGGGTACTCTCCCCTGGGCTGGCAAGCTGTTATTCAGGACCAAGTTTGAGAACAGGCTCCCTTTCTCTCACACACACTTACATAAGATTTGAGAAACTGTTTTCATCTTGATTGGGAAACCTTTGACAGGTAACTTGGGACTCAGTTACCGTGCAGTTTGAGGAGACAAAAAAGTCACAACACCTAACAAAGAACTGAACTGTCAGTGTGAGCAAGACATTTTTCCTGAGCATGAAATCATTTGTTTTGTGAATTTATATGGAGTCTACTGGTGTGGATGTTCAGCCACCTGCATGTGAAATACTGTCAAGCAATGTTTTATCTTTCTATGACCGTCTATGTTTATCTGAATATAACTGCCATGCTTTAAAATGTTACTAACCCTGAACTAAGCTGAGGCACATCAAAGTAGAGAATTAGCCGGTGCCTCTTTTATCTAAACCCCTCTTGAAGGTGGCTATGCTTGTGGCCGCCACCACCTCCTGTGGCAGTGAATTCCACCTGTTAATCATCCTTTGGGTGAAGTAGTACTTCCTTTTATCCGTTTTAACCTGTCTGCTCAGCAAATTCATCGAATGCCCACGAGTTCTTGTATTGTGAGAAAGGGAGAAAAGTACTTCTTTCTCTACTTTCTCCATTTCATGCATTATCTTGTAAACCTCTATCATGTCACCCCGCAGTCGACGTTTCTCCAGGCTAAAGAGCCCCAAGCGTTTCAACCTTTCTTCATAGGGAAAGTGTTCCAAACCTTTAATCATTCTAGTTGCCCTTTTCTGCACTTTTTCCAATGCTATCATATCCTTTTTGAGGTGCAGCGACCAGAACTGCACACAGTACTCCAATTTGTTCTTTGAAGATAAAGCCTCCAGGACAGTTTCCCAGGCCGAGCCTGGACCCAGGAAGAATAACCACAAGGGAGATAAAGAAGTTACTGCGTGAATTTTCACATGTGAATACAGGATTGTTTAGCAATTGTAGCAATGTTTAGAGAACCTTTGATGTGCCACCTTTAAGTATGCATTCTACTGCTACTCTGTATCAGTTCCAATACTTGGCTCAATAAAAGCACATGGATTATCAATAAACCATACTTTGTTTCAACTCAAGGACTGGTTACTTTGAAATCTGCTTGCTTGACAAATACAGGACTGGAACTAGCCCAAAGACCTTGGAAGGATCACAATTTTTCTCTGCTTACCCTTCTTTCTTCGCCACTGCCAAACAGACCTTCCAATCTCTTAGGTTCACGGTACCCCATACACTATTTTTTAAAAATATATATATATGTAGTTTTATTCAAGGCCTTTTTTGAGCAAGAACGCACAGAAACGCAGTTCCGACTGACTTGGCAACAGGAGCTGTGGCCTAATATGCAAATTAGCCCCTGCCTGGGCTTTTTCTAAAAAAAAAAAACCCGTGTGAAACAATAGTGACATCAGGGGGTGTGGTCCAATATGAAAATGAGTTCCTGCTGGGCTTTTTCTACAGAAATAGCCCTAGTTTTACTAACTTGTTTCATTGTTCATGAGCCATCTTGAGCAGGTCTGGCAAGGCAACATACAGATTTCCTACCTAAAAAGCCCAGCAGGGTCAAGAGGCTGCAACGAGGGGGAAGGAGTTGAAATTGTTCTCCTCTTTCAGCAGAGGTCCACTGGTGGAGGCAGGAGGGGGTCTGTCTGATCCTCCCTTTCCATTACAGTCTCCTGAAATTAGTCCAAGGGAGTCCCACAAGCTGGAAAACAAATGACTGTCAGCACCTCCCACTAATATATTGCTGGGCCCAATCTATAATCGCTGTGGCGGAAGAGTCTAGTTTGTGACAAGTAGTTGGATAGTCTCTTTCAGCTGGGAAAATTTCACCTGCTGGAAGACTGAACTGTTTCCTTATTACATGAATGATGTACTAAGAAACTAATTGACTATAGAAATTAATTAAGAAGTGGGTAGAGGAAAGGGCCAGATGGTAGATTGCACATTTTGCACACCAAGAGATTCAGTGCTTGGCTGCTTTGAGGATAGCTACTGTGGGAAATGTTCTTTCTCTGCCTGAGACTCTGAAATGCCTTTAATATGCACGATAATAAATTAGTTGGAGCAGGACCCTGATTGAGGCAGGATCATACAAGAATTCTCATAACCCCAAGTCACAACCATGACTCAGCAATAGATCAACCATGTGCTTTGAGAGGTCCAATTCCTTTAGCTGTACTTCAGAGTCTCTGGTAACAGGCCTTGAAGAAAGACCGTTCTCAGCCTGGAGAGCCAGTGGCAGTCATGTGCCTAAATTAACACTAACCGGAACAAAGTTTGAATCCAATTGCACCTTTAAGGCCAACCAAGTTTAATTCTGGATATAAGCCTTTGTGTGAATGCAGACTTCTTCAGCTACACAAAAGCTTATATCCAGAACCAGGTTTTTGTTTTTAAAGCAGGTATGCACAAGAATGCAGTTCTGGCTGGCTTGGCATCAGAGGGTGTGACCTAATATGCAAATGAGTCCCTGCTGGGCTTTTTCTACAAAAAAAAAAGCCCTGCCCAGAATTAAACTTCATTAGTCTTAAAGGTGCACGTCACTGGACTCAAAACTTTGAAGCAACAGACCAACATGGCTGCCCACCTAAATCTGTCTTGACATTGACTAATTATTGATATTTTGGGATGGAAGGCGGCATGGCATCACCAGATCTCATCAGATCACAAAAGCTAAGCAGGGTTTGTACCTAGATGGAATCTTACCAAGGAAGATTTTGGTCTGTTTTCAGGGTTTGCCCTTCTGTTCTCATTAGCAGTAGTGATTGTCCTTCTGTTTGTTCCATCTCCATAAACAAACTTACCTTTGATTAGTTTCTGAGCTCCAACGCTGGATGAATAGAGGAAGGAGCTTCTCTTTTAAAAAAGAACCCAGAATATAATGCTAAAATCACATTTGAAGAGCTCAAGGGCTAGTAATAATCCCACAAGGCCTATCGATATCTTTCCTCAGATGGCTCAGCCGCCCTGAGCCTGCTACGGCGGGGAGGGCGGGATATAAATGTATTATTATTATAATATTTATTATGGAATATGGCTGGGAATCCATAATCATCAGGGTTTTTTTTGAGCAGAAATGCACAGGAATGCAGTTCTGGCTGGCTTAGCGTCAGGGGGTGTGTTCTGATATGCAAATGAGTTCCTGCTGGCCTTTTTCTACAAAGAAAGCCCTGATAATCATGAACAGTTAGATCCCACAGATTCTTTCTTCTAATGCTCACCTCTGGTGAAGAAAGTCACAAAGGTGTTGGCAGAATAATTAACATAGCTGTAAAGTCGGAGACATTCAGATGGCAACATGCTTTATTAGCGAGTACATCACAAAGACAACATGGCGGGGCCAGGTCCCCTGTTATATACATTTCTTGGAACAACCTTCCAGGTCAGGTCCAATCCTGGCCAGTTAAATTTCCCGCCACTGATCATCATAGGCGGGCTGTGTTCGTCCCTTCCCGGCACCACCCACAGGTGCGCTGTGCTGTACTTTCCAAGACGAATGCCAGACACAACACTCCTTCCTCCCTAGTTCAAGATACATAATCTTTCAAATGAGCGGCCGCTGCTCTCTGAGCGACTGCTGAGGTCGATCTGGGGAGCTGGGGCTGCTGCCTGGGGTTCTGTAGCTGCTGGTTCCTCGCTTTGCGCCACGGTTGGCAGAGCATTGTCTCGATCCTGTGGAGGTATCTCTTCCGCCCTGTCAGGCTCCTCCGCCAGCAAACCTGGCGAGCACAGCAGGGTTGCTTCTTGCGGTGCCCCCATGCTCTCCCCATCCCCCACTTCTCCTGGCCCTGCCAGTTCCTCCGGCAGGGTGAGGCAGCAGAGTTGGCATATGTGTCTGCGGAGGAGCTGCCCCGCTTCTGACGAGACCTCCTATGAGCAGGACCCATTGAGCCGCAGCACCCAAGCTGGTATCCACTCTGGCCTGCTCGCAAAGTTCTTGGCATAGACCAGATACCCTAGAAAGAACCCCCTAGTGGCCTCCCTGGTCTCGGGGGAGCTGCGGAGGTCCAGGGCCCGGTCGGGGTGTAACCTATCTAGCCAGGTGGTTAACTGCCTGCCCATGAGTAACTTGGCAAGGCTTATGCCCGTAGCCAGGTTGGGGTTGATCCTGTAACCAAACAGGAAGGCGGACAGTCGGTGGTCCCAATCCCCTTGGACTATGCGACCCAAGGCCTCCTTGGTTGTGCGAACCATGCGCTCCGCTTGGCTGTTAGTGGCTGGGTGAAAGGGAGCAGACCATATGTGGCGGATGAGGTACCTATTCAGGAATTCCTGGAACTCCCGGGAGGTAAACACAATACCGTTGTCTGTCACTACGATGTAAGGCTCTGACTGTGGCCGTGGTGGTGTAAGCAACTGGGATGACCTCCAGCCACTTCGTGTAAGCATCCACCAAGATAAAGAATATTTGCCCCTGATATGGCCCCGTAAAGTCTAAGTGTAGCTGGGACCACGGCACCCGATTGGATTCACAGTGGTGAACAGGGGCGCTGGGCGGATTCGGCCAGGAATCTTGGCAGGGTGGGCACCTACTAACCCACCCCTCTATCTCTTCATCCATTCCCAGCCACCATACATAGCTCCGCGCCAGAGTTTTCATACGCACTATCCCCAGGTGTGTCTCGTGCAAGGCTTCGAGCACTTGCTTCCGGAGTGGAGGAAGGACCACCACTCTGCTGCCCCAAAGAATACACCCTTTGTGTAAGGAGAGTTCTTCCTGGCAGGAAACAAACGGTCTGAATTCAGTGTCCAATTTGCCCGTGGGCCAACGCCTCCCCACCCAGTCCGAAACGCATACAAGGATGCGGTCTCTGCCCGTGGACCTGGCTACCTCCACTGTGTGAGGGGCCACTCCAGCAGAGACTCCAGGAGCATCATGCGGTGGGCTGGGGTCGGATCTGGGTCCATCTCCAGCAGCGGAAGGCGGCTGAGGGCATCTGCATGGCCCATTGCCTTGCCGGGGTGGTAGACGAGCTTGTAGGTGTATGAGTTGAAGAACTCGTTCCACCGCAGGACCCACTGCGACAGGATCTGTGGTGTCTGGCGGTCTAGGGTGAGTAGGCCGAGCAATGCCTTGTGATCTGTGTTAATCGTGAAGCGCCTACCATACAGGTAGTTGTTGAATTTGTATACGCCTGCCACGATTGCCAATGCCTCCTTATCTATTTGGGCGTAGTTGTGCTCAGCCTGGGTCAAAGTGCGAGAGTAATAGGCTAGGGGGACCTCTCTCCCATCCGGGAGTTGGTGGCCCAGGAGGGCGCCCACTCCGTAAGGGGAAGCATCGCATGCTAAAATCATGGGGAGGGACTCATCAAAATGGTGGAGTACCTCATTTGAAACCAAGATGTCCTTGACTGCCTGGAAGGCCGCGGCCTGCTTTTTTCCCCCAGACCCATGGAGCACCCTTATCTGGGAGTCTGTGTAGGGGTTCAGCCAGGGCTGCATTGTGGGGCAAGAATGAGTGGTAAAAGTTCAGGAGCCCCCCAAAACTTTGTAGCTCCGCCCTGCAAGTGGGGTCCAGGGCCTGTACTATCGCCCTGGTCTTGTCGGCCATTGGGTGAATTCCTGCGGCATCC
The DNA here is from genome assembly GCF_032191835.1 of Heteronotia binoei. Lineage (NCBI taxonomy): Eukaryota > Metazoa > Chordata > Lepidosauria > Squamata > Gekkonidae > Heteronotia > Heteronotia binoei. The sequence goes on from NC_083225.1 coordinate 175,584,582, forward strand.
ACCCCGAACCCCAGGAACTCCACCCTTGGCACCCCAAGTGAGCACTTCTCCCGCTTCACCTTGAGACCCACATTCTGGAAACGGCAGAGCACCTCTCGAAGGCAGCAGCAGAACTCGTTGGTGTCAGATGCAGCTATCAAAATGTCATCAAAAAAGGGTTGTATGCCGGGAATCCCTGGATGCTGTTTGCGGCCATCATGTGTCCCCTGTGAAATCACATCTCAGGGCTAATCCACGGAGCTCTGCAAGATACTCAGCGGCAGATTCAGCTTATCTCTGCTGTCTCGTGTAGAACGTGTTCTGCTTGTGAGACAGGACAGCTATGGTGCCATATGGGTAGTCATCGCCTTGACCAGCTGGTCATAAGTGGCCCTTGCGAGGGTGGTCGGTGCGATGAGTCGCTTCATCAGCTGGATGGTGTCCACCCCGCACGAACTCAGGAGAAGTGCCTTCTTCTCTGCCGCTGCCTCCATTTTGTGCAGCTCTATGTAGTAGTTGATCTGGTCCACCCATGATTCCCGTAAGTCAGGTTGGGTGACGTCAAATGCTGGTAGGGTTTGTCTGGGAGCAGTAGCCATGACCTCGGCCGTGGAAACACTAGAGCTCGGATCGCAGGGCTTGTGGGCAACTGGAGGCTGCTCTCCGCTCACCGGTATCCGATCCTCATCGCCAGAGTAATGTACTGAAGTAAGAGACGTTCAGATGGCAACATGCTTTATTAGTGAGTACATCACAAACACTACATAGCGGGTCCGGGTCCCGTGTTATATACATTTCCCGGAACAACCTTCTTCCTGGTCAGGTCCAATCCTGGCCAGCTGTGTTCGTCCCTTCCCAGCTCCTCCCACAGGTGCACTGTGCTGTACTTTCCGGGACGAATGCCAGACACAACAATAGTAATGGTACATAACCTGATTGAACAGTAGATAAAGGCTAACATACTTGATAGGAAGGAGAAGAGACAGGAAGAGTTTCTTAACTACACCTCTAGCTGAGAGAGAGTAAGACCGAGTGTGGCACTTCCAAGGAGAAAATTGTCCTAAGAGTAGCAATCTGGAGACATACAAGGAATGATACTTAAAAGGAGAGAACGTGCTGGCCTCACTAGCCTATCTAATTGGCTTCTTGCTGCCCCCTGCAAGGTCTTCTTCTCTTCTTAGAATCACAGAACCATAGAGTTGGAAGGGACCTCCAGGGTCATCTAGTCCAACCCCCTGCACAATGCAGGAAATTCACAAATACCTTCCCCTAAATTCACAGGATCCTCATTGCTGTCAGATGGCCATGCAGCCTCTGTTTAAAAAACTCCAAGGAAGGAGAGCCCACCACCTCCCAAGGAAGCCTGTTCCACTGAGGAGCCGCTCTAACGGTAAGTTCTTCCTAATGTTGAGCCAGAAACTCTTTTGATTTAATTTCAACCCATTGGTTCTGATCCTACCTTCTGCGGCCACAGAAAACAATTCCACACCATCCTCTATATGACAGCCCCTCAGGTACTTGACGATGGTGATCCTATCACCTCTCAGCCATCTCCTCTCCAGGCTAAACATGTCCAGAGCCTTCAATCTTTCTCCTTTGTACACCAGACATTGCCTTTTCCAACAAAAAATGATAGCCGCTCTCGTCTCCATCACATAGCTAACTACCTCTGTACATTGAGGTTCCATTTACCACAGCTAAAGAACAGGTTTATTGACTAAAGCTGTACCAATATGCACCAAGTCACAACGAATGAAATAACTCTGCAATCTAATGCCATGATTCAGATATCGCTGTTGATAAGACAACTCCACATATGTGTCTAATCCTTCTTAAACCCATCTAAACTAGGTGCTGGCACTACATCTTATGGTAGCAAATTCCATAATTATCTACTGAGATGAATTTCCCTTTATTCATCCCAAACCTATAACCAATCAGTTTTGCAGGCTCATCCTGATTCTAGTATAGTAACAAACAACAGGATAACAATCTCCCTCTTTTCCTTATCCGATACTAGGGATGCTCAATTGCCCTCTGGCTTGGCTTGCGTTTTATTTGTGGGCAGCAAACTCGGGAGTCAAATGTTCAGTGAACTGTTCGTCCATATCCAAACAGCTCGAACATGTCTGACTGCAGGGGGGGGGGGGGGAATGCATCAAATGAATAAATCAAAAACAAAATTCATGTAATACTTTTTTATTGGGATCAACCAAAATAGCACCAAACACTGTGCAAGCTTCCGGGGTCAGCAGATCTCTTCATTAAGCTGGATGTTACAAATTTTAAAAAGACAAGGAGTTAAAGGCAGAATTCTCACCCTGATGAAATATTAGAAGAAGAAGACTGCAGATTTATACCCCGCCCTCCTCTCTGAATCAGAGACTCAGAGCGGCTTGCTATATCTTCTCCCCCACAACAGACACCGCGTGAGGTGGGTGGGCCTGGAGAGGGCTCTCCCAGCAGCTGCCCTTTCAAGGACAACCTCTGCAGGAGCTATGGCTGACCCAAGGCCATTCCAGCAGGTGCAAGTGGAGGAGTGGGGAATCAAACCCAGTTCTCCCAGATAAGAGTCCACAAACTTAACCACTACACCAAACTGGCTCTCAGATTCACTGGTATAGCAAGCCACTGATTTCTATCTAATTTAGCTTCCAAATCTTAGGCTAGCCTAGCGTGGGCTATCCAGGTCAGGGCAGTCTGGCTATTAGATGTATAATGTACATGAGGGGTCACCCATTTGTAACAGCAATACTTGTGATAATACTACCTTTCCCAGCCATGCTTATTTTAATACCTGTAAGTGGGAAGAAATGCACGCTCTAGAGCAGGGGTGGCCAAACTGTGGCTCTTTCACACATATTGTGTGGCTCCCAAAGCTCCCACTGCCCCATTGGCCGGCCTGCAGAAGGCATTTGTCTATTTAAATCACTTATCCAAGCCAAGTCAGCTGGCGGCTTGGAGAATGCATTTAAAATTGCTTTCTTTCCACTCCCATCTTCCTTCCTTCCTTCCTGCTCTCCAAACATCGAACATTCATGTCTTGCGGCTCTCAAACATCTGACATTTATTCTACATGCCTCTTACATTAAGCAAGTCTGGCCACTCCTGCTCTAGAGTGAGCAGTGAACCTGGGAAAGTCCTGCTCCAAATCTCACCCTCTGCCTTGAAACAAGGTGGCCTTAGGCAACTCCCTCTCTCTCTCTCACACACACACACACAGACCTCTTTCTACACCACCGTTGTAATAATATTAATGCGAAGGATTACTAAGATAAAAAATAAAGCCCTCCGAAGACTTTAAGTATTATGTGAGCATTCAGTGTTATTACTGGGAAGCAGATGTCGTGCATCAATGAATGGGAGCAAGGAGCCAACGGAGCATGTCTTAATACGAAATGAAACCTGACCTTTCCAGGAACTTTTCAAAGCTTCTGAAGAGAAAATTATATACCACTATACCAAACCTTTAATGGCATAATAGATTCAGATAAAAATACACAGAATATAAAAATTTAAACATTGGAGATAAAATCAAAATAAAACCGAGCTTACAGATGCATTCAAACATGGTCCCGCCACCTGGTGGGAAGGGCGGGATATAAATCTTAGATAAATAAAAAGAATTAAATTTAAGGATGTCAGCCAGAAATTTTGCCACAGCCTCACTAACCACCCCCTCAGTATCACTCAATAAATAATAACAGGGTGGCAGAATAGACAAATCTGGAGAAAAAGAAAGCTTGCCAAATAAATCTTTACGGAGGTTATGGTAAAAAGAACAATCAAGCAATATATGCTGGATTGAGTCAGGAGTATTCGCTCCACAGGAGCAAAGTCTGTCGGCTAAAGGGACTCGCTGATATCTCCCTTGTAAAACTTTGGAGGGAAACGCATTTAGTCTAGCCAACAGAAATGCCCTGCGATGACTTGGAGTGGTTAGGTCTGATAGATACGAAATGAAACCTGACCTTTCCAGGAACTTTTCAAAGCTTCTGAAGAGTAAATTATATACATATTATGCAGAAACAAGAGCCCACAGCCCTTACCCCTTGGGCAATAGCTAATCATATTTGAAAATAGAAGATGGCCCTGCTGTTCAAACATTCATAGAATCAGAGAGTTGGAAGGGGCCTCCAGGGTCATCTAGTCCAACCTCTTGCTCAATGCAGGAAACTCACAAGTACTTCCCCCTAAGTTCACAGGATCAGCATTGCTGTCAGATGGTCATCTAACCTTTATTTACAACCTCCAAGAAATGAGAGCCCACCACCTCCCGAGGAAGCCTGTTCCACTGAGAAACTCTCTGTCAGGAAGTTCTTCCTAATGTTGAACTGGAAACTCATTTGATTTAATTTCAACTCACTGGTTCTGGTCCTAACTTCTGGGGCCACAGAAAACAATTCCGCACCATCCTCTATATGACAGACCTTCAAGTACTTGATGGTGATCATCTCACCTCTAAGCTGCCTCCTCACCAGGCTAAACATGCTCAGCTCCATCAACCCTTCTTCATAGGACTTGGTCTCCAGAATCCTCACCATCTTTGTCGCCCTCCTCTGGACCCGTTCCAGCTTGTCTATATCCTTCTCAAAATGTGGTGCCCAAAACTGAACACAATACTCCAGGTGAGGTCTTGCCAGAGTAAAGCGATACCATCATTTCACACGTATGTACCATTTGGGGAAGTACTGTGGACATGATTACTTCCAAGCCTATTGTTACGGGTATGCTTGCCTATTATTATGTGCGGGATTCAGGGCTGGCGTCAGCAGAGGTGGGACCGCCACTGGGGCTTGGGATTCTGGCAAGGTCCACTGTCATAACCACATGCTTCCAGGGAAGGAAAGGTGGCACTCCTGGTGGGTACTGTGTGGCATTCCTATCAGTAGGAAGGTTCACAAATAGGCAGAAGAAAAGGAAACGGGGGATGTGGGTGAGGTGAAAAAAGGCATGAATGGGGGTTCTGGTGGTGGATCAGCAGTGTTCACTCTAAGCTGAGTTAGCATGAGCTAGCTCACAGATTTTTAGCCTCCAGCTCACACATTTTTGTCTTAGCTCAGGAAGGATGACCCCAGAACACAATAATTTATGTAGTAGCTCACAATGTTAATGCCAGTAGCTCACAACTTTAATGCCAGTAGCTCACAAAGTAGAATTTTTGCTCACAAGACTCTATAGTTTAGAGGAACATAAGAACGTAAGAGAAGCTATGCTGGATCAGGCCAATGGCCCATCCAGTCTGACACTCTGTGTCACCCAGTGGCCACAAACAACAACCCAAGTGCCATCAGGAGGTCCACCAGTGGGGCTAGAAGCCCTTCTACTGTGCCTCCCCCAAGCACCAAGAATACAGAACATCACTGCCCCAGAGAGTTCCAACAATACGCTGTGGCTTATAGCCACTAATGGACCTCTGCTCCATATGTTTATCCAGGGCTTTTTTTGTAGAACAAGCCCAGCAGGAACTCATTTGCATATTAGGCCACACTCCCTGATAACACCTTTGTTTCACATAGGACTTTTTTAAATAGAAAAAGCACAGCAGGGACTAATTTGCATATTAGGCCACACCCTGACACTAAGCCAGCTGGAACTGTGTTCCTGTGCGTTCCTGCTTAAAAAAAAAAGCCCTGTGTTTATCCAATCCCCTCTTGAAGCTGTCTATGCTTGTAGCCGCCACCACCTCCTGTGGCAGTGAATTCCACGTGTTAATCACCGTTTGGAAATATTGGTCAGGAGGAAGAAAAGCCCTAGAAGGAGAGTAATTAAAACATGGAATTCACTGCTGCGGGAAGCTGTGGCAGCTACAAGTACAGACAGCTTCAATAAGGGACCGGATAAACATATGGAGCAGAGGTCCATCAGTAGCTGTTAGCTACCAGGTATAGGTGGAACACTCTGTCTTTGGCAATGATGCTTTGTATTCTTGGTGCTTGGGAGGACTTCTACTCCCACCGGTTGACCTCAGGATGGCGCCTGGATTTTAGTTACCGTACGACACAGAGTGTTGGACTAAATGGGCCATCAGCCTGATCCAACATGGCTTCTCTTATGTTCTTAGAGGAGAGGAAGACCCAGGGCTCAACAAAACCTGGAACCGCCCTTGTGGGATTCATGCCAGGTAATATGACGTGTGGAAGTGAGGGAGCCCGTGACACAAGAATGGCAATATTTCTCAATGGGCACCAGTTGTTAGGAGATGGTCCCCTGATAGTTTTTTCAAATACCCATCAGTGATCAGAAGAGGTTCCACTCTCAGCTGAAGGCAGATGTGTGCATGGGTGAAGAAACAGCTGTCTGAGTTCAGAAAAGACACAAGCAAACAAATGATGTTGTTACACTGGGTTAAGACGTCCAGAAAGGCATGGTGATGGGGAGGTACATGGTTGCTTTCTATCAGGGTTGCAGGTCTGCAGTCGTGTAGGACTGCCTCTTTACTTCCATATGTGCAGAGAACTGTTGTCTTCATGCTCTGCTTATAGACTTCCTGGGAGCATCCGGCAACCATGGAAAACTGGATGCTGCAAACCTTCCATATATGTCAGAAACTGATACAAATGTGAAAACGTATGGATTAATAAAAGAATGGTCTAGGCCAGGGATGTCAAACATGTGGCCCAGGGGCCAAATTAGGCCCTCAGAGGGCTCCTATCAGGCCCCCAACCAACTGGCTGTCATCTACTTCCTTCAGCATCGCAGTTTGTTTTGTCAGGCCTTCACAATTGCAGAGGCACTACAGAGCAAAGCCTCTATTTTCTCCATTGGCCAAGGGTCCTCCCTTGGTGAGGAAGAAGGGGAGGGAGAGCTTGCTTTGCCAGCATCTCTCAATTGCACAGCAGAGTTACTAAGCCAAGCTTCTCTTCCTTCTATTGGCTGACGCTCCTCCCTCTCCTGGTCCCCTGGGGAGGGAAGGAAAGAGCACAGCTTTCTTTGCCCAGTTCCCTGGATCACACGAGAGAGATAGAAAGAAAGCACCTTTAAGGCCAACGATTGCTAATGTTTTAAGCATATTTTAAGGGTTTCTTTTTTTGATAATCTTTAATTGTATTTGTCTGTGTCCTTTATAAAGTTTATATCTCTGATACCTAATCTTCAATAAGTTGGCACATGGCCTGGTCCAACATGGCCCGGTCTGACAAGGTCTCATTTTTGTCAGATCTGGCTCTCATAACAAATGAGTTTGACACCCCCTAGTCTAGGCAGACTTTTGGCCTGATCCTGCAGGGCTTTTCAAAATTTTACCTGGTTTTATGTGCAGCACCTGCTTGATATAGTTGCAGATATTTCAAAGACCACACGCTCTGCAGAAGCAAACAGAATGCAACTTTTATTTAAAACCAACAGCCCTCTCTTACAGAGGACTCTCTAAATAATCTGCTTTCTTCACTCAGATAACAGTCCATAAGTTTTGCTATCACAACTCTAAAAACAGTAACATTTTCTCCACATCAAAACAAAACTGCACCAAGTGCTCCTCCCTCTTCAAAATCCCTGTCTCTCCATGCTCTTCACAAGTAGAAAAGTTTGTCGGCAAGTTCCAGCCTTGGCTCTTGGTGGATGCTCTGGCCCACCAAGAACGTCAGCTTGTTGGCATACTGACAAGGGGCCGGCACTCTGATGAGGCCCTAGAAACAAAACAGGAGAAGGAGATCAGACAACCAGAACCATGAACGTCTGCTGTAAGCAGCAAGCGGCTTCCAATGTTCTCAAAATATACAAAATGATAATCCAGAACAAATCACCCACTTTCGCATTAATAAAATATAAACAAGAAGTAGCTTGCGATGTAATGAAAGTGCAGTCCCACTGTGTTCTTCTTTTATTTAGATTTTTTTTAGGGAGGGAGGGAGGGAGGGAGGGAGGGAGGGAGGGAGGGAGGAAGGAAGGAAGGAAGGAAGGAAGGAAGGAAGGAAGGAAGGAAGGAAGGAAGGAAGGAAGGAAGGAAGGAAGGAAGGAAGGAAGGAAGGAAGGAAGGAAGGAAGGAAGGAAGGAAGGAAGGAAGGAAGGAAAGGTAAAGGTGCCTGGGCTGGCTATATTGTTAAAGCGCTTCTACAGCAGATCGAAGCCCAGGAATCAACATAAATGTCATCTAAAACAAGCTGATTAGCAGACAAGTCTGAAAATGGGACATTATTTAAGTTACATCTGCACTATCAATAAGCCCACAGGCTCCTTGAGGGAGCATGTGAAGAATTCAAAAAACACAATCAAAACAATAAAACAGGGTAATACCAAGCAAAATCAAAGTTCGGCAGCATACTGATCCGTCCTTCATCTTTTCTGAAGCACCATGCTGGGAAGGTGCTTCCGCAGTACTATAATTAATGTCACAAAGTCACTGCCTCTACCTGATGAAATGGCATGTAATCATCTCTACTGTCTTTATGTATTTTTCACAGAGGAACAAGTTGTATTTTGGAGAAAAAAAAGTATATTTAACCACTGATGAAGACAGCATTGTCAAAACATAAAATGTAACAGGATACAAATTAATACAAGCAGAATGATGACTTTTAAAATGACAAAAAAGGTGTTTGATAATGTTGAATGGCACCTTAAGATCTGTCTCCTCTTGTATAAACCCACCCAACCACTGCAGTCATCTTCTGAATCTCTGATTTAGCTGTTCCTACTTTCAGAGGCTAAATGGATGGCAAGCCAAGAGAGGGCCTTCTTTGTCAAGACACCAACATTATTCAACTCCTTCCCCAGGGATACTGGTCTGTCCCCTTCTATCACTGGGTAAATACTTATTGGTTGCATCTGGTCTCTCCTTTTTGCCTTGTGTTTAATTTACTGCTTGGGGCCTTCTCAGTCATGGCACCAAAACTTTGGTTCTTCCTTCTTCGGGAGATCTGTCTGTCTCCCTCTATCAGTGCCTTCCACCTTTTTGTTTTATCTGTCATACTCCCCAAAACGATAACTGGCCTTCTTCCCTGATTTGGGTGTTGCTAGTTTATGTGTTTATATTGAATTATTTTATAATTCTGAATATTCTTTTTCACTGTTCAAGCATTGTAATTTTTTTTTATGTTTGCTGCCTTGAAGACACCAACTGAATGGAAAGGTGGCATAAAATGTTTTAAATAAATACTTTTTTAGCTCTTTATTTTATTCATTTATTTTAACCATCATTCATGATATATATTTTACTATGTTCTCAGGGCTGTTGTTTTGGTAGGAAAAGCTCAGCAGGAACTCATTTGCATATTAGGCCACACCCCCTGACAACAACTAGCCGGAATTGCATTCCTGTTCATTCCTGCTCAAAAAAAGCCCTGTTTGTTCTGTTAGCTGACTAGGTGGCTCTGCTGAGCAGGAAAGCCCGGTTAGTTCTTTAACTCAAAACAAAATTAAACTTTATACTGGAAACTTTTTGTTTTAGTTCAAGATTTGGAACATGGGTCCTGTATTTGACTTCCTTCTATACTGCATTTGTCATGCAATGTCACAAGCTGTACGGGCCCAGCACAGCAGATGAGGAGAACCCAGTTATAAAAGAAATAGCAGGTGGTTCCTTTCCTAACTTCATACATGGCAATGATGTCTGTTAATTTAGCATTGACTGCATGCAACTCTTTTACTTACAGGCCAGTTGTAGTACAGGTGGCACATCTTGTATGTAAGACGTTGCATGTGCTCTGGCTTTAACCCGTTGTCATCATACACCACATTATAATGTGTGGGGTTAACGGTACCCTGGCGAGCAAGCTGGCTAATCAAGAAAAAGTCATACCTGAAGCGGAAGGTTTAAATTAGTAGTGGGTAAGGTGTATTCTTATAAGCAACAGAGATAAAGTCTATTAATAAATACAGTCTATAAAGAAATATTAATAAATATAAACTAGAAGGATTAAAGGGTTGGAACACTTTCTCTATGAAGAAAGGCTAAAACGCTTGGGGCTCTTTAGCTTGGAGAAACGTTGATTGAGGAGTGACATGATAGAGGTTTACAAGATTAGGCATGGGACAGAGAAGGTAGAGAAAGAAGTACTTTTCTCCCTTTCTCACAATACGAGAACTTGTGGACATTCAATGAAATTGCTGAGCAGTCAGGTTAGAACTGATAAAAAGAAGTACTTCTTCACCCAAAGGATGATTAACACAGGAGGTGGTGGCAGCTACAAGCACAGACAGCTTCAAGAGAGGATTGGATAAGCATATGGAGCAGAGGTCCATCAGTGGCTATTAGCCACAGCATATTGTTGGAACTCTGTCTGGGGCAGTGATGGTCTGTATTCTTGGCACTTGCGGGGGAGGAGTCACAGTGGGAGGGCTTCTAGTGTCCTGGTCCCACTGGTGGACTTCCTGATGGCACTTGGGGTTTTTTTGGCCACTGTGTCATAGAGTGGATGGGCCATTGTCCTGATCCAACATGGCTTCTCTTATGTTCTCATGTTTTTAGGTATTATAATAAGCATCAGTTCAGTTAATAGGCCTGTTTTCATTTGACACTGTGCTCTAGGTAAAGGCTATCATGCTCATATTGCGCTTACTCCAATATATACTTGCCAATTTGGACGAGTAGCTTCTGTATCAATTACAGTCCCAATTGGAGCATTCTCCAAGCTCCGATTCGCTTCAGTGAAAAACCGTAAAAGGCATCTCTTGCGGACAACAATCACAGATAATTTGGGCCTTTTTTTTATATGAGAAAAGGAACATTAAAAAAAAATAGGTAAGCAATTGCAGGTTTCATCACATGACCAGCGCACACGCCACCACAGAAGGTTGTTTCTGATCAAGAGCAATTCTTAGCCCCAACCAGCAAGACCGCTTCGTATCATTTTGTGCACAGACTGGGGGCTCCAATAGGGTTACATCATCACAAGGTGAAGTTATGCAGATATAACCCCACCCAATCTTCTACTCATGGTGCAAGATTTTGCCCAGGAACTGCCATAAAGGCTCCTTGAGTATATGCAGAAGAAGCTTTATTGATAGATCAGATAGCAACCATTATCAGCATGCGATTCGCAAGTCTGTGTGACTTGCCAGACTAACATGGGCAGCTGATCCCTCGATGATTATACCCAGGGGTGGAATTCTAGCAGGAGCTCCTTTGCATATTAGGCCACACACCCCTGATGTAGCCAATCCTCCAAGAATTTACAAGGTTCTTGTTTGTAAGTTCTTGGAGGATTGGCTACATCAGGGGTGTGTGGCCTAATACGCAAAGGAGCTCCTGCTGGAATTCCACCCAATTATATCTCCCAACATAACAACTCCCCTCTTTACCGCGCCCACCAAAGTCATTTGCATTAGTTATTACGAAGTCTTTCCCCAGGCTTCAGTGTTGCTTTCGTCAAGGTTACATTCCACTGGCTCAACCCAGTTCAGTCGCTCCATATCAGTGTTGCCCAGAGAGATCAGATCAGAGCTGTCTCCCCAAGCTCCCTTTTCACCTGCAACTGGGAGCATCCCACTACACGCAAAGCACTGAATGTTTAAGAAATACAACGGAAGTCGATAGTTGTGAATACGCTAATAATATGGGGTTAGCACATCTGCAAAATAATGAGTTGTTAGTGAGCAAATCGGATTGTACCACCAAACAAGTAACGGCGCCATTGCCAGCTATACTTGTCAGGGACCTGCTCCTGACACGTGGTTAGTGGATAGGTTCTACTCCTATTTGCACAAATGTTCTCTTCCTTTTGAGGAGCCAACTATGTTCAGCATTATCTATTACTTTTTCAAGGAGCCCCATGGCCCACAGTAGTAAAGCTGCAGTACTGCAGTCCAAGCTCTGCTCACGACCTGAGTTTGATCCTGGCGGAAGCTGGGTTCAAGTGGCCAGCTCAAGGTCAACTCAGCCTTCCATCGTTTCGAGGTTGGTCAAGTCAGTACCCAGCCTGCTGGGGGTAAAGCACAGATGACTGGGGAAGGCAGACAGGTTAAAACGGATAAAAGGAAGTACTTCTTCACCCAAAGGGTGATTAACATGTGGAATTCACTGCCACAGGAGGTGGTGGCGGCCACAAGTATAGCCACCTTCAAGAAGGGTTTAGATAAAAATATGGAGCACAGGTCCATCAGTGGCTATTAGCCACAGTGTATGTGTATATATAAAATTTTTTGCCACTGTGTGACACAGAGTGTTGGACTTGATGGGCCGTTGGCCTGATCCAACATGGCTTCTCTTATGTTCTTAAGGCAATGGCAAACCACCCTGTAAAAAGTCTGCCAAGAAAGCATCGTGATGTGACATCGCCCCATGGGTCGGTAATGACTCGGTGCTTGCACAGGGGACCACTTTTACATTTTATTACATTTTCTATCCCACTCATCCTTCAATGAATACATACTACCACAATGCATAGCACAGTGCATAGTTTTTTTTTATCTTCTCCATGTTACAGCCCTTCAGATCACGCGGAGAGAATGTACCTTACCCCAGTTCTCTCCAAATAAGATTTAAGACTAAGTGGGGATCTGACATTAACTTGAGCCCTCCCCCATGATCCTAACCCAACATTCTTAACCCTTGCACCACCCTGGCTCTTTGCCTCTGCACGAAGGTTTTCACTAACCATGGTTTGCTCCAAACCACAACTTACCATCCTGGTCTGAAACCAGTTTACAAACCGTAGTTTGAGCTATGTGTGTTTAATGAAAACACTGGTGCCAACAAAATGCTAAAGACACTTCGCTCTGAGCATAAAAAGGTAGGGTAATTAACCTACAATAGCAGAAAGGGAAGGAGATTCGTGTGCGCCTATTCTCAGTATCATAACCACGGTTATGATGCTGGTCAGCATTGCCTCGACATTGGGAGCAGATCGTGACTTCCTCACCATTCTGTTCCATCTGCCTGAGAAGAAAAGAGAACAGACCAAAAAATCTATTACCTGTGATTCCCACCGCATTCACTGAGGACACTAAACAACTGTGGAACTTCGTAGTCCACCACCATTTTCAGCTGGCCGTCTCCGACACCATCGCGGTATACGATAACACGTGTGGGCAACTGCCCATTGCACTTTTGCCACTGGTTCAGGGCACCTACAGAAATACAGGAAGGAAAGAGCAGAGTGGAGTCATGTAAGCAATTCCACACAGGTGGGTCATATCACATGGGATCTTCCATCAACTAATGGTTTGTTCTTGGCACATGAATGAAAGCAACAAACTGGATTGCTGGCAATCCCGTGTAAGAGAGCTATTTAAGAGCTTTTAATTGCATAGGAAACAAATGATTACTTTCTTGGAAAACTTTTCCCCACTAAACTAAGACTGGAGACCAGCAGTACTGTTTATTCAGAATTAGAGGTTCTTGAATTAACCACTTGTGCCACACTATCCCCTCTGTACAACAAGTTCTGCTGTAGTATTTCAAAAGCCATAACTCAGGGCAGAGCACCCACTTTACATGTGGAAGGTCCCAGGTTCAATCTCTGCCTTGTTCAATTAATGGATTTCAAGTAAATGGCAGGAAAGACCTTTCCTGGCCTGAGTCACCTTCTTAGAGAGCCAGTTTGGTGTAGTAGTTAAGTGCGTGGACTCTTATCCGGGAGAACCGGATTTGATTCCCCACTCCTCCATTTGCACCTGCTGGAATGGCCTTGGGTTAGCCATAGCTCTGGCAGAGGTTGTCCTTGAAGGGGCAGGTGCTGTGAGAGCCCTCTCAGCCCCACCCACCTCAGGGAGGGATGGTGGCACAGTGGTAGAGCATCTGCTTGGTAAGCAGAAGATCCCAGGTTCAATCCCTAGCATCTCCAACTAAAAAGGGTCCAGGCAAGTAGGCGTGAAAAACTTCAACCTGAGACTCTGGAGAGCCGCTGCCAGTCTGAGTAGACAATACTGACTTTGATAACCCAGGGCTTGATTCAGTATAAGGCAGCTTCATATGTTCATCTCACAGGGGGTCTGTTGTGGGGGAGGAAGATAAAGGAGATTGCGAGCCGCTCTCTGCTGTTCGGAGTGGAGGGCAGGATATAAATCCAATATCTCCTCCTCCTCCTCCTTCTATGTTCAAACTAGAAGACCAGATGCAACAATGGGACAAAACAGAACCACACCAGGACTCCACAAACTTGTGACCCATCGCAAATATATCCCAGGTCCAGATGACATACATCCAAGAGTTCTGAAAGAACTCAAAGGTGAACTTGTGCATCTCCTGACAAAAATATGTAATCTTTTATTGAAATCTGCCTCCGTTCCTGAGGACTGGAAGGTAGCAAATGTCACCTCCATCTTTAAAAAGAGTTCCAGAGGAGATCCAGGAAATTACAGGCCAGTCAGTATGACTTCAATACCAGGAAAGTTGGTAGAAAGCATTATCAAGGACAGAATGAGTAGGCACACTGATGAACACAAGTTATTGAGGAACACTCAGCATGGGTTCTGTAAGGGAAGATCTTGCCTCACTAACCTGTTACAGTTCTTTGAGGGGGTGAACAAACATGTGGACTACGGAGACCCAATAAATGTTGTATACCTTGACTTCCAGAAAGCTTTTGATAAAGTTCTTTATCAAAGGCTCCTTAGTAAGCTCGAGAGTCATAGAGTAAAAGAACAAGTCCTCTTGTGGATCAAAAACAAGCTAATTAATAGGAAGCAGAGAGTGAATATAAATGGGCAGTCTTCGCAGTGGAAGACGGTAAGCAGTGGGGTGCTGCAGGGCTCAGTATTGGGTCCCATGCTCTTTAACTTGTTCATAAATGATTTGGAGTTGAGAGTAAGCAGTGAAGTGGCTAAGTTTACAGATGACACTAAATTGTTCAGGGTGGTAAGAACCAGAGAGGATTGTGAGGCACTCCAAAGGGATCTGTTGAGGCTGGGTGAGTGGGCATCAACGTGGCAGATGAGGTTCAATGTGGCCAAGTGCAAAGTAATGCACATTGGGGCCAAGAATCCCAGCTACAAATACAAGCTGATGGGGTGTGAACTGACAGAGACTGACCAAGGCCGTTTTCCCACTTAGCGTTTGCTCCCCTTATTCCCCGGCGCAATTATCTCCAGATCATTTTTCTCGTTTTCCCACTAGTGACTCTTTGCGGAGTCGCCTTCCCTGAAGCCCCGGCTCAAATCGTTTTCCCACTGGCATCGGCTTGAGTTCGATGCCCTGTCAATCATTTTTTTTTTAAGCGCAAGTCTGGTTGCGTAATGACGTACTAACGTACTAACGTAACATCGAGCTGTTCCCTCCCCTTCATTTCGTGGACAAACCGCATCACGTGTGCTGCTGCTGCTCATGGATTGGCTGCAGCTGTAGAGTCCTCCACAGTCCTTTATGTATTAACAGAAGCATTCCTAGCACTATATTCCCCCCCCAAATTCTGAATTTGCGAAATATCGCAATAACGAAGAGAGAGAAATCGAGGGGTTTGTGTGCGTGTGTGTGTGTGTGTGTGGCAGCTTCTTCCCTTCGCTCCCTCCCGGGTGGCGAAGCTGGGATTTCCTCCGCTCTCTTTCCCCTCTCCGGCTGGCGCTTGCAACGGGGGACCTGACTGATTCCTGCTGCCAGAGCTCCCCCCCCCCGCCCCATTCTCTCCTTCCCCTTCTGTGGCGGGTGTGAAGAGCGAGCTCCGTCTATTTTCTAACCGAGCGGAATGTAGCCAGGGAGAAGAATGCAGGACTCCAACTTCCCATTTTATACATGGCGATTTTGTGCAGGTCCAGAAATCCTGGTGGCACAGCTGAGGGAGGCATTCCGTTTTTAACACACACACATGAACGCTTTGGCCCGCACCGGCACTAGATTCCCCCCCCCCAACAATGGAGAAGCGCCGCCGCCGCCAAATGTCTCTGGGCGGCTGGGCTCCCTTTGCCAAGGCGGCGGCGGCAGCGGGAAGCCGGCGGGGTCAAGCGGGGCACAAATGGAAGTGAAGTGGGGGGGGTTGAGCTGGGGAGACTCGAAGCTGCCGGGGCCCCTCCGCCGGCCCGCTGAAACCGCCTCCTTCCCGCTCGCCCTCCCCAAACTAGACCCGAAACGAACTGGCTGGAAAAGGCCTGCTGGGGGGGCTGCCGCGGTCCCCCCACCGGGGCCCCTAAAGGGAGAAGAGGCGGGGGATAACGCAACAGCGAAATAACGCAACTATTCCAGGAGGGGGTTTTTTTTTCCCTTTGTTAATTTCAAAATATCGCTATTACGCAAAACTGTGAAGTTTAAAAAAAAAAAATGGCCGCGCCGGCACTTCGGGGAAGCGCCGCGAAAGGCTGATGATTGGCCAAGGGGGTGGATGGGGTGGGAGGACGGAAAGGGAGAGGGTGCCGCCCACAAAGCAGTCGATCCGGCGTGGATGGATTTCCCACAGCAAACTCCGCTGAGTGGATCCGGAGTGGATCCGGAGGTTTTCGGAAACTCCGGCAACATGCTGAAAAACATACTCCGGCGTAAAATCCCTGTAGCGCCGGAGCAAACCGCAGCGCCGGAGCAAGATGTGCGAAATCCAAGAGAAGATCCGGAGGTAAATGGGGCGCTACGACGGAGCAAACGCTAGTGCGAAAACGGCCCAAGAGAGAGATCCTGGAGTCGTAGATAACTCACTGAAAAAGTCAAGACAGTGTGCAATTGCAATAAAAAAGGCCAAAGCCATGCAAGGAATTATTAGGAAGGGAATTGAAAACAAATCAGCCAGTATCATAATGCCCCTGTATAAATCGATGGTGTGGTCTCATGTGGAATACTGTGTGCAATTCCAGTCACCGCACCTCAAAAAGGATATTATAGCATTGGAAAAAGTGCAGAAAAGGGCAACTAGAATGATTACAGGTTTGGAACACTTTTCCTATGAAGAAAGGTTAAAACGCTTGGGGCTCTTTAGCTTGGAGAAACGTTGACTGCGGGGTGACATGATAGAGGTTTACAAGATTATGCACGGGATGGAGAAAGTAGAGAAAGAAGTACTTTTCTCCCTTTCTCACAATACAAGAACTCGTGGGCATTCAATGAAATTGCTGAGCAGTAGGGTTAGAACGGATAAAAGGAAGTACTTCTTCACCCAAAGGGTGATTAACATGTGGAATTCACTGCCACAGGACGTGGTGGCGGCTACAAGCATAGTCAGCTTCAGAGGGGTTTAGATAAAAATATGGAGCAGAGGTCCATCAGTGGCTATTAGCCACAGCATATTGTTGGAACTGTCTGGGGCAGTGATGGTCTGTATTCTTGGTGCTTGAGGGCGGGGGGCAAAGTGGAAGGATTTCTAGCCCTACTTGTGAACCTCCTTTTTTTGGGCCACTGTGTGACACAGAGTGTTGGACTGGATGGGCCAACATGGCTTCTCTTATGTTCTTATGTGGGTGGAATTGGCAGATAAAAAAGGCATACCATACAACAGGAGGGAGACTAGAGAGGAAGTCATGCAGGCTGTTACATGTTTGAGCTGAAAGAGTCTCTCCATAACTGGAGTGGACTGTGAATTAAAGACTGCTGCTGCTGCTGCACTGATGTCCTCTGTATGGCTACTGCAGCCAAGAGCAAAAGTGAGAACATGGACAAATGTCCACCCCCTCCCCTGTGTTGGAAGATAAGGACTGTACACTGGCTCTTAGCCTCAACATTTGGAGGGGGCTAAAACAGTCAAAGAGACACTGACAATCTTCTCTGTCTCTCTATCTCTCTGATGCTATCCCTTTGAAATAGACTGAAAAAAGGAGGAGTCAAGTTGCACCTTTAGGACCAACCAAGTTTTATTCAGAACATAAGCTTTCGTGTACTCTCTAAGCACACTTCATCAGACGAGGGGATCAGGTATTTTGGGCTGAAATCCCCTCGTCTGATGATGTGTGCTTAGAGAGTACATGAAAGCTTATGTTCTGAATAAAACTTGGTTGGTCTTAAAGGTGAAACTTGACTCCTGCTTTGTTCAACTGCTTCAGACCAACACGGCTGCCCAATGGATCTTTGATTGTTATTCTTAGGGGGAAAGATTTCCTTCCATTCTCTCTCTCTCTCTCACACACACACTTTGCCAGATCTCTCCATCCTGGCATCATGGATAAAGACATACATCCTTTTATATTTGCAAACTAATATCCTTTATTTACAGAACTCCATTCTAGACAGGATAGGGTAGAGATGGAATAGTAGTCTAACCTAACTAACTAGGATGGATCCATCCTAGTTAGTTAGGCTAGACTACTATCCTAGCTCTACCCTATCCCATCTAGAATGGAGTTCTATAAATAAAGGAACTCATGTTAGTCTGCAAATATGAAAGTCGCTCCGTGTGACTTTGTTTTCTTATCAAGACACACACAAAGACACAGGCTGGAGATGCTATGCTGTGTGGTAAGCCTTGTGCGCTCACTGCTAACTTGCTAACGGTTCCTGGCTATAGCCAAGCAGAGAATCTGACACAGTGCAATGGCTTCCTTACGTTCTTCTTTGCAGCCAGGCCTCTTCTGCTTTCAAGATTTGACCAGGACACTGGAAAAGGGCTTGCGGGTGGGATGGGGGGCTGCAGGCAGAATTAGCAGGCATGGGAAGAGTTAAGCATCTGCCCCCCTCCCCTGCAAATCTCCCTTCCATTAGCATTACAAACTTTGTCCTGCCCCCTCCTCAAAAAAAAAAAAAAAGAAAGAAATTGGCTGCCTTTGTGAGACAGAACCCAGAATAAAATCCTCAAGAGCAAAGCACTACTAAGTTATATGTCATCACTACCTTCCATGCAGATCTTTAAACAATCTGCCATGTTTGTTCCTGACTTCTGCAGCACGCACCGAGAGAACCACCTAGGCATCACAGTAAAGGAAGTTAGTTACCAGATTATCTACACAGTGTTAAATGTTGGATCCTAACCTCTCTTTCATAGGTACTTCTGTTTGCAGAAGGGGGGGGCAACATTTGCTATTTCCACCCTCTCACTGCAGCCGCCTTGCTCTGATTTCCATGATGTTCCTTGAGGTCCACTGACCTATAGGGGTACAATTTTGGGGGGCACAGAAAACTGCAGTGAGGGGGTAAAGTGGAAAAGCCACCTATTATGCAGCACAAATTTCACAGCATCCAAGCCCAACATTCAGGGTTGCCAACCTTCAGGCTGCACCTGGAGATCTCCTGCTATTACAAGTGATCTCCAAGATGACAGAGATCACTTCCCATGGAGAAAATGGCTCCTTTGGAAGATGGATTCTATGGCATTATATCCTACTAAGAATAAGGCCTGTTGTGTGGGGAAATACAATGGGCTCTAGAAAGACTGCCCCCCCCTTGCTGTCTTCCCACCAACTCACCCAAGCAGAGGCATTCACTCCCCCAATCTTGGTGTCTTTCCACCCACCCAAGGTAGCCATTTTTTTGTAGTGGAATTGATCTGACTTCAGCTTTCAATCTCCTCCCCTACCTCTGCAACCTCTACCTAGGAAAAGTACATTCTTTCTCCACAGTGTGGATCAAAGCAACTTACATCATTCTCCTCTTTTCCTTTTGATCTGTCAACAACCTTGTAAGGTAGGTTAAGCTGAAAGTCTGTGACTGGTCGGAAATCACAGTGTGGACCAAAGCAAGAGGGAAGTGACCTCAGCAGGGTATAATGATATAGAGTCCAGCCAGCAAAGCAGCCATTTTCTCCAGCAGAGCAGATCTCTGACATTTGGAGAGGAGTTATAATTTTGTATGATCTCCAGCCCTCTCCTGGAGATTGGCAGTGATGGTTGGAGGAAATGGCTGGTTTGGAGAGTGGAGTCTATGGTGCACCAGCAGCTGGAGCAAGGCAAAGCATGGGGATGCCGGCTGCTAAACTTTTTTTAAAAAACTGTTTTGTTTAGTCACAAATGGATTTTTACTCTATTTAATACATTTACAACCTGCCTTCCTTCCATGGAACACATGGTAAAGTGTAGGATCCCAAGTGGTCAATGACTAGAACACTGACTTGAACACTGACTAGAACCCGGCATGCTTAACTCCAAGCAAGGCTGCCCGCATCACATGCCTTCCAATCACATCTTTGGATCTCAATATACCTCTGAATTTATAGATCGAACACCATTTACGTGTTGAAAAGACTGTCAATTAAACACAAATCCAGCCAATGCTTTGCTCCCCATTCCACTAGAAATACTGAAGCAGAAAGCAAGTGGCCCATGGGTTGAATCGGGCCCCCATGCCACTGGCCTTCGTCTACTTCTTTCTCCCTCTCTTTGCTTCCCTTCTGCATCACAGCTTGCTTTGCCCGGCTTGCTTAATTGCATAGGAGCTACAAAGCAAAGCCTGTATTTTCTCCATTGGCTGAGGCTCCTCCCTTGGGGAGGAAGCGGGGGTGGGTGGGGAAGAGGGATAGCTTACTTTGCCAGGCTCTCTCAACTGCACAGCAGAGCTACTGAACCAAGCCTTTCTTCCTTCTATTGGCTGAAACTCCTCCCCCTCCTGGTCCCCCGGGGAAGGAAGGAAAGAACCAGAGCTTCCTTTGCCCAGTTCCCTGGAGCCCGTGAGAGAAATACAAAGAAAGCACCTTTAAGACCAATGAGTGCTAATGTTTTAATCATGTTTTATTTTAATTTTTTTTTAAAAAAAATCTTTAATTGTGTTTGTCTGCGTCCTTTATAAAGTTTATATCTCTGCTACCTGGCATTACATATCATGACACGCATGGCCTGGCCCAACAAGGTCTCATCTATGTCAGATTCAGCCCTCATAACAAATGACTTCGATACCCCTACTCTACATGAACGGGGAGCCAAAAAATAACATATTTAAGTTACAACAGAGGTAAGATGCCAATGCCTTCTGCAAATGCCTGCTTTATGAATGAAGGCTCTTACCTGCTGAGCTTGATATTAGTGCTAGCCACAAACCCAACAACCGAGGTTCCTTTGTTGATGGCATCTTTGTTGACGTCAATCCCAACCACCATGAGGGACTTCAGCTGCAGAGCAAAGTAACAAACTGAAGCACAGGATGCATACACACAGGGGTGGGATTCTAGCAGGAGCTCCTTTGCATATTAGGCCACACACCCATGGTGTAGCCAATCCTCCAAGAGCTTACAAAAAATAACCTCGTAAGCTCTTGGGGGATTGGCTATAACAGGGGTGTGTGGCCTAATATGCAAAGGAGCTCCTGCTAGAATTCCACCCCTGCATATAGACAACGATCTTACTGGAGCGGAGGCAACATGCTTGATATAGGCACCTCCTGGGTCATGTGAGGTAAATGCTTAGGAGCAGCAAAACGTCTGACGGCTGCTTTGTACACAGGTGCATACGTTTGACATAAGGCAGTCTTCAAACACATGGCACCTGCCTCTGTGTTTCCCAGTGCCCATTTCCTTCTCTCCAAAACAAAGAGCCAATCTTAGCATCACTTTTGGATCTGCAGGGAGCACCCTTTGAGAAACAGCTGCCTCCCTCTTAGGAGGACACTCAGCACAGAACTCTCCAATGTTTTTTGGTTAACTCCAACAGCTCTGACGGCCATTTTGTAGTTAGCTGCCTCCTTGGAAGCCTTTTTACACTGGCACCATCTGTTTTCAAAATCTGAAAGTGCTGCCAATCACAAGAAACAACTGACTGGTTCCCCCATTCTATTACTTTCCCCCCCAGTGGCTCTGCTTTCTAAACTCTATTTTTCCCCCAACTTCCTGCCCCCTCCATGCCCATAACGCCATCACCACACAACTACCCCTTGAATTCTTCTTATTGGAAAGCAGACAACAGAATTCTGCTTCCATGGTTCAATGAGAGTTGGTTTTACCAAATTCAGAGCTGCTACATCTCTCGTCTACAAACTTGCATCTAACAGTCATGGATTCTTCCAAGTGTCTTGGGAATTATATTTTCGCAAGGCAGCTGAGAATTTCATTAAAGAAGTTCCTGGATCTATTTTGCAGTGGAGAAACCCTTCTCATTTTGATACCTCAGCTGTATATAAAACAAGCCACCAAACTGCAAAAGCAGGCCACTAAATGGTAATGAAAGCTTGCTGGTGAATCGAGAAACAGCAATGACCCAGGGAAACTCTTAGACCTATTGGCTAACTTCCTAGTGAGGGTGTTTAGCCTTAGTCTTTCAAGCAGGGCTTTTTTTTGAGCAGGAACACACAGGAACGCAGTCCCGGCTGGCTTGGTGGCAGGAGGTGTGGCCTAATATGCAAATGAGATCATGCTGGGCTTCTTCTACCCAAAAAAATTCCACGTGGAACAACGGTGATGCCAGGGGGAGTGGCCTAATATGCAAATGAGTTCCTGCTGGGCTTCTTCTACAAAAGAAGCCTTGCTTTCAAGTATTTATTTTATTCATTTATATTATTTATAATCAACCTTAAATCCAAGTGAGAAAGGTAGACTTGAAAGAGAGTCAATACAATTGATGGATGGGATGTTCAGTTTGGTGTGGAGAGCCAGTTTGGTGTAGTGGTTAAGTGTGCGGACTCTTATCTGGGAGAACTGGGTTTGATTCCCCATTCCTCCACTTGCAGCTGCTGGAATGGCCTTGGGTCAGCTACAGCTCTGGCAGAGGTTGTCCTTGAAAGGGCAGGTGCTGTGAGAGCCCTCTCTGACCCTACCCACCTCACAGGGTGTCTGTTGTGGGGGGAGAAGACATAGGAGATTGTGAGCCGCTCTAAGACTCTTCAGAGTGGAAGGCGGGATATAAATCCAATATCATCATCAACAATGCCACAGGATTAGGGCTGTAGAACCAGGGCTTTGTTTGAGCAGGAACACACAAGAACGCAGATCCAGCTGGCTTGGCATCAAGGGGTGTGGCCTAATATCCAAATGAGTCCCTGCTGGGCTCGTTCTAAAAAAAAATAGTCCTGCGCAAAGCAATGGTGATATCACGGGTTTGGCCTAATATGCAAATAAGTCCCTGCTGGGGGTTTTCTACAGAAAAGTCCTGTGTGAAACAATGGTGATGTCAGGGGGTGTGGCCTACTATGCAAATGAGTTCCTGCTGGGCTTTTTCTACAAAAAAATAGCCCTGAGTAGAACCAACCAGAAGTCAAAAAACAGAACCGAAGCAAAGCGGAAGTATTAACATGACACATTACAAGACACAAAATTCCATAGCAGGATCCTAGTTTCAGCCAAGTGCTACACAGTAATATAGACCACAGTCCCTCAACATTTTCCCAAGTAACTTTGTGAATCATTTAGTACAGTGCAGTTCTGTTAACCATGTAGAAAAAGCCCTCTTGACTAATTCAGTTTCGCATAGTTTGTGGGAAACCAGAACAGAAGGAGCCTTCCTAACCCCCTCAGGCAGGCCGTGCCACAAGGCGGGGGCCACAACAGAAAAGACACATGAACGGGCAGTTGCGACGGCCCACAGTGCTTTATAAGTGGGACAGCTTTGGAAGGGAAAGGAAACATTACAAGAGTTACTTACTGGTACATCAACTGTCCAGAGCTCCCCACCAATCTTACAGATGACCTGCATTGCAATTTTGGTAGCCACGCTCATCAACATGCCCTGCTTGCTCAGGGTACGAGCAAGGACACACTGGCTGGGAATGGGATGCTCAAGGGTCAGGTATTTCTTAATGGAGTCGTAGCTGTCCTTTAGGTTTGAAGGCAGCACGCAGAGCACCTAAGGAGACAGCAAGCAGAGCAAAGGATCCAGTCGCTGGGGTTCAGCTGCCGTACTGCAGGCCTGCACAGGCTGGCACCCACTGTGAGGAACCCCTGGAGCTCCCCTGCCATGCACAGGGATTCACTGGGGGGAGGTCAACATATCTCCCATTTTTGCTGCCTGCCCAGAACAGTAAAACCAGGGAAGATTGGCTGTGAAGTATCTGCTGACCACAATACATTAGGCTGGTGGATTGTGCTGTATCGGAACAAAGTAGGAGTCCAGTAGCACCTTTAAGACTAACAAAGTTTTATTCCGAATGTAAGCTTTCATATACATGCATACAGAGCTTATTTGGTAGCAGCAACTCCTTTGCATATTAGGCCACACCCCACTTATGTAGCCAATCCTTCAAGAGCTTACAGGGTTCTTATTACAGGGCCTACTGTAAGCTCTTGGAGAACTGGTTACATCAGGAGGTGTGGGCTAATATGCAAAGGAGTTCCTGCTACAAAAAAAAGCCCTGCATGCATTTGAATAAAATTTTATTGATCTTAAAGGTGCTACCAGACTCCTACTCAGAGAGCCAGTTTGGTGTAGTGGTTAAGTGTGTGGACTCTTATCTGGGAGAACCGAGTTTGATTCCCCACTCCTCCACTTGCACCTGCTGGAATGGCCTTGGGTCTGCCATAGCTCTGGCAGGGGTTGTCCTTGAAAGGGCAGCTGCTGTGAGAGCCCTCTCCAGCCCCACCCACCTCACAAGGCGTCTGTTGTGGGGGGAGAAGATATAGGAGATTGTAAGCTGCTCTGAGTCTTCGATTCAGAGAAAAGGGCGGGGTATAAATCTGCAGTCTTCTTCTTTGTTCTATTGCTTCTGACAACACAGCTGCCCACTTGGATCTGTGCTGTACTGGGTAGTTAATTCGTTGCACAGACCAACCACAAGACCTATCTGTGAGCAGAGCCCACATTAACATACCCTGAGGTGGGGAAGCTGCCAAGGCCCTGGACTTGGGGGGGGCACTGCCACTTCCCATGCACCCACCCCTGTACTAGCAGTGCAACCCTATGCAGAGCTAGAATCAGAGTTGGAAGGTGCCATGCAGGTCATCTAGTCCAGGGGTAGGGAACGTTGGCTCTCCAGATGTTTTTTTGCCTACAACTTCCATCAGCCCCAGCCATTGGCCATGTTGGCTGGGGCAGATGCGAGTTGTAGGCAAAAAACATCTGGAGAGCCAATGTTCCCTACCCCTGATCT
This sequence comes from Heteronotia binoei, assembly GCF_032191835.1. Classification (NCBI taxonomy): domain Eukaryota; kingdom Metazoa; phylum Chordata; class Lepidosauria; order Squamata; family Gekkonidae; genus Heteronotia; species Heteronotia binoei. The sequence continues at coordinate 175,609,285 of NC_083225.1, forward strand.
AGTCCAACACCCTTCTCAATGCAGGATCAGCCTACAGCACCCCTGCCAAGTATTTGTCCAGCCACTGCTTCAAGACTGTCAGTGAGGAGGAGCTCACCACCTCCTTCAACAGCTGATTCCACTGTTGAATGGCTCTGACTGTAAAAAAGTCTTCCCTAATATCCAGTTGGTACCTTCCCGCCCTTAATTTAAACCTCAGCTACTCCAGTCTAAGGCCACTGAAAACAGCGAGCTTATACCAGACTGATTCTGCATAGGGCTGCATATTAAAAGGACTGAAATTATGACCGAATGGATTATACGGAATCCCCCAAACCCACAGAAGTGACAAGGTGGGCTCCCTTCTCCAGTTAGAAGCAGAACGTTTCGGAGACCGATGCAAAATTTTGTATTTGATGTATTCAGCAAGCAGAAAGATGATGTTTTCGTTTTTAAAAGTTTCTAGCCTTTGTGGACTCATGCGCTGGGTGGCTCAACAGGGACACCTGTGGATTAGCTACTGGCTCTCTGGGCCTGTTGAAAAAGCACCATTCCAGCAAAAATGCTAACACACAGCAACCCACGATTCTCCAGTCCTGGAAAGTCAGGGAATACTGATGGACCAGTCAAGCACCTCTGAAGGATACAAAGACTTGCAGGCTCTGAGTCCGGGAATCTGAGGGAAGCCACCAAGTGCTCCATCTGTACTACCAGCCTGCCTGACCACCTCATACCTCCATTCCTTGCAAGGTACTCCAAAGCTGATTTAATAGGGTTGCCACCTGGCTTGGGAAATCTCTGGAGGGGCTTCAGCCTTCCTTCCCACATCCCTCTTCCAGAGCCAAAACAGACATGGGGGGGAACCCTGTTTAGCCTATACACTGCAGTCAGTACCCGTGAAGAACCAAACGCAACTGTTTCTACTCAGGAAGATGGCACAGGAGGGAAGGCTGAAGCCCCTTCTCTCCCTGTGCCAGGCTCATGAGCCAAATCTGTAGTGCCTGGATACGTTAGTTTCCTGATCTTACGTGTGACGAGATTCAGGTCAGGAGCAATACTCCCTCTAAGCTGTGGAGTCTTGTGAGCAAAAATTCTACGTTGTGAGTTACCAGCATTAAAATTATGAGCTACTGCATAAATTAGTTTACCTTGGGGCCACTCTTCCTCAGCTAAGACAAAACTGTGTGAGCCAGAGGTTAAAAAACTGTGAGCTAGCTCACACTAACTCAGCTGAGAGGGAACACTGGTCATGGTCTCACACCTGCCATCCATTTCAGCCAAGAGGTGAAATTTCAGAGCTCTGTATAACTGCCCAGTTCCCCAGACCAAACAGAAACTCTACGCATCATTCTAACGATTCATATTCCTTTAATTTTCAGCTTTCATTTTAGTCCCGTCCTTGAAAAAGGGTTCTCTGTATCAAGACTATTCCATTTATTCAAGAATATACGCAGCGCTTGGACGAGCTGGCATAATGTACTGTGATACAGAACACCCGTACAAAGCCTGTTCCATTATTGGGCTTCCTGGACAACAGAAAATAAAGCAAAAATCCAGGAAGCAGTTCTAACCACTCAAAAAGACTTCATATGAATGGGCATCCAATGGAAACGCTGAGCTTCGAGCCTATCTCCCAGCAACCTTGAACTCTGACGGGGAACGTGCCTTCCAGCAATGCACATCTGAAGGACAATGGCTTACAAAATCTGTGTACGCACCAGCTGCAGCTCCGGATTCACGTGCTGTCGCAGGGCTCGCACAAATGCCGCGGGGCTTTCTTGTACTTGCACGCTAAGGACAAAATAAATAAATAAAATCCTAGCACATCAGAGAGCATTAAATACATTGACACCACAAGCAGACGTTCGTGGCACATCTTTGGGAAAGCGACACACCATTTGTCTCAGGGAGAGTCCAGGGCTTTTTTTGTAGCAGGAACTCCTTTGCATATTAGGCCCACACACCCCTGATGTAGCCAGTCTTCCTGGAGCTTACAGCAGGGCCCTGTAAGAACAGTCCTGTAAGCTCTTGGAGGATTGGTTACATCAGGGGTGTGTGGCCTAATATGCAAAGGAGTTCCTGCTACAAAAAAAGCCCTGAGGAAGACTACAAGGATGACATCAAGTATAAGTATTCTGGACACATACAATGTTTCTTTAGTGATTTATATACATAATTATGTGAAGGAGGAGGAGATTAGATTTATACCCCAGCCTTCACTCAGAGCCTCAGAGCAGTTTACAATTGCCTTTCCTTCCCCTCTCCACAGCAGGTACTTTGTGAGGCAGGTGGGGCTCTGAGAGAACTGTGACTGTTCCAAGGCCACCCAACTGGCTCCATGCGGAGGAGCGGGGAATCAAACCCAGTTTTCCAGATTAGAGTCCATGGAATTAAGCACTACACCAAACTAGTTATGGTGTCAACACAAGATTGAGATTTTTTTGGGGGGGGGGGTAAAGAGTAGGAAAACTGCCCAGGATTAATGAACATGCTTCTTGAGATACAAAACTACATTGCAATCCTGGCTTATTCCCTAGTGATGCCCTCCCAGAGAGGAGACGAAACCAGAATTTATGGAGGCAAATCAGTGTGATGTATTGGTTAGAGTTTAGGACTAAGGTCTGGGAGACCCAGATTTGAATCCTCACTCTGCCCTGGAAATTCACTGGGGAACCTTGGACTAGTGACAAGCTCTCGGCCTAACCTACCTCACAGGGTTGTTGTCAGGACAAAAAGGAGGAAAGGAAGAATGGTGTAAGCTGCTTTACATCCCCACTGGGGAGAAAAGCAGGGCATAAACAAAGTACACAATAAATCAACAAACCAGGATTTGAGCGACGGAGGTTTTACCAGAGGTTTTCCCGAGGCACATTTTGCTTGCAAAACGCTCCTGATCCTCAGAGAGGAATTTTGGAACAAATGCCAGGCTGAGCGGGGAAGGGGAATATGGGGGAAAAAATCAGGGTTTTGCCAGCCCTTCTTCCTCAAGATCTAACCCCAATGCACCAACTCCAATCTCGACCTGCTTCTAGATGGCCTGTTCTGGATTTCCCTGTGGCCAGAAGTCACAGAGGAACCAGCCCTGCTCTGCGCCAGCTTCCCTAGTCCTGGCAGAAGTCCAACCATCCATAAGCAAAACCAAACACACACAACCTAACTAGGGATCTTGCCAGAGCAACAGCATAGCCAGCTTCAAAAGGGGATTGGATCAACATATGGAGCAGAGGTCCATCAGTGGCTACTAGTCACTGCGTATTGTTGGAACTCTCTGTCTGGGGCAGTGACACTCTGTATTCTTGGTGCTGGGAGCGGGGGGGGGGGGGGGCAACAGTGTTCAGAGAGAGCCAGTCTGGTGTAGTGGTTAAGTGTGCGGACTCTTATCTGGGAGAACCGGGTTTGATTCTCCACTTGAACCTGATGGAATGGTCTTGGGTCAGCCACAGCTCTCACAGGAGTTGTCCTTGAAAGGGCAGCTTCTGCGTGAGAGCTCTTTCAGACCCGCCCACCTCACAGGGCGTCTGTTGTGGGGGGAGGAAGTTAAAGGAGATTGTAAGCCGCTCTGAGTCTCTGAATTCAGAGAGAAGGGCGGGGTATAAATCTGCAGTCGTCTTCTTCAGTGTGAGGGCTTCTAGCATCCTGGCCCCACTGATGGACCTCCTGATGGCACCTGTTTTTTTTGGCCACTGTGTGTTGGCCTGGATGGGCCACTGGCCTGATCCAATATGGCTTCTCTTATGTTCTGCATGACTAGCAGGCTGGCCCCTCTCTGCTCACAGAGTTAGAGCACTATTGCCAGATAATGCCAGGTGGCTAAATCACCCTGCCATGATTCTGACCGATTCTAAGGCTACTGCTACTGCCCAATGAGGAAGAAAGCACATGTGAAGTTTTGGAATTGCAAAGATCAATGCAGGCTTTGTGTGAGCAACGATCTTTGGCATCCTGTAGCCAACCACGCAATGTCTGTTCGCTCACAGCTGACTGGACCTAATCCAGAGCATATGTCTGCCCTGGCAACTAAGGAGCTGGAATCTGATGAGACAAACACAGCTACTGCCTTTTAATATTAAACAAGCAGAAAGCCAACATAAGTATACTTGGTGTTTGAATGGAGCCTTCAAAGTCTTCCAAGGCATTTTTGCGCACGTTACCATTTTATTCTTGCAACGGCCTGAGAAGGTAGGTGAATTCATTATCGCCAAGTTACAGAAAGAAGAAGACAGTAGATTTATACTCCGTCCTTCTCTCTGAGTCAGTCTCAAAGCGGCTTACAGTCTCCTTTATCTTCTTCCCCCACAACAGACACCCTGTGAGGTGGGTGCGGCTGAGAGGGCTCTCACAGCAGCTGCCCTTTCCAGGACAACTCCTGCAAGAGCTATGGCTGACCCAAGCCCATTCCAGCAGCTGCAAGTGGAGGAGTGGGGAATCAAACCTGGTTTTCCCAGACAAGAGTCTGCACACTTTACCACTACACCAAAGTGGCCTTCACCAGACTGGGAGGACTGAAGCAGAGAGAGGCCTTCGCTTGTCTAAAGTCCCCTACTGAATTCATAGTGCAGCTGAGAATCAAACCAGGCACTTCCTGATTTGTAGATATCTCTTAGTCACCGATAGGAGTGTGCAGGGGGGGGGGGATATGCCTTTTCAGATTCAGGTCCATTGGACCTGAATGATATTGGAATTTCCTGATATTCACAAATTCCAATACTGGTATGCCTTCTCCTTTCAATTGCAGAGGCGTGCCACCGAGGCGGTGCGACTCCAGCAGTGAAGAGAATGCCTTCTCCAAGGTACTAGTTACCCTGGAGAGTCTGCAAAAAGCATTAAAGCCAAAGCCTTTCCCAGTGTTGCCACCGAGCACTGGTGTTGAGAGGCTTCTTGCCTCTGGATGTGGAGGTTCCCTTCTACAATCACGCCCAGCAACTAATGACAGACCACAAACTAATCTTTTTAAAGCCATCTATTCAGACCCCAGAGCAGAAGACAAAACTAGAGATTGTTGGCAATCAACACCGGTCATATCGACTTGCTGAGGAACTTCACTATAAACATGAAGGAAAGATGGAAGGTAATCCCGACTGCAGATTTATACCCCGCCCTTCTCTCTGAATCAGAGACTCAAAGCGGCTTACAATCTCCTGTATCTTCTCCCCCAACAGACACCCTGTGAGGTGGGTGGGGCTGGAGAGGGCTCTCGCAGCAGCTGCCCTTTCAAGGACAACCTCTGCCAGAGCTGTGGCTGACCCAAGGCCATTCCAGCAGGTGCAAGTGGAGGAGTGGGGAAATCAAACCCGGTTCTCCCAGATAAGAGTCCGCACACTTAACCACTACACCAAACTGGCTCTCTTTCTAGTGTGATCAAGAGACTGAATTCAAGCCACCCCCTGTTTAGCATCAGCCCCTTACTGATACTCGCCTCACTCTCTCAGGGCTCTTTTTGTAGCAGGAGCTCATTTGCATATTAGGCCACACACATCCCGATGGAGCCAATCCTCCCTGAGCTTACAGCAGGCCCTGTAAGAACAGCCCTGTAAGCTCTTGGGAGCCCTGTGGCCTAATACGCAAAGAAGTTCCTGCTACTGTAGGATTGCGGTTTATGTTTTTGTAATATAAATACTGCAATGCTATAAGTGTTTGTTATTAGATAAGTAAGTTTTTTGAATATTTTTTTGTTATTTTTCACAGTTTTCTGTTTTATGCTTCTTACTCTGATACTCTAGGAGTTATGTTAACTACATGTACACTAGGCAAGAAGTGATCCTGGCCCCAATGTATGTTCCTACATGCTATATGTACATTCACAATTTCTTTTCCCAGGTACACACCGAAAACCTCTCAGGCACGCACCCAGAAAACATTAAATGTGTGAAGTGGCACAAGATATATATATATTTTTTAAGAGCAACGGCTTAATGGTCTCTTACACTTTGGGATATTCGATCTGAAATCCCATGGGGCCTCCCACTCTTCTCAAACAGTCCATGAGATTATGGGCTAGCTCCGAGTTCCTGCCGCTGAACATCACAAGCCAGTTCTCCAGAGGCATCACTCCCATTACTCTGACGTTCCGCATATCTCGGAACCAGTCCCCGGCACTCATGGGCATAATCTGTCAAAAAGAAAGGAGAGACAAGAATCAAGCTGCAGTTCAAGGCCGGAAGGTTTATGAGTAAATGGGGTAACAGGGACTTCAAATGCCATTTCTGTCAACTTTGCTCAAAATTCAGCATGAGAACTCACACACAACCCAACGAAACAGCGGATAAGAACTGCCCAATTGGCTTTTCTTCCTTGTAAACTGTGAAAAAGCTCTCAGTTTGGTGTAGTGGTTAAGTGTGCAGACTCTTATCTGGGAGAACTGGGTTTGATTCCCCACTCTTCCAGTTGCAGCTGCTAGAATGGCCTTGGGTCAGCCATAGCTCTTGTAGGAGTTGTCCTTGAGCTCTCTCAGAGCCACATACCTCACAGGGTGTCTGTTGTGGGGGTGGGGAAGGTAAATGAGATTGTGACCGCTCTGAGATCCAGAGTATAGGGTGGGATAGAAATAAGAGAAGCCATACACACACACACACACTCTCTCTCTCTCTCTCTAATAACCACTGATGGACCTCTGCTCCTTATTTTTATCCAATCCCCTCTTGAACCTGGCTATGCTTGTAGCCGCCACCACCTCCTGTGGCAGTGAATTCCACATGTTAATCACACTTCGGGTGAAGAAGTACTTTCTTATATCTGTTTTAACCTGACTGCTCAGCAATTTCATTGAATGCCCACGAGTTCTTGTATTGTGAGAAAAGGAGAAAAGTACTTCTTTCTCCATCCCATGCATAATCTTGTAAACCTCTATCATGTCACCCCACAGTCCACATTTCTCCAAGCTAAAGAACCCCAAGCGTTTTAACCTTTCTTCATAGGGAAAATGTTCCAAACCTTTAATCATTCTAGTTGCCCTTTTCTGCACTTTTTCCAATGCTATCATATCCTTTTTGAGGTGCGGTGACCAGAATTGTACACAGTATTCCAAATGAGACCGCACCATCAATTTATACAGGGGCATCATGATACTGGCTGAATTGTTTTCAGTTCCCTTCCTAATAATTCCCAGCATGGCGTTGGACTTTTTTATTGCATTCGCACACTGTCTTAACATTTTCAGTGACTTATCTATGACGACTCCAGGATCTCTCTCTTGGTCAGTCTCTGCCAGTTCACACCCCATCAACTTGTATTTGTAGCTGGGATTCTTGGCCCCAATGCGCATTACTTTGCACTTGGCCACATTTAACCTCATCTGCCATGTTGACATCCAGTTACCCAGCCTCAACAGATCCCTCTGGAGTGCCTCACAATCATCCCTGGTTCTCACCACCCTGAACAGTTTAGTGTCATCTGCAAACTTGGCCACTTCACTGCTTACTCCCAACTCCAAATCATTAATGAACAAGATAAAGAGCATGGGACCCAGTACTGAGCCCTGCGGCACCCTACTGCTTACCGTCCTCCACTGCGAAGATTGCCCATTTATACTCACTCTCTGCTTCCTATTAATTAGCCAGTTTTTGATTAGCCAGTCCTCAGGAACAGAGGCAGATTTCAATGAAAGATTACATATTTTTGTCAGAAGATCCACAAGTTCAACTTTGAGTTCTTTCAGAACTCTTGGATGTATGCCATCTGGGCCTGGTGACATTAGTTTTTAATTCGTCAATCAGTTGTAGGACATCCAATATCCAACATCATCATCATCTTCTTCTCTCAAAGCCATTAATTCCTCTCCTCCAGGCACGGAATCAGAGATTAATAATAAATATAACTGAGGAAGTTCTAAAACAGATGAGAGAAGTGGAGTTAGGTAAAAGTTGTTTGATTCCTTGGAGTTCTTTGATTCCATGCCTGGAGGAGAGGAATTAATGGCTTTGAGAGCTTTTTCACAGTTTGCAAGGAATAAAAGCCAATCGGACAGTTCTTATCCACTGTGTCATTGGGTTGTAAGCCGCCCTGAGCCCGCTTGCAGGATAGGGCGGGATATAAATCTAAAAAAAAAACTAAATTAAAAGCCTGGGAGCCAGATTCTTTCAAATTTCCGCAACACTATCCTCAGCTGCAGGACTTTTTTTGTAGTAGGAACTCCTTTGCATATTAGGCCACACCCCCCCCCAGGATGTAGCCAATCCTCCAAGAATTTACAGTAGGCCTTGTAAGAAGAGCCCTGTAAGCTCTTGGAGGATTGGTTACACCAGGGGTGTGTGGCCTAATATGCAAAGGAGTTCCTGCTACAAAAAAAGTCCTGCTCTGCAGAGCAAGTATTATGCAAATTGATGCAGAGCTGCCTGAGCCATTGAAACTCAGATGATGAATCAAGTCAACCAGACAAGAGCACCAACAAGAAACGACCAATCACATCTGTATCTGATGGAGAGTAGCCCGTTACAAACCCAATGAAGACAAACTTTTGTCATTATTCTGTGAGGCCTTCAGTCTCCACCCCCCACCCCCATTTCTGCTTTGGTGGAAGCAGGACTTTTTTGTAGCAGGAACTCCTTTGCATATTAGGCCACACCCCCTGATGTAGCCAATCCTCCAAGAGCTTCCAGGGCTCTTATTCCAGGACCTACTGTAAGCCCCAGGAGAATTGGCTACATCGGGGGGTGGCCTAATATGCAAAGGAGTTCCTGCTACAAAAAAACCCTGGGTGGAAGGAAAACAAACTCCAACTCTGGCACACAATCTGCACCTGACAGGGATGCCTGGAACTACGTAGGAGCCACTGCTAACTGAGACAAGGTTCAGGAGCAGGCCTTCAAGTGGAAATCAAGTGTCTAATACTTACCACATCCTGCATTAGGATTTTTTCTGACGTCACTACACGGCCAGTGAGGGAAACCTGGCACCCAAGCTGCAGCCCCCAGGTCTCCAGCTCTAAGCGGGCGTCTTTGTTTCTGCAAGAAAGCATTTGACTCCAATGTTAGCTAGTTCCTTCAATTTATACTCATTTCAAGTTTCAAAACCTTTAATGGCATAATAAATGATTTTATTATGCCATTGAAGGTTCTGAAACTTGAAACTACTCATATCTCTTACCAGTGAGAACCCAAAGTGGCTTACCTTGTTCTCCTCCTCCATTTTATGTTTTTTTTTACCATAAATTAAGAAGATACTAGATTTATACCCTGGCCCTTCACTCTGAATCTCACAGCAGCTTACAATCTCCTTTACCTTCCTCCCCCACAACAGATACCCTGTGAGGTGTGTGGGGCTGAGAGAGCTCTCCTGGAAGCTGCCCTTTCAAGGACAGCTCTGCAAGAGCTATGGCTGACCCAAAACCATTCCAGCAGCTGCAAGTGGAGGAGTGGGGAATCAAACCTGGTTGTCCCAGATAAGAGTCCACACACCTAACCACTATACCAAGCTGTTTTTCAAAAATCCAATTATCTTTCCCCCTAACTTCCACTGTCAGAAATGTTAAAAAGAGACAGCTGGGTGTAGACCATAACTTGGGAGAACCAGGTTCGAATCTACACAGTGCCACAGAAGCTCAATAGGCGCTTTCTGAGTCAAGGACTCTGTCTCACCTTAAGCAAACTCACAGGATGGCAATTGGGAGGGCAAAATTGAGAAGGGGAGAACAATTTGATAAGAGAGCCAGTTTGATGTAGCGGTTAAGTGCACGGACTCTTATCTGGGCGAACCGGGTTTGATTCCCCACTCCTCCACTTGCAGCTGCTGAAATGGCCTTGGGTCAGCCATAGCTCTCGTAGGAGTTGTCCTTGAAAGGGCAGCTTCTGGGAGAGCTCTCTCAGCCCCGCCTACCTCACAGGGTGTCTGTTGTGGGAGAGGAAGATAAAGGTGATTGTAAGCCGCTCTGAGACTCTGAGCATCAGAGTGGAGGGCGGGATATAAATCCAGTATCATCATCATCATCAGTTGCTCTGGAGTCCTGACCAGGGTGAAAAGCAGGATATAAATAAATATAAACTTTTAAAATTTCGGAGTGTGATAATTTTTTTAAAAAACTGAAGCGTGGAGTTAGTGGTGATCAACACCACATTCATGGAGAAGGGCCCACACAGAGCTGGTCTAGTACTGCTAAACAGCAGGCCAGGAGGAAAGGATGACAATGAATTTGGGTTGGTGACTAAGGCCAGCTGAAATCAGCAGGAGCCCCTGGGCAGCCTTCAGCAAAACAGTCAACCTAATCAAGGTACTAACCCATAATGACCCTCCAGGGTAACTGGCCGGGCACTGCATGAAACAGGATGCTGTACTAGAAGGGCTACTGCTCTGATCCAGCAGAGCTCTTGGTATGTAGCTAATCCCACCCTAACAATGCCCTTCTAAACAGAATTCCACCCTTCTGAGCCCACTGACTTCTGTAGAATCAGAAGAGCGCAACTTTGCTTAGGTTGGCACTGTAAACCTCAAAATATGCTGCAAAGAAAAGGAACAACGAACTCATTCACAAATTCTTGGTCCCCACCCTACACTCTGCTGTGGTCACTGGCTTAACACACTGTCTGTGAGCTGAGAATCTAATGCTGCTTATCAGAATCAATACTGTCATATGAGGATACAAACATAGCCACCACACTGACACACAAAAACAGAGAGGCAGCAAACATTAAATTAAGCAAGCGCTAATGAACACATCAATTCATCTCCACAGACTTATTTTTAGAATGTTGGTTTTCCAAACTGGAATTCAATTAAGCTCTATCCATTGAGAAGGTTGTTTGCAAAAGTTCCGTGAAACCATTTATGTGCCTCTCATGCTCTTTAAGGAGAAAAATATTCTTAGTATATTTAAAAATAACTCTGCATCATAACTGGTTACTGTACTTTAACTCCATCTAGGGGTTGCAGATATAGAATAAACTTCTCACACAATTATTAGGACACTGATTACCAACATCACCAGTGGTCTCAACCATCACCAGTGGTCTGACCTAGCCTCAGATCGCAAAGCATGGAGGCACACCATCCACCAGGCTGTCTCTTCCTTTGAGAACGCACGCATAGCTGGTCTTGAGGACAAAAGGAGATTGAGGAAGAATCGCACTGCTACAGCACCATCCCCAAATCAGACTTTTCCCTGCAGCCACTGTGGCCGGATCTGCCTGTCCCGCATTGGTCTTGTCAGCCACCAGCGAGCCTGCAGCAGACGTGGACTACTGCACCCTTCTTAAATCTTCGTTCGCGAAGCCAAGCCGAGAGAGAGATTACCAACATGTGTCCCATTGTAATAACCCCTAATCAAAGAAGTAAATGTTCTTCTTGTCTCCTCTTTTTCACTACACAAAAGTCAAGTATACTTTAAAAAACTGTAAAAGGATTTTGTTTAACTTCCATAATGTGTGCGTGTGACCGACTTCCCAGTCGCCTCATGCTGCTCTCATACCCCTCTTCTCAGCGGGGCTTCCGTCCGATTTCACACTATCTGCCCCGGGGCTGCAACTAGCTTCACCTTTTTCACGCAGCAAACAGAAACTTCTAAAAACCAGTTTCTGTTTGCCGCGCAAAAAAAGCCAGAGCTAGTTGCAGCCCCAGGGCAGATAGCGTGAAATCGGATGGAAGCGCCGCTGAGAAGAGGGGTGTGAGAGCAGCGTAAGGTTAGCGGGAAATCTGTCTGTGTGTGTATGGAAAAATGAAGGACATGAGTGCAGGAAACATACATCCAAACAAAACATTTGTGCCATTCATCAGCATTTAACAACTGTAAAACAAGAGCTGTTTCAATCTTTACGGTGCCACTGGACTTACTAACAACACCGTTGCTCGTTTCTGCTAAGGCTTCCGAAGAAGATCTTCTTAGCGTGTTAAGGAAGCTGTGTGGTGTTGCAGCTACAACTCACCAAGTTCGAGTTATACCTCTGTCATCCATCTAGTTTTCCGATGTACTCTGGCGACACACTGGTCTCCAGAATACCGTGCTAGCTGATCTCATTTTGAAATGACATTCCCTCAACACCGATTTGGGAGGCAAACTACGCAAAACATTTCTTCACTCATTTACACTAAGTTTGCCCGTGTTCCCTGCAGTCACACAGCAGCTGTGAGGAACATCCAGGGCCGGCCTTAGACTGTCTGGCACCCTAGGCATGGCTAACTTCTGGCACCCCGTCCCTGCACTGATAGCATCCCTGAGTCACATGGGGGGACCTCCAGAAGGCTGGCACCCTAGGCAATCGCCCAGTTTGCTTAGTGACAGGCTGGCCCTGGTAACATCCTCTAAAATAAGAAAGGAAAGCCCAGATGGGCTTAGAATGGTGCTGTGGGCTGAAGGAAGGGCTGCTGCCTCATCCACAACATTTTTCTCTTGTGAAAGCCATACTGGGGTGTCTGGGTCTGATAAGCCCAGACATGGACTTGCAAACCACTCGGGAAGCAAATCAGCTCGCTGGGGCAAGCCCCTGGGGACTAGGCAACCCAGGGCCATCTCTAGACATGACCAGAAACAAGGGTAGGGGGGACAGAGCAAGTGGAGGTGCGGCCAGTGCCCAAGTGTCCTCATCATTGAACAGGGTCAAGTCAAGATCAGAAAGGGAAGGAAAGTTTACCAGGGAGGCAGCAGGAATCAGAACTGCCCAGCAAGAGAGGAAATCTCCTAGGCATGACAGGGGAGTGGAGAACCTTCGGGAAGGGAGAGCCAGGTGCGTCTCGAGGGCTATGAGACGAACCTCAACCCCACTGGCTCAGTCGGAAGGACCAGGGAAAGACGGGGGAATAAAAAGGGGATTGCTGAGGGAACGTGAGGAACCACTCTTCAGGAATGGCAGAGAGTTGGGTCAGGCTGGAGAGAGAGAGAGAATCCCCGAGCCTCAAAGACCTTTCCAAGAGACTCTGAGCAGGGGTAATGGTGAAGAGCAACCGCCCTCTCAGGGAAGTCTGATTTCCCCCACCCTGGAGGTCTTCTCGGCTGACGAGGGCAGCGAGGAAGGTGACACGGGGACACTTATTTTGCCACTCCACATCCACATGCTCTACGTGGAACAGCAAAATTTGGTTTTCACACACAAAAAAAACTGCTTGGGGGCGGGGAGATACAAACCCCCTCTCAAGCACCATTCCAAAACCATTTGGGCTCTCATTTTTTCTTTTAGAAACGTATAGTGTTGCTTGCTTCTTTGTATCTGCCAAACAAGCAGGGCTGGATTAATAATTAGGCCAAGTAGGCACTGGTCTATGGGCCCTCATACCTATAGGGGTCCCAGGCCAGCTCCCCCCCCCCACTTGCAGTCCTCCCAGCCTGCACGCGTAGCCAGCAACTGAGCCACTCTTTGCCCGACTTGCCTGGTGTAGCTGCTGGTGTAGTTGCCAAGTTTGCCTCTCTCTGCCTCTCCCCCGCAGCTTTGTCAAAGGGGCTTTTAAGAAGGTGCCTGCAGGCTGCAGTGGGGGTCATGGGCAGCGGGGCAGGCACTTAGACGCTGAGATCATTTCCAAGGGTCCCCCAAGATTTCAAATGCCTAGGGGCCTCCACAGGGTTTAATCCAGCACTGCAAACAAGGGTTAATACTTGATGCATCCGATGGAGTGGATTTTGGTCCAAGCTTGCCAGCATCTTGAAGGTGTCAAAAGACCCTTTATTGCTCTGGCCACAACAGACAAGCACCGCTTACCCTCTTTAGAACTTTACATTCTGGAAAGCTTTGCCTGAAGACACGCAACCCCAGCAAAGACACAAGTCGGGTTAAAAGATCTGAAAGGCAGCAAGTTTTATGCAAAGTTACCTCTGAATGTTGTCAGCCAGTCTAGACAGCCTCTGTTGCCTGCTTTGGGGGGTCAGGTGTGTTTCCTTAGCCAACTCCCTCATCAAACGGAAATCAGCGATTGCCTGGCTGCTCAGACCTAATGAACAGTTTGGAAGGTTATTTAATAAGTCAGGAAATTAAATTTTGTGGAATGTGCCCGGGAGGGGGGGGGGAGCTGATAAAGAACACCAAGGATAGTTTGACTGACAGGCATGTGGAAGAGCTTTGGCTTCCACGATTAGCGGCTTTTCGACGAGTCAGACTTTACGGAGAGTGAAACGCTGCACTTTTAAATGGTCGGATCTTTGCCGATGTTTACCTGTCAAGTAGCAGAGCTCAGGAACCAGAAGGGCCACGCGGGGCTCAACAGTGTCGCTGCCACGTTTAGTCTTCAACTGGCTAACAAGCATTGGTTGGTTTAGGTCACTCACAGCTAAATCATACTTCTGCTCAGGGAAAGACAAATGCAAAATAAGCCAGCCACACTCATGAAACACTCCAAGTATTTGTGCACAAGTCGTTGGGAATCATGCATCCACAGTACCGTGGAAGTCAATGGAACGTAGCACTTCCAGTGACTTTTCATGTACTAACCCATAATGACCCTTAAAAAAACAGCGCTGTAAGGCAGCCCAGTGTTGTTATGCCCATATTACAAACAGGGAGTGGGACTGTACAGTTTGGATTGCCTAGACCAGCGGTGGCCAAACTGGCTCAGGAGCCAAACGTGGCACTTTCACACTTATTCTGCTAGTCTCGAAGCCCCCACCACTCCACTGGCCAGCTTGGAGAAGGCATTTCTCTCTTTAAATCACTTCT